>NC_090381.1:14582381-19607381 GCF_036365525.1 Heterodontus francisci | reverse complement strand
ACCATTCACTACCATTCTCATATTCACTGCACTCTCTGGGAGAAAGGTCATGCTTTTTCCAGCAGAGGGATCTGGTGGCCCCTGTGTCCCTGAGTACGACGATGGGTTTGTGTGCCACACTTGAGGGATATGTGGTGACACTCCCTTGGGGTACGAAATCGTGATCACTTTCAGGGATTCTTGTTAAATTTTGCTGCACCCACAGCAGTCTGTTTCCTGGGTCTTACTGCTGTTGCAGTTAAAGCCACAGCCTGCTCTGCCAAAGAACCAATCAAACATGTTTTCTTGAGTTTCAACAAGAAAGATGTAAGTTTATTATTGTTACAGTCCAAACCGGTTAAAATTACTGAAATACACTACGCAGTCACGCACACATTCACACGAGAGTCGCACACACACACAAATAGATTACAGAGGGAAAACAGCTTTGGTGGTTGGAGTAGAGTCCAGAATAGATGGAATTTAAATACAGTTTATCAGTCCAAGAGTCCTCTGTTGAAATTGTAGTCCTGACGTCCTCTCTGGGCCATATGCATGGTTGCGGGCTTGCATGTCAGAGCTCCGGAAGTTAGAAGAAGGAGTTTGATCCTTATCCCCTGTTTATTGGCTGTGGCAGTCTGTAGGCTTGAGGCTTTAACAGTTGCAGCAGAGTCTTCTCTGGATCTTTACTGGAGAGAGAGAGAGAGCAAGCTGCCTCGATGGCTTTTCCAGTAACTCTTCTCTGCTTTCTGTGTGATAAAACTGTCTCCCCAGCGCTGCGCAAGCAGTCACACGCCATTACCAGACCTCTCTATGGTGTTAATGAGGTCCTTCTGGAATCTTCTCTGAGATTCCAGGCTCTACCCCTCAAGCTGTCCAGTCACACTTGGTGAGGGTTGGCTCTTTCAAAATCAATGGGTGTCGATTGCCCCTGATGACCATGTTGATAAGGCTATTTCAGGTAATTTAATCAGAGCACTCCATTGTTCTGGCTTGGTGTTGTCTCCAGTCTAATCTTTTGGTGTTTCAAATGTAAATTGCAATGGCCATCTTGTCTGCCAGTTTACGTTTTAAAAAAGTTATTTGTAAGAATTTCCAGTAAAAGTCTTTGGCAAGGTTCCAACTGAAGAAATTAATATTTCCCATTTGGCATGTAGTATTTTCATGACAGCGGGAATGTGGGGTTGAGATTATAATCAGATCAGCCATGATCTTGTTGAATGGCAGAGGGGGCTCGAGGGGCTGAGAGGCCTACTCCTGCTGCTAATTCGTATGTTTGTATGTATATTCGTATGCTGAGTTATTTTCACTTTACGGTCACAGTGCCAGCTGCTGCCCCTACATGCCTATGGCCAGGGGAGTCCTGAGGAACTACTTTCTGTAATGTCAGAGGAGTCATGTCAATTCTCTTCTGGCTGTGTTAGATTGTTTTGCTTTCTTTAATTGTTTATGCAGTGTGTCTTCTGCAATCCATACAAATATAGGAAATAAAGCATCTGACTATGGTGTAAGCACTTGCATTTGGCAAGCACTAGCTTTTCGAGTGAGCAACAGGATGCCAGCCCTCCAGAATTAGAAACTAATCCCTAGGCCATTTCTGCCAGTAGCTCTGGACTGAAATATCGTAGGGGCATTCAAAAGTTGCTGCTATTTGTGAAAATAAATCTCTGCACTTTTGTTTACTATATGCAAAAAAAAACTATTGGAAGTGGTGCAGGGAAAGGACTGACTGAAAGTGAAGAGTCAACCAACTGGGTAATGGAAGAGTCCAATTGGCATAGGAAGGTGATGTACTCCGAGGATGGAGGTGTTGGGCAGCCAATGACAGGGATGTGTGGGGGGCTTGGAGACAGGCCACGCAGTGACACCTCCGGGAATATGTCCAACCAGTGTGAGCAGTCAACTTTTTAAAAGATCCCCGTCAGTACGACTTTTGCCCTGTTCTCCTGTCAGTTTGTGTCTTTCCCTTTGTCAGACCAGCTCCAAACATCAGAAGCTGGGCCTACGCAGGGCGCTTCGCAGTCCCAGTGCTATGTGCATGCCTGCTGGCAAACCCGTGTGACAGATGAAGCGGTTTCTGGGGCATGGGATTGTCGGCATGGTTCCCATCCTAACTGGTGGGGGGATTTATGAATGGATCAGGTTTACCAGAAGGAAACAGTGGGGCAGGAGAATCATTCTCCCATTATGAAAATTTCAAAGAGACTGACAGTCTTTCCTAACAAAAACCTATTAAGGGCCAAGGCAGGTAGATAGAGTAAAGATACAGGTGAGCTATGATCTAATTAAACACTGCAACAGGCTGAAACAATGGTCTGGCTTCCCCTTGTTCTTGTGGCAGTGCCAAGAAGAAAGAGGAAGGAAAACTCATAAAGGAAACCCCAATCATGTGAAAAGTTGCTAGGCTTTAGCTTTTGCAGAAAAATGAACTGAGTTGATTCAAATCCTGGAATCCAACACAGTATAAATGAATTTACTTCATTGTCAGCTTCAAGCAATGATTTTGTTTGGGCTGTGAGTCTGTTCATTTCTTTTTGAGTTGAGGTGGTTTTCGGGACGGTGCCAGGTTCTTTTCCTGAAGCAGTTTTGTCATGTTTTCCATATGGGAAAGTTTTCTCTCTGCTGCAGAGTCAAGTCCAGGTTATTGCCTTTTCCAACCTGAACTGTTTTTGGAAAATAAAAATCTTTAATGTGTTTGGAAGACGACTTTGCTGGAATTGATAGCTGGTTGTTGAAGTGAACATTTTTCAAATAATCTGGCATAAACAATCAGTAATTCTACCATGCCTTCTAGATGCATTTGTTTCTAGTAGGTCAGAGGTGTGTTTTTTTTTGATGGATTTGGGGTTAATGTGCAATACTTAACGTAACCAGGCTCTCAGGCTGGGAGACTGCTTTAGTCTATATCCCAGAAACAAGTGAGAGGCCTGCAACTCCTTCGTGTGAGCTCCAGGAATCATAGGCTAGTTTTTCAGTTGTCCATGAGGGTGAGTATACGTGCAGACACGCATTGAAAATAGCATTGTCGGATGGTGTCGCTGGATCCCGATGTTTCTGGAACACAACGCAGTTTTGGAGGGTGGGGGAGGGGTGGTGGTGGGCTGGCCAGCAAACCTCCAGTTAACTGGCTGTTGAGCTTGTCGTGGAGCTCATTTACAGGCATTTGAGCAGCTGTTTTAGATTTTCATTTGGGAAGCACGTGGAAAACACAGAGCTGAATTTTATGTGCCCGCCGCCGATTTTGATCATGTGATGGGGTTGGACTGACCGTCCCCGGCAATGGTGTCAGCTGCCTCTGTGCAGGTGCTGACGTCATCTTTAAAGGGCTGTCGGCCCTACCGGCTAATTAAAATAAATAAATACATCCCTTTTGCCCCTATCCCAAACCCCAATAACAAATTAATTATTTGCTCTTTTACCCCCCCCCCCCCGAAAACACTTACCTTTTATCATCTGACCCTACCCACCCCCAGACTGCAGAGAAATTCAACGACAACCCTTTGTACCATCCCCGACACCCATGACATTAATTTGACCCCATTTCCCCCCCACCCCCGCACTGATAAACCTACTTCCCCCACCTCCCGACCAGTGTCGCACCTCATTTCCCCAGACGGGGATCCGAAGGTGGGGGAGTGCCGGCCTCTGGGCCGAAGATCGCAGCGGGACGCCAGGTGGCGACGTGAGCTTCGTTAATTAATTCATTTTAATTTATTTAAATATTCAAATTGGGGTCCCGTTGCCAAGTGGCGGGGGGGCACCATGCGACCTTGCTGCCGCAAGTAATATCGGGCCGGGCCCTCCTGTGTCTGGGTGTGTGGTGGCCGTCTCCCGAAGGTATCTTCAGGCCCCGCCTAACCCACCCCCTTCGCTACAGAACACAAAGCCTGGGAGAGAACACAATCCAGCCCACAGTGTCTGGGACATGTCCGGTGCAGCTGTCATAAACACAGCGGGGAGCCAAGAGGGCTGATGGATGCTCAACCAGTGGCAAGAGTTGCCGTCACGGGTGCTGAGAGGCTTGCATTTGTGCACAGTGTGGTTGGATTCTTGACAGGGACATGAAGCTGCTGGCAACACTTGGACAGCGGAGGTTGGTAGAGGAAGCCTTGGTGAATGAACAAGTTCCATCTGACAGATGTGAGATGGGGACAAGTTACCCTGACATTGGGCAGTGTACCGAGGAGGAGTTTCAGCAGATGCATCCTCCTGGTTGGGTGGAGGCCTGAGGAGCACAGCGAGGGGCTGCAAGGGGAAGAAGGTGCTACCCAAGACATTGGGTGTACTGCCGAAGAGTCAGCTTTCGGCAAATGACTGAGGAGGCTGCACCGATCCAGGCAGATCGTCTCGGAGATTTGTGCTCTAATCTACAATGACCTGAGGCCTCACAGCCTCCATGGCAGTTCCCTACCTGCAGCCATCAAGGTAACTGTCACCCTGAATTTTTATGCATTTATGCATACAGTCGGCAGCTCATCACTCCATCAGGCAGGTCAGGGCTATCATACCCAGGAGGGTGGGGGACTACATTCTCTTTGACACAGATGGTCCAGTGCAGGCACAGAGGACATTGGGCTTTCCGTCATCGATGGATTTGCTCTGGTCCAGGAAGTAAGGACACCCATGCAGCCATCAGATCAGCCAGTCAGATTGCTGAACAGAAAGGGCTACCATTCATTGAATGTCCATCTGGTCTGTGACCGCAGGAAGTGAATCTTGCAGATCTGCACCTGGTTACCGGGCAGCTGTCATGATTCCTTTATCCTCTGAGAGTCCCAGGTGTCGCACCTCTTCAGGCCCACATCCCGACTCCATGGGTGGCTGCTGGAGGATATGGGTTATCCCTAAAGAGCTGGCTCCTGACACCCATCCGCTATCCAGGCACGATGGAGCGAGGCTCTACAACCAGAGCTATCTACTAACATGGAGCTGCATTGAACAGACGACGGAGAGGAGGAAGAAGGGGAAGACAAAGGGGGCGCCAGAGGAGCCCAGCATCCAGGCATTGGAGGAAGACTGCTGAGGCCATCCCATGTGTCTCCGGGATCGGCAGGCTGACCAGGCTAATTCAGCAACGTTTCACTTGAGCAGCTCTCAGCCCTATAACAGATGACTCTGACTCACTTTCCTTCAGTGAGAGAAATAATCCGTCAAATGCGCACATTTGAATAATCCCATTGCCACCCAAGTAGATTGAAAATGGAGCGTCCACCGTCAACAGTCTCCTATAACACAGACCATGGCATGGCAGCAAACCCAGGCCCCCCCTCCCCAACCCCTTAACTCCATGTCCCATGTCTCAAGTAATAAGAACATACAAGTCTGATCGTGGACATAAGCAATTATTATTAAAGGAAAAATTACTGACCACACAAACTGAGAAAATATCACCAAGGTGACCCATTAAGTACATCTAATGGCATAGCACCTTGCATTCCCATCCACTTCTACAGGGTGCTCCCCCTGTGGCTGAGGAAGAGGTTGGAGCCAGCCTGCTGCCTCATCTCTACCTCTGGCTGAGATGTCCGTGGCTTCTGTCCTCATCGGGGTTCCTCCACAGGCTGCCGTGCCTGCGTCGTTGCAGGGGTAGCTTCTGTCACAGGGCCTTGCTGCATGGATGGTTTCTCAGTCGGAGGGGCAGAGAAGGTGAGGGATGACACCGGTGCCTCTCGAGGAGTGGCTCCCTCATCAGCTTCTTCGACTGCCTTAGCGTTTTCATGGTGCCCTGGCATGCTGGCTGAGGCTAGCGACTGGGACGCAGCTGGCATCCACTCCAAGCATCTCTGCACCATCAGCGACACTGAGCGGTCAATGCTACAGAGACTATTTTCTCTGTGCAGGTCAGTGCGCTGCTCCTTCATTCGCTCAGAGTGCTGTTGAATTTAGTTCTCCATGCGATTGACCACTCTCTCAATGGAGGAGCTCATGTGCTCAAATCTCTGAGCCATGACACAGCACATGTGCTGCATGGACCCCTCCATTGTTTGCCTGTGGCTCCGCAATGCCTCGGGGATCTCCGACATTCAGGAACTCTTCTCTGGAATCGGCAACATTCGGGAAATCATCTGCCTTTGATGCTCCAGAAAATCCCTCCTTGTTTGTGACACCCGAGACCCAGTATCTTCTCCCAGTGAAGCATGGTTGTGCCTGTCCTCCATCCTCTGAGAGGGACTGCCCACGGCTGACTCTGCCTCACGCTGCTGCTCCTGCTCACTGTGATTTGCGGCTCACCCAGTGCTCCCCGTTCTAAGCTGGACTGAGGCCCAACCGAGATGAGAGTGTCTGCGCTGGTGGATGGTGTGGAGGAATGATGTGACGGTGCAGGCTCTGGAACATCTCTCCCCGTCGAGGAGACCGGTGACTGCTGGACGAGAACACTCTGCTCCCACTCCATTACTGGCTATGTGGGAAATGCAAGAAGGTGGTGGTGAGAACTCAGGCTACTTGGCAGGTGCCTCAGCACAGCCAACCCCGTAGACAGCGGTTGAAGAGCCACAGCGCGCATTGGGCAGGAGTTTTCTCCATGCCCTTCACCTGACGACACAGCTATCAAATGATCCTGCTTTTCATGACCTCCCATCTTACCATCACCCACCGACTGGCGAAATGGCACCCTCACGATCTCCAGCATTGCCTCCTCCATCGGGGTCAGAGTGTGGAGGTCTGCACGCTGCCCGTCCCAGATATTTCCCTCAAATTATGTGCTCTCTTCTACAGGATGAAGAGAGAAGGATTTATGAGTCAGCTGCCCGCCCTCACCTATTCCAGCATGACATCCACATGAGATGTTGTACCACTCAGTGATGTTTCCTGTTCAATTGTGATCCCTATGTTAAGGTTGCTGACACCTCGGTGATCCAACTGGCCACTTGATCTGACAGTTCAGGAGAACTATGCCCCTCAGTCTGCTCAGCTTGTGTGAATGCTGGTGTATACACAGTTAGAGGCCTGTCACCCAGGTGCCACTTGCCAATCACTTTTCCAGACCTTATCAGCTGATTATATTGTTCACTGCACTGGACCCACGTCCTTCTGGTGACTGCCCAGCTGCTGACCTCCATCGCCACCTCTATCCATGCCCGCTTTGTTTTTCTTGGCAGATTTCTTCTTCCGGATGTCAGGAACAATATATTTCTCCTGTCGCATGCTGCATCCGTTAAAGACTCAAGGGAGGAATCTGAGCATCACAGTGCCACCCAGGGACACCTGCTTGTGCCAGCGCTGGCCCTCTGTTACTGGGTCCCGCTCGTGGGCTGTTCCTGGCATCGCTAATTGGGTACCGAGCTCACAACCTGGGCCAATTAGACCCTTTGCCTTTCAGAATCGTGTTGCATCACTGCGCTGATGTGGCAAGAGGTGGGACCTGGAAATGATCCAGGCGTCAGGCTCCCGACCCCGGGTTGAAAATCCAGGCCCATATTTCTGCCTTGCTCCATAAAGCATTGGCTCTTTTGTTAGTCTTTGACGTATGAACAGGGAGTTGAGCCCAGATTGAGCACTGTCCTTTGAATTGCTATTCAATGCTGCAGGGATGGGAGTAGAGCCAGAAACCTTGGCACATTCTTAGTTGGCACCCATGAGAGAAATCATTCTGGTATTGCACTTGAGTGCTGGCACAGCATGGATCCCAGCCTCACAGTAAAGCTGGTGCCCCAAGGGTTAAATATCAGCTTTCCTCCTTGATTGATCATTGTTAAAAGTCTGATTTTTGAGCGTGCTATGATGTAAACAACTATTTTGTGAATGAAACAATGGCCTTTTATTTCTTGCTGATAATTTATTCTTAGCAGTGAGGTAGCAGGTTAGGAAACATACAAGATCAGAATTCTGGAAGTGAACTAAAATTCCAGAGGTTGAAATATTGATTGAAATGTATTTGCAGGTTACTGATGAGTGTTCTGTGTGGTGTGACTGATAATTAATGTCTAGATAGCCTCCATACAGGTGATTGCATGATTGTGTGGGCCGTGAGTTTTTCTGTATAGATACACTCAGTGAGATGATTCTATAATTCTTTGCCATTTACAACTTGGTGGTTCCAATTTTCCTCCTGTTCCCTGCTCTCAGTGAGCCTAAAAGACTTGATATTTCACCTTTTGCACCCATTTTGTTTGCTTCTTGATTGCTGTAGATGAAGGTCTGCATCGATGCAGTTGTCTTCTTGGATGGAAGGAGTGTTTCAGGTCATGGGCCATAGTGTGAGAAAGAGGTCAATTACAGATGTTGCAGTTGAATGAGGAAGAGCAACTGCAAGTCGGGATAGTAGATGAGTGAGCTCGGGTATCAAACTGGGCACAGAATGTCCAGAAAGTGAAGGAGGGAGGTGAAGGTGTGTTTGGTGGTGGGGCCAGAGATGATGTGGTAAAAGCAGAGGCGGCTGGGGTGTAAGGGGCAAGTAGACCCTGTCATTGCTGAGAAAGGGAGAATGGGTGAGAACAGAGGCATGAGAGATGGGGCCAACACAGTCAACAGGCCCATAAATCTTGGCTGAGAAAAAAAAGCCTTCAGACGCTTTGCTGTGATGGAGATTAAGCAAATGTGAGAATGTGTGCACAGAAAGGAAATGCACGTAGTTACTGGAAATAAAGCAGAAAGTGCTGGAAATACACAACAGGTCTGGCAGCATCTGTGGAGAGAGTAACAGAATTAACGTTTCAGGTCTGTGACCTTTCATCAGAACCCCTAGTTATTGTTTAAAAGAAACAACTTGCATTCCTATAGTGCCTTTCACAACTGTTTTCTGTGCTGTAATTTCTGTGTTAAAAACGGAATGTGTCTCAAAATTCTATCACATGGTGGGGGTTCGGGATGGGGGCACGGCGTTGGGGAGGGCAGGGTAAAATTGTCCAAACAAGTTATTCAGAAAAGACGAACATGAAAAATGTTATGAGGGGTTGGAGAGGAGAAAGAAACTGCTGCCAATGCAGTCTGCTTTTTTCTGAACATTGTTCACTTGTTTTATCCTGCCAGTACACTGGCTGATTAGTGACAGTCTACGTCAAACACAAGTTGTCAGGATGAAGCCTTCAGCATAGAGGACAATGTTCCCAGTACGTCTGGATTTCTTCATTCAAACCAGATCATCACTGATTAACCATCTAATTCTGGACATGGGTTACACCTGTTCTGCTACTTTAAGAGTATTGAGTGATTGACAAGCCTAGGACTATTGTAGCCCCTGTTGGCCACTGTAGCTCAGAGATTTGTAACTTCCTACCCCCAATGCCACTGTTCTCTACAGGTACTTTCTCACATGGACTACTTTACATCGAGAAATGGCCCCTAAGGTATAGACTGCAGTTTGTGTGTGTATGTATATATCTTTTAATTGGATATGCATTTCAAAAAGAGGAATATAAAGGGATATGAGGTAAGGGCAAGGAAATGAAATTGGCCTAAATAGCTTCAACCAAACAGTTTAGTGCTTCTAAAATGGTTAAATGTGCCTCCTATTTGCAACCCTGATTGTAAACTTCTCTAGCCTGCCTGCAAATCTTATCCATCTTTCTTTTTCAGTGTTCACTGGACTATAATATACTCCCTGTGTAGTAACAGACCTCATTTTAATTACTTTATCCAGGTTGACACCATCAATAAAAACTTTCTAGTCCCTGGCTAAAATTGGGCCTCATTAATAACGATCAGCCTTTGTCCTTTTCTTGTCCTCTATCTCCTGGTGGATTTACAGCTGGGAATATTTTTTGTTTCCAGATTCGTCCTGTGTATTACCAAGTTTCTATTATGGCTGCAGTATCACATCCCACTACTCCTATTAGTGCCTCGGATTTCCCAGTTTTGTGTCTCTCGGCCATGTTCCCATGTACTGCAGAGAAACATTTATAGCCTAACAAACTCCACTTCCCATATTGTTATAAGTTTTACAGCAGCAAATAATAAAAGTATTGTATAAAAATGAAAATTGAATATATAACTTTAAAAGGGGGGCTGAATTCTGTTTGTGTGTACCAGCTCTATAATCTTAACTGACTCCCTATGTTGAACCTTATGGAAGATCTGTTGGTATAAGTTAAAAATTCAACGTTGGCAAATAGCTCTGATTTTCTTGCCACGGTGAGATAAGAGATGTTCACCATACATTTTGTGGTCTGGCATGCTGATCTCACCATTAATAACTTACTCTGTATTTACCTGCGTTTCTAATTCGAATACGCGCAGTGAGTATTGGACCGAGTTGGAAGTGATGCTGCCAACGGCCAATCTACTGGTCTCTCCTCATATGGTGTGATTTCTTTGTTATGCAGGTAATTGAAGCACTGAATATGACAGCGCTGCTACATTATTACTACCTTGTAGCTGAGATTCTGATGCAAGCTACCTTGTCGCTTATGAAATTGTAAATAAGCTCATTTCTTTGTCAGCGGTGAGTGCTCGGTGAGTGGATAGTTCATGGATAGTGACAGGTGTGCCGGATCCTTCTCATTTGTGGGTATCCTGGTACCAGTATTAAAGCTCTCAGGTGTGTCGACTGCCATTTTCCCAAATTCCAATATTTCCTCTGATCTCTGCACCCAATAAAAGTTCCATGCTATTGAGGTTCCCATCCAACCTGAGCAACCAGGCAAGCTAAAGGCTTCTTTTAAACAAACTACTTGAGAATTTGCTTTCATCACAGAACTAAAGTTGAACCTGGTCATCAGCATTGGAAACATAGTTGTATTTTGGCAATTTGTGCATTTACATAGCGCCTTTGACATAGCAAAATGTCCCAAGGCCATTCATAGGAGCGCTATCAAACAGAATTTGACACCAAGCTACATGAGGCAATATTAGGACAGACCAGCAATAGTCTTCCAATCCTCCTTAGATATGGGGGTGGTGCTAGGGGACTGGAGAATTACAAATGTTACACCCCTGTTCAAAAAGGGAACAAAGGATAAGGCCAGCAACTACAGGTCAGTCAGTTTAACATCAGTGGTGGAAAGCTTTTAGAAACGATAATTTGTGACAAAATTAACAGTCACTTGGACAAATGGGGATTAATTAAGGAAAGGCAGCACAGATTTGTTGATGGCAAATTATGTTTAACTTGATTGAGTTTTTTGATGAAGGAACAATGAGCATTGAAGAGGGTAATGCAGTTGATGTGGTGTACATGGACATCCAAAAGGCATTTGATAAAGTACCGCACAACAGCCTTGTCAGCAAAGGAATAAAAGGTATAGTGATAGTATGGATAAAAAGTTGGCTGAATGACAGGAAAGAGAGTAGTGGTGAATTGTTGATTTTTGGACTGGGGGAAGGTTTACAATGGGGTTCCCCAGGGGTCGGTATTAGATCCACTGTTTTTCTTGATCTGTATTAATGACCTAGACTTGTGTACAGGGCACAATTTCAAAATTCGCGAATGACACAAAACTTGGAAGTATTGTGAACTGTGAGGATTTTCAGACTGGAGGCAGTGGAGTTCCCCAGAGCTCAATACCGGGACTACTGTTGTTTTGATATATATTAATGAGTTGGATTTGAGGGTACAGGGCCCAATGTCAAAATTTGCAGATGACATGAAACTTGGAAGTATTGTGAACTGTGAGAAGAGTAGTGATAGACTTCTAGAGGACATAGACTGGTGGAATGGGTGGACATTTGCAGATGAAATGTAATGTAGAGAAGTGTGAAATGATGCAGTTTTGGTAGGAAAAATGAGGCGAGGCAATGCAAATTAAAGAATACAATTCTAAAGGAGCAGAGGGACCTGGGGGTATATGTGCACAAATCGTTGAAGGTGGCAGGGCAGGTTGAGAAAGCATTTAGAAAGGCATACGAGATCCTAGGCTTTAGAAATAGAGGCATAGAGCACAAAAGCAAGGAGGTTATGGTAAACCTTTATAAAACACTGGTTTGGCCTCAACTGAAGTATTGTGTCCAATTTTGGGTACACACTTTAGGAAGATGTAAAGCCATTAGAGAGGGTGCAGAAAAGACTTGCAAGAATGGTTCCAAGGATGAAGGATTTCAGTTACCTGGATAGATTGGAGAAGCTGGAACTGTTCGCCTTGGAGAAGAGAAGAATATGAGGAGATTTGATAGAAGTGCTCAAAATCATGAGGGATCTGGACAGAGTAGATAGGGCGAAACTGTTCCCATTGGCAGAAGGGTCGTGAACCAGAGGAGTCTGATTTAAGATGGGTGGCAAAAGAAACAGAGGCGACATGAGGAAAATCATTTTTATGCAGCAAGTGGCTTGGCTCTCAATGAAAGTATAACAGCTAGAGATTCAATCAAAGCTTTCAAAAGGGAATTAGATCATTTGAAAAGAAAAAAATGTGCGGGGCTATAGAGGGCAGGGGAGTGGGACTGAGTTGCTCTCACAGAAAGCCGACACAAACACGAAGGGCCGAATGGCAGCCTTCTGTGCTGTAACCATTCTACGATGACCAAAAGCTTGGTCAAAGAGGTAGGTTTTAAGGAGTATCTTAAAGGAGGAAAGGGAGGTGGAGAGGCGCAAGGGGTAAATTGTAGAGCCTGGGGCCCAGGCAATTGTAGGCACAGCCGTCGATGGTGGAACAATTAAAATTGGGGGTGCTTAAGAGGGCGGAATTCGATGAGCACAGATCTCTTGGAAGGTCGTAGGGCTCGAGGAAATTACAAAGATAGGGAAGGATGAACCATGGAGTGTTTTGAAAATAAAGGTGAGACTCTAAAAAAAATCAAAATTTTCCGGAGGATAGAACATGGGAAACCAGCCAGGACTGCGTTGAAGTAGTCAAGTCTAGAGATAACAGGCATGGATGAGGGTTCAGTAGCAGTTGGGCTGAGGCAGAGGCAAAATCAGGTGACATTATGGGTGGAAATAGGTGGTCTTAGTGATGGAGAGATATGTGGTCAGAAGTTTATCTCTGGGTCAAGCGAGCAGTGGGGTTCTGCCTCAGGTGGTTGCCAGAGAGAGGGATGAAGTTGCTAGCTAGGGAGCGGAGTTTGTAGCAGGCACTGAAGACTGTGACTTTGATCTTCCCAATACTTAGAGGAAATTTCTGCTCATCCGGTCTTTTCTTTTTAGGCAGTCCCTCGGGAGTGAGGATGCACTCTGGTTCAGTGCATTCTAACTGGCTAATGAGTCCGATACGTGAACCGCAGATTCTACCACATGTGGGTCAGGTGGTGTTTGAGGAGTTGGATAGGTGAGTTACATAGAGGGTTGTGCACTCCTGCTGCCTGGACTTAACTTCCACGAGTTCCAAAGTCACCTTGCAATTTCTCTGCTGCAGTAGTTAAAAGGTGCTGTCAGCAGGGCTCCTGATTCGCTAGAACTGTCTCATCAGTCCTGGCTGGAAAAGACCTTCTTTGCCTCTTCTGTCTGTCTCTCTCCAGAGGGATACCTTTGAAGGTTGAAACTTGCCAGGTTGGAGTGTCGGTCAGGTGATTAAGGGCTCTCTCCCTGGGAGGTTATGCTTCAGTTATACAGGGCATTGGTGAGACCACATCTGCATTATTGTGTACAGTACTGGTCGTCTTATTTCAGGAAGGATGCAAATGCATTGGTAGCAGATCAGAGAAGGTTTACTAGACTAATACCTGGAATGGGCGGGTTGTCTTCTGAGGAAAAGTTGGACAGGCTAGGATTATATCCGCTGGAGTTTAGAAGAGTAAGAGGCGACTTGATTGAAACATATAAGATCCTGAGGGACCTTGACAGGGTGGATGTGGAAAGGATGTTTCCATTTGTGGGAGAATCCAGACCTAGGGTCACTGTTTAAAAATAAGGGGTCGTCCATTTAAGATGAAGATGAGATTTTTTTTCTCTGAGGGTCGTGAGTCTTTGGAACTCTCTTCCTCAAAAGGCAGTGGAAGCAGAGTCTTTGAATATTTTTAAGGTAGAGGTAGGTAGATTCTTGATGAGTAAGGGGCTGAAAGGTTATCGGGGGTAGGTGGAAATGTAGAGTTAAGGTTACAATCAGATCAGCCATGATCTTGTTGAATGGCAGAGCAGACTGGAGGGGCTGAATGGCCTACTCCTGCTCCTAATTTGTATGTTTGTATGGACTTGAAAAGTAACAGGCTTGGAGACCTTAAGATGTTACAGCCTCCAGTTCTTTTAAGGCACGATGGTACTGCCTTGTCTGCAGTCTGTATTTTGAAGACTTTTAAAAGGAGATCATTGTGGTTACCCTACCATGTGACTTCTCACCGTTACTTTTCCAAAACTGTGGGGGGTCTAGGTTGATTAGCTCCATCCTGGTTTATTGTAAGACATTCATCCTGAGGAGGGTAAAGACAATGACCTTCTTTGTTTCTGGAGAAACCCATTCAATTCAGGAATGCCTCGATGGTTTCAGGATGGATGTCAATGACACCTCTTAGTCTGGAAGGTCTTCTTTTGTCCTTTCAGACAGTGAGCCAGTTTTTGAATACACAGGCCGAGGTCTGCTGACCTTGGGCAGCTACCTTTGCAGCCCATGTTCACTTTTAATGTCCATTGTGGTTCATTTAAAACAAAAGGAAAATTCAGTTCCAGAAGATGCAATGCTGAATATAGTTCATGTTCACTTTATGAATAGGACATGTCTGTACTGGTCATGACAGTCAGCATGTAGACAAGAAATAGGAGCGGGGTCAGGATCAGTTGGGTGACATCCGAGGTAACGGTGCGAGAGTGGAAAGAGAAGGCATTGCAGGTGATTCTCTGTGTACGACTGGACAAGTAAGAATTGAACCAGCCAAGTGCATTCCCAACCAGCAAGACAACAGTAGAGAAGTGTTGAAGGAGGATAATGTGATCAACTCTGTGAAAAGCTGCAGATAGGTTGAGAAGGATGAGGAGGGTTAGTTTATCATGTTCACAGTCACTTTGGACGTCATTTGCGACTTTGGTAAGAGCTGGGCGGAAACCGAATTGGAGGGATTTAAATGTGGAGTTATGGGTAAGGTGGGCATGGGTTTCAGAGGTGATAACATTTCCAAGGACTTGAGATAGGAAAGGGAGATTGGAGCTGGGACTGTAGTTTACAGTGACAAATGGGTCAAGTGTGGCATTTTTGATGAGGCACAGGCATGATGGGCAGAATAGCCTTCTGTGCTATACTATTATGTAATGGCAGATTCGGAAGGAGAGAAGGACAGCACCAAAGGAAAGGGAGCCATTAACAATATCAGTTAACTTGGGAGCCAGGAAGGGAAGCTGAGTGGTCAGTTTATTGGGAATAGGATTGGGAGAAAAGGAGGTTGGTCTCCTCGAAAAGATTACCTCAGAGGGCATGAAGAAGGATAGGGGAGAAACTAGAGAAAGATGGGAGTTGAGGGCTAGGTCAGAGGACAGCCTTAGGGGACATTTGGCCAGGTGGACGAGGGGAAAGGAGGGAAGTGGCAGAGGCAGCTGATTGGATGGTCTCAGTCTTCATTAGAAAGAAGTTTATGAGCTGTTTTTACTTTTTGTTGATGTCAGAGTGAAGGAGGCAGTGGCGAGGGTTTTAACAAAACAGTTGTGAAATTAAGCTGAGGTTTATCTTTACATTCCAGGATGATCCTGGGATAGTGAGCTGCTTCAGCAGACGAGGCAGCATGTGATAATACTTTGTGGTCCAGCCACAACCGGGAATTAATGGCTAAACCAATTTTCTGCCATAAACGTTCAAATCTGCATTCCTTGGTTTCAAGGGAATGGCGATAGAAACATAGAAAAATAGGAGCAGGAGTAGGCCATTCGGACCTTCAAGCCTGCTCCGCCATTCAGTACGATCATGGCTGATAATCCAAACTCAGTAACCTGTTCCCGCTTTCTCCCCGTATCCTTTGATCCCTTTAGCCCTAAGAACTATATCTAACTCTTTCTTGAATATATTTAATGATTGGCCTGAACTGCTTTCCGTGGTGGAGAATTCCACAGGTTCACCACTCTCTGGGTGAAGAAATTCCTCTTCATCTCAGTCCTAAATGGCTTACCCCTTATCCTTAGACTGTGACCCCTGGTCCTGGACTCCCCCACCATCGGGAACATCCTTCCTGCATCTAGTCTGTCCAGTCCTGTTAGAATTTTGTAGGTTTCTATGCGATCTCCTCTCATTCTTCTAAACTCTAGCGAATACAAGACTAATCTCTCTTCATACGTCAGTCTTGCCATCTCAGGAATCAGTCTGATGAACCTTTGCTGCACTCCCTCCATAGCAAGAACATCCTTCCTCAGATAAGGAGACCAAAACTGCACACAATATTCCAGATGTGGTCTCACCAAGGCCTTGTATAATTGCAGCAAGACATCCCTGCTCCTGTACTCCAATCCTCTCACTATGAAGGCCAACATACCATTTGTCTTCTTAACTGCCTGCTGCACCTGCATGTTTACTTTCAGCGACTGATGCACAAGGACACCCAGGTCTCGCTGCACCTCCCCCTTTTCCAATCTATCGCCGTTCAGATAATCTGTCTTTCTGTTTTCACAACCAAAGTGGATAACCTCACGTTTATCCACATTATACTGCATCTGCCATGTATTTGCCCACTCACTCAACCTGTCCAAATCACACTGGAGCTTCTCTGCATCCTCCTCTCAGCTCACACTCCCACCCAGCTTTGTGTCATCTGCAAACTTGGATATATACATTTAATTCCCTCATCTATATCATTAATATATATTGTGAATAGTTGGGGTCCCAGCACTGATCCCTGTGGTACCCCACTAGTCACTGCCTGCCACTCGGAAAAAGACCCGTTTATTCCTACCCTTTGTTTCTTGTCTGCCAACCAGTTCTCTATCCATGCCAGTATATTACCCCCCAATTCCATGTGCTTTAATTTTGCACACTAATCTCTTATGTGCGACCTTATCAAAAGCCTTCTGAAAATCCAAACACTCCACATCCACTGCTTCTCCCTTATCTATTCTACTAGTTACTTCCTCAAAAAATTCCAGTAGATTTGTCAAGCATGATTTCCCTTTTGTAAATCCATGTTGACTAGGCTATACCAGGGGGAATGACCAGGGTTGGAGAGAGTTAAGTAATTTACTGGGCGCAGTAGCATCAGAAACTTAACTGGACCAGCTACATAAATACTGAGCAGGTCAGAGGCTGAGAATTCTGCGGTGAGTAACCCACCTTCTGACTCCTCAAAGCCTGCCCACTCTACAAGGTACAAGTTAGGAATGTGATGGAATACCCTCCACTTTCCTGGATGAGTGCAGCTCCAACAACACTCAAGAAGCTCGACACCATCCAGGACAAAGCAGCCCGCTTGATTGACACCCCATCCACCACCTTCGACATTCACTTCCTCCACCACTAGCATACAATGGCAGCAGTGTGTACCATCTACACGATACACTGCAGAAACTCATGCACCTTCCAAATCGACGACCTCTACCACCTAGAAGGACAAGGACTGCAGGCACATGGGACACCATCACCAGCAAATTCCTCTCCAAGCTACACACCATCCTGACTTAGAAATATATTGTCATTCCTTCATAGTCACTGGATCAAAATCCTAGAACTCCCTGCCTAAAGCACCGCGAACTACAGAGGTTCAAGAAGGCAGCTCACCACCACCTTCTCAAGGGCAATTAGGGAAGGTCAGTAAATATTGGCCTAGCCAGCTACATCCACATCCCCTGAACAAATAAAAAAAATAAAGGTAGAGGCAAGGCTGTGACTGAGCAGCAGAAATAACAGGGTGAAAGCACAACAGTTTGCTCGGCAGCATGGGAGTTTGACGTCAACATCGTTGAGTGACCTGGGTGAGAGATTTTTGTTCTGGGCGGAAGTAGAAGGAAGTGGGTTCGGACTGGTGATGAGTTTTTTGAGGGTTACTTGGAAGAATGCAAGAAAGCTATAAAAGTTGCACATTGAACGACTCAACAGTTAAGTTTTGTTGCCGGGAATCTGCATACTCATTAATAAACAAAGACTTGAAATTATTAATGAAGACAGAGGTTAAGAATGCCTGGGGCTCAACAATAACCAGTAGCTATCAGCAAATGCACTTAATGTGTTGTTTAGAAGCAATCCAGCGAATGTGTTCAACAGCCAAATCAATGAGGTCATTTGCAGGTCAGCAGCCCCATTGTGTTTCAGTCCTAACAGCAGCAGTACGGGAAGTAGCTCAAATGCAGGAAGATCAGCATTGCATTGATTTTACTGGGGGTGGAGCCATGACCATTACCTTCTGGCAGTTTTCATTAGGAATTGTGGGAAGAGCATTACAGTCCAAGGAAAGGTAATGGCATAAGACACCTATTCTATAATTTCCTGTTTTGCACCATACAAGGGTCCCAAAGCTGCAGTTGCTGTATCCAGGAAAGTTTGGCCCAGTAGACGTTTGATATTCCGAAGCCGCCACCTCCCAAGTTTGCTATCTTGGTTGGATTTTTGACCAGCGGTTCACGATTTAGCCATGTCCCCCTGCCTGATGTCGGTCCCTGTGTCCCCTGGGAGTTTGTTTCATCGCTTTAAGGGGTTGGAGAGCAATGTCCTTTATTTTTCCCCTATGGCTTTTTGCCTCTCCCAGGAGATGGTGTGGCTGTTGTGGAGAGATAAGGGGGCAGGCTTGATGGTGTTAGCTGGCACATTGTCAAAATGGAAAATGATTGATGAACGAGCTAATCTTGCCCTGATATTTTGTCCGTTTGTTAAATCCTCGCCCACATGCCTCTCACTGCTAAGACGTTGGTACTGGTTCATTTCAGCTGAAGCCCATCATGTCTAGAATTTACTTGCCATAAGAACTGATCTGGAACCAGTGTTCTAGCGAAACGGATAAATAGGGTGGTCTCTAGGACTTTAAACTAGTGACTCGGGGGGGGGAAGGGAAAGGGAGTGTGACGATAAATAAAAAGGTAAGCAGCAGGCTAACGTGTGCAGGAGGGTTTAAGTTCAAGGCAGACGATGAAAGAAGCAGAAAGGAAGGATAACTCAGGAGTTATTATTAGAGATGTTGGGAATCATGAGGGTAAGAAAGCTAGCATAAAGGCACTTTACCTGAATGCTCGTAGCATTCGTAACAAGGTTGATGAGTTAACGGCACAAATCATCGCGAATAAATATGATTTGGTAGCCATTACGGAGACATGGTTACAGGTTGGTCACGACTGGGAGTTAAATATCCGGGGGTACCAGACTATTCGGAAGGACAGACAGACAGGAAGTTAAGGGAGGTGGTGTAGCTCTGATATTCAAGGACGACAAATAATAACATCACATTGGGGAGGGCAATAAACAAAGAAATAACTAATGCCTGTAAAAATGGTACGGCAATTATCATGGGGGATTTTAATCTACATGTAGATTGGTCGAACCAGCTCAGTCAGGGTAGCCTTGAGGAGGAGTTCGTTGAGTGTATCCGTGATAGTTTTCTTGAACAGTATGTAATGGAACTGACGAAGGGAGCAAGCTATCCTGGGTCTAGTCCTGTGTAATGAGACAGGAATAAATAATGACCTCATGGTTAGGGATCCTGTTGGAAGGAGTGATCACAGTATGGTTGAATTTAGAATACAGATGGAGAGTGTGAAGATAAAATCCAATACCAGGGTCCTGCACTTGAACAAGGGGGACTACAATAGAATGAGGGAGGACTTGGTTAAAGTGGACTGGAAACAAAGATTTTACGGTGGGACAGTTAACGAGCAGTGGAGGACTTTCAAAGCAATTTTTCAAAGTGCTCAGCAAAAGTATATTCCAGTGAAAAGGAAGGACGGGAAGAAAAGGGGTAATCTGCCATGGATGTCTAAGGAAATAAGGGAGGCTATAAAATTGAAAGAGAAGGCATACAAAGTGGCCAAAAGCAGCATGAAACTAGAAGATTGGGAAAACTTTAAAGGTGAACAGAAAGCCACAAAAAGAGCTATAAAGAAAAGTAAGATAGAACATGAGAAAAAATTAGCACAGAATATAAAGACAGATAGCAAAAGTTTCTATAAATATATAAAACAAAAAAGAGTGGCTAAAGTAAACGTTGGTCCTTTAGAGGATGAGAAGGGGAATTTAGTTATGGGATATGATGACATGGCCGAGGCATTGAACAGGTATTTTGTATCGGTCTTCACAGTGGAGGACATTAATAACATGCCAGTAATTGACAAAGAGACGAACGTCAATCATTATTACGGAAGAGGTAGTGTTGGGCAAGCTAATGGAGCTAAGGATTGATAAGTCTCCTGGCCCTGATGGAATGCATCCCAGGGTACTAAAATAGATGGCGGGAGAAATAGCAGGTGCACTGGCGGTAATTTTCCAAAATTCGCTGGACTCTGGGGTAGTCCCAGCAGATTGGAAAACAGCAGATGTGACGTCACTGTTTAAAAAGGGAGGTAGACAAAAGATGGGGAATTATAGACCGGTTAGCTTAACCTCTGTAGTGGGGAAGATGCTTGAGTCTATTATCAAGGAAGAAATAGCAGGGCATCTCGATAGAAATTGTCCCGTTGGGCAGACGCAGCATGGGTTCATGAGGGGCAGGTCATGCTTGACAAATATTTTGGAATTCTATGATGACATTACGAGCAAGGTGGACAATGGGGACCCAGTGGATGTGGTGTACCTAGATTTCCAAAAGGCCTTCGACAAGGTGCCGCACAAGAGGCTGCTGCATAAGATAGGGATGCATGGCGTTAGGGGTAAAGTATTAGCATGGATAGAGGATTGGTTGACTAACAGGAAGCAGAGAGTGGGGATAAATGAGTGCTATTCTGGTTGGCAATCAGTCACTAGTGGTGTGCCTCAGGGATCGATGTTGGGACCGCAATTATTTACAATTTATATAGATGATTTGGAGTTGGGGACCACGTGTAGGGTGTCAAGGTTTGCAGATGACACTGAAACTTTGCAGAGGAACATAGATACATTGAGTGAGTGGGCAAAGGTCTGGCAGATGGAATACAATGTTAATAAATGTGAAGTCATTCATTTCGGTAGGAGTAACAGTAAAAAGGATTATTACTTGAATGGTAAAAAGTTGCAGCATGCTGCTATGCAGAGGGACCTGGGTGTCCTTGTGCATGAATCGCAGAAGGTTGGTCTGCAGGTACAGCAAGTAATTAGGAAGGCAAATGGAATTTTGTCCTTCATTGCTAAAGGGATTGAGTTTAAGAGCAGAGAGGTTATGTTGCAGCTGTATAAGGTACTGGTGAGGCCGCAGCTGGAGTACTGTGTGCAGTTTTGGTCTCCTGACTTGAGAAAGGATATACTGGCACTGGAGAGGGTGCAGAGGAGGTTCACTAGGTTGATTCCGGAGTTGAGGGGGTTGGCTTATGAGGAGAGACTGAGTAGATTGGGATTATATTCATTGGAGTTCAGAAGAATGAGGGGGGATTTTATAGAAACATATAAAATCATGAAGGGAATAGATAAGATACAAGTAGAGAGGATGTTTCCACTGGCAGGTGAAGCTAGGACAAGAGGGCATAGCCTCAAGATTAGAGGGAGCAGATTTAGGACTGAAGTAAGAAGGAACTTCTTCACCCAGAGGGTTGTTAATCTATGGAATTCCTTGACCAGTGAAGTAGTTGACGCTTCTTCAGTTAACGTTTTTAAAGCTAAGGTAGATATCTTTTTGAACAATAAAGGAATTAAGGGATACGCTGGGAGCGCGGGTAAGAGGATCTGAGTCAACGAAAAGATCAGCCATGATCTTATTGAATGACGGAGCAGGCTCAAGGGGCCAGACGGCCTACTCCTGCTGCTAGTTCTTATGATCTTATGAACTCATCCGAGTGCCCCAGAAAGCAGAAACCATTCCTTCACATTTAGGGTTGCCAGCCTCCAGGATTATCCGGGAGTCTCTGGAAATTGAAGATTAACCTCCTGCAAATTGCTGCCAGCAACTCGAGAGAAAAATCATATTTTTGATATTTCTTTTTCATTTTCATTGAACACTTGACTTTATTTCTTTAAAAAAAAAAGTATTGAAGCTTGGGAAAGACTACTTGACTATCAGTCAAAATGAATCCAGTTGGTTACTTAAAGACACTGTTCCCTTTCCATTTGGTGAGGGAATGTGAGGCACCAAGAAGGTGGACTAATGGCTGGAGTCTGGGGATGGTGAGTCACGTGATGAAACCTCCAGGATTACACTCAACCAGAGTTGGCAACCCAAACTACACCACGTGTTTGCATCTCCAATCTACTGCGCCTTCCTTTAAATTATTACTCTGGAGCTGTTGTTTTATTTTTTAAAGGCTAACTCCTCAAGCCCCCTTTGCAAGACCTCCAACCTGCTGCTCCCTGTGTCACAAACAGTAGTTCAGGCTGATAACATTCCCTTTTCAGAATCTGCTCACTCTCCGCCTGCATTTTATTACCTCGGCACCTGGGGAGGTAACTAGCCCCTTGGACCTCCTCTTCAATGATGGCGGTTTAAATGAGCATACTGGCTGAGGGCAGGGAAATTGGTCTGGTTTCTGCTCCTGCTCATCATACCCCTGCTAAATGTGGTGGGAACAGAATGCAGTCAGGCTTGAGGCACCTCATCTGAGTTCTGTCGAAGCTAATAGCAAAGTAGCACATATCAACCGGATATTTGTGGAGAATTAGAAAACATGGAATACCTCTTCCTTGTCACATATTTTTTTTGTCAACCAATAATGGCAGGTGCCGTGAACTTGTCATTGGTTCAGGAATTGCTGGAAAAACATTGTGTCATTATCCCACCTCCACAATTCCTCCAAACCAGTCTGTAGTATAGAGGACAGCGCTGAATTCTGGTATCTTTATTGGTAACTTGTTGAAAATCTTAGTGATGAAATCCTTGAGTAACAATGGTAAGTGGGAGGAACAGACTGCTGCACTGCACCAGTTTGGGACTCTGGGTTGAATTTTATGTTGCTGCTGCCTAATCGTCAGCGGCAGTAAAAAAAAAACAATGGCAGCCCACACATGCAGGCTTTACTCCGCGGAGGCGCCACTATATTACACACGGTGGCTCATTTACGTGGCTGGAGCGGATCCCCCCGATGACTTGGAGGGGGTAGGTGGTCTGTCCCGGCAACGCGTCTGCCACCATTGTGCAGGTGCTGACGCCGTTTTTAAAGGGGTTCAAGCCCTTACATTTAATTTGAATTTTTAAAGAAATAGAGACTTAGACTTCGTTAAACAATAACTCAGTAAAAGCTTCAAACCCCGTCCCACCCCCCCCCCAGTGACCAAACAATTCTTTCCTTGCCCTCTCCTCGCCAAAATACTTAGCTTCTGCACCTGCCCTTTCCCCCACAAAGTTCACAAACATTAATCTTTACCTCTTCCCCACCATGAAATTAGTTTGACCTCACTCCCCCCGAGTCTCGCATTGAGAAACAAACCTGCTCCCCCATCCCCACCTTACATCACTGGTCGGAGATCCGACGGTGTGGGAATGCTGGTCACCGACTACAAGATAGAAGCGAGATGGCCGATGGGAGCAGCTAAGTCATTAATTTGTTAATTTACATTAATTAACATATTTAAATGGGGCTCCCGTCGCCGAGCAGTCGGCGGGGGGTGGGGGGGGGAGTGGCCTCCACGAGGCCGAGCCACCGCCAGCAATATGAGGCCAGGCCTTACTGGCGTGAGGCCCATAGTGGGCCTCTCCCAGAGGCTTTTTCTGGCTCACCCCCCACCCCCCGCTACGACCCCTGACCTCGGGGGCGGGGAGTCAGTAAAATTCAGCCCTGTGTCTTTCCAGCTACTTGCTTGTTATTCTTTTGCACCTTCTGTTTTCGGCATTGTCCATTTAACAGGAGCACATGAACTGTCATTGCTGACATGTCCAGTGTCTCCGAGGAAAGTAGGTGATAGTCCACATAATAACATGTCAGTTCTTAGCCATGGCTCATTTGCTAGCCCTCGTGCCTCTGAGTCAGAAGGTTTGGTTTCAAGGCCCACTTCAGGACTTGAGCCCATTATTCAGGCCGTTCTGTGGATGATAGATGGGATGAGATAGATTGGGAGTCTTTTATAGACCTCCGAATAGTTCCAGAGATGTAGAGGAAAGGATAGCGAAGATGATTCTCAACAGGGGCGAGAGTAACAGGGTAGTTGTTATGGGGGACTTTAACTTACCAAATATCGACTGGAAATACTATAGTTCGAGTACTTCAGATGGGTCAGTTTTTGTCCAGTGTGTGCAGGAGGGTTTTCTGACACAGTATGTAGACAGGCCAACCAGGGGTGATGCCACATTGGAATTGGTACTGGGAAATGAACCCGGCCAGGTGTTAGATTTAGATGTAGGTGAGCACTTTGGTGATAGTGATCACAATTCGGTTAGGTTTACCTTAGCGATGGGCAGGGACAGGTATATACCGCAGGGCAAGAATTATAGCTGGGGGAAAGGAAATTATGATGCGATTAGGCAAGATTTAGGATGCGTAGGATGGGGAAGGAAACTGCAGGGGATGGGAACAATCGAAATGTGGAGCTTATTCAAGGAGCAGCTACTGCGTGTCCTTGATAAGTATGTACCTGTGAGGCAGGGAGGAAGTTGTCGAGTGAGGGAGCCGTGGTTTACTAAAGAAGTTGAAGCGCTTGTCAAGAGGAAGAAGAAGGCTTATGTTAGGATGAGACGTGAAGGCTCAGTTAGGGCGCTTGAGAGTTACAAGCTAGCCAGGAAGGATCTAAAGGGAGAGCTAAGAAGAGCAAGGAGAGGACACGAGAAGTCATTGGCGGATAGGATCAGGGAAAACCCTAAGGCTTTCTATAGGTATATCAGGAATAAAAGAATGACTAGAGTTAGATTAGGGCCAATCAAGGATAGTAGTGGGAAGTTGTGTGTGGAATCAGAGGAGATAGGGGAAGTGTTAAATGAATATTTTGCGTCAGTATTTACAGTAGAGAAAGAAAATGTTGTTGAGAATACTGAGATTCAGGCTACTAGGCTAGATGGGATTGAGGTTCACAAGGAGGAGGTGTTAGCAATTTTGGAAAGTGTGAAAATAGATAAGTCCCCTGGGCCAGATGGGATTTATCCTAGGATTCTCTGGGAAGCTAGGGAGGAGATTGCAGAGCCTTTGTCCTTGATCTTTATGTCGTCATTGTCGACAGGAATAGTGCCGGAAGACTGGAGGATAGCAAATGTTGTCCCCTTGTTCAAGAAGGGGAGTAGAGACAGCCCTGGTAATTATAGACCTGTGAGCCTTACTTCGGTTGTGGGTAAAATGTTGAAAAAGGTTATAATAGACAGGATTTATAATCATCTTGAAAAGAATAAGTTCATTAGAGATAGTCAGCACGGTTTTGTGACGGGTAGGTCGTGCCTCACAAACCTTATTGAGTTTTTCGAGAAGGTGACCAAACAGGTGGATGAGGGTAAAGCAGTGGATGTGGTGTATATGGATTTCAGTAAGGCGTTTGATAAGGTTCCCCACGGTAGGCTATTGCAGAAAATATGGAAGTATGGGGTTGAAGGTGATTTAGAGCTTTGGATCAGAAATTGGCTAGCTGAAAGAAGACAGAGGGTGGTGGTTGATGGCAAATGTTCATCCTGGAGTTTAGTTACTAGTGGTGTACCGCAAGGATCTGTTTTGGGGCCACTGCTGTTTGTCATTTTTATAAATGACCTGGATGAGGGTGTAGAAGGGTGGGTTAGTAAATTTGCAGATGACACTAAGGTCGGTGGAGTTGTGGATAGTGCCGAAGGATGTTGTAGGGTACAGAGGGACATAGATAGGCTGCAGAGCTGGGCTGAGAGATGGCAAATGGAGTTTAATGCGGAAAAGTGTGAGGTGATTCACTTTGGAAGGAGTAACAGGAATGCAGAGTACTGGGCTAATGGGAAGATTCTTGGTAGTGTAGATGAACAGAGAGATCTTGGTGTCCAGGTGCATAAATCCCTGAAGGTTGCTACCCAGGTTAATAGGGCTGTTAAGAAGGCATATGGTGTGTTAGCTTTTATTAGTAGGGGGATCGAGTTTCGGAGCCACGAGGTCATGCTGCAGCTGTACAAAACTCTGGTGAGACCGCACCTGGAGTATTGCGTGCAGTTCTGGTCACCGCATTGTAGGAAGGATGTGGAAGCTATGGAAAGGGTGCAGAGGAGATTTACTAGGATGTTGCCTGGTATGGAGGGAAGGTCTTACGAGGAAAGGCTGAGGGACTTGAGGTTGTTTTCGTTGGAGAGAAGGAGGAGGAGAGGTGACTTAATAGAGGCATATAAGATAATCAGAGGGTTAGATAGGGTGGATAGTGAGCGTCTTTTTCCTCGGATGGTGATGGCAAACACGAGGGGACATAGCTTCAAGTTGAGGGGTGATAGATATAGGACAGATGTCAGAGGTAGTTTCTTTACTCAGAGAGTAGTAAGGGCGTGGAATGCCCTGCCTGCAGCAGTAGTAGACTCGCCAACTTTAAGGGCATTTAAGTGGTCATTGGATAGACATATGGATGAAAATGGAATAGTGTAGGTCAGATGGTTTCACAGGTCGGCGCAACATCGAGGGCCGAAGGGCCTGTACTGCGCTGTAATGTTCTAATTCTAATTCTAGATGAGAGTTTAAACCGAGGCCCTCCCAGGTGAATCTAAGGTGCCATGGCACTATTTGAGGAAGTGTTGGGAGGTCTCCCATGTCCTGGCCATTTTCTTTTAATCCCTCAACCAACATGACCAAAAAAAAGATTATGTTGTAATTTATCTCATTGCTGTTTGTGGGAGCTTGCTGTGCACAACGTGGTTGACAAATTTCCCAACATTACAATAGTGACTACACATCAAAAATGCCGCATTGGCTGTAAAGCGCTTTGGGACATCCTGAGGCCATGAAAGGTGCTATATAAATGTAGTTTCTTTTTCTCCTTTTTCCTTGTGTTGTGAAAGAGATGTGGGCGTTGAAACAAACTGCTATATGTGGAAGGGCTTCGGCTGAGTGGGAGAGAGCTCTGTGTAAGTGCATATCCATGTTTTATTCTGCACTTTGTCCTTTTCATGAGAAGGTCCTTTTCACGAGAAGGGATCTGGGATTAGTGTCCAACATCTGCGTACTGAGCTACTGAAAGTTGGTGTGTAAAGGCAGGATCAGACATCTATTCCTCAGCCTGTTAATGGAAGTGAGAAGATGTAGCAAATGCGTATTAAGGAGGTTGAGCCTTTGAGTAGATCATGACTGGTGCTTGAGGGGACAGATGTCAAAATAAAATTGGGTGTCCATGAATCGATCTTGCACAAAACAGGTCATTAATTTGTATTAAGGAAGGGTATATCAGCCGTGCTGTCAAACTGCTACAGTACATGGTGTGTCAGTGTCGTATTCATCTTGAAGTCAATCCCAGCCGCCTTAAATTTTAATTTGATGAGCAGTCACTGATTATTCTGCTTTAATCTGATTTGAAAACCAGGATGAGAGTTTAAAAATTGATTGGGATGTTGCTGGATCAGGAGTAATGTAGGTCAGTGAGCGCAAGGGTCAACCAAAGATGTTAAACACTGGGCCATCAAGTGGAGATTGGTTTTCCAATTGGTCAATTATCCCATTGTTCTAAGGAAGTAAAACCGTTCTGATTTGCGACACTGCAGGTTGTGAAGCGTATGTACAGCAGGAATATAATGGAGTGGCTTTTGACCAGTTTGTGTCTCGCTGCTGGAACGTTGAAACAGATGGGGCAGGCAGATCACCAAAATACATCTCGTCATTCCAGCAAACCATGCAATAAAAAACCAAATTTGACTTCCTGCATCAGTGGACCTGGGTATATTTGACCCTCTATCATGTATTAGTTCAGTGTGTATGGAGTTGAGTGGAGTTGGCACTCGTTTTCAGTTTGTTTCAAATCTTGGGGAAAAACTAAAGCTCAAATAGTGTTACAGGAAGAGATAGTTTGTAGTGAGGAAAAAAATGATCATTTCTGAAATTTCTAATTTAAATAAAGAAGGTGACTCCTGACAACGCAGCCATGCGCTGATGTCATCAGTGTGTTCCCAGCTGGGCACATGTACAGGCCGGTTTCTTCCTGCCAGTATGGTGCTGTGTGTGCGCAGCCTACATCAGTGCCCGGCTTGCCAGGACTAATTTGTGCATGTGCTCTGAAACATCATTGCGTGCTGGAACGGGGCCACTCGCACCCGCCTTGCCTTATACCCCAGTTCAGCCACTCGTACCCTGCTTCACCCCAATGCCACTGCCATCCCCCCCCACAACACTGGCTGCTTGCTCTCCGCCTTGCTGCTGTCTTCACTCAGCCACTCACTCCCCACCTCGCTAATGCCTTCCCTCAGCTATTCACTCGCCTCACCGCCGCTTTCCCTCATCTACTTGCTCGCCGCTGCCTTCCCTCAGCCATTCGCTTTCACCTCGCCGCTGCCTTCCCTCAGCCACTCGCTCTTGCCTCGCCGCTGCCTTCCCTCAGCCACTCGCTCCCCGCCTCGCCGCTGCCTTCCCTCAGCCACTCACTCCCCACCTCGCCGCTGCCTTCCCTCAGCCACTCGCTCCCCGCCTCGCCGCTGCCTTCCCTCAGCCACTCACTCCCCGCCTCGCCGCTGCCTTCCCTCAGCCACTCACTCCCCACCTCGCCGCTGCCTTCTCTCAGCCACTCGCTCCCCACCTCGCCATATACCCTCCTTTGGCCGCTTGCTCCTGGCCTCGCCGCTTCCCCCTCCCCATCGGCCGCTCACCTCCTGCCGCGCCGCCCAAAGAAGCGATGGGAAATAAGCCGCCAAAGTGCAAGGCCCGGAGCCAGCGGCTGAGGGAAGGCAGCAGTGAGGCGGGGAGCAGACGGGCGCAGGAGGGAGCGACAAAGAGAAGCGCGGTGGCTGAAGGAAGCAGGGTACTGTTGTGGGTGGGATGGAGACGGCGAAGGCAGTCATTGAGGGGATTTTGGGCTTAATTTATTTTGTGATGAACTGAGCTGCACCATTTTTATGACTGGCAGCTGCCTTGACGTCACAGACAGTGACATTTCTTTTGATGACGCTGCATTTGTGCATGTGTCAGTATTGTGCCACCAAGTGGTTGTGTTGTCAGCACACGCAGCCATAAATAAAAGGAAGCACAGAGGAATGTAATAGCTCTGTCTGCTCCCTATATAACTCTTCACCCAAGGTATTAAGAGATGATGTAAAGCTGAGGCCCTGCTACAGATCCTTGGAGGTGCCACTTCTCACTTCCTAACAATTCGAGAACATACCCTTTTATGCTTACTCTGTCTCCTGTCTCCCAACCAATTACCAACCCATGTCCCAAGGTTACCTCCAATACCATGCACTATTATTTTTGTTGTTACTCTCTCTTGTGTGGAACCCTATCAGATGTGTTCTGGAGGTCCAGAAAGACACCATCCATAGACACTCCCCTATCCACAATATTAGTGACCTTCTAAAAGCATTCAATAGATTTAGTCGGGCGTGATCTGCTCTTCACAAATCCGTGCTGACTCTGGATCAGTTCTTACTGGTTTAAAAGCTCAGTCATTCTGCTCATGATGATAAACTGTTTCGAGATAGCGAATGCTTTTGGGGAGAGGTAGCGGGACATGATTACTTCGCTGCCTGTAATGGAAATCTCGACAGGTCAGGTTTGGCCAGCCTTTGCTGCATGTGTTAATTCAGGAGAATTTGGATCAAACATTCCAGCTGGTTTAAAGCCCCAGAGACAGCTAGAGTTCTGCTGTTCACGCCTCACCAAATGCGAGAGGAATATATTGCATGCCTTTGCCTGCCTGCCAATTGATTGCAAATTTCCATGATCTTCAGAGAAAATGTGCGCTTTGGCAATCTGCGAATTGTTGCAGAGGGCTCTCCTTTCTCAGCACTCCCTGCTTCACTCTGCTGTATTTCCAGCAGTTCCTTGTAAAGGTTTATCAGCGAACACCATTCAAAGGAGCTTTTAAAGTTGTTATGAAGTTTGTGCTTTTTAAATGCTTTCTAAACAGAAGCATAGAGTACAAAAGCAAGCAAGTTATGCTCACCCTCTATAAATCACTGGTTAGGCCCCAGCTGAAGTATTGTGTTGAATTGTTTAGGAAGGATGTGGAGGCCTTGGACAGGGTGCAAAGGAGGTTTACTAGAATGGTATCAAAGATGAGGGACTTCAGTTCTGTGGAGAAGCTGGGGTTGTTTTCCTTAAAGTCGAAAAAGTTAAGAGTAATGCTGCCTTTAAAATGTTGTTGTTGCATGCAGCCAGTTTTTTCAGTGTATGGTCCTTTTTAAATGTTTTTGTGCAGCTGCTCACACATACTATTTAAATGGAACAAGCTTTGTGCGTGGTACCTTCCAGGCTGCTGTGTGGCTGCGCACACAAGCAGCTTAGCAGGAACATTGGTTAAGAGGCAATTTAATAGAACACATTTAATAAGCCTTGAGACTCTTTTATTGTTTTCAAACAGTTTATCTGTGTTGGCATTTCAGTGTCAGTGCTGCACTGTCAAAGGTTATGTCTTTTGGCTCAGTTATTGAACCAAGGCCCTGTCTGCCCTCTTGAGTGGATGCAAAAGGTCCCATGGGATTAGGGAGGGTCTCCCTTTGGGCGACTGACTCTTTGCTGTTATTGAGAGACCTGCTGATGTTGTCCTGTGCTTGCGTGTGAAATGGTGACCAGCAGTCTGCCAGTAGTTTCCTATTCCCATGTCAGAGGCTGCAGCAACTTAAACGTTGTATGGTAGCACGGGCAACCTATATCATGCTTATCAGATGTTAGGAATGGCAACTTTAAAAGAAATGAGAAAATAGCAAAGTCTGGGCTACAGAGCAAATTAGAATATTGCACTGAGACTGGAGTGTTTGCATCAGGCAGCCAGTCTGCAGTCACCATTCTTGGCAGTGATCCATGAAAAGCATTACATGTATCAAAGCAAACTAAGCGCCTCTCTCTTTAGGTCAGCATTTCTGCACCAATGTCCTGCTTGTCTCACCAATGTGATGCTGCATTTGGCCAAATTTATCTCCGGTCCGTCAAACCCCATCATTAAGATCAGCTGCATTGTGTTTCCACATCATTTAAAGGTGTAATTGATGAGCACAAGCAGCGAAAGGACTGGGCCATGGCATCTGGGACACCGCTGAACAGTTAACACATCTCCGTGACAAGTGGGAACCCCTGTAAGGTTTGTCCCCCTTACTGGTGCAGGAACGCACACGGCAACAAAGTTCAGTTGTTAAACTACTTTATTGAGACTAAGTCAGAGCAAATTGATTAGTTTTATGCAAACTAGGTCAATACACAATACACTCGGGCAGCGACTTACAGTTTTATGCAGGCTATACTAACCGTATTAAGTCTGGACAGAAGAGCGCACGTCTCCTCTGGCCACTTTAGTCTTCAGGCTTCTTGCTCTTTTTCTCTGGTCTTCTGATCTTTCGTTCTTCTCTGCCACATGGCCTCCATCAGGAGGATCTCCTAATGGCTGTTATCCAATTAACCCCTTCCAGTGCCCAATCATGCTCACCCCAGTGGTGTTCATGCCCTGTGCATACTTTTCTCAACCAATCGTATACATTCCATGTTAACAGTATTAGCCTGACCATGATCACAAAAGGTTCTCCATATTCACCATTGTTCTACTACCTCTTATCACGAGCTGCTACATCATAGTGGTCTTTTATCACCGAGAATCTCGAGCACATCTGCTCTCTTAGTTTACACAATTTGAAGTTTCTGCAAGGATTTAGGTTTTAAGCTGCTGCAAATGTTTTAAAGCCTGACAACATTTCCCATGATCCTTATACCTTGGCATTAATTTATATTGTGCCCTATTTCTACATTTTCCTACCTCACTATCCATCAAAAGGGGTTTTAATAAACCTCAGTGTTCATAATCTTACACACTGAGCAATGGTGAACACATCTGCACGACACATTGTGACGCCTCTCGTTGGTTAACACATCCCTGCGACACACTGACCGCGCGATGGCTACTGAGCTGTGCAGAAACTGTTCAATTCATGTCAGGACTTGTTGCCGTTATATGATAAATGGTGAGAGTTGGCTGATTTAGGTACCAAGAGAATGACGCCTTTAGGGGGAACCAAAACATTAGGTGCACCAAAACAAGAAATGCTGGATTCACTCAGCAGGTCTGGCAGCATCTGTGTAAAGAGAAGCAGAGTTAACGTTTCGGGTCAGTGACCCTTCTTCGGAACTGACAAATATTAGAAAAGTCACAGATTATAAACAAGTGAGGTGGGGGTTGGGCAAGAGATAACAAAGGAGAAGGTGCAGATTGGACCAGGCCACATAGCTGACCAAAAGGTCACGGAGCAAAGGCAAACAATATGTTAATGGTGTGTTGAAAGACAAAGCATTAGTACAGATTAGGTGTGAATATACTGAATATTGAACAGCAGCAAGTGCAAACCTGAAGAAAAAAAACCTGAAAAAAACAGTGGGTAAGCAAACTGAACAAACTAAGATGAAATGAAATAAATGCAAAAAAAGATTGTAAAAAATGTAAAAAGGAATGTAAAAAAAAAAGGAAGAAAAAATAACTAAAAATGACTAAAAATGAAAGTAAAGTGGGGGGCTGTCATGCTCTGAAATTATTGAACTCAATGTTCAGTCCGGCAGGTTGTAGTGTGCCTAATCGGTAGATGAGATGCTGTTCCTCGAGCTTGCGTTGATGTTCACTGGAACACTGCAGCAATCCCAGGACAGAGATGTGAGCATGAGAGCAGGGGGGAGTGTTGAAATGGCAAGCAACCGGAAGCTCAGGGTCCTGCTTGCGGACTGAGCGGAGATGTTCCGCAAAGCGGTCACCCAGTCTGCGCTTGGTCTCCCCAATGTAGAGGAGACCACACTGTGAGCAGCGAATACAGTATACTACATTGAAAGAAGTACAAGTAAATCGCTGCTTCACCTGAAAGGAGTGTTTGGGGCCTGGGATAGTGAGGAGAGAGGAGGTAAATGGGCAGGTATTACACCTCCTGCGATTGCAAGGGAAGGTGCCCTGGGACGGGGACGAGGTGGTGGGGGTAATGGAGGAGTGGACCAGGGTGTCGCGGAGGGAACGATCCCTTCGGAATGCTGACAGGGGAAGGGAGGGGAAGATGCGACTGGTAGTGGCATCACGCTGGAGGTGGCGAAAATGGCGGAGGATGATCCTTTGGATATGGAGGCTGGTGGGATGAAAAGTGAGGACAAGGGGAACCCTGTCACGGTTCTGGGAGGGAGGGGAAGGGGTGAGGGTAGAGGTGCGGGGAATGGGTCGGACACGGTTGAGGGCCCTGTCAACCACAGTGGGGGGAAATCCTCGGTTGAGGAAAAAGGAGGTCATATCAGTAGCACCGTCATAGAAGGTAGCATCATCAGAGCAGATGCGTCGGAGACGGAGAAACTGGGAGAATGGAATGGAGTCCTTACAGGAGGTAGGGTGTGAAGAAGTGTAGTCGAGGTAGCTGTGGGAGTCAGTGGGCTTATAATGGATATTGGTAGACAACCTATCCCCAGAGATGGAGACAGAGAAGTCAGGGAAGGGAAGTGTCAGAGATGGACCATGTAAAGGTGAGAGAAGGGTGGAAATTGGAAGCAAAGTTGACAAAGTTTTCTAGTTCGGGGCGGGAGCAGGAAACGGCACCGATACAGTCATCAATGTACCGGAAAAAGAGTTGGGGGAGGGGGCCTGAGTAGCACTGGAACAAAGAATGCTCGACATATCCCACAAAAAGACAGGCATAACTAGGACCCATGCGGGTACCCATAGCGACACCTTTTACTTGAAGGAAATGCATGGAGTTGAAGGAGAAGTTGTTCAATGTGAGAACAAGTTCAGCCAGGCGGAGGAGGGTGTTGGTGGATGGGGACTGGTTGGGCCTCTGTTCCAGGAAGAAGCGGAGAGCCCTCAAACCATCCTGGTGGGGGATGGAGGTGTAGAGCGATTGGACGTCCATAGTGAAGAGGAGGCGGTTGGGACCAGGAAACTGGAAATTGTCAAAATGACGTAGGGCGTCAGAAGAATCACGGATGTAGGTGGGAAGAGACTGGACCAGCGGAGAAAAGATAGAGTCTAGATAGGAAGAAATAAGTTCAGTGGGGCAGGAGCAGGCTGACACAATGGGTCTGCCGGGACAGTCCCGTTTGTGGATTTTGGGAAGGAGGTAGAAGCGTGCTGTCCGGGGTTGCGGGACTATGAGGTTGGAAGCTGTAGAGGGTAGATCTCCAGAGGAGATGAGGTCAGTGACAGTCCTTTGGACGGTGGCTTGATGTTCGGTGGTGGGGTCATGGTCCAGAGGGAGGTAGGAAGAGGTGTCTGTGAGTTGGCGTTGAGCTTCTGCAAGGTAGAGGTCGGTACGCCATACAACAACAGCACCACCCTTGTCTGCAGGTTTGATGACAATGTCGGGGTTAGACCTGAGAGAACGGAGTGCCTCAAGTTCAGAGGGGGACAGGTTAGAGTGAGTGAGGGGGGCAGAGAAATTGAGACGACCAATGTCTCGCCGACAGTTTTCAATGAAGAGATCAAGAGTGGGTAAGAGGCCAGGGGGAGGGGTCCAGGTAGAGGGAGAATGCTGGAGGCGGGTGAATGGGTCTGCTGGTCGGGGGGAGGACTCCTGGTCGAAGAAGTGAGCCCAGAGGCGGAGGCGACGGAAGAAGAGCTCAACGTCATGCCGAGCGCGAAATTCATTGAGGTGGGGGCGTAAGGGGATAAAACTGAGACCTTTGCTGAGTACAGAACGCTCAGCATCAGAGAGGGGGAGGTCAGAGGGTATAGTGAATACACGGCAAGGGGTCAGATCAGAAGGGGTGGGGTCAGAGGGAAGTGAAGCGGAAGGAGGATCTGGAGGGGCATTAGTCCCCATCAGCTGCTGGAGCTTGCGTTCCTTAACACCTGAAAGGAAGAAAAAAAGTTTTTTGTTAATGCGTCGGATGAGACGTAAGATGAGATGAAACTGCGGAGTAGAACAGATTTGAGATAAGGTGAGACGGTGCTGCTGGAGAGAGAGGTCCAGTGTGTACATGTAGCGGCGCATAGCACTGAGTGTGGATCTCAGGATGCGGCGAGAGTAGCAGTCCGAGGAACGTTGTATTTCTCGGAGATACCTGTGATCCTGGGTGGTTTCAAAGCATGATGGGTGAAACTGCAGTTGGAATAACTTAGTGTCACCTGCAAATTTGAATATATGACTATTCCTTCGACCAGGTGATTAATATATATGGTTAAAAGCTGAGACCCAAGTACAGATCCCTGGGGAACATCAGTTGTCACATTCAGCCAATCAGGGAACAGATCCTTTAATCCCATTCTCCAGGCCGGGTTTTCAAAGGGCTGCAGGATCGGGCGAGCTTGATTTCAAAATCACATTTCCGGAGGTCATCTTGGGGATCACAAAGCTTCCGGGAGAGATTGTAACTTTCAAAGTGGGTGTGTGTGTGTGGAGGGAACGAGAACCCCATTCTTCGCCACTCATCCTTTAAGGAGCTTTTTAAGGGGCTGTCTGGGACAGAGTGGAATTTTACATTTTTATTTCGGTGAACCCGAACAGTCTGGTGTACATCAGTGCACTGCCTTTGGGTTCCCCGCACGGTCAAATCAAGTTTATTAGTCTTAGTCTTGATACTGTTTTCTAATGTACCGTCTTGTGCCGGTGCTAGTGCTGGAACTTCATTTCTCCTCCTGGGCCATTTCCATCTGCGGGGACACTGCTGGCCCAGTAAGGAGCTGCCTGCTCTCTCTGGCAAGGGAGCAGCAGCCCCCAACATGGCTGCCGCCTGCCTTTGCTGATGGTATCAGGCAGGCACCTCCTGCCTCCTGGAGGCTCTGGGCACCACTTAGGGCAAAACTTACATTTAAAAATGGTGTCGCACGGGATCGGGACCTGGAATTCATCCGGGTATGGGGTTCCCAATTTGAAAATCCGTCCGTCTGTCTCATAGCTCCTAAACAATTACAAGCCCATGTCACAAAGTTATCGCCAATGCTGTGAACAGTCCCTGTGCAGAACTTTATCAAATGTCTTCTGAGGCACCATCTAAACTACAAAGTGGGTTTTCATCTATCTTCTTGTTTTTCAACCTTTTTTAAAAGGTTGCTGAGCAGTGCTCTCTCTAAGCTATGCAGGTATGCAGCCACGTAGCAATCTGGAATGTACCACGAGTGGGACAAACAGGCTGCACACAATCAATGTTCCCTCAAAGATGCGTGTGTACACTGCCATCTTAAAGGGGCTACACACAGTGCAATAAACAGGCTACATGCAACAAAGAAAGATTAGAGGGAAAATGGTTGATGAGCCCAGCTTGTTACTTGTGGAAACATGTTGCATTCAAAATTTACTTGACTAAGAAACGAGACATTTTATAGAAACCTGTTGCCGGGCAAATTGGTAGTTAACTGTGTCTTGTTAATAACGTGAGAACAGGACTTGCAGGGAAAATTAACAGTGGTCATCTCATGAGCCTTCTGTGCAAGGTTCATCTCAAAAGCATCTTACAAGGCAAATTTATAGATTAAGTTACAGATGAATCAGAATCTCCTTCAACTTTACATTGACCTCTCTGAAGCTGTCCTCTTCAGTTCTTGCCAAGAATTCTGGATCCTAGACCCCAATTCTGATCCCTTCCCTGACTGGTCACCAGGGTAAAACCTGATTATGTATAACACCAGTGATCTATTCATTCCCAGGTTGAGCTACAAAACTCACATCCAGTCCTCCAAGACCCCTTGATACTGCCTTCACAATATCCCATGCCTCTGTTTCTTCCTCATTCCTGCAGTTGCTGAAATTCAGCCCTCATCTCTCTATCTTCTTTACCTCTAGTACTCTGTTATCAAGCTTCCCTAGCTGCCCCCTATCTAACATTGTGTCTTTGTCTGAACCCTCTGATCTATTGAGTCCAGGCAATTGTGCATTTTCCCTCTGCTGTGCTCTAGTTAACAAAGTCGTCAGCTATCTACCTGACTTTCTCTCTTCCCCACCTTTGAAAATCTCCTCAAAGCCTACTTCTTTGATCTTGCCTTTGGTCAACGCTATTTAGTCTTCTGCCAATTCCTGCCTGATGTGGAAATTTTACAACTACTTTTTAATCTCTCCCCAACTCTTTCCTCCCTCCTTAGGGATGTTTTGTTATGTTAAAGGTGGTATTTAGGTGGAGGTTTTTTTTTGTCACCACCACCTGGAGCCATGTGTTGACTGGACAGATTGGGACAAAGCGTACTAAAGGATTGATGTGCTCTGAGCTGGCTGGTTGATCCAAGTTTGCAGAATCCCAGCAACTATTTGTATGTGGGGCTTTAATGAACCAGGAAGGACAGTAGATCACTTACTTTAGGAAGTGTTCCTTTCTCATTAAACAAAATTTTACCTCCAAATGGAAAGCTTTGCTCTGGCCTAGTTTTATTTTTTCCCTGTTGTGGCACAACTTTGAGTTGAGTCCATGGCTAAATTTTGGTATCATTTTTGGCGTTGTGAGATTTCAGTACTCTCGCCAGTTTCTTGGGTCTTGTTGCTGCCTTCTCCAGGCCTTAAGTGAAAATCTGCCTTGAGATCAAAGTCTTAAGCAAATCTCGCCTTGTTCTGTTCTATTTAGTGCCCTGGGTGTGAATTTGGTTCAAGGGTCAATGCCCATAGTGATTTATCACTTTTTGGACAAAGATGATTTATATTTCCTTTTGGAAGATGCACTTTCAAAGAATGAGGGAGGCTCTACTTGCTGCTATTAGCTGGCCATTTTCAATCTTAATTTTCAGTAGCATTGCCCCTAAAGTTGTGCTTGTGCACATGCTGGACCATTTATTTCATTCACCGCCTGCCGTCAGAGATGCTGTACTGATTAGATCTGGTTAATTTTGACTGATTTATGGAAAGGTCAGCAAACAACTCATAAGTGATAATAGAAGCAGAAAATGCTGGAAATACTCAGCAGGTCTGGCAGCAGAGCTCACGGGTCACTGAGTGCAGGAATGGCTGCGAGTATGATTTTAAATATCACATTCTGAGGTCAGCACTGGGTCCCGCTGCTTCCAGAATGTGATGTTATTTTCCAAGGGCCTCCGTGAGGGAGGGAACAGGTCGGGCACTCGCCTCCAACTAAGTGCCTGTTGAGCTCATTAAAGAGCTCATTAACAGGCTTATCAGTGTCAGTGTGTATGGGGTTTTCAGATAGAGGTAGTACCCTTGTATTTTCAGTCAGCTACATCCTATTTGTAGGATGGACTGGAATCACTAGTCCTCATCTCTACCCAGCTCTCACTGCTGGCTCCAAGCGCCACACCCCAGTACACCATCTCAGCTGACATGCGAAATGTAATGAAGGGAGAAATGATAAACTTGACACCGCCTGGGTGGATGTCTTTCGTGATAAAGGCAACGGCTAGAGCAGAAGGATTCCAAGCGGTTTAAGTGACCATGTTCTGGACCAAAGGCATACCACACCATATTGCGTGGACTACAGTTGTTGGTATACCAGCTATGGATAAAATAGCAAGGGAAGGAGGGTCCCTTCAAGCCTTGGTCGGCAACCCAACTAGGAGAGGGAAACTCTGAATCCAAACCTACAGCTTGGAGACCTCGCTGCCATCATCCCAGTTCACTGAGCCATGACAGATGAGCTCCACGCTGAAAAGGTGGGGTCAGTCAGCACAAACTTTACTCCACCTTAAAGCACCACTGCGCAGGCAGGAAGGAAATCCATCCACCCCAACTATAACTCAACAAGTAAGTCCTGTAGTGACTGGAAAGGGGCGAAAATGGCAAGTGCAAGATGGCACTGGCAGCTGCAGTTCCAATCCGACATGCAGACAACTCAGGATATTGTTCGGTTTTGATGATGGCCTAGAGATGACATCATCACCCGGTAGCACCCTGAGTGACCAAGCAGCCTTTTTGAAGGATAGCACTGCTTGCTCCTGAATTGGAGAGGAGCTTAGAAAAGGTGGCCTCAACAAATGCTGATCTCCCTACCACCCAGTTGGCTTGCTGCGGTCAATGGGCATCTCTTAATGCAGTTAAACTACGACAGAGAAGGAAACGTAAACTCCTAACCTCACTTCAAAAGGTCGGGAAAGAAGAAAAATTCTGAAACTCGCCTGCTGGAATGTGAGAACAATGCTCGACTCTGGTGATAACAGCAGCCCCCAACGACGCTCAGTCCTGGTGGCCCATGAGCTAGCCAGACTAGACATTGATATTGCTGCCCTGAGTGAGGTCCGCTTCTCAGAGCAAGGCAGCCTAACGGAACACAATGCTGGCTACACCCTGTATTGGACAGGTAGACCTCAAGGTGAACAACGCCTCTTCGGTGTCGGCTTCATGGTGAAGAAGACTATCGCCACTAAACTTCCAAGCCTGCCAATTGGCCGTTCAGAATATATCATATTCCTGCGCCTGCCCCTCCAACACCAGCAGCATGCAACCCTCATCAGTGTTTATGCTCCAACCCTGAAGACTAACCCAGCTGACAAAGATAAGTTCTACACAGATCTCTGTGCACTCATCCAGAATGCCCCTCCCAAGGACAAAATTGTCGTCCTTGGTGATTTCAACGCCAGAGTGGGCCGTGACAGCCTGGCATGGAAGGGAGTGCTCGGAAACCATGGAGTTGAAAACTATAATGTAAACTGACGTTTACTCTTGGAGCTCTGTGCAGAAAAGCAACTGTCCATAACCAACACCTTCTTTCAACAAAAAGATCGCTTCAAGACCACATGGATGCATCCCCACTCTAAACACTGGCACCTGATAGATTACATTTTGGTGTGCCAGTGTGACCTAAAGGACGTCCTGCATACTAGAGTGTTGCCCAGTGCTGACTGTCATACAGACCACAGGCTCATTCATTCAAAGCTGAACTTCCACTTCAAGCCAAAGCCCAAGAACAGGCCTGGAGACAAACAGTCAAAGAAATTTCGAGTCAGCAACCTGCAAACCTCATCTTGCAGAGATAGATATCAAGCAACCTTACAGACTAGACTGGAACATCCTGATTTCACTGCTGATTCCACTGCAGAGGAACTCTGGGAACACGTCAAAGCTGCTGTACTGGATATTTCCAACGACGTTTTCGGACCCAGCACCAAGTAGAATCGGGACTGGTTTGATAAAAATGAGAAGGAAATTCAAGATCTGCTAAAAATAAAAAGGTCAGAACATTAGACTCACCTGGCTCAGCCAGCCAGCCAAGAGAAAAAGACAGCCTATCGTCAAGCATGCAGCACCCTTCAATATAAACTGAGGGACATCCAAAATGATTGGTGGATTGTACTTGCAGAAAAAACTCAACTGTACGCTGATACTGGCGACATAAGAAGTTTCTATGAAGCACTAAAATCTGTCTATGGACCAGCACATCAAACCCAAAACCCCTTGAGGAGCACCAATGGCAAGACCCTACACAGCGACAAGGAGGCAGTCCTGGATCGCTGGTCATAGCACATTGAAACTCTCTTCAGTACCAAGTGCACAGTGCATGATACTGCCATCAATCGCATCCAACAACAACCTGTCAAAGAAGAACCGGGTCTCAGCCCAACTCTGGAGGAAACTGTGGCCGCCATCAACAAGATGAAGAACAACAAAACCCCTGGAGCCGATGGAATTCCACCCGGAGCCGATGGAATTCCACCCGAAGCCTTGAAGCATGGTGGCCCTGCCCTATACACCAAGCTCCATGAGTTTTTCACAGCCTGCTGGGAACAGGGCAGGATTCCACGGGATCTTCATGAGGCCATTATCGTCACCTTGTACAAAGGAGAAAAATCAGACTGCTGCAATTACCGTGGGATCACTCTCCTTTCTATTGCTGGGAAGATCCTGGCTAGAATACTTCTGCACAGGCTATTGCAGAAGGAAACCTCCTCGACAGCCAGTGTGGTTTCAGAGCAAACAGAGGCACCACAGACAGGGTATTTGCACTCAAACAATTACAAGAAAAATGTCGTGAGCAAAACAAAGGCCTGTACATCACTTTCATAGACCTCACCAAGACATTCGACATTCGAGCAGAGATGGACTTTGGAAAATCCTTGAAAAACTTGGATGCCCACCCAGGTTCCTGGCCATGGTGAAGCAGTTTCATGAAAATCAGTCCGGACAAGTCAAGCAAAACAGCAACCTCTCAAGTCCCTTCCGTTTCTCCAATGGTGTGAAGCAGGGATGTGTGCTGGCCCCGACCCTATTCGCCATCTTTTTCAGCATGATGTTGCAGCAGGCAACGGAAGACCTTAAGGAGGGAGTTTATGTATGCTTCTGGATTGATGGAGGCCTTTTCAACTTCAGGCATCTTCAGGCTCACACAAAAACACAGGAAAAACACATCCATGAGCTTCTTTTCGTTGATGACTGTGCTCTCATGGCCCACAGTCAGTCAGTCTTGCAACGTATAACAACACATTTTTCCGAGGAGGCACAACTCTTCGGACTAAAAATCAGTTTAAAGAAATCTGAAGTCCTGCATCAGCCGGCACCAAGACCACCAAGCATTGTCATCGAGGAAACCGAGCTGAATGCTGTCAAGCAATTTATTTATTTGGGGAGCATAATCTCGTTTGATGCCACCATAGACAAGGAAGTGGACAATAGGCTCTCAAAAGTAGACAGTACATTCGGCAGATTCTACAAATGTGTGTGGAGCAACCACAGCCTCAGAGCACAGACCAAACTCAAAGTGTACAAAGCCATAGTCTTCATCATCTTTCTGTATGGTGCCGAGTCATGGGTGCTGTACTGCCGTCACGCCTTCTCGAGCGCTTCCACCAGCGCTGCCTCTGCATCATCCTCAAGATGCGCTAGCAGGACCGCATCACAATCATTGAAGTCCTGGAAACAGCCAACATCACCAGCATCGAGGTCATCCTCCTGCAAAGCCAACTGTGTTGGGTGGGTCACGTTGCCCGGATGGATGACAGTCGCCTGCCCAAGATCGTGTTATATGGAGAGCTGACCACAGGTAAACGGAACAGAGGGGCCCCATGCAAACGTTTCAAGGACTCCCTGAAGAAATCCCTCTCTGTGTGTCACATCGACCATCACCAGTAGGAAGTGCAGGCCATAGATGCTACATCAGGTGGGCTACAGACACCTTTGAGACTGAGTGAAGAACCAGCATGAAAGAGAAAAGGAGGAGAAGGATAGATCCAATTGCCCCCAGCAGTGACTACATCTTCACTTGTACCCGCTGTGGGAGAACCTGCCGGTCACGGATAGGCCTGACTAACCACCAGTGGGCCTGCAACCTATGAGTACAACCTTCCCAAAATCTTTGTCTGTGAAGAAATGCCAAGAGATAGTGTCAGTGAACAATTTTTAAAGGCTAGGAACGGAGAAGGCACCATGGGGGAATACAACTGGGTTGTGAAGGTGTGAGCAGTGTGGAAGGCCATGAGGGCTATGGGAAGGGCTGATTAAAATAAAGCAGAGGGGGCAAATAAAGCTCAGCTGGAGTTGGCAGGGGAAGGCCTGGTGATCGCACAAAGCCCAGCTGAGGGAAGTCAGATGGGAAGAGACTACTGTGACACTGGACAGAGCAGCCAGGATGAGCTTCAGCTGATGCAGCCTCCTGGACAGCAGGAGGCCAGAGGAGCACAGCGCGGGGTCCAAGAGGAGGAAGGTGCGACTAAGACATCGGGTGCACAGCCCAAGAGTCAGCTACCTGCAAATAACAGTGCCAGTGCCATAACCACAAGAAGAGCTTCCTCTATGTGTGCGCTCGTTTTCCTGGCAATTACCATAAATCCTTCATCCTCCGCCAGTCCAGACTGCCTCAGATCTTCACTCCAACCCCCGAAGTGCATTGATGGATTCAAGGGGAAAGCTCTTGAAGAGATGCAACTGACCCCTGTACTGGAGCCCCAGACAGAGGCGATACAGCCAACGCCACCTGCTTAGCAGGCCAAACATTGAGCACGCCATCAGTTTTCTGAAGATGCGATTCCGGTGCCTGGACCAGTCGAACGGCTCCTTCCAATATCATCCTGCCGTAGCATGACATTCCAGAGAGGTGTGGACCTTGAGGATAGTGAGGCCCTGGAAGGAAGCAGCTCACCGGGGAGGAGCAGTCGATGTGAGAGGAGGAGGAAGAGAGGGCAGAGGGGGATAACACAGAACAGAGATGTGCCCCTGCTGCAGGGTGAGGTGGCCTCCACCTGCCACCCTGCAGGAAGAGGACCTCCCAACTCTCCCTCACGATATCTAACATTAAATCCAGGTGGGTATTGATGAAGCAAGGGTCTGTCCTGCCCTTAGTGCCAGGCCTCCAACTGCCCTGTGACATCTCGCTTCCCTCTGGTGCTGTGGAAGGCAGATCTCTCCCTCCGGGCAATCAGTAGCCTCAGTGATAACTGCTGTGAAAGCCCACTTGATCTGACCCATTGCCATTTTCAATCTTGCTGGCTCCCATGGGGACAGGAAACTTGTCTCCATACCAATTAAGGGCTTTCCCACTTGAAATTTGCAAGTGGAATCAGCTTCCCAAAGGAGGCAGGTTTCTGAAACACAAACAGACCCAGAGCCAGTTCCTGTTTCCCACCTCTGCAGTGAAAATCCAGCCCAGTGTTTCAGGTTGATGACCTTTTCATCAGACTTGAAATATTAACACTGTTTCTCTCTCCGCAGGTGCTGCCTGACCTGCTGAGTATTTCCAACATTTTCAGTTTTTATTTCAGATTTACAGCATTGGCACCATTTTGCTTTTGAACTCATAAGTGATGCTTATCACAGGTATGATAATATAAAACCACAATGAGGCTGTTTGACTTCCTTCTTAAACCATTCTTTCTTTTCACAGTAATCGAAGAACGATCTCCAGTTATGAAAAAGCGTCACAAAGTATTATTATTCTCCATGTTGTCAGTAATTGGTGTCATCGTCTACTTTCTCTTAAATCCCTTTTTGAACAAGACTTTGCTCCGTGGATACTTTACAAATTATTCCAACCATTTCAGGCCCAATAAGTTGGGAAAGGATATGGGCCAACCAGTCCATACTGAAGAAGAGAAATGGGTTCGCCATGCCTCCCGTAAAGACGCTTCAAGCCATGCAGCTGCTTTGAAAGTTCTGCACCCAGCCACAGAGCCTGGAATTATGCTTGTGCAGACCTCCGATGAAATGAACCCTTCGCCATTGGCCATTTGTGCCGTTGAATCAGCTGCTAAAATAAACCCTGACAAAACTGTTTATTACTTCATGAAAGGATTCAATATGGAATCATCAGAGCATCAGTACCAAGCTCTCACTCTGCTTTCTTCAATCAAGAATGTTGTCATATTGCCTTTGAATCTTGAAGAATTGTTCAGCAACACTGACTTGGCCGAATGGTATAAAAAGGTAAGGGAAAAACTGGAAATGCTCAGCAGGTCAGGCAGCATCTGTGGAGGGAAAAACAGTGCTAACATTTCGGGTCAATGACCTGGCCGTTCTGACGAAATGTCATCGACCTGAAACATTGACACTGTTATTCCCTCCACAGATGCTGCCTGACCTGCTGAGCATTTCCAAGCATTTTCAGTTTTTGTTTCAGATTTCCAGCATCTGCGGTATTTTGGTTTTGAAAAGGTAAGTAATTGGATAGAACTGGCTGCTGAATCTGTGGTTGGCAAACACTGATATTGGTCCTCAATATGAAAAATAAAATGGTAAACTTTACTCTGACAAGCTACATACCCATTTCTATATGTAAGGTGATGTATAATGCTGAATTTAAATTTCTTAAATGTTTTAGATTTAAGTTGAGTTTTTCAGAAGCAAATTTTCAGGTACAAAAGGAATTGATTGCAGAATCAGAAAGGTGGCCAGACTGGAGCTACTTGCAGTACATTCAGCATTATATTTGAAAATCAACAGTTTTTATTTCAACGATTCATACTACACTTTGTTCATTTGTGTTATGGGGACCATTAGTTTGGAAACTCCCTAGTCCTGAGAATGCTAATTTGATCTTTGTCTAACAAACATTAGACAAACGTTTCTGATTTGTGTTTCTCTTGTATCAGTTTGGGACGATGGGGATTGTTTCTGTATTCCATTGATGTCATGCACTTGCATTGTTGAAATGATGTCATTGATTTGAGCACAGCAGGGTGTGGCTTAGCCGAATAGATGGCATGGTTATCTCAGGAATCATTCCCAGGAGGAAGGTAGCCGTTTTCACTGGCAACTCCACGAGCTAATCCCTGGCACAGAGATGGAAGAGTCAAGTCTTTTCTTCGTCAGTTAAACAGGGAATTAGAGTCTGCAGAAGATGGCAATTGAAGTCAATCTGTGAGGTTGTGGCTGCAGAAATGGTTGTCTATCCCACTAATAGAATTTCTTTTAGTCCTACCTTGAGTTTGAAGAACCATAACAACTCTTCAGATATTGCCTCAAACTTTTCACTTGATTTTACCTGTACACTAGTGTTTTCCATCAGGGTATGCCACGGTGCTGTGATTTTGCCTGTGATTTTCATTGCCTGAATTGTCTTTGCTATCGTTACGATCCATCACTATCAAATCATTTCAGACAGCTTGGGAGGTTCTTGCACTACCTCCATTGAAGTCCTTCTCTTTCCTCTGATTCATCTCTCTGTCTCACTCATCCTCCCTGATAACAGGATGACCATTTCCTGCAAGGGTCTCTCAAACACCACCTCCTCTTCCCATGTAGTATCTAGTGACTCCAATTGTTTCTCAAGCTCTGGAGCTTTTGACCTACAAGTTCACATGGAGACAGTCCTTCTGCCTGCGGTGATTTTGAACACTACATAGTTTGCAGATTCTCGCACATTATGCAAATTCCACTATCCTAACAGAATAAATTATGAACTTGGAGATTCAAGTGAGAGTAATTTTAAACCAACTACAATTCATTGCTCACCTCCAGTGCAATAAACTTAAACTTAAACAATATGGTTGGTGCAAGCAGCTAGCTATTCTATACAGATGCTCTTTCAAAGTGGTCAGTGAGAAATTACACCCAGTCTTCAGTACTTACACACTAACTTAACAATACTGGCTTATCAATCAACCCAGCCCAGTCTCAACTTATAATTTAAAAGCAAAATACTGCGGATGCTGGAAATCTGAAACAAAAACAAGAAATGCTGGAATCACTCAGCAGGTCTGGCAGCATCTGTGGAAAGAGAAGCAGAGTTAACGTTTCGGGTCAGTGACCCTTCTTCGGAACCCTTCTCTTTCCACAGATGCTGCCAGACCTGCTGAGTGATTCCAGCATTTCTTGTTTTTGTTTCAACTTATAATTTAGTTGTTACGACCTGGTGAGAGAGGTCTAGGGTTCCCTCTCAGCCTTCACCTGGTCTTACTGTAACAGGGTTTAACTTTTAAAACACCATGTTTTGAGCTCCCCCTTGGTGAATCCTTGTTCACCACTTTCCAATTATAAGGCAAAGAAACCAGCACAAACAGGCTTTCTCAGGTTTAAAGAAGAAAAATTAAAATTTATTAAATTTGGCATTAAACTCTAATTATTTGATGCCTACGGATACATGACGCACCCACGATAGCATGCATATGCGATACACCCATGCAAATAGAGACAGAAAAGATCAGAAGAAAAATAAAGTGAAAAGTTTGAGGCAATATCTGAAGAGTTGTTATGGTTCTTCAAGCTCACTGTAGAGTCCTCGATTGTAAGTAGTTCTTGCTTGTCGTTGGGGCCCAGTATTCTTCTTAAACCCTGTTCGCTATAGGAGACTTTCACTTGCTCTCACGTCTGTGAGGAGAACTCCATTTCCTCATCAGTACCTCAGTAGCAATCAGGGACTCCCTCTGCTTCACTTTCAGACTGGGCAGCCTGTGCTAACTATTGCAATACTGGGTCGGCTCGCTGAGCTGCAGCTAGGAAAAATCCATTTAATTAATTCCCTGGGTCTCCTAACTTTCCAAAGAAAGTCTCGTACAGGCAGACCTCATGGTCCTCTGCCTGCAGTGCCAATACAGTCTCCTCTGGGGGAGCTGGTTTGATCATGGCCTGCTCCACTACACATTCAGGGAAACTGCGGGCGTCCGTCTCCTGCCACTGCCCTGTCTCTCTGAACTCCTGTGGTCTTTCTTTCACAACTGGGGGGAGGGCTACCACCTTCACCCCCGCCAGATCATTACCGAGGAACAGGTCAGCCCCGTCCACAGGCAAACTAGGGAAATTCCTACGGTCACTGGTCCCGAAACAATGTCGCACTCGAGGTGCACCCGGTCTAGAGGTACAGGCATACGCTGCCCTCCAATACCATTCACCACCATTTTGGTGTTCACTGCACTCTCTGGGGGAAAGGTCAGGCCTTTTCCCAGTAAAAAGGGATCTAGTGGCCCCTGTGTCCCTGAGAATCACTATAGGCTTGCTTGTCCTTCTCGAGGGGTATGGGGTTACTTTCCCTTCAGACACAAAGCCCTGATAGCCTTCAGGAATCCTATTGAATTTTCTTGCACTTGCAGCCGTAAGTTTCCTGGATCTCACTCTTGCTGCATGTAAAGCCACAGCTTGTTCTGCTGTGCTTTCGATCAGGTTCGCTTCTTCACTGAGCAGGTGTGCCCTGATTTACCCTATAGGTTTTCCCTTCAGTTTCCAGCAGTCAGCTTTTAAATGCCCTGCTTTATTACAATGGAAGCGCACAGGTCTCCGGGTCTCACTCCTGCTCACAACACCTTCCTTTTTTGCTAGAGAAGGGCCCCCCTGTGTCTCCTACTTTTCTTTCCCTCCCAGGACTGCTTGGGCTCCTATTCCCTTCCCACCCTTTGTCCCTGTCAGATTTGTGGGGGTGACTAGGAAAGGTTCTCCCCTGGGAAACCAACTTATAAAATTAAAGCAAACTCATTGGCCAGAATGGCTGCTTGCCGGGCTCTCTGGACCCAGTTGCTCCTCTACATGGGTCTTTATGGAGAGTGGGAGAGAGTGTTTAAATTCCTCTAAGAGAAATACTTCTCTGAGATTCTCATAGCTGAGCTGTACTTTAAGAGCCCTCAGCCACTGGTGAAAAACCAGATGCTTACTTCTTTCAAACTACAGATAAGTTTGAATAGCTTGCTTCTTGAGGGTTTTAAACTTTTGGCGATAGACTTCGGCCACTAATTCATATGCCCCGAGGATAGCACTTTTTGTCAGTTTGTAATTTGATGAACTCTTATCTGGCAACAGGGAATAAACCTCATGGGCTTTTCCAGTTAGCTTGCTTTGTAGTAAAGGAGGCCAGGTCTCACCTGGCCATTTTAGCTGCCTTGCCAGTTTCTCAAAGGACGCAAAAAATCTTCTACATCTTCTTCATTTAATTTTGAAATTAGTTGAGCTTGTTTTAACAATTTTGTACCCAGCCCTGAATTACGCTCCTCCATACTGGCCATGCTTTCACAGGGGTTACTCTGTTGCTCCCTAGTTAACTCAAGCCGCTTCAGCTCTCTTTCTTTGCATTCTTTCTGGAATATTCTTTCTCTCTCTCTCTCCTCTCTTTCTCTTCATGTTTCTTCTGGAAGGCTCTCTCTCTCTCTCTTGTTCTTCAAATTCAAGTTTCCTTTGTTCTAATTGTATCTTTGCTAACAATACCCTGTCGGAGTCTGCTTCTTGCCCTGTTTCTGCTTCAGATTCCAGGGAAAAATGGTTGGCCACTAGCCTTCGGAGTTCAGACTTCCTAGCCTTTGCCACGTACAGTGATTTCACACTGCTCAGCCATTTTCCTAAGCTCCTCCCTAGACAGTGCTTTTAACTTATCCCAAGTTACTTCACCTTGGCTTGAGGAGCTACTAGCTTCAGTCGCATACATGTTAGTTTCAATCATACACAACCACAAGAAAACCTGTATTGAAATCATGCTTTTTTTTTGATTGGGAACAATTTGGCTTCCCGCTTCCAATTTCTCTTGTTTGTCTATGGGTCAATTCCAGATGCTAGCCCCCAAATTTCCGTTACGACCAGGTGAGAAAGAGGTCTAGGGTTCCCTTTCAGCCTTCACCTGGTCTTACCGTAATGGGGTTTAATTTTTAACACACCGTGTTTTTAGCTGCCCTTGGTGAATTCTTGTTCGCCGCTTTCCAATTATGAGGCAAAGAAACCAGCATAAACAGGTTTTCTTAGGCTTAAAGAAGAAAGATTGAAATTTATTAAACTTGAACTTAAACTCTAATTTGGTTGATGCCTACGGGTACACGACGCACCCACACCTCCATGCATGCACGATACACCCATGCAGATAGAGACAGAAAAGAGCAGAAGAAAATTAAAGTGAAATGTTTGAGGCAATATCTGAAGAGTTTTTGTTATGGCTCTTCGAACTCACTGTAGAGTCCTTGATTGTAGGTAGATCTTGCTTTTCATTGGGGTCCAGTATTCTTCTTAAACCTTGTTTGCTGTAGGAGACTTTTCTCTCTTGGGGTTCATGTGTCATTAGTGGACTCGGAGGCTTGTGAGAAAGAGATAGGAGCAGACAGGAGAGATCTTCTCAGTCCAGGAGCAAACAGACACTCTCAGTTCAAATTGTTTGTAGAATTCAGAAAACTCCAGGTTGTCAAGCAGGTTAGTCGTGTGACTAACTGGTCTGACCACGTCCTGGATTGTATTACCTTGGCAGTCTCTGGAATGCTCCTCCTACACACAATACCCGGTGATCAAGGTCCATTGTGGGTTGAATCTGTCAGGGAATGGTCCTTTGTCCTTCCAATCACCGTCCGTTAATATGCAAACGTCTTTTTCAGCCACGGCTGATCTGTTTAACAAGTCCTTTCTTCACTCCACTAACAGTTTAAAATCAATGTTCATGACAAAATTAATGTGCCTCATTCTTGGCAGGTGGGGGCCTAGCATGACATAGTGCTTAACCACCCATCCAGTTCATTTGTTTGCATTATCACACTGCTGGTCGCGTATAATTTAATTGCAGCATGCGAATGTTAACAATTGTTCCAGTTTTATTTACATCATATACAAAGGAGCATTGGTTCTCAAACCTAACAAACATAGACCAGAACCATTGCTATTTTGAGTTGGGCTGTTTTAATTAAAAGAGAGCAGATACTATAGGCTGGAGACCAATGTTTTGCCATTTTCCCCTCCCAAGAAATACCCAGCTGGCTTTTTTTTTAACCTTATTGAAATATTAGTCCCTGTTTCTCAAGTTCTAGCATGCATAGACATTTCCTGCTGGCTGCTTGTGTGGAAGGAAAAATATTTTGCTGTGCATTCTATCAAAAGAGCAGTATTCCTAAACCTGAGATTATACAAAATGGAAAATCCCAACAATTTACATGCTTTACTAATCTTGTGTTCAAATACACTTAATGGGCTGAATTTTACCAGCCCCCACCGCCCCCCCCCCCTCCAATGTTGGGGGTCGTGACCGGAAAATACCTCTGAGAGAGGCCCCCCACGGGCCTCGATGCTGGGAAGGCCCCGCCCCATATTACCAGTGGCGGCAAAGCCTCATGGCAGCCACCCCCGCCACTCGGCGACAGGGCATCCATTTAAATATGCTAAGAGATGGAAATGAAAGAATAATTATTCGCCTCGTCCCACTCCGATATTGGAGTCGGTGGCTGGCACTCCCGCACCGTCCGATCTCCGACTGGATATCTGATGCGGGACACCTGGTGCGGAGGAGGGAGGAAGTAAGTATTTCAGTGTGGGAGGGAGGGAGAGAGAAAAAACTTACCTGATTGGTCGAGGGAGTGAGGGGAAGGGGTAAAGGTAAAAGTTTCTGAACTTTGGGCGGGGTGGGCCAAAGGTCAGATGCTCAAGATAAGCATTTTGGCGGGGGAGAGGGCAGGAATGATGTGTAAGATTATTGGGGGGAGTGGGAGAGGGGCTGGAAAGATTTTTCTAATTTTTAATACTTTAAAATTCACTGTCTCTTTAAAAGTTTAAACTGTCAGTAAGGGCTCCAATCCCTTTTAAAATGACGCCTGCACAGTGGTGCAGGACGCCGTTGCCAGGGACGGATTGCCCACCCCCTCCACATTATTGGGGGGAGGGCGGTCCGCCCCAGCCATGTAAATGAGCTGCCGCTTATAATATCGCGCCGGCTCTGCAGAGCAAATCTCGCGACTGCCCCATGCAGCCCATTGGTTAAGGATCAGTTTTGGTTTCCAGTCAGTATTCAGAGGGCTGTCTCAGATAATCTATCAGGGTAATGAAATGTAGATCTACAGTTTTCCTTTCACTATAACTCTATTTATGATGTTTTAATGCTGAATTCATTCTGTCTGATGGTTGTTTTCTTGGAATTCAACAGTGTAGAAACGCCAAAATTAATAACTTGGTAAAGTCTGAACATTTGCTATAAACTGTTTCTTTTACCAACCTCAGTGGAGGATCCAATATGTGAGAGCAGGATGAGCTACTGGGCATCTGGTATGCATTCACCCAGTGACTCAGTTTTGTGGTGTCTAACATTTCGAGTTTAAACAAAACACATTTTTGTGCATTACACAAGTAATATTTCAGCATAAGCCATGGAATACAGCAGGCATGTAGTCAGTAATTCTCAATTTGGTCTGAAGCCTATGGTTTTGTTTTATTTCTAGCTAAAGCTTTATTTGATATGGCATGGATAGTAGGACATTGGCTCTTGTGACATCTCATCCATATTCCCATCAAATTGAAGTTGTAGACTTTGCCAGATGGAATAGGAAAAGTGGTTACAACCTTTATCCATAGAGAGACCATGCAAGTTTAAGACTGAACCAGCTCAGCTTCTCCTATCCACACATACCACCTCGCAGGCAGTTACAAAGTGCTCTTGATAATTGGCCCTCAATCCGTACGCATTGTGTGGAGAAAGGGGCTGGCCATTTGGAAGGAAGGGCCATTTTAATATCAAAACTTGCAAGTGATGAGCCTTTACTCTGTTATTATACAGGCAAATCCTGATGATGAAATGTATTGGATTCACGTGCTATCTGATGCCTGTCGGATAGCACTGCTGTGGAAGTATGGAGGCATCTATCTGGACACAGACGTCATATCGCTAAAACCCTTGAAGTTCAGAAATTTCATCTGTGCCCAATCAAGAAATTATGCCAATGGTGCAGCTTTGGGATTTAACCGCAATCATTTCTTCACTAGGAAGTGCATAAAGGATTACGTCGACAATTACAAGGGAGACGATTGGGGCCATCAGGGTCCTGACCTGATGAGCCGAATGTTGAGGGAATGGTGTGATACAGATGATCTTGATGAGTTCCTTGACAAAGAATGCAAGGGGATTTTGTACTTGTCCAGTAACTGGTTCTACCCAATTTCATACGCGGATTGGGGAAAGTACTTTGAAAGAGGTGTGTGGAACAAAAGTAAAAACAATGATATTGAAAACAAATTTTCAAAGACTAATGGTGTACATATCTGGAATTATTTAAGTGGTGGTCATGAAGCTTTAATCAAAGAAAGTCAATCGTATCTAGAATATTTCTTCAGTAACTACTGTCCTAGCACGTATAAATCTCTCTTAAGATGATTGATTTCAGTGTTGATTTGCATATGTGCATTGAATGTTAATTACTACAAAATCACTGCTAACCAAACCAATCATGACGACTTATATCATCGGGTCCCACTCAACCTCATCTCTTTATTTCTTCACTTGCGTCTCTCTGCATTCTGTGTGACTACTTGGGTTTTGGTGACAAAAAGGGAAAGGTGGTATCCTGCCTCTAATTTTACTATGTTTATAACCCTCGCCCCTCCCAACAACCTTCAGTGGCTACACGAACTAAGATTGGCTGACATCACATTTTTTTTGTGTTACTGACCCCTTCCTGACGTCCGTGCCTTTACTACAGTCTAGGCAAGTTCATTCAAAATTGTTCAATTCACATCATCTTTCGACTCAATTTTATTTATCCTGTGTTATTGACATTGCCTAAGTTGAATGATTGAATAATTCATTTTCTCCAGTGCAAAAAATGACTAAGTTATAGGGAGTAGACTGTATACAGTATAAAGAATGACAGTGAGTTTAACACAGGGAGACCTTCCTGATCCAAACCATCTTCACACTTTTGTTTTTTTTTAAAGGGCATTACAATCTTTCTGGCTTATAGTACAACCACTGCAAACTGCCTCTGTTGTACTTTTCTTAAAATCAGTAACTTGCCATTAGTATTCACAGCCCTTTGGTGAAGAATTTATTGGTAAAGTATAACCAATGGCTGTTACTTACTGGTGCAGTATTCCAAATGACTTATATCTGCTATTGCACTCTTTACTATCGAAAGGGCCCCTTATGCAGGTAAGGTTACTTTTTATTTTACATGAATAGCGTTCATATATTCCTAAATCTTGAAAATGTGGTTATGACAGCGTTATGTATTGACTGAATCACTGCCTCTCGTCTCTACTAGGATTGTACTCTATACACACTGGATGCAAATTTTGATTTTTATGTCTGATAAAAGTTTGATTTTGACTACTTTATATATTACAGATTTCAGTTTGAGCTTCTGTAATTTTTGGTGGAATCAGGGAAAACTTTGCACTATTGTCTATTGATTTATTGGATATTTTTTTGAATGACTATGCAATTAAGTGCCTCGCAGATTCAGCCTTTTTAATTGATCTAAATGGGGCTGTTGCTTTGTGCAATCGTGCTTGTATTTCAGCTGCAGTTATAACTGGGAAGGAAAGACTCAACAAGCTGAGTGTATCTGCCCACTTATTTTTTTTCAAAAAAAGCTTTATCTTCTATCGTGGTTACACTGAAGCTAACAATATGGAGCCAGTATCTGAGTGAGACGCATGGTTACTGATCAGAGGCATCGTGTCAACTTTCTGCACGTCACTGAGATCCTCTGCGAGGGTGCTCCGAGCATGCATACTTGAACTTGTGTGTGATGATCAATCATTAATGTGATTAGAGCACAGTGGGATTAGGATCTTGCTGTTAATATTGAAAACTAAGTTTATAAAGTGGTTAGACACAGAAGGTGTGTTTATTACAATAGACTGGAGTTATACTGCACCTACTGCAACCTTACCATTGTGAGGCCCATGGATGGGGTTTTGCACTTTCTGACTTTAATGCTCTTGGGGGTCAGATCAGATCTGTCTCTTGAGGGACATTCCCAGTCCTGCATTGGTTGAAGTGGAGCGGGGTATGTGTTGATGTGATGGGGACAGTGTTACTACATCCTAATGACTCAGACTCCTGCTGCATGTTACGAGTAATTGGTTTCAGGCTATTTGGTCCCATTTTATTAAAGGAATGGGGAGGAATCCAAGCTAAAGTGTGAGCAGCAGATACTTCCCACAGCTTACCTCCGTACTGGAATAGCAGCCCTGCACTTGGCATGCTGCTGCCTTTTCATGAGATGGAACATTCTATTGTGGCATTTAGTAGTGATATAATGGTGACTGTTGCGATTGGTAGGGCAGGATCATGTGCAGATACCCCACATGCTGATGTGATCTGATTCTTGGTCAAAGGCCTTGTTTTTGTTTTAGCTGAAGTTTGGTTTTGTTTGTTCCCTTTTTGAGCTCACGCCCAAGAATAGCAATGTACTTCTCTCAGAAACCAACAGTAAGTCACTGTGGGTTTTTTCAGTTTCTTTTGTGCAGTGCTGACTTTGTTTTCATGGCAGTAGCTAGACTTGAGTAGGGCTAAATTTAACTTGAATCAGTGAGCAGAAAACTGGTGACGGGGCCTCAGCAAGCCTCCGATTAGGCTGCCCAGACACCCTCTATACACTCGCCACTGGGAGTGAAAAATACCCACCATGTATGATTTTCTCATGTGATGCGGGTGTTGTGTACATGTTTTTTATTCTAAAATAAAATGCACCTCATTCCACTTGAGAGTTTCCATGTGAAGCTTGTGATTAAAGTTGAGCTTTTCCACCTGTTGTCAAAGTCCGCTCAAAGCAATGGATGCTGCTCGAGACCAAAATGAACTGACCACCTTTTTCAAAACTATAAATCATAAGATCATAAGAGCTAGGAGCAGGAGTAGGCCGTCTGGCCTCTCGAGCCTGCTCCGCCATTCAATAAGATCATGGCTGATCTTTTCGTGGACTCAGATCCACTTACCCGCGCTCTCACCGTATCCCTTAATTTCTTTATTGTTTAAAAAGATATCTACCTTAGCTTTAAAAACGTTTACTGAAGAAGCGTCAACTACTTCACTGGGCAAGGAATTCCACAGATTAACAACCCTCTGGGTGAAGAAGTTCCTTAATTCAGTCCTAAATCTGCTCCCTCTAATCTTGAGGCTATGCCCTCTTGTCCTAGCTTCACCTGCCAGTGGAAACATCCTCTCTACTTGTATCTTATCTATTCCCTTCATGATTTTATATGTTTCAATAAAATCTCCCCTCATTCTTCTGAATTCCAATGAATATAATCCCAATCTACTCAGTCTCTCCTCATAAGCCAACCCCCTCAACTCCGGAATCAACCTAGTGAACCTCCTCTGCACCCTCTCCAGTGCCAGTATATCCTTTCTCAAGTAAGGAGACCAAAACTGCACACAGTACTCCAGCTGCGGCCTCACCAGTACCTTATACAGCTGCAACATAACCTCTCTGCTTTTAAACTCAATCCCTTTAGCAATGAAGGACAAAATTCCATTTGCCTTCCTAATTACTTGCTGTACCTGCAGACTAACCTTCTGCGATTCATGCACAAGGACACCCAGGTCCCTCTGCATAGCAGCATGCTGCAACTTTTTACCATTCAAGTAATAATCCTTTTTACTGTTACTCCTACCGAAATGAATGACTTCACATTTATTAACATTGTATTCCATCTGCCAGACCTTTGCCCACTCACTCAATGTATCTATGTTCCTCTGCAAAGTTTCACAGTCATCTGCACACTTTGCTCTGCCACTCATCTTAGTGTCATCTGCAAACTTTGACACCCTACACGTGGTCCCCAACTCCAAATCATCTATATAAATTGTAAATAATTGCGGTCCCAACACCGATCCCTGAGGCACACCACTAGTGACTGATTGATTGCCAACCAGAATAGCACTCATTTATCCCCACTCTCTGCTTCCTGTTAGTCAACCAATCCTCTATCCATGCTAATACTTTACCCCTAACGCCATGCATCCTTATCTTATGCAGCAGCCTCTTGTGCGGCACCTTGTCGAAGGCCTTTTGGAAATCTAGGTACACCACATCCACTGGGTCCCCATTGTCCACCTTGCTCGTAATGTCATCATAGAATTCCAAAAGATTTGTCAAGCATGACCTGCCCTTCATGAACCCATGCTGCGTCTGCCCAACGGGACAATTTTTATCGCGATGCCCTATTTCTTCCTTGATAATAGACTCCAGCATCTTCCCCACTACAGAGGTTAAGCTAACCGGTCTATAATTCCCCATCTTTTCTCTACCTCCCTTTTTAAACAGTGGCGTCACATCTGCTGTTTTCCAATCTGCTGGGACTACCCCAGAGTCCAGCGAATTTTGGAAAATTACCGCCAGTGCACCTGCTATTTCTCCCGCCATCTCTTTTAGTACCCTGGGATGCATTCCATCAGGGCCAGGAGACTTATCAATCCTTAGCTCCATTAGCTTGCCCAACACTACCTCTTCCGTAATAATGATTGTTTCCAGGTCCTCACCTACGTTCGTCTCTTTGTCAATTACTGGCATGTTATTAATGTCCTCCACTATGAAGACCGATACAAAATACCTGTTCAATGCCTCGGCCATTTCATCATATCCCATAACTAAATTCCCCTTCTCATCCTCTAAAGCACCAACGTTTACTTTAGCCAGTCTTTTTCGTTTTATATATTTATAGAAACTTTTGCTATCTGTCTTTATATTCTGTGCTAGTTTTTTCTCATGTTCTATCTTACTTTTCTTTATAGCTCTTTTTGTGGCTTTCTGTTGACCTTTAAAGTTTTCCCAGTCTTCTAGTTTCATGCTGTTTTTGGCCACTTTGTATGCCTTCTCTTTCAATTTGATAGCCTCCCTTATTTCCTTAGACACTCATGGCAGATTACCCCTTTTCTTCCAGTCCTTCCTTTTCACTGGACTGTACTTTTGCTGAGCACTTTGAAAAATTGCTTTGAAAGTCCTCCACTGCTCGTCAACTGTCCCACCATAAAATCTTTGTTTCCAGTCTACTTTAGCCAAGTCCTCCCTCATTCTATTGTAGTCCCCCTTGTTCAAGCGCAGGACCCTGGTATTGGATTTTATCTTCACACTCTCCATCTGTATTCTAAATTCAACCATACTGTGATCACTCCTTCCAACAGGATCCCTAACTATGAGGTCATCATTTATTCTTGTCTCATTACACAGGACTAGATCTAGGGTAGCTTGCTCCTTCGTTGGTTCCATTACACACTGTTCAAGAAAACTATCACGGATACACTCAACAAACTCCCCCTCAAGGCTACCCTGACTGAGCTGGTTCGACCAATCTACGTGTAGATTAAAATCCCCCATGATAATTGCCGTACCATTTTTACAGGCATTAGTTATTTCTTTGTTTATTGCCCTCCCCAATGTGATATTATTTGGTGGCCTATAGACTACGCCTATCAATGACTTTTGTATATTTTTGTCTTCTCTCCACTTCAAACAAAAATGTACATTTTCCACTCTTTGGGCTTTCCCATGCTATATGACATTCAGCAGCTGAGAGAATAGGTAGCTCTGATCTCCCAGGTCTCTGTTGCTTGTAATCTTGATCCAATTGGTGTCCAAGTTGTGAGGAGTAACTGGTCAAGAAGATGAGCGTTGACTCTGGAGACTGAAAAAATGCAGAGGGGGTAGTCTGTTTGGCTGCTTGTAAAAGCTTTCCCCAAAAGTTATTTTTAACCATTTATTTATAATTAGGTGGGCATTTCTGACCTCCTCTTGTCACCTTTCCTCTTTCAATCAGAATGCCCTAATGCCATAATTAAGAGGTGTGTTGGAGTCATGATTGCAGAGGTCGTTGCAGGGGCTGCACATTGTAGCACCCGCTGTGAAAATAGACCATCTGATTGAAACTAGTTTCACTGTAAATCCAGTGTTTCAATCTGAAGTTGTTTGAACTGCTTAATGAGATTATTTTCATGCCTACTCTCACACTCCCTTTATATTTTCTGTCTGTTTGCCAGCATAAATGTGACTGTACTTCAATGAAAACCTTTCTGTGTAAAGTGCTGAGAAAAACCAAGCCCCTAGAGAACAACAGTTGCTTTTCACATTTCTCCAGTTGTAGTGTTAATGTTGGGAGCTGTGACAGGTCCATCGGGCTCAAACATTCTGTGACTTAACATCCTTCCCCAAGGGGACAATACCTAGCTCAGTGGCGTGATGGAGGTGAGACCACAGTGTGTAGGAAGTTTCAGAGAGAGCAACAGTATAAATAGCAGCCACTTTTTGGTGCACTGATCTTTGATCTTCATGAGCCCACAAGTACGGTGGTCAAATTTGAAATCAGGAAATTATGTATTTATTGCCTTTATACGTCTGAATATCAACAGCTTGTGAATAATTGATTCATGGCTTTCCCTCTCTCTTTCCATTGAAGTTGTTCCCTTTTTTTTTTGCTTCTGGCCTTCATGCTGGCTGTACTCTTGAGGCCAGATTCCTGGCACAGGCCTCAAACCAGCTCCAGGTAGGAGGGGCTCAGTACTGAGCCAGGCCCATTGCTTATCCCCTGTATTTTGAGTTGCTTGAAAGTTTACAGGTGTGACTTCAATAAGCCTATTCTTGCTGTGATTATTATAATAAAGGAATTCTAACATATTGTGCAGAATTAAAATTGGTTTAGTTGTTACTATTGAAGTGAAGTTTTCTTTCTCAAAACCATAGTATCCCGAGTGGTCATTTTTATTGACTAGAGGATGCTTAATGGATGATTAGTGTTTATTACACAGTTGACCAATTTTCACCCATCTCACCACCGTACCCAATGCAGACCCATCTCCACCATAATGACCAGAAGGCCACATATTTCTGATTGTGTGCTCCTCGAACAGCCATTCAGATAAACAGAATCACAGAATTGGTACAGTACAGGAGGAGGTCATTCGGCCCATCGTGTCCGCACCAGCTCTCTGTTTGAGCAATTCATTTAGTGCCATTTCCCCACCTTCTCCCTGTAACCTTGCACATTCTTCCTTTTCAGATAACTATCTATTTCCCTTTCGAATGCCTCAATTGAACTGGCCTCCACCACACTTCCTGGCAGTGCATTCCAGATTGTAACCACTTGTTACGTAAAGTAGTTTTTCCTAATGTCGCCATTGCTTCTTTTGCCAGTTACCTTAAATCAGTGCCCTCAAGTTCTTGATCCTTTCACGTAGAGAAATCCTGTTTCCTGATGCACACTCGCTATTCTGTACGGTTTAGAACATCAGTCCGATTGTGACAGCATCTTTATTGCTGATCTGTTTTGTTTCAGAAATATTCTGTGAGATTTTAAACAATGTTTTTGAGGATTCTTGTGCATGGGGTGACTGGTCGCCATGGCGATGAACATGCTGTTGATTTCTGTACGGCATTAGGGGCCCAGTGAAAGGTCTCATTGGGACAACTTGTCGGGTTGATAGGCAGACTGGACTTGGTGCTGTTGGAGAATAAGGAAGTCACTGTGGATGCACTTGCCCAGATATCTGAGGGTCCTGCTCACTCTGTCCCAGATTGTTTTCACTTGCCCAGACATCTCGGTGTGTGTGCCTGCACGCCCATGTCCACGTGTGAACGTGTGCATGTAGTGTTTATTTCTTTATAACTGTCCTCTTTGCCTGCCCAAACACCCTGTTACCATAATACCAGTTACAGAATGTGGTGAATATACCTTCCTCTGTCTACCTCCTGCCTATTAATTGTAGGTGAAACTATAAATTATGTAAAGGAAACCTTTGTGAGTTTACAGCTTGGGTTTTACTGCATTGCTCCCATAAATGCACTTGCTGGTGATCAGAACTTGGGGTTTCTTTTCTATAAAGTGCTTAGAAAAATTGGATGACAGTTTAGAAACCTGTAAATGATCGCAGTTTAAATGTATGGTTCCATTTGGAATTAGCGTCTGAAAAATTGACTAGAGTGTATAGAATTGAATTTATAGTGTTAGGTAGTGGCCTGTAACGTGGCATTGCTGTTATTAATAGTTACCACACATGAACATTTTTTTCCATGTTTTAAGTTTAGTCCATTTTCTCTGACGAGTTTTGAAGGCTTCTCTGTAATGACAGTGGTCCCATAGTACTCACTCGGAGTCTGATGAAAGCTTTGTTAAGAAAGCTTAAGTGGAGCCAGCCAAGTTGAAGCTGCCTGTCTGTCACCTTATGTCCAATGGGAAGGCTGCGCCTCATTTGGTTCATTCGAAATCCTGCTAATATTTTAAAGCCACCTATGCACGTGCAACATTTGTGTATCACATCCACTAATGTACTGTAATCTTTGTTTCTGATTGGCTGTTGCACTTTAGATCCTGAACAACTCATGTTGGAAAAGAAAGCAGTAAGCCTTTCTTTCTCTCTTTGAGTTAAGTTGCTTAAGTCTTATCCCAGAGGATCCAACAGGCTGAATTTTCCCAGTCCCGCAGAAACGGGTTTGGAGGCAAGGCCGCTGGGAAAGCAGTGGGAAACCCTGTTGGGATGGGTGACTTCCCCGGGGCAGGCTGCCATGGGAATTGGGAAGTTGCTCCAAGGAGACAGGGAAGCCCGTTGGGTCCCATTCAAGGGCCATTTTCCTTGAGCACTGCAACTTTTCCTGCATCGCATACTCGCCCCACCCCCCCCCCCCCCCCCCCCTCACCCCAGCCTCCACCCCCACAGTGTCGGGAACCCAGCAATGCTGCTGAGGAAGCCTCTTACCAGGTCTATGGATGGCTGAAATAGGTGGTAGCATCAGGGGGCTACAATGCTCACAGCGGCCCAGGAGCGGTAGCAGGCACTCTTCCAGAAGGGGTCAACCTGCGCCCTGAAGCCGCTCGCAGTACTTTGTTATCTTTTCCACCACCCCACCACTGAAGAGGGAGCCTTCATGAGCGCCTGCATTTTGAGGAGCCCCCAGGTCACCACCTTCTCCAGCAACACTCACCCCTCTTGGTGGCGTTGCCGTCCAGACATTGCTGCGGTCCTTCCTATTGGGCCTCCTGCTTCCCTAGTCTGCCCTGTGCCTCATATAAAGCTGTTCAGCCATGTGCGGGCTCAGGACCTGCATATGGACCTTACATTGGAGTCCGGATCCCCGTGGGAAAATTCAGCCCGAAGTGTCTGATGTGTGGTATCCCATGTTGAGAAAAACATAATTCAATTGACCTTGATGTAAAACGTAATCTATGGCTGGGCCATTTTCACCTTGTGCAATCCCATCTGACTGTTGCCTTTAGACAATCAGCAAAGCATTTTCTAGTGTTAAGTACTTCCCACGTGCCTCCATTCCTGTGTTTACTTGACGTTTGCTATGACTTTGTCCCAGGAGGTTTCATCACATGACCTTCTCCCTCTAACTGCCCTCTATCTCACCACACTCCACCCAACATGTCCTTCATGGTGCTCTACTTTCTATGCCAATTGGAACATGAACAGACTCTACCTGATTGTTGACTAACAGTCTTTTCTTTCCAACCTCCTGTATTTCTATAACTAATCAAGAAGTGGTTTTTTGAATGCCCCTGTGATTTTTCTTGTGGTTTGCTCGTAGCAGTGTCAGGAGATTCCTGAGCTTTCAATTCCTGAAAGCTCTAGGACAATCCTGGAGGGTTGCTAACCGGACTCTGTCTCTCGAGTTCAGAAACTCTTACGTTTGCAGTGACGCTTGATCAGTCTCGGAGATCATTCCTCTGAAAAGTGTCGCTTGGTGTGTGTGTTGGGGCCCATTGTTGTAACTGATTCATTTAAGTTGCATCTTAATCTGTCAATGTGGCAGGAGGACATCATGTGACACAACAAAATCCAAATAAAAATTCAAATGGGGTCTGCCATTCAACTTTCAGGGAAACCGCGTTCTATGAACACATGTATTATTCTTCTCTCAAATAATGCATCACCTTGCATGCTGCTCGGGGAATGATGAGGTTATGTTTGGTTGAAAAAGGCAAATTATCATCATCCTGCTTTGAGATCCCGGTGATTTTTCTGAGATACTATCTCTTGGCTGAATCACACAATCATTTTGATCTCAATCAGTCACACTCTGGTTACTGACTGTGTGGAGGGTTTATGAAATGGTGGTTTAATTTTGATGATGCTGCCTAAATGGGCATTAATTTTATATCTGACAATTGACAAAATAGCATCTGAAAGTCACTTTAATCTGAAAAAATTCCTTGTAAGATGCTCTTTTAAAAATATGTTTGAAGTGTAATTGTGTGTCTATACTTCTGTTTATTTTCTTTAAATATCAGATTCTCATTCCTTCTGGAGAATAAAATACTTTCCTTTAAACTAATTTCAAAATTTTTGATTCATATCTTATATACATTGATAAATCTGCTCACACATGATAGATGGATCTGAAGGGAATTTTTTTAATGACTGCAGTTTTTCTGTACTTTTGATAGATTTATATCTACTATATATAACACAATGTTGATTATTTTTGACACAATAAAGCAGTTTTGAATTGGGTTGAGTTTGCTGTTGATTTTATTAGTTCTTGTGTTAGAATGAGTCGGCAGTTTAGAGTTGGGAGTTAACATTCCTTGCAAGGCTTTTAAAGGGTTCGTCTGTCTTCCACTGACCTTTGGTTGTTTCCCAGTTACTGGACCTTTCTTCCTGCAACCACTGCCCCTCCCCCACCCCTTCCACCGACCACACAATCAGGAAGAGCATGACAAAGAACAAAGAACAGTACAGCACAGGAACAGGCCATTCGGCCCTCCAAGCCTGCGCTGATCTTGATGCCTGTCTAAACTAAAACCTTCTGCACTTCCGGGGTCCGTATCCCTCTATTCCCATCCTATTCATGTATTTGTCAAGATGCCTCTTAAACGTCTCTATGGTACCTGCTTCCACCACCTCCCCTGACAGCAAGTTCCAGGCACTCACCACCCTCTGTGTAAAGAACTTGCCTCGCAAATCCCCTCTAAACTTTGCCTCTCACACCTTAAACCTATGTTCCCTAGTAACTGACTCTTCCACCCTGGGGAAAAAGCTTCTGACTATCCACTCTGTCCATGCCACTCATAACTTTGTAAACCTCTATCATGTCGCCCCTCCACCTCCGTCGTTCCAGTGAAAACAATCCGAGTTTATCCAACCTCTCCTCATAGCTAATGCCCTCCAGACCAGGCAACATCCTGGTAAACCTCTTCTGTACCCTCTCCAAAGCCTCCACATCCTTCTGGTAGTGTGGCGACCAGAATTGTACACAATATTCCAAGTGTGGCCTAACTAAAGTTCTGTACAGCTGTAGCATGACTTGCCAATTCTTATACTCTATGCCCCGACCGACGAAGGCAAGCATGCCGTATGCCTTCTTGACTACCTTATCCACCTGCGTTGCTACTTTCAGTGATCTGTGGACCTGTACGCCCAGATCTCTCTGCCTGTCAATACTCCTAAGGGTTCTGCCATTTACTGTATACTTCCCACCTGTATTAGACCTTCCAAAATGCATTACCTCACATTTGTCCAGATTAAACTCCATCTGCCATTTCTCCGCCCAAGTCTCCAACCGATCTATATCCTGCTGTATCCTCTGACAATCCTCATCATGAATTAACACAGCTGGTCATGCAGAGGTCATGGGGCCAGGGTCTGGCCAAAGTTATCTTGACTGTGGCACATTGCTCACTGAAATTGTGCTAAGTGGTGGAAATGTCCAGCCTAAGACTAGACAACAAGAACTTGCATTTATATAGAGACTTGAACGTAGTGAAAACTTCTCAAGCTGCTTCACAGGAGCATTATTGAGCAAAGTTTGACACCAAGTCACATAATGAGATAGTATGTCAAAGAAGTAGGTTGTAAGCAGCATCTTGAGGACAGAGAGGAAGAGAAGCAGAGAGGTTTTAGTGAAGCAATTCCAGAGCAGCTGAAGGCTCGGCCAACAATGTGCAAGAGGCCAAAGTAGATGAGCATAGATTCCTTAGAGGGTTGTGGGGCTGGAAGAGGTTACAGAGATAGGGAGAGGCAAAGGCATGGAGGGATTTGAAAAAAAAGAAATTAATTCTAGGGCTGGTTCCAGACTGGGAGCCAAGGTAATTCAGCAAGCACAGGAGTGATGGGTGAAAAGGACTAAATTAAATGGGCCCTGAATTTTGTAGCTTTATCAGCGCCCTCCTGCTGATGGCCTGGAACGTTGAGCGGGACCCTAACACACTGCCTGTGCACTACCCGCAGACACCTCTGTCAGAAGGAGCGGGGGATGGGAACGCTGTGGGGGCATTCCAACATCCTCAGCTGCATAGGGACTTGGGCTGAAATTTATACTCCCGCCCCCGATATCGGCAGCAGGCAAAAACAACGGCACGGAACTGATTAAATGCGGCGGCTCATTTAAATAGCCGGGGCGGACCGCCCCACCCCGATGACATGGAGCGGTTGAGCTGTCCGTGCCCGGCAATGGCGTGAACTGCCTGCGCACAGGCGCTGGTGCCATTTTAAAGGGCTTTGGGCCCTGCTGTTCAATTTAAATATTTAAAGATGTATACATTTATTTAATTTCTTGAATTCAATCTTGCCCCCCTCCCACACCCCCTGCCAATAAACATAGAATTAATTACTTGCCCTCTTCCCCCCCCCCCCCCCGCACTCTACAAAAAACATCTTGTGCACCTGACCTTCCCTCCCCCAAAGTGCATCAACTTTAAACTATAACCCTTCCCACCACCCCCTACACTAATGGTACTACTTTAACCTTGCTTCCCCCACCCACACTGAGAAACTTACCTGTTTCCCCACCTCGCACCCCCCCCCCCCCCCCCCCCACACCAGTGTTCTATCTTAGTTCCCTAGACAGGGATCCGAAGGCGTGGGAGTGCTGGCCACTGGCATGAAGATTGCACTGGGACGGATGGCGGAAGTGTAAAGGTAATTAATTCATGGATTTTAATTTATTTAAATATATAAATGGGGCTCCTGTCGCCGAGTGGGGGGGTGGGGTGCCACAAGGCCTCGCCGTTGCCTCAATATCGGGCTGGGCATTCCCGGCGTCAGGGCTGTGGAGGGCCTCATCTAGGGCAATCTTCATGCCCCCCCACTGCCCCCAGCCCTGCCATGGATCCCGTGTTTGGGGGGGGGAGGGGGGATCAGTAAAATTCAGCCCAGTGATTGGGAACAGCTTCTCAGAGGACAGAGTTGGGACCACACAGCATATTTCTGCTGTGGCTGAGTTGGTAGTATGCTTGTATCTGAGTTAGAAAGTTGTGGGTTCAAGACTCACTCCAGGGACGTGAGCGCACAGTACACTCCAGTGCAGTACAGAGGGAGTGTTGCACTGTTAGTGGTGCTATCTTTCAGATGATATGACCTGGCCTGCTCTTTTTATTAGATGTAAAAGACCCTGTCACATTAGCAGAATAACAGAGGAATTATCCCTGGTGTCCTGGCCAATATTTATCCCTCAACCAATTTTCCTAAAAAAAACGATGATCTGGCAACTTATCTTATTGCTGTTTGTGGGATCTTACTATGTGTAAATTGGCTGGTGTGTTTTCTACATTACAACAGTGACTACACACCCAAAGTAATTCATTGGCTGTAAAGTGCTTTGAGATGTCCTGAGATCATGAAAAGACAATATATAAAAACATTTAAATGTCAGTTGTATTTCTTGTTCTCTTGCAGCTCCCTTACAACGGGCCTCTTGGTGCCTCCCTCACAACCCCCACACACATCTGGCAGTGAAGACATCTGGATGCCTGGCACCTTGGGGCCGGTCGGCCTTTTAAGATTCATGCTTAGTGGCACAGTTGTTCAGTGCTGATGGCTCATATATTGAAGACCACCCCCTTGATTCTACATGACTCAATTCGATAACATAAATTATAATGCTGCCTTAAACAATTTCTAATGCAAAAGCATTGCTGTAAAAAGCTATAACTTATATGGGCTGTTCATGGGAATACATTTGATTGTACTTCAGCCTGAGGTAGACGAGAAATGGAACCGTTAGTTAATAATTTGTGGCATTGAAGCACAAGACATATTAAACATTTTCAACACACGTCTCACGCCCACCCCCTGATCACAACTTATAAAAGCTCCTTACCACCCGAGTCCAGCTCACAGAGACACTGCCCTCCTTTACTACCTCTCCTTGCTATCCATCTCCCCCTTCTCTTATCCCTCCCTCTCCCCATCCCTCTCTCCATTCTTTTCTCTCCCCATCCCTCTCCCTTTCTCTCCCCATCCCTCTCCCTTTCTCTCCCCATCCCTATCCCTATCTCTCCCCATCCCCCTCTCTCCCCATCCCTACCTCTCTCCATATCTCTCTCCCCGTACCTCTCTCCCCATCCTTCAGTCTCCTGATACCTCTCCACAACCCCCTCTCCCGCCATTCCTCTCCCCGTCCCTCTCTCTCCCACCTCCGTCCCTCTCTCTCCCACCTCCGTCCCCCTCTCTCCCCCACCCCACCTCCGTCCCCCTCTCTCCCCCACCCCCCCGTCCCTCTCTCCCCCACCCCCCCGTCCCTCTCTTCCCCCACCCCCCCCGTCCTTCTCTTCCCCAACCCCCCGTCCTTCTCTTCCCCAACCCCCCGTCCCTCTCTTCCCCAACCCCCCGTCCCCCTCTTCCCCACCCCCCCCCCACTTCCTGTCCCTCTCTTCCCCTGTTACCCTAATGTGTAGTCTTTTACATCCTGAACCTCTCACCCTCCTCCCTGGGCCTCTTGGCTGATGCAACAGACACGGTGTGCTTTAGTTTCCATTTGGTACCAGAGCTAACGGCCCTCATCACCACTTGTCTATACTGGAGATAGCAGCTATAATTCTGCATCGAGTTCCTGCTGCGAGGATATGGAGAAAGTCAGGGTCATTGGAGCTGGAAGTGCGTGAAGAGTAGGAGTAAGGCCTTGTCTGGTGCATTAGCCCTGAACTTGGGAGTGTATGCGATGAGGATTAGAAGAGGCAAGAAGATGAACAGTGCGAGTAGCATGAGAAGGTGGAGGAAAGGTTGGAGGAGTGTGAGGAGGAGGAGGCCTGGAGGATGGTGAATAGTGGTGTTCCCCAAGGGTCAGGGCTAGAACCACTGCTTTTTTTTGCTGTATATAAATGGCTTGGATCTTGGAACAGATTAGAATTTCAAAATTTGCCAGTGGTACCAAATTTGGAGTGGTGGCAAACAGTAAACTACCTGGAGCAGGGCATAGATAGGCTAGCAGAATCAGCAGGCTAATGGAATTTAATACAGACAAGTGAGGTGATGCGTTTTGACAGAGGGGATAGGGTGAGGCAATATAGACTCAATGGCACTAAAGAGTGTGCACCTGGAGGTTCATCTGCATTGCCATGAAAACCCTACATGCCAAATAGGAAATATTAATTTCATTGGTTGGAACCTCGCCTGAGATTTTGACTGAAAATTGTTACAAATAACTTTTAGGAAGAAAAGCTGGCAGCCAAGATGGCCACTGGAATTTACATATCAAACATCAACAGAGTGGACTGAAGACAACATCATTGAGTCAACCTAGCCAGAAAAGTGGGGTGCTCTCTGATTAAATTAACTGAAATGGCTTTATCAACAGTCATCAGGAGCCATTGACACTCATTGACTTTGAAAGAGTCAACCCCCCACCAAGTGTGACTGGACGGCTTGAGAGAAGTAAATCCTTGAATATCAGAGAAGCTATCAGAAGGACCTCATTAAAAAAACAAGAGGAGGTTTGGGAATGTCATGTGACTATTGTGCAGCTCAGGAGAGACTAGATTTTTTTCAGACTCCGAAAGCAAAACAGTAACTGAGAAGCCATTCACAGAGCATCTCTCTCTGTCTTTCTCTGTCACTGTCTCTCCCTCTCTCTCTCCAGTACAGATCCAGAGAAGACCCGGCTGCAACTGGTAAAACCAAGTCTACAGACCACCAGAGCCAACACCTACTGGACAAGAATCCAGCCCCCTCTTCTGCCTTCTGAAGCCCTGAGAAGCAAGCCTGAACTGTGCACGTGGCCCAGTGAGGACTTCAGGATCCAATTTCAACTAAGGACTCTGCAACTGATAAACTGTATTTAAATTCCATTTATTCTGAACTCTACTCCAACTACCCAACTCTGTCTTTCCCTCTGTAATCTATTTGTATGTGTGTGTGTGACTCTCGTGTGAATGGGTGCGTGAATGCGTAGCGTAATTTTTAGTATTTTTAACTGGTTTAACGTGTTAGGGATAATAAACTTGCATCTTTCTTGTTTAAACTCTAGAAAACCTGTCTGATTATTTTTTTGGCTGTTCTGTTAGAGGAACAGGAGCAAGCGCTCACTTAGATGGTAAGTTCAATCACTGTGTGTGATTGGGGTGAAAGGGAGCCTGAGACTCCCTGCTCAGCTGGGCGTAACAGAAATTTGGGGGCTCTAGTCCGTGATCGTAACCTACAGACAAATGAGAAATTGGAAGTGGAAAACCAAATTGATCCCTATCAAAAAAAACTTCAATACAGGTTTTCTTGTGGTTTTACTGCGAGAATATTTTTATTTTTTTAATTTTTTATTGTTTTTTATTTAGAGATACAGCACTGAAACAGGCCCTTCAGCCCACCGAGTCTGTGCCGACCATCAACCACCCATTTATACTAACCCTACACTAATTCCATATTCCTACCACATCCTCACCTGTCCCTATATTTCCCTACCACCTACCTATACTAGGGGCAATTTACAATGGCCAATTTACCTACCAACCTGCAAGTCTTTGGCATGTGGGAGGAAACTGGAGCACCCGGTGAAAACCCACGTGGTCACAGGGAGAACTTGCAAACTCCACACAGGCAGGACCCAGAATTGAACCCAGGTCGCTGGAGCTGTGAGGCTGCGGTGCTAACCACTGTGCCGCCCTAACATGTCTGCATCCGAGGCCAGTACCTTCCCAAGCCAGGATGAAGAAACTTGGGATAAGTTAGAAGCCCTATCTATGAAAGAGTTGAGAAATGTAGCTGGAAAGTTTGGGATTACTTTCCAAGCAAAAGCTAAGAAATCCAAAATCCTAAGACTTGTGGCAAACCATTTTTCACTCAAGCCTGAAGATTCAGAGACAGGGTTGGAGTCAGACTCAGACAAGGTAATGTTAGCGAAAATACAATTAGAACAGAGGAAACTCGAATTGGAATTCCAGAGAGAAGAGAGGGCAAGAGAGAGAGAAGCGAAGGAAAGGGAGAAAACTTTCCAGAAGAAGCAGGAAGAAAGGGATCTAAGGTGGCTTGAATTAGCTAGGGGGTGACATGGTAACCCTAGTGAAAGCATAGCCAGTATGGAAGCTATACTTAATGCAGGACCATGTGCTCAGCTCTTAAAGTTCTCACAATTAATCCCAAAGTTCAATGAGGGAGATGTGGAAACATTTTTTGTCTCGTTTGAAAAGCTTTAGACAGTTGAAATAGCCAGCCGAGAGCTGGACCCTACTGCTGCAAAGCAAGCTAACAGGAAAAGTCCATGAGGTTTATTCCCTGTTGCCAGATGAAAGTTCATCAGACTATGAATTGACTAAAAATGCTATCCTCGGGGCATATGAGCTAGTAGCGGAAGCAAACCGCCAGAAATTCCTAACCCTCTGGAAACATCTTGACCAAACTTACCTCAGGTATGAAAGAAGTAAGCAAGTTGGCTTTTGACCAGCCCTTAAAGTATAGCCCACGTATGAAAACCTTAGAGAGGTGATTCTTCTTGAGGAATGTAACAAATCTCTTTCTATAAAAACCCATGTGGAGGAACAAAACTTTCAAAGCGCCAGGCAAGCCACAGCTCTGGCCAATGAATTTGCTCTCATATATAAGTCCGTACCCCAAGGAAAACCCTTCCCTCGTCACCTGCACAACCCCAAAAAGGAAAAGAGGTGGGAAGGTGATAGGAGCCCAAACAGTCCTGGGAGTGAAAGAAAAGCTGGACACAGCGGGGGCTCTCCTCAAGCTACAAAGGTCAGTGCTAAGAGTAGGAGTGTGATCCGGAGACCTGTGTGTTTCCATTTTAACAAGGCAGGTCACCTCAGAGCTGACTGCTGGAAAGTACGGGGAAAGCCTGTAGGATTAATCAGGGCACACCCGATCAATGCAGGAAAAGGGACCCTGATGGAAAGCACAGCAGAGCAGTCTGTGGTTTTAACTGCAACAGCAGTAGGACCCAGGAAACGTGGTGCTGTGCGTGCAGGAAAATGTAACAAAATCCCTGAATGTTATCAGCTTATCATTCTATGGAAAGAATGAGGTGCTGATGAGGAAAAGGAGCTCTCCTCACAGACCTGAGGACAAAGATTAGACAGAGATTCACCATGTAGTGGTGCCGCCGAGGTACCATAAAAAAATATTAAGAGTGGCCCATGGGTTTACAATGGGTGAACATGTCAGTGTATGAAAAACAAAGCCCACATACGACAGCAGCTTGACTGGCCAAAATTCCACAAAGATATAGTGGAGTGCTGTAAAACTTTCCCCATCTGCCAGGTTGTGAGGAAGCCCCAACCTGCGGTAAATTCTGTACCCCTAATTCCTGTACTGGCTTTTGGGGAACCCTCCAGCAGAGTGCTGGTGAATTGTGTTACAAGGGTTTTTGTTTTTGTATTAAAACTTAGAATTCTCTGTGTTTTAAAAAACTGAAAGTGGATTTTCAGTGGACATTGAGACACCTCCAAGTAGTTGAAATTTATGGATGTTTTGAAAGGAAGCTGAACTTGTATACAAGGACAGGAAAGCCTGTAATTTCAAGGAAACCAGCGAGGGGTTTGAGCTCCTCAGAGTTACACTTTGAATGGCAAGAGAGACTCTATGTCTGGACATGTGATCTGTTTCGGAAGGTTTTGCTTTTGGTTTGGAACTTTAAAAACCAGTGAGTTGGACAAAGAGCATGTTTTTTTAAAATTTGGTTTTGACCTGCTTGGAGATCAGAGAGGAAGACCCAGAGAAAGTGTTACCTCTCTCTGTAAAGGAATCCTGCGTCTCTTGAGAAGAAACCCTGTATTTCAAAGGTGGCAGATTCCTATTGCCTCACTGTCTCTGAAGAATCCCTGCATCAAGTGTGGTTCCTGTTGCCTCCTGTGTTTTAAGAAATCCTGAAATCTGAAGAAATCTTCTACTGCTATCCTGCTGCTGTAAGAGCTAAGCAGACCTGTTGCTATAGCCCTGATGGAAGACCTTATGTGAAGGCTGCTACAGTTGAATTGCCATGAAGAGCTACCCATCACAGACTGTTCAACAACTTCGCCTGGAAAGACTTCAAGTGGCATCCAACTATTCAACACTGAAACATCTCACCAAACCAAAAAACCTCCTACAGAACGCGACAAACTAAATGATATTATTTCTTTTATTCCTATAAAACAACTGTAAACGAAAAATCCTTTTTCTCCCCAGTTAACATAAGAACACAAGGAATCAGCCTAGGGAGCCTTTTCTGAACTGCCTCCAATGCTAGTATATCCTACCATAAATGCGGGGACCAAAATTGTACGCAGTACTCCAGGTGTGGCCTCATCAACACCCTGTACAGTTGCAACAAGACTTCCCTATTTTTAAACTCTAACCCCCTAGCAACAAAGGCCAAAATTCCATTTGCCTTCTTAATTACTTGCTGCACCTGCATGCTAACTTTTTGTGTTTCATGTACAAGAACACCCAGATCCCTCTGCACTGCAGTATTTTGTAGTCTTTCTCCATCTAAATAATAATCTGCCTTTTTATTCTTCCTATCAAAGTGGATGACCTCACACTTTCCCACATTGAACTCCATCTGCCAAGTTTTTGCCCACTCACTTAACTTATCTATATCCCTTTGCAGATTCTTTGTGTCCTCATCACATGTCTTCCCACCTATTTTTGTATCATCAGCAAATTTGGATACACTACACTCTGTCCATTCCTCCAAGTCATTGATTTAGCAAAGTGATTCCTGATAACGCAGCCGGCCACTGATGTCATCAGGCTGCGCCAAGGTGCACACATGCGCAGACGGGCTCCTGCTCTCTGTGCGTGTGCTGCGTTCCGACTTGCCAGGACTGGTTAGCGCATGCGCCAATGACGTCATCGCGTGAGATGTGCATCTTCGGGCAACGCGTCTGGTCGGCCTCTGCGCATGCGCTTTACGCATACAGCAATGCAACGCTAACGGGTATTCACCCATGTGTCAAGCTCCGCTCCCCGCAACCCCCCTCGCTGCTCTCCTTGGCCTGCTCCGCTCCCCCCTCGCTACTCTCTCCGGCCGCTCCGCTCCCTACCCATCTTCGGCCCGCTCGCTCGCCCCCTCCCCGGCCTGCTCCGCTCCCCCCTCGCTACTCTCTCCGGCCGCTCCGCTCCCCACCCATCTTCGGCCCGCTCGCTCGCCCCCTCCCCGGCCTGCTCCGCTCCCCCCTCGCTACTCTCTCCGGCCGCTCCGCTCCCCACCCATCTTCGGCCCGCTCGCTCGCCCCCTCCCCGGCCTGCTCCGCTCCCCCCTCCCTCGCTCTTTCCGGCTGCTCTGCTCCTTCCGCCTCCCTTGCCCGCTCCGCTCCACCCCCTCCCACCGTCCCCACTCCGCCGTGTTGTTGGGATGTTTATAGTGTCCTCCACCGTGAAGACTGATGCAAAATATTGTTTTAAATTATCTGCCATTTCCCTGATCCCTGTTATTAATTCCCCAGTCTCATCCTCTAAGGGTCCCACACTTACTTTAGCTACTCTCTTCCTTTTTATATCCCCGTAGAAGCTCTTACTGTTTGTTTTTATATTTCTTGCCAATTTACACTCATAATCAATTTTCTCCCTCTTTATTTGTTTTTTAGTCATCCGCTGCTGGTTTCTAAAAATTTCCCTATCCTCTGGCCTACCACTAGATTTTGCTGATTGTACGCCTTTGCGTTTGATTTGATACTCTCCTTAACTTCCTTTGTAATCGACGGGTGATTCATCGTTCTCTTCGAGTCCTTCCTTCTGACCGGAATAAATGTTTGCTGAGCGTTATGAAATATCTGCTTTAAAGTCTGCCACTGCTCATTTACTGACTTCCCCTGTAGTCTATCTTCTCAGCCCTCTTCAGACAACTCTTTCTTCCTACCTCTATAATTGCCCTTGTTTAAGTTGAGTTGTTTAAGGCGAGTCGAAGAGACTTAGCAGTTGGCAGGAAAAAAGACAGAAGCGCAAGGGGAGAGCCAACTGTGTAACAGCCCCGACAAACAAATTTTTCTGCAGCACCTGTGGAAGAGCCTGTCACTCTAGAATTGGCCTTTATAGCCACTCCAGGCGCTGCTCCACACACCACTGACCACCTCCAGGCGCTTACCCATTGTCTTTCGAGATAAGGAGGCCAAAGAAGAAGTAAAGTTGAAGACACTGGTTTGAGACCCGAGTTGCTCACCCACAAACTGAATTTGAAATTCTACCATGTTATGATCGCTTCCCCCTAAAGGATCCTTAACTACGAGATCTCTTAATAATCCTACCTCATTACACATTACCAAATCTAAAATAGCCTGTTCCCGGGTAGGTTCTGCAACGTATTCTAAGAAACAATCCCTGATGCACTCTACAAATTCGTCTTCCATGCTACCCTTGCCAATTTGATTTGTCCAGTCTATATACAGATTAAAATCACCCATGATAATTGCAGTGCCCTTATTACAGGCCTCCATTATTTCCTGATTAATATCTTGTCCTACAGAGAGGCAACTCTTCGGGGGCCTATAGACGACTCCCACCCATGATTTCTTTCCCTTGCTATTCCTTATTTCCACCCAAACTGATTCTACATCACAATCTATTACACCTATATCATTACTCACAACTGCACTGATCCCTTCCTTTAATAACAAAGATACCCCACCTCCTTTTCCTTTCTGCCTATTCTTCCAGAACGTTGTATATCCTTGAACATTGAGTTTCCAGTCCTGGTCATCCTGTAACCACGTCTCTCTGATAGCTATCAAATCATATTCATTTATTTCTATCTGTGCTGTCAGCTCATCTATCTTGTTACAAATGCTACGTGCATTCAGAGAAAGAGCCTTAAGCTTTGACTTTTTACAGTTTTTACCTACACTGGTTCTAATTTCTGCTGTACTCTTGTGCTTGTATTCTCTGTCCCTTCCTGTCACATTCTGATTAATGTATGCCCCTTCACTACCCTGCACCTCTGCTCTCTCATTATTTATCGGCTTTTTAAACTTCCTTTCAATTGAACCCTCCCCCCCCCCCCCCCAGTTTAAAGCCTGATCTACAACCCTAGTTATACGTTTCGCCAGGACACTGGTCCCAGCATGGATCAAGTGAAGCCCATCCCAACGGAACAGCTCTCTCTTTCCCCAGTATTGGTGCCAGTGCCCCATGAATCAGAACCCATTTCTCCCACACCAATCTTTGAGCCACGCGTTTACTTCTCTAACCTCATTTACCCTATGCCAATTTGCACGTGGCTCAGGGTAGTAATCCGGAGATTATTACCTTTGTGGTTCTGCTTTTTAACCGGTTTTTGGATGCATGTGTGTGTGCAAGAGGGATAGGGAGAATAAGGAGTTTAAAAATCTTTTCGTATCTAGATTTATTTAATTATTAGTTAAGACTCAGTGTTATAATAAATAATTAATTTTGTGGTTGATTAAAGAAACCTGGTTGGTGTGCTTTATTCTGGGGACAAATAGAGTATCCACTGTTCTTTGGTAAGTGAGAAAATTTATTGATATGCAGTGACCTGTGGAGAAGTGGGACTGAATTAACAGTGCATTCCTCCCACCTCTGTTGTAACAATTGTGAGGGACCCCTGCCGAAAACAAAAGGGGACAGACAAGTACAGGTCTGGCAGACAGTTGGGGAGGAATGGAACGAAAAGCACAGTGAGGACAGGTTAAAGGGGGAGTCCCAAATGAAACTCCCTACTGTCCGGTCAGTCAACCCCGAAATGTTGGGAAAACTAGACCCCAACCCTTCCTATGTAAATGCAGGCCAAAGAAGTAGCTGACCAAGGCTGCTAACAGCATTTACAGAAACCTGCAGGGATAGGGAAAGTCCACAAAAGGGCAAATCAACAGTGAGGGCGATGACTCACCTAGGCAAAGTGCTGCAGGAGAATGCAGTGGACGCTGGACAGATGCCTGTGAGCAGGAATGTCCCAGAGTGGGGAGATTAGCAAAGAGACCCTCCCCACAGTAAAGGGAAAAGGGAAACAAAAATGCCCTAAAGTGTGCAGCACTTGTATGACTCACCAGAACACTTAAAGTAAGGTCAGGATGGATGAACCCACTACATTGTCCTATGACCAGGGCTCAAGGTCAAAGCTAACCAAATCCCACAATTTCACTTCAGATCCCAGCAGGAACAAGGGCCCAGAGGGAACCTCAGACATCTCACAGGGGCTTAAAACCAATTCATTACCTAATACCACCATAGGGAGTGAAATTATCAAGATACTGGAACCTGAAGGGTTAGAACCACATTTAGCAGAAACAGCAACTGAGGGGTTAAAGCTTGTGCATAAAGGAGAACTTGCCATAGACAATCATGGAAATTTACAGACACCAAGCTTCTCCACCAACCACATGTTATTGAGATGCCCAGCCTCAGGTTATTACAAACTGATACTAAAGAAACTTTAATCCTGTTGGATAACTCATAACCATCCCAGTCAAACTTCAAGGGAAAAAAGGAACAATTAAGTCAGCCTTGCTGCTGCAAAAAAAAAGACAAGCTGTAGCAATTCTAAGATTTCTGAGTGAATGAAAAGTTAATGTGTGTTGTCATGTGTTTTCTTTTTAACTCCTGTAATGAAATGCTCCTATTGTCGCAATTCATTCTGCGTGGTACAGAGGTGTCATGAAAACCCTACATGTCAAATGGGAAATATTAATTTAATCGGTTGGACCCTTGCCTGAGAATTTGACTGGAAATTGTAACAAATAACTTTTGAAAAGAAAAGCTGGAAGCCAAGATGGCCACTGCAATTCACACATGAGACATCAACAGAGTAGACTGGAGACAACATTACTGAGTTAACCTAGCCAGCACAATGGGGTGCTCTCTGATTAAATTACCTGAAATGGCTTTATCAACAGTCATCAGGAGCCATCGACACCCATTGACTTTGAAAGAGCCAACCCTTCCACCAAGTGTGACTGGACAGCTTGAGGGGAGTAAAGCCTTGAATATCAGAGAAGCTACCAGAAGGACCTCATTAGAAAAACACGAAGAGGTTTGGGAATATCATGTAGACCAAAGTCCCTTTTTCCCCAGTTAACTTTTTTTGGATGTATGTGCATGTGCATAATGGCTAGAGAAAATAAGGTGTTTTAATATCTCAATTCATACATAGATTTACTTAATTATTGGTTAAAACTTGGTTTTATAATAAACAGTTAATTTTTGTTGTTGATTAAATTCTGGTGTGCTTTATTCTGGGGACAAATGGTGTATCTAATTGGCTGTTTTGGTAAGTGGGTAAATTTATTGATATGCTGTGACCTGTGGAGAAGTGGGACTGAATTAACAGTGCACGCCTCCCACCTCGGTCGTAACACCTCTTGAAGGAAATAAACTTGCAGGGATACCTGGATCGAGTGGGGAAGTGGGCCTGACTGGATGGCTTCTTGGAGAGCTGGCATAGACTTAATGGGCCAAATGGTTCTCTTCTGTGCTGTAATGACTCTGACTATTTGGTTCCTTTTCAGTTTGGCTAGATCCCCTCTCATCTCATTGAAGGTAGCCCTCTTCCAATTTAGACATTCTCCTTTAGATTGCTCTTTACTCTTCTCCATCACTATTCTAAACCTTATGACACAATGATCACTCTTAACCAAGTGTCCACTTGACCCACCTCATTCCCCAGCACCAGATCCAACAATGCATCCTTCCTAGTTGGACAGAAAACATACCGATCAAGAAAGTACTCCTGAACACATTTCAGAAATGCTTCCCCTTCTTTACCCTTTACTCTAACATTATCCCTATCAATATTTGGGGAATTAAAGTCCCCCAATATTACCACTCTGTAGTTCTTGCTCATCTCTGCAATTTCCCTGCAGATTATCTCCTCTATCTCACTATTTGGAGGCCTATAGAATATTTCCAGCAGTGTGATCATACCCTTTTTCCTACTCAACTCTAATCAAATGGATTCTGTCTTTGCCCCCTCAAAGACATCCTCCCTTTCCAACATTACAATGTCTTCCCTAATCAGTACTGCCACCCACCTCTCTTTTTCTCTTCCCTATCTTTTCTGAACACTTTGTATCTGTGAACATTAAGCACCCAGTCCTCTCCATTTTAAAGTCATGTTTCCATTCTTGCCACTGCTTCATAATTCCAAACAGCTATTTTGCTTGTAGCTCACAAACCATATTCACCACACATTGTGCATTTACACACATGCATTGCAAACCTTTCTTTCTAGTCCTTCTCAGTCTGCTCCTATCTAATATGGTACTACCTCCTTCTCTAGTACTATCCAACCCTCTCACTTTATGCACCTTATTCCTCTTTTCTACTTCTATATGCTGGTGTCCATCCCCCTGCCAATTAGTTTAAACCATCTCCAAACCACACTAGTGAACCTCTCCGCAAGGACATTGGCCCCAGTCCTGTTGAGGTTCCACCTGTCCTTTTTGAATAGGTGCCTTCTGTCCCAGAACTGCTGCCAATGCCCCAGGAATCTGAAGCCCTTCCTCCTGCACCAGGCTTCAAGCCATGCTTTGATCCTCCCTATTTTCCTATTTCTACTTTTGGGATTACAGAGATTACAACTTTCGAGGTCCTACTTTTTAGTTTCCTCCTTAGCTCCTGAAAATCTGACCATAGGACCTCAATACCTGTTCTCTCTATGTCGTTGGTACCGATGTGTACCACAACTTCTGGTTCACTCCTTTCCTGCTGCAGAATATTCTCCACCTGCTCCATGACGTCCTTTACTCTGGCACCATGTGGGACTCACGATGACGGTTACAGAAATGCCTCTCTGTTCCCTAATGATGGAATCTCCTATAACGACTGAATTGTTACTGAGCTTGAGCTCCAGCAGCCGGAGATACAACTTACACACATGGTCCCGCAAGACACATGATGCGTCCTGACTTTCCCAAATAGTGCTGGAATTACAAGCAACAGGTCTCCAACAATAGTCCAAAACAATTTGTATTCCCTCTTTTAGAATGTAGTTCCTCCCTTGTATAAACTATTAATTTTAATTCATGCCTCTAGACATGATCTGTGCTAATCCTCTTAATACTAATTTACTTACTGTTACTTAATTGCCCCATTGGAATTTTATTAGTTTATTTAATTATCTAAGCTGAAATTTAATACAACACTTTATAGTTTCCTGGCCCTAATTAAAGTCACTGCCCTAGTTTAGAGAAAAGAAACCTGAAAACTCACTATCAATCACCTACCTGCTGTCCTGTGACTCATTCCTTGCTTTCTTTTGGAAATAGACTGATGAGGTCTACACTCTTGCCCCACTCTCTCTCTCTACCCCGACTCTCTCTCACTTACCCCGCATTCTCTCTCTCATGCCCCTCTCTCTACCCCCACTCTCTCTCACTTTCCCTGCACTCTCTTTTCTCTTGCCCTCTCTCCTCCCCCATTCACTCTCTCTCGCCCCTCTCTTCCCCCATTCACTCTCTCTCTTCCCCCACTTGCTCTCTTCTCCCACTCTCTCGCTTCCCTCTCTCTCTCTTCTCCCCGCTCTCTCAGTTCCCCTGCTGTCTCTGACTTCCGCCGTTCTCTCTTCCCCTGCTCTCTCTTCCCCTGCTCCCTCTCTCTTCCCCCCCTCTCTCTCTACCCCCACTCTCTCTCACTTCCCTTGCACTCTCTTTCTCTTGCCCCTCTCGCTTCCCCCATTCTCTCTCTTCTCCCGCTCTCTCTCTTCCCCCACTTACTCTCTTCTCCCACTCTCGCTTCCCCCTCTCTCTTCCTCCACTCACTCTCTTTCCCCGCTCTCTCTCTTCCCCGCTCTCTCTCTTCCCCGCTCTCTCTTCCCCTGCTCTCTCTTACCCACTCCCTCTCTCTTCCTCCCCTTCTCACTTCTCCTTCACTCTCTCTCTCTTGCCCCTCTCTCTTCCCCCGCTCTCTCTCTTCCCCCACTCACTCTCTTCTCCCACTGTCTCACTTCCCCCTCTCTCTTCCTCCACTCGCTCTCTTCCCCGCTCTCTTTCCTTGCTCTCTCTGACCCACTCCCTCTTCCCCCCCTCTCTCTCTCCCCCCACTCTCTCTCACTTCCCCTTCACTCTCTCTTTCTTGCCCCTCTCTCTTCCCCCATTCTCTCTCTTTCTCTTCCCCGACTTTCTCTTTCCCCCCTGCTCTCTCTTCCCCCTGCTCTCTCTCTCTCTCCCTGCTCTCTCCCTGCTCTCTCTCTGCTGTCTGTCTGCCCCAGTGCCCCACTCTCTCTCTCTGCTGCCTCCAATCAGGTCCATGCTCTTCCCCCGCTCTCCCCCCACTCTCTCTCTCTTCTGCTGCTCTAACTCACACCTCCCTCCACCTGCTGCTGTCTTTCTCAACCCCCTGATCTCTCTATCCCTCTGGCTCTCTCTCTCTCTCTTCAGAACCCCCCGCTTTCTGTCTCTCTTCCCCCCTCCCCATTTTCTCTGCTCTCTCTGCCCCCAATCTTTCTCTCTCTCTCTCTTCCCCCGCTCTCCCTCTTCCCCCTGATTTGTAAGTAATGCAGGGCTGGCTGCTGTTTAAATAGGGTGCCAGCACCTGCTTTCCTGTTACCTGATGCCGATCACGGCGGTGTCAAGCCCACCCCCTCCATGGAGGGGTGGTGGGGGCGGTGAGTCATGCATGTTAATGAGCCATCAAGCTGAATAATGGCCATTTTTGAAGTTCACCGTTGAGATTGGTGGCGAGCTTATAAAATCCAGCCATTTCTGCTAATGAATTGTGACTGACATTTCACCAAAGAAGTCTGCAGCAAAACATCCATCCACCTGAAATTTTCCAATGTTTGATATCAGTTAAACCCGCAAAATGAAAAACAGGCCTGCACTGCTTTTAAATCTTTCTCTTGGGAATTTTATGCCCCCCCCCCAAAAACGAGCGGGCTGCTGACCAGGGTGGGGGGGTGGGGTGCATAAAATTGAGTGGGAGGCGGGGGCGCCAATCCCAACCCCCTCCCCCCCCGTTGCCAATTTATGCGGGGTGGCCGCGGCGAGAAACAGCCCGCCTGTCGCAGCCTAATCAAGGCTCTTTACTGGCCAATTAACTGGCATTTAAGGGTCTCCACCCTCTGCCGCGGGTATTTTACCCTTGGCTGGCAGGTGGCTGAGGCCTCAAAAAGCCCACCTGATGAAATTAGGCAACCTTCTTGAAGGCTGTGGGGAGTGCCCTCCTGATTGGGCACCCTCTGCCCTGGAGGGCCACCCCTGAAGTCCCAACCACCCCAACACACAACACTCCTCCCGCCCCCTAACCGACCCCCCCCCCCTTGCCTCGCTGGGGCCTAAGCGATTGTCCCCAGCGAGGCCCTAAAAACTTACCTGAGTTCAGGGGGTGTCCTTCATCTTCTTCCAATAACTGGGTACAGTCCCAACAGTGGCCAGTGACGCTGCTGGGACTAAGAGGTGCTGACCCGCTGATTGACTCGCAGCTCCATTAGGTGGGACTTCCTGCCTTAAGGAAGTGGAAATCCCGCCCAAGGCCAATTAAAGGCCTGGGGAGCGTAAAATCCCGGGCTGGATCCCCAGGCTCGGCGGAGGTGGGCTCGCCACTGACTTTTCGGCTGGTGGACGGGGCCTCCTGCCCAACGGAAAATTCCAGCCAATGTTTCACAACGAACTCTTAGTTAACACCATCAGACCTAAATGCATACTATCTTTTAATCTTCATCTTTTCTTGTGTGTGCGCAAGTGTGTATTTGAGTGGGTGAAGTGGGTGTGAATATTTTCCAAAGTGATTCCTGACAACGCAGCTGGCCACTGATGTCATCAGGCTGCGCCAAGGTGCGCACATGCGCAGACGGGCTGCTGCTCTCTGCGCGTGCACTGCGTTCCGACTTGCCAGGACTGGTTAGCGCATGCGCAGATGACGTCATCGCTTGACGTGTGCATCTTCGGGCAACGCGCCTGGTCGGCCTCTGCGGATGCACTTTCCTGCCGCTCCGCTCCCCCCCTCGCTGTTCTCTCCGGCTGCTCCCCTCTTTGCGGCCGCTCCGCTCCCCACCTCGCTGCTCTCTCCGGCCGCTCTGCTCCCCCCACCCCCACCCCCGTCTCTGGCCCGCTACGCCCAGCTTCCACCCCCATCCCCGGTCCGCTCTGCTCCGCTCCCCCGTCCCCAGCCCGCTCCACTCCCCTCCCCTCGTCCCTGGCCCACTCCACTGCCCCGCCCCCCCCGGCCCACTCGCTCTCTCCCTCCGGCCATTGTGTGCTGCCATGTGTTTAGGTTAGGTTGCCTTCATGTGATTATTTGAGCAGCACCATCTTTAGTCCTGGCAGCTGCCTGATGTCACAGACTGTGACGTTTTTCTGCAGCACCACCTAGTGGTAGCATTGTCAGCAAATGCAGCCAATATTTTCAGATATTGTTTGATCAGCATTTGTCTCTAGTTAACTTTAAGAGGAAACATGTTAATAGTCTGTTTATTGACTGTTAAAACACTCGAGGGTTAAAACATAATTCTAACAAAAACACACTGTCTTCAGTCAGTTGAGAGGTAAAAAGTGGAAATCATCTGCGTCATTTCCCACCTGTCAGTAACAATTCAAATAAAGCCAACGAAAAGACAGAACATTCCTGCCAGACAACTTTAAAGCAAAAGTTCAAGTGGCAGTTACATGTCGTTACGGTATCAATAATGCACTGCAATGTCCCATTGAACATTTAGACCCAATTAATTAGTTTTTAACCAATCAATCCATGGAGCTGACTGGTTCTGGAAGAGCATCAGCTCTTTCCACAAGTACATAAGAAATAGGAGTGGGAGTAGACTATACGCCCCTCGAGCCTGCTCTGTCATTCAATACGATAATGGCTGATCTCAGGCTTCAACTCCACTTTCACACCCACTTCCCTTATCCCTTAATTCGCTTAGAAACCAAAACCCTGTCTATCTCAAACTTAAATATATTTAACAATGGAGTATTCACAACCCTCCAAGGTAGAGGGTTCCAAAGATTCATAACCCTTTGAGCGAAGAAGGTTCTCTTCATCTCACTCCTAAATGATCGACGCCTTATCCTGAAACTGTGGGCCTGTGTTCTAGATTTCCCCAGCCAGTAGAAACAACTTCTCAGTGTTTACCCTGTGAAGCCCCTTCAGAATCTTGTATTTTCAATGAGATTGTCTCTCATTCTCCTCAACTCCAAAGATTATAGGCCCAATTTACTCAGCGTCTCATCATAAGACAACCCTCTCATCCCAGGAACCATTCTGATGAGCCTTTGCTGTACTGCCTCCAATTCAAGTATATCCCTCCTAAAATATGGAGACCAAAACTGCACACAACACTGCAGGTGTGGTCTTACCAAATCCCTATACAATTGTAGTAAGACTCTCTTATTCTTGTACTCAATCCCCTTGCAATAAAAACCAACATGCCATTTGGCTTCCAAATTGCTTGCTGTACCTGTATGCTGACTTTGTGTTTCTTGTACAGGTACACACAAATCTGTCTGAACATCAACATTTAGAAGTTTCATGCCTTTTAAAACTATTCTGCTTTTCTGTTCTTACCACCAAAGTGAATAATATCACACTTCTCCACAATATATTCCATCTGCTACTGTGTTCTGCTTATGTTCTGTATTGAGTGATGTAAGACATGTTCTTTTGGAAGAAGGACTGGTGTTTGAACATCAAGAATACCCCCTATCTAGAATCATAGAATTATAGAGAGTTTACGGCACAGAAAGAAGCTACTTGGCCCATTGTGTCTCCACTGGCTGGGGAAAAAACAGCCTAATCCCACCTTCCAGCACATCCAGGCCCCTTTGAAATGAGATGAGGTTTTCTGCCCCTACCACCCTTTCAGGCAGTGAGTTCCAGACCTCCACTACCCTTTAGGTGAAACATGTTTTCCTCATCTCCCCTCTAATCCTTCTACCAATCACTTTAAATCTATGCCCCCTAGCGCACCTTAAGAATTCTGTTCCCTGAATTCCTTTCACACTAAAACTGTCCCCGTTAATATTGGGTAGTTAAAATCCCCTACTATTACTGCCCTAATGTTTTTGCATTTCTCAAAGATTTACCTACATATCTGCTCTTCTACCTCCCTCTGACTGTTTGGGGGTCTATAGTACACTCCCAGCAGTTTTGTTCCTAAGTTCAATCAATTTGGCCTCAATTGATCATTCTTCTAACATATCATCCCTCCACACAGCTGTAATTGCTTATCTAACCATAATTGACATGCCTCCCTTTTTTCCCCCTCTTTATCTCATCTGGAAACCCTGTAACTAGGAACGTTGAGCTGCTATTCCTGACCCTCTTTAAGCCATGTTTCTATAGTAGCTATGATATCATACTGCCACATTTCTATCTGTGACCTCAGCTCATCTGCTTTATTTGCTATACACCTTGCATTGAAATATATCCCCTTGAGCACTGCCAAATTCTTTTTTTAATTTTCTTTCCTTTGTTTCCTCTGCCTTCGAGACTCACTCACTAATTTTCGGCTTTCCATTTTTATTTCTGGTTTTGCCCCATCTGAGTCCATCAGCAGGTTCCCATCTCCCTGCCAAACAAGTTTAAAACCTGCCCAATAGCACTAGCAAACTGCCTGGCAAGGATATTGGTCCCGGCCCTATTGAAGTGCAAACCATCCGGCTTGTACAGATCCCACCTCCCCCAGAACCAGGCCCAATGCCCCAGGAATCTAAAGCCCTCCCTCCTGCACCATCTCTCCAGCACACTTTCATCAGCTCTATCCTCCTGTTTCTATGCTCACTACCACTTGGCACTTGGAGTAATCCAGAGATTACTACCTCTGAGGTCCTGATTTTTAATGTCTAACCTAGCTCCCTAAAATCTGCTTTCAGGACCTCATCCCTCTTTCTACCTATATCATTGGTACCAATGTGAACCATGACCTCTGGCTTTTCACCCTCCCCCTTAACACCCTACACCTACACTCTGTCCCATCAGCAATTGTCCACTTACTCTGGGAGGCCTGGAACATTCATGGGAGTGCTCCAGTGGAGGTGTTGCATTTGAAGCTGAGCTGCTTTTTAAGGTGGATGTAAAAGCAAGAAGAGATTTGGATGAACTGCAGTTTATGGAAAGTAAAGACAGGAGCTGCCTGAAGAGTTTTACAATAGTCAAGTCTAGGACTGACAAGAGAAAGGACAAGGGTTTCAGCAGCAAATGGGCTGAGGCAGCAGTGGAGATGGGCAATGTTATGGAGGTGGAAGTAAGCAGTATTTTTGGTGGAGGGGATAAGCACTCAGAGCTCAGCTCCGACCAGGGAAGGGTATGGAATCAGCAGCTAACGAACAGAGTTTGTGGGGGGACCAAAGACAATGGTTTCAGTCTTCCCAGTGTATAACTGGAAGGTATTTTGGTTCATCCAGGACTGAGCGTCAGACAAGCAGTCTGATAAAACAGGCAACTGAGGGATTATGAGAGGTGGTGTGGGTGATGTTGAGCCAGTTATGTGGAAAATGTGGAAGCTGACATTGTCACGCTAGATAACATTGCTGAGGGCCAGCAAATGGTTGAGAAATAGAAACAAATGAACATCGACTGCTTGTAAAAGAATCTCTGGTCCATCCAGCCTGTCCCATACAATTATCTATCACTATATGTACACTCTCCACTCCAGTGGAAACCATGTGGTCTCCTGGAAAGGTGAAAAACCAGATTAAAAACCCAAGCCAATTTAGTAAAAGGAAATCTGAGACATTCCTCTCTGACACCCCCTAGACAATCGAAACTATTCCAGGAGATGACTCTGAGCTTGATAATTCTATACAGCACCTACCTTTTGTAAGAGGTTATTTCTTCCCTGGCCAGAAACAAGTCTGGTTCTCATGGCACTGTTTCAAAGAAGAGCAGGGGAGTTCTCTATAATGGCCTGGCCAATATTTAGCTCTCAACCAACATCACTGACAAACAGATTATCTGGCCATTATCATATTGCAACTTGTGGGGCCTTGCTGGGAGTAAACTGGCTGCATATTCTCCACATTACAACAATGACTACAAAAAATTCCTTCATGGGCTGTAAAGCACTCTGGGACATCCTGAGATCATGAAAGGTATTTATATCATACGGCATGCTTGCCTTAATCGGTCGGGGCATCGAGTATAAAAATTGGCAAGTCATGTTGCAGCTGTACAGAACCTTAGTTAGGCCACACTTGGAATATTGCGTACAATTCTGGTCGCCACACTACCAGAAGGATGTGGAGGCTTTGGAGAGGGTACAGAGGAGGTTTACCAGGATGTTGCCTGGTCTGGAGGGCATTAGCTATGAGGAGAGGTTGGAAAAACTCGGATTGTTTTCACTGGAACGATGGAGGTGGAGGGGCGACATGATAGAGGTTTACAAAGTTATGAGCGGCATGGACAGAGTGGATAGTCAGAAGCCTTTTCCCAGGGTGGAAGAGTCAGTTACTAGGGGACATAGGTTTAAGGTGCGAGGGGCAAAGTTTAGAGAGGATGTGCGAGGCAAGTTCTTTACACAGAGGGTAGTGAGTGCCTGGAACTTGCTGCCGGGGGAGGTGGTGGAAGCAGGTATGATAGCGACATTTAAGAGACTTCTTGACAAATACATGAATAGGAAGGGAATAGAGGGATATGGGCCCCGGAAGTGCAGAAGGTTTTAGTTTAGGCAGGCATCAAAATCGGCGCAGGCTTGGGGGGCCGAATGGCCTGTTCCTGTGCTGTACTGTTCTTTGTTCTTTTGTTCTTTGTATTTGGAATTGGGAATTATTCCTTTCCTTTCTTATAGTCGACCTCGCTTGTTCTTGTAACCGTGGTTCTGCAACAAGTCATTGCTACAATTAAATACAAAATCAAATACACAACCAATAAATCCTGAGATAAAAGCAAAATACTGCAGATGCTGGAAATCTGAAATAAAAACAAGAAATGCTGGAAATACTCAGCAGGTCTGGCAGCATCTGTGGAGAGAGAAGCAGAGTTAACGTTTCAGATCATTGACTCTTCATCAGAACTGGTTATATATATATAATAAATCCTGAGAGCTGACTTGATGAGCCTGAGTGGTTTAATAAACCCATAATTAATCCGTCTCAAGAATGAACTATTGATTTCTGTTACTTTGGTATCATCCTGTCAGCCCTGGTCCATTTTCAATGGTTCAATGAGAAGTTCTTCAATGTCTAAGTCTGTGAGGTACAGCACCCACTTCTTTGAAGATACGTAGCTCCTGACCAATCATTGTAACAGTCACATCTGACTCCCAATAATGTCTCTTAATTCTTAGCAGATTGAGGTTAAGAAATCCATTTCAATGAAGATAGTGACTGATCAGGGAAGTGTTCACATGCAGCTCGACTGATCAGTCTTTAGTTGCTGAAATTCATCAATGAAATGATGTATCGACAGTAAATTCATTGGAAAATTGTTTCTGTTTTCTGCATCTCTTTTGAGTCTGAAACTTCAATGTGGTGTACATGTGGAAAACTGAACTTCCGTTTCCATCATTCTCCAGGAATCACTGCTCCAATGTGTTATGGCCAGGTGGGTGATGGCATGACTGGTTTCCACCTTCACCTCCCAACTGACAACAGACAGTGTTTTTGTTTAAATAGTGTTACAGCCCCTGTGTTTTGTTTGCCAAATAAACAGACAGTGATGGGATTTCTCGTAGGTTTAAAACAAAAGATTAAATATCTTTTGAGCAATATTCATCATCCGAAATGTTCACAACACCACTCACGCACACATTCACTCTTACATGCACACACAAGAGAAGATAGATAGAAGAGGAGGGTAAAAGGTGTTAAGAGTTCGAGGCGTGAAAGTCTGTTGTTTCAGGAAAAACCTGTGGGATCCTCTCAGAAGATAAGTTTCAAAGTTGCAGTCCTGTTTGTGGCGGTTCACTTCAGTTTGAAGATGGTGCTGATTTTAGTTCAGTTTTCATAGGTGGAGGAGTTATTTCAATGGAACTCATTTTTTCTGCTCCAGTTAGCTTTCAACTTGTCTGTAAATTCATTGCTGCACTTCTCAAGAGCATGACAAATGGTTTTAAAGAATTTCCCTTGGTAATTCTAATGAGACTAGAAACAACCCTGAAGTCAAACTGTAGTTCCTTATATCATGACGACAGTTGCAGATGATCATGGCAACAATTATTTCCAACTCTGAGATGTGTTTTCAAGCCATTAGTGCGTTTGAAAGTTTCAGGATCGATTCCTTTCTCTTCTGAAAGAATTCGAAGCATTGCTGAAAGTTCCTCCTGTTGAATTTTTGTCAATACATCCACTCAATTCACTCACCTTATTTTCCAGACATGCTTTAAATTTCTGGCTTAATTAAACTTTCAATAAATAGTGATGCCGTTCATGACCAGTGTAGGAAATTAAGGGTGCCTTCTAAAATTTCTTAGTTTATTAAGATAAAATGTGTAAGTAGGACATACTGTAAACTAATGTCAAAGCAGGGGAATTACTGGAAGTAATGCTAAGCTTCAAACCACGTGGGTCAGACAAAAGACCTGGCAGGCTTTAAATGCATGTGTCGGCTGAAAACATAGGATGTTCTGGGGCGGCTAATAGATAAGCGATTGAAGGAATGAAGCAGACTGAGATAATTAATGCTGAGAAAATGATGAATGATGAAGTCATAATAGGGTAGGTATCCCTCTGCTCTGGTGAATCACCAGAGGGATGACTGTGATTGGGCACTGGGTGTGGTTAATTGGATAAGAGCCAGGATAAAAGAGATCCTCCCAATCAAATCTGTAGGGTGGAGAAGACAAGAACCAAGAAGTCAAGGAGAGAGGGAGAGAGAGAAATCTGAAGACCGAAGACCAAAGGCTGCAAGGAAGAGGTGCGCTCCTCTGTCGAAAACTAATATGGGAGGTATATAGCCTGTGTTAGACTGTAAATCGCTGCCCGAATTTATTGCTTTAGTTTGAGTAAAACTTAATAGTCTTGTTCTAACTTTGTCTCATTAAAGTAGGTTCACAACTGAACTTTTGTCATGTCCGATCCTGTACAAGTAAGGGGAGGAACCTTACAGTAGTCACCTAGATGGAACATAATTAGATTGTGAACTCTATTTGAGAGAAAGAAAGAATCTCGAGATTAGTGAATCCAGCCAACACGCGTCTTAAGAGGGGCACCTTATTGGAGTGTCAGGACCTTAATGGAGCCACCAGTGATCAAAGGCACTTACAAGAGAATAGATATTGTACAACTGTGTCATCCAAAGATGTCAAACAGGTCTTTGAGGAAAAATTAGATACGTTGGCTATCAATGAGTACAGGAGTTCATGCCTAGATGCCTGAATGTGGGCGATTTGAAGCCATAGAGTTTATTGAAGGTAGGATAGGTCAAAAAACATTAAAAGTCGAGAAGGCAAGGAACCTTGTGGCTTATGGCGCTCATGCTTACCCCCAGCGAAATGATGAGATTAAGAACCAAAATGATCAGGAAATAGAGGATTTGAATCAATGGATCCAAGACTGTTAACCAAAATGTTCAGGAGCTAGAGCGAGTGAAACAGTAGGTTCGGGATTTGGAACTGCATAATTAGCATATGACTGCTTTGTTGCAGCAGCAGCACGTCTCTAACTTGAATGCTGGCGCAGTCGGGATTAACACTCAGAAAACTAAAAACCAGTTCAAATATCAAAAGGAAGGGAATGTATATTTAAAAAGAGAATTAGCAGATGCTAGGGGGACACTCAGAGAGGTGATGGGCAAACCTCAACAGGAGGCGGATCGCTCACAGTGCAGCCTGAAAATTAACAAACTAACGGGAATTTTTTTTTTCGTTCCGGGGATGTGGGCATCACTGGCCAGGCCAGCAGTTATTGCCCATCCTTAATTATCTTTGAGAAGGTGGTAGTGAGCTGCTCCAGTCCATGTGGTGTAGGTATACCCACAGTGCTGTTAGGAAGGGAATTCCAGGATTTTGACCCAGCGACAGTGAAGGAACGGCGATATAGTTCCAAGTCAGGATGGTGTGTGACTTGGAGGAGAACTTGCAGGTGATGGTGTTCCCATGCATTTGCTGCCCTTGTCCTTCTAGGTGGTAGAGGTCACAGGTTTGGAAGGTGCTGTCTAAGGAGCCTTGGTGAATTGTTGCAGTGCATCTTGTAGATGGTACACACTGCTGCCACTGTGCGTCGGAGGTGAAGGGAGTGAATGTTTAAGGTGGTGGATGGGGTGCCAATCAAGCAGGCTGCTTTGTCCTGGATGGTGTCGAGCTTCTTGAGCGTTATTGGAGCTGCACACATCCAGGCAAGTGGAGAGTATTCCATCACACTCCTGACTTGTGCCTTGTAGATGATGGACAGGCATTGGGGAGTCAGGAGGTGAGCTACTCACCGCAGAATTCCCAGCCTCTGACCTGCTCTTGTAGCCATGGTATTTATGTGGCTGGTCCAGTTCAGTTTCTGGGAAGACAACAGGCAGTTGTGTGCAGTAACTGCAGGAGCCATCATCCTGGCCTCTTGTGAGGAAAGTGGAGAGGTAGACTGTGGACAGCTGGAGTGGGAAAGTGAGAGTATGAGACTAGGGAAAATTGGATGACTGACTTCCAGAAGTCGCAGCCCCTAGCAGTGACTGGTTGTGAAAAAGGAAGCCAAAACTCAAAGTAAGGAGAAGACCATAATGGAGTCAAGGCCTCTTACTCATTCTGACGCAGAGTGCTCGGCTAAAGAACTAGGGCCCTTACAGGCCAGTGATAGCCCGATCACTGTGAACCAGCAGTGGGCTATCTTTAGACAAATTCACCCTAAACATGACAATGGAGACCTTAAACAAATCCTTTTTAGTGCTTTGGCGATCAACATTAAGGCCAATTTTGATGCGGACGTTTGGGATGAAGGGGCGACCACAGAGGATGTTACTGAGGCTGCCTTTAGCCATTTAGGTATATGGAATATGAACCTAACAACACTGTATGGTCAGATCTTACAGGAGATTGATGAGACCCCAAAGGTAACCTATTGTACGACCCGTATTCATGATCCCAGCTTAGGGCTCCTAGTGCATATGGGAGGGATCATGTCCAATTTAAAACTATGGGCGGGATTTTAAGAGCCTGATGCTGCTCCTGGCGGGCGAGCTGAAAAAATGGCAGCCTGCACACACGGGCCGCAAGCCGCAGAGCTGCCCTGATCTCCTGCTCGGTGGCTCATTTAGATAGCTGGGACAGCCCGTTCCCCCCGCCCCCACTCAAGTCACGTGGTGGGGGCAGGCTGTCCATCACTAGCAATGGTGTCAGCTGCCTGTGCACAGGCGCTGCCGCCATTTTTAAAGGGCAACCAGTCCTGCCGGCAAATTTGAATTTTTAAACTGAACACCCCAAAATTTACAAAATAAAATTGCAATGCCCTTTTCCAACCCCTCCCACCATAAAAACTACACTAGGTGTTTGCCCTTCCCGCTCACAAAACACTTACCTTTGAATTCTGATCTCCCCCAGACTGTACAAAGTTGAAAGTTCACTCCTTCCCATCATCCCCTACACTGATGATGCCTATTTGACCCCGTTCCCCACACCCTCCACAGTAAAAATCTTAACTCCTCCCCACGAGTGCTATGCCTGCTTTCCCTGGACAGGGAATTGAAAGCGTGGGAGTGCTGGCTGCAGCGCCGAAGACTACGTCAGGCCCGGAAGATTCAAGGTAAGTAGATGTTAATTTATTCATTTTATTGATTTGAATAATGTAATTGAGGTCCCGTCGCCCAGCTGCCGGGGGCGGGGGGGAGGGGTGGTGGTCGCCACGGAGCTTCACCACTGTCGGGACGATCGGCCCGGACCGTCCCGGCATCTGCCTCCATGGTGGGCCTCTGCCAGAACCATCTTCCAACACCTCTTGCCACAGAGCCCAACATCGGCAGCTTGGTAAAATCCAGCCCTATGTTTCTAGCCCAGTTATAATCACTGGTGAAGAAGGTTATAGGTATAACCACCCACCTGGGGCAACAGTAGGGTGTGATAATTCAGACTGTCTAGTGTGCATATGAGGCAGTAAGTGACTTCCTAGGAGTGGACATACCAAAGGCTGTGCTTCTAAAGAAAGCAGTAGCCATTGTAGAAGGGCCAAAAAGGTATCCCGGGAAGGGACAAGGAGGACCCTGTTACAACTACAGTAAAATGGGACACATGGCTGGACACCGTCGCTCTTCCATGAAGCGGCTATCACCTCGCTACTGCCCCTGGCCCTACCCAAAACCATCCGGGGTCAAACAAAAGCTAGACCAACTGCTTGCCCTGATAACCACAGCAAATGACATGGGGAGGACAAAGGAAGGCAACCCTTTTGTGGTGCTTTTCAGATAATCCCATCTGCACCGCCCTCAGAGGTTTCCTTTTCCCCGGTGCCTCACCCCCAAAGAGTCTCTCCAGCGAATGAGGAATGTCAGCCTCCTTCGAACAGTGGGGTTCCGATGTGATAGTCATGGACGACCTGTGCCCCCTGTTCTAAAAATGGGCCGACAACAGATTATGTTAATTGATACAAGTTCGGCCATTACTATCATACACACCCCGCACCCAAAAGCGATGCTGCTGCCGGAAGGGAACACTTTCCCCTCATGGGCTTTGACAGAATTGTGACAACCTCCACTTAGAGAGGAGAGACTTCCCAATTTCAGGTGGGAGGTTTGATCTGGGGATTCTCATCACCTGTTTTCATGACCACCCCAGTTGGGAGGGAGATTTGGGGAACTGACGTGCTGAACCAGTACAGGGCAATAATTGGCTATAATAACAATTGCTTAGGGATGGAAAAGGGGTGCTGTCAAGGTCTCATTTGGTCTTCGCAATTAAAAATAACTTTGACCTATGACCCTCTAGGGACACCATGGTAGTGGGATTAACCCAGAAACATCTGTTAGTGTTCACTGCTGGTATGTATGATTGTGGTTGAGTGGCAGGGGAGAAATCTATAAATGGGTCCCCCACACACATTTGCGAAAGAATATCCCATCCCCAGGGAAAGCCAACCCTACGTTAATGATACCATTCAATCCCTTCTCCCGCAAGGTGTTGTTAGGCTGTGCACTTTCATGACCAATTCACCGATTTGGACGGTCAAAATAACCAGATGGCAGTTGGAGGTTAACCATTGACTGCTGTAAGCTCAACTCTGTGACGTCAGCCTGCTCTCCAGTCGTAAAGGCAGTGCTGATGCTTTTATGACAGATATTGGACATTTCAAATGGATTTTTCAGTATCCCGGTTCGGAAGGAGCTTCAGTACAAGTTTGCGTTTACCTTTGAACGTCAAATTTACACTTGGACATGTTTGCCACAGAGCTTTCATTGTGCCCCGACCATCTCTCATAAGCATATGGCGCAGGCCCTCAGGAATTCTCGAAATGGGATTGTTTACTTCAGTACTTTTTTTAAATTTCCAAAATATACTTTATTCATAAAAATCTGTAAAAATTACATTCCCAAACAGTTTAAAACAGCATCAAGTCAAAAAATACAAACAGTGCAAAGGTGATCAGTTACCTTCTATACAATCATGAGTTGCCTCACAACCCTTCCATTTCATTGTCATGCCATATACATTTTTACACTTACTGCACTCAAAATCTTCCCGATACAGTTCGAGGGGTTTCCCATGGATCCAGCCCCTCAGTTCAGCTTGGTGGGAGGACCTTACACTGTGGTCTTTCCCCATTGAGCCTTTGCTGCGGCTGCCCCAAGCTTTAGTGCCTCCCTCAGCACGTAGTCCTGGACCTTGGAATGTGCCAGTCTGCAACATTCGGTGTTGGACAACTCTTTGCGCTGGAAGACCAGCAAATTTCGGGCAGACCAAAGGGCGTCTTTCACCGAATTGATGGTCCTCCAGCAGCAGTTGATGTTTGTCTCGGTGTGCGTCCCTGGGAACAGCCCGGAGAGCACAGACTCCTGTGTTACACAGCTGCTTGGGATGAACCTCGACAAAAACCACTGCATCTCTTTCCACAACTGCTTTTCAAAGACACATTCCAGGAGGAGGTGGGCGACAGTCTCTTCCCCACTACAGCCACCGCGGGGGCAGCGTGTGGAGGGGGCGAGACTTCGGGCGTGCATGAAGGATCTGACGGGGAGGGCCCTTCTCACCACCAGCCAAGCTACATCTTGGTGCTTGTTTGAAAGTTCTGATGATGAGGCATTCCGCCAAATGACTTTGGCGGTCTGCTCAGGGAACCATCCGACAGGATCCACCGTCTCCTTTTCCCGTAGGGCCTTGAGGACATTCCGTGCAGACCACTGCCTGATGGATCGGTGGTCAAAGGTGTTTTGCCGCAGAAACTGCTCCACAAAGGATAGGTGGTACGGCACGGTCCAACTGCATGGCACGGTCCAACTGCATGGAGCGTTCCGCGGCAATGTGACCAGGCCCATCCTTTGCAACACCGGGGACAGATAGAACCTCAGCACGTAGTGACACTTGGGGTTTGCGTACTGGAGATCTACACACAGCTTGATGCAGCCGCACACGAAGGTGGTCATCAGGATGAGGGCCACGTTGGGTACATTTTTCCCGCCCTTGTCCAGAGATTTGAACATCGTGTCCCTCTGGACCCGGTCCATTTTAGATCCCCAGATGAAGCGGAAAATGGCTTGGGTGACTGCCACAGCGCAGGAGTGGGGTAGGGGCCAGACCTGCGCCACGTACAGCAACAACGTGAGCGCCTCGCACCCGATGACCAGGTTCTTACCCACAATGGAGAGAGATTGCTGCCCCCACATGCCCAACTTTTGTCGTACCTTGGCTACTCGCTCCTCCCAGGTTTTGGTGCACGCCCCGGCCCTTCCGAACCATATCCCCAACACCTTCAGGTAGTCTGACCTGACGGTGAAGGGGACAAAGGATCGGTCAGTCCAGTTCCCAAAGAACATGGCCTCGCTCTTGCCGTGGTTAACTTTGGCTCCCGAGGCCAGTTCGAACTGGTCGCAGATGCTCATCAGTCTGCGCACGGACAGCAGATCTGAACAGAAGACGGCGACGTCATCCATGTACAGGGAGGTTTTAACCTGAGTGCCTCCGCTGCCTGGGATTGTCACCCCTCTTATGCTCGCATCCTTCCTAATAGACTCAGCAAAGGGTTCAATACAGCAAACAGACAAGACCGGGGAGAGAGGACAGCCCTGTCTGACTCCAGATTGGATCGGGAAACTTTCCGATTCCCACCCATTGATTGAGACTGCGCTACTGATGTTTGTGTAGAGCAGTTGGATCCAATTGCAGATTCCCTCCCCAAACCCCATTTTGGAAAGCACGTCCATCATGTAGGTGTGTGATATCCTGTCAAAAGCCTTCTCCTAGTCCAGGCTGATGAGGCAGGTGTGCACCCTCCTGTCCCGTACATAGGCGATCGTATCCCTGAGTAGCACGAGACTATCAGAGATCTTCCTGCCGGGTACAGTACAGGTCTGATCGGGGTGGATCACCAACTCCAGAGCAGATTTGACTTGACTGGCTATGACTTTGGACAGAATCTTGTAGTCAACATTAAGGAGTGAGATGGGCCGCCAATTTCTGATTTCTGCCCTTTCCCCCTTCCGCTTGTAAATGAGGGTGATGATGCCTTTCCTCATGGATTCTGACATGCTGCCGACCAGGAGCATACTCTCGTATACTTCCAGCAGGTCCGGGACGACCCAGTCCCACAGGGCCGAGTACAACTCGACCAGTAAGCCGTCGCTTCCGGGAGTTTTACTCGTCTCGGAGGACTCGACGGCCTTTGTCAGCTCGTCCAGAGTTAGCGGCTTGTCCAGTCTCTCCCTCCTGCTGTCATCTAAGACCTCTGTGATAGATGACAGGAAGGACTGGGAGGCTCTGCTGTCTGTGGGCTTCGCGTCACACAGCCCAGCATAAAAGGATTTGCTGATCCTTAGTATGTCGGACTGCGAAGACGTTACCGAGCCATCTTCTTCCTTCAGGCTGCTGATAACAGAGCTCTCTCTGTGTACCTTTTGGAAGAAGTAACGCGAGCACGTCTCATCCTGCTCGATGGAGCAGACTCTGGACCGGAAGATGATCTTGGAGGCCTCCTTGGCAAAGAGCGAGGGCTGCTGGCTCTTCACCTCTTGGAGGTCCGCCTTGACCTCGCGTGGATGACCTAATTTTGGCCACCACTACTGTGGATAAACATTTATCAATGAGTTGCTGACCACACTGATTCAAGCAGGCCTGAAGGTCAACCTGTGCAAGGCCCAATTGCTGAAGGAACAAGTCACTTTTCTGGGCGTGTTCATCTCATTGGCCAAGAAGCCCCTGGAACATAGGACACAGGAGTAGGAGTAGGCCATTTGGCCCTTTGAGTCTGCCCTGCTATTCCACTCTTTGTCTGCCCCTATAACCCCTGAATCCCTTGTCTATCAAGAATCTATCTAACTCAGCCTTAAATAAATTAAATGACCCAGCCTCCACTGCTTTCTGGGGAAGAGAATTCCACAGACTAACAACCCTCTGAGAGAAAAAAATTCTGCTCATCTCCATCTTAAAAGGGAGACCTCTTATTCTTAAACTGTTTCCCCTAGTTCTAGACTCCCTCACAAAAGGAAACATCCACTCCATCAATTCCCCGCAGAATCTTATATGTTTCAATAAGATTACCTCTCATTCTTCTAAACTCCAATGAGTATAGGCCAACCTGCTAAACCTTTCTTCATAAGATAAACCATTCATCCCTGGAATTAGCCGAGTGACCCTTCTCTGAACTGCTTCTAATGCAGTTATATCCTTTTTCAAATAAGGAGACCCAAACTGTACACAGTACTCCAGATGGGGTCTCACCAAGGGCCTGTATAGCTGCAGTAAAACCTCCCTGCTATTATACTCGATTCCCCTTGCAATAAATGCCAACATTCCATTTGCCTTCTTAATCATTTGCTGTACTTGTACCCTGGACAGCTATAAGGCTGATGTTATACAACGACTGCCTCTTCTGATATCCAAAACAGCACTCCGCTCATTTCTGGGATTTGGCGAACTAGCAAACCTGCTCAGCGAGCTGTTGAAAGGAAAGGACAACAATATCTGCCCGGTCTAGTCAGAGCTTCACAGTGATGCAGAAACCAAATTTAAAGCAGCCATCATGCAGGCGACTTGTCTTATTACTCCAGACTCGACACAACCTTTCCACCTTGAGGTGGACGCGACTGACCAGAGTGTTACTGCTGTTCTCTGCCAGAAATAGGCAGATCGATTGCAACTGATTACCTATGCCTCTCGGATACATAGAGGTGCTGAGAGAATTGAATCTCTTGTGAGCAGCACTTACTTGCGACATTTTGGGAGATGCATCACTTTACTTACATCACAGGCCTACAAAACCTCATCTTACATTCCCCTCATTTGCCGTTGAAGCTGCTAATGAAACCAGGGGATTCACTGGTCTCTTCGCAATGGATCATCAAATGGACTCTTGCTTCGTACAGATGGATATCGACATGATGCCACGGAAGGATATGCTCTTGCCTGAACTTTGATTCTATGAGACACCCATAAACATCGAACCACATCCAGTTCAATAGAAACCTGTCACCAATGGCCCGGACATATATATATATAGATGGGTCCTCATATCATGTGCATTGTTTGTCCAGCACTGGCTTTGCGGTTGTCCGACTGGAATGAGTGATTCAATACAAATGTAGCCGCCATTCGTCACAGTATGCAGAAATTGCTGTACTCTTAACTGCCATATTAGAAACCTCCAACTGGGCTGTAAACATTCGATTTGACAGTGCTAATGCCATCAACACCATGTTGTCCCTTCCTTTGTAGCATAAGAATACATACTGCACCGTGAACAACAAACACCTCGTTTCCGGACCATTATTCAGAATGCTCTGGACATCCTTAAAGGAGTGTAGTCAGCCTTGTTTCATTGATAAGGTTCCAGCTCATAATAGGGGAGGTGGTCACAGTGTGGGGAACACCAAGGCTGATCAGGTAGCAAAACAGGCAGCCCTATCAGGCGACCCCTGTCACTCTCTGGATGAGTACCAAGCTCCCATTGCCAATTGTAGCCCCACTCCCCTATTGATCTGGTAACATTGCAACAGCACTATCCGCTGTATGCTATGGTGATCTCATGGCACGAGCAGGGCAAACTCCTGCCACAGCCCTCGTCCTGGGCCTTGGAGACCATGCTGACCCCTGCAGCCAACCCTCACACCCAACTTTTAATGTTCCAAAAGTCAACAGATGCCTTTCCAGTGGTGTGTCTGCAGCACAATCCCTCATGCAACACGAACCGGGTTCTCCACCAGAGTGCCCCACTGCCAGAGAGAACCTGGACACACTTGCAAATTGACTTGATTGGTTCCATGTCCAAAACTCAAGGAAATCATGCCTATGCGTGATATTAAGAAACGACTGAAGGCACTGGATACTGCAAAAGCTATGGGCCCTGAAAATATTCCAGCAATAGTACTGAAGATCTGTGCTCCAGAACTTGCCGTGCCCCTAGCCAAGCTGTTCCAGTACAGCTACAACATCGGCATCTACCCGGCAATGTGTAAAATTGCCCAGGTTATGTTCTGTACACAAAAGGCATGACAAGTCCAAACTGGACAATTACTGCCCCAACAGCCTGCTGTCAATCATCAGAAAAGAGATGGAAGGTGTCATCAACAGTGCCATCAAGCGGCACTTGCTTAGCAATAACTTGCTCAGTGACGCTCAGTTTGGGTTCTGCCAGGGCCACTCAGCTCCTGAACTCATTACAGCCTTGGTTCAAACATGGACAAAAGAGCTGAACTCAAGAGGTGAGGTGAGAGTGACTGCCCTTGACATCAAGGCAGCATTTGACTGAGTTTGGCATCAAGGAGCCCTAGCAAAACTGAAGTCAATGGGAATCGGGGAAAACTCTCTGCTGGTTGGAGTCATACCTCACGCAAAGGAAGATGCTTGTGGTTGTTGGAGGTCAATCATCTCAGCTCCAGGACATCACTGCAGGAGTTCCTCAGGGTAGTGTCCTCGGCCCAACCATATTCAGCTGCTTCATCAGTGACCTTCCTTCAATCATAAGGTCAGAATTGGGGATGTTCGCTGATGATTGCACAATGTTCAGCAACATTCGCAACCATTCGCAGACGCCATCATTTGAATATCAAGTGGACGGCTTGGCTATGGTCCTGAATTATGGTAAAAAGGAGCATTTCTTTGATCCCAAATGGAAGGGGCCATACCCAATTGTGGACTGCTTGAGTCCTGCAGTCTATTTGTTTCAGTTCCTGGGGAAAAGAGTTTCAAAGTACACAAAATGGTATCACATTCGTTAGCTGAAAACTGTGAAAGAATAAATACTTCACTGATCTGTTACAAGAAGGCCTGTAATCTCCAGATAATCTAGTTATACAATGAGATCAACTCTCTGCTGGATGCTTGCTGGACTATTACTCACGTGGATTATGTTGATACAAAGTTGAACTCTGCAACACATAACTACACATGACGACCAAGGGAATTGAGAGAATGTGAACCTGCGAGCAAGCTTGCAGAGCTCTGAGATACAGAGGGATCTGGGTGTCCTAGTGCATGAATTGCAAAAGGGTAGTACGCAGGTACAGCACGTAATTAGGAAAGCTAATAGAATGTTATTGCTTATCGCGAGGGGAATTAAATACAAAAGTAGGGAGGTTATGCTTCAGGTGTACAGGGCATTGGTGAGACCACATCTGGAGTACTGTGTACAGTACTGATCTCCTTATTTAAGGAAGGATGTAAATGAGTCGGAGGAAGTACAGAGACGGTTTACTAGACTCATACCTGGAATGGGCGGTCTGTCTTACGAGGAAAGATTGGACAGGCTAGGCTTGTATCCGTTGGAATTTAGAAGAGTAAGAGGCGACTTGATTGAAACATATAAGATCCTGAGAGGTCTTGACAGGGTGGATGTGGAAAGGATGTCTCCCCTTGTGGGAGAATCTAGAACTAGGGGTCACTGTTTAAAAATAAGCGGTCGCCCATTTAAGACAGAGATGAGGAGCAATTTTTTCTCTCAGAGGGTCGTGAGTCTTTGGAATTCTCTTTCTCAAAAGGCAGTGGAAACAGAGTCTTTGAATATTTTTAAGGCAGAGGTGGATAGATTCTTGATAAATAAGGGGGTGGAAGGTTATTGGGGGTAGGTGGAAATGTGGAGTAATCAGTTCAGCCATGAACTTATTGAATGGCGGAATAGGCTCGAAGGGTTGAGTGGCCTACTCCTGCGCCTAATTCATATGTTCATATGATCATAAGCTGCAACGTGACAGTTTACTGTGTTGGTGTAACAGGACAGAGCTCCTGCTCTAAGTGTAGAAGGGGGAAGGACTAATGATGAAACATCAATGCTCTAAGTGTAATGGTACAATATGGCCAAGGTTCCAAGTGGGGATAGGACTGACATTGCAAGATGCCAAAGACTGGTCAAGAATGTGGTTCCAATCACCCAAGGGGATGAGTTTACTTACGCCGCTGCGACACTAAGAACCCTGGGTTCACCCTAAACCAGGAACCACCAGTATGCAATATGGGTGTCCAAAGGTGGGGTGAAAATAGTGCCTAATAGGTCTACCGTCAGATGGAGACAGATTGTGTCACCATCAATGCCCAAACAATGAGGTGTGGAGGAGAGGAATGTCCTATTATATAACCCATTTTTTGATTCAAGCTTCCCGTGTCAATCCACAATGCCATCGAGTTGAAGCCCTCAAAGCTGTCATGAGCTTTGCACATCCCATACCTCCACTGTTGCTTAGTCTACGATCAATTATAGAGAGGACTAGCACCTCACAAAAAGGTAAGAAGCAAGTAAACAACCAAAGAAGAGAGAAAATGGAATGTTTGCGAGAACACCTATGGTGCAAACAATGTATAATGTAGAGCAACAACCATGGCTCCAAACCTTGCCCCTGTTCATGGTACTAACCCAAGCAGTAGTGTTAATGGTAGGAATTTTCATGCTTTGTTATTTCAGACCTTTGGTGCAGAAAACAAGCCAGAAAATTCATGGTTTAGATTTTGCTGCTTTAATGAAAAATAATCAATGAGCGGTTGATAAAGATATCTCCCCCTCAAGCTGGGAACGCCCCCGGATCTCCTCCTCTGGCCAGAAAGGAAGATGCTGAGAGTGGAAGTGAGGTCCGAAAGCCGAAGTGTTACCATTGTCACAAGGTGGGATACCTTCGTGCAGAATGTTGGAAGTTGCAGGGTAAACCCCTGGGACTTATTGGGGTGCACAAGGCCAATACAGAGAAAGGGACCCTGACCGAGAGCATGGCAGATCAGGCTGTACCTCTGACTGCAGCTGTAAGGCCAAGTACAAAACCCACTGTGAGTGCAGGGGATGCGAACAAGATAGCTGAGAGTTGCAGAGAATTCTTGTGAAAAGGAAAAGTAACTCCTTATCCCTCAAATGAGGCAGGTAAACCTGCAGTTATACTTAGGGATACAGGAGCCACCCAAACTCATTTGTCGGGGAAAGGCATAACTTTTCCACCAGAGAGCACATAGAATGGTTTTAGTGAATGGTATCAGGTGCACCTAGAGTGTGGCCTAATGTCTGGAATAGCAACTGTAGAAGTGTCCATAGTTTGCCTGTCGATGGAGTTGACTTACTCCTGGGCAATGATTTGGCTGGAGCGAAGGTAGTAGCTTCTCCAGTATTCACAGAAAAACAAGTGAAGTCAAAGAAACAGAACAGTTGCAGGAAAAGGTTCCAGGAATTTTTCTTTCATGTGTAATGACCCGAGCAATGGCTAAACAAGTTCCATTGTCGGAGGTCAGATTGGCACCACAGCCATATAGTCGAACATCTGAAACTTTCATTGGGGATTTGGATAATCCTGAGGAAATGTTTAATAAGTCTTCTTTTATCAAGGCTCAGCAAGCTGATCCAGAGTTAAATAAAGTGGCACAATCAGCTCTATCTGAAGCTGAGACAAAGGTAATTCCAGAAGGCTACTATATTAAAAATGGGATTCTGATGAGGCAGTGGAGACCTCTTCACAGACCTGTAGAAGAATAGACGGTTGTTCATCAGATAGTGGTATTGCCCAAATATCGCTGGGAAATATAAAGGATAGCGCATGAAATTCTGATAGCGAGACATATGGGGATCCGGAAGACCCAATTATGTATAAGTCAACATTTTTACTGGCTAGGTCTTTCCAAGGATGTGGTGCAGTTTTGTAAAATATGCCATATGTGCCAGATTGTGGGAGAACCACAACGTGCCATAAAACTGGCATCTCTAATTCCCATATCAATTTTTGAGAACCATTCAGTAGAGTGGTGGTAGACTGTGTAGGACCTGTACTGAAAATAAAAGTGAGACACCAATATATGCTCACTGTCATGGATATGCCTACACGGTTCCCAGAGGTCATTCCCTTGAGAACAATTTCTGATATGCTAGCAGTGGAGAAGTTAACCCGGTTCTTTACTAGATATGGATTACCGATTGAGATTCAGTCGGATCAAGGTCTAACATTTTTCAGGAAGTTATGAAGAATTTGGATATAACGCAACTAAAGTCATCAGCATACCACCCACAGACACAAGGAGCTTTAGAAAGGTACCATCAGACCCTAAAAACGATGATCAGGACATACTGTCATGAATATCCCCATGATTGGGATAAAGGGCTAGAATTTCTTTTGTCTGCCACTCAGGATTTACCTATTTTACTCCTTTTGAATTAGTTTATGGACAAGTGTCAGGCAAGCCTCCCCCACCCCCCCCCTCCCCCCCACCTGCCAAGAATGAGGAAAGTTAATTTCGCCACATGAATATTGATATTAAATTGCTGATGGTGAAGAAAGAACTTGCTTTAAAAAACAATTGGAGACTTTGACATTAGCATATCAACAGACAAGTACTTCAAAGGACAAAGGAGCTATTCCCTGCTTCAATTTAATCCACAATGGACTTTTGATTACCAGACATTGAAGCATTCCAGGTTAACTACTAAGATGGCCGAATACACAAACAGACGTGGTCAGGCCAGTTTAGTCACATGACTGACTGTTGGAGTTTTTTGAATTTGAACTTCCAACAGGGAATTTGAACTCAGAAAGAACTTTTCTCCTGGACTGAGAACACCTCTCTCCTGTCTGCTCTTATCTCGCTCTCACCAGCTTCGGAAACCATTGAAGACATATGAACCCCAAAAGAGAGAAAAGTCTCCTACAGTGAACAAGGTTTAAGAAGAATACTGGGCCCCAACGAAAAGTAAGAGCTGTCTACAATCAAGGACTCCACGGCAAGCAACACAGAAATAGTAACAAGAAACACCCCTTTAAGAGACTGCTTCAAACCTCTCCATTTTATTTTTATTCTCTTTTCTGTCTCTATTTGCATGTGCGTATCGCGTATGCATGCTAGCGTCGGCATGGCGTGTATCTGTAGGCGTTAACCTAATTAGAGTTTAAGTTTAAGGTTTAATAAATTTCACTTCTCTTTTTTAAACCTAAAGAAAACCTGGTGTGCTCTTTTATTTGCCTTATAATTGGAACACTGTGAACAAGGATTCACAAAGGGGAAGCTCAAAACACAGTGTGTTTAAAAATTAAACCCTGTTACAATAAGACCAGGTGAAGACAGTAAAAGACCCCAAATACCTTTCTCGCCTGATTGTAACACATGAGATAAGATGTCCTCTAAAACTAATCAACAAAAAGTTTTTAGAACAGAGGGACGAATCATTCGTGTTAGATTATGTATCCGTGTTCTGGCAACGGCTCACGAAAGCTTGCAAACTGGTTCAGAAACACCTGAAAGGTTCCCAAACAGCCATGAAGAAATGGGCAGACAAGTATGCCAAGTCCCGAACATTTCAACCACCAGGTGAGGTGTTAGCAATACTGCCTTTACAGGGTGAAATGCTGAAAGCACAGTTCAGTGGTCCATATAAAGTGGTCAAAAGAATTGGTAAAGGAAATTACTTGATTGACACCTCAGATCACCAGAAAAAGAATCGGTTGTGTCACATCAATATGTTGAAACAGTATCATTGCCGGGAGGAGAATAAGCAAGCACAGGCATGTCAGGTAGTAAATTGTTTGGGAGATTGGACACTATGCTTTCATATTTAGATGCAGAACAATGAGAAGACCTAACAAGGCTACTCACAGCATTTAAAAGAGTTTGTAGGGACAAGCCAGGATGTACAGCCTTAGCCACACATGATGTGGATGTAGGGGAATCCTTTCCTATAAAACAGCATCCTTATCGGTTAAGTCCAGAGAAACAGGCCCAGGTAAAAGCATAAATCCAATACATGTTGGAAAACCACCTAATTGAACCCAGTCAAAGCAGCTGGAGCTCCCCAGTGGTGTTAGTGCCTAAACCTGACAGTTCAATTAGACTCTGCATAGACTACAGAAAGGTTAATGCAGGAACAAAGTCAGACTCCTACCCAATACCTCACTTGGAAGACTGTATTGACAAAGTGGGCAGTGCCACGTTTCTTACAAAAATCAATTTGTTAAAGGAATATTGGCAGTTCCTTTAACACCCCAAGCTAAAGAAATATCAGCCTTTGACACACCAGACGGTCTTTTCCGATGCCGAGTGATGTCATTTGGACTAAAAAATGCCCAGCATCTTTCCAGAGTCAAATGAACCAAGTGGTAGCCAGTGTTCCTAACTGTGTGGTTTACCTTGATGATGTGCTGGTATACAGTGATACTTGGAAGGACCACTTGGAACAACTAGAAGCTCTGTTTAGAAAATTACAGTTGGCTGATTTAGTAATAAACCTTGCCAAAAGTGAATTTGCAAAAGTGAGAGTAACCTACCTCGGGCATATAGTAAGGCAAGGACAAGTATTGCCAAGAACTGCGAAAGTACAAGCATTGGCAGAGTTCCCTACCCCTACCACGAATGTTTGTACCAAATTTTAGTACTATAGCTGCTGCACTGACAGATTTGATACAAAAAAAAGAAAACCAAGGTAGTGTGGTGAGGGGAGTGGCAAGCATCTTTTGAGAGGCTGAAAGCCATTTTGATTAAAGAACCAGTGTTGGCTGCTTCAAATTTCACTAAGCCCCCAAAGTAGCAATTGATGCTAGTGACCCGGGGGTCAGTGCAGTCCTGTTACAAGACGATGAATCAGGCTTAGAAAGGCCAGTGGGATACTTTTCCAAAAAGCTAAATCGACACCAAAAAAGATATTCTACAGTGGAAAAAGAAACCCTAGGCTTATTACCAGCTCTTAAGCATTTTGAAGTCTATGTCCACCACGACTACGGAGGGACACTGGTATATAGGGTCATAGAGTTATACAGCACAGAAACAGGCCCTTCAGCCCATCGTGTCTGTGCCGGCCATCAAGGTCCGACCTATTCTAATCCCATTTTCCAGCACTTGGCCCGTAGCCTTGTATGCTATGGCGTTTCAAGTGCTCATCTAAATACTTCTTAAATGTTGTGAGTTTTCCTGCCCCTACCACCTCTTCAGGCAGTGTGTTCCAGATTCCAACCACCCTCTGGGTGAAAAAACGTTTCCTCAAATCTCCTCTAAACCTCCAGCCCCTTACCTTAAATCTATGCCCTCTGGTTATTGACCCCTCCGCTAAGGGAAAAAGTTTCTTCCTGTCTAATCTATCAATGTCCCTCATAATTTTGTATACCTCAATCATGTCCCCCCTCAGCCTTCTCTGCTTTAAGGAAAACAACCCTAGCCTATCCAGTCTCTCTTTATAGCTGAAATGCTCCAGCCTAGGCAACATCCTGGTGAATCTCCTCTGCACCCTCTCCAGTGCAATCACATCCTTCCTATAGTTTGGCGACCAGAACTGTACACAGTACTCCAGCTGTGGCCCAACTAGCATTTCATACAGCTCCATCATAACCTCCCTGCTCTTATATTCTATGCCTCGGCTAATAAAGGCAAGTATCCCACATGCCTTCCTAACCACCTTATCTACCTGTGCTGCTGCCTTCAGTGATCTGTGGACAAGTACACCAAGGTCCATGTGACCCTCTGTACTTCCGAGGGTCCTACCATCCATTGTATATTCCCTTGCCCCATTCGTCCTCCCAAAATGCATCACCTCACGCTTCTCAGGATTAAATTCCATTTGCCACTGCTCCGCCCATCTTACCAGCCCGTTTATATCGTCCTGTAATCTAAGGCTTTCCTCCTCACTATTTATGACACCACCAATTTTCGTATTATCTGCGAACGTACTGATCATACCTCCTATATTCACATCTAAATCATTAATGTACACTGCAAACAGCAAAGGTCCCAGCACTGATCCCTGTGGTACACCACTGGTCACAGGCTTCCACTTGCAGAAACAACCCTCGACCATCACCCTCTGCCTTCTGCCACTAAGCCAATTTTGGATCCAATTTGCCAAATTGCCCGGGATCCCATGGACTCTTACCTTCCTAACCAATCTCCCATGCGGGACTTTATCAAAAGCCTTACTGAAGTCCATGTAGACTACATCAACTGCTTTACCCTCATCTACACATCTAGTCACCTCCTCAAAAAATTCAATCAAGTTAGTTAGACACGATCTCCACCATGCTGACTATCCCTGATTAATCCCTGCCTCTCCAAGCGGTTATTAATTCTGTCCCTCAGAATTTTTTCCAATAGTTTCCCAACTACTGAAGTTAGACTCACCGGCCTGTAATTGCTTGGCTTATCCTTGCTACCCTTCTTGAATAATGGTACCACATTCACAGTCCTCCAGTCCTCTGGTACCTCTCCTGTGGCCAGAGAGGATTTGAAAATTTGTGTCAGAGCCCCTGCTATCTCCTCTCTTGCCTCACATAACAGCTTGGGATACATTTCATCTGGGCCTGGAGATTTATACACTTTTAAGCCCGCTAAAATACTGATCATTTTGTGGAAAAATTCAAAAACTAGAATGCCAGACTATTCCGATGGAGTTTACTATTGAAACCTTATCACTGAAAGATTATCCACATTGTGGGGAAAAAAATAATGTAATTGTGGATGCTTTGTGCAAAGATACAAAGCATAACTGTATTAGCTACGGAAAGTGGGGAAAGTCTTTGCTCGAGTCGCTCTGAACAGGCTCCAGAAGCTGGCCGAGCGCGTCTACCCTGAGGCACAGTGTGGCTTTCGTGCAGAGAGATCGACTATTGACATGCTGTTCTCCCTTCGTCAGATACAGGAGAAATGCCGTGAACAACAGATGCCCCTCTACATTGCTTTCATTGATCTCACCAAAGCCTTTGACCTCGTCAGCAGACGTGGTCTCTTCAGACTACTAGAAAAGATCGGATGTCCACCAAAGCTACTAAGTATCATCACCTCATTCCATGACAATATGAAAGGCACAATTCAACATGGTGGCTCCTCATCAGAGCCCTTTCCTATCCTGAGTGGTGTGAAACAGGGCTGTGTTCTCGCACCCACACTTTTTGGGATTTTCTTCTCCCTGCTGCTTTCACATGCGTTCAAATCCTCTGAAGAAGGAATTTTCCTCCACACAAGATCAGGGGGCAGGTTGTTCAACCTTGCCCGTCTAAGAGCGAAGTCCAAAGTACAGAAAGTCCTCATCAGAGAACTCCTCTTTGCTGACGATGCTGCTTTAACATCTCACACTGAAGAATGCCTGCAGAGTCTCATCGACAGGTTTGCGTCTGCCTGCAATGAATTTGGCCTAACCATCAGCCTCAAGAAAACGAACATCATGGGGCAGGATGTCAGAAATGCTCCATCCATCAATATTGGCGACCACGCTCTGGAAGTGGTTCAAGAGTTCACCTACCTAGGCTCAACTATCACCAGTAACCTGTCTCTAGATGCAGAAATCAACAAGCGCATGGGTAAGGCTTCCACTGCTATGTTCAGACTGGCCAAGAGAGTGTGGGAAAATGGCGCACTGACACGGAACACAAAAGTCCGAGTGTATCAGGCCTGTGTCCTCAGTACCTTGCTCTACGGCAGCGAGGCCTGGACAACGTATGCCAGCCAAGAGCGACGTCTCAATTCATTCCATCTTCGTTGCCTTCGGAGAATACTTGGCATCAGGTGGCAGGACTATATCTCCAACACAGAAGTCCTTGAAGCGGCCAACATCCCCAGCTTATACACACTACTGAGTCAGCGGCGCTTGAGATGGCTTGGCCATGTGAGCCGCATGGAAGATGGCAGGATCCCCAAAGACACATTGTACAGCGAGCTCGCCACTGGTATCAGACCCACCGGCCGTCCATGTCTCCGTTATAAAGACGTCTGCAAACGCGACATGAAATCGTGTGACATTGATCACAAGTCGTGGGAGTCAGTTGCCAGCATTCGCCAGAGCTGGCGGGCAGCCATAAAGACAGGGCTAAATTGTGGCGAGTCGAAGAGACTTAGTAGTTGGCAGGAAAAAAGACAGAGGCGCAAGGGGAGAGCCAACTGTGCAACAGCCCCAACAAACAAATTTCTCTGCAGCACCTGTGGAAGAGCCTGTCACTCCAGAATTGGCCTTTATAGCCACTCCAGGCGCTGCTTCACAAACCACTGACCACCTCCAGGCGCGTATCCATTGTCTCTCGAGATAAGGAGGCCCAAAAGAATTAGCTACGGGTAAAGAGTAAATGAGAATAAATGAGTAATTACGTTTTAATATTTTTCATCTTTTGTTTTATTTCCCACTCTTTGTAATGAAGCACATTTAAAAATGGTGTTTCATTCCTCCAAGGATGGAAGTGTTATAAAAGTACTTCCATTATTTGTTAAATTTTGAGGACTTGTGTTTTTCAAACTGGAAAGGACTCCATTGATGCTGAACTTAGATTTTTTTTTAAACAGAGGTCATTGGAAGGTCTTTTGGACTTGGTTTGTAAAAGCCCTTACTGGAAATCACTTGTCTTCAGATAAGTACCCAGCAGGGGCTTTTTGACCTGGGAAAGATGTTTAAAGAGAAGTAACAGGTCAAGATTTATAGGTGTCAGGAGGCTTGACTCTTGAGATATTGTTTTAGTGAAAGGAGTTAGTGTTTTGCCTGCCAAGGAGAAAGAACCTCCCCCCCCCCCCCCCCCCACCCCACCCCACACCCCTGGCATAGCTCATCTTTCCTGGCTTTCTCTAAGGAACCCTGAGAGGTCCGGTGTGTCAACTCATTTCTTTCCTCCTGTCGCAGAAAAACCTGTGTATCGAATGTGTGAGAAGGAAAACCCCTAATGCTGCATTTTCCTGAGACACTGGAAAAACCTGCCAGATAAATCTTTGATGCCACCTCAACGAATTGCTCCAGGAAAGGATCCCAATGACCCATCACTGTATACTCGGACGCCAGACAAAAAAGACATCTGACATCTTTCCATATCTTCTCTTTTTTGCTTCAAGAATTAGCAAATATTTGGCCAAAGTATTCTTTTTTGTCATTTTTTTTGTAACAGAGCTCTAAAGAGAACTCTATTTTTCAGTTAACGTGAGTGTGTGCATGTGTGTGTGAGAGGGGGTCTGAAAACTGAAAACAAATCAGTAAAATTGTACTCTTAGGAGGAAGAGTTAAATTGCCAAGAAATGAGTGATTTTTCAACTGACTGATTTAATGATCTTACTTCTAAATTGGCTTCAACTGACTGATTTGTTCTGCCCTGGATACCTGTGTCCTGTGACCAAAAGGCAAGTGAAGCCACAACTGTTGCCTACTCCACTGTAATTGACAGAGTTTTAAACTAAATTGTAAGTAATTGCAGCTACAAATGGAGAAACAGACCTGCACTGGGCTTCAATGGACTGGACTCAATGGAGAAATACAACGTTCCTCGGACTGCTACTCTCGCCGCATCCTGAGATCCACACTCAGTGCCATGCGCCGCCACATGCACACACTGGACCTCTCTCTCCAGCAGCACCGCCTCACCTTATCTCAAAGCTGTTCGACTCCGCAGTTTCATTTCATCCTTCGTCTCATCTGACGCAGTAACAAAAAACTTTTTCTCTTCCTTTCAGGTATCAAGGAACGCAAGCTCCAGTAGCTGATGGAGACTAATGCCCCTCCAGATCCTTCTTCCCCTTCACTTCCCTCTCACCCCACCCCTTCTGATCTTACCGCTTTCCGTGTATTCACTATACCCTCTGATATCCCCCTCTCTGACGCTGAACGTTCTGTACTCAGCAAAGGACTCAGTTTTATCCCCTTACGAGCCCACTTCAATGAATTTCGCGCTCGGTATGACGTTGAGCTCATCTTCCATCGCCTCCACCTCTGGGCTCACTTCTTTGACCAGGCGTCCTCCCCCCATCCAGCAGAACCATTCACCCGCCTCCAGCATTCTCCCTCTACCTGGACCCCTCCCCCTGGTCTCTTACCCGCTCTTGATCTTTTCACTGAAAACTGTTGGCGAGACATTGGTCATCTCAATTTCTCTGCCCCCCTCACTCACTCTAACCTTTCCCCCTCTGAACTTGAGGCACTCCGTTCTCTCAGGTCTAACCCCGACATTGTCATCAAACCTGCAGACAAGGGTGGTGCTGTTGTTGTCTGGTGTATCGACCTCTACCTTGCAGAAGCTCAACGCCAACTCTCAGACACTTCTTCCTACCTCCCTCTGGACCATGACCCCACCACCGAACATCAAGCCACTGTCTACAGGACTGTCACTGACATCATCTCTTCTGGAGATCTTCCCTCCTCAGCTTCCAACCTCATAGTCCTGCAACCGCGGACAGCCTGCTTCTACCTCCTTCCCAAAATCCACAAACAGGACAGTCCCATCAGACCCATTGTGTCAGCCTGCTCCTGCCCCACTGAACTTATTTCTTCCTATCTTGACTCTATCCTTTCTTCCCTGGTCCAGTCTCTTCCCACCTACATCTGTGACTCTTCTGATGCCCTACGTCATTTTGACAATTTCCAGTTTCCTTGCCGCAACCGTCTCCTCTTCACTATGGACGTCCAATCTCTCTACAACTCCATCCTCAACCAGGATGGCTTGAGGGCTCTCCGCTTCTTCCTTGAACAGAGGCCCAACCAGTCTCCAGCCACCACCACCCTCCTCCGCCTGGCTGAACTTGTTCTCACATTGAACAACTTCTCCTTCAACTCCACTCACTTCCTTCAAGTGAAAGGTGTTGCTATGGGTATCCACATGGGTCCTAGTTATGCCTGTCTTTTTGTGGGAACAGTTCCAGTCCTACTCAGGCCCCCTCCCCAAATCTTTTTCCGGTACATTGATGACTGTATCGGTGCCGTTTCCTGCTCCCGCCACGAATTGGAAAACTTTATCAACTTTGCTTCTAATTTCTCTCACCTTTACATGGTCCATCTCCGACACTTCCCTATCTGGGGATAGGTTGTCTACTAATATCCATTATAAGCCCACCTACTCTCACAGCTACCTCGACTACACTTCTTCACACCCTACCTCCTGTGAGGAATCCATTCCTTTCTCCCAGTTTCTCCGTCTCCGACGCATCTGCTCTGATGATGCTATCTTCCATGACGGTGCTTCTGATATGTCTTTCTTTTTCCTCAACCGAGGATTTCCCCCCACTGTGGTTGACAGGGCCCTCAACCGTGTCCAGCCCATTTCCCACACCTCTACCCTCACCCCTTCCCCTCCCTCCCAGAACCGCGACAGGCTTCCCCTTCTCCTCACTTTCCACCCCATTAGCCTCCATATCCAAAGGATCATCCTCCGCCATTTCCGCCACCTCCAGCATGATGTCACTACAAAACGCATCTTACCCTCCCTTCCGCTGTCAGCATTCCGAAGGGATCGTTCCCTCCGCGACACCCTGGTCCGCTCCTCCATTACCCCCACCACCTCATCCCCGTCCCATGGAACCTTCCCCTGCAATCACAGGAGGTGTAATACCTGCCCATTTACCTCCTCTCTCCTCACTATCCCAGGCCCCAAACACTCCTTTCAGGTGAAGCAGCGATTTACTTGTACTTCTTTCAATGTAGGATACTGTATTCGCTGCTCACAATGTGGTCTCCTCTACATTGGGGAGACCAAGCGCAGACTGGGTGACCGCTTTGCGGAACATCTCCGCTCAGTCCGAAAGCATGACCCCGAGCTTCCGGTTGCTTGTCATTTCAACGATCCCCCCTACTCTCATCCTCACATCTCTGTCCTGGGATTGCTGCAGTGTTGCAGTGAACATCAACGCAAGCTCGAGGAACAGCATCTCATTTACCGATTAGGCATGCTACAGCCTGCCAGACTGAACATTGAGTTCAATAATTTCAGAGCATGACGGGCCGCCCATTTTACTTTTAATTTTAGTTATTTTTTCTTTTTTATATATTTTTTTGTGTTTATTTTATTTTATTTCATCTTAGTTTGTTCAGTTTGCTTACCCACTGCTTTTTTCATGTTTGTACTTGCGGCTGTTCAGTTTTCAGTCCGTTAACACCCTTTCTGTACTAATGCTTTGTCTTTCAACACACCATTAACATATTGTTTGCCTTTGCTCCATGACCTTCTGTGCCCTTGTCCTATCAACACCTTCTCCTTTGTTATCTCTTGCCCCACCCCCACTTTACTTGCTTATAACCTTTCACATTTCTAATATTTGCCAGTTCTGAAGAAGGATCACTGACCTGAAACGTTAACTCTGCTTCTCTCTCTACAGATGCTGCCAGACCTGCTGAGTATTTCCAGCATTTCTTGTTTTTATTTCATTGGACAGTTGTTCCTTGTAGGTACAGCTAATTAACACTGACTCGTGTCCACCGGTGCCTGTGCACCCAAGATTCTGGACGCTATGTGAAGAACTCCCCAAATGGGTGCAATCAATGGAATCTTGCCATGCCAACCTCGGGATGTGGCCAGTTTTGTGGGTGGGAATTGCTTCAGGTGAATGGACATTTGAAACCATGTAAAAGATCAGGGATACCGCAGCTTAAAGTGGTAATGGGCACAACTCACTTACGTTTAAAGCCTTTAGCAGATACCTGGGTGGAAATCATGCGGAAACTCCATGCCAGTAAACTGTTCTATTTACAGAAGTTGCATTCTGTTCCTAAACTGTTGTGTCCAAAAACTAAATCAGGGTAAAGTTGCCATACTTGGGACACAAAATTTCAGTCTAAAGAAAAGGATACAGTGTATAATTAGAGCCAGCTATTTGGTTCAGGTCTCCTTGGTTGGCCTTTGTCATCCATTAGAGAATCATTACGATCTACTTCCTCATCAGACTGCATTGATTCTTTGTCGTCGGATCCTATAAGATCCAGGGGATCTCCTTGAGACAAGAAATGCTGCTGTCACGACTGCTGCTGTGTGTTATTCCATCTTGTTGAATGCTTTCGATGGTGCTGTAAGTATGGTACTGCAGACACTTATGCAGTTGCTGGGTAAATTAATTGTAAAACTAGCAATGGTAAAACAGTTTGTGGGTTCTTTGAATCTCAGTCTTTGCACTTTTTCCATCTCCTCCTTTGATTTCAGTGATGTGGAAAGGCACCTCTGGACATTTTCTCAGCAAATTACAGGAAGGACCACACCATGCATCTCAATCCCAGGGTATTCAGAATGAAAGCGTTGCTCCTGGGGGTGAATTCTACAGGGGTGTTCCCACTCCAACACTGTCAATTTGACTGAAGGTCGGTGACAACGTCTCTGCTGAAGCTTTGTCGGGGGAAGGGTAGTCCTGAAGTTCTTCTTCTTCTTCTTCTTTGGCCTCCTTATCTCGGGAGACAATGGGTAAGCGCCTGGAGGTGGTCAGTGGTTTGTGAAGCAGCGCCTGGAGTGGCTATAAAGGCCAAATCTAGAGTGACAGGCTCTTCCACAGGTGCTGCAGAAAAATTTGTTTGTCGGGGCTGTTACACAGTTGGCTCTCCCCTTGCGCTTTTGTCTTTTTTCCTGCCAACTGCTAAGTCTCTTCGACTCGCCACACTTTAGCCCCGCCTTTATGGCTGCCTGCCAGCTCTGGCAAACGCTGGCAACTGACTCCCACAACTTGTGATCAATGTCACAGGATTTCATGTCGCGCTGGCAGACGTCTTTAAAGTGGAGACATGGACGGCTGGTGGGTCTGATACCAGTGGCGAGCTCGCTGTACAATGTGTCTTTGGGGATTTTTAAAATTTCTATTTAGAGATACAGTACTGAAACAGGCCCTTCGGCCCACCGAGTCTGTGCCGACCAACAACCACCCATTTATACTAACCCTACACGAATCCCATATTCCCTATCACCTCCCTACACTAGGGGCAATTTACAATGGCCAATTTACCTATCAACTTCCATGCAGTTCACATGGCCAAGCCATCTCAAGCACCGCTGACTCAGTAGTGTGGATAAGCTGGGGATGTTGGCCGCCTCGAGGACTTCTGTGTTGGAGATACGGTCCTGCCACCTGATGCCAAGTATTCTCCGGAGGCAGCGAAGATGGAATGAATTGAGACGTCGCTCTTGGCTGACATACATTGTCCAGGCCTCACTGCCATAGAGCAAGGTACTGAGGACACAGGCTTGATACACTCGGACTTTTGTGTTCTGTGTCAGTGCGCCATTTTCCCACACTCTTGGCCAGTCTGGACATAGCAGTGGAAGCTTTTCCCATGCGCTTGTTGATTTCTGCATCTAGAGACAGGTTACTGGTGAACTCTTGAAGCACTTCCAGAGCGTGGTCGCCAATATTGATGGATGGAGCATTTCTGACGTCCTGCCCCATGATGTTCATTTTCTTGAGGCTGATGGTTAGGCCAAATACATTGCAGGCAGCCGCAAACCTGTCGATGAGACTCTGCAGACACTCTTCAGTGTGAGATGTTAAAGCAGCATCATCAGCAAAGAGGAGTTCCCTGATGAGGACTTTCCATACTTTGGACTTCGCTCTTAGACGGGCAAGGTTGAACAACCTGCCCCCTGATCTTGTGTGGAGGAACATTTCTTCTTCAGAGGACTTGAACGCATGTGAAAGCAGTATGTGAAATTGTGGGTGCGAGAACACAGCCCTGTTTCACGCCACTCAGGATAGGAAAGGGCTCTGATGAGGAGCCACCATGTTGAATTGTGCCTTTCATATTGTCATGGAATGAGGTGATGCTTCTTAGGAGCTTTGGTGGACATCCAATCTTTTCTAGTAGTCTGAAGAGACCACGTCTGCTGACGAGGTCAAAGGCTTTGGTGAGATCAATGAAAGCAATGTAGAGGGGCATCTGTTGTTCACAGCATTTCTCCTGTATCTGACGAAGGGAGAACAGCATGTCAACGGTTGATCTCTCTGCATGAAAGCCACACTGTGCCTCAGGGTAGACGCGCTCGGCCAGCTTCTGGAGCCTGTTTAGAGCGACTCGAGCAAAGACTTTCCCCACTATGCTGAGCAGGGAGATTCCACGGTAGTTTTTGCAGTCACCGCGGTCACCTTTGTTTTTATAGAGGGTGATGATATTGGCATCGCGCATGTCCTGAGGTACTGCTCCCTCATCCCAGCACAGGCATAGCAGTTCATGTAGTGCTGAGAGTATAGCAGGCTTGGCACTCTTGATTATTTCAGGGGTAATGCTGTCCTTCCCAGGGGCTTTTCCGCTGGCTAGAGAATCAATGGCATCACTGAGTTCCGATTTGGTTGGCTGTATGTCCAGCTCATCCATGACTGGTAGAGGCTGGGCTGCATTGAGGGCAGTCTCAGTGACAACATTCTCCCTGGAGTACAGTCCTAGGTAGTGCTCAACCCAGCGGTCCATTTGTTTGTGTTGGTCAGTGATTATGTCCCCTGATTTAGATTTGAGGGGGGCGATCTTCTTGATGGTTGGCCCAAGAGCTCTCTTAATGCCATCATACATTCCTCTGATGTTTCCGGTGTCTGAGGCCAGCTGAATATGACTGCATAGGTGTTGCCAATAGTCGTTTGCGCAGCGCCTGGCTGTTCTTTGTGCAGTGCTTCTGGCTGCTTTAAGTGCTGCGGATGTTAAATCGCTGGGGGCTTTCTTGTAGTTCAACTGTGCAATGTTATGTTGTTTTCTTTCAGAGCAATTCACCCGCAATTGACCAAACCAGTGCCAAAGACTGAGGAATAGAAAGTACAAATTATTCCAATGCAAATTGAGTTTTCGCAATCTTTTGAAAAGAAAGATGAATTGTAAAATTGAAATGTTGCTGGACTGGGAGCCAATTTTGGTCAGTGAACACAAGGATCATGGGCGAATGCGATTTGGTGCAAGTAAGGAGACTGGCAGCAGTATTTTGGATGAGCTGAAGTTTACAGAGGGGGCAAGGTGGGAAGCCTGCAGGACAGCATTGGAATAGTCAACCTGGCAGTAAGAACGGCATGTATGAAGGATTCAGTAGCAGATAAATGGAGGTGGTAAGACAGGCAATGTGAATTCAAACGCAGAGGCTCATTTGCATGGCCACGGTGTCCATGCCCCACCCCCGCTTTACTTGCTTATAACCTTTCACATTTCTAATATTTGTCAGTTTCGAAGAAGGGTCACTGACCTGAAACGTTAACTCTGCTTCTCTCTCCACAGATGCTGCCAGACCTGCTGAGTATTTCCAGCATTTCTTGTTTTTATTATTATTATTGAGAACTTGACTTCCCCCATAAAGTTTGGCATCTTTACTCTTTACCCCTTCCCATCACCACCCACCCCACTGACCAATCTGCAGCGATGTCACCCTGTTCCCCCCTCCTCCCCCTCCCCACAGGTAATTCGAAGGCACTGCGTTGTCGGCCACCCAAATGAAGATCAGTGCGGTTATTAAGGAGATGACGGGACCTCATTAAATCAGGTATGTAAATTAGTTTACATATTGAAATGGGAGTCCCATTGCCGAGCAGCGGGGCGGCCGCCATGAGGCCTCGCCGCCGCCGCTGAGATTGGAACAGAGCTTGCCGCCGTCGGGGTCGGTGGCCGGCCTCTGCCATACCGATCTACATTGCCCCCTTGCCACCTTTCCTGATGGCGGAGGGGCTTTGAAATCCAGCCCATAGAGTCAGAAGCTCAGTTTAATATCAAAAATGTTGACAAGGCTGCGAATGATCTGTTTCACCCTTAGATAGTTGCTAGGGAGAGGGATGGAATCAATGGCCAGAGAACAAAGTTGGTAGCAGGACCGAAGACTAAGGAGATGAAATCGGGCTCTGTGACTGCAATATTTTGGGTGCGACAAGGCATCTTAAAAGCATAAAAATGGCGACCTTGACATACATGCACTTTACCGACAGGAAGCGCACTGGATGTCATTTCCTTGAAGGGGTTTGTGCATGCACACCTAACAACCACTGCTTGCATGCATGGTAGAATTTTGAACATATTTCTGGAGGTCCTCTCTGAGGGTATAGGACCTCTCTCCTTCTTTCCAGCTCTTCCACTGTGTCCTCCACTGCAGCATCATAATACAATCAGGCAACGCTAACATGGTTTAGTGAAAGGGAAATTGGATTTGACTAATTTATTGGAGTTTTTTGAGCAAGTAATAAGCAAGGTGGTGTCATGCTAGGTCCTCACCTGCTAAGAATGAGGCACATTCATTTTGTCATAAACATTGATTTTTAGTTGCCGCTGGAGCAAGAAAATAACTTGTTAAACAGATCAGCCGTGCCTGGAAAACAACATTTACATACTAACAGACATTGAAGGTGAGGAAGTGCATTCCAGGGCCTGCTAAGGAGGATACAATCCACAAGGGTCAGGACTGGTTAGACCAACTGTTCACATGACTACCTGGCTGTTCCAGGGTTTTCTTTTGAACTGGCCACAGAGAGTTTGAACTCAAAGACTGTTTTGCTCCTGGACTGAGAAGATCTCTCCTGTCTGTTCCCATCTCTTTCTCACAAGCCTCTGAATCCACTGAAGACACATGAACCCCAAGAGAGAAAAGTCTCCTACAGTGAACAAGGTTTAGGAAGAAAATTGGGCCCCAATGAAAAGCAAGATCTACCTACAATCAAGGACTACAGTGAGCATGAAGAACCGTAACAACAACTCTTCATATTGCCTGAAGCTTTTCCACTTTATTTTGCTTCTGCTTTTTTCTGTCTCTATTTGCATGTGTGTGTCACATAGGCATGTTAACGTGGGTGCGTCTTATATCCGTAGGAGTTAACCGAATCAGAATTTAATTTAAGTTTAATAAATTTCAACTTTTCTTCTTTAAACCTAAGAAAGCCTGTTTGTGCTGGTTTCTTTGCCTTATAATTGGAAAGTGGTGAACAAGGATTCACCAAGGAGGAGCTAAAAACAGTGTGTTTAAAATTAAACCCTGTTACAGTAAGACCAGGTGAAGGTTGAAAGGGAAGCCTAGACCTCTTTCCCATCAGGTTGTAACAGTGGTTAAAGGGGAACCTGTAAATGTGGTATACTTGGATTTCCAAATAGCATTCAATAAGCTGCCACATCAAATGTTACTATACAAACTAAGACCTCATGGTGTAGGGAATAACATGTTAGCATGGATAGAGGATTGGTTAGCTAATAGGAAACAGTGAGTAGGGATAAATAGGTCATTTTTGGGTTGGCAAGCCGTTACTCCTGGAGTGCCACAGGGATCAGTGCCGGGGTCTCAACTATTTACAATCCATATTAATGACTTGGATGAAGGGACTGAATGTTTGGTAGATAAATTTGCTGATGACACAAAAATAGATAGGAAAGTAAGCTGTCAAGAGGACAGAAAGAGTCGATAAAGGGATTTAGATAGGTTAAGTGAGTAGGCAAAAATTTGGCAGATGGAGTATAATGTGGGAAATTGTGAACTTGTTCATTTAGACAGGAAAAATAGAAAATCAGTATATTATTTGAAAGGTGAGAGACTGCAAGGCTCAATGGGGAAAGACCACAGTGTAAGGTCCCCCCACCAAGCTGAACTGAGGGGGCTGGATCCATGGGAAACCCCCGAACTGTATCGTTAATATTTTCATTTGCTGTAAATGTAAAACGGTAATTGGCATGACAATTGTGAAACGGAAGGGTTGTGAAGAAACTCATGATAGTAGAGAAGGAAACTGATCTCCCTTGCAATGTTTGTATTTTTTGGTGCTGTTTGAAACTGTTTGGCAATGTAATTTTTGCAGATTTTTATGAATAAAGTATATTTTGGAAATAAATAAAATAAACTCTACAATACAGAAGGATCTGGGTGTCCTGGTACATGAATCACAAAAAGTTAGTATGCAGATACAGCAAGTGATTAGGAAAGCAAATGGAATTTTGGTATTTATTGCAAAGGGAATTGAGTGTAAAAGTAGGGAAGTGTTGCTACTGCTGTACAGGGCCTCATTTAGACCACATCTGGAGTACTGCATATAGTTTGGTCTCCTTACTTAAGAAAGGATATAATTGCATTAGAAGCAGTCAGAGAAGGTTCACTCAATTGATTCCTGGGATGAAGGGGTTGTCTTAGGAGGAAAGGTTGAGCGGGTTAGGCCTATATTCAATGGAGTTTAGAAGAATAAGAGGTGATCTTATTGAAACATATAAGATTTTGAAAGGATTTGACAGTGTCAGGCAAGCCCCCCACCTGCCAAGACTGAGGCACGCATTATTTTGCCACATGAACATTAAAACTTAAAATTGCAAGCCCCTGACTGGAAAGACATTTGCATGGTAACAGGCAGTGTTAGAACAAGGGACAAAGGACCATGCCCTGACACATTCAACCAACAACGGACTTTTGATTATCAGATGTTGAAACATTCCAGGTTAACTACTAAGATGGCCGAATACACAGAAGAAGTGGTCAGACCAGTTTTGGTCACATGATTGACTGACTGGTGGAGTTTTTGAATTTGAACTTCCAACAGAGGATGTGAACTTAGAAAGCCGTGTGCTCCTGGAACTGAAGCAGAATCTCTCCAGCACTGCCTGCCTCCATCTCTTTCCCACAGAACTGAATCTTGTGAAAGCACATGAAACTCAAAGAGATAAAAACTTACTACATGAACAAGGTTTAAGAAGAACACTGGGCCCCGACGAACAGCAAGACTACGTACAATCAAGTGAGCTTGAAGCTCAGTAAAAAAACCCAGTTAGAAACTCTTCTGAAATTGCCTGAAACCCCTCTCTACTATATTTTCCTCTCCTCATTTCTGCACCTAATTGCATGGGTATATTGCGTGCGTATGCTAGCATGAGCGCGTCGAATATCTGTAGGCATCAACCGTATTAGAGTTTAAGTCTAAGTTTTAATAAATTTCACTTTTCTTCTTTAAACCTGAGAAAACCTGGTGTGTTGGTTTCTTTGCCTCATAATTGGAAAACTGTGAACAAGGATTCACAAAGGGGGAGCTCAAAACACAGTGTGTTTAAAATTAAACCCTGTTACAATAAGACCAGGTAAAGACAGCAAAAGACACTTAGACACATTTCGTACCTGGTTGTAACACATGGTTGCTGCTGAAAGGAAGTTTCCCCTTGTGGGGGTGGGGGGGGAAGACGGTCTAGAACTAGGGGACACTGTTTAAAAATTAGAGGTCTCCCATTTAAGACTGTGGTGAGGAGAAAACTTTTCTCCCAGAGGGTTGTTAATCTGTGGAATTCTCTTCACCAGAGAGCAGTGGAGGCTGGGTCATTGAATATATTCAAGGCTGAGCTAGATAGATTTTTGATTGACAATGGAATCAATGGTTATGGGGAGCAAACAGGAAAGTAGAGTTGAGGCCACAATCAGATCAGCCATGATCTTATCGAGTGGCAGATCAGGCTTGAGGGGCCAAATGGCCTAATCCTGCTACTAACTCTTGTGTTCTTGTGCTCTTGTGTCTGAAAACCTTTGTGCACACTCTCTCCCATGATCAGCCATTATTAATTCTTCTACAGCATAACATTTGAAATAATCTCAGCACTTCCAGCAACCACATTGCACCGCTCCTTTAAGAGGTACAGACAAGCTTTAAATAATGCAGGCAGTTATGATCTTTGGCCCTCTGTTGATATGTGCAGGCAATGAACAGCACAGGAAGCATTGCCTGCATACTGCAATCATGCAAATGAGCAAATAGCAGCAAGTTGGTGCCCTGCCTCTATTGTAAACAAGGAGTAGAGGGAAATCAGACTTTGCTATACTTCTGCTTTCTTTGCAGCGTTTACACAATTTAATGCCGGATAGTTCAGTCTTCTCAATATTTAACTGGAGGTAATTTCTGCTCATCCAACACCAGATGTTAGGATATGCAGCACGTCATCAAAGGCCTGGGAGGTTGGTTGGAGTTATGGGGGCAAGCTGAAGACTAACAGGTGAGAAATGTCTCCAAAGTTTAATTGCCTCATTCCCCGCCCTGGCTCTTCCCACCTCAGTGTGATTTCCTGACTGTTGATTAAGATGAGAATCAGACATGCAGGGACATGCCGACTGAGTTGGTATCCCTGGTTCATACTGGGCCCTTGTTCCCAGTTTATTCTGCGTCCTTACCCCCAGCTCCTTCAGTGTCGTTACCCCAAGCTCATTCTGTGTCGTTACCCCAAGCTCATTCTGTGTCGTTACCCCAAGCACATTCTGTGTCCTTACCCCCAGATCATTATGTGTACTTGCCCCCAGTTCCTTTCACGTACTTGACCCCAGTTCCTTCCGCGCCTTTGCCCCCAGTTCCTTCTGCGTCCTTGCCCCCAGTTCCTTCTGCGTCCTTGCCCCCAGTTCCTTTCGCGTCCTTGCCCCCAGTTCCTTTCGCGTCCTTGCCCCCAGTTCCTTCCGCGTCCTTCCCCTCAGTTCCTTTCGAGTCCTTACCTCCAGTTCCTTCTGTGTCCTTACTCCCAATTCATTCTCTGTCCTTACCCCCAGTTCATCCCAGTTCCGTCTGTGTCCTTACCCCCAGTTCGTTTTGTGTCCTTACTCCCAGTTCATTCACTGACCTTACCCCCAGTTCGTTCTCTGTCCTTACCCCCAGTCCATTCTGGGTCCTTTCCTCTAGTCCGTTCTGGGTTCTTACCCCCAGTCTGCTGTGGATCCTTACCCCCAGTTCGTTCTGGGTCCTTACCCCTAGTTCGTTCTGGGTCCTTACCCCCCAGTTCGTTCTGGGTCCTTACCCCCCAGTTCGTTCTGGGTCCTTACCCCCAGTTCATTATGTGCCCTTACCTCCAGATCATTCTGTGTCCTTACCCCCAGATCATTCTGTGTCCTTACCCCCAGTTCATTCTGTGCCCTTACCTCCAGATCATCCTGTGTACTTTCCCCCTGTTCATTCTGTGTCCTTAACCCCAGATCATTCTGTGCCCTTACCTCCAGATCATCCTGTGTACTTTCCCCCAGATCATTCTGTGTCCTTACCCCCAGATCATTCTGTGTCCTTACCCCCAGTTAATTCTGTGCCCTTACCTCCAGATCATCCTGTGTACTTTCCCCCAGATCATTCTGTGTCCTTACCCCCAGATCATTCTGTGTCCTTACCCCCAGTTCATTCTGTGCCCTTACCTCCAGGTCATCCTGTGTACTTTCCCCCAGATTATTCTGTGTACTTGCCCCCAGATCATTCTGTGTACTTGCCCCCAGATCATTCTGTGTCCTTACCCCCAGTTCATTCTGTGTCCTTACTCCCAGATCATTCTGTGTCCTTACCCCCAGTTCATTCTGTGTCATTACCCCCAGATCATTCTGTGTCCTTACCCCCAGTTCATTCTGTGCCCTTACCTCCAGATCATCCTGTGTACTTACCCCCAGTTCATTCTGTGCCCTTACCCCCAGATCATTCTGTGTCCTTACCCCCAGTTCATTCTGTGTCCTTACCCCCAGTTCATTCTGTGCCCTTACCTCCAGATCATCCTGTGTACTTTCCCCCAGTTCATTCTGTGTCCTTACCTCCAGTTCATTCTGTGCCCTTACCTCCAGATCATCCTGTGTACTTTCCCCCAGTTCATTCTGTGTCCTTATTCCCAGTCATTCCCTATTCGTTCTGTGTCCTTACCCCCAGTTCATTCTGTGCCCTTACCCCCAGATCATTCTGTGTCCTTACCCCCAGTTCATTCTGTGTCCTTACCCCCAGTTCATTCTGTGTCCTTTCCCCCAGATCATTCTGTGCCCTTAACCCCAGATCATTCTGTGCCCTTAACCCCAGATCATCCTGTGTACTTTCCCCCAGTTCATTCTGTGTCCTTACCTCCAAATCATCCTGTGTCCTTACTCCCAGTCATTCCCTATTCGTTCTGTGTCCTGACTCCCTGTTTGTTCTGGATTCTTACTCCCAGTTCATTCTGGGACTTACCCCAGTTGGTTCAGTGTCTTTACCCCCAGTTCATTATGGGTCCTGACTCCCTGTTCGTTCTGGATCCTTACCCACAGTACTTTCTGGGTCCTTGCCCCCTGTTCGTTCTGGGTCCTTACCCCTAGTTCGTTCTGGGTCCTTACCCCCAGTTCGTTCTGTGCCCTTACCTCCAGATCATTCTGTGTCCTTACCCCCAGTTCATTCTCCTTTAAACCTGAGAAAACCTGGTGTGTTGGTTTCTTTGCCTCATAATTGGAAAACTGTGAATAAGGATTCACAAAGGGGGAGCTCAAAACACAGTGTGTTTAAAATTAAACCCTGTTACAATAAGACCAGGTAAAGACAGCAAAAGACACTTAGACACATTTCGTACCTGGTTGTAACACATGGTTGCTGCTGAAAGGAAGTTTCCCCTTGTGGGGGTGGGGGGGGAAGACGGTCTAGAACTAGGGGACACTGTTTAAAAATTAGAGGTCTCCCATTTAAGACTGTGGTGAGGAGAAAACTTTTCTCCCAGAGGGTTGTTAATCTGTGGAATTCTCTTCACCAGAGAGCAGTGGAGGCTGGGTCATTGAATATATTCAAGGCTGAGCTAGATAGATTTTTGATTGACAATGGAATCAATGGTTATGGGGAGCAAACAGGAAAGTAGAGTTGAGGCCACAATCAGATCAGCCATGATCTTATCGAGTGGCAGATCAGGCTTGAGGGGCCAAATGGCCTAATCCTGCTACTAACTCTTGTGTTCTTGTGCTCTTGTGTCTGAAAACCTTTGTGCACACTCTCTCCCATGATCAGCCATTATTAATTCTTCTACAGCATAACATTTGAAATAATCTCAGCATTTCCAGCAACCACATTGCACCGCTCCTTTAAGAGGTACAGACAAGCTTTAAATAATGCAGGCAGTTATGATCTTTGGCCCTCTGCTGATATGTGCAGGCAATGAACAGCACAGGAAGCATTGCCTGCATACTGCAATCATGCAAATGAGCAAATAGCAGCAAGTTGGTGCCCTGCCTCTATTGTAAACAAGGAGTAGAGGGAAATCAGACTTTGCTATACTTCTGCTTTCTTTGCAGCGTTTACACAATTTAATGCCGGATAGTTCAGTCTTCTCAATATTTAACTGGAGGTAATTTCTGCTCATCCAACACCAGATGTTAGGATATGCAGCACGTCATCAAAGGCCTGGGAGGTTGGTTGGAGTTATGGGGGCAAGCTGAAGACTAACAGGTGAGAAATGTCTCCAAAGTTTAATTGCCTCATTCCCCGCCCTGGCTCTTCCCACCTCAGTGTGATTTCCTGACTGTTGATTAAGATGAGAATCAGACATGCAGGGACATGCCGACTGAGTTGGTATCCCTGGTTCATACTGGGCCCTTGTTCCCAGTTTATTCTGCGTCCTTACCCCCAGCTCCTTCAGTGTCGTTACCCCAAGCTCATTCTGTGTCGTTACCCCAAGCTCATTCTGTGTCGTTACCCCAAGCTCATTCTGTGTCCTTACCCCCAGATCATTATGTGTACTTGCCCCCAGTTCCTTTCACGTACTTGACCCCAGTTCCTTCCGCGCCTTTGCCCCCAGTTCCTTCTGCGTCCTTGCCCCCAGTTCCTTCTGCGTCCTTGCCCCCAGTTCCTTTCGCGACCTTGCCCCCAGTTCCTTTCGCGTCCTTGCCCCCAGTTCCTTTCGCGTCCTTGCCCCCAGTTCCTTTCGCGTCCTTGCCCCCAGTTCCTTCCGCGTCCTTCCCCTCAGTTCCTTTCGAGTCCTTACCTCCAGTTCCTTCTGTGTCCTTACTCCCAATTCATTCTCTGTCCTTACCCCCAGTTCATCCCAGTTCCGTCTGTGTCCTTACCCCCAGTTCGTTTTGTGTCCTTACTCCCAGTTCATTCACTGACCTTACCCCCAGTTCGTTCTCTGTCCTTACCCCCAGTCCATTCTGGGTCCTTTCCTCTAGTCCGTTCTGGGTTCTTACCCCCAGTCTGCTGTGGATCCTTACCCCCAGTTCGTTCTGGGTCCTTACCCCTAGTTCGTTCTGGGTCCTTACCCCCCAGTTCGTTCTGGGTCCTTACCCCCCAGTTCGTTCTGGGTCCTTACCCCCCAGTTCGTTATGTGCCCTTACCTCCAGATCATTCTGTGTCCTTACCCCCAGATCATTCTGTGTCCTTACCCCCAGTTCATTCTGTGCCCTTACCTCCAGATCATCCTGTGTACTTTCCCCCTGTTCATTCTGTGTCCTTAACCCCAGATCATTCTGTGCCCTTACCTCCAGATCATCCTGTGTCCTTACCCCCAGATCATTCTGTGTCCTTACCCCCAGTTAATTCTGTGCCCTTACCTCCAGATCATCCTGTGTACTTTCCCCCAGATCATTCTGTGTCCTTACCCCCAGATCATTCTGTGTCCTTACCCCCAGTTCATTCTGTGCCCTTACCTCCAGGTCATCCTGTGTACTTTCCCCCAGATTATTCTGTGTACTTGCCCCCAGATCATTCTGTGTACTTGCCCCCAGATCATTCTGTGTCCTTACCCCCAGTTCATTCTGTGTCCTTACTCCCAGATCATTCTGTGTCCTTACTCCCAGATCATTCTGTGTCCTTACCCCCAGTTCATTCTGTGTCATTACCCCCAGATCATTCTGTGTCCTTACCCCCAGTTCATTCTGTGCCCTTACCTCCAGATCATCCTGTGTACTTACCCCCAGTTCATTCTGTGCCCTTACCCCCAGATCATACTGTGTCCTTACCCCCAGTTCATTCTGTGTCCTTACCCCCAGTTCATTCTGTGCCCTTACCTCCAGATCATCCTGTGTACTTTCCCCCAGTTCATTCTGTGTCCTTACCTCCAGTTCATTCTGTGCCCTTACCTCCAGATCATCCTGTGTACTTTCCCCCAGTTCATTCTGTGTCCTTATTCCCAGTCATTCCCTATTCGTTCTGTGTCCTTACCCCCAGTTCATTCTGTGCCCTTACCCCCAGATCATTCTGTGTCCTTACCCCCAGTTCATTCTGTGTCCTTACCCCCAGTTCATTCTGTGTCCTTACCCCCAGTTCATTCTGTGTACTTTCCCCCAGATCATTCTGTGCCCTTAACCCCAGATCATTCTGTGCCCTTAACCCCACATCATCCTGTGTACTTTCCCCCAGTTCATTCTGTGTCCTTACCTCCAGATCATCCTGTGTCCTTACCTCCAGATCATCCTGTGTCCTTACTCCCAGTCATTCCCTATTCGTTCTGTGTCCTGACTCCCTGTTTGTTCTGGATTCTTACTCCCAGTTCATTCTGGGACTTACCCCAGTTGGTTCAGTGTCTTTACCCCCAGTTCATTATGGGTCCTGACTCCCTGTTCGTTCTGGATCCTTACCCACAGTACTTTCTGGGTCCTTGCCCCCTGTTCGTTCTGGGTCCTTACCCCTAGTTCGTTCTGGGTCCTTACCCCCAGTTCGTTCTGGGTCCTTACCCCCAGTTCGTTCTGTGCCCTTACCTCCAGATCATTCTGTGTCCTTACCCCCAGATCATTCTGTGTCCTTACCCCCAGTTCATTCTCCTTTAAACCTGAGAAAACCTGGTGTGTTGGTTTCTTTGCCTCATAATTGGAAAACTGTGAACAAGGATTCACAAAGGGGGAGCTCAAAACACAGTGTGTTTAAAATTAAACCCTGTTACAATAAGACCAGGTAAAGACAGCAAAAGACACTTAGACACATTTCGTACCTGGTTGTAACACATGGTTGCTGCTGAAAGGAAGTTTCCCCTTGTGGGGGTGGGGGGGGAAGACGGTCTAGAACTAGGGGACACTGTTTAAAAATTAGAGGTCTCCCATTTAAGACTGTGGTGAGGAGAAAACTTTTCTCCCAGAGGGTTGTTAATCTGTGGAATTCTCTTCACCAGAGAGCAGTGGAGGCTGGGTCATTGAATATATTCAAGGCTGAGCTAGATAGATTTTTGATTGACAATGGAATCAATGGTTATGGGGAGCAAACAGGAAAGTAGAGTTGAGGCCACAATCAGATCAGCCATGATCTTATCGAGTGGCAGATCAGGCTTGAGGGGCCAAATGGCCTAATCCTGCTACTAACTCTTGTGTTCTTGTGCTCTTGTGTCTGAAAACCTTTGTGCACACTCTCTCCCATGATCAGCCATTATTAATTCTTCTACAGCATAACATTTGAAATAATCTCAGCATTTCCAGCAACCACATTGCACCGCTCCTTTAAGAGGTACAGACAAGCTTTAAATAATGCAGGCAGTTATGATCTTTGGCCCTCTGCTGATATGTGCAGGCAATGAACAGCACAGGAAGCATTGCCTGCATACTGCAATCATGCAAATGAGCAAATAGCAGCAAGTTGGTGCCCTGCCTCTATTGTAAACAAGGAGTAGAGGGAAATCAGACTTTGCTATACTTCTGCTTTCTTTGCAGCGTTTACACAATTTAATGCCGGATAGTTCAGTCTTCTCAATATTTAACTGGAGGTAATTTCTGCTCATCCAACACCAGATGTTAGGATATGCAGCACGTCATCAAAGGCCTGGGAGGTTGGTTGGAGTTATGGGGGCAAGCTGAAGACTAACAGGTGAGAAATGTCTCCAAAGTTTAATTGCCTCATTCCCCGCCCTGGCTCTTCCCACCTCAGTGTGATTTCCTGACTGTTGATTAAGATGAGAATCAGACATGCAGGGACATGCCGACTGAGTTGGTATCCCTGGTTCATACTGGGCCCTTGTTCCCAGTTTATTCTGCGTCCTTACCCCCAGCTCCTTCAGTGTCGTTACCCCAAGCTCATTCTGTGTCGTTACCCCCAGCTCCTTCAGTGTCGTTACCCCAAGCTCTATCTGCGTCGTTACCCCAAGCACATTCTGTGTCGTTACCCCAAGCACATTCTGTGTCCTTACCCCCAGATCATTATGTGTACTTGCCCCCAGTTCCTTTCACGTCCTTGACCCCAGTTCCTTCCGCGTCTTTGCCCCCAATTCCTTTCGCGTCTTTGCCCCCAATTCCTTTCGCGTCCTTGCCCCCAGTTCCTTTCGCGTCCTTGCCCCCAGTTCCTTTCGCGTCCTTGCCCCCAGTTCCTTCCGCGTCCTTGCCCCCAGTTCCTTCCACGTCCTTCCCCTCAGTTCCTTTCGAGTCCTTACCTCCAGTTCCTTCTGTGTCCTTACTCCCAATTCATTCTCTGTCCTTACCCCCAGTTCGTTTTGTGTCCTTACTCCCAGTTCATTCACTGACCTTACCCCCAGTTCGTTCTCTGTCCTTACCCCCAGTCCATTCTGGGTCCTTTCCTCTAGTCCGTTCTGGGTTCTTACCCCCAGTTCGTTCTGGGTCCTTACCCCCAGTTCGTTCTGGGTCCTGATCCCCAGTTCGTTCTGGGTCCTTACTCCCAGTTCATTCTGGGTCCTTACTCCCAGTTCATTCTGCGTCCTTACCCCCAGTTTGTTCTGCGTCCTTACTCCCAGTTCGTTCTGGGTCCTTACCCCCAGTTCGTTCTGGGTCCTTACTCCCAGTTCACTCTCTGTTCTTACCCCCAGTTCATTCTGGGTCCTTACCCCCAGTTAATCCCAGTCCATTCAGTGTTCTTACTCCCAGTTAATCCCAGATCATTCTGTGTCCTTCACCCAGTTCATTCTGTGTACTTTCCCCCAGATCATTCTGTGTACTTTCCCCCTGTTCATTCTGTGCCCTTACCTCCAGATCATTCTGTGTCCTTACCCCCAGTTCATTCTGTGCCCTTACCCCCAGATCATTCTGTGTCCTTACCTCCAGATCATCCTGTGTACTTTCCCCCAGATCATTCTGTGTACTTTCCCCCTGTTCATTCTGTGCCCTTACCTCCAGATCATTCTGTGTACTTTCCCCCTGTTCATTCTGTGCCCTTACCTCCAGATCATTCTGTGTCCTTACCCCCAGTTCATTCTGTGCCCTTACCTCCAGATCATCCTGTGTACTTTCCCCCAGATCATTCTGTGCCCTTACCCCCAGATCATTCTGTGTCCTTACCCCCAGTTCATTCTGTGCCCTTACCTCCAGATCATCCTGTGTACTTTCCCCCAGATCATTCTGTGTACTTTCCCCCAGTTCATTCTGTGCCCTTACCCCCAGATCATTCTGTGCCCTTACCCCCAGATCATTCTGTGTACTTTCCCCCAGTTCATTCTGTGCCCTTACCCCCAGATCATTCTGTGTCCTTACCCCCAGTTCATTCTGTGTCCTTACCCCCAGTTCATTCTGTGCCCTTACCCCCAGATCATTCTGTGTACTTTCCCCCAGTTCATTCTGTGCCCTTATCCCCAGATCATTCTGTGTCCTTACCTCCAGATCATTCTGTGTCCTTACCCCAGATCATTCTGTGCCCTTACCCCCAGATCATTCTGTGTACTTTCCCCCAGTTCATTCTGTGCCCTTACCCCCAGATCATTCTGTGTCCTTACCTCCAGATCATTCTGTGTCCTTACCCCCAGATCATTCTGTGCCCTTAACTCCAGATCATCCTGTGTACTTTCCCCCAGATCATTCTATGTCCTTACCACCAGATCATCCTGTGTACTTTCCCCCAGATCATTCTGTGTACTTTCCCCCAGATCATTCTGTGTCCTTACCCCCAGTTCATTCTGTGCCCTTACCTCCAGATCATCCTGTGTACTTTCCCCCAGATCATTCTGTGTACTTTCCCCCAGATCATTCTGTGTCCTTACCCCCAGATCATTTTGTGTCCTTACCCCTAGTTCATTCTGTGCCCTTACCTCCAGATCATCCTGTGTACTTTCCCCCAGATCATTCTGTGTCCTTACCTCCAGATCATCCTGTGTACTTTCCCCCAGTTCATTCTGTGTCCTTACTCCTAGTCATTCCCTATTCGTTCTGTGTCCTGACTCCCTGTTTGTTCTGGATTCTTACTCCCAGTTCATTCTGGGTCTTACCCCAGTTGGTTTAGTGTCTTTACCCCCAGTTCATTCTGGGTCCTGACTCCCTGTTCGTTCTGGATCCTTACCCACAGTACTTTCTGGGTCCTTGCCCCCAGTTTGTTCTGGGTCCTTACCCCTAGTTCGTTCTGGGTCCTTACCCCCAGTTCGTTCTGGGTCCTTACCCCCAGTTCGATCTGGGTCCTTACCCCCTGTTCGATCTGGGTCCTTACCCCCAGTTCATTTTGGGTCCTCACCCCCAGTTCGTTCTGGGTTCTTACTGCCAGATCGTTCTGTTTCCTTCCCCACAGTTCGTTCTGGGTCCTTGCCCCCAGTTCGTGCTGTTTCCTTCCTCACCGTTCGTTCTGGGTCCTTACCCCCATTTCATTCTGGGTCCTTACCCCCATTTTGTTCTGGCTCCTTACACCCAATTCATTGTGGGTCCTTACCTCCAGTTCATTCTGTGTCCTTACCCCCAGTTAATACCAATTCATTCTGTGTCCTTACTCGCTGATCATTTTGGGTCCTTACTCCCAGTTCATGCCGTTGCATTCTGGGTCCTTGCCCCCCAGTTCTTTTTGGGTCCTTACGCCCAGTTCATTCTGTGTTCTTACTCCCAGTCATTCCGGATTCGTTCTGTGTCCTGACTCCCTGTTTGTTCTGGATTCGTACTCCCAGTTCATTCTGTGTTCTTACTCCCAGTTCATTCTGGGTCCTTACCTCCTGTACATTCTGTGTTCTTATCCCCACTTTATTCTGTGTTCTTACCCCCTGTTCACTCTGTGTCCTTACTCCCTGTACATTCTGTGTCCTTACCTCCTGTACATTCTGTGTTCTTACCCCCTGTTCACTCTGTGTCCTTACTCCCTGTTCACTCTGTGTCCTTACTCCCTGTTCACTCTGTGTCCTTACCTCCTGTACATTCTGTGTTCTTACCCCCTGTTCACTCTGTGTCCTTACTCCCTGTTCACTCTGTGTCCTTACTCCCTGTTCACTCTGTGTCCTTACGTCCTGTACATTCTGTGTTCTTACCCCCACTTTATTCTGTGTTCTTACCCCCACTTTATTCTGTGTTCTTACCCCCTGTTCACTCTGTGTCCTTACCTCCTGTACATTCTGTGTTCTTACCCCCACTTTATTCTGTGTTCTTACCCCCTGTTCACTCTGTGTCCTCACTCCCTGTACATTCTGTGTCCTTACCTCCTGTACATTCTGTGTTCTTACCCCCACTTTATTCTGTGTTCTTACCCCCTGTTCACTCTGTGTCCTTACTCCCTGTTCACTCTGTGTCCTTACTCCCTGTTCACTCTGTGTCCTTACCTCCTGTACATTCTGTGTTCTTACCTCCTGTTCACTCTGTGTCCTTACCTCCTGTACATTCTATGTTCTTACCCCCTGTTCACTGTGTCCTTACCTCCTGTACATTCTGTGTTCTTACCCCCTGTTCACTCTGTGTCCTTACCTCCTATACATTCTGTGTCCTTACCTCCTGTACATTCTGTGTTCTTACCCCCTGTTCACTCTGTGTCCTTACCTCCTGTACATTCTGTGTTCTTACCCCCTGTTCACTCTTTGTCCTTACCTCCTGTTCACTCTGTGTCCTTACCTCCTGTACATTCTGTGTTCTTACCTCCTGTACATTCTGTGTTCTTACCCCCTGTTCACTCTGTGTCCTTACCTCCTGTACATTCTGTGTTCTTACCCCCTGTTCACTCTGTGTCCTTACCCCCTGTTCACTCTGTGTCCTTACCTCCTGTACATTCTGTGTTCTTACCCCCTGTTCACTCTGTGTCCTTACCTCCTGTACATTCTGTGTTCTTACCCCCTGTTCACTCTGTGTTCTTACCTCCTGTTCACTCTGTGTTCTTACCTCCTGTTCACTCTGTGTCCTTACCTCCTGTACATTCTGTGTCCTTACCTCCTGTACATTCTGTGTTCTTACCCCCTGTTCACTCTGTGTCCTTACCTCCTGTACATTCTGTGTTCTTACCCCCTGTTCACTCTGTGTCCTTACTCCCTGTTCACTGTGTCCTTACTCCCTGTTCACTCTGTGTCCTTACTCCCTGTTCACTCTGTGTCCTTACTCCCTGTACATTCTGTGTCCTCACCTCCTGTACATTCTGTGTTCTTACCCGCTGTTCACTCTGTGTCCTTACCTCCTGTACATTCTGTGTCCTTACCTCCTGTACATTCTGTGTTCTTACCCCCTTTTCACTCTGTGTCCTTACCTCCTGTACATTCTGTGTCCTTACCTCCTGTACATTCTGTGTTCTTACCCCCTTTTCACTCTGTGTTCTTACCCCCTGTTCACTCTGTGTCCTTACCCCCTGTTCACTCTGTGTCCTTACCTCCTGTACATTCTGTGTTCTTACCCCCTGTTCACTCTGTGTCCTTACCTCCTGTACATTCTGTGTTCTTACCCCCTGTTCACTCTGTGTTCTTACCTCCTGTTCACTCTGTGTTCTTACCTCCTGTTCACTCTGTGTCCTTACCTCCTGTACATTCTGTGTCCTTACCTCCTGTACATTCTGTGTTCTTACCCCCTGTTCACTCTGTGTCCTTACCTCCTGTACATTCTGTGTTCTTACCCCCTGTTCACTCTGTGTCCTTACTCCCTGTTCACTGTGTCCTTACTCCCTGTTCACTCTGTGTCCTTACTCCCTGTTCACTCTGTGTCCTTACTCCCTGTACATTCTGTGTCCTCACCTCCTGTACATTCTGTGTTCTTACCCGCTGTTCACTCTGTGTCCTTACCTCCTGTACATTCTGTGTCCTTACCTCCTGTACATTCTGTGTTCTTACCCCCTTTTCACTCTGTGTCCTTACCTCCTGTACATTCTGTGTCCTTACCTCCTGTACATTCTGTGTTCTTACCCCCTTTTCACTCTGTGTCCTTACCTCCTGTTCACTCTGTGTGCTTACTCCCTGTACATTCTGTGTCCTTACCTCCTGTACATTCTGTGTTCTTACCCCCTGTTCACTCTGTGTCCTTACCTCCTGTACATTCTGTGTTCTTACCCCTGTTCACTCTGTGTCCTTACCTCCTGTACATTCTGTGTTCTTACCCCCCGTGCACTCTGTGTCCTGACCTCCTGTACATTCTGTGTTCTTACCCCCTGTTCATTCTGTGTCCTTACCTCCTGTACATTCTGTGTTCTTACCCCCTGTTCACTCTGTGTCCTTACCTCCTGTACATTCTGTGTTCTTACCCCCTGTTCACTCTGTGTCCTTACCTCCTGTACATTCTGTGTCCTTACCCCCTGTACATTCTGTGTCCTTACCTCCTGTACATTCTGTGTTCTTACCCCCTGTTCACTCTGTGTCCTTACCTCCTGTACATTCTGTGTTCTTACCCCCTGTTCACTCTTTGTCCTTACCTCCTGTACATTCTGTGTCCTTACCTCCTGTACATTCTGTGTTCTTACCCCCTGTTCACTCTGTGTCCTTACCTCCTGCACATTCTGTGTTCTTACCCCCTGTTCACTCTGTGTCCTTACCTCCTGTACATTCTGTGTTCTTACCCCCTGTTCACTCTGTGTCCTTACCCCCTGTTCACTCTGTGTCCTTACCTCCTGTACATTCTGTGATCTTACCCCCTTTTCACTCTGTGTCCTTACCTCCTGTTCACTCTGTGTGCTTACTCCCTGTACATTCTGTGTCCTTACCTCCTGTACATTCTGTGTTCTTACCCCCTGTTCACTCTGTGTCCTTACCTCCTGTACATTCTGTGTTCTTACCCCTGTTCACTCTGTGTCCTTACCTCCTGTACATTCTGTGTTCTTACCCCCCGTGCACTCTGTGTCCTGACCTCCTGTCCATTCTGTGTTCTTACCCCCTGTTCATTCTGTGTCCTTACCTCCTGTACATTCTGTGTTCTTACCCCCTGTTCACTCTGTGTCCTTACCTCCTGTACATTCTGTGTTCTTACCCCCTGTTCACTCTGTGTCCTTACCTCCTGTACATTCTGTGTCCTTACCTCCTGTACATTCTGTGTTCTTACCCCCTGTTCACTCTGTGTCCTTACCTCCTGTACATTCTGTGTTCTTACCCCCTGTTCACTCTTTGTCCTTACCTCCTGTACATTCTGTGTCCTTACCTCCTGTACATTCTGTGTTCTTACCCCCTGTTCACTCTGTGTCCTTACCTCCTGCACATTCTGTGTTCTTACCCCCTGTTCACTCTGTGTCCTTACCTCCTGTACATTCTGTGTTCTTACCCCCTGTTCACTCTGTGTCCTTACCCCCTGTTCACTCTGTGTCCTTACCTCCTGTACATTCTGTGATCTTACCCCCTGTTCACTCTGTGTCCTTACCTCCTGTACATTCTGTGTTCTTACCCCCTGTACATTCTGTGTTCTTACCACCTGTACATTCTGTGTTCTTACCCCCTGTTCACTCTGTGTTCTTACCTCCTGTACATTCTGTGTCCTTACCTCCTGTACATTCTGTGTTCTTACCCCCTGTTCACTCTGTGTCTTTACCTCCTGTACATTCTGTGTTCTTACCCCCACTTTATTCTGTGTTCTTACCCCCTGTTCACTCTGTGTCCTTACTCCCTGTACATTCTGTGTTCTTACCTCCTGTACCTTCTGTGTTCTTACCCCCTGTTCACTCTGTGTCCTTACCTCCTGTACATTCTGTGTTCTTACCCCCTGTTCACTCTGTGTCCTTACTCCCTGTTCACTCTGTGTCCTTACTCCCTGTACATTCTGTGTCCTTACCTCCTGTACATTCTGTGTCCTTACCTCCTGTACATTCTGTGTCCTTACCCGCTGTTCACTCTGTGTCCTTACCTCCTGTACATTCTGTGTCCTTACCTCCTGTACATTCTGTGTTCTTACCCCCTTTTCACTCTGTGTCCTTACCTCCTGTACATTCTGTGTCCTTACCCCCTTTTCACTCTGTGTCCTTACCTCCTGTACATTCTGTGTCCTTACCTCCTGTACATTCTGTGTTCTTACCCCCTTTTCACTCTGTGTCCTTACCTCCTGTTCACTCTGTGTCCTTACTCCCTGTACATTCTGTGTCCTTACCTCCTGTACATTCTGTGTTCTTACCTCCTGTACATTCTGTGTTCTTACCCCCTGTTCACTCTGTGTCCTTACCTCCTGTACATTCTGTGTTCTTACCCCTGTTCACTCTGTGTTCTTACCTCCTGTACATTCTGTGTTCTTACCTCCTGTACATTCTGTGTTCTTACCTCCTGTTCACTCTGTGTCCTTACCTCCTGTACATTCTATGTTCTTACCCCTGTTCACTCTGTGTTCTTACCTCCTGTACATTCTGTGTTCTTACCTCCTGTACATTCTGTGTTCTTACCTCCTGTACATTCTGTGTTCTTACCTCCTGTTCACTCTGTGTCCTTACCTCCTGTACATTCTATGTTCTTACCCCCTGTTCACTCTGTGTCCTTGCCTCCTGTACATTCTGTGTTCTTACCCCCTGTTCACTCTGTGTCCTTACCTCCTGTACATTCTGTGTTCTTACCCCCTGTTCACTCTGTGTCCTTACCTCCTGTACATTCTGTGTCCTTACCTCCTGTACATTCTGTGTTCTTACCCCCTGTTCACTCTGTGTCCTTACCTCCTGTACATTCTGTGTCCTTACCTCCTGTACGTTCTGTGTTCTTACCCCCTGTTCACTCTGTGTCCTTACCTCCTGTACATTCTGTGTTCTGACCCCCTGTTCACTCTGTGTCCTTACCACCTGTTCACTCTGTGTCCTAACCTCCTGTACATTCTGTGATCTTACCCCCTGTTCACTCTGTGTCCTTACCTCCTGTACATTCTGTGTTCTTACCCCCTGTTCACTCTGTGTCCTTACCACCTGTACATTCTGTGTCCTTACCTCCTGTACATTCTGTGTCCTTACCCCCTGTTCACTCTGTGTCCTTACCTCCTGTACATTCTGTGTTCTTACCCCCTGTTCACTCTGTGTCCTTACTCCCTGTTCACTCTGTGTCCTTACTCCCTGTACATTCTGTGTCTTTACCTCCTGTACATTCTGTGTCCTTACCTCCTGTACATTCTGTGTCCTTACCTCCTGTACATTCTGTGTCCTTACCCCCTGTTCACTCTGTGTCCTTACCTCCTGTACATTCTGTGTTCTTACCCCCTGTTCACTCTGTGTCCTTACCTCCTGTACATTCTGTGTCCTTACCTCCTGTACATTCTGTGTTCTTACCCCCTGTTCACTCTGTGTCCTTACCTCCTGTACATTCTGTGTTCTTACCCCCTGTTCACTCTTTGTCCTTACCTCCTGTTCACTCTGTGTCCTTACCTCCTGTACATTCTGTGTTCTTACCCCCTGTTCACTCTGTGTCCTTACCTCCTGTACATTCTGTGTTCTTACCCCCTGTTCACTCTGTGTCCTTACCTCCTGTACATGATGTGTTCTTACCCCCTGTTCACTCTGTGTCCCTACCCCCTGTTCACTCTGTGTCCTTACCTCCTGTACATTCTGTGTTCTTACCCCCTGTTCACTCTGTGTCCTTACCTCCTGTACATTCTGTGTTCTTACCCCCTGTTCACTCTGTGTTCTTACCCCCTGTTCACTCTGTGTCCTTACCTCCTGTACATTCTGTGTCCTTACCTCCTGTACATTCTGTGTTCTTACCCCCTGTTCACTCTGTGTCCTTACCTCCTGTACATTCTGTGTTTTTACCCCCTGTTCACTCTGTGTCCTTACTCCCTGTTCACTCTGTGTCCTTACTCCCTGTTCACTCTGTGTCCTTACTCCCTGTACATTCTGTGTCCTTACCTCCTGTACATTCTGTGTTCTTACCCGCTGTTCACTCTGTGTCCTTACCTCCTGTACATTCTGTGTCCTTACCTCCTGTACATTCTGTGTTCTTACCCCCTTTTCACTCTGTGTCCTTACCTCCTGTACATTCTGTGTCCTTACCTCCTGTACATTCTGTGTTCTTACCCCCTTTTCACTCTGTGTCCTTACCTCCTGTTCACTCTGTGTGCTTACTCCCTGCACATTCTGTGTCCTTACCTCCTGTACATTCTGTGTTCTTACCCCCTGTTCACTCTGTGTCCTTACCTCCTGTACATTCTGTGTTCTTACCCCCTGTTCACTCTGTGTCCTTACCTCCTGTACATTCTGTGTTCTTACCCCCTGTTCACTCTGTGTCCTGACCCCCTGTTCACTCTGTGTCCTTACCTCCTGTACATTCTGTGTTCTTACCCCCTGTTCACTCTGTGTCCTTACCTCCTGTACATTCTGTGTTCTTACCCCCTGGACATTCTGTGTCCTTACCTCCTGTACATTCTGTGTTCTTACCCCCTGTTCACTCTGTGTCCTTACTCCCTGTTCACTCTGTGTCCTTACTCCCTGTACATTCTGTGTCCTTACCTCCTGTACATTCTGTGTTCTGACCCGCTGTTCACTCTGTGTCCTTACCTCCTGTACATTCTGTGTCCTTACCTCCTGTACATTCTGTGTTCTTACCCCCTTTTCACTCTGTGTCCTTACCTCCTGTACATTCTGTGTCCTTACCTCCTGTACATTCTGTGTTCTTACCCCCTTTTCACTGTGTCCTTACCTCCTGTTCACTCTGTGTCCTTACTCCCTGTTCACTCTGTGTCCTTACCTCCTGTACATTCTGTGTTCTTACCCCTGTTCACTCTGTGTCCTTACCTCCTGTACATTCTGTGTTCTTACCCCCCGTTCACTCTGTGTCCTTACCTCCTGTACATTCTGTGTTCTTACCCCCTGTTCACTCTGTGTCCTTACCTCCTGTACATTCTGTGTTCTTACCTCCTGTTCACTCTGTGTCCTTACCTCCTGTACATTCTATGTTCTTACCCCCTGTTCACTCTGTGTCCTTACCTCCTGTACATTCTGTGTTCTTACCCCCTGTTCACTCTGTGTCCTTACCTCCTGTACATTCTGTGTTCTTACCCCCTGTTCACTCTGTGTCCTTACCTCCTGTACATTCTGTGTCCTTACCTCCTGTACATTCTGTGTTCTTACCCCCTGTTCACTCTGTGTCCTTACCTCCTGTACATTCTGTGTTCTTACCCCCTGTTCACTCTTTGTCCTTACCTCCTGTTCACTCTGTGTCCTTACCTCCTGTACATTCTGTGTTCTTACCCCCTGTTCACTCTGTGTCCTTACCTCCTGTACATTCTGTGTTCTTACCCCCTGTTCACTCTGTGTCCTTACCTCCTGTACATGATGTGTTCTTACCCCCTGTTCACTCTGTGTCCCTACCCCCTGTTCACTCTGTGTCCTTACCTCCTGTACATTCTGTGTTCTTACCCCCTGTTCACTCTGTGTCCTTACCTCCTGTACATTCTGTGTTCTTACCCCCTGTTCACTCTGTGTTCTTACCCCCTGTTCACTCTGTGTCCTTACCTCCTGTACATTCTGTGTCCTTACCTCCTGTACATTCTGTGTTCTTACCCCCTGTTCACTCTGTGTCCTTACCTCCTGTACATTCTGTGTTTTTACCCCCTGTTCACTCTGTGTCCTTACTCCCTGTTCACTCTGTGTCCTTACTCCCTGTTCACTCTGTGTCCTTACTCCCTGTACATTCTGTGTCCTTACCTCCTGTACATTCTGTGTTCTTACCCGCTGTTCACTCTGTGTCCTTACCTCCTGTACATTCTGTGTCCTTACCTCCTGTACATTCTGTGTTCTTACCCCCTTTTCACTCTGTGTCCTTACCTCCTGTACATTCTGTGTCCTTACCTCCTGTACATTCTATGTTCTTACCCCCTTTTCACTCTGTGTCCTTACCTCCTGTTCACTCTGTGTGCTTACTCCCTGCACATTCTGTGTCCTTACCTCCTGTACATTCTGTGTTCTTACCCCCTGTTCACTCTGTGTCCTTACCTCCTGTACATTCTGTGTTCTTACCCCTGTTCACTCTGTGTCCTTACCTCCTGTACATTCTGTGTTCTTACCCCCCGTGCACTCTGTGTCCTGACCTCCTGTACATTCTGTGTTCTTACCCCCTGTTCATTCTGTGTCCTTACCTCCTGTACATTCTGTGTCCTTACCTCCTGTACATTCTGTGTTCTTACCTCCTGTTCACTCTGTGTCCTTACCTCCTGTACATTCTATGTTCTTACCCCCTGTTCACTCTGTGTCCTGACCTCCTGTACATTCTGTGTTCTTACCCCCTGTTCACTCTGTGTCCTTACCTCCTGTACATTCTGTGTTCTTACCCCCTGTTCACTCTGTGTCCTTACCTCCTGTACATTCTGTGTCCTTACCTCCTGTACATTCTGTGTTCTTACCCCCTGTTCACTCTGTGTCCTTACCTCCTGTACATTCTGTGTTCTTACCCCCTGTTCACTCTTTGTCCTTACCTCCTGTACATTCTGTGTTCTTACCTCCTGTACATTCTGTGTTCTTACCCCCTGTTCACTCTGTGTCCTTACCTCCTGTACATTCTGTGTTCTTACCCCCTGTTCACTCTGTGTCCTTACCTCCTGTACATTCTGTGTTCTTACCCCCTGTTCACTCTGTGTCCTGACCCCCTGTTCACTCTGTGTCCTTACCTCCTGTACATTCTGTGTTCTTACCCCCTGTTCACTCTGTGTCCTTACCTCCTGTACATTCTGTGTTCTTACCCCCTGGACATTCTGTGTTCTTACCCCCTGTACATTCTGTGTTCTTACCCCCTGTTCACTCTGTGTTCTTACCTCCTGTACATTCTGTGTCCTTACCTCCTGTACATTCTGTGTTCTTACCCCCTGTTCACTCTGTGTCTTTACCTCCTGTACATTCTGTGTTCTTACCCCCACTTTATTCTGTGTTCTTACCCCCTGTTCACTCTGTGTCCTTACTCCCTGTACATTCTGTGTCCTTACCTCCTGTACATTCTGTGTTCTTACCCCCTGTTCACTCTGTGTCCTTACTCCCTGTTCACTCTGTGTCCTTACTCCCTGTACATTCTGTGTCCTTACCTCCTGTACATTCTGTGTCCTTACCCGCTGTTCACTCTGTGTCCTTACCTCCTGTACATTCTGTGTCCTTACCTCCTGTACATTCTGTGTTCTTACCCCCTTTTCACTCTGTGTCCTTACCTCCTGTACATTCTGTGTCCTTACCCCCTTTTCACTCTGTGTCCTTACCTCCTGTACATTCTGTGTCCTTACCTCCTGTTCACTCTGTGTCCTTACTCCCTGTACATTCTGTGTCCTTACCTCCTGTACATTCTGTGTTCTTACCCCCTGTTCACTCTGTGTCCTTACCTCCTGTACATTCTGTGTTCTTACCCCTGTTCACTCTGTGTCCTTACCTCCTGTACATTCTGTGTCCTTACCTCCTGTACATTCTGTGTTCTTACCCCCCGTGCACTCTGTGTCCTGACCTCCTGTACATTCTGTGTCCTTACCTCCTGTACATTCTGTGTTCTTACCCCCTGTACATTCTGTGTCTTTACCTCCTGTACATTCTGTGTTCTTACCCCCACTTTATTCTGTGTTCTTACCCCCTGTTCACTCTGTGTCCTTACTCCCTGTACATTCTGTGTTCTTACCTCCTGTACATTCTGTGTTCTTACTCCCTGTTCACTCTGTGTCCTTACCTCCTGTACATTCTGTGTTCTTACCCCCTGTTCACTCTGTGTCCTTACTCCCTGTTCACTCTGTGTCCTTACCCGCTGTTCACTCTGTGTCCTTACCTCCTGTACATTCTGTGTCCTTACCTCCTGTACATTCTGTGTTCTTACCCCCTTTTCACTCTGTGTCCTTACCTCCTGTACATTCTGTGTCCTTACCCCCTTTTCACTCTGTGTCCTTACCTCCTGTACATTCTGTGTCCTTACCTCCTGTACATTCTGTGTTCTTACCCCCTTTTCACTCTGTGTCCTTACCTCCTGTTCACTCTGTGTCCTTACTCCCTGTACATTCTGTGTCCTTACCTCCTGTACATTCTGTGTTCTTACCCCCTGTTCACTCTGTGTCCTTACCTCCTGTACATTCTGTGTTCTTACCCCTGTTCACTCTGTGTCCTTACCTCCTGTACATTCTGTGTTCTTACCCCCCGTGCACTCTGTGTCCTGACCTCCTGTACATTCTGTGTTCTTACCTCCTGTACATTCTGTGTTCTTACCTCCTGTACATTCTGTGTTCTTACCTCCTGTTCACTCTGTGTCCTTACCTCCTGTACATTCTATGTTCTTACCCCCTGTTCACTCTGTGTCCTTGCCTCCTGTACATTCTGTGTTCTTACCCCCTGTTCACTCTGTGTCCTTACCTCCTGTACATTCTGTGTTCTTACCCCCTGTTCACTCTGTGTCCTTACCCCCTGTTCACTCTGTGTCCTTACCTCCTGTACATTCTGTGATCTTACCCCCTGTTCACTCTGTGTCCTTACCTCCTGTACATTCTGTGTTCTTACCCCCTGTACATTCTGTGTTCTTACCCCCTGTTCACTCTGTGTTCTTACCTCCTGTACATTCTGTGTCCTTACCTCCTGTACATTCTGTGTTCTTACCCCCTGTTCACTCTGTGTCTTTACCTCCTGTACATTCTGTGTTCTTACCCCCACTTTATTCTGTGTTCTTACCCCCTGTTCACTCTGTGTCCTTACTCCCTGTACATTCTGTGTTCTTACCTCCTGTACATTCTGTGTTCTTACCCCCTGTTCACTCTGTGTCCTTACCTCCTGTACATTCTGTGTTCTTACCCCCTGTTCACTCTGTGTCCTTACTCCCTGTTCACTCTGTGTCCTTACTCCCTGTACATTCTGTGTCCTTACCTCCTGTACATTCTGTGTTCTTACCCCCTTTTCACTGTGTCCTTACCTCCTGTTCACTCTGTGTCCTTACTCCCTGTTCACTCTGTGTCCTTACCTCCTGTACATTCTGTGTTCTTACCCCTGTTCACTCTGTGTCCTTACCTCCTGTACATTCTGTGTTCTTACCCCCCGTTCACTCTGTGTCCTTACCTCCTGTACATTCTGTGTTCTTACCCCCTGTTCACTCTGTGTCCTTACCTCCTGTACATTCTGTGTTCTTACCTCCTGTTCACTCTGTGTCCTTACCTCCTGTACATTCTATGTTCTTACCCCCTGTTCACTCTGTGTCCTTACCTCCTGTACATTCTGTGTTCTTACCCCCTGTTCACTCTGTGTCCTTACCTCCTGTACATTCTGTGTTCTTACCCCCTGTTCACTCTGTGTCCTTACCTCCTGTACATTCTGTGTCCTTACCTCCTGTACATTCTGTGTTCTTACCCCCTGTTCACTCTGTGTCCTTACCTCCTGTACATTCTGTGTTCTTACCCCCTGTTCACTCTTTGTCCTTACCTCCTGTTCACTCTGTGTCCTTACCTCCTGTACATTCTGTGTTCTTACCCCCTGTTCACTCTGTGTCCTTATCTCCTGTACATTCTGTGTTCTTACCCCCTGTTCACTCTGTGTCCTTACCTCCTGTACATTCTGTGTTCTTACCCCCTGTTCACTCTGTGTCCTTACCCCCTGTTCACTCTGTGTCCTTACCTCCTGTACATTCTGTGTTCTTACCCCCTGTTCACTCTGTGTCCTTACCTCCTGTACATTCTGTGTCCTTACCTCCTGTACATTCTGTGTTCTTACCCCCTGTTCACTCTGTGTTCTTACCCCCTGTTCACTCTGTGTCCTTACCTCCTGTACATTCTGTGTCCTTACCTCCTGTACATTCTGTGTTCTTACCCCCTGTTCACTCTGTGTCCTTACCTCCTGTACATTCTGTGTTTTTACCCTCTGTTCACTCTGTGTCCTTACTCCCTGTTCACTCTGTGTCCTTACTCCCTGTACATTCTGTGTCCTTACCTCCTGTACATTCTGTGTTCTTACCCGCTGTTCACTCTGTGTCCTTACCTCCTGTACATTCTGTGTCCTTACCTCCTGTACATTCTGTGTTCTTACCCCCTTTTCACTCTGTGTCCTTACCTCCTGTACATTTTGTGTCCTTACCTCCTGTACGTTCTGTGTTCTTACCCCCTTTTCACTCTTTGTCCTTACCTCCTGTTCACTCTGTGTCCTTACCTCCTGTACATTCTGTGTTCTTACCCCCTGTTCACTCTGTGTCCTTACCTCCTGTACATTCTGTGTTCTTACCCCCTGTTCACTCTGTGTCCTTACCTCCTGTACATTCTGTGTTCTTACCCCCTGTTCACTCTGTGTCCTTACCCCCTGTTCACTCTGTGTCCTTACCTCCTGTACATTCTGTGTTCTTACCCCCTGTTCACTCTGTGTCCTTACCTCCTGTACATTCTGTGTTCTTACCCCCTGTTCACTCTGTGTTCTTACCTCCTGTTCACTCTGTGTCCTTACCTCCTGTACATTCTGTGTCCTTACCTCCTGTACATTCTGTGTTCTTACCCCCTGTTCACTCTGTGTCCTTACCTCCTGTACATTCTGTGTTCTTACCCCCTGTTCACTCTGTGTCCTTACTCCCTGTTCACTGTGTCCTTACTCCCTGTTCACTCTGTGTCCTTACTCCCTGTTCACTCTGTGTCCTTACTCCCTGTACATTCTGTGTCCTCACCTCCTGTACATTCTGTGTTCTTACCCGCTGTTCACTCTGTGTCCTTACCTCCTGTACATTCTGTGTCCTTACCTCCTGTACATTCTGTGTTCTTCCCCCCTTTTCACTCTGTGTCCTTACCTCCTGTACATTCTGTGTCCTTACCTCCTGTACATTCTGTGTTCTTACCCCCTTTTCACTCTGTGTCCTTACCTCCTGTTCACTCTGTGTGCTTACTCCCTGTACATTCTGTGTCCTTACCTCCTGTACATTCTGTGTTCTTACCCCCTGTTCACTCTGTGTCCTTACCTCCTGTACATTCTGTGTTCTTACCCCTGTTCACTCTGTGTCCTTACCTCCTGTACATTCTGTGTTCTTACCCCCCGTGCACTCTGTGTCCTGACCTCCTGTACATTCTGTGTTCTTACCCCCTGTTCACTCTGTGTCCTTACCTCCTGTTCACTCTGTGTGCTTACTCCCTGTACATTCTGTGTCCTTACCTCCTGTACATTCTGTGTTCTTACCCCCTGTTCACTCTGTGTCCTTACCTCCTGTACATTCTGTGTTCTTACCCCTGTTCACTCTGTGTCCTTACCTCCTGTACATTCTGTGTTCTTACCCCCCGTGCACTCTGTGTCCTGACCTCCTGTCCATTCTGTGTTCTTACCCCCTGTTCATTCTGTGTCCTTACCTCCTGTACATTCTGTGTTCTTACCCCCTGTTCACTCTGTGTCCTTACCTCCTGTACATTCTGTGTTCTTACCCCCTGTTCACTCTTTGTCCTTACCTCCTGTACATTCTGTGTCCTTACCTCCTGTACATTCTGTGTTCTTACCCCCTGTTCACTCTGTGTCCTTACCTCCTGTACATTCTGTGTTCTTACCCCCTGTTCACTCTGTGTCCTTACCCCCTGTTCACTCTGTGTCCTTACCTCCTGTACATTCTGTGTTCTGACCCGCTGTTCACTCTGTGTCCTTACCTCCTGTACATTCTGTGTCCTTACCTCCTGTACATTCTGTGTTCTTACCCCCTTTTCACTCTGTGTCCTTACCTCCTGTACATTCTGTGTCCTTACCTCCTGTACATTCTGTGTTCTTACCCCCTTTTCACTGTGTCCTTACCTCCTGTTCACTCTGTGTCCTTACTCCCTGTTCACTCTGTGTCCTTACCTCCTGTACATTCTGTGTTCTTACCCCTGTTCACTCTGTGTCCTTACCTCCTGTACATTCTGTGTTCTTACCCCCCGTTCACTCTGTGTCCTTACCTCCTGTACATTCTGTGTTCTTACCCCCTGTTCACTCTGTGTTCTTACCCCCTGTTCACTCTGTGTCTTTACCTCCTGTACATTCTGTGTTCTTACCCCCACTTTATTCTGTGTTCTTACCCCCTGTTCACTCTGTGTCCTTACTCCCTGTACATTCTGTGTTCTTACCTCCTGTACATTCTGTGTTCTTACCCCCTGTTCACTCTGTGTCCTTACCTCCTGTACATTCTGTGTTCTTACCCCCTGTTCACTCTGTGTCCTTACTCCCTGTTCACTCTGTGTCCTTACTCCCTGTACATTCTGTGTCCTTACCTCCTGTACATTCTGTGTTCTTACCCCCTTTTCACTGTGTCCTTACCTCCTGTTCACTCTGTGTCCTTACTCCCTGTTCACTCTGTGTCCTTACCTCCTGTACATTCTGTGTTCTTACCCCTGTTCACTCTGTGTCCTTACCTCCTGTACATTCTGTGTTCTTACCCCCCGTTCACTCTGTGTCCTTACCTCCTGTACATTCTGTGTTCTTACCCCCTGTTCACTCTGTGTCCTTACCTCCTGTACATTCTGTGTTCTTACCTCCTGTTCACTCTGTGTCCTTACCTCCTGTACATTCTATGTTCTTACCCCCTGTTCACTCTGTGTCCTTACCTCCTGTACATTCTGTGTTCTTACCCCCTGTTCACTCTGTGTCCTTACCTCCTGTACATTCTGTGTTCTTACCCCCTGTTCACTCTGTGTCCTTACCTCCTGTACATTCTGTGTCCTTACCTCCTGTACATTCTGTGTTCTTACCCCCTGTTCACTCTGTGTCCTTACCTCCTGTACATTCTGTGTTCTTACCCCCTGTTCACTCTTTGTCCTTACCTCCTGTTCACTCTGTGTCCTTACCTCCTGTACATTCTGTGTTCTTACCCCCTGTTCACTCTGTGTCCTTATCTCCTGTACATTCTGTGTTCTTACCCCCTGTTCACTCTGTGTCCTTACCTCCTGTACATTCTGTGTTCTTACCCCCTGTTCACTCTGTGTCCTTACCCCCTGTTCACTCTGTGTCCTTACCTCCTGTACATTCTGTGTTCTTACCCCCTGTTCACTCTGTGTCCTTACCTCCTGTACATTCTGTGTCCTTACCTCCTGTACATTCTGTGTTCTTACCCCCTGTTCACTCTGTGTTCTTACCCCCTGTTCACTCTGTGTCCTTACCTCCTGTACATTCTGTGTCCTTACCTCCTGTACATTCTGTGTTCTTACCCCCTGTTCACTCTGTGTCCTTACCTCCTGTACATTCTGTGTTTTTACCCCCTGTTCACTCTGTGTCCTTACTCCCTGTTCACTCTGTGTCCTTACTCCCTGTACATTCTGTGTCCTTACCTCCTGTACATTCTGTGTTCTTACCCGCTGTTCACTCTGTGTCCTTACCTCCTGTACATTCTGTGTCCTTACCTCCTGTACATTCTGTGTTCTTACCCCCTTTTCACTCTGTGTCCTTACCTCCTGTACATTTTGTGTCCTTACCTCCTGTACGTTCTGTGTTCTTACCCCCTTTTCACTCTTTGTCCTTACCTCCTGTTCACTCTGTGTCCTTACCTCCTGTACATTCTGTGTTCTTACCCCCTGTTCACTCTGTGTCCTTACCTCCTGTACATTCTGTGTTCTTACCCCCTGTTCACTCTGTGTCCTTACCTCCTGTACATTCTGTGTTCTTACCCCCTGTTCACTCTGTGTCCTTACCCCCTGTTCACTCTGTGTCCTTACCTCCTGTACATTCTGTGTTCTTACCCCCTGTTCACTCTGTGTCCTTACCTCCTGTACATTCTGTGTTCTTACCCCCTGTTCACTCTGTGTTCTTACCTCCTGTTCACTCTGTGTCCTTACCTCCTGTACATTCTGTGTCCTTACCTCCTGTACATTCTGTGTTCTTACCCCCTGTTCACTCTGTGTCCTTACCTCCTGTACATTCTGTGTTCTTACCCCCTGTTCACTCTGTGTCCTTACTCCCTGTTCACTGTGTCCTTACTCCCTGTTCACTCTGTGTCCTTACTCCCTGTTCACTCTGTGTCCTTACTTCCTGTACATTCTGTGTCCTCACCTCCTGTACATTCTGTGTTCTTACCCGCTGTTCACTCTGTGTCCTTACCTCCTGTACATTCTGTGTCCTTACCTCCTGTACATTCTGTGTTCTTCCCCCCTTTTCACTCTGTGTCCTTACCTCCTGTACATTCTGTGTCCTTACCTCCTGTACATTCTGTGTTCTTACCCCCTTTTCACTCTGTGTCCTTACCTCCTGTTCACTCTGTGTGCTTACTCCCTGTACATTCTGTGTCCTTACCTCCTGTACATTCTGTGTTCTTACCCCCTGTTCACTCTGTGTCCTTACCTCCTGTACATTCTGTGTTCTTACCCCTGTTCACTCTGTGTCCTTACCTCCTGTACATTCTGTGTTCTTACCCCCCGTGCACTCTGTGTCCTGACCTCCTGTACATTCTGTGTTCTTACCCCCTGTTCACTCTGTGTCCTTACCTCCTGTTCACTCTGTGTGCTTACTCCCTGTACATTCTGTGTCCTTACCTCCTGTACATTCTGTGTTCTTACCCCCTGTTCACTCTGTGTCCTTACCTCCTGTACATTCTGTGTTCTTACCCCTGTTCACTCTGTGTCCTTACCTCCTGTACATTCTGTGTTCTTACCCCCCGTGCACTCTGTGTCCTGACCTCCTGTCCATTCTGTGTTCTTACCCCCTGTTCATTCTGTGTCCTTACCTCCTGTACATTCTGTGTTCTTACCCCCTGTTCACTCTGTGTCCTTACCTCCTGTACATTCTGTGTTCTTACCCCCTGTACATTCTGTGTTCTTACCCCCTGTTCACTCTGTGTCCTTACCTCCTGTACATTCTGTGTTCTTACCCCCTGTTCACTCTTTGTCCTTACCTCCTGTACATTCTGTGTCCTTACCTCCTGTACATTCTGTGTTCTTACCCCCTGTTCACTCTGTGTCCTTACCTCCTGTACATTCTGTGTTCTTACCCCCTGTTCACTCTGTGTCCTTACCCCCTGTTCACTCTGTGTCCTTACCTCCTGTACATTCTGTGATCTTACCCCCTGTTCACTCTGTGTCCTTACCTCCTGTACATTCTGTGTTCTTACCCCCTGTACATTCTGTGTTCTTACCACCTGTACATTCTGTGTTCTTACCACCTGTACATTCTGTGTTCTTACCCCCTGTTCACTCTGTGTTCTTACCTCCTGTACATTCTGTGTCCTTACCTCCTGTACATTCTGTGTTCTTACCCCCTGTTCACTCTGTGTCTTTACCTCCTGTACATTCTGTGTTCTTACCCCCACTTTATTCTGTGTTCTTACCCCCTGTTCACTCTGTGTCCTTACTCCCTGTACATTCTGTGTTCTTACCTCCTGTACCTTCTGTGTTCTTACCCCCTGTTCACTCTGTGTCCTTACCTCCTGTACATTCTGTGTTCTTACCCCCTTTTCACTCTGTGTCCTTACCTCCTGTTCACTCTGTGTGCTTACTCCCTGTACATTCTGTGTCCTTACCTCCTGTACATTCTGTGTTCTTACCCCCTGTTCACTCTGTGTCCTTACCTCCTGTACATTCTGTGTTCTTACCCCTGTTCACTCTGTGTCCTTACCTCCTGTACATTCTGTGTTCTTACCCCCCGTGCACTCTGTGTCCTGACCTCCTGTACATTCTGTGTTCTTACCCCCTGTTCACTCTGTGTCCTTACCTCCTGTTCACTCTGTGTGCTTACTCCCTGTACATTCTGTGTCCTTACCTCCTGTACATTCTGTGTTCTTACCCCCTGTTCACTCTGTGTCCTTACCTCCTGTACATTCTGTGTTCTTACCCCTGTTCACTCTGTGTCCTTACCTCCTGTACATTCTGTGTTCTTACCCCCCGTGCACTCTGTGTCCTGACCTCCTGTCCATTCTGTGTTCTTACCCCCTGTTCATTCTGTGTCCTTACCTCCTGTACATTCTGTGTTCTTACCCCCTGTTCACTCTGTGTCCTTACCTCCTGTACATTCTGTGTTCTTACCCCCTGTTCACTCTTTGTCCTTACCTCCTGTACATTCTGTGTCCTTACCTCCTGTACATTCTGTGTTCTTACCCCCTGTTCACTCTGTGTCCTTACCTCCTGTACATTCTGTGTTCTTACCCCCTGTTCACTCTGTGTCCTTACCCCCTGTTCACTCTGTGTCCTTACCTCCTGTACATTCTGTGTTCTGACCCGCTGTTCACTCTGTGTCCTTACCTCCTGTACATTCTGTGTCCTTACCTCCTGTACATTCTGTGTTCTTACCCCCTTTTCACTCTGTGTCCTTACCTCCTGTACATTCTGTGTCCTTACCTCCTGTACATTCTGTGTTCTTACCCCCTTTTCACTGTGTCCTTACCTCCTGTTCACTCTGTGTCCTTACTCCCTGTTCACTCTGTGTCCTTACCTCCTGTACATTCTGTGTTCTTACCCCTGTTCACTCTGTGTCCTTACCTCCTGTACATTCTGTGTTCTTACCCCCCGTTCACTCTGTGTCCTTACCTCCTGTACATTCTGTGTTCTTACCCCCTGTTCACTCTGTGTTCTTACCCCCTGTTCACTCTGTGTCTTTACCTCCTGTACATTCTGTGTTCTTACCCCCACTTTATTCTGTGTTCTTACCCCCTGTTCACTCTGTGTCCTTACTCCCTGTACATTCTGTGTTCTTACCTCCTGTACATTCTGTGTTCTTACCCCCTGTTCACTCTGTGTCCTTACCTCCTGTACATTCTGTGTTCTTACCCCCTGTTCACTCTGTGTCCTTACTCCCTGTTCACTCTGTGTCCTTACTCCCTGTACATTCTGTGTCCTTACCTCCTGTACATTCTGTGTTCTTACCCCCTTTTCACTGTGTCCTTACCTCCTGTTCACTCTGTGTCCTTACTCCCTGTTCACTCTGTGTCCTTACCTCCTGTACATTCTGTGTTCTTACCCCTGTTCACTCTGTGTCCTTACCTCCTGTACATTCTGTGTTCTTACCCCCCGTTCACTCTGTGTCCTTACCTCCTGTACATTCTGTGTTCTTACCCCCTGTTCACTCTGTGTCCTTACCTCCTGTACATTCTGTGTTCTTACCTCCTGTTCACTCTGTGTCCTTACCTCCTGTACATTCTATGTTCTTACCCCCTGTTCACTCTGTGTCCTTACCTCCTGTACATTCTGTGTTCTTACCCCCTGTTCACTCTGTGTCCTTACCTCCTGTACATTCTGTGTTCTTACCCCCTGTTCACTCTGTGTCCTTACCTCCTGTACATTCTGTGTCCTTACCTCCTGTACATTCTGTGTTCTTACCCCCTGTTCACTCTGTGTCCTTACCTCCTGTACATTCTGTGTTCTTACCCCCTGTTCACTCTTTGTCCTTACCTCCTGTTCACTCTGTGTCCTTACCTCCTGTACATTCTGTGTTCTTACCCCCTGTTCACTCTGTGTCCTTATCTCCTGTACATTCTGTGTTCTTACCCCCTGTTCACTCTGTGTCCTTACCTCCTGTACATTCTGTGTTCTTACCCCCTGTTCACTCTGTGTCCTTACCCCCTGTTCACTCTGTGTCCTTACCTCCTGTACATTCTGTGTTCTTACCCCCTGTTCACTCTGTGTCCTTACCTCCTGTACATTCTGTGTCCTTACCTCCTGTACATTCTGTGTTCTTACCCCCTGTTCACTCTGTGTTCTTACCCCCTGTTCACTCTGTGTCCTTACCTCCTGTACATTCTGTGTCCTTACCTCCTGTACATTCTGTGTTCTTACCCCCTGTTCACTCTGTGTCCTTACCTCCTGTACATTCTGTGTTTTTACCCCCTGTTCACTCTGTGTCCTTACTCCCTGTTCACTCTGTGTCCTTACTCCCTGTACATTCTGTGTCCTTACCTCCTGTACATTCTGTGTTCTTACCCGCTGTTCACTCTGTGTCCTTACCTCCTGTACATTCTGTGTCCTTACCTCCTGTACATTCTGTGTTCTTACCCCCTTTTCACTCTGTGTCCTTACCTCCTGTACATTTTGTGTCCTTACCTCCTGTACGTTCTGTGTTCTTACCCCCTTTTCACTCTTTGTCCTTACCTCCTGTTCACTCTGTGTCCTTACCTCCTGTACATTCTGTGTTCTTACCCCCTGTTCACTCTGTGTCCTTACCTCCTGTACATTCTGTGTTCTTACCCCCTGTTCACTCTGTGTCCTTACCTCCTGTACATTCTGTGTTCTTACCCCCTGTTCACTCTGTGTCCTTACCCCCTGTTCACTCTGTGTCCTTACCTCCTGTACATTCTGTGTTCTTACCCCCTGTTCACTCTGTGTCCTTACCTCCTGTACATTCTGTGTTCTTACCCCCTGTTCACTCTGTGTTCTTACCTCCTGTTCACTCTGTGTCCTTACCTCCTGTACATTCTGTGTCCTTACCTCCTGTACATTCTGTGTTCTTACCCCCTGTTCACTCTGTGTCCTTACCTCCTGTACATTCTGTGTTCTTACCCCCTGTTCACTCTGTGTCCTTACTCCCTGTTCACTGTGTCCTTACTCCCTGTTCACTCTGTGTCCTTACTCCCTGTTCACTCTGTGTCCTTACTTCCTGTACATTCTGTGTCCTCACCTCCTGTACATTCTGTGTTCTTACCCGCTGTTCACTCTGTGTCCTTACCTCCTGTACATTCTGTGTCCTTACCTCCTGTACATTCTGTGTTCTTCCCCCCTTTTCACTCTGTGTCCTTACCTCCTGTACATTCTGTGTCCTTACCTCCTGTACATTCTGTGTTCTTACCCCCTTTTCACTCTGTGTCCTTACCTCCTGTTCACTCTGTGTGCTTACTCCCTGTACATTCTGTGTCCTTACCTCCTGTACATTCTGTGTTCTTACCCCCTGTTCACTCTGTGTCCTTACCTCCTGTACATTCTGTGTTCTTACCCCTGTTCACTCTGTGTCCTTACCTCCTGTACATTCTGTGTTCTTACCCCCCGTGCACTCTGTGTCCTGACCTCCTGTACATTCTGTGTTCTTACCCCCTGTTCACTCTGTGTCCTTACCTCCTGTTCACTCTGTGTGCTTACTCCCTGTACATTCTGTGTCCTTACCTCCTGTACATTCTGTGTTCTTACCCCCTGTTCACTCTGTGTCCTTACCTCCTGTACATTCTGTGTTCTTACCCCTGTTCACTCTGTGTCCTTACCTCCTGTACATTCTGTGTTCTTACCCCCCGTGCACTCTGTGTCCTGACCTCCTGTCCATTCTGTGTTCTTACCCCCTGTTCATTCTGTGTCCTTACCTCCTGTACATTCTGTGTTCTTACCCCCTGTTCACTCTGTGTCCTTACCTCCTGTACATTCTGTGTTCTTACCCCCTGTACATTCTGTGTTCTTACCCCCTGTTCACTCTGTGTCCTTACCTCCTGTACATTCTGTGTTCTTACCCCCTGTTCACTCTTTGTCCTTACCTCCTGTACATTCTGTGTCCTTACCTCCTGTACATTCTGTGTTCTTACCCCCTGTTCACTCTGTGTCCTTACCTCCTGTACATTCTGTGTTCTTACCCCCTGTTCACTCTGTGTCCTTACCCCCTGTTCACTCTGTGTCCTTACCTCCTGTACATTCTGTGATCTTACCCCCTGTTCACTCTGTGTCCTTACCTCCTGTACATTCTGTGTTCTTACCCCCTGTACATTCTGTGTTCTTACCACCTGTACATTCTGTGTTCTTACCACCTGTACATTCTGTGTTCTTACCCCCTGTTCACTCTGTGTTCTTACCTCCTGTACATTCTGTGTCCTTACCTCCTGTACATTCTGTGTTCTTACCCCCTGTTCACTCTGTGTCTTTACCTCCTGTACATTCTGTGTTCTTACCCCCACTTTATTCTGTGTTCTTACCCCCTGTTCACTCTGTGTCCTTACTCCCTGTACATTCTGTGTTCTTACCTCCTGTACCTTCTGTGTTCTTACCCCCTGTTCACTCTGTGTCCTTACCTCCTGTACATTCTGTGTTCTTACCCCCTGTTCACTCTGTGTCCTTACTCCCTGTTCACTCTGTGTCCTTACTCCCTGTACATTCTGTGTCCTTACCTCCTGTACATTCTGTGTCCTTACCCGCTGTTCACTCTGTGTCCTTACCTCCTGTACATTCTGTGTCCTTACCTCCTGTACATTCTGTGTTCTTACCCCCTTTTCACTCTGTGTCCTTACCTCCTGTACATTCTGTGTCCTTACCCCCTTTTCACTCTGTGTCCTTACCTCCTGTACATTCTGTGTCCTTACCTCCTGTACATTCTGTGTTCTTACCCCCTTTTCACTCTGTGTCCTTACCTCCTGTTCACTCTGTGTCCTTACCTCCTGTTCACTCTGTGTCCTTACTCCCTGTACATTCTGTGTCCTTACCTCCTGTACATTCTGTGTTCTTACCTCCTGTACATTCTGTGTTCTTACCCCCTGTTCACTCTGTGTCCTTACCTCCTGTACATTCTGTGTTCTTACCCCTGTTCACTCTGTGTTCTTACCTCCTGTACATTCTGTGTTCTTACCCCCCGTGCACTCTGTGTCCTGACCTCCTGTACATTCTGTGTTCTTACCTCCTGTACATTCTGTGTTCTTACCTCCTGTACATTCTGTGTTCTTACCTCCTGTTCACTCTGTGTCCTTACCTCCTGTACATTCTATGTTCTTACCCCCTGTTCACTCTGTGTCCTTGCCTCCTGTACATTCTGTGTTCTTACCCCCTGTTCACTCTGTGTCCTTACCTCCTGTACATTCTGTGTTCTTACCCCCTGTTCACTCTGTGTCCTTACCTCCTGTACATTCTGTGTCCTTACCTCCTGTACATTCTGTGTTCTTACCCCCTGTTCACTCTGTGTCCTTACCTCCTGTACATTCTGTGTTCTTACCCCCTGTTCACTCTTTGTCCTTACCTCCTGTACATTCTGTGTCCTTACCTCCTGTACGTTCTGTGTTCTTACCCCCTGTTCACTCTGTGTCCTTACCTCCTGTACATTCTGTGTTCTGACCCCCTGTTCACTCTGTGTCCTTACCACCTGTTCACTCTGTGTCCTAACCTCCTGTACATTCTGTGATCTTACCCCCTGTTCACTCTGTGTCCTTACCTCCTGTACATTCTGTGTTCTTACCCCCTGTTCACTCTGTGTCCTTACCACCTGTACATTCTGTGTCCTTACCTCCTGTACATTCTGTGTCCTTACCCCCTGTTCACTCTGTGTCCTTACCTCCTGTACATTCTGTGTTCTTACCCCCTGTTCACTCTGTGTCCTTACTCCCTGTTCACTCTGTGTCCTTACTCCCTGTACATTCTGTGTCTTTACCTCCTGTACATTCTGTGTCCTTACCTCCTGTACATTCTGTGTCCTTACCCCCTGTTCACTCTGTGTCCTTACCTCCTGTACATTCTGTGTTCTTACCCCCTGTTCACTCTGTGTCCTTACTCCCTGTTCACTCTGTGTCCTTACTCCCTGTACATTCTGTGTCCTTACCTCCTGTACATTCTGTGTTCTGACCCGCTGTTCACTCTGTGTCCTTACCTCCTGTACATTCTGTGTCCTTACCTCCTGTACATTCTGTGTTCTTACCCCCTTTTCACTCTGTGTCCTTACCTCCTGTACATTCTGTGTCCTTACCTCCTGTACATTCTGTGTTCTTACCCCCTTTTCACTGTGTCCTTACCTCCTGTTCACTCTGTGTCCTTACTCCCTGTTCACTCTGTGTCCTTACCTCCTGTACATTCTGTGTTCTTACCCCTGTTCACTCTGTGTCCTTACCTCCTGTACATTCTGTGTTCTTACCCCCCGTTCACTCTGTGTCCTTACCTCCTGTACATTCTGTGTTCTTACCCCCTGTTCACTCTGTGTCCTTACCTCCTGTACATTCTGTGTTCTTACCTCCTGTTCACTCTGTGTCCTTACCTCCTGTACATTCTATGTTCTTGCCCCCTGTTCACTCTGTGTCCTTACCTCCTGTACATTCTGTGTTCTTACCCCCTGTTCACTCTGTGTCCTTACCTCCTGTACATTCTGTGTTCTTACCCCCTGTTCACTCTGTGTCCTTACCTCCTGTACATTCTGTGTCCTTACCTCCTGTACATTCTGTGTCCTTACCTCCTGTACATTCTGTGTTCTTACCCCCTGTTCACTCTGTGTCCTTACCTCCTGTACATTCTGTGTTCTTACCCCCTGTTCACTCTTTGTCCTTACCTCCTGTTCACTCTGTGTCCTTACCTCCTGTACATTCTGTGTTCTTACCCCCTGTTCACTCTGTGTCCTTACCTCCTGTACATTCTGTGTTCTTACCCCCTGTTCACTCTGTGTCCTTACCTCCTGTACATTCTGTGTTCTTACCCCCTGTTCACTCTGTGTCCCTACCCCCTGTTCACTCTGTGTCCTTACCTCCTGTACATTCTGTGTTCTTACCCCCTGTTCACTCTGTGTCCTTACCTCCTGTACATTCTGTGTTCTTACCCCCTGTTCACTCTGTGTTCTTACCCCCTGTTCACTCTGTGTCCTTACCTCCTGTACATTCTGTGTCCTTACCTCCTGTACATTCTGTGTTCTTACCCCCTGTTCACTCTGTGTCCTTACCTCCTGTACATTCTGTGTCCTTACCTCCTGTACATTCTGTGTTCTTACCCCCTTTTCACTCTGTGTCCTTACCTCCTGTACATTCTGTGTCCTTACCTCCTGTACATTCTGTGTTCTTACCCCATTTTCACTCTGTGTCCTTACCTCCTGTTCACTCTGTGTGCTTACATTCTGTGTCCTTACCTCCTGTACATTCTGTGTTCTTACCCCCTGTTCACTCTGTGTCCTTACCTCCTGTACATTCTGTGTTCTTACCCCTGTTCACTCTGTGTCCTTACCTCCTGTACATTCTGTGTTCTTACCCCCCGTGCACTCTGTGTCCTGACCTCCTGTACATTCTGTGTTCTTACCCCCTGTTCATTCTGTGTCCTTACCTCCTGTACATTCTGTGTCCTTACCTCCAGTACATTCTGTGTTCTTACCTCCTGTTCACTCTGTGTCCTTACCTCCTGTACATTCTATGTTCTTACCCCCTGTTCACTCTGTGTCCTTACCTCCTGTACATTCTGTGTTCTTACCCCCTGTTCACTCTGTGTCCTTACCTCCTGTACATTCTGTGTTCTTACCCCCTGTTCACTCTGTGTCCTTACCTCCTGTACATTCTGTGTCCTTACCTCCTGTACATTCTGTGTTCTTACCCCCTGTTCACTCTGTGTCCTTACCTCCTGTACATTCTGTGTTCTTACCCCCTGTTCACTCTTTGTCCTTACCTCCTGTACATTCTGTGTCCTTACCTCCTGTACATTCTGTGTTCTTACCCCCTGTTCACTCTGTGTCCTTACCTCCTGTACATTCTGTGTTCTTACCCCCTGTTCACTCTGTGTCCTTACCTCCTGTACATTCTGTGTTCTTACCCCCTGTTCACTCTGTGTCCTGACCCCCTGTTCACTCTGTGTCCTTACCTCCTGTACATTCTGTGATCTTACCCCCTGTTCACTCTGTGTCCTTACCTCCTGTACATTCTGTGTTCTTACCCCCTGGACATTCTGTGTTCTTACCCCCTGTACATTCTGTGTTCTTACCCCCTGTTCACTCTGTGTTCTTACCTCCTGTACATTCTGTGTCCTTACCTCCTGTACATTCTGTGTTCTTACCCCCTGTTCACTCTGTGTCTTTACCTCCTGTACATTCTGTGTTCTTACCCCCACTTTATTCTGTGTTCTTACCCCCTGTTCACTCTGTGTCCTTACTCCCTGTACATTCTGTGTCCTTACCTCCTGTACATTCTGTGTTCTTACCCCCTGTTCACTCTGTGTCCTTACTCCCTGTTCACTCTGTGTCCTTACTCCCTGTACATTCTGTGTCCTTACCTCCTGTACATTCTGTGTCCTTACCCGCTGTTCACTCTGTGTCCTTACCTCCTGTACATTCTGTGTCCTTACCTCCTGTACATTCTGTGTTCTTACCCCCTTTTCACTCTGTGTCCTTACCTCCTGTACATTCTGTGTCCTTACCCCCTTTTCACTCTGTGTCCTTACCTCCTGTACATTCTGTGTCCTTACCTCCTGTTCACTCTGTGTCCTTACTCCCTGTACATTCTGTGTCCTTACCTCCTGTACATTCTGTGTTCTTACCCCCTGTTCACTCTGTGTCCTTACCTCCTGTACATTCTGTGTTCTTACCCCTGTTCACTCTGTGTCCTTACCTCCTGTACATTCTGTGTCCTTACCTCCTGTACATTCTGTGTTCTTACCCCCCGTGCACTCTGTGTCCTGACCTCCTGTACATTCTGTGTCCTTACCTCCTGTACATTCTGTGTTCTTACCCCCTGTACATTCTGTGTCTTTACCTCCTGTACATTCTGTGTTCTTACCCCCACTTTATTCTGTGTTCTTACCCCCTGTTCACTCTGTGTCCTTACTCCCTGTACATTCTGTGTTCTTACCTCCTGTACATTCTGTGTTCTTACTCCCTGTTCACTCTGTGTCCTTACCTCCTGTACATTCTGTGTTCTTACCCCCTGTTCACTCTGTGTCCTTACTCCCTGTTCACTCTGTGTCCTTACCCGCTGTTCACTCTGTGTCCTTACCTCCTGTACATTCTGTGTCCTTACCTCCTGTACATTCTGTGTTCTTACCCCCTTTTCACTCTGTGTCCTTACCTCCTGTACATTCTGTGTCCTTACCCCCTTTTCACTCTGTGTCCTTACCTCCTGTACATTCTGTGTCCTTACCTCCTGTACATTCTGTGTTCTTACCCCCTTTTCACTCTGTGTCCTTACCTCCTGTTCACTCTGTGTCCTTACTCCCTGTACATTCTGTGTCCTTACCTCCTGTACATTCTGTGTTCTTACCCCCTGTTCACTCTGTGTCCTTACCTCCTGTACATTCTGTGTTCTTACCCCTGTTCACTCTGTGTCCTTACCTCCTGTACATTCTGTGTTCTTACCTCCTGTACATTCTGTGTTCTTACCTCCTGTACATTCTGTGTTCTTACCTCCTGTTCACTCTGTGTCCTTACCTCCTGTACATTCTATGTTCTTACCCCCTGTTCACTCTGTGTCCTTGCCTCCTGTACATTCTGTGTTCTTACCCCCTGTTCACTCTGTGTCCTTACCTCCTGTACATTCTGTGTTCTTACCCCCTGTTCACTCTGTGTCCTTACCCCCTGTTCACTCTGTGTCCTTACCACCTGTACATTCTGTGATCTTACCCCCTGTTCACTCTGTGTCCTTACCTCCTGTACATTCTGTGTTCTTACCCCCTGTACATTCTGTGTTCTTACCCCCTGTACATTCTGTGTTCTTACCCCCTGTTCACTCTGTGTTCTTACCTCCTGTACATTCTGTGTCCTTACCTCCTGTACATTCTGTGTTCTTACCCCCTGTTCACTCTGTGTCTTTACCTCCTGTACATTCTGTGTTCTTACCCCCACTTTATTCTGTGTTCTTACCCCCTGTTCACTCTGTGTCCTTACTCCCTGTACATTCTGTGTTCTTACCTCCTGTACATTCTGTGTTCTTACCCTCTGTTCACTCTGTGTCCTTACCTCCTGTACATTCTGTGTCCTTACCTCCTGTACATTCTGTGTTCTTACCCCCTTTTCACTGTGTCCTTACCTCCTGTTCACTCTGTGTCCTTACTCCCTGTTCACTCTGTGTCCTTACCTCCTGTACATTCTGTGTTCTTACCCCTGTTCACTCTGTGTCCTTACCTCCTGTACATTCTGTGTTCTTACCCCCCGTTCACTCTGTGTCCTTACCTCCTGTACATTCTGTGTTCTTACCCCCTGTTCACTCTGTGTCCTTACCTCCTGTACATTCTGTGTTCTTACCTCCTGTTCACTCTGTGTCCTTACCTCCTGTACATTCTATGTTCTTACCCCCTGTTCACTCTGTGTCCTTACCTCCTGTACATTCTGTGTTCTTACCCCCTGTTCACTCTGTGTCCTTACCTCCTGTACATTCTGTGTTCTTACCCCCTGTTCACTCTGTGTCCTTACCTCCTGTACATTCTGTGTCCTTACCTCCTGTACATTCTGTGTTCTTACCCCCTGTTCACTCTGTGTCCTTACCTCCTGTACATTCTGTGTTCTTACCCCCTGTTCACTCTTTGTCCTTACCTCCTGTTCACTCTGTGTCCTTACCTCCTGTACATTCTGTGTTCTTACCCCCTGTTCACTCTGTGTCCTTATCTCCTGTACATTCTGTGTTCTTACCCCCTGTTCACTCTGTGTCCTTACCTCCTGTACATTCTGTGTCCTTACCCCCTGTTCACTCTGTGTCCTTACCTCCTGTACATTCTGTGTTCTTACCCCCTGTTCACTCTGTGTCCTTACCTCCTGTACATTCTGTGTCCTTACCTCCTGTACATTCTGTGTTCTTACCCCCTGTTCACTCTGTGTTCTTACCCCCTGTTCACTCTGTGTCCTTACCTCCTGTACATTCTGTGTCCTTACCTCCTGTACATTCTGTGTTCTTACCCCCTGTTCACTCTGTGTCTTTACCTCCTGTACATTCTGTGTTTTTACCCCCTGTTCACTCTGTGTCCTTACTCCCTGTTCACTCTGTGTCCTTACTCCCTGTACATTCTGTGTCCTTACCTCCTGTACATTCTGTGTTCTTACCCGCTGTTCACTCTGTGTCCTTACCTCCTGTACATTCTGTGTCCTTACCTCCTGTACATTCTGTGTTCTTACCCCCTTTTCACTCTGTGTCCTTACCTCCTGTACATTTTGTGTCCTTACCTCCTGTACATTCTGTGTTCTTACCCCCTTTTCACTCTGTGTCCTTACCTCCTGTTCACTCTGTGTGCTTACTCCCTGTACATTCTGTGTCCTTACCTCCTGTACATTCTGTGTTCTTACCCCCTGTTCACTCTGTGTCCTTACCTCCTGTACATTCTGTGTTCTTACCCCTGTTCACTCTGTGTCCTTACCTCCTGTACATTCTGTGTTCTTACCCCCCGTGCACTCTGTGTCCTGACCTCCTGTACATTCTGTGTTCTTACCCCCTGTTCATTCTGTGTCCTTACCTCCTGTACATTCTGTGTCCTTACCTCCTGTACATTCTGTGTTCTTACCTCCTGTTCACTCTGTGTCCTTACCTCCTGTACATTCTATGTTCTTACCCCCTGTTCACTCTGTGTCCTTACCTCCTGTACATTCTGTGTTCTTACCCCCTGTTCACTCTGTGTCCTTACCTCCTGTACATTCTGTGTTCTTACCCCCTGTTCACTCTGTGTCCTTACCTCCTGTACATTCTGTGTCCTTACCTCCTGTACATTCTGTGTTCTTACCCCCTCTTCACTCTGTGTCCTTACCTCCTGTACATTCTGTGTTCTTACCCCCTGTTCACTCTTTGTCCTTGCCTCCTGTACATTCTGTGTCCTTACCTCCTGTACATTCTGTGTTCTTACCCCCTGTTCACTCTGTGTCCGTACCTCCTGTACATTCTGTGTTCTTACCCCCTGTTCACTCTGTGTCCTTACCTCCTGTACATTCTGTGTTCTTACCCCCTGTTCACTCTGTGTCCTTACCCCCTGTTCACTCTGTGTCCTTACCTCCTGTACATTCTGTGATCTTACCCCCTGTTCACTCTGTGTTCTTACCCCCTGTACATTCTGTGTCCTTACCCCCTGTACATTCTGTGTTCTTACCCCCTGTACATTCTGTGTTCTTACCCCCTGTTCACTCTGTGTTCTTACCTCCTGTACATTCTGTGTCCTTACCTCCTGTACATTCTGTGTTCTTACCCCCTGTTCACTCTGTGTCTTTACCTCCTGTACATTCTGTGTTCTTACCCCCACTTTATTGGGTGTTCTTACCCCCTGTTCACTCTGTGTCCTTACTCCCTGTACATTCTGTGTTCTTACCTCCTGTACATTCTGTGTTCTTACCCCCTGTTCACTCTGTGTCCTTACCTCCTGTACATTCTGTGTTCTTACCCCCTGTTCACTCTGTGTCCTTACTCCCTGTTCACTCTGTGTCCTTACTCCCTGTACATTCTGTGTCCTTACCTCCTGTACATTCTGTGTCCTTACCCGCTGTTCACTCTGTGTCCTTACCTCCTGTACATTCTGTGTCCTTACCTCCTGTACATTCTGTGTTCTTACCCCCTTTTCACTCTGTGTCCTTACCTCCTGTACATTCTGTGTCCTTACCCCCTTTTCACTCTGTGTCCTTACCTCCTGTACATTCTGTGTCCTTACCTCCTGTACATTCTGTGTTCTTACCCCCTTTTCACTCTGTGTCCTTACCTCCTGTTCACTCTGTGTCCTTACTCCCTGTACATTCTGTGTCCTTACCTCCTGTACATTCTGTGTTCTTACCCCCTGTTCACTCTGTGTGCTTACCTCCTGTACATTCTGTGTTCTTACCCCTGTTCACTCTGTGTCCTTACCTCCTGTACATTCTGTGTTCTTACCCCCCGTGCACTCTGTGTCCTGACCTCCTGTACATTCTGTGTTCTTACCTCCTGTACATTCTGTGTTCTTACCTCCTGTTCACTCTGTGTCCTTACCTCCTGTACATTCTATGTTCTTACCCCCTGTTCACTCTGTGTCCTTGCCTCCTGTACATTCTGTGTTCTTACCCCCTGTTCACTCTGTGTCCTTACCTCCTGTACATTCTGTGTTCTTACCCCCTGTTCACTCTGTGTCCTTACCTCCTGTACATTCTGTGTCCTTACCTCCTGTACATTCTGTGTTCTTACCCCCTGTTCACTCTGTGTCCTTACCTCCTGTACATTCTGTGTTCTGACCCCCTGTTCACTCTGTGTCCTTACCACCTGTTCACTCTGTGTCCTTACCTCCTGTACATTCTGTGATCTTACCCCCTGTTCACTCTGTGTCCTTACCTCCTGTACATTCTGTGTTCTTACCCCCTGTTCACTCTGTGTCCTTACCACCTGTTCACTCTGTGTCCTTACCTCCTGTACATTCTGTGTTCTTACCCCCTGTTCACTCTGTGTCTTTACCTCCTGTACATTCTGTGTTCTTAGCCCCACTTTATTCTGTGTTCTTACCCCCTGTTCACTCTGTGTCCTTACTCCCTGTACTTTCTGTGTTCTTACTCCCTGTTCACTCTGTGTCCTTACCTCCTGTACATTCTGTGTTCTTACCCCCACTTTATTCTGTGTTCTTACCCCCTGTTCACTCTGTGTCCTTACCTCCTGTACATTCTGTGTTCTTACCCTCACTTTATTCTGTGTTCTTACCCCCTGTTCACTCTGTGTCCTTACCTCCTGTACATTCTGTGTTCTTACTCCCTGTGCATTCTGTGTCCTTACCCCCTGTTCACTCTGTGTCCCTACCTCCTGTACATTCTGTGTTCTTACTCCCTGTACATTCTGTGTCCTTACCCCCTGTTCACTCTGTGTCCTTACCTCCTGTACATTCTGTGTTCTTACCCCCTGTTCACTCTGTGTCCTTACCTCCTGTACATTCTGTGTTCTTACCCCTGTTCACTCTGTGTCCTTACCTCCTGTACATTCTGTGTTCTTACCCCTGTTCACTCTGTGTCCTTACCTCCTGTACATTCTGTGTTCTTACCCCCTGTTCACTCTGTGTCCTTACCTCCTGTACATTCTGTGTTCTTACCTCCTGTTCACTCTGTGCCCTTACCTCCTGTACATTCTGTGTTCTTACCCCCTGTTCACTCTGTATCCTTACCTCCTGTACATTCTGTGTTCTTACCCCCTGTTCACTCTGTGTCCTTACCTCCTGTACATTCTGTGTTCTTACCCCCTGTTCACTCTGTGTCCTTACCTCCTGTACATTCTGTGTCCTTACCTCCTGTACATTCTGTGTTCTTACCCCCTGTTCACTCTGTGTCCTTACCTCCTGTACATTCTGTGTTCTTACCCCCTGTTCACTCTTTGTCCTTACCTCCTGTACATTCTGTGTCCTTACCTCCTGTACATTCTGTGTTCTTACCCCCTGTTCACTCTGTGTCCTTACCTCCTGTACATTCTGTGTTCTTACCCCCTGTTCACTCTGTGTCCTTACTTCCTGTACATTCTGTGTTCTTACCCCCTGTTCACTCTGTGTCCTTACCCCCTGTTCACTCTGTGTCCTTACCTCCTGTACATTCTGTGTTCTTACCCCCTGTTCACTCTGTGTCCTTACCTCCTGTACATTCTGTGTTCTTACCCCCTGTTCACTCTGTGTTCTTACCTCCTGTACATTCTGTGTCCTTACCTCCTGTACATTCTGTGTTCTTACCCCCTGTTCACTCTGTGTCCTTACCTCCTGTACATTCTGTGTCCTTACCTCCTGTACATTCTGTGTTCTTACCCCCTGTTCACTCTGTGTCCTTACCTCCTGTACATTCTGTGTTCTTACCCCCTGTTCACTCTGTGTCCTTACTCCCTGTTCACTCTGTGTTCTTACTCCCTGTACATTCTGTGTCCTTACCTCCTGTACATTCTGTGTTCTTACCCGCTGTTCACTCTGTGTCCTTACCTCCTGTACATTCTGTGTCCTTACCTCCTGTACATTCTGTGTTCTTACCCCCTTTTCACTCTGTGTCCTTACCTCCTGTACATTCTGTGTCCTTACCTCCTGTACATTCTGTGTTCTTACCCCCTTTTCACTCTGTGTCCTTACCCCCTGTTCACTCTGTGTCCTTACCTCTTGTACATTCTGTGATCTTACCCCCTGTTCACTCTGTGTCCTTACCTCCTGTACATTCTGTGTTCTTACCCCCTGTTCTCTCTGTGTTCTTACCTCCTGTACATTCTGTGTCCTTAACTCCTGTACATTCTGTGTTCTTACCCCCTGTTCACTCTGTGTCTTTACCTCCTGTACATTCTGTGTTCTTACCCCCACTTTATTCTGTGTTCTTACCCCCTGTTCACTCTGTGTCCTTACTCCCTGTACATTCTGTGTTCTTACTCCCTGTTCACTCTGTGTCCTTACCTCCTGTACATTCTGTGTTCTTACCCCCACTTTATTCTGTGTTCTTACCCCCTGTTCACTCTGTGTCCTTACCTCCTGTACATTCTATGTTCTTACCCTCACTTTATTCTGTGTTCTTACCCCCTGTTCAATCTGTGTCCTTACCTCCTGTACATTCTGTGTTCTTACCCCCACTTCATTCTGTGTTCTTACCCCCTGTTCACTCTGTGCCCCTACCTCCTGTACATTCTGTGTTCTTACTCCCTGTACATTCTGTGTCCTTACCCCCTGTACATTCTGTGTTCTTACCCCCTGTTCACTCTGTGTCCTTACCTCCTGTACATTCTGTGTTCTTACCCCGTGTACATTCTGTGTCCTTACTCCCTGTACATTCTGTGTCCTTACCTCCTGGACACTCTGTGTCCTTCCCTCCTGTACGCTCTGTGCCCTTACCTCCTGTACATTCTGTGTCCTTCCCCCCTGTTCACTCTGTGTCCTTACCTCCTGTACATTCTGTGTTCTTACCCCCACTTTATTCTGTGTTCTTACCCCCTGTTCACTCTGTGTCCTTACCTCCTGTACATTCTGTGTTCTTACCCCCAGTACATTCTGTGTCCTTACTCCCTGTTCACTCTGTGTCCTTACCTCCTGTACATTGTGTTCTTACCCCCTGTTCACTCTGTGTCCTTACCTCCTGCACATTCTGTGTTCTTACCCCCTGTTCACTCTGTGTCCTTACCTCCTGTACATTCTGTGTTCTTACCCCTTGTTCACTCTGTGTCCTTACCTCCTGTATGTTCTGTGTTCTTACCCCCTGTTCACTCTGTGTCCTTACCTCCTGTACATTCTGTGTTCTTACCCCTTGTTCATTCTGTGTCCTTACCTCCTGTACATTCTGTGTTCTTACCCCTTGTTCACTCTGTGTCCTTACTCCCTGTACATTCTGTGTTCTTACCCCTTGTTCACTCTGTGTCCTTACTCCCTGTACATTCTGTGTTCTTACCCCCTGTTCACTCTGTGTCTTTACCTCCTGTACATTCTGTGTTCTTACCCCCACTTTATTCTGTGTTCTTACCCCCTGTTCACTCTGTGTCCTTACTCCCTGTACATTCTGTGTTCTTACTCCCTGTTCACTCTGTGTCCTTACCTCCTGTACATTCTGTGTTCTTACCCCCACTTTATTCTGTGTTCTTACCCCCTGTTCACTCTGTGTCCTTACCTCCTGTACATTCTATGTTCTTACCCTCACTTTATTCTGTGTTCTTACCCCCTGTTCAATCTGTGTCCTTACCTCCTGTACATTCTGTGTTCTTACCCCCACTTCATTCTGTGTTCTTACCCCCTGTTCACTCTGTGCCCCTACCTCCTGTATATTCTGTGTTCTTACTCCCTGTACATTCTGTGTCCTTACCCCCTGTACATTCTGTGTTCTTACCCCCTGTTCACTCTGTGTCCTTACCTCCTGTACATTCTGTGTTCTTACCCCGTGTACATTCTGTGTCCTTACTCCCTGTACATTCTGTGTCCTTACCTCCTGGACACTCTGTGTCCTTCCCTCCTGTACGCTCTGTGCCCTTACCTCCTGTACATTCTGTGTCCTTCCCCCCTGTTCACTCTGTGCCCTTACCTCCTGTACATTCTGTGTTCTTACCCCCCGTGCACTCTGTGTCCTGACCTCCTGTACATTCTGTGTTCTTACCTCCTGTACATTCTGTGTTCTTACCTCCTGTTCACTCTGTGTCCTTACCTCCTGTACATTCTATGTTCTTACCCCCTGTTCACTCTGTGTCCTTGCCTCCTGTACATTCTGTGTTCTTACCCCCTGTTCACTCTGTGTCCTTACCTCCTGTACATTCTGTGTTCTTACCCCCTGTTCACTCTGTGTCCTTACCTCCTGTACATTCTGTGTCCTTACCTCCTGTACATTCTGTGTTCTTACCCCCTGTTCACTCTGTGTCCTTACCTCCTGTACATTCTGTGTTCTGACCCCCTGTTCACTCTGTGTCCTTACCACCTGTTCACTCTGTGTCCTTACCTCCTGTACATTCTGTGATCTTACCCCCTGTTCACTCTGTGTCCTTACCTCCTGTACATTCTGTGTTCTTACCCCCTGTTCACTCTGTGTCCTTACCACCTGTTCACTCTGTGTCCTTACCTCCTGTACATTCTGTGTTCTTACCCCCTGTTCACTCTGTGTCTTTACCTCCTGTACATTCTGTGTTCTTAGCCCCACTTTATTCTGTGTTCTTACCCCCTGTTCACTCTGTGTCCTTACTCCCTGTACTTTCTGTGTTCTTACTCCCTGTTCACTCTGTGTCCTTACCTCCTGTACATTCTGTGTTCTTACCCCCACTTTATTCTGTGTTCTTACCCCCTGTTCACTCTGTGTCCTTACCTCCTGTACATTCTGTGTTCTTACCCTCACTTTATTCTGTGTTCTTACCCCCTGTTCACTCTGTGTCCTTACCTCCTGTACATTCTGTGTTCTTACTCCCTGTGCATTCTGTGTCCTTACCCCCTGTTCACTCTGTGTCCCTACCTCCTGTACATTCTGTGTTCTTACTCCCTGTACATTCTGTGTCCTTACCCCCTGTTCACTCTGTGTCCTTACCTCCTGTACATTCTGTGTTCTTACCCCCTGTTCACTCTGTGTCCTTACCTCCTGTACATTCTGTGTTCTTACCCCTGTTCACTCTGTGTCCTTACCTCCTGTACATTCTGTGTTCTTACCCCTGTTCACTCTGTGTCCTTACCTCCTGTACATTCTGTGTTCTTACCCCCTGTTCACTCTGTGTCCTTACCTCCTGTACATTCTGTGTTCTTACCTCCTGTTCACTCTGTGCCCTTACCTCCTGTACATTCTGTGTTCTTACCCCCTGTTCACTCTGTATCCTTACCTCCTGTACATTCTGTGTTCTTACCCCCTGTTCACTCTGTGTCCTTACCTCCTGTACATTCTGTGTTCTTACCCCCTGTTCACTCTGTGTCCTTACCTCCTGTACATTCTGTGTCCTTACCTCCTGTACATTCTGTGTTCTTACCCCCTGTTCACTCTGTGTCCTTACCTCCTGTACATTCTGTGTTCTTACCCCCTGTTCACTCTTTGTCCTTACCTCCTGTACATTCTGTGTCCTTACCTCCTGTACATTCTGTGTTCTTACCCCCTGTTCACTCTGTGTCCTTACCTCCTGTACATTCTGTGTTCTTACCCCCTGTTCACTCTGTGTCCTTACTTCCTGTACATTCTGTGTTCTTACCCCCTGTTCACTCTGTGTCCTTACCCCCTGTTCACTCTGTGTCCTTACCTCCTGTACATTCTGTGTTCTTACCCCCTGTTCACTCTGTGTCCTTACCTCCTGTACATTCTGTGTTCTTACCCCCTGTTCACTCTGTGTTCTTACCTCCTGTACATTCTGTGTCCTTACCTCCTGTACATTCTGTGTTCTTACCCCCTGTTCACTCTGTGTCCTTACCTCCTGTACATTCTGTGTCCTTACCTCCTGTACATTCTGTGTTCTTACCCCCTGTTCACTCTGTGTCCTTACCTCCTGTACATTCTGTGTTCTTACCCCCTGTTCACTCTGTGTCCTTACTCCCTGTTCACTCTGTGTTCTTACTCCCTGTACATTCTGTGTCCTTACCTCCTGTACATTCTGTGTTCTTACCCGCTGTTCACTCTGTGTCCTTACCTCCTGTACATTCTGTGTCCTTACCTCCTGTACATTCTGTGTTCTTACCCCCTTTTCACTCTGTGTCCTTACCTCCTGTACATTCTGTGTCCTTACCTCCTGTACATTCTGTGTTCTTACCCCCTTTTCACTCTGTGTCCTTACCCCCTGTTCACTCTGTGTCCTTACCTCTTGTACATTCTGTGATCTTACCCCCTGTTCACTCTGTGTCCTTACCTCCTGTACATTCTGTGTTCTTACCCCCTGTTCACTCTGTGTTCTTACCTCCTGTACATTCTGTGTCCTTAACTCCTGTACATTCTGTGTTCTTACCCCCTGTTCACTCTGTGTCTTTACCTCCTGTACATTCTGTGTTCTTACCCCCACTTTATTCTGTGTTCTTACCCCCTGTTCACTCTGTGTCCTTACTCCCTGTACATTCTGTGTTCTTACTCCCTGTTCACTCTGTGTCCTTACCTCCTGTACATTCTGTGTTCTTACCCCCACTTTATTCTGTGTTCTTACCCCCTGTTCACTCTGTGTCCTTACCTCCTGTACATTCTATGTTCTTACCCTCACTTTATTCTGTGTTCTTACCCCCTGTTCAATCTGTGTCCTTACCTCCTGTACATTCTGTGTTCTTACCCCCACTTCATTCTGTGTTCTTACCCCCTGTTCACTCTGTGCCCCTACCTCCTGTACATTCTGTGTTCTTACTCCCTGTACATTCTGTGTCCTTACCCCCTGTACATTCTGTGTTCTTACCCCCTGTTCACTCTGTGTCCTTACCTCCTGTACATTCTGTGTTCTTACCCCGTGTACATTCTGTGTCCTTACTCCCTGTACATTCTGTGTCCTTACCTCCTGGACACTCTGTGTCCTTCCCTCCTGTACGCTCTGTGCCCTTACCTCCTGTACATTCTGTGTCCTTCCCCCCTGTTCACTCTGTGTCCTTACCTCCTGTACATTCTGTGTTCTTACCCCCACTTTATTCTGTGTTCTTACCCCCTGTTCACTCTGTGTCCTTACCTCCTGTACATTCTGTGTTCTTACCCCCAGTACATTCTGTGTCCTTACTCCCTGTTCACTCTGTGTCCTTACCTCCTGTACATTGTGTTCTTACCCCCTGTTCACTCTGTGTCCTTACCTCCTGCACATTCTGTGTTCTTACCCCCTGTTCACTCTGTGTCCTTACCTCCTGTACATTCTGTGTTCTTACCCCTTGTTCACTCTGTGTCCTTACCTCCTGTACGTTCTGTGTTCTTACCCCCTGTTCACTCTGTGTCCTTACCTCCTGTACATTCTGTGTTCTTACCCCGTGTTCATTCTGTGTCCTTACCTCCTGTACATTCTGTGTTCTTACCCCTTGTTCACTCTGTGTCCTTACTCCCTGTACATTCTGTGTTCTTACCCCTTGTTCACTCTGTGTCCTTACTCCCTGTACATTCTGTGTTCTTACCCCCTGTTCACTCTGTGTCTTTACCTCCTGTACATTCTGTGTTCTTACCCCCACTTTATTCTGTGTTCTTACCCCCTGTTCACTCTGTGTCCTTACTCCCTGTACATTCTGTGTTCTTACTCCCTGTTCACTCTGTGTCCTTACCTCCTGTACATTCTGTGTTCTTACCCCCACTTTATTCTGTGTTCTTACCCCCTGTTCACTCTGTGTCCTTACCTCCTGTACATTCTATGTTCTTACCCTCACTTTATTCTGTGTTCTTACCCCCTGTTCAATCTGTGTCCTTACCTCCTGTACATTCTGTGTTCTTACCCCCACTTCATTCTGTGTTCTTACCCCCTGTTCACTCTGTGCCCCTACCTCCTGTACATTCTGTGTTCTTACTCCCTGTACATTCTGTGTCCTTACCCCCTGTACATTCTGTGTTCTTACCCCCTGTTCACTCTGTGTCCTTACCTCCTGTACATTCTGTGTTCTTACCCCGTGTACATTCTGTGTCCTTACTCCCTGTACATTCTGTGTCCTTACCTCCTGGACACTCTGTGTCCTTCCCTCCTGTACGCTCTGTGCCCTTACCTCCTGTACATTCTGTGTCCTTCCCCCCTGTTCACTCTGTGTCCTTACCTCCTGTACATTCTGTGTTCTTACCCCCACTTTATTCTGTGTTCTTACCCCCTGTTCACTCTGTGTCCTTACCTCCTGTACATTCTGTGTTCTTACCCCCAGTACATTCTGTGTCCTTACTCCCTGTTCACTCTGTGTCCTTACCTCCTGTACATTGTGTTCTTACCCCCTGTTCACTCTGTGTCCTTACCTCCTGCACATTCTGTGTTCTTACCCCCTGTTCACTCTGTGTCCTTACCTCCTGTACATTCTGTGTTCTTACCCCTTGTTCACTCTGTGTCCTTACCTCCTGTACGTTCTGTGTTCTTACCCCCTGTTCACTCTGTGTCCTTACCTCCTGTACATTCTGTGTTCTTACCCCTTGTTCATTCTGTGTCCTTACCTCCTGTACATTCTGTGTTCTTACCCCTTGTTCACTCTGTGTCCTTACTCCCTGTACATTCTGTGTTCTTACCCCCCTGTTCACTCTGTGTCCTTACCTCCTGTACATTCTGTATTCTTACCCCCCTGTTCACTCAGTGTCCTTACTCCCTGTACATTCTGTGTTCTTACCCCCTGTTCACTCTGTGTCCTTACCCCCTGTTCACTCTGTGTCCTTACCTCCTGTACATTCTGTGTTCTTACCCCCCTGTTTACTCTGTGTCCTTGCCTCCTGTACATTCTGTGTTCTTACCCCCTGTTCACTCTGTGTCCTTACCCCCTGTTCACTCTGTGTCCTTACCCCCTGTACATTCTGTGTTCTTACCCCCTGTACATTCTGTGTTCTTACCCCCTGTTCACTCTGTGTCCTTACCTCCTGTACATTCTGTGTTCTTACCTCCTGTACACTCTGTGTCCTTACCTCCTGTACATTCTGTGTTCTTACCCCCTGTTCACTCTGTGTCCTTACCTCCTGTACATTCTGTGTTCTTCCCCCCACTTTATTCTGTGTTCTTACCCCCTGTTCACTCTGTGTCCCTACCTCCTGTACATTCTGTGTTCTTACTCCCTGTACATTCTGTGTCCTTTCCCCCTGTTCACTCTGTGTCCTTACCTCCTGTACGCTCTGTGTCCTTACCTCCTGTACGCTCTGTGTCCTTACCTCCTGTACATTCTGTGTCCTTCCCCCCTGTTCACTCTGTGTCCTTACCTCCTGTTCACTCTGTGTCCTTACCCCCACTTTATTCTGTGTTCTTACCCCCTGTTCACTCTGTGTCCTTACCTCCTGTACATTCTGTGTTCTTACCCCCACTTTATTCTGTGTTCTTACCCCCTGTACATTCTGTGTCCTTACCCCCTTTTCACTCTGTGTCCTTGCCTCCTGTGCATTCTGTGTTCTTACCCCCTGTTCACTCTGTGTCCTTACCTCCTGTACATTCTGTGTTCTTACCCCTTGTTCACTCTGTGTCCTTACCTCCTGTACGTTCTGTGTTCTTACCCCCTGTTCACTCTGTGTCCTTACCTCCTGTACATTCTGTGTTCTTACCCCTTGTTCATTCTGTGTCCTTACCTCCTGTACATTCTGTGTTCTTACCCCTTGTTCACTCTGTCACCTTACTCCCTGTGCATTCTGTGTTCTTACCCCCCTGTTCACTCTGTGTCCTTACCTCCTGGACATTCTGTGTTCTTACCCCCCTGTTCACTCTGTGTCCTTACCTCCTGTACATTCTGTGTTCTTACCCCCCTGTTCACTCTGTGTCCTTACTCCCTGTACATTCTGTGTTCTTACCCCCTGTTCACTCTGTGACCTTACCCCCCTGTTCACTCTGTGACCTTACCCCCTGTTCACTCTGTGTCCTTACCCCCCTGTTCACTCTGTGTCCTTACCCCCCTGTACATTCTGTGTTCTTACCCCCTGTTCACTCTGTGTTCTTACCTCCTTTACATTCTGTGTCCTTACCTCCTGTACATTCTGTGTTCTTACCCCCTGTTCACTCTGTGTCCTTACCTCCTGTACATTCTGTGTCCTTACCTCCAGTACATTCTGTGTTCTTACCCCCTGTTCACTCTGTGTCCTTACCTCCTGTACATTCTGTGTCCTTACCTCCTGTACATTCTGTGTTCTTACCCCCTTTTCACTCTGTGTCCTTACCCCCTGTTCACTCTGTGTCCTTACCCCCTGTTCACTCTGTGTCCTTACCTCCTGTACATTCTGTGATCTTACCCCCTGTTCACTCTGTGTCCTTGCCTCCTGTACATTCTGTGTTCTTACCCCCTGTTCACTCTGTGTTCTTACCTCCTGTACATTCTGTGTCCTTACCTCCTGTACATTCTGTGTTCTTACCCCCTGTTCACTCTGTGTCTTTAACTCCTGTACATTCTGTGTTCTTACCCCCACTTTATTCTGTGTTCTTACCCCCTGTTCACTCTGTGTCCTTACTCCCTGTACATTCTGTGTTCTTACTCCCTGTTCACTCTGTGTCCTTACCTCCTGTACATTCTGTGTTCTTACCCCCACTTTATTCTGTGTTCTTACCCCCTGTTCACTCTGTGTCCTTACCTCCTGTACATTCTATGTTCTTACCCTCACTTTATTCTGTGTTCTTACCCCCTGTTCACTCTGTGTCCTTACCTCCTGTACATTCTGTGTTCTTACCCCCACTTTATTCTGTGTTCTTACCCCCTGTTCACTCTGTGTCCCTACCTCCTGTACATTCTGTGTTCTTACTCCCTGTACATTCTGTGTCCTTACCCCCTGTTCACTCTGTGTCCTTACCTCCTGTACATTCTGTGTTCTTACCCCCTGTTCACTCTGTGTCCTTACCTCCTGTACATTCTGTGTTCTTACCCCCTGTTCACTCTGTGTCCTTACCTCCTGTACATTCTGTGTTCTTACCCCCACTTTATTCTGTGTTCTTACCCCGTGTACATTCTGTGTCCTTACTCCCTGTACATTCTGTGTCCTTACCTCCTGGACACTCTGTGTCCTTCCCTCCTGTACGCTCTGTGCCCTTACCTCCTGTACATACTGTGTCCTTCCCCCCTGTTCACTCTGTGTCCTTACCTCCTGTACATTCTGTGTTCTTACCCCCACTTTATTCTGTGTTCTTACCCCCTGTTCACTCTGTGTCCTTACCTCCTGTACATTCTGTGTTCTTACCCCCACTTTATTCTGTGTTCTTACCCCCTGTACATTCTGTGTCCTTACTCCCTGTTCACTCTGTGTCCTTACCTCCTGTACATTGTGTTCTTACCCCCTGTTCACTCTGTGTCCTTACCTCCTGCACATTCTGTGTTCTTACCCCCTGTTCACTCTGTGTCCTTACCTCCTGTACATTCTGTGTTCTTACCCCTTGTTCACTCTGTGTCCTTACCTCCTGTACGTTCTGTGTTCTTACCCCCTGTTCACTCTGTGTCCTTACCTCCTGTACATTCTGTGTTCTTACCCCTTGTTCATTCTGTGTCCTTACCTCCTGTACATTCTGTGTTCTTACCCCTTGTTCACTCTGTGTCCTTACTCCCTGTACATTCTGTGTTCTTACCCCCCTGTTCACTCTGTGTCCTTACCTCCTGTACATTCTGTATTCTTACCCCCCTGTTCACTCTGTGTCCTTACTCCCTGTACATTCTGTGTTCTTACCCCCTGTTCACTCTGTGTCCTTACCCCCTGTTCACTCTGTGTCCTTACCTCCTGTACATTCTGTGTTCTTACCCCCCTGTTCACTCTGTGTCCTTGCCTCCTGTACATTCTGTGTTCTTACCCCCTGTTCACTCTGTGTCCTTACCCCCTGTTCACTCTGTGTCCTTACCCCCTGTACATTCTGTGTTCTTACCCCCTGTACATTCTGTGTTCTTACCCCCTGTTCACTCTGTGTCCTTACCTCCTGTACATTCTGTGTCCTTACCCCCTGTACATTCTGTGTTCTTACCCCCTGTACATTCTGTGTTCTTACCCCCTGTTCACTCTGTGTCCTTACCTCCTGTACATTCTGTGTTCTTACCCCCACTTTATTCTGTGTTCTTACCCCCTGTTCACTCTGTGTCCTTACCCCGTGTTCACTCTGTGTCCTTACCTCTTGTACATTCTGTGTTCTTACCCCCTGTTCACTCTGTGTCCTTACCTCCTGTACATTCTGTGTTCTTACCCCTTGTTCACTCTGTGTCCTTACTCCCTGTACATTCTGTGTTCTTACCCCCTGTTCACTCTGTGTCCTTACCTCCTGTACATTCTGTGTTCTTACCCCCTGTTCACTCTGTGTCCTTACCTCCTGTCCATTCTGTGTTCTTACCCCCTGTTCACTCTGTGTCCTTACCCCCTGTTCACTCTGTGTCCTTACCTCCTGTACATTCTGTGTTCTTCCCCCCACTTTATTCTGTGTTCTTACCCCCTGTTCACTCTGTGTCCCTACCTCCTGTACATTCTGTGTTCTTACTCCCTGTACATTCTGTGTCCTTTCCCCCTGTTCACTCTGTGTCCTTACCTCCTGTACACTCTGTGTCCTTACCTCCTGTACACTCTGTGTCCTTACCTCCTGTACATTCTGTGTCCTTCCCCCCTGTTCACTCTGTGTCCTTACCTCCTGTTCACTCTGTGTCCTTACCCCCACTTTATTCTGTGTTCTTACCCCCTGTTCACTCTGTGTCCTTACCTCCTGTACATTCTGTGTTCTTACCCCCACTTTATTCTGTGTTCTTACCCCCTGTACATTCTGTGTCCTTACTCCCTGTTCACTCTGTGTCCTTACCTCCTGTACATTCTGTGTCCTTACCCCCTGTTCACTCTGTGTCCTTGCCTCCTGTGCATTCTGTGTTCTTACCCCCTGTTCACTCTGTGTCCTTACCTCCTGTACATTCTGTGTTCTTACCCCTTGTTCACTCTGTGTCCTTACCTCCTGTACGTTCTGTGTTCTTACCCCCTGTTCACTCTGTGTCCTTACCTCCTGTACATTCTGTGTTCTTACCCCTTGTTCATTCTGTGTCCTTACCTCCTGTACATTCTGTGTTCTTACCCCTTGTTCACTCTGTCACCTTACTCCCTGTGCATTCTGTGTTCTTACCCCCCTGTTCACTCTGTGTCCTTACCTCCTGGACATTCTGTGTTCTTACCCCCCTGTTCACTCTGTGTCCTTACCTCCTGTACATTCTGTGTTCTTACCCCCCTGTTCACTCTGTGTCCTTACTCCCTGTACATTCTGTGTTCTTACCCCCTGTTCACTCTGTGACCTTACCCCCCTGTTCACTCTGTGACCTTACCCCCTGTTCACTCTGTGTCCTTACCCCCCTGTTCACTCTGTGTCCTTACCCCCCTGTACATTCTGTGTTCTTACCCCCTGTTCACTCTGTGTTCTTACCTCCTTTACATTCTGTGTCCTTACCTCCTGTACATTCTGTGTTCTTACCCCCTGTTCACTCTGTGTCCTTACCTCCTGTACATTCTGTGTCCTTACCTCCAGTACATTCTGTGTTCTTACCCCCTGTTCACTCTGTGTCCTTACCTCCTGTACATTCTGTGTCCTTACCTCCTGTACATTCTGTGTTCTTACCCCCTTTTCACTCTGTGTCCTTACCCCCTGTTCACTCTGTGTCCTTACCCCCTGTTCACTCTGTGTCCTTACCTCCTGTACATTCTGTGATCTTACCCCCTGTTCACTCTGTGTCCTTGCCTCCTGTACATTCTGTGTTCTTACCCCCTGTTCACTCTGTGTTCTTACCTCCTGTACATTCTGTGTCCTTACCTCCTGTACATTCTGTGTTCTTACCCCCTGTTCACTCTGTGTCTTTAACTCCTGTACATTCTGTGTTCTTACCCCCACTTTATTCTGTGTTCTTACCCCCTGTTCACTCTGTGTCCTTACTCCCTGTACATTCTGTGTTCTTACTCCCTGTTCACTCTGTGTCCTTACCTCCTGTACATTCTGTGTTCTTACCCCCACTTTATTCTGTGTTCTTACCCCCTGTTCACTCTGTGTCCTTACCTCCTGTACATTCTATGTTCTTACCCTCACTTTATTCTGTGTTCTTACCCCCTGTTCACTCTGTGTCCTTACCTCCTGTACATTCTGTGTTCTTACCCCCACTTTATTCTGTGTTCTTACCCCCTGTTCACTCTGTGTCCCTACCTCCTGTACATTCTGTGTTCTTACTCCCTGTACATTCTGTGTCCTTACCCCCTGTTCACTCTGTGTCCTTACCTCCTGTACATTCTGTGTTCTTACCCCCTGTTCACTCTGTGTCCTTACCTCCTGTACATTCTGTGTTCTTACCCCCTGTTCACTCTGTGTCCTTACCTCCTGTACATTCTGTGTTCTTACCCCCACTTTATTCTGTGTTCTTACCCCGTGTACATTCTGTGTCCTTACTCCCTGTACATTCTGTGTCCTTACCTCCTGGACACTCTGTGTCCTTCCCTCCTGTACGCTCTGTGCCCTTACCTCCTGTACATACTGTGTCCTTCCCCCCTGTTCACTCTGTGTCCTTACCTCCTGTACATTCTGTGTTCTTACCCCCACTTTATTCTGTGTTCTTACCCCCTGTTCACTCTGTGTCCTTACCTCCTGTACATTCTGTGTTCTTACCCCCACTTTATTCTGTGTTCTTACCCCCTGTACATTCTGTGTCCTTACTCCCTGTTCACTCTGTGTCCTTACCTCCTGTACATTGTGTTCTTACCCCCTGTTCACTCTGTGTCCTTACCTCCTGCACATTCTGTGTTCTTACCCCCTGTTCACTCTGTGTCCTTACCTCCTGTACATTCTGTGTTCTTACCCCTTGTTCACTCTGTGTCCTTACCTCCTGTACGTTCTGTGTTCTTACCCCCTGTTCACTCTGTGTCCTTACCTCCTGTACATTCTGTGTTCTTACCCCTTGTTCATTCTGTGTCCTTACCTCCTGTACATTCTGTGTTCTTACCCCTTGTTCACTCTGTGTCCTTACTCCCTGTACATTCTGTGTTCTTACCCCCCTGTTCACTCTGTGTCCTTACCTCCTGTACATTCTGTATTCTTACCCCCCTGTTCACTCTGTGTCCTTACTCCCTGTACATTCTGTGTTCTTACCCCCTGTTCACTCTGTGTCCTTACCCCCTGTTCACTCTGTGTCCTTACCTCCTGTACATTCTGTGTTCTTACCCCCCTGTTCACTCTGTGTCCTTGCCTCCTGTACATTCTGTGTTCTTACCCCCTGTTCACTCTGTGTCCTTACCCCCTGTTCACTCTGTGTCCTTACCCCCTGTACATTCTGTGTTCTTACCCCCTGTACATTCTGTGTTCTTACCCCCTGTTCACTCTGTGTCCTTACCTCCTGTACATTCTGTGTCCTTACCCCCTGTACATTCTGTGTTCTTACCCCCTGTACATTCTGTGTTCTTACCCCCTGTTCACTCTGTGTCCTTACCTCCTGTACATTCTGTGTTCTTACCCCCACTTTATTCTGTGTTCTTACCCCCTGTTCACTCTGTGTCCTTACCCCGTGTTCACTCTGTGTCCTTACCTCTTGTACATTCTGTGTTCTTACCCCCTGTTCACTCTGTGTCCTTACCTCCTGTACATTCTGTGTTCTTACCCCTTGTTCACTCTGTGTCCTTACTCCCTGTACATTCTGTGTTCTTACCCCCTGTTCACTCTGTGTCCTTACCTCCTGTACATTCTGTGTTCTTACCCCCTGTTCACTCTGTGTCCTTACCTCCTGTCCATTCTGTGTTCTTACCCCCTGTTCACTCTGTGTCCTTACCCCCTGTTCACTCTGTGTCCTTACCTCCTGTACATTCTGTGTTCTTCCCCCCACTTTATTCTGTGTTCTTACCCCCTGTTCACTCTGTGTCCCTACCTCCTGTACATTCTGTGTTCTTACTCCCTGTACATTCTGTGTCCTTTCCCCCTGTTCACTCTGTGTCCTTACCTCCTGTACACTCTGTGTCCTTACCTCCTGTACACTCTGTGTCCTTACCTCCTGTACATTCTGTGTCCTTCCCCCCTGTTCACTCTGTGTCCTTACCTCCTGTTCACTCTGTGTCCTTACCCCCACTTTATTCTGTGTTCTTACCCCCTGTTCACTCTGTGTCCTTACCTCCTGTACATTCTGTGTTCTTACCCCCACTTTATTCTGTGTTCTTACCCCCTGTACATTCTGTGTCCTTACTCCCTGTTCACTCTGTGTCCTTACCTCCTGTACATTCTGTGTCCTTACCCCCTGTTCACTCTGTGTCCTTGCCTCCTGTGCATTCTGTGTTCTTACCCCCTGTTCACTCTGTGTCCTTACCTCCTGTACATTCTGTGTTCTTACCCCTTGTTCACTCTGTGTCCTTACCTCCTGTACGTTCTGTGTTCTTACCCCCTGTTCACTCTGTGTCCTTACCTCCTGTACATTCTGTGTTCTTACCCCTTGTTCATTCTGTGTCCTTACCTCCTGTACATTCTGTGTTCTTACCCCTTGTTCACTCTGTCACCTTACTCCCTGTACATTCTGTGTTCTTACCCCCCTGTTCACTCTGTGTCCTTACCTCCTGTACATTCTGTGTTCTTACCCCCCTGTTCACTCTGTGTCCTTACCTCCTGTACATTCTGTGTTCTTACCCCCCTGTTCACTCTGTGTCCTTACTCCCTGTACATTCTGTGTTCTTACCCCCTGTTCACTCTGTGACCTTACCCCCTGTTCACTCTGTGACCTTACCCCCTGTTCACTCTGTGTCCTTACCCCCCTGTTCACTCTGTGTCCTTACCCCCCTGTACATTCTGTGTTCTTACCCCCTGTTCACTCTGTGTCCTTTCCCCCTGTTCACTCTGTGTCCTTACCTCTTGTACATTCTGTGTTCTTACCCCCTGTTCACTCTGTGTCCTTACCTCCTGTACATTCTGTGTTCTTACCTCCTGTACACTCTGTGTCCTTACCTCCTGTACATTCTGTGTTCTTACCCCCTGTTCACTCTGTGTCCTTACCTCCTGTACATTCTGTGTTCTTACCCCCTGTTCACTCTGTGTCCTTACCTCCTGTACATTCTGTGTTCTTACCCCCACTTTATTCTGTGTTCTTACCCCCTGTTCACTCTGTGTTCTTACTCCCTGTACATTCTGTGTTCTTACCCCCTGTTCACTCTGTGTCCTTACCTCCTGTACATTCTGTGTTCTTACCCCCTGTTCACTCTGTGTCCTTACCTCCTGTACATTCTGTGTTCTTACCCCCTGTACATTCTGTGTTCTTACCCCCACTTTATTCTGTGTTCTTACCCCCTGTTCACTCTGTGTCCTTACCTCCTGTACATTCTGTGTTCTTACCCCCACTTTATTCTGTGTTCTTACCCCCTGTACATTCTGTGTCCTTACTCCCTGTTCACTCTGTGTCCTTACCTCCTGTACATTCTGTGTTCTTACCCCTTGTTCACTCTGTGTCCTTGCCTCCTGTACATTCTGTGTTCTTACCCCCTGTTCACTCTGTGTCCTTACCTCCTGTACATTGTGTTCTTACCCCTTGTTCACTCTGTGTCCTTACCTCCTGTACGTTCTGTGTTCTTACCCCCTGTTCACTCTGTGTCCTTACCTCCTGTACATTCTGTGTTCTTACCCCTTGTTCATTCTGTGTCCTTACCTCTTGTACATTCTGTGTTCTTACCCCTTGTTCACTCTGTGTCCTTGCGCCCTGTACATTCTGTGTTCTTACCCCCCTGTTCACTCTGTGTCCTTACCTCCTGTACATTCTGTGTTCTTACCCCCCTGTTGACTCTGTGTCCTTACTCCCTGTACATTCTGTGTTCTTACCCCCTGTTCACTCTGTGTCCTTAACCCCTCTTCACTCTATGTCCTTACCTCCTGTACATTCTGTGTTCTTACCCCCCTGTTCACTCTGTGTCCTTACTCCCTGTACATTCTGTGTTCTTACCCCCTGTTCACTCTGTGTCCTTACCCCCTGTTCACTCTGTGTCCTTACCTCCTGTACATTCTGTGTTCTTACCCCCCTGTTCACTCTGTGTCCTTACCTCCTGTACATTCTGTGTTCTTACCTCTTGTACATTCTGTGTTCTTACCCCCTGTTCACTCTGTGTCCTTACCTCCTGTACATTCTGTGTTCTTACCTCCTGTATACTCTCTGTCCTTACCTCCTGTACATTCTGTGTTCTTACCCCCTGTTCACTCTGTGTCCTTACCTCCTGTACATTCTGTGTTCTTACCCCCTGTTCACTCTGTGTCCTTACCTCCTGTACATTCTGTGTTCTTACCCCCACTTTATTCTGTGTTCTTACCCCCTGTTCACTCTGTGTTCTTACTCCCTGTACATTCTGTGTTCTTACCCCCTGTTCACTCTGTGTCCTTACCTCCTGTACATTCTGTGTTCTTACCCCTTGTTCACTCTGTGTCCTTACTCCCTGTACATTCTGTGTTCTTACCCCCTGTTCACTCTGTGTCCTTAACTCCTGTACATTCTGTGTTCTTACCCCCTGTTCACTCTGTGTCCTTACCTCCTGTACATTCTGTGTTCTTACCCCCTGTTCACTCTGTGTCCTTATCTCCTGTACATTCTGTGTTCTTACCCCCACTTTATTCTGTGTTCTTACCCCCTGTTCACTCTGTGTCCCTACCTCCTGTACATTCTGTGTTCTTACTCCCTGTACATTCTGTGTCCTTACCCCCTGTTCACTCTGTGTCCTTACCTCCTGTACATTCTGTGTTCTTAGCCCCTGTTCACTCTGTGTCCTTACCTCCTGTACATTCTGTGTTCTTACTCCCATAACATTCTGTGTCCTTACCCCCTGTTCACTCTGTGTCCTTACCTCCTGTACATTCTGTGTTCTTACCCCCTGTTCACTCTGTGTCCTTACCTCCTGTACATTCTGTGTTCTTACCCCCACTTTATTCTGTGTTCTTACCCCGTGTACATTCTGTGTCCTTACTCCCTGTACATTCTGTGTCCTTACCTCCTGTACACTCTGTGTCCTTACCTCCTGTACATTCTGTGTTCTTACCCCTTGTTCATTCTGTGTCCTTACCTCCTGTACATTCTGTGTTCTTACCCCTTGTTCACTCTGTGTCCTTACCCCCTGTACACTCTGTGTCCTTACCTCCTGTACGCTCTGTGTCCTTACCTCCTGTACGCTCTGTGTCCTTACCTCCTGTACGCTCTGTGTCCTTCCCCCCTGTTCACTCTGTGTCCTTACCTCCTGTACATTCTGTGTTCTTACCCCCACTTTATTCTGTGTTCTTACCCCCTGTTCACTCTGTGTCCTTACCTCCTGTACATTCTGTGTTCTTACCCCCTGTACATTCTGTGTCCTTACTCCCTGTTCACTCTGTGTCCTTACCTCCTGTACATTCTGTGTTCTTATCCCCTGTTCACTCTGTGTCCTTGCCTCCTGTACATTCTGTGTTCTTACCCCCTGTTCACTCTGTGTCCTTACCTCCTGTACATTCTGTGTTCTTACCCCGTGTTCACTCTGTGTCCTTACCTCCTGTACGTTCTGTGTTCCTACCCCTTGTTCATTCTGTGTCCTTACCTCCTGTACATTCTGTGTTCTTACCCCTTGTTCACTCTGTGTCCTTACTCCCTGTACATTCTGTGTTCTTACCCCCCTGTTCACTCTGTGTCCTTACCTCCTGTACATTCTGTGTTCTTACCCCCCTGTTCACTCTGTGTCCTTACCTCCTGTACATTCTGTGTTCTTACCCCCCTGTTCACTCTGTGTCCTTACTCCCTGTACATTCTGTGTTCTTACCCCCTGTTCACTCTGTGTCCTTACCCCCTGTTCACTCTGTGTCCTTACCTCCTGTACATTCTGTGTTCTTACCCCCCTGTTCACTCTGTGTCCTTACCTCCTGTACATTCTGTGTTCTTACCCCCCTGTTCACTCTGTGTCCTTACCTCCTGTACATTCTGTGTTCTTACCCCCCTGTTCACTCTGTGTCCTTACTCCCTGTACATTCTGTGTTCTTACCCCCTGTTCACTCTGTGTCCTTACCCCCTGTTCACTCTGTGTCCTTACCTCCTGTACATTCTGTGTTCTTACCCCCCTGTTCACTCTGTGTCCTTACCCCCTGTTCACTCTGTGTCCTTACCCCCTGTTCACTCTGTGTCCTTACCTCTTGTACATTCTGTGTTCTTACCCCCTGTTCACTCTGTGTCCTTACCTCCTGTACATTCTGTGTTCTTACCTCCTGTACACTCTGTGTCCTTACCTCCTGTACATTCTGTGTTCTTACCCCCTGTTCACTCTGTGTCCTTACCTCCTGTTCACTCTGTGTCCTTACCTCCTGTACATTCTGTGTTCTTACCCCCTGTTCACTCTGTGTCCTTACCTCCTGTACATTCTGTGTTCTTACCACCACTTTATTCTGTGTTGTTACCCCCTGTTCACTCTGTGTTCTTACTCCCTGTACATTCTGTGTTCTTACCCCCTGTTCACTCTGTGTCCTTACCTCCTGTACATACTGTGTTCTTACCCCTTGTTCACTCTGTGTCCTTACTCCCTGTACATTCTGTGTTCTTACCCCCTGTTCACTCTGTGTCCTTACCTCCTGTACATTCTGTGTTCTTACCCCCTGTTCACTCTGTGTCCTTACCTCCTGTACATTCTGTGTTCTTACCCCCTGTTCACTCTGTGTCCTTACCTCCTGTACATTCTGTGTTCTTACCCCCACTTTATTCTGTGTTCTTACCCCCTGTTCACTCTGTGTCCCTACCTCCTGTACATTCTGTGTTCTTACTCTCTGTACATTCTGTGTCCTTACCCCCTGTTCACTCTGTGTCCTTACCTCCTGTACATTCTGTGTTCTTACCCCCTGTTCACTCTGTGTCCTTACCTCCTGTACATTCTGTGTTCTTACTCCCTGTACATTCTGTGTCCTTACCCCCTGTTCACTCTGTGTCCTTACCTCCTGTACATTCTGTGTTCTTACCCCCTGTTCACTCTGTGTCCTTACCTCCTGTACATTCTGTGTTCTTACCCCCACTTTATTCTGTGTTCTTACCCCGTGTACATTCTGTGTCCTTACTCCCTGTACATTCTGTGTCCTTACCTCCTGTACACTCTGTGTCCTTACCTCCTGTACACTCTGTGTCCTTACCTCCTGTACACTCTGTGTCCTTCCCCCCTGTTCACTCTGTGTCCTTACCTCCTGTACATTCTGTGTTCTTACCCCCACTTTATTCTGTGTTCTTACCCCCTGTTCACTCTGTGTCCTTACCTCCTGTACATTCTGTGTTCTTACCCCCACTTTATTCTGTGTTCTTACCCCCTGTACATTCTGTGTCCTTACTCCCTGTTCACTCTGTGTCCTTACCTCCTGTACATTCTGTGTTCTTACCCCCTGTTCACTCTGTGTCCTTACCTCCTGTACATTCTGTGTTCCTACCCCTTGTTCACTCTGTGTCCTTACCTCCTGTACGTTCTGTGTTCTTACCCCCTGTTCACTCTGTGTCCTTACCTCCTGTCCATTCTGTGTTCTTACCCCTTGTTCATTCTGTGTCCTTAACTCCTGTACATTCTGTGCTCTTACCCCTTGTTCACTCTGTGTCCTTACGCCCTGTACATTCTGTGTTCTTACCCCCCTGTACACCCTGTCTCCTTACCTCCTGTACATTCTGTGTTCTTACCCCCCTGTTCACTCTGTGTCCTTACTCCCTGTACATTCTGTGTTCTTACCCCCTGTTCACTCTGTGTCCTTACCCCCCTGTTCACTCGGTGTCCTTACTCCCTGTACATTCTGTGTTCTTACCTCCTGTTCACTCTGTGTTCTTACCCCCCTGTTCACTCTGTGTCCTTACCCCCTGTTCACTCTGTGTCGTTACCCCCTGTTCACTCTGTGTCCTTACCTCCTGTACATTCTGTGTTCTTACCCCCCTGTTCACTCTGTGTCCTTACCCCCTGTTCACTCTGTGTCCTTACCTCTTGTACATTCTGTGTTCTTAACCCCTGTTCACTCTGTGTCCTTACCTCCTGTACATTCTGTGTTCTTACCTCCTGTACATTCTGTGTTCTTACTCCCTGTACATTCTGTGTTCTTACCCCCTGTTCACTCTGTGTCCTTACCTCCTGTACATTCTGTGTTCTTACCCCTTGTTCACTCTGTGTCCTTACTCCCTGTACATTCTGTGTTCTTACCCCCTGTTCACTCTGTGTCCTTACCTCCTGTACATTCTGTGTTCTTACCCCCTGTTCACTCTGTGTCCTTACCTCCTGTACATTCTGTGTTCTTACCCCCTGTTCACTCTGTGTCCTTATCTCCTGTACATTCTGTGTTCTTACCCCCACTTTATTCTGTGTTCTTATCCCCTGTTCACTCTGTGTCCCTACCTCCTGTACATTCTGTGTTCTTACTCCCTGTACATTCTGTGTCCTTACCCCCTGTTCACTCTGTGTCCTTACCTCCTGTACATTCTGTGTTCTTACCCCCTGTTCACTCTGTGTCCTTACCTCCTGTACATTCTGTGTTCTTACTCCCTGTACATTCTGTGTCCTTACCCCCTGTTCACTCTGTGTCCTTACCTCCTGTACATTCTGTGTTCCTACCCCCTGTTCACTCTGTGTCCTTACCTCCTGTACATTCTGTGTTCTTACCTCCTGTATACTCTGTGTCCTTACCTCCTGTACATTCTGTGTTCTTACCCCCTGTACATTCTGTGTCCTTACCTCCTGTACATTCTGTGTTCTTACCCCCCTGTTCACTCTGTGTCCTTACCTCCTGTACATTCTGTGTTCTTACCTCTTGTACATTCTGTGTCCTTACCCCCTGTTCACTCTGTGTCCTTACCTCCTGTACATTCTGTGTTCTTACCTCCTGTATACTCTGTGTCCTTACCTCCTGTACATTCTGTGTTCTTACCCCCTGTTCACTCTGTGTCCTTACCTCCTGTACATTCTGTGTTCTTACCCCCTGTTCACTCTGTGTCCTTACCTCCTGTACATTCTGTGTTCTTACCCCCACTTTATTCTGTGTTCTTACCCCCTGTTCACTCTGTGTTCTTACTCCCTGTACATTCTGTGTTCTTACCCCCTGTTCACTCTGTGTCCTTACCTCCTGTACATTCTGTGTTCTTACCCCTTGTTCACTCTGTGTCCTTACTCCCTGTACATTCTGTGTTCTTACCCCCTGTTCACTCTGTGTCCTTACCTCCTGTACATTCTGTGTTCTTACCCCCTGTTCACTCTGTGTCCTTACCTCCTGTACATTCTGTGTTCTTACCCCCTGTTCACTCTGTGTCCTTATCTCCTGTACATTCTGTGTCCTTACTCCCTGTACATTCTGTGTCCTTACCTCCTGTACACTCTGTGTCCTTACCTCCTGTACACTCTGTGTCCTTACCTCCTGTACACTCTGTGTTCTTACCCCTTGTTCATTCTGTGTCCTTACCTCCTGCACATTCTGTGTTCTTACCCCTTGTTCACTCTGTGTCCTTACTCCCTGTACATTCTGTGTTCTTACCCCCTGTACACTCTGTGTCCTTACCTCCTGTACACTCTGTGTCCTTACCTCCTGTACATTCTGTGTCCTTCCCCCCTGTTCACTCTGTGTCCTTACCTCCTGTACATTCTGTGTTCTTACCCCCACTTTATTCTGTGTTCTTACCCCCACTTTATTCTGTGTTCTTACCCCCTGTTCACTCTGTGTCCTTACCTCCTGTACATTCTGTGTTCTTACCCCCTGTACATTCTGTGTCCTTACTCCCTGTTCACTCTGTGTCCTTACCTCCTGTACATTCTGTGTTCTTATCCCCTGTTCACTCTGTGTCCTTGCCTCCTGTACATTCTGTGTTCTTACCCCCTGTTCACTCTGTGTCCTTACCTCCTGTACATTCTGTGTTCTTACCCCTTGTTCACTCTGTGTCCTTACCTCCTGTACGTTCTGTGTTCTTACCCCCTGTTCACTCTGTGTCCTTACCTCCTGTACGTTCTGTGTTCCTACCCCTTGTTCATTCTGTGTCCTTACCTCCTGTACATTCTGTGTTCTTACCCCTTGTTCACTCTGTGTCCTTACCTCCTGTACATTCTGTGTTCTTACCCCCCTGTTCACTCTGTGTCCTTACCCCCTGTTCACTCTGTGTCCTTACCCCCTGTTCACTCTGTGTCCTTACCTTTTGTACATTCTGTGTTCTTACCCCCTGTTCACTCTGTGTCCTTACCTCCTGTACATTCTGTGTTCTTACCTCCTGTACACGCTGTGTCCTTACCTCCTGTACATTCTGTGTTCTTACCCCTGTTCACTCTGTGTCCTTACCTCCTGTACATTCTGTGTTCTTACCCCCTGTTCACTCTGTGTCCTTACCTCCTGTACATTCTGTGTTCTTACCACCACTTTATTCTGTGTTGTTACCCCCTGTTCACTCTGTGTTCTTACTCCCTGTACATTCTGTGTTCTTACCCCCTGTTCACTCTGTGTCCTTACCTCCTGTACATACTGTGTTCTTACCCTTTGTTCACTCTGTGTCCTTACTCCCTGTACATTCTGTGTTCTTACCCCCTGTTCACTCTGTGTCCTTACCTCCTGTACATTCTGTGTTCTTACCCCCTGTTCACTCTGTGTCCTTACCTCCTGTACATTCTGTGTTCTTACCCCCACTTTATTCTGTGTTCTTACCCCCTGTTCACTCTGTGTCCCTACCTCCTGTACATTCTGTGTTCTTACTCCCTGTACATTCTGTGTCCTTACCCCCTGTTCACTCTGTGTCCTTACCTCCTGTACATTCTGTGTTCTTACCCCCTGTTCACTCTGTGTCCTTACCTCCTGTACTTTCTGCGTTCTTACTCCCTGTACATTCTGTGTCCTTACCCCCTGTTCACTCTGTGTCCTTACCTCCTGTACATTCTGTGTTCTTACCCCCTGTTCACTCTGTGTCCTTACCTCCTGTACATTCTGTGTTCTTACCCCCACTTTATTCTGTGTTCTTACCCCGTGTACATTCTGTGTCCTTACTCCCTGTACATTCTGTGTCCTTACCTCCTGTACACTCTGTGTCCTGACCTCCTGTACACTCTGTGTCCTGACCTCCTGTACATTCTGTGTCCTTCCCCCCTGTTCACTCTGTGTCCTTACCTCCTGTACATTCTGTGTTCTTACCCCCACTTTATTCTGTGTTCTTACCCCCTGTTCACTCTGTGTCCTTACCTCCTGTACATTCTGTGTTCTTACCCCCACTTTATTCTGTGTTCTTACCCCCTGTACATTCTGTGTCCTTACTCCCTGTTCACTCTGTGTCCTTACCTCCTGTACATTCTGTGTTCTTACCCCCTGCTCACTCTGTGTCCTTGCCTCCTGTACATTCTGTGTTCTTACCCCCTGTTCACTCTGTGTCCTTACCTCCTGTACATTCTGTGTTCCTACCCCTTGTTCACTCTGTGTCCTTACCTCCTGTACGTTCTGTGTTCTTACCCCCTGTTCACTCTGTGTCCTTACCTCCTGTACATTCTGTGTTCTTACCCCCCTGTTCACTCTGTGTCCTTACCCCCCTGTTCACTCGGTGTCCTTACTCCCTGTACATTCTGTGTTCTTACCCCCTGTTCACTCTGTGTCCTTACCCCCTGTTCACTCTGTGTCCTTACCCCCTGTTCACTCTGTGTCCTTACCTCCTGTACATTCTGTGTTCTTACCCCCCTGTTCACTCTGTGTCCTTACCTCCTGTACATTCTGTGTTCTTACACCCTGTTCACTCTGTGTCCTTACCCCCTGTTCACTCTGTGTCCTTACCTCCTGTACATTCTGTGTTCTTAACCCCCTGTTCACTCTGTGTCCTTACCTCCTGTACATTCTGTGTTCTTACCCCCCTGTTCACTCTGTGTCCTTACCTCCTGTACATTCTGTGTTCTTACCCCCTGTACATTCTGTGTTCTTACCCCCTGTTCACTCTGTTTCCTTACCTCCTGTACATTCTGTGTTCTTACCCCCCTGTTCACTCTGTGTCCTTACCTCCTGTACATTCTGCGTTCTTACCCCCTGTTCACTCTGTGTCCTTACCCCCTGTTCACTCTGTGTCCTTACCTCTTGTACATTCTGTGTTCTTACCCCCTGTTCACTCTGTGTCCTTACCTCCTGTACATTCTGTGTTCTTACCTCCTGTTCACTCTGTGTCCTTACCTCCTGTACATTCTGTGTTCTTACCCCCTGTTCACTCTGTGTCCTTACCTCCTGTACATTCTGTATTCTTACCCCCTGTTCACTCTGTGTCCTTACCTCCTGTACATTCTGTGTTCTTACCCCCACTTTATTCTGTGTTCTTACCCCCTGTTCACTCTGTGTCCTTACCTCCTGTACATTCTGTGTTCTTACCCCCCTGTTCACTCTGTGTCCTTACCTCCTGTACATTCTGTGTTCTTACCCCCCTGTTCACTCTGTGTCCTTACTCCCTGTACATTCTGTGTTCTTACCCCCTGTTCACTCTGTATCCTTACCTCCTGTACATTCTGTGTTCTTACCCCCCTGTTCACTCTGTGTCCTTACCTCCTGTACATTCTGTGTTTTTACCCCCTATTCACTCTGTGTCCTTACCCCCTGTTCACTCTGTGTCCTTACCTCTTGTACATTCTGTGTTCTTACCCCCTGTTCACTCTGTGTCCTTACCTCCTGTACATTCTGTGTTCTTACCTCCTGTACACGCTGTGTCCTTACCTCCTGTACACGCTGTGTTCTTACCCCCTGTTCACTCTGTGTCCTTACCTCCTGTACATTCTGTGTTCTTACCCCCTGTTCACTCTGTGTCCTTACCTCCTGTACATTCTGTGTTCTTACCACCACTTTATTCTGTGTTGTTACCCCCTGTTCACTCTGTGTTCTTACTCCCTGTACATTCTGTGTTCTTACCCCCTGTTCACTCTGTGTCCTTACCTCCTGTACATTCTGTGTTCTTACCCCTTGTTCACTCTGTGTCCTTACTCCCTGTACATTCTGTGTTCTTACCCCCTGTTCACTCTGTGTCCTTACCTCCTGTACATTCTGTGTTCTTACCCCCTGTTCACTCTGTGTCCTTACCTCCTGTACATTCTGTGTTCTTACCCCCTGTTCACTCTGTGTCCTTACCTCCTGTACATTCTGTGTTCTTACCCCCACTTTATTCTGTGTTCTTACCCCCTGTTCACTCTGTGTCCCTACCTCCTGTACATTCTGTGTTCATACTCCCTGTACATTCTGTGTCCTTACCCCCTGTTCACTCTGTGTCCTTACCTCCTGTACATTCTGTGTTCTTACCCCCTGTTCACTCTGTGTCCTTACCTCCTGTACATTCTGTGTTCTTACTCCCTGTACATTCTGTGTCCTTACCCCCTGTTCACTCTGTGTCCTTACCTCCTGTACATTCTGTGTTCTTACCCCCTGTTCACTCTGTGTCCTTACCTCCTGTACATTCTGTGTTCTTACCCCCACTTTATTCTGTGTTCTTACCCCGTGTACATTCTGTGTCCTTACTCCCTGTACATTCTGTGTCCTTACCTCCTGTACGCTCTGTGTCCTTACCTCCTGTACGCTCTGTGTCCTTACCTCCTGTACATTCTGTGTCCTTCCCCCCTGTTCACTGTGTCCTTACCTCCTGTACATTCTGTGTTCTTACCCCCACTTTATTCTGTGTTCTTACCCCCTGTTCACTCTGTGTCCTTACCTCCTGTACATTCTGTGTTCTTACCCCCACTTTATTCTGTGTTCTTACCCCCTGTACATTCTGTGTCCTTACTCCCTGTTCACTCTGTGTCCTTACCTCCTGTACATTCTGTGTTCTTACCCCCTGTTCACTCTGTGTCCTTGCCTCCTGTACATTCTGTGTTCTTACCCCCTGTTCACTCTGTGTCCTTACCTCCTGTACATTCTGTGTTCCTACCCCTTGTTCACTCTGTGTCCTTAGGCCCTGTACATTCTGTGTTCTTACCCCCCTGTTCACTCTGTGTCCTTACCTCCTGTGCATTCTGTGTTCTTACCCCCCTGTTCACTCTGTGTCCTTACTCCCTGTACATTCTGTGTTCTTACCCCCTGTTCACTCTGTGTCCTTACCTCCTGTACATTCTGAGTTCTTACCCCCCTGTTCACTCTGTGTTCTTACTCCCTGTACATTCTGTGTTCTTACCCCCTGTTCACTCTGTGTCCTTACCCCCTGTTCACTCTGTGTCCTTACCTCCTGTACATTCTGTGTTCTTACCCCCCTGTTCACTCTGTGTCCTTACCTCCTGTACATTCTGTGTTCTTACCCCCTGTTCACACTGTGTCCTTACCCCCTGTTCACTCTGTGTCCTTACCCCCTGTTCACTCTGTGTTCTTAACCCCTGGTCACTCTGTGTCCTTACCTCCTGTACATTCTGTGTTCTTACCCCCTGTTCACTCTGTGTCCTTACCTCCTGTACATTCTGTGTTCTTACCCCCTGTTCACTCTGTGTCCTTACCTCCTGTACATTCTGTGTTCTTACCCCCACTTTATTCTGTGTTCTTACCCCCTGTTCACTCTGTGTTCTTACTCCCTGTACATTCTGTGTTCTTACCCCCTGTTCACTCTGTGTCCTTACCTCCTGTACATTCTGTGTTCTTACCCCTTGTTCACTCTGTGTCCTTACTCCCTGTACATTCTGTGTTCTTACCCCCTGTTCACTCTGTGTCCTTACCTCCTGTACATTCTGTGTTCTTACCCCCTGTTCACTCTGTGTCCTTACCTCCTGTACATTCTGTGTTCTTACCCCCTGTTCACTCTGTGTCCTTACCTCTTGTACATTCTGTGTTCTTACCCCCTGTTCACTCTGTGTCCTTACCTCCTGTACATTCTGTGTTCTTACCTCCTGTACACGCTGTGTCCTTACCTCCTGTACACGCTGTGTTCTTACCCCCTGTTCACTCTGTGTCCTTACCTCCTGTACATTCTGTGTTCTTACCCCCTGTTCACTCTGTGTCCTTACCTCCTGTACATTCTGTGTTCTTACCACCACTTTATTCTGTGTTGTTACCCCCTGTTCACTCTGTGTTCTTACTCCCTGTACATTCTGTGTTCTTACCCCCTGTTCACTCTGTGTCCTTACCTCCTGTACATTCTGTGTTCTTACCCCTTGTTCACTCTGTGTCCTTACTCCCTGTACATTCTGTGTTCTTACCCCCTGTTCACTCTGTGTCCTTACCTCCTGTACATTCTGTGTTCTTACCCCCTGTTCACTCTGTGTCCTTACCTCCTGTACATTCTGTGTTCTTACCCCCTGTTCACTCTGTGTCCTTACCTCCTGTACATTCTGTGTTCTTACCCCCACTTTATTCTGTGTTCTTACCCCCTGTTCACTCTGTGTCCCTACCTCCTGTACATTCTGTGTTCATACTCCCTGTACATTCTGTGTCCTTACCCCCTGTTCACTCTGTGTCCTTACCTCCTGTACATTCTGTGTTCTTACCCCCTGTTCACTCTGTGTCCTTACCTCCTGTACATTCTGTGTTCTTACTCCCTGTACATTCTGTGTCCTTACCCCCTGTTCACTCTGTGTCCTTACCTCCTGTACATTCTGTGTTCTTACCCCCTGTTCACTCTGTGTCCTTACCTCCTGTACATTCTGTGTTCTTACCCCCACTTTATTCTGTGTTCTTACCCCGTGTACATTCTGTGTCCTTACTCCCTGTACATTCTGTGTCCTTACCTCCTGTACGCTCTGTGTCCTTACCTCCTGTACGCTCTGTGTCCTTACCTCCTGTACATTCTGTGTCCTTCCCCCCTGTTCACTGTGTCCTTACCTCCTGTACATTCTGTGTTCTTACCCCCACTTTATTCTGTGTTCTTACCCCCTGTTCACTCTGTGTCCTTACCTCCTGTACATTCTGTGTTCTTACCCCCACTTTATTCTGTGTTCTTACCCCCTGTACATTCTGTGTCCTTACTCCCTGTTCACTCTGTGTCCTTACCTCCTGTACATTCTGTGTTCTTACCCCCTGTTCACTCTGTGTCCTTGCCTCCTGTACATTCTGTGTTCTTACCCCCTGTTCACTCTGTGTCCTTACCTCCTGTACATTCTGTGTTCCTACCCCTTGTTCACTCTGTGTCCTTAGGCCCTGTACATTCTGTGTTCTTACCCCCCTGTTCACTCTGTGTCCTTACCTCCTGTGCATTCTGTGTTCTTACCCCCCTGTTCACTCTGTGTCCTTACTCCCTGTACATTCTGTGTTCTTACCCCCTGTTCACTCTGTGTCCTTACCTCCTGTACATTCTGAGTTCTTACCCCCCTGTTCACTCTGTGTTCTTACTCCCTGTACATTCTGTGTTCTTACCCCCTGTTCACTCTGTGTCCTTACCCCCTGTTCACTCTGTGTCCTTACCTCCTGTACATTCTGTGTTCTTACCCCCCTGTTCACTCTGTGTCCTTACCTCCTGTACATTCTGTGTTCTTACCCCCTGTTCACACTGTGTCCTTACCCCCTGTTCACTCTGTGTCCTTACCCCCTGTTCACTCTGTGTTCTTAACCCCTGGTCACTCTGTGTCCTTACCTCCTGTACATTCTGTGTTCTTACCCCCTGTTCACTCTGTGTCCTTACCTCCTGTACATTCTGTGTTCTTACCCCCTGTTCACTCTGTGTCCTTACCTCCTGTACATTCTGTGTTCTTACCCCCACTTTATTCTGTGTTCTTACCCCCTGTTCACTCTGTGTTCTTACTCCCTGTACATTCTGTGTTCTTACCCCCTGTTCACTCTGTGTCCTTACCTCCTGTACATTCTGTGTTCTTACCCCTTGTTCACTCTGTGTCCTTACTCCCTGTACATTCTGTGTTCTTACCCCCTGTTCACTCTGTGTCCTTACCTCCTGTACATTCTGTGTTCTTACCCCCTGTTCACTCTGTGTCCTTACCTCCTGTACATTCTGTGTTCTTACCCCCTGTTCACTCTGTGTCCTTACCTCCTGTACATTCTGTGTTCTTACTCCCTGTACATTCTGTGTCCTTACCCCCTGTTCACTCTGTGTCCTTACCTCCTGTACATTCTGTGTTCTTACCCCCTGTTCACTCTGTGTCCTTACCTCCTGTACATTCTGTGTTCTTACCCCCACTTTATTCTGTGTTCTTACCCCGTGTACATTCTGTGTCCTTACTCCCTGTACATTCTGTGTCCTTACCTCCTGTACACTCTGTGTCCTTACCTCCTGTACACTCTGTGTTCTTACCTCCTGTATACTCTGTGTCCTTACCTCCTGTACATTCTGTGTTCTTACCTCCTGTATACTCTGTGTCCTTACCTCCTGTACATTCTGTGTTCTTACCCCCTGTACATTCTGTGTCCTTACCTCCTGTACATTCTGTGTTCTTACCCCCCTGTTCACTCTGTGTCCTTACCTCCTGTACATTCTGTGTTCTTACCTCTTGTACATTCTGTGTCCTTACCCCCTGTTCACTCTGTGTCCTTACCTCCTGTACATTCTGTGTTCTTACCTCCTGTATACTCTGTGTCCTTACCTCCTGTACATTCTGTGTTCTTACCCCCTGTTCACTCTGTGTCCTTACCTCCTGTACATTCTGTGTTCTTACCCCCTGTTCACTCTGTGTCCTTACCTCCTGTACATTCTGTGTTCTTACCCCCACTTTATTCTGTGTTCTTACCCCCTGTTCACTCTGTGTTCTTACTCCCTGTACATTCTGTGTTCTTACCCCCTGTTCACTCTGTGTCCTTACCTCCTGTACATTCTGTGTTCTTACCCCTTGTTCACTCTGTGTCCTTACTCCCTGTACATTCTGTGTTCTTACCCCCTGTTCACTCTGTGTCCTTACCTCCTGTACATTCTGTGTTCTTACCCCCTGTTCACTCTGTGTCCTTACCTCCTGTACATTCTGTGTTCTTACCCCCTGTTCACTCTGTGTCCTTATCTCCTGTACATTCTGTGTCCTTACTCCCTGTACATTCTGTGTCCTTACCTCCTGTACACTCTGTGTCCTTACCTCCTGTACACTCTGTGTCCTTACCTCCTGTACACTCTGTGTTCTTACCCCTTGTTCATTCTGTGTCCTTACCTCCTGCACATTCTGTGTTCTTACCCCTTGTTCACTCTGTGTCCTTACTCCCTGTACATTCTGTGTTCTTACCCCCTGTACACTCTGTGTCCTTACCTCCTGTACACTCTGTGTCCTTACCTCCTGTACATTCTGTGTCCTTCCCCCCTGTTCACTCTGTGTCCTTACCTCCTGTACATTCTGTGTTCTTACCCCCACTTTATTCTGTGTTCTTACCCCCACTTTATTCTGTGTTCTTACCCCCTGTTCACTCTGTGTCCTTACCTCCTGTACATTCTGTGTTCTTACCCCCTGTACATTCTGTGTCCTTACTCCCTGTTCACTCTGTGTCCTTACCTCCTGTACATTCTGTGTTCTTATCCCCTGTTCACTCTGTGTCCTTGCCTCCTGTACATTCTGTGTTCTTACCCCCTGTTCACTCTGTGTCCTTACCTCCTGTACATTCTGTGTTCTTACCCCTTGTTCACTCTGTGTCCTTACCTCCTGTACGTTCTGTGTTCTTACCCCCTGTTCACTCTGTGTCCTTACCTCCTGTACGTTCTGTGTTCCTACCCCTTGTTCATTCTGTGTCCTTACCTCCTGTACATTCTGTGTTCTTACCCCTTGTTCACTCTGTGTCCTTACCTCCTGTACATTCTGTGTTCTTACCCCCCTGTTCACTCTGTGTCCTTACCCCCTGTTCACTCTGTGTCCTTACCCCCTGTTCACTCTGTGTCCTTACCTTTTGTACATTCTGTGTTCTTACCCCCTGTTCACTCTGTGTCCTTACCTCCTGTACATTCTGTGTTCTTACCTCCTGTACACGCTGTGTCCTTACCTCCTGTACATTCTGTGTTCTTACCCCTGTTCACTCTGTGTCCTTACCTCCTGTACATTCTGTGTTCTTACCCCCTGTTCACTCTGTGTCCTTACCTCCTGTACATTCTGTGTTCTTACCACCACTTTATTCTGTGTTGTTACCCCCTGTTCACTCTGTGTTCTTACTCCCTGTACATTCTGTGTTCTTACCCCCTGTTCACTCTGTGTCCTTACCTCCTGTACATACTGTGTTCTTACCCCTTGTTCACTCTGTGTCCTTACTCCCTGTACATTCTGTGTTCTTACCCCCTGTTCACTCTGTGTCCTTACCTCCTGTACATTCTGTGTTCTTACCCCCTGTTCACTCTGTGTCCTTACCTCCTGTACATTCTGTGTTCTTACCCCCACTTTATTCTGTGTTCTTACCCCCTGTTCACTCTGTGTCCCTACCTCCTGTACATTCTGTGTTCTTACTCCCTGTACATTCTGTGTCCTTACCCCCTGTTCACTCTGTGTCCTTACCTCCTGTACATTCTGTGTTCTTACCCCCTGTTCACTCTGTGTCCTTACCTCCTGTACTTTCTGCGTTCTTACTCCCTGTACATTCTGTGTCCTTACCCCCTGTTCACTCTGTGTCCTTACCTCCTGTACATTCTGTGTTCTTACCCCCTGTTCACTCTGTGTCCTTACCTCCTGTACATTCTGTGTTCTTACCCCCACTTTATTCTGTGTTCTTACCCCGTGTACATTCTGTGTCCTTACTCCCTGTACATTCTGTGTCCTTACCTCCTGTACACTCTGTGTCCTGACCTCCTGTACACTCTGTGTCCTGACCTCCTGTACATTCTGTGTCCTTCCCCCCTGTTCACTCTGTGTCCTTACCTCCTGTACATTCTGTGTTCTTACCCCCACTTTATTCTGTGTTCTTACCCCCTGTTCACTCTGTGTCCTTACCTCCTGTACATTCTGTGTTCTTACCCCCACTTTATTCTGTGTTCTTACCCCCTGTACATTCTGTGTCCTTACTCCCTGTTCACTCTGTGTCCTTACCTCCTGTACATTCTGTGTTCTTACCCCCTGTTCACTCTGTGTCCTTGCCTCCTGTACATTCTGTGTTCTTACCCCCTGTTCACTCTGTGTCCTTACCTCCTGTACATTCTGTGTTCCTACCCCTTGTTCACTCTGTGTCCTTACCTCCTGTACGTTCTGTGTTCTTACCCCCTGTTCACTCTGTGTCCTTACCTCCTGTACATTCTGTGTTCTTACCCCCCTGTTCACTCTGTGTCCTTACCCCCCTGTTCACTCGGTGTCCTTACTCCCTGTACATTCTGTGTTCTTACCCCCTGTTCACTCTGTGTCCTTACCCCCTGTTCACTCTGTGTCCTTACCTCCTGTACATTCTGTGTTCTTACCCCCCTGTTCACTCTGTGTCCTTACCTCCTGTACATTCTGTGTTCTTACACCCTGTTCACTCTGTGTCCTTACCCCCTGTTCACTCTGTGTCCTTACCTCCTGTACATTCTGTGTTCTTAACCCCCTGTTCACTCTGTGTCCTTACCTCCTGTACATTCTGTGTTCTTACCCCCCTGTTCACTCTGTGTCCTTACCTCCTGTACATTCTGTGTTCTTACCCCCTGTACATTCTGTGTTCTTACCCCCTGTTCACTCTGTTTCCTTACCTCCTGTACATTCTGTGTTCTTACCCCCCTGTTCACTCTGTGTCCTTACCTCCTGTACATTCTGCGTTCTTACCCCCTGTTCACTCTGTGTCCTTACCCCCTGTTCACTCTGTGTCCTTACCTCTTGTACATTCTGTGTTCTTACCCCCTGTTCACTCTGTGTCCTTACCTCCTGTACATTCTGTGTTCTTACCTCCTGTTCACTCTGTGTCCTTACCTCCTGTACATTCTGTGTTCTTACCCCCTGTTCACTCTGTGTCCTTACCTCCTGTACATTCTGTATTCTTACCCCCTGTTCACTCTGTGTCCTTACCTCCTGTACATTCTGTGTTCTTACCCCCACTTTATTCTGTGTTCTTACCCCCTGTTCACTCTGTGTCCTTACCTCCTGTACATTCTGTGTTCTTACCCCCCTGTTCACTCTGTGTCCTTACCTCCTGTACATTCTGTGTTCTTACCCCCCTGTTCACTCTGTGTCCTTACTCCCTGTACATTCTGTGTTCTTACCCCCTGTTCACTCTGTGTCCTTACCTCCTGTACATTCTGTGTTCTTACCCCCCTGTTCACTCTGTGTCCTTACCTCCTGTACATTCTGTGTTTTTACCCCCTATTCACTCTGTGTCCTTACCCCCTGTTCACTCTGTGTCCTTACCTCTTGTACATTCTGTGTTCTTACCCCCTGTTCACTCTGTGTCCTTACCTCCTGTACATTCTGTGTTCTTACCTCCTGTACACGCTGTGTCCTTACCTCCTGTACACGCTGTGTTCTTACCCCCTGTTCACTCTGTGTCCTTACCTCCTGTACATTCTGTGTTCTTACCCCCTGTTCACTCTGTGTCCTTACCTCCTGTACATTCTGTGTTCTTACCACCACTTTATTCTGTGTTGTTACCCCCTGTTCACTCTGTGTTCTTACTCCCTGTACATTCTGTGTTCTTACCCCCTGTTCACTCTGTGTCCTTACCTCCTGTACATTCTGTGTTCTTACCCCTTGTTCACTCTGTGTCCTTACTCCCTGTACATTCTGTGTTCTTACCCCCTGTTCACTCTGTGTCCTTACCTCCTGTACATTCTGTGTTCTTACCCCCTGTTCACTCTGTGTCCTTACCTCCTGTACATTCTGTGTTCTTACCCCCTGTTCACTCTGTGTCCTTACCTCCTGTACATTCTGTGTTCTTACCCCCACTTTATTCTGTGTTCTTACCCCCTGTTCACTCTGTGTCCCTACCTCCTGTACATTCTGTGTTCATACTCCCTGTACATTCTGTGTCCTTACCCCCTGTTCACTCTGTGTCCTTACCTCCTGTACATTCTGTGTTCTTACCCCCTGTTCACTCTGTGTCCTTACCTCCTGTACATTCTGTGTTCTTACTCCCTGTACATTCTGTGTCCTTACCCCCTGTTCACTCTGTGTCCTTACCTCCTGTACATTCTGTGTTCTTACCCCCTGTTCACTCTGTGTCCTTACCTCCTGTACATTCTGTGTTCTTACCCCCACTTTATTCTGTGTTCTTACCCCGTGTACATTCTGTGTCCTTACTCCCTGTACATTCTGTGTCCTTACCTCCTGTACGCTCTGTGTCCTTACCTCCTGTACGCTCTGTGTCCTTACCTCCTGTACATTCTGTGTCCTTCCCTGCTGTTCACTGTGTCCTTACCTCCTGTACATTCTGTGTTCTTACCCCCACTTTATTCTGTGTTCTTACCCCCTGTTCACTCTGTGTCCTTACCTCCTGTACATTCTGTGTTCTTACCCCCACTTTATTCTGTGTTCTTACCCCCTGTACATTCTGTGTCCTTACTCCCTGTTCACTCTGTGTCCTTACCTCCTGTACATTCTGTGTTCTTACCCCCTGTTCACTCTGTGTCCTTGCCTCCTGTACATTCTGTGTTCTTACCCCCTGTTCACTCTGTGTCCTTACCTCCTGTACATTCTGTGTTCCTACCCCTTGTTCACTCTGTGTCCTTAGGCCCTGTACATTCTGTGTTCTTACCCCCCTGTTCACTCTGTGTCCTTACCTCCTGTGCATTCTGTGTTCTTACCCCCCTGTTCACTCTGTGTCCTTACTCCCTGTACATTCTGTGTTCTTACCCCCTGTTCACTCTGTGTCCTTACCTCCTGTACATTCTGAGTTCTTACCCCCCTGTTCACTCTGTGTTCTTACTCCCTGTACATTCTGTGTTCTTACCCCCTGTTCACTCTGTGTCCTTACCCCCTGTTCACTCTGTGTCCTTACCTCCTGTACATTCTGTGTTCTTACCCCCCTGTTCACTCTGTGTCCTTACCTCCTGTACATTCTGTGTTCTTACCCCCTGTTCACACTGTGTCCTTACCCCCTGTTCACTCTGTGTCCTTACCCCCTGTTCACTCTGTGTTCTTAACCCCTGGTCACTCTGTGTCCTTACCTCCTGTACATTCTGTGTTCTTACCCCCTGTTCACTCTGTGTCCTTACCTCCTGTACATTCTGTGTTCTTACCCCCTGTTCACTCTGTGTCCTTACCTCCTGTACATTCTGTGTTCTTACCCCCACTTTATTCTGTGTTCTTACCCCCTGTTCACTCTGTGTTCTTACTCCCTGTACATTCTGTGTTCTTACCCCCTGTTCACTCTGTGTCCTTACCTCCTGTACATTCTGTGTTCTTACCCCTTGTTCACTCTGTGTCCTTACTCCCTGTACATTCTGTGTTCTTACCCCCTGTTCACTCTGTGTCCTTACCTCCTGTACATTCTGTGTTCTTACCCCCTGTTCACTCTGTGTCCTTACCTCCTGTACATTCTGTGTTCTTACCCCCTGTTCACTCTGTGTCCTTACCTCCTGTACATTCTGTGTTCTTACTCCCTGTACATTCTGTGTCCTTACCCCCTGTTCACTCTGTGTCCTTACCTCCTGTACATTCTGTGTTCTTACCCCCTGTTCACTCTGTGTCCTTACCTCCTGTACATTCTGTGTTCTTACCCCCACTTTATTCTGTGTTCTTACCCCGTGTACATTCTGTGTCCTTACTCCCTGTACATTCTGTGTCCTTACCTCCTGTACACTCTGTGTCCTTACCTCCTGTACACTCTGTGTCCTTACCTCCTGTACATTCTGTGTCCTTCCCCCCTGTTCACTCTGTGTCCTTACCTCCTGTACATTCTGTGTTCTTACCCCCACTTTATTCTGTGTTCTTACCCCCTGTTCACTCTGTGTCCTTACCTCCTGTACATTCTGTGTTCTTACCCCCACTTTATTCTGTGTTCTTACCCCCTGTACATTCTGTGTCCTTACTCCCTGTTCACTCTGTGTCCTTACCTCCTGTACATTCTGTGTTCTTACCCCCTGTTCACTCTGTGTCCTTGCCTCCTGTACATTCTGTGTTCTTACCCCCTGTTCACTCTGTGTCCTTACCTCCTGTACATTCTGTGTTCCTACCCCTTGTTCACTCTGTGTCCTTACCTCCTGTACGTTCTGTGTTCTTACCCCCTGTTCACTCTGTGTCCTTACCTCCTGTACATTCTGTGTTCTTACCCCCCTGTTCACTCTGTGTCCTTACCTCCTGTACATTCTGTGTTCTTACCCCCCTGTTCACTCTGTGTCCTTACTCCCTGTACATTCTGTGTTCTTACCCCCTGTTCACTCTGTGTCCTTACCCCCCTGTTCACTCGGTGTCCTTACTCCCTGTACATTCTGTGTTCTTACCCCCTGTTCACTCTGTGTCCTTACCCCCTGTTCACTCTGTGTCCTTACCTCCTGTACATTCTGTGTTCTTACCCCCCTGTTCACTCTGTGTCCTTACCTCCTGTACATTCTGTGTTCTTACCCCCTGTTCACTCTGTGTCCTTACCCCCTGTTCACTCTGTGTCCTTACCTCTTGTACATTCTGTGTTCTTAACCCCTGTTCACTCTGTGTCCTTACCTCCTGTACATTCTGTGTTCTTACCTCCTGTACACTCTGTGTCCTTACCTCCTGTACATTCTGTGTTCTTACCCCCTGTTCACTCTGTGTCCTTACCTCCTGTACATTCTGTGTTCTTACCCCCTGTTCACTCTGTGTCCTTACCTCCTGTACATTCTGTGTTCTTACCCCCACTTTATTCTGTGTTCTTACCCCCTGTTCACTCTGTGTTCTTACTCCCTGTACATTCTGTGTTCTTACCCCCTGTTCACTCTGTGTCCTTACCTCCTGTACATTCTGTGTTCTTACCCGTTGTTCACTCTGTGTCCTTACCTCCTGTACATTCTGTGTTCTTACCCCCCTGTTCACTCTGTGTCCTTACCTCCTGTACATTCTGTGTTCTTACCCCCTGTTCACTCTGTGTCCTTACCCCCTGTTCACTCTGTGTCCTTACCCCCTGTTCACTCTGTGTTCTTAACCCCTGTTCACTCTGTGTCCTTACCTCCTGTACATTCTGTGTTCTTACCTACTGTACACTCTGTGTCCTTACCTCCTGTACATTCTGTGTTCTTACCCCCTGTTCACTCTGTGTCCTTACCTCCTGTACATTCTGTGTTCTTACCCCCTGTTCACTCTGTGTCCTTACCTCCTGTACATTCTGTGTTCTTACCCCCACTTTATTCTGTGTTCTTACCCCCTGTTCACTCTGTGTTCTTACTCCCTGTACATTCTGTGTTCTTACCCCCTGTTCACTCTGTGTCCTTACCTCCTGTACATTCTGTGTTCTTACCCCTTGTTCACTCTGTGTCCTTACTCCCTGTACATTCTGTGTTCTTACCCCCTGTTCACTCTGTGTCCTTACCTCCTGTACATTCTGTGTTCTTACCCCCTGTTCACTCTGTGTCCTTACCTCCTGTACATTCTGTGTTCTTACCCCCTGTTCACTCTGTGTCCTTATCTCCTGTACATTCTGTGTTCTTACCCCCACTTTATTCTGTGTTCTTACCCCCTGTTCACTCTGTGTCCCTACCTCCTGTACATTCTGTGTTCTTACTCCCTGTACATTCTGTGTCCTTACTCCCTGTTCACTCTGTGTCCTTACCTCCTGTACATTCTGTGTTCTTACCCCCTGTTCACTCTGTGTCCTTACCTCCTGTACATTCTGTGTTCTTACTCCCTGTACATTCTGTGTCCTTACCCCCTGTTCACTCTGTGTCCTTACCTCCTGTACATTCTGTGTTCTTACCCCCTGTTCACTCTGTGTCCTTACCTCCTGTACATTCTGTGTTCTTACCCCCACTTTATTCTGTGTTCTTACCCCGTGTACATTCTGTGTCCTTACTCCCTGTACATTCTGTGTCCTTACCTCCTGTACATTCTGTGTTCTTACCCCTTGTTCATTCTGTGTCCTTACCTCCTGTACATTCTGTGTTCTTACCCCTTGTTCACTCTGTGTCCTTACTCCCTGTACATTCTGTGTTCTTACCCCCCTGTTCACTCTGTGTCCTTACCTCCTGTACATTCTGTGTTCTTACCCCCCTGTTCACTCTGTGTCCTTACCTCCTGTACATTCTGTGTTCTTACCCCCCTGTTCACTCTGTGTCCTTACTCCCTGTACATTCTGTGTTCTTACCCCCTGTTCACTCTGTGTCTTTACCCCCTGTTCACTCTGTGTCTTTACCCCCTGTTCACTCTGTGTCCTTACCTCCTGTACATTCTGTGTTCTTACCCCCCTGTTCACTCTGTGTCCTTACCTCCTGTACATTCTGTGTTCTTACCCCCTGTTCACTCTGTGTCCTTACCCCCTGTTCACTCTGTGTCCTTACCTCTTGTACATTCTGTGTTCTTACCCCCTGTTCACTCTGTGTCCTTACCTCCTGTACATTCTGTGTTCTTACCCCCACTTTATTCTGTGTTCTTACTCCCTGTTCACTCTGTGTTCTTACTCCCTGTACATTCTGTGTTCTTACCCCCTGTTCACTCTGTGTCCTTACCTCCTGTACATTCTGTGTTCTTACCCCTTGTTCACTCTGTGTCCGTACTCCCTGTACATTCTGTGTTCTTACCCCCTGTTCACTCTGTGTCCTTACCTCCTGTACATTCTGTGTTCTTACCCCCTGTTCACTCTGTGTCCTTACCTCCTGCACATTCTGTGTTCTTACCCCCACTTTATTCTGTGTTCTTACCCCCTGTTCACTCTGTGTCCCTACCTCCTGTACATTCTGTGTTCTTACTCCCTGTACATTCTGTGTCCTTACCCCCTGTTCACTCTGTGTCCTTACCTCCTGTACATTCTGTGTTCTTACCCCCTGTTCACTCTGTGTCCTTACCTCCTGTACATTCTGTGTTCTGCCTCCCTGTACATTCTGTGTCCTTACCCCCTGTTCACTCTGTGTCCTTACCTCCTGTACATTCTGTGTTCTTACCCCCTGTTCACTCTGTGTCCTTACCTCCTGTACGCTCTGTGTCCTTACCTCCTGTACGCTCTGTGTCCTTACCTCCTGTACGCTCTGTGTCCTTCCCCCCTGTTCGCTCTGTGTCCTTACCTCCTGTACATTCTGTGTTCTTACCCCCACTTTATTCTGTGTTCTTACCCCCTGTTCACTCTGTGTCCTTACCTCCTGTACATTCAGTGTTCTTCCCCCCCGTACATTCTGTGTCCTTACTCCCTGTTCACTCTGTGTCCTTACCTCCTGTACATTCTGTGTTCTTATCCCCTGTTCACTCTGTGTCCTTGCCTCCTGTACATTCTGTGTTCTTACCCCCTGTTCACTCTGTGTCCTTACCTCCTGTACATTCTGTGTTCTTACCCCCCTGTTCACTCTGTGTCCTTACTCCCTGTACATTCTGTGTTCTTACCCCCTGTTCACTCTGTGTCCTTACCCCCTGTTCACTCTGTGTCCTTACCTCCTGTACATTCTGTGTTCTTACCCCCCTGTTCACTCTGTGTCCTTACTCCCTGTACATTCTGTGTTCTTACCCCCTGTTCACTCTGTGTCCTTACCCCCTGTTCACTCTGTGTCCTTACTCCCTGTACATTCTGTGTTCTTACCCCCTGTTCACTCTGTGTCCTTACCCCCTGTTCACTCTGTCTCCTTACCCCCTGTTCACTCTGTGTCCTTACCCCCTGTTCACTCTGTGTTCTTAACCCCTGTTCACTCTGTGTCCTTACCTCCTGTACATTCTGTGTTCTTACCTACTGTACACTCTGTGTCCTTACCTCCTGTACATTCTGTGTTCTTACCCCCTGTTCACTCTGTGTCCTTACCTCCTGTACATTCTGTGTTCTTACCCCCTGTTCACTCTGTGTCCTTACCTCCTGTACATTCTGTGTTCTTACCCCCACTTTATTCTGTGTTCTTACCCCCTGTTCACTCTGTGTTCTTACTCCCTGTACATTCTGTGTTCTTACCCCCTGTTCTCTCTGTGTCCTTACCTCCTGTACATTCTGTGTTCTTACCCCTTGTTCACTCTGTGTCCTTACTCCCTGTACATTCTGTGTTCTTACCCCCTGTTCACTCTGTGTCCTTACCTCCTGTACATTCTGTGTTCTTACCCCCTGTTCACTCTGTGTCCTTACCTCCTGTACATTCTGTGTTCTTACCTGCTGTTCACTCTGTGTCCTTATCTCCTGTACATTCTGTGTTCTTACCCCCACTTTATTCTGTGTTCTTACCCCCTGTTCACTCTGTGTCCCTACCTCCTGTACATTCTGTGTTCTTACTCCCTGTACATTCTGTGTCCTTACTCCCTGTTCGCTCTGTGTCCTTACCTCCTGTACATTCTGTGTTCTTACCCCCTGTTCACTCTGTGTCCTTACCTCCTGTACATTCTGTGTTCTTACTCCCTGTACATTCTGTGTCCTTACCCCCTGTTCACTCTGTGTCCTTACCTCCTGTACATTCTGTGTTCTTACCCCCTGTTCACTCTGTGTCCTTACCTCCTGTACATTCTGTGTTCTTACCCCCACTTTATTCTGTGTTCTTACCCCGTGTACATTCTGTGTCCTTACTCCCTGTACATTCTGTGTCCTTACTCCCTGTACATTCTGTGTCCTTACCTCCTGTACACTCTGTGTCCTTACCTCCTGTACATTCTGTGTTCTTACCCCTTGTTCATTCTGTGTCCTTACCTCCTGTACATTCTGTGTTCTTACCCCTTGTTCACTCTGTGTCCTTACTCCCTGTACATTCTGTGTTCTTACCCCCCTGTTCACTCTGTGTCCTTACCTCCTGTACATTCTGTGTTCTTACCCCCCTGTTCACTCTGTGTCCTTACCTCCTGTACATTCTGTGTTCTTACCCCCCTGTTCACTCTGTGTCCTTACTCCCTGTACATTCTGTGTTCTTACCCCCTGTTCACTCTGTGTCTTTACCCCCTGTTCACTCTGTGTCTTTACCCCCTGTTCACTCTGTGTCCTTACCTCCTGTACATTCTGTGTTCTTACCCCCCTGTTCACTCTGTGTCCTTACCTCCTGTACATTCTGTGTTCTTACCCCCTGTTCACTCTGTGTCCTTACCCCCTGTTCACTCTGTGTCCTTACCTCTTGTACATTCTGTGTTCTTACCCCCTGTTCACTCTGTGTCCTTACCTCCTGTACATTCTGTGTTCTTACCCCCACTTTATTCTGTGTTCTTACTCCCTGTTCACTCTGTGTTCTTACTCCCTGTACATTCTGTGTTCTTACCCCCTGTTCACTCTGTGTCCTTACCTCCTGTACATTCTGTGTTCTTACCCCTTGTTCACTCTGTGTCCTTACTCCCTGTACATTCTGTGTTCTTACCCCCTGTTCACTCTGTGTCCTTACCTCCTGTACATTCTGTGTTCTTACCCCCTGTTCACTCTGTGTCCTTACCTCCTGCACATTCTGTGTTCTTACCCCCACTTTATTCTGTGTTCTTACCCCCTGTTCACTCTGTGTCCCTACCTCCTGTACATTCTGTGTTCTTACTCCCTGTACATTCTGTGTCCTTACCCCCTGTTCACTCTGTGTCCTTACCTCCTGTACATTCTGTGTTCTTACCCCCTGTTCACTCTGTGTCCTTACCTCCTGTACATTCTGTGTTCTGCCTCCCTGTACATTCTGTGTCCTTACCCCCTGTTCACTCTGTGTCCTTACCTCCTGTACATTCTGTGTTCTTACCCCCTGTTCACTCTGTGTCCTTACCTCCTGTACATTCTGTGTCCTTACCTCCTGTACATTCTGTGTTCTTACCCCTTGTTCACTCTGTGTCCTTACTCCCTGTACATTCTGTGTTCTTACCCCCTGTTCACTCTGTGTCCTTACCTCCTGTACATTCTGTGTTCTTACCCCCTGTTCACTCTGTGTCCTTACCTCCTGTACATTCTGTGTTCTTACCCCCTGTTCACTCTGTGTCCTTACCTCCTGTACATTCTGTGTTCTTACCCCCTGTTCACTCTGTGTCCTTACCTCCTGTACGCTCTGTGTCCTTACCTCCTGTACGCTCTGTGTCCTTACTTCCTGTACGCACTGTGTCCTTACCTCCTGTACGCTCTGTGTCCTTCCCCCCTGTTCGCTCTGTGTCCTTACCTCCTGTACATTCTGTGTTCTTACCCCCACTTTATTCTGTGTTCTTACCCCCTGTTCACTCTGTGTCCTTACCTCCTGTACATTCTGTGTTCTTCCCCCCCGTACATTCTGTGTCCTTACTCCCTGTTCACTCTGTGTCCTTACCTCCTGTACATTCTGTGTTCTTATCCCCTGTTCACTCTGTGTCCTTGCCTCCTGTACATTCTGTGTTCTTACCCCCTGTTCACTTTGTGTCCTTACCTCCTGTACATTCTGTGTTCTTACCCCCTGTTCACTCTGTGTCCTTACCTCATGTACATTCTGTGTTCTTACCCCCTGTTCACTCTGTGTCCTTACTTCCTGTACATTCTGTGTTCTTACCCCCTGTTCACTCTGTGTCCTTCCCCCCTGTTCACTCTGTGTCCTTACCTCTTGTACATTCTGTGTTCTTACCCCCTGTTCACTCTGTGTCCTTACCCCCTGTTCACTCTGTGTCCTTACCCCCTGTTCACTCTGTGTCCTTACCTCCTGTACATTCTGTGTTCTTACCCCCTGTTCACTCTGTGTCCTTACCTCCTGTACATTCTGTGTTCTTCCCCCCCGTACATTCTGTGTCCTTACTCCCTGTTCACTCTGTGTCCTTACCTCCTGTACATTCTGTGTTCTTATCCCCTGTTCACTCTGTGTCCTTGCCTCCTGTACATTCTGTGTTCTTACCCCCTGTTCACTCTGTGTCCTTACCTCCTGTACATTCTGTGTTCTTACCCCCTGTTCACTCTGTGTCCTTACCTCATGTACATTCTGTGTTCTTACCCCCTGTTCACTCTGTGTCCTTACTTCCTGTACATTCTGTGTTCTTACCCCCTGTTCACTCTGTGTCCTTCCCCCCTGTTCACTCTGTGTCCTTACCTCTTGTACATTCTGTGTTCTTACCCCCTGTTCACTCTGTGTCCTTACCCCCTGTTCACTCTGTGTCCTTACCCCCTGTTCACTCTGTGTCCTTACCTCCTGTACATTCTGTGGTCTTACCCCCACTTTATTCTGTGCCCTTACCCCCTGTTCACTCTGTGTCCTTACCCCCTGTTCACTCTGTGTCCTTACCTCCTGTACATTCTGTGTTCTTACCCCCACTTTATTCTGTGTTCTTACCCCCTGTTCACTCTGTGTCCTTACCTCCTGTACATTCTGTGTTCTTACCCCCTGTTCACTCTGTGTCCTTACCTCCTGTACATTCTGTGTTCTTACCCCCACTTTATTCTGTGTTCTTACCCCCTGTTCACTCTGTGTTCTTACTCCCTGTACATTCTGTGTTCTTACCCCCTGTTCTCTCTGTGTCCTTACCTCCTGTACATTCTGTGTTCTTACCCCTTGTTCACTCTGTGTCCTTACTCCCTGTACATTCTGTGTTCTTACCCCCTGTTCACTCTGTGTCCTTACCTCCTGTACATTCTGTGTTCTTACCCCCTGTTCACTCTGTGTCCTTACCTCCTGTACATTCTGTGTTCTTACCTGCTGTTCACTCTGTGTCCTTATCTCCTGTACATTCTGTGTTCTTACCCCCACTTTATTCTGTGTTCTTACCCCCTGTTCACTCTGTGTCCCTACCTCCTGTACATTCTGTGTTCTTACTCCCTGTACATTCTGTGTCCTTACTCCCTGTTCGCTCTGTGTCCTTACCTCCTGTACATTCTGTGTTCTTACCCCCTGTTCACTCTGTGTCCTTACCTCCTGTACATTCTGTGTTCTTACTCCCTGTACATTCTGTGTCCTTACCCCCTGTTCACTCTGTGTCCTTACCTCCTGTACATTCTGTGTTCTTACCCCCTGTTCACTCTGTGTCCTTACCTCCTGTACATTCTGTGTTCTTACCCCCACTTTATTCTGTGTTCTTACCCCGTGTACATTCTGTGTCCTTACTCCCTGTACATTCTGTGTCCTTACTCCCTGTACATTCTGTGTCCTTACCTCCTGTACACTCTGTGTCCTTACCTCCTGTACATTCTGTGTTCTTACCCCTTGTTCATTCTGTGTCCTTACCTCCTGTACATTCTGTGTTCTTACCCCTTGTTCACTCTGTGTCCTTACTCCCTGTACATTCTGTGTTCTTACCCCCCTGTTCACTCTGTGTCCTTACCTCCTGTACATTCTGTGTTCTTACCCCCCTGTTCACTCTGTGTCCTTACCTCCTGTACATTCTGTGTTCTTACCCCCCTGTTCACTCTGTGTCCTTACTCCCTGTACATTCTGTGTTCTTACCCCCTGTTCACTCTGTGTCTTTACCCCCTGTTCACTCTGTGTCTTTACCCCCTGTTCACTCTGTGTCCTTACCTCCTGTACATTCTGTGTTCTTACCCCCCTGTTCACTCTGTGTCCTTACCTCCTGTACATTCTGTGTTCTTACCCCCTGTTCACTCTGTGTCCTTACCCCCTGTTCACTCTGTGTCCTTACCTCTTGTACATTCTGTGTTCTTACCCCCTGTTCACTCTGTGTCCTTACCTCCTGTACATTCTGTGTTCTTACCCCCACTTTATTCTGTGTTCTTACTCCCTGTTCACTCTGTGTTCTTACTCCCTGTACATTCTGTGTTCTTACCCCCTGTTCACTCTGTGTCCTTACCTCCTGTACATTCTGTGTTCTTACCCCTTGTTCACTCTGTGTCCTTACTCCCTGTACATTCTGTGTTCTTACCCCCTGTTCACTCTGTGTCCTTACCTCCTGTACATTCTGTGTTCTTACCCCCTGTTCACTCTGTGTCCTTACCTCCTGCACATTCTGTGTTCTTACCCCCACTTTATTCTGTGTTCTTACCCCCTGTTCACTCTGTGTCCCTACCTCCTGTACATTCTGTGTTCTTACTCCCTGTACATTCTGTGTCCTTACCCCCTGTTCACTCTGTGTCCTTACCTCCTGTACATTCTGTGTTCTTACCCCCTGTTCACTCTGTGTCCTTACCTCCTGTACATTCTGTGTTCTGCCTCCCTGTACATTCTGTGTCCTTACCCCCTGTTCACTCTGTGTCCTTACCTCCTGTACATTCTGTGTTCTTACCCCCTGTTCACTCTGTGTCCTTACCTCCTGTACATTCTGTGTCCTTACCTCCTGTACATTCTGTGTTCTTACCCCTTGTTCACTCTGTGTCCTTACTCCCTGTACATTCTGTGTTCTTACCCCCTGTTCACTCTGTGTCCTTACCTCCTGTACATTCTGTGTTCTTACCCCCTGTTCACTCTGTGTCCTTACCTCCTGTACATTCTGTGTTCTTACCCCCTGTTCACTCTGTGTCCTTACCTCCTGTACATTCTGTGTTCTTACCCCCTGTTCACTCTGTGTCCTTACCTCCTGTACGCTCTGTGTCCTTACCTCCTGTACGCTCTGTGTCCTTACTTCCTGTACGCACTGTGTCCTTACCTCCTGTACGCTCTGTGTCCTTCCCCCCTGTTCGCTCTGTGTCCTTACCTCCTGTACATTCTGTGTTCTTACCCCCACTTTATTCTGTGTTCTTACCCCCTGTTCACTCTGTGTCCTTACCTCCTGTACATTCTGTGTTCTTCCCCCCCGTACATTCTGTGTCCTTACTCCCTGTTCACTCTGTGTCCTTACCTCCTGTACATTCTGTGTTCTTATCCCCTGTTCACTCTGTGTCCTTGCCTCCTGTACATTCTGTGTTCTTACCCCCTGTTCACTCTGTGTCCTTACCTCCTGTACATTCTGTGTTCTTACCCCCTGTTCACTCTGTGTCCTTACCTCATGTACATTCTGTGTTCTTACCCCCTGTTCACTCTGTGTCCTTACTTCCTGTACATTCTGTGTTCTTACCCCCTGTTCACTCTGTGTCCTTCCCCCCTGTTCACTCTGTGTCCTTACCTCTTGTACATTCTGTGTTCTTACCCCCTGTTCACTCTGTGTCCTTACCCCCTGTTCACTCTGTGTCCTTACCCCCTGTTCACTCTGTGTCCTTACCTCCTGTACATTCTGTGTTCTTACCCCCTGTTCACTCTGTGTCCTTACCTCCTGTACATTCTGTGTTCTTCCCCCCCGTACATTCTGTGTCCTTACTCCCTGTTCACTCTGTGTCCTTACCTCCTGTACATTCTGTGTTCTTATCCCCTGTTCACTCTGTGTCCTTGCCTCCTGTACATTCTGTGTTCTTACCCCCTGTTCACTCTGTGTCCTTACCTCCTGTACATTCTGTGTTCTTACCCCCTGTTCACTCTGTGTCCTTACCTCATGTACATTCTGTGTTCTTACCCCCTGTTCACTCTGTGTCCTTACTTCCTGTACATTCTGTGTTCTTACCCCCTGTTCACTCTGTGTCCTTCCCCCCTGTTCACTCTGTGTCCTTACCTCTTGTACATTCTGTGTTCTTACCCCCTGTTCACTCTGTGTCCTTACCCCCTGTTCACTCTGTGTCCTTACCCCCTGTTCACTCTGTGTCCTTACCTCCTGTACATTCTGTGGTCTTACCCCCACTTTATTCTGTGCCCTTACCCCCTGTTCACTCTGTGTCCTTACCCCCTGTTCACTCTGTGTCCTTACCTCCTGTACATTCTGTGTTCTTACCCCCACTTTATTCTGTGTTCTTACCCCCTGTTCACTCTGTTTCCTTCCCTCCTGTACATTCTGGGTCCTTACCCCCAGTTCATTCTGTGTTCTTACCCCCACTTAATTCTGTGTTTTTACCCCCAGTTCATTCTGTGTTCTTACCCCAGTTCATTCTGTGTTCTTACTCCCAGTGCATTCTGGGTCCGTACTCACAGTTCATTCTGGGTCCGTACTCACAGTTCATTCTGGGTCCTTACTTCCAGTTCATGCTGGGTGCTTACCCCCAGTTCGGATTCGTGTTTACTACCAGTTCATTCTGGGTTCTACCTCCTGTTAAATCTATGTCCTTACCCGCAGTTCATCTGGGATACTTGGCTTTATTAATAGAGGCAGGGAGTAACTAGGTAGGGAAGTTATGCTGAATGTTTTCATATGCATAAGGGTCAGTAACCAGAGAACACAGATCTAAGGTGATTGGCAAAAGAACCAGAGGCATCATGAGGAAATACTTTTTTTGGTGAGTTGTTGTGATCTGTATGCACTGATAGGGTGCTGGAAGTAGATTCAATAATTAATTTCAAAAGAAAATTGGATAAATAATTGAAGGGAAAAAAATGCATGGCTATGGGGAAAGAGCAGGGGAGTAAGGCTAATTGGATAGTTCTACCTGACAGCCAAAACACCCACAGTGGGCCGAATGGCCTCCATCTTTGCTGTAAGATTCTATGATCCCACTCTTGCTCCTTGTCATTTTCATGTTCTGCTTTTCAGAAGAGTTCCCCTTTGTTTCTTTTTTTCTTTTAATTCATCGAAATCTAATAGAATGGCTTAAGATATGCTCACAATTGCAATTGACCTCAGTGTCAATTCGAAACACACAAGAACTTGTGTACTTCACACAGAAGTACAAACATGAAGTGAATTATTTCCCTGTCTACCCACCCCCACCCAATTATTTTTGGCACGGCATTCCTGCTCTTCTACCACTTATGGTGTCAGCTGTGGCTTATTGGGCATCACTCTAACCTCAGATTCAGAGGTCATGGGCTGAAATCCCACTCCAGAGACTGGAGCACATGATCAAACCTGACACTCCAGTGCAGTACTGAGGGTTTTCTACACTGTTAGAGGGGCTGTCTTCTGATTAAGACGTTAAAACTGAGGCCCTGTCTGCCCTCTCAGTGGGCAGAAAAGATCCCATGGGACTATTGGAAGGGGAGCTGGGAAGTTCTGCCTGTTGTCCTGGTCAACATTTATCCCTCAGTCAACATCACCAAAACAGATGATCTGATCATTATCACATTGCTGTTTGTGGGAGCTTGCTGTGCACAAATCGGCTGCCACGTTTCTTACATGACAACAGTGACTACAGTTGGCTGTAAATAAGTTTCGGACGAGATTGTGAAAGGTGCTATGTAAATGCAAATCTTTTCTTTCTCCAAAATGATCACTGATGACCTGCTCCACCCCATGCTTTATGTACAGTTTACCATGGCCTCAGCATTCTGTTTAACGCCAAACATTTGCATGTAATATCAGCAGCAAAGACTATTTATTCCATCACTGCTTTCAACGGAGAACTGCTGTGCCTCTTCTATTCTCTCTGCAGAGCTTTGTGCATTGCACACACCCTCAGGATCGGTTAGTACCGGCTGAAAGTTGTTTGTGTATTAAATTACAGACAGATGAGGTAAGAGGCTGCTGGATTCACTGCTGGGATACCAGTTAATGCTGAGCCAATCATTTGCCTCTCTTGCAATCTGACTCCACCTTCCCAATCCAGAGCCAGTATTTTCAACAGCCTGCTCAATTTATTTTTCTCACACAGGTACAAATGTACACGAAAGCCACTCATTAATCTGAGCTGTAGGTTGCTGAAGAGGAACTCAGTAAAAAAATGAAACAGAACAGTTGCTCGTATGACCTTCTTTGAAAAGTAAGTTAAGTGAATGTTTATGTGTCTTTAATATGCCAGTGGTGTCATGCTTTGATTTATGTAAGCTGTACTACGTTCCAAATGATCATTAAATTCCTAGCGCTAACCATGTTTCCCTGGCATCGGTGATTCTCAGCTGGATTTACTATTCAAATTCAGCCTGTTTGAATCTTGAGGCCCAGTAGAATATCTATGCACAAGCCTTGAAGGGCATTGTAGAAGGCTTCAAAATATATCTATTTATATTAGCTGGCAAATACTGGGGCATGTCAAAATTTCCTTTGCAAAAATAACATTGCAGAGAAATGTTTTCTCACTGCTCACTGCCACATGACCTGCTCAGATCAGGTTTTTTAAAAATTTGTTCATGGGATATGGGCATTGCCAAAAAGCCCAGCATTTATTGTCCAACCCTAATTGCCCATGAGGTGGTGGTGAGCTGCCTTCTTGAACTGCTACAGTCTGTGTACTGTCGGCACACCCACAATGTTGTTGGGAAGGGCGTTCCAGGATTTTGATCCAGCGACAGTGATATATTTCTAAGTCAGGACGGTGTGTGGCTTGGAGGGGAACTTGCAGGTAGTGGTGTTCCCATGCGTCTGCTGCCTTTGTGCTTCTCGGTGGTGGAGTTTGTGGGTTTGGAAGGTGCTGTCGAAGCAGCCTTGGTGAGTTGTTGCAGTGCATCTTGCAGTTGGTACACACTGCTGCCACTGTGCATCAGTGGTGAAGGGAATGTTTAAGGTGGTAAATGGGGTGCCGATCAAGTGGGCTGCTTTGGCCTTTGTGGTGTTGCTTTTTAAGTCATGTTTAAGTTGCACCCATCCAGGCTGCATTCCCTCCTATAGCAAGAACATTTGTCCTCAGATAAGGAGACCAAAACTACACACAATATTCCAGGTGTGGCCTGACAAAGGCCCTGTATAATTGCAGCAAGACATCCCTGCTCCTGTACTCAAATCCTCTCGCTATGAAGGCCAACATACCATTTTTTTACTGCCTGTTGCACCTGCATGCTTAATTATGTGAGGATTTGTGAATGGTGCTGAACGCTGTGCAACCATCAGTGATCATCCCAACTTCTGACTTTATGATGGAGGAAAGGTCATTGATGAAGCAGCTTAAGATGATTGGGCCTAAGACACTACCCTGAGGAACTCCTGCAGTGATGTCCTGGGACTGAAATGATTGGTATGACTCCAACCAGAGGAGAGCTTTCCCCATGATTCCAATTGACTTCAACTTTGCTAGGGCCCCCTTGAAGCCACACTTGGGCAAATGCATGCCTTGCTGTCAAGGGCAGTCTCTGTGACCTCGCCTCTTGAACTTAGCTCTTTTGTCCCATGTTTGCACCAAGGGTAGAGCCAACTGGTCCTGGTGGAACCAGAGCTGAGCATCCGTGAGCAAGTTATTAGTGAGTAGCACTGTCAATGACGCTTTCCATTACTTTGCTGATGATCGAGAGTAGACTGTTGGGGTGGTAATTGGCAAGATTGGATTTATCCTGCTATTTGTGGACAGGCCATACCTGGGCAATTTTCCACATTGTTAGGTAGATGCCAGTATTGTAGCTGTACTGGAGCAGCTTGGCTAAGAGCGTGGCTAGTTCTGCTGGGATGTTGTCAGGACCCAAAATCTTTGCTGTATCCAGTGCCTTCAGCCATTTCTTGATATCATGTGGAGTGAATTAAATTGGTTGAAGACTGGTATCTGTGATGCTGAGGATCACCCCCTCAGCACTTCTGGCTGAAGGTAGTTGCAAATGCTTCAGCCTTGTTCTTTGCACTGTGTTATGAGAGTTCCTTTTTTTTTGTAAAATATGTTTTTAAGGACCTGTAGTTGAATTATGGACATTGATTCATCTGGAAGCTTGAAGAGATGCTGGAACATTTTTTTTAAGAGGTCATTTGAAGACTTCCTGAACTTGGTTTGTAAATAAGCCCTTATTGGGAGGCACCTGTTTTCAGATAAAATACCAGCAGGGAGCTTGTTGTTTTGACTTGGGGAAGATTTTTAGAGAAGTGACAGGTCAAGATTTAAAGAGGTCAGGAAGCTTGACTTCTGGAATGTTTTTGGTTTCACTTTGAATTGTTAAAGACAGTTAGTAACAGAGCTCTAAAGCAACATTCCCTTTCATTTTTCTGGTTAACTGGTTGTTTTTGTTTGTATATATGTATGTATGTATGTAAGCTGTTATACTTCAGTCTGTGCGTTTATGCTTAACTTCATTACTGGTTAAGACTTGTTTTATAATCTGATAATTTTGTTAAAGAAACCTGGTTGGTGTGTTTTATTCTGGGATTAAAATGGTCAATGATTGAGCATATCAGTAAGTGGGAAAAAAATTTAATATACATTGTGACCCGTGGCGAAGCAGAACTAGAATAAAGAGTGAACTCCTCCCACCTCAGTCATAACAACTGATGTTCTAAATTATTGGCTTGTTATAAATACGTGTTTCAACCAACAGATCAGATCTTGTGTGGACTTAAAAGATTCTCCAGCTGTCTGTTCCCCTGATCCACCTTGTGGATAGTTCTTGCTAAGTATTAGTCCAAGCCCTCAATCTTCTAAATCCAGATTCTATATCCCTCTTAGTTAATTTGACTCCCTCTGATGGGTACCAGTGTGTTTCAGTGTATCCTGATTATTTAAGTCAGTTTCTCTTTTTGGAGTATTTGTCAATGCCTTGATGATTTAAAATGTTGTCTCAATCTACTGGGTACATTTCATGATGTTCTGTTGTCAAGTAAGTGAGCATGTCTGGGACCCGTTCTTCAGTGTAGGTTCACCATGCGTTACCACATGTTAGTTGCTTCACACTCACATGCTATTCCAATATCATACCATATGCACCATGCGATATAAGCCATTCTTGGACTTACTGGTGATTCGTATCAAAAGAGTGGAGGGTGTCTGTCTTGAGATCTTTGCTGAGCTCCTCCATGGTCCCAATGCCTCGGGTAGTAGCCAGACTATCAAATGCAGTTTTCTTGAAAAGTGTGTAGGCAAGGATAAAACAGCTCCAAGACAAAAATATGAATTTACAAATCTCATCTGCACCTTCCTGTCTTTTACTAGAATGTAGATGTAGACAGATTAATATTTTCTATTGAACAGAACCCAAGCTGTGTTATTTCAGTTCCCCTTTGGTGATTTTTTTTTTCTGTCTCTGTCTTTTATTCTAATTGGGGCACCCCATTAATTAGCATTCTATCTCATTCATGAGGCCTGGAGGAACATTACTGTCCAATGCAATATTGTCATAATCTCTAAAACAAAAATTATGCCTTCCGAAGTGGTCCTAGTTTGTTTATTTTAGATGACTTTTTATGTCTTATAAATTTTCAAATAGCAGTGTTGTTGTGCTGATGGGTTTTGTCAATGTTCAATCCCCAAACAAAACTTTATTTCTTGATACTCAGGAACCACCTGGACTGCTTTTCCATCTGTTTTTTTGTTAAATGAAAATTTGATTATCTCCTTTTAAATTTCAGGTAAATTTTCCCTTCGAGTGCTTGAAATAGCAACATATCAATTTTATTTTATTTTATCAGTTTCAATCACGGAAACAGTGATGCCCAGGCTTGGTTGTTTTATAGTCCAAATTATCACCATGCTGTCACATTTGATGTCAAAGAACAAAGAACAAAGATAATTACAGCACAGGAACAGGCCCTTCGGCCCTCCAAGCCTGCGCCGATCCAGATCCTCTCTCTAAACATGTCGCCTATTTTCTAAGGGTCTGTATCTCTTTGCTTCCTGCCCATTCATGTATCTGTCTAGATACATCTTAAAAGACGCCATCGTGCCCGCATCTACCACCTCCGTTGGCAACGCGTTCCAGGCACCCACCACCCTCTGCGTAAAGAACTTTCCACGCATATCCCCCCTAAACTTTTCCCCTTTCACTTTGAACTCGTGTCCTCTAGTAATTGAATCCCCCACTCTGGGAAAAAGCCTCTTGCTATCCACCCTGTCTATACCTCTCATGATTTTGTACACTCTTCAGATAGGCTCTTAAATTCTTTTCTTTAAAAAAAAATGCTGAATTTCTTGCTGCCATATCAGTACTTGTGTGACCCTGGAAACCTTTGTCATCTCTTTTTTTAAAAAAAAAACACACAGAATCCATTGTGGCTCTGCTTAAGACCCCAATAGATTAATTTGTCCTGTCATATATTCAATTGTGTGGTGAATTAATTTTTTTTAAAGCTGACAGCAGAAGGGTTAACTTCTTTGTTTTTTCTGCCTCTGACAAAGAAGCATTCTCAGATGCATGCAATTATGTCACGTTGCATAACTTTGGTTTGCCTTCGCTTGGGAAGAAAAAAAATCACCACTTTAAATTATTTTCCCAAGTCTTGGTATCTTTTTAAACTTGTACAAGTTTTCATTCTTGGGATTTAAAAACGACAAAAATCAGTAGTAACATTATCAACTTCAATTAAAAACATTCTCTTCAGGGAAGACGGCATTTAAGATTAATTTTGGAAACAATTGTTTATAAGCTTGATTCTCAAACCGATTTTTCAACAGCCTGATTTGACAATGACTCAGCAGTGGCTCAGACATACAGTTAGCTCTCAGCTCCTTCATAGGAGCATATATTGGTTTGCTAATATCGTTTGAGTTTCGTCATGTTTCCACAACCATGCTTGTGGGTTGCAAATACATGGCCTCCTGTAACAGTAGGACGTTGTCTTCGTGTTATAAATGCCCAATGCGTTACAGACTAATGGCTGAAGGCCATTCAGATAGACGCTCTTAAAACTCAGGAGTCAAAATAGGGACCCCTTTTACCTCTTGCTCACTGGTAGCAATTGTGGAGCCTTTCTGTGAACATGCTCAGGCTTTCGGTGGGGTCTGTTTGATAACTAAAACCTGGGGAAGTTCAATATTCCCTTCCGCCCTAGGGGCCCTCCTTAGGTCAGCCTCTATTTCCTCAAGTGAGCCTTTGGTCAAAATATCTCAGTCCATTTCCTGTCTTAATTCTTGGGAGCATGCAGCTCGGAGGAACTGTTTTAACGTCGTCCTTCTCTAACTCCGGATGTAAGATTTAAAACCTTTCCAATTGGGGTGTGAGGAGGAGGGGTCAGTGTTCATATCCACTCTCACCCCCAGTTCCTCTCTCAGAGCCTGAACGGATATCCAGTTCTGATGATGGGTCACAGACCTGAAACGTTAATTCTGCTTCTCTCCACAGATGCTGCCAGATCTGCTGAGTATTTTCCAGCACTTTGTTTTTATTTAAGATTTCCAGCATCTGCAGTATTTTGCTTTTATTTTTGCTTTCTTTTTGTAGCTTATCCACTTGCTCTCTTAGTTTGTTTTTTTTCCCCCCCTATTTAACTGTAAGGTAACTGCAATGTGGTCAATATGCCCACTCATTTTGGCCCGTTTTTAGCTTCAGCTTAAGTTTCTGAACCTCCTCAGAGAACCAACTAAGAATGCACCTCGTAATCTCCGTCACACTCCTCTAAAATTCTCAGGAATTCTTTCACCTTGTTTACTATGCCAGGCTATCTCTTAACTGTTTCCTGTGAAATGTTGACTCCATTCTACTTCTGTCTTTATGTTACCAAAACTCTCCTGAGATTTTCTATCAATCTCAACAATGTTCACATGCATTTAACTAAGACTAACTTCTTACAATGTAAGCCTATGATTGCGACCACTGTGAATCCCACTTCTGACACCACTGCAAGATTTGGTCCAGGAGTCACACATTACCCAAAAAAGGGGGTTGAAGTCATAATTGGTTTTAAAATGGTTTATTAAGAAGCAGCAGTTTAAATATGATGACGCATAACCTAACTAGACAGAAAAGATAGACGACCCACAGTAGGTTGAACTGTTTACTGGTCCCAGATCATATGGTGGGGGAGAATGGTGGTGACTGTCTCCCCAACGGATGAGGCAGGCAAGATGTTGGCTGTCTCTTCGGTCCTCCGGGTCCCCAGTCTTCTTGAGCTAACCAAAATATTAGGCAGAAGCCAGCATAGATTCCACTTTGGGAAGCTTTCCTTCTTCTGTCTGAAGAAGACTGAAGTTTTCCCTCCTGAGCACCTGTTTGTATACAGTATTTCATTTCTAGGGGCTGGTGGGTGTCCCATGTCAATCACTTGTTCAATTCCAATTGTCCAATCACCAAGGGACAGGTACCGAAACTAAACGCATCCCATACCCATCATTCTGCCCCTGAAGTCATCTTGTGGCTTATTGCTTGCTAGGTATCATTTGTAAACTTCTGCCATACACTGGTCTAGAGAGGCTATGAAGCTTCATCTTATCAGGCTTTATAGAGTCATAGAGTCGTACAGCATAGAAACAGGCCCTTCGGCCCACTGTGTCCATGCCGACCATAATGCCTTTCTATACTAATCCCACCAATTCCATATCCCTCTATGCCTTGCTCATTCAAGTACCTGTCCAGATGCCTCTTAAATGTTGCTACTGTTCCTGCCTCCACCACCTTCTCAGGTAGCTCATTCCAGGTACCCACTATTCTTTATGTGAAAAATTTACCCCTTTGACCCCTTTAAACCTCCTCCCTTTCACCTTAAAGCTATGCCCTCTAGTTTTAGTCACCCCCTACCATGGGAAACAGACTCTGGCTACCTACCCTATCTATGCCTCTCATAATTTTATATACCTCTATCATGTCCCCTCTCAGCCTCCTTCACTCCAGGGTAAACCAACCCAGCCTATCCAATCTCTCTTTATAACTCTAGCCCTCCAAACCAGGCAACATCCTTGTGAATCTTTTCTACACCGTCTCTAGCTTAATTACATCTTTCCTGTAGTGCGGCGACCAGGACTGCACACAGGACTCCAAATGCGGCCTAACCAACGTTATGTACAACTGTAACATGACATCCCAACTCTTGTACTCAATGCCTCGGCCGATGAAGGCAAGCATACCAAACACCACCTTCACCACCCTGTCAGCCTGTGTTGCCACTTTCAGGGAACTATGTATTTGCATCCCAAGGTCTCTCTGCCCATGAACACTCCCCAGGGCCCTGCCATTCGCTGTATATGTCCTGCCCTGGGTTTAACTTCCCAAAATGCATCACTTCACACTTGTCTGCATTAAATTCCATTTGCCACTCCCTTACCCACTTTGCTAGTTTATCTATATCCTGTTGTAACCTTAGACAACCTTCTTCACTGTCCACTATACCACCAATTTTGGTGTCATCTGCAAACTTACTAATCATGCCCTTTACATTCACATCCAAGTCATTAATATATATGACAAACAACAGAGAGCCCAGCACCGATCCCTGCGGCACACCACTGATCACCGGCCTCCAAACTGAAAAACAACCCTCCACTACCACCCTCTGCCTCCTATCACCAAACCAATTTTGTATTCAATTTGCTAGCTCACCCTGGATCCCATGTGTTCGAACCTTCTGGACCAGCCTACCATGCGGGACCTTGTCAAAGGCCTTGCTAAAGTCCATGTAGACAACGTCCATCGCCCTGCCCTCGTCAATCCTCCTGGTCACCTCCTCGAAAAACTCAATCAAATTCGTGAGACGTGATTTCCCACGCACAAAGCTATGCTGACTATCCCTAATCAGACCGTGCCTTTCCAGATGCATATAAATCCTGTCTCTCAGAATCCCTTCCAATAACTTTTTCCCACCACTGATGTAAGGCTCACTGGCCTGTAGTTCCCTGGCTTATCCCTGCTGCCCTTCTTAAATAAAGGCACAATATTAGCTACCCTCCAGTCTTCCGGTACCTCACCCGTGGCTAACAATGATACAAAAATCTCTGCCAGGGCCCCAGCAATCTCCTCCCTTGCTTCCCATAGCATCCTAGGATACACGTTGTCAGGCCCTGGGGATTTATCCACCTTTAATGTGCTTCAAAACCTCCAACACCTCCTCCTTTGTAATGTTGATATGCTCCAGGATATCGCTGTTCCCTCCTTTGAACTCTCTAGCTTCCATGACCTTCTCCACAGTAAATATGGATGAGAAATATTCATTTAAGACCTCGCCCATTTCCCATGGCTCCACACATAGATTACCACACTGATCCTTAAGGGGACCTACTCTCTCCCTAGCTACCCTTTTACTCTTAATATACTTATAGAATCTTTTAGGATTCTCCTTTATCTTATCTGCCAGGGAAATCTCGTGGCCCCTTTTCGCCCTCCTAATTTCCTTCCATCCCCTATACTCCGATGGACTCGCTCAATCCCAGCTGCCTATACCTGACATATGCCTCCTTCTTTGTCCTGACCAGACCCTCAATATCCCTCGTCAACTAAGGTTCCCTGAACTTGCCAGCCTTGCCCTTCCTTCTAACAGGAACATGCCGGCCTGAACTCTTCCTATCTCATTTTTAAAAGCCTCCCACTTGCCAAACATCCCTTTACTTGTAAACAGCATCTCCCATTCAACTTTTGAGAATTCCTGTCTGACGCCATCGAAATTAGCCTTCCCCCAATTTAGGACTTCAACCTGAGGACCAGTCCTATCCTTTTCCATAACTATCTTGAAGCTAATAGAGTTATGGTTACTGATCCCAAAATGCTCCCCTATTGACACATCAACCACCTTCCCAACTTCATTTCCTAAGAGGAGGTTGAGGGTAGCCCTTTCTCCAGTAGAGCCATCCACATAATGCTTCAGAAAACTATCCTGGACACACTCAACAAATTCTTCCCCATCTGATCCCTTAGCACCAAGGCAGTCCCAATCAATATTAGGGAAGTTAAAATCACCTACTATTACACCCCTATAATTCCTACACCTATCTGTGATTTCCCTACATATATGCTCCTCCAATTCCCTCTGACTATTGGGGGGCCTATAGTATAATCCCATCAAAGTGATCACCCCTTTCTTATTTCTAAGTTCTACCCATATGGCCTCTCTAGACTTTCCCCCAGGGATACTCTCTGTAAGTACTGACGTGATGTCCTCCCTAATCAACAGTGCAACTCCCCCTCCTCTCTTACCTCCACCTCTGTCACGCTGGAAGGATCGATACCCCGGAACATTGAGCTGCCAGTCCTGCCCATCTCTCAACCACGTTTCCGTAATGGCTATAATATCACAATCCCATGTACCGATCCATGCTCTGAGTAAATGTAGTTTCACTTACCAGACCTTCCACACTCCCTGTCCTGCCCCCGCCCAGCCTGCCTACTGAACTTCCTTGCTTTAACCTCTACACTTGCCTCAACTATCTCATCTGAGAGACTACTACTTTGGGTCCCACCCCCCTGCAAGACTAGTTTAAACCCTCCCGAGTTGTACTAGCAAACCTCCCCGCAAGGATATTGGTCCCCCTCCAGTTTTGATGCAACCCGTCCTTCTTGTACAGGTCACCTCTGCACCAGAAGAGATCCCAATGATCCAACTAGCTGAAGCCCTCCCTCCTACACCAGCTCTTCAGCCACGCATTCATTTGCCTAATCCTCCTATTCCTACCCTCACTAGCACGTGGCACAGGGAGTAATCCTGAGATTACAACCCTAGAGGTCCTGCTTTTTAACCTTCTGTCTAACTCCCTATATTCACTTTGCAGGACCTCATCTCTCTTCCTGCCTATGTCGTTAGTACCAATATGGACCACGACCTCTGACTGCTCACCCTCCCCTTTCAGAATGTCCTGCAGCTGCTCCGAGACATCCTTGACCGTAGCACCAGGGAGGCAACATACCATCCTGGAGTCTTGTTTGTGGCCACAGAAATGCCTATCTGCACCCGTTGCAATAGGGGATTCTATCACTACAGTTCTTCCAACCCTTTTCCTCCCCCCACCACCCCCCAACAGTATCCAAAGCGGTATATCTGTTTGAGAGGGGGATGGCCACAGGGGACTCCTGCACTACCTGCCTGCACCTACTACTCCGTCTGGTGGTCACCCATCTCTTTTCTGCCTATGCAGCCATTACCTGCGGTGTGACCACCTCACTAAACGTGCTATCCACAACGTCCTCAGCATCGCAGATGCTCCACAGTGAATCCACCCACAGCTCCAGCTCCGTAATGCGGGTAGCCAGTAGCTGCAGATGGATACACTTCCTGCACACATGGTCGTCAGGGACACTGGAAGCGTCCCTGATTTCCCACATAGCGCAGGAGGAGCATATCACGGGGCTGAGCTCTCCTGTCATGACTTACCCTTAGGTTAATTAGTTACTCCCTTAATTAAAATTACTAATTATACTAGGGGCCTTGTTCTACCCACTTCAATCTAAAGTCCTTAAAAAAAAAAACACTTTAGTAGTACTCGCCTTATCACCAGAGGATGTTTTTCCAACAAAAAACAACTTTCCCCTTTTATTTTTAAGAAATTCTAACAGCTGTTACCCACCAACCAATCACCTTGCAGCTCTCCTCTGATGTCACATTTTTTGTTCCGAATTCCAGCGCACTAGAAGAGGTGAGACTGCTGTCCGCTCCCGGAAGGTAAGACACTGGGCTTCAATCCTCGGGGTCGATTCATAGGCTCCGCTCCCGACGTTCTCCCCACAGGTCCGCTCCGATCTGCTCCCGGAAGGTTAGAGAGCTTTGGAATGAGTTATTTCAGAGCTGTGCCAGAGTCATCTCCTTGCCAGAGATAAGAGGTCTATCTTGCCCTGTGTCTGTCAGCCCAGCATACAGCTACAGAATCTTAATAAAAGAGAGAAAGATTTCTATAATCAATTAATTTTCTGAAGATTTTATAAGGTTACTAGCCATTTCATGAAACATTGATCTCATTGCTGTCTAGCCCATCTCCAACCCTGCCTCAGCCCATTTGCTGCTGAAATTCTCATCTACACTTTTTTTACTTCCTAACACCACTATTTCAATGTTTTCCTGACTGGCCTTCCACTTACACTCTCCGTAAACTTCAGCTCTTCCAATAGACCCAGGAAGGAATCCAACTCCTAACAAATGTCAGCTGTGGCATTCTTGAACCTTCAGAAGCTTATGGGTTCAAACCCCACTCCCTAGACTTGAGCACATAATCTAGGCTGACTCTCTAATGCAGCACTGAGGGAGTGCTGTGCTATCTGAGGTGCCATCTTTCAGATGGGTCATTCAATTGATCCCCTATCTGCTGTCTTGGGTGGATGTAAAACACCTGACGGCACTATTTTAAAGAAGAGCAGTGGAGCCTTTTTTAAAAATTCATTCATGGGATTTGGGCGACGCTGGCCAGGCCAGCATTTATTGCCCATCCCTAATTGCCCTTGAGAAAGTGGTGTTGAGCTGCCTTCTTGAACCGCTGCAGTCCATGTGGGGTAGGTACACCCACAGTGCTGTTAGGAAGGGAGTTCCAGGATTTTGACCCAGCGACAGTGAAGGAACGGCGATATAGTTCCAAGTCAGGATGGTGTGTGACTTGGAGGGGAACTTGCAGGTGGTGGTGTTCCCATGTATTTGCTGCCCTTGTCCTTCTAGGTGGTAGAGGTTGTGGGTTTGGAAGGTGCTGTCTAAGGAGCCTTGGTGCATTGCTGCAGTGCATCTTGTAGATGGTACACACTGCTGCCACTGTGCGTCGGTGGTGGAGGGAGTGAATGTTTGTAGATGGGGTGCCAATCAAACGGGCTGCTTTGTCCTGGGTGGTGTCGAGCTCCTTGAGTGTTGTTGGAGCTGCACCCATCCAGGCAAGTGGAGAGTATTCCATCACACTCCTGACTTGTGCCTTGTCGATGGTGGACAGGCTTTGGGGAGTCAGGAGGTGAGTTACTCGCCTCCGGATCCCTAGCCTCTGATCTGCCCTTGTAGCCACACTATTTATTTATATGGCTACTCCAGTTCAGTTTCTGGTCAATAGTAGCCCCTTGGATGTTGATAGTGGGGGAATCAGCGATGGTAATGCTGTTGAATGTCAAGGGGAGATGGTTAGATTCTCTCTTGTTGGAGATGGTCATTGCCTGGCACTTGTGTGGCGCGAATGTTACTTGCCACTTATCAGCCCAAGCCTGGATATTGTCCAGGTCTTGTTGCATTTCTACACGGACTGCTTCAGTATCTGAGGAGTCACGAGTCTGAAGGTGCTGAACATTGTACAATCATCAGCGAACATCCCCAATTCTGACCTTATGATTGAAGGAAGGTCATTGATGAAGCAGCTGAAGATGGTTGGGCCTAGGACACTACCCTGAGGAACTCCTGCAGTGATGTCCTGGACCTCAGATGATTGATCTCCAACAACCACAACCATCTTCCTTTGTACTAGGTATGACTCCAGTCAGCAGAGGGTTTTCCCCCGATTCCCATTGACCTCAGTTTTGCTAGGGCTCCTTAATGCCATACTCGGTCAAATGCTGCCTTGATGTCAAGGGCAGTCACTCTCACCTCACCTTTTGAGTTCAGCCGTTTTGCCCATATTTGAACCAAGGCTGTAATGAGGTCAGGAGCTGAGTGGAACCCAAACTGAGCATCACTGAGCAGGTTATTGCTAAGCAAATGCTGCTTGATGGCACTGTTAATGACACCTTCCATCACTTTACTGATTATAGAGAGTAGGCTGATGGGGCGGTAATTGGCCGGGTTGGATTTGTCCTGCTTTTTGTGTACAAGACATACCTGGGCAATTTTCCACATTGCAGGGTAGATGCCAGTGTTTTAGCTGTACTGGAACAGCTTGGCTAGGGGCGTGGCAAGTTCTGGAGCACAGGTCTTCAGTACTATTGCCGGAATATTGTCAGGGCCCATAGCTTTTGCAGTATCCAGTGCCTTCAGTCATTTCTTGATATCACGCGGAGTGAATCAAATTGGCTGAAGTCTGGCATCTGTGATGCTGGGGACTTCAGGAGGAGGCCGAGATGGATCATCAACTCGGCACTTCTGGCTGAAGATTGTTGCAAATGCTTCAGCCTTATCTTTCGCACTGATGTGCTGGGCTCCCCCATCATTGAGGATGGGGATATTTGTGGAGCCACCTCATCCAGTTAGTTGTTTAATTGTCCACCACCATTCACGGCTGGATGTGGCAGGACTGCAGAGCTTAGATCTGATCCTTTGATTAGATTAGATTAGATTAGATTAGAGATACAGCACTGAAACAGGCCCTTCGGCCCACCTAGTCTGTGCCGAACATCAACCACCCATTTATACTAATCCCTTTGGTTATGGGATCACTTAGCTCTGTCTATCGCATGCTGCTTACGCCGTTTGGCACGCAGATAGTCCTGTGTTGTAGCTTCACCAGGTTGACACCTCATTTTGAGGTATGCCTGGTGCTGCTCCTGGCATGCCCTCCTGCACTCTTCATTGAACAAGGGTTGGTCTCCTGGCTTGATGGTAATGGTAGAGTGGGGGATATGCCGGGCCATGAGGTTACAGATTGTGGTTGAGTACAATTCTGCTGCTGCTGATGGCCCACAGTGCCTCATGGATGCCCAGTTTTGCATTGCTGGATCTGTTCGAAATCTATCCCATTTAGCACGGTGATAGTGCCACACAACACGATGGATGGTATCCTCAATGTGAAGGCGGGACTTCGTCTCCACAAGGACTGTGCGGTGGTCACTCCTACCAATACAGTCATGGACAGAAGCATCTGCAGCAGGCAGATTGGTGAGGACGAGGTCAAGTATGTTTTTCCCTTGTGTTGGTTTCCCCACCACCTGCCGCAGACCCAGTCTAGCAGCTATGTCCTTTCGGACTCTGCCAGCTCGGTCAGTAGTGGTGCTACCGAGTCACTCTTGGTGATGGACATTGAAGTCCCCCACCCAGAGTACATTTTGTGCCCTTGCCACCCTCAGTACTTCCTCCAAGTGGTGTTCAACATGGAGGAGTACTGACTCATCAGCTGAGGGAGGGCGGTAGGTGGTAATCAGTAGGAGGTTACCTTGCCCATGTTTGACCTGATGCCATAAGACTTAATGGGGTCCGGAGTCGATGTTGAGGACTCCCGGGGCAACTCCCTCCCTACTGTAGACCACTGTCCCGCCACCTCTGCTGGGTCTGTCCTGCTGGTGGGACAGGACATACCCGGGGATAGTGATTGCATTGTCTGGGGCATTGTCTGTCCGGTATGATTCTGTGAGTATGACTATGTCAGGCTGTTGCTTGACTAGTCTGTAGGACAGCTCTCCCAACTTTGGCACAAGCCCCCAGATGTTAGTAAGGAGGACTTTGTAGGGTCGACAGGGCTGGGTTTGCCGTTGTCATTTCTGGTGCCTAGGTCGATGCCGGGTGGTCCGTCCAGTTTCATTCCTTTTTATTGACTTCGTAGCGGTTCGGTACAACTGAGTGGCTTGCTGGGCCATTTCAGAGGGCATGTAAGAGTCAACCACATTGCTGTGGGTCTGGAGTCACATGTAGGCTAGACCAGGTAAGGACAGCAGATTTCCTTCCCTAAAGGACATTAGTGAACCAGATGGGTTTTTACAACAATCGACAATGGTTTCTTGGCCATCATTAGACTAGCTTTTAATTCCAGATTTATTAATTGAATTCAAATTCCACCTTCTGCTGTGGTGGGATTCGAACCCATGTCTCCAGATCAATACCCTGGGTCTCTGGGTTACTAGTCCAGTGATAATACCACTAGGCCACCGCCTACCCTGTGCACCTAGTCTGGTGTCTTGGCCAATATTTATCCCTCACCGACATCACTAAAAAAGCAGATTGTTTGACTATTAAGTTTGTGGGATCTTGCTGTGTGCACATTGGCTGCCATATTTCTTACGTTACAATAGTGACTACAATAGTGGAGGGAAGGTAAGTTGGGGTGGCCTCACTAGGGAGATCGCTCCTTCCGTGGTGAGGTTGCAGTGGTCGTTTGGGAGGAGGTGGGTGTCTTAGGTCCCAGGGTAGCTTGCGAGGTGGGGACGGCCCTCAGTCGGGCACCCTGTGCATGACTGCCATACCCCCGGGGTGCGGAAAGGCGGGCAGCAATCACTGGGCAGCCTTTCATTTCCCCAGCACGCCCGCTTGCCGCAGTTGAAATATCCGTGGAGGCTGGCGAGGGCCCTGAGGTCGCTGATAAGTGGCCACTTAAGGGCCTTGATTGGCCTTGGACAGGCAGGCCATTTCCCACCCCAAGCCCGACTCCGTAAACTTGTCCGGAGGTAGAATCGGGGTGGGTAGGCCTCCCGGAGCTTGCCGCTCAATTTTACGCTGCCCCCATGCCACAATCTTACCTGCTGAGGTGGCATAAAATTCAGCCCATTACATCACAGAAGGAGGCCATTCAGCCCATTGAGTCCATGTCCGCTCTGTGTCGAGCAATCCAGTCAGTTCCATTCCTCTGCTGCTTCCCCATAGCCCTGTAAGTTTAAGTGCCATCTAATTTCCTTTTTGAAATCATTCATTTGTTTCCACTTCTACCCTTTTTTGCAGGCAGTGAGTTCCAGGTCATTATCACTCGCTGTGATTTTTTTTTTGAAACAGAAGTTCTTCCTCACATTTCTCCACACCATTTCACCCCCCCCCCCCCCCCCACCCCCCACCCTGTATCTCTTGCCCAAAACCTTATAATCTGTGCGCTGTAGTCCTCTAGTTCTTGTACGATCAGCTAATGGGAACAGTTTTTCTTTCTCTACCTACCTAAACCTTTATCTGACTTCCAGTACGACCTCCAACTAACTATATGTTGGAAAGATCAAATCGTTGTCTTTGCTCCATGCCAAAAACTCCATTCCCTAGCTACTGGCTCCATCCTCTCCCTGCCGACTGAACCAGTCTGTTTGTAACTATATTTGAGCTTCCGATCACATTGACACAGATCAGTAAGGCCGCCTGTTTCCCCCCTCCATTACATCGCCCAACTCTGCCCCTTCCTCGGTGCATCTGCTGCTGAAACTCTCATCTGGCATTGAAAGCTACTGCCAAAGAGACTTGGGGCTCCAGGTACATAGATCATTATTTTCAGTACCTATTCATGACATTTTAATTAAAAGGGTTAATGGAATGCTAGTGTTTATATAGAGAGCAATTGAATATAAGGGGGTCGAAATGCTGCTTCAGCTATACAAAGCCCTGTTTAGACCACACTTGGAGTACTGTGAGCAGTCTGGGCCCCACACCTTAGGAAGGATGTATTGACCGTGAAGGGAGTGCAGTGTCGATTTCCCAGAATGGTTAGCTGGACTCCAAGGGTTAAATTACAAGGTGAGATTACATAACTAGAGCTGTATTCCCAGAATTTAGAAGGTTAAAGGCTGATTTGTTTGAAGTTTTCAAGCTATAAAGGGAATAGCTAATGTAGATAGAGAGAAACTTTTCCACTGGTTGGAGAGACTGGGACTAGAGTGCATAGTCTTAAAATTAGAGCCAGACCTTCCAGGAGTGAAATTAGAAAATGCCTCCGCACACTAAGGGTGGTAGAAGTTTGCAACTTCCTTTTGGCAATCGATCCTAGACCAATTGATGTTTTTAAAACTGAAATTGATAGATTTTTTTTTAACCAAAGGTATTAATTGTGATAGGTTAGAAATGATTTCAGTCATTATCATATTGAATGGTGGAACAGACATGAGGGGCTAAATGGTCTCCTGTTCCCATCATGTCTTTGCTACACTGGACTTGACGATTTCAGTGCTCTTCTGAAAGGCCTGTAAATCTGATCTGAGTAACTTAGCTTGAACTCCAGTTTGTAAAATCAAAAGCGGCTTCTGCAGGAGTTGCATCTTTCACTGTTTCTGGACTTTCCTAAAGCTGTTTCAACTCGAGACCCGGAACCAGTTACAATATTGTTCTCGGTGTGTTTGAGACATTTGATGCACCGCCCATTAAATAACCCGCATTTCGCCCCGAAACTGGCAGAAACTGCGAAATGCCATGGCTTTTGCCACAGTAAGGGAGGAAGTTGGTGAGAAGCGAAGAAAGTTTTTTTTTCTCTCTGAGTAACGGTTCTACCAGATGACGAGAATCTGTGTAAAGAAAGTTAATACCGGAGTGTCTTGCGCTAATACAACTGAATGCTGCTCCAGGGTTCTAAATGCGCCTTGGAATGATTTCAATGCCACTTGTATCACTGCACTACTGTGGGTTTGTTAAAAGATTTACAACTATGGTTACATTTGATTCAAATCATGAATACAGTTGCTATTTTCTACTTGCAAGCACTTTTACAAAACCAATTGCTCACTTCCAAGAACTGCATCAGTTAAATTGGTCAGAAGAATGTTTGTTTTTTTCCCTTGCTTTGGTTACGTATACCAGCACCCACCGTCCTTGTGCCCAAGCACGAAGACTGCATTGATTCTGTAGATAACCGTTTCAGGCCAGTACCTGGAGTCATAGGTGACCTGCAGATGGGAGTTTGCACCTTGGTGCATCCCTTGGGCTCTTAGTAAAATTTTCAATGCATGCTTAGAGCCCCCACTCTCTCTCTGGTTAATTTTGCCTGTTAGCAGGGGTGGCATAGGAGCACTGATTTCCTCATAAAACTAAATTCAAAGTTTTCACACAGTCTAATGGATGATATGGCACTTTTAAAATGTGGCTTCTCATCATGCAGTCTGTGAACTCAAAGCGTGTGAGATTTTTTTTTTATTTCCAAAATATACTTTATTCATAAAAATCTGTAAAAATTACATTGCCGAACAGTTTCCAAACAGCACCAAAAAATACAAACATTGCAAGGGAGATCAGTTTCCTTCAATACTGTCATGAGTTTCTTCCCAACCCTTCCGTTTCACAATTGTCATGTCAATTACAGTTTTACATTTACAGCAATTGAGAATATTAACGATACAGTTCGAGGGGTTTCCCATGGATCCAGCCCCTCAGTCCAGCTTGGTGGGGGAACCTTACACTGTGGTCTTTCCCCATTGAGCCTTTGCTGCGGCTGCCCCAAGCTTTAGTGCGTCCCTCAGCACCTAGTCCTGGACCTTGGAATGTGCCAGTCTGCAACATTCGGTGGTGGACAACTCTTTGCGCTGGAAGACCAGCAAGTTTCGGGCAGACCAAAGGGCGTCTTTCACCGAATTGATAGTCCTCCAGCAGCAGTTGATGTTTGTCTCGGTGTGCGTCCCTGGGAACAGCCCGTAGAGCACAGACTCCTGTGTTACAGAGCTGCTTGGGATGAACCTTGACAAAAACAACTGCATCTCTTTCCACACCTACTTTGCAAAGGCACATTCCAGGAGGAGGTGGGCGACCGTCTCTTCCCCACCACAGCCAACGCGGGGGCGCTGTGCGGAGGGGGCGAGACTTCGGGTGTGCAGGAAGGATCTGACGGGGAGGGCCCTTCTCACCACCAGCCAAGCTACGTCTTGGTGCTTGTTTGAAAGTTCTGGTGATTCGGCATTCCGCCAAATGACTTTGACGGTCTGCTCGGGGAACCATCTGACAGGATCCACCGTTTCCTTTTCCCGTAGGGCCTTGAGGACATTCCGTGCAGACCACTGCCTGATGGACCGGTAGTCAAAGGTGTTTTCCCGCAGAAACTGCTCCACGAGGGATAGGTGGTACGGCACGGTCCAACTGCATGGAGCGTTCCGCGGCAATGTGACCAGGCCCATCCTTCGCAACACCGGGGACAGATAGAACCTCAGCACGTAGTGACACTTGGAGTTTGCGTACTGGGGATCTACACACAGCTTGATGCAGCAAAGCGTGTGAGTTGCTTTTTTGGTGAGACTTTCACACCTGGCCTTTACTGTGCTGTGGGGTCGGATGTGAGCTGACTGCTTACTTACACAAGCACATTAAGATCAACGCATGTTTGAAACTGCTTTCTAATGGCACAACACAATATAACTGCAATCTAATTGCACTATCGGCAATGTCCCTGTGTTAACTACCAGGGCTCCACCTTGTGAATAACTATCATGGCATTGTTATGTTTCTGATAGTGGCTGGCCTCGCTTGTAATATCCCTGCACTAAATTACCCAATTAGCAGTACTGTCCACGTCCAGCCCACCCTGACCCAAGCCTGACACATGTCGTCAGCTTCGGATTGGATCGCCACGCTTTACTCTTCAGACCAGTTCCCCATCTTCTACTCTCTCTCTCTGCCTCTCTCTCTGTGCCTCTGCCTCTCTCTCTCTCTCTCTCTCTGCGCCTCTCACTCTCTCTGCCTCACTCTCTCTCTGCCTCTTTAAAATGTTCCTTTTACAATGTACCTCGGTATTAATTTTTTTTCTTTTCCCATTGGCCCTGTGTACAGCCTTGGGATATTTAATTACATTTGAAGGTGTTATATAAATGCTGGTGGTGGATCTTTCTTTGATTCTCACCTCTGAGCGAGGATGTCGTCCAGTTTATCTACATGCTGCCCCTTGGCGACATCATCCAGAAACAAATTATCAGATTCCACATGTTTGTTTATGATACCCAGCTCTACCGTCCCACCAGCTCTACCGTCCCACCAGCTCTACCGTCCCACCAGCTCTACCGTCCCACCAGCTCTACCGTCCCACCAGCTCTACCGTCCCACCAGCTCTACCGTCCCACCAGCTCTACCGTCCCACCAGCTCTACCGTCCCACCAGCTCTACCGTCCCACCAGCTCTTTCGACCCATCCACTGTCTCTCTAAAGCATCAGATTGATTGCTTGACATCCAGCAGTGGATAAGCAGAAATTTCCTCCAACTAAATATTGGAAGACCAAAGCCATTTTCTTCAGCCCTTGCCACAATCTTCATTCCTTAGCTGCCAACTCCAAACCTGTCGCTGGCAATTGTGTGCAGTTGAACCAGAAAAGTTTGAAACATTGGTGTTGTATTTAATTTTGAGATGAGTTTGTCAACCCAGATCCACGCCATCACTAAGACTGCCTATTTGCACCTCCGGAACACCGCTCGACTCTGCCCCGACTTCAGCTCATCTGCTGCTGAAACCCTCATCCATGCCTTTGTTACCTCTTCCAATGCTGTTCTGGTCAAGACTGCCCATTTTCTGCCCTCCATAAACTTAAGCTCACCAAAACGTTGCTGCCTGTATTCTAACTAACGCCGAGTCCCTTTCACCCAGCATTCCTGTGCTCACTGACCTACAATGGCTTCCGGTTAAGCAGCACCTCAACTTTACACTTCTCATCCTTGTTTTCAAATCCCTTACAGCTCCTCCCTGTCTCTGTAATCTCCTACAGTCATCCAAGATTTGAGTTCCTCCAATTGTGGCCTCTTGTGCATCTTCAATTTTAAACGCTCCCTGCTAGCAGCTGTAAACTCTAGGATGTTGCTGGGAGTTAGAAACATAGAAAATAGGAGCAGGAGTAGGCCATTCGGCCCTTCGAGCCTGCTCCGCCATTCATTATGATCATGGCTGATCATCCAACTCAGTAACCTGTACCTGCTTTCGCCCCATACCCTTTGACCCCTTTCGACCCAAGAGCTATAATCTAACTCCTTCTTGAAAACATACAATGTTTTGGCCTCAACTGCTTTCTGTGTTAGCAAATTCCACAGGTTCACCACTCTCTGGGTGAAGAAATTTCTCCTCATCTCAGTCCTGAAATGTTTACCCCATATCCTTAGACTATGACCCCTGGTTCTGGACTCCCCCACCATTGGGAACATCCTTCCTGCATCGACCCTGTCAAGTCTGGTTCGAACTTTATTGGTTTCTATGAGATCCCCCCTCACTCTTCTGAACTCCAGCGAATATAATCCTAACCGACTCAATCTCTCCTCATACATCAGTCCCCCCCATCCCAGGAATCAGTCTGGTAAACCTTCACTGCATTCCCTCTATAGCAAGAACATTCTTCCTCAGATAAGGAGACCAAAACTGCACACAATATTCCAGGTGTGGCCTCACCAAGGCCCTGTATAATTGCAGCAAGACATCCCTGCTCCTGTACACGAATCCTCTCGCTATGAAGGCCAACATACCATTGGCCTTTTTTACAGCCTGTTGCACCTGCATGCTTACCTTCAAGTGGTGTACAAGAACACCAAGGTCTCGCTACATATTCCCCTCTCTCTCAGTTTATAGCCGTTCAGATAATGTGCCTTCCTGTTTTTGCTACCAAAATGGATAACCTCACATTTATCCACCGTATACTGCATCTGCCATGCATTTGCCCACTCACTCAACTTGTCCAAATCATTCTGAAGCCTCTCTGCATCCTCCTCACAACTCACCCTCACACCCAGTTTTGTGTCATCTGCAAATTTGGAGATATTCCATTTAGTTCCCTCATCACAATATACATTAATGATTTAGAATAGCTGGGGTCCTAGCACGATCCCTGTGGTACCCCATTCGTCACTGCCTGCCATTCGGAAAAAGACCCATTTATCCCTACTCTTTGTTTCCTGTCTGCCAACCAATTTTATATCCATCGCAATACACTACCCCCAATCCCATGCGCTTTAATTTTACACGCTAATCTCTTATGAGGGACTTTGTCGAAAGCCTTCTGAAAGTCCAAATAAACCACATCCACTGGCTCCCCCTCGTCAATGCTCCTAGTTACATCCTCGAAGAATTCTAGTAGATTTGTCAAGCATGATTCCCTTTCGTAAATCCATGCTGACTCTGCGCAATTCTAGTACTGTTGTCTAAGTGCTCTGCTATAAAATCTGGACTGGAAAGGTTCAGCTATGAGGAAAGATTGGACAGGCTGGGGCTGTTCACCTTGGAACAGAGAAGACTGAGGGGAGATCTGATTGAAACATTCAAAATTGTGAGGGGCCTGGATAGAGTGGAGGTGAAGGGCCTATTTACCTTAGCAGAGAGGTCAGTGACTAGGAGGAATAGATTTAAAGTGATTGGCAGAAAGATTAGAGGGGAGATGAGGAGAATTATTTATTTTTTCTCCCAGAGCGTGGTGGGGGGGTCTGGAACTCACTGCCTGAAAGGGTAGTTGAGGCAGCTACCCTCAATTCATTTAAAAGGTGTCTAGAAATGCACCTCAAATGCCGTTAGCTGCAGGGATATGGACCAAATGCTGGAAGGTGGGATTAGGCTGGGTGGCTTGTTTTGTGACCAGTGCAAACACGATGGGCCAAGTGGTCTCTTTCTATGCTGTAAGCTTTCTATGATCCTACGAATACCCCTCTCAAGCTCTCCACCTCTTCCTCCTTCTTTAAGATGCTCCATGAAACCTAACCCTTTGACCAAGCTTTTGATCATCAGCCCAAATATCCTCTTGCATTGCTCAGTGTCAAATTTTCATTGATAACGCTCTTGTGACGCACCCTGGGATCTTGTGCATTTATATAGCACCTTTAACATTGTAAGATGTTGATTGCTGAAGCCCGAATTCCGGAGCCTTGAGCATATCTTAGGTTTACACTCCAGTGCTGTACTGAGAGAAATTCCTGGACTGTGAGGTGGAAAGCCCTGAACCTCAAGCCCTGAAATGCTGTTCATTGGCCACGCCTTGAGAAATACAAAGAGAAGTATTATATGCTCTCAGTAACATATTCCTTGTGATAAATGGCACACACTGATCTGGTGTCTGCTAAAGTTCCCATTACAAAATGCCTAAGGAGGTTTATTTTAACTCTTTGTAGGTTAACCAGTGAGTTCAATCACTCATTCCAAATTTTCCAGTATGGAGACAAAGAGCTGGGTTTTGATGACATCAACATTTCTTGCCATCAAAATTTAAATATGCAGAAAGCAAAATTGGTAGGGAACCTGCACTCTGAAAACTGTGCAGAAAATGAGTTCTTGAGAAAGCTTCTAGATATAACCCTGCTCATTAAAAAGGCTAATGTCCCTAATGCCGACTTGATCTTGCTGGAGGTCGCCTCTCCCTTGCTCTGGCAACTAAATTAGATGGGCTGACGAAATCTTCAGAGGTTTAATTCTTTATTGGATATATTTTGCATGTTATTTCAAAGGGTTCCAGTTACTGACCTCCTTTTGCAACTGTGTGAAAGTGCAAAATGAGCCTTGCAGACTTAAAAGGGAAAGTTTTAGAGACTCGGGGGCGGGTGCTTCTGCAAAGGGTAATTGCCAATAAAAGCTATAGGCAACTCTTGAAAGTTTCAAACCGAGTGAAAGGATTTCCTCCTGGCTGTTGGAACAAATGTTTTAGCATGTGTGACCTAAATTTATACTCAACACACGGCCATGATTAGCAAATGTAATTGCATTTTTATGTGATCGGGTATCATGTGGCCAAACTTCCAGAATTACATCCAATCAGAGTTGGCAATCCTCCTAAACCGTGCTTGTAAAGAGCAGAAATCATGAAACAATACATGAGGGAAAATTATAACCAGCAATACCTATATAGAGAAAGGAAAGAGAGAGAGAGAAAGTACTTAAAAGGTCTGTTGGTGAGCGCACACCTGGGTCTGTGCATGTTGGTTGCAGCCACGTGTTGAGGGGTGTGGGTGCTTCCCACTGTTCAACTCTCACCCGACTGCAGTGAGTGTATTTTGTTATTAGTGTTTAACCCCTTGGTGTTTCATTTGTCAAATAAACAGACAGTGACAGGTTTTCCTGTAGGTTTAAAATGGAAAATTAAACACATGGGCGCGTATCGTTTTCAGAGGGTGGTCATGGTAAACCTGTTGAATGCTCTTGAGAGTCAGTTTCTCGTTGGTTTCAGGCCTGAAGTGTTTGTAGATTTCTCTATTGGTTGAAAGTTCAGTTGAAGAAAGTGATCACTTCTGTATAAAGTGTCTGCTGTATTCTATAGCAAGGCGTGTCCCTTCTGGTTTGCTGGAAACTAGCTTCTTGGATGCTGCTTTCTGGATGTGTTTCCCACCCCCTCTCTCTCTTGGCTGCTTTTTAAGGTAAAGATGTGATGCATCTTGCCTCTGCTGGAAAGACTGCTATTTTCATCCCTGTCGTGATTGACAATGGCCTAGGATATGGGTACTTCACAGCTTCTTTGTTTCAGAAGAACCCATTCAATTCAGGAATATTTCAGGATGGGTGTAGGATGAGTGCAATTGACACCTCTTAGCTTTGAAGATTTTCCTTTGTCCCTGTTAGACAGTTTGAATATACAAAGGCCAAGTCATTTTCCTGTGGCAGCCATTTTGGAGCACGTTCACCTTTTTAAAAGAAAGATTTTTTTTAAAGACAAAGTCAGCATTTATAACTCTTCAGCTTTTGCCCATAATTTTTCATTGTTGCAATTGTATGTGTGACAATGTGCACAGGTTGCTGTATTTCTCCTGATTTATGCTTCTTACCCAGGCAATTGAGAATGTGTTTTCTTTGTAACAGAATAGTGCAAATGTGATGTTTGGGACTTGAGAATAAGGAACAATAAAGACAGAGATGGAATGGATTTGGCATTTCTGTCCTGTCACATCCCCTAAGAGATAAAGCATTCTTTATAAAATGGCTCAGTTGGGCCTGAAGCAAATCAGTGCCAGCTTCTCAAATTGCACCATTCTGCATCAGATAGCAGACTTTTTTCAGACTCCGTTGTCTTGGAATTAAAATTGGTTCTTGGTCTTGACTAAGCTTCGAATTGAGTGTTAAATATATTCAAATCAGAGAGCAATAGATTTTTGGATACTAAGGAAATCAAGGGATATAAGGGTAGTTTGGGAAGGTGTAGCTGTGGTAGAAGATCAGCCATGATCCTGTTGAGAGGTGGACCAGGCCTGAGGAGCGAATGACCTATTCTTGCCTATGCCAACTGATCCAGCCTAATTCCACTTTCTAGCTCCTGGCCTGCAATCCTGTAGATTACAGTATCTCCAGTGCATATCCAAATGTTTCTTTAAATGTGGTGAGGGTTTCTGCCTCTGCCACCATTTCAGACAATGAGCTCCTGACTTCCCCCACCCTTTGGGTGAAAACATTACTCCACTCCCCTCTAATTGTTCTACCAATTACTTTAAATCTATGCCCCCTGGTTATTGACCTCTCTAACAGAAATAGGTTCTTCCTATCTAGGCGCCTTGTAATTCTATATACCTCCAATTAAATCTCCCTTCAGCCTCCTATGTTCTAAAGAAAACATCCTCAGCCAATCCAATCTTTCCTTGTAGCTAAAATTCTCCATTCCTGGCAGCATCCTCATAAACCTTCTCTGTAGCCTCTCTAGCGTGATGACATCCATCCTGTAATGTGGTGACTAGAACTGTGTGCGATACTCCAGGTGTGGTCTAACTAGTGTTTTATACTCATCTAGCATAGTCTTCCTGTTCTTGTATTCTATGCCTCAGCTAGTAAAGGAAAATATGCCATGATTTCTTAATCACCTTATCTACTTGTCCTGCTCCTTTCAGGGCTCTGTGGACATGCACTCCAAGGTCCCTCTGTTCCCCTCCACTTCTCAGTACTCGACCAGTTATTGTGTATTCCCTTAACCTGTTTGCCAGCTTCAAATGCATTCTCTCACACTTCTCCAAATTGAATTCTATTTGTTTTTATTTTGCCCACTTGATCAGTCCATTGATTTCTTCCTCACTATCAACCACTTTGGCCAATTTTTGTATCATCTGCAAACTTCTTAATCATGCCCATATTTTTGAGTTTAAGTCATTGATATATACTTCGCACAAGGGATCCAGTACTGTAGTGTGCAGAATTGGCCACAATACCCTATGTGGGGCCCAACCAGTTGTACTCTTCCTCTATTAATAAAGCCAAGGATCCCTTATGTTTTTTAAACAGCCTTCTCAACTTGTATATATCACTGTCTACCATCCTCCAGTCTGAAAAGCAACCATTTACCTCTTTTTTTTGTTGTTGCCCTTGAGCCAATTTTTATTTATATATACACAATTGGACACTGAACCTCCTATTCCATGAAGTTGAATTTTGTTAACCAGCCTATTATGTGGTAACCTACCAAATGCTTTCTTAAAATCCATATAGACAACATCCACTGCATTCCCTTCATCAACTTTCTCTGTTACTTAAAAAAAAATTCAAATAGTTAGTCAAGCATGCTCTGCCTTTTTCAAATCAGCTCAAACTCATTTGCATATCAATGAACCAGCTCAATTGGACAGAGTTTTAAAAAGTCATTTAAAAACTAAATGCTTTGTAAAATATTCCGTGATTTATTTAACAATGTTACCTTGGTAAAGTTTGAGTAACACAGATGAAAACAGGTTTATCGCAGAAAAAGCAGTTTAAATTGTTGACAATCCACCACCTGTGAGTAACAACCTCAGTAGGTGAGGTGAGAATGACTGCCCTTGACATCACGGCAGCATTTGACCAACTGTGGTATCAAGGAGCCCCAGCAACATTCAAGTCAATGGGAATCAAATGGAAAACTCTTCACTGGTTGAAGTCATAGCACTAAGGAAGATGGTTGTGATTGTTAGAGTCCAATTATCTCCACCTCAAGACATCACTGCAGGAGTTCCTCAGGGTAGTGTCCTAGGCTCAACCTGCTTCATCAATGACCTTCCCTCCATCATAAGGTCAGAAGTGGGTGTTAAACTCCAGAAAGCTTGTTCTGGAACAATAATGCTGGAACCTATATTTACTCAGTTTCACATTTATTGTGCAGAATAAAAGTATTACAAACATGTAGTTCCTCTCTCCAAACCCTCCACCAGTGTCAGTGAATGTCTGCTTATAAGTACTCAACTAAGATTGCAATTAACACCTTCACCTACATGTAATCAAACCATTGATACACAATTAACAGTGGGGAAGTTCTCTGATAATGGCAGAGTCTTCAGTACCATTCGCAATTCCGAAGCAGTCCGTGCCCACGAGCAGCAACAAGAGAGAATCTAACCATCTCTCCTTGACGTTCACTGACATTACCATCGCTGAATCACTCACCATCAACATCCTGGGGGTTACCATTGACCAGAAACTTAACTGGACCAGCCAGCCATATAAATTCTGTGCCAATGAGAGCAAGTCAGAGGCTGGGAATTCTGCAGTGAGTAACCGATCTCCTGACCCTCCCAAAACCTGTCCACCATCTACAAGGCACAAGTCAGAAGTGTGATGGAATACTTCCCACTTGGCTGGATGAGTGCAGTTCCAAAAGCATTCAGGAAGCTCAACACCATCCAAGACACATCAGCCAACTTGATCGGCGCTGCATCCACCACCTTCATTCACTCCCTCTGCCACCGATGCACAATGACAGCAGTGTGTACTATCTACAAGATGCATTGCAGCAACTCACCAAGGCTCCTTTGACAGCACCTTCCAAACCTGCAACCACTACCACCTAGATGGACAAGGGCAGAAGATGCATGGGAACACCACCAAGTTCCCCTCCAAGTCACTCATCATTCTGACTTGGAACTATATTGCTTTACTTCACTGTCATTTTGTCAAAATGTCTGGAACTCCCTCCCTAATAGCACTGTGGGTGTATCTACCCCACATGGACTGCAGCAGTTTAAGAAGGTAGCTCTCCTACACCACCTTAAGGGTAATTAGGGATGGGCATTGCCCACATCCCAAGAATGAATGAAAAAAGCAGATTTCAAATTACTGAAAATGATTTTTATACAATACACACAACTATTTCTAGTTAGGTTGGGGTACAGGGGTTTCCTTAGCAAATCTAAAACCGAATTCCATTTAAAACCTTTCAAAACATTTCTACAAGGTGTCCAAAAGTTCCAGCTCAATTTTTGAAGTCTCCTCGAAAGCCTGCAAATGAGGGCAGTTAATTCATTCTGGGGGGGGGGGGGGGGCGGGCACGGTAGCCAGTTTTGTGGGTGGGCCTGACATCCAGTGCAATGTTTTTAAAACCAGGGCAAAAGATTGTGGCAATTTGTATTTAAAATGCTGTGACCCTTTGTGCTGGTTACATTGTTATAGGGACATTGTGCTGTCAAAACCCAGCATAGATGAGTGGAAACTCCTGGCCATGTTCTCAATGCTCATACTCGTGCAGCGTATGTGTGCAAACTTTAACTTTTCCCTGCCATTGTTGGTAAAATAGTAAGATGAAAAGCAGAGTGTGTTTTTTTTTGTTCATTTGTAAGTGATTTTCTTCCTTGGATACTGAATGGTGTTTGTTAATTATATGTATCCTTTACCTGGATTGGGTCAGTGACAGGAACCAAAGAGTATTGGTTAATGGATGTTTCTCGGGCTGGAGGAAGGTTTGTAGTGGAGTTCCCCATGGGGTCAGTGTTGGGACCCTTTGCTCTTCCTGATGTATATTAATGATCAAGTCCTTGGTACAATTTCAGAATTTGTGGATGATACAAAACTTGGAAGCATTGTGAGCTGTGAGAAGGATAGTGTCGAACTTCAAAAAGACATTGACAAGTTGGTGGAATCGGCAGACAGGTGGTAGATGAAGTTCAATGTGAAGTGATTTATTTTACTAGGAAGAACATGGAGAGACAATATAAAATAAAGGGTACAGTTCTAAAGGGGGTGCAGGAGCAGAGGGACCTGTGTGTATATGTGCATAAGTCATTGAAGGTGGCAGGACAGGTTGAGAGTGCGGTCAATAAAGCATACAGTATCCAGGGCTTTATTAATAGGAGCATAGAGTACAAGAGCAAGGACGTTATGTTGAACTTGTATAAGACACTAGCTGGGCCTCAGCTGGAGTATTGCGTCCAGTTCTGGGCGCCACACTTTAGGAAAGATGTGAAAGCATTGGAGAGAGTGCAGAAAAAATTCACGAGTATGGTTTCAGGAATGAGGAACCTCAGTTATGAAGATGGAATGGAGAAGTTGGGACTGTTTTCCTTTTAGAAGCGAAAGATGATAGATTTAATACGGGTATTCAAAATCATGAGGGATCTGGACAGAGTAGATAGGGAGAAACTGTTTCCACTTGTGTAAGGTTTGAAAACGAGAGGGCACAGATTTAAAGTAACCAGCAAAAGTGACGTGAGGAAAATCTTCACGCAGTGAATGGTTAAAGTCTGGAATGCACTGCCTGAGAGTGTGGTGGAGGCAGCTTCAATGGAGGCATTTAAAAGAGAATTAGACTGTTATCTGAAAAGGAAGAATATCTAGGGTTATGGGGAGCAGGTGGGGGAATGTAATTAACACTGATTTGAAGTATAGAGGTACAGGATCACTCCTATCAGTTTTCTCTGAATCCTTTCCAACCCATAGTATTGCTTAGCTGCACACAGTAGTCATGGAAATGTTGGAATCAGAGATTTATCACTGTAATTGTGATCCGTTCAAACTTGTTCAATTCCAAGAATGCTCTGCTCTATTTCAAATATATATCACCACACCTGCCGAACAGTTTGCTGGTACTGAAGCAGAGCAGGCTGCAACTCTGAGTAGTTCACACACTCTCTGAAGGAAAGACCCTGCAGTATTTCACCTTGCCAATGAAGCTCCGGTGAAACTGCAGTCCTTACAAGCCACGAGGCGAATGTCATGTGCTAAAGTGGAGTGGAGTAACAGATTAGCCAGAAAATGGTGGAGCAGGCTTGAGGGACTTTCAAGTTAAAATACTCATTACAATTACCTGCATTTATATTTTTTATACTTTTTTTTCCTCTTATCCCCTACCTCATTACAATCAGTTACTACATTACATGGTTTATACAAAAAGTTTAAAAACAACAAAGACTTGCATTTATAAAGCACCTTTAACGTAGTAAAACATCCAAGGCATTTTACAGGAGTGTTACACAAAAATGTGACCGAGCCACATGACATACTAGGACAGATGACCGAAAGCTTGGTAAAGGGATCAATTTTAGGGAGTGTCTTAAAGAGGGGAGAGAGAGGCAGAGAGGTATAGGGAGGGAATTCCAGAGCTTGGGGCCTAGGCAGCTGAAGGCACAGACACCAATGGTAGAGTGATTGAAATTGGAGATGCTCAAAAGTCCAGAATTAGAGGAGCACAGATATGAGGGTTGTAGGGCTGAAGATGGCTACAGAGATAGGGAGGGGTAAGGCCATGGAGGGATTTGCAAAGAGCAATGAAAATTTCAAAACCGAGGTGTTGCCAAACCGGGAGCTAATGTAGGTCAGCGAGCGCAGGGATGATGGGTAAACGGGACTCAATGTGAAATGAGAAATAAGAGGGAAAGAACGATTGGATTGATACAGAACATTCGTTAGGTGGGAGTGGACTATCCTGTAGCAATACAAATGAACTGTTCAGATAATGTGATGAACAACATGGTTTTGTGAAAAGACATCATGTTTGACAAATTTGTTCGAGTTCTTTGAGGATGTAACAAGCAGGGTGGATAAAGGGAAACCAGTAGATGTAATGTATTTGGATTTCCAAAAGGCCTTCGATAAGGTGTCACATAAAAGGTTACTACACAAGATAAGAGCTCATGATGTTGGGGGGGTGATTGATTTAGGTTGGATAGAGGATTGGCTAACTAATGGGAAACAGAAATAAAAACAAAAACAAAATGATTCCTGACAATGCACCGACCCGCTGACATCATCAGAGTGCGCCAAGCTGCGCGCGTGCGCAGCTACATCTTGCCAGGACTTAGTGACGCATGCACGGGATGACGTAATGGCGCAGCGCTAACGTCATCATGTATCCATGTTCACGCATGTGCGATAAAGTGTCATCAGGTCTCTAGCTCTCCACTCGGCTGGAGGAAGCGGCTGAATGGGAGATTTTGAGGTTGGAGCTCTTTCTCTTTTTCCCGTCTGTCTGACCTACCCACCCACCCATCGCCACTAGCTCTACGCCGCACTGCTTCCCTCCTCTTGGCCTCTCGCTCCTACATCACCACATCACCCCTTGTGGCCCACCTTACTTCTTCGGGCAAAGCCTGGTGACTGATGAAACATGGGACTGAGTGGACAAGAGGAGGGAAACAGCCAGCCCACAGCTTGTGACTGGGAGTGGGGTGAGCGGGGAACAATCGGCCAGGGAAGTGGAGGGGGAGCAGTGAGGTCTTGAGCGAGTGGCTGAGGAGGAGGGCGGGGGGGAAGCGGCCAGTGGGGAGGAGGGGGAAAAAGCGAGTTGCTAAGGGGGGAGAGCGACCAATCAGGTGAAATCAGTCCTGATCAGTCATATAAACGAATCACAATAACAAATTGGCAGAACATTTTATATAAAAGCAGAATACTGCAGATGCTGGCAATCTGAAATAAAAACAAGAAATGCTGGAAATACTCAGCAGGTCTGGCAGCATCTGTGAAGAGAGAAGCAGAGTTAACGTTTGAAGTCAGTGATCCTTCATCAGAACTGGCAAATACTAGAAATGTAAAGGGTTTTAAGCAAGTAAAGCGGGGGTGGGGCAAGAGATAACAAAGGAGAAGGTGTTGATAGGACAAGGTCACAGAGAATAACTGACCAGAAGGTCATAGAACAAAGGCAAATGGTATGTTAATGATGTGCTGAAAGACAAAGCATTAGTACAGAGAGGGTGTTAATTGACAGAAAAATGAACAACCCTGGCCCCAAGCACAAACATGAAAAAGAACAGCGGGTAGGCACAGTAGAAACAAACTAAAATAAAATAAACAAATGAAAAAGAAAAAATAAGAAAAAATAACTAAAGATAAAAAAGGGGCCCCATGTGGAGACTCCTACAATCTCCTGGGTTCTCCTACACAAACATTTGCAGCTTCATTCAGCAGGTTAACTCTGCTTCTCTCTCCACAGATGCTGCCAGACCTGCTGAGTATTTCCAGCATTTCTTGTTTTCATTTCAGAATTCCAGCATCTGCAGTTTTTGTTTTTATATTAACTGGAAACAGAGTTCGGGATAAATGTGGCATTTTTAGATTGGCAAGTTGTAAACAGTGGAATGCCACAGGGATCGGTGTTGGGCCTCAACTATTTACAATCTATATTAATGACTTGGATGAAGGAACCGAGTGTATTGTCACCAACTTTAATGACAATACAAAAATAGGTAGGAAAGCAAGTTGTGAGGAAGACACAGTGTCTGCAAAGAGTTATAGATGGGGTAAGTGAGTAGGCAAACATTTGGAGATGGAGTATAATGTGGGAAAATGTGAGGTTGTCCACTTTGGGAAGAATAGAAAAGCAGAATATAATTTAAATGGAGAGAGACTGTAGACTGATAGAGTACAGAGGGGCCTGGCTGTCCTTGTACATAAATCACAAAAAGATAACCTGCAGGTACAGTAAGTCATTAGGAAACTAGTCACCAAAAACTGAACTGAAGTAGCCATATAAATACCATGGCTACAAGAGCAGGTCAGAGGCTAGGAATCCTGCAGCGGGTAACTCACCTCCTGCCTCCCCAAAGCTTGTTCACCATCTACAAGGCACAAGTCAGGAGTGTGATGGAATACTCTCCACTTGTCTGGATGGGTGCAGCTCCAACAACACTCAAGAAGCTCGACACTATCCAGCATGAAGCAGCTCGCTTGATTGGCACCCCATCTACAAACATTCACTCCCTCCACCACCGACGCACAGTGGCAGCAGTGTGTACCATCTACAAGATGCACTGCAGCAACACACCAAGGCTCCTTTAGACAGCATCTTACCACCTAAAAGGACAAAAGCAGCAGGTGCATGGGAACACCACCACCTGCAAGTTTCCCTCCAAATCTCACACCATCCTGACTTGGAACTATATCGCCGTTCCTTCACTGTCACTGGGTCAAAATCCTGGAACTCCCTTTCTGACAGCACTGTGGGTGTACCTGCCCTGCATGGACTGCAGCGGTTCAAGAAGGCAGCTCACCATCACCTTCTCGGGGCAATTAGGGATGGGCAATATATGCTGTCCTAGCCACATCCCATGAACGAATATAACAAAAAAAGAAAATTAGGAAGGCACATGGAATGTTGGCCTTCATTGCAACGAAGATGGAGTATAAAAGTAGGGAAGTCTTGCTGGAACTGAATAGGGCATTGGTGAGACTGCACCTAGAGTACTGTCAACAGTTTTGTTCTCCTTGTTTAAGGAGGTGCTTCACTAGGGCATTATAAAACAAAACCTGACACCAAGCCACATAAGAAAATATTAGGGAAGATGACAAAAAGCTTCGCTGAAGAGATAGGTTTTAAGGAGGAAAGAGAGACTGAGAGGTTTAGGGAGGGAAGTCCGGAGCTTCCAGGTAGCTGAAGGTATGTTCATTAGCTACATATGGAAACTAATGTGCTTTCAGATGATGTCCCCAAGGGTAGCATGTAGACAGTTTGTCCCAAGCACTTTAAAGCCAGTGAAGCTGTCTTGAAGTGCCATCATTGTTGTAATGCGAGAAATGTGGAAGCCAATTTTCAGACAGCAAGGTCCCACAAACATCAGTTTGTTACACAACCAGATAAACTGTTTAGTGCTGTTGATTGATGGATAAATATTGGCCAGAACACAGGGGAAAATTCCCCTGCTCTTTGAAAATAGTGCAGTGGAATCATCTACACCCACCTGAGGGCAGAAGGGACCTCTGTTTAACCTATCATTCTGGAAGGCAGGTTGTTTATATAAAGATGTAAAAAGGAGTGATGCTGGAACTGATCCCTGAGGGTGGCCATTGATTTGGTGCCTCCCATGAGCTTGTGTGGTTGGCCATGTGTGCTGTGAAATGTCAGCCTCCAGCATCAATTCAACCAATCAGGTGGCATAATGATATGCTGGAGTGATGGCTATTAACTAGAAATTCACTGAATAAAATAGACACAGAATAAAACTGTTTGTGTTAGGAGGTGTATGCTTGTATTATGTAACTCTGTGAATTAAATATAAAAGTCTGTAAAGATTGGCTCCAGTTCTATCCTTCAGCAACTGGCTTTCTGGAATCGAGCATAATATGGCAGGACTATTGGATAGGAAGTCCTATTGGGCGGCACAGTGGCGCAGTGTTAGCACCGCAGCCTCACAGTTCCAGCGACCCGGGTTCAATTCTGGGTACTGCCTGTGTGGAGTTTGCAAGTTCTCCCTGTGTCTGCGTGGGTTTCCTCCGGGTGCTCCGGTTTTCTCCCACATGCCAAAGACTTGCAGGTTGTTAGGTTAATTGGCCATTATAAATTGCCCCTAGTATAGATAGGTGGTGGGGAAATATAAGGACAGGTGGGGATGTGGTAGAAATATGGAATTAGTGTAGGATTAGTATAAATGGGTGGTTGATGGTCGGCACAGACTCGGTGGGCTGAAGGGCCTGTTTCAGTGCTGTATCTGTAAATAAAAATAGATAATGTTTGATTTGATAAGAAGTTGAGCTCCTTCATTTGGTTTGTTCTGAGGGAATTCTCCACCTGCCATATAAATATAGAACATTCTCTTATATACCGGTTGGGTCCAGAAATGGGTGCAGCCTGACAGACCTACACTGTAATGTACAGATATATTAAGCATTCAAAAAGGCCATTTGGCCATTATAGTCCATTCCTTCAGACCCTCGCACACTCCCATTATAGCATCCAGCTACATTTTGAATACCTTAATTGCCTTTCCATTGTTGTAATGATATATAACAAGGGGAAATGTCTCAGATACACAGGCTGAGCAATTACCCTTAATGCCCCCTGCGAGTTAGGTACCTAAGTCACTGGGGGATTCTAGTGAGAGACAAGGCTACAACACTGTAGTGTTGATCCTCCTACCTGCTCTCTCACCGATTTTTGAGTACTACTGGGAGTGCAGGTTTGATGAATGCACCTTTTAACCTCTTCAGTGACATGACAAAGGTTTACAAAATAAAACCAATTCCACGAAGATACCAACAAATGAAGCCTCTCCACCACCTCCAAGGCACAGTTCCAGTGTTGATGGAATACACCCCTCTTGCCTAGGTGAGTGCAGCTCCAACAACACTCCACAAATGAGTCACCATCCAGGACAAAACATTCCATCCACCACCTTAAACACTCACTGTCTTCACCATCGCTGCAGTGTGTACCATCTATAAGACGCACTGCAGCAATGTGTCCAGGTTCTTTTCAAATCCCATCTCAAGCTCGTGACCTCTACCTAGAACTCTCTAGAAGAAAAGAGCAGCAGATGCATGGGAACACCACCACCTATAAATTCCCCTCCAAGTCACACACCATCCTGACTTGGAACTATATCGCCGTTCCTTCACTGTCGCTGGGTCAAAATCCTGGAACTCCCTTCCTAATAGCACTGTGGGTGTACCTACCCCACATGGACTGCAGCGGATCAAGATGGCATCTCACTACCACCTTCTCGAGGGCAATTAGGGATGGGCAGCAAATGCTGGCCTAGCCAGTGATGCCCACATCCCATGAATGAATTTAAAAAAAACACACCATCCTAACTTGGAACTATATCACTGTTCTTTCACAGTTGCTGGGTCAAAATCCTGGAACTCCCTTCCAGACAGCATTGTGGGTGTATCTACCCTACATGGACTGCTCAAGAAGTCTGATCAAGAAGGCAGCTCACCACCACCTTCTCCAGGGCAATTGGGGATGGGCAGCAAATGCTGGCCTTATCAGTGACCTCCCCTATCTGAAGAATTAATTTTAAAAAGGTGGCAGATTAACCAAAGCAAAAAGCTTGCTCCATTTACCTGATTCAACAAGGAATGATTAACTTTGCAATAATTAAAGGGGCACTCTGTTCATGGAGAAAACAAATTAGCTGAATTAATCTTTATTTGTAAAGTTGTGACATTTGTGATCATGTGACATTGTAGTGTGTCCCAGTGTTGTTTGTATCATTACGAACAAAGGCTTTATATGAAAATGGTGAACTGATCTCAGGAACCAGAGCCCAGAAATCATATTTGCAAAATGGTCCATTGAATGCTTGACATGTGCGTGGTACGTTCCTCCGTCTGCTGTTTAATAGAGTCTTTAACCCATTTGTCTTCGTTAGGTTGCTGCCTCCATTAAATAAAGAAGGGAGGAACATATTTGTTGGTATCTCCATGGAATTTGTTTTATTTTGTAAACCTTTGTCGTGTCACTGAGGAGGTTAAAAGGTGCATTCATCGATGCTGCACTCCCAGCGGGTATGCAATCGGTTAATGTTGCCTGTGGTCATTTTGATGTTTGTAGCAGTTGGCAGCAACGTGATTGGTTAATAACATGACAAAGTCAGGCTTTTGCATCTTGGAACCTGCCATTTTATATTTGGGGCTCTTAATGTCACTGTCCAAAAAGTGAAATAGTCTTGAGATTTTTTCTATACAAATCATTCTTTTATTTTTTCATTTCAGGGAAACATTTGAAGTCAAATCTCAGCCCAGAGCTATGCGGAAGCATCAGAAAGTGTGTCTGGTTGTTCTTACTTTTCTAGCTGTCGGTATTTATATTGCCTGTTACATTCCCGTCCACTGTTATTTGCAGACCTGCTATTCAAAGGATGACTTCCCTTCGGATTTTGAAAACTTAAGCCTCCCAAAAACTCCTGCCATTATGTTTCTGGAGACTACGACAAATATGCAGCCTTCGGCTCTTGCTGTATGCTCGGTGGAGTCAGCTAGTCGGAGAAACCCAGACAAGCCTGTTTATTACTTCCTGAAAGGATTCAGTGGGAATCTGTCGCACTATCCGCTCTCTCGCCATGAAGCCATCCGCGTGCTTTCGTCATTGAAAAACGTTATCATTTCCCCACTGAGACCAAGAGCACTATTTCAGGATACTCCTCTGAGCTCCTGGTATGAACAGGTAAGGAGATACAAGCAGATTGAGCTATCCGTTACATGTAATGGGGGAAATTTATGGGCCCTGCAAAACTGGCATTCATGGTGGGTGGAGTGATTTAATTAGGCATGAGCTGATATTTTGATTTCCCAACGGAGGGTATTTTTTCATGAGATGAAGTCAGTGGAAGGTGGACACAGGGTGGAGTCTCGGGTGGGTGGAGGTGTGGGGGAGGGTGTTGTCTAGGTGTTATTGATGCTGCATTAGGCTGGGGGCAGGGGAGTTGTTTTGAGCAGAAGATTAAAGCGATTGTCATGAGGGGCCTAAAGGGAGGGGTGAGTGCTGTCCATGTCGGGGTCCTGTGAGGCGAACTCAGGGTACTAGCTGGTGGAGGGAACGGTCACAGTAACAGAGGCAGTTGGATTCAGTAAGGGGGGAAGATTAAGACTTGCTTTTGGGTGTTCTGTTGCATAATAGGGAGGAGAACGGGACTCTGCAATAACATTGAGATGGATAACTGAAGGATCAAAGGTGAGAGTCGGCATATCGATGGTGATGGGTGTAGGAACAGGGGGTAGAGATGGCATGAACAAGTTAATAACGATCGGGTCTAAGGTAATGGGGAGAGATTCAAGGGTCACAGAAGGAAGGTGTAAGGTAATGTTGAGTGGGTCAAGGAAGATGTCTGCAGGAGGAGGTTGGAAGGTGGGGAAGCTTGCCTGGAATTTCACAAGCACCGTTTTGATGAATGATACTGCAAACTTCGTGGCCAGTCAAGGATTGCAAATCTATTGGGAAGAGACCAGTGATGATGGGTGGAATTTCAGGCTGGCTGCAGCTTTAGGTGTGTAAAACCTATTTGGTCATTACTTCCATGGCGCAGCTGAATGACAAAGCAAAGCTGATTTGTAACGCAGATCTTATTTCAACAGCTGCATAGCTGTAAAGACATGGGTCTCATACACCCAATTTTTCTACTACCTCGGGACCAAGAGCACTAGGATGCGACTGAGGAGGGCTCTTGTGCTCAGAGGCTGAGGCCGCAACGGCAACAGGCAGCACAAGAGGGTGAGGCTGCTCAGAATGATGCCATCCAGGGAAGGCATTATGGAAGACGGACGCTGGCACACCAACACATCCTCAGGACAAGGACAAACTACCTTCAGATGTCTGAGGGACAATGCCAGAGATGTCTGAGGATGTCACTGAAATATGTGGGATCATTCAGCAGGACCCGCTACCATGTGGTTTTGGTGGGAATCCCATAATCCTGTGCCAGCTGCCCTCAAGGTGACGGTGACACTCAATTTCTTGGCTAGTAGTGCTTTCCAGAGCTCAATTGGCAACGTGTGGCATCTCAGACTGCGACCCATAGGTGCATCAAAGAGGTGACCAATGCCCTACTCCATCATGCCAATGAGTTCATCTATTTCCCAGTAGATGAGTTCAGCCAGGTGGCAAGTTCTGCGGCCTTTGGTGTCATTGCTCATTTCCCTACAGTGCAAGGGGCGACCAACTGTACTCATGTGGCCATTAGAGCTCCCTGGGACCAGCCAGCTGCATGTGTTAACATTCAACTGGTTTGCAACCATAGGCGGAAAATCATGCAGGTCTGTGCTTGTTTCCCAGGGAGCTGTCACGACTCATTCATTTTGTGAAACTCACAGCTAACGGGAAGTTTTGAAACTCCAACCCAAGTTGACGGCTAGATCCTGGGAGATATGGTTAATGACACCAGTGAGGCATCCCCAAAGTGCAGCAGAAGAGCGATACAGTTCTGCTCACGCATCCACCAGAGCCATCATCGAACACACCATTGACATGCTGAAAATGTGCCTTGACCAGTCAGGAGGGGCTCTGCAGTACGCATCACAGAGGGTCTCACGAATAATCGTGGTCGGCTGTGTACTACACAACCTGGCAATGCAATGCAGCCAAACTTTGCATGTGGAAAAATGGGAGGGGCAGCAGTCCTCAGATGAGGATGAATTTGAAGAGCCTGAGGAGGAGGCCGATAATGTGATGGAAAATTTTATGGATGTTAGGGCCATGGAGAGACGCGCAAGGGGCATCAGAGAGAACCTTATCTTTGCTTCACCTTTGGCTGAAACATGCACTTACCCATTTAAAGGTCGAAGGAGAAATTTAACCGTAAACTGTTCACGAGCCTCTTTCACCTGAATCATTCCTGTAATCAAAAAGCAGGTCTCATTTATCAGCAATAATTGAACCTGCAGTAGAGATGTGCTTAACGCCCTGTCTTCTATAAACTTCATAGAAAACTACCTTTGTCTTAGTGGAAATAGTGTCCTGCATCCAGGCATTACCCCCCGAACAGAGGATGCTACACCGTTCCAGCACTTTGATTTGACTGGCACATTAGAAACAGATCCGGGTTGTGATGGAGCTGCAACAGCTCCTATACAAGGCATGTAAGCGAGGGCCTACAGAACTTAAATTGGAAGGCTTGCCGCTAAAGAATAGTATGAAAAACTTTGTGTCAAGCAATCATCGTTGAATTTGAAGGCTCAAGCGTCAAAGATAACCACACAATGGTCATTTCCAAAATTACTTTGTAAGTATATGAGTGCCAGCCATAAGCCAACAATAATCATTATCCTTTTCAGCTTGACCTCTTCAAATGATATACAAGAACATATCAAAGATTAAATCAAATCAAATTAATTCAAAAACATCATTGTCAGTTACAATAATTTAAACACCCGCGCCAACTTCATGCACAAACTTCCTTAATTTTATGTTTCCTACAACTACGTCTAGGTGCTACCCTGACATTAGCAGCTGAGGTGCAGACAGTCTACTCAGTGCATTGCCCCGTTGCCCTGGATGACCATGGTGGGTGTCCTCTGGAGGAACGGGTCTTCAGGGCTCCATCCTACTGGGGGTCTGCAGCAATGGTGCTTGAGTATCCACCCCCCCCCCCCCCCCCCCCCGCTTCGTGCTCACCTGCTGGAGGTAAGGGCGGTCAATGTCGGGGGGGGTGGGGGTAAAGATGAGACACCATTTGCCCTGGGGGAGCCCTGTGAGGAAAGCCCCAGGGCAGCTGGCACGTGCTCGTCCTCCATTTGGGTGTATGATGGCACCTGCCTGTCTCCGAGGGGAAGGGGGACCCAAGGAAGGTCCAGGTTCCTGAAACCCTCGCGCTTAGACTCTGCTGCATAGAACCCACATCAACAGCGATGGAGTGCAGGTTAGAGCACACGTGGCTTTAAGTGCTCAACCAGACTCGCCATGGAGATTGCCAGGCTCTCCACTGAGGAAATCATATACCTAGATCATGCCAGACGTCATGGCTTGCATGGACTCCTTCATGACACACACAAAGCCACGCATGACCTCGGGCATATCCAACATATTTTCCCCATGAATTTGCTGCACATCCAGCAGATCTCTCGTAGTATTAACAGAGGATTGTAATGAGCATGGGGCTGAGCAGGGGCCTGGTCCCCAGCAGTCCTCTGATTATCAGGAGAGTTGGCTGTAACATTCTCCCTCAGCTGCTGGGAGGTGCCTGTGTCAAGCACACCAGCCTGTGACCCAGATTCTAATCTTAAACCCCACTGTGGACTGTGTGGATATATCTGTGCTGGCGAAAGTGGAAAGAGATGCAGGTGATGGTGCACCGTCTGGGGCATTGGCATCATCTTTCCCAGAGATGGTCTTGGGCCTTGTGGCGTTCTGTTGCTTGACTGCATCGGCTTGTTTTCCCTCCTCTCCAGATAACTGCCACCTCCTCTGCTGGGGTCAGGATTTGCAAGTTTGCACTCCTCCACCTGTCTTGGTCTGCTCCCATTAGTTATGGGTCTGTTTATTCTGCAGGAGAGTGCTAATTTAATGACTTGCCAAATGATGCCACACGCCCATTGTCTACATGATTTTCATCACTCATTCTGGACTGTAATTCGGACGATGCAGCCAAGCACCTAAAAAAAAAAGCCAGACTTGCACAGTCATTTGGTATATGGGAAGCGGGCCTCCTGCCTTCCCCTGATGGCCTGGAGGAGAACCTGCAGGGAGGCATCACTGAACTGTGAGGTTGGTCACTGTCTGCTGGCTGACATGGGTGTGAATGGTGATGGTGACGAAACTGAAATCTAAGGGGGAGTTGGTGCTGGGATGGGAGAGACAGCAACGGATGAGGAAGGGCAAAAAAAAGCAGCAAAATCAATTATTATTTTCTCCAGCTAATCAGCGCACAGGCTGCTGGTCCTCCAGGCTTGCAATGCGAAATGATTTATAGTCATGGTGTTAACGGTGCTTTGAAAAATGACGGCGGGTTCCACCAGTGAAAATCTGTCCCCGGCGCATGATCGCATGTATCTCCCGTTCACGCCGCCGGAACGTTAATTTACATTTGTAATCGTGTGTTTATTGGTGCAGCACCACCAAGTTCCAGGTCTGCTGTGAGAGATACCACGGGACTCAAAATCCCACTTAATGAGTGTCAGTGATCGCTTGCCCCTGGGTCAGAATGTGTGGACTCGAGCTCTAACTGCAGCAATTTGAATGTATCATCTGAACTGACACTCCAGTGCAGTACTGAGGGCTTGCTGCACTGTTGGAGGTGCCGTCTTTCAGATGAGATGTTAAACCAAGGCCCTGTGTACCCTCTCAAGTGAATGCAAAAGATCCCATGGCACTATTTTGAAGAGCAAGGGGGTTCTTCCAGGTGTCCTGACTAGATAATCTGTATTGCTGCTGCTGCTTGAGGAATAAATATTGGCCAGGGCACTGGGGAGAACTCTCTTCTTCTTGGGAACCTCAGCCAAGATTATGTGCTCAAGTCTCTGGACTAGAAGCATTCTCTGACTGTCACCAGTTTCTGGTTGTGACAAAATTCATGCAATGTTTTGGCAGATGTGGATGGTGGACTTCTCCTACCATCCATCATCTCAACCATACTCATGGAAACCATCTTCACTGACAGCACGTTGGATCAATTCTTCCTAATCAAAGCTCTTTTGAAGACTGGGATCATGAAAGTGCAGAAAAGATTCAGTAAGATGATACCAGAATTGAGAGTTTCTTTTTCTAATTGATTCATGGACTGTGGTTGTCACTGACAAGTTTGCATTTATTGCCTATCCCTAATTGCTTTTGAGAAGATGGTGGTGAGCCGCTGTCTTGAACTGCTGAGGTGTAGATACACAGACAGTGCTGTTAGGGAGGGAGTTGTGAGCATTTTGACCCAGTGACAATGAAAAAAACTGTGATTTGGTTCCAAATCAGGACTGTGTGCCTTGCTTGGAGGGGAACATGCAGGTGGTGTTCACAAACATCTGCTGCCCTTGTCCTTCTAGGTGGTAGTGGTCATGGGTTTGGATGGTGCCGTCAAAGGAGCCTTGGTGAGTTGCTTGGACTTCAACTATTTATGATCTATATTAATGACTTGGACGAAGCAACCGACTGTATTGTAGCCAAATTTGCGGATGATATAAAGATAGGTAAGAAAGCAAATTGTGAGGAAGACAGTGTGTGCAAAGAGATATAGATGGGTTAAGTGAGTGAGCAAAAATTTGGCAGATGGAGTATAATGTGTGAAAATGTGAGGTTGTTCACTTTGGGAAGAATAGAAAAGTAGAATATTATTTACATGGGAGAGAGACTATAGAATGCTGTGGTACAGAGGGATCTGGGTGCCCTGGTACATGCATCACAAAGTTAGCAAACAGGTACACCACGTAATTAGGAAGGCAAATGGAATGTTGGCCTTTATTGCAAGGGGGATGGCGTATAAAGCAGGGAAGTCTTGCTACAACTGGACAAGGCATTGGTGAGACTGCATCTAGAGTACTGTCAACAGTATTGGTCTCCTCACTTTAAGGAGAGACATACTTGCATTGGAAGAGGGTCATAGAAGGTTCATTCGGCTGATTTCTGCGATGAAGGGGATGCCTTATGAGGAAAGGTTGGGCCTATATTTATTGGAGTTCAGAATAACAGGTGATCTTATTGAAACATACATAAGATTCTGAGGGGGCTTGAAAGGGTAGATACTGAGAGGATGTATCCCCCTCATGGGGGAATCTCAAACTAGGGGGCACAGTTTCAAAATAAGGGGTCTCCCTTTTAAGACAGAGATGAGGAAGAATTTTTTTTCTGAGAGGATTGTTAGTCTGTGCAATTCTCTTTTGCAGAGAGCAGTGGAGGCTGGATCATTTGAATATATTCAAGGCTGAGTTAGACAGATTTTTGATTGACAAGGGAGTCCAGGGTTATGGGAGGCCGGCAGGAAGTGAAGTTGAGGGCACAATCAGATCAGCCATGATCTTATTGAATAACAGAGCAGGCTTGAGGGTCTGAATGGCCGACTCCCGCTCCTATTTCTTTTCATCTTATGATCTTGTAGATGGTGCACACTGCTGCCACTGCGCCGGTGTGGAGGGAATGAAAGTTTAAGCAGGTGGTCGATGCAGTGCTGATCAAGTGGGCTGCTTTGTCCTGGATGGTGTTGAGCTTCTTGAGTGTTGGAGCTGCACCCATCCAGGCAAGTGCAGAGTGTTCCATCACACTCCTGACTTGTGCCTTTATAGATGGTGGACAGGCTTTGGGGAGTCAGGAAGAGTCACTCACCATAGAATTCCCAGCCTCTGACCTGTTCTCGTAGCCACAGTAATTATGTGGCTGGTCCAGTTAAGTTTCTGCTCAATGGTAACCCTCAGGATATTGATGGTGTGGGATTCAGCAATCGTACTGGCCTTTGAACATTAAGGGAAGGTGGTTAGACAATCTGTTTGAGATGATCATTGCCTGGCTGCGAATGTTACTTGTCACTTATCAGGCCAAGCCTCAATGTTGCACTTCAAAAAAGTAATTCATTTGTTTGTCAAGCATTTTGGAATGGTTCTCAGAAAAAAAAAGTGATGAGTTGCAATATCTCTCTCTAATCATCTCACCCAGAGCCCCCACCCCTCTCGCAGGCCTCCTGCTGCTGGTCCGCTTGTGTCACTCTCTGGAATCTTCAGTTACTTTCCATCAATAATCTAATTGATGAATCAGGGAATCTTAAAGCATAGAGGAGGCCATTCAGCCCATCGTGTCTGCACCAGCCAAAAAAACTGGCCGCCCAATTTACTCCCACCTTCCAGCACCTGTAACCTTGCAGGTTACAGCACTTTAGGTGCATGTCCAGGTACCTTTTTTAAATGAGTTGAGGGTTTCTGCCTTCACCATTCCTGGCAGTGAATTCCAGACACCCACCACCCTCTGGGTGAAAAAGTTTTTCCTCATGTCCCCTCTAATCCTTCTACCAATCACCTTAAATCTGTGCCCCCTGGTAATTGACCTCCCCGTCAGGGGAAACAGGTCCTTCCTGTCTACTCTATCTAGGCCCCTCATAATTTTGTGCACCTCAATTAAGTCACCCCTCAGCCTCCTCTGTTCTAAGGAAAACAACCCTATCCTGTCCAATCTTTCCTCATAGCTGCAACTTTCAAGCCCTGGCAACATTCTTGTAAACTTCCTCTGTACTCTCTCCAGAGCAATTATATCCTTCCTGTAATGTGGTGACCAGAACTGTACGCAGTACTCCAGCTGTGGCCTAACCAGCATTTTATACAGTTCCAGCATTACATCCCTGCTTTTGTATTCTATAATAAAAACAAGAAATGCTGGAAATACTCAGCAGGTCTGGCAGCATCTGTGGAGAGAGAAGCAGAGTTAACGTTTCAAGTCAGTGACCCTTCATCAGAACTGGCAAATGTTAGAAATGTAATGGGTTTTAAGCAAGTAAAGTGGGGGTGGGGGCAAGAGATAACCAAAGAGAAGGTGTTGATAGCACAAGGTCACAGAATAACTGACCAGAAGGTTAAGACAAATTTAAGATAGAGTTAAGGCAAACAGTATGTTAATGGTGTTGTGAAAGACACTGCGTTAGTGCAGAGAGGGTGTTAATTGACAGAAAAATGAACAGCCTGGCCCCAAGCACAAATATGAGAAAGAACAGTGGATAGGCACAGTAGAAACAAACTCAACAAATTTCCCTACCATCAACATCCTGGGGGGGTGGGGGGGGGGCGGTCACTAGATTGACCAAAAGCTTCACTGGACCAGCCACATAAATACTGTGCCAGCATGTTTAGGTCCAAGGCTGGGTATTCTGCAGCGAATGACTCACCTCCTGACTCCCCAAAGCCTTTCTACCATCTACAGGGCACCAGTTAAGAGAAAGACTCAGGATATTTAAGAACTGCCAATATACAGATTTACAAGTACCAAGGTAAATGTTAGATAAAGATGTTTCATTTTGGAGCAGGGTCTTTCGCCCAGTGGATCTTGCATCACCGATTAGTATGGCCAAGCACCTTGGGCTTTCTTCAGGTACTGTAGATGCCCCTTGGTGCTGAGGCCTTCTTTGCTGAGCAAGTGGAGGAGCTGCTGCGGCAGAACCTTCAGGCATTCCCCAATTGGCATTTAAGATGTGGACACTACTCACTCTAGAACTTAGTCTGTAGGCCCCTTCCATCAAACTAAAATAACAAAAAATAAATAAAAAGGGGGCCCGTCATGCTCTGAAATTATTGAACTCAATGTTCAGTCCGGCAGGCTGTAGCGTGTCTAGTCGGTAAATGAGATGCTGTTCCTAGAGCTTGCATTGATGTTCACTGGAACACTGCAGCAATCCCAAGACAGAGAAGTGAGCATGAGAGCAGTGGGGTGGGTGTTGAAATGGCCAGCAACCGGAAGCTCGGTGTCATGCTTTCGGACTGAGTGGAGGTGTTCCGCATAACGGTCACCCAATCTGCGTTTGGTCTCCCCAGTGTAGAGGAGACCACATTGTGAGCAGTGAATATAGTATACTACATTGAAAGAAGTACAAGTAAATCACTGCTTCACCTGAAAGGAGTGTTTGGGGCCTTGGATAGTGAGGAGAGAGGAGGTAAATGGGCAGGTATTACACCTCCTGCAATTGCATGGGAAGGTGCAGTGGGAAGGGGACGAGGTGGTGGGGGTAATGGAGGAGTGGACCAGGGTGTCGCAGAGGGAACGATCCCTTCGGAATGCTGACGGGAGGGGAAGATTTTCTCTGTTTTATGGAGAAAGCGGGAACAGGTTACAGAAACATGGTTGCAAGGTGAGCAAGGTTGGGAACTAAATATTCCAGGGTACATGACATTTCAAAAAGATACAGCATGGGAGAGAAGGTGTGGTGGGGAGGGAAGGTGTAAGGATCCCTGATAGTAAAGGGTGAGGAAGGATTTTGACTCAGACGATCGGGAAGTAGAAGCAGTATGAGTGGAGATTAGAAATAACAAAGTTCAGAAAACACTGGTATCAGTAGTTTATAGGCCCCCTAACAGAAGCTATACTGCTGGAAAGAGTGTTAATCCAGGACTAAGTGGAGTTTGTAACAAAGGCAATGCAGTAATCCTGGGGGATTTTAATCTTGGGGACTGGACAGTTCAATTCGGCAAGTGTAGTTTTGAGGCTGAGTTAATTAAATGCATTTGAGACAGAATCAACCAAGGAGAAGGCTATTTTAGATCTTGTTTTGTGTAATGAGACAGGGTTAATTAGTAATTGCATAGTGAGATATCCTCTGGGAAAGAATGATCATCACATGATAGAATTTCATATTAAGTTTGAGTATTGAACATAAATAAGACCAAGAACATATGTATGAGGGGTGAACTGGCTTACGTAGATTGGGAAAGTGTATTAAAAGGTATAACAGTGGATGAGCAATGGCAAATATTTAGAAAAAATTCCATAAATCTCAATATATCTACATTTCATTGAAGAATTAAAAACTCCACGGGAAAGGTGGTTAACTAAAGATGTTAAGCATCATATTGGATTAAAAGAAGAGGCTTATAATGCCTGGAAGAGTAGTAAGCCTCAAAATTGGTAGAGTTTTATGCACCAGCAAAGGATGATGAATGGATTGATGAAGAGGGATAAAATTAAAATGAGTTATCTAGCAAGAGTTATAAAAATGATTATTGGAGCTTCTACAAGTATGTAAAAAGCAAGAGAATAGCGAAAGTAAACGTGGGTCTCTTAGAGGCTGAAACAGAATCGGTACAGCGCAAGAGGCCATTCGGTCCATCATGTCTGCACTGGCTCTCTGAAAGAGCAGCTCCCTCAGTTCCAATCCTCTGCCTTTTCACCATAACCCTGCACATTCTTCCTTTTCAGATAACTGTCTAATTCCCTTTTGAATGCTTCATTTGACTTGCCTCCGCCACGTTCTCAGGCAGCGCATTCCAGACCTTAACCACTCACTGCGTGAAAAAGATTTTCCTCAGGTCACTTTTGCTTCTCTTACCAAATACTTTAAATCAGTGCACTCTCGTTCTCAATTCTTTCACGAGTGGGGACAGTTTCTCTCTATCTACTCTGTCCAGACCCCTCATGATTTTGAATACCTCTATCAAATCACCTCTCAGCCTTCTCTTCTCCAAGGAAAACAGTCCTAACTTCTCCAATCTATCTTCATAACTGAAATTCCTCATCCCTGGAACCATTCTCGTGAATTTTTTCTGTACTCTCTCCAATGCCCTCATGTCTTTCCTCAAGTGCGGCGCCCAGAATTGGACGCAGTACTCCAGCTGAGGCTGAACTAGTGTCTTATACAAGTTCTACATTAGTTCCTTGCTCTTGTACTCTATTCCCCTATTAATAAAGTCTAGGATATTATATGCTTTATTAGCCTCTCTCTCAACCTGTCCTGTCACCTTCAATGACCTATGCACAAAAACACCTAGGTCCCTCTGCTCCTGCACCCCCTTTAGAATTGTACCCTTTATTCTGTATTGTCTCTCCATGTTCTTCCTCCCAAAATGAATCACTTCACATTTCTTTGCATTGAACAACTTCTCCACTTGTCTGTCCTTTTGAAGTTCTACACTATCCTCCTCACAGTTCACAATGCTCCCACGTTTTGTATTATCTGCAAACTTTGAAATTGTGCCCTGTACACCAAGGTCCAGGTCATTAATATATATCAGGAAAAGCAAGGGTCCCAACACTGATCCCTGGGGAACTCCACTACAAACCTTCCTCCAGCCCGAAAAACATCCATTAACCACTTCTCTTTGATTCCTGTCACTCGGCCAATTTTGTATCCATTTTGCTACCATCCCTTTTATTCCACGAGCTACCAGTTTAAGTCTGTTGTGTGGCACTATATCAAATGCCTTTTGAAGGTCCATAGAGTCATAGAGAGATACAGCACTGAAACGGGCCCTTCGGCCCACCGAGTCTGTGCCGACCATCGACCACCCATTTATACTAATCCTATATTAATCCCATTTTTCCCTCTCACATCCCCACTTTCCCTCAATTCTCCTACCACCTACCAACACTAGGGGCAATTTACAATGGCCAATTTACCTATCAGCCTGCAAGTCTTTGGCTGTGGGAGGAAACCTGAGCACCCGGCGGAAACCCACGTGGTCACAGGGAGTACTTGCAAACTCCGTGTAAGCAGTACCCAGAACCGAACGCAGGTCGCTGGAGCTGTGAGGCTGCAATGCTAACCACTGCGCCACTGTACCACCCCAATGTACACCACATCAACAGCATTGTCCTCATCAACCCTCAAAAAAAACTCCAGCAAGTTAGTTAAACATGATTTTCCCTTAAGAGATCCATGCTGGCTTTCCTTAATTAACTCGCATTTGTCCATGTGACTATTGATTTTGCCCCGAATTTTTTTTTTTCTACAAGTTTTCCCACCACCAAAGTTAAACTGACTGGCCTGTACTTTCTTGGCTTATCTTTACACCCTTTCTTGAACAAATATGCAACGTTTGTAATTACCACTCATCTGGCATAACCCCTGAGTCTAAGGAAGACTGAAAAATTATGGCCAATGCCTCTGCGATTTTCACCCTCATTTCCCTCAATATCCTTGGATGCATCTCATCCAGCCCTGGTGCTTTATCCACTTTAAGAACAGACAGCCTATCTAATACTTCCTCTTTATCAATTTTAAAGCCCTCGTGTCTGACTTACCTCTTCTTTCAACATTGCCTGGGTTGCATCTTATTAGCGAGAGGCAGCATGGTTTTGTGAAGGGGAGGTCGTGTCTCACTAACTTGATTGAGTTTTATGAGGAAGTGACGAAGGTGAATTGAAGGAAGGGCAGTGGATGTTGTCTATATGAACTTCGGTAAAGTCTTTGACAAGGTCCCTCATGGCAGACATGGTACAAAAGGTGAAGTCACATGGGATCAGAGGTGAGCTGGCAAGATGGTTACAGAACTGGCTCGGTCATGGAAGACAGAGGGTAGCAGTGGAAGGGTGCTTTTCTGAATGAAGGGCTATGACTAGTGGTGTTCCGCAGGGATCAGTGCTGGGACCTTTGCTGTTTTTAATATGTATAAATGAATTGGAGGAAAATGTAGCTGGTCTGATTAGTAAGTTTGCAGACGACACAAAGGTTGGTGGAGTTGAGGATAGTGATGAGGATTGTCAGAGGATACAGCAGGATATAGATCGGTTGGAGACTTGGGCAGAGAAATGGCAGATGGAGTTTAATTCGGACAAATGTGAGGAAGATTTAATACAAGTGGGAAGTATACAGTAAATGGCAGAACCCTTAGGAGTATTGACAGGCAGAGAGATCTGGGCATACAGGTCCACAGATCACTGAACGTGGCAACACATGTGGATAAGGTAGTTAAGAAGGCATACGGCATGCTTGCCTTCATCGGTCGGGGCATAGAGTATAAAAATTGGCAAGTCATGCTGCAGCTGTACAGAACCTTAGTTAGGCCACACTTGGAATATTGCCTGCAATTTTGGTCGCCACACTACCAGAAGGATGTGGAGGCTTTGGAGAGGGTATAGAAGAGGTTTACCAGGATGTTGCCTGGTCTGGAGGGTATTAGCTATGAGGAGAGGTTGGATAAACCCGTATTGTTTTCACTGGAACGACGGAGGTGGAGGGGCGGTGGGGGCAGGGTGCGACATGATAGAGGTTTACAAAGTTATGAGCGGCATGGACAGAGTGGATAGTCAGAAGCTTTTTCCCAGGGTGGAAGAGTCAGTTACTCGGGGACATAGGTTTAAGGTGCGAGGGGCAAAGTTTAGAGGGGATGTGCGAGGCAGTTCTTTACGCAGAGGGTGGTGAGTGCTTGGAACTTGCTGCCGGGGAAGGTGGTGGAAGCAGGTACCATAGAGACGTTTAAGAGGCATCTTGACAAATACATGAATAGGATGGGAATCGAGGGATACGGTCCCCGGAAGTTCAGAAGGTTTTAGTTCAGACAGGCATTAGATCGGTGCAGGCTTGAAGGGCCGAATGGCCTGTTCCTGTGCTGTACTGTTCTTTGTTCGTTGTTCCTTGGTAAAGACAGATGCAAAGTATTTATTTATACCTCAGCTATGATCTCTGCCTCCAAGTGTAAATCCCCTTTCTGATGCCTAATGGGCCCCACTGCTCCTTTTATCACCCTTTCACTATTTATATGCCTATAGAAAACTTTGGGATTTCCTTTTAATGCTAGCTGTCGGTCTCTTTTCATACTCTCTCTTTGCTTCTCTTATTTGCTTTTTCACTTCCCCTGTGGACCTTCTATATTCAGCCTGGTTCTCAATATATTTTCTACCTGGAATCTGTCATAAGCACACTTTTTCTTCTTTATCTTAATCGCTACCTCTTTTGACATCCAGGGAGCTCTGAATTTGTTTGCCCTACACTTCCCCTTTTTGAGGGAACATACCTCGACTGTGCCCGAACTTTGAAGGTAGCCCATTGTTAATCTACTGGTTTTCCTGCCAGCTTTTGACTCCAATTTATTTGCCCCAGCTCCATTCTTACCCCATTGAAGTTAGTCTTCCCCCAGCTAATTCTTACCCTGGATTGCTCTTTGTCCTTTTCCATAGTCAGTCTAAACCTTATGATAGAATGATCACTGTCCCCAAAATGCTCTCCTACTGATACATGATCCACTTGGCCCACCTCATTCCCAAGAACCAGGTCTAGCAGTGCCTCCTTTCTCATTGGACTAGCAACATACTGTTGCAGAAAATTTGCCTGAACACACTCTAGGAACTCTTACCCCATCACTGCCCTTTACACGACTATTATCCCAGTCTATGTTTGGATAATTAAAGTCCCCCATTAAAACTACCCTATGATTTTTGCACTTCTCTGTAATTTCCTTGCAAATTTGTTCTTCCACGTCCCTCCCACTAGCTGGTGACCTATAAACAACACCAGGCAATATCACTGCACCTTTTTTGTTCCTTATCTCTAGCCAAATAGATTCTGTCCTTGATCCCTTTTTCTGATCCTTTTTCTCCAGCAGTGCAATGCTCTCCTTTAATAAATACCACCACCCCTCCCCTTTTTTTCCTTTTCCTATCTTTCTTGAACACTTTGTATCCAGGAATATTTTTAACACCCAGTCCTGCTCTTCTTTGAGCCAGGACTCTGTTCTCACCACAGCATCATATTTCCACATGGCAATCCGTGCCTGTACCTCACCAGTTTTATTAGCCGCTCTCTGTGCATTCACATACATGCACATTAACCCTGATTCAGACTTTATTACTTTCTCTCTTACTCTGACCCCACCTAATAACGTACTATTCCCGACTCTTGTGCTATCTATCTCGCCCAGCATTCTGTGCATCTTGGTATTTCTCTCTGATACTTGCTCCTGGTTCCCACACCCCTGACAAGTTACCAGTTTTGCTTCCCTCCAATCTGAGCACCATCTCTGGTTCCCATCTTCCTGACAATTTAGTTCAAACCCTCCCCAACAGCACTAGCAAATCTCACTGTGAGGATATTCATCCCCGTCCTGCTAAGATGCAACCCGTCCGTCTTGTACAGGCCCCACCTGCCCCAGAACCGGTCTCAATGTCTCAGAAATCTGATGCCTTCCCTCCTACACCAGTTCTCCAGCCACGCATTCAATCGCTCAATCCTCCTATTCTTATGCTCACTTGCACGTGCGACTGGGAGTAATCCTGAGATTATTGCTTTTTAATCTCCCTTCCTAGCTCCTTAAAATCTGCTTTCAGGACCTAATCCCCCTTCTTACCTATGTCATTGGTACCACGACCTCTGACTGTTCACCCTCCCCCAGAAGAATGTCCTGCAGCCGCTCCGTGACATCCTTGACCCCGGCACCAGGGAGGCAAAACACCATCCTGGAGTCACGTTTACTGCCGCAGAAACGCCTGTCTGTTCCCCTAACTAATGAATCGCCTATCACTACTGTTCTTACACTCTTCTTCCGCCCCTCCTGTGCAGCTGAGCCACCTGTGGGGCCACATACTTAGCTCTGACTGCACTCTTCTGAGGAACCATCACCCTCGCCAGTAACCAAAATGGAAAACCAATTAGTGAGTGAGATCATATCAGGAGACTCCTGCACTACCTGCCTGGTTCTTAGACTGCCTGGCAGTCACCCATTCCCTATCTGCCTGCATGCTCCTAACCTGCAGTGTGACTACATCCTGAAACGTGCTATTCACGTAGTCCTCTGCCTCGCAGATGCACACCCGGAGCTCAAGCTTATGCAGTCGGTGACACTTCCTGCAGTTATGTTTGTTTAGGACACATAGTGCATCCATGACTTCCCACATGCCACAGGCTGTACTTTCCATTCGGCAGAGCTGCCCTGCCATACCTTAATGTTACAGTCTATTTATTATAAGTAGAATAGCTTACCAGGTACTCGCCAAACAGTTCCTTGCATTGCACTGAAGCAGGAACCAAATACGGGAGGGTTAAAAAAAAAAAAAAGCACCTCCTCCCCCAAATCACCACTCACCAAACTCGAATCTCCATGGTTAGCTTTCAGGACCTTTTTGTATTTGTATCTTCTAAAGCTGAAACTGCAGCGACCAGATTTGACTGGTCAGCTACTTAACTAATCAGCTACTCTTCAGTAGAGCCTGTTAATCCCTGCTTAAGACTGTAAGAAAGTTAGTTTACTTCCTTAACCCTGCTTTATCTAGAGGGTAAATCCCAGTTAAATGCTAACTGCAGACCAGACTTTTATAAAGATAACAACACTTAAAATCTCCACTCACCAAACTCTAATCTCCACACTCCGCTTGCAATATGTGCACCAAAACAGGAGAAATTATAATGGGGATTCAGGAAACCATAGAGATACTAGAATATTTTGTGCCTGTCTTCGCAGTGGAAGACTCAAAAAAACATATTAGAAATTGTGGGAAACCAAGGGTTGCATGAGAGTGAAGAACTTAAAGTAATAAATATTAGTAAAGAAAAAGTACTGGAGAAATTAATGGAACTAAAAGCTGACAAATCCCCTGGATGTGGATGGCCTGCATCCTAGAGTTCTAAAACAGATGGTTGCAGAGATAATGGTTGCATTGACTAAAATTCCCTAGATTCTGAACTGGTCCCTGTGGATTGGAAGGAAGTAAATGTAACACCATTAGTCAAGAAAGGAGGGAGAGAGAAAACTGGGAACTTCAGGCCAATTAGCCTGATATCAGTTGTTGGGAAAATGCTGGAATCTATTATTAAGGATGTGGTAACAGGGCATGTAGAAAATCATATTAGGCTGCATCAACATAGTTTAATGAAAGGGAAATTTCATTTGACAAAATCTATTAAAATGTTTTGTAACTAGCAGGGTAGATGAGGGGGAACCAAAATATGTAATACATTTAGATTTTCAGAAGGCATTTTAGAAGGTACCACATGAAAGGTTGTTGCACAAGAAATGGGCTCATGGGGTTGGGATAACATTTGTATGGGTTGAGGATTGGTTAAAGCATGGAAAATAGAGTAGGGATAAACGCACCATTTTCATTACTAGATTTGGTGCCACAAGGATCAGTGCTGGGTCCTCAGCTATTTACAATCTATTATTAATGTCCTGGATGAAGGGACGAAGTGCAGTGTATCTAAGTTTGATGATGGTACAAAGCTAGGTAGGAAGGTAAGCAGTGAGGAGGACAGAGTCTGCAAAGGGGTATAGATAGGTTAAGTCAGAGTAAGAATGGCAGATGAAGTATAATGTCGGAAAATGTGGGGTTATTCCCTTTGTTGGAAGAATAGAACATCAGTATTTTTTTTAACTATTGTTCAGAGGGATTTGGGTGTCCTTGTGCAAGAAGCACAAAGTAACATGCAGCTACAGCAATCAATTAGCAAGGCAACTGGGACATAGGCCTGTATTGCAAGGAGCTTGGAGTATAAGAGTAAGGACATCTTGCTGCAATTATGTAGGGCTTTGGTGAGACCACACCTGGAGTACTGTGTACAGTTCTAGTCTCTATAGTCAAGGAAGGATATACTTGCCTCAGAGGGGGTGCAACAAAGGTTCGCGAGATTGATTCCTGGAATGAGAGGGTTGCCCCTGTGAGGAGAGTTTGAGTAGATTGGCCCTATACATTCGAGCTCAGAAAAATGAGTGGTGGTCTCAATGAAACATGTAAGAATCTGGGAGGTTGCGACAGGGCAGACACTGAGAGGCTGCTCCCCCTGGCTGGAGAGATTGGAACTAGGGGACACTTGATGGGTAGTGTCCCAGGCCCAACCATCTTCAGCTGCTTCATCAACTGTTAATTGTGTATCAATGGTTTGATTACATGCAGGTGAAGGGTGTTAATTGCAGTCTTAGTTGAGTACTTGTAAGCAGACATTCACTGACACTGGCAGAGGGTTTGTGAGAGGAGTTACATGTTTGTAATACTTTTATTCTGCACAATAAATGTGAAACTGAGTAAATATAGGTTCCAGCATTATTGTTCAGAACAAGTTTTCTGGAGTTCTGACCTTATGATGAAGCAGGTTGAGCCTAGGACACTACCCTGAGGAACTCCTGCAGTGATGTCTTGAGGTGGAGATAATTGGACTCTAACAATCACAACCATCTTCCTTAGTGCTATGACTTCAACCAGTGAAGAGTTTTCCATTTGATTCCCATTGACTTGAATGTTGCTGGGGCTCCTTGATACCACAGTTGGTCAAATGCTGCCGTGATGTCAAGGGCAGTCATTCTCACCTCACCTACTGAGGTTGTTACTCACAGGTGGTGGATTGTCAACAATTTAAACTGCTTTTTCTGCGATAAACCTGTTTTCATCTGTGTTACTCAAACTTTACCAAGGTAACATTGTTAAATAAATCACGGAATATTTTACAAAGCATTTAGTTTTAAAGTAACTTTTTTAAAACTCTCCAATTGAGCTGGTTCATTGTGATGTGCAAATGAGTTTGAGCTGATTTGAAAAAGGCAGAGCATTCTTGACTAACTATTTATTTGAATTTTTATAAGTAACAGAGAAGGTTGATGAAGGGAATGTGGTAGATGTTATCTATATGGATTTTAAGAAAGCATTTGGTAGATTACCACATAATAGGCTGGTTAACAAAATTCGGGCTCATGGAATAGGAGATTCAGTGTCCAATTGTATAATTAAAAAAAAAAAAATTGGCTTAAGGACAAAAAAGAGCGAGTCATGGTAAATGGTTGCTTTTCAGACTGGAGGATGGTAGACAGTGGTGTTCCCCAAGAGTCAGTGCTGGGATCACTGCTCCTGGAATACAGAGTGGCAAATTTTGAATTTTTAATACCAAATGTGGAGGAGTGGCAAATAGTGAGGAAGATATGAATTGCCTGCAACAGGACATAGGCTGGCAGAATGAGCAGACATGTGGCAGATGGAATTTAATACAGACAAGTGTGAGGTGTTGCATTTTGGCAGAAGGGGTAGGGTGAGGCAATATGGACTTAATGGCACTGTTCGAAAGAGTGTGCAGGAACAGAGGGACCTGGGGTTGAATGTGCATAATCTTTGAGGGTGACAGGACATATTGAGAGAGTGGCTCGGAAAGCATTAGGATCTTAGGCTTCATAAATAAAGCATTGAATACAAAAGCAGGGAAGTTATGCCAAACCTTTATAAAACTCTGTTTAGGCCCTAACGAGAGTATTGTGTCCAGTTCTGGTCACCACACTAGGTAGGATGTGAGGATCCTTGAGTGGGTAAAGAGGAGATTTACCAGAATAGTTCCATGGATGGAACATTTTCGCTACAAGGTTAGGTTGAAAAGCTGGGGTGGTTCTCCCTGGAGCAAAGGAGGTTGAGGGGGGAGATTTGATAGAGGTGTACAAGATTATGACAGGTTTACATAAGTTAGACAGGTAAAGATCGTTGCCATTAACTGAAGGTACAAGGACCAGGGAACACAGATTGAAAGTTTTGGGCAAGAGATGCAGGGAGAATGTGGGGAAGAACCTTTTTTATTTATGCAGTGAGTGGTAATGGCCTGGAATTCAATGCACACGAGGATGGTGATAGTGGAAACAATCAATGATTTCAAAAGGAAATTGGATGGGGACTTGAAGGAAATAAACTGGCCGGGCTACAGGGATTGAGCGGGAGAGTGGGACTGACAGTATTTCTCTACAGAGAGCTGGCATATACTCGATAGGCTGAATGGCCTCCTTTTATGCCATAAATGTCTATGTCTTTCAGCTGCCTCTGCCATTTCCCTCCTTCTCCTAGCCCACCAGATCAAAATTCCTCTTGGGCTCCTCCTGCTCTAGTCCTGAACTCACATCTTTTTCTCTAGTTTCTCTCCTATCTCCCTTCATGCCCTCACTCAGCTCATCTGGTCCATGAGACCCACCTCCTGCCCTCGACTCTATTTCCACTATATTACTGATCACCCAAATTCTCTTCCTGGCTCCCATTTTAGCTGACATTAACAGTCTTTCACCTCTGGTTCTGTCCCCTGTCAAATCTGCCATCACCTTCTCCTCAAAAATCCAAGCCTTAACCCTCTGTTCTAGCAAACTAGTATCCCATCTCCAACCTCCCCAAGATCCTTGAACGTGTTGTTGTCTCCCAAATTCATGCCCATCTTTCCTGGAACTCCATGTTTGAATCCCTCCAATCAGGTTTCTGCTCCTGCCATTCAAGTGGGGGGAGAAAAGAGAAATATAGTCGTAATCAGGGATAGTATAGTTAGGGGCACAGATACTGTTTTCAATGGCCAGGATCGAGAGTCCCGTAGGCTGTGTTACCTAGCTGGTGCCAGGGTTCAGGTTAGCTAGGGGCTAAATTAAAAAGCAGAATCGAAAAGGTGGTAATCTCCAGATTACTACCTGAGCCACGAGCTAATTGGCACAGGGTCGATAAGATTCAAGAGGTAAATGTGTGGCTCAAAAATGGGTGTAGAAGAAATGGGTTTGAATTCATGGGGCATTGGCATGAGTACTGGGGAAGGAGGGAACTGTTCCAATGGGATGGGCTCCACCTGAATCATGCTGGGACCAGAGTCCTGGCAAATTGCATAACTAGGGCTGTAGATAGGGCTTTAAACTAAATAGTGGGGGGAGGATTCAGTTGCATAGAAAATTAGGAAGTTAAAGGAGAAGGTAGGAGTGCAAGTTAGTGGTGAGGCTGATTGTTACCAGAAAATCAAAGGTAGGGACAGAACGTGTGAATGTCATATTGCACCAAGGAATCGTACAAGAGTACGGTGTGAGTACAGAGAGTGGTGGGTGCGTGGAATGCACTCCCAGCGGTGGTAGTACAAGCAGATACATTAGGGACATTTAAGCGACTCTTGGATAGGTACATGGATGATAGTAGAATGAAGGGTATGTAGGTAATTTGATCTTAGAGTAGGTTAAAGGGTCAGCACAACATCGTGGGCCGAAGGGCCTGTACTGTGCTGTACTGTTCTATACTGTTCTATGTTCTTAAGAGTAGGGACATTTGATAAAACAAACTTAAAGGCTTTGTATCTGAATGCACAAAGCATTCAAAATAAAATAAATGAGTTAATAGTGCAAATAGAGACAAATGGGTATGATTTAGTCACGGTTACTGAGACGTGGTTGCAGGGAAACCAGGTTTGGGAATTGAATATCCAAGGGTACTCAGTATTTCGGAAGGGTAGACAGGAAGGAAAAGGAGGTGGTGTAGCTTTGTTAGTGAAGGAAGAGATCAGTGTTGTAGTGAGAAATGCTATAGGCACTGGAGATTAAGTAGTAGAATCAGTCTGGGTCGAAATAAGAAATAGCAAGGGAAAGAAGTCCCTGGTGGGAGTAATCTATAGCTCCCCAAACAGTAGTTCCGCAGTGGGGCACAGTATAAACCAGGAAATACTGGGTGTTTGTAAGAAAGGTACAGCAATAATCATGGGTAATTTTAATATGCATATAGACTGGATTAATCAAATCGGAGACTAGTTTCAATCTCACTTTGAAAAGCTGGAACCTGGCATAGCCGCTAAGCACATTGCACTGTTGAACTACAAGAAAGCCCCCAGCGAGTTAACATCCGTAGCACTTAAAGCAGCCGGAAGCGCTGCACAAATAACAGCCAAGCACTGTGCAAATGACTACTGGCAACACCTATGCAGTCATATTCAACTGGCGTCTGACACTGGAAACATCAGAGGAATGCATGATGACATTAAGAGCTTTTGGGCCAACCATCAAGAAGATCATCCCCCTCAAGTCTAAATCAGGGGACACGATCACTGACCAACGCAAGCAAATGCACCGCTGGGTGGAGCACTACGTAGAAATGTACTCCAGGGAAAATGTTACTGATACCGCCCTCAATGCAACCCAGTCTCTGCCAGTCATGGATGAACTGTACGATCAGCCAACAAAATTGGAACTCAGTGATGCCATTGATTCTCTAGCCACTGGAAAAGCAACTGGAAAGGACAGCATTACCCCTAAAATCATCAAGATTGCCAAGCCTGCTGTACTCTCAGCACTCCATGAACTGATTTGCCTGTGTTGGGATGAGGGAGCAGTACCACAGGACATGCGCGATGCCAATATCATCACCCTCTATAAGAACAACAGATGTCCCTCTACGTTGCTTTCATAGATCTCACCAAAGCCTTTGACCTCGTCAACAGACGTGGTCTCTTCAGACTACTAGCAAAGATCGGATGTCCACCAAAGCTACTAAGTATCATCACCTCATTCCATGACAATATGAAAGGCGCAATTCAGCATAGCGGTGCCTCATCAGACCCCTTTCCTATCCTGAGTGGCGTGAAACAGGACTGTGTTCTCGCACCTACACTGTTTGGGATCTTCTCACTACTCCTCTCACGTGCGTTCAAGTCTTCAGAAGAAGGAATTTTGCTCCACACAGGATCAGATGGCAGGTTGTTCAACCTTGCCCGTCTTAGAGCGAAGACCAATGTACGGAAAGTCCTCATCAGAGAACTCCTCTTTGCTGACGATGCTGCATTAACATCTCACACTGAAGAGCATCTGCAGAGACTCATCGACAGGTTTGCGGCTGCCTGCAATGAATTTGGCCTAACCATCAGACTCAAGAAAACTAACAGCATGGGACAAGACATCAGAAATGCTCCATCCATCAATATTGGCGACCACGCTCTGGAAGTGGTTCAAGAGTTCACCTGCCGAGGCTCAACTATCACCAGTAACCTGTTTCTCGATGCAGAAATCAAAAAACGCATGGGAAACTGCTATGTCCAGACTGGCCAAGATGGTGGGGAAATGGCGCACTGACATGGAACACAAAAGTCCGAGTGTATCAAGCCTGTGTCCTCAGTACCTTGCTCTATGGCAGCGAGGCCTGGATAACGTCTGTCAGCCGAGAGCGACGTCTCAACTCATTCCATCTTCGCTGTCTCCGGAGAATCCTTGGCATCAGGTAGCAGGACCGTATCTCCAACACAGAAGTCCTCGAGACAGCCAACATCCCCAGCATATACACCCTACTGAGCCAGTGGTGCTTGAGATGGCTTGGCCATGTGAGCCGCATGGAAGATGGCAGGATCCCCAAGGACGCAATGTACAGCGAGCTCGTCACTGGTATCTGACCCACCGACCGTCCATGTCTCCGCTTTAAAGACGTCTGCAAACGCAACATCGTCCTGTAACATTGATCACAAATCGTGGCAGTCAGTTGCCAGTGATCGCCAGAGCTGTTGACAGCCATAAAGGCGGGGCTAAAGAGTGGTGAGTCGAAGAAACCTAGCAGTTGGCACGAAAAAAGACAGAGGCGCAAGGAGAGAGCCAACTGTGTAACAGCCCCGGCAACCAATTTTATCTGCAGCGCCTGTGAAAGAGTCTGTCACTCTAGTTGGCCTTTCCAGGCGCTGCTTGACAAACCACTGACCACCTCTAGACACTTACCCATTGTCTCTCGAGACAAGGAGGCCAAAGAAGAATCAAATTGGCAATGGTAGCCTCGAGGGAGAGTTCATTGAATGTATTAGAGATTGTTTGTTTTTTGGAGTAATATGTTGTGGAACCAACCAGGGAGCAGACTATTCTAGATTTGGTATTATGTAATGAGGTGGGATTAATTAATCTCATAGTTAAGGATCCTCTAGGGAAGAGTGATCATAGCATGCTAGAATTACAAATTCAGTTTGAGGATGAGAAACTGACGCACTAGCGTTCTGGAGTTAAACAAAGGTAATTACATTGGCATGAGGACAGATTTGGCCCAAGTGGACTGGGCAGGAAGACTAACAGATAGGACAGCTGATGAGCAGTGGCAGATGTTTAAGGAGATATTCGATTCCTCCCAACTAAAATATATTCCAGTGAGGAAGAAAGATAGTAAAAGGGGGAAAAAAACATCCAAGGCTAAGGAAGGAAGTTAAGGAAAACATAAAGACAAAAACTTAGGCATGCCATATTACAAAAGCCAGTGGCAGGCTGGAAGATTGGGAAACTTTTAAGGATCAGCAAAGGGTTACTAAAAAAGTAGTAAAAAGAGCTAAGGTAAGTTATGAAAGAAAACTAGCGCAAGATTTAAAAACAGCAAAAGCTTTGATAAGTATATAAAAAGGAAGAGAGTAGCTAAAGTGAATGTTGGTCCCTTGGAGGATGTGACTGGGGAGTTAATGGTGGGGAACACAGAAATGGCAGAGACACTAAATCAGTATTTTGCCTCAGTTTCCACAGTGGAGGACACTAGTACCATCCCAATAGTTACAGGCAATGCAGAGGTTATAGAAAGGGAGGAACTTAGAACAATCATCATCACTAGGGAAAAAGTACTGAGCAAACTATTGGGATTGAAGGCAGACAAGTCCCCAGGGCCTGATGGCCTACATCCTAGGGTCTTCAAGGAAGTGGCAGCGGATATAGTGGATCCATTGGTTATAATATTCCAAAATTCCCTGGATGCGGGGAAGGTTCCACTGGGTTGGAAAAATGCTAATATAACACCCTTATTCAAAAAGGGAGGGAGGCAGAAAGTAGGAAACTGTAGACCAGTTAGTTTAACGTCTGTCGTTGGGAAATTGTTAGAATCCATTATTAAGGAAGTAATAACAGAACATTTAGAAAGTCAAAACGCAATCCATCAGAGTCAGCATGGTTTTATGAAGGATAAATCATGTTTGACTAATTTGCTAGAGTTCTTTGAAGATGTAACAAGTAAGGTGAATAATGGGGATCCTGTAGATGTAGTATATCTGGACTTCCAGAAGGCATTTGACAGGATGCTGCACAAAAGGTTAATACACAAGGTAAGATCACATGGGGTTAGGGGCAATTTATTAGCTTGGACAGAGGATTGGCTAACCAACAGAAAACAGTCAGAATAAATGGGTCCTTTTCTGGTTGGCAAGATGTAACTAGTGGGGTGCCACAAGGTTCGGTCCTCGGGGCCCCAACTATTTACATTCTATATTAATGACTTGGAAACAGGGATAGAAGGTACTATAGCCAAATTTGCAGATGACGCTAAAATAGGTGGGATAGTAAGTTGTAATAACGAAATAGATATGGATAGGTTAGGTGAATGGGCCAAAATTTGGCAGATGGAATTTAACGTGGATAAGTGTGAGGTTATCCATTTTGGTCGGAAGAATAGAAAGGAAAATTATCTAAATGGAGAGAAACTTCAGAGTGCTTCAGTGCAGAGGGATCTGGCTGTCCTCGTGCATGAATCACAGAAAGCTAGTGTGCAGGTGCAGCAGGTAATAAGGAAGGCAAATGGAATTTTGGCATTTATTGTTAAAGGAATAGAGTATTAAATTAGGGAAGTGTTGCTGCAACTGTACAAGGCATTAGTGAGACCGCACCTGGAGTATTGCGTACAGTTTTGGTCCCCTTACTTGAGGAGGGATGTAGTTGCATTGGAGGCAGTTCAGAGGAGGTTCATTAGATTGATTCCAGCGATTGGGGGGGGGGGGGGGGTTTGTCTTATGAACCGAGATTGAGCAGTTTAGGCCTTTACTCTCTAGAGAGTTTAGAAGAATGAGAGGAGATCTAATTGAGGTATTAAGATGATTAAGGGGATTGACAAAGTAGACGTAGAGAGGATGTTTCCTCTAGTGGGGCAATCTAGAACGCAAGGTCATAGGTTTAGGATAAGGGGTAGCAGATTTAAAACAGAGATGTGGAGAAATTACTTCTCTCAAAGGGTCCTGAGTCTGGAGTTCTCTATCCCAGAGTGCAGTGGATGCCAGGACATTGAGTAAATTTAAGGAGGGGAGGGACAGATTTTTAATTAGTACTGGGTTGAAGGGTTATGGAGAATGGGCAGGGAAGTGGATTTGAGGCAGAGATGAGATCGGCCATGATCGTATTGAAGGGCGGAGCAGGCTTGAGGGGCTGAATTGCCTACTCCTACTCCTAGTTCTTATGTTAGCGAGAAAGGAAATCCAGGGCACTGTTGGAGAGGAAACACCTGGACAGGGGAACCTTTAGTTGCAGTGAGGCCAGGCAGGCAGGGTAGGTCTCAAAGCCTGCCTGGAGTGCTGGCCCCGCGTTCTGCCATAGGAGAGGCCCGCCTCCATGCAGCTGGGCTAGTTCTCAATGCCACGGAGGGCCTGGCAACTGACTGGAAAATTCCAGTCGGCCTCTGACAATAGACTTTAATAGGCCTTTAAGGACCCTTAACTGGTGGGAAGTGGTCCAGGTTGGATGTTGCCAGCAAATCAGCATGTCAGCTGCTGGGGTTAAATTCCACAGCCGCCCACCTCTGGCCTAAAAATCCAGCCCCATGGCTCAGTAATGGCTACTAGATCAAACCCATTTATCTCTATTTGCGCCATTAATTCATCTATCTTGGGTATGTTTTGTGCATTCGATATTAAGTTTTTACTGTTTGTGACCTTAGCCGCTAATTTCCTATTACCATTGTTAAAACTCTGCCCCTTCCTGTCACACTTTGCTTGATTTTACCCATTTGATTTACCAGGACACTGGTCCCAGCTTAGTTCAGTGGAGCCTATTCCAAAGGAACATCTCTTTCTTTCTCCAGTACTGGTGCCAGTGGCCTATCAATAGAAACCCTTGTCTCCCATAGCATTCCTCAGCCATGCATTTAATCTTTTAATCTGTTTGACCCTTTGCCAGTTTGTAGGTGGTTCAGGCGATAATCTAGATCATGTTACCTTTTGAGGTTCTGCCTTTTAATTTGGACTCTGGCTCCTCAAACTCCCTCAGCAGATCCTCATTCCTAGTTTTATCATTGTTGTTGGTTCCTACATGGACGTCAACAATGGGATTCCATCCCACCTTCTCCAATTTCTTCTTCAGCTGCAAGGAGATGTGTTTAACCCTGGCACCAGGCAGGCAACCCAGCCTTCGTAACTCCTGATCACGGCTGTGGTGAACAGTAACTATCGCCCTGACTATACGGCCCTATTACTACCACAGTCCTTTTCACTCCCTCTCAGTTAAAATGGCTCCCTGTATCATGGTGCCATGGTCCATTTGCCCATCCTCACTGCAGACCTTGTTCGCATCATTGCTAGTCGCAAGTGTGTGGGCTGAGTTCTTTCTGCTAAGACTGGTGGTCTTGCACAACAGAAAACTCACATTTTTCCTGGGAAAAAGGAACTGATTTTAGTAATGCAAATCCATGAAGCTAGTGCACTGAACATCTCACTCCCTCAATCAGACCAATGGAGGTGCAAAGTGAAAACTAAATAAGGCTACTTATTTAAGAATTCATTATTAGTTCAATATAGGTTTCATAATTCAAAAGTTATCCCAGCTGGTATTTCAAACAGCTATTGGGTGAAATGTGGGCAGCTAACAGAGAAAGCTATTCAGCCAATCCATTTCTTCTGGTTCCTTAGGTCCATGCACCCTGCCCCTGTCACATGCTCACCCCTATAGAATGGGTGAATTCTTGTTACTCAAACACATGATGGAGGGGTCCTAGTAGGAGTTGGTTGCTTCAAGAGAAGAGTGGGAAAAGGGAAGAAAATTGGGAAACAAAAAAGTGGCATTAGCATGGGCCTGGCCATGGTGTGTTTGTGCTCCTTGCTATAGAATCATAGGTTCAATAAGTGAACATAGAAACATACGTAAATATGAACATATGTATTAGGAGTAGGCCACTCGGCCCCTTGAGCCTGCTCCACCATTCAACAAGATCATGGCTGATCTGATTGTAACCTCAACTCCACATTTCCACCTACCCCCAATCACCTTTCACCCCCTTGCTTTATCAAGAATCTATCTACCTCTGCCTTAAAAATATTCAAAGACTCTGCTTTCACTGCCTTTTGAGGAAGAAAATTCCAAAGACTCACGATCCTCAGAGAAAAACATTCTCCTCATTTCTGTCTTAAATGGGCAACCCCTTATGTTTAAACAGTGACACCTAGTTCTAGATTCTCTCACAAGGGGAAACATTCTTTCCACATCCACCCAGTCAAGACCCCTCAGGATCTTATATGTTTCAATCAAGTCGCCTCAGAATCTTCTAAACTCCAGTGGATACAAACCTAGCCTGTCCAGCCTTTCCTCGGAAGACAACCCGCCATTCCAGGTATTGCTCTGGTCAACCTTTCTGAACTACTTCCAATGCATTTACATCCTTCCTTTAAATAAGGAGACACATACAGTACCCCAGATGTGGTCTCACCAATGCCCTGTATAGCTGAAGCATAATCTCCCTACTTTTGTATTCAATTCCCCTCGCAATAAACAAGGACATTCTATTAGCTTTCCTAATTACCCCTCGCAATAAACAATGACATTCTATTAGCTTTCCTAATTATTTGCTGTAACTGCATACTACCCTTTTACAAATCATGCACTAGGACACCCAGATCCCTCTGCATCTCAGAGCTCTGCAAGCTCTCACCATTTAGATAATATGCTCCTTTTTTATTCCTCCTGCCAAGATGGAAATTGTACATTTTCCAACATTATATTCCATTTGCCAGATCTTTGCCCATTCACTTCACCTATTGTTAAGACTGAGGTGGGAGGAGTGCACTGTTAATTCAGTCCCAGTTCTCCACAGGTCACAACGTATTCTTTAAGGTTTTCCAACTTGTGGAAACAGTCAATCAGATACACAATTTTTCCCTAGAATAGAAGACACTAATCAGGTTTCTTTACTGAACAACAAAATTTACGGTTTATTATAAATCAAGTCTTAGCTAGTAATAAGGGAAAACAATATCTCATCATTTTTTTAAATCAACATTAAATTTTTTAAAAAGTCCCCTTTACCTTAGTCCCTTCACGCTCACACACATATATATTCTGCTTAATCGAAAAAAAAAAGTAAAAGGATTTTTCACTCGGCTTTGTTGCAGACAAAAAAACACACTTGGGCAGATCACTTGCCCACCCCTGAAAAAATAGCAGATGAGACTCACTGCACCAAACTAGCACACAGTCCAACCTCCAAGCACCTGTTAAAGAATATTTCAGAATTAGCTCTCTTCAGGCAGCATTGAAAAGTCATTTTGCAGGCCACCTTGTAATGCAGGAAACAAGATGAATTAACACAATGAACTTCAGAGTCTTTTAGGGAATTGTGCGACGATGAGCTGGGTTGTGGTCTTCTGTTCTTCCTTGGAAATATCTCCATTTTCTGTCCTTTTTTGACATTTTAGCAGCACTTACCTTCTGGTAGGAGACAAAAGTCATCACAGACACGCACTGACTATCAACTGGAACACCTGACCGTTTTCTGCCTACCCAGATGTTCTCTGTCGCTACTTGGTTTGTCCAAAGGAGTGCTTGTCAATTTCTTCCCCTGTTGCAATGGCTTCTACTCTAAGCCTAGCCCAAGCCATGTGACAAACAGCAACACTGTTGCCAATCAGCTCTCACTGTTCTCCTGATTAAAAACATTTATTTAGCTTAACTATAAATTCCTTTTTTAAAACATTTTTTAACAAAACATTCCTCAGGAATGAAATGCCATTTAAAAATGCATTTCATTACAAAATGTGGGAAAATTAGATAACACTTTTTCACACTTGTACTCTTTGCTGACGATGCTGCTTTAACATCTCACACTGAAGAGTGCCTGCAAAGTCTCATCGACAGGTTTGCGGCTGCCTGCAATGAATTTGGCCTAACCATCAGCCTCAAGAAAACGAACATCATGGGGCAGGACGTCAGAAATGCTCCATCCATCAATATTGGCGACCATGCTCTGGAAGTGGTTCAAGAGTTCACCTACCTAGGCTCAACTATCACCAGTAACCTGTCTCTAGATACAGAAATCAACAAGTGCATGGGTAAGGCTTCCACTGCTATGTCCAGACTGGCCAAGAGAGTGTGGGAAAATGGCGCACTGACACGGAACACAAAAGTCCGAGTGTATCAAGCCTGTGTCCTCAGTACCTTGCTCTATGGCAGCGAGGCCTGGACAACGTATGTCAGCCAAGAGCGACGTCTCAATTCATTCCATCTTCGCTGCCTCCGGAGAATACTTGGCATCAGGTGGCAGGACCGTATCTCCAACACAGAAGTCCTCGAGGCGGCCAACATCCCCAGCTTGTACACACTACTGAGTCAGCGGCGCTTGAGATGGCTTGGCCATGTGAGCCACATGGAAGATGGCAGGATCCTCAAGGACACATTGTACAGCGAGCTCGCCACTGGTATCAAACCCACCAGCCGTCCATGTCTCCGCTTTAAAGACGTCTGCAAACGCGACATGAAATCCTGTGACATTGATCACAAGTTGTGGCAGTCAGTTGCCAGCGTTCGCCAGAGCTGGCGGGCAGCCATAAAGACGGGGCTAAAATGTGGCGAGTCGAAGAGACTTAATAGTTGGCAGGAAAAAAGACAGAGGTGCAAGGGGAGAGCCAACTGTGCAACAGCCCCGACAAACAAATTTCTCTGCAGCACCTGTGGAAGAGCCTGTCACTCTAGAATTGGCCTTTATAGCCACTCCAGGCGCTGCTTCACAAACCACTGACCACCTCTAGGCACGTATCCATTGTCTCTCGAGATAAGGAGGCCAAAGAAGATTACAAAATGTGGGGAAAATAGAAAACACTTTTTCACACTTGTACTCATTCACTCTCTTTACTCAAATAACCTGAACAAGGTTAAATTATTGATAAAGCCTCTGCAATAACATTTTTTTACCCGCAATGTGGATAATTATTAAATGATAATTATGTAACAGTAATCTCCTTCAGGATAGTCTAGAATTCTGATTTTTAAATTTTTCAATGAAGGCTAGGGGTTATGATTGGCATGTACCAGTGTCTCTCTGTAGTTGTTACGACCTGGTGAGAAAGGTGTCACGGCGTCTCTTTCAGCCTTCATCTGGTCTTATTGTAACAGGATTTAATTTTTTAAACAGTGTTTTGAGCTACCCCTTGGTGAATCCTTGTTCACCGCTTTCCAATTATAAGACACAGAAATGAGCACAACCAGACTTTCTTAGGTTTAAGGAAGGAAAGTGAAATTTATTAAAACTTAAACTCTACTTCAGTTAATGCCTACAGATACATGCCGTGCACCACACTAGCCTGCATACGTGATACGCACGTGCAAATACATACAGAAAGGAGCAGAGGAAAAATAAAATGGAGAGGTTTGAGGCAATATCAGAAGAGTTTCTTATTACTGTGCTTCGAGCTCACTGTCGTCCTTTTGTAGGTAGTTCTTGCTGGTAGGTAATTCTTGCTTTTCATTGGGTTCCAGTATTATTCTTGTTCACTGTAGGAGACTTTTTTCTCTCTTGGGGTTCCTGTTCTCAGTCCAGGAGCAAAGAGTTTCTGAGTTTTAAAACTCTGTGGCAAGTTCAAATTCAAAAAAAAACTCCCAACAGCCAGTTAGTCATGTGACTAAACGGGTCTAACCACATCTGTTTGTGTATTCAGCGATCTTGGCAGTTAACCTGGAATGCCAGCCTCTCCACCTTCCATGCCTGGTAATCAAAAGTCCTTTGTGGATTAAATTGGAGCAGGGAGTGGCCCCATTGTCTTTTCCAAGTACTGTCTGTTGCTATGCAAATTCTTTCCAGTTAAGGGTCTGGTGTTTTTTTTTAAAACAAGTTCTTTCTTTACTCCAGTAGCAGTTTAAAAATCAACGTTCATGTGAAATTAATGTCTCATTCTTGGCAGGTGGGGGCCTGCCTGACAACATAGACTTCAAAATATTTAAGAGCCAATAACAGACCTAAGGATTCTTTTTCCATTGTGGAATATCTTTTCTGATGTCAGTTTAGCTTTTTAGAAAAATATCCCTCTGGCCTTTCTATGCCTGTTTCTTCATTTTGCAACAGGACTGCACTGACCCCCAGGTCACCAGCAACAATTGCTACCTTGAGGCTTAGTGAAATTTGGCGCAGTCAACACTGGGTCATTAATCAAAATGGCTTTTAGCCTTTCAAAAATTTGCTTGCCACTCCCCTGACAACACTACCTTAGTTTTCTTTTTCTGTAGTAAATCTGTCACAGGAGCAGCTACGGTACTGAAATTTGGTACAAACTTTTGGTAGAAACCACACATCCCCAAAAACCTCATGATTTCTTGCTTAGTCTTGGGGGTAGGGAACTCCACCAATATTTGTCCTTTTGCTGTTCTTGGTAGCACTTGGCTTTGCCCTACTACATGCCTGAGGTAGGTCACTCTCGCTTTTGTGGATTCACTTTTGTCAAGGTTTATTACTAAATCAGCTGATTGTAAATTTGAACAGAGTTTCTAATTGTTCCAAGTGGTCCTTCCAAGTGTCACTATAGACCAGTACATCATCAAGGTAAACTACGCAGTTAGGAAGAAGGGTCACTGACCCGAAACGTTAACTCTGCTTCTCTTTCCACAGATGCTGCCAGACCTGCTGAGTGGTTCCAGCCTTTCTTGTTTTTATTTACGCAGTTAGGAACATTGGCTACCACTTGGTTCATTAGTCTCTGAAAGGCTGCGGCATTTTGTAGCTCGTTAAAGGAACCTGCCAGTGTCCCTTTAACAAATCTATTTTGGTAAGAAACATGGCACTGCCCACTCTGTCAAGACAGTCTTCCAAGTGAGGGCTTGGGTCTGCCTTTGCATAGACTATAGAAAAGTTAATGCAATAACAAAGTCTGGTTGAGCCATCAGGTTTAGGCACTAATACCACTGGTGAACTCCAGCTGCTTTGACTGGGTTCTATTAGGTGGTTCTCCAGCATGCACTGAATTTCTGCTTTTAGCTGGGTCTGTTTCTCTCGACTTAAGTGGTAAGCATGTTGTTTTATAGGAACAAATTCTATATCTACATGATGTGTAGCTAAGGTTGTCCATCTTGGCTTATCCCTATGGACTTTTTTTTTAAAATGCTGTGAGTAGCCTTGTTAGGTCTTCTCGTTGGTTTGCATCTGAATATGAAAGCATAGTGTCCAATCTCGCTAGCAATTCAGTATTAGCTAACCGGATAGTCGGAGGTTCAACTTGAGAATTGTCCAGACTTCCTTCTGCCTCATCCTTCACTATCCCTGCTACCTGACATAACATGGGCTTATCCTCCTCCCAAAGATAATATTGTTTTAGCATATTGATATGACACAGCCGATACTTTTTCTGGTGATCTGGGGTGTCAATCAGATACTTTATTTCACCAATTCTCTTGACCACTGTCTATGGACCACTGAAATGTGCCTTCAATAGTCCACCCTGAAAAGGCATTAATACCACTTTATCAACGGCAGAAACATTCGGGTCTTGGCATGCTTGTCTGCCCATTTTTCATTGTGGTTTGGGAGCCTTGAAGATGTTCCTGAGCCACTTTGCAGGCTCTCCTAAGCCATTCCCAGAACATAGATATATAATCTAGCAGAGGATTCATGCCTCTAGCCTAAAAATCTGGCTGGAATTTTACGGTGGGCAGGGGAGCTGTCAACCGACTAAATAGTCGGTGGTAATCTTGCCTCCGCCGGGCCTGGGAATCCAGACCTGATTTTACAGTTCCAGGCCCTTAATTGGTCTTAGGCGGGGCATCTACCTCATTGAGGCAGATAGTCCTGCCTCATGGAGCAGTCGGACAATTAGTGGGCCGACAGTTCTTAGTCCCAGCAGCGCCACCGGCAGCGGTGGCCACTGCTGGGACTGCAACCCAGCTGAAGACCGAAGATGTCGGGGAACCCCAGAGAACTGATAAATATTTGGGGCCTCGCAGAGGATGATTGGTCTATCCCGGCGATATAAGGGGGGGGGGTCAATTGGGGTGGAGGGTGTGTTGGAGGTTGGGGGTGCTTGTGGCATCAGGGGTGGCCCTCCTGGTACAGGGTGGCTGATCAGGTGGGCCCCCCCCCCCCCCCCTCTCCAGGCCATCAGAAAGCCGCCTACTTTTATCAGGTGGCATTTCTGAGTCCTGGGCCACCCACCTGCCAGCCATAAAATCCTGTGCCAGCGGGCGGAGGCCCTTAAGTGGCTGTTAATTGGTCATTTAGGGGCCTTGATTGGCCTGGGGTGGGCAGGCCGTTTCTCACTGTCGCTGCCCTGTGGAAAATGGAGGTGGGGGTGGGTCAGGAAGGGCCCCCTGAGCCTCCCACTCCATTTTAAGCATCCACCCCACCCCACCCCACCTCGGCCCACCAGCCTGCTTTGTCGGGGGTGGGGGGACAGAAAATTCCGGCCTCTCTCTTTAATTAATTTTGGTGGACCTCGTATCTGTCTATAAACTAATTCAAAAGGACTAAAACCTGTAGACTCATTAGGTGAATCCCTACTGACAAACAAAATAAATTCTAGCCCTTTATCCCAATCATGGGAATATTCATGACTGTATGTCCTGATCATCGTTTTGAGGGTCTGAAGATAAAGCTCCTTGTATCTGTGGCTGTGTTCTATCCAAATTACCCATAGCTTCTCCAGACTCACTTTCCATAGGACCAATGCTCACTTTGTTAACTTTTTTTTTCTTTCTAAATATCTACAGAAACTCTTACTATCTGTTTTTGTATTTCTAGCTAGCTTTCTCTCGTACTCTAATTTCCCCCCCTCATTAATCTTTTAGTCATGCTTTGCTGTTTTTTATATTCTGTCCAATCTTCTGACCTGCCTCCCATCTTTGCTCAATCGTATACTTTTTCTTGAATTTTGATACCATCTTTAACTTTTTTAGTTAACCACGGATGGTGGGTCCTTTTTTTAATTTCTTGTTGGAATGTATCTATTCTGTGTATTCTGAAATACCCCCTTAAATCCCAATCATTGCATCTCTAATGACCTATCCCTTAACCTACTTTGCCAGTTCACTTTTGCTAGCTCTGCTTTCATGGCCTCTTAATTGCCCTTATTTAAGTTTAAAATACTAGTCTTGGACCCACTTTTCTCTCCCTCAATCTGAATGTAAAATTCAATCATATTATGATCGCTGCTGCCGAGGGGCACCTTCACTATGAGGTCATTAACCTATCTCATTGCACAATACCAGGCCTGCTCTCCAGTTGGCTCCAGAATGTGCTGTTCTAAGAAACTATCCCGAAAATGTGCTGTGAGCTCCTCATCTCGGCTACCTTTGCCCATCTGATTTTTCCTGTCTAAATGTAGATTAAAATCCCCCATGGTTATCGCTGTACCTTTCTGACAAGTTTCCATTATTTTTTCCTTTTATACCCTGTTCTACCATGTGGTTACTGTTAGGTGCCTGTACACCACTCTCACAAGTGACTTCTTGCATTTATCATTTCTCATCTCTATCCAAACTGCTTATACATCCTGGTTTCCTGAATTTAGGTCACCCCTCTCTATTGCATGAATACCATCATTAATTAACATAGCCACCCCTCCATCTTTTCCTAGCTTCCTGTCCTTCCTAAATATCATGCACCCTTCAATATTCAGGTCCCAATCTATATCATCCTGCAGCCATGTCTCTGTAATAGCTATCAGATCGTACTTATTTACTTCTATTTGCAGTTCATCTGTTTTGTTTCGAATGCTATGTGCATTCAGATACAGGGCCTTTAGTTTTGTCCTTTTTATTATTGTTGTAACCTCTAGCCTTATCTGCTGTTTCACCCTTAGATTTGTTCTCTCTGTCCCTTCCTGTCACGGTCTGTATATCATTTCCCTTGTTAATACCTTTCTCTCTTGCCTTCTCTCTACTCTTTGATTTACCATATCTTCTCAAATTTGATCCCTTGCCCCCACTATTTAGTTTAAAACCCTCTCTACTTCCGTAGTTATGCGGCTCACTAGAACATTGGTCCCAGCATGATTCAGGTGAAGACCATCCCAATGATACAGCCACCACTTTTCCCAGTACTGGTGCCCATGCCCCATGAAGTGGAACCCACTTCTGCCACACATTTATTTCTCGAATCTTATTTGCCGTATGCCAATTTGCACATGGCTCAGGTAATAATCCAGAGATTATTACCTTTTAAGGTTCTGCTTAATTTGGTGCCTAGCTCCTTATACTGAATATACAGGACCTCCTTTCCTTGTCCTGCCTATTATGTTGTTATTATCTAGATGGACCATGATGACTGGATCCTCCCCCTCCCACTATCTAGGTTCCTGTCCAACCCTGAGCAGATGCCCTGAACCTTGGCACTGGGCAGAAAACACAGCCTTCTGGTCTCTCGCTCTTTGCTGTAGAGAACAGTGTCAATCCCCCTCACTATACAGTCCCCAACTACCATTACTTTCATTTTTGCTCCCTCCACTTGAATGGCTTCCTGTACCAAGGTGCCGTGGCCAGTCTGCTCATCTACACTGCAGACCTCGCTTTCATCCACACAGGTTGCAAGCACCTCAAACCTGTTTGACAATTGCAAAGGCTGAAGCTCCTGCACTACCGCCTGTTTGGTCCCTTTACCTGCCTCACTCATGGTCACATCCTCCAGTCTCCCACCGCTGACCAAAACAGACAACCCTATTCTAAGGGGAGTGACCGTCTTCTGGTACAAAGTGTACAGGTATCTCTTCCCCCTCCCTAATGTTGCAGTGTCTGCAGTTTGGCTTCCAGATCAATAATCCTGATCCAGAATTCCTCTAGCTGCTTACGCTTTCTGCAGATGTATTTGTCCTGGATTGCATTGGAGTCCAGGAGATCCCACATTCCACAGCTGCAACACAACACCTGTCCTGCCATTGTTAGGTTGTTTAGTTAATTTATAAAATAATTAACTTAGAATAATTCCAATGTACACTACTATTTTACTGTGCTTGTTAAATGCTAGTACCACCTACAGCGAAGAGCTGTATGTCCAGGAAGAGGCATATAAGAAATGAATCATGTTGTTCTCTATATATGAACAATTTGGACATAAATTTAGGGGGCATGATCAAGAAGTTTGCAGACAGCACAAAGATTGGCCTTGTGGTAGATAGTGAGGAGGATAGCTGTAGGCCACAGGAAGATATTGATGGTCTGGTCAGATGGGCAGAAAAGTGGCAAATGTAATTCAACCCAGAGAAGTGCGTGGTGATGCAAAGGAATACATGATGAATGGGAAAATGCTGAGAAGTGTCGAGGAAGTGAGGGACCTTGGAGTGAATGTCCACAGATCCCTGAAGGTAGCTGAACAGGTTGATTTAAGGTGGTTAGGAAGGCATATGGAATACTTTCCTTTATTAGCTGAGGTATAGAATATAAGAGCAGGGAGGTTATGATGGAACTGTATAACTCATTGGTTAGGCCTCAACTTGAGTACTGTGTGCAGTTCTGGTCACCTCATTACAGAAAGGATAAAATTGCGCTAGGGAGGGTATAGAGGAGATTTACGAGGATATTGCCAGGACTGGAAAAAATGCAGCTATGAGGAAAGATTGGATAGGCTGGAATTGTTCTCCTTGGAACAGAGAAGGCTGAGGAGAGATCTGATTGAAATGTACAATATTTTGAGGGGCCTGGATAGAGTGGAGGTGAAGGGTCTATTCACCTTCGCAGAGAGGTCAGTGACTAGGGTGCATAGATTTAAAGTGATTGGTAGAAAGATTAGAGGGGAGATGAGGAAAAATCTTTTCACCCAGAGGGTGGTGATGGTCTGGAACTCACTATCTGAAAGGGTAGTTGAGGCAGAAACCCTCAACTCATTCGAAAGGAGTCTGGATATGCACCTCAAGTGCTGTAATCTGCAGGGCTACGGACCAAATGCTGGAAGGTGGGATTAGAATGGGTGGATCGTTTTTTGGCCAGCACAGATTCGATGGGCCAAGTGGCCTCTTTCTGTGCCTTAAACTTTCTAAGATTCTATGTTTCTATGATTCGATTACAGGTAAATCCTTATTGGGAAAAGTATTGGGTTCACGTGCTAGCTGATGCCTGTCGGATATCACTGCTGTGGAAGGTTGGAGGCATCTATCTGGACACAGACATCATATCATTGAAACCCTTGGCGTTCCAAAACTTCCTCGGTGCTGAAGGATATGAGACAGCTAATAATGCAGCACTGGGATTTGAGAAACATCATAAGTTTATCTGGGAATGCATGGAAGACTACACCAGGAACTACAAAGGAAGTGTTTGGGGTTACCAAGGCCCGGCTTTGATGAGCAGAGTGTTGAAGCGGTGGTGCCACTCCAATAATCTGGGACAATTTTTCAATTCGGAATGTAAAGGCATTTCCTATTTGCCACCTAAATATTTCTACCCAATTTCATACAGCAGTTGGGAAAGTTACTTCCAACCCTGGACAAAGTCCAATATTGAATTGTTTTTCTCCGAGTCAAAAGGGGCACATCTTTGGAATTTCAAAAGTTATGGGCAGCAAAATCAAGTCATTGCAGGAAGTGGGACACTACTGGAATATTTCTTCTCAAAGTATTGCCCCACGACCTACAAATCTCTGCTAAAAAGTGCCAGTTAAGCTCAACACGGACATAAATTTGTTTGATTATGACGTTTGACCAATTTCGTCACCACTGCTGCTTGGCAATGGGACTGACATTTCCAAATGTTAATAAATGTAAATGAAAGAATAATTACTTAACTCATTGCGCCGGCTGTCCTGCTCCCATATTACAGTCGGTGGCTGGCACTTGCACACCGTCCGATCCCTGACCAGTGAAGTATGGTGGAATACTGATGGGGAGGGGGTAGGAGGTAGGTTTTTGTGAGGGAGGGAGCGGCGTCAAACCTTTTTGATTGGTCTATGGGTTGGTGGGAAGGGGTAAATTTAATTAACTCTGCGGGGAGGGGGAAAGGTTGGGATCGCAAGGTACATTTTTGTGGTGGTGGGGGGAAAGAGGGCAAGTAATAAATGTTAAGGTCAGTGGTGATGGTAGTGGGGGGAGGGGAGGGGAGGTGGGGTGGGAGAGGGTCGTGGTAATTGTATTCAGTTTTTTAAAATCCGGTTTCTTTAAAAATTTTAAATTAGAGGCTGAAAGCCCCTTCAAAATGGCACCAGCAACTGTGCAGTGGCACTGGACGCCATTGCTGTGGATGGACCGCCCACCCCCTCCATGTCATTGGGGGTGGGCAAACTGCCCCGACTATTTAAATGAGCCACGGCAGCGGTGAACATTTAGAATCCAGCCCAAAATGGCAATTGGTGTGCTGTTTACATCAGAGAGCCTTGATTTCCATATTAAAAGGGGTGCATCACCTCAAACAGTTGGGCACTTTGTACAACTGGCAGTAGGCCTCTTCAAAATGGCAGTGGCTCAGTTGCCGGTGTTCATGGGCCGCAAAGGTGACGGACCCTATTTTGAGGCAGTTAGTCTCCATCAGGCAAGATCAGCAAACTTTGACCTCGGAGTGTTATCACAATGGTTTTGATATCATAAAACCTCATTGTGCAGACAATAATACATTTTGATATAACCTACATGACACGCTCAACATCAGCGTGCCACACCACACACACACTGCACTGAGCTAATAGGCCTCCTTCAATGTATTGCTGGGGTGTATGGGATGTTCAGATAGAGGTAGTACCCTTGTATTTTCAGTCAGTTTGTAGAATGGACTGGAATCACTGGTCCTCATCTATACCCAACTCTCACTGCTGGCTCTGAGTGCCACGCCCCAGTACACCTTCTCAGCCTACGGGCCGTGAGTAGTGAGGGGAGAAATGATGAACATGACACCACCTGGCCGGATGTCTTTCTTGATAAAGGTAACGGCCAGTGTGGAAGTTTAGTTTAGTTTAGAGATACAGCACTGAAACAGGCCCTTCGGCCCACCGAGTCTGTGCCGACCATCAACCACCCATTTATACTAATCCTACACTAATCCCATATTCCTCCCACATCCCCACCTGTCCCTATATTTCCCTACCACCTACCTATACTAGGGGCAATTTATAATGGCCAATTAACCTATCAACCTGCAAGTCTTTGGCATGTGGGAGGAAACCGGAGCACCCGGAGGAAACCCACGCAGACACAGGGAGAACTTGCAAACTCCACACAGGCAGTACCCAGAATTGAACCCGGGTCGCTGGAGCTGTGAGGCTGCGGTGCTAACCACTGCGCCACTGTGCCACCCTTGCCCCCTCATTTATTTCTCTGGGTCCTTCAATGTTACGGACTCCTTGACCTGCAATCTCACCAGTTCCCCCCACCCCCACAGATCTTCCCCCATCCTGGATCTCTCCCTCCCTCATCTACACTCTGGTTCTGCAAGGATTCCAAGCAGCTCAAGTGACCATCATGCTCTGGAGCAAAGGCGTACCACACCATATTGTGTGGACTACGGTTGTTGGGATACCAGCTATGGATAAAATAGCAAGGGAAGGAGTGTCCCTTCAAGCCTTAGTTGGCAACCCACCTCAGAGAGGGAAACTCTGAATCCAAACCTACAGCTTGGAGACCTCGTTGCCACCATCCCAGTTCACTGAGCTATGACAGATGAGCTCCAGACTTAAAGGGTAGGGTCAGTCAGCACAAACTTTACTCCACCTTAAAGCACCAATGCTCAGGCAGGAAGGAAATCCACTTCAACTACAGTGTATTGCTAAAATTCCTGATCTAATAGTATCAGTGTCTGGGTTCAGCTGATGGTCTGCAAATAACAGTGTCCTTCCCTCTACAGAATGTAGACATCCCTGCAGAGATGTAATTCCACAGACTCTGGTTGCCTGCCTGCACTTTATCAAAATGGCTGCCCACCTTGTGTGCAGCCAGGCAGTTCGGCTGTGAAAAGCATTGCCTCGAGTCTGATCCTGCTGTCACCAGAAACCCACATGTCACAGCGTAGGAACTTGGATGGTGAGAAACACTGCACACCCGTTCCTGATTGGTTTTCCACCTCTGTTAATCCAGTAACATTGAAGCCAGTTGTAGTCCCTTCGGCAGCTCAGGGAGCAAGACTTAAACCTGGGGCCTCCCAAGAGTGTAGAGCTTAAGTGTTCCTCAAAGCTGTGCCTTCTCACACTAGGCGATCTGTAGAATTCAGTGGGGGGGGGGGGAGTTTAAACCCCCCCCCCCCCCAAAACAACACACCTTTTTGATTTGAGTGGGAAGTTAATATTCCCCAAAATTTCAAGCCTGGCCCAAATCCACCTCAAACCGCTGCACGTTTGGGACCAATGGCAAGGAACCAATCCATCCTCAGGATGTAGGGCTCTCATTTAAATATTTTATTGAGGCTGCATGCCAAAGCTTTCATCTGTGTTCCAGCTTTAATACTGGCTGGCTGTGTTTCCCAAGCTGAAGGGAAGGGAAGACCACAAGATGGGCGAATCAAATGCCTTTCTGGCACTGCCTCCCCTCCACACAACTCAGGCTACTCTGTTAACCACCCTGGCAATCGGACCCACCCCTGTGTTTGGAACTCACCGCCAACCGCCCCCCCCCCCCCCCCCCCCCCACCCACCCCAACCAAAACCCTCTGCCCCCTCATCTATTTCTCTGGGTCCTTCAATGTTACGGACTCCTTGACCTGCAATCTCACCAGTTCCCCCCACCCCCACAGATCTTCCCCCATCCTGGATCTCTCCCTCCCTCATCTACACTCTGGTTCTGCAAGCCTACTCATCCATACTTCTGGGATTCCTGACCACTAAATGACGTCCTTCTGTTAAACGTCAACCCCTTGCCCACTTTCTCCTAATCTCTTGTAAATACCTGGGCCCATATCAGAGTTTAGAGGATCATCTGAGTCTGCTCATTCAGTATTGTCTTGTAATTCACTGATATACACCCTGTCTTTACTAACTCACTCACTCAGACACTCCAATTATTGATTAATTTGTTCTCTCTCTCTCTATAAAGATTACTATGGTACCTATTTTGCTGTGCTGTGCTATGAAGATGCAGATAGTATATAAATCATTGCCTCAGTAACTGGAGCTATCAATATCAGGGAAACCTTACGCATGAGAATTTCAGACCCAACAAATGGATTTACATCAAAGTTGGGAGTTTGGTTCAGACCAAGATTGGGAAGAGTCCTGAGGCCGGTCTGGCTGTTTGGAACAGCTCGACAACAAACTGCATTTATACAGCGGCCTTAACTCAGTAAACACCCCAATGTACTCCACAGGAGCATTATCAAACAAAATTTGACACCGAGCCACATATGGAGATTTGGGGCAGATGACCAAAAGCTTGATCAAAGCAGTATGTTTTAGGGATTATCTTAAAGGAGGAAAGAAAGGTGGAGAAGTTTAGGGCCAAGACAGCAGAAAGTGCTGCCAGCAATGGTGGAGCGATTAAAATTGGGGATGCACAAGAGGCCAAAATTAGAGGTGTGCAGATATCTCTGAGGGTTGTAGGGCTGGAGAAGGTTACAGAGATAGGGAGGGGTGAGGCCATGGAAAGATTTGAAAAGAAGGATGAGAATTTTAAACTCGAGGCGTTGCTTAACTATAAATTGGTGTTAGTCAGCGAGCACAGGGATGATGGATGAATCAGACTTGGTGCGAGTTAGAACATATGCAGCAGTGTTTAGGATGACCTCTGGTTTATTAAAGGTGGGAGGCTGAATCACCAACTCTACAACAATAACTTGCATTTACATGGTTTCCTTAATGTAGAAAAACATCTCCAAATACTTCAGAGGCTTCACAAAAATATCTATCCAAAACAGGAGGCTTTGGAGAATTGCCATTAATATAACAATCTTGCCATTCCCTCTCTTTCACTTTCTTATCCTCCTCTTTCTGAATTCTCTCTCTCTCTTTCTCACTCCTCTCTCTCTCTCTAGCTTGCCCAACTTCTGGATTTGGCAGTGATTTTTCTTTCTGTTATGCCATCACAGCTTGAGTCACCAAGAACACTCCCTTTTATCCAATACACATATAAACCTACACACGTGTGCACATTCATACACATACATGTAAACTGACACGCACAGAATATACCGAGTGAATGAGAAAATTCACTTAGCTCACAAGTGGATCAATTTAGATCTGGAGATTAATGGGAAGACCTGTATCCCTGAGAATTGCTGTATATTTAGAGGCAGCTACATTGACTATAGATTGTTGTACAAAACAAATTACATTTTCTGAAGCGACTCAATTTTTTTCTAGATATAACTGTTGAGCTACGTTGATAGTGCTCACTTGTTGTTGCTCCTGCTGTGATATTCTTGGCCTCATTCACAATAGTTACACAGTCCAGTGTCCAGTCACTCCAGTTCTAGTTTGTAATTTTCCCCATCATTTCTCCTGGGGACACAGCCTGTCTCGAACAGATGTAGTGCTTTACATCCCAGGTACCTCCCCAATGGCCTACACCTCATGTGCCATCTTATGAAATGTGTCTTGTCTGCCTCTTTGACTGTAGGAGGTGCTACTGCAGCTCAATAGTTCTGTGCTCACCCAACATTCGCATGCAGCAGGAGTCACTGCTAGTGATCAGGAGCAGGAATCCGGGCTGCTCCTCATCATCTCACCTCTTGCCAAACCCAGGGGTACTGAAGCTCACTGTAGCCCATGGCTGAATATCAGCAAGTGCAGTGTAGACTAGAGGCTGGATCATTGTTGTTCCTGTGAAGCAGCTACTTACTGCCTTCACCAGCTGAATCACTGGGGCCACAAACCATAGTATCTTTAACCTATTTTGTTAACTGAATTTCCTCATCCATAAAGAAGCAAATTAAGGATTCAATGATAAATAAAAAGATACAAGTTGAAATGTCATTGACCTGTAGCACCTCCACTGGTAGGAGAGTGTAATTACAGTGTGACAAGTTTACATAGGTAATTTCTATTATACATATGGACATCGGAGACTTGAATGGAAAAAAAAAGTTGAGAGGAAGCATGTTCAGATGTGAGATTTTTAATGCATGAAATAGATTGTATCAGGATCAGGTAGTGTGCTTGAGCTTCAAACCTGCTGATTGTTTTGAAAGAACTTATTTGAATCTTCTGCGCTTTCTGAAATGGATCATAGTGGTTAACTTTTAACTGCCTTCTGAAGTGTCCTAGCAAGACACATAGTTCTAACAAGCTACCACGTGCAGTGGTCCAAGAAGAACAACCACACCTCAGGAACTTGGTATGGGCAGTAAATGCCAGCCTCGCCAGTGACATCCACATCCCAATAATTTGTATAATTATACTCCAGTCACTCGTTTGTGTGTGTGTGTGCTTTTTTAATTGCATAGAATGCCTCAAATTGCAAGTTAACAGTCCTGTGATTCCATATGTTGATGTGATATGTCAATAATGAAACCATTGTAAACTAATGAACTTGTGAATAGGAAATAAACTTTATTGCTTTTAAACTTTGGAGAGATGTTTTTCTTGTAGTGTGATGACATCATTGTGCTAGCCCTGGTTTTCTGGAAGAGATGAGCTGATGGATGAACTGGGCCAGGGTGGAAAAAGGTATCATAGGAAGGGGATGGGAAATGGGTGGGAGGGAAGGGAGGGTAGAGGTGGATGGGAGGAAGAGGAGGGAAGAGGAATGGAAAGGAGAGAAGGGAAGGGAGAGAAATAGAAGGTAGGGGAGGAGGAGAATGGGAGAAAGGTGAAAAAAGGGAGTGGGAATGGAATGGAAAGTAGAGGGGGATAGAAGATAAGAATGGAAAGGAAGTGTGGGGAGGGGAGAGAGGGGAGGAATAGAATGGGTAGAGTGAATGGGATGAGAGGGGAGGCATTGGGGGAAAGGGAGGGGTGGGGGATGGGTGAAGGGAAGGGGCAGGGTAAGGGTTAGGTGGGGGTGGGGAGAATGATGGGATGGGGAAAGGAGAGGGAGGGGAGAGGGGAGGGCAGAGGTTGTGGGGAGGGAGGGATTGAGGGGAGGGAGGGAAAAAGATGGAAGGGGTGAAGGGAGGGAAGGAGTGAGGGGAGGGGAGGGGATAAAAGGGGGTGGAGAGGGGAGGGGTGAAGGATAGGGAGGGATAAGGGGTAGGGATGGGGAAGGAGGTGAAGGGGAAGTGGAAATGGGTGAAGAGGCGAGGGGGGTAGGGTGAGGGAGAGGAGGGTGGATGGAGGAGGTGGAGGGGAGGGGTAGATAGAGGAGGCAGGGGTGAAGGGGAGGGGTAGATAGAGGAGGGGGAGAGGGAAGAGGGTGAAGGGGTGAGAAGGTGAGGGGGAGGGAGAGGAGAGAGAACGAGTGTAAGGGAGGGGGAGGCAGGGGTGTGAAGGGGAAAGGTAGGGAAGGAGGGGGAAAGGAGATGGGGAAATGGGTGAAGGGAAAGGGAGGGAATGGAGTGGTGGTGGAAAGTGAGGGGGAGAAAAGAGAGGGCAAATGGGGAGAGGAAAGGGAGTGGGTAGTATTGGGAGGATAGGCAGAAGCAGAGGGTGGAGGAGAGGAGGGGAGCGGAGGGATAGAGCAGAGAGTATGAGAGGGGTATGGGGGTGGGGAAAGGGTGGAAGGGGGAGGGGATTGGATGCAAGCGGCATGGTGTGCAAGAGGGGAGGGTGAATGGAAACAGAGCGAGAGACTGGAAAGGTGGAGGGAAATGAGACGAGAGAGAGGAGAATTGATGGAATGAAGTGGGAAGAGAGGAGGGTAAGAGGATAAGGTGGGGAAGGGGAGTGGGTGGGAGGGGAGGGGTTATGGGTGGGGAGGGAGGAGGGAATATTTCAACAGATAATATGACCAGAACAATCTGATAAAGATCTCAGAAGAACACAGGATTTTGTCTAAAAGCAAAATACTGCGGATGCTGGAAATCTGAAACAAAAACAAGAAATGCTGGATTCACTCAGCAGGTCTGGCAGCATCTGTGGAAAGAGAAGCAGAGTTAACGTTTCGGGTCAGTGACCCTTCTTCGGAACTGACAAATATTAGAAAAGTCACAGATTATAAACAATTGAGGTGGGGGTTGGGCAAGAGATAACAAAGGAGAAGGTGGCCTGGTCCAATCTGCACCTTCTCCTTTGTTATCTCTTGCCCAACCCCCACCTCAATTGTTTATAATCTGTGACTTTTCTAATATTTGTCAGTTCCGAAGAAGGGTCACTGACCCGAAACGTTAACTCTGCTTCTCTTTCCACAGATGCTGCCAGACCTGCTGAGTGAATCCAGCATTTCTTGTTTTGGTACAGGATTTTGTTTTATCTGTGATCTGTGTGGTTTATCATTCTTGATTTCCACAGATTTAATCTGAATATTTATAAATCAATATGTGCCTAAGAAACCATTTCAAAAATAAATTGTACATGTCCGGGTGATATTTGCAAAGCCCCACACTGCGAGTGATCTTCTGATTGACATCGGCTACACGTGAGGCCTGGTCAGCAAACAGGGCCTGGGAAGGTTAACTCTATAATCCAGGAATTAAGTTGCAGACTGAGATGACGTCTTGTAAAATTAGCTTTTACATTTGATTTAGATGAATTTGTTTTGAAGGTAACGATTGAAGTCTCCATTGAAGAGCTCTCTCTATGAGTCAATTATAACCAATACTGCCCAGTCTGGTATAAAAACAGAAAATGCTGGAAATCACGCAGGTCCAGAAGCATCTGCAGAGAGAAAAACAGAGTTAATGTTTCATGCCAATGACCTTTTGTCAGAGGTCATCTGACATCACCACTGAGCGGCCTAGCTCTAATTTTCAGGGTATGCCCCCATTGTTCTGGACTCCTTTCTGGTTGTGGAGTCACAAATAGAGCAGGAAGGCCTCCAGTTTGATCCCTGGTGTGCGCTGAGTTTTGAGTTGCAGGAGGCAGTGGATAGCCTCAGGTGCTGAGGTGTGGTAAGCTGGCTGGGCACTATCTGGTTCTCCCCTGATCTTCAGGTGTCATCTGTTAGGGGGTGAAGGAGTGGCATTGGGTGATGTGAACCTGTAGAAGGGGATCCCACACCTTCTGGTCCTTCCCCAGCTCGAGGTGCAAAGCATACATCACTTGCTCAGATCCAGTCCAATTTACTAGCCCATAAACCAATAACTGCATTCTTGTAACCATATTATAAAAATAAGAAAAAAAGAACTTGCACTTATATCAACAACAACAACTTATATTTATATAGAACCTTTAACATAATAAAACATCCCAAGGTATATCACAGCAGCATTATAAAACAAAATAGGACACCGTACCACATAAGGAGATATTGGGTTAGATGACCAAAATCTTGGACAAGGAGGTGGATTTTAAGGAGCATCTTAAAGGAGGAAAATGAGGGAAAGAGACAGAGAGGGGTGGGGCGGGAATTCCATGCTCAGAGCCTAGGCAACTGAAGGCATGGCCACCAATGGTGGAGCGATTAAAATTGGGGATGCTCAAGAGACCAGAATTAGATGAGCGCATATATCTTGAATGGTTGTGGGTCTGGAGGAGATTGCAGAGATAGGGAGGGGTCAGGCCATGGCAGGATTTGAAAACAAGGATGAGAATTTTTAATTGAAGATGTTGCTTGATTGGGCTCCAAGGTAGTTCAGTGAACACAGGGGGATAGGAGAACGGGACTTGGTGTGTTAAAATACTGGTTTGGATGACGTCAAGATAATGGACAGTAGAATGTGGGAGACCAGTCAGGAGTGCATTGGAATAGTCAAATCTAGAGGTAACGAAGGCACAAATGAGGATTTCAGCAGCAGATGAACTGAGACAGAGATGAAGTCAGGCGATGTTACGGAGATGAAAATAGATGGTCTTAGTGATGGTACGGATCTGAGGCCGCAAGCTCAGCTCGGGGTCAAATGTGTCCGGCTTAATCTCAGACTGTTGCCAGGGAGAGGGATGGAACGGTAACCAGGAAACGAAGTTTGGAGCAGGGACCGAAAACAATGGCTTCAGTATTCCTAATATTTAATATTGTTCCTTTCACATCCTCAGGATATCCCAACACACTTTACAGCCAATAAAGTACCTATGAAGAGTAGTCACTGTTGTAATGTAGGGGAAAAGTGTTGCCAATTTACACGCAGCGTGCTCCCACAAACATGAGATTAATTGTGAAGTAATCTGTTTTTAGTGGTGTTGTTCGAGGTTCTTCTCTCTTTTCCTTACTCTTGCCAACTTTCTACATCTTCCGTTCCTTCTTTCTTTTATATCTGCATTCCCTCTTTATCTCTTCTATTCTTTCTTTCTCTACCACGGACTCATTTTCTCTCTCTTTCCCTTGTCTTCTTTGTTATTGCCCTGCAACAAGATCCTCACTGAACAGACCATTGGAACGCTCAAACAACAATTCTGCCGCCTGGGCTGGTACATGGAGTGTTTTCCTTATCATAGCACTCCCACTGATCTAGGGAGATCAAACTGTAAGAGCTCCTCTCGATTCGGTCTCCCAGTATGCCCAAGGCGGAGGAGATGGTGGAGCCAAGAGCTGATCTGGCCCCAGTATGAGCATCCCTGAGAGATGGTATTACTGGCATAACTGACACCAGCAGGGAGTGCCCATGTACCTTGTCCATTGAGGAGACCACGCGGTTCCTTGTTGACTCCATAGAGAGAAAGGAAAGAGAGTTTTACATTTCTATATCACTGTTCACAACTTCAGGACATCTCAAAATGCTCAACAGCCAATTAAGTACTTTTATTTTTGAAGTGTAGTTACTGCTGTAATATAGGAAATGTACAGCAAGCTCCCACAAACAACAATGTGATAATGACCAGATAATCTTTTTTATGACGTTGATTGAGGGATAAATATTGGCCAGGACACTGAGGAGAGTCAGCCTTGATTATGGGCTCAAGTCTGGCGTGGGCCATTGTCAATGTCATGCCAGAGCCTCACACAAGTTGGCAGTGGACCAGTCCACACTCTCCCATATGTGATGGTAGCTTCCTGGCAGCTTGTGCAGTAGATTAAGCAAATCCTGGTGAACAGGACCATTTTCTTTTGAAGGCTGGATGCCGAAACTCTGCATTTCTGACCTCCTCAGCAGATCAGGACCAGGGCTGGCCCTCTGGTGTCCTCAGCAGTCCTTTCCACTTGCACTTGCTCCTACTCACTACTACTGGGTGAATCACCCTGTGAAGACTCCTCAAACTCAATATCTGTGCCACCCGGCACACAGATCTCCACGAAGGAGGATCCTAAGAGGGTGCTCTCTGTCTGCATGGCAGCGGGACCCAAGTCATCAGTACAATCTCGAGAAAGAGCAGAGGGGCATGGGTTAGTTCAAAATGCCAAAGCTAAACATTAACAGATGAGTGGCAGTCCAATGTAGCCCGAGGGCAGTGTGTGTATGTGTGTGCACACATGTCTGGGCATGTCTGGGCATCTGTTGCATGGAAGAGAGGCCCTTTTTGACACAATTTTCAGCTGGATATTCAACCTGCATGCTTTGGGAATCTGGTACAATGCTGATAGGGGAAAGACTTGTTTTAAAATTAAAACCTGCTGAACTGTTGCAAATCAGCAAAACCAGACAATGCTATCAAGAAGGAACAAAGACAGTGTGTATCTAAAGGAGACGTCTGTATAAATGAGGCCTTGACGAGATTACACTGAACTCAATGCGCCTCTTCAGTAAACAGATGTTGAACCTGAAATTCAGAAAGCTCAGGATATTACAAACTTCTGTGAAGGCCATTCAAGTCAAGAAACGAGAGTTCTAAGAAAGACTACCAATCTTCCACATCTGACGACAACTTGATCAGGGAGAGTTGTGAAGCCCCCTGACAGATTGAATCTATGATGTCAAAGACTTGAGGGAGATGGGGTAACATGTAAATAAAATGTGAATGTATATAAATATATTTGGATAAAGACTTGAGGGGTGGGGGGGAGATATAATATAAGGGTCTGAAAGCGTTACTCTTGAGAGAGTGTAAAGAATACCTCCCACCATGATGATGTAAGAGATCACATGTGAGAGAGACTTGAAGCTAGATGCAGTGTGGCTTTGGAGGAGCCACACCGACTAGTGTGAAGATGTAAATAGTTATAATATAATAAATGTTAATGTTTGAATTACTCCAGACTGAAGAATCTCTCTAAGCTAGGCAGCATACCAAACAAAAGTACAACATCACCGATAGATCAACGAGGCCTTGGCGATGTAATATTCTGATCACCATTGAAAGGATGACGATATAAAAGAAGCTGTTAAGGTAATCTCGTTACTGCAGATAAGGAAGGAAGCCGATCAATAATGAAAAGAGAGCTGCAGTCAAGTGAACTTTAGTTTAAAGATACAGCACTGAAACAGGCCCTTCGGCCCACTGAGTCTGTGCCGACCATCAACCACCCATTGAAACTAACCCTACACTAATCCCATATTCCTACCACATCCCCACCTGTCCCTATATTTCCCTACCACCTACCTATACTAGGGGCAATTTATAATGGCCAATTTACCTACCAACCTGCAAGTCTTTTGGCTGTGGGAGGAAACCGGAGCACCCGGAGGAAACCCACGCAGACACAGGGAGAACTTGCAAACTCCACTCAGGCAGTACCCAGAATTGAACGCGGGTCGCTGGAGCAGTGAGGCTGCAGTGCTAACCACTGCCCCACTGTGCCGCCCTGATCATCGGAAGGAGAATGACAGTCAAAGAGGGAATGCGACTCATCTTCAGAAGAATATTTGTCTTGTCAAAGAGGGAACTCAATTCATGTTCGAAGAATATCTGTTCTGTGCTCAGGACTAGATATTTAAGGAGAACCCGTACCATCGTTGGATGAATATTTAAAGCAGCCTATCCCATCGATGGATGAATATTTAAGATAGCTCGACTCATAGTCAGAAGGATATCTACAATCATTGGAGTTTGCCACTCCGGGATTATTGTATGACCAATTACTTAGAAAATATTTAGGCCTTGTTTTGTTAGAGCATCTTTATTACTAAGATTAGACTAAGAAGGGCATTGTATTACCAGCTACACTAAAAAGGGCTGCTTGTGCTCTTTTTGATACATATAACCCTGTGTGTGTCTATGATTATTGGTGTAAGCTCCATCGTTTTTCTTTGAACCTGCTTTCAACATTTATTGTAGGTGTTGCATAGTCTATAGTAGAATAGAATTTTACATTGAGTGTCTGATTTAATAAAGCTTAATATTCAATTCAGGTATTTTAGTGTGCTCTCAATATTTCTCATAATTCTCATGTCTAAACTGTAGAGTAATCTATCAAAGGTAGAAAGTTACATCCTATGGGCAGGATTGTGCGTCTGCGTGTGTGTCATTGCGTGTGCCTAAATGAACAGTAAAGGGAGGAGAAATGGCCAAACATGCTGGGCTGAATTTTATTTCTAGGTCGCAGGCCCAACGTCGGGACCGGAAGTGGGTGCGACATACATTGGGGCAGAGCAGCGGCCGGCCAAATAAGGATCGAGAGTCCCAGGTGCCATCTACTGAGAGGATGGAGGTGGCAACGGAGGCGGTGAATGCAGCATCAGATGACGCCGCGGAAGCTCCAGGTGCCATGCTTAAATGGCTGACAGCCCCTGCTTGACTGCTCAGTTCATCCGTTTGCAAGCCTGCAGGCAGCATGGCAGAAGGAAGAGCCCAGGTGGCCCCATGGTTTAGCGATGCCTCCCTGCAGGTTCTCCTCCAAGCTGCAAGGGAAAGGCAGGACGTCCTCTTCCCCAGGGATGGGAGGAGGAGACCTACCCAACTGACCAATCAAGCCTGGATGGAGATAGCAGAGGAGGTCAGAAGCCATGAGATCACCACAAAGACATGGATCCAGTGCCGGAAAAGGGTCAATTACCTCAAGATAAGTGTTCAATTACAACTCTTTGCATTCAGCTTGTGTCATAGCGAGAGAATTCGTTTGGTGAAAAGGGAGGGATCACCTAGCTGTGTCTTTCATCATCGAGATCTGGGCCGTTTACTCGCTGGCAAACTAACCTTGTCCTTCATTGTGTCCGCAGAAGAGGACAGCCCACAACAGGAAGCAGCGTGCCAAGATCAGCGACGGAGTTCCTTATCTGCATGTCCTTGCACCGATGGAGGAGGAGACCATGGAACTGGCAGGGCAACAAGGCAGCCATGCCATAGCTGGTGGTGAGACAGGGGCGCTCACCCAAGAGAGTGAGTGAGCATCTCCCAGGGCACAAGGGTGTATCTGGTGCCAAAGAGCCATGTAGCACATGTGATTCTCATGGCAGCAATGGAGAGGTACATTTGGGGTGAAATGAATGAGAGGATGGGCAGACACTAATCCTTTTATTTCAGTGATTTCTCATGCAGGTCAAGGTAGCTCAGAGGAGAGTGGAGCTGAAGATACTGGAGGACAGTCGGCCACCTCTAAGAAAGAGGAGGCAGTCTCAGAGGGTCCACTGTCACATCATTCCCCACACCCTCCACCAGTGCTGATACTCACATGTCGGTGGGTAGTTGCATGCATTTGGATATGGGCACAAAACCTGGTGACCACAGCATAGACATGCCAGGGTTGTGACAGCCAAGGCCACTGGCAGATGGAGGACTGTGGGAGGCCAGGCACATGCGAAGACCCAGGCTGATGATGTGCCTCTGGTGCTGGCGGCAACATGGGAAATGCTGTAGCTGCAGCGAGAACTCTGACAACATCTGGCAGCGATGACAGAGGCTTTGCGTACTCAAGAGCGGGTGATACAGAAGTCCATCCAGGCCTTGGGTGCTGCCATGTCTCTGACGGTGCATGGCTGGCTTCCTCCGTTGAGAGATTGGTGACTCTCATGGAGAGCCAGATCCAGCAGGCCAATCAGTAGCTGCCGGAGATGCGTACAGACCTGATCGCCATCACTTTGTCCATGAGCTCCTTGCAGCGGTGGCAAGGCAAGAGGGGGACAAGGCACCTGGAGTCTCCACCAGGTCCACATTGCTCTCAGGTCGGCAGGGAGGTACGAGTGTGCCTTTTAAGGGGGGGGGGGAGGAGCAGCTACCCCCGCATCTGAGCATTCCTCTCATGGTTCTCCTGGTGTGGACATTGGCTCCAAAGCCCCTCTGCCAGTAACACCAGTGAGCAGCCCCCTCCTTCATCCCCGCCGACTGAGGTTGTCCCTGCACCTTTGTAGGAGGCCCTCAGTTTTCAAGGGCCTTCCAGGCCTCAGACAGCCAGAGGACAGCCGCCAAGGTCATTGCAAGCCAAGGGCAGCCAGGTCAGCAGCCTGCCTCCTCCTCAGTTGGCATCGCAGAGGGAGAACCACACAGGAGCACTTGGAAACAAATTAAGAAAAACAGATCAATACAGTTAGAGGATCATGGGGGATAATTTTATGGAAAAGGAACTTGTTGGGTTGCTGTCACACATAAGACCCATTGTGTCAGACCCATTGTGTCAGCCTGCTCCTGCCCCACTGAACTTATTTCTTCCTATCTAGACTCTATCTTTTCTCCGCTGGTCCAGTCTCTTCCCACCTACATCCGTGACTCTTCTGACGCCCTACGTCATTTTGACAATTTCCAGTTTCCTGGTCCCAACCGCCTCCTCTTCACTATGGACGTCCAATCGCTCTACACCTCCATCCCCCACCAGGATGGTTTGAGGGCTCTCCGCTTCTTCCTGGAACAGAGGCCCAACCAGTCCCCATCCACCACCACCCTCCTCCACCTGACTGAACTTGTTCTCACATTGAACAACTTCTCCTTCAACTCCACGCACTTCCTTCAAGTAAAAGGTGTCGCTATGGGTACCCGCATGGGTCCTAGTTATGCCTGTCTTTTTGTGGGATATGTCGAGCATTCTTTGTTCCAGTCCTACTCAGGCCCCCTCCCCCAACTCTTTTTCCGGTACATTGATGACTGTATCGGTGCCGTTTCCTGCTCCCGCCCCGAACTAGAAAACTTTATCAACTTTGCTTCCAATTTCCACCCTCCTCTCACCTTTACATGGTCCATCTCTGACACTTCCCTTCCCTTCCTCGACTTCTCTGTCTCCATCTCTGGGGATAGGTTGTCTACCAATATCCATTATAAGCCCACAGACTCCCACAGCTACCTCGACTACACTTCTTCACACCCTACCTCCTGTAAGGACTCCATTCCATTCTCCCAGTTTCTCCGTCTCCGACGCATCTGCTCTGATGATGCTACCTTCCATGACGGTGCTTCTGATATGACCTCCTTTTTCCTCAACCGAGGATTTCCCCCCACTGTGGTTGACAGGGCCCTCAACCGTGTCCGACCCATTCCCCGCACCTCTACCCTCACCCCTTCCCCTCCCTCCCAGAACCGTGACAGGGTTCCCCTTGTCCTCACTTTTCATCCCACCAGCCTCCATATCCAAAGGATCATCCTCCGCCATTTTCGCCACCTCCAGCATGATGCCACTACCAGTCGCATCTTCTCCTCCCTTCCCCTGTCAGCTTTCCGAAGGGATCGTTCCCTCCGCGACACCCTGGTCCACTCCTCCATTACCCCCACCACCTCGTCCCCATCCCAGGGCACCTTCCCCTGCAATCGCAGGAGGTGTAATACCTGCCCATTTACCTCCTCTCTCCTCACTATCCCAGGCCCCAAACACTCCTTTCAGGTGAAGCAGCGATTTACTTGTACTTCTTTCAATGTAGTATACTGTATTCGCTGCTCACAGTGTGGTCTCCTCTACATTGGGGAGACCAAGCGCAGACTGGGTGACCGCTTTGCGGAACATCTCCGCTCAGTCCGCAAGCAGGACCCTGAGCTTCCGGTTGCTTGCCATTTCAACACTCCCCCCTGCTCTCATGCTCACATCTCTGTCCTGGGATTGCTGCAGTGTTCCAGTGAACATCAACGCAAGCTCGAGGAACAGCATCTCATCTACCGATTAGGCACACTATAGCCTGCCGGACTGAACATTGAGTTCAATAATTTCAGAGCATGACAGCCCCCCATTTTACTTTCATTTTTAGTTAGACATAGAACATAGAACATAGAAAAATACAGCACAGAACAGGCCCTTCGGCCCACGATGTTGTGCCGATCCTTTGTCCTCTGTCAAGGACAATTTAATCTATACCCCATCATTCTCCTTTATCCATATACCTATCTAAAAGCCGTTTGAAAGTCCCTAAAGTTTCTGACTCAACAACTTCCCCAGGCAAGGCATTCCATGCCCCGACCACTCTCTGGGTAAAGAACCTTCCCCTGACATCCCCCTTATATCTCCCACCCTTCACCTTAAATTTATGACCCCTTGTAACGCTTTGCTCCACCCGGGGAAAAAGTTTCTGACTGTCTACCCTATCTATTCCCCTGATCATCTTATAAACCTCTATCATGTCACCCCTCATCCTTCTCCGTTCTAATGAGAAGAGGCCTAGAATGTTCAGCCTTTCCTCGTAAGACTTATTCTCCATTCCAGGCAACATCCTGGTAAATCTCCTCTGCACCCTCTCCAAGGCTTCCACATCCTTCCTAAAATGAGGCGACCAGAACTGCACACAGTACTCCAAATGAGGCCTTACCAAGGTCCTGTACAGCTGCATCATCACCTCACGGCTCTTAAATTCAATCCCTCTGCTAATGAACGCTAACACCCCATATGCCTTCTTCACAGCCCTATCCACTTGAGTTGCAACTTTCAACGATCTATGCACATAGACCCCAAGGTCTCTCTGCTCCTCCACATGCCCAAGAACCCTACCGTTAACCCAGTATTTTGCATTCGTGTTTGTCCTTCCAAAATGGACGACCTCACACTTTTCAGGGTTAAACTCCATCTGCCACTTTTCAGCCCAGCACTGCAACCTATCCAAGTCCCTTTGCAGACGACAATAGCCCTCCTCGGTATCCACAACTCCACCAACCTTTGTATCATCTGCAAATTTACTGACCCACCCTTCGACTTCCTCATCCAAGTCGTTAATAAAAATCACAAACAGGAGAGGACCCAGAACTGATCCCTGCGGCACGCCACTGGTAACTGGGCTCCAGGCTGAGTATTTACCATCTAAGACCACTCTCTGCCTTCTATCAGTTAGCCAATTCTTAATCCAACTGGCCACATTCCCCACTATCCCATGCCTCCTGACTTTCTCCATAAGTCTACCATGGGGGACCTTATCAAATGCCTTACTAAAATCCATGTACACCACATCCACTGGTTTACCCTCATCCACTTGCTTGGTCACCTGCTCAAAGAATTCAATCAGGCTTGTGAGGCAAGACCTACCCCTCACAAAACCGTGCTGACTGTCCCGAATCAAGCAGTGTCTTTCCAGATGCTCAGAAATCCTATCCCTCAGCACCTTTTCCATCAACTTGCCTACCACCGAAGTAAGACTAACTGGCCTGTAATTCCCAGGGTTGTTCCTATTCCCTTTCTTGAACAGGGGCACAACATTTGCCACCCTCCAATCACCTGGTACCACCCCCGTCAGCAGAGAAGATGAAAAGATCATTGCCAGCGGCTCTGCAATTTCATCCCTTGCTTCCCATAACATCCTTGGATATACCCCGTCAGGCCCGGGAGACTTGTCTATCTTCAAGTTATTCAAAAACCCCAACACATCTTCCCTCCTAACGAGCACTTCCTCGAGCTTACCAGTCTGTTTCACACCGTCCTCTTCAGTAATACACCCCTTCTCATTCGTAAATACCGAAGAGAAGTACTCATTCAAAACCTCACTTATCTCTTCCGGCTCAACACACAGTCTCCCGCTATTGTCCTTGACCGGACCTATGGTCCCCCTAGTCATCCTCATATTTCTGACATACGCGTAAAAGGCCTTGGGGTTTTCTTTTATCCTACCCGCCAAGCATTTTTCATGCCCTCTCTTAGCTCTCCTAATCCCTTTCTTCAGATCCTTCCTGGCCATCTTGTATCCCTCCAGAGCTATGCCTGTGCCCTTTTTCCTCAACTTTATATACGCATCCTTCTTCTTCCTAACAAGACTCTCAACCTCTCTTGTCAACCACGGTTCCCTCACATGACCATCCCTTCCCTGTCTGACAGGGACATGCTTATCAATGGCCCCTACTATCTGCTCCTTGAAAAAGTTCCACATTTCGACCGTGCCCTTCCCTGCCAGCATATGCTCCCAACTTATGCTCCTCAGTTCCTGCCTGACAGCATCATATCTACCCTTCCCCCAATTGTAAACCTTGCCCTGTTGCACATACCTATCCCTCTCCATTACCATTAGTTATTTGTTCTTCCTTTTTTTTTACATTCCTTTTTACATTTTTTACAATCTTTTTTTGCATTTATTTCATTTCATCTTAGTTTGTTCAGTTTGCTTACCCACTGTTTTTTTCAGGTTTTTTTTCAGGTTTGCACTTGCTGCTGTTCAATATTCAGTGTATTCACACCTAATCTGTACTAATGCTTTGTCTTTCAACACACCATTAACATATTGTTTGCCTTTGCTCCGTGACCTTTTGGTCAGCTATGTGGCCTGTTCCAATCTGCACCTTCTCCTTTGTTATCTCTTGCCCCACCCCCACCTCACTTGCTTATAATCTGTGACTTTTCTAATATTTGTCAGTTCCGAAGAAGGGTCACTGACCCGAAACGTTAACTCTGCTTCTCTTTCCACAGATGCTGCCAGACCTCCTGAGTGATTGCAGCATTTCTTGTTTTTGTTTCAGATTTCCAGCATCCGCAGTATTTTGCTTTTATTATAAACCTGGTGTTGAGACCATTTTTGGGTCCTGAGCCCACGTTTCGGTAATGCGCACACAGGCTTAATCTTACAGGAGGTGGCCAATTAACATGCCGCCTCCACTTTTGCTGTCCAATTAGGGATGGCGGGCAGGCTCCGGTGGCAGGAACTATTGCCATTCGGCTATTCCCATTCACAGCTCTTCTAGATCCATCTTTTGTTTCTTTACATGTTCCATTACCACTCTCTGTCATCTTGCAGCATCATCCCTTTTGTCATTTCATCACTCCTGCCTTCCACTCTATCACAGACTTTCCTTTTGTCCTTCCCTCTTCTCTGCTGTGGTTCAGTCGGTAACACGACTGAGTTAGAAAGTTGTGGCTTCCAATCCCACTGCAGACCTTGAGCACAACAATCTGAGCTGACATTCCAGTGCAGTACTGAGGGACTGCTGCACTGCCTATCAGGTGAGATGTTAACCTGAGGCCCAGTCTGCTCTTTGAGGTGGATCAAAGACCCTATGGCACTATTTGAAGAAGAGCCGGTGGGTTGGAGGGGGGGTGTGGGGGGGGGGGGGGGGGGGGGAAGGTGGAACTATCCCCAGTGTCGCAGCCAATATCAATCCCCCAATCAACATCACAAAATAAACTGATCAATACTTTGCTCTTTTTGAGAGTTTGCTGTCACAAATTGCCCACTGCATTTCCTACATTATAACTTCAAAAGAAGTACTTCATTGGGTGTGAAGTGCTTTCGACATCCAGTAGTCATGAAAGCCACTCACCTGCTCTTCAACCGATGGCCAAGACCCACATCACCTACATAAAATTCCCCCCCCCCCCCCCAATAGCTTCTTTCTTCACAGATACTTCCAGAGCTGCTGAGTATTTCCGGCATTTTCTGTTGTTTTGGACAGGTGGGTGATGGTGTGGCTGGTTTCCACTTTTCACTTCCCAATAACCAAAGACAGGGCTTTCTTATTCACTGTGTCTCCTGACCAATAGCCTACGTCATCCCAACTGCGACCACATTTGCCAGCTTGCCAGCATGAATCCGCGTATATGCGTACTGATGTCACTATGCGCTTATGTTGTTGATGTCACGATGCATTTTACACCACCATGTGATGAGTCAGCTGCAGGGTGGGGCGAGAAGAGAGCAGCAGGAGTGAGAGAAGCAGGCATGAAGGTGGGGGGAGAAGCAAGGGGCGGGTGGGGGGGGGGGGGGTGGTGGGGAGAGAAGTGAGCAGTGGCAGGGGGAGAAATGAGCTGCGGGGGGGAGAGAAGTAGGGGGGGTCAAGAGAGCGGTGGGGCAGAGGACTGATTGGCGGGGGGAGAGAAGTGAGAGGTGGGGGAGAGAAGTGGAGCATCCACAAGGTGGAGAGTATCGTGGATAGCACATATAGAGAGGTCGTCACACCGCAGGCTCAGACCCCACAGGCAGGAAGGGAATGGGTGACCACCAGACAGAGCAAGAGGACTAGGCAGGCAGTGCAGGAATCTCCTGTGGCTATTCCCCTGCAAAACAGATAGACTGCTTTGGATACTGTGGGGGGAGTGGTCTCTCAGGGGAAAGCAGCAACAGCCCAATTCGTTGCAGCATGGTTGGTTCTGCTGCACAGGGGAGTAGTAAAAAGTGTGGGAATGTAATAGTTATAGGGGATTCAATTGTAAGGGGAATAGATAGGCATTTCTGTGGCCGCAAAAGAGACTCCAGGATGGTATGTTGCCTCCCTGGTCAAGGATGTTTCAGGGTGGTTATAGGATATTCTGAAGGGGGAGAGTGAACAGCCAGTGGTCGTGGTTTACATTGGTACAAACGACGTAGGTAAAAAAAAGATGAGATCCTAAAAGCAGAATATAGGGAGTTAGGAAAAGTTGAAATGCAGGATCTCAAATGTAGTGATCTCAGGATTACTCCCAGTGCCACGTGCTAGTCAGAGTACATATATTAGATGAATACGTGGCTGAAGAGATGGTGTGAGGGGGAGGGTTTTAGATTCCTGGGACATTGGGATCGGTTCTGGGGGAGGTGGGATCAGTACAAACTGGACGGGTTACACCTGGGCAGGACTGGGACTGAGGTTCTAAGGGGAGTATTTGCTAAGGTGAAAGCAAAATACTGCGGATGCTGGAAATCTGAAACAAAAACAAGAAATGCTGGAATCACTCAGCAGGTCTGGCAGCATCTGTGGAAAGAGAAGCAGAGTTCACGTTTCGGGTCAGTAACTAAGGTGGTTGGGGAAGGTTTAAACTAACATGACAGGGGGATGGGAACCTTTGCAAGGAGTCAGAGGAGGGGGGGGGGGGATCAAAGACAAGAACAAAAGACAGTAAGGGGAACAAAAAAAGTGATAGGCAGAGAAATCAAGGGCCAGAATCAAACAGGGTCACAGTGAAAACTAGTGGGAAGGAGCCAAATAATGTTAAAAAGACAAGCCTTAAGGCTTTGTGCCTTAACGCGCGGAGCATTCGCAATAAAATGGATGATTAATCGCGCAAATAGATATAAACGGGTACGATATAATCGGGATTATGGAAACATGACTGCAAGGTGACCAGGGATGGGAAATGAACATCCAGGAGTATTCAGTATTTAGGAAGGACAGACAAAAAGCAAAAGGTGGTGGAGTTGCATGGCTGGTTAAAGAGGAAATTAACGCAATAGTGAGGAAAGATATTAGGTCTGATGATGTGGAATCTGTATGGGTAGAGCTGAGAAACACGGAGGGGCAAAAAACATTAGTGGGGGTTTTATATAGACCCCCAAACTGTAGTGGTGATGTTGGGAATGGCATTAAACAGGAAATTAGAGATGAATGCGATAAAGGAACATCTGTAATTATGGGTGACTTTAATCTGCATATAAATTGGACTAGTCAAATCAGTCACATTACCGTAGAGGAGGAATTCTTGGAGTGTATACAGGATGGTTTTCTGGACCAATACGTTGAGGAACCAACTGGAGAACAGGCCATCCTAGACTGGGTATTGTGTAATGAAAGAAATAATTGACAATCTAGTGGTGCGAGACCCCTTGGGGATGTGCAACCATAATATGATAGAATCCTTCATCAAGATGGAGACTGACGTCGTTGATTCTGAGACTAGAGTCCTGAATCTTATTAAAGGAAACTAGGAAGGTATGAGGCGGGAGTTGGCTATGATGGATTGGGAAACATTACTTATAGGGATGATGGTGGAAAGGCAATGGCAAACATTTAAAGAGCGCATGGATGAGCTGCAACAATTGTTTATTCCTGTCTGGTGCAAAAGTAAAACGGGAAAGGTAGCCAAACCATGGCTTACAAGAGAAATCAGAGATATCATTAGATCCAAGGAAGAGGCATATGAATTTGCCAGTAAAAAACAACAGACCTGAGGATTGGGAGCAGTTTAGAATTCAGCAAAGGAGGACCAAGGGATTGATTAAGAAGGGGAAAATAGAATACGAGATCAAGCTTGCGGGGAACATAAAAACTGACTATAAAAGTTTCTATAGGTATGTGAAGAAAAAAAGATTACTGAAGACAAATGTAGGTCCCTTACAGTCAGAAATGGGAATTTATTATGGGGAACAAAGAAATGGCTAACCAACTAAATGCATACTTTGGGTCTGTCTTCACAAAGGACAAACCAGAAATGTTGGAGAACACAGGGTTTAGTGAGAGAGAAGAACTGAAGGAAATCAGTATTAGTAGAGAAATGGTGTTGGGGAAATTGATGGGATTAAAGGCCAATAAATCCCCAGGGCCTGATGGTATGCATCCCAGAGTACTTAAGGAAGTGGCCCTAGAAATAATGGATGCATTGGTGGTCATCTTCCAAGATTCTACAGACTCTGTAACAGTTCCTACAGATTGGAGGGTAGCTAATGTAACCCCACTATTTAAAAAGGGAGGTAGAGAGAAAGCAGGGAATTATAGACCAGTCAGCCTGACGTCGGTGGTGGGGAAAATTCTAGAGTCCATTATCAAAGATTTTATAGCAGAGCACTTGGAGAACAGTGGTAGAATCAGACAGAGTCAGCATGGATCTACATGCTTGACAAATCTACTAGAATTCTTTGAGGATGTAACTAGTAGAGTTAATGAGGGAAGCCATGGATGTGGTTTGTTTGGACTTTCAGAAGGCTTTCAACAAAGTCCCACATAAGAGATTAGCATGTAAAATTAAAGCGCATGGGATTGGGGGCAGTGTATTGCGATGGATATAAAATTGGTTGGCAGACAGGAAACAAAGAGTAGGGATAAATGGGTCTTTTTCCGAATGGCAGGCAGTGACTAGTGGGGTACCACAGGGATCGGTGCTAGGACCCCAGCTATTCACAATTTACATTAATGATTTAGATGAGGGAGCTAAATGTAATATCTCCAAATTTGCAGATGACACAAAACTGGGTGGGAGGGTGAGTTGGAGGAGGATGCAGAGAGGCTTCAGGGTGATTTGGACAAGTTGAGTGAGTGGGCAAATGCATGGCAGGTGCAGTATAATGTGGATAAATGTGAGGTTATCCACTTTGGTAGCAAAAACAGGAAGGCAGATTTTTATCTGAACAGCTATAAACTGAGAGAGGGGAATATGCAACGAAACCTGGGTGTTCTCGTACACCAGTCGCTGAAGATAAGCATGCAGGTGCAACAGGCGGTAAAAAGGGCAAATGGTATGTTGGCCTTCATAGTGAGAGGATTCGAGTACAGGAGCAGGGATGCCTTGCTGCAATTATACAGGGCATTGGTGAGGCCACACCTGGAATATTGTGTGCAGTTTTGTTCACCTTATTTGAGGAAGGATGTTCTTGCTATGGAGGGAGTGCAGCGAAGGTTTACCAGACTGATTCCTGGGATGGCAGGACTGACATATGAGGAGAGATTGAGTCAGTTAGGACTTTATTCATTGGAGTTCAGAAGACTGAGGGGGATTTCATAGAAACCTATAAAATTCTAACAGGACTTGACAGGGTCGATGCAGGAAGGATGCTCCCAATGATGGATTGGGAAACGTTACTTAAAGGGATGACGGTGGAAAGTCAACAGCAAACATTCAAAGAGCACATGGATGAACTGCAACAATTCTTTATTCTTGTTTGGCGCGAAAGTAAAACGGGAAAGGTAGCCAAACCATGGCTTACAAGGGAAATTAGAGATAGCATTAAATCCAAGGAAGAGGCATATAAATTCACCAGAAAAAATAACAAACCCGAGGATTGGGAGCAGTTTAGAATTCAGCAAAGGAGGACCAAGGCATTGATTAAGAAGGGGAGAATAGAGTAGGAGAGAAAGCTTGCGGGGAACATAAAAACTTACTGTAAAAGTTTCTATAGGTATGAGGCCACACCTGGAATATTGTGTGCAGTTTAGGTCTCCTTATCTGAGGAAGGATGTTCTTGCTATAGAGGGTGTGCAGCGAAGGTTTACCAGACTGATTCCTGGGAAGACGGGACTGACGTATGAGGAGAGATTGAGTCAGTTAGGATTATATTCGCTGGAGTTCAGAAGAGTGAGGGGGTGCTTGGGGGAGGTGGGAATCTCCTAGAAACCTATAAAATTCTAACAGGACCTGACAGGGTAGATGGAGGAAGAATGTTCCCGATGGTGGGGGAGTCCAGAACCAGGGGTCATAGTCTAAGGATACGGGGTAAACCTTTCAGGACTGAGATGAGGAGAAATTTCTTCACCCAGAGAGTGGTGAACCTGTGGAATTCACCACCACAGAAAGCAGTTGAGGCCAAAACATTGTAAGTTTTCAAGAAGGAGTTAGATATAGCTCTTGGGTCTAAAGGGATCAAAGGGTAGGGGGCAAAAGTGGGAACAGGTTACTGAGTTGGATGATCAGCCATGATCATAATGAATGGCGGAGCAGGCTTGAAGGGCTGAATGGCCTACTCCTGCTCCTATTTTCTATGTTTCTATGTGAGCGGCGGGGGAGAGAAGTGAGCGGCAGGGGGTGAGAAGTGAGCGGTGGGGGGGAGAGAAGTGAGCGGCGGGGGGTAGAAGTGAGCGGCACGGGGTGAGAAGGGAACAGCAGGGGAGAGAAGTGAGTGGCGAGGGAGAGAAGGGAACAGCAGGGGAGAGAAGTGAGTGGCGAGGGAGAGAAGTGAGCAGCAGGGGGTGAGAAGGGAACAGCAGGGGAGAGAAGTGAGTGGCGAGGGAGAGAAGTGAGCAGCAGGGGAAGAAATGCAAGTGGGGCGCTCTGTGCAGCAATGGGCGGGATTGAGGGGCAAGTGGTGGGCAAGCAGGGGAGTGATTGGGTGACCAAGCAGAATAGGAGAGTATGGAGCAACGAGTGGGGGAGCAAGCGGGAGGCTCTGTGGTGAACAGGAGTGGAGTGTGGCGAGCATGGGCTGAGTGACCAGTGAAGGGGGAGGAGCGAGTGGCGTGCAGGCAGGTGCGGGAGGAATTGCTAAGTAGTTGCAAGCAATGGGAGGGAGTGGCAAGTAGTTGGGAACGGTGGAATGGAGTGGCGAGTAGTTGGGCGCGGTAGGGAGTGCCGAACAGTTGGGAGCAAGGAATAGAGAAGCTGACATTGAAGGAGGAGGAAGGTTTGTGTTTTGTGCCAAATTGAACAGCACCATCTTTATTACTGGCAGCTATTGCAAACTGTGACGCTTCAGTCAATTGCACATGTGGTAGTAGTGTGCCACCTACTGGCAGTGTTGGCAGAAGACACATCCTTTTGTATTACTAGTGTTTTTTCAGTCCTTGTGTTTTGTTTGCCAAATAAACAGACAGTGACAGGTTTTCTCATAGGTTTAAAACAGAAGAATTAATAGTTATTAAACAATATTTATCATCCAAAATATTCCCATCACCACCTATACATGCATTCATTCTCATATGCGTACACAAGAGAAGATAGATAAAAGGGAAAGGGTAAGAAGTGTTAAGATCTCAAGGTGTAAATGTCTGTTCTTTCAGGAAAAACCTGTGAGATCCTCTCTGAAGATGAGTTTTAAAGCTGCAGGTCTGTTTGCTGGTTGTCTGGTATTTGCTGGGTTGCTGAAGTCTTCTGGGAGTTTACTTCAATTTGAAGATGTTGCTGGTTTCTTAGTTCAGTTTTCATGGGTGGAGGAGTTATTTCAATGCACTCTCTTTTTTCTGCTGCAGTTAGCTTTCAACTTGTCTCTGCAGGGTTCAACAGTGTTAGCTGGAACTGGTCCCTCTCTCTTTCAGCCTTGTGCTGGAATTCAAGATGGCTTTTGATGTTGACTGTGTGGCTGGACAGCCCAGACTGATGTTGATGACTGATGTGCTGAACTGGAAAAGACCCCTTTGTTCTTCAAAATAATTACCTTTAAAGGTGAACTCATAAGTGTTAGTTTTTCCCATGTGACTTTAGGTTTCAGTTCTTCATGGGGTGCACAATAGCTTTTGATGGTCCCATTTTGATAATATGAGGGCTGTTCAGAAGCAAAAGCAACATGAGGAAAAGCTTTTTCACACAGCGAGTGGTTAAGGTCTGGAATACAGTGCCAGAGAGTGTGGTGGAAACAGGTTCAATTGAGGCTTTCAAAGGTAATTGGATAGTTATCTGAAAAGGAAGTAAGCGCAGGATTATGGGGAGAAGGCGGGGGAATGGCACTAGATGAATTGCTCATTTGGAGAACTTTTGTGCTGTAACAATTGTTATGACCAAGGTGGGAGTAATGCACTGTTAATTCAGTCCCACTACTCCACAGGTCACAGCATATTAGTAAAGTTTCCCACCTACCAGAAAAATAGCCAAATGAAACATTCTATTTGTCCCCCAGAATAAAGCACACCAAACCAGCTTTCTTTAAACAACAACAAAATGAACTATTTATTATAAACTAAGTCTTAAATAACTCTATATGTGAAAGGATTCTCTTCAAACTTCTTATTCTTCCTAACCCTCATGTACACACACACACATTAAAAAAGGTTAACTGGGAGAAAAGGATGTTTTAGTTTACAACTGTTTCTTTGGCATAATAAAATAATTAGGTTGTCACGTTCTGGTAGGATATTTCCGGGTTGGTGAGGTGCACCACGGATAGTCGGATACCATTTGAAGTCACTCCAGGCGAGGTTGATGAACAGTCTGTGATGGGTAGGCATTCACAGCACTTCGTCTACAGCAGGCATTACACAGATCTTTCAGCAAAGGGGGTAGCAACAGGTCTACTTGAGTTTTGAAGTAGCAGTCTAGCAATAGAAGCTTTCTTGAGCTTTCAGAATCTCCCAAAACATAAGAGGCAACAGGAATCACTCCTGAGGCAAAGATTTTTCAGAGACAAGAGGCAATAGGAATCTGCTACCTTTAAAAATGCAGGGCTTCCTCTCAGCGAAGAAGCCTTTCTCCACAGAGAGCAGCAGCTCCTCTTTTCCTGGGTCTTTTCCTCTCTCCAGGCAGACTTCAGTCACCACCTCAAATGTAGAATTTCTTTTTACAAGAGAGGAAAGCCTTCTTTTTCAGGGAGAGGTCTTTTTCTCTGGTCTGCAAAACAACAGGTCCTAGCCAGTTTGTTCTACTTCCTGCCTGTCCAGTCCACTGGTCTTTTACAATGCAGAAGTGAAACTGAAACTCTAACCATCAAGTCATGTGATCTGTCATTTCCCTTGCTGTTGTTTGGAATAAGTGTCTTGCAGTCTGTCCCACACAGTTCAAACACCAAGTTTCAGCATTCAGTGTTCACAGATAATCATTTTACTCAGTCTTTTTAAAAATACACAGAATTCTAAGCTTTCAAATAAAAAAAAATTCTTATGACACAATGCTGTGATTCTACAATCCTGTAAACATACACTCGAAATAAATAATTACATCCACACCAGTCGGTGTCTCACAGTTCCGAACTCAGTACCGTAGGCCTTTACAAATTCAAGTATTCATCGCAAGCAACCAATTTTACTACGTTTCTGCTATTCCATCCGTGAGATAATTCACACAAGTCTGTATTTAATAATACACCTCCATATCTGGAGAATTTTAACAAACTTGTCCCTGATCAAAAACTTTCATTTTAACATGTTATTTTTCCACCGACCGGTACAACCCCACCTTTGTTATCTTATCACTCTTGCTGCATATAATTGCTATTCCACAAGTGGAACTTTTAATCATCAGTCTGCTTTTGATTCACTACCATTTTACACCAATCTTCTGCTTCTAAAAAAGGGTGATATGTACTTAGATGTTTTTCTTATACAGAACTATATTTCAGTTTTCCATTTTCAACTGATTAACTGCCTGTAAGCACTGGCATATTTTTAATTAAGTGTGTTGAAGTGACGAAACTAATTATTGCTTTAAGGGAAGTCTTAGTTTAACAGTGAATTAACTAATCTAAATACTTCTCTGGCTAACAGGCAAAAGCTACAGGCTAAAGGTTACCATTACTACATTAAAGAGAGAAATTAATAGCAGTATAATATTAGCAATCTTTAAGACAATCTGATTAACTCTTTCCTTACAGGTGCAATCCCGAATGCTGCCCTCCAGCACTGGTTAAACCATCATGCTCCTGCACCTAGTTGTTCACAGACTGACGGAATGTCCCATAGTTCAAGTAACGTGACAGATCGTAGGAAACTGAAGCTGATCATTTGCTGTTTCTATCCTTTAACCTTAACAGGGCAATCTGCTTGACATGTAAAAGAAAGGAGGCCACTAAGAGGGAGAGCAAATACCAGCCTTTATCCATGTGGCCACGTTTATAGACTTAGGCACACCTTAACTGGGGAGATCTGAAGATAGCTGCCTTCACAAGCTAAGGATTAGCTGGGAGCAATTATGGAATTGTGCCTTCTCCTGTAATATAACCTGTAGCCAACCTCCAACACAATGGTAGCATAGACGATGGCTGCTACTGTGGGCAACCACAGTTCCTGATGTGGATAATTCATACACAGGGCATTCACAATTCAGAGCTCATAGGAGGTCTGGAGCCATCAGAAACCAAATGACAATGTTCATCTTGTCACTTTAGCTTCCAATGATCACTACCATGAAATAATGCTAACGGAACAAGGGTTTCTACCATTTGACCCCAGCATCACAGATGCCAGGCTTCAGCCAATTCAAGAAACGACTGAAGGCACTGGATACTGCAAAGGCTATGGGCCCTGACAACATTCCGGCAATAGTACACAAGACCTGTGCTCCAGAACTTGCCGTGCCCCTAGCCAAGCTATCCCATAGAAACATAGATAGAAACAAAGAAAATAAGAGCAGGAGTAGGCCATTCAGCCCTTCGAGCCTGCTCTGCCATTCATTATGATCATGGCTGATCATCCAACTCAGTAACCTGTTCCCGCTTTTGCTCCCTACCCTTTGATCACTTTAGACCCAAGAGCTATATCCTTCTTGAAAACATACAATGTTTTGGCCTCAACTACTTTCTGTGGTAGCGAATTCCATGGGCTCACCACTCTCTGGGTGAAGAAATTTCTCCTCATCTCAGTCCTGAAAGGTTTACCCCGTATCCTTAGACTATGCCCCCTGGTTCTGGACTCCCCCACCATCCGGAACATCTTTCCTGCATCCACCCTGTCAAGTCATGTTAGAATTTGATAGGTTTCTAGGAGATCCCCCCTCACTCTTCTGAACTCCAGCGAATATAATCCTAACCGACTCAATCTCTCCTCATACGTCAGTCCCACCATCCCAGGAATCAGTCTGGTAAACCTTCGCTGCACTCCCTCTATAGCAAGAACATCCTTCCTCAGATAAGGAGACCACAACTGCACACAATATTCCAGGTGTGGCCTCACCAAGGCCCTGTATAATTGCAGCAAGACATCCCTGCCCCTGTATTCGAATCCTCTCGCTATGAAGGCCAACATACCATTTGCCTTTTTTTACTGCCTGTTGGACCTGCATGCTTACCTTCAGTGACTGGTGTGGGAGAACACCCAGGTCTTGTTGCATATTCCCCTCTCTCAGTTTATAGCTGTTCAGATAAAAATCTGCCTTCCTGTTTTTGCTACCAAAGTGGATAACCTCACATTTATCCACATTATACTGCAACTGCCATGCATTAGCCCACTCACTCAACTTGTCCAAATCACTCTGAAGCCTCTCTGCATCCTCCTCACAACTCAGCCTCCTGCCCAGTTTTGTGTCATCTGCAAATTTGGAGATATTGCATTTAGTTCCCTCATCTAAATCATTAATGTATATTGTGAATAGCTGGGGTCCTAGCACCGATCCCTGTGGTACCACACTAGTCACTGCCTGCCAATCGGAAAAAGACCCATTTATCCTTACTCTTTGTTTCCTGTCTGCCAACCAATTTTATATCCATCGCAATACACTGTCCCCAAATCCATGCTCTTTAATTTGACATGCTAATCTCTTATATGGGACTTTGTCGCGAGCCTTCTGAAAGTCCAAATGAACCACATCCACTGGCACCCCCTCATCAACTCTACTAGTTACATCCTCGAAGAATTCTTGTAGATTTGTCAAGCATGATTTCCCTTTCGTAAATCCATGCTGACTCTGCCCGATTCTATCACTGTTCTCCAAGTGCTCTGCTATAAAATCTTTGATAATGGACTCTAGAATTTTCCCCACTACCGACGTCAGTCTGACCGGTGTATAATTCCCTGCTTTCTCTCTACCTCCCTTTTTAAATAGTCGGGTTATATTAGCTACCATCCAATCTGCAGGAACTGTTCCAGAGTCTATAGAATCTTGGAAGATGACCACCAATGCATCCACTATTTCAAGGGCCACTTCCTTAAGTACTCTGGGATGTAGATTATCAGGCCCTGGGGATTTATCAGTCTTCAATCCCATCAATTTCCCCAACTCCATTTCTCTACTAATACTGATTTCCTTCAGTTCCTCTTTTTCACTAGCCCTGTGTTCCCCAACATTTCTGGTATGATATTTATGTTCCAGTACAGCTACAACATTGGCATCTACTCGGCAATGTGGAAAATTGCCCAGGCATGTCCTGTGCACAAAAAACAGGACAAGTCCAACCTGGCCAATTACTGCCCCATCTGTCTACTAACAATCATCAGTAAAGCGATGGAAGGTGTCATCAACAGTGCCATCAAGCAGCACTTGCTTAGCAACAACCTGCTCAGTGATGCTCAGTTTGGGTTCCGCCAGGGCCACTCAGCTCCTGACCTGATTACAGCCTTGGTTCTAACATGGGAAAAAGAGCTGATCTCAAATGGTGAGGTGAGAGTGACTGCCCTTGACATCAAGGCAGCATTTGACCGAGTATGGCATCAAGGAGTCCTAGCAATACTGACGTCAATGGGAATCAGGGAGAAAACTCTCTGCTGGTTGGAGTCATACCTAACGCAAAGGAAGATGATTGTGGTTGTTGGAGGTCAATCATCTCAGCTCCAGGACATCACTGCAGGAGTTCCTCAGGGTAGTGTCCTAGGCGCAACCATCTTCAGCTGCTTCATCAATGACCTTCCTTCAATCATAAGGTCAGACGTGGGGATGTTTGCTGATGATTGCACAAGGTTCAGCACCATTCGTGACTCCTCAGATACTGAAGCAGTCCGTGTAGAAATGCAGCAAGACCTGGACAATTCCCAGGCTTTGGCTGATAAGTGGCAAGTAACATTCGTGCCACACAAGTGCCGGGCAATGACCATCTCCAACAAGAGAGAATCTAACCATCTCCCCTTGATTTTCAATGGCATTACCATCGCTGAATCCCCCACTATCAACATCCTATGGGTTACCATTGACCAGAAACTGAACTGGAGTAGCCATATAAATACCGTGGCTGCAAGGCAGTTCAGAGGTTGTGAATCCTGTGGCGAGTAACTCACCTTCTGACTCCCCAAAGTCTGTCCACCATCTACAAGGCACAAGTCAGGAGTGTGATGGAATACTCTCCACTTGCCTGGATGGGTGCATCTCCAACAACACTCAAGAAGTTCAACACCATCCAGGACAAAGCAACCCGCTTGATTGGCACCCCATCCAAAAACATTCATTCCCTCCACCACCGACGCACAGTGGCAGCAGTGTGTACCATCTACAAGATCCACTGCAGCAATGCACCAAGGCTCCTTAGACAGCACCTTCCAAACCCGCGACCTTTAGCACCTAGAAGGACAAGGACAGCAAATGCAAAGGAACACCACCACCTGCAAGCTCCCCCCATCCTGACTTGGAACTATATCGCCATTCCTTCACTGTTGCTAGGTCACAAATCCTGGAACTCCCTTCCTAACAGCACTGTGGGTGTACCTACCCCACTTGGACTGCAGCAGTTCAAGAAGGCAGCTCACCACCACCTTCTCAACGGCAATTAGGGATGGGCAATAAATGCTGGCCTGGCCAGTGACGCCCACATCCCAAGAATGAATTTAAAAAAATTGACTCTAGCTTTGTTTAGTGGAGTAACTCTGCCATAATGTGAATGTCAGTGAACTAGGTCAAATATGATCCTTAACCTTAACTATGGAGTCATTCCTTTACTTTAAAGCAGACAGGCCTCTTTACGTCTACTAAATAACCTTCGTCACCTTCATTATTCATTAACTTTCCTTTCCACACTTATAAATTCCATCTGCTTTTAAGTTATGCAGACTCTGTGATGTCTTGAACATGACATCAGTGAAGCAGAGATTATCATCTAGTCCCTCATTAATATTTATCTCTCTTTGAGATTCTCAATGCTCGATATAATTGCCGATTCAGAAATATGGTTGAAAGAATATGGAGAGGACACATGACCTTGGCGTAAGATTATTAATGTACAAAGATAAGTAGTAAATTTTCAGTCCAATTTTACTGCGCATTGGGGCTAATGGTGGGCATCATTTTGCATTACTCCGTGGTATTGATGTACAAGCGTTTCAAAACTTCTCAGAGCTTTTCTAGCAGATTTTTAAAAATTCTTCCATGGGATGTGGGCATCGCTGGCAAGGCCAGCATTTGTTGCCCATCCCTAATTGCCCTTGACAACTGAGTGGCTTGCTCGGCCATTTCAGAGGGCAGTTAAGAGTCAACAGATCTGGAGTCACTCGTAGGCCAGACCAGGTAAAGATGGCAGATTTCCTTTTCTAAAGGACATGAGTGAACCAGATGGGTTTTTACGACAATCAATAACAGTTTCATGACACCATTACTGAGACTACCTTTCAAATCCAGATTTTTAAAAATTAATTAATTGAATTTATTAATTGATTTTAAATTCCACTGGCTGCTGTGCTGGGATTCAAACCCATGTCTTCAGGCATTAGTCTGGACCTCAGGATTGCTAGTTTAATGACATTAGCACAACCCCACCATAAACATACATGCTTTTCATGCTTGTCCAAAATAAAATAGCTAACATTTAAAGCCCTATTCCTCTGAATAGCCCCAAGTCCAGTTTGACAGAGTACCTCTGCCACATAGTACGTAACTCTGGGAATTTGGTGAGTGAGGGAATTTGGTGCAGTGAGGGAAGAGGTGCTGTTCTAGTCTTTTAGTGAGTGAGGGAGCAGGAAACAGTGAGACCTGGCAGCAGCAGCAGCAGGAGTGAAGGCTGAAAAATCAGAGCTGGGAAAGAGTGGACTCTGCACAGCGATTTCCAGAAACAGCAAGGAGTGGTGTCAGAGAATAGCAAATAGGTGATTGGTTGGTGAGTTTTAAGTTTATTTTTCTCTAATCTAGGGTAGTCATTTAAACCAGGAAACTATAAAGTACTGTATTAAATTTATAGTTTAGATTAATTAATAGAATTCCAATTGGGGTAAGTATAACAGTAACTGAATTAATAAGAGTATGAGCACAGAGCAGATCTAGAGGCATTAGAATGAAAATTCATACTTTATACATGGTACGAACTAGATTGTAAAAGAGTGAAGAGATATTTTTCTTAGATTAGTAAAGGGTTGAAGGGTTATGGAGAACGGGCAGGAAAGTGGAGTTGAGGCCGAGATGAGATCAGCCATGATGGTATTGAATGGCGGAGCAGGCTCGAGGGGCTGAATTGCCTACTCCTGCTCCTAGTTCTTATGTTCTTATGTTCTTAGATCATCGATGGGCAGCTGAGACCTGTAGTTTGCAATTCCTTGCGCCATGTGAGAACTTCAGGACACTTCATGTGTCTTGGGTGACCATGTGTGCAGGAAGTGTCTCCAGCTGCTTGAGCTTGAGCTCAGGATTTCCGAGCTTGAGGGCAGCTGCAGTCACTGTGGAGGATCAGGCAGCAGGAGAGTTTTCTGGATCCAGGAGGTGGTCACCCCACAGCCAGTGAGAGTTCAGGATAGTAGATGGGTGGCCATCCAGAAGAGTAGGAAGAGGCAGAAATTGCAGGAGTCTTCAGGGTGTGTGCCAATCTCAGACCTGCACTCAGCTTCGGAGACTGCTGGGAGTGACGACACACTGAAGGAGTGCAGTCCAGACCATGGCACCAAAGGGCAAGGGACTGCACAGGAGGGAACAGCAAAGAGTTGAAATGCAGTCATTATAGGAGATTCCATAGTTAGGGGGACAGACAGACATTTCTGTAACTATCATTGTGAGTCCCGCATGGTGTGTTGCTTCCCTAGTGCCAGGGTAAAGGGTATCAAAGAGAGGGTGAGCCAGAAGTTGTGATACACATCGGTACCAATAATATAAAGAGGGCAGGTAATGAGGTCCTATGGTCAGGTTTTCAGGAACTTGGGAGGAAGTTAAAAAGTAGGAGCTCAAATGTAATAATCTCCAGATTACTCTCAGTGCCATGCACTAGCAAGAGCAGAAATAGGAAGATAGGGAGGATCAATACATGGCTTGAGGCATGGTGCAATAGGGAGGGATTCAGATTCTTGGGTCATTGAGACCAGTTCCGGGGCAGGAGGCACCTATTGAAAAGAGATGGGTTGCACATCAGCAGGACTGCACCAATGTCTTCGCTGGGATGTTCACTAGTGTGGTTGGGGAGGATTTAAACTAAATTGGCAGGAGAATGGGTATCAGCGTATAGAAGTAGAAGAGGAATTAGGGTGCATAAAGGGGTGAGAGTGTTGGATAGGACTAGAGAAGAAAGTAATTCTTCTTTTGGGCCTCCTTATCTCGAGAGACAATGGATACGCGCCTGGAGGTGGTCAGTGGTTTGTGAAGCAGCGCCTGGAGTGGCTATAAAGGCCAATTCTGGAGTGACAGAAGTCACATAAAGTGACATAAAGGGGTGAGAGTGTTGGATAGGACTAGAGAAGAAAGTAATACTACATTAGATAGGAGCAGACTGAGAAGGACTAGGAAAAAGACAGATTTAGAATGCATTTATGTAAAGTGTGGTGAATAAGATTTGTGAGCGACAGGCACCAATAGCCATGTGGGAATATGATGTGGCAATAATGGAAATGTGGCTTAGAAATGGTAAGGACTGGGCACTTAATATTCAAGGATACAACTGTTCATAAAAGATAGGGAAGAAGAAAAGGGAGGTGGGGTGACAGTACTGATTCAGACATTGTAGTTTTGGAAAGAGGGGAAGTTCGTGAAGGGAAAAAGACAGAATCCATTTGGTTAGAGTTGAGAAGAAAAATGGGGATGATCAGGATACCTGGGGGGCTTCCAAATAGTGAGCGAGAGATAGAGGAGCAAATGTGCAGGAAAATCACAGAGATGTGCAAGAACTATAGAGTGGTGATTTTGGGGACTTTAATTACCCAAATATCGATTGGGATAATGCTGGAATAAAGGGAAAGGAGGAGGAGAACCTTCTGGATTGTGTGCAGGAGAACTTCTTTGACCAGTATGTTCTTGTTCCAGCTAGGAAGGAGGCATTGCTGGATCTGGTGCTGGGAAATGAGTTGGGCCAAATAGACCACATGTCTGTCGGGGAGCACTTGGGTAAGAGTGATCATGGTATCATAACATTTAGATCAGCAATGGAGAAGAGCAAGGAACAATCTAAAGTAAAATTTCTAAATTGGAAGAGGGCTAACTTCAATGGGGTGATAGGGGATCTAGCCAGGGTAAAATGGAACCAAAGATTGACAGGAAAATCTGCAGCAGAGTAATGGGCGATCTTTAAGGAGCAGAAGGTTCAGGTACAAGCTCGGTACATTCCAACAGAGGCGAAAGGTAAGCGAACCAAAGCCAGGAGTCCTTGGATGACAAGGGTGATGGAGAATATGATGAAACTAAAAGAAAATGGTGTATGGTGCATATCAAATTCTTCAAGCAAGAACCAGGCCAAATACAATAAGTTGAGGGGGAGGTGAAGAGGAAAATAAGACTGGTAAAGAGAGAATATGAGAATAGAATGGCAGTCAACATAAAAGGGAACCCAAAAATCTTCTACCAGCATGTAAATAGTAAGCAGGTAGTAAGAGGCTGGATGGGTCCCATTAGGCACAAAGAGGGTGATATATGCTTAGAGGCACAGGGCAAGGATAGAATACTTAATGAGTACTTTGTATCGGTGTTTATTAAGGAAGAGGATGCTGAGAAAATATCGGTAGAATGGAAATGGTAGAGATAATGGATAGGGTGAAAATTGGCAGGAAGGATGTACTGGAAAGGCTGACTGTGTTTAGACTGGATAAGTCACCTGGTCCGGATGACTTACATCCCAGGTTGCTAAAAGAAGTGGGAGTGAAGATAGTGGAAGGGCTTGCCATAATCTGCCAATCTTCCCTGGATATGGGGAAGGTCCCAGACGATTGAAAAGTGGCAAACGTGACACCCTTATTCAAGAAAGGGTGTAAAGACATTCCTAGTAACGACAGGCCGGTTGGTTTAACATCAGTGGTGGATAAGGTTTTAGAAGAAATAATCAGGGAAAAAATCAACAGGCACTTGGAGAGGTTTGAATAAATTAGGAAAAACAAGCACGGATTTGTAAAAGGCTGCTCATGCTTGACTAATCCATTTGATTTTTTGATGAAGTAACTGAGAAAGTTGACGAAGGGAAAGCAATGGGTGTTGACTATATGGATTTTAAGAAAGCCTTTGACAAAATACCACATAAAAGGCTGGTTAACAAAATTCAGGCTCATGAAGTAGGAGGATCAGTGTCAGCTTTTATAAAAAATTGGTTTAAGGACAGAAAACAGTGAGTTGTGGTAAATGGTTGTTTTTCAGACTGGAGGATGGTAGATAGTGGTGTCCATTGTTGGGACCACTGCTTTTTTTGATATACATAAATGATTGGGGAGTTGGAATACAGAGTAAAATTTGAAAATTTGCTGGTGATACCAAACATGGAGATATGGCAGGCAGTGAGGATGATACAAACTGCCTGTAACAGGACATAGGTAGGCTAGCAGAATGGGCAGCCAAGTAGCAGACGGAATTTAATACAGAAAAATGTGAGGTAATGGATTTTGGCAAAAGGGATGGAGAGAGGCAATATAGACTAGATGGTACAATTCTAAAGAACGTACAGGGACTGAGGGAGCTGGGCGTTCATGTATATAGATTTTTAAAGCTGCAGGACGTATTGAAAGTGTAGTGAGCGAAGATTATGGAATCTTGGGCTTCATAAATAGAGGTATTGAATACAAATGCAGCACAGTCATGACCTTTATAAAGCTCTGGTTAGGCCACAACTAAAGCATTGCATCCCGTTCTGGTCACCACACTTTAGGAAGGATGTGAGGGTCCTTGAGAGGGTGCAGAGGAGATTTACCAGAATGGTTTCAGGGATGGGGGATTTTAGCTGCAAGGTTAGGTTGGAGAAGCTGGGGTTGTTCTCCTTAGAGTAAAGGAGATTGAGGGGAGATTTAATAGAGGTGTACAAGATTATGACAGATTTAGATAAGATAGACAAAGAAAAGCTGTTCCCATTAACTGGGTACAAAGACTAGGGAACACAGATTAAAGGTTTTGAGCAAGAGATGCGTGAAAGAACTTTTTTACGCAGCGAGTGGTAGTGGCCTGGAACCCATTGCCTAAGAGGGTAGTGGTAGAGGATGTTTAAGGATTTCAAAAGGAAATTGGATGGGCACTTGAAGGAAATAAACTTACAAGGCTGTGGGATAGAGCTGAGGAATGGGACTGATTGGATTGCTCGGCAGGGAGCCAGCATGGACTCAATGGGCTGAGTGGCCTTCTTCTGTGCCATTGTGACTCTATGACTCATTAATTTGACTGGAAGTAAGTAGTCAGCGGCTGCAAAATTTGGCTTCGTAGTGCTGGTAGTCCCACTTCCAGAGAGGCCCACACTGATCACCATCTAGGTGTTTGCTTTAACGTGGGCGCTGTGAGCAGTGCTGGGAGTATGCAGAGTAGACAGATTGTGAAGTCAATCAACGTCTAATGCTGCTTTGATGCCATGCTGCCATTTTCGACCTCACCACTCTAGTTAATGGCTTCTCATAAACACGCACAGATGAGCATGTGTTCAGCAGCACGAAGGACTGCTCCACCAGTGCTATTTAAAGGGATCATCATCAACTCGCAGCTTAATTGCTGATTCCTTTCGACTGGCTCTGTTGAGTTTGTGGAAGTGCTGTGTGTTTGGAGGAGTTGGTTATAGTTGGTGAAGTTTGCAGGGAGTGGTGCTGCACATGGGAGAGGCATTGGCTGTAACTGCAAGGGTTCTGGGCACATCACTTGCTCCTCGTCATGTGTGTTATGGTAGCAATCCACCATGGACGGCAGCATGAGAGGGCGTTGATGCAGTGGCAGTAAATACGAGGATAAGCTGCTCGCAGACGGAGGAGGAGGAGGAGGAGAAATGTTCTCAGAAGGAGGCCTTATCCATCCAGGAACGTCCGCGAGCATCACTCTTAACTCAAGCTAAGTCAGGAGCAGTGTGTGCATCATTTGTGATTCATGAAGGAGGTGCTCACAGAATTCTTCCACCTCTTGGAAAGCAGGCCTGCAGCCTGACAGCAAGACAAGGACGTCACTGCCAGTAGCTGTGAAGGTGACCATCACCCTGAATTTCTTCACATCAGGATTTTTCCAAACTGGAACTGGTGACATATCTAACATCTCCCAGTTCACCATGCATTGTTGCATCAGACGTGACAGAGTCTCTTTGTGCCAGGATCGGGGAGTTCATCGTGTGCCCTCTGAACAGGGAGAAGCAGGTGGAGCACTCACATGGCTTTGCCAGAATAATGGGTTTCCCCACAGTGTAGGTGCCATCAACTGCACATGTGTGACTTTGTGGGAGACGCTTCTCAATGCTGCAAATGTTATCAGTCACTGAATGTGCAGTTGGTGTGTGGCCACGATCAGCAGATCATGCAGATGAATGCCCACTATCCTGGCAGCAAACATGATGTGTTCATTCTTCGCCAGCCCCCTGTTCTTGCAGCCACCACTTCGAACCAGAGGGTGACTGTTGGTTAGGAAGGACTATCCGCTTTACACCTGGCTCATGACTCCACTCTCCAATCTACTGTCCTCCCTCAGCTGATGTATCAGTCGTCCTCCAAATTGAACACCACTCAGAAGAACCATTGAGGGTAGCAAGGGCACAAGATGGACAATAGATTTCAATATCCGTCACCAAGAGTGACTCGATAACACCCCTACTGACTGAGCTGGCTGAGTTTTGAAGGTCATATCTGCCAGAGTGGGCCTGCAGCAGGTGGTGAGAGAACCAACGTAGGGGAAAAATTGACTTCATCTCATCCTCACCAATCTACCTGTCACAGATGCATCTGTCCATGACAGTATTAGTAGAAATGACCACCGCACAGTCCTTGTGGAGACGAAGTCCCATCTTCACACTGAGAATATCTTCCATCGTGTTGTGTGGTACTACCACCATACTAAAGGGATAGATTCAGAACAGATCTAGCAGCTCAAATTTGGACATCCATGAGGCGCGGTGGACCATCAGCAGCAGCCAAATTGCATCAACCACAATCTGTTACCCCATGGCCCGGCATATCCCCCACTCTACAATTGCCATCAAACTGGGGGGCCAACCCTGGTTCACTGAAGAGTGCAGGACGGCATGCCAGGAACAGCACCAGGCATACCTACAATTGAGGTGACAACCTGGTGAAGCTACATCACAAGACTACATGCATGTTAAAAAGCGAGAGCAGCATGTGATAGACAGAGCTATGTGAACCCACAACCAATGGATCAGAACTAAAGCTGCAATCCTACCACATCTAGATGCGAAGGGTAGTGGACAATTAAACAACCAACCTGAGGAGGAGGCTCCACAATCATCCTACCCTCAATGGTGGGGGGTGGGGGGGGGGGAACCCAGCATGTCAATGCAAAAGACAAGGCTGAAGCACATAGAACCATCTTCAACCAGAAGTGCTGAGTGGATGATCCATCTCGGCCTCCTCCTGAGGTCCCTAGCATCACAGATGCCCATCTTCAGCCAATTCGATTCACTCCACATGATATCAAGAAATGGTTGAACAAACTGGGCACAGCAAAGGCTATGGGCCCTGATAACATCCTGTCTGTAGTGCTGAAGACCGATGCTCCAGAATTAGCTGGCCTCCTAGCCAAGCTGTTCCACTAGAGTTACAACACTGGCATCTACTAACAATATGAAAATTGCCCAGGTATGAACTGTCCACAAAAAGCATGAGAAATCCAAACTGGCCAATTACTGCTCTGTCAGTCTACTCTCTATCATCAGCAAAGTGGTGGAAGGTGTCATGACAGTGTTATCAAGTGACACTTACACAGCAATAACCTGCTCACCAATGTTCAGCTTGGGTTCTGTCAGGTTCACTCGATTCTAGACCTCATTACAGCCTTGGTCGAAACATGCACAAAAGTGCTGAACTCCAGAGGTGAGGTGAGAGTGACTGCCCTTGACATCAAAGTAGCATTTGACCAAGTGTGGGATCAAGGAACCCTAGCAAAATTGAAGTCAATGAGAATCAGGGAAAAACTCTCACTGGCTAGAGTCATACCTAGCGCAAAAGAAGATGGTTGTGGTCGTTGGAAGTCAATCATCTCAGGACATCACTGCAGGAGTTCCTCAGCGTAGTGTCCTAGGCCCAACCATCTTCAGCTGCTTCATCAATGACTTTCTTTAAATTGTAAGGTCAGAAGTGAAGATGTTTGATGATGATTGCACATTTCCATCTGCAACTCCTCAGATAATGGCCCGGATTTTGCTGACTGCCCTGAGATGTACGAATTTACCTGATTTGTTGGCTGCAGTGAGAATTTCAACTTCTTGTTTCAGCACGGCCTACTGCTGAAATGATCTGCGAGGCCTAGCAGCGTGGTGCATTCCTGGTGAAGCCATGCCCCCTAATGACATCACGAGCTGAAGACACATTCCTTAAGGTCAGTCTTCAGCTCAAAGGCAGGTGAGTGTTTTATTATGCTTTTAAATAAACTCTTTAAATACCTTTCAAAACTGTTATAAACTTTTAAATACTTAAACAAACTTTGAATGCCCAGTGACTGCCCACTGCCCCTGGGGAACACCTTGGACAAACTGCCTTGGTTTAACAGGAGCTGCAAGTCCATAGTGGACCTTAGAAATACTTAAAACTATCAGAGAAAAGAGCAAATGGTGTTTCGATCAAATAAATTCAGACCCCCATCTCACACGAGTAGCACACAAATCTCCCTTCCTCTGTCTCCTAGTCTGGAAATGTCCTGAAACAGTCCGGAGTGATTCAGAAGAAGCTTCTTCCCCACACATGTCTTCAAACATGTCTAAGGAAAGGATGTGTGAAAACACAGATTTATAATCCTTATTACACCACCAACACAAAGTCCTTCCATTTGGAATTTGCCTGAAACTTCATTATCCGAATTGATTGTCTTGTTCTCAAATAAAACTGAATCAAGTGACCATTCAGACTGCCATAAATAATGCAAACTCTTCAATGCAACCTCTTCATACATTAATAAAAACAAGAAATGCTGGAACCACTCAGCAGGTCTGGCAGCATCTGTGAAAAGAGAAGCAGAGTTAACGTTTCGGGTCAGTGACCCTTCTTCGGAACTGACAAATATTAGAAAAGTCACAGGTTATAGGCTTCATACATTATCTGATCTCTACTTAGGTATGACTAATACACTGAATATCAATGCTTTATCTACCTGTGGTTTTATTTCATGCAACTTTGCAATCATGATCAGAATTCACCCTTAAAACCAACTTGATTGAAAAGGTGTAAAAATTAAGCTTATTTCAGTACCATGGTAAAAGAAGACAGTGGAAAAACACAAGTGCTTTGTTTATTTTAGTTTCAATGCCCTTTATTAAGTCCACAGTAATAAAACAGGCTTTTTGGGTCACATCTTGATTTCAAGGTTAGACCTGCTGCTATCACTGAATGACCGTAGTTCCATTCTCCACTTAGAATTCAAGCTGAAACAACAGCAACACTAAATTAAAGTTGTAAATTAACCTTGATTCAATGTTTTATTTAAATGCACTGTCTTTGAAAGATTTAAAAAGATCCAGATTACCAGTCCAGTAGGTACATGTACTGCAACTAAAATATCAAAGGAAATGTAAACATTTATTTGCCTACAACAAAATACACATTCATTCTCAAAACATGACCACTTTAAAAAAATGAACAAGTAACTTCATCCCTTCAAAGGTGCCAAGGGCCCCTGTCCTTTGTCTTGTAACTATCTGTCCCACCTGATATTACTTTTTTATTTTAAAGACAATTCAAATCCCAGTTGGACGGATTGATTGTGATTTTGAAACAGCAGTCTCTCTACAAACTTTCTCGTCCTGATTTAATTGATTAAAGATTTATTTGTCTCACAGCAGTTGCATTGCAGCGAGAGCTCGGTGTAGGATTTCTTTCCGACTCCCGTGTGCGCACTGGTTTTGTGGCATTGGCTGGGACAATTAATAGCAACTCTTGTTTCTGATAATAGTGACAGAAATTACCACATTTCTGGACCAAGTCAGGGCCTTCGAACTGGCCCCTGGGGTCAGCACAGTTTACGACTGGCAAATTCCTTGGAAGAGATAGAGAAACTGGAACAGAGAAACTTTGCAAAAGCTCCTTTCAATGCATATTTTAAAAATTGAGTATTAAATTTTTTTGAAAAAGTCTTACGAATTGGAATGTTTACATTGCCGAAAGTTGCAGTGCCATTTTGGTCCTCACTGTCACTGAATGTCACTGTGTTCACTGCTATTGGGACTGAAAAATATGGGCCAATAAAGCAGTCTGTGCCCACATGCAGCCAGGCTTAAGCAGATAAGTGGCAAGTAATATTTGCACCACACAAGCACCAGGCAATGACGATCTCCAACAGGACCAGCCACATAAATACTGTGGCTAAAAAGGCAGGTCAGAGGTTGAGTATTCTGCTGCAAGTAACTCACCTCCTGAATCCCCAAAGCATGGCCACCATCTACAAGGAACAGGTCAGGAGTATGATGGAATACTCTCCACTTGCCTGAATGGGTGCAGCTCCAACAACACTCAGGAAGCTTGATACCATCCAGGACAACGTAGCCCGCTTGACTGGCACCCCATTCACTACCTTCAACATTCACTCCCCCCACCACCAATGCACAGTGGCAGTAGTATGCACCATCTACAAGATGCACTGCAGCATCTCACCATGCCTTCTTTGACAGCACCTTCCAAACCTGTGACCTCTTCCACCTTGAAGGACAAGGGCAGCAGACGCATGGGAACACCATCGCCGGCAAGATTCCCTCCAAGTCACACACTGACTTGGAACTATATCACCGTTCTTTCACTGTCGCCGAGTCAAAATCCTGGAATTACTTTCCTAACACCACATGGACTGCAGCGGTTCAAGAAGGCAGCTTCTTCTCAAGGGCAATTAGGAATGGACAATAAATGCTGACCCAGCCAGTGACGCCCAGATCCCAAGGATGAATAAAAATATTTCAGGGGATGTTACACAATCAAAACTCCAGTAATATGTTTGATCTCATCTTTCACACTTCTTTATTTAAACTTTCACCCTAACTCTTTGAACAGATCTGCAATGTCATAATTCCCAATGAATTGTAAATTAAAAATCCTTCTGGATTAAAAGCTTTTCTTGCATTGCAAAAAGATGCCAGAGACAAAGTTAGTTTCCAGTGAGTTGTATAATGTCCAAGATGATAAAGAAGTGTGTAATTGTTTGCAGATATTTGAAGATATGACCTGAAACTAGAATAGTTTCTGCTGCACATTGATAAAGAACGATGCTGGTGACAGGAGTACACAGAAAGAATATTAGTTAAAGGGAGAGCACTTTTCATTCACTGACTTGGTTTTCATGTTAATTTATTGGCAAGGCACAGAATCAGAAATTTAGTTTTAATAATTCTGGCTCTTTCCCTTGCAAGCATTGATTCGCCCACACAACCTACCCTGCAGTGAATTCAAATCCCAACTGAATATAACTATACCACTTGAATGAGATGTTTTGTGTTTTTTGCTTTGCTACTTTCTATATTTAACACCACTTGTTTACATCAGCATTATATCATTCAAATGCGACGGGACTGTTCATATTATCTGCAAATTAGAAGCAGATGTCAGTAGATTTGTGGTTATGGTGCAGGACTAGTGATCCAGAGGCTGTATTTACAGGACTGGATTAGTGATTCCGAAGTTGTGGTTACTAGACTGGACTAGTGATCCCGAGGTTGTGGTTATGAGACTGGACTAGTGATCCAGAGGTTGTAGTTACTGGACTGGATTAGTGATCCAGAGGTTGTGGTTACAGGACTGGACTAGTAATTCCGAAGTTGTGGTTACTGGACTAGACTAGTGATCCAGAGGTTGTGGTTACTAGACTGGATTAGTGATCCAGAGGTTGTGGTTATGAGACTAGACTAGTGATCCAGAGGTTGTGGTTACTAGACTGGATTAGTGATCCCGAGGTTGTGGTTACTGGACCGGACTAGTGATCCGGAGGTTGTGGTTACGAGACTGGACTAGTGATCCAGAGGTTGTGGTTACAGGACTGGATTAGTGATCCAGAGGTTGTGGTTACTGGACTGGATTAGTGATCCCGAGGTTGTAGTTACTGGACTGGATTAGTGATCCAGAGGTTGTGGTTACTGGACTGGATTAGTGATCCAGAGGTTGTGGTTACTGGACCGGACTAGTGATCCGGAGGTTGTGGTTACGAGACTGGATTAGTGATCCAGAGGTTGTGGTTACTGGACTGGATTAGTGATCCAGAGGTTGTGGTTACGAGACTGGACTAATGATCCCGAGGTTGTGGTTACGGGACTGGTCTAGTGATCCAGAGGTTGTGGTTACGAGACTGGACTAGTGATCCAGAGGTTGTGGTTACGAGACTGGACTAGTGATCCAGAGGTTGTGGTTACGGGACTGGTCTAGTGATCCAGAGGTTGTGGTTACGAGACTGGACTAGTGATCCAGAGGTTGTGGTTACGGGACTGGTCTAGTGATCCAGAGGTTGTGGTTACGAGACTGGACTAGTGATCCAGAGGTTGTGGTTACGAGACTGGACTAGTGATCCAGAGGTTGTGGTTACTGGACCAGACTAGTGATCCGGAGGTTGTGGTTACGAGACTGGACTAGTGATCCAGAGGTTGTGGTTACGGGACTGGTCTAGTGATCCAGAGGTTGTGGTTACGAGACTGGACTAGTGATCCAGAGGTTGTGGTTATGGGACTGGTCTAGTGATCCAGAGGTTGTGGTTACGGGACTGGTCTAGTGATCCCGAGGTTGTGGTTACAGGACTGGACTAGTGATTCCGAAGTTGTGGTTACAGGACTGGATTAGTGATTCAGAGGCTGTGGTTACAGGACTGGATTAGTGATCCAGAGGTTGTGGTTACGAGACTGGACTAGTGATCCAGAGGTTGTGGTTACGAGACTGGACTAGTGATCCAGAGGTTGTGGTTACGGGTCTGGTCTAGTGATCCCGAGGTTGTGGTTACGGGACTGGATTAGTGATCCAGAGGTTGTGGTTACGGGACTGGATTAGTGATCCAGAGGTTGTGGTTACGGGACTGGATTAGTGATCCAGAGGTTGTAGTTACGGGACTGGACTAGTGATCCAGAGGTTGTAGTTACGGGACTGGACTAGTGATCCAGAGGTTGTGGTTACGGGACTGGATTAGTGATCCAGAGGTTGTAGTTACGGGACTGGACTAGTGATCCAGAGGTTGTGGTTACGGGACTGGATTAGTGATCCAGAGGTTGTGGTTACGGGACTGGACTAGTGATCCAGAGGTTGTGGTTACGGGACTGGACTAGTGATCTCGAGGCTGTGGTTACAGGACTGGACTAGTGATCCAGAGGTTGGGGTTACGGGACTGGACTTGTGATCCAGAGGTTGTGGTTACGGGACTGGATTAGTGATCCAGAGGTTGTGGTTACGGGACTGGATTATTGATTCAGAGGTTGTGGTTACAGGACTGGATTAGTGATCCAGAGGTTGTGGTTACGGGACTGGATTATTGATTCAGAGGTTGTGGTTACAGGACTGGACTAGTGATCCCGAGGTTGTGGTTACGGGACTGGACTAGTGATCCAGAGGTTGTGGTTACTGGACCGGACTAGTGATCCAGAGGTTGTGGTTACGGGACTGGATTAGTGATCCAGAGGTTGTGGTTACGGGACTGGATTAGTGATCCAGAGGTTGTGGTTACGGGACTGGTCTAGTGATCCAGAGGTTTTCCATCCAAATCCCAACATGAAAAGTTATGAAATGGGATTCAATAAGTTCAGTTTCAGTCGCGGTACATTCCCTTTTGAATGGCAGGTAGAGCAAACAAATCCAGAGTTCCCTGGGTAATGAGGAGATATATCGTAAAATGAAGCAGAAGAAGTGTGCTTTGACTGAAGTCAGGTTGATAAGACAAGTGAGAAGCAGGCTGAATATATAAAGAGCATAGGGGAAGGGGAAGAAAAAAATGAGAAGCAAATAGAGAGTATGAGAACTGTCTGGTAGCTAACATAAAAGGGAATCCAATTGTCTTCTGTAGGCATGTATCTATTAAATGGGGAGGTGTTGGTGTCGTGGTAATGTCACTGGATTAGTAACTCAGAGACCCAGGCTACTGCTCTGGGGGCATGGGTTCAAATCCCACCATGGTGAAGTTTGAATTCAATTAATCTGGGAATTATAAAGCTAATGGTGGCCATGAAACCATTGTCGATTGTTTTAAAAACCCAACTAGTTCACTCATGTCCTTTAGGGAAGGAAGTCTGCTGTCCTTACCTAGTCGGCCTACAGGTGACTCCAGACCCACAGCAATGTGGTTGACTCTTAAAGTGCCCTCTGAAATGGCCTAGCAAGCCACTCAATTCAAGACAATTAGGGATGGACAATAAATGCTGGCCCAGCCAGCGATACCCACATCCCACAGATGAGAGATAAAAAAAAGTGGTAAAAGGAGGAGTCGGGCCCATTTGTGAACAGAAAGGGAATTTACACATGGAGACAGGGGGCATGGCTAAATGAATACTTTGTATCTGTCTTTACCAAGAAATAAGATGCTGCAAAAGTCATCATGAAAGAGGAAGTAGTTGAGACACTGGAGGGGGCAAAAATCGATAAAGAGAAGGTATTAGAAAGGCTGGCTGTACTTAAAGTTGATAAGTCACCAGGACTGGATCAGATGCATCCAAGGAAACTGAGGGAAGTAAGGATAGAGATTGCAGAGTCACTGGCCATAATCTTCCAATCCTCCTTGGTGCCAGAGAACTGCAAATGTTTCACTCTTGTTCAAAAAAGGATGTTACAGATAAACCCAGCAACTACAGGCCAGTCAGTTTAACCTTGGTGGTAAAGGCCTGCACGGGTCTGCAGTTTAAACCTGACCCGAGCCCAACAGAACCACATCTGACCTGAGCCCGACCCGACTGACCACCGGAATAAATTTAATTATACTAAAGAGGTTGTGCTCTACCTTGGATGGAATCATTCACTGCAGACTAGTGCGGAGTCCAAATGCACGTTTCCCGCCTTGACGTCCTGGCTGTCACTGTGTCCGGCCCGACCTGAGCCCGAATGTCGGACCCGGAAGAGCGACCTGACCTGACCCGAACTCGACACATGTCGTCGGGCTGGTCAGGTTCAGGTCGAGTAGCCATGCTCTACTTGGTGGTGGGAAAGCTTTCAGAAACAATAATCTGGGACAAATTAGAAGCAACTTGGGCAAATGTGAATTAAGGAAAGCCAGCAAGGATTCGTTAAGGGCAAATTGTGTTTCACGAACTTGATTGAGTTTTTCGATGAGGCAACAGAGAGGATTGATGAGGGTAATGTGGTTGATGTAGTGTACATGGACTTCCAAAAGACATTTGATAAAGTACCACATAGCAGGCTTGTCAGCAAATTTGAAGCCCATGGAATAAAAGGAACAGTAGCAGAATGGGGGGTATGAATTTGGCTAAATGACAGGAAACCGGGTAGTGGTGAACAGTTGGTTTTTCGGACTGGAGGAAGGGCTTTCCCAGGGGCCGGTATTAGAATCACTGTTTTTCTTGTCCTATATTAATAACCTAGACTTGGGTGCGCGGGGCACAATGTTAAAATTTGCAGGTGACACAAAACTTGTAAGTATTGCAAACTGTGAGGAGGATAGTGATAAACTTTAAGAGGACATAGACAGGCTGGTGGAATAAGCAGATATGTGGCAGATAACATTTAATGCAGAGAAATGTGAAATGATACATTTTGATAGGAAGACTGAGGAAAGGCAATATAAAATAAAGTATACAATTCTAAAGGGGTTGTAGGAGCAGAGGGACCTGGGGGTATATGAGTACAAATTGTTGAAGATTGAAGGTTGAGAAACCATTTAATAAAGCATACTGGATCCTGGGCTTTATAAATAGATTCATAGTATACAAAAACAAGGAGGTTGTGGTGAACCCTTATAAAACACTGGTTCGGACTCAACTGGAGCATTGTGTCCAATTCTAGGCACCACACTTTAGGAAGGATGTGAAGACTTTAGAGAGGGTGCAGAAAAGATTTACGAGAATAATTCCAGGGATGAGAGACTTCTGTTGTCCTTTGAGGAGAGAAGGTTGAGAGGAGATTTGAGAGAGATGTTTGTAGTGTTGTAGTGTTCTGAAATTGCGATTGTATTGTGCATTGTCTACACTTGGGGCTGCAGCAGATCACACATGCTAGTGAAAGGAAAGTGAAACTAAAACAGAATAAAGAAGAAGCCTTTATGTTCAACAGCCTGCTGCAGTCTCTGTCTAACATATCCTATATCAAACACGGCTAAACCTCACTCCAGTCCTGAGGACATAACAATGGCGACGAATAAATAGCAAAGGATGGCGAAAAACTGGAAACATTGCTTTTCAGTATGAACATTTTGAAAGGTTTTTGTCTACTTTTACAGACAGCATTTTCAGTTGCAGTCTGTGTTAGAGTGACACACAGGAATCGTGCACAGTGTATACTACACACTGATCTCTACAAAATAACCATCCAATCAAAACAAAGTATCTAATCTCAGATCACTGCAGAGAAGTTTCTTCTGAAAGGAACGCGATACCAGATCCTTTATCACCGTGTTGCTGATCAATCTGGCATTTCTATGCTCAACCTAACATCTTTTGATGTGCATTCAGAGCCATCTGTATCCCCATGTTAGCAAAAGTGGCTGCAGCGTTTTGAAGGTGCGATGGCAGATTTCACAATCACAGACGACACAAGGGAAAAGGCCTTACTTTTGCACTATGGAGGTGAAGAATTATAAGATACCTTTCAGACACTTACGCCTGAGCAAAGTGACAACAGCTCAGCAAAAAAATGCACTGACAACCTACTTTATACCTAAGAAAAACACCATATACAAAAACATTTTCTTTCGATGCACTAAGCAAGAAGCAAACGAGACAATTGACAAATATTGCATGCAATTGAGGCAACTAGCAACCAAATGTGACTTTGGTGCTGTTGAACCTGTCAAACAGGAAATCAAAACACAAATAAATCAAAGGCTGTCTCTCCAGTCAACTATGCCAAAAAGCACTCAAGAAACACAGAAAGCTGTCAGAGCTGCTGGAGTTAGCAAGATCACTATTGCTCTCACAGTCCAGAGCTACCGAAGTTGAGGCTGCTAATGGTAACTAACACACTCCAAGTTCAACTCCTGTGAACACTGTTCATTGCTCACGTGCCAGGAAACCAGCTACAAAGCAACAATAGCCATCTCACAAACAGCTGTGACTTATCCAAAGAATGTTTCCACTGTGGTGGTGCTTACCCACATCAAACAGAGTGTCCTGCTACTGGAAAACAGTATAAAGCCTGTTGGAAAATCCAACCACTTTGCTCGTGTATGTTGCTTATCAGCTAAGCCAACTACTAGGACCAATACCAACAGAAGTGTGCCACATATGTGTACCACAGCAAAAAAGCAACAGGATGTAGATAATTTAGAGGTGGATGACCCTGAATGTACTTTTATCCTCTCTTTCAGACACAATAAACAGCCACGTGTGACTGTGACCACTGGCTGCTTTCATATACACAGGAGCATTTGTAAATGAGACAAAACTATCAACCAACTTCAGGATAGCCCCATTCTCTGCAAACCCGAAAATATGAAAATTTGCCAAACTGCTGAAACCAGATTAGAATCTGCATTGATATGCAATCATCAAAACAAGCCATACAACGAGAAAGACACTTGACATCGACAATCAATGATATCATAGAGAAAGTAAATGGTGTCAAACACTTTACTAAACTTGACCTCAATGCAGGCTACTATCAAATTGAGCTCGCAGAGAATCGAGATTCTCTCTCCACAGATGCTGCCTGACCTGCTGAGTATTTCCAGCACTTTCTGTTTTTATTTCAGATTTCCAGCGTCTGCAGTATTTTGCTTTTATTTATTGAAGTGAGCTTGGCTGCTGCATTTCAGAGACACAAGGTGGCAGTGTCTGCTTCATTCCTAAACTGCAACTTTTAGAATTCTTGTAGATCTGAGCCCTAACTTTTGTCCTCTTTTTCCCTTATTTATTTCCACTCACTGATGAGAGCTGATCTCTCAATCAGTTCTCCATCGGTAGATAGGTTACAGTGTTTGGAGGGCGAGAGGCTGCGTGCATGTAGCTCTGTTATCTAGGGTCTAGAATTCCCTTCCTAAACCTTTCTGCCTCTCTCTCTTTCTCCTTTAAGTTGCTCCTTAAAACATACCGCTTTGACCAAGCTTTTGATCACCTGTCCTAATATCTCCTTATGTGGCTCGGTGTCAAATGTTGTCTGATAATACTGCTGAAAAGCACCTTGAGGTATTTCACTAGAATGATAAGAGGTCATTCAGCCCATCAAGTCTGCTCTAGCTCTTTTGAAGAGCAATCCAGTTTGGCCCACTCCCCAGTTCTTTCGCCATATTCCTGCAATTCTTTCTCCTTCAGATATTTATCCAATTTCCTTTTGAAGGCTCATATTGAATCTGTTTCCACCATGCTATCAGGCAGTGCATTCCAAATCCTAATCACTTTTTGTGTAAAAAAAGGGTTTCCTCATGTCGCCTGTTTCTTTTGCCAATCACTTTAAACTGTGCCCTCTGGTTATTAATCCTTCAGCCATTGGAAACAGTTTCTCTTTATTTTCACTATCTAAATCCTTTATGATTTTAAATGCCTCAATCAAATCATCTCTTGGAGCTTTCTGTTCTAAGGAGAACAGCCCCAGCATCTCCATGGAACGGTAATTCCTCACTCTGGAACTATTCTAGTAAATCTGTTCCATACTCTCTCTAAAATACTCACACCCTTAAGTGTGGGGTGGCGCACAGAATTTGACACATGGCTCCAGCTGTGACTAAACTAGTGTTGTATAAAGGTTTGGCTTTTGTATTCAATGCCTCTGTTTATAAAGCCCAGGATCCCATATGTATTATTAACTGCTTTGTTAAGCTGTCCTGCTGTCTTCAGAGATTTGAGGCACAAACTCTCTTCTTGTAGCCCCTTTAAAAATGTACCATTTAGCTTGTATTCTCTCTCCTCAATCTTCCCACAAGCATATATCACCTCACACTTCTCTGCGTTTAATTTCATCTGCCCTGTGTCCGCCCATTCTGCCAGCCTATCTTTCGCCTTTTGAAGACGATTAATATCTTCCTCACTGTTTACGACATTTCCAAGGTTTGTATCATCTGCAAATTCCGGCATTGTGCCCTGTACCTTCAAGTCCAAGATAATGTCATTAAAGAGTCATATTTTGGGCTGACTTTTATGAAGTGGTGGGGATCCTGACGATGGGCCTTAAAAGCAAGGGAAACCCTGCCTCAGCCCTTTGGAGACCCCCGGCTCTATTTAATGGCGCTCGGTGTCACTCCCTGTCCTTTTAAGGAAGGGGATGCTGCCTCCCAGAGCTGCTGGCCAATCAGAGGGCCAGCAGCTCAGTAGTACAGGCAGTGCCACCAGAAGTGGTGGCCACTGATGGTACTACAAGAGGTCCAGGGCCAAGCCCGTCACTGGAGACCTGGACCCCAGGTAAGTATGGTGGGGTCACTGGGGCCAGTCTGGCAGGCCCTGGCACGGGGTGGGGGAGGGGGTGTAGAGTGGAGGGTGGGTTGTTGTGGGCAAGGGAGTGTGTTCAAGGAGGGGCAGCCTTTGCCACTGGGGGCCCTCTGTGGGCCACAGATTGCCCACATAGGAGGCCCCCACTGCCCAGCCCATAGGGTGGCCGCCTGATTTCACTGTGCAACCTCCCCACATGGCAGAGGCTTCCCCCGCCACACAGGTGGCTGGAAGAGGTCATTAAGTGGCCTTTAATTGGCCTTTGGGCAGGAAGGCAGTCTTCACCTGTTCCACCCTGACAAAATCCCATGGCAACAGGAAGGCAATGGACACGTCACCTGCCACCTTCTATTGTTATTTAATGGGCCACCTCCCTCCCCCTGTCTCCCAATCTATCTCCCAGGGGTCCATACAATTCTGGCCGTAGAGTCATTATCATGGCATAGAAGGGGGCCATTTGGCCCATAGTGTTCATGATGGCTTTCTGTGGAGCAATCCAGTTAATCCCATTCACCCGCTCTATCCCTGTAGCCCTGCACGGTTATTTCTTTCAAGGACCCATCCGATTTCCTTTTGAAATTATTTGTTGTCTCCGCTTCAACCATTATCGTAGGTGGTGAGTTCCAGGTCATTACCACTTGCTGTGTAAAAATGTTCTTCATCACATCCCCCTGCATGTCTTGCCCCAAGCCTTAAATCTGTTTCCCCTAGTCCTTGTACCCAGCTAATGGGACCAGCTTTTCTTTGTCTATCTTATCTAAACCTGTCATAATCATTAATGATTTAGACGTGAATATAGGAGGTATGATCAGTAAGTTCGCAGATGACACAAAAATTGGTGGTGTCGTAAATAGTGAGGAGGAAAGCCTTAGATGACAGGACGATATAGATGGGCTGGTAAGATGGGCAGAGCAGTGACAAATGGAATTTAATCCTGAGAAGTGTGAGGTGATGCATTTTGGGAGGACTGACAAGGCAAAGGAATATACAATGGATGGTAGGACCCCAGGAAGTACAGAGGGTCAGAGGGACCTTGGTGTACTTGTCCATAGATCACTGAAGGCACCAGCAAAGGTAGATAAGGTGGTTAGGAAGGCATATGGGATACTTGCCTTTATGAGCCGAGGCATAGAATATAAGAGCAGGAAGGTTATGATGGAGCTGCATAAAACGATAGTTAGGCCACAGCTGGAATACTGTGTACAGTACTGGTCACCACACTATAGGAAGGATGTAATTGCACTGGAGAGGGTGCAGAGGATGTTGCCTGGGCTGGAACATTTCAGCTATGAAGAGAGACTGGATAGGCTAGGGTTGTTTTCCTTAGCACATAGAAGGTATACAAAATTATGAGGGGCATAGATAGGGTAGATATGAAGAAACTTTTTCCCTTAGTGGAGGTGTCAATAACCGGGGGCATAGATTTAAGGTAAGGTGCAGGAGGTTTAGAGGGGATTTGAGGAAAAAAAATTTCACCCAGAGGGTGATTGGAATCTGGAACAAATTGCCTGAAGGGGAGGTAGAGGCAGGAACCCTCACAACATTTAAGAAGTATTTAGATGAGCACTTGAAACGCCATAGCATACAAGGCTATGGGCCAAGTGCTGGAAAATGGGATTAGAATAGATAGGTGCTTGATGGCCGGCACAGACACAATGGGCCGAAGGGCCTGTTTCTGTGCTGTATAACTCTATGACTCTATGACTCTATAATTTTGTACACCTCTATCAAATCTCCCCTCAACCTCTTTTGCTCCAACAAGAGCAACCCCAGCTTCTCCAACCTAACCTTGCAGCTAAAATCCCTCATCCCTAAAACCATTCTGGTAAATCTCCTCTGCACCCTCTCAAGGACCCTCACATCTTTCCTAAAGTATGGTGACCAGAACTGGATGCATTACTCTAGTTGTGGCCTAACTAGAGCTTCATAAAGTTTCAGCATAACTTCCCTGCTTTTGTACTCTATACCTCTATTGATGAAGCCCAAGATCCCACATGCTTTGCTAACTCTGCTCTCACAATGTCCTGCTACCCTCAAAGATCTATATGTATGCACCCCCAGGCCCCTCTGTTCCTGCACACTCTTTACAACTGTTTAGCTCTTTAGCATCTGCCTAGCCCTTCTGCCAAAATGCATCACTCCACATTTTTCTGTATTAAATTTCATCTGCCACTTGTCTGCCCATTCTGCTAGCTATGTCATGTTACAGTTGATTGGTATCATCCTCACTGTTTGCCACTCCTCCAAGTTTTGGTATCATTGGCAAATTTTGAAATTTTACTCTGTATTCTAATAGCCAAGTCATTTATATATATATATCAAAAAAGGCAGTGGGTCCTCTCGCTGGACACCACTGTCTACCATCCTCCTGTCTGAAAAACAATTATTTACCGCAATTGCAGTTTTCTGTCCTTAACCTAATTTTTTATTCAAGCTTACACTGTCCTTCCTTTTCCATGAGCCTGAAGTTTGTTAAACAGCCTTCTTATCAAACACCTTCTTAAAATCCAGATAGACAACATCTATTGCTTTTCCTTCATCAACCTTCTCTATTACTTCATCAAAAATTCAATTAGATTAGTCTAACATGTTCTGCCTTTTACAAATCTGTGCTGGCTCTCCTCAATTAACTCAAAACTCTCCAAGTGCCTGTGGATTTTTTCACTGATTATTGTTTCCAAAACCTTACTCACCACTGATGTTAAACTGACCAGCCTATACTTATTAGAACTGTCATTACACTCTTTCTTGAATAAGGGCATCACATTTGCCACTCTCCAAACCTCTGGAACCTCCCCCATAACTAGAGAAAGTTGGAAAATTATGGCAAGACCTTCCGCTATCTGCACTCCCACTTCCTTTAACAACCTGCAATGCAAGCCATCCGAACCAGGTGACTTATCCTCTCTAAGCATATCCCGTCTTTCCAGTACATCCTGCCTATCAATTTTCACCCCATCCATAATCTCTACCATCTCCATTTCTACCAACATTTTGTCAGCATTCGCTTCCTTCGTAAGCACTGATAGAAAATACTAATTTAGTATTCTAGTCTTGCCCTGTGCCTCTGAGCATATATTATTCTCCTGTCCCTATAGACCCCACACCACCTCCTAATACCCGCTTACTATTTACATGCTGGTAGAAGATTTTTGGTTTCCTTTTTTGTAAATGACATTCTATTCTCATATTCTCTTTTTGCCAGCCATATTTTCCTCTTACTTCCCCTCTCAACATATTGTATTTGGCTTGGTTCTCGCTTGAAGAATTCACCTGACATGCATCAGACACCCTCTTTTTTTTATCATATTCTCTATCTTCCTCGTCATCCAAGGAGGCTGGCTTGGGTTCCCTTACCTGTTGGAATGTACAAGGCCTCTACCTGAAACATCTCCTCCTTAAAGATCATCCAAGTAACATTCACACCACACAAGTGCCAGGCAAAGACCATCTCAAACAAGACAGAATCTAACCATCTTCCCTTGATGTTCAAAGGCATTGCCATCACTGAATTCCCCACTATCAACATCCTGGGGGTTACCATTGATCAGAAACTGAACTGAACCAGCCACAGAAATGTTGTAGCTACAAGGGCAGATCAGAGGCTAAGAATTCTGTGGCGGGTAACTCATCTCCTGTCTCCCAGATGCCTGTCCACCATCTACAAGGCACAAGTCAGGAATGTGATGGAATACTGTCCACTTGCCTGGATGGGTGCAGCTCCAACAGCACTCAATAAACTAGACACCATCCAGGACAAAGCAGCACACTTGATTGGCACCACTTCCACAAACATTCAACATTCACTCCCTTCACCACCGATGCACAGTTGCAGCAGTGTGTACCATCTACAAGATGCACTGCAGCAATGCACCAAGACTCCTTCGACAGCACCTTCCAAACCCGCGACCTCTACCAACTAGAAGGACAAGGGCAGCAAATACATGGGAACACCACCACCTGCAAGTTCCCCTCCAAGTCACACACCATCCTGACTTGGAACTACATTGCCTTTCTTTCAACTGTTGCTGGGTCAAAATCCTGGAACTCTGTTCCGAACAGCACTGTGGGTGTAACTATCCCATATAGACTGCAGTGGTTCAAGAAGGCAGCTCACCACCACCTTCTCAAGGGCAATTAGGGATGGGCAATAAATGCTGGCATAGCCAGTGACGCCCACATCCCATGAATGAATTTTTAAAAAATGGCCTCCCTCTGTGCTGTAAAAACCAGTGGCCACAGGTTGGTTTATGTTCATTAGCTTATGTGAATCAACTAAATGTTCACTTTTATATGTGATCTCTGACTTTTAATTTGCTGAGTGAATATCCATTTTTAACAGTCTTCATATTGGATACACCAACAGCATTGACCTCGCTATCGAATTGCACGTCAGAGAGAGACAGAGAGAGATAGCATGAGGGAAAAAAGGGAGAGATGTGCCTGTTTACTGAGTAAAGGTTATTGAACAGCTGCAGGAACATGACGCTGAATATCATTGTGGTATGGACTGCTTGCTGGTGAAAGGTGTAAATAACACAGTTCACACCTCACATGAGCATTTTCCTCTCCTTTTCTATTTTCTTCCCCTGTATTGCCAACTGTCCAGAGATGCTTGAAGCCTTCTATTCCGTGTGTGTGTGTGTGTGTGTGTGTGTGTGTGTGTGTGTGTGTGTGTGTGTGTGTGTGTGTGTGTGTGTGTGTGTGTGTGTGTGTGTGTGTGTGTGTGTGTGTTGGCAAGCTATTCAACTGCTGGAGGAACCACAACTGAAAATTAATTGGTCCTCACCTTGGGTACCCACTTACTTTCCAGCAAGGGTCAGGGCTAGAACTTTTCATTTCCTAGACTGGGGATGATGGAGGTACCATCTTTCAGATGAGACATTCAACAAAGGTAAAATCTGTTCTCTTAGGTGGACGTAAAAGATCCCATGGCACTATTCAAAGGTGAGCAGGAAATTTCTCCCCGGTATCCTGTCCAATTTTTATCCCTCAACCAAAATCAGTAGAACAATGCCACTATTTGTAGCAGCTAGCTGTGCACGAATTGTTTGCCTCTTTTCCTATATTTCAACAGTGACTACACTTCAAAATTACTAAACTGGCTGTAAAGTACTCTGGGATGTCCTGAGTTTGCGATAAGGTGCTGTAGAAGTGCAGGTCCCTTTTCTCGATTACTCCCCCCTGCCCACTGCTGAGACTGGCCAACTCAGCAAAGACTCAACCTTCCTGACCAGTGGGGGTCTGTACTAGACTGTGTGGTACAGTTACCCACTGCACCCTCTGACCCTCTGAATGCTGCTTAGCTACATTTGATGGGAGATTTCGTCACCAAAAAAACAATCAATGTACTTGGTTAGTTTAAGAAAATCAAGGCTGAAAACCAGCCTGAGATCTATGAGAGGAATTCAGCAATGTTGGTGTTCAGTTTCTGTATGATTTGATTTCTACGCCACAATAAAATAATCTGTAGACTTGGAAGTAGTGTGATGTGACTCTCAAATACTACTGTTAAAGAAGTACATCAATGATTTATAGGAAATGATTATGAAAGAGTTCCCATGTTGTAATTTTCTCCACAACAAAACATAACAATCAGCTGCTTGAGCACAGCTAATGTAAACTTTTGCAGTAGATGCTTTTGTCATGTAAAATAAAATGTTACTTTTCCTTTCCCCTTGAGGCAAACAGATTGTAAAATATTGTACAGCAACAACTTGCATTTATGTAGCATCTTTAGCAAGAGGAGAATGTACCAAGGCACTTCAGACTGGCCAAGCTCAAAGAGGAGACATCAAGTGGAGTGACAAAAAGCTGGGTCTGAGGTGGACTTTAAGATGCATCTTAAAGGAGCAGAGGGAGCTGCAGAGCTGGTGGGGTTTTGAGAGGCAATTCCAGAGTGAGAGACATTTAAACGTCTGAGTTTCCAGGTGATTAATCTTCAATTTCTGGTGACTGCAGGGCAAACCTGGAGGGCTGGCAAACCCATTTGGGAGTGGGTGCTTGCAAAGTTTACCCAGTTATGTCATTCTGGAAAATAATACAGCTAAACCTCTAATTGAGAGTCCCGGAGCTCCATCCATTCGATAGACATCTTTGTACTGAAGGTCCCCAGTTGTTAAGTAGCCTGGTGTTTTAAATGCCTCAACACGTATGAGGGTCAAAGGGTTTGCAGGTTATCTCGTGAGCTGGATGCGGGTATCAGGTGGTGGTGAACAGTGAGCATGTGGTTTCCTCAGTGCCCGGTGGGGAAAGTATTGCAGCTGGCAGGCCAGAAGAGAATATCATCACTCTCAGATCATCACCATCTCACCTGCTGTGACTCAGTGATAGTCCTCTTATCGATGAGTCCGGAGGTCGTTGGTTCAAGTCCCACTCCAGAGACTTGAGCATATTATCTGGCCTAACACTCCCTCCTAGGTGGTGCTGTCTTTTGGATGTGATGCTAAACCAAGGTCCTGCTTGCTCTTTCAGGTGGGCACTACTTTGAAGAAGAGCAGGGGAGTTCTCCCCGGTGTCCTGGCCAATATTTATCCCTCAGCCTACATCACTGAAAGCAGTTTATCTGGCCATTATCGTATGGTAACTTGTGGACTCTTACCGTACACAAGTTGGCTGCCGCATTTCCTAGATTATGATAGTGACTACATGTAAATAGTACCTCCTTGGCTGTAAAATGCTTGGGAGCGGCCTGAGGTTGTGAAAGAGGCAATATAAAAGTTAATCTTCTTTCTTATCACCTCATACATCCTCACACCCATTCATCTTGCTGTGGGAGTCCCATTCCTTCCTTCCTAGGCTTTTAGTGCACAAGGCTAGTTGTACCTAATCGCTGCCTGTGGGTTGATATTGTATTCAGCTTCAGTGGTTTTCTATTGGACCTTGACCCTTATTTACTAATTAAAAATAAAAGGTAGTGGAATTAACTCAAGAAAGGAGCAATCATCAGGACTTAGTTTGCTGGCCACAATGTCAAACCCAGATTATCTCTGCTGTACTATTTCTTAATTCCAATGCCGAGGTAATTCAGCAAATGCCAGGGTGCAGCTGATATGAAATAATTCAGCCACTGATCAAGTCAGACTTGTAGACGTTGCCCTGTGGGGCTCATTAGCACATTCAGATTTGCTGAGTTTTCAAGCTGCCTAATAGTGCCTTTCCACCAAGGCCGACTTCTATTAAGATTAATTCACAAAGGATCTGAGGTTTGAAAAAATTCATGGATGAGCCAAAATTTGGACTGCTCACTGACTCTATTATTTTGGGAAGCATTTTGATTTTGCTTGCCAGAGGTGCAGCCTGATACAAATAATTTGGGAGTGGGGGAGGAGGAGGAAGGGGAGAGACATCAATTTTGGAGTTGTGGAGGGGCATGGGGACTTACTAAAATGTTTTGGGGGGCTGTCACATCCTCCTCCCACTTCCCCCACCTCACCCCAGCCCCCTAGTGGTTGCTCCCAAGTTGCTTGTAAATCTCACAGGACTTAAGGTGCAAACATGGTTTGAAGACGATTATAACACAACACAACATAAATATGACACATTTAACATGTTGTTCAAGATATCTGATTCATCAGATAGCCTCTTATTTGTTTTCTCCTTCCCATTCATCAGACACATTCTCCCTCTTGACAACAAGAACAACTTGCATTTGACTCGCGCCTTTAAGCTAGTGAAATGTCCCAAAGCTCTTTACTGAAATGGCATCAAACAAAATTTGACACGGAGCCACCTAAGAAGATATTAGAACAGGTAACCTAAAGTTTGGTCAAAGACATAGATTTTAAGGAGGGTCTTAAAGGAGAGGAGGAAATGTTTATGGAGGGAATTTCAGAGACAGCTGAAGGCATAGCGCAAATAGTGGAGTGATTAAAATCAGGGATGCACAAGAGGCCAGAGTTGGGGGAGAGCAGATTTCTTGGAGATGTGTAGGGGTAGAAGAGGTTGCAAAGATAGGGAGGGGCAAGGCCATGGAGGGATTTTGAATACAAGGGTATGGGTTGGATTTTGTGGAGGAGACGAGGAACCCCGCCTCGGCCTTTTCGTGCACCACCCCCCCCAGCCCGAAGCGATCTTCCAGTGTTTTGCAGGTTAAGTGTCCTGCGCCAGGATCCCCGTCCCTTTAAAGACATGGATCCTACCTCCAAGAGCTGTCGGCCAATCACAGGGCTGGCAGCTCAACAGTATCGGCAGGATACCGGCAGCGGTCAACACTGCCGGTATTGCAGAGACCTTGGACCCAAGCCCAGCACTAGAACCCCACACCTTGAATAAGTGAGGCAGGGTTTCTGGGGCCAGTCCGGAAGGCCCTGGCAAGGTGCGGGTTGCGGGGGTGGTCATAAAGCTCAGTAGGAGGGGGTGTCCTGGGAGATGCATTGCTTCCAGGCTGGGGCCCTCCGTGGGCCAGAGATTGCCCATGGAAGAATGACTTCCTCCCCCCAAGACCGCAGGGAGGGCACCAGGGATGGCAGAGGCCAAGAGAGATGGTGGTAAGGTAGAGCTGGATGTCATCAGTTCATGCAAAAACTAATGCTGTGTTTTCAGATGATGCTGCTGAGTGGCTGCATGCAGATGAGAAATAGGAGGGAGCAAAGGATAGATATTTGGGGCACCCCAGAGGTAGTGTTTAGGAATGGGAAGAGAAGCCATTGCAAGTGATTCTCTGGCTACAGTGGGACAAATAAGAATGGAAGCAGGCGAGTGCAGTCCCACCCAGCTGGAAGACAGTGGAGAGGCGTTGGAGGAGGATGGTGTGGTCAACCATGTCAAAGGCTGCAGACAGATTGCGACAGATTTGTCACAGTAACATAAGATATCATTTGTGACTTTGCTAAGAGCTGTTTCAGTACTGTAGCTGGGGCATAAATCTGATTGGAGGGATTCAAACATGGAGTTCCAGGAAAGATGGGCACAGAGTTAGGAGACGACAAAACATTCGTGGAATATAAACAGAGAATGTTGGAAATACTAAGCAGGCCAGGCAGGTTCTGATTTCATATTTCTGATCTGCAGCATTCAGGGCAATTTGCCTTTTGTATAATGTGCTCAAGGATGTTGGAGAGGAAAGGGGAGTTGAAGATGACGTGGTAGTTTGCAAGGGTAAAAGTGTAAATGATGGGATTTTTGAGGAGAGGGGTGATGACAGAAGATTTGAAAGGGAGGGGACAGTACCTGATGAAAAAGAACCATTAACAATATCAGCTAAAATGGTGGGCTACAGGAGGGGCAGAATGTGGCAGAGGTAGCTGAACATATGGTCTCTATCTTAGTAATAAAGAAGTCCAAGAGCTACTCACACTTTTTGGATGTGAGAGTGGAAGGGGCAGGGGAGAGGCATTTAAGAAGATGGCGTGTAGTGAAGAGAGGTCGGGGTTATCTTTGCATTCCAGGATGACCCTGGAATACGAATCCATTTTGACAGTTGGGGGGGGGGGCAAGACCTGACAGTGCTTTATGTGGTCCAGTCAGATCTGTTGATGAATTTGTTAAGGAACGGAGGGCAATGGTGTGGGTGACTTCTACTTTTCACCTGTCGATTGACTGCAGATAGTTTTTCTTAAAAATAGTGTTTTAGTCACTGAGTGTTTTAAGGGTCAAATAAACAGAGAAATGACAGGTTTTCTCATAGGTTTAAAAAGAACGATAACAATTTATTAAACAACACCTGAAAATATTCGCAACCTCACCCACTCACATAGGCACGCACATGCACACACATAAGAAAAAATAGTGATTAGAGGGTAGCATGCATTAAAGTCTGATTGTTGTAAGAAGAGTTCACTTTGAAGTCTTCTTTGTTTTCTGGGAGTGTTGCAGACCTGATGTTCCTTTTCTTGGTTCACTGAAGTGTTGCAGATTCCTTTGTTTAAGACTCAGTGAAAGTCAGTGGACAATCTTGTCAAGATTTCTCAGATGGGGAGTTTTCAAGGTCACCTTTGGCGTCTCTGCCTTGGTGGTTTAAAATTGTTACAGGCAGTTTCTTGTCTTGGCTAGAATGGATGTCTCAGCTTCCTAGCTGGCTGGTGTGCTCTCTCTCTCTCTCTCTCACTCAGAGAAATATCCTTTTTAAGAAAAGATCTTATCATGCTGGATTTTGGCCAGGTGACCATCGATGCTCTCCCCTGGTGTGATCACACAACTTCTGTGAATGTGGGGTCATTGTTACACAATGGGGTTGGAATGTGGTTTATCTGGACAAAGTGGTGTTATTTTCCACCTATTATCTTGGCTTTGAATGCAGAGTTTCCCTGTCTGTGAGGGCCTTTGTTAATCCAATTCTTGAAGATAGGAGTCATTTAATGTGCCTTCCCCAGAAAATGTGTCTCTTTTGTGAAGTTTAATTAACCAGTTCATTTTAGCAGCTCGTAACTGTTCCTTTTGTCAGCATGACAAATGACTAAACCAGTTGTCAGCCATAGACATTCCAGCCTGTGTCCCTTGAACTTAAGGCGATGGGGATGCGGGCCATTCCTGGGGAACAGCCAGGATGAGTGAAAATGTCTTACTGAGGACAAGGCACCCATCAGCTCCCCCGCTACTACTACTCCCCAAACCACCAGGTCACTTAGAGAGATCTTGACCACTTTTGTTATCAAACTAAATTGAAGCCCAGGTCGATTTAATTAGAAACATAGAAACATAGAACGGAGCAGGAGTAGGCCATTCGGCCTTTCGAGCCCGCTCCGCCATTCAATACGATCATGGCTGATCATCCAAACTCAGTAACCTGTTCTTGCTTTCTCCCCGTATCCCTTGATCCCTTTAGCCCTAAGAACTATATCTAACTCTTTCTTGAATATATTTAATGATTTGGCCTCAACTGCTTTCCGTGGTAGAGAATTCCACAGGTTCACCACTCTCTGGGTGAAGAAATCCCTCCTCAGCTCAGTCCTAAATGGCTTACCCCTTATCCTTAGACTGTGACCCCTGGTCCTGGACTCCCCCGCCATCAGGAACATCCTTCCTGCATCTAGTCTGTCCAGTCCTGTTAGAATTTTGTAGCTTTCTATGAGATCCCCTCTCATTCTTCTAAACTCTAGCGAATACAAGCCTAATCGACCCAATCGCTCTTCATATGTCAGTCCTGCCATCCCAGGAATCAGTCTGGTGAACCTTTGCTGCACTCCCTCCATAGCAAGAACATCCTTCCTCAGATAAGGAGACCAAAACTGCACACAATATTCCAGATGTGGTCTCACCAAGGCCTTGTATAATTGCAGCAAGACATCCTTGCTCCTGTACTTGAATCCTCTCACTATGAAGGCCAACATACCATTTGCCTTCTTAACTGCCTGCTGCACCTGCATTCTTACTTTCAGCGACTGGTGCACAAGGACATCTAGGTCTCGTTGCACCTCCCCCTTTCCCAATCTATTGTCGTTCAGATAATAATCTGCCTTTCTGTTTTTACAACCAAAGTGGATAACCTCACATTTATCCACATTATACTGCATCTGTCATGTATTTGCCCACTCACTCAACCTGTCCAAATCACATTGGAGCTTCTCAGCATCCTCCTCACAGCTCACACTCCCACCCAGCTTTGTGTCATCTGCAAACTTGGATATATTACATTTAATTCACTCATCTATATCATTAATATATATTGTGAATAGCTGGGGTCCCAGCACTGATCCCTGTGGTACCCCACTAGTCACTGCCTGCCACTTGGAAAAAGACCAGTTTATTCCTACTCTTTGTTTCTTGTCTGCCAACCAGTTCTCTATCCATGTCAGTACCTTACCCCCAATCCCATGTGCTTTAAATTTGGTTCACGGTGACACAGGAGGGCTGGTTGTCAATCAATGCATTTAATTTGACTTGTTTCAATAGGTTTTATTCTTCTTGCAGGTGAATATGGTAACTTCAGTCGGTTCCATGCAATAACATTTTATGCTAAAAGCAAGCATTTACTTGTTATAGAGCTGTATGGAAGCACAGTACAGCACAGTAACCACTTGCGGGAGGGACAAGTTGAAGTGATGAAGTCTGGTTGCAATTATATAGATCTTGGGTGAGACCACACTTGGAGCACTGTGTATACTTTTGGGCTGTTTACCTAGTTATTGCTGTGTAATCCCAGCTGCTAGTTATTGCTGTGTAATTCTGCTGCTGGTTGTTGCTCTATAATCCAAGTTGCTGCTGGTTATTGCTCTGTAATTCCAGCTGCTGGTTATTGCTCTATAATCCCAGCAGCTGGTTATTGTTCTGTAATACTAGCTGCTGGTTGTTGCTCTGTAATCACTTACCATCCGGAAGAGGAGCGGACCTGCGGGAAGAACACGGAGCGGGGAGCAGTTAAATAGAGTCTGAGGATCGTGGCCTAGAGCACTTACCATCCAGGAGAGGAGCGGAGAGGAGTCCAGGTTCGCCGGAGTTTCAAAACAAAGTGAACAGTCACATCACAGAAAAGCTGCAAGGAGATTGGTTGGTGAGTAACTGTTGTTAGAGAGTATCAGTAAATAGCTGGGTTAGTAACTTAAGTAAAGAGAAAGGTAAGGTCTACAGTTTTTTATATAGTAAGTAGTGTTTTTTAGGGAATCAAGTACTCTAGTGTAAATAATCTCTAATTTTTGAGTAACAATGGAGTAAATTAAGGGTAAATCATGGCAGGGCAGCTCGGCAGCATGGAATACTCTTCCTGTGCAATGTGGGAAGTCAGGAACACTTTCAGTGTCCAGGGTGAACACATGTGAAGGAAGTGTCTCCAGCTGCAGCTACTCGAAATCCGCGTTTCAGATCTGGAGCAGCGGCTGGGGACACTGGAGCATCCGCGAGGCTGAGATCATCGTGGATAGCACATACAGGGAGGTGGTCACACTGCAGGTAAAGACTGCTCAGGCAGAAAGGGAATGGGTGATCACCAGGCAGAGTAGAAGAACTAGGCAGGTAGTGCAGGAGTCCCCTGAGTCCATCTCCCTCTCTAACAGATTTTCCGCTTTGGATACTGTTGGGAGAGATAGCTTCTCAGGGGTTTGCAGCAAAAGCCAAGTCTATGGCACCATGGGTGGCTCAGCGGCACAGGACGGTAGGAAGAAGAGTGGGAGAGCTATAGTGATAGGGGATGCTATTGTAAGGGGTACAGATAAGCATTTCTGTGGCTGCAAATGTGACTCCAGGATGGTATGTTGCCTCCCTGGTGCTCGGGTCAAGGGTGTCACAGAGTGGCTGCAGGGCATTCTGAAGGGGGAGGGTGAACAGTCAGAGGTCGTGGTTCACATTGGTACCAACAACATAGGTAGAAAGAGGGATGAGATCCTGCAACAAGAATTTAGGGAGCTAGGTAGCGGATTAAAAAGCAGGACCTCAATGGTTGTAATCTCTAGATTACTCCCAGTGCCATGTGCTAGTGAGTATAGGAATAGGAGGATAGAGCAGATGAATGCGTGGATGAAGAGATGGTCCAGGAGGGAGGGTTTAGTTTCCTGGATCACTGGGTCGAGTTCTGGTGAAGGTGGGACCTGTACAAGTCGGACGGGTTGCACCTGAACCATAATGGGACCAACATCCTTGCTGGGAGGTTGCTGGTATTGTTGTTGGGGGGCAGGTTTAAACTAATTTGGCAGGAGGATGGGATACAGAGTGGAGGTACAGTAGGGGGTGATGCACAGGCAAATATAAAAGAGAAACTAAGTCAGTTTGGAAGGCAGAGCAAATATAGACCTGTTGAGGCACAAGCGAATAATGCAAGGCTGGATTGCATCTATTTTAATGCAAAGAGTCTTACAAGTAAGGCAGATGAATTGAGGCCATTGATTAATACATGGGATTATGATATCATTGCTGTTGAGGGAAGGGCAGGACTGGCAGCTCAATATTTCAGGGTATAGAATCTTCAGGCATGATGTGGGGTCGGGGGTGGGTGGGGGGGGGGTTATAAAAGAGGAGGTGGCATTGCACTATTGATCAAGGAGTCAATTATCGCAGTAAGGAGGGATGATATCTTAGAAGGTTCCTCAAATGAGGCCATTTGGGTAACTTAAAAACAAAATGGGGGCAATCACTTTGTACAGGCCTCCAAATAGTCAGGGAGAGATAGAGGAGCAGATATGTAAGGAAATCTCAGAGAGGTGTAAAAATAATAGCATAATAATAGTAGGGGATTTCATCTTCCCCAAAACTAACTGGGCTAGTCTTAGTGCAAAAGGCTTAAAGGGGGCAGAATTCATAAAGAGCATACAGGAGAGCTTTTTGAGCCAGCAGGTAGAAAGTCCTACAAGAGAAAGAGCAGTACTGGACCTAATCTTAGGGAATGAAGCCGGACAAGTGGTAGAAGTGTCAATGGGCGAGCATTTTGGGTTTAGTGACCATAACTCTGTAAGATTTAAGGTAGTTATGGAAAAGGACAAAGATGAACCGGAAATAAAGGTACTGAATTGGGGAAGGCCGATTTCAATATGATAAAACAGGATCTGGCCAAAGTGGCCTGGGAGCAGCTACTTGTAGGAAAGTCTATATCAGACCAATGGGAGTCATTAAAAAGGAAATAGTAAGAGTTCAGAGCCAACATGTTTCCATAAAGGTGAAGGATAGGACCAACAAGTCCAAGGAACCATGGATGTCAAGGGATATAGAGGATTGGATTAGGAAAAAAAAGAAGGTTTATGGCAGAGGGCTGAAAACAGCAGAGGCCCTAGAGGAGTATAGGAAGTGTACTTAAAAAAGTAATTAGGAGAGTGAAGAGGGCACATGAAAAACACTGGTGGAGAAGATAAAGGAAAATCCTAAGGCATTTTATAAGTATATTAAGGGCAAGAGGATAACCAGGGAAGGAGTTGGGCCCATTAGGGACCAAAGTGGCAATCTGTGTGTGGAGCCAGAGGACATAGATGAGGTTTTAATTAATTACTTTTCATCTGTGTTCACTGTGGAGAAGAATGATGTAGGTGTAGAGATCAGGGAGGGGGATTGTGATATACTTGAATGGATTAGCATTGAAAGGGAGGACGTATTAGCGGTTTTAGTGGGCTTAAAAGTGGATAAATCCCCATGTCCAGATGAGATGTATCCCAGGCTGCTATCTGAGGCAATAGAAGAGATAACAGGGGCTCTGACACAAATTTTCAAATCCTCTCTGGCCACAGGAGAGGTGTCAGAGGACTGGAGGACAGCGAATGTGGTACCATTATTCAAGAAGGGTAGCAGGGATAAACCAGGTAATTACAGGCCAGTGAGTCTAACATCAGTGGTTGGGAAAATATTGGAAAAAATTCTGAGGGACAGGATTAATCTCCACTTGGAGAGGTAGGGATTAATCAAGGATGGTCAGCATGGCTTTGTCAGGGGGAGATCACGTCTAACAAATTTGAGGAGCTGACAATGTGTGTAAATGAGGGTAAAGCAGTTGATGTAGTCCACATGGACTTCAGTAAGGCTTTTGATAAGGTCCCGCATGGGAGATTGATTAGGAAGGTAAGAGCCCATGGGATCCAGGGCAATTTGGCAAATTCGATCCAAAATTGGCTTAGTGGCAAGAGGCAGAGGGTGATGATCGAGGGTTGTTTTTGTGATTGGAAGCCTATGATCAGTGGTGTACCGCAGGGATCGGTGCTGGGACCTTTGCTGTTTGTAGTGTACATTATTGATTTAGACGTGAATATAGGAGTAAGTTGGCAGATGACACAAAAATTGGTGGTGTCGTAAATAGTGAGGAAGAAAGCCTTAGATTACAGGATGATATAGATGGGCTGGTAAGATGGGCGGAGCAGTGGCAAATGGAATTCAATCCTATCACACTATCGGAAGGATGTGATCGCACTGGAGAGGATGCAGAGGAGATGCATCAGGATGTTCCCTGGGCTGGAGCATTTCAGCTATGAAGAGAGACTGGATAGGCTAGGGATGTTTTCCTTAGAGCAGAGAAGGCTGAGGGGTGACCTGATCAAGGTATACAAAATTATGAGGGGCATAGATAGGGTAGATAGGAAGAAACTTTTTCCCTTAACGGAGTTGTCAATAACCTAGGGGCATAAACTTAAGGTAAGGGGTAGGAGGTTTAGAGGGGATTTGAGAGAAGTGTTTTCACCCAGATGGTGTTTGGAATCTGGAACACACTGCCTGAAGGGGTGGTAGAGGCAGGAATCCTCACAACATTTAAGAAGTATTTAGATGAGCACTTGAAACACCATAGTATACAAGGCTACGGGCCAAGTGCTGGAAAATGGGATTAGAATAGATAGGTGCTTGATGGCCAGCATGGACACGGTGGTCCGAAGGGCCTGTTTCTGTGCTGTATAACTCTATGACTCTTTAACCCAGTTGCTGCTGGTTATTGCTCTGTAATCCCCATTGCTGGTTATTGCTGTATAATCCTAGCTGCTGGTTATTCCTCTGTAATCCCAGCTGCTGGTTATTGCTGTGTAATTCTATCTGCTGGTGTCATGAAGACCCCCAGCTGCCAAGAAGGAGGCATATTAATTCTGTTATAGAACATCAATATTAAACTGTTGCTGGAGTGAAGAGATGAATTGTTTGAAGAGACCTGAAGTGATTTATGACTTTAACCCCTTATAGGGACTATACCAAATCAGGAGTACATCCCTATGAATCTCCTTTAATTAAGTTCAAACCAGACAAATTCTTTTAGACACTTATTTAGGTCCAATGAATTGAACTAGCTTTCCCTCAAAGAACGAAAACTAACAGAGAATATTACCATCTTTTGGATAGCCTATTTTAAATAATTATGGCTAAGTCATAAATGTCCCAGATATTATGGGAAACTCTCTTCAATATGTATTTCTCCACCTAAAGAGACACAGAGAGGGGATTCTTGTAGTTGTATACAGAATGCTACATGAGACGATTTATAAACTTTTACATATTTATTAAAGAATTTAACATGCAATACACTTATAAGTGGATAAGTATATCACGATATCAAATATTACTAAGATGTAACACATAATCTTATTTCTAACAAAGAATCCAAAAGTTTAACCTTGCAGATGTTACAGCAAAATATCTTAGAATAGCCATCAAAATTTAAAGTAAACTTTTACCATATGTTTCCTGAGTAAGCCATGGGTTGAGAAGTGTTGTTTGAGGAATTCAACACTTCTCATTTTTGCTTCAAATACCCTCATGTTTATACTGTTTCTAAGGTGTCATCTGACCTCTTAGCACATAGGGGTTACCTTTCTAAATCCATATATGGGAATATCATTAACTCACATCTCCACTTAATGTTTTGCTGGAAACCACCTGTTCTTGAAGTTGTGAGCATTTATCTGGTCAAAATATTTATAGTTGTGTTTACTTGACCTCTTGTTCCTCTAAGTACTATTCTATTTTATTGTTTTATTGGCCATAATTGAGTTTTATGGTATGTTGAACCCTCTTTGTGGGTCAATCTGCCTACATTTACCAACATCATCAATTACTTAAATTTATGGCTACCTATTACTGATGTCATACTGGATATATCCTCCAATTTCCTGGCAACAGAAACACTGAAATGGATTTTCCTAATTGTTTCTGGTTCACATTCTATTGTAACGGGACCTTGAAAGTCCTTGAAATTTTTTAACTCTACATTCTTAATGGGGAATATCAGTGAGTCTTGAAAACTGACCATTTATTTAATCCTTAATTCTAAAAGGCATAATATATTAACTATATCTAAATTCTACCTAATTAAGCCTATTATACATATATTCCATCACAGACCAGCAGTGGCTGGAAGAACATTTGCATACTAAGAGACAGTGCTTGGAGAGACAAAAGAATTGGTCACTGATTCAATTAACAGAGATTGGTCTGGGCAATGGTGATCCACATCTTGTCGGGGTGGGAGACAGCATTACACCCACCCGCCCCCCACCAAGAGCTTTGGAATCCACAAAAGACGCAGGAGAGTTTGTTGAAAAATTTAGTCACATGACTAACCTGCTGGCCAACTTGGAGGTTTGAAGTGTGCTCACAGGACAGTTTGAATTCAGACTGCACAGTGTAACTGAACTGGAACAAGACAGCCTCACACCTGGCTGGCTCTCTTTCGCTTTCTCACAAGCCTCCAGACCCACTGAAGTCATGTAAACCTCAAGAGAGAAAAGACTCCTACATTGAAACAAGTTAAACTGTGCACTGGGCCCTAACGAACAGCAAGACTTACTGGCAACCAAAGACTCAACATCAAACTCAAAGGACTGTAACTACCTGCTATTGCCTCAAACTTTTCCCCTTTATTCCTTCTACTTTTTCTGTCTCTATCTGCGTGTGTGTTTATAGCATATGCATACGAGTGTGCTCATGCTGCATACTCGTGGTCGTTAACCGAATTAGAGTTTAAGATTAAGAAACTTCCACCTTTCTTATTTAAATCTAAGAAAACCTGTCTGATTTGTTTGCCTTACAATTAGAAGACAGTGAAAAAGGATTCACTGAGGGGGAGCTAAAAACACAGTGTTTTTAAAATTAAACCCTGTTACGGTTAAAGTAGGCAAAGGCTGAGAGGGAATCCCTAGACCCCTTCTCATCTGATCGTAACTGAAATTTGGGGGCTAGTGTCCTGGATTTGACCCACAGACAAACAAGAGAAATTGGAAGTGGGAAGCCAAATTGATCCCAATCAAAAAGAGAAAAGATTTCAATACAGGTTTTCTTGTAGTTGTGTGTGCTAGAATACTAACATATCTGCGACTGAAGCTAATAGCTCCCCAAGCCAGGGTGAAGTAAGTTGGGATAAATTCTGGTTATTGTTCTGTAATCTCAGCTGCTAGTTAATGCTATGTAATCCTAGCTGCTGGTTATTGCTCTGCAATCCCAGCTGTTGTTAGTTTTCTGTAATCTGATGTTGCTTTGGTAGGTTATACAGCTCCAATCTCTTGTGTAGTTCAAATGCCCAATATTCAACAATTTGTAACATTGCCATGACACTGCAAATTCCAGATGCATATTTTATGATCTATTAAAGAAGATTAAATTTAACAGGTCAGTGAATTTAAGTGAAAGCAGTTTCTTTGAGAATGAAATTGCACTATTAAAAATGTCAGTGAAAGCCTTCTCTTTACATTTTCCTCATACTTTCCGAGAGCTGGGAAACTGCAGCCAGTTTTTGTATTGATGCAAATTTCAGGACAAGTTAATCCTTCAACTGAACTACGTGAATACCAACGCATTAAGGCGTAAAATTGTTTTTGACGTTCCTGTCCAATTGCCTGGTAAACACACTGCATGGCAAGGGACCAGAACAATACAGGCTAAGAACCCAGTTTCAGCCCGCTATCCATGCTGAGTGAGCTGACTTCAGCTGCAGTGGCAACTGTGGACTCAATCAGGCTCATCGTGAATCTTTACCCTCCTAATATGGTGTAAATGTCCCTTGTTGCTGAAATTGCTGTGTTTTGGAAAGGTTTTCCATGTAACACCCATTCTCTGATTCAGTCACCTTGACAGCACAGAGCGGCCATGGCAACACATGCACTTGGCAGATGGCTTACACAAATATGGCAATGAAACATCCAAGTTTGAGGAATATGGATTCTGAGTGTTTAGCAAAAGACACTGTCTAATCTCAGTGAGTGAGCGCACTGTCCTTTCTCAGTGATGGAGGGCACTGTCATATCTCAGTGTGTGAGGGCACTGTCCTAACTCAGTGTGTGAGGGCACTATCCTTTCTCAGTGTGTGAGGGCACTGTCCTTTCTCATTGATTGAGGGCACTGCCCATTCTCAGTGTGTGAGGGCACTGTCCTATCTCAGTCAGTGAGGGCACTGTTCTTTCTCAGTGATTGAGGGCACTGTCCTATCACAGTGTGTGAGGGCACTGTTCTTTCTCAGTGTGTGAGGGCACTGTTCTTTCTCAGTGTGTGAGGGGACTGTCCTTTCTCAGTGTGTGAGGGGACTGTCCTATCTCAGTGTGTGAGGGCACTGTCCTATCTCAGTGATTGAGGGCACTGTCCTATCTCAGTATGTGAGGGCACTGTTCTTTCTCAGTGTGTGAGGGCACTGTCCTATCTCAGTGTGTGAGGGGACTGTCCTATCTCAGTGTGTGAGGGCACTGTCCTATCTCAGTGATTGAGGGCACTGTCCTTTCTCAGTGTGTGAGGGCACTGTCCTATCTCAGTGATTGAGGGCACTGTCCTATCTCAGTGTGTGAGGGCACTGTTCTTTCTCAGTGTGTGAGGGCACTGTTCTTTCTCAGTGTGTGAGGGCACTGTCCTATCTCAGTGTGTGAGGACACTGCCCTTTCTCAGTGTGTGAGGACACTGTCCTATCTCAGTGTGTGAGGGGACTCTCCTTTCTCAATGTGTGAGGGCACTGTCCTATCTCAGTGTGTGAGGGCACTTCTTTCAGAGTGTGTGAGGGCACTGTCCTATCTCAGTGTGTGAGGGCACTGTCCTTTCTCAGTGTGTGAGGGCACTGTGCTATCTCAGTGTGTGAGGGCACTGTTCTTTCAGTGTGTGTGAGGGCACTGTCCTATCTCAGTGTGTGAGGGCACTGTCCTATCTCAGTGTGTGAGGGCACTGTTCTTTCAGAGTGTGTGAGGGCACTGTCCTATCTCAGTATGTGAGGGCACTGTCCTATCTCAGTGTGTGAGGGCACTGTCCTATCTCAGTGTGTGAGGGCACTGTCCTATCTCAGTATGTGAGGGCACTGTCCTATCTCAGTGTGTGAGGGCACTGTTCTTTCTGAGTGTGTGAGGGCACTGTTCTTTCTGAGTGTGTGAGGGCACTGTCCTATATCAGTGTGTGAGGGCACTGTTCTTTCTGAGTGTGTGAGGGCACTGTTCTTTCTGAGTGTGTGAGGGCACTGTCCTATCTCAGTGTGTGAGGGCACTGTTCTTTCTGAGTGTGTGAGGGCACTGTCCTTTATCAGTGTGTGAGGGCACTGCCCTATCACAGTGTGTGAGGGCACTGTCCTATCTCAGTGTGTGAGGGCACTGTCCTATCTCAGTGATTGAGGTCACCGTCCTTTCTCAGTGACTGAGGACACTGTCCTATCTCAGTGTGTGAGGGCAGTGTCCTTTCTCAGTGTGTGAGGGCACTGTCCTATCTCAGTGTGTGAGGGCAGTGTCCTTTCTCAGTGTGTCAGGACACTGTCCTATCTCAGTGACTGAGGGCACTGTCCTATCTCAGTGTGTGAGGGCACTGTCCTATCTCAGTGACTGAGGGCACTGTCCTATCTCAGTGTGTGAGGGCACTGTCCTTTCTCAGTGTGTGAGGGCAGTGTCCTTTCTCAGTGTGTGAGGGCACTGTCCTTTCTCAGTGTGTGAGGGCACTGTCCTATCTCAGTGTGTGAGGGCAGTGTCCTTTCTCAGTGTGTGAGGGCACTGTCCTATCTCAGTGTGTGAGGGCAGTGTCCTTTCTCAGTGTGTGAGGGCACTGTCCTATCTCAGTGTCTGAGGGCACTGCCCTATCTGTGTGTGAGGGCACTGTTCTTTCTGAGTGTTTGAGGGCACTGTCCTATCTCAGTGTGTGAGGGCACTCTCCTTTCTCAGTGTGTGAGGGCACTCTCCTTTCTCAGTGTGTGTGGACACTGTCCTATCTCAGTGTGTGAGGGCACTGTTCTTTCTGAGTATGTGAGGGCACTGTCCTATCTCAGTGTGTGAGGGCACTGTCCTATCAGTGTGTGAGGGCACTGTTCTTTCTCAGTGTGTGAGGGCACTGTCCTATCTCAGTGTGTGAGGGCACTCTCCTTTCTCAGTGTTTGAGGGCACTGTCCTTTCTCAGTGTGTGAGGGCACTGTTCTTTCTCAGTGTGTGAGGGCACTGTCCTATCTCTGTGTGTGAGGGCACTGTCCTATCTCAGTGACTGAGGGCACTGTCCTATCTCAGTGTGTGAGGGCACTGTCCTTTCTCAGCGTGTGAGGGCACTGTCCTATCTCAGTGCGTGAGGGCACTGTCCTTTCTCAGTGTGTGAGGGCACTGTCCTATCTCAGTGTGTGAGGGCACTGTACTTTCTCAGTGTGTGAGGGCACTGTCCTATCTCAGTGTGTGAGGGCACTGTCCTTTCTCAGTGTGTGAGGGCACTGTCCTATCTCAGTGTGTGAAGGCACTGTCCTTTCTCAGTGTGTGAGGGCACTGTGCTTTCTCAGTGTGTGAGGGCACTGTTCTATCTCAGTGTGTGAGGGCACTGTCCTATCTCAGTGTGTGAGGGCACTGTCCTTTCTCAGTGTGTGAGGGCACTGTCCTATCTCAGTGTGTGAGGGCACTGTCCTATCTCAGTGTGTGAGGGCACTGTCCTTTCTCAGTGTGTGAGGGCACTGTCCTATCTCAGTGTGTGAGGGCACTGTCCTTTCTCAGAGTGTGAGGGCACTGTCCTATCTCAGTGTGTGAGGGCACTTCTTTCAGAGTGTGTGAGGGCACTGTCCTATCTCAGTGTGTGAGGGCACTGTCCTTTCTCAGTGTGTGAGGGCACTGTCCTATCTCAGTGTGTGAGGGCACTGTTCCTTCAGTGTGTGTGAGGGCACTGTCCTATCTCAGTGTGTGAGGGCACTGTTCTTTCAGAGTGTGTGAGGGCACTGTCCTATCTCAGTATGTGAGGGCACTGTCCTATCTCAGTGTGTGAGGGCACTGTCCTATCTCAGTGTGTGAGGGCACTGTCCTATGTCAGTGTGTGAGGGCACTGTTCTTTCTGAGTGTGTGAGGGCACTGTCCTATCTCAGTGTGTGAGGGAACTGTTCTTTCAGAGTGTGTGAGGGCACTGTCCTATCTCAGTATGTGAGGGCACTGTCCTATCTCAGTGTGTGAGGGCACTGGCCTATCTCAGTGTGTGAGGGCACTGTCCTATCTCAGTATGTGAGGGCACTGTCCTATCTCAGTGTGTGAGGGCACTGTTCTTTCTGAGTGTGTGAGGGCACTGTTCTTTCTGAGTGTGTGAGGGCACTGTCCCATCTCAGTGTGTGAGGGCACTGTTCTTTCTGAGTGTGTGAGGGCACTGTTCTTTCTGAGTGTGTGATGGCACTGTCCTATCTCAGTGTGTGAGGGCACTGTCCTATCCCAGTGTGTGAGGGCACTGTTCTTTCTGAGTGTGTGAGGGCACTGTCCTATCTCAGTGTGTGAGGGCACTGTCCTATCCCAGTGTGTGAGGGCACTGTTCTTTCTGAGTGTGTGAGGACACTGTTCTTTCTGAGTGTGTGAGGGCACTGTCCTATCTCAGTGTGTGAGGGCACTGTCCTATCCCAGTGTGTGAGGGCACTGTTCTTTCTCAGTGTGTGAGGACACTGTCCTATCTCAGATGACTGAGGGCACTGTCCTATATCAGTGTGTGAGGGCACTGTCCTTTCTCAGTGTGTGTGGGCAGTGTCCTTTCTCAGTGTGTGAGGGCACTGTCCTATCTCAGTGTGTGAGGGCAGTGTCCTTTCTCAGTGTGTGAGGGCACTGTCCTATCTCAGTGTGTGAGGGCAGTCTCCTTTCTCAGTGTGTGAGGGCACTGTCCTATCTCAGTGTCTGAGGGCACTGTCCTATCAGTGTGTGATGGCACTGTTCTCTCTGAGTGTTTGAGGGCACTGTCCTATCTCAGTGTGTGAGGGCACTCTCCTTTCTCAGTGTGTGAGGGCACTCTCCTTTCTCAGTGTGTGAGGACACTGTCCTATCTCAGTGTGTGAGGGCACTGTCCTATCTCAGTGTGTGAGGGCACTGTTCTTTCTGAGTGTGTGAGGGCACTGTCCTATCTCAGTGTGTGAGGGCGCTCTCCTTTCTCAGTGTATGAGGGCACTGTCCTTTCTCAGTGTGTGAGGGCACTGTTCTTTCTCAGTGTGTGAGGGCACTGTCCTATCTCTGTGTGTGAGGGCACTGTCCTATCTCAGTGACTGAGGGCACTGTCCTTTCTCAGTGTGTGAGGGCACTGTCCTTTCTCAGCGTGTGAGGGCACTGTCCTATCTCAGTGTGTGAGGGCACTCTCCTTTCTCAGTGTGTGAGGGCACTGTCCTATCTCAGTGTGTGAGGGCACTGTCCTTTCTCAGTGTGTGAGGGCACTCTCCTAACTCAGTGTGTGAGGGCACTGTCCTTTCTCAGTGTGTGAGGGCACTGTCCTTTCTCAGTGTGTGAGGGCACTGTCCTTTCTCAGTGTGTGAGGGCACTGTTCTATCTCAGTGTGTGAGGGCACTGTCCTATCTCAGTGTGTGAGGGCACTGTCCTATCTCAGTGTGTGAGGGCACTGTCCTTTCTCAGTGTGTGAGGGCACTGTCCTATCTCAGTGTGTGAGGGCACTGTCCTTTCTCAGTGTGTCAGGGCACTGTCCTATCTCAGTGTGTGAGGGGACTGTCCTTTCTCAGTGTGTGAGGACACTGTCCTTTCTCAGTGTGTGAGGGCATTGCCCTTTCTTCGACTGGGAGGGGCCTGTCCTTTCTCAGTGTGTGAGGGCACTGTCCTTTCTCAGTGTGTGAGGGGCCTGTCCTTTCTCAGTGTGTCAGGGCACTGTCCTATCTCAGTGTGTGAGGGCACTGTCCTTTCTCAGTGTGTGAGGGGACTGTCCTTTCTCAGTGTGTGAGGACACTGTCCTTTCTCAGTGTGTGAGAGCACTGCCCTTTCTTCGTGTGGGAGGGGCCTGTCCTTTCTCAGTGTGTGAGGGCACTGTCCTTTCTCAGTGTGTCAGGGCACTGTCCTATCTCAGTGTGTGAGGGGACTGTCCTTTCTCAGTGTGTGAGGACACTGTCCTTTCTCAGTGTGTGAGGGCACTGCCCTTTCTTCGTGTGGGAGGGGCCTGTCCTTTCTCAGTGTGTCAGGGCACTGTCCTATCTCAGTGTGTTAGGGGACTGTCCTTTCTCAGTGTGTGAGGACACTGTCCTTTCTCAGTGTGTGAGGGCACTGTCGTATCTCAGTGTGTGAGGGCACTGTCCTTTCTCAGTGTGTGAGGGCACTGCCCTTTCTTCGTGTGGGAGGGGCCTGTCCTTTCTCAGTGTGTGAGGGCACTGTCCTTTCTCAGTGTGTGAGGGCACTGTCGAATCTCAGTGTGTGAGGGGACTGTCCTTTCTCAGTGTGTGAGGACACTGTCCTTTCTCAGTGTGTGAGGGCACTGCCCTTTCTTCGTGTGTGAGGGCACTGTCCTTTCTCAGTGTGTGAGGGCACTGCCCTTTCTCAGTGTGTGAGGGCACTGCCCTTTCTTCGTGTGTGAGGGGCCTGTCCTTTCTTCGTGTGTCAGGGCACTGTCCTATTTCAGTGTGTGAGGGGACTGTCCTTTCTCAGTGTGTGAGGACACTGTACTTTCTCAGTGTGTGAGGGCACTGCCCTTTCTTCGTGTGTGAGGGGCCTGTCCTTTCTCAGTGTGTGAGGGCACTGTCCAATCTCAGTGTGTGAGGGCACTGTCCTTTCTCAGTGTGTCAGGGCACTGTCCTATCTCAGTGTGTGAGGGGACTGTCCTTTCTCAGTGTGTGAGGACACTGTCCTTTCTCAGTGTGTGAGGGCACTGCCCTTTCTTCGTGTGGGAGGGACCTGTCCTTTCTCAGTGTGTGAGGGCACTATCCTTTCTCAGTGTGTGAGGGCACTGTCCTATCTCAGTGTGTGAGGGCACTGTCATTTCTCAGTGTGTGAGGGGACTGTCCTTTCTCAGTGTGTGAGGGCACTGTCATTTCTCAGTGTGTGAGGGCACTGTCCTATCTCAGTGTGTGAGGGCACTGTCCTTTCTCAGTGTGTGAGGGGCCTGTCCTTTCTCAGTGTGTGAGGGCACTGTCCTATCTCAGTGTGTGAGGGCACTGTCCTTTCTCAGTGTGTGAGGGCACTGTCCTATTTCAGTGTGTGTGGGCACTGTCCTATCTCAGCGTGTGAGGGCACTGTCCTTTCTCAGTGTGTGAGGGCACTGTCCTATCTCAGTGTGTGAGGGCACTGTCCTTTCTCAGTGTGTGAGGGCACTCTCCTATCTCAGTGTGTGAGGGCACTGTCCTTTCTCAGTGTGTGAGGGGACTGTCCTTTCTCAGTGTGTGAGGGCACTGCCCTTTCTCAGTGTGTGAGGGCACTGCCCTTTCTCAGTGTGTGAGGACACTGTCCTTTCTCAGTGTGTGAGGGCACTGTCCTTTCTCAGTGTGTCAGGGCACTGTCCTATCTCAGATTGTGAGGGGACTGTCCTTTCTCAGTGTGTCAGGGCACTGTCCTATCTCAGTGTGTGAGGGGACTGTCCTTTCTCAGTGTGTGAGGACACTGTCCTTTCTCAGTGTGTGAGGGCACTGCCCTTTCTTCGTGTGGGAGGGGCCTGTCCTTTCTCAGTGTGTGAGGACACTGTCCTTTCTCAGTGTGTGAGGGCACTGTCCTATCTCAGTGTGTGAGGGGACTGTCCTTTCTCAGTGTGTGAGGACACTGTCCTTTCTCAGTGTGTGAGGGCACTGCCCTTTCTTCGTGTGTGAGGGCACTGTCCTTTCTCAGTGTGTGAGGGCACTGCCCTTTCTCAGTGTGTGAGGGCACTGCCCTTTCTTTGTGTGTGTGGGGCCTGTCCTTTCTTCGTGTGTCAGGGCACTGTCCTATTTCAGTGTGTGAGGGGACTGTCCTTTCTCAGTGTGTGAGGGCACTGTCCTCTCTCAGTGTGTGAGGGCACTGTTCCTTCAGTGTGTGTGAGGGCACTGTCCTATCTCAGTGTGTGAGGGCACTGTCCTATCTCAGTGTGTGAGGGCACTGTTCTTTCAGAGTGTGTGAGGGCACTGTCCTATCTCAGTATGTGAGGGCACTGTCCTATCTCAGTGTGTGAGGGCACTGTCCTATCTCAGTGTGTGAGGGCACTGTCCTATGTCAGTGTGTGAGGGCACTGTTCTTTCTGAGTGTGTGAGGGCACTGTCCTTTCTCAGTGTGTGAGGGCACTGTCCTCTCTCAGTGTGTGAGGGCACTGTTCCTTCAGTGTGTGTGAGGGCACTGTCCTATCTCAGTGTGTGAGGGCACTGTCCTATCTCAGTGTGTGAGGGGACTGTTCTTTCAGAGTGTGTGAGGGCACTGTCCTATCTCAGTATGTGAGGGCACTGTCCTATCTCAGTGTGTGAGGGCACTGTCCTATCTTAGTGTGTGAGGGCACTGTCCTATGTCAGTGTGTGAGGGAACTGTTCTTTCAGAGTGTGTGAGGGCACTGTCCTATCTCAGTATGTGAGGGCACTGTCCTATCTCAGTGTGTGAGGGCACTGGCCTATCTCAGTGTGTGAGGGCACTGTCCTATCTCAGTATGTGAGGGCACTGTCCTATCTCAGTGTGTGAGGGCACTGTTCTTTCTGAGTGTGTGAGGGCACTGTTCTTTCTGAGTGTGTGAGGGCACTGTCCCATCTCAGTGTGTGAGGGCACTGTTCTTTCTGAGTATGTGAGGGCACTGTTCTTTCTGAGTGTGTGAGGGCACTGTCCTATCTCAGTGTGTGAGGGCACTGTCCTATCCCAGTGTGTGAGGGCACTGTTCTTTCTGAGTGTGTGAGGGCACTGTCCTATCTCAGTGTGTGAGGGCACTGTCCTATCCCAGTGTGTGAGGGCACTGATCTTTCTGAGTGTGTGAGGACACTGTTCTTTCTGAGTGTGTGAGGGCACTGTCCTATCTCAGTGTGTGAGGGCACTGTCCTATCCCAGTGTGTGAGGGCACTGTTCTTTCTCAGTGTGTGAGGACACTGTCCTATCTCAGTGACTGAGGGCACTGTCCTATCTCAGTGTGTGAGGGCACTGTCCTATCTCAGATGACTGAGGGCACTGTCCTATCTCAGTGTGCGAGGGCACTGTCCTTTCTCAGTGTGTGTGGGCAGTGTCCTTTCTCAGTGTGTGAGGGCACTGTCCTTTCTCAGTGTGTGAGGGCACTGTCCTATCTCAGTGTGTGAGGGCAGTGTCCTTTCTCAGTGTGTGAGGGCACTGTCCTATCTCAGTGTGTGAGGGCAGTCTCCTTTCTCAGTGTGTGAGGGCACTGTCCTATCTCAGTGTCTGAGGGCACTGTCCTATCAGTGTGTGATGGCACTGTTCTCTCTGAGTGTTTGAGGGCACTGTCCTATCTCAGTGTGTGAGGGCACTCTCCTTTCTCAGTGTGTGAGGGCACTCTCCTTTCTCAGTGTGTGAGGACACTGTCCTATCTCAGTGTGTGAGGGCACTGTCCTATCTCAGTGTGTGAGGGCACTGTTCTTTCTGAGTGTGTGAGGGCACTGTCCTATCTCAGTGTGTGAGGGCACTCTCCTTTCTCAGTGTATGAGGGCACTGTCCTTTCTCAGTGTGTGAGGGCACTGTTCTTTCTCAGTGTGTGAGGGCACTGTCCTATCTCTGTGTGTGAGGGCACTGTCCTATCTCAGTGACTGAGGGCACTGTCCTTTCTCAGTGTGTGAGGGCACTGTCCTTTCTCAGCGTGTGAGGGCACTGTCCTATCTCAGTGTGTGAGGGCACTGTCCTTTCTCAGTGTGTGAGGGCACTGTCCTATCTCAGTGTGTGAGGGCACTGTCCTTTCTCAGTGTGTGAGGGCACTCTCCTAACTCAGTGTGTGAGGGCACTGTCCTTTCTCAGTGTGTGAGGGCACTGTCCTTTCTCAGTGTGTGAGGGCACTGCACTTTCTCAGTGTGTGAGGGCACTGTTCTATCTCAGTGTGTGAGGGCACTGTCCTATCTCAGTGTGTGAGGGCACTGTCCTTTCTCAGTGTGTGAGGGCACTGTCCTATCTCAGTGTGTGAGGGCACTGTCCTATCTCAGTGTGTGAGGGCACTGTCCTTTCTCAGTGTGTGAGGGCACTGTCCTATCTCAGTGTGTGAGGGCACTGTCCTTTCTCAGTGTGTCAGGGCACTGTCCTATCTCAGTGTGTGAGGGGACTGTCCTTTCTCAGTGTGTGAGGACACTGTCCTTTCTCAGTGTGTGAGGGCACTGCCCTTTCTTCGACTGGGAGGGGCCTGTCCTTTCTCAGTGTGTGAGGGCACTGTCCTTTCTCAGTGTGTGAGGGGACTGTCCTTTCTCAGTGTGTCAGGGCACTGTCCTATCTCAGTGTGTGAGGGCACTGTCCTTTCTCAGTGTGTGAGGGCACTGTCCTTTCTCAGTGTGTGAGGGGACTGTCCTTTCTCAGTGTGTGAGGACACTGTCCTTTCTCAGTGTGTGAGGGCACTGCCCTTTCTTCGTGTGGGAGGGGCCTGTCCTTTCTCAGTGTGTGAGGGCACTGTCCTTTCTCAGTGTGTCAGGGCACTGTCCTATCTCAGTGTGTGAGGGGACTGTCCTTTCTCAGTGTGTGAGGACACTGTCCTTTCTCAGTGTGTGAGGGCACTGCCCTTTCTTCGTGTGGGAGGGGCCTGTCCTTTCTCAGTGTGTCAGGGCACTGTCCTATCTCAGTGTGTGAGGGGACTGTCCTTTCTCAGTGTGTGAGGACACTGTCCTTTCTCAGTGTGTGAGGATACTGCCCTTTCTTCGTGTGGGAGGGGCCTGTCCTTTCTCAGTGTGTGAGGGCACTGTCCTTTCTCAGTGTGTGAGGGCACTGTCGTATCTCAGTGTGTGAGGGGACTGTCCATTCTCAGTGTGTGAGGACACTGTCCTTTCTCAGTGTGTGAGGGCACTGCCCTTTCTTCGTGTGTGAGGGCACTGTCCTTTCTCAGTGTGTGAGGGCACTGCCCTTTCTCAGTGTGTGAGGGCACTGCCCTTTCTTCGTGTGTGAGGGGCCTGTCCTTTCTTCGTGTGTCAGGGCACTGTCCTATTTCAGTGTGTGAGGGGACTGTCCTTTCTCAGTGTGTGAGGACACTGTACTTTCTCAGTGTGTGAGGGCACTGCCCTTTCTTCGTGTGTGAGGGGCCTGTCCTTTCTCAGTGTGTGAGGGCACTGTCCAATCTCAGTGTGTGAGGGCACTGTCCTTTCTCAGTGTGTCAGGGCACTGTCCTATCTCAGTGTGTGAGGGGACTGTCCTTTCTCAGTGTGTGAGGACACTGTCCTTTCTCAGTGTGTGAGGGCACTGCCCTTTCTTCGTGTGGGAGGGACCTGTCCTTTCTCAGTGTGTGAGGGCACTGTCCTTTCTCAGTGTGTGAGGGCACTGTCCTATCTCAGAGTGTGAGGGCACTGTCATTTCTCAGTGTGTGAGGGGACTGTCCTTTCTCAGTGTGTGAGGGCACTGTCATTTCTCAGTGTGTGAGGGCACTGTCCTATCTCAGTGTGTGAGGGCACTGTCCTTTCTCAGTGTGTGAGGGGCCTGTCCTTTCTCAGTGTGTGACGGCACTGTCCTATCTCAGTGTGTGAGGGCACTGTCCTTTCTCAGTGTGTGAGGGCACTGTCCTATTTCAGTGTGTGTGGGCACTGTCCTATCTCAGCGTGTGAGGGCACTGTCCTTTCTCAGTGTGTGAGGGCACTGTCCTATCTCAGTGTGTGAGGGCACTGTCCTTTCTCAGTGTGTGAGGGCACTCTCCTATCTCAGTGTGTGAGGGCACTGTCCTTTCTCAGTGTGTGAGGGGACTGTCCTTTCTCAGTGTGTGAGGGCACTGCCCTTTCTCAGTGTGTGAGGGCACTGCCCTTTCTCAGTGTGTGAGGACACTGTCCTTTCTCAGTGTGTGAGGGCACTGTCCTTTCTCAGTGTGTCAGGGCACTGTCCTATCTCAGTGTGTGAGGGGACTGTCCTTTCTCAGTGTGTCAGGGCACTGTCCTATCTCAGTGTGTGAGGGGACTGTCCTTTCTCAGTGTGTGAGGACACTGTCCTTTCTCAGTGTGTGAGGGCACTGCCCTTTCTTCGTGTGGGAGGGGCCTGTCCTTTCTCAGTGTGTGAGGGCACTGTCCTTTCTCAGTGTGTGAGGGCACTGTCCTATCTCAGTGTGTGAGGGGACTGTCCTTTCTCAGTGTGTGAGGACACTGTCCTTTCTCAGTGTGTGAGGGCACTGCCCTTTCTTCGTGTGTGAGGGCACTGTCCTTTCTCAGTGTGTGAGGGCACTGCCCTTTCTCAGTGTGTGAGGGCACTGCCCTTTCTTCGTGTGTGAGGGGCCTGTCCTTTCTTCGTGTGTCAGGGCACTGTCCTATTTCAGTGTGTGAGGGGACTGTCCTTTCTCAGTGTGTGAGGACACTGTACTTTCTCAGTGTGTGAGGGCACTGCCCTTTCTTCGTGTGTGAGGGGCCTGTCCTTTCTCAGTGTGTGAGGGCACTGTCCAATCTCAGTGTGTGAGGGCACTGTCCTTTCTCAGTGTGTCAGGGCACTGTCCTATCTCAGTGTGTAAGAGGACTGTCCTTTCTCAGTGTGTGAGGACACTGTCCTTTCTCAGTGTGTGAGGGCACTGCCCTTTCTTCGTGTGGGAGGGACCTGTCCTTTCTCAGTGTGTGAGGGCACTGTCCTTTCTCAGTGTGTGAGGGCACTGTCCTATCTCAGTGTGTGAGGGCACTGTCATTTCTCAGTGTGTGAGGGCACTGTCCTATCTCAGTGTGTGAGGGCAGTGTCCTTTCTCAGTGTGTGAGGGCACTGTCCTATCTCAGTGTGTGAGGGCACTGTCCTTTCTCAGTGTGTCAGGGCACTGTCCTAACTCAGTGTGTGAGGGGACTGTCCTTTCTCAGTGTGTGAGGGCACTGTCATTTCTCAGTGTGTGAGGGCACTGTCCTATCTCAGTGTGTGAGGGCACTGTCCTTTCTCAGTGTGTGAGGGGCCTGTCCTTTCTCAGTGTGTGAGGGCACTGTCCTATCTCAGTGTGTGAGGGCACTGTCCTTTCTCAGTGTGTGAGGGCACTGTCCTATTTCAGTGTGTGTGGTCACTGTCCTATCTCAGCGTGTGAGGGCACTGTCCTTTCTCAGTGTGTGAGGGCACTGTCCTATCTCAGTGTGTGAGGGCACTGTCCTTTCTCAGTGTGTGAGGGCACTCTCCTATCTCAGTGTGTGAGGGCACTGTCCTTTCTCAGTGTGTGAGGGGACTGTCCTTTCTCAGTGTGTGAGGGCACTGCCCTTTCTCAGTGTGTGAGGACACTGTCCTTTCTCAGTGTGTGAGGGCACTGTCCTATCTCAGATTGTGAGGGGACTGTCCTTTCTCAGTGTGTGAGGACACTGTCCTTTCTCAGTGTGTGAGGGGACTGTCCTTTCTCAGTGTGTCAGGGCACTGTCCTTTCTCAGTGTGTGAGGGCACTGCCCTTTCTTCGTGTGGGAGGGGCCTGTCCTTTCTCAGTGTGTCAGGGCACTGTCCTATCTCAGTGTGTGAGGGGACTGTCCTTTCTCAGTGTGTGAGGACACTGTCCTTTCTCAGTGTGTGAGGGCACTGTCCTTTCTCAGTGTGTGAGGGCACTGTCCTATCTCAGTGTGTGAGGGCACTGTCCTTTCTCAGTGTGTGAGGGCACTGTCCTATCTCAGTGTGTGAGGGCACTGTCCTTTCTCAGTGTGTCAGGGCACTGTCCTATCTCAGCGTGTGAGGGCACTGTCCTTTCTCAGTGTGTGAGGGCACTGTCCTATCTCAGTGTGTGAGGGCACTGTCCTTTCTCAGTGTGTGAGGGCACTCTCCTATCTCAGTGTGTGAGGGCACTGTCCTTTCTCAGTGTGTGAGGGGACTGTCCTTTCTCAGTGTGTGAGGGCACTGCACTTTCTCAGTGTGTGAGGACACTGTCCTTTCTCCGTGTGTGAGGGCACTGTCCTATCTCAGATTGTGAGGGGACTGTCCTTTCTCAGTGTGTGAGGACACTGTCCTTTCTCAGTGTGTGAGGGGACTGTCCTTTCTCAGTGTGTCAGGGCACTGTCCTTTCTCAGTGTATGAGGGCACTGCCCTTTCGTCGTGTGGGAGGGGCCTGTCCTTTCTCAGTGTGTCAGGGCACTGTCCTATCTCAGTGTGTGAGGGGACTGTCCTTTCTCAGTGTGTGAGGACACTGTCCTTTCTCAGTGTGTGAGGGCACTGCCCTTTCTTCGTGTGGGAGGGGCCTGTCCTTTCTCAGTGTGTGAGGGCACTGTCCTTTCTCAGTGTGTGAGGGGACTGTCCTTTCTCAGTGTGTGAGGACACTGTCCTTTCTCAGTGTGTGAGGGCACTGCCCTTTCTTCGTGTGGGAGGGGCCTGTCCTTTCTCAGTGTGTGAGGGCACTGTCCTTTCTCAGTGTGTGAGGGCACTGTCCTTTCTCAGTGTGTGAGGGGACTGTCCTTTCTCAGTGTGTGAGGACACTGTCCTTTCTCAGTGTGTGAGGGCACTGTCCTATCTCAGATTGTGAGGGGACTGTCCTTTCTCAGTGTGTGAGGACACTGTCCTTTCTCAGTGTGTGAGGGGACTGTCCTTTCTCAGTGTGTCAGGGCACTGTCCTTTCTCAGTGTGTGAGGGCACTGCCCTTTCTTCGTGTGGGAGGGGAATGTCCTTTCTCAGTGTGTCAGGGCACTGTCCTATCTCAGTGTGTGAGGGGACTGTCCTTTCTCAGTGTGTGAGGACACTGTCCTTTCTCAGTGTGTGAGGGCACTGTCCTTTCTCAGTGTGTGAGGGCACTGTCCTATCTCAGTGTGTGAGGGCACTGTCCTTTCTCAGTGTGTGAGGGCACTGTCCTTTCTCAGTGTGTGAGGGCACTGTCCTATTTCAGTGTGTGTGGGCACTGTCCTATCTCAGCGTGTGAGGGCACTGTCCTTTCTCAGTGTGTGAGGGCACTGTCCTATCTCAGTGTGTGAGGGCACTGTCCTTTCTCAGTGTGTGAGGGCACTCTCCTATCTCAGTGTGTGAGGGCACTGTCCTTTCTCAGTGTGTGAGGGGACTGTCCTTTCTCAGTGTGTGAGGGCACTGCACTTTCTCAGTGTGTGAGGACACTGTCCTTTCTCCGTGTGTGAGGGCACTGTCCTATCTCAGATTGTGAGGGGACTGTCCTTTCTCAGTGTGTGAGGACACTGTCCTTTCTCAGTGTGTGAGGGGACTGTCCTTTCTCAGTGTGTCAGGGCACTGTCCTTTCTCAGTGTGTGAGGGCACCGCCCTTTCTTCGTGTGGGAGGGGCTTGTCCTTTCTCAGTGTGTCAGGGCACTGTCCTATCTCAGTGTGTGAGGGGACTGTCCTTTCTCAGTGTGTGAGGACACTGTCCTTTCTCAGTGTGTGAGGGCACTGCCCTTTCTTCGTGTGGGAGGGGCCTGTCCTTTCTCAGTGTGTGAGGGCACTGTCCTTTCTCAGTGTGTGAGGGCACTGTCCTTTCTCAGTGTGTGAGGGGACTGTCCTTTCTCAGTGTGTGAGGACACTGTCCTTTCTCAGTGTGTGAGGGCACTGCCCTTTCTTCGTGTGGGAGGGGCTTGTCCTTTCTCAGTGTGTGAGGGCACTGTCCTTTCTCAGTGTGTGAGGGCACTGTCCTATCTCAGTGTGTGAGGGGACTGTTCTTTCTCAGTGTGTGAGGATACTGTCCTTTCTCAGTGTGTGAGGGCACTGCCCTTTCTTCGTGTGTGAGGGCACTGTCCTTTCTCAGTGTGTGAGGGCACTGCCCTTTCTCAGTGTGTGAGCACACTGTCCTTTCTCAGTGTGTGAGGGCACTGTCCTATCTCAGTGTGTAAGGGGACTGTCCTTTCTCAGTGTGTGAGGACACTGTCCTTTCTCAGTGTGTGAGGGCACTGCCCTTTCTTCGTGTGTGAGGGGCCTGTCCTTTCTCAGTGTGTGAGGGCACTGTCCTATCTCAGTGTGTGAGGGCACTGTCCTTTCTCAGTGTGTGAGGGCACTGTCCTATCTCAGTGTGTGAGGGCACTGTCCTTTCTCAGTGTGTGAGGGCACTGTCCTATTTCAGTGTGTGTGGGCACTGTCCTATCTCAGCGTGTGAGGGCACTGTCCTTTCTCAGTGTGTGAGGGCACTGTCCTATCTCAGTGTGTGAGGGCACTGTCCTTTCTCAGTGTGTGAGGGCACTCTCCTATCTCAGTGTGTGAGGGCACTGTCCTTTCTCAGTGTGTGAGGGGACTGTCCTTTCTCAGTGTGTGAGGGCACTGCCCTTTCTCAGTGTGTGAGGACACTGTCCTTTCTCAGTGTGTGAGGGCACTGTCCTATCTCAGATTGTGAGGGGACTGTCCTTTCTCAGTGTGTGAGGACACTGTCCTTTCTCAGTGTGTGAGGGGACTGTCCTTTCTCAGTGTGTCAGGGCACTGTCCTTTCTCAGTGTGTGAGGGCACTGCCCTTTCTTCGTGTGGGAGGGGCCTGTCCTTTCTCAGTGTGTCAGGGCACTGTCCTATCTCAGTGTGTGAGGGGACTGTCCTTTCTCAGTGTGTGAGGACACTGTCCTTTCTCAGTGTGTGAGGGCACTGTCCTTTCTCAGTGTGTGAGGGCACTGTCCTATCTCAGTGTGTGAGGGCACTGTCCTTTCTCAGTGTGTGAGGGCACTGTCCTTTCTCAGTGTGTGAGGGCACTGTCCTATTTCAGTGTGTGTGGGCACTGTCCTATCTCAGCGTGTGAGGGCACTGTCCTTTCTCAGTGTGTGAGGGCACTGTCCTATCTCAGTGTGTGAGGGCACTGTCCTTTCTCAGTGTGTGAGGGCACTCTCCTATCTCAGTGTGTGAGGGCACTGTCCTTTCTCAGTGTGTGAGGGGACTGTCCTTTCTCAGTGTGTGAGGGCACTGCACTTTCTCAGTGTGTGAGGACACTGTCCTTTCTCCGTGTGTGAGGGCACTGTCCTATCTCAGATTGTGAGGGGACTGTCCTTTCTCAGTGTGTGAGGACACTGTCCTTTCTCAGTGTGTGAGGGGACTGTCCTTTCTCAGTGTGTCAGGGCACTGTCCTTTCTCAGTGTATGAGGGCACTGCCCTTTCTTCGTGTGGGAGGGGCCTGTCCTTTCTCAGTGTGTCAGGGCACTGTCCTATCTCAGTGTGTGAGGGGACTGTCCTTTCTCAGTGTGTGAGGACACTGTCCTTTCTCAGTGTGTGAGGGCACTGCCCTTTCTTCGTGTGGGAGGGGCCTGTCCTTTCTCAGTGTGTGAGGGCACTGTCCTTTCTCAGTGTGTGAGGGGACTGTCCTTTCTCAGTGTGTGAGGACACTGTCCTTTCTCAGTGTGTGAGGGCACTGCCCTTTCTTCGTGTGGGAGGGGCCTGTCCTTTCTCAGTGTGTGAGGGCACTGTCCTTTCTCAGTGTGTGAGGGCACTGTCCTTTCTCAGTGTGTGAGGGGACTGTCCTTTCTCAGTGTGTGAGGACACTGTCCTTTCTCAGTGTGTGAGGGCACTGTCCTATCTCAGATTGTGAGGGGACTGTCCTTTCTCAGTGTGTGAGGACACTGTCCTTTCTCAGTGTGTGAGGGGACTGTCCTTTCTCAGTGTGTGAGGACACTGTCCTTTCTCAGTGTGTGAGGGCACTGCCCTTTCTTCGTGTGGGAGGGACCTGTCCTTTCTCAGTGTGTGAGGGCACTGTCCTTTCTCAGTGTGTGAGGGCACTGTCCTATCTCAGTGTGTGAGGGCACTGTCATTTCTCAGTGTGTGAGGGCACTGTCCTATCTCAGTGTGTGAGGGCAGTGTCCTTTCTCAGTGTGTGAGGGCACTGTCCTATCTCAGTGTGTGAGGGCACTGTCCTTTCTCAGTGTGTCAGGGCACTGTCCTAACTCAGTGTGTGAGGGGACTGTCCTTTCTCAGTGTGTGAGGGCACTGTCATTTCTCAGTGTGTGAGGGCACTGTCCTATCTCAGTGTGTGAGGGCACTGTCCTTTCTCAGTGTGTGAGGGGCCTGTCCTTTCTCAGTGTGTGAGGGCACTGTCCTATCTCAGTGTGTGAGGGCACTGTCCTTTCTCAGTGTGTGAGGGCACTGTCCTATTTCAGTGTGTGTGGTCACTGTCCTATCTCAGCGTGTGAGGGCACTGTCCTTTCTCAGTGTGTGAGGGCACTGTCCTATCTCAGTGTGTGAGGGCACTGTCCTTTCTCAGTGTGTGAGGGCACTCTCCTATCTCAGTGTGTGAGGGCACTGTCCTTTCTCAGTGTGTGAGGGGACTGTCCTTTCTCAGTGTGTGAGGGCACTGCCCTTTCTCAGTGTGTGAGGACACTGTCCTTTCTCAGTGTGTGAGGGCACTGTCCTATCTCAGATTGTGAGGGGACTGTCCTTTCTCAGTGTGTGAGGACACTGTCCTTTCTCAGTGTGTGAGGGGACTGTCCTTTCTCAGTGTGTCAGGGCACTGTCCTTTCTCAGTGTGTGAGGGCACTGCCCTTTCTTCGTGTGGGAGGGGCCTGTCCTTTCTCAGTGTGTCAGGGCACTGTCCTATCTCAGTGTGTGAGGGGACTGTCCTTTCTCAGTGTGTGAGGACACTGTCCTTTCTCAGTGTGTGAGGGCACTGCCCTTTCTTCGTGTGGGAGGGGCCTGTCCTTTCTCAGTGTGTGAGGGCACTGTCCTTTCTCAGTGTGTGAGGGGACTGTCCTTTCTCAGTGTGTGAGGACACTGTCCTTTCTCAGTGTGTGAGGGCACTGCCCTTTCTTCGTGTGGGAGGGGCCTGTCCTTTCTCAGTGTGTGAGGGCACTGTCCTTTCTCAGTGTGTGAGGGCACTGTCCTTTCTCAGTGTGTGAGGGGACTGTCCTTTCTCAGTGTGTGAGGACACTGTCCTTTCTCAGTGTGTGAGGGCACTGTCCTATCTCAGATTGTGAGGGGACTGTCCTTTCTCAGTGTGTGAGGACACTGTCCTTTCTCAGTGTGTGAGGGGACTGTCCTTTCTCAGTGTGTGAGGACACTGTCCTTTCTCAGTGTGTGAGGGCACTGCCCTTTCTTCGTGTGGGAGGGACCTGTCCTTTCTCAGTGTGTGAGGGCACTGTCCTTTCTCAGTGTGTGAGGGCACTGTCCTATCTCAGTGTGTGAGGGCACTGTCATTTCTCAGTGTGTGAGGGCACTGTCCTATCTCAGTGTGTGAGGGCAGTGTCCTTTCTCAGTGTGTGAGGGCACTGTCCTATCTCAGTGTGTGAGGGCACTGTCCTTTCTCAGTGTGTCAGGGCACTGTCCTAACTCAGTGTGTGAGGGGACTGTCCTTTCTCAGTGTGTGAGGGCACTGTCATTTCTCAGTGTGTGAGGGCACTGTCCTATCTCAGTGTGTGAGGGCACTGTCCTTTCTCAGTGTGTGAGGGGCCTGTCCTTTCTCAGTGTGTGAGGGCACTGTCCTATCTCAGTGTGTGAGGGCACTGTCCTTTCTCAGTGTGTGAGGGCACTGTCCTATTTCAGTGTGTGTGGTCACTGTCCTATCTCAGCGTGTGAGGGCACTGTCCTTTCTCAGTGTGTGAGGGCACTGTCCTATCTCAGTGTGTGAGGGCACTGTCCTTTCTCAGTGTGTGAGGGCACTCTCCTATCTCAGTGTGTGAGGGCACTGTCCTTTCTCAGTGTGTGAGGGGACTGTCCTTTCTCAGTGTGTGAGGGCACTGCCCTTTCTCAGTGTGTGAGGACACTGTCCTTTCTCAGTGTGTGAGGGCACTGTCCTATCTCAGATTGTGAGGGGACTGTCCTTTCTCAGTGTGTGAGGACACTGTCCTTTCTCAGTGTGTGAGGGGACTGTCCTTTCTCAGTGTGTCAGGGCACTGTCCTTTCTCAGTGTGTGAGGGCACTGCCCTTTCTTCGTGTGGGAGGGGCCTGTCCTTTCTCAGTGTGTCAGGGCACTGTCCTATCTCAGTGTGTGAGGGGACTGTCCTTTCTCAGTGTGTGAGGACACTGTCCTTTCTCAGTGTGTGAGGGCACTGTCCTTTCTCAGTGTGTGAGGGCACTGTCCTATCTCAGTGTGTGAGGGCACTGTCCTTTCTCAGTGTGTGAGGGCACTGTCCTTTCTCAGTGTGTGAGGGCACTGTCCTATTTCAGTGTGTGTGGGCACTGTCCTATCTCAGCGTGTGAGGGCACTGTCCTTTCTCAGTGTGTGAGGGCACTGTCCTATCTCAGTGTGTGAGGGCACTGTCCTTTCTCAGTGTGTGAGGGCACTCTCCTATCTCAGTGTGTGAGGGCACTGTCCTTTCTCAGTGTGTGAGGGGACTGTCCTTTCTCAGTGTGTGAGGGCACTGCACTTTCTCAGTGTGTGAGGACACTGTCCTTTCTCCGTGTGTGAGGGCACTGTCCTATCTCAGATTGTGAGGGGACTGTCCTTTCTCAGTGTGTGAGGACACTGTCCTTTCTCAGTGTGTGAGGGGACTGTCCTTTCTCAGTGTGTCAGGGCACTGTCCTTTCTCAGTGTATGAGGGCACTGCCCTTTCTTCGTGTGGGAGGGGCCTGTCCTTTCTCAGTGTGTCAGGGCACTGTCCTATCTCAGTGTGTGAGGGGACTGTCCTTTCTCAGTGTGTGAGGACACTGTCCTTTCTCAGTGTGTGAGGGCACTGCCCTTTCTTCGTGTGGGAGGGGCCTGTCCTTTCTCAGTGTGTGAGGGCACTGTCCTTTCTCAGTGTGTGAGGGGACTGTCCTTTCTCAGTGTGTGAGGACACTGTCCTTTCTCAGTGTGTGAGGGCACTGCCCTTTCTTCGTGTGGGAGGGGCCTGTCCTTTCTCAGTGTGTGAGGGCACTGTCCTTTCTCAGTGTGTGAGGGCACTGTCCTTTCTCAGTGTGTGAGGGGACTGTCCTTTCTCAGTGTGTGAGGACACTGTCCTTTCTCAGTGTGTGAGGGCACTGTCCTATCTCAGATTGTGAGGGGACTGTCCTTTCTCAGTGTGTGAGGACACTGTCCTTTCTCAGTGTGTGAGGGGACTGTCCTTTCTCAGTGTGTCAGGGCACTGTCCTTTCTCAGTGTGTGAGGGCACTGCCCTTTCTTCGTGTGGGAGGGGAATGTCCTTTCTCAGTGTGTCAGGGCACTGTCCTATCTCAGTGTGTGAGGGGACTGTCCTTTCTCAGTGTGTGAGGACACTGTCCTTTCTCAGTGTGTGAGGGCACTGTCCTTTCTCAGTGTGTGAGGGCACTGTCCTATCTCAGTGTGTGAGGGCACTGTCCTTTCTCAGTGTGTGAGGGCACTGTCCTTTCTCAGTGTGTGAGGGCACTGTCCTATTTCAGTGTGTGTGGGCACTGTCCTATCTCAGCGTGTGAGGGCACTGTCCTTTCTCAGTGTGTGAGGGCACTGTCCTATCTCAGTGTGTGAGGGCACTGTCCTTTCTCAGTGTGTGAGGGCACTCTCCTATCTCAGTGTGTGAGGGCACTGTCCTTTCTCAGTGTGTGAGGGGACTGTCCTTTCTCAGTGTGTGAGGGCACTGCACTTTCTCAGTGTGTGAGGACACTGTCCTTTCTCCGTGTGTGAGGGCACTGTCCTATCTCAGATTGTGAGGGGCCTGTCCTTTCTCAGTGTGTGAGGACACTGTCCTTTCTCAGTGTGTGAGGGGACGGTCCTTTCTCAGTGTGTCAGGGCACTGTCCTTTCTCAGTGTGTGAGGGCACCGCCCTTTCTTCGTGTGGGAGGGGCTTGTCCTTTCTCAGTGTGTCAGGGCACTGTCCTATCTCAGTGTGTGAGGGGACTGTCCTTTCTCAGTGTGTGAGGACACTGTCCTTTCTCAGTGTGTGAGGGCACTGCCCTTTCTTCGTGTGGGAGGGGCCTGTCCTTTCTCAGTGTGTGAGGGCACTGTCCTTTCTCAGTGTGTGAGGGCACTGTCCTTTCTCAGTGTGTGAGGGGACTGTCCTTTCTCAGTGTGTGAGGACACTGTCCTTTCTCAGTGTGTGAGGGCACTGCCCTTTCTTCGTGTGGGAGGGGCTTGTCCTTTCTCAGTGTGTGAGGGCACTGTCCTTTCTCAGTGTGTGAGGGCACTGTCCTATCTCAGTGTGTGAGGGGACTGTTCTTTCTCAGTGTGTGAGGATACTGTCCTTTCTCAGTGTGTGAGGGCACTGCCCTTTCTTCGTGTGTGAGGGCACTGTCCTTTCTCAGTGTGTGAGGGCACTGCCCTTTCTCAGTGTGTGAGCACACTGTCCTTTCTCAGTGTGTGAGGGCACTGCCCTTTCTTCGTGTGTGAGGGGCCTGTCCTTTCTCAGTGTGTGAGGGCACTGTCCTATCTCAGTGTGTAAGGGGACTGTCCTTTCTCAGTGTGTGAGGACACTGTCCTTTCTCAGTGTGTGAGGGCACTGCCCTTTCTTCGTGTGTGAGGGGCCTGTCCTTTCTCAGTGTGTGAGGGCACTGTCCTATCTCAGTGTGTGAGGGCACTGTCCTTTCTCAGTGTGTGAGGGCACTGTCCTATCTCAGTGTGTGAGGGCACTGTCCTTTCTCAGTGTGTGAGGGCACTGTCCTTTCTCAGTGTGTGAGGGCACTGTCCTATTTCAGTGTGTGTGGGCACTGTCCTATCTCAGCGTGTGAGGGCACTGTCCTTTCTCAGTGTGTGAGGGCACTGTCCTATCTCAGTGTGTGAGGGCACTGTCCTTTCTCAGTGTGTGAGGGCACTCTCCTATCTCAGTGTGTGAGGGCACTGTCCTTTCTCAGTGTGTGAGGGGACTGTCCTTTCTCAGTGTGTGAGGGCACTGCACTTTCGCAGTGTGTGAGGACACTGTCCTTTCTCCGTGTGTGAGGGCACTGTCCTATCTCAGATTGTGAGGGGCCTGTCCTTTCTCAGTGTGTGAGGACACTGTCCTTTCTCAGTGTGTGAGGGGACGGTCCTTTCTCAGTGTGTCAGGGCACTGTCCTTTCTCAGTGTGTGAGGGCACCGCCCTTTCTTCGTGTGGGAGGGGCTTGTCCTTTCTCAGTGTGTCAGGGCACTGTCCTATCTCAGTGTGTGAGGGGACTGTCCTTTCTCAGTGTGTGAGGACACTGTCCTTTCTCAGTGTGTGAGGGCACTGCCCTTTCTTCGTGTGGGAGGGGCCTGTCCTTTCTCAGTGTGTGAGGGCACTGTCCTTTCTCAGTGTGTGAGGGCACTGTCCTTTCTCAGTGTGTGAGGGGACTGTCCTTTCTCAGTGTGTGAGGACACTGTCCTTTCTCAGTGTGTGAGGGCACTGCCCTTTCTTCGTGTGGGAGGGGCTTGTCCTTTCTCAGTGTGTGAGGGCACTGTCCTTTCTCAGTGTGTGAGGGCACTGTCCTATCTCAGTGTGTGAGGGGACTGTTCTTTCTCAGTGTGTGAGGATACTGTCCTTTCTCAGTGTGTGAGGGCACTGCCCTTTCTTCGTGTGTGAGGGCACTGTCCTTTCTCAGTGTGTGAGGGCACTGCCCTTTCTCAGTGTGTGAGCACACTGTCCTTTCTCAGTGTGTGAGGGCACTGCCCTTTCTTCGTGTGTGAGGGGCCTGTCCTTTCTCAGTGTGTGAGGGCACTGTCCTATCTCAGTGTGTAAGGGGACTGTCCTTTCTCAGTGTGTGAGGACACTGTCCTTTCTCAGTGTGTGAGGGCACTGCCCTTTCTTCGTGTGTGAGGGGCCTGTCCTTTCTCAGTGTGTGAGGGCACTGTCCTATCTCAGTGTGTGAGGGCACTGTCCTTTCTCAGTGTGTGAGGGCACTGTCCTATCTCAGTGTGTGAGGGCACTCTCCTTTCTCAGTGTGTGAGGGCACTGTCCTATCTCAGTGAATGAGGGCACTGTCTTTTCACAGTGTGTGAGGGCACTGTCCTTTCTCAGTGTGTGAGGGCACTGTCCTATCTCAGTATGTGAGGGGACTGTCCTATCTCAGTGTGTGAGGGCACTGTCCTTTCTCAGTGTGTGAGGGCACTGACCTTTCTCAGTGTGTGAGGGCACTGTCCTTTCTCAGTGACTGAGGGCACTGTCCTTTCTCAGTGTGTGAGGGGACTGTCCTTTCTCAGTGTGTGAGGACACTGTCCTTTCTCAGTGTGTGAGGGCACTGCCCTTTCTTCGTGAGTGAGGGGCCTGTCCTTTCTCAGTGTGTGAGGGCACTGTCCTTTCTCAGTGTGTGAGGGCACTGTCCTATTTCAGTGTGTGAGGGCACTGTCCTATCTCAGTGTGTGAGGGCACTGTCCTATCTCAGTGTGTGAGGGCACTTTCCTTTCTCAGTGTGTGAGGGCACTCTGCTATCTCAGTGTGTGAGGGCACTCTCCTATCTCAGTGTGTGTGGGCACTGTCCTTTCTTCGTGTGTGAGGGCACTGTCCTGTCTCAGTGTGTTAGGGCACTGTCCTATCTCAGTGTGTGAGGGCACTATCCTTTCTCAGTGTGTGTGGGCACTGTCCTTTCTCAGTGTGTGAGGGGACTGTCCTTTCTCAGTGTGTGAGGGCACTGTCCTATTTCATTGTGTGAGGGCACTGTCCTTTCTCAGTGTGTGTGGGCACTGTCCTTTCTTATTGCCTGATGTGCCGCCGGCTAATGAGTAATCTGGTTTCTGAGTTAGGATGTGGGCCCTTTAGGAACCTCATCCTTAAAGATAATTGCACTTGAAGTGGAAGCTCCTGGAATGGGAGTAGAATTATACCCACCATTTGAGCAAATAGGGGAGTTCAGGGAAGTAAGCGTACGCTGCCCCCTTACTTAGTCTTGCCAGAGATATTCTTAGTCTGTAGTAGTTAAACATTAATCTTTGTTAAATTATAACTATTTGCACTTCACACTAGCCTGTGTGATTTCTTCAAAACCACGCTGCATCTATTCTCGAGTCTCTCGCACATGTGATCTCTTACATCATCATGGTAGGTGGTACTTTTTACACTCTTCAAGATTAACCCTTTCAGACCCTTATACATCATCTCCCCTCAAGTTTTTAGCCAAATATATCTTTACATACAATCAATGTTTTATTTACATACAACCCCATCTCCTCGAAGTTTCTGACTTCATACATTTAATCTGTCAGGAGTCTTCACAATTCTCCCTGACCTTGTTGTCGTCAGATGTGGAAGATTGGTAGTCTTTCTCTGATCTTTTGTGTCTTGACTTGGACAGCCATCGTTGAGGTTTGTAGAATTCAGTGCTTTCTGAATTTCCGGTTCAACATCTGATTCATTTAAATGTATGACTAATTGATGTCTTTGATGTAAAGGAATATGATTCCTTCTATTTCTTCCTATAGTACCTTCTGGAGCTCTTCGTAAATAAGATCGCTGTTGACTCTCCTCTTTCTGGAGAATTTGTCCTCTGTTTTGGTCTCGTACCCATACCTTTTGCTCTTCTGACAACTTCGGTAGGTTTCTGGTACCGTATTATGGGCTTGTTTCTTTCGATAAGACTTTTCTTTGTCTTCGACTCTGATTATCCTTGCTCTGTAACCCTGGAAGTAATTTCTTGGTTAGAATTGGAAGTTGCGTTTGAAGTTTTCTTTCCATTAAGAGTTCTGATGGCTCTAATCCGCATAATAATGGAGTAGTTCTGTGTGTCAGTAGTGCGAATTGGAAATCTTGAATTTTCTTCAACATTACTTTAATAGTTTTGACTGCTTGCTTAGCTTCTCCATTAGACTGTGGATACCTAGAGGAACGTGATAGTTGAAAAATACACATTTTTCCACAAAGGAATGACCTTCCTTCAATCATAAGGTCAGAAGTGGGGATGTTTGCAGATGACTGCACAATGTTCAGCACCATTCGTGACTCCTCAGATACTGAAGCAGTCTGTGTAGAAACGCAGCAAGACCTGGACAAGACCCAGGCTTGGGCTGATAAGTGGCAAGTAACATTCACGCTACACAAGTGCCAGACTATGGTCATCCCCAACAGGGGAGAATCTAACCATCTCCCTTTGACATTCAATGGCATTACAATTGCTGAATCCCACACTATCAACATTCTGGGGGTTACCATTGACCAGAAACTGAACTGGAGTAGCCATATAAATGCCATGGCTACAACAGCAGGTCAGAGGCTAGGAGTCCTGCACCGAGTAACTCACCTCCTGACTCCCCAAAGCCTGTCCACCATCTACAAGGCACAAGTCAGGAGTGTGTTGGCATGTTCTCCACTTGCCTGGATGGGTGCAGCTCCAACAACACTCAAGAAGCTTGACACTATCCAGGACAAAGCAGCCCGCTTGATTGGCACCCCATCCACAAACATTCACTCCCTCCACCACCGACGCACAGTGGCAGCAGTGTGTACCATCTACAAGATGCACTGCAGCAATGCACCAAGGCTCCTTAGACAGCATCTTCCAAACCCGCGACCTCTACCAACTAGAAGAACAAGGGCAGCAGATGCATGGGAACACCATCACCTGCAAGTTCCCCTCCAAGCCACACACTATCCTGGCTTGGAACTATATCGCTGTTCCTTCACTGTTGCTGGGTCAAAATCCTGGAACGCCCTTCCTAACAGCACTGTGGGTGTACCTATCCCACATCCCCACATGGACTGCAGCAGTTCAAGAAGGCAGCTCACCACCACCTTCTCAAAGGCAATTAGGGATGGGCAATAAGTGCTGCCCTAGCCAGTGACACCTACATCCCATGAATGAATAAAAAAAAGTAATTGTTTGCAAATTGTGGCCCTTTATCGGATACAACCTGATCAGATATACTCGGTGTTGCAAGTACATCTTGTAAAACTCTGATAACTGCTTCAGTTATTGTTGTGTATATCCGTTTACCCTTGATCCATCTTGAAAAGTAATTGACTATAATTAGATAGGATCTCTCATCAAAGAAGAATAAATCCATTGCCAATCATTCCCATGGTCTAGTTGGGAGTTGGGTCGGAATTAGAGGTTCTCTCTGATCCTGTCTGTGCACTGCACATGTCTGACAATTTGAAATCAGTTCTTTTATATCCTTTGATACTCTTGGCCACCAAATGGACGCCTGAGCCCGTGCTCTACATTTAGTTGTGCACGTATGACCCTGGTATATTTTCTCCAAGACATCTACTCTGAGTGACTCTGGAATCACCAGTCTCTCATTATCTACCAGAAAATCATCCACTATGGTAAAGTATCCTCTGTGTTCGAAAAACATTTTCATCCTCTTACCCTTGGGACTCTGTTGTGGCCAGCCTTGCTCGTAATATTGGAGGACATGGATGCATTCTTCATCTTGCCTCTGTGCCTAATGAATTTGTTGGACTTGCTTTTTGCCGAGTTCTCTTTCCGTGTAGAACTCCTGCAGGAATTTGCTGCTTTTCCCTTTCTTGGTCTGGTAATCCTTGGATGGAATGGTGGCCTGTGCTGTGTTGTGCAGGGTCTCTTTCCATTGGGCAGGATCTCTGGCGGAGTCCGGACTCTCAGTAGTGCTCTGGCCTGGGTGGGGAGGGGGCTCTCCCTCTGTCCTGGCTCAGTCTCTCTAGATCTGCGAACAATTTTGGGAATTCCTTTGAAAGTGACTCCTGGATTCTTGTTTAACTTTTTCTACCTTATCTATAAGATGAAAGTTGATACAAGCTCTTCTACTTAAGAGAGAGAACCCCTGATTTCTTCGGATATACAGTGTTTCTTATATCTGCTTTCCCTTGTACTGAAGTGTTGGTTGTAACTTCCCCTTCACTTCAAGTTCAACCCCACCTGGGCCATATAACTGAGTTTCCATTGGTTGCAGAAAGTGTGTGGATAGACACGGCACTTTGTTTGATAAGGCCATTTCAATTGCTTCTTATTCAAGTTTGAAATTAGTGATATGTCCATTGACATATATGACTGCAGACCAAAATGCTTGATTCTTGTATATTGATCTCGCCGTGAAAATGTTTTGATTGCCCTCTTGCAGGAGGTTGTTTAACATTGTTAACCATTCTATTCTTAAATGTTTTTTCTTTAGAATTTGAGGTAGTTGGTACATTTTACTGAAATGCCTTATTTTACAACAATAAAAGCATCCTGCTCTGTTTGCAGGACACTGTTCGCACTTGTGGCTACTTTTGGCACCACATCGCTAGCAGGGTTGAACGGCCTTTTTTGCTTCGCACCCGCACCCCCCCACCCCCCCACCCACCACCCACCACCCACCTCCCACCCCCAAGGTGTACCTTTTTTTCTGATGCCTCTTTTTCAGCCCTCTGGTTAAGGAACTGAACAGTTGCAGGAGGTTTCCTGAACCAAGGTCTTCACCTCACTGAATTGGTCTGTTGCTCTTTCAGACCTCAGCTTGTGTCACCAGCTATATTGCTTTGTCCAGTGTGAGGCCTTCTTTAGACTGCAATAAATCTGATAGCGATTCATCAGCAACACCCACAACAATATGATCTCTTATCAATTCTGCTTTAAGGTCTCCATACTCACATCCTTCAGCTAGTCTGCAAAGGTCATTCACAGAAGCATCAACTTTACCGCCCAGTTGAATCTTGCTCTTTCTAAAATCATATTATTCCGCAAGTTGATATAAGAATCAAAAGCTTTTAAAACTATAAAACTTCATTAAGACCTTGTCTGGAAATCACATCATCTGCTATAACCGCAATAGAATATAACAGTGTATTCACTTGCTCTGCTTCAGATTGGCTAACTAACTCAGATGCAATTCTGTTTTTGAGAAACCCCTTTTCCATAACACCCAGTTTTGTATTGCTTGGATTATCTTGACTTTGGAAACTCTCCAGTATTCCCTTTTTTTTTATCCATGTTGCTTTATTTTATAGATTTTTTTTAGAGTGTTCTCTTTAAGAAACTCTGTTTTTTTCAGGCTGGTTTGCTTTAATAGAGTGTCACAGGTGCTCTTGAGTGTTCCCTACTGTTCAATAGGCTGTTTTAGGGGTTCCCCCTTTGCTTGAGGACTTCACTTTCTTTGTTTATTCAGGCTAGATTGCCTTAATGGAGTTGACACAGCAGTTTGAGAATTTCCTGCTGTTTTAATAGGCTGTTCTCGGGTTTTCCCCTTTCTTTGAGAACTTCAATTTATTTGTTTTTCTTCAGGCTTGGTTGCCTTAATGGAGTGCCCCTGCTGTGTTCGGGGGTTTCCCATGCTTTTCAGCAGTTTGCGTGCTTTTCAGGGGTTTCCCGCTCTTCACCCTCATGTTCAGCCTGAGTGAAGCATTGGATTTTTCCCGTTTTTTTCCCAGCATAATTCTTTCAGAAAATTACTTTAAGCCCTTCATAGGTTTTTAACGTGATTCCTTGATTGTCGGCACCCGATCGATGGAATTGATTGGCAGGTGAACATGCTTCTATTCTGTGGAGCAGCCTATCTTTTCCCACAGCCTCTTCTCGAAATCTGCAGTTTTTGTTGCTATTCTCCAGGTCAGGCCTTTTTAGCTAATTGATTCAAATTTTTCTTCTGGGTGTAGGATGGTAAGAACTTCTGTTGTTCTTGATCCCACCACTGATCACCATATTATATGTTTGTTCGGTACGCTGCCACCTTATTTAGTCTAGCCAGAGAGATTCTTAGTCTGTAGTAGATAAACATTAATCCCTATTAGATTATAACTATTTACACTCTACACTAGCCTGTGACTCCTCCAGAAGCCATGCTGCATCTATTCTCGAGTCTCACTCACATGTGTTCTCTTACATCGTCATGGTAGAAGGTTTTCTTTACACTCTCTCGAGAATAATCCTTTCAGACCCATCTACTACAGTAAGGGTGGAGTAAGCCTGGTGGTTGAAGAGCAGAATGCTGAGCAGAGGAGGCTGAGGTGGACTCCTTCCCTCTTGTGGGTACAGGACATCCCTCTACCTCTGGACCTCCTCCACCAGGGCCTCCAGTGCCACATCTGAGAACTTGTGTGACCACTCACTGGGTCGCTGAGTTATCCTGGTATGTACCACAGTTTGTCAGCGAGCACACTCCACACTTTCAGTGGAAATGGGTGAGTGCAGACTACACAGGCTACACAGATCGCATAGCTTCAGGAAAAAGATGTCTAATTAGTGCTTGGATGCTATACCTGCAGCCTGAAAGCACATTTAATTTATAATCATCAATTAACTTGAAACATACACGTTAAATCTACTTTCATAGACATTTCTTATTAGCTCAGCATCCTTTAAAGCCTGTTTTCACACTATGGCCAAAATAACCTATTTTGTATGATTTTCTTTGTGTTATATGCATTAAAAGAAGTTGTTTGTAACTTGGATTGGTCAAGGACTACTGTGCGTCGGAGAAGGAAGGCTACATGATGGTAGGGCCCTGTCAAAACTGGGATATGAGTCTCTAAAAGAGAAAAAAAAGAGACCAACATCATGGAGGAAATATTGAGGGACCTGGTATCATAGAAAGTTTACGTGGAAATTTTATGGCACAGAAAGAGGCCACACATACAAGCTCTGCAAGAGACCCATGGGACTACACAAGAGAGGACCCCCCAGATCTCTGAGGCCCAGCAGGAGACCACTTGACTGATAGTGATCGAGATTGCCCAAGTTGGGTAGTGGTTGCAGAATTGAAACAGCAATGGGGCAAGATGAAAGGGTAGGAATGCCCCTTCCAAGATAGTCTAATGCCACAGGAAGTAACTCCAGGGGATGATGAGGAGGCTTGCCCCTTGGCCTTTGAAAGACATGACAAAGAGTTTGCAACAAGACCAATGGACTGGAATTGTGGTACCCTACTTAGTGTACGGTGCTCAGAATGCCTACTTTAGCCTGGAATTACACACAATGACCAACTACCTGCAGTTGAAAACAGAGATCCTCGCCAATGCTGGTGCCACCTTAACGGTGCAGGTGCACTTGTGCAATGACTAGACTTACTAGGAGGACAAGGCACCCGACTCAGAAATATTTGTTTCCATTCAAATGGCCAACCAGTGAGGACACTGTCCTTTCTCGTGATAGCAAGCAGCCTGCCGGGATGATCCAAGAGGCTGAGGCTCATAATCGGTTGGGACTTGAAGAGGCCAAAACCTGAGACCTGGTTGCAGAGGTTCAGGCATGGAAAGAGAAGATTCCCCAATTGATGTACAAGGAGGACCAGCTTTGGCAGTTGCAAGCCAATTATTTGGTTCTCTGAAAAAGATTTCGACAAGTAGAAAACCATCTGATGGACAATCTATGACAAGACTGACTTGAGAAGACCATGAAATTATTCTTGACATTGGAAATATATCCAACAACTGCTAACGAGTTAAACATGATGAGATTCTGGATTCCATGGATGAAGAAGATAGAAATGAGGCAATATAATGGTCTTGAATAAATAATGCAAACAAACCAGGTATGTGGAACCATGACAGAAATAAGAACAGCCATTGCACATTTGGATAACACCTGAGCATAAGAAGGCCGATCCCCTCTCCCCCTCATGCTACCTTAAGCTGCAGGCCAGCAGAGCCAATAGATCTATGCAGGGATGGAGAGGGGAAAGCTGTGCAGCACTTTAATTGAGGACTGGTAAGCACTGTCCTTTCTCAGTGAGGACACTGTCCTTTCTCAGTGAGGTCAATGTCCTTTCTCAGTGTGGTCACTGTCCTTTCTCAGTGAGGACACTGTCCTTTCTCAGTGAGGTCACTGTCCTTTCTCAGTGAGGTCACTGTCCTTTCTCAGTGTGGCCACTGTCCTTTCTCAGTGAGATCAATGTCCTTTCTCAGTGTGGTCACTGTCCTTTCTCAGTGAGGTCACTGTCCTTTCTCAGTGAGGTCAATGTCCTTTCTCAGTGTGGTCACTGTCCTTTCTCAGTGAGGTCACTGTCCGTTCTCAGTGTGGCCACTGTCCGTTCTCAGTGAGGTCACTGTGCTTTCTCAGTGTGGCCACTGTCCTTTCTCAGTGTGGTCACTGTCCTTTCTCAGTGAATTCACAGTCCTTTCTCAGTGAGTTCACTGCCCTTTCTCAGTGTTGTCACTGTCCTTTCTCAGTGTGGCCAGTGTCCTTTCACAGTGAGTTCGCTGTCCTTTCTCAGTGAGGTCGCTGTCCTTTCTCAGTGCGGTCGCTGTCCTTTCTCAGCGAGGTCACTGTCCTTTCTCAGTGAGTTCGCTGTCCTTTCTCAGTGAGGTCACTGTCCTTTCTCAGTTAGGACACTGTCTTTCTCAGTGAGATTACTGTCCTTTCTCAGTGAGGTCACTGTTCTTTCTCAGTGAGGACACTGTCTTTCTCAGTGAGTTCGCTGTCCTTTCTCAGTGAGGTCGCTGTCCTTTCACAGTGAGGTCACTGTCCTTTCTCAGTGAGGGCATGGTCCTTTCTCAGTGAGATCACTGTCCTTTCTCAGTGTGGTCAATGTCCTTTCTCAGTGAGTTCGCTGTCCTTTCTCAGTGAGGTCGCTGTCCTTTCACAGTGAGGTCACTGTCCTTTCTCAGTATGGTCAATGTCCTTTCTCAGTGAGGACACTGTCCTTTCTCAGTGAGGACACAGTCTTTCTCAGTGAGTTCGCTGTCCTTTCACAGTGAGGTCACTGTCCTTTCTCAGTGAGGACATGGTCCTTTCTCAGTGAGATCACTGTCCTTTCTCAGTGGGGTCAATGTCCTTTCTCAGTGAGTTCGCTGTCCTTTCTCAGTGAGGTCGCTGTCCTTTCACACAGTGAGGTCACTGTCCTTTCTCAGTGTGGTCAATGTCCTTTCTCAGTGAGGACACTGTCCTTTCTCAGTGAGTTCGCTGTCCTTTCTCAGTGAGGTCACTGTCCTTTCTCAGTATGGTCAATGTCCTTTCTCAGTGAGGACACTGTCCTTTCTCAGTGTAGTCAATGTCCTTTCTCAGTGAGGTCACAATCCTTTCTCAGTGAGGACACTGTCCTTTCTCAGTGAGGTCACTGTCCTTTCTCAGTGAGTTCACTGTCCTTTCTCAGTGAGGACACTGTCCCTTCTCAGTGAGGACACGGTCCTTTCTCAGTGAGTTCGCTGTCCTTTCTCAGTGAGGACACTGTCCTTTCTCAGTGAGATCACTGTCCTTTCTCAGTGAGGACACGGTCCTTTCTCAGTGAGTTCGCTGTCCTTTCACAGTGAACTCGCTGTCCTTTCTCAGTGAGGTCACTGTCCTTTCTCAGTGGGGTCACTGTCCTTTCTCAGTGAGGACACTGTCCTTTCTCAGTGTGGTCAATGTCCTTTCTCAGTGCGGTCGCTGTCCTTTCTCAGCGAGGTCACTGTCCTTTCTCAGTGAGTTCGCTGTCCTTTCTCAGTGAGGTCACTGTCCTTTCTCAGTGAGGACACTGTCTTTCTCAGTGAGATTACTGTCCTTTCTCAGTGAGGTCACTGTCCTTTCTCAGTGAGGACACTGTCTTTCTCAGTGAGTTCGCTGTCCTTTCTCATTGAGGTCGCTGCCCTTTCACAGTGAGGTCAATGTCCTTTCTCAGTGAGGACATGGTCCTTTCTCAGTGAGATCACTGTCCTTTCTCAGTGTGGTCAATGTCCTTTCTCAGTGAGTTCGCTGTCCTTTCTCAGTGAGTTGCTGTCCTTTCACAGTGAGGTCACTGTCCTTTCTCAGTATGGTCAATGTCCTTTCTCAGTGAGGACACGTCCTTTCTCAGTGAGGTCACTGTCCTTTCTCAGTATGGTCACTGTCCTTTCTCTGTGAGTTCACTGTCCTTTCTCAGTGAGGTCACTGTCCTTTCTCAGTGAGGTCACTGTCCTTTCTCAGTATGGTCAATGTCCTTTCTCAGTGAGGACACTGTCCTTTCTCAGTGTGGTCAATGTCCTTTCTCAGTGAGGTCACTCTCCTTTCTCAGTGAGGACACTGTCCTTTCTCAGTGTGGTCAATGTCCTTTCTCAGTGAGGTCACTGTCCTTTCTCAGTGAGGACACTGTCCTTTCTCAGTGAGGTCACTGTCCTTTCTCAGTGAGTTCACTGTCCTTTCTCAGTGAGGACACTGTCCCTTCTCAGTGAGGACACGGTCCTTTCTCAGTGAGTTCGCTGTCCTTTCTCAGTGAGGTCACTGTCCTTTCTCAGTGAGATCACTGTCCTTTCTCAGTGAGGACACGGTCCTTTCTCAGTGATTTCGCTGTACTTTCTCAGTGAGTTCACTGTCCTTTCTCAGTGTGGTCACTGTCCTTTCTCTGTGAGTTCACTGTCCTTTCTCAGTGAGGTCACTGTCCTTTCTCTGTGAGTTCACTGTCCTTTCTCAGTGAGGTCACTGTCCTTTCTCAGTATGGTCAATGTCCTTTCTCAGTGTGGTCAATGTCCTTTCTCAGTGAGGTCACTGTCCTTTCTCAGTGAGGTCACTGTCCCTTCTCAGTGTGGTCAATGTCCTTTCTCAGTGAGTTTGCTGTACTTTCTCAGTGAGTTCACTGTCCTTTCTCAGTGTGGTCACTGTCCTTTCTCAGTGAGTTCACTGTCCTTTCACAGTATGGTCAATGTCCTTTCTCAGTGTGGTCACTGTCCTTTCTAAGTGTAGTCAATGTCCTTTCTCTGTGAGTTCGCTGTCCTTTCTCAGTGAGGTCACTGTCCTTTCTAAGTGAGGACACTGTCTTTCTCAGTGGGTTCGCTGTCCTTTCTCATTGAGGTCGCTATCCTTTCACAGTGAGGTCACTGTCCTTTCTCAGTGAGGACATGGTCCTTTCTCAGTGAGATCACTGTCCTTTCTCAGTGTGGTCAATGTCCTTTCTCTGTGAGTTCACTGTCCTTTCTCAGTGAGTTCACTGTCCTTTCTCAGTATGGTCAATGTCCTTTCTCAGAGTGGTCACTGTCCTTTCTCAGTGTAGTCAATGTCCTTTCTCTGTGAGTTCGCTGTCCTTTCTCAGTGAGTTCACTGTCCTTTCTCAGTATGGTCAATGTCCTTTCTCAGTGAGGTCACTGTCCTTTCTCAGTGAGGACACTGTCTTTCTCAGTGAGTTCGCTGTCCTTTCTCATTGAGGTCGCTGTCCTTTCACAGTGAGGTCACTGTCCTTTCTCAGTGAGGACATGGTCCTTTCTCAGTGAGATCACTGTCCTTTCTCAGTGTGGTCAATGTCCTTTCTCTGTGAGTTCGCTGTCCTTTCTCAGTGAGTTCGCTGACCTTTCTCAATGAGTTCACTGTCCTTTCTCCGTATGGTCAATGTCCTTTCTCAGTGTGGTCAATGTCCTTTCTCTGGGAGCTCGCTGTCCTTTCTCAGTGAGTTCACTGTCTATTGTCAGTATGGTCAATGTCCTTTCTCAGTGAGTTCACTGTCTATTGTCAGTATGGTCAATGTCCTTTCTCAGTGAGGTCAATGTCCTTTCTCAGTGTGGTCAATGTCCTTTCTCAGTGAGTTCGCTGTCCTTTCTCAGTGAGGTCACTGTCCCTTCTCAGTGTGGTCAATGTCCTTTCTCAGTGAGTTCGCTGTACTTTCTCAGTGAGTTCACTGTCCTTTCTCAGTGTGGTCAATGTCCTTTCTCTGTGAGTTCACTGTCCTTTCTCAGTGAGTTCACTGTCCTTTCTCAGTATGGTCAATGTCCTTTCTCAGTGTGGTCACTGTCCTTTCTCAGTGTGGTCAATGTCCTTCCTCTGTGAGTTCGCTGTCCTTTCTCTGTGAGTTCACTGTCCTTTCTCAGTATGGTCAATGTCCTTTCTCAGTGAGGTCACTGACCGTTCTCAGTGTGGTCACTGTCCTTTCTCAGTGTGGTCAATGTCCTTTCTCAGTGAGTTCGCTGTCCTTTCTCAGTGAGGTCAATGCCCTTTCTCAGTGTGGTCAATGTCCTTTCTCACTGAGTTCGCTGTCCTTTCTCAGTGAGTTCACTGTCCTTTCTCAGTGAGTTTGCTAGCCTTTCTCAGTATGGTCAATGTCCTTTCTCAGTGAGTTTGCTGTACTTTCTCAGTGAGTTCACTGTCCTTTCTCAGTATGGTCAATGTCCTTTCTCAGTGTGGTCAATGTCCTTTCTCAGTGAGTTCGCTGTCCTTTCTCAGTGAGGTCACTGTCCCTTCTCAGTGTGGTCAATGTCCTTTCTCATGAGTTTGCTGTACTTTCTCAGTGAGCTCACTGTCCTTTCTCAGTGTGGTCACTGTCCTTTCTCTGTGAGTTCACTGTCCTTTCTCAGTGAGTTCACTGTCCTTTCTCAGTATGGTCAATGTCCTTTCTCAATGTGGTCACTGTCCTTTCTCAGTGTAGTCAATGTCCATTCTCTGTGATTTCGCTGTCCTTTCTCAGTGAGTTCACTGTCTATTGTCAGTATGGTCAATGTCCTTTCTCAGTGAGTTCACTGTCCTTTCTCAGTGAGGTCAATGTCCTTTCTCAGTGAGGTCAATGTCCTTTCTCAGTGTGGTCAATGTCCTTTCTCAGTGAGTTCGCTGTCCTTTCTCAGTGAGTTCACTGTCCCTTCTCAGTGTGGTCAATGTCCTTTCTCAGTGAGTTCTCTGTACTTTCTCAGTGAGTTCACTGTCCATTCTCAGTGTGGTCAATGCCCTTTCTCTGTGAGTTCACTGTCCTTTCTCTGTGAGTTCACTGTCCTTTCTCAGTATGGTCAATGTCCTTTCTCAGTGTGGTCACTGTCCTTTCTCAGTGTGGTCAATGTCCTTCCTCTGTGTGTTCGCTGTCCTTTCTCAGTGAGTTCACTGTCCTTTCTCAGTATGGTCAATGTCCTTTCTCAGTGAGGTCACTGACCTTTCTCAGTGTGGTCACTGTCCTTTCTCAGTGTTGTCAATGTCCTTTCTCAGTAGGTTCGCTGTCCTTTCTCAGTGTGGTCAATGTCCTTTCTCTGTGAGTTCACTGTCCTTTCTCAGTGAGTTCACTGTCCTTTCTCAGTATGGTCAATGTCCTTTCTCAGTGTGGTCACTGTCCTTTCTCAGTGTAGTCAATGTCCTTTCTCTGTGAGTTCGCTGTCCTTTCTCAGTGAGTTCACTGTCCTTTCTCAGTGTGGTCACTGTCCTTTCTCACTGTGGTCAATGTCCTTTCTCAGTGTGGTCACTGTCCTTTCTCACTGTGGTCAATGTCCTTTCTCAGTGTGGTCACTGTCCTTTCTCAGTGTGGTCAATGTCCTTCCTCTGTGAGTTCGCTGTCCTTTCTCAGTGAGTTCACTGTCCTTTCTCAGTATGGTCAATGTCCTTTCTCAGTGAGGTCACTGACCTCTCTCAGTGTGGTCACTGTCCTTTCTCAGTGTGGTCAATGTCCTTTCTCAGTGAGTTCGCTGTCCTTTCTCAGTGAGGTCACTGTCTTTTCTCAGTGAGGTCAATTCCCTTTCTCAGTGTGGTCAATGTCCTTTCTCACTGAGTTCGCTGTCCTTTCTCAGTGAGTTCACTGTCATTTCTCAGTGAGTTCGCTGTCCTTTCTCAGTGAGTTCACTGTCCTTTCTCAGGATGGTCAAAATCCTTTCTCAGTGTGGTCGCTGTCCTTTCTCAGTGTGGTCAATGTCCTTTCTCTGGGGGTTCGCTGTCCTTTCTCAGTGAGTTCACTGTCTATTCTCAGTATGGTCAATGTCCTTTCTCAGTGAGGTGACTGTCCTTTCTCAGTGTGGTCAATGTCCTTTCTCAGTGAGTTCACTGTCCTTTCTCAGTGTGGTCAATGTCCTTACTCAGTGAGTTCACTGTCCTTTCTCAGTATGGTCAATGTCCTTACCCAGTGAGTTCACTGTCCCTTCTCAGTTAGGTGACTGTCCTTTCTCAGTGTGGTCAATGTCCTTTCTCTGTGAGTTCACTGTCCTTTCTCAGTGTGGTCAATGTCCTTTCTCAGTGAGGTGACTGTCCTTTCTCAGTGTGGTCAATGTCCTTTCTCAGTGAGTTCACTGTCCTTTCTCAGTGAGGTGACTGTCCTTTCTCAGTGTGGTCAATGTCGTTTCTCAGTATGGTCAATGTCCTTTCTCAGTGTGGACACTGTCCTTTCTCAGTGTGGTCAATGTCCTTCTTCTGTGACTTCGCTGTCCTTTCTCAGTGAGTTCACTGTCCTTTCTCAGTATGGTCAATGTCCTTTCTCAGTGAGGTCACTGACCTCTCTCAGTGTGGTCACTGTCCTTTCTCAGTGTGGTCAATGTCCTTTCTCAGTGAGTTCACTGTCCTTTCTCCGTATGGTCAATGTCCTTTCTCAGTTTGGTCACTGTCCTTTCTCAGTGTGGTCAATGTCCTTTCTCTGGGAGCTCGCTGTCCTTTCTCAGTGAGTTCACTGTCTATTGTCAGTATGGTCAATGTCCTTTCTCAGTGAGTTCACTGTCTATTGTCAGAATGGTCAATGTCCTTTCTCAGTGAGGTCAATGTCCTTTCTCAGTGTGGTCAATGTCCTTTCTCAGTGAGTTCGCTGTCCTTTCTCAGTGAGGTCACTGTCCCTTCTCAGTGTGGTCAATGTCCTTTCTCAGTGAGTTCGCTGTACTTTCTCAGTGAGTTCACTGTCCTTTCTCAGTGTGGTCAATGTCCTTTCTCTGTGAGTTCACTGTCCTTTCTCAGTGAGTTCACTGTCCTTTCTCAGTATGGTCAATGTCCTTTCTCAGTGTGGTCACTGTCCTTTCTCAGTGTGGTCAATGTCCTTCCTCTGTGAGTTCGCTGTCCTTTCTCTGTGAGTTCACTGTCCTTTCTCAGTATGGTCAATGTCCTTTCTCAGTGAGGTCACTGACCGTTCTCAGTGTGGTCACTGTCCTTTCTCAGTGTGGTCAATGTCCTTTCTCAGTGAGTTCGCTGTCCTTTCTCAGTGAGGTCAATGCCCTTTCTCAGTGTGGTCAATGTCCTTTCTCACTGAGTTCGCTGTCCTTTCTCAGTGAGTTCACTGTCCTTTCTCAGTGAGTTTGCTAGCCTTTCTCAGTATGGTCAATGTCCTTTCTCAGTGAGTTTGCTGTACTTTCTCAGTGAGTTCACTGTCCTTTCTCAGTATAGTCAATGTCCTTTCTCAGTGTGGTCAATGTCCTTTCTCAGTGAGTTCGCTGTCCTTTCTCAGTGAGGTCACTGTCCCTTCTCAGTGTGGTCAATGTCCTTTCTCATGAGTTTGCTGTACTTTCTCAGTGAGCTCACTGTCCTTTCTCAGTGTGGTCACTGTCCTTTCTCTGTGAGTTCACTGTCCTTTCTCAGTGAGTTCACTGTCCTTTCTCAGTATGGTCAATGTCCTTTCTCAATGTGGTCACTGTCCTTTCTCAGTGTAGTCAATGTCCATTCTCTGTGAGTTCGCTGTCCTTTCTCAGTGAGTTCACTGTCTATTGTCAGTATGGTCAATGTCCTTTCTCAGTGAGTTCACTGTCCTTTCTCAGTGAGGTCAATGTCCTTTCTCAGTGAGGTCAATGTCCTTTCTCAGTGTGGTCAATGTCCTTTCTCAGTGAGTTCGCTGTCCTTTCTCAGTGAGTTCACTGTCCCTTCTCAGTGTGGTCAATGTCCTTTCTCAGTGAGTTCTCTGTACTTTCTCAGTGAGTTCACTGTCCTTTCTCAGTGTGGTCAATGCCCTTTCTCTGTGAGTTCACTGTCCTTTCTCTGTGAGTTCACTGTCCTTTCTCAGTATGGTCAATGTCCTTTCTCAGTGTGGTCACTGTCCTTTCTCAGTGTGGTCAATGTCCTTCCTCTGTGTGTTCGCTGTCCTTTCTCAGTGAGTTCACTGTCCTTTCTCAGTATGGTCAATGTCCTTTCTCAGTGAGGTCACTGACCTTTCTCAGTGTGGTCACTGTCCTTTCTCAGTGTGGTCAATGTCCTTTCTCAGTAGGTTCGCTGTCCTTTCTCAGTGTGGTCAATGTCCTTTCTCTGTGAGTTCACTGTCCTTTCTCAGTGAGTTCACTGTCCTTTCTCAGTATGGTCAATGTCCTTTCTCAGTGTGGTCACTGTCCTTTCTCAGTGTATTCAATGTCCTTTCTCTGTGAGTTCGCTGTCCTTTCTCAGTGAGTTCACTGTCCTTTCTCAGTGTGGTCACTGTCCTTTCTCACTGTGGTCAATGTCCTTTCTCAGTGTGGTCACTGTCCTTTCTCACTGTGGTCAATGTCCTTTCTCAGTGTGGTCACTGTCCTTTCTCAGTGTGGTCAATGTTCTTCCTCTGTGAGTTCGCTGTCCTTTCTCAGTGAGTTCACTGTCCTTTCTCAGTATGGTCAATGTCCTTTCTCAGTGAGGTCACTGACCTCTCTCAGTGTGGTCACTGTCTTTTCTCAGTGAGGTCAATTCCCTTTCTCAGTGTGGTCAATGTCCTTTCTCACTGAGTTCGCTGTCCTTTCTCAGTGAGTTCACTGTCATTTCTCAGTGAGTTCGCTGTCCTTTCTCAGTGAGTTCACTGTCCTTTCTCAGGATGGTGAAAATCCTTTCTCAGTGTGGTCGCTGTCCTTTCTCAGTGTGGTCAATGTCCTTTCTCTGGGGGTTCGCTGTCCTTTCTCAGTGAGTTCACTGTCTATTCTCAGTATGGTCAATGTCCTTTCTCAGTGAGGTGACTGTCCTTTCTCAGTGTGGTCAATGTCCTTTCTCAGTGAGTTCACTGTCCTTTCTCAGTGTGGTCAATGTCCTTACTCAGTGAGTTCACTGTCCTTTCTCAGTATGGTCAATGTCCTTACCCAGTGAGTTCACTGTCCCTTCTCAGTTAGGTGACTGTCCTTTCTCAGTGTGGTCAATGTCCTTTCTCTGTGAGTTCACTGTCCTTTCTCAGTGTGGTCAATGTCCTTTCTCAGTGAGGTGACTGTCCTTTCTCAGTGTGGTCAATGTCCTTTCTCAGTGAGTTCACTGTCCTTTCTCAGTGAGGTGACTGTCCTTTCTCAGTGTGGTCAATGTCGTTTCTCAGTATGGTCAATGTCCTTTCTCAGTGTGGACACTGTCCTTTCTCAGTGTGGTCAATGTCCTTCTTCTGTGACTTCGCTGTCCTTTCTCAGTGAGTTCACTGTCCTTTCTCAGTATGTTCAATGTCCTTTCTCAGTGAGGTCACTGACCTCTCTCAGTGTGGTCACTGTCCTTTCTCAGTGTGGTCAATGTCCTTTCTCAGTGAGTTCGCTGTCCTTTCTCAGTGAGGTCACTGTCCTTTCTCAGTGAGGTCAATGCTCTTTCTCAGTGTGGTCACTGTCCTTTCTCACTGAGTTCGCTGTCCTTTCTCAGTGAGTTCACTGTCCTTTCTCAGTGAGTTCACTGTCCTTTCTCAGTATGGTCAATGTCCTTTCTCAGTGTGGTCACTGTCCTTTCTCAGTGTGGTCAATGTCCTTTCTCAGTGAGTTCACTGTCCTTTCTCAGTGTAGTCAATGTCCGTTCTCAGTGAGTTCACTGTCCTTACTCAGTGAGTTCACTGTCCTTTCTCAGTGAGGTGACTGTCCTTTCTCAGTGTGGTCAATGTCCTTTCTCAGTGAGTTCACTGTTCTTTCTCAGTGTGGTCAATGTCCTTTCTCAGTGAGTTCACTGTCCTTACTCAGTGAGTTCGCTGTCCTTTCTCAGTATGGTCAATGTCCTTTCTCAGTGAGGTGACTGTCCTTTCTCAGTGTGGTCAATGTCCTTTCTCAGTGAGGTCAATGTCCTTTCTCAGTGAGTACACTGTCCTTTCTCAGTATGGTCAATGTCCTTTCTCAGTGATGTGACTGTTCTTTCTCAGTATGGTCAATGTCCTTTCTCAGTGAGGTCAATGTCCTTTCTCAGTGAGTTCACTGTCCTTTCTCAGTATGGTCAATGTCCTTTCTCAGTGTGGTCACTGTCCTTTCTCAGTGTGGTCAATGTCCTTTCTCTGGGGGTTCGCTGTTCTTTCTCAGTGAGTTCACTGTCTATTCTCAGTATGGTCAATGTCCTTTCTCAGTGAGGTCACTGTCCTTTCTCAGTATGGTCAATGTCCTTACTCAGTGAGTTCACTGTCCTTTCTCAGTGAGGTGACTGTCCTTTCTCAGTGTGGTCAATGTCCTTTCTCAGTGAGTTCACTGTCCTTACTCAGTGAGTTCACTGTCCTTTCTCAGTGAGGTGACTGTCCTTTCTCAGTGTGGTCAATGTCCTTTCTCAGTGAGTTCACTGTCCTTTCTCAGTATGGTCAATGTCCTTACTCAGTGAGTTCACTGTCCTTTCTCAGTTAGGTGACTGTCCTTTCTCAGTGTGGTCAATGTCCTTTCTCTGTGAGTTCACTGTCCTTTCTCAGTGTGGTCAATGTCCTTTCTCAGTGAGGTGACTGTCCTTTCTCAGTGTGGTCAATGTCCTTTCTCAGTGAGTTCACTGTCCTTTCTCAGTGAGGTGACTGTCCTTTCTCAGTGTGGTCAATGTCCTTTCTCAGTGAGTTCACTGTCCTTTCTCAGTGTGGTCAATGTCCGTTCTCAGTGAGTTCACTGTCCTTACTCAGTGAGTTCACTGTCCTTTCTCAGTGAGGTGACTGTCCTTTCTCAGTGTGGTCAATGTCCTTTCTCAGTGTGGTCAATGTCCTTTCTCAGTGAGTTCGCTGTCCTTTCTCAGTGAGGTCACTGTCCTTTCTCAGTGAGGTCAGTGCTCTTTCTCAGTGTGGTCACTGTCCTTTCTCACTGAGTTCGCTGTCCTTTCTCAGTGAGTTCACTGTCCTTTCTCAGTGAGTTCACTGTCCTTTCTCAGTATGGTCAATGTCCTTTCTCAGTGTGGTCACTGTCCTTTCTCAGTGTGGTCAATGTCCTTTCTCAGTGAGTTCACTGTCCTTTCTCACTGTAGTCAATGTCCGTTCTCAGTGAGTTCACTGTCCTTACTCAGTGAGTTCACTGTCCTTTCTCAGTGAGGTGACTGTCCTTTCTCAGTGTGGTCAATGTCCTTTCTCAGTGAGTTCACTGTCCTTTCTCAGTGTGGTCAAAGTCCTTTCTCAGTGAGTTCACTGTCCTTACTCAGTGAGTTCGCTGTCCTTTCTCAGTATGGTCAATGTCCTTTCTCAGTGAGGTGACTGTCCTTTCTCAGTGTGGTCAATGTCCTTTCTCAGTGAGGTCAATGTCCTTTCTCAGTGAGTACACTGTCCTTTCTCAGTATGGTCAATGTCCTTTCTCAGTGATGTGACTGTTCTTTCTCAGTATGGTCAATGTCCTTTCTCAGTGAGGTCAATGTCCTTTCTCAGTGAGTTCACTGTCCTTTCTCAGTATGGTCAATGTCCTTTCTCAGTGTGGTCACTGTCCTTTCTCAGTGTGGTCAATGTCCTTTCTCTGGGGGTTCGCTGTCCTTTCTCAGTGAGTTCACTGTCTATTCTCAGTATGGTCAATGTCCTTTCTCAGTGAGGTCACTGTCCTTTCTCAGTATGGTCAATGTCCTTACTCAGTGAGTTCACTGTCCTTTCTCAGTGAGGTGACTGTCCTTTCTCAGTGTGGTCAATGTCCTTTCTCAGTGAGTTCACTGTCCTTACTCAGTGAGTTCACTGTCCTTTCTCAGTGAGGTGACTGTCCTTTCTCAGTGTGGTCAATGTCCTTTCTCAGTGAGTTCACTGTCCTTTCTCAGTATGGTCAATGTCCTTACTCAGTGAGTTCACTGTCCTTTCTCAGTTAGGTGACTGTCCTTTCTCAGTGTGGTCAATGTCCTTTCTCTGTGAGTTCACTGTCCTTTCTCAGTGTGGTCAATGTCCTTTCTCAGTGAGGTGACTGTCCTTTCTCAGTGTGGTCAATGTCCTTTCTCAGTGAGTTCACTGTCCTTTCTCAGTGAGGTGACTGTCCTTTCTCAGTGTGGTCAATGTCCTTTCTCAGTGAGTTCACTGTCCTTTCTCAGTGTGGTCAATGTCCGTTCTCAGTGAGTTCACTGTCCTTACTCAGTGAGTTCACTGTCCTTTCTCAGTGAGGTGACTGTCCTTTCTCAGTGTGGTCAATGTCCTTTCTCAGTGAGTTCACTGTCCTTTCTCAGTGTGGTCAATGTCCTTTCTCAGTGAGTTCACTGTCCTTTCTCAGTGAGGTGACTGTCCTTTCTCAGTGTGGTCAATGTCGTTTCTCAGTATGGTCAATGTCCTTTCTCAGTGTGGTCACTGTCCTTTCTCAGTATAGTCAATGTCCTTTCTCAGTGTGGTCACTGTCCTTTCTCAGTGTGGTCAATGTCCTTTCTCAGTGAGTTCACTGTCCTTTCTCAGTGTAGTCAATGTCCGTTCTCAGTGAGTTCACTGTCCTTACTCAGTGAGTTCACTGTCCTTTCTCAGTGAGGTGACTGTCCTTTCTCAGTGTGGTCAATGTCCTTTCTCAGTGAGTTCGCTGTCCTTTCTCAGTATGGTCAATGTCCTTTCTCAGTGAGGTGACTGTCCTTTCTCAGTGTGGTCAATGTCCTTTCTCAGTGAGGTCAATGTCCTTTCTCAGTGCGTACACTGTCCTTTCTCAGTATGGTCAATGTCCTTTCTCATTGATGTGACTGTTCTTTCTCAGTATGGTCAATGTCCTTTCTCAGTGAGGTCAATGTCCTTTCTCAGTGAGTTCACTGTCCTTTCTCAGTATGGTCAATGTCCTTTCTCAGTGTGGTCACTGTCCTTTCTCAGTGTAGTCAATGTCCGTTCTCAGTGAGTTCACTGTCCTTACTCAGTGAGTTCACTGTCCTTTCTCAGTGAGGTGACTGTCCTTTCTCAGTGTGGTCAATGTCCTTTCTCAGTGAGTTCACTGTCCTTTCTCAGTGTGGTCAAAGTCCTTTCTCAGTGAGTTCACTGTCCTTACTCAGTGAGTTCGCTGTCCTTTCTCAGTATGGTCAATGTCCTTTCTCAGTGAGGTGACTGTCCTTTCTCAGTGTGGTCAATGTCCTTTCTCAGTGAGGTCAATGTCCTTTCTCAGTGAGTACACTGTCCTTTCTCAGTATGGTCAATGTCCTTTCTCAGTGATGTGACTGTTCTTTCTCAGTATGGTCAATGTCCTTTCTCAGTGAGGTCAATGTCCTTTCTCAGTGAGTTCACTGTCCTTTCTCAGTATGGTCAATGTCCTTTCTCAGTGTGGTCACTGTCCTTTCTCAGTGTGGTCAATGTCCTTTCTCTGGGGGTTCGCTGTCCTTTCTCAGTGAGTTCACTGTCTATTCTCAGTATGGTCAATGTCCTTTCTCAGTGAGGTCACTGTCCTTTCTCAGTATGGTCAATGTCCTTACTCAGTGAGTTCACTGTCCTTTCTCAGTGAGGTGACTGTCCTTTCTCAGTGTGGTCAATGTCCTTTCTCAGTGAGTTCACTGTCCTTACTCAGTGAGTTCACTGTCCTTTCTCAGTGAGGTGACTGTCCTTTCTCAGTGTGGTCAATGTCCTTTCTCAGTGAGTTCACTGTCCTTTCTCAGTATGGTCAATGTCCTTACTCAGTGAGTTCACTGTCCTTTCTCAGTTAGGTGACTGTCCTTTCTCAGTGTGTTCAATGTCCTTTCTCTGTGAGTTCACTGTCCTTTCTCAGTGTGGTCAATGTCCTTTCTCAGTGAGGTGACTGTCCTTTCTCAGTGTGGTCAATGTCCTTTCTCAGTGAGTTCACTGTCCTTTCTCAGTGAGGTGACTGTCCTTTCTCAGTGTGGTCAATGTCCTTTCTCAGTGAGTTCACTGTCCTTTCTCAGTGTGGTCAATGTCCGTTCTCAGTGAGTTCACTGTCCTTACTCAGTGAGTTCACTGTCCTTTCTCAGTGAGGTGACTGTCCTTTCTCAGTGTGGTCAATGTCCTTTCTCAGTGAGTTCACTGTCCTTTCTCAGTGAGGTGACTGTCCTTTCTCAGTGTGGTCAATGTCGTTTCTCAGTATGGTCAATGTCCTTTCTCAGTGTGGTCACTGTCCTTTCTCAGTATAGTCAATGTCCTTTCTCAGTGTGGTCACTGTCCTTTCTCAGTGTGGTCAATGTCCTTTCTCAGTGAGTTCACTGTCCTTTCTCAGTGTAGTCAATGTCCGTTCTCAGTGAGTTCACTGTCCTTACTCAGTGAGTTCACTGTCCTTTCTCAGTGAGGTGACTGTCCTTTCTCAGTGTGGTCAATGTCCTTTCTCAGTGAGTTCGCTGTCCTTTCTCAGTATGGTCAATGTCCTTTCTCAGTGAGGTGACTGTCCTTTCTCAGTGTGGTCAATGTCCTTTCTCAGTGAGGTCAATGTCCTTTCTCAGTGCGTACACTGTCCTTTCTCAGTATGGTCAATGTCCTTTCTCATTGATGTGACTGTTCTTTCTCAGTATGGTCAATGTCCTTTCTCAGTGAGGTCAATGTCCTTTCTCAGTGAGTTCACTGTCCTTTCTCAGTATGGTCAATGTCCTTTCTCAGTGTGGTCACTGTCCTTTCTCAGTGTAGTCAATGTCCGTTCTCAGTGAGTTCACTGTCCTTACTCAGTGAGTTCACTGTCCTTTCTCAGTGAGGTGACTGTCCTTTCTCAGTGTGGTCAATGTCCTTTCTCAGTGAGTTCACTGTCCTTTCTCAGTGTGGTCAATGTCCTTTCTCAGTGAGTTCACTGTCCTTACTCAGTGAGTTCGCTGTCCTTTCTCAGTATGGTCAATGTCCTTTCTCAGTGAGGTGACTGTCCTTTCTCAGTGTGGTCAATGTCCTTTCTCAGTGAGGTCAATGTCCTTTCTCAGTGAGTACACTGTCCTTTCTCAGTATGGTCAATGTCCTTTCTCAGTGATGTGACTGTTCTTTCTCAGTATGGTCAATGTCCTTTCTCAGTGAGGTCAATGTCCTTTCTCAGTGAGTTCACTGTCCTTTCTCAGTATGGTCAATGTCCTTTCTCAGTGTGGTCACTGTCCTTTCTCAGTGTGGTCAATGTCCTTTCTCTGGGGGTTCGCTGTCCTTTCTCAGTGAGTTCACTGTCTATTCTCAGTATGGTCAATGTCCTTTCTCAGTGAGGTCACTGTCCTTTCTCAGTATGGTCAATGTCCTTACTCAGTGAGTTCACTGTCCTTTCTCAGTGAGGTGACTGTCCTTTCTCAGTGTGGTCAATGTCCTTTCTCAGTGATTTCACTGTCCTTACTCAGTGAGTTCACTGTCCTTTCTCAGTGAGGTGACTGTCCTTTCTCAGTGTGGTCAATGTCCTTTCTCAGTGAGTTCACTGTCCTTTCTCAGTATGGTCAATGTCCTTACTCAGTGAGTTCACTGTCCTTTCTCAGTTAGGTGACTGTCCTTTCTCAGTGTGGTCAATGTCCTTTCTCTGTGAGTTCACTGTCCTTTCTCAGTGTGGTCAATGTCCTTTCTCAGTGAGGTGACTGTCCTTTCTCAGTGTGGTCAATGTCCTTTCTCAGTGAGTTCACTGTCCTTTCTCAGTGAGGTGACTGTCCTTTCTCAGTGTGGTCAATGTCCTTTCTCAGTGAGTTCACTGTCCTTTCTCAGTGTGGTCAATGTCCGTTCTCAGTGAGTTCACTGTCCTTACTCAGTGAGTTCACTGTCCTTTCTCAGTGAGGTGACTGTCCTTTCTCAGTGTGGTCAATGTCCTTTCTCAGTGAGTTCACTGTCCTTTCTCAGTGTGGTCAATGTCCTTTCTCAGTGAGTTCACTGTCCTTTCTCAGTGAGGTGACTGTCCTTTCTCAGTGTGGTCAATGTCGTTTCTCAGTATGGTCAATGTCCTTTCTCAGTGTGGTCACTGTCCTTTCTCAGTATAGTCAATGTCCTTTCTCAGTGTGGTCACTGTCCTTTCTCAGTGTGGTCAATGTCCTTTCTCAGTGAGTTCACTGTCCTTTCTCAGTGTAGTCAATGTCCGTTCTCAGTGAGTTCACTGTCCTTACTCAGTGAGTTCACTGTCCTTTCTCAGTGAGGTGACTGTCCTTTCTCAGTGTGGTCAATGTCCTTTCTCAGTGAGTTCGCTGTCCTTTCTCAGTATGGTCAATGTCCTTTCTCAGTGAGGTGACTGTCCTTTCTCAGTGTGGTCAATGTCCTTTCTCAGTGAGGTCAATGTCCTTTCTCAGTGCGTACACTGTCCTTTCTCAGTATGGTCAATGTCCTTTCTCATTGATGTGACTGTTCTTTCTCAGTATGGTCAATGTCCTTTCTCAGTGAGGTCAATGTCCTTTCTCAGTGAGTTCACTGTCCTTTCTCAGTATGGTCAATGTCCTTTCTCAGTGTGGTCACTGTCCTTTCTCAGTGTGGTCAATGTCCTTTCTCTGGGGGTTCGCTGTCCTTTCTCAGTGAGTTCACTGTCTGTTCTCAGTATGGTCAATGTCCTTTCTCAGTGAGGTCACTGTCCTTTCTCAGTATGGTCAATGTCCTTACTCAGTGAGTTCACTGTCCTTTCTCAGTGAGGTGACTGTCCTTTCTCAGTGTGGTCAATGTCCTTTCTCAGTGAGTTCACTGTCCTTACTCAGTGAGTTCACTGTCCTTTCTCAGTGAGGTGACTGTCCTTTCTCAGTGTGGTCAATGTCCTTTCTCAGTGAGTTCACTGTCCTTTCTCAGTATGGTCAATGTCCTTACTCAGTGAGTTCACTGTCCTTTCTCAGTTAGGTGACTGTCCTTTCTCAGTGTGGTCAATGTCCTTTCTCTGTGAGTTCACTGTCCTTTCTCAGTGTGGTCAATGTCCTTTCTCAGTGAGGTGACTGTCCTTTCTCAGTGTGGTCAATGTCCTTTCTCAGTGAGTTCACTGTCCTTTCTCAGTGAGGTGACTGTCCTTTCTCAGTGTGGTCAATGTCCTTTTTCAGTGAGGTCACTGTCCTTTCTCAGTGAGGACACTGTCCTTTCTCAGTGAGGTCACTGTCCTTTCTCAGTGAGTTCACTGTCCTTTCTCAGTGAGGACACTGTCCCTTCTCAGTGAGGACACGGTCCTGTCTCAGTGAGTTCGCTGTCCTTTCTCAGTGAGGTCACTGTCCTTTCTCAGTGAGATCACTGTCCTTTCTCAGTGAGGACACGGTCCTTTCTCAGTGATTTCGCTGTACTTTCTCAGTGAGTTCACTGTCCTTTCTCAGTGTGGTCACTGTCCTTTCTCTGTGAGTTCACTGTCCTTTCTCAGTGAGGTCACTGTCCTTTCTCTGTGAGTTCACTGTCCTTTCTCAGTGAGGTCACTGTCCTTTCTCAGTATGGTCAATTTCCTTTCTCAGTGTGGTCAATGTCCTTTCTCAGTGAGTTCTCTGTCCTTTCTCAGTGTGGTCAATGTCCTTTCTCAGTGAGGTGACTGTCCTTTCTCAGTGTGGTCAATGTCCTTTCTCTGTGAGTTCACTGTCCTTTCTCAGTGAGTTCACTGTCCTTTCTCAGTATGGTCAATGTCCTTTCTCAGTGTGGTCACTGTCCTTTCTCAGTGTAGTCAATGTCCTTTCTCTGTGAGTTCGCTGTCCTTTCTCAGTGAGGTGACTGTCCTTTCTCAGTGTGGTCAATGTCGTTTCTCAGTATGGTCAATGTCCTTTCTCAGTGTGGTCACTGTCCTTTCTCAGTATAGTCAATGTCCTTTCTCAGTGTGGTCACTGTCCTTTCTCAGTGTGGTCAATGTCCTTTCTCAGTGAGTTCACTGTCCTTTCTCAGTGTAGTCAATGTCCGTTCTCAGTGAGTTCACTGTCCTTACTCAGTGAGTTCACTGTCCTTTCTCAGTGAGGTGACTGTCCTTTCTCAGTGTGGTCAATGTCCTTTCTCAGTGAGTTCGCTGTCCTTTCTCAGTATGGTCAATGTCCTTTCTCAGTGAGGTGACTGTCCTTTCTCAGTGTGGTCAATGTCCTTTCTCATAGAGGTCAATGTCCTTTCTCAGTGCGTACACTGTCCTTTCTCAGTATGGTCAATGTCCTTTCTCATTGATGTGACTGTTCTTTCTCAGTATGGTCAATGTCCTTTCTCAGTGAGGTCAATGTCCTTTCTCAGTGAGTTCACTGTCCTTTCTCAGTATGGTCAATGTCCTTTCTCAGTGTGGTCACTGTCCTTTCTCAGTGTAGTCAATGTCCGTTCTCAGTGAGTTCACTGTCCTTACTCAGTGAGTTCACTGTCCTTTCTCAGTGAGGTGACTGTCCTTTCTCAGTGTGGTCAATGTCCTTTCTCAGTGAGTTCACTGTCCTTTCTCATTGTGGTCAAAGTCCTTTCTCAGTGAGTTCACTGTCCTTACTCAGTGAGTTCGCTGTCCTTTCTCAGTATGGTCAATGTCCTTTCTCAGTGAGGTGACTGTCCTTTCTCAGTGTGGTCAATGTCCTTTCTCAGTGAGGTCAATGTCCTTTCTCAGTGAGTACACTGTCCTTTCTCAGTATGGTCAATGTCCTTTCTCAGTGATGTGACTGTTCTTTCTCAGTATGGTCAATGTCCTTTCTCAGTGAGGTCAATGTCCTTTCTCAGTGAGTTCACTGTCCTTTCTCAGTATGGTCAATGTCCTTTCTCAGTGTGGTCACTGTCCTTTCTCAGTGTGGTCAATGTCCTTTCTCTGGGGGTTCGCTGTCCTTTCTCAGTGAGTTCACTGTCTATTCTCAGTATGGTCAATGTCCTTTCTCAGTGAGGTCACTGTCCTTTCTCAGTATGGTCAATGTCCTTACTCAGTGAGTTCACTGTCCTTTCTCAGTGAGGTGACTGTCCTTTCTCAGTGTGGTCAATGTCCTTTCTCAGTGATTTCACTGTCCTTACTCAGTGAGTTCACTGTCCTTTCTCAGTGAGGTGACTGTCCTTTCTCAGTGAGGTCAATGTCCTTTCTCAGTGAGTTCACTGTCCTTTCTCAGTATGGTCAATGTCCTTACTCAGTGAGTTCACTGTCCTTTCTCAGTTAGGTGACTGTCCTTTCTCAGTGTGGTCAATGTCCTTTCTCTGTGAGTTCACTGTCCTTTCTCAGTGTGGTCAATGTCCTTTCTCAGTGAGGTGACTGTCCTTTCTCAGTGTGGTCAATGTCCTTTCTCAGTGAGTTCACTGTCCTTTCTCAGTGAGGTGACTGTCCTTTCTCAGTGTGGTCAATGTCCTTTCTCAGTGAGTTCACTGTCCTTTCTCAGTGTGGTCAATGTCCGTTCTCAGTGAGTTCACTGTCCTTACTCAGTGAGTTCACTGTCCTTTCTCAGTGAGGTGACTGTCCTTTCTCAGTGTGGTCAATGTCCTTTCTCAGTGAGTTCACTGTCCTTTCTCAGTGTGGTCAATGTCCTTTCTCAGTGAGTTCACTGTCCTTTCTCAGTGAGGTGACTGTCCTTTCTCAGTGTGGTCAATGTCGTTTCTCAGTATGGTCAATGTCCTTTCTCAGTGTGGTCACTGTCCTTTCTCAGTATAGTCAATGTCCTTTCTCAGTGTGGTCACTGTCCTTTCTCAGTGTGGTCAATGTCCTTTCTCAGTGAGTTCACTGTCCTTTCTCAGTGTAGTCAATGTCCGTTCTCAGTGAGTTCACTGTCCTTACTCAGTGAGTTCACTGTCCTTTCTCAGTGAGGTGACTGTCCTTTCTCAGTGTGGTCAATGTCCTTTCTCAGTGAGTTCGCTGTCCTTTCTCAGTATGGTCAATGTCCTTTCTCAGTGAGGTGACTGTCCTTTCTCAGTGTGGTCAATGTCCTTTCTCAGTGAGGTCAATGTCCTTTCTCAGTGTGTACACTGTCCTTTCTCAGTATGGTCAATGTCCTTTCTCATTGATGTGACTGTTCTTTCTCAGTATGGTCAATGTCCTTTCTCAGTGAGGTCAATGTCCTTTCTCAGTGAGTTCACTGTCCTTTCTCAGTATGGTCAATGTCCTTTCTCAGTGTGGTCACTGTCCTTTCTCAGTGTAGTCAATGTCCGTTCTCAGTGAGTTCACTGTCCTTACTCAGTGAGTTCACTGTCCTTTCTCAGTGAGGTGACTGTCCTTTCTCAGTGTGGTCAATGTCCTTTCTCAGTGAGTTCACTGTCCTTACTCAGTGAGTTCGCTGTCCTTTCTCAGTATGGTCAATGTCCTTTCTCAGTGAGGTGACTGTCCTTTCTCAGTGTGGTCAATGTCCTTTCTCAGTGAGGTCAATGTCCTTTCTCAGTGAGTACACTGTCCTTTCTCAGTATGGTCAATGTCCTTTCTCAGTGATGTGACTGTTCTTTCTCAGTATGGTCAATGTCCTTTCTCAGTGAGGTCAATGTCCTTTCTCAGTGAGTTCACTGTCCTTTCTCAGTATGGTCAATGTCCTTTCTCAGTGTGGTCACTGTCCTTTCTCAGTGTGGTCAATGTCCTTTCTCTGGGGGTTCGCTGTCCTTTCTCAGTGAGTTCACTGTCTATTCTCAGTATGGTCAATGTCCTTTCTCAGTGAGGTCACTGTCCTTTCTCAGTATGGTCAATGTCCTTACTCAGTGAGTTCACTGTCCTTTCTCAGTGAGGTGACTGTCCTTTCTCAGTGTGGTCAATGTCCTTTCTCAGTGAGTTCACTGTCCTTACTCAGTGAGTTCACTGTCCTTTCTCAGTGAGGTGACTGTCCTTTCTCAGTGTGGTCAATGTCCTTTCTCAGTGAGTTCACTGTCCTTTCTCAGTATGGTCAATGTCCTTACTCAGTGAGTTCACTGTCCTTTCTCAGTTAGGTGACTGTCCTTTCTCAGTGTGGTCAATGTCCTTTCTCTGTGAGTTCACTGTCCTTTCTCAGTGTGGTCAATGTCCTTTCTCAGTGAGGTGACTGTCCTTTCTCAGTGTGGTCAATGTCCTTTCTCAGTGAGTTCACTGTCCTTTCTCAGTGAGGTGACTGTCCTTTCTCAGTGTGGTCAATGTCCTTTCTCAGTGAGTTCACTGTCCTTTCTCAGTGTGGTCAATGTCCGTTCTCAGTGAGTTCACTGACCTTACTCAGTGAGTTCACTGTCCTTTCTCAGTGAGGTGACTGTCCTTTCTCAGTGTGGTCAATGTCCTTTCTCAGTGAGTTCACTGTCCTTTCTCAGTGTGGTCAATGTCCTTTCTCAGTGAGTTCACTGTCCTTTCTCAGTGAGGTGACTGTCCTTTCTCAGTGTGGTCAATGTCGTTTCTCAGTATGGTCAATGTCCTTTCTCAGTGTGGTCACTGTCCTTTCTCAGTATAGTCAATGTCCTTTCTCAGTGTGGTCACTGTCCTTTCTCAGTGTGGTCAATGTCCTTTCTCAGTGAGTTCACTGTCCTTTCTCAGTGTAGTCAATGTCCGTTCTCAGTGAGTTCACTGTCCTTACTCAGTGAGTTCACTGTCCTTTCTCAGTGAGGTGACTGTCCTTTCTCAGTGTGGTCAATGTCCTTTCTCAGTGAGTTCGCTGTCCTTTCTCAGTATGGTCAATGTCCTTTCTCAGTGAGGTGACTGTCCTTTCTCAGTGTGGTCAATGTCCTTTCTCAGTGAGGTCAATGTCCTTTCTCAGTGCGTACACTGTCCTTTCTCAGTATGGTCAATGTCCTTTCTCATTGATGTGACTGTTCTTTCTCAGTATGGTCAATGTCCTTTCTCAGTGAGGTCAATGTCCTTTCTCAGTGAGTTCACTGTCCTTTCTCAGTATGGTCAATGTCCTTTCTCAGTGTGGTCACTGTCCTTTCTCAGTGTGGTCAATGTCCTTTCTCTGGGGGTTCGCTGTCCTTTCTCAGTGAGTTCACTGTCTGTTCTCAGTATGGTCAATGTCCTTTCTCAGTGAGGTCACTGTCCTTTCTCAGTATGGTCAATGTCCTTACTCAGTGAGTTCACTGTCCTTTCTCAGTGAGGTGACTGTCCTTTCTCAGTGTGGTCAATGTCCTTTCTCAGTGAGTTCACTGTCCTTACTCAGTGAGTTCACTGTCCTTTCTCAGTGAGGTGACTGTCCTTTCTCAGTGTGGTCAATGTCCTTTCTCAGTGAGTTCGCTGTCCTTTCTCAGTATGGTCAATGTCCTTTCTCAGTGAGGTGACTGTCCTTTCTCAGTGTGGTCAATGTCCTTTCTCAGTGAGGTCAATGTCCTTTCTCAGTGCGTACACTGTCCTTTCTCAGTATGGTCAATGTCCTTTCTCATTGATGTGACTGTTCTTTCTCAGTATGGTCAATGTCCTTTCTCAGTGAGGTCAATGTCCTTTCTCAGTGAGTTCACTGTCCTTTCTCAGTATGGTCAATGTCCTTTCTCAGTGTGGTCACTGTCCTTTCTCAGTGTAGTCAATGTCCGTTCTCAGTGAGTTCACTGTCCTTACTCAGTGAGTTCACTGTCCTTTCTCAGTGAGGTGACTGTCCTTTCTCAGTGTGGTCAATGTCCTTTCTCAGTGAGTTCACTGTCCTTACTCAGTGAGTTCGCTGTCCTTTCTCAGTATGGTCAATGTCCTTTCTCAGTGAGGTGACTGTCCTTTCTCAGTGTGGTCAATGACCTTTCTCAGTGAGGTCAATGTCCTTTCTCAGTGAGTACACTGTCCTTTCTCAGTATGGTCAATGTCCTTTCTCAGTGATGTGACTGTTCTTTCTCAGTATGGTCAATGTCCTTTCTCAGTGAGGTCAATGTCCTTTCTCAGTGAGTTCACTGTCCTTTCTCAGTATGGTCAATGTCCTTTCTCAGTGTGGTCACTGTCCTTTCTCAGTGTGGTCAATGTCCTTTCTCTGGGGGTTCGCTGTCCTTTCTCAGTGAGTTCACTGTCTATTCTCAGTATGGTCAATGTCCTTTCTCAGTGAGGTCACTGTCCTTTCTCAGTATGGTCAATGTCCTTACTCAGTGAGTTCACTGTCCTTTCTCAGTGAGGTGACTGTCCTTTCTCAGTGTGGTCAATGTCCTTTCTCAGTGAGTTCACTGTCCTTACTCAGTGAGTTCACTGTCCTTTCTCAGTGAGGTGACTGTCCTTTCTCAGTGTGGTCAATGTCCTTTCTCAGTGAGTTCACTGTCCTTTCTCAGTATGGTCAATGTCCTTACTCAGTGAGTTCACTGTCCTTTCTCAGTTAGGTGACTGTCCTTTCTCAGTGTGGTCAATGTCCTTTCTCTGTGAGTTCACTGTCCTTTCTCAGTGTGGTCAATGTCCTTTCTCAGTGAGGTGACTGTCCTTTCTCAGTGTGGTCAATGTCCTTTCTCAGTGAGTTCACTGTCCTTTCTCAGTGAGGTGACTGTCCTTTCTCAGTGTGGTCAATGTCCTTTCTCAGTGAGTTCACTGTCCTTTCTCAGTGTGGTCAATGTCCGTTCTCAGTGAGTTCACTGACCTTACTCAGTGAGTTCACTGTCCTTTCTCAGTGAGGTGACTGTCCTTTCTCAGTGTGGTCAATGTCCTTTCTCAGTGAGTTCACTGTCCTTTCTCAGTGTGGTCAATGTCCTTTCTCAGTGAGTTCACTGTCCTTTCTCAGTGAGGTGACTGTCCTTTCTCAGTGTGGTCAATGTCGTTTCTCAGTATGGTCAATGTCCTTTCTCAGTGTGGTCACTGTCCTTTCTCAGTATAGTCAATGTCCTTTCTCAGTGTGGTCACTGTCCTTTCTCAGTGTGGTCAATGTCCTTTCTCAGTGAGTTCACTGTCCTTTCTCAGTGTAGTCAATGTCCGTTCTCAGTGAGTTCACTGTCCTTACTCAGTGAGTTCACTGTCCTTTCTCAGTGAGGTGACTGTCCTTTCTCAGTGTGGTCAATGTCCTTTCTCAGTGAGTTCGCTGTCCTTTCTCAGTATGGTCAATGTCCTTTCTCAGTGAGGTGACTGTCCTTTCTCAGTGTGGTCAATGTCCTTTCTCAGTGAGGTCAATGTCCTTTCTCAGTGCGTACACTGTCCTTTCTCAGTATGGTCAATGTCCTTTCTCATTGATGTGACTGTTCTTTCTCAGTATGGTCAATGTCCTTTCTCAGTGAGGTCAATGTCCTTTCTCAGTGAGTTCACTGTCCTTTCTCAGTATGGTCAATGTCCTTTCTCAGTGTGGTCACTGTCCTTTCTCAGTGTGGTCAATGTCCTTTCTCTGGGGGTTCGCTGTCCTTTCTCAGTGAGTTCACTGTCTGTTCTCAGTATGGTCAATGTCCTTTCTCAGTGAGGTCACTGTCCTTTCTCAGTATGGTCAATGTCCTTACTCAGTGAGTTCACTGTCCTTTCTCAGTGAGGTGACTGTCCTTTCTCAGTGTGGTCAATGTCCTTTCTCAGTGAGTTCACTGTCCTTACTCAGTGAGTTCACTGTCCTTTCTCAGTGAGGTGACTGTCCTTTCTCAGTGTGGTCAATGTCCTTTCTCAGTGAGTTCACTGTCCTTTCTCAGTATGGTCAATGTCCTTACTCAGTGAGTTCACTGTCCTTTCTCAGTTAGGTGACTGTCCTTTCTCAGTGTGGTCAATGTCCTTTCTCTGTGAGTTCACTGTCCTTTCTCAGTGTGGTCAATGTCCTTTCTCAGTGAGGTGACTGTCCTTTCTCAGTGTGGTCAATGTCCTTTCTCAGTGAGTTCACTGTCCTTTCTCAGTGAGGTGACTGTCCTTTCTCAGTGTGGTCAATGTCCTTTTTCAGTGAGGTCACTGTCCTTTCTCAGTGAGGACACTGTCCTTTCTCAGTGAGGTCACTGTCCTTTCTCAGTGAGTTCACTGTCCTTTCTCAGTGAGGACACTGTCCCTTCTCAGTGAGGACACGGTCCTGTCTCAGTGAGTTCGATGTCCTTTCTCAGTGAGGTCACTGTCCTTTCTCAGTGAGATCACTGTCCCTTCTCAGTGAGGACACGGTCCTTTCTCAGTGATTTCGCTGTACTTTCTCAGTGAGTTCACTGTCCTTTCTCAGTGTGGTCAATGTCCTTACTCAGTGAGTTCGCTGTCCTTTCTCAGTGAGGTGACTGTCCTTTCTCAGTGAGGTCACTGTCCTTTCTCAGTATGGTCAATGTCCTTACTCAGTGAGTTCACTGTCCTTTCTCAGTGAGGTGACTGTCCTTTCTCAGTGTGGTCAATGTCCTTTCTCAGTGAGTTCACTGTCCTTACTCAGTGAGTTCACTGTCCTTTCTCAGTGAGGTGACTGTCCTTTCTCAGTGTGGTCAATGTCCTTTCTCAGTGAGTTCACTGTCCTTTCTCAGTATGGTCAATGTCCTTACTCAGTGAGTTCACTGTCCTTTCTCAGTTAGGTGACTGTCCTTTCTCAGTGTGGTCAATGTCCTTTCTCTGTGAGTTCACTGTCCTTTCTCAGTGTGGTCAATGTCCTTTCTCAGTGAGGTGACTGTCCTTTCTCAGTGTGGTCAATGTCCTTTCTCAGTGAGTTCACTGTCCTTTCTCAGTGAGGTGACTGTCCTTTCTCAGTGTGGTCAATGTCCTTTTTCAGTGAGGTCACTGTCCTTTCTCAGTGAGGACACTGTCCTTTCTCAGTGAGGTCACTGTCCTTTCTCAGTGAGTTCACTGTCCTTTCTCAGTGAGGACACTGTCCCTTCTCAGTGAGGACACGGTCCTGTCTCAGTGAGTTCGCTGTCCTTTCTCAGTGAGGTCACTGTCCTTTCTCAGTGAGATCACTGTCCTTTCTCAGTGAGGACACGGTCCTTTCTCAGTGATTTCGCTGTACTTTCTCAGTGAGTTCACTGTCCTTTCTCAGTGTGGTCACTGTCCTTTCTCTGTGAGTTCACTGTCCTTTCTCAGTGAGGTCACTGTCCTTTCTCTGTGAGTTCACTGTCCTTTCTCAGTGAGGTCACTGTCCTTTCTCAGTATGGTCAATGTCCTTTCTCAGTGTGGTCAATGTCCTTTCTCAGTGAGTTCTCTGTCCTTTCTCAGTGTGGTCAATGTCCTTTCTCAGTGAGGTGACTGTCCTTTCTCAGTGTGGTCAATGTCCTTTCTCTGTGAGTTCACTGTCCTTTCTCAGTGAGTTCACTGTCCTTTCTCAGTATGGTCAATGTCCTTTCTCAGTGTGGTCACTGTCCTTTCTCAGTGTAGTCAATGTCCTTTCTCTGTGAGTTCGCTGTCCTTTCTCAGTGAGGTGACTGTCCTTTCTCAGTGTGGTCAATGTCGTTTCTCAGTATGGTCAATGTCCTTTCTCAGTGTGGTCACTGTCCTTTCTCAGTATAGTCAATGTCCTTTCTCAGTGTGGTCACTGTCCTTTCTCAGTGTGGTCAATGTCCTTTCTCAGTGAGTTCACTGTCCTTTCTCAGTGTAGTCAATGTCCGTTCTCAGTGAGTTCACTGTCCTTACTCAGTGAGTTCACTGTCCTTTCTCAGTGAGGTGACTGTCCTTTCTCAGTGTGGTCAATGTCCTTTCTCAGTGAGTTCGCTGTCCTTTCTCAGTATGGTCAATGTCCTTTCTCAGTGAGGTGACTGTCCTTTCTCAGTGTGGTCAATGTCCTTTCTCAGTGAGGTCAATGTCCTTTCTCAGTGCGTACACTGTCCTTTCTCAGTATGGTCAATGTCCTTTCTCATTGATGTGACTGTTCTTTCTCAGTATGGTCAATGTCCTTTCTCAGTGAGGTCAATGTCCTTTCTCAGTGAGTTCACTGTCCTTTCTCAGTATGGTCAATGTCCTTTCTCAGTGTGGTCACTGTCCTTTCTCAGTGTAGTCAATGTCCGTTCTCAGTGAGTTCACTGTCCTTACTCAGTGAGTTCACTGTCCTTTCTCAGTGAGGTGACTGTCCTTTCTCAGTGTGGTCAATGTCCTTTCTCAGTGAGTTCACTGTCCTTTCTCATTGTGGTCAAAGTCCTTTCTCAGTGAGTTCACTGTCCTTACTCAGTGAGTTCGCTGTCCTTTCTCAGTATGGTCAATGTCCTTTCTCAGTGAGGTGACTGTCCTTTCTCAGTGTGGTCAATGTCCTTTCTCAGTGAGGTCAATGTCCTTTCTCAGTGAGTACACTGTCCTTTCTCAGTATGGTCAATGTCCTTTCTCAGTGATGTGACTGTTCTTTCTCAGTATGGTCAATGTCCTTTCTCAGTGAGGTCAATGTCCTTTCTCAGTGAGTTCACTGTCCTTTCTCAGTATGGTCAATGTCCTTTCTCAGTGTGGTCACTGTCCTTTCTCAGTGTGGTCAATGTCCTTTCTCTGGGGGTTCGCTGTCCTTTCTCAGTGAGTTCACTGTCTATTCTCAGTATGGTCAATGTCCTTTCTCAGTGAGGTCACTGTCCTTTCTCAGTATGGTCAATGTCCTTACTCAGTGAGTTCACTGTCCTTTCTCAGTGAGGTGACTGTCCTTTCTCAGTGTGGTCAATGTCCTTTCTCAGTGAGTTCACTGTCCTTACTCAGTGAGTTCACTGTCCTTTCTCAGTGAGGTGACTGTCCTTTCTCAGTGTGGTCAATGTCCTTTCTCAGTGAGTTCACTGTCCTTTCTCAGTATGGTCAATGTCCTTACTCAGTGAGTTCACTGTCCTTTCTCAGTTAGGTGACTGTCCTTTCTCAGTGTGGTCAATGTCCTTTCTCTGTGAGTTCACTGTCCTTTCTCAGTGTGGTCAATGTCCTTTCTCAGTGAGGTGACTGTCCTTTCTCAGTGTGGTCAATGTCCTTTCTCAGTGAGTTCACTGTCCTTTCTCAGTGAGGTGACTGTCCTTTCTCAGTGTGGTCAATGTCCTTTCTCAGTGAGTTCACTGTCCTTTCTCAGTGTGGTCAATGTCCGTTCTCAGTGAGTTCACTGTCCTTACTCAGTGAGTTCACTGTCCTTTCTCAGTGAGGTGACTGTCCTTTCTCAGTGTGGTCAATGTCCTTTCTCAGTGAGTTCACTGTCCTTTCTCAGTGTGGTCAATGTCCTTTCTCAGTGAGTTCACTGTCCTTTCTCAGTGAGGTGACTGTCCTTTCTCAGTGTGGTCAATGTCGTTTCTCAGTATGGTCAATGTCCTTTCTCAGTGTGGTCACTGTCCTTTCTCAGTATAGTCAATGTCCTTTCTCAGTGTGGTCACTGTCCTTTCTCAGTGTGGTCAATGTCCTTTCTCAGTGAGTTCACTGTCCTTTCTCAGTGTAGTCAATGTCCGTTCTCAGTGAGTTCACTGTCCTTACTCAGTGAGTTCACTGTCCTTTCTCAGTGAGGTGACTGTCCTTTCTCAGTGTGGTCAATGTCCTTTCTCAGTGAGTTCGCTGTCCTTTCTCAGTATGGTCAATGTCCTTTCTCAGTGAGGTGACTGTCCTTTCTCAGTGTGGTCAATGTCCTTTCTCAGTGAGGTCAATGTCCTTTCTCAGTGCGTACACTGTCCTTTCTCAGTATGGTCATTGTCCTTTCTCATTGATGTGACTGTTCTTTCTCAGTATGGTCAATGTCCTTTCTCAGTGAGGTCAATGTCCTTTCTCAGTGAGTTCACTGTCCTTTCTCAGTATGGTCAATGTCCTTTCTCAGTGTGGTCACTGTCCTTTCTCAGTGTAGTCAATGTCCGTTCTCAGTGAGTTCACTGTCCTTACTCAGTGAGTTCACTGTCCTTTCTCAGTGAGGTGACTGTCCTTTCTCAGTGTGGTCAATGTCCTTTCTCAGTGAGTTCACTGTCCTTACTCAGTGAGTTCGCTGTCCTTTCTCAGTATGGTCAATGTCCTTTCTCAGTGAGGTGACTGTCCTTTCTCAGTGTGGTCAATGTCCTTTCTCAGTGAGGTCAATGTCCTTTCTCAGTGAGTACACTGTCCTTTCTCAGTATGGTCAATGTCCTTTCTCAGTGATGTGACTGTTCTTTCTCAGTATGGTCAATGTCCTTTCTCAGTGAGGTCAATGTCCTTTCTCAGTGAGTTCACTGTCCTTTCTCAGTATGGTCAATGTCCTTTCTCAGTGTGGTCACTGTCCTTTCTCAGTGTGGTCAATGTCCTTTCTCTGGGGGTTCGCTGTCCTTTCTCAGTGAGTTCACTGTCTATTCTCAGTATGGTCAATGTCCTTTCTCAGTGAGGTCACTGTCCTTTCTCAGTATGGTCAATGTCCTTACTCAGTGAGTTCACTGTCCTTTCTCAGTGCGTACACTGTCCTTTCTCAGTATGGTCAATGTCCTTTCTCATTGATGTGACTGTTCTTTCTCAGTGAGGTGACTGTCCTTTCTCAGTGTGGTCAATGTCCTTTCTCAGTGAGTTCACTGTCCTTTCTCAGTATGGTCAATGTCCTTACTCAGTGAGTTCACTGTCCTTTCTCAGTTAGGTGACTGTCCTTTCTCAGTGTGGTCAATGTCCTTACTCTGTGAGTTCACTGTCCTTTCTCAGTGTGGTCAATGTCCTTTCTCAGTGAGGTGACTGTCCTTTCTCAGTGTGGTCAATGTCCTTTCTCAGTGAGTTCACTGTCCTTTCTCAGTGAGGTGACTGTCCTTTCTCAGTGTGGTCAATGTCCTTTCTCAGTGAGTTCACTGTCCTTTCTCAGTGTGGTCAATGTCCGTTCTCAGTGAGTTCACTGACCTTACTCAGTGAGTTCACTGTCCTTTCTCAGTGAGGTGACTGTCCTTTCTCAGTGTGGTCAATGTCCTTTCTCAGTGAGTTCACTGTCCTTTCTCAGTGTGGTCAATGTCCTGTCTCAGTGAGTTCACTGTCCTTTCTCAGTGAGGTGACTGTCCTTTCTCAGTGTGGTCAATGTCGTTTCTCAGTATGGTCAATGTCCTTTCTCAGTGTGGTCACTGTCCTTTCTCAGTATAGTCAATGTCCTTTCTCAGTGTGGTCACTGTCCTTTCTCAGTGTGGTCAATGTCCTTTCTCAGTGAGTTCACTGTCCTTTCTCAGTGTAGTCAATGTCCGTTCTCAGTGAGTTCACTGTCCTTACTCAGTGAGTTCACTGTCCTTTCTCAGTGAGGTGACTGTCCTTTCTCAGTGTGGTCAATGTCCTTTCTCAGTGAGTTCGCTGTCCTTTCTCAGTATGGTCAATGTCCTTTCTCAGTGAGGTGACTGTCCTTTCTCAGTGTGGTCAATGTCCTTTCTCAGTGAGGTCAATGTCCTTTCTCAGTGCGTACACTGTCCTTTCTCAGTATGGTCAATGTCCTTTCTCATTGATGTGACTGTTCTTTCTCAGTATGGTCAATGTCCTTTCTCAGTGAGGTCAATGTCCTTTCTCAGTGAGTTCACTGTCCTTTCTCAGTATGGTCAATGTCCTTTCTCAGTGTGGTCACTGTCCTTTCTCAGTGTGGTCAATGTCCTTTCTCTGGGGGTTCGCTGTACTTTCTCAGTGAGTTCACTGTCTGTTCTCAGTATGGTCAATGTCCTTTCTCAGTGAGTTCACTGTCCTTTCTCAGTATGGTCAATGTCCTTACTCAGTGAGTTCACTGTCCTTTCTCAGTGAGGTGACTGTCCTTTCTCAGTGTGGTCAATGTCCTTTCTCAGTGAGTTCACTGTCCTTACTCAGTGAGTTCACTGTCCTTTCTCAGTGAGGTGACTGTCCTTTCTCAGTGTGGTCAATGTCCTTTCTCAGTGAGTTCACTGTCCTTTCTCAGTATGGTCAATGTCCTTACTCAGTGAGTTCACTGTCCTTTCTCAGTTAGGTGACTGTCCTTTCTCAGTGTGGTCAATGTCCTTTCTCTGTGAGTTCACTGTCCTTTCTCAGTGTGGTCAATGTCCTTTCTCAGTGAGGTGACTGTCCTTTCTCAGTGTGGTCAATGTCCTTTCTCAGTGAGTTCACTGTCCTTTCTCAGTGAGGTGACTGTCCTTTCTCAGTGTGGTCAATGTCCTTTTTCAGTGAGGTCACTGTCCTTTCTCAGTGAGGACACTGTCCTTTCTCAGTGAGGTCACTGTCCTTTCTCAGTGAGTTCACTGTCCTTTCTCAGTGAGGACACTGTCCCTTCTCAGTGAGGACACGGTCCTGTCTCAGTGAGTTCGATGTCCTTTCTCAGTGAGGTCACTGTCCTTTCTCAGTGAGATCACTGTCCTTTCTCAGTGAGGACACGGTCCTTTCTCAGTGATTTCGCTGTACTTTCTCAGTGAGTTCACTGTCCTTTCTCAGTGTGGTCACTGTCCTTTCTCTGTGAGTTCACTGTCCTTTCTCAGTGAGGTCACTGTCCTTTCTCTGTGAGTTCACTGTCCTTTCTCAGTGAGGTCACTGTCCTTTCTCAGTATGGTCAATGTCCTTTCTCAGTGTGGTCAATGTCCTTTCTCAGTGAGTTCTCTGTCCTTTCTCAGTGTGGTCAATGTCCTTTCTCAGTGAGGTGACTGTCCTTTCTCAGTGTGGTCAATGTCCTTTCTCTGTGAGTTCACTGTCCTTTCTCAGTGAGTTCACTGTCCTTTCTCAGTATGGTCAATGTCCTTTCTCAGTGTGGTCACTGTCCTTTCTCAGTGTAGTCAATGTCCTTTCTCTGTGAGTTCGCTGTCCTTTCTCAGTGAGTTCACTGTCCTTTCTCAGTGTGGTCACTGTCCTTTCTCACTGTGGTCAATGTCCTTTCTCAGTGTGGTCACTGTCCTTTCTCACTGTGGTCAATGTCCTTTCTCAGTGTGGTCACTGTCCTTTCTCAGTGTGGTCAATGTCCTTCCTCTGTGAGTTCGCTGTCCTTTCTCAGTGAGTTCACTGTCCTTTCTCAGTATGGTCAATGTCCTTTCTCAGTGAGGTCACTGACCTCTCTCAGTGTGGTCACTGTCCTTTCTCAGTGTGGTCAATGTCCTTTCTCAGTGAGTTCGCTGTCCTTTCTCAGTGAGGTCACTGTCTTTTCTCAGTGAGGTCAATTCCCTTTCTCAGTGTGGTCAATGTCCTTTCTCACTGAGTTCGCTGTCCTTTCTCAGTGAGTTCACTGTCATTTCTCAGTGAGTTCGCTGTCCTTTCTCAGTGAGTTCACTGTCCTTTCTCAGGATGGTGAAAATCCTTTCTCAGTGTGGTCGCTGTCCTTTCTCAGTGTGGTCAATGTCCTATCTCTGGGGGTTCGCTGTCCTTTCTCAGTGAGTTCACTGTCTATTCTCAGTATGGTCAATGTCCTTTCTCAGTGAGGTGACTGTCCTTTCTCAGTGTGGTCAATGTCCTTTCTCAGTGAGTTCACTGTCCTTTCTCAGTGTGGTCAATGTCCTTACTCAGTGAGTTCACTGTCCTTTCTCAGTATGGTCAATGTCCTTACCCAGTGAGTTCACTGTCCCTTCTCAGTTAGGTGACTGGCCTTTCTCAGTGTGGTCAATGTCCTTTCTCTGTGAGTTCACTGTCCTTTCTCAGTGTGGTCAATGTCCTTTCTCAGTGAGGTGACTGTCCTTTCTCAGTGTGGTCAATGTCCTTTCTCAGTGAGTTCACTGTCCTTTCTCAGTGAGGTGACTGTCCTTTCTCAGTGTGGTCAATGTCGTTTCTCAGTATGGTCAATGTCCTTTCTCAGTGTGGACACTGTCCTTTCTCAGTGTGGTCAATGTCCTTCTTCTGTGACTTCGCTGTCCTTTCTCAGTGAGTTCACTGTCCTTTCTCAGTATGTTCAATGTCCTTTCTCAGTGAGGTCACTGACCTCTCTCAGTGTGGTCACTGTCCTTTCTCAGTGTGGTCAATGTCCTTTCTCAGTGAGTTCGCTGTCCTTTCTCAGTGAGGTCACTGTCCTTTCTCAGTGAGGTCAATGCTCTTTCTCAGTGTGGTCAATGTCCTTTCTCACTGAGTTCGCTGTCCTTTCTCAGTGAGTTCACTGTCCTTTCTCAGTGAGTTCACTGTCCTTTCTCAGTATGGTCAATGTCCTTTCTCAGTGTGGTCACTGTCCTTTCTCAGTGTGGTCAATGTCCTTTCTCAGTGAGTTCACTGTCCTTTCTCAGTGTAGTCAATGTCCGTTCTCAGTGAGTTCACTGTCCTTACTCAGTGAGTTCACTGTCCTTTCTCAGTGAGGTGACTGTCCTTTCTCAGTGTGGTCAATGTCCTTTCTCAGTGAGTTCACTGTCCTTTCTCAGTGTGGTCAATGTCCTTTCTCAGTGAGTTCACTGTCCTTACTCAGTGAGTTCGCTGTCCTTTCTCAGTATGGTCAATGTCCTTTCTCAGTGAGGTGACTGTCCTTTCTCAGTGTGGTCAATGTCCTTTCTCAGTGAGGTCAATGTCCTTTCTCAGTGAGTACACTGTCCTTTCTCAGTATGGTCAATGTCCTTTCTCAGTGATGTGACTGTTCTTTCTCAGTATGGTCAATGTCCTTTCTCAGTGAGGTCAATGTCCTTTCTCAGTGAGTTCACTGTCCTTTCTCAGTATGGTCAATGTCCTTTCTCAGTGTGGTCACTGTCCTTTCTCAGTGTGGTCAATGTCCTTTCTCTGGGGGTTCGCTGTTCTTTCTCAGTGAGTTCACTGTCTATTCTCAGTATGGTCAATGTCCTTTCTCAGTGAGGTCACTGTCCTTTCTCAGTATGGTCAATATGGTCAATGTCCTTACTCAGTGAGTTCACTGTCCTTTCTCAGTGAGGTGACTGTCCTTTCTCAGTGTGGTCAATGTCCTTTCTCAGTGAGTTCACTGTCCTTACTCAGTGAGTTCACTGTCCTTTCTCAGTGAGGTGACTGTCCTTTCTCAGTGTGGTCAATGTCCTTTCTCAGTGAGTTCACTGTCCTTTCTCAGTATGGTCAATGTCCTTACTCAGTGAGTTCACTGTCCTTTCTCAGTTAGGTGACTGTCCTTTCTCAGTGTGGTCAATGTCCTTTCTCTGTGAGTTCACTGTCCTTTCTCAGTGTGGTCAATGTCCTTTCTCAGTGAGGTGACTGTCCTTTCTCAGTGTGGTCAATGTCCTTTCTCAGTGAGTTCACTGTCCTTTCTCAGTGAGGTGACTGTCCTTTCTCAGTGTGGTCAATGTCCTTTCTCAGTGAGTTCACTGTCCTTTCTCAGTGTGGTCAATGTCCGTTCTCAGTGAGTTCACTGTCCTTACTCAGTGAGTTCACTGTCCTTTCTCAGTGAGGTGACTGTCCTTTCTCAGTGTGGTCAATGTCCTTTCTCAGTGTGGTCAATGTCCTTTCTCAGTGAGTTCGCTGTCCTTTCTCAGTGAGGTCACTGTCCTTTCTCAGTGAGGTCAATGCTCTTTCTCAGTGTGGTCACTGTCCTTTCTCACTGAGTTCGCTGTCCTTTCTCAGTGAGTTCACTGTCCTTTCTCAGTGAGTTCACTGTCCTTTCTCAGTATGGTCAATGTCCTTTCTCAGTGTGGTCACTGTCCTTTCTCAGTGTGGTCAATGTCCTTTCTCAGTGAGTTCACTGTCCTTTCTCAGTGTAGTCAATGTCCGTTCTCAGTGAGTTCACTGTCCTTACTCAGTGAGTTCACTGTCCTTTCTCAGTGAGGTGACTGTCCTTTCTCAGTGTGGTCAATGTCCTTTCTCAGTGAGTTCACTGTCCTTTCTCAGTGTGGTCAAAGTCCTTTCTCAGTGAGTTCACTGTCCTTACTCAGTGAGTTCGCTGTCCTTTCTCAGTATGGTCAATGTATCTTCTCAGTGAGGTGACTGTCCTTTCTCAGTGTGGTCAATGTCCTTTCTCAGTGAGGTCAATGTCCTTTCTCAGTGAGTACACTGTCCTTTCTCAGTATGGTCAATGTCCTTTCTCAGTGATGTGACTGTTCTTTCTCAGTATGGTCAATGTCCTTTCTCAGTGAGGTCAATGTCCTTTCTCAGTGAGTTCACTGTCCTTTCTCAGTATGGTCAATGTCCTTTCTCAGTGAGTTCACTGTCCTTTCTCAGTATGGTCAATGTCCTTTCTCAGTGTGGTCACTGTCCTTTCTCAGTGTGGTCAATGTCCTTTCTCTGGGGATTCGCTGTCCTTTCTCAGTGAGTTCACTGTCTATTCTCAGTATGGTCAATGTCCTTTCTCAGTGAGGTCACTGTCCTTTCTCAGTATGGTCAATGTGCTTACTCAGTGAGTTCACTGTCCTTTCTCAGTGAGGTGACTGTCCTTTCTCAGTGTGGTCAATGTCCTTTCTCAGTATGGTCAATGTCCTTACTCAGTGAGTTCACTGTCCTTTCTCAGTGAGGTGACTGTCCTTTCTCAGTGTGGTCAATGTCCTTTCTCAGTGAGTTCACTGTCCTTACTCAGTGAGTTCACTGTCCTTTCTCAGTGAGGTGACTGTCCTTTCTCAGTGTGGTCAATGTCCTTTCTCAGTGAGTTCACTGTCCTTTCTCAGTATGGTCAATGTCCTTACTCAGTGAGTTCACTGTCCTTTATCAGTTAGGTGACTGTCCTTTCTCAGTGTGGTCAATGTCCTTTCTCTGTGAGTTCACTGTCCTTTCTCAGTGTGGTCAATGTCCTTTCTCAGTGAGGTGACTGTCCTTTCTCAGTGTGGTCAATGTCCTTTCTCAGTGAGTTCACTGTCCTTTCTCAGTGAGGTGACTGTCCTTTCTCAGTGTGGTCAATGTCCTTTCTCAGTGAGTTCACTGTCCTTTCTCAGTGTGGTCAATGTCCGTTCTCAGTGAGTTCACTGTCCTTACTCAGTGAGTTCACTGTCCTTTCTCAGTGAGGTGACTGTCCTTTCTCAGTGTGGTCAATGTCCTTTCTCAGTGAGTTCACTGTCCTTTCTCAGTGTGGTCAATGTCCTTTCTCAGTGAGTTCACTGTCCTTTCTCAGTGAGGTGACTGTCCTTTCTCAGTGTGGTCAATGTCGTTTCTCAGTATGGTCAATGTCCTTTCTCAGTGTGGTCACTGTCCTTTCTCAGTATAGTCAATGTCCTTTCTCAGTGTGGTCACTGTCCTTTCTCAGTGTGGTCAATGTCCTTTCTCAGTGAGTTCACTGTCCTTTCTCAGTGTAGTCAATGTCCGTTCTCAGTGAGTTCACTGTCCTTACTCAGTGAGTTCACTGTCCTTTCTCAGTGAGGTGACTGTCCTTTCTCAGTGTGGTCAATGTCCTTTCTCAGTGAGTTCGCTGTCCTTTCTCAGTATGGTCAATGTCCTTTCTCAGTGAGGTGACTGTCCTTTCTCAGTGTGGTCAATGTCCTTTCTCAGTGAGGTCAATGTCCTTTCTCAGTGCGTACACTGTCCTTTCTCAGTATGGTCAATGTCCTTTCTCATTGATGTGACTGTTCTTTCTCAGTATGGTCAATGTCCTTTCTCAGTGAGGTCAATGTCCTTTCTCAGTGAGTTCACTGTCCTTTCTCAGTATGGTCAATGTCCTTTCTCAGTGTGGTCACTGTCCTTTCTCAGTGTAGTCAATGTCCGTTCTCAGTGAGTTCACTGTCCTTACTCAGTGAGTTCACTGTCCTTTCTCAGTGAGGTGACTGTCCTTTCTCAGTGTGGTCAATGTCCTTTCTCAGTGAGTTCACTGTCCTTTCTCAGTGTGGTCAAAGTCCTTTCTCAGTGAGTTCACTGTCCTTACTCAGTGAGTTCGCTGTCCTTTCTCAGTATGGTCAATGTCCTTTCTCAGTGAGGTGACTGTCCTTTCTCAGTGTGGTCAATGTCCTTTCTCAGTGAGGTCAATGTCCTTTCTCAGTGAGTACACTGTCCTTTCTCAGTATGGTCAATGTCCTTTCTCAGTGATGTGACTGTTCTTTCTCAGTATGGTCAATGTCCTTTCTCAGTGAGGTCAATGTCCTTTCTCAGTGAGTTCACTGTCCTTTCTCAGTATGGTCAATGTCCTTTCTCAGTGTGGTCACTGTCCTTTCTCAGTGTGGTCAATGTCCTTTCTCTGGGGGTTCGCTGTCCTTTCTCAGTGAGTTCACTGTCTATTCTCAGTATGGTCAATGTCCTTTCTCAGTGAGGTCACTGTCCTTTCTCAGTATGGTCAATGTCCTTACTCAGTGAGTTCACTGTCCTTTCTCAGTGAGGTGACTGTCCTTTCTCAGTGTGGTCAATGTCCTTTCTCAGTGAGTTCACTGTCCTTACTCAGTGAGTTCACTGTCCTTTCTCAGTGAGGTGACTGTCCTTTCTCAGTGTGGTCAATGTCCTTTCTCAGTGAGTTCACTGTCCTTTCTCAGTATGGTCAATGTCCTTACTCAGTGAGTTCACTGTCCTTTCTCAGTTAGGTGACTGTCCTTTCTCAGTGTGGTCAATGTCCTTTCTCTGTGAGTTCACTGTCCTTTCTCAGTGTGGTCAATGTCCTTTCTCAGTGAGGTGACTGTCCTTTCTCAGTGTGGTCAATGTCCTTTCTCATTGAGTTCACTGTCCTTTCTCAGTGAGGTGACTGTCCTTTCTCAGTGTGGTCAATGTCCTTTCTCAGTGAGTTCACTGTCCTTTCTCAGTGTGGTCAATGTCCGTTCTCAGTGAGTTCACTGTCCTTACTCAGTGAGTTCACTGTCCTTTCTCAGTGAGGTGACTGTCCTTTCTCAGTGTGGTCAATGTCCTTTCTCAGTGAGTTCACTGTCCTTTCTCAGTGTGGTCAATGTCCTTTCTCAGTGAGTTCACTGTCCTTTCTCAGTGAGGTGACTGTCCTTTCTCAGTGTGGTCAATGTCGTTTCTCAGTATGGTCAATGTCCTTTCTCAGTGTGGTCACTGTCCTTTCTCAGTATAGTCAATGTCCTTTCTCAGTGTGGTCACTGTCCTTTCTCAGTGTGGTCAATGTCCTTTCTCAGTGAGTTCACTGTCCTTTCTCAGTGTAGTCAATGTCCGTTCTCAGTGAGTTCACTGTCCTTACTCAGTGAGTTCACTGTCCTTTCTCAGTGAGGTGACTGTCCTTTCTCAGTGTGGTCAATGTCCTTTCTCAGTGAGTTCGCTGTCCTTTCTCAGTATGGTCAATGTCCTTTCTCAGTGAGGTGACTGTCCTTTCTCAGTGTGGTCAATGTCCTTTCTCAGTGAGGTCAATGTCCTTTCTCAGTGCGTACACTGTCCTTTCTCAGTATGGTCAATGTCCTTTCTCATTGATGTGACTGTTCTTTCTCAGTATGGTCAATGTCCTTTCTCAGTGAGGTCAATGTCCTTTCTCAGTGAGTTCACTGTCCTTTCTCAGTATGGTCAATGTCCTTTCTCAGTGTGGTCACTGTCCTTTCTCAGTGTGGTCAATGTCCTTTCTCTGGGGGTTCGCTGTCCTTTCTCAGTGAGTTCACTGTCTGTTCTCAGTATGGTCAATGTCCTTTCTCAGTGAGGTCACTGTCCTTTCTCAGTATGGTCAATGTCCTTACTCAGTGAGTTCACTGTCCTTTCTCAGTGAGGTGACTGTCCTTTCTCAGTGTGGTCAATGTCCTTTCTCAGTGAGTTCACTGTCCTTACTCAGTGAGTTCACTGTCCTTTCTCAGTGAGGTGACTGTCCTTTCTCAGTGTGGTCAATGTCCTTTCTCAGTGAGTTCACTGTCCTTTCTCAGTATGGTCAATGTCCTTACTCAGTGAGTTCACTGTCCTTTCTCAGTTAGGTGACTGTCCTTTCTCAGTGTGGTCAATGTCCTTTCTCTGTGAGTTCACTGTCCTTTCTCAGTGTGGTCAATGTCCTTTCTCAGTGAGGTGACTGTCCTTTCTCAGTGTGGTCAATGTCCTTTCTCAGTGAGTTCACTGTCCTTTCTCAGTGAGGTGACTGTCCTTTCTCAGTGTGGTCAATGTCCTTTTTCAGTGAGGTCACTGTCCTTTCTCAGTGAGGACACTGTCCTTTCTCAGTGAGGTCACTGTCCTTTCTCAGTGAGTTCACTGTCCTTTCTCAGTGAGGACACTGTCCCTTCTCAGTGAGGACACGGTCCTTTCTCAGTGAGCTCGCTGTCCTTTCTCAGTGAGGTCACTGTCCCTTCTCAGTGAGATCACTGTCCTTTCTCAGTGAGGACACGGTCCTTTCTCAGTGATTTCGCTGTACTTTCTCAGTGAGTTCACTGTCCTTTCTCAGTGTGGTCACTGTCCTTTCTCTGTGAGTTCACTGTCCTTTCTCAGTGTGGTCACTGTCCTTTCTCTGTGAGTTCACTGTCCTTTCTCAGTGAGGTCACTGTCCTTTCTCAGTATGGTCAATGTCCTTTCTCAGTGTGGTCAATGTCCTTTCTCAGTGAGTTCTCTGTCCTTTCTCAGTGAGGTCACTGTCCCTTCTCAGTGTGGTCAATGTCCTTTCTCAGTGAGTTTGCTGTACTTTCTCAGTGAGTTCACTGTCCTTTCTCAGTGTGGTCACTGTCCTTTCTCAGTGAGTTCACTGTCCTTTCACAGTATGGTCAATGTCCTTTCTCAGTGTGGTCACTGTCCTTTCTAAGTGTAGTCAATGTCCTTTCTCTGTGAGTTCGCTGTCCTTTCTCAGTGAGGTCACTGTCCTTTCTAAGTGAGGACACTGTCTTTCTCAGTGGGTTCGCTGTCCTTTCTCATTGAGGTCGCTATCCTTTCACAGTGAGGTCACTGTCCTTTCTCAGTGAGGACATGGTCCTTTCTCAGTGAGATCACTGTCCTTTCTCAGTGTGGTCAATGTCCTTTCTCTGTGAGTTCACTGTCCTTTCTCAGTGAGTTCACTGTCCTTTCTCAGTATGGTCAATGTCCTTTCTCAGAGTGGTCACTGTCCTTTCTCAGTGTAGTCAATGTCCTTTCTCTGTGAGTTCGCTGTCCTTTCTCAGTGAGTTCACTGTCCTTTCTCAGTATGGTCAATGTCCTTTCTCAGTGAGGTCACTGTCCTTTCTCAGTGAGGACACTGTCTTTCTCAGTGAGTTCGCTGTCCTTTCTCATTGAGGTCGCTGTCCTTTCATAGTGAGGCCACTGTCCTTTCTCAGTGAGGACATGGTCCTTTCTCAGTGAGATCACTGTCCTTTCTCAGTGTGGTCAATGTCCTTTCTCTGTGAGTTCGCTGTCCTTTCTCAGTGAGTTCGCTGACCTTTCTCAATGAGTTCACTGTCCTTTCTCCGTATGGTCAATGTCCTTTCTCAGTTTGGTCACTGTCCTTTCTCAGTGTGGTCAATGTCCTTTCTCTGGGAGCTCGCTGTCCTTTCTCAGTGAGTTCACTGTCTATTGTCAGTATGGTCAATGTCCTTTCTCAGTGAGTTCACTGTCTATTGTCAGTATGGTCAATGTCCTTTCTTAGTGAGGTCAATGTCCTTTCTCAGTGTGGTCAATGTCCTTTCTCAGTGAGTTCGCTGTCCTTTCTCAGTGAGGTCACTGTCCCTTCTCAGTGTGGTCAATGTCCTTTCTCAGTGAGTTCGCTGTACTTTCTCAGTGAGTTCACTGTCCTTTCTCAGTGTGGTCAATGTCCTTTCTCTGTGAGTTCACTGTCCTTTCTCAGTGAGTTCACTGTCCTTTCTCAGTATGGTCAATGTCCTTTCTCAGTGTGGTCACTGTCCTTTCTCAGTGTGGTCAATGTCCTTCCTCTGTGAGTTCGCTGTCCTTTCTCTTTGAGTTCACTGTCCTTTCTCAGTATGGTCAATGTCCTTTCTCAGTGAGGTCACCGACCGTTCTCATTGTGGTGACTGTCCTTTCTCAGTGAGGTCAATGCCCTTTCTCAGTGTGGTCAATGTCCTTTCTCAATGAGTTCGATGTCCTTTCTCAGTGAGTTCACTGTCCTTTCTCAGTGAGTTTGCTGTCCTTTCTCAGTATGGTCAATGTCCTTTCTCAGTGAGTTTGCTGTACTTTCTCAGTGAGTTCACTGTCCTTTCTCAGTATGGTCAATGTCCTTTCTCAGTGTGGTCAATGTCCTTTCTCAGTGAGTTCGCTGTCCTTTCTCAGTGAGGTCACTGTCCATTCTCAGTGTGGTCAATGTCCTTTCTCATGAGTTTGCTGTACTTTCTCAGTGAGCTCACTGTCCTTTCTCAGTGTGGTCACTGTCCTTTCTCTGTGAGTTCACTGTCCTTTCTCAGTGAGTTCACTGTCCTTTCTCAGTGTGGTCAATGTCCTTTCTCAATGTGGTCACTGTCCTTTCTCAGTGTAGTCAATGTCCATTCTCTGTGAGTTCACTGTCCTTTCTCAGTGAGTTCACTGTCCTTTCTCAGTATGGTCAATGTCCTTTCTCAATGTGGTCACTGTCCTTTCTCAGTGTAGTCAATGTCCATTCTCTGTGAGTTCACTGTCCTTTCTCAGTGAGTTCACTGTCCTTTCTCAGTATGGTCAATGTCCTTACTCAGTGAGTTCACTGTCCTTTCTCAGTTAGCTGACTGTCCTTTCTCAGTATGGTCAATGTCCTTTCTCAGTGAGTTCACTGTCCTTTCTCAGTGAGGTCAATGTCCTTTCTCAGTGAGGTCAATGTCCTTTCTCAGTGTGGTCAATGTCCTTTCTCAGTGAGTTCGCTGTCCTTTCTCAGTGAGTTCACTGTCCCTTCTCAGTGTGGTCAGTGTCCTTTCTCAGTGAGTTCTCTGTAGTTTCTCAGTGAGTTCACTGTCCTTTCTCAGTGTGGTCAATGCCCTTTCTCTGTGAGTTCACTGTCCTTTCTCTGTGAGTTCACTGTCCTTTCTCAGTATGGTCAATGTCCTTTCTCAGTGTGGTCACTGTCCTTTCTCAGTGTGGTCAATGTCCTTCCTCTGTGTGTTCGCTGTCCTTTCTCAGTGAGTTCACTGTCCTTTCTCAGTATGGTCAATGTCCTTTCTCAGTGAGGTCACTTACCTTTCTCAGTGTGGTCACTGTCCTTTCTCAGTGTGGTCAATGTCCTTTCTCAGTAGGTTCGCTGTCCTTTCTCAGTGTGGTCAATGTCCTTTCTCAGTGAGTTCACTGTCCTTTCTCTGTGAGTTCACTGTCCTTTCTCAGTGAGTTCACTGTCCTTTCTCAGTATGGTCAATGTCCTTTCTCAGTGTGGTCACTGTCCTTTCTCAGTGTAGTCAATGTCCTTTCTCTGTGAGTTCGCTGTCCTTTCTCAGTGAGTTCACTGTCCTTTCTCAGTGTGGTCACTGTCCATTCTCACTGTGGTCAATGTCCTTTCTCAGTGTGGTCACTGTCCTTTCTCACTGTGGTCAATGTCCTTTCTCAGTGTGGTCACTGTCCTTTCTCAGTGTGGTCAATGTCCTTCCTCTGTGAGTTCGCTGTCCTTTCTCAGTGAGTTCACTGTCCTTTCTCAGTATGGTCAATGTCCTTTCTCAGTGAGGTCACTGACCTCTCTCAGTGTGGTCACTGTCCTTTCTCAGTGTGGTCAATGTCCTTTCTCAGTGAGTTCGCTGTCCTTTCTCAGTGAGGTCACTGTCTGTTCTCAGTGAGGTCAATTCCCTTTCTCAGTGTGGTCAATGTCCTTTCTCACTGAGTTCGCTGTCCTTTCTCAGTGAGTTCAATGTCATTTCTCAGTGAGTTCGCTGTCCTTTCTCAGTGAGTTCACTGTCCTTTCTCAGGATGGTCAAAATCCTTTCTCAGTGTGGTCGCTGTCCTTTCTCAGTGTGGTCAATGTCCTTTCTCTGGGGGTTCGCTGTCCTTTCTCAGTGAGTTCACTGTCTATTCTCAGTATGGTCAATGTCCTTTCTCAGTGAGTTCACTGTCCTTTCTCAGTGTGGTCAATGTCCTTACTCAGTGAGTTCACTGTCCTTTCTCAGTATGGTCAATGTCCTTACTCAGTGAGTTCACTGTCCCTTCTCAGTTAGGTGACTGTCCTTTCTCAGTGTGGTCAATGTCCTTTCTCTGTGAGTTCACTGTCCTTTCTCAGTGTGGTCAATGTCCTTTCTCAGTGAGGTGACTGTCCTTTCTCAGTGTGGTCAATGTCCTTTCTCAGTGAGTTCACTGTCCTTTCTCAGTGAGGTGACTGTCCTTTCTCAGTGTGGTCAATGTCGTTTCTCAGTATGGTCAATGTCCTTTCTCAGTGTGGACACTGTCCTTTCTCAGTGTGGTCAATGTCCTTCTTCTGTGACTTCGCTGTCCTTTCTCAGTGAGTTCACTGTCCTTTCTCAGTATGGTCAATGTCCTTTCTCAGTGAGGTCACTGACCTCTCTCAGTGTGGTCACTGTCCTTTCTCAGTGTGGTCAATGTCCTTTCTCAGTGAGTTCGCTGTCCTTTCTCAGTGAGGTCACTGTCCTTTCTCAGTGAGGTCAATGCTCTTTCTCAGTGTGGTCACTGTCCTTTCTCACTGAGTTCGCTGTCCTTTCTCAGTGAGTTCACTGTCCTTTCTCAGTGAGTTCACTGTCCTTTCTCAGTATGGTCAATGTCCTTTCTCAGTGTGGTCACTGTCCTTTCTCAGTGTGGTCAATGTCCTTTCTCAGTGTAGTCAATGTCCGTTCTCAGTGAGTTCACTGTCCTTACTCAGTGAGTTCACTGTCCTTTCTCAGTGAGGTGACTGTCCTTTCTCAGTGTGGTCAATGTCCTTTCTCAGTGAGTTCACTGTCCTTTCTCAGTGTGGTCAATGTCCTTTCTCAGTGAGTTCACTGTCCTTACTCAGTGAGTTCGCTGTCCTTTCTCAGTATGGTCAATGTCCTTTCTCAGTGAGGTGACTGTCCTTTCTCAGTGTGGTCAATGTCCTTTCTCAGTGAGGTCAATGTCCTTTCTCAGTGAGTACACTGTCCTTTCTCAGTATGGTCAATGTCCTTTCTCAGTGATGTGACTGTTCTTTCTCAGTATGGTCAATGTCCTTTCTCAGTGAGGTCAATGTCCTTTCTCAGTGAGTTCAATGTCCTTTCTCAGTATGGTCAATGTCATTTCTCAGTGTGGTCACTGTCCTTTCTCAATGTGGTCAATGTCCTTTCTCTGGGGGTTCGCTGTCCTTTCTCAGTGAGTTCACTGTCTATTCTCAGTATGGTCAATGTCCTTTCTCAGTGAGGTCACTGTCCTTTCTCAGTATGGTCAATGTCCTTACTCAGTGAGTTCACTGTCCTTTCTCAGTGAGGTGACTGTCCTTTCTCAGTGTGGTCAATGTCCTTTCTCAGTGAGTTCACTGTCCTTACTCAGTGAGTTCACTGTCCTTTCTCAGTGAGGTGACTGTCCTTTCTCAGTGTGGTCAATGTCCTTTCTCAGTGAGTTCACTGTCCTTTCTCAGTATGGTCAATGTCCTTACTCAGTGAGTTCACTGTCCTTTCTCAGTTAGGTGACTGTCCTTTCTCAGTGTGGTCAATGTCCTTTCTCTGTGAGTTCACTGTCCTTTCTCAGTGTGGTCAATGTCCTTTCTCAGTGAGGTGACTGTCCTTTCTCAGTGTGGTCAATGTCCTTTCTCAGTGAGTTCACTGTCCTTTCTCAGTGAGGTGACTGTCCTTTCTCAGTGTGGTCAATGTCCTTTCTCAGTGAGTTCACTGTCCTTTCTCAGTGTGGTCAATGTCCGTTCTCAGTGAGTTCACTGTCCTTACTCAGTGAGTTCACTGTCCTTTCTCAGTGAGGTGACTGTCCTTTCTCAGTGTGGTCAATGTCCTTTCTCAGTGTGGTCAATGTCCTTTCTCAGTGAGTTCGCTGTCCTTTCTCAGTGAGGTCACTGTCCTTTCTCAGTGAGGTCAATGCTCTTTCTCAGTGTGGTCACTGTCCTTTCTCACTGAGTTCTCTGTCCTTTCTCAGTGAGTTCACTGTCCTTTCTCAGTGAGTTCACTGTCCTTTCTCAGTATGGTCAATGTCCTTTCTCAGTGTGGTCACTGTCCTTTCTCAGTGTGGTCAATGTCCTTTCTCAGTGAGTTCACTGTCCTTTCTCAGTGTAGTCAATGTCCGTTCTCAGTGAGTTCACTGTCCTTACTCAGTGAGTTCACTGTCCTTTCTCAGTGAGGTGACTGTCCTTTCTCAGTGTGGTCAATGTCCTTTCTCAGTGAGTTCACTGTCCTTTCTCAGTGTGGTCAAAGTCCTTTCTCAGTGAGTTCACTGTCCTTACTCAGTGAGTTCGCTGTCCTTTCTCAGTATGGTCAATGTCCTTTCTCAGTGAGGTGACTGTCCTTTCTCAGTGTGGTCAATGTCCTTTCTCAGTGAGGTCAATGTCCTTTCTCAGTGAGTACACTGTCCTTTCTCAGTATGGTCAATGTCCTTTCTCAGTGATGTGACTGTTCTTTCTCAGTATGGTCAATGTCCTTTCTCAGTGAGGTCAATGTCCTTTCTCAGTGAGTTCACTGTCCTTTCTCAGTATGGTCAATGTCCTTTCTCAGTGTGGTCACTGTCCTTTCTCAGTGTGGTCAATGTCCTTTCTCTGGGGGTTCGCTGTCCTTTCTCAGTGAGTTCACTGTCTATTCTCAGTATGGTCAATGTCCTTTCTCAGTGAGGTCACTGTCCTTTCTCAGTATGGTCAATGTCCTTACTCAGTGAGTTCACTGTCCTTTCTCAGTGAGGTGACTGTCCTTTCTCAGTGTGGTCAATGTCCTTTCTCAGTGAGTTCACTGTCCTTACTCAGTGAGTTCACTGTCCTTTCTCAGTGAGGTGACTGTCCTTTCTCAGTGTGGTCAATGTCCTTTCTCAGTGAGTTCACTGTCCTTTCTCAGTATGGTCAATGTCCTTACTCAGTGAGTTCACTGTCCTTTCTCAGTTAGGTGACTGTCCTTTCTCAGTGTGGTCAATGTCCTTTCTCTGTGAGTTCACTGTCCTTTCTCAGTGTGGTCAATGTCCTTTCTCAGTGAGGTGACTGTCCTTTCTCAGTGTGGTCAATGTCCTTTCTCAGTGAGTTCACTGTCCTTTCTCAGTGAGGTGACTGTCCTTTCTCAGTGTGGTCAATGTCCTTTCTCAGTGAGTTCACTGTCCTTTCTCAGTGTGGTCAATGTCCGTTCTCAGTGAGTTCACTGTCCTTACTCAGTGAGTTCACTGTCCTTTCTCAGTGAGGTGACTGTCCTTTCTCAGTGTGGTCAATGTCCTTTCTCAGTGAGTTCACTGTCCTTTCTCAGTGTAGTCAATGTCCTTTCTCTGTGAGTTCGCTGTCCTTTCTCAGTGAGTTCACTGTCCTTTCTCAGTGTGGTCACTGTCCATTCTCACTGTGGTCAATGTCCTTTCTCAGTGTGGTCACTGTCCTTTCTCACTGTGGTCAATGTCCTTTCTCAGTGTGGTCACTGTCCTTTCTCAGTGTGGTCAATGTCCTTCCTCTGTGAGTTCGCTGTCCTTTCTCAGTGAGTTCACTGTCCTTTCTCAGTATGGTCAATGTCCTTTCTCAGTGAGGTCACTGACCTCTCTCAGTGTGGTCACTGTCCTTTCTCAGTGTGGTCAATGTCCTTTCTCAGTGAGTTCGCTGTCCTTTCTCAGTGAGGTCACTGTCTGTTCTCAGTGAGGTCAATTCCCTTTCTCAGTGTGGTCAATGTCCTTTCTCACTGAGTTCGCTGTCCTTTCTCAGTGAGTTCAATGTCATTTCTCAGTGAGTTCGCTGTCCTTTCTCAGTGAGTTCACTGTCCTTTCTCAGGATGGTCAAAATCCTTTCTCAGTGTGGTCGCTGTCCTTTCTCAGTGTGGTCAATGTCCTTTCTCTGGGGGTTCGCTGTCCTTTCTCAGTGAGTTCACTGTCTATTCTCAGTATGGTCAATGTCCTTTCTCAGTGAGGTGACTGTCCTTTCTCAGTGTGGTCAATGTCCTTTCTCAGTGAGTTCACTGTCCTTTCTCAGTGTGGTCAATGTCCTTACTCAGTGAGTTCACTGTCCTTTCTCAGTATGGTCAATGTCCTTACTCAGTGAGTTCACTGTCCCTTCTCAGTTAGGTGACTGTCCTTTCTCAGTGTGGTCAATGTCCTTTCTCTGTGAGTTCACTGTCCTTTCTCAGTGTGGTCAATGTCCTTTCTCAGTGAGGTGACTGTCCTTTCTCAGTGTGGTCAATGTCCTTTCTCAGTGAGTTCACTGTCCTTTCTCAGTGAGGTGACTGTCCTTTCTCAGTGTGGTCAATGTCGTTTCTCAGTATGGTCAATGTCCTTTCTCAGTGTGGACACTGTCCTTTCTCAGTGTGGTCAATGTCCTTCTTCTGTGACTTCGCTGTCCTTTCTCAGTGAGTTCACTGTCCTTTCTCAGTATGGTCAATGTCCTTTCTCAGTGAGGTCACTGACCTCTCTCAGTGTGGTCACTGTCCTTTCTCAGTGTGGTCAATGTCCTTTCTCAGTGAGTTCGCTGTCCTTTCTCAGTGAGGTCACTGTCCTTTCTCAGTGAGGTCAATGCTCTTTCTCAGTGTGGTCACTGTCCTTTCTCACTGAGTTCGCTGTCCTTTCTCAGTGAGTTCACTGTCCTTTCTCAGTGAGTTCACTGTCCTTTCTCAGTATGGTCAATGTCCTTTCTCAGTGTGGTCACTGTCCTTTCTCAGTGTGGTCAATGTCCTTTCTCAGTGTAGTCAATGTCCGTTCTCAGTGAGTTCACTGTCCTTACTCAGTGAGTTCACTGTCCTTTCTCAGTGAGGTGACTGTCCTTTCTCAGTGTGGTCAATGTCCTTTCTCAGTGAGTTCACTGTCCTTTCTCAGTGTGGTCAATGTCCTTTCTCAGTGAGTTCACTGTCCTTACTCAGTGAGTTCGCTGTCCTTTCTCAGTATGGTCAATGTCCTTTCTCAGTGAGGTGACTGTCCTTTCTCAGTGTGGTCAATGTCCTTTCTCAGTGAGGTCAATGTCCTTTCTCAGTGAGTACACTGTCCTTTCTCAGTATGGTCAATGTCCTTTCTCAGTGATGTGACTGTTCTTTCTCAGTATGGTCAATGTCCTTTCTCAGTGAGGTCAATGTCCTTTCTCAGTGAGTTCACTGTCCTTTCTCAGTATGGTCAATGTCATTTCTCAGTGTGGTCACTGTCCTTTCTCAATGTGGTCAATGTCCTTTCTCTGGGGGTTCGCTGTCCTTTCTCAGTGAGTTCACTGTCTATTCTCAGTATGGTCAATGTCCTTTCTCAGTGAGGTCACTGTCCTTTCTCAGTATGGTCAATGTCCTTACTCAGTGAGTTCACTGTCCTTTCTCAGTGAGGTGACTGTCCTTTCTCAGTGTGGTCAATGTCCTTTCTCAGTGAGTTCACTGTCCTTACTCAGTGAGTTCACTGTCCTTTCTCAGTGAGGTGACTGTCCTTTCTCAGTGTGGTCAATGTCCTTTCTCAGTGAGTTCACTGTCCTTTCTCAGTATGGTCAATGTCCTTACTCAGTGAGTTCACTGTCCTTTCTCAGTTAGGTGACTGTCCTTTCTCAGTGTGGTCAATGTCCTTTCTCTGTGAGTTCACTGTCCTTTCTCAGTGTGGTCAATGTCCTTTCTCAGTGAGGTGACTGTCCTTTCTCAGTGTGGTCAATGTCCTTTCTCAGTGAGTTCACTGTCCTTTCTCAGTGAGGTGACTGTCCTTTCTCAGTGTGGTCAATGTCCTTTCTCAGTGAGTTCACTGTCCTTTCTCAGTGTGGTCAATGTCCGTTCTCAGTGAGTTCACTGTCCTTACTCAGTGAGTTCACTGTCCTTTCTCAGTGAGGTGACTGTCCTTTCTCAGTGTGGTCAATGTCCTTTCTCAGTGTGGTCAATGTCCTTTCTCAGTGAGTTCGCTGTCCTTTCTCAGTGAGGTCACTGTCCTTTCTCAGTGAGGTCAATGCTCTTTCTCAGTGTGGTCACTGTCCTTTCTCACTGAGTTCGCTGTCCTTTCTCAGTGAGTTCACTGTCCTTTCTCAGTGAGTTCACTGTCCTTTCTCAGTATGGTCAATGTCCTTTCTCAGTGTGGTCACTGTCCTTTCTCAGTGTGGTCAATGTCCTTTCTCACTGAGTTCACTGTCCTTTCTCAGTGTAGTCAATGTCCGTTCTCAGTGAGTTCACTGTCCTTACTCAGTGAGTTCACTGTCCTTTCTCAGTGAGGTGACTGTCCTTTCTCAGTGTGGTCAATGTCCTTTCTCAGTGAGTTCACTGTCCTTTCTCAGTGTGGTCAAAGTCCTTTCTCAGTGAGTTCACTGTCCTTACTCAGTGAGTTCGCTGTCCTTTCTCAGTATGGTCAATGTCCTTTCTCAGTGAGGTGACTGTCCTTTCTCAGTGTGGTCAATGTCCTTTCTCAGTGAGGTCAATGTCCTTTCTCAGTGAGTACACTGTCCTTTCTCAGTATGGTCAATGTCCTTTCTCAGTGATGTGACTGTTCTTTCTCAGTATGGTCAATGTCCTTACTCAGTGAGTTCACTGTCCTTTCTCAGTTAGGTGACTGTCCTTTCTCAGTGTGGTCAATGTCCTTTCTCTGTGAGTTCACTGTCCTTTCTCAGTGTGGTCAATGTCCTTTCTCAGTGAGGTGACTGTCCTTTCTCAGTGTGGTCAATGTCCTTTCTCAGTGAGTTCACTGTCCTTTCTCAGTGAGGTGACTGTCCTTTCTCAGTGTGGTCAATGTCCTTTCTCAGTGAGTTCACTGTCCTTTCTCAGTGTGGTCAATGTCCGTTCTCAGTGAGTTCACTGTCCTTACTCAGTGAGTTCACTGTCCTTTCTCAGTGAGGTGACTGTCCTTTCTCAGTGTGGTCAATGTCCTTTCTCAGTGAGTTCACTGTCCTTTCTCAGTGTAGTCAATGTCCTTTCTCTGTGAGTTCGCTGTCCTTTCTCAGTGAGTTCACTGTCCTTTCTCAGTGTGGTCACTGTCCATTCTCACTGTGGTCAATGTCCTTTCTCAGTGTGGTCACTGTCCTTTCTCACTGTGGTCAATGTCCTTTCTCAGTGTGGTCACTGTCCTTTCTCAGTGTGGTCAATGTCCTTCCTCTGTGAGTTCGCTGTCCTTTCTCAGTGAGTTCACTGTCCTTTCTCAGTATGGTCAATGTCCTTTCTCAGTGAGGTCACTGACCTCTCTCAGTGTGGTCACTGTCCTTTCTCAGTGTGGTCAATGTCCTTTCTCAGTGAGTTCGCTGTCCTTTCTCAGTGAGGTCACTGTCTGTTCTCAGTGAGGTCAATTCCCTTTCTCAGTGTGGTCAATGTCCTTTCTCACTGAGTTCGCTGTCCTTTCTCAGTGAGTTCAATGTCATTTCTCAGTGAGTTCGCTGTCCTTTCTCAGTGAGTTCACTGTCCTTTCTCAGGATGGTCAAAATCCTTTCTCAGTGTGGTCGCTGTCCTTTCTCAGTGTGGTCAATGTCCTTTCTCTGGGGGTTCGCTGTCCTTTCTCAGTGAGTTCACTGTCTATTCTCAGTATGGTCAATGTCCTTTCTCAGTGAGGTGACTGTCCTTTCTCAGTGTGGTCAATGTCCTTTCTCAGTGAGTTCACTGTCCTTTCTCAGTGTGGTCAATGTCCTTACTCAGTGAGTTCACTGTCCTTTCTCAGTATGGTCAATGTCCTTACTCAGTGAGTTCACTGTCCCTTCTCAGTTAGGTGACTGTCCTTTCTCAGTGTGGTCAATGTCCTTTCTCTGTGAGTTCACTGTCCTTTCTCAGTGTGGTCAATGTCCTTTCTCAGTGAGGTGACTGTCCTTTCTCAGTGTGGTCAATGTCCTTTCTCAGTGAGTTCACTGTCCTTTCTCAGTGAGGTGACTGTCCTTTCTCAGTGTGGTCAATGTCGTTTCTCAGTATGGTCAATGTCCTTTCTCAGTGTGGACACTGTCCTTTCTCAGTGTGGTCAATGTCCTTCTTCTGTGACTTCGCTGTCCTTTCTCAGTGAGTTCACTGTCCTTTCTCAGTATGGTCAATGTCCTTTCTCAGTGAGGTCACTGACCTCTCTCAGTGTGGTCACTGTCCTTTCTCAGTGTGGTCAATGTCCTTTCTCAGTGAGTTCGCTGTCCTTTCTCAGTGAGGTCACTGTCCTTTCTCAGTGAGGTCAATGCTCTTTCTCAGTGTGGTCACTGTCCTTTCTCACTGAGTTCGCTGTCCTTTCTCAGTGAGTTCACTGTCCTTTCTCAGTGAGTTCACTGTCCTTTCTCAGTATGGTCAATGTCCTTTCTCAGTGTGGTCACTGTCCTTTCTCAGTGTGGTCAATGTCCTTTCTCAGTGTAGTCAATGTCCGTTCTCAGTGAGTTCACTGTCCTTACTCAGTGAGTTCACTGTCCTTTCTCAGTGAGGTGACTGTCCTTTCTCAGTGTGGTCAATGTCCTTTCTCAGTGAGTTCACTGTCCTTTCTCAGTGTGGTCAATGTCCTTTCTCAGTGAGTTCACTGTCCTTACTCAGTGAGTTCGCTGTCCTTTCTCAGTATGGTCAATGTCCTTTCTCAGTGAGGTGACTGTCCTTTCTCAGTGTGGTCAATGTCCTTTCTCAGTGAGGTCAATGTCCTTTCTCAGTGAGTACACTGTCCTTTCTCAGTATGGTCAATGTCCTTTCTCAGTGATGTGACTGTTCTTTCTCAGTATGGTCAATGTCCTTTCTCAGTGAGGTCAATGTCCTTTCTCAGTGAGTTCACTGTCCTTTCTCAGTATGGTCAATGTCATTTCTCAGTGTGGTCACTGTCCTTTCTCAATGTGGTCAATGTCCTTTCTCTGGGGGTTCGCTGTCCTTTCTCAGTGAGTTCACTGTCTATTCTCAGTATGGTCAATGTCCTTTCTCAGTGAGGTCACTGTCCTTTCTCAGTATGGTCAATGTCCTTACTCAGTGAGTTCACTGTCCTTTCTCAGTGAGGTGACTGTCCTTTCTCAGTGTGGTCAATGTCCTTTCTCAGTGAGTTCACTGTCCTTACTCAGTGAGTTCACTGTCCTTTCTCAGTGAGGTGACTGTCCTTTCTCAGTGTGGTCAATGTCCTTTCTCAGTGAGTTCACTGTCCTTTCTCAGTATGGTCAATGTCCTTACTCAGTGAGTTCACTGTCCTTTCTCAGTTAGGTGACTGTCCTTTCTCAGTGTGGTCAATGTCCTTTCTCTGTGAGTTCACTGTCCTTTCTCAGTGTGGTCAATGTCCTTTCTCAGTGAGGTGACTGTCCTTTCTCAGTGTGGTCAATGTCCTTTCTCAGTGAGTTCACTGTCCTTTCTCAGTGAGGTGACTGTCCTTTCTCAGTGTGGTCAATGTCCTTTCTCAGTGAGTTCACTGTCCTTTCTCAGTGTGGTCAATGTCCGTTCTCAGTGAGTTCACTGTCCTTACTCAGTGAGTTCACTGTCCTTTCTCAGTGAGGTGACTGTCCTTTCTCAGTGTGGTCAATGTCCTTTCTCAGTGTGGTCAATGTCCTTTCTCAGTGAGTTCGCTGTCCTTTCTCAGTGAGGTCACTGTCCTTTCTCAGTGAGGTCAATGCTCTTTCTCAGTGTGGTCACTGTCCTTTCTCACTGAGTTCGCTGTCCTTTCTCAGTGAGTTCACTGTCCTTTCTCAGTGAGTTCACTGTCCTTTCTCAGTATGGACAATGTCCTTTCTCAGTGTGGTCACTGTCCTTTCTCAGTGTGGTCAATGTCCTTTCTCAGTGAGTTCACTGTCCTTTCTCAGTGTAGTCAATGTCCGTTCTCAGTGAGTTCACTGTCCTTACTCAGTGAGTTCACTGTCCTTTCTCAGTGAGGTGACTGTCCTTTCTCAGTGTGGTCAATGTCCTTTCTCAGTGAGTTCACTGTCCTTTCTCAGTGTGGTCAAAGTCCTTTCTCAGTGAGTTCACTGTCCTTACTCAGTGAGTTCGCTGTCCTTTCTCAGTATGGTCAATGTCCTTTCTCAGTGAGGTGACTGTCCTTTCTCAGTGTGGTCAATGTCCTTTCTCAGTGAGGTCAATGTCCTTTCTCAGTGAGTACACTGTCCTTTCTCAGTATGGTCAATGTCCTTTCTCAGTGATGTGACTGTTCTTTCTCAGTATGGTCAATGTCCTTTCTCAGTGAGGTCAATGTCCTTTCTCAGTGAGTTCACTGTCCTTTCTCAGTATGGTCAATGTCCTTTCTCAGTGTGGTCACTGTCCTTTCTCAGTGTGGTCAATGTCCTTTCTCTGGGGGTTCGCTGTCCTTTCTCAGTGAGTTCACTGTCTATTCTCAGTATGGTCAATGTCCTTTCTCAGTGAGGTCACTGTCCTTTCTCAGTATGGTCAATGTCCTTACTCAGTGAGTTCACTGTCCTTTCTCAGTGAGGTGACTGTCCTTTCTCAGTGTGGTCAATGTCCTTTCTCAGTGAGTTCACTGTCCTTACTCAGTGAGTTCACTGTCCTTTCTCAGTGAGGTGACTGTCCTTTCTCAGTGTGGTCAATGTCCTTTCTCAGTGAGTTCACTGTCCTTTCTCAGTATGGTCAATGTCCTTACTCAGTGAGTTCACTGTCCTTTCTCAGTTAGGTGACTGTCCTTTCTCAGTGTGGTCAATGTCCTTTCTCTGTGAGTTCACTGTCCTTTCTCAGTGTGGTCAATGTCCTTTCTCAGTGAGGTGACTGTCCTTTCTCAGTGTGGTCAATGTCCTTTCTCAGTGAGTTCACTGTCCTTTCTCAGTGAGGTGACTGTCCTTTCTCAGTGTGGTCAATGTCCTTTCTCAGTGAGTTCACTGTCCTTTCTCAGTGTGGTCAATGTCCGTTCTCAGTGAGTTCACTGTCCTTACTCAGTGAGTTCACTGTCCTTTCTCAGTGTGGTCAATGTCCTTTCTCAGTGAGTTCAGTGTCCTTTCTCAGTGTGGTCAATGTCCTTTCTCAGTGAGTTCACTGTCCTTTCTCAGTGAGTTCACTGTCCTTTCTCAGTGTGGTCAATGTCCTTTCTCAGTGAGTTCACTGTCCTTTCTCAGTGAGGTGACTGTCCTTTCTCAGTGTGGTCAATGTCGTTTCTCAGTATGGTCAATGTCCTTTCTCAGTGTGGTCACTGTCCTTTCTCAGTATGGTCAATGTCCTTTCTCAGTGTGGTCACTGTCCTTTCTCAGTGTGGTCAATGTCCTTTCTCAGTGAGTTCACTGTCCTTTCTCAGTGTAGTCAATGTCCGTTCTCAGTGAGTTCACTGTCCTTACTCAGTGAGTTCACTGTCCTTTCTCAGTGAGGTGACTGTCCTTTCTCAGTGTGGTCAATGTCCTTTCTCAGTGAGTTCACTGTCCTTTCTCAGTGTGGTCAATGTCCTTTATTAGTGAGTTCACTGTCCTTACTCAGTGAGTTCGCTGTCCTTTCTCAGTATGGTCAATGTCCTTTCTCAGTGAGGTGACTGTCCTTTCTCAGTGTGGTCAATGTCCTTTCTCAGTGAGGTCAATGTCCTTTCTCAGTGAGTACACTGTCCTTTCTCAGTATGGTCAATGTCCTTTCTCAGTGATGTGACTGTTCTTTCTCAGTATGGTCAATGTCCTTTCTCAGTGAGGTCAATGTCCTTTCTCAGTGAGTTCACTGTCCTTTCTCAGTATGGTCAATGTCCTTTCTCAGTGTGGTCACTGTCCTTTCTCAGTGTGGTCAATGTCCTTTCTCTGGGGGTTCGCTGTCCTTTCTCAGTGAGTTCACTGTCTGTTCTCAGTATGGTCAATGTCCTTTCTCAGTGAGGTCACTGTCCTTTCTCAGTATGGTCAATGTCCTTACTCAGTGAGTTCACTGTCCTTTCTCAGTGAGGTGACTGTCCTTTCTCAGTGAGTTCAGTGTCCTTTCTCAGTGTGGTCAATGTCCTTTCTCAGTGAGTTCACTGTCCTTTCTCAGTGAGTTCACTGTCCTTTCTCAGTGTGGTCAATGTCCTTTCTCAGTGAGTTCACTGTCCTTTCTCAGTGAGGTGACTGTCCTTTCTCAGTGTGGTCAATGTCGTTTCTCAGTATGGTCAATGTCCTTTCTCAGTGTGGTCACTGTCCTTTCTCAGTATGGTCAATGTCCTTTCTCAGTGTGGTCACTGTCCTTTCTCAGTGTGGTCAATGTCCTTTCTCAGTGAGTTCACTGTCCTTTCTCAGTGTAGTCAATGTCCGTTCTCAGTGAGTTCACTGTCCTTACTCAGTGAGTTCACTGTCCTTTCTCAGTGAGGTGACTGTCCTTTCTCAGTGTGGTCAATGTCCTTTCTCAGTGAGTTCACTGTCCTTTCTCAGTGTGGTCAATGTCCTTTCTCAGTGAGTTCACTGTCCTTACTCAGTGAGTTCGCTGTCCTTTCTCAGTATGGTCAATGTCCTTTCTCAGTGAGGTGACTGTCCTTTCTCAGTGTGGTCAATGTCCTTTCTCAGTGAGGTCAATGTCCTTTCTCAGTGAGTACACTGTCCTTTCTCAGTATGGTCAATGTCCTTTCTCAGTGATGTGACTGTTCTTTCTCAGTATGGTCAATGTCCTTTCTCAGTGAGGTCAATGTCCTTTCTCAGTGAGTTCACTGTCCTTTCTCAGTATGGTCAATGTCCTTTCTCAGTGTGGTCACTGTCCTTTCTCAGTGTGGTCAATGTCCTTTCTCTGGGGGTTCGCTGTCCTTTCTCAGTGAGTTCACTGTCTGTTCTCAGTATGGTCAATGTCCTTTCTCAGTGAGGTCACTGTCCTTTCTCAGTATGGTCAATGTCCTTACTCAGTGAGTTCACTGTCCTTTCTCAGTGAGGTGACTGTCCTTTCTCAGTGTGGTCAATGTCCTTTCTCAGTGAGTTCACTGTCCTTACTCAGTGAGTTCACTGTCCTTTCTCAATGAGGTGACTGTCCTTTCTCAGTGTGGTCAATGTCCTTTCTCAGTGAGTTCACTGTCCTTTCTCAGTATGGTCAATGTCCTTACTCAGTGAGTTCACTGTCCTTTCTCAGTTAGGTGACTGTCCTTTCTCAGTGTGGTCAATGTCCTTTCTCTGTGAGTTCACTGTCCTTTCTCAGTGTGGTCAATGTCCTTTCTCAGTATGGTCAATGTCCTTTCTCAGTGTGGTCACTGTCCTTTCTCAGTATGGTCAATGTCCTTTCTCAGTGTGGTCACTGTCCTTTCTCAGTGTGGTAAATGTCCTTTCTCAGTGAGTTCACTGTCCTTTCTCAGTGTAGTCAATGTCCGTTCTCAGTGAGTTCACTGTCCTTACTCAGTGAGTTCACTGTCCTTTCTCAGTGAGGTGACTGTCCTTTCTCAGTGTGGTCAATGTCCTTTCTCAGTGAGTTCACTGTCCTTTCTCAGTGTGGTCAATGTCCTTTCTCAGTGAGTTCACTGTCCTTACTCAGTGAGTTCGCTGTCCTTTCTCAGTATGGTCAATGTCCTTTCTCAGTGAGGTGACTGTCCTTTCTCAGTGTGGTCAATGTCCTTTCTCAGTGAGGTCAATGTCCTTTCTCAGTGAGTACACTGTCCTTTCTCAGTATGGTCAATGTCCTTTCTCAGTGATGTGACTGTTCTTTCTCAGTATGGTCAATGTCCTTTCTCAGTGAGGTCAATGTCCTTTCTCAGTGAGTTCACTGTCCTTTCTCAGTATGGTCAATGTCCTTTCTCAGTGTGGTCACTGTCCTTTCTCAGTGTGGTCAATGTCCTTTCTCTGGGGGTTTGCTGTCCTTTCTCAGTGAGTTCACTGTCTGTTCTCAGTATGGTCAATGTCCTTTCTCAGTGAGGTCACTGTCCTTTCTCAGTATGGTCAATGTCCTTACTCAGTGAGTTCACTGTCCTTTCTCAGTGAGGTGACTGTCCTTTCTCAGTGTGGTCAATGTCCTTTCTCAGTGAGTTCACTGTCCTTACTCAGTGAGTTCACTGTCCTTTCTCAGTGTGGTCAATGTCCTTTCTCAGTGTGGTCAATGTCCTTTCTCAGTGAGTTCACTGTCCTTTCTCAGTATGGTCAATGTCCTTACTCAGTGAGTTCACTGTCCTTTCTCAGTTAGGTGACTGTCCTTTCTCAGTGTGGTCAATGTCCTTTCTCTGTGAGTTCACTTTCCTTTCTCAGTGTGGTCAACGTCCTTTCTCAGTGAGGTGACTGTCCTTTCTCAGTGTGGTCAATGTCCTTTCTCAGTGAGTTCACTGTCCTTTCTCAGTGAGGTGACTGTCCTTTCTCAGTGTGGTCAATGTCCTTTCTCAGTGAGTTCACTGTCCTTTCTCAGTGTGGTCAATGTCCGTTCTCAGTGAGTTCACTGTCCTTACTCAGTGAGTTCACTGTCCTTTCTCAGTGAGGTGACTGTCCTTTCTCAGTGTGGTCAATGTCCTTTCTCAGTGAGTTCACTGTCCTTTCTCAGTGTGGTCAATGTCCTTTCTCAGTGAGTTCACTGTCCTTACTCAGTGAGTTCACTGTCCCTTCTCAGTGAGGTGACTGTCCTTTCACAGTGTGGTCAATGCCCTTTCTCAGTGAGTTCACTGTCCTTTCTCAGTGTGGTCAATGTCCTTCCTCAGTGAGGTGACAGTCCTTTCTCAGTATGGTCAATGTCCTTTCTCAGTGAGTTCACTGTCCTTTCTCAGTATGGTCAATGTCCTTTCTCAGTGAGGTGACTGTCCTTTATCATTGTGGTCAATGTCCTTTCTCAGTGAGTTCGCTGTCCTTTCTCAGTATGGTCAATGTCCTTTCTCAGTGAGGTGACTGTCCTTTCTCAGTGTGGTCAATGTCCTTTCTCAGTGAGGTCAATGTCCTTTCTCAGTGAGTACATTGTCCTTTCTCAGTATGGTCAATGTCCTTTCTCAGTGATGTGACTGTTCTTTCTCAGTATGGTCAATGTCCTTTCTCAGTGTGGTCAAAGTCCTTTCTCAGTGAGTTCGCTGTCCTTTCTCAGTGAGGTCACTGTCCCTTCTCAGTGTGGTCAATGTCCTTTCTCATGAGTTTGCTGTACTTTCTCAGTGAGCTCACTGTCCTTTCTCAGTGTGGTCACTGTCCTTTCTCTGTGAGTTCACTGTCCTTTCTCAGTGGGTTCACTGTCCTTTCTCAGTGTAGTCAATGTCCTTTCTCTGTGAGTTCGCTGTCCTTTCTCAGTGAGTTCACTGTCTATTGTCAGTATGGTCAATGTCCTTTCTCAGTGAGTTCACTGTCCTTTCTCAGTGAGGTCAATGTATTTTCTCAGTGTGGTCAATGTCCTTTCTCAGTGAGTTCGCTGTCCTTTCTCAGTGAGTTCACTGTCCCTTCTCAGTGTGGTCAATGTCCTTTCTCAGTGAGTTCTCTGTACTTTCTCAGTGAGTTCACTGTCCTTTCTCAGTGTGGTCAATGCCCTTTCTCTGTGAGTTCACTGTCCTTTCTCTGTGAGTTCACTGTCCTTTCTCAGTATGGTCAATGTCCTTTCTCAGTGTGGTCACTGTCCTTTCTCAGTGTGGTCAATGTCCTTTCTCAGTATGGTCAATGTCCTTTCTCAGTGAGGTCACTGACCTTTCTCAGTGTGGTCACTGTCCTTTCTCAGTGTGGTCAATGTCCTTTCTCAGTAGGTTCGCTGTCCTTTCTCAGTGTGGTCAATGTCCTTTCTCTGTGAGTTCACTGTCCTTTCTCAGTGAGTTCACTGTCCTTTCTCAGTATGGTCAATGTCCTTTCTCAGTATGGTCAATGTCCTTTCTCTGTGAGTTCGCTGTCCTTTCTCAGTGAGTTCACTGTCTATTGTCAGTATGGTCAATGTCCTTTCTCAGTGAGTTCACTGTCCTTTCTCAGTGAGGTCAATGTCCTTTCTCAGTGAGGTCAATGTCTTTTCTCAGTGTGGTCAATGTCCTTTCTCAGTGAGTTCGCTGTCCTTTCTCAGTGAGTTCACTGTCCCTTCTCAGTGTGGTCAATGTCCTTTCTCAGTGAGTTCTCTGTACTTTCTCAGTGAGTTCACTGTCCTTTCTCAGTGTGGTCAATGCCCTTTCTCTGTGAGTTCACTGTCCTTTCTCTGTGAGTTCACTGTCCTTTCTCAGTGAGTTCACTGTCCTTTCTCAGTATGGTCAATGTCCTTTCTCAGTATGGTCAATGTCCTTTCTCTGTGAGTTCGCTGTCCTTTCTCAGTGAGTTCACTGTCTATTGTCAGTATGGTCAATGTCCTTTCTCAGTGAGTTCACTGTCCTTTCTCAGTGAGGTCAATGTCCTTTCTCAGTGAGGTCAATGTCTTTTCTCAGTATGGTCAATGTCCTTTCTCAGTGTGGTCACTGTCCTTTCTCAGTGTGGTCAATGTCCTTTCTCAGTATGGTCAATGTCCTTTCTCAGTGAGGTCACTGACCTTTCTCAGTGTGGTCACTGTCCTTTCTAAGTGTGGTCAATGTCCTTTCTCAGTAGGTTCGCTGTCCTTTCTCAGTGTGGTCAATGTCCTTTCTCTGTGAGTTCACTGTCCTTTCTCAGTGAGTTCACTGTCCTTTCTCAGTATGGTCAATGTCCTTTCTCAGTATGGTCAATGTCCTTTCTCAGTGTGGTCACTGTCCTTTCTCAGTGTAGTCAATGTCCTTTCTCTGTGAGTTCGCTGTCCTTTCTCAGTGAGTTCACTGTCCTTTCTCAATGTGGTCACTGTCCTTTCTCACTGTGGTCAATGTCCTTTCTCAGTGTGGTCACTGTCCTTTCTCACTGTGGTCAATGTCCTTTCTCAGTGTGGTCACTGTCCTTTCTCAGTGTGGTCAATGTCCTTCCTCTGTGAGTTCGCTGTCGTTTCTCAGTGAGTTCACTGTCCTTTCTCAGTATGGTCAATGTCCTTTCTCAGTGAGGTCACTGACCTCTCTCAGTGTGGTCACTGTCCTTTCTCAGTGTGGTCAATGTCCTTTCTCAGTGAGTTCGCTGTCCTTTCTCAGTGAGGTCACTGTCTTTTCTCAGTGAGGTCAATTCCCTTTCTCAGTGTGGTCAATGTCCTTTCTCACTGAGTTCGCTGTCCTTTCTCAGTGAGTTCACTGTCATTTCTCAGTGAGTTCGCTGTCCTTTCTCAGTGAGTTCACTGTCCTTTCTCAGGATGGTCAAAATCCTTTCTCAGTGTGGTCGCTGTCCTTTCTCAGTGTGGTCAATGTCCTTTCTCTGGGGGTTCGCTGTCCTTTCTCAGTGAGTTCACTGTCTATTCTCAGTATGGTCAATGTCCTTTCTCAGTGAGGTGACTGTCCTTTCTCAGTGTGGTCAATGTCCTTTCTCAGTGAGTTCACTGTCCTTTCTCAGTGTGGTCAATGTCCTTACTCAGTGAGTTCACTGTCCTTTCTCAGTATGGTCAATGTCCTTACTCAGTGAGTTCACTGTCCCTTCTCAGTTAGGTGACTGTCCTTTCTCAGTGTGGTCAATGTCCTTTCTCTGTGAGTTCACTGTCCTTTCTCAGTGTGGTCACTGTCCTTTCTCAGTGTGGTCAATGTCCTTTCTCTGGGGGTTCGCTGTCCTTTCTCAGTGAGTTCACTGTCTATTCTCAGTATGGTCAATGTCCTTTCTCAGTGAGGTCACTGTCCTTTCTCAGTATGGTCAATGTCCTTACTCAGTGAGTTCACTGTCCTTTCTCAGTGAGGTGACTGTCCTTTCTCAGTGTGGTCAATGTCCTTTCTCAGTGAGTTCACTGTCCTTACTCAGTGAGTTCACTGTCCTTTCTCAGTGAGGTGACTGTCCTTTCTCAGTGTGGTCAATGTCCTTTCTCAGTGAGTTCACTGTCCTTTCTCAGTATGGTCAATGTCCTTACTCAGTGAGTTCACTGTCCTTTCTCAGTTAGGTGACTGTCCTTTCTCAGTGTGGTCAATGTCCTTTCTCTGTGAGTTCACTGTCCTTTCCCAGTGTGGTCAATGTCCTTTCTCAGTGAGGTGACTGTCCTTTCTCAGTGTGGTCAATGTCCTTTCTCAGTGAGTTCACTGTCCTTTCTCAGTGAGGTGACTGTCCTTTCTCAGTGTGGTCAATGTCCTTTCTCAGTGAGTTCACTGTCCTTTCTCAGTGTGGTCAATGTCCGTTCTCAGTGAGTTCACTGTCCTTACTCAGTGAGTTCACTGTCCTTTCTCAGTGAGGTGACTGTCCTTTCTCAGTGTGGTCAATGTCCTTTCTCAGTGAGTTCACTGTCCTTTCTCAGTGAGGTGACTGTCCTTTCACAGTGTGGTCAATGCCCTTTCTCAATGAGTTCACTGTCCTTTCTCAGTGTGGTCAATGTCCTTCCTCAGTGAGGTGACTGTCCTTTCTCAGTATGGTCAATGTCCTTTCTCAGTGAGTTCACTGTCCTTTCTCAGTATGGTCAATGTCCTTTCTCAGTGAGGTGACTGTCCTTTATCATTGTGGTCAATGTCCTTTCTCAGTGAGTTCGCTGTCCTTTCTCAGTATGGTCAATGTCCTTTCTCAGTGAGGTGACTGTCCTTTCTCAGTGTGGTCAATGTCCTTTCTCAGTGAGGTCAATGTCCTTTCTCAGTGAGTACACTGTCCTTTCTCAGTATGGTCAATGTCCTTTCTCAGTGATGTGACTGTTCTTTCTCAGTATGGTCAATGTCCTTTCTCAGTGTGGTCAATGTCCTTTCTCAGTGAGTTCGCTGTCCTTTCCCAGTGAGGTCACTGTCCCTTCTCAGTGTGGTCAATGTCCTTTCTCATGAGTTTGCTGTACTTTCTCAGTGAGCTCACTGTCCTTTCTCAGTGTGGTCACTGTCCTTTCTCTGTGAGTTCACTGTCCTTTCTCAGTGGGTTCACTGTCCTTTCTCAGTATGGTCAATGTCCTTTCTCAATGTGGTCACTGTCCTTTCTCAGTGTAGTCAATGTCCTTTCTCTGTGAGTTCGCTGTCCTTTCTCAGTGAGTTCACTGTCTATTGTCAGTATGGTCAATGTCCTTTCTCAGTGAGTTCACTGTCCTTTCTCAGTGAGGTCAATGTCCTTTCTCAGTGAGGTCAATGTCCTTTCTCAGTGTGGTCAATGTCCTTTCTCAGTGAGTTCGCTGTCCTTTCTCAGTGAGTTCACTGTCCCTTCTCAGTGTGGTCAATGTCCTTTCTCAGTGTGTTCTCTGTACTTTCTCAGTGAGTTCACTGTCCTTTCTCAGTGTGGTCCATGCCCTTTCTCTGTGAGTTCACTGTCCTTTCTCTGTGAGTTCACTGTCCTTTCTCAGTATGGTCAATGTCCTTTCTCAGTGCGGTCACTGTCCTTTCTCAGTGTGGTCAATGTCCTTCCTCTGTGTGTTCGCTGTCCTTTCTCAGTGAGTTCACTGTCCTTTCTCAGTATGGTCAATGTCCTTTCTCAGTGAGGTCACTGACCTTTCTCAGTGTGGTCACTGTCCTTTCTCAGTGTGGTCAATGTCCTTTCTCAGTAGGTTCGCTGTCCTTTCTCAGTGTGGTCAATGTCCTTTCTCAGTATGGTCAATGTCCTTTCTCAGTGTGGTCACTGTCCTTTCTCAGTGTAGTCAATGTCCTTTCTCTGTGAGTTCGCTGTCCTTTCTCAGTGAGTTCACTGTCCTTTCTCAGTGTGGTCACTGTCCTTTCTCACTGTGGTCAATGTCCTTTCTCAGTGTGGTCGCTGTCCTTTCTCACTGTGGTCAATGTCCTTTCTCAGTGTGGTCACTGTCCTTTCTCAGTGTGGTCAATGTCCTTCCTCTGTGAGTTCGCTGTCCTTTCTCAGTGAGTTCACTGTCCTTTCTCAGTATGGTCAATGTCCTTTCTCAGTGAGGTCACTGACCTCTCTCAGTGTGGTCACTGTCCTTTCTCAGTGTGGTCAATGTCCTTTCTCAGTGAGTTCGCTGTCCTTTCTCAGTGAGGTCACTGTCTTTTCTCAGTGAGGTCAATTCCCTTTCTCAGTGTGGTCAATGTCCTTTCTCACTGAGTTCGCTGTCCTTTCTCAGTGAGTTCACTGTCATTTCTCAGTGAGTTCGCTGTCCTTTCTCAGTGAGTTCACTGTCCTTTCTCAGGATGGTCAAAATCCTTTCTCAGTGTGGTCGCTGTCCTTTCTCAGTGTGGTCAATGTCCTTTCTCTGGGGGTTCGCTGTCCTTTCTCAGTGAGTTCACTGTCTATTCTCAGTATGGTCAATGTCCTTTCTCAGTGAGGTGACTGTCCTTTCTCAGTGTGGTCAATGTCCTTTCTCAGTGAGTTCACTGTCCTTTCTCAGTGTGGTCAATGTCCTTACTCAGTGAGTTCACTGTCCTTTCTCAGTATGGTCAATGTCCTTACTCAGTGAGTTCACTGTCCCTTCTCAGTTAGGTGACTGTCCTTTCTCAGTGTGGTCAATGTCCTTTCTCTGTGAGTTCACTGTCCTTTCTCAGTGTGGTCAATGTCCTTTCTCAGTGAGGTGACTGTCCTTTCTCAGTGTGGTCAATGTCCTTTCTCAGTGAGTTCACTGTCCTTTCTCAGTGAGGTGACTGTCCTTTCTCAGTGTGGTCAATGTCGTTTCTCAGTATGGTCAATGTCCTTTCTCAGTGTGGTCACTGTCCTTTCTCAGTGTGGTCAATGTCCTTCTTCTGTGACTTCGCTGTCCTTTCTCAGTGAGTTCACTGTCCTTTCTCAGTATGGTCAATGTCCTTACTCAGTGAGTTCACTGTCCTTTCTCAGTGTAGTCAATGTCCGTTCTCAGTGAGTTCACTGTCCTTACTCAGTGAGTTCACTGTCCTTTCTCAGTGAGGTGACTGTCCTTTCTCAGTGTGGTCAATGTCCTTTCTCAGTGAGTTCACTGTCCTTTCTCAGTGTGGTCAATGTCTTTTCTCAGTGAGTTCACTGTCCTTACTCAGTGAGTTCGCTGTCCTTTCTCAGTATGGTCAATGTCCTTTCTCAGTGAGGTGACTGTCCTTTCTCAGTGTGGTCAATGTCCTTTCTCAGTGAGGTCAATGTCCTTTCTCAGTGAGTACACTGTCCTTTCTCAGTATGGTCAATGTCCTTTCTCAGTGATGTGACTGTTCTTTCTCAGTATGGTCAATGTCCTTTCTCAGTGAGGTCAATGTCCTTTCTCAGTGAGTTCACTGTCCTTTCTCAGTTTGGTCAATGTCTTTTCTCAGTGTGGTCACTGTCCTTTCTCAGTGTGGTCAATGTCCTTTCTCTGGGGGTTCGCTGTCCTTTCTCAGTGAGTTCACTGCCTATTCTCAGTATGGTCAATGTCCTTTCTCAGTGAGGTCACTGTCCTTTCTCAGTATGGTCAATGTCCTTACTCAGTGAGTTCACTGTCCTTTCTCAGTGAGGTGACTGTCCTTTCTCAGTGTGGTCAATGTCCTTTCTCAGTGAGTTCACTGTCCTTACTCAGTGAGTTCACTGTCCTTTCTCAGTGAGGTGACTGTCCTTTCTCAGTGTGGTCAATGTCCTTTCTCAGTGAGTTCACTGTCCTTTCTCAGTATGGTCAATGTCCTTACTCAGTGAGTTCACTGTCCTTTCTCAGTTAGGTGACTGTCCTTTCTCAGTGTGGTCAAGTCCTTTCTCTGTGAGTGCACTGTCCTTTCTCAGTGTGGTCAATGTCCTTTCTCAGTGAGGTGACTGTCCTTTCTCAGTGTGGTCAATGTCCTTTCTCAGTGAGTTCACTGTCCTTTCTCAGTGAGGTGACTGTCCTTTCTCAGTGTGGTCAATGTCGTTTCTCAGTATGGTCAATGTCCTTTCTCAGTGTGGTCACTGTCCTTTCTCAGTGTGGTCAATGTCCTTCTTCTGTGACTTCGCTGTCCTTTCTCAGTGAGTTCACTGTCCTTTCTCAGTATGGTCAATGTCCTTACTCAGTGAGTTCACTGTCCTTTCTCAGTGTAGTCAATGTCCGTTCTCAGTGAGTTCACTGTCCTTACTCAGTGAGTTCACTGTCCTTTCTCAGCGAGGTGACTGTCCTTTCTCAGTGTGGTCAATGTCCTTTCTCAGTGAGTTCACTGTCCTTTCTCAGTGTGGTCAATGTCTTTTCTCAGTGAGTTCACTGTCCTTACTCAGTGAGTTCGCTGTCCTTTCTCAGTATGGTCAATGTCCTTTCTCAGTGAGGTGACTGTCCTTTCTCAGTGTGGTCAATGTCCTTTCTCAGTGAGGTCAATGTCCTTTCTCAGTGAGTACACTGTCCTTTCTCAGTATGGTCAATGTCCTTTCTCAGTGATGTGACTGTTCTTTCTCAGTATGGTCAATGTCCTTTCTCAGTGAGGTCAATGTCCTTTCTCAGTGAGTTCACTGTCCTTTCTCAGTATGGTCAATGTCCTTTCTCAGTGTGGTCACTGTCCTTTCTCAGTGTGGTCAATGTCCTTTCTCTGGGGGTTCGCTGTCCTTTCTCAGTGAGTTCACTGCCTATTCTCAGTATGGTCAATGTCCTTTCTCAGTGAGGTCACTGTCCTTTCTCAGTATGGTCAATGTCCTTACTCAGTGAGTTCACTGTCCTTTCTCAGTGAGGTGACTGTCCTTTCTCAGTGTGGTCAATGTCCTTTCTCAGTGAGTTCACTGTCCTTACTCAGTGAGTTCACTGTCCTTTCTCAGTGAGGTGACTGTCCTTTCTCAGTGTGGTCAATGTCCTTTCTCAGTGAGTTCACTGTCCTTTCTCAGTATGGTCAATGTCCTTACTCAGTGAGTTCACTGTCCTTTCTCAGTTAGGTGACTGTCCTTTCTCAGTGTGGTCAAGTCCTTTCTCTGTGAGTGCACTGTCCTTTCTCAGTGTGGTCAATGTCCTTTCTCAGTGAGGTGACTGTCCTTTCTCAGTGTGGTCAATGCCCTTTCTCAGTGAGTTCACTGTCCTTTCTCAGTGAGGTGACTGTCCTTTCTCAGTGTGGTCAATGTCCTTTCTCAGTGAGTTCACTGTCCTTTCTCAGTGTGGTCAATGTCCGTTCTCAGTGAGTTCACTGTCCTTACTCAGTGAGTTCACTGTCCTTTCTCAGTGAGGTGACTGTCCTTTCTCAGTGTGGTCAATGTCCTTTCTCAGTGAGTTCACTGTCCTTTCTCAGTGTGGTCAATGTCCTTTCTCAGTGAGTTCACTGTCCTTACTCAGTGAGTTCACTGTCCTTTCTCAGTGAGGTGACTGTCCTTTCACAGTGTGGTCAATGCCCTTTCTCAGTGAGTTCACTGTCCTTTCTCAGTGTGGTCAATGTCCTTCCTCAGTGAGGTGACTGTCCTTTCTCAGTATGGTCAATGTCCTTTCTCAGTGAGTTCACTGTCCTTTCTCAGTATGGTCAATGTCCTTTCTCAGTGAGGTGACTGTCCTTTATCATTGTGGTCAATGTCCTTTCTCAGTGAGTTCGCTGTCCTTTCTCAGTATGGTCAATGTCCTTTCTCAGTGAGGTGACTGTCCTTTCTCAGAGTGGTCAATGTCCTTTCTCAGTGAGGTCAATGTCCTTTCTCAGTGAGGTCAATGTCCTTTCTCAGTGAGTACACTGTCCTTTCTCAGTATGGTCAATGTCCTTTCTCAGTGATGTGACTGTTCTTTCTCAGTATGGTCAATGTCCTTTCTCAGTGAGGTCAATGTCCTTTCTCAGTGAGTTCACTGTCCTTTCTCAGTATGGTCAATGTCCTTTCTCAGTGTGGTCACTGTCCTTTCTCAGTGTGGTCAATGTCCTTTCTCTGGGGGTTCGCTGTCCTTTCTCAGTGAGTTCACTGTCCATTCTCAGTATGGTCAATGTCCTTTCTCTGTGAGGTCACTGTCCTTTCTCAGTATGGTCAATGTCCTTACTCAGTGAGTTCACTGTCCTTTCTCAGTGAGGTCAATGTCCTTTCTCAGTGTGGTCAATGTCCTTTCTCAGTGAGTTCACTGTCCTTTCTCAGTGTGGTCAATGTCCTTACTCAGTGAGTTCACTGTCCTTTCTCAGTATGGTCAATGTCCTTTCTCAGTGAGTTCACTGTCCTTTCTCAGTATGGTCAAGGTCCTTACTCAGTGAGTTCACTGTCCTTTCTCAGTTAGGTGACTGTCCTTTCTCAGTGTGGTCAATGTCCTTTCTCTGTGAGTTCACTATCCTTTCTCAGTGTGGTCAATGTCCTTTCTCAGTGAGGTGACTGTCCTTTCTCAGTGTGGTCAATGTCCTTTCTCAGTGAGTTCACTGTCCTTTCTCAGTGTGGTCAATGTCCGTTCTCAGTGAGTTCACTGTCCTTACTCAGTGAGTTCACTGTCCTTTCTCAGTGAGGTGACTGTCCTTTCTCAGTGTGGTCAATGTCCTTTCTCAGTGAGTTCACTGTCCTTTCTCAGTGTGGTCAATGTCCTTTCTCAGTGAGTTCACTGTCATTACTCAGTGAGTTCACTGTCCTTTCTCAGTGAGGTGACTGTCCTTTCACAGTGTGGTCAATGTCCTTTCTCAGTGAGTTCACTGTCCTTTCTCAGTGTGGTCAATGTCCTTCCTCAGTGAGGTGACTGTCCTTTCTCAGTATGGTCAATGTTCTTTCTCAGTGAGTTCACTGTCCTTTCTCAGTATGGTCAATGTCCTTTCTCAGTGAGGTGACTGTCCTTTCTCATTGTGGTCAATGTCCTTTCTCAGTGAGTTCGCTGTCCTTTCTCAGTATGGTCAATGTCCTTTCTCAGTGAGGTGACTGTCCTTTCTCAATGTGGTCAATGTCCTTTATCAGTGAGGTCAATGTCCTTTCTCAGTGAGTACACTGTCCTTTCTCAGTATGGTAAATGTCCTTTCTCAGTGATGTGACTGTTCTTTCTCAGTATGGTCAATGTCCTTTCTCAGTGAGGTCAATGTCCTTTCTCAGTGATGTGACTGTTCTTTCTCAGTATGGTCAATGTCCTTTCTCAGTATGGTCAATGTCCTTTCTCAGTGAGGTGACTGTCCTTTCTCATTGTGGTCAATGTCCTTTCTCAGTGAGTTCGCTGTCCTTTCTCAGTATGGTCAATGTCCTTTCTCAGTATGGTCAATGTCCTTTCTCAGTGAGGTGACTGTCCTTTCTCATTGTGGTCAATGTCCTTTCTCAGTGAGTTCGCTGTCCTTTCTCAGTATGGTCAATGTCCTTTCTCAGTGATGTGACTGTTCTTTCTCAGTATGGTCAATGTCCTTTCTCAGTATGGTCAATGTCCTTTCTCAGTGAGGTGACTGTCCTTTCTCAGTGTGGTCAATGTCCTTTATCAGTGAGGTCAATGTCCTTTCTCAGTGAGTACACTGTCCTTTCTCAGTATGGTAAATGTCCTTTCTCAGTGATGTGACTGTTCTTTCTCAGTATGGTCAATGTCCTTTCTCAGTGAGGTCAATGTCCTTTCTCAGTGAGTTCACTGTTCTTTCTCAGTATGGTCAATGTCCTTTCTCAGTGATGTGACCGTCCTTTCTCAGTGTGGTCAATGTCCTTTCTCAGTGAGTTCACTGTCCTTTCTCAGTATGATCAATGTCCTTTCTCAGTGAGTTCACTGTCCTTTCTCAGTGAATTCACTGTCCTTTCTCAGTATGGTCAATGTCCTTTCTCAGTGATGTGACTGTCCTTTCTCAGTGTGGTCAATGTCCTTTCTCAGTGAGTTCGCTGTCCTTTCTCAGTATGGTCAATGTCCTTTCTCAGTGAGTTCGCTGTCCTTTCTCAATATGGTCAATGTCCTTTCTCAGTGATGTGACTGTCCTTTCTCAGTGAGTTCACTGTCCTTTCTCAGTTTGGTCAATGTCCTTTCTCAGCGATGTGACTGTCCTTTCTCAGTGAGTTCACTGTCCTTTCTCAGTATGGTCAATGTCCTTTCTCAGTGATGTGACTGTCCTTTCTCAGTGAGTTCACTGTCCTTTCTCAGTATAGTCAATGTCCTTTCTCAGTGATGTGACTGTCCTTTCTCAGTGATTTCACTGTCCTTTCTCAGTATAGTCAATGTCCTTTCTCAGTGAGGTGACTGTCCTTTCTCATTGTGGTCAATGTCCTTTCTCAGTGAGTTCGCTGTCCTTTCTCAGTATGGTCAATGTCCTTTCTCAGTGAGGTGACTGTCCTTTCTCAATGTGGTCAATGTCCTTTCTCAGTGAGGTCAATGTCCTTTCTCAGTGAGTACACTGTCCTTTCTCAGTATGGTAAATGTCCTTTCTCAGTGATGTGACTGTTCTTTCTCAGTATGGTCAATGTCCTTTCTCAGTGAGGTCAATGTCCTTTCTCAGTGAGTTCACTGTTCTTTCTCAGTATGGTCAATGTCCTTTCTCAGTGATGTGACCGTCCTTTCTCAGTGTGGTCAATGTCCTTTCTCAGTGAGTTCACTGTCCTTTCTCAGTATGATCAATGTCCTTTCTCAGTGAGTTCACTGTCCTTTCTCAGTGAATTCACTGTCCTTTCTCAGTATGGTCAATGTCCTTTCTCAGTGATGTGACTGTCCTTTCTCAGTGTGGTCAATGTCCTTTCTCAGTGAGTTCGCTGTCCTTTCTCAGTATGGTCAATGTCCTTTCTCAGTGAGTTCGCTGTCCTTTCTCAATATGGTCAATGTCCTTTCTCAGTGATGTGACTGTCCTTTCTCAGTGAGTTCACTGTCCTTTCTCAGTTTGGTCAATGTCCTTTCTCAGCGATGTGACTGTCCTTTCTCAGTGAGTTCACTGTCCTTTCTCAGTATAGTCAATGTCCTTTCTCAGTGATGTGACTGTCCTTTCTCAGTGATTTCACTGTCCTTTCTCAGTATAGTCAATGTCCTTTCTCAGTGAGTTCACTGTCCTTTCTCAGTATGGTCAATGTCCTTTCTCAGTGAGGTCACTGTCCTTTCTCAATGTGGACACTGTCCTTTCTCAATGTTTCAAAGTCAAACTGGACATTCCTCAAACTTGAGAGAGAGCAACACTTGTCACAGCTTCTGGAAGTAGATACTGATTTGAGATGCACTTTTGGCAATGTTGGTCGCTGGTGGGAGTGCTGGGAGCATGTGATCAGTATGATTGGCAATAAGCTTGGGCCCAATGCTAAACCTGCCTGTCTGGTGTGAATGGAGCTGGTATGTGGTAACAGCAGAGTTCGGCACTTGCTTCAGCGATCCTGATGCGTTTGTGCCTGCCACTATTTCAGCCTCGCTGATCCTGGTTTCATGGAAGGGTGTTGGGGTGGGGTGGCCTGTTGTCTTTATCCACACCCCAAAGTGATTATTATTGGGGATCATAGCTTCGATCTCCAGTGTACCTGAGCTTCCAGCTCGTCCAAGTGCAGGCAAGTGTCATTTTTTCTGCTTTGTGAAGGCTTTATGATGAGGCCCTATAGTGAAGCCTTGGGCCTCATCTGCACCAGCCTTCCCTCCCAGCTTCATATTCTATCAGACCCCCAATGACATGCCTTTGTATGGGGACCATTCCCTGTGGTCCGTGGTAGTAGCTTGCTGTGCACCTGGCATTACAGTGCTACCTGGCACTTAGGTAGAGGACTCTCCTGGTCTTGTGTAGGAGACTAGGCTCCAGGTCACAGGTGAGGCCCACCTGTGAGTGTGACAGGCTTTGACCCCCTGCACACTGCACTTGCGACCTCCATAAACCACACTTATGACCCCCATCGACCCCCATATGCCATATTGACAACCCAAGTTAAAATGGGCTCCTGATCTGATTTGACTGTTAGAATCTATATTAGCTCCTCACAAAAAATAGCCATAAAACCCACAGCCAAGAAATAATTTGTAAAGTTTATCAGCTCTAATCTTTCAAGCAATAAAACTTCAGAGATTTGGTGATTACAACGTTGATTGGAAAATTAATTGTCTTGGAATAATAAGCGCCAGCACCAATGACCTTATGGACGGCTGTGCACTATAAATTCTTCATAACATTCGGTGGCACCAGTCACCGTTCTATTAAAGTACATCATAAAAATCTCTCCGATATTTTCTACCCTCATCATTCACTCTTTATGATGAGGGTGTTTTGAACTTTGCATTAAATAAAGTGACAGAAGCACTTGGAACGGGAAGTCAGTCTGGTTTCTTCCTGTCTATAATATATTATTTCCCCTGTAACCACTGAGAGCAGTGCAATGACTGCAATCAGCCCAGGCCTCAGCCTTTTACTGAAAGACGGAATAGAAGAATCCAGGGGGTTTGTGTGTCAATATCATAAATTCCTTTGTGATTAATCAATTAAAATGCTATCAAAGCACTGGGATTTATTTTGAGGATAGTCAAGGAAAAATCCCAGCTCACAAGCACACTTCCCAATAACTGCACCACCAGCAGCATCACAATTTCAACACACTGCATCCACCATCTAACTATATAATGACATTCACACACCCCCACAAGCATTACTCATACCGATTGGCCTCCTCCTGAAGTCCCCAGCATCACAGATGCCAGTCTTCAGCCCATTCAATTCACTCTGCATGATAGCAAGAACCGACTGAAGGCACTGGATGCTGCAAAGGCTACGGGCCCTGACAACATTCTGGCAATAGTACTGAAGACCTGTGCTCCAGAACTTGCCACACCTTTAGCCGAGCTGCTCCAGTGCAGCTGCAGCACTGGTATCTGTCCGGCAATGTGGAAAATGTCCCAGCTATGTCCTGTACACAAAAAACAGGATGAATGCAACCTGGCCAATTACCACCTCATCAGTCTACTCTCAATCATCAGTAAAGTGATGGAAGGCGTCGTCGACAGTGCTATCATGTGGCACTTGCTTAGCAATAACCTGCTCAGTGATGGTCAGTTTGGATTCTGCCAGGGCCACTCAGCTCCTGAACTCATTACAGCCTTGTTTCAAACATGGACAAAAGAACTGAACTCAAGAGATGAGGTGAGAGTGACTGCCCTTGACATCAAGGCTTGACCGAGTATGGCATCAAGGAGCCCGAGCAAAACTGAAGTCAGTGGGAATCAGGGAGAAAACTCTCTGCTGGTTGGAGTCAGACCTAGCACAAAGGAAGATGGTTGTGGTTGTTAGAGGTCAATGATATCAGCTCCAGGACATCACTGCAGGAGTTCCTCAGTCCAACTTCAAGTTGGTTCCTCAGCTTCATCAATGACCTTCCTTCAATCTTAAGGTCAGAAGTGGGGATGTTCACTGATGATTGCACAATGTTCAGCACCATTTGCGACTCCTCAGATACTGAAGCAATTCGTGTAGAAATGCAGCAAGACCTGGGCAATATCCAGGCTTGGGCTGATAAGTAGCAAGTAACATTCATGTCACACAAGTGCCAGGCAATGACCATCTCCAACAAGAGAGAATCTAACCATCTCCCCTTGACATTCAGCGGCATTACCATTGCTGAATCCCCCACTGTCAACATCCTGGGAGTTACCATTGACCAGAAACTGAACTGGAGTAGCCATATAAATACCGTGGCTACAAGAACAGGTCAGAGGCTAGGAATCCTGCGGCGTGTAACTCACCTCTGGACTCCCCAAAGCCTGTCCACCATCTATAAGGTACAAGTCAGGAGTGTGATGGAATACTCTCCACTTGCCTGGATGGGAGTAGCTCCAACAACACTCAAGAAGCTTGACACCATTTAAGAAGTATTTAGATGAGCTAAAGTCTATGGGCCAAGTGCTGGAAAATGGGATTAGAATAGAAAGCCTTGATGGCCGGCGCGGACACAGTGGGCCGAAGGGCCTGTTTCTGTGCTATATAACTCTATGATCATCCAGGACAAAGCAGCCCACCTAATTGACACCCCATTCACAAACATTCACTCCCTCCACCACTGACGCACCTGGCCAGCACTGTGTACCATCTACAAGATGCACTGCAGCAATGCACCAAGACTCCTTAGACAGCACCTTCCAAACCCATGATCTCTACCACCTAGGCGGACAAGGGCAGTAAATGGTTTGGAACACCACCACCTGCAAGTTCCCCTCCAAGCCACACATCATGCTGACTTGGAACTATATCGCCATTCCTTCACTGTCGCTGGGTCAAAATCCTGGAACTCCCTGCCTAACAGCACTGTGGGTGTCCCTACTCCACATGGACTGCAGCGGTTCAAGAAGGCAGCTCACCACCACCTTCTCAAGGGCAATTAGGGATGGGCAATCAATGCTGGCCTAGCCAGTGACACCCACGTTCCATGAATGAACAAAAAAATGATACAACTCAGAACTTTTCAACCATGTAAGGCATCTCTGTCACACACACACACACACACACACACACACACACACACACACACACACACACACACACACACACACACACACACACACACACACACACACACACACACAATCACAATCTCCACTCGTTCTCTTCCAGGACAAGGCAGCACACAACAGGCAGCAGCAAGGTCTGACTGGGAAAGGGTGAAGCACGACTCCATGACATCACTCCCCTTGAGGAGGCGGTGTTAGCCCTGATCAAGAGGGGATTGGGAGATGCTGTGGTGAAAACCAGAGCAGGGAACATCTCATCGGAAGCTATGTGGCTCCTCCAGGTTCCTTACAGATCCACAGCTTTTTCTGATCCCTAATCAACCAAACTTATCCTCACTCCCAAGCTCAGAACACATATCCGTCTATAGAGGCCACACACGCTGTTCTTGAACCCTTCCAGCTTTATCATTGCAGTCTGCCAGGACCTTGTCCCACGGAGTAATTTCAAGATGAACAACAGCCACCTCACACCCTCTTGACAGATGTGAATGAGAAAGATTTTGTTGCGTCAATGCCACCACACGTAACTTAGAGGCTAAGTTAGAAGAAGGATCCTCACACTAGCACACTCTGGGCACTAAAGGGTAGAGCCCCTTCCGCGGGTGGCAGGGGCACCACAGATACCACCTTGCCAAGGGGCAGGATAGCATACTAGTTCTACTGTAGAGGAGGATCTCACAGGGCCCAGGTTCAGAAGAAGGCTGATTGGTGCGACAAACCAAATGTTCATTGGAATGGAAAGCCTGCCTGAAATGTTAGTGGATTGTATCTAGGGTGATGGATGAATCCACCTGCAGCTTGGTCCATGGCTTGACATCATGTAATGCCTGATGACTGAAGTCACAGCTTCTATTTCAGTCTTTGCAGCTTGCATGGCATGTTGCAATGGAAGTTCAGGCAGCTGCCATGGTGGATCAGAGCTCCACAGTTAAAAGGGGCTTCCAGAGTGTCCCCGATGGCTCAGAGATCTGTCCTCCAGCAGATCACTGGTATGGCTGAACAGAGATTGCGATGTAGTGGTGTGGCAATCATGGAGCAGGAACCTACTGGCCCCTCTCTAGATGGCAGCATTCTCGCTGCCTCCACTACCACTCCACCACTGCCCTCACGCTTGCCTGCCAGCCAGGTGGCCCAGAATGCTGAAACCCATACTGAAATGGTGCAGTTTGAGGTGGGGCCATCACAGCCCACAGCCTCTGGAGGGCATCACAGGAGGATACCTTAACTGCCCTCTTCACATTCTTCGCAACATCCACCTCGCCTGCTGCTGCTACTGGTGTTGTACTTCACAGAAGCACTGGAATAGGCAAGAGCACTTATAGAATAGCCACTAAAAGTAGACCGGAGGTGAATAGTTTAATATTTGTAAGTGCTGTTGGTTGTGTCATGTTTCAATTGTTTTTTCTTCATGATGGTATTGGGTAGTGGTGAAGTCAGTGGTCTTTACTGTTGTGATCTTTATGGGGAAGGGGCTGAAAGTACAGGTGATGGACTTTCTGATGGATCCTCAGTTGTGGAAGGTAAATCACGTGACAACAGGTTCTGCAGAGTCTGATGGTGGAGGATGCCTCTCAGAAGCAATCTTCAATTAGATGACGAGCTTCCCTCTGAGCTGTGGGCCATCTACCGGGAAACCTCCAGCGCTCCTCCAATCTGCTAATGAGACTCTAGATCTGCCCTATGGATGGCCCAAAGTCATGGCCCTCTTTTAACCAATTAAACTACTCTGGGTATAGAAAGACCTTCCCTTCAGCAGCAAGCAAGAGAGAACTTGCATTTATATAATGCTTTTCACAACCTCAGAACGTCCCAAAGCATTTTACAGCCAGCGAGTTGCTTTGAAGTCTAGTCACTGTTGTAATGTAGGAAACATGGCAGCCAATTTGTGCACAGTAAGCTCCCTCAAACAGCAATGTGATAATGATCAGATAATCTGCTTTTGTGATATTGGTTGAGGGATAAATATTGGCCAGGACACTGGGGGAGCTCCACTGCTCCTCTTTGAAATAGCACCTTGGGATTTTTTATATCCACCCGAGAGGCCAGACAGGGCCTTGGTTTAATATCACGTCTGAAAGATAGCACCTCTGACAGTGCAGCAGACCCTCACTACTGTACTGGACCATATTTTACAAAGAACCTTCCCTGTACCTTCTTTCCCCTTAACTGAGGGTACTCCCACAACTGTGGATAAGAGAACGAAGACTTTCATCTCCTAATCCTGGGCTGGGAATCAAAGCCAGCTTTCATCGGGAAAGGACATCTTTCTAATCCAGCATAATACACAATCCTATACTCAAATTACCCCTGGGCTTTCCATGGAACAAAGTGTTTTGGCAGGGATTCATTAACTCCTGAACATCATTCTCTGTATGTCTTTCATTGGTACTTTGTAAGACGCTGAGATCCTGTCTGGATTCATCTGCAGTGTCGCCTGATTTATCAGATTATCTCTGCAGAGAAAAAGCTGTGTCGCCCCTAAGGTTTACGATAGAAATGAGTAAAAATCACACTAAATGGCAGCAGGAGAGTGGCTGAAAAGGAGAAAATAATGTGGCGTTTATTTCTGTTCTAATCTTTCCCATTTTGTTAATGTCAAACTTAAATGCACTTAAGATAAGTAGGAGAGAGAAGTAAAATAAATGACTCGTAATGACTGCTGAATATCTTAAACAGGGAAACAGCAATTTTATTGAGGCCTTGCTGTATTTTAATTTTATTCCTTTTGATGTGATATCCTCACTGTGCAGAGGTGAAGGAAGCCTCGCTATCTGTCACCTTCTGCAGAAAGTGTTTAAAATTGCAGCTAATACCACACTGCAAGAGGCAAAGCTCCTGAATCTTTAATCTGACACATTGCTGAATCAATGATAGCTAATGCATCTTCAACCGGGAACAGTGAGTGAATGATCAGGGTTAAACCTGCAGAGGTAGCAGTTGACAAGGAGGTGTGTTTTTCCCATTCCTTCTTCACAATTCCCACTTGCTCCAAGAGATCCCATGCATTTAAACTGTGCTCCCCTCCCAAATAATCACCAGAAATCCTTATATGTTGGACAGTAGATCACATGTTGTTCTGCTCAGTTTTCTGCTGCATTCAATCCTCCTTTCATCTGTAGACACTGTGAAAGTTTGTGTTATATTGTTACATTATCCCAAAATGATTTAGGATCTATATTGTTTATGCGTATGAATAATACATCAGCACTGCTGCTCTACCGCCTGTGTACCAAACACACATTGGCCGGAATTTTACCCTCAGCGGATGGGAGCCATCCACCAGTTGAAAAGTCGATGGCGAACCCACCACTGCCTGGCCTGGCGATCCAGACCGCATTTGGTAGTTCCCAGGCCCTTAATTGGTCTGAGGCAGGACTTCCACCTCATTGAGGTCAGAAGTCCCGCCTAATGGAGCTGCCAGCCAATCACTGGAGTGGTGGCCACTGCCGGGACTGCAACCCAGCTGAAGTTGTAAGAAATCGGGGCCTTCCGGAGAACCAATAAGTTTTTAGGGCCTCGCTGGGGCAATCGGTCGGGTCCCGGTGAGGCAAGGGTGGTCGATTGGGGGGATGGGGGGGGCATGTTGGGCATTGGGGTGGTTGGGGCAGCCCTTCGTTGGGCACAGGGGGTTTGATCAGGAGAGGCCCCTCCCCATGCCATCAGAAAGCAGCCTACCTTTAACAGGCAACTTTTCTTGGGCCTGGGCGGCCCGCCTATCAAGGGTAAAATCCCTGTGGTGGTGGCGGAGGCCATTAACTGGCCACTTAAGGGTCTTGATTGGCCTGGGGTGGGCGGGCCATTTTTTGCTGCTGCCGCCCTGTGTTAAATGGCGGCGGAGGCTGGAGCAGGTTGGGAAGGTCTCCCTGAGCTTCCTGCTCCATTTTACGCCACCCCCCCGCTCCCCATCCTCCCCTCGCCACCATCCCACTCTTTGGGGGGGACGTAAAATTCCGGCCTTTGTATCATTCCCCACACGTGTAGAGATATGTAAAATATAAGCGATGCAAGCTCCAGTATTTGTGTTAAAAAGTGTGATTATTTCAGAGCTCTGAGAACCACAAGACATAACAGTTTGTTTGTTATAACAAAGAGCTACAAGGGGGAGGAAGGGGAGGACAAAATCTTCTTGCTTCTATAGCCTGCTGGATATCCTGGACACAGAAATTGCAGAGAAACTAATGGGCTTCCTTCTCTGTGATTCTCAAAACCTGAGTTCCCTCCGCTGCTCCCAGGCCCAGAAAATGGAAAATTTACCGCACACTTTGTAAGGTTGAGTACTGCTCACTGCAGAACTTGTTTTCCCCAGAGGATTCTGCATTCATGTTGCTGTAAAGGAGCTGGAGAGTTTGAAGAGTCGTTTAACTGTCTTGGTGTTAGTTTGTCTGTAAGCAGTGACTGCAGTGCAGAGTGAGGGCTTCATCATTAGAATTGCCACCCCTTCCAACCCTATCCCCCCACCGCCCCCCTCTGCCCCCCTCCCCGGCTCCCTGCCACAACCCCCCCACCCGCCGGCTCCCCTTCCATCTGCTCCCCTTCCTTCTTGTCAGGAAGGAAACTGATTCTATAAACAGGCCTTAGACTAGGGGGTAGATTTTCAACATGTTACATGGGAATTCTGGATCAGGCAGCCCATTATAGAAACCATTGAATATTCATTTCAACTGACTGTCTACCTTGGTCGCATTCTCGCCTCTGAGTCAAAAGGTTCTGTGTTCAAGTCCCACGCCAGAGATTTGAGTGCATAATCCAAGCTGACATTCCACTCCAGTACTGAGGGAGTGCTGCACTTTTGGAGGTGCTGTCTTTCGGAAAGGACTTTAAATCGAGGCCCTGTTTGCCCTCCTAGGTGGTTCTAAATGATCTCACGGCAATATTTTAAGAAGAGCAAGGGAGTTTCCCCAATGGTTCTGGTGAATATTTATCCCTCAATCAACATCACAAAAACAGGTTGCATTGCTGTTTGTGGGAGCTTGCTGTGCGCAAATTGGCTGCCATTTTCCCCACATTGCAACAGTGACTACACTTCAAAAGCACTTCATTCAGTTGTATAGCGCTTTGGGATATCCTGAGGTCATGAAAGGCGCTACAGAAATGAAAGTTCTTTCAGCTGAAATAAAAAACAACAGTTCTCTAACGGGTAGCCAGTTTGATCGGCAAGTTGAAAATCTGCTGAAACGCATTTTAGGCTGAGGACAGTGGAGCAGTTTCATTGTTTGAGATTCACATGGAGGTGAAAGGGTGTAGAGAAATATAAAAACTGATCCTCAGGGCCGTGAGATGGGCAATTGTGAACAGTTGCCCGTTTTGTTTCACATAAAGCAAGGAGTGATATAAGGCAGAATGACTAGATTGGAAGGGGGTTAATTTCAATGCGATGAGAAGGCATCTAGCCAAGATAAAATGGAAGCAAAAACTGACAGGGATAACTGTAACGGAACAATGGTTATCTTTAAGGAAGAGATGCTTCAGGTACAGACTAGGTACATTTCAACAAGGGTGAAATGTACGGGAAACAATAACAGGACTCCTTGGATAACGAGGAAAATAGTGATCATGATGGAACAAAAAAGTGGGTGTATAATGCATGTCAGGCGAATTCTTGAAGTGAGAACCAGGCCAAATACAATCATTTTAGAGTGGGGATGAAGAGGAAAATAAGACTGGCAAAGAGAGAATATGAGAATCGAATGGCAGTCAACATAAAAGGGAACCCAAAAATCTTCTACCGGCATGTAAATAGTAAGCAGGTAGCAAGCGGTGGAGTGGAGCTTATTAGAGACAAAGAGGGTGATAACTGATTAGAGGCAGAGGGCGAAGCTAATATACTTAATTAGTGCGCTGTATCAGGGTTTACTAAGGAAGTGGAATCTGAGGAAATATTGGTAGAAGTTGTTACATGTGTTTTGTTTTTTAAAAAAAACTTACAATTCAGTGTGTTTAAAAAACTGACAAAAAGGATTTTTTTTTTTGTTCAGTAGATACTAACCTGCAAATAATTGGAATTCCTGCAATGTTTTGAAAGGAAGTTATAACAAAAGTTGAACTTTATGGGTGCTTTGAAAGGAAGTTTAACTTGTACAAGGACAGGGAACACAGCAATTTCAAGGAAACCACAGGGGATTTGACCTTTCTTCAGAGCAGCTTTTGAACCGGGGGAGACACTGTGTCTGGATATGTGACCATGTTCAGGAAGGTTCTTTTTACACCTTGGACCCTTTAACAAAGCCTGTGAATTGGACAAAGGCCCAGCATTTGAAATCTTTGCTTCGACCTGCCTGGAGCGAGGGAGAAAGACCCAGAAAAATGTTACCTCTCTCTGTAAAGGAGACTTGCAAAGGAGAATGGCATTAACAGTTGCTGCAGCTTCTCTGGGAAAGGAGAATGTGTCCATCAGTGTCTTGAAAACTTTAACGAAGGTTAAATTGAAAGAATTGGCAGCATAATTGGTGTCAGAATTGAAATCAGGAGCTAAAAAAGCAGAGATAATTGACGTAATAGCCCAACATTTAAAATTGGAAGAAGAAGAAGAGGATAGCAAGCCAGAGGGTAATGCAGTTGAATTAGCGAAGATTCAGTAAGAAATAAAAAAAATGAGCTGGAAAAAGAAATAGCAATAAGAAAACTTGAACTTCTGAGAGAAAGTGAATGAGAAGAGAGGGAATTTAGATTAAAAGAGATGGAACTAAGACAAAGGGGGTAGTCTTGACTCCAAGGAATTTCTGATCAGGAAGAATCTGAAGCCAGCCCAGGACCCAGTGAAAAGCTATTGAAATTTATACAAGCTCTCCCTAAGTTTGAGGAAAGGGACACAGAAGCATTTTTCATTTCTTTTGAAAAAATAGCCAAACAAATGAAATGGCCAAAGGAAAGCTGGACACTGCTTATGCAAAGCAGATTGATGGGCAGAGCTCATGAAGTTTATGCCATGCTTTCTGAAGAGGCTTCTGTAGATTATGAGATGGCAAAAAAGGCTGTTCTCACTCCGTATGAGTCAGTCGCTGAAGCTTACCATCAGAAGTTTTGGAATCTCCAGAGATTGGCTGGGCAGACTTATGTAGAATTTGAGAGGGTAAAACAAATTAATTTTGATTGTTGGATAAGGGCAGTAAAGATGGAAGCCACGGATGAGAACCTTAGAGAACTGATTCTCTTGGAACAGTTTAAAAATTCAATCCCTCCAGTAGTAAGAACTCATGTAGAGAACCAGAAAGTTTCAAAAGCCAGACAAGTAATGGAAATCACTGATGATTTTGAGCTTGTAAATAAGCCAAAACACTTTGTCTGTCACCCCCACAAACCCGAGAAGGATAGAAAGTGGGAGAGTGAAAGGAAGGCAAGCAGCCGGGGACAAGAAGGAACAGCTGGGAATGCCTCAGGATCCCCTCCTCAGGCCAGAAAGGAAGGTGCTGAGGCCCACAAGCCAAAGTATTATCATTGCCACAAGGCGGGACATCTTCATTCAAAATGCTGGAAGTTGCAAGGAAAACCCATGGAACTTGTTAGGGTACACAAAGCTAATGCAGAGAAAGGGGCTCGACTGAGAGTACAACAGACCAGGCTGCAGCGTTGATGGCAGCTGTAAAACCAGATACAAAAACCAAAGTGAGTGTAGGGGTTGAGAATAAAATACCTAAAAGTTATAGGGAATTTTTGTTAAAAGGAAAAGTAACACCATAACCCCCAAGTGAGGCAGGCAAACCTATCGTTATACTTAGGGATACAAGAGCAACACAAACTCTTTTTCTGGAGAAAGGTATAAAATTTCCATCAGAGAGCACATTGCTAAAGTTTTAGTTAATGGTATTGGCGGGGAGTATAGACCCGTACCTTTGTATTGAGTGCACCTAGTGTGACCTAATGTCTGGGATGGTAACTGTAGGAGTTAACCATAGTTTGCTGGTAGAGTGAATTGACCTACTCCTAGGGAATGATTTGGCTGGAGCAAAAGTATCAGTTTCTCCCATAGTCACAGAGAAACCAAGTGAAGTTAAGGAAACAGAACAATTACAGGAATAAGTTCCAGGAATATTTTCTGCATTTGTAGTAACCTGAGTAATGGCTAAACAAGTTCCATTGTCAGAGGTCAAATTGGCACCACAAACAGATAGCCAAGTATCAGAAACTTTCCTTGGGTATTTAGATAATCCAAATGAGATGTTTAACAAATCTTCTACAATTGCAGCACACCAAGCTGATCCAGAGTTGCACAGAATAGCACAGTTGGCTCTGACAGAAGCTGAGGCAAAAGTAGTTCCAGGAGGCTTTTATGTTGAAGACAGGGTTCTGATGAGGAAATGAAGGCTGCCTCATAGACCTGAGGATGAAGACAGGACGGTTGTTCGACAGGTAGTGGTGTCACCTAAATATCGCCAAGATTTATTAAGGTTAGCACATGACATGCTTCTAGCACCTGCCAAGAATGAGGCACAAATTTTGCCACATAAACATTAATTATCAAATTGTTGCTGGGAAGAAGAGAAGGCCCGTTACAAGGAATTGCCAGGCCCCTGGCCGGAAAGACATTTTTACATATTAACAGACAGTGTTGGAACAAAGGAGCTATCCCCTGCTCCCATATAATATACAGAAAAGACCTGGTCAAACCAGTTTGGTCACGTGACCACCCTGCCAGTCAACTTGAGGAGTTTTAAATTGTAGAGACAGTGTTTGAACTGGCAGAAAGGTCTTGTCTCCTGGATTAAAAAGAACCTCTCCTGTCTGCTCCCATTTCTTTCTCATGGAACTCCAAGACCCATTGAAGACACATGAACCCCAAAAGAGAAAGGTCTCCTCCAATGAACAAGATTTAAGAATAATACTGGGCTCCAATGAAAAACAAGAATTACCTACAAGCAAGGACTCTGCAGTGAGCTTGAAGAACTGTAACAACTCTTCAGATATTGTCTCAAACCTTTCCACTTTATTTTTTTCTTCTGCTCTTTTCTGTCCCTATCTGCATGAGTTTTTAAAAAATTTATTCATGGGATGTGGGCGTCACTGGCTATGCCAGCATTTATTGCCCATCCCGAATTGCCTTTGAGAAGGGCGTATGCATGCTAGTTTGGCCGTGTTTGCTGCTGATACCAAAGGGACTTACAGCTCTCACAGAAGTCCAGCAATTTGTCCTCTAACAGATTAGCGCGAATACTAAGGCCCTGATTCGACAGGGGTGGTGGTGGGGGGTTGTGACAGTGCCATGTTGGAGCACAAACCTAATGTCCTTTCTCAGCATGACAGCATTCATGCTTCAACCACTGCCACTCCACCAGTACTGCTATTGTGGCCTGTCAGCCTGCCAGCCCAGACTGCTGCCACCCAGGAAAAGGTGGTGTATTCCAAAGCCGGACCCTCAAGACCCTCAAGAGCTGCTGCAGGTCATCCTCCAAGGCCATCTGCAGTCCCCCACTGAAAATCAGCAACCTTCCACCAGCCATGCTGCAGCTACTGGGGTAGCAATGTGTTGCAGCACTCGGGGTCAAAGGCACCCACAACACAAGCACTAAGGGTGAATAGTTCATTTTTGTTTGTATAATTGGATGTGCTGTTCAATAAAGATGTTGTGGAAAGGTTTTTGTTGGTGTCTTTTATTGCAGGATTTTGGCCAAGAGAACGCTGTGATGGGACATTGCAGATGAATGGAAGGTGGGTGTAGTAGAGGAATGGTGGAGAAGAGGTGATGCCTTAAGAAACTGGAGACTGAGTAAGTGCTTTCGAGCAGCCTATCCAGAGCAAAGGCATATCGGATACCTTCCCCTGCCTCCTCCTCCCTCTGTGCAGAGCTTCCCCTCTCCACATCCTTTGCTCATTTTCCCTGTTGTGATGCAGACCCAGAGGCAATACAGATCCTCTGCCCTCCCTGTGAGGATGCAGAAACACACTGCCAAATCCAACATCTCACCACAACACCTCTCAAAACACTCCACAGTGCTTTCAGTGACTTTGCAACTGCAGAAATTAATCTCAGTCACCTTACCTGTAAGTTAGCTGCCTATTAGATAACACTAGTGGCCAATCCCTCTTGCAGCTGAAGGCATATTCTTTTGTAAGCAGATAACACGTGCGTTCAGTCGACATGTGGGTTCATATTTCAAGAACGTGCATCAAATCAGTCAGAGTGGCTGTTATATATCATGATCTGGCCAGTGCTTGGCAGGTCTGCACAAGCATCCTTCCCAGCATAGGATACTGCATGGGCTGCACTGGAAGTGTCCAGAATGACTGCATGTAACACGCTGTGTGCCTCGGGCTTCCATAAAGCAGGCTCATGTGGCACTAGGGAGCCAAACTTTTAGCCCTAAATGTCTTCCATTTTAATAGAGGCTTTAGCTGATTAGTGTTAATGTCTCACATTGAAATAGTGGCCAAAATAGTTTCATATTAACTCATATGCAATATAGGAGAGAAAGCATCATAATTTAACAACCTTCTGAGCTGCAGTGTTGAATTGAGATATACTTTATTTTTTATTTGTTCTTAGAATGTGGGTGTCACTGGCAAGGCAGCATTTATTGCCCAACCCAAGTTGACCCGTGGGCATTAAAACTCCACCACATAGTCATACCACACTGGAGTCACATTTTGGTCAGGCTGAGTAGGGGAGGCAGATTTTCTTCCCTGAAGGACATTAATGAAACAGTGGGGTTTTTGTGGCAATCTGACAGCTTAATGGTCATTTATGGTGAGAGTGTTCTGTGGTAGCACTTTCACCTCTAAGTAGGAAGGTTGTGGGTTCAAGCCCCATTGCAAAAATTTGAACATGTAATCCAGGCTGATACTCCAGTGCAGTACTGAGGGAATGCTGCACTGTCAGAAATTCCGTCTGATGCGACATTAAACTGAGGCCCCGTCTGACATAAAAACAGAAAGTGCTGGAAAAACTCAGCAGGTCTGGCAGCAGCTGTGGAGAAAGAAGCAGAGTTAATGTTTTAGGTCAGTGACAATTCATCATCTGATATCACAGGTGGACGTAAAAGATTCCAGGGCACTATTTTGAGGAAGAGCCAGGGATTGTCCCCGGTATCCTCGCCAATATTTATCCCTCAGCCAACACCATTAAAAAGACAAATAATCTAGTCGTTTGTCATTTCTGTTGGTGGGACCTAGCTGTGTGCAAATTGGGTGCTGCATTTCCTACATTAAAACACTAACTACACTTGACTGCAAAGTGATTTGGGACACCCTGTGGTTATGAAAGGCTCTATATACATTCAAGTCTTTCTTACAGATGTTGTGTTATACTCAGTTGTGCTGCACCCTCCATGCTCAAGTGGCCTGTGACACTTACTGTGCAAGGCTTACATCTGACAATGGCCAATGAGATGAGATACCAGAAAGCTGATGTCCATGGAACTGTACCCGACCCAAAGGCAACACCTTCAGGAGAGAAAGGGGAGAGCAAGGCTCAGAAAACATGCTTCTACCTTTTATCTTGGTTCTTTCTCTATTGAAACATTCCAGACAATTTATTCCATTTCTGAGATTGATGAAGTGCATGTCGCATGAAGAAGGTTTGAAACAGACATCTGGCTAATAGTTATTTTTCATTTAAATTTCTGAATCAATGCTAATTAAAGTGAGCAATAACAGTAATGGAGCATTTCTAAGTTGCTTTTAATGAAGTGCAACAAGATTATGGGCTGCCCTTATGGGTAAAAGGCAGTAATCCGAGTCAGGGTTCCGAAGGCATCTGAAACTGTGTGAGGCCAGCTTTGAGCAATTTAAGATCATCCGCTGAACATAGATTGAACTGGATTCCAGGCTGTTTTTAACTGGCAGCTCCCATGGAATATGAGGCAGGGTTTTCCTCACATAATGGCCTGACCTAGCCCATAGAGATAGGCCCATAGGATATCTGGCATTTTCTGAGCAGGTTGGGTTATAATTCATGCCCAGAGAATCTTTAGGTGGAGCCCAGCCCAAAACAGTTTGAACCACTGAGAGTAAAAGGACAATCATGATGCGAGAGTACACAGGAATCTATGTTCATGAAACAACTCTGACCTCATGTATTTCAGTAACTCTACATCCAAGGGAATAGGGCGAAAAGAAAGGCGGAGACAGGAAGAAATGGACAGAGAGACAGATAAAGAGAGAAACAGAGAGACAGACAAAAGAGAGATAGAGACAGACAGAAAGATGTTTACGTGTAAAGAGACAGATGGGGGGGGGGTGGGGAAGAGAGAGAAATATAGAGGAGAAGGTTCAGACAGAAAGAGGGAGAGACAGACAGGCAGACAGACAGACTGACAGAGCTACAGATATATAGAGACACAACCAGACAGACAAAGAGAGGTAGAGATAGAGAAAAAGAAAGAACTATAGTCAGACACTATGGAGGTGAAGAATTAGAAGATATCTTTGAGACACTTATGCCTGAGCAAAATGACTACAACTCAGTAAAACATGTACTAACGACCTACTTCACACCTAAGAAAAACACATATACAAAACCATTGATTTCTGACACACTGAGCAAGAAGCAAACGAGACAATTGACCAATATTGCATGCGTTTGAGGCAAGTAGCAACCAAATGTGACTTTGGTGATATTGAACATATCAAACAGGAAGTAAAAACACAAATAATTGAAGGCTGTTCTTCCAGTCAATTACGCTAAAATGCATTTGAGAAAGAGAGAAAGCTGTCAGAGGTGTTGGAGTTAGCAAGATCACTGTCGCTCTCAGAGTCCGGAGCTACTGAAGTTGAGGCTGCTAACGGTAACTACCACATTCCAAGTTCAACTCCTGTGAACACTATTCATTGGTCATGGGCCAGGAAACCACCTGCAAAGCAACAACAGCCTTCTCACAAACAGAGTTGCGACTGTAGCGCTTCTTACCCACATTGGATAGAGTGTCCTGCTACAGGCAAACAGTGTAAAGCTTGTGGAAAACCCAACCACTTTGCTCGTGTTTGTCGCTCTTCAGCAAAATCAACCAATAAGACCAATACCAACAGAAGGGTGCCACTTATGAGTACCACAGAAAATGGGTGAGAGAATGTAGCCAACATAGAGGTGGATGACCCTGAACATACTTTAGTTCTCTCTCTCAGACATAGCAAACAGCCACGTGTGACAGTGACTATTGTCTGCTTTGACAGAAATGCTCTCATAGATACAAAAGCAGCTGTCAATGTTATGGGAGAGAAAACATTCAACAAACTTCAGAATTGCTCCATTCACTGCAAACCAGGGAATATAATGAGTTTCGTATTCCATTACAACAGTGACAAACCTTGGAACATTTGAAACTCCAGTCTCATTCAAAGACACTGGAACTAATGCTCTATTCTCTGTCATATCTGAAGAATGTGACACACTTATCAGTTTCTGCACAGCAACAGATCTGCACAATTGCAGTCACATATATTACTCTTATGCATAACAAAAACATTCTTCAACTGTATGCTGATCGCTTCACTGGTATCAGAAAATCTGAAAGGTGTTACCTGCAAGCTTCATGTAGACCCTAACGTGCCCCACATCACGCATCTATAGCAACAAATACCATTTCATGTCAGGAAACAGAGAGAGAAGGAACTTCAACGCCTACTTGACCTCGACATTACTGAGAAAGTTGGGGATGAGTCGACCCCTTGGGTCTCACCCATACAAATCATCAAGAAACCCAAGGTGAGAACTAGATTCGAATCTGCATTGATATGCATTCACCAAACTAAGCCATCCAACGAGAAAGACACTTGACACCGACAGTCGATGATATCATAGAGAAGTGAATGGTGCCAAACACTTCACTAAACTTGACCTCAATGCAGGATACTATCACATAGAGCTCACAGAAGAATCAAGATATCTTAATGTATTCTCTACTCACATCAGAATTTTCCGATACAAGAGGCTAAACTTTGGAGTCAGCTCAGCAGCTGAGGTATTTCAGCACTGATTCAATCTGCACTTCAAGGATTTGATCATCAGTGATGTTCTCATCCATGGCAGCACTGAAAAGGCACTCGAGACACTTCTACATGCATGTCTACAACATCGCAGGGAATGTAACCTCACCTTGAACAAAGACAGCGTTTGTTCAATGAAAGCAAAATGGAATTCTTCGGTCACGTGTTCTGTGGTGAAGGAGTTTCACCAGATCCACAGAAAATGGCAGATCCTACAAATGTACAAGAAGTCTGGAGTCTGCTGGGACTCATCACGTACTGCTTCATTCCCGACCTCGCTATGCTATCTGCCCCCCTACGCAATCTGACAAAAGAGACCACCAATTGGGAATGGACTAACTCACACAAACAGGTAATACACCAGATCAAATGATGTCTGTCAGCAAGTTCTCATACAGAAAGACAAGACAGGTAACCCATCAATCATTGCGATGATAAGCAGGTCATTAACGCCTGTCGAGCAACATTATTCACAAATAGAGACAGAAGCGCTCTCAAGCACATGGGGTATCTTATGCTTTCATCTCTACTTATATGGAAGCAAGTTTAAAGTAATAACTGATCATTGGCCATTAGTGAGTTTGTTCAACAATTCACATAGCAAACAACCGACTCGAATAGAACATCGGATACTCAAACTACGAGAGTACGAGTTCCATGCTGAGTGTCAGCCAGGCAAGCTCAACCTAGCGGACTATCTTTCACAACATATAATGGAATATGGAATATAAGGTGGAAAAATGTGAGGTTATCCACTTTGGTAGGAAAAATAAATGTGCAGAGTATCGTTTAAAAGGCAAGAGATTAGAAAATGTAGATGTACAAAGGGACCTGGGTGTCCTTGTCAATAAGTCACTGAAAGCTAACATGCAGGTACAGCAAGCAATTAGGTATGTGAGCCTTTATCGAAGAGGATTTGAGTACAGGAGTAATGAAGTCTTACTTCAATTGTATGGAACCTTGGTTAGACCACACTTGGAGTAGTGTGTGCACTACCCCTTATCTGAGGAAGGATATTGTTGCCACAGAGGGAGTGCAACAAAGGTTTACCAGACTTGTTCCAGGGATGGTGGGAATGTCCTAAGAAGAGAGATTGGGGAAATTGGGCCTGTATGCTCTAGGGTTTTGAAGAAGAATGAGAGGTGATCTCATTGAAACCTACAAAATAGTTAAAGGGATAGACAGGGTAGATGTAGTGAAGATATTTCCCCTGGGTGGGGAGTCTAAAACCAGGGGACACAATTTCAAAATAAGGGGGAAGTCACTTAGGACAGAGATGAGGAGAAATTTCTTTACTCAGAGGGTTGTGAACCTTTGGAATTCTCTACCCCAGAGGGCTGTGGAAACTGGGTCATTGAGTATGTTTAAAGCTGTTTAAAGTTGACAGATTTCTGAATACAAATGACATAAGGGGATATGAGGATAGTGTGGGGAAAAGGCATTGAAGTGGATGATCAGCCAGGATCATGTTGAATGGCAGGGCGGGCTCGATGGGCTGAATGGCCTACTCCTGCTCTTATGTTCCTATGTTCTATCTGTTGCCAACAGTCGGTCCTACTAGCTGTGAGGAAATGGTTGCTGAACAACATTTTAACTATGTAAGTATAACTGCGGTGCCGAAGTTGCTAAAACTAGTTGACATCAAAGCAACAACAAAACCAGGCGAGGCTTTGCAATTATGTATGAAGGCTATGGAATCACAAAACTGGAAAGACGTGACTGAGAGAGCGTCTACAAATGAAATTGCTCACACACTATAAGGTCTGCACAATCTCTGAAATGAGCTCACTGTTACAATCACATATGATCTTGTATTACACAACAACTGTATTGTCATTCCACACTCATTGAGGGAATGCATTGTTGATATAGCACATGAAGGACATCAGGGAATAGTCAAAAACAAACAACTCCTTATGGAAAGGTATGGTCCCCAGGAATTGACTGCATGGTCCAGCACAAAATCAATCAGTGTTTGCCATGTCAAGTAAAACTACAATGTCAAATCTTCATGATCCTCTCATGATGTCTGAACTACCTCCAGGACCATGGATTGAAGTTAGCATTGATTTCACAGATTTGCCCACAGGTGAACACCTGACGACTACAGCAGATTCCCAATTGTGGAATTAGTTATGTCAACTTCAATGAAAACAGTCATCCCAAAGCTTGACCAGATCTTTGCTTTGTTTGGAATTCCTCAAGTAGTAAGAAGTGGCAATGGACCCCCATTCAACAGCGATGAGCTCAGTAAATTTGCAAACTACCTAGGGTTCACTCACAGGAAAACCACATCCCGTTGGTCAAGCGCTAATGGAGAAGTCGAGAGATTTATGCGAACCTTGAAAGAAGTGATACGTACAGCTACAGCTGAGAACAAGTCATGGAAACAAGAGCTTTTTCACTTTCTTCATAATTACAGAGTGACTCCTCACTCGACTCCTGGAAGATCTCCAGCTACACTCATCTTTGCTCATCCTTTGAACACATGTCTTTCTGAGCTACCCTGTGGAGCGAATAATCAACATGTACGCGAATGTGAACAAGAACAGGAGGATCAAATGAAAGAAAATGCAGAGCGAGACATGAAATTTAGAGCTACACCACTAAAGCCAGGTGATAAACTACTTGTGAAATGTGATAGTCATGTTGGAAAACAAACAACCCCTTATGACATCCAATTATTTGTTGTGACCAATACAAAAGGATCAATGATCACTGCTAAGCACAGATCACAAATCATCACAAGAAACGTGTCATTCTTTAAAGCACTGAAAACACCATTCATAAGCATTGAATCCGAATCCAACATTGACATCTCAGACAAAGGACATGAGTCCAATGAGATTACACCTGCTATCAGACGATATCCTACTCATGAGAGAAAACACCCACCATACGTAAGTGACTATATTACAAAATACATTATTTATGTTTGTTTATTGTTTACAGTTTTAGTAACAAACCACTGAGACATGCTGTGTCTCTCATTTACTAAGAAGGGGAGGGATGTAGTGTTGTAGTGTTTTGACATTGCAATTGCATTTTGCATTATGCACTCTCGAGGCTGCTGTAGAACGCACATGTTAACAAAGGGAAAGTGAAAGTAAAAACGGAATAAAGAAGGCTTTATGTTCAGCAGCCTGCAATCTTTGTCCCTCTGTCTTTGCCTCGTATCCTATACTAAACTCAGCTAAACCTCACTTAAGTCCCGAGAACAATACTCCTCTGGTGCTGTAAGGATAATGAATCGAGTATTGACACACGCATAAGAGTCTGCAATGAAGGATCATGGAAAGCGGGTAGCTTACCTGGGCTGCTTTGGTGAGGTCATTGAACTTCTACATGTGTTGAAAAGGAGTCTTGAGGTTTAAGAATGTGGCACTCACTGCCACAGCCCGCTCCTCCATACAATGTATACCACATTCCTGGAAATTGTCCAGCTCCCAATGCTAAACAGATCACCTGTCCTGATCTGAATGTCCAGTAGGAAGACATGCAGGTCTGTCTGTCTGAAATTTGCGCTTATTTCCTCGATCTAACTCCTATCCTTCCCTCCTAGATTACAGCTCTTCCTGGTGTCCTGGCCAATATTTATCCCTCAACCAACCTCACAAAAGAAAAGATTATTTGATCATTTATCACATTGCTATTTGTAGGATCTTGCTGTGTGCAAATTGGTTGCTGCACTTCCTACCACAGTGACTACACCTTGAAAGAACATCATTGGCTGTAAAGCAGTTTGGGATGTTCTGAGGTTGTGAAAGGACCTGTGTCAACAGCAGCAGCATTCCACCACATACTGTAACCCCTTGACCGAGCATATCCCTCACTCTCCCGTTACAATTAAACCAGACAACCAAACCTGGTTCAATAAGCAGTGCAGGAGAGCATGCCAGGAGCAGCAGCAGGCATACCTAAAAATGAGGTGCCAACCTGGAGAAGCTACAACACAGGAGCAACATTTTAAAAGCAAAATACTCCAGATGCTGGAAATCTGAAATAAAAACAGAAAGTGCTGGAAATACTCAGCAGATCTAGCAGCATCCGTGGCAAGAGAAAAACAGAGTTGATGTTTCAAGTTGAATATGACTCTTCCTCAGAACCCTTACAGAGCATGGATGATTTATTTAAATACTCAACCCCTTTAGATAATTTTGTGTGGCCGCACAAGCGTGATAATGTAAAATGGCCATGTAGCTTAAAGGAAACAGTGTAAGCATGATAAACAGTAGAAACAGCATGCTATAGGCACGTCTAAGCAATACCACAATCAATGGTTCAGATCAAAGCTCTGCAGTCCTGCCACATCCAGTTGTGAATGGTGGTGGACAATTAGACAACTAATGGGAGGAGGAGGCTCCACAAATATCCCCATCCTCAATGATCTGGCAACACACAGAACAAGGCTGAAGCATTTGCAACCACCTTCAGCCAGAAGTACTGAGTGGACGGTCCATCTCACCCTCCTCCTGAGGTCTCCCATATCACAGATGCCAGTCTTCAGCCAATTCAATTAACTCCACATGACATCGAGAAAACGGCTGAGTGTACTGGATACAGCAAAGTCTATGGGCCCTCTAGCATCCTGGCTACAGTGCTGACGACTTGTGCTCCAGAAATAGCCAAGCTTCTGGCCAAGCTGTTCTCATGCAGCTACAAGACTGGCAGCTACTCAGGTATGTCCTGTTCATATAATGCAGGACAAATGCAACCCAGCCAATTACTGGCCCATCAGTCAACTCTCAATCATAGGAACATAGGAGCAGGAGTAGGTAGCATCAGAAAAGTGATGGAAGGAGTTGTCGACATTGTTATCAAGTGGCACTTACTCAACAATAACCTACTCACCGATGCTCAGTTTGAGTTCTGCCTGTACCAGTCGCTCCAGACCACAATACAGCTTTGGCCCAAACATGGACAAAAGAGCTGAATTCCAGAGGTGAAGTGAGGGTGACAGCCCTTGACATCAAGGCTACATTGGACCAAGTGTGGCATCAAGGAGTCTGAGTAAAATTGAAGTCAATGGGAATGTGGGGAAACTCTCCACTGTTTGGAGTCATACCTGGCATATAGGAAGATGGTTGTGGTTGTTGGAGGCCATTCATCTCAGCCTCAGGACATTGCTCCAGGAGTTCCGTAGGGTAGTGTCCTGGGCCCAACTATTGACCAGAGACTGAACTGGACCAGCCACATAAATGCTGTAACTTCCAGAGCAGGTCTGGGAATTCTGCAGTGAGTAACTCACCTTCTGACTCCCCAAAGCCTGTCTACCATCTACAAGGCACAAGTCAGGAGTGTGATGGAATACTCTCCACTTGCCTGGATGGGTGCAGCTCCAACAACACTCAAGAAGCTCAACATGATCCAGGATAAAGCAGCCCGCTTGCTTGCCACCCTGACCATCATCTTAAATATTCAATCCCTCCTCACGGGCACACAGTGGCAGCAGTGTATACCACTAGCTTAGTGGTTACACTGCTGGCTGCTTGCAGTGAGTGACTCAGGTCACATGGGTCTGCACATCATATCCTGTCTGAATGCTGGACAGCCGTTTAGGATACACCCCTTAAACCAACACTGCAACATTTAAACCAATAACACAACATCCCCCTTTTTTCCAAAATAAAAATGTGTCATGAAATGATCAGAATAATTTACTGTACAGTAAGTGAAAAAGGTATTACATATTAACAATAAACAGTAATAGTTACACGGAATATTACAAGTCTCTGTAACGTGTTGGGTCTGATGATACGCCCCGATCTGGTCACTGTAGGTTGTGGTTGGTGGACGTTGTACAGTCTCATGGCCTTGACTGTCGGTGGGAGGGTTGGGTTTAGGTGGTATCTTTCATTTATTTCTTTTCCCTGTCAATCAGTTTTTCTCTGCTCGACATGGTTGGTTACTTTTGGCTTGGTTTCGTGTTTCAAGTTTCATCATCCGCTGTTTAACTTCTTTCAGTTCAGTCTGCGTTTCAGTCCCTGTAAACATCAGTGCGTTCTGTGGCTCGCTTACATCAAGCTTCCGTGATGGATCTTCCCAGCTGCCACTAGCTATAGGCTGATGGTGTTGGCAATACTCTTCCAAATCTTTAACTTATTGCCGAAATTCTTTTGGACCCATTGGGACTTCTGCTTCTCTTCACCTTGTCTGCACTGTCTCCTTCTCCAATTGTAGAACAGAAAAGTCACCGTATCGTGGGTAGCCTTTAAGCTGTATCTCTCGAGCTGCAATTCTCTGTTGTAGCTCAACCACAGCTGGCATGCTACCTGTGTCTTGAGGGCGCAGCACAATCACATCTCCTTTGTACTTGCAGTGCATCTCGGCTACTTTTCGATTAGTTTCATTTAACTGAGTGAGTCACCCCTTGTTCTGGGCTGTGAGATATTGCACCTCCTCACATAGGCCGTTGCACACCTTCTCGATTGCCAGCTGTTTCCAGCATCAGTTTCCAGCTGGACCCTGCACTGCCTGTTGGCTGTTTGGATTGTCTGGATTTTGTAGCCCAGCTCCTGCGGTGCCTGATCTTGCTGATCACAGACTGTCTGTAGTTGCCTTTGTGATCTGCTGTCCGCACCACTATGATGTCGATGCCGTAAATCGTTGCCAATGTCAGGTCTCGGCATAAGGGTAGGCCTGTGATTGATGGACCTGTGGAGTCCACAACATCGAATATTTGGGGTCACCATGGTGAGTTTCCGTATCTGCACTTGAGCGTAATGGATCCCAAGGACGGAATTGCTGTGCCATTGTACACCGTGAACTTGGCGGTGGTCGGTCGAGCTATTGCCGCAGATACATGCTGTACAGGACGTGGAGCGATGGAATGTTGGCGCTCGCACCTGTGTCAATTTTGGTCCAGAGTGCATGTGTACTGGGCTTTTGTGGGCAAATAATCTGGACAGTGACTTCTGAGGATCCAACTGTGTCGATGCGCTCCCTGAGGCTAACCGTGTGAAATGCCTGCCCACTTTGTATATCATTGTCTTGGTCGTGGTCATCTTCAAACCTTTCAGCCTGGCTGGTCATCTCGTGTACTTTCCGCTTTTCGTATTTGGACTGTCCCCTCTGTTTGTTGGGATGTCGCCCTTGTCGTGAATCCGACTGTGGCTTGTTTGAGACCTTAAAATGGCTGTGAAAGTCTCCTGACCTTCTCAAATCCCTGCGGATTTGTCTGCATGGATGATTCTGCATGGTTGTGTCGCAATAGATCACTTGCCCCCTGGACTGATGATCCAGTGGCCTGTCAGTGAAAATTGTTCTCCCACCTCTCGGGTGGACTTTTACCAGATTGCTTCTGGCACAAACCATAATCACAGCTCAATTCAGACTCACATTCCCTTAAAGTAAAGCTAGAGATCTCAATCCCGATGACATGGACCTGCCCTGTGTTGGATGCCAGCAACGTCACAGAGTCACTTACTTGGGCTCCCACACTGCCGCAAGGGTTGCAGACGAATCTGGTGAGCTTGTAAACCTTTACACCGGAGCTTCTGTAGCAAGCGCATGGGTTCAGCTTTCCAGACTTTGTAGAAATTTGAAGTATCTCCAATATCCCACTGCAGTCACCATATCATGTGATTCACACGGACACAATCAGTGAGTCTATAAGGTAGGTTCTTTTATTGAAGGTACAAACATCTGGAACAATACTGGGATGGTTCTAGCTTAGTGGTTGCATTGCTGGCTTCTTGCAGTGAGTGCCTGCAGTGAGTGATTCTGGTCACATAGCTCTGTACATCATATCCTTTCTGGGTGATGGACAGCTGCTTAGGATACACCCCTTAAAGCAACACTGCAACATTTAAAGCAATAACACAAGTGTCACAACCATCTGCCTGGTAGGAGTCCCAATCATCTCAGCTCCAGTGCTGCCTTTAGAATTTCCGTCCCACACTTAATGAGAAAGTCAAATAGATGGAGGTCAGAGTTAGATTTGACAGATCGGGAGGGCAATATTGTAGAGATTATTTAATATAAGCAAATTATGTATTTTATGAAGCGAGTTATATCTGTGCACATCATTATTATTTTTATATTTATAAATGCAATTCATGGAGATGCAGTATAATCTAAATGGTGCTATTTTGAGATGAGCGCAGGAAAGAGGGAGCTGGGGGTACATATTCACAAGTCGTAGAAGCTGGCAGGGTTAGTTGATAAGGCAACTAAGAAAATGTATGAGATACTCGGCTTTGTAAATAGGGTCATTGAATACAAGAACAAGGAGGTCATGCTAAACATTTACAAATCTCTGGGTAGGCCTGAGTTGGATTATTGTGTTCAATTCTAGGCACCACACCTTCAAAAAGATGTCAAAGCCTATGAGGAGTTACAGAGGAGCTTTATCAGGATGATACCAGGGATGAGAGGCTTCAGTTATAAGGAGAGATTGGAGAAGCTTGGCTTTCTCTCCTTATGGCAGAGAAAGTTACAGGGATACCTAATAGAGGTATTCAAAATTATGAAGATTGAGCAAGTAGGGAGAAAGTGTTTCCTCTGGTAAGTGGATCAGTAACTAGAGGTCATAGATTTAAAATAAGTGGCAAAAATACTAAAGGGGAGAAAAGGAGATTTTGTTTTCACACTGTGGGTTGTTATAATCTGGAACGATCGACCTAATAGGTTGGTGGAATCAGATTCCATAGAAATTTTCGAAAGGCATTTGGGCATCTATTTGAAGAGAAATAATTTGCAGGGTTATGAGGAAAAAGCTGGCGTGTTGGGACTAAATTAGGCAGACTTGCAAAGGCATAGGCCCAATGGACCAAATGGCCAACTTCTGTCCTGTAAGCTACTATGATTCTATGACTCTACGCAGAAGCATTTTCTAGACTTCACAGTATGCTCCGAAGTCTCCGAAGCAGTAGAGAATCTAATTAAGGAAGTTTGCAATCTTCCTTCCATTTGTAGGTGTCTCGAGGAATAATGGGAAATAGTGGTAGGCCCAGAGGAGCAAAGTGGAAGATCATTGCTCACCATTTTTGAGATAGTACTGCGCCATTCTCCCTGAGCGTGAGGCCTGAGCATTGAACAGAAGATTTTTATTGCCTCATTGAAGGGGATAAAGGATAAAGGGTAGTGATTCTGTGGCTGTAGAGCAAGAGGATTGGCGATGTGAGGATTGAGCGCAGGTGACCTGAGGAAGGATGGAACCATGTACATGAGTGGCCAGAGTTGGGTGATGAGTGGAAGAAGGAACAGATTGAGAGAGAGTACAATGGCCTGGAGAACCTCTGACAGGGAGTGAGAAGATCGTGCATTAGCTACAGCACAGATGGAGTGAGACATAGATATGGTGGTAATTTGTTTAATAGTACACAGTGCCAGACCCTATCAATGACTATCGTAATGAGGAACGATATAACAAAATGTTCAAGGGCAAGGTTCCAGAGGAATGTTTTATATTCAAGATCATCCATTGAAGAACATGCCAAAACCATGCTAGTGAGGATGGATTAGCCAATAACTTCCAAGGTGATGAACACTTCGAGAGCTAAGAGCTCCTATATGTTTAAAGGATGTCAGTATATAAGCAATAAATGGGAAGTTGAAAGGTCAGAGAGTGCTCAGTTTTCTCATTGGTGGGGGGAATACAAGCAAATCTCTCAGGAATAGACAAGATTGCCTGTGAGTAGGAGATTGATGGCACTGTTTGCTATGAGGAAAATTTTGGATCATGTGAAATGCCCAGTGCTCAAGCTCAACAACAGTTTTAATGTCCAAATCATGTGCTCATATTATGCAGCTGTTTCAAACCACACTGCAGGTCTTCTGTAATCAAAATATTAATCCTTGAATTCTGCAAAGCTCAGATTCAGACAAAGAACTTGCATATTCCTAGTATTATGAGGGTTTGCAATGTAGATCTGTTGCCCTTGTCATGGCCTGAAACAGGGAACAGATTAATGTGCTATGGGACTTGCAAAAACAGCTAACTTGCAAGGGAGTCTTGAAAAGCAATTAATATGAGGGCCTATTCCCCAGTCATGAATTGGACACCAAAAGAAAGGGAAGGAGTGTCACACCTAATTGGAGTTCTGCCGTTCAGCAAACTAATTGGCATTTGGCAATTATAGTTCCTGAGACATGCCTGTCCAGTTGAATAATGCCCTGATTCCATATGATGGAACTGATTGTCATTATTGGTCCCATCCCTTTTGTGGGATTTGCTTATCAAATAAGACCTACGGGTTCCAAAGCTCTCCCTCACTGTGGTTTTCCTTGCATCCTGTCTGGGGCTGTTTTGGTCTTGACTTTGTGCGCTTGTGTGAAAAGGGTGACAGCGAGTCGGGAGCCTGTTTTACATCTTTCACCATTTTTTATGCTCTTTCACTTCAATGTAAAATGAGTTACCAATTTGCTGTCACCCTTTTCATACGAGCACACAAAGTCAGAATTACCGTCATTGATAGGTCAACATCTGCTCATCATTATGTTGCTGTTTGTGGGAGCTTGCTGTGCACAAATTGGCTGCCACATTTCCCCTACATTACAACATTGACTACACTTCAAAAGTACTTCATTGGCAGTGAGCATTCTAAGGCTGTGAAAGACTTTATGTAAATGCAAGTCTTTTTTTCTATAAACACTGAATAACTATTAACACATGTTATGTGATCATCAGAATGTTCGAAGAAGAGCTAGATGGACCTTGATCTTTTTTCATCTGGCAGCTTGGCAGCTGTGCCTTCAGTCACCTGGGCCCACACTCTGGAATTCGCTCCCTAAATCTCTTCGTCTCTCCACCTCTCTGTCCTCCTTTGAAACCATCCTTAATACCACCTCTTTGACCCAGCCTTTGGCTTCCCTTCGCAGTATCTCCTCCTATGGCTGGAAGTCCATTTTTTCATTACGCCCCTGTAAAGCACCTTGTTGTATAAATGCGATTTCTGTACCTCCTCCAATATAGCTTTGTAAATGAAGAATCTGTTTTTATTAACAGAATTACATGAAATCTGCAATACAGAAACAGGCCATTTGGTCCAACAGGTCTATACCAGTGTTTGTGCACCACACCAACCTCTTCTCATTCGCATTACCTCTTGCCACACGGCTCCTTCATCTTTCTACTCCCATCTCCCTCATGTATGCAGCAAGCCTTTGCTGAAATGTATCATTGCTACATGATTCAACCACTCCATGTGACAGCAAGTTCCTCATTCTCACCACTCTCTGTGTAAAGAAATTCCTCCTAAATTCTTTATTTGATCTGTTCATGCCTATCTTAGATTTATATCTCTTGTTCTGGACTCACACGCAAGTGAAAATGTTTCTCCATGTCCATCCTATAGAACCCCTTATTAATGTTAAAGTCTTCTATCAGGTTTCCTCTTAGACTTCTGTTCTCTAGAGAAAGGGGCTCCCACCTGCTCAGTTTTTCCTGATAATTGCAACCAGTTAATTCAGGTAACATCTTAATGAATCTTCTCTGCACTTTCTCCGGTCTTTCAATTTTTTTTTGCAGTGTGGAGACCAGAACTGCACAGTACAGCATAAATTAACATTATCTCCCTCAGTTTGTATTCTATCCCTCTAGAAATGGAACCGAGTACTTTGTTTGCACTCGTTGCTTTTGTTTCGCCAGTGTTCCATTAAATTCTGTTCAGAGTATTGGATTTATAGGTTGGAGTTTCTTTCAAAATGGTTGTAGTGATCAGGAACTCTGATCTAAAGCATCACTTGACATACTAATTTCTGACTTGAGATCAGAATTAAGTTCATGGTGGTTTGAGTGAAGGACAGTAGTTGATTTGTACAGATGAAAATTTGCCCTTGTGAACATTTTTGGCAATAAACATAAATGATCAAATATGGTTGTGGATCATGAATCCTTTCACAGAAACACCATTGGGTGCAATACACAGGCACACATTTGCATCTGTGCCTCTGACATATTCCCAGCCTGTCAAAGGGAGCAGGTTTAGTGAGTTCAACCCAAGGTAAATTCAGCTTGAATAATTCTTGATGATAAACCAAGTGAATCCCTGGCACAACGCCTGCTTAAGGCATTGGTCTGTCCACTTGATTGCCACAGGAGCCATGCCAGAAGCAGCACTGTTCGAAACAATCTCGGTGAAGCATCTGATTTGTAGTTGTCTGTGCACCAGGTAATTTATGGTATAGATATTACATTGAGCCTCTGGGATGGTACATTATCCCTGCTGGCCTCTACTGCATGGCCTGCTTACATCTCATTCTGTAATGGCATGTTGTCCAATCTGTATTTTAATTGCGGTCCTTACTACTTTATTATTCTTTCACAGGAAATGGTCACCACTGCCAAGGCTAGTATTTATTGCCCATCCCTAAATTGCCTCTGCAAATGCAACTGAATGTCTTGCTCAGCTATTTCAAAGCAGTTAAGAGTCAACCATATTGCTGTGGGTCTGCAGTCACATGTAGGTCAGGCTGGTTAAGGAGGGCAGATTTCCTCCCCCAAAGTACATTCGTGAACCAGATGCGATCTGGTAGTTTTCATGGTCATCATTTCTGAGACTAGCTTTTTTATTCCAGATTTGTTTAAATAATTGAATTTAGATTTCCCTTCTGCCGTGATGGGATTTGAACTCATATCCCTGGATTATTAGTCCAGGCCTCTGGATTACTAGTCTAGTAACAGAACCACTATGGTTTGAATTTTGCAGAAGACCATCAAGTCCTGCTACCAAGGCCCAAGGGGCTTCATTTTGCTGACTGCAGCCAATTAACAGGTGGTCGCCGGGGCTGCCGTCCAATTAAGGATGGGAGTCTGCCCCCCAGAGCTGCCAGCCTAATTAGAGGGCTGGCAGCTCGGCAGCCTCGGCAGTGCCATTGCTAGCTGTGCCCTCAAAGCTGGGTGAGTTTTTTGGGAAAGCCAGTGCCAGGCAGGCAGGCTCCTTGTGCGCGGGGTGGACATTGCCACCAGGTGGCCGAACAAGGAGGGCCTCCCTCCCGAGAACCTGCTGGTAGGCTGCAAAGGTTTATAGCATGGCCAGCGGGAAGACATCAGGCTCCCCTCCCGATGCCTTCCACTGCTATGTTGCCAGCCCTCCCACCTCCCAGCCCTACCCCAGTGGGCCGGGAAAATTCAACCCTATCCAACCGTACTACTTTATTTCATTATCTGATTTCTTTTAATTATCTAATTGCACAGTTGATGATAAGACAGCATGTGCCTGAGCAACGTTACATCTCACAGGTCTGCTCGCCTCTCTCTTCAATGTTTAATAAATGAGAGAGAGAAAGAGTCGACCAATGATTGCTCTTGAGAGAATACAAAGGTGCAATGGGTATTGTGTATCAGGAGTTATTTCCGAGGCAAGGTGAAGAATTTTGTCTGTGGAAAAGAGGAAGAATGACAGTTTTCAAGTTTATGAAAAGAATTGGCAAAGCTTGTTTTGTTGTGAGGATGAGTTCAAATACTATGAGGGAGCTGGGAGTCAGGCAGAACCTTTGTCCAGTGAAGTGTAGTAGGTTTGTGGGATAAGTTACCACAGAGGACCTTTGCAGCAGAAAATATAATCCGACTCAAAAGACAATTGGGAGATTCATTTCTTCTGGTGGCACCTTGGTTAACACGTTTGAACAAAATTATATAGTGCACTATTTTAGCATGATTCCACATAAATAGGTTAGTAACTACTCAGTGGCAGATGAAGGAACTTTACTCAAACATTTTAACCAATGCACAACAGGAGGAATTGATCTGCTTCTCCCTCAGTATTACTGGAGAGAAACGGTACCAAGGGACATGGTGAATCGGGGGTTCTGATCTAACCAAAATGCCAGGCTTTATTGACCTTTCTCCTATCCCTAAAAGTCCAGGGTGGAACTTCCACCCACTGCCAGGATGTGCCCCGAAACCAGACGATTTTTCTGGTTTTGAGGTCATTTGCATTTTTCAGGTATGTCTTTTGGTCTCTGGTAGGGAGAGCAGGCTGTTTCCGGCCTAGCACAATGAGTGACCTCTGGCAGAGATTGGGCCTGGAGAGTGGCCACTTCCAGCCTAGTGAGGTCAATGAGCTCTGGTGGGGAGTTGGCCCGGAGATGGGATGTTCCAGTCTAGCACAGTCAGTGACCTTTCTCCTGCCTTCAAAAGTGACAGAAATATGAAAGTTTTTAAAACTAATGATTGCACAGGTTTAAGTTATCAATATAATAAAAGCAAAATACTGCGGATGCTGGAAATCTGAAATAAAAACAAGAAATGCTGGAACCACTCAGCAGGTCTGGCAGCATCTGTGAAAAGAGAAGCAGAGTTAACGTTTCGGGTCAGTGACCCTTCTTCCTTCTTTAAGTTATCAATCCTGCACAGCACAGCTGAAGTTTAAACTTTTTATTTTCAATTAAAATCCCATTTTCACTATTTTATATTTAATGATTATGATTAATATCACAGCAGTAAAGCTTCTCATGAAATATCATTTATTTTATTAATTTCACAGGGAGCCAGTCTTTTCCCAGGAGCTGTCAGCAGTGTAGTATTGAAGTCCCATTCAAAGCCAACAGTGTGCGAGAGCTGATTTAGGAGCGTGTTGTTGTAACTGCAAAAAAAAAGGAAAAATGGAAATGTTTTATTCTGAAGTACCCGCGGTTTTGTCCCTGAAGAGTATGTGCTGATTCCACATTCACCACTAATGCCTCTCCGTTATGTGGGAAATGGGTAGCAGATCAAGAACCATTTGAAACAGAGACACAACTGCTCAAAGAGTTCGAAAGGATACAGAATGTTTTTCAAATATCTGGAAGGAGCTGAAGAAGAGCATATAATCCACCTCAAAAAAATTGGGGAGAGGAAATCTTTTAATTCCTTTATCTTTCTCCCATCCCCCATTACCAACAATTGTGCCTCTGGTTTGAAATCCTGATCCAACTCTGTGAGTTGGCAATCACCAATCACTGATACGCTGATCACAGTGTTTGTAGTTTAACATAAGCTTCTTGTCCCTTGTCCACACTGATCAGACTACACCAAAGCACTGACTCGCTACTGGAGCATGAGGAACTATTTTTCTCTGCAAAGTTCACTTTGTTCTGCAGCAGGGTTTCTGGTTATTATTGTTTTTTCCAATTACTTCCAGTTTTATCAAAAAGTGGGCGAATATTTAATTCCAGGAATAGAATTTTTATGTTGCAGTCACAAGGCCTTTTAACTGAAACTGATCCAGTTGTCCCCGGTCTATGCAGGAGATGGCAGTGTTATACCTTCGCTCGAGCTTTAAGCAGGCAATGTAGAAATATGTATGTTGCAAGAGAAATGAAAGGTTTCTCCATACAGTCATCCTTCAACCAGGAATGCAGGGGTATTCAGCTGTCCATAGATCCCATCAGATAGCAAGGAATACAGATTCAAATGTACAACAGGCATTGCCTCTCGCTAACCCCCTCCCCCGTAGTCAACTGATGATGAACATTTGAACACATGTCAGCATGAATGCTTCTTTTTCATTCATTCATGGGATGTGAGTGTCACTGACAAGGCCAGCACTTATTGCCCATATCTAATTGTCCTTGAGCCCGACCCGACCCGAGCCCGACCTGACCATAGTGCACTCACTTTTGGATTGAATGGAAGGAAGCTGCAGCATGAGCGCGATGACGTCATAGAAACCCTCACTTGCTCACTGCGCCGACTCAGAGTCTGTGGAGTCCGGATGCATGTTTCCCTGCTTGACATCCCAGACTCCCAGCTCAGGTAGGCTTTTCAAATTTTGACGCTTACTTACTCAACTTCCCTTTTCCTCCCCGCAGAGCAAAAGGTAGTACTGTGTGTGTCCGACCCGGACCCGGCCCGTCCCGGACCTGGCCTGACCCGATCTGAGCCCGAATGCTGGACCCGGAAGAGTGACCCGACGGGACCCAAACCCGACACATGTTGTTGGATCCCGTCGGGTTCAGGTCGGGTAGCAGGCCTTTAAGTGTAGGTACACCCACAGTGCTGTTCGGGAGGGAGTTCCAGGTTTTTGACCCAGCGACAGTGAAGGAACAGTGATCTAGTTCCAAGTCAGGATGTTGTGTGGCTTGGAGGGGAACTTGCAGGTGGTGGTGTTCCCATGCATCTGCTGCCCTTGTCCTTCTAGGTGGTAGAGGTCGCGAGTTTGGAATATGCTGTCGAAGGAGTCTTGGTGAGTTGCTGCAGTGCAATTTGTGGACAGTATACATTGCTGCCATTGAGCGTTGGTGGTCGAGAGAATGAATGTTTAGGGTGGTGGATGAAGTGCCAATCAAGCGGGCTACTTTGTCCTGGATGGTGTCAAGCTTCTTGTGTGTTGATGGAGCTGCACCCACCCAGGCAAATGACATGTGCCTTGTAGGTGGTGGACAGGCTTTGGGGAATCAGGAGGCGGCCCCCAGGATGTCAATGGTGGGTGATTTGATGAAGATAATGCCATTCACACTTCAGGGACGGTCGTTACATTCTCTCTTGTTGAAGATGGTCACTGCCTAAAACTTGTGTACCACAAAGGGGCGGCACAGTGGCGCAATGGTTAGCACTGCAGCCTCACAGCTCCAGCGACCCGGGTTCAATTCCGGGTACTGCCTGTGTGGAGTTTGCAAGTTCTCCCTGTGTCTGCGTGGGTTTTCTCCGGGTGCTCCGGTTTCCTCCCACATGCCAAAGACTTGCAGGTTGATAGGTAAATTGGCCATTATAAATTGCCCCTTGTATAGGTAGGTGGTAGGGAAATATAGGGACAGGTGAGGATGTGGTAGGAACATGGAATTAGTGTAAGGATTAGTATAAATGGGTGGTTGATGGTCGGCACAGACTCGGTGGGCCGAAGGGCCTGTTTCAGTGCTGTATCTCTAAACTAAACTATAAACGTTACTCACCATTTAGCAGCCGAAGCATGTTATCCAGGTCATTCTGCAAGAGGGCATGGGCTGCTTCATTATCTGAGGAATTGTGAATGGAACTGAACATTGTGCAATCATCAGCGAACATCCCCACTTCTGACCTTATGACTGAAGGAAGGTCATTGATGAAGCAGCTGAAGATGGTTGGACCTAGGACACTACCCTGAGGAACTCCTGCAGTGATGTCCTGGGGCTCAGATGGTTGACCTCCAACGACCACAACCATCTTCCTTTGTGCTAGGTATGACTCCAGCCACTCCAAGGAGAGTTTTGTCCCTGATTCCCATTGACTTGAATTTTGCTAGGGCTCCTTGATGCCATACTCAGTCAAAGGTTGCCTTGATGTCAAGGACAGTGACTCGTACCCCACCTCTGGAAGTCATGTTTAGACCAAGGCTGTAATGAGGTCTGGAGCCGAGTGTTCCTGGTGGAACCCAAACTGAGCGTCGGTGTGCAGATTATTGCTGAGTAAGTGTCACTTGATAACACTGCCGAAGGCACCCTCCATAACTTTGTTGATAATAGATGGTAGACTGCTAGGGCAGTCATTGGTCAAATTGGATTTGTTCTGTTTTTTGTGGACAGGGCATACCGGGGCAATTTTTCGCATTGTTGTGTACAGCCAGTGTTGTAGCTGTATTGGAACAGCTTGGCTAGGGGCACAGCTAGTTCTGGAGCACAAGTCTTCAGTATTATTGGATTTATTTACCTTTTTATGCCCCTCAAGCATACAAAGTTGCTGCACATTGGGTACAATCATTGTTGCTATGCAAGTCATTGTGTCAGCCATTTTGCTTGTGGCTCAGTTTCAGAAGAAACCAGTTAATCTGCTTTTACTGGAATTGCTCCGAACACCAGGGGATGCCCCGACTTTCAAAGAGCTGATACAGGCACAATGGGGTGAATGGCCTCATTCTGTATTGTACAATTCTATGGACTAAGTCTTCTGGAATCTGTTCTGATGCTAGGATGGAGGTCCGTGTCCCTCAGCAACATTTGAGTTGTTTTAAAATCACCTTTCTCCAAGGCAGAGTGCAGAACTGCTGCATGAACCTCTCCCAGAACAAACCAATTAAGATTCCAGCTAAAAACAGACCATTACCTAGGCCTTGAATTAATCATAGGATTACTTATCTTTCGACCTGACTTTGGAGAAATGATGAGTATTCATTTAAAGAAAGAAAAAAATTGGAATGTGCTTCATGATTTTAGATTCTCAATTTTGCCAAATGTTAGAGACAGAAAGTCGCCTGTAGGTACTATCAAAATGAAAGTCTGTTTTACAGGTCTTTGAAGCTTGCTGATGTCATGCTTATGAGAAGTGTGATGATGAAAAAATAGACTCAAACTGAACAGTTATAAAAGTGGACTTTTATTTTTTTTTTAAATGGACAGTGCTGCAAAAGCTGACCGAGTGTGTATTCGAACATTGCCACACTGTTTCAAACAAAGGATGCCTAACTAGGTTGAAAGGTGTCAATTACACCCATCCTGAAACATTCCTGAATTGAATGGGTTCGACTGAAACAAAGAAGGTACGAACTGGAAACATCATAAGCAGATTATTTTCATCCTGGGTGTGATCACCATGGGGGAGAGACTGAAGCGTCTCCTACCAGAATCTGATGTGACAAACCTTTACCTTAAAAAGGCAGCACTCAAGGAAGAGAGAAAGAGACCCAGAGAGAAACATCACCAAAAAAGCTTGTCCAGCTAAGGGCTGGGAAAACGTTCAGCAAGCCAGAAGGGAAGGCACCCTGCTGTAAATTCTACATTTCCAACCTGTGCAGCAGTGAATTGTAAATGATCCTCTGTCTTCAAACTGAACTTTCAACCAACAAAGAAATCTACAAACACCTCAAGCCTGCAACGAAAGAGAACTGGAGTCATACCTAGCGCAAAGGAAGATGGTTGTGGTTGTTGGAGGTCAATCATCTGAGCTCCAGGACATCACTGCAGGAGTTCCTCAGGGTAGTGTCCTAGGCCCAACCACCTTCAGCTGCTTCATCAATGACCTACCTTCAATCATAAGGTCAGAAGTGGGAATGTTCGCTGATGATTGCACAATGTTCAGCACCATTCGTGACTCCTCAGATACTGAAGCAGTCTGTGTAGAACTGCAGCAAGACCTGGACAATATCCAGGCTTGGGCTGATAAGTGGCAAGTAACATTCGCGCCACACAAGTGCCAGGCAATGACCATCTCCAACAAGAGAGACTCTAACCATCTCCCCTTGACATTCAACGGCATTACCATCGCTGAATCCCCCACTATCAACATCCTAGGGGCTACCATTGACCAGAAACTGAACTGGAGTAGCCATATAAATACCGTGGCTACAAGAGCAGGTCAGTGGCTAGGAATCCTGAGGTGAGTAACTCACCTCCTGATTCCCCAAAGCCTGTCCACCATCTACAAGGCACAAGTCAGGAGTGTGATGGAATACTCTCCACTTGCCTGGATGGGTGCAGCTCCAACAACACTCAAGAAGCTCGACACCATCCAGGACAAAGCAGCCCACTTGATTGGCACCCCATCTACAAACATTCACTCCCTCCACCACCGACGCACCGTGGCAGCAGTGTGTACCGTCTACAAGATGCACTGCAGCAATGCACCAAGGCTCCTTAGACAGCACCTTCCAAACCCGCGACCTCTACCAACTAGAAGGACAAGGACAGCAAATGCATGGGAACACCACCACCTGCAAGTTCCCTTCCAAGTCACACACCATCCTGACTTGGAACTATATTGCCTTTCCTTCACTGTTGCTGGGTCAAAATCCTGGAACTCCCTTCCTAACAGCACTGTGGGTGTACCTACCCCGCATGGACTGCAGCGGTTCAAGAAGGCAGCTCACCACCAACTTCTCAAGGGAAATTAGGGATAGGCAATAAATGCTGGCCTGGCCAGCGAAGCCCACATGAATAAAAAAAAACTTGTCTTCTGAGAGAACTCAACAGGTTTACTGTTGAACTCCAAAACCCTACCTCACTTGAAAACCACTTACCCTTTTGCTCCATATCTGTCTCTTCTTGTGTGTGTTTTTGTGTGTGTGTGTGAGTGAATGCGTGAGTGGGTGCAGTTGCAACAATTTCAGGATAAGGTAGATTACTCAATAAATAATGAATCTTTTGTTTTAAACCTACAAGAAAACCTGTCAGTGTCTGTTCATTTGACAAATAAACAGAAATCGGTTGAACTCTGATGACAAAAATATTTCACTGCAGTCTAGTGGGAGCTGAACAATGGGAACCACCCACACCCCTCACCACATGGCCGTAACACTGCCCATTTCAAGATGGTTTAGCTCCAGCACAGTAGCTGAGTCACTCTGGAACTGGACTAACAACTCAGAGGAGTGCATTTTACAGAACCCCAACATCGGGAGTCATACGAACATATGAATTAGGAGCAGGAGTAGGCCACTCAATCCCTCGAAAGTGCTTCGCCATTCAATAAGTTCATGGATGAACTGATTAGTCCACATTTCCAGCTACCCCTGATAACCTTCCACGCACTTGCTTATCAAGAATCTATCTACCTCTGCCCTAAAAATATTCAAAGACTTTGCTTCCACTGCCTTTTGAGGAAGGGAATTCCAAAGACTCACAACCCTCTGAGATAAAACATTTCTCCTCATCTCTGTCTTAAATGGGCAACCCCTTATTTGTAAACAGTGACTCCTGGTTCTCGATTCTCCCACAAGGGGAAACATCCTTTCCACATCCACCCTGTCAAGACCCCTCAGGATCTTATATGTTTCAATGAAGTCGCCTCTTACTCTTTTAAATTCCAGAGGATACAAACCGAGCCTGTCCAATCTTTTCTTGTAAGACAGCCCACCCATTCCAGGTATTAGTCTAGTAAACCTTCTCTGTACTGCCTCCAACCCATTTACATCCTTCCTTAAATAAGGAGACCAGTACTGTACACAGTACTCCAGATGTGGTTTCACCAAAGCCCTGTACACCTGAAGCAAAACATCCCCTCGCAATAAATGATAACATTCTATTAGCTTTCCTAATTACGTGCTGTACCTGCGTACTAACCTTTTGCGATTCATGCACTAGGACACCCAGATCCCTCTGCATCTCAGAGTTCCGCAGTCTCTTACCATTTAGATAATATGGGTCATGGCGGGGGGCTTCTGAAAATGCCTCCAGGAGAGGCCCACCACAGATCTTGACACCGGGAAGGCCTGGCCCCATATTGCCGGCGGCAGTAAGGCCACGTGGTGGACCCCTGCGATATTTGTGTCAGTGGCCAGCACTGCCGTGCCTTCAGATCTCCGTTAACACTGGTGGGGAGGGGGGAGCAGCTAAGTATTTCAGTGCGGGAGTGGGGTCAAACTAATATTATTGGTGTAGGGAGGGGATGGTGGGAAGGGTTAAAGATAACAGTTTGTGAACTTTGGAGGTGATGAATGTTCGGTACACAGGGTAAGTAGTTTGGTGGGGAGAGGGTAAAGAGTGTTTGGTTACTGGGGGTTGGGAGAGGGGCGAGGAACATTTATTGTTTTGAATGAATTCTAACTCTATTTCTTTAAAAATTCAAATGAAATGTAAGGACTCTAAGCCCTTTAAAATTGGTGTCGGTACCTGCGCAATGGCACCTGACGCTGTTGCTGGGGATGCACCACCCACCCCCTCCACGTCATCGGAGGGGGGCGGGGCGGTGGTGAGGGGCGGTCCACCCCAGCCATTTAAATGAGCCATCGTGTTTAATATCGCGGCGGCACCATGGCGAGTGGTCCGCACTGGCGGACCGGCGGCAGCAACATAAATTGCAGCCCAGAGATTATGGGTGGAATTTTAGGAGCCCTGCAAGAGTGGATTTGGTGGTGTGCAGGGTGATTTAATTAAGCAGGAGGTGTTTTCTCGGATTCCCGACAGTGTGATCTTTTTCCCAAATTAAGTCGACAGCGTGTTTGCAGCATTCCAGGGTTCCCCCCCGCACGGTGGCAGATTGCAGCTTTGAATTCATTTGCATGCCATGAATACTCATTATCCGACACTTCGTTACAATTAAATCCAATTTGCCAGATTAAGTGAGCAGCGAGTGATAGTCCCGTGCCACCCAGTTCACGCTTGTTTCAACATGGCGTGCAACAGTCAGCTTTGTGCTGTTGAGTCTCAGGTCAGTGTTTTCTCTCTCTAACTCATTGGCAAAATGAACAGCAGCATTGGAATGGATGTTTGACTCCAGGCCAGCACCAGCAAGAGTGATTCTTCTCAGGGAATGGCAGTGAAGGCATGGGGGTGTGTACATGGGGGAGCAGAGGAGGGAGGAGGGGAGGACAAAGGGTGGGGTGATCAGGTGCATGGAGGAGCAGGGGAGGGAGGAAGGGAGTGTCCAGGGTGTGTAATGGTTGTTATTGCTGCTGAAGCTGCATGTGGGCAGCTGCGAGGGTGGTCGGTTGATTTGGGTTTTACAATCAGAGATACTCGGGAAGGGTCAAAAGGGAGGGATGAGTGCTGTCAACATTGGGGACCTGTGGAGTGAATTCAGGGTACTGGCTGGCAGAGGGAACGGCCACAGTCAATGGGGGCAAATGGATTCTGTAGGGCAAAGGTCACGACTTATGCTTGGGTATTCTACAACATCATAGGGAGGGGAAGGGGACTCAGCAACAATATTTAAGACGATTTGAGGAGGATCAAGGATCAGAATTGGCATGTCAGTGGTAACGGGAGTAGGAACGGGGGGGAGCGATGGCACAAATACATGGATGATTACACTGAAAAGTAATGGGGGGAGGCTCAATGGTAACAGAGAGAAGGGTCACAATTTCGTCTAGGTGCTAGGTGCTACCCCGACATTAGTAGCTGAGGTGGAGGCAGTCTGCTCAGTGCGCTGCCCCATTGCCGTGGATGACCGTGGCGGGCGTCCTCTGGAGGAATGGGGCCTTGATGACTTAATCCGACTGGGGGTTTGCAGCACTGGTGCTCGAGTATCCCCCGTTTGCTCGCCTGCTGGAGGTAAGGGGGCCAATGTCAGGGGGGAGGACAAGACGCCGTTTACCCTGCGGGTGTCCTGAGAGGAAGGCCGCAGGGAAGCTGGCACACGGTCCTCCTCCATCTGTGTGCACGATGGCACCTGCCTGTCTCCCTGAGGGGAAGGAGCACCTGGAGAGAGGTACAGGTTCCTCGTCCCCCTCTCACTTAGACTCAGCATCAGTGATGGCGTGCAGGTGAGGTCACATATGGCTTGAGTGCTCAACCAGACTCGCCACGGAGCTCGCCAAACTCTCAACTGAGGAAGCCATATGCTCAAATGCCTGGGACAGGGCAGACTTCATGACTTGCATGGACTCCTCCATGGCATGCACAAAGCCACACATGACCTGAGGCATCTCTGACATATTTTTCACATGGCTTTGCTGCACATCCAGCAGACTTCTCGAGCAGGATGTGTCTGTTTCGTGCACTGAAGATTGTGACCCAGATTCTAATCTTAAACCCCCTGCAGACAGTGTGGATGTATCTGTGCTGGCGGAGGTGAAAGAAGAAGCAGGTGACAGAGCACCTTCTGGGACATTGGCTTCATCATCCTCCCCAGAGGAGGAGTCTTGGGCCTCGCGGCGTCCTGGGCATTTGCAGTGGTGACACAAACAGAGGCACATTGAGCATCAGCTAAATATGTGTTCACACACTTTCCTTTGGTGTGAGCATGTGGATGAAAGACTGAAGATGAAACTTCATCTTTACGCCTTGCGGATCCTGCCCCACCATCTGTGATTGCCCTCCCTCCCTCCTCTCTCACAATTTCTGACACCTCCTCTTCAGCTGGTGTTAGGTCTCTGATATCTGGGACACCTCCATCTGCCTTTGTGCGCTCGTGCTGGTTCTGGGTGCATTAGTCCTGCAGGAGACAGTGCAGATTTAATGACAGGTCAAAAGATGAATCACAGCCATTGTGCACATGCATTGATATCACTCATTCAGGACTGACTTTCACACGACACATCCAAGCACATCAACAATGTCAGTCGTCAACTTTGTACACAATCAATAAGTACATGGCACCAAGACTGCTCACGCAATCCACAGCATGTCTTGTCTGCCCTCCGTCTTAAAGAGATGGAGCCAGGGAGAAAAACAATGGAACAGCTTCACCAAGACCACTTACCCTTACCGCTCTCAGCAAGTCATACATTTGCGACACTGCACCCGGTTCTGTGCATCACCCCACGGCTTGACTCCTCCTCTACTATCTCCATCCAGGCCACCTTGGTCAGGTGGGAGGGTCTTCGGACTCCATCTGCAGGGAAGACGACGTCCCACCTTTCCCTGATGGCCTGGAGGAGGACCTCCAGGGAGGCATCACTGAACCGTGGGTCGGCACACTGCCTGCTCGCTGCCATTTTCTTTGTTGTTGCTGCAATGAAAATAAATGATGTGAAATTGGTGCTGGGTAACAAAAATTAAGGAAGGCAAAAACATTTTAAATTAAGTACAAGCTTTTACTTCAGGTTCCTATGTAGAGACTTACATGACATGAGGCTGTAAGCACAGAATGCTTTATATCTGTGGTGATCATGCTGCTTGGCCCAGTGATGGTGGGTTCCACCTATGAAAGGCCGTCCCCACCATATAATCCCATGTGTCTCCCATGCCTGTCGCCACATGGTTCATTTACATACAAAATAGCGCGTGAAACAGGAAAAATGGCACTAGCAAAAGTTGCACCGACTTCCAGTCTCACCATCGACAATGTTATGGGACTCATAAAATCCCAGTTATTGTGTTCAAGGCCCACTGAGGAAAATTGTGGAATTTAATTTGATAATCCTGGGAATTTGAAGGCTCGTACCAAGAAAATGTAAAACTGCTGGATTGTTGTAAAGGCCTAATTGGTCCTCAATGAAAAAGAAAAGAAAGACTTGATTGAAAGAGCACCTTTCATGACCACTGGACATCTCCAAACGCTTTACAGCCAATGAAATACTCATTGAAGCGTACCACTGTTGTAATCTAAGAAACATAGCAGTCAATTTGCACACAGCAAGCTCGCAGAAATAGTAGTGTGATAATGGCCAGATAATCTGTTTTTGCGATATTGATTGAGGGATAAATATTGGCCAGGACACCAGGGATAACTCCCCTGCTCTTCTTCGGAATAGTGCCATGGGATCTTTCACACCTCTCCAAGCAGGCAGATGGGGCCTTTGTTTAACACCTCATCTGAAAAATTCCCTCAGGACTGCAGTGGAGTGTCAGCCTTGATTTTTGTGCTCAGGTCCTGGAACCCTGAACCTTGTGACTCTGAAAGGAGAGTGCTATGAACTGAGGCACAGTTGACACACACCAATGTCCTTCACTGAAGAGAACTTTCTCTCCCTACTTGGTCTGGGCCTACATTTGACTCCAGGCCCCACACAATGCCATTAGGTTTAGAAATACGATAGCGCATTGTTGTTTTCAGGCACAAAACAGGCATCTAAGAAGGTGGAGCAATCATTCCATGCCCCTCCATGACATATTGATAAAGGCAGATAAAGAGGAGTCCAGTACCTGCTCTGTTTATCTGCCACTTGCTTGTGGACCTGCTTTGTAAAACTGGGCTGTCCTGAGGCAGCTGGTGCCAGACTGGCTACATTCTGAAAAAATGGGTCTACATGCAGCCTAACCAGGGATCCTCAAAGCAATTGCTGTAGCCCCCCCACCACCTAAAGGTAAGTTTAAAAGAACCTATCTGGATGTGGAGCCAGGAGGTGTAGGAGAGGGAGGAGGTGTAGGAGAGGGAGGAGGTGTAGCCGGATGGCTAACAGCTAAGCAGCTGCAGAGCGTGAAGGGAAAAATAGCCAGCCTTACACAAGGTCAAGGACTGTGAAACAGCTGCAGTTGCAGTTCAACGAACCCAACCTGAACAGGCAGTGTGTGATAAGATGTGCACCAAATGAGACTGTGAACAGTTGCGAAGGTTGTTAAATAAGGATGAATAAGAAGGACAAGGACAGCAGAGGTATTTTGTTTTGCTTTGCAAATAACACCGACTCCAAGTCAGGGGTGTACGTGACTAAGAACATACTTGAGGTTGGGAACAACTGGATAAAAAGGGGAGGCTAGGGGCCTCCAAAGGAAGAAGACGTGCAGGACCATCGTGGAAAGGGAACCCTGAGTTCGGGATTCAGTGAAGAGAACCCATCAGAGGGAGACTGATCACCTTGCCTCGCAATGGGTAGTATTTAAGTCCAAGCTGTGGGTCATGTGATTTATTGTAACAAGTAGTTTAACAAGTGAAATAACAGCAGATATGTGATTTAAGTATCAATAAAAGTGTTTATACGAAGAATCTCGTGCAGGTGTCTTTTGTCCAACATGTTAGTTGACACTCTAGTTTGAGGGTCAACAGAGGTGATTGGGAGGGAGCATTGGGAAGGGGGTCAAGATCCTTCCAGCTCCAGTGCAAAACTGAAGACTGTTGCTGTTCCCCACTTGCTGCCTCCTAATCGCCTCCCTCAGGAGCTACCCGAGGGCCGTACCAATGATACAGCAACCTGAAACTGAAATCCTCTGCACTGTCAGCTGCCTGAAGACACCCAGTAGATGTCATGTATCTCTCGGCTGGGGGGAATGGGGGAGAAGCGTGGGTGTGGGGGTGATTCAGGCAGACGGGCTATGCTGTGTTCCCAACCTGTTCCCACGCCCTCATTATAGTTCCTTTCCTCAAAGCAGGGTCCGGGATGGCCGCTTTCTAAGAGGGGTGGGGGCCGACTTTACATGGAAAAGGTGCAGATCAATAGCATCACTGGATCTGTGAAGCTATCTTCACTCGAGGGTTCGGGGGCCCACAAGAGGCCAAACAGAACAGCTCAAGCATGGTGGGATTCTGCAGAGTGGTCAGTAGAGGCCAGGCTAAACTTCCATGGAATCTTTGTGGAACACATAAGGGAGAAAGATCGTCATCACCAGGTCACGCATTGAGTCCTGGCGCCTCCCCGATGATCCTGGCCTTGCCTCCCCCGCCCAGCCCCGTGATCTTAAACCAAACCCTACCATACCCCATCCTCACCACACCAACACTAACTTCACACCAGGCCTTCCAGTTCAGTGCTTGGGCCCCAGTTATTCAGTGCTTGGGCCTAACTTATTCAGTCCTTGGGACCCAGTTATTCAGTTCCTGGGCCCCAGTTATTCAGCCCTTGCACCCCAGTTATTCAGTGCTTGGGCCCCAGTTATTCAGTCCTTCGGCCTCTGTTATTCAGTCCATGGGACCCAGTTATTCAGTCCTTGGGCCCCAGTTATTCAGTGCTTGGGCCCCAGTTATTCAGTCCTTGGACTCCAGTTATTCAATCCTTGAGCCCCAGTTATTCAGTCCTTGGGCCCCAGTTATTCAGTGCTTGGGCCCCAGTTATTCAGTCCTTGGGCCCCAGTTATTCAGTCCTTGGGCCTCAGTTATTCATTCCTTGGACCCCAGTTATTCAGTCCTTGGACCCCAGTTATTCAGTGCTTGGGCCCCAGTTATTCAGTCCTTGGGCCCCAGTTATTCAGTCCTTGGGCCCCAGTTATTCAGTCCTTGCACCCCAGTTATTCAGTCCTTGGGCCCCAGTTATTCAGTGCTTGGGCCCCAGTTATTCAGTCCTTGGGCCCCAGTTATTCAGTCCTTGGGCCCCAGTTATTCAGTCCTTGGGCTTCAGTTATTCATTCCTTGGGCCCCAATTATTCAATCCTTGGGCCCCAGTTATTCAATGCTTGGGCCCCAGTTATTCAGCCCTTGGGTCCCAGTCATTCAATGCTGGGGCCACAGTTATTCAGTCCTTGGGTCCCAGTTATTCAATGCTTGGTTCCCAGTTATTCAGTCCTTGTGCCCCAGTTATTCAATGCATGGTCCCCAGTTATTCAATGCTTGGGCCCCAGTTATTCAGTCCTTCGGCCCCAGTTATTCAATGCTTGGGCTCCAGTTATTCAGTCCTTGGGTCCCAGTTATTCAATGCTTGGGTCCCAGTTATTCAGTCCTTGGGCCCCAGTTATTCAGTCCTTGGGCCCCAGTTATTCAGTCCTTGGGCCTCAGATATTCGGTCCTTGGGCCCCAGTTATTCAGTCCTTGGGCCCCAGTTATTCATTCCTTGGGCCTCAGATATTCAGTCCTTGGGCCAGAGTTATTCAGTCCTTGGGCCCCAGTTATTCAGTCCTTGGGCCCCAGTTATTCAGTCCTTGGGCCCCAGTTATACAGTCCTTGGGCCTCAGTTATTCATTCCTTGGGCCCCAGTTATTCAGCTCTTGGGTCCCAGTTATTCAATGCTTGGGCCACAGTTATTCAGTCCTTAGGTCCCAGTTATTCAGACCTTGGACCCTAGTTATTCAATGCTTGGGTCCCAGTTATTCAGTCCTTGGGTCCCAGTTATTCAATGCTTGGTTCCCAGTTATTCAGTCCTTGGGCCCAAGTTATTCAGTCCTTGGGCCCCAGTTATTCAGTCCTTGCGCCCCAGTTATTCAATGCTTGGGCCCCAGTTATTCAGTCCTTGGGCCCCAGTTATTCAGTCCTTGGGCCTCAGATATTCAGTCCTTGGGCCCCAGTTATTCAGTCCTTGGGCCCCAGTTATTCATTCCTTCGGCCTCAGATATTCAGTCCTTGGGCCAGAGTTATTCAGTCCTTGGGCCCCAGTTATTCAGTCCTTGGGCCCCAGTTATACAGTCCTTGGGCCCCAGTTATTCAGTCCTTGGGCCCCAGTTATACAGTCCTTGGGCCTCAGTTATTCATTCCTTGGGCCCCAGTTATTCAGCTCTTGGGTCCCAGTTATTCAATGCTTGGGCCCCAGTTATTCAGTCCTTGGGTCCCAGTTATTCAGTCCTTGGACCCGAGTTATTCAATGCTTGGGTCCCAGTTATTCAGTCCTTGGGTCCCAGTTATTCAGTCCTTGGGCCCCAGTTATACAGTCCTTGGGCCCCAGTTATTCAGTCCTTGGGCCCCAGTTATACAGTCCTTGGGCCCCAGTTATTCAGTCCTTGGGTCCCAGTTATTCAGTCCTTGGACCCGAGTTATTCAATGCTTGGTTCCCAGTTATTCAGTCCTTGGGCCCAAGTTATTCAGTCCTTGGGCCCCAGTTATTCAGTCCTTGCGCCCCAGTTATTCAGTCCTTGGGCCCCAGTTATTCAGTCCTTGGGCACCAGTTATTCAGTCGTTGGGCCTCAGTTATTCATTCCTTGGGCCCCAGTCATTCAGTCCTTGGGCCCCAGTTATTCAATGCTTGGCTCCCAATTATTCAATGCTTGGGCCCCAGTTATTCAGTCCATGGGCCCCAGTTATTCAATGCTTGGGTCCCAGTTATTCAATGCTTGGGCCCCAGTTATTCAGTCCTTGGGCACTAGTTATTCAATGCTTGGGCCCCAGTTATTCAGTCCTTGGGCCCCAGTTATTCAGTCCTTGGACTCCAGCTATTCAGTCCTTGGGCCCCAGTTATTCAGACCTTGGACCCCAGTTATTCAATGCTTGGGTCCCAGTTATTCAGCCCTTGGGCCCCAATTATTCAGTCCTTGGGTCCCAGTTATTCAGTTCATGGACCCCAGTTATTCAATGCTTGGGTCCCAGTTATTCAGTCATGTGGTCCCAGTTATTCAATGCTTGGTTCCCAGTTATTCAATCCTTGGGCCTCAGTTATTAAGTCCTTGGGCCCCAGTTATTCAATGCTTGGCTCCCAGTTATTCAATGCTTGGGCCCCAGTTATTCAATGCTTGGGTCCCAGTTATTCAATGCTTGGGCCCCAGTTATTCAGTCCTTGGGCCGCAGTTATTCAGTCCTTGGGCCCCAGTTATTCAGTCCTTGGACTCCAGTTATTCAGTCCTTGGGCCCCAGTTATTCAGTCCTTGGACCCCAGTTATTCACTGCTTGGGTCCCAGTTATTCAGCCCTTGGGTCCCAGTTATTCAATGCTTGGGCCCCAGTTATTCAGTCCTTGGGTCCCAGTTATTCAGTCCTTGGACCCCAGTTATTCAATGCTTGAGTCCCAGTCATTCAGTCCTTGGGTCCCAGTTATTCAATGCTTGGTTCCCAGTTATTCAATGCTTGGGCCTCAGTTATTCAGTCCTTGGGCCCCAGTTATTCAGTCGTTGGGCCCCATTTATTCAGTGCTCGGGACCCAGTTATTCAGTCCTTGGACCCCAGTTATTCAGTCCTTGGGCCTCAGTTATTCATTCCTTGCGCCCCAGTCATTCAGTCCTTGGGCCCCAGTTATTCAATGCTTGGGTCCCAGTTATTCAATGCTTGGGCCCCAGTTATTCAGTCCTTGGGTCCCAGTTATTCAATGCTTGGTTCCCAGTTATTCAATGCTTTGGGCCCAGTTATTCAGTCCTTGGGCCCCAGTTATTCAATGCTTGGGTCCCAGTTATTCAGTCCTTGGGCCCCAGTTATTCAATGCTTGGGTCCCAGTTATTCAGTCATGTGGTCCCAGTTATTCAATGCTTGGTTCCCAGTTATTCAATCCTTGGGCCTCAGTTATTAAGTCCTTGGGCCCCAGTTATTCAATGCTTGGCTCCCAGTTATTCAATGCTTGGGCCCCAGTTATTCAATGCTTGGGTCCCAGTTATTCAATGCTTGGGTCCCAGTTATTCAGTCCTTGTGTTCCAGTTATTCAGTCCTTGTGTTCCAGTTATGCAATGCTTGCTTCCCAGTTATGCAATGCTTGGGCCCCAGTTATTCAGTCCTTGGACCCAAGTTATTCAGTCCTTGGGCCCCAGTTATTCAGTCCTTGGACTCCAGTTATTCAGTCCTTGGGCCCCAGTTATTCAGTCCTTGGACCCCAGTTCTTCACTGCTTGGGTCCCAGTTATTCAGTCCTTGGGCCCCAGTTATTCAGTCCTTGGACCCCAGTTCTTCACTGCTTGGGTCCCAGTTATTCAGCCCTTGGGTCCCAGTTATTCAATGCTTGGGCCCCAGTTATTCAGTCCTTGGGTCCTAGTTATTCAGTCCTTGGACCCCAGTTATTCAATGCTTGAGTCCCAGTCATTCAGTCCTTGGGTCCCAGTTATTCAATGCTTGGGCCTCAGTTATTCAGTCCTTGGGCCCCATTTATTCAGTTCTTGGGACCCAGTTATTCAGTCCTTGGACCCCAGTTATTCAGTGCTCGGGAACCAGTTATTCAGTCCTTGGACCCCAGTTATTCAGTCCTTGGGCCTCAGTTATTCATTCCTTGGGCCCCAGTCATTCAGTCCATGGGCCCCAGTTATTCAATGCTTGGGTCCCAGTTATTCAATGCTTTGGGCCCAGTTATTCAGTCCTTGGACCCCAGTTATTCAGTCCTTGGGCCTCAGTTATTCATTCCTTGGGCCTCAGTCATTCAGTCCTTGGGCCCCAGTTATTCAATGCTTGGGTCCCAGTTATTCAATGCTTTGGGCCCAGTTATTCAGTCCTTGGGCCCCAGTTATTCAATGCTTGGGTCCCAGTTATTCAGTCCTTGGGTTCTAGTTATACAATGCTTGGTTGCCAGTTATTCAATCCTTGGGCCCCAGTTATTCAGTCCTTGGACTCCAGTTATTCAGTTCTTGGGCCCCAGTTATTCAGTCCTTGGACCCCAGTTATTCAGTGCTTGGGCCCCAGTTATTCAGACCTTGGACTCCAGTTATTCAGTCCTTGGGCCCCAGTTATTCAGTCCTTGGGCCCCAGTTATTCAGTCCTTGGGCCTCAGTTATTCATTCCTTGGACCCCAGTTATTCAGTCCTTGGGTCCCAGTCATTCAGTCCTTGGGCCCCAGTTATTCAATGCTTGGGTCCCAGTTATTCAATGCTTGTTTCCCAGTTATTTAATGCTTGGGCCCCAGTTATTCAGTCCTTGGGCCCCTGTTATTCAATGCTTGGGTCCCAGTTATTCAGTCCTTGAGTCCCAGTTATTCAATGCTTGATTCCCAGTTATTCAATGCTTGGGCACCAGTTATTCAGTCCTTGGGCCCCAGTTGTTCAAGGCTTGGGCCCCAGTTATTTAGTCCTTGGACCCCAGTTATTCAATGCTTGGGTCCCAGTTATTCAGTCCTTGGGTCCCAGTTATTCAATGTTTGGTTCCCAGTTATTCAGTCCTTGGACTCCAGTTATTCAGTCCTTGGGCACCAGTTATTCAGTCCTTGGGCACCAGTTATTCAGTCCTTGGGCCTCGGTTATCCATTCCTTGGGCCTCAGTTATTCAGTCCTTGGACCCCAGTTATTCAGTCCTTGGGCCCCAGTTATTCAGTGCTTGGGCCCCATTCATTCAGTCCTTGGGCCCCAGTTATTCAATGCTTGGGTCCCAGTTATTCAATGCTTGGGCCCCAGTTATTCAGTCCTTGGGCCCAGGTTATTCAGTCCTTGGGCCCAAGTTATTCAGTCCTTGGGCCCCAGTTATTCTGTCCTTGCGCCCCAGTTATTCAGTCCTTGGGCCTCAGTTATTCAGTCCTTGGGCCCCAGTTATTCAGTCCTTGGGCCTCAGTTATTCATTCCTTGGGCCTCAGTTATTCAGTCCTTTGACCCCAGTTATTCAGTGCTTGTCCCCCAGTTATTCAGTGCTTGGGCCCCAGTTTTTCAGTCCTTGGGCCTCTGTTATTCAATGCTTGGGTCCCAGTTATTCAATGCTTGGGCCCCAGTTATTCAGTCCTTGGGCCCCAGTTGTTCAATGCTTGGACCCCAGTTATTCAATGCTTGGGTGCCAGTTATTCAGTCCTTGGGTCCCAATTATTCAATGCTTGGTTCCCAGTAATTCAGTCCTTGGGCCCAAGTTATTCAGTCCTTGGGCCCCAGTTATTCAGTCCTTGCGCCCCTGTTATTCATTCCTTGGGCCTCAGTTATTCAGTCCTTGGACCCCAGTTATTCAGAGCTTGGCCCCCAGTTATTCAGTGCTTGGGCCCCAGTTATTCAGTCCTTGGGCCTCTGTTATTCCATGCTTGGGTCACAGTTATTCCATGCTTGGGCCCCAGTTATTCAGTCCTTGGGCCTCTGTTATTCAATGCTTGGGTCCCAGTTATTCCATGCTTGGGCACCAGTTATTCAGTCCTTGGACCCCAGTTATTCAATGCTTGGGTCCCAGTTATTCAGTCCTTGGGTCCCAGTTATTCAATGCTTGGTTCCCAGTTATTCAGTCCTTGGGCCCAAGTTATTCAGTCCTTGCGCCCCTGTTATTCAGTCCTTTGGCCCCTGTTATTCAGTCCTTGGGCACCAGTTATTCAGTCCTTGGGCCTCAGTTATTCATTGCTTGGGCCTCAGTTATTCAGTCCTTGGACCCCAGTTATTCAGTCCTTGGGCCCCAGTTATTCAGTCCTTGGGCCTCAGTTATTCATTGCCCCAGTTATTCATTGCTTGGGCCCCAGTCATTCAGTCCTGGGGCCCCAGTTATTCAATGCTTGGGTCCCAGTTATTCAATGCTTGGGCCCCAGTTATTCAGTCCATGGGCCCCAGTTACTCAATGCTTGGGTCCCAGTTATTCAGTCCTTGGGTTCCAGTTATGCAATGCTTGGTTCCCTGTTATTCAATGCTAGGGCCCCAGTTATTCAGTCCTTGGTCCCCAGTTATTCAGTCCTTGGGTCCCAGTTATTCAGTCCTTGGGCCCCAGTTATTCAGTCCTTGGGTCCCAGTTATTCAATGCTTTGGCCGCAGTTATTCAGTCCTTGGTCCCCATTTATTCAATGCTTGGGCCCCAGTTATTCACTCCTTGGGCCCCAGTTATTCAATGCTTGGGTCCCAGTTATTCAATGCTTGGGCCGCAGTTATTCAGTCCTTGAGTCCCAGTTATTCAATGCTTAGGCCCCAGTTATTCAGTCCTTGAGTCCCAGTTATTCAATGCTCGGTTCCCAGTTATTCAGTCCTTGGACCCCAGTTATTCAATCCTTGGATCCCAATTATTCAGTCCTTGGGTCCCAGTTATTCAGTCCTTGGGCCCCAGTTATTCAGTCCTTGGGCCCCAGTTATTCAGTCCTTGGGTCCCAGTTATTCAATGCTTGGGTCCCATTTATTCAGTCCTTGGGTCCCAGTTATTCAGTCCTTGGGCCCCAGTTATTCAGTCCTTGGGTCCCAGTTATTCAGTCCTTGGATCCCAATTATTCAGTCCTTGGGTCCCAGTTATTCAGTCCTTGGGCCCCAGTTATTCAGTCCTTGGGCCCCAGTTATTAAGTCCTTGGGCCCCAGTTATTCAATGCTTGGGCCCCATTTATTCAGTCCTTGGGCCCCATTTATTCAATGCTTGGGCCCCATTTATTCAGTCCTTGGGCCCCAGTTATTCATTGCTTGGGTCCCATTTATTCAGTCCTTGAGTCTCAGTTATTCAGTCCTTGGGCCCAAGTTATTCAGTCCTAGGGCCCCAGTTATTCAGTCCATGGACTCCAGTTGTTCAGTTCTTGGGCCCCATTTATTCAATGCTTGGGCCCCTGTTATTCAGTCCTTGGGCCCCAGTTATTTAATCCTTGGCCCCCTGTTATTCAGTCCTTGGGCCTCAGTTATTCATTCCTTGGGCCCCAGTTATTCAGTCCTTGGGCCCCAGTTATTCAGTCCTTGGACCTCAGTTATTCAGTCCTTGGGCCTCAGTTATTCAGTCCTTGGGCCCCATTTATTCAGTCCTTGGGCCCCATTTATTCAGTCCTTGGGTACCAGTTATTCAGTCCTTGGGTCCCAGTTATTCAGTCCTTGGGGTTCAGTTATTCAGTTCTTGGGCCCCAGGTATTCAGTCCTTGGGCCCCAGTTATTCAATGCTTGGTTCCCAGTTAGTCACTGTTTGTGTCCCAGTTATTCAGTCCTTGGGCCCCAGTTATTCAATGCTTGGGTCCCAATTATTCAATGCTTGTTTCCCAGTTATTTAATTCTTGGGCCCCAGTTATTCAGTCCTTGGGCCCCAGTTATTCAGTCCTTGGGCCCCAGTTATTCACTGCTTGGGGCCCAGTTATTCAGTCCTTGGGTCCCAGTTATTCAATACTTGGGTCTCAGTTATTCAGTCCTTGGGCCCCAGTTATTTAATGCTTGGGCCCCAGTTATTCAGTCCTTGGGCCCCAGTTATTCAGTCCTTGGGCCCCAGTTATTCAGTGCATTTGCCTCAGTTATTCAGTCCTTGGGCCCCAGTTATTCAGTCCTTGGGCCCCAGTTATTCACTGCTTGGGTCCCAGTTATTCAGTCCTTGGGTCCCAGTTATTCAATACTTGGGTCTCAGTTATTCAGTCCTTGGGCCCCAGTTATTCAATGCTTGGGCCCCAGTTATTCAGTGCTTGGGTCCCAGTTATTCAATGCTTGGGCCCCAGTTATTCAATGCTTGTCTCCCAGTTATTCAATGCTTGGGCCCCAGTTACTCAGTCCTTGGGTCCCAGTTATTGAACGCTTGTACCCCAGTTATTCAGTCCTTGGGCCCCAGTTATTCAATGCTTGGGCCCCAGTTTTTCAGTCCTTGGACCCCAGTTATTCACAATCTATCTCAGTGATTTGGATGTAGGGACCAACTGTAATATTTCCAAGTTTTCTAATGACACAGAACTATGTGGGAATGTGTGTTGTGAGAAGGATGAAAAGAGGCTTCAAGTGGATTTAGACAGGTATTTAGTGGGCACGGACATGATAGATGGAATATAATGTGGAAAAAGGTGTAATTATCCACTTTGGTAGGAAAAACAGAAATACAGAGTATTTCTTAAATGGTGAGAGATTGGGAAGTGTTGATGTCCAAAGGGACCTGGGTGTCCTTGATAATGAGTCACTGAATACTAACATGCAGGTGCAGCAAACAATTTGGAAGGCAATTGATATGTTGGCCTTCATTGCAAGAAGTTTTGCGTACAGGCGTAAAGATGTCTTGCTGCAATTGTTTAGAGCCTTAGTGAGAATGCACCTGGAGCATTGCGTGCAGATTTGGTCACCTTACCTAAGTCAGGATAAACTTGCCATAGAGGGAGTGCAATGAAGGTTCACCAGACTAATCCCTGGGATGGCAGGATTGTCCAGTGAGGAGAGATTGGGGAGGCTGTACATGTATTCTCTCCAGTTTAGAAGAATGAGAGGTGATATGATTGAAATATACAAAATTCCTACAGGGCTTGACAGGGTAGATACAGATAGGAGGTTCCCCTGGCTGGGAGGCACAGTCTCAGAATAAGAGATAGACCATTTGGGACTGAGATGAGGAGGAATTTCTTCACTCAGAAGGTAATGAATCTTTGGAATTCTCTGCCCCAGAGGCAGTGCCAGGGCAGTCATTGAGTATATTCAAGACAGAGATCGATAGTGTTCTAGATATTACATTTAGGCATCAAGGGTTGTGGGTGTAGTGGGGGAAAATGGCAATGAAGTAGAAGATCAGCCATGATCTAGTTGAATAGTGGAGCAGGGTTGATGGGCTGAATGGCCTATTACTGCTCCTGTGTTCCTATGTTCCCTTGTACCTCTGGTATGCTCAACTTCCTGGAACATGGTCCTGCATTATTTAAATGTTAAAATTGGCTAGGCCTCATGTTGAGTTCCCTGAATTGAAACAAATTCCATCCTGCTCTGCATTGAACATGCTTCGAGCATGCACTGATTTCAAATTGACCCCTTGGTGTCAGAACCTGATATCCCACCATTGCCTTGGTGACTCTAAAGTCCAGGTTATCGGCAGTTTGACCTGTACTGAGTAGTGTTTATACATCTTGGCAATGCCACCTGAGCTCTGCGGAGAGCTGGTCAGGGACACATGGTAAATGTATATCACAACCCTCCGAGGTATCTGCGCTTCTAAAATGCTGACCTCTTGTACATCCGCCATTTTAATCACTCCACCTCTCTGCCTTTCTACCACTTTCTCCTCCTATAAGATGCTCCTCAAAACCTTCCTCTTTGACCAAGCTTTTGGTCATCTGTCCTAATACCTCCTTTGGTTCAGTTCAAATTTCAAATTTCAGTTCAACGTACCTTGTAATGTTTCACTATGTTAAAGGTGTTAGATAAATGAAAGTTGTTGTTGTTTTAGATGCACACTCCAGCTATTTTCAAAAGCACTGTTCATTTTTCTTCAAATTCAAACTGAAGCTGAGCTTATTTGATCTTTATGAGTGCAGAATAAAGTTCTGTAAAGGTACCCAGAGAATGAGTGACATGTTAAATATCGCGACCCAACGAAAGCAGCATTTTAAATTTATCCACTCAGTAAGGGTATAAAAAATGGGGCCAAATATTCGCAGCCTTTCTGGCACACTTGCACAGAAATTGCATTGCACATGTTGGAAAACAGACCAGAACCAGGATGCACCGAGCCCTTGTATGAGCTGGGATTTTTTTGCGGAGCCTTGTGCAGAGAGAGACAGAGTTTCTTCCCCTTTGTTACGAGGCCATACTGGGAGCCCCTGCCACCTCAGCTAAGGAGGAGGAGGTTGGCACACTGTTGGAGGCCCACTGAGGATACATGCATCAACCCTCTCAATGGCACATGTGGATGTTCGGGTTTTGTCACAATGGCTCAGTGGGTAGCACGGTCATCGCTAAGTGAGGAGATCATGTGTTCAAGTCCCACTTCAGGTGCTTAAGCACTTAATCTAGGCCAACGCTCCAGTGCTACACTGTCTGAGGGTGCTGTCTTTTGGATGAGATGTTAAACTGAGGTCCCATCTGCCCTACTATCTGGATGGCATTATTTTGAAGAATAGCAGGAGAGTTTTCCCCTGGCCAATATCTGTCCCTCAATAAACATCACAAAGGGGCCCACTATGGCGAGGCAGGAGGATACATCTAGCTGATTTGGGGGAAATGCACGGTTGCTCTCTCCTCCCTTCCCCGCAGCCTTGGTGTCAAGCCCATATTTTTATTTTTTATTTATTTTTTTATTTCGAGATACAGCACTGTAACAGGCCCTTCGGCCCACCGAGTCTGTGCCGACCAACAACCACCCATTTATACTAACCCTACAGTAATCCCATATTCCCTACCACCTACCTACACTAGGGGCAATTTACAATGGGAAATTTACCTATCAACCTGCAAGTCTTTTGGAGGTGGGAGGAAACCGGAGCACCCGGAGGAAATCCACGCAGACACAGGGAGAACTTGCAAACTCCACACAGGCAGTGCCCAGAATCGAACCCGGGTCCCTGGAGCTGTGAGGCTGTGGTGCTAACAGTTTAATATGTAATTGAGGTGACCTCCTATGTTCATATTCCATGGGGTCAGCAGAGCAGAGGCCACCAGCAGGCCTGATCTAGGTATAATTGCAGACGCTGCATCCCCAAGGAATGACTTACATTGAATTACGAAGATTTCACAGCACAGAAACAGGCCATTCAATCCAAATGGTCAATTCCAGTGTGCACGCTCCACATGAGCCTCCTCCCATCCTAATTCAATCTCACTCTCTTAGCAGATCCCTCTAATCCTTTCTCCCTCATGTATTTAGAATTGAAGCTGTATTAACTCCCAAAGTTCAATTACATCAGAGAATGGAATTTCAGCTGTTGTGGGACGACCTTAAGAAGCTGTAAGTGGTCACCAGAGGAGGTAATGTCATGTCACACATGACCAGGGAGTTGAGGGGATAGCCTGACAAAGTGAGACATGTCTTGGTATGGTTCCTGCAGTAGCTGTTCTAGTTCAGTTACAATTAAAGTATTCTTTGAATATTAATTGTAATACTGTGAATCTTACAACAGTTCACACACCAAAAGAACAAGTAATATGACATGGTGGCAACTTTTGGGATTTATTTTTCTGAAGCCCACAAAATATTACATCATAGCAATGTTTGATTTTTACTGAAGAACACACCCAGAGAGAACAAAGAACAGCTAATTGCTTATTTTTTTAATTTTTATTTAGAGATACAGCACTGAAACAGGCCCTTCGGCCCACCGAGTCTGTGCCGATCAACAACCACCCATTTATACTAATCTTACATTAATCCCATATTCTCTACCACATCCCCACCATTCTCCTACCACTTACCTACACTAGGGGCAATTTACAATGGCCAATTTACCTATCAACCTGCAAATCTTTTGGAGGTGGGAGGAAACCGGAGCACCCGGAGGAAACCCACACAGACACAGGGAGAACTTGCAAACTCCGCACAGGCAGTACCCAGAACTGAACCCGGATCGCTGGAGCTGTGAGGCTGCGGTGCTAACCACTGCGCCACTGTGCCGCCTAATATGGCTGTGTGCCATATTAGGTAAAACCCCGTTTCTGCCCATTTGATTGGTCAGTCATTACCTAACTGCCCTTCTATGATGGTACCTTGAGCCTTGTTTAGGCCATTGTCATTCCGGGAGTTCCAGATTCGTGCTTCCTTGTTTATTCATCAACAATGACCACTTAACGAGATTGATAGGCACTTGTCCTGTTTAATAGCTATTTGGGCCAGACATGTTTACAGTCTTTTACCATTTAAAAATCTAACAGTCTCCCTAGGGTTATCCACAGTCTAATGACTTTTAATTACAGGGTCATTACATAGTCTGAATTAACCCTTTCCATCACTTCTCAACATGTCATGACTTGTACAGAACTTTATCTAACATCATGCAATGTGGTTATGTTACATACAGATTACAATTTTAACTAATATATTTACAATTAAGTTCTAACAGTCCTATAATAAAATAAACTCAATCCTGCATGTACCCGGAGGTCAGAGGGATTGCTGATGATTGGTGATGTTGCCAGTCATCATTTTTCTAAGCTTTCTAAATTGTAAGAAGGACAGAGGGTCAGAGGCCTCATTCATGCTTCAGGAACTTGGTATCTGGCAAAGGTTGCTAGGATATGCGACCAGCCCAGAGAGCTGTATGACAACACTCCATGTGACAACCCTGTGGCATCGCGGACATGTTCAAAGACAAAGTCTGAAGACAAATGTACACAGGCTATGAGCACAGAGGAAGAACATGCTAACCGGAGCTCCGAGTGACCAGAGTCATAGAGGAGTCATCAAGACGAGCTCGACTCTGGGAAGAGGTTTACAATAACAAGAGCGGGATGAATAAGCAAATCTCCTCTATGCTTTAGAGAGTGTGAACATTACTGACCTGTAAATGATGTTTTGTTTTAATCATGTATAGTTAGTTTGAACTGCAACTATTGCATATTATAGGTATGATTTTATCTTTGGGAAAAAGGAGGATGTTGTGGGACCACCTTAAGAAGTTGTAAGTAAAGGTTACCAGAGGAAGTGATGTCATTTCACATATGACCAGGGAGTTGTGGGTGGAGCCTGACAGAATGAGATGTGTGTTGGTGTGATTCCTACAATAGCTGTGTATATATCTGTCCTAGTTGTTACAATAAAAATCCACGTATTCTTTGGATATTGCTTGTAGCCCTGTGAATATTACAATAATTCACACACCAAAGGAACAAGTAATACTACAGTAGCCAGAGAATTACCTGCAATGGCTCTTTTCCTACTCCTGCACCGTTATCTCTGGAGCTCCCAAGGATCTACCCTTGGTGCCTTCCCATTTTTCATTCACATGAAAGCACGTCAGGTTCCACATGCACCCTGATGGTGCCCAGCTCTTCCTCAACACCACCTCTCTTGACCACTCCACTGTCATTGATTTGTCATGCCGCTTGTAAGAACATGTTACTTTTTTACTCTGTCATGTTACTTTTTTGGGGTGGTACAGTGGCGCAGTGGTTAGCACCACAGCTCCAGGGACCCGAGTTCGATTCTGGGTACTGCCTGTGCGGAGTTTGCAAGTTCTCCCTGTGACCGTGTGGGTTTTTGCCGGGTGCTCCGGTTTCCTCCCACAGCCAAAGACTAGCGGGTTGATCGGTAAATTGGCCATTGTAAATTGCCCCTAGTGTAGGTAGGTGGTAGGGAATATGGGATTACTGTAGGGTTCGTATTAATGGGTGGTTGTTGGTCGGCATAGACTTGGTGGGCCGAAGGGCCTGTTTCAGTATCTCTAAATAAAAAAATAAATAAATAAACATAACTATGTATGCTGTGTGATCGGAGGCGGAGTGAAGATTGCAGTTTGTTTAGAGGGCTTGGGGGCAGGATGACATTAGCCTTGCTTTTCCAAACCCTATTAGATTAGTCGGTGCCCAGCAGTGGTTGGAATTCCGGAGCTGTACATTTGGAAGGAATGATTGTACATTAGTTCGTATTTGTACCAGATGCTCTGTTTGGTCTCCCATTTGAAGCTTATTTTCAAATTCTCATTTTGTTGGTAGCTGCCAACAGCTGATGGAGTTTCTCACTGCTGCTCAGATTGGAATATTCAATCTATTATCTCTAATGCTGCAGTATTGATTCCTGTGGTCTGCCCCAGTCTCCTGGATTATACTGAATCCCATGTTTGCTGTAACTCATTTGCTGCTGTGCGTTTTGTTTTGTGAATTTTTAAATCTTGAATGCTGAGAGTTTCTTTCAGCTCCATTTCCATTTTCTGATTTATTAGTTTTCTTTCCTGGAATACTCATGCTTCATGTTCAATTTTTTTCCACCGAGTTTTGCACTTGTATCTTCTGAGCAATGTTACGATGCCTGGTGGGCTGGAGATAGACTTTCTCAACTTGAAAATTCATTACTAAACTAAAGATATACAGCAAGACAGCCAGAATATGAAAAATAAACAGTTTGAGGTGCAGGGCAGGCCCCTTCCCCAGTTTAATGCCTCAGGTATGATTGCCATCAGTGACTGGGGGCATTTCTGGTAATTTGACATGCGTTCTCATCATATCTGCAAAATACTACTGCATTGCTCTTTATATATCCTTGCACTGTGGTTTGGACTCAGATTCTGCACGAAGGTGACAACTCTGAATTGGTATCCTCAGTCAGAGCTGTTCAGCACTTGGACATTACACGTCAAAACCAGTCAGTACAGACTGACCTGAAACAGACTGAGAGATTGGACAAAGGGCAACGGAATTGGTGCTTAAGGCACTTTAGCCACCTCGGCCCCCCACTGGTCTCGTACGGAAAATCCTTGATCGGATCCCGGGAAAAGAAGCTCCACATCGCGGACGGCCATAACACTAACGCCCCCACCCTCTCTCCCCTCCCCCCCTTGCACAACCTTGCCCCCCACTCCCTCCCCCTTCCCCCCTCGCACCACTTTCCCCCCTCGCACCCCCTTCCCCCCCGCACCCACTTCCCTGTCCTCCCTCGCATCCCCTCCCCCCTTCCCTCTCCCCCAATGAAATCGCACAGTTTACTTGTTAGGATCCCTGCTCAGGGATAGAAGCTAACAACCCCACTGCCTTGTGGGCATCTCAGGAGAGTCCAAGGCTAAGGGAGTAAACCATAACAGAAAATCCGTAGCGGAACCCCTAAGGCGGTCATGTGTCACCTTTGGCATGTTTCCGGCAGTTCCTGCAGCCATCCCGGTGCCAAACGTCGTGCTCTGCACTCCTTTGGACCCCACCAGAAAGGCCGAGAGGGGGGTTTTGATGCTTGGGCAACTCACAACCTCCATACATTCCGCCCAGGCATGCGCCATGGAGAGGTCACTCCATAGTCTCCTCACAGCATGGAAGGCAGCAGTTACGGGTTATAAGTGCAGCTCCATTGGCGTAGAGTTTGGGCGCCACGAGTTTCCTTTGTCGGTGGGAGAGGTCATCACATCTCACTGGACAGCTGCCGCCTGCCTCAAACCGGGAAGCCCCGGACAGTAAGGTTCTGTCCCGCCACAGTCTACCTGCTTCAATAGGTGCTTGGAGCTCAGGGTCATTGCCCGACAAGTGGACTGTAACACCACACCAAACAGCACGAGAAAAAAAGGATAGAAGCCCTTCGTTTTGCAAGCTGGAACATCAGAACTATGTGTCCTGGCCTGTCGGAAGACCTTACACAAGTCAACGACTCTTGGAAGACCGCCATCATTAACAACGAGCTCAGTAGACTCAATGTAGACATTGCAGCACTTCAGGAGACACGCCTCCCTGCGAGCGGATCTCTAAGAGAGCAAGACTACACCTTCTTCTGGCAGGATAGGGAGCCTGAAGAACCAAGACAGCATGGAGTGGGCTTCGCCATCAGAAACTCTTTGCTCAGCATAATAGAGCCACCTTCAAATGGCTCGGAACGCATACTGTCCATCCGACTGCTCACCGCCTCTGCTCCAGTACACCTACTCAGCATCTACGCTCCAACACTCTACTCCCCCCCTGAAGTTAAGGACCAGTTCTATGAGGAACTCCATAATATCTTTAGTAGCATTCCTAATACCGAACATTTGTTCCTGCTGGGAGAATTTAACGCCAGGGTTGGGGATAACCATGTCTCATGGCCCTTCTGCCTTGGACGCTATGGCATTGGAAGGATGAATGAGAATGGACAGAGACTGCTGGAGTTGTGTACCTATCATAACCTCTGCATCACCAACACATTCTTTCATACTAAACCCTGTCACCAGGTTTCATGGAGAGACCCAAGATCATGTCGTTGGCACCAGTTGGACCTCATCCTCACAAGGTGAGCCTCGATCAACAGTGTTCAAATCACACGCAGCTTCCACAGTGCGGACTGCGACACTGACCACTCCCTGGTGTGCAGCAAAGTTAGACTCAAACCAAAGAAGCTGCATCATTCCAAGCAGAAAGGCCGCCCACGCAGAAACACAAACAGAATTTCTTATCCACAGCTGTTACATAAGTTTCTAAATTCACTTGTAAAAGCCCTTCAAAACACTCTTGCAGGGGATGCAGAGACGAAGTGGGCCCACATCAGAGACGCCATCTATAACTCAGCAATGACCATCTTTGGTAAACGTGAGAAGCAGAATGCAGACTGGTTTCAATCTCACTTTGATTTTCTTGAGCTTGTTGACTTCATTTCCACACAAGATATTCAAGAGTACAAAAGCCAGGAAGGTATATTAACATTTTATAAATCACTAGTTAGGCCTTAGCTGAGGATTGTGGCCATTTATGGATGGTGGAAGACAGGAGTCTGGCCAGGAGTGCATCAGAATAGTCAAGTCAAGAGGTAACAAAGGCATGAATGAGGGATTCAGCAGCAGATGAGCTGAGGGAGGGCTGAGTCGGGTGATGTTACAGAGGTGGAAGTAGGCGCTCTTAGTGCTGGTGTGGATGTGTGGTTGGAAACTCATCACAGGGTCAAATATGATACTAAGTTTGTGATTGGTCTCGTTCAACCTCAGACATTTCCAGGAAGAGGATGGAGTCAGTGGCTAGCAAATGGAGTTTGTGGCAGAGACCAAAGGCCATTGTTTTGGTCTTACCAATATTCAGCGAGAGGACATTTCTGTTCATTGAGTACTTGATGTCAGGCAAGCAGTCTGACAATTTAGAGACAGTGGAGAGGTCAAGGGAGGTGATGGTGAAGTAGAGCTGGATGTTGATGGGTAGATGTCGACCTGACATTTTGTTTTTGGATCATGTCATCGAGGAGCAACATGTAGATGAGAAATAGCAGGGGGTCAAGGATAGATCCTTGGGAGACACGAGAAGTAACAGTGTGGACATGGGATGAAAAGTCGTGCAGGTGATTCTATGGGTATGACTGGATAGGTAAGAATAGAACAAGGCAAGTTCAGTTCTAGCTAGCAGGATAACAGTGGAGAGGTGATGGAGGAGGATAGTGTGGTCAACTGCAGACAGGTCAAGAAGGAAGAGGAGGGAAAGTTTACCTTTGTCACAGTATTACAGGATGTCACTTGTGACTTTAATAAGAGCTGTTTCAGTTCTGTGGCTGTGGACCCAGCCCCCACTGCTTTCTGGGGAAGATAATTCCACAGACTAACGACCCTCAGTCTTAAATGGGAGACCCCTAATTTAAACTGTGTCCCCCGGTTCTAGACTCCTCTACAAGGGGAAACATCATCTCAGCATCCACTCTGTCAAGTCCCTTCAGGACCTTATATGTTTCAATAAGATCACCTCTCATTCTTCTAACCTCCAATGATTATGGGCCCAACCTGCTTAACCTTTCCTCATAAGATAACGCCTTCATCCCAGGAAACAGTCACGTGAACCTTCTCTGAACTGATTCTAATGCAATTATATCCTTTCTTAAGTAAGGAGAACAAAACTGTACACAATACTCCAGATGTGGTCTAACTAAGGCCCTGTACAGCTGTAGCAACACTTCCCTGCTTTTATACTTGATTTCCCCTTGCAGTAAATACCAAAATTCCATTTGCCTTCTTAATCACTTGCTGTACCTGCATACTAACTTTTTGTGATTCATGTACCAGGATACCCAGATCCCTCTGTATTGTAGAGTTCTGCAGTCTCTCGCCTTTCAAATAATATCCTGTTTTTCTATTCTTCCTGCCAGTGGACAAGTTCACATTTTCCCTCCATCTGCCAAATTTTTGCCAACTCGCTTAACCTATCTAAATTCCTTTGTAGACTCTTTATGTCCTCTTGACAGCTTACTTTCCTGTCTATCTTTGTGTCAACAGTGAGTTTAGCTTGTACTTTACATTCGTTCCCTTCATCCAAGTCATTAATATGGATTGTAAATAGTTGAGACCCCGGCACTGATCCCTGTGGCACTCCAGGAGTAACGGCTTGCCAACCCAAAAATGACCTATTTATTCCTACTCTCTGTTTCCTGTTAGCTAACCAATCCTCAATCCATGCTAATATGTTACCACCTACACCATGAGCTCTTAGGTTGTGTAGTAACCTTTGATGTGGAACCTTATTGAATGCTTTTACAAAATCCAAGTACACTACATCTACAGGTTTCCCTTTATCCACCTTGCTTGTTACTTCCTTGAAGAACTCCAATAAATTTGTCAAACACAATTTCCCTTTCGTAAAACCACATTGGCTTTGCCTGATTATATTATGATTTTCTAAATGTCCTGCTATTACATCCTGGATTCTAGCATTTTCCCTATGACAGACGTTAGGCTAACTGGCCTATAGTTTCTGGCTTTCTGTCTCCCTCCTTTCTTGAATAGAGGTGTTACATTTGTGATTTTCCAATCTCCTGGCACCTTTCCGGAATCTAGTGAATTTTGGAAGATAACAAACAATGCACCTACTATCTTTGCAGCCACTTTTTTAAAGACCCTAGGATGCAAGCCATTTGGTTGAGGGGACCTGTCAGCCTTTAGTTCTAACGGTCTTCCCAGTACCTTTTCCCTAGTGATTGTGATTGTTTTAAATTCCTCCCTCCCTTTTGATTTTCAAGTATTCTTCTGATGTTTTTTGTGTCGTTTTCAGTGAAGATAGATACAAAACACCTATTCAAATCTTCTGCCATTTCCTTGTTTCCCATTATTAATTTCCCACTCTGTAAGGGACCAACGCTCACTTTAGTTCCTCTTTTCCATTTTTAATACTTATAAAAACTCTTATTATCTTTTTTTATATTTCTAGCTCGCTTTCTCTCAGACTTTAATTTCTCTCTCCTTATTGTTTTTTGTCATTCTTTGCTGGTTTCTAAAATCTGTCCAATCTTCTGAAATACCAATAACCTTCACAGTATTTTAGGCTTTTTCTTTGAATTTCATACTATCCTTAACTTTTTTATTTAGCCATGGATGGTGCATCCTTCTCGTAGTCTTTCTTTCTCAATGGAATACATTTTTGCTGCGCATTATGAAATATATCCTTAAATGTCTGCCATTGCCTCTCTACTGATCACTGATGCTTTGAGGATCCTTTACTCTGAGGCCATTAATTAATCCTGTCTCATTGCACATATACCAGGTCTAAAATAGCCTGCTCCCTGGTTGGCACGAGAATGTACTGCTCTAAGAAATTGTCCCGAATATACTCTATGAACTCATCTTCCTGGCTACCTTTGCCAACCCAAAAAGTGTTTCCAGTTACTCGTACCAGTTCGTTCACCAGTTATCAACTGGGAACTGAGATCCACATCACCAGTTGTGACTGTCTGCTGGTAACTAATTGAACGTGTGGTTTTCACCAGTTGAGCTGGCATGTACCAGCTGAACTGTGTGCATGTACCAGTTGAACCACCAGTTCTGGTGGTATTTACCAGTTTGGACTATCCCAGCAACTATGCCAGTTGAATATCCCAGTTGGAACCATTTGAAACCCATTATGTTAATATTGCCCATTATGTTCATTCAGTGTACTGCTGTATCATGGTGTTCATTCAGTGAAGTATGGGCATCAAATCTAGCAAAATCTCCATCCAGAAAAAACACTCTGAGAATGTAAGTTTGAGTAAAGCTGAACAAATTTTATTGTGAAAATTGAAATACATGTTTACACAAATACAAAATCATTGAACTTTTGGCTTCTTATTGAGATCTTGGATCTTCTCAGTTATGTCACCATTGAATCTCATAATCTCTTTTGAGACAGCCTCCTCAGTTAGCCTCTTCGTTCGTAGGTGATGGTGGAAACATGCTGAAAAGAGGAAAGAGAGACAAAATTAAGGAAAGACTCATTGAGATCTTCTCAAAATGAAGCAGAAAAGTGACTTCCATGATGTATTTATTAAAAATTTTTAAAAAGATTGAAAACATGGGACATCTTACAACAGAGATTTGCAATTTAAAAAGTGCTTGTTAGTTGCTATATTGGAGAGCATTGAGTTTCCTCGACAAGGGTGGGTTTGCCTGGAGGGATGAACCACCGGAATGTAAAAACCATCGGCACATTCTCCCACAGTAGGAGCTGACCCTCAACACAGTGGACCACCACACAGCAACAGCCAGGGATTTAACAAACATTGACTGGATCCTCTGACCTGTAATAGAGGTCTACTGGGGTTCAGAGATTTCAATCCCCCAACCCCCCTGCAACTGCACCTGTAAGGAAAATTGGAGATACATATCAATATCCTGCATATAAATCTTGAAAATACAGACTATAAATGACTATACAAATGCAATATGAATACAGATGAAACATATGGTTCAGACTTATAGGGCTGGATTTTATGGGTCCCCCTTAGGTGGAGTCAGAGGTGGGGGCGCCCATAGAATCACGAGAGGTGGTGGGATTACAGGGCCCATCACCAAGCGATTTTCCCCGGGCTGGAACAGGCCGACGATGGCTTTCCCACCCAGAGGCCAACTGAGGCCCTTAAATGGCCTGTTAATGGCCCCTCCATAACTGGGATTTAACCAGCACCCATGGGGGAGGGGGGGGGGGAATGGGCCTCGGCCACATGGACTTGGGGGGAGTCCCTCCTCCGTTGGCAATCCGTGGCCATGGAGGAACCAGCCGGGAAACAATGCACCTCCCAGGACCTCTTCCCCCTGGACTTTCTGACCACCCCCCACCCCCCACCTCAGTCTCCTCGGGGCCTTCCAAACTGGCCATGGTGACCCCGCCTCACTTACCTGAGGTGTGGGGTTCCAGGACTGACCCTGGCTCCAAAGCCTCTGTAATACCAGGTGTAGCCACCGCTAGCGCTGCTGATCCTGCTGAGCTTCCAGCCCTGAGATTGGCCAGCAGCTGTTGGAGGTGGGATCCCTGTCTTTCAAGGGACTTTGATCCGAGTGCTGGAACAATGGAGAATCGTGCCGAGGTGGAGGTGGGGGTGGGGGCGGGGGGGTTGCGATAGGTTCGAGGCGGTGGTCTCTCTGCCTTTTTGGCCTGGCGCCAGGAGCCCCATCTCTTCCACAAAATGCAGCCCACTTGCAAAAGGCAAGTTTAATGTTCCAATAACCATCTATGATCCATCACTTTCAAAGGTGCTTTTTGCGTATGCCGACATTGATTGTCATATATTTGGGAATTTGTGACAATCAATACCTTCCCATCAATCAGCGTGTACAGTTTCTCCGCTTGCCTCACCAACGCTGACAATTGTCACTGCAGCTTCACTGTGGGTTGGCCTGGGTGGTGAACTGAGAGGCGTGATCCTGGCCTGCGGTTGGACATGCGCGTGTGTAGTCACATTAAGAGGCTGCTGCGGTCCTTTTGCTGCAACAGGAAGCAAAAGAATCAGTATTTAATTCTGTGGTGGACACTTACTGTGCAGCTGTAACATATCTATCACCTTTTCTGGACTGGAGGGATGCTGCATTAGTCAGCACCGGAAGAGAATTGGCATTAAAATGAAACGTGCAGCTATATAAATAAATAAATTACCCTGGCCAAAAGCAGTAAGAATTTCTTCTTGGAGGCAGTGATTAAACATGAAAAGGTCCTCCACCCTTTCCTGGAGGGCTGCCTTCTCTGCGTCCAACCTCTTGATCTTACACTCCAGGTGCCGGGCATTTTTTCTGGGGTATGGGAGTGGGGCGGGACTTCCATAGAAGCACGGGGGGCTCTGTCACACCCTCCAGCTCTGTATGGGACTGGGAGGTATAGACTGTTCTTGGGGGCAACTTCACTGCTCCCTTCAGCTTTCCCATCAGTTGCTTGTCCATGATGGATTTGAGCTTCTTCACTCTGGGATCCTGTGTCCGTGCAGACTGCTCCTTCTGGAAGAAAAAATAGATATTAAGAGGCTTTTCACAGAAATTGGCATTCGTGATGTGACCGGATTTACACATCCCATGCACTGTTTGCAATCAGGCACTTAATTGTCCATGTGGACCTGTGAGGATAAAATTCCAACTAACGTGATGAAAATCAATGAGTGGTTAGCTGCCAGACAACATACCCTGCCCACATTTGCATTTTCGCTTGCCCTCTTTGCGCTCATCAATGAGAGGAGGACATCATTGGCACTGCTGTCCATTTCCACTGCGGTGTCCACAACCTTAGGGATCGGGAATCTCGAGTCGGCGAATATTATCGGCGAGGAACCAGACGTAAGCAGATTTAGCAGACGTCATGGAGTTAAATCTGTACTGATTCATTGAAATAGTTAATTTTAATAAGTGGCATTAGAAAATCGATGTTAAGACAAAGAGCTTTCTTCTTTCCTTTCCCCCAACTGCCAACACTCACATCCTAAACACTGTCTTGCCAAAAATTACCCAAAAATCTAAAATCTTCTGTGAAAATTTCTCACCCAAAGTAGCAATTCAAAAAAAACAATCAAGATCCAACCTTAAAATCTCTCTCCGTATTCTCCCATTAGCTAAAAATTATTACATGAAGTCCAGCTGCCACATAATTTTAAACTCTCCAAAAGCTTTTCAAATGTGCCTCCAAAAATTACCTGCAAGCTGAACCAGTGAGCAAGGGAATAATCAAAATACCTGCTGATTGACATGAGCAGTAGCCAATAAGCCACTGGTATTGCAGAAGCAGCAGTCCAATTGGAATGTAAGTGGGGTGGGGTGGGATTAGCATTTCGCCCTGTCCCTCTCTCCCTCATAGAGTTTGCAAATGGAAGTTCCTTCGGTTGTGATTAGTTCTGAAAAGCCAGCATTCCTGTTGATCTTTTGACATTTAAACATTAACATTTTAAACATTAAAATCACCCATTATTATTACACTACTTTGCTTACAAGCCCCCCATTATTTCTTCTTGTATACTCTGTCCTACAGTGTAGCTACTGTTGTTGGGGATGGTGGAAGGGGGTGCAGGGGCTATAAACTACTCCCACAAGTGACTTTGTTCCTTTGCTTTTTCTTATCTCTACCCAAACTGATTCTACATCTTGGTCTTCTGAACTAAGGTCATCTCTCACTACCCTACTGATGCATCTTTCATTAGCAGAGCTACCCTACGACCTTTTTCTAGCTTCCTGACCTTCCGAAATGTCACATATCCTTGACTATTTAGGACCCAGCCCTGGTCATCTTGCAACCACATGTCTGAAATGTTGTCATATATATTTTTATTTGTTCTATCAATTCATCCATTTTGTTATGAATACTACGAGCATTCCGATACAGAGCCTTTAATTCTGTCCTTTTACCATCCTTGCAAACTCTGACCTTATCTCCTGGTGCACTCTACATTTTATATTCTCTGTCCCTTCGTGCCACACTCTGGTTATCATTACGCATATTGCTACCCTTCACTATTGCCTTGTCCTCTCTCTTTAATTTACCACATCTCCCCTCATGTGATCCCTCCCCACCACTATTTAGTTTAAAGCCCTCTCTACTGCCCTAGGTATTCGACTCACCAGAACACTGGACCCAGCACAGTTCAGGTGAAGACTGTCCCAATGGTACAGCTCCCACTTTCTCTTGTACTGGTGCCAGTGCCCCATGAATTGAAACCCATTTCTCCCACACCAGTCTTTGAGCCAAGCATTCAACTCCCTAAGATTATTTACCCTCTGCCAATTCACTAGTTGCTGAGGTAAGTTCTGCTTATTTATTTAGCATCTAGCTGCTCACAATCCCTAAGCAGAACCTCTTTCCTAGTCTTATCTATGTCATTGGTACCCACATGGACCACGACAACTGGATCTTCCCCCTTCCAATGAAAATTCCTCTCCATCCCTGAGCATAATGTCCCAAACCCTGGCACCGAGCAGAAAACACAGCCTTCTGGACTCACGCTCTCGGCTGTAGAGAACTGTGTCTATCCCCCTGACTATACTGTCCCTTACTACCGCTACATTTCTATTTATTCCCCCCACTTGAATGGCTTCCTGTACCATGGTGCTGTGGTCAGTTTGCTCAACCACCCTGCAGCCCCCGTTCTCATCCAAACAAGCTGCAGGAGCTCGTATCTGTTGAACAATTGTGAGGACTGAGTCTCCTCCACTTCCACCTTCTCAATCCACATACCTGCCTCACTTGCAGTCACACCCTCCTGTCCCTGGCCACAGACCAAATCAGAAGACCCTGGCCTAAGGGGTGTGACAGCCTTCTGGAACCAAGTGTCCAGTAAATTTCCCCCTCCCTGACACATCACAAGGGGAAGAACAGCAGATTCTGTAATCTAACTTTACAGTCAAAATCCCTCATAGAATCACAGAATAATATAGTGCAGAAGAAGCCCTTCGGCCCATCGAGTCTGCACCGATGCATTAAAGACACCTGACCTGTCTACCTAATCCCATTTGCCAGCACTTGGCCCATTGCCTTGAATGTTATGATGTGCCAAATGCTCATCCAGGTACTTTTTAAAGGATGTGAGGCAACCTGCCTCTACCACCCTCCCAGGCAAGGCATTCCAGACCGTCACCACCCTCTGGGTAAAAAAGTTCTTCCTCAAATCCCCCTTAAACCACCTGCCCCTCACCTTAAACTTGTGTCCCCTCATAACTGACCCTTCAACTAAGGGGAACAGCTACTCCCTATCCACCCTGTCCATGCCCCTCATAATCTTGTACACCTCGATCAGGTCACCCCTCAGACTTCTCTGCTCCAGCGAAAACAACCCAAGCCTAACCAACCTCTCTACATAGCTTAAATGTTCCATCCCAGGCAACATCCTGGTGAATCGCCTCTGCACCCCCTCCAGTGCAATCACATCCTTCCTATAATGTGGCGACCAGAATTGCACACAGTACTCCAGCTGTGGCCTTACCAAAGTTCTGTACAATTCCAACATGACCTCCCTGCTTTTGTAATCTATGCCTCGATTGATAAAGGCAAGTGTCCCATATGCCTTTTTCACCACCCTACTAACCTGTCCTTCTGCCTTCAGAGATCTATGGACAAACACGCCAAGGGCCCTTTGTTCCTCGAAGCTTCCCAGTGTCAGGCCATTCATTGAATACTTCCGTGACACATTACTCCTTCCAAAGTGTATCATCTCACACTTTTCAGGGTTAAATTCCATCTGCCTCTTTTCTGCCCATTTGACTATCCCGTCTATATCTTCCTGTAACCCAAGACACTTAACCTCACTGTTAACCACTCGGCCAATCTTTGTGTCATCCACAAACTTATTGATCCTACCCCTCACATAGTCATCTATGTCGTTTATATAAATGACAAACAATGGGGACCCAGCACAGATCCCTGTGGTACGCCACTGGACACTGGCTTCCAGTCACTAAAACAGCCGTCTGTCATCACTCTCTATCTTCTTCAGCTAAGCCAATTTTGAATCCACCTTATCAAGTTACCTTGTATCCCATGTGCATTTGCTTTCTTGATAAGTCTCCCATGTGGGACCTTGTCAAAGGCTTTGCTGAAATTCATGTAAACTACATCAACTGCACTACCCTCATCTACACACCTGGTTGCATGCTCAAAAAATTCAATCAAATTTGTTAGGCATGACTTCCCTCTGACAAAGCCATACTGGCTATTCCTAATCAAATTTTGCCTCTCCAAGTGGAGATAGATTCTCTCCTTCAGAATTTTCTCCAATAGTTTCCCTACCACTGACATGAGACTCACTGGTCTGTAGTTCCCTGGCTTATCTCTACAACCTTTCTTAAATAGTGGGACCACATTAGCTGTTCTCCAGTCCTCTGGCACCTCCCCCCTGGCCAGAGAGGAATTAAAAATTTGGATCAGAGCCCTTGCAATCACCATCCTCGCCTCCCACAGCATCCTGGGACACAAATCGTCCGGAGCTGGAGATATGTCCACTTCTAAGCCTGCCTAAACCTCCAATACCTTGTCACTCCCTCTGACAATTTGCTCAAGAACCTCATAGTCTCTCTTTTTGAGTTCCATAGCTACATCCTCATTCTCTTGGGTGAAGACAGATGTGAAGTATTCGTTCAACACCCTACCAAAGTCCTCTGGCTCCACCCACAGATGTCCCCCTTGGTCCCTAATGGGTCAAAGAACAAAGAACAAAGAACAAAGAAAATTACAGCACAGGATCAGGCCCTTCGGCCCTCCAAGCCTGCGCCGATCCAGATCTCTATCTAAACCTGTCGCCTATTTTCTAAGGGTCTCTATCTCTTTTCTTCCTGCCCATTCATGTATCTGTCTAGATACATCTTAAAAGACGTTATCGTGCCCGCGTCTACCACCTCCGCTGGCAACGCGTTCCAGGCACCCACCACCCTCTGCGTAAAGAACTTTCCACGCATATCCCCCCTAAACTTTTCCCCTCTCACTTTGAACTCGTGACCCCTAGTAATTGAATCCCCCACTCTGGGAAAAAGCTTCTTGTTATCCACCCTGTCTATACCTCTCATGATTTTGTACACCTCAATCAGGTCTTCCCTCAACCTCCGTCTTTCTAATGAAAATAATCCTAATCTACTCAACCTCTCTTCATAGCTAGCGCCCTCCATACCAGGCAACATCCTGGTGAACCTCCTCTGCACCCTCTCCAAAGCATTTACATTCTTTTGGTAATGTGGCGACCAGAACTGCACGCAGTATTCCAAATGTGGCCGAACCAAAGTCTTATACAACTGTAACATGACCTGCCAACTCTTGTACTCAATACCCCGTCCGATGAAGGAAAGCATGCCGTATGCCTTCTTGACCACTCTATTGACCTGCGTTGCCACCTTCAGGGAACAATGGACCTGAACACCCAAATCTCTCTGTACATCAATTTTCCCCAGGACTTTTCCATTTATTGTATAGTTCACTCTTGAATTGGATCTTCCAAAATGCATTACCTCGCATTTGCCCGGATTGAACTCCATCTGCCATTTCTCTACCCAACTCTCCAATCTATCTATATTCTGCTGTATTCTCTGACAGTCCCCTTCACTATCTGCTACTCCACCAATCTTAGTGTCGTCTGCAAACTTGCTAATCAGACTACCTATAATTTCCTCCAAATCATTTATGTATATCACAAACAACAGTGGTCCCAGCATGGATCCCTGTGGAACACCACTGGTCACACGTCTCCATTTTGAGAAACTCCCTTCCACTGCTACTCTCTGTCTCCTGTTGCCCAGCCAGTTCTTTATCCATCTAGCTAGTACACCCTGGACCCCATGCGACTTCACTTTCTCCATCAGCCTACCATAGGAAACCTTATCAAACGCCTTACTGAAGTCCATGTATATGACATCTACAGCCCTTCCCTCATCAATCAACTTTGTCACTTCCTCAAAGAATTCTACTCTTTCACTGGTTATCCTCTTCCCATTGATATACTTATGGAATATTTTGGGATTTTCCCTACCTTTACCAGCCAGAGCTTTCTCATATCCCCTCTTTGCTCTCCTAATTGCTTTCTTAAGCTCCATCCTACACTTACTGTACTCCACTAATGCTTCCGTTGATTTGCTCTCCTTGTATTTGCTAAACGCCTCTCTTTTCCTTCTCATTGTACCCTGAATGTTTCTGGTCATCCATGGTTCTCTGGGCTTGTTGCTCCTACCTATTACCCTCGAGGGAACATGTTGGGCCTGTACCCTCCCCATTTCCTTTTTGAATGCTCCCCACTGCTCTTTTATGATTTCTAGTCTACCTTGGCCAGATCCTGCCTTATTTTACTAAAATTCGCTCTCCCCCAATCCAAAACCATTTTTTGCAACTTGTCTATTTCTTTTTCCATAACAGGATTAAATTGTACCATGTTGTGGTCGCTATCACCAAAATGCGCCCCCACCAACACATCAACCACCTGTCTGGCTTCATTCCCCATAATTAGGTCCAGCACTGCACCCTCCCTCATTGGATCCTCTCCATATTGAGCTAAAAAGTTCTCCTGTATACATTTTAAGAACTCCACTCCATCTAAGCCCTTAACACAATGACTATCCCAATTAATGTTGGGAAAGTTGAAATCACCTAATATAATTACCCTATTACTATTTTTACACACCTCTGCGAATTGCGCACATATTTGCTCCTCAATTTCCCGCTGACTATCTGGGGGTCTATAATAAATCCCTAGCAATGTGGCTGTCCCTTTTTTATTCCTAAATTCTACCCATAAAGCTTCATTTGATGCCCCCTCCAAGATATCATCTCTCCTTGCTGCAGTAACTGACTCCTTAACTAATATTGCAATGCCCCCTCCTCTTTTACCCCCTTCTCTGTCTCGCCTGAAGATTCTATATCCCGGGATATTGAGCTGCCAATCCTGCCCCTCCCTCAACCATGTCTCCATGATGGCTACTATATCACAATTCCACGTGTCAATCCTTGCCCTTAACTCATCCGTTTTACTTGTAATACTCCTGGCATTAAAGTAGAGGCCATCCATCCTGGTCTTACTCCCTTGAAACTTACTTCCGCTGTATTCCCTCTGACTTGTTTGCTTTCCTGTGTTTAGCTGTGTCCCTATTCTGCTAGGAGTCTGCGTCCCCTCCCCCGCCAAATTAGTTTAAACTCCTCCCAACAGCACTAGCAAACCCTCCTGCAAGGATATTAGTCCCCTTCTGGTTCAGGTGTAGACCGTCCCGCTTGTACAGGTCCCACCTTCCCCATAAACGGTCCCAGTGGTCCAGGAATCTAAAACCCTCCCTCCTGCACCAACTCTTAAGCCATGTACTCATCTCTGCTAATCTCCTATTTCTATACTCACTAGCACGTGGCTCTGGGAGTAATCCAGAGATTACAACCCGAGAGGTCCTGCTTTTTAGTCTGCTGCCTAACTCCCTGAATTCTTGATGCAATACCTCATCCCTCTTTCTTCCTATGTCATTGGTACCAACACGTACCATGACCTCTGTCTTATCACCCTCCCTCTTCAGGATGCCCTGCAGCCGTTCAGTGACATCCCGGACCCTGGCACCAGGGAGGCAACATACCATCCTGGAGTCACATTAATGGCCACAGTAGCACCTATCTGTTCCCCTGACTATAGAATCCCCCATTACTATTGCTCTTCCTCTCTTTCCCCCTTCCTGTGCAGACAGGCTGCTTGTGGTGCCAGAAGCTTGGCTCTGTCCGCACTCCCTGGAGGAACCAGCCTCATCAACCTCCAAAATGGAATACCGATTTGCAAGCGGGACCCCATGGGACTCTTGAATTACCTGTCTGTTTCTCTTGGACTGCCTGGTGGTCACCCCTTCCTTTCCTTCCTCAAGTCCCTTCAGCTGCGGTGTGACCACCTCTTTAAACGTGCTATCCACGATGCTCTCAGACTTGCGGATGCTCCACAGTGTTTCCAGCCGCCGTTCCAGCTCTGAAACCCGAGCTTCCAGGAGCTGCAGCTGGACACACTTCCTGCACACATGCTGGTCCCGGGGACTGGAAATGTTCCCGCATTCCCACATGCAGCAAGAGGAGCAAACCACGGCTTTAAGCTCTCCTACCATGACTAAACCCTTTAAATTTAAAACTTTATAAAACTATTATAATAAAAAAAATCAAATAATTCTTGCTCAAACAATGACTTACAATTCAATTCGGTTTGAAAAATACCCACCAGGACTTACTCACCAGTCAGCTGTGCTCTTTGGAAACTCTCGGTTCCTCTCACGCTCTTTGAGGACAGGTAGGAAATGAAAGGAGCTCCTCGGTCCCACCTCACCGAACTCCCTCAGTCACAAGACTCCCACTTCAGTACTCTACTGCAGGCCCAAGTCAGCACTCCAGTGCAAATGAACCCTGGAACCCTCATCCCTGGAACCACTCTGGTAAATCTCCTCTGCAGCCTGTCAAGTATTCTCACATCCTTCCTAAAGAGTGGTGACCAGAACTGGACACAATACTCCAGTTGGGGCTTAACCAGAGCTTTATAAAGGTTCAGCATAACTTCCCTGTTTTTGTACTCAATACTTATCTAGTTATGAAGCCCAAGATTCCATATGCTTTGCTAACTACTCTCAATATGTCCAGCCGCCTTCAAAGATTTATGCACATGAACCCCCAGGTCTCTCTATCCCTGTATACTCTTTAGAATTGTGCCATTTAGTCTATATTTCCTTTCCCTCTCCCTTCTGCCAAAATGCATCACCTCACACTTCTTTGTATTAAATTCCATCTGCCCGTTCTACTAGCCTATCTATGTCCTGTTGCAGTTGATTGGTATCATCCTTGGTGTTTGCCATAGCACCAAGTTTGGTATCATTGGCAAATTTTGAAATTTTACTCTATATTCCAATATCCAAATCATTTATATATATATATCAAAAAAGCAGTAGTCCTAGCATGAATCCTTGGGGAACACCACTGTCTACCATCCTCCATCTGAAAAATAACCATTTACCACAACTCACTGTTTTTTGTCCTTAAGGTAATTTTTTATCCAAGCTGACACTGACCCTCCTATTCCAGGAGCCTCAATTTTGGTAACCAGCCTATTATGTGGTACTTTGTTTAAGGCTTTCTTAAAATCCATTTAGACAACATCCATTGCATTCCCTTCATCAATCCTCTCTGTTACTCCATCAAAAAATGTAATTAAATTAGTCAAACACAATCTGCCTTTTACAAATCCATGCTGGCTCTCCTTAATTAGTTCAAACCTATCCAGTTGCCTTGTGATTTTTTTCCTTGATTATTGTTTCTAAAACCTTACCCACCACTGATGTTAGACTAACTGGCCTGTAGTTACTAGAAATGTCCTTTCTTGAATAAGGGTATTATATTTGCTACTCTCCAATCCTCTGTCACCTCCCCCATATCTAGGGAAGATTGGAGGATTATGGCAAGCCCTTCTGCTATTTCTACCCCACTTCCTTAAGCAACCAGGGTTGCATGCCATCTGGACCAGGTGACTTATCCATTCTAAGCATAGCTAGCCTTTCCAGTACATCCTGCCTATCAATTTTCACCCCATCCATTATCTCTAATATCTCTGCTTCAATCGATATTTTATCAGAATCTTTTTTCTTAGTAAACACTGATACAAAGTACTCATTAAGTATTCCAGTCATGCCCTGTACATCGAAGCATATATCACCCTCCTTGTCCCTAATAGGCCCCACCCATCTCTTACTACCCCCTTACAAATGTGGGTTAATTCATTTATTTATTTATTTATTTATAAATAAATTAATGAATTAACCCACATTTGTAAGGGGGCAGTAAGAGATGGGTGGGGCCTATTAGGGACAAGGAGGGTGATACATGCTAGAATTAAAGAAAGCCAGCATGGATTTCTTAAGCGAAAATCATGTTTGACTATCATGCTGGAGTTTTTTGGGGAAGTAACAGAGGGTTGATGGTGTACATGGACTTTCAAAAGGAGTTTGATACAGTGCCACACAACAGACATGTGAGCAAAGTTATGGCTCATGGAATAAAAGGGACTGCAGCAACATGGATACGGCATTAGCTGAGTGACAGGAAACAGAGAGTAGTGGTTAATGGATGTTTTTCAGGCTGGAGGAAGGCTTGTAGTGGAGTTCCCCAGGGGTCAGTGTTGGGACCCTTGCTTTTCTTGATAGATATTAATAACCTAGACCTTAGTGTACAGGGTACAATTTCAAAATTCGCCTTTGATACGAAACTTGGAAGCATTGTGAACCGCAAGGAGGATAGTGCAGAACTGCAAAAAGGCATAGACAAGTTGGTGTAACGGGTGGATAGGTGGCAGATGAAGTTCAGTGCAGAGAAATGTGAAGTGATGCATTTTGGTAGGAAGAATATGGATTAATTATATCTCAAGCTCAATTTGAGAGTGCACAGACTCGAATTCATGTCTTTCAGACATGAGCCAAGCGACTCCATGGACCAGTTTGTCAGTCGCTGTCATGCCAAAGACCGAGTGTATGATTTTACTGACACCAAACTGGCAGATTGTATCATCGAGCTTGTGATTGCATCCACAACGAAGGATTTCTTGGACAAATCCAAAGATTACACGGTTGATGCCTTGAAGGATGGTCACAAATTTGAGTCCATCATCGCGGATCAGCAAAGCCTTCAACCTTTGTGTGTTAGGAAGAACATCAGTGCATGGTTTCCAAATCTAAGTCACATGCACAAGGTGCAGGCTTTTATGTTTGCCTAAAGTCTCAAATCCATATTCAAAGCATGTGGTGTCGGGACCATTGGAAGCAGCAATGTCACAAAGCCAAGACAGACATTGCGGGCAAGAGTCCTGAACACAAACAGTCGAACCGCAGGACAACTCTCCGCCCTGACAAGCTTTGCAATTCTCTATCACAACACAGCCTATTCATCCACGAGGTTTCAGGTGACACTAACATTACTGATCCTGAAGATCAGTGTATCAGTATAAGTGAGCAAGCGGAACAGACATTCCATGTCATCAATGTTTCCGAGCACATTGATTCGATTACTCCACTGGAAGCATTTGCATCCATTCATATTTCCTGTTTAGGAAAAGAGAACACACACTTGCTCCAGACAAAAGGGGGCACGGGTGCTAGGGTAAAGATTTTACCCCTACACATCTTAAAACACATGTATCTGGGTAAATGCCATTCCAAGATAACTTCGACCTTCACTCAGCTAACTGCTTACAATGGATCCCTGATCCCATGTCTCGGATCCATTATGATTAAGTGCTGTTATAATGATTCTGATTGGATACCCTAACTCTTCTATATTGTTCAAACAAATGGATCTGCTATGTCTGGACTGCAAACATGCAGTGACCTAGCCTTGACTACCATCATTGGGCAACACCAAACACTATTTCTTCCAGTCCTCAGACAGTAACTAGAAGGAACCTTGCTGGGAGTGAACTTCCCAATACGAGCCCTGGTTCTCCTGGTTTTCCAATGATTTTCCAATTCTGCCCATACTGTGCCCAGAAAATAAAAGCTCATTTCAACTTCTGTGCACCTAGTTGTTTCAAGAGTCCCAAGGGTGAGAATGAGGATGTTCATTATCTCAAGTCCATGGAAGACTCCGTTGCAACTCATACAAGATCCAAGACTAGATTTCAGACAGAGTCTACACAATCTTCTTCTGCAAAATGCAGTTCACAAACATTTGTTCCAGTATCTGAGAACCGCTACCCAATTTTGAACTCTGGCAGAGTTATCAAACCACCTTTACGTTTTCATGATGCATGTTCTCGCATTTTCTTATTGTTTTATTTTGTATTATCTCAGAACACTTTTCTGTACATGTATATAGTTAACTTCAATAAGGGTGCAACAGTAATTATGGGTGACTTTAATCTACATGTAGATTGGTCAAACCAATTTCGCAATAATATTGTGGAGGAGGATTTCCTGGAGTGTGTACATGATGGTTTTTTAAACCAACATGTTGAGGAACCAACTAGAGAACAGGCTATCCTAGACTGGGTATTGTGCAATGAGAAAGGATCAATTAACAATCTTGCTGTGTGGGGTCCCTTGGAGAGGAGCAACCATAACATGATAGAATTCTTCATTAAGATTGAGAGTGAAGTAGTTGAATCCGAAACTAGGGTACTGAATCTAAATAAAGGGAACTACGTAGGTTATGAGGCGAGAGTTGGCTATGGTAGATTAGGTAACTTTACTGAAAGGGTTGACAGTGGATAGGCAATGGATAATATTTAAAGAACATGTGCATGAATTACAACAATTACCCATTCCTGTCTGGTGCAAAAATGAAACCGGAAAGGGGGCTCAACTGTGGCTTACGAAAGAAATTAGGGATAGTATTAGATCCAAAGTGGAGGCTTATAAAATTGCCAGAAAAAGCAGCAAGTCTGAGGATTGGGAGCAGTTTAGAATTCAGCAAAGGAGGACAAAGAGGTTGATTAAGTGAGGGAAAATAGAGTATGAGAGTAAACTTGTGGGGAACATAAAAACTGACTGTAAAAGCTTCTATAAATATGTGAAGAGAAAAAGATTAGTGAAGACAACTGTAAGTCCCTTACAGTCAGAAATGGGGGACATTATAATGGGGAACAAAGAAATGGCAGAACAATTAAACACATACTTTGGTTCTGTCTTCACAAAGGAGGACACAAATAACCTCCCAGAAATGTGAGGGAACCAAGGGTCTAATGAGATGGAGGAATTGAAGGAAATCAGTATTAGTAAAAAAAATGGTGCTAGGGAAATTAGTGGAGTTAAAGGTTGACAAAATCCCCAGGGCCTGATAATCTACATCTCAGAGTACTAAAGGAAGTGGCCCTGGAAATAATGGATGCAATGGTGGTCATCTTCGAAAATTCTATAGACTCCGGAGTAGTTCCTACCGATTGGAGGGTGGCAAATGTAACCCCACTATTTAAAAAAGGAGGGAGAGAAAAAACAGGAAATTACAGACCAGTTAGCCTTACATCAGTAGTGGGGAAAATGCTAGTGTCTATTATAAAGGATGTGATAGCAGAACGTCTGGAAAGCAAAAACGGGATTGGACAAAGTCAGCATGAGTTTATGAAAGGGAAATCATGCTTAACAAATCTACTGGAGTTTTTTGAGGATGTAACTAGTAGAATAGATAAGGGATGTGGTGTATTTGGATTTTCAGAAGGCATTTGATAAGGTCCCACAGAAGAGGTTAGTGCGCAAAATTAAAGCATATGGGATTGGGGGTAATATACTGGCATGGATTGAGAATTGGTTGACAGACAGGAAACAAAGGGTAGGAATAAATGGGTCTTTTTCCAGGTGGCAGGCAGTAACTAGTGGGGTATCGCAGGGATCAGTGCTAGGACCCCAGCTATTCACAATATATATCAATGACTTGGGTGAGGGAACTAAATTTCCCAGTTTGCAGACGACACAAAGCTGGGGGGAATGTGAGCTGTGAGGAGGATGCAAAGCGGCTCCAATGTGATTTGGACAAGTTGGGTGAGTGAGCAAATGCATGGCCGATCCAGTATAATGTGGATAAATGTGAGGTTATCCACTTTGGTTGTAAAAACAGAAAGGCAAATCATTATCTGAATGGTGATAGATTGGGAAAGGGGGAGGTGCAACGAGACCTGGGTGTCCTTGTGCTCCTGTAGCTGAAAGCAAGCATTCAGGTGCAGCAAGCAGTTAGGAAGGTGAATGGTATGTTGGCCTTCATTGCAAGAGGATTTGAGTACAGGAGCAAGGATGTCTTATTGCAGTTATACAGGGCCTTGGTGAGACCACATCTGGAGTATTGTGTGCAGTTTTGGTCTCCTTATCTGAGGAAGAATGTTCTTGCCATGGAGGGAGTGCAAAGAAGATTTACTAGGCTGATTCCTGGGATGACAGGATTGACGTATGAGGAGAGATTGGGTCGACTAGGCCTATATTCACTAGCGTTTAGAAGAATGAGAGGGGATCTCATTGAAACCTATAACATTCGAACAAGACTAGACAGGCTAGATGCAGGGAGGATGTTCCCGATGGCTGGGGAGTCCAGAACCAGGGGCCACAGTCTCAGGATACGGGGTATGCCATTTAGAACCGAGATGAGGAGAAATTTCTTCACTCAGAGGGTGGTGAACCTGTGGAATTCTCTACCACAGAAGGCAGTGGAGGCCAAGTCATTAAATATATTCAAGAAGGAGATAGATATATTTCTTAATGCCAAAGGAATCAAGGGATATGGGGAGAAAGTGGGAACAGGGCACTGGGTTAGACGATCAGCCATGCTATTTTTTGAATGGCGGAGCAGGCCCAAAGGGCCAAATGGCCGGCTCCTGCTCCTATTTTCTATGTTTCCATTTCGATGTTTCTACTTGCCTAAAGGAGATGCTTATATTTGTAAATATGTTCCTCTTTTCCTTTTGGAAAAAGGGAGCGTGTTGTCTGTGAACACCTTTAAGAGGTGTGGTTGCAACATCACATTAGACATGTAAGAGTTATGATGTAACACACCACATAATGCTGAGTGTTAAGTCAGTCTTGAAGATATACCTGTATTGTAAGCATCTCAATGGAATCGCTGCTATCTCAGTAATCAATAAAGACCCCACAATACTGCATTCCTGATTCCATCTGGAGTGGTTATTCTTTGTGTGAAATCAATACTAACACAGAAATTCAAGGAACACACAACACTAACTGCCGCATTTCCTGCATTATAACAATGACCACACTTTGAAAAGTACTTCATTGGCTATAAAGCACTTTGAAATGTCTGGTGGTTGTGAAAGGCGTGATATAAGTGCAAGCTTTTTTTTATGAGGAAGAAACAGCGCCACTTGCTTTCATAATCACAGCTACCAGCTCAGATACTGACACTGTGCGGACTGCAGCGGAAAGCTTTGATACACGATTTGCACATTGTGAGACACTGGGTAGGGGACAAGGGTAGCTAGAACAGATACCAGCTCACCATAGGGCATGGTCACAAATGAGTTCATTTGCAGAGGACTCAGATGAGGACTTTGATGGCATGGCCAGCAGAAGAAGGTAGATCGGTGTGCACAATGCTTGGTGCATTGGCAGGCCTGGCAGAAAGACTGCAATCAATACCAAAGAGGATGAAGGAATCTGGCACCAACTTGGCACAGGGCTTTGCAAAGAGCTTGGAGCTCATTCTTTCCAGCATGGAAGTGGTGGCCAACCATGAAGCAGCATCTGAAATGAGAGGAGAGCTGATGAATGCATGGCTGGAGAGATGGTGCAGGAGGGAGGGCTTTAGATTCCTGAGACATTGGGGCCACTTCTGGGAGAGGTGGGATCTGTACATGGATGCCTCAACAGGAGTTTTGCTATTGCTGTTGGGAAGGGTTTAAAGTAGCTTGGCAGGGAGATGAGAACCTGAGAGTATATTCAGATGTGAGAGAATAAAAGTTGGAAAAGGAAGGCAGAAAATTAGCGAGGCTGTTTGGAAGGCAGAGGAAACAAAGGCTGGAAAATAGACAACAAGAGAGTTTGACAGTACTAAATTGGATAGCGTCAATGCAAGAAGTCTTGCGAATAAGGTAGATGAGCTGAGAGCACAGATTGATACATGGGAGTTTGATATTATATCTTTTATTGAGACATGGCTGTAAGAATGACAGAAATGGCAGCACAACATTCTTGATAATAGGGTTTTCGGATAAGATAGAGAGGGGGTAAAAAAGGTGGTGGGTTGTAATATTGATTAAAGAAACAAGTATAGCTGTGAGGAGGGATGATATAGTAGAAAGATCATCAAATTAGGCCATATGTGTTGAAATGAAGAACAAAAAAGGAGCAATCACTTTACTGGGAGTATCCTATTGACCCCCAAACAGTCAGAGGGAAATATAAAGGAAAATATGTTGGCAAATCTCTGAAAAGTGCAAAAACAGTAGGGCAGTAATAGTGGGGAATTTCAACTACCCTAACATTAACCGGGATAGAATTAGTGTGAAAGGCACTGAGGGAGAACATTTTTAGCCAATACATAACAAGCCCAACAAGACAGAGGATGGTTCTGGACTTTGTTTTCGGGAATGAATCTGGGCAGGTGGAAGGGGTATCAATCGTAGGATCAAAATCCTGGAACTCCCTCCCTAACAGCACATGGACTGCAGTGTTTCAAGAAGGCAGCTCACCACCATCTTCAGAAGAGCAATTAAGGATGGCAACAAATGCTGGTCTTGCCAGCAATGCTCACATCCAGTGAGAGAATAAAAAAAGTGCTTGGGGATCACTTTGGTGAAAGTGATCATAATTCAGTTAGATTTAGGGTAGTTATAGAAAAGGACAAAGATAGGCCAGGAATAAAAGTTCTCAATTGGGGAAAAGCTAATTTTACTGAGCTGAGATGTGATTTTGCTAAAGTGAACTAGAAACAGCTACTTGAAGGTAAACTAGTGCCAGATCAGTGGGAGGCATCAAGGAACAGATAGTGAGGGTTCAGACCAAGTATGTTTCCTTAAAGAAAAAGGGTGGGACTAAGAAATCCAGAGGCCCCTGGATTTCAAGAGGCTTAAAGGAAAGGATAAAGAAAAAAGAGAAGCTTCTGACAAGTACCCAGGGCTCAATACTACAGAGACCCTAAAGGAGTGTAAAAAGTGTATGGGTGAAATTAAAAAGGAAATTAGGAATGCAAAGAAAGGGCATGAAAAATATTGGCAATTAAGTTCAAGGAAAACCCAAAGACTTTTTATAAACACATAAAGAGCCAGAGGAAAACTAAAGAAAGAGTAGGGCCTATTAGGGACCATAAGGCTAACTATGTGTGGAAGCAAAGGACCTGGGTATGGTTCTTAATGAATACTTTGCCTCTGTTTTCACAAAAGAGAGGGACAATATAGACATTGCAATCAGGGATGAGGAATGTGAAATATCAGATGAAATTAACATAATGAGAGAGGAAGTATTAACGAGTTTAACATCTTTGAAAGTGGCTGAATCCCCAGGCCCGGACAAAATGTATCCTAGGCTGTTAAGGGAAGCAAGAGAAGAAACAGTAGACACTCTGACCATCATTTTCCAGTCCTCCCTACAGGTATGGTGCCAGAGGACTGGAGGACAGCTAACATTGCACCATTGTCAGGGCCAATATCCTTTGCAGTATCCATTTCTTGATATCACATGCAGTGAATTGAATTGACTGAAGTCTGGTATCTGTAATGCTGGGGACTTCAGGACGAGGCCGAGATGGATCATCCATTGGCAGTTCTGGCCGAAGATTGTTGCACATGCTTCAGCCTAATGTTTTGCACTGATGTGCTGGGCTCCACCATCATTGAGGATGGGGATATTTGTGGAGTCACCTCCTCCTGTTAGTTGTTTAATTGTTCACCGCCATTCACAGCTGCAGAGCTTAGATCTAATCTGTTGGTTGTGGGATCGCTTAGCTCTGTCTATCGCATGCTGCTTGGCATGCAAGTAGTCCTTGATTGTAGCTTCACCAGGTTGACACCTCATTTTGAGGTATGCCTGGTGCTGCTCCTGGCATTGCCTCCTGCACTCCTCATCGAACCAGGGTTGGTCTCCTGGCTTGATGGTAATGGTAGACTGAGGGATATGCCGGGCCATGAGGTTACAGATTGTGGTTGAGTACAGTTCTGCTACTGCTAATGGCCCACAGCACCTCATGGATGCCCAGTTTTGAGTTGCTAGATCTGTTCAAAGTCTTTCCCATTTAGCACAGTAGTAGTGCCACACAACACGATGGAGGATATCCTCAATGTGAAGACGGGACTTTGTCTTCACAAGGAATGTGTGGTGGTCACTCCTACCAATACTGTCATGGACAGATGCATCTGTGGCAGGCAGATTGGTGAGACAAGGTCAAGTATGTTTTTCCCTCGTGTTGGTTCCCTCACAACCTGTTGCAGACCCAGTCTAGCAGCTATGTCCTTTAGGACTCAGCCAGCTTGGTCAGTAGTAATACTACCGAGTCACTCTTGGTAATGGACAGTGAAGTCCCCCACCCAGAGTACATTCTGCGTCCTTGCTACCTCAGTGCTTCCTCGAAGTGGTGCTCAACATGGAGAAGTACTGATTCATCATGTGAGGCCAGGATGGTAGATGATAATCAGCAGGAGGTTTCCTTCCCCTTGTTTGACCTGATTGCATGAGACTTCATGGGGTCCAGAGTCGATGTTGAGGACTCCCACGGCAATTCCCTCCTGACTATATACCACTGTGCTGCCACCTCTGCTGAATGCACCCAGGGATGGTGATGTCAGGGACATTGTCTGTCCGATATGATTCTGTAAGTATGATTATGTCAGGCTGCTGCTTGACTAGTCTGTGAGGTAGCTCCCCCTATTTTTGGCACAAGCCCCCAGATGATAATAAGGGCGACTTTGCAGGGTCGACAGGGCTGGGTTTGCCATTGTCGCTTCTGGTGCCTAGGTCGATATCAGATGGTCCGTCTGGTTTCATTCCTTATCGACTTTGTAACAGTTTTTTTTACAACTGAGTGGCTTGTTAGGCTATTTCATTGCTGTGCCTCTGGAGTCACATGTCGGCCAGACCAGGTAAGGACAGCAGATTTCCTTTCCTAAAGGACATTCAAGAACCAGAGGGGTTTTAATGACAATGGTTTCATGGCCATCATTGGACTAGCTTTTAATTCCAGATTTATTAATCGAATTCAAATTCTACCTTCTACCATAGTGAGATTTGAACCCATGTCCCCAGAGCAATACCCTGGGTGTTTGGGTTACGTCCATTCGGCCCTTCGGGCCTGCTCTGCCATTCAAAAAAATAGCATGGCTGATTGTCTAATTCAGTGCCCTGTTCCCGCTTTCTCCCCATATCTCTTGATCCCTTTGGCATTAAAAAATATATCTATCTCCTTCTTGAATATATTTAATGACTTGGCTTCCACTGCCTTCTGTGGTAGAGAATTCCACAGGTTCACCACCCTCTGTGAAGAGATTTCTCCTCATCTTGGTTCTAAATGGCATACCCCGTATCCTGAAACTGCGACCCCCGGTTCTGGACTCCCCAGCCATTGGGAACAACCTCGCTGCATCTAACCTGTCTAGTCTTGTTCGAATGTTATAGGTTTCAATGAGATCCCCTCTCATTCTTCTAAACGCTAGTGAATATAGGCCTAGTCGACCCAATCTCTCCTTATACGTCAATTCTTCCACACCTGCCACTCTACCAGTGCCCTTACTGTTGTCTCTCTGCCAGCCAACCCAGACTGCTATTGCCCATGTTGGAAATACTCAGCAGGTCTGGCAGCAACTGTGGAGAGAGAAACAGTGTTACTGGGCTGGCTTTTATGAGCCTGCTGCCTATCTCGGCGGTGAGTTCAAAAAATGGCGGCCCGCCCAGGCGGGCCACATGCCAGAGAACTGCTGTGATCTCAAGCGCAGTGGCTCATTTAAATAGCCGGGTGGCGCACCGCCACCCACCTCCCAATCATGTGGAGGGGGCGGGCAGTCTGTCCCCGGCAATGACGTCATCTGCTTGTGCGCAAGCGCTGACGCCATTTTTAAAGGGCAGCCAGCCCTGCCGGGATATTTAAATTTTTGAAGTGAACCCCCACCAAATTTAAATAAGTAAAGTTCCAACATCCCTTTCCCACCCCCCCCCCACCAACAATGATTACATTAACCATTTGTTCTTCCCCCCAAAATACTTACCTTTAAAATCTGACCATCCCCCCTGCAAACTGCACAAAGTGTAAGGTTCAACCCTTCGCACCATCCCCTACACCCATTTGACTCCGTCCTCCGTCCCCCACCCCCGCACTGATAAACCTACCTCCTCCCCCCTCCTCACCAGTGTGGCGCCTCATATACCTGGACGGGGAACTGCCGGCCCCGCCAAAGATCGCGGCAGGCCCTCAAGATGGTGGGTGAGTACATTTAAATCAATTAATTTTATTGATTTGATTATTTAAAGTGTGTCCTGTCGTCCAGTAGTAGGGGGAGGGAGGGGGTGGCTGCCACAGTGCCCAGCTACCGTCAGGAGGATCGGGCTGGGCTCTACCAGAGTCGACGTCTGTGGTGGGCCTCATCTGGAGCCATCTTCAGGCACCCCTGCTACTGATCACGATGTCGAGGGCTTCTTTAAATGCAGCCAGTGTTTCAGGTCAATGACCAGGCTGGCCATTCTAGAGCCAAAGCTGCTTGAGGACATTCTGCAATGTCTCCTCCACTGAAAGTCAGCAGTCTTCTGCCAGCCATCCTGCAGCCACTGCATAGGGGCAATAGGCCAGGCAAAGGCACAGGGAAGACAGGCAATAAGGGAATGCACAAGGGTGATTAGTTGATGTTTGTCTGCAATATGGTGTGCTTGATTCATAAATTTGATTTGGACTGTTCATTTTATGATAGCTTTTATTTTTGGATTGCAGCCAAGTGAACACTGTGATGCATAGTAACAGAGGGAAGGTAAGGTGTGGGACTGTTAGTAAATAGGGAATTGGAGTTGTGTTTATTGGTTTCACAGTCCTCTTTCTTCCTGTTTCTCTTCTTCCTCCTCAGCTGGTCCCCGTACAGCTGGTGGCAAGGGCTGTGCCCTCATGATTGTGAGGTTGTACAGCATGCAGCAGACTACCCCGAGTCTTGACATGTGTTCTGCAGGGCAATTCGGGCAGTGGAAGCAATGTTTCAGTATCCCAATGATCTAATCATTTCATGTGGCAGCGTGGCTGTCCTCACAGGTACACTGCGTGTGTGTGTGTGTGTTGCAACTGGTGTGTCAGCCATGACATTACCAGATAGTCATTGTCATCCATCCGTTACCTTCTGGTTTGTTGTGGTGGCTCAAGTGCAGATGGTAGAGCAGACATTTGCAGAATGAAAGCATCATGACTGCTGCCAGGATTCCGGCCATTGACCTGCGTGATATGCTGCATATGGTCGCATACCAGTTGAACATTGAGGGAGTGGATCCCTTTTGATTGTGGTACATCTCAGAATTGACATGTGGTGTCTGCAAAGTGTCGTGCATGCAGTCAATGGCACCCTGCACCCTGGGGAAGCCTGCAATCCTCGCAAAGCCACATGTTCACTCTGCCTGCTTCACCACACTGTTGTAACTCTTGTGCTACCTTGTGATACATATCAAAAAGCTCATCATGCTTGCTTCTTTACATAACCAACAGCTGTTTTGTAAGATCAATGTGCCTAAAGTGCATATCAATATTAGACAGCACTGATTGGAACTAAAATAATGCAAGAGTACTACAGAAGCATTTTGGTCCAGATTTGTGTTAACTGAGTTCAAAGAACATGATGGTATTTTACAGGCACAGATAAAGTCCAGAACTTGGGGTTATCACCTTAAAATTAGAGCTGGGCTGTTCAGGCGTGATGTCAAGAAGCACTTCTTCACATAAAGGGTAGTGGAAATCTGGAACTCTCTTCCCCAAAAAGCTGTTGAGGCTGGGGGCTAAGTGAAAACAGATTTTTGTTCAGTAAGGGTATTAAGGGAAATGGAATTAAGATGAATTTAAGATCCAGAACAGCCGTGATCTAATTGAATGGTGGGATAGGATTGGAGGGCTGAATGGTTTACTCCTGTCCTTATCTTCCAATAGCTTCCTCCCCTCGCTGTAATGGGCAGAAATCCAAGGATAAAACTCCATGCACACCCAGACAGCCACCATCTATTGGATAATGAATGAGAAAGCCCATTTGATGCGGTTCTATAGAAATTAATTAAAGCTGCTCTATGTAGGAAGGATGATTTATTGTGGCTCATTCAAAGGCAAGTTTCCCAACCTGCTTGGTGCATAATTGTAACTACATCAGTTAATAATCTGTTAGAAAACAAAGAGCTCTATTATTATGGCTGTACAAAACTCTGGTGAGACCGCACCTGGAGTATTGCGTGCAGTTCTGGTCACCGCATTATAGGAAGGATGTGGAAGCTATGGAAAGGGTGCAGAGGAGATTTACTAGGATGTTGCCTGGTATGGAGGGAAGGTCTTATGAGGAAAGGCTGAGGGACTTGAGGTTGTTTTCGTTGGAGAGAAGGAGGAGGAGAGGTGACTTAATAGAGACATATAAGATAATCAGAGTGTTGGATAGGGTGGATAGTGAGAGTCTTTTTCCTCGGATGGTGATGGCAAACATGAGGGGACATAGCTTTAAGTTGAGGGGTGATAGATATAGGACAGATGTCAGAGGTAGTTTCTTTACTCAGAGAGTAGTCGGGGCGTGGAACGCCCTGCCTGCAACAGTAGTAGACTCGCCAACTTTAAGGGCATTTAAGTGGTCATTGGATAGACATATGGATGAAAATGGAATAGTGTAGGTCAGATGGTTTCACAGGTCGGCGCAACATCGAGGGCCGAAGGGCCTGTACTGCGCTGTAATGTTCTAATTCTAATTCTAATTATCCATGTCTCTTCAGAGAGGCTATAAAAATATTCTCATGTTCATTTTTATGAAAAGTATTTATTGAGGAACCAAGACAGAAAGCCAAGTTCAATAATGTTAATAAGTTCACCAAGGATGAAAACATTCAAAGAGAAGCTGAGTTACAACAGCAACGGTAACAACCACTTTAGTTTGTTTGGTGCTGAAAAGGTAAACAAGGAATCTGAATGTTTGACAAAGGGAAGCAATGGACATTGAGCAGGAAGTAAGGAATTTGGAAAGGGGAAACCAAAGGCAGTCAAAGAGGTGTGTATTCAGTTTTACAAGGGAAGCAACAAGATGAAGTGATATGACTGAGATTTCCAGAGGGTAAGGACATTCTTGGGTGACAGATCAGCTACAAAAAGAGCATGGAACAAGCAATAATCCACAGACTCCTGTATTTCCAATTCAAACTGGAGCAATGACATGAAGGGATTTGAAGCACTGGAAAAAGATCTTCAAACCAATTCAAAGATAGGGAGGGATTTGAATGCAAGACTGAAACTTGCTTGGACAGCGGGAGGCAAGGGAGCTTGTTGGTGGGATTGTATGGCAGCTCACCATTCAAAAATCACGCAAGAACATATGGTTAATGCTTATAGGTTGGCAAAGAACTTATGCACCCAAGTGTTATGATAGAGGTCAAGGATAACAGCCTGGGTCTGGATTACATCTTTGAACAGTGGTCTAGGAAATGAGATAAGGGTTTTGCAACAAAGAGTCAAGTAGGAGTAGGAAGAAGCTGAATGTCCTGCTCATGACCTGAGTGTCAGCAAATCTAGACCTCAGCAAACCAATTGATGCTTGGGGGAGTGTGACAACAAGGTGAGAAAGTTGTCTGGGGTCAGTTAATGTCTTCACCTGGTCTTATTGTAACAGGGTTTTATTTTTTAAACACACTTTTGAGCTCCCTCTTTTGTGAATCCTTGTTCACAGCTTTCCAATTATAAGGCAAAGAAACCAACACACCAGGTTTTCTCAGGTTTAAAGGAGAAAAGTGATATTTATTAAATCTTAGACTTAAACTCTAATACGGTTGAGGCCTACGAATATACGATGCGCCCATGCTAGCATGCACACACAATATACACAGGCAAATAGGGACAGAAAAGAGGAGAGGAAAATATAGTAGAGAGGAGTTTGAGGCAATATCAGAAGAGTTTCTTGTTTACTGCGCTTCGAGCTCACTTGATCGTAGGTAGTCTTGCTGTTCATCGGGGCCCAATGTTCTTCTTAAACCTTGTTCACGTAGGAGACTTTTCTCTCTTTGAGGTTCATGTGTTTCCACAAGATTCAGTTTCATGGGAAAGAGATGGAGGCAGGCAGGACTGGAGAGGAGGCTCTGTTCCAACCGGGAGCACATGGCTTTCTGAGTTCAAATCCTCTGTTGGAAGTTCAAATTCAAAACCTCCAGGAGTCAGTCAGTCAGGTGACCAAACTGGTCAGACCACTTCTTCTGTGTATTGGGGAAGCAACAACTCGGTCCCCTTGTTCCAACACTGTCTGTTACTATTCAAATGTCTTTCCAGTCAGGGGCTTGCAATTATAAGTTTTAATGTTCATGTGGCGAAATAATGTGTGCCTCAGTCTTGGCCGGCGTGGTGGGGGAGGTGGGGGGGGGCGGTGGGGGGTGTTGTCTGACAGGGACCTTTAACCTGCCAGAGTGGTTGTGTGTTGGGGCATGTAGGAGTTTAATAAAGCAAAAAATGCTGGTGTGTTGGGAACCCAGTATAAACCTGATGACCTTCGTGACAAAGAGGGGAATTTTAACTCCACGTGGACTAAAATTTCAAAAATCTGAAGCTGCCTTGACCACACCTGCTTCCAGTTTTAGAAGAGGTGGGTTGGTGGGGTGTATGACTATCTTGCTTTCGAGAGGCAGGTCAGTTATTGAAACATGCTAATGAGGCAGGTATCAGGCCAGGTTTCCCGGGGTTCAGGAAAATCAACAGCTGAAGGGAGGTGAGACAGGCTGGATCAAGTAGGTAAAGTAAGCACCTTTCTAGCACTGCTTGTGGGCCAGGAAGAGAGGAATGCTTCCCCCACAGCTCCCCTCACAACACCCCAAGCTATCCTGCCATGATCTGTCTCCTTTCCCACTATCTGAAGCACGGAAGACTGATTTGAGGAACCCTCCCCCCTCACAAAGATCTCTCCCTGCCTTGCAATCTCTTCAAAACCTGTCCCCCAATCTCTCTCTCTCCCTGCTCTGCACTCTCCAGCTACAACCTTCTAGCGCAAGTCTTCCTGCTCAACAGCGACTTGATTCTCAACTGACTAGCTGTCAGCTGGGAAACCAAGGAAAGGAGTTAAATGAGGTCCCTCCGTTAAATTCAGCAGGACCTCTGTGCTACTCGGGGTTTCCAGCTGTTCAGACCTCTCCCTCCATTCTCTCTCCGTCTCCCTGTAAATATAGGGGTGTAAGAGTCATCAATTTAACTGAGGAGAGAGGTTAGGAGAAATATCTTTCAACAGAGGATTGTTGGAGCATAGAATGCTTTGCCACAGGTGATGATTGAGCCAGAGACCATGGCACATTTTAAGGGAAATTGGATAAATAATTTGAAATAGAGGAAGATACAGGGTCTACAACGAGAGCAGGTGGCTGTGGGATCAGTTCCAGATTGCAATAGCAAAGAGCTGGCACAAACACAACGGGCTGAATGGACTCACTCTGTGATATAAATCTTTTTGGTTTGATGGTTCTAAGTAACAGCAGTTTTTCTCCCAGTTTCTGTTAATGTTTTTCTATTTTTGGAGGGGTTGGAATGCTTGGAGTTGGGAATCTGGGAGAAGACATCTTTCGAGTGGCATTATTTGATGTGTGAATCTTTGGAGTTTGAAACCATGGAGTAGCAATATTTGGAATAATAACAAAGTGAGCATCCTTAGGATAGGGATCCATGGAATCCAGGATCTTTGGAGTAGGGAATCCTTGGAATTGGGGATCTTTGGAGTGGGCAGTCTTGGAGTGAGGATCCATGGATTCAGGGATCCTTGGAATAGTGATGCTTAGAGTTGGGATTCTTGGAGTATTGATACTTGGAGTTGGGATCCGTGGAGTATGGCTATCTATCTATAGATAAAAGATCTATGAGCTGTGTATCTGTGATTTCCAGATATGCAGAGCCAAGGCTTCGCTGTGGTGTGATCAGGTTCTTCTATTGATCCTGGGTCAAATGTTTCCTCATGCTTGTGAAAAGCTGGCACCTTGTGTTATTGAACCCATTCTCGTTTAGACAAGAGACAGAAAAAAGTCAATGTTTAATCACACTGCCAATGCGTTTGCAGATTCCCACTGTTTTCCGTTTTAGTGAAATTCTGACACATTCTCAAAGAACTCATTTATGCTGTCACTCCCAACAGCAAGCAGGGGAATTTTGCTTCCAGGATTCTTTTTCAAATATATTAAAAATTATAAAGAATAGTAGTAAGGGAATTCAGAGCTAGAGATCATTTTTACAGGACAAGAAACTAATAAATGATTGGAATTAAATTATATAGCAACTATTCCTCACTTAAAATTTAAAGCTGAGCATCTGTTTTATAATTCATTTGATATCTAACGGTATAATTTATCTGATAAGTAACTGTATAATTTATTTAATATAAAATTATAATTACTTTTTGAATCATTCGGTACACGGTGTTGGTTTTGAGAAATCACAGGGTAATTAGATTAGAAAATAGCTGTCACATTTTTGGGTTTTAACTTCAAATATTTTCTCAGAATTTGGAAGCAGACCTTACATGCCCTATGATCTAGAATACATCTTTTAATAGAATCATACAGAACAGAAAGAGGCCAATAGGACGATTGTGTCTGTGCTGGATCTTTGGAACAGTTGTCCAATTAGCCCCATTCCCCTGCTGTTTGACTCTAGCCCTGCAACTTTCTCCCCTTCAGTCCAATACTCAGGTAAAGAAAAGCAAGACTTAGGTACTGCAGTACAGAACCCTTACCCCTTATATCAATTGCTGGAATGCCTCATGTGCCCCCAAGTGTTCCAAAGTGCACAATCTACACTGAGACCCAGGTTGTGAACCAACCACCCATTCATTTAAGTAAAACAGGTAACTGAACAGTATAGAGTGCAAAAAAGTGTTAGACATTGCACTATTTTTCTCTATGCAACAGAATAATAAATGTGACCATCCCTTTCACTCTGTATATGCCGATAATTTATGTAGGGTTCTCTCAACAGTTGTTGAGGGAAGATATGTGGAAAGCACGCAGCAATAATGTAGTTCAGTCCCACAGATTTTAAAAAAGGATCTGAACAGTTAATTCTGTTTTGATCTCCACAGATGCTCCCTGACCTGCTGAGTATTTCCAATATATTCTGTTTTTATTTAAAATCGGAGCTCACTTCTTGCTTTGTGAAATATGCCACAATTTCAAATGAGCAAATCGTTTCCGCTGAATAGTGTAACCGCAAACACAGAACTTCTCAGCCGATTAAAAAAACAGAACCCTCTGATATGGGTAATAGAGAGCACACTTGGAAACGGACTGCCCAGCTTAAACTCAGACGAGATATATTACCCAACATCTTTTGAAGATGTACAAAAACAAAAGGTAAAACAATCAACAGCCGTTCATAGGTTATCAACAACGTGTCCACATAAATCCAACTGGCATTTTAGTGCAGTGAATACAGAGATACCTGAGCAACAAGAGTTCTTCTTACGATGGTGCATCTGAAATGAACTCTATTGCATCCTATACTGTAAAGTGAATTCCTTGTAAGTTGTGCAAAAATGTTACTACATGACTGATCTAACCCCACATGATGCTGGGTTTTTAACCCCTCATACACTACTTCTCGCAACAAGTAATTCAAATCAAAAAAATCATATTGATTTTGTTTCAAAAACAGCAAATTCACTGCAAAGTTCAGAAGGGAACTGGATGAGGTCCTGACTATTCCTGAGGCTGATATCACTGCAGACAAAATGTGCGATGATGGGTGATATGCCTCATCGCCACTGGTCTCCAGAATTCGGTGTTGTTCACCTTCAGCAGTTGGAGACGAATGTTCCAGAATTATTTTCTGGAACATTGGCCGAGGTTTCTTTTTTTTTGCCTTCTGTTATTTTCAGCATGTAGGCATCAAGGATAACGTTTATTGCCCATCCCTAATTGCCCCTAAGAAGGTGGTGGTGAGCTGCCTCCTTGAACTGCTGCAGTTCATGTGGTGCAGGTACACCAACACTGTTGTTAGGGAGGGAGTTCCAGGATTTTGACCCAGTGACAGTGAAGGAACGGCGATATAGTTCCAAGTCAGGATGGTGTGTGGCTTGGAGGGGAACTTGCAGGTGGTGGTGTTCCCATGCATCTGTTGCACTTGTCCTTCTAGGTGGTAGAAGTCGCGCGTTTGGAAGGTGCTGTCTGAGGAGCCTTGGTGCATTTCTGCAGTGCATCTTGTAGATGGTACACACTGCTGTCACTGTGCGTCGGTGGTGGAGGGAGTGAATGTTTGTGGATGGGGTGCCAATCAAGCAAGCTGCTTTGTCCTGGATGGTGTCGAACTTCTTGAGTGTTGTTGGAGCTGCATCCATCCAGTGGACAGTATTCCATCACACTCCTGACTTGGGCCTTGTAGATGGTGGACAGGCTTTGGGGAATCAAGAGGTGAGTTACTCACCGCAGGAGTCCTAGCTTCTGACCTGTTCTTGTAGCCACGGTATTTATATGGCTACTCCAGTTCAGTTTCTGGTCAATGGTAACCGCAAGATGTTGATAGTTGGGGATTCAGTGATAGTAATGCCATTAAATGTCAAGGGGAGATGGTTAGAATCGCTCTTGTTGGAGATGGTCATTGTGGCACTTGTGTGGCGCGAATGTTACTTGCCACTTATCAGCCTAAGCCTGGATATTGTCCAGGTCTTGTTGCATTTCTACACAGACTGCTTCAGTATCTGAGGAATCACGAATGGTGCTGAACATTGTGCAATCATCAGTGAACATCCCCAATTCTGATCTAATAATCAAAGGAAGGTCATCGATGAAGCAGCTGAAGATGGTTGGGCCGAGGACACTACCCTGAGGAACTCCTGCAGTGATGTCCTGGAGCTGAGATGATTGACCTCCAACAACCACATGTTTCTTTGTGCGAGGTGTGACTCCAACCAGCAGAGAGTCTCCCCCTTGATTTCCATTGACTCCAGTTTTGCGAGAGCTCCTTGATGTCATACTCGGTCAAATGCTGCTTTGATGTCAAGGGCAGTCACTCTCACCTCACCTCTTGAGTTCAGTTCTTTTGTTCAAGTTTGAACCAAGGCTGTAATGAGGTCTGGAGCTGAGTGGCCCTGGCAGAACCCAAACTGAGCGTCACTGAGCAGGTTATTGTTAAGCAAGTGCCACTTGATGGCACTGTTGATGACACCTTCCATCACTTTACTGATGATCGAGAGTAGGCTGATGGGGCGCTAATTAGCTGGGTTGGATTTGTCCTGCTTTTTCTGTACAGGACATAACTGGGCAACTTTCCACATTGCCGGGTAGATGCCAGTGGTGTCGCTATACTAGAACAGCTTGGCATTTTCTGGAGCACAAGTCTTCAGTACTATTGCTGGAATATTGTCAGAGTCCATAGCCTTTGCAGTATCCGATGCCTTCAGTCATTTCTTGATATCATGCGGAGTGAATCGAATTGGCTGAAGACAGGCATCTGTGATGCTGGGGACTTCAGGAGGAGGCTGAAATGGATCATCCACTCGGCCCTTCTGGCTGAAGATTGTTGCACATACTTCAGCCTTATCATTTGCACTGATGTGCTGGGCTCCACCATCATTGAGGATGGGGATATTTGTAGAGCCACCTCCTCCAGTTCATTGTTTAATTGTCCACCACCGTTCATGACTGAATGTGGCAGGACTGCAGAGCTTAGATCTGATCTGTTGATTGTGGGATCGCTTAGCTCTGTCTATCGCATGCTGCTTATGCAGTTTGGCACGCAAGAAGTCCTGGGTTGTAGCTTCACCAGGTTGACACCTCATTTTGAGGTATGCCTGGTGCTGCTTCTGGCATGCCCTCCTGCACTCTTCATTGAATCAGGGTTGATCTCCTGGCTTGACGATAATGGTAGAGTGGGGAATATGCCAGGCCATGAGTTTACTGATTGTGGTTGAGTACAATTCTGCTGCTGCTGATAGTCCACAGTGCCTCATGGATGCCCAGTTTTGCATTGCTAGATCTGTTCGAAATCTATCCCAATTAGCACAGGGGTAGTGCCACACAACACGATGGAGGGTATCCTCAATGTGAAGACTGGACTTCGTCTCCATAAGGACTGTGCGGTGGTCACTCCTATCAATACTGTTATGGACAGATGCATCTGCAGCAGGCAGATTGGTGAGGTTGAGGTCAAGTATGTTTTTCCCTCTTGTTCACCACCTGCCGCAGACTCGGTCCAGCAGCTATGTCCAGTGATATAATTCCAAGTCAGGATGGTGTATGACTTGGAGTGGAACTTGCAGGTGGTGGTGTTCCCATGCATCTGCTTGCCTTGTGTTTCTAGGTGGTAGAGGTCTCAGGTTTGGAAGGTGCTATTGAAGGAGGCTTGGTGAGTTGTTACGGTGCATCTTGTAGGTGGCACACACTGCTGCCGCTGTGCACTAGTGGTGGAGGGAGTGAATGTTTAAAGTGGTGGATGGAGTGTCAATCAAGTGGACTGCTTTGTCCTGGATGATGTTGAGCTTGTTGAGTGTTGTTGGAGCGGCACACATCAGGCAAGTGGAGAGCATTCAATCACAGCCCTGACTTATGCCTTGAAGATAGTGGAAAGGCATTGGGGAGTCAGGAGTAAGTCACTCACCATAGAAAACCCAGCCCGTGGCTTGTTCTAGTAGCCACACTATTTATGTGACTGGTCCAGTTGAGATTTTTTGCCTGTCCCAGAAGATTCCATGGCTGCTGGTGAGCAGAGTTGTTGAAGGTTATGATGCCTAATTGTGACATGGTTGTGAGGGATAGTCTCAATGGACCGCCTGATCTACTCCTGTTTCTTATATTTGTATGTTCACATGATCATCAAGCCCTTTTTGAACAGTTTCTCCTTCCTCCATCCATTGCTATAGGCTCCCAATTATGGTTTATGCAGGGCTGTGAATATTTAAGCTCCGATGCTTTAGGGCCATGTCTTCAGCCTGCAATCCACTGAGTACTGACCTTTCCAGTAGTGTGAAGCAGTTTAGAGGCCTGTTGTCTCCCTCAGGGATGGACAAAAGATCAAAGGACCAGTAAAAGGATGCCCCACTTCCTCTGCTCCTTGATGTCAATGAGAAGTAGCACAGCCCTGTGCCTGAGATCAAATTGGCTGCTACCAGCTTGACAGGGGAATGAAGTATACCAAGAAATAAATTCTAATTGTATCCAATTAAATAATAAGAAATGGATAAGATAATTTCACTATGCCTTTTGCAGTGAATGCAGCTTATGCATAATATTCACAGTGAATCTTTTTCTATTAGTTGCCTCCCATCCTGAAAGTATTGACTCCTCAGTACAGTTCAATGGGCTGCACTTCTCAGTGCAGTACAGTTCAATGGGCACTGACTCCTCTGTGCAAACCTGTTCAATGGGCATTGATTCTCAATGCACTACAGTTCAATGAGCACTGACTTTTTAGTGAAGTACAGTTCAATGGGCATTGACTCCTCAGTGCAGTACAGTTCAATGGGCATTGACTACTCAGTGCAGTACAGTTCAATGAGCATTGATTATTCAGTGAAGTACAGTTCAATGAGCATTGACTCCTCAGTGAAGTACAGTTCAATGAGCATTGACTACTCAGTGCACTACAGTTCAATGGGCATTGACTACTCAGTGAAGTACAGTTCAATGGGCATTGACTCCTCAGTGCAGTACAGTTCAATGGGCATTGACTCCTCAGTGAAGTACAGTTCAATGGGCATTGACTCCTCAGTGAAGTACAGTTCAATGGGCATTGACTCCTCAGTGAAGTACAGTTCAATGGGCATTGACTCCTCAGTGAAGTACAGTTCAATGGGCATTGACTACTCAGTGCACTACAGTTCAATGGGCATTGACTACTCAGTGAAGTACAGTTCAATGGGCATTGACTCCTCAGTGCAGTACAGTTCAATGGGCATTGACTCCTCAGTGAAGTACAGTTCAATGGGCATTGACTCCTCAGTGCAGTACAGTTCAATGGGCATTGACTCCTCAGTGAAGTACAGTTCAATGGGCATTGACTCCTCAGTGAAGTACAGTTCAATGAGCATTGACTACTCAGTGAAGTATAGTTCAATGAGCATTGACTCCTCAGTGAAGTACAGTTCAATGAGCATTGACTACTCAGTGAAGTATAGTTCAATGGGCATTGACTCCTCAGTGAAGTACAGTTCAATGAGCATTGACTACTCAGTGAAGTATAGTTCAATGAGCATTGACTACTCAGTGAAGTATAGTTCAATGGGCATTGACTCCTCAGTGAAGTACAGTTCAATGGGCATTGACTCCTCAGTGAAGTACAGTTCAATGAGCATTGACTACTCAGTGAAGTATAGTTCAATGGGCATTGACTCCTCAGTGAAGTACAGTTCAATGAGCATTGACTACTCAGTGAAGTATAGTTCAATGGGCATTGACTCCTCAGTGAAGTACAGTTCAATGAGCATTGACTATTCAGTGAAGTATAGTTCAATGAGCATTGACTACTCAGTGAAGTATAGTTCAATGAGCATTGACTACTCAGTGCACTACAGTTCAATGGGCATTGACTACTCAGTGAAGTACAGTTCAATGGGCATTGACTCCTCAGTGCAGTACAGTTCAATGGGCATTGACTCCTCAGTGCAGTACAGTTCAATGAGCATTGACTACTCAGTGCACTACAGTTCAATGGGCATTGACTCCTCAGTGCAGTACAGTTCAATGGGCATTGACTACTCAGTGAAGTACAGTTCAATGGGCATTGACTCCTCAGTGCACTACAGTTCAATGGGCATTGACTACTCAGTGAAGTACAGTTCAATGGGCATTGACTCCTCAGTGCAGTACAGTTCAATGAGCACTGACTACTCAGTGAAGTACAGTTCAATGAGCATTGACTACTCAGTGCACTACAGTTCAATGGGCATTGACTCCTCAGTGAAGTACAGTTCAATGAGCACTGACTACTCAGTGCACTACAGTTCAATGAGCATTGACTACTCAGTGCACTACAGTTCATTGGACATTGACTCCACAGTGCAATACAGTTCAATGAGCACTGACTTCTCAGTGCACTACAGTTTAATGAGCATTGACTCCTCAGTGCAATACAGTTCAATGAGCATTGACTACTCAGTGCACTACAGTTCAATGGGCATTGACTACTCAGTGCACTATAGTTCAATGGGCATGACTACTCAGTGCACTACAGTTCAATGAGCACTGACTTCTCAGTGCACTACAGTTCAATGGGCATTGACTCCTCAGTGAAGTACAGTTCAATGAGCATTGACTCCTCAGTACACTACAGTTCAATGGGCATTGACTACTCAGTGCACTACAGTTCAATGAGCACTGACTTCTCAGTGCACTACAGTTCAATGAGCATTGACTCCTCAGTACACTACAGTTTAATGGGCATTGACTACTCAGTGCTGTACAGTTCAATGGGCATTGACTCCTCAGTGCAATACAGTTCAATGGGCATTGACTACTTAGTGCACTACAGTTCAATGGGCATTGACTCCTCAGTGAAGTACAGTTCAATGAGCATTGACTCCTCAGTGCAATACAGTTCAATGGGCATTGACTACTTAGTGCAATACAGTTTAATGGGCATTGACTACTCAGTGCTGTACAGTTCAATGGGCATTGACTACTCAGTGCACTCCAGTTCAATGGGCATTGACTATTCAGTGCTGTACAGTTCAATGGGCATTGACTACTCAGTGAAGTACAGTTCAATGGGCATTGACTACTTAGTGCACTACAGTTCAATGGGCATTGACTCCTCAGTGCAATACAGTTCAATGGGCATTGACTCCTCAGTGCAGTACAGTTCAATGGGCATTGACTCCTCAGTGCAATACAGTTCAATGGGCATTGACTACTTAGTGCACTACAGTTCAATGGGCATTGACTCCTCAGTGCAATACAGTTCAATGAGCATTGACTCCTCAGTGCAATACAGTTCAATGGGCATTGACTACTTAGTGCACTACAGTTCAATGGGCATTGACTCCTCAGTGCAATACAGTTCAATGGGCATTGACTCCTCAGTGCAGTACAGTTCAATGGGCATTGACTGCTCAGTGCAGTACAGTTCAATGGGCATTGACTCCTCAGTGAAGTACAGTTCAATGAGCATTGACTACTCAGTGAAGTATATTTCAATGTGCATTGACTACTCAGTGCACTACAGTTCAATGGGCATTGACTACTCAGTGCAGTACAGTTCAATGGGCATTGACTCCTCAGTGAAGTACAGTTCAATGGGCATTGACTCCTCAGTGAAGTATAGTTCAATGAGCATTGACTACTCAGTGCACTACAATTCAATGGGCATTGACTCCTCAGTGCACTACAGTTCAATGGGCATTGACTCCTCAGTGAAGTACAGTTCAATGGGCATTGACTCCTCAGTGAAGTACAGTTCAATGGGCATTGACTCCTCAGTGAAGTACAGTTCAATGAGCATTGACTACTCAGTGCACTACAGTTCAATGAGCATTGACTACTCAGTGAACTAAAGTTCAATGGGCATTGACTACTCAGTGCACTACAGTTCAATGAGCATTGACTACTCAGTGCACTACAGTTCATTGGACATTGACTCCACAGTCCAATACAGTTCAATGAGCACTGACTTCTCAGTGCACTAAAGTTTAATGAGCATTGACTCCTCAGTGCAATACAGTTCAATGGCATTGACTACTCAGTGCACTACAGTTCAATGAGCACTGACTTCTCAGTGCACTACAGTTCAATGGGCATTGACTCCTCAGTGAAGTACAGTTCAATGAGCATTGACTCCTCAGTACACTACAGTTTAATGGGCATTGACTATTCAGTGCTGTACAGTTCAATGGGCATTGACTACTCAGTGAAGTACAGTTCAATGAGCATTGACTCCTCAGTACACTACAGTTTAATGGGCATTGACTACTCAGTGAAGTACAGTTCAATGAGCATTGACTCCTCAGTACACTACAGTTTAATGGGCATTGACTACTCAGTGCGAAGAGAAATGCAGACTGGTTTCAATCTCATAATGAAGAGCTGGAACCTGTCATAGCCGCTAAGCGCATTGCACTTTTGAACTACAAGAAAGCCCCCAGCGATTTAACATCCGCAGCACTTAAAGCAGCCAGAAGTACTGCACAAAGAACAGCTAGGCGTTGCGCAAACGACTACTGGCAACACCTATGCAGTCATATTCAGCTGGCCTCAGACACCGGAAACATCAGAGGAATGTATGATGGCATGAAGAGAGCTCTTGGGCCAACCATCAAGAAGATCACCCCCCTCAAATCTAAATCGGGGGACATAATCACTGACCAACGCAAACAGATGGACCGCTGGGTTGAGCACTACCTAGAACTGTACTCCAGGGAGAATGCTGTCACTGAGACTGCCCTCAATGCAGCCCAGCCTCTACCAGTCATGGATGAGCTGGACATACAGCCAACCAAATCGGAACTCAGTGATGCCATTGATTCCCTAGCCAGCGGAAAAGCCCCTGGGAAGGACAGCATTACCCCTGAAATAATCAAGAGTGCCAAGCCTGCTATACTCTCAGCACTACATGAACTGCTATGCCTGTGCTGGGACGAGGGAGCAGTACCCCAGGACATGCGCGATGCCAACATCATCACCCTCTATAAAAACAAAGGTGACCGCGGTGACTGCAACAACTACCGTGGAATCTCCCTGCTCAGCATAGTGGGGAAAGTCTTTGCTCGAGTCGCTCTGAACAGGCTCCAGAAGCTGGCCGAGCGCGTCTACCCTGAGGCACAGTGTGGCTTTCGTGCAGAGAGATCGACTATTGACATGCTGTTCTCCCTTCGTCAGATACAGGAGAAATGCCGTGAACAACAGATGCCCCTCTACATTGCTTTCATTGATCTCACCAAAGCCTTTGACCTCGTCAGCAGACGTGGTCTCTTCAGACTACTAGAAAAGATCGGATGTCCACCAAAGCTACTAAGTATCATCACCTCATTCCATGACAATATGAAAGGCACAATTCAACATGGTGGCTCCTCATCAGAGCCCTTTCCTATCCTGAGTGGTGTGAAACAGGGCTGTGTTCTCGCACCCACACTTTTTGGGATTTTCTTCTCCCTGCTGCTTTCACATGCGTTCAAATCCTCTGAAGAAGGAATTTTCCTCCACACAAGATCAGGGGGCAGGTTGTTCAACCTTGCCCGTCTAAGAGCGAAGTCCAAAGTACGGAAAGTCCTCATCAGAGAACTCCTCTTTGCTGACGATGCTGCTTTAACATCTCACACTGAAGAATGCCTGCAGAGTCTCATCGACAGGTTTGCGTCTGCCTGCAATGAATTTGGCCTAACCATCAGCCTCAAGAAAACGAACATCATGGGGCAGGATGTCAGAAATGCTCCATCCATCAATATTGGCGACCACGCTCTGGAAGTGGTTCAAGAGTTCACCTACCTAGGCTCAACTATCACCAGTAACCTGTCTCTAGATGCAGAAATCAACAAGCGCATGGGTAAGGCTTCCACTGCTATGTCCAGACTGGCCAAGAGAGTGTGGGAAAATGGCGCACTGACACGGAACACAAAAGTCCGAGTGTATCAGGCCTGTGTCCTCAGTACCTTGCTCTACGGCAGCGAGGCCTGGACAACGTATGCCAGCCAAGAGCGACGTCTCAATTCATTCCATCTTCGCTGCCTTCGGAGAATACTTGGCATCAGGTGGCAGGACTATATCTCCAACACAGAAGTCCTTGAAGCGGCCAACACCCCCAGCTTATACACACTACTGAGTCAGCGGCGCTTGAGATGGCTTGGCCATGTGAGCCGCATGGAAGATGGCAGGATCCCCAAAGACACATTGTACAGCGAGCTCGCCACTGGTATCAGACCCACCGGCCGTCCATGTCTCCGTTATAAAGACGTCTGCAAACGCGACATGAAATCGTGTGACATTGATCACAAGTCGTGGGAGTCAGTTGCCAGCATTCGCCAGAGCTGGCGGGCAGCCATAAAGACAGGGCTAAATTGTGGCGAGTCGAAGAGACTTAGTAGTTGGCAGGAAAGAAGACAGAGGCGCAAGGGGAGAGCCAACTGTGCAACAGCCCCAACAAACAAATTTCTCTGCAGCACCTGTGGAAGAGCCTGTCACTCCAGAATTGGCCTTTATAGCCACTCCAGGCGCTGCTTCACAAACCACTGACCACCTCCAGGCGCGTATCCATTGTCTCTCGAGATAAGGAGGCCCAAAAGAAGAAAAAAACTCAGTGCTGTACAGTTCAATGGGCATTGACTCCTCAGTACACTACAGTTTAATGGGCATTGACTACTCAGTGCTGTACAGTTCAATGGGCATTGACTACTCAGTGCACTACAGTTCAATGGGCATTGACTCCTCAGTGCAATACAGTTCAATGGGCATTGACTACTTAGTGAAGTACAGTTCAATGAGCATTGACTCCTCAGTGCAATACAGTTCAATGGGCATTGACTCCTCAGTGAAGTACAGTTCAATGAGCATTGACTCCTCAGTGCAATACAGTTCAATGGGCATTGACTACTTAGTGCAATACAGTTTAATGGGCATTGACTACTCAGTGCTGTACAGTTCACTGGGCATTGACTACTCAGTGCACTCCAGTTCAATGGGCATTGACTCCTCAGTGCAATACAGTTCAATGGGCATTGACTACTTAGTGCACTACAGTTCAATGGGCATTGACTCCTCAGTGCAATACAGTTCAATGGGCATTGACTCCTCAGTGCAATATAGTTCAATGGGCATTGACTCCTCAGTGCAATACAGTTCAATGGGCATTGACTCCTCAGTGCAATACAGTTCAATGAGCATTGACTACTTAGTGCAATACAGTTTAATGGGCATTGACTACTCAGTGCTGTACAGTTCAATGGGCATTGACTCCTCAGTGCAATACAGTTCAATGGGCATTGACTCCTCAGTGCAATACAGTTCAATGAGCATTGACTACTCAGTGCTGTACAGTTCAATGGGCATTGACTACTTAGTGCACTACAGTTCAATGGGCATTGACTCCTCAGTGCAATACAGTTCAATGAGCATTGACTACTCAGTGCTGTACAGTTCAATGGGCATTGACTACTTAGTGCAATACAGTTCAATGGGCATTGACTCCTCAGTGCAATATAGTTCAATGGGCATTGACTCCTCAGTGCAATACAGTTCAATGGGCATTGACTCCTCAGTGCAATACAGTTCAATGGGCATTGACTCCTCAGTGCAATACAGTTCAATGAGCATTGACTACTCAGTGCTGTACAGTTCAATGGGCATTGACTACTTAGTGCAATACAGTTCAATGGGCATTGACTACTTAGTGCAATACAGTTCAATGGGCATTGACTACTTAGTGCAATACAGTTCAATGGGCATTGACTCCTCAGTGCAATACAGTTCAATGGGCATTGACTACTTAGTGCACTACAGTTCAATGGGCATTGACTGCTCAGTGCAGTACAGTTCAATGGGCATTGACTCCTCAGTACAGTTCTCTTCTACATCGCCCTTAGCACTGGAAACGACAAAGGAACACCCTGCAGTCGACCCTGCAAAGTCCTCCTTACTAACATACGGAGACATGTGCCCAAATTGGGAGAGCTGCTCCACAGATTAGTCAAGCCACAGTATGACATAGACATACTCACCGAATCATACCTGACAGCCAATTTCCCAGGCTCCTCCAGCACCATCTCGGGGTGTGTCCTGTCCACCGGACCCAGCAGAGGTGGTGTCACTGTGGTATACTGTCGGGAAGGAGTGGCCCTGGGGATCCTTAATATTGACTTCGGACCCCATGAAGTCTCATGGCATCGGGCCAAACATAGACAAGGAAACTTCCTGCTGATTACCACCTACTGCCCTCCCTCTGCTGATAAATCAATGCTCCTCCATGTTGAACACCACTTGGAAGAAGCACTGAGGGCAGCAAGGACACAGAATGTACTGTGAGTGGGGGACTTCATTGTCCATCACCAAGAGTGGCTCAGTAACATAACTACTGGCTGAGTTGGTCGTGTGTTGAAGGACATATCTGTTAGACTGGGCCTGCAGCAGGTGGTGAGGGAACCACCAAGAGGGAAAAAAATATTTGACCTTGCTCTCACCAATCTGCCTGTCGCAGATGCATCAGTCCATGACAATATTAATAGGAGTGACCATCACACAATCCTTGTGGAGACGAAGTCCCATTTTCACATTGAGGATACCCTCCATCGTGTTGTGTGGCACTGCCACTGTGTTAAATGGTGTAGATTCAGAACAGATCTAGCAATGCAAAACTGAGCATCCATGAGGCACTGTAAGCCATCAGCAGCAGCAGAATTGTATTCTACCGCAATCCCTCACTCTACCATTACCATCAAGCCGGGGGATCAATCCTAGTTCAATGACAAGTGCAGGAGAGTGCAGCACAGGCATACCTAAAAATAATGTGCCAACATGATGAAGCGACAACACAGGACTGCACGCCTGCTAAACAGCAGAAGCAGCATTTGATAGAGCTTAGTGATCCCACAGCCAATGGATTGGATCAAAGCTCTGTGGTCCTGCCACATCCAGTTGGGACTGGTCATGGATAATTAAACAACTAACCAGAAGAGGAGGCTTCACAAACATCCCTATCATCAATGATGGGAAAGCCCAGCATGTCAGTGCAAAAGACAAAGCTGAAACATTTGCAACCATCTACAGTCAGAAGTGCCAAATGGTTGATCCATTTTGGCTTCTTCCTGAAGTTCCCAGCATTACAGATGCCAGTCTTCAGCCAGTTCGATTCACTTCATGTCATATCAAGAAATGGCTGAAGGCACTGGACACGGCAAAGGCTATGGATCCTGACAACATCCTGGCTGTAGTACTGAAAGCTTGTGCTCCAGAACTAGCCATACTCCTAGCCAGTCTGTTCAAGTACAACTACAACTCTAGCATTTACCCAACAATGTGGAAAATTGCCCAGGTAGTTCCTGTGCACAAAAAGCAGAACAAATCCAATCCAGCCAATTACGATCTCATCAGTCTACTCTCGATCATCAGCAAGGTGATGGCAGGTGTCAAGCAGCAGTTACTCAGCAATAACCTGCTCTACGTAGTTCAGTTTGGGTTCTGCCAGGGCCACTCAGCTCCAGACCTCATGACAGCCTTGGTCCAAACATGGACAAAAGATCTGAATTCAAGAGGTGAGATTAGACTGACTGCCCTTGACAGCAAGGAAGCATGTGACTGAGTATGACATAAAGGACAACTAGCAAAACTGGAGTCAATGGGAATCGGGGAAATCTCTCCACTGGTTGGATTCATATCTAACACAAAGGAAAATGGTTGTGGTTGTTGGAGGCCAATCATCTTATCCCCAGGACATCACAGCAGCAGCTCATCAGGGTAGTGTCCTTGGCCCAATCATTTTCAGCTGCTTCATCACTGACCTTCCCTCCATCATAAGATCAGAAGTGGGGATGTTTGCTGATGATTGCACAATGTTTAGTACCATTCACGATTCAGACATTGAATCAGTCCGTGCCCGCATGCAGCAAGACTTGAACAACATTCAGGCTTGGGCTGATAAGTGGCAAGTAACATTCGCCCTATACAACAGTGAGGCGATGACCATCTCCAACAAGAGAGAAGCTAACCATCTCCCCTTGACATTCAACAGCATTACCATCACTGAATTCCCCCACATCAACATCCTGGGGGTTTCCATTGAGCAGAAACGCAATTGGACCAGCCATAGAAATACAGAGACTGGGAATTCTGCAGCAACTAACTCACCTCCTGATTCACCAAAGTCTGTCCACCATCTACAAGCCACAAGTCAGGAGTGTGATGCAATACTCTCCACAGTCTGATTGAGTGCAGCTCCAACATCACTCAAGAAGCTCGGCACCACCCAAGGCAAAGCAGCCCACTTGATCGGCACCCCATCCACCACCATCAACATTCACTCCCTCCACCACCAGTGTACAGTGGTAGCATGTGTACCATCTACAAGATGCACTGCAGCAACTCACCAAACCTCCTTAGATGGCACCTTCCAAACCCACGACCTCTACCACCTAGAAGGTCAAGAGCAGCAGATGCATTGGAACACCACCACCTGCAAATTCCCCTCCAAGCAACACACCATCCTGACTTGGAACTTTATTGGCATTCTTTCACTGCTGCTGGCTCAGAAATCTTGAACTGTCTTCCTAACAGCACTGTGGGTGTACTTATTGGACTAGTAATCTAGAGGCCCAGGCTAATGTCATGAGGGCAGGCGTTCAAATCCCACCACAGCAGCTGGTGGAATTAAATTTAATTAGTTTATAAATTCAATTAATTAATAAAAAAATTCTGGAGTTGAAAGCTAGTCTCAGTAATGGTGCCAGAAAACTATCGTCGATTGTCGTAAAAACCAATCTGGTTCACTAATGTCCTTTCGGGAAAGAAGTCTGTTGTCCTTGCCTGGTATGGCCTACATGTGTCACCAGATCCACAGCAATGTGGCTGACTCTTAACTTCCCTCTGAAATGGCCTAGCAAGCCACCTGGTTATCAAGGGCAATTAGGAATGGGCAAACAATGCTGGCCTTGCCAGTGACACTGACATCCCATGAGCAAATACAAAAAGTGTTCAATGGGCAGTCACTGCTCAGTGCAATACATTTTAATGGTGACTGATTCATGCAGTGCTGTTCAATGCGAATTGACTCTTCAGTGCAGTTCAATGGACATTGATTCCCCACTGCAGTACGATTCAATGCTCGTTGACTTATTAGTGTAGTGCAATTCAATGGACACTGATTCCTCAGCTCAATACAGTTTAATGGGCGTTTGTACCTCAGAGCAGTTCAGTGGGCATTGATTCCTTAGTGCATACAGTTCAGTGGGCATTGACTTGTCAGTGCAGTTCAATGGGCAATGATTCTTTAGTGCAACACAGTTCAACAGACAGTGATTCCTTAGTACAGTTCAATTGGCATTGACTCCTTAGCACAGTACAGATCAATGGACACTGTCTCCTCAGTACAGTTCAATTGGCATTGACTCCTTAGTGCTGTTCAATGGACATTGAAGCCTCAGTTCAGTACAGTTCAATGGGCATTGACTCTTCAGTATAGTTCAATGGGCACTGACTTCTCAGTACCGTTCAATGGGCATTGGTTCCTCCATGCAGTACAGTTCAACGGACGTTGACTCCTCTGCCTAGTAAAGTTCAATGGACATTGCCTCCTCAGTACAGTGCAATTCAATGGGCATTGGTTCCCCCGTCCAGCTCAATAGGCATTGATTCCTCAGTACAGAGCAGTCCATGGACACAGTAGTTTTTTATATTCTTTCTTTCATATGGGGGTAGTACCTCAACTGTAACTAAGTTCATCCCCCTTTATTTACCAAATAAGGTTGTATAACTGTCAATTTCAAGGTAAGATCCATCCTCTTTGATTCCTAAGAAAGGTTGTATAACTATATTAATTTCTAGGTAAGGTCCGAGCCTCTTTGATTTATAAGAAAGCCAAATTGTGAGCTTCATGATGGTCAATTTTTTATTAGTCATCTAACTATGTTTCAAGATTATCGTTCAGTTTGAGGTCTGTTCTGATGGAAGGTCACTGACCTGAAACGTTAACTTTGCTTCTCTCTCCACAGATGCTGCCTGACCTGCTGAGTATTTCCAGCACTTTCTGTTTTTATTTCAGATTTCTAGCATCTGGAGTATTTTGGTTTTAGTTCAGTTTGAGGGTTTAGTTAGCTTTGTCAAACATTCAGTTGACTGTTGTTTAGGGCTTTCAGCATCAAACCATCTGATTGACTATTGCACCGTGGTAGCTCTTGTGACAGTTTGCAAAACTATGTTATCAATGTTTTATGTGAGGTTTGTGACATTAGGAGTAGATCCATCTTTTCAGATGTAAGATGAAGCAAGCTTTTTCACTGAGGCTCCTCCCTATTTAGTATTACGGAGATGAACTATTTTAATCTTTCAGGAAGATGAACCCTTTTTAATTTTTTTAATCCTTCATTCATTGGAAAATAACTCTTTTAACATTGTAACCTCTCGTGATGGCTGAATTCCTTCACAGGCTATGTTGCCTGCCTGGGGCCAGGGTGAAGGACATCGCGTCGGAGCTGGAGAGGCACTCGGAGTGGGAGGGGAAGGATCCAATTCTCATGGTCCACATGGCTACCAACAACATAGGTAGGACTAAGAAAGAGGTTCTGCTGAGGGTTTATGAGCATTTGGGGGCTAAATTAAAAAGAACCACAAAGGTAATAATCTCTGGATTACTACCTGAGCCACAAGCAAAGTGGCATAGATTAAATAAGATCAGCGAGTTGAATGTGTGGCTCAAAGATTTGTGTTGGAGAAATGGTAAAAAGACAGAATTAAAGGCTCTTTATCTGAATGTAAGCAGTATTTGTAACAAGTTGGATGAATTGATGGCACAAATAGAAGTAAATGAGGTCCAGAAAAAGCGATGCCGAGAACCCCGTGTTGCCTCTTCTGCAGAAGGCCCACCGAATCTAGTGTCAATTTGGCAGTTAAGTGGGCAGCGGTGGGCCTTCCACAGAATCAAGCCTCATTGACTCATTCAGGCACAAAGTGCCTTTTAATGAGGGATGCCCACCCCGCCCCACCCCCGCCAGCCCCCAGCCCCCCGCTGGAGCCGGGAAGCAGACTGTATGGTTTTTCTTGCCATGCTTCCTGTGTGGCGACATGGCTGCCTGCCGCATGGCTAATTGCTGAGGCAGCAGGATGAGGCCCTTAATTAATTGCCCAATATCTCCTGATATTGGTGCAAGTCCCCACAAGAGAAGTAGACTTTGCAGGGTTGACTGGGCTGGGTGTGCCTTTGTCAAGCCTGATGCCTAGGCTGATGCTGGGAGGTCCATCCAGGTTTATTCTTGTTTGATTTTTTTGTAGTGGTTGGACACAACTGAATGGATTGCTCGGCCATCTCTGAGGGCAGTCAAAAGTCAACCAGATCACTGTTGGCCTGGAGCCACACACAGGCCACACTGGACAAGGACAGCAGACCCCCCCCCCCCACCCCCAAGGACATCAGTGAACCAGAATCCATTCTCCCAGTTTCTCCGTCTCCGACGCATCTGCTGTGATGATGTTACCTTCCATGACGGTGCTTCTGATATGACCTTTTTCCTTAACCGAGGATTTCCCCCCACTGTGGTTGACAGGGCCCTCATCGTGTCCGGCCCATTTCCCATACCTCTACCCTCACCCCTTCCCCTCCCTCCCAGAACCGCGACAGTGTTCTCCTTGTCCTCACTTTCCACCCCATCAGCCTCCATATCCAAAGAATCATCCTCCACCATTTCCGCCACCTCCATCATGATGCCACTACCAAACGCATCTTTCCCTCCCTTCCCCTGTCAGTATTCCAAAGGGATCATTCCCTCCGTGACACTATGGTCCACTCCTCCATTACCCCTAACACCTCGTCCCCTTCCCATGGCACCTTCCCTGCAATTGCAGGAGGTGTAACACCTGCCCATTTACCTCCTCTCTCCTCACTATCCAAGGCCCCAAACACTCCTTTCAGATGAAGCAGCGATTTACTTGTACTTCTTTCAATGTAGTATACTGTATTCACTGCTCACAATGTGGTCTCCTCCACACTGGGGAGACCAAACGCAGACTGGGTGACCACTTTGCGAAACACCTCCGCTCAGTCTGCAAGCAGGACCCCGAGCTTCTGGTTGCTTGCCATTTCAACACTCCCCCCTGCTCTCGTGCTCACATCTCTGTCCTGGGATTGCTGCAGTGTTCCAGTGAACATTAACGCAAGCTCGAGGAACAGCATCTCATTTATTGATTAGGCACACTACAGCCTGCCGGACTGAACATTGAGTTCAATAATTTCAGAGCATGACGGGCCCCCCATTTTACTTTTATTGTTAGTTATTTTTTTCTTTTTCAAATTTTTTTTGTGTTTGTTTTATTTTATTTCATCTTAGTTTGTTCAGTTTGCTTACCCACTTTTTTTTTCATGTTTGTACTTGCGCTGTTCAATTTTCAGTCCATTAACACCCTATCTGTACTAATGCTTTGCCGTTCAACTCAACATTAACATATTGTTTGCCTTTGCTCCACGACTTTCTGGTCAGCTATTCTGTGACCTTGTCCTATCTACACCTCCTTTGTTATCACTTGCCCCACCGCCGCTTTACTTGCTTATAACCTTTTACATTTCTAATATTTGCTAATTCTGAAGAACGGTCACTGACCTGAAACGTTAACTCTGCTTCTCTCTCCACAGATACTGCCAGACCTGCTGAGTATTTCCAGCATTTCTCGTTTTTATTTCAGTGAACCAGATGTCATTTTACACCAAGCCAGTAGTTTCATCGTCACCATTACTGACATTAGCTTTTTATTCCAGATTTATTTAATTAACTGAATTTAAATTCACCATCTCCTATGGTGGGATTCGAGCTCAGGTCTCCAATCACTAGTCCAGGTCTCTGGATTTATAGCCCAGTAACATCATACCACACTACTTTACCCTACTAAGCAAAACAAAGAAGGAGGTGGGTGTCAGAAGCATGAGGTTGATTCAAAAATTAAAGTCGGGTTTGTGTCATGGGGAGTGAAGCACACTTAGGGTTCTGGCAGTTTGACATGCACCCAACTATCAAAGCAACTTTTTGTCTCCCTCACATAGGCAGTAATCTGGTAAAGTGGATCACTCGGCCAAGATAGAACTCATCTGATTTCCATTTCCATTTCGTTGTGGAACAAAAAGTGGGCAAGGTCTATAACAGAAAGGTGATCTGCACCACTGGGTTATTGCTTATTCAGGAGGTTGAAGATTTACCCCCACTTCGCCAAACTGCGTGGACATCAAATTTTTGATTATTTTTGACACCTGCTTGTTAGTTTGTGTGCTGTGATGTTTCAGTGCAGTTCAAATGAAGCAGCTTTGTAGATTAGAACTTGTACCTAACAACTAACTGATGGGTAGGGACTGCTCGAGTACAGTGCAGGGGTCATGTTATACTCAGCCAGCTCAACTATACCTAATGGATCACATTACACCAGCCTCTCAACACCACATAGTGGCACAGTATCAATGTCATTTTGCAGCTGCTCAATTGTTTTTCAATCTCATCCTAGGAATGAATAAAAAAAATCACAATAATTTTTTTAAAAAATTAAACACAGTATCCTGAATTGCAGTTTCAAATCTATACAACAATATTAATCGCTGTATTAATTAAATGATATAGTTCATTAACTGTTGGACTGTTCCGATTTGGTAATTTTACCTTATTATTTATGTGTGCTTCCCTCTTTAAGTCTGAACACTTGACATTTTTCTTCATCCACTGCCACCGCAGTTGCTTCACCTACTTGGGGAGCATTTCAGCACAGGTTAAGATTAAGAACCAGTTAGGTATATTTTACAGACACCATGAGGAGAAGCACTGGTGTAGAAAAGACAGGAATTGAATATAAGATATGTACATAAATACATTATGAGATTAACTACATTATTTGGTGATTTAACACATTTTTACATTTTGTGGGGGGACTCCGCTGTACAAAGAAATGAAGATGGCAGGTTGGAGTAAGTGTTTTCCACTGGGAATAGTTTTTTATCACATAATTTCACACCACTCTCCCTGCCTGAACACTCGGCACTCAATTCCTCTCTGCTTCCCTTTCTGTTTCTTTTCATGTATGTTTGCGGTCATGTTACTCTTCTCATTGTCTGGCTGCATATCCACAGAATTACATTGAAACTCTCGCACTGAAACAGGCCGTTTGGCCCAACCGGTCCATGCCAGTGTTTAGGAGGAATTTCCTCTCTCGGAGGATTGTTAGTCTTTGGAATTCTGTTCCCCAGCGAGCAGTGGAGGCTGGGACATTGAACAGAGGCTGAGATAGACAGATTATTGATCTACAAGGCAGAGAAGGGTTTATTTATTTATTTTATTTAGTTTAGAGATACAGCACTGAAACAGGCCCTTCGGCCCACCGAGTCTGTGCCGACCATCAACCACCCATTTATACTAATCCTACACTAATCCCATATTCCTACCACATCCCCACCTGTCTCTATATTCCCCTACCACCTACCTACACTAGGGGCAATTTATAATGGCCAATTTACCTCTCAACCTGCAAGTCTTTGGCTGTGGGAGGAAACCGGAGCACCCGGCGAAAATCCACGCGGTCACAGGGAGAACTTGCAAACTCCACACAGGCAGTACCCAGAATTGAACCCGGGTCCCTGGAGCTGTAAGGCTGCGGTGCTAACCACTACAGGGCCAGCAGGAAAGTGGAGTTAAAGCAGCAATCAGATCATCCATGACCCGGAAAATGTCTCAACTTCCATTTCCTGCCCCCCGACCCGAAAATTCAGCCCTCGGTGTGGGATAGAGAAGGAGTAGTAGAGAGATAGAACGGAAATATTACATTCATAAAGTGCTTTTCACAACCTCAGCATGTCCCAAGTCACTTTACAGCCAATGAAATACATTTTGATGTGCAGAGGATTCCAAACATTTGCAACCCTTTGAGCGAAGAAATTTCGGCTCATCTCAGTCATAAATGGCTGACCCATGGTCCATCTGGGAGGGCAGACGGGGCCTCGGTTTAACATTTAATCCACAAGAGTGCACCTCTAACGATGCAACACTCCCGTAGTATTAACATCAGAGTGTCAACATTGGTTTTGTAGTCAAGTCTCTGGAGTCAGGTTCTGAGACCACAATCATCTGACTCAGATGCAAGATTGCTGCTCACCGGGCCACAGCTGTCACACTCCAGCCCAGTCTCTTCCCATCTCTTTTGGATATTGCTATCCACCCCTCTCTCTCAGTTATTCCCTCTGCATCTCTATCCCTCTCTCTCTCTATGTTACTCTCTCTCCATCTGGACAGAGGAGGAGAAAGAGAGCCCTCTGTAGAGGGAGCTTTACTCAGGTATTAAAATGTTTTGAAACGGGGTGGGGGGGATGGGGGGGGGGGGTAGGTGTCTGTAGTCCCCCTGGAATGGCTTCACTGTGGAGACCTGATGTCTAGGGGTTTACCCAGATCACAATCTAGAGAATTTCATGGAAATCATGAAATACAGAATTGTCAGTGAGAATAACTCGGTTAGATGCAGGAGTCTTGGTGATGGTTAAGCTGTTAACTTGTCATTCCAACATCCAGAACCAGCTACGTAAATTAGTTTGAAAAAGAGACTTGCATTTATCTCGTGATTTTCACGATTACTGGACACCTTAAAGTGCTTAACAGCCAATGAAGTACTTTTGAAATATTGTCACTGTTGTAATGCAGGAAACGCAGCAGCTAATTTGCGCACAGCAAGATCCCACAAACAGCATCGCGATAATGACAGGTAATTTGTTTTTTTTTGTAATGTTGATTGAGGAATAAATATTGGCCGGACTCCTTCGCTCTTCTTCAAATTGGATCTTTTACGTCCACCCAAACAGGCAATTAGGGCCTCAGTTTAATGTCTGATCTAAAAGACAGCACCTCTAACAGTGCAGTATTCCCTCAGTACTGCACTGCAGGGTCAGCCTTGATTTTTGTGCTCATGTCTTTGTGATGGATCCTGTGGTTTGCGGGACCCATGAGGAATATTTGCGAGCTATTGTCTGAACAGATGTTTTGTCGAATATTCTGGCAAGTGGTCTGACCCTTGGTTTGCAACTTTTGTTTCTTTTATCGGAACAGACTGTGTTTGTTAGCAGCCCGAAACAAACCTTCGTGTTGCTGGGGAGAAAAGAAGCTGGGTGGAGTCTTATAGGAGAGAGGAAGCTACTGGAGCTCAGATGATGAGAGAGTGCATTGAAGGCAGGTTGGGAAAGTAAAGGCGAGATCTAGGGGCTATCACTGTTACTAAGAGTAACTGGTTAACCAGACCCAACTATACCGGGCACAGGGTGGTCACTAAAGGGCTGGGATAAAAGATTGTATTGGATCCACACGGTCAAGCCTGTCGAGAGAGGAGAACTCAGAAGGTTCTGGAGAAGAACACTGTTGATTTTGAACTGAGAAAGTTCTGGAAAAGTGAGCTGCTGTCGAAAGACCTTAACCGTGGTGATCGTGTTGAAAGGGAACTGCTAAATCATTGAAGAAAGGAGCTGAAAATCTAGCTGAGAAAGTTCATATCTTTGAAGGACTGTGTGGTGGTAATCAGTACTCTATCTGCTGAATAGACTGGCTAGTAAATGTACAAGATTTATCTTTGATAGTTAAGGTGTAATTTGTAATATGTAATGTCCGTGATTTATCTGTTAATTCATGTTTATTTTATGCTAAATTTGTTTGATTGTTAAAGTAAGATTTATAAAAGTGAAATCTTGTCCATTCGGTTCTTCTCTCGAGGTTGTTTGGTAAATTTGATTCCTTTGGTTTGTTGGTTTCCATGGAGATTACAACAAAATTTGGGGGCTTTTGTCCAGGATTTGAACTAAGACTGGGCTGTGAAACAGGTTCATTGGAATTTTCCAGAACTTAAACCAACAAGATTTCACATTTACTTTTGCTGCATTCAGTGGGAAATCAACATGAGGAACTTCGATGGTCAGGCCTTTGTGGAGAAAGGCAATTTGTCTCTTAGTGCCTTGAAATTGTTGACAAAAGATAATTTACAGACTAGAGCGGGCAGCTTAAAATCAGGGGCTAGGAAGGCAGAGATCATTGAAGAATTAGCTCCTCACTTGAAATTGGAGAAGAAAAAGGATGTTTCTGCTCCTGTTCAGGTATAAATAACCAAAACTGAATCAGAAAGAGAAACAAGGCCATTCAAACTAGAGAAGCTGAGATTGAAAAGAGAAGAAAGAGAAATGCAAAATCTTGAATTTGAATACAAATTGAAAAAGTAATGGCTCAAAGTCGATAATCATGCATCGGAGATGAGAGATGAGGATGACACAGAGCAAACTTGTAGTTTTGATTTGGCAAAGAATATTCACTTGGTTCCTAAATTTAGTGAGGAGAGAGTAGAAATGTACTTCGTCATTTGAAAAATGGTCACAAATCTGAATTGGCCTAAATCATCTTGGACAATGATCTCACAGTGTGTAGGGAAAGCTTTGGAGGGATACTCATCTCTTTCAGATGATCACTCACGAGACTATGACAGAGTAAAGACTGCTGTTCTCAATGGGCGGCACAGTGGCACAGTGGTTAGCACTACAGCCTCACAGCTCCAGCGACCTGGGTACTGCCTGTGTGGAGTTTGCAAGTTCTCCCTGTGACCGCGTGGGTTTCCGTCGGGTGCTCTGGTTTCCTCCCACAGCCAAAGACTTGCAGGTTGATAGGTTAATTGGCCATTATAAATTGCCCCTAGTGTAGGTAGTGTAGGTAGGTGGTAGGAGAATTAAGGGAAGGTGGGGATGTGAGAGGGTAATGGGATTAATGTAGGATTAGTATAAATGGGTGGTTGATGGTCAGCACAGACTTGGTTGGCCGAAGAGTCTGTTTCAGTGCTGTATCTCCAAATAAATAAATACTTATGAGTTGGCACCAGAGGCCGATACAGACAGAAATTTAGACTTTCAAAAAGAAACAACACCAGACATATCTGGAATTTACTGGAGAGAAGGAAATGGTGTTTGAGAGGTGGTGTGACAGAAACCACATTTCCAGAGACAGCACCATTGAAGAAGATCACAGCAAAAGTTATCATTGAGGAGTTGGCCCAGTTTTTCACTAGGTACGGGTTTCCAAAAGAAATTCTGTCTGACCAAATTTCATGCCTGGTATATTTCAGGAATGAAACAGTTCAAATCATCTGTTTATCACCCACAGTCCCAAGGTGCTTTAGAGGGTTACACCAAACCCTAAAGATGATGATTAGTTCTTATTGTTTTGAGTATCTCCAGGATTGGGATAAAGGGAGATCATTTTTGTTATTTGCAACCATGGATCTGCCAAATGTGTTAACTCATTTCAGTCCCTTCAAATTGATCTATGTTTCTGGGGTTAGGGGCCCCCATAAACTGACTCAGGAGAGATGTTTTGCACAGCAGAAAGAAACTACCATGCTGGATTATGTGTCAAAGCTCCGAGAATGGCTCTCAAATGCTTGTGCAGTGGCCAGAGAACATCTCAAGGCTTCTCAGTGGGTGAGGAAAGCACAACCAGATAGAAGAGCTAAGGCAGATAGTTTTCAACTCGGGAATAGGGTGTGAGTTTTGTTGTTTTTGCCTGCGGATCTATTGAAAGCTGGTTTTATTGGGCCCAGCTATGTTAAAAGGAAACTCAGTGATGTGAACCAGGTAGTTAAAAGCTCAGAAAGATGGAAGAGGCAAAGTGAGTATCATGTGAATATGCTGAAGAGGTACAATGACCGTGAGAGTATTCAGCTAGTAGCACAGGTGGTGGAGAATGTAGATGGTGATACTGGTGTACATCAGGTACCAGGAGATGGCCTGAATTTAGTGAGGCTGTCGTGGGTCCCAGCAGCAGACCCAGAAGTGGGTGCTGGCCCAGCTCGTCACATGTGCGGCTGGCCCACTGCAATCACATGGCGGGCGGGCACTTTACATAATGGAGGCGTGGTACCCAGCCAGTTACATGATGGGCAGGTTTTGAGGAGCCGAATACGGTGTCAGATGACTCCAGAGTAGGTGCTACTGACATTTAAAAGCCCTGCCAGCCCTGCTTGCATTGCTGACTTAGACTCATTTACAGTTTCCTGGCCTCTGCTGAAGTCATTGTCGTAGTAACTTCTGGACCCCTTACCCCGGGTGAAGGATGCCGCAGGGTGGCAGAGGGAAGACACAGGGTGTTGCCTAGGTTTAGTGATGCCTCTCTCGAGGTTCTCTTCCAGTCTGCAGGGGAAAGACAGGAGGTCCTCTTCCCCAGTGACGGCAGGAGGATGTCCTCCTGTCTGACCAAGCAAGCCTGGTTGGAGATCGCAGAGGAGGTCAGCAGCTGCAGGGTCACCCCCAAAACATGGGTCCAGTGTCGTGACTGCAAGGGGTTCAATATCCAGTGCTGCTTGCTTATCACCCTCCTCTGTGTCCTCCTCATCGGATGAGGACTGACGATCAATCATGTCCTCTTCATGCAAGGCCTCCCCCTTCTGCAGTGCTAGATTGTGCAGAGCACATCAGACCACTACAATACATGAGACCCTCGTGGGGCATATTGCAGGGCTCCACTGGATCAATCCAGGCAACAGAATCTCAGCTCCAGTAGCCCAGTGGCCTGCTCGATGGTCTCTTGAGTGGACCCGTAGCAGGTGTTGTACCTCTCCTCTGCTGCAGTGCAAGGGTTCCTCACAGGCATGAGTAGCCACATCTTCAAAGGGTAGCCCTTGTCCCCGAGCATCCATCCCAGAAGGCGAGCGGGGTCTGGAAAAGCTGTGGCACCTGGGAAGGTAGAAGTTTATAGGCGTGGTGGCTGCTTCCGGGAAGTGGGACATACTAGCAGGAGGCTCTTCTGGTTGTTGCAGACCAGCTGAATGTTGCTGGAAGGGAAGCCCTTCCTGTTGATGAATGCGGCTGGCTGCTCTGTTGGAGCCTTGATGGCCACATGCGGGTAATCTATTACACCATTACCTGTGGGAATTCAGTGATGGCCCCGAAGCCAAGGTGTATGAGACCCATACCAGGCAATCAGTTGGCCTCCAGAGCGCTGTTCTTGCAGACACGAACCTGCCTTGGCATCTTTCCCTTTGCAACTCCTCTCGGCAATCTCATTAACGAGCGCCCAGCCTTGCTGATAGCCAAGCATCTCACCTGCTGGTTTCGCCAACCGACTTTCTCACCTGAGAGCAAGACCCCCCCGGAAAACACCCGAGAACAAGATCCCCCCGCACAACCGAGAGCAAGACCCCCCCTCACACCACGCGAAAACAAGAACCCCCTAACACCACCCGAGAATAATACCCCCTCACACCACACGAGAACAAGACCTCCCTCACACCACCCGAGAACAAGACCCCCCTCACACCCGAGAACAAGACCCCCCCTCACACCACCCGAGAACAAGAACCCCCTCACACCCGAGAACAAGACCCCCCTCACACCCGAGAACAAGACCCCCCCTCACACCACCCGAGAACAAGAACCCCCTCACACCCGAGAACAAGACTCCCCTCACACCCGAGAACAAGACCCCCCCCTCACACCACCCGAGAACAAGACCCCCCTCACACCCGAGAACAAGACCCCCCTCACACCCGAGAACAAGAACCCCCCTCACACCCGAGAACAAGACCCCCCTCACACCACCTGAGAACAAGACCCCCCTCACACCACCCGAGAACAACACCCCACCTCACACCACCTGAGAGCAAGACCCCCCCTCACACCCGAGAACAAGACCCCGCCCACACCACCTGAGAACAAGACGCCCCCTCACACCACCCGAGAACAAGACCCCCCTTCACACCACCCAAGAACAAGACCGCCCCTCACACCACCCGAGAACAAGACCCCACCTCACACCCGAGAACAAGACACCCCCTCACACCACCCGAGAACAAGACCCCCCATCACATCCGAGAACGACCCCCCCTCACACCATCCGAGAACAAGACCCCACCCACACCACCCGACAACAAGACCCCCCCTCACACCCGAGAACAAGACACCACCTCGCACCTGAGAACAAGACCCCCCACACACCACCCAAGAGCAGGACCCCCCCTCACACCACCCGAGAACAAGAGCCCCCTCCTCACACCCGAGAACAAGACCCCCACTCACCACCAGAGAACAAGAACCCCCCCTCACACCGAGAAGAAGATCCCCCCTCACACCACCCAAGAACAAGACCCCCCTCACACCACCCGAGAGCAAGACCCCCCTCACACCACCCGAGAACAGGACCCCCCGTCACACCACCCGAGAACAAGAACCCCCCTCACACCACCTGAGAAGAAGACCCCCCCTCACACCACCCGAGAACAAGACTCCTCCTCACACCGCCCGAGAACAAGGCCCCACCTCACGCCACCCGAGAACAAGACACCCCTCACTCCACCCGAGAACAAGACCCCCCTCACACCACCCGAGAACAGGACCCCCATCACACCACCCAAGAACAAGACCCCCCCTCACACCATCCGAGAACAGGAGCCCCCGTCACACCACCCGAGAACAAGACCCCCCCTCACACCACCCGAGAACAAGGCCCCCCGTCACACCATATGAGAACAGGACCCCCCGTCACACCACCCGAGAACAAGACCCCCCCACACCCGAGAACGACCCCACAGGCAGAGCATACAGCACTGTAGTCCGACAATGGCGTCTGCTCCTCACTCTTCCCCCATGCAGTGCTGGCCATGGCAGCCTACCTGTTGGGGCATTGGGAAATTGCATTTATCATTGCCCATCCCTCATTGTCCTTGAGAACCTATCCTCCGTTTTGTAAAACTGTAATTTAAAACCTAATATCTGGATGGGGCTGGACGATTGTGGAAAACTGTCATGTTTATTCTCAGTCAGTATCCAAAATGGCTGCAAGCCTTCCCTGCCCGGATTTCTGCTTTTCTTGGTGTTTCTGACATAATTTCACTTTCCACCAATACTCTTTATTGATAAGCTGACTGTATGGGCGGAATTTTATTTGCCAGACCCACGAGCAGTGGGGAGGTTGGTATCGGGTCAGGTACACGCTTGTTCTGTCAGTGGGATTTGCCCAGCCACAGCATTAGCATCCTACTTCCAGGTTTTTGGAAATTTCCGAGCCTGTCAGCAGCAGGAATGTTGGGCCCAGGACCTGGATACAGTCTCGGGCAAGGTTTAATGACCTCATTAGGTCAGGAAAGGTTAGCGTCATACCGTTGTCATCACTCTCTGACCTCCCAGTATTGTCCTGTGAAACATCACACAGACCAACACACCTTGCAGTTCCACACATTCCTTTCCACACTTCCTCAAGGCTCTGACTAAACCAACACTCAGAATCACCCTCAATTTATTGCCCTCTTGCCCCCATCCCTCACAGTCACCCTCCACAAATAGATCCATAGTCAAAGTGCAGGGATTTTATCAGCACTTTGGAGTTGGGCTGGAAGGCGAGAGAGATGGGAAAATGCCAGTGCAAGGCTATAAGTAATGGCTATAAGTAATGGCTATATGATAATCTTATAAAGACGTAAGAAATGTATTGATTAAAGAAAGATTTCTCTCTCTCCCTCTCTCTCTCTTATGAAGAAAGATTCCATAGCAGCTTCCGTCTGACAGATACAGGACAGTTTAGGCCTGTTATCTCTGCCAAGGAGATCAGCATTACTCTGCTTCATTTGTACGTTTGTCTGATCTGGGACAAGTAACCTATCCTGAGGAGATTGCCACCGCCAACTACGGGGATCAGCATCCACCTGCTTCACTCATTCGTTCGTCCGACCCGAGACCGGTAAACCAGTCTTATTTGTTATGGGTTGTATGACTTTTCTGCCTATTTAGCTTCATATCTAAACTGTTGCTTAATAAATGGATTTAAAACCATGTATGACTTTGCCCTCTTTTTGGGTAATTAGTGACTCCCGGACCAAATCTTACAGTGGTGTCGGAAGTGTGTTTAACTGTGCTCGGAATCATAGTTGTAAGGAGCAACAATTGTAGCTAAATGCATGTGAGTAGTTTTGAGCCCGGTAGAAATCCTCTGGAGAGTTTTGACTAAGTAATGTCAGAAGTACAATGGCATCAGCATTTCACAGGGAACTGTTGCTGGCCTGGCAGAGAAAGCAGGCACACTGGAGCAAAGGACATCCAGAGAATTATTGAAGAGTACGATGGGGATTGCAATTGCATTCTCAGTAGATTTTCGAAAGATGTCCAGAAACTCAAGCTGAAGCTAAAAAGGAGCCAAAGTGAGTTGACATATGGGGCACATTTATGTGCCGTACAGTTACATAAAAAAAAAATTAAGGTCACAGGTGGATAAGTTTCAAAAAGGAATAAATGGCTGTCAGGACAGCATTCTTGTCCTGCACTATCAGTTACATGGGGTAACAGGAAGCAGATGACAGAGTGTGTATTACAAGGAAAAAACTGGAGTAAATACTGGAACGGAATATTGAGATACAGGGAGAAAATACCGGACTAAGTGAGGAGTTAAAAGATGCAAAGGGGGCTTTGGGGGAGTTAGTTGGGAAACAGACTATCGCCTTCCCTGAAGCAGACCACACTCCATGTCTGGCCAAAATCCAACAACCTCAGGCACAAATCAACCAACAATGAGCAGTGGTGACTGCTGTGTCCAAAAGGTGACCCTGGCTCTTGCGGGGACAATATAATTGAGAAGCTCACCCCCTCTGCTCCACCTACAAGACAGACAGGAAAATACTGGTGTGTGTGGTCACCCAAGACAGGGCAAGACTGAAGAAAGGAGATAATGAACAACAATCCATGTTCACTGATGATGAGGGAGAGGCCTTCATCACAATCACACATCGGTCTCTTAAACCTGTTGAGATCAAAGCTCTAAAGGAGAAGCTGGGAATGGTGGTGGATATGAACACCGACCTCCTTTTCCTTGCAGCAAATTGGGAGATTTTTAAGGTTACCTGCCCGGAATTAGAGAAGGATGACCTTAAACAGATCCTTCGGGCCGTGTGTTGCCCAGAGTCAAAATGGGAAATCGATATTATGAGATGCCATTGCAGGATTCCCCCAGGTGCAGGATGTCATCAAAAGCTTGAATGTGGCCATCAAGGCTCCCACAGGCCAGGCATTAGCCTCCATCTGTAGGAAGGGCTTCCACTCACGCAATGTACAACTTGTCTGCTACCACCACAAACAGATTCTTCAGGTCTGTGCAGGCATCCTGGGAAGCTGCCACAACACCTATATACTAAGGCAGTCCCAGGTGCCTGACCCTTTCAGCCCCCAGTGCCTTCAAAATGGATACTGGGTGGCAAGGACTACCCACTGAAGAGATGCCTACTTATGCCTGTGCAGAACTCAAGCACAGATGCAGATGAGAAATACAACAGCCGCTACAGGACCAACTCGAGTGACCATTGAGCAGACCACAGGGCTTCTGAAGATGGGGTTCAGATGCCTGGATAGATCTGGTGGAGTCCTTCAATATACCCCAGAAAGGGTCTCCCGTATCGTGGTGGTGCACTGTGCTCTGCACAACCTGGCACTATAGAGAGGAGAAACCTTAAACTATGAGGACATCTCGGAGCTCAATGACTCCTCCGAAGATGAGGATATGGAGGGGGGATGGTGACCAGGTGCAACATGATAAGATGCGAGGGACCACAAGCAAGGTGTCATGAGATACATCCAATGAAGTCTTGCAGCTCTCTAATATGGGCATGGTTCACCTGAGCCTTATACATGTAGTCAGTCCAATAAATCTTCCACCTCTGCAGCCCTGTTGCTGTTTCCTTGAATGCCTTGATCATTTCCCTAGACCCGTCATGACATGAGGCAGTAGCATGGGAAATGCATTAACCTCTTTCATAGAAACATAGAAAATAGAAGCAGGAGTAGGCCATTCGGCCCTTTGAGCCTGCTCCGCCATGCATTATGATCATGGCTGATCATCCAACTCAGTAACCTGTTCCCGCTTTCGCCCCATACCCTTTGATCCCTTTAGACCCAAGAGCTATATCTAACTCCTTCTTGAAACCATACAATGTTTTGGCCTCAACTGCTTTCTGTGGTAGCGAATTCCACAGGTTCACCACTCTCTGGGTGAAGAAATTTCTCCTCATCTCAGTCCTGAATGGGTTACCCCGTATCCTCAGACTATGACCGCTGCTTCTGGACTCCCCCACCATCGGGAACATCCTTTCTTCATCTACCTTGTCAAGTCCTGTTAGAATTTTATGGGTTTCTATGAGATTCCCCCCTCACTCTTCTGAACCCCAGCGAATATAATCCTAACTGACTCAATCTCTCCTCATACGTCAGTCCCACCATCCCAGGAATCAGTCTGGTAAACCTTTGCTGCACTCCTTCTGTAGCAAGAACATCCTCCCTCAGGTAAGGAGACCAAAATGCACACAATATTCCAGGTGTGGCCTCACCAAGGCCCTGTATAATTGCAGCAAGACATCCCTGCTCCTGTACTCAAATCCTCTCACTATGAAGGCCAATATACCATTTACCTTTTTTATCGCTTGTTGCACCTACATGCTTACCTTCAGCATATTCCCCTCTCTCAGTTTATAGCCATTCAGATAATAATCTCCCTTCCTGTTTTTGCTACCAAAGTGGATAACCTCACATCTATCCACATTATACTGCATCTGCCATGCATTAGCCCACTCACTCAACTTGTCCAAATCACCCTGAAGCTTCTCTGCATCTTCCTCACAACTCACCCTCCCACCCAGTTTTTTGTCATCTGCAAATTTGGAGACATTACATTTAGTTCCCTCATTTAAATGATTAACATATGTTGTGAATTCGGTGTGGTCCTTCCCATTGCGCCCTTTGTGGGAGCCAGTGAACTGTTAATGGCCCAGTTATGTGCAAAAAAGTAAAGGAATCGTTTTATGGTGCACCATTTCAGAATTTATTGAAGCCAAATAAACAGCAAGCTAACATCTAATCTTTTAAAATTCAATTTTAGGATGCATTTATTGCCCTTGAGAAGGTAGTACTGACCCACCTTCTGGAACTGCTGCAGTCCGTGTGGTATAGGTACAGTGGGGAGCAGTATTATACATCCGAGTAGCTTGCTAGGCCATTTCAGAGGGCAATTAAGAGTCAAACAAATAGCTGTGGATCTGGAGTCACATGTAGGCCAGATCAGGAAAGAACAGCAGATTTCCTCTCTTGAAGGCATTGGTGAACTTGATGTTTTTTTTATGACAATCCAGCAGTTTCATGATGATTATTAATGAGACTAGCATTTTATTCCAAATGAGATAATTAATTGAATTTAAATTCCCCCACCTATAACAGTGGGACTTGAACTCATGCTTCCCAAGCATTAGTGCTCACCTCTTGATTACTGGCCCAGTCACATTACCACTTGCCACCATTCTTGCAAAAAAAGAGCATTACCATCCATGAACTTATTGTGGATGATTGCATTGACATCATGGCCTTCACAGAAACCTGGCTGAAGGGTGAAGACATCTTACCACTTAATGAAGCCTCCCTGCCTGGCTATTTCTTCCACCACTTGCCCTGTCAAGACAGTTGTGATGAGGGTGTGACACTTATCACCAGATCACACCTTGGCCTGACTCCCTACTCCTCTGGCACTTTCTCCTTCTTTGAGCATCTCACCTTGTTCAACCCCTCTTACCTCTTTTCAAAATCATTGTTTTCTATCACCCTCCCAAGTACAATAAAAATGTTCTCACTGAGCTATCGTCACTGCTTTCCTTCCTCAGCTTCTGCACTGGACGACTTCTCATCCTCGATGATTTCAACCTCCATTACAACTCATCATGTTCTCTCTCCTCTGAGTTCCTTGCCCTCTTATCCTCCTTAAATCTCTCCCTCCATATAACCTCCCCAACCCAGATTCACCACCTGCCCTTGACCTTGCCATCTCACATGGTCTTGCTAGTCCTATCGTACCAGTTACAAACGAGTCCATCTCTGAACACTTCCTTGTATCACTCATCACCCACATTCCCCCTCCACACCCCAACATTTCTGCCTTGTGTAGTCTTCCCTGGAAAAAAAAAAGATCCTTCAATTCACTTACAATTGCACTTTCAAAATCCCAACTGTCTAGCTTTTGGCGCCCTGTTTGGCACATTTCTGCAACCACTGATTTGTTCAAATGCACCCTTACCTCCACCTTTGAGGCCCTAGTCCCCAATAAAATATTACTCTCTCTCGCCCTGACCATCCCCCCGGTATAGCCCTCATCTCCACTCCCTTAATTCCAGAGAATGCAGACTTGAAAGGATATGATGGTTTAGCTATCCACCGCCAGATGTGACTGGACCACATAAAACACTTGGGTGTGGCTCTTATCTGCTAAAACTGCTCACTATTCCAGGATCATCCTGGAATGCAAAGATAACCCCCAGCTTCTCTTCTCTACTGCAAACTGTCTTTTTAAAGCCCTCTCCGCTGTCTCCATCACCATCACTCTCACACTCAGTGCGAGGAGCTCATGGAGTTCTTTGTCACTAAGATTCAGGATATCCAATCATCTGCCTCTGCCGCGTCCCTCCCTTCCACTAGCCCACCTGGTCAAACTTTCTATAATGCTATCCTAGTCCTGAACTCACATCTTTCTCTAGTTTCTCTTTGATCTACCCTCATGCCCTCTCTTAGTTCGTCTTGTCCATGACACCAGTTCCCCCAATTCCCACTAAACTGTTGATCACCCAACTTCCTCACCTGCTCCCCATGTTAACCGATATCGCAAATTGCTCTCTCTCTTCAGGTATTGCTCCTTTCTCCTTTAAATTTACGTCATCACCCCTCTCCCCAAAAGCTATTTAAGTTGGTGAAATCCTTTAGCACATGGAACGTGGTGTCTAAGTGGGTTAAAGCACAGTTACCAATGCCAGAAGCTACCCCGTCTCTCTCGGTATCTTCATTGTGCTGAACACTCTGTATCATGTCCTGAAGGCTTTTTTGTTTAACAATATCTTTATCCTGGGTCAGTTGGAGCGCGCTTCCCAAATGAAAAAAATGATACTTGTGAACTTGGTTGGTCATTTCTGCAATTAGCTGGACGATCCACCTCTCATCTGTGATTGCTTCCAGAGATTGGGACAAAATCACCAACAGTTTATGTTCCCAGTCATTCTGGAGATTGGAATGCTCTGAATTCTCCCACAGACAATGAAGCAGAGTCAGTTCCTTGTCCCATACTCTCACTGCTGCTGGCTGGATGTTCTTTCCCAGGATGTGTAGCAAGCTCATCGCAGGGGCACCTCTGCCTTTTCCTGATACAGAGGAGAAGACACAGTCAATAGACGTGTAAACAATGTATGAGGCTTAGGAAGATTTGGATGGTCTTCAGAATTAAGAACAAATTCTGTCATCTCAGCTTTCAGTCTCTTTCTTCCAAGGTACACTGAGGAATTGCAGACTGTTGTGAAGGCCTCAGTGTATGTTATTGTGATTTTAAATTCCAATAGATGTTTCCAGAGAACATTGTCAATTGCTAAAGTCTTAGCAATGTTTCACACAGTCTCTAAATCATTATCTGTAACAACATCCACCATATAGTTGCTGAGCTGCTCTTTGATTTCTCTGTTCTCATTCACCTCCATGGGCTGTTATCATCCACTGTTGGATGATAAATTCCACTATCTCCTTTCTTTCCAGCTCCAGGTAATTGTGACTGGCTAAAATGTATATTAGCTTGGCAAGTCCTTGTGGAGACAAAGTCCAGTCTTCACATTGAGGATACCTTATGGCCCGGTATATCCCCCACTCTACCATTACCATCAAGCCAGGGGATCAACCCTGGTTCAATGAAGAGTGGAGGAGGGCATGCCAGGAGCAACACTAGGCATACCTCAAAATGAGGTTACAACCTGGTGAAGCTACAACACAGGACTACCTGCGTGCCAAACAGCGTAAGCAACATGTGATAGACAGAGCTAAGCCATCCCACAATGAACGGATCAGATCTAAGCTCTGCAGTCCTGCCACATCCAGCCGTGAATGGTGGTGGATAATTAAACAACTAACAGGAGGTGGTGGCTCCACAAATATCGTCATCCTCAATGATGGGGGATCCCAGCACATCAGTGCAAAAGATAAGGCTGAAGCATTTGCAACAATCTTCAGCCAGAAGTGCCGAGTGGATGATCCATCTCAGCCTCTTCCTAAAGTCCCCAGCATCACAGATGCCTGTCTTCAGCCAATTTGATTCACTCCACATGATATCAAGAAACGATTGAAGGCACTGGATTCTGCAAAGGCTATGGCCCCTGACAACATTCCAGCAATAGTACTGAAGACCTGTGCTCCAGAATTTGCTGCGCCCTAGCCAAGCTGTTCCAGTGCAGCTACAACACTGGCATCTACCCTGCAATGTGGAAAATTGCCCAGGTATGTCCTGTACACAAAAAGCAGGACAAATCCAACCCGGCCCGATTACCGCCCCATCAGTCTATTCTCGATCATCAGTAAAGTGATGGAAGATGTCATTGACAGTGCTATCAACCGTGTCGTGCTAGGCTCCCATCTTCCAAGAATGAGGCATATTAATTTCGCACATGGACATTAAATTTCAAATTGTTGCTGGGAAGAAGAGAAGGCCTGTTACAAGGGCTGCCAGACCTTGGCTGGAAAAAAGCAATTACATACTAACAGACATTGAAGGCAAGGAACGCATTCCATGCTCCCGCATCCAAAGACTTGCAGGTGATAGGTAAATTGGCTGTTGTAAATTGTCCCTAGGGTAGGGAGGTGATAGGGAATATGGGATTACTGTAGGGTTAGTATAAATGGGTGGTTGTTGGTCGGCTCAGACTCGGTGGGCCGAAGGGCCTGTTTCAGTGCTGTATCTCTAAATAAATAAATAAAATAAAATAATATACAGAGCCAAGATGTGGTCACAGGACTAACCTGCTTGGAAACCTGAAGGTTTCTGAATTGCAGAGTTTGAACTGAGAGCCTGCAGAAAGCAGAATGCTCCTGGACTGAAGAAGACCTCCTGTCTGTCTGTCTGCTTCCATCTCATTCTCACAAGCTTCTGAATCCACTGAAGACACATGAACCCGAAGAGAGAAAAGTCTCCTACAGTGAACAAGGTTTAAGAAGAATACTGGGCCCCAACAAAAAGCAAGATCTACCTACAATCAAGGACTCTCCAGTGAGCTCGAAGCACAGTAACAAGAACTCTTCAGATATTGCCTGAAACATTTCCACTTTATTTTTCTTCTGCCCCTTTCTGACTCTGTTTGCATGTGTGTATCACGTATGCATGCTAGCATGGGGCGTAGCGTGTATCTGTAGGCATCAACTGAATTAGAGTTTAAGTGTAATAAATTCCAACTTTTCTTCTTTAAACATAAGAAAGCCTGTTTGTGCTGGGTTCTTTGCCTTATAATTGGAAAACGGTGAACAAAGATTCAACAAAGGGGAGCTAAAAACAGTGCTTTTAAAATTAAACCCTATTACAGTAAGACCAGGTGAAGGCTGAGAGGGACTCTTAGACTCCTTACTCACCTGGTTGCAACAAGCAACACTTGCTTAGCAATAACCTGCTCAGTCTGGGTTCCGCCAGGTCCATTCAGCTCCTGACCTCATTACAGCCTTGGTTCAAACGTGGACAAAAGAGCTGAACTCAAGACGTGAGGTGAGAGTGACTGCCCTTGACATCAAGGAAGGATTTGTCTAAGTATGGTGTCAAGGAGCCCTAGAAAAACTGAAGTCAATGGGAATCAGGGGGAAAACTCTTCACTTGTTGGAATCCTATCTAGCGCAGAAGAAGATGGTTGTAGTTGTTGGAGGTCAATCATCTCAGCTCCAGGACATCACTGCAGGAGTTCCTCAGGGTAGTGTCCTAGGCTCAACCATCTTTAGCTGCTTCATCAATGACCTTCCTTCAATCATAACATCAGAAGTGGGGTCGTTCGCTGATGATTGCACAATGTTCAGCACCATTCACGACTCCTCAGATACTGAAGCAGTCCATGTAGAAATACAGCAAGACCTTGGCAATAATCAGAAACATTATTATTTTCGTCCCTCCGCCTGTAGTGGGTCTCGTAACCACAAGTTCCTGCCTTTCCTCAATAAGGTTGGTGAGATCCAATCTCTTAACTGTGTTACATGTACCTAAGTGCAGTATTGAATCTTATATCTTCAATGTCTGATCTAACTTCATCTATCAAGTCCCGAGCCAACTTGTCACATGTGAGTCAGTGGTCTTAGCAACAGCCTGTGACAGCAGCTCCAGTCCCTTCACAATCCCTTCTCCCTGAAGGTCAATTGCTGTTAGGGGATATGCCGTTCCCCGGGCTGCAAATCTCAGCCTTCCAGCTGTTTCCTTGGCAACCCAGGATGGATATGTAATCATTTATGTCAGAAATCTGTAGAGAATCTGATGAGGAAATGACACTTCCAAATAGTCCCCTTATATCTCCGAGAAAGCTACGTTTCTTTCTTACCCTCTGTTCCTTTTGCTGGACTTCCGGGGCTATACATGTTTGACAGTCTTGTACTAGCTGCTTCAACTTCCTCTCTGCTCAACTAGTGCACTGCTTATGCTTACTACAATTAAATAACAAGGTGGGAATCAGTCTCGTGAGGTTGTAGGTCACCTCTAGAGCTACATAGTGACGGCATGCAATACTGTTTTGGGTTTACCTCTCCTAATTATCCTGTCTTGGGGTTGGGGGCACAGTAGTTGGACATTTGGCGGGCTTCTGATATCCACAGGTGGCCAAGTTAAAACATCGCATATCACTACAACCCAAATGATTAACAACATCTTTACATAGCTCTTTGCAATACTGTCCCTCCAGTCCTGGTTCCCACACAAATGGGGGAAGGTTAGTCCATGTTGCCATTCCATTCACTTTCGGTCGTGTCTCAGTGAACATCAGTTTGCTATTCCCATAAGCTATTGAATATGTACCTAATCCGGAGTTGGGGTCATAGAGTTATAGAGTTATACAGCACAGAAACAGGCCCTTCGGCCCATCGTGTCCATGCCGGCCATCAAGCAAATGCAGCCTGCCGGCTCGTACAGTCAAGATGCTACTTCATCTCCACATGCGAACCATGGGTTTGGCAGGCGGAACGTAAGAACCCTCTGGACAGTGATACCAGTGTTGTCCTGTTCCTCAAACTAATTGGGATGACCCGATGCCTGTCTCCAGTCACCCTTCCTGATATCTAGATGTTGGGCTGAATATTCAGTTCCCGTGAGAAAAACGGCCGCCCACCCATGCAGGCCGCATTTAAATAGCCGGGGCGTGCAGCTCCCCTGATCAAATGGAGAGGGCGGGCTGTCTGTTCCCAGCAATGGCGTCAGCTGCCTGTGCGTAGGCACTGACACCATTTTTAAAGGACTTTGAGCCCAACCGGTAAATTAAAATATTTAAAGATAAAGTGCATAAAAATAAATATTGACATTTCTTCTGCCCCTCTCCCACCACCCCCAATAACAATTAAATCAATTATTTGCCCTCTCCACCGCCGCCCCCCCCGCCAAAACACTTACCTTGACCATCTAACCACCGCCCCCCCACCAAAACTGCATAAACCTTAAAATCTTCCGACCATCCCCTACACCAATGATGTTACTTTGACCCCGTTTCCACCCCCACCCCCAACACTGAGAAACTTAACTCCTGCTCCATCCCCACCAGTGTGGCGTCTCGTTTCCCCGGACAGGGATCCGAAGGCACAGGTGTGCCAGCCAGCAGGCCGAAGATTGGAGCGGGAACTCAGGCAGCGAAGTAAGTATCGTTAATCCATTCATTTTCTTTTATTTAAGTATGCAAATGGTGTCCCATTGGTGAGCGAAGGGGGGGCCACCACGACGCCTTGCCGCCGGCGGTAATATTGGGCTGGGCCCTCCCGGCTTTGGGGTGCATGGCGGACCTCTCCCGGGGGCATCTTCAGGCTGACCCTCACCACGAACCCCGATGCCTGGGGGAGAACTAAATCCAACCTGTTGGGTCTCCTTACCCACTCTTCGCGGACTACTTTGGGCATCTGTACGTACTGGCCAGGATGCTAACAGATGTTGTTTTCAATATTTACTATGGGCTTTTCCCAGGCTGCCACAGTTCCCAGGAGGATGGTTGCAATGATTCCAACTCTCCAATTCGCCATTATCCTGTTGGGAGAAATCACAGAGGACGCCGGTCATCACCGATTAAGTCCTTATCATCCTTTGCGCTTTTAAAGGGTTTAGGTTGGGTCCAATATTTCCATCAACCCTTTCCTCTCATATCCTTGGATGCTCAAGTGTCCTAGTCATTAGGACCTCATAGGGTCCTTGCTATCGGGGTGCTAATCCTGTCTTTTCAGATAAAATCTTAATCATTACCTGATCTCCTACTCCTGGTATGTTCCTGATCCCTGAATACTATCAATTGTTTTGACTCTCCCCACTTACAGATCACCTCACTCAATAATGTTCTCAACTATTAGCACATAAATACATATAATTCAAGCAATCAATCATTCCTGGACTTAAAAGATTCTACAGCTCTCCTTTTATCTGTATCCAACTTGTGGATAATTCTTAATTATCTTAATCCAGAATCCCTCTTTATGTTAATTTTACTCCCTCTGACAGATACCATTCTATCCCGATTAATTTAAAATCAGTTTCTCTATTGAGTATGTGCCAACGCCTTGATGATTCAAAATGTTGTCTCACTCTGCTGGTCACATTAACCATTTCATGCCACGCTGTTTGTCAAGTAGTTGCACATGTTTGAGACCTGTTCTTCAGTGCATTTCACCATGCATTTTGCATGTTAGTTATTCCACATGTAAAAAGTCACAGCTGCACACTTACACTGGAATCCCAATATCATGCCACACCTTCTCAACTCTCAGGTGATCTTATCAAAAGATCAAAAAGTGGGGTGTCTGTCACAAAACGTTTGCTTATCTCCCCCTGTATGGTTCCAATAACTCGTGTAGTGACTGGTCTTTCAAATGTGGTTTCCTTTAAAAAAATTCAGATTTGTGACCATTTTTCAAATGACGAAGTACATTTCTACTCTCTCCTCACTAAATTTAGGAACCAAGTGAATATTCTTTGCTAAATCAAAACTACGACGAGTTTGCTCTGTGTCATCCTCATCTCTCATCTCCGATGCATGATTATAGACTTTGAACTGTTCCTTTTTCAATTTGCATTCAAATTCAAGATTTTGCATTTCTCTTTTTCTCTTTCTCTTTCTTCTCTTTTCAATCTCAGCTTCTCTAGTTTGAATGGCCTTGTTTCTCTTTCTGATTCAGTTTTGGTTATTTAACCTGAACACGAGCAGAAACATCCTTTTTCTTCTCCAATTTCAAGTGAGGAGCCAATTCTTCAATGATCTCTGCCTTCCTAGCCCCTGATTTTAAGCTGCCCGCTCGGTTCCCTGCTCTAGTCTGTAAATTATCTTTTGTTAACTGTTTCAAGGCACTAAGAGACAAATTGCCTTTCTCCACAAAGGCCTGGCCATCAATGTTCCTCGTGGATTTCCCACTGAAAGCAGTAAAAGTAATTGTGAAATCTTGTTGGTTTAAGTTCTGGAAGATTCCAGTGAACCCGTTTCACAGCCCAGTCTTAGTTCAAATCCTGGACAAAAGCCCCCAAATTTTGTTGTAATCTCCGTGGAAACCAACAAACCAAAGGAATCAATTTTACCGAACAACCCCAAGACAAGGACTGAATGGACAAGATTTTCTTTTATAAATCTTACTTGAACAATCAAACCAAAATTAACATAGATTAAACATGAATTAACAGATAAATCAAGGGAATTGCACCTTAACTATCAGATACAACAGAGATAAATCTTGTACATTTACTAGCCAGTCTATTCAGCAGATAGTCCTTCAAAGATCTGAACTTTCTCAGGTAGATTTTCAGCTCTTTTCTTCAATAATTTAGCAGTTCCCTTTCAACATGATTGCCACAGTTAAGGTCTTTCGATAGCAGTTCACTTTTCCAGAACTTTCTCAGTTTAAAATCAACAGTGTTCTTCTCCAGAACCTTCAGAGTTCTCCTCTCACGACAGGCTTGACCGTGTGGATCCAATACTATCCTTTATCCTAGCCTTTTTGTGACCACCCTGTGCCCGGTAAGAATATCTACATACTATAGGCTTCTAATCATCTGACTGAAAAGCCACAGACTAATATGCATTTGGAATCTGTATTCATTTCTCTGCTAACTGTTATGTGAAAATACATGTAAAAGATTTTTGTAAAGAACCAGGAAAATATGTTCATATTCTAGCTGCATTGCCAACTGGAAATATTACAACAATAATTATGATCAGCTGCTGAAGAAGCAAAATGTACGTAAACATGTGTCGATGTGTAGTAGATGAAAAACCAGGACAACAGCACAGATTTCCTCACTAGTCTGCATTGGTTTTCAAACATGTGCAAGACAAACCTTGCAGCCAGAAGTTAGAGCAGTTACACTGTGGAATCACCTTTGCATTTAAAGGACCAGACCAAAAATTGAGGATGGCAGAAGGGTGCTCTAAGGTGCCCCCAAAGTGCAGCGATGCCTCCCCTGTTCACTCTCCTCCAGGCTGTGCAGGCAAGGCAGGAGGCCCTTTTCCCCATAGATGGTAAGAAGAGGCCAAAACAGCCTGGCTGGAGGTGGCAGGGGAGGTGAGTAGCCGTGGGGTCATTTGGCGTCAAAGGGTCCAATGCCGGAAGGGGATGAACGATCATTCCCCCAGCCAGCAGGGGCCCTCCAGGCCTCGTGCGAACAGAGTGCGACCGCCAGAGTCATCCACAGCCAAAGGCAATCAGATCAGCAGCCTCCCTCCAGTCAGGCTACTAGCGCAGAGGTTGCACCGAAAAGGGGCACACGCAAACATTTGAAGAGAACACACTGACACAAATGGGAATGCATGGGTGTCACAGCAATGTAAGTACATCTTTCACCCTAAATGTTCTTCACCAACATGTGTGTACTTTTCTCTGTGTGAATGATGTGTGCCAGCATGTAGTGCCAATGTCACATCCCTTTTGTACCGTTGGCCCTTCAGGAGAGCCAATGTGTGCAATATCATCATTGCCATGCCATCATTACTCATGAGCATCTCCAAGGATGCAGTGACATGGACATTGGCTCAGTCAGCTACTGCCTCTAATGGTTTACACAGGGATGCTGTAGATGTGGACTGGTGCACAGCAGGTGAGCAAGGGTGATGTGTGGCTTGCAGAGCTCTTGTCGGTTCCTCTGGAGCAGACAGCCTTTGTCTGATAAGCCACTTCCATACATCCCTAGCTCACTGCTAGCCCTGGATGCGGAGCCTGGGTGCCATCTGCCCTCCCATGTGCCCATCCTGTTGTAGGTCCTCAGCATCCGAGGAGGAATCCTGTTGACGTCTCTCTTCATCATACCAGGCCAGCCCTCTATTTGGTGCGTAGTTGTGCAGAGCACAGCAAGCAGCAAAGAAAGGAGCTGGCCTTTTCGGCCCATAGTACAGGGCACCATCCTATCAATCGAGGCATTGGAAGCGCATTTTCAGCATGCTGATCCCCTGCTCAATGGTGGCTCTTGTAGCTCAGTGGCTGGCGTTGTATCTCTCCTCTGCAGCAATGGTGGAGTCTCTCATTGGTGTCAGGACCCATGTCTGCAAAGGATAGCCCTTGTCTCCAAGAAGCCACCCCGCCATCTGAGCCAGTTCAGTGAACAGTGGTGGCAGCTGGGATTGGTGCAAAACCCAGGTATCATGGCAGCTGTCTGAGAAGCGGACACAGATTCGCATGAAGCATCTGCGGTGATCACATGCCAGCTTCACCTAGATTAAGAGGGCTCCTTTAACGGTGACGTCAGTAGGTGGTAGCCTGGTGGGAGGCCTGATGGCCACATGAGTGCAGTCTATGAACCCTAAAACCTTCGGCAATGGTGCTGAAACCGATGGCCCTTTGGGCCTGGCTTTTAGGGTCTGTCCTGAAGTGGACATATTCACTGGCTCTGTTGCAGCGCATTGGTGACCTCCCAGATGCTGTCGTGCACTCTCGACTGCATGACCCCACAAAGGTCTCCGGTGGGCCCCTGAAATGCTATATAGGCATCAAGGTTAAGAGCTGCTGCCGCTATGAAGACCACAGGTATAGGATGTCCACCGAAGCCCATGGGCTGCAGGTCATTGTTGAGCAGGGCACAGAGACGTGTCACCACCCTCTCTACATGCGCAATCGCCTCTGACACTGGCGCTCTGACATCCAATGGCATGTCATGTGGGGACTGTAGATGCGCAGCAACCTGTAATGGCTGCATCGATTGCCCCCACCAGCCAGATAACCTTTAGATTCCTGTCAGTTCTGGCACCCTCTCCTCACTCAGGATGACTGGAATGTCATTGCTCCTTCACACATACAAACAAACAATGACGCAGAGCAGACATCATTCACAGATGGAGGGTACACAATACCTCCCTTCATGCCTACAGAGCTGTGCCTCCAGTAGTCCCACCCCTCTCCCACCTCCTTTCAAGTATGCAGAGTTCAGACCCCTATATATCTGGACTTAACTTCACTGTCGAGAAGGCCTGGTTCTGATGCCCCGTTGCCTTCTCAGGTTCATGAATGGGACGGCATATGATGGCCACCCGTTCAACGTAAAATGTGGAAGTGTGGATTGAGAGGCAGCGGGATGCATAATCAGGAGAGGTAAGTAGTCCTTTACATATTATAATTGGGGTTCTGCCACTGAGCGGCTGGGAGGGGGGGCCGCACCGAGGTCCCACCGCTGCCGGTAATATGCAGCGGCGCCTTCTTGGCGTAATGGGTCAAGGTGGGCCTCTCCTGCAAGTATTTTAAGGGCCTCCCCGCCACGATCCACGATACCAAGGTGCTGGTAAAATCTGACCATCCTCTCAGCATCTACCCTGCCAAGCCCACACAGAAGATCACCTCTCAATCTTCTAAAATCCAATGAGTATAAGCCCTACCTGCTCAATATTTCCTCATAAGACAGGATTCAATCTGCTGAACCTTCCATGAGTTGCTTCCAAAGCAAATATGCAGGAGACCAAAACTATACATAGTGCTCTCGGTGTGGTCTCACCAATGTCCTGTGTAGCTGTTGCATGACTTCTCTACTTTTATATTCCACCCCCCCCCCCTTCAATAAAGATCATTCCATTTGCCTTCCTAATTACTTGCTGTACCTGTGTGCTGAGTTTTTGTGATTCATGTACAACGACACCCAGACTCTGCAGTTGTGTCACGATTACTTCACTGTTCAATTCTATGGCAGTGCGAAGTACACTGCACAGACCCTTAGTGACACGAGGATCAGGGCAGGTTCCCTGGTACATGGAGAGAATGTTTGCAATTATGTTGGGGAGCTCCTTCTTCAGTTTGTCATGAGGCAGTACGTGGATTATCGGGTCTACTGTTTCCATCACTGCTATGCTCACCTTGGGCTCTTTCATGGGCAGCCAAAAGTTGAAAAGTAAATCATAAGCCTCAGATATCTTATGCAATATCTTGTTATTTAGTCTCTGCTTTGGGTTTTCCTCCGTGTTTGAGGGGTATTCTAGAATGCTCTCACTAAAAAGCCCCAAAGCAGTACAGAAAGCCCACTTCATTTCCCCATCTGTCACTTTCGGAAGCATGAGGAGCATAGTTTTCGAGACAGGTTTTAACAGGGGTACAGTGTAATACACGTTTGCTCTACACAGCCTCGCCATTGTCAGCACCATGTAGAAATATGTTTGTGGCCGAGACTTGAACACTGACTGTATCTTGTTGAAAATGTCAATGGGAAACTTGGCACCCAGACTAACCACGAGGCTACTTGCTGCCTCCCGATGTTCATTCATCACATGCTCCAAACCGGTCGTGTCCTTCAAAGCTAATTTTAACAGCTTTTTAGCCAGTGATTTGCCTAAGTCTTCAGTGTTGTCTTGTATGATACATGTTATAGCCATTAGTAAGGCAGTGTGTTGTTCTGCTGGCAATTTATTTTTGGTAATGTCCCTGTGACAGAATCTAAGTACAATTTGGTAATTGATAGATCCTAGTTTCCGTAGTAACTGAGAGAATCTGAGTTTAACAAACTCATCTTGATCAGAAAGCAAGTTCATAATCATGCTCAATGAGTCACCATTTTAGTAGAATTCAAATACTTGTTCTTTAAAATGTGTTTGTTGATGGTTAACACACTTTAGGCTCAGAGTCTTTTGCTCCTTTCTGGTAGATGTTTACTTTGTTCTTGCTACCGGTTCATTTTCTGAATTTCTTTTCCCTCCTAACTAGCTGGTAATGTTTTAAATCTCCAAAAATAACTGTTTAATTCCCAATTCTTTTTGGAAATACTGTCTAAACTTGTTCTTGAAGCCTTTGTAACTTACACCTCAGTGCAAATACAATCTGTTTGAAACCATTTCAGACAATGTGCCTTTGTGATAAACACACAGCACAGAGCTCTCTGATTTTACGCACAGATAATGATGGGTATTGGTGTCGTTATGTTGTTGATTGTTGTTCTGACATTTATGTCTTTACTTCACCCTAACACGGGCTTTTTCACACCTGTGAATGTAAGTTCTCACACAGATGTCAGTTCTATGCAACCTTTTCTTTGTAGATTTCTACTTCGATGGTATTGAAATAATGGAATGTTTTAAAGAGTTTGGTTGCTTGTTTCAAAAAGTATTTCTATTCAAAACTGGCTCCCTCCTTCTCCTCGCAGTCAAACACAAAGTTTAACTGCTGCGTGACCAAGCAGCCGACAACTTTATTTGTAAAATGCAGGGTGTCATTTCCTGTCTTAGGGTCACAAATTTCATTGTGACGTCTTGTGGCTCGAGCTGTCACATTGTAGGTCGTACAAGTACCCTGCAGAGTCTCACTTAGGTTCAGAGCCGTACTCTAGACGTAACAGAAATGAGTGACTCAACACCAAATAATGTGTTAAACAGTAATTTTATTGAGTAATTATGAAGTAATTATTAAACAATTATTAAAGGTAAAGGAAGGAAAGAAAGATAACTTTATTAAAAAGAAAGGAAGGAAAAGAGCATAGAAAGACCAAAAAATGATGAGCACACTGCTATCACCCCAAATTAGTCTCTTCACGACAGCTCCCTAAAAGGGTACTCTTCCCCTTTGGTACATACATCACCAAGTCTCTGGAGAACCTTGCATGAGGGTGGACTCTCCAGTCAGTCACTCCAACAACGTCCCTTCCTTCATAGTCTTCAGTGGTTGACTAGTCCACTCTGGCTGCAGTCCCGAATGTTGGATGCTGTACCCCTTTAAGTCCAATTTCTGGCTCCATTCCAGCTTCCCGAGGTTTCCATCAGACTTTCTCAAAACAAGAGTCTAACAACCATGACTCCTTATTGAATTCTTCTCACAGGCACTATGAGGCCACTCAGGCTGTTTACTCATCCTTTGAATGTGTCTCTCGCCTGCCATCAATTAGGTTATACTGTCCAACAATTAAACTCCATCTCCTGACTTTATACCACAGTGGACCACCCCATGTACAAGGTCCGTTGTCCTGTTTAAACAATGGGAAAACAACCATTATTTTCAAGAAGGAAAAAACAGTAGTTTAGACAAAATAACAGCTGTGCATGGCCTGCCCTGACCAGCATGAAAACAAAAGGAAAATATTCTTGGGAGAAAAAGGTTCTTAGTTAATTCTGATTGCCATTGATTATATAAGTGATTAATTATTTGACTAATTCAGAGTACAATCACACTTAGTTTTCAATCAAAATCTGCAAAGTAATCTTTAAAAATTCACTAAAGGTTTAATACAGTTTTTTAAAAAAAGAATCAAAAGCAAAGCAAAAGCCAGGCAGAAGTAAAATGCAAAACCGTAAGAAATACAAAAAGTAGTGGCTGCAGGCCTCGGGTCTACACCATGACCTTGCAGGTGATGACCTCACTGGTGAGGGTGACCTTAAAATAGATTGAATCGTCCATTTCTGCTTTAATTGTTAAATTGCTTTTAGAATTCTTTTTCGGAGAGGTAATGATAACTAATACAGATTTAAGGGTAGATTGTATGAATTTCGGTTCCTGAGAGGGTGCACTAACCCTCCATGTGTCAGATCCCATTATCAGCTCCTCAGCATTGGGAGTCCGAGCTTTTAATATCTCATTTATACAGCATCATTACAGCGGTTCAGGTCCGATCATAAATTGTGAACGACAGGGATTGCAGGCAGGTTTATCAGCTTTACCAGGGCAACATTTCTTTTTCGAGTGATTATTGACAACACGGCTGGCCTGCATGGCTGGTAACATCATAATGACCAACAACGATATTACAATGTCTATTGGTACTGAGACAGACGTGGGCCCTACTGTATCAGACAGGAGTGAATCGTTCCCTTTGATCCACCATGTACTCTCCATGCTCTGCTCCATCACAGCCCAATAGTTGACTGTAGACTGCAGATTAATGTGTCCCATCAAACACTCCCAGGGCAGTTACAGCACTGATTAGATACAGAGTAAAGCTCCCTCTACATTGTACCAAGAAACACTCCCAGGTTAGGTACAGCACCAGTTAGTTACAGAGTAAAACTCCCTCTACACTGTCCCATTAAATACTCCCATGGCAGGTACAGCACCAGTTAGTTACAGAGTAAAACTCCCTCTACACTGTCCCATTAAATACTCCCATGGCAGGTACAGCACCAGTTAGTTACAGAGTAAGACTCCCTCTACACTGTCCCATTAAATACTCCCATGGCAGGTACAGCACCAGTTAGTTACAGAGTAAAACTCCCTCTACACTGCCCCATAAAAAGAACTAAAAAGGCAATTGGAATTTTGGTTTTGATCTCAAGGGGTCTGGAATACAGAGTGTGGTAGTTCTGTTGCAGCTGTACAGAGCTCTGGTTAGACCCCAATGGAATACTGCATTCACTTCTGGGTACTGCACCTCAGGAAGGTTTTGCTGGGTAAATACTGGCCAGAACTACCCACCTCATTACAACACAATGACATTACATTTTGTTATGTCCACCTGAAAGGGCAGAGAGGGCTTCGGTTCAACATTTCATCCAGAAGACTGCACCTCCAACACTGCAGCACTCCCTTAGTATTAAGACTGGAGTGCAGCCTGGATTTTATGTTCTGACCTGAACACACATCCGACTGACTCAGAAGCAACAGTGCTACCCACTGAGCTATAGCTGACACCCACATTCTTTTAAAAATGTAATTGCATGTGGCCAGTTTGGTCAGTGTGCAATGACATTATATTGTGTAAAAATTTATAAATGTTTAAACCGCATATTATTTATCACAGAACAAGGCCTGTGTGATACCTTCCAGGCTGCTGTTTGAAGTTGAACAGGAGCAGTGGCTGACACTCTCTATCCCAATCTCTTCATCTTGTTCTTGTGTACTCTCTCTGCATCACTATCTCTCCCTCCCTCTCCGTTATTCCTTTGTCATCATTCCAGCAATAGTACTGAAGGCCTGTGCTCCAGATCGTGCCGCGCCCCTAGCCAAGCTGTTCCAGTACAGCGCCAACACTGGCATCTACCCAGCAATGTGGAAAATTGCCCAGGTATGTCCTGTACACAAAAAGCAGGACAAGTCTAACCCGGCCAATTACTGCCGTAGCAGTCTACATCTGATCATCAGCAAAGTGATTGAAGGTGTCATTGACAGTGCTGTCAAGTGGAACTTGCTTAGCAATAACCTGCTCAGTGACACTCAGTTTGGGGTCTGCAAGGGCCACTCAGCTCCTGACCTCATTACAGCCTTGATTCAAACATGGACAGAAGAGCTGAACTCAAGATGTGAGCATTTGACCGAGTATGGCATCAAGGAGCCCTAGTAAAACCGGAGTTAATGGGAATCAGGGGGAAAACTCTGTGCTGGCTGGAGTCATACCTAGCGCAAAGGAAGATGGTTGTGGTTGTTGGAGGTCAATCATCTCAGTGCCAGGAGATCACTGCAGGAGCTCCTCAGGGTAGTGTCCTAGGCCCAACCATCTTCAGCTGCTTCATCAGTGACCTTCCCTCCATTATAAGGTCAGAAGTGGGGATGTTCGCTGATGATTACACAATGTTCAGCACCATTTGCGACTCCTCAGATGCTGCAGCAGTCTGTGTAGAAATGCAGCAAGACCTGGACAATATCCAGGCTTGGGCTGATAAGTGGCTAGTAACATTCGCGCCACACGAGTGCCAGGCAATGACCAAACAAGAGAGAATCTAACCATCTCACTTTGATGTTCAATGGCATTACCATCACTGAATCCCCCACTATCAACATCCTGGGGGTCACCATTGACCAATAACTGAACTGAACCAGCCACATAAATACTGTGGCTACAAGACAGTGGTATCCCTATGGGGATGAATTTTACTATCAAGACTATCAAAGAGCCATTGGGGGAGGATACCGGGATGACTGGAGCAGGGATCAAAGAGACCCTGGCAAAGCCAATGTCAACCCCAGTGAGAACACCATTGAGATAGTAAACGGTCTGACAGAGTCCTAAGGGGTCTGGAAAGGTCGAAAGCCCCAAAATGGAGGATCAAAAGTTAGTCAAAAGGTTAACAGTAAGACCAAAAATAATACTCAGATTCTGAGGATTACCAATCTCCCAATTGAAGGACTGGCACCCAGCTAGGGCCTCGATTTCCCCTGTGCCCTGCCAACCTTGCCCATCAATGAACAAGTGGAGAACCTGTTTGGTACAGGAGCTGATTACACTGTAATGGACCCCAGAATTATAAAAACTAAGTGGAGAGATTTGGGGAGCCCAATTTATCAAGTACCATTGGGAAAATTCGCACAACGTAAGATGCAAATAATCGAATTTTACAAAATTCCTATTACCCTGTACTGAATCACAGCCACCCTGGAGGTGAGACTGGTACTAAAATTGACCTACTCTCTCATTATGGGACAATCCGACATAAAGCATTACCTTAAAATCTCAACCAGGTCTCTGGAAGCATTCATAGACCTGGAATCCAGGCAAAAACACATTCGGACCCAACTAGATTAAATCTGCCTAGAGGGGGGAGCAAAAGACCTTATAGAACAACTCATAAATAAATACTACCCTTATCTACAATGCCATCCAAATCAATGTGGCTAAGTAGGCATCGAACCTCATTCACCTGATGCAGTATGGCCCAATAAAACAGTGGCCTATCCAGGATCACAGCTGTTTATGTAGAAGGTGACCTGGTTGGGCAAGTCTTTGCCAATGTGCCCAAAGATTAAACAATGTTGCTTAAATACTCCTCATAGGCCAGGGTGGTCTCCTCAAATGACAGGTCTCGGAACATTTTATCTATATTTTCTGACTCCATTCTAACAGGGATGATTTGCAGATTTTGACAACCTCAATGTTCTCATCATTGAGATGCAGCAGCAAGCTGAAAAAGGTGGACTTGATGTCTTCCATAAATGGAGTATTTATTTCCACAGTTTGAAATATGATCAGCTTCCTGAGTACGTTAAATGCTGCAGCTCTCACTTTCTCGTGTTGATGATCTAAGTAAGGTTGAATTACAATTGCTACATTGCCAAGAATGGGATTTTCATAATTCTGTCGCTGATCTAGAATTTTGGAAATGCTCGACATTGCTTCAATGGCAATGAGATTCTTGGGTCGGGACGTCTGGTCAATGATAGATATCATAATGGACAACAATTTAATGCAGTATTTGTCGATCTTTTGAGAAGCTTTAAGTTGTCCAGTAAATATTTAATTGCGGCTGTGGCTAGTGTATTCTCTCTCAGTAATGATTTCCAGATGGAGCTGACGTGTCTGTCAAATGGAACAGGGTAAGTGAGGAGTGTGGACAAAACTGCTGGCAGATTGTGTGATGCTGGAATGGAGATGGAATAAGTCACTGCGCATGTCACCCGTGGCTCAGTAATTGAGTGTAAGTGACTGTACAACACTTTGATTGTTCCAGGAATGTCTGCCAGACTGGCTCCACGTTTTTTAATGAGGACACTTGTGACAATGGAGGCTGCATAGGAAACATTCCATTGCTTGGAATGTCCAACTGATCATTAGCTATGCGTTTTGATAAAACATTACCAACATTGGTGCACGTTTGAAAGAAGGCCTGATCGCTTAGTTGATTCAACCCGACTTTGATGGTTTTCAGGTGCTCCACTTCCTTATCTTGATGACCCATCGGAAACCCTTCAAGATGTAATTGGATATAAACTTATACATACAAACTTTTGATCGCCGACTCCCTTACAACATGCGATGGATCTGCAAACTGAAGTGTGACACATCCAATAATAATCACAACATCATGGGATGGAACCTTCTTGCTAATGTCAAAGTTATCCAGATAAAATGTCACCAGCTGTAAAGTGGTCTCCATTGCTGTTTCTCGGTCATGCTCCTTTGTGGATTGGATCCCAGTCTCCATGTTCTTAAATAGAGCTTGAAGCCCATTAGGAGACAAATCCGAAATAAGGCATTGCTTCAGAAATTGCTGCAGAGAAGCCAGTGTCTCACTGTAAAGTTTCTGTCTCTCTACAATGTCTATATTTGTACTTTCATTGACACTGCTGGACTCCAAAGCTGGCAAGTTGAAGACACTGTTGACACAAACAGTAATCAGCTCACTGTTAACATCAAATGAAGGCTCCAGTTTTATGAGGGATGTACAGGCATCGATGGCAGACTTTCGAACTGAAGTGGTCATTGTCTCTGTTGGTTCAGCCATGACCAACTCCTGCATGCAGCTCAGCAATTCTGCCTTTCTGGTGAGAGTGTAGGAAGTGTGCTCTTCATTGGGATGGATAACATTGGCCAACAGCATCACTGCCTTGATCAAATTTAATTTAAGTGTCAAGTCCTTCACCTCAACTTTGTGTCCAAATATCTTAATGTTATAATTGATCAGGACATTGAGGAGAATTTCTGTTTCTATTCTGGGCAGAATGAGATCACCAGGGCAATGTGATATTATTTGCCCATAGCATAAAATGAGCATGCTTTTCACTTTTATTATTTCGTCATCACCTTGGTTCTTAATCAGGTGGAAGATACTTGTTGTCTTAGAGGTTTTTAAGTTGGTGAAATCCTTCAGCACACTGAGCGTGGTGTCTAAGTGGGTTAAAGCACAGTTACCAATGCCAGAAGCTACCCCGTCTCTCTCGGCATCTTCATTGTACTGAACACTCTGTATCATTTCCTTAAGGCTTTTTTTAATGATAACTTTATCCTGGGTCATTTGGAGCGCTCTTCCCAAACACTTGCAAAGAAAACCCTTCTCCAGGGGAGAAAGATGATACATGTGAACTTGCTTGGTCATTTCTACAATGAGCTGGATGATCCACGTCTCCTCTGCAATTGCTTCCAGAGTTTGGGACAAAAGCACCAACAGTTTTTCTTCCCAATCATTCTGCAGATTGGAATGCTCTGAATTCTCCCACAGAAAATCAACTAAAGTTGGCAGTTCCTTGTCCCATTCTCTCATTGCTGCTGGGTAGATGTTCTTTCCCAGGATGTGTAGCAAATTCAGAGCAGCAGCACCTCTGTCTTTTCCCTGATACAGAGAGGAAGATACTGTCAATAGACGGGTAAACAATGTACGAGGATTAGGAAGATTTGGATGGTCTTCAGAATTGGGAACAAATTCTGTCATCTCAGCATTCAGTCTCTTTTTTCCAAGATACACTCAGGAATTGCAGGTGAAGGTCTCAGTGTATTTCCTTGTGATCTGGGAAAAATGCAAAACTGGGCATTCATGAGGCGCTGTGGGCCGTCAGCAGCAACAGAATTGTACTCAACCACAATCTGTAACCCTCATGGCCCAGCTTATCCCCCACACGACCATTACCATCAAGCCGGGGGACCAACCCTGGTTCAATGAAGAGTGCAGGAGGGCATACCAGGAGCAGCACCAGGTATACCTCAAAATGAGGTGTCAACCTAGTGAAGCTACAACCCAGGACTACTTGCATGCCAGACACCATATGATAGGCATAGCATGATAGCACCATATGATAGCATGCGATAGACAGAGCTAAGCGATCCCATAACCAACCAATCAGATCTAAGCTCTGTAGTCCTGTCACATCCAGTCGTGAATGGTGGTGGACAATCAATCAACTAACTGGAGGAGGTGGTTCCACAAATATCTGCAATGATGGGGGAGCCCAGCACAACAGTGATCGGTAACAATCATCAGCCAGAAGTGTCGTATCATCTCAGCTACCTCCTGAAGTCTTCAGCATCACAGATGCCAGTCTTCAGCCAATTTGATTCACTTCACGTGATATCAAGAAATGACTGAAGGCACTGGATACTGCAAAGGCTATGGCACCTGACAATATTCCGGCAATAGTACTGAAGACATTTGCTCCAGAACTTGCCACACCCCTAGCCAAGCTGTTTCAGTACCGCTACAACACTGGCACCTTCACAGCAATGTGGAAAATTTTCCAGGTATGTCCTGTACACAAAAAGCAGGACAAATCTAAACTGGCCAATTACTGCCCCATCAGTCTACTCTCGATCATCAGTAGAGTGATGGAAAGTGTCATCACCAGTGCTATCAAGTGGCACATGCTTAGCAATAACCTGCTTAATGACGCTCAGTTTGGGTTCCGCCAGGGGCCTCATTACAGCCTTGGTTCAAATATGGACAAAAGAGCTGAATTCAAGAGGTAAGGTGAGGTGGGAGTGACTGTTCTTGACAGCAAGGCAGCATTTATCCAAGTATGGCATCAAGGAGCCCCAGCAAAATTGGAGTCAATGGGAATCAGAGCGAAAACTCTCCACTAGTTGGAGTTGTACCTAGCGCAAAGGAGATGGTTGTGGTTGTTGGAGGCCAATCATCTCAGTTCCAGGACATCACTACAGGAGTTCCTCAGGGTAGTGTCCTAGGCCCAACCATCTTCAACTTTTTCATTAATAACCTTCCTTCAATCATAAGGTCAGAAGTGGGGATGTTCGCTGATGATTGCACAATCTTCAGCACCATTCGCGACTCCTCAGATACTGAAGCAATCCGTGCAGAAATGCAGCAAGACCCGGACAATATCCAGGCTTGGGCTGATAAATGACAAATAACATTTGTGCCAGACAAGTGCCAGGCAATGGCCATCTCAAACAAGAGAGAATTTAACCATCTCCCCTTGATGTTCAATGACATTACCTTCGCTGAATCCCCCACTATCAACATCCTGGAGGTCACCATTGACCAGAAACTGAATTGGAGTAGCCATATAAATATTATGACTACAACAGCAGGTCAGAGACTAGGACAACGACGCCCACAACCCCTGAATGAATAAAAAAAATTGCAAATTCCAGTCGGTTATTGCAGACAGTATCTCCGTTATCAATTTCTGCAACATATCATGCAGTCTCCTTATATCATTATCCGTAACAACATCCACCATATAGTTGCTGAGCTGCTCTTTGATTTGTTTGTTCTCATTCTCCTCCATGGGCAGAGTACACTGTTGGATGATAAATTCCACCATCTCCTTTCCTCCTTCTAGCTCCAGGTAATTGTGACTGGCCATTGTGTATATTAACTTGGCAAGTAGTCCCTTCACTCTGTTACTCAGATGAAAATGATCGTTGTATGCTGGTCATAATCTGATTCTTCCCACTTTCCATGTTTGACAGGACATTATCAATAAGGTATTTCAGCACAACCAGTGTCCCAAGTCGAACTTGGTCATTGTCAATTGCCAGTTGCATTCTGAAGGAAATTGTGTATCTGTAAAGGCTGGAGCTAGAACTCTGAAGCAGCAAAGAATTTAATTTAGTTGCTTCTCAGAAGGTGGTGTGATTGGTTTTTCCATCACAATACAGAATTGTTAATGTAACCTGTTTTGCAGACATAAGAACAGAAGAAATAGGAGCAGGAGTAGGCCATTCGGCCCTTTGAGCCTGCTCCGCCAGTCAATATGATCATGGATGAACAGCTTGTGGCTTTAACTCCACTTTCCTGCCTGCTCCCCATAACCCTTGACTCTCTTGTCAATCAAAACTCTATCTAACTCAGTCTGGAATATATTCAGTGACCCAGCCTCCACTGCTCTCTGGGGAAGAGAATTCCAAACACTAACAACCCTCTGAGAGAAGAAATTCCTTCTCACCTCCACCTTAAATGGGAGACCCCTTAATTTGAAACTGTGCCTCCTAGTTCTAGATTCTCCCACGAGGGGAAACATCCTCTCAGCATCTACCCTGTCAAGCCCCTTCAGAATCTTAAATGTTTCAATAAGATCACCTCTCAATCTTCTAAACTCCAGGAGTATAGGCCCAACCTGCTCAACATTACCTCATAAGACAAACCCCTCATTAAAGGAATCAGCCTTGTGAACCTTCTCTGAACTGCTTCCAATGCAAGTATGTCCCTCCCTAAATAATGAGACCAAGACTGTACATAGTGCTCTAGGTGTGGTCTCACCAATGCCCTGTGCAGTTGTAGTAAGACTTCTCTACTTTTATATTCCACCCACCTTGCAATAAAGATCAACATTCCATTGCCTTCCTAATTACTTGCTATACCTGTATACTGAGTTTTTGTGATTCATGTACAACTACACCCAGACTCTGCAGTTGTGTCACTATTACTTCACTGTTCAATTTTATGGCAGTACGAAGTCTACTGCACAGACCCTTAGTGACACGAGGATCAGGGCAGGTTCCCTGGTACATGGAGAGAATGTTTGTAATTAAGTTGGGGAGCTCCTTCTTCAGGTTGTCATGAGGCAGTAAGTGGATTATCGGGTCTACTGTTTCAATCACTGCTATGCTCACCTTGGGCTCTTTCATGGGCAGCCAAAAAGTGCAAAGTAAATCGTAAGTCTCAGAAACCTTATACGCTATCTTCTTATTTAGTCTCTGCTTTGGGTTTTCCTCTGTGTTTGAGAGGTATTCTAGAATGCTGTCAATAAAAAGCCCCAAAGCAACACAGAAAGCCCACTTCATTTCCCCATCTGTCACTTTCAGAAGGATGAGGAGCATAGTTTTGAAAACAGGTTTTAACAGGGGTACAGTGCAATACACGTTTGCTCTACACAGCCTCGCCATTGTCAGCACCATGTAGAAATATGTTTGTGGCCAAGACTTGAACACTGACTGTATCTTGTTGAAAATGTCAATGGGAAACTTGGCACCCAGACTAACCACGAGGCTACTTGCTACCTCCCGATGTTCATTCATCACATGCTCCGAACCAGTCAGGTCCTTTAAAACTAATTTTATCAGATTTTAGTCAGTGGTTTGCCTAAATGTTCAAAGTTGTCTTGTATTATAAATGTTATCGCCATTAATAAGGCGTTGTTCTGCTGGCAGTTTATTTTTGGTGATGTACTTACGACAGAATGTAAGTACGATTTGGTGATTGATGCTTCCTAGTTTCCGTAGTGACTGAGAGAATCTAAGTTTAACAAACTCATCTTGATCAGAAAGCAAGTTCAAAATCATGCTCAGTGAGCATTTCATTCTGTTCGTCACCATTTTAGTGGAACTCAAATACTTCTCTTGTCCTTTAAAATGTGCTTGTTGATGGTTAACACACTTTAGGCTCAGAGTCTTTTGCTCCTTGATGGCAGATGTTTACTTTGTTCTTGCTACTGGTTTATTTTCTGAATTTCCTTTCCCTCCTAACTAGCTGGCAATGTTTTAAATCTCCGAAAATAGCTGTTTAATTACCAATTCTTTTTGGAAATACTGTCTAAACGTGTTCTTGAAATCTTTATAACTTTCACCTCAGTGCAAATAAAATCTGTCTGAAACAATTTCAGACAATGTGCCCTAGTGATAAACACACAGCACAGAGCTCTCTGATTTTACTCACAGACAATGATGGGTATTGGTGTTGTTATGTTGTCGATTTGTTGTTTCGATGTTTATGTCTTTACTTCACCCTAACATGGGCTTTTTCACTCCTGTGAATGTAAGTTCTCACACAGATGTCAGTTCCATGTTGACTTTTCTTTGCAGTTTTCTACTTCGATGGCCTTGAAATAATGGAATGTTTTAAGTAGTTTGGTTATTTGTTCTCCAAGTGGTCAAATACAAATTTAACTGCTGCGTAGCCAAGCAACTGACAACTTTACTTGTAAAACCCATGGGGTCATCATTTCCTGCTTTAGTGAAGTTCATTGTGACGTCTTGTGGCTCGAACTGTCACATGACCTTGCAGGTGATGACCTCACTGGTGAGGGTGACCTTGCAATAGATTGAATCGTCCATTTGTGCATTGATTGTTCAATTGCTTTTAGCATTAATTTTTGGAGAGTTAGTGATAATACAGATTTAAGGGTAAATTGTATGAATTTGTGTTCCTGAGATGATGCACTGACCCTCCATGTGTCAGATTCCCTTATCAGCTCCTCAGCAATGGGAGTCTGATCTTGTAATATCTCCCTTATGCAGCATCATTACAAGGGCTCATGTCCGATCATAACTTGTGAACGACATGGATTGCAGGCAGGTTGATCAGTTATACCAGGGCAACATTTCTTTCTCGAGTGACTATTGAGAATGCGGCCGGCCTGCATCATCGGTGACATCATAATGACCAACAACGATGTCATAACGACTATTGATACTGAGACACACGTGGGCCGTACTGTATCAGACAGGAGTGAATCGTTCCCTTTGATCCACTGTGTACTGTACATGCTCTGCTCCATCACACCCTGATAGTTGACTGTAGACTGCAGATTAATGTGTCCCATCAAACAGTCCCAGAGAACCAGTTAGATATAGAGTAAAGCTCCCTTCCCGGGCAGGTACAGCACGGGGTTAATACAGTAAAGCTCCCTCTACACTGTGTAGGGTGTTTCCGATCGTGTGAAGTTCATTCAGCCTTGCTGGTCACGACCAAACCCACTTATTTACGGTCGAAGGTCTGGGCTTACCTTATGAATCACACTGAAGGATGATGAATAATGCAATCAACGCAGCTTTCTGATATCGAATAATAAAAGTATGTTTAATATGTACAGCACATCTCAATATGGCAAAACCAATGCTAACGTTCCTATATGACTAGCAACAAATAGATTACTTCCCCTTGGACTTCTTAACCTAAGCCCCTCCGTGTTCCCTTACTGTTGGTTAACTCCCAACACAACATTAACCCCCTTTTCTAAGGTTTGTTTGGGACATGCAGAGGTAACTCTCCACACAGCTGTGAGTTGAATATTCTGCAGGCTGCGGATGAAATGCTCACCCTGCTGACTTTGGCTGCCGGGTTGTGTCTTCTACATCGAAGTCCTAGGGGGCCATACCCGTTCCTTAGGGCGTCCGACTTCCTTTGGTCCTGGTTTAGAGAGAACAGCATGCTCTGATCTTCTGTCCTGTAGAGCTGTGTGGCTGGTGTCTGTTTTGACATCAACTGTTCGACCCTCGTCTCCTTCCTCATGTTGTTTCAGTTCTACTGTTTCAGCGGTCTTGCTTTTTCCGCCCAAAAACGAATGTTCCCTTGTTTTCTGACTGATCTTGTCAGACGGTGGAAAATGTTTCGATTGGTCCCTGGAGAGAAAACTTTGTTTGGATGTGTCGTATTTTCCCGCCTCTCATCTAGCTGATTTCGGGGGGAGTGGGGGAGGACAATGGGAACTGCTGGTCTTGCGTCATCTAGTTGAGTACCACACGAGGTGTGAACTGTTTCTGATGGGTTCTCTTGTCCAGACCGATTGATTTGATTATATCAACCGGTGGATTTCATTGTCTCCTTAGTCAGCTTGGAGACAGTGATGACGTGGGTGGCTGGCTGAGAGCAGAAGGCAATATTTCTGTTGGGTGGGGTGGGTTTTGGTTTAGCATTTGAAAAGCTTGTCCTTTCTGGTCTGAGACCAACAGCCTGTCCTTTGGTAACTGTGTTTTAAATAGGGTCCTTTTCGCAGCCATTTTACTAAAACTGGGGGTTTTACCCCTGGAGAATTAAGTCTTGGATTAAAAATGATAATCCTTCAACTGTCCCGTCAAACACTCCCAGGACAGGTACAGCACGGGGTTAGATAAGGCCGTCGGGAGGTCCCTCCTCCCCGATTGCCTGCCCCTCATCTGCGGTTACGTTTGCGCCCGGGTGTCCCTCGAGAAAGAGCATGCGGTGTCCGCCGGCACGCTTGAGGTCTTCCGTGACCGGTGGGCACCGCAGGGACTGGAGTGCATTGTCGACGCCGAAAATGGCATTTTAATTTGAGTTTTTGTTTATTTCTGTTTTTAATAAAGTTATTTTAAAAATATAAGTATGTATATAAAGGGGGCCTGAGGAATAAAGGCCCCCTCGAGAAAAAAAAAATGGGTTAGATACAGAGTAAAGCAAAACAAAAAACGGGGGTAGATACAGAGTAAAGCTCCCTCAAAAAAAAAGCGGGGTTAGATACAGAGCAAAGCTCCCTCTACACTGTGCCATCAAACATTCCCATAACAGGTACAGCACTGATTACATACAGAGTAAAGTTTCCTCCACCGTGTTCCATCAAACACTCCCAGGGCAGATACAGCATGGTTAGAAACAGAGTAAAGCTCCCTCTACACTGTCCTGTGAAACACTCCCAGGTTAGGTACAGCAACCGATTAGATACAGAGTTAGATACACTGTCCCATAAAAAAACTAAAAAGGCAATTGGAATGTTGGCCTTGATCTTAAAGGGTCTGGAATACAGAGTGTGGTAGTTCTGTTGCAGCTGTACAGAGCTCTGGTTAGACCCCAATTGAATACTGCATTCAGTTCTGCACCTCAGGAAGGATTTGCTGGGTAAATATTGGCCAGGACACTGGGGAGAACTGCCTTCCTCATCACAACACAATGACATTAGATTTTGTTATGTCCACCCTGAAAGGGTAGACAGGGCCTTGGTTTAACATCTCATCTGAAAGACTGCATCTCCAACAGTGCAGCACTCCAGTAGTATTAACACTGGAGTGTCAGACTAGATTTTGTGTTCTGACCTGAACCCACATCCTATTGACTTAGGGACAAGAGTGCTACCCACTGAGCCACAGCTGACACCCATGTTCTCTTTCAAATGTAGTTGTACGTGGCTTTTTTGTTCAGTGCACGGTCACATTATATTGTGTAAAAAATTATAAATGTTTAAACCACAGAACAAGGTCTGCTTGGTACTTTCCAGGCTGCTGTGTGAAGCTGAGCAGGAGCACTGGCTGATACTCTCCATCCCAATCTCTGCATCTTGCTCTCTGGTACACTTGCTGCATCACTATCCCTCCCTCTCTTTCCGTTATTCCTTCATCAGCTGTATCTCTCCCTCTGTCTGTGGAAATGTGGAGTAATCAGTTCAGTCATGAACTTATTGAATGGAGGAGCAGGCTCGAAGGGCCGAGTGGCCTACTCCTGCTCCTAATTCATATGTTTGTATGTAACTAGTCACATAATTAACCTGCTGGCCCAGGTTTGGTTTTGAACTGTTCACAGAACGGTTTGGGTCAGATTGCAACTGAACTTGAAGAAAGAGACTCTCTCCTGCCTGGCTCTCTCTCTCTCTCTCTCTCTCTCTCTCACATGAATTTCCAGATCCAATGAAGACACTTAAAACCTTAAGAGAGAAGACTCCTACATCGAAACAAGTTTGAAAGCGTGCACTGGGCCCCAATGATATGGCAAGAGTTACCTGCAATCAAAGACTCTACATCGAACTCAAAGGACAGTAAATAAATCCCAACTATTGCTTCAAACTTTTCCCCTTTATTCTTGCTACTTTTCTGTCTCTATCTGCGTGTGTGTTTATTGCCTGTGCATGCTAGCATAGTCGCGTCGTGTATTCGTAATAGTTTTAACCAAATTACAGTTTTGAGGTTAATAAACTTAGACCTTTTTTGTTTAAATCTAAGAACCCCTGTCTGGTTGATTTCTTTGCCTTACAATTGGAGAACAGTGAACAAGGATTCACTGAGGGGGAGCTAAAATCACAATGTTTTTAAAAACTAAACCCTGTTACGGCCAAACCAGGCAAAAGCTGAGAAGGAACCCCTTAGACCCCTTTCTCACCTGGTTGTAACACCATGCTGTGCCTGCCTTTGGAGTGTTTGATGGGATTTAAACATTTTCAAATTCCTTCTTCATTTTACACCTGGAGAAATATCCCTCTCCATTTTGAACCTTCAACTCTTGCCATTGTTGGAAATATCACTGCAGTTTGAAAATACCAAACACTGATTAAACATTCATCCCAAAATACTCACACTAAACCCCCAACACAGGAGGGGGCAGAGAGCATGGATTTTTTAGAGGTTCTGTCTGGATTTTAACCAATCTCAGTGTGGATTGTCACTGACGTTGTGGCCGTGTGTATCCTGTCACTGTACAGACTGTGTGTGTTTGTGTATCTGTGTGTGCATGAGTGTGTGTGTGTGTCGCAGTGTCACTGTTCCATAATGTAACCCCAAGATTCCCATGCAGCCTGTTTCCCCTTCCCACTTTTTAAGTGTCTTAGCGTCCCCTGGTACTTACCATTGCCTAGCGACAGCATTTAAAGAACTAAAGTTAAGCAGAACCTGCCCCACAACACAACTGCTGAACTAGGTGACTCATCTGCTCTGGAGAAATCATGCTTTGTGTATTGTGAACGCAACAGTAAAAAAAATGTCATCCATGTTATATGTACTTTTCGGCCAACCCCAACAACCACAAGTTCCACCCTAGGCCAGGTAAACCTAAGTTTTATATTCACCAAGTGTGGTAAACCTGGAAACATCAACCAGGAAAAAAACAATTGCATTCTAAACACCCTTGATAGATTGGAAACCTGTTGCCAAGGCTGGAATGTCCAACATCTAAGGCAATTCCTACAAATAATATTAAGCTCAGACTTAATTCCCCCATTAAACCAGTGTAACAACTGGATTCAAATCTATGCCCATGTTCTCACAGCACCTCAGGGAGGGCATGTAATGAGTTCCACAAAGGAACTGCTTACTAATACTGCCAAAATTAAAGGGTTGCTAGCTGCCTACAGATTTTTTTTTTTAGAGATACAGCACTGAAACAGGCCCTTCGGCCCACCGAGTCTGTGCCGACCATCAACAACCCATTTATACTAATCCTACACTAATCCCATATTCCTACCACATCCCCACCTGTCCCTATATTCCCCTACCACCTACCTATACTAGGGGCAATTTATAATGGCCAATTTAGCTATCAACCTGCAAGTCTTTGGCGGTGGGAGGAAACCGGAGCACCCGGAGGAAACCCACGCAGACACAGGGAGAACTTGCAAACTCCACACAGGCAGTACCCAGAATTGAACCCGGGTCGCTGGAGCTGTGAGGCTGCGATGCGAACCACAGCGCCACTGTGCCGCAGAATAGTTACACAAGATAACTGTGACATTGTCCATCGCTGCTGGACCAACCAATATCAAAATACCGCCCTCAAGCTGGCCTGTGAGGGTGCTCTAAATTGTTACCCAGATAACAAACAGAAATGGGATAATGTCAAATGCATTATATTGGGCCTACCCCAAACTAAACCTGTAGTGAGATAAGAAACTGTCGAAATGATGGAGAAAGTACCTCTGGTACCCAGAGACAAGGACTGCTTAGGCCTGAGACTCAGACCCGCTCCAGCCAGACACGAACCCCTGGCTCTGGATCTAAGGAGGGTGTTCCGGTAGATCTATGCTCCAACTCGCCAACAGTGAGAGAGATCTCTTCCCAGAAAGATGGGATAGATATGGGGCCAGATCTTATAGATAAGGCAAAGGACAGTGGGATCTCTATAGGGATGAATTTTACACTGGCCCAATGCCAACCCCAATGGGAACAGCCTCGAGATAGTAAATGGTCTGACAGAGCCCCTAAGGGGTCTGGAAAGGACAATAGCCCCAAAATGGAGGATCAAAAGTCAGTCAAAAGGTTAACAGTAAGAACAAAAATAATACTCAGATTCTGAGGATTACCAATCTACCACTTGAAGGACTGGCACCCAGCTAGGGCCTCTTGATTTCCCCTGTGCCCTGCCAACCTTGCCCATCAATGAACAAGTGGAGAACCTGTTTGGTACAGGAGCTGATTACACTGTAATAGACCCCAGAATTATAAAAACTAAGTGGAGAGATTTGGGGAGCCCAATTTATCAAGTATCATTCGGGGGATTCACACAATGTAAGATGCAAGCAGAATTAGAACATTACAGCACAGTACAGGCCCTTCGGCCCTCGATGTTGCGCCAACCTGTGAAACCATCTGACCTACACTATTCCATTTTCATCCATATGTCTATCCAATGACCACTTAAATGCCCTTAAAGTTGGCGAGTCTATTACTGTTGCAGGCAGGGCGTTCCACACCCCAACTACTCTCTGAGTAAAGAAACTACCTCTAACATCTGTCCTATATCTATCACCCCTCAACTTAAAGCTATGTCCCCTCGTGTTTGCCATCACCATCCGAGGAAAAAGACTCTCACCAACCACCCTATCTAACCCTCTGATTATCTTATATGTCTCTATTAAGTCACCTCTCCTCCTCCTTCTCTCCAATGAAAACAACCTCAAGTCCCTCAGCCTTTCCTCGTAAGACCTTCCCTCCATACCAGGCAACATCCTAGTAAATCTCCTCTGCACCCTTTCCAAAGCTTCCACATCCTTCCTATAATGCGGTGACCAGAACTGCACGCAATCCTCCAGATGCGGTCTCACCAGAGTTTTGTACAGCTGCAGCATGACCTCGTGGCTTCGAAACTCGATCCCCCTACTAATAAAAGCTAACACACCATATGCCTTCTTAACAGCCCTATTAACCTGGGTAGCAACTTTCAGGGATTTATGTACCTGGACACCAAGATCTCTCTGTTCATCTACACTACCAAGAATCTTCCCATTAGCCCAGTAGTCTGCATTCCTATTACTCCTTCCAAAGTGAATCACCTCACACTTTTCCGCATTAAACTCCATTTGCCATCTCTCAGCCCAGCTCTGCAGCCGATCTATGTCCCTCTGTACCCTACAACATCATTCGGCACTATCCACAACTCCACCGACCTTCGTGTCATCCGCAAATTTACTAACCCACCCTTCTACACCCTCTTCCAGGTCATTTATAAAAATGACAAACAGCAGTGGCCCCAAAACAGATCCTTGCGGTACACCACTAGTAACTAAACTCCAGGATGCACATTTGCCATCAACCACCACCCTCTGTCTTCTTTCAGCTAGCCAATTTCTGATCCAAAGCTCTAAATCACCTTCAACCCCACACTTCCGTATTTTCTGCAATAGCCTACCGTGGGGAACCTTACCAAACGCCTTACTGAAATCCATATACACCACATCCACTGCTTTACCCTCATCCACCTGTTTGGTCACCTTCTCGAAAAACTCAATAAGGTCTGTGAGGCACGACCTACCCTTCACAAAACCGTGCTGACTATCGCTAATGAACTTATTCTTTTCAAGATGATTATAAATCCTGTCTCTTATAACCTTTTCCAACATTTTACCCACAACCGAAGTAAGGCTCACAGGTCTATAATTACCAGGGCTGTCTCTACTCCCCTTCTTGAACAAGGGGACAACATTTGCTATCCTCCAGTCTTCCGGCACTATTCCTGTCGACAATGACGACATAAAGATCAAAGCAATTGAATTTTACAAAATTCCTATTACCCTGGACAGAATCACAGCAACCCTCGAGGTAAGACTGGTACTAAAATTGACCTACTCTCTCTGGACAACCAGACATAAAACATTGCCTTAAAATCTCAACCAGGCCTGTGGACAGACAAAAACACATTCAGACCCAACTAGATTAAACTTGCCTCGAAACTTTCTAGAACACCTCATTAATAAATACTACCCTTATTTACAATGCCATCCAAATCAATATAGCAACGTAGACATGAACCTCATTCACTTGATGTCAGCCGGCACATCTCCAAGCGGCAGTGACCTATCCAGGATCACAAGGAGAAATTATACCCCTGAAACCCAAGAATTAGAAGAACAAGGTGGCCGAATAAAAATGGGATCTAGAACTAATTTACCACTGTTTGGTGATGGGAGGTAGAGATTCGTGGTCAATTATACAGCTTTAAATAGGATGACGGCCCACATTTTGCCCTTCAACAGAATTCCACAGCCCTTCTCTCTGGAATCAAGAGGGAGAAATAGGAATCTTGTATTGATCTTGCAAATACCTTTTGGTCACATCGAATCAACGAAACTGATTGGCTGAAAACAGCTCTGACTGGACCTAATGGCTATCAGTACTGCTGAACCAGATTGCCCTAGGGATTTCAAAATGGTCCTGTTATCTTTTCCACTCACGTCATTGATCTTTTAAAAGGCCTACCCAAAGTCAACTGTTATGTCAACGATGTGTATATTTCACACACCAACCTTCAAGATCACTTGCAAGCCTTTGATATAGTTTTAGCCAGACTTACTACTGCTGGGTACCCAATCAACATCAAAAAGAATCGACTAGTTAGGGAAGAGGTAGATTTTTGGGCCTACCAATAACTGGGAATGTTAGAGGATTAACTCTATCTTATAAAGCAAGGCTGGCCACAATTCAATTCCCTAGAACTCCTAAAAACCTACATGCAAGCTTAGGACTCCTGAACTTTGCTAGATCTTTTACGCCAACCTTCGCTGAGCGTTCAGTACCTCTGTATGCGAGAGTTGGTGAAGCAGTGAAAGGACCATTCATAATTTCATCAGATGATTACTCAACTGCTGCAATTATGCCGAGAGGTACAGAAGGCCATCGACCTGGAACAAGGGGACTTAGAAGTCCCTCTCAATATTTACATTAGGTGTCACCTAAAGTGGTGATTGCTGTTTTTTCTAATGAGAAAAGCATTATTCCTGTTCAGTACCATTCTTATAACTTCTCCAATGTTGAAGGAGGTACAGAAAAAACGAGTCATAACTATGGTAGTCCGATGTTTCATTAAGGCAAGAACCCTTCAAGGAGAATACCCCATTACTATTTATACTGAGATACCTGACTTGAGGATGGCCTCTGATGAAAAAAGAGCCACCCAGATCCGATATGATAAATGGGCATCGTTTTTGATGCACTCATTTTTAAATTCCTATCCTCAGACATGGACTTAAGAGTATCTCCCCATGACGGAGGATGATGATACAGAGGAGAGAATCAAACACGTGCCTATGAGGCCACTTACATAATGCCATCAAGTCATTTCCTGGGATAGGTCCTCGATGATGACTAAAAAAGGGACATGCCAATAATCCTCAGCTCGGTTGGGGATAGTAGTAGGGACTTCTCGAGACCTATTCTTTTTATCCAGAAAAATTACTATCCATACCCCTTGGCCATAAGACAGCACAATATGCTGTATCAGCAGCACTACGGTACGCTTTAGAGAAGGAAGACCCTATTAAACGCACATTAATCTACAGATAGCGACTATTGTAAAAAAGATATAACCAGGACCTAGTGTTCTGGGAACAACCAGGATTTACCAATCATAATGGTAAACCCATAAAACAAAAGTTATTGTGGGAGGACATTCTCCATTTGAGGACGGACAGACAAAATTGTCAGGTAATTCTTGTAATTCGTGTAAACGGGCATACCACTGGGATAGTACACTTGAAGGGCAACTGTTGCAGACAAGCAGGTGAAATGTTCGGTGTACATGACATCCTCTCAAGAGTGGCCTGCCAAAGTTAGTGTTATCACTCGGGCAGAAAGGGCAGCTAATCAAGATGAGGAACTGATTTGGCTATTAGACCCAACAAAAGACAATCAACCAGGATATCCATCAAAGTACTTTTATTCGGAGACCGCCACTGCTGTTGTGCTAGTTAAGCTGCTCAAGGGAAACCGAGAAGTACCCCTGAGTCACAAACGATAACAGTTGTAAAGGAAGTTCACGAGGGTATAGGTCAGGCACATAGTGGTGCCAGAACAACGTTCTGCAAATTGATTCCTTTATTCTGGTGGCCAGGCATGCTTGCCGCATGTAAAACTCATGTGGCTAATTGTGAGCTGTGCAATTTAACTAATAAATCATCACTTATTAAACTGCCACCATTTGCTCCTGTAAAGCCTACTAAACCAATGGAAAAATGATTTATCGATTTCACTTCCCTCATCATTGGGATATGAACATGTTCTCATTTGTGTTGATGGATACACTTCTTTCTTATGGCTGGTCCCCACAAAAAACAGTTTCAGAAAACACACTCGTCAATGCTATTACTGACATCATGACTGGAGTCGGTGCACCCAAGGTCTTCCACTCCGACCAAGACAGAGCCTTTGTTTCCAAGCACTTCAAAGACTAATGTAAACAAAGGGGGATTGGGTTAGAGCACAGCACACCACATCATCCACAATCGGCAGGACTAGTGGAACGTAAAAACCAGGAAATAAAAAAGCTATTGGTCAAAACTGCTGAGAATCGGGAAATAAGTGGACCGCCATCATACTGGAAGTGAAATTACCACTTAGTAATGTGCCCTCATCTGCATCAGGGACTTTGTCCCCTAGAACTCCATATTATTTAATGTATGGTTGACATGCATATACCACTTACTCATGCTTCTTTTATTGCCTCTACACTTTCTGACTTCTTGACTTGACAGCAACATTTAGATTTAAAATGAGAAGTAACATGAGATTCATGGCATTGATCAGAGGATAAGGCAGACAAGTAGACAAAAACAGTTTACCAACAAAGCACGGCAACCCTTAGCAGGGGAATGGGTTCAGGAAAGGAAGTTCGAACAAAGACCTGGTTTAGGACCTGACTGGAAGAAACCTGTTCAAATACATTCTGTTATTAATGAAAGAACTGTGAAAATATTCACTAATCAGCCGATTAGCAAGCAAACTCTTAAAACTATCACTGTAGACAATTTGAAGAAGTGGCCTGAGGGGTACAAGAATGGAGAACAGTACAAGGTGCAATTATACACTGTCTTCCAGGACCCAGCTTGGAATGCAAAACTGGAAGGGGAGGTAATCAAACTCCTGATGACATCATCGCCGACTCCTCCGACTCCTCCACACAGTATTGGCAATACCTCAGAAATTGGTTTTGCAAGAAACCACAACGCAGGTAAAGACCAGTCACAAAAATGAAGGAAGAAAACGCTCCATAAGCAGAGAAAATCACCCAGGTCTCTGGCAAGACCCAAAAGAGGAAAAAGAAAACCAAAGCCTTGATAATAGGACTAATTCACGAATGAGGAAAAGACTGAAATGCTGTTGTTTTACTTCAATCTTATTTATCCTTCTCATCGTAGGATTAATTACTACCCTGTGGACTATAATTAAATATGGTGCTTATATCCAAACTCAAGAGACAGAAGATTTATTTCCAGAAAATCCTTCCCAAGACGGCAATACAAGTTTGACCACTAATTTTACAATTGCTTCTGCAAAGCGCAGTTCTACAACAACTCATAATGACACATCTACACTTACCAAGGTACCACTACCTTTTGGCATCATTTCAATACCTCAGCCTCAACCAGTCCTGTTATTACATGGCTCTATTTATCAATCCACACAAGTTGACACCACAATATTAGCTAAAACTCTGGAAATTAAATCAGTTCAAAAGGAAAATGAACTGGTTACAAAATTCAAAGCAACCATGATAAACCTTCAAAAAGAAAACCCAGCCTTCCAGATCTCAGCTAGAGACCCTGGTAAAAGATGAAACATGAGCAATGCTTTGAGCAGGTGGGACATTGCTACTTCATTGACTGGGCTAAGCAGAAAAATTATCCTCACACCAACGGGATTGGAAAACATCCCCTGTCTACGTCTCTGACCACTACTTGCCCCACGACTGTGACATCTTCGCGAACACAGGCATATGCCTATAAGGGAATGATGTGGAATCATTGTCAATCATGCCATGACTCAGGTGTGTTTGGATCCACTTCCCCTATTCGGCAATATGTCCCTTCTAATTCAGCTCCATCTTTCCACCTTTGGAACCATAATAAACCCATGATTTTACTCCCTGTCAATGGAGGATTTCCTTACAATTTGACAATATCTTGTTCCTCAAAATTTTACTCTGACTCCTATAAGAATACTTGGAGTTATGACAGGCTGGATGAGATGGATAAAATGCTAATTGATGATTGCAAGACAAAAAATTCCAATTCATCAGATGATAAGTATTGCCTCGATGGATCTTGCCTGCCCGAGATTAGAATTCCAATAGTATCAGACAATTCCTTATTAAAGACCTTCCGGATGTGGGCAGTGCATGCAAAATGCCGGAAATGTCTTATTACTTAAACACCTCATACTATGCCATTTCCTGCAGAAGTGCAGAGATCAAATACTTTTCTAGATTTAAATCGACTCAGATTTGGATGGGTGGTAACGAGTGTGATGGACCCATTCACTAAAATAGTGGTCAAGTACAATAGCACAAGAGAAAACACAGAGGAAGGAATATTCTTTATATCGTAACATTATCTTACAATGGGACATACACCTGGATTAAAGATAATCGAGTTCCCAATGACACTTCAGTCCAGGACACATCAGAACTGTCTACTATCACAGTTTATTCACTTTACGCCTGGTGTAAGATCGCCGGCTGGGATACAGTTAAGAATAAACTACAAAAAATATTGAATTATGCCAACAGAACCTTACCGATTCAAAATTGAGCAGAAGCTATCAAATCTTACCTCTCTACTGACTCATCGTTGTCTGGGGAAAAGTTTGATGATACTTCTCTCCTGATATACAAATCTAATTTTTATAGAGCATTTGTACCGTTGAATCGATCTCGTGTGGACTTCATCAAATCAAGTGACTCTTCCCTATGTCACAAGAAACATTCTACACTGATGAGCATCCACTCGCTCCAACAGTTTTCTCTGCTGCTAGCAGGATCTGTCTTCATGTTGGATCAATGGAATAGAGATCAAGATCACAGCCTCAAGAAGATTGAGGATATTATTAAGCTTAAGAAACCACCAATAGTCACTGTACCAAACTATCCACCAAGACCTCAGATCCGCATATGAGAGCATTAGACTCAATAACCTTATGACAGCTTTTCACATGTCCCTTTTGTAGTGTTTTATTGATCTGGGTTTGATTGCATCAGTCTGTCCACTTATCTGTGTTCACTGTGTTTGATTACTTAAGCCCATGGGTGGAGCTTAAGAGTTAAAATTGAAACTAAAAGACACAGCTAGGATCTTCTACAGAAAACACACCGATTGCTCTGCAAAGACATTGTACTGAGATTGTCGAAGAACTATTATAAAGTGCTGTAAATAAACCAGTTGGTAATTTAATACAAGTGTGATATCTGCATTGCTCTGAGATAAATCAGACATACATATTATATCCAGCAACCCGGCATAAACATAATAAAAATGTGGTGATGGAAAGTGCTCTTGAAAAATACTTTGGCTGAAGAAAAGTGTGATGATAGAAAGATAGAAAGATACACATTCCGCCAGAGATCCAGGGACATGGTGAGCTTATTAAGCAATACGTGACAGCTTTGCAGCAATTGGCTTCTACATGCAAATCTGGCACACTAACGAACAAACTAATACGTGACAAATTAATTGAAACTGCGTCAATTCCACAAATTTGGGAACATCTTCTCATGGAGGATGATGATTTCACCTTGGAAAAAACCATAACCTTGGTAGTCCAGCTGGAATCTGTCAGATTCAAAGAGGTTACACACACATGCACCTTAGACTCAGGGTTGCAGACACAACTTGCCCAATCAGCTTCCAAGAAGACCTCATCAACCTCATCCAAATGTGCCCATCACGGTCAGTTACCTTCAAAACTGTGTCCAAATTGTGGAAATGCTTAGCGAGTCACAAAGCCATGTCCGGCTCAAGGGAAAAAGTGTAACTCATGTTCAAAGTGGAACCATTTTGCATCAAGGAAAAAGGCTTCATCAGTTCGACACGTGGAGGAGTCTTCCTGAGAGTGAGGTACAACATGTATTTACCATCACAAATAGTAAAGCACCAGGTCACTTTAAGGCATCTCAGTGTCACTTCTTATTGATGTTGGCGTGAAAGTATCTATTTTGAGTGATAAACTCTACCATTGGTATTTTGTGCAATTCTCTCTCACTCCTGCAACAGACACTCTTCAAGCTCATTTCAGTTTCGGGGATGATCACAGTTCCAGTATGCTGCAAAAACGTCACCCTAGACAGGTTCACTTTCTGTGTAGCTAAAGGCTGAAGCCTTATGGGTTTAAACCTTTTCAATTGGCTTGAATTCAAATTCACTGACCCCACTGGAGCACATATTAATGGGATTGATAATGCAGATTATACATGCCAAGATTATACATGCCAGTATCCTTCCTTATTTATTGGATTAGGGGAGATCAGAGGGTACTGTCATGCTGTTCGCATTGACACATCAATTCTACTGGTTTCACAAAGGTTGCCATTTGCAATCCGTGCTGAAGTGTCACAGGAGCTGAAATGACTAGAAGCAGATGGTATCATTGAACGAATCGATTCATCGCAATGGATATCAAATCTAGTCATTGCACGATGAAAAAATGGTGAACTTAGACTGTGCATTGACCTTAAGACAGTCATCAAAGCTATCATACCAGACAAGTAACCACTTGCTACAATTTAAGATCTGTCAGCATCATTTCATGATCCACAGTCTTCACAAAGCTTGATATGCAACAGAGTTATCTTCGGATACCTCAAGAAGAACAAAGCCAACATCTTACAGCTTTTGTAACCCATGAAGGTGTGTTTCAGTACCGCAGAATGTCCTATGGACTAAGTTCAGCACCTAGTGCATTCCAGAAGGTTGTTTTTTCAGTCTTGTCGGATGTTGAGGAGACACTCAACCTACTTGATGACGTCATTGTCCACAGAAGGGAGAAAGCTGAACATGATCAACAATTATCATCAATGCTCACTCGACTTGTAAAACACAATTTGATGCTCAACAAGGATAAATGCGTATTTGCGGCACCCGAGATTGACTTTCTAGATTACAAAGTGACAGCAGCTGGAGCAAAGCCTACGTACTCTCTGACTGGAAAGACACCAGGCGAACTTATGATAGGTCATAACTTTCGCATGTCACTGACTATTCTTAAACCACCAGTTAACGAGGATGTCAGAGTGGAAACAGATGAAATCGCAAAGCAACAAGGTAAAGCATACTTTGACAAATGTAGAGTTGCAAGGGAACCACAATTTAAAGTTGGAGATTGGGTTTGAATCAAATGACCAAATCGTGACCACAAACTTGCTTCATCAGTATCAGGTCCAAAGTGGATTAAATGTTTGCTCGGTACAAATGCTTATCTGTTGGCTGACAACAGCAAGTGGATGCGAGACATTTGATAGGGAGCAGACCAGGATATTTTGAGGATAGTGGTTAAGAGGATACATTTCCTTTTCCTATGAGTGATATTGATTATCCGCCTCATCAAGCTGATCAAACAGATCCACAATCTCAAATTCATAAATCAAAATCTCAGCCTAAGAGACCTTCCTAGCTCAAAGACTATTTCTGTACTTAGAGAAAACAGATAAGTTGAACACTAAGAAATAACTTGATATACATATGTTTGATGTTTAGAATACTTTAATTTAAAAGTAATGTCTTTAATCAAAAGGGGGGAAATGTAGTGTTTGATTGATCTGGGTTCTATTGTATCAGTCTGTCCACTTACTTGTGTTCACTGGGCTGAAATTTATGGTCCCGTGCCAAAATCGGCAGCAGGTGAAAACAATGGCGGTCCGCCCATGCGGGCTGCATGTCATGGAGCCGCTGCGATATTATATAGCATTTAAATAGCTGGGGCAAACCGTGTCCCTCCTCCACCCGATGACGTGAAGGGGGTGGGCTGTCCGTCCCCGGCAATGGCGTCAGTTGCCTTTGCACAGGAGCTAATGCCATTTTTAAAGGGCTTCAAGCCCTGTCATTCGATTTAAATATTTAAAGAAACACTGATTTTAAACACTTAAATAAATTTATCTTGCCCTTTTCCCACTCCCCAATAACCATAGAATTATTTACTTGCCCTCTCCCCTGCAAAACAGTTACCTTGTTCGCCTGACCTTCCCCCGCCCCAAGTGCATAGACGTTATACTATAACCCTTCCCACCATCCCCTACACCAATGATATGCCTTTGACCTTCCTCCCCCCTCCTGCACTGAGAAACTTACCTGTTGCCCCCTCCCCATCAGTGTTCCGCCTCGGTTTCCCTGGACGGGGATCTGAAGGCATGAGAGTGCAGGCCACTGGCACGACGATCGCACCGGGAGAGATGGCGGGAGCGTAACTGTAATTAATTCTTTTTTAAAAATTAATTTAAATATTTAAATGAGGCTCCCGTCGCCGAGTGGCAGGGTCCCCAACGAGGCCTCGCTGCCACCGGCAACATCGGGCTGGGCCTTCCCGGCATCGAGGTCTATGGCGGGCCTCTCCTGGAAGCATTTTCTAGCCCCCCCCTGCCATGACCCCCGTGTCGGTAGAGGATCAGTACAATTCAGCTCACTGTGTTTGATTGCTTAAGCCTATGGGTAGGAGCTTAAGAGTTAAAAGTGAAATTAAAAAACACAGCTAGGATCTTCTGCAGAAAACACACTGATTGCTCTGTACTGCTCTGTACATTGTACTGAAATCGTCTAAGAACTATTATATTTTAAAGTGCTGTAAATAAATCAGTTGGTAATTTAATGCAAGTGTGATATCTGCATTGCTCTGAGATAAATCAGATATACATATTATATCCAGCAACCTGGCATAAACATAACACCTTTTAAAACTCCAGTCAGATCAGGTCCATTGGTCATGGTATAGAGATTGTTTCCTCAAATACCTCAGACTCAATACTGTAAGAGAAAAAGCCCTTGCTAAACTCACATCTCATGCCATGCTTCATAATATTAGTTCCCTTCCCCACTGAGAGAACCGTACTCAGAGATAATGTTTGGTTCGCTGAATCTATCAAATGGAGTTTGGGTATCCTCCTTACAGTCCATTGATAAAACAAATGGAAATCTAATACAAGCAGTGGAAGATCCTTAATTTAGGCCTTATTAAGAGCTCAGGGTTGTAGAGAGATACAGTACTGAAACTGTCATTCAGAGCCTTGGCAATGGTTAGATATCTGTATGACCGGATGGCCCATCCATGCTTGGAGCCCAACTCCAATGTCAATTCTACCTCCATGATATATGATTTTCTTGGTATGGAGGAATGCACTGATCAGAGGTTCCTTATCTCTCATATAATGGGAGAAATTTAAGCATTGTGGAAAAGGTTCAGATAAGGCAAACTGCCCTGTCACCTCTACACCAATTAGACCGGATTACTGGCGACATTTCTCTTTGGGGAATGGATCCTATGCAGTCATTACGACTTCCAGGTGTTCCGACTGTGGTCTGGACATAGGCACCTGGATGATAACACCCCCTGGAGATGCGACTTGTTATGGCCACACTCTCCAATATATTAAATCCTCTAGATCCAGAAATTTCTATAGCCCTCATACTATTTATGCACCTACTAAACTTAGCAAACTCAGTACAGTTCTTAGCCAGTTAGAGGGCATGGAACTTATTCTTACCTTTGCCAATTACTCAGTCGAGCGTACTGTTAAAGGGGCACAACACTTGCTGTCGCAAATTGAATTGAATAACATTTGGCAAACTCCAGATTGGTTTCAGGCTATAGGTCAAGGTATTATAGAGGCAATACCAGGGTGAGCTTCATTCACTAAACCTGCTATTGAATAGATCACTGATACTGTTTCAGGAGCATTTGAAGTACTTTTGGTGTCTTCACATTCATCATTCTCACTATGATTGGGATTATGATTCTCATTTTGGTTGTAAAATGAAAACTTCTCTCCAACAGTGAAAGACAGTACGATTACTTTTGGAGACCTTTTTGATAAAAATAGATTTCTTCAGATGTGAGAATGGCATCTAATCACAGTATTAAACAACCTTGATGTAAACCGACAAACAGGCGTTCGAAACTCATCTTCTGCCACCTCACTTCACCTGAATCCTCCACCTTATCAACAGGATTCAACTATTGATTGCTAATCTTCAAGGAAGAGTCTCATCATGTTAAGCTTCAGCCAGCTCATCAGACACTGAGACTTCGCCTTGACTTAGCTGACTGCCTCATCCTTACGAATTTCATTTCTACTCAACATTGTTCAAAAATCTGTCTGTTTTGTAATGAGCCTAAACATTGGCCTTGGGATGATGTAGAAGAGCAGTGCTGCAGCGCATGCTTAGACGATTCTAAATCTCATGGTATTGAAATTGTTCATTGTACTCTTGAAACCTCATTTGATAAATGTTGACACTCTGTTGAATGTCTTGGTTGTGGACATCACTCGGTTCAGACTGCCTACCCTTGTTGTTCGTGCTCATCCTGGCCAAGAGGTGGGTGTGAAGGAATCTGGTCATAATGAGGGGTTATAAGATTAAAAGAGTTATTTTCCTATGAATAAGGGATTTCATTTTTTAAAAAAGGGTTCAATATCCTAAAAGGTTAAAAAAAAAAGTTGCTGTCTATAATACTGGGTGGACATGCCTCAGTGTTGAAGGGCTTGTCTCATCTTGGAACTATAGAGGCAGCTTCTGATAAGAGGGATTTGCTCCCAAAATTCATGAACCTCATCACACGGTGAAGCATTGAATACATCGTTTTTCAAATGGTCACAAAAGCTACCACAGTGTATTAGTTGGTAAGATGGCTTTATGCAGACAGCCCTAAACCAGTCAACTGAATTTTTGAAAGAACTGACCAAACCCAGAAAACTGAATGGTAATCTTGAAACACAGTTAGTTGATGAATAAAAATTGACCATCTCGAGAGGCTCACAGCTTGCTGCGAGCTGAGCCTTTCTGAGAAATCAAAGAAGGTGGATCTTGACTAGAAATTAACTGTTATGCAGCCTTATTTGGGAAAAAGGGGGAGCGAACTTACTTGCAGAAGAGGTAACACTGCCATATGTAAGAAATTAGTTATGCATCTTGGAAACAGTATAAATATTAGAAGTACACATTGATTTTTAGACTCGTTGGACTTACTCCAACATCTCTCACGGTAAAGGTACGGCTATTAGGGTGAGGGGGTGATAGTTCTCTCCTTAACTGGGACAGAGGTATCTTGCTAAACTCTGTAGTCTTCTACTCAGGGAATTAAGGTAAATGTTACTTCAATAATTGATGGGTATTCTACTTAAATATAAAAATGTAACAATATTTAGATTTTTAAAATGGATTCTCTACCTGAAACAAAACTGTACTTTCTTTTCCGAGAATTATGATTGTGATTGACTGTTCCACCAACTGTGAATTGCACATTTAGCTCTTTAATAAACTTTTACATAAATTAGAAATTATACTGTCTCACATAATCTTCTGTATTGCTAACTTGTGAACGCATCTTGTTACAGTCTTTGGTGGGGAGGTACATTACTGAGGAGAGATTCCCGGACCCTCATAATATCCAAGTGATTATAATCTGACTGAACCTTGTTAAAAAGGCTATCTGGAGGACGGTGATATTCTCATCTGGTTCCTTTCCCTTGAGAGAGAGATCAGTCCTTCAAACCCATTCGAGTGTCTTTAGGATCTGTCTTTCTCAACTTTAAGTGAGACTGATCATCTGAGAAGTACGCCTGATCTGGGATAGCCCCAAAAAGGGGCTAGGAGTATAATCCACCAGAGCCATTTGTTCTTTTGACATTCTACATCCTTCCTAAAGTGTAGTGCCCAGAAGGGGACACAATACTCCAGTTGAGGCCAAACCAGTGTTTTAAAAAGGTTCGTCATAACTTCCTTGCTTTAGTACTCTGTGCCTCCATTGATAAAGCCTGTGATCCTGCTGGCCACTTTCTCAATCTGCCCTGCCACCTTCATTGATTTGTACACATATACCTCAGATATCTCAGAATTATATCATCCTTTATTTTAAATTACCTCTCATTATTCCTACTAAAATGCATCACTTCACATTTCTCTGTATTAAATTTCATCTGCTACCTGTCCTCCCATTCCACCAGCCTATTCATGTCCACTACATCGCTACATCAGTTGTGCGGGCAGACATTTCTACTTATGCAAGAAAAAACAATGCTAAGTAGCTCCCTAAATCAGTGCTCAACATAGTGACGAGAAAGTAAATTAATACATTAGTCTTCTCCTTTAAGGCTTGTTCACAAAAATGCACATTTTTTTTGTTGTTTTGATTAATAGTAAGATAAATTATTAATGCTTTTATCTTTCCGAGATTTGCTGACCGGTCCCCTACGTGGAACAAAAATTGTAATTCGGGCCGCCCCACACAAGAAGTTTGGACACCCCTGCAGTTTCTGACTTTCAGACCCAAAAAAAGGCTTTAAAAAAAAATCAGAACTGTCAATTTCACTGACAGTTGCTGCAAGTAGGAACTGCTGCTTCCAAACACAGGAGCAGCTTCATGGTTTTCCAGTGGGCTTTCGAAAAAAAATCGGAAATGACAGTTCTGGTGTTAAAATTGACTGTATTAAATGCTGAAATGTTGGAATGCTGAGGTCACTTTTGTGATTTTATACAAATGCATTGGTCCACCATCTTCCTTCAAAACAGCAGCCCAAGAACAGCAGCAAGAAACCAAGGAAGCACCATCGCAACTTAAAAGTGCACCATCCACCAGCGCAGATACTCTCACCTCAGTGGGAACTCGCTCATGTTTAGATCGGGTGTCATTGGGTGAGGAGGATGCCACTAGTAGGCAGGAGGAGATGCCAGAGGCAGAGGCAGCTATGGGCAGTCCTCCACGGAGGAGGGAGGACAGATACAGCCCTGCTAAGCCGGGCATAGACGCAGGGCATCAGGAGTCACTGGAACGGAGGTTCTACATATAGCAGCAGGAGGAGACGTACCCCCACAGGTCAGAGTTCCCTGAGGCAGTGTGGGGTCATGGGCAGAGAAGGGAGGAGTCCATCCAACCCATGTGCGCCACCATGGCTCAGGACTTTGAGTGCCCAAGCTCCTCCATTGAGAAGTTAGCCAACCTGATGGAGAGTCATATGTGGCTACACTCCAAGTGCATGCAGGAACTGTGTGCTGAAATACATGGGATCATGAGACACTATAGCCTGGACAGGTCAGTAGAGACGGTCGCACAGAGATGTTTGGAGGGGATGCCGTTTGTGCCCCAGATGGTGCTCCTTTCCAACCACAGAGATCAACCGCCAAGGGCTGTGGATGGCACTGAGGAGTGTCAGAGTGCCACCCTCCATGGGGTGCCATCATCGTCCTTGGCAACCTCGCATCTCTGACAGTGGAAGCCTTTGGTGTGCTTTTTAAATCTCCACTCTGCTCCTGCTGCCCTCTCTCTGGTCTCCGACCCTTTGGCTCCCTTTTTAAATCTCCGCTCTGTTCCTGCTGTTCTCTCTCCAAGATAGGTCTTCAGGCCAGCCAGGCAGCACGAGGTGTCATGAGCCCAGACAGGCAGACACTCCTTCCAAACCAGGCAGCAGTGAATGCAAGGCTGGCAGCTATTCAAATATAGCACCGGCACCTGCTGTGGAGTCAGCTGACACTGCCACCCGTGCCTCGTTTCCCACCTCTGCCCTTTAATTGGATGGGGTCCGCATCATCCCTACGTTAATTGGCCGGCCGCCGCGTGATCACTTTCGACCAGCTGTTGGATGCCCGAGCGGAAGTGTCTCCTGCTTCTGGGGCCGCCTCCGGGACCTGGAACCATGCACTAAAGTTCAGCCCACATTTCAGATTGATCACCCTTCATCAGAACTCAAAATGACTGTAAATCAACTTACTGGTTTATTTATTTATGCACACTTAATCTATGAACAAACAGAATAAAGTTTACAGTGAATTTCAATCTATTTCATAACATTCCTTGTAACGTGGAAAATAAAAAAGCAGGCCTGGTTAATGGGCTGAGTTCACTTCACAGACAAACTGTGAAACTAGTTGGCGCTAACCTTAAGGAGACAGTTCTTTCTCACCCTTTGGGCAGAACTTTACCTGCCAAGGGGAGGCAGGTTCAGATACAGACGAAGGGTTAAAGCCCTTGAGTCAGGAACACAACATGATCCCTTCCACTTCTGGGTTTAACCCAAGCAGGTATGCAGGTGACTGGGGAGACCCCTTCCCCCACCCACATAGGGCTGTCTGGTAAATCATTAAAATATTTAAATCGGTAATTAACTGTGGATTTAACCCAGCATTCTGGCCTCCACACCCAGCGCATGGGTTTCCTGAGCTGTGTGAAACTTGCCAGGGTTAACAAGTTGGCAGCACAGTGGGGAGTCATTGATCAATGAAACTGACAGGCTGGAAAGTCTTTAAAGAGTGAAATTGCAAAGCTTGTGGCCAGGCTCAGTGAAGGGCTTGTGCTCACAGGATTTGTTCTGACAGCCTGGATGCATTGCTTTGAAGGTCACTTCCAACTGTTTGGAAATACTTTCACTTACCTGGGAATTTACTCACCTTCATCTCAAATTCCCTGCTGTCAGCCTTCACTGCAGCATGGGAATAACCAATGCAGCAGTAGCATGGAGCTCTGATGAGGAGCAACAGGCCATGAGTTAGTGCTGACATAGGGAAAGGTTTCTAAGTCTCCATATCATGACATTTCGGTTAGTGTTGACATCAGTCCAACACAAGTGACTGTTAAGTGTCAAGTGGCAGTGTGATATCTAATGCTGTCACTAGGTCTCTGGGCCACCCCCATCTCTCCATTGCCAATGCCTAGTGTGTGTTCCCCCTTGCCCATCAAGGCGTCTTCCTCCAATGCAGTCAGGGTGACTAAGGCTGCGACTTCACCACCGGTTCTCTGTCTCTCCCTGCAGTTGTCAACTTTCCTTTCCTGCAATGAGAGAAAGCAGAGAGTTATGAGTGTGAGACATAAAATTTATGCTGAGGATGGAATGAGAATATTTAACATTCCAGCATGTACTCGATAGGCTGAATGGCCTCCTTCTGTGCAGTAATGACTCTATGGCTGATATTTTACTGGTGAGAACGAAGCCCCGATGTTGGGACCGAAAGTGTGTGGCATGGCCACATAGGCGGGGAGCAGAGTTGCTAAGGTAATACTCTTGGGGCTGGCCAATTAATGGCTGGCAGGCAGGGGAGCCAGTCAGTTAGGTGGTGAGGGCGGTGGGGGGATTGTGGTGTGCAAGTACCCACTCAGGCAATCCTGGTGCCTTCTTTGAAGGGCAGCAATCAATACTTGTATAGGCAACAGCTCCGGAGGGAATAGCGAGGGAGCCTTGGCAACTACACAATTGCTGAAATGGCCAAAGGTAGATCAAGGGTCACTGATGCTTCCCTGGAGGTGTTCCTCTAGGCTGCATGGGCTTGGAGGGATGTTCAATTGCCTTGGAATGGGAGGAAGGAGGCATAGATGGAGATAGTCGAAGCAGCAAGCAGCGTGGGGCAGTTCCACACATGTGGCTGCAGTGTCACAAGCCATCGATGACCTGTGTGTTCTGGCAAGGTGAATGCAGCACATAACATAAAGCTTACGGCCTTATATGTGACTAAGGATGAATGTGAAATTGGCAGAATGGGGTGCAATGACCGGGCATCAGCATTGTCTCCCAGAGGCATGTTAGCCTCTCCGGGGAGGATCCCGGTCATTCAGGGTTGATTCCTGCACTTTCACTACTGTGGATGCATCCAGGAGGCATCCCTGTGGCGCCACGATGGACAGTCAGGCTGTCATCAGCATAGGCATAGGGCATATCTTTGAGGGCGAGTAACAATGGAAATTTATGTGCTTGCAGAAGGAGAACTCACAACACGAAGAAAAGATTGAAAACAGATGGTAGTGTCTCTTTTCTTGCCATCCTTAATCCTGTGGAAGAAGCGGTGCTGGAGCTGGGAGGCCTACTGGCAGGGCAGGTCAGCGATGATGGTGAGAATGGTGTGGAGACCCGAGAGAATGAGTGGCCCATGGATGGCCACAAGAGACCCTCTGGCAAGCACAAAACGTAGTGCTCATGTGTCTACCACTGGTCACATGGAGCTCCAGATTATTAGTGGTCAGAAGGACGTGTTGGAATGCGCATTCTGCTCGAATCATTCTTCTTTGTGTTGCAGGTCATGGACAAGAACAGCCAGTTGCCGTGACCGGGGGACAGCCATCCACCTCTGAGGAGGAGGGGAACTTCACTGGTCCACCATCATATCATTCTCCTGCACCCTCCACCAGCGTCGAGACACTAAAGTTGGGGGTAGTGGCACACAAAGAGCAACGAGGTTACAATTCAATGGGCCGAAGGGCCTGCTTCTGTGCTGTATAACTCTATGACTCTGACTTTATGACAATCTGGTGAGCACATCACAGACATTCCTGAGCAGCTGACTAAGGCAATGACTGCCAAGGTCACACACTCAGAGGACTGTGGGAGGGCATGGCATGCCTCTGGATTCATCAACGTGACAGATGCTGGACCTACAGTGTGAGGTGCGCGAACATCTGGCAGAGCTTCCAGAGGTTGTGCGCACCCAAGTGCCAACAATGGAGGAGTCCATCCAGGCCATGAATGCAGCCATTTCTCTGGCGTGTGTGCAAATGGCATTCTCCACTGAGAGATTTGTGACCCTCATGGAAAACCACATCCTGCATGCTATTGTCACCTCCTTGAGCTCTGTGGGGTAATGGCTGGGGAGAAGGCGAAGAGTTGCCTGCAGTCATTGTCAGGTCCTTGAACACCTAAGGTAAGCAGGGAGGGACCAGTTTGCCTGAAAGGGTAGAGCAGTGGTTGCCTGAAGCACCTGGGGGCTCCTCTCAGGGCACTCCTGGCATGGACGGCAGGTCCTGGTTCTATCTGATGGTGACCCCTGTGCCTCACTAAGCTGAGAAGACCGAGGTAGCTCATGTAGCTGTGCAGGAGGCCCTCAATATGCCGGGGACCTCCAGGCCTCAGGCAACCAGAGGACAACCGCCACAGTCATTGAAAGCCAAGGAGCAGAAAGGTCAGAAACCTGCCTTCAGCTCAGCTGACAGTGCAGGGAGAGCATCATGTAGGACCACCTGCAAGCACTTAAAAAATCTAATTAGAAGATGGCAGATGAATGGAACAGATACTTTGCATTGGTCTTCACTATTGAGGATACAAGTAACATCCCAGTATTAGCTCTAAATCAGGAAATGGAAGGGAGGGAAGAACTCAAGAAAATTACAATCACCAAGGAAGTGGTACTGAACAAATTGTTGGAGCTGTGTACTGATAAATCCCCGGGTTCTGATGGACTTCATCCTAGAGTCCTAAAAGAAGTGGCTAGTGACATAGTTGATACATTGGTTTTAATCTTCCAAAATTCCCTAGATTCGGGGAAGGTTCCATTAGATTGGAAAATAGCGAATGGAGCTTCTTTATTTAAAAAGGGAAGGAGACAGAAAGTAGGAAACTATAGGCCAGTTAGTTAAACATCTGTCATAGAGAAAATGTTAGAAGCTATTATTAAAGACGCAGGGCACTTAGAAAAATACAAGGTAATCAGGCAGTCAACATGGTTTTGTGAAAGGAAAATCACGTTTAACCAATTTATTGGAGTTCTTTGAGGGAGTTACATGTGCTATGGATAAAGGGGAACCGGTGGATGTACTGTACTTAGATTTCCAGAAGGCATTTGATAAGGTGCCACATCAAAGGTTATCGCAGAAAATAAAAGCTCACGGTGTAGTGTGTTGCATTTTGACATGGATAGAAGATTGGCTGGCTAACAGGAAAGAGAGAGTAGGCCTAAATGGATCATTGTCTGGTTGGCAAAATGTAATGAGTGGTGTGCCACAGGGATCTGTAATGGAGCCTCAACTTTTTACAATTTATATAAATGACTTGGATGAAGGGACCGAAGATATGGTTGCTAAACCTGCTGATGATACAAAGATAGGTAGAAAAGTAATGTGAAGAGGACATAAGGAGGCTATGAAGGGATCTGGATAGGTCAAATGAATGGCCAAAGATCTGGCAATGAAGTATAATGTGGGAAAATGTGAAATTGTCCATTTTGGCAGGAAGAATAAAAAATAAGTATATTATCTAAATGGTGAGAGATTGCAGCGCTCTGAGATGCAAAGGGTGTCTTAGTGCATGAATCACAAAAGGCTAGTATGCAGGTACAGCACGTAATTAGGAAAGCTAATAGAATGTTATTATTTATTGTGAGGGGCATTGAATACAAAAGTGGGAGGTCATGCTTCAGTTATACAGGGTATTGGAGTTTTTTTGAGGAGTTAACAGAGAGGGTTGATAAGAGCAATGCTGTTGTTGTGCTGTACATAGACTTTCAAAAGGCGTTTGATACAGTGCCACACAACAGGCTTGTGAGAAAACTTGTAGCTCATGGAATAAAAGGGACGGTAGGAACATGGATACGACATTTGCTGAGTGACAGGAAACAAAGACTAGTGGCTAATGGATGTTTTTCGGGCTGGAGGAAGGTATATAGTGGCGTTCCCCAGGGATCAGTGTTGAGACCCTTGATTGTAGAGATATATATTAATGACCTAGACCTTGGTGTACAGGGCACAAGTTCAAAGTTTGCAGGTAATATGAAACTTGGAAGCATTGTCTACGTGAGGAGGATAGTGTAGAACTTCAAAAGGACATAGACAAGTTGGTGGAATGGGCAGACAGGTGGCAGATGAAGTTCAATGCAGAGAAATGTGAAGTGATCCATTTTGGTAGGAAGACCATGGAGAGACAGTATAGAATAAAGGGTACAATTCTAAAAGGGGTGCAGGAGCAGAGGGACCTAGGTGTGTATGTGCATAAGTCATTGAAGGTGGCATAACAGGTTGAGAGAGCGATCAATAAAGCATACAGTATCCTGGGCTTTATTAATAGAGGCATAGAGTACAAGAGCAAGGAAGTTATGTTGAACTCATATAAGACACTAGTTTGGCCTCAGTTGGAGTATTGCTTCCAATTTTGGGTGCCACACTTGAGTAAAGAAGTGAGGGCATTGGAGAGATTACAGAAAAGATTCACAGGAATGGTTCCAGGGATGAGGAATTTCAGTTATGAAGATAGATTGAAGAAGTTAGGACTGTTTTCCTTGGAGAAAAGTAGGCTGAGAGGTGATTTAATAGAGGTATTCAAAATCATGAGAGGTCTGGACAGAATAGATAGAGAGAAACTGTTCCCACTCGTGAAAGGATCAAGAATGAGAGGGCACAGATTAAAAGTATTTGGTAAGAGAAGCAAATGTGACATGAGGAAAAACCTCTTCACGCAGCGAGTGGTTAAGGTCTGCAACACGCTGCCTGAGAAAGTGGTGGAGGCAGGTTCAATTGAAGAATTCAAAAGGGAATTAGACAGTTATATAAAAAGGAAGAATGTGCAGGGTTACAGGGAAAAGGCAGGGAATGGAATGCACTCGTCCAGGCAAGTGGAGAGTATTCCATCACACTTGGAGATGGTGGACAGGCTTTGGGGAGTCAGGAGGTGAGTTACCCGCGGCAGGATTCCTAGCCTCTGACCTGCTCTTGTAGTCACAATATTTATATGGCTGGTCCAGTTAAGTTTCTTCCCAATGGTAATCCCCAGGATGTTGACTGGGTGGGGGGGTGTGGGGAGGAATTCAGGAATGGTAATGCCGTTGAAGGTTGAGGGAAAGGGGGTTAGATTCTCTCTTGTTGGAGATGGTCATTGCCTGGCACTTGTGTGGCACAGATGTTACTTGCCACATATCAGCCCAAGCCTGAATGTTGCCCAGGGTTTGATGCATGTTGTCAAGGACTGCTTCAGTATCTGAGGAGTTGCAAATGGTACTGAACATTGTGCAATCATCAGCAAACATCCCAACTCTGACCTTATGATGGAGGGAAGGTCATTGATGAAGCAGCTGAAGATGGTTGAGCCTAGGACACTCCCCTGAGGAACTCCTGCAGTGACGTCCTGAGGCTGAAATGATTGACCTCCAACAACCATAACCATCTTCCTTTGTGCTAGGCATGACTCCAACCAGTGAACAGTTTTCCTCCTGATTACCATTTGACTCCAGTTTTGACAGGGCTCCTTGATGCCACAATTAGTCATATGCTGCCTTGACGTCAAGGGCAGTTACTCTCAGCACTCTGGAATTCAGCTTTTTTGTCCATGTTTGTATCAAGGCTGTATTAAGGTCTGGAGCCGACTGCCTCTGGTGGAATCCAAACTGAGCATCAGTGAGCAGGTTATTGCTGTGTAATAAAAGCAAAATACTGCAGATGCTGGAAATAGTCATAGTCATAGAGATACAGCACTGAAACAGGCCCTTCGAGTCTGTGCCGACCAACAACCACCCATTTATACTAATCCTACATGAATCCCATATTCCCAACCACATCCCCACCTTTCTCCTACCACCTACCTACACTAGGGGCAATTTATAATGGCCAATTTACCTATCAACCTGCAGATCTTTGGCTGTGGGAGGAAATCGGAGCACCCGGTGGAAACCCACGTGGTCACAGGGAGAACTTACAAACTCCACACAGGCAGTACCCAGAATCGAACCAGGGTCGCTGGAGCTGTGAGACTGCGCTGCTAACTACTGAGCCACTGTGCCGCCCACTTTTTTTTTAAAGACGAGAACCATTAACTTTTTTTTTAAAGACGAGAACCATTAGTGAATTCCCAATGCCAACTTCATAGAAATGTGAAATAAAAACAAAAAATGCTGGAAATACTCAGCAGGTCTGGCAGCATCTGTCGAGAGAGAAGCAGAGTAAATGTTGCAGGTCAGTGACCTTTCATCAGAACTGGAAAAGGTTAGAAATGTAATAGGTTTTAAGCAAATGAAGTGGGGGTGGGGCAAAAGATAACAAAGAGGAGGTGTTGATAGGACAGAGGGTCACAGGGAATAACTGACAAGAAGGTGATGGAGCAAAGGCAAAGGGTGTGTTAATGGTATGCTGAAAGACAAAGCTTTAGTGCAGAGAAGGTGTTAAATGACAGAATAATGAACAGCCCTGGCCAAAAGCACAAACATGAAATAAAAAGTGGGCAGGTACCTGGTAAAAAAAAATGAATGATGAAACAAAGTAAAATAAAATAAAAATAAAAAAGGAATAAGAAAACATAAAACTAAAAATAAAAAAGGGGAGTCAGTCACTGAAATTATTGAACTCAATGTTCAGTCCGGCAGGCTATAGTGTGCCTAATCGGTAAATGAGATGCTGTTCCTCGAGCTTGCGTTGATGTTCACTGGAACACTGTAGCAAGGCCAGGATAGAGATGTGGGCATGAGAGTAGGGGGGTGTGTTGAAATGGCAAGCAATAGGAAGCTCGGGGTCATGTTTTCGGACTGAGCGAAGGTGTTTCGTAAAGCGGTCACCCAATCTGTTTGGTCTTTCAAGTATAGAGCAGACCGCATTATACATTTTACCATGTATCTACCCACTGTTTTTTTCATGTTTGTGCTTTTGGCCAGGGTTGTTCATTATTCTGTCATTTAACACCCTCTCTGCACTAACACTTTGTCTTTCAGGACACCATGAACACACCCTTTGCCTTTCCTCCATCACCTTCTTGTCAGTTATCTCTGAGACCCTCTGTCCGATCAACACCTTCCCTTTTGTTGTCTTTTGCCCCACCCCTGTTTTATTTTCTTAAAAGCGATTACATTTCTAACCTTTGCCGGTTCTGATGAAAGGTCACAGACCTGAAATGTCTCTGCTTCTCTCTCCACAGATGCTGCCAGACCTGCTGAGTATTTCCAGTATTTTTTGTTTTTTTATTGCTGTGTAAGTGTTGCTTAATTGCATTGTTGATGATACCTTCCATTACACTGTTGATGATTGAGAGTAGACTGATGGCGCAGTAATTGGCTGGATTGGATTTCTTGCACACTATCAGGGAGCTGCCAGTGTTGGAACTGTACTGAATAGTGTGGATAGCTCTGGAGCACAATTCTTCAATACTACAGCTGTAAGGTTGTCAGGTTCTTTGCTCTATCCAGTGCTGTCAGCCGTTTTCCTGATATCACGTGGAGTGAATTGAATTGGCTGAAGAGTGGCATCTGTGATGCTGGGTACCTCAGGAGGAGGCCAAGGTGGATCATCCACTCAGAACTTCTGGTTGAAGGTGATAGCAGATGCTTCAGCCTTGTCTTTTACACTGATGTGCTGGGCTCCCCCATCATTGAGGATGGGGATATTTGTGGAGCCTCCTCCTCCAGTTAGCTGTTTCATTGTCCACCACCATTCAATGCTAGACGTGGCATAACTGCAGAGTTTAGATCTGATCCGTTGGTTGTGGGATCACTTAGCTCTGTCTATCGCATGCTGCTTCTGCTGTTTAACATGCATGTAGCCGTTTTGGATACTGTTGGAGGGGATGGCCTATCAGGCGAAAACAACAGCAGCAGCCAGAGCAGTGGCATCACGGCTGGCACTGTTGTTCAGCAGGGAGGGACAAAGCGCAGAAGAGCAATAGTTATAGGGGACTCTATAGTCAGGGGCACAGATAGGCGCTTCTGTGGACGTGAAAGAGACTCCAGGATGGTATGTTGCCTCCCTGGTGCCAGGGTCAAGGATGTCTCTGAACGGACAGGGGGTATTCTGAAGGGGGAGGGTGAACAGCCAGAGGTTGTGGTACACATCGGTACCAATGACATAGGCAGGAAGAGTGACGTATCCAGCAGGGGGAGTTTAGGCAGTTCGGTAGTATGTTAAAAAACAGGACCTCTAGAGTTGTAATCTCAGGATTACTCCCTGTGCCACGTGCCAGTGAGGCTAGGAATAGGAAGATAGTGCAGCTAAACACGTGGCTGAACAGCTGGTGTAGAAGGGAGGGTTTCAGATATCTGGATCATTGGGATCTCTTCAGGGACAGATGGGACCTGTACAAGAAGGACAGGTTGCCTCTAAACTGGAGATGAACAAATATCCTGGCTGCGAGGTTTGCTAGTGTCACTCGGGAGGGTTTAAACGAGTGTGGCGGGGGGTGGGAACCAAAACAGTAGGACAGCAGGAGAAATAAATGAGGGGGAACTAGTAAATAAGGCCAGTAAGACTAAGAGGAAGAGCAGGCAGGGAGATGTTGCGGAGCACAGCAGGACTGGTGGTCTGAAGTGCATTTGTTTCAATGCGAGAAGTAAAACAGGTAAGGCAGATGAACTTAGAGCTTGGATTAGTACTTGGAACTATGATGTTGTTGCTATTACAGAGACTTGGTTGAGGGAAGGACAGGATTGGCAGCTAAATGTTCCGGGATTTAGATGCTTCAGGCGGGATAGAGGGGGATGTAAAAGGGGTGGGGGAGTTGCATTACTGGTTAAGGAGAATATCACAGCTGTACTGTGGGAGGACACCTCGGAGGGGTCATGCAGCGAGGAAATATGGGTGGAGCTCAGGAATAGGAAGGGTGCAGTCACTATGTTGGGGGTTTACTACAGGCCTCCCAACAGCCAGAGGGAGGTAGAGGAGCAGATATGTAGACAGATTTTGGAAAGATGTAAAGGTATCAGGGTTGTAGTGGCGGGTGATTTTAACTTCCCCGATATTGACTGGGACTCAGGTAGTGCTAGGGGCTTGGATGGGGCAGAATTTGTAAGGAGCATCCAGGAGGGCTTCTTGAAACAATATATAGATAGTCCAACTAGGGATGGGGCCGTACTGCACCTGGTATTGGGGAATAAGCCCGGCCAGGTGGTCGAAGTTTCAGTAGGGGAGCATTTCGGGAACAGCGACCATAATTCCATAAGTTTTACGGTACTTGTGGATAAGGATAAGAGTAGTCCTCGGGTGCAGGTACTAAATTGGGGGAAGGCTAATTATAACACTATTAGGCAGGAACTGAAGAATTTAGATTGGGGGCAGCTGTTTGAGGGTAAATCAACATCTGACATGTGGGAGTCTTTCAAACGTCAGTTGATTAGAATCCAGGACCAGCATGTTCCTGTGAGGAAGAAGGATAAGTTTGTCAAGTTTTGGGAACCTTGGATAACGCGGGATATTGTGAGCCTAGTCAAAAAGAAAAAGGAAACATTCGTAAGGGCTGGAAGGCTGGGAACAGACGAATCCCTTGAGGAATATAAAGAAAGTAGGAAGGAACTTAAGCAAGGAGTCAGGAGGGCTAAGAAGGGTCGTGAAAAGTAATTGGCAAACAGGATTAAGGAAAATCCCAAGGCTTTTTATACGTATATAAAGAGCAAGAGGGTAACTAGGGAAAGGGTGGGCCACTCAAGGACAGAGGAGGGAATCTATGTGTGCAGCCAGAGGAAATGGGCGAGGTACTAAATGAGTACTTTGCATCAGTATTCACCAAAGAGAAGGACTTGGTGGATGATGAGCCTAGGGAAGGGAGTGTAGATAGTCTCGGCCATGTCGTTATCAAAAAGGAGGAGGTTTTGGGCATCTTGCAAAGCATTAAGGTAGATAAGTCCCCAGGGCCTGATGGGATCTATCCCAGAATACTGAGGGAGGCAAGGGAAGAAATTGCTGGGGCCTTGACAGAAATCTTTGCATCCTCATTGGCTACAGGTGAGGTCCCAGAGGACTGGAGAATAGCCAATGTTGTTCCTTTGTTTAAGAAGGGTAGCAAGAATAATCCAGGAAATTATAGGCCGGTGAGCCTTACGTCAGTGGTAGGGAAATTATTGGAGAGTATCTTTGGGACAGGATTTCCTCCCATTTGGAAACAAACAAACTTATTAGCAAGAGGCAGCATGGTTTTGTGAAGGGGAGGTCGTGTCTCACTAACTTGATTGAATTTTTTGAGGAAGTGACGAAGATGATTGATGAAGGAAGGGCAGTGGATGTTGTCTATATGGACTTCAGTAAAGCCTTTGACAAGGTCCCTCATGGCAGACTGGTACAAAAGGTGAAGTCACACGGGATCAGAGGTGAGCTGGCAAGATGGATACAGAACTGGCTCAGTCATAGAAGACAGAGGGTAGCAGTGGAAGGGTGCTTTTCTGAATGGAGGGCTGTGACTAGTGGTGTTCCGCAGGGATCAGTGCTGGGACCTTTGCTGTTTGTAGTATATATAAATGATTTGGAAGAAAATGTAGCTGGTCTGATTAGTAAGTTTGCGGACGACACAAAGGTTGGTGGAGTTGCGGATAGTGATGAGGATTGTCAGAGGATACAGCAGGATATAGATCGGTTGGAGACTTGGGCGGAGAAATGGCAGATGGAGTTTAATCTGGACAAATGTGAGGTAATGCATTTTGGAAGGTTTAATACAGGTGGGAAGTATACAGTAAATGGCAGAACCCTTAGGAGTATTGACAGGCAGAGAGATCTGGGCGTACAGGTCCACAGATCACTGAAAGTGGCAACACAGGTGGATAAGGTAGTCAAGAAGGCATACGGCATGCTTGCCTTCATCGGTCGGGGCATAGAGTATAAAAATTGGCAAGTCATGCTGCAGCTGTACAGAACTTTAGTTAGGCCACACTTAGAATATTGTATGCAATTCTGGTCGCCACACGACCAGAAGGACGTGGAGGCTTTGGAGAGGGTACAGAAGAGGTTTACCAGGATGTTGCCTGGTCTGGAGGGCATTAGCTATGAGGAGAGGTTGGATAAACTCAGATTGTTTTCACTAGAACGACGGAGGTTGAGGGGCGACATGATAGAGGTTTACAAAGTTATGAGTGGCATGGACAGAGTGGATAGTCAGAAGCTTTTTCCCAGGTTGGAAGAGTCAGTTACTCGGGGACATAGGTTTAAGGTGCGAGGGGAAAAGTTTAGAGGGGATGTGCGAGGCAAGTTTTTTACACAGAGGGTGGTGAGTGCCTGGAACTTGCTGCCGGGGGAGGTGGTGGAAGCAGGTACGATAGTGACGTTTAAGAGGTATCTTGACAAATACATGAATAGGATGGGAATAGAGGGATACGGTCCCCGGACGTGCGGAAGGTTTTAGTTTAGGCAGGCATCAAGATATGCGCAGGCTTGGAGGGCCGAATGGCCTGTTCCTGTCCTGTATTATTCTTTGTTGTTTGTTCTTTGTGAGCCCTGTGTTGTAGCTTCATCAGGTTGGCACCTCATTTTTAGGTATGCCTGGTGCTGCACCTGGCATGATCTGCTGCACTCTTTATTGAACCAGGGTTGATCCCCTGGCTTGATGGTAATGGTAGAATGAGGGATATACCAGTTCATGAGGTTACAGATTTAATACAATTCTGCTGTTGCTAATGGCCCACAGCGCCTCATGGATTCCCAGTTTTGAGTTGCTAGGTGTGTTCTGAATCCCAAATGGCATGGTGTTAATGCCAAACAACACGCTGGAGACTATCCTCAGTGTGAAGGCTGGATTTCTGCTCCACAAGGACTGTGCAGTGGTCAATCCTACCCATATGTCATGGACAGATGCATCTGCGCCAGGTAGATTGGTGAGGGCAATGTCAGTAGGTTTTTTCCTCTTGTTGGTCTTCTCACCAGCTGCCGCAGACCCAGTCTGGCACATATGCCCTTTGGAACTCCTTCAGCTCGATCAGTAATGGTGACACCGGACCACTCTTGGTGATGGACATTGAAGTCCCCCACCCAGAATACATTCTGTGACCTTGCTGCCCACAGTGTTTCTTATGTGATATTTAACATGGAGGAGCACTGATTCATCAGTTGAGGGAGAGCGGTAGGTGGTAATCAGCAGGAGGTTTCCTTGTCCATGTTTGACCTGATGCCATGAGACTTTATGGGTCCAGAGTCAATGCTGAGAATTCCAAGGGCCATTCCATCCTGGCTGCATACCACTGTGCCATCACCTCTGGTGGGTCTGTCGTGCCAGTGTGACAGGAGACACCCAGGGATGGTGATGGAGGAGTCTGGGACATTGTGAGGTATGATTCGGTGAGTATGACTATGTCACACAGTTGCTTGACGAGTCTGTGGGACAGCTCTCCCAATTTTGGCACCCAGATGTCCATGAAGAGGACTTTGCAGGGTATGCCTTTGTTGCCGGTGCCTCGGTTGATGCCTGGTGATCCGTCTGGTTTTATTCTTTTTTGATTTTTCTGTTGCGGTTTGATACAACTGGGTGACTTTCTAGGCCATTTCAGATGGCAATTAAGAGTCAATCATATTGCTGGTCTGGAGTCACATGTAGGCCAGACCAGATCAGGACAGCAGAGTTTTTTTCATAAGGGACATTAGTGAGCCAAATGGGTTTTTACAACAATCTGATAGTTTCATTGTCACCATTACTGATAGTCGCTCTTTATTCTAGTTTTATCAATTGAATTTCAATTCCATCAGCTGAGGTCATAGGATTTGAACTTGTATCTCCACAGCATTAGCCCAGGCCTTTGGATTACTGTGCTACCTTTCCCTTTGCCTCTAAAAAGCTATGATTCTATGCCAGACTGGCACGAAGGAAGTGTACAAGGGTGAATAGTTTACTGTTGTGTATATGCTTGGAAGTGTTGTTGGGTAAATTTGATATGCAATAGTTCTTTTGTGGTGTCTTTAATGTCAGCATTTTGGCCAAGGTGATGCTATGATGGTCTGTGGCAGAGGAATGGAAAGGTGACAAAGTGTGGAGTGATGATGATCTGAGGATTTTTCCAGGGGAATCAAAGTCTGATGAGCTGCTTATGGACAGCTCATCCGGAATGATGATGTGCTAGCTGCCTCCTCCTCTTCCTCCTCTTTTTCTTCACCCTCTTGAGTTGGTCGCCAAAACCCTCCTGGCAATGCCCTCATGATTTCCAAGTTGTAGAGGATGCAGCTGACACCATGAATCCGGTGATTAATGGAGGACTCCCCTGAGCGGTTCAGGCAGAGGCACTGCTGCTCCATAACGTCAATGGTCTGCTCCACAACATTCTCCGTTGCAATGTGTCATTATAGGTGCATTATCCACGTGTGGTCGGGTGGCAGAGGGGAGTCATCAGCCATATGTACTGCAGGTAACCTTTGTCATCAAGCAGCTACCCTCTGGTTTGACATGGTGGCTTGAGGTGCTGGGAACAACTGACCTTTGCAGGATGAAATCATAGTGACTACTGCCAGGGTAAGAGGTAAGAATTCGCTAGCAAGATGGTCTGTGCATGGTCTAACCCTAACCCTAACCCTAACCCTAACCCCAACTACCCAGTCAGCAAGAGGTCCTGGTACATCTCTCCCTTGAGATCCAGTGCCTGCAAGGCTGCGTGCCTACAGTCGATGGCTTCGTGCACCATGGGAAATCCTGCTACCCTGGCAAAGCCACATGCCTACTACTCCTGCTTCACTCTGTTTTGAGAGGCCATTGAATTTCACTATCCTGCCATACAGGGCCTTGGTGACCTCCTGGATGCAGAGATGGACAGCCAACTGTAATATGTTGGTGATGTCGCCAGCTCCAGACTGGAAGGATCCTGAGGCATTGAAATTGAGGGTCAGAGTGATCTTGTCGGCCACTGGCAGTGCCATCCTCACCTTGCTCTGCAGCTGCCGGTCCGGTTGAAGAAGGAGGCATAATTCAGTGGTTACCTTCTTGGTCAAGTGTAGCCGCCATAGTCACTGCTCATGGCTGGGAGGCAGGTTGGTGAAATGCTCTTTGAAGACCCTAGGTGAGTAAGACCTCCTGCTGAGCGCTCTCCTCATCCTGCCTCTGTGAACAACTTTTCTTCTCTGCTGCCTTTGTTCCATCTCCCTCTGATGCTGTAACCCAAGAGGAACAGTAAGTATAGTTCACAAGACTGGGAGCAAGAGTTGAACTCAGCGACCTTTCAAAACCACACCACTCCTTCCAAAGGTCCAGCACCACTCCTTTCTGACTGAAGGAACTTCTGTTAACTCCTCCAACAACACTGCAGTGTTACTGAATAAAGTTTGACACCTAGTCACTTAAGTAGATATTAAGTCAGGTTATCAAAGGCTTAATCAAATAGGTAGGTTGAAAGGAGCATCTTTTTTTTACTTTTAGAGATACAGCACTGAAACAGGCCCTTCGGCCCAACGAGTCTGTGCCGACCATCAACCACCCATTTATACTAATCCTACACTAATCCCATATCCCCACCTGTCCCTATATTTCCCTACCACCTACCTATACTAGGGGCAATTTATAATGGCCAATTTACCTACCAACCTGCAAGTCTTTTGGCTAGTAATTTAACACTCCTTAGTGGTTTTAGTGGGCTTAAAAGTGGATAAATCCCCAGGCCCAGATGAGATGTATCCCAAGCTGTTATGTGAGGCAAGGGAGGAGATAGCAGGGGCTCTGACACAAATTTTCAAATCCTCTCTGGCCACAGGAGAAGTGCCAGAGGACTGGAGGGCAGCGAATATGGTACCATTATTCAAGAAGGGTAGCAGGGATAAACCAGGTAATTACAGGCCGATGAGTCCAACATCAGTGGTTGGGAAACTATTGGAAAAAATTCTGAGGGACAGGATTTACTTATTTATTTAGAGATACAGCACTGAAACAGGCCCTTCGGCCCACCGAGTCTGTGTCGACCATCAACCACCCATTTATACCAATCCTACACTAATCCCATATCCCCACCTGTCCCTATATTTCCCTACCACCTACCTATACTAGGGGCAATTTATAATGGCCAATTAACCTATCAAACTGCAAGTCTTTGGCATGTGGGAGGAAACCGGAGCACCCGGAGGAAACCCACGCAGACACAGGGAGAACTTGCAAACTCCACACAGGCAGTACCCAGAATTGAACCCGGGTCGCTGGAGCTGTGAGGCTGCGGTGCTAACCACTGCGCCACTGTGCCTCTTAAAGGGAGACAGAGAGGTAGAAAGGCGAGAGGTATAGGGAGGGAATTCCAGACTTTATGGTCTCGGCAACGGAGGGCACAGCTGTCAGTGATGGGGCGATGAAAATCATGGGCGTCACAAAAGACCAGATTTGGCTCAATGCAGATATCTCAGAAGGTTGTAGAGCTGGACGAGGTTAGAGAAATAGGGAGGGACGAGGCCAGAGCAGTATTTTAAAACAAAGATGAGAATTTTTAAATCGAGGTTGTAGGATACTGTATTAAACTGTCTTATTATATTGTAATATCTTTTGTATACTGCCTCTCTGCTGCCCTCTCGGTTTGGAGGTGTAAATTAAGTTTTCCAACATGGCAGCCCTCAGTAAAGACTCTGAATACACAGCAGAAACATGACGACGAAAGGATGGGATTGATTTTTTTTGCATTTAATTTGAGTGATTACAGTCTGAAAAACATTCTGATACACTTTTTGGAATTCCCAAAGTTGATTTTGAGGAAGTTTGAGCGATTTGAAAGATTGCTTTGTGTGTCTGCAATTCAGGTTCAGGTACTGTTCAATGAGTATGTAATTTTAACAATATGGCACTGAAGACATATTTTGAGACAATGGGGGAATTCAACCCTCAAAAACAGGACTGGTGTAATTACGAATGAAGGTTGCACATTTGGCTGCAAGCCAATAAAATCCTAGATGAGCATAAAGTGAACGTTTTCCTCACCATGATGACGCAGGTGAGTTTGAGCTGATGTTTAACCAATGTTGCCCACAAGATCCCAATACTTTGGACTATTCTGAAATAAATGAGATTCTGGACTCATATTATGGGACAACTAAAAAATGAAATTGCACTCAGAGTTGCATTTCGTGGAAGGAAACAGTTGCCTAATGAGTCCATTGCAGATTATATTCTTGAGTTAAAGAAACTGTCTTGTCACTGTGCCAACTTAAAAGTCAACCTTGGAGACATGTTTGTTGAAGGTCTAAAGAACAGTAAAATGCTGGCCAAGCTTTTGTGTAAAGGCAATAAGCTGATGTGGAAGGAGGCCTGCGATGAGGCCACAGCCATAGAATAGGCAGGAAGAGATTGCTGCAGTTTGCAAGGAAGTTCTTTTCCTGAGCCGGCAGGGGAGATTCACTGGATTTCAGCAGGAAGCAGGCAGCCAAGTTCGCAGACTCAGAGTCAGAAATTTAGATGCTATCTTTGGCAGGAAAGCCACCAAGCATCCAAATGCTCCCATTTCCAGTCAAAGTGCTATGCCTGTGGGAAAGTCCAGAGGGCATGCAGGGTTAGAGGAAACAGTAATGCTCCAGGTCGTAGAAAAGCTCCAGGTCACAGCAATACACCAGGTCGAGGTTGTGGATGACCTAAAGCTAGATCAGGCTCCTGGAAGTCCTTGAATGTGCATATGGTAGATATGGAAACTGAAGTTGATATTATCAAGCAGGAAGATCAAAAATTGTACTCAATCAGAAAGAAAAACAGCACATGGATGTTGAGAGAAAAAGGGATGAAAATATAATTCCAGCACCCACAGTAAAAATTAAAGTCAGAAAGTGACAACTTAGTTTGTCATCGATACAGCCACAGCAGTGTCTGTAACCTCAGAAGGAGATTACAAGAAGTCCCTAAGTCACATTCCCTTTTGGAAAACTGGTGTGAAATTGACTTGTTATCCCTATCACAGTATTCCAGTATTAAGGTGGAATACAATGATGAATCCTATTATTTGCCATTGGTAGCAGTAAGAGGGAACAAAGCTTCCCTGATGGGAAGAAATTGGCTTAAGGAAATATGTTTAAACTGGGCTAAATTATTTACAATAGGGATCAGTTAGAGTATGTCTCACATGGAGGAAGTGCTAAGAGTGCACAAAATGGCCTTTGAGCAAGGAGGACCAAATGATAATATTAGGTTGAAGTCAAAATAAAGGATGATATTTTGCAAAGCTAGGCCAGTGCCTTATGCACAGTTAGAAGCAGTAAGTAAAGAGTTGGATAGATTAGAAAGATCGGGGCAATTAAAAAGGTGAAGAGCAGTGAATGGGCCGCACCCATTGTGATAGTTCAAAAAGCAGACGGGTCCATTCGAATTTGTTGGGATTATAAATAAATGGTAAATAAGGTGATTGAAAATAATACTTACCCACTGCCTACTAGTGATGATTTGTTTTCTAATTTAGCAATTGGGAATGTCTTCAGTAAAATAGATCTGTCAAATGTATATTTGTAATTAGAATTAACTGACAAGAGCAAGGAATTGCTTATTGTTCATACACACAAATGGTTATACCAGTACGAAAGGTTACCATGTGGGGTGTCTACTGCTCCCACAGTGTTCCAGAGCGTCATGGATCAGGTACTAAGTGAAATGAAAGGAGTATGCTGTTTCTTGGATGACATTTTAATTAGCACTAAGATAGAGAACGAGCACATTGTAAGGTTGAATGAAGATCAATTTGGACAGAATGGCATCAAAGCTAGAAAAAACACAAATTTTGCTTCATGGTGTCAAGTGTAACATATCTAGGTCACCAAATAGATGGTGAAGGCATCCACCCAACACAGGAGAAGGTTGAGGGGATTTTAAAAGCAAAGAGACCAGAGATCAAAGAAGAACAGAACTTTCATAGGGATGGTTGTGTATTATTCTAAGTTCATCCCTGACTTAGCTAATACATTCACTCTATTGCACCAACTGCTCAAAGATGGAATAGATTGCGAGTGGTCTGTGGAGTGTCAGAAAGCATTTGAAGAAGTGAAGAAAGTACTGACTAGTGATGCTGTTTTGACCCACTAAGATCCCAAGAAACCATTGGTTTTATCATGCGATGCCTCACCACAGGGATTAAGTGTGGTGTTATCTCACACAATGGAAGATGATGTGGAGAAGCCTGTAACGTTCATGTATTTGAACAAAGTCAGAGGAAAATTACTCACAAGTTGAGAAAAAGGCATTAGCGATCATATATGGTGTTACAGAGTTCCATCAATACTTATTTACTTTGTTAACTGACCACCAAGCCCTTACAATCATATTTGGTTCGAAGAAGGGAGCACCATCTCTTGCGGCAACTCGTATTCAGAGATGGGCATTGATTTTGATGTTCCATCAGTACGATATTAAATATTGTTCAGTCAGCAGAAACCTGCAAATGTGGATGTCCTTTCGAGATTTCCTGTGAAGACTGATTAATTTTTAGCCCACGAGCTACCTATAAATTACTTTACATGCACAAATGACATGCCAGCATCTGCCAGAGAAATTTCTGAAGAAACTTGGAAGGATGAGGTGCTCAGTAAAGTATTAAATTATGTCATGAATGGCTGGTCTAAAGAGTGTGATGATGAGAAATTGCAGGAGTATTTGATACGTAGAAATTAACTAAGTGTAGATCAAGGCTATCTCCTGTAGGATTATGAGTCATTATTCCATCAAGGTTTAGAGAGAGATTGTTCGGGGAACTCAATCCAGAGTACACAAGGATAGTCTGTTTGAAAGCAGTTGCAAGGAGCTATTTTTGTATCCAAAGGTAGATAGAGATATTGAAGTGTTGGTGAAAAGTTGTGAAGTGTGTCTCAGAATGTGAAATGATCCAACCAAAGTTACTTTAATTCCATAGTCAAATACAAAAAACCATAGGAACAATTACATGTCACTTTCTTTGAAGTGGTTGATAGATATCGCAAGTGGATAATTGTTGAGTTTGTGCCCAATACCACACGTGCCAAAACTGTTGAGGTTTTGAGAAGTTGGTTTGCAATTTATGGGTTGCCAGAAGTGCTGTTGTCAGATAATGGTTTACAGTTTACATCAAATAAGTTTGAAATATTTCTGAGGAAGAATGGAGTCAAACACACTCTAATACCACTATCTCACCCAGAATTGAATCATGCTGCAGAAAGAAAAGTACAAATTGTGAAGAGGCCTTGTTAGATGACAAGCTAGGCAGTAACATCCATGTTTCTCTTTGACACAGGCTAGACAATTTTCTGTTCTCTTACAGAATAACCCTACAGTCTACAGCAGGTTGCTCACCTTACGAGTTAGTGTTTAAACATGCTCCTAGGACAAGATTTAATTTGATTAATCCAGACATCAATAGCAAAGTAAGAGATAAGCAAGACAAAGTGAAGATGAGTTATGATACTTGAGGCATGAAACTTACAGAGTTTAGTGCTGGTCAGAAGGTCATGGTGAAAAACCACTGAGGTAATAAGGAGAAGTATATGTTTGGAGTTGTTGCAAAAAGACTAGTTGCATTCACATATCTGGTGAAGGCTGGAGAGAGACTCCATCAGTGTCATGTAGGTAATTTGCTTGTAAAAGGAAATCTGACAAAGGGAGAGCAAAGAAGCCTCCTATAGTCCAAGAGAAAGTCAAAATGAAAGTGCACATCACAAAGAAACTGAAAGTTTGCCAGTCTCACAGAATCCACTGGTGGAGCAATGTGAGTCAGGGTCTTTGATTAAGACTAATCAATCAATTTCCCAGTCCCAACCATTCTGTGGAGTTGGTAGTCAACATCAAAGTTCAGGGTGGACACAGTCTGAGATGTTGGGAGAGAAGAGTCAAGCTAATGAAAATGGAAGAAGACAGCCAGACAAAAAGAGGAAGATGTCAGAGAGGTTAATTGAAAGTATGTAGGAAGGAAGAAGAAATAAGTTGTTCCTTTTATTACGTTTTGTCAATGATGATATTTTTATGAAAGGCATGCTGGTGTTAAGGAAAAACAAATTTTTTCACATGTAAATTACTCTGGAAATATTAGTTATATATGTTTCATTGTGATTACAGTAATAACAAACATGCAACCCAACCTTGTTAAATTTCAGAGTATTGTTATCGTATTCTGGGAAATTCTGTACATGTACCATTTTACACTTACTGTATAGATAATGCTTTTAAGTGGGCAGGGAGTGTAGTATACTGTATTAAACTGGCTTATTGTATTGCAATATCTTTTGTATACTGCCTTGCTGCTGCCATCTCGGTTGGGAGGTGTAAATAAAGTTTTCCAACATGGCTGCTCCCAGTTAAGACCTCATGTAGTTGTATTCTGAATACACAACAGAGATCTTGCTGAATGGGAGGACAATGTAGATCAGTAAGCAAAGGGGTGATGGGTGAATGGGACTTTGTCTAGAAGGGTCCAATGGTACTTCCACTAACTGCAGCAATAAGTAAATAGTCAAAAGCATCTCTCCTGAAAGTTGGATGGCAATGCCTTTAAATAGCACTGGTGGAAGGTCCCTGGTGCAGCTGAAAGCATTAAGAGAGAATGTTTAAGAGGGAGCATTAACAGGATTGGCGAAATTGAAAATGGCAAGTTACGCATCAAATCAGTGCTAGACACCAACTGACATCATGGTCTGCCTACTCTGCATACTCCCCATGCAGACAGGGGTCCCTCACCCTACAAAACAGTGCGATAGGTGCGGGACGTGCTGGAATTGTAACTACTGGCACCAAGGTACCCAATTTTGCAGCCTGGCATTTTTACCAGGAAACGGGAGTTACTCAAATATTGGATCCTCTATATGGTGGCTAGCAATGCCATTTTGTAAGAAAGGCCATGCTCCTTTCTGAATCAGTTACCATTCATGTATTGAAATCTGCATAATGAAGCAGGTGTAAATATCTGCTAAATGTAATTTTCCAAGTAACAGAATGAGGGCTGAGTAAATAATTGCCTGTTGTATATCAGAGAGAAGAGTGCTTATTGATCACCTTGAGGAGAAAATCTGTTCTCTTCAATATTATCCATCAATGCTGAGCTCCGTAAAAGTACACCTTCTGTTTATTGTATTATTGATATCACTGGAGCATAGTCCTGAAACCATTTTCCATCATCTCCTCATTCTGCCATGCACACTAGCTGATCTGAAGTTCATCCTTCTGAAAATGACCAGATTCTAAATTCAATTATATCTAATCTGCTGCAGTTTTCCTTCCTTCACCCAAGAGACATATTTCCAATGCCCTGTCAGACTTTCACTCTGACCTTCATCTTATCTCCAGCCTAAACCTTTATCTGCTGTTGGATATGGTGTCATATGTATTATTTCCAAAATGATTTGTGTAACTGTGGTTCTTGCTTTTTGATTAACTCTTTCATTGCTATAGTGTTATACTATTCTAAGAAATGAGGCCATTATTTGGCCTTTAGAATTTGCTCAAAAATGATCTAACTGAAATTTTTTTGACTTTTTTTGTGCTTATTAATGTAGGGAACAGTGCCCCATTTTAGATGGCCATTGTGTCGATCAAACTCTTCTGCATCAAGTCCCATTCACCCATCACCCTGTGCTCACTCACCTACATTGGCTTGCAGTCCGACAATAAAAATATCTTTGATTTCAAATACCTCTCTAGCATTGCCCCATCGTTAGCGGCTGTGCCCTCAGTTGCCTATACCCTAAGCTCTGGAATTTCCTCCCCAAACCGCTGTCGCTCCGTCTTTAGGTTTCTCCTTAAAACCTACTTCTTTGACTGAGCTTTTAATCACCTGTCCTAATATCTCCTTATGTGACTTGATGCCCAATTTTATTCAATAACACTCCTGTGAAAAACTTTGGGGCTTTCTACATTAACGGTACCTATAAACGCAAAAATATGGGCTTGTGTTTTCTACATCAGTGCTAGGTAACCTGGAATGTTCTGCCCATTTGACTATTAACATAGGGGGCTGAAATTTATGAGTGTGCCAGCATTCGCGGCAGCGCGCTCTGAAATCGCTGGTCTTCCCGCGCGGGAGCTCATTTAAATGGAGGGGTGGAGTGGGTGCGTCCCCGGTAAGGGCATCCGGCGCCACCGTGCAGGCGCTGGCGGCATTTTTAAAGGGCTTCAAACCCTGAGAGGAAATTTTAATTTTTGATGGAATATTTTTGTAAATGTGATTTTAACAGTTTAATAAAAGCTGGAGGCCCTTTCAACACCACCCACCCCCCCCTCACCCCGTCTGTTTTAGGGCCACCGACCCTAAATAAACTTTATTGCCAACGCGAACTTCCCCCCTACATCCTTACCTTTGCCCTGCAACCCCTTCCCACCATCCCCTCAGCCAATACAAAGTGTTTTCCCTGTTTCCCTTCCCTCCCGCCCTGATAATTTCACTGCTCCCGCCTCCCCACCAGTGTCACGCTTTGGAACTCCAAACGGAGTTCTGAAGTCACGGGAGCTCCGGCCAGCAGCCAGAATATTGGCGCGGGATGGCCGCCGAGACAAGGTAAGTTCATTTGAATGATTAAAACTTAATTATCATATTAAAATGAAGGTCCTGTCGCCGAGCGGCGAGGGGCCACACCAAGGTCTCGCTGCTGCCGGTAAAATGCAGCTGGACCTTCTCAGCATGGGAGTCGTGTCAGGCCTCTCCTGGAAGAATTTTCCGGGCTCCCCCGCCATGACCCTTGATGCCCGAGGCCTGATAAAATTCAACCCAGGGTGTCTGACCCATGGGATAGGACCATAGAGGGGTTAGTGCAGACTGATTCTTTATTATCCTTCGTTAAGGTGACTGCTGAACCTCTGGAAAAAAGGCAGTCACAGATATGGGAGGTAAATCATTCTAGATAATAAGTCGAGGATTTGAGGTTTCCTTGTGTTTGCCTGACGACCCATGAGGGGGATTGTAAACTGAGCACTCCAGGATTGGTTACAGGTACATCATATTTATTCCCTATCCAGGAGGTGAGGGAAGAGAAGGATGGTGTACTGGGGATGAAGGTTGCCTTGTATGATGATAAGCAGGAATGGGCTGGTGGGCCTTTATCATCTTGGATACAGAAACAAGCAACAATATTAATGTTCTCTTTATTCACCATCACGTCACGTTAAATGATTCCAGCACCTCAAACCTCAAACAGGTCGAAATCAATATTGGAATCATCAGAAACGTGACACTTATGCTTGAACCTGTGGACATTAACTCTTTTACCCAATGACTCTTATGGTGCTGCATGAGAAGTGAGCAACTTAGAATCCTGAACTCCCTGTTACTTGGATCATCAAACAGTCCTGGATATTCATTCTCAGGATGAACATTGACAGTAGCATCGCAGCCAAACTGAAATCTGACTTACTTGTTAATGTGCATCTGTTTGTTGACTCTGATAGCTGAATACGTAACACTTACCGAAGATTCCAACAGAAAATTGTTGCATCTTGCTAATAACAAGTTCAGTATCAATCATCTGTTCATCTGTCTCAAGCTGAAGCCAGCAGGTGTTTCTAGTGTCTCTCTCACCACCCTTGTCATTAATGCAGCACTCCTCATGTCCCGCACGGTCTTATAATTGTTGTAAATTCTCTGACAGCTTTTCCGATTACTAACCAGATTGCCAAGTCATCTCTAGTTTTGCTGGAATGTATCATTGTAAATAATAGATTCACAAGATGGTGAAGTCGCAATGCCTAATTTTTAAGTTTTAGTTGACTTTTCAGCTGACACCATCCCAAAGAGCAGGAGACGGTCAAACAATAACAAAACAGAATCTGGATTTGATCTGCTGAATATTGAGAAGAACATGTAATGGTAGCATGCTGAGTTTTTTTGACTTTAAATGGTTTTCTTCTTTCCTTTTAAAATACTTGGATAGATTCGGAGTGAATTACAGTCCCCACTGTCTATAGCAGGCATGTTCAGGTGAACACAACTTACCCTCTAGAATTAATAAAAGCAAAATACTGCAGATGCTGGAAATCTGAAATAAAAACAAGAAACGCTGGAAATGCTCACCAGGTCTGGCAGCATCTGTGGAGAGAGAAGCAGAGTTAACGTTTCAGGTCAGTGACCCTTCATCAGATGGGCAGTCTTATAGGCTGTGTTATTTCAGCAATTTGTAATAAATGCTTGCATTTCTACAGCATATTTCACGACCAGAGATGTCCCAAAGGAAGTACCTTTGAAGTGTAGTTGCTATTTTAATGTAGAAAACATAGCAGCCAATTTGCACATAGCAAGCTCTCACAACCAGCAATGCCCAGATCAACTGTTTTAATGATGTTAGCTAAGTGCTGAATTTCAGCCAGGACACCAGGGAAAATCCCCCTGTTCTTCTATGAAGTAGTCCCATTGAATCTTTTATGCTCAACGAAAGAGCAGACAGGACCTTATTTTAATGGCTCATCTGAAAGACAGCACCTCTGACAGTGCAGCACTCCCTTAGTACTACACTGGTGTGCCAGCCTCAATATGGGCTCAAGTCGCTGGAGTGGGGCTTGAACTAACAACCACCTGATCCAGAGGTGAGAATACTACCAGCGAGCCACAGCTGACAGCTATGCAATAAAAATGTTGCTTCTGTGCAGCTCCACTCTGATTTGCTCTCTATCTGCTCAAAGGCACAGAGTCGCTGAGCTCCAGGTCACTCTGCCAGTCGAGAAAAAGATTGGCAAAGACTTATTATCCGAAACCGGATTCTGGTTTCCTGTTGGCTGTGTTGGCAGGTTGTCATGCAAAAGTCATTACGCTCAACATGTTAGGAGAGGAGCTCCCATCTATCTGGCTTCTGCCCTTGAGTAACAGCCAACAGATAGGTGGGAGCTCCAACTTCAACACATAACCTTACCTTGACTGCTGAGAGCTGACAGGCAATGAGCCCCATGACAACAAGAAGACTAGGATCATCCATTCCCCATCCCCAACAACTGGCTACTCACATCATCATGGAGCTGAACAAGTTATTGGGAGGGGTGATAATGGCTCAGGTAGGATCCTGCTCAACATCTAGGCCACTCTGCTGTCAGGGAAAAACTGGCAAGGTTTATGCCAAGATAGAAAATCACTCCGACCTGCAGCCAGTTAAACAATTCTAACCCCACTTAGAAGGGATTCGGAGGGTTTAAATCCACAAAAGGTAATTGAACATTAACAAGGCCTCATGTTCCTGAAATAAAAGCAGAAAATGCTGGAAATAGCTGGGCAGGCTGCTTCTGTGGAGGGAGAAACAAAGTGAATGTTTCAGGTCAATGACCTTTCATCAGAACTGTTGTCAGGTCATTGATCTGGAACGCTAACTCTGTCTCTCTCTCCACAGATCCTGTCTGACCTGCTGAGTATTTCCAGTATTTTTTTGTTTTTATTATGTGATATACTTGGTTTGCTCTTGCATTTCGTGGACCTTAATGAGGTGTGAACTAGTGAGTAAACATAGCTAATTCTGCCTGAAACACACAAAGCACTTCAGATGCTGTCACTGGCAACTTTGAACTTGATGTTAGCACAAATAGTTAATGGTTATCACTTTTAGGCTGATACATAAGCAACTGTCTGTTTTAAAGGTGGATGTTTTACTTGGTGAGGACTATACTTCTAGGTCTCACATAATGAATGTGACATTTGTAAATAAGGTCACTTGGTATCAAACTAGAAAAGATCTCAGAGCTTTAAAGCACATGATGAATGGATTTCCTCTGCTTAGTTTCTGGAACAAGGTCAGCTCGTGCACAAGGCAGTGGAAAGTGAGATGAAAACCCGTGACAGCAGAACTCCAACTATTTTCCACAGCTAGAGGGTTTCCAGGATTTCCTATCATAGGCGGAGGAGGATTGAGTGCCTACACCTGGTCTAGGCTCCAGCATTCAAATTCCAGTAGGAATAATCCAACAAGACTTCTGGTCTAATGTTGCTCTCTCATTTATTTCGAGGTTTGACCAGAAGTTTACCTTGCTCATATTGGAGGTCTGAAGCCTGACCTGGTGCTATCTGGTACGTCCAAACAGAGCTAAGTATCTTTCAAAGATTCAGGAAAAGAAGCAGCCAGGACGGAGGTCTTAGTACAACAGCCACAAGAGGTTGCAGTCAGCAGCCAACACCATGCTGAGAGGATTTTCATCCCCATTCCCAAGCACAAGGCCAAGACAGAGTCTTACCCCTGGGGTTGACTAGTGGATGCCCTGGACATGAAGGTGTGGGCAGGTTCAGTTCAAGTCAGGCAGATGGCATTTCAGGCACATTCCACCCACACTGTATTCACAGAGGGGAAAGGAGAGAAAAGTCTAAAGTCTCCTCTGTGATCTTGATACACTAAGCATTTTAACAAATTACATGTCATACTAACACTCCCAAGTTAGTGGTAGTAGTCATGGACTTTCCTATCGGTGATTGTGGATACAACATTATAACAATATTGATAATCTATCCTGCACCATTAGCCATAGGTTCCTCAAGAATAATTTTGACTTTAGTAATGAGTACAGTTATGCTTTTTACAATCACAGATACATGATAAAGCTTCTGCAAAACCTGTTACTATAAATCTTGATTTTACAAATCCTGTTTCTACAAATCCTAATTCTACTCGTGCTGATCCTTCTTTGCACTATCCTGCAGAATGACCTGTTTCATTATTCAGGCAGGGAGCAGCAGGGTAGCAGTGAGAAGCTGATTCTTCAAAAACATCAAGAAAATAAAGAATCAATGTTCTAAGGATATTCATAAGGCTGCAATTGAAACTTAAGAAGATGTCAAAGCAGGTAATGATGTGACTCAAAGGAGAATAACTATATATTGAAGCAGTCCTTGTGAAAAATGTAACAGTGTATATAATGGCAAGAGTTTATGAATGGAAGGCAAGTGTGGAAGATTGTTGAAAGTCTCTCAATTACAGCGTGGTTGGTGCTTTTAATGAAATTAGATATGATCACAACAAGAACCCAGGAATAAAGCATGTTTTTAGCATTAACATTGTTGTGTATTATTGATATTATTATATTACATTCATGTGAAAATATCATATTGCCATAGGTGAAACTATTCAAATAATCAGCAGGTTTGGGTCTTGAGGCCACTGATACTGAAAGTCAACAATCCAAGATAAACTGGATGTCAACTCTTCCCAAGAACATTATCACAGTTAGGCACCAAATAATAACCTCTAAAAATCATTTGTTAACAGATTTATCATTGCACAACAGCACACATAAATTTTCCATTATCTTCTAATTGAGATAAGAGGCAAATTCTTATGGAGTCATAGAATCACAGAATGGTGACAGCATAGAAGAAGGCCATTCGGCCTATCATGTCTGCTGGCTCTTTGCAAGAACAACTCAGCGAGACCCACTTCCTCACCTTTTCCCTGTAGCCCTGCAAATCTTCTCTCATCAGATAGTTATTCAACTCCCTTTTGAAATCCATGACTGAATTTGCCTCCACCACACTCTAAGGCAGTGCATTCCAGATCCTAACCACCCGCTGCATAAAAATGTTTTATCACATGTCGCCTTTGGTTCTTTTATCAATCATCCTAAATTGATGCCCCCTGCTTCTCGACACTTCTGTCAATGGGAACAGTTTCCCCCTATCTACTCTGTCCAGACCCCTCATGACTTTGAACACCTCTACCAAATCTGCTCTCATCCTTCTCTAAAGAGAACAGAACCAGCTTTGCCAATCGATCCACGTAACTAAAGTCCCTCATCCCTGGAGCCAATTTTGGAAATCTTTTCTGCACTGTCTCTAATGCCTTCACATCCTTACTAAAGTGTGGTGTCCAGAATTGGACACAATACTCCAGTTGAGGCTGCACCAGTGTTTTATAAAGGTCACCATAACCTCCTTGCTTTTCTACGCTATGCCTCTATAAAACCCAGGATCCCATATGTCTTATTAACTGCATTCTCAACCTGCGCTGCCACCTTCATCTTACCCTGCCACCTCCAACGATTTGTGCACATAGATCCTCAGGTCCCTCTGCTCCTACACCCCCTTTAGATTGTATCCTTTATTTTATATTGCCTTTCTTCACTCTTCCTACCAAAACATATCACTTCACACTTCCCTGCATTAAATTTCATCTGCCATGTGTCCGCCCATTCTGCCAGCCTGTTTATGTCCTCTTGATGTATTTCATTATCCTCCTCATAGTTCACAATACTTCCAATGGCCAAAAAGTCAGTGGTGAGTCCACCTCTGCCGGGCCTGGGGATCCAGACCAGATTTTACGCTCCGTATGCCCTTAATTGATCTTGGGCGGGACTTCCACCTCATTGAGGCAGGATGTCCTGTCTAATGGAGCTGCCGGCCAATCAGCGGGCCGGCAGCTCTTGGTCCCAGCAGCACCACCGGGAGTGATGGCCACTGCTGGGACTACACCCAGTTTCAGAAGGAAGATGAAGGACATTCCCAGAAAAAAGGTAGATTTTTGGGGCCTTGCCGGGGACAATCAGTCGGGCCTCAGTGAGGCAAGGGGGTTCGGTGAGGGGAGCAGGGGCGTGTTGTGTGTTGGGGGCGATCGGGACTTTGGGGGCGGTCCTCCATGGGACATAGGGTGCCGATCAGGAGGGCACCCCCCAAACCCCCCCCACCCCCGCCTGCAAGAAGGCTGCCTAGTTTTATCAGGCAGGCTTTCTGAGGCCTCAGCTGCCTGCAAGCCAAGGGTAAGATACCCATGGCAGCGGGTGGAGGCCCTTAAGTGCCAGTTAATTGACCACTTAAAGGCTTTGATTGGCCTGAGGCGGGTGGGCTCTTTCTCGCCACCACTGCCCCCTGTAAATTTGCAGCGGAGGTGGGGGTGGGTCGGGAAGGGCCCCCCAAATCTCCTACTCCATTTTACACACCCACCCCCCTCCCCCCGGTCCCGCCACCAGCTCACTCTTTTGGGGGGGGTGTAAAATTCCAGTCTATATTCCCGTGTTCCCATCTGGTACACTAGCCCATTCATTTCCACTGCCAGGGATTCAAATCTATATCCCCCTGTGTAAACCCTGTTGGCATGTTCTTGTGGCACAACCATCAAGAACTTAATTGTGTTCTCCACTCCCCCTGTTATAGGCTATGTAACTACCAGTTCCTGTCTTTCTTTGTGTAAGTTTAATAAGATTTAATCTTTTCACAGCCTGATGTATGTGTCAGGGGCGCCGTATCAAATCTTATATCTTCAATATCCAAAACATCGCTATCTACCAAGTCCCGAGCCAAAATGTCACAGGCCTTTCCCTTTGAGTTCTCAAGCAAATGGAGGCAGATTAGTACAACCCGCCATGATGTTCACTCCAGTGTTGGACACCCTCGAGGTGCTCCCTCCTTTTGGTAGTTGCATGTACTGTCCTGGATTCAGGCAAGTGGTTCTGTTGATATTTGCAGTGGGAGCCTGCATGTTGCAGTGGTTACCAGGAAGATGATCACTGTTACTGCTAGCCACTGGGCTGCCATTGCTCTAATGGTTTACCTGAAACACCCTCCTGTTGACAGAAACAGAATGTGAGTCATGTAGTTTGACCTGAGACCATTGGGAATGGTGTCACCCTGTGTGACATTCCTGGGAAGTAAAGTATCAATCCCATCACTTTAAGATATTTCCTCTTACAATCTATACAGGATATAACTGTACCAAACCTCTGAGTTGACACACAATGATATTGTTTTCATGTTTAGTCCAATATTTACTGTTGCCCAAATATTTACTATTTCCAAACAGAGACCACCGAGACCGTGTGTGTGGTTATTGTGTTTCCTAGAATCTCTTTAAATTGCAGGTTCGAATACCAACTCAAATTAATTTAATTTAATTCATCAACTTCAATTCATTATAGACGTCTGATCAAATTCTTGAAGCTTTCGGCAATCTTGTTGCGCTTGCATGCATTAATGCATCCAGACATTTCTGACAATTCACAAACTTAAAAGTTCTTATAATGCCCAATATAAATACATTTTGAAAGTTCTATGGTCAGCTTAAACTGCTAGCAGAAAGGGCTAACCTTCTGCTGGCCTGAAAGTGGGTGGGGCGAACGTTCTCAGATGGACTAGTGATGATGTGACCACCCCTTTTGCTACGAAGACAGAACAAACCACGTGCAATGGATTAGTCTAAACAGGTACTTTTTAAACAAACAAGAAATTTGTATTCTGGAACGGTTTCCTCTGGCAATGTTTCAAAATTCCAACCTTTGTTTTAGATCCCTTTGTCAAATTCTCTTCCTTTTAACAATTTGAACTTAAAACACATGGACTGTTTCGGACCCAAACTATTTTCCAAGTTCCAATTAGCAGTATCCAACATTTAAAATTGCCCTGTTCTCTCACATGTGTGAATTAATATCCAGATTAAAATTCTCACAGGTTTATCAAAATACAGTCAGGTTGTTATTCTTGGCCAGAAATCTCAACTCGAATCTTCTAACTTAAAGCATTTAGTTTGTTTAATTACACCTTCCTTTTAATCCAACTCATAATCTTCATTGTGAAATTCCTTTTTTTTTAAAATGTGTTGACATCCCTTATTGCGCAACTGCCCTTTTAGGGAAGAAACCACATTAACACTTACACACATACATTTGGGGTGGCACAGTGGTGCAGTGGTTGGCACCGCAGCCTCACAGCTCCAGTGACCCGGGTTCAATTCTGGGTACTGCCTGTGTGGGAGTTTGCATGTTCTCCCTGTGTCTGCGTGGGTTTTCTCCGGGTGCTCCGGTTTCCTCCCACAAGCCAAAAGACTTGCAGGATGATAGGTAAATTGGCCATTATAAATTGCCCCTTGTATAGGTAGGTGGTAGGGAAATGTAGAGACAGGTGGGGATGTGGTAGGACTATGGGATTAGTGTAGGATTAGTATATGTGGGTGGTTGATGGTCGGCACAGACTCGGTGGGCCGAAGGGCCTGTTTCAGTGCTGTATCTCTAAACTAAAAATTATTCACACAATTTCTGCAACACTCATTCAACTGAACAACTTAAGATGAAATAAAAACAAAGGAAATAAAGTGCATCAATGGTCTTGGTCCTTCATTTAAATCTGCCAAACTTCAAACAGTAGCCTCTCACAGGCATGGGGGGAGGGGAAGGAAAGGGTAGTCTTTGGGTTTTTCACCCACAGGAACAATCGAATTGACAGTGCTGAGTGTCATTACCTATCGTCTCCCTTAAAGGAACCCTTCTCTTTTTTCCCTTGCCAAAACAAGCGAGTGCTTTAACAGCTTCTCATTTATTTTATACAGCTATCAAAACTTTAAAACATCATTCAGGACCAGGCCGTTAAGGGTTAATAAACCCTTAGTTCAGTGATGCAGACAGAGCTAACACAAACAGATAAGGAAATCACAGGGCACTAATATAATACACAAACAAAAATATATGTACACACAAGTTTTCTTCCTTTTTTTATCTTTTCCAACAGCATTTTAATTTACAGTGCTGCTTCCAACTTAATTCCTCCTGACCCTCCTCTGACTCCTGTCTATGTTTGTTCACGATAGTTCCCTAAAATGATAAAACAACCCCAAATTCTTTACTGCTGACCTTCTTAGATCCTTCATCTTTCCTCATGACTGCTGTGCACAGCGCACCCGCTTTCTTGTCCTTATGTGCCCATGACACAGAGCTACAATTCGTTTTTCTGTTTTATCCTTCATTTGTTTTTTTTTAATCTTAGATGGCATTTTAGCTTCTTAAAAGTAACTTGCTGAATTACACTGGACTTTTTGCATCTCAAAATTATCTGAAATTCAAATAACAGTGTTGTTGGAGTGACAGGTTTTGTTAATATTCCATTGATTTCTTTCCAAAAGAAACCTATTTCTCTATATTCATGGAAAAACCTAGAATACTATTTTTTTTAGTTTTTCTAAATTTGATTATCCCCTTAAACTTCAAAACATCCCCATCAGAGAAGACAGCATTTTAGATTAATCTCCAATTGTTTCCAAACTTTTAACATTTTTGTAAGAGGTTCCTAATCCAAGGTTTTTTTGATACAGCCAGGATGATTAAAGTCCAATTCACGCCAATAATTTAAAATTCAAAAGTGCCAATGTTATATGAGCGAGCCTTATATCTGGAATTAAAGACTCCCTCATACAATGAGATGATAACTTGGAGGTTCATCATGGTCACGAATGAAATTCCGGTTCTCCCAACAGGTCCGTTAACTTTAATAATTTAAACTTAATTCAGATCAATGCTTATTAACTACACACAGAACAGAATAACGTGCTTTTTTAAAGACAAGGTTAATTACATCTCTTTTCATGTTCTTTCTTCAGGCGCCTTTTCAAATGACTGTAATAACACCAAAAAAAACTAATGGAAAAGTTATTTAACCTTTTTACAACAAAAGACTTAAAACCAACCTCTTAAACTAACTTTAAAATCTTTCCCATATTTCCTTTATTTATGTTATCCTTTCTCTCCCTCAAACACATTTTCAATTCCTGACGCTTGCTTCTTAATAACAGACAGTAAGGCATGTCTTTAATTTAAACTGCAAAAAGGCAATAGCAGATTTTAAAGCAAAGTGTTTTGAAACGTCAAATTGGATTTCTGCCAGGCATCTTCAAGCCTTCAAGGCTAAAGCATATATCTTGCAAAATTGATCAGTCCCTTTTCACAGTTGCAAAACCAACTTTTAAAATAAAAATAAAACATTACATCAGCATATTTAATTTAAAATGTAATTCAGTTTTTATATCCCATTTCTGGGTGCACAATCTTGAATTGAAATGAACACACTCAATAATCACACTCACACTTTTTGATTCCAAGCAACATAGAAATATTGATACCTGTAATGGGTTATGAATTCGAAGTACCAAAAATCTGCATTAAATTCCAAATCCCAAACCCAGGGAACACACGCAGATTCAATTAGTTCACAACCAAAACATGACTCAAGGTTCCCACAGAAATACACTTGTGCAAGAATAGAACAAGTAACAGACTCATAGGGCTGTATTTTAAGCAGCCCTCGACGCTAGATCTGTGGTGGCGGGTGGTTGTGGGGGTGGTCTGAAGAAGCCTCCCAGATGAGGCCCACCACAGACCTCGATGTCGCAGGCCTGGCCCGATCCTCCCGCCGGCAGCAAGGCACGTGGCGGTTCCCCCTTATGCTTGGCGACGAGACCACAATCACCATATTCAAATTAGCAAGATTAATGCATTTACAAACCAGTGTGGGGGTGGGGGGGAGGGGAGGGGAGGTGCAGGGACGGAGTCAAATTAACATCATGGATGTAGGGGATGGTGGGAAGGGTTGTACTTTAAACTTTCTGCAGTTTGGGGGGCTGGGGGGAAGGTCAGATGTTGAAGGTAAGTGTTTTTGGGGGGGAAGGGCAAATAGTTAATGTAATTATTATTGGGGAACTTGGGAGAGGGGCAGAAGAAATGCATTTATTTAATTTTTTGAATATTTCTTTAAACATTTAAATAAGCTGGCAATGCTGACTGCCCTTTAAAAATGGCATCAGCGCCTGTGCATAGGCAGCTGACGCCATTGCTGGGGATGGACAAGCCCGCCCCCTCCACGTGATTGGGGGTGCCAGCCGCCCAGATTATTTTAATGAGCCTCCACGCTTAAGATTGTGGCTGCTTTTTGGCGTAGTTGGTTGCCCGTTTTTGAGCTCGCTGCCGATTTTGGCGGGACCATGTGGGCCTCATGCCAAAAAGCGGCCGCGATCTTAAGCTTAGTGGCTCATTTAAAAAGCTGGGGCAGACTGCCCCCCCCCCCACCAATCATGTGGAGGGGCAGGTTGCAGTCAGCCCTACCGGGATATTTAAATTTTTCAAGGCATATCCCCCCCAGAGTTCCAATGCCCCTTTCCCACCCCCCCATTACAATTACATGAACTATTTGCCTCCCCAAAACACTTACCTTTATCATCTGACCTTCCCCCACCCCCCAAACTGCACCAAGTTTAAACTACAAACCTTCCCACCATCCTTTACACCCATGACATTTATTTGACTCCACTTCCACCCCACACCCGCACTGATAAACTTACCTCCTCCCCACTACCCACCAGTGTCACGCCTTGTTCCCCCGGACGGGGATCTGAAGGTGCGTGAGTGCCAGCCGCTGTGCCGAAGGTCGTGGCGGGCACTCAAGATCATGATTGGGTATATTTAAATTAAATTATTTTATAGATTTAAATATTCAAATTGTGGTCCCGTCACCCAGTGGCAGGAGGACCGCCACAGAGCCTTGTTCCCGCAGGGAGGATCGGGCCGGGCCCTGTTGGCATCGAAGTCTGTGGTGGGCCTCATCTAGAGCCATCTTCAGGTGGCCTCTGTCATGGATCACGATGTCAAAGGCTTCATATAATCCATTCCATATTTTCAACATTAAGCCAGTCCACAAAGGGTTAACGACTGTTCGCTCTACAGAACACAAGCTACACAGATAAGGGCATTAATTCGTGAAGACTTCCAACATTCCTACAGACTTGAACAAAGACACAGTAACTTGCTTTTACTCACTTAAAAATTTCACTAACATTTTCCTGTTTAAGTTGCCCCTCTTTCCTCAACTTAATATCTCTCACTTTCCCAATCCGGCTCTTGCCCTTCTAACACTTCTTTTCGAGCAGTGAAGGAGAGCAGTGAGGGGGCACATTGAGAAGAGATATTTGCCTGCTTACGACATTGCCAGAGTGAAGTTGGAATTTGGTGCACGTGGTAAGTTCTGGTAAGTTTTTGTCAAGCTTAAATTGTGGGAATTTCGTGCAGAGGGGGAAAGATGGGCTCCTTTCCTCTCTTTTTTAGCCTGCAGCAGCTGGTGAGTCTTCTTCCTTTGACTCCAAGGTAGGTGATTCAGAAAGTAATTAGAGTAAATTAACTAATAGCATAAGTAACAATAGTTTTGGATGCCAAAGTGATCCAGGATAAACATGGCTGCAGAAATTGTAAACAGCTAGAGGAATTCCAGATCAGGATTATTGATCTGGAAGCTGAACGGCAAACACTGCACAACATAAGGGAGGGGAAGAAATACCTGGACATTTTTCTCCAGAAGATAGTCACACCTCTTAGAACAATGTCATCTCCTTTGGTCAGCAGTGAGGGACAGAAGGATGTGACCGTGAGTGAGGCAGTTAAAGGGACCGAGCAGACAGTAGTGGAGGAGCCTCAGACTTTGCAATTGTCAAACAGGTTTAAGGTGCTCCCAACTTGTGTGGAGGAAAGTGAGGTCTGCAGAGTGGATGAGCAGACTGGCCATTGCACTGTGGTACAGGAAGCCATTCAAGAGGGAGGAGCAAAGAGGAATGTAGTGGTAGTAGGGGGTAGTATAGTGAGGGAGATTGACACTGTTCTGTGCAGCCGAGAGCATGAGTCCAGAGGCTGTGTTGCCTACCCAGAGCCAGGGTTCGGGACATCTCCTCAGAGCTGGACAAGAACTTGAAGTGGGAGGGGGAGAATCCAGTTGTCATGGTCCATATAGGTACCAATGATATAAGGTGGACTAGGAAAGAGGTTCTGCTTAGACAGTATGAGGAGTTAGGCAACAAATTGAAGAGCAGAACCTCAAGGGTAATGATTTCTGGATTAATACTGGAGCCACATGCCAATTGGCAGAGGGCACATAAGATTAGTGAAATGAATATGTGGCTCAAAGACTGGTGTGGGAGAAGTGGGTTTCAGTTGGTGGGGCACTGGCACCAGTACTGGGAAAAATGGGGGCTGTACCGCTGGGACGGTCTGCACCTGAACCGTGCTGAGATCAGTGTTCTAGCAAACCATATCACTAGGGAAGTAGAGAGGGCTTTAAACTAAACAAGGGTGGGGTGGGGGGGAGGGCGGTGAGCGATCAAGCCTGGGTAGGCAGAGCAAACCAAGAGGTAGAGTCAAGGCAGGAGAGCAGAATAGTAATATGGGAAATGAAGGTCAGAGAATGGCAGGAAGGAACAGAGAGAAAAAACCTAAGAACACACCAACAGTAAAGACTAGATGTTACAAAGATAACAAAAAGACAAAACTAAAGGCTCCATATCTGAATGCACGTAGCATTCATAACAAAATAGACAAACTGATAGCACACATTGTACAAATGTGAGGTAATGCATTTTGGAAGGTCTAATGCAGGTGGGAAGTATACAGTCAATGACAGAACCATTAGGAGTATTGACAGGCAGAGAGATCTGGGCGTACAGGTCCACAGGTCACTGAAAGTGGCAACGCAGGTGGATAAGGTAGTCAAGAAGGCACACGGCATGCTTGCATTCAACGGTCGGGGCATAGAGTATAAAAATTCAAAGTGATTGATGACAACGCTACGTCATCAGGATGCGCCGCGGTGCGCACATGCGCACACGGTCTCAGGCCCTCAGCGCATGCGCTGCGGTCCGGATTGCCAGGACCAGTTTGCGCAAGCGCAGATGACGTCATCGCGTAACGTCATCTTCCTCGGGGAACACGCCAGGTTGGCCTCTGCGCATGCGCAAAGTGGCCCTGGCAATCCGGACCGCAGCGCATGCGCAGAGGGCCGGAGCCCGTGTGCGCATGTGCGTCAATCTTCCGAAAGCTTCAGCGCGTGTTTTTGAAAATGGAAGGAGGAGAGGTTTCGTCGGGCATTTTATCTCAATTATTTAGTCATTTTGGACATTTGCTTCATTTTTATTAGACAGAGGAGATTGTTCCAAGGTAAGTTGTTCTGAAAATATTTACATTGTCTGGGGCATTGCATGTGCTCCAGTCCCTGTTGTTAAGTTGGTCTGAAAACATTTCAAGGGAGGGGGAAGGGGGGGCGAAGGGAGGAGGGAAGGGAGGGAGGGAGGTCAGGAGGGAGGGGGGAAGGGAGGGAGGTCGGGAGGGGGGAGGGAGGTCGGGAGGGAGGGGGGAAGGGAGGTTGGGGGGGGAGGGGGGAAGGGAGGTCGGGGGGGGAGGGGGGAAGGGAGGTCGGGGGGAAGGGAGGGGGGAAGGGAGGTCGGTGGGGAGGGGGGAGGAGCGGAAGGGGAGTGCCTTTTTCTGTGCATGCGCCATAAACACAAGGACTGGCTGATGAGATGGAGCCAATTAATTTGCCCAGCAATTGCCCGGAAGCACCTTCGGATGGAGGTGGCCACGCGCTGGACATCAGTCGCGTGCCACAATCCATGGATCCTGAGCGTTTCACTCCCTGGCCTAATGATCTGATGGACCATACATACGCCTGCCTGTTCAAAGCTCCACTTCCCCCACCTGCGGTACCCTCTCCTTGCTGTTCAGTTACACAGTCACCTGTTCCTGCACCCATCCAAGCAGTGCATATGGACACACAGTCACATGTTTCCCCATCCGCCCTTGAAACAACCATGCAGAGCCTTGTGAGACTCCGCAATTGCCAGCTGCTGCCTGTCAAGCAGAGAAAGCGTCCAAAGGGGTCAAGCACTTGGGGAACATTCAGCAAGAAGAGACTGAGCACTAAAAGAAACAAGCATGCCGTGTCCAGTGGTAGCACAAATGTGAATGCTCTTGCTGCGTACACAACTGGTGAGGTGGGAGTGCAGCCACACCATTCTCCATCCTCAGTGCTGCTTTAAGGCAAAGGTAGATAAGAGTGAAAGAAATGGAAGATGATGCTGATAGTAGGATTAAATGGGAATGGATGGGAAGACGCACGAGTAACATAACCACTAGCAGGGAACAGCTGGGCTAAATGGCCTGCTTTATGTTCATAGTCCAAAAGAAATGTGCTTCTTTTTCCAGCACCCTCACATCATTCATGTTTTCCCTGAGAGCAGCATTGAACCATCACGAGATAGGGGCAGTTACATCATCCTGACTCCTACAGCTGAGGTGGGTACTAAGTGATTCATTGGCCTATACTGCAGAGCATAAAGCATGCGCAACAGTAATTTCATTGGAGGGAGGGAAGCTCTGACACTGATGTTCTTTCATTATTTCCTTTCATGTAAAATGTGCCCTTGAGAAAACAATCCTTGACACTTAAGGACGGCATTCCAGCAAAGGAGGCAGTGCAGGAGATGACGCAAGGATGTGATGATTCCTGCATCTGAGGTGGGTAATAAGTGCTTCATTGGCGACGTTATCAATTGGTGCCTTCACTGCAGAACTTAAAAAGATGTGCACAACAGTAATTTCAGTGGATGGAGGGAGGCAAGCTCTGACTCGGATTTGCTTTTCTTCTTTTCATGTAAAACATGCCGTCAAGAAAACAATCCTTGAGACTGAAGGTCAGCATTCAAGCAACAAAGGCAACTGGATCATGCTGCGGAGCTCATCACGATGTGGAAAGGAACATTGCATTTATGGATGAATTGGGAATGCACATTGGGATGCGCTTGGGGAACATTCACCAAGAATAGACTGAGCTCAGACTCTTGCGACTTTGCCTTCTTCACATGGACACTACAGTAGTGGAATGGAGAGCCAAGCATTCATTCACCACAAGGCTCTCCAGGAACAATCTCTTTAGCTGTGCATAGCAGAGACTTGGCCTGTCTGTCTAATGGGAATGCTGGAAACACAACACTCATGTATCCATGCACAGCAGTTCCTCGGATACTTAATGAACTTAATAAAACTTTTCAATAATTAAACCCAGAATTGTTGAGGTTTTGTTTTGCATGCTATTTCCCCGACTTTGCAACTGCACTTCAGATATTCAACTGTGGTGGGAGGGGTGGAGGTAGGGGGGTAGAGGGAGGGGTGGGTGAAGAGGGGGAGGGGTGGGGAGAGGAGAGGTCGCATGCAAAATGCAGAGACCAGACAGTTGCAATGTCTGAAGTACTGTGGAGAAGGGGAGAAAGCAACTGGATTGGGCATCCGCAGCTGGAGGGCACGGCTGAATGGAGGGGGCCGAAGCGAGAGGCCGTAGAGAGCTGCGGGCAGCGAGTGTGCGAAGACCTCGGTGTCGCCGGGTCCAGGGACTGGCCAGTAAGTCTTTTGCTGTTGTGTTTATGGCGCATGCACAGAAAAAGGCACTCCTCTTCCGTTCCGCTGCTCCCCCCCCCACTCTCTCCCCTTCCTCCCTCTCCCTCCCCTCCTCCCCCCTCCCCCTCCCTCTCCCCCCCTCCCCCCCCACTTTCCCCAGCTCTCCCCCTCCCTCCTTCCCCCTCTCCCTCTTTCTCCCCCTCTCCCTCTTCTCCCCCCCTCCCTCTTTCTCCCTCCTCCCTCTCCCTCTTTCTCCCCCCCTCCCTCTCCCTCTTTCTCCCCCCCTCCCTCTCCCTCTTTCTCCCCCCTCCCTCTCCCTCTTTCTCCCTCCCTCTCCCTCTTTCTCCCTCCCTCTCCCTCTTTTTCCCCCCTCCCTCTCCCTCTTTCTCCCTCCCTCTCCCTCTTTTCCCCCCTCCCTCCCTCTTTCTCCCCCTCCCTCTCCCTCTTTTTCCCCCCTCCCTCTCCCTCTTTCTCCCTCCCTCTCCCTCTTTTCCCCCCTCCCTCCCTCTTTCTCCCCCTCCCTCTCCCTCTTTCTCCCCCCTCCCTCTCCCTCTTTCTCCCCCCCTCCCTCTCCCTCTTTCTCCCTCCCTCTCCCTCTTCCCCCCCTCCCTCTTTCTCCCCCCCTCCCTCTTTCTCCCCCCCTCTCCCTCTTTTCCCCCCCTCCCTCTTTCTCCCCCCCATCCCTCTTATCTCCCCCCCTCCCTCTTTCTCCCCCCCCCCCCCCTCTTTCTCCCCCCCCCCCGGCACCGCTACCGCTGATCTCCCCGCGCTGCTCTCCCCGCTCCCCGCGCTGCTCTCCCAGGCCCCCAAGCTGCTCTCCCCGGCCCGCTCCACTCTCTCACTCCGGCCATTGTATTCTGCCACGTGTTTGTTAGGTTTCATCTCTGTGATTCTTTGAGCAGCGCCATCTTTAGTCCTGGCAGCTGCTACAGTCGCAAGCTGTGACGTTTTCGTGGCACATGCTGTATTTGCGCATGTGCCAAAACAGCGCCACCTACCGATCGCGTTGTCAACAATTGCGGTCATAAAAATTGGCCAGTCATGCTGCAGCTGTACAGAACTTTAGTTAGGCTACACTTGGAATATTGCGTGCAATTCTGGTCGCTACACTACCAGAAGGACGTGGAGGCTTTGGAGAGGGTACAGAAGAGGTTTACCAGGATGTTGCCTGGTCTGGAGGGCATTCGCTATGAGGAGAGGTTGGATAAACTCGGATTGTTTTCACTGGAACGACGGAGGTAGAGGGGCGACATGATAGAGGTTTACAAAGTTATAAGTGGCATGGACAGACTGGATAGTCAGAAGCTTTTTCCCAGGGTGGAAGAGTCAGTTACTAGGGGACATAGGTTTAAGGTGAGAGGGGCAAAGTTTAGAGGAGATGTGCGAGGCAAGTTCTTTACACAGAGGGTGGTGAGTGCTTGGAACTTGTTGCCGGGGGGAGGTGGTGGAAGCAGGTACGATAATGACGTTTAAGATGCATCTTGACAAATACATGAATAGGATGGGAATAGAGGGATACGGACCCCGGAAGTGCAGAAGGTTTTAGTTTAGGCAGGCATCAAGATCGGCGCAGGCTTGGAGGGCTGAATGGCCTGTTCCTGTGCTGTATTGTTCTTGCTCTTTGTTCTTGTATTGAAGTAAATAAATATGATCTGATAGCCATTACAGAGACGTGTTTGCAGGATGACAAGGATTGGGTCCTCAATATTGAGGGGTATATGACATTCAAGAAGAATAGGAAGCTAGGTAATGGTGGAGGGGTAGGACTGTTAATCAAGGATGGCATTGATGCAATAGTTAGAGATGACCTTGGTTTACGAGACCAGGATATAGCATCTGTTTGGGTGGAGATAAGGAATAGCAGGGGAAAGAAGTCACTAGTGGGAGTGATCTACAGGTGTCTGAACAGTAACCACAATGTAAGATGAAGTATCCAAGAAGAAATATTGGATGCTTGTGATAAAGGGACAGCAATAATCATGGGTGATTTTAATCTACATATAAACTGAACAATCAGATTGGCAATAGTAGCCTGGATGAGGAGTTCATAGAAGCTTTGGAGATAGTTTCTTAGAGCAACATGTTCTGGAACCAACCAGAAAGCGGGTTATATTAGACTTGGTATTGTGTACTGTGACAGGATTAATTAATGACCTCAGAGTGAAGGCACCTCCAGGTAGCAGCAACCACAATGTAATTGAATCTTACACCCAGTTTGAAAGAGAGAAGTGTGAGTCTAAGGCTAGTATATTAAACTTAAATAAGGGCAACTATGTGGGCATAAAAGCTGAGCTAGCTGAAGTGAACTGGGTTACTAGGCTGGGAGATAGAGAAGCAGTGGCAGACAGTCAAGGGGATATTCAGAATAGTTGGGATAAGTATATTCCTACTATAAAGAAAAATTCTAAGGGAAGGACCTACCATCTAAACTAAAGAAGTTAAAGAAAGCATCAAACTTAAGGAAATGGCATATAATTGTGCAAAGATGAGTGGCAGGTCAGGTGATTGGTCAGAATATAAAGAATGGCAGAGAATGACGAAAAGGTTAGTCAGGAGAAAGAAATTAGAGTATTAGAGGAAGCTAGCTAGAAATGTAAAAATGGATAACAAGAGTTTCTACAGGTATTTAAAAAGGAAAAAAGTAAGTAAAGTGGTCCTCTAAAAAGTGAGAATGGGAAGTTAACAGTAGATAATAAGGAAATGGCGGATGAAATGAACAAATATTTTGCTTCTGTCTTCACTGTAGAGGATACAAAAAACATTCCAGTAATAGCTATAAATCAGGAGGTGGAAGGTAGAGAGGAACTTGGTGAAATTACAATCACCAGGGAAGCGGTACTGACCAAACTGATGGAGCTGTGGGCTGACAAGTCCCCGGGTCCTGATGGGCTTCATCCTGGGGTCTTAAAATAGGTGGCTCATGAGGTAGTGTTAATTTTTCAAAATTCGCTAGAATCTGGAAAGATTGCATCAGACTAGAAAATAACAAACATAACCCCTCTTTTCAAGAAGCGGGGCAGGCAGAAAACAGGCAACTATAAGACAGTTAGGTTTTTTTTATTTCTTTTATTTTTCTTTTTTTTTTAAGGTGGTCTTTATACCCCAGGTCCCTTTTATATTTTTGTTGAGAGGGCCTTTATTCCCCAGGCCCCTAGGCCAGTTAGTTTGATGTCTGTCGTGGGGAAGGTGTTAGAAGCAATCATTAAGGAGGCCTTGGCTGGGCACTTAGAAAAACTCAAGGTAATCGGGAATAGTCAGCATGGCTTTGTGAAAGGGAAATCATGTTTAACTAATTTATTGGAGTTCTTTGAAGTTGTAACATGTGCGGTGGATAAAGGGGAACCCGTTGATGTACTGTACTTGAATTTTCAGAAGGCATTTGACAAGGTGCCACATAAAAGGTTATTGTGCAAAGTAGGAGCTCATGGTAGTGGGTAACATATTAGCATAGATAGTTAGCTGGCAGAAAGTAGACAGCATGCATAAATGGGTCATTTTCTGATTTGCAGGATGTGACGAGTGAAGTCCTGCAGGAGTCTGTGCTGGGGCCTCAACTTTTTTACAATTTATATCAATGATTTAGATGAGGGGAGTGATGGCATAGTAGCTAAATTTGCAGATGACACAAAGATAGGAAAGTATGTTATGAAGAGGACATAAGGAGCTTCTAGACTGATATAGATAGGTTGAGTGGGTGGGCAAAAATCTGACAGATGGAGTATAATGTGGGAAAATGTGAAGTTGTTCACTTTGGCAGGAAGCATAAAAAAGCAGAGTATGACTTAAAGTGCATGAGTCACAAATAGTTAGTATACAAGTACAACAAGTAATAAAGAAGGCTAATGGAATGCTATCCTCTATTATGAAAGGAATTGAAAATAAAAGTAAGTATGTTATGCTTCAGTTGTACAGGGCATTGATGAGACCACATCTCGAATACTATGTGAAGTTTTGGTCTCCTTATTTAAGGAAGGATGTGAATGCATTGGAGGCGGTTCAGAGGAGGTTTTCTAGATTGATACCTGGAATGAGGAAAGGTTGGACAGACTGGGCTAGTTTTCACTGGAGTTTAGAAGAGTGAAAGGAGTCTTGATTGAAGTATGCAAGATCCGGAACGGTCTTGACAAGGTGGATGTGGAAAGATGTTTCCTCTTGTGGGTGGGTCCAAGATTAGGGGGCACAGTTTTAAAATTAGGGGTTGCTCTTTTCGGACAGAGATGAGGAGAAATTTTTTCTCTCAGAGAGTTGTGCGACTTTGGAACTCTCTGCCTCAGAAGGTGGCGGAGGTGGGGCCATTGAAGACTTTTAAGGTGGAGGTAGATAGATTCTTGTTAGGCAAGGGAATCAAAGTTTATCAGGGGTAGATGGGAGTGTGGAATTCGAGACACAAACAGATCAGCCATAAACGTATTGAATGGCGCAGCAGGCTAGAGGGGCCGAATGGCCTACTTCTGCTTCTAATTCGTATGTTCAGATGTTCGTATGTAACACTTGTAACCTGTCTCTTTTCCTGGGTTAGCCTAGCTAATTCAGACTTTCCTGGCTGACACATAACACTTGCATAATATAACTATTTCTTTTGTCTGTTCTTTCCACCATTCTTTATGCCTATCTGGTTTCCATGAGGGATTCCAACCTTCCTTGATTATTTCATCTAGGGCCTTCTTGTTTTGGCTGCCAAAGGGTGACCCTTTGGGTCCCCACTCCAGATCCTTATTTGCCTTGGTTGATGTTTTATAATCCGACTTTCGCTAATTTTTCTGTCGGAAATGGTCTCTCCTGTTTTACCCTACAATTGTTTGTCAATTTGCCTGGTTTACCCTGAGAACAATATTGCCTTCTTGCTAACCCAAGGAACCGCGAACGTGGCTTTGCACTGTTTTTAAATACAGCACCTACTGCCTCGTTCTTTCGGTTCGAATCCCCGAGTCGGTGCACTAGCTCCCCGTCTTGAATGCTGACCTCCCTATCTAATGGATGGTAAAGTAAACGTACTCACCCATTCTTTGATGTCAGCATTCGATCTGGCGCTGACGACCGAGCCTTGAGGATCTCGCTGACTGCGCCAAATTTTTGTGGGATTAAACTGACCGCTCTCGGGTCTGTGGGATTTAAGCAAGCAAATACCTTTATTCGAGCATATGCTCCTGGTATCCCAAAGAACCTCTCAGTGATACAGAGTTTGCAGCATATATTGATAGTTCTTAACTTCCCAGTTTTACCGTACATTCAGCTGTGAAACTGACAGCGCAAGCTGTTGTTTTAGTCCATTATATGGAATCGCACAGATGAATGCATGGCTTAAGAGTTGGTGCAGGTGGGAGGTTTTAGATTCCTGGACCACTGGAACCATTTCTGGGGAAGGTGGGACCTGTACAAGTGGGACAGTCTACATCTGAACCAGAGGGGCACTAACAGCCTTGCTGGTGGGTTTGTTCGTGCTGTTGGGAGGAGTTTAAACTAATTTGGCAGAGGGAGGGCACGCAGACTCCTAGCAGAATAGGGACACAGCTAAACACAGGAAAGCAAACAAGTCAGAGGGAATACAGCGGAAGTAAGTTTCAAGGGAGTAAGACCAGGATGGATGGCCTCTACTTTAATGCCAGGAGTATTACAGGTAAAACGGATGAATTAAGGGCAAGGGTTGACATGTGGAATTGTGATATAGTAGCCATCACGGAGACATGGTTGAGGGAGGGGCAGGATTGGCAGCTCAATATCCCAGGATATAGAATCTTCAGGCGAGACAGAGGAGGGGGTAAAAGAGGAGGGGGCATTGCAATATTAGTGAAGGAGTCAGTTACTGCAGTAAGGAGAGAGGGGGCATCAAATGAAGCATTATGAGTAGAGTTTAGGAATAAAAAGGGACAGTCACATTGCTAGGTGTTTATTATAGACCCCCAGATAGTCAGCTGGAAATTGAGGAACAAATATGTGCGCAATTTGCAGAGGTGTGTAAAAATAATAGGGTAATTATATTAGGTGATTTCAACTTTCCCAACATTAATTGGGATAGGCATCATGTTAAGGGCTTAGATGGAGTGGAGTTCTTAAAATGAATACAGGAGAACTTTTTAGCTCAATATGTAGAGGATCCAGCAAGAGAGGGTGCAGTGCTGGACCTAATTCTGGGGAATGAAGCCGGACAGGTGGTTGGTGTGTTGGTGGGGGCGCATTTTGGTGATAGCGACCACAACATGGTACAATTTAAGCTTGTTATGGAGAAAGAAATAGACAAGTTGCAAAAAAAGGTTTCGGATTGGAGGAGAGTGAATTTTAGTAAAATAAGGCAGGATCTGGCCAAGGTAGACTGGAAAGAGTTACTTGTCGGGAAATCTACAGAAGAGCAGTGGGGGGCATTCAAAAAGGAAATGGGGAGGGTACAGGCCCAACATGTTCCCTCGAGGGTAATAGGTAGGAGCAACAAGCCCAGAGAACCATGGATGACCAGAAACATTCAGGGTACAATGAGAAGGAAAAGAGAGGCGTTTAGCAAATACAAGGAGAGCAAATCAACGGAAGCATTAGTGGAGTACAGAAAGTGTAGGATGGATCTGAAGAAAGCAATTAGGAGAGCAAAGAGGGGATATGAGAAAGATCTGGCTGGTAAAAGTAGGGAAAATCCCAAGATATTCTGTAAGTATATCAATGGGAAGAGGATTACCAGGGAAAGAGTAGGACCCATTAGGGACCAAGGGGGAAATCTGTGGGTGGAGCCAGAGGATATTGGTAGGGTGTTGAACGAATGCTTCCCATCTGTCTTCACCCAAGGGAATGAGGATGTAGATATGGAACTCAGAGAGAGAGACTGAGGTTCTTGAGCGAATTGTCACAGAGAGTGACAAGGTATTGGAGGTTTTGGCAGACTTAAAAGTGGACAAATCTCCAGGTCCGGACGATTTGTGTCCCAGGATGCTGTGGGAGGTGAGGGTGGAGATTGCAGGAGCTCTGACCCAAATTTTTAATTCCTCTCTGGCCACGGGAGGTGCCAGAGGACTGGAGAACAGCTAATGTGGTCCCACTATTTAAGAAAGGTTGTACAGATAAGCCAGGGAACTACAGACCAGTGAGTTTCATGTTAGTGGTAGGGAAACTATTGGAGAAAATTCTGAAGGAGAGAATCTATCTCCACTTGGAATAGTCAGCATGGCTTTGTCAGAGGGATGTCATGCCTAACAAATTTGATTGAATTGTTTGAGCATGTGACCAGGTGTGTAGATGAGGATAGTGCAGTTGATGTAATTTACATGGATTTGACAAGGTCCCACATGGGAGACTTCTCAAGAAAGCAAATGCACATGGGATACAGGGTAACTTGATAAGGTGGATTCAAAATTGGCTTAGCTGTAGGAGACAGAGAGTGATGACAAACGGCTGTTTTAGTGACTGGAAGCCAGTGTCCAGTGGCGTACCACAGGGATCTGTGCTGGGTCCCCTATTGTTTGTCATTTATATAAACGACATAGATGACTATGTGGGGTGGGAGCGGGGGTAGGATCAGTACATTCGCGGATGACACAAAGATTGGCCGAGTGGTTAACAGTGAGGTTGAGTGTATTGGGTTACAGGAAGATATAGACAGGATGGTCAAATGGGTAGTAAAGTGGCAGATGGAATTTAACCCTGAAAAGTCTGAGATGATACACTTTGGAAGGAGTAATGTGACACGGAAGTTTTCAATGAATGGCCTGACACTGGGAAGTTCCGAAGAACAAAGGGACCTTGGCATGTTTGTCCATAGATCTCTAAAGGCAGAAGGGCAGGTTAATAGGGTGGTGAAAAGGCATATGGGACACTTGCCTTTATCAATCAAGGCATAGATTACAAAAGCAGGGAGGTCATGTTGGAGTTGTATAGAACTTTGGTAAGGCCACAGCTGGAGTACTGTGTGCAATTCTGGTCACCACATTATAGGAAGGATGTGATTGCACTGGTGGAGGTGCAGAGGCGATTCACCAGGATGTTGCCTGGGATGGAACATTTAAGCTATGAAGAGAGGTTGGATAGGCTTGGGTTGTTTTCGCTGGAGCAGAGAAGACTGGGGGGTGACCTGATCGAGGTGTACAAGATTATGGGGGGCATGGATAGGGTGGATAGGGAGCAGCTGTTCCCCTTAGTTGAAGGGTCAGTTACGAGGGGACACAAGTTTAATGTGAGGGGCAAGAGGTTTAAGGGGGATTTGAGGAAGATCTTTTTTACCCAGAGGGTGGTGACGGTCTGGAATGCACTGCCTGTGAGGGTGGTAGAGGCAGGTGGCCTCACATCCTTTAAAAAGTACCTGGATGAGCACTTGGCATGTCATAACATTCAAGGCAATGGGCCAAGTGCTGGCAAATGGGATTAGGTAGACAGGTCAGGTGTCTTTAATGCATCGGTGCAGACTCGATGGGCCGTAGGGCCTCTTCTGCACTGTATTATTCTGTGATTCTGTGATATACGTCATGTGGTTAGTAACCTGATCAGTGAACAATACAGACCTAGCAGATGTTTCGTACTATCTCAGTCTCCGGCCTTGAGTCTGCTAGTTCCTTGGTGACTTAATTGCCTGTCTGGTCTTCACTTCCCCTTATCTCCCTCCACACAATAACATGCTTACGCACACTGTTAGGGCTATTATTCTCACCCCTGCTGAATTTGCTGTTCGAAGGCTGGTATTGGTCAAGTATCCCATCATGCCTATCTTCACTACAGTGCTTATTTTAAGATTATTGGTACATTTTGCTTCTAACCCTATTTAGCCCAATTTAAGACTAATCCCTATTGTCCCACTTCAGTTTCCCTATATCCTTCCCACTTGTAGGCCTATAGAATACACCCAGTGTGTAATGGTACCTCTATTGCAGGGTTGCCCAACATACGGCCCACGGGCCAGGATCCAACTGCTAAAGGTTTCCATCCAGCCCATGGATGTATTTCCCATTGTCTTCTTTTTTCAGACCAGCTTTTAAAAAAAAATCGCTGTCAGTTTCACATCTGACAGGAGCTGGCATCGGGAACAGTGGTTTCCCAACTTCAGAAAGATTCCTGATTTCTGGCAGGCTTTTAAAAAAAGTCAGGAACCTGCTGGAAAACCCCAAATCTGCCCAAGTTGTAAAACCGCTGTTCCTGCTCCTAGCACTGGCCAGCTGTGAAACTGACAGCGCAAGTATTTTTTTCAAAAACTGACCAACCACAAAGTTGCTGTGCTGAGATCTCCTGCTCTCTGCAACTGTCAGAAAGACAGCCGGGGGAACAGAGACAGAGGGGGCAGAGAAAAGGGAGCAGGGAGAAAAAGACGGGGACAGAGGGAGAAAGGGGGAAAAGAAAGAGAAGGAGGGGGGGCAAAGGGGACACGAGATGGTGGATGACTCGGGATGGGGGGAACAACACAGAGAGTGGGTCACAGGGAGATAGAGAGACAGAAAGAGGGAGAGAGAGAGAGAGAGAGAGATCACTCCTAACAGATGAACATTTATCCGGGTCACTGCAAGAAGTGTGTGGGAAAACATTGTCTACTTATGTAGCAAAGAATGCTAGGTATCTTACTAAATCAGGGTCCAACATAGTGACGAGAAAGTAAGTTGATGAATTAATCTTCTCCTTTAAAGTTTCTTCACAAAAACACACATTTGTTGTTCTTTTTTACATTTTTAATGCCTTTATATTTCTGAAATTGCCTCACCGGCCCCCTATGTAAGACAAAAATTGTAATCTGGCCCCCACTATGCGAAAAGTTTGGACAATCCTGCTCTATTTTTTTTAGCTCTAACCCTCTAGGACATCCTCTGTCTCCAGCACTGTAGTATTATCCTCAATAAATACAGCCAGACCTTTTGTTCCTTCCCTATCTTTTCAGAACACCATGCATACGGGAATATTTAGTTCCTTGTCCAGTCCTTTTTTGAGCCACATTTCTGTTATCACCACAACAAAATACTGCCACTTGGCAACTTGCACCTGCAACTCACAAACCTTATGTTTTTCACACTCAGTGTGTTCACATACATGCACTGTCAACCTAATTTAGACCTTACTGCATTCCCGCTTACTCTGACCCCACCTAATGCCTTACTATTTCTTATTCCAATGCTATCTGCCTCTCTCAATTCTCTGTGAAACTTCATTTTCCTTTCTAATATTACCTCCCTGCCAAGTTAGTTTAAAACCGCCCCAACAACACGAGCAAACTGTCCCTCAAGGACATTGGTCGTGATTCTGTTCAGGTGCAACCCCTCCAGTCTACATATGTCCCATCTCCCCCAGAACTGGTCACAATGTCCCAGGAATCTGAAGGCCTCCCTTCTGCACCATCTCTCCAGCCACATAGTCATCTGCTCTATCCTCCTATTTTTAAGCTCACTAGCACATGATGCTGTAAGTAATCCAGAGATTACTACCTGATGCGAGTTTCTTTCCTAGTTCCTTAAACACAGCCTGCAGGACTTCATTTCTTTTTCTACCTGGCTTTGGTACCAATATGGACCATGATCACTGGCTGTTCACTCTACCCTTCAGTGTGCTCTGCAGCCACTCAATGACATCCTTGACCCTAGCAGGCAACATACCATCCTGGAGTCACATCTGTGGCTGCAGAAACACCTGCCTGTCCCTTTAACTATAGAATGCTCTATCACTATTGCTTTCCTAATCTTCCTCCTGCCCTCCTGAACCAGCCTTGGTGCTGTGAACTTGGCTCAGGCTGTACTCCCCAGAGGGCCCATCACTGTCATCAGTATTCACAATTGGGGAGAGATTCCAGGGACTCCTGCACTACCTGCCTGGTTCTCCATGACTGCCTGGTAATCACCCATTCCCTGTCTGCCTGCACGCCCTTAAGCTGTGGGGTGACCATATCTAGAAACATGCTATCCATGAAACTCTCATCCTTGCTGATGCACCGCAGTGATGCCAGCTGCTGTTCAAGTTCCAAAACCCAGAGCTCAAACTGCTGGAGCTGATGACACTTCCTGCACATATGTTTATTTTATTTATTGATACAGCACTGAAACAGGCCCTTCGGCCCACCAAGTCTGTGCCAACCAAGTCTGCGCCAACCAAGAACCACCCATTTATACTAACCCTACAGTAATCCCATATTCCCTATCACCTCCCTACACTAGGGGCAATTTACAATGGCCAATTGAACTGTGATTGTAATTATATGACATATTAACAATTTAGCTTTAATTTTATGCCAATTAATTGCTCTAGGCTCACTTTATAGTTGATAAGCTTTTATTTTAATTTAAAGTAACCAGTATACTCACCCCACGTGTCTCCTTGACTTGTGATGTCACCGCGATATTATTGTTTTTCTCTCCTGTTTGATTCAAACCGCCCGGGTTGAATTATATAATCCCGCCACCGAAATTGGTGGCAGGCGAAAACAATGGCGGCCCACCCGCGCAGGCCGCATGTCGTGGAAAAGTGCGGTGGCTCATTTAAATAGCTGGGGTGGGCTGCCCCCCCCTTCCCCAAATCACGTGGAGGGAGTGGGCTGTCTGTTCCTGGCAATGGTGTTAGCTGCCTGTGCGCAGGCACTGATGCCATTTTTAAAAGGGCTTTGAGCCCTACCATTAAATTTAAATATTTAAAGATGCAGTGACATTAAGCATTAATCATACTTACACCGCCGCCTTCTGTCCCGCTACGATCATCCTGCCGTTGGCCGGCACTCCCGCGCCTTCAGATCCCCGTCTGGTGAAACGTGGTGGAACACTGGTGGGGAGGGGGGAGGAGGAGGTAGGTTTCTCAGTGTGGGGGTGGGAGAACAGGGTCAAAGTGACATCATTGGCGTAGGGGATGGTGGGAAGGGTTTTAGGTTAAAGTTTATGAACTTTGGGGGGGGAAGGTCAGGTGGACAAGGCGTGTATTGGGGGGGGAGGGCAAGTAATTAATTTTATGTTTTTGGGGGATGGGAGAGGGGCAAAATAAATGTAATTAATTTTTTTGTTTATTAACTGTACCTTTAAATTTTTAAATTTAACAGAAGGGCTCAAAGCCCTTTAAAATGGCGTCAGCACTTGCGCTGAGCCTATTTAAATGTGCTGCCTCCGCTTTGTGTGGCTTGCACGGGCAGGCTGCCATTGATTTTGTCCACTGCCAAAATCGGCGCAGGAATGTAAAATTCAACCCGCTATTTGCATGCCCTGGAGTGAGTGATAGCATTCCCATGTCTGAGTCAGAAGGTTCAGGGTTCAAACCCCACTCTGGACAGTCCTGGCAAGTGGAGCCTGGAGCTCTGGCTCTGAATTATGGATTGGATCCTCCCCACCCTGCCCCCCACCCCCCCCCCCCCCCCCCCACTCCTCACCATATGGGTTACACGAGCCCATAAAACTCTCCCATCATCTAGGAATTACCACCCTATTGGCTGTCATGGGGATGGTTACAGCATGGAAGGAGTATTTGCATTGCGGCCTGTCAGGCTGTTAATCATTTAAGATTGTTTTTGCATTTGTAATGAAGTTTGCATGATGGGATGTCCCATTTTGATCCCCATATTACTCTCCCACGTGGTGAGTCAAAAGAATTGTTGTTTTATAGCAATAGTCGTGTTACTGTCCTGGCTAACAGATATCAGGCTTCCTGATCCATAGTCACTGAATAAGTCAGTTCGCATTTTTATCACATGGTATTCTAAGATTTTGTCCAATTTCACTTGAAAACTGCAAATGAGCAGCATTATGTTCCCTTCACCCACATGCTCGTTTTTTTATCTCATCTGTTTTATTTAAAACTTGTCACTTACGAGCAGTGGAGTTAGGAGGTTATGGGGTTCAGTCCCATAAAGAATGTCAAGATTTGTAATTCACAATGTTTTCCTTCCCATTAGAATACTTTAAAATGCATATTCCATTCTTGCTGGCTTTTACAATCCTGGGTGAGGCATGATTTCTGAATGTAGGTCAATGCATGAAACCAACAATTTATGCACACCCCAAAAGAAAGCCCATATTTGGGGAACTCGAAGCCTGCTTTAATTTGGTGACTCTTTTGAACTATTTATTACCAATAGCCAGAAGGATTCCAAATTGCAGAGCAATCTGTATGCATTCAATAAAGAATTGGGTCCCTTGTGAAATCAGTAATTGCCCAAAGCTATAGCTTTATTTGAAAAAATCTAGTTCTGTCTTATCTGTTCCCCCTCAGTGTTCCAGCAAGTTCTTCCTTTGGCCAAAAGTACTAATCATGTAAACACGCGCTTTCACATGCACACATTAGAAACAGGCATAGGCAAAGACACATGTATGGACACACTCATACAAACAGAAACACATGCAAATGTGCATCTATCATACACATATACGTGTACATGCATACACATAAACACACATACCAAAATATATAAGTAGCCACTGCCATGCCCTTATTAAATATGGATTATTGCTCCTTGAATGTACACATGCTACATCACCACTGGCAAAGCGTTACAGAAACATAGAAACAGAGAAAATAGGAGCAGGAATAGCTCATTTGGCCCTTTGGGCCTGCTCCGTCATTCAAAAAAGATCATGGCTGATCGTTTAACTCAGTACCCTGTTCCCACTTTCTCTTATCCCTTGATCCCTTTGACATTAAATATATCTATCTCCTTCTTGAATATATTTAATGTCTTGGCCTCCACTGCCTTCTGCGGTCGAGAATTCCACAGGTTCACCACCCTGAGTGAAGAAATTTCTCCTCATCTCAGTTCTAAACGGCATACCCCGTATCCTGAGACTGTGACCCCTGGTTCTGGACTCCCCAGCCATCGGGAACATCCTCCTTACATCTAGCCTGTCTAGTCCTGTTAGAATTTTATAGATGTCTATGAGATCCCCTCTCATTCTTCTGAACTCTAGTGAATATAGGCTTAGTCAACCCAATCTCTCCTCATACGTCAATCCTGCCATCTCAAGAATCAGCCTAGTAAATCTTCTTTCCAGTCCCTCCATGGCAAGAACATCCTTCCTCAGATAAGAAGACCAAAACTGCACACAATACTCCAGATGTGGTCTCACCAAGGCCTTGTATAACTGCAGTAAGACATCCTTGCTCCTGTACTCAAATCCTCTTGCAATGAAGGCCAACATACCATTCGCCTTCCTAACTGCTCGCTGCACCTGAATGCTTGCTTTCAGCGACTGGTGTACAAGGACACCCAGGTCTCGTTGCACCTCCCCCTTTCCCAATCTATCACCATTCAGATAATAATCTGCCTTTCTGTTTATACAACCAAAGTGGATAACCTCACATTTATCCACGTTATATTGCATCTGTCATGCATTTGCCCACTCACCCAACTTGTCCAAATCACATTGGAGCCTCTTTGCATCCTCCTCACAGCTTATATTCCCCCCCAGCTTTGTGTCGTCTGCAAACTTGGAAATGTTACATTTAGTTCCCTCACCCAAGTCATTGATATATATTGTGAATAGTTGGGGCCCAAGCACTGATCCCTGCGATACCCCACTAGTCACTGCCTGCCACCTGGAAAAAGACCCATTTTTCCTACTCTCTGTTTCCTGTCTGTCAACCAATTCTCAATCCATGCCAGTATATTACCCCCAATCCCATGTACTTTCATTTTGCACACTAACCTCTTATGTTGGACCTTATCAAAAGCCTTCTGAAAATCCAAATTGACCACATCCACTGGTTCTCCCTTATCTATTCTACTAGTTACATCCTCAAAAAACTCCAGTAGATTTGTTAAACATGATTTCCCTTTTGTAAACCCACGCTGACTTTGTCCAATCCCGTTTATGCTTTTCAGGTGTTCTGCTATCACATCCTTTATAATAGACTCCAGCATTTTCCCCACAACTGATGTAAGGCTAACTGGTCTGTAATTTCCTGTTTTTTCTCTCCCTCCTGTTTTAAATAGTGGGGTTACATTTGCCACCCTCCAATCTGTAGGAGCTGCTCCAGAGTCTATAGAATTTTGGAAGATGACCACCAATGCATCCACTATTTCCAGGACCACTTCCTTTAGTACTCTGGGATGTCGATTATCAGGCCCTGGGGATTTGTCAGTCTTTAACCCCATTAATTTCCCTAGCACTATTTTTTTGTTAATACCAATTTTCTTCAGTTCCTCCCTCTGATTAGACCCTTGGTTCCCTCACATTTATGGGTGGTTATTTGTGTCCTCCTTTGTGAAGACAGAACCAAAGTATGTGTTTAATTGTTCTGCCATTTCTTTGTTCCCCATTATAATGTCCCCCATTTCTGACTGTAAGGGACCTACATTTGTCTTCACTAATCTTTTTCTCTTCACATATTTATAAAAGCTTTTACAGTCAGTTTTTATGTTCCCCACGAGTTTACTCTCATACTCTATTTCCCCCCGCTTAATCAACCTCTTTGTCCTCCTTTGCTGAATTCTAAACTGCTCCCAATCCTCAGACTTGCTGCTTTTTCTGGCAATTTTATATGCCTCCTCTTTGGATCTAATACTATCCCTAATTTCTTTTGTAAGCCACAGTTTACCCACCTTTCCAGTTTTATTTCTGCGCCAGACAGAAATGCATAATTGTTGTAATTCATGCAGACGTTCTTTAAATATTATCCATTGCCTATCTACCATCAGCCCTTTTAGTAAAGTTCGCCAATCTACCATAGCCTTAGTTACTCCCTTTAATTAAAAAATACTAATTATGCTACGGGCCTTGTTCTACTCCAACCACTACCCTGTTCTTCCCTTTACCTTTGAAGCTAATGGACTGCAGTAGTATAAATAGTAGAACAAGCAGAAAAACTCACCTGAACCTACTTACCAATCAGCTGTTTACCTGCTCCCGCATCACTATTTGAATCCCATTGTCACTTGGAATTTCGCCGCCTGAAGGTCCCGAAGGTATGCCTCTCCTCAGCTCCTCTCGGGTCTTGGCCTTTCTGCCTCTATTCACGCCCTTTATCTCTCTCTCTCTCTCTCTCTCGCTCCACCTCTCCTCAGCTCCTCTCAGGTCTCATTATGAATGATTATTTTCCAGAAAGTGCTCACAATTTACATGAAGCAAGGGTCTCACCATTACTTGAGGGACAAAACAAACTGCAAGGCCAGCTCCGGGAGATATGGATTACTGCTCAACATGTAGTTGGTGACATGTCTGCAGACAGTTGAGTAAGGGCCTACAATAGGTGGAGTCAGTGACAAGGATTGTGGAGCTTTTGATAGTGTTACGACCAAGGTGGGAGGAGTGCACTGTTGATTCTAGTTCCACTTCCCCCACAGGCCACAACATATATTTTACATTTTCCCACTTATCGATACGGTCAATTATATGCTCCATTATTCCCAGAATAGAACACAAAAACCCAGGTTTCTTTACAGAACAACAAAAAATATCATTTTATTATAAAACAAGTCTTAACCAGTTATGAAGTAAAACATGAACACACAGATTTTAAATTTTACAGTTCCCTTTTTACCTTAGTCCCTTCACATGTGCATACACACACATATACACCGGTTAATCGAAAAAATAAAAGGGATTTTTATAAATTCAGAGCTCTGTTACAGAAAAAAAAATGGGCAGATTACTTGCTCATTTTTGAAGAAAGCAGCAGATAACATATGGTGTTCCAAAAACTGGCATACAGTCTAACTTCTGAGCAAATATAGACAGGTTACTGTGATCTTTTAGAACAGTTCTTTTCAGGCAGCATTGAGAATTAATTTTAGCAGGCTTTCTTCAGAGACAGGAAACAAGATGAATTGACACAGTGGACTTCTCAGGGTCCTTCCTTGGGAGTTTCTGGAAAGCGAGCTGGGTTGTGGTCTTCTGTCCTTCTTCGACACTTAGCAGCAGACTTGATTTTATCTCACTGCAAAAGGTAAAACAGACACTGACTGACCAACAACCAAAATACTTGTCAGTTTTCTTCCCTTCCAGGTGTGCTCTGCTGCTACTGAGCTTGTCCAATCAAGGGACGTTTGCCACTTCTCTGCCCCGTTACCAGGGTTTCTGTTCTATCTTTTACTTGAGGCATGTGACAACCAGTAACATTGTTACCAATCCAGCCCCTCAGTGCCCTCTTGATGGCTTTCTTTTTTAAAAAACTGGTCCAACATTTATTCAGTTTAACTATAAATTCCTTTCAAAAATATTTTAACAAAAAACAGAATCACTTTCATAAAAATAGGGACTGAAAATGGTGACTTCAGTTTCCCTAATACTCAATTGTAGAAATTCTGATTCATCCATAACTTTAAATCAGATAGGCTCCAACTAGTCCCAGAAAAATAAGAGTGTACGAAAATGTTTGGCTGATTTCTGGTTCCCCTTTAGCAGTCTCCTTTAAGGAACACTGATTAGGTTGCTCCACATAGCAACATGGGAAAAAGAAACTCCATCAAGTTCACTTTGCACCATCCTGATAGTTGCATCATATGATGATAATTGTTGACTAATCAGAGCATGTTGGTGTTCTTTATTGCAATGAAAAATTTGTTTTGGCTAACTGATAAGTATCATATAGTTCTTAGTGCTCTATTGCACATTAGCCATGAGGAGTGGCCTGGATGTGAGAGCAAAGAATGTCATGGGTCACAGGTTAAAGTGGAAGGGTTAACAGCATGAGATGTCATAAAGCAAGGAGGAGATCTATATGTTGCGATGGGCTTGTGATTGCGGCCACAATTGGGTGCCACAGGAGCCCAGATGCCAACAGTGCAATATAGGAAGCCCCACACTCAGGTGAATATTCCCTAGATGAGGCCTTTGTGGGCTTCTCTGGCATGTAGGCCAATGGGCATAGGCATCAGTGGGATCTCTGGATGGGCATGCTCTGCTGGCTGATTGTCATCTTCATCCTCCTCTTCTGAGGAAGCTGAGGAGTCATCACCCTATTCCAGCACTAGTCCCACTCCTCCCTGTAGTGCCAGGTGTGCTGAGCACAGCATAACACCACCAAACGTGAGACCCTTGAAGCATCCTATTGAAGGGCGCCCCAGAGCAGTCAAGGCACCAGAACCGCATTTTCAGCAGACCAATGGCCTGCTCAATGGTTGCTGTGGTCATCACATGGCAGTGGTTGTATCTCTCCTTTGCCTCTGTCATGGGGTTCCACATTGGCAACATCAGCCATGTCTTCAGCAGATACCCCTTGTCAACAAGAGCCACCCATGCAGGCCATCCAGTGGCCTGAACAGCTGAGGCACCCGAGACTGCCTCAGGATAAATGCATCATGGCAGCTGCCTGTAAACCTTACACACATTTGCAGAAGACTTTGGCGGTGGTTGTATACCAGCTGCATGTTGAAGGAGTGGAATTCCTTCTATTTACAAATGCACCTGGCTGGTCTATTGAAGCCTTGATGGTCACTTCGGTACAGTCTATCACGCCCTGTGCCTGCAGGAATCCTGCCATGGAGGCAAAGACGCCGGCCTCTGGGACTGACTGTAAGCATCCGTTTGGAATCTGAGTAGACAGGGAGCAGTTGATGAACGCAAAGGGACTGGTGGTCTGAGGTGCATTTGTTTTAATGCAAGAAGTGTAGTAGGTAAGGCAGGTGAACTTAGGGCCTGGATTAGTACCTGGGAGTATGATGTTATTGCTATTACTGAGACTTGGTTGAGGGAAGGGCATGATTGGCAACTAAATATCCCAGGATATCGATGCTTCCGGCGGGATAGAGAGGGAGGTAAAAGGGGTGGAGGAGTTGCAGTACTGGTCAAAGAGGATATCACAGCTGTGCTGAAGGAGGGCACTATGGAGGACTCGAGCAGTGAGGCAGTATGGGCAGAACTCAGAAATAGGAAGGGTGCGGTAACAATGTTGGGGCTGTACTACAGGCCTCCCAACAGCGAGCCTGAGATAGAGGTACAAATATGTAAACAGGTTGTGGAAAGATGTAGGAGCAACAGGGTCATGGTGATAGGAGATTTTAATTTTCCCAACATTGACTGGGATTCACTTAGTATTAGAGGTCCAGATGGAGCAGAATTTGTAAGGAGCATCCAGGAGGGTTTTCTAGAGCAGTAGGTAAATAGTCCAACTCGGGAAGGGGCCATACTGGACCTGGTGTTGGGGAATGAGCCCGGCCAGGTGGTTGAAGTTTCAGTAGGAGACTACTTTGGGAATAGTGATCACAATTCCGTAAGTTTTAGAATACTCATGGACAAAGACGAGAGTGGTCCCAAAGGAAGAGTGCTAAATTGGGGGAAGGCCAACTATACCACAATTCGGCAGGAGCTGGGGAATGTAGATTGGGAGCAGCTGTTTGAAGGTAAATCCACATTTTATATGTGGGAGGCTTTTAAAGAGAGGTTGATTAGCGTGCAAGAGAGACATGTTCCTGTGAAAATGAGGGATAGAAATGGCAAGATTAGGGAACCATGGATGACAGGTGAAATTGTGAGACTAGCTAAGAGGAAAAAGGAAGCATACATAAGGTCTAGGAGGCTGAAGAAAGACGAAGCTTTGAAAGAATATCGGGAATGTAGGACCAATCTGAAACGAGAAATTAAGAGGGCTAAAAGGGGTCATGAAATATCTTTAGCAAACAGGGTTAAGGAAAATCCCAAAGCCTTTTATTCATATATAAGGAGCAAGAGGGTAACTAGAGAAAGGATTGGCCCACTCAAGGACAAAGGAGGAAAGTTATGCGTGGAGTCAGAGAAAATGGGTGAGATTCTAAACGAGTACTTTGCATCGGTATTCACCGAGGAGAGGGACATGACGGATGTTGAGGTTAGGGACAGATGTTTGATTACTCTAGGTCAAGTCGGCATAAGGAGGGAGGAAGTGTTGGGTATTCTAAAAGGCATTAAGGTGGACAAGTCCCCAGGTCCGGATGGGATCTATCCCAGGTTACTGAGGGAAGCGAGAGAGGAAATAGCTGGGGCCTTAACAGATATCTTTGCAGCATCCTTAAACACGGGTGAGGTCCCGGAGGACTGGAGAATTGCTAATGTTGTCCCCTTGTTTAAGAAGGGTAGCAGGGAAAATCCAGGTAATTACAGACCGGTGAGCCTGACGTCAGTGGTAGGGAAGCTGCTGGAGAAGATACTGAGGGATAGGATCTATTCCCATTTGGAAGAAAATGGGCTTATCAGTGATAGGCAACATGGTTTTGTGCAGGGAAGGTCATGTCTTACCAACTTAATAGAATTCTTTGAGGAAGTGACAAAGTTGATTGATGAGGGAAGGGCTGTCGATGTCATATACATGGACTTCAGTAAGGCGTTTGATAAGGTTCTCCATGGTAGGCTGATGGAGAAAGTGAAGTCGCATGGGGTCCAGGGTGTACTAGCTAGATGGATAAAGAACTGGCTGGGCAACAGGAGACAGAGAGTAGCAGTGGAAGGGAGTTTCTCAAAATGGAGACGTGTGACCAGTGGTGTTCCACACGGATCCGTGCTGGGACCACTGTTGTTTGTGATATACATAAATGATTTGGAGGAAAGTATAGGTGGTCTGATTAGCAAGTTTGCAGATGACACTAAGATTGGTGGAGTAGCAGATAGTGAAGGGGACTGTCAGAGAATACAGCAGAATATAGATAGATTGGAGAGTTGGGCAGAGAAATGGCAGATGGAGTTCAATCAGGGCAAATGCGAGGTGATGCATTTTGGAAGATCCAATTCAAGAGTGAACTATACAGTAAATGGAAAAGTCCTGGGGAAAATTGATGTACAGAGAGATTTGGGTGTTCAGGTCCATTGTTCCCTGAAGGTGGCAACGCAGGTCAATAGAGTGGTCAAGAAGGCATACGGCATGCTTTCCTTCATCGGACGGGGTACTGAGTACAAGGGTTGGCAGGTCATGTTACAGTTGTATAAGACTTTGGTTCGGCCACATTTGGAATACTGCGTGCAGTTCTGGTCGCCACATTACCAAAAGGATGTGGATGCTTTGGAAAGGGTGCAGAGGAGGTTCACCAGGATGTTGCCTAGTATGGAGGGCGCTAGCTATGAAGAGAGGTTGAGCAGATTAGGATTATTTTCATTAGAAAGACGGCGGTTGAGGGGGGACCTGATTGAGGTGTACAAAATCATGAGAGGTATAGACAGGGTGGATAACAAGAAGCTTTTTCCCAGAGTGGGGGATTCAATTACTAGGGCTCACGAGTTCAAAGTGAGAGGGGAAAAGTTTAGGGGGGATATGCGTGGAAAGTTCTTTACGCAGAGGGTGGTGGGTGCCTGGAACGCGTTGCCAGCGGAGGTGGTAGACGCGGGCACGATAGCGTCTTTTAAGATGTATCTAGACAGATACATGAATGGGCAGGAAGCAAAGAGATACAGACCCTTAGAAAATAGGCGACATGTTTAGATAGAGGATCTGGATCGGCGCAGGCTTGGAGGGCCGAAGGGCCTGTTCCTGTGCTGTAATTTTCTTTGTTCTTTGTTCTTTGTTCAATGCCGTCACATACAAGACATCTATCACCTGAGTGATGCAGTTATGGGTGGCAGATTGCAAGATCCTGCAGATGTCAATAGCTGCGCCAGAATGATCCAGATGCAAAGAAATTTATTGCCACAGTCACCTTCACCGCTATGGACATTGGATGTCCACCCGCTCCTTCTGTTCACAGAGAGAGAACATGAGAACCTCAGACTTCGAAGGCACAGCCACTCTAAGAGGTTCAGGAAGCTGACCATTTGTAGAACCTTTTGTCCACTTATTCGGGTTTGGACACGGGAATGACAGGGATAATGGAGTGCACTCAAACTTCTAGATTAAATGTGGGGCAGCACAGTGGCGCAGTGGTTAGCACCGCAGCCTTCCAGCTCCAGCGACCCGGGTTCAATTCTGGGTACTGCCTGTGTGGAGTTTGCAAGTTCTCCCTGTGTCTGCGTGGGTTTTCTCCGGGTGCTCCGGTTTCCTCCCACAAGCCAAAAGACTTGCAGGTTGGTAGGTAAATTGGCAATTATAAATTGCCCCTAGTATAGGTAGGTGGTAGGGAAATCTAGGGACAGGTGGGGATGTGGTAGGAATATGGGATTAGTGTAGGATTAGTATAAAATGGGTGGTTGATGGTCGGCACAGACTCGGTGGGCCGAAGGGCCTGTTTCAGTGCTGTATCTCTAAACTAAACTAAACAACTTGATTAGGTTAGCTCAAAATATATCAAAACATTGTCATGCAGACCCCCAACTGCCAAGAATGAGGCATATTAATTTTGTCATATGAACATTGATTTTAAACTGTTGCTGGAGGAAGAAATGACTTGTTCAAGAGATCACCAGACCTTTGACTGGAGAACATTTGCATACTAACAGATGGTGCTTGTGGAGACAAAGCACTACTCCCTGAATACAATTAACCCAAATGGATTTTGATCACCAGACACTGAAGCTGTAAGGAAGCGCATTATAGGGGCTGCTAAGATGATACAATCCACAAATGCAGGAGTGGTTAAGCCAGTTAGTCACATGACTAACCTGCCGGCCAACTTAGAGTTGAATTGTGCCACACAGAAAGGAACAGAAGACAGTTTGCAACTGATACTGATCCTGTTTGATTTCTTTGCCTTACAATTGGAGCAGTGAACAAGGGGGAGCTAAGAACATGGTGTTTCTAAAATTAAACCCTGTAACGGTTAAACCAGGCAGAGGCTGAGAGGGAACCCCTAGACCCCTTTTCACCTGGTCGTACCAACATACAATATAAATCTATACTCTACTATGGATTACTTAGCACTAACAATAAATTGTTTGAAATATGAAGCAAGAGAAATACTTACAATCACCTGAGAGCGGTCAACTTCACGTTGATTGCAGTTCTCTAGTGACTGACCAAGTCACTCCTTCCCAATGGTTGCAACACCAAAGTTTGTTGAACAGTTCCATTATACTTCAATTGTGGAGGGAGAAAAGGTATTGTACTGGCTGTGGCTTATAGCACGATTAGTATTTGTTTTAGGCCAATATACCCCATCACATGCTGAGCGCTTTGTTTGAGAAAACCCACCTTGACAGTGTCAATCTTCTTTGAACTTCGTTCAGTCAGTTGCCATTAGTTGGGAGTGCTTGGGGGCAGTTCCTTACCCTCCGATGTTCAGCTCTATTCAGCTATGTTGACATTCTTCCAAGCAAGTGCATGTCTTATCTGAAGTGGTCAAAACTCGTTAATTCTCAAGGTTTGTTAACACATTTCACACACCGATGTTTCATCTCTGAACATTACAGGTTTGTCCAATTTGAGAGGACTGTCTGGGAAAACATGATTACTACATTTCAGCAAGTTTTCACAGAAACCAGTGGTCCGCCGCCTCTTAAGGGCATGATGGTAATTTGGTCAAGCTTCAGCATTAATCTTTTGAGTAGAGCCATTACTATCTTACAGTCCCCCCTCAAGTGTCTCTGTGATTTTCTTTTCATTCACCGAGACACTTCCAGGATTCGTCCTCATTTAGCCCTCAGCGACTTTTTTTTTTGCTTTCTCTTTTGATTTCATCATACCTGGATTTAAGAATATTACAATAACCAATTGGATTATCACTATTCTTATCACATACTGGTGTAATTGTTCTTCTAACTCATTTTTTACAGCGATATCTAATTGCTTATGTGAATTAACAGTTTTGTAACAGATGCATTTCCTAACTGAGCACCTATCCAGATAAGCAGCTAATGAATATACTGGAGGACCCCCACCCAATACCCCTATAAGGGCCACCAATTCTAAGATATTAACATGTAAATGCATATGCTTCAAACAACAGATCAAGAATGGACTTAAAAGATTCTTCAGCTTTCTATTCACCTGCATCCACCTTGCGGATAGTTCTTGCTAACTATTAGCCCTAGGACTCAATCATCTAAATCCCAATTCCATACCCCTCTTTGATAATTTTACTCCCTCTGATAGGTACCAGTGTGTTTGTCTATCCTGATTGACTTAAAGCCAGTTTCTCTATGGTGTATGTGTCAATGCTGTGATGATTTAAAATGTTGTCTCACTCTACTGGCTCCATTAACCATTTCATGTTGTTCTGTTGTCAAGTGAGTGAGAATGTCTGGGCCCCATTCTTCAGTGCAGGTTCACCATGCATTTCCACATGCTAGTTATTTCAAATGCAACAAATCTTATTTGCATATTATCATGCCCAGTAAAGACATATAATATTCCTACTTTTAAGATATCAACTTTATTCAATATGGACTCTTTAAAATTGCCTTCTCCTTTTAAAAAAAGTGGATATGTGCTGCAATGTGGCCACCAAAGGTCAGATGACCTGGCTTCAAACACTGCTTCACTGTCTTGAAAGGACAAATGGATACATTCCAGACTAAGATGTGTTGACTACAACCATCCTGAAATCATCAAGAGACATTCCTGATTTGAATATTTTTCTTCTGAGACAAAGAAAGTGTGAAGTAGCCAAACAGAATGGTACCCATCCAGATATCAATAGATAGCCATGGATTCCACATCCTGGTCCATTGTGTGGCCACACCAGGGGAGAAGGCCATATGTCAAATAACAGAAATTCTAATGTGGTGAATTGTGACCTTAAAAGCTAACCCTCTGGAGAGAGAGAGAGAGGGAGAGATCACAGCAACCTTACAGAAGACAGTCCAGCCAGGAGCTGTGGAAAGATCCAGCCTAAACAAGAAGAAGCCCTGCTGCTAATTGTATATTTCAACTTGGTGCAGCAGAGAACTGAAAGTGACCGTCACCTCCAGTATGAAATCTTAACCACTACAAATCTACAACACCTCAAAAAGTTCAAGACTACTAACAACCAGGCCTGCACCTTTAAAAGGGACTATCCTACTTAGACGATTCAACAGGTTTATTGTAAACCACGAACATCTACCACACTTTGAACTCTTACACTTTCCCTTCTATCTATCTTCTGTTGAGAGTGCATGTGAGAGTGAATGTGTGCGTGAGTGATGTTGCGAACATTTCAGGGAATGAATATTGTTCAATAAATAGTTAATCTTCTGTTTAAAACCTACAAGAAAACATATCACTTGTCTGTTTATTTGTCCCTAAAAAAAACACTCAGGGACTATCTCATAATTTTAAACAAAACACGATTGTGATCACGATTGGGAGTTGAGCAGTGGGAATATCATGCCACAAGTGCCATCTGATACAAACCATTCTTGGACTGTCAGATAATCTTATCAAAAGCTCAAGGGAGAGTGTCTGTTTGAAGATCTTTTCTTATCTCCCCCTGCATGGTCCCGTGTCTCAGGTAGTGGCCAGACTACGGGCTGAACTTTATGAGCGTGCCATAAATCGAGACGACGGGCTTTGAAGTTGGCAGTCCACCAGCATGGATCCACCATCGCTGAGCCCCCGGGATATTTCGCACGGAAGCTCATTTAAATAGAGGGGGCAGAGCGGCTGCCCCCAATGACATAGAGGGGGCAGCTCCTCTGTTCCCGGCAATGGTGTCTGGCGCCATTTCACAGTCGCTGGCATCATTTTTAAAGGGTTCAAGCCCTTCAGGTAGATTTAATTTTCAAAGGTGCCACCACACTGAAATGAAAAGTAAAATTTTTGTGAAACTTTCAATCCCCTCTCCCATCCTCCCACCAACACCGCCTCCTCCCAACCCCTGCACTGAGTCTCAATCAATAAAATACACTATCCCCCCAGAAAACAAATCTTTTAAATGATGAACTTTCAGCCCCCAACATGAGCACCTTTGCCTGTCAACCCCTTCCCACCATCCCCACAACCAATCGGAGCGGTTTTCCCCGCTCCCCACCATCCCCCGCCCTGAGAATTTCACTCCTCACCACCTCCCCACCAGTGTCTTGCCTCAGAACTCCGAATGGAGTTCCAAAGGGGCGGGAGTTCTGGTCGACAACTGGAATATCGGCGTGGGAGGACCGTTGCTACCAGGTGAGCAATTATTCTTTAATTGTAATATCATTTGCATATTAAAATGAAGGCCCCGCCGCCGAGCCAGGGTGGGGGTGGGGGAGGGTGGTGCCGCACTGAGGCCTTGCCGCCGCTGGTAAAACGCAGTGGGGCCTTCCCAGTGTCGGAGGTCATGGCAGGCCGCTCTCGCAAGAATTTTTCAGGCCTCCCCCACCCCCGCCACGACCCCCAACATCAGGGGGCTGGTAAAATTCAGCCCTATGGCTTCAAATGTTCAATGGCAAAGATACAGCTATCTCCAAGAGAAAGCCATCGTTTATTTTTCTCATCTACATATCCTAACTTCCACTAGAATGTTCTGAACTTCTTGGAAATTCTGTATGAAATTAATATAACATTTGAACTCTGATTCTGCCAATGTTATGCTGGCCCTTTTCCAAAATTCCTTTATTAACTCTCGCATCAGCCAGATTTAATGGGCTGGATTTTACTGACTCCCTGCGTCGGGGTCTGTGGCGGGGGCTGGCCTGAAGATGCTTCTGGGAGAGGGCCGCCACACACCCCAACGTCGGAAGGGCCCAGCCTGATATTGCCAGCAGTGGCGAGGCCTCGTGGCGGCCCCCCTGCCGCTCGGCGACGGGACCCCCATTTGCATATTAAAATAAATTAAAATGAATGAATTACTCCATACTTACGCTGCCATATTCCGTCTCACTGCCAGTTTCCTGTCACTGGCCAGCACTCCCGCGCCTTCGGATCCCCGTCCGGGGAAACGAGGTGGAACACTTGTGTGGAGGGGGGAGGGGGTAAGTTCCTCAGTGCGGGAGGGTGGTGGGGGGGGAACAGGGTCAAAGTAACTTCATTGGTGGAGGGGATGGTGGGAAGGGTTTTAGATTAAAGTTTATGCACTTTGTGGGGGGGAGGGTCAGGTGGACAAGGTAAGTGTTTTGTGGGGGAAGAGACAAGTAATTAATTTTATGGTTATTGGGGGGGGGGGGTGGAAGAGGGACAAAATAAACATATGTAATTTTCTTTATTCACTGTATCTTTTAAATATTTAAATGTAACAGTCGGGCTCAAAGTCCTTTAAATATGGCATTAGTGCCTGCGCACAGGCAGCTGACGCCGTTACCGGGGACGGCCAGACTGCCCCTCCATGTGATCTGGGGAAGTGGAGGGAGCGGGTTGCCCCGGCTATTTAAATGAGCCGTCACGCTTAGGATCATGGTGGCTCTGTGACGTGTGGCCCGCCATTGATTTTGCCCACCGCCAAAATCAGCGGCAGGCTTTGAAAATTCAGCCCAATATGACAGGCACTACCACGTGATGCACATACGACCATATGAATTATGCGCAGAAGTAGGCCATTCAGACCATCGAACCTGCTCTGCCATTTAATAAGATCATGGCTGATCTGTTTCTGTCTCAAAATCCACAGCCCCATCTACCCCCGATAATCTTTGATTCTCTTACCTATCAAGAATCTATCTGCCTCCACCTTAAAAATATTCAATGACCCCGCATCCACCACCTTCTGAGACTGAGAATTCCAAAGTGGCACAACCGTCTGAGAGAAAAAAAATTCTCCTCGTCTCTGTCCTAAAAGGGCGACCTCTAATTTTCAAACAATGCCCCTTAGTTCTGGACTTACCCACGAAAGGAAACATCCCCTCCACATTCACCCTGTCAAGACCATTCAGGATCATATATACTTCAATCAAACCTCCCCTCACTCTTCTAAACTCCAGTGAAAATAAGCCCAGTCTGTCCAATCATTCCTCATAAGACAACCCACTCACTCCAGGTATCAATCTAGTAAACCTCCTCTGAACCACCTCCAACGCATTCACCTCCTTCCTTAAATAAGGAGATCAAAACTGCACACAGTATTCAAGATGTGGTCTCACCAATGCCCTGCATAATTGAAGCATAACATCCTTACTTTTATTTTCAATTTCTCTCGTAGTAAAGTATCACATTAGGGTAAAATATCATCTGAGTCAGAACTATCACTATGTGTGTGATTGTGCATATGTGTGTATGGGGGTCTGTGTGTAATTGTGTGTTTCTGTGTGGGTGTGCATATGTGTGTGTAAATGTGTGTCTGTGTGCATCTATGTATGCATGTGAATCTATGTGCTGTGTGTGCATGGTTGAATGAATGTGTGTGTGTTAATGAATGAGTATTGCATAGGCCATGATAAATACAGGATAGTATTAATCCCCTGAATTCCCCCCCCCCCACCCCCCCCCCAACTCCTTCCATCCTTTCATCTTTGTCAGGTCAGCGTCCTGGAATTCCCTATCCAACACCATCATGGCAGCATCATCACTACACGTAGTGGTTCAAGAAGACGGAATACGACCAGTTCTCAACAGTAACTACTGGTCCATAAATATCAGCCTTGTCAGCAATGCCCAGATCCACAAAACAAAATGAAAGAAAGTGTCTAAAAACAAAACTCAATAATGAAAGTAAATCGTATTGACCGTGTGCTGCCCTCCATGTACAGAGTTGATGTGCTTGCATTTATCTATTACCACAGCTTCAAGTGTTGATAGACTCTTGAAGAGGAAATTGGATCATCAGTGACCTTTTTCGGTGAGCTCCACTATCTGTGCTCCTTCTTTAATTAGTTATTGATCCACTTAAAAGTCTTCACAGGTCATATTGTAACTCTAACTGAAATTGGGTTGTGTATACTATGTTTACTCAGTTGCTTACCATAATCAATTCAAGTGGATATCAAAAGCAACACAAGGTGAGAGAGTTTCTATTTAACCAGTGTGACTATCTCCACGACTCACTTTCATGTTTGTCTGGCTGTTATAATGCGAAAAATAGGAGATTTCTAGCACAGTTTTGCTGGGCTTATTTGAGTTTAGCTTTCACCTTTGTCCAACATACTCTTGTTGCAGCTGAAACTGTGATCCATGCTTCTGTCCCCTCTCGATGTGGCAGCTGTGAACTTGGGCTTCGTAGCGCTGCAAAGCTGCAAATTGCAAAAATGTCAACTCGGATGCTGCCAGCCATTTCTGGTTGGGCCCGTGCACTGTGCTCTGACTGTCAAGGCGCCAGCACAGACATGCAATGTACATGCCAGAAGCATGCAGAGGGCAGATCACGATGCCAAGCAGCCTCTTATGCTAATTTGATACACAATTTGCCATTTTGGACCAGGTCCAGTCAATGCCCTTTCTTAATCAATCCCAGTTGAACATGTATTCTGCTGCACGGGGAACACTGTGGTGCAGTTATTTAAAGGGCTAACCATCCAACTCCCAGCTAAGGTACTTTGTGTTGTATGTTTGGTTAGTCTGCCACCGTTCGTATATTTGGTTGGTCGAGATAGGAGACATATGGGCGGCACAGTGGCGCAGTGGTTAGCACCGCAGCCTCACAGCTCCAGGGACCCGGGTTCAATTCCGGGTACTGCCTGTGTGGAGTTTGCAAGTTCTCCCTGTGTTTGCGTGGGTTTTCTCCGGGTGCTCCGGTTTCCTCCCACAAGCCAAAAGACTTGCAGGTTGATAGGTAAATTGGCCATTATAAATTGTCACTAGTATAGGTAGGTGGTAGGGAAATATAGGGACAGGTGGGGATGTTTGGTAGGAATATGGGATTAGTGTACGATTAGTATAAATGGGTGGTTGATGTTCGGCACAGACTCGGTGGGCCGAAGGGCCTGTTTCAGTGCTGTATCTCTAATCTAATCAATCAATCTCATTACTGTGTCTCAGCAATTTTAACATTAACATATGTATTACATTTTAACTATAGACAGTTTTACATATATCTGTATGATTCTTCTGAAGCCATGCTGCTTCTCCCTCGAGTCTCTCTCACATGTGATCTCTTACATCATCATGGTGGGAGGTACTCCTCACACTGTCTCAAACACTAACCCTTTCAAACGCTTATACTATATCTCCCCCAAGTCTTTATCCATATATATATTTATACATACATTTTATTTATTTTAACATACTACCCCATCTTCCCCCAAGTCTCTGACATCACAGATTCAATCTGTCAGGAAGCTTCACAACTGTCCTTGTCAGACACAAAATATTAGTCGTCTTTCTCTGAACTCTTGTATCTCAACACCATGATTGAGCTTTCCTTAATAGTTGTCTTAAGGGTTCAGTACCTTGTGCTAGATTGGGAAAAATTTTGCCAACTTATTAACCATTTCAAGGAATCATTGAAGAACTTGGACAGAAGTAGAGAGTAGGAATTCACTAATGGCTGTTGTCTGTTGCAGGCCTGCCATTATGACGTCGCTACTAACAAGGTGTCCTAAGAAACGAATAGACCTGTTTGAGAATTCACACTTTTCATTAAGTGTCAGGCCTTCTTCTTGTATATGATTCAAAACCGCTCTAACCCTCAGGTCATATTCTTTGACAGATGCCCCATGGACTAAGATGTCATCCATATGGCATATTATTCCTTTAAGGACCTGCAGAATGTTTGACATAGTTCTTTGGAATATTTTTGGTGCTGATGTTATACCGAATGGTAAATGATTAAAACAAAATCTTCCAAATGGAGTAATGAAGGTTGTCAATAACCATGACTTCTTATCCAATGGAACTTGCCAAAAGCCATTATTCATGTCAAACTTTGTGAAGATGGTACTGTTGGATAACTTTGCCAAGCTTTCATCGACTGAGGACATCAGATGAACTTCTCTTGCCCCAACCTTATTAAGTTGAGTTAAGTCTATACAAATGCGAAGATCGCCATTGGGTTTCGAACTGGAACTATTCCTGAACACCACTCTGTAGGCTCACTGACAGGATAAGTGACTCCCATGCTGGTCATCTCTTCTAGCTGATGTTAGACTTGCTTCATTATTGGGTGCGGTATCTTCCTAGGCGTAAAAAGACATACAGGTTTAGAGTATTTTTATAACGTAATGCTGTATTCGGTCTTCTGTCTTCTTAGACTAGTAAATAATTTTGGAAAGTCTTTTTGAAAGGCACAATTCAGCATAGCGGTACCTCATCAGACCCCTTTCCTATTCTGAGTGACGTGAAACAGGGCTGTGTTCTCGCACCTACACTGTTTGCTGCTCTCACATGCGTTCAAGTCTTCAGAAGAAGGAATTTTCCTCCACACAAGATCAGATGGCAGGTTGTTCAACCTTGCCCGTCTAAGAGCGAAGACCAAAGTACGGAAGATCCTCATCAGGGAACTCCTCTTTGCTGATGATGCTGCATTAACATCCCATACAGAAGAGTGTCTGCAGAGACTCATCAACAGGATTGCGGCTGCCTGCAATGAATTTGGCCTAACCATCAGCCTCAAGAAAATGAACATCATGGGACAGGACGTCAGTAATGCCCCATCCATCAATATCGGCGACCACGCTCTGGAAGTGGTTCAAGAGTTCACCTACCTAGGCTCAACTATCACCAGTAACCTGTCTCTCGATGCAGAATTAAACAAGCGCATGGGAAAGGCGTCCGTTGCTATGACCAGACTGGCCAAGAGAGTGTGAGAAAAAGGTACACAGACACGGAACACAAAAGTCTGAGTGTATCAAGCCTGTGTCCTCAGTACCTTGCTCTATGGCAGCGAGGCCTGGACAACGAATGTCAGCTAAGAGCGACGTCTCAATTCATTCCATCTTCACTGCCTCTGGAGAGTCCTTGGCATCAGATGGCAGGACCATATCTCCAACGCAGAAGTCCTTGAGGCAGCCAACATCCCCAGCATATACACCCTACTGAGCCAGCAGCGCTTGAGATGGCTTGCCATGTGAGCCGCATGGAAGATGGCAGGATCCCCAAGGACACATTGTACAGTGAACTTGCCAATGGTATCAGACCCACCAGCCGTCCATGTCTCCGCTTTAAAGACATCTGCAAACACGGCATGAAGTCCTGTGACATTGATCACAAGTCATGGGAGTCAGTTGCCAGTGATCAGCCATAAAAGCAGGGCTAAGGAGTGGGGAGTCGAAGAGACTTAGCAGTTGGCAGGAAAAAAGACAGAAGCGGAAGGGGAGAGCCAACTGTGTAACAGCCCCGACAACCAATTTTATCTGCACCACCTGTGGAAGAGTCTGTCAGTTTAGAATTGGCCTTTATAGCCACTCCAGGCACTGCTCCACAAACCACTGACCACCTCCAGGCGCTTACCCATTGTCTCTCGAGACAAGGAGGCCAAAGAAGAAAAGAAAGAAGAAGAATGCTGTATTCATTCTTCAGTCTTCCTAGACCAGTAAATAATTTTGGAATGTCTTTTTGGAAGTGACTTCTGGATTATTGTTGCTTAACTTCTTCCACTTTTCTTGTAAGATGAGAGTCAATACAAGGGATAAAGGAGAATGTGGCAGGTTGGATCCAAAATTGGCTCAGTGACAGAAAGCAAAGGGTAGTAGTCGACGAATGTTTTTGTGAATGGAAAGCTGTTTCAAGTGGTGTTCCACAGGGCTCAGTATTGGGTCCCTTGCTGTTTGTGGCATATATTAATCATGGACCTAATTGTGGGCGGCATGATTGGGAAATTTGCTGATGACACAAAAAATGGTCTTGTAGTTGATAGTGAAGAGGATAGCTGTGGACTCCAGGATGATATCAATAGTTTGGTTGAGTGGGTGGAAAAGTGGCAAACGGGATTCAATGCGGAGAAGTGTGAGGTAATGCACTTGGGGAGGGCACATAAAGCGAGGGAATACACAATAAATGGAGGATATTGAGAGGGGTAGAAGAAGTGAGAGACCTTGGAGTGCATGTCCACAGGTCCCTGAAGGTGGCAGGACAGGTGGATAAAGTAGTGAAGAAAGCATATGGAATGCTTTCCTTTATTGGCCGAGGTATAGAATACAAAAGCAGGGATGTAATGCTGGAACGGTATAAAACGCTGGTTTAGCCACAGTTGGAGTATTGCATACAGTTCTGGTCACCACATTACAGGAAGGACATAATTGCTCTGGAGAGTGTAGAGAGGAGATTTACAAGAATGTTGCCAGGGCTTGAAAGTTGCAGCTATGAGGAAAGATTAGATTGGCTCGGGTTGTTTTCCTTAGAACAGAGGCGGCTGAGGGGTGACTTAACTGAGGTGCACAGAATTATGAGGGAGCTAGATAGAGTCACCAGGAAGGACCTGTTTCCCCTAGTGGAGAGGTCAGATACCAGGGGGCACAGATTTAAAGTGATTGGTAGAAGGATTAGAGGGTTAATGAAGAAAAGCTTTTTCACCCAGAGGGTGGTGGGTGTCTGGAATTCACTGCCAGGAATGGTGGTGGAGGCAGAAACCCTCAATTCTTTTAAAACATACCTGGACATGCACCTGAAGTGCTGTAACCTGAAAGGCTATGGACCAGGTTCTGGAAGGTGGAATTAGATTGAGCGATTAGTTTTTCAGCTGGCATGGAGACGACAGGCTGAAAGACCTCCTTCTTTCTATGGCTCTATGGTTCTATCAATAATATCTACTATAATGCAACCTCTTATTAATTCTGCTTTTAGGTCTCCATATTCACCTCCTTCAGCTAGTCTGTAAAGGTCATTAATAAAAGCAGCAACTGTTTCACCTGGTTTCTGGACCATTCTGTTAAAGTTTGCCCTTTCCAGAATCTGATTGCTCCTCAGGTTGAAATCGCTATCGAAGACTTTTAAAACTTCATCAAATTTATCTGATCCTTCAATGCCTTGTCTTGCAATAACATCATCTGCTATTGCTCCGATGGAATACAACAATGTGTTAACTCACTCTGCTTCTGACTTGCTGTCTAATTTGGAAGCAATTCTCTATCTCAAAAATCTTTCTCGCCAAAGTGACCAATTTTGAGTTTGATTTGGTCCTTCCATGGATCCAAACCTCTCTGTTATTGTGAATTTAAGATCCAAGGCTTCCCATTTGGTTTACTTTCTTTTTTTAAATTTTCCCTCTAGTATCAGAAGTTTCCTGTGCTTTTCAGCCTCACGTTGACTCCCGTTATGGTCACCATTTCTCCCTGTGAAATCTCACCATGAGACTCTGTATTTCTTTCTTTGTTTAATCACAGTTTTGCAGCATTTTCTCTATACTTTTTTTACTCCCTTCATTTGGAGTATTGAGTATTTGCAGCCTTTTTTTTCTTCCTCGCAGTCGCCACGTGTAATGGTGCCCAACCTCAGATCTACCCTCGCTAAGGACTTTTGGTTTTCCCGGTGCTGTAGGTCTAGTGACATTAGGAACAAATTTTTACCCTCTTTATGGTTTGCTTACCAGATCCCCGACTGTTGCTTAGTTTTCTGACTCGAAGCCTATGATTGCTGGACCAATATTTTTTCCACGGACTACCCACCTCTGTGGTGCAACCTGAATGCCCCTCCAAGCCGAGTCCCTAACTCTCCATGCCTCGTTCATTCACGGATTATCTCTGCAGTTTTTTCACAGCCTCTTCTCGAGTTCTGCAGTTCTGGTGCCTTTTTTCCAGGTCAGCTTTCTTTAAAATATTTTTCAAATTCTTCTGAGTGTTGTAAGGTAAGAATTACCACTGTTCACCATGTTGTATGTTAGGTTAGTCTGCCACTGTTTGTGCATTTGGTTAATTTAGCTAGGAGAGAATACTGAGTCTTCAGTAATTTTAACATTAAATCATTTATTACATTTTAACTATATACAGCTTTACACAAGACTGTATAACTCCTCTGAAGCCATGCTGCTTCTCCCTCGAGTCTCTCTCACATGTGATCACATCATGGTGAGGGGTATTCCGCACACTATCTCAAATATTAACCTTTTCAAACTCTTATACTACACTTTGGAGTTACTCCTGCTGGTGCAGAGTTAGTGGAAGTACCATGTTTTGTTATTGCAGGAGTTTTATAAACTTCTTGGATTTTGATAGGGAGCTGGGAGGCCTGTTGGGTGAAATCCTTCTTCAGTAATGGGAGTCCCTCTTGGGCTGCAGTATGATGTGGAAATGGAGCACAGGCAGCAGAGAGGGGAACTGGTGTGCAGAAGGAGGGGGAGAATGGCTTTCAATAGAAGGCCCTATCCACCAAGGATCTTTAAGGAGCATTTCTCTGACCTCCAACTCAGCCAGGAGCAGTGTCTGAGGTGCCTAGGTTTCAACAAGGAACTGTGCCGCCTCCCACAATCCTCACAGTAGTAGCTGTAGTTACTGTAGCCTTACAGCAGAGCCAGGATGGCTCTGCCCGTGCTGTCAAGGTCACCATCATGCTAAACTATCAGCACCCTGAAGCAATGGTTCTGTTGCCTGGAGCACTCAGGAGGTGCCTTCCAGTAATTATCAGAGCATGTGTCCAAGCTCATGGTGGTATGCTGCATTCTTCACAACCTTGCTATCATGACGGCAGAGCCCTTACCTCCAGGAAGGAGTAGGAGGACCATCATGGCCAACTCTACCCTTATGTACTGTCCTGACCCTTGAACCCTGGCTTCTTGTGCCTTCCTTTCCCTCCACTCCAACAGCAGTGACCCAGGGATTTCAGCTGCCTCACTCCTGCTCTCTGGACCTCTCTTCTCAGGTGGAGTTAAAAGATTCCATGGCATTATTTTGAAGAACAGGAGTTCTCCCCAGTGTCCTGGCCAATAGTTAGCTCTCAACCAACATCACTAAAACAGATTATCTGGTCATTATCACATTGTTGTTAGTAGGAACATGCTGTACGCAATTGGCTGCCACATTTCCTATATTACAACAGTGACTACATTTCAAAAATAATTTGTTGGTTCACAAAACTGCTTGGGTTGCCCTGAGGTCATGAAAAGACCTATAGAAATGTAAGATGCCAGTCTGGTGAAGTAATGCCAGTACAGCGGGAACGGGAGAAGCTCTGAGGAATTTGCTGCCCTCTGTATGTATTAAACTGTCTTCCATATTAGAAAAAGGACATGGATGCACTGGGGAAAGTGAAAAAAATAATTTACAATTGTTGAATAGGCTGGGGCTATAGTCTTTAGAAAAGGGAAGGCTGAGGGGCAACCTAACAAACAACATTAAATTATCAAGAGGTTCGATAGGATAGACATAGAGAAGATGTAAAATTCTATGTAATTCTGTCCTCATATACAATTGTTACGGTCAAGTGATAAGGGGTTGAAGGGCTTCCCTCTTTTCTCTTTCCTTGTTTGACCACAACAAGTTTAATTCTTTCTTAAAGTGGATGTACTGGACAATTCAGTAGGTGTTTCATTACTTACTTGCTATGATCATAACAAGAATCAATCGGACAAGTATTCTTGAGTTAACAAAGAAAGAGGTTAACTTTATTGTACCTAAACCAAACTAGTAAAAATAATAAAGAACATGCTAACGTTCACTCACACATACACTCTGGAGGTTTATAGCTGGAGTATGCAAAGGTAGTCAATCAACATGCAGGATTTGAAAGCTTTCAAGCTGGAATGGAGAGAGAGAGAGAGAGAGAGAGAGCGAGAGAGGGACTTTCACTTAGCATCTGCACATGTCAGAGTCCAAAAGCTTCTCCTCTCTGCTGCAGAGAAAACACCAGCTTAAAGCCACAGATGGGGAGGGGCTTGTTATATGATAGTCACTCAGTGATTCAAACATAGAAGTTAGCAGTATGCCTCTGCTTGCTGAAAAGAACAGATGGTTCCTTTAAACTTCCTGGGAAATGCACAGTCATTTCATCTCCCTCCTCATTGTCCTTTGCAATGTAGGATCAGTGTAGTAAACTAGGTGATCATCTTAAGCTGCTAGCAGTCATCCTGTTTTAAATGTCTTTTAAACATTTCTTGTTAAAAAAATATAAATTCAGATCTCCAGTCAGTGGACCAAAGAAAATTATCATTCAACATTGGCGTAACACCTCCCCACCACGCAAAATGAAATGTGGCAACAGGAACATTTAATTATGAGACAATAAATTAAAAAGAAACTGTACACACATATTCATCAGTCCCACTGTCATGGCCATACGCTGGTTCAGTTTTATTTTTATCCAGGATTATGCACAAGCACAACTGGGGAGCTCCAACTGCTTTGATTTGGCTCAATCAGCTTGTGCTCCAGCATACAATGAATTTCCTCAGATCTTTCTACAATATCTTCTTTTTCCAGTTTCTCTATATCAGCGAACTCAACCCTGGATTCAAAATTGTTCATAACTTTGTGATGATCATCCAGTGCTTTTTGTACATGTTTTTTTTCTGTGTCCATCCAACCTGGCCCAGAATTCCTCCTCAATTAGGATACTTGACTTGCAGTCACCATCACCACCCTCCAAATCTGCCACAAAAACCTTTTTGTGTTTAGGGTTTTCCTTTGGCTTGTGAGCTTTCCCATGTCTCCCTTCAGAATTTAAAACTTTAATATCCAGGTCTTCATTCTGAATTTCTTCCCAAACCTGGGTCAGTTTCCTGGGACCTAGGTGATAGGGATTTTGTTTCATTGGAGGGATCTCTCCTGCATTCACATGGTGTAGAGTTAGGGTTGTGCACCCTGGTTTGTTCCTGTAGATCTCTTTATCACTGTGAGCAGCCTTGTTAGGTCGCCTTTCTGTTCTGCATTTAAATAGGAGTGTACAGTGTCTAATTTCCCTAACATTTCAGTGTTAGCTAACCAAAAGGTAGGGGGTTTGATTTGGGAATCCTCTAGGCCTCCCTCTAACTCATCCTCACTGTCTCTTTCGCCCTCCTCTTTCCTGACTGCCTGAAAGACCTGTGCTTGTTTGTCCCCTTCCCGGCTGTGATAGCGTTTCAACATATTGATGTGGCACAGCCTTTGCTTTTTCCTACAATCTGGGGTTTCAATTATATAATTCACCTCACTAATTCCCTTTACTAGCCTGTACGGGCCACTAAACCGGGCTTTCAATGATTCTCCCTGTATTGGTAATAGCACTAACACATGGTCTCCGGGCTGAAATGTAGTGGCCTTTACATAGCTGACTGGGAGGTTTTTAGGTGTTCCTGAGCCACTGCACAGGCTCTGACGAGCTGTCTCGGGACATGGAGATGTGGTCTAACAGGGAAGGTTCGTCCCTGTGTCCCAAAAACTTCTCTTTGATTAGTTTTAGAGGACCTCTCCCCTCGTGTCCATAAACTAATTTAAAGGGACTAAAGCCAGTGGACTCATTGGGTGAGCCCCTGGCAGTAAACAGAAGAAATCCCAGCCCTTTGTCCCAGTCATGGGGGTCCTCATAGCAGTATGTCCTAATCATTGTCTTTAGGGTCTGGTAGTACCGCTCCAAAGCCCCTTCTGACTGTGGGCGGTAGGCTGAGGACATTAGCTGGGTTATGCCCAGATTACCCATGACCTTTTGAATAATATTGGACATAAAATTTGTGCCCTGATCCGACAGGATCTCAGTAGACAGCCCATAGTGGGTGAAGAATTGGATTAGCCCCTCCACCACCACCTTAGCAGAGATAGCTCTTAGAGAGATAGCCTCTGGAAATCAAGTAACCACATCCATAATGGTGAAAAAATATTGGTAGCCCCCTTTTTTTTGTTAGGGGCCCCACACAATCTACTAGCACTCTGCTGAATAGTTCCCAAAAGCTGGTATGGGAATTAGGGGTGCAGGTTTTGTTGCAGGTTGAGGCTTCCCCACAACCTGGCACATGTGGTAAGTCTTACAGAACTCCACCACATCCTTGTGGAGTTGCGGCCAGTGAAAATACTGTCTGATGTGGGCTTGGGTTTTTCATACACCGACATGTCCAGCCATTGGAAGCTCGTGGGCTATTCTTAGTATTTCCTTACGGTACCTCGCCACTACCTGGCGAGCCACTGTCCACTCTTCGTCTGCAGGTCTGTGAGGAGGTCTCCACTTCCTCATCAGCATCTCATCCTTTAAATAGTAACGCTCTGGAACTCCCTCTGCTTCAGCTTCAGTTTTGGCAGTCTGTGCTAACTTTTTTAACCCTGGGTTGGCTTGCTGAGCCTCGACCAAGGAAGATCTGTTTAACCCATCCTCTGGGTCCTCTAACTTCCCAAAGAAGGTTTCAGATAACCAGACAGTAGGGTTATCTGTCTGCAGTGCCAGTTCAGCCTCCTCTGACGGAGCTTGTTTGGCCATGGGCCGAGTCACCACACAGACTGGAAAAATGCCAGGGACCTTTTCCTGTAACTGCTTTGTCTCCCTGTCCTCTTTCAGTCTCTCTAAAACCATTGAAGAAGCTACCACCTTCACCCTGCCAGATCATTACCCAGGAGCAGGTCGATCCCGTCCACAGGTAAACTCGGGACAATCCACATGGATACTGGTCCTGAAACAAGGTCGCACTCCAGGTGCACCCTAATAAAGGTATGGGCATATACTTTCCTCCGATACCGTTTACTAGCACTCTAGCATTCAATGCACTCTCTGGGGAAAGGTCATGCCTTGTTCCAGCAGTAGGGATTGGGTGGCCCCTGTGTCCCAAAATATTACTATGGGCTTACTCGCCTCACTCGAGGTGTATGGGGTTTTCCGATGGACACAAAATTCTGGTAGCTCTCAAGGATTTTGTGAAGTTCTCCCACACTCTCAGCAGTAGGTTTACTGGGTTTTACTGCCACAGTTAAAGCCACATCCTGGTCTGCTGTGCTTTCCATCAGGGCCCCTTTCCTGCACTGGTCTGGTGTACCCTGACTAAACCGATGGGTTTTCCCTGTAACTCCCAGCAGTCAGCTCGAAGGTGACCTGCCTTGTTACAATGGAAACGTACAGTCTTCCCGGCATCTACTGGCTATTTCAACTGTTTTGCAAGCTTTTCAAAAGAGATGAAAAATGTTTCCACATCCCCCTCATTGAACTTTGGTATCACCTGGGAGAACTTTGAGCTCAACACCCGGTCCTGAGCTAGGGGTAGTTCCCTCACTAATGGTGCCTTCACTGCTTGTATTGGGTCTTCCCCTAGTTATTTTGAGCAGCCTTAACTCCTTTTCCTCCTTCTCCTTCTGGAATTCCCTTTCTTTCTCCCTCTCTTGGAATTCTAATAGGGCGGCACAGTGGCACAGTGGTTAGCACCGCTGCCTCACAGCTCCAGGGACCTGGGTTCGATTCTGGGTACTGCCTGTGTGGAGTTTGCAAGTTCTCCCTGTGTCTGCGTGGGTTTTCCCCGGGTGCTTTGGTTTCCTCCCACAGCCAAAAGACTTGCAGGTGATAGGTAAATTGGCCGTTGTAAATTGCCCCTAGTGTAGGTAGGTGATAGGGAATATGGGATTACTGTAGGGTTAGTATAAATGGGTGGTTGTTGGTCGGCACAGACTCGGTGGGCCGAAGGGCCTGTTTCAGTGCTGTATCTCTAATAAAATAATAAAATAATTCTAGTCTCCTCTGTTCTAGTTGTATCTCAGTTAATGTTAATGTTAGTCTGTTTCAAATTCTATGCCTGTCGCTGGTTCTTCATTGTCAATTTTAAAATGGTAGGCCACAGGTTTTAGGATTTCAGGCTTCATAGCTTTTGGATGGACAGTAATCTCTAACTGTTCAGCTACATTCCTCAACTCTTCAACAGATAGGACTTTTAACCTGGTGCAAGTTACTTCACTCTATTCTAGGAAGGTACTGGCCTCGAATGTGGACATTTTAGTACTCTACCACAGAAAACCACAAGAAAACCTATAATGAAGTTTTAAAATTATTGCTAGGGATCAATTTGGTTTCCCGCTTCCAATTTTCCATTTGTCTTTGGGTTTAATCCAAGACATGAGCCCCCAAATTTCTGTTATGGTCGAGTGAGGAGGGGTTGAAGGGCTTCCCTCTTTTCCCTCTTCTTGTTTGACCACAACAGGTTTAACTCTTTCTGAAAGTGGATGTACTGGCCAATACAGTAGGTGTTTAATTACTTATTTGCTATGATCATAACAAGAACCAATCAGACAGGTTTTCTTGAGTTAACGAAGAAAGAGGTTAACTTTATATTACCTGAACCAAATGAATAAAAATAATAAACAAGGTGCCAACTTTCACTCACACACACTCTCTGGAGGTCTACACATGCACAAACAGATTACAGAGTGGGGAAAGGTAGATTGGTTGAGTTAGAGTCCATAGAAATAAAGGTATACAGTCTGTGCAGTTTGATTCGGCTGGCTTGAACTGAATTCAGTGGCCCTGAGTCTTTTAGTTTGAAGAGGTAGATGACTGGTTCGATGGGTCTCTGGGCGACAGCAATGCGGATGATTTCTTGCAACGGGATTTCTGATTGTAGCCAGAGTGTGCAAAGGTGGTCAGTCAAAATGCAGGTTTTGAAAGATTTTAAGCTGGAATGGAGAGAGAGAGAGAGAGAGTGAGGGACTCTCACTTAGGGACTGCACATGTCAGAGTCCAAAGGCTTCTCCTCTCTGCTGCAGAAAAAACACCAGCTTAAAACCACAGATGGGGAGGTGCTTGTCACATGACAGTTACTCAGTGATTCAAACATAGCAGTTAGCAGGATTTCTCTGCTTGCTGAAAAGAACAGGTAGTTCCTTTAAACTTCCTGGGTCTTGGTGCTTTCTGGGAAATGCACAGACATTTTGTTTCCCTCCTCAAAGTCCTTTGCCATGTAGGATACAGTGTAGCAAATTAGTTGATCATCTTAAGCTGTTGCAATCATCCTGTTTTAAATATCTTCTAAAAATGTCTTTAAAAAAAATATAAATTCAGATCTCTAGTCAGTGGACCAAAGAAAATTATCATTCAACAAAACACATTGGTGTAACACAATATAAATGAAAATGAGCCTGCCTGTTCTCAGCCCTTTATCTGACAGAATGGTCCCACTGCTACAAACTTTAAAGTTTACCTGATGCCACCAGCTCAGATATCCAATCTGATCCAACGTTGCACGAGCATTCTCAATTTCAGCTGTATGCTGGTTAATGTCCACAACAATCACTTGATTCAAACGCTGAAGCTGTTGAAACCTTTTGCTCCATTTCCACATCTCCTTCCTCCAAATAGCAACATGATTAGGTTCAGAGATGGGTTGCTGCAAACTCAGATTCCCGGGATGCCATTTTAAAGTATATTGGTCTGAGATCACATTGGGTCAAAAGAATTGCAAATCACCACACTCCACAATTAGAAGAGATTGATGAGAACAATAAGATCAAATTTCCAGCTATCTGCATATCTGTACCTGATCATTTGTAACAACAAACCCATGACAAGGACGCAAAACCCATATCCACAATTACAGATTCATTTAACCTCCACACTTGAACATTATATGAATGCCGTTGTTCCACACAGGATGTTAAAATGCCATTACCCTGATGGATATTATCACACACATACTTTTTTTTAGAACATTACAGCGCAGTACAGGCCCTTCGGCCCTCGATGTTGCGCCGACCTGTGAAACCATCTGACCTACACTATTCCATTTTCATCCATATGTCTATCCAATGACCACTTAAATGCCCTTAAAGTTGGCGAGTCTACTACTGTTGCAGGCAGGGCGTTCCACGCCCCTACTACTCTCTGAGTAAAGAAACTACCTCTAACATCTGTCCTATATCTATCACCCCTCAACTTGAAGCTATGTCCCCTCGTGTTTGCCATCACCATCCGAGGAAAAAGACTCTCACTATCCACCCTATCTAACCCACTGATTATCTTATATGTCTCTATTAAGTCACCTCTCCTCCTCCTCCTCTCCAACGAAAACAACCTCAAGTCCCTCAGCCTTTCCTCGTAAGACCTTCCCTCCATACCAGGCAACATCCTAGTAAATCTCCTCTGCATCCTTTCCAAAGCTTCCACATCCTTCCTATAATGCGGTGACCAGAACTGCACGCAATACTCCAGGTGCGGTCTCACCAGAGTTTTGTACAGCTGCAGCATGACCTCGTGGCTCCGAAACTCGATCCCCCTGCTAATAAAAGCTAACACACCATATGCCTTCTTAACAGCCCTATTAACCTGGGTAGCAACTTTCAGGGATTTATGTACCTGGACACCAAGATCTCTCTGTTCATCTACACTACCAAGAATCTTCCCATTAGCCCAGTACTCTGCATTCCTGTTACTCCTTCCAAAGTGAATCACCTCACACTTTTCCGCATTAAACTCCATTTGCCATCTCTCAGCCCAGCTCTGCAGCCTATCTATGTCCCTCTGTACCCGACAACATCCTTCGGCACTATCCACAACTCCACCGACCTTCGTGTCATCCGCGAATTTACTAACCCACCCTTCTACACCCTCATCCAGGTAATTTATAAAAATGACAAACAGCAGTGGCCCAAAACAGATCCTTACTTGTAGTCAAACCTCCGGCAAAGTATCAAATCAATTTCCATTGAATTTAGTAAACCGGTGCCGACACCTTATGGAAATAATACAACACAACCCCCTGAAACCTCAAGTAAATTTGCAAAGCAAAATTGTTGCTTGGTGAATTAAAAACAGAATTAATCTGTTAATAGAAAGCACAAAAACACACAGCTGCTTGTGGAATTAATTTCTCTGCATTTCAGAAGAAAACAAACCTCGAAATCATCCATCAGTGTCAACTTGTGTCAGCTTCTTGCAGCTTCAAGTAAACTTAAAACACGCTGTGAAACAATTCTGTATTACAATCCAATGACAAGATGTCATCAGATCGGTATCATACACAAAGCAGAAGACCTTTTTCTTAAAGAAAAACAAGAAATGTTGGAAATACTCAGCAGGTCTGGCAGCATCTGTGGAGAGAGAAGCAGAGTTAACGTTTCGGGTCAGAGAACCTTCTTCAGAACTGACAAATATTAGTTTAGTTTAGTTTAGAGATACAGCACTGAAACAGGCCCTTCGGCCCACCGAGTCTGTGCCGACCATCAACCACCCATTAGAAATGTAAAAGGTTATAAGCAAGTAAAGCGGGGGTGGGGCAAGAGATAACAAAGGAGAAGGTATTGATGGGACAAGGGTCACAGAGAATAACTGACCAGAAGATCATGGAACAAAGGCGAATGGTATATTAATGGTGTGCTGAAAGACAAAGCGTTAGTAAAGAGAGGGTGTGAATGACTGTAAAGCACAGAGCACTCCAAGCAGAAACATAAAAAAACACATTAAAAAAAACAAAAGAGTGGGTAAGCACAGTGGAAACAAACTGAACAAACTGAAGAGCCTAAAATAAAATATCCAAATAAAAAAGGAAAAAGATAAAAATATGGCATGTTATTGGAAACAGATTTTCCTTGTCTAAATTATCTAAGCCTGGGAATGTGAGGAAGAACCTTTTTTACACAGCGAGTGGTAATGACCTGGAACTCGCTGCCCATGAGGGTGCCGAAACAGAAACAATCAATGATTTCAAAAGGAAATTGAATGAACACTTTAGGGAAATAAACTTACAGGGCTACGGGGATTGAGCAAGGGAGTGAGACTGACTGGATCGCTCTGTGGAGAACCAGAATGGACTCAACGGGCCGAATGGCCTCCTTCGATGCCGTAAATGACTCTATGACTCGAAATCCAATCCAACCAATTATTGCTCGATCAGTCTATTCTCAATCATCAGCAACACAATGTCATAATCTTCTCTTAAATTCTATTAAATCTCCCTTCAATCTCCTTTGCTCCAGGGAGAACAAACCCATCTTTTCCAGCCTAACCTTGCAGCTAAAATCCCTCATCCCTGGAACCATTTTGGTAAATCTCCTCTGCACCCTCTCAAGGACCCTCACATCCTTCCTTAAGTGTGGAGACCAGAACTGGATGCAATACTCCATGTGGGGCCTAACCAGAGCTTTATAAAGGTTTAGCATAACTTCTCTGCTTTTGTGCTCAATGCTTCTGTTTATAAAGCCCAAGATCTCATATACTTTACTCTCTCTATGTCCCGCTACCTTCAAAGATTGATGCACATGCACCCCCAGGCCTTTCTCTTCCTGCACCCTCTTTAAGTATATATTGCCTCTCCCTATTCTTTCTGCCAAAATGCATCACCTCACACTTGTCAGTACTGAATTCCAACTGACATCTCTCTGTCCATTCTGCTGGCTTATCTAAGTCCTGTTGCAGGCGGTTCATATCATCCTCACTGTTTGCCATACCTCTAAGTTTGGTGTCAACGGCAAATTTTGAGATTCTACTCTGTATTCCAAGATCCAAGTCATTTCTATATAATTTAATGGTATTAACAGATGCTTATTCGGCTTCACTCATTTGAACTACTTCTCATATCAAATCACCCAAACTGGCAACATCATAAGCCCATATAATTCAAAAATTCCCTTCTGTGCACTCCATGCCATCAAGTAAAGACACAGGCTTGAATTGTACTGGGCTACTAAGTGCAAGGTTGGAGGTGGTGGTGGGCTGTACAATGGGAGCAGACCACGTTGGGCTGGAAGTCCAATATATTTACTTCCAGATTTTACCAACAGCAGGAACCATGGAGGGTGGACTTCTGACATCAAGGTGGTGGGATATTAACTGAGGTACCTAAAAGGTCGCAGTTACTGATATTTTACAGGGTGATTTGGATTTTATCAGTGGCGGATAGGGACCACGGGGCTTTGGAGCCCGCCCGGTGAAACAAGGTGGCTGCGAAGTGGGGCTAACAAGGAAGTGTATGAGATGGTAATAATATCTTTCATTGAAATTTGTGGTTGAGATTTGCGGGGCTATCCAACCCAGGAGCATTGATGGTTTAAATGAAATAGAGGAAGCTATGCTGGATACAAGTGACTGAATCTGACCAGCATGCATTACGAAGGCCGAAGGTGGATGAAAACAATGGCGGTCCACCAGCGTGGGCTGCATGTTGCTGAGCAGCTGCGATATTAATCGCTGCGGTTCATTTAAATAGCCGGCGTGGACCGCCCCCACCCCCCCCATCCGATGACGTGGAGGGGGTGGGCTGTCTGTCCCCGGCAATGGAGTTAGCCGCCTTTGCGCAGGCACTGACACCATTTTTGAAGGGCTTCAAGCCCTAGATTTCTATTTAAGTATTTAAAGACAGAGTGATCAGAAAAAATTAAATAAAGTGATCTTGCCCCACTCCCACCCCCTCAAACAGCCATAGATTTAATTATCTGCCCTCTTCCACCCAAAAAAACACTTACCTTGTGCCCCTGACCTCCCCCCCGCCATAGTGCATCAACTTTACACTTTACCACTTCCCACCATCCCCGACACCAATGAGATGACTGTGACTCGCTCCCCCCACCTCCCACACAGAGAAATTTATCTGCTCCCCTCTCCCCAACAGTGTTTTGCCTCAGATCCCCGGACGGGGATTCAAAGGCGTGGGAGTGCCAGCCACCGGCACCAATATCGTACCGGGACAGATGGAGGGAGTGAGAAGGTAACTTATTCATTTATTTAAATTAATTTACATATTTAAATTGGGCTCCCATCGCCGAGCGGTGGGGGTACAGCCACGAGGCCTTGCCGGTGCCGGCAATATTGGGCCAGGCCTTCCCGGCATCGAGGTCAGTGGCCTGCCTCTTGCGGAGGTATTTTCTGTCTCCCTCGCCACGAACCCTGAAGTCGCGGGGGTTGGGGGGTGGGTGGTGCGGTGGTGTCTGTAAAATTCACCCCAGTGTTTGAAAACACAAACATAAGAGAATGATCATGTTTAAAAATGCAAATTTATCTGATCTCAGTGGTCCAAAGTATTTTGAAAAGCTGTGACAGAGCGAAACGAACTGATGCTGATTGATGACTTCAGAGTTTGCCTTCTTTTGACATGATTTATTCATTCATGGGATGGGGCCGTCACTGGCCAGGCCAGCATTTATTGCCCATCCCTAATTGCCCTTGAGAAGGTGGTGGTGAGCTGCCTTCTTGAACCGCTGCAGTCCATTTGGGGTAGGTACATTCACAGTGCTGTTAGGAAGGGAGTTCCAGGATTTTGACCCAGCGACAGTGAAGGAACGGCGATATAGTTCCAAGTCAGGATGGTGTGTGACGTGGAGGGGAACTTGCAGGTGGTGATGTTCCCATGTATTTGCTGCCCTTGTCCTTTGAGGGTGCTGTCTAAGGAGCCTTGGTGTGTTGCTGCAGTGCATCTTGTAGATGGTACATACTGCTGCCACTGTGCGTCAGTGGTGGAGAGAGTGAATGTTTATGGATGGGGTGCCAATCAAGCGGGCTTCTTTGTCCTGGATGGTGTCGAGCTTCTTGAGTGTTGTTGGAGCTGCACCCATCCAGGCAAGTGGAGAGTATTCCATCACACTCCTGACTTGTGCCTTGTAGATGGTGGACAGGCTTTGGGGAGTCAGGAGGTGAGTTACTCGCCTCAGGATTCCTAGCCTCTGACCTGATCTTGTAGCCATGGTATTTATATGGCTACTCCAGTTCAGTTTCTGGTTAACGGTAGCCCCCAGGACGTTGATAGTGGGGGATTCAGCGATGGTAATGCTGTTGAATGTCAAGGGGAGATGGTTAGATTCTCTCTTATTGGAGATGGTCATTGCCTGGCACTTGTGTGGCGCGAATGTTACTTGCCACTTATCAGCCCAAGCCTGGATATTGTCCAGGTCTTGCTGCATTTCTACATGGACTGCTTTAGTATTTGAGGAGTCACGAATGGTGCTGAACATTGTGCAATCATCAGCGAACATCCCCACTTCTGACCTTATGATTGAAGGAAGGTCACTGATGAAGCAGCTGAAGATGGTTGGTCCTAGGACACTCCCCTGAGGAACTCCTGCAGTGATGTCCTGGAGCTCAGATGATTGACCTCCAACAACCACAACTATCTTCCTTTGTGCTAGGTATGACTCCAACCAGCAGAGAGTTTTCCCCCTGATTCCCATTGACCTCAGTTTTGCGAGGGCTCCTTGATGCCATACTCCGTCAAATGCTGCCTTGATGTCAAGGGCAGTCACTCTCACCTCACCTCTTTAGTTCAGTTCTTTTGTCCATGTTTGAACCAAGGCTGTAATGAGGTCAGGAGCTGAGTGGCCCTGGCGGAACCCAAATTGAGCATCATTAAGCGGGTTATTGCTAAGCAAGTGCCGCTTGATGGCACTGTTGATGACACCTTCCATCACTTTACTGATGATTGAGAGTAGACTGATGGAGCGGTAATTGGCCGGGTTGGATTTGTCCTGCTTTTTGTGTACAGGACATACCTGGACAATTTTCCACATTGCTGGGTCGATGCCAGTGTTGTAGCTGTACTGGAACAGCTTGGCTAGGGGCGCCACAAGTTCTGGAGCACAGCTCTTCAGTACTATTGCCGGAATATTGTCAGGGCCCATAGCCTTTGCAGTATCCAGTGCCTTCAGTCGTTTCTTGATATCACGCGGAGTGAATCGAATTGGCTGAAGTCTGGCATCTGTGATGCTGGGCACTTCAGGTGGGGGCCAAGATGGATCATCAACTCGGCACTTCTGGCTGAAGATTGTTCTAAATGCTTCAGCCTTATCTTTCGCACTGATGTGCTGGGCTCCCCCTTCGTTGAGGATGGGGATATTTGTGGAGCCACCTCCTCTAGTTAGTTGTTTAATTGTCCACCACCATTCTTGACTGGATGTGGCAGGACTACAGAGCTTAGATGTGATCCGTTGGTTATGGGATCGCTTAGCTCTGTCTATTACATGCTGCTTATGCAGTTTGGCATGCAAGTAATCCTGGGTTGTAGCTTCACCAGGTTGACACCTCATTTTGAGGTATGCTTGGTGCTGCATACCTCCTGGCATACCCTCCTTCACTCTTCATTGAACCAGGGTTGGTCTCCTGGCTTGATGGTAATGGTAGAGTGGGGGATATGCCAGTCCATGAGGTTATAGATTGTGGTTGAGTACAATTCTGCTGCTGATGGTCCACAGCACCAGTGGCTTGCTCGGCCATTTCAGAGGGCATGTAAGAGTTAACCATGTTGCTGTGGGTCTGGAGTCACATGTAGGCCAGACCAGGTAAGGACAGCAGATTTCCTTCCCTAAAGGACATTAGTGAACCAAATGGGTTTTTACAACAATCGACAATGGTTTCATGGCCAATATTAGACTAGTTTTTAATTCCAGATTTATTAATTAAATTCAAGTTCCATCTTCTGCTGTGGTGGGATTCGAACCCATGTCTCCAGATCAATACCCTGGGTCTCTGGGTTACTAGTCCAGTGTTAATACCACTACGCCACCGCCTACCCTTAGATAAACTAACTCCACAAGAAGCTATGTATTTTTTATTTTCTAGGCTTTATCAGATAAACGCTGTATTTAATTCATCAAGCATCAGTTTGTAAGAAATCTGTAATTTAAGGGACTCTGATTGTTTAATTGTCCTGTGGTTATCAAACGTGTGTGTGACCATGAAAGGAAGCTGCTATTGTGTTTACTGATAAAGATCTCAAAGGCATCTGTAACATGATCGAGAGGTGACTATCTTACTGATGGAAATGTAAACATACGTCGACCGTCAAGGCAATTTCTGATATCCTAGTTTGAACAAAGAATTAGAAGCCTCATTGGACAATTGTAGCATAAGGTGGATTTTGATGGGACAATATGTAGTTGTTAACGGAACATCCTGCCCTTCTTGGAAAGAAAGGTATAAAAATCATTGCAAATAGTGATTCAGTGTTTAGGTCAGGTAGCTTGGTCAGCTACTGAAGAGAACAATCGGCAGGTAGGTGATTGCTCACTGGGTAATCATGTATGTATTCGATAAGGTGCCACACAAGATAAGAACGCATTGTGTTGGGGGTGATATATTAGCATTAATAGAGGACTGGCTAACTAACAGGAAACAGAGAGTCAGGACAAATGGGTCATTTTCAGGATGGCAAACTGTAACCAGTGAAGTGCCACAGGGGTCAGTGCTGGGGTCTCAACTATTTCTGATCTATACTAATGACGCGGATGAAGGGACCGACTGACAATAAGAAGATAGATAGGAAAGCAAGTTGTAAGGAGGATACAAAGAGTCTGATAGGTTAAGTGAATGGACAAAAATTTGGCAGATGGAGTATAATGTGGGAAAATGTGAGGTGGTCCACGTTGGCGGAAGAATAGAAAAGAAAAATATCATTTAAGTGGAGACTACAGAATGCTGCAGGACAGAGGGATCTGGGTGTCCTTGTACATGAATCACAAAAAGTCAGCATGCAGGTACAGCAAGTAATTAGGAAGGCAAATGAAATGTTGGCCTTTATTGGAAGGGGGATGGAGTATAAAAGTAGGGAAGTCTTGCTACAGTTATACAAGGTATTGGTGAGACCACACCTAGAGTATCGTGTACGGTTTTGGTTAGCTTATTTAAGGAGGAACATACATGCAATGGAAGCAGTTCAGAGAAGGTTCACTAGACTGTTTCCAGGGATGAGGGCTTGACTTATGGGGAAAGGTTGAGCAGGTTGGGCTGATACTGATTGGCGTTTAGAAGAATGAGAGGTGTTCTTATTGAAATGTATAAGATTCTGAGGAGGCTTGACAGGGTAGATGCTGAGAGGATGTTTCCCTTTGAGGGGGATTCCAAAACTAGGAGGCACAGTTTCAAATTAAGGGGTCTCCCATTTAAGATGCAGATGAGGAGGAATTTCTTCTCTCAGAGGATCGTTGATCTTTGGAATTCTCTTCCCCAGCGAGCAGTGGAGGTGGGTCATTGAATATATTCAAGGCTGAGTTGGACAGATTTTTGATCGATAAGAAGTCAAGGATTATGGGGGCAGACAGGAAAATGCGGTTGAGGCTAAAATCAGATCAGCCATGATCTTATTGAATGGCAGAGCAGGCTCGAGGGGTCGAATGGCTTACTCCTGCTCCTATTTCTTATGCTGTTATGTTCTTATGTATGATTCCTTGTAACGAATTTGTGACTAACATTTGTGAGTGTATTGTTAATGGGTGTTTTGTATTGTTTGCTAGTATTCCTACTAAACCTAGTAAAGTTGTTCGTATTTAATTTGAGCTTTGACTGTTGTCTCATTATTTCTTGTGTTTAAGCTGTGGAGTAACCAGTCAAGGGTAAAAGGTTACATCTTACAGAAGCGAGGGATAAGTGCTGGCTCTACAACTGGGCCATCAGATAGAAGGAAGGGTGGCGCAAAAGGGCAGTAAACAGATGTGGCAGAAGTAGGGGTGTCAGCCTATGTGGCCAGGGTCACATCGGGACAGTGGTACTTGCCCCAAGGCTAGGACTGACAGGCAGGGTTATGGGGTGGTGAGGGAGGCATTCTGGTGGACGGCCTAAGATTCAGAGAGAGCCCACCTGCTGTGGGCTTCATTCGCCCATTGACCCCCGTTGAGGAGGAAAGGCAATTCGGAGGAAGGGCGATCCAGGCACCAGTAGGGCACATCACCAACCTCGCAACCATCAAGAGGGCCAGCCTCAGGTGGGCACAGAGCAGAAGGGCACATAGAGGCATGCCAACAGCCACATGTGTGCAGGAGAGTTACAACACTTGCCATAGGTCAACGAGAGTGACCATTGAGCAGACTATTAGCTTTCTGAAGATGCAATACAGGTGCCTTGATTGATCTGGTGGGTAAAGGTACTAAGGGATAAGGAACCTAGGTGGGTAAGTGGAATATTCAGCTGCTTCATCAATGACCTTCCCTCCATCATAAGGTCAGAAGTGGGGATGTTCGCTGATGATTACACGATGTTCAGTACCATTTGCAACTCCTCAGATAATGAAGCAGTCCTTGTCCACATGCAGCAAGACTTGGTCAACATTCAGGCTTGGCTGATAAGTGACAAGTAACATTCGTGTCATATAAGTCCCAGGCTATGATTATCTCCAGCAAGAGAGACTCTAAACACCTCTGCTTGACATTCAACAGCATTACCATTGCTGAATCCCCAGCTTCAATATCCTGGGGCTTTCCATTGAGAAGAAACTGAACTGGACCCGTATATGTGGCTACAAGATCAGGTCAGAGGCTGGGAATTCTGCAGCAAGTAACTCACCTTCTGACTCCCCAAAGCCTGTCCCCCATCTACAAGGCACAAGTCAGGAATCTGATGGAATACCGTCCACTTGCCTGGATAAGTGCAACTTCAACAACACTCAAGAAGCTTGACATCACCCAATACAAAACAGCCCGATTGATTGGGACCCCATCCGCCACCTTAAACATTCATTCCTTCCCCCACTGCACTGCAGCAACGCACCAAGGCTCCTTCGACAGCATCTTCCAAACCCACGATCTCTACCACTTCGAAGGACAAGGGGAGCAGATGCATGGGAACACCACCTGCAAGTTCCCCTCCAAGTCAGATACCAATCTGACTTGGAACTATATCGCCATTCCTTCACTGTCACTGGATCAAAATCATGGAACTCCCTTCCTAACAGCACTGTGGTTGTTCCCATGCCTCAAAGATGGCAGCGGTTCAAGAAGGCGGCTCACCATTACCTTCTCAAGGGCAATTAGAGATGGAAAATAAGTGCTGCCCTGGCCAGCGAGGATCACATTCCATGAACAAAAGAAAAAATATACAGGTCAGCGATGATCTAAGTGAATGGTAAATGGTCCACTCCTGTTCCTATGCTGCTATCTACTGCTGAATGACACTCTTGGAGGAGACATGACAGCCCAGGCAATGCCCTGCTGGTACCTGCCCTGGAGAAGTCTAAACATCCACACACAGCATTACAGATATCTGCCAGTTGACTGTCTTGGCCAATGTCCATGAGTTTGCTGCAGATGCTACAGTTCAACATTATGCCAACATCTGTTGCCTTCCACATCTCATACCTGCATACCTGTAAGCTCCATGAAATCACTAATATGTGTCAGGTCTGTCAGATACAGCCGTTTGCACACTTGCTGACATTGAGACTCTTCTCTTTAGTCGAAAACGTAAGTGATTTCCAAGTCTACATGCACTGTGGTGCCAACAGTGAAATAAACGCAACTGTTATATTCCCAGGCAGCTGCCATCTTGACATTATACACAATTCAGTATTGGAATAGGAATAAATGGCCATATGTCACAAGACGACTTAATGCACCAGTAAATAGTGCGACTACTAGATTCTGCCAACCTGACAGTCACATGCAAAGTTGCAAAAATATTTGTTTAACTTACAGGTAACATTAGATGTGGGTTAAACCCTTGATTGATGATATCACTGCTCAAAGCCAACTTTTAGCTTGCACATAGCATCACTGAACATATGGTACCTTGCTCACATTGCTTTGACCAATCAGGGATGTGGAAATCTGTATTACAGCTCCTGTTTAGTCTACATAACTTTACATAAAGCAATTACACATGGTTTGAGGACATATTGTTGGACTGAAGTGCTTTATAACTTTAACCCCTTATAGGGACTAAACTAAATCAGGAGTACATCCCTATAAATCTCCTTTAATCAAGTTCAAACCAGACAAATTCTCAGACACTTATTTGGGTCCAAAGAATTGTACTAGCTTTCCCTCAAAGAAAGAAAACCAATAGAGAATATTACCATCTTTCGGATAGCCTATTTTTAATATTTATGGCTAAGTCATAAATATCCCAGATATTATAAGGGTCTGGGAAACTCTCTTCAATACGTATCTCTCCACTTAAAGAGACACAGAGAGGGGGTTCCTGTATTTGTATACAGAATATTACATAAGACGATTTATTAGCTTTTATAGATATATTAAGGAATTTAACATGTAATAAACTTCTTAAGTGGATAAGTATATCACAATATCAAATATTACTGAGAGATGTAACACATATTCTTAGTTCTAACATAGAATCCAAAAGTTTAACCTTGCTAACGTTACAGCAAAATTATCTTAGAATATCCAGAATATCCATCAAAATTTCAAGTAAACTTTTACCTTAAATCCCCCAAGCAAGGCATGGGATGAGAAGTGTTGTTTGAGGATACAACTCCCCTAAACTTTGCTTTCAAAACCTCTAATTTTTATACTATTTCTAAGGCGTCGTCTGACTTCCAGCATTTATGTCACATTCCTGTGTTTCTTTTAAAATCCATATTTGATAGTATCATGAACTAACTCTCCACTTAATGTTTTACTGCAAAACCGTTGTTTTCTGAAGTTCTGAGCCTTTATCTGATCGAAGTGCTTATAATTGTGTTTACTTGACCTCTTGTTCCTGTGAGTCCATTTTCTATAATTGCCTTTTTTATGGTACCTTAAAGAAACCTCCGGAGCCGATTCGTCTGCATTAACAACCCCATAAACTAATTAAGTTTATTGCTACCTCTTACTGAGGTTACACAGGATATTTCAATTTGTGTGTTTACCTTCCAATTCCCTGGCAACAGAAATTCTATTCTAACAGGGACCTTGAAATATTTAACTCTACCTTCTTAAATGGGAATTTCAGTCTGAAAACTGACCATTTATTCAATCTTTACTTCTAAAAGGCATAATACACTAACTATTTCCAAATTCTACTTAATTAAGCCTATTATACTAAATTCCATCATAGGACAACTTTCTTGTTCTGATTCATTTCGTTACTTTGAACACCAGAGTACACAGACATCAGTTGTAACAATATCGAATCAGGTCTTTAAATGAGTCAACGTGAGTACTCAGGTACATCACACTACACGATCCAATATGTATGTAAGTCTTTACTGAGCTCACAATTCACGATGAGAATTCAGGTACACCATAATCCACATTCCATTATGGGTACAACACACAATGGTTTACTCAAAACGCACATACCAATTCTACCTTTTGATCTCTACATTTCATGCATATTACCACTAATTCACAATACATCAAAAGACACACACAGGTGACATCAGAATAACAACAAGGAGTCAAGGAGATGCACTAAACTCATTTCAGTCTCTCCTAATCATTTTGTTAGTATGGTTATATGGTCTACTTAAGCTCATTCAATTACCTTATTAATATAAACACAGTGAACAGACCAACGTCTCCCAGACCATCAAGATATGGATGAATGTCAAGTCGTCGGCTTTGTTTTAGGCCTGCTTCACAATGTACCGCTGTACAACTCATCGTGTGCTAATTCCCAAGTCATTGTAGTGTAGAAGTAGTGTGAACTCACATATGGTTGTTAATCATGATCAAGATGTATCACGAGAACCATAAACTTTTATTGAAGGACAGTTTCACCAATGTCCCACAGTCTCAGAAACAAGGGTGGGATTTTGTGTTTGGGGCTGGTGACCTGATGTTGGAACCATTTTTCAGTCCCGACTCTGCACTGGGGGGAGTAGTTACAGCTGCAATTTTCCCTAATGTCAGCTGCTAATTGGTTGGAATGCAGGTTTGGCAGCAATTTGTGGCAGTGGCTGCAGAATGGAGGCATATCTTGTAAAGTGCGGGCCCGATTTAAAGGCTTGACGGCAGCCATTACTGTGGCAGATGTTTTGCATTGCAATGGAAGGCCGAGGTCAGCAGGAGGAGAGACAAAGGCCTAGCATCCCGGGCATGACTGCCCTACAGTTTTCTGATGCAGCCCATGAGGCTATATTTGAGGCAGTAAGAGAGAGGCAAGCGGTCTCGTTTCTGGCGGGTGGCAGGAGAAGGCCACCCAGCCAAACTAAGAGGCCTGGCTGGAGGTGACAGAAATTGTCAGTAGCTGAAATGTTGCCTGGAGGACTTGGTTGCAGTGATACAAGAGGTTTAATGACCGTCTTTGCTCTGGCAAGGTAACTGCAACAAGAGACCCAGATTGCAGGCCTCCTAGTCTGCAGCCACCAGCAGACATGCCAGCTGAGCAGCCTGAGGGCGCATGGTGCTCTTGAACAAGGGCAAAATGTATGCCCAGGGTAATTACTGACCCGTCAGCCACGACCAGAGCTCTAGCGCTGTTGAGGACCTGGCAGCACTGATACATGCAGCTGCTTATCTAAATGAGCCACTGGCATTGCTAAGAGAGGTCAGTCATGCCTTATCTCTCTCTCTCTATCTTGTCCTTGAAGAAAAGAGCACAGAATTCATGGGAGAGGGTGCGCACAGGAGGAGAAGTTCCCCAGCTTGCCATCCTCACATCCATGGATGAGGAGGCAATGGAAATCACCAGGGTTGCCATGTATGACCAAGCAGACGATGGAGAGATGGGAATACCAGGAGGAGAGAGTGAAAATATATTGCAATATGTAGATGAACGGGGTGGAGAGCACTCAACGCTGAGGGGAGGGCTCTGTTGCCTTCCTGCTCGTCATACATGTCCTCTACCCAGCTCATGCTCGGGGCTCTACATCTATTCCTGAGGATGTTGATCCTTATCACTACTCAACCCTATCTCCCAGTACCTTAATCCCATGTCCAGCTCTTGCCTTGCTTCTGGTCAGCTACACTCACAATGATGACTGGTTCCTCCCTCTTATGGCCCCATGATCTTTGGATGGTTATGACCTCCTCCACTGCCGCAGGCGTGCATAAATCACTTGTTCTGTTAACTCTGCTTACCCGATGGCACCTGTGTGCCAATGGTTGAGTGCCCCTCTCAGCTGTGCACCTTTTATGGGCCCACCTAATTGCATGGCGTGGCCATGACTGGCTTCCCACTGTGTTACCACCTCCTTATTGGACTTTCCTTATCTACCACTTTACCCATGTGTCCCCACAAAAATTCCAAATTGGCCCTTGACGAGTTGGCAACTGTTGTGCGACGACCTGAAGACCTGACCACCTCAAAGACTGTGAGTGCAGGTCATCAGAGGAAGTGATGCCAAGTGATACATGACATGGACCCCGACATAGCAAGCTGTGTATAGATGAGCTTGTGCAGTAACCTTTTGTGTATATATGTTCCAGTTCAGCTATAATAAACCTCACATTTATTTTGGATATTATTGGTAGTCCTGTGACAGATCACATGCCAAGGAACAAGTAATATTACATGGTGGCTATGTTGGGAGCTATTTATTTTTTCTGAAGACAGCTAATGAAGCAGAGAATTCGTTCTCCCTTCCCCGCGGTAATCAGATGAGACACAAATTTCTTCCTTGACCGGTTTATTCGAACATATGTAGGGGAACAGTAGCTCAGTCAGAGAACTCACAAACTGTTCCCCGATCGTTTACAGACATGGGTTTAAGTATACATTGAAGTAAATTGCTAAAACTCTCTTCACCAATCCAGTACAAACATCGTCTTATTAATATCCAATCATGGTAATCGGTTTACATCATTCCTTGCAAAAATTACAATCCTTCAATCACTGATTGTGCATGTACATTGTGGTTATACAATTCTGAAAATAGACAGGACTGATCCTGTCAGGAGTTAACTTTTAGTACGCGATTTCCTGTAACTACAGTTAGTTCTTCGTTAATACTTATCAGATGTCTCCTGTCTCCTGTTTTTCGGTTACTTATTTCCTATATATATACACACTAGACATTGTCTCATTGTCCTGTTTCTGCTGAATAAGCATTCTATAGCATCTCCTGTCTATAGCCCTTTGCCCTTCCATTATATGTTTTTACTGTTAAGGACATCTGCTAATCTCAGTTCTGCATTCTTGTTTTTGTAGGAGTTACTTCATACGACCCTTATGTTTTCTGCTGACAGCCCATCTTTCTTCCATAGACGAGACCCTTGCGTATTTTTGCCTAAGTCTCTCATTCAGCCTATATTAAACTTTTCAGTCCCCAGGTTCCCTTTCAGCCAAACATCACATTGTGGCAACTTTTGATTTTTCCTGAAGAATATATCAAAAGAGACAACATGGAACAGCCAGCTGCCTACCGGAGTGGTCGAAGATCCAGCAGAAGAGCTGTTAGCTGTTAGCTGTAGAGACCCCACAACACTGCAGTAAGCCCAAGAGTACATCCAGGACCCCAGGAGATTGAAACTCTGTGAGTGCAGCAGGACATTTGCCAGAGGTTTTGTCTATCTGGCAGTGGGTCGAAACATTTTAAAAGCAATAGCAGAAACCATTGATGATTTGGTTTTCCAGGTTCTTTCTGCTTCATACGAAAGGCCTCAGCCCAAAAGAGCGCGCAGGACTCCACTGCGCCGCAGAAGGTCCAGCATGAAGTTAAAAATTGGTTGTGGCAGCTGCAAGTACTGCATGCGCCCAGCCCTCTTTCAAAAACAGCTCTGTTTTACAAAAAATGGTCGTTCACTGAGTTCATAAAAAAATTACATAGCTTTGTCAACATAGCTCTGTGCAAACACAGAGTTATAGTCTTTCACTCTTAAAAGAGGCAGGAACTGAAACTATCTTGGAAGGGAAACAAAAGAACTGTTCATGTGAAAAATCCAAGCTATAAAAGTTCTGCATTTTTAAAGAAAAAGGATCATTATGACAATGGCTTTCAGATACTCAGTTATGGACTGGAAAGTGTCGGACATAGCGTCTGCATTTAAACTATTTAGATAGCAAATGGAGCTGTGTTTCCTGGACCTGGAAGTCACTGACTGAGAGAAACAAGCCACCAAAATTAAGATTGCTCCGGGAAACAAATATTTGAAGTGGCTCAATACTTCAAGATTGCCAGATGAGGATCTAAAGGACCCTGGTAAGATCTAGACATTCCTAGAGCAACAACTGAATGGCCAGCTAAACTTCTGAGTACATAGACTCAGGTTTATGACCTAACGGGAAAGGCAAGATGTGTCCATTGACCAGTTTGTCACAATATTGAGACAAAGCTCAATATTGTGACTTTGCTGACACTGAATTGTCAGAATGAGTTATGGAGCTGGTAATCACGTCTACCCCATTACAGGCTTTTCAAAAAGACCTGCGAGAAAAGAAGGGCACGTCATAGATGCACTACATAATGGTGGAAGGAAATTTGAAGCCATCATAGCTGGGTGGCAACAGTTACAAGTGTTGGGAGGTGGCTACAACAATCGTTATGGTAACCAAGGCTCACAAGTCTGCTAAGGTTGCGGTAAATGTGACCTGACTCACCCAATTCGCAGTTGTCCAGTGTACCAGGACCAGTGAAAAACTTGTGGCATGTGAGGACATTGGACAAGGCTGTGCAGAAGGCCAAGCACAGATACTGCACACAGGAATGGTGGCAGATTACATGCAGAGAGAATGTCTGGAAGGCAGGATGACAAATGGCAACAAGAGGTATGTCAACACACAACAGAAGCTCAAGCAGGTAGATCAGGTCGGCAGAGAGACAGATTATCAGGAGGACACGGATGAAGGGTGCACTCATGTAAACAGCAAGCAAGCATTTCACATAGTCAATCTGGATCAGCATGTCAATGCCATTATGCAATTAGATTAGATTAGATTAGAGATACAGCACTGAAACAGGCCCTTCGGCCCACCGAGTCTGTGCCGAACATCAACCACCCATTTATACTAATCCTACACTAATCCCATATTCCTACCAAACATCCCCACCTGTCCCTATATTTCCCTACCACCTACCTATACTAGTGACAATTTATAATGGCCAATTTACCTATCAACCTGCAAGTCTTTTGGCTTGTGGGAGGAAACCGGAGCACCCGGAGAAAACCCACGCAGACACAGGGAGAACTTGCAAACTCCACACAGGCAGTACCTGGAATCGAACCCGGGTCCCTGGAGCTGTGAGGCTGCGGTGCTAACCACTGCGCCACTGTGCCGCCCATCTGAGGCATTCACTATGATCAGGATTATATGTTTACAGAAGAGTGGCAAGCACAAGCCCAAAGTAAACTGACACAGGAGAAAGTGAGAATATTCTGCCCATCCGTATACTGAAGGATATGTACCTAAGACATGGGACTCAATGGTATGACTCATGGTAGGCTGACTGCCTACAATGGTTCTCCAATCAAGTGCATTGGAGTGATAACCTGGCAGTGCAGCTAAGGCAGCTCCAAATGGCTACCACAAACGTTTTACATTGCAGACACAACTGGACCAGTTGTCACAGGATTTCCAATATGCTAAGATTTATGAATCGTCACAATACATGAGTTCAGTACTGCACCAAAAGATCCGGAAGGTTGCAACACAGAGTGTATTGAGTCGGTTAGAGACCTTAAACTACTTTACCCAAACAGGTTTGATGCAATTGGTGATTCCAAGGCTGATGCTATATTGCACGAGAGAGGATGCAATTCCAACTATCAATGCTGCAAGGAAGTGCAGTGTGCACATTCAAGAGAAGCTTAAAGTGGAGCTATTTGAGATGGAGTGCAATGGAGTCATCCACCTAATGCATCACATTCCGATTGGTGCAGCTCCATTACCTGCGAGGCAATCTCAGGATTTGCTTATACCCGGGATGACTGAATTTAGCCCTCAAGATATGCCAGCACAAAATCTAGGCGCAGGAGGAGCTAAATCCTAAATTCACTGTTGATAGGTGTTTTTTAAAACTCAATGTGAAACAAAGCTACTGGACTGACAACTTAGCCAAGCAGTCCCAGCTAGTCACTACTTGTGGAACCCCATTCTGGAGATACTGCTTCAGATAGTTACCATTTGGTCTGTCCATCAGCCAGGATATTTTCCAACAATACATGGACAGGATAATAGACAATGTCCTGGGCTGTATCTGTATAGCTGATGATATTGCAGTAATGGGGTGGACCAAGACCGAGCATGACTGAAACTTGCACTTGCTAATGCTGGCTGCTCATCGGGAAGGCTTTGTATTTAATAGAAAGAAGTACCAAGTCAACATTAGGCACAGAAACTTCTTTGGGTCGATATTAGAATTAGAATTAGAATTAGAATTAGAATTAGAACATTGCAGCGCAGTACAGGCCCTTCGGCCCTCGATGTTGCGCCGACCTGTGAAACCATCTGACCTACACTATTCCATTTTCATCCATATGTCTATCCAATGACCACTTAAATGCCCTTAAAGTTGGCGAGTCTACTACTGTTGCAGGCAGGGCGTTCCACGCCCCTACTACTCTCTGAGTAAAGAAACTACCTGTAACATCTGTCCTATATCTATCACCCCTCAACTTAAAGCTATGTCCCCTCATGTTTGCCATCACCATCCGAGGAAAACGACTCTCACTATCCACCCTATCTAACCCTCTGATTATCTTATATGTCTCTATTAAGTCACCTCTCCTCCTCCTTCTCTCCAACGAAAACAACCTCAAGTCCCTCAGCCTTTCCTCGTAAGACCTTCCCTCCATACCAGGCAACATCCTAGTAAATCTCCTCTGCACCCTTTCCAAAGCTTCCACATCCTCCCTATAATGCGGTGACCAGAACTGCACGCAATACTCCAGGTGCGGTCTCACCAGAGTTTTGTACAGCTGCAGCATGACCTCGTGGCTCCGAAACTCGATCCCCCTACTAATAAAAGCTAACACACCATGTGCCTTCTTAACAGCCCTATTAACCTGGGTAGCAACTTTCAGGGATTTATGTACCTGGACACCAAGATCTCTCTGTTCATCTACACTACCAAGAATCTTCCCATTAGCCCAGTACTCTGCATTCCTGTTACTCCTTCCAAAGTGAATCACCTCACACTTTTCCGCATTAAACTCCATTTGCCATCTCTCAGCCCAGCTCTGCAGCCTATCTATGTCCCTCTGTACCCTACAACATCCTTTGGCACTATCCACAACTCCACCCACCTTCGTGTCATCCGCAAATTTACTAACCCACCCTTCTACACCCTCTTCCAGGTCATTTATAAAAATGACAAACAGCAGTGGCCCCAAAACAGATCCTTGCGGTACACCACTAGTAACTAAACTCCAGGATGAACATTTGCCATCAACCACCACCCTCTGTCTTCTTTCAGCTAGCCAATTTCTGATCCAAAGCTCTAAATCACCTTCAACCCCATACTTCCGTATTTTCTGCAATAGCCTACCGTGGGGAACCTTATCAAACGCCTTACTGAAATCCATATATACCACATCCACTGCTTTACCCTCATCCACCTGTTTGGTCACCTTCTCGAAAAACTCAATAAGGTTTGTGAGGCACGACCTACCTTTCACAAAACCGTGCTGACTATCGCTAATGAACTTATTCTTTTCAAGATGATTATAAATCCTGTCTCTTATAACCTTTTCCAACATTTTACCCACAACCGAAGTAAGGCTCACAGGTCTATAATTACCAGGGCTGTCTCTACTCCCCTTCTTGAACAAGGGGACAACATTTGCTATCCTCCAGTCTTCCGGCACTATTCCTGTCGACAATGACGACATAAAGATCAAGGACAAAGGCTCTGCAATCTCCTCCCTGGTTTCCCAGAGAATCCTAGGATAAATCCCATCTGGCCCAGGGGACTTATCTATTTTCACACTTTCCAAAATTGCTAACGCCTCCTCCTTGTGAACCTCAATCCCATCTCGCCTAGTAGTCTGAATCTCAGTATTCTCCTCGACAACATTTTCTTTCTCTACTGTAAATACTGACGCAAAATATTCATTTAACGCTTCCCTATCTCCTCTGATTCCACACACAACTTCCCACTACTATCCTTGATTGGCCCTAATCGAACTCTAGTCATTCTTTTATTCCTGATATACCTATAGAAAGCCTTAGGGTTTTCCTTGATCCTATCCGCCAATGACTTCTCGTGTCCTCTCCTTGCTCTTCTTAGCTCTCCCTTTAGATCCTTCCTGGCTAGCTTGTAACTCTCAAGCACCCTAACTGAGCCTTCACGTCTCATCCTAACATAAGCCTTCTTCTTCCTTTTGACAAGCGCTTCAACTTCTTCAGTAAACCACGGCTCCCTCGCTCGACAACTTCCTCCCTGCCTGACAGGTACATACTTATCAAGGGCACGCAGTAGCTGCTCCTTGAATAAGCTCCACATTTCGATTGTGCCCATCCCCTGCAGTTCCCTTCCCCATCCTACGCATCCTAAATCTTGCCTAATCGCATCATAATTTCCTTTCCCCCAGCTATAATTCTTGCCCTGCTGTATATACCTGTCCCTGCCCATCGCTAAGGTAAACCTAACCGAATTGTGATCACTATCACCAAAGTGCTCACCTACATCTAAATCTAACACCTGGCCGGGTTCATTACCCAGTACCAATTCCAATGTGGCATCGCCCCTGGTTGGCCTGTCTACATACTGTGTCAGAAAACCCTCCTGCACACACTGGACAAAAACTGACCCATCTAAAGTACTTGAACTATAGTATTTCCAGTCGATATTTGGAAAGTTAAAGTCCCCCATAACAACTACCCTGTTACTCTCGCCCCTGTCGAGAATCATCTTCGCTATCCTTTCCTCTACATCTCTGGAACTATTCGGAGGTCTATAAAAGACTCCCAACAGGGTGACCTCACCTCTCCTGTTTCTAACCTCGGCCCATACTACCTCAGTAGACGAGTCCTCAAACGTCCTTTCTGCCGCTGTAATACTCTCCTTGATTAACAATGCCACTCCCCCCCCTCTTTTACCCTCTTCTCTGTTCTTACTGAAACATCTAAATCCCAGAACCTGCAACATCCCTTCCTGCCCCTGCTCGACCCATGTCTCCGAAATGGCCACTACATCGAGATCCCAGGTACCAACCCATGCTGCAAGCTCACCCACCTTATTCCGGATGCTCCTGGCGTTGAAGTAGACACACTTTAAACCAAGTTCTTGCTTGCCAGTGCCCTCTTGCGTCCTTGTAACCTTATCCCTGACCTCACTACTCTCAACATCCTGTACACTGGAACTACAATTTAGTTTCCCATTCCCCTGCTGAATTAGTTTAAACCCCCCCGAAGAGCACTAGCAAATCTCCCCCCCAGAATATTGGTACCCCTCTGGTTCAGGTGAAGACCATCCTGTTTGTAGAGGTCCCACCTACCCCAGAAAGAGCCCCAATTATCCAGGAAACCAAAACCCTCCCTCCTACACCATCCCTGCAGCCACGTGTTCAACTCCTCTCTCTCCCTATTCCTCGCTTCGCTATCACGTGGCACGGGCAACAACCCAGAGATAACAACTCTGTTTGTTCTCGCTCTAAGCTTCCACCCTAGCTCCCTGAATTTCTGCCTTAAATCCCCATCTCTCTTTCGACCTATGTCGTTGGTGCCTATGTGGACCACGACTTGGGGCTGCTCCCCCTCCCCCTCCCCCTTAAGGATCCCAAAAACACGATCCGAGACATCACGAACCCTGGCACCTGGGAGGCAACACACCAACCGTGAGTCTCTCTCGTTCCCACACAACCTCCTATCTGTTCCCCTAACTATGGAGTCCCCAGTGACTAATGCTCTGCTCCTCTTCCCCCTTCCCTTCTGAGCAACAGGGACAGACTCTGTGCCAGAGACCTGTACCCCATTGCTTACCCCTGGTAAGTCGTCCCCCGCAACAGTATCCAAAACGGTATACCTGTTGTTGAGGGAAACGGCCACAGGGGATCCCTGCACTGCCTGCTGGTTCCCTCTCCTTCCCCTGACGGTAACCCATCTACCTACTTCTTTTACCTGAGGTGTGACTACCTCCCCATAACTCCTCTCAATAACCCCCTCCGCCTCCCGAATGATCCGAAGTTCATCCAGCTCCAGCTCCAGCTCCAGTTCCCTAACGCGGTTCTGGAGGAGCTGGAGTTGGGTGCACTTCCCGCGGATGCAGTCAGCAGGGACACTCTTGGCGACCCTTACCTCCCACATTCTGCAGGAGGAACATACCTCCATTCCCACTATTCTAAATTCCCAACAAATCTACTGAAAAACCCCCCAAAAAAGTCAAAACTTGTTAGCTTAGCAATCCGACGGACAGAACTTTTTCAATAAAAAGCTTACCTTATCAACACACCAGAGTCCTTTTTTTTTGGTTAGAGGAGGAGGGTGGGTGGGAGACACTACACGTGTAGTGTCTCGGGTACAGCCACTGCCCAAATATATAGTTTTCATTTACCCAGCAGTCCCCTGGTCCTCCGAAAACAAAAGGGAATTAACTTTTCACTTTCACTGAAATTGACCTCCCAGCTGCAAGTTCGCTCCGTACCTCCGCTTCTGTCCAAGCTTTTGCAACCAAAACTGAAAGAAATTGATTTTAAACCGCCCAAAGATATATTTGGCCCCAGGAATATGCCTAGACCCAGATAAGATCAAATACACCAGAGCTAGGCCGACTCCTCAGGACCGAGAAAATCTACAATGGTGTTGAGGGCTGTTCAACTTTTTGCCCTCATACATTCCCCAGTTTCTCTGAACGAGCAGCACCACTTGGGGAACTGCTGTGTAAAGACACCCCTTACTCATGGCAGGAAGACCACCAGCAGGTGTTTGAGTCTTTAACATTAGCTCTGTCAAGTTAAGACAGCGTGCGACAACACTACGACCTGATCAAAGCATCATGCAGGAAGGGAAGCCAATCGCCTTCGCTTTGAAAAGTTTGTCGCACGCCCAATCCGATCCAATTATTTTAACATCAAACGTGAAACCTTAGCTCTGGTTTTTGGTAGCGGTAGGTTTCACATCCACTTGTTTGGAAAACATTTCATTGTGGAAACTGACCACAAACCGCTTGAAACCATATGATGCGAACTGCTCACGAGTGCTCCTCCACGGTTGCAGAGACTTTTGTTGAAGGTCCACGGCTATGATTGTGATGTCCAATATAAACGGGGCAACAAAATGGTCACATTGGACACCATAAGCAGGTTGGCTAACCCAAATAAAGATGCCGATGTCTCGCTTGATTTACATATCCACGGTGTGGTTACCGAGATTAAGGATGTCCTCGAGATTGACCTCATGTGTTTTTGACTGCACAAATATGAGCAGCTAAGAGACGAGACGTGACCCTATCCTATAATTGTTGTGGAAGGTGATTGTGGAAGGATGGCCTGACACCATACCGGAAGTAACCGAACGTCTATGCTGTTTCTGGCCATATCGAGTGAAGCTTGGTATATCACAAAGGGTGATTTTCAAAGGCAAATAAGTCCTCATATTCGAGGCTCTGCATTCTGATATTCTCGCCCAACTTCATTTAAGAAAAGAATATGCCAGACACCTTGCCAGAGAGACAGTCTACTGGCCAGGAATCAACAGTGATGTTGAAACACTGGTGAAATCCTGCAAGGCATGTCAAACTTGCCAGCCGAATCAACAGAAGGAACCCTTGCTCCCACATGAAACATCTTAACACCCATGGGCGAAGATCAGCTCAGATTTGTTTCACATATAGGGTGATGATTTCCTCCTTGTCACAGATTGATTCACCAAGTTTCCAATCAGACAGTTATGATATACGTCAAGTGCAGTGGTCACTGATATGGTCAGTAACCAGGTCAGCCTGCTTGGCGTGCCGAACAAAATCATCTCCGATAATGGACTGCAATATGTGAAAGGCCATTCCGAGATTTGTGTCAGGTGGGGAGTCCGTCATGTGACATTGTCACGGCATTACCCTAAGTCCAATGGCATGTCTGAGTGCGTGACGTGCACCATCAAAATGCTTATTTTAAAGTGTAGGCAGATGGGTCAAGACCTCAAGGTTGCAATGCTGCTCCTCCGAGCTACTCCATCGGACATGGGCTTACCGTCGCCTGCAGAATTGATGCTTGGAAGGCAGGTAAGAACTACCCTGCCCACTCATCATCTCTCTAAGTTTTCCACAGTAAAGGATATACTTCTGTCTAAACAAGGGAAGATGAAGGCATCATATGGTAGGCAAACGGGACCAGAATTAGCTTGAATGTATGTAGGGCAGAAGGTCAGAGTGCTCAATCATGCATCGGGAAATTGGTGACTGCAAAGGTTGCGAGGATATGTGAGGCCCAGGGCATACCAAGTCCGGACACCCAGTGGTGTGCTTCTCGGAAGAAACTGATGTCTATTCACAGGGATGTATGACAACACTACATGTGACAATCCTGTGACATCGTGGACATGTTCAAAAACAAAACGGAGGATACAAACACTGAAAAAGAACATGTTAATCAGAGTTCTGAGTCACCAGAATATCATGGGAGTCATCAAGATGAGCTCAACTCTGGGAAGAGACTCATGACAATCAGATACTGATGAATAGACAAACCTCCTCTATGTTTTAGAGACTGTTAAACTTGCTTGTCTGTAAATAACTTTTTGTTCAATCATGTATTGTTAGTCCGAACCACAGCATCATTTTTCCTTGTGCATATGTTTTTATCTTTGAAAAAAAGGTGGATGCTGTGGGACGACCTTAAGACAGGACCACCTTAAGGACTTCCTTCAAGTAAAAGGTGTTGCTATGGTTACCTGCATGGGTCCTAGTTATGCCTGTCTTTTTGTGGGATATGTTGAACATTCCTTGTTCCAGTCCTACTCAGGACTCCTCCCCCAATTCTTTTTCCGGTACGTTGATGGCAGTATCGGTGCCGTTTCCTGCTCCTGCCCCAAACTGGAAAACTTTGCTTCCGATTTCCACCCTTCTCTCACCTTTACATGGTCCATCTCCAACACTTCCCCTCCCTTCCTCGACTTCTCTGTCTCCATCTCTAGGGATAGGCTGTCCACTAATATGCATTATAAGTCCACTGACTCCCACAGCTACCTCGACTGCACTTCTTCACACCCTGCCTCCTGTAAGGACTCCATTCCATTCTCCCAGTTTCTCCGTCTCCGACGCATCTGCTCTGATGATGCAACCGTCAACGACAGCGCTTCTGATATGTCTTCCTTTTTCCTCAACCGAGGATTGCCCCCTCACTGTGGTTAACAGGGCCCTCAACCGTGTCCGGCCCATTTCCCGCACTTCTGCCCTCACGCCTTCCCCTCCCTCCCAGAACTACGACAGGGTTCCCCTTGTCCTCACTTTGCACCCCACCAGACTCCACATCCAAAGGATCATTCTCTGCCATTTTCGCTACCTCCAGCGTGATGCCACTACCAAATGCATCTTCCCCTCCCCTCCCCTATCAGTATTCCAAAGGGATTGTTCCTTCCGTGACACCCTGGTCCACTCCTACATTACCCCTGACACCTCGACCCCTTTCCATGACACATTCCCATTTTACCTCCTCTCTCCTCACTATCCAAGGCTGCAAACACTCCTTTCAGGTGAAGCAGCGATTTACTTGTACTTTAAATTCAGTATACTGTATGTGCTGCTCACAATGTGGTCTCCTCTACATTGAGGAGACCAAATGCCGATTGGGTGACCACTTTGCTGAATACCTCCGCTCAGTCTGAAAGCATGACCCCGAGCTTCCAGTTGCTTGCCATTTCAACACACCCCCCTGCTCTCATGGCAACATTTCTGTCTTTGACCTACTCCAGTGTTCCAGTGAAGATCAACGCAAGCTCGAGGAGCAGCACCTGATCTTTCGATGAGGCACTCTACAGCTTTGTGGACTGAACATTGAGTTCAATAACTACAATAACTGGCCTTTTTTTAATATTTTATTTTTAACCATGTGCCTGTTTTCATGCAGTCAGAGCTGCTCATTATTCCACTATTAACACTCTCTCTGGACTAATGCTTTGTCTTTCACCACAAGCATTAACACACGCTTTGCCTTTGTCCCAGGACAGCTTTGTTATTTAATCTCTCCTGCCCTATCCAACACCTTCCCCTTTGTTCTCTCCCTCACCAACCCCCACCCCCCTCAACTCGTCACTTGCTTAAAACCTAATTCTTTTCTAACCTTTGCCAGTTCTGATGAAAGGTCACTGACCTGAAACGTTAACTCTGTTTCTCTCTCCACAGATGCTGCCAGACCTGCTAAGTATTTCCAGTACTTTTTGTTTTTGTTCCACCTTAAGGACTGCAAGTGCAGGTCATCAGAGGAAGTGATGTCGAGTCACAGATGACCAGTCAGTTGTGGGTGGAGCTCAAGATTGTAAGACATGTGTAGCTGAGCTCACGCAATAGCCTTTTGTTCCAGTTCAGTCCAGGGAATGGAGCCTGCCAACTTGACCTCGTCTGGCCTATATTTGACTCCAAGCCCACACTACATGGCCAACCCTTAATGGGCCTAGGGATGGGGAATTTCAGCCTTGGCTCAGTGAAAGCACTCTCAACTCTGACGCAGGAGACTGGGGCTTCAAGTTTCATTTCAGAGACTGAAGCACAAAAACTTGGTTGGCAGTCCCACCGCTATACAGAGGGATGAGATGCTAAACCAAGACCCCATCTGACCTCTCATGTGGAAGTAATCCCACAGGAGTGAGGAGCAGGGGAGTTCACCCCAGTATCCTGGATTATGTGCTCAAGTTGTGGTGTGGGACTTGAACCCATGTTGTTTTTCATTCATAGGATGTGGGTGTCGCTGGCAAGGTCAGCATTTATTGCCCATCCCTAATTGCTCTTGAGAAGGTGGTGCTGAGTTGCCTTCTTGAAACGCTGCAGTCCATGTGGGGTAGGTATACCCACAGTGCTGTTAGGAAGGGAGTTCCAGGATTTTGACCCAGTGACAGTGATGGAACGGCGATATAGTTCCAAGTCGGGATGGTGTGTGAGTTGGACGGGAACTTGCAGGTGGTGGTGTTCCCAGGCATTTTCTGCCCTTGTCCTTCTAGCTGGTATAGGTCGCAGGTTTGGAAGGTGCTGTCTAAAGAGCCTTGGTGCGTTGCTGCAGTGCATCTTGTAGATGGTACACACTACTGCCACCGTACGTCGGTGCTGGAGGGAGTGAATGTTTGTAGATGGGGTGCCAATCAAGTGGGCTGCTTTGTCCTGGATGGTGTCAAGCTTCTTGAGTGTTGTTGGAACATTCAGGCAAGTGGAGAGTATTCCATCACACTCCTGACTTGTGCCTTGTAGATGGTAGACAGGCCTTGAACCAAGGCTGTAATGAGGTCAGAAGCTGAGTGGCCCTTGCGGAACCCAAACTGAGCATCACTGAGCAGGTTATTGCTAAGCAAGTGCCGTTTGATGGCACTGTTGATGACACCTTCCATCACTTTACTGATGATTGAGAGTAGAATGATGGATCGGTAATTGGCCGGGTTGGACTTGCCCTGCTTTTTGCATACAGGACATACCTGGGCAATTTTCCACATTGCAGGGTAGATGCCAGTGTTGTAGCTGTACTGGAACAGCTTGACCTTGTATCTCCAAGGTGAGAGTGATTCTGCGTAACATCGTGTAAGATAATATATCCTCGAGAACAGGGGTGGTTAGAATTCCCCAGAATCCTATTATAGAACAGACATTAAACACCAATAAATTCTCAATTATACAACATGAAAAATGCAAATGCTGAAAATGTGTTTTACATTCTTTCCTGATGTTGGAAGCATATGCTCCCATTTCAATTTATGAGCTTGCGAGTAATGCATTAAACAAAACAAAAAAACACCAAACACCAAACCTTCAACTCTGAGCCTTTTCACCTCACTTCCTTTCTGAGCCCCGAACCTTTCAGTGTATACTGCAGAGATATACACATGGAATAAGCATTTAAGTTCAATGCAAAGTGGATATGAGGCAGCTTTATCATGTGCAACAGGAGGACACCTGTCAGTAAACAGATGATTGCTATTGACAAGTGCCACTGTTTGAATGGAGAATATGAAGAACCCATTATCAGGAAGTAGTTTTGAGACTGTAGGTATACTGCTGATTTCAGCAAACTGGTCACTCTCACTTAGATGAAATGTTAAACTGAGGGCCCATCTGCTCTGTCAGTTGGATGTAAAAGTTCCCATACTACTGTCCAAAGAGCATGGGAGCTCTCCCTGATGGCCTGGCCAATTTTTATCCCTCAACCAACATCACTAAAATAGATTCTCTGGTCCTTACCACATTGCTGTTTATTGGACCTTGCTGTGTACAAATTGACAGCTGCATTTCCTAGATTACCACAGTGACTATATTTCAAAAGTACTTCATTGGCTGAACAGTGCTTTGAAGCAGCCTGAGGTCATAAAAGGCGGTGTCTAATGCAAGTCTTTCTTTCCTCCTGTGCTGGCAATGAAGTCAAGGAAAGCGTTGCAGTAAAGATGGTGGGAACTTTAAGCAGGGCGTTTAACAGATTACAATGTGATGCCACAAAGTATTGGAGTGACAATACAGGATGGCACATAGTGGTCGACTGTGCCATTTGCAGGCTGAGTTCCTGAACTTGACTTATGGGAAATGTTGACTGGATGCCAGCTACATTCTCCATAGGGCGGCTGTGAAAATTCAGTGGGAGTCTCCTGGTTAGTTACAGGCTGTATTTAAACGTCCACTGTAACATCTGTACAAAATACATTCACTTCACATCAACGCAAAGTCTGCAGTGTAAATCTGGAATCAGGTCCAGAAAGCAATAGAGTGAGACTCCCTGCAGGAGTCAATGCCACCACTTGGTTTGAATTTGAATGGCAGCTTAGTGCCATCAGAGTGAAGTGATACTGCTGGGCATCAGTTGTTGGCCAAAGCAGCATTGCAAGGGTTTGGGGACAAGCCAGTCTGCTAATGATATTCGAAGATGAAAAGGGTAGAAAGGCCTGAAAGATGGAAAGGGAATAAAGAGGCTGAGATTTCTTTTGGCCCATTTTTGGGCCTGAACTCTGGGTGCAGCACATTGAGCTGGAGGCCGGTAATGGGGATCAAAATTGGGCCTTGGGCCTCATTGATATCAATTGCTGATGACTGCCACACCCAATTAAGAAAATGGATATGGATATGCTCAAGGATATCGCGGTTCCCTCCCTTGAACTCACTAGCTTCCATGACCTTCTCCACGAGATATATTCATTTAAGACCTCGCCCATTTCCCATGGCTCCACACATAGATTGCCACACTGATCCTTAAGGGGACCTAGTCTCTCCCTAGCTACCCTTTTACTCTTAATATACTTATAGAATCTTTTAGGATTATCCTTTATCTTATCTGCCAGAGAAATCTCATGGCTCCTTTTCACCCTCCTAATTTCCTTATGTGTATTCCTGCATCCCTTATACTCCTCGAGGGACTCGCTTGATCCCAGCTGCCTATACCTGACATATGCCTCCTTCTTTGTCCTGACCAGACCCTCAATATCCCGCGTCAACCAAGGTTCCCTAAACTTGCCAGCCTTGCCCTTCAATCTAACAGGAACATGCCGGCCCTGAACTCTTCCTATCTCACTTTTAAAAGCCTCCCACTTGCCAGACGTCCCTTTACCTGTAAACAGCCTCTCCCATTCAACTTTTGAGAGTTCCTGTCTGATGCCATCGAAATTAGCCTTCCCCCAATTTAGGACTTCAACCTGAGGACCAGTCCTATCCTTTTCCATAACTATCTTGAAGCTAATAGAGTTATGGTCACTGGTCCCAAAGTGCTCCCCCACTGACACATCAACCACCTGCCCATCCTCATTTCCTAAGAGGAGGTCGAGTGTAGCCCCTTCTCTAGTAGGGCCATCCACATACTGCTTCAGAAAACTATCCTGGACACACTTAACAAATTCTTTCCCATCTGATCCCTTAGCACTAAGGCAGTCCCAGTCAATATTAAGGAAGTTAAAATCACCCACTATTACAACCCTATAATTCCTACATCTACCTGTGATTTCCCTACATATATGCTCCTCCACTTCCCTCTGACTATTGGGGGAACTACAGTAAAATCCCATCAAAGTGATCATCCCTTTCTTATTTCTAAGTTCTACCCATATGGCCTCGCTGGACGGTCCCTCCAGGATATCCTCTCTAAGTACTGCTGCGATGTCCTCCCTAATCAATAGTGCAACTCCCACTCCTCTCTTACCTCCACCTCTGTCACGCCGGAAGCATCAGTATCCCGGAACATTGAGCTGCCAGTCCTGCCCATCCCTCAACCACGTTTCCGTAATAGCTATAATATCACAATCCCATGTACCGATCCATGCTCTGAGTTCATCTGCCTTACCTGTAAGGCTTCTTGCATTAAAGTAAATGCAGTTTAGCCTACCAGACCTTCCACGCTCCCTGTCCTGCTCCTGCCCGCCCTGCCTACTGGACTTGCTTGCCTTAACCTCTACATTTTCCTCAACTATCTCATCTGAGAGACTATTACTTTGGGTCCCACCCACCTGCCAGACTAGCTTAAACCCTCCCGAGTAGTACTAGCAAACCTCCCCTCATGGATATTGGTCCCCTTCCAGTTCAGATGCAACCCGTCCTTCTTGTACAGGTCACCTCTGCACCAGAGGAGATCCCAATGATCCAAGTAGCTGAAGCCCTCCCGCCTACACCAGCTCTTCAGCCAGGCATTAATTTGCCCTATCCTCCTATTCCTACCCTCACTAGCACGTGGCACAGGGAGTAATCCTGAGATTACAACCCTAGATGTCCTGCTTTTAACCTTCTGCCTAACTCCCTATATTCACTTTGCAGGACCTCATCTCTCTTCCTGCCTATGTCGTTAGTACCAATATGGACCACGACCTCTGACTGCTCACCCTCCCCTTTCAGAATGTCCTGCAGCCGCTCCGAGACATCCTTGACCTTAGTACTAGGGAGGCAACATACCATCCTGGAGCCTCATTTGCGGCCACAGAAACATTTTAAAAAGCATGCCTTCTGATGAAGTTTGCTGCTTTGACCACAGTGGCCCAGCTCCTGTTCCATAATATATTATTCAATTAAGCAGAGGGGTCTGTCTTAGGTGGCCACCTGTAAAACAGCCAGATCGAATATCGAATTGGACGTCTTTTATGTGTTCGTCAGGAGTGGGACATTGGTTCCCGCAGTCAGCCTTCATTGCTGGCAACAAGATCCTATTTTTATCCTAAGGTACCTCAAAAGTCACCCTTTCGAGTACGATCTTTTACTATGTTTCTCTGGCTCTTGCCCCTTCCTCATGGACTGTGAATGTCAACAGACGATTCGCCAGTCGGTTGATGGGGGGTGGCGGAAGAATCACTGCCGAGCATGGCCTTGCCCTCACACAAATTAACTTTGCAGCAGAGACCACTAGTTAGCAGGAACCCTGGCTGATTTCCGCCAATCAGCCCCTGCCCAGGCTCATTGTAGCCTCCCTGCAGCCTATGGAGCTGGGGTGTGAATAACTCAGCTAGGAATTGAACTAGAGACTTCATGGTCTGTGCAGCAGTCTCTGGGGTTGTCCACTACTGAGCCCTCAAGTCCTTTCCAAAAAGGTCTCAAATTTCCATCTTTGGTAAATTGGAAAAGACTCGACTGTAGCAAAGTACAGATACGGTCATCTCCAAAAGGGGGAGCTAGAACTCTTGGAGAGTCTCTTGTTTCTGTCTGTGTTTACTGATTACTGCTCCCGGCTGAGATAAGCAAACACCTGCACAATCTTCCTCTTTGTGGCTGGAAATGAGAAATCCCATCACAACATCCTCCAGCCCAAGGGGACTGACTCACGATCAGAAGCAAGCAGACATTCCACAGTCTCATTTCCAGCCACAATATATGGTCTCCAGTCATTTACTTGTATTTTTGCTGTTTTAATAGTATTATTTAGCTCTTGTTGATGGCAATTTGCTTGTCATATGAGTTCATTGTTAAAGTTAAGTCTTTAATCGAAGAGGCTTATCTGTTATGAGTTTAAATAAAAGCAGGGTGGTGTTTCTGCTTTGGGTGCAATCAGGAAATTATGCCTAAAATGTGCTTGGAATTTTGCTAGCTAGGTTACAACAAGTGGCTACTAAAATTAATTTGCATAATCACAAATTCCAAATCTTCCATGAACCAATGCAATTGGGCAGTGTTATTGAATGGAATAGTTTCAGTTTTATCCATTGAAAAGTGTTGCATGATGTATTGATGAGTGATAACCTGGTGCGGTTTGAATAGTACAGCTAAAAATGGGATTATCACCAAAAATAATTCTTTTTAATAAGAGTCCACCAGCTGTGAGAAACCTTATTTCAAATAGCTGGTAACCATTTATAAGAAACCGGGACCAATTCAATTAATAGTTTTTGTTATCCTTTCATGGGATGTGAATATTGTTGACAAGGTCAGCATTTGTTGACCATCCCAAATTGCCTGCGAGAAGGTGATAGTGAGCTGTCTTCTTGAGCCACGACAGTCCATGTGGCGTTGGTACACCCACAGTGCTGCTCGGCACGGAGTTCCAGGGTTTGGACCCACAAACAGTAAAGGAACAACATTATGGCTCCAAGTCAGGATGGTGTGTGGCTTGGAGGGGAACCTGCAGGTGGTGGTGTTCCCATGCATCTGCTGCCCTGTCCTTCTAAGTGGTCATGGGTTTGGAACGTGCTGTCAAAGGAGCCTTGGCAAGTTGCTGTAGTGCATTTTGTAGATGGCACACACTGCTGCCAATGTGTGCCAATGGTGAAGGGAGTGAATGTATGAGATGGTGAATGGGGTGACGAAAAAGCGGGTTGCTTTGTCCTGGATAGTGTCGAGCTTCTTGAGTGTTGTTGGAGCCGCACTCATCCAGGCAAGTGGAGAGTATTCCATCACACTCTTGACTTGTGCCTTGTAGATGGTGGATAGGCATCGGGGAGTCAAGAAGTGAGTTTCTCACTGAAGAATTCCCAGCCTCTGACCTGCTTATGTAGCCATAGTATTTATACACTGGTCCAGTTATATTTCTGGTCAATGGTAACTCTCAGGATGTTGCTGGTGGAGGATTCAGCAATGGTAATGCTATTGAACACCAATAGTTAGATTCTCTCTTGTTAGAGATGGCCATTGCCTGGCACTTGTGTGGCGCGAATGTTACTTGCCACTTATCAGTCAAGCATGAATGTTGTCCAGGTCGTGCTGCATGTGGAGATGGACTGCTTCAGTATCTGAGGAATCGTGAATGGGATGGAACTCTGTGCCATCATCAGCGAACATCCCCACTTCTGACCTTGTGATGGAGGGAAAGTCATTGATGAAGCAGCTGAAGATGGTTGGGCCTAGGACACTACCCTGAGGAATCCTTGCAGTGATGTCCTGGGGCTGAGATGATTGGCCTGCAACAACCACAACCATCTTCCTTTCTGCTAGGTATAACTCCAACCAGTGGAGAGTTTTCCCCCTGATTTCCATTGACTTCAATTTTGCTGGGTGTCCTTGATGCCATACTCGGTCAACTGCTGCCTTGATGTCAAGAGCAGTCACTCTCACCTCACCTCTGGACTTCAGCTCTTTTGCTCATATTTGGACCAATGCTGTAATGAGGTCAGGAGCTGTGTGGCCCTTGCAGAACACAATCTTAGCATTGGTGAGCAGGTTATTGCTAAGTAAGTGCTGCTTGATAGTACTGCCAATGACACCTTCCATCACTTTGCTGATGATTGAGATTAGACTTAGTAATTGGCTGGATTGGATTTGTCCTGCTTTTTGTGGACAGGGCAATTTTCCACATTGTCGGGTAGATGCCAGTGTTGTAGAGGTACTGGAACAGCTTGGCTAGGGGTCCGACTAGTTCTGGAGCACAGGTCTTCAATACTACAGCTAGGATGTTGTCAGGACCCATAGCATTTGCTGTATACAGTGCCTTCAGCTGTTTCTTGATATTATGTGGAGGGAATCGAATTGGCTTAAGACTGGCATCTGTGAGCCGAGGACCTCAGGAGGAGGCTGAAATGGATCTTCCACTTGACACTTCTGGCTGAAGATGGTTCCAAATGCTTCAGCCTTTTTTTTTGCACTGATGTGCTAGGTTCCCCCATTATTGATTACGTGGAAGTTTGTGGAGCTTCCTCCTCCTGTTAGTTGTTTAATTGTTCACGACCATTCTCCATTGGATGTGCCGGGACCGCAGAACTTAGATCTGATCCATTGGTTGTGGGATCGCCTAGCTCTATCACATGCTGCTTACGCTGTTTAGCATGCATGTACTCCTGTGCTGTAGCTTCACGTTTGGCCAGTCGTCTGTGATCAATTTTGTGCTGGTTTGGCTGATTGTGACCAGATTGCACTGATATAATTAACTGGAAAAGGTAGAAACTCAAACACAACTTGTTTCATATTGTGCCAGAGTATTTTAATGTCTTCCTCATTTCTCTGGCTTACTTTAAGTGGCAGGTGGAAGGAGCAAGAAAGATGGGTCAAGTTTCTTCCACAGGATATATGGCAGTAGATTTACAGATGTTTTGATAGAGGATCTGCTCTGACCTTCAATGTTTTCCTTGTTGCCAGTTTTCCCTCAATTTTAATGGCTATTCCAATAGGTTGTGACTATGGCCTATGCTATGGATTAGTAGGTGTGGTTGGAGATCCATTTTTAACATTGCATTTTGTTTATAACTGAACCACACCATTGGGTTCAGCACTTTAGGACACAAATGTAATTGCTGTGGCAAAAGATGTCAGTGGTTGCAGAGATTAGACCATATAGCCCTATTCTGTGAACTATTTCAGTCTCCACTTTAAACAGTTCTGGTCTCATTATGAACAGTTCTGATCTCCATATTCTAAAAAGGATATTGTTACGAAATCACAGGACACCAGTCTGGTGTGTACTCTGTCTTTAATGAAACCGACTGTAATGGCCCCCTGCAGTCAGAGTGCCTCATGGTAGAGGTCACATGACTACAGCAAGCCAGGAGGTATGTTGGTACAGTATTGCATTTCTATCCCAAACATTCCCTTTTCATAAAAAAAAATTTGCATGCATTATAATTTACACTGTGATTTGCCCAAGTTACTCACTATGCACACAACTGTTCTCATGCATTAGTAGTTTGTCATTCTTGTCAGCCTCTGCACATGCATTGCACACACAGCCATTAAATCGTGATGCTTTCTTAATGGTGTGCATGCGTGTTGTCATTGGTTGTTCATCTGGTTGATTTTCCTTCTCCAGCGAGTGTTGTTCCCTTGTCACTTGTTGCCACGGTAACTGTTATTATTCCATTTCCGTTGTTGGGGTGCTGTGGACCTCTGGGGCTGATGGTTGTTCTGTTGTCTGTGCAGTTGGTGAATTCTTATTTTCCTGATTGGCCACCTGCTGTGATGGAACTGCTTCTCCAGTTATGCGTATGTGTCTGCGGTTGTGACGGTATATCTGGTCGTTCACTTCCACCGCATACGATCGAGGTGACATCTGCTCTACGCAGGTCACAAGTTGCCACTTGGGCTGACTCTTGTTGAGAGCATTAAAGGTTTCTACCCTGACTGGATCTCCAATGCTTAATTCTGGCAATGGTTGGTGGTTTTGTCAAACTGAAATTTAGCTTTCTACCATTTCACCTTGATTTTGTCACTCACGTCTGCTACTACTTCTGGTTTCAGTAGGTTTTTTGCTATTGGAAGAGTAGTTTGGGTGCAGTGTGACATTAGTCTTTGTACTGGACTACTTTCTATGCCTTCAGTAGGTGTGTTTCTCCATTCGAGGATTACCATGTATACATCTGTGCCAGATTTACTCACTTTCTTTATGATTCCTTTGGCAATTTTCACTGCTGCCTCAGCCTTTCCATCGGACTGGGGATAGTGTGGAGATGATGTATGGTATTGAATTTCCCAATCCTTTGTGAAGTGGCTGAATTCTTCACTCGTAAACTGAGGGCCATTGTCGCTTATCACAATGTCTGGAATGCCATAACAACTGAAGTGTGCTTTCAGGCATTCTACAATTTCACCAGTAGTCATTGAAGTCAGCTGGTCTCCAGTGACAAGATAATCAGTTCCTGTGAGAGTGAAGAGGTCGACTCCCAGCTTTATCCGAGCTCTGTCTGGGATGTCATGTGTCATCAGCAGCACTTTAGCTTGCTCAGCTTGATATTCGTTACAGGCACTGCACTGGCTGATGTGGTCCTTGATTTCATTGCTCATGTTTGGCCAATACAGCTTTCTCTTTCCTTCCTCAGATCCGACTCAATTCCTTGGTGGCTTGCATGGTTGCACTTTAGCAGCTCTCCTCTTAACTCTTTAGGGATAATGCCTCTATTTCCTTTGTACAAGATGCCACCTTGGGCTGTCAATTCATCTCTGTAAGCCCAAATATGCTCTTGTGACCTTGACAACACTCACAGGAGTGTCCTTGATGCTGTCAGGCCATCGTTTCATCCCAGTTCTGGCACGAGCTCACAGGACATCGGTCTGTTGTGTACTCTCTTTAATGAAACTGACTGTAATGGCCGCCTGCAGTCAGAGTGCCTCATGGTAGTGGTCACATGACTACGGCAAGTCAGGAGGCACATTGGTACAGTATTGCATTTCTATCCCAAACAGATATAGAGGCACTGGAGAAGATGCAATAAAGATTTACTCGAATTATACTGGAACTGAGAGGTTATACCTATCAGGAAAGATTGAATTGACAGGGGCTAATTTTTCTCTAGAATAGAGAAGATTGAGCTTTGTGTCCCGATAGAGGTCTTTAAAATTATGAAAGGGTTTGATAGGGTAGACATAGGGAAGATGTTTCCTCTTGTGGTGAGACCAGAACTAGAGGCCATAAATATAGGACAGTCACTAATAAATCCAGTACATTAATCAGGAGAAAGTTCTTTATGTAGGGTATGGTTATGATGTGGGACTTGCTACCAGAGGGAGTGATTGAGGTGGATAGCATTGATGCATTTAAGGGGCAAAAGGAATAGAAGGATATGTTGATAGAGTTGGGGAATTAGGGTGGGAGGAGGCTTATGTGGAACATAAACAATGACATAAACCTGCTGGGCCGAATGGCCTGCCACTGGGCTGTAAATACTTGGTACTTTGTAATCCTTTACAATCCTACTATGATCACCAGAGAGTAGTCATTAGGGTAACTGGCCATTACAGAATCCATGGTTCTGAGCCCTGGTGCTATCTCCCTGTCACTGTCAGTACAAACATTTCTTATTCCTTCTCAGAATGTGGGTGACACTAGAAAGGGTGAATTTGTTGCCCTCCCTGGTTACTCTGCAGTGCATGTGATAAAGGTACTCCCACAGTCTAATTGAGGTGCTGAGGATGATTGAAGGAGTTGATAGGGTAGATAGAGAGAAACTATTTCCTCTGGTGGATGAGTCCAGAATAAGAGAGCGTAATCTTAAAAGCAAAGCCGGGCCTTTCCTGTGACATCAGGAAGCACTTCTTCACTCAAAGGGTAGTGGAAATCAGGAACTCTCTCCCCCAGAAAGCTGTTGGGGTTGGAGATCAATTGAAAATTTCAAAGCTGAGATTGATATATATTTTTTATGTAAGTTTATGAAGGGTTATAGAACCAAGGTGAGTAGATGGAGTTAAAATTTTAGATCAGACATGACCTAATTGAATGCTGGAACAATCTTAAGGGGCAGAATGGACTGCTCTTGGTCTTATGTTCCTTAACCTTGTCGAAACTAGGTGGGGTATGTTTCAACAGGGGAGAGAATGTGCATATCATTATCTGTCAGACACACATTCTACCTGTGTGGATTTCTCAAGAGTTTGGTTTGGAGATGCAGATATGAGGGATGGATTTCTGGGCATATCAGAATCTCAGATCAACAAGAGAACAGTTCCTAGTGACGAACATTATTTCCAGGTAATTGTTATAAATTGTTTTAGAGCGTTACTATTTCAATGATGTTTTGTGCATTGTATATACAGGCAGCTTATTAAATACCTCAATTTAAGGGGACTTATGGCAAGATAGGGCCTCACATAGAATTTACAGCACAGAAACAGTTCATTTGGCTAACAGGCCTATGCCGGTGTTTATGCTGCACATGAGCCTCCTCCCACACTAATTCATCTCACTCATCACCACATCCTTCTATTCCTTTCTCTCTCAAGTGCTATCTAGTTTCCCCTTATGTACATCAATGCTGTTTGCCTCAACCACTTCACATGGTAGCGAGTGCTTCATTCGAAGTTGAGCAGAAAAGCAGCCATTGGGATTGGGTATGGGGTTCCCGAGACATGTTGTGTTTCTGGCTTTGCTACATGGTTTTGACTACGACTAACTCTTCATAATCAACAAAGAATCTTGTTTAATTTAAACTCTGGATGAATTGAGAAGTACAATCCCTTTGGTCTAATGAACCATATTGGTGTGAACTTATTGGACACATTATGCAGTCTTCATTTAGGGCTTGTATTTTTATTTTAACTTCTGTTTGTACTTTTATGTTCATCATACATATAGAACACAGGGTGAGGAAATGTTGATTACACTTTTGAGGCCGACTTAATGGCTCACAAGCGATACAAGTAATGAATGTCTTCTGTTGGGCTCACTAGTGACAGTATACAGTCTATTTCCCATCCAAGATGCTCTTCACATAATTCATGCTTGTAATTCTAGTTGTGGTTCTTGATGGGTTTATTTTTAAGGCTTTTAATGAGACTGAAAGTTAATCATCTACACTTGAAAGATAGAAATTAGTTAAATGTTTGGCGATATGCCAGAGTAGGAAACATATGTCCTTGAACTTTGGATTCAGATTGAAGTTAAAGGAGGTTTTGCTGTTTAAAAAGTGGTTTTAACCACTTAATTTTTTTCAAAGAGGCCTGAAAGACTAATAACTGATAAATCGAAAGGGGTACCTACAGTAAATTGGGATTGTTGGTACATAGTGAGTGAGATTGGGTTGATTTAACAATGGCTGGTGTGTGATAGGCTGCTGTTTCCATGGCAATATTTTTTGTGATGGAACGTATGTACGTTTGGCTACTAGATGACAAGTTTCATGTTACACTGTACTGACATTTTATGGAACTACCCATCAGTTCAAATTACTAGATAATAATGTAAGATTGGGATTGCAGTCGAGCTCACATGATAGAGTGAACATTTAGTCGATGTTATATGGTTTGATTTTGAGATCTTTATTTGAATTGCTGGCTACCACTACAGATGGAAGTGACCACAGTTGGGTTTTGTGGTTTATAATTTCTGAACTCATTTATTATTGCCTTCTAAAACTCCAGGGGCCATTTTCAGTCAGGCTGGGAAGAGGATGGAGTGGGGGGGGGGGGGGGGGGGGGGTGGGGGTGGTGGTGGTGGTGGCGGGGTGGTGGAATTAATGAGCTGTCCAGATCCCTCCGTGTGAAAGATTTTAACACCCGGGCCTGATTTACAGGCCTAGCCACTGATTCCCACCTGAAGGCTATGGGCCTGTCATTACAGCTGGTGGGGGTCACTGGGGACCCACAGAAACAATTCATGCCGAGGTAAGTTGGATTTTGGAGTGGGCGAAAGAGTCAGCAGGTCCATGACTGGGGAAGGGGGAAGCCCAGGGCAAGGGAAGCCCATTATACCTTTGTAGGCTGCACTCCTGCTTCTCTTGATCCACTAAGAACCTTTAAAAAACTATGAAAATCCCTCTTACCTTCTGTGGCTTGGATCCTAGGAGATTGGAAACTATGTGACCTTATTAGGGTTTGCAGTTACAATGGCATGTGTGCTACAATTATGTCATTGGGTAAACACTACCATTTAAATTAGGCCCCCACTCCTCTAAGATGGGTAGCCTTCCCATGCCTGAATACATGCAAGTTAAAATGGTTGCGGGAACACAGTGAGAAACCCTCCCCCCATCATCTTAACCCCCACCATCCCCTCCCCACATCATTCTTGCCAGGTGCTGAGGTTTAAAATCTGCTGTGAAGGAAAGGAAAAATTGTACCACCATATCGTGTTCTTCAGTCATCCTAAAGCTTCCTTTCACGTCCAGTGAATTATGTTTGACATTTTGCAGGGAAATGTGGTCGCTAGTGTATATACAGCAGGGTCCCAACACTTAGCAAATATGATAACTAACTACGTAATCAGTGTTTGGAGAGATTGTTGAGGGATAAATGTTGACCTGGAATCTCTCTGTTCTTCCAATAGTGCCATGGAATCATTTACATCCACTTGAGAGGGTAGCCATGTCTGTAAGTGGTGTGGGGAGGGGAAACTCAGGACTCCGTCATTTAGTACAAAAGAAAGCAGGGATTGAGGGGACTTGCTATGACCTGAATGAACGGCCCTGATGTCTATTGCTGTTTAGGGAGTGCTCCTTTGGAGGATACTGCAGAGGTTGGGCAATGTACCAGGTCAGTTCCAATTTGTCACTCACAGTTCTGTTATCATTCATCTTAAACTCTGTTTGCCTGAGTTACCCATTTTCTCATCCATATGATGCAGGGCAATGTGAGTATGAAATTTTACCCAGCAAGTGGTACTGACCTGGAACTCGCTGCCTACGAGGGTGGTGGAAGTGGAGACAATCAATTATTTCAAAAAGGAAATTGGATGGGCACTTGAGGGAAATAAATTTGCAGAGCTACAGGGACAGAGTGGGGGAATGAGACTGACTGGGTTGCGCTACAGAGAGCTGGCATGGACTTGATGGGCCAAATGGCCTCCTTCTGTGCCGTAATGACTCTAAGACTCTTAACTGACATGCGTAAGGAATCTGCAGCCATTATTCTGGACTCATGGCTGATATCTGATATCTATAAGATAAATTGTGGATATAGATTTGCAAGAATTTTAGTTTGTTTTGTGGTCAGTGTCTTTGATGTGATCTGTACTCTGCTCCTCTTGTTCTGCTAGCTTGGTCTTGTGTGAGATGAGAAGCCTGGAGGTAACACAAGCCAACTGAAGGGCACATTTAATTATAGAGAATTGTCACGAGGAAAGAAGCACGTTGAGAATACCTGATGGTATCTGGTGCCCAGTCATTCCCAGCCAGTACCTCATTAATCAGGAAACCAGAAAGTGATAAGGATAAGCTTGGAACAACAAAGTAAAGTCTAAAATACAAATAAGGAAATTAGAGTAAATGTGATGGATGTAGTAGATCGGGAGAGAAATCCAGAGATAGAATAAATAAATAACTAAAAATAAACAAAACAGGTAGTGAAAGACGAGTAAAGGCAAGAAGATGAATTGAAGAATTTTGATATAAATGTACTCTAAAGTCTTTCCTTTCTTTGCAGGAAGTGACATTTTCTTCAATTACCTTATCACCACTCTTTTAACATTCATTCTTGGGATTTGGGCATTGTTGTCAACACCTAGTTGCCTTGAGAAAGTGGTGGTTGGCTGCTTTCTTGAAATGTTGCAGTTCATTGGTGTAGGACACCCACACTGCTGTTAGGGAAGGAGTTCCAGGGTTTTGACCCAGTGATGACGAAGGTGATATATTTCCAAATCAGGCTGGTGGTGTGATTTAGAGGGGAACTTGCAGGTGGTGGTGATCCCATGCACCCCCTGCCCTTGTCCTTCTAGGTGGTAGAGGTCACAGGGTTGGGAGGCACTGTCGAAGAAGCCTTGGTAAGTTGGTGCAGTGATCCTGTAGATGATACATACTGCAAACACAGTGCGCCAATGTTGGAGAGCGTTGATGTTTACCATTTAAACGATAGACTTGCCAAGCTAAGAGTAAGAAAGTAGAGAAATTTTATGAGTGAGTAGGAATGCTTAAACTACATTAAAGAGAAATCAAATTTGTAGCCATTTGAGGTGTAAAAAGACCGATTGGGAAAATAGAAAGGTCAACACACAATGTGAGGTGACTAACATAGTTGGACATGTGTATAGGAACAAAGCGTTATCTTGTTAGAAGTTTGGATTTCTAAGATGCATTTAACATCTCTCCTCAGGGTTCTGACTATTGGGATTTTCTTGACCTGTGTTTATTTGCTTTCCAATGATGCTATTTGATAAGACTCAGTGTTGCACCAGCTCAGGGTGAGATTGGGTGAGATTCTGCAAATATCACGAAACGTCCCAATGGATTATTGCTGGAAAAAACATAATAAACATATAACACCTTCATACGCTGGCTTCTCTTATCACTGACAGTCAGAATGGATAATTGCTGTCCTCTATTTTCACCTTCAAATCCCTGTGCTGCTTTGTGTAAATTGCAAAGTTCAAATACTGGGCTTTGAATTACATTAGTGCTAACAGTTTGTTCTCAATTCCCTGCCTTCACTTGATCTTTGCTTTATGGTAGCCAAAAGTCGCAGAATAAGATTGGTTTGTATACTAATTCCACCCAGCCAATGTCATATAGCAATTATTTCCATAATCCAACACACAGAACCATTTACTGAAGAGGACAGGTACTGAGTGCATTAGCTACAAGTTGATAATTCACTGACGATTGATTAGTTATGGTCACTTCTAGAAGGTGGGATATAATTGGTATCAAACAAATACCTCATCATATATTCCATTCTTTCTGGATATCAAAATGCCAAAAGTTATAAACATGGTTTAAATCTGTTTACAAACTGGGTTCAGGGAGGGTATTGAAAGGGTCTCTCCTTCACAGTACCATCTGTTCTTAGTTATATAGTCTAAGGCGTGAAACAGGAAATGCCTGGAAATAATCTCATTGTATGTGACGCAAAGGCACTGTGTGAGAGTTAGAGTTCGAGTTCGAGTTAGAGTTAGAGTTGGCTGGGGAGTGCAACAGGAGTGTGGTTCTCACCTCTTGTGCTCGTATTCTCATCTCACCAGTTTTTTACGATTACGGTTAGGGTTACACAGGGTTTGGGTTAGGGTTAGGATTACACAGTGTCACCTTCCATATCAATTCCCCTTTTGCTTTGTTAAGAGGATCACCATATGTAGAATTATGTCTCTTCTTTTGAGACTGTCTTCTACACTTAACTGCCAATTTTAACCCTGCTCTGTTGGCAGGAATGACAGAGGTGAAGTAGATGTTTAAAATGGCAGCTGGGCGATCGTCGCGGCATCTCCGCCTACCGGCATTTAAACTCTCGAGTGTTATGGTGCAGTTAGGCTGCTCGATGGTGGCAGTTCAGGGAATCATAAATATTGAAATGTCAGAGTTTCATGATAGCAGTTGGCGCCCCACACCAAGTTAATCTTGCAATGCAAGAATCGCACACAGTGTCTGTGCTGCCAGCAAAAGCCAGCAGCAAGCATCAACAGGTCTGAAGAGGCCCAGGTATGCAATGAATTTGTGCCCTCATGGTCCAACAAAGAAATCCTGGGCCTCGTCTGCCTTGGGTTTTCCTCCAAATCTCGTCTAGCCATGTCCAGCTCAGACCCCCAGATCCTGCATGACTAACCTTGCCAGGGATTGTATTCTTCGTCCAGCACTATTCCCACTTCAATGACAGAACAGCCTCGAGGGGCTGAATGGCCTACTGGTATTCCTGTTTCTAGTTTATTCTATAAAGTTGTGTTACATTGCCATAGGAGATGTGGAAGGACGAGTGATCAGAATAGAATTCGACATGAACCAGGTATTGTGCAACAGTGCTACTGTGTTAAATGGGTGTTGATTCAATTCTTCATCACTGTAACATTTTTGTAATGGACACAAAGGAACAGGCGTGGGTGCCATCGTGTGTCATTTTCCCAATCATGTGCCAATTTTGTGTGCAAAGTTTGCATGCAATGAGAAGACTGAATATGTAAAAATCTATAGAGCAACTCAAAGAGGAGAGGGAAAAGGGATTGACATACTAGGCCCCAATCTGCCAAGAATGAGGCACATTAATTTAGTCATGAACATTGATTTTAAACTGTTACTGGAGTGATGAAAGGACTTGTTAAACAGATCAGCCATGGCTGGAAAATACATTTGCATATTAACAGACGGTGATTGGAAGGACAAAGGACCATTCCCTGACACATTCAACCCACAATGGGCCTTGATCATTGTGTGTAAGAGGAACATTCCAGAGACTGCTAAGGTGATACAATCCAGACCAGTTAGTCACATGACTACCCTGCTTGGCAACCTGGTTTTTTTCTGAATTGTACAAACAGTTTGAACTGAGAGTGTCTGTTTGCTCCTGGACTGAGGAGATCTCTCCTGTCTGCTCCCATCTCTTTCTCACAAGCCTCTGAATCCACTGAAAACACATGAACCCCAAGAGAGAAATGTCTCCTACAGTGAACAAGGTTTAAGAAGAATACTGGACCCCAATGAAAAGCAAGATCTACCTACAATCAAGGACTCAACAGTGAGCTTGAAGAACGGTAACAAAAACTCTCCAGATATTGCCTCAGACTTTTCCACTTTATTTTTCTTCTGCTCTTTTCTGTCCCTATTTGCATGTGTGTATCGCAAATGCATGCTAACGTGGGCACGTCGTGTATCCAAAGCTGTCAACCAAATCAGAGTTGAAGTTTAATAAATTTCAACTTTTCTTTTTTAATGCTAAGAAAGCCTGTTTGTGCTGGTTTATTTGCCTTAGAATTGGAAAACGATGAACAAGGATTCACCAAGGGGAAGCTAAAAACATGTTGTGTTTAAAATAAAACCCTGTTATAGTAAGACCAGATGAAGGCTGAAAGGGAACCCTAGACCTCTTTCTCACCTTGTCATAACAGAAATTTGGGGGCTAGCATCCGGAATTGACCCACAGATAAACAAATGAAATTGGAAGTGGGAAGCCAAATTGTTCCCAATCAAAAAAGATTTCAATACAGGTTTTCTTGTGATTGTGTGTGCTTGGAACTAACATGTATGCGACTGAAGCTAGTAGCTCCCCAAGCCAGGGTGAAGTAACTTGGGATAAGTTAAAAGCACTGTCTATGGAGGAGCTGAGAAAAATGGATGAGCAGTGTGGGATCACTATACATGGCAAGGCTAGGAAGCCTGAACTCCGAAGACTAGTGGCCAACCGCTTTTCCCTTGAATCTGAAGATGCAGAAACAGGGTTAAAAGCAGACTCCGACAGGGTATTGTTAGCAAAGATACAATTGGAACAAAGGTAACTTGAATTAGAAGAAAGAGAAAGAGCGAGGCAGGAGGGGGAGAAAGAGAGAACCTTCCAGAAGGAACGTGAAGAAATTGAAAGGCTAATACGGAGGAGCATAATTCAGGGCTGGGTATTAATTCAACTAATTCCAAATTCAGTGAGGAGAATTTTTTGTGTCCTTTGAGAAACTGGCAAGGCAGATAAAATGGCCAGCTGAGACCTGGCCTCTTTTATTACAAAGCAAGCTAACCGGAAAAAACCCATGAGGTTTATTCCCTGTTGCCAGGTGAGTTCATCAAATAATGAACTAACCAAAAATGCTATCCTCAGGGCATATAAATTAGTACCCAAAGCCTATTGTCAAAAGTTTAGAACCCTCAAGAAGCAAGCTGATCAAACTTATCTGGAGTTTGAAAGAAGTAAGCAGCTGGCTTACTTTGACCAGTGGCTGTGGGCTCTTAAAGTACAGCTCAGTTCTGAGAATCTCAGAGAAGTAATTCTGTTAGAGGAATTTAAACACTATCTCCCATTCTTCATAAAGACCCATGTAGGGGAGCAGCGGTTTCAGAGAGCCCAGCAAGTGGCCGTTCTGGCTGATGAGTTTGCTTTAATTTATTAATCGGTTTCTCATGGGAGAACCTTTCCTAGTCACCCCCATAAATCCGAAAAGGAGAACGGGTGGGAAGGTGATAGGAGCCCAAGCAGTCCTGGGAGAGAAAGAAAAGCAAGAGACACAGGGGCCCCTCCTCTAGCCAAAAATGAGGGTGTTATAAGCAGGAGTGAGACCCAGAGACCTGTGTGCTTCCATTGTAATAAAGCAGTGCATTTAAAAGCTGACTGCTGGAAACTAAAGGGAAAACCTGTAGGGTTAATCAGGGCACACCTGCTCATATGGTCATAACAGGGATGCATTGCTTGCTTTTGTAAAATGTTCTCTTGAACATGTTGTTACCAAGAGATATATTCTGTGAGTTGCTTTTTAATACCTGCTATTGAAATGCTTTTGTCAAATCACCTCAGGAAAGAGGGAGCAAAATCAAAATCACTTCCTGTACTCGGCAAATATACAAGATTCTGGTTCATCCTCCAGCTGCTTTTACCTCTCTATATTTTATAAAGAAAATCAATGCCTCCCCTTGTCCCACTTTGGCTCGGTATTGCATTGAGGATCTGTACTGTATGTGTCCAAAACCTTACGCCTCATCAGTGTGTAGAAATGGAACAAGGTGGACAGAATGACTGCTAATTGTTCTAAGCATTAATAGCATACAATGGTCATACCCAGTGGTACACCCACTGCCTTTGTACCTGGGATACACAGTGTATATAACAAGATGAGCATGATATGCATGGTATTTGTCCATTGCATTCCATGAATCTTTAATATCGACAGGATCAGAACTGATACAACAGAATCATTTGAAGCTTTTATTGGTGCCAGTGAATACCATAAAATATTCAGTGTGCTTATGATTATTTGAGATACTATCGTCTCTCTCTATCCACGATGCATTATGTGTTCGAAAGTCATGTATGGCTCTTGTAGGAGGGATCTGTCCCATGACAGTGACTGCCCTTGGCATCAAGGCAGCACTTGACTGAGTATGGCATCAAGGAGCCCTAGGAAAACTGGAGTAAATAGGAATCAGGGGGAAAACTCTCTGCTGGTTGGAGTCATACCTAACACAAAGGAAGATGATTGTGGTTGTTGGAGGTCAATCATCTCTGCTCCAGGACATCACAGCAGGAGTTCCTCAGAGTAGTGTCCGAGGCCCAACCATCTTCAGCTGCTTCATCAATAACCTTCCTTCAATCATAAGGTCAGAAGTGAGGATGTTCACTGATGATTGCACCATGTTCAGCACCATTCACAACTCCTCAGATACTGAAGAAGTCTGTGTATAAATGCAGCAAGACCTGGACAATATCCAGGCTTGGGCTGATAAGTGGCAAGTAACATTCGCACCATAAAAGTGCCAGGCAATGACCATCTCCAACAAGAGAGAATCTAACCATCTCCCCTTGACATTCAATGGTAATATGATCGCTGAATCCCCCACTATCAACATCCTGGGGGTTACCATTGATCAGAAACTGAACTGGTGTCACCATATAAACACCATGGCTACAAGAGCCTCCTGACTCCCCAAAGCCTATCCACCATCCACAAGGCACAAGTTAGGAGTGTGATGGAATACGCTCCACTTGCCTGGATGGGTGCAGCTCCAACAACACTCAAAAAGCTCGACACCATCCAGGACAAAGCAGCCCGCTTGATTGGCACACCACCTACAAACATTCACTCCCTCCACCACCAACGCACTGTGGCAGCAGCAATGTACCATCTACAAGATGCATTGCAGTAACGCACCAAGACTCCTTAGACAGCAGCTTCCAAATCAGCGAACGCTACCACCTAGAAAGACAAGGGTAGCAAATGCATGGGAACACCATCACCTGCAAGTTCCCCTCCAAGCCACACACCCCATCCTGACTTGGAACTATATTGCCGTTCCTTCACTGTCACTGAATCAAAATCCTGGAACTCCCTTTCTAACAGCACTGTGGGTGTACCAACCCTACATGGACTGCAGCGGTTCAAGAAGGCAGCTCAGCAGCCCCTTCTCAAGGGCAATTAGGGATGGGCAATAAATGCTGGCCTATCTAGCGATGCCCACATCCCATGAATGAATAAAATAAAAATTTAAGGTTATGCCTCCTGGTTCTGGACTCCCCCACCGGAGGAAATCGTTTCTCTCTATCTACCCTCTCAACTGCTTTAATCATCTTAAGCACCTTAATTAGATCATCCCTTAATCTTCTGTACTGAGGGGAATATAAGCCTAGTTATGCAACCTGTCCTCTTAGTATCACTCTGGTGAATCTGGGCTGCAGCCTCTCCAAGGCCAGTATATCCTTTCCAAGATGCCGTGTCCAGAACTGATCACAGTTTCTCCAGATGGGATCTGACAGTGCTCTATGTAACTGTAGCAAAACTTCAACACATTTTTTATTCCAGCCCTCGAGATAACGGTCAACAATGCATTAGCCATTTTTTTCTTGTTAATTTTTGCACCTGTCCACTAGCTTTTAATGATTTCTGTAGTTGATCGCTCTACTCCTGCACAGCTGTTAGCTTCTCACCGGGGTTAAAATGGTGGGGAATTCACATTGGGTTCCTGATGTGCTCTCACCCCCAGCAATTTTAACTAGTCTGCAATCAGGCATGGTTGGGAAGGCTGTCCACCCCAGAGGAGTAGGGCTCTAATTTCACTGGCAAAGTCATGTCCCAATGATGTCACCAAGGTGCACATGCACCATTTAACCATGGGCCTAAGGGCTGTTTGCCTCCCCCTCCAATGCTATGGACAGCCAGGAACTGGTCATCGGAGGCCCAGGTCAGTTACAATTTCTTTCAATCTTTAACGGTTTCTTGTGGGCCCGGAGCGGCAGGAGTGGGAACGAATGCTTAATTGTTAATCCAGTAGCAAGCTATTCTATTCATATTATTCACAGAGCTGCAAGTTTCAGGTCATGGGAGACACAGTTGAGTATGTGGAGAAATTGCAAACCTTTTTTTAAAAAACCTTCAAATAGTATTTTACATTAGAGGATCCTTTGCTTTTTCTCTTGTTGCTTATCCATTTCAGAGATGATTGACTGAGTTATTCAAAGCTCAGGAAAATGTCTAGTGTACACAGATTAGGGAAGTGAGGTTGCTTATACTGTATCATATCAGCGTTAGTCAGATGGCAGAGAGCTGTATACACACATTGGCAGCTGATGCTAATCCTGTCACAGCTTTATATCACTTCCAACCAGATAATCAATGCAACTGTTTGCAACCTTGAAGTTAACCCTCCTTTGGAGGTCATCAAAAGTCTATTGGTTGGCCGCTATGGTTTCCAAACAGGGATGGCTGGGGTGATCATGAATGTATACACTCATCAAGTGCACAGGGCTGGAAATGTCTGACAAAACATTTGGAAAAAGACTGGCAGGAGACCAACTCACAGGGAGAAAATGTAAATTGGAAGTAGTAATTAGATTTATGCTCTGTATGACATTGCTCGAATGTGCGGTCAAGCCAGATACAGGATACAGTTGCACTGTGTATCTGTAATGCATTCGTCATTACTTTTGTTCTACAGCTTGGCAGAAAGGCTCAATAGCATGAACAAGTGGTCAACGAAGTAAGATGGGAGGAGGCTCGGGTGGAGCATAAATACCGGCATAGGCCTGCTGGGCCAAATGGCCTGTTCTGCACTGTAAATATTATGTGATTCCATGTCATTTCCAAGGTTTACATGATATAAAGACGATACTGGTTTACAAGATACCCTCAGAGCAGTAACCCTGACAGTGAAGTATAGTAGCAGAGTCCTATGGTTCTCAAACTGGGGTCCACATACACCTGGGAGTCTGTATAGACTTTCCGGGATCCACAAAATAATGTGCAAGTATGAGCCAGGAGGCGGGAGCAGAGTGCAGCGCAGAGTGGGCTGGCTGCCTCACCTAGGAGGGTAGCATGCATGGGGGAGCACTAGAGCGGCACCCACATAAATACTTGCTTTCCTAAAAGTGTTATTAAAACACTCTTTACGCACACCACTTTCATATTATAAGTATTCTAAGGTGCTATAATTTAGATGGGGGAGGGAGCTCTGTGACTACAGTGGTGGTTATATCACTGCACAAGTGATCTCGAGAGCTGGACTAATAATCTGGAGATGTCAGTTCAAATCCCACCAGGGAAAATTGGGCATTTGAATTTATTTTAAAACTAAACAGTTAAATCTATCTGGTGTAAAAAGCTATTGCCATTCTCTTCACATGGTGGGTGATATTGAGGCTTCGGAGAGGCTGCAGAGGCAACTCGAGACAAATTGAAAGTTTGAAGCAATGTAGTTATCAAAATAGAGGAAAAGAGTTGGGACTCTGCAGTTTAGAGAAGCGTAGACTTAGGAGTGATCTGATTGAGATTGTAAGATGATAAAGGGAATAGATTGTGGGGGTTATTCTGGTGAAAGGGTGAAAAGAGGTGCTAAACGCTCATTAAATGCTCAACTGTGTTCATAAGTCTGTTTGTAAGTCTGGTTTTAAGTACATAATTATGGTCCTAATTACTGATACAATGATTTGAATTTGACGAGGTGTTAAACCATAAACTCAAGCAATGATTAGGCACAATGTTCGTGCAGCAGTATCTGTGGACTCCTCGCACCCACTTCCACAGAATGTGTGGAGTGGGCTGACTGACAGACAGCAGCGCATTTCAGGGTGGCTCAGGGACCAAGTGAGAGGGTCCACAGTTTCTACGGCAATGAAGGTCCTGGTGGTGGGTTGTCCACCTTGCCCACCTTGCCCTCCTGTCCCTCTCTTCTCCTCAACCTCCTCCTCCTCTTGTGACTCCTGAGCTTAACCCTCAGGCACAATTGTTGGCAGTAACGGCTGACCTCTCCTAATTGCCAGATTGTGCAGCAGGCAGCAAGTCACCATGAGTGTGGAGCTCTCCTGTCACTCCTGTCCCTCTACCTTCCAGCAGCTGGTGCTGCTCTGCCCAGCCTCATGAGGTCCTCCCATTCCTCCTGTGGACCAAAGTGGACCCCCTAGCAAGATGCTGATGACTCTCTTTCTCCTGGTGACTCCTATAAGGTGTCAAATAAGGTAGAGTAGTACAGCACTCTCCTATTAGGTGAAGTCCTAAGAACATTTCTGGAATAAATATTGATAGAGGGTTGGTGAAGCCGTCAGAAAATGACCCAGGAAGTCTCCTGATGTGTTTCAAAAGTCTTCTTCAAACCTCCAGTAGCAAGTGAACAGTAAAAGGTGATATACCTTTAAGTAACACATAAAATCCCCCGCAACAATGGCCGCACTTTAACACCCCCGCACCACCCCCCCCCCCCCACGCCCCCGGAAGTGGGCTAGGAGGTGGGGGGCTTAAAATTGGGTGGGAGGTGGTGGTGGGGGGAAGTGGTTCTGCCATGCCTGTCGCCTACCCACCCCCAATGCTATTTTACCAGTGGCAGATGGGCACTTTGGCACCTGAGGAAGCTGCCTAGTAACACATCCCAGCATCCTTGTGGGCTGGGGTGACCCTCCTGATCGAGCACCCTGTGCCACACAGAGGGCCCCTTCAGCAGCAAGGGCCACCCCGCTAAAATAACCCCTCCTGCCTTACACTCCGACACTCCCCACTCTTGCTGGGGCCTAGGCAATTATCCCTGGCAAGGCCCAACCCCCACTTATCCGTTCTGAAGCCGATGATGTCCATGGTCCTCTTCTTGCTGGGTGCAGCAGTGGCCACTTCTCCTGGCCTCCTATTGGCCCTCCAGCTTCAGGAGCCTGCCTGCCTGCCGTCCTTCAGCAAGCCTGCGCTCTGACTATTAATTGGCAATTCGGTGAAAATCACGTTGAGTGACTGTTTCCCACAACGTGAGGGCTTCTGACCCCCATTTCAACATGACAGCAGGATCCTAAAGCCTGTAGAAAAATCCTATCCAGAACCTCTACAAACTACAACAAACAGAACCCATGACTAAAACTACAGCAAAGTCTCCTGATAAAAGCAAGATTATTTCTCCAGCAAAATACAGTGAGTGGAGGAGAGTTACACAGTACAAATTATGGATGTAAAATCAATCCCTGGGTAGTCTCCAGGCATGATTGTCAGGGGAATTACTGTATCATCTCCATTCTGAGCACGAATTGAAGTGTTCCTATATGCAGCCTTAAAAAAAAAAGATTATTTTTCCAATTTGTTCCTGTGTCGAATTGGTCATGAAACCCAGACATGTGACAAATGCAATGCCAGGCACCTTTAGCCACTGGACTATCTGGGAAGCCTTGACTGTACAATTTAATGGCTGTTACTTAGCATGGGATCCACTGTTTAACCTTTCTCTTTGGATCTTGTGGATGTTACTCCAGCATCAGGGAAACTTTGCTGTAAAGATCACAAACGCACTGAAAATCAGAATTTTCCCTTTGGCAGAGAGAATGCAATGAAAATAAAACTTACAATATCCTGTATATGGTTGCATTTTGATCTGTAACATGATAAAAAAAATTCTAGTGGCTTATGTATGGATTAAGATTCCCATTTAAAATTTCCAATTTTCAAATCTCTGTACTACAGGCCTTTAGCCAGTCAATCGAAGGCTGACGTATTCACAGTTTAACAGTCCCATATTATGCTGGCAATCAACTGATGATATTTACTATAATAAACATTAATATTCAAATCATTTGCAAATGTTGAAATTGTTGGATTAGAGGTTTGTATGTATGCAAATATTTGAATCAGGAATTCGGTACAAGGTGAGCAAACAGGATGGCATTTAGTCTGCTACGTGGATCTCTTTGATTTTATGAAGCTGATTGTATTTTTTTTCCTGCAGGTGTCCTGCTTGCTGCAGAAAAGAGCAGGCAAATATCAGGACCCAGCGATAAGGCAGCAGCATGAGAGGGGGTAAGTGACTGACCACATTTTGAATGCCCCACCACCACCTGGTACACAGGGGTAGTGAGGGAGGATGTGGTACAGGAAGGGGGTTAAAATCAGGGCTTTAATGTCTGATATCTGACTTTAGCATTCAATTACATATCACATTTACTGCTTTTCTTTAAAAACATTTTTTTCCGATGTTTAAACTTTGCTCCCCTATTTTCTATCTCCCCTCATGCCCTCTCCGAGCTCATCATGTCCATAAGACTCACTTCCTGCTCACTCGACCATTTTCCCACTAAACTCCTGACTGCCCAACTTCCCTTCTTAGTTCCCATGTTAGCTGATTTTGTTAATGGTTCTCTCCTCTTCTCCTTCAAATCTGCCATCATTACCCCTGTCCTCAAAAAATCCCTTGATCCCTCCATCCTTGCAAACTACCGCCCCATCTCCAACCTCCCTTTCCTCTCCAAAGTCCTTGAAAAGTCACCTTCCAAATCAATGCCCACCTTTCCTGAAATTCCATGTTTGAATCCCTCCAATCAAATTTTCACCCCTGCCACAGTAACAAAACAGCTCTTATCAAAGTCACAAATGACATCCTATGTAACTGTGACAAAGGTAAACTTTCCCTCCTCATCCTTTTCGACCTGTCTGCAGTCTTTGACACATTTGACCACACCATCCTCCTCCAGTGCCTCTCCACTGTTGCCCAGTTGGGTGGGACTGCTCTCACCTGGTTCCATTTTTATTTATCTAATTGTAGCCAGAGAATCACTTGCAATGGCCTCTCTTCCTGCTCCCGTACCACTACCTCTGATGTCCCCCCAGAATCTATCCTTGGCCCCTTCCTATTTCTCATCTACATGCTGCTCCTCGGCAACATCATCCGACACCCAGCTCTCCCTCACTGCTAACACTTAAATTATTCATCATTTTTAATTTGTCACACCACTTGTCCACCAGTATTAGATGAGCAGAAATTTTCTCCAATTAAATGTTGGGAAGTCCAAAGACAATTGTCTTCGATCCCTGTCAAAAACTCTATTCCCTATCTACCGACTCCATTGCTCTTCCTGGCAACTGTCTGAGACCATTTGCAAACTTGATGTTGTATTTGACCCTGATATGAGCCTCTGACCACATATCCACTCCATCACCAAGATCGACAATTTCCACCTCTGTAACATCATCCGACTCTGTCCCCACCTCAGCTCATCTGCTGCTGGAACCCTCATTCATGCCTTTGTTATCTCTAGACTTGACTATTCCAATGCTGTTCTGGCCTCCCACATTCTACCCTCTGTAAACTTCAGCTTATCCAAAACTCTATTGCTCGTATTCTAACTCGCACCAAGTCCTAATTCACCCATCATCCCGATGCTCCCTGACCTACATTGGTTTCTGGTCCACCCAAGCCTCAATTTTAAAATCCTCATCCTTGTTCTCATTCCTCCAAGGCCTTGCCCCTCCCTTCACTTTCTCTGTAATCGTCTCCAGCCGCACAACCCTCTGAGATAGCTGCGCTCCTCTAATTCTGACCTCCTGAACATCTCCAATTTTAATTTCTCTACCAGTGGATGGTATTGAGCTTCTAGAGTGTTGTTGGAGCTGCACCCATCTAGGCTAGTGGAGAGTATTCTATCACAGTCCTGACTTGTGCCTTGTAGATGGAAGACAGGCTTTGGGGAGACAGGAGGTGAGTTACTCACCACAGAATTCCCAGCCTCTGACCTGCTCTTGCAGCCACAGCATTTATGTGGCTGGTCCAATTCAGTTTCTGGTTAATGGTAACCCCCAGGATGTTGCTGGTGGGGGATTCAGTGATGGTAATGCTGTTGAATGTCAAGGGGAGATGGTTAGATTCTTTTTGTTGGAGATGGTTATTGCCTGGCACTTGTGTGGCATGAATGTAACTTACCACTTATCAGTCAAGCCTGGATGGTGTCCAGGTCTTGCTGCATCTGGACATGGGCTGCTTCAGTAGCTGAGGAGTCACGAATGGTGCTGAACCTTGTGCAATCATCAGTGAACATTCCCACTGCAGACCTTATGATGGAGGGAGGTTCAATGATGAAGCAGCTGAAGATGGTTGGGCCTCGGACACTACCCTGAGGAACTCCTGCAGTGATGTCCTGGAACTGAGATAATTGACCTCCAACAACAACAACCATCTTCCTTTGTGCTAGGTATGACTCCAAACAGCTGAAAGTTTTCCCCTGATTCCCATTGACTTCAGTTTTGCTAGGGCTCCCTGATGCCATACTCGGTCAAATGCTGCCTTGATATCAAGGGCAGGCACTCCTCACCTCTTGGGTTCAGCTCTTGTGTCCATGTTTGACCCAGGGCTGTAATGAGGTCAGGAGCTGAGTGGCCCTGGCGGAACCCAAACTGAGCGCCACTGAGAAGGTTATTGCCACTTGATAGCACTGTTGATGACATCTTCCATCACTTTACTGATGATCAAGAGTAGACTGATAGGGCGTTAATTGGCAGGGTTGGATTTGTCCTGCTTTTTATGCACAGGACATACCTGGACAATTTTCCACATTGCAGGGTAGATGCCGATGTTGTAGCTGTATTGGAACAGCTTGGCTAGGGACATGTGCAAGTTCTGGAGCACAGGTCTTCAGTACTATTGCTGGAATGTTGTCAGGGCCCATAGCCTTTGCAGTATCCAGTGCCTTCAGCTGTTTCTTGATATCACGTGGAGTAAATTGGATATCCTAAAGCCTGTAATACAGGGGACCGCAGGAGGAGGCCGAGATGTATCATCCACTTGGCACTTCTGGCTGAAGATGGACGCAAATGCTTCAGCCTTGCCTTTTGCACTGATGTGCTGGGTTCCCCCATCATTGAGGATGGGGATATTTGTGGAGCCTCCTCCTCCTGTTAGTTGTTTAATTGTCCACCACCATTCATGACTGGATGTGGCAGGACTGCAGAGTTTAGGTCTCATCTGTTGGTTGTCTGATCGTTTAGCCCTGTCAATCGCATGCTGCTTCCGCTGTCTGGCATGCAAGTAGTCCTGTGTTATAGCTTCATCAGGCTGTCACTTCATTTTGAGGTATGCCTGGTGCTGCTCCTGGCATGACCTCCTGCACTCTTCATTAAACCAGTGTTGGTCCCCCAGCTTGATGGTAATGGTAGAGTGGGGGATATACCGAGCCATGAGGTTACAGATTGTGGTTAAATACAATTCTGCTGCTATTGATGGTTCACAGCGGCTCATGGGCCCAGTTTAGAGTTGCTAGATCTGTTCTAAATCTATCCCATTTAGCACGGTGATGGTGCCACACAACACGATGAAGGGTATCCTCAACATGAAGACAGGACTTCATCTTCACAAGGACTGTACGGTGGTCACTCCTATCAATACTGTCATGGACAGATGCATCTGCGACAGGCAGATTGGTGAGGACGAGATCAAGTCGGTTTTTCCCTTTTGTTGGTCCCCTCACCACCTGCCGCAGACCCAGTCAAGCAGCTATGTCCTTTAGGACCCAGCCAGCTCGGTCTGTAGTGATGCTACCGAGCCACTCTTGGCGATGGACGTTGAAGTCCCCCATCCAGAGTACTGCACCCTTGCTACCCTCAGTACTTCTTCCAGTTGGTGTTCAACATGGAGAAACACTGATTCATCAGTCGGGGGTGTGGGGGAGGGGGGGTGCATGGTAGATGGTAATCAGCAGGAGGTTTCCTTGCCCATGTTTGACCTGATACCATGAGACTTCAGGGGATCTCGAGTCCATGTTGAGGACTCCCAGGGTGACTCCCTCCCGACTGTATACCACTGTGCTGCCATCTCTGGTGGGGCTGTCCTGCCGTGGGGACCGGACAGACCCAGGGATGGTAATGGTGGCGTCAGCCCATATGCCGCGGTGGGATTCAAATCCACGTCCCCAGAGCAGTTGCCTGATTTAAAAGCACTATGTAAATGCAAGTTGTTGTTGCTGTCATCACCAGCGGGTGAACTTGGGAGGGAGGCATCAAAGTTGTTCCCCCGGTTGCTATTGGCAACCCTGGCTGGAAGTACACATGTGAATATAGATTGAGGAAAGGATTGAGCTGAAGTGTGATTCCTCTGCAGTCAAATAGCCTGCTGTCACTGTCCCACTCACAGGCGAATGATTATCACTTTTGATAATAGAGGCTGCAGATTTGTACTCCAGCAATCAGTCAGTGCCTTAATGTTGAGAGAAAACTAAAGGGGACGAATAAAGTCAATGCATAATTTCTCAGTGCTAATAAACCTATGCTATTTTTAGTAAATTTAAAATTCCCATTGCGTTGGCTCTGAGCAGATTCATGCTGAGTTTGGAGCTTTGTGTATTCTTTGAAGTTTACTTAGCACTTTCTGCCTCTGTGACATTGGATTTACCCCAGTTTCTATCTGCAATGCAGAGGATGTTATCAGAGGGGACAGCTGTGGACTGTGATAGGGCGAGAAGATGGCACTAACTAACCTCAGGGGAACAAAGAGATAACAGCATTCATAGTAAGAAATGGACAGGGCACAAGCTCCATTTCATTTGCTGGACTCAACTGCTTTTACTGGGTTTCGGATGATCACAACTGGAGTTGGAAGTGGAGGTGTCAGGACGTAAATGTTCTGCTGATGAGATCCATGAGGAAATGCTATAGGCACTGGTGAAGGCAGTGCATTTTTTTGCTGGCAACTAAGGGGGATGAGCTTTAGAGACAGAAGCAAAAAGCTTTTGCTTTTATTTTGTTGTCCAGTCTATGTGTGGATGTGAGAGAAGGAGAAAGGTGAACAATTAGCTTTGATATGTCATTTTACGATCAGAGTTCAAACTACACATGAGCTGTGAATGTTTCTTAGAAGATATTTAATCTTTATAAAGAAAGACATATATTCATAAAACACCTTTCACGACCTCAGGATGTCCCACAGTGCTTTACAGCTAATGAAGTGCTTTTGAAGTGTAGTCATTGTTGTAATGTAGGGAACACAGCAGCCAATTTGCACACAGCTCGCTCCGACAAACAGCAATGAGATAAATTACCTGACCATCTGTTCTTGTTATGTTCATTGAGGGATGAGAACATAAGAACATATGAAATAGGAGCAGGACAAGACCATATGGCCTCTCTAATCTGCTCCGCCATTCAATATTATTATGTCTGATCTTCTGCCTCAACTCTACTTTCCCATCTGCTCCCCATATCCCTTGACTTCCTGACAGACCAAAAATCTATCGATCTCAGCTTTAAATATATTTAACGATGGAGCATCCACAACCCTCTGGGGTAAAGAATTCCAAAGATTCACAACCCTCTGAGTGAAGAAATGTTTCCTCATCTCAGTCTGAAATGATCAAGACCCTTATCCTCAGACTGCCTCTGTGTTCGAGATTCCCCAGCCAGCAGAAAGCAGCCTCTCATTGTCTATCCAGTCAAGGCCCTTTAGAATCATGTAGCAAGACCTCTTTATTTTTGTACTTCAATCCCCTTGCAATAAAGGCCAACATGCCATTTGCCTTCTTAATTGCTTGCTCTACCTGCAAGCTAACTTTGTGTTCCTTGTGTAAGTACACTGTCATGCTAGGCCCCCACCTGTCGAGAGTGAGGCACATTAATTTTGTCATGAACATTGATTTTAAATTGTGGAGTGAAGAAAGGATTTGTTAAACAGATCAGCCATGGCTGGAAAAGACATTTGCATATTAACAGATAGTGTTTGGATGGACAAAGCAGCCATTCCCTGACACATTCAACCCACAATGGACTTTTGATCACCAAACGTTGTTGCTATTACAGAGACTTGGTTGAGGGAAGGACAAGATTGGCAGCTAAATGTTCCAGGATTTAGAAGCTTCAGGCGGGATAGAGGGGGATGTAAAAGGGGTGGGGGAGTTGCATTACTGGTTAAGGAGAATATCACAGCTGTACTGCAGGAGGACACCTCGGAGGGGTCGTGCAGGGAGGCAATATGGGTGGAGCTCAGGAATAGGAAGGGTGCAGTCATGATGTTGGGGGTTTTCTACAGGCCTCCCAACAGCCAGCAGGAGGTAGAGGAGCAGATATGTAGACAGATTTTGGAAAGATGTAAAGGTAACAGGGTTGTAGTGGTGGGTGATTTTAACTTCCCCGATATTGACTGGGACTCACTTAGTGCTAGGGGCTTGGATGGGGCAGAATTTGTAAGGAGCATCCAGGGGGGCTTCTTGAAATAATATGTAGATAGTCCAACGAGGGATGGGGCCGTACTGGACCTGGTATTGGGGAATGAGCCTGGCCAGGCGGTCGAAGTTTCAGTAGGGGAGCATTTTGGGAACAGTGACCATAATTCCATAAGTTTTAAGGTACTTGTGGATAAGGATAAGAGTAGTCCTCGGGTGAAGGTGCTAAATTGGGGGAAGGCTAATTATAACAATATTAGGCAGGAACTGAAGAATTTAGATTCGGGGCGGCTGTTTGAGGGTAAATCAATATCAGACATGTGGGAGTCTTTCAAATGTCAGTTGATTAGAATTCAGGACCAGCATGTTCCTGTGAGGAAGAAGGATAAGTTTGGCAAGTTTCGGGAACCTTGGATAACACGGGATATTGTGAGCCTAGTCAAAAAGAAAAAGGAGGCATTCGTAAGGGCTGGAAGGCTAGGAACAGACAAATCCCTTGAGGAATATAAAGACAGTAGGAAGGAACTTAAGCAAGGAGTCAGGAGGGCTAAAAGGGGTCATGAAAAGTCATTGGCAAACAGGATTAAGGAAAATCCCAAGGCTTTTTATACGTATATAAAGAGCAAGAGGGTAACTAGGGAAAGGGTTGGCCCACTCAAGGACAGAGGAGGGAATCTAAGTGTAGAGCCAGAGTAAATGGGCGAGGTACTAAATGAGTACTTTGCATCAGTATTCACCCAAGAGAAGGACTTGGTGGATGATGAGCCTAGGGAAGGGAGTGTAGATAGTCTCAGTCATCTCATTATCAAAAAGGAGGAGGTGTTGGGTGTCTTGCAAAGCATTAAGGTAGATAAATCCCCAGGGCCTGATGGGATCTACCCCAGAATACTGAGGGAGGCAAGGGAAGAAATTGCTGGGGCCTTGACAGAAATCTTTGCATCCTCATTGGCTACAGGTGAGGTCCCAGAGGACTGGAGAATAGCCAATGTCGTTCCTTTGTTTAAGAAGGGTAGCAAGGATAATCCAGGAAATTATAGGCCGGTGAGCCTTATGTCTGTGGTGAGGAAATTATTAGAGAGGATTCTTCGGGACAGGATTTACTCCCATTTGGAAACAAACAAACTTCTTAGCGAGAGGCAGCATGGTTTTGTGAAGGGGAGGTCATGTCTCACTAATTTGATTGAGTTTTTTGAGGAAGTGACAAAGATGATTGATGAAGGAAGAGCAGTGGATGTTATCTATATGGACTTCAATAAAGCCTTTGACAAGGTCCCTCATGGCAGATGGGTACAAAAGGTGAAGTCACACGGGATCAGAGGTGAGCTGGCAAGATGGATACAGAACAGGCTCAGTCATAGAAGGGTGCTTTTCTGAACGGAGGGATGTGACTAGTGGTGTTCCGCAGGGATCAGTGCTGGGACCTTTGCTCTTTGTAGTGTATATAAATGATTTGGAGGAAAATGTAGCTGGTCTGATTAGTATGTTTGCGGACGATACAAAGGTTGGTGGAGTTGCGGAAAGTGATAAGGATTGTCAGAGGATACAGCAAGATATAGATCGGTTGAAGACTTGGGCGGAGAAATGGCAGATGAAGTTTAATCAGGACAAATGTGAGGTAATGCATTTTGGAAGGTCTAATGCAGGTGGGAAGTATACAGTAAATGGCAGAACCCTTAGGAGTATTGACAGGCAGAGAGATCTGGGCGTACAGGTCCACAGGTCACTGAAAGTGGCAACACAGGTGGATAAGGTAGTCAAGAAGGCACACGGCATGCTTGCCTTCATCGGTCGGGGCATTGAGTATAAAAATTGGCAAGTCATGCTGCAGCTGTCCAGAACTTTAGTTAGGTCACATTTAGAATATTGCATGCAATTCTGGTCGCCACACTACCAGAAGGATGTGGAGGCTTTGGAGAGGGTACAGAAGAGGTTTACCAGGATGTTGCCTGGTCTGGAGGGCATTAGCTATGAGGAGAGGTTGGATACACTCGGATTGTTTTCACTGGAACGACGGAGGTGGAGGGGCGACATGATAGAGGTTTACAAAGTTATGAGCGGCATGCACAGAGTGGATAGTCAGAAGCTCTTTCCCAGGGTGGAAGAGTCAGTTACTAGGGAACATAGGTTTAAGGTGAGAGGCAAAAAGTTTAGAAGGGATGTGCGAGGCAAGTTCTTTACACAGAGGGTGGTGAGTGTCTCGAACTTGCTGCCGGGGGAGGTGGTGGAAGCAGGTACGATAGCGACGCTTAAGAGGCATCTTGACAAATACATGAATAGGATGGGAATAGAGGGATACGGTCCCCGGAAGTGCAGAAGGTTTTAGTTTAGGCAGGCATCAAGATCGGCGCAGGCTTGGAGGGCCGAATGGCCTGTTCCTGTGCTGTACTGTTCTGTGTTCCTTTGTTGAAGGTGGGGGAGCTCGCATTCCAGGTTGACTGCTAGGATGGCTGAATACACAAATGATCATGGTCAAACCAGTTAGTCACATGACTAACCAGCTGGGCAAGCTGAGTTTTTTGAATTTGTACCAGCAGTTTGGGCAGAAAGTCTGTTTGCTCCTGGACTGAGAAGATCTCTCTCCTGTCTGCTCCCATCTCTGTCGCACAAGCCTCTGAATCCACTGAAAACACATGAACTCCAAGAGAGAAAAGTCTCCGACAGCAAACAAGACTTAAGAAGAATACTGGGCCCTAACGAAAAGCAAGATCTACCAACAATCAAGGACTCTACAGTGAGCTCGAAGAGCCATAACAACAACTCAAACGTTTCCACTTTATTTTTCTTCTGCTCTTTTCTGTCTCTATTTGCATGTGTGTATCGCGTATGGATGCTCGCGTGGGTGCGTCGTGTATCCGTAGGCGTTAACCGAATTAGAGATTGTTTAATAAATTTCAACTTTTCTTCTTTAAACCTAAGAAAGCCTGTTTGTGCTGGTTTCTTTGCCTTATAATTGAAAAGTGGTGAACAAAGATTCACCAAAGGAAAACTAAAACACGGTGTGTTTAAAATTAAACCCTGTTATGGTAAGACCAGATGAAGGCTGAAAGGGAACCCTAGACCTCTTTCTCACCGGGTCGTAACAACAACCAAGTCTACATAAGAACATAAGGACATAAGAAATAGGTGCAGGAGTAGGCCATTCGGCCCCTCGAGTCTGCTCCACCATTCCACAAGATCATAGCTGATCTGTTTGTGGCCTTAACTCCACTTTCCTGCCTGCCCCCCATAACACTTGACTCGCTTGTCAATCAAATCTCTGTCTAACTCAGCCTTGAATAAATTCAATGACTCAGCCTCCACTGCTCACTGGGGAAGGGAATTCCAAACACTAATGACCCTCTGAGAGAAAAAAAAATCCTCCTCATCTCCATCTTAAATGGGAGACACCTCAATTTGAAACTGTACCTCCTAGTTCTAGATTCCCCCACGAAGGGTAACATCCTCTCAGCATCTACCCTGTCAAACCCCCTCAGAATCTTATATGTTTCAATAAGATCACCTCTCAATCTTCTAAACTCCAATGAGTATAGGCCCAACCTGCTCAACATTACCTCATAAGACAAATCCCTCTTCCTCGCAATCAACCTACTGAACCTTTTTCTGAACTGCTTCCAATCCAAGTATGTCCCTCCTTAAATAAGGTAACCAAAACTGTACACAATATTCTTGGTGCAGTAACACCAATGCCCTGCACAGTTGTAGCAAGACTTCCCTACTTTTATACTCCATCCCCCTTGCAATAAAGGCCAACATTCCATTTGCCATCCTAATTACTTGCTGTACCTGCATGCTAACTTTTTGTGATTCATGTACAAGGACAGCTAGGACCCCTCTGTACTGCAGCATTCTCCAGTCTTCCTCCATTTAAATAATATTCTGCTTTTCTATTTTAATTCTTTTCTCTGAATATCAACATTTAAAAGTTTCACAACTTGTGAAAAATATTCTTCCTTTCTATTATTACTACCAAAGTGAATAACCTCATACTTCCCACATTATACTCTATTTTCCCTGCACCAATCCTTATGGCATTCCACTAGTTATAGCCTGCCAACTTGAAAATGCCACATTTATCCCTACTCTTTTCTTCCTGTCTGTTAACCAATCCTCTATCGATGCTAATATATTACCCCCAAGTCCATGAGCCCTTATCTTGCATATTAACCTTTTGAGTAGCACCGTATCAAATGCCTTTGGAAATTTAAGCATACTACATCCACTGGTTTCCTTTCATCTATCCAACTAGTTGCATCCTCAAAAACTGTTATAAATTTGTCAAAGACGATTTCCCTTTCGTAAAACCATGTTGACTTTTTCTGATCATACTATGATTTTCTAAGTGCATTGTTAAGACTTCCTTTATAATAGATTCCAGCATTTTCCCGACGACTGATGTTAGGCTAACTGGTCTGTAGTTCCCTGTTTTCTCTCTCCCTCCTTTCTTGAATAATGGTGTTACATTTGCTAACTTCCAGTTCACTGGGACTGTTCTAGAATCTAGGGAATTTTGGAAAATTATAGTTAGTGCATCCATTACCTCTGCAGCTATCTCTTTTAGAACCCTTTTAGAACCTCTTTTAGATGCAGGCCACCAGGTCCTGGGGATTTGTTGGCTTTTAGTCCTTTAAGTTTCTCTCAGACTTTTTCTCTATTGATAATAATTAATTTAAATTCCTCACTCTTATTAACCCATTGGTTACTCTCTATTTCTGGTATGTAATCTGTGCCTTCTGCTGTGAAGATAGACACAAAATATTTGTTTAACATCTCTGCCATTTCCTCACTCCCCATGATAATTTCACCTCATGATAATTTTGGGGGGGCACAGTGGCGCAGTGGTTAGCACCGCAGCCTCACAGCTCCAGCGACCCGGGTTCAATTCTGGGTACTGCCTGTGTGGAGTTTGCAAGTTCTCCCTGTGTCTGCGTGGGTTTCCTCCGGGTGCTCCGGTTTCCTCCCACATGCCAAAGACTTGCAGGTTGATAGGTAAATTGGCCATTATAAGTTGCCCCTAGTATAGGTAGGTGGTAGGGAAATATAGGGACAGGTGGGGATGTGGTAGGAATATGGGATTAGTATAAATGGGTGGTTGATGGTCAGCACAGACTCGATGGGCCGAAGGGCCTGTTTCAGTGCTGTATCTCTAAACTAAACTAAACCTGTTTCTGCCTCTAAAGGACTAACATTTACTTTAGCTACTCTCCTTTATATAGACATGTAAAACTCTATTTTTATATTCCTGTCCAGTTTACTCTCATTCTATTTTTCCCTCTTTTATCAACTTTTTGGTTGCCCTCTGCTGGTTTCTGAAACTCTCCCCCCCCTCAGGCTTACAACTATTCTTCACAATATTATAAGCCTTTTCTTTTCATTTAATACTATCCTTAACTTCACTAGTAAGCCACGGGTGGATCTTTCACAATGAGTTTTTGGTTTTTAATGGAATGTATTTTTATTGAACATTTTGAATCATTTCTTTAAATATTTCCCACTGTTTATTTACTGTCATATCTTTTAGTCTATTTACCCAATCAACCTTAGCCAGCGCTCCCTTCATACCTATGTAATTGGCTTTGTTTAAGTTTAAGTTTCTTGTTTTGGACTCAAGTATGTTGCTCTCAAACTTAATATGGAATGCAGTTGTATTATGATCACTTTTTCCCAGGGGATATTTTATTATGAGATTACTAATTAATCCTGCCTCATTACACAGTACTAGGTCGAAAAAAGCTTTATCCCGAATACCTAAGAAAAATACTGCAGATGCTGGAAAACTAAAGTAAAAACAGAAAGTGCTGGAAATGCTCAGCAGGTCTGGCAGCATCTGTGGAGAGAGAAACAGAATTAATATTTCAGAACATTGACCTTTCATCAGAATCCATTTCGCTCACAACTTATTTAACTTTATCTCTAGTTTCCTGTCCAGGAGGTTGCATCTGCCACAGCTCATCCTGGTTGCTCTGTCCAATATCAGAGTTGCCTATTCCCATCTTCTCTCCATCAGCCGGGACTTGAATGCTCACCAGGCCTTCCTGTGCCAACCCCAGTTGTGCCTGTGATGTCAGTGGGCTTGTTTCCCTATCCGTTTTCAAGGCACTCTCCAAAGTAACATTTAACTCTTCCAGCTTCAACAATATCCACACTGAGACACATCTGAAGCAGCTGTGCTTTATTTGCTGTCTCTGCTTTAATTTATTCAGCCCTTCCCATAGCTCTCATGTCCCTCCACAATGTTCACGTCTTTACAACCATGTTCTGTTCCTCCCATGGCATTTTCCCCCATTCCCAGGCTTTAAAAATAACCCCCTGCTCCTGACAAGCCTGTTAATGAGCTCTTTAATGAGCTCCACAGGCACTTAATTGGAGGTGAGCACTGGACCCCTCCCCTCCCTGCCAGCGTCACTTTGAAAATTAAAGGACCCAGTGCCAGCCTTCGAGAATGCAATCTTCAAATCACGTTCATTGCTGTTCCCACTCTCAGTGGGGTTTGAAAACCTGTCCCTATATATTGGTGCAGCAAGTAGTTAGGAAGGTGAATGGCATGTCGGCTTTCATTGCAAGAGGATTTGAGCACAGGAGCAAGGATGTCTTACTGCAGTTATACAGGGCCTTGATGAGACCCCATCTGGAGTATTGTGTGTAGTTTTGGTCTCCTTATCTGAGGAGGGATGTTCTAGCCATGGAGGGAGTGCAAAGAAGATTTACTAGGCTGATTCCAGGGATGGCAGGATTGACATATGAGGAGAGATTGGGTCGACTAGGCCGATATTCACTAAAGTTTAGAAGAATGAGAGGGGATCTCATAGAAACCTATAAAATTCTAACAGGACTAGACAGGCTAGATGCAGGGAGGATGTTCCCAATGGCTGGGGAGTCCAGAACCAGGGGTCACAGTCTCAGGATACGGGGTATGCCATTTAGAACTGAGATGAGTTGAAATTTTTTCACTCAGAGGGTGGTGAACCTGTGGAATTCTCTACCGCAGAAGGCAGTGGAGGCCAAGTCATTAAATATATTCAAGAAAGAGATAGATATATTTCTTAATGCCAAAGGGATCAAGGGATATGGGGAGAAAGTGGGAAGAGGGTACTGAATTAGACGATCAGCCATGATCTTTTTTGAATGGCGGAGCAGGCCCAAAGGGCCGAACGGCCTTCTCCTGCTCCTATTTTTTTTCTACGCTTCTATGTAAAAGATTGACAGTCTACATGTAACAAATGAACACCTTGGGGGGCAGTTTTAAGCCCCCAAACAGCAAATTTGCTAAACTTGAACCTGACCCCAACCCGCCATGCATGCGCCAATTTCTGCCTTAGCAGTGGTGGGTTTTGGGGTGTCAGAGTAATCTGCTCTGGCGAGGCGGGAGTACTTCACCCAATGGCTCAAGCAAATCTTCTGTCAAGATTGGCTGACCATGCCCCCAACTCGCGATCTCCCCCAGTCTTCCTTCCCGCTACGCCAGACTGATTCCCCCCTCCCCCACCTCCAAGCTCATGATCTGTCCTGGACCTTCTACTCCCTGATGGCGAGTCCAATTCCCCCCACCAAACCCGCGATCTCACTCAGTCTTCCTTCCTCATGACAGCCAGTCTGATTTCCCCATGCACCCACCACCCCCACTCCCTTTCCCACCCACCCCCACCACCCCAGCTCCAAGCCCACAATCTCTCCTGGATCTCCTTCTCCCTGACAGCCAGGCTGATTTCTCTCCCCCTAAACCCGTGATCCAGTCCTACAATCCTCCGTGAACTTTGTCTTTCTCCAATTCTAGCCCCTTACGCAATCTTTGGCAGCCGTACCTTAAGCTGTCTAAGCCCTAAGCTCTGGAATTCCCACCCTATACATTTCCATCTCTCTACAAAGCTTTTAGTCACCTGTCCTAATAGCTCCTTGTCTGGTTCTGTGTGAAATGTCTAATAGTACTTCTGTGAAGCACCTTGGGATGTTTTTACTATGTTCAATATGCTATATAAATGCACGCAATGTAGATTGCTAAAACATTCACACTTAAGCATTTAATAGATTGATTCCAAATAGCCTTCTGAAGGAATCATGGGTTTTTGTTCAAAATGTTTATAGTACAATTTTTATAACCTGATATGGCATATGGGCAAGACCAGACTCAGCGGCCATGAATATAAGATAGTCACTAATAAATCCAACAGGAAATTCAGGAGTAACATCCTTACTCAGAGAGTGGTAGGAACCTGGAACTTGCTATTCCATGGAGAATTAGGGAGAATAGCATCGATGCGTTTAAGGGGAAGCTAGACAAGCACATGAGGGGCAAAGGAATAGATGGATATGTCGATGAAGAGTGAGATGAAGTAGGGTGCGAGGAGACTCATGTGGAGCATAAACACTTGAACAAAGCCATTGCACATAACAATCTGTTTCTGTGCTGTAAATACTGTGTAATACATTGAATACATTGACACTTGTACTGTGAAATGCTGTGAAATAATTAACTGACACTGCAGTGTGGGACTGCACTGACCTCATTATAAATGCACATCATGTAGGAATGTTGGTAAGTAGAATCATACAGTGCAGAAGGAGGCCATTCTGTTTAATGTACCTGTGCTGGCTTTTTGAAAGAGCTATACAATTAGACTTACTCCCCTGCTCTATCCCCACATTTTTGTAAATGGTCCCCCTTCAACTATATATTCAATTCCCTTTTGTAAATTTTATTATTGAATTTGCTTCCACCACCCTTTCAGGCAGTCAATTCCAGATCACAGTAACTTGCTGTGTAAAAATATATTAGTTAGAAATGGACACCTTTCTATTACCATGGAGAACAGTGATTATTTTCCCTTTCTCTTTCAAAGTTGAAACCCTCCGGGCATCCCAAAGAGCTTTACAGCCAATCTAAAATACATTTGAGGTGTTGTCACAGTTGCAATGTAGGAAATGAGGCTGCCAATTTTGCACACAGCAAGATCCCACAAACAGCAATCTGAAAATGACCAGATCATCTGTTTTTTAGTGATGTTGGTTGTGGAATAAAATATTGGCAAGGAAAGTGGGGTGGACTCCCGCACTCTTCTTCGAAACAGTGCCATGGCATCTTTTATGTCTACCTAAAAAGGCTGACAATCGGTTTAACGCCTCATCTGAAGGACGGCACCTCCAACAGTGCAGCGTTCCCTTAGTCCTGCATTGAAGGGCCAACCTATATTTTGTGACCAAGTCTCTGGAGTGGGACTTGAAGCCATAACATCGTGACTCAAAGGCAAGAGTGCTCTGAGCCACAGTTCCCATTATTTAATTATTATTTAATTGTTGCTGCTTCTTTTTCATTTAAATTCAATATTACTGTTCACTACTGATGTTTCCTTCCTGTTCTGAGGTCTAGTTGACTGAAAGCAGCCAAAGCATGTAGAGTAATGGAAAAAGAGGAAGCTGTTACCAGACACCGAGCTGCATAACTGTCTCTCCTTGTGAGTTCTACTGACAATATGGTTTTGATTGTAGATCAGCACGATATTTAATGAGCGTTTCTGACCCTCTGAACATTCTCTCCACTCCAGTCCACGTGGAAAGAATTACTTGGGGAATTTTGACAGTGATCTTTGCTGATCAGATAAATCGTTGTTTAAAAAGAAGATAATTAATTGCTAAATGATGTTCTGCTAAATTAATGCAAATGCAATTGTTCCAGATTGTGCAAGGGCCCATAACTAATGGTTTCTGAATATATAATTGGATGTTTAGTTGTCTGCCTACAGTGGGATGGTGCCTTTGCTGACCAAGGTCAGCGTGAGTGCCCAGGACTCACGGTAATTTTATGTTATTGATTGCTTCTACATTACTGCCATTTGTCTTTTAGTCTTGCTCCAGGTTCTTCTCTTTTTCATCTTGCAAGTTGCAGGCTCCCTTTTCTGCTGAGGCCTACAGGGCGCTTTATGCTCTGCACTCTGTGTTAGTCTTTCTCTATTATCACCGCATAATTTAACCACAGTAAGGTGAATAATATTATTGTACCTGAGTCGGTGATACTAAATGTTGTGCTATTGCTTTCTTCAGCAATAAGGTACCAAAGAATCTTGAGCTGAATGGTAGTTAAATATTGGATTCATTATTGTGAAGTAGCAAGTTTACAAACGAGCTCCATCCTACATGTGTGAATAGGTGACTAACACGACTCCAAATGCTCTATCACATGTTGTTTGATATCACTTCCTGTAATGATGTACGAAGTACTTAAACTGTTAAAGTGCTATCACAACATCCTCCTTTCCTTAAATGGAAATATACAAAAGATAAACTATGTACATAATGAAACAGGACAGTTGTGAACAATACTTACATATGCATTGACTGTTATGTCCTTTAATCAAGTATCTCTGAAACATACAGGTGGTCTACTGACTTGACCCGATGTTGTGTCACTGGTAACTTGGTTGGGAACTAGATTTGTCAACTTTTCTCTCTTGACCTGTGTGTGTACTCTGATGGTCACCCTGTGCTTGAGCATTACTTTGTCACTTTTCTTCGCTACGTTCTGTAGATTTGAATGTGAACGTGTTCCTGATGCAACAGGGTTGTCAGGCACAATGTTGTTAGCTAATTGCCACAGCTGACGTCTGTTTCTTCTTAATACTGCTAGTTTATGGGTGGTTACTTAATATGACCTTGGCTTGTGGCAGATTTTGGACATGTCTTCTGTTGCGGGTGGATCACTCTGACCTCCGCATGTTTATCATGTGCAGCTTTCATCTTTTCTTGTTTCGCTAACAGTTTGTCCTGGATTGACGAAGATTTCATGAAATGATGACTTGGAAGAGTTGTCTTGACTTGCCTTGCAAACATAATTTCTGCAGGCGATGGTAATCCTGTGTCAATTAGTGTTGCTGTTAAATGTAACATGGCTACATGCAGATCCTGTTTAGTTTTTCGACACTTCACAATCATGAATTGACTGTAGGTACCATTCTTTCTGCTAGGCCATTCTACGTAGGGTAGTGAGTTACGATGTAACATGGTTCACAACCCACTTCTTGCATGTCTTGGAATGGCTTTGAGCTGTATTGCAGGCCATTATCCAATACAACCTGCTATGGAGGACAAAATAAACTGAACATACAAACAAACGAATTAGGAGCAAGAGTTTGCCACTCGGCCTCTCGAACCTGCTCCGCCATTCAATAAGTTCATGGCTGAACTGATTACTCCACATTTCCACCTACCCCCAGTAATCTTTCACCCCCCTTGCTTCAAGAATCTATCTACCTCTGCCTTCAAAATATTCAAAGACTCTGCTTCCACCGCCTTTTGATTTGATTTTGATTTAGAGATACAGCACTGAAACAGGCCCTTCAGCCCACCGAGTCTGTGCCGACCATTAACCACCCATTTATACTAATCCTACACTAATCCCATATTCCTACCATATCCCTATATTCCCCTACCACCTACCTATAATAGGGGCAATTTATAATGGCCAATTTACCTATCAACCTGCAAGTCTTTTGGCTGTGGGAGGAAACTGGAGCACCCGGAGAAAACCCACGCAGACACAGGGAGAACTTGCAAACTCCACACAGGCAGTACCCAGAATTGAACCCGGGTCGCTGGAGCTGTGAGGCTGCGGTGCTAACCACTGCGCCACTGTGCCGCTCAAAGACTCACGACCCTCTGAGAGAAAAAATTTCTCCTCAACTCTGTCTTAAGTGGGCAATCCCTTATTTTTAAACAGTGACCCCTAGTTCTAGATTCTCCCACAGGGAGAAACATCCTTTCCACATCCACCCCATTAAGACCCCTCTGGATCTTATTTGTTTCAATCAAGTCACCTAGCCTGTCCAATCGTTCCTCATAAAACAGCCCGCCCATTCCAGGTATTAGTCTAGTAAACCTTCTCTATACTGTCTCCAATGCATTTATATCCTTCCTTAAATAAGGAGACCAGTATTGTACACAGTACTCCTGATGTGGTCTCACCAATGCCCTGTATAGCTGAAGCCTAACCTCCCTACTTTTGTATTCAATTCCCCTCACGATCGTTCTATTAGCTTTCCTAATTACGTGCTGTACCTGCATGCTAACCTTTTGCAATTCATGCATTAGAACACCCAGATCCCTCTGCATCTCAGAGCTCTGCAATCTCTCACCATTTAGATAATATGCTTCTTTTTTATTCTTCCTGCCAAAATGGACAATTTCCCACTTTTCCACATTATACTCCATTTGCCAGGTCTTTGCCCACTCACTTAACCTATCTATATCCCTTTGTAGCCTCCTTATGTCCTCTTCACAAGTTACTTTCCTACCTATCTTTGTGTCATCAGCAAATTTAGCAACCATACCTTCGGTCCCTTCATCTAACTCATTTATATAAATTGTAAAAAGTTGAGGCCCCAGCACTGATCCCTGTGGCACACCACTCATTACATCTTGCCAACCAGAAAATGGCCCATTTAAGCCTAATCTCTGTTTCCTGTTAGCTAACTAATCTTCTATCCATGTCAATATGTTATCCCCTACACCATGAGTTTTTATTTTCTGCAATAACCTTTGATATGGCACCTTATCAAAGATTGCGCTGATGTGTCCCTCAATTGACGGATTATGGGGAACTTGGAGAAGTAGGGCGGCACAGTGGCGCAGTGGTTAGCACCGCAGCCTCACAGCTCCAGGGACCCGGGTTCGATTCCGGGTACTGCCTGTGTGGAGTTTGCAAGTTCTCCCTGTGTCTGCGTGGGTTTTCTCCGGGTGCTCCGGTTTCCTCCCACAAGCCAAAAGACTTGCAGGTTGATAGCTAAATTGGCCATTATAAATTGTCACTAGTATAGGTAGGTGGTAGGGAAATATAGGGACAGGTGGGGATGTTTGGTAGGAATATAGGATTAGTATAAATGGGTGGTTGATGTTCGGCACAGACTCGGTGGGCCGAAGGGCCTGTTTCAGTGCTGTATCTCTAATCTAATCTAGTCTGTAATCAATACAAATCATCGCCTTTAACAGAGAAGAGGTCAGCGGCTATCCTAACCAAGGACGTGATGGAACATCGTGAGGATGGAGTTGCTCTTTTGTTTGCTTGGTTGGTGCTCGTGGCATGCATCGTGTAACCTTACCGCTCGCTCAATGTCACTGTTAATTCCTGGCCAATAGACTGTTTCATGTGAAAGTCTTCTGGACTTCTCGATGCCCATATGACTTTGGTGCAACTGTGAGAGAATGCCAAGATGAGATTTTTGTGGAATTAACACTTGTCTTCCTTTGAAGCTAATGCTACTAGATATCCCCAACTCATCTCGATAGGGCCAGAAGGTTCAGAATTCTGTAGGAACCTCTTGTATTGTGTCAGACCATCCTTTGACAATGAGTTGCCGTAACTCGTTTAAAATGGGGTCTTTGGAAGTTTCTCCCTGTAGTTCTTCAAGTTTTCTTTATCCAAAATGCATCAAATCTATCTGCTATGCATCTTCCAGCTCTATGTCAACTTTGTCAACTAGATGTCAAGTGGAATATCTTCACACTTTCTGGGATTGGGTAGCCTGCTTAGTGCGTCAGAAGTCACCATAAGGCTTCCAGGCTTATATCTGACCTCACAGTCATACCCTTGCACCTTGATTAATAGCCTTCGCAGTCGAGGTAACACGCTGGTGAGTGGTTTTTGCCAAATCAATGCCAAAGGCTCGTGATCCTTCTGGACTATGAAATGTTTTCCAAAAGGTAAGTTAGAAATCTTTTGATCCCACATACCAGTGCTAGTGTTTCCCTTTCTATGTTGGAATAGTTGGCCTATGTGGGTGATAAAACATTTCGAACCAAAAGCAATTGGATGACTTTCTTGCAATAGGCGTGCTTTGATAACTTTTAACAAAGCATTTACTTCGAGAATGGTATCTTTGTGCGGGTCATAATACTGCATACATGTTTTTGTTGCTGGTGACTGCTTCCTTAAATTGAGTACATGCTGGCGGTCTTCGTGCCACAGGAATGGTGCATCCTTTTTGAGTAGTTCCCATAGAGATTAAGACTTCTCAGAAAGGTTTGAGACATAAGGAGCTAGGAAGTTAAATAGACCAAGAGGTTTCTGTAAATTTTCGTTATCGTGTGGACTAGGCATGGACTGAATATCCTCCACCTTGCTGGGATCCAGTCCTTTGCTGGTCTAAGAGTAGATTTAGCTGAAAAAGTTGATGTGGCTCAGGTTAATAGCACACTTCTTGTTGTTGAATACAAAGGCTTTCTTTTCTGGCTGTTTCCATTAGGATGTGCAGATTCCTGTCATGCTTTTCTTTTTTGCTGCCCATGACTGCTATGTCATCAGCAACACAGACACACCCTGGCGCATTTTCAGTAATTTGATCCACACAGCATTGAAATAAATCCTGGCTTACTGATAGGCCAAATGGTAAGCACAAAAAACAATATCTTCCAAATGGAGTTCTGAAGGTTGTTAACTCCTGTCAACTTTTAGAGAGATGGACTGAGCGGTATCCATGTTTTGCATCTAGCTTTGAAAAGAATTTGGTGCCCGCAAACTTTGGATTTAACTCTTCTGAAGCGGGGATTTTGTGAGGACATTGTTTTTGCGCCGAGTTCAGCCTTCTCAGGTCTAAATATACCCTGACGATGATGGCGTTTTTGATCACAGCTGTAACAGTGCTGCACCAGTCGGTGTGCTGTTGAATACGTCAAATAATTCCTTCCCTCTCCATAGTATCCAGCTCAGCATTTAGTTTGTCCTTGATGTTCACACTACGTTTCCTTGGTAGATCTGTCGAAGGAACTGTGTCATCTTTCACATGTAGAAGAATAGCATCTCCTTTGAAACTTCCCATGGTATCAAATCGATCTGGATACATTGATTGCAAATTCTGAATGGACTCAATGGGATCACATCTACTTTGATTGTGTGTCCTTGGCTCACTGCTGATCTCCTGGATTGTCATGATTTGAATTTCGCTGCATGCCAGTAGCCCTGCAAGTGCTGGATCATTGGTGTCAACACAGAAGACTTGTGGTGACCGAGCAGGGTTTCCATACCTACACTCTAACGTTGTTTATTGGTGAACCGTTGTACGCAGTGAGTCTTGCCTTTGTAGTTGTATCATGGCTTCCCATCTTGCCAGGTATATATTCTTTAGAATTCTCAGTGGCAACATATTCGCACTTGCCCCTGTATCGATCTTGGAGTCACAGCTTGTGCTGGCCACTCTTCTCTGGTCATATGATGTCGATGGTGGTGAATGCTTCCTGCTGTGTAACCACATCCATCGGGTGTGCAACTGTTACTGTGTGAAAAGCTTGTTCACCTTCAGTGCCCTCACTGTTACTCATGTCCATGCCCATATCATGGAAATAGCTGTGTTTACATTGGCCTCTTACGAATGCATCCCTCTTTCTTCCACAAGATGGTGTTTTCTTCTTGTCAGGCCATGGCATGCAATAACTTTTGGCCATTTTCCCATTTCCAGATCTCCTGCCAGCCTTACCCAGTGCCCTTTCTTGTCACCTTGCAGTTATCCATGTAAAGAAGACAATTTCTCAGTTGGTGCAACAGACCGCACTTGCCACACATGTTGCCTTGCTGAGATGATCTGGTTACCTTGCCTATGGTTGTTGCTCCAAGCACTCATATGTACTGCCTCAAATTTTTTGACTGCTTTCAGGAGGCTTTCAATGTCATACCCCTTTTCCTTGTCTAACAGGTCTTTCTGCAAAGCTTCTATCAGAATAGATTCAATCACCAATTCCATTATCCTTTCAGATATCTCCACTTCCAAGAAATCACAGACTTTCCTTCCTCATGGCATCTGCTGGCAAATTGATCGATGGTCTCCTTGGACTGCTGTCTAGATGCTATCAGTTCCAGATGATGGATTTTAAAGTTAATCTTGACTTTCAGCTGGTCCCCTAATGTAGTTCCAGAGTCTCGCTGGGTTCTTCTGATCCACTTCAGATAGTCCTGAGGTGTTAATGCAATGGAGCCCTTCATTGCCGATCATGATTTTTTATTTTACCCTCTTGCTTGTCAAGCTCTGTGACAGCAAGATCCAAAAAGTACAACTCCATGCATTGTTTGAAGAGTTGGAATTCATGGAGGAACTCATGGGTTTTTTAATTCATTGAAGGATATTTGGTAATCATGGTGCCAAATATTTTGTCTACAAGAATTGTAGCTGGAGCTTTTCCCTTTTAATGGCTTCCTTTTTCTTTTTTTGACGCTTTCCCTGAAGGCATAATAAATTGCAGGTTTGCTATACTTGCAGTGTCAGACCTTAGCCATACCCGCGATCGGGAGACATTGCCCATGAAGCGATTATGTTGGGAAAACACAAGGTGCGTAATTGTGGTGCCATTCCACAGCCCTGACATGAACTGACTGTGCTTGCTTATCCCTAGCCAGATTCCTCCAAATACTGCCTTTTCTTGCAGCCACTGTCCAAATAAACAATACCCTTCATGTATTCACACTCTCCTGAGCACCAATTTCAGTGGATGGTCGTCAAACCTGAAAATGTTGTGCCGATGCCGTTACCTCCGACGAGGTGTTGTGTTGTCCTGTCTTCGATGGATTCTGATGGGAGTGATCGCTGTTCATGATGAGTCGCTCAAGATTGTTGCCCCTGTTGAACACCATTGCTGAACCTCTCTGCAGTACTGATACTTCGCTGATGTGTTCTGCTGCTTCCACGCTGTAGTCTTCAAATACACACTGCTGCCACCGTATTGTGTTATTGCTTTCTTCATCAATAAGGTACCAAACAATCTTCAGCTGAATGGCAGTTAAATACTGGGTTCTTTATTGTGAAGTAACAAGTTTACAAGCGAGCTCTATCATACATGTGTGACTAGGTGACTAACATGACTGCAACTGCTTTATCACATGTTGGTTGACATGACTTCCTGTGATGATGGCGGCACAATGGCGCAGTGGTTAGCACCGCAGCCTCACAGCTCCAGCGACCCGGGTTCAATTCTGGGTACTGCCTGTGCAGAGTTTGCAAGTTCTCCCTGTGACCGCGTGGGTTTTCGCCGGGTGCTCCGGTTTCCTCCCACAGCCAAAGACTTGCAGGTTGATAGGTAAATTGGCCATTATAAGTTTCCCCTAGTATAGGTAGGTGATAGGGGAATATAGGGAAGGTGGGGATGTGGTAGGAATATGGGATTAGTGTAGGATTAGTATAAATGGGTGGTTGATGGTCGGCACAGACTCGGTGGGCCGAAGGGCCTGTTTCAGTGCTGTATCTCTAAATAAATAAAAATAAATAAATATTCAAACTGTTAAAGTGATATCACAAAACAAAATATTCCCACTGCCCAATGCTTTGGTTATTGGTTGGAGGTGGAAAACTCCATCATGAAGCAGCACAAGGGACAAAAGCTGCTGAATGGAAGAATATGATTGGGTCCTCCTTCCATTGCTCCCACTCATGTGACTGGGTCCTCCTTCTATCCCACCAATCATGCAATTCCTCCTCCTGCATTGCTCCACCCGCCCCTCCCCATTATGTGAATGGGTCCAAAATGAGCACAAAGTGCAGGGAGAGGGGAAGAGCATCCTATGGCATGGACAAGAGACACAAGCCAAATTCAGGCTTCAGTGCTATTTGATTATGATTGTTAAGGAGGAATCCAGCTCTAATTTGTGTAGGGTATTTATGTAGGGTGTGGAACCAATGCAGCCCACCATGTGGCCACCTTTATGAGCACTACTGTGGGGCCTTCAGTTATCAAGTCATTGGTGGTAGCTTCGTTGGAAGCTCAGATTGATGCCATTCTGGCTCTGGGTTCCAACATCTCTTCCGCCTTGAAAAATATGAAGGAAAACTAAGGTAGGGGCTTCCAAACACTCCTGCGCTCTGCTCTCAAGCAGAGCAGCAGAAATGATATGGTGCAGGCACAGAAGTGTAGCTCTGATGCCTGCTCCCTTTGCCAGTCCCTCAACACATGCTGTGGTGTCAGACAGCCATTTGAGCCAGATTGCCAGACTGTTGCTGAGATATTGCAGTCTGCAGCTGGACCTTTCAAGGTTAGAGCTCCTCGGGATCATCCACTATGGTCAGCTCAAGTGCCCTCAGTTGGTACTGCAGTAGCCTCTAACCTCCCAAGTTGTAGCCAGTGGGAACATCTCAAAGGAGCACTAGCTTAGACAATGGAACACTTAAGACAGTGTCTAGAGGTTTATAACATCATAACATCATAAGAAATAGGAGCAGGAGTAGGAGATTTGGCCCACCAAGCCTGCTCTGCCATGCACTATGATCATGGCTGATCTAATTGTTTCCTTAACTCCACTTTCCTGCCTGCTCCCCATAACTCTTTACTCCCTTGTAGATCAAAACTCTGTCTAACTCAGCCTTGAATGTATTCAATGACCCAGCCTCAACTGCTCTCTGGGGAAGAGAATTCCAAAGATTAACAACTCTCTGAGAGAAGAAATTCCTCCTCATCTCTGTCTTAGATGGGACATCCTTTATCTTTAAACTGTGTGCCCTATTTCTAGATTCCCCCATGAGAAGGAACATCCTCTCAGCATCTACCCTGTCAAGACCACTCAGTATCTTTTACATTTCAATAAGATCACCTCTCATTGTTCTAAACTCCAATCAGTATGGTCCCTACCTGCTCAACCCTTCCTCATAAGACAACACCTTCATCCCAGGAATCAGCCTAGTGAATGTTTTCGAAAGTGCTTCCATTGCAAGTATATTCCTCTTTAAATAAGGAGACCAAAATTGTACACAGTGCACTCGGTGCGGTCTCACCAATGCCTTGTTATAGCAAGACTGCTCTACTTTTATACTCCATTCCCTTGCAATTCTTTCTTTCTTTTGGGCCTCCTTATCTCGAGAGACAATGGATACGTGCCTGGAGATGGTCAGTGGTGTGTGGAGCAGCGCCTGGAGTGGCTATAAAGGCCAATTCCAGAGTGATAGGCTCTTCCACAGGTGCTGCAGAGAAATTTGTTTGTCGGGGCTGTTACACAGTTGGCTCTCTCCTTGCGCCTCTGTCTTTTTTCCTGCCAACTACTAAGTCTCTTTGACTCGCCACATTTTACCCCTGTCTTTATGGCTGCCCGCCAGCTCTGGCGAACGCTGGCAACTGACTCCCATGACTTGTGATCAATGTCACAGGATTTCATGTCGCGTTTGCAGACGTCTTTAAAGCGGAGACATGGATGGCCGGTGGGTCTGATACCAGTGGCGAGCTCGCTGTACAATGTGTCTTTGGGGATCCTGCCATCTTCCATGCAGCTCACATGGCCAAGCCATCTCAAGCGCCGCTGACTCAGTAGTGTGTACAAGCTGGGGATGTTGGCCGCCTCGAGGACTTCTGTGTTGGAGATACGGTCCTGCCACCTGATGCCAAGTATTCTCCGGAGCCAGCGAAGATGGAATGAATTGAGACGTCGCTCTTGGCTGGCATATGTTGTTCAGGCCTCGCTGCCATAGAGCAAGGTACTGAGGACACAGGCCTGATACACTCGGACTTTTGTGTTCCGTGTCAGTGCGTCATTTTCCCACACTCTCTTGGCCAGTCTGGACATAGCAGTGGAAGCCTTACCCATGCGCTTGTTGATTTCTGCATCTAGAGACGGGGGTTACTGGTGATAGTTGAGCCTAGGTAGGTGAACTCTTGAACCACTTCCAGAGCGTGGTCACCAATATTGATGGATGGAGCATTTCTGACGTCCTGCCCCATGATGTTCGTTTTCTGGCTGATGGTTAGGCCAAATTTATTGCAGACAGCCGCAAACCTGTCGATGAGACTCAGCAGGCATTCTTCAGTGTGAGATGTTAAAGCAGCATCGTCAGCAAAGAGGAGTTCCCTGATGAGGACTTTCCGTACAGACGGGCAAGATTGAACAACCTGCCCCCTGATCTTGTGTGGAGGAAAATTCCTTCTTCAGAGGACTTGAACGCATGTGAAAGCAGCAGGGAGAAGAAAATCCCAAAAAGTGTGGGTGCGAGAACACAGCCCTGTTTCACGCCACTCAGGATAGGAAGGGGCTCTGATGAGGAGCCACCATGTTGAATTGTGCCTTTCATATTGTCATGGAATGAGGTGATGATACTTAGTAGCTTTGGTGGACATCCGATCTTTTCTAGTAGTCTGAAGAGACCACGTCTGATGACGAGGTCAAAGGCTTTGGTGAGATCAATGAAAGCAATGTAGAGGGGCATCTGTTATTCGCGGCATTTCTCCTGTATCTGACGAAGGGAGAACAGCATGTCAACGGTCGATCTCTCTGCACGAAAGCCACACTGTGCCTCAGGGTAGATGCGCTCGGCCAGCTTCTGGAGCCTGTTTAGAGTAATTCGAGCAAAGACTTTCCCCACTATGCTGAGCAGGGAGATTCCACGGTAGTTGTTGCAGTCACCGCGGTCACCTTTGTTTTTATAGAGGGTGATGATATTGGCATCGCGCATGTCCTGAGGTACTGCTCCCTCGTCCCAGCACAGGCAAAGCAGTTCATGTAGTGCTGAGAGAATAGCAGGCTTGGCACTCTTGATTATTTCAGGGGTAATGCTGTCCTTCCCAGGGACTTTTCCGCTGGCTAGAGAATCAATGGCATCACTGAGTTCCGATTTGGTTGGCTGTATGTCCAGCTCATCCATGACTGGTAGAGGCTGGGCTGCATTGAGGGCAGTCTCAGTGACAGCATTCTCCCTGGAGTACAGTTCTAGGTAGTGCTCAACCCAGCGGTCCATTTGTTTGCGTTGGTCCCTTTCAATAGGGGCCATATAATTGCATTTTGTTTCACAATTAGTCTGTATCCAATTGGAACATGAACTGTTTTGACCCAGTTTCTTGTTTGTACAGTTTTTTGGCTTGTTTGAACATACCCAGTTATGTGATAGCAATACCCATGCAGGGTTGAAGTTATGAGAAATAAGTTGGTTCTGATGGGGAAAGGGACAATTGATGCAAGGATGGGAGGGAGGAAGGATGATGCAACAAAAGTGTTCCTCCTGCCATACAGATCTGACCTGAGAGGATTATTGACCCTTGCCTTTCCTCAGCTTACTGCTGCCCTTTCTGCTCTTGTGTCACCTGTTCTTTCTCCCTTCACTCTAAGGGTTGTTTCAAAGAACAAAGGAACACAGAACAGTACAGCACAGGAACAGGCCATTCGGCCCTTCAAGCCTGTGCCGATCTTGATGCCTGCCTGAACTAAAACCTCCCCTTCTGGGGTCCGTATCCCTCTATTCCCATTCTATTCATGTATTTGTCAAGATGCCTCTTAAACATTGCTATGGTACCTGCTTCCACCACCTCCCCTGGCAGCAAGTTCCAGGCACTCACCACCCTCTGTGTAAAGAACTTGCCTCGCACATCCCCTCTAAACTTTGCCCCTCACACCTTAAACCTATGTCCCCTTGTAACTGACTCTTCCACCCTGGGAAAAAGCTTCTGACTATCCACTCTGTCCATGCCGCTCATAACTTTGTAAACCTCTATCAGGTCGCCCCTCCACCTCCATCGTTCCAGTGAAAACAATCCGAGTTTATCCAACCTCTCCTCATAGCTAATACCCTCCAGACCAGGCAACATCCTGGTAAACCTCTTCTGTACCAACTCCAAAGCCTCCACATCCTTCTGGTAGTGTGGCGACCAGAATTGCACGCAATATTCCAAGTGTAGCCTAACTAAGGTTGTGTACAGCTGCAGCATGACGCCATTTTTTGTACTCTATGCCCCAACCGATGAAGGCAAGCATGCCGTATGCCTTCTTGACTACCTTATCCACCTGCGTTGCCACTTTCAGTGACCTGTGGACCTGTACGCCCAGATCTCTCTGCCTGTCAATACTCCTACAAATGGCAGCCACTCTACAGATTTTATTGCAGGGCACTCCTAAACCTTTGTAAACAGCAGAACCTGTGTTTGAGGAAGCCAATGGAGCTCTGGATGAGGCGTGACTCTGACTGGATCACTGCTCTACATCTGTATTTGGCTTTCTGACCTATATTGAGCCACGTGCTCTGGATTGTCTGTGTCTCCTAGCAGCCACCCTGATATCTGGTGGCCTGGATAGAAGAGATTGGGGTATTGAAGACTAATGCAGCATAAAGGCATTATGGCAACCGGCAGCAAACCTGCGACCTCTACCACCGAGAAGGACAATGGCAGCAGATGCATGGGAACACCACCACCTGCAAGTTCCCCTCCAAGCCACACACCATCCTGATTTGGAACTATGTCGCTATTCCTTTACTGCCGCTGGGTCATAATCTTGGAACTTCCTTCCTAACAGCATTGTGGGTAAACGTACACCACACGTGCAGCTCACCACCTTCTCAAGGGCAATTAAGCATTGGCAACAAATGCCACTGACACTCACAGCCCATGTGAATGAATCAAAAATTCTTTGCTGCATATTTTCTTTCCCCTCATGTCACTTCTGGTTCTTTTGTCAATAATCACAAACCAGTGTTCTTTAGTTACTGACCCTTCTGCTACTAGACACAGCTTTTTCCTTATTTACTCTGTCAAAGCACGTCATGATTTTGAACACATTTGTCAAATCTCCCATGACCCTTCCATGAACAAACAACATCTACAGCAGTCTCTCCTCATAACTGAAGTTTCTCTTCCCAGTACCACTGTTGTAAATCTCCTTTGCTCTATCTCGAAAACCTTCCTAAAGTGTTGTGCCCGGAGTTGGGCACAATACTCCAACTGGGCCCTAATCAGTGTTTTATAAAGGTTTACCATAACTTCCTTGCTTTTGTACTCTAAGCTTCTATTAATTGCTTTCTCAACTTGTACTGCCACCTTCAAAGATATGTGAACAAACTCCCCAGGTTTCTCTGTTCCTGCATCCGCATTAAAATTGTACCATTTAAACTGAACTAAAATACATCTATTTGTCTCAGTCAATAGCAGAGGCATTATTTCTTTGTATTTTAGTTAACTCTTCTCAATTATCTGTTTCATTAATACCTAAACCCCACACCCACTCCCTGATCACAATGTGCCTGCTGTGTGACTGAGCAGGTTAAAAACTGAACATGAAATGGTGAGTGCTTTTCCACGTAGACAGAATGCATGGATTCCAGGGGCCAAGATCAATCAGTTTTGCCCTATGAAATGTTCTACTTACTGTGGGGGTGAGCAAACAGCCTCCCATCAAATCCGTGTCAAATCCGACCCATTCAAATCGAAATTCCCTCATCCAGCTCGGTGTGAAATTAAAAAATGTAGCTCATCTCCAGCTTTTCATCATGCTACTGGAGTTAGCTTATCTGAAGGCCAACCAATAGACTCTGATTGGACCTTGGCTTTCACCTGAAGTTCAAGTTGAGTTAAAGCTGAATTTCAATAGCTCTGCTCCCAGCCCTCAGGGCCGAGCTGAGAAGTAATAAAACTCATTGCTACGTATTAATGTGTGGGTTAGAGAGTCAGTCACCTAATTTAACCCTACTGCAACAGCATGAACAAATCCAGCATTGCTCCTGTCAGTACTGGACAGAGACTCTATGTGCCATGAGCAACATCTCAAGTTATTTCAAATTAAAAATGGAAAATGCTGAACGGTTACAGACCAGAAATATTAACTTTGTGTCTCTCTCCACAGATGCTGCCTGACCTGCTGCGTATTTCTAACATTTGCTGTTTTTATTTTAGCATCCACAGAATATGGCTTTTGTTTCGAATTATTTTGTTAAGATTATTTTTGGAAAGATGTAAAGGTAACAGGGTTGTTGTGGTGGGTGATTTTAACTTCCCCTATATTGACTGGGACTCACTTAGTGCTAGGGTCTTGGATGGGGCAGAATTTGTGAGGAGCGTCCAGGAGGGCTTCTTGAAACAATATGTAGATAGTCCAACTAGGGATGGGGCCGTACTGGACCTGGTATTGGGGAATTAGCCTGGCCAGGCGGTCGAAGTTTCAGTAGCGGAGCATTTCGGGAACAGTGACCATAATTCCATAAGTTTTAAGGTACTTGTGGATAAGGATAAGAGTAGTCCTCGGGTGAAGGTGCTAAATTGGGGGAAGGCTAATTATAACAATATTAGGCAGGAACTGAAGAATTTAGATTGGGGGCGGCTGTTTGAGGGTAAATCAACATCTGATATGTGGGAGTCTTTCAAGCGTCAGTTGATTAGAATTCAGGATCTGCATGTTCCTGTGAGGAAGAAGGATAAGTTTGGCAAGTTTCAGGAACCTTGGATAACGCGGGATATTGTGAGCCCAGTCAAAAAGAAAAAGGAAGCATTCGTAAGCGCTGGAACACTAGGAACAGACGAATCCCTTGAGGAATATAAAGACAGTAGGAAGGAACTTAAGCAAGGAGTCAGGAAGGCTAAAAGGGGTCATGAAAAGTCATTGGCAAACAGGATTAAGGAAAATCCCAAGGCTTTTTATACGTATATAAAGAGCAAGAGGGTAACTAGGGAAAGGGTTGGCCCACTCAAGGACAGAGAAGGGAATCTATGTGTGGAGCCAGAGTAAATGGGCGAGGTACTAAATGAGTACTTTGCATCAGTATTCACCAAAGAGAAGGACTTGGTGGATGATGAGCCTAGGGAAGGGAGTGTAGATAGTCTCAGTCATCTCATTATCAAAAAGGAGGAGGTGTTGGGTGTCTTGCAAAGCATTAAGGTAGATAAGTCCCCAGGGCCTGATGGGATCTACCCCAGAATACTGAGGGAGGCAAGGGAAGAAATTGCTGGGGCCTTGACAGAAATCTTTGCATCCTCATTGGCTACAGGTGAGGTCCCAGAGGACTGGAGAATAGCCAATGTTGTTCCTTTGTTTAAGAAGGGTGGCAAGGATAATCCAGGAAATTATAGGCCGGTGAGCCGTACGTCAGTGGTAGGGAAATTATTAGAGAGGATTCTTCGGGACAGGATTTACTCCCATTTGGAAACAAACAAACTTATTAGCAAGAGGCAGCATGGTTTTGTGAAGGGGAGGTCGTGTCTCATTAATTTGATTGAGTTTTTTGAGGAAGTGACAAAGATGATTGATGAAGGAAGGGCAGTGGATATTATCTATATGGACTTCAGTAAGGCCTTTGACAAGGTCCCTCATGGCAGACTGGTACAAAAGGTGAAGTCACACGGGATCAGAGGTGAGCTGGCAAGATGGATACAGAACTGGCTCAGTCATAGAAGACAGAGGATAGCAGTGGAAGGGTGCTTTTCTGAATGGAGGGCTGTGACTAGTGGTGTTCCGCAGGGATCTGTGCTGGGACCTTTGCTGTTTGTAGCATATATAAATGATTTGGAGGAAAATGTAGCTGGTCTGATTAGTAAGTTTGTGGACGACACAAAGGCTGGTGGAGTTGCGGATAGTGATAAGGATTGTCAGAGGATACAGCAGGATGTAGATCGGTTGAAGACTTGGGCGGAGAAATGGCAGTTGGAGTTTAATCCGGACAAATGTGAGGTAATGCATTTTGGAAGGTCTAATGCAGGTGGGAAGTATACAGTAAATGGCAGAACCCTTAGGAGTATTGACAGGCAGAGAGATCTGGGCGTACACGTCCACAGGTCACTGAAAGTGGCAACGTAGGTGGATAAGGTAGTCAAGAAAGCATACAGCATGCTTGCCTTCATGGGTCGGGGCATAGAGTGTAAAAATTGTCAAGTCATGCTGCAGCTGTACAGAACTTTAGTTAGGCCACACTTAGAATATTGCGTGCAATTCTGGTCGCCACACGACCAGAAGGATGTGGAGGCTTTGGAGAGGGTACAGAAGAGGTTTACCAGGATGTTGCCTGGTCTGGAGGGCATTAGCTATGAGGAGAGGTTGGATAAACTCGGATTGTTTTCACTGGAACGACGGAGGTGGAAGGGCGACATGATAGAGGTTTACAAAGTTATGAGCGGCATGGACAGAGTGGATAGTCAGAAGCTTTTTCCCAGGGTGGAAGAGTCAGTTACTAGGGGACAGAGGTTTAAGGTGAGAGGGGCAAAGTTTAGAGGGGATGTGCGAGGCAAGTTCTTTACACAGAGGGTGGTGAGTGCCTGGAACATGCTGCCTGGGGGGGTGGTGGAAGCAGATACGATAGCGACGTTTAAGAGGCATCTTGACAAATACATGAATAGGATGGGAATAGAGGGATACGGACCCCGGAAGTGCAGAAGGTGTTAGTTTAGGCAGGCATCAAGATCGGCGCAGGCTTGGAGGGCCGAATGGCCTGATCCTGTGCTGTACTGTTCTTTGTTCTTTGTTCTTTGTTAGTTCTATGTTGAAAGATGTTAAAGAATATGAGGAGAAACTATTCCAAAATTACAGAAAAACAAATCTTTGAAGAGTTTTTTGAACAAAATGTGATTCTCAGGTGGTCTAATTTCATTGATTGTTTTTAATTGGTTCCCAGATTGCCTGGCCTCCATTTAACACTTGGATAACCTGGTTTGGATTGCATTCCAAGTCATGTTCATGACTGAATTTTGTCCTGTTCCTTGTGGCAATGGAAAAAAATGAATAAACAAAAGTAAAAGATCATAAACTGTGTGGTAGCATCTACAGAAACGCACAATTATTAGCAGTGTCATGTCCTCCAGCCCTACAACCCTCCAAGATATCGGCACTCCTCCAAATCTGGCCTCTTGTGCATCCCTGGTTTTCAATGCTCCACCACTGTCAGCTGTACCTTGAGCTGCCTGGGCCCTAAGCTTCAGAATTCCCTCATTAAATCATGCCTTCTCTTTACCTCTCTTTCCTTCTCTGAGATGCTCTTAAAAACCTACCTCTTTGACCAAGCTTTTGGCCACTAGTTTTAATATTTCATTATGTGGCTCAGTGTCAAATTGGGTCTGTTAATGTTCCTGTGTAGTGGGTCTGTTAATGCTCCTGTGTAGTGGGTCTGTTAATGCTCCTGTGTAGTGTATTGGGATATTTTACTATGTTAAATACGCGATGGACTCAAAATTTGGTCGCACTTTTTATCAGGTACGGGGATGGTAACAAGAACATAAGAATGGAGCATCTGGCCCCTCGAGCCTGCTTCACCATTCAATAAGATCATGGCTGATCTTTGACCTCAACTCCACTTTCCTGTCTGATTCCCATATCCCTTGATTTCCCTGGAGCACAAAAATCTCAGCCTTGAATGATGCGCAATTACTCCACACCCGGTCGAGGTGATGCAGACAGAGCATAAACTTTGTGCTGCCTGCCCATCACCTTGATTTGGGGTGCAACCCAGTGCTAAATGTGCTGTTGACTGACTGCCCACTCAGCAGGGGGTCCAGGTGCCTGCCAGCCTAGCACGAGTTGCAGTTAGCCTGTATTTCTTAAAGGTAACCTTCAGCTCTTAAAGGGAAGGCACATTCAGGCTGCAGCAGCTGGTGGATCTGTATCAAGAAGTGTTTCAGAGAATCAGTAATAGTACCAATGGAGCAACAGGCCAAAGAGATACCAAGTTCTCTGATGTGGTGCTGGAGGCCTTGCTGAAAAGGAGGAGTGAGGTCATGTTTTCACAGGGGGCTGGGAGATCCTCCAGGCATACCCTCCAATGGGACTGAGAGCAGCTAACCACAGAGGTCAATTCAAGGAGTCTGGCCCCGAGGACCTGGTTGCAGTGCCGTACAAAAGTTCAATGACCTACACAAGTGGTCAAGGCAAATGACTGCATCTACAAATGCCATCTCCTACCCACTGCAGCACCAACCTCACACACTGCTCAATGCACCATGCCTCCATCATTCACCCAACAACATTCTCTTGCAATCAGAGCTCATGCCTAACATCCAGATGCTCCAACTCACACCCCCGCACACTGCTGCCAGCCTCATACTCACATCTCACAGCTTCCACATTCTTCTAGATATTCAGCTGTGACAGACACATCACCCAACACAGAGCAACTCACTTACTGACAGTCTCCTTGCACTCTTGCAGGACAAGGTCACACATAACAGGAGGCAGCAGCAGAGAACCAGCAGGAGACATATAGGCCTGCATCTCCTGAACCCATATAAAGCTTAAACAAGGGTTAATAGCACAACTCAGCATTACTGTGACAGATGAGGTTGTTTGTTCAAGCAGAGACACATAATGTTTTAAGTAACAGGTGATAGTTTGAGTCATAAGTTATTTCCTACACTGCTTTAGTTGGAGCTCAATTTTGAGGCCACTGTCAGTTGAGGTATCCATGAAGTTCTTTTGTTCTTTAATTGACAAGTCTTCTGGCAGTGACACTGTAGAAAAACCTGTGAAAGGGTGGTGGGTCCAGTGGTGTGTGTTTCACTGGGTACAGAGTAGAACTCTCTCTCCTGTTTCATTTAAATACAGGATGACAGACCTGCCAGTTTAACCTGCATCTACTATTAATAACTAAGACACCACTCTAATCTTGATAATTCTTTCCGATTTGACATTTCCCAGAAATACTTTCGGATAGTCCAAAGTTCAAGAACGTGGAGGGTTATTTTTCCCAGAAGAAAATGTACCCCATATTGGTTTCATTCAATGCAACTCTCAACACTGGGTGTCATTCGGTTTTGTAACCACTGCACCTGCACTTTTTAAGTGAACTTTTCTCTTCCTCCAGATGCATAATTATTTTGAATGCATCCTATTGTACTTAATATCAACCATATCTAAAAATAGGATTGTTTACACAGTTGGTTTGAATATTTTGTTTCCTCTAAAAATTAACAATTTAGATTAAAACACTTTACATTTTCATGATACTGTGTTTCTTAGTCAAGTTATTGGTTTCAGATTTAAATTGGGATCAAAGCATACTTAATTAAAATCATCAATTTGACAGAGACCGGATTAATCAGCCTGTGAAGGTGGTGAAAATAGGTCAAGATTTTCTCAATAAAATGACTTTTCAAAACATAAAATAATTTTATTTCTCCTCAAAAAAACTAGTATAAAAGTAAAAACCTTGAAAGGTAGGGGAAAGGGCAGGACAAAGGAGAAGAAAATCTCTGAGGCAACAACTAGCAAAGATTTGTTTTTAAAGCTGAACATATTAATTTCAGGAATATTCCAGCACATTTGCAACCTGCTTGCACCACCTCCTGTAATGTCTAGTCAGTACTGGCCTTGGGGATATTTTTAGTTGCAAGTCTTTCTTTTAATTTTAAACTATCTTAAAGAAAGCGGCAGCTCCACTTAACAAAATTTATAAACCCAATCAAATGCTGCCAGCAAATCCCGAAGACCCGTTTATTTAATTACCCACAGTGCCATCAATGTCAGTGACTGAGAGTCTGCAGCTCCTAATTTAATGTAAATTGCAGCAAATAGTGAAAATGTCCAGTGGTTTCTATCATTTCCTGGTGTCAGAATTGCCGCAGAGTGGTTTCCATATTGTACACTGCTGTAAATGGAGAGAGCAGTGTGTGAGTGAGATTAAGTGGAGAGAGCACGAGAGCGGGAGAGTGGAGAGAGTTTGTGAGAGAGGGAAGAGCCAAGGGAGCGCAGGTGGAGGGGACCTGTGAGAGGATCTGCCATGAGACAATTTCTCCAGTGTGGCACCCAGAGGTCTGTATGCCACAGTTTGGGAACCTCTGGTCTATGCATTTTCTGAAGTCAACAGCGCCGAACAGTGGGTCAAGAGGCGCAGCACTTTCAGCACACTTTGACACATGTAGCAGATGCTGATTGTTATACTTGGGCTTCAAGAGGATATAAACAGGCAGCTGTGGTGGGGAAGAGACGGTTGCCCACCTCCTCCTGGAATGTGTCTTTGCAAAGCAGGTGTGGAAAGAGAAGCAGTGGTTTTTGTCGAGGTTCATCCCAAGCAGCTCTGTAACACAGGAGTCTGTGCTCTACGGGCTGTTCCCAGGGCCACACACCGAGATATACATCAACTGCTGCTGGAGGACTATCAACTCGGTGAAAGATACCCTTTGGTCTGCCCAAAACTTGCTGGTCTTCTACCGCAAAGAGTTGTCCACCACCGAATGTTGCAGACTGGCACGTTCCATGGTCCGGGACTACGTGCTGAGGGACGCACTAAAGCTTGGGGCAGCCACGGCAAAGATTCAATGGGGAAAGACCACAGTGTAAGGTCCCCCCACCAAGCTGAACTGAGGGGCTGGATCCATGGGAAACCCCTTGAACTGTATCGGGAAAATTTTCGTTTGCTGTAAAATGTATATGGTATTAAAAATAAAATGGAAGTGTGAGGCAACTCACTCCTGTATTGAAGGAAACTGACCTCCTTTGCACTGTTTGTAATTTTTGATCTGGTGCTGTTTAGAACTGTTTTGTCATGTATTTTTTTTACAGATTTTTATGAATAAAGTACATTTTGGAATTAAAAAAAAATAAACAGGCATTCTTGGGGCAGCACCGCAAAGGCTCAATGGGAAAAGGTCACTGTGTAAGGCCTTTCCGCCATAGTATACCGAGGGGCTGGAAACTGTGTAAAACCCCTCGGGTGTTTGCACCAGAGAATGTTTTTGGTATGTAATGCAAATGTACATTGTAAATATAACCTGGAATGACAAGGGTAGTGAGATATCTCGTGCACTGTATTGAAAGAAATCGATCTTTATTGCACTTTATGAAATGTCCAATTTGAATTGTCTTATATGCATTTTTACAAATTTTATGAATAAAGTGTATTTTTGGAAAAAAAAAACAGGCTGATGGAATGGGTGGACACATGGCAGCTGAAATTTAATGCAGAGAAGTGTGAAATATTTTTGGAGGAAGGACAAGGAGAGGCAATAGAAATTAAAGGGTACAATTCTAAAAGGGATGCAGGAGCAGAGAGACCTGGGGGTATATGTGCACAAATCATTGCAGGTTGAGAAATTGGCTAAAAAGGCATATGGGATCCTGGGCTTTATAAATAGAGACATAGAGTACAAAAGCAAGGAAGTTATGCTGAACCTTTATGAAACACTGTTTCAGCCTCAACTGGAGTATTGTGTCCAATTCTGGACACTACACTGTAAGAGGTTCTGTTCCCGTACCCACTTACTACATTTCTTGGACTTTAGGAATTACAAGAACAAAATTGCACATGACACAGGATTTGGCTTAACCATGAATTGTTGTTTTATTGAATCCAATAATATCCCTAATACAGAAACCTCTATGGTTAGTTGAAACAGAAATGAAACAAAACTGTCCTCCGTACAAAGCCCCCTGCAGTAACTTAAAATTGACACCCTGCAATTCCCAGCTGAACCCTTCAGTGATTTGACCACAGTTACCCAAAACAAAGTCACTACGACTTGGCTCAAACTTATAAATTTCAGGCAAAAACACTATGCTTTTGTCCCAAAACCCTCAGACCAAGGTCACTATGATTTGGCTGAACCACAACCATGGGCAAAAACACTATGCTTTTGCCCCAAATCCCTCAGAGCAAGATCACTACGATTTGGCTGAAAATACTTATAGTCACCCACACGGCTGGTCGGTCCCAGTGTTGATTGTAGATCTTGAGTCAAGGTGACCAACTTTGACCCTTCTTCCGACTGCAGTCCCCACAGTACAAACCCCTTCAAGATTTGACTGAAAAATTTACAATCACCCACACAGCTGGTCATAACCAATGTTGATTGTAGGCCTGGACCTGAGATGACCAGTCCCCTTCCTTCTTCACATAACTGCAGTGCCGAAACCTTCCATCTTGTCCTTTTTATGATGATCTTTATCGAAATATCATGAACACGTCTCCTGAAGCGATCCTGCTGGATGGTCAGCCCTTAGCACCTTTTAATCTCTTTCCTCTGTTACCTGCTTGGTCCAGACAGATCCATTTAGTGCTGATGTGTTTTCCCTGACTGAGAACAATGAACTCCTCCAAGGTGAGGTAATCCAGGCTCCAAAGTTAACATCCATGAAAGGGGATTCTGCCCTGTCTTGACAGGAGTGAATGCTGTGCTCTGAGGTCAGTTAGTTGTAACAGAGTTCTGAAGAAGGGTCATTGACCTGAAATGTTAATTCTGCTTCTCTCTCCACAGATGCTGCCAGACCTGCTGAGCATTTCCAACATTTCTTGTTTTTATTTCAGATTTCCAGCATCCGCAGTATTTTGCTTTTATTATAGTTGTAACAATGGCCTCTCCAATTACTTAACATGATGGCAGTTATCATGTGTCACTGTTATGATAATGTCCCAAATTCCAGTCCTTTAACGGCATCAGTTTAGAGATACAGCACTGAAACAGGCCCTTCGGCCCACCGAGTCTGTGCCGACCATCAACCACCCATTTATACTAATCCTACACTGATCCCATATTCCTACCACATCCCCACCTGTCCCTATATATTTCCCTACCACCTACCTATACTAGGGGCAATTTGTAATGGCCAATTAACCTATCAACCTGCAAGTCTTTGGCGTGTGGGAGGAAACCGGAGCACCCGGAGGAAACCCACGCAGACACAGGGAGAACTTGCAAACTCCGCACAGGCAGTACCCAGAATCGAACCCGGGTCCTTGGAGCTGTGAGGCTGCGGTGCTAACCACTGCGCCACTGTGCCGCCCTATAGTTCTGTTGTGATTGTTGGAATGTTTGAAATTGACCCATCGAATGCATCCTACCTCTGTGTGCGTTGTGTAGAGGTTTGGCTCTCATTCACAGTACTAGTGTCCGTGGGAGTTGAGGTTCCTTCCCCATACTCCACAAAGTCCAGTTTTACAGTCCAGTTGGCGGGGGGTGGGGGGGGGGGGGAGGAATTCCGATCCTACACACTTTAGAAAGGATGTGTAACCTTTAGAGAAGATGCAGAAAAGGTTTATGAGAATGATTCCAGGGATGAGAGACATGGATAGATGGCAGAAGTTGGGGTTGTTCTTAGAGAAGAAGAGGTTGATAGGAAGTTTGAGAGAGTTGTTCAAAATCATGTAGTCAGAGTAGATAAAGAGAAACTATTCCCATTGACAGAAAGGTTGAGAACCAGAGGACACTGGTTTAAGGTAAATGACGAAAGAACAAACAGTGACATAAGGAAAAGCTTTTTACACAGCGAGTGGTTACGATCTGGAATGCACTTCCTGAGAGTGTTTGAGGCAGAATCAATCATGGCTTTCAAAAGGGAACTGGATAATTATCTGAAGAAAAAATATTTGCAGCGTTACGGGAAAGGACTGGGAATGGGACTAGCTAAATTGCTCTTGCATGGAAACGGTGGCCGATAGGTGTCCATCTGTTGTAACTATTCTGTGATTCATAAGACAAATTATGACTTTACTTTCAATTTCCACCCTTCTCTCACCTTCACATGGTCCATCTCTGACTCTTCCCTTCCTTTCCCTGACTTCTCTGTCTCCATTTCTGGGGATAGGCTATCTACCAATATTTACTATAAGCCCAATGACTCCCACAGCTAGCTCGACTACACTTCATCACACCCAACTGCCTGTAAGGACTCCGTTCCTTTCTCCCAATTTCTCTGTCTCCATTAAATCTGTTCTGATGATGCAACCTTCCACACCAGTGCTTTTGATAGGTCTTCCTTTTTCCTCCACTGAGGATTCGCCCAACCGTGGTTGATAGGGCCCTCAAGTGCGTCCGACATATTTCCCTCACTTCTGATCTCACCCCTTCCATCCTCCCTCCCAGAACCAAGATAGGGTTCCCTTTGTCCTCACCTTCCATCCTCCCAGCCCCCATATTCAATGGATCATCCTCTGCCATTTCTGCAACCTCCAGTGTGACGCCACCACCGAGCACATCTTCCACTCCCCCTTTCAGCATTCCGAAGGAATCGTTCCCTCCGCAATATCCTGGTCCATGCCTCAATCACTCCCAGCACTCCCTCCTCTTCCCACGGCACCTTTCCATGCAAGTGCAGGAGGTACAAGAATTGGACTTTTACCTCCTCTCTCCTGTCAGAGGCCTCAACAACCCCTTCCAGGTGAAACAGTGATTTACTTGTACTTCTTTCAATGTAGTATATTATATTTGCTGCTCACAATGTGGTCTCCTCCACACCAGGGACACCAAATGCAGATTGGGTGATGGCTTTGTGGAACACCTCCATTCAATCCACAAGCATGACCCCGAGCTTCCAGTCGTCAGTCATTTTAATTCTCCATCTTGCTCTCACGCTGACCTCTGTCCTTGGCCTACTGTTGTGTTCCAATGGAGCTCAATGTAAGCTCGAGGATCAGCAATGCATCTTTTGATTAGGCACTTTACAAGCTTCCAGACTCAACTTTGAGTTCAACAATTTCCAACCATAACCTCTGCCCCCATTTAGTTTCCTTTTTCTTTGCATGTTTCGGTCTTTCTCTTGTTTTTCTCTTGTTTTTGCCTTTGGATGACAGTTGTTCATTATTCTTCCACCTCTCAGCACATCTTTTCTTTCTTTCTTTGTCCCATTGCCACTCCCTTTGGCCCTGCACAACCAATTCTTTTGTCATTTAATCTCTCCCCTATCACATACCTTCCCTTTTGTTCATATTACATTTCCAACTTTTCTCAGTTCTGATGAAAGGTCACTGACCTGAAACATTAACTCTGTTTCCCTCTTCACAGATGCTGTCAGACCTGCTGAATATTTCCAGTATTTTCTGTTTTTATGACAAATTGGGCTGTACATTTTTAAAATGTGATAGATTAATTCATGTAACCACAACCTTGCTGGGTCACTGTAAATGTCAGCCCCTATTCCAATAGTACATATGCACAGTAATGAACAATACGACTTACTTATTTAGGAGTGGAAGAAATTTATTTCACTTAGATTGTGGAATCATTTAGAACATAAGGGAGCTTAGAATATGAGGAGTTCATTTTACTTATCAAACTGTACAATTCACTTTATCATGGACAATGCCCAGTTTAAGTAATCTCTGCAGAAAGGTTTTTCCTTGCCTGTAACCTCTGGCAAGATTCCAGAGTCTGACTTTCTACGTTATTCATCTTTAGAATGATAGTTCTGTGCTGGAGAACACTGAGGTCCTACACAGCATTTGGCAGATCCTGTCTGGACTTCTTTCTAGGAGATCACAATCCCATTTGAAACATAGGAATAGGAGAAGGCCATTCAGCCCCTTGAGCCTGTTCCATCTGTAATATACTGTATTGGTGACTTCACCTTTAAGAAACTGTGGTCTGAATTTTACACTCCCCCAAAGAGCGGGAAGATGGCAATGCAGAGGGGGGGGGGGGGGGGGGGGGATCATAAAATGGAGCGGGAGTCTCAGGGGACCCTTCCCAATCTGCCCCTGCCTCCACCGCCACTTTACGCAGGGCGGCGGTGAAAAACGGCCTGCTCGCCCCAGGCCAATCAAGGCCTTTAAGTGGCCACTTAAGGGCCTCTGCCCGCCTCCACGGAGATTTTACCCTTGGCAGGCGGGATCCTAGGCCCAAGAAAAGCCGCCTGACAAAAGCAGGCGGCTCTCTGACGGCCTGAGGGGGGGAGGGGCCCTCCTGATCAGGCACCCTGTGCCCAATGGAGGGCTGCCCCCGCTGCCCCAACCACCCCCAACACCCAAAACATTCCCCCCATCTCCCCAATCGACCACCCTTGCCTCGCCGGGGCCCGACCGATCACCTCCGGCGAGGAAACAAAAATTTACCTTAGCTCCGGGGCTCCCCGACATCTTCTTCTGTAGGTTGGGCTGCAGTCCCAGCAGTGGACATCACTCCCGGTGGCGCTGCTGGGACTAAGAGCTGCTGGCCCACTGATTGGCCTGCAGCTCTATTCGGTGGGACGTCCTGCATCAAGGGGATGGAAGTCCCGCCTCAGATCAATTAAAGGCCAGGGACCCACAAAATACAGGTCGGATCCCCAGGTCAGGCGGAAGCGGGTTCACCACCGACCTTTCAGTTGGTGGACGGTTCCCGCCCACCAAGGGTAAAATCCCGGCCTGTATCTTTAAGAGATTAGACCACTGATGCAACTGATGACATCATCATATATATAAGGAGGAGACACGATTTTGAGAGGCACATTCAACACATGGCTTGCAAACAGCATACACACATCAGCAGGGAAAAGATCTGGACCTGACATCAAGCAATATAGATAAGTAAGATAATAAATAGCATTTGTGTTGAAACCAAATATAAAGCCTACGGTTATCATTTAGTGAAGACTTAAGAGTACAGCACAACCATACGCTGCCATTCAATTAGAAATTGGCTGATCTGTATCTTTACTCCATCTAAATGCTGTGTTCCCGTGACCCTTAATACCCTTGCCGAACAAAAATCTATCAATCTCAGATTTGAAATTGACTCCTGGCCTCAACAGTTTTTTGGGTAGAGAGTTCCGGATTTCCCCTGCTCTTTGTATAAAGACATGCTTCCTGACATCATCCCTGAATGATCTAGCTATACAGTTTAAGGTTATGTCTACATAATCTGGACTCCCCCAACCAGAGGAAATCGTTTCTGTCTGTTTCTCTCTATCTGACCGATCAACTGCTTTAATCGTCTTAAACATTTCAGTTAGATCAACCCTTACTCTTCTGTACTCGAGGGAATACACGCCTAGTCTATGCTACCTGTCCATATAATTTATCCCGTTTAGCCCCGGTAGCATTCTGATAAATCTGGACTGTGACTTTTCAAGGCCGATATATCTTTTCTAAAGTGCAGGGCCCAGAGCTGAATGCAGCACTCGAAATGAGGTCTAACCAGAGCTTTATACAATTGCAACATTACTTCTAACCCTTTGTATGCCAGGCCCCTTGAGGTAAGGGCCAACATTCCATTCGGTTCTGAGTGAGAATCTCTTATTACGGTTGTTAATTGCTGCAGCAGAAGCAGATTTATTTTCAGGGTATTGCATCATCTGTAGGCAATGTGCATCAGTTTATCACAGGGTCAGCCCTTTAAAGGCAGTAAATGAACACAGGAGCGAATTTGAGATTGCAACAGCTGTAGGGAAAGAAAATGACACAATAAAATGGCTAAAGCACCATTTTCTATTCAAGTGCCTTAAGCATCGAGCAATCCAATCTGTTATCAAGAGGAAATTAAGGGATGAGTGTAAGCTTTATTTGAATGCCGAAATATTAATTAGGAGATTTTACAATTTACTGTCAGTGATGGGGGCGGTAATCAATGGCAGAGGCTGAGGCTGTGATTGAAATTCAAAGCACTGAATGCCCAGCTTAGCAAAATGCTTTAATAAGCTGCTATAGATTGGGTTGGTAAATCTTCCAACAGCAGCTGCATAGCAATTTACCAAGAACTTTCTTCCCCTTGCATCTCTTAGTATTGAGATAAACTCCACACATTCTCTCTTGGAAATTCACTGAAATGAACAAATCTCATGCAAAAAAAAAAGATCTTTTTCTGGAAAAAGAAAAGGAAAGCTCTTGAAAGAGTCGGCATAGACATGATGGGTTGAATAGCTTCTTTCTGTATTGTATGATTCGGTGATTGCAAGAAAGGATTTGAAGTCTATTAACAGTCGTAGGAAAGAAAGTGAATAAGAGTATTGGACAAAGCACAATCCAGCTTGTCACGTGGAAAGTATACACAATCCCTTATTGTTAAATTGCGAAAGGCAGCTTGTTACAGCCCCAACTGTCTTACTGAGTAAATGCACCCCATGTTCTAGTGCAAACATGTAAACCAGGGAGAGTTTGGGTTGGATTTTTAAAGCCTGCTGAGTGCAGGTGCAGGGTGAGCATGATTTGAAGATTGCATTCTTGGACGTCGGCACTGGGACTCGCAGCCTCCGGAATGCGACGCCATTTTTAAAGGGAAGCCAGAAGGGAGGGATGGGTCGGGTGCATGCCTCCAATGAAGTGCCCCTTGAGGTTTGAGGAGCTCATTGAATGTGGAGGATGCCTTGGAGCGAACATGACAGGGTGTTCAAATCATGAATACAGTGGGGTCTATGTGGGCTAAGGGGCGGGCTGATTAAAATACAGCAAAGGCACAAAATACAGCACAGCTACTTTACGAGTGCTGTGGAGTGGCCACTGCTGCAGTTGCAAGACTTGCTTTTCTCAGTGGTAAGTGGCAGGAGTCCAGAGAGGGATGTGAGGCTGCTGGCATCATTTGGGCACCTGGTGTTGGCAGGGAAAGGCCTGGTGAATACGCAAACCCCTGCTGAGAGAGTTCAGATGGGAAGAGGCTACTGTGACATTGGACAGAACATCCAGGATGAGCCGCAGCAGATGCAACCTCCTGGACAGCAGGAGACCAGAGAAGCACAGTGCAAGGGAAGAAAGGTGCAACTCAAGACACAGGGTGTACAACCCAAGAGTCAGCTAACTGCAAATGACAGGGCGCCAGTGCTGATGCCTGTGTCTATCTGGGCAGATGGGCTCAGAACTGTCTGCTCGGATCCTCAGTGACCTGAGGCCTCACATCTCCAATGGCAATCCCCTACCTGCAGCCATAAAGGTCTCTGTTGCCCTAAGCTTCTATGCAACCAGATAGTTCCAGGGATCAGCTGTGGACCTAGGTGGCATCTCACAGTAGGCAGTTCAGCAGGCCATCATGCAGGTCATTTTCAGGAGGGCAGGGGACTAATTCCACTTTAATACAGATGGGCCTGCACATGCACAGGAGCCATTGGGTTCAGCCTCCAACGCTGGTTTACCCCAGGTTCAGGGCATCATCACTTACGCCCATGTGGCCATCAAAGCACCCGGTGACCAGCCAGTGAGATCCTCAACACTCAACTGGTCTTCAAACACAAGAAGAGCTTCCTCTATGTGTGCTGAAGTGGGACCAGATGGGTAACATTAGTGGAATTAGTATTGGAATGTATTAATAAGTTTAGGAGAATCACTGTAATTGTAAGGGACCATAGAATGGTGGGATACTTGACCACTATGCTGGAACTGTACAATTCAGTAGCAAATTGCCTCCACATCTGTGTAAACATGCTGTCCTTGCTTCACTAATCAAAGAGACTGGAGACGAGACAGGATGCCATAAACTATGGGAGCTGGCAGCTTCAGTGTTTGGGAGGAGATAGCAGGAGAATGTTAGTGGGGCAATACAATCCAGGTTATTGATTAAGCTGCAGGCCTGGAATCTGTTGGGGTCGTGTGAACAATGAGTAATGGTTATTGTATTCTATAAATGTGTGCTACAGACTCTGTTTCACTCAGAGGCTGTTTGGGTGAACCAGAGGGCTTCTCCCTTGCATATGCTTGAGAAATAACGTCCTTATTTGCTTTAATCCCGTGGACTTGAGAGTGGTTATATTTTCTCCACAATAGTTTGGCGTAGTCGTCAGGATCCTCAAGGCTCGGTCACCGGTGCCCGGTCGAACATTGGCCTCAGGGAGCGGGTGAATACATTTACCTTTCTACCCATTAGATAGGGAGATCGGCGTTTGGAACAGGAATCTGGCGGCCGATTTGAGGATCCGAACCAAAGAACGGGTCCACTGGTGGAGTAACTAAAGATGGCGCAGCACCAGGATCATGGTTCCTTGGGTAAATGAGGAGGTTATATCATTCTCAGGATAAACCAGGTGAAGTAAGAACGATTGGAGAGGAAACGAGAGGTGCGTTTCCCACGTAGGAACGATTGCACGGTAGAAGAGGTCCGTACCCACACAAAGTAGTGAACGGCCGTAGAGGAAGCAAGAGGTCCATTTCCCGTAGAGAGAAAGTAAGAATGATCGGAGAGGAAATGAGAGGTCCATTTCCCACGTAGGAATGATGGTAGGGTAGTGAGAGGTCTGCACCGACACAAATAGGAACAACAGTCAGACTATAAAACATCAGCCACGGCAAAAGGATCCGGAGTGGGGACCCAAAGGGTCACTCACCAAATTTTTGGCAGCCAAAAAAAGACTTTACATGAAATGGCCAGGAAGGTTGGAATCCCTTGTGAACCCTGGTAGCATAAAGAATGGTGGAAAGAACAGACAAAAGGGAATAATTATATTATGCTAGTGATATCTTACCATGTGTCAGTCTGGAAAGTCTGAATTAAGTAGGCTAACTCAGGAAAAGAGACAGGTTACAAGTGTTAAAAGGGCGAGAGCTGGAGTGGAAAAGTGAGAGGTATCAGGCTGAGGTAAGAGGGACAATTTAAACATGGTGCTTTAGTGAAATTTAAAGTGAGTAAAAACACTATGTCTTCATTCGAGTCTAAATGAACGTTGGAAGCTTCCACAACTTTATGTCCTTGTCTGTGTAGCTTGTGTGCTGCAGAACTAACAGTCATTAACCATTTGTTGTCTGGCTTTAATGTTGAAAGTATGAGTCTGTTGCTTGTCCTATTCTTGCACATGTATATTTCTGTGGGAACCTCGAGTCATGTTTTGGGTGTGAACCTGTATGTGTTCCTTGGGCTTGGCACTGGAAATTTAATGCAGATTTTTGGTACTTTGAATTCATAACCCATTACAGGAATCAATATTTTCATATTGTATGGAATTAAGAAAGTGTGAATGTGATTGCTGAGTATGTTCATTTCAATTTAAGATTGTGCACCCAGAAATGGGATATAAAAACTGAATTACATTTTAAATTAAAAATGCTGCAGTAGTGTTTTATTTGAATTTTAAAAGTTGGTTTTGAAACTGTGAAACGGCAATGCACAATTTTTTAAGAGATAAGCTTCAGCCTTGAAGGCTTGGAAATGCCTGGCAGAAATCCAATTTGAAGTTTTTAAGCGCTTTGCTTTAATTGGACCAAAGTTTAAAATCTGCTATTGCTTTTTTTTGCAATTTAAATTAAAGACATGTCTTACTGACTGTTAAAGGATAAATGAAGGAGATATTAGAAAGATTTTAAAGTTAGTTTAAGAGGCTGGTGTTTAGTCTTTACTGTAAGAATGTTAAATAACCTTTACTTTCGTTTTTGCTTTATTACAGTCACTTGAAAAGGTGCCAGAAGAAAGAACATGAAAAATGACATACTTTACCTTTTCTTTTAAAAAGCACCTGCTGTTCTGTTCTACGTGTAGTCAATAAGCATTGGTTTGAATTAGTTTTAATTAGGTTTAAATTAATAAGGTTAACTGACCAGTAAGTTGAGGAAAACTGGAATTTCATTAGTGACCACAATGAACGTTGAAGTTATCATCTCACAGTATGAGAGAGTATTTAATTCGAGATATAAGGCTTGCTCATATATAACATTGGCAGTTTCGACTTTTAATTGTTTATTGATGTGAATTGCAATTTGGAATTATCTTTGTTGTATCAAAAGAAAAATCCTTGGGTTAGGAACCTCTTACAAAATGTTAAAAGTCTGGAAACAATTGGAGTTTAATCTAAAATGTTGTCTTCTCTGATGGAGATGTTTTGAAGTTTATGGGGAAAATCAAATTTAGAAAAAAAACAAGCAGTCTAGTTGGTTTCTATGAATATAGAGAAATGTTTCTTTTGGGAAGAACTCAATGGGACATTAACAAAACCTGTCACCCCAGGAACACTGTTATTTGAATCTGGGATAATTTTGAGATGCAAAAAGTCTAGTGTAATTTAGCAAGTTACTTTTAAGAAACTAAAATGTCATCTAAGATAACGAACAAATAAATGAAGGATAAAACAGAAAAAGGAATTGTAGCAGTGTGTCATGGGCACTTAAGGCCAAGAGAATGGGTGCATGGTGCGGAGCAGTCATGAGGAAAGATAAAGGATCTTAGAAAGTCGGCAGTAAATAATTTGGGGTCGTTTTATCATTTTGGAGAACTGTCCTGAACATACTTAGGCAGGAGTCTGGAAGAAAACTCATGTGTGCATAAATTTCTGTTTGTGTATTATATTAGTGTCCTGTGATTTCCTTGTCAGTCTGTGTTAGCTCTGTCTGTATCACTGCACTAATGGCTTATTAACCCTCAATGGCCTGGTCCTGAATGATGTTTTAAGTTTTGAAAGTTGTATAAAATGAATGAGAAGCTGTTAAAGTACGCACTTTGTTTTGGCAAGGGAAAAGAGAGAAAGGTTCCTTTAAGGGGGACAATGGGTAATGGCACTCAGCACTATCAATTCAATTATTCCTGTGGGTGAAAAACTTGAAGACCACCATTCACCCCATGCCTGTGAGAGGCTGCAGTTTGAAGGTTGGCAGATTTAAATGAAGGACCAAGGCCACTGATGCACTTTATTTCCTTTGTTTTCTTTCTTTCATCTTAAGTTGTTAAGTTGAATGAGTATTGCAGAAATTGTTTGGATAATGTATGTGCGGAAGTGGTAATGTGGTTTCTTCCCTAAAGGGCGGTGCACAAAAGGGGTGTCAGCACAATTTTAGAAAAAAGGAATTTCACAATGAGGAACATGAGTTGGATCGAAAGGAAGGTGTAAACAAACTAAATGTTTAAGTTATAAGATTCAAGTGATTTCTGGCCAAGAATCACAACCCGACTATATGTGGGAATTTTAATCCAGATATGAATTCATGCATGTTGGGTACTTCTAATTGAATCTTGGGGAATGGTTTGGGTCTGAAAGTCCGTGTGTTTGAAGTTAAAAGGAAGAGAATTTGACAAAGGGATCTAAAAAGAGAGCTTAGAATTTTGAAACATTGTCAGAGGAAAGTGTTCCGAAATTCAAATTTCTCATTTGTTGAAAAGTATGCGTTTAGACTATTCCATAGCTTGTGGTTTGTTCTGTCATCATAGGAAAAGGGGTGATGACATCATCACTAGTCCATCTGAGAACATTTGCTGCACACCCTTTCCGACTAGCAGAAAGTTAACCCTTTCCACGAGCAGTTTAAGCTAACTATACAACTTTCAAAATTAATTGCGACAAGATTGCTGACAACTTCAGGAATTTGATCGAATATCTACAATGAATTGAAAATGATGAATTAAATTATATTAAATTAATTTGAGTTGATATTCTAACCTGAAATTTAAAGAGATTCAAGGTAAACAATAACACCACACAAACAGTCTTGGTGGTTTCTGCTTGGACAACAGTAAATATTGGACTAAATATGAAAACAACATCACTGTGTGTCAGCTCAGAGGTTTGGTACAGGTATATCCTGAACAGAAAGATTAAAAAGGAAAAATCTTAAAATGATGGGATTGGTATTTTGTTTTCCAGGAATGCCGCATGAGATGACACCACTCCTAATGGACTCAAGTCAAACTACGTGACTCACATTCTGTTTCTGCCTACAGGAGTGCCAGTAGCAGATCTCTTAATTATTTTGTTTCAGGTAAACCACTAGAGCAATGGTAGAGTAGTGGGTAGCAGTAATGACGATCACCCTTCCGGTAACTGCAGCAACATGGGAGGCACCCACCGTAAATATCAACAGAACCACTTGCCTGCTTCCAGGACAGTACATGCAACTACCTAAACGAGGGAGCACCTTGAGGGCGTCCAACACTGGAGTGAACATTATGGCGGGATGGACTAATCTGCCTCCATTTGTTTGAGAACTCAAAGGGAAGGACCTGTGACATGTTGGCTCGGGACTTGGTAGGTAACATTGCTTCGGATATTGAAGATATCAGATTTCGTACGGCCCCCCGACAGATATATTAGGCTGTGAAAAGATTAGATCTTATTAAATTGCACAAAGAAAGACAGGGAGTTACATGACCTATAATGGGGGAGTGGAGAATATAATCAAGTTCCTGATGATTGTGCCTCAAGAACATGCAAATAGTACTTATTCACGGGGGTTATAAATTCATATCACTGGGGGTGGTGAGGGATGAGTTGGTGTATCAAGTAGGATCCCGGGGGTATATAGCTCCAGGTTTAAATGGTACCCTTTTAATGACAACATGAGAATGTCTTCCTGAGTCGCAGCATTATATCATCTGCTCTTGTAATAGTCGGAGACCCATCAGTAATGGTTTTGACGAAGTGGTATTGGTCAGCCCTCTTGAAAAGCCTTCAAGGCAGTGCAAACCTCCGTTATGCAGTGTGCTTTGACAGACAGGACAAGGTTCTTATACAGAGGATTGGAGTGTGATAATAACCACACTTTCTGCTTATAAATCACTGACTCCTTTACGGTGGGGACCACCTTGCGGACAGGGCTCTCGCAGGAATGAACTCAGCCCATGGTGGGATGGTTTGTTAAACGTTGACAATGTTCCGGAAAGAATAGCCTGGGAAGTGGTGCAAATGGCCCTAGCCATCACTAAGAGGTTTATTACCATCAAGCAATCACGAGGGGCAAGGTACAAGCGAACCTAGCCAAAGGAGTGGCTAGGGTATTGGAGGACCTGGCCAGCAATCGAGCCGAGATGGCAAGAATGCAGTATAACTGGTGGGAAGTTGGAAGGATCGCTGCAGCTGTTGCAGCCATTGTGGTCCTGTTAGTCAGTTTCTGTATTTGTTGCTACCAGAGGCTGATGGTATCCCAAGCAGTGCAGATGGTGATGTTGGTCAACAAAGGGTATACCCCAGTATCCGCCACAATTGAAGCCCCTCTCCCAGGGAATATAAAACTTGGGAATATTTATGAGGATTTTGTTATCTAATGGGATGATGGCTATAGGCTCAGCCTAGGTCAATAGAACTTCAGTGAAGCATATGAGAATGGTAGAATGGGAGATCCAAAGTCCACTGAACTCCAGTAGGACCCCTGGAACAATTGTTGAGTGGAGGATTTCAGGAATGTCCAGCCTGGGTCAGGTGGGGCACCTGACCAGGAGTCTAAAAGGAGGGACTGAAGTGGGAAACAGAAGGACAACTTTAGTGGAATTAGCTTTCGAATATATTCATAAGTTTAGAACAATCAGTGTAGTTGTAAGGGACCATGGAATGATGGGATACTTGATTATATGCTGGAATGTACAACTCAGTACCAAATTGCCTCCACATCTGTGTAAACATGCTGTCCTTGCTTCACTAATCAAAGAGATAAGGGTGAGACTGGAGACGAGACAGGATGCCATAAACTATGGGAGCTGGCAGCTTCAAGGTTTGGGAGGAGATAGCAGGAGAATGTTAGTGGGGCAATACAATCCAGGTTATTGATTAAGCTGCAGACCTGGAATCTGTCGGGGTCGTGTGAACAATGAGTAATGGTTATTGTATTCTATAAATGTATGCTACAGACTCTGTTTCACTGAAAGGCTGTTTGGGTAAACCAGAGGGCTTCTCCCTTGCATATGCTTGAGAAATAACGTCCTTATTTGCTTTAATCCCGTGGACGCGAAAGTGGTTATATTTTCTCCACAACAGTGCACTCGCTTTCCTGGCAACTGCCATGACTCCTTCATCCTCTGCTAGTCCAGGCTGCCTCAGTACTGCACTCCATCCTTAAAGGTGCATTGATGGATTCAAGGAGAAATCCCTCGATGAGATGGCTACAGACCCCTCTATGGGAGTCCCAGACAGAGGCACAGAAGCGCTACAACCAATTCCATCTGCTTAGCAGGCCAACCATTGAGCAGGCCATTGGGTTTCTGAAGATGCGATTCTGGGTCCGGTGCCTGGACTGGTCAGGTGGTGCCCTCCAATCAAGCTTAGAGGGACACTGAGTCTTCAGTACTTTGAGCATTAACTCTTTATGACATTCTAACTATGTACAGCTTCACACCATTCTGTGAGACTCCTCTGAAGCCGCGCTGCATCTACCTTCAAGTCTCTCTCACACGTGACCTCTTACATCATCATGGTGGGAGGTATTCTTACATTGTCTCAATCATTATTCCTTTCAGACCCTTATATTATATTTCCCTCCAAGTCTTTATCCATATATATATTTATATATTCACTTACATTTACACATTCACGTTTTTATTTTTACATTCTACCCCATCTCCCCCAATTCTCTGACATCACAGATTCAATCTCTCAGGAGGTTTCACAACTCTCCCTTATCATGTTGCTGTCAGATGTGGAAGATCAGTCGTCTTTCTCTGAACTCTTATTTCTTGACTTGGACGGCCTTCATTGAGGTTTGTAGTATCCGGTGCTTTATGAATTTCAGGTTCAACATCTGGTTTGTCCAAATGTATGACTGATTGACATCTTTGATGAATAGAAATAAGATTCCCAATATTTTTCCTTCTCGTATCTTCTGAAGTACGTACTCAATAAAATCTAGTTGATTCTCATCTCTCTGGACGATTACTCCTTCTCTGGTTTGGTCTCGTACCCATACCTTTTCTACTGTCAACTTAGGTAGGTTTCTGGTACAATATTTCCTGTTATAATTATAAGCTTGTTGCTTTCAGTAAGACTTTTCTCCATCTTGAACCTTCTGATAATGCTGGACTTCTAACCCTGGAAGTAATTTTTTGGGTAGGATGGGAAGTTGTGTTTTGAGCTTCCTTCCCATCAACTGATGGTGCTAATCCACATTGCAACGGAGTAATTCTATAGTTCAGGAGTGTTGTTTGAAAATCATTTTTCTTGAACAGTGTGTTGATAGTTCTGACTCCTCCCTCAGCTTCTCTGGTAGTTTGTGGATATCTAAGGGAACTTATAAGATGTACAAATCTACAGTTTTCCACAAAGTGCGTAAAGTAGTCATTTGCAAATTATGGTCCATTATCAGAAACTATTTGGTGAGGTATACCATGTGTTGCAAAGATTTCTTGTAACACTCGAATGACTGCTTCAGTTGTTGTTGTGTACAGACATTTGACCTCAATCCACCTTGAAAAGTAGTCGATGACAATCAGGTAGGATTTTCCATTAAACGTGAATAGATTCATTGCCAGACGTTCCCATGGTTTGGTTGGGAATTGGGTTGAGATAAGGGGTTCCCTGTTCCTGTCTGTGCACTGCGCATACCTGGCAATTAGAAATCATTTCTTCGATATCTCGCGATATTCCTGGCCACCAGACGGACGACTGAGCCCGTGCTCTACATTTCGTTATACCTATGTGACTCTGGTGTATTTTCTCCAAGATGTCTACCCGGAGTGACTCCGGAATCACCAGCCTCTCGTCATATTCCAGCAAATCATCCAAATAATGAAATGTCTTCTGTGTTCAAAGAAGATTTTCATCCTCTTATCACTGGCACACTGCTGCAGCCAACCTTGCTTGTACTATTGGCAGATACAGATGCATTCTTCATCTTGCATCTCAGCATGATAAATTTCTTGGAGCTTTTTTGGAACTTGCTGTCCAATGTGATGCAGTGAGTTGAGAATGTGACTCAATTTCATTAATAAAGTTAACATCCTGTTGTGTAGGATGGTCAACAGTAGCTCTGGACAATGTATCTGCTGTCGTTTGTAGCTTTCCCTGCACGTATATGGTTTCATACATGAATTAGCCTCAACCGCAATCTCTGGATTCACGGAGGCACACTTGCGAGTTCCTTTTCATCAGGTAAGGAAACTAAGGGTTTGTGGTCTGTCTCGATGACAACCTTTAAGCTGATGATATCTGAAAGCTTCTCAAGCCCAACTGACTGCGAGAGCTTCCTTCTCTATTACAGCATATCTCATCTCAGTCTCAGATGCATAATAAACCAGTCTTTGACTTCCATCTGGCTGTTCTTGGAAAAGGACTGCCCCTATCCCTGTAGATGAGGCCTCAGCTGCAATTGTGGTTGGCACTGAGGGGTTATAATGCATTAAGATAGCTGGCAAAATCGGCATCTCTTTGATTCGTTGAAATGCTTGCTCCTGATGTGCATCCCAACACCATGCTTGAACTTTCCTTAATAGTTGTCATAAAGGCTCAATAACTTGTGCTAGATTAAGTAAAAATTTTGCCAACTGATTGACTATTCCAAGAAATCACTGAAGATCTGGAACAGAAGTAGGAAGTGGGAATTCGCTAATGGCTCTCGTCGTTTGTGGGTCTGCCATTATGCTGTTTCTACTGACAATGCGCCCTAACAAACGAATGGGCGTTTTTGAAAATTCACACTTTTCATTAAGTGTGAGGCTTTCTTCCTTTAGATGATTCAAAACTACTCTAACCCTCAGGTCATGTTCTTCAATGGATTCACTGTGAACTAAAATGTCTTTCATATGGCATATTACTCCTTTAAGGCCCTATAGAATGTTCAACATAGTTCTTTTGAATTTCTGGTGCTGATGTTGTACCGAATGGAAGACGATTAAAACGAAATCTTCCGAACAGAGTAATGAGGGTTGCCAATAATCTTGACTTCTCATCCAATGGGACTTGCCAAAAGCCACTATTCATGTCAAGCTTCGTGAAGACGGTACTTTTGGATAACTTTGCCAGACTTTCGTCCACTGAGGACATCAGATGGACTTCTCATGCCGCAGCCTTATTAAGTTGAGGTAAGTCTACACAAATGTGAAGATCGCCGTTAGGTTTAGGAACTGGAACCATTCCTGAACACCACTCTGTAGGTCAGTAACAGGAGAAATGACTCCCATCCTTGTCATGTCTTCTATTTGATGTTGGACTTGTTTCATTAGTGGGTGTGGTATCTTCCTAGGCGTGAAGAGACATACTGGTTTTAGCATCTTTCCGCAGAGTAATACTATAATAGGTCTTCAGTCTTCCTTGACCACTAAATAATTTCGGGAAGTCTTTTTGGAAACGATGCTAGGATTCTTTTTGCTTAACCTCTTCCACTTTCTTATAAGATGAAAGTCAATACAAGCTCTTCTGCTTAAGCGAGAGAATTCTTGATTCCTTAGAACATACAGTGTTTCCAATATCTTCTTACCCTTGTAGTGGAGTGGTGCCCGTTGCTTTCCCTTAACTTAACTCCTGGGCCATGTAACTGAGTTTCTGTTGGTTGCAGGTAATGAGTTGATAACCACGGTTCTTGTGAGAGTAGGAAGTTGAGTCTACAGTCTTCTTCTGATTAACGGTTAGCAAGGGGCAAGACCAGGGGTGTCCAACCTTTTTGCATGGGAGGCCACATTACCATTTTGTCCTAAATAGAGAGCAGGGGAGAATATTTTGGAAAGACAAAGGCATTCAAAATTTATCTTACTATTAATCAAAACAACAAATGTGCATGTTTTTGAGGAACCTTTAAATGAGAAGACTAATTTATTGACTTACTTTCTCATCATTATGTTGAACAATGACACAGCTGGCATTGTTTATGCTTGCGTAAGTAGTTAATCTCTGCCCACACACTCGATATAGCAATGCAGAGGATTCTGGAGAGATGTTCATCTGTCAGGAGTGATGTTGATCTCTTTTTCTCCTCCTCTCTCCCATCTCTGTGTCTATATCTCTCTCTTTTCTCTTTCTCTCCACTCTCTCTTTGTCTATGTGTCTCTCTGCCCCTCTCTTTCTGCCTCCTCTCTCCTGCTCTCTCTGTCTCTTTCCCCCCCCCCATGTTTCTCTCCCCCTCTCTATCTCCATCTCTCTTTCTCTCCTCTGCCTCCCTCCGTCTCTCTGTCTTCCCTCTCTCTTTCTCTCTGTTTGTCTCTCTCCCCCATCTCTCTGTCCCTCTCCCCCTTCTGTTTCTCTGTTCCTCTCACCCATCTCGTTCCCCACTGTTCATTCGCCACTCCTCGCTCCCTGCTCTCTGTTTGTGCACTCGCCATAAACATGAATAAGAGACAGGCTGCAAATGCCGCCTCTCCGCTGGGCACAGCCATGTTGTGTGGGAGCAGGGTCCTGACAAACCTGTCGCTGCCGGCCGAGGTGCCTGACATTCCAGCAGCACTAGGTTTGACCCCGGTTCGGCCGCCGTAGCTGGCACTTGGCGCTAAAGTGGAGCCAAGTTTGAAATTCTGATTCAAGAAAAGGACAAAACAGACAGCTGAGGGCAGAAACTGCACAGCGAGGAGGAGGAATGGCCGGGCACGGTTTACATCTGCAGGCCTGATGGAAACCTTTGGCGGGCTGGTTCCGGCCCCCAGACTGTATGTTGGACAACCATGGGTTAGACCATTCTGACGTGACGTTGTACGATAATTCAGAAGTGCAAGTTGAATGTCTTCATTCTTTTTCAATTATGCCTTTCTGTAGGCATTTCTCTTTCTGCTTCACCATTAACTTGACAGTATTTTGGTGAACTAGTGATATGAATAAATCCATTTGCTGCTGTGAAATCTTTGAAGTATACATTTGCAAATTGCGGCCCATTGTCCAATATAAGGATGTCTGGAATCCCATGTGTTGTGAAGATCTCCTTCAAGGATGTAATGACTGCTTCAGGACTTTGGACCTGTTCTTGCTTAACTTCAATTCACTTCAAATAGTAAAAATATATGAGGAACATTTTCCCTCTGTGTTCAAAAAGATCCATTCCAGGTCGTTCCCATAGTCTTGATGGAAAAGTAGATGACATCAATGGTTCTTTTGTCTCCTGGCGATGAATAACACAAGCAATACAATTTGATATCATCTCTTCTACTGCTTTTGAGATACTGGGCCACCAAGCTGAATATCTAGCTCTGGCTCAACATTTTGTAATGCCCAAATGCCCTTGGTGCAATCTTTCTAATATGTTTGATCTCAGAACTCCAGGAATGACCAATCTCTCATCCATCATAGATGAATAAATCTTCAACTATACGCAAATGTTCTTTCTGTTTGTAGTATTGTCTTGGAACAGGGTTATGAGGCATGTACTCTGGCCATCTATTTCAGCAATATTCCCTGACCGTAGCACATTCTTCATCCGATCTTTGTGCATTTCTAATTACACTGAGTTGCTGGTAGCATTGCCATTGTTGTTAATGCAATGATTTCCACTTCTTCAAGAAGTGATATATCTGCTTTTTCAGGTCTTGTGACTGATATACGAGAAAAAGCATCTGCCGTGATCTTCTGCTTACCCAGAATGTACTAAGTCTTTGCATCAAATCTCTTCATTCTCAGTTGAAACCTTTGTACTCTTGGAGGCATTTTTGCTAGCTCCTTCAAGTTTAAGAGAGTTACCAATGTTTTATAGTCTGTCTCTGTCTTAAAATTAAGTCTCAGGATGTAATCTGAAAACTTTTCACAAGCCTGTGTAGCTGCTAAAGCTTCTTTTTCTATCATAGCATATCTCTGTTCCGTCTCTGTCAGTGAATGAGACGCATAGTCTGCACTTCCCATCAGTTTGTAGCGGTAATAGTAGATAGCTCTGGATTATAGTGAGCGAACACATCAGGTGATATCAACATCTCTTTGATTCTCTCGAATGATCTCTGTTGTGCTTCTTTCCAGCACCAAGCATTTTCATGTCTTAACAATTGACCTACTGGGTCATTGACTATAGATAGATTGGATAGAAACTTTCCTACTTGATTCAACATTCCCATAAATCTTGGAAGTTCCGTCGCATGCCTTGGAGCTGAAAACTCCTTGAATGCTCTTGTCTTCTGTGGATCAACTCTTACCCCAGTCACATCTACAATATGTCCAAGAAATTTTACTGTTGGCAGCAAAAATACACATTTTTCATTCAGTGTAAGTCCTGCTTTCTCCAATCATTGTAGTATTGCTCTCACTCTCGTGTCATGTTCTCTTTGAGTAGCTCCATGGATCAGGACATCATCCCTATGGCATATGACTCCATCCAGCCCTTCCAGAATACTTGACATTGTTCTCTGACAAATCTCAGGTGCTGATATAATGCCAAAGGGTAGTGTGGTAGAACAGAACCTTCCAGATGGTGTTATGAAGGTCATGAGCAGCTTAGAGGGGCAGTTGCCAAAACTCACTGTAAGCATCCAGCTTGGTAAAGATTGAGCTCTTCCCCAGTTTTGCTAAGCTCTCAGTTACCAATGACATTGGTTGGATTTCTCATTCCACTGCCTTGTTTAATTGTGTGAGGTCAACACAAATCCTGTTTGATCCACTTGGCTACTTCACCAGGACCATACCTGAGAACCATCTTGTAGGCTATGTCACTGGAGAAATAACTCCTTGTTTTACCATTGAGTCAATTTTGTTTCTACTTTTTTCTAAAAGTTGATGAGGGACTTTGCTGGGTATAAATAAACACACAGGCTCTTTTTCCATCCGTAGAGTTATGTGGTATTCTGTCTTTAACTTCCCTAGTCCTATAAACAACTGTGGAAATTCAGCTCTAAAGTTTCTGGGCTGATCTCCGCTGCTTTCCAGTTCCTCCACTCTATAGATTAATTGCAAATCTGTGCAAGTTCTCCTGCACAGGAGAGAACAACTTTGATTCTTAACCACATATAGAATTTTGGAAGTTCCCTTCTCCTGATACTTTTAATTCGTGCCTCCTGGCCCATACAATTTTTTACCTGTTGATTGGAGAATATTCTTCTTTAATCACAGTTCTCTATCTGAGAGGACCGAAACTGCTGCACCAGTATCCAATATGAAATTTGTTTGTTTCCTTCCACAAGAATGTCTGTTGTTGAGCAACTTCCACTTGCTTCCTGGATTTCACCTAGGAACGGTATTTCCACATTTTGGATATTGTCTACCTTGTTAGCATTTTTACTTTCCTGGGGTTTTCCTTTAGTTGCACTCAGCACTGGCTTTTTACTGTGGCACACAGTCTGAAAGTGACCCAGCTTCCTGCATGAAGAACACTCAGCTTCTTTGGTGAGCAGTTTTCCCACTTGTGCCCCTCTCGGCCACACCTACTGCAATTAGCTTGAGCTACAGCTAGATGGCCCTCCCATCTCCCTTGCTTTTTTACTGCCATTTTTTTCCTTCTTGTTCTTAATAAATTCAATCAAGTCTGCTACCCTCAAAATCGGACTCTCCCTGTCCCCTCAAACAACCCAATGTGCACTATATTATATTAAACTACAACAATCCCTGCTCCTGAACTTATCCACTGTACATATGCTGCAAAGTACAAGTATAATCTATTTTTAACAGTTAGTGAGTGAGTGAGCTGGTTAATTGGTGAGAACAGGGATTATGTATTGATGTCAAAGGAGGAATAGAAATGAAGGTTAGTAAGATTAAAGAAAAAGGTGCAATGGTAGCAGCATACCAGGGTTATTGCCAGTGAGAAGACAAATAGAATAATGACTTTGGGGGAGATTATTCAGTGATGTGTGTGTGTGAGAGTGAGGGGAAGAAATATAAAGAAACTTTTGGTAATAAATAAACCCTATACATAAGACTGCTCTCGATGTAATCAGATGATAGGTGAAGCTTTTGGTGTACAACATAAAATGGGCAATATTTAAACTGGATTTCGCAAGTAAAAAGACAAGAGGCCTGTGTAATATTTACGCAAAACTAGGCATTGATAATCTAGTTAATGATACAAAGTTGTCAAGTTTCAGGTCTGCCTTAAAAACCCACTCAGTGTCACTCCCTTAACATCTTGTGTTCAGGAGTGTGCCTATCCTGCTCAACATGTAATTATACAAAAACATAGCCCATTCTGTAAAAGTAGGAACCCTAAATGCCAGTTCTAGCTCAGTGGGTAGCACTATTTCTTCTGGGTCAGGAAGTTGTGGGTTCAACTTTCTCTCCAGAGACTTGAGCACAAAAATCTAAGCTAACACTTCAGTGCAGTACCGACGAAATGCTGCACTGTCAGGGATACTGTCTTTTGGAAGAGATGTCAAACCAAAGTCATATCTGCCCTCTCAGGTGGACATAAAATAGAACATGACCCTATCTAAAGAGTTCTCCCTGTTCAACTGACCAATTCTTATGCTTCAAACATGAGAAATAAAAATGTTGCAATCCTGTGCTCAAGACATCTTTCTGGTCCAGATGAATTGGCATAAGATAACAAAAACTAGTCAAGAGCTCCAGGAAATCAGAGACAGGCTCCAAAAGACTGACATCTCAAGAGCTCTGCATAAAAAATAGGAGTTGTGAAAATAAATCAGTTCCATGGACAAAGTTCTCTAATTGTACCACAATTCTTCAGTTGTACTGGAGGAAGAAAAAGATCAGTGTATGAAAGGCATAAAGGAGATAACTAAGTGTTACTGGGACAAAATCAGTGGCACATTTCAAGGGATTCTAGGGTAAGCTCAATCGGAAAGGGTTGAAATTTAACCCTTAAATTATGCATTCTGAATAAATTTAAGTACCTACATAATTAATAGCATTTCATCTTAGAAAAAAGTAACAGTGGCATTTTCAGCGGACTAATCAGAAGACCACATCTTCAAAACAGACCTCAACAGTACCGACCTTGATGCAGCACTAAATACTAACTCACAGGCACTACAATATATCAGATTAACTGAACTTTACACAGTCACATCTCTATCCAGCTTCCTACCTTCCCACACACACTGTACCCCATCCAACAAACTCCCCATTCACACACACACTGTACCCCATCCAACTCTCTCGCCATTCACACACACACTGTACCCTATCCAACAACCTCCTAATTCACAAACACACTGTACCCCATCCAACTCTCTCCCCATTTACACACAAACTGTACCCCGTCCAACTCTCTCCCCATTCACACACACACTGTACCCATCCATCGCACTCCCCATTCACACACACACTCACACTGTACCCCATCCAACAAGCTCCCCATTCACAAACACACTGTACCCCATCCAACTCTCTCGCCATTCACACGCAAACTGTACCCCATCCAACAAACTCCCCATTCACAAACACACTGTACCCCATCCAACTCTCTCGCCATTCACACGCAAACTGTACCCCATCCAACAAACTCCCCATGCACAAACACACACTGTACCCCATCCAACTCTCTCCCCATTCACACACAAACTGTATGCCATCCAACTCTCTCCCCATTCACACACAAACTGTATGCCATCCAACAAACTCCCCATTCACAAACACACTGTACCCCATCCAACTCTCTCCCCATTCACACACAAACTGTACCCCGTCCAACAAACTCCCCATTCACACACACACTGTACCCATCCATCGCACTCCCCATTCACACACACACTCACACTGTACCCCATCCAACAAACTCCCCATTCACACACACACTGTACCCCATCCAACTCTCTCGCCATTCACACGCAAACTGTACCCCATCCAACAAACTCCCCATTCACTAACACACTGTATCCAGTCCAACAAACTCCCCATTCACACACACACTGTACCCATCCATCGCACTCCCCATTCACACACACACTCACACTGTACCCCATCCAACAAACTCCCCATTCACAAACACACTGTACCCCATCCAACAGCCTCCCCATTCACACACACACACTGTACCCCATCCAACTCTCTCCCCATTCACACACAAACTGTACCCCGTCCAACTCTCTCCCCATTCACAAACACACTGTACCCCATCCAACAACCCCCCCATTCACAAACACACTGTACTCCATCCAACTCTCTCCCCATTCACACACAAACTGTACCCCGTCCAATACCCTCCACATTCACATACTCAGACTGCACCCCATCCAACTCTCTCACCATTCACACACACACTGTTCCCCACCCAACTCCCTCCCCATTCACTCACACACTGTACCCCATCGAGCTCCCTCCCCATTCAGAAACACATTATACCTGATTCAACACCCCCCGCTTTCACACACACACACTGTACCCCATCCAACAACATCTCCATTCACATACACACTGTACCCCATCCAACAACCACCCCATTCACACACACACTGTACCCTATCCAACAACCTCCCAATTCACAAACACACTGTACCCATCCAACTCTCTCACCATTCACACACACATTGTACCCCATCCAACAACATCTCCATTCACACACACACTGTACCCATCCGTCGCACTCCCTATTCACACACACATACTGTACCCCATCCAACAACCTCCCAATTCACAAACACACTGTACCCTATGCAACTCCCCACACCTTCTCACACGTGCTGTACCCCATCCAACGCCCCACACCTTCTCACACATGCTGTACCCCATCCAACAACCTCCCAATTCACAAACACACTGTACCCCAGCCAATTTCCAACCCATTAAATCCCCACACTTTCTCAGACACATTATATCCCATTCAACTCTCAAAGCTTTAATACACACGCATTCTACCCCATCCAACTCCCCACCCTTTCACCCACACACTGTACCCCATCCAACTCCCCACCCTCTCACCCCCACATTGTACCCCATCCAACAACATCTCCATTCACACACACTCTGTACCCATCCACCGCCCCACCCTCTCACCCACACACTCTAACCCATTCAACACCCCACCCTCTCATACACACTGTAACTGATCCAACTCCCCACCCTCTCTCATACACACTGTAACCCATCTAACACTCCACCCTCTCACACACACACTGTACCCTATTCAACTCTCGAACCTTTCACACATACTTTACCCCATCCAACTCCCCACGTTTTCACCCACACACTGTACCCCATCCAACTCCCCACCCTCTCACCCCCACATTGTACCCCATCCAACAACATCTCCATTCACACACACTCTGTACCCATCCAACGCCCCACCCTCTCACCCTCACACTCTAACCCATTCAACACCCCACCCTCTCATACACACTGTAACTGATCCAACTCCCCACCCTCTCTCATACACACTGTAACCCATCTAACACTCCACCCTCTCACACACACACTGTACCCTATTCAACTCTCGAACCTTTCACACATACTTTACCCCATCCAACTCCCCACGTTTTCACACACACACTGAACCCCATCCAACTTCCAACCCTCTCTCACACACACATGAAAACAGAGCTCGCTAAAGTGAACTGGCAAATTAGGTTAAGGGATAGGTCAATCGAGATGCAGTGGCAGACATTTAAGGGGATATTTCAGAATACACAGAGTAGGAACATAGGAGCAGGAGTAGGCCATTCAACCCATCGAGCCTGCCCCGCCATTCAATATGATCATGGCTAATCACCCACGTCAATGCCTTTTTCCCCACACTATTCTCATATCCCCTTAAGTCATTTGTGTTTAGAAATCTGTCAATCTCTGCTTTAGACACTGAGCTTCTACAGCCCTCTGGGCTAGAGAATTCCAAAGATTCACAACGCTGTGAGTAAAGAAATTTCTCCTCATCTCTGTCCTAAGTGGCTTCCCCTTTATTTTGAAATTGTGCCCCCTGGTTCTGGACATATATAAATACATTCCAACGAGAAAGAAAAATTCCAAAGGGTGGGTCCATTATCGTGGTTAATTAAAAAGTTCAAGATAGTATCAAACTTCATGAAAAAGTATATAATTGTATAAAGTTGGTGGCAGATCAGCAGATTGGACAGAATATAAAAAAAAAAGCAAAGAATGACTAAAGGATTGATAAGGAGGGAAAAATTAGAGTATGGCAGAAAGCTAGACAGAAATATAAAAACAGACAGTAAGAGATTCTATAGATATTTAAAAAAGAAAAGTTAACAAACTGAGCATTGGTCCTATAGAAAGTGAGTCTAGGGAGTTAATAAAGGAAAATAAGGAGATAGCAGAGGAACTGAACAGGTAATTTGCATTGGTCTTCACTATTGAGAATTCAAATAACATCCCAGTATTAACTGTAAGTCATGAAATGGAAGGGAGGGAGGAACTCAAGAAAATTAAAATCACCAGGGAAGTGGTACTGAACAAACTGCTGGAGCTGTGGGCTGACAAGTCTCCGGGTCCTGATGGACTTCATCCTAGGGTGTTAAAAGAGGCTAGTGAGATAGTTGATGCGCTGGTTTTAATTTTCCAAAATTCCCTAGTTTCGGGGAAAGCTCCATTAGATTGGAAAATAGCAAATGTAACTACTTTATTTGAAAGGGTGGGAGACAGAAAGTAGGAAACTACAGGCCAGTTAGCTTAACATTTGTCTTAGAGAAAATATTAGAAGCTATTATTAAAGACATTGTAGCAGGGCACTTAGAAAAATTCAAGGTAATCAGGCAGAATCAACATGGTTTTGCGAAAGGTAAGTCATGTTTAACCAATTTATTGGAGTTCTTCGAAGCAGTAACATGTGCTGTGGATAAAGGAGAACCAGTAGATGTACTGTGCTTAGATTTCCAGAAGGCATTTGATAAGGTGCCACATCAAAGTTTGTTGTGGAAGATAAAAGCTCATGGTGTAGGGGGTAACATTTTGGCGTGGATAGAAGATCGACTAGCTAACAGGAAACAGAGAGTAGGCAGAAATGGGTCATTTTCTGGTTGGCAAGATGTAATGAGTGGTGTTCTGCAGGGATCGGTGCTGGGGCCTCAACTTTTTACAATTTATATAAATGACTTAGATGAAGGGACCGAAGGTATGGTTGCTAAATTTGCTGATGAACACAAAGATAGTAAAGGAAAGTAACTTGTGAAGATGACATAAGGAGGCTACAAAGGGATATAGATAGGTTAAATGAGTGGGCAAATACCTGGCAAACGGAGTATAATGGGGAAAGTGTGAAATTGTCCTTTTGGCAGGAAGAATTTTAAAAAAGCATATTATCTAAATAGTGAGAGATTGCAGAGCTCTGAGATGCAGAGGGATCTGGGTGTCCTAGTGCATGAATTGCAAAAGGTTAGTATGTAGGTTCAGCATTACGAAAGTTAATAGAATGTTATTGTTTATTGTGAGGGGAATTGCATATAAAAGAAGGGAGGTTAAGCTTTAGTTATACAGGGCATTGGTGAGACCACATCTGGAGCACTGTGTACAGTATTGGTCTCCTTATTTAAGGAAGGATGTAAATGCATTGGAAACAGTTCAGAGAAGGTTTACTAGACTAATACCTGGAATGGGCGGATTGTCTTATGAGGAAAGGTCTGACAGGCTAGGCTTGCATCTGCTGGAGTTTAGAAGAGTAAAAGGTGACTTGATTGAAACATATAAGATCCTGAGGGGTCTTGACCGGGGGGATGTAGAAAGGATGTTTCACCTTGTGGGAGAAACTTGAACCAGGGGTCACTATTTAAAAATAAGGGGTCGTCCATTTAATACAGAGATGAGGAGAATTTGTTTTCTCTCAGAGGGTCGTGAGTCTTTGGAATTCTCTTCCTCAAAAGGCAGTGGAAAAAGAGTCTTTAAATATTTTTAAGGCAGAGGTAGATAGATTCTTGATAAGCAAGGGGGTGAAAGGTTATTGGGGGTAGTTGGGAATGTGGAGTCGAGGTTACGATCAGATCACCCATGATCTTATTGAATGGCAGCGCGGGCTTGAGGGGCCAAGTGGCCTACTCCTGCTCCTAATTCATATGTTTGTATGTACATATGTTCGTATGTTCACTTTACCCCATCCAACTCCCCAACCTTTCACAAACACACTGTACCCCATCCAATTTTTTTTATTGGTTCATGCCCGCACTCGAGTCTCAGAATGCCGCGAGGCACAAGACTCCTCCTCTGGTGAGGAAGGTGAAGCCAATGCCCCAGAGGCATACCTACCTCTTCTTCCACCTCCGCAAGCGTAGATACAGCTACATGGTCCGCGGGGGGTTTAAGATTCAAATCTGGGTCACAAGTGGTATGCATGACACAGATACATCCCAGCAGCTGAGGGTGCATGTGCCAGCCGGGTCCCCTAACAATCGGAGGACTGCTGAGGACCAGGACCCTGTTCAGCCCCACACTCATGATGATTCTCTGTTTGTTGCTCTGAGAAATCTGCTGGATGTGCAGCAAAGACATGTGGAAAATATGTCAGAGATGCCCGAGGTCATGCGTGGCTTTGCACGTGCCATAGAGGAGTCAATGCAAGCTATGACATCTGCCATGTCCCAGGCATATGAGCGTATGGCTTCCTCAGTAGAGAGTCTGATGAGCTCCGTGGTGAGTCTGGTTGAGCACTTGAGCCATATGCAATCTGACGTGCACTCCATTGCTGTAGACATGGACTCCCTGCAGCTGAATCTAAGTGAGAGGGGGATGAGGAACCTGGACCTCCCTCCAGGTGCTCCTTCCCCTCAGGGAGACAGGCAGGTGCCATTGTGCACACAGATGGAGGAGGAGCACGTGCCAACTGTCCCAGGCCTTCCTCTCAGGACACTCCCAGGGTAAGCGGCGTCTTGTCCTCCCCCCTCGCCCCCGACATTGATCGCTTACATCCAGCAGACAAGTACACAGGGGATACTAAAGCACCAGTGCTGCAGACCCCAGTAGGATGGAGCCATCAAGGCTTCATTCCTCCAGAGGATGCCTGCCACAGTCATCTGCAGCAACGGAGCAGCACACTGAGCAGACTGCCTCCACCTCAGCTGCTAATGTCAGGGTAGCACCAAGACATAGTGGAATAAAATGTAAAAAGAAACAGTTTTGAGCATGAAGGTGGCATGGGCACTGTAAATATTGTGCACATATTGCAGAAATTTAAATACTCTTTATTTACTTTAATAAATATTATTCTGTTCCTCCGCCTGCAGAATATTGCCATGTCTAATTGCCAGGTTGTGTAAGGAACAGCATACAATGATTATTCGTGAGACTCTGATGCACTCTTGTAAATTATTTGCTCTGTTTCAGTTGAAAAGGAAAATGTTTATTGGAGGCCTACAACAGGAAAGCATTAATGTTCGCAAAGCATTTCAGAAATTGTTCAGTGTCCATTTATCATTGCTACTTGAGCTTCAGTCTTCAATGATGGCTGTTTGTCATTTGCAGATTTTTCACTTTTTTCACTACCAACATGCCTTACATTTGTGGTTCTGCAAGCACACCCTTACTTTACTTGCATTGGTGTGTTTTCAGTTTCATCATAGCCCTGAGAAAATTTGTTCTGCCAGTCACATCAAAGTGCTGCAATGTTGTAGCTTTCTATGTATGTGGGTTAATGCCTGGATGCAGTACAATATTTCCCATGGAGACACAGGTCTCTTTTAATGAAGTTGATAGCATACAGATGGTTAGGTACATCTCGACTGCAGGTTTACGTGCTGTTGTCAGAAAAGCCCTTCTTTGTGATTACAGCAATGAACAAGACCTCAGGTGTATGTGAACATATTTGGAGAATGTTTTTTTTTCACCTCCCAACGTCCCTTTATGAAGTGGCTTAATGTTGGCTAAAATGTGTAAATGTGAGGTTTTCCTTGATGTCCCTTGCATGTCTCTCCATATCTATAACAGCCTCATTAGTATTGTTGTTATCCTCTTCACCCTCTTCACAGTCATCCTTATCTGAGGGGGACTGGTGTGTCTCCTGTTCCTCCGCCTGCAGAATATTGCCATGTCTAATTGCCAGGTTGTGTAAGGAACAGCAGACATGATTATTCATGAGACCCTCTCTGGCGTGTACTGAAGAGCCCCTCCAGACCAGTCAAGGCAGGAGAAGCTCATTTTCAGCATGTTAATGGCGTGTTCGATGTTGGCTCTGGTGGATGCGTGAGCAGCATTGTATCGCTCTTCAGCTGCGCTTTGGGGATGATGTACTGGTGTCATCAACCAGGTACAAAGAGGGTAATACTTGTCACCCAGGATCAACCATCTACTTTGGCTGATTCCTCAAAAACTCCTGGCAGCTGTGAGTTCCTCAAAATGTATTAGTCGTGATAGCTTCTGGGAAATGTGCACAAACTTGCATAATTCTTCTCCTGTGGTCGCAAACCAGTTGTACATTCAAAGAGTGGAAGCCTTTGTGATTCACAAATACAGCAGGCTGGCCCCAGGGAGCTCCAATGGCTACAAGTACAGTTGATCACCCCTTGCACTGTAGAGAACCCAGTGATGGCACTGAAGGCCGCAGACCCTGCTGCCTGGCTGTCCTCGTCTACAGGTAAGTAGATGAAATCATTGGCATGATGAAATAGGGCATTGTTTACCTCGTTGATGCACCTGTAGGTCCCAAACTGTGATATGCTACAAATGTTGCCTGTTAGTCTCTGGCAGGCCCCACTAACAAAAACATTGAATGTAGCAGTCACCTTGAGGGCAACTGGTATGGGATTGCCACCAAACCCAAACGGTTGCAGGTCATGCCACAGGATGCCACAAACTTCTATGACCATTTCATGTGACATCCACATGCATCTCTGGTATTGCCTCTCTGACATTTGAAGATTGTCCTTGCCCTGACGACGCGATGACGTTCCAGTGCCTGTCTTCGATAATGCCATTTCTGGATGTTATCATTTGGAGCATCCTCACCTTCTTCTTCTGCCTGTTGCTGGCATTCAGGCATGATGAGTTGAGGGAAAAGAACCCTTCTGAGTCACTCCCTCTGCTTTTCTTCCTGCAATACTCGACAGGTTAGGTGTATGATACCCATGTTGCTGCAATTTTTCAAATAATGAAATAAGCAGAGTGTGGCAATTCAACCTTCTGCTGCCAGTCAGCTGAACCATCGAGACAATGAGCAGTTCTCTTTTCTGTGCCTTAAAATTGCAGCCAGGTGGAAATCCCATCCTCCATCATTTGTCTCCTCCCACTCGACTTGCAATCCTTGAGTGGCCATGTGATTTGCATTATCATTTGAAAAAATGCATGTGTACAATTTAGGGCAAGTCTCCCGACCTTCTAACCTCCTCCTGCTACCTTCCAGCCTGCACCCATAACCCTTGACCCACCCAGTGTAACCTTAACCCTTCTTTTCATTATCATTGATCCACTGCCCCATCCCCCCCATTACCTCCGTCAATGTCACAATCAATTTATTTATGCCAGCCCTTGCCCCTGTTCCTACTCCTGATACTATTGACATGCCCACTCTGACCCTTGATCCTCCTGAAATCCACCTTAATATTATTGTCAAGCCCGTTCCCCTCCCAATGATGTCGTAGAATACCCGACCCTAAGTTTTGACCTTCCCCTTACAGAATCCATTTGCCCTCATTGACTGTGACCATTCCCTCTGCCAGCCAATACCCTGAATTTGCCCCTACAGGTCCCCGATGTTGACAGCACTCATTCCTCCCTTTAGACCTCTCATGGCCATCTGTTAACTGTGATACTCAAATCAACCGACCACCCCCACAGCCTCCCACATCCAACTTCAGCAGAAAATAACAACCACTACACACCCTGGATGCTCCCCTCCTCCCTCCCCTCCTCCTCCATGCATCCAATCACCCCTTCCATCCTCCCCTCTTCCTTCCCCTGCTCTTCAATGTACCCGATAACCCCACCCTTTGTCCTCTGCTCCTCCCTCCCCTGTTCCTCCGTGAACCCAATCACCCCACCCTGTCTTCCCTGAGTACCCTTCCCTCCTCCTCCATGTACATACCTCCATGCTTTCGCTGGCATACACTGCGAAGATTCGCCCATGCTGGTGTCGAGACTGGAGTCAAACATCCATTCCAATGCTGACATTCGTTTTGACGATGAGTTGAAAAAACAAAAACGCTGACTTCAGACTCAACTGCACAAAGCCAACTGTTGCACGCCACGTTCAAACAAGTGTCAACTGGGCGGCATGTGAATACCACTCGCCGTTCACTTAATCTGGCAGATAGGATTTAATTAGAATGAAGTGTCGGGTAATGAGTATTCATGGCATGTAAATGAATGCAAAGCTGCAATCCGCCACTGTGTGGGGAGAACCCCGGAATGCTGCAAACACGCCCTCAACTTAATTTAGGTAAAAATTCCCACCGTCGGGAATCCGAAAAAACACCTCCCGCCAAACTAAATCACCCCACACGCCACACATTCCGCTCTTGCAGGGTCCATTAAAATTCCACCCTTGGTGTGAATTAGAGTATGAGCAGCAGAATTTTGGATGTGTTTGAATTTATGGAGGGTGTAAGGCAGAAGGCCTGTCAGGCGACCATTGGGAATAATTGAGTGCGAAGGTGACAAAGGCATGGATGAGGGTTTCAGGATCAGATAAGTTGAGGGAGGGGCTGAGATGAGCAAGGTTATGGCTGTGAAAATATGTGGAAGAACTGATGGAGCAGAATCTCAGTTTAGGGTCAAATAGGACACTGAGTCTGTGTCAGCCTCAGACAGCTGCCAGGGAGAGGGATGGAATTGGTGGCTTGGGAATGGAGTTTGTGGCTAAACACATTGAAAAAAGTGCAGACAGAAGTATATTTTAACACCACTCCCGCATCTCTAAACTTATTGTATCCTCTATTCTGCTCTGGAGACAGTAGGGTGTAGGACCGTATTCGATATATTACGGTCTGCAGTGTCATTGCTGATGATGCTCATGATCTTGTAGCTCAGTTTTTGAAGGATAATTCTGCTAGCACTTTACTGGAGGCAAGAACCATTGTCAAGGCAGAACTTTGAGAAATAGTGTCATTTACTGGAACAGGTTATCCTAAAACAATTTTACTTAACAATCCAGCATGACCTACAGAAGTTAAATCATAGCAAATGGCCACTAAAGTGTCCTGTAATGAGAACGCTATGAAATCTTGCCTAATACTGTGTGCACTTTGTCCTTTGGAATAGCTATGCATCAATAGAATATGACAGATCTATTAGTTACCTGCTTAGAAAATAAATAATAAATTTCCCCAAAAAACAGCCATTATCGTTCCCAGAGGCCACAGCATGGTGCTGAGCTAATGCTGAAAGCACTTTTGCTTTGTTCCTGCTGAGCACTTTCTCTCTGTCTACAACTGCAATTTTTTCTGAAGCTGTAATGATGCCTTTCAGTCAAAAAAAAGCACAACTAAATTCAGAAAAATAAGACTGAAGGTGTTAATGCTGATTATAGTCCACCCATCTGTTATTTCAAATCAATGATTTACCTGATCAATGACTTACGTCAATGGGGCGGCACAGTGGCGCAGTGGTTAGCACTGCGGCCTCACAGCTCCAGCGACCCGGGTTCGATTCCGGGTACTGCCTGTGTGGAGTTTGCAAGTTCTCCCTGTGTCTGCGTGGGTTTTCTCCGGGTGCTCCGGTTTCCTCCCACCACCAAAAGACTTGCAGGTTGGTAGGTAAATTGGCCATTATAAATTGTCACTAGTATAGGTAGGTGGTAGGGAAATATAGGGACAGGTGGGGATGTTTGGTAGGAATATGGGATTAGTGTAGGATTAGTATAAATGGGTGGTTGATGGTCGGCACAGACTCGGTGGGCCGAAGGGCCTGTTTCAGTGCTGTATCTCTAATCTAATCTAATCAATCAATTACCTGAGCCACATGCAAATTGGCATAGGGCAAATAAGATTAGATAAATTAATATGTGGCTCAAAGACTGGTGTGGTGGAAGTGAGTTCTGGTTCGTGGGGCACTGTCACCAGTATTGGGGAAAGTGGTGGCTGTACCGTTGGGATGGTCGACACCTGAACTGTGCTGGGGCCAGTGTTCTAGCGAGCCGCATGACTAAGAAAGTGGAGAGGGTTTTAAACTGAATAGTAGGGGCAAGGGATCAAATTTGGGAAGATATGGTAATTCAAGGAGTAGAGATAAGGCAAGAGAGAAAGGTATTAACAAGGGAAATGATATACAGACTGTGATAGGAAGGGACAGAGAGTACAAATCTAAGAGTGAAGCAGCAGATAAGGCTAGAGGTTACAAAAATAATAAAAGGACAAAACTAAAGACTCTATCTGAATGCATGCAGCATTCAAAACAAAACAGATGAACTGATAGCGTAAATAGAAATAAATAAGTACGATCTGATAGCCATTACAGAGACATGGCTGCAGGATGACATGGATTGGGTCTTAAATATTGAAGGGTACGTGGCATTTAGGAAGGACAGGAAGCTAGGAAAATGAGGAGGGTTGGCTCTGTTAATTAATGATGGTATTAGCACAATAGAGAGGGATGATCTAAGTTCAGGAAACCAGGATGTAGAAGTAGTTTGGGTAGAGATGAGAAATCATAAAGGCAAGAAGTCACTTGTGGGAGTGCTATACAGGCCACCTAAGGACAGGGTATAAAGAAAGAAATAATGGCAACCTGTCAGAAAGGTACGGCGATAATCATGGGGGATTTTAACCTACATATAGATTGGAAAAATCAGATGGGCAGAGGAAGCATAGATGAGGAGTACATAGAATATGTTCAGGATAATTTCTTGGAACAGTACGTCCTGGAGCCAATCAAAGAACAGGCTATACTAGACCTGGTATTGTGCAATGAGATAGGATTAATTAATGACCTTTTAGTTAAGGTGCCCCAGGTAGCAGCGAGCATAATATGATTGAATTTTAAGTTCAGTTTGAGGAGAAAATAGTGGGTCCAAGACCAGTATTTTAAACATAAATAAGGGCAATTATGAGGGCATGAAAGCAGAGCTAGCTAAAGTGAACTGGCAAATTAGATTAAGGGATACGTCTATAGAGATACAGTGGCAGACATTTAAGGGAATATTTCAGAATACACAGAATAGATACATTGCAATGAGAAAGAAAAATTCCAAGGTGGTGGGGGGTGGGACTTGCCATCCGTGGTTAACTAAAACAGTTAAAGATAGTATCAAACTTAAAGAAAAAGCCTATAATAGCACAAAGATGGGAGGCAGGTCAGAGGATTGGACAGAATATAAAAAAAAGCAAAGATTGACTAAAAGATTGATAAGGAAGGTAAAATTAGAGTACGAGAGAAAGCTAGCTAGAAATATAAAGACAGATAGTAAATGTTTCTATAGATATTTAAAAAAGAAAAGAGTTAACAAAGTGAACATTAGTCCTATAGAAAATGAGTCTGGGGAATTAATAATGGAAAATAAAGAGATGGCAGATGAATTGAACAGATATTTTGCATAGGCCTTCACTATAGAGGATACAAGTAACATCCCAGTATTAGCTGTAAATCAAGAAATAGAAGGGAGGGAAGAACTCAAGAAAATTACAATCACCAGGGAAGTGGTACTGAATAAATTGCTGGAGCTGTGGGCTGACAAGTCCCTGGGTCCTGATGGAATTCATCCTAGGGTGTTCAAAGAAGTGGCGAGTGAGATACTTCGTGCGTTAGTTTTAATTTTCCAAAATTCCCTATATTCAGGGAAGGTTCCACTGGACTGGAAAATAGCAACTGTAACTCCTTTAGTCAAAAAGGGAGGGAGACAGAAAGCAAGAAACTATAGGCTAGTTAGCTTAACATCTGTCTTAGGGAAAATGTTAAAAGCTATTATTAAAGATGTTATAGCAGGGCATTTAGAAAAACTCAAGGTAATCAGGCAGAGTCAACAGGGTTTTGTGAAAGGGAAATCATGTTCAACCAATTTATTGGAGTTCTTTGAGGGAGTTACATGTGCTGTGGATGAAGGGGAACCGGTGCATGTATTGTACTTTGATTTCCAGAAGGCATAAGGTGCCACAACAAAGGTTATTGCAAAATATTAAAGCTCATGGTGTAGGGGGTAACATATTGGCATGGATAGAAGATTGGCGAGCTAACAGGAAACAGAGAGTAGGCATAAATGGGTCATTTTCTGGTTGGCAAGATGTAATGTGTGGTGTGCCACAGGGATCTGTGCTGGGACCTCAACTTTTTACACTTTATATAAATGACTTAGATGAAGAGACCGAAGGTATGTTTGCTAAATTTGCTGATGACACAAAGATAGGTAGGAAACTAGGCTGTGAAGAGGACATAAGGAGGCTGCAAAGGGTTAAAGATAGGTTAACTGAGTGTGCAAAAATCTAGTAGATGGAGTATATTGTGGGAAAATGCGAAGTTGCTCATTTTGGCAGGAAGAATAAAAAAGAAGCATATTATCTAAATGGTGAGAGATTGCAGAGCTCTGAGATGCAGACGATCTGGGAGTCCTAGTGCATGAATCGCAAAAGGTTAGAATGCAGGTCCAGCATGTAATTAGGAAAGCTAATAGAATGTTATTGTTTATCACGAGGGGAATTGAATACAAAAGTAGGGAGGTTATGCTTCAACTATACAGGGCATTGGTGAGACCACATCTGGAGTACTGTGTACAGTATTAGTCTTCTTATTTAAGGAAGAATGTAAATGTATTGGAAGCAGTTCAAAGAAGGTTTACTGGACTAATACCTGGAATGGACAGGCGATATTATGAGGAAAGATTGGATAGGCTAGGCTTGTATCCGCTGGAATTTAGAAGAGTAAGAGGCAACTTGATTGAAACTTATAAGATCCTGAGGGATCTTGACAGGGTGGATGTGGAAAGGATGTTTCCCCTTGTGGGAGAACCTAGAACCAGGGATCATGGTTTAAAAATAAGGGGTTGCCCATTTAAGACAGAGATGAGGAGAAAGTTTTTCTCTCAGAGGGTCGTGACTCTTTGGAACTCTCTTCCTCAAAAGGCAGTGCAAGCAGAGTCTTTGAATATGTTTAAGGCAGAGGTAGATAGATTCTTGATAAGCAAGGGGGTGAAAGTTATTGGGGGGAGGTGGTAATATGGAGAAATCAGTTCAGCCATGAACTTATTGAACGGCAGAGCAGGCTCGAGGTGCCGAGGGGCCTACTCGTGCTCCTAATTCATACGTTTATATGTTCGTATATTCATATGACAAAGAGAGACAGAGAGAACAGGGGCTAAATTTGATAGCTCCCGAAAACAAGCATGGGGACCGCGATGTGCAACTAACTTGCATCCATTGATTGTAATGCAAGCAGCACACCAACTTCACAGAATCACAGAATCGTTATAGTGCAGAAGGAAGCCATTCAGCCCATTGTGTCTGCACCAGCTCTCCGAAAGAGCAATACCCTCAGTTCCATTCTAACGCCTTCTCGCCCTAACCCTGCACATTATTCCTTTTCATAAAACAGTCTAATTCCCTTTTGAATGCTTCGATTGACCCTGCCTCCACCACGTTCTCAGGCAGCTCCCTCATGTCTTTCCTAAAGGACTCGACGCAGTACTCCAGCTGAGGCTGAACTAGTGTCTTATACAACATAACTTCCTTGCCCTTGTACTCTATGGCTCTATTAATAAAGCCCAGGATACTATGTGCTTTATTAACCGCTCTCTCAACTTGTCCTGCCACCTTCAACGACTTATTCACATATATACTCAGGTCCCTCTGCCTCTGCACCCCCTTTACAATTGTACCCTTTATTTTGTATTGTCTCTCCATGTTCTTCCTACCAAAATGTATCACTTCATATTCCTCGGCATTGAACTTCATCTGCCACCTATATGCCCATTCCACCAACTTGTCTATGTCCTTTTGAAGTTCTACACTATCCTCACAGTTCACAATGCTTTCAAGTTTTGTATCATCTGCAAACTTTGAAATTGTGCCCTGTACACCAAGGTCTAGGTCATTAATATACATCAGGAAAAGCAAGAGTTCCAAAACTGACCCCTGGGGAACTTCATTCAAAACATTCCTCCAGCCCGAAAAACATCCATTAACCACTACTCTTTGTTTCCTGTCACTCAGCCAGTTCCATAACCATGTTGCTACCGTCCCTTTTATTTCATGAGCTATAAGTTTGCTTGCAAGTCTGTTGAGTGGCATTGTATCAAATGCCTTTTGAAAGTCCATGTACACCACATCAACAGCATTGCCCTCATCAACCCTCTCTGTTACCTCCTCAAAAACTCCAGCAAGTTAGTTACATATTATTTTCCCTTAAGAAATCCATGCTGTCTTTCCTTAATTAACCCACATTTGTCCAAGTGACTACTCATTTTGTCCCGAATTATTTTTTCCAGAATTTTCCCCACCACTGAAGTTAAACTGACTGGCCTGTAGTCGCTGGGCTTATCTTTGCACCCTTTTTTGAACAAGGGTGTAAGGTTTGCAATTCTCCAGTCCTCTGGCACCACTCTCGAGACTAAGGAAGACTGAAAATTTATGACCAGCGTCTCTGTGATTTTCACCCTCACTTCCCTCAGTATCCTTGGATGCATCTCATCTGGTTCTGGTGCTTTATTCACTTTAAGTACAGACAGCCTATCTAATACATCCTATTTATTAATTTTAAACCCTTCTCATGTCCATTCCATTTAGCATAGGGGTAGTGCCACACAGCACGATGGAGGGTATCCTCAATGTGAAGATGGGACTTCGTCTCCACAAGGACTGTGTGGTGGTCACTCCTGCCAATACTGTCATGGACAGATGCATCTATGGCAGGCAGATTGGTGAGGATGAGGTCAAGTACGTTTTTCCCTCTTGTTGGTTTCCTCGCCTCCTGCCGCAGACCCAGTCTAGCTGCTATATCTTTTAGGACCCGGCCAGCTCGGTCAGTAGTGGTGCTATCGAGCCTCTCTTGGTGATGGACATTGAAGTCCACTACCCAGAGTACATTCTGCACCCTTGCCACCCTCAATGCTTCCTTCAAGTGGTGTTCAACATGGAGGAATACTGTTTCAACAGCTGAGGGTTGTGCGGTCACTGGTAATCAGCAGGAGGTTTCCTTGCCCATGTTTGACCTGATGCCATGAGACTTCAAGAGATCCAGAGTTGATTTTGAGGACTCCCAGGACAACCCCCTCCCGACTGTATACCACTGTGCCGTCACCTCCACTATGCCCCCAGATGTTTTTAAGGAGGACTTTGTAGGGTCGACAGGGCTGGGTTTGCCATTGTCGTTTCCGATGCCTAGGTCAATGCCAGGTCATTCATTTCGTTTCATTCCTTATCGACTTTTTAGCAGTTTGGTACAAGTGAGTGGCTTGTTAGGCCATTTTAAAAGTCAACTATATTGCTGTGGGCCTGTAGTCACATGCAGGCCAGACCAGGTAAGGACAGCAGATTTTCTTCATTGGTCGCCAGTGAACCAGATGGGTTTGTCTGACAATTGACAATGGTTACATGTCCATTATTAGACTAGCTTTCAATTCCAGATTTTTCTATTAATTGAATTCAAATTCCATCTTCTGCCATGGTAGGAATCAAACACATGCCACCAGGGGATACCCTGGATCTCTGGTCCAGTGACAATATCACTACCTCCCCATAATTTAAGGAATTCACTGACCAGTATGGGTTCAACACCATCACATCATCACCACACTATCCATGGGGACACGGGTTGAGAGAAAAACATGTCCAGATGATCAAAAGAACCCTTGCGAAATGCCAAAAGACGAAGGAAGACCCAAACCTGGCCTTATTGTCACTCCGATCCACACCTCCAAAGGCTGGAAGAATGGAAGAAAATATAAGACACCTCTGCCAAGCAAAATACATCCGCCAAGTGACCAGGAGGAAGTGAGACAACAACTCACTGAAGCACAGGTAAGAAGAGAGCAACACCTCAACAAATATGCTAAATCCCTACCCGAGCTGTTGAAAGGACAAACTGTACACGTACAGGATCCAATCATGAAAACCTGGAGCCCAACAAAAGTTGTTGGTGAAGCTGAGACTCCAAGGTCATATATCATTGAGACTGAAACCGGTAACCAAATGAGAAGGAACAAAATTCATATTCGACATTCACCTGAGCTGGAACAACAGAAAAGACCATCAGCAACACCGGAAACATCACTATCCAGTGAGACAACATTAACAACATCACCAACAAGTGACACAACATTAGCAACAGCAATCCTGACTTATACAACACCAGGAGCAACAAGGACAATATCACCTGTACAGTATGCCGACTCACCATTGACAGCAATAAATGCCAAATCTACAAGATGGGGGTGCAGCATCTTACCAACTAAATGATACCATGAATAATATTTTTAGAAAAGAATCTATAAAATGCTTTCAAAGGCTCTGAAAGGGGTTTGGATTATTTTCAAAAGTCGGTTGATAATCTTCTTTAGTTTAGAGAAAGTTAATGACTGGGACAGTTATATTGATATAGGGGCATTATGTCTTTAAGGAAAGAAGGATATTATATATTATTTTACTAGCTGTAAAGTGCTAGGAACTAATTAGCTAGGAACTAATTGTTATATGTAAGTGTTTCAGGGGGCCACATTCATGACTGCACTCGAGAGTCATGTAAATGTAACAGGGCACCAGCCTAAGGCAGTCCAAACCAGGCAGCATGGAAGCTGAATGATTAAAACAAAGAACTCCGGCCTTTCCAAGTTTAAAGTGTGATTATTTCTAACTTATGTGAACCAGAAGACAACCAGGAGACATAATAGAAGTACTCCTTGAAATGTAGTCATTGTTGTAATGCAGGAAATCGCTCAGAAAGACAACTTCAGAGGGCTCCTGTTGACCTCTGTGCTCATTTACTTACACCATGTAGGAATAGAAGGGGTATCAGTTGCTGCAGTGGCATCCAAGAAATTGAATGCAGTGTATCAAACTGGAATGGTCAGATCAATCAGATCTTCATTAACAGTGATGCCATTATCAGATTGGTCTCTAAACAAGAAAGGCACAACTGTCCAACTTAAAACCATGTGATCATTTATGTCTACCTGAGAGGGCAGACAGAACCTCATCTTAATATTTCATCAACAGATGGCCCCTCCAACTCCCTCAGAACTGCACGGGAATGTTTGCCTACATTCTGTGCTCAAGTCCCTGGAGTGGATCCTGAACCTTCTGACTCAGAGAGCTACCCACTGAGCCACAGCTGACACCTTAGTCAAGGGCGACTCATCAGTGGAACGCAACAAACAAATTGTAATGAATGCAGGGCATCTCAATAATGTGCAGAGGAAAAATAAATCCCCAATGCCATTCTTTTGCAGGCTGCTGCCTTCATTTCTCATCACAATCTCTCTCCTGGTACGCAGCATGAAGAAGTTTAGACATTTTTGGAGAGATATTTATTGACACATAAGACACAAAAGGGAATTCTGCCAAACAGCTGTTATATATCACCTCCAACAATGCGAGATTCACAAGCTCAGGAATGCAGCAGTAGAAAGTCAATTTACTGAGTTTCTCAGCAACAATGGAAATTGTTGTAAACATAAAGAGTATCAATTGTCTAGCAGGAATTATAGAGCTCCAATCAATTAGGGGCGTAAGGAGGGAATCGGATGGTTCATATGGAGAATAATAGAGAGCTGGAAGTCGAAAGAAAAGGCACTCCTGAAATTGAATATTTCAGTTTGTTTTCAGTTATAATAATTACAAATCATAATTCTACATGCAGTAGCAACTGTGGTGTATTCAAAATGCTATGTTTCACATATAGCACAATATTCTATTTTAAGTGCTATGTTCTATATATTGCATCATGTTTTTACTTATACAGATCTTTGTCCAATGTGGTGCACATATCTAATTATAGATTAAAGCTCTGTATTGCTCTGTTTACCTTATGTTCTATTTTTTGGGCTGAATTGTCTTTGTGGCTCTATCTCCAGGTTCTATTTATGCAGCTATGTTTTATTTCTAGATCTGTTCTAGATATGTAATTTTGTTTTATTTATAGTGCTATATTCTATTTATTACATTTTATTCTATTTAAAAGTTATATTTCTTTTAGTGTTATATTCAGTTGATATTAAGCATTATAAATAAAACATAAGATTATAAATAGTAAATAGTAAGGAAAATGTACAGTTATTAATAGCACATATATGTTATACATAAAACATGACTTTATCTTTCCAACACTATGTAATATATATACTATAGGGCTATGCACTGAGCTAGTGCCGTGAATTCCCCTCCTTCCATACTAATAAAGTTGACAGGTATCAAAATGGTTGTCACCTCTATTCACTTCAGAATTGTCCGGTGTGTCTATGTGTTTATTTGTGAATGTATATTTGTGTGCATCTGTATATTTGTGTGAGTGTGTGTGTATTTGCCAGTGAATGTATGTGTGTATTGTTATGAGGATTTCCATTTTTTGTAATTAAACTTGGGATTCTATATTTTAAAAAAACTAAAAAGGATTTCAGTTCCATTGAATCATCTGGAGATAGCACATTGATGAAGGAAGAGCAGATGTGGTGTATATGGATTTTAGCAAGGCGTTTGATAAGGTTCCCCATGGTAGGCTCATTCAGAAGGTAAGGAGGCATGGGATTCAGGGAAAGTTGGCTGTCTGGATACAAAATTGGCTGGCCCATAGAAGTCAGAGGGTGGTAGTAGGTGGTAAGTATTCAGCATGGAGCTCGGTGACCAGTGGTGTTCCACAAGGATCTGTTCTGGGACCTCTGCTCTTTGTGATTTTTATAAATGACTTGGATGAGGAAGTGGAAGGCTGGGTTAGCAAGTTTGCCGATGACACGAAGGTTGCTGGAGTTGTGGATAGTGTGGAAGGCTGTTGTAGCTTGCAACGGGACATTGACAGGATGCAGAGCTGGGCTGAGAAGTGGCAGATGGAGTTCAACCTGGAAAAGTGTGAAGTGATTCATTTTGGAAGGTCAAATTTGAATGCGGAATACAGGCTTAAAGACAGGATTCTTGGTAGTGTGGAGGAACAGAGGGATCTTGGGGTCCATGTCCATAGATCGCTCAAAGTTGCCACCCAAGTTAATAGGGTTGTTAAGAAGGCGTACGGTGTGTTGGCTTTCATTAACAGGGGGATTGAGTTTAAGAGCTGCGAGGTTATGCTGCAGCTCTATAAAGCTCTGGTTCGACCACACTTGGAATATTGTGTTCAGTTCTGGTCGCCTCATTATAGGAAGGATGTGGAAGCTTTAGAGAGGGTGCAGAGGAGATTTACCAGGATGCTGCCTGGACTGGAGGGCATGTCCTACGATGAAAGATTGAGGGAGTTAGGGCTTTTCTCATTGGAGCGAAGAAGGATGAGAGGTGACTTGATAGAGGGGTACAAGATGATGAGAGGCATAGATAGAGTGGATAGCCAGAGACTTTTTCCCAGGGCGGAAAGGGCTATCATCAGGGGGCATAATTTTAAGGTGATTGGAGGAAGGTTTTGGGGAAATGTCAGAGGTAGGTTCTTTACACAGAGAGTGGTGGGTGTGAGGAATGCGCTGCCAGCGGTGGTAGTAGAAGCAGATACATTAGGGGCATTTAAGCGACTCTTGGATAGGTACATGGATGATAGTAGAATGAAGGGTAGGTAGTTAGTTTGATCTTAGAGTAGGTTAAAGGTTCGGCACAACATCGAGGGCCGAAGGGCCTGTGCTGTGCTGTACTGTTTTATGTTCTATGTTCTATAGCTGAACTTTTTTTTTAAAAGATGAAAAAGGTTTGAGTTTGAACTGAAAGTGGAATGCAAACATTTACTAGAAAACACCTGTTTACAAAAAACCCAACAAGGGTTTCTGAAGGGACGGATGTTTACAAGCAAGTGACAAAGGAGTGATTTATGGTGGCCTTGTGACTTGTTTCTAGAAAAGTTTAGTTTCAATCTGAGCTGTTGAAACAGTCAGTTGTTGTTTCTGCCTGGAGAAGAGAAAAACTGCTGACCTTTCTCTTTGAAAAGGAATCCTGCATCTCTTGAGAAGGAACTCTGTATTTCAATTGTGACAGATTCCTATTTCCTTCTGTCTCTGAAGAACCCCTGCATCAAGCTGTTGCCTCCTGTTTTATGAAATCCTGAATGTTTGCAGAAACCTTGCATCTTTAAAAGATTTGAACCAAATGTATAAGAATTGACAGTTGTTTCTGCACACCTGTATGTTTTGACCTGTTGTTATGACTGAGGCAGGAGTGCACTGCTAAATAAGTCTCACTCCTCCACAGATCACAGCATATCAATAAATTTTCCCACTTACTGAGACAGCCAATTAGATACTCTATTTGTCCCCAGAATATAGCACACTAACCAGGTTTCTTTAATAAGCAACAAAATTATCCATTTATTATAAAACCAAGTCTTAACCAATAATGAAGTAAATCTATATACGAATTGAGATATTAAAGCTCCTTATTTTTTCCCTAACCCTCATGCACACGCACATACATCCAAAAACTGGTTAACTGAGGAAAAAAAGGATTTTTGTTTACAGCTGTTTCAAAGGAATGAAAAACACTTAGATTGTAATGATATGGAAGGAGGTTCTTTGGTTTGGCGAGGTGTCCCAAAGTGGAATAGTTGGATGCCACTTGAAGTCTTTCCAGGCGAGGTTGATGAACAGTCTGTGATGGTTAGGCGTTCAAAGAAATTCAACTGTAGAAGGCTTCACATAGGTCTTCCATCGGGGTGCAGCAACAAGTGTCAGTTCTCACATTCGATGCAAAGGTCCTTTTTTAAAGATGCAAGATTTCTGCAAATACTGGATTTTTTCAAAAATGCAGAAGGCAACAGTACCACCTCATAAAAGCTTTTGCTTTTCCAGAGCAAGGATACTTTACAGAGAGGTAATAATTTTCTGGTTCTTCTGATTTCCTGGCAGGTCCAAATCAAATTCCAATTTCCTGCTTTAGTCAAGACCCACTGGCTTTAAACAGTTCAAAATGAAAACAAAACCTTCCAGAAACAAGTCATATGCCAAGTCATGAGTTCTCTCTTGTCACACAAAGGGTAGCTCTGAGGTCAAACCCCCTGTTGGTTTCCTTGAAATTATCTGGTTTCCAGTATTTTTTACTGGTCAAAACCAGGAACCTCTCATTGACCCTGCCTTCCTTCCAAAAAGCATCCATAACGTTCAGCTATCTCCAGATGTCTCAATGCCCACTGAAATCCTTTCCAGTTTTTAAAAATATAGAATCCCAAGTTTTATCACAACAAATGGAAATCCTCCTAACAGTGTGGAGAAGTGGGACTGAATTAACAGTGCACTCCTCCTGCCTCAGTCGTAACAATGTGTACTTGCATGCAAGGCTGTGCGCATGTGTGTATTTGTGTGAGTTTGTGAGTGTGTTTGAGTGTGTGTATTTGTGTGTGTTTAAATCATAAAATGGTTACAGTACAGAAGGAGGCCATTCAGCCCATCATATCTGAGCCAGCTCTCTGCAAGAGCAACTCACCATGTCCCACTTGCCTACCTTTTCCCTGTAGCCCTGCTAATTTTTTTCCCTTCAGATAATCATCCATTTCTCTTTTAAGGCTTCTATTGAATCTGCCTCCACCACACTCACATACAGTGCATTCCAGATCCTAACTATTTGCTGTGTAAAAACGTTTTTTCCCATGTCACTGTTGCTTCTTTTGCCAATCACCTTAAATCAGTGTCCTCTGGTCCTGGATCCTTCTGCCAATAAGAACAGTTTCTCCTTATCTACTGTGTCCTGACCCCTCATGATTTTAAACACCTTGAACAAATCTCCTCTTAATCTTCTCTTCTCCAAGGAGAACAAACTCAGCTTCTCCAATTTATCCACATAACTGAAGTTCCTCATTCCTGGAACCATTCTTGTGAATCATTTCTGTACCCTCTCTCATGCCTGAACATTCCTCTGAAAGTGTGGTGCCCAGAACTGGACACAATACTCCAGTTGAGGTCGAATCAGTGTTTTATGTAGGTTTATCATAACTTCCTTGTTTTTTTTAACTCTATGCCCCTATTTATGAAGCCCAGGATCCCATATGCTTTATTAACCACTTTCTCAACCTGCCCTGCAACCTTCAATGATTTATGCACATATACCCCCTGGTCCCTCTGCTCCTGCACCCCCTTTAGAATTGTACCCTTTAATTTATATTCCCTCTCCTCATTCCTTCTACCAAATGAATCACTTTACACCTTTCTGCATTAAATTTCATCTGCCATTTCATTTGAATGTGTACTTGTGTGTGAGAGTATGGCTACATTTTGTAAGCATGCCGCCAATATCGATGGCGGCTGAAAAAATGGTGGCCTGCCCGCGTGGGCTGCATGTCCCAGAGCTGTCGTGACATAGAACCTAGAATCATAGAAAAATGACGGCACAGAAGGAGGCTATTCAGCCTATCGTGTTTGTGCTAGCTGAAAAAACTAACCGCCCAATCTAATTCCACCTTCCAGCACCTGGTCCGTAGCCTGGCAGGTTACAGCCCTTCTGGTGCATGTCCAGGTACCTTTTAAAAGAGTTGAGGGTTTCTGCCTCCAACACCATTCCTGACAGTGAATTCCAGAAACCCATCACTCTCTGGGTGAAAAAGTTTTTCCTCACATCCCCTCTATTCCTTCTACTATTCACCTTAAATCTGTGCCCACTGGTAATTGACCTTGCTGCTGGGGGAAACAGGTCCTTCCTGTCTCCTCTATCTAGGCCCCTCATAATTTTGTACACCTCAATTAAGTCATCCCTCAGCCTCCACTGCTCTAAGGAAAACAACCCGAGCCCATCCAATCTTTCTTCATAACTGCAACTTTCAAGCCCTGGCAATATTCTTGTAAATCTCCTTTGTACTCTCTCCAGAGCAATTATGTCCCTCCTGTCATGTGGTGACCAGAACTGTATGCAATACTCCTGCTATGGCCTAACCAGTATTACATCCCAGCTTTTGTATTTTATACCTCGGCCAATAAAGGAAAAGAAAGGAAAGGAATCACACCTTCCAGACAATGTACAGACACTGCCGTCACCATCCCTGGGTATATCCTGTCCCACCGCCAGGACAGACCCAGCACAGGCGGCAGCACAGTGGTATACAATCAGGAGGGAGTTGCCCTGGGAGTCCTCAACATCGATTCCGGACCCATGAAGTCTCATGGCATCAGGTCAAACATGGGCAAGGAAAACTCCTGCTGATTAGCATTGCCTTCCCTCAGCTGATGACTCAGTACTCCTCCATGTTGAACGTCACTTGGAGGAAGCACAGAGGGTGCAGAATGTGCTCTGAGTGGGGGACTTCAATGTCCATCACCAAGAGTGGCTTAGTAGCACCACGACTGACCGAGCTGGCCGAGTCCTAAAGGACATAGCTGCTAGACTGGGTATGCGGCAGGTGGTGAGGAAACCAACAAGAGGGAAAAACATACTTGACCTCAACCTCACCAATCTACCTGCTGCAGATGCATCTGTCCATGACAGTATTGGTAGAAGTGACCACCGCACAGTACTTGTGGAGATGAAGTCCCGTCTTCACATTGAGGAAACCCTCCATCGTGTTGTGTGGCACTACACCCGTGCTAAATGGGATAGATTTTGAACAGATCTAGCAATGCAAAACTGGGAATCCATGAGGCACTGTGGGCCATTAGCAGCAGCAGAATTATACTCAGCCACAATCTGTAACCTCATAGCCTGGCATATCCCCCACTCTACTGTTAACATCATGCCAGGAGACCAACCCTGGTTCAATGAAGAGTGCAGGATGGCATGCCAGGAGCAGCATCAGGCATACCTCAAAATGAGATGTCAACCTGGTGAAGCTACAACACAGGACTACTTGTGGACCAAACTGCGTAAGCAGCATGCGATAGACAGAGCTAAGTGATCCCATAACCAACGAATCAGATCTAAGCTCTGCAGTCCTGCCACATCCAACCATGAATGGTGGTGGACAATTAAATAACTAACTGGAGGTGGTGGCTCCACAAACATCCCCATCCAGGGATGTTGAGCAGCCATTTTTGCCCTCTTTAAGCCAATATTCCATTGTAGCAACGATATCTGTGCCCCCAGCTCATCGGCTTTATTTACTATACTCCTTGCATTTAAATAAATTCCTTTTAACATTGCCACATTCCTGTGCTGCACACTTTTTAACCTTTGCTTCTTCTGTCTTTCAGAGTCACTCGCTAATTTTCTGCCTCCCGTTCCCTGCCCTGAAATTGTCCTATCTGAAACTACCCTCAGTTTCCCATCCCCCTGCCAATCTAGTTTAAACCACCCCCAGCAGCACTAGCAAACCTTCCTGCAAGAATATTTGTCCCAGTCCTAATCAGGTGCAGACCGTCCGACTTGTACAGGCCCCACCTTCCCCAGAACCGTTCCCAATGTCCAAGAAATCTGAAGCCCTCTCTCCTGCACCATCTCTCGAGCCATGCATTCATCTGGAGTATTCTCCTATTTCTATACTCAATAGCATGTGACTTTGGGATTAATCCAGAGATTACTACCTTTGACATACTGCTTGCTAATCTCTTTCCTAACTCCTTAAACTCAGCCCGTTGGACCTCATCCCTCTTTCTTCCTATATCGTTGGTACCAATGTGGACCATGACCTCTGACTGTGCACCCTCACCCTCCAGAATGCTCTATAGCTGCTCGGTGATATCCATGATCCTTGCACCAGGCAGGCAACATACCATCCTGGAATCACATCTGCGACCACAGAAATGCCTATCTGTTCCCCTAACTATAGAACCCCCTACCACTATTGCTCCCTTGTCTTTTCTCCTCCCTCCCTGCACTGCTGAGCCGCCCATGGTGCTCTGGACATGACTCTCGCTGCTTTCTCCAGAGGAACCCGCTCTCCCATCGGTACTCAGAACTGAATACCGGTTAAAAATTGGGATGTTCTCCAGGGTCTCCTGCACTACCTGCCTTGACCTTCTTGTCTGTCTGGCAGCCACCCAGACCCTCTCTGCCTGTGCTCTCTTAAGCTCTGGGGTGACTACCTCCTGAAACGTGCTATCCACGTAGTTCTCTGCCTCACGGATGCACCACTGTGACTCCAGCCGCCGCTCAAGTTCCGAAACCCAGAGCTCAAGCTTCTGCAACTGGTGACACTTCCTGCAGATGTGTCTATCAAGGACACATGGTGTATCCATGACATACCACAGGAGGCACATTCCACTTGGCCAAGCTGCCCTGCCAAACCTTAGCTTTACAAACTTATTATTGCTAATGTAATAAGTAGAATACCTTCCCAGTTACTTGCCATTCCGCTTCTTCCCCTGTACCGTGGAGGCTGAAAAGGCAGAAAAGAAAAGAGACCAAAGAGCACCTCCTTCCCCTAGTCAGTAAAATCCCTCACACACAACTCACAGCCTGACTCTGTTCAAACAGCACTATTCTAATTAATAAATAATTATTATTAAATTACACGAACAAAAACCATACTCGCACAAACTCACAAAGTAGCTATTTGAGGGTTTAAAAAAAATGACTTTTTTTCTGATTTTTAAGCTATTTACAGGCAATGATAGCTGTTACTTACCAACCAATCAGCTTACAGATTTCCCGTCATGTCACTGTAAGTTTTTTTAAACTCTGCGTACCGACACAGCCAGAGAGAGAGAGACTGCTGTCTGCTGCTCTGCTCCCAGGTAAATAAGGGCCTCGATTCCCACTCTTTATTTAGAACTGCCTGTCTGGAGCTACCTCCTCCCAGGTCCGCTGTCTGCTGCTCCGCTCCCAGATATTAAGCATGGCAGCTCATTAACATGCCCAAGTCACGCTACCCACCCCACCCCCCCGCCCCACCACCAATGACGTGGAGGCTGTGGGCTTGACGCTGCTATGAACGGGGTCAGCTGACAGGAAAGCAGATGCTGGCACCATATTTAAGTGGCAGCCAGCCCTGCATTAAGTGAAAACCTGAAATAAAAACATTCTGTCTGTTGCTGCACAACAAAGAAGGCACAGAAAAGTCTTGCCAGCAACATTTTTCGACTTCCAGAAGATGTCAGAGGCAGGCTCCAGAGTGGCCTCACGGTTCAGCAATGCCTCCCTGCTCAGTCTCCTCCAGGCTGTGTGGACAAGGCAGGAGGTCTTTTTCCCCAGCGATAGTAAGAGGCCCTCCCGCCTGACCATGCAAGCCTGGGTGGAGGTGGCAGAGGATGTTCGTAGCCGTGGGGTCATTCGCCGTGACTGGGTGCAGTGCCGCAAGAAGGTGAACGATCTCTTGTGCTCCGCAAAGTAAGTGACACTTTGTTTTATGGCTCCGCTGAACCTGGTTCCCCACACAGAGTGGTACATGTATGTCACTGCTGTGCCAAAGACAGGGAGGTCAGGCAGGGAGGAATGACATTACATGATTGGATGCATGTATAAAAGAACTCACCCTTGTCTGCTGCTCAGAGCATGGCACCTACGTGACAGGCTCACTCAGTGGTACGGACCGAGCCTTCCCCACTGTTGGGCCCAGAACCCCTGTTGTAACATGTATTGCTTTGCCATGTTTAATATCTGCCTCCTTGCTCCTCCAGGCAAAGAGGGCCCACAATGTGCGTGAGGCAAATAGGACTGGTGGAGGAGTGACAGATGTACGACTGCTGACACAGGCTGAGGAGGAGGCCCTGGATCTCACTGCTATGTATGTGGACCATTTAGTCGGTGACATTGAGCTCAGGATCCTGGGTGAACAGACAGACAATGATCCCTGTGAAAATCTTATTCTTTGAGACAATGCTGTCATAATCGTTACATGTGCACCATAAAGATTGACAGTGTGCTTTTCACATTGCATCTTGCAAGTCAACGGTCCGAATCCAAACCGCCAGCCCTGGACACCTCCCGCACCTCTGAGGAACAGACAACCTTAGAAGATGCAGTGTCCCATGATACTCCCACACCTTCCACCAGCGCAGATACAGTCACCTCGGTGGGAATCCGATCTGCCTCAGAGTCTGGGTCACAAGCTGGTGAGAGCACTGCACACGTGCCCCAGCAGCTGCCTGAGGCTGAGACAGCTGAGGCCCCTGACAGTCGGAGGGCTGTGGGTGACCAGGCCCAAGCTGTTCCCAAGGCTACTGATGAGTCTCTGCTGTCGATAGCACACAGCATGCTGGAGCTTCAGCAGCAGTCATGGCAACATCTGGTGGCGATGCCACAGGCCATGCGCAGCCTTGAGCGGACGATGGGGGAGTCCATCCAGGCCATGAAAGATACCATGTCCTAGGCATGGCTTCATCTATGGAGAGGGCGGCAGCCCTCTTGTGTGCCAGATTCCATTGATTCCCGCTGACCTGCAAACCCTTGCCATGGTCATGAGATCCACGCAGCAGTGGCAAGGGGAGAGAGGGACCAGGGGCTTGGAGACTGTTCCTGCCCCTGATCCTTCCCGGGAGAGCAGAGAGGTTCATACAAGCCTTGAGATGGAGGAGGTGAGACCGTGCGCCATATCTGGGGTCCCCCGTCAAGGTGATTCCAATGTGGTCATCGGCCCCTCCACCGGTAAGTCAAGCTCCAGAAGCCACGACGTCTGAGGAGAGTTCGTCACTGATGCAGGATTCCCACAGCCAGCCGGGGCCCTTCAGGCCTCGTGCCCACAGAGGACAACTGCTAAACTCATCTACAGCAAAAGGATAATTCGATCAGCAGCCTTCCTCCAGTCAGGCTGCTTGAACAGAAATGGGACTGCGAAGGAGCACTTGCAAATTTATTTATTTAGAGATACAGCACTGAAACAGGCCCTTTGGCCCACCCAGGCTGTGCTGACCAACAACCACCCATTTATACTAATCCCAACATTAATCCCATATTCCCACCACCTACCTACACTACAGGCAATTTACAATGGCCAATTTACCTATCAACTTGCAAGTCTTTGGCTGTGGGAGGAAACCAGAGCACCCAGCGAAAACCCACATGCTCACAGGGAGAACTTGCAAACTCTGCACAAGCAGGACCCAGAACTGAACCCGGGTCGCTGGAGCAGTGAGGCTGCGGTGCTAACCACTGTGCCACTTCGCCACTGCATTTTTAAAACGTTTTAAAAAAACACCATGACACAAATGGGTCTGCACAGGTGACACTACACTGTAAAAAGTTAAATCACTAAATGTTCTTCACTAACATGTGTGTCGTTTACTATGTGGATGAAGTGTGCCAGCATGTGCCGATCGTGTCTCCTCCCATTATATCATTGGACTTTCAGAACTGCTAATGTATGGAATGACATCATTGCCATGCCAGTATTACTCATGTCCGTCTCCACGGATGCAGTAACATGGACAATGGCTCAGTCTGCTGCTGCCAGTAATGGTGGAGACAAAGATGTTGCAGATGCGGATTGCTGCACAACAGGTGAACGAGGATGGTGTGTGGTTTGTGGAGCACATGGTGGTCTTTATGATGTGGAAAACTGGTGATCAATGAGGCGCTGCCTTGCATCCCTAACTCACTGCTCGCCCTGCATGCGGTGCCTGGATGCTCTCTGTCCTCCCGTGTGCCTTTCCTGCTGTAAGTCCTCTGCGTCCTCTTCATCCGAGAATGAGTCCTGCTCATGTCTCTCCTCATCCTACAAGGCGTCCCCCATATTGAGTGCATAGTTGTGCAGAGCACAGCAAACAGCAATGATGCGAGCTACACTTTCCGGTTCATACTGCAGCTCACCACCCGATCTATCCAGGCAGCTGAAGTGCATATTCAGCGTGTCGATCACCTGCTCAATGGTGGCTCCTGTAGCACCGTGGCTGGCCTTGTATCTCTCCTCTGAATCACTGATCAGGTATCTTACCGGCATCAGGAGACAGGTCTGCAAGGCGTACTCGTGCTTCCAAGAAGCAACCCCTCAATGTGAGCTAGTTCAGTGAACAGCAACAGCACCAGGGACTGGCGCAGGATGAAGGTGTCATGGTAGCTGCCTGGAAAGCGGGCACAGATTTGCATGAAGCGTTTCTAGTGATCATAGACCAGCTACATGTTGAGCGAGTGGAAGTTCTTTTGGTTGAGGTATGCAGCTGGTCACCTGGCGGGAGCCTTGATGGCCACATGGGTGCAGTCTATGACCCCTTGTACCTGTGGGAATCCTGCGATGCAGCCAAATCTGATGGCCCTCTGGGCCTGGCTCTCAGGGTTCGCCCTGAATTGGGCATCGTCACCGGCCCTCCAGTACAGGGCATCGGTGATCTCCCTGATGCAGCAGTGCACTGCAGACTGTGTGACCCCACATAGGTCGCTGGTGGGTCCCTGAAATCATGCGGAGGCGTAGAAGTTAAGAGCTGCTGTCACTTTGAGGGCCATAGGCATAGGATGTCCACTGAAGCCCATGGGCTGCAGGGCCTCGTTCAGTAGTTCACAGAGATGTGTCACTGCCTCTCTCAACATCCGCAGTCACCTCTAACACTGGCACTCTGACATCTGCAGGTATGTCATGCGGGATCTGTAGATACGCGACATTCTATACAGGTGGGTTCACCTTGGGGGCTGCTGCTGCTCATGACTGGGGCCTTATACTTGGGCTGCATCTGACTCTTGGTTTTGCCTATGGCACACATGACTCCTCAAGACAAGCGGATCAATGAATTCAGGGTGCACCATCCCCCTCTCCAAGTTACAATTAAACTCGGTTCCTTCACTACTTCAAAGGCACCTAAAATAGCAAAGTTTGATTGGTACATCAGGTTCCGTCATGCGCCAACTATGTGGTGTGGCATTGCCCATCTTCTTCCACTAAGAGTGGCGCAGCATGACCACATTCAGATTGTAGCAGTTGCATCGATTGGCCCACCAGTCAGATTACCTTTAAATGCCTACCATTAATGGCACCCTCCCCACACACATGGTTCCTGGAGTGACATTGCTCCTTCACTCACACAGATGTTCAAGGGCACAGAATTCCCCCCTTTCTGGAGGGAGGGTATGTGGTGCCCCCTACATGCCTGCAGAGTTGTGGCCCCGATAATACAACCCCCTCCCACCATCCTACATGCTTGCAGAGTTGTGCCCCTGGTAATACCATACCTCTATCTTAATGCACATAGCATTCAAAACAAAACAGATGAACTGAGAGCGCAAATAGAAATAAATAAGTACGATCTGATAGCCATTACAGAGACATGGCTGCAGGACGACATAGATTAGGACTTGAATTTTGAAGGGTACATGCATTTAGGAAGGACAGAAAGCTAGGAAGAGGTGGAGAGGTAGCTCTGTTCGTTAATGATGGTATTAGCGCAGTAGAGAGGGATGACCAAAGTTCAAGAGGCCAGGATGTAGAGACAGTTTGGGTAGAGATGAGAAACCATAAAGACAAGAAGTCACTTGTGGGAGTGGTGTACAGGCCACCTAACATTAACCACACTGTAGCATAAGGTATAAAGAAAACAATAATGGCAGCTTGTCAGAAAGGTACGGCGATAATTATTGGAGATTTTAACCTGCATATAGATTGGGAAAATCAGATGGGCAGAGGTAGCCATAGAATGTTTTTGGAATACTTTCTTTGAACAATATGTTCTGGAGCCAACCAGACAGCAGGCTATACTGGACCTGTTATTGTGTAACGAGATAGGATTTATTAATGACCACATAGGTAGCAACGATCATAATATGATTGAATTTTCCATTCAGTTTGAGGGAGAGAAGAGTGGTTCCAAGACCAGTATTTTAAACTTAAATAAGGGCAATTATGAGGGCATGAAAGCAGAGCTAGCTAAAGTGAACTGGCAAATCAGGTTAAGGGATAGGTCAATAGAGATGCAGTGGCAGACGTTTAAGGGGATATTTCAGAATACACAGAATAGATACATTTTAACAAGAAATAAAAATTCCAAGGGTGGGACTTGTCATCTGTGGTTAACTAAAATAGTTAAACATAGAATCAAACTTAAAGAAAAAGCCTATAATAGCACAAAGATGGGAGGCAGGTCAGAAGATTGGACAGAATATAAAAAACAGCAAAGAATGACTAAAAGATTGATAAGGAAGGTAAAATTAGAGTACGAGAGAAAGCTAGCTAGAAATATAAAGACAGATAGTCAGAGTTTCTGTAGATATTTAAAAAAGAAAAGAGTTAACAAAGTGAGTGGTGGTCCTATAGCAAGTGAGTCTGGGGAATCAATAATGGATAATAAGAAGATGGCAGATGAATTGAACAGATACTTTTTATTGATCTTCACTATTGAGGATACAAGTAATATCCCAGTACTAGCTGTAAATCAGGAAATAGAAGCGGGAGGGAGGAACTCAAGAAAATTACAATCACCAGGAAGTGGTACTGAACAAATTGTTGGAGCTGTGGGCTGACAAGTCCCCGTGTCTTGATGGAATTCATCCGAGGGTATTAAAAGAAGTGGTTAGAGAGATTCCCTAGATTCAGGGAATATTCTGTTCGATTGGAAAATAGTGAATGTAACTCCTTCATTCAAAAAGGGAGGGAGAAAAAAAGCATGAAACTATAGGCCAGTTAGCTTAACATCTGTCTTAGGGAAAATGTTAGAAGCTATTATTAAAGATGTTATAGCAGGGCATTTCGAAAAATTCAAGATAATCAGGCAGAGTGAACATGGTTTTGTGAAAGGGAAATCATGTTTAACCAATTTCTTGGAGTTCTTTGAGGGAGGTTGTGGATGAAGGGAAACCGGTGGCTGTATTGTATTTAGATTTCCAGAAGGCATTTGATAAGGTGCCACATCAAATGCTACTGCAGAAAATAAAAGCTCATGGTGTAGCAGGTAACATATTGGTATGGAAGGAAGATTGGCTAGCAAACAGGAAACAGGGAGTAGGCATAAATGGGTCATTTTATGGTTGGCAAGATGTAATGCATGGTTTGCCACAGGGATCTGTGTTGGGGCCTCAACTTTTTACAATTTATATAAATGAGTTAGATGAAGAGACCAAAAGTATGTTTGCTAAATTTGCTGATGACACAAAGATAGGTAGGAAAGTAAGTTGTGAAGAGGACATAAGGGAGCTACAAAGGGATATAGATAAGTTAAGTGAGTGGGAAAAGACCTGGCAAATGGAGTATTATGTGGGAAAGTGTGAAATTGTCCACTTTGGCAGGAAGACTAAAAAAAGAAGCATATTATCTAAATGGCGAGAGTTTGCAGAGCTCTGAGATGCAGAGGGATCTGGGTGTCCTAGTGCATGAATTGTAAAAGGTTAGTATGCAGGTACAGCACGTAATTAGGAAAGCTAATAGAATGTTATCGTTTATCATGAGGGGAATTGAATACAAAAGTATTCAGCTATACAGGGCATTGGTGAGACCAGATCGGGAGTGCTGTGTAAAGTACGGGTCTGCTTATGTAAGGAAGGATGTAAATGCATTGGAGGCAGTACAGAGAAGGTTTACTAGACTAATACCTGGAATGGGTGGGTTGTCTTATGAGGAAAGATTGGACAGGCTAGGCTTGTATCTGCTGGAATTTAGAAGAGTAAGAGGTGACTTGATTGAAACATATAAGATCCTGAGGGGTCTTGACAGGGTGGATGTGGAAACGATGTTTCACCTTGTGGAAGAACCTAGAACTAGGGGTCACTGTTTAAAAATAAGGGGCTGCCCATTTAAGACGGAGATGAGGAGAAATTTTTTCACTCAGAGGGTCGTGATTCTTTCGATTTCTCTTCCTCAAAAGGCAGTGGAAGCAGAATCTTTGAATATTTTTAAGGAGAGGTAGATAGATTCTTGATAAGCAAGGGGGTGGAATGTTGTTGGGGGTAGATGGAAATGTGGAGTAATCAGTTCATCTATAAATTTATTAAATGATGGAGCAGCCTCAAAGTGCTGTATGGCCTACTCCTGCTCCTAATTCGCATGTTTGTATGTTCGTATGACCCTCCCACCTCCCTAGACCAATGCAGATTTGGGACCCGTCTAGTAACATTAATATTCACAGGCTCTGAGCAGTGCAAATTCTGTCCCGCCGGCTTTCGAGCATATGAACAGATGAATTATGAGCAGAAGTTGGCCATTCGGCCCCTATAGCCTGCTCCGCCATTCAATAAGGTCCTGCCTGATCTGTTTCTGTCTTGAATTCCACACTCCCATCTACCCTTGATAACCATTGATTCCCTTGTCTCACAGGAATCTATCTACTCTGCCTTAAAAATATTCAATGACCCCGCCTCCACCACCTTCTGAGGCAGAGAGTTCCAAAGTCGCACAACCCTCAGAGAAAAAATTTCTCTTCATCTCTGTCCTAAAAGGGCGGCCCCTAATTTTAAAACAGAGCCCACCAGTTCTGGACTCACCCACAAGAGGAAACATCCTTTCCACATCCACCTTGTCAAGACCGTTCAGGATCTTATAAACTTCGATCAAGTCTCCACGCACTCTTCTAAACTCCAGTGAAAACAAATCCAGTCTGTCCAACCTTTCCTCATAAGACAACCCGTCCATTCCAAGTATCAATCGAGTAAACCTCCTCTGAACCGCCTCCAACGCATTTACATTCTTCCTTAAATAAGGAGACCAAAACTGCACACAGTATTCAAGATATGGGTCGGAATTGTACAGGGTGTGGACGGGAGCTGGCCTCAGATGTAAATGTCAGTGGCAAACCCGCTTCCACCTTGCTTGGGAATCCATTCCGGATTTTACGGGTCCCTCGGCTTTAACTGTGCCGAGGTGGGACTTCCACCCTTCTGAGGGAAGAAGTCCCGCCTCATTGACCTTCCGGACAATCAGTGCCACCGGGAGCCCAGCCGAAGATAGAAGACGACGTGCAGCCGGGAGGAAAGGTAAGTTGTGGTTGCCTCACCAAGGGTAATCCAGGGTGCTTGCTTGCCACGTGTAAACTCCGCATGGAGGTGGTCGAAGGCCATTAAGTGGCCACCCAAGGGCCTTGATTGACCTGGGGCAGGCGGGAGCAGGTTGGGAACGCCTCCTGAAGCCTCCCACTCCATTTTACACCACCCCCCCTCCCCCCCCCAACACCATTCCACTCGTTGGGGTGGTGTAAAATTCCGACCATGGTCTCACCAATGCCCTGCATAACTGAAGCATAACATCCTTACTTTTATTTTCAATTCCTCTCATAGTAAAGTATCACATTCATCAGACTTCTTTATTGTTTGGTCCACCTGCAGGCTAACCTTTTGTGACTCATGCACTGGAACACCTAGATCCCTCTGCAACTTGGAATTCTGCAGTCGTTCTCCACTGCTTTTTTATTCTTCCTGCCAAAGTGAACAACTTCACATTTTCCCACATTATACTCAATCTGCCAGATTTTTGTCCATCCACTCAACCTATCTATATCTGTCTGCAACCTCCCTATGTCATCTTCGTAACATACTGTCCTACCTATCTTTGTGTCATCTGCAAATTTAGCTACCAAGCCATCGCTCCCCTCATCTAAATCATTGATATAAATTGTAAAAAGTTGAGGCCCCAGCACAGACCACTGCAAGACTCCACTCGTCACATCCTGCCAATCAGAAAAGGACCCATTTATGCATACTCTCTGTTTTCTGCCAGCCAGCCAATCTTCGATCTATGCTAATATGTTACCCCCTACATTGTGAGCTCCTACTTTGTGCAATAACCTTTTATGTGGCACCTTGTCAAATGCCTTTTGGAAATCCAAGTACAGTATGTCAACAGGCTCCCCTTTATCCACAGTGCATGTTACTCCTTCAAATAATAAATTGGTTAAACATGATTTTCCTTTCGCAAAACCATGCTGACTATTCCAGATTACTTTGAGTTTTTCTAAGTGCCCAACTATAGCCTCCTTCATGATTGATTCTAATACCTTCCCCATGACAGACATCAGACTGGCCAATAGTTACCTGTTTTGTGCCTCCCCCCCCCCCCCCCCCACCACCTTCTTGAATAGAGAGATTATATTTGCTACTTTCCAGTCTGATGGAATCTTTCCAGACTCTAGCAAATTTTGAAAAATTAATGCATCTACTACCTCATTAGCCACCTCTTTTAAGAACATAAGAAACAGGAGCAGGAGTAGGCCACTCAAGCCTGCTCCGCATTAAATTTCACCATTTGCCATGGTGGGATTTGATCCCATGTCCCCAGCGCTTTTAGCCTAGGCCTCCAGATTACTATCCCACTAACATTACCATTACATCACCACCTCCCCATGGATAGACCCTAGGATGAAGCCCATCAGGACTCGAGGACTTTTCAGCCCACAACTCCATCAGTTTGCTCAGTACCACTTCCCTGGTGATTGGAATTTCACCAAGTTCCTCTCTTCCTTCCATCTCCTGATTTATAGCTACGACTGGAATGTTTTTTTTATCCTCTATAGTGAAGACGGAAGCAAAATATTTGTTCATTTCATTCACCATTTCCTTATTATCTACTACTTCCCACTCTCACTCTCTAGAGGACCAACACTCAATTTACTTACTCGTTTCCTTTTTAAATACCTGTATAAACTCTTGCTATCTGTTTTTACATTTCTAGCTAGCTTCCTCTCATACGCTAACTTCTTTCTCCTGATTAACCGTTTAGTCATTCTCTGCTGTTCTTTATATTCCGACCAATCAACTGACCTGCCACGCATCTTTGCGCAATTATATGCTTTTTCCTTAAGTTTGATGCTTTCCTTAACTTCTTTAGTTAACCACGGATGGTGGGTCCTCCCCTTAGAATGTTTCTTTATAGTAGGAATATACTTATCCCGATTATTCTGAAATATCCCCTTGAATGTCCGCCACTGCTTCTCTATTGATCTATCTCCTAGCCTAGTAACTCAGTTCACTTCAGCTAGCTCAGCTTTCGTGCTCACATAGTTGCCCTTATTTAAATTTAAAATACTGGTGTTAGACCCACTCTTCTCTCTTTCAAACTGGATGTAAAATTTAATCATATTGTGGTCACTGCTACCTAGAGGTGCCTTTACTCTGAGGTCATTAATTAATCCTGTCACATTACACAATACCAAGTCTAATTATAACCTGCACTCTGGTTGGTTCCACAATGTGCTGCTCTAAGAAAGTACCTCAAAAGCATTCTATGAACTCCTCATCCAGGCTACTGTAGCCAATCTGATTTTTCCAGTTTATATATAGATTAAAATCACCCATGATTACTGCCATCTCTTTATCACAGCACCCAATATTTCTTCTTGTATTCTTCATCCTATATTGTGGTTACTGTTAGGGGGCCTGTAGACCACTCCCATCAGTGATTTTTTTTCCCTACTATTCCTCATCTCCACCCAAAGTGATTCTACATCCTGATCTCCTGAACCAAGATCATCTCGAACTATTGCACCAATGTCATCCTTGATTAACAGTGCTACCCCTCCACCTTTACCTAGCTTCCTATTCTTCTTGAAAGTCATATACCCCTCAATATTCAGGACTCAATCCTTGTCATCCTTCAGCCACGCCTCCGTAATGGCTATCAGATCATATTTATTTACTTCAATGTGTGCTATCAGTTCATTTACTTTTTTACGAATGCTACATGCATTCAGATACAGAGACTTTAGTTGTGTCCTTTTATTATCTTTGTAACACCTAGTCTTGATTGTTGGTGTGTTCTTAGGTTTTTTCTCTCTGGCCCTTCTTGCCATTTTCTGACATTCAATTCTCATATTACTATTCTGCTCTCCTGCCTTGACTCTACCTCTTGGTTTGTTACATCCACCCAGGCTTGATCCCTCACCCACTTTCTTTCGGTTAAAGCCCTCTCTACTTCCCTAGTTATACAGTTTGCTAGAACACTGGTCCCAGCACGGTTCAGGTGCAGCCCCCACTTTTCCCAGTGCTCCACGAACTGAAATCCACTTCTCCCACACCAGTCTTGGAGCCACGTCTTTATTTCACTAATTATCTATGCCCTCTGCGATTGGCACGTGGCTCAGGTAATAATCCAGAGTTTATTACCCTTGAGGTTCTGCTCTTCAATGCGGTGCCTAGTTCCTCATACTGTCTAATCAGAACCTCTCTCCTAGTCCTACCTATGCTGTTGGTACCTACACGGACCACGACAACTGGATCCTCCCACTCCAAGTTCCTGTTTAGCCCTGAGCAGATGTCCCGAACGCTGGCACTGGGTAGGCACTACAGCCTTCTGGACTTATGATCTCAGCTGCACAGAACAGTGTCAATCTCCCTCACTATATCATCCCCTACTAGCACTACATCCCACTTGAATGGCTTCCTATACCACAGTACCATGGCCAGTTTGCTCATCAGATGATACGAAACTTGGAAGTATTGTGAACTGTGAGGAGGATAGTGTAGAACTTCAAAAGGACATAGACAAGTTGGTGGAATGGCCAGACGGGTGGCAGATGATGTTCAATGCAGAGAAATGTGAAGTGATTCCTTTTGGTAGGAAGAACATGGAGAGACAGTATAGAATAAAGGTTACAATTCTAAAGGGGGTGCAGGAGCAGAGGGACCGAGGTGTATATGTGCATTGGTCATTGAAGATGGCAGGACAGGTTGAGAGAGCGGTTAATAAAGCATACAGTATCCTGGGCTTTATTAATAGGGGCACAAAGTACAAGAGCAAGGAAGTTATGTTGAACTTGTATAAAACACTAGTTCGGCCTCAGCTGGACTGTTGCTTCCAATTTTGGCGCCGCACTTGAGGGAAGAAGTGAGGGCATTGGAGATAGTACAGAAAAATTGACGAGAATGGTTCCAGGGATGAGAAATTTCAGTTATGAAGATCGATTGGAGAAGTTTGGACTGTTTTCCTTGGAGAAGAGAAGACTGAGAGGTGATTTGATAGAGGTATTCAAAATCATGAGGGGTCTGGACAGAGTAGATAGAGAGAAACTGTTCCCACTCGTGAAAGAATTGAGAATGAGAGGGCACAGATTTAAAGTATTTGGCAAGAGAAGGAAAAACTTTTTCACACAGCGAGTGGTTAAGGTCTGGAATGCGCTGCCTGAGAACATGGTGGAGGCAGGTTCAATTGAAGCATTCAAAAGGGAATTAGACAGTTACATGAAAAGGAAGAAGGTGCAGGGTTACAGGGAGAAGGCAGAGGAATGGAACGGAGGGAATTGCTCTTTCAGAGAGCCGGTGTAGACATGATCTGCTGAATGGCCTCCTTCTGCACTGTAATAATTCTGTGATTCTGTAATCCACCTTGCAGACCTTGCTTTTGTCCACACAGCATCTCAAACCCGTTTGCCAATTGCAAAGTCTGAGGCTCCTGCATTACTGTCTGCTTTGTCCCTTTACCTGCCTCACTCACAGTCACTTCCTCCTATCCCTCACCGCTGACCAAAACAGATGACACTGTTCTAAGAGGTGTGACAGTCTTCTGGAACAAAATGTCCAGGTATTTCTCCCCCTCCCTTATGTTGTGCAATGTTTGCAGTTCAGCTTCCAGATCAATAATCCTGATCCCGAATTCCTCTAGCTGCTTACATTTTCTGCAGATGTGTTTGTTCTGAATCACCTTGGCATCCAAAAGCTCCCACATACCACAGCTGCAACATAACATCTGTCCCACCATTGTTACTTATGATATTCGTTAACTTACTTTCATTACTTTCTCAATTACTTTCTTAATGAACTCGCTCACTGTTTCCCAATCTACTAAGCTTAACTAGTATTAGTAAATAAAACCTTACAATTTGTAAAATTACTCAAGTTTTGAAAGATAAATGCTAAAAAAGCTCATCAACCAATCACCTACCTTGGAGTTAAGGGTATACTCACCAGTTGCTGGAGGCTAAAAAAGATAGGAAAAGGAGCCCCTCTTTTCCCCTCTGCACTGAATTCCCACGTGCACCAAATTTCCAGCTTCACTCTGGCACTGTCTCACTCAGGCAAATGACTCCTCTCACTGCGTCCCCTCACTGCCATTTATCAGTCTGGAACAGGAAGACATGTGACATATTCACCTGAATATTTGAAAGTGTTTGAAAGTTGCAGCAGGATATATAATGTGGCAAGGTAAGTAGCGCTTTCCAAATTTAAATTTGGCTCCCGTGGCCAAGTGGCGGGGGCACCACCATGAGGCCTTGCTGCCACCGGTAATATGAGACCGGGCCTTCCCCGCATCAGGGAGCATGGCGTGCCTCTCCCAGTGGCATTTTGTGCCCCGCCCCCCACCCGCCAAGACCCCTGACATCGGGGGAAGGGGGGTCTGTAAAATTCAGCCCTATGTGTGAACATACATGTGTATCTCTGGGCTGAATTTTATGGGCCCCCTAGGGATGAGAACGGAGGAGAGGGGGCCACATAAACTTGCATGGGAAGGCAGCGGTGGTGGTGGTGGTCTGGAGTGCCTGTCACCTTCCCGTTTCCTTGAAATTTAGCCCTGGGCAGGGAAGGCATTCCTGGAGGCCAGTTGAGGCCTTTAAGTAGCCAATTAATGGCCACTGAAGGGCCTCTTCCTGCCACTGCTGGTATTTTACCAGTGGTGAGGGTGTGCCTTCGGCACGTGAGGAGACTGCCCGGTAACTCAAGGTGGCCTCCCTGTGGGCTTGGGTTGGTGGGGGGGGGGGGTCCTTTCTCCAAGGGCAGTCTGTGGGCCATGGAGGGTCCCTGGCAGCAAAGACCACCCTTCCACTAACAACCCCCTAATGCCCTCAATGACCACCCTCTACCACCCTCCACCTCGCTTGGGTCTGCTTGTCTGCGCCCGGCGACCCTGCTACACTTACCTGGGGTCTGGGGCTCCAGAATTGGTCCTCGTCCTGGGCCTTCTGCGGTACCAGTAGTGGCCACCGTTCCAAGTGGTTCTACCGGTACTACTGAGCTGCCACCCTCTGATTGGCTGGTAGCTCTTGGAGGCGGGATCCCCATCCTTAAAGCGATGGGGACCCTGACGGTGAGCTGTTAATTGGCTGCCTCCCGTGGAATTCGGCTGCGGTCCAAAACTAGGCTGAGGTGGAGTTTGTGAGTGTATCTGTTTGTGTGTGTTTGTGTAAGTGTGAAAAAAGAGGCCCAGCTGTTGAGATGGAGGGTCTGTAGCTTTCCATGGAGAGCTGAGATGAATAGCCTCCTTCATCTGTTCTTGTCTCTATCATCCCTGAACTGAAATAAAAAACAAACATCAAGTTATTATAATGCATGAGTGGATATCTTCGATACATAGTCGGTGAGTGATGATCTCGCAGCTACATTTTGCTGATTGGTCTATGGCTAGTATCAATAATGAGAAATGACAATGGGCCATCAGTGTGTTGCAGGCTGTAATTACAGGGACGGTGTTGAATCAATAAACTTTAAACTGTGAATTTGTGGATTACACCATCACCAGAACCTTGGAACTACATTGAACTTGGCACCGAGCTGAAAGCTTGTTCTGTGCTAGTTCTGATCAAAGGAATGAATTACCATTTGAATATGTTTCTCATTTGAATATTCATGCTAACATCAAAGGCACATCAAGCTTTAATTTACTGGAATTCTTTGAAGGTGCAATGGAACTGATGGATAAACCTAATCTGATGGATGTTTTAATATGAGCTTTCAGTAAGCCCTGAATAAAGTTCCCCACAGGAGATTGAAACTTCTTAAAGGGAACACCGTTTTATTTAGAAAAGGTATACATAAAATGGCTAAAGAGTGGGAAACAAAGAGCGGAGATCTCTGACAACAGTTACAATTAGATTCGCTACAATAACGGAGTGGTTTCTGGTTTACATGCTCACCTGGATCAAGTAAAATGTCTATCGGCAGAATGTGTAGTTAGCAGGGATTACTAACCATTTTATTTTGCATCATCATCAGACACAATGGGTTAGAGTTTTAGTGTAATTTGTAAGATTTGTTGCAGGAGATTGGCCACCTCTTGGAGAAACTGTCCAATTTCATTTCCATTGAAACCAACCGTAATTAAGTGGTTTCTATAATGGGCAGATGATGCATTTTTATGTCAAGGCAGCAGGTTTAAAATCCCTCCAAATCCAGCCCATTATAAAGGCACTGAGCTGGTTCACTGCGGGTGGGTACTTGTGTCACGATACAGAGAAGCTTGGAGCACACCAACACTCACATCTGGCTCAGCAAGAATCTCCAGGCTCAACACTGGTGGAACAACAACAGCAACAACTTGTGTCTTGATAGCACTTTTAATGTACTAAAACGTCCCAGACCATTTCACCGGAGCAATCATCAAACAAAATTTGACACCAAGCTACATAAAGAGATATTAGGAGGTGATCAAAAGCTTTGTCAAGGAGGTGAAGCAATTTTGTAGGACATGCCATACATGCCAAATGATGGTAAAACTACAACCTACTAACAAACCGGCACCACTAATTCCCGTACCAGTTATTGAGGAACAATCTAGTAGGGTATTAGTAGACAGTGTAGGACCCTTGCCAAAAACAAAAGCAGGACATCAATATGTACTTACTATCAAGAATATGGCTACTCCTTTAAGGCTATTCCTTATACTTACTGCTGAAGTAGTAGTAGAGAAGTTAACACAATTCTTTACGAGATATGGATTACCACTTGAAGTTCAATCGGATAAAGATTCTAATTTCATGTCTAAAATATTTCAAGAAGTCATGGGCAATTTGGGTATCAGAGAGTTGAAATCTTCAGCATATCACACACAGACCCTGGGAGCTTTAGAGAGGCACCATCAAACTCTCAAAACAACGATTCAAGAATACTGTCAGAAATATCTGCATGATTGGGATAAAGGGCTAAACTTTCTTTTATGTGCTATCAGAGATTCACCGAATGAGTCTATAGGTTTCAGTCCTTTCGAATTGATTTATGGGCATGAAGTAAGAGGTCCTCTATAACTTATATAATAATGGAATCACAGGTCGGCGCAACATCGAGGGCCGAAGGGCCTGTACTGCGCTGTAATGTTCTAATTCTAAAGTTTAAGGCACAGAAAGAGGCCACTTCGCCCATTGATCTGTGCTGGCCAAAAAAAGATCCACCTATTCTAATCCCACCTTCCAGCATTTGGTCCGTAGCCCTGCAGATTACGGCACTTGAGGTGCATATCCAGATTCTTTTGAATGAGTTGAGGGTTTCTGCCTCAACTACCCTTTCAGGCAGTGAGTTCTAGACACCCACCACCCTCTGGGTGAAAAAGTTTATCCGCATCTCCGCTCTAATTTTTCTACCAATCACTTTAAATCTATGCCCCCTAGTCACTGACCTCTCTGCTAAGGTGAATACACCCTTCACCTCCACTTTATCCAGGCCCCTCAAAATTTTGTACATTTTAATCAGATCTCCCCTCAGCCTTCTCTGTTCCAAGGAGAACAACCCCAGCCTATCCAATCTTTCCTCATAGCTGCATTTTCCAGTCCTGGCAAAATCCTCGTAAATTACCTCTGTACCCTCTCTAGTGGAATTTTATCCTTTCTTTAATGAGGTGACCAGAACTCACACAGTACTCAAGTTGTGACCTAACCAATGCATTATACAATTCCAGCATAACCTCCCTGCTCTTATATTCTATACCTCTGCTAATAAAGGAAAGGATTCCATGTGCCTTCTTAACCACCTTATTGACCTGTCCTGCTACCTTCAGGGATCTGTGGACATTCACTCCAAGGTCCCTCACTTCCTCTACACTTCTCAGTAGTTTCCCATTAATCATGTACTCCTTTGCCTTGTTTCACCTCCCAAATGCATCACCTCACACTTCTCCAGGTTGAATTCCATTTGCCACTTTTCTGCCCATCTGACCAGACCATCAATATCTTCCTGCAGCCGACAACTAACCTCCTCGCTATCTACAACACGGCCAATCTTTGTGTCGTCAGCAAACTTTTTGATCATGCCCCATACATTTATGACCAAATCATAAATATATACCACAAAAAACAGGGCACCCAGTACTGAGCCCTCCAGTCGTTAAAACAGCTGTCAACAATTATCATTTGTTTCCTGCCACTGAGCCAATTTTGTATCCACCTTGCTACATTTCCCTGATCTCATGGGATTTTACTTTTTTAACCAGTCTGCCCTGTGGGACCTTGTCAAAAACCTTGCTAAAATCCACGTAGACCACATCAGCTGCACTACCCACATCTATCTTCCTTGTTACATCTTCAAAAAATTCGATCAAGTTGGTCAAACAAGATCTTCCCTGAACAAATCCATGCTGACTATCCTTGATTAACCTGTGTTTTTCTAAGTGACAGTTTATCCTGACTCTCAGAATAGATTCCAATAATTTGCCCACTACTGAGGTTAGACTGACTGGCCTGTAATTATTCGGTTTATCCTTCGCTCCCTTTTTAAACAGAGGTACAATGTTAACAATTCTCCGATCCGCGGGCGCAACACCTGTATCCAGTGAGGACTGGAAAATGATGGTCAGACCCTCTGCTATTTCCTCTCTTGCTTCTTTTATTTGACCCTGGTGGTTTATCAACTTTCAAGGATGCTAATCCCACTAATTCCTCTCTCCCTATGTTTATCATATCCAATACTTCACACTCTTCCTCCTTAACTACAATATCTGCAACATCCTCCTCTTTTGTGAAGACAGACGCAAAGTATTCATTAAGAACAATAACAACATCTTCCGCCCCTACACATAGGTTACCTTTTTTTGGTCTTTTATGGGCCCTACTCTCTCCTTAGTTATCCTCTTGCTTTTAATGTATTGATAAAACATCTTTGGGTTCACCTGATTTTGCTTGCCAATATTTTTTCATGCCCTTTCTTTGCTTTCTTAATTTCCTTTTTGATTTTACTCCTCCACTTTCCACACTCCTCTCGGCTTTCTGTAGCATTGCGTTCTTGCTGTCGGACATAAGCTTTCCTTTTCTGCCTTATCTTACCCTGTAGGCTCCTTGACATCCACGGGGTTCTAGATTTGGCCATCTCACCCTTTTTCTTTGTGGGAACATGTTTGCTCTGAACCCCTTGAATCTCCCCTTTGAATGCCTCCCACTGCTCTGACACTGATTTATCTTCAAGTAGTTGTTTCCAATCTACTTTCGCTAAATCACTCCTCAATTTATTAAAGTTGGCCTTGCCCCAATTGAGAACTCTATCTCGTGTTCTATTTCTGTCCTTTTCCATAATTATGTCAAAACTAACTGAATTATGATCACTACCACCAAAATGCTCTCCCACTGCCACCCTTACCACCTGCCCATCTTCATTTCCAAAAACTAAGTCTAAAACTACGCCCTTTCTTGTTGGACTTACTACATACTGGGCAAAGAAGTTATCCTGAATGCACCTCAAGAATTCTGCTCCCTCAATTCCTTTCACACTAAAACTATCCCAGTTAATATTGGGGTAGTTAAAATCCCCTACTATTGCTGCCCTATTGTTCTTGCACTTCTCAGAGATTTTCCTACATATCTGCTCTTCTATCTCCCTCTGACTGTTTGGGGGTCTATAGTACACTCCCAGCAGTGTGATTGCCCCTTTTTTGTTCTTTAGATCAATCTATACGGCCTCATTTGATGAATCTTCCAAAATCATCCCTCCTCACAGCTTTAATAGTTTCCTTGACCAAAATTGCCACTCCCGCTCCTTTCTTATCCCCCTCCCTATCGCGTCTGAAAGTCCTGTAACCAGGAACTTTGAGCTGCCATTCCTGTCCCTCCTTAAGCCATGTTTCTGTAATAGCTATGATATCATACTGCCATGTGTCTATCTGTGCCCTCAGCTCAATTGCTTTATTTGCTATACTCCTTGCATTGAAATAGATACCCTTGAGCACTGCCAAACTCTTTTTTTTATTTTCTAACCTTTGTTTCCTCTGTCTTCCGGACTCATCTATTAATTTTCTGCCTTCCATTTTCATTTCTGATTTTGTCCCAATTAAGTCTACCCTCAGGTCCCCATCCCCCTGCCATACTAGTTTAAATCCACCCCAACAGTACAAGCAAAACGTCCCGTGAGGAACTCAGTCCCGTCTCTGTTCAGGTGCAACCCGTCCGGCCTGTACAGGTCCCATCTCACCCAGAAACAGTCCCAATGTCCAAGGAATCTGAAGCCCTCCCTCCTGCACCATCTTTCTAGCCACGCATTCATCAATCTTATCCTTCTATTTCTATACTCACTTGCATGTAGCATTTGGAGTAATCCAGAGAGTACAACTTTTGAGGTCCTGCTTGCTAATTTCTTCCCTCGCTCCCTAAATTCTGACTGGAAGACCCCATCACTCTCTCTATCTATGTTGTTGGTTCCAATGTGGACCACGACTGCTGGCTGTTCACCCTTCCCCTTCAGGGTGCCCTGCAGCCGCTCAGTGACATCCTTGACCCTGACACCAGGGAGCAACACACCATCCTAGATTCACATCTGAGGCCACAGAAACGCCTGTCTGTTCCCTTGACTATTGAATCACCTATCACTATGGCTCTTCCAGTATTCCCTGTACCCCCTGTGCAGCTGAGCCACCCGTGGTGCCATGTACTTGGCTCTGGCTGCACTCCCCAGGTGAAGCATCACTTTCTTCCGCATTCAGAACTAAATACCTGTTGGAGTGAGATGCACTCAGGGGTCTCCTGCACTACCTGCCTGATTCTTTTTGACTGCCTGGTGGTCACCCATTCCCTCTTCCCCTGCATACTCTTAAGCTGTGGGGTGACCACATCTATAAACATGCTATCCACATAGCTCTCATCCTCACGAATGGACCGCAGTGTCGCCAGCTGCCGTTCAAGCTCCAAAACCCGGAGCTTAAGCTGCTTCAATTGAGGTGTATTCTGTAGGTTGATGCAAACTTGCCATAACTTTATTTATTAATTGACCCTTTGCTACTGCTAAAAAAACCTTACCAATACTAAAACAGCTTAGAATTATCAATAAAACCTTACTAGTACTGATAAATCCTCATAAAAATCAATACAGTTCACTAGTTAAAATAAACCTTACTCAAAAAAAACCTACCAGCTACTCACTTGTTCCTTATTATTACACTATTTACACACACACCCTAACAGTAGTGCACTAACCCAACTATTTACCGATACTCTCTAACAGCAGTTACTCACCAAACAATCACCTTGCAGCTTTCCTGTGATGTCACTTTGTTTTCAAACTCCAGCGCGCCTGGACTCCTCTCCGCTGCTCTCCCAGATGGTAAGTGCTGTAGGCCATGATTCTCGGGTTGTCAAAGATAGATTCTTAGAACAGAGGAATGAATCTTCGTTACTAGAATATGTATCTGTGTTCTGGGAAAGGCTCACGAAAGCTTGCGATGTGGCTCAGGAACACCTTAAAGCATCCCAAGCAAATATGAAAAAATGGGCAGACAAGAATGAAAAGACCCAAAAGTTTCAATCAGGGAATGAAGTATTAGTATTGTTACCTTTACAGGGTGAACCATTAAAAGCACGGTTCAGTGGTCCATATGAAGTGATCAAAAGAGTGGGTAAGGTAAATTACTTGATTGACACCCCGATCGCTGGAAAAAGAATCAGTTGTGCCGTATCAATATGTTAAAGCAATATTATCGCAGGGAGGAAGATAAGCCAGTACAGGTATGTCAGGTAATAGGGACTGTTGAGAAGGAAAAGAATAGGCAGGATGAGGCAGAAGGAGGCCTACACAACTCTCAGATTGAACTTCCTACTATCTGGTAAGCGAATACATAATGGCTAGGAAAATTAGACAACATGCTTTTGTACTTATATGCAAGACAACATGAAGTCCTAACAAGGCTTCTCACAACATTTAGAAGAGACTGTAGGGAATAAGCCAGGATGTACAATCTTAGCCACACATGATGTGGATATAGGGGAATCCATTCCTTTAAAACAACATCCTTACTGCTTAAGTCCAGACAAACAGGCCCAAGTCAAAGCAGAAATTCAATACATGTCGGAAAACAACCTAATTGAACCTAGTCAAAGCAGCTGGAGTTCATCAATCGTCTTAATGCCTAAACCTGATGGGTCAACTCGACTTTGCATGGCCTACAGAAAAGTCAGTGCAGTAACGATGGTAGACACCTACCCAACTCCTCACTTAGAAGACTGTATTGATAGAATGGGCAGTGCTATGTTTCTTACAAAGACAGATTTGTTAAAGGGATACTGGAAAGTTACTTTGACTCCTCGAGCTAAAGAAATATCAGCTTTTGTCACACCAGACAGTGTTTATCAATGCCGAGTGATGCCATTCAGACTAAAAAATGTCCCAGCAACTTTTCAGAGACTAATGAATCAGGTGGTAGCCAGTGTTACCAACTGTGTAGTGTATCTTGATGATGTAATAATATACAGTAACACTTGGAAAGAACATGTAAAACAGCTAGAAACTCTGTTTGAAAAGTTACAAGCTGCTGATTTAGTGGTAAATCTAGCAAAAAACAAATTTGGAAAAGCAAGAGTACATTGGACATATAGCAGGTCAAAAACAAGTATTGCCAAGAATTGCAAGCCTTAGTGGAGTTCCCTATCTCATAGACTGAACATGAAATCATGAGGTTTTTGGGGAAGTGTGGTTTCTACAGAAAGTTTACTAGAGATTGGCTACAGAGAAAGAAAATCAAAATGGTATGGTCAGGTGAATGCCAGGCAACTTTTGAAAAGCTAAAAGCAATTTTGATTAATGAACCAGAGTTGGCTGCTTCAAATTTTGCTAAACTCTTCAAGGTAGTGATTGATGTTAGTGAGCTGGGGGTTGGTGCAGTCTTATTGCAGGATGACGAATCGGGCATGGAAAAACCAGTAGGGTACTTCTCAAAAAATTGAACCGCCACCAAAAGAAATATTCCAACATAGAAAAAATAACATTAGGACTTTTGCTGGCTGTTAAACATTTTGAAGTATACGTCCACTAAGACTACAACGAAACAATAATATATACTGACCATAATCCATTAATGTTTGTGGAAAAATTTAAAAACCAAAATGCTCGAATATTTGGATGGAGTTTTTGTTACAGCCTTATCACTTGAAAATTGTACACATTTCAGGGGGAAAAAAAAGGTCTCGCCTATGCTTTGTCACGAGTTTAATTGTGTTGAGTTACATGATTACCAATGGTACAAAGAAAAATTGTGTTAACTATTAGTGGAGTGAATGAGGGCATGAATGCGAAAATATGTTTAAAATATTTTTTTTTCAAATTTTGGTTTACAATGTAATGAAACACATTCAAGAATAGCATTTCAGTTCATCAAGGGCAGAGATGTCATGAGAGTTTTTTTATTAAAAAGCTAGGACGTCTGTGTGCCTTTAAGACTGAAAAAATATCTGTGAACAGTGACTGAATGTTGATATTTGATGTTTGGAGTGCAGGCTGCAAGGCAATTTGTATCCAAGCAACAGGAAGATTTTATGACAGTCTTATGACATCTGTGGAAAGACTTTAGTTTCAATTCTGCAGAGGGAAACAGAACAGCTAGCAGTGGCTGGAGCTGTGATTTGCTGACAGACCAGAGAAAAAGACCTATTGTTTCTGAAAAATGAGCTTTGCATTTCAAGGGGAAAAGTGTTACATTTAAGGTGAAGTTTTGACCTGCCTGAGGAGAGAGGAAAAGACCCAGAAAAAAGAGGAGTTGCTACATTCTGTGGAGAAACACTCCTTTGCTGAGAGGAAGCCTGCATTGTTGAAGGTAGCATATTTTTTTATTGTCTCCAGTCTCTGGAAATTCTCTGCCTCAAGAGAGAGTCCTGTGGCCTTTTGTATTTTTAGAAGTTCCTGAAATTTCCAGAAAGTTTCTCCTGTTGGACTGCTGCTTTAAAATTTAAATAGACCTGTTGCTACAACCTGTTGCTGAAAGATCTGTGTGACGCCTGCTGCAGATGAACTACCTTAATCGCTTACCCACCATAGGCTGTTCATTAATTTTACTGGACAGAAATTGGGTGACATCTGACTATTCGACTCTGGGACACCTCACTGATCCAGGAAAATGCTCCCAGTTATTTTCTTATTTGTAAGAAACTACTGTAAAGTCAATATTTACATTTTTCCTGGTTAACTGTTGGTAATTGAATGTATGTGTATGCATGAAGGTTAGGAATATTAAGGAGTTATAAAATCTTTTCATACAGATGGATTCATTTCATTATCATTTAAAACTTGGTTTATTAATAAATAGTTAATTTTGTTGTTGTTTAAAGAAACCTGGTTTGGTGTGCCTTATTCTGGGGATAATTAAAGTGATTACTTTGGCTATTTTTCTGGTAGGTGGGAAACTTTACTAATATGCTGTGACCCCTGTGGAGTAGTGGGACTGAATTAACAGTACATTACTCCGCCTTGGTCCTAACATATGCTAGAACTGTGTAAGACACTAGTTGGGCCACAGATAGAGCACCTTGTAGAGGAAGGATGTGATCGCACTACAGAGGGTACGGAGGAGATTTTTGAGAATGTTGCCAGGAATAGAGAATTTTAGCTATGAGGAAAGATTAGATAGGCTGGGGTTGTTTTCTTTGGAACAGAGGAGGCTGAGTAGTGATTTAAGTGTACAAATTTATGAGGGGCCTAGATAGAATGGATAGGAAGAACCTATTTCACTTAGCAGAGTGGTCAATAACGGGGGGCATAGATTTAAAGTAATTGGCAGAAGGACTAGAGGGGAGTTGAGGCATAATATTTTTTCATTCAAGGGTGATGGGAGTCTGCAACTCACTGCCTGAAGAGTGGTAGAGACAGAAATCCTGATCACATTAAAAAAAAATCTTGAAATGCTATAACCTACAGGGCTACAGACCAAAAGCTTGAAAGTGGGACTGGATCGCTATTTTGTGGCTAGCACCTATACAATGGGCTGAATGGCCTCCTTCTAAGCCATGAATTTTCTATATTTCTGTGTTTCTAGGAAGCATCTCCCGAGACTTAGCCACTAGATGATGAATTGCAAACAGAATTGAATATTGAACAATAATGCTGGAAATGGGATGTGTCTCCAAATAACAGAAGTCAGATAAATGAAGGTTAATCATTCACCTCCTGACTCTCCAAAGTCTGTCCACTACCTGCAAGACACAAGTCAGGAGTGTGATGGAACACTCTCCACCAGCCTAGATGAGTGCAGCTCCAACTACAGTCAAGAAGATCAACACCATCCAGGACAAAGCAGCATGCTTGATCAGGACCCCATCCACCCCCTTAAACATTCACTCCTTCCACCACTGGCGCATAGTGGCAGCAATGTGTATCAACTACAAGATGCACTGCAGCAACTTGTCAAGGTTCCTTTGACAGCACCTTCCAAACCTGCAACCTCTACCAGCTAGAAGTACAAGGGTATGCATGGGAACACCATGACCTGCAAGTTCCCCTCCAAGTCACACACCATCCTGACTTCAATGTTCCTCCAATGTTGCTGGGCTGCAGTGATTTAAAAAGTAGGCCCACCACCTCCTTCCAAAAAAAAAAGCCCCCCTCACCTCCTTCTCAAGGGCAATTCGGCATGAACGATAATAGCTGGCCTTGCCAGCAATGTTCTTATCCTGACAGTGAAGATGAACAATAAGAGGAGGAGCTCTCCAGTCAGGATTGCACATGGCTGAATAACGTGATTGGCTACTGATTGATTCTTCATCCCCATATATTCCCGGAAGACAGATTAAATTCCAAAGCAGTGCAGGATTGTTGTTGTTTTGGCACTGTAGTATCTACTGGTGACTGATTCCAAGCTCATTGGGATTGTGGAGTAGAAACAAAATCATTCTGTAGCATGGTGTGTATAACTTTGAGCCTCCTTGTAGAAGTAACAAGGAAGATAGATGAGGGTAGTGCAGTTGATGTAGTCTATATGGATTTTAGCAAGGCTTTTGACAAAGTCCCACATGACAGACTGGTTAAAAAATAAAATCCCATGGGATGCAGCAAGATGGATACAAAATTGGCCCAGTTGCAGGAAACGAAGGGTAATTGCTGATGGGTGATTTAGTGACTGGAGGGCTGTTTCCAGTGGCATTCCGCAGGGCTCAGTAATGGGTCCCCTGCTTTTTGTGGTATATATTAACGATTTGGATGTAAATGTAGGGGCATGATCAAGAAGTTTGCAGACTTCATAAAGATTGGCCGTGTGGTGGATAGCGAGGAGGATAGCTGTAGGCTGCAGGAAGATATTGATGGTCTGATCAGATGGGCAGAAAAGTGGCAAACAGAATTTAATCCGGAGAAGTGTAAAGTGATGCATTTGGGAAGGTCAAACAAGGCAAAGGAATACATGATTAATGGGAAAATACTGAGAAGTGCAGAGGTATAGGATACACAGTGGCGCAGTGGTTAGCACCGCAGCCTCACAGCTCCAGGGACCCGGGTTCGATTCCGGGTACTGCCTGTGTGGAGTTTGCAAGTTCTCCCTGTGTCTGCGTGGGTTTTCTCCGGGTGCTCCGGTTTCCTCCCACAAGCCAAAAGACTTGCAGGTTGATAGGTAAATTGGCCATTATAAATTGTCACTAGTATAGGTAGGTGGTAGGGAAATATGGGATTAGTGTAGGATTAGTATAAATGGGTGGTTGATGTTCGGCACAGACTCGGTGGGCCGAAGGGCCTGTTTCAGTGCTGTATCTCTAATCTAATCTAATCTCATAAGAGCAGGGAGGTTATGCTGGAACTGTATAACTCATTGGTTAGGCTACAACTTGTGTGCAGTTCTGGTCACCTCATTACAGAAAGGATGTAATTGCACTGGAACGGGTACAGCGGAGATTTACGAGGATGTTGCCAGGACTAGAAAAATGCAGCTATGAGGAAAGATTGGATAGGCTGGGGTTGTTCTCCTTGGAACAGAGAAGGCTGAGGGGATCTGATTGAAATGCACAAAATTTTGAGGGTGCCTGGATATAGTGGAGGTGAAAGATCTATTCACCTTAGCAGAGAAGTCAGTGACTAGGGGGCATAGATTTAAAGTGATTGGGAGAACAATTAGAGGGGAGATGAGGAAAAATCTTTTCACCCAGAGGGTGGTGGGCATCTGCAACTCACTGCCTGAAAGAGTAGTTGAGGCAGAGACCCTCAACTCATTTAAAAGGAGTCTGGATATGCACCTCAAGTGCCATAATATGCAGGGCTACGGACCAAACAGATAATGCAGGAAATACTCAGCAGTGACTGGCAGCAACTGTAGAGAAAGAAATGGAGTTAATGTTTCAGGGCAATTACCTTTCATCAGAAATGCAATATTCTACACCCCAGTTTTTTGAAAAGTGAACAGGACTTCAGACAGACAGGTTAACTGAAGTGGATAGGTACAGGTAGGGATGGAGGTCAGTGTCCCTGAATACCTTTACCCAACAATAATCTATCAATCTCAGTCTGGAACATTTCAGCATCCTCAGCCCTTTGGGGGTATGAGTTCCAGATTTACTCAACTTTGTACGAAAAAGTATTTTCTGATTTCATTCCTAAATGACCCAACTCTAATATAAGTTTAAGCTCCCTTTTTTCTGGATATGCCTCCCACATTTTCTGAGGCTAATTCTGGGCCATAACCTTCCAAAACAATCTGATTCTTCATCCATAGACTGTGAGAGGTGAAATATTAATAAAATGAATGATATAAGAGAAGTTCCTGGACACATTGGCACGACAAGGACTGATTTTGTAAGTGAAAAGTGCTGTCAGATTAGGGGGTACATTTATAGTAAGTGCCAGTTAGACATGTAGAGTTGGTAAACATTTATGAAAGACTACAGAAATATGACTTTAATTGGGTTGACCCTGTGTTAAAATAGCAGATAGTGAAGCATGGCACAAACCCATTAAATGTGTACCTGCCATTTTCACCAACAGTAATTTCTAGTGAACAATATATTTCATGAGGAAATTTCCAGAGTTTTAGTAATCTCTACAGCCAAGGCTATAATATATGTTTATCCTGAAAATGGGACTCTGGCCTAATTGAATGTTTTGCAATCTCTGTTCTCCTTCAATTCTGGCCTCTTAGAATTTTAGAATCATGAAATGATGCAACACAGAAGGAAGCCATTTGGCTCCTGCTAGCCCTTTGAAAGAGCTGTACAATCAGTCTCACTTCCCTGCCTAATTTCAATAGTGTTATGACAGAGGTGAGAGTAATGCACTGTCAATTCAATACCACCTTTCCACAGGTCACAGCATATTATTAAAGTTTCCCACCTACCAGAAATTAGCCAAATTAAACATTTTATTAACGTCCAGAATGAAACACACCAAACAAATTAACTATTTATTATTAAACTAAATCTTAAACAATACTGAGATAAATCTATGTCTGAAAAGACTTTAGAACTACTTATTCCTCCTAACTCTCATACACACACACATACATTCAAAACCCAATGGTTAACCAGTTCTAAAATGATGTTTTAAATTAGAGCTGTTTCTCAGGAATAATAAAACAACTGGGTTGTAAGTCTTTGTGGGTTACGTTTCCAATTTGATGAGGTGTCCCAGAATCAAATAGTCAGATACCACTCGAAGTCTCCTGACGAGTTTGATGAGTCTATAATGGATAGGCATTCACAGTACTTTGGCCGCAGTAGGCATCACAGAGATCTTTCAACAAGGAGTATAACAAGAGGTCTAGTTAGATTTTGAATTAGCAGTCTATTAGTAGAAACCTTTTGAGTTTCTAGAACTCCCAGCAACACAAAAGACAACAGAAAGTCACTCCTGAGGCAGACACTTCTTAGAGATGGGAGTGAAAAGGAATTTTCTATCTCCAATAATGCAAATTTTCCTTTCTAAGGGTCTTTTCCTCTTTAGACGAAACACAGCCTGTAGGCCAGTGTAGATTTTCTGCTGGGAGAGACAAATGCTTCCTTTGAAAAGAGCACGCTTCACTGGTCTGTCAGAACAAACTGGTTCTCGCCAGTCTTTACACACAGTTAAACCAATACAAAATGGCATGTGACCTCTCTCTCTTGCTGTTGCTTAGGAAATAGACTTGCAGCTTGCACATTGGTCCCAGAGAATATTAAAAAACTTCTCTCAGTCTTAAAGGCACACAGACCCCCTTTAGTTTTTAAACAGAGAAAAATAAATACTTCCATGACAATAGCCCTGCAAATTTCAGGCAGTGCATTCCAGATCATAACAACTCACTGTATTAAAAAACTCCTCATCTCTCGTCTGGTTCTTTTCCCAAATATGTTAAATTTGTGTCCTCTAGCTACTGACCATCCTGCCGGGGAACAGTTTCACCCTATTTACCCTTTCAAAATTCTTCATTGTTTTGAACACTTCTAACAAATCACCCTTCATTGCTCTAAGGAGAACAGTTCCAGCATCTCCAATTTCTCAACATACCTGAAGCTCTGATCACTGACATCATACTTGTCAATGTCCTCTGTACCTTCTCTAAGGTCTTGATATCCTTCCTAAAGTCTGGTGCCCAGAACTGACCAGAATGCTCCACCTGGGGCATAATCCATGATTTATAAAGGTTTGGTATACTTTTCTTGCCTTTGTACTCTATGCCTGTTTACAAAGCCAAGGATCTGATAGGATTTTTTAACATCCTTCTCAACTTGTTCTGTCACCATCAAAAATTTGTGTACATACACCTCCAGTTCCTTTATCCTCTTTAAATTGTACCAATTAGCTTATATTGCGCCTCCTCATTCTTCCTACTGATATGTATCACTGCACAAAAGCAACAAAAGCACTCAATTATCAAACCGGAAGTCAGAAGCAAATTAAAGAAATGTAGAATTTGTATTTAAATAGCGCCTTTCATGTCTTCAGGACATCCTAAAGTGCTTTACAGCCAATAAGGTATTTTTGAACTATAGTCACTGTTGGAAAGCGGAAACTGCAGCAGTCAATTTGTGCACAGCATGGTTCCACAAACAGCAATGAGATAATGACCAGAACACCTGATTCAGGTACTGGTTGAGGGATAAATATTGACCATGACATTGGGGAGAAAGCCCCCACTCTTCTTTGACATTATGCCAAGGGATCATTTGGGAACACAAAAGAGGCCAGTCGGGGACTCCGTTTAACATCTCACGCAAAAGATAGTGAGAACTGGTGAAATTGGAGCAATTGTAGGAATGCGGTCACCAGGCCTTTGTTGAAGCTATCTGCTCTAGTGAGAGCTGAGATGAAAGATGTTTTGAAAAGAGACCTGTCTTGTAGTCATTATGAGAGCGCTTACAGCCTTGATTAAGTGTGGATGGGACTTGATGAAGAAGGCACCTCATGCTATACTTATAATGTAATCACAAAAGATCATGAAGACTTACATTTTCTAACAGTCTTTTTGGAGTGGGTATTCCTTTTTTCCTAGCAATCATTTATCAAAATGTTTTTTTGTTGGTAAATGTTGATATTTCCTTTCGTATTCAATGGGTAGTGTTAACAGAATGTTGATGAGGATTTGAAGCTAAGCCAATTTCGTAAAGTGGCATTATGAAAATTACAAGTGACAAATTCAATCAAAGTTCAGATCCCTGTGTATCTTGAGATAGAGCTCAATACATTGCCAAGCATCCCTCATGAAACAGAATTAGATTCCTTCTCAGCAATAGAATTCGCTCTGATTATAAAGCCAATCCTCCTGGGTATTAGTTTGCATTATTCCCTTTGGCTCTGGGTACTTTAGTGGGCGTGCACTTCTTTATACAGGCAATGAGCATACGTACGTGCCAGGAATCTGATCTGGGCCTGCACAAGGTCAGATCAATAGACTCAGAATTTCCTTTGAAAATTTTAGATCAGCTTAAACTCTTCAGATTGTGCTCTCTTCATGAAAAACAGGAAAGATTTTTAAAGTTTGTTTACAGTCACAAGATATAATTATGTAAGTAGCATCAATTTCACCAGAACTTTCTGGTGATAAAACAGGAATTGTCTCATCACCCACACTCAAATAACAATAACAACAACAACTTCTATTCAAATAGCGCCTTTAATGTAGTAAAGCGTAACAAGGTGCTTCACAGGAATGATATCAAACAAAATTTGTCACCGAGCTAAGTAAGCAGATATTAGGTCAGATGACCAAAAGCCTGGTCAAAGAGTTAGGTTTTAAGGAGTGTCTTAAAGGAGGAAGGAGATGTAGAGAGGCAGAGAGGTTTAGGGAGGGAATTCCAGAGATTAGGGCATCTGAAGGTACCGCCAGCGAAGGTGGAGCAATTAAAATCAGGGATGCTCAAGAGGCCAGAATTAAATGAGTGCAGATATCTCAGAGGGTTGTGAGGCTGGAGGAGATTACAAAGATAGGGATGGACGAGGTCCTGGAGGGATTTTTTTTTTTATTCGTTCATGGGATGTGGGCGTCGCTGGCCAGGCCAGCATTTATTGCCCATCCCTAATTGCCCTTGAGAAGGTGGTGGTGAGCTGCCTTCTTGAACCGCTGCAGTCCATGTGGTGTAGGTACACCCACAATGCTGTTAGGAAGGGAGTTCCAGGATTTTGACCCAGCGACAGTGAAGGAACGGCGATATAGCTCCAAATCAGGATGGTGTGTGACTTGGAGGGGAACTTGCAGGTGGTGGTGTTCCCATGTATGTGCTGCCCTTGTCCTTCTAATTGGTAGAGGTCGCGGGTTTGGAAGGTGCTGCCTAAGGAGTCTTGGTGCATTGCTACAGTGCATCTTGTAGATGATACATACTGCTGCCACTGTGCGTCAGTGGTGGAGGGAGTGAATGTTTGTAGATGGGGTGCCAATCAAGCGGGCTGCTTTGTCCTGGATGGTGTCGAGCTTCTTGAGTGTTGTTGGAGCTGCACCCATTCAGGCAAGTGGAGAGTATTCCATCACACTCCTGACTTGTGCCTTGTAGATGGTGGACAGGCTTTGGGGAGTCAGGAGGTGAGTTACTCGCCGCAGACCTGCTCTTGTAGCCACGGTATTTTTATGGCTACTCCAGTTTAGTTTCTGGTCAATGGTAGCCCCTAGGATGTTGATAGTGGGGGATTCAGCGATGGTAATGCTGTTGAATGTCAAGGAGAGATGGTTAGATTCTCTCTTGTTGGAGATGGTCATTGCCTGGCACTTGTGTGGCGCGAATGTTACTTGCCACTTATCAACCCAAGCCAGGATATTGTCCAGGTCTTGCTGCATTTCTACACGGATTGCTTCAGTATCTGAGGAGTCACGAATGGTGCTGAACATCGTGCAATCATCAGCGAACATCCCCACTTCTGACCTTATGATTGAAGGAAGGTCATTGATGAAGCAGCTGAAGATGGTTGGGCCTTGGACACTACCCTGAGGAACTCCTGCAGTGATGTCCTGGAGCTCAGATGATTGACCTCCAACAACCACAACCATCTTCCTTTGCGCTAGGTATGACTCCAGCCAGCAGAGGTTTTTCCCCCTGATTCCCATTGACCTCAGTTTTGCTAGGGCTCCTTGATGCCATACTCAGTCAAATGCTGCCTTGATGTCAAGGGCAGTCACTCTCACCTCACCTCTTGAGTTCAGCTCTTTTGTCCATGTTTGAACCAAGGCTGTAATGAGATCAGGAGCTGAGTGGCCCTGGCGGAACCCAAACTGAGCGTCACTGAGCGGGTTGTTGCTAAGCAAGTGCCGCTTGATGGCACTGTTGATAACAACTTCCATCACTTTACTGATGATTGACAGTAGGCTGATGGGGCAGTAATTGGCTGGGTTGGACTTGTCCTGCTTTTTGTGTACAGGACATACCTGGGCAATTTTCCACATTGCAGATTAGATGCCAGTGTTGTAGCTGTACTGGAACAGCTTGGCTAGGGGCACTGCTAGTTCTGGAGCACAGGTCTTCAGGACTATTGTCGGAATATTGTCAGGGCCCATAGCTTTTGCAGTATCCAGTGCCTTCAGTCGTTTCTTGATATCACGTGGAGTGAATCGAATTGGCTGAAGTCTGGCATCTGTGATGCTGGGGACTTCAGGAGGAGGCCGAGATCGATCATCAACTCGGCACTTCTGGCTGAAGATTGTTGCAAATGCTTCAGCCTTATCTTTCGCACTGATGTGCTGGGCTCCCTCATCATTGAGGATGGGGATATTTGTGGAGCTACCTCCTCCAGTTAGTTGTTTAATTGTCCACCACCATTCTCGGCTGGATGTGGCAGGACTGCAGAGCTTAGATCTGATCCGCTGGTTATGGGATCGCTTAGCTCTGTCTATCGCATGCTGCTTACGCAGTTTGGCATGCAAGTAGTCCTGGGTTGTAGCTTCACCAGGTTGACACCTCATTTTGATGTATGCCTGGTGCTGCTCCTGGCATGCCCTCCTTCACTGTTCAGGGTTGGTCTCCTGGCTTGATGGTAATGGTAGAGTGGGGGATATGCCGGGCCATGAGGTTACAGATTGTGGCTGAGTATAATTCTGCTGCTGCTGATGGCCCACAGCGCCTCATTGATGCCCAGTTTTGCATTGCTAGATCTGTTCGAAATCTATCCCACTCAGCACGGTGATAGTGCCACACAACACGATGGACGGTATCCTCAATGTGAAGGCGGGACTTCGTCTCCACAAGGACTATGCGGTGGTCACTCCTACCAATATTGTCATGGACAAATGCATCTGCGGCTGGCAGATTGGTGAGGACGAGGTCGAGTATGTTCTTCCCTCGTGTTGGTTCCCCCACCACCTGCCGCAGACCCAGTCTAGCAGCCATGTCCTTTAGGACTCGGCCAGCTTGGTCAGTAGTGGTGCTACCGAGCCACTCTTGGTGATGGACATTGAAGTCCCCCACCCAGAGTACATTTTGTGCCCTTGCCACCCTCAGTGCTTCCTCCAAGTTGTGTTCAACATGGAGGAGTACTGAGTCATCAGCTGAGGGAGGGCGGTAGGTGGTAATCAGTAGGAGGTTACCTTGCCCATGTTTGACCTGATACCATGAGACTTCATGGGGTCCGGAGTCGATGTTGAGGACTCCCAGGGCAACTCCCTCCCTACTGTATACCACAGTGCCACCACCTCTGCTGGGTCTGTCCTGCCGGTCGGACAGGACGTACCCGGGGATGGCGATGGCAGTGTCTGGGACATTGTCTGTAAGGTATGATTCCATGAGTATGACTATGTCAGGCTGTTGCTTGACTAATCTGTGGGACAGCTCTCCCAACTTTGGCACAAGCCCCCAGATGTTAGTAAGGAGGACTTTGCAGGGTCGACAGGGCTGGGTTTGCCGTTGTCGTTTCCGGTGCCTATGTCCATGCCGGGTGGTCTGTCCGGTTTCATTCCTTTTTATAGACTTTGTAGCGGTTAGGTACAACTGAATGGCTTGCTGGGCCATTTCAGAGGGCATGTAAGAGTTAACCACATTGCTGGTTTGATTTGAAAACAAGGAAGAGAATTTTAACTCAAGGCATTGCTTAACCAAGAGCCAATGTAGGTCAGTGAGCACAGGGGTGATAGGTGTGAGTTCGGACATGGACAGCAAAGTTTTGAATAAACTCAATTAATGGGAGGTAGAATGTGGGAGGATGGCCAGGAGTGTGTTCAAATAGTTAAGTCTAGTAAAGAGGCATGGGTGAGGATTTCTCTAGCAGATGAGTTGATGCAGGGGTAGATGTGGGCGATGTTACAGAGGAGGAAATAGACGCTCGTAGTGATGGCACGGATATGTAGCCAGCAGCTCATCTTGGGTCAAATATGACACCAAGGTTGCGATCAGTCTGGTTCAGGCTCAGACAGTTGCCAGGGAGATGGATGGAGTTAATGGCTAGGGAATAGAGGTTGTGGCTGGGATTGAAGACAACGACTTCTCAATATTCCGCTGGAGAAAATTTCTGCTTATTCAACACTGGATGTTGGACAAGCAGTCTGACAATTTAGAGACAGCTGGAGGAGGAGGGTGGTGTTCGAGAGAGGTGGTGATGAAATACAGTTGGGTTTTGTCAGTGTGCAATGTAGAAACTGATGCTGTGTTTTCAGATGATGCCGCCTAGGGGGTCAAGGATAGATCCTTAGGGACAGCAGAGGTCACAGAGTGGGAGTGGGAAAAGCAGCCATTGCAGGTGATTCTCCGGCTATGATTCGATAGATCAGAATGAAACCAAGCAAATAGTATCCTACCCAGCTGGACATCAGTGGAGAAGTATTGGAGGTGGATGGTGTGGTCAACTGTGTCAAAGGCTACAGATAGGTCAAGAAGGATAAGGAGCGATAGCTTACCTTTGCAACAGTCATATCGGATGTCATTTGTGACTTTTATGAGAACCGTTTCGGTCCTCCAGTAGGGGCTGAAACCTGATTGGAGAGATTCAAACATGGAGCTCCAGGAGAAATGGGCACTGATTTGGGAGGGAACGGAACATTTGAGGACTTTGGAGGGGAAAGGGAGTTTGGAGCTAGTGTGGTAGTTTGCAAGGACAGTGGGGTCAAGGGTTTTTTTTGAGGAGAGGAATGATGGCGGTATTTGAAGGAGAAGGGGAGAGAACCTGAAGAGAGATAGAGCCATTAACAACATCGGTTAACATGGGGACCAGGAGGGGACTTTGGGCAGTCAGTAGCTTAGTCGGAATAGGGTCAAAGGAGCTGGAGTGAATCTCTTGGACAAGATAGGCTGGGAGAAGGCATGAGGGGAGATAGGAGAGAAAGCAAAGGAAGATGCGAGTTCAGGCTAGGGCAGTGGGGAAATCAAAAGGAAGTTTGGCCCGGTGGGCTAGTGGCAGGAAGGAACACAGCAGAGGCAGCTGATCAGATGGTCTCAATCTTAGTAACAAAGAAATCCATGAGCTCCTCACACTCCTTGTTGGAGGAGAGGGTGGAGGAGACAGCGGAGAGGGGCTTAAAAAGACAGTTTGCAGTAGAGAAGAGAAGCTGGGGGTTATCTTTGCATTCCAGGATCATCCTGGAATAGTGACCAGTTTTTGGAAGATCCCAATAGTACTTTATATGGTTCAGCCAGATCTGGCAGTGAGTGGCTAAACAAATTGTCTGCCCTATTCATTCGAGTCTGGATCCTTTGGAGTAAAGGGAGCGGAGATGAAGGCCGTACTTGGGGGAACAGCCAGGATGTGAGACAGTAAAGGTTTTAATGAGGACTAGGGCATCAAAAGTGGAGGTGAGGGTGTGGTGAACAGGCCAGCACACATCAATCAGAAGTCCAAGAGACTGACCCAATTTGCATTCTGTTAAAATTAAAGTGACAGCCTACTCCAAGCCCCCAAATGTGGGAACTGGGACCATTCTGAGTAAATTGTACTTTTTGAATCTTTAATTGAATGGTGGAGTAGGCTTAAGGAGCTGAATGGCCTACTCTTGTTCCTATAAAACCTAGGGGACTTGCTCGGTCATGAGTTACTTCTCTCTGGGACCTGGGTTTGGACCCAACACAGAGTGATGCGAGGAACTCCGTCTCTCTCTTGACTAGCTTTAAGTGGCATGAAATTGGCCACTCTGAACTCACATCTAGTGGCTCAAGCTAACAGCAAGAAAATTGCCCACAATACCTATCAAAATTGCCAGTTTGGGTCAATGAGACACAGTAACTATTTGGCAAATTGGTTATTCACACTGGGATTATGGAGAATAATTTTGATATCGGGATTAAGGCATTGTGTTGGACAGCGTACGTAAATATATAATCTGTATTTATCTGATCTAGGAATGTTGTATTGCTGTCCATTGACTTGAAGAGCAAAAAAGTAAAAGCTGGATCTTGTTTCATTTCAATCATATACTGTAATATAAAATAATATGCACTGCCATTGTGATGTGATTAGAACATATTTGGATCCCTTATCCACAAGGGTAGTTGGGTCTGCTCAGACAATTGAGTCTATTCTCCATTGGGTTTCTAATCAGAGCTTTTACCAAAATTGTTTTTGTTGTCCCAATGTAATTACTTTTGTTATCGAAGTAATTAAACCCTGAAGCTGCAAAATTCAGATGAATAGCATTCGGTATTACAGGTGCAGTTTTACCTTCAAAATGGCATCCACAGCAGATGTGCAGACTGCTGGTGCTGACCGCGCCAGGTGACATTTTGGTGAGGTTGTTAGTGAACGTGCAGGCAGCGTCTGCTAGAATTATGCAGAGTAGGCAAATTGTGTTGCCAATCAGCTTGCAGCACTGATTTGATGCCTGCACTGCCATTTTGGAGCTCCGTGCTCACGCTAATGCCCTCTCTTAACCTCGCACAGCTGAACACACATTCGGCAGCAGGAAGGACCCTCTGCAAGAGCTATTAATATTACACTCTGAAATGAGTGCACTTTCTGAGTATTCATGCAGCTTGTCCACCAGGTTAAATCTGATGAAATGTCACAGCACAGCCAAGTGGGGTGAGATGGGGTTTGACTGGGTTCGAGGATAATATGGAGGGCTATAAATTTGTTATGTATAATGTTCTGGAGGCTAATATTTTAATCAAAAGTTGGAATTCACCACAAACAGCGATAAAACCAGGTCAGTTACTCATATGGTTATTTGGCAATGATTGCTTTATACTCTTGGCATCATTTGATGTTTTCAATTTTTATTTATTCAGATTACAAATGTAATGAACACTTATTCTAACTTATAACATACAGAAATAAACTAATAATGCAAATTAACAGTATTTCTAATATGGTAACCATTATAAGTATAAATACCTTATCTTATCTAATTACTACAGCTCTAATTAAAAGTCCATAAATTGCTGTAGTTTAATTAAGAGTCCATGAAAAATTGAAGAATTTCCAGTGTTAACTGTACCATCAACCCTGAGGTTTGGCTAGTGTCATGAAAATGTGCTATGCTGAATGATGATTTTAATTCATCAGTTGGAAACCTACATTAAACTTTTAAAAGGAAAGCTGGAATCTGACATTCAACCTTTTAAAAAGCAAGCGGCTAAGATGGCCACCACAATTTGCATTGAAATACCTCACATTCCAAGGTATCTAATAGAAATGCATGTCTAAATAGCTCTTATTCAGAACAGGGGCTTGAACAGTTGAATGAACCATCTGATATAGCTTTCATAAGCAAAATATTCAAAGCTATCTTGATCAATCCTAGTGGTGATGAGCCTCCAGGGGATAATCATTGAAACAATAAGGCCTGAGACAGATTGAAATTCTTAGACTTGAATTTCATTAAAGTGCAACAGAAAATACACTGAGGCAATCATGTGAGTCTGCCCATCTCTGTGAAAACTTGGAGTTTCTTTTGAACACATCAGACAAGCTTTGAGAGCAAATCAGTGCAGGAACCTAGTGGGGCTCTCTCTCTCTCTTTCTCCAGGTAATACTGCAGGTTTTGAACCCCGTCTGTGTACTGCAGAACACTCAAGTCTATTATTGCTACAGATAGAGAATGCGGGAGAAAGCCATTTACATCACTGTCTCAAAGAAAACCCTGAACCAAGTGTGCCACTTCTGCAAGCCAGAAACTTCAGGACCATGAATTGATCTGGAAGACAACTGAATTACCAGACTCCACAGACTGTATATTACTTTTATTTATTCTGGACTCTAATCCAATCAAACTATTCTTCATCACTCTGCAACCTATTTGGGTGTGTGTGTGAAAGTTGGAGCGCAGCTTATTATTTTTACTTAGATCGGGTCTTGATTTTAAGTACAATAAACTAACCTCTTTCTTGTTTAAACTCAAGAAAACCTGTCTGATTGGTTCTTTTATGATCATAGCACAAAAAGGGATAAACACTCACTGAATTGGTAAGCACATTCACTATTTAAAAGAAATAAACCCTGTTGCAGTCAAACAAGGAGAAGGACAACAGGGGAGGTTTTCGACCCCTCCTCACCTGATCGTGACACTAGCAAAAGCTTTGAATATGTCAATTTTGAGGAACTTCATGAGGGTGTTATTATGTTTGATCCATTTGCCTCTGGCTCCGATTATAAATCCCTAGAACTTTATGTTGGCTCTGTAAGTCAACTCTTTAATTACTGGTTTGAGATATTTGTATTTCTCTTTCTTCTCCACCCACGCCATTTCCAGGGACTTGTCTCATATTGTCACATCGACTACCACCATATCATCTTTCTTCTGGAAGATGATGCCTGGTTTCCATAGTCTGCCATTGGGAGATTTGTGTCTCAGCTCATTGTAAGCTGTCCAGCCATATACTGATCTTGCCCTTTAATCTTTTGAGGATCTTGCTGTGTCTCTTTAATGTTGCCCCTTAAATGAGAGAGAACTCCCTGAGATATGGGATAAGGTTTCATTGATGAGCCTGCAGTTTCCTCAAAGTTTTGTTGATCAAAGTTTCAGGGCGGCACAGTGGTGCAGTGGTTAGCACCGCTGCCTCACAGCTCCAGGGACCCGGGTTCAATTCTGGGTACTGCCTGTGTGGAGTTTGCAAGTTCTCCCTGTGACCATGTGGGTTTTCGCTGGGTGCTCCGGTTTCCTCCCACAGCCAAAGACTTGTAGGTGATAGGTAAATTGGCCATCGTAAATAGCCCCTAGTGTAGGTAGGGAATATGGGATTACTGTAGGGTTAGTATAAATGGGTGGTTCTTGGTTGGCACAGACTCGGTGGGCTGAAGGGCCTGTTTCAATGCTGTATCTCTAAATAAATAAAAAATCTAGACCTTCCAAGTGATAGTGTGTATCTGATGAGATATATCTGTTTAATACTAGAGCGTTGACAAAGTTGTTTAGCTTCATATTACCTGTTGAATCATGGTTGTCCAATATACGGCCCGCGCACCAGAATCCGGCTTGCTAAAGGTTTGAATCTGGCCCACCAATACTATGTGACTGACAGCGGGCTGACCATGACTTGACCCCACCAGTGGAGCTGTTGTCACAACACTCACCCAGTCTGGATACCGCATGCTTCTCCTAGCTGCCTCATGAACTGCTAAGGAAGATGAGCAATTTAACCTGAATGTGTGGGGACAGCTGCTGTGTAGCCAGTTGCTCTTATAGTGAGAATAAGCACATGTCCCAGTGGGGATTTAACATCTCATTTTTGTTCCCCTGTAGCTGTTTTCTCTCTAATGAAGGGCTATGACTCACCAGTGTTATTGGGCTTGTACTAAGAACTGACGTTGTAGGAATAAGAAGCCCACTGGCAAAGACCCTGATCGAGGGCCTGGTTGGACAGGAGAATCAACAGAAACCCAAGCAGTGATGATGTTCATCAGTTCTCTCTTCTGATGGGAAATGTCACAGCACCAGCCTGGAGCCTTCCCATTGTTCCTAACAGGCCTGTTATTGTCACTAAGACCCCACTACCTTGCAAACACTGCCCTTGTGAAATATTTACAGCACTGATGGATGTTCCAGTGCATTGCTGTACAGCAGTCACTTTATAACACGAGGATACTATTCTGGTGAGGACAGGTCTGTCACTGTATACCTCTGGGGTACTGTACTGGTGGGGACAGATCTATCACTATGCAACACAGAGATACAGTACTGGGTGGGACAGGTCTGTCACTGTATAACACTGAGATACAGTACTGGTTGTGACAGGTCTGTCAATGTGTAACATTGGGGTACAATACTTTTGGGGACAGGTCTGTCAATGTGTAACATTGGGGTACAGTACTGGTTGGCACAGGTCTGTCACTGTATAACACTGAAATACAGTACTGGTTGGCACAGGTCTGTCACTGTGTAACACTGGGGTACAGTACTGGTTGGGACAGGTCTGTCACTGTATAACACTGGGGTATAGTACTGGTGGGGACAGGGGGAGAGACAGGGAGGGGAGAGACAGAGAGAGAGAAAGAGACACTGAGGGGGAAGAGACACGGGGGGAGACACAGAGAGGGGGTGGAGAAAGAAAGAGATCACGATCACTCGTGACAAATGGACATTTATTCAGAAAACACTGCATCGCTGCATAAAATGTGTGGACAGTCATTGTGCAAGCAAGAACAGTGCCAGGTATCTCACTAAATCAATGTTCAACATAGTGAAGAGAAAGTAAGTTAATAAACTGGTCTTCTCATTTAAAGCTTGCTCACAAAAATGCACATTATTTGTTGTTTTGAATAATTGTAAGATACATTTTTAATGCCTTTAACTTTCCAAAATTTTCTCACCGGCCCCCTATGTAGGACAAAACTTGTAATGTGGTCCCTCATGCTAAAAGGTTGGTGACCCCTGCGTTAAACTGTTCCTATTGTTTGACATTTTGTCATTGCAATTGTAGATCAGTTCTGCGACTTGATATTGGTGTTTTTCCCATTTTTCAAACTCCATTCTGAGTATTCATGGAGAATACAGGAAGGGCCCCCTCCCCCATCTGTGTTATTTAAAAGGATCATCAATTACTTTCAGGTTAATTGCTGATCGATTTCGACCTGCTCATGCTGCAGTTGTAAGAGTGGTTGATAGTTTCCAGAGTTGTTTAAATTTGCTGAAGTCTACTGGGAGTGGGATGGCACGTGCTGTAGGACTTTGTCCTGACTTCAAGGATTGTACAAACCACTTGTCCCCAGACATGGGTTCAGGAGTTTGCAAACCCTTGGGTTTACAATAGGGAGAATGAACAGAGGTGACACAGAGGAGAGCAAAAGCAAAATACTGAAGATCCTGGAAATCTGAAATACAAAGAGAAAATTCTGGAAATTCTCAGCAGGTCTGCCTGCATCTGTGGACAGAGAAACAGAGTTAACATTTCAAGTCATTGACCTTTCATCAGAGCTGGGAAAAGTTAGAGATTTAGCAGGTTTTAAGCAAGTGGAATGGAGAGGGTGGAAATAGAACAAAAGGGAAGTTCTGTGATAGGTTGGAAGACAGGAGGGATTAAATGGCAAAAGAATTGGTGGTGAAAACCAAAACCTGCAAAGAAAAAGGAAACAAAACGGGGACAAAGATTACAGTCCAGAATTGTTGGTCTCAATATTGAGCCTGGAAGGCTGTAAAGTGCCTAAGTCAAAAGATGAGGTGCTGCTTGAGCATATTTGTAAAGGGGTTTGCATGCAAGTGCCAGAACAGGCAGATCATTAAGTCAATCAGTGTGCAATGCTGATTTGATGCCAGCACTGCCATTTTTGAGCTCAACACTACAGCCTATGTCCTCTCCTAATTTCACATAGCTGAATGACATTAAACAGCCTGAAGGACACCCCCACTGGCCCTTTTTAAAAAGATCATGAACTACTTTCAGCTTAGTAATTGGATTGTTTTTCCTGGCTGTTGGTGCAATTCTACGTGTTTAGGGAATTTATTCCATGCTTGTCTAAAGTGGCAGTGGGCTACAGGGAATAAATATTTCCAAGGAGAACTCCCCTGCTCTTCTTCAAAGTAGTATTGTAGGATGATTTACATCAACCTGACGGGGCACACTGGGTCTCGGTTTACACCTCATCCAAAAGACGGCACCTTTGACAGTGCAGCACTGGTGTGCCTAGAATTTGTGCTGAGGTCTCTCGGGTAGGGTTTAAATTTACAACCATTGGTTTAGCATCAGGAGGCATATCCAAACAGTACACCAGTAGATCAACATTGGAGTTGGGCTGCTGCATCATCAGTAGGGGCTCTCAGTTAGATCCTGAGAGAGGAGAGAAGCAATTGGGAGGCGGACAGCAATCGTCTTTGGTTCCACAGTTGAGCCAGAAAGAGCTCAGCTCCCTCCCGATGTCCCACTCTCAGTGATCCCAATCATGGCACGCCTCTCCTACACCCCCTACCCTCCACATTCAGATAAATTTATTTTGAACAAATTTACATTTTCGGTGATGGATTTCATCTGTTCCATTCAGGATCCCCTATTTAGACCAAATGTGGACCATATTTTCTTGAGCTCCTCAGGCTTGGCACCCCACAGGGCAGCCCAATTATGCAAATGAGGACTCAAACAGGTGATAGACCTGTTATTTGCATTTTCTTTGCTCATGGGATGTGAGCATCGCTGGCAAGGCCAACATTTATTGCCCATCCCTAATTTCCATTGACCAGGTGATTGTGAGCCACTTTCTTGAACCGCTGCAGTCCATGTGGTGTAGATACACCCACGGTGCTGTTAGGGAGGGAGTTCTAGGATTTTGACCCAGCAACAATGAAAGAACAATGATATAGTGCCAAGTCAAGATGGTGTGTGGCTTGGAGGGGAACATGTAGGTGATGGTGTTCCCATGCACCTGCTGCCCTTGTTTCTTCTAGGTGGCAGAGGTGATGGGTTTGGAAGGTGCTTTCAAAGAAGCCATTGCGAGTTGTCGCTGTGCATCTTGTAGATGGTGCACATTACTGCCAATGTGTGCCGATGGTGGAGGGAACGAATGTTTAAGGTGGTGGATGGGGTGTCAATCAAGCGGGCTGCTTTGTCCTAGATGGTGTCAAGCTTCTTGAGTGTTGTTGGAGCTGCATCCATCCAGGCAAGTGGAGAGTATTCCATCACACTCCTGACTTGTGCCTTGTCGATGGTGGACAGGCTTTGGGGAGACAAGAGGTGAGTTACGCACCACAGAATTCCCAGCCTCTGACCTGCTGCAGCCACAGTATTTATATGGCTGGTCCAGATCAGTTTCTGGTCAATGGTAGCCCCAGGATGTTGATGGTGAGGGACTCAGTGATGGTAATGCCATTGAATGACAAGGGGAAATATGCAAAGGGCCTAATACCTGTTAATTCATGGGCCGTGGTGCCTCTTTTTCTGCTTTTATCAATATGGTGGATGGAGCACTTGCATCACATCTGTGCGTGTATTGGATGCTTTGTCACTTGATTTATGCTTGTCATCAATTTATGGGCCCAAATGTTTTATGTGCACATTTAAAATGGCAACTCTTAAAGACTCAATCACAATTGCCTTATATGCAGTATCAGAGCAAGCTCTATTTATTTTATAGGTTCCATCAGGGACACTCTATTTGTGCTGTTACTTTCCTCATCATTTGTAGCTTTGTTGCTTTTCTATGTTGTTGTGGTAACTGTTCGAAAAGCTGCAGCATAAATGGAGCAATTCTTTTACCTTCGCATCTTTTCTTACGAGCTATCAATGTTTACTATCTGGTTGCTGACATATGTCCCTCTTCACCAAACGATACTTTCTCATCAAAGACAACAATGGTCCCAAACAAAGCTTCAGATTAGCAAACAGGCTCTTCACAATGGGTTGTAGAACAGAAGCTCTCTGCTTTTAAAAATGATTCACTGGCGTATGTAACAGGCCAATTCTTCACCAAATTAACAAGCCGCTCATTTTATATTCTTCAACAAATATATACCGCAGAGTTTGTTTGGTATTTACAGTTGGGGATTATTGTAGAATGTGATAAATGATAAATATTCTAAATATGAGGACCTGGTTGGGGGAATGGGAGAGAAAGAACAATGATAAGGAGAGAGAGTGGAGGAATTGTGGACGATGAAATATTCCCCCAAAAAGGAGGATGAATTATTAAAAAGGCTAGAGACTCGAAGCATCGCACAGTAAATTGAATTAATATTTTAATCCTTCCAATGGTTTCTATCAGGGCCTGAAGAACAGCATACAAAGGACCTCCTTACAGTTCCAGCTTTTTCCCAACACTTTTCTTGTGTTTGAGGCTAAGAACAGACTTTTCCAAGAACAGACTGACTCGCCTATCACCTTCTACCTGCCATGTCTGAGATAGAGTGCCCAGGATTGACTGTCACTTCTTTCATCTTGGAGAAGGGTAAATTTCCCAACCTCACATCCCAGTATTCCAAGGAAATGTAGATTGGGACAAACATTCTGCTTCCTGATTAATTTGCAGAATAAACACCCAGACCCCAGGTCCTACTTTGGAATTTGGCCAGGAAATAGAACTTTCATTTTACTCTTATTGTAAAACACTAGACAGTGAAGTCATCTGAACTACAGCCTGGGAGCATATGGAGTTCATGGACCTGTGAAGTCTGATGTAACTCAGTTACTATTTGTGCTTAAATTTCACATCCTGCTTGAACTGAGTTTTGGAAAGGGCTGATCTTAGTATGATTGCTTCATTGCTGGGTCAATCCTAATTGCAAACAATCAAATGAAAAGCAAGATGCTGCAGATGCTGCAAAATCTTAGATAAGATCAGAAGATGCTGGAAACACTCAAAAGGTCTCCAACATCTGAGGAGAGAGAAGCAGAGAGAACCAGAGTTAACAGGCCCAATTTTAACCCATTCAAAACCCATTCACTTCCACTTAAAATCGAGCCCAACATTTCAGGTTAATGGCCTCTCATCAGAACCGGAAGATGTTGCAGATGAACAGTTTTTAATCAGGTACAGAGGAAGGGGAAAGGGGACAGGAAAAGAAAAATGTAGAGGTGCATGATTGGGTAAAGGAGAGGAAATGACAGAGGTGATAATGGTGCCAGGCAAAAGGAGGTGATAAAGAGGGAAATTAGAGAAGCAAAATATGTATCTAGTGGGGTATAATGGTTACAGCATGGAAAACCTGTCAAAGTGGAGAAGACTCCTGAGAATGTGGCGGAAAGAGGACAGGTGGACCACGCCACCGGCTATTTACTAGTTCACAGATTGGTCTGTATCCGTTATTTGAGATATACGTAAATGAATGGGATTGTGGATTTCAAGTCTGTTTGCGGCCTTTGAGGCTCCCTGATGTGACTGCCAACAGGATTTCCTCTATTGACTGAGCAGAAGGAGTACAGAGTTATAATAACTATCAATTCCCATTGGAAGTGCACTACAAATAACGATCGTCAGGAATTTCCTTGGATGTACTACTGCTCCTCCTCACACCCTGCAGAAATGTGATGGAAATTTCATTTGGTGCATAATCTGGATTTCCACAGCACTTCCATCATAAGTCAAGTGAAAGGGGAATTCCCAACCTATGGCTTCCTTGCCTTTCCAACCAGGCCTAAGTGAATTAGAGTTCCTTCTGTGCAACAAGGTGTTAATGAGTACAATAACTTTTTCCCTGACATAGTGAGTTTGTTGCTGACCCCAGTTGGTGTTGGGGTTTGTAAGAATAAGTTATAGAGTCATAGACTCATAGAGTCATAGAGTTCTACAGCACAGAAACAGGCCCTTCGGCTCAACACGCCTGCGCTGACCATCAAGCACCCGTTCTAACTAATCCCATTTCCCTGCACTTGGCCCGTTGCCTTGTATGTTATGGCGTTTCAAGTGTTTATCTAAATACTTGCTTGTCATGAGTGTTCCTGTCTGTGCCACCCCTTCAGGCAGTGTGTTCCAGATTCCAACCATCCTCTGGGTGAAACAATTCTTCCTCAACTCCCCTCTAAACCTCCTGCCCCTTACCTTAAATCTGTGCTCCCTAGTTATTGACCTCTCCACTAAGGGAGAGCTAGCTATCCTATCAATGTCCCTCATAATTTTGTATACCTCAATCAGGTCCCCCCTCAGCCTTCTCCACTCCAAGGAAAACAACCCCAGCCTATCCAATCTGTCTTCATAACTGAAATGCTCCAGCCCAGGCAACATCCTGGTGAATCTCCTCTGCAGCCTCTCCACTGCAATCACATCCTTCCTATAGTGTGACAGGACAGAATGTATGATTTGAATGTGTGAATGGGGACTAAATTACATCTGACACCACATTTGATTTATCCCTCCACTCAGTAGCTGTAGTTCACCTGAAGACAACACCTGGTCATAAGTCCTAGTGTGCACCTTCCATCATTTTACTGATGATTGAGAGTAGACTGATGGGTCAGATTGGATTTGTCCTGCTTTTTGCAAACATCATGAATGTGGACAATTTTCCACTTTGTCGGGTAAATTCCAGTGTTGTAGTTGCACCTCCTTCACTATGACCTCCAGTACAGATAAATATGAGGTGGGAGCAGCTCTATCCCATGTTGTGTCATTCTTCTCTCTTTCCCAGGTAAGGTTCAGTTGCAGAATGACTCCCAGCACCTGCTCCAGCCACAATACACCTCCCCTTTAAGAGGTGCAGGCCAGCTTTAAGAAGGGGAAGTTACCAACAATATTGGGCCTCCTGCTGATATGTGCAGCCAATGAACAATGTGAGAAGCACTGACTGCACAAAGAAATCATCATAATTAGCAGACAGCATGAAATTGGTGTGCTACCTCTATACCACTCAACGTGCCTAAGTTAATCATGCATCGTAATCCTTCCTTTGGTTTTGGGGGCGAGCGTGTTTAACCCCCCCATGTTGTTGCTGACTAGCTGGATCCCAACTACCACTGATGAGACCTAAGTCCAGTCTCAAACTGTGATCAGCATTCTCCTGCAAAAGTCATTGTAGTTCTCCACTGCTGTTCAAATCACCGATAACCATAACAACTTCAACAGATCTTGGCAGGTTCCAGTACTGGCTTTGTGCCACGAATTAAAGCTGCCAAAAGTCAGGCTCCTTATAACTTATGGTCGGGCTTAAGCTGACTGTAGTGTATAACACAATGTTCCATCTGTGTGTTCCCGATCCCTGGCAGCAGGGGCTGAGGACATCACTTGAGAGCATGGTGGTGACAGGACAATTTTGTTTACCTTCTGTCCTCCTTGTCACCTCCAGCATGTTCAAGAAGTGATGTGAAGTAACTGTACAGAAAGATCTAATTTATTTTGGAACTCCCAGTTTGTCAATCAGATGGTTTATGTCTGCAGTAACTTTGAGATGGCAAGGCCAGGATGAACAATTGTACCAGACTGGTGCTCATTTGGAATAGAGGCTGAAACTGGGGAACAGTTGCCAGGGATTGGGGCACAGGGACCAAAAAATGGGCACAGGGGTCAGTGAATGGAGTACAGGAGCTAGGAAATGGAATATAGAGGTCAGGGAATGGGGTACAGGGGTTGGGAAATGGGGTACAGGGGTCGGAGAATGGAGTACAGGGGTCGGGGAATGGGACACAGGAGCTGGGGAATGGGTACAGGGGCTGTGGAATGGGATACGTGGATCAGGGAATGGGGTTCAGGCACCAGGGAATGGAGTACAGGGGCTGGAGAATGGGACACAGGAGCTGGGGAATGGGGTACCGGGTTAAGGAAATGGGGTACAGGGGTCTGAGAGTGGGCACAGGTCATGGGAAATGGGGTACAGGGGCCAGGTAATGGGGCACAGGAGTCGAGAAATTGGGTTCAGGGGTCAGGAAATGGGGTACAGGGACCTGTGACTGGGATACAGGTGTCGGAAATGGAGTTAAAGGGCTGGGGAATAGGGTACAATTTTCAGGGAATGGGGTGCAAGGATCAGGGAATGGGGTATAGGTGTCTGGGAATAGGATATAGGGGCTGGGGATTGAGGTACGGGAGTCAGGAAATGGGGTACAGGATCTGGGGAATGTGGTAAGGGGCTGGTGATCATGGCTAGGGAGTGGGAAACATGGTGCTAAAACCCTAACTCTTCTCTATGATGGCTGTTCTATCAACTCAATAGAAATGGATTTTACCTACCCACACCTTTCTCATGCTTTGGCCCCCATCTTCACTGCCTCATTTAGTCTTGTATTCCCATGTTTAAATCCCTATCTCTGCAATATTCCCCAGCCATGCAGCTGTCTAAGCCCTAAGTTCTGGAATTCACTCCCTAAACGTCTTTACTTCACCACCTCCCTCTCCTCTTTTAAGAACCTCTTTGAAAGCCATCTCTTTAACCAAGCTTTAATTTACTCCTCCTACATCTCCATCTTTGGCTGAGGGTCTATTTTTGAATGATTATACTTCTGTGAAGAGATCTGGCACATTGCCCTATTATTCCTTTGAGTATAGAAGAGTATAGAAGGCACTAAATCTGCAGTGAGTTCCAAAAGTTAGTTAAGACCCATCTGGTTCTTTGTGGTATACTCCTGGTCCTGTGCTTGAGTTGAGCAGTCATCCCTGTTATCAAGATCATTTTATCATGGTTTGAAATTGCTATCTGGGGGTATATTTCTTTTGTGCGCTACCGAATGTAAGTGCATTTGTTACAAATGTGTTCACCACTTGATTGCAATGCTAATTACCCTGAGGTTGACCTCAGAGCCATTGAGTTAGGAAAGACAATATGGGCCAGGAATCTTGATTGCTATCCAGGAACCTCTATTGGAAGTATCCACTTGAGAGCACAATTGAGCAGTGGCGTTCACTCTTACTGTCGAAGCAAGGAATCAGCTGGTGCCTCTGCTACCATACACCAGTCAGAGGTCAAGTGGATCCCTGAGGGGGACCTTTAAACTGTTGCTTCTGGAACTTTTAACCTTGAGTGTCTTAATTAGCAACGAGGGAATGAAGACCACAAAAGAATTGCTAACCTGTCCATTGAGTTCTGCATTCAATATTTTATGATCACCTGGCAGATTTGTGTGTCATTAACTCACATTAATGAGAATGAGTCTCCGGCAAGCACTGAGGCTGTGATCTTGAATAATTGCAGTCCATGCATGACACAAGACTATCTTGAGGGGTAATGCTTTGGTTAAGGTATTTAAAGATGGCGTTAGTCAGCAGGCTGCATGGAAGTGATCTGCTGGAACTTTTAGTCAGGGACAGCTGGCACCGTGTGCTGGCCACTCTGAACCAGGAGAATCTCATTCTGAGCTGCGAGCAGCCCAGGGACCCCGCCGCCTGGAATGGTCTCACCAACGGAGCCAGCTCGCAGAGTCCTCAGCTCAGATTCCTAAGTCCGAAAGCCATCGGGATCCGCAATGCCTACACCGATCTCCCGGAACAAATCCCTGAGACCATCAGCAACAAGAAACGAAGCGTCAGGGTCATCAAGCATGAAATCGGGGGCCTGGGGATCAGCATCAAGGGAGGCAGGGAAATCAAGATGCCAATCCTGATCTCAAAGATCTTCAAAGGTCTAGCAGCTGACAAGAGCAAGGCTCGATATGTGGGGGACGCCATCGTAACACCCTAGATACCCTTTCCAGCTCCCCCCTCACACCCCCTCCCACTGCACCCCCTCCCCTACCCCCCTGCAGCCCCCCTCGCACCCCCTTCCCTCTACCCCTTCCCCCCACCTCTTCCCCCCGGCATCCACCTATCCCTGAGCAGGGGCACTAACAACCCCACTGCCTTGTGGGCGACTCGGGAGAGACCAAGGCTAAGGGAGTAAACCCTAAAAGAAAATCCGGAACGGAACCGTGAAGGCGGTCATGTGTCACCTTTGGCATGTTTCCGGCAGGTCCTGCAGCCAAACCGGTGCCAAACGGTGTGCTCTGCACTCCTTTGGACCCCACCAGGAAGGCCGAGAGGGGGGGTTTTGACGCTTGGGCAGCTCACAACCTCCATACATTCGCCCAGGCATGCGCCGTGGAGAGGTCACTCCATAGTTGCCTCACAGCGACCAAAACAACACGGAAGGCAGAAGTTACGGGTTATAAGTCCAGCTCAATTGGCAGAGATTGGGCGCCACGGGTTGCCTTTGTCGGCAGGAGAGGTCATCACATCTCACTGGAAAGCTACCGCCCGCCTCAAACTGGGCAGCCCCTGGTCAGTAAGGTTCTGTCCAGACACAGTCAACCTGCGTCAATGGGTGCTTGGAGCTCAGGGTCATTGCCCAACAAGTGGACTGCAACACCGCACCAAACAGCATGACAAAATTAGGAAAGAAGGTACCAGCCCTTCGTTTTGCAAGCTGGAACGTCAGAACTATGTGACCTGGCCTGTCGGAAGACCTAACACAAATCAACGATTCTCAGAAGACCACCATCATTAACAACGAGCTCAGTAGACTCAATGTGGACATTGCAGCACTTCAGGAGACACGCCTCCCTGCGAGCGGATCTCTCAGAGAGCAAGACTACACCTTCTTCTGGCAGGGTAGGGATCCTGAAGAACCAAGAGAGCATGGAGTGGGCTTCACCATCAGAAACACCTCACTCAGCATGATCGAGCCACCTTCAAATGGCTCAGAACGCATACTGTCCATCCGACTGCTCACCGCCTCTGGTCCAGTCCACCTACTCAGCATCTATGCTCCAAAACTCTGCTCCCCACCTGAAGTTAAAGACCAGTTCTACGAGGAACTCCATAATATCATTAGTAGCATCCCCAATAACGAACATCTGTTCCTGCTGAGAGACATTAACACCAGGGTTGGGGCCGACCATGACTTATGGCTCTCCTGCCTTGGGCACAATGGCATTGGAAGGATGAATGAGAATGGACAGAGACTGCTTGAGTTGTGTACCTATCACAACCTCTGCATCACCAACTTGTTCTTTCACACTAAACCCTGTTAACAGGTTTCTTGGAGGCACCCAAGATCACGTCGTTGGTAGGAGCTGGACCTCATCGTCACAAGGCGAGCATCTTTAAACAGTGTTCAAAGCACACGCAGCTTCCACAGTACGGACTGCGACACCGACTATTCCCTGGTGTGCAGCAAGGTTAGACTCAGACCAAAGAAGCTGCATCATTCCAAGCAGAAGGGCCGCCCGCGCATCAACACGAGCAGAATTTCATATCCACAGCTGTTACATAAGTTTCTAAATTCACTTGTAAAAGCCCTTCAAAACACTCCCACAGGGGATGCAGAAACCAAGTGGGCCCACATCAGAGACAACATCTATGACTCAGCAATGACCACCGTTGGCAAACGGGTGAAGCAGAATGCAGACTGGTTTCAATCTCACTTTGAAGACCTGGAACCTGTCATAGCCGCTAAGCGCACTGCACTGTTGAACTACAAGAAAGCCCCCAGCGAGATAACATCCGTAGCACTTAAAGCTGCCAGAAGAGCTGCACAAAGAACAGCCAGGCACTGTGAAAATGACTACTGGCAACACCTATGCAGACATATTCCACTGGCCTCTGACACCGGAAACATCAGAGGAATGTATGATGGCATGAAGAAAGCTTTTGGGCCAACCATCAGGAAGATCGCCCCCCTCAAGGCTAAATCAGGGGACACAATCACTGACCAAAACAAGCAAATGGACCGCTGGGTGGAGCACTACCTGGAACTGTACTCCAGGGAAAATGTTGTCACTGAGACCGCCCTCAATGCAGCCCAGTCTCTGCCAGTCATGGATGAGCTGGACGAACAGCCAACAAAATTGGAACTCAGTGATGCCATTGATTCTCCAGCCAGTGGAAAAGCCCCTGGAAAGGACGGCATTACCCCTGAAATAATCAAGAGTGCCAAGCCTGCTATACTTTCAGCACTCTACGAACTGCTTTGCCTGAGCTGGGATGAGGGAGCAGTACCACAGGACATGCGCAATGTCAGTATCATCACCCTCTATAAGAACAAGGGTGACCGCGGTGACTGCAACAACTACCGTGGAATCTCCCTGCTCAGCATAGTGGGGAAAGCCTTCGCTTGAGTCGCTTTAAACAGGCGCCAGAAGCTGGCTGTGCATGTCTACCCTGAGGCACAGTGTAGCTTTTGAGCAGAGAGATCCACCGTTGACATGCTGTTCTCCCTGCAGAAATGCCGAGAACAACAAATGCCCCTCTACGTTGTTTTCATAGATCTCACCAAAGCCTTTGACCTTGTCAGCAGACATGGTCTCTTCAGACTACTAGCAAAGATCAGATGTCCACCAAAGCTACCAAGTATCATCACTTCATTCTATGACAATATGAAAGGCACAATTCAGCATTGCGGTGCTTCATCAGACCCCTTTCCTATCCTGAGTGGTGTGAAACAGGGCTGTGTTCTCGCATCTGCACTGTTTGGGATCTTCTTCTCCCTGCTGCTCTCACATGCGTTGAAGTCCTCAGAAGAAGGAATTTTCCTCCACACAAGATCAGATGGCAGGTTGTTCAACCTTGCCCGTCTTAGAGCGAAGACCAAAGTATGGAAAGTCCTCATCAGGGAACTCCTCTTTGCTGACGATGCTGCATTAACATCCCACACTGAAGAGTGTCTGCAGAGTCTCATCGACAGGATTGCGGCTGCCTGCAATGAATTTGGCCTAACCATCAGCCTCAAGAAAATGAACATCATGGGGCAGGACGCCAGAAATGCTCCATCCATCAGTTTTGGCGACCACGCTCTGGAAGTGGTTCAAGAGTTCACCTACCTAGGCTCAACTATCACCAGTAACCTGTCTCTAGATGCAGAAATCAACAAGTGCATGGGAAAGGCTTCCACTGCTATGTCCAGACTGGCCAAGAGAGTGTGGGAAAATGGCGCACTGACACGGAACACAAAAGTCCGAGTGTATCAAGCCTGTGACCTCAGTACCTTTCTCTACGGCAGCGAGGCCTGGACAACGTATGTCAGCCAAGAGCGATGTCTCAACTCACTTCATCTTCGCTGCCTCCGGTGAATCCTTGGCATCAGGTGGCAGGACCGTATCTCCAACACAGAAATCCTCGAGGCAGCCAACATCCCCAGCATATACACCCTACTGAGCCAGCGCCACTTGAGATGGCTTGGCCATGTGAGCCGCATGGAAGATGGCAGGATCCCCATGGACACATTGTACAGCGAGCTCGTCACTGGTACCAGACCCACCGGCCGTCCATGTCTCTGCTTTAAAAACGTTTGCAAACGCGACATGATGTCCTGTGACATTGATCACAAGTCGTGGGAGTCAGTTGCCATTGATCGCCAGAGCTGATGGGCAGCCATAAAGGCGAGGCTAAAATGTGGCGAGTCGAAGAGACTCAGCAGTTGGCAAGAAAAAGACAGAAGTGCAAGGCGAGAGCCAACTGTGTGACAGCCCCGACAACCAATTTTATCTGCAGTGCCTGTGTAAGAGTCTATCACTGTAGAATCAGCCTTTATAGCCACTCCAGGTGCTGCTTCACAAACCACTGACCACCTCCAGGTGCTTACCCATTGTCTCCCGAAACAAGGAGGCCAAAGAAGAAAGAAAGAAGAAGAAGTAGAAAGAAGATTAAGGGATGATCTAATTGTGATTTTTTTTTCTTCATTTCATGTGATATGGGTGTTGCTGGCAACGACAGCATTTACTGCCCATCCCTAATTGCCCTTGAGAAGATGATGGTGAGCTGCTTTCTTGAACCGCTGCAGTCATTGGGGTCTTGGTACACCCACAGTGCTGTTAGGAAGGGGGTTCCAGGATTTTGACCCAGTGACAGTAAAGGAACAGCAATATAGTTTCAAGTCAGGATGGTGTGTGACTTGGAGGGGAACTTGCAGGTGGTGGTGTTCCAATGCAACTGCTGCCCTTGTCCTTCTAGCTGGAAGAGGTCACAGGTTTGGAAGGTGCTGTCGAAGGAGGCATAGTGCATTACTGCAATGCATCTTGTAGATGGTACACACTACTGCCACTGTGCATTGGTGATGGAGGGAGTGGATGTTTAAGATGATGGATCGGGTGTTAATCATGCGGGTTGCTTTGCCTTGGATGCTGTTGAGCTTCTTGAGTGTTGTTGGAGTTATACTCATCCAGGCAAGTGGAGAGTATTTCATCACACTCTTGACTTGTACCTTGTAGATGGTGGACAGGGTTTGGAGAGTCAGGAAGTGAGTTACTCACCACAGAATTCCCAGTCTCTGAACTGCTCTTGTAGCCAGAGCATTTTGAGGCTGCTCCAGTTTAGTTTCAGGTCAATGGCAACCCCCAGGATGTTGATAGTGGGGGATTCAGCAATGGTAATGCTGTTGAATGTCAAGGGGAGATGGTTAGATGCTCTTTTGTTGGAGATGGTCATTGCCTGGCACTTGTGTGGCGCGAATGTTACTTGCCACTTAGCCCAAGCTGTTGTCCAGGTCATGGACTGTTCAAAGGATGATGATTAAAGATTTGACAGGGCAGATAGAGAGAATCTATTTCCTCCAATGGGAATGTCCAGATCAGCCTTAATGTTAGAGCTAGGCCATTCAGGGATGATGTCAACAAACACTTCTTTACACAAACAGTAGTGTAAAGCTGGAACTCTCTTCCCCCAAAAGGCTGATGACGCTGAGGTCAATTAAAAAATTCAAAACTGAAATTGATAGATTTTTGTTATGTAAGAGTGGTCGGGGATATGGAGCCAAGGTGGGTAAATGGAGTTGAGGTACAGATCAGCCATAATCTAATTGAGTGGTAGCGAAACAGGCTTGAAGTGCTTAATGGCCTATTCCTGTTCCTATGTTCACATTTTTTTGCGTTAAAGTTTTATCATCTTAAACTGCTGATTGTCACATTATAAGTGTTATTTCAAATGCTTGCTCCTGAAAATTCGAGTGTGTCATTAATTACAGGTTTGAATTATTTGGTAGATTTTTGGTTGTTGATTGTTTTTTTTTTAGTGTTTAATTTTTTTGATTGTTGGGTTTTAGCCCTTGCTGGCTGCTCATTGGTTGTTTTGCATGTGTGATTGACACTTCCCCATGTTGTATGGTCAAAGAGTCATAGATTCATTTTGGCACAGAAGGAGGCCATTTGGCCATGCCAGCTCTCCGTAGAGCAATCCAGTCAGTCCCATTCCCCCGTTCTATCCCCATAGCCCTGCAAATTTATTCCTTTAGCTGCCTATCCAATTTTCTTTTGAGATCATTGATCGTCTCTACTTCCACCACCCTCATAGGCAGCAAGTTCCAGGTCATTCCCACTCATTGCGTAAAAAAGTTCTTCCTTATAGGCTTGTCCGAAACTTTAAATCTGTGACCCCTAGTCCTTGCACCCTCAGCTAATGGGAACAACTTTTCTTTGTCTACCTTATCTAAATCTGTCATAATCTTGTACACCTCTGTCAGATCTCCCCTCAATCTCCTTTGCTCCAAGGAGAACAACCCCAGCTTCTCCAACATAACCGTATCGCTAAATTCTTTCTATTCTATATTGGTACTATTCTGGTAGAACTGTAGTGACCAGAACTGGGCACAATACTAAGTTGCGGCCTAACCAGAGCTTTCTCAAGATTCAACATAACTTCCCTGCTTTTGTACTCAGTACCTCTATTTATGAAGCTCAAGATCCTATATGCTTTACGAACTACTCTCTCAGTATGTCCTGCCACCTTCAAAAGATCAATGCACATGAACCCCCAGGTCCCTCTAACCCTGGACACTCTTTAGAACTGTGCCATTTAGTCTATATTGCCTCTCCCTATCACTTCAGCCAAAATGACTCACCTCACACTTCTATATGTTAAATTTCATCTGCCACTTGTCCGCCCATTCTGCCAGCCTATCTATGTCCTGTTACAGTTGATTGGTATCATCCTCACTGAACACTAGTTGCAATACTTTTATTATATAGAGATGGTCCCATTACTTCGATTCAGGGCGGCACAGTGGTGCAATGGTTAGCACCGCAGCCTCACAGCTCCAGCGACCCGGGTTCAATTCTGGGTACTGCCTGTATGGAGTTTGCAAGTTCTCCCTGTGACCGCGTGGGTTTCCGCCGGGTGCTCTGGTTTCCTCCCACAGCCAAAGACTTGCAGGTTGATAGGTAAATTGGCCATTGTAAATTGCCCCTAGTATAGGTAGGGGAATATAGGGAAGGTGGGGATGTGGTAGGAATATCGGATTAGTATAAATGGGTGGTTGATGGTCGGCACAGACTCAGTGCTGCATCTCTAAATAAAAGCTAGGTTTAAAAAAAAAAAATAGTCATTCAATCCAATTGAACATTAATTAAATGCTGCAGATAATGTCTAGTGCTTGCTGGAAAAAACTTGGGTTCATCGTAGATGCAATATATTGTCAGGAATAAGCAGAAATTCACTTGCCATTTCCAAGCAGCTCCTGTATCAATTTCCAAGAAAGTAGCACTCACTGTGAGATGCTAAATACCCCAGAGGAGGATAAACACTGCAGCCTATCATGTGTGTGAACAGACTCCACATCATTTGCATTAGTACTCCAGGAGGTATATAACACTACACTACACACTGTCCAGTGCAAATATGATCACCTGAGATCAATGGAGACTGAGCAAACAAATTGCTTCATTTTTCAACAATCTGGCAGCATCTCTACAGTTATCCCTGTTCTGACCAGATGGGTGATGGTGTGGCGGGTTTCCATTGTTCACCTCCCAACTGACCACAGCAAGTGTGTTTTTTATTAGTGTTTTAACCCCTTGTCTTTTATTTGCCAAATAAACAGTGACAGGTTTTCTTGTAGGTTTAAAGCAGCAGATTAAATATTTATTAAATCATACCCATTCCCCAAAAATGTCACAACGCCACTCACACACACCTTCTCTCTCACTTGCACTCTCAAGAGAAGATAGATAGAAAAGTTCAGGGTAAGAAGGTGTTCAGAGTTCCGACTGCAAAAGTGTGCTCAGCTCAGGAGATGAATTTTAAAGTTGCGGACCTGTTTTCTGGTTGTCTGGTAATCGTTGGGTTGTTGCAGTCCCCCGGCAGTTCACTTTGGGTTGAAGACAGTGCTGATGTCTTAAGTCAATTCTCACTGGTAGAAGAATCATTTTTACAAAGGCACTTCCTTGTCTCTGCTGTAGCTAGCCTCAACTTGTCTCAGCAGGGCTCGACTGTATTGGCTGGAACCAATCTCTCTCTCTCTCTCGCTCAGCCTTGCTGGAATTCAAAGTGGCCTTTTTGTTGTTATGCTGTGTGGCTGAGAGCAGACCAGACTGATGTTGTTATCTCTCGTCCTGTCCTGAAAAGACTCCATCTTTGTTCCTCAAAACGATAAGCTATTAAGGTGAATTTTACAAGGGTTGGCTTCGTCCATGTGGCTTCAGGTTTCAGTCCTAGCTGGAATATATAATCGCCTTGATGATGGCCCCATTCTGAGGAGTTGAGGATGGTTCACACTACATTGTAAGGAAGGTTATTTGGAGATGAGAAGCCTGAGAAAGGTCTTGTCTCATTGTTTTTGAGTATAGCTCAAATCCAGGTGTGATTAACTGTCCACATTTCCACGCAGACGGGCTTAATTGGTTTTCCGTCTTAATAGGCACAGATGTGGATTTGATTGCAAGAGATGCTGAGGGCCATGTGAATTGTCTTCCATTTATTTGACAGCACATGGCCCAGTCTCTTTAAAATAATTCAAATATTTTATAACTCTTCAGTTTGGTTCCGTGTATTCATCGCTGCACTTCTCCTGAGCATGACATCCCTTTAAAAATCACCCCTGACGTAAGTTCTTACAGAGTTGAAATGTTCTTCAGCAAAAACAATTCAAAGTCATATCAGGTTGTCATTGAGTTGACTGCAGACTTGATTTCCAGTGCTTCACATCAACTTAGCTTCTTGGGAAGCCTTCTGCCCATACTGAGCTTTGCTCATTGTGGCCACTTTTAACAATTGGAAACAAGTTCCCGAATCTTTATTGTCTAGCTGGTTTTATTCTTTGTGTTAATCAATCTACCGCACAAAAAAAAAGGTCTCTGCTTTTTCATTCATTCTGGGATATGGCTATCATCAGCATTTATTGCCCAGCAGCACTGTTTTCCAAGGAGAGGCAGAATAAACCTAACTGCCCTTGTGAAGGTGGTGGTGAGCAGCATTCATGAACAACTGTAGTCCACATGGTGTAGGTACACCCACAGCACTAGTAGCTAGGGACTCCCAGGATTTTGACTCAGTGACAATGAAGGATATATTTCCAAGTCAGGTTGGCATGTGACTTGGAGGGGAAGTTGCAGGTGGTGGTGTTCCCATGCATCTGCTGTCCTTCTAGGTGGTATAGGTCATGGGTTTGGGAGGTGCTGTTGAAGAAGCCTTGGTGAGTTGTTGCAGTGCATTTTGTAGATGGTACACACTGCTGCCACTGTTCACTGGTGGCAGAGGGAATGAATGCTTAAGCTAATGGATGGGTTGTCAATCAAGCGAAATAAGGCAGAACTGGAATCCAAAAGAGAAAAGTTGATATCAGTGACAATGCTTTAAATATTTTAACCAAGTACAGCAATGCTTATCCCTTTCACTCTCCAACTACACGGCTGCACTAATGGAGATTGACAGAAACTGTCCATGTAATCTGTTGCACAGATTACTGTAAGGATCAGATCCAAAGGTACTCTGGATGAAATTGTACAACTTTTCCTCAGAAACGTAAAAGTGCATGTCCTTGGTGATGAAGGAATATGAAGGTGTTTACTTTGAAAATACTGAGTATTATTTAAGAGATTTCTATCTTAGTAAGGCATGAAGACCAAATAGCTGAGAATGTGACCATGATTATAATTATCTTGTAATGATTTTCAAGATCATCAATGAATATATCCTCAGTCATGCTAAGGCCTCCTCAATGCTTTCAAATATAAGTCCAGTAGATATTGAGAACACATGTATTTTGAAAGTTCTACAAGACTCTTGACATCTCCAGCTCAGGTGCAGATCGCAGTGAAAATGTAATCAATGTGCACACAGACTGGTGCACATTTAATTTTAATTGTCAATGTTTTGTTGATGGTGTCTTCTTTTTCTCAAAATTGTCTCTTCAAAGTTAGCTTGAAATAGGCTATTCACCACAACAAGCCCACAACTTCAACAGACAGGGTACAATCTACTGTTAGCTGATACATCTGCCTTTAACCTGACACTAATTCATATTGGTCCCACGATCTCACATCTATGTCTGATGTGGGAAGTTAAAATGTCTCACTGGTGCATTAAGGGTTATTATCTGAGATTGAGCACAAGGTACTGTTTGGGCAGGGTAGACGTAGGAACGTAGGAACACAGGAAAAGGAGTTGGTCATTGTGTCTGCACTGATATTCAATGAGATTATGGGTGATCTGCATCCAACCCATGCTGTACAGGAACTAGGAATGGTCAATGCCACATTACAACAGAGACTACATTTCAAAAGTTTTCATTGGCTATAAAATGCTTTGGGACATCCTGAGGTTATGAAAAGCCCTATATAAATGCAAGTCTTTTTTAATGTTGACACCAGCTTGAGAAAATGGAAGTTTCAGTTTCAAAAAAGTAACATCCCTAAGCTATATAAGGGACTAATTTCACCTGGCCCTCTGCCAGTGATTGCAATACCACACTGACTGCATGATGAGATAGATTTATGGTATACTTCAAGAGAAAATCATGTCTGTTAGATTAATTTGTTTTGAAAGAACTATTTTTCATTTTGAAAAATAAAATGTATTCACAGATTGTTCGACAGAGCCCAGGTTAAAAAAAAGACATTTTTAAAAATCCCACCACGAGGATGCAATATTCCTCCCAGCACCCCTTGACCTCCCCAGACCCAGCACCTCTTAGGCACTTCCTCTGTGGCACTTCACAAGCATAGTTAATGAAGAATTCCCCTTCCTGCATGATCCCTCTGTCTCACTTCCATTCTGCCATCTCCCCCATGGAGCGTTACTCTGGGAATTGAACTGCCGCATGCCAATTCATTGCTGCTTTGTAGGAATGAGATAACATGCCATTAAGAATGAAACAGCTACCTCTTTGTAATGAAAAGCAGAGTGCCAGCCTGCCTTTTAGCCTGTAGAGAATGATAGAACCTGTCAGATGAATGGAAGCTGTGGATGTGATTACGGAGAGCTAATCTCTGTCTGCACATGCACTGGTTATTGCAAGCCCTGTTTCTACTTTTGGTTTTTTACATTGGTTTTCACATTCTATTGAAAACAGAAATGAATATTCTGAGACACCATGGTCCCTTATTTTTTGTGTGAGTGTGTGTACGTGCAAAAAATGTATTTCTATCTCAAAAGTAAATTAGAATTCAAATCTTGCCCTGGCCCAGCCAACCATTGCAGTACCCTGCTGTTCAATGTGGCAGTTTGGGTGCTGCTTTCTTTATTAATTAATTGGGTATCTAGAGAAAGACACAGTAGGGGGCCTTTTTTAAAATCAGTTTTTACCAGAAGGATAAGTCTGTCTCCGAGATATTTATTACAATTTACACAAAATAAAAACATGTGTTCGAGCACGAATGTAAATTAAAAAGAGGTTACCTTCTGTAATGGGAGAGTTAATGAACTTGCAGGATGAGTTCTGTCACCGTGTCCCGGAACATTTTACAACATTAAATCGGCGGCATGTTCTCCATGCCAGATTAGGAAAAGATCTCCAGTTTAGCCTAAACTGACACATTGAAGGTCATCTAAAGAAAGAACTTGCATTTCTATAGCGCTTTTCACAACCTCAGGACATCCCGAAGCATTTTACAGCCAATTAAGTACCTCTTGAAGTGCAGTCACTGCTGTAATGTAGGAAATGTGGCAGGCAATTTGCACACAGCAAGGTCCAAAAGAAGCAATGTGTTAAAAAACCAGATACTCTGTTTTAGTGATGTTGCTTGAGTGATAAATATTAGCCAGGACTCGGTTTAATGTCTCCGCTGAAAGACTACGCCTCTGATAGTGCGTCACTCCCTCAGTACTGCACTGGAATGTCAACCATGGCTGGTTGGCCTTGCACAATGGCGGCACAGCGGTGCAGTGGTTAGCACCGCAGCCGCTGTGTACTGCCTGTGCGGAGTTTGTAAGCTCTCCCTGTGTCTGCGTGGGTTTTCGCCGGGTGCTCCTGTTTCCTCCCACAGCCAAAGACTTGCAGGTTGATAGGTAAATTGGCCATTATAAGTTGCCCCTAGTATAGGTAGGTGGTAGGGGGATGCTGTAGGGGAATATGGGATTAGTGTAGGATTAGTATAAATGGGTGGTTGATGGTCGGCACAGACTCGGTGGGCCGAAGGGCCTGTTTCAGTGCTGTATCTCTAAAAAAAAAATGGTGCATTGGAAATGGCACTTTTTAAGGTTTTTTTTAAAAAGTGAGAATGACAGCATTTCTGAAATCTGCACTATACCTACAGTATAAAGAATGTTTCCTGATAACAGATTCTTCACAATCTCCATTCAAACAGTGAACAGTGTCAATTCGATTCACTCCACATGATATCAAGAAACGACTGAAGGCACTGGGTAGTGCAAAGGCTATGGGCCCTGACAATATTCTGGCAATAGTACTGAAGACCTGTGCTTCAAAACATTCCGCACCCCTAGCCAAGCTGTTCCAGTACAGCTACAACACTGGCATCTACCCGGAAAATTGTCCAGGTGTGTCCTGTACACAAAAAGCAGGACAAATCCAACCCAGCCTATTACCAACCAATCAGTCTACTCTCAATCATCAATAAAGTGATGGAAGGGGTTGTTGACAGTGCTATCAAGCGACACTTGTTTAGCAATAACCTGCTCAGTTACGCTCAGATTGGGTTCCGCCAGGGCCACTCAGCTCCTGAGTTACAGCCTTGGTTAAAACATGGGCAAACGAGCTAAACTGAAGATGTGAGGTAAGATTGACTGCCCTTGACTTCAAGGCAGCATTTGAAGGAGTATGGCATCAAGGAGCCCTAGCAAAACTGAAGTCAATGGGAATCAATGGGAACACCCTCCGCTGGTTGGAGTCATACCTAACGCAAAGGAAGATGCTTGTGGTTGTTGGAGTCAATCATCTCAGCTCCAGGACATCACTGCAGGAGTTCCTCAGGGTAGTGTCCTGGGCCCAACCATATTCAGCTGCTTCATCAATGACCTTCCTTCAATCATAAGGTCAGAAGTGGGGATGTTCGCTGATGATTGCACAATGTTCAGCACCATTCACGACTCCTCAGATATTGAAGCAGCGCATGTCGAAATGCAATAAGACCTGGACAATATCCAGGCTTGGGCTGATAAATGGCAAGTAACATTGGCGCCTCACAAGTGCCAGACAATGACCATGTCCAACAAGAGAGAATTTAACCATCTCCCCTTGACATTCCATGGCATTACGATCACTGAATCCCCCACTATCAACATCCAAGGGGCTACCATTGACCAGAAACTGAACTGGAGTAGCCATATAAATACCGTGGCTACAAGAGCAGGTCAGAGGCTAGGAATGCTGCGGCGAGTAACTCACCTCCTGACTCCTCAAAACCTGTCCACCATCTACAAGGCACAAGTCAGGAGTGTGATGGAATACTCTCCACGTGCCTGGATGGGTGCAGCTCCAACAACACTCAAAGAGCTCAACACCATCCAGGGTAAAGCAGCCCACTTGATTGGCCCCCCATCCACAAACATTCACTCCCTCCACCATCTACGCACAGTGGTAGCAGTGTGTACCATCTACAAGATGCACTACAGCAACGCACCAAGGCTCCTTTGACAGCACCTTCCAAACCTGCGACCTCTACCAACTAGAAGGGCAAGGCCAGCAGATGCATGGGAACACCACCACCTGCAAGTTCCCCTCCAAGACACACACCATTCTGACTTGGAACTATATTGCCATTCCTTCACTGTAGCTGGGTCAAAATCCTGGAACTCCCTGCCTAACAGCAACCCCACATGGACTGCAGCGGTTCAAGAAGGCAGCTCACCACCACCTTCTCAAGGGCAATTAGGGATGGGCAGTAAATGCTGTCCTAGACAGCGAGGCCCACATCCCATAAACGAATAAAAAAAAAACAGTTGTCAATATCAATCATCTGTTCACATGCAGGTGTCCTCCCGTTGCACATGTTAAAGCTGCCTCACATTCACATTGTATCAAAATTAAATGCTTATTGTATGTGTATGTACATATATGTATATTTTATATATATTTTATCTGCAGTATACACTGAAAGATTATGGCCTCAGAAAGGCAATGATGTGAAATGGCTCTGAGTTGAAACTTTGGTGTCACAAACATATTTATCCCAAGCTCATAAAATGAAATGGCAGCACATGTTCCCAACATCAGGTGAGAATGTAAAACACATTTTCAGTATTTGCATTTTTGAAAATCTTATTTGTATTTATTATCTGTTCTGCAACAGGATTCCGGGGAATTCTAACTACTGCTTGTCTCCAGCAATTAAATACCTTTTGAAGCGCAGTCACTGTTGTAAGGTGGGAAATGTGACAGGCAATTTGCACACAAGGTCCCAAAAACAGCAATGACCACATAATTTGTTTTAGTGATGTTGGTTGAGGGATAAATATTGGCCAGGACATCTCTCTTATTCTCCTTTGAGGCTTTTATGCCATATGAGAGTGTTTAAAGTCTCATCTGAAAGGCAACACTCCCTCAGGATTGCACTGGAATGTCAGCCTAGTTAATGCACACAAGTTTCTGGAGTGGGAATTAAACTCACAACCTTCTGACTCAGGAAAGAGAGTGCTACCACTGAGTCACTGCTGCTATTGTATTGTGTGATGCTACAGCACAGTGAATTTCCTTTGATCTTCTGCCATTAAATCAGTGTAATGTCCTCCAAAGTCCTTGGAAACCCCACTTGCATACCTCTAGCAAAGTTATGGTGGTGTGCACCAGCATAAGGTCTGAGGAAATCCAGGGCCATAATCTGTTAACTGCATGTGACTTGGCCATCTGATGTACTGTGTTCAGTTTTCAGCACCATGCCTCAGGAAGGATGTACTAGTCTTGGAAGGGGTACGGTGCAGATTCACTAGAAAGTTACCGAGGCATAAAGGAGTTTTTTTTATTCGTTTCATGGGCTATGGGCATCGCTGGCAAGGCCAGCGTTTGTTGCCCATCCCTAATTGCCCTTGAGAAGGTGGTGGTGAGCTGCTTTCTTGAACTGCTGCAGTCCATTTGGTGCGTGTACACACACAGTGCTGTTAGGAAGGGAGTTCCAGGATTTTGATCCAATGACAGTGAAGGAACAGTGATATATTTGCAAGTCAGGATGGTGTGTGTCTTGGAGGGAAACTTGAAAAAGATGGTCTTCCCATGCATTTGCTGCCCTTGTTCTTCTAGGTGGAAAAGGTTGGGGGTTTGGAAGGTGCTGTTGAAGGAGGTGTGGCAAGTTGCTGCAGAGCATCTTGTACATAGTACACGCTGCTGCCACTGTGCATCGGTGGTGCAGGGAGCGAATGTTTAAGGTAGTGGGTGGGGTGCCAATCAAGCGGACTACTTTGTCCTGGATGGTGTAGATCTTCTTGAGTGCTGTTGGAGTCAGACTCATCCAGGCAAATGTCGAATATTCCATTATATCCCTGATGGGGTACAGGCTTTGGGGAGTCTGGAGGTGAGTTATTCACCACAGAGTTCCCAGCCTCTGACATGCTTTTTTCACCACAGTATTTCTATGGCTGGTCCAGTTCAGTTTCTGGTCAATGGTAACTCTCAGGATGTTGATAATGGGGGATTCAGCGATGGTAATGCCATTGAATGACAAGGGAAGATAGTTAGATTCTCTCTTGTCGGAGATGGTCATTGTCTGGCACTTGTGTAGCACAAATGTTACTTGCCACTTATCAGCCTAAGTCTGAATGTTGTCCTGGTCTTGCTGCATAGTACAATATGAGGACAGTTAAATAATCTTGGATTGTATTCCCTGGAGTTTAAGATTGAGGGGTGCTCTAATCGAGCTGTTTAAAATGATATGAAGATCAGAGGAACATGGAAATAGGAAGCCATTCAGCCACTTGAGCCAGTTCAATGAGACCATGGCTGATCTGCGACCTAACTTCATATACCAGCCTTTGAGCCATATCTCTTAATACTATTGGTGAACAAAAATCTATCAGTCTCAGAGTTAAAATTAACAGTTGACCTAGCATCAATTGCCATTAGCAGGAGAGTTCCAAACTTCCACTACCTTTTGTGTGTGGAAGTGTTTCCAAATTTCACTCTTGAAAGGTCTGACTAATTTTTAGAAAATGTCCCCTCGTCCGAGACTCAACAATCAACAGAAATAGTTTCTCTCTAACCATCCTATCTGTTCCCCTTAACATTTTGAAAACGTCAATCAAATCACCCTTTAACCTTCTAAATCCCAGGAAAAACAACCCTAGGTTTATGTAATCTCTCCTCGTAATTTAACCCTTGGACTCCAAAGATCATTCAGGCAGCACAGTGGTGCAGTGGTTAGCACTGCAGCCTCACAGCTCCAGCGACCCGGATTTGATTCTGGGTACTGCCTGTGCGGAGTTTGCAAGTTCTCCCTGTGTCTGCGTGGGTTTCCGCCGGGTACTCCGGTTTCCTCCCACCTCCAAAAGACTTACAGGTTGATAGGTAAATTGGCCATTATAAATTGCCCCTAGTGTAGGTAGGTGGTAGGAGAATGGTGGGGATGTGGTAGAAAATATGGGGATAGTGAAGGGTTAGTATAAATGAGTGATTGTTGGTCGGCACAGACTCGGTGGGCCGAAGGGCCTGTTTCAGTGCTGTATCTCTAAATAAATAAATAAAATAAAAATCTACACTGCATTCCCTCCAAGGCCAATATACACTACCTAAGATGTGGTGCCCAGAACTGCTCCCAGTACTGCAGGTATGATCTAACCAGGTTTTGTATAGCTGAAGCATGACTCTACCCTCATGCATTCTAGTCCTCTAGATATAAAGGCCAACACTTTTTCATGAATTTTGGAATTCTTTCCCTCAAAAAGCTGTTGAGGCGAGATCAATTGAAAATTTCAAGACTGAGATTGATAGATTTTTGTAAGGTAAGGATTTCAAAGGATATAGATCAAAGGTTAACAACTGGAGTTAAGATACAGATGCGCCATGAATGAAAATACAGGTTAGAGGGATGAATGGCCTATTGCTCTTCCTGTATAATTCAGTACAGACTGGTATTGAACCTGGAAATTTCTGTGATCTCTATGGTTCAGAGACTGAAACTTTGCCTTTGCCTTATCATTTGCAGTTTCTGAATGGGTAACAGAAAGTTTGAAAATTATATTTGAACTCATATCCCCGGAGCATTAGACCAGACCACTGGAGTACTGGTCCATATCATACGGTTCAAAGACTTATGACTGTAAATATTCATTGGGTGATATTCATAAACCTGAAACCCTAATTAGTTAAACAAAATGCAATAAGGATGGAAGGGCAGATGAGGTGTTGCAGCTGTAACATGTGGGAGCTGGTGGACACCAGTGTGATCCAAAATAACCACATCTGCAGTGTCTGCAGCTCAAGGAACTTCGGCTCAGAGTTGATGAGCTGGAGTCCGAGCTTTGGACACTGCAATGCATGAGGGAGGGAGAATGTTACCTGAACGCTTTGTTCCAGAAGGCAGTCACACCCCATAGGTTAAGTACTTCAGATTTGGTCCATGGCCAGGCATTGGAGGGTGTGACTACGACTGGGGCAGGTATGGGTATCCAGAAAGTAGCACAGGAGGTGACTCAGCCTTTGTAATTGTCCAGCAGATATGAGGTCCTTGCAGCCTGCATGGATGAGAGCAGGGACTGCAGATAGGATGAACAAACTGACCACAGCACCGTGGTGAAGGGGGCCATTCAAGTTGAGGGAGTGAAAAGGAATGTAGCGGTATTAGGGTACAGTATAGTTAGGAGGATAGATACTGTTCTCTGCAGCCAATAGCATGACTCCCGAAGACTGTGTTGCCTGCCCAGTGCCAGGGTTAAGGACATCTTCTTGGGGCTGGAGAGGAACTTGGAGTGGGAGGGGAATGATGCAGTTGTCGTGGTCCATGTGGATACCAACAACATAGGTAGGACTAATAAAGAGGTTCTGCTGATGGAATATGAGCAGATAGGAGCTAAATTAAAAAGTAGAGCCACAAAGGTAATCGTCTCTGGATTGCTACCTGAGCCATGAGCAAATTGGCACCGGGTAAATAAGATCAGAGAAGTAAATGGGTGGCTCAATGATTGCTGTGGGAGAAATGGGTTTCAATTCATGGGGCACTGGCACCAATACTGGGATGGTTTTCACCTGAACTGCACAGGGACCAGTGTCCTGGCAAATTGTAAAACTAGGGTAGAGAGGGATTTAAACTAAATAGATGGGAGGTTTCAAATGAAGGGAAGTTTAGGAAGTTAAAGAGAACGGACAAGGCAATAGTGCAGCGCAGCGATATGGGTAATGATAATCAGAGTGTGACAGGAAGGGAAAGAACGTACAAACATAAGAATGCACCAGCAATTAGGGTCATTTTTTAAAACATTCATTCATGGGATGCAGGCATCGCTGGCTAGGCCAGCATTTATTTCCCATGGTGGTGAGCTGCCTTCTTGAACCGCTGCAGTCCTTGGAGTGTAGGTACACCCACAGGGTGTAGGTTAGGAAGGGAATTCCAGAATTTTAACCCAGCGGCAGTAAAGGAACGGCAATGTAGTTCCAAGTCAGGATAGTGTGTGGCTTGGATGGGAATTTGCAGGTGGTGGTGTTCCCATACATCTGCTGCCCTTGTCCTTCTAGGTGGTAGAAGTCGTAGGTTTGGAAGGTGCTGTCAAAGGAGCCTTGGTGAGTTGCTGCAGTACATTGTACATCTTGTAGGTGGCAAACATTGCTGCTACTGTGCGCCCGTGGTGAAGGGAGTGAATTAGTGGATGGGGTGCCAATCAAGTGGCATGCTTTATCCTGGATGGTATTGAGCTTCTTGAGTGTTGTTGGAGCTGCACCCATCCAGGCAAATGGAGAGTATTCCATCACATTCCTGACTTGTGCCTTGTAGATGGTAGTCAGGCTTTGGGGAGTCAGGAGGTGAGTTACTCACTGCAAAATTCCCAGCCTCTGACCTGTTCTTTTATGTGGCTGGTCCTGTTCAGTTTCTGGTCATGGTAACCCTTAGGATGCTGATAGTAGGGGATTCAGCGATGGTAATGCCATTGGACCTCAAGAGGAGATGGTTAGATTCTCATTTGTTGGAGATTGTCATTGCCTGGCACTTATGTGGCGTGAATATTACTTGCCACTTATCAGCCTAAGCCTGGACGTTATGCGGGTCTTGCTGCATCTGAGCATGGTCCACTTCAGTATCTGAGGAGTCACGAATGATTCTGAACATTGTGCAATCATCAATGAACATCCCCACTTCTGACCTTATGATGGAGGGAAGGTCGTTGAGGAAGCAGCTGAAGATGCTTGGGCCTAGGTCACTACCCTGAGGAACTGGGACTGAGATGGTTAACTTCCAACAACCACAACTATCTTCCTTTGTGCTAGGTATGACTCCAACCAGCGGAGAGTTTTCTTCCTGATTCCCATTGACTCCAGTTTTGCTCAGGCTCCTTGATGCCATATTTGGTCGAATGCTGCCTTGATGTCAAGGACAGTCACTCTCACCTCACCTCTGGAGTTCAGCTCTTTTGTCCATGTTTGGACAAAGGCTGTAATGAGGTCAGGAGCTGAGTGATCCTGGAAGAACCCAAACTCAGCATCACTGAGCAGTTTATTGCTCAGCAAGTGTCAACGACCCCTTCCATCACTTTGCTGATGATCGAGAGTAGACTGATGGATTGGCCAGGTTGGATTTGTCCTGATTTCTATGTACAGGACATAGTAATTTTCCACATTGCCGGTTAGATGCCAGTGTTGTAGCTGTACGGGAACAGCTTGGCTAGGGGCTTGGCTAGTTCTCGAGCAGTCTTCAGTACTATTGCCGGAATGTAATCAAAGCCCATAGCCTTTGCAGTATCCAGTACCTTCAGCCGTTTCTTGATATCACGTGAAGTGAATCGGATTGGCTGAAGACCGGCATCTGTGATGCTGGGGACCTCAGGAGGAGGCCAAGATGAATCATCGACTCGGCACTTCTGGTAGAAGATGGATACAAATGCTTCAGCCTTGTCTTTTGCACTGATGTGCTGGGCTCCCCCATTATTGAGGATGGTGATGCTTGTGGGGCCTCCTCCTCCTGTTAGTTGTTTAATTGTCCACCATCATTCACAAGTAAATGTGGCAGTACTGCAGAGTTTAGATCTGATCTGTTGGTTGTGGGATCGTTTAGCCCTGTCTATCACATTCTGCTTTCGCTGTTTGGCATGCATGAACTCCTGTGTTGTAGCTTCACCAGGTTGACACCTCTTTTTTAGGTATGCCTGGTGCTGCTCCTGGCATCCCCTCCTGCACTCTTCATTGAACCAGGGTTGGTCCCTGAACTTGATGGTAATGGTAGAGTGGGGGATATGCCCGGACATGAGGTTACAGATTGTGGTTGAGTACAATTTTGCTGCTACTGATGGCCCAGAGCACCCTATGGATGCCCAGTTTTGAGTTGCTAGATCTGTTCAAAATCTATCTCATTTAGTACAGTGGTAGTTCCACTGTGGGTATCTTCACTGTGAAGACAGGACTTTGTCTCCACAAGGACTGTGCGATGGTCACTCCTACCAATACTGTCATGGACAGATGCGTCTGCGACAGGTAGATTGGTGAGGACAAGGTCAAATAGGTTTTTCCCTCTTGTTGGTTCCCTCACCACCTGCCGCAGACCCAGTCTAGCAGCCTTGTCCTTTAAGGCTCGGTCAGTAGTGGTGCTACCGAGCCACTCTTGATGATGGATATTTGAGACCCCCACCCAGACTACATTCTTTGCCCTTGCCACCCTCAGTGCTTATTGCAATTGCTGTTCAATATGGAAAAGCACTGATTCTTCAGCCTAGGGGAGTAGGTGGTAATCAGCATGAGGCTTCCTTGCCCATGTTTGACCTGATGCCATGAGACTTCATGGGATCTGGAGTCAATGTTGAAAACTCCCAGTGCAAGTCCCTCCTGACTATATACCACTATGCTGCCACCTTTGGTGGGTCTGTCCTGCCAGTGGGACAGGACATACCCAGGGATGGTGATGGTGGTGTCAGGGACATTGTCTGTAAGATATGATTCTGTGAGTATGACTATGTCAGGCTGTTGCCTGATCCGTTTGGTTTATTCTTTTTATTAGACTTTGTCATGGTTTGATACACTGAGTGGCTTGCTAGGCCATTTCAGAGGGCATTTAAGAGTCAACCACATTGCTGTGGGTCTGGAGTCACATGAAGGCCAGACCTGAAACAATCACAATCATTAGAGAAAAAGTACTAGGAAAACTAATCGGACGAAAGGTTGGCAAGTTCCCTGGACCTGATGGCCTGCATCCTAAGGTTTTAGAAGAAGTGGCTGCAGAGATAATGGTTGCAATCTTCCAAAATTCCCTAGATCCTGGAAAGGACCCAGTGTATTGAAAATCCGTAAATATAATTCTCCTATTCAAGAAAGGAGGGAGATATAAAGTTGGAAACTGTAGGCCAGTTAGCCTAACATCTGTCATTGGAAAAATGCTGGAATTCATTATTAAGGAGGTTGTAGCAGGATATTTAGAAAATCATAATACAATCAAGCAGAGTCAATATGGTTTATGAAAGGGAAACCGTGTTTTGACAAATTTATGAGAATTCTTTGAGAATGAAGAAGCAGGGTGGATAAAGGGAGACCGGTAGATGTAATGTATTTGGATTTTCAAAAGGCATTCGGTAGGGTGCCACATAAGAGGTTACTACACAAGATAAGAGCTCATGGAATTGAAGGGGTAAAAGAGTAACTTGGATAGAGGATTGGCTAACTAATACGAAAGGGAGAGTCAGACTAAATGGGTCACTTCCAGATTGGCAAACTGTAACTAGTGGGTTTCCACAGGGATCAGTGCTTTTTATTGTTTATTTCTTGGGATGTGAACATTGTTGGCAAAGCCATCATTTGTTACCCATCCCTAACTGCCCTTGAGAAAGTGATGGTGAGCCACCTTCTTGAATCGTTTCAGTCCATCTGGGGTAGGTATACCACAGTGCTGTTAGGAAGGGAGTTCCATGTTTTTGACCCAGCGACAGTGAAGGAACAGCGATATATTTCCAAGTCAGGATGGTGTGAGGCCTGGAGGGGAACTTGCAGGTGGTGGTGGCTCATGTGCCTGCTGCCCTTGTTCTTCTAGGTGGAAGAGATCACATATTTGGAAGGCGCTGTTGGAAGAGGCTTGGCGAGTTGCTGCAGTGCATCTTGTGAATGATACACACTGCTGCCACTGTGTGCCTTTAGTAGAGGGAGTGAATGTTTAAGGTAGTGAATGGGGTGCCGATCAAACAGGCTGCTTGTCCTGGATGGTGTCAAGCTTCTTGTGTGCTGTTGGAGCTGCACTCATCCAGGTAAGTGGAGAATATTTCTTCACACTCCTGATTTGTGCCTTGTAGATGGTGGCCAGGCATTGGGGAGTCTGGAGGTGAGTTACTCGCTGCAGGATTCCTAGCCTCTGACCTGCTCTTGTACTCACAATGTTAATATGGCTGGTCCAGTTAAGTTTCTTGTCAATGGTAACCTGCAGGATGTTGCTGATGGAGGATTCAGTGATGGTAATGCCATTGAACATCAAGGGTTAGATTCTTTCTTGTTGGAGATGGCCATTGGCTGGCCCATGTGTGGTTGAATAATACTTGCCAGCCCAAGCCTGAATGTTGTCCAGGTCTTGCTGCATGGGCTGCTTCAGTATCTGAGCAGTCACGAATGGTACTGAATGCTGTAGTCCTGAATGCTGGGGTTTCAAATCTTTATAATCCATATTAATGACTTTGATGAAGGGACAGAGAATATTGTAGCCAAATTTGCTGACGATACAAAGATAGATGGGAATGCAAGTTGTAAGGAGGACACAAAGGGTCAGCAAAGGGGTTTAAAGAGGTAAAGGCAAAAATTTGGCAGATGGAGTATAATCTGTAAAATGTGAGGTTGTCCACTTTGGGAGGAAGAATCGAAAAACAGAATTTTATTTAAATGGAGAGAGACTACAGAATGCTGTGATATAGTGATCTGGGTGTCCACATACATGAATCACAAAACATTAGCATGCAGGTCCAACAAATAATTAGGAAGGCAAATGGAATGCTCACCTTTATTGTAAGGGGGATAGAGTATAAAAATAGAGAAGCCATGCTACAACTGAGTACTGTGTACAGTTTTGGTCTCCTTCAGAAAATGTTTACGAGAATCATTCTTGGAAAGGTTGAGTAGGTTGGTCCTACACTCATTGGAGTTTAGAAGAATAAGAGATGATCTTATTGACACATATAAGCTTCTTAGGGGGCTTGACAGGATAGATACTGAGAGGATGTTTCCCTTGTGGCAGAATCTAGAACCTAGGGGGCACAGTTTCAGAATAAGGGGCCTCCCATCTAGGACAGAGATGAGGAGGAATTTCTTCTCTCAGACGGTGATTAATCTTTGGAATTCTCTACCCCAGAGAGGAGTGGAGGCTGGGTCATTGAATATATTCAAAGCTGAGTGAGACAGATTTTTGATTGACAAGGAAGTCAAGGCTTATAGGGGGTTGGCAGGAAAATGGAGTTGAGACCATGATCAGATCAGCCATGATCTTATTAAATGGCAGAGCAGGCTTCAGGTGCTGAATAGCCTCCTCCTGCTCCTATTTCTTATGTTCTTACATCCTTATGTATTTACTTTTGGGTGAGTAATTTGGAGAGCAATTTACCCTTAGACTTTCCTTCCCATTCAGCAAACATACGCAAAGCAACTCTTGCCTGTCCCATCCTTTGTTGGTGCTTGATAAAGTTTTGTCAATGGAAAATTGATCCTTACATATTTTGGAAGGTTGGTCTTGGATTATTGTATTATTCATTGAATGCCGTGGCAAGCTCAGAAATGGATTGCCTTTGGGCAGATTGCAGATGTAAGCAGGTATCAGCAGAGGCTACAAAGAACAAAGAGAAGACTTCTTCAACAGAGTATCCTTTTCCAATAACACTTCAACATTTACCTATTTCAAACTGTGTCTGCCTTTAGTGCTCCTGCTTGTTTTAAGCTGAAACCCTCTTCAGTATTAAAGCCTGTGCAGCAGATTATTTTTGTGGGGTAGTGATCAGCTTGCATTGCCAGGGGTAGAGTTTTGTGATAATAAAAACAAGAAATGCTGGAAGTACTCAGCAGGTCTGGCAGCATCTGTGGAGAGAAAAGCAGAGTTAATGTTTCAGGTCAGTGACCCTACTTCAGAACTGGCAAATATTAGAAATGTGAAAAGTTCTTCTTCTTTGGCCTCCATGTCTCAAGAGACAATGGGTAAGCGCCCGGAGGTGGTCAGTGGTTTGTGAAGCAGTGCCTGGAGTGGCTATAAAGGCCAATTCTAGAGTGACAGACTCTTCCACAGGTGCTACAGATAAAATTAGTTGTCGGGGCAGTTACACAGTTGGCTCTCCCCTCGCGCTTCTGTCTTTTTTCGTTCCAACCACTACGTCTCTTCGACTCGCCACTCTTAAGCCCCGACTTTATGGCTGCCCGCCAGCTCTGGCAATCACTGGCAACTGACTCCCACGACTTGTGATCAATGTCACAGGACATCAGGTCGTATTTGCAGACGTCTTGAAAGCGGAGACATGGACGGCCGATGGGTCTGATACCAGTGACGGGCTCGCTGTACAATGTGTCCTTGGGGATCCTGCCATCTTCCATGCGGCTCACATGGCCAAGCCATCTCAAGCGCCGCTGGCTCAGTAGGGTTGTTGGGGATGTTGGCCGCCTCGAGGACTTCTGCATTGGAGATACAGTCCTGCCACCTGATGTCAAGGATTCGCCAGAGGCAGCGAAGGTGGAATGAATTGAACAAAGAACAAAGAACAGTACAGCACAGGAACAGGCCATTCGGCCCTCAAAGCCTGTGCCGATCCTGTTGCCTGCCGAAACTAAAACATTCTGCACTTCCGGGGACCGTATCCCTTTATTCCCATCCTATTCATGTAGTTGTCAAGATGCCTCTTAAACGTCGCTATCGTATCTGCTTCCATCACCTCCCCCGGCAGCAAGTTCCAGGCACTCACCCCCCCTCTGTGTAAAGAACTTGCCTCGTACATCCCCTCTAAACTTTGCCCTTCTCACCTTAAACCTATGTCCCCCAGTAACTGACTCTTCCACCCTGGGAAAAAGCTTCTGACTATCCACTCTGTCCATGCCGCTCATAACTTTGTAAACCTCTATCATGTCGCCCGTCCACTTACGTCGTTCCAGTGAAAACAATCCGAGTTTATCCAACCTCTCCTCATAGTTAATGCCCTCCAGACCAGGCAACATCCTGGTAAACCTCTTCTGTACCCTCTCCAAAGCCTCCACGTCCTTCTGGTAGTGTGGCGACCAGAATTGCATGCAATATTCTAAGTGTGGCCTAACTAAAGTTCTGTACAGCTGCAGCATGACTTGCCAATTTTTATACTCTATGCCCCGACTGATGAAGGCAAGCATGCCGTGTGCCTTCTTGACTACCTGCGTTGCCACTTTCAGTGACCTGTGGACCTGTACGCCCAGATCTCTCTGCCTGTCAATACTCCTCAGGGTTCTGCCATTTACTGTATACTTCCCACCTGCATTAGACCTTCCAAAATGCATTACCTCACATTTGTCCAGATTAAACTCCATCTGCCATTTCTCCGCCCAAGTCTCCCACCGATCTATATCCTGCTGTATCCTCTGACAATCCTCATCATTATCCGCAACTCCACCAACCTTTGTGTCGTTCGCAAACTTACTAATCAGACCAGCTACATTTTCCTCCAAATCATTTATATATAATACAAAGAGCAAAGGTCCCAGCACCGATCCCTGCGGAACACCACTAGTCACATCCTTCCATTCAGAAAAGCACCCTTCCACTGCTACCCTCTGTCTTCTATGACCGAGCCAGTTCTGTATCTATCTTGCCAGCTCACCTCTGATCCTGTGTGACTTCACCTTTTTTACCAGTCTGCCATGAGGGACCTTGTCAAAGGCTTTACTGAAGTCCATATAGATAACATCCACTGCCCTTCCTTCATCAATCATCTTCGTCACTTCCTCAAAAACCTCAATCAAATTCGTGAGACATGACCTCCCCTTCACAAAACCATGCTGCCTCTCGCTAATAAGTTCGTTTGTTTCCAAATGGGAGTAAATCCTGTCCCGAAGAATCCTCTCTAATAATTTCCCTACCACTGACGTAAGGCTCACCGGCCTATAATTTCCTGGATTATCCTTGCGAACCTTCTTAAACAAAGGAACGACATTGGCTATTCTCCAGTCCTCTGGGACTTCACCTGCAGCCAATGAGGATACAAAGATTTCTGTCAAGGCCCCAGCAATTTCTTCTCGTGCCTCCCTCAGTATTCTGGGGTAGATTCCATCAGGCCCTGGGGACTTATCTACCTTCATGCTTTGCAAGACACCCAACACCTCCTCCTTTTTGATAATGAGATGACTGAGACTATCTACACTCCCTTCCCTAGGCTCATTATCCACCAAGTCATTCTCTTTGGTGAATACTGATGCAAAGTACTCATTTAGTACCTTGCCCATTTCCTCTGTCTCCACGCATAGATTCCCTTCTCTGTCCTTGAGTGGGTCAACCCTTTCCCTGGTTACCCTCTTGCTCTTTATATATGTATAAAAAGCCTTGGGATTTTCCTTAATCCTGTTTGCCAATTACTTTTCATGACCCCTTTTAGCCCTCCTGACTCCTTGCTTAAGTTCCTTCCCACTGTCTTTATATTCCTCAAGGGATTCATCTGTTCCTAGCCTTCCAGCCCTTATGAATGCTTCCTTTTTCTTTTTGACGAGGCTCACAATATCCCACGTTATCCAAGGTTCCCGAAATTTGCCAAACTTATCCTTCTTCCTCACAGGAACATGCTGGTCCTGCACTCTAATCAACTGACGTTTGAAAGACTCCCACATGTCAGATGTTGATTTATCCTCAAACAGCTGCCCCCAATATTCATTGTTCAATTCCTGCCTAATATTGTTATAATTAGCCTTCCCCCAATTTAGCACCATCACCCGAGGACTACTCTTATCCTTATCCACAAGTACATTAAAAGTTACGGGATTATAGTCACTGTTCCCGAAATGCTCCCCTACTGAAACTTTGATCACCTGGCCGGGCTCATTCCCCAATACCAGGTCGAGTACGGCCCCATCCCTAGTTCGACTATCTACATATTGTTTCAAGAAGCCCTCCTGGATGCTCCTTACAAATTCTGCCCCATCCAAGCCCCTAGCACTAAGTGAGCCCCAGTCAATATCGGGGATGTTAAAATCATCCGCCACTACAACCCTGTTACCTTTACATCTTTCCAAAATCTGTCTACATATCTGCTCCTCTATCTCTCGCTGGCTGTTGGGAGGCCTGTAGTAAACCCCCAACATCGTGACTGCACCCTTCCTATTCCTGAGCTCCACCCATACTGCCTCGTTGCATGACCCCTCCGAGGTGTCCTCCCACAGTACAGCTGTGATATTCTCCTTCATGCAACTCCCCCCCCACCATTTTTACATCCCCCTCTATCCCGCCTGAAGCTTCTAAATCCTGGAACATATAGCTGCCAATCCTGTCCTTCCCTCAACCAAGTCTCTGTAATAGCAACAACATCATAGTTCCAAGTTCTAATCCAAGCTCTCAGTTCATCTGCCTTACCTGTTATACTTCTTGCATTGAAACAAATGCACTTCAAACCACCAGTCCCGCTGTGCTCCGCAACATCTCCCTGCCTGCTCTTCCTCTTAGTCTTACTGGCCTTATTTACTAGTTCCCCCTCATTTATTTCACTTGCTGTCCTACTGCTCTGCTTCCCACCCCCCTGTCACACGAGTTTAATCCCTCCCGAGTGACGCTAGCAAACCTCGTAGCCAGGATATTTGTGCCCCTCCAGTTTAGATGCAACCCGTCCTTCTTGTACAGATCCCACCTGTCCCGGAAGAGATCCCAATGATCCAGATATCTGAAACCCTCTCTTCTACACCAGCTGTTTAGCCACGTGTTTAGCTGCACTATCTTCCTATTTCTAGCCTCACTGGCACGTGGCACAGGGAGTAATCCTGAGATTACAACCCTATAGGTCCTGTCTTTTAACTTTCTCCCTAACTCCCTGAACTCCCCCTGCAGGACCTCGTCACTCTTCCTGCCTATGTCATTGGCACCGATGTGTACTATAACCTCTGGCTGATCACCCTCCCCCTTCAGAATGCCCCCTGTCCGTTCAGAGACATCCTTGACCCTGGCACCAGGGAGGCAACATACCATCCTGGAGTCTCTTTCACGTCCACAGAAGCGCCTATCTGTGCCCCTGACTATAGAATCCCCTATAACTATTGCTCTTCTGCGCTTTGTCCCTCCCTGCTGAACAACAGTGCCAGCCATGGTGCCACTGCTGTGGCTGCTGCTGTTTTCCCCTGATAGGCCATCCCGCCCAACAGTATCCAAAACGGTATATTTGTAAGAGAGGGAGATAGCCACAGGGGATTCCTGCACTGACTGCATGCCCCTTCTAGCGGTCACCCATCTATCTGCCTGCACCTTGGGTGTAACCACTTCTCTAAAACTCCAGTCTATGACGCTTTCTGCCACCTGCATGCTCCTAAGTGCATCCAGTTGCTGCTCCAACCGATCCATGCGGTCTGTGAGGAGCTGCAACTGGGTACACTTCCTGCAGATGTAGTCGTCTGGAACGCTGGAAGCGTCACGGACCTCCCACATCTCACAGGTGAAGCACTTCACCCCTCTAACTGACATTTCTAACACTAATTAATAAATTAATTTAAAATCAATAAATACTTATTAAATCCTTACTAAATTGTTATAATTAACTATATGGTCCCTAGTGCTAGATTCCTACTATAAATATTAAGCACTAACCAAATACAGTAATCTCCTCCCTCTGGCTTAGTTACTCTACTTATTAATTGATTAATTAGGGTTTTAATCAATTTTTATCAATGTTTTATTTTCAAATTCAGTACTGATTCCCTACCAGCCAATCAGGTCACAGCTTTTCTGTGACGTCACTTTTCCAGTTTTTTTTGCCCGAGGTAAGTTTTTAATACTTACCGCTCCGGAGCTCCACCCTCCGAGTCTTCTCCCTGGATGTGGGCCGCGAATCCCCGAGGTAGGTTTTTTATACTTACCAGTCCGGAACTCCGCCCTCCGAGTCTTCTCCCTGGATTGAGACGTTGTTCTTGGCTGATATACATTGTCCAGGCCTCGCTGCTGTAGAGCAAGGTACTGAGGACACCGGCTTGATACACTCGGACTTTTGTGTTCTGTGTCAGTGCACCATTGTCCCACACCCTCTTTGCCAGACTGGACATAGCAGCAGATGCCTTTCCCAAGTGCTTGTTGATTTCTGCATCGAGAGACAGGTTACTGGTGATAGTTGAGCCTAGGTAGGTGAACTCTTGAACCACCTCCAGAGCGCCGTCACCGATATTGATGGATGGAGCATTTCTGACGTCCTGCCCCCTGATGTTCGTTTTCTTGAGGCTGATGGTTAGGCCAAATTCATTGCAGGCAGCCGCAAACCTGTCGATGAGTCTCTGCAGTGTGAGATGTTAATGCAGCATCGTCAGCAAAGAGGAGTTCCCTGTTGCGGTCTTTCCGTACTTTAGTCTTTGCTGTAAGACGGGCAAGGTTGAACAACCTGCCATCTGATCTTGTGTGGAGGAAAATTCCTTCTTCTGAAGACTTGAACGCACGTGAGAGCAGCAAACAGTGTAGGTGCGAGAACACAGTCCTGTTTCACACCACTCAGGATAGGAAAGGGGTCTGATGAGGCACCGCTTTGCTGAATTGTGCCTTTCATATTCTCATGGAATGAGGTGACGATACTTAGTAGCTTTGGTGGACATCCGATCTTTGCTAGTAGTCTGAAGAGATCACGTCTGCTGACGAGGTCAAAGGCTTTGGTGAGATTTATGAAAGCAACGTAGAGGGGCATCTGTTGTTTGCGGCATTTCTCCTGTAGCTGACGAAGGGAGAACAGCATGTCAATGGTGGATCTCTCTGCTCGAAAGCCACACTGTGCCTCAGGGTAGACACGCTCAGCCAGCTTCTGGAGTTTGTTTAAAATGATTCGAGCGAAGACATTTCCCCCACTATGCTGAGCAGGGAAATTCCACGGTAGTTGTTGTAGTCACAGCAGTCACCCTTGTTCTTATAGAGGGTGATGATATTGACATTGCGCATGTCCTGTGGTACTGCTCCTTCATCCCAGCACAGGCAAAGCAGTTCATGGAGTGCTGAGAATATAGCAGGCTTGGCACTCTTGATTATTTCAGGGGTAATGCCGTCCCTTCCAGGGGCTTTTCCACTGGCTAGAGAATCAATGGCATCAATGAGTTCCGATTTTGTTGGCTGTTCGCCCAGCTCATCCATGACTGGCAGAGACTGGGCTGCAGTGAGGGTGGTCTCAGTGACAACATTTTCCCTGGAGTACAGTTCTAGGTTGTGCTCCACCCAGTGGTCCATTTGCTTGCATTGGTCAGTGATTGTGTCCCCTGATTTAGACTCGAGGAGGGCGATTTTCCTGATGTTGGCCCAAAAGCTCTCTTAATGCCATCATACATTCCTCTTATGTTTCCAGTGTCAGAGGCCAGCTGAATATGAGTGCATAGGTGTTGCCAGCAGACATTTGCACAGTGCCAGGCTGTTCTTTGTGCAGTGCTTCATGGCTACTTTCAGTACTACGGATGTTAACTCGCTGGGGGCTTTCTTGTAGTTCAACAGTGCAGTGTGCTTAGCGGCCATGACAGGTTCCAGGTCTTCAAAGTGAGATTGAAACCAGTCTGCATTCTGCTTCACACGTATGCCAACAGTGGTCATTGCTGAGTCATAGATGGCGTCTCTGATGTGGGCCCACTTCGTCTCTGCATCCCCTGCAGGAGTGTTTTGAAGGGCTTTTTCAAGTGAATTTAGAAACTTATGTAACAGCTGTGGATAAGAAATTCTGTTCGTGTTGCTGCGTGGGCAGCCCTTCTGCTTGGAGTGATGCAGCTTCTTTGGTTTGAGTCTAACCTTGCCGCACACCAGGGAGTGGTCAGTGTCGCAGTCCGCACTGTGGAAGCTGTGTGTGATTTGGACACTGTTTATAAAGGCTCACCTTATGACGATGAGGTCCAGCTCGTGCCAACGACTGCAACAAATGCCATTAGGGATCCAGAATGGTGTCTGCCGACCATGTGCACATTTCTTTACATAGAGATGCTGATAAACACCAGTGCTGCCATTTTGGAGCTTTATGCCCCAGCCAATGCACTCTCATAAACTCATGCAGCAGAATACGCATTAGAAGAATGAAGAACCCCTCACCAGCGCTTTTTAAAAGGATTATCAACTCCTGCAGGTTAGTCATCGGTTGATTTCTTCTGGCTGTTGCTACAATTATACATTTTTAATGCTTCCATAGTTGATTCAAGTTGCTGAAGTCTACAGGGAGTGATGTGGCAGGTGCTGAAGGACTCTGCTCTGACTTCAAGGCTTCTGTACAAACCAGTTGCTCATGGACATGGGTGCATAATAGACATTCCCCTTGGGATACAGCATGATTGGGAGAATGAACAGAGACCATGCAAAACAGGACAAGCTGCTGGAAGAGGGAGGAGGAGGAAGACGGGCTCTCAGCAGGAGGTCATATCTGTCCAGGGTGTTCAGGAACAATTCTGCCACCTGAACCTTAGTGACGACCAATGTTTCTGATGTCTTTGCTTCATGAAGGAAGTCATCACTGAAATCTGCCAACTGCTGTACCCACAACTCGAACCTGACAGCAGGCCAAGGACACCATTGCCAGTAGCTGTGAAGGTGGCTATTTCTCTATGAGCTGTTATGCACCTGGATTCTTCCACACTTCTACTGGAGATAAAAGCATGTCACAGTTTACAGTCCATAAGGAAGGTCACAGAAGCTCTCTCTTCAAAGAGAGATAACTTAGTTTTATTTCCTCTTGCCAGAGACAAACAGGCAGAGAGAGCACAAGTGTTTGCAAGGTTTGCAGGCTTCCCCATGGTGTTGGGTGCCATTGACTGCATGCACATTGCTCATGTCAACTCTGCCATGTACTGGAACTGAAATGGATTCCACTGCCTAACATTCAGCTGTTGTGTGACCACAGGAAACACATGATGCAGGTTACTGCCTGGAATCCTGGCAAACGTCAGGGTGTTTTTATTCTGTGACAGTCCCCTGTACCAGCTGCATCTCATCCACCATGGCAAACCAAAGGGTGGCTACTGGGTGACAGGGGCTATCTGCTGCTGATGTGGCTCATGACTCTGATTTTCAACCCATGCACATGTGCACAGCATGTGTACAATGAAAGCCATGCTGCCACAAGAAATGTGATGGACCATTGACGTGCTGATCCCTGCAGCACTTTACTGAGTGGGTCTCAAGATTTGTCTGCTGCATACTGCACAGCTTGCCATTAAGAGGGAACAGTCCTTACCACCAACTATCAGGTGAGCAGCTGAGGAGCAGGAGCATGAGAAGGAGGAGGAGGACATCGAAGGAGGTTTAACTCTGGACTGCCCCTTTCTGTCCAGCTCACATAAACAGGTAGTGCAGTGCAATGCCAGTAACCTCAGTCCCAATTCCCCAGTCACCAAGAGTTCCATATTCCTTACCTTCTCTCTGTCACTGATCATCACAGCATCCTCTTGATCACAATGCAAAGTAAAAGCCAACACAGTATAAACATTCCAAACCAAATTTATAAATGAAAGCATGCCATATTGCATGCAAACTTAAACTAATCACTGTTATGCATTTCCTCAGTGCCTGGTTCCTATGTGCCTTTGCCTGTCTTAGTGCTCCTTTGCGGTGCTACCCCAGTGGCTGCAGTATGGCTGGTGGAATGCTGCTGACTTTCATTGGGTGAGATGGTAGATGGCCTTGCAGGATGACCTTGATCGCCTCTGGCTCTAGAGGCTCAGCTTTGGACTGCACCATTTTGTTATGGGAAGCAGCAGTCTGGGCTAGCTGGGTGATAAGCAACAGAAAGGAATGACAAGCATGGGAGCACAAATGGTTTTATCCTGTGAGAGGACAACTGATTCATGCTTCATGAAGCCACTGCCACTCCCCCGAGGGCAGTGCCTTAGCAATCTTAGTAATCTGCTAGAGTACAGATCGCTGGACTGCTGTGACTCCCTGAAAGTCCCTTTGAGTACTGGTATCCACAGCCATGATGGCAGCAGTCTAACCTTGCATGGCAGAACACAAAAACACAAGAAATGGGAGCAGGAGTAGCCATTCAAAACAATCATGGCTGATCTTAGGATTCAACTCCACTTTCCCACTCATTTGCCATACCCCTTGATTCCCTGAGAGACCAAAAATCTATCTATTCCAGCCTTAAACATATTCAATGATGGAGCATCCACAACCCTCTGGGGTAGAGAATTCCAAAGACTCACAACCCTTTGAGTGAAGTATTTTCTCCTCATCCCAGTCCTAAATGATTGGCCCCTTATCCTAAGACTGTGCGCTTGTGTTATAGATTCCTGACCAGAGGAAATAATCTTTCAGTGTCTCCCCTATCCTGCCCCTTTAACATCTTATATGTTTCAATGAGATCACCTCTCATTCTTCTAAACTCCAGAGAACACAGGTCCAATTTACTTAGTCTCTCAACATAGGACAACCCCCTCATCCCAGGGAGCAATCTAATGAACCTTTGCCACCCTGCCTCCAATGCATGCCTATACTTTCTTAAATGTGGAGACCAAAACTGCATACAGTATTCCAGATGAGGTCTCACCAAAACCCTGTACAATTGTAACAATACCTCCTTATTCCTGTATTCCAATCCCCTTGCAATAAAGGCCAACGTGCCATTTGCCTTCCTAATTGCGTGTTGTACCTGCATGTTAACTTTCTGCGTTCCTTGTACAAGCACATCCAAATCTCTTTGAACATCAACACTTCCAAGTTTCACACCTTTTAAAAATATTCTGCTTTTCTATTCTAATGACCAAAATGCATAACTTCACATTTCCCTACATTATACTCCATCTTCCATCTTGCTGCCCACTCACTTAACCTGTCTATATCTCTTTGCAGCCTCTCTGTATCCTCCCCACAGCTTACCTTTTCACCTACCTTTGTATCATCAGCAACCTTAGATACATTACTTTCTGTCTCTTCATCTAAGTCATTAATATAGATTGTAAATAGCTGAGGCCCCAGCACTGATCTTTGTGGCACTCCACTATTTACTGCCTGCCAACTTGAAAATGCCCCATTTATTCCCACTCATTGCTTCCTGTCTATTAACCAATAATCTATCCATGCTAATATATTACCCCCAACTCCATGAGCCCTTATCTTGCTAATTAACCTTTTGTATGGCACCTTATCGAATGCCTTTTGGAAATTGAGGTAGACTACATTTACTGGTTCCCCTTTATCTACCCTACTAGTTACATCCTCAAAAACACTAATAAATTTGTCAAACAGGGTTTCCCTTTAGGAAAACCATGTTGACTTGTTCGAATCATACTGCGCTTTTCGAAGTGCATTGTTAAAACCTCCTTAATAATAGATCCCATCATTTTCCCAATGACTAATGTTCGGCTAACTGACTTGTAGTTCCCTGTTTTCTCTCTCCCTACTTTCTTGAAAAGGGGTGTAACATTTGCCAACTTCCAATCTGATGAGACTGTTCCCAAATATAAGGAATTTTGGAAAATCATTTCTACTGTGTCCACTATATCTGCAGTTATCTCTTTTAGAACCCTAGGGTGTATGCCATCAGGTCCTGGAGATTTGTCAGATTTTAGTCCCTTAAGTTTTTCCAATACTTTTTCTCTGCTGGTATGAATTTCCTTAATTTCCTCATTCTAGGTTACTGCCTATTTCTGGTATGGAACTTGTGTCTTCTACTGTGAAGACAGACACAAAATATTTGTTCAATGCCTCTGCCACTTCCTCATTCCCCATGATAATTTCTCCTGTCTCTGCTTCCAAGGGACCACTGTTTACCTTAGCTACTCTCTTCCTTTTGATATACCTAAAAAAGCTCTTAACAAAATGTTTTTATGTTACTGGTTATTTTACTCATATTCTATTTTTTCCTTTTTATCAACTTTTAGGTGGCCTTTGCTGGTTTCTAAAACACTCCAACTCCTCAGACTTCCTACTCTTTTTTGCAACATTGTAAGCCTCTTCTTTTAATCTAATACTATCCTTAAGTTCCTGAGTGAGCAACAGATGGGTCTTTCTGGCTGAGGTTTTGTTTTTCAAAGGAATATATTTTTGTTGAACATTTTGAATTGTTTATTTAAAGGTTTTCCACTGTTCATTTACCGCCATACCTTTTAGTCTATTTACCCAATTTACCTTAGCCAGTTCTCCCCTCATGTCTACGTAATTGGCTTTGTTTAAATTTAAGATTCTTGTTTGCCATTGGAGCATGTCACTTTCAAACTTAATATGGAATTCACTGGTATTATGATCATTGTTTCCCAGGGGATCTTTTACTATGACATTGCTTATTAACCCTACTTCATTACACAATACTAGATCTAAGATAACTTTATCCCTAGTTGGCTCCAAAACATATTGCTCCAAGAAACTGTCCCAAAAATATTCTACAAGCTCATCTTCTAGACGACTCCTTCCAATTTAATTGTCCCAATCTATATGAAGATTAAAGTCCCCCACAGTTATTACATTGCCTTTGTTACAAACTCCAATAATTACTTGTTTAATGCTCTGTTCAACAGTATAACTGCTGTTAGGGGGCCTATAAACTACTCCTACCAGTGTTTTCTGATTCTTGCTATTCCTTATTTTCACCCATACTGATTCTAATTCATGATCTTCTGAGATCAGATCATTTTTCACTCATGCCTTTATGTCACCCTTTACCACCAGTGTTACCCTTCTCCTTTGCTATTTTATCTGTCTTTCCGAAATATTGTGTACGCTGGAATATTTATTTCCCACCCTTGATCACCATGTAATCATATCTTTGTGATGACGATTAGATTTAAATCATGCACCTCTATTTGTGCCACTAATCCATCTATCTTATTGCAGATGCTTTGCGCATTCAGATATAAAACCTTCAATTTCATTTTTTTGCTTCTATTGCCTTCAATGACTTTATTTGCTGATGTACAATTTCTGTTAAACTCTCTGTTCCTTCTTGTCCCATTCTGCTTTTCTTTACCCACAATGATATACTGTTTAGTCTTCTTGGCCTTTCTCTTTGGATTTCTAAATCTCACCTCTCCCGTACCCTCCCCCTACTCTGTTAGTTCACAGTCCTATCTGCTGGCTCACTCTTCAGTTTGTACGCACTGTCCCTTCCTCTCGCGTTCTGATTATCATTATCCTTATTGCTATCTTGCTCTCTTGCCTTCTCCTCTCTCTTTAAATTATCACCTCTTTCATCACTTGATCCCTCGCCCCCACTATACAGTTTAAAACCCTCTCTACTGTCCTAGTTATAAGACTCGTCAAAACACTGGTCCCAACATGGTTCAGGTGCAGACCGTCCAAATGGTACAGCTCCCACCTTCCCTAGTACTGGTGCCAATGCCCAATGAAGCAAAACCCATTTCCCCCACAACAATCTTTGAGCCATGCATTTAGCTGTCTAATCTCATTTACCTTACACCAATTTGCATGTGGCTCAAATAATAACCCAGAGATTATTACATTTGAGGTTCTGTTTTTTTATTATATGACCTTGCATGACATTGGGTTGCTGTTGCTTGTGCTACAATGGAAGCTGCAATATTGGCCAGCAAACGCTGTGCCAAAGTTATGTCCACAAGTGTGCTCATGGAATTGGACACCACCTACATGCAGCAAAGGATGACATCAAGCTCTGTGCAAAGTCCTGTGCCAAGGTAGTGCTGGACTCCTCCATGCTCCTTGACAGTGACAACAGGCTCACTGCAAGCTTCCCAATGCAAAAGACATTTTGTTTTGCACACCCATCAACCTTCCTCTGTAACCTATCCCATCAAAGTCCTCTGCAGCAGAACCCATATGTGACCTTCCCTTGCAGCAAGCTGGCACCTGCACTATCCTTGCCCCTGGCTGCAGGACACTCATTCCCGGTGTCTCATCTCAGTGTAAGCTGATGGCTGCAAGTGTAAAATCAAGTGACAGTGTGTCTTCATCATCACTGTCTTCTTGACAGTCCTCCACTGCCTGGCTAGGTTGGACCTCTTGGGCATCTGAAAGGAAAAATGGACAAGGGTAATGTTCTGGTGAGGTGAAGGGTGTAAGAGGTGCATGCTTACACCATCTGTAGCTTGTAAATCAGAAGTGATTATGGGATGAGGGGGGTGTTGATGTGAGAAAAAAGATTAAGTATGAGGATACTGATATTTTCAATGGATTCAGCCCCGCTGTTGGCTATGCCCTCAGCAATGGCCCTTCAGATAATGGCCAGCACTGTCACCTCCATGGAGGTTAGAGCATGCTATTGTGCCTCTCCCACTTTGGTTAGTTCCTGCTGCCTCCAGCTGTACCCTATTGTTTCGTACAAGAGAGAGGAGTGTGCCAGTGAGTGTCAAGCAATATTTTTGCGCGATACGACTGTTGTGGTGGAATAGCTGGTAGCATATGCAAGCTGCGAGATGTGGGTATGAGGCTTGCAACATCTTATGCATTCCTGCTTTTAATTGGTCCACCATTGGAGGCCATGCTTTCAGATGTCTGGAACCCAGTTCTGGAATTCCCTCCCTAAACCTCTCTGCCACACTACTTCTCCCTACTCCTTTATGATGTTCCTTAAGATCTGACTCCTTGATCAAGCTTTTGGTCATCTGTCCTAATATCTCCTATACTTCGGTATCAAAAATGTTTTTTATTGACATGGCTCTTGTTAAGCACCTTGAATGTTTTGCTACATTAAAGGTGCTATATAAATGATAAATGCAAGTTTTATTGTTGTTTCAACAATGCTAAGTGTGTGGGGGTGAAGTAAAGCTTATAAATGTTAGGTATAGGTTCTGATTGATAGAGATATTTGCTAGGTGAACAATATGGGTTAGGTCTTTCTTTTCTTTCTTTTGGTGAATTGAGCAGTGTGTGAGGCTAGTGGTGCAGTTGGTAGGATTTGGCATTTGAAGATGCATTCGCTGGCTTTGACCGCTCGTGTGAGGTCATTGAACCTCTTGCGACACTGCTTCCAGGTTGTCGGGGCTTGACTTTTGGCACTGACCTCCACAGAAGCTGGGTGCACGCTCTTTCCCATGTTCATCTAATCTTCTCTCTTTTCCAGGTCGGATTCAGCTCCCACAGGACTCCCAGCACCTACTCCAACCTCCCTTTAAGAAGTGCAGGGAAGCTTTAAGCAGTGTAGGCTAGCTTTAAAGAGTGCCAACAGTATTGATTTTGAGCCCCCAGTTGATTTGTGCAACCAATCAACAGTGTCATTAGTGGGGTCTGCACACCAAAGTCATGTTAATGAACAGACAGCGCGAAGATGTCATGCTGCCTTTACACAATTGTGTATTGTGATCGCCGTGCTCATTTTCAAGGGCTATTTAATTGATCTGCCCACCCCCCCCATTTTATTTATACAGCAGCCTTCACAACCCCAGGGCATCCTGAAGTTCATCACAACCAATGAGGCACTGTTTTTTTAAGTGTAGTTGTTGTAATGTTGGAAGTTGCGATTGGGGTCACGGAGCATGGGGATTCCGAACGCAGCAGCCCTGATTATTTTTGTTGGCCCCACTCCTGCTCTTCCGAGGCCCACAAACATAATTCAACAATTTCGGGGGCCTGTTCTTTTCCATTGCCCATGGAACTGATTGGGTGGGCACTATACAATTCTGACCTTAAATGACAATTGGGGTGCTATTTGCTTGAAGGGAACCAGTTTCAATATTAAGCGGGCCTGAAATAGGTGGATACTTTGGACACCCAGCACTCAGCTCTTTTCAAGATGGCGCCGACCATGTTGTCAATGTTAATGGGGTGGAAAGGTGACCAATCCCACTTTGAGGCCATTACTGTCCCTTTAATACTAGGCGAAAACAGTGAACCTTGACCTCACAGCAATCTATTGATCGACTATGATTCATTGATGTTTTAGAAAACAATCTCTCGATCAACAGGGTCTCCTGTAAGAATCATTTGGCACTTGAAAGAAGTGGAAAAGGAGAAAAGTTGGGAATTTTTATTCTATTGAAGGCTAGAAAACAAAGCCTGCTTTGAGGTGTCCATTCTCCAATTCAAGCTTTGATGCAAAAGAAAGAATGACTTATATTTCTATAGCACCCTTCATGATCTCAGGACATCTCAAAACATTTCATGGCTAAGTTAAGCACCTTTGCAGTGTAGTAACTGTTGTAATGTAGGAAACACGACAGCCAATTTGCACAGAGAAAGCTCCCACAATCAGCAATGTAATAATGACCAGATCATCATATTTAGTGATGTTGATGAGGGATAAATATTGACTAGGACAACCAGTCTCACATCTTCAGTAATCTCCTCTAACAACTCAGTAATCTCCTCAACTCCAATCATCCCACTATTTAATAGTTAGCCTTGTTTAGTTTTTCTTTTAAAAAGAAAGACCTGCATTCCTATAGCAGCTTTCATGACCACAGGTCATCCCAAAACGTTTTACAGCCAATAAGAGGGCTTTTGAAGTGTAGTCACTGTTGGGAAACATGGCAGCCAATTTGCACACAGCAAGATCCCACAAACAACCATGTGGTAATGACCAGATAATCTGTTTTAGTGATGTTGATTGAGTGATAAATATGAGCCAGGACCGTGGGGAGAACACCCTGTTTTTCTTTAAAATAGCACACTGGGAACTTTTTACATCCACCTGAGAGGACAGACAGCTCTTAGCTTAACATCTGTTCAGAATGTCAGAATTGCACTGTAGTATCAGCTTTGACTTCTCTGCTCAAGTCTCTGGAATAGGACTTGAACGCACAATTTTCTGAAATGGAGGCAAAAGTGTCATCAACTGAGCCACAGCTAGTACCATTGCCTACAGTTGTGCTATATTGCTTTATAAACTAAGGTACAGAGTAATGCAAGTACTTGTTGTGTTTACATTTTATGGACCTATAATGTGTATTTCTGGAATTTATGCTTCAGCAGCTTATCTTTATAGACCGTGTCTAAATGTTAGTTGTGGTGCTTTGTAATGAGCAATCTGTCAGTGGTGATATAATTCTAAAAGCTCATTAGCCCAGGTGTCAATACCTGTTCCAATGTATTTTACTGCATCTGCTTAATAGGAACAATCAGATGTAGACGACACCTTACTTGCTCATTAAGAGTCATTTTGTGTATTCTAATTAACAGCGAATGTTAAAGTTGATAGGGAGGTGGGTGCTGCACCATATGCAAATCAGAAGAAGCGTTTGGAGGTTTGAAGAAGGGCTGTCACTGCACAATATGCTAATTACATGATTAATTCATAGCTCGGTGAAATCTGTTCATTAGGCAACCAGTATATAGTCCAGTTCATCTGGTGGATGTCTGTAATGTCTGTATAGACATAGTGAGCCTCTTATCTATTCCCTGCAAAGTATCTTGTAATTCACAATAAATTGGAGCTTGATTAGGGCAATTTATTCAGTTGCCTTGGATCCTTTTGCAGGGTCATCGATACAGCTGCCATTTCTCCAAGGATCGGTCATTGAATCTTTCCATGTATAACAATCGCAGTAAAATCAGCTAAAAGTCATTCAGATCATCACTGCTTTTCTTTGTTCAAACTCTTCACTGCTATTGTGTGATGCAAGGAAATGCTGATCTAGTTATGAAAATATGTTAACCTTCCACTGGTACTTTAGCAGCTGGCAAGTTCACCAACTGTTAACTGTAGCAGCATTACAGCAGAGTCCAGTGCTACCTTCACTGGGCATTCAGGTGCACTTTCCTGCAGGGGTTAGTGGGGCCAATTTTGCACCTCTGTTATACCCCAGATACAGATGCAGATTTGGGCATGAGTCAGTTTTAGTTTAGTTTTTAGTTTAGAGATACAGCACTGAAACAGGCCCTTCGGCCGACCGAGTCTGTGCCGACCATCAACCACCCATTTATACTAATCCTACACTAATTCCATATTCCTACCACATCCCCACCCTGTCCCTATATTTCCCTACCACCTACCTATACTAGGGGCAATTGCTAATGGCCAATTTACCTATCAACCTGCAAGTCTTTGGCTTGTGGGAGGAAACCGGAGCACCCGGAGGAAACCCACGCAGACACAGGGAGAACTTGCAAACTCCACACAGGCAGTACCCAGAATTGAACCCGGGTCTCTGGAGCTGTGAGGCTGCGGTGCTAACCACTGCGCCACTGTGCCGCCCTGTCTGATTTTCACCTGTTTCCAGCTCCCTTCCATCTCTCCCTCAGGTCTGAGCTGGTTGGTGAACATCCAGTCTGGAGTCTCAGTTGTGTTGTTCTGTCTGCACAGGTTTGTTTGTTCTTACTTGCATGCTTGGCTGCTAAAGTTAATATAGTATTACATTTAATAAAGTTACTCAAACATCAGCTTTAGAAAGGCAGAATTTGTGTTTATATAGCACCGTCCACATCCTCAGGACTTCACAACCAATGAAATATTTTTGAAGTATGAAATGCAATGTGCACACCATCAAGGTCCCACAAACAGTAGTGTGATAATGATCTGATAATCTTTCTCTCATAATGTTGGTTGAGGGATTAATATTGACCAGGACATGGGATAATACCCTGCTCATCTTAAAATACTGCCATCCGCCTGAGAAGGCAGACAGAGCCCTTAGTTTAATATCTGATCTGAAAAATGGCACTTCTGACAGTGCAGCACTCCCTCAGTACTGCACTGGGGAGTCATAGATCTTGCACTCAAGTCTCTAGAGTAGGATTTGAACCTACTGTCTTCTAACTTAGTGGCATGGGTGCTATTACTGAGCTATGACTGAGCACTTTGTAGTCTCCCATTAACTGGAACTTTTTGGAGTAAGAGCAGAGTTGTGATGTGTTTTTCTGAGGAAATGTGCACACCGCTAACTTACACCAATTGTACGCCAACGCATTGTTGCACACCAATTTGCTTAATCATTCCTGCTGCTTCGGAATACACCCGCTGAAACCCTCTGCTGTTCATTAATTTCACTCTGACCCATGCAAAAGACATTTCCTACATTCACACCAGTAATGCTTTGGGTTAGATTTACCACAAACATTCAGGAGCAGCAGGACAGAAGTCAGACTGATTTTGGTATAACTGGAGAACTAACTCAATCATTTTCAGAAATTCATTTCAAAAATGAGATTTTTATTATTGGCAATTCCTTGTTCAAAAACAACATTTTCACTTCTCCCTATATCAATACTTTTGACTGTTAAATAGAAATAGCACTGTTTACCTTAGAGATACAAACACTTTTTTCAAGCTTCTTTCCAGTGGACCATTAATTCATTTAAATGAACATTCAACCTGAACACACAAATTGCATGGTCCACTGTATCCCTGTAGAACTGAATTAGTGCAGGACATTTTTAAAGAAACATGGTTAACAAATTTCATTCTATTATCACGGTTTTGTGAAAACCAACACACCACTGCGAGAGTCCTGCGAATCGCTTGCTTCCTCATCATTATGTGATCCATTGAAATAAAGGCTGATGTATTGGATAAGAGAGATTTTGCACATATATATCAACGCTAGCTTGGATGTCAGCTGTGGCTCAGTTGGTAACCCTCTTACCTCTGAATTAGAAGTTTATAAGCTCAAGTCCCACTCTAGAACCCAAATTCTAAGCTAATATTCCAGTGGAGTGCTGCATTGTGAGAGGTGTGATTTTGTTTTGGATGAGACATTAAACAGAGGCCCTATCTCCTTCTTAGTCGGATGTATAAGATCCCATGTTGAAGAAGGGCAGGGGAGTTCTCCCTGGTGTCCTTCCCAATATTAATCATACAATTAACATCACTAAAGCAGATTATCTGCTCATGATCACATTGATATTTGTAGGAGCTTGCTGTGTGTAAATTGTGCATCCATTACATTACGAAACAGACTATACTTCAAAAAGTATTTAATTGGAACATCTTGAGGCCATAAAAGGCACGGTATAAATGCACATCTTTCTTTTGATAAATATTGTTCCAATTCAGCAATTATAAATGTAGTTTTATGAAACCACATGATCCGGCTTTTGCTATGATTCAAACATGGTTTTCAATAAATTCAGAATTGTGTTCCTGAATTAATTGGACTCATCAAGAACTCACATAGTGAAGAAAAACATTGTATTTATTAGTAAACAGGATTATTAAAATAAATACACAATGACATGAACGTGTTGTCATGCTAGGCCCCCACCTGCCGAGAATGAGGCACATTAAATTTGTCATGAACATTGATTTTAAAGTGTTGCAGGAGTGAGGAAAGGACTTATTAAACAAATCAGTCTTGGCTGGAAAAGACATTTGCAAATTAACAGACAGTGCTTGGAAGGACAAAGGACCATTCCCTGACACATTCAACCCACAATGGACCTTGATCACTAGGTATTGTGTGTAAGAGGAGCATTCAAGAGACTGCTAAGGTGATACAATCCAGGACTGATTAGACCAGCTGGTCACATGACTAACTGGCTGTTCCAGGGGGTCTTTTGAACTAGCCACAGAGAGTTTGAACTCAGAGTGTCTGTTTGCCTCTGGACTGAGAAGATCGCTCCTGTCTGCTCCCATCTCTTTCACACAAGCGTCTGAATCCACTGAAGACACATGAACCCCAAGAGAGAAAAGTCTAATACAGTGAACAAGGTTTAAGAAGAATACTGGGCCCCAACGAAAAGCAAGATCTACCCACAATCAAGGACTCTACAATGAGCCTGAAGAACTGTAACAAAAACTCTTCAGATATTGCCTCAGACGTTTCCACTTTATTATTTTTGCTCTTTTCTGTTGCTATTTGCATGTGTGTATCGCGTATGCATGCTAGCGTGGGCGTTTCGTGTATCTGTAGACGTCAACCGAATTAGAGTTTAAGTTCAAGTTTAATAAATTTCAACTTTTTCTCTTTAAACCTTAGAAAACCTGTTTGTGCTGGTTTCTTTGCCTTATAATTGAAAAGTGGTGAGCAAGGATTCACCAAGGGGGAGCTAAAAACAGTGTATTTAAAAATAAAACCTATTACTGTAAGACCAGGGGAAGGCTGAGAGGGAACCCTAGACACCTTTCTCACCTGGTCGTAACATTGTTATCTGGAGGGGTGTAGTTTTGATCAACTTTATTTGGACATGACTGAAACAAACATTAATTTGATGTTCTGTCCAGCCATTTAGAGTACAGAAATTAGAATGTGATTAATGCAGGTTTTACAAGTGGAGGCAAATGAGCTCCTCAGGAGATCTGAGTGTAAGTACCCATCAGGAAGATCAGAAACAGATGCATATTTCAGCACAAACACAATCCAGGAACTTCCAGGTCAATGTAAATGAAAAATTAGCTTAACACTCAATGGGGTTGATTTTAGGCTCTTGGTGTAAGTCAGATCTAAATGGTTATGACATGGTGCAATTCCCCCCTCAAGTACAAATGACAGGGAATTCAGTGATGTAAGCTTATTTGCATAATTATTCACATCACCAGGTGCAGACTCAAACTGGGGGATGGAAATTGCATGCAAGTTAAATTTAAAGGGATTTGACCAATTAAAGGGAAGTTTCAGAGAAGGGCAACAAAAATTCTGAAAACCTTTGGCAATCCTCATATGTCACGCCAACGTATTAGCTCCATTTTCCAAGACTGAAGGGACAGGAGGAAATGAAGGGACAGGGAACTCAAGCTGTAGATCCGATTCTGCAGACAAGTGAGGGAACAGCCCAACACTGACCCCTGTCTGATGGCTGCTGAAGGCTAGTTCTCCATGAAATGCTTCTAGAAAAGGTAATTCTCTGTGGCACTCCACGGTACCGTCCTTTGTTGTTCTCGGGACTGGAGTGAGGTTTAACCGGGTTTGGTATGAGATATGTGAGACAGAGACTGAGACAGAAGCAGCAAGCTGTTGAACATAATGGTGTCTTCTTTATTCTCTTTTACTTTCACTTTCCCTTTGCTAGCATGTGTGTTCTACTGCAGCCCCGAGTGTACAGAATTCATAATGCAATTGCAATTGTTACAAAAGTGCCTCTGTGTTTCGTTAAATATGTTTTTTGAGGATTCATTTTTGAAAGATTGAAGAAATGTTAAATGTTGAGGTTTTCAAAGGGTGTCATGTAAAGGCCACTTGAATTTGAAAAACAATCCCTGGAAATGTTTTTTAAAGGGGAACTAAGAGGTCTTGTGAGGAAAACAAGCCTTTCCGGGACTTGCAGCAACAACAACAACAAGCTTTTCCAGTTCAATAAACAAGAGAGAACTTTGGACACTTGAAGAAGTTGCCTGTAAAGAAATGACAGGTCCAGATTGATGGAGGTCAAAAGGTTGTTTTTGAATTGTTTTGAGTTGGGATTGAACTGTATAAAAAGGAGAGAACTTCCAAGGAGAAAAGAGAATTCCCAAGGAAGGAGAGAAGACCACAACCCAGCTCAGCTTTCCAGCACCTCTCTAAAAGACCCTGAGAAGTCCACTATGTCAACTCATCTTATCTGAGAAAAGTCTACTAAATTAATTCACAACGCCACCTGAAAAGGACTGTTCTAAAAGATCCCAACGACCCATCTATGTGCACTCAGAGGCTAGACTGTATGCCAGTTTTGGAACACAACATCTCATCTGCTGTTTCTTCAAGAATGAGCAAGTATTCAACCCAATTTTTTTTTTGTTTGTAACAGAATCCCTGTTTTTCGGTTAACCAGTGTATGTGTTTGTGTGAGTGTGAGGGGCTAAGGTAAAAAGGGAACTTTAATATTTCAGTCTGTGTGTTTATGCTTTACTTCATTACTAGTTAAGACTTTTTTTTATAAGAAACTGATAATTTTTTTGCTTATTAAAGAAAGCTGCTTGGTGTATTCTGGGATAAAAATAGGGTCTGTGATTGACTATATTGGTAAGTGGGAATAAATTTAAATATATGTTGTGACCCATGGAGAAGTGGAACTAGAATAAACAGTGCACTCCTCCCGCATCGGTCATTACAGGCTCGAGGGGCTGAATGGCCTACTCCTGTTCCTATCTTCCTATGTAACACAATTTCAAAACACTACAATGCTACATTCCATGGGTCACCATTACAGCATGTCAACAAGAAGGTGCAGCCAGGTTTCAGGCCACAGCTGACTATTGGGACCATAAGAAGAAGAACAGTCTGTTCCGCCATTCAATTAGACCCAGGCTGCTTCGTACTTCAACACCATTTACCAGCCTTTGGCCAACATCCCTTGATACCCTTACCTAATATTAGTCTGTCAATCTCAGTCTTAAAAGCTTCAATTGTCCCAGCATCCATAGCCTTTTCGGGAGGGAGTTTCAGATTTCTGCTACCCTTTGTGTGAAAATGTGCTTTATAATACACCTGTGAAGCGCCTTGGGACATTTTATGTTAAAGGTGCTATATAAATACAAGTTGTTATCATTGATGTTAAAAAGATGCTTCCTGATTTCACTCTTGAATGGTCCAGCTCTAACTTTACGATTGTGCCCCCTTACCCTTGATTCCCCCACAAGAGGAAATCATTTCTCTCCATCTACCCTGCTGAATTTCCAAATCATTTTAAAGAGTTTGATTAAATCACCTTGTACACTTCTAAATATCAGGAAACACAAATCAAGTTTATGTAACCTGTCCACATAACAGAGCTTGATGGAACAACTGATCTTTTCTTGCCCATCAATTTTGTATGTCGTATTACTTCACATAGTTATAAAGAATGTAGGATGCACAAACAGGCCATTCGGCCCAACTAGTCTGTTCCAGTGTTAATGCTCCACACGAGCCTCCTCTTGCCCTCATTCATCTCACCTTATCAGCAGATCCCTCCATTCTTTTCTCCCTCATGTGTTCATCTAAATTCTCCATAAATGCATATATGCTATTCACCTCAAGCACTCTTTGTGGTAGCGGTCTCCACATTTTCACCACACTCTATGTAAAAATGTTTCTCCTGAATTCCTTACTGGATTTATTTGTGACTATCTTGCATTTAAGACCCCTAATTTTCTCCCCCACACCCCACCCCGACACAAGTGGAAATACCTTCTGTACATATACCCTACCAAAACCCTTCATAATTTTGAAGACTTCTATTAGGTCACCCTTCAAATAAACAGATAGCTCTTTATTCTGAAGCAATTTGGTGAGTTTGATATTGGATTTCATTTTGCAGTTGAATTGCAACAGCAGATTCCTTATTCAGTAACTGGATCTGTGTAAATGAAACTCATCTACTGATGAGCCAAGGAACAGTTTATAGGGATAAACAGGGCTTGAAATAGGCCAAGACTTGTGCATTCTGGAATAGATAATGACAGTAGAAATAAAAAAGCAAAATACAGCGGATGCTGGATATCTGAACTAAAAACAAGAAACACTGGAAATACTCAGCAGGCCTGGCAGCATCTGTGGAGAGAGAAGCAGAGCTAACGTTTCAGGTCAGGGATCCTTCTTCAGAACTGGCAGATATAAGAAATGTAAAAGATTTTAAGCAAGTAAAGCGGGGGTGGGGCAAGCAATAACAAAAGAGGTGTTGATAGGACAAGGTCACAGAATAGCTGACCAGAAGGTCATGGAGCAAAGGCAAACAATATGTTAACGGTGTGCTGAAAGACAAAGCATTAGTACAGATAGGGTGTTAATGGACTGAAAACTGAACAGCCACAAGCACAAACATGAAAAAAATCACAGTGGGCAGACACAGTAGAATCAAACTGAACAAACTAAAATAAAATAAACATAAAAAATAACTAAAAATAAAAGTAAAATGCGGGGGCCCGTCATGCTCTGAAATTATTGAACTCAATGTTCAGTCGGCAGGCTGTAGCGTGCCTAATCGGTAAATGAGATGCTGTTCCTCGAGCTTGTGTTGATGTTCTCTGGAACACTGCAGCAATCCCAGGACAGAGATGTGAGCATGAGAGCAGTGGGGTGTGTGGAAATGGCCAGCAACCGGAAGCTCGGGGTCATGCTTGCAGACTGAGCAAAGCGGTTAGCCAGTCTGCGTTTGGTCTCCCCAATATAGAGGAGACCACATTGTGAGCAGCGAATACAGTATACTACATTGAAAGAAGTACAAGTAAATCGCTGCTTCACCTGAAAGGAATGTTTGGGGCCTTAGATAGTGAGGAGAGAGGAGGTAAATGTAACAGTAGAAATATGACTGGCCTTCCAGGCTAGTGGGCACACTCACAAACTGATACACACAGCACAGCTTCCTGTGCAGCCTTTTTAAATACATGTTGGGCTGATGAACACCAGATTCTAGGAATTACAGCATGTGATATTAACAGTCAAGTTCATGTGATAAGAAGTCACTTGTGGGAGTGGTGTACAGGCCACCTAACATTAAACATACTGTAGGACAGGGTATAAAGGAAGAAATAATGGCAGCTTGTCAGAAAGGTACAGCGATAATTATGGGGGATTTTAACCTGCATATAGACTGGAAAAATCAGATGGGCAGAGGTAGCCTAGATGAGGAGTACATAGAATGTTTTCACGATAATTTCTTGGAACAATACATTCTGGAGCCAACCAGAGAGCAGGCTATACTAGACCTGGTATTGCGCAACGAGATAGAATTAATTAATGAGTTCATAGTTAAGGCGCCCCAGGTAGCAGTGATCATAATATGGTTGAATTTTACATTCAGTTTGAGGGAGAGAAGAGTGGGTCTAAGACCAGTATTTTAAACTTAAATAAGGGCAATTATGAGGGCATGAAAGCAGAGCTAGCTAAAGTGAACTGGCAAATCGTGTTAAGGACTAGGTCAATAGATATGCAGTGGCAGACATTTAAGGGGATATTTTAGAATACCCAGAATGGATACATTTCAATGAGAAAGAAAAAATCAAAGGGTGGGACCCACCATCCGTGGTTAACTAAAACAGTGAAAGATAGTATCAAACATAAACAAATTGCACAAATATCGGAGGCAGGTCAGAAGATTGGACAGAATATAAAAACAGCAAAGAATGACTAAAAGATTGATAAGGAAGATAAAATTATAGAACAAGAGAAAGACAGCTAGAAATATAAAGACAAATAGTAAGAGTTTCTATCGATACTCAAAAAGGAAAAGAGTTAACAAAGTCAGAATTGGTCCTATAGAAAGTGAGTCTGGGGAATTAATAATGGAAAATAAGGAGATAGCAAATGAATTGAACAGATATTTTGCATCGGTCTTCACCATTGAGGATACAAGTAACAGCTGTATTTGCTGCAAGTCAGGAAATGGAAGGGCGGACACAGTGGTGCAGTTATTAGCATCGCTACCTCATAGCTCCAACAACCCGAGTTTGGTTCTGGGTGCTGGTTGTGTGGAGTTTGCAAGTTCGCCCTGTGACTGTGTGGGTTTTCGCCGGGTGCTCCAGTTTCCCCCCCCCAGCCAAAGACTTGCAGGTTGATAGGTAAATTGGCCATTATAAATTGCCCCTAGTGTAGGTAGGTGGTGGGGATATGGTAGGGAATGTAGGATTAGTCTAAATGGGTGGTTGTTGGTTGGCACAGACTTGGAGGGACAAAGGGCCTGTTTCAGAGCTGTATCTTGCTCTCCAGGACAGAACTCAAGAAAATTACAATTAGCAGGGAAATGGTACTGAAAAAATTGTTGGAGCTGTGGGCTGACAAGTCCCAGGGTCCTGACGGACTTCATCCTAGGGTATTAAAGAAGTGGCGAGTGAGAATAGTTGATGTGTTAGTTTTAATTTTCCAAAATTCCCTAGATTCGGGGAAGGTTCCGTTAGATTGGAAAATAACGAAGAGAACTCCTTTATTCACAAAGGGAGGGAGACAGAAAACAGGAAACTACAGGCCAGCTAGCTTAACATCAGTCTTAGGGAAAATGTTAGAAGTTATTATTAAAGACATTATAGCAAGTGTTATAGCAAAACACTCCCACAGGGGATGCTGAGACCAAGTGGGTCCACATCAAAGACGCCATCTATGAGTCAGCTATGACCACTTATGGCAAATGTGTGAAGCGGAATGTAGACTGGTTTCAATTTCATTTTGAAGAGCTGGAACCTGTCATAGCCGCTAAGCGCATTGCACTGCTGAACTACAAAAAAGCCCCCAGCGAGTTAACATCCGTAGCACTTAAAACAGCCAGACGCGCTGCACAAAGAACAGCCAGGCGCTGCGCAAATGACTACTGGCAACATCTATGCAGTCATATTCAGCTGGCCTCAGACACCAGAAACATCAGAGGAATGTATGATGGCATTACGAGAGCTTTTGGGCCAACCATCAAGAAGATCACCCCCCTCAAATCTAAATCAGGGGACACAATCACTGACCAATGCAAGCAAATGGACCGCTGGGTTGAGCACTAACTGTACTCCAGGGAGAATGTTGTCACTGAGACTGCCCTCAATGCAGCCCAGCCTCTGCCAGTCATGGATGAGCTGGACGTACAGCCAACAAAATTGGAACTCAGTGATGCCATTGATTCTCTAGCCACTGGGAAAGCCCCTGGGAAGGATGGCATTACCCCTGAAATAATCAAGAGTGCCAAGCCTGCTATACTCTCCACTACATGAACTGCTTTGCCTGTGCTGGGACGAGGGAGCAGTACCACAGGACATGTGCGATGCCAATTTCATCACAACCTATAAAAACAAAGGTGACCGCGGTGACCGCAACAGCTACCGTGGAATCTCCCTGCTCAGCATAATGGGGAAAGTCTTCGCTCGAGTCGCTTTAAACAGGCTCCAGAAGCTGGCCGAGCATGTCTACCCTGAGGCACAGTGTGACTTTCGAGCAGAGAGATCGACCATTGACATGCTGTTCTCCATCAGCTACAGGAGAAATGCCATGAACAAGAGATGCCCCTCGACGTTGCTTTCATTGATCTCACCAAAGCCTTGTCAACAGACGTGGTCTCTTCAGACTACTAGAAAAGATCGGATGTCCACCAAAGCTACTAAGTATCATCACCTCATTCCATGACAATATGAAAGGCAAAATTCAGCATAGCGGCGCCTGATCAGACCCTTTTCCTATCCTGAGTGGCGTGAAACAGGACTGTGTTCTCGCACCTACACTGGTTAGGATTTTCTTCTCCCTGCTGCTCTCACACGCGTTCAAGTCTTCAGAAGAAGGAATTTTCCTCCACAAAGATCAGGGGGCAGGTTGTTCAATCTTGCCCGCCTAAGAGCGAAGACCAAAAAGTACGGAAAGTCCTCATCAGGGAACTCCTCTTTGCTGACAATGCTGCATTAACATCTCACACTGAAGAGTGTCTGCAGAGTCTCATCAACAGGTTTGCGGCTGCCTGCAACGAATTTGGCCTCACCATCAGCCTCAAGAAAACGAACATCATGGGGCAGGACATCAGAAATGCTCCATCCATCAATATCAGCGAACACGCTCTGGAAGTGGTTCAAGAGTTCACCTACCTAGGCTCAACTATCACCAGTAACTTGTCTCTCGATGCAGAAATCAACAAGCGCATGGGAAAGGCTTCCACTGCTATGTCCAGACTGGCCAAGAGAGTGTGGGAAAATGGCGCACTGACACGAAACACAAAAGTTCGAGTGTAACAAGCCTGTGTCCTCAGTACCTTGCTCTACGGCAGCGAGGCCTGGACAACGTATGTCAGCCAAGAGCGACGTCTCAATTCATTCCATCTTCGCTGCCTCCGGAGAATCCTTGGCATCAGGTGGCAGGACCGCATCTCCAACACAGAAGTCCTCGAGGTGGCCAACATCCCCAGCTTATATACACTACTGAGTCAGCGGCGCTTGAGATGCCTTGGCCATGTGAGCCGCATGGAAGATGGCAGGATCCCCAAGGACACATTGTACAGCGAGCTCGCCACTGGTATCAGGCCCACCGGCTGTCCATGTCTCCGCTTTAAAGACGTCTGCAAATGCAACATGAAGTCCTGTGACTATGATCACAAGTAGTGGGAGTCAGTTGCCAGCGATCGCCAGAGATGGCGGGCAGCCAAAAAGGCGTGGCTAAAATGTGGCGAGTCGAAGAGACTTAGCAGTTGGCAGGAAAAAAGACAGAAGCGCAAGGGGAGAGCCAACTGTGTAACAGCCCCGACAACCAATTTTTTCTGCAGCACCTGTGGAAGAGTCTGTCATTCTAGTATTGGCCTTTATAGCCACTCCAGGCGCTGCTCCACAAACCACTGACCACCTCCAGGCACTTCCCCATTGTCTCCTGAGACAAGGACGCCAAAGAAGAATAGCAAGGTATTTGGAAAAATTCAAGGTCATCAGGCAGAGTCAATATGGTTTTGTGAAAGGGAAATCATGTTTAACCAATTTATTGGAGTTCTTTGAGGGAGTTACATGTGCTGTGGATAAAGGGAAACCGGTGGATGTATTGTACTTAGATTTCCAGAAGGCATTTGATAAGGTGCCACATCAAAGGTTATTGTAGGAAATTAAAGCTCATGGTGTAGGGGGTAACATATTAGCATGGATAGAAGACAGGCTCGCTAACAGGAAACAGAGAGTCGGCATAAATGGGTCATTTTCTGGTTGGCAAGATGTAACGCATGGTGTACCATAGGGATCTGAGCTGGGACCTCAACTTTTTACAATTTATATAAATGACTTAGATGAAGGGACTAAAGGTATGTTTGCTAAATTTGCTGATGACACAAAGATAGGTAGGAAAGTAACTTGTGAAGAGGACATCAGCGGGCTACAAAGGGATACCGATAGCTTAAGTGAGTGGGCATAGACCTGGCAAATGGAGTATAATGTGGGAAAGTGGGAAATTGTCCACTTTGACAGGAAGAATAAAAAAGTATATTATCTGAATGGTGAGAGATTGCAGAGCTCTGAGAGGCAGAGGGATATGGTTGTCCTCGTGCATGAATCGGAAAAGGTTAGAACAAAAGAACATAAGAACATAAGACCTAGGAGTAGGAGTAGGCAATTCAGCCCCTCGAGCCTGCTCTGCCAGTCAATACGATCATGGCAGATCTCATCTCAGCCTCAGCTCCACTTTCCTGCCCCTTCTCCATAACCCTTCAACCCATTACTAATTAAAAATCTGTCAATCTCCTCCTTAAATTTACTCAATGTCCTGGCATCCACCGCACTCTGGGGTAGTGAATTCCACAGACTCATGACCCTTTGAGAGAAGTAATTTGTCCTTATCTCTGTTTTAAATCTGCTACCCCTTATCCTAAAACTATGACCTCTCGTTCTAGATTGCCCCACAAGAGGAAACATCCTCTCTATGTCTATTTTGTCCCTCCCCTTAATCACCTTATATACCTCAGTTAGATCTCCTCTCATTCTTCTAAACTCTAGTGAGTAAAGGCCTAAACTGCTCAATCTCTCTTCATAAGACTAACCCCTCATCCCTGGAATCAATCTAGTGAACCTCCTCTGAACTGCCTCCAATGCAACCACATCCCTCCTCAAGTAAGAGGACCAAAACTGTAAGCAATACTCCAGGTGCGGTCTCACTAATGCGTTATACAGTTGCAGCAACACTTCCCTACTTTTATATTCTATTCCTTTAGCAATAAATGCCAAAATTCCATTTGCCTTCCTTATTACCTGCTGCACCTGCATACTAGCTTTCTGCGATTCATGCACGAGGACACCCAGATCCCTCTGCACCAAAGCATTCTGAAGTTTCTCTCTATTTAGATAATAATTTACCTTTCTATTCTTCCGATCAAAATGGATAACCTCACACTTATCCATGTTAAACTCCATCTGCCAAATTTTGGCCCATTCACCTAACCTATCCATATCCATTTGTAAATTTCTTATTTCTTTATTGCAACTTACTATCCCACCTATTTTAGTGTCATCTGCAAATTTGGTTATAGTACCTTCTATCCATGTATCCAAGTCATTGATATAGATTGTAAATAGATGGGGCCCAAGGACCGAACCCTGTGGCATCTCACTAATTACATCTTGCCAACCAGAAAAAGACCCATTTATCCTGACGCTCTGTTTTCTGTTGGTTAGCCAATCCTCCATCCAAGCTAATAAATTGCCCCTAACCCCATGTGATCTTACCTTGTGTATTAACCTTTTGTGCTGCACCTTATCAAATGCTTTCTGGAAGTCCAGATATACTACATCCATAGGATCTCCATTATCCACTTTACTTGTCACAGCTTCGAAGAACTCTAGCAAATTAGTCAAACATGATTTACCCTTCATAAAGCTAATAGAATGTTATTGTTTATCGCGATGGGAATTGAATACAAAAGTAGGGAGGTTATGCTTCAGCTATACAGGGCATTGGTGAGATCACATCTGGAGTACTGCGTCCAGTACTGGTCTCCTTATTTAAGGAAGGATGTAAATGCATTGGAGGCAGTAGAAAGAATGTTTACTGGATTAATACCTGGAATGGGTGGGCTGTCTTACGAGGAAAGATTGGACAGGCCAGGCTTGTATCTGCTGGAATTTAGAAGAGTAAGGGGTGACTTGATTGAAACATATAAGATCCTGAGGAGTCTTGACAGGGTGGATGTGGAAAGGATGTTTCCCTTTGTGGGACAATCTAGAACTAGGGGTCACTATTTAAAAATAAGGGGTCGCCCATTTAAGACAGAGATGAGGGGAATTTTTTTTTTCTCAGAGGGTCCTGAGTCTTTGGAATTCTCTTCCTCAAAAGGCGGTGGAAGCAGAGTCTTTGAGTAGATAGATAGATAGATTCTTGATTATCAAGGGGGTGGAAGGTTATCGGGGGTAGGTGGAAATGTGGAATAATCAGTCCAGCCATGAACTTAATGAATGGCGGAGCAGGCTCGAAAGGCCGAGTGTCTTACTCCTTTTCCTAATTCATATGTTCATGTGATATTACTTTATGTGTTATTTTAATGGGGCCATTAACCCTTTTATTATAATTGGGCTAATGTCCCTGTTAAAATATTAAAGCAATGCCACAAAAATATGTTCAGCGTTTGTGAGCTTATGTCAGAAGCATTAATATATTAGCTCACATATTTACATTTTCAGTTTTTGCGAAAGTAGAATAATAGCACTGGATTTTGCATTTTTAAAATTCATTTTGTGGGATCTGGGCATCGCTGGCTCGGCCAGCATTTATTGCCCATGCCTAATTGCCTGTGAACTGAGTGGCTTGCTGGGCCATTTCAGAGGGCATTTTCAAGAGTCAACCACATTGCTGTGGGTCTGGAGTCACAGAGGCTCAATCAGTTCCCATCCACCACCACCTTGTTCTTACATTGGAAAACTTCTCTTTCAACTCCACTCACTTCTTCCAAATAAAAATTGTTGCTATGGGTACCCACATGGCTCCTAGTTATGCTTGTCTTTTTGTGGGGTATGTCGAACATTCCTTGTTCCAGTCCTACTCAGGCCTCCTTCCCCAACTATTTTTCTGGTACATTGATGACTGTATCAATGCCATTTCCTGCTCTCACCTGGAACTGGGAAACGTCATCAATTTTGCTTCCAATTTCCACCCTTCTCTCACCTTTACACGGTCCATTTCCAACACATCCCTTCCCTTCCTCGACTTCTCTGTCTCTATTTCTGGGCATAGGCTGTCTACTAATATTTATTATAAGCCCACTGACTCCCACAGCTATCTTGACTACACTTCCTCACACTCTGCTTCCTGTAAGGACTCCATTCCATTCTCCCAGTTTCTCCGACGCATCTGTTCTGATGATGTAACCTTCCACAACAGCACTTCTGATATGTCTTCCTTTTCCTCAAACGAGGATTTCCATGCCTCAAATGTGATTGACAGGGCCCTTGACCATACCAACCCATTTCGAGCACTTCTCACCCTTCGCCTCCCTCCCAGAACTGCCCTTGTCCTCACTTTCCACCCCACCAGCCTCCACAGCCAAAGGCTCATAATCCACCATTTCCACCACTTCCAGCATGATTCCATCACCAAACACATCTTCCCTTCCCCTCCCCTGTCAGCATTACGAAGGAATTGTTCCCTCCGCGACACCCTGGTCCACTTTTCCATCACCCCCGACACCTCGTCCCCTTCCCATGCAATTGCAGGAGGTGTAATACCTGCCCTTTTATCTCCTCTCTCCTCACCATCCAAGGCCCCAAACATTCCATGCAAGTGAAGCAGCGATTTACTTATACTTCTTTCAATTTAGTATACTTTATTCACTGCTCACAAAGCCGTCTCCTCTACATTCGGGAGACCAAGCACAGATTGGTCGATCGCTTTGTGGAACACCTCCACTCAGTCTGCAAGCATGATCCCGAGCTTCTGGTTGCTTGCCATTTCAACTCATACCCCTGCTCTCATGCCCACATGTCTGTCTTGGGCCGCTGCAGTGTTCCAGTGAGCATCTACGCAAGCTCAAGGAACAACACCTCATCTTCTGATTGGACACTTTACAGCCTTCTGGACTCAACACTGAGTTCAACAAGTTCAGCCATGACCCCTTTTTTGATTGTTTTTTTTTGAACCACGTGTCTGTCTTAAACTTGTTTTTCATGTTTTTGCTTTCGGACAGAGCTGCTCATGATTCTGCCGTGAACACTCACTCTGGACTAATGCTTTGTCTTTTACAACAAGTATTACCACTCCCTTTGCCTTTTGTTCCATGACATTTTTGTCATTTAATCTCTCTTGTCCTCCACCTTATCACAGATCTTCCCCTCTATTCTTTCCCCCACCATCCCCCCTTTCACTTGCTCAAAATCTATTACATTTCTAACCTTTGCCAGTTCTGATGAAAGGTCATCAACCTGAAACGTTACTCTGTTTCTCTCGCCACAGATGCTGCCAGACCTGCTGAGTATTTCCAGCACTTTCTGTTTTGATTTCAACCCTCTCATCAGTTTGATCTCTCTTGCAGGTTATAGACAAGAGCAGCCAAACACTGAGCCTGAGAGACAACACCCCACCTCTGAGGAAGAGGAGGAGACCTCAGATGGTGCAGTCACATCATTCCCCTCACACTCCACCAGCGCAGATAGTCGCACCTTGGTGGGTAGTCACAGGCGGTTAGTAACAAGGTCACAATCTGGTGAGCACAGCACAAACATGCCTGAGCAGCTGACGGAGGCCATGACAGCTGTGTCGCTCACACTCAGAGGACTGTGGAAGGACACAGCGATGCTAAGCTTCAGGCTGATGACATGCCTCTGGATTCATCAACAGGACGGCAGATTCAGTGGGAGGTACGGGAACACCTAGTGGGACATCCAGAGTCTATGCACATTCATGTGTGGATGATGGAGGAGTCCATCCAGGTCATAAGTGTAGCCATGTCTCTGGTGTGTACACACATGGCATCCTCCATGGAGAGATTGGTAACCCTCATGGAGAACCACTTCCAGCATACCACCTTGTGAATGCCAGAGGTGTACGCGGATCTGAATGCCATTGCACCTCTATGAACTCTGTGGAGCAATGGCTAGGCGAGAGGGGGATGAGATGCCTGAAGCTATTACCAGGACCTCAGACTCCTCAGGTGAGCAGGGAGGCCCCCCTCGAGGTAAAGACCAACATTCCATGAGGTTTTCCGATAAGCTTTTGCACCTGTATAGCAGATTTTAGTGATTTATCTGCATGGATACCCAAATCCCTTGCCTCTTCCACAGCTAGTTTCTCACCATTTATAAAATATTCCAATTTTATTTCCAGGATCCAGTGTGGATGATCTGATGCTTCCCCACATTTAAGTCCATCTGCCACATTTTTGCCCACTCACATATTCTGTCTACGTCCTTTTATAACTTCCTGTTCCTATCTACACACTGTGCCTCTTGACTTATTATCATCTGCAAACTGGAAACACAACTCTTCATTCCTTCCTCCAAGTCAGTGATATATATGGTGAGAAACTGAGGCCCCAGTACAGATCCCGAGGGAACACCACTTGTCACATCCCACCAATCAGAATATATTCCCTTTATCCTTACTCCCTGCCTCCTACCTTCCAACCAATTACCAACACAAGTCACAAGATTACCTCCAATCTCATGTGTATTTATTTCTGACAATCTTTTGTGTGGAGCCTGACATTCTGGAAGTCCAACCTTACACAAATTCTCTGCTGCACAGTAGCTGCAGGCACCCTTGCAGAAGACAGCACCGATTAGACTGATGGAAAGTGGAGCCGACGGTCTGGGGAGGATGGTGACATTCCCATGATGAATGAGCATGTGAACAGAAATTCCCAATCTGAGCTCCTGAATGAGGCAGGGCAACTTCATAAAATCATAGTATCAAAGAAGGTTACAGCGCAGAAGGGGGCTATTCAGCCCATCTTCCTCTTTGAAAGAGCTACACAATCAATCCCACGCTCCTGCACATTCCCCATAGAACATTTTTTTTCTTCATTCCTGGGATGTGGGCGTCGCTGGCCTGGCCAGCATTTATTGCCCATCCCTAATTGCCCTTGAGAAGGTGGTGGTGAGCTGCCTTTAGAATTAGAATTAGAATTAGAATTAGAACATTACAGCGCAGTACAGGCCCTTCGGCCCTCGATGTTGCGCCGACCTGTGAAACCATCTGACTTACACTATTCCATTTTCATCCATATGTCTATCCAATGTCCACTTAAATGCCCTTAAGGTTGGCGAATCTACTACTGCTGCAGGCAGGGCGTTCCACGCCCTTACTACTCTCTGAGTAAAGAAACTACTTCTCACATCTGTCCTATATCTATCACCCCTCAACTTGAAGCTATGTCCCCTCGTGTTTTCCATCACCATCCGAGGAAAAAGACGCTCACTATCCACCCTATCTAATCCTCTGATTATCTTATATGTCTCTATTAAGTCACCTCTCCTCCTCCTTCTCTCCAACGAAAACAACCTCAAGTCCCTCAGCCTTTCCTCGTAAGACCTTCCCTCCATACCAGGCAACATCCTAGTAAATCTCCTCTGCACCCTTTCCATAGCTTCCACATCCTTCCTATAATGCGGTGACCAGAACTGCACGCAATACTCCAGGTGCGGTCTCACCAGAGTTTTGTACAGCTGCAGCATGACCTCGTGGCTCCGAAACTCGACCCCCCTACTAATAAAAGCTAACACACCATATGCCTTCTTAACAGCCCTATTAACCTGGTTAGCAACCTTCAGGGATTTATACACCTGGACACCAAGATCTCTCTGTTCATCTACACTACCAAGAATCTTCCCATTAGCCCAGTACTCTGCATTCCTGTTACTCCTTCCAAAGTGAATCACCTCACACTTTTCCGCATTAAACTCCATTTGCCATCTCTCAGCCCAGCTCTGCAGCCTATCTATGTCTCTCTGTACCCTACAACATCCTTCGGCACTGTCCACAACTCCACCGACCTTAGTGTCATCTGCAAATTTACTAACCCACCCTTCTACACCCTCTTCCAGGTCATTTATAAAAATGACAAACAGCAGTGGCCCCAAAACAGATCCTTGCGGTACACCACTAGTAACTAAACTCCAGGATGAACATTTGCCATCAACCACCACCCTCTGTCTTCTTTCAGCTAGCCAATTTCTGATCCAAAGCTCTAAATCACCTTCAACCCCATACTTCCGTATTTTCTGCAATAGCCTACCGTGGGGAACCTTATCAAATGCCTTACTGAAATCCATATACACCACATCCACTGCTTTACCCTCATCCACCTGTTTGGTCACCTTCTCGAAAAACTCAATAAGGTTTGTGAGGCACGACCTACCCGTCACAAAACCGTGCTGACTATCTCTAATGAACTTATTCTTTTCAAGATGATTATAAATCCTGTCTCTTATAACCTTTTCCAACATTTTACCCACAACCGAAGTAAGTCTCACAGGTCTATAATTACCAGGGCTGTCTCTACTCCCCTTCTTGAACAAGGGGACAACATTTGCAATCCTCCAGTCTTCCGGCACTATTCCTGCCTTCTTGAACCGTTGCAGTCCATGGGAGATAGATACACCCACAGTGCTGTTAGGAAGGGAGTTCCAGGATTTTGACCCAGCGACAGTGAAGGAACGGCGATATAGTTCCAAGTCAGGATGGTGTGTGACTTGGAGGGGAACTTGCAGGTGGTGATGTTCCCATGAATTTGCTGCCCTTGTCCTTCTAGTTGGTAGAGGTCGCAGGTTTGGAAGGTGCAATCTCAGGAGAATTGGTGTGTTGCTGCAATGCTTCTTGTAGATGGTACACACTGCTGCCACTGTGCGTCGATGGTGGAGGGAGTGAATGTATGTGGATGGGGTGCCAATCAAGCGGGCTGCTTTGTCCTGGATGGTGTCGAGCTTCTTGAGTGTTGTTGGAGCTGCACCAATCCAGGCAAGTGGAGAGCATTCCATCACACTCCTGACTTGTGCCTTGTAGATGGTGGACAGGCTTTGGGGAGTCAGGAGGTGAGTTACTCGCCGCAGGATTCCTAGCCTCTGACCTGCTCTTGTAGCCATGGTATTTATAGGTTACTCCAGTTTAGTTTCTGGTCAATGGTGACCCCCAGTATGTTGATAGTTGGGGATTCAGTGATCACAATGCTATTGAATGTCAAGAGGAGCTGGTTAGTTTCTCTCTTGTTGGAGATGGTCATTGCCTGGTACTTGTGTGGCGCAAAAGTTACTTGAACTGCTGCACTTTCCCCTTAGAACTGTTTTTTTTACCTTCAACTATTTATCCATTTCCCTTTTGAAGGTTACCATTCAAACTGTTTCCATCCTTTCAGGTACTGCATTCCAAATCACAACAACTCAACACATAAAAAAATGTCCTCTGTCACCTCTGGTTCTAATGACGATTACTTTAAATCTGTGTCCTCTGGTTACGGACCCTTCTACCACTGGATGCAGTTTCTATTTATTAAAGCCATTCATGATGTTGAACCCCTCTTTCGTATATTCTTTTTGTAATATGGAGACCAAAACGGTACACAGAGCATGGTCTAACTAAGGTTCTTTCCAAATTTAACATAACTTCCCTGTCTTTTAATTCTATTCATCTGGAAATTAACTCCCGTGTTTTGTTTGCATTTTGATGACCCTGTTAACCTATGTTGCTACTTTTAATTAGAACATATGAAATAGGAGCAGGTGTAGGCCATTCGGCCCTTCAAGCCTGCTCTGTCATTCAATAAGATCATGGCTGAATTCCTACATCAACTCGACTTACCCGCCCAATCACCATATTCCTTGTTTCCCTTAGTGCCCAAAAATCTATTGATTTCAGTCTTGAATATACTCATCAACTGAGCATCTGCAGCTCTCTGGGGTGGAGAATTCAAATGATTCACAACCAACGTCATTTATAATTGCAGCAAGACTTCCTTACTCCAACCCCTTTGCAATAAAGGCTAACATACCTTCTTGCCTGCTGTACCTGCATGTTAACTTTTCATGATTCATGTACAAGGGCACCCAAATCCCTCTGAGATCCAACATTTCCCAGTCTCTTACCTTTTAAAAATATTTTGCTTTTTCATTCTTCCTACCAAACTTCACACTTTCCCACATTATACTCCATCTGCGACTTTCTTGCCAAATTATTTAACCTTTCCATATCCCTTTGCTGTCGCCATGCGTCCTCTTCACAATTTACTTCCCCAAATAGTTCTATATCGTCAGCAAATTTGGATACTTTATGCTTGGTCCCCTCATCTAAGTCATTGCTATAGATTATAAATAGCTGATCCCCAGCACAGATCCTTGCGGCACGTCTCTAGTTACAGCCTGCCATCCTGAAAATGACCCGTCTATTTCTACTCTCTATTTTTTGTTTGTTAACCAAACCTCAATCCACGCTAATATAGTACCCTCAAGGCCCAAAAGAAAGAAAAAAAGAAAGAAAAAAATACTGCTAGTTACATCTCAAAAAAAAACTCTAACAAATTTGTCATGTTGACTCTCCCTAATTATATTGTGATTTTCCAAATTTCTGATATGTTCTTTGTGTTTGTGAAGATAGACACAAAATATTTATTCAAAGTCCTTATTTCACAATATATTTCTCCTGTTACAGCCTCTAAGAGACCCATATTTACTTTTACGAAGCCCTTTCTCTTTACATACTTGTAAAAGCTCTTACAATCGGTTTTTATATTTCTTGCTCATTTACTCTCATTCTATCCCCTTTATCAAATTTTTAATCATTCTTTGCTGATTTTTAAAACCCTTCCAATCCTTAGGTTTAATACTGTTTTGAGAACATTGGAACCTTCTTCTGTTAATCTAATTCTATTCTTAACTTTTTGAGGTTGCCATAACGGTGCCACTTTTCCTCTGGAATTTTTATTCCTTAAGGGCATGCATATTCATTGAGAATTATGAATTATTTCTTTAAATGTTTGCTATTGCTTATCCACAGTTATACCTGTTAATCTAATTACCTAATTTACCACAGCCGACTTGGCCCTCATACCTCTGAAATAGGCTTTGTTTCAATTTAAGTCCCTTGCTTTGGACTTTACCACATCACTCTGAAAGTTAAAATGAGATACTATCATCTTATAATTACTCTTTCCCAGAGGATTCTTTCCTATAAAATTACTATTTAACTCTATCTCATTACACAATGCTAGATTTAAAAAAGCCTGTTCCCTACTTGAAATATGGTTTCAGTAAACTGTCTTGAATGCATCGTCCTCTAAGCTACTTTTTCTAATTTGCTTTGCCCAGTCTTTATGAAGATTAAAGTCCCACTGAAATATTTAATTACCCTTGCCACATGCTCTTCTAATTTGCTGATCTATACTCTGCCCAACTCCATGATTATTGTTCGTGGGCCTATAAAATACTTCCACCAGTGATTTTTCCCCTTTGTTATTTGCGGGCATCCATTGTCTCTCGAGATAAGGAGGCCCAAAAGAAAAGAATATTTTGCAACTCCACCCATACTAATTCGACATTCTGATTTTCTGGGCTAAGATCCTTTCTCTCTACTGCCTTTATCTCATTTTTTATTGTCAGGGCTACCCACCTCCTTTTCTATTTTGCCTATCTTTTCTAAAAGTCAAGTACCCTGGAATATTTAGTTCCCAACCTCGGTCACCCTGCAACCAAGTCTCAGTAATGGCTATTAGATCAAATCTATTCATCTCTATTTGTGTCATTACTAATGACTTGCATATCTGTATCCCTAGATCCCTTTGCTCCTCTATTCTATTCAGACATTTACATTTCAAGATATTTGAGGCATCTTTATTTTACCTACCAAAATACACTACCTAACACTTATCAATATTGAAGTTCATTTGCCACTTACATACCCATTCTGCAAGTTTGTCTCATTATATAGTGTCACAGTCTTCCTCAGTATTAACTATACTCTCCAATTGAATGCCATTTGCAAATTCTGAAATTGTACTTTCAATTTTTGATCCAAATTATTCATGTAAATAGTGAAAAGCGGTGCTGCCAGCACTGATCCTCATGGACTACCCATTCCCTCCTTCCGCCAGTCTGAGTAATTATCTTCAACCCCTACTCGCTGTTTTCTGTTTTCTGTAGCCAGTGTGTTATCAATGCTGCTAATTTCCCACTAACTCCACGTGCTCTGACCAGCATCTGTTGCATTCCCCGTGTCCATCCTTTTTGTTCTTCAAATAATTCAATAAGATTGACTACTTTTTATTGCATTTTCAATTTTGAGATTTTTTCTATGACATCTGTAAGTAGGGATTCCATTATCTTTCCCACCACTGACGTTATGCTGGCTGGTCGATAGTTCCCTGGACTTGTTCTGTCTCTTTTTTAAATATAGGAATTTCATTAGTTGTCCCTCAGTCTGGCAGTGTACTGTTTTCCAATTAATTTTTATAAATTAATTATAAATAATGCCTCTATTTTCTCTTCCCTATCTGCTTTTAGTATGCATGGATGTAATCCACCCGGACCAGAGTTTTATCCTTTCTAAACTTAAATCATTTATCTTTCCCTTTTCTATTTTAAATGTCTTGATTTTTCTTTGATCTCTTCTTCTAATGTCATCCCCACCACGTTGGTCACCCTGGTCCCTGGTAAATACCAAAGCATGGTAATTAGTCAATATTTCTGCCATTTTGCTGTCACGACATGTGATTTTATCTTATGCATCCTCAGTGGCCCTTCCTCCAAATAAAAAGTGTTGCTATGGGTACCCACATGGGTCCTAGTCATGCCTGTCTTTTTGTGGGATAGGTCAAACATTCCTTGTTCCAGTCCTACTCAGGCCCCGTTCCCCAACTCTTTTTCCGGTACATTGGTGATTGTATTGGTGCCGTTTCCTGCTCTCGCCCCAAACTAGAAAACTTCATCAACTTTGCTTCCACCCTTCTCTCACCTTCACATGGTCCATCTCTGACACTTCCCTTCCCTTCCTCCACTTCTCTATCTCCATCTCTGGGGATAGGCTGTCCACTAGTATTTATTATAAGCCCACCGACTCTCATAGCTACCTTGACTAGACTTCCTCAAACCCTGCGTCCTGTAACATTTCCATTCCATTCTACCAGTTTCTCCATCTCCGACGCACCTGCTCTGGTGATGCAACCTTCCCCAACAGTGCCTCTGATATGTCTTCCTTTATCCTCAACCAAGGAATCCCCCCCACTGTGGTTGACAGGACCCTCAACCATGTCCAGCCCATTTCCCTCTACCTTCACGCTTTCCCCTCCCTCCCTGATCCTTGACAGGGTTCCCCTTGTCCTCACTTTCCACCCCATCAGCCTCCACATCCAAAGTATCATCCTCCACCATTTCTGCAACCTCTAGCGTGATGCCATCACCAAACACATCTTCCCTTCCCCTACCCTGTCAGCATTCTGAAGGGATCATTCCTTCTGCAACACACTGGTCCACTCCTCCATCATCCCCGACACCTCTTCCCTTTCCCACGGCACCTTCCCATGCAATCACAGAAAGTGTTATACCTCCCCTTTTACATCCTCGCTCCTTACCATCCAAGGCCCCAAACACTCCTTTCAAGTGAAGCAGCGATTTACTTGTACTTCTTTCAATTTAAAGTACTGTATTCGCCACTCACAATGCGGTTGTCTTGACATTGGGGAGACCAAACACAGATTGGGTGACCACTTTGCAGAACACCTCTGCTCAGTCTGCAAGCATGATCCCGAGCTTCCAGTTGCTTGCCATTTTAATTCTCCACCTTATTCCTGTCCACGGTGTTCCAGTGAACATCAACACAAGCTGGAGGAACTGCACCTCATTTTCCGATTAGGCCTTCTGGGCTCAATAATTTCAGACCATGAACCTCATTTTTTTGAATTATTATTTTTATTTTATTTTTTATATGTATGTATTTATTTATTAACCATATGCTAGTCTTAAACTTATTTTCATGTTTTTGCTTTCGTAAAGAGCCATTCATTATTTTGCCATTAGCACTCTCTCTGGACTTTTGCTTTGTCTTCCGCTACACCTATTTAGCACTCTATTTGCATTCTGTTCCATGACATCTGTCATTTCATCTCTACCCCCTCCATCCTATCACAGATCTTCCCTCTTGTTCTTCTTCGCACTCCCCCCACCCCCCACCTTCACTTGCTCAAAGACTGTTACATTTCTAATCTTTGCCAGTTCTGATTAAAGCTCACAGACCTGAAATGTTAACTCTGTTTCTCTTTACACAGATGCTGCCAGACCTGCTGAGTATTTCCGGCACTTACTGTTCTCATTTCTGATTTTCCTTTTGTCATTTAGGTGCTCATTGTGATGTATTCAACATCATTTACTTCATTGCATCATCTATTTAGAATCAAACGGAAAAATGTTTGCCCAAGAGATTTCAGCAATGGAACCCTTTACTGAACAGATGAGTAGCTCAAGTACCCGAGTGACAATGAAGAGGGTGAGTAAAGAATTTGCTTTGGCTGAATTTTGTGGTGATGAAATATGGAGGGAGCAGGAGTCTAGCCCCATGTGTGTGATTGCTGCTGGGGATTGCCACTGCTGTGCAGCTAAAAAAACAGCTAATTTGAGAGGCTGGGTTAGGGGATTCTCCATCACTGATATCTGTGACCAATTATTGCTGGCTGTTTCCAATTCTTTTTTGTTTTTACCAGCTATTTATCCACAATGTGATGTGAAGATACTATCAGTGCAAACAACTGTAATAGCCCCAATCTAAAGCAAGTAAACTGAGATTCTTATCAAGTACAAAGCAGGAGAGAACATTAATCTTTATTGTAAATGAGAGTGTAGCAGTAGAAGCAGTCAATTAACTTTCGACATGTTGATAGATGAAGCTTTGGGTTAAACACTCATTGGTGTTTAATGAATGTTGCGGGAAGGAGAGAAACTGGCACCGTACAGCTTCCCAGACACTGCATCCCCTGCTGGTTAGTCTCTGTCCATTGTGGACACGGAAATCCAAGCTGTTGCACGGGCCGGAATTTTACCAATTGGGCAGATGGCTCAACATCGGGCAAAAATGTGGGTTGGCGAAATGCATGGGTGGGCGGTAGGACTTTCCATGGGACTTTACCAGCAACAGGCAATTAAAGGGCCTGCAGTCGGGGCAACCAGCCAATTAACAGTAGTGGGCAGGTCCTAGTGCTGGCATCTCGCACGCAGCTGCCATTTTTAAAGGCACATGTGCAGCAGTCAGACACAAGCAGAAATGTGAAGCCAGGTGGTAGACCCATGCATGGGGCAACACCAGGCACCAATGTCCACATTGAGGTGCCCAGTTCAGACGCACCCAAACTCCATGCTCAGTCATGGGTGCACGCTGCATTGAGATGGTAGACTTGCTGCCTCACCGTACCACCTCAGCAGCGCAGTGTTGAAAATTTACAGCGCTTCATAATGAGCAGTACAGATGGGCCATGAGACAGGAGTGACACTGAGTATGCTTGCAGAGAAGTACGCTCAGAATGCCAGGGAGCGTCAATGAACCAGAGGTGGAGGCCACATAGATAGGATGGGTCACGGACGGGTGGATGGGGGAAGCAGGGGGATGCTGATCTCTGTAGCTGGTGGTGGCAGTCTCTTCTGCTCTTAATCTTCTTGCGCTGACCAGGATATTTGGCCGGAGCCAGCATAGATCCACTTCGAGAAGCTGTTTTCCATCTGAAGTGTCTTTTCCCTCCTGAGAGCCTATATATCTTATTGCTAGGGGGCTGGTGGGTGTCTTATGCCAATCAGTTATTCAATTGTCCATTTAGTAAGGGACAGATATTCAAGGTAGATCCATCGCTCCCATTTCCATCCAAAGTCCTTGAAGTCATCTCATGGCTTACATCCTGTTAACCTTTATTGAGACGGTTGGTTTAGATATGGGTCATGAGATCCCACCTCATCAGGCTTCGGAATGTCTTGTATCAGAGCCTGTGTTAGAATCATGTCCTTGGCAGAGATAATAGGCTTATGCTGTCCTGTGTCTGTCAGCCTAGCAAGCTGCTATAGAGTTCTTAGTAAGAGAGGGAGACAAAGAGCTTTTTCTATAATATTCAATACATTTGTTAAGATTTTATAAGATTATTAGACAGCCATTTCTTACATTGATGGCAAGGTATGGAAGCTATGGAGAGTAAATAAAGTGATAGTTGTGACCTTCATTTCCTTAACCATATGTTGTCTGTGGCACCTGCATGGGCCTTTAACACCACTGGAGGTTCCTGATCAAGGGGAAGCACCAGGACTTGGTTGACAGAACAGCTCTTTCACTTAAATTATGTCTCTGCAGCAGGTACAGCAGCTGTGTGGAACTGAGCAGGTCTCCTGCTACACTGCAAAGCTCACAGGATGCAATGCCATCTCAAGATACTGCGTCACCTTATTCCAGTGCACCCTCCACCAACGCAGATACACTCACATTGGTGGGCTTTGTCGCCTGTGCAGAACTGGTGGCACAATCTGGTGAGCATAGCACTGACGCACGGGAGGAGCTAATGGAGGTAGGGACAGCTGTGGCTACTACCCCTTGGAGGAGTTAGGAGAGACCCTACAATACTCAGCGTCATGCAGATGGTGAGTCTGAGGTGTCATCAGCAAAGCAACAGATGCCTCAGCAGCTGCATCAAATGTGGGAACATCTATCGGAGTTTCCAGAGGCAGTGCAGTCCCATGTGCAAACGATGGAGGAGTCCCTCCATGCCATGAGCGTGCCATATCTCTGGCATGGCATCCTCCATTGAGAGAGTGGCAACCCTCAGGGAGAGATGCATGGAGCATTGCACTGAGTGGATGTAGGGGGTGTGCACAGTCCTCCATAACATGGCCTCGTCCATGAAGTCCAAGGAGCGAAGGGTGGTCAAGATGCGTCAGCCACACATCTCCCGTTGCCAGGAGGTGGAAGTCTCCAGACAATCACGGGGGTGCATGTGTGTCCTGAACGGGCAGAGGAGGGGCAGGACGAAGGAAATGGGGGCACCTCTCAAGGTGCTCTGATAGTTAAAGGTAGATCCTCGGCCCTTTTGACGACGACATCAATGCCGGTCTGATGACAGAGGTGTTCCCTGCACAGATACAGGTTACCCCAAATGTGCTGGACTCCAATAAGGTTCAGGCACCCAGAGGACGAAGGCCAGGACCACCTAATGCAGAGGAGCAAGAAAGGCAGTAGCCTGCCTCCACATCAACTCCAGGCACAGGGGAAGCACCCCGTACATGTTACCGTAAGCAAACACGTAAATGCATGAACTAGCATTTGGGGTTTCACTCGGTCATAATAACTTGTCAACTGCAGAAGCCTTTAATATTTACTGAGAGTTAAAGGTTTTGACATTCAATGCATATTGACTCGTGTTTACTGAGGATGTGGCTTGCTCAGTGTCTTCCTCTGGCTCTGGCACTACGTCCCTCTGGAGCATCAGGTTGTGTAATGCACAGTAGACAATAATGATGCGAAATACCTTTGAGGGTGAGTATTGCAGGGCTCCCCAGATCTACTGAGGCATCTAAACCTCATCTTCAAAAGGCCAATGGCCTGCTCGATGGTGGCCCTTATAGTTATATGGCAGTGGTTGGATGTGTCCTCTGTGTTGGGTTCCGTACAGGGGTCAGAAGCCATGACTTCAGTGGATACTCCTTGTCCTTCAGCTTCCAGCCACGAAGGTGTTGGGGTGACCTGAAGGATTGAGTCAATTGGGATTGTCTATTGATGTCATGGTAGCTTCCTGAAAACCTCTCACATGCCTGCATGATTCGCTTACAGTGGTTGCAGATGTCTTGATAATTGAGGGAGTTGAACCCTCTTCCTGTTTACAAAGGCACCTGGCTGCTCTGACAGAGTCTTGATGACCACATGAGTGCAATCAATGACCCCCTGCACTTGGGGAAATCCAGCCTGGCCCCGAAGCTGACTGCCCTCTTGATCTGACTGGCCTGGTCAGTTGTGAACTTGATATATTGGCCAGCCCAATGGTATGGCCTCCTTCTGTGCTGTAATTTTTCGATGATTCTATGGTTCTACATGGCTTCCATGGCCTCCATTATGCAGCGATGGGCTACTGACTGAGAAATGTTACATGATCTCCAGACAATCCCTGGAATGAACCACAGGCAAATATGTTGAGTGACAGTGTCGCCTTTAAAGCAACAAGCATTGGGTGTCCATCACTTCCCATTGGTATCAACTCCTGCTCCAGTGTACCGCACAGGTCCACCACCACCTCTCTGGAGAGACACAATCTGCATAGACATTTATGCTCGGACATCTCAATGAAGCTGACTCTTTGATGGTACACCCTTTGAGCTGGTTAGCACCTTCTGTGAACATGAGGCTGCCCTCTTGCCCTCATATGTCCTCCTTGTCCATATCCAATGGCTGCATCCCCATCTCTGTGCCACTCTCCTCCTCGTAGGAGGAGTCAAAGTCAGAAAGTATTGACCCCATAGCCAGATGAAGCATCCACTGCGATGAGTCTCTCAAGAACCTTGCCCTGCCTCCAGTGGCTGCTGCAGATCTGGAAAACACCTTGCCAGTAGCAGTAACATTGGCCCTATTGTCTGCAGTGCCTCCAAACGTGATAGCGTCACTTCTTCAACACACAGCCTGCAGGCAGCTGCACAATATGGCAGCCATTTCCCTTCACAACTCAGTTGCCACTGAGCTCTCACTTCATTTGAGTAGATGAGACTCTAAGCCTCCGTGAAACCTGTGTGCCTTTGGTAAACTCATAAAAATGTAGGAAAATATCACAATTGGCTTTTTAATGACCTTAACTACCCGCCGATCTGTCAGCCACTAATCCGTCCAACCACCCGCATCTGCTAAAATTGGTCGACGGCGGGAAGGCATCGGGGAGGTGCCCTAACGTGGGCCCATGTAGTACTTCCACCTCCTATTCAGAAGGTTGTGCCTTCAAGCCCCACTGTGACTGCATTGATGGAGAATCTGTCCCTCAGATGAGACGTTAAACTGAGACCCTTCACTGCCTGCTCAGGTCAGTGAAAAATATCCCTAGCACTATTGGAAGAGCAGGTGAGTTTTCCCAGAGTCTTGTCCAATATTAATTCCTCAAGAGACACTGCTAAAAAAGAGTCATTCATCTAATTTCCTGTTTGTGGGATCTAACTGTGCGCACCTTGGCTGCATCTGAACACAGTAACTTTCATTTATTGCCTGAAAAATGCTCTGGCATGTTCTGTAGACATGAAAAACATTATATGATTGCAAATTAATTCCTCTTGAACAGGGGAGAGGTGAGGGTGTGACTAGCTCATAAGAACTGCAGGTCCAAGTGAGTTCCATGGGTAGAGCTTGGGGAAGTGCAGACTGTCTCTGCACCACATAAGCTGTTCAGTGTGTGAAATTTGAGATTGTCTTATTTGAGTTAGTTGTGGAATATGTTGTACTTTTTTCTGGTAGCTAGTTGAGGTTTAGCAGTTTATAAGTAGGGTAGAAATTATTGGGTTGATCTCGTTCTCCTAATGGGAACAGATGGGCTGAGGGAGTGGAAGGGTTTGTGGGAGACCTGTCATAGTTCCTGGAATTACCCCTTATTTTCATGATTGAGGCAAGCTGCTAGTGTGAAATGTGCTACTCATAGGCAATTAGGAGGTGGGAAATTAGGTTCTTAAAAGCCTGCAGTCACTTAAAGGGGAAGTGTTTAAGACAGGAAGCAACACTATGGAGCTGCAGGAAGATAAACTGGGGCAAGATTTCATAGAATCATAGAATGGTTGCAGGTCAGAAGGAGGCCATTTGGCCAGTCGTGTCCATAACGACTCTCTGCAAGAGCAACTAGCCATAGAACCATAGAAAAATTACAGCACAGAAGGAGGCCATTCATCCCATCATGTCTGTGCCGGCTGAAAACACTAGCTGCCCAATCTAATCTCACTTTTCAGCACCTGGTCCAGAGCCTTGCAGGTTACAGCACTTCAAGTGAATGTCCAGGTACCGTTTAAAAGAGGGTTTCTGCCTCCACCACCATTCCTGGCAGTGAATTCCAGACACCCACCACCCTCTGGGTGAAAAAGGTTTTCCTCATGTCCCTCTAATCCTTCTACCAATCACATTAAGTCTGTGCTCCCTGGTAATTGACCTCCCCGCCAGGGGAAACAGGTCCTTCCTGTCTACTCTATCAAGGCCCCTCATAATTTTGTACACCTCAATTAAGTCACCGCTCAGGCTCCTCTGTTCTAAGGAAAACAACCCAAGCCTGTCCAATCTTTCCTCATAGCTGCAACTTGAGTCCTGACAACATTCTCTCCAGAGCAATTATGTCCTTCCTGTAATGTGGTGACCAGAACTGTACACAATACTCCAGCTGTGGCTTAACCAGTGTTTTACACAGTTCCAGCATTACATCCCTGCTTTTGTATTCTATATCTCGGCCAATAAAGGAAAGCATTCCAGATGCCTTCTTCACCACTCTATCCACCAGTCCTGCCACCTTCAGAGACCTGTGGACATGCACTCCAAGGTCTCTCACTTCTTCTACCCCTCTCAATATCCTCCGATTTATTGTGTATTCCCTCGCTTTATTTGCCCTCCCCAAATGCATTACCTCACACTTCTCTGGAATGAATTCCATTTCCCACTTTTCTGCCCACTCAACCAAACCATTGATATCTTTCTGGAGTCCACAGCTATCCTCTTCATGGCCAATGTTTGTGTCATCAGTAAGTTTCCCAATCATGCCTCCCATATTTAAGTCCAAATCATTAATATATACCAGTGCTGTATCTCTAAACTAAATTAAACAGCAAGGGACCCAACACTGAGCCCTGTGGAACACCACTGGAAACTGCTTTCCATTCACAACAACATCCGTTAACTACTACTCTTTGTGTCCTGACCCTGAGCCAATTCTGGATCCAACCTGCCACATTCCACTGCCTCCACCTTGCTCCCAGTCTGTGCATTCCAGATTCTAACCACACGCTGCATGAAATCATTTTTCCTCATGTCGCCTTTGGTTCTTTTGCCAATCACCTTAAATTGGTGCCCTCTGGTTCTCGACCCTTCCGCCAATGGGAACAGTTCCAGCAAGGCCTTGACGTTGTCCGATACACTTGTAGAGAGACTGGTGGAATAACTTCACAAGAGGAAGGAGATCCACTTCCCTGTGGATGGTTCGCAGAGACTGTGGCAAATTGGTGACCTGGCATGGTGAGAGATGGCACAACATGTTACTGCCATCAGCATTCTCTCCAGGATCTTGCATCAATGCTAAATAAAATTTAATCATCTCCCAGAGTGCCAAGCTAAGACTCCCCTTCCTATCTCTTTATACTTTCAGCACTGCCTTGCAGTACCTTACCTTTGCCTCAGCACCATTATTCCTTCCTTTCACTACTTCTAAGAGTCAACAGAGAACACTTCATTATGCCTCCTATCTGCTTATACTCACACTCTGAAAGGATGCTACTGGGCTCACAACAACATCTCCCTCCACCTAATACTGCTTCTTCCAGTTGTCATGCATCCTCGAGTATGCTGCCTCACACATGTTGGAAGCCCTGAAACAGATTAACCCACTTTTGCTCTTGTGAGGGAGAGATTTGCACATAATAGTATGCAGATGACCAGTCCAGGAAGAGGTCTCACTTCACCCCAAATACTGAAGTGGAAGAAGGAGGCCGACATTGACGTCATAGGATGACACAGAGTCATCAGCATTAGACATGGTGAGACTGGAGGCCTGGGCTGCTAGTGTTGTCAGTATCTTCCCTGCTTCTCTTTCTACTTAACTCTGTCACGCACTGAGCATGGAAACCTGGTATTGCATTTGCTCACAACAACAACAACTTGCCTTTATATAGTGTCTTTAACATAGTGAAAAGTCCCAGCGTGCTTTACAGGAGTGTTATCGATCAAAACCTGGCACTGTGTCATATAAAATACATTTGGACTGGTGACCAAAAGCTTGGTCACAGTGGTAGGTTTTAAGCAGTGACTTAGAGGAGGAGAGAACAGTGGAGAGGCAGAGAGATGTGAAGAGGGAATTCCAGAGTTTAGAGCCTAGACAGCTGAAGGCACGGCCACCAATGGTGGAGTGATGAAAATCAGAGATACGCAACTGGACAGAATTGGAGGAGGCAGTGATCTCAAAGGGTTGTCCTTGTCTCTCTTCATTTTTAAAGGACGGTCAGAAGACTTGGTCACTAAGCCAGACAGACTGATGACCTGAACCCTTATGGAAATGGACCAGCACTTCAGCACTTACTCTTATCTTGGTCAGTACCAGTATGGATTGCAAAAGCATATGTGACTTAGATAGTGAGTTTGAGAGGAACCCCCGGGGGATTCACTGAGTATAAGTGAGCAGGAGCCAGTGGAGGTGGAAAGGAAGCCCAAGAAAAGAGCACACTGCAGGGCTACCTCAAATCCCAGATCTGCTGAAGGCAACAGAGGTGCAGATTGGTGTTTTGACCCTCATATCTGCCATTGATACTCAACCAATGTACAGGCGGTCACCTTGATGGATATTGCAGACATACTCAACCCCCGCATGAGTCTGTGACCAGCATTAGCATCTCTCAGGGTGTTCATACTGGAACTGTGCAAGCTCAATCTCAACCATCTGCTCCACTGGACAGACTGGGAGAGTGTTTGAGTTTCAGTGATCTAGAACTCTGCTGTAGATCAGTAGGAGAGCTGCGCCTCAGCCTGAGCAGGGGCAGTCAGGCAATGCAAACAGAACATGGCACCATCTGATGATGACAACACTTCTGTACCCTGTGACTACCAAACCAATACCTGCTCTGGTGCAAGAAAGCCAGCAGGGCCAGCCTACCCGGGCAAATACTGAGCTGTTGCAGTTTGCAACTGGGACCTAGAGCTCCGAGATGATCCAGCCACGGGCATCTGTGGGTCACAGCTGCCTCCCACCTCCCATTCTGCAACCAGTGGGGGAGCAGCTTATAGGAGCATTAAAGTAGGTAAGAGATCACTTCAGACAGGCACTCGGGCTCACACTGTCATGGGAGATAGTGTGGATATCTGTCTGAAAACCAGTGAAACCACAAAGCTGTTTTAAATCCTCATGTGCAGGATGTTGCTGCAGTCTCTGTTGATTCTGATATGTGAAGTGACATGAATATCAATCTTGGGATTTGAGCAAATGCAGATGATTTGAGGATCGAAGGAGTGTTGAATGCGACTATTATTCCAGAGGATAGGAGCAGGGATTGTCCAGCTGTATATCTCTTCAGAGACCCTTGCCCCTTTCTCGCCATCCTCTATGCCATCAGAATCCTTCCTTCATTTTTCTGGAGGTCCTCCTCCAATGTGTTGTCCCTGTTCAGAGCAAAGTTATGATGAACACAGTAAATTGCTGTCATACAGGATTGTGAAGGTACCAGACCTGTCCAGGCAGTGGAAGCATGGTTTGAAGATTTCAGTGGTCTGCTCCAGGAGGGCTCAACTTAACTCATGGATTTGGTTGAGTTGGAGCTCCACAACATAGCCTGGGTTCCTCAAAGGAATCATGAACCAAGTGTGGAGGTGTTAGCGCTTGTGCCCAAACAGCCAGCTTCTCACTCCCTGTGCAGAGACAAAGGGCAGAATTTTATCTTAACAGACCCTCAGGCAACAGGGAGGCCAGTAGTTGGTGGGGAACCCATTTGTCCTGTCAGTGAGCTTTGTTGTGACTCTTTAACTCAACTTCTCATTTACAGATTTCCAATCAGAGAGACTGGGCTGGATGACATGCCAAATCTATTGGGAAGCTGGTGATCGGGGGCGAGTGCAGACCAAATAGGGACAGTGGAGCACTCCATATTCAGGCCAATATTTTTGAACAAACTTTCCAATTTGGTAGCAGACTGAACGAACCCTTTAAGCAAATTTGGTCTCCTGTTTGCATATGCAATGGGTCTGTTGCCTCTTTCAGCCACAGGCCCCGGATGAATCTTTTTCTGCCTTTACCAATATGCCATTTGGAACACTTGTGATACATAAAGAATGCCTGCTAGACTGGGGGTTTAGACACCAAGAAAACGGGCACGGTGTCCATTCTTATCTTTAGACCAGTGACGAAACCCTAATGCACCATCCAATCCCGTCACGTGAACAACCTAATGGAGCAGAAATTTCACCTTCAGGCATTAAACACAGCAAAGAATAAAGAAACCTTGTTATCAGAAGTGCCAACCAACAGGATTTTTTGGAGGCAGTCAGATTTTGAAGTTATTGGATTAATTCTGGCAGAGAAGAGCCGTATTGTGTCTCAGAGGCACTCCAAGGTTGATGAACTGCGGTGTCAAGCAGTCACAGAATGAGGGAAGAGAATATCCAGCCAGGTGGAATGCTGTTTGGATTGGGTTGCACTTACCTGTCTCTTGTAATGGATGACATCAGCCAGTGTGCCCTCAATCTTCTCTGAGGGAAAAACAAAGCAGAGCATTTCATGTGTGAATCACTCTGTGAAATGCCTTATTTTTCACACAGCACAAGGCCTGAATGTCAAATGGAGAGGGTGGGGGACGTAAATTAATTCAGCAATTCCATTTCACAATCTGCTAAATTGATACTTGGCATGATAAATTGAGATCTGTTTAAAATTCTAGCTATCACTTTTTAACCCATAGACTGGTCACCTTCAGTGAAATGCTTCCTGGTATTTATGTAAAATCACCTGCAGGTCAACTAGTGAAGCTGGGACTGTTCTCCATGGAGCAGAGAAGGCTAAGGTAAGATTTAATAGAGTTGTTCAAAATTATGAGCTCTTTCGATTGAGTAAATATGAAGAAACTGTTTCCACTAACAGATGGGTCAGTAACTAAAGGACACAGATTTACGATAATTGGTAAAAGAACCAGAGGGTAGATGAGGAAATTTTTGTTATACAGCAAGCTGTGATCTGGAATGCACTGCCTGAAAGGGTGGTGGAAGCAAATTCAATAGTAACTTTCAAAAGGGAATTGGATAAATACTTGAACAGGAAACATTTGTGGGGCTATGAGGAAAGAGTAGGGGGATGGGACTAATTGGTAGCCATTTCAAAGAGTCAGCACAGGTCCAATGGGTCAAATGGCCTCCTTCTGTGCTGTTAAATTCTATGATTTTAAGAGTGGTATAAAGACAAAATGTGCAGGTTTCTTGGTCACAAAATGAATCATAAACTGATGCAGTATTAATGTCAGTTAAAATTACCAGTAAATATCATAAAGTCATGCAATAAAACACGGTGCCTCAAACATTCTTTGTTTAACCACAGCAAAATCATCAAAGATGTTTGAGATTGACATATCAAATAAAACCGCTCCATGGCTAGAGGGTAAATTCACAATCCCATCACCCCGGTGCTGAATGCAGCAGGTTGGAAAATCATTGCTGCAGTCTGCAGTCTAACTTCTGTCAGTGGCCATTGCAGTAGGTTTTCCACTGGGACAGCAGGATCCCTGAATTTATCCTTTAGCCTGTCACACCTGCTAAAACTTCCATAGTAATTCTTGTTTAAAAATTTCTGCAAAATTTACCTTGTCACTCTTCCACAGCACTTCTGGTTTCTCTGTCTCTCCCTTTCTTCCTCTGTCTGTTTCATTCTTTCTTTCTCTCTTACTTTCTTTTTCTCTCTCTCCCTCTATTTCTTCCTCTGTATCTCTCGCTCTCTTTCTTTCTCTCCCTCTCTATCTTTCTCTATCTCTGAATCTCTCTTTGGGCTGAGTTTTGTTCAGAAGCAGCACATCCTGGTAGCGACACCGGAAGTGGGTGGCCAGTTGACAGCGATCACATGGCAGACGGCCAATTAAAGAGCAGAGGCAGGAAACGAGATGCCGATGACAGTGTCAGCTGACTCCATGGCAGGTACTAGTGCCATATTTAAAGGGCTGCCAGCTCTACATTCATTGCTGCCTTGTTTGTAATAAGATCATAAAAAAGGAGCAGAAGTAGGCCATTCGCCCCTTGAGTCTGTTTCGTCATTCAATAAGATCATGGCTGATCTGATTTTGGCCTTAACTCCAATTTTCTGCCTGCCACCCCATAATCCTTACTCCCTTGTAGATCTTGCCTGACCTACACTGCCAAAAATCCCATAGAAGCTGATCAGCAACCGACTGCAACCATGCCAGAAGGAAAACTGCAGATAGCCCCACATTTTAGTGATGCCTCCCTGCGGGTTCTCCTCCAGTCTGCAAGGACGAGGCAGGAGGTCCTCTTCCCAAGTGACCAGAAGAAGACATTGGCCCACCTAATCAAGCAAGTCTGGACGGGGATTGCAGAGGAAGTTAGCAGCCGTGGGACCACCTCCGAACCTGGGTGCAGTGTCGTAAACATCAATGACCTCTGTCGCACTGCTAAGGTGAGTTCTCCATACTGCTTTCCTCTTTGGTGCTTACAGGTGGCAACATGAGAGGGTGCATTTGGTGGGAAGGGAGTGACCACCCAGTTGGTGGCAAGAGAGCCAGGCAGCAGCATTTCCTGTCAGCTGCATGGTCCATCTCGGCCAGAGGTGCCCTTCCATTATTGGTGACCCCCACAAGGCCCCTCGAGAGCAGATGTATGGAGGAGGCATTCGTGTGTCCCCATCATGGACCAAAATACTGTCACCAGTGCAGGTGTTGTGCCAATCTTCGTGGGGAAGGAGAAACAGGCACGCACCAATAAAGAGAAGGCCAAGACCAGTGGAGGCCTTCCTGACCTGCGTATCCTGACTCCGGCAGAGGAGGAGGCCTTGGTACTGGCTGGGTCTCAGGGTAGTCATGTGATTGCTGATGGCGAAATAAAAGTGTCATCATAGGAAAGTGAGTGAACGAGTGTCGGGGCACAAGGGTGTATCTGGCCCACACATGAGGCATAGAGCTCGTGTGTCAACTACTGGACACATGGAGCTCTACATCAGGTAGAGCTGGGATGAGGAAATGGGAAGCCCTTAACCATTCAATGTTTGCGTTCTCTCATGCAGGTCAGGGTCATCCCAAAGGACACATAGCTCAATACACCAGGGGTCCAGTCGACCACCTCTGAGGAGGAGCAGGGGGCCTCACAGGGTGCAGTGTCACATCATTCACCCACACCCTATCCAGCGCAGACAGTCTCACATTGACGGGTATGCGTTCGCGAACAGATTCAGGGTCACAAACTGATGAGCGCATCACCGACGTTCCTGAGCAGCTGACCGAGACTGTGACAGCTGAAGCCACTGGCAGTCGGAGGACTGTGCGAAGCCAGGCCCATATTGAGCTCCAAGCTGATGACGTGCCTCTGGAGACATTGGCAGAATGGCAACTACTGGACGTACAGCAAAATGCCAGAGATGTGCACAGACGTGAATGCCATTGCCTTGTCCATGAGCTTTATGCAGCATTAGCAAGGCGAGAGGGGGTCAAGGCACCTGGAGTCTCCACCAGACCCTCGTCCTTCTTAGGTTAGTAGGGAGGTGCAAGTGTGTCTTGCAAGGGAGGAGGATCGGTTGCCTTCTGCTTCTGCATCTCCTCTCAGGGCTCTCCGAGTGTGTACAGCTGCTCCACAGTCCCTAACCCAGTGAACTCAGCACCTGCAGTAGCCATGACAACAGAGGAGGGTCCTGCACCTCATAGGAGCACCTCAGCAAGCCGGGGCCCTGCTGGCCTCAGGCAGACAGAGGACGGCTGCCAAGGTCAATCCCAAGTCATGGGGCAGCAGGATCAGGAGCCTACCTCCACATCAGCTGCAAGCACAGGGAAAGCACCACGTAGGAGCACACATAAGAGAGTTAAGAAGAGAACCTAGCTGCACTTGGGGTTAACAGTTATTTAGATTTTGTATGTGTTAAGGCTTTATTACGTTGTGCCACTCAATAAATGTTGGACTCACTGCTGTTGGTCATCCTCTCCATTCTGGCTGCATTGTTAGGTCTCATCTACAGCCTTGCTTCTTCAGTGGTCTGCTAGTGTTGGAGTAGGCCGTGTCTGGTCAACTCCTCAGCTTTGCCAGTGTGCGCTATGTACCCAGATGCTGGGCGATGGAGATCAAGGAGGCGATAGCAAGACCGCATAAAAATTAGACTTTATTGCACTGACTGTGAAAGGGCATCAGGGTCACAAGAAACGGGTGTGTCTGAGATTGTCCTGAGCTCCCTTGAGTGTTTCTTTTTATATCTTACCTCTGGTCTAAGAGGTTCCTCATATTGTGCTGCCTGCTCAGCAGCCTCCTCCACATGCTCCTCATTGGATGAGGAGTGGTGATCGATGATGTCCTGAATATTCAAGGCCTCCCCCCTCTGCAGCACAATATTGTGCAGAGCACAGAAAACCACAGCTATACGCAAGACCCTCACTGGGGCATAGTGAAGTGCTTCACCGGATGGTTGCTCAGGTGGACCCATAGCAGATACTGTACCTCTGCTCTGCTGCAGTGGGTGAGTTCCTCACAGGCGTGAGCAGCCATCTCTTCAATGGGTAGACCTTGCCGCTGAGAGTCCATCCATGAAGGCGCATGGGGTCCGGAACAGCGCTTGCCCCTGGGAATGCTGAAGTATGTAGGCATCGTGACTGCTTCCCGGGAACTGTGCACACACATGAAGGATCTGCTTTCAATAGTCGTAGCCTAGTTGGACATTGATGGAATGGAAACCTTTTCTGTTGATGAAGGCCATTGGCAAGCCCATGGGAGTCTTGATGGCTACAGGCATGCAGTCGATGACACCTTGCACCAGGGGGAATCCAGCAACGGCCCCATAGCCAATGGATCTCTCTGCCTGACTGGTCATGTTGGTTCAGTAGCACATATGGTTACCAGCCTCTTGTAAAGGGCGTTGGTCACCTCCTTGATGCACCAATGGGCTGCAGCCTGTGATATCCCACACATGTCCCCAGTGGATCCCTGGCGAGATCAAGAGGCGTAGCATTTGAAAGCCAAGTTGATCTTCAAAGCCACTGGCATTGGGTGTCCATCCATCTCCTGCAGGTCTCAGCTCCTCCTGGAGCATGGTGCACAGATCAGTGACCACCTTCCTGAAGAGCCTCAATCTGTGATGACACTGCCACTCAGACATCTGGAGATAGTTCAGCCCTGCATGGTGGACTCTCTCCTCAGCATAGGCCCTTCTTCGCATACGAGGCTGCTGGCATGCCCCACTGTGGTCTTCTCTAGGGTGCCCACTCAGAGGCTACTCCTGGCATTCCTGATGTGCCCCTTCTTGTGCCTGGACCTCCCTCCCTCTGAGCTGCTCCTCCTTCTTGGGGTGGGGATGGGGATCAGGGTGGATTAGGTCAATGGCAGGTGGGCTCTCTCCTAGTCCGGCATGTTCTTTACAACTCAACTCTCCCAAGACCTTTCTCTGACTCAGCCCTCGGAAGCAAGTACCACTGACCCTCTGTCACCCTTGCAGCATGCTTCCTCAGTGCTGGCAACTTCATACGCTCCCTCAGTTCAATCCAGAAGGTGGATAATGTTGACCATGCGGGATTACATTGTACAGGCTAAATTATTGATCGGATTTATTTGCAATTAAAATGATTCTCAGAGGCAGAAACACAGGAAAATTGATATATGCACAATTGGAGATTTACAATACAGATGAGGGGATGACAGTTTAAAAGAGTTCATCATTTATTCAACACTAGCTGGTCAATGTCTGCAGGCACGGTTCTGCAAAAAATCTATAAGAAGCTCCTTATGAATTCAGTCCACCTTTGACTGAACTAAACAAATGAATAGGCACTATGCCTGACATTTATACATTGGATGGACATAAGAACATAACAAAATAGGAGTAGGGGTAGATCATTTGGCCCTTAGAGCCGACTACACAAGTCAATAAGATCATGGCCAATCTTCTATCTAAACTCTGCCTCCCCATCCTATCCCAATATCCTTGATTCGCTTTGTATTTAAATATCTATCGATCTCTGTCTCAATGACTAAACATCCACTGTCCCCTGGGGTAGAGAATTCCAAAGATCCACAACCCTCAGGGTGAAGAAATTTCTCCTCATCTCGGTCCTAAATGGTCAACTCCTTATTCTCAGACTGTGAGTCCATGTTCCAGATTCCCCAGCTGGGGGGGAACATCCTCCCAGTATCTACCCTGTCAAGCCCCTTAAGAATTTTACATGTTTCAATGAAGTCACTTCTCATTCTTCTGTACTCCAGAAAATATAGGCCTAATGTACTCAATGTCTCCTGATAAGACAATCCTCTCATCCCAGGAATCAGCCAAGTGAACCTGTGTTGCACTCTCTCTAGGCCAAGCATAGTCTTCATTATGTAAGGAGAGTAAAACTGCACATAGTCCTCCTGGTGTGGCTTCACCGGGGCCCTAAATAAGTGCTATAAGACCTCTTGGATGCAAAATCCGACATTGCAGTGTTGGCAATATTGAACCCCGGAGAGCTGAAAATGGAACCCAAACCACTCTGGTCATTCTGATGTGGCCTGCATAGCATACAATGTTTGTTGTTCTATTCTGGAAAGCCAGTTTATGAAGAATGATGCTGCAGCCAATCTTTACTCAGTCTTAGATTTATTTACAGAGTGAAACATTACAAGCATGCAGCTCCTAACTCAACCCCACAGCTTCAATAAGTATCTGTTTACAGTGCTCAAGTGAAATCCTAATGAATGCCGACCACCTGCAAAAAATTAAACACAACTAATATACAATTAACACTTGTAAGGGCATTGGCGTGGGTGTGCCGTGCATGCACTGGATGCATGCAGAATGGACAGATTGTGGTGTCATGTCAACCACTGATTTGGCACCTGACCATTTTGAACCTTGCAGTTCCTGTTAATGCCCTGTGTTAAACATTCTCCGCTCAACATACTTTCAGCTGCATGAGGGACTCTCCACTAATTCTATTTAAAGTGCTCAGCATGGGACTTTCAGGTGAAGTGCTTTTGATTTTCATTTGTTGCTGCAGAGTTAGTGAAAGTACTGTGTTATTGGAGGAGTTGTGAGAAGTTGTTGGAGTCAAATGGAGTAGTGCTAGACCTTTCCAAGGAGTTCAGAGGATTTTGAAGCTCTGTCAGCAGAAAGCCCGCTCTCATTCATGGGGGCTATAGTTGCAGCTCCTGTTGGGCTGCAGCACACCAGGGAGATGGAGCAGGGGCAGCAGAGAGGGGAAACTGTTTGCAGAGGGAGGAGGAGGAGCAGGGCTCTTAGCAGGAGACCGTACCCACCTAAGGTCCCCAGAGAGCACTTCTCCTACCTGCACCTCAGCCAGGAGTAGTGTCTGTGGTGGCTACACTCCACCAAGCAGGGGATTACTGAACTGTGCCACCTCCTCCGTGAACCTGCAGCCGTAGAGCAGGGTGAGGGTGGTACTGCCAGTCGTCCTCAATTTCAGTGCAAGTAGATCCTTTCAGGAAGGTGCTGGAGAGGGTAGCAATGGTACAGGGAGTCATCAATCACAAACACGTGCTTCTGTGGGCACCACATATTAATTGGGAGATGTAGAACAAATACAAGGGCTGCTGCTCCCTGAACATGCAGTTGGTGTGTGACCATGCTCAGAGAATCATGTTGGTGAATGCCTGCTATTCTGGCAGCAGCCATGACACTTTCATTCTGCATCAGTCAGCTGTACCTGCCATATCTGAGGCAACACGGCGAACCAGATATTGGCTGCTTGGTGACAAGGGCTATGCTGGATCATGACTTCCCTCTGCCACCTGACCACAGGGACCAGTGTAAGTACAGTGAGAGCCATGCTGTCACCAGGATTGTCGTGGAGTAATCCATTGCTGTTCTAAAACAGCTGTTCTGCTGCCGCTCGGGGGAATGGGGGAGGTGGGTGGGTGAGGTGGGTAGGGGCCTCCAATACTCACCAGAAAATGTCTATAAATTCATGGTGCTCTGCTGTGTCCTCCACAATCTGGCTCTCCTAAGGATGCAGCCTTTGCCACCAGGCCTTCCGCGAGGACCTGAAAAGGAGGAAAAGAAAGGGAGGAGGCACCCTGGACCTCTTCACTCCAGACAGGCTGTCTGTCTGTGGTTAATTAGACCCGGGCTCCCCATATCATCACTGTTCCAAAATTCCCCACTTCTCCATCCCTCTGCTACGGACCATCACAGCGTCTGTTTGGCCAAAATCCCGAAATAAAACACATCACAAAACAACCATTCCATAACGACTTTATCCAACACTTTCAATAATACATAAAAACTGACTATTCACCCTTTGTGCATTCCCTTAGTGCTTGTCTTACATGTGCCTTTACCTGTCCCAGTGCTCCTACACAGTGATACCCAAGTGGCTGCAGCATGGCTGGTGGGAGACTGCTGACTTTCAGTGGGCGAAACTGCAGATGGCTTTGCAGGACAACCTTGAGCAGCTCTAGGCCTTGAAGGCCTGGATTCGGACTTCACCACCTCGACATGGGTGGCAGCAGTCTGCTGGCTGGCTGAGAGGCAACTGCAGGAACACAGGCGGAGTGGCAGTGGTGGAGAGGATATCAGCTTCTGGCAACATGGAGCCACTGTCATTCACTTAGGGCAGTTCCTCAGCAATCCTAGTAATCATATGGAGCACAGATTGTTGGCCTGCTGTGTGAGCCTGCATGCCCCTTTGAGCACTGGTATCTACAGCCATAATGGCAGCAATCTGAGCCTACATGGCAACAAGCATGGATCTCATGTCCTTGGTACAGCACTCTATGTTGGGTGGATTCTACTTGTGCTGCAAGCTGAGAAATCGGTCAAAAGATTCTACATCACTGTTGGGTCCGCATGTGCTTTCATGGAGTTGGCCACCACTTCCACGCTGGAAAGGATGGGCTCCAAACTCTGTGCGAAGCCCTGTGACAAGTTAGAGTCAGATTCCTCAATGTTTCTCGACAACGACAGCAGGCTCCATGGCTGGCCTGGCAATGCACCAAGGATCTCCGTGTGCATGTTCATCAGTGTTCTCCTGGACGTCGCTCCATCAAAGCCCTTACCTGAGTCCTCTTCAGCAGAAATTTTATGTGATCTTGCCACCCACCCCCCACCCCCCCTCCCCAAAGTACCTGCCACATATGTTATCCTTCACCCCTGTCCTGGCTGCAGGCCACCCTTGCCTGATGATTCACCATGTATGGATACCACCTTTATACTACCCTCTGAAGTACACACAGTGTCAGTGTCTGAGCTGGTGGCTGTGAGTGTCAGATCAAGTGACAGTGCTTCCACATCAGATGTTTACTTTTGCTCACGTTGTTCATGGTGAGGCTGCACTGCCTGGCCAGGTGGCAGGTCCTGGGTATCTGAAAGCATAAATACAGAAGGGGTGGGTTAGACTGAGGAGTGGGTGGGGTGGAAAGCAAGAGGTCCATGATCACACTATCTGCAGTTTGCACTTCATGCCAGATGGCGAAGGTGCATTAGGTAGGAACATACCATCGTCCTGGATGCTTTTGGTGATCCCAGAAGATACGGGTGTGTCCGTCCTGTGCCAAGTTCTCTGCAGGTCCCTCCTATTATGTGTGACCTTGTCCTGCAAGAGCGAGGGAGGAGTGCCAGTGAGTGTGTTGCAAAGTGTTTGAGTGTGTGCCTTTTATGGATGAATAACTGGAAGTATGTGGAAGCTGCAAGGTGTGTGTATGAGTCTTTCAGCAGTGGTAAGTGTGTGAAGGTGAGGTGGAGCATCTGCATGCCTCTCAAGGGCAATTAGGGATGGGCAATAAATGCTGGGCTTGCCAGCATTGACCACATCCCATGAGAGAATAATAAAAAAAAAGAATCCTGATTGTTGATGGATAAGTGATGGGATGTAGTGCATTGAACAATGTGTGAGGTTGGTGGTGCAGTGGAAAGAAGATGAATTTGAAGATGTATTCACTTACCTTGACCACTCGTGTAAGATCATTGAGCGTTTTGCAGCACTGCAGCCAGGTGCCCAGGGCCATACTCCTCAAATTGACCTCCATGGCTACCTGCTCTCATTCCCTTCACAGGTTATGCCTGGAGGATCACTGTGCCCCCTGTGTGGAAATATGACCTCTCAACTCCGTTCCATCTCCTGGTCCAAGGCCTCTAGCACCACATCAGAGAATCTGGGATCCCTCTCTCTGGCTTTCTGCTCCATTGGTACTGTTATTCCTTCTCTGAAACATTTCTTGATACAGTTTCACCAGCTGCTGCAGCCTGAATGTGCCTCCACTTTAAGAGGTGCAGGCTACTTTTAAGAAATACAGGCAAACTGCAACTGATGTTATCTACACAGGCAACTGCTGAGCGTGTAGCCAGTCAGCAATGCATTTTGCACTGGTCTGCACACCACAAGCATTGAGATGAGCAGGCAGCACAAAATTTACATGCTGCCTGCATCACCTTGACCAGGTGTGGTATTATCATGTATTGTGATCCCTGTGCCCACTAACGAGCTTAATTGAATTTTTATCCCCTGTACTCTTATATTTCAATCCCTCTGTAATAAAGGCTAACAGGCCATTTGCTTTCCTAATTGTTTGCTATACCTGAACATTAACTGTCAATGATTCATGTACATAGATACAGAAGTCCTTCTAAATACCAACATTCCCCAGTCTCTCACCATTTAAAAAAAAAAATCTGCTTTTCTATTTTACCTACCAAAGTGGATAACTTTACACTCCTCCACAATATATTCCATCTGCCATATTCTTGTCAATTAACTTAACCTGTCTATATCCTGTTTATTCATGCTCTCTGTTTTTTGTCTATTAACCAATTCTCAATCCATATTACCCCAAATCCCATGAGTCCTAACTTTTTGTAATAACCTCTCATGCGACACCTGATCAAATGCTTTTAGAAAATCCAAATGCACTACATCTACTGTTTCCCCCTTATCTACCTTGCTAGTTGCAACCTCAAAAAAAACTCTAACAGATTTGTCAAACATGAGTTGCCTTTCACAAATCCATTTTGACTGTCCAGTCATATTATGATTTGCCAAGTGCCCTGTTACCATGTCTAGCATTTTCACAGTCATTGATATCAAGCTAACTGGCCTGTAGTTCCCTGTTTTCTGTTTCATTCCTTTCTTGAAGAGCAGGGTTACATTTGCTACCTTCCAGTCCATGGAGACCATTCTAGAATCCTGCAAAATCTGGAAGATCAGAACTATTGTATCCATTACCTTTGTAGCCACCTCTTTTAAAACTCTAGAGTGTAGACCATCAGGTCCAGGGGATTTGTCAACTTTTAGTCCCATTACATTCACCAGTCATATTTCTTTACTCATACTAATGTCTGAGTTCCTCATTCTCACTGGAACCTTGGTTCCTCAATATTTCGGGAATGTTTTTTGTATTTTCGATGTGAAGACAGGTACAAAGAATTTATTTAATGTATCTGCCATTTCCTTATTCTTTTAAGAGAAGAAATGTTTACAGAATAGTAACATTTTGATAAATAATAGATAATGACAAATAACTTGCTTTTCCTCTCTGGGATTCCCAGCTTCTTCAGTGTGCCCAGCCTTACCTTCTCTCCAACCTTTTGTCACCTTGGTAGGATCGGCAGTATGGATCCTGGACAGTCATCTGGGTTTTCAATTTAGAAAAACGTAACTGGATATTCACTGGAAAGTACCTGTTGAATCACAAACATCTGGCACAAACATCTTAAAGAAAGACTTGAATTTATATAGCACCTTTCACGACCACCTGATGTGCCAAAGTGCTTTACAAGCAATAAATATTTTTTTGAAGTGTAGTCACTGTTGTAATGTAGGAAACCAATTTTCGCACAGCAGGTTCCCACAAACAGCAGTGTGATAATGACCAAATAATTTGTTTTAGTAATGTTGATTGAGCGATAAGTATTGGCCAGGACACCAGGGAGAACTCCGCTGCTCTTCTTCAAAATATTGCCCTAGGATTTTTTATGTCCACCAAAAGGGTGGACAGGGCTTTGGTTTAACATTTCATCCAAAAGACAGCATCTCCAACAATGCAGCACTCATACACTACTGCAGTAAACTGTCAGCCTAGATTTTTGTGCTCAGATTCTGGAGTTGGACTTAAACCCATAACGTTTTGACTCGGAAGGAAAGAGTGTTACCAACTGAGCTACAGGATTCAGTTAGTATTAGGGCTGTAGGTAGGGTTTTAAATTAAAAAGAGTGGGGAAATGGTGGGGAAATTTATAAATCTGAAGAGAAAAGCAGGGTAGGGTAACAATTTGGGTAAAGATAAGCTGAGTGTGGCAGGAAGTGAAAGAGTTTACAAATACTTCCTTCCATCCTACCTATTAACATTATGCTTGTGAGATTCTGACCCTCTTCCTAATCACTCCTGTCAAATCAATAATTGGATCTTAGTTTCTAATTTGTAAGGACAAATATTTTCACACAACATTGTTAGTTATCTTGAGCACTTGGAGTTTGCCTGCAGCATTAATTAATCCTGGGTCAGAGAAATAGAATGCAACTCATGACAACGAATGAGTTGTTGGGATGTTAAAAATCATGATTAATTTGGCAATGCAGAGGGCCAACCTTCAAACTACTGAGAAAATAGTTGAAGATTCATCAATACTAGCCCAGTTCAGGCACCTGCACATGCCGGATGGTTCTGCACCTGAAAAAGGTTAGGCCCAACGTCCTTCCAGGGAAATGAACCAGTGCTGTGGGGGAGGCTTTCAAATATTTTGGTGGGGGCTGGGGCACCAGGACATAGCAGCAGAGGGGATATACCAGGTGTATAGAGAGCCAAGAGGGACAAACAGCAACAGAACAAAGAATAGTGTAGAAAGAGCAGGAATTGAAAAAAAGGAAAATAGGAAAGCCGACGAGCATGGTGAAGGAATGTTTATTTGTTATAACGAATCTTACAAAAAGTTTGACGAGCTTCCAGGGCAAGTTTCTTTTTTATTTTATTCATTCATGGGATGCGGGCGTCACTGGCAAGGTCAGCATTTATCATCCATCCCTAATTGTCCTTGATAAGGGGGTAGTGAGCTGCCTTCATGAACCACCACTGGCCATGTGGTGTAGGTACAACCACAGTGCTGTTAGGGAGCGAGTTCCAGGATTTTGACTCAACGATAGTGAAGGAACAGTGATATGTTTCTAAGTCAGGATGGTGTGTGGCTTGGAAGGGAAATTTCCTTATTCTTTCTTGGGATTTGGACGTCATTGGCAAGGCCAGCATCTGTTGTCCATCCCTAATTGCCCTTGATGACTGAATGGATTACTAGGCAAATTCAGAGGGCAGTTAAACGTCAACCACATTGCTGTGGGTCTGGAATTACATGGAGGCCAGACCAGGTAAGGACAGCAGATTACGTTCCCTAAAGGGCATTAGTGAACCAGATGGGTTTTTACCACAATCGATGATAGTTTCATGGCGCCATTACTGAGACTAGCTTTCTATTCCAGATTATTATTAATTAATTGAATTTAAATTCCACCAGCTGCCATGGTGGGATTTGAACCTGTGTCCCCAAGATATTACCCTGGACCTCTGGCCACCGTCAACTTTTACATGCGGTGATGGTTTCATGCGTTTTCTGCCCTTGTTTCTCTAGGTGATAGAGGTCACACATTTGGAAGGTGCTGTTGAAAGAGTCTTTGCAAGTTGCTGCGGTGCATCTTGTAGGTGGTACGCACTGGTGCCACTGTGCCCTGGTGGTGGAGGCAGTGAATGTTTAAGGTGGCGGGTGGGGTACCAGTCAAGCGGGCTGCTTTATCCTGGATGGTATTGAGCTTCTTGAGTGGTGTTGGAGCTGCACTCATCCAGGAAAATAGAGAGTATTCCATACTTATACATTGCAGATGGTGGCTTTGGGGAGTCAGGAGGTGAGTTACTGGCTGCAGAATTCCAAACCCTGACCTGCTCCTGTAGCCACATTATTTATATAGCTGGTCCAGTTAAGTTTCTGATCAATGATAACCTCCAGGATGTTGATGGTGGGGGATTCAGCGATGGTAATGTTGTTGAATGTCAAGGGGATATTGTTAGATTCTCCCTTGTTGGAGATGGTCATTGCCTGGCACTTGCGTGTCATGAATGTTACTTGCCACTTATCAGCCCAAACCTGAATGTTGTCCAGGTCTTGCTACGTTCCACATAAGGTTATATAATATAGTGGCTATAATGGAAACTCAGCTTAAACATGGACAGGCTCAGGAACTAAATATTGTATTTGTGAGGGTAAGGGAGGGAAAAGACACAGCGGGCAGGAGGAAATGATGGTATTGATCAAGGATAGTATTACAGTTTTACAGAGCAATGATCTACTAGAGGATTCAAAGACTGAATCAATTTAGTTTGAGTTAAGAAACATTAAAGGAATTGTCCTATTGTTGGGTGTTTACTATAGATCATGTGATACTGCGAAGGAGATATAGGAGCAAATCTGTATGAAAATTACAGAGAAGTGTAAAAATAATAGAGCAGTAATAGTAGGGAACAGTAATTAACCTAATAGAGACTGGGATAGAATAGAGTAAAGGGAAAGGGGGTAAAGAATGTTAAATTCCAGAAAGCTTGTTATGGAAGGATAATGCTGGAGCCTATATTTATTCATTTTCACATTTATTGTGCATAGTAAAAGGACTACAAGCATGTAGCTCCTCACTCAAAACCCTCTCCCAGTCCCAGCGAGTGTCTGCTTATAGGTGCTCAAGTAAGACCCCAATTAACACCTTCCACCTGCATATAATTAAATAATTGACACACAATTAACAGATGTGTACAGGAGAACTTCCTTAATCATTACATTACTAGCCAAATGAAGGAGGGAGCAGTGCTGGATATAGTTCATGAAAATGAAGGCGGGCAAGTGGAGTGTGTTGCAGTGCGAGAGCATCAGGACAGTAGTGATCATAATGCCATGAAGTTGTGAAAAGGAACAAAGAAATATCAAAGGTCAAAATACCAAATTAAATGAGAGCCAATTTCAGTGATTTGGGAAGGGATCAAACAAAGGTGGACTGGAAACAAAGATTGGCCAGGAAAGCAGTAAATGAGCAATGGCGGGCCTTCAATGCAGAGATATTTTGGGTACAAACCAAACGTATTCCCTTAAGGATAAAAGATGGGGCATCCAAAGCTGGAGTTCCCTGGATTTCAAAGGAAATCGAGGTTAAAATAAAACAGAAAGAGCAGGTTATGACAAATATCATATACAGAATACAGTAGGAAACTAGGCAGAATACAGAAAGTTCAGGGGAAAAATAAAAAAGGATACAAGAAGAACAAGGAGTGAGGGGCGCATGGAATGGAGACTTCGTCTGAGGGAGATATAGTCAGAGTGTGAAGGTGGGAATTTGGTTCATGTGGGAGTTTGGTGCAGAGGGGGAAAGCGGAATTGACATGTGCCGTTCCAGCAAAGAAGCTAAGTGATTAGTTGGTGAACATTTTCTCTTATCTAATGTAAGGAATTTTAATTCGGGTTAATAGAACATTAATTGGAATAATAAATATAAGAATCTTTTGAGACTCAGGTGATTTATTAATAAGGTTTTATTAGTTGTAGTAAGGTTTACCAGCAACAGTAAAGCTCACTAATAGTGGGGCTTAGTAATAGTGGGGTTTATTAATTATAAATTAATTAACATATTATAAAGATTGCAGGGCAGGTGGTGTATTGCGGCTACAGTATGTGGGAGCTGGTGGATGCCAGTGTGATCACGGCAAACATGTCTGCAGTAAGTGTCTGCGGCTTTAGAAGCTTCGGCTCAGAGTCAATGAGCTGGAATCTGAGCTACAGACACTGCAATGGGATGCATCAGGGAGGGGGAAAGTTACCTGGACACTTTGTTCCAGAAGGCAGTCACACTCTGGATTATTACCTGAGCCACAAGCAAATTGGAGTAGGGTAAATAAGATAAGAGAGATAAATGCGGTGGCTCAAATATTGGTGTGGGAGAAATGGGTTTTGATTCATGGGGCACCTGTACTGCGGAATGTGGGAGCTGTGCCTTTGGGATAGTCTTCACCTGAACCGTGCTGGTACCAGTGTTCTAGCGAGTCGTATAACTAGGGTGGTAGAGAGGGCTTTAAACTAAATAGTGGGTCTGAGGGATCAAGTGAGGGAAGATGAGATAATTTAGAGAGAGAGGAGAAGACAAGAGAGCAAGGTAGCAATAAGGCAATTAAAAATCTGTGTGTGGCAGAAAGGGAAAATTGGAGGGAAACAAAACTGGTAACAGAAGAGTAGTAAGCGAAATTAGAAGACAGACAAAGAGAAGGCAAGCATCAAATAGGATCAGAATGTGGGATAATATTAAAAAGACAAAGTTAAGGGTACTCTATCTGCATGCACACAACATTCGCAACAAGGTAGATGATTTGAAGGCACAAATAGAGGTAAATGGCTATGATTTAATTGCCATTAAAGAGACGCAGTTACAGGGTGACCAAGACAGAACTGAATATTCAAGGATATTCGTCATTTAGGAAGGACAGGCAAAAAGGAAAAGGAGGTGAGGTAGCGCTGTGAATAAGGGATGTGGTCAGTACATTAGTGAGAGAGGATTTTAGATCGAAGAATCAAGATGTCAAATCATTTTGGGTAGAACCAAGAAATGGAAAGGGGCAGCAAACATTGTTGGGAGTTGTTTATAGGCCGCCAAACTGTAGTAGTAATGTTGGGCATGGTATAAATCAGGAAATTAGAGGTGCATGTAACATGGGTAATACAGTAACAATGGGCGACTTCAATTTACATATTGACTGGCTAAACCTAATCAGTGCTAATGCTGTGGAGGATGAATTTCTGGAGTGTGTATGAGGTGAGTTTCTGCAGTAGTGCATTGAAGAATTAACTTGGTATCGGGCTATTTTAGATTTAGTTTTATGCAATGAGAAAGGGTTAATTAACAACCTTGCTGTGAGGGAACCTTTTGGGAAATAGTGATCGTGATATGATAGAATTATACATTAGGCTTCCCCATCCCAAGGTTGCCACTGCAGGTGGCCATGAGGTTGCTGCTGACTGGATCCGTGTGCCCACATCTCTCTCCCTCTCAGGTTCTCCTCCTCACTGGGCTTGAAAGTTGCAGCTATGAGGAAAGATTGGATCGGCTAGGATTGTTTTCCTTAGAACTGATGAGGCTGAGGGGTGACTTAATTGAGGTGTACAAAATTATGAGGGGCCTAGATAGAGCAGACAGGAAGGATCTGTTTCCCCTAGTGGAGAGGTCAATTACCGGGAGCACAGATTTAAGGTGATTGTTCGAAGGATTAGGGGGACACGAGGAAAAATGTTTTCACTCAGAGGGTGGTGAGTGTCTGGAATTCACTGCCAGGATTGGTGGTGGAGGCAGACACCTTCAATTCTTTTAAAAGGTACCAGGACATGCACCAGAAGTGCTGTAACCTGAAAGACTATGGACCAGGTGCTGGAAGGTGGGATTAGATTGGGCGGCTAGTTTTTTCAGCCAGCGCAACCATGATGGGCTGAATGGCCTCCTTCTGTTCCCTAATTTTTCTATGGTTCTATGGCCCTACCTCCTGAATGGATAATGCCTGTGGCATCTGGGTACTGTCAGCCTGAAGGGCCACTCTTTCAGTTGCATCCTCAGCACTGCCCAACCCACTCCGCTCTCAGCCCCCTCTCAATTGACCCTCGTGCCAGGAGCTTGATGACCCGATGGAAGTGTGAACTCCCTGACTCCACAGATGCCAAATGCAGCAATAATTTCAGCTGCTGCCAAGTTGTTGCCCTTAAATACCTACTGGGGCTCTGATGCCCCACGACCGCCATGCACTCCTTGTAAAATTTGAATGGGTACATAAAATGCTGTTCAATCGTGTCTTCAACAATTTTAACAAGCTCTCAATTGTCGATTTTGAAAAAGCGCACTTCATTCTCACTTGACTTGTTGTCTGGTGCTGTAAAATGTGGACCTGATGTGATGACAGCAGAGGTCCGTCCCAGTGCTACCCCATGAGATTTTATGCTCCCCATCTCCAATGCTTTCCTCATCAGAGCTGAAAATCCTGGCCCTGGTGTGCAGCATAAGACTTTGGTGCCTGAAACATCGTGGTTGTTGTCTATGTGAGGTCTCCTTCAAGCTCAAATGCTTCTAATGATAATGATGGGAGATTGGAACTATTTCGATCATTTGAGACAGAGTCAGAGTCTGATACCGGAGCTAACTCAGTCTGCAGTACTCCATGGTGTTCTTCATTTAATCACATAGCATAAAAGGAGGCCATTCAGCCCATCATGCCCATTACGGCTCTTTGAAAGAGCTATATGATTAGACTCACACCCATGCTCTTTCCTCATAGCTATGTTGATGACTGACCAGCCAGTTTCCCTCTTTGATGGACCCAAAGGGGTCTCCTTTAACCAACAACTGTTTTTTCTGCCCACTCACCAACAACATATTGCATTTGTATAGTGCCTTTGACATAGTAAAATGCCACAAAGCACTGCACAGGTATGTTATCAAACAAAATCCTGTAGTTAGGTTTTAAGGAGTCCTTTAAAGGAGGAAAGTGAGGTAGCGAGATGGAGAGGTTTAGGGAGGGAATTCCAGAGCTTACGGCAGCTGAACGCATGGCAGCCAAATGGTGGGACAATGAAAACTGGGGATATCGCAAGAGATCAGAATTGAAGGAGAACAGCGATCTCTCAGCTTCAGATAACTTGGGAAACTAATGCTTTAACCTGTATGATTGTCTTAGCTGGATAATCTCGACAGACACTGAGGGTTCACCAACTCTTGACTCCTGTCATTCTGTGTCTAAACTCCCTGCCCTGGTAAATTGGGAGGTTTTCTATGGGAACAGATATATCAGGTAGTCTTTCTCATTTGTGTGAATTTCTTGGTAGTTTGATTGGAAACTTTAAGTGCACTGCTGGGTTTTTGCATGTGCCAGAAACCTAGCTGACCAAAGTAAGTCTTGCAGCAGTGCAATGAGGTTCCATTAAACGCTTACTTGAGGACAACCTCCCACTGGCATCATCCATTCTGCAGCATTGGTATACAGCAGGCAGAGTGTGACAAACTGCTGTCCAAATCAGTCAATTATTGCTGATTCAGACAGCGTGACGATCTGAAGATTCATGTTTGTATTGTTTGACAGCAGATAATTCGTAGCATGGACAAAAGCCCTGTAGCTATCGTGGGGACTGAAGCACATCCGTCAGTCCAGGGCCATAACAGATGATATCACTGTGATTAAACTAGCCAACTCTGTGAACATGACAAGTAGATGGAACAGATGGTTCTTTCCTTTATGGTCTTTACTTGCTATTGGGGCTTGACAGTGTTGTTAGTGTCTCAAAATATATTGGCTGCCTTTTCCATAAATAACACAGAGTTATACAGACATACTTATGGAATTTGTGCTGGTATTAATTTAATATTTCACTGTAACTTTGAAATGGTCTAGGTAAAGCTTAAATCTGCTGAAAGGTCATCAACCTGAAACGTTAACTCTGTTTCTCTCTCCACAGAAACTGCCAGGCCTGCTAAGTGTTTTGTCATGCTCATGAAGGGAACAGTAATGAAATATCAAATGAACTGGAGGAATTATGAAACAAAAGCCAATTATTGAACTGAACTACAAATGGCCACATTTATACCACAGACAAAATGGAGTAGAGGTCAGGTGACCCTTCTGTACTCTCAATAAACATATCCGTCTGTTGAGGATGAAACCATTATCCACATCTGAATTAGCTTTGGGGAAAAGCATTGAAATGTGAAACAGCTCATTCTATGAAAACAACTCCTGAATGGAGCAAACAAAGACTTTTCAGAGACCGACTGACTCCACAGCCAAGACTAAAATAATAGGTATGAAGCAACACCTATTCATCAGAATGGACCACATTCAGACACCATCATGTAACAATGGTTCCCATATCCTGGAACATTGTATGAATCACCCCAGGGGAGAGAGCTCTTAGTCACTTAACCAACACCCCAAGCTGGCAAGTTTCTACCTTAAAAGGTATCCCTCTGGAGCGAGAAAGAGAGCAGCAGCTGAGCAGCCTGAGAAGATCTCTTCCAAGCAGAACAGGTGTTAGACAGTTCCAGCTAAGCAGGTGTCCTGCTGATAAAATATTTTAACTACTGCAGCAGAGAAATTGCAAGGTGACTTTGAAACTCCCCATTTGCGAGAAGTGAACCAGGAAATTTCCCCATTGAATTTGGATAGAGGCTTAATCACAGGGAGCCTGCAACACTTGTTTAATCTGTTGTTGCAATACCACTTGAATGAATCTGTGCAGGTTATGGCCTGCTGCAGTTTACAGGAGGTGCTATACTTTTAAATAGAATGCTTTTAAGAAATGTTGCGATTATGCAGGAATAGCTGTACTTTTGTATGTGCGTAAATGCATTATATTAGGATTATGTTGTGTACCTTGTGTTTGGAATCATAATGTTATGTGAAATGCATATTTGTATGCTGTACTGGAAAGATAGTGAAAGACTGTGTTTAAACTAGCAAAAATAGCAGAAGTGGCTTTTGAGATGAGGCAGGATGTCTTGATGACTGCCCTTCGTTTCAAGTAAGACAGACTTGGGGTAACAGTAAGTGATAGACTTGTAGGCTTCATGGGGATGGGAATGTAACTAAAGATATTCAGAGGCCATTCACGACTAGAATGTTGATGGGGATAGCAAACATTCCCAATTGTGTGACAATTAGTTAGGCCATCAACCATCTATAGAGACACTGTATGGAAGGTGAGGTCATACCTGACCAAGCAAAAGGGTTAAGTTGGAATGTAACCTCATGTAGAATGAAGAAACACTCAGAGGAGGATAAAGGAAAGGTGCTGAGAGACATCAGCGGTACAAGACTCTGGTGAGACCGCACCTGGAGTATTGCGTGCAGTTCTGGTCACCGCATTATAGAAAGGATGTGGAAGCTATGGAAAGGGTGCAGAGGAGATTTACTAGGATGTTGCCTGGTTTGGAGGGAAGGTCTTACGAGGAAAGGCTGAGGGACTTGAGGTTGTTTTCGTTGGAGAGAAGGAGGAGGAGAGGTGACTTTATAGAGACATATAAGATAATCAGAGGGTTAGATAGGGTGGATAGTGAGCGTCTTTTTCCTCGGATGGTGATGGCAAACACGAGGGGACATAGCTTCAAGTTGAGGGGTGATAGATATAGGACAGATGTGAGAGGTAGTTTCTTTACTCAGAGAGTAGTAAGGGCGTGGAATGCCCTGCCTGCAGCAGTAGTAGATTCGCCAACTTTAAGGGCATTTAAGTGGACATTGGATAGACACATGGATGAAAATGGAATAGTGTAGGTCAGATGGTTTCACAGCTCGGCGCAACATCGAGGGCCGAAGGGCCTGTACTGCGCTGTAATATTCTAATTCTAAAAAAAAAGATTTGAAGACGAGACCATAATACAGTCAACAGAACACTTAGAGAGAAGACTGCACCACAGCAGCTTGGGAAGCAAGAACCGAGGACTAAAGGCCTGCTACCCGACCCAAACCCGACGGGAACCGATGACAAGTGTCGGGTTCAGGTTGGGTCGGGTTGCACTTCCGGGTCCGGCATTCGGGCTCGGGTCGGGTCAGGTCGGACACGCTCTATCACAGGTAAGTGGCTCCACTGTTAAGGTAATATTTTGACGAGATAGGTGGTTTTGTTACAGTTATTTTAAGCTTATGCAGAGCAGCAACAAAGCGAAAGTTAACTGATGGTCGGGCCGGGTCGGGCTCGGGTCGGATGTGGTTCTGTCGGGCTCGGGTCGGGTTTTTTTTGCAGACCCGAGCAGGCCTTTACCGAGGATGCTCTGTACTCTGCTGTATAACTACTGTCGTTGGTTAAGTATTGCATAGTAAATCCTTGCTATGCTTAATAAACTCACTATCTTGATTTAAGAATACCAGAGTCTGTACCTTGTGGGTCCTCCCCAAAACACATGAAATCTTACACACTTCATCCTTTTCAAGACAACAAACATTCAGGCCTGGACCAATGAAAGATCTCCTCCCAAAGAACTTCTAAAGATTTTCTTAAAACAACAAACTCTTTTACCACAATTGGACTGTAACTGCATACTATCACTCCCTATCTTTTCTTGTGGGTCTATGTGTGTGCATATGCACGAATGGGAGAAGTTGTGAACATCTTTTGGTTATTGTATGAAACAAACATTTGTCCCGTTTTCTTTACCTAAGAGCCGTGCCTTAGCAGGGAAAGATCAGGTTAGCAGCAGAATATCACCACGGCGCTCCAAACCCCAGAGCACCTTTAACCAACTGCATGGAAGATTGGCTCGTATATTTGTGATAAATTTTGGAAATATGCATCAGGTTAGTTAGCAGTAGATAGAGTTGGTTCACATTAATACATGGTTTACAACAAATTTACATTCCTTTGAGGCACAAAGCCCCAGCAGGAAAGGTGATCCAACCATGGCTAACAAGAGAAGTTAAAGATTGTATTCGATCAAAGGAAGAGGCTTAAAAAGTTGCCAAAAAAAGTAGTAAGCCTGAGGATTAGGAGCATTTTAGAATTCAGAAAAGGACGGCCAAGAAACTGGTAAAGAAAGAGAAAATAGAATATGAAAGTAAACCAGCGAGAAACATAAAAACGGACTGTAAAAGCTTCTATGTAAAAAGGAAAAGATTAGCAAACAGCAATTAGGGGACCACTACAGGCAGACACTGGTATATTTATAAGGGGGAATAGGAAATGGCAGAGAAACTAAAATACTTTGGGCTGGATTTGTTCTCCCCTGGACGTCGGGTTTCGAGGTGGGTGGGGGTGGGGGTTGGGGGGGCGGGGGCCTGAAGATGCCTCCAGGTGAGGGCCGCCACGCACCCCGACGCCGGGAGGGCCCGGCCCGATATTACTGGTGGCGGCGAGGCCTCGTGGCGCCGCCCGGCGACGAGACCCCCATTTGAATGTTTAAATAAATTAAACTGAATGAATTAATGATACTCACAGGATGCCTGATGTCCCACTGCGATTCTCAGGCTGGTTACTCACACCCTCGGATCCCTGTTCAGGGAATTGAGGCACCACACTGGTGGGGAGGGGGGAGGATGTAAGTTTATCAGTGTGGGGTGGGGAAAATTGTGTCAGTGCCTGCACACAGGCAGCTAACGCTATTGCCAGGGACGGACAACCAGCCCTCACCATGTGATCGGGAGGGGAAGGCCCACCCCAGCTGTTTAAATGAGCCACCACATGGAAGATTGCGGTGGCTCTGTGACATGCGGCCTGCATGAGCAGGCTGCCGTTTTTCACACCCACTGTCGATTCAGCCCTTTGTGTCTGTCTTCACGGGGGAAGATACAAACAACCTTTCAAGAATTCTAGAGAACCAAGGGACTAGTGAGAATTAGGAACTGAAAGAAATTAGTATCAGTAAAAAGTAGTACTGGAGAAATTAATGGGACTGAAAGTTAATAAATCCCCGAGACCTGATGATCTACATCCCAGAGTGTTGAAATGGGTGGTTGTAGAAATAGTGGATGCATTGGTGATCATCTTCCAAAATTCTATAGATTCTGGTATGGTTCCTGCAGATTGGAAGGTAGCAAATGTCACCCCACTATTTAAGAAAGGAGGGAGAGAGAAAACAGGGAACTACAGACCTGTAAGCCTGACATCAAAAGTAGGAAACTGTTAGGATATGATAACTGGGCATTAGGAAATAATTGTAGGATTGTGCAGAGTCAACATAGGTTTATGAAAGAGAAATCATGTTTGACAAATCTGTTAGAGTTTTTTGAGGATGTACCTAGCAGAACGGATAAGGGGGAGCCAGTAGATTTGGTGTATTTGGATTTTCAGAAGGCTTACAGGTCTGTGAGATTGAAGTGTTGATATCCAAAGGGACCTGGGTGTCCTTGTTCATAAGTCACCGAAAGACAACACGCAAGCAATTAGAAAGGCAAATGGTACGTTGGTCTTTATTGCAAGAGGATTTGAGTACAGGAGTAAAGAAGTCTTGCTGCAATTGTATAAAGCCTTGGTAAGAACGCACCTGGAGTATTGTGTACAGTTTTGGTCTCCTTACCCAAGGAAGCATATACTTGCCATTGAGGGATCCCTCCAATGGCGTAATTGTCCTATAAAGAAAGATTAGGAAACTGTGCCTATGTTCTCTAGAGTTTAGAAGAATGAGACGTGATCTCATTGAAGCATGCAAAATTCTTACAGGATATGACAGGGTAGATGCAGAAAGGATGTTTCCCTGACTGGGGTGTCTAGAACCAGGAGGCACTGTCTCAGAATAAGAGGTAGGCCATTTAGGACTGAGATAAGGCAGAATTTCTTCATTCAGAAGGTGGTGTATCTTTGGAATTCTCTACCCTGGAGGACTGTGGAGGCTCAGCCATTGAGTATATTCAAGACGGAGATCGATAGATTTCTAGATAATAAAGATATCAAGGGATATGGAGATAGTGCAGGAAAATGACATTGAGGTAGATGATCAGCCATGATTTAGCTGAATGACGAAGCAGGCTTGAGGGGCCGAATGGCCTACTCCTGCTCCTATTTCTTATTTTCCTATTAAGGGCCAAAGTTTAAAGTTAATCCGAACACACATTACTGATGAAGAATCCAACCTGAAATACTGAGCCAACGTTCTCTCTCAGATTCCAGCTATTAGATTAAACTTTGCATGATTTCATTCTGGATTTCCTGCAATCAGTTTTTCTTATCAAATTTGCTAATCTTTTGTAATATTTTTCGTAATTTGAAGAATTATTGGAGAAATGCATTCAGAAGGGCAAGAAATAAATGAGTACAAATATATTAGATGCATAATGCTTAGGCTAATGTTGTTACAAAGTGTTAACAGCGTGTTAAATACAGGATAACATATAGCTAGGGGTTATGAACAGTATTGAGATATCATGATTGATAAAACCATGAAGAGTGCAAACAAAATACTGGGGTTCATTTCTAAAGAAATAGAATTCAAAAGCAGGGAGGTAATGTTACAAAAGCAGAATACCATAGATGCTAGAAATCTAAAATAAAAAGATGAAATGCTGGAAATATCAGCAGGTCTGGTAGTATCTGTGGAGAGAGAGACAGTTAACATTTCAGGTCAATGACCTTTCGTCAGAATATAATGTTAAGGAAATGTTAAGTATATATAGAACCTTGCTTAGAACACACTTGGGGCATTGTGTGCAGTTCTGCTCTGCTTAATACAGAAAGGATTATGGAGACACTGGAGAAAGTGCAGAAATGATTCATTAAGATGATAGCAGAATTGAGAGGGCATAGCTAATATTAGTAATTGAGCAGATTGGAGCTCTTTTCTCTGGAAAAGAGAAGATTAATGGTGGACTTTCTCAAAATCTTTAAAATTATGAAGGGTTTTGATAAGGTGGATGCAGAGAACCTGTTTCCACTTTTGAGTGGGTCCAGAACCATGGAGCATAATATAAAATAGCCACTAGGTTCATAGAATCATAGAATGATACAGCAAAGAAGGAAAGCCATTCAGCTCATCATATCTCTACCGGCTCTTTGAAAGAGGCTATCCAACTTGTCCCACTGCCCTGCTCTTCCCCTGTGGTCCTGCAAATATTTCTCCTTCGACTATTTATCCAATTTCCTTTGACAGTTATTAATGAATCTGCTTCCACCATCTTTTTAGGCAGTGCATTCCAGATTTTTTACAGCTCGCTGAATAAAAAAGTTCTTCTCATGTCACCGCTAATTCTTTTGCCAATTACCTTAACTCTGTGTCCTTTGGTTACTGACCCTTCTGCCACTGGAAACAACTTCTCCTCCTTTGCTCCATCAAACCCGATCTAGGTTTTGAACACTTTGATTAAAACGCCTCATAACCTTCTCCGCTCTCATGAGTACAATTCCAGCTTCTCCAGTCTTCCCACATGACTGACTTTCCTCATCTCTGATATCATTCGAGTGAATCACCTCTGCACCCTCTCTAAGGCCTTGAAGGCATTGGCATCCTTCCTAAAGTGTGGTGCCCAGAAATGGATACAATACTTCAGGTGGGGCCTAACTAGTGATTTGTAAAGGTTCGGTATAACTTCCTTGTGTTTGTACTCTATGCCTCTATTAATAAATCCAGGGATCCCATGTGGTTTAACAGCCCTTTCAACTTTTCCTGCCACCTTCAAAGTTTTTTATACGTACACCCCCAGGTCTCTCTGCTTCTGCACCCCTTTTTCTTTTGTTTCTAAATGGCTTGAAAACCTTCAACCAGAGGCTATTCATTTGTGATGAAACCTGGTGGGATTTGATGTGCTGCTATTACTTGCTGATGACTGTAACTGTTTGTGGCACTGGTATCAGGTTGAGATAAGAGATATAACCTTTCAGTATTGCAGAAAAGGGGTCTCCAGAACCACAAAGACCCAACAACAACTTGTATTTATATAGCACATTTAACATAGTAAAATATCACAGAATGTGTTATTAAGCAAAATTAGACACCAAGCCCCCGTAAGAAGGTATTAGAACAGATGACCATAAGCTTGGCCAAAGAGGTAGGATTTCAGGAAGAAAGAGAGGTGGAGAGGTTTAGGGAGGGAATTCCAGAGCTTAGGGCTGAGGCAGCTGAAGACACGACCACCAATAATGGAATGATTAAAATCAGGGATACTCAAGAATCCAGACTCAAGAATTCCCCAGAGGTCTCCAAAGGCAAGGCTTTAGCGTTAAAAAACACACACTGTTAGGATCGTGATGATGCTATTGTCTGTTTCCACTCGTGGATGGTGGGATACAGAGGTGGGGGAGTCTAAAACGAGCAGCCATAAATATAAGATGGTCAATAATAAATCCAAAAAGGACCTCAGGATAAAGCCTGGCTTCCCGACCCGAACCTGGCTAGACCCAAATGCATGTGTCGGGTTTGGGTCGGGTTGGGTCGACATTCCGATTCCAGCATTTGGGCTCGGGTCGGGTCGGGTCGGGCTGGACACGTCTTCCGGGAAGTCACGGGATCAGGCTTACCCATGATTCCCCACAACTCCAGCTGCAGGAATAGCCTGCTGCCGGAACAGATGAAGGTAATTCGTGTTGGCTGTGGTTGGGTCGAGTCGGGTCGGGCGCGAAAATAATTAAAGGGCTTGGTCTCGGGTCGGATTCGGCTTGGCTGTGGTCGGGTCAGGCCTGGGTCGGGTTTTAATTTTATACCCGAGCCAGGTTTTACCTGAGGAGAAACTTCTGTATCCAGAGAATGGTTATAAGGTGGAACTCACTACCACCAGCTCTAAATGAGGTGAGTAGCATCGATGCATTTAAAGGGAAGCTAGTTAAGCACATGAGGGGGAAAGGAATAGAATGCTGATTTGACAAAGTAGGGTGGGAGGGAGGCTCATGTGGAGAGTAAATCAGCTGGCCTGAATGGCCTGTTACCCTGCTGCAAATTCTGTTTAATTCTAACTAAGCATCTTCATCCAATGTTATGGCAGGCTCACAAGCAGAGACATGATACCAAAACTGCAACATTTGACCAGTCATCCAGGGCATGAATTTTCCTGTTCTTACACAAAAATAGGCTGAGATTGATGGCTGACGTGACCTGTACGCTAATCCTTACTCTATCTTAAGTTTTCATTCTGCTTCTCAGTGTTTTTGATACATACTCATGGAAAAATTTCTAATGAATCTGTAGCTCATCAAGAACTAGTCTCAGCAAGACATTGGGTTTGTGTGTGAAATGGCGGGTGGCGGAGAGAAAAGGTCACTGTGGACTCTGGTAAACTGTATAAACCCAGGCATAGCTCCAACTGCAAGATTAATTTGCTGGGCTCCCATACATCCTTGGAGAAATCTATTGACCTTTTAAATTCTATCATACTGGACCTGAAGTTTTCTAAATCTTCTGAAGTATATTATATATTGGTATGATGACCAGGTGAGAAAGAGGTCTAGGGTTCCCTTTCTTACCGTAACAGGGTTTTATTTTTAAACACACTGTGTTTTAGCTCCCCCTTGGTGAATCCTTGTTCACCGCTTTCCAATTATAAGGCAAAGAAACCAGCACAACAGATTTTCTCAGGTTTAAAGAAGAAAAGTCAAATTTTATTAAACTTAAACTTAAGCTCTAATTTGTTTAACGCCTACGGATACACGACGTTCCCACATTAGTATGCACACACAATATACACATGCAGATAGAGACAGAAAGAAAACAGAAGAAATAAAGTGGAAATGTTTTTTGTGTTATGGTTCTTTGAGCTCACTGTAGTGCCCTTGATTGTAGGTAGATCTTGCTTTTTGTTGGGTCCCAGTATTCTTTTTAAACCTTGTTTGCTTTAGGAGACTTTTCTCTCTTGGGGTTCATGTGTCTTCAGTGGAGGTCTGTGAGAAACATTGAAACATAGAAAATAGGAGCAGGAATACGCCATTTGGCCCTTTGAGCTTGCTCCGCCATTCATTATGATCATGGCTGATCATCCAACTCAGTAGCCTGTACCCTCTTTCGTCCCATATCCTTTGATCCCTTTAGATCCAAGAGCTATATCTAACTCCTTCTTGAAAACATACAGTATTTTGGCCTCAACTGCTTTCTGTGGTAGCGAATTCCACAGGCTCACCACTGTCTGGGTGAAGAAATTTCTCCTCATCTCAGAGATGGGAGGCTGTGGCAAGTCATCCGGGAGAGATCTTCTCAGTCCAGGAGCATTTTGCTTTCTGCCCAAACTGTTTGTGCAAATTCAACAAACTCAGCTTGTCCAGCAGGTTAGTCATGTGACTAGCTGGTTTGACTATGTCCGTTTGTGTATTTGGCCATCTTAGGAGTCAACCTGGAATGTGAGTTGCCCGACCTTCAACGTCTGGTGATCAAAAGTCCATTGTGGGTTGAATGTGTCAGGGAATGGCTGCTTTGTCCTCCAACACTATCTGTTAATATGCAAATATCTTTCCAGCCAAGATCTGGCAATGTTTTTAAAGCAAGTTCTTTCTTTACTTCAGCAATAGTTTGCTGTGACGAAATTAATATGCCTCATGCTTGGAAGGTGGGGACCCGCGTGACACAGTGGCGCAGTGGTTATCACCGCAGCCTCACAGCTCCAGCGACCCGGGTTCGATTCTGGGTACTGCCTGTGTAGAGTTTGCAAGTTCTCCCTGTGTCTGCGTGGGTTTCCTCCGGGTGCTCCGGTTTCCTCCCACAAGCCAAAAGACTTGCAGGCTGATAGGTAAATTGGCCATTATAAATTGCCCCTAGTATAGGTAGATGGTAGGGGAATATAGGAACAGGTGGGAATGTGGTAGGAATATAGGATTAGTGCAGGATTAGTATAAATGGGTGGTTGATGGTCGGCACAGACTCGGTGGGCTGAAACAGCACTGTTTCAGTGCTGTATCTCTAACTAACTCTAACTAACTAACCTCCACACCCAGCGGAATGAAATGCGATTTGCGAAAAGCGCATTTAATTAAAAAGGTCGAGAGAAAATATAAGATACAGAAAAAAATGTATTTCTGTCATTCATTCACAAATCCTGAAACATATTAAAATCACCCCGTTTTTGGCATCCCAACAAACATGTGGTTCTTCTTTGGGGAAGTTTCTCTTCCGTTTGCCCATTTCCATGGCTGCCTAGGGTCTTTGTTCCTCCTGAGGTAATTTTTTTTTCAGGAGAGTTAGTAGTGGGCGGGTTTACCTTGAACTATCTTTCAGTGCTTTGCTGAGTCATGTAAAGGCTTTTGACTTTAGGGGGAAGGGTGGTCTCCTTTTTTCTGACTACAGGGGAGGATTCTTTGCTAATCTCTCCTTTGTCCTCTGGGACACTCCCGCCTGCAGGTATTTGTGCAGCCTGGACTTTGACTAGGTGAGGCATCACCATCACGGTTTCTCTGCTCCCTAGAGGTCTTTCTCTGTCTCTGCAGGTTCCTGTAAATGCTGTTAGCAACTCTGGTGGAGTGCTTCTAGTGTCTGCATTTATGTAGGAGGATGTTGCAGAGATCTCAGAGGTTTGTAGGGCTGGGGAATGTTGCAGATATCTCAGAGGTTTGTAGGGCGGGTGAATGTTGCAGAGATCTCAGAGGTTTGTAAGGCCAGGGAAGGTTACTGAGATCTCAGAGGTTTACAGTGCTGGGGAATGTTGCAGAGATCTCGGAGGTTTGTAGGGCGGGTGAATGTTGCAGAGATCTCTGAGGTTTATTGGGCTGGGGCATGTTGCAGACATCTTGCAGATCTGTAGGCCTGGGGGTTGTTGCTGAGGTTTCGGAGGTTTGTAAGGCTGGGGAATGTTACAGAGATCTCAGAGGTTTGTAGGGCTGGGGAATTTTGCGGAGATCTCAGACATTTGCAGGGCTGGGGGATGTTGCACAGGTCTCGGAGGTCTGTAGGGCTGGGAAATTTTGCAGAGATCTCAGCGATTTGTTTGGCTGGCAACTGTTACTGAGATCTCGGAGGTTTGTAGGGCTGGGAAATTTTGCAGAGATCTCAGAGATTAGTTTGGCTGGCAACTGTTACTGAGATCTCGGAGGTTTGTAGGCCTGGGGAATGTTGCAGAGATTTCAGAGGTTTGTAGGGCTGGGGAATGTTACAGAGATTTCAGAGGTTTGTCGGGCTGGGGAATGTTACAGAGATTTCAGAAGTTTGTAGGACTGGGAAATGTTACAGAGATTTCAGAGGTTTGTAGGGCTGGGGAATGTTACAGAGATTTCAGAGGTTTGTAGGGCTGGGGAATGTTGTCGAGATCTCAGAGGTTTGTAGGGCTGGGGAATGTTACAGAGATTTCAGAGGTTTGTAGGGCTGGGGGACGTTACAGAGATCTCAGAGGTTTGTAGGGTTGGGGAATGTTACAGAGATTTCAGAGGTTTGTAGGGCTGGGGAATGTTGTCGAGATCTCAGAGGTTTGTAGGGCTGGGGAATGTTGTCGAGATCTCAGAGGTTTGTAGGGCTGGGGAATGTTACAGAGATCTCAGAAGTTTGTAGGGCTGGGGAATGTTGTCGAGATCTCAGAGGTTTGTAGGGTTGGGGAATGTTACAGAGATTTCAGAGGTTTGTAGGGCTGGGGAATGTTACAGAGATTTCAGAGGTTTGTAGGGCTGGGGAATGTTACAGAGATTTCAGAGGTTTGTAGGGCTGGGGAATGTTGTCGAGATCTCAGAGGTTTGTAGGGCTGGGGAATGTTACAGAGATTTCAGAAGTTTGTAGGACTGGGGAATGTTACAGAGATTTCAGAGGTTTGTAGGGCTGGGGAATGTTGTCGAGATCTCAGAGGTTTGTAGGGCTGGGGAATGTTACAGAGATTTCAGAGGTTTGTAGGGCTGGGGGACGTTACAGAGATCTCAGAGGTTTGTAGGGTTGGGGAATGTTACAGAGATTTCAGAGGTTTGTAGGGCTGGGGAATGTTGTCGAGATCTCAGAGGTTTGTAGGGCTGGGGAATGTTGTCGAGATCTCAGAGGTTTGTAGGGCTGGGGAATGTTACAGAGATCTCAGAAGTTTGTAGGGCTGGGGAATGTTGTCGAGATCTCAGAGGTTTGTAGGGTTGGGGAATGTTACAGAGATTTCAGAGGTTTGTAGGGCTGGGGAATGTTACAGAGATTTCAGAGGTTTGTAGGGCTGGGGAATGTTACAGAGATTTCAGAGGTTTGTATGGCTGGGGAATGTTACAGAGATTTCAGAGGTTTGTAGGGCTGGGGAATGTTGTCGAGATCTCAGAGGTTTGTAGGGCTGGGGAATGTTGTCGAGATTTCAGAGGTTTGTAGGCCTGGGGAATGTTGCAGAGATTTCAGAGGTTTGTAGGGCTGGGGAATGTTACAGAGATTTCAGAGGTTTGTCGGGCTGGGGAATGTTACAGAGATTTCAGAAGTTTGTAGGACTGGGGAATGTTACAGAGATTTCAGAGGTTTGTAGGGCTGGGGAATGTTACAGAGATTTCAGAGGTTTGTAGGGCTGGGGAATGTTGTCGAGATCTCAGAGGTTTGTAGGGCTGGGGAATGTTACAGAGATTTCAGAGGTTTGTAGGGCTGGGGGACGTTACAGAGATCTCAGAGGTTTGTAGGGTTGGGGAATGTTACAGAGATTTCAGAGGTTTGTAGGGCTGGGGAATGTTGTCGAGATCTCAGAGGTTTGTAGGGCTGGGGAATGTTGTCGAGATCTCAGAGGTTTGTAGGGCTGGGGAATGTTACAGAGATCTCAGAAGTTTGTAGGGCTGGGGAATGTTGTCGAGATCTCAGAGGTTTGTAGGGTTGGGGAATGTTCCAGAGATTTCAGAGGTTTGTAGGGCTGGGGAATGTTACAGAGATTTCAGAGGTTTGTAGGGCTGGGGAATGTTACAGAGATTTCAGAGGTTTGTATGGCTGGGGAATGTTACAGAGATTTCAGAGGTTTGTAGGGCTGGGGAATGTTGTCGAGATCTCAGAGGTTTGTAGGGCTGGGGAATGTTGTCGAGATCTCAGAGGTTTGTAGGGCTGGGGAATGTTGTCGAGATCTCAGAGGTTTGTAGGGCTGGGGAATGTTACAGAGATCTCAGAGGTTTGTAGGGCTGGGGAATGTTGTCGAGATCTCAGAGGTTTGTAGGGCTGGGGAATGTTACAGAGATTTCAGAGGTTTGTAGGGCTGGGTGATGTTGCAGAGTTCTTGGAGGTTTGTGGGGCTGGGGAATGTTGCGGAGATCTCAGAGATTTGTAGGGCTGGGGAATGTTACAGAGATCTCGGAGTTTTGTAGGGCCGGATGGGGTTACAGAGATCTCAGAGCGATGTAGCGTTCATCTGTTGTGCTCAGTCTGGTTCACTTTGACTTGCAAATTGAATTGATTCCCTTAAATGTACAGCAAGCACCACTAATCCAGAAGTAACATTTTATTTCCCAACCGGTGATTCTTTTTATCGATGTTACAAAAATATGACCTCCTTGTTCATGTCAATGCATACCTTGCTTCCCATGTACATTAAGGCAAGGGAATCTCACTCTGTGAGTAGATTGTCCCCACTGTTGGGTCAAAAGCATATTACGACAGATGCTGGACATCTGAAATAAAAACAGTAAATGCTGAAAATACTCAGCAGTTACACAGTATGTGTGGAGAGAGATAAACAGAGTTAACATTTCCACCATCCCCCATTTGACCTACTTAAAACCTATTACATTTCAAAGTTTTCCCAGTTCTGAAGAAAGGTCATCGACCTAAGTATTTCCAGCATTTTCTGTTTTGACTCCACTACTGGGTGTTTGTTTAATTCCTACAATGCACCCAGTGACGACACCAAGTCCTCACAAGTCAGGTACTTTATGGATTAGGGAGAAATTAGTGTCCAGTACATTGCCTTAATGATGTATCAGTTCCTTGCTGCCAATCAAACTGATGTTTCTCTCCTATGCTGCATGCAATGGCAGAACGTTTCTCAGTTAATCTATGGTGATCACCTTTCAGTGCAGTGTGCTTTCATATGATGACCAGTGACCTTGCAAAGTGATTGTAATGAATTATATAATCTGGAGAATAAGTTCTGTCCAGGTGCCATATAGATAAGCTGCTTGCTTTATGCTACACTGGTTTGAACCAGTCCCAAGTTACCATGTTTGGGTTATGTGCTCTCTGAAGCTTTCACCAGGGCTAAAAAAAACAACCAACAGCACAAATCTCACTGAATACAAGAGACCTCATTAGAACCTCCGAAACAGGCAGGGGCTATTCTCTGCAAAATGTTCAATGGCATTCTCGCAGGCACTGACAGACCACGTTCAGTATAAATGACAGGGATCTTAAGAGACATGGAAGTATAAGCTGTAACGAGGACTTGAAGCTGTTTTCCTGCAGTAACATAGATGAAACTTCGAATCACAATCATAGCCATTTATAACCCAGGGTTGGATGCTGCCTTGCCATTAGGTGGTCCCTAATTTACTCTCTGCTTCTCACTCTCTTCATGCACTTTGACTCTTTCATCTGAATCCACATTCTTTCTCCAATACAATATGTTTCTTTCCTGTTTTCCCCTGGGGTTGACAGTGCCTGTGTAATTTCTTTCTAATATATTCCATTTATATACAAAAAAACAGCTGTCAGTGTACTGCATTATGTGTGATAGCACAAACAAACACAATGCATCAGCATCCTGTCAATGATGACATTGTGCTGAGAATATTATTTATATTAAAATGAACTACTTTAAACAAGTAATTATACCTCGTAGTACACTGGCTCCTGGAATAACTCCAGCATCGCGTTCCTGCAGGTGCTGCTGAGATAAGACATTGAGCTGTTTCTTCTTTGCCTCCTCCACTGTGGGGAGTGGAGATAATGAAGGCAATGATGCTTGTCCTGTGTGCAATGATAAAATTGGGCGAACCAGACTCTTACGAGTACATGCACGTACATTGTAAGGATTGAGGCAATTCCACCCCTGCTCCTTTAAAAATACAAACAAATTTAACCTCCTTTCCTCCCCCAGATTGCTTTGAAATAAGATATAATTTGGAAATGTCTCAGCTATTTGTGTGTATTTAAAAAATTCCCATCCTACAAAGATTTTGCAGTCCTTATATAGAGATGCACAAATTTATCGTATTCTCATCCTCTCCCCTTTTTAAAATCTCTTTCTCAGTTGAGAACCAGCTCCCTTTTGAAGACAATTTTTTCAGACAATGTTCATATTTATTGTTCATCTCGAGTTGCCCTGAGAAGGTGGTGGTGGGCCTTCATCTGGAACTGCTGCAGTCCGTAATGTGATGATGCTCCCACAGTAGTATTCCAGAATATTAAGCCAGTGATCATGAAGGAATGAAAACATATATTCAAGTTAGGTTGGTGTATGAGCACAGCCTTACGTGGTAATACAGTTCATGGGAGTAGAAGATGTGGTTGATGTAAGGTTGGTGAGTTGTTACAATGCATCCTGCAGGCAGTACATACTGCACCAGTGGTGATGGAGTGGATATTGAATTCAAGGATGGCAATCAAATGGCCATCTTTGTCCCTAATAGCCTTCAGCTTCCTGAGTGCTGGCGCACCTCTTCAGGCTTGTGGAGGGATCAGTTGCAAGAAGATTGAGAAATTGGCAATGTGTTGGTAGTCCGTGGCAAGAGGAAGGGAATGGATTCTATGGACATTGGCACTTCTCAGCTCATCTTTTATGAGTAGATGTCCATCATTCCCCATGGACTAAAACAAAGAAATCCTACTCTTTTTTGCTTTGCTCCACCAGCCCCTCTTTCGTAAAGTGTACACATTATGTACTGGGAGTTGCAGACCTCGAGACATTTTCCATACCTTTGATCTTGATTGAGATATCCCTTGAGGTGAGTTTTTACACTGTACCCTCTCCAAAGCCTCCACGTCCTTCTAGTAGTGTGGCGACCAGAATTGTACACAATATTCTAAGTGTGGCCTAACTAAAGTTCTGTACAGCTGCAGCATGACTTGCCTATTCTTATACTCTATGCCCCGACCGATGAAGGCAAGCATGCCGTATGCCTTCTTGACTACCTTATCCACCTGCGTTGCCACTTTAAGTGACCTGTGCACCTGTATGCCCAGATCTCTCTGCCTGTCAATACTCCTAAGGGTCCTGCCATTTACTGTATACTTCCCACCTGCATTAGACCTTCCAAAATGCATTACCTCATGTTTGTCCGGATTAAACTCCATCTGCCATTTCTCCGCCCAAGTCTCCAACCGATCTATATCCTGCTGTATCCTCTGATAATCCTCATCACTATCCGCAACTCCACCAACCTTTGTGTCGTCCGCAAACTTACTAATCAGACCAGCTACATTTTCCTCCAAATCATTTATATATACTACAAAGAGCAAAGGTCCCAGCACTGATCCCTGCGGAACACCACTAGTCACATCCCTCCATTCAGAAAAGCACCCTTCCACTGCTACCCTCTGTCTTCTATGACCGAGCCAGTTCTGTATCTATCTTGCCAGCTTACCTCTGATCCCGTGTGACTTCACCTTTTGTACCAGTCTGCCATGAGGGACCTTGTCAAAGGCTTTACTGAAGTCTATATAGATAACATCCACTGCCCTTCCTTCATCAATCATCTTTGTCACTTCCTCAAAAAACTCAATCAAATTAGTGAGACACAACCTCCCCTTCACAAAACCATGCTGCCTCTCGCTAATAAAAAGAAAATATGCTTTGCGCAGAGTGATAAGCCTGGAGTTCATGCAGGTAATCTTCTACATGGCAAACTATCAATTACAATGACGAAGCGCTCAGAGAAAGTCAGACAATTCTCCGCACAGGTCATAAGTAAAATAAAAAGAGAAAATACTTGAAATACTTGGCAGGTCAGACAGCATTTGTTGGAGAGAAACAGAGTTATGTTTCAGGACAATGACTTTTCATCATAACTCAAAAGAATGACAGATAAAATAGGTTTTAAGAAAGTACAGAGGCAGGGAAAGGTGGAAGGAACAAAAGGGAAGGTCTGTAATAGGGTGCAAGGCAGGAGAGATTAAATGACAAAAGGGATGATAGTTGACGGGTGTTTTGACAACTGGAAAGCTGTTAACAGTGGGCTTCTGCAGGACTCAGTACTCGGTGCCTTTCTTTTTGGAGTTTATATTAATAATTTAGACTCAAATGTAGAGGGAATGATAAAGAAGTTTGCAGATGATACAAAAATTGGCCATGTAGTTAACAGTGAACAGGAAAGCTTTAGACTGCAGGAAGATATAGATGGTCTGGTCAGTTGGGCAGAAAAGTGGAAAATAGAGTTCAATCCAGAGAAGTGTGAGGCAATGTATTTTGGGATGTGCAACAACGCAAGGGGGCACACAAGAAATGGGAGGATAGTGAGTAGTGTGGATGAACACAGGGACCTTGGAAGGTATTATTACAACCACGTGGTGCAATGTGGGTGGCTTCCACTGGTCAACTCCCCACCTGACTGCAGCAAGTGTGTTTGTATTAGAGTTTAGCCCCTTGGTGTTATATTTTTCAAATAACCAGTCAGCGACAGGTTTTCTTGTAGGTTTTAAAAACAGAAAATAAATTGTTCATTGATCAATAGGCCTTATCCCGAAATTGTTGCAACTGCATCCACTTGTGCATTTGCTCGCTCGCGTGTGTGCATGCACACACACGCACACAAACATAGACAAGAAACAGATAGAGAATGGAAAAAGGAAGGTGACTTTTAGTGAGGGGAAAGGTTACGATAAACCTGTTGAATTCTGTGGGAATCAAGTTCTAGACAGATGCAGGCCTGAGATGATTGCAGATTTCTCTCTTGATTGAAGGTCCCGTTGAAGATGATGGGTTACTTCTAGCTCTCACTGCTGTATAATGTAAAAGTCATATTTTACAGCAGGACATGTGCTTCCAGGTTTGGCTGGAACACAAGCTGTTAGATGTGCCTTCTCTCCTGGCTAAGTCTCTCTCTCTCTCTGGCTGTTTTTTTTCAGGTAGAACTACATTACTTCTCACCTCCTGGTAGGAGACATTCTTATCTCTTCTCCATGGTGATTGTACAAGGTGCAGGATGTGCCTACCTCACACCTCCTTTGTTTCAGAAGAAGACATTCAATTCTGGAATGTTTTAGCATAGGTGTAGGATGAGTTCCGTTGACGCCTTTTAGCTTTGAAGATTTGCCCTTTGTTTTTGTCAGTCAGTTTGAATACACAAAAGGCAGCTCCCCTTTTCTTCGGTGGCCATTTTGGATCATTGTTCACTTTTTAAAATAAAGGTGTATTTTTTAAAAGGCAAAGTCCTTTTTTCATAACTCTTCAGAGCTAGTCCATGATTGTTGTATCCTTACACTTCCGGTCTGCATGACAGTGTGTCCACAGATACTTAAAAGTAGAAAATAAAAATGTGTTCCATTTATACACCATGTCAATATTGAGGAGGTAAATGAACAGATTGAGCAAATGGAAGATGCAGACTAGTTAAGGAAGTCTTAACTTATTCAATCTCTAAGGAATAAATTGCAGAAAGAAGAAATAAATGAAGGATTTGAGAGGAGGTTATCTTCTTTGAGGTTCCTGGCACACATTAGGAGCAGATACTAGGAAGCCACACTGTCCTACATGTGCTTTTCTGCCTGTTATGGATATAAAGGGTGAAATTTTCTATTAATAGTCTATTTTCTGGGGTCAGGACCATTTCTGGGTCCTGAGCCCACACAGGTCTGCAGTACACATTCTGGAGTGATCCTCCAGGAGGCAGCCTCATAATTGGCCGCCTCCATGTCCGTCGTCTAATTAAGGACAGCTGGTGGGTTCTTGAGGTTGTAGCCTCATCAGAAGGCTTTGGGATGCTGGCAGTCTCACCGAGAGAGGTGGGTGCTGCTCAGGCAGCAAAGAGAGTGCAAGAGCGCCTCAAAATTGAGGCACCCGCAGAAGCTTGCATAAAATTTCAATGCTAAAGAGGGACAAAGCCGGTAGGTCATTGGACTGGAGGGGAAACACCTCCAGATGATTCCTTTGGGTTGCAGGTGCGGTCTTTCATCCCAGTGGCTCTGTCATTGGGGCATGCAGACTCAAGCTCCGATGGCTACCAGCCTGTGGTTGGGAGGCCACCTCCACAGAGCTGCTGGGTTCTACACTCGACAGGGGTCTGTTTGAAGCCAGGAATACCCTGGTGGAATCCTCCCTGTCCCCCTTATTAGGCCCTTAATTGATGATTATTGATTACCCGCCGATGTCAGGCAGGTGACCACTGTTCACCCTCCTCAGCCTAGTATCAGCCTGCTGACCTGATACCTTAATCTCCAAGTTTGCTCATGGTCCCACCTTCAAACCTGCCTCCGCGGGACCGGGAAGTTCCGCCCAATATCACAGGCTGGGCTGTGTGGTTTCATGAGACGCTCTCCCAGAAGATGATCACCACAGGATCAATTGAGCTGGAAGGCCTGTCTCCATTATGTCATTGCTATGTAATTCTATTCTGAAGCTGCAAAATGGACAAACCATTCCTAATCAGTTTTATTTTCCCAATAATCTAATTCTCCGGGCTCTTGTAAATGTCTGTTAAACATTCCTGCAGGACTGAAAGGTTTCCCTGAGGTGAAGGACACATGTTTTTTTCAATTTATTTTATTTAGAGATACAGCACTGAAACAGGCCCTTCGGCCTACCGAGTCTGTGCCGACCATCAACCACCCATTTGTACTAATCCTACGTTAATCCCATATTCCTACCACATCACCACCTACCTATACTAGGGGCAATTTATAATGGCCAATTTACCTATCAACCTTTCAAATCTTTGGCTGTGGGAGGAAACCGGAGCACCCAGCGAAAACCCACGCAGTCACAGGGAGAACTTGCAAACTCCGCACAGGCAATACCCAGTATTGAACCCGGGTCGCTGGAGCTGTGAGGCTGCGGTGCTAACCACTGCACCACTGTGCCGCCCTTCTGTGTTCTTCTGGAAAACTTCAAGGACTGGATTTTCACCACGGAGACGGGAAACAGGAGCCATTTTGTTAACAGGTCCAAAGCACTCCCTGGTGGACAAAATTAAAGTTCCGGTATTCGCATGGGGAAGCCCTTAATTGATATGGAGATGGGTTTCCTGTGCACAGAGCCAGTGCGGTGGAGAAGGAGGTGGGTCAGATGCAGTGTGGCACTGATTTAGACTCACCATGGCAGCCATCGCTGAGGCTGCTGGGTATCCTAAGGGTGAGATCTGCAGTTTGTGCCAAAGCCTTGCACAGCACCAGAGGAAAGTGAGATGTCACAGGGGAGCTGGAGGTCTGGTACTAGGGGCAGGGCTGCCCCTTGCTTCATTGATGCCAAACTGCAGGAGGCCGTGAGGGAGAGGAGGGAGGTCCTCTTCCCAGAGAGTGGCAGGATGAGGCCACCTCATCGTGCAGCAGGGGCACCTCTGTTCAGCATCATCTCCCTCCGCCTCCTCTTCCTCCTCCCCTCTCACCTCCTGTTCTGCTCCTCCCCCGATGAGCTGTCTCATTCCAGGGCTTCACTGTCCTTAAGGTTCACACCTCTCTGGAGGGCCATGTTATGGAGAGCGCAGCAGACCACCATAATGACCAAGATCCTTGCAGGAGGGTATAGGAGGGTGCCACCCAACCGATCGGGGACTGGAATTGCATCATCATAAAAACCAATGGCCTGCTTAACGGCTGTCCTACTGAGCAGGTGGCATTGGTTGTATTGTCTCTGTGCCTCTGTCTGGGGCTGCCGTACAGGGGTGAGTAGCCATCTTTCAAGGGATATCCCTTGTTCACTACGATCCAGCCACACAGCTTGTTAGAGTGAAGATCCGAGGTAGCCTGGACTAGCAGAGGGTGAAGGAGTCATGGCAGCTGCCAGGAAAGTAAGTGTACACATGGAGGAAGCTCTTGTTGTGGTCACAGACCAGCTGAAAATTGAGGGACGGAAACCCTTCTTACTGATGACACTGGGTGCCTTGATGAGCACATGCGTGAAATTGATGATGCCCTGCACCTGGGGGAATCCAGTGATGATGGCAAAATCCACTGTCCTCTGCGTCTGTGAGGCAGCATCTGTTGTAAATGGAGGGTACTGTCCAGCTCTGGCAAAAAGGGCATCAGTGACCAGCAAGATGCAGTGGTTGCAGCCATTTGCAAGATGCCACCAAGGTCCGCAGCTAATCTTGGAAGGAGCCAGAAGCGAAGAATTTCACACAGCGGCTTTGCCGGTTACTTGCAGGGCATGATAACCAGTGCTGCAGTCACAGATGTCAGTGACCATCTGTCTGAAGAGTCACAGTCTCTTGCAGCACTGGGTCTTGGTCGTCTCTAAGTAGCTCCGTCTTCGGTGGTAGAACCTTTGTTGAGGTTGTGGCCTCCATTGCTTTCCTGCCCCTCTTTGCTCACCTGTACCCTCGTGCTGCTCATGGTCCCGCCTTTCCTGTGCAGGGAGTTGCCCCCCATTGTCACTGGGCCCAAAATCTGACACTTATGCTCCGATTGTCAGCTGTAGTCTTCCTTCTGGACAGATGGCCACCCAATTGTGATTGCACCCTGCTTTCCTGCCTCTACTCAATGCCTGGGCACTGAGTGTCCACTCTCCTTGCCACCTGTGCAGCACCAAAGGCACCTTCTTACCAAGTGCTGAGTCCCTCTTTGCCCCACTGACCCCCTTTTAGGGCTGGTGTGATGCCCTGGGACAGCCATGACTGGCTCCCGACTCTGTACCCACCTCCCTTCAGCTAGGCAGAAACTGGCAGTCCTAAAACCCATGTAACCATTTAAATATTCCACTCTCCCCTCCAACAAGTTCTCAACAAGCTTTTTAACGAATTGAGTTGGTCTCAACTGGGAGGAGAGCGGGATTTCTGTCCCGCTCTGGTGAACATTGCTGGTGTTGTGAATTAATGGCCTGCTACCCAACCGGAACCTGACAGGACCCGATGACGGGTTTGGGTCGGGTCGGGTCGCACTTCCGGGTACGGTATTCGGGCTCGGGTTGGGTCGGGTCAGATCGGACACGCTCTATCACCACCTCAGGTAAGTGACTCTAATGTTAATTTACTTTTTGGACTTTAAAGGTGGTTTTGCTACAGTTATTTTAAGCTTGTGCAGGTAAGGAACAAAGTGAAAAACGGAAGGTAGGTTAACTGATGGTCGGGTCGGATCGGGCACAGGAAAATATGGAAGGATTCGGGCCGGGTCGGGATCGGGGTCGGATGGGGTTCTGTCAGGCTCGGGTTGGGTCTCATTTGTAGACCCGAGCAGGCCTTTACTGTAGATGGCATTCTGTAACTGACACCAACTTTAGGGGGTCCCAAAAATCCAGCCCTAAGTTTTCTTGGCAAATCTACTCCCCCTGTGTCCCCTGCTTGTGGCATTGTATGGAGTCTCTCTCTCCCTCGATCTCTCACGCTGCAGCTGCAGTGAAGATCCTGCAATATTTCATTTTCTGATTAGACCAGTACCGTACGAAAATAGAGATTATGTCGAGGCCAGCAGAGTGATAAATACCAGCACAAGTGAAGCTGATTGGATAAATCATGAGCAACAAGGTTATAAGTAGTATATGATCAGTCTTGTGAAGTGGAGATGTTTATCAGGGTCTTGCTGTCCCCAGTGATGAATTCCATTTAGAACAATTGCAGAGTATTTTCAACCCAACCAAACAAAATTGTAATATTTGTCTATAACAAGAAAGCTAGTCACAACTGCTTTGCAATGTCAAGCCAAGGACAATCAGTTTCAGTTTCAGTTTTGAATGATATTTTCCACAAGGTATTAGAGAAATATTTTCTGGCAGTGAAACATGGAACGTCCACCAGTTTCCACAGGTTTAATAGAGGTTTAATAGGAGATTTAACAGAAGTGTTCAAAATGATGAGGGATTTTGATAGAGTAGATAGGGAGAAACCATTTCCACTGGCAGGAGGGTCAGTAAGCAAAGGACACAGATTTAAGATGATTGGCAGATAAACCAAAGGGAGCATGAGGAGATATTTTTTACGCAGCGAGTTGTTATCATCTGGAATCACTGCCTGAAAGGTTGCTGGAAGCAGATTCACTGGCAACTTTCTGAAGGGAATTAGAAATATACTTAAAAAGGAAAAAGTGTCCAGGGCTATGGGAAAAGAGCAAGGAAGGGAGTGTGACAAAATGCATTTCTCTACAAAAATGCTGGCACAGGCACAATGGACCAAATGGGCTTCTTCTGTCCTTCTATGCTGTAAATCTGAGTTCATCTGAAACTCTACTGCCCATATCCTAGCTCGCACCAAGTCCTGTTCACCCAGCACCCCTTTGCTTGCATTGGCTCCTGGTTGAGACATCTGTCCCATTTAACATAGTGGTAGTGCCACACAATGTGATGGAGGGTTGTCCCACAGGCGAGTCAAGTAACACAAAAACTGGAAATTTGAAATAAAAACAGAAAATGCTGGAAATACTCAGCAGGTCTGGCAGCATCTGTGGAGAGAGAAACAGAATTAACGTTTCAGATGAAAGGTCATCAACCTAAAGCATTAACTCTATTTCTCTCTCCACATATTCTGTCTGACTAGCCAAGCAACAGCCTGACATAGTCATACTTACTGTATTATACCTTTCAGCCACTGTCCCAGATTACTCCATCACCATCCCTGGGTATGGTCCATCAGAAGGACAGACACACCAGTAGTGGTGGCACTGTGGCATACAGTCGGGAGGGAGTTGCCCTGGGAGTCCTCAACATTGACTCCGTACCTCATGAAGTCTCATGGCATCAGGTCAAACATGGGCAAGGTAACTTCCTACTGATTACCACCTACCGCCCTCCCTCAGCCGATGACTCAGTACTCCACCATGTTAAACACCAGTTGGAGGAAGCACTGAGGGTGGCAAGGGCACAAAATGTACTCTGGGTGGGGGACTTCAATGTCCATCACCAAGAGTGGCTCAGTAGCATCACTCCTGACCGAGCTGGCCGAGTCCTAAAGGACATAGCTGCTAGACTGGGTCTGCGGCAGGTGGTGGGGGAACCAACACGAGGGAAAAACATACTTGACCTCGTCCTCACCAATCTGCCTGCTGCAGATGCTTCTGTCCATGATTGTATTGGTAGGAGTGACCACCGCACAGTCCTTGTGGAGACGAAGTCCCGCCTTCACATTGAGGATACCATCCATCTTATTGTGTGGCACTATCACCGTGCTAAATGGGATAGATTTCAAACAGATCTAGCAATGCAAAACTGGGCATCCATGAGGCGCTGTGGGCCATCAGCAGCAGCAGAATTGTACTCAACCACAATCTGTAACCTCATAGCCAGGCATAACCCCCACTCTACCATTACCATCAAGCCAGGAGACCAACCCTGGTTCAATGAAGAGTGCAGGAGGGCATGCCAGGAGCAGCACCAGGCATACCTCAAAATGAGGTGTCAACCTGCTGAAGCTACAACACAGGACTATCTGCGTGCCAAACTGAGTGAGTAAGCAGCATGCGATAGACAGAGCTAATTGATCCCATAACCAATGGATCAGATCTAAGCTCTGCAGTCCTGCCACATCCAGCCGTGAATGGTGGTGGACAATTAAACAACTAACTGGAGGAGGTGGTTCCACAAATATCCCCATCCTCAATGATGGGGGAGCCCAGCACATCAGTGCGAAAGATAAGGCTGAAGCATTTGCAACAATCTTCAGCCAGAACTGCCGAGTTGATGATCCATCTCAGCCTCCTCCTGAATTCCCCAGCATCACAGATGCCAGACTTCAGCCAATTCGATTCACTCCGCGTGGTATCAAGAAATGACTGAAGGCACTGGATACTGCAAAGGCTATGGGCCCTGACAATATTCCGGCAATAGTACTGAAGACCTGTGCTCCAGAACTTGCCGCATCCCTAGCGAAGCTATTCCAGTACAGCTACAACACTGGCATCTACCCTGCAAGGTGGAAAATTGCCCAGGTATGTCCTGTACACAAAAAGCAGGACAAATCCAACCCGGCCAACTACCGCCCCATCAGATGACTCTCTATCATCAGTAAAGTGATGGAAGATGTCATCAACAGTGCCATCAAGCAACACTTGCTTAGCACTAACCTGCTCAGTGACGCTCAGTTTGGGTTCCGCCAGGGCCACTCAGCTCCTGACCTCATTACAGCCTTGGTTCAAACATGGACAAAAGGGCTGAACTCAAGAGGTGAGGTAAGAGTGACTGCCCTTGATATCATTTGACTGAGTATGGCATCAAGGATCCCTAGCAAAACTGAGGTCAATGGGAATCAGGGGGAAACCCCTCCGCTGGCTGGAGTCATACCTAGCACAAAGGAAGATGGTTGTGGTTGTTGGAGGTTAATCATCTGAGCTCCAGGACATCACTGCAGGAGTTCCTCAGGGTAGTGTTTTGGGCCCAACCATCTTCAGCTGCTTCATCAATGAATGACCTTCCTTCAATCATAAGGTCAGAAGTGGGGACGTTCATGGATGATTGCTCAATGTTCAGCACCATTCGTGACTCCTCAGATACTGAGGCAGTCCGTGTAGAAATGCAGCAAGACCTGGACATAACTGCACATAGTTTATTTAGTTTAGTATTTTTAACACTTATGTTGGTCATGATGTTGCAATTCAGGATCTCAAATTATGTAAACCAAAAAGGTTAAAGCACTGAGCAGATGTGTGGAATCATTTTTTATATTTCAGTCCCACCACCGATTTCTAACAGTTTGTAATTATTGTGATGTGAAAGGACTGTACATTTTTAACAATTCCAAATTTCCCCAACTGATGCCATATACTGTTTCTGGCATTAAATTCAGATTTGCTCTGTAAAGATTCTGAAGGAGAATAACATGAGTTAATATCATGTTATATCCAGGCTTGGGCTGATAAGTGGCAAGTAACATTCGCACCACACAAGTGCCAGGCAATAACCATCTCCAACAAGAGAGAGTCTAACCATCTCCCCTTGACATTCAACAGCATTACCATCACTGAATCCCCCACTATCAACATCCTAAGGGTTACCATTGACCAGGAACTGAACTGGAGTAGCCATATAAATACCGTAGCTACAAGAGCAGGTCAGAGGCTAGAAATCCTGAGGTGAGTAACTCACTTCCTGACTCCCCAAAGCCTGTCCACCATCTGCAAGGCACAAGTCAGGAGTGTGATGGAATACTCTCCGCTTGCCTGGATGGGTGCAGCTCCAACAACACTCAAGAAGTTCGACACCATCCAGGACAAAGCAGCCCATTTGATTGGCACCCCATCTACAAACATTCACTCCCTCCACCACCGACGCACAGTGGCAGCAGTGTTTACCATCTACAAGATGCACTGCAGCAATGCACCAAGGCTCCTTCGACAGCACCTTCCAAACCCGCGACCTCTACCAACTGGAAAGACAAGGGAAGCAAATACATGGGAACACCACCACCTGCAAGTTCCCTTCCAAGTCACACACCATCCTGACTTGGAACTATATCGCCGTTCCTTCACTGTGGCTGGGTCAAAATCCTGGAACTCCCTTCCTAACAGCACTGTGAGTGTACCTACCCCAAATGGACTGCAGCGGTTCAAGAAGACAGCTCACCACCACCTTCTCAAGGCAATTAGGGATGGGCAATAAATGCTGGCCTGGCCAGTGACACCCACATCCCATGAATGAATAAAAAAAAAGGAAACCTCCTGCTGATTACCACTTACCACCCTCCCTGAATTAGTGCTCCTTTATGCTGAACACCATTCGAAGAATTACTGAGGATAACAAGGGTACAGAATGTACTCTGGGTGGGGGACTTCAATGTCCAGTGGCTCGTAGCATCACTACTGACCAAGCTGGCTGAGTCCTGAAGGAGATATCTGCCAGACTTGGCCTGCAGCAGGTTGAGAAGGAAGAATAAAACTACTGAATCTTGCCCTCACCAATCTACCTGTTGCAGATGCATTTGTCCTTGACAGTATTGGCAGGAGTGACCACCGCACAGTCCTTGCGAAAATGAAGTCCCACATCCACACCGAAGATACCATCCATCATCTTGTGTGGCACTACCTCCGTGCTAAGTGGGTTAGATTCAGAACTGATCTGGCAGCTCAAAATTGGGTATCCATGAGGCACTGTGGGTCATTAGCAGCAGCAGAATTGTATTCAACCACAATTTGTAACCTCATGGCCCAGCATATCCCCCACTCTATCATGCTAAACAGTGGAAGCAGCATAGTATAGACAGAGCTAAGCAATTCCACAACCAATGGATCAGATCAAAGAGCTGCAGTCCTGTCACTTCCAGGCATGAATGGTGGTGGACAATTAAACAGTGAACAGGAGGAGGAGGATTCATAAACTCGTTGGCGATTTCATACAAGTTTGATATCTGCATTGCTCTGAGATAAATCAGAAATATATAAGATATCCAGCAACGGCAATGGTGACAGAGCGCAGCACATCATTGCAAACGACAAGGCTGAAGTGTTTGCAATTATCTTCAGCCAGAACTGCTACGGGGATGATCTAGCTCGGCCTCTTCCTGAGGTCCCCAGCATCAAAGAAACCAGCCTTCAGCCAATTTGGTTCACTCCACATGATATAAAGAAACAATTGAGAGCACTGGATACAGCAAAGTCTATGGGCCTTGACAACATTCTGGCTGTAGGACTGAAGACCTGTGCTCCAGAATTAGCCACGACCCTAGCCAAGCTGTTCCAGAACAGATACAATACTGGCCTCGAACCAATAATGTGGAAAATTGCCCAGATATGTCCTGTTCACAAAAAGCAGGACAAATTCCATCTGGTAATTACTGCCCGATCGGTCTACTCTCAATCAGGTAATTACTGCCCGATCGGTCTACTCTCAATCAGCAACAAAGTGATGGAAGGTGTCATTGACAGTGCTAACAAGTGACATTTACTCATCAATAACCTGCTCATTGATGCTCAGTTTGGGTTCCGCCAGGGCTCCTGACCTCATTAGAGCTTTGGTCCAAACATGGACAAAAGAGCTGAACTCAAGAAGTGAAGCGAGAGTGACTGCCCCTGACACAAGGCAGCATTTTAGTTACATCAAGGAGCCTTGGTAAAATTGAAGTAAATGGGAATCAGGGGAAAAGTCTCTATTGGCTTGTGTCATACCTACTAGAAAGGAAGATGACTGTGTTTGTTAGAGATCAATCATCTCAGCCCCAGACATCACTGCAGGAGTTCCTCAGGGTAGTGTCCTAGGCCCAACCATCTTCAGCTGCTTCATCAATGACCTTCCCTCTAACACAAGATCAGAAGTGGGGATGTTCGCTGATGTTGCAGAGTATTTGGTTCCATTTGCTACTCCTCAGATACCGAAGCAGTCCGTGCCTGCATGGAGCAAGACCTGGACAACATTCAGGCTTGGGCTGATAAGTGGCAAGTAACATTCACGCCACAGAAGTGTCAGGCAACGACCATCTCCAACAAGAGAGTCTATCCACTTTTCCTTGACATTCAATGGCATTACCATTGTTGATACATCCTGGGGGGTTACCATTGACCAGAAACTTAACTGGACCAGCCATATAAATACTGTGGCTACAAGAGCATGTCAGAGGCTGGGAAATCTGCAGTGATTAACTCACCTCCTGTCTCCCCAGAGCCTGTCCTCTATCTACAAGGCGCAAGTCAGAAGTGTGATGCTGTTCTCTCTACTTGTCTGGATGAGTACAGCTCAAGAAGCTCGACACCATCCGGGACAAAGCAGCCCACTTCATCGGCACCCCACACAACATCTTAAAAATTCACTCCCTCCACCATCAGTGCACAGTGGCAGCAGTCAGCAACTTGCCAAGGCTCCTTTGATAGCACCTTCCAAACCTGTGATGTTTACCCTCTAGAAAAACAAGGGCAGCAGGCACATGGGAACACCACCACCTACAAGTTCCCCTCCAAGTCACACACCATCCTGACTTGGAATTAATATCACTGTTCCTTCACTGTCGCTCAGTCAAAATCCTGGAACACCCCCTGACAGCACTTGGGGCCTCCCCAGTGGCACCCACATCCCATTAATGAATAAAAAAGAGTGCAAGCTGTTGTTGTTGTTGTCTGGCTCTTATCTTCCTTCCAATCCTATAATATTGACTCAGGTTGGAGACGTGGTTCTACAGGCTACTATCTGCCCTCCGCTACATCACAAGTGTGTCCTCAGCACATGCGTACCTTAGAGAGTGACTGTTAGTCAGCTAGGGGGTATCTGAACCAATCTCATTCATTTCACTTAATGTCTACATTCCCACATAGCCTTTGGTCTACAGGCTTACAATTAGGAAAGGAAACACTGGCTAATTTTTCACCTCTCTAGCTTAAGGTACTGGACCTATTGTGTCTCAGATGATACACAGCACCTGTTTGTCCCTGTGGCACCATCCTAGGTGTGTCGATAGACCTTGTGCCATTAGGGGACCTTTTGAGGTATAATTTCTATATTTTTAATTCCCACATGCGGACAATGTAACTAGACACACTGATAATATTCCTGCAGTTATAATCCAATATCCAAACCACCGTCATTTTTTAATGGCTGTCATCAATAAAGACCTTTCTCAATCTCAGGGTGTCCCAAAGTGAGCCGATGAAGTTCTTTTGAAGTGCCGTTGATGTTGTAATGTAGAAAACATGGCAGCCAATTTGCGCACAGCAAACTCCCACAAACAGCATGAAATAAATGATCAAATCATCTGTTTTTGTGTTGTTGGTTGAGTGATAAATATTAGCCAGGACACCAGGGATAACTCCCCCGCTCTACTTCAGAATAACACTGTGGGATCATTTAGTCCAATCTGAGAGGACAGACGGGGCCTCCACTCAACATCTCATCCAAAAGATGCCTCGGTTGACAGTGCAGTATGCCCTCAGTACTGCACTGGAGTGTCCGGCTGGAACTTGGGCTTGAGTCTTTGGAGTAGGACTTGAATCCATCACCATTTGACTCACATCCAAGAGTGCTACCACTGACTAATGGTGGAAGTAAATAGAAATGAAGTCAACAGCTGATTTCAACTACTGGCAACCGACTTCTCACCTTGAAAATGAGTGTCTGACTGTGAAAGCTTGGGGGGTGAGTACGGATCACTTTGGGTCTCCCAGTCCTACTGGATGTCAACTTCAGACACTCCTATGAATGGGTGAGCGGCCCGCCTGCCTGAAATATAGGCAGCTCAGGGTTGTGAGACATTATTTGCAATTTTCAGATGCAGAGATCTGTCCTTTCTCTTGCAATGAATCCCTCAGTTCTGGCCTGGTCTCTCTTTAACCCACTGTCCAATCTCTGTTGGATGCCTGAGCAGTTCTTCATGCTCCCTCCAGCAGCCTGGTCTCACTAGCTCCAATCCAACAATGTTGGATTGTGAATCTAAAGGCAGACGAGAGCTGATTATCATGGAAGACAGGATGTTGTTTCACTTGGAGAGCAAACTATGGCCAATTAACTAATGTGTCTGGTCATTCAGAAAAGCACCTTTCATCAGGCTTTGAAGAATGCTTTAGATTTCTTGGGGTCAGAGAGACAGACTTTTAAAAATCTGAACAGAGACACAAAAAATGCCACTCGCTGGATGCACAGAGAAAGGACCTGTGCTGGGGCATAAGGACAGGAGGAGGCCATTCATCCCCTTGAACGTGTCCTGTCCTTCAATTAGATCATGGTTGATCTGTCCCATTAACTAACCTGCTTTTGCTGCATATCCCTTGATACCCTGACTCAATAAAAATCGATCAATCTCAGTCTTGAAAGGTCAAATTGTTGCAGCATTCACAGCCTTTCAGGGTAGAGAATTCCAGGTTTCCACTCCCCTTTGTGTGAAGAAGTGTTTCCTGACATTACCTCTGAATGATCTAGTTCTAATCGTAAGATTAGAACCCTTTGATTTGGGTTCTTCAACCAGAAGATATAACCTCTCTCTATTTACCCTATCAAATTCTTTTGCCAGTTTAAATAACTCAGTTAGATCAATCTTCAATCTTCTAAACTCAAGGGAATACAAGCTGAGACTCTGCAACCTGGCTTCATAATTTAACCCTTTATGCACTGGCATTGTCCTGGTGAATTAGTGCTGCACCCACTCCAAGGTCAGTATATCCTTCCTGAGGTTTGGGTGCCAGAGCTGAGACGAGTACTCCAGATGGAGTCTGACCAAAGCTCTGTACATCCGAAGCATCACTTCCCTTTTGTATTCCAGACCACTTGAGATAAAGACCAACATTCCATTATTATTATTGGTCAAAAAGGTAGGTTTTAAGGAGCGTCTTAGAGGAGGGGGGAGAGGTACAGAGTTGGAGATGGAAATTCTGGAGCTTAGGTCCTAGACAGCTGAAGGCATGGCACTAATGGTGGGGTGAAGAAAATTGAGAATGCATAAGAGACCAGAATTGGAAGAACGCAGAGTCCTCAGAGGGTTGTAGGGCTTGAGGAGAGCACAAATACAGGGAGGAGCACGTCCAGACGAGGTGTCAATGTAGGTGAGTGAGAAAATGGTGATAGCTGAACAGGACTCAGTGTGAGTTAGGATACAGGTACTTGACTTTTGTGTGAGTTTAAGTTCACAAAGTGAAAGAGGCCATTTGCTAGAGGGGGAGAAGGAGGTGGGGGAGAAGGAGGTGGAGGAGGAGGAGGAAGAGGTGGAGGAGGATGAGGGAGAGGAGGAGGATGAGAAGCTGTTAGAGGAGGAGGAAAAGGAGCAAGAGGAGCTGGAGGTAGAGGTGGAGTAGGAGGAAGAAGAGGAGGTAGAGGAGGAAGAGGAAGGGATGGAGGAGGAGGCTGTAGAGGACAAGATGGAAGAACAGGCAGTAGAGGAGGAAGAGGTCGAGGAGGAGACGGATCATGATGTTGATAATAAATGGCATGTATTCCAAAAACTGCATTATATTAAGAAAGGACAAATGAAGAAATGTGAGACAGTGGGACTTTAGTGTTCTACATTCACACATTGTTACCTGCACTTTATCTCTTTCAATAATCTTCATAAACCAAACCACAGGCAGAAATTGTCCTCTCACCAGCTTTGTTATTGTTTCCAAAATAAGAGAAAAACAAAGCCACTCAGTTTTCACTGTAATAAATTGGATTTAGTCTCTCCACCCTCTTCCCATGATTTATGAGCTGAACAATTCTTCATTAAATTATTAAAACTTTTTGTGCTTTTGATGACAAAAAAAAAGATGTGTCTTGATAAATGACAGCCAAATGATAATAGTCGCCAGCGAAAGCCATTACCTTAGCCTTATCTTTTATTATGACTAATGTACTGGTGAATGGATGACCTGAACATTTTAAATGTGGAAGGAAATATAGTAGATTTTTCTTAAGTGCATCTGTCAGACTGTAAATGTGAAAAGCAGAACATTCCAGAGAACACAATTGATTTTTAACTAGTAAATCATACCTATTAAAAATGCAATAACCTTTTCTTTTTATTCTCAGTGTCTTCTGCTTTCACTAATATCTATACTTCCTTGGTACACATAGGACATAAGAATTAGGAACTGGAGTAGACCATTCAGCTCCTCAAACCTGGTCTGCAATTCATTAAGATCAGGGCTGATCTTTTAGCTTAGCTACAACTTCCCATAGTATCCCTATATCCCTTGATTCCCTTAGTAACCAAAAATGTTGATCTCTGACTTGAAAATACTCAACGCCTGAGCATCCACAGCTCTCTGGGATAGAGGATTCTAAAGATTTACGACCTTTTGAGTGGAGAAATTTCTCTTCATCTCAGGCCTAAATACCCGACCACTTATTCTGAAACTGTGATCCTAGTTCTCGATCTATAGCTGGGGGGAAACATGTTCCCAGCATCTACCCTGTCAAGCCCCTTAAGAATATTTTTCTTTATATGTTTCAATGAGATCAAAACTCAAGGGAATCTAGACCATGTCTAGGTAGTGGATAGCAAGGCCCTATTCCCATTAGTTGGGGGGTGCGTGGGGGGGGAGGGGGTCCATAACCAGAAGGCATAGATTTAGGGTCAGAGGTAGAAGGTTTAGCTAGGATTCAAGGGGAAATATTTTTACCCAGAGGGTGGTGAAGATCTGGGACTCATTGCTTGAAAGGGTGGTAGAGGCAGAAACCCTCATAGCATTGTAAAAGTAACTGGATATGAACTGGAAGTGCCGTAACCGACAAGGCTAGGAACCAAGAACTGGAAAGCAGGATATAGCTGGATAGTTACTTGTCGGCCGGCACAGACACATTGGGCTGAAAGGCCTCCTTCCATGCTGTAAATTTCTATGAATCTATGATTAAAGTTTGGCACGATGTGCTGATACATGTCGACATAGCTAAGGCCCGATACTCTGGAGCACCATTTCCATATGCCAGGTGTAGGTTCTACATTAATGTTTGCATTCTTTCTTAAATTTGCTGTGTTCCTTCACTGAAGGCACTAGCTGTTATTATGTCAGCTGTGGTTCAGTGGTGGCACTCTTTCTGCAAAAACAGAAGGTGTGGGTTTCAGCTCCACTCTCGACAGTTGAGTTCATACTCCATGTTGATGTTAGTATTGAAGGAGTGCTGCACTGTTTTGAGGTGCAGGCTTTAAGATGGGATGTTAAAGTAAGTCTGTGCCAAGGGGATATAAAAGACCCCTGAGACATTATTGGAGAGAGGGGGAATTCTCCGTGATGTCCTGACCAATATTTATCTCTTAAACAACATTCTCCAAACAGATTAATCTGGTTATTCATCCCAATGTTCTTTGTGGGGTCTTGCTGTGTGCTAATTAATTGCTGTATTTCCTGCATTGTAACAATAATGACATTTCATTGGCTGCTAAGTGTTTTGGTCATGGAAGGTGCTATATAAATTCTAATTTTCCTTATGTTGCCAGTGCTATCGTTCCAGGAGTTCCTCATCTACCTGGACAATCTTTATCTGCCAGCTGAGAGAGTCACTCTTTAGCTGACTGTTCGCCTAGTATCTGAGCCTCAGCACATCTTGTTCTCAGCCAGCATCTACACATTATACTTTCTTCATCAGGATTGATTTCACCAACCTCACTCCCAGCTCCTAAGCTGACTAGGTTGCCTAAGCCAATTGTAACATTCAAACCGTTGTCCTGGGTGAGAACAGGGCTCGTATTGAACCTGGGATGGCTGGTTGCCAATTCTAGTCGGGCTTTTCCTGGAGGTTTCATCATGTGACCTCCTGACTGAAACTGGTCAAACAAACTACCTTTCATCGCTCCAATATTTTGATAACTAATAGACAAAAGTAATATTCCTTTGACTTTTCTCCTAGGTCGCTTGCAGCAGGTATCTACAAGTTTAATCTTTAATTCCTGGAGACTTCAGGACAATCCTGGATGGTCGGCAACCCCACCTGGCACCACCCTGATCTGTCGGCCTCAGTTTCACTCCAGGTGATAGATTTGTTGGCTAAGCTCAGTTACAAGACCATGAAAGCTCCAAGATTCGGTGGCTGCTGGAGCTGTGCAGAATGTCTCCTTCACTGTGGAATTCTCCCTCCCACTTTCAGCGCACTTCAGTCATGAGCAGACATAAACCCAGGAACATCTCTCCTCATTTACAGCATCATTTAGGAATATAGGAACAGGAGTAGGTCATTCAGCCTCGCAAGCCTGTTCCACCATTCGATTAAATGAAAGACCTGCATTTATATCCCACTTTTTCACAACCACCAGAGGTCTTAAAGTGCTTTACAGCCATGGAAATGCTTTTGAATTGTAGTCACTGTAGGCAGCCAGTACATGCACAGCAAACTCTGACAAACAGCAATGTGATAATGACCAGATAATATTGTCCAGGACACCAGGGATAACTCCCCTGCTCTTTTTCAGAAATAGTGCAACAGATTTTTAGTTTAGAGATACAGCACTGAAACAGGCCCTTCGGCCCACCGAGTCTGTGCCGACCCATTTATACTAATCCTACACTAATCCCATATTCCTACCACATCCCCACTTGTTCCTATATTCCCCTACCACCTACCTACACTAGGGACAATTTATAATGGCCAAATTACCTACCAACCTGCAAGTCTTTTGGCTTGTGGGAGGAAACCGGAGCACCCGGAGAAAACCCACGCAGACACAGGGAGAACTTGCAAACTCCACACAGGCAGTACCCAGAATTGAACCCGGGTCGCTGGAGCTGTGAGGCTGCGGTGCTAACCACTGCGCCACTGTGCCGCCCTTTCACATCCACCTGAGAGGGCCACAGTTGAACCTCCCATCTGAAAAGCAGCATATCAAACAGTACAGCACCGAAGGGTCAGCCTTAAGTGTGTACTCAAATTCAGGCAGGGGACTTGAATCCACAACCTTTTGACTCAGAGAGAAAAGTGGCACCAACTGAGCCACAGCTGACATCATTGTTCAGTTATGGGTGATCTGTATCTTAACTCTATCTATCCAACTTGGTTCCCTATCCCTCAATACCATTAAACAAAAGAAAATCACTCAGTTTTGAAGATTTCAATTGATCCCCAGCCTTAACAGTTTTTGGGGGAGTGTTCCAGATTTCTAATACCCTCAGTGTGAAGAAGTGCTTCCTGACATCACCCCTGAATGGCCTATCTCTCATTTTAAGTTTCTGCCCTCTTGTTCTGGTTTTCCCCACCAGAGTAAATAGTTTCTCTCTATCTACGCTATCAACTTCTGATCTCATCAGAAGGAACGAGGAGGGACTTGGCTAGCTCTGCTTCTCACTCAGGAGAAGGTGTCGTAATTGCTGCATATCCCACATGTTCTGCCTCTGACAATCATCTTCCGCCCCCTAAGGGATAGAAATTGGTTGGGATACAGTTCATTCTTGGATGAAGTACTTCGATCCAAGTGGATCAGGAAATTGATCCAGCAGATATGAATGGAAAGTGATTTGGTGCATCATTCTGTGTTTCTACCAACATTTATTCTTGGACCAACTTGAACACCACGTTGACAGCAACATCAGATTGAAGAATAGTGTTTGTAGTCTGACTTGATGACAGCTGATTGTTTTCTGTGTACAGTCTCATATCCCCAGGTCCCAACTACTGAAGGCCAAACTGGGATTAACAATCTCACCTCCTGTCCAGCTCCAGCTAAGATCAATTTGCTTCAATTAATTACCTATTTTATCCAAATGTGTTTGTGGTTTCTCCACTTTTCGCTCTCTCTGATTTCTCTCTTTCTGTTTCTCTCTCTGCAACTATTGACTCTGGATCTGACTGCCACAACCCCCCTCGTCCCCTGCCCTCACTCACCCCCACCCCGCAACCCCCCAGTCTTACCTGAGGGACACTGCCGGTGAGGCAAATGGACCAAAATTCAGCTGCTTAAAATAGGTGAGCTGCCTCTGGAGGCATGGCAGGCAGCAATCAGCTGACCTAAACTTTGGGCTGGCCTCTTGCTTGGGCATGGATTCAGTGCATGTTGTCAGTTATGGACTCAAAAACAAGCCTTAACCAGTTTCCAACAGTCTATATCTGTTCTTCTGTTTCTGATTTTCTGTGTCTGTCTATCTGCTGTCTCTCACTCTTTGTCTCCCTCTCTCTCTCTATGAGGTAATTTTCTGTTTGTACAAAAGTGCAGAATGGGTGACAGCTCAGTTTACACCTTTCCCCATTGTTGGGGAAGCCAATGAAAATAAAAAATTGGGACGTATTATCACCCATATTAAACTATTGCACAAAGTCAAGATCAACTGCTGTCTCTCTTTATCTCTCTCTTTGTCTCTCTCGCTCCCTGCCCCCCCACCCCCCAACCTCTCTCTCAACATCTGTCTCTGCCTCAATTTGTCTCTGTCTCTATGCCTGTTTTTCTCTAGGGAGCAGTAATTTTAAATTTTATCATTGGGCAAAAATGGGTGGTATGAAATAACAACCTGATTTACACATATTTCAATTTCATCATTGAGCCAGTGGACAATGTGTGAGGAAGGAGAATTTTACAGTAATCTTTCCAGTGGAAACATCTCAAGTGAGAGATGCCTGGAACATTGCAATGTGTGGCAAGAGATACACAGCAGACACTGAATGAAAATACAGTTCAGTTCTTCATGTTGTGTGCTTCTATTACTCAGGATAGACTCTAACACATTTTTTTTTAGAGATACAGCACTGAAACAGGCCCTTCGGCCCACCGAGTCTGTGCCGACCATCAACCACCCATTTATACTAATCCTACACTAATTCCATATTCCTACCACATCCCTGCCACCTACCTATACTAGGGGCAATTACTAATGGCCAATTTACCTATCAACCTGCAAGTCTTTGGCATGTGGGAGGAAACCGGAGCACCCGGAGGAAACCCACACAGACACAGGGAGAACTTGCAAACTCCACACAGGCAGTACCTAGAATTGAACCCGGGTCACTGGAGCTGTGAGGCTGCGTGCTAACCACTGCGCCACTGTGCCGCCCTAACGTTCATAATGTTCAAAAGCTTTGATCTTACATTGAACTAATTATTTACTGTTGGCGATCTCTCCACCATATAAAATTGCAGCATTCAGAGTACAACACTGTCCCTGTGTCTTTATCTATTTGTCCTCCAGCTCTTGACTCCTCAGTCAATGCTACTTACAAATGGAGCTTTATTGCAATTATTCCACATCCCTAGTGAACCAGATTGTGGTAATGAAAGTGACTTCTCCAGAACCTTCTGTCACTACGATTAGTTCCTTCTCCTCTGAGAGCAGTGTCACTACAGAATCTGGCTAATGATCTCAAATTATATATTTTTTCCCTTCAAAGCCTTCTGATCCCAATCTCGGACCATCCTGCAGTGCGATGCCATGGGAACGCTATGCAGCACTAATTGTTAGAAGCTCAACAGCCTGCTGATTTATACATTCTTGCAGTTGCTGGCTCCACTGTGGTTTGTACTGTGCAGCTTCCCCTGTTGCTTTCCTGTAAGTGTGCTGGATACATCTCTGTTTTATGCTGCATCTAATACACATCATATGCTCGCAGCTGCTCTGTCGTTGTGTAACAAGGTTCCTCTCTTGTTCTAAAACTAATATCATTGGGCTACCCAGCAGTTCAGTAGAAAGGGAGACTTGCATTTATATAGAGCCTAACAGTGTCTTTCAAAGCTCACAACATGCTTCACATACAATTTCAGGTGAAGCAGCGATTTACTTGTACTTCTTTCAATGTAGTATACTGTATTCGCTGCTCACAGTGTGGTCTCCTCTACATTGGGGAGACCAAGCGTAGACTGGGTGACCACTTTGCGGAACATCTCCGCTCAGTCCGCAAGCAGGACCCTGAGCTTCCGGTTGCTTGCCATTTCAACACTCCCCCCTGCTCTCATGCTCACATCTCTGTCCTGGGATTGCTGCAGTGTTCCAGTGAACATCAACGCAAGCTCGAGGAACAGCATCTCATCTACCGATTAGGCACACTACAGCCTGCCGGACTGAACATTGAGTTCAATAATTTCAGAGCATGACAGCCCCCCATTTTACTTTCATTTTTAGTTATTTTTTCTTCCTTTTTTTTTACATTCCTTTTTGCATTTTTTACAATTTTTTTTGCATTTATTTCATTTCATCTTAGTTTGTTCAGTTTGCTTACCCACTGTTTTTTTCAGGTTGTTTTTCTTCAGGTTTGCACTTGCTGCTGTTCAATATTCAGTGTATTCACACCTAATCTGTACTAATGCTTTGTCTTTCAACACACCATTAACATATTGTTTGCCTTTGCTCCATGATCTTTTGGTCAGCTATGTGGCCTGGTCCAATCTGCACCTTCTCCTTTGTTATCTCTTGCCCCACCCCCACCTCACTTGTTTATAATCTGTGACTTTTCTAATATTTGTCAGTTCCGAAGAAGGGTCACTGACCCGAAACGTTAACTCTGCTTCTCTTTCCACAGATGCTGCCAGACCTGCCGAGTGATTCCAGCATTTCTTGTTTCTGTTTCATATACAATGAATTGCTTTGTGGTGCAGTTACGCACACAGCATTCAATTTGCACACTGCTGTGTCCCACAAACAATAATGAGATAAATGGGCACTTAATCTCACGGGAGGAACAGTTCAGAACTAAAATGAATTGGAGCAATTATGAACTATAAAAATGAACTGATGAACAAAACTCCAAAATATGAACACATTTTTGTCTAAGACAAGATGGAGTAAGAGGCCAGGTGACTTCTGCTGTGCTGCAAATATATATAGTAACCGCTGGAGACTAAACCCATCATCATGTATGGACTAGTCCTGGGGAAGGCACATCAAAATGCTAAACAGCCCACTCAATGCTAAATGGCTCCTATATCCAAGAATTGGGTTAACAAAGGCCTTCACAGACAGGGAAACTCTGCATTCAAAGCCAAGATAACAGGTGGGACATAACACCACTTTATCAAGATAAGCCACATTCAAACCCCATTATGTAACAATGGCTCCACCTTCAAAGACATTGTATGAATACACAGGGCAGACCATCTACGGGTACCTGACTGAAAATAAACCTAAGATCGTTTTCTTAAAAAATAGACTTCTCTGACTGACAGAGACAGAAAGCCAGCAGGCAGAAAGCAGAAGATCCACTCTAGCCAAGAAGAAGACCCTGCCTGTAACATCTTATAACCACAAAGGCAGACACTACAAGGTGACTTTGAAAATTCCCCATCTAAGGAATCATAATAGGCTTCTCACCACCAACTTTGACTGAGTCTTAACCAGAGGAGTCTGCAATAATTCAGTGAACCAAGAAAAGGAACATCATGCCTGCACCACTGTTAAAAAAAATTGCTCCCTGGAACCCAAGAAAGTTTCAAAGTGAACTCTTTTTACAACAAACAACCTTAAAAGCATGCTATCCTCGAGTCTCTATCTCTTCTTGTGTGTGTGTGCATATGTGTGCATGTGTGAGTGTGTGAGGTTGTGAATATTTCCAGGCATTGTTTAAAAATTATTTATCTTTCTTTGAAGACATGAAAGTCCAACAGGAAAGGTGAATCAACCATGGCTAACAAAAGAAGTTTTGGATTGCATTAAGTCAAAGAAAGTGGCTTATAAGGTCGCCAGAAAAAGTGGTAAGTTTGAGGATTGGGAGCAATTTAGAGTCCAACAAAGGAGGACTAAGAAACTGATAAAGAAAGGTAAAAGAGATTATGAATGCAAACTAGCATGGAAACATAAAGGTGAACTGTAAATGTTTCTTTAGGTCTGTGAAAAGGAAACGATGAGCAAGAACAAATGTAGGTCCATTGCAGGCAGAGACAGGAGAGTTTGTGGTGGAGAATGAGGAAATGGCGGAGACTCTAAACAATTACTTTGGCTGGAATTTTACGACCCCCCCCTCCAAACAAGTGGGCTGGTGGCGGGGTGGGGGTGGGGGGGGGGTGCGTGGGGGGCATGTAAAATTGAGTGGGAGGCAGGAGGACTGTTCCCGACCCCTTCCTGCCTCCATTGCAAATTTATGCGGGGCAACGGCGGCGAGAAATGGCCTGCCCACCCCCAGGCCAATCAAGGCCCTTAAGTGGCCAATTTACTGGCACTTAAGGGCCTCCGCCCGCTGCCGCGGGTATTTTAACCTTGGCTGGCAGGTGGCTGAGGCCTCACAAAGCCTGGTAAAACCTGGCGGCCTTCTTGCGAGCTGGAGGGGGCTCTCCTGATCGGGCACGCTGTGTCACACGGAGGGCCGCTCCCGAAGCCCCAACTGCCCCCAATGCACAACACTCCTCCCGACCCCTTAAGCGACCCCCTTGCCTCGCTGGGGCCCAACCGATTGTCCCCAGTGAGGGCCTAAACACTTACCTGAGTTCCGGGGCCATTTTTCCTGTTGCTTCCGATGGCTGGGTGTAGTCTCAGCAGTGGCCACCGCTCCCGGTGCCACTACTGGGACAAAGAGCTGCCAGCCCACTGATTGGCCGGCAGCTCCATTGGGCGGGAATTCCTGCCTCAAGGAGGTGGAAGCCCCACCCAAGACCAATTAAAGGCCTGGGGAGCGAAAAATTCCCATCTAGCTACTCAGGCTCGGTGGACGCCGGCTTGCCACCGGCTTTTTGGCCGGTGGACGGGGCATCCTGCCCAAGCAAAAAGTCCAGCCTTTGTTTCTATCTTCACGGACCAAGGCACAGAAAATATTCCAGAAATACTAGGGAACCAACAGACTTGTAAAAATGAGGAACTGAAAGTATTTAGTATCAGTAAAGAGGTAGAACTCAAAAAAATAATTGGATTGAAAGTTGATAATTCCCTGGACCAGATGAGCTACATCCCCAAGTATGGAAGGAGGTGGCTATAGAGAAATGGATGCATTGGTGGTTATCTTTCAAAATTCTATAGAATCAGGAAGGGTTCCTGCAGACTGGAAAGTAGCAAATGTAACCTCACTATTTAAGAAGGGAGTGAGAGAGAAAACAAAGAATTACAGACCTGTTAGTTTGATGTCAGTAGTAGGGAAAATGTGAGAATCTATTATAATGGATCAGATAACTGGACGCTTGGAAAATAATGAGATGATTGGGTAGAGTCAATATACGAACATACAAATTAGGAGCAGGAGTAGGCTGCTTTGGTCTTTGAGCCTGCTCCGCCATTTAATAAGTTAATGGCTGAACTGGTTACTCCACATTTCCAGCTACCCCCAATAACCTTCCATCCCATTGTTTGTCAAGAATCTATCTACCTCTGCCTTAAAAATATTCAAAGACTTTGCTTCCACCGCCTTTTGAGGAAGGGAATTCCAAAGACTCACGATCCTCTGAGAGAAGACATTTCTCCTCATCTTTGTCTTAAATGGGAGACCCCTTATTTTTAAATAGTGACCCCTAGTTCTAGATTTTCCCACATGGGGAAACATCCCTTCCACATCCACCCTGTCAAGACCCCTCAGAATCTTACATGTTTCAATTAAGTTGCTTCTTCCTCTTCTAAATTCCAGCGGATACAAGCCTAGCCTGTCCAATCTTTCCTCGTAAGACAGACGCCCATTCCAGGTATGAGTCTAGTAAACCTTCTCAGTACTTCCTCCGACTCGTTTACATCCTTCCTCAAATAGGGAGACCAGTACTGTACACAGTACTCCAGATGTGATCTCATCAATGCCCTGTATAGCTGAAGCATAACGTCCCTACTTTTGTATTCAATTCATAGAAAAATAGAAAGAAAATAGGAGCAGGAGTAGGCCAGTTGGCCCTTCGAGCCTGCTGTGCCATTCAATACAATCATGGCTGATCATCCAAACTCAGTACCCTGTTCCCCCTTTCTCCTCGTATCCCTTGATCCCTTTAGCCCGAAGAACTATATATAACTCTTTCTTGAATATATTTAATGATTTGGTCTCAACTGCTTTCCGTGGTAGAGAATTCCACAGGTTCACCACTCTCTGGGTGAAGAAATCTCTCCTCATCTCAGCCCTAATTGGCTTACCCCTTATCCTTGGACTGTGACCCCTGGTCCTGGACTCCCCCACCATCGGGAACATCCTTCCTGCATCTAGTCTGTCCAGTCCTGATAGAATTTTGTAGGTTTCTATGAGATCCCCTCTCATTCTCCTAAACTCTAGTGAATACAAACCTAATCGACCCAATCTGTCTTCTTACGTCAGTCCTGTCATCCCAGGAATCAGTCTGGTGAACCTTTGCTGCACTCCCTCCATAGCAAGAACATCCTTCCTCAGATAAGGAGACCAAAACTGCACACAATACTCAAGATGTGGTCTCACCAAGGCCTTGTATAATTGCAGCAAGACATCCTTGCTCCTGTACTCAAATCCTCTCGCTATGAAGGCCAACATATCATTTGCCTTCTTAACTGCCTGCTGCCCCTGCATGCTAACTTTCAGCGACTGGTGCACAAGGACATCCAGATCAAGCTGCACCTCCCCCATTCCCAATCTATCATCATTCAGATAATAATCTGCCTACCTGTTTAAACCTCCAAAGTGGATAACCTCACATTTATCCACATTATACTGCATCTGCCATGTATTTACCCACTCACTCAACTTGTCCAAATTACATTGGAGCTTCTCTGCATCCTCCTCACAGCTCACACTCCCACCCAGCTTTGTGTCATCTGCAAGCTTGGATATATTACATTTAATTCCCTCATCTATATCATTAATATATATTGTGAATAGCTGGGTTCCGAGCACTGATCTCTGCGGTACCCCACTAGTCACTGCCTGCCACTCGGAAAAAGACCCGTTTACTCCTACTCTTTGTTTCCTGTCTGCCAGCCAGTTCTCTAACAATGTCAGTACCTTACCCCCAATCCCATGTGCTTTAATTTTGCACGCTAATCTCTTATGTGGGACCTTATCGAAAGCCTTCTGAAAGTCCAAATATACCACATCCACTGGTTCTCCCTTATCTATTCTACTAGTTACTTCCTCAAAAAATTCCAGTAGATTTGTCAAGCATGATTTCCCTTTCATAAATCCATGTTGACTTTGTCCGATCCTGTCACTATTTTCCAAGTGCTCTGCGATTGCATCTTTTATAATGGACTCCAGCATTTCTCCCGCTACTGATGTCAGGCTAACCGGTCTATAATTCCATGTTTTCTCTCTACCTCCTTTTTTAAATAGTGGGGTTACATTATTTACCCTCCAATCTATTGGAACTGTCCCAGAGTCGATAGAATTTTGATAAATGACCAGCAATGCATCTACTATTTCTAGGGCCGCCTCCTTAAGTACTCTGGGATGTAGATTATCAGGCCCTGGGAATTTATCAGCCTTCAATCCCATCAATTTCCCTATATCCTATCGCGATAAACAATAACATTCTATGAGCTTTCCTAATTATGTGCTGTCCCTGCATACTAACCTTTTGTGATTCATGCACTTGGACACCCAGATTCCTCTGCCTCTCAGAGCTCTGCAATCTCTCACCATTTAGATAATATGCTTCTTTTTTATTCTTCCTTCCAAAGTGGGCAATTTCACACTTTCCCACATTATACTCCATTTGCCAGGTTTTTGCCCACTCACTTAACTTATCTATATCCCTTTGTAGTCCCCTTCTGTCCTCTTCACAAGTTACTTTCCTCCCTATCTTTATGTCATCAGCAAATTTAGCAACCATACCTTCGGTCCCTTCATTTAAGTAATTTATATGAATTGTAAAATGTTGAGGCCCCAGCACAGATCCCTGTAGCACACCACTCGTTACATCTTGCCAACCAGAAAATGACCCATTTATGCCTACTCTCTGTTTCCTGTTAGCTAGTTGATCTTCTATCCATGCCAATATATTACCCCCTACACCATGAGCTTTTATTTTCTGCAATAACCTTTGATGTGGCACCTTATCAAATGCCTTCTGGAAATCTAAGTATAATACATCCACCAGTTCCCCTTTATCCACAGCACATATAACTTCCTCCAAGAACTCCAATAAATTGGTTAAAAATGATTTCCCTTTCACAAAACCACGTTGAATCTGCCTGATTACCTTGAATTTTTTTGAAATGCCCTGCTATATAGTCTTTAATAATAGCTTCTAGAATTTTCCCTAAGATAGATGTTAAGCTAACTGACCTGTAGTTTCCTGCTTTCTGTCTCCCTCCCTTTTTGAATAAAGGAGTTACATTCACTATTTTCCAATCTAGTGGAAACTTTCCCAAATCTAGGGAATTTTGGAAAATTAAAAATAATGCATCAACTATCTCATTAGCCACTTCTTTTAAAATCCTAGGATGAAGTCCATCAGGACCAGGGGACCTGTCAGCCTGCAGCTCCAACAATTTGTTCAGTACTGCTTCCCTGGTGATTGTAATTTTCTTGAGTTCCTCCCTCCCTTCCATTTCCTCACTTACAGCTAATACTGGGGTGCTACTTGCATTCTCAATAGTGAAGACCGGTGCAAAATATCTATTCAATTCATCTGCCATCTTCTTATTATCCATTACTAATTCCCCAGACTCACTTTCTATAGGATCAATGCTCACTTTGTTAACTCTTTTCTTTTTAAAATATCTATAGAAACTCTTACTGTCCTTATATTTCTAGTTTGCTTTCTCTCATACTCAATTTTACCTTCCTTATCAATCTTTTAGTCATTCTTTGCTGTGTTTTATATTCTGTCCAATCTTTTGACTTGCCTCTCTTCTTTGCGTAATTATATGTTTTCCCTTTAAGTTTGATACTATGTTTGACTGTTTTAGTTAACCATGGATGGCAGGTCCCACCCTTGGAATTTTTATTTCTCATTGAAATGTATTTTTTCTGTGTATTCTGAAATATCCCCTTAAATGTCTGCCACTGCATCTCTATTGACCTATCCCTTAACCTGATTTGCCAGTTCACTTTAGCTAGCTCTGCTTTCATGCCCTCATAATTGCCCTTATTTAAGTTTAAAATACTATTCTTGGACCCACTCTCCTCTCCCTCAAACTGAATGTAAAATTCAACCATATTATGATCGCTGCTACCTAGGGGTGCCTTAACTATGAGGTCATTAATTACTCCTATCTTATTGCACAATACCAGGTCTAGTATAGTCTACTCTCTGGTTGGATCCAGAATATATTGTTCCAAGAAATTATCGTGAAAACATTCTATGTACTCCTTATTTAGGCTACCTCTGCCCATTTGATTTTTCCAGTCTATATGTAGGTTAAAATCCCCCATAATTATCGCTGTACCTTTCTGACAAGCTGCCATTATTTCTTCCTTTATACCCTGACCTACAGTGTAGTTAATGTTAGGTGTCCTGTACACCACTCCCACAAGTGACTTCTTGCCTTTATGATTTCTCATCTCTACCCAAACTGCTTTTACATCCTCGTCTTCTGAACTTAGGTCATCTCTCTCTATTGTGCTAATACCATCATTAATTAACAGAGCTACCCCTCCACCTAGCTTCCTGTCCCTCTTAAATGCTATATACCCTTCAATATTCAGGCCCCAATCTATGTCGTCCTGCAGCCATGTCTCTGTAATGGCTATCAGATCGTACTTATTCATTTCTATTTATGCTGTCAGTTTACCTGTTTTGTTTTGAATGCTACATGCATTCAGATACAAAGCCTTTAGTTTTGTCCTTTTATTATTTTTATACACAATTTAAATATGGATTTATGAAAAGGAAATCATGTTTGACTAACCTGTTGGAGTTTTCTGAAGATGTTACTTGTAGCATAGATAAAAGGGAACTAGTGGATGTGGTGTTTTTGGATTTTCAGAAGGCTTTTGATAAGGTCCCACACAGCTGGTTAGTAAACAAAATTAGAGCACATGGGATTGGGGGTAATATACAGCAACGCATTGAGAATTGGTTAACAGGCAGAAAGCAAAGACTAGGAATAAATCGGTCATTCTCAAGATAGCAGTCTGTTATTAGTGGGATACTGCCAGAATCAGTGCTTGGGCCACACTTGTTCACAATCTATATCAATGATTTGGATATGGGGACCAATTATAATATTTCCAAATTTGCTGATGACACAAAACTAGATGGGAATTTAAGTTATGAATAGGATGCAAGGAGGCTTCAAGGAGATTTGGATAGGCCAAGTGAATGGGCAAGAATTGGATGGAATATAATGTGAATAAATGTGAAGTGATCAACTTTGTTACAAAAAACAGAAAGGCAGAGTATTTCTTAAATGGAGAGGGGTTGGGAAGTGTTGATGTCCAAAGAGACCTGGGTGTCCTTGTTCATGAGTCACGAAAAGCTAGCATGCAGGTGCAGCAAGCAATTAAGAAAGCAAATGGTATGTTGGCCTTCATTGTAAGGGGATTTGAGTACAGGAGTAAAGATGTATTGCTGCAATTGTATAAAGCCTTGGTGACACCGAACCTGGAGTATTGTGTAAGTTTTGGTCTCCTTATCTAAGGAAGGATACACTTGCCATAGAGGGAGTGCAGCGATGCTTCACCAGACTAATCCCTGCGATGGCGGGATTGTTTTACGAGAGATTGAGGAAACTAGGTCTGTATTCTCTAGAGTTTCGAAGAATGAGAGGTGATCTCATTGAAACTTCCAAAATTCTTACAGGGCGTGACAGGGTAGATGTGGATAGCATGTTTCTTCGGGCTGGTGAGTCTAGAACCAGGGGACACAGTCTCAGAATGAGGGGCAGGCCATTTAAGACTGAGATGAGGTGGAATTTCTTTACTCAGAGCGTGGTGAATCTTTGGAATTCTTTACTCCAGAGAGCTGTGGAAGCTCAATTATTGAGCACATTCAAGACAGAAATCGATAGATTTCTGGATACTAATGACATCAAGGGCTATGGAGATAGTGGGGAAAAATGGCAGAGAGGTAGATGATCAGCCATGATTTGTTTGAATGGCGCAGCAGACTCGACAGGCCGAATGGCCTCCTCCTGCTCCTATTTCCTATGATCCTAGGAGAAAACCTGTCATTTGTCAGTTTATTTGACCACTAAAACACTCAGGGACTAAAACAATATCTTTTGAAAAGCACTGTTTATAGTCATTTGAGAGGTGAAAAGTGAAAGTCATCCATAGTATCTTCCCTCTGTCCGTTACATAGTAATGTTTGTGGGATCTTGCTGTGCACAAATTGGCTGTCACGTTTCCAACATTACAACAGTAACTACACTTCAAAGTATTTCAGTAAAGTGCTTTGGGACATCCTGAGCTTGTAAAAGGCATTATTTAAAAATCCTAAACTACTGGACAGTTTAATCTGGTATAAACCCACCTTGGCTGGTACTGGAAATATCAAGCCTGCAGTCAGCTTTCCAATCTATCCAATTTGCTTTTCCATTGAAATTTATTTAACTTCCTTTATCTTTCCTTGCGGGGCCAAGAGGACCAGGAGTTCTCGTCCAGGCCTCACTGGGAAGGCTTCGCCCTCCCCTACCCATTCTCCCCCAACTCCCCCGATCATGAGATCCTCCTTAAATTGCCCCCCCTCATAACTTATCTCATTCTGGGACATCATTCCTCCTGCCCGCTGGTGGTGTTTTTCTGCTGCCCAACACTCCATTCCCACCCGCTGACCAGCTTCTGCTTCCTGATGGTTTTGGCAGACAATTGACTGAAGGCGGGGATGAGCAGATGAGTCCCAGTGCTTAAAATCCCCTGGCCTCCCGCCCCAATGATTACTGCCCCGGATTAATATCAGGCCTTCAAAATGGCACCTTCTGACGCAGAGCCAAGAGTGCTCCCAGTGAGCCAAGCTGCCAGCAGGATGCTTTCTCCTTGATCATCTTGTGTATGATTTTCTTATTGGTAAGTTTCGCTCAGTCATCATGACCTATTTGCCTTTATACATTAAAGTGCCTGAAATTAGAGCACACATTACATTTGAAGGCAATTCAGCATGACCTGCAAGAGAAAGCATTGAAGTAAGGGTTCAGACCACAGTTTGTACAGCCAGAAATTCCCTGTATTAAATGCAATGTAACCCACAGCCTCCGCAAATATCATTCTCCTATATAACTGTAATTCCTTCTTTCAGATCTTTCCTTTGCACTGCAAACAGCTCAGTTCCCTCAACCCATGCTTCATAAATAATTTATAGGTGTGTGTTTCCTTTACTGGACCTTTGTCTGTGATTTCCCATTGCTACTACACCAGTGGATGTTATTTAACAGTACTTAATGACAAATGTTGAGTGGTGGAAGGTTGGTGATTAAGTCATGTTTGAGAATTCTTATTGTTAATTGGAGGAGTCATCAGAGTCTCACTAAAACTGTATCTAGTTTGTCAAGAAATCAGGCGGTTGAAACAAGATAGCTGGAAGCTACAGCAGGCAAAATACCTTCCTTTGAATTTTTGCAACCTAATTATTTCGCTGCATTTAGTAAATTAACTTACACCAAACAGAAAATGTTAACCCAAATCTAGTTTACACACAAGTAGTTAGAATTCTAAAAGTATGTTGCTGTTTCCATGTAAAATGTGACAGTGGGTTGAAGATGTTCAGTGTGCTGAGCACCAAAACGGATGGAGTGGATTTCAAGGCTGAACCGGAATGTCTGTACAATGGAAATAAATGAAAGTGATTCCATCAGTATGAATTCCCTATTCATCGCAGAATTATGTTTGGAACAGGAATACATTTCTTTTTGGCAAATGGACTCACAGCTTGATTACGTCTGACTGGCTGGGTGATTGAAATGGAGAAATTAACGGATTTCGATCTTGACTGCGGCCATTCGTGAAGGCTACTGATTATCATATTGCTCTTCTTGAAATAGAACTGAACTTGAACTGACTAATGTGCTGCCTGAAAGGGCAGTGGAAGCAGATTCAATAGAGATTCAATAGTAACTTTCAAAGAGAATTGATTAAATACTTGAAAAGGAAAATTTGCAGGGCTGTAGGGAAAGAACAGGACAGTGGAATTAATTGGATAGCTCTTTCAGAGAGTTGGCACAGGTGTGATAGGCTAAATGGCCTCCTTTTGTGCTGAGATTCTAGGTTTCAATTGTTAGGAGTCTTGGGCTGGGAATTTCCATGGATCTATTCTCGCTACTCCACCTTAACCTCTCTGGAAATGAGGAAGGAACTCTTCGATATTTGTGGCAAAGTTTTTTTGATGGAGGGGGAGCAGCTCCAGGGAAATTCCCAGACTTTGTCTCACTATGGCAATCGCGTCTCCACCAGGAGCACAAGCCAATATTGTCAGGGAGAAAGCCTGAACTGTAACAATATTCTCTGCACGAAATCTGACATGATACACAAAAAGAATTTACATTCTCAGGCTGACGATTCCCGGAGATGAATTGAAATCAATGCCTCCTTTTGTTAATAAAGAGCACAATTAATATATTGATTCAGGATACAGAGATTGAGTTCTGTCTGCCTGTATCACCATTTTCAATTGCTTTGTAAGACATATCTTACTGCCCTGTAGGGAAAGGGCTCTGACGTTGTACTTTTACTTTAAATTGTTGAGGTTCCAATCAGATATCATCACTAAGAGATGCACAAGATGAAGTCATGAATAATGACAGTGAATATATTATATGGTTACTTTACCGCAATTTTTTACCAGGGAGATGAGCAAGTGATTAGCAGAAGAGATTAAAAAGGATATGAAGGCATTTGAGATGAAGAGGAGGGAGATAATTTGTAAACTAGACACACTTAGAGAGAATCATGCCCCCGATGGATTGCATCACGCAAATTAGAAGATGTTAGGAAAAATATATCAAAGGCACAAAGATATATAAATATAAATTCATTCAAAAAGGGAATAGTGCTGTAGGACTGGCAGACAGCTAATGTTACTCCTTTATTCAAAAAGGGAGATAGAACAAGTCCAGGGAACAATAGTTCAGTTAGCTTAATGTCAGTGATAAGAAACGTACTGGAATTTCACCAAAAATCTATGAGAAAAGCGTCTAGAAATCAAAACTATAATAAAGAGTAGTCAGCACGGATTTCAAAAGGAAAGGTCATGCTTGACCAACGTTATTGAATTCTTTGAAGAAGTAACAGAAAGAGTAGACTAGGGTAATGCAGCTGACGGAATATAGAAATATATAAAAGGCTTTTGATAATGCACTGCATAATAGGATGGAATGGCATCTGCAGGGTGGCCAGGGGGAGGGGGAGGGGTGGGGGTGGGGGTCAGGCTCGAGTGTATAAGGAGTAGTTGAAGTGCCAGAAAATGATGGCGCATGGGGATTCCAACATGTTCCTACTCATTTCCGACTAACAGATGCACATTTGGAAGCAAACAGGAAACCTCCTTGAAGCAGTTGGATCAGTCATTTAAATATGTTAAGTAGCAATTAACTCACAATTTAATGTAGCAATCTGGCTTTAATAGCCAGTGCACAGGTTTCCCAAACTGTGTGGATCTCTGCAGGGTGCACAAGCCGAGAGTATAGCTGAAGTCGTAGAATATTGGAGTGTCAGTTGTGATTTAGTTAGTAGCACTCTTGTCTCCAAACCACAAGATTCTGGGCTCAAGTTCAACTCCAGACATTCACAGAAATGTTACAGTGCAGAAGGAGGCCAGTTGGCCCATTGTGTTTGTACTGGCTCTCCAAATGAGCATTTCACCTAGTGTCACTCCCTACCTTCTCCTGTAACCCTGCACATTCTTCCTTTTGAATGCTTCAGTTGAGCCTGTCTTCACCACACTCTCCGGCAGTGCATTCCAGATCTTAACCACTTGGTGCGTGAAAAGGTTTTTCCTCATGTCTTTTACAATTATTTTAAATCTGTGCCCTCTCGTTCTTGATCCTTTCATGAGTGGGAACAGTTTCTCTCTATCAACTCTGTCTAGACACCTTATGATTTTGAATACCTCTATCAAATCACCTCTCAGTCTTCTCTTCTCCAAGGAAAACAGCCCTAACTTCTCCAATCTCTTTTTATAACTGAAGTTCCTCATCCCTGGAACTATCCTCGTGAATCTTTTCTGCACCCTCTCCAATGCCTTCACATCCTTTCTAAAACACGATGCCCAGAACGGGATGCAATACTCCAGCTGAGGCCAAACTAGTGTTTTGTACAACTTCAACATAACCTCCTTGTTCTTGTACTCTATGCCCCTATTAATAAAGCCCAGGATACTGTATGCTTTCTCAACCTGTCCTTCCACCTTCAATGACTTATGCACATATACACCCAGATCCCTCTGCTCTAGCACCCCCTTTAGTATTGTACCCTTTATTCGATATTGTCTCTCCATGTTCTTCCTACCAAAATGTATCACTTCACATTTCTCTGCATTGAACTTCATCTGCCACCTGTCTGCCCATTCCACCAACTTGTCTATGTCCTTTTAAAGTTTTACACCATCTTCTTCACAGTTCAAAATGCTTCTAAGTTTTGTATCATCCACAAACTTTGAAATTGTGCCCTGTGCACCAAGGTCTAGGTCATTACTATATATCAAGAAAAGCAAGGGTCCCAACACTGACCCCTAGGGAACTCCACTACAGACCTTCCTCTAGCATGAAAAACATCCATTAACCTCTCAACCAGCAGCTGAGGACAAAAATCAAGGCTGAGGGAGTGCTCACGCATGTGGACGACCCCTCGCTGCCAGCCACACCAGAGGCAGTTGGCTGGTCAGGCTGCCGTGTTGCTATCGATGACTTTGGCGAGTGTCCTCTGCCTGCCCGAGGCCGTGCGGGCTGTAGCATGTCAAGGTGACCCTGAGAAGTCTCAGGAGCACCCTCTGACACCCTGGAAGTATGTGGTGCTGATGTCACTGGCAGAGGGGACAAGGAGCTGCAGGATGTATCAGGAGAGCCCTGAGATGAGCTCCCATTTGAGATCTGCTGCTGTCCCTGTGTCCTTCTGATGCTCAATTGGTCCTCAGTGCTAACCTCAGAGGGAGGAGCAGCCTTAAACTGTCACCTGAGCATCAGAAGCTGATCTCTAATGCTCTGGTCCATGGAGGCTACTCTTTCTGTGAGGTTATGCATTGCATCCAGGATCGGCCCCTCCACTGCAGCCACCAATCTGTCAATGGAGGAGACCAGATGGACAGATGACAGAGAACATGAGGCACTCAAGCCCTGGATGGACATCTGCAAAGTCTGAGTCATAGCACGCAAAGTCTCTGGTAACTCTGCCAGATCTCCACGCACCGCACGCTGCACTTGCAGCATCTCCTGCCGAATGGATGTCAGCAGACGCTCGTCAGTAGTTTGTGGCTCTGCACTGGCCTGGCCTCCCACAGTCCTCCGATTGTTAGAGGTATCAGCTGGTTCTGCCTCTGGCAGCTGGCCTGGCAATTGTGTGGTGCTGACACCAGGTTGTGACCATGAATCCGAGCAGACACGCATCCCAACCGAGGTGAATGTCTCTGAGCTGGTGCTTGGTGCGGGGCAAGGATGTGACGCTGCACCTTCTGAGGTCCCCTCCTCATCCTCAGAGGTGGACAGATGTGCCCCGGACACATTTCCTGGCCGCTGCTGTGTTTCACCTGCAGGGAAAATCAGAATGATCAGCACTCCAGACTGGAGGACATGTTATAGACTGCATTGTGGGCACAGCTGTGTGATTTCACATTTGAGAGAACCCTTCAGTGCCTGAGACAATCGCCGCACCACACGGCCCCCCGCCCCCCAGCCCCTTGACCACACGCTGGGAACTCACTCTCCTATCCAGGTGCGCGGGCTTTGCCATCAGCTATAGTGCGTCCTCCGTCCTCCCCTGCCAGCATTAATGCATCCTCCTCCAGTCTGCTCAAATATGCCAGGTTGGCCACGCTGCCACCGATCCGGGACCTCTCTCGGGTATTTATGTGCCCTCTTCTCCTGTATATACACAAAGGAATTAATTAAGGCATACCACTTGGAAGATCATGCACTCACCCCTTGGGCTGAATGCTGCATCTCAAACCAATTCTAGTGAAGTGCACGGATGGAACACAACTGGACCACTGTGTGTCGCAGATGTGCCCATCATGTGGCCCAAGGCATGGCCGCAGTCAATCACTGAACGTGGATGGCTTCCACCTTGCAGCATCAGCACTCATAGACCCTGACGTGTCACATAAAAGATGAGCTGAATGCGGAATGCTCCTTACCTGGGCAGAGCGCAGAAGGTCATTGACCCTCTTGCAGTACTGGAGCCACGTCCTCCTAACAACTCCATGGCCACTGACCTCCTCCGCTACCTCCAGCCACGCCTTCTTTGTGACTTGGGAAGGCCTCCTTCTTCCATCGGATGGGGAGAGGCCCTCCCACCTTGCCTCAGCCACCTGGAGGAGGACTGGTAAGGAGTCCTCTGAGAAGCGGGGAGCCATGTGGCTACTTCTCCCTTCCATTGCTACAATTAGGTTCTGGGACATGCTGTTTTTTCTCAAAGTGTTGGCTTGGTGGGCATTTTCAGTCCTCCTACAGTCCTTTCACCCTCAGTCCCTTGTTTTTCCCTCGCAGATGTAAAGTGTCGCCTCTCAACGTCCGCCACGCTTCAGGTAAGCATCTTAGAGTCATAGAGCCCTTTTAAATGGCTTTGAGCTAACTCTTCTGTCTCTCGGCCCACCCCCACCATGCTCAGCCTCCTGCCTGCGCACACCCTTTTCACTCAGAAATATGCCACGGGGTTGCTAATTGGCTGCCCCGCGCGTGATACTGGCGGCAACGAGTTCTTCACCCGCTTCCGCCTCATCAGACTCTGAGCCGCCGAGAGCAGTAAAATTCTGGCCATAATGTGGAAAAATGTGAGGTTATCCACTTTGGTAGGAGGAATAGATGTGCAGAGTTTTTCTTAAATGGTAAGAGATTAGAAAGTGTAGATGTACAAAGGAAACTGGGTGTCCTTGTCAATAAGTCACTGAAAGCTAACATGCTGGTGCACCAAGCAATTAAGAAAGCTAATGGTATGTTAGCCTTAATCACAAGAGGATTTGAGTACAGGAGTAGTAAAGTTTTGCTTCAATTCTATAGAACCTTGGTTAGACCTCACCTGGAGTACTGTGTGCAGTTTTGGTCCCATTACCTTAGGATGGATATTATTGCCATAGAGGGCGTGAAATGAAGGTTCACCAGACTTGTTCCCAGGATGGCAGGATTGTACTGTGAAGAGAGATTGGGGAAACTGGGCCTGTATTCTCTAGAGTTTCAAAGAATGAGAGGTGATCTCATTCAAACCTCCACCATACTTTAAGGGATCAACATGGTAGATGCAGCTGAGATGTTTCCCCTGGTTGGAGAGTCTAGAACCAAGAGACACAATTTCTAACTAAGGGGGAAGCCACTTAGGACAGCGATGAAGAGAAATTTCTTTACTCAGAGGGTTGGGAATCTTTGGAATTCTCTACCCCAGAGGGCTGTGGAAGCTCAGTCATTGAGTATGTTTAAAGCAGAGATTGACAGATTTCTAAATGCTAATGACATAAAGGGATATGAGAATAGTGTGGGAAAAAGGCATTGAAGTGGATGGTCAGCCATGATCATATTGAATGGGGCAGGCTCGATGGGCTGAATGGCCTACTCCTGCTTCTATGTTCCTATGTTCTTACAGGCAGAGGATCTGCTCTCTCTGCATCTGTGAGCACCAGTGCCTCAGGAGTTTCAGGAGTCTCACGACAGGTCACTGCTGACATCTGCAGCCTCCTGGAAAATGGCCTCTTTCCCAATGGAGCAGGTGGGCATGCAATGCCAGTGACCAACAAGGTGCCTGTCACTGGAGGCACCCCACACCCCCCTCCCCCCACCCACCCACCCAGGATCTCTATCTCTCCCCTCGGTTGTGTGCTGTCTCCTCCTGCAAGGAGAGAAAGCAGGGAGTTGTGAGTATGAGAAATGGATTGTGTGGAGAGGATGAATGACAATATTTGTGGAAGGTGTCCGTGAGGCATGGGTATGAGAGTCAGTGAGATGAAGGTGAGTGTGAGTGTTGATGGTTTAGATGGGGATGTGAGGTGCCTGAAGATAGAGGAATGAGTGGAGTTTGTAAGGTGTGTTGTTCTGAGGAATGCGGTGCAGGAGAATGTCGAGAAAGTCAGAGTGTGGGGCTCGGCACCTGAAAGTGTTATGCCACTCACCTTTCCCACCCTCCTGATGTCCTTGAACCTCTTGGGGCACTGTCTCCAGGTTGGAGGGGCCACATACTTGCTGCTGACTTCCTCAGCCACTTCCATCCATGCCTACTTGGTTTGAAAGGCTGGCCCTCTTCCTGCCATCCTTGGGAGAGTTCACTTCACTGCAGTCCCTCAGATCCCACAGCAGGACCTCCAGGTAAGAGTCGGAGAGCTGGGATGGACAACCTTGACAGGTCTCCTTTCCATTCCTGCAGTTGTTGAAGCCACAGGGATCAATGTACAGATCAACCATTCTGACACCTTCTGGAGTCCCTTTAACCATAAATCCTTCCTTTGACAGGTTTGGCGCATCATCACAAACACCCTCTTTGATTGGTCGGGAAACCTGGAAGTGGGATGCTAATGTTGTGGCTGAGTTAAAGAGCCACGCTTCAGATTACAATGGGTTCCCGACCCATTACATGTTCCACCATTGAGTCTGGGATTATCATTTTAAAATTTCGACTGTAGACTTGTGCCTAAGGTCCAAACATGTGGAGTCAAGAGACATTTTAGTTCAAAAAGGGTATTAGGGTTATGGAAACAAAGTGGGTAGATCAAGTTAAGATAGAGATTGGTCAGTCTTTGGCTGGGTAGCCATGCTGTGCAGATGAACAGATGGTTAAGGGAGTGGAGTGTAATACGGGTAAAATCTCTGGAGTCAAGGCCATTTTAAAGCACGGAGAAGGGTTAAAGTGCGTATACTTCAACGCAAGAAGCATCAGGAATAAGGTGAGTGAATTGAAGGCGTGGATGGGCACTTGGGACTACAATGTTGTGGCCATCACTGAAACGTGGATAGGTGAGGGGGAGGAATGGTTCTTGGAGGTACCTGGTTATAGATGTTTTCATAAGATTAGGAATGGTGGTAAAAGAGGTGGGGGGGTGGCATTGTTAGTTAGAAATAGTGTAACAACTGCTGAAAGAATTTTCGAGGAGGATCTGCCGACTGAGGCACTGTGGGTTGAGGTCAGGAACAGGAAAGGAGCAGTCACCTTGATGGGAGTTTTCTATAGGCCCCCCAATAGCAGCAGGGAGGTGGAAGAGCAGATTGGGAAACAGATTTTGGAAAGGAGCAGAAGTCACAGGGTAGTAATTATGGGGGATTTCAACTTCCCAAATATTGATTGGCAACTCTTTAGATCGAATAGTTTGGATGGGGTAGTGTTTGTGCAGTGTGTCCAGGAAGCTTTTCTGACTCAGTATGTAGACTGCCCGACCAGAGGGGAGGCAATATTGGATTTGGTACTAGGTAATGAACCAGGGCAAGTGATAGAGCTGTTGGTGGGCGAGCACTTTGGAGATAGTGATCACAATTCTGTAGCATTCACTGTGGTAATGGAGAGGGATAGGTATGTGCAACAGGGCAAGGTTTACAATTGGGGGAAGGGTAGATATGATGCTGTCAGGCAGGAACTGAGGAGCATAAGTTGGGAGCATATGCTGGCAGGGAAGGGCACGGTCGAAATGTGGAACTTTTTCAAGGAGCAGATAGTAGGGGCCATTGATAAGCATGTCCCTGTCAGACAGGGAAGGGATGGTCATGTGAGGGAACCGTGGTTGACAAGAGAGGTTGAGAGTCTTGTTAGGAAGAAGAAGGATGCGTATATAAAGTTGAGGAAAAAGGGCACAGGCATAGCTCTGGAGGGATACAAGATGGCCAGGAAGGATCTGAAGAAAGGGATTAGGAGAGCTAAGAGAGGGCATGAAAAATGCTTGGCGGGTAGGATAAAAGAAAACCCCAAGGCCTTTTACGCGTATGTCAGAAATATGAGGATGACTAGGGGGACCATAGGTCCGGTCAAGGACAATAGCGGGAGACTGTGTGTTGAGCCGGAAGAGATAAGTGAGGTTTTGAATGAGTACTTCTCTTCGGTATTTACGAATGAGAAGGGGTGTATTACTGAAGAGGACGGTGTGAAACAGACTGGTAAGCTCGAGGAAGTGCTCGTTAGGAGGGAAGATGTGTTGGGGTTTTTGAATAACTTGAAGATAGACAAGTCTCCCGGGCCTGACGGGGTATATCCAAGGATGTTATGGGAAGCAAGGGATGAAATTGCAGAGCCGCTGGCAATGATCTTTTCACCTTCTCTGCTGACGGGGGTGGTACCAGGTGATTGGAGGGTGGCAAATGTTGTGCCCCTGTTCAAGAAAGGGAATAGGAACAACCCTGGGAATTACAGGCCAGTTAGTCTTACTTCGGTGGTAGGCAAGTTGATGGAAAAGGTGCTGAGGGATAGGATTTCTGAGCATCTGGAAAGACACTGCTTGATTCGGGACAGTCAGCACGGTTTTGTGAGGGGCAGGTCTTGCCTCACAAGCCTGATTGAATTCTTTGAGCAGGTGACCAAGCAAGTGGATGAGGGTAAACCAGTGGATGTGGTGTACATGGATTTTAGTAAGGCATTTGATAAGGTCCCCCATGGTAGACTTATGGAGAAAGTCAGGAGGCATGGGATAGTGGGGAATGTGGCCAGTTGGATTAAGAATTGGCTAACTGATAGAAGGCAGAGAGTGGTCTTAGATGGTAAATACTCAGCCTGGAGCCCAGTTACCAGTGGCGTGCCGCAGGGATCAGTTCTGGGTCCTCTCCTGTTTGTGATTTTTATTAACGACTTGGATGAGGAAGTCGAAGGGTGGGTCAGTAAATTTGCAGATGATACAAAGGTTGGTGGAGTTGTGGATACCGAGGAGGGCTATTGTCGTCTGCAAAGGGACTTGGATAGGTTGCAGTGCTGGGCTGAAAAGTGGCAGATGGAGTTTAACCCTGAAAAGTGTGAGGTCGTCCATTTTGGAAGGACAAACATGAATGCAAAATACTGGGTTAACGGTAGGGTTCTTGGGCATGTGGAGGAGCAGAGAGACCTTGGGGTCTATGTGCATAGATCATTGAAAGTTGCAACTCAAGTGGATAGGGCTGTGAAGAAGGCATATGGGGTGTTAGCGTTCATTAGCAGAGGGATTGAATTTAAGAGCCGTGAGGTGATGATGCAGCTGTACAGGACCTTGGTAAGGCCTCATTTGGAGTACTGTGTGCAGTTCTGGTCGCCTCATTTTAGGAAGGATGTGGAAGCCTTGGAGAGGGTGCAGAGGAGATTTACCAGGATGTTGCCTGGAATGGAGAATAAGTCTTACGAGGAAAGGCTGAACATTCTAGGCCTCTTCTCATTAGAAAGGAGAAGGATGAGGGGTGACATGATAGAGGTTTATAAGATGATCAGGGGAATAGATAGGGTAGACAGTCAGAAACTTTTTCCCCGGGTGGAGCAAAGCGTTACAAGGGGTCATAAATTTAAGGTGAAGGGTGGGAGATATAAGGGGGATGTCAGGGGAAGGTTCTTTACCCAGAGAGTGGTCGAGGCATGGAATGCCTTGCCCGGGGAAGTTGTTGAGTCAGAAACTTTAGGGACTTTCAAAAGGCTTTTGGATAGGTATATGGATAAAGGAGAATGATGGGGTATAGATTAAATTGTCCTTGACAGAGGACAAAGGATCGGCACAACATTGTGGGCCGAAGGGCCTGTTCTGTGCTGTATGTTCTATGTTCTATGTTTAAAGGGAAACCAAGATTTAGGGTTCATTCCTAGAAGAACAAAATTAAAAAGTGAGAGGCATTGTTACACTGGGAAAAACATTGTTTAAACCATACTGTACATTGTTCTGGTCACCATGTTATGAAAGGGCTTTAAAGGCATTTGAGAAAGTTCAAAAAAGATTTACAAGGACTGAAAGATTCTGACTATCAGGAAAGGCTGAACAGGCTGGGGTTCTTTTCTCTAGAAAAGAGAAGGCTGAGGGATGACCTAATAGGGATTTTTAAGATTATGAAAGAGTTTGGTGTGGGAAAACGCAAAACTAGAAGTCACTAATAAATACAATAAGAAATTTAGAATAAACTTCTTTACCCAGTGTCATGCAGGCCCCACATGCCAAGAATGAGGCACACATCATTTCGCCACATGAACAGTAAAACTTAAAATTGTTGCTGGAAGAAAATAGGCCTGTTACAAGGGGTTGCCAAGCCCCTGACTGGAAAGACATTTGCATAGTAACAGATAGTACTTGGAATGAACAGAGGGGCCACTCCCTGCTCCAATTTAATCCACAATGGACTTTTGATTACCAGACGTTGAAGATGGAAAGGCTGGCATTCCAGGTTAACTGCTAAGATGGCCGCATACACAAACAGACGTGGTCAGACTAGTTTAGTCACATGACTAACTGACTGTTGAAGTGTTTTGAATTTGAACTCAGAAAGCTGTTTGCTCTTGGACTGAGAACATCTGTCTCCTGTCTGCTCCCATCTCTTTCTCACAGAACTGAAAACTCATTGAAGACACATGAACCCCAAGACAGAAAAGTCTCCTACAATGAACAAGGTTTAAGAAGAATACTGGGCCCCAACAAAAAGCAAGAATTACCTACAAAAGGACTATAATGAGCTTGAAGCACAGTAACATAAAGCTCTTCTGATATTGCCTCAAACCTCTCTACTTTAGTTTTGTCTTCTGCTCTTTTCTGTCTCTATTTGCATGTGTGTTTCACGTATGCATGCTAGCATGGGCACGGCGTGTATCCGTAGGCGTTAACCGAATTAGAGTTTAAGTTTAAGGTTCAATAAATTTCACTTTTCATCTTTAAACCTGAGAAAACCTGGTTGTGCTCATTTCTTTGCCTCATAATTGGAAAGTGGTGAACAATGATTCACCAAGGGGGAGCTCAAAACAGGGTGTGTTTAAAATTAAACCCTATTACAATAAGACCAGATGAAAACAGTAAAAGACCCCTAGACACCTTTCACACCTGGTTTTAATACCTAGAGAGTGGTGGAAACGGGGTGCTTGCTACCACAAGGAGTGGTTGAGGCAAATAGCATAGATGCAGTTAAGGGGAAGCTGGATAAGCACACGAGGGAGAAAGGATTAGAAAGATATTTTGATAGAGTGAGATGAAGTAGGGAGAGAGGAGGCTCGTGTGGAGGATAAACATTGGCACAGACTAGTTGTGATGAATGACCTGTTTCTGTGCTGTAAATTTGATGTCATGATGGCCAAGATGTAATTGAATGGAAGAACAGGCTTGAGGGGATGAGTGGCCTACTCCTGTTTCATTGTTCTTGGATTTCCTAAATAGAAAACTGGATAACAAGCTGGCTACAAAACAGAAAACAGAGAGAAAACAGAGTTAAAGGTAGTTACTCAGACTGGTGGATGGTGGGAAGTAGTGTTCCACAGGAATCGGTGCTGAGACCAATGTTTTCACAATTTACGTAAATGATTTAGACTCAGGAATCGGATACAATACCAAAATTTCTAGCATAGTTTATACTGAGGAAGACTGCAACAAAATACAAGGTGCTAATAGACTAGCAGAATGGGCATGTAAATGGCTAGTGAATTTCAATATAGAGCAGTGTGAGGCGATGCATTTTGGTAGCAGGAATAAGGAGACCAGTTGAGGAGACAACAATAAAATTCAAGAAAAGATTGTTCTCTTCATAAAGTGTGAATATTTTAATCTCAAAATGTGACAGTGAATTATTGAATGTGACACAGGGAACAGAATCAGAGATGGTTCTATTTATCACAGCTGGATCCATTTCACTCCAAAAAGTGAAACCAAACAAGTCACTCTTTCAAAACCAGCACTGAGTGAAATCTTGGCGGCAGTACAAATTCATTAATCAGTGTAGAATTTGGATGTCTTGAGAACTGCCATTGACGAAATCTAAAGTTGCCAGGAGCTAGATTGATAAAAACTCCATCAAGCTTGACTGAATCATTCAACTTTACAATATACACCACCAGTTACAACACACACAAATGGTGATGAGTATTCACTACATCTAAACCATAAACAGATTGATATTAAAGCTATCAACCAATTTCTTGTACCACCTTGTATATCATATCTTCATGGCCATTGAGTTCCAGTCACATCTCTGCCTGGCTCAAATTAACCAGGCACGCTGTCATTTCTCAGCTGGAGCATTAGGTGGAGCATTCCATGGATGCTACCTTAAACATTGAGGCTGAGGAGTGTTTCCGTCAATCCTCCACCTGTAAGATGATGTCTAGAAACCTGCAAGTGGAATAATGAATGGTTCTCGTGTGAGAGAAAACAAACTTCTCGGGGGTTTTCCTCCTTTTATGTAACTGATGCACAGCTACTGTTCAAATAGTTAATGAGGATCCTATCACTTCCTAGACAGTTTATTTCACTCGTAAATTCATCACTTCATGTTTAACGTCTGTTATTGGTGTAGCTTAAAACACCAAAACCCATGAAAAGGTCCCATTGTGTGACAAGTCACTTCACAAAAAATAATCAATGGAAGAGGAGCTAAATAATTTATTTCTGTAATGCACTAGTATCAACTTAGCTTCATACCTCTCGGTAAAAGTCTAATATAGCTGAGGCAGTGAAAAATAATGAGATAGCTGTTTATGTATCTCTTGCGCATCCTCAATTTCCTTCACTCCACCATTGGCAGCCATGCCTTCTGCTGTCTAGGCCCTAAAGTCTGGAATTCCCTCCCTCTCTGTCTCTCTACCTTTCTTTCCTCCTTCACATTGCACCTAAAACCTATCATTTTGACTAAGCTTTAGTCTGCTAATATTTCTTCATGTGCCTCAGTGCCAAGTTTTGTCTGATAACCCTCATGTGAAACACCTTAGAATGTCTTTCTATGTTAAAGGTGCTATATAAATGCAAATTGTCATTGTTGTTAAAAGTCCTTACATAGAAGTGACTCTTTCCATATCTATGTCTGTACCTATGAATCTATGGGATAAGTTTTCATTGTGACTGCCTGGGTAGTAATCTTGTACAGTGGATCATCTGCTCTTTACAGAACTCGCCTGATACTCATCCCATTGAAATCAATGATCCTCTCTGCCAGGTTACCATCCAGATGGTGAAGATAAATATCGAACACACTGCGTCTATGCAGATGTGCACAGTTGGTTATGTGTCCACATTTTTGGATCTTTATGGTTGCCATTTGCTGCTGAGCTTTGAACCTCAGCTGATGATCTGGGTTGGAAATCTCTTTGTTACAACTGTAATACTTACTCCATGCCTAGACTCCCTGTCTACCCAGAATGTGGAACTCAGAGCAGTTAAGGTGAATATCATTGATGCATTTAAGGAGAAGCTAGATAAGCACGTGAGGGAGAAGGGAATGGAAGGATATGCTGGTAGGGTGAGATGAAGTCAGGTGGGAGGAGGCTCATGTGAAGCATAAACACCAGCACTGACCATTTGGGCTGAATGACCTGTTTTTGTGCTGTAAAATCTATATAATTGTATTTTATAGCTTACAAAATACTGAAAATGCTCAGCAGGTCAATTACAATCTGAGGAGAGGACAGAAACACAAGTGTATGTTCCCTTTCCCTCCACAGATGCCGACTGACCTGCTGAGATATTTTATGTTATTCTCCACATGTGGGTAAGGTCAGTATTTATTGCCCATCCCTACTTGTTTTACAGTAGTACTTGGACAAGCTCACTAACAACTTTGCAGGGTGACGAAGGATGGGCAAAAAATAACAAGTGAGAATTGCACCATTCAATCGATAGTTAAAGCAAAAATTCAAACTTGGGATCTTGGGACCAATCACTAGTCAAAGGAGTGGGTCAACCTGCTCATATTGGGGACATGGAGGACAGCATTTGCTCACCTTGCAGTGAAAAGCCACTTAGTGCATCTTATCTCATTGTTCCAATTCTGCATCAGGACACAAAGACAGTGCCAGAATCATTCAGTGTCTCAATTCGTGCAAAGCTTTAACAAAGTGGGCAACACAATAGCCAAACTATCCAAATTGAATTTTAATTCAGAAATCTTCCTGAAAATTCTAAAGCCCTCAGGAACATTTTCCACACCTCAGATTATTCCCAAGGGATTATTTGCCATGTCTCTGTGCAGAGCACAAGGTAATGTTATTATTGACCAGGTTCTTTGGTTGGACAAGCAATAATATGAATATTTACACATAACTGCCAAAGACTTAGCTGGTTGGATGACCTCTTAAAACCCTAATGGAATCCTCATTGAGGTGATTTTCCTGTTTCATTTTTATATACATGCATGGTGTGCATATTTGTGTCAGTGCATGATGTATGTGTTTTGTTTGTGTCCTGAATGTGGTAAGAGATTGATATAAAGAATCTCAGATTCAGGTAATTTTCTCTTTAATCCTATTTTGATGGTATATCTGGCCAATCTAATTTCCACAGTGATGCCATGGGTGATGTGTATGAGTCAGTGATCTTGTTGCTAGTGTCTTGGGTTCATGATGTTGACTTAGGGCGAGCAAAGCATCCGGTGTATTAGTTTTCATTAGTCATTGAATGTATCTGTTCATAGATTCAAGATTCTTTGTGGTCATTGGAGAGAAGGTCACATGGTGATCTGGTCTTGGTGGTTCATTTTCCTTGTCGTTGACAGTCAAGTTTCAGGATTTGTTTGACCATTTTTCTACAGAAAATGATTGAACCTTGTTTAATGGTGGCACTCGTAGCTCTTAGTCAGAAGGTTGAAGGTTCAAACCACACTCCAGGTTAATGATCCAGTCCACGACTGAGGGAGTGCTGCATAAGAAATTTGATGAAGTCCCTCAGAAGGGACTGTGAGCTAAAGTTGAAGCCCATGCAATTGAAGGCAAATTATATAAGACTCTGAGAGGGTTTGACAGGGTAAATGCTGAGAGGCTGCTTCCTTGAGCTGAAGAGTCTAGAACTAGGCGATAGAGTTACATTTTGTTATCGCGCTGCCGGGAACAATGGCGAGTGCGCAAAATGTCATCTTTAAAAGGCTGCCAGCCCCGAATTTACTCTCCTTGCATTCAATCCCAATTTGTTGCAGCAACACTTCTTCGGTTCGCCATCATTTTGCATCTCAGCAAACGTCTCCCCAGGCATCATTACTAACATGTCAGATGTAAGAGCAGGGCCCCACGGTTCAGTGATGCCTCCCTGCTGATTCTCCTCCAGGCTGCAAGGGAAAGGTGGCAGGTCCTCTTCCCCAGCAATGGCAAGAAGAGGTCCTACTGCCTGACCAAGCAAGCCTGGACAGAGATCGCAGAGGAGGTCAGGAGCCGTGGGGCCACCTGTCGTAACTGGGTCCATTGTAGGAAGAGCATCAATGACCTCTTACGCTCAGCCAAGGTAAGTTGCCCGGTTCCACATAGCTTGCTGCAATCTGCTTGCCCACAAGATTAAGGCACATTGTTGACATAGTTATTTTAATGCTAGGAAGGTCATAGCATAATGATAGCAGATTACTGACTCCATAAGTGAGACCTGTCTCCCTCATTTCTATCTTAGCCCAATTGAGACCCATGACAGATAGAGTCAGTACGAGAGCAACGACATCTCCCAGGTGCAGAAGAGAGGCCCATGTTAACATTGATGTGCTGTAGAGATGTTTGGATCTTAATAGTAACTGCATCCTTGATCTTTCAGGAGAGGATGTCCCACAACAACAAGGAGGCAGCCAGGACAGGTGGCGGAATGCCCGAACTGCGGCCTCTGTCTCAGGTGGAAGAGGAGGTGCTCAAGTGAGCTGGGAGCCAATGAGGTCATGCCATACCGGATGTCGAGCTCAGGGTCTCACTGATGAGAGTGATTATTGACAAACACAATATGAATCAAAATTACATTTTGTATAGAAACACAATGCTGTCATCTTTACAGCATGTGTACCAATAACACCTAAATGTCTGCTCTTCACATTGTATCTTGCAGGGCAGTGCTTGCAAATGTTTGGAGACACGGAGGAAACAACAACAACCTCTGAAGCCAAGCAACACTCAGAGGATGCATCGTCCTATGACACTCCTGCACCTTCCACGAGCGCAGATACTCTCACTTCAGTAGGTATGCGATTGGCATTAGAATCAGGATCACAAGGTGGTGAGAGCAACACACACATGCCTGAGCAGCTGGCTGAGGCTGAGACAGCCGAGGCCTCTGACAATCGGAGGACTGTGGGTGTCCAAGCCCATGCTGAGCCCCAGGCTGATGAAGAGCCTCTGGTGTTGATCGAACAGGGCATGCTGGAGTTGCAGAGAGAGGTAAGGCAACATCTGGCAGAGATGCCAGAGGGCATGAGTGGACCATGGAGGAGTCCATTCATGCCATGACTGCTGCCATGTCCCAGGCTTTTGAGTGCATGGCTTCCTCCATGGAGAGGTTGGTGACCTTCAAGGGGAGCCACATTTCACAGATGCACCATGACCTGCAAATCCTCAACTTGGCGATGACTTCAGTTCAGCAATGGCAGACTGAGAGAAAGACGAGGAGAATGGAGAGTGTTCCAGCTCCGAGTCCTTCTCCGGAGAGCAGTGAGGTTCCAATGAGCCTTCAGAGGGAGGAGGAGAAGCTTCGCTCCACATCTGGGGTCTCCCCTCAGGGTGTTTCGAGTGTGGAAATGGGCTCCTCAGCCCGTCCGCCAGTCAGTCCAGCTCCAGCAGCCGCGATGCCTGAGGACGGACCTGCACTGGGGCAGGAGGCCCTCAGGCAGCCAGAGTCCTCCAGACATCAGGCACCCAGAGGACGACCGCCAGCTGCTAGCGCAGAGGTAACGCCATGAAGGAGCACCCGCAAGCATATTAAAAAGATACCTTGGCACATATGGGTATTCACGGGTGAGACCAATGTCATGTTTACTTTAATTAAATGTTCATTCCTGCCAATCATCAGCCTTTATTGTCTGAAAAACACATTCCACCATGGAGTGATTATGTGTCTTTTAATTCCGTCATAAGCCATACAGCATTGCCAATGTGGTTACTGACATCATCGATGTGCCAATATAATGTTAATTAAGCAAATGTTCAATTGCACAAATAATATCACATTGGCAATGGCTCAGTTTGTTGCTGCCAGTCATGCTGGAGAGACTGATGTTACGGAGGCAAAGGACTTGAGACTACATGCATGATGGTGAATTTTGTTAGTAAACATGTTTATTAAACTTAACAAAAAGCGCTGGAAATACTCAGCAGATCTGGCAGCATCTGTGGAGAGAGAAGCAAAGTTAACGTTTCAGGTCTGTGACCTTTCATCAGAACTGGCAAAGGTTAGAAAAGAATTAGATTTTAAGCAAGTGAAGGGGAGGGGAGTGGAGGAGAGACCAAAAGGGAAAGTGTTTGATAGGGCAGAGGGCAGGAGAGATTAAATAACAAAGCTGTCCTGGGACAAAGGCAAAGTGTGTGTTAATGCTCGTGGTGAAAGACAAAGCATTAGTCCAGAGAGAGTGTTCATAGTGGAATAATGAGCAGCTCTGACTGCATGAAAACAGGCACATGGTTAAAAATAAAATATTAAAAAAGGCCAGTCATGCTCTGCAGTTATTGAATTCAATGTTCAGTCCGCAAAGCTGTAGAGTGCCCAATCGAAAGATCAGATGCTGCTCCTCAAGCTTGCGTTGATCTTCACTGGAACTCTGGAGCAGGACAAAAACAGAAATGTTGGCATGAGAGCAGGGGGGAGTGTTGAAATGGCAAACAACCGGAAGCTCGGGGGTCATGCTTTCGGACTGAGCGGAGGTGTTCCGCAAAGCGGTCACCCAATCTGCATTTGGTCTCCCCAATGTAGAGGAGACCGCATTGTGAGCAGCAAAAACAGTATATTAAATTGAAAGAAGTACAAGTAAATCACTGCTTCACCTGAAAGGAGTCTTGAGAGCCTTGGATAGTGAGGAGAGAGGAGGTAAAAGGACAGGTATAACACCTCCTGCGATTGCATGGGAAGGTGCCACGGGAAGGGGACGAGGTGTCGGAGGTGTTCTAGTGTTTTAAACTTTAATAAAGGTAATTATGATGGCATGAAGGCAGAGCTGGCTAAAGTAAACTGGCAAATTAGGCTAAGGGATAGTTCAGTAGAAATACAGTGGCAGACATTCAAGGAGATATTTCAGAATAGTCAGAAAATATACATTCAAGTGAGAACGAAAGACTCTAAGGGAAGGATGATCCATCCATGGCTATCTAAGGAAGTTAAAGATAGTATAAATAAAAAGAAAAAGCAGAGATGAGTGGCAGGTCAGAAGATTGGGCAGAATATAAAGAACAGCAAAGAATGACTGAAAGGTTAATAAGAGTACAAGAGAAAGCTAGCTAGAAATATAAAAACAGATATTAAGAGTTTTTACAGGTATTTAAAAAGGAAAAGAGTAAGTTAAGTTGGTGTTGGTGCTCTCGAGGGTAAACCTGGGGAATTAATAATGGAAAATAAGGAGATGGCAAAAGAAATGAACAGATATTTTGCATCTGTCTTCACTGTAGAGGATACAAGTAACATCCCAGAAATAATTGTGAATCAGGAGGTGAAAGGGAGAGAGGAACTTAAAACAATCACACTCGCCAGGGTAAGGGTACTGAAAAATTATTAGAACTAAAAGCTGACAAGTCTCCAGGTCCTGATGGACTTCATCCTAGGCTCTTAAAAGAGATAGTGGACGCATTGGTTTAATTTTCCAAAATTCCCTAGATTCTGGCAAGGTCCCATCGGATTGGAAATAGCAAATGTGACTCCTCTACTTGAGAAAGGAGGGAGACAGAAAGCAGGGAACTACAGGCCAGTTAGCTTAACATCTGTCATAGGGAAAATGCTGGAATCCATTATTAAGGAGGTTAGAGCGGGGCACTTAGAAAATGTCAGTGTAATCAGGCAGAGTCAACATGGTTTTATGAAAGACAAATCATGTTTGACTAATTTATTGCAATTCTTTGACGAAGTAGAAAACAGCGTAGATAAAGGGGAACCTGTGGATGTGGTGTTTTTGTAATTCCAGAAGGCATTTGACAAGGCGCTTCATCAAAGGTTACGAAGCAAAATAAGAGCTCATGGTGTAGTGGGTGACATATTGGCATGGATAAAGGACTGGTTTGCTTACAGGAAACAGAGAGTAGGGATAAATTGGGTCTTTTTCAGGTTGGCAAGCTGTAAACTAGTGGAGTGCCACTGGGATCAGTACTGGGGCCTCAACTATTTACAATCTACATCAATGACTTGGTGGACGGGACTGCATTTATGGTTGCTAAATTTGCTGATGACACAAAGATAGGTAGTAAAGCTATTTGTGAAGAGGACATAAGGAGTCTGCAAAGGGAACTTCTCACAAGCCACGTGACTGCGAGAGCTTCTTTCTCTATGACAGCGTACCTTATCTCAGTGCCAGACAATGCCTGAAATGTATAATAAACCAGTCTCCGACATCCATCCGGTTGTTCTTGCAAAAGGACTGCCCCTAACCAGTAGATGAGACATCTGCTGCAATTGTGGTCGATAGTGAGGGGTTATAATGCCTTCACATATCTGGTAAAATCAGCATTTCCTAGATCCATTGAAATGCTTGCTCCTGATGTGCGTCCCATCACCATGCTTCAGCTTCCCTTAATAGTTGGCTTAAAAGTTCAGTAACTTGCACTAGATTGGGAAAAAATTTGCTAGCTGATTAATCATTCCAAGGAATCATTGAAGATCTTGAACAGAAGTAGGAAGTGTGAATTCACCAATGGCTCTCGTCTTTTGTGGGTCTGCCATTATACCCTTGCTACTAACAAGGTGTCCGAAGAAACAAATAGATGTTTTTGAGAATTCACACTTATTTACGCACCCAATCGGGGTCAGGCCTGGCATGATGAGAATAGACGTCAGCAGGATTCCTCCTCGGATTATGAGGACGCTGAAGGTGAAAGATGTATGGGAGGGCAGATGGCACCCAGGCTCTGCATGCAGGGCTAGCAGTGAGCTAGGGCTGTATGGCAGGCTCTCTGCTCCATAGGAACCGTCATGAGCTCTGCAAGCCACACATCACCCTCGCTTGCCTGCTGTGCACCAGTCCACATCTGCAGCATCCCTGTGTAAACCATTGCAGGCAGCAGCTGACTGAGCCAATTTCCATGTCACTGCATCTGTGGAGACGCTTATGAGTAATGGTGGCATGGCAATGATTTATTGCACACGTTGGCTCTGCTGAAAAGCCAACGGTGTAAAGGGATGTGACATTGGCATTACATGCTGGCACACATCATTCACACAGAGTAAAGGATACGCATGTTGGTGAGGAACATTTAGTGAAAGACGTATTTACATTGCTGTGACACCTGTGCATTCCCATTTGTGTCAGTGTGTTCTCTGTAAACGGAGAGGTTGCCCCTTCTTGGGGCAACCTCTGTGTTAGCAGCCTGGCTGGAGGAAGGCTGCTGATCTGCTTGCCCTTTGGCTGTGGATGACTTTGGTGCTCATACCCTGTGCACACGAGGCCTAGAGGGCCCCGGCTGGCTGGAGGAGTGCTCGTTCATCCCTTCTGGCATTGGACCCTTTGACAGCAGATGGCCCCATGGCTACTCACCTTCTCTGCCATCTCCAGCCAGGCTGCCTTGTTCAGGCGGGAAGGCCTCTTCTTACCATCGCTGGTGAAAAGGACCTCCCACCTTGCCCACACAGCCTGGAGGAGAGTGAGCAGGGAGGCTTTGCTGTATTGTGGGGCCGCTCTAGATTACCCCTCTGGCATCCTCGACTTTTGGTGTGGTCCTTTAAATGCAAAGGTGACTCCACCGTGGTTTGTCTTGCACATGTTTGAAAACTAATGTACGATTAGTGAGGAAATCTGTGCTGTTGTCATGGTTTTTCATCTACAACACATCGACACATGTTTATGAACACTTTGCTTCTGCAGCAGCTGATCATAATTATTGATGTAATATTTCTTGTTGGCAATGCAGCTAGAATATGAACATATTTTCCTGTTTTTTAAACAAAGATCGTATAATTGCAGTTACCTGTATTTTCACATAACATTTAGCAGAGAAATTAATACAGATTCCAAATGCATATTTTCACAGTCAGATAATTAGATGCTCAATTATGGTTTTATTTCTGTTGTATATTTGCCTTTTATGGTATATTTAAGTCTCATGTCATGGAATGTGCAAAATTAAGATTATTCACCCAGGTGCAGCACGCCGACAGGAAGGAATGTTACACTTGAGTGGAAGAAGAGGATCACAACTTCACAGGACACTGGGACACAGCAGGGTAAGTAGTATGTGGCAGTAAAGCGGAAATTGCTGGGGTCACTCAGCAGGTCAGGCAGCATCTGTGGAGAGAGAAGCAGAGTTAATTTTCAGGTCGATGAACTTGGTCAAGTCAACTCTGCTTCTTTCTCCACAGATGCTGCCTGACCTGTTGGGTTTCTCCAGCACTTTCTGCTTTACTGACAGATTGACAGCAGCCCTACTCTCCAGCAGTCAGGTAACTATTTCTTTGACGGTTGTCGGGAAGTGGATGCTGGGGCACTTTAAATAGGGCCCCAGCACCTGCCGCACAGCTGTCAAAATGTCTCTCACTGCGCCGAATGTCCCACCTCTCCCCACCTAATATGGGGGGGGAGTGGCTCGGTGCAGTGATGCTACTGAGCCCCCGCGCGTAATATCACGGAGGCTCTATGGCGGCCGCTAAATGCGGGCACCCCGCTGTGTTTAAATAAATGGATAAAGTTCAGCCCATGGTCTTTAAATCATGCCAGTCTCTTAATGGTACACATGTGCGTTGTCGTTGGTTGTTCATCTGGGTGATTTTCCTTCTCTGGGGAGTGTTATTCCTGTGTCACTTGTTGTTGCTGCAGTAAATATTGTTGTTCCATTTCTGTTGTTGGGGTGCTGTGGACCTCTGGGACCAATGGTTGATCTGTGGTCTGTGCAGATGGTGAGTTCACATCTTCCTGATCGGCCGCCTGCATTGACGAATCGCTTCTCCAGTTGTGCATATGTGCCTGTGGTTGCGATGGTATATCTGGTCATTCAGTTCCACCATGTACGATCGAGGTGACAAACTGCTCTATGCAGGTCCCAAGTTGCCACTTGGGCTGACTCTTGTTGAGGGCGATAAAGGTTTGTACCCTGACTGGCTCTCCAATACTCAATTCTGGCAATGGTTTGGTGGTTTTGTCAAAATGAGGTTTGGCTTTCTGTCGTTTCACCTTGATTTTGTCACTCACGTCTGTTATTACTCCTGGTGTCAGTAGCTTTTTTGCTATTGGAAGAGTAGTTTGGGTGTAGTGTGATATTAGTTTTTGTACTAAACTGCTTTCCATGTCTTCAGTAGGTGTGTTTCTCCACTCGAAGACTGTCTTGTGTACATCTATGCTGGATTTGCTCGATTTCTTTATGATTCCTTTGGCGATTTTCACTGCCGCCTCAGCCTTTCCATTGGATTGGGGATAGTGTGGAGATGATGTATGGTGTTGAATTTCCCAATCCTTTATGAAGCGACTGAATTCTTCACTCGTAAACTGAGGGCCATTGTCGCTTATCACAATGATTGGAATGCCGAAGTATGCTTTCAGGCATTCTGCAATCTCACAGGTAGTCATTGAAGTCAACTGGTCTACCTTCCAGTAGTCAGAATAGTAGTCTACAGTGACAAGGTAACCAGTTCCTGTGAGAGTGAACAGGTCTACTCCCAGCTTTATCCGAGCTCTGTCTGGGATGTCATGTGTCATCAGCAGCTCTTTAGCTTGCTTAGCTTTGTACTCATTACACCCACTACACTGGCTGATGCGGTCCTTAATTTAATTGCTCAATTTTGGCCGGTAGAGCTTTCTCTTGCCTTCCTCAGACTGGACTCAATTCCTTGGTGGCTTGCATGGATGAGCTTTAGCATCTCTCCTCTCAACTCCTTAGGGATAATGACTCTATTTCCTTTGTACAAGATGTCATCTTGGGTTGTCAATTCATCTCTGTAAGTCCAATATGCTCTTGTGACCACAGGAGTGTCCTTGATGTTGTCAGGCCATCCTTTCATCACTACTTCTTGCAACACTTGGTGATTTTCATCTTGTTGGGTAGTTTGCTTGATTTGAGCAAGGCACTTGTCTGTCAGATTCAATGTCTGCTGGGTTGATGACTTCCAGAGCATGTCAAACTGCAGTTTCATGTTGGATCTGTCGTAGCATCCTCTACTTTCTTCATAGGGAGTGCTGTTCTTGACAGCATGTCAGCAATGTACATCTGTTTTTCCTACTTATATGTCACATCCAGATGATATCTCTGTCACCAGAGTAATATTCTTTGTAGGTGCTTTGGAGCGACTCTACTGTCACTTTGTCTCTTCCAAGTAGGTATTGATGAAAATGTTCATAAGAAAAGACAATGGCCAGGCACTCTTTCTTGAACTAGGCATAGTGTTGTTCCATTGTTCTGGATACAAATGCAACCTGTTGTACTTGCTGCATTAGGGTTGCTCCAAGTCCTATCTTGCTGGCGTCACACTGAGTTCAACATTTACTTCATAGTATTTCAGCACAGGCTTGCTGTCACTAGTTGCTTGATTTTAGTGAATGCAGCTTCTTGTTCTGTGCTCCAATACCATAGCACATCCTTGGCAGTGAGTTGACATCAAGGTTCGCACTCTGGCAACAAATTGGACAAGAATTTTGCTAAATAGTTGACGAATCCAACAAATTGTTGCTCTGCTTTTACTTCTGTGCTGCATCACTGCTACCGCTCTCACCTTTTCAGGAGCTGGGTGAAGACCTTTTGCTGTCAGTACATGATCTATGTACTTGACTTTGGGCATCTTTAATTGCAATATTTTTCTTGTCAGCTTCAGGTTCATCTGGCGAGCTCTGTCTAGCAGACACTAGATTTTAATCATGGTCAGCAGTGGCTTCTTGCATTGTGTGTCTGCATCCATAAACTAGCAGATCATCAGTCGCTTCCACTCCGGGAAGATCACTAACTATCACACGCTGTCTGTGTTGATACTCCTTTGGAGCCGTGGAAATGCCAAACGGCATGTGTAACCATCTGTATCTCCCGAACAGCATCCAGAATGTAGTTAGATAGCTGCTGCTTTCATCCAGCTTCACTTGCCAGTAACCATCCTTCTCATCTTGGGTAGTGAAGATTTTTGTCTTTGCAAGTTGTGGCAACATTTCTTTGATGGTTGGCATGAGGTAGTGTGATCTCTTCAGAGCTTTATTTAGGTTCTTTGGATTGATGCATACTCTCAGCTTTCCAGGTTGTTTCACTACTGCTATGCTACTAATCCATTCTGTCGGGGTTGTCACTTTCTTGATTATTCCCTTCTTTTCCAGCTCTTCTATCTTGTCTTTCAGGCTCGCCTTGCGGGCAGCTGGAACATTCCTCGGCAAATGCTGAATTGGTCTTACCCCCTCAATATATTGTTGCACTCCTCTAGGATCTGTTCTGCAGTCAATGGTTTAGTTTGCCGTGACACGTTTCAAATCTCTTTTTGCACGTTGAGGGTTACCAGTCCAAGCTTTAGACTTGCTCAGGCCGAGGTGAGTGTCTTTTGCTTGCCATCTGTGATTTGGAACTCCAGATCTTCATTCTTGTTATTGCATTGGGCTCTCAGAGTAATTTGCTATCTCAGCACTGGTATGTTGCCATCAAAGAGCCTCAACCTTACTTTTGAGGGCTTCATTTTTGGATCGCCATGTTGAGCCACTTCGCACAGGTCTGTGACGGTCATGACGCACTGGTGTCTATCTGACACTTGATGTTGACTTGATGTTTTCCTTCTGTCGTCATCATTCCAACTGTCACAAACCATTTATCACCTATCGTTCTGACTGAACCACCCTGTTGTATGATGTATAGCGATTCGTCAGAATCTTCAGCTGATATCTCTCCAGTGGCCATCTGTACCTGCTTGTTGTGCTTCCTTCTAGCCAAACACTTGTGTGCAAAATGATTCAGCTTCTTGCAGTGAGAACATTGCTGTCCCCACGCTGGACATGCTTTCTTTTTCTTTGTGTGGTGTCCTGTGCAGTATTTACATCCTGCTCTTTGTCCATAATCTTTCTGCCCTTTTGACCTGGAATATCTATCAGCATAATGTAAGGCCTGGACTATTCTGCCATGAATATGCTCGAGCTGCTGATTTACAACCTCAGTGCCTCTGCACAGGTCAATTGTTTTCCTGAGAGTCAGTTTCTCCTCTCTCAGTAGACAGGCTCTCACTACACGATCTCTTGGCCTAACACAATCCTGTCTTTCATTAGATCATCTTTACGTGGCACAAATTCACAGAATTCTGCGAGCTGTGTTAATGCAGTCACATATTGATCAATGGACACTTTTACACCTTGGGCCCTGGTATTGAATACATACTGTTCATACGTTACTTTGACTTGGGGTTCAAAGCATGCCTTCAAGGCTTTCAAAATTTCTGCTGTCGTTTTTTTTATTCTTCGGAGAGATTTAGGGTGGAATACAGTTTGTAACAGTCTCTCCCCAACAGTGATAAAAGTATAGCTATTTGGAGCTGCTCTGGTTTGCTAATTAAATCTGTCACAATTTTGTAATTTTGCCATTGCAAGTAGAAAAAGTGCCAGTTCTGCAGTTCTGCTTCATATCACCTTTCATTTTGACCGGCCGGGAGAGGAAGATTTGCAGCCATTGTGTCTTACCCAGTGCTGTCAGCACTTCTTTGTTCTTTTTCTGTGGTTTCCTGTGGCTTTTAGCAGCTTTCAGCAGCTCTGTGTTCCTCTTTTAGTAGCTATGCTTCTATACAGCTCTTCAACACTCAATTTCAGCTCCACTCAGACACCATGTTCCGAGCTCACAGGACAACAGTCTTGCTTGTACTGTGTCTTTATTGAACTGCCTGCTGATGGATGCCTGCAGTGGGTGACTTATGGTAGAGGTCACATGACTATGACAAGCCAGGAAGCACATTAGTACGGTATCGCAATTCTATCCTAAACAGTCAACAGTTGATGTTAGATTCCTTCATTAGTGGATGTGGTATCTTCCTAGGCGTGAATAGACATACAGGTTTAGAGTCTTTTCACAATGTATTACTGTATTCGGTCTTCTGTCTTCCTGGACCGTAAATAATTTTGGAGTCTTTTTGGAAGTGACTCCTGGATTCTTGTTGCACTTCTTCCACTTTTCTTATAAGATGAAGGTCAATATAAGCTCTCCTACTTAAGAGAGAAAATTCTTGATTGCGTTTAACTAACAGTGTTTCTTATACCTGCTTTCCCTTGAACTAGAGTGTTGCCCGTAGCTTTCCCTTGACTTTCAGTTCAATCCCTCCTGGGCCAAGTAACTGAGTTTCTGTTGGCTGTAGGTAATGTGTAGATAACTACGGTTCATTGTCTGATAAAACTGTTACACTTGCTCCAGTGTCTAGTTTAAAATTGGTGATTTGTCTGTTGACATATATATCTGCAGACCAGAATGCCTGATGAGGGTCATTGATCTCACCAAGGAAGTTTTCTGATTTCTTTCCTGATGGAGATGATTCAACTTCATTCACAACCCTGTTTGAAGACTTTCCTTTCGAACCTGTGAAAGTAGAGGTTTTACTTTGGCACATCTTCCCAAAATGACCTGCTTTCTTACAGTGGAAGCATTCTGCTTTGTTTGTAGGACACTGTTCACGCCTGTGGGTCTTTTTACCACCACGGTGCTGACAGGATTTCATGGTTTCTTGCACTTGCCCCCTGTCCAGTGTCCCTTCTTTCCTGGTGCTTCTTTTACAGCCCTCTGCTTAAGGAACTGTACAGTTGCTGGAGGTTTCCTGAACCAAGGTTTTTTTTCACCTCTCAATATTGCTCTGTTCTTCTCCCGGTCCTCTGTTGTCTCATCACCGGTATTGATTTGTCTCGGGTGAGGTCTTCCTTAGACTGCAATAAATCTGATAGAGATTCATCAACAATACCTACTATAATGTGGTCTCGAATTAAATCTGCTTTTAGTTCTCCATATTTGCATCCTTCAACTAGCCTGTAAAGGTCATGAATAAAAGCATCAACTGTTTCACTTGGTTTCTGGAACCTTCTGTTAAACTTTGCCCTTTCCAGAATATTATTGCTGTTTGGGTTGAAATAGTTATCAAAGCTTTTAAAACTTCAAATTTATCAGATGTCCGTAATGCCTTGTCTTGCAATAACATCGTCTGCTATTGCTCTGATGGAATGCAGCAATGTGTTAACCTGCTCTGCTTCAGACTGGCAGTCTAATTTGGATCCAATTCTGTATCTCAAAAATCTTTTTCACCAGAGTGACCAATTTTGAGTTTGATTTGGTTCTTCCACATGTCCAAACCTCTTTGATATTGTGAATTTAAAATCCATAACTTTCGATGTGTTTTACTTTTTTTCTAAGAGTTTCTCTCCAGTATCAGGAGAATCCCATGCTTGTCAGCCTCACACCCACTCCCACTCTGGTCATCATTTCTCCCTGTGAAATCTCACCACTAGACTCTGTTTTTCTTTCTTTCTTCCTTTAACCACAGTGCGCAATAATTTTTTGATACTCTTTTTATTCCCTTCACTTGGACAATTGAGTATTTGCGGCCTCTGTTTATTTTCTCCTGGCGGTCACCACATGTAATGGCACTGACCTGTGATCCACCCTCGCGAAGGACTTTTGGTTTTCCCGGTGCTGCTGCCTCGTGCCATTAGGAACCAAAATTTTACCCTCTTTACGAGTTGCTCATCAGACTCTTGACCGTTGCTTGGTTCTTCGACTCGAAGCCTGCGATTTCTGGACCGGGATATTTACATGGACTACCTGCCTCTGTGGTGCAGCCTGAATGCCGCAACAAGCCGATTGCCCGAATTTCCGTGCCTCCTTCATCCACGGAGCATCTGTATAGCTTTTTCACAGTCTTTTCTCGAGATATGCAGTTTTGGTGCATTTTTCAGGTCAGCTTTCTTCAAAATATTTCTTCAAATTCTTATGGGTGTTTTATGGTAAGAACCACCACTGTTCACCAATTCACCACTGTTCACCATATTGTGTGTTTGGTTTATCTGCCACCATTTTGTGTATTTGATTATTCTAACTCAGAGAGATTACTGAGTCTTCAATAATTTTAACACTAACTCATTTAATACATTTTAACTATATACAGCTTTACATATGTCCATGACATTAACACTTACCCTTTCAAATGCTTACACTACATATAGACTGTCCGTACGGTTTTCAGGAGAGTATAGACTGTCCATACAGTTCAGGAGAGCATTGACTGTCCGTAGAGTATTCAGGAGAGTATAGACTGTCCATACAGTTCAGGAGAGTATAGACTGGCGATACAGTTTTCAGGAGAGTAGAGACTGTCAATGCAGTGTTCAGGAGAGTATAGACTGCCCATACAGTTCAGGAGAGTATAGACTGGCGATACAGTGTTCAGGAGAGTATTGACTGTCCGTAGAGTATTCAAGAGAATATCAACTGTCCATAAAGTATTCAGGAGCGTATCGACTGATCATACAGTATTCAGGAGAGTATAGACTGTCCATACAGTTCAGGAGAGTATAGACTGTCCATACAGTTCAGGAGAGTATAGACTGTCAATGCAGTGTTCAGGAGAGTATAGACTGCCCATACAGTTCAGGAGAGTATAGACTGTCAATGCAGTGTTCAGGAGAGTATAGACTGCCCATACAGTTCAGGAGAGTAAAGACTGGCGATACAGTGTTCAGGAGAGTAGAGACTATCAATGCAGTGTTCAGGAGAGTATTGACTGTCCGTAGAGTATTCAAGAGAATATCAACTGTCCATAAAGTATTCAGGAGATTATCGACTGATCATACAGTATTCAGGAGAGTATAGACTGTCAATGCAGTGTTCAGGAGAGTATAGACTGTCAATGCAGTGTTCAGGAGAGTATAGACTGCCCATACAGTTCAGGAGAGTATAGACTGGCGATACAGTGTTCAGGAGAGTATTGACTGTCCGTAGAGTATTCAAGAGAATATCAACTGTCCATAAAGTATTCAGGAGAGTATAGACTGTCCATACAGTTCAGGAGAGTATAGACTGTCCATACAGTTCAGGAGAGTATAGACTGTCAATGCAATGTTCAGGAGAGTATAGACTGCCCATACAGTTCAGGAGAGTATAGACTGTCAATGCAGTGTTCAGGAGAGTATAGACTGTCAATGCAGTGTTCAGGAGAGTATAGACTGCCCATACAGTTCAGGAGAGTATAGACTGGCGATACAGTGTTCAGGAGAGTATAGACTGCCCATACAGTTCAGGAGAGTATCAACTGTCCATAAAGTATTCAGGAGATTATAGACAGTCCATACAGTATTCAGGAGAGTATAGACTGTCAATGCAGTGTTCAGGAGAGTATAGACTGCCCATACAGTTCAGGAGAGTATAGACTGGCGATACAGTGTTCAGGAGAGTATAGACTGCCCATACAGTTCAGGAGAGTATCAACTGTCCATAAAGTATTCAGGAGATTATAGACAGTCCATACAGTATTCAGGAGAGTTTAGACTGTCAATGCAGTGTTCAGGAGAGTATAGACTGCCCATACAGTTCAGGAGAGTATAGACTGGCGATACAGTGTTCAGGAGAGTATAGACTGCCCATACAGTTCAGGAGAGTATCAACTGTCCATAAAGTATTCAGGAGATTATAGACAGTCCATACAGTGTTCAGGAGAGTATAGACTGTCCGTACAGTGGTCAGGGGAGTATAGATTGTCCATACAGTGTTCAGGAGAGTATAGACTGTCCATAGAGTATTCAAGAGAGTATAGATTGTCCATACAGTGTTCAGGAGAGTATGGACAGTCCATACATTGTTCAGCTGTGCAGTGACTGCCCATATAGTGTTCAGGAGAGTTTAGACTGTCCATAGAGTATTCAGCGGAGAATCGACTGTCCATACATTGTTCAGGAGATTATACACTGTCCAGTGTTCAGGAGAGTATAGACTGTCCATACAGTGTTCAGGAGAGTATAGACTGTCCAGTGTTCAGGAGAGTATAGACTGTCCATACAGTGTTCAGGAGAGTATCAATTGTCCATACAGTATTCAGGAGAGTAAAGACTGTCCATACAGTGTTCAGGAGTGTATAGACTGTCCGTACAGTGGTCAGGGGAGTATAGATTGTCCATACAGTGTTCAGGAGAGTATAGACTGTCCATAGAGTATTCAAGAGAGTATAGATTGTCCATACAGTGTTCAGGAGAGTATGGACAGTCCATACATTGTTCAGCTGTGCAGTGACTGCCCATATAGTGTTCAGGAGAGTTTAGACTGTCCATAGAGTATTCAGCGGAGAATCGACTGTCCATACATTGTTCAGGAGATTATACACTGTCCAGTGTTCAGGAGAGTATAGACTGTCCATACAGTGTTCAGGAGAGTATAGACTGCCCAGTGTTCAGGAGAGTATAGACTGTCCATACAGTGTTCAGGAGAGTATCAATTGTCCATACAGTATTCAGGAGAGTAAAGACTGTCCATACAGTGTTCAGGAGTGTATAGACAGTCCCTCCAATTTTCAGGAGAGTATAGAGCATCCATACCATGTTCAGGAGGGTATAGACTGTCCATGTAGTGTTCAGGAGAGTAATGACTGCCATTACAGTGTTCAGGAGAGTATAGACTATCCATACCTTGCTCAGGAGATTATCGACTGTCCATACATTGTTCAGGATAGTACCGACTGTCCATATAGTGTTCAGGAAAGTATAGAATGTCCATAAAGTGTTCAGGAAAGTATAGCCTGTCTATAAAGTGTTTCGGAGAGTACAGACTGTCCATATAGTATTCAGAAGAGTTTTGACTGTCCATACAGTATTCCGGAGTGCCTCAACTGTTCCTACAGTGTTCAGGAGAGTATGGACTGTCCATACTGTGGTCAGGGGGTATAGATAGTCCATACAGTGTTCAGGAGACTATAGAATGTCCGTACAGTGTTCCGGTGTGTATAGACTCTCCATACAGTATTCAGGAGAGTACAGATGGTTGATACATTGTTCAGGAGACTATAAACTGTCCATACAGTGCTCAGGAGAGTATAGACTAACCATAAAGTATTAAGGAGCGTATAGACTATCAATACAGTGGTCTGGGGAGTATAGACTGTCCATACAGTATTCAGGAGAGTACTGAATGTCCATGCATTTTTCAGGAGAGTATAGACTGTCGATACAGTGTTCCGGAGCGTGTAGACTGTTCATACAGTATTCTGGAGAGTATAGACTGTCCATACCTTGCTCAGGAGAGTATAGACTGTCCATATATTGTTCAGGATAATACCGACTGTCCATACATTGTTCTGGAGAGTATGGTCTATCCATATATTGTTCAGGATAGTATCGATTGTCCATATTGTGTTCAGGGGACTATAGAATGTCCATCAAGTGTTTAGGAGAGTTTTGACTGTCCATACAGTATTCAGGAGAGTATGGACTGTCCATACGGTGGTCAGGGGAGTATGGACTGTCCATACAGTGTTCAGGAGTGTATAGACAGTCCCTACAGTTTTCAGGAGAGTATAGAGCATCCATACCGTGTTAAGGAGGGTATAGACTGTCCATGTAGTGTTCAGGAAAGTATAGAATGTCCATAAAGTGTTCAGGAGAGTATAGACTATCCATACAGCATAGAGGAGAGTATAGCCTGTCCATAAAGTGTTTAGGAGAGTACAGACTGTCCATACAGTGTTCAGAAGTGTATAGGCGATCTATACAGTGTTCAGGAGAGTATAGACTCTCCATACAGTGTTCAGGAGAGTATAGACTGTCCCTGCAGTGTTCAGGAAAATATAGACTGTCCATACATTGTTCAGAAGAGTATAGACTGTTCATACAGTGTTCAGGGCCATATAGACTGTCCATATATTTTTCAGGTGTGTATCGACTGTCCCTACAGTGTTCAGGAGAGTGTAGGCTGTTCATACAATATTCAGGAGAGTATCGACTGCCCATATACTGTTCAGGGGCGTATAGACTGTCTATATAGTGTTCAGGAGTATATCGACTGTCCTTACCGTATTCAGGAGAGTATAGACTGTCCATACAGTGATGAGGAGCGTATGGACTATCCACATTGTATTCAGGAGAGTATAGGCTGTCCTTACAATATTCAGGAGAGTATCGACTGCCCATATAGTGTTCAGGAGAGTATAGACTCTCCATACCGTATTCAGGAGAGTATAGACTGTCCATACATTGTTCAGGAGAGTATAGACTCTCCACACAGTATTCAGGATTGTATAGTCTGTCCCTTCAGTGTTCCGGCGTGTATAGACTGTCCACATAGTGTTCAACATGGACTATTGCGGATAAGACCAGTGCGAGGATCGGGGCCTTCTCTTACCTTCAGGAGCGGAGAGCAGTCGGACCTGTGTGAAAACCTCTTCAAGCGCGCCGGAGGTTTGAAAAGATAAAGCCAACAGTGATGTCACAGGAAAGCTGCAAGCTGATTGGTTGGTGAGTCACTGCTGTTAGGGAATAACTCCAAATAGTTGGGTAAGTAAATAAAGTAAAGGGAAAGGTCTACAGTTTTTTTAATATATATTAGATAGTGGTTTTTTTTAGAGAATCAAGGTCTCTAGTGTAAATAATCTAATTGTAAATAATCTAACTTAAGGGGATAAATTAAAGGTAAGTCATGACAGGGCAGCTCGGCAACATGGAGTGCTCCTCCTGTGCAATGTGGGAAGTCAGGGACACTTCCAGTGTCCAGGGTGAACACGTGTGCAGGAAGTGTCTCCAGCTGCAGCTACTTGAAATCCATGTGTTGGATCTGGAGCGGCAGCTGGAGACATTGTGGAGCATCCACGTTTCTGAGAATATCGTGGATAGCACGTACAGGGAGGTGGTCACACCGCAGGTAAAGACTGCTCAGGCAGAAAGGGAATGGGTGACCGTCAGGCAGAGTAGAAGAGCTAGGCAGGTAGTGCAGGAACCCCCTGGGTCCATCTCCCACTCCAACAGATTTTCCACTTTGGACACTGTTGGGGGAGGTAGCTTCTCAGGGGAATGCAGCAAGAGCCAAGTCTGTGGCACCACTGGTGGCTCAGCTGCACAGGAGGGGAGGAAAAGGAGTGGGACAACTATAGTGATAGGGGATTCTATCATAAGGGGTACAGATAGGTGTTTCTGTGGCCACAAACATGACTCCAGGATGGTATATTGCCTCCCTGGTGCTAGGGTCACGGATGTCATGGAGCGGCTGCAGGACATTCTGAAGAGAAAGGGTGAACAGTCAGAGGTCGTGGTACACGTTGGTACCAACGACATAGGTAGAAAGAGGGATGAGGTCCTGCAACAAGAATTTAGGGAGCTAGGTAGCAGATTAAAAAGCAGGACCTCAAAGTTTGTAATCTCTGGATTACTCCCGGTGCCACGTGCTAGTGAGTATAGGAATAGGAGGATAGAGCAGATGAATACATGGCTGAAGAGATGGTGCAGGAGGGAGGGCTTTAGTTTCCTGGATCAATGGGACTGTTTCTGGCAAAGGTGGGACCTGTACAAGTTGGACGGGTTGTACCTGAACCGAAATGGGACCAACATCCTTGCTGGGAGGTTTGCTGGTGCTGTTAGCGGGGGTTTAAACTAATTTGGCAGGGGGAATGGGATACAGAGTGAGGTACAGTAGGGGGTGATGCACAGTCAGATATAGAAGAGAAACTGAGTCAGTCTGGAAGGCAGAGCAAATATAGACCTGTTAAGGCACAAGTGAAAAAGGCAAGGCTGGATTGCATCTATTTTAATGCAAGGAGTCTTACTAATAAGGCAGATGAATTGAGGGCATTGATTAGTACATGGGATTATGATATTGTTGCTATCACAGAGACATTGTTGAGGGAGGGGCAGGACTGGCAACTCAATAATCCAGGGTATAGAATCTTCAAACGTGGCGCAGGAGGGGATTTTTCATTTTATTTAGAGATACAGAACTGAAACAGACCCTTCAGCCCACTGAGTCTGTGCTGACCATCAACCACCCATTTATACTAATCCTACCCTCTCTGTGAAGAGCTTGCCTCGCGCATCCCCTCTCAACTTTGCCCCTCTCACCTTAAACCTATGTCCCCTAGTGGCTGACTCTTCCACCCTGGGAGGAGGCTTCTGACTGTCCACTCTGTCCATGTCGCTTATGGCTTTGCGGGCATCTATCGTGTCGCCCATCCACCTCCGTCGTTCCAGTGGGGGCGGTGCGGCTTTGTCCAGCCTCTCATCGTGGCTGGTGCCCTCCGGACCGGGCGGCATCCTGGTGGACCTCTTCTGTGCCCTCTCCGGAGCCTCCTCGTCGTTCTGGTGGAGCGGCGACCAGAGTTACATGCGGTGTTCTGGGTGTGGCCGGACTAAAGTTCTGTGCATGTGTCGCATGACTTGCCAATTTTTGTACTCTGTGCCCCGACTGATGGGGGGGAGCATGCCGTGTGCCTTCTTGACTATCTTGTCCACCTGCGTTGCCTCTTTCAGTGACCTGTGGAGCTGTGCGCCCGGATCTCTCTGCCTGTCGGTGCTCCTGGGGGTTCTGCCATTTGCTGTGTACTTCCCACCTGCATTAGGCCTTCCGGAATGCATTGCCTCGTATTTGTCCGAGTTGGACTCCGTTTGCCATTTCTCCGCCCGGGTCTCCGGCCGATCTGTGTACTGCTGTGTCCTCTGACAGTCCTCAGCACTGTCCGCAACTCCACCAACCTATAGTGTTATTGTTACGTTAATGGACTAATAACCCAGGGTGCAGTAGTGTTATTGTTGTGTTAGAGAGCTAATGATGCAGGGTGCAGCAGTGTTATTGTTATATTAGTGGACTGATAATCCGGGGTGTAGTAGTGTTATAGTTATTTTACTGGACAAATAATCTGTGGTACAGTAGTGTTATTGTTATGTTACTGGACTAATAATCCAGGGTGCTGTAGTGTTATTGTTATGTCACTGGACTAATAATCCGTGGTGCAGTTGTGTTATTGTTATGTTACTGGACTAATAATCCAGGGTGCAGTTGTGTTATTGTTATGTTACTGGACTAATAATCCGTGGTGCAGTTGTGTTATTGTTATGTCACTGGACTAATAATCCAGGGTGCAGTTGTGTTATTGTTATGTTACTGGACTAATAATCCGTGGTGCAGTTGTGTTATTGTTATGTCACTGGACTAATAATCCAGGGTGCTGTAGTGTTATTGTTATGTCACTGGACTAATAATCCAGGGTGCAGTTGTGTTATTGTTATGTTACTGGACTAATAATCCAGGGTGCAGTTGTGTTATTGTTATGTTACTGGACTAATAATCCGTGGTGCAGTTGTGTTATTGTTATGTTACTGGACTAATAATCCGTGGTGCAGTTGTGTTATTGTTATGTCACTGGACTAATAATCCAGGGTGCTGTAGTGTTATTGTTATGTCACTGGACTAATAATCCAGGGTGCAGTTGTGTTATTGTTATGTTACTGGACTAATAATCCAGGGTGCAGTTGTGTTATTGTTATGTTACTGGACTAATAATCCAGGGTGCAGTTGTGTTATTGTTATGTTACTGGACTAATAATCCAGGGTGCAGTTGTGTTATTGTTATGTTACTGGACTAATAATCCGTGGTGCAGTTGTGTTATTGTTATGTTAGTGGACTAATAATCCGTGGTGCAGTTGTGTTATTGTTAAGTTACTGGACTAATAATCCAGGGTGCTGTAGTGTTATTGTTATGTTACTGGACTAATAATCCGTGGTGCAGTTGTGTTATTGTTATGTTACTGGACTAATAATCCGTGGTGCTGTTGTGTTATTGTTATGTCACTGGACTAATAATCCAGGGTGCTGTAGTGTTATTGTTATGTCACTGGACTAATAATCCGTGGTGCAGTTGTGTTATTGTTATGCCACTGGACTAATAATCCGTGGTGCAGTTGTGTTATTGTTATGTTTCTGGACTAATAATCCAGGGTGCAGTTGTGTTATTGTTATGTTACTGGACTAATAATCCAGGGTGCAGTTGTGTTATTGTTATGTTACTGGACTAATAATCCAGGGTGCAGTTGTGTTATTGTTATGTTACTGGACTAATAATCCAGGGTGCAGTTGTGTTATTGTTATGTTACTGGACTAATAATCCGTGGTGCAGTTGTGTTATTGTTATGTTAGTGGACTAATAATCCGTGGTGCAGTTGTGTTATTGTTATGTTACTGGACTAATAAACCAGGGTGCTGTAGTGTTATTGTTATGTTACTGGACTAATAATCCGTGGTGCAGTTGTGTTATTGTTATGTTACTGGACTAATAATCCGTGGTGCTGTTGTGTTATTGTTATGTCACTGGACTAATAATCCAGGGTGCTGTAGTGTTATTGTTATGTCACTGGACTAATAATCCGTGGTGCAGTTGTGTTATTGTTATGCCACTGGACTAATAATCCGTGGTGCAGTTGTGTTATTGTTATGTTTCTGGACTAATAATCCGTGGTGCAGTTGTGTTATTGTTATGTTTCTGGACTAATAATCCGTGGTGCAGTTGTGTTATTGTTATGTTACTGGACTAATAATCCGTGGTGCTGTAGTGTTATTGTTATGTTACTGGACTAATAATCCGTGGTGCAGTTGTGTTATTGTTATGTTACTGGACTAATAATCCAGGGTGCTGTAGTGTTATTGTTATGTTACTGGACTAATAATCCGTGGTGCAGTTGTGTTATTGTTATGTTACTGGACTAATAATCCAGGGTGCTGTAGTGTTATTGTTATGTTACTGGACTAATAATCCGTGGTGCAGTTGTGTTATTGTTATGTTTCTGGACTAATAATCCGTGGTGCAGTTGTGTTATTGTTATGTTACTGGACTAATAATCCGTGGTGCTGTAGTGTTATTGTTATGTTACTGGACTAATAATCCGTGGTGCAGTTGTGTTATTGTTATGTTACTGGACTAATAATCCAGGGTGCAGTTGTGTTATTGTTATGTTACTGGACTAATAATCCGTGGTGCAGTTGTGTTATTGTTATGTTTCTGGACTAATAATCCGTGGTGCAGTTGTGTTATTGTTATGTTACTGGACTAATAATCCGTGGTGCTGTAGTGTTATTGTTATGTTACTGGACTAATAATCCGTGGTGCAGTTGTGTTATTGTTATGTTACTGGACTAATAATCCGTGGTGCAGTTGTGTTATTGTTATGTTTCTGGACTAATAATCCGTGGTGCAGTTGTGTTATTGTTATGTTTCTGGACTAATAATCCGTGGTGCAGTTGTGTTATTGTTATGTTACTGGACTAATAATCCGTGGTGCTGTAGTGTTATTGTTATGTTACTGGACTAATAATCCGTGGTGCAGTTGTGTTATTGTTATGTTACTGGACTAATAATCCGTGGTGCAGTTGTGTTATTGTTATGTTACTGGACTAATAATCCAGGGTGCTGTAGTGTTATTGTTATGTTACTGGACTAATAATCCGTGGTGCAGTTGTGTTATTGTTATGTTACTGGACTAATAATCCGTGGTGCAGTTGTGTTATTGTTATGTCACTGGACTAATAATCCGTGGTGCAGTTGTGTTATTGTTATGTTTCTGGACTAATAATCCGTGGTGCTGTAGTGTTATTGTTATGTTACTGGACTAATAATCCAGGGTGCAGTTGTGTTATTGTTATGTTACTGGACTAATAATCCGTGGTGCAGTTGTGTTATTGTTATGTCACTGGACTAATAATCCGTGGTGCAGTTGTGTTATTGTTATGTTACTGGACTAATAATCCAGGGTGCAGTTGTGTTATTGTTATGTTACTGGACTAATAATCCAGGGTGCAGTTGTGTTATTGTTATGTTACTGGACTAATAATCCAGGGTGCTGTAGTGTTATTGTTATGTTACTGGACTAATAATCCGTGGTGCAGTTGTGTTATTGTTATGTTTCTGGACTAATAATCCGTGGTGCAGTTGTGTTATTGTTATGTTACTGGACTAATAATCCGTGGTGCTGTAGTGTTATTGTTATGTTACTGGACTAATAATCCGTGGTGCAGTTGTGTTATTGTTATGTTACTGGACTAATAATCCAGGGTGCAGTTGTGTTATTGTTATGTTACTGGACTAATAATCCGTGGTGCAGTTGTGTTATTGTTATGTTTCTGGACTAATAATCCGTGGTGCAGTTGTGTTATTGTTATGTTACTGGACTAATAATCCGTGGTGCTGTAGTGTTATTGTTATGTTACTGGACTAATAATCCGTGGTGCAGTTGTGTTATTGTTATGTTACTGGACTAATAATCCGTGGTGCAGTTGTGTTATTGTTATGTTTCTGGACTAATAATCCGTGGTGCAGTTGTGTTATTGTTATGTTTCTGGACTAATAATCCGTGGTGCAGTTGTGTTATTGTTATGTTACTGGACTAATAATCCGTGGTGCTGTAGTGTTATTGTTATGTTACTGGACTAATAATCCGTGGTGCAGTTGTGTTATTGTTATGTTACTGGACTAATAATCCGTGGTGCAGTTGTGTTATTGTTATGTTACTGGACTAATAATCCAGGGTGCTGTAGTGTTATTGTTATGTTACTGGACTAATAATCCGTGGTGCAGTTGTGTTATTGTTATGTTACTGGACTAATAATCCGTGGTGCAGTTGTGTTATTGTTATGTCACTGGACTAATAATCCGTGGTGCAGTTGTGTTATTGTTATGTTTCTGGACTAATAATCCGTGGTGCTGTAGTGTTATTGTTATGTTACTGGACTAATAATCCAGGGTGCAGTTGTGTTATTGTTATGTTACTGGACTAATAATCCGTGGTGCAGTTGTGTTATTGTTATGTCACTGGACTAATAATCCGTGGTGCAGTTGTGTTATTGTTATGTTACTGGACTAATAATCCAGGGTGCTGTAGTGTTATTGTTATGTTACTGGACTAATAATCCAGGGTGCAGTTGTGTTATTGTTATGTTACTGGACTAATAATCCGTGGTGCAGTTGTGTTATTGTTATGTTACTGGACTAATAATCCGTGGTGCAGTTGTGTTATTGTTATGTCACTGGACTAATAATCCGTGGTGCAGTTGTGTTATTGTTATGTCACTGGACTAATAATCCGTGGTGCAGTTGTGTTATTGTTATGTTACTGGACTAATAATCCAGGGTGCAGTGGTGTTATTGTTATGTTACTGGACTAATAATCCAGGGTGCAGTTGTGTTATTGTTATGTCACTGGACTAATAATCCGTGGTGCAGTTGTGTTATTGTTATGTCACTGGACTAATAATCCGTGGTGCAGTTGTGTTATTGTTATGTTACTGGACTAATAATCCGTGGTGCAGTTGTGTTATTGTTATGTCACTGGACTAATAATCCGTGGTGCAGTTGTGTTTAGATTAGATTAGATTAGAGATACAGCACTGAAACAGGCCCTTCGGCCCACCGAGTCTGTGCCGAACATCAACCACCCATTTATACTAATCCTACACTAGTCCCATATTACTACCAAACACCCCCACCTGTTCCTATATTTCCCTACCACCTACCTATACTAGTGACAATTTATAATAGCCAATTTACCTATCAACCTGCAAGTCTTTTGGCTTGTGGGAGGAAACCGGAGCACCCGGAGAAAACCCACGCAGACACAGGGAGAACTTGCAAACTCCACACAGCCAGTACCCGGAATCGAACCCGGGTCCTTGGAGCTGCGAGGCTGCGGTGCTAACCACTGCGCCACTGTGCCGCCAGGGTGCTGTAGTGTTATTGTTATGTCACTGGACTAATAATCCGTGGTGCAGTTGTGTTATTGTTATGTTACTGGACTAATAATCCAGGGTGCAGTGGTGTTATTGTTATGTTACTGGACTAATAATCCAGGGTGCAGTGGTGTTATTGTTATGTTACTGGACTAATAATCCGTGGTGCAGTTGTGCTATTGTTATGTTACTGGACTAATAATCCGTGGTGCAGTTGTGTTATTGTTATGTTACTGGACTAATAATCCGTGGTGCAGTTGTGTTATTGTTATGTCACTGGACTAATAATCCGTGGTGCAGTTGTGTTATTGTTATATCACTGGACTAATAATCCGTGGTGCAGTTGTGTTATTGTTATGTTACTGGACTAATAATCCAGGGTGCTGTAGTGTTATTGTTATGTTACTGGACTAATAATCCAGGGTGCAGTTGTGTTATTGTTATGTTTCTGGACTAATAATCCGTGGTGCAGTTGTGTTATTGTTATGTTTCTGGACTAATAATCCAGGGTGCAGTTGTGTTATTGTTATGTCACTGGACTAATAATCCGTGGTGCAGTTGTGTTATTGTTATGTTTCTGGACTAATAATCCAGGGTGCAGTTGTGTTATTGTTATGTCACTGGACTAATAATCCGTGGTGCAGTTGTGTTATTGTTATGTTACTGGACTAATAATCCAGGGTGCTATAGTGTTATTGATATGTTACTGGTCTAATAATCCGTGGTGCAGTTGTGTTATTGTTATGTTACTGGACTAATAATCCAGGGTGCTGTAGTGTTATTGTTATGTCACTGGACTAATAATCCGTGGTGCAGTTGTGTTATTGTTATGTTACTGGACTAATAATCCGTGGTGCAGTTGTGTTATTGTTATGTTACTGGACTAATAATCCAGGGTGCAGTTGTGTTATTGTTATGTTACTGGACTAATAATCCGTGGTGCAGTTGTGTTATTGTTATGTTACTGGACTAATAATCCAGGGTGCTGTAATGTTATTGTTATGTCACTGGACTAATAATCCGTGGTGCAGTTGTGTTATTGTTATGTTACTGGACTAATAATCCGTGGTGCAGTTGTGTTATTGTTATGTTACTGGACTAATAATCCAGGGTGCTGTAGTGTTATTGTTATGTCACTGGACTAATAATCCGTGGTGCAGTTGTGTTATTGTTATGTTACTGGACTAATAATCCGTGGTGCAGTTGTGTTATTGTTATGTTACTGGACTAATAATCCAGGGTGCTGTAGTGTTATTGTTATGTCACTGGACTAATAATCCGTGGTGCAGTTGTGTTATTGTTATGTTTCTGGACTAATAATCCGTGGTGCAGTTGTGTTATTGTTATGTTACTGGACTAATAATCCGTGGTGCAGTTGTGTTATTGTTATGTTACTGGACTAATAATCCAGGGTGCTGTAGTGTTATTGTTATGTCACTGGACTAATAATCCGTGGTGCAGTTGTGTTATTGTTATATTTCTGGACTAATAATCCGTGGTGCAGTTGTGTTATTGTTATGTTCTTGGACTAATAATCCGTGGTGCTGTAGTGTTATTGTTATGTTACTGGACTAATAATCCAGGGTGCTGTCGTGTTATTGTTATGTTACTGGACTAATAATCCAGGGTGCTGTAGTGTTATTGTTATGTTACTGGACTAATAATCCGTGGTGCAGTTGTGTTATTGTTATGTTACTGGACTAATAATCCAGGGTGCTGTAGTGTTATTGTTATGTTACTGGACTAATAATCCAGGGTGCAGTTGTGTTATTGTTATGTTTCTGGACTAATAATCCGTGGTGCAGTTGTGTTATTGTTATGTCACTGGACTAATAATCCGTGGTGCAGTTGTGTTATTGTTATGTTACTGGACTAATAATCCAGGGTGCTGTAGTGTTATTGTTATGTTACTGGACTAATAATCCGTGGTGCAGTTGTGTTATTGTTATGTTTCTGGACTAATAATCCAGGGTGCTGTAGTGTTATTGTTATGTCACTGGACTAATAATCCGTGGTGCAGTTGTGTTATTGTTATGTTTCTGGACTAATAATCCAGGGTGCAGTTGTGTTATTGTTATGTTACTGGACTAATAATCCGTGGTGCAGTTGTGTTATTGTTATGTTACTGGACTAATAATCCAGGGTGCTGTAGTGTTATTGTTATGTTACTGGACTAATAATCCGTGGTGCAGTTGTGTTATTGTTATGTCACTGGACTAATAATCCGTGGTGCAGTTGTGTTTAGATTAGATTAGATTAGAGATACAGCACTGAAACAGGCCCTTCGGCCCACCGAGTCTGTGCCGAACATCAACCACCCATTTATACTAATCCTACACTAGTCCCATATTACTACCAAACACCCCCACCTGTTCCTATATTTCCCTACCACCTACCTATACTAGTGACAATTTATAATAGCCAATTTACCTATCAACCTGCAAGTCTTTTGGCTTGTGGGAGGAAACCGGAGCACCCGGAGAAAACCCACGCAGACACAGGGAGAACTTGCAAACTCCACACAGCCAGTACCCGGAATCGAACCCGGGTCCTTGGAGCTGCGAGGCTGCGGTGCTAACCACTGCGCCACTGTGCCGCCAGGGTGCTGTAGTGTTATTGTTATGTCACTGGACTAATAATCCGTGGTGCAGTTGTGTTATTGTTATGTTACTGGACTAATAATCCAGGGTGCAGTGGTGTTATTGTTATGTTACTGGACTAATAATCCAGGGTGCAGTGGTGTTATTGTTATGTTACTGGACTAATAATCCGTGGTGCAGTTGTGCTATTGTTATGTTACTGGACTAATAATCCGTGGTGCAGTTGTGTTATTGTTATGTTACTGGACTAATAATCCGTGGTGCAGTTGTGTTATTGTTATGTCACTGGACTAATAATCCGTGGTGCAGTTGTGTTATTGTTATATCACTGGACTAATAATCCGTGGTGCAGTTGTGTTATTGTTATGTTACTGGACTAATAATCCAGGGTGCTGTAGTGTTATTGTTATGTTACTGGACTAATAATCCAGGGTGCAGTTGTGTTATTGTTATGTTTCTGGACTAATAATCCGTGGTGCAGTTGTGTTATTGTTATGTTTCTGGACTAATAATCCAGGGTGCAGTTGTGTTATTGTTATGTCACTGGACTAATAATCCGTGGTGCAGTTGTGTTATTGTTATGTTTCTGGACTAATAATCCAGGGTGCAGTTGTGTTATTGTTATGTCACTGGACTAATAATCCGTGGTGCAGTTGTGTTATTGTTATGTTACTGGACTAATAATCCAGGGTGCTATAGTGTTATTGATATGTTACTGGTCTAATAATCCGTGGTGCAGTTGTGTTATTGTTATGTTACTGGACTAATAATCCAGGGTGCTGTAGTGTTATTGTTATGTCACTGGACTAATAATCCGTGGTGCAGTTGTGTTATTGTTATGTTACTGGACTAATAATCCGTGGTGCAGTTGTGTTATTGTTATGTTACTGGACTAATAATCCAGGGTGCAGTTGTGTTATTGTTATGTTACTGGACTAATAATCCGTGGTGCAGTTGTGTTATTGTTATGTTACTGGACTAATAATCCAGGGTGCTGTAATGTTATTGTTATGTCACTGGACTAATAATCCGTGGTGCAGTTGTGTTATTGTTATGTTACTGGACTAATAATCCGTGGTGCAGTTGTGTTATTGTTATGTTACTGGACTAATAATCCAGGGTGCTGTAGTGTTATTGTTATGTCACTGGACTAATAATCCGTGGTGCAGTTGTGTTATTGTTATGTTACTGGACTAATAATCCGTGGTGCAGTTGTGTTATTGTTATGTTACTGGACTAATAATCCAGGGTGCTGTAGTGTTATTGTTATGTCACTGGACTAATAATCCGTGGTGCAGTTGTGTTATTGTTATGTTTCTGGACTAATAATCCGTGGTGCAGTTGTGTTATTGTTATGTTACTGGACTAATAATCCGTGGTGCAGTTGTGTTATTGTTATGTTACTGGACTAATAATCCAGGGTGCTGTAGTGTTATTGTTATGTCACTGGACTAATAATCCGTGGTGCAGTTGTGTTATTGTTATATTTCTGGACTAATAATCCGTGGTGCAGTTGTGTTATTGTTATGTTCTTGGACTAATAATCCGTGGTGCTGTAGTGTTATTGTTATGTTACTGGACTAATAATCCAGGGTGCTGTCGTGTTATTGTTATGTTACTGGACTAATAATCCAGGGTGCTGTAGTGTTATTGTTATGTTACTGGACTAATAATCCGTGGTGCAGTTGTGTTATTGTTATGTTACTGGACTAATAATCCAGGGTGCTGTAGTGTTATTGTTATGTTACTGGACTAATAATCCAGGGTGCAGTTGTGTTATTGTTATGTTTCTGGACTAATAATCCGTGGTGCAGTTGTGTTATTGTTATGTCACTGGACTAATAATCCGTGGTGCAGTTGTGTTATTGTTATGTTACTGGACTAATAATCCAGGGTGCTGTAGTGTTATTGTTATGTTACTGGACTAATAATCCGTGGTGCAGTTGTGTTATTGTTATGTTTCTGGACTAATAATCCAGGGTGCTGTAGTGTTATTGTTATGTCACTGGACTAATAATCCGTGGTGCAGTTGTGTTATTGTTATGTTTCTGGACTAATAATCCAGGGTGCAGTTGTGTTATTGTTATGTTACTGGACTAATAATCCGTGGTGCAGTTGTGTTATTGTTATGTTACTGGACTAATAATCCAGGGTGCTGTAGTGTTATTGTTATGTTACTGGACTAATAATCCGTGGTGCAGTTGTGTTATTGTTATGTCACTGGACTAATAATCCGTGGTGCAGTTGTGTTTAGATTAGATTAGATTAGAGATACAGCACTGAAACAGGCCCTTCGGCCCACCGAGTCTGTGCCGAACATCAACCACCCATTTATACTAATCCTACACTAGTCCCATATTACTACCAAACACCCCCACCTGTTCCTATATTTCCCTACCACCTACCTATACTAGTGACAATTTATAATAGCCAATTTACCTATCAACCTGCAAGTCTTTTGGCTTGTGGGAGGAAACCGGAGCACCCGGAGAAAACCCACGCAGACACAGGGAGAACTTGCAAACTCCACACAGCCAGTACCCGGAATCGAACCCGGGTCCTTGGAGCTGCGAGGCTGCGGTGCTAACCACTGCGCCACTGTGCCGCCAGGGTGCTGTAGTGTTATTGTTATGTCACTGGACTAATAATCCGTGGTGCAGTTGTGTTATTGTTATGTTACTGGACTAATAATCCAGGGTGCAGTGGTGTTATTGTTATGTTACTGGACTAATAATCCAGGGTGCAGTGGTGTTATTGTTATGTTACTGGACTAATAATCCGTGGTGCAGTTGTGCTATTGTTATGTTACTGGACTAATAATCCGTGGTGCAGTTGTGTTATTGTTATGTTACTGGACTAATAATCCGTGGTGCAGTTGTGTTATTGTTATGTCACTGGACTAATAATCCGTGGTGCAGTTGTGTTATTGTTATATCACTGGACTAATAATCCGTGGTGCAGTTGTGTTATTGTTATGTTACTGGACTAATAATCCAGGGTGCTGTAGTGTTATTGTTATGTTACTGGACTAATAATCCAGGGTGCAGTTGTGTTATTGTTATGTTTCTGGACTAATAATCCGTGGTGCAGTTGTGTTATTGTTATGTTTCTGGACTAATAATCCAGGGTGCAGTTGTGTTATTGTTATGTCACTGGACTAATAATCCGTGGTGCAGTTGTGTTATTGTTATGTTTCTGGACTAATAATCCAGGGTGCAGTTGTGTTATTGTTATGTCACTGGACTAATAATCCGTGGTGCAGTTGTGTTATTGTTATGTTACTGGACTAATAATCCAGGGTGCTATAGTGTTATTGATATGTTACTGGTCTAATAATCCGTGGTGCAGTTGTGTTATTGTTATGTTACTGGACTAATAATCCAGGGTGCTGTAGTGTTATTGTTATGTCACTGGACTAATAATCCGTGGTGCAGTTGTGTTATTGTTATGTTACTGGACTAATAATCCGTGGTGCAGTTGTGTTATTGTTATGTTACTGGACTAATAATCCAGGGTGCAGTTGTGTTATTGTTATGTTACTGGACTAATAATCCGTGGTGCAGTTGTGTTATTGTTATGTTACTGGACTAATAATCCAGGGTGCTGTAGTGTTATTGTTATGTCACTGGACTAATAATCCGTGGTGCAGTTGTGTTATTGTTATGTTACTGGACTAATAATCCGTGGTGCAGTTGTGTTATTGTTATGTTACTGGACTAATAATCCAGGGTGCTGTAGTGTTATTGTTATGTCACTGGACTAATAATCCGTGGTGCAGTTGTGTTATTGTTATGTTACTGGACTAATAATCCGTGGTGCAGTTGTGTTATTGTTATGTTACTGGACTAATAATCCAGGGTGCTGTAGTGTTATTGTTATGTCACTGGACTAATAATCCGTGGTGCAGTTGTGTTATTGTTATGTTTCTGGACTAATAATCCGTGGTGCAGTTGTGTTATTGTTATGTTACTGGACTAATAATCCGTGGTGCAGTTGTGTTATTGTTATGTTACTGGACTAATAATCCAGGGTGCTGTAGTGTTATTGTTATGTCACTGGACTAATAATCCGTGGTGCAGTTGTGTTATTGTTATATTTCTGGACTAATAATCCGTGGTGCAGTTGTGTTATTGTTATGTTCTTGGACTAATAATCCGTGGTGCTGTAGTGTTATTGTTATGTTACTGGACTAATAATCCAGGGTGCTGTAGTGTTATTGTTATGTTACTGGACTAATAATCCAGGGTGCTGTAGTGTTATTGTTATGTTACTGGACTAATAATCCGTGGTGCAGTTGTGTTATTGTTATGTTACTGGACTAATAATCCAGGGTGCTGTAGTGTTATTGTTATGTTACTGGACTAATAATCCAGGGTGCAGTTGTGTTATTGTTATGTTTCTGGACTAATAATCCGTGGTGCAGTTGTGTTATTGTTATGTCACTGGACTAATAATCCGTGGTGCAGTTGTGTTATTGTTATGTTACTGGACTAATAATCCAGGGTGCTGTAGTGTTATTGTTATGTTACTGGACAAATAATCCGTGGTGCAGTTGTGTTATTGTTATGTTTCTGGACTAATAATCCAGGGTGCTGTAGTGTTATTGTTATGTCACTGGACTAATAATCCGTGGTGCAGTTGTGTTATTGTTATGTTTCTGGACTAATAATCCAGGGTGCAGTTGTGTTATTGTTATGTTACTGGACTAATAATCCGTGGTGCAGTTGTGTTATTGTTATGTTACTGGACTAATAATCCAGGGTGCTGTAGTGTTATTGTTATGTTACTGGACTAATAATCCAGGGTGCAGTTGTGTTATTGTTATGTTACTGGACTAATAATCCGTGGTGCAGTTGTGTTATTGTTATGTTACTGGACTAATAATCCGTGGTGCAGTTGTGTTATTGTTATGTTACTGGACTAATAATCCAGGGTGCTGTAGTGTTATTGTTATGTCACTGGACTAATAATCCGTGGTGCAGTTGTGTTATTGTTATGTTTCTGGACTAATAATCCAGGGTGCAGTTGTGTTATTGTTATGTTACTGGACTAATAATCCGTGGTGCAGTTGTGTTATTGTTATGTTACTGGACTAATAATCCAGGGTGCTGTAGTGTTATTGTTATGTTACTGGACTAATAATCCAGGGTGCAGTTGTGTTATTGTTATGTTACTGGACTAATAATCCGTGGTGCAGTTGTGTTATTGTTATGTTACTGGACTAATAATCCGTGGTGCAGTTGTGTTATTGTTATGTCACTGGACTAATAATCCGTGGTGCAGTTGTGTTATTGTTATGTCACTGGACTAATAATCCGTGGTGCAGTTGTGTTATTGTTATGTTACTGGACTAATAATCCAGGGTGCAGTGGTGTTATTGTTATGTTACTGGACTAATAATCCAGGGTGCAGTTGTGCTATTGTTATGTTACTGGACTAATAATCCGTGGTGCAGTTGTGTTATTGTTATGTTACTGGACTAATAATCCGTGGTGCAGTTGTGTTATTGTTATGTCACTGGACTAATAATCCGTGGTGCAGTTGTGTTATTGTTATGTCACTGGACTAATAATCCGTGGTGCAGTTGTGTTATTGTTATGTTACTGGACTAATAATCCAGGGTGCTGTAGTGTTATTGTTATGTTACTGGACTAATAATCCAGGGTGCAGTTGTGTTATTGTTATGTTTCTGGACTAATAATCCGTGGTGCAGTTGTGTTATTGTTATGTTTCTGGACTAATAATCCAGGGTGCAGTTGTGTTATTGTTATGTCACTGGACTAATAATCCGTGGTGCAGTTGTGTTATTGTTATCTTTCTGGACTAATAATCCAGGGTGCAGTTGTGTTATTGTTATGTCACTGGACTAATAATCCGTGGTGCAGTTGTGTTATTGTTATGTCACTGGACTAATAATCCGTGGTGCAGTTGTGTTATTGTTATGTTACTGGACTAATAATCCAGGGTGCTGTAGTGTTATTGTTATGTTACTGGACAAATAATCCAGGGTGCAGTTGTGTTATTGTTATGTTTCTGGACTAATAATCCGTGGTGCAGTTGTGTTATTGTTATGTTTCTGGACTAATAATCCAGGGTGCAGTTGTGTTATTGTTATGTCACTGGACTAATAATCCGTGGTGCAGTTGTGTTATTGTTATGTCACTGGACTAATAATCCGTGGTGCAGTTGTGTTATTGTTATGTCACTGGACTAATAATCCGTGGTGCAGTTGTGTTATTGTTATGTTACTGGACTAATAATCCAGGGTGCTGTAGTGTTATTGTTATGTTACTGGACTAATAATCCAGGGTGCAGTTGTGTTATTGTTATGTTTCTGGACTAATAATCCGTGGTGCAGTTGTGTTATTTTTATGTTTCTGGACTAATAATCCAGGGTGCAGTTGTGTTATTGTTATGTCACTGGACTAATAATCCGTGGTGCAGTTGTGTTATTGTTATGTTTCTGGACTAATAATCCAGGGTGCAGTTGTGTTATTGTTATGTTACTGGACTAATAATCCAGGGTGCTATAGTGTTATTGTTATGTTACTGGTCTAATAATCCGTGGTGCAGTTGTGTTATTGTTATGTTACTGGACTAATAATCCAGGGTGCTGTAGTGTTATTGTTATGTCACTGGACTAATAATCCGTGGTGCAGTTGTGTTATTGTTATGTTACTGGACTAATAATCCGTGGTGCAGTTGTGTTATTGTTATGTTACTGGACTAATAATCCAGGGTGCAGTTGTGTTATTGTTATGTTACTGGACTAATAATCCGTGGTGCAGTTGTGTTATTGTTATGTTACTGGACTAATAATCCAGGGTGCTGTAGTGTTATTGTTATGTCACTGGACTAATAATCCGTGGTGCAGTTGTGTTATTGTTATGTTACTGGACTAATAATCCGTGGTGCAGTTGTGTTATTGTTATGTTACTGGACTAATAATCCAGGGTGCTGTAGTGTTATTGTTATGTTACTGGACTAATAATCCAGGGTGCAGTTGTGTTATTGTTATGTTACTGGACTAATAATCCGTGGTGCAGTTGTGTTATTGTTATGTTACTGGACTAATAATCCGTGGTGCAGTTGTGTTATTGTTATGTCACTGGACTAATAATCCGTGGTGCAGTTGTGTTATTGTTATGTCACTGGACTAATAATCCGTGGTGCAGTTGTGTTATTGTTATGTTACTGGACTAATAATCCAGGGTGCAGTGGTGTTATTGTTATGTTACTGGACTAATAATCCAGGGTGCAGTTGTGTTATTGTTATGTCACTGGACTAATAATCCGTGGTGCAGTTGTGTTATTGTTATGTCACTGGACTAATAATCCGTGGTGCAGTTGTGTTATTGTTATGTTACTGGACTAATAATCCGTGGTGCAGTTGTGTTATTGTTATGTCACTGGACTAATAATCCGTGGTGCAGTTGTGTTTAGATTAGATTAGATTAGAGATACAGCACTGAAACAGGCCCTTCGGCCCACCGAGTCTGTGCCGAACATCAACCACCCATTTATACTAATCCTACACTAGTCCCATATTACTACCAAACACCCCCACCTGTTCCTATATTTCCCTACCACCTACCTATACTAGTGACAATTTATAATAGCCAATTTACCTATCAACCTGCAAGTCTTTTGGCTTGTGGGAGGAAACCGGAGCACCCGGAGAAAACCCACGCAGACACAGGGAGAACTTGCAAACTCCACACAGCCAGTACCCGGAATCGAACCCGGGTCCTTGGAGCTGCGAGGCTGCGGTGCTAACCACTGCGCCACTGTGCCGCCAGGGTGCTGTAGTGTTATTGTTATGTCACTGGACTAATAATCCGTGGTGCAGTTGTGTTATTGTTATGTTACTGGACTAATAATCCAGGGTGCAGTGGTGTTATTGTTATGTTACTGGACTAATAATCCAGGGTGCAGTGGTGTTATTGTTATGTTACTGGACTAATAATCCGTGGTGCAGTTGTGCTATTGTTATGTCACTGGACTAATAATCCGTGGTGCAGTTGTGTTATTGTTATGTTACTGGACTAATAATCCGTGGTGCAGTTGTGTTATTGTTATGTCACTGGACTAATAATCCGTGGTGCAGTTGTGTTATTGTTATATCACTGGACTAATAATCCGTGGTGCAGTTGTGTTATTGTTATGTTACTGGACTAATAATCCAGGGTGCTGTAGTGTTATTGTTATGTTACTGGACTAATAATCCAGGGTGCAGTTGTGTTATTGTTATGTTTCTGGACTAATGATCCGTGGTGCAGTTGTGTTATTGTTATGTTTCTGGACTAATAATCCAGGGTGCAGTTGTGTTATTGTTATGTCACTGGACTAATAATCCGTGGTGCAGTTGTGTTATTGTTATGTTTCTGGACTAATAATCCAGGGTGCAGTTGTGTTATTGTTATGTCACTGGACTAATAATCCGTGGTGCAGTTGTGTTATTGTTATGTTACTGGACTAATAATCCAGGGTGCTATAGTGTTATTGATATGTTACTGGTCTAATAATCCGTGGTGCAGTTGTGTTATTGTTATGTTACTGGACTAATAATCCAGGGTGCTGTAGTGTTATTGTTATGTCACTGGACTAATAATCCGTGGTGCAGTTGTGTTATTGTTATGTTACTGGACTAATAATCCGTGGTGCAGTTGTGTTATTGTTATGTTACTGGACTAATAATCCAGGGTGCAGTTGTGTTATTGTTATGTTACTGGACTAATAATCCGTGGTGCAGTTGTGTTATTGTTATGTTACTGGACTAATAATCCAGGGTGCTGTAGTGTTATTGTTATGTCACTGGACTAATAATCCGTGGTGCAGTTGTGTTATTGTTATGTTACTGGACTAATAATCCGTGGTGCAGTTGTGTTATTGTTATGTTACTGGACTAATAATCCAGGGTGCTGTAGTGTTATTGTTATGTCACTGGACTAATAATCCGTGGTGCAGTTGTGTTATTGTTATGTTACTGGACTAATAATCCGTGGTGCAGTTGTGTTATTGTTATGTTACTGGACTAATAATCCAGGGTGCTGTAGTGTTATTGTTATGTCACTGGACTAATAATCCGTGGTGCAGTTGTGTTATTGTTATGTTTCTGGACTAATAATCCGTGGTGCAGTTGTGTTATTGTTATGTTACTGGACTAATAATCCGTGGTGCAGTTGTGTTATTGTTATGTTACTGGACTAATAATCCAGGGTGCTGTAGTGTTATTGTTATGTCACTGGACTAATAATCCGTGGTGCAGTTGTGTTATTGTTATATTTCTGGACTAATAATCCGTGGTGCAGTTGTGTTATTGTTATGTTCTTGGACTAATAATCCGTGGTGCTGTAGTGTTATTGTTATGTTACTGGACTAATAATCCAGGGTGCTGTCGTGTTATTGTTATGTTACTGGACTAATAATCCAGGGTGCTGTAGTGTTATTGTTATGTTACTGGACTAATAATCCGTGGTGCAGTTGTGTTATTGTTATGTTACTGGACTAATAATCCAGGGTGCTGTAGTGTTATTGTTATGTTACTGGACTAATAATCCAGGGTGCAGTTGTGTTATTGTTATGTTTCTGGACTAATAATCCGTGGTGCAGTTGTGTTATTGTTATGTCACTGGACTAATAATCCGTGGTGCAGTTGTGTTATTGTTATGTTACTGGACTAATAATCCAGGGTGCTGTAGTGTTATTGTTATGTTACTGGACTAATAATCCGTGGTGCAGTTGTGTTATTGTTATGTTTCTGGACTAATAATCCAGGGTGCTGTAGTGTTATTGTTATGTCACTGGACTAATAATCCGTGGTGCAGTTGTGTTATTGTTATGTTTCTGGACTAATAATCCAGGGTGCAGTTGTGTTATTGTAATGTTACTGGACTAATAATCCGTGGTGCAGTTGTGTTATTGTTATGTTACTGGACTAATAATCCAGGGTGCTGTAGTGTTATTGTTATGTTACTGGACTAATAATCCAGGGTGCAGTTGTGTTATTGTTATGTCACTGGACTAATAATCCGTGGTGCAGTTGTGTTTAGATTAGATTAGATTAGAGATACAGCACTGAAACAGGCCCTTCGGCCCACCGAGTCTGTGCCGAACATCAACCACCCATTTATACTAATCCTACACTAGTCCCATATTACTACCAAACACCCCCACCTGTTCCTATATTTCCCTACCACCTACCTATACTAGTGACAATTTATAATAGCCAATTTACCTATCAACCTGCAAGTCTTTTGGCTTGTGGGAGGAAACCGGAGCACCCGGAGAAAACCCACGCAGACACAGGGAGAACTTGCAAACTCCACACAGCCAGTACCCGGAATCGAACCCGGGTCCTTGGAGCTGCGAGGCTGCGGTGCTAACCACTGCGCCACTGTGCCGCCAGGGAGCTGTAGTGTTATTGTTATGTCACTGGACTAATAATCCGTGGTGCAGTTGTGTTATTGTTATGTTACTGGACTAATAATCCAGGGTGCAGTGGTGTTATTGTTATGTTACTGGACTAATAATCCAGGGTGCAGTGGTGTTATTGTTATGTTACTGGACTAATAATCCGTGGTGCAGTTGTGCTATTGTTATGTTACTGGACTAATAATCCGTGGTGCAGTTGTGGTATTGTTATGTTACTGGACTAATAATCCGTGGTGCAGTTGTGTTATTGTTATGTCACTGGACTAATAATCCGTGGTGCAGTTGTGTTATTGTTATATCACTGGACTAATAATCCGTGGTGCAGTTGTGTTATTGTTATGTTACTGGACTAATAATCCAGGGTGCTGTAGTGTTATTGTTATGTTACTGGACTAATAATCCAGGGTGCAGTTGTGTTATTGTTATGTTTCTGGACTAATAATCCGTGGTGCAGTTGTGTTATTGTTATGTTTCTGGACTAATAATCCAGGGTGCAGTTGTGTTATTGTTATGTCACTGGACTAATAATCCGTGGTGCAGTTGTGTTATTGTTATGTTTCTGGACTAATAATCCAGGGTGCAGTTGTGTTATTGTTATGTCACTGGACTAATAATCCGTGGTGCAGTTGTGTTATTGTTATGTTACTGGACTAATAATCCAGGGTGCTATAGTGTTATTGATATGTTACTGGTCTAATAATCCGTGGTGCAGTTGTGTTATTGTTATGTTACTGGACTAATAATCCAGGGTGCTGTAGTGTTATTGTTATGTCACTGGACTAATAATCCGTGGTGCAGTTGTGTTATTGTTATGTTACTGGACTAATAATCCGTGGTGCAGTTGTGTTATTGTTATGTTACTGGACTAATAATCCAGGGTGCAGTTGTGTTATTGTTATGTTACTGGACTAATAATCCGTGGTGCAGTTGTGTTATTGTTATGTTACTGGACTAATAATCCAGGGTGCTGTAGTGTTATTGTTATGTCACTGGACTAATAATCCGTGGTGCAGTTGTGTTATTGTTATGTTACTGGACTAATAATCCGTGGTGCAGTTGTGTTATTGTTATGTTACTGGACTAATAATCCAGGGTGCTGTAGTGTTATTGTTATGTCACTGGACTAATAATCCGTGGTGCAGTTGTGTTATTGTTATGTTACTGGACTAATAATCCGTGGTGCAGTTGTGTTATTGTTATGTTACTGGACTAATAATCCAGGGTGCTGTAGTGTTATTGTTATGTCACTGGACTAATAATCCGTGGTGCAGTTGTGTTATTGTTATGTTTCTGGACTAATAATCCGTGGTGCAGTTGTGTTATTGTTATGTTACTGGACTAATAATCCGTGGTGCAGTTGTGTTATTGTTATGTTACTGGACTAATAATCCAGGGTGCTGTAGTGTTATTGTTATGTCACTGGACTAATAATCCGTGGTGCAGTTGTGTTATTGTTATATTTCTGGACTAATAATCCGTGGTGCAGTTGTGTTATTGTTATGTTCTTGGACTAATAATCCGTGGTGCTGTAGTGTTATTGTTATGTTACTGGACTAATAATCCAGGGTGCTGTAGTGTTATTGTTATGTTACTGGACTAATAATCCAGGGTGCTGTAGTGTTATTGTTATGTTACTGGACTAATAATCCGTGGTGCAGTTGTGTTATTGTTATGTTACTGGACTAATAATCCAGGGTGCTGTAGTGTTATTGTTATGTTACTGGACTAATAATCCAGGGTGCAGTTGTGTTATTGTTATGTTTCTGGACTAATAATCCGTGGTGCAGTTGTGTTATTGTTATGTCACTGGACTAATAATCCGTGGTGCAGTTGTGTTATTGTTATGTTACTGGACTAATAATCCAGGGTGCTGTAGTGTTATTGTTATGTTACTGGACTAATAATCCGTGGTGCAGTTGTGTTATTGTTATGTTTCTGGACTAATAATCCAGGGTGCTGTAGTGTTATTGTTATGTCACTGGACTAATAATCCGTGGTGCAGTTGTGTTATTGTTATGTTTCTGGACTAATAATCCAGGGTGCAGTTGTGTTATTGTTATGTTACTGGACTAATAATCCGTGGTGCAGTTGTGTTATTGTTATGTTACTGGACTAATAATCCAGGGTGCTGTAGTGTTATTGTTATGTTACTGGACTAATAATCCAGGGTGCAGTTGTGTTATTGTTATGTTACTGGACTAATAATCCGTGGTGCAGTTGTGTTATTGTTATGTTACTGGACTAATAATCCGTGGTGCAGTTGTGTTATTGTTATGTTACTGGACTAATAATCCAGGGTGCTGTAGTGTTATTGTTATGTCACTGGACTAATAATCCGTGGTGCAGTTGTGTTATTGTTATGTTTCTGGACTAATAATCCAGGGTGCAGTTGTGTTATTGTTATGTTACTGGACTAATAATCCGTGGTGCAGTTGTGTTATTGTTATGTTACTGGACTAATAATCCAGGGTGCTGTAGTGTTATTGTTATGTTACTGGACTAATAATCCAGGGTGCAGTTGTGTTATTGTTATGTTACTGGACTAATAATCCGTGGTGCAGTTGTGTTATTGTTATGTTACTGGACTAATAATCCGTGGTGCAGTTGTGTTATTGTTATGTCACTGGACTAATAATCCGTGGTGCAGTTGTGTTATTGTTATGTCACTGGACTAATAATCCGTGGTGCAGTTGTGTTATTGTTATGTTACTGGACTAATAATCCAGGGTGCAGTGGTGTTATTGTTATGTTACTGGACTAATAATCCAGGGTGCAGTTGTGCTATTGTTATGTTACTGGACTAATAATCCGTGGTGCAGTTGTGTTATTGTTATGTTACTGGACTAATAATCCGTGGTGCAGTTGTGTTATTGTTATGTCACTGGACTAATAATCCGTGGTGCAGTTGTGTTATTGTTATGTCACTGGACTAATAATCCGTGGTGCAGTTGTGTTATTGTTATGTTACTGGACTAATAATCCAGGGTGCTGTAGTGTTATTGTTATGTTACTGGACTAATAATCCAGGGTGCAGTTGTGTTATTGTTATGTTTCTGGACTAATAATCCGTGGTGCAGTTGTGTTATTGTTATGTTTCTGGACTAATAATCCAGGGTGCAGTTGTGTTATTGTTATGTCACTGGACTAATAATCCGTGGTGCAGTTGTGTTATTGTTATCTTTCTGGACTAATAATCCAGGGTGCAGTTGTGTTATTGTTATGTCACTGGACTAATAATCCGTGGTGCAGTTGTGTTATTGTTATGTCACTGGACTAATAATCCGTGGTGCAGTTGTGTTATTGTTATGTTACTGGACTAATAATCCAGGGTGCTGTAGTGTTATTGTTATGTTACTGGACAAATAATCCAGGGTGCAGTTGTGTTATTGTTATGTTTCTGGACTAATAATCCGTGGTGCAGTTGTGTTATTGTTATGTTTCTGGACTAATAATCCGTGGTGCAGTTGTGTTATTGTTATGTCACTGGACTAATAATCCGTGGTGCAGTTGTGTTATTGTTATGTCACTGGACTAATAATCCGTGGTGCAGTTGTGTTATTGTTATGTTACTGGACTAATAATCCAGGGTGCTGTAGTGTTATTGTTATGTTACTGGACTAATAATCCAGGGTGCAGTTGTGTTATTGTTATGTTTCTGGACTAATAATCCGTGGTGCAGTTGTGTTATTGTTATGTTTCTGGACTAATAATCCAGGGTGCAGTTGTGTTATTGTTATGTCACTGGACTAATAATCCGTGGTGCAGTTGTGTTATTGTTATGTTTCTGGACTAATAATCCAGGGTGCAGTTGTGTTATTGTTATGTTACTGGACTAATAATCCAGGGTGCTATAGTGTTATTGTTATGTTACTGGTCTAATAATCCGTGGTGCAGTTGTGTTATTGTTATGTTACTGGACTAATAATCCAGGGTGCTGTAGTGTTATTGTTATGTCACTTGACTAATAATCCGTGGTGCAGTTGTGTTATTGTTATGTTACTGGACTAATAATCCGTGGTGCAGTTGTGTTATTGTTATGTTACTGGACTAATAATCCAGGGTGCAGTTGTGTTATTGTTATGTTACTGGACTAATAATCCGTGGTGCAGTTGTGTTATTGTTATGTTACTGGACTAATAATCCAGGGTGCTGTAGTGTTATTGTTATGTCACTGGACTAATAATCCGTGGTGCAGTTGTGTTATTGTTATGTTACTGGACTAATAATCCAGGGTGCTGTAGTGTTATTGTTATGTCACTGGACTAATAATCCGTGGTGCAGTTGTGTTATTGTTATGTTACTGGACTAATAATCCGTGGTGCAGTTGTGTTATTGTTATGTTACTGGACTAATAATCCAGGGTGCTGTAGTGTTATTGTTATGTCACTGGACTAATAATCCGTGGTGCAGTTGTGTTATTGTTATGTTTCTGGACTAATAATCCGTGGTGCAGTTGTGTTATTGTTATGTTACTGGACTAATAATCCGTGGTGCAGTTGTGTTATTGTTATGTTACTGGACTAATAATCCAGGGTGCTTTAGTGTTATTGTTATGTCACTGGACTAATAATCCGTGGTGCAGTTGTGTTATTGTTATATTTCTGGACTAATAATCCGTGGTGCAGTTGTGTTATTGTTATGTTACTGGACTAATAATCCGTGGTGCTGTAGTGTTATTGTTATGTTACTGGACTAATAATCCAGGGTGCTGTAGTGTTATTGTTATGTTACTGGACTAATAATCCAGGGTGATGTAGTGTTATTGTTATGTTACTGGACTAATAATCCGTGGTGCAGTTGTGTTATTGTTATGTTACTGGACTAATAATCCAGGGTGCTGTAGTGTTATTGTTATGTTACTGGACTAATAATCCAGGGTGCAGTTGTGTTATTGTTATGTTTCTGGACTAATAATCCGTGGTGCAGTTGTGTTATTGTTATGTCACTGGACTAATAATCCGTGGTGCAGTTGTGTTATTGTTATGTTACTGGACTAATAATCCAGGGTGCTGTAGTGTTATTGTTATGTTACTGGACTAATAATCCGTGGTGCAGTTGTGTTATTGTTATGTTTCTGGACTAATAATCCAGGGTGCTGTAGTGTTATTGTTATGTCACTGGACTAATAATCCGTGGTGCAGTTGTGTTATTGTTATGTTTCTGGACTAATAATCCAGGGTGCAGTTGTGTTATTGTTATGTTACTGGACTAATAATCCGTGGTGCAGTTGTGTTATTGTTATCTTTCTGGACTAATAATCCAGGGTGCAGTTGTGTTATTGTTATGTCACTGGACTAATAATCCGTGGTGCAGTTGTGTTATTGTTATGTCACTGGACTAATAATCCGTGGTGCAGTTGTGTTATTGTTATGTTACTGGACTAATAATCCAGGGTGCTGTAGTGTTATTGTTATGTTACTGGACAAATAATCCAGGGTGCAGTTGTGTTATTGTTATGTTTCTGGACTAATAATCCGTGGTGCAGTTGTGTTATTGTTATGTTTCTGGACTAATAATCCAGGGTGCAGTTGTGTTATTGTTATGTCACTGGACTAATAATCCGTGGTGCAGTTGTGTTATTGTTATGTCACTGGACTAATAATCCGTGGTGCAGTTGTGTTATTGTTATGTCACTGGACTAATAATCCGTGGTGCAGTTGTGTTATTGTTATGTTACTGGACTAATAATCCAGGGTGCTGTAGTGTTATTGTTATGTTACTGGACTAATAATCCAGGGTGCAGTTGTGTTATTGTTATGTTTCTGGACTAATAATCCGTGGTGCAGTTGTGTTATTGTTATGTTTCTGGACTAATAATCCAGGGTGCAGTTGTGTTATTGTTATGTCACTGGACTAATAATCCGTGGTGCAGTTGTGTTATTGTTATGTTTCTGGACTAATAATCCAGAGTGCAGTTGTGTTATTGTTATGTTACTGGACTAATAATCCAGGGTGCTATAGTGTTATTGTTATGTTACTGGTCTAATAATCCGTGGTGCAGTTGTGTTATTGTTATGTTACTGGACTAATAATCCAGGGTGCTGTAGTGTTATTGTTATGTCACTGGACTAATAATCCGTGGTGCAGTTGTGTTATTGTTATGTTACTGGACTAATAATCCGTGGTGCAGTTGTGTTATTGTTATGTTACTGGACTAATAATCCAGGGTGCAGTTGTGTTATTGTTATGTTACTGGACTAATAATCCGTGGTGCAGTTGTGTTATTGTTATGTTACTGGACTAATAATCCAGGGTGCTGTAGTGTTATTGTTATGTCACTGGACTAATAATCCGTGGTGCAGTTGTGTTATTGTTATGTTACTGGACTAATAATCCGTGGTGCAGTTGTGTTATTGTTATGTTACTGGACTAATAATCCAGGGTGCTGTAGTGTTATTGTTATGTCACTGGACTAATAATCCGTGGTGCAGTTGTGTTATTGTTATGTTACTGGACTAATAATCCGTGGTGCAGTTGTGTTATTGATATGTTACTGGACTAATAATCCAGGGTGCTGTAGTGTTATTGTTATGTCACTGGACTAATAATCCGTGGTGCAGTTGTGTTATTGTTATGTTTCTGGACTAATAATCCGTGGTGCAGTTGTGTTATTGTTATGTTACTGGACTAATAATCCGTGGTGCAGTTGTGTTATTGTTATGTTACTGGACTAATAATCCAGGGTGCTGTAGTGTTATTGTTATGTCACTGGACTAATAATCCGTGGTGCAGTTGTGTTATTGTTATATTTCTGGACTAATAATCCGTGGTGCAGTTGTGTTATTGTTATGTTACTGGACTAATAATCCGTGGTGCTGTAGTGTTATTGTTATGTTACTGGACTAATAATCCAGGGTGCTGTAGTGTTATTGTTATGTTACTGGACTAATAATCCAGGGTGATGTAGTGCTATTGTTATGTTACTGGACTAATAATCCGTGGTGCAGTTGTGTTATTGTTATGTTACCGGACTAATAATCCAGGGTGCTGTAGTGTTATTGTTATGTTACTGGACTAATAATCCAGGGTGCAGTTGTGTTATTGTTATGTTTCTGGACTAATAATCCGTGGTGCAGTTGTGTTATTGTTATGTCACTGGACTAATAATCCGTGGTGCAGTTGTGTTATTGTTATGTTACTGGACTAATAATCCAGGGTGCTGTAGTGTTATTGTTATGTTACTGGACTAATAATCCGTGGTGCAGTTGTGTTATTGTTATGTTTCTGGACTAATAATCCAGGGTGCTGTAGTGTTATTGTTATGTCACTGGACTAATAATCCGTGGTGCAGTTGTGTTATTGTTATGTTTCTGGACTAATAATCCAGGGTGCAGTTGTGTTATTGTTATGTTACTGGACTAATAATCCGTGGTGCAGTTGTGTTATTGTTATGTTACTGGACTAATAATCCAGGTTGCTGTAGTGTTATTGTTATGTCACTGGACTAATAATCCATGGTGCAGTTGTGTTATTGTTATGTTTCTGGACTAATAATCCGTGGTGCTGTGGTGTTATTGTTATGTTACTGGACTAATAATCCAGGGTGCAGTTGTGTTATTGTTATGTTTCTGGACTAATAATCCAGGGTGCTGTAGTGTTATTGTTATGTCACTGGACTAATAATCCGTGGTGCAGTTGTGTTATTGTTATGTTACTGGACTAATAATCCAGGGTGCTGTAGTGTTATTGTTATGTTACTGGACTAATAATCCGTGGTGCAGTTGTGTTATTGTTATGTTACTGGACTAATAATCCAGGGTGCTGTAGTGTTATTGTTATGTTACTGGAGTAATAATCCGTGGTGCAGTTGTGTTATTGTTATGTTACTGGACTAATAATCCAGGGTGCTGTAGTGTTATTGTTATGTCACTGGACTAATAATCCATGGTGCAGTTGTGTTATTTTTATGTTACTGGACTAATAATCCAGGGTGCTGTAGTGTTATTGTTATGTCACTGGACTAATAATCCGTGGTGCAGTTGTGTTATTGTTATGTTACTGGACTAATAATCCGTGGTGCAGTTGTGTTATTGTTATGTTTCTGGACTAATAATCCGTGGTGCAGTTGTGTTATTGTTATGTTACTGGACTAATAATCCGTGGTGCAGTTGTGTTATTGTTATGTTACTGGACTAATAATCCAGGGTGCTGTAGTGTTATTGTTATGTCACTGGACTAATAATCCGTGGTGCAGTTGTGTTATTGTTATGTTTCTGGACTAATAATCCGTGGTGCTGTAGTGTTATTGTTATGTTACTGGACTAATAATCCAGGGTGCAGTTGTGTTATTGTTATGTTACTGGACTAATAATCCGTGGTGCAGTTGTGTTATTGTTATGTCACTGGACTAATAATCCGTGGTGCAGTTGTGTTATTGTTATGTTTCTGGACTAATAATCCGTGGTGCAGTGGTGTTATTGTTATGTTACTGGACTAATAATCCAGGGTGCTGTAGTGTTATTGTTATGTCACTGGACTAATAATCCAGGGTGCTGTAGTGTTATTGTTATGTCACTGGACTAATAATCCGTGGTGCTGTAGTGTTATTGTTATGTTACTGAACTAATAATCCAGGGTGCTGTCGTGTTATTGTTATGTCACTGGACTAATAATCCAGGGTGCTGTCGTGTTATTGTTATGTCACTGGACTAATAATCCGTGGTGCTGTAGTGTTATTGTTATGTCACTGGACTAATAATCCGTGGTGCTGTAGTGTTATTGTTATGTTACTGGACTAATAATCCGTGGTGCAGTTGTGTTATTGTTATGTCACTGGACTAATAATCCAGGGTGCTGTCGTGTTATTGTTATGTCACTGGACTAATAATCCGTGGTGCTGTAGTGTTATTGTTATGTCACTGGACTAATAATCCGTGGTGCTGTAGTGTTATTGTTATGTTACTGGACTAATAATCCGTGGTGCAGTTGTGTTATTGTTATGTCACTGGACTAATAATCCAGGGTGCTGTAGTGTTATTGTTATATTACTGGACTAATAATCCGTGGTGCAGTTGTGTTATTGTTATGTTTCTGGACTAATAATCCAGGGTGCTGTAGTGTTATTGTTATGTTACTGGACTAATAATCCAGGGTGCTGTAGTGTTATTGTTATGTCACTGGACTAATAATCCGTGTTGCAGTTGTGTTATTGTTATGTTACTGGACTAATAATCCAGGGTGCTGTAGTGTTATTGTTATGTTACTGGACTAATAATCCAGGGTGCTGTAGTGTTATTGTTATGTCACTGGACTAATAATCCGTGGTGCAGTTGTGTTATTGTTATGTTTCTGGACTAATAATCCGTGGTGCAGTTGTGTTATTGTTATGTTACTGGACTAATAATCCGTGGTGCAGTTGTGTTATTGTTATGTTACTGGACTAATAATCCAGGGTGCTGTAGTGTTATTGTTATGTCACTGGACTAATAATCCGTGGTGCAGTTGTGTTATTGTTATATTTCTGGACTAATAATCCGTGGTGCAGTTGTGTTATTGTTATGTTACTGGACTAATAATCCGTGGTGCTGTAGTGTTATTGTTATGTTACTGGACTAATAATCCAGGGTGCTGTAGTGTTATTGTTATGTTACTGGACTAATAATCCAGGGTGCTGTAGTTTTATTGTTATGTTACTGGACTAATAATCCGTGGTGCAGTTGTGTTATTGTTATGTTACTGGACTAATAATCCAGGGTGCTGTAGTGTTATTGTTATGTTACTGGACTAATAATCCAGGGTGCAGTTGTGTTATTGTTATGTTTCTGGACTAATAATCCGTGGTGCAGTTGTGTTATTGTTATGTTACTGGACTAATAATCCAGGGTGCTGTAGTGTTATTGTTATGTTACTGGACTAATAATCCGTGGTGCAGTTGTGTTATTGTTATGTTACTGGACTAATAATCCAGGGTGCTGTAGTGTTATTTGTATGTCACTGGACTAATAATCCAGGGTGCTGTAGTGTTATTGTTATGTCACTGGACTAATAATCCGTGGTGCTGTAGTGTTATTGTTATGTTACTGGACTAATAATCCAGGGTGCTGTCGTGTTATTGTTATGTCACTGGACTAATAATCCAGGGTGCTGTCGTGTTATTGTTATGTCACTGGACTAATAATCCGTGGTGCTGTAGTGTTATTGTTATGTCACTGGACTAATAATCCGTGGTGCTGTAGTGTTATTGTTATGTTACTGGACTAATAATCCGTGGTGCAGTTGTGTTATTGTTATGTCACTGGACTAATAATCCAGGGTGCTGTCGTGTTATTGTTATGTCACTGGACTAATAATCCGTGGTGCTGTAGTGTTATTGTTATGTCACTGGACTAATAATCCGTGGTGCTGTAGTGTTATTGTTATGTTACTGGACTAATAATCCGTGGTGCAGTTGTGTTATTGTTATGTCACTGGACTAATAATCCAGGGTGCTGTAGTGTTATTGTTATATTACTGGACTAATAATCCGTGGTGCAGTTGTGTTATTGTTATGTTACTGGACTAATAATCCAGGGTGCTGTAGTGTTATTGTTATGTTACTGGACTAATAATCCAGGGTGCTGTAGTGTTATTGTTATGTCACTGGACTAATAATCCGTGTTGCAGTTGTGTTATTGTTATGTTACTGGACTAATAATCCAGGGTGCTGTAGTGTTATTGTTATGTTACTGGACTAATAATCCAGGGTGCTGTAGTGTTATTGTTATGTCACTGGACTAATAATCCGTGGTGCAGTTGTGTTATTGTTATGTTTCTGGACTAATAATCCGTGGTGCAGTTGTGTTATTGTTATGTTACTGGACTAATAATCCGTGGTGCAGTTGTGTTATTGTTATGTTACTGGACTAATAATCCAGGGTGCTGTAGTGTTATTGTTATGTCACTGGACTAATAATCCGTGGTGCAGTTGTGTTATTGTTATATTTCTGGACTAATAATCCGTGGTGCAGTTGTGTTATTGTTATGTTACTGGACTAATAATCCGTGGTGCTGTAGTGTTATTGTTATGTTACTGGACTAATAATCCAGGGTGCTGTAGTGTTATTGTTATGTTACTGGACTAATAATCCAGGGTGCTGTAGTTTTATTGTTATGTTACTGGACTAATAATCCGTGGTGCAGTTGTGTTATTGTTATGTTACTGGACTAATAATCCAGGGTGCTGTAGTGTTATTGTTATGTTACTGGACTAATAATCCAGGGTGCAGTTGTGTTATTGTTATGTTTCTGGACTAATAATCCGTGGTGCAGTTGTGTTATTGTTATGTCACTGGACTAATAATCCAGGGTGCTGTAGTGTTATTGTTATGTTACTGGACTAATAATCCGTGGTGCAGTTGTGTTATTGTTATGTTACTGGACTAATAATCCAGGGTGCTGTAGTGTTATTTGTATGTCACTGGACTAATAATCCGTGGTGCAGTTGTGTTATTGTTATGTTTCTGGACTAATAATCCGTGGTGCAGTTGTGTTATTGTTATGTTACTGGACTAATAATCCGTGGTGCAGTTGTGTTATTGTTATGTTACTGGACTAATAATCCAGGGTGCTGTAGTGTTATTGTTATGTCACTGGACTAATAATCCGTGGTGCAGTTGTGTTATTGTTATGTTTCTGGACTAATAATCCGTGGTGCTGTAGTGTTATTGTTATGTTACTGGACTAATAATCCACGGTGCAGTTGTGTTATTGTTATGTTTCTGGACTAATAATCCAGGGTGCTGTAGTGTTATTGTTATGTCACTGGACTAATAATCCGTGGTGCAGTTGTGTTATTGTTATGTTACTGGACTAATAATCCAGGGTGCTGTAGTGTTATTGTTATGTTACTGGACTAATAATCCGTGGTGCAGTTGTGTTATTGTTATGTTACTGGACTAATAATCCAGGGTGCTGTAGTGTTATTGTTATGTTACTGGACTAATAATCCGTGGTGCAGTTGTGTTATTGTTATGTTACTGGACTAATAATCCAGGGTGCTGTAGTGTTATTGTTATGTCACTGGACTAATAATCCATGGTGCAGTTGTGTTATTGTTATGTTACTGGACTATAATCCAGGGTGCTGTAGTGTTATTGTTATGTCACTGGACTAATAATCCGTGGTGCAGTTGTGTTATTGTTATGTTACTGGACTAATAATCCGTGGTGCAGTTGTGTTATTGTTATGTTTCTGGACTAATAATCCGTGGTGCAGTTGTGTTATTGTTAAGTTACTGGACTAATAATCCGTGGTGCAGTTGTGTTATTGTTATGTTACTGGACTAATAATCCAGGGTGCTGTAGTGTTATTGTTATGTCACTGGACTAATAATCCGTGGTGCAGTTGTGTTATTGTTATGTTTCTGGACTAATAATCCGTGGTGCTGTAGTGTTATTGTTATGTTACTGGACAAATAATCCATGGTGCAGTTGTGTTATTGTTATGTTACTGGACTAATAATCCGTGGTGCAGTTGTGTTATTGTTATGTCACTGGACTAATAATCCGTGGTGCAGTTGTGTTATTGTTATGTTTCTGGACTAATAATCCGTGGTGCAGTGGTGTTATTGTTATGTTACTGGACTAATAATCCAGGGTGCTGTAGTGTTATTGTTATGTCACTGGACTAATAATCCAGGGTGCTGTAGTGTTATTGTTATGTCACTGGACTAATAATCCGTGGTGCTGTAGTGTTATTGTTATGTTACTGGACTAATAATCCAGGGTGCTGTAGTGTTATTGTTATGTCACTGGACTAATAATCCAGGGTGCTGTCGTGTTATTGTTATGTCACTGGACTAATAATCCAGGGTGCTGTAGTGTTATTGTTATGTCACTGGACTAATAATCCGTGGTGCAGTTGTGTTATTGTTATGTTTCTGGACTAATAATCCGTGGTGCAGTTGTGTTATTGTTATGTTTCTGGACTAATAATCCGTGGTGCAGTTGTGTTATTGTTATGTTTCTGGACTAATAATCCGTGGTGCAGTTGTGTTATTGTTATGTTTCTGGACTAATAATCCGTGGTGCAGTTGTGTTATTGTTATGTTACTGGACTAATAATCCGTGGTGCTGTAGTGTTATTGTTATGTTACTGGACTAATAATCCGTGGTGCAGTTGTGTTATTGTTATGTTACTGGACTAATAATCCGTGGTGCAGTTGTGTTATTGTTATGTTACTGGACTAATAATCCAGGGTGCTGTAGTGTTATTGTTATGTTACTGGACTAATAATCCGTGGTGCAGTTGTGTTATTGTTATGTTACTGGACTAATAATCCGTGGTGCAGTTGTGTTATTGTTATGTTTCTGGACTAATAATCCGTGGTGCAGTTGTGTTATTGTTATGTTACTGGACTAATAATCCGTGGTGCAGTTGTGTTATTGTTATGTTACTGGACTAATAATCCGTGGTGCAGTTGTGTTATTGTTATGTTACTGGACTAATAATCCGTGGTGCTGTAGTGTTATTGTTATGTTACTGGAATAATAATCCGTGGTGCAGTTGTGTTATTGTTATGTTACTGGACTAATAATCAGTGGTGCAGTTGTGTTATTGTTATGTTTCTGGACTAATAATCCGTGGTGCAGTTGTGTTATTGTTATGTTTCTGGACTAATAATCCGTGGTGCAGTTGTGTTATTGTTATGTTACTGGACTAATAATCCGTGGTGCAGTTGTGTTATTGTTATGTTTCTGGACTAATAATCCGTGGTGCTGTAGTGTTATTGTTATGTTACTGGACTAATAATCCAGGGTGCAGTTGTGTTATTGTTATGTTACTGGACTAATAATCCGTGGTGCAGTTGTGTTATTGTTATGTCACTGGACTAATAATCCGTGGTGCAGTTGTGTTATTGTTATGTTACTGGACTAATAATCCGTGGTGCAGTTGTGTTATTGTTATGTTTCTGGACTAATAATCCGTGGTGCAGTTGTGTTATTGTTATGTTTCTGGACTAATAATCCGTGGTGCAGTTGTGTTATTGTTATGTTACTGGACTAATAATCCGTGGTGCAGTTGTGTTATTGTTATGTTTCTGGACTAATAATCCGTGGTGCTGTAGTGTTATTGTTATGTTACTGGACTAATAATCCAGGGTGCAGTTGTGTTATTGTTATGTTACTGGACTAATAATCCGTGGTGCAGTTGTGTTATTGTTATGTCACTGGACTAATAATCCGTGGTGCAGTTGTGTTATTGTTATGTTTCTGGACTAATAATCCGTGGTGCAGTGGTGTTATTGTTATGTTACTGGACTAATAATCCAGGGTGCTGTAGTGTTATTGTTATGTTACTGGACTAATAATCCAGGGTGCAGTTGTGTTATTGTTATGTTACTGGACTAATAATCCGTGGTGCAGTTGTGTTATTGTTATGTTACTGGACTAATAATCCGTGGTGCAGTTGTGTTATTGTTATGTTACTGGACTAATAATCCAGGCTGCAGTGGTGTTATTGTTATGTTACTGGACTAATAATCCAGGGTGCAGTTGTGTTATTGTTATGTTACTGGACTAATAATCCGTGGTGCAGTTGTGTTATTGTTATGTTACTGGACTAATAATCCGTGGTGCAGTTGTGTTATTGTTATGTCACTGGATTAATAATCCGTGGTGCAGTTGTGTTATTGTTATGTCACTGGACTAATAATCCGTGGTGCAGTTGTGTTATTGTTATGTTACTGGACTAATAATCCAGGGTGCTGTAGTATTATTGTTATGTTACTGGACTAATAATCCAGGGTGCAGTTGTGTTATTGTTATGTTTCTGGACTAATAATCCGTGGTGCAGTTGTGTTATTGTTATGTTTCTGGACTAATAATCCAGGGTGCAGTTGTGTTATTGTTATGTCACTGGACTAATAATCCGTGGTGCAGTTGTGTTATTGTTATGTTTCTGGACGAATAATCCAGGGTGCAGTTGTGTTATTGTTATGTCACTGGACTAATAATCCGTGGTGCAGTTGTGTTATTGTTATGTTACTGGACTAATAATCCAGGGTGCTGTAGTGTTATTGTTATGTTACTGGACTAATAATCCGTGGTGCAGTTGTGTTATTGTTATGTTACTGGACTAATAATCCAGGGTGCTGTAGTGTTATTGTTATGTCACTGGACTAATAATCCGTGGTGCAGTTGTGTTATTGTTATGTTACTGGACTAATAATCCGTGGTGCAGTTGTGTTATTGTTATGTTACTGGACTAATAATCCAGGGTGCTGTAGTGTTATTGTTATGTCACTGGACTAATAATCCGTGGTGCAGTTGTGTTATTGTTATGTTACTGGACTAATAATCCGTGGTGCAGTTGTGTTATTGTTATGTTACTGGACTAATAATCCAGGGTGCTGTAGTGTTATTGTTATGTCACTGGACTAATAATCCGTGGTGCAGTTGTGTTATTGTTATGTTTCTGGACTAATAATCCGTGGTGCAGTTGTGTTATTGTTATGTTACTGGACTAATAATCCGTGGTGCAGTTGTGTTATTGTTATGTTACTGGACTAATAATCCAGGGTGCTGTAGTGTTATTGTTATGTCACTGGACTAATAATCCGTGGTGCAGTTGTGTTACTGTTATATTTCTGGACTAATAATCCGTGGTGCAGTTGTGTTATTGTTATGTTACTGGACTAATAATCCGTGGTGCTGTAGTGTTATTGTTATGTTACTGGACTAATAATCCAGGGTGCTGTAGTGTTATTGTTATGTTACTGGACTAATAATCCAGGGTGCTGTAGTGTTATTGTTATGTTACTGGACTAATAATCCATGGTGCAGTTGTGTTATTGTTATGTTACTGGACTAATAATCCAGGGTGCTGTAGTGTTATTGTTATGTTACTGGACTAATAATCCAGGGTGCAGTTGTGTTATTGTTATGTTTCTGGACTAATAATCCGTGGTGCAGTTGTGTTATTGTTATGTCACTGGACTAATAATCCGTGGTGCAGTTGTGTTATTGTTATGTTACTGGACTAATAATCCAGGGTGCTGTAGTGTTATTGTTATGTTACTGGACTAATAATCCGTGGTGCAGTTGTGTTATTGTTATGTTACTGGACTAATAATCCAGGGTGCTGTAGTGTTATTGTTATGTCACTGGACTAATAATCCGTGGTGCAGTTGTGTTATTGTTATGTTTCTGGACTAATAATCCGTGGTGCAGTTGTGTTATTGTTATGTTACTGGACTAATAATCCGTGGTGCAGTTGTGTTATTGTTATGTTTCTGGACTAATAATCCAGGGTGCTGTAGTGTTATTGTTATGTCACTGGACTAATAATCCGTGGTGCAGTTGTGTTATTGTTATGTTTCTGGACTAATAATCCGTGGTGCTGTAGTGTTATTGTTATGTCACTGGACTAATAATCCAGGGTGCAGTTGTGTTATTGTTATGTTACTGGACTAATAGTCCAGGGTGCAGTTGTGTTATTGTTCTGTTTCTGGACTAATAATCCAGGGTGCTGTAGTGTTATTGTTATGTCACTGGACTAATAATCCGTGGTGCAGTTGTGTTATTGTTATGTTACTGGACTAATAATCCAGGGTGCTGTAGTGTTATTGTTATGTTACTGGACTAATAATCCAGGGTGCAGTTGTGTTATTGTTCTGTTTCTGGACTAATAATCCAGGGTGCTGTAGTGTTATTGTTATGTCACTGGACTAATAATCCGTGGTGCAGTTGTGTTATTGTTATGTTACTGGACTAATAATCCAGGGTGCAGTTGTGTTATTGTTATGTTACTGGACTAATATTCCAGGGTGCAGTTGTGTTATTGTTATGTTACTGGACTAATAATCCAGGGTGCAGTTGTGTTATTGTTATGTTACTGGACTAATAATCCAGGGTGCAGTTGTGTTATTGTTCTGTTTCTGGACTAATAATCCAGGGTGCTGTAGTGTTATTGTTATGTCACTGGACTAATAATCCGTGGTGCAGTTGTGTTATTGTTATGTTACTGGACTAATAATCCAGGGTGCAGTTGTGTTATTGTTATGTTACTGGACTAATATTCCAGGGTGCAGTTGTGTTATTGTTATGTTACTGGACTAATAATCCAGGGTGCAGTTGTGTTATTGTTCTGTTTCTGGACTAATAATCCAGGGTGCTGTAGTGTTATTGTTATGTCACTGGACTAATAATCCGTGGTGCAGTTGTGTTATTGTTATGTTACTGGACTAATAATCCAGGGTGCTGTAGTGTTATTGTTATGTTACTGGACTAATAATCCGTGGTGCAGTTGTGTTATTGTTATGTTACTGGACTAATAATCCAGGGTGCTGTAGTGTTATTGTTATGTTACTGGACTAATAATCCGTGGTGCAGTTGTGTTATTGTTATGTTACTGGACTAATAATCCAGGGTGCTGTAGTGTTATTGTTATGTCACTGGACTAATAATCCATGGTGCAGTTGTGTTATTGTTATGTTACTGGACTAATAATCCAGGGTGCTGTAGTGTTATTGTTATGTCACTGGACTAATAATCCGTGGTGCAGTTGTGTTATTGTTATGTTAATGGACTAATAATCCGTGGTGCAGTTGTGTTATTGTTATGTTTCTGGACTAATAATCCGTGGTGCAGTTGTGTTATTGTTATGTTACTGGACTAATAATCCGTGGTGCAGTTGTGTTATTGTTATGTTACTGGACTAATAATCCAGGGTGCTGTAGTGTTATTGTTATGTCACTGGACTAATAATCCGTGGTGCAGTTGTGTTATTGTTATGTTTCTTGACTAATAATCCGTGGTGCTGAAGTGTTATTGTTATGTTACTGGACTAATAATCCAGGGTGCAGTTGTGTTATTGTTATGTTACTGGACTAATAATCCGTGGTGCAGTTGTGTTATTGTTATGTCACTGGACTAATAATCCGTGGTGCAGTTGTGTTATTGTTATGTTTCTGGACTAATAATCCGTGGTGCAGTGGTGTTATTGTTATGTTACTGGACTAATAATCCAGGGTGCTGTAGTGTTATTGTTATGTCACTGGACTAATAATCCAGGGTGCTGTAGTGTTATTGTTATGTCACTGGACTAATAATCCGTGGTGCTGTAGTGTTATTGTTATGTTACTGGACTAATAATCCAGGGTGCTGTAGTGTAATTGTTATGTCACTGGACTAATAATCCAGGGTGCTGTCGTGTTATTGTTATGTCACTGGACTAATAATCCGTGGTGCTGTAGTGTTATTGTTATGTCACTGGACTAATAATCCGTGGTGCTGTAGTGTTATTGTTATGTTACTGGACTAATAATCCGTGGTGCAGTTGTGTTATTTTTATGTTACTGGACTAATAATCCAGGGTGCTGTAGTGTTATTGTTATGTTACTGGACTAATAATCCGTGGTGCAGTTGTGTTATTGTTATGTTACTGGACTAATAATCCAGGGTGCTGTAGTGTTATTGTTATGTTACTGGACTAATAATCCAGGGTGCTGTAGTGTTATTGTTATGTCACTGGACTAATAATCCGTGGTGCAGTTGTGTTATTGTTATGTTACTGGACTAATAATCCAGGGTGCTGTAGTGTTATTGTTATGTTACTGGACTAATAATCCAGGGTGCTGTAGTGTTATTGTTATGTCACTGGACTAATAATCCGTGGTGCAGTTGTGTTATTGTTATGTTTCTGGACTAATAATCCGTGGTGCAGTTGTGTTATTGTTATGTTACTGGACTAATAATCCGTGGTGCAGTTGTGTTATTGTTATGTTACTGGACTAATAATCCAGGGTGCTGTAGTGTTATTGTTATGTCACTGGACTAATAATCCGTGGTGCAGTTGTGTTATTGTTATATTTCTGGACTAATAATCCGTGGTGCAGTTGTGTTATTGTTATGTTACTGGACTAATAATCCGTGGTGCTGTAGTGTTATTGTTATGTTACTGGACTAATAATCCAGGGTGCTGTAGTGTTATTGTTATGTTACTGGACTAATAATCCAGGGTGCTGTAGTGTTATTGTTATGTTACTGGACTAATAATCCGTGGTGCAGTTGTGTTATTGTTATGTTACTGGACTAATAATCCAGGGTGCTGTAGTGTTATTGTTATGTTACTGGACTAATAATCCAGGGTGCAGTTGTGTTATTGTTATGTTTCTGGACTAATAATCCGTGGTGCAGTTGTGTTATTGTTATGTCACTGGGCTAATAATCCGTGGTGCAGTTGTGTTATTGTTATGTTACTGGACTAATAATCCAGGGTGCTGTAGTGTTATTGTTATGTTACTGGACTAATAATCCGTGGTGCAGTTGTGTTATTGTTATGTTACTGGACTAATAATCCAGGGTGCTGTAGTGTTATTGTTATGTCACTGGACTAATAATCCGTGGTGCAGTTGTGTTATTGTTATGTTTCTGGACTAATAATCCGTGGTGCAGTTGTGTTATTGTTATGTTACTGGACTAATAATCCGTGGTGCAGTTGTGTTATTGTTATGTTACTGGACTAATAATCCAGGGTGCTGTAGTGTTATTGTTATGTCACTGGACTAATAATCCGTGGTGCAGTTGTGTTATTGTTATGTTTCTGGACTAATAATCCGTGGTGCTGTAGTGTTATTGTTATGTTACTGGACTAATAATCCAGGGTGCAGTTGTGTTATTGTTATGTTTCTGGACTAATAATCCAGGGTGCTGTAGTGTTATTGTTATGTCACTGGACTAATAATCCGTGGTGCAGTTGTGTTATTGTTATGTTACTGGACTAATAATCCAGGGTGCTGTAGTGTTATTGTTATGTTACTGGAATAATAATCCGTGGTGCAGTTGTGTTATTGTTATGTTACTGGACTAATAATCCAGGGTGCTGTAGTGTTATTGTTATGTTACTGGACTAATAATCCGTGGTGCAGTTGTGTTATTGTTATGTTACTGGACTAATAATCCAGGGTGCTGTAGTGTTATTGTTATGTCACTGGACTAATAATCCATGGTGCAGTTGTGTTATTGTTATGTTACTGGACTAATAATCCGTGGTGCTGTAGTGTTATTGTTATGTCACTGGACTAATAATCCGTGGTGCAGTTGTGTTATTGTTATGTTACTGGACTAATAATCCGTGGTGCAGTTGTGTTATTGTTATGTTACTGGACTAATAATCCGTGGTGCAGTTGTGTTATTGTTATGTTACTGGACTAATAATCCAGGGTGCTGTAGTGTTATTGTTATGTCACTGGACTAATAATCCATGGTGCAGTTGTGTTATTGTTATGTTTCTGGACTAATAATCCGTGGTGCTGTAGTGTTTTTGTTATGTTACTGGACTAATAATCCAGGGTGCAGTTGTGTTATTGTTATGTTACTGGACTAATAATCCGTGGTGCAGTTGTGTTATTGTTATGTCACTGGACTTATAATCCGTGGTGCAGTTGTGTTATTGTTATGTTTCTGGACTAATAATCCGTGGTGCAGTGGTGTTATTGTTATGTTACTGGACTAATAATCCAGGGTGCTGTAGTGTTATTGTTATGTCACTGGACTAATAATCCAGGGTGCTGTAGTGTTATTGTTATGTCACTGGACTAATAATCCGTGGTGCTGTAGTGTTATTGTTATGTTACTGGACTAATAATCCAGGGTGCTGTAGTGTTATTGTTATGTCACTGGACTAATAATCCAGGGTGCTGTCGTGTTATTGTTATGTCACTGGACTAATAATCCGTGGTGCTGTAGTGTTATTGTTATGTCACTGGACTAATAATCCGTGGTGCTGTAGTGTTATTGTTATGTTACTGGACTAATAATCCGTGGTGCAGTTGTGTTATTGTTATGTTACTGGACTAATAATCCAGGGTGCAGTAGTGTGATTGTTATGTCAATGGACTAGCAATCCAGGGTGCGTTAGTATAATTGTTATGTTAGTGGACTAATAATCCAGGGTGCAGTGGTGTTATTGTTATGTTAGTGGACTAATAATCCAGGGTGCAGTAGTGTTATTGTCATGTTAGTGGACTAATAATCCAGGGTGCAGTAGTGTTATTGTTATGTCAATGGACTAGCAATCCAGGGTGCGTTAGTATAATTGTTATGTTAGTGGACTAATAATCCAGGGTGTAGTGGTGTTATTGTTATGTTATTGGACAAATAATACAGGGCACAGTACTGATATTGTTATGTTAGCGGACTAATAATCCGGGGGACAGTAGTGTTATTGTTATGTTCCTGGACTAATAATCCAGGATGCAGTCATGTTAATGTTATGTCAATGGACTAATAATCCAGGTTGCTTTATTGTAATTGTTATGTTTGTGTTCTAATATTCCAGGGTGCTGCAGTGTTATTGTTATGAAACTGGACTAATAATCCAGGGAACAGTAGTGTTATTGTTCTGTTAGTGGACTAATAATTCAGGGTGCAGTAGTGTTATTGTTGAGTTACTGGACTAATAATCCAGGGTGCAGTGGTGTTATTGTTATGTCACTGGACTAATAATCCGTGGTGCTGTAGTGTTATTGTTATGTCACTGGACTAATAATCCGTGGTGCTGTAGTGTTATTGTTATGTTACTGGACTAATAATCCGTGGTGCAGTTGTGTTATTGTTATGTTACTGGACTAATAATCCAGGGTGCTGTAGTGTTATTGTTATGTTACTGGACTAATAATCCGTGGTGCAGTTGTGTTATTGTTATGTTACTGGACTAATAATCCAGGGTGCTGTAGTGTTATTGTTATGTTACTGGACTAATAATCCAGGGTGCTGTAGTGTTATTGTTATGTCACTGGACTAATAATCCGTGGTGCAGTTGTGTTATTGTTATGTTACTGGACTAATAATCCAGGGTGCTGTAGTGTTATTGTTATGTTACTGGACTAATAATCCAGGGTGCTGTAGTGTTATTGTTATGTCACTGGACTAATAATCCGTGGTGCAGTTGTGTTATTGTTATGTTTCTGGACTAATAATCCGTGGTGCAGTTGTGTTATTGTTATGTTACTGGACTAATAATCCGTGGTGCAGTTGTGTTATTGTTATGTTACTGGACTAATAATCCAGGGTGCTGTAGTGTTATTGTTATGTCACTGGACTAATAATCCGTGGTGCAGTTGTGTTATTGTTATATTTCTGGACTAATAATCCGTGGTGCAGTTGTGTTATTGTTATGTTACTGGACTAATAATCCGTGGTGCTGTAGTGTTATTGTTATGTTACTGGACTAATAATCCAGGGTGCTGTAGTGTTATTGTTATGTTACTGGACTAATAATCCAGGGTGCTGTAGTGTTATTGTTATGTTACTGGACTAATAATCCGTGGTGCAGTTGTGTTATTGTTATGTTACTGGACTAATAATCCAGGGTGCTGTAGTGTTATTGTTATGTTACTGGACTAATAAAATCCAGGGTGCAGTTGTGTTATTGTTATGTTTCTGGACTAATAATCCGTGGTGCAGTTGTGTTATTGTTATGTCACTGGACTAATAATCCGTGGTGCAGTTGTGTTATTGTTATGTTACTGGACTAATAATCCAGGGTGCTGTAGTGTTATTGTTATGTTACTGGACTAATAATCCGTGGTGCAGTTGTGTTATTGTTATGTTACTGGACTAATAATCCAGGGTGCTGTAGTGTTATTGTTATGTCACTGGACTAATAATCCGTGGTGCAGTTGTGTTATTGTTATGTTTCTGGACTAATAATCCGTGGTGCAGTTGTGTTATTGTTATGTTACTGGACTAATAATCCGTGGTGCAGTTGTGTTATTGTTATGTTACTGGACTAATAATCCAGGGTGCTGTAGTGTTATTGTTATGTCACTGGACTAATAAAATCCAGGGTGCAGTTGTGTTATTGTTATGTTTCTGGACTAATAATCCGTGGTGCAGTTGTGTTATTGTTATGTCACTGGACTAATAATCCGTGGTGCAGTTGTGTTATTGTTATGTTACTGGACTAATAATCCAGGGTGCTGTAGTGTTATTGTTATGTTACTGGACTAATAATCCGTGGTGCAGTTGTGTTATTGTTATGTTACTGGACTAATAATCCAGGGTGCTGTAGTGTTATTGTTATGTCACTGGACTAATAATCCGTGGTGCAGTTGTGTTATTGTTATGTTTCTGGACTAATAATCCGTGGTGCAGTTGTGTTATTGTTATGTTACTGGACTAATAATCCGTGGTGCAGTTGTGTTATTGTTATGTTACTGGACTAATAATCCAGGGTGCTGTAGTGTTATTGTTATGTCACTGGACTAATAATCCGTGGTGCAGTTGTGTTATTGTTATGTTTCTGGACTAATAATCCGTGGTGCTGTAGTGTTATTGTTATGTTACTGGACTAATAATCCAGGGTGCAGTTGTGTTATTGTTATGTTTCTGGACTAATAATCCAGGGTGCTGTAGTGTTATTGTTATGTCACTGGACTAATAATCCGTGGTGCAGTTGTGTTATTGTTATGTTACTGGACTAATAATCCAGGTTGCTGTAGTGTTATTGTTATGTTACTGGACTAATAATCCGTGGTGCAGTTGTGTTATTGTTATGTTACGGGACTAATAATCCAGTGTGCTGTAGTGTTATTGTTATGTTACTGGACTAATAATCCGTGGTGCAGTTGTGTTATTGTTATGTTACTGGACTAATAATCCAGGGTGCTGTAGTGTTATTGTTATGTCACTGGACGAATAATCCATGGTGCAGTTGTGTTATTGTTATGTTACTGGACTAATAATCCAGGGTGCTGTAGTGTTATTGTTATGTCACTGGACTAATAATCCGTGGTGCAGTTGTGTTATTGTTATGTTACTGGACTAATAATCCGTGGTGCAGTTGTGTTATTGTTATGTTTCTGGACTAATAATCCGTGGTGCAGTTGTGTTATTGTTATGTTACTGGACTAATAATCCAGGGTGCTGTAGTGTTATTGTTATGTCACTGGACTAATAATCCGTGGTGCAGTTGTGTTATTGTTATGTTTCTGGACTAATGATCCGTGGTGCTGTAGTGTTATTGTTATGTTACTGGACTAATAATCCAGGGTGCAGTTGTGTTATTGTTATGTTACTGGACTAATAATCCGTGGTGCAGTTGTGTTATTGTTATGTCACTGGACTAATAATCCGTGGTGCAGTTGTGTTATTGTTATGTTTCTGGACTAATAATCCGTGGTGCAGTGGTGTTATTGTTATGTTACTGGACTAATAATCCAGGGTGCTGTAGTGTTATTGTTATGTCACTGGACTAATAATCCAGGGTGCTGTAGTGTTATTGTTATGTCACTGGACTAATAATCCGTGGTGCTGTAGTGTTATTGTTATGTTACTGGACTAATAATCCAGGGTGCTGTAGTGTTATTGTTATGTCACTGGACTAATAATCCATGGTGCTGTAGTGTTATTGTTATGTCACTGGACTAATAATCCGTGGTGCTGTAGTGTTATTGTTATGTTACTGGACTAATAATCCAGGGTGCTGTAGTGTTATTGTTATGTCACTGGACTAATAATCCGTGGTGCTGTAGTGTTATTGTTATGTCACTGGACTAATAATCCGTGGTGCTGTAGTGTTATTGTTATGTTACTGGACTAATAATCCGTGGTGCAGTTGTGTTATTGTTATGTTACTGGACTAATAATCCGTGGTGCTGTAGTGTTATTGTTATGTCACTGGACTAATAATCCGTGGTGCTGTAGTGTTATTGTTATGTCACTGGACTAATAATCCGTGGTGCTGTAGTGTTATTGTTATGTTACTGGACTAATAATCCAGGGTGCTGTAGTGTTATTGTTATGTCACTGGACTAATAATCCAGGGTGCTGTAGTGTTATTGTTATGTCACTGGACTAATAATCCGTGGTGCTGTAGTGTTATTGTTATGTTACTGGACTAATAATCCAGGGTGCTGTAGTGTTATTGTTATGTCACTGGACTAATAATCCGTGGTGCTGTAGTGTTATTGTTATGTCACTGGACTAATAATCCGTGGTGCTGTAGTGTTATTGTTATGTTACTGGACTAATAATCCGTGGTGCAGTTGTGTTATTGTTATGTTACTGGACTAATAATCCAGGGTGCTGTAGTGTTATTGTTATGTTACTGGACTAATAATCCGTGGTGCAGTTGTGTTATTGTTATGTTACTGGACTAATAATCCAGGGAGCAGTAGTGTTATTGTTATGTTAGTGGAGTAATGATCAGGGGTACAGTAGTGTTATTGCTATGTTACTAGACTCATAATCCACCGTACAACATGTTACAGTTATGTTAGTGGACTAATATTCTGGGGTGTATTAGTGCTATTGTTAAATTACTGGACTAATAATCCACGGTGCAGTAGTGTTATTGTTATTTTAGTGCAACAATAATCCAGGGTGCAGTTGTGTTATTGTTATGTCACTGGTCTAATAATTCTGGGTGTAGTACTGTTATTGTTATGTTACTGGGCTAATAATCCGGTGTGCAGTAATGTTATTGTTATGTTAGCAGACGAATAATCCGGGTGCAGTATTGTAATTGTTATGTTAGTGGACTGATAATTCAAGGGGGTACAGTATCGTTATTGCTTTGTTAATGGACTGATAATTCAAGGTAAAGTAGTGTTAGTGTTATGTTAGTAAACTAATAAAGCGGGATGTAGTAGTGTTACGGTTATGTTACTGGACTAATAATCTGGGGTACAGAAGTGTTATTGTTATGTTGCAGGACTAATAATCCGGGGTGCAGTAGTGTTATTCTTATGTTATTGGACTAATAATTCACGGTACAGTAGTGTCATTGTTATGTTAGCGGACTAATAATCCGGGGGACAGTAGTGTTATTGTTATGTCAATGGACTAATAATCCAGGGTACAGTAGTGTTATTGTTATGTTCGTGGACTAATAATCCAGGGTACAGTAGTGTTATTGTTATGTTCGTGGACTAATAATCCAGGGTGCGATAGTATAATTGTTATGTTAGTGGACTAATAATCCAGGGTGCAGTGGTGTTATTGTCATGTTAGTGGATTAATAATCCAGGGTGCAGTGGTGTTATTGTTATGTTCGTGGACTAATAATCCAGGGTGCAGTAGTGTTATTGTTATGTTCGTGGACTAATAATCCAGGGTGCGATAGTATAATTGTTATGTTAGTGGACTAATAATCCAGGGTGCAGTAGTGTTATTGTTATGTCAATGGACTAATAATCCAGGGTGCAGTGGTGTTATTGTTATGTTAGTGGACTAATAATCCAGGGTGCAGTAGTGTTATTGTTATGTTCGTGGACTAATAATCCAAGGTGCGATAGTATAATTGTTATGTTAGTGGACTAATAATCCAGGGTGCGATAGTATAATTGTTATGTTAGTGGACTAATAATCCAGGGTGCAGTGGTGTTATTGTCATGTTAGTGGATTAATAATCCAGGGTGCAGTGGTGTTATTGTTATGTTCGTGGACTAATAATCCAGGGTGCAGTAGTGTTATTGTTATGTTCGTGGACTAATAATCCAGGGTGCGATAGTATAATTGTTATGTTAGTGGACTAATAATCCAGGGTGCAGTAGTGTTATTGTTATGTCAATGGACTAATAATCCAGGGTGCAGTGGTGTTATTGTTATGTTAGTGGACTAATAATCCAGGGTGCAGTAGTGTTATTGTTATGTCAATGGACTAGCAATCCAGGGTGCGTTAGTATAATTGTTATGTTAGTGGACTAATAATCCAGGGTGTAGTGGTGTTATTGTTATGTCAATGGACTAGCAATCCAGGGTGCGTTAGTATAATTGTTATGTTAGTGGACTAATAATCCAGGGTGTAGTGGTGTTATTGTTATGTTATTGGACAAATAATACAGGGCACAGTACTGATATTGTTATGTTAGCGGACTAATAATCCGGGGGACAGTAGTGTTATTGTTATGTTCCTGGACTAATAATCCAGGATGCAGTCATGTTAATGTTATGTCAATGGACTAATAATCCAGGTTGCTTTATTGTAATTGTTATGTTAGTGTTCTAATATTCCAGGGTGCTGCAGTGTTATTGTTATGAAACTGGACTAATAATCCAGGGAACAGTAGTGTTATTGTTCTGTTAGTGGACTAATAATTCAGGGTGCAGTAGTGTTATTGTTGAGTTACTGGACTAATAATCCGGGGTACTGTACTTTTAATGTTATGTTAGGGGTCTTTAATGCAGAGTGATGTTGTGTTATTGTAATGTTACTGGACTAATAATCCGTGGTGCAGTTGTGTTATTGTTATGTTACTGGACTAATAATCCAGGGTGCTGTAGTGTTATTGTTATGTCACTGGACTAATAATCCGTGGTGCAGTTGTGTTATTGTTATGTTTCTGGACTAATAATCCGTGGTGCAGTTGTGTTATTGTTATGTTACTGGACTAATAATCCGTGGTGCAGTTGTGTTATTGTTATGTTACTGGACTAATAATCCAGGGTGCTGTAGTGTTATTGTTATGTCACTGGACTAATAATCCGTGGTGCAGTTGTGTTATTGTTATGTTTCTGGACTAATAATCCGTGGTGCTGTAGTGTTATTGTTATGTTACTGGACTAATAATCCAGGGTGCAGTTGTGTTATTGTTATGTTTCTGGACTAATAATCCAGGGTGCTGTAGTGTTATTGTTATGTCACTGGACTAATAATCCGTGGTGCAGTTGTGTTATTGTTATGTTACTGGACTAATAATCCAGGTTGCTGTAGTGTTATTGTTATGTTACTGGACTAATAATCCGTGGTGCAGTTGTGTTATTGTTATGTTACGGGACTAATAATCCAGGGTGCTGTAGTGTTATTGTTATGTTACTGGACTAATAATCCGTGGTGCAGTTGTGTTATTGTTATGTTACTGGACTAATAATCCAGGGTGCTGTAGTGTTATTGTTATGTCACTGGACGAATAATCCATGGTGCAGTTGTGTTATTGTTATGTTACTGGACTAATAATCCAGGGTGCTGTAGTGTTATTGTTATGTCACTGGACTAATAATCCGTGGTGCAGTTGTGTTATTGTTATGTTACTGGACTAATAATCCGTGGTGCAGTTGTGTTATTGTTATGTTACTGGACTAATAATCCGTGGTGCAGTTGTGTTATTGTTATGTTACTGGACTAATAATCCGTGGTGCAGTTGTGTTATTGTTATGTTTCTGGACTAATAATCCGTGGTGCAGTTGTGTTATTGTTATGTTACTGGACTAATAATCCAGGGTGCTGTAGTGTTATTGTTATGTCACTGGACTAATAATCCGTGGTGCAGTTGTGTTATTGTTATGTTTCTGGACTAATAATCCGTTGTGCTGTAGTGTTATTGTTATGTTACTGGACTAATAATCCAGGGTGCAGTTGTGTTATTGTTATGTTACTGGACTAATAATCCGTGGTGCAGTTGTGTTATTGTTATGTCACTGGACTAATAATCCGTGGTGCAGTTGTGTTATTGTTATGTTTCTGGACTAATAATCCGTGGTGCAGTGGTGTTATTGTTATGTTACTGGACTAATAATCCAGGGTGCTGTAGTGTTATTGTTATGTCACTGGACTAATAATCCAGGGTGCTGTAGTGTTATTGTTATGTCACTGGACTAATAATCCGTGGTGCTGTAGTGTTATTGTTATGTTACTGGACTAATAATCCAGGGTGCTGTAGTGTTATTGTTATGTCACTGGACTAATAATCCATGGTGCTGTAGTGTTATTGTTATGTTACTGGACTAATAATCCAGGGTGCTGTAGTGTTATTGTTATGTCACTGGACTAATAATCCGTGGTGCTGTAGTGTTATTGTTATGTTACTGGACTAATAATCCAGGGTGCTGTAGTGTTATTGTTATGTCACTGGACTAATAATCCGTGGTGCTGTAGTGTTATTGTTATGTCACTGGACTAATAATCCGTGGTGCTGTAGTGTTATTGTTATGTTACTGGACTAATAATCCGTGGTGCAGTTGTGTTATTGTTATGTTACTGGACTAATAATCCGTGGTGCTGTAGTGTTATTGTTATGTCACTGGACTAATAATCCGTGGTGCTGTAGTGTTATTGTTATGTCACTGGACTAATAATCCGTGGTGCTGTAGTGTTATTGTTATGTTACTGGACTAATAATCCAGGGTGCTGTAGTGTTATTGTTATGTCACTGGACTAATAATCCAGGGTGCTGTAGTGTTATTGTTATGTCACTGGACTAATAATCCGTGGTGCTGTAGTGTTATTGTTATGTTACTGGACTATTAATCCAGGGTGCTGTAGTGTTATTGTTATGTCACTGGACTAATAATCCGTGGTGCTGTAGTGTTATTGTTATGTCACTGGACTAATAATCCGTGGTGCTGTAGTGTTATTGTTATGTTACTGGACTAATAATCCGTGGTGCAGTTGTGTTATTGTTATGTTACTGGACTAATAATCCAGGGTGCTGTAGTGTTATTGTTATGTTACTGGACTAATAATCCGTGGTGCAGTTGTGTTATTGTTATGTTACTGGACTAATAATCCAGGGAGCAGTAGTGTTATTGTTATGTTAGTGGATTAATGATCAGGGGTACAGTAGTGTTATTGCTATGTTACTAGACTCATAATCCACCGTACAACATGTTACAGTTATGTTAGTGGACTAATATTCTGGGGTGTATTAGTGCTATTGTTAAATTACTGGACTAATAATCCACGGTGCAGTAGTGTTATTGTTATTTTAGTGCAACAATAATCCAGGGTGCAGTTGTGTTATTGTTATGTCACTGGTCTAATAATTCTGGGTGTAGTACTGTTATTGTTATGTTACTGGGCTAATAATCCGGTGTGCAGTAATGTTATTGTTATGTTAGCAGACGAATAATCCGGGTGCAGTATTGTAATTGTTATGTTAGTGGACTGATAATTCAAGGGGGTACAGTATCGTTATTGCTTTGTTAATGGACTGATAATTCAAGGTAAAGTAGTGTTAGTGTTATGTTAGTAAACTAATAAAGCGGGATGTAGTAGTGTTACGGTTATGTTACTGGACTAATAATCTGGGGTACAGAAGTGTTATTGTTATGTTGCAGGACTAATAATCCGGGGTGCAGTAGTGTTATTTTTATGTTATTGGACTAATAATTCACGGTACAGTAGTGTCATTGTTATGTTAGCGGACTAATAATCCGGGGGACAGTAGTGTTATTGTTATGTCAATGGACTAATAATCCAGGGTACAGTAGTGTTATTGTTATGTTCGTGGACTAATAATCCAGGGTGCGATAGTATAATTGTTATGTTAGTGGACTAATAATCCAGGGTGCAGTAGTGTTATTGTTATGTTCGTGGACTAATAATCCAGGGTGCGATAGTATAATTGTTATGTTAGTGGACTAATAATCCAGGGTGCAGTAGTGTTATTGTTATGTCAATGGACTAATAATCCAGGGTGCAGTGGTGTTATTGTTATGTTAGTGGACTAATAATCCAGGGTGCAGTAGTGTTATTGTTATGTCAATGGACTAGCAATCCAGGGTGCGTTAGTATAATTGTTATGTTAGTGGACTAATAATCCAGGGTGTAGTGGTGTTATTGTTATGTCAATGGACTAGCAATCCAGGGTGCGTTAGTATAATTGTTATGTTAGTGGACTAATAATCCAGGGTGCAGTGGTGTTATTGTCATGTTAGTGGATTAATAATCCAGGGTGCAGTGGTGTTATTGTTATGTTCGTGGACTAATAATCCAGGGTGCAGTAGTGTTATTGTTATGTTCGTGGACTAATAATCCAGGGTGCGATAGTATAATTGTTATGTTAGTGGACTAATAATCCAGGGTGCAGTAGTGTTATTGTTATGTCAATGGACTAATAATCCAGGGTGCAGTGGTGTTATTGTTATGTTAGTGGACTAATAATCCAGGGTGCAGTAGTGTTATTGTTATGTCAATGGACTAGCAATCCAGGGTGCGTTAGTATAATTGTTATGTTAGTGGACTAATAATCCAGGGTGTAGTGGTGTTATTGTTATGTCAATGGACTAGCAATCCAGGGTGCGTTAGTATAATTGTTATGTTAGTGGACTAATAATCCAGGGTGTAGTGGTGTTATTGTTATGTTATTGGACAAATAATACAGGGCACAGTACTGATATTGTTATGTTAGCGGACTAATAATCCGGGGGACAGTAGTGTTATTGTTATGTTCCTGGACTAATAATCCAGGATGCAGTCATGTTAATGTTATGTCAATGGACTAATAATCCAGGTTGCTTTATTGTAATTGTTATGTTAGTGTTCTAATATTCCAGGGTGCTGCAGTGTTATTGTTATGAAACTGGACTAATAATCCAGGGAACAGTAGTGTTATTGTTCTGTTAGTGGACTAATAATTCAGGGTGCAGTAGTGTTATTGTTGAGTTACTGGACTAATAATCCGGGGTACTGTACTTTTAATGTTATGTTAGGGGTCTTTAATGCAGAGTGATGTTGTGTTATTGTAATGTTACTGGACTAATATTCCAGGGTGCAGTAGTGTTATTGTTGAGTTACTGGACTAATAATCCAGGGTGCAGTGGTGTTATTGTTATGTTAGTGGACTAATAATCCAGGAAGCAGTCGTGTTATTGTGAAGTTACTGGACTAATAATCCAGGGTGCAGTAGTGTTATTGTTGAGTTACTGGACTGATAATCCTGGGTGCAGTGGTGTTATTGTTATGTTAGTGGACTAATAATCCAGGAAGCAGTCGTGTTATTGTGAAGTTACTGGACTAATATTCCAGGGTGCAGTAGTGTTATTGTTGAGTTACTGGACTAATAATCCAGGGTGCAGTGGTGTTATTGTTATGTTAGTGGACTAATAATCCAGGAAGCAGTCGTGTTATTGTGAAGTTACTGGACTAATAATCCAGGGTGCAGTAGTGTTATTGTGAAGTTACTGGACTAATAATCCAGGGTGCAGTGGTGTTATTGTCATGTTTGTGGACTAATAATCCGGGATGCAGTAGTGTTATTGTTATGCCAATGGACTAATAATCCAGGGTGCTTTAGTGCAATTGTTATGTGAGTGGACTAATATTCGAGGGTGCTGTGGTTTATTATCATGTTACTGGACGAATAATCCAGGGTGCATTAGTGTTATTGTTATGTTACTGGACTAATAATCCAGGGTACAGTAGTGTTATTGTTATGTTAGTGGACTAGTAATCCAGGATGCAGTAGTGTTATTGTGAAGTTACTGGACTAATAGTCCGGGCTATTGTACTTTTAATGTTATGTTAGGGGTCTTTAATGCAGAATGATGTTGTGTTATTGTAATGTTACTGGACAAGAATCTGGGGTCCAGTAGTGTTATTGTTATGTCAATGGACTAATAACACAGGGTGCAACAGTGTTATTGTTGTGTCAGTGAACTAATAATCCAGGGTACAGTAATGTTATTTTTATGTTAGTGGACTAATATTCCATGGTGCTGTACTGTTCTTGTTCTGTTAGTGGGCTATTAATCAAGGCGCAGTAGTGTTATTGTTATGTTAGAGGTCTAACAATTCAGGGTGCAGTAGTGTTATTGCTTTGCTAGTAGAATAATAATCCAAGGGGGAGTAGTGTTATTGTTATGTAAGTGGAATAATAATCCGGGGTACAGTAGTGTGATTGTTATGTTACTGGCTAATAATCCAGGATGCAGTCGTATGATTGTTATGTCAATGGACTAATAGTCCAGGGTGCTTTATTGTAATTGTTATGTTAGTGTTCTAATATTCCAGGGTGCTGTAGTGTTATTGTTATGTTACTGGACTAATAATCCAGGGTGCAGTAGTGTTATTGTTAAATTACAGGACTAATAATCCAGGGTACAGTAGTGTTATTGTTATGTTACTGGACTAATAATCCAGGGTGCAGTAGTGTTATTGTTAAATTAGAGGACTAATAATCCAGGGTACAGTAGTGTTATTGTTAAATTAGAGGACTAATAATCCAGGAAGCTGTAGTGTTATTGTTATGTTAGTGGACTAATAATCCAGGGTACAGTAGTGTTATTGTTAAATTACAGGACTAATAATCCAGGGTGCTGTAGTGTTATTGTTATGTTAGTGGACTGATAATCCAGGGTGCGTTAGTATAATTGTTATGTTAGTGGACTAATAATCCAGGGTGCAGTGGTGTTATTGTCATGTTCGTGGACTAATAATCCAGGGTACAGTAGTGTTATTGTTATGTCAATGGACTAGCAATCCAGGGTGCGTTAGTATAATTGTTATGTTAGTGGACTAATAATCCAGGGTGCAGTGGTGTTATTGTTATGTCAATGGACTAATAATCCAGGGTGCAGTGGTGTTATTGTTATGTCAATGGACTAGCAATCCAGGGTGCGTTAGTATAATTGTTATGTTAGTGGACTAATAATCCAGGGTGCAGTTGTGTTATTGTTATGTCAATGGACTAATAATCCAGGGTGCAGTGGTGTTATTGTTATGTCAATGGACTAGCAATCCAGGGTGCGTTAGTATAATTGTTATGTTAGTGGACTAATAATCCAGGGTGCAGTTGTGTTATTGTTATGTCAATGGACTAATAATCCAGGGTGCAGTGGTGTTATTGTTATGTTAGTGGACTAATAATCCAGGGTGCAGTGGTGTTATTGTTATGTTAGTGGACTAATAATCCAGGGTGCAGTGGTGTTATTGTCATGTTCGTGGACTAATAATCCAGGGTGCAGTGGTGTTATTGTCATGTTCGTGGACTAATAATCCAGGGTGCGTTAGTATAATTGTTATGTTAGTGGACTAATAATCCAGGGTGCAGTAGTGTTATGTTTAGTTTAGAGATGCAGCACTGAAACAGGCCCTTCGGCCCACCGAGTCTGTGCCGACCATCAACTACCCATTTATACTAATCCTACACTAATCCCATATTCCTACCACATCCCCACCTGTCCCTGTATTTTCCCTACCACTTACCTATACCAGGGGCAATTTATAATGGCCAATTTACCTATCAACCTGCAAGTCTTTGGCTGTGGGAGGAAACCGGAGCACCCGACGAAAACCCACCCAGTTATAGGCAGAACTTGCAAACTCCGCACAGGCAGTACCCAGAATTGAACCCGGATCGCTGGAGCTGTGAGGCTGCAGTGCTAACCACTGCGCCACCGTATTGCACTGTTGATCAAGAAGTCAATTACTGCAGTAAGGAGGGATGTTATCTTAGAAGGTTCTTCAAATGAGGCCATATGGGTAGAACTTAAAAACAAAAAGGGGGCAATCACTTGGCTGGGAGTGTATTACAGTCCTCCAAACAATCAGGGAGAGATAGAGGAGCAGGTTTGTCGGCAAATCTCAGTGGGGTGTAAAAATAATAGGGTAATAATAGTAGGGGATTTCAACTTCTCTGATATCAACTGGAATAGTCTTAGTGCAAACGGCTTAAAGGGGGTAGAATTCTTAAAATTCTTAGAGGGGTATAGAAAGTGTAGGGGGTAATTCAAAAGTAATTAGGAGAGCGAAGAGGGGACTTGAAGAAACACTGGTGGGCAAGAGAAAGGAGAGATTTTTGAGCCAGTACGTAGAAAGTCCTACAAGAGACGGGGCAGTACTGGACCTAATCCTAGGAAATTAAGCTGGACAAGTGGTAGAAGTGTCAGTGGGGGAGCATTTCGGGGATAGTGACTTTAACTCTGTAAGATTTAAGGTAGTTATAGAAAAGGACAAACACAGACCGGAAATAAAGGCACAGTATGATAAAACAGGATCTGGCCAAAGTGGACTGGGAGTAACTCCATGCAGGAAAGTCTACATCAGACCAGTGGGAGTCATTCAAAGAGGAAATAGTGAGAGTTCAGAGCCAATAGGGACCCGTTAAGGTGAAGGGTAGGACCAACAAGTCCAGGGAACCCTGGATATCAAGGGATATAGAGGATTGGATCAGGAAAAAAAAGGAGGCTTATGGCAGATTCAGAGCGCTGAAAACAGTGGAGGCCCGAAGGAAGTATAGAAAGTGTAGGGGGTACTTCAGAAAGTAATTAGGAGAGCAAAGAGGGGACATGAATAAACATTGGCGGGAAAGATAAAGGAAAATCCTAAGGCATTTTATAAGTATATTAAGGGCAAGAGGATAACCAGGGAAAGAGTGGGGCCCATTAGGGACCAAAGTGGCAATCTGTGTGTGGAGCCAGAGGATATAGGTGAGGTTTTAAATGATTACTTTTCATCTGTGTTCACTATGGAGAAGGATGATGTGGATGTAGAGATCAGGGAGGAGAATTGTGATATACTTGAATAAATTAGTATTGAAATAGAGGAAGTATCAGCTGTTTTCGCGGGCTTAAAAGTGGATAAATCCCTAGGCCCAGATGAGATGTATCCCAGGCTGTTATGTGAGGCAAGGGAGGAGATAGCAGGGGGATCTGACACAAATTTTCAAATCTCCTCGGGCCACGGCAAGGTGCCAGAGGACTGGAGGACAGCGAATATGGTACCATTATTCAAGAAGGGTTGCAAGTATAAACCAGGTAATTATAGGCCGGTGAGTCTAACATCAGTGGTTGGGAAACTATTGGAAAAAATTCTGAGGGACAGGATTAATCTCCACTTGGAGAGGCAGGGATTAATCAGGGTTAGTCAGTATGGCTTTGTCAGGGGGAGATCGTGTGTAACTAACTTGATTGAATTTTTTGAGGAGGTGACTAGATGTGTAGATAAGGGTAAAGCAGTTGATGTAGTTTACATGGACTTCAGTAAGGCTTTTGATAAGGTCCTGCATGGGAGATTGGTTAAGAAGGTAAGAGCCCATGGGATCCAGGGCAATTTGGCAAATTGGATCCAAAATTGGTTTAGTGGCAGGAGGCAGAGGGTGATGGTCGAGGGTCGTTTCTGCAAGTGGAAGCCTGTGACCAGTGGTGTACCACAGGGATCAGTGCTGGGAGCCCTGCTGTTTGTAGTGTACATTATTGAATTAGATGTGAATATAGGAGGTATGATCAGTAAGTTCACGGATTACATGAAAATTGGTGGTGTCGTAAATAGTGAGGAAGAAAGCCTTAGATTACAGGGCGATATAGATGGGCTGGTAAGATGGGTGGAGCAGTGGCAAATGGAATTTAATCCTGAGAAGTGTGAGATGATGCATTTTGGGAGGACTAACAAGGCAAAGGAATATACAATGGATGGTAGGACCCTAGGAAGTACAGAAGGTCAGAGGGACCTTGTCCATAGATCACTGAAGGCAGCAGCACAGGCAGATAAAGTGGTTAGGAAGGTATATGGGATACTTGCCTTTATTTGCCGAGGCATAGAATATAAGAGCAGGGAGGTTATGATGGAGCTGTATAAAACGCTAGTTCGGCCACAGCTGGAGTACTGTGTACAGTTCTGGGCACCACGCTATAGGAAGGATGTGATTGCACTGGAGAGGGTCCAGAGGAGATTCACCAGGATGTTGCCTGGGCTGGAGCTATGAAGAGAGACTGAAAAGGCTGGAGTTGTTTTCCTTAGAGCAGAGAAGGCTGAGGGGGGACCTGATTGAGCTATACAAAATTATGAGGGACATTGATAGGTTAGATAGGAAGAAACTTTTTCCCTTAGCGGAGGGGTCAATAACCAGGGGGCATAGATTTAAGGTAATGGGCAGGAGGTTTAGAGGGGATTTGAGGAAAAATGTTTTCACCCAGAGGGTGGTTGGAAACTGGAACGCACTGCCTGAATGGCTGGTCGAGGCAGGAACCATCACAACATTTAATAAGTATTTGGATGAGCACTCGAAACGCAATAGCATACAAGGCTACAGGCCAAGTGCTGGAAAATGGGATTAGAATAGGTAGGTGCTTAATGGACATGATGGGCTGAAGGGCCTGTTTCTGTGCTGTATGACTCTATGATTATCCCTACAGTGTTCAGGAGGGTATAGACTATCCATACAGTGTTCAGGAGAGCATAGACTGCCGAAACAGTGTTTTGGAGATTATAGACTGTCCCTACAGTGTTCAGGAGAGTGTGGATATGTTACAAATGGAATAGACACTGGTATGAGAAATCTCATAGAATCTGCCAATGGACAGCCTCTGCTGCAAAGATTATAACCAATCCCAAAGAGTGAATGTTTGTACTTATTGTCTTTATTGGCAAGTTAAGAAGTTGTTTCAGCATGACCCACCTGTGATATTTCAGCCTCTTGTTTAGATCCATAAAGCCTTGGTATGCCCTTTGGATTGTGCCCAGCTTCTCTTTGGAAACTTTATCCAATTTACATGGTCACATCATCACTATAAATTGTTCTCACCTTCATTGAACTGTTTTGATGAATGAAAGGTCAGAATCTAACAGCGACCCTGGCAGATAATCCAGGTAATTTAAATAAATGAGTATGTCAGTATGCTAATGAAGCATCAGCTCTATCTGTCATAACTCAGCTGGTGTACCTTCACTTTAATGCAAACAGTACAGCATAAAACTGAGGAGAATGCCAAAATATAATTATATTTGAGCTGAACATATGCATCTTTAACGTTGGTGCTTTTACAAGATTTTGCTAAAAATAGGCATTAAAGTAGGTATTGTATTATTAAAGGAATATCGCTGCATAGAATGGCAGGTTGTATCATGATAAATATTCTCCTGCAGTCATGATCCGTCTGTAATCTTCTTCTAAAAATGTCTTCCTTAGTGGAATGATATTATCAACCTCATCATTTTACAATTGAATGAGAAATTATGTCTTGATGCATAGTGGAGAATCAAAATTATAAATTACGACTAATGTCAAAGTATGTTTAGAACTGAGATGTAGCGTTTTCCAAGTTCAGTCGTGAGCTGAGCCAAACAGACCAGGAAGTTCCCCAGGACCCAACTGCAGACTGTATCGAGTTTGTGGACCTCAGACACATTGACATCAAAAATCCTGGAATAGAGGAGGAGGAATTTAACCAGAGTTCTTGCTCATGATCACCAACGAAATACAAATGACATAAGGAGATATGAGGATAGTGTGGGTAAAAGGCATTGAAGTGGATGATCAGCCATGATCATATTGAATGACGGGGCATACTCGATGGGCTGAATGGGCTACTCCTGCTCCTATGTAATCAGTTACGACAAACTACAATCATGTAGCCATTGGGTGAGGACAGGATAGGTTGGGCTGTGTTGCCCCTTACCGACTGTCTGGGCATCACATATGAAGGGTGGTAACTTGAGTGAGGTATCAAAGGGCAGCTCGGAGGAAGAAACATCCTCAAATTGTGTCATTGCCAGTGGCTGAATTGTGAGAATATTTAGGTATTTTTACCATTTCCTTTGCAAGTCGAGAAGCGTTAAGTTGTTAAATGGATGTAGAGAGAGGCTTTTTGGTTGGAAGCAGGCCAGAAGTTCACACGCTATATCTTATTTTTATATTAAACACTCTCCTATCACTCCCGCACTCATCAGCACCAACTGTAAAAATGAGACCTGAGACTCATTATCAAAATGTCTCACCTGCTGGATAGTAAGCCTCCTGTTCGAGTTTCTCTGTTTCTTGACAGTGAAATAAAGGGTTAATTCTGTGATCTGCTGCTCCCTGCAGGAAGTTGGTTGGAGAATTGTGATGGGTGTGACTGGGTTGTAGTTCTAGTACTAGGCTAGCAACCCAGAGATCATAGATTCATATCCCACCATGGCAAGCTCTGAAATTGAATTGAATAAATCTGGCACCAGGGAAATTACCAAGGAAACTGTTGAATAAAAGCCCAGCTGGTTCACTAACACAATCTGGTTTGGCTTGCACGTGAATCCAGTCCACACAATGTGGCTGACTCTTAGTGCCCTCTGAATTGCTTTAACTAGCTGCTCAGTTGTAAAGAACAATTGCTACGAAGAAGGCTCACCAACATCTTCTCATGGCAACTAGAAATGAGCGATCAGTGTAACAAGAAATAAGGTTGTATTACAGCATTACAGTCCGATCACTCTCCTGAAGAAGAGTTGGTTAAATTCCCTTTGGAAGTTGAATCTTCCGGCCTGGTCTATAAACAGGGAAGAGAAGCTAAATTGAACCTCACCTGTGCACTGTCCCTCTAATATTATTTCCAACTACACTTTAGTTCTTGTAAAGAAATGGATATAGTGAATTGATGCTTGGTAGGAGAGGGAAGCAGCTCAGTTGCAATCACATCTTGCAGAAGTGATGTATTGTATTTTCTTGTAAACCAGGGATAAGTTTTGTTTAACAACATAAGAGTAATGATAAAAGCATTTGCACAATGTCTACAAACAGCCCGACAAAGGTCGCTGTAACATTTGTAGCTCATCACTCCATGTATCACTCATTCGTTATCTCTCCAGATGACGTGTGTAGGTCAGAATATTCCCTTTTGCTAACAGCAAATTGGATGTTAATCCAAGCATTCTGTGCCCTCCTCATTAAAGTCTTTTTAAGACTTACATAATGTGTTTCAAAAGGAGAAAAACAACAGATTTGTCCATATGCACAATTAGCCACAACTTTTTAATTGACAAAATGCAAATTGAGACCCTCCAAAGTACTTTCTGTGCATAACCTCCAAATTATCTTTCAGTTTTCCACTGTATAACAATCAGGGCAAGAGTAAAATCAAAAGTTGCTGTCGCTAAACATTTCTATCCTACTTTGTAAAGCCACAATTTAGAATAAGGTAACAGGTTAGCACCATTCGGAGACATTGACTACAGTTAAATGCTAATGGTTATTTAATAATGAAATATTCAAATAGCCCATTTAGATAAACAATTACATTTGCATTTTCAAAGCTCAGAATGGCAGCATTAATCTGACTTTTATTATTTTTGAATGAGGGTCTAATAGATCCTTATCTCTCCAGAGGTTACTGGCTTTCAAAGATTTTCTTTAATGCATTTGGTCAAACACCTCAGCCATTGCTATCTCCAAAGCAGGCAGTGAATCTCATGGAATGATTGAGATTCTTTATCGACCTTGCCACTCCATCTCATACTGCCTAGTAATGGGGTCAGACTGGGGGGGAGGGTTTGCATAGAGCTCCCTAATATGTAGCTCTCTGCTTTTAATTGTCATATGCACAACATGCTTCAGACTGTAGATGCATCAGGCATGGAAAAAGATGCGAATGACCTGGAAAAACAATAGCCATGTTTGGCATATACAAAGTAGTTGGACATTCAGTCATCTGGATTGTTCTATTGATAAAATAAAACTGAACAGCAACTTTCATAGTTGGTGTTTTATCAATCAGAATGTTTGTACAATGTGTATATTTCTTAATTCTAGATTGGTGGGGGCGCATTTGTTTAATGTTCACGACCTCTCTATAATATTTTGACTGACGAATCCTTGAAAAATGTAACCTACAATCTGTTCTTTTATACCATAAGTTAGTAGAGATACAACATTTTTTTAACATGGTGAGTTGTTGTGATCTGGAATGCACTGCCTGAAAGGGCGGTGGAAGCAAATTCAATAAGAACTTTCAAAAGGAAATAAAAGGAAAAGATAGTGCCTTTCACAAATTAGCTTTAATGAGGATCAATCTGAACAAAATGCCCATGCAAAAACATCATAACACCCTTGTGAAGTTATTGACCAAGAAATTCCAGCTTCTCAGGATGCAAGTCCAAACTGCAAAATAAACGGGAAGCGTTTTATTTAAAGAAATATACTTCGAAAACATATTTCAGAGGGAGAAATATGCAGGACTATGGGGAAAATGCAGGGAGTGGAACTAATTGGATAGATCCTTTACAGAACCGATAACAGGCATCATGAATGAACCCCTTCTATGCTGTGTGATTCTATCATCACTAACCATGTAACCTGTACACTAAAACAATGCTGCTGATGCATTTTTGTATAATGAATTTGAAGTGATTCTCTTCTTGTGTACAGCTGTGAAGACAGGTCACCAGTGGGATGGCAGCTCTGATTATAGAAAGTTAGCATCTGGACAGAAGTTCAAAGCATCCAAAATTCCAAATATTTCAATATTTAGTGTCTGTGTGCAGTATCACAAACATGGGCCACTAAAGAAATAATTCTTGCATGGAGACTGTGTTGAGTCCTTCACTGATTTTGGAAAGCAGTGCCCATTAGAAACTCAGCAACTTTATTCCTCATTGATCATCCCCAGCATTTAAATTGTGATGTCGACATTGTCATGTGTTCTTTGTGTTATTTTAAAGAACAAATGAGGTATGTGGATTTCAGTTCATTGAAGATCTCTAGCAGGTTTATTAACTACTAAACTAGCATGTGCAATACAGAGCAAACTATTTACAGAACCTTTGCCTGGGGTATTACAGTTGCAGACTGACTATGGCTTCTAGTCACATGACTACATTCTGATACTTAGCTTATTAGCATACTGAGTTCTTAAAGGGACAGCACTCTTCAGATGATCATACAATAGACATTGCTCATTCAATCTTGCTATGTCAACTGTCACAATATAGTAACAGGTTTTTCTCATTGGGTGACCATGTGCATGCAGTATCTGAAATGTCTGCCAATTCCAAAAAGAACTTATAATGATAGACAGATTATGGCAGTGCTGTTGGTAATTTATTATATTATTGATAATTAATGAGGACATGTCTGGAGAATTACATGGCTACACTGGGAGTCCCACCTCACCACAGCATGGCTCCACCACTCTGCTGGAGTTTCAGGGCACTGCGCACTCTGCTGGAGTTTCAGGGCACTGCTGCACCACTCTGCTGGAGTTTCAGGACATGCTGCATCACTCTGCTGGAGTTTCAGGGCACAGCGCACTCTGCTGGAGTTTCAGGGCACTGCTGCACCACTCTGCTGGAGTTTCAGGGCACTGCTCCACCACTCTGCTGGAGTTTCAGGGCATGCTGCATCACTCTGCTGGAGTTTCAGGGCACTGCTCCACCACTCTGCTGAAGTTTCAGGGCACTGCTCCACCACTCTGCTGGAGTTTCAGGGCATTGCTGCACCACTCTGCTGGAGTTTCAGGGCACTGCTCACTCTGCTGGAGTTTCAGGGCACTGTTCCACCACTCTGCTGGGGTTTCAGGGCACTGCTGCACCACTCTGCTGGAGTTTCAGGGCACTGCTCCACCACTCTGCTGAAGTTTCAGGGCACTGCTCCACCACTCTGCTGGAGTTTCAGGGCATGCTGCATCACTCTGCTGGAGTTTCAGGGCACTGCTCCACCACTCTGCTGAAGTTTCAGGGCACTGCTCCACCACTCTGCTGGAGTTTCAGGGCACTGCTGTACCACTCTGCTGGAATTTCAGGGCACTGCTCACTCTGCTGGAGTTTCAGGGCACTGTTCCACCACTCTGCTGGGGTTTCAGGGCACTGCTGCACCACTCTGCTGGAGTTTCAGGGCACTGCTGCACCACTCTGCTGGAGTTTCAGGGCACTGCTGTACCACTCTGCTGTAGTTTCAGGGCACTGCTGCACCACTCTGCTGGAGTTTCAGGGCACTGCTGCACAACTGCTGGAGTTTCAGGGCACTGCTTCATCATTCTGCTGGAGTTTCAGGGCACTGCTGCACCACTCTGCTGGAGTTTCAGGGCACTGCTCACTCTGCTGGAGTTTCAGGGCACTGCTTCATCATTCTGCTGGAGTTTCAGGGTACTGCTCCACCACTCTGCTGGAGTCTCAGGGCACTGCTTCATCACTCTGCTGGAGTGGAAGGGCATTGCTCTCTCTGCTGAAGTTTCAGGGCACTGCTCATTCTGCTGGAGTTTCAGGGCACTGCTCCACCACTCTGCTGGAGTTTCAGGGCACTGCTCCACCACTCTGCTGGAAGGCAAAATGTGGGGGTGGAAATGGGACAAGTAAAGAACAAAAGATGGGTCTATAGGCAGTGCAAATGGGAATCACAGAATCATCGCTAATGGCTGCTGTCCAAAAAAACTGGGGACAGGGGTTATGATCTGAAATTGTTGAGCTTCATGTTGAGTCTTGAAGGCTGTAAAGTGCCTACTCGAAAGGTTCGGTGTTGTTCCTCTGACTTATGTTCGGCTTTCATGGAACAATGTAGGAGGCCGAGGACAGAGAGGTCAGAGTGGGAGTGGAATGAAGAATTAAAATGATAGGGCCCGCTCCCACTCTGACCCCTAAATCGTTGCGCCCAAAAGTTGCAGCTAAATTTTTGGAGTCTCTGCGAAGGCCTGCAAAAGAGCACAATTAGTGGAAACTCCCATTGGTGATTAATTCAGCCTGGGGGTGTGGCCAGTTTTGTGGGCAGGGCTATCTTCTAGCGCAATATTTTATACCAGGGCAAAAGATCGTGGAAACTCGAAATTGCGCTTAAACGACGTGACCTTTACTGCGGAATTCACTAATAAACAGGGAATTCTACCAAAAATAAAACAGAGCAAAAACTCCAGACCTCAATGTTTTCCCTCACAGTGTTCTGCTATCAGTCAGCTAGATACCTCGAGTCACATTCTGTGGGGGTGGATGCAACCAATCATATGGCTGCCACCAAGAAAGGTAAGTAAAACATTATTTAATTATTTTAATGTGGAGAACCAAGAATGGACTTCTCAGTTCCGGATGTTCCAGCAGGAAGCTGGTTGATTGGTTGGCATCCTTCCATCAACGAAAGATGATGGGCATGCATCATACAATCCATTTAGGTAGGGTGTCCAGGCCAATCCTTGAGAGGTAGGTTCTGCCACAAGTGCTGCACATGAAGCTGCCAAGTAAAGCTGTGTGTTGTTGTTTTCGACGTTGGCGCCTATTGCCGAGCCGCTGGAGCAACTGTTCATTGTAGTGGTGCACACCAGTCCACAGGATGTGTCGCCATTTCCCTCTTTCGGCAGCTAGTGACTCCTAGGTGTTATCGTCGACATTTAGGGTCTTCATTTCATGCTTGCAAGCATCCTTGAAGTGGAGTTTTGGGTGCCCCACTGGTTGTCTGGCCCCGGCTACCTCACCATACACATACCTATAATAAACCACAGACAGTGAAGATGGAAATTATTGAGCTTCCTTTCCTGGTAGCTGTAAGTCACCCATGTTTCAGCCATACAACAAGGTGTTGAGAACAGGCCTTATAAACCATCAGCTTGGTCCTAAGGGTCAGCTTGGTGTTATCCCATGAGTGTTTTGCAAGTCAGCCAAAGGTGGTAGCTACTTTCCGTATGCGTGGATCAAGCTCTGCATCAAAGGACAGATTCTGTCTTCGTGGACCAAGGTAGCAGACATTGCTAACTACTTCCAGTGGGATGTTATTTAGTGCGATCTGGGGCGGAGATGCAACACCTTGTCCCATGACCACGGTTTTCTTGACGCTTATAGTCAGTGACAACAGTTACACGCATGGGAGAGACATACCATGAGTCTTTGTAGCTGAGAATGTAGAGAAGTAAAACATTATTTAATTATTTTAAAGTAGAGGACCAAGGATGGTCCCTTCAGTTCCACAGTGCTCCAGCAGGAAACTGCTGTTTGTGATTCCCCATGTCCTGCTCTTTCCCCCTTGCTTTTCCCCTCACCTGTGCTTTTACCTGCTTTCCATAGAACCATAGAAAAATTACAGGAAGAAGGAGGCCATTCAGTCCATCATGTCTGTGCCAGCAGAAAAAACTAGCTGCCAAATCTAATCCCACCTTCCAGCACCTGGTCCATAACCTTGCAGGTTACAGCACTTCACTTTCCTCCCTCCACCCCTTGCCACTCCAGCACTTTCTCCCTCTCCTGCTTTTCTCCCTCTCCTTCTCTTTTCTCCTTGCTCTTCCCCTTCTCCTTCTTTTTCCCTCCTCATGCTGACTGCCCCCTTCCGTCTCTCAGGAATTAGTACAGGCCACTGCTGGGTCTGTTTCCCCACAAGGAGGGTTTGATTAAAGGCAATAATTGTATGATTGCCTTTAAGAGTGACGTCTCTTTAATATCTTAATACGCTAATGAGCTAAGCACCAAGATGTAGTCATGTAACTTGAAGCCAAAGTCACTCGAGGTAACACCTAGAGGCAGGTTCTGTAAATAGTTTGCTCTGTACTGTATATAATAGCTAGCTGTAATAAACCTGTTTGAGATCTTCAACCAACTGGACTCCACACATCTCATTTATGTTGTATCAGACAACATAAAGAACTCATTATATGGTGGCAGCTGTGGTGAGGAGAAGAAGTCTAAGTTGAAGACCTCAGGTAAAACAGCTTTGAAAACAGCCACGAGAGAGAAAGTAAAAAAAAACTGGTTCAAACAGTAAAAACAAACTTACCTCATGCTGTAGAAGACAGAGCACAGAACAATAGAGAGTTTCTTAAAGGGGAAACGGCGCAGAGTCATAGAACAAGTCTTAAAGCAAGTTTTAAAGTAAAAAGACAGCAGAAGTATGGATACCAAATTTTCCAGTATAAATTAGAAAGCCATTTATATCCTATCTGAGTTCAAATTTTTTAAACAAAGAATGCAGTTATGCTTCACTGACTAAGTGACTGTAGAACCAGAGAAACAGGCTGTCAAAATACTAATAGCAGTTGGAAATGAGGGGTCATACAGAATCAATACCTCAGGCTTATCTGATGAGGACCAGAAAGATCCCGCAAAGATATGGAAAGTGCTAGAAGATCAACTCTGATTGAGTGAATTTTAGAATTCACAACCTGGAATTGATATCCTACAGGCAACAGCCACAGGAATCAATAGACCAGTTCATCAGTAGATGCTGTAATAAGGGCAATGAATGTGATTTCTCTGAAACTGAGATGTCAGAGCGACTAATGGAGCTGGTGATTGTTTCTATACCCATTGAAGCGTTGCAGAAAGACCTCTTGGTGAAAAAGAAAGGTCATAGCATTGATACGCTACTGGAAGATGGCAGGAAATATGAAGCAATTGTAGCTGGACAACAGCATCTGCAAGCATTAGATGCAACCAACAGTATCAGCATGATAACCAGGTTGAAAAGAGCAAGCAATTTGTGTGTTAAGTGTGGTTAGTCCCACTTACTGCAAAGTTATCCTGCATTACAAGATCTGTGCAAGGCGTGCGGTGTAAAAGGACACTGGGCCTGCCTATGCAAGAAATCTAGCTCCAAAGATGTGGCCAGAGGCCACAGCAGGACACAGACAAACAGACAACAGGCACAGCAACAGGACAACAGCAGCAAGGAGAGTGCCAGAGACCTGCATAAATGCAAGCTGATACACAAAGTCCACAGTGAAAGAAAGCTGAGACAAGACTCAGATTTTCAGCCAAAAGACAAGCAGGCGTTTCACATTGTGAACCTGATACATTGTGTTGATGAAGTCGAATAACTGGAACCTTTTGCTACCATTAATATCACATGCCCAAAGAAAGCTGGCAAACATACACTCTGGATTAAGATTGAAACTGGAGCTAGTGCAAATATCCTGCCAGTCAGAATCCTGAAGGATATGTACCAGGGTCATTGGAAATCAATAATACATCCGACAACTGCCAAGTTATTTGCATACAATGGGTTACCCATCCCACTAACAATGCAATGCAGCTCTGACAAGTTGGCATGGAAACCACAAATATTTTACCTGGCAGACATGAATGCATCAGCAGTGGCAGGACTACCAGCGTGTAAGAACCTCAACATCATAACCATCCACGAGATAACCAAGGTACCAATTACACCAGAAGAGATGAAGGGTACTCGCATTAAGTCACAGTTCCTCCAGGATCTCAGTAGTTCTGGTTTGGAGAGCATCAGCCCCTATTCAGAGATGCCACACCAAGAGAATGAAGATCCAAATTCAAATGGTGAAAGTTCTTTGTCAACAGGCAGTATTTCTTCATGCTCCAACGAATTAGAAGAAGAGATTGATGTAACCACTGAGAAGCAAAGGCTGGCAATGGGGAGCATTGCCAAAGGGAAATCTCCAAGGACCAGAACCCACTCGCAGACTCTGGCCAGAATCAAATGGTGCAGTCTGGAAACCCAGCAATAGCACAACTCTGCCGCACCTTCACTTCTGCTCTCTAGAGAACTGCCAACACCATGAGCCAAAATGGACAGGTACCTCCATGAGGCCAAATCCTCCTCCCCCAACAAGTCCTCGACCTTGAGCCCATGCTTTCAGATGCCGAGGATGAGAAGAAGCGAAGGACACGCAATGTCCTGAAGAGGCAGAGGAGGAATGAGTTGAAGAATTATCTGTTGGCTCTTTGAGATGAGGTGCCGGAACTTTCCAGGAATGAAAAGGCCTCAAAAGCGGTCATCTTGAGAAAAGCAACAGAGTATGTTAGCAGGCTGAAGGCAGAGCAACAGAAACTGAATGCAGAGAGGTGAGGCAGTGGCGTAGTTGTAATGTCACTGGACTAGTAATCCAAAGCCCAGGCTATTGCTCTGGGGACATGGTTCAAACCCCACCATGGCAGATGGTGAAATTTGAATTCAATTAATAAATCTGGAATTAAAAGCTATTCTAATGGTGACCATGAAATCATTGTTCTCTGTTGTAAAAACCCATCCGGTTTACTAATGTACTTAGGGAAGGAAATCTGCATTCCTTACCATGTCTGGCCTACATGTGACTCCAGGCCCACAACCATATGGTTGACTCTTAAATGCCCTCTGAAATGCCCTAGCAAGCCATTTAGTCCAAGGGCAATTAGGAAAGGGCAATAAATGCTGGCCTGGTCAGCGACACCCACATCCGACAAACAAATAAAAAAAAGAAACTTCAGAAAAAAACTGCAACAGAGAGATGAAAATTCCCCGAACAAGAGTTATCAAACCACTGAAATGATATATTGACTCTTAAGCTTCTATACTTGTAAATTTTATGATCTATATCCCATATATCTATTGTTATGTGTTTTTTTATTGTCGCATACGAGACTGATTTTTGGAAAGAAAGGGGATGTTGTATGATTGCCTTTAAGAGTGATGTCCCTTTAAGATCTTAGTATGCTCATGAGCTAAGCACCAAGATGTAGTCATGTAACTTGAAGCCAGTCTCACTCTGCAACTGTAACACCGAGAGGCAGGTGCTCTGTACTGATAGCTCTGTACTGTATATAATACTGTAATAAACCTGTTGAAATCTTCAACCATGTGGACTCTACACATCTCATTTATGTTGCATTAGACAACATAAAGAACTCATTACAGTAACCTCAGGTTGTTGGGGTTGATTTTGGGTGGCTGACTGGAGGAACGTGTGACCATAGTTTTGAGAATTCTATTTCGTGCATCACAGCTCTCTAAAAAATATCAAATGAGGCTACAGTCTTTAACCGGCAGGAGGCCTCTTTGCTTTCTGCTCTCAGGAATGTCGATGTGCGACACCTTAGATAAGTGCCCGTGGGGGATTGGATTCTGCCAGTCCATGGTTATTGTTGCAAATTCAGTTGGCGTGCTCCTTTCTCTGGCTGTTTCCTTAACCCAAGTATATACTGGCGAAGCATCACTAATGGGACCCATGCATCCCTTTAAAATTGCACTTGAAGGCCCTAACAATAACAGTTTGCATTTATATAGTGCCTTTAGTGGTTAAGTTTTCCAAAGCACTTTGCAAAATTTGACAGTGAGCCACATAAGGAGATATTAGGGCAGATGGCCAAAAGCTTCTTTAAAGAGGTAGGTTTTAAGGATTGTCTTAAAGGAGGAAAGAGAGGTAGAGAGGCGGAGAGGTTTAAGGAGGGAGTTCCAAAGTTTAGGGTCTAGGCAGCTGAAGGCATGGCCACCAATGGTGGAGGAAGTAAAACCAAGGATGCACAAGAAGCCAGAATTAGAGGAGTGTGGAGATTTTGGAGGGTTGTGGGTTGAAGGAGATTACAGAGATAGGGAGGGGTGAGGCCTTGGAGGGATTTAAAAACAAAAATGAGAATTTTAAATTTGAGGCATTGCCAGAGCAGGATCCACTGTAGGTCAGTAAGCATGGGTGATGGGTGACTGGGACTTAATGCAAGTTAGCATGCAGGCAGCAAAGTTTTGAACGATATGTCATGAGGCCCTGATTTGCATGGGAAGCAGGCTGGCTGTGTATTTCAGGCGGCAGCTTGGCCACCCAGAAGAAAGTCCCCTGTGAAAGTGGCAGCGGGCTGATCGTTGGGGGTTAATGGGGCAGTAAGATTACTGGCCTCCCTTTTGAGGCTTTTAGTGCCTTGTTAACCCTGAGTGAAAATCAGCCTTCGGTACATTGTAGGCAGCACTTGGTGATTTGGTCCCTTCGCTTTGCTATGGTGTGGCAGTTTCATTTCTCCCTGCTGTGAGGTGTCAGTCATGGTCAGTTGGTAGCACTCTCACCTCTGACTCAGAGTGCTGAATTTTATGGGCACTTGGGAGAGGGACTGGGAGGTGGGGGGCCCATAAAATAGCCCATAAAGTGGGAGGGGAGGGGATGGAGTGCCTGACGCCTTCCCGACGCCATGCGATTTTGACAGGAATGGGGAAGGCTGAAGACGGCCTTCCGACCCAGAGGCCAATTGAGGCCTTTAAGTGGCCAACTAATGGCCACCTAAGGGCCTTTTTCCACTGCCGCTGGTAGAATACCAGCAGTTGGTGGGAGATCACCCAGTAAAACAAGACGGCCTCCCTGTGGGCTGGGGGTCGGGAGGGGTCTTCTCCATGGGCAATCTGTGGCCCACAGAGGGTTCCCAGTGGAAAAAGCCACCCCTCCGCAAACAAACCTCGCGCCCTCAATGACCACCTTCATCATCCACCCTCGGCGGACTCGCTCCGGCGAGCCTGGCCCAATTACCTGAGGTCTGTGGCTCCAGCACTGTTCCTGGTCCCGGCTCTCCTGTCGTACCAGCAGTGGCCACCACTCAGTTATCAGTAATCACTGGTGGAAAACCTTTTAAAGCTGAAAAAAGTACAAAACTGAGCTTTCTTTCATTTTATTCACTAAGACAGATGGTCGGCTTCAAACCAGTAAGTTTTTCTTTTTACCTTTGAAACATTTTCCCTCCATAGCAGGATATGGAAGAATTTTATGTACAGATTGATCATAAGAGCACAAGAATTTAGAGCAGGAGTAGGCCATTCAGCCCCTCAAGCCTGTTCAGCCATTCGATAAGATCATGGCTGATCTGATTTTGGCCTTAACGTTAATTTCCTGCCTGCCCTCCATAACCCTTGAGTCCCTTGTTGGTCAAAAATCTGTCTAACTCAGCCTTGACCCTTCAATGACCCAGCCTCCATATCTCACTGGGGAAGAGAATTCCACAGATTAACTTCTCCATCTTAAATGGGAAACCTCTAATTTTTAAACTGTATCCTCTAGTTCTAGACTCCCCCACAAGGGTAAACATCTCTCAGCAGCCACCCTGTCAAGTCCCTTGTTTCAATAAGATCACCTTTCATGCTTCTAAGCTCCAATGAGGATAGGGCCAACCTGCTCAACCTTTTCTCATAAGACAACTCCTTCAACCCAGGAATCAGTTGAGTGTAACTTCTCTGAACTGCTTTCAATGCAATTATATCCTTTCTTATGTAGGGAGACCAAAACTGTACACAGTACTCAGAAGCGGTCTCACGAAGGCCCTGTGCAGCGTAGCAACACTTCCCTACTTTTATACTTGATAAATAAACAATAAACACCCGTTAAACACCAATATTATATTTGCCTTCCTAATCACTTGCTGTACCTGCATACCAACTTTTTGTGATTCACACCCAGATCCCGCTGTACAGTAGCATTCTGCAGTCTCTCTCCATTCAAATAATATACTACTTTTCTATTCTTCCTGCCAAAGTGAACAAGTTCACATTTTCCCACATTATACTCCATCTGCCAAATTTTTGCCCACTCACTTAACCTATCTAAATCCCTTTGTAGACTCTTTATGTCCTCTTGACAGCTTACTTTCCTTCCTATCTTTGTGTCATCAGCAAATTTAGCTCCTATACATTCAGTCCCTTCATCCAAGTCATCAATGTAGCTTGTAAATAGTTGAGACCCCAGCACTGATCCCTGTGGCACTCCACTAGTTACAGCTTGCCAACCCAAAAGTGACCCATATAACTCTACCTTCTGCTTCCAATCCTCTATCCATGTTAATATGTTGCCACCTATCCATGAGCTCTTATTTTGTGTAGTCACCTTTGATGTGACACCTTACCAAATGTCTTTTGGAAATCCAAGTACACCACATCTACAGGTCCACCTTGCTTGTTACTTCCTTAAAGAACTCTAATAAATTTGTCAAATACGATTTTCCTTTCACAAAACCATGTTTACTCTACCTAACTGTATTATGATTTTCTAAATCTCTGTCATTACCTCCTTAATAATGGATTCTAACATTTTCTCTTTGACAGACATTAGTCTAACTGGCCTGTAGTTTCCTGCTTTCTGTCTCCCTCTTTTCTTGACTAGACAGTCAGACTCGCTACCACAAGGAGTAGTTGAGGTGAATTAGCATTGATACATTTACAGGAAAGATGGATAAACACATGAAAGGGAGAGGAATAGAAGGGTATGTTGATAGGGTGAGATAAAATGAGGTGGGTGGAAGCTTGTGTGGAACATAAAGACTGAGATAGACCAGTTGAGCTGAAAGGTCTGTTTCTGTGCTGTAAATTCGATGTAATTCCATATAAAAATCATGTACTGAAGTTATGGCAAATAATTAGGAGAAACCTTTATAGATATTTACCCTCATGCTGGATGTGGGTGGGATGAGGTGATTGAAATACCAGTTCGACTCGAATTTTGGTTTAAACTGAAAGACCACCATTGTTTTTACCGAGCCAACAAGATTTTATTTACGTTCAAATGAAAAGCTACCACTGTCAGCTGTGGCTCATCGAGAGACTTGAGCGTGAAACCCAGGATGGCAATCAGGTGCAGTAATGAGGGAGTGCTACACTGTCAGAGGTGCCATCTTTTGGAAGAGACATGAAACTGAAGCTACTTTTACTCTCTCAGGTGCACATAAAAGATCCAATAGCATCGATTTGAAGAATAACAGGGTGTTCTCCCTGGTGTCCTGGCCAATATTTATCCCTCAACTATGATCATTTAAGCAGATTATCAGGTCATTATCATATTTCTATTTGTGGAAACCTGGGGCTGAATTTTATCAGCCCTCCAGGGGTGGGCAGGGAGGCAGGAGGTGCCCATAAAATAGCAAGGGAAGGCAGAGGGGTGGAATGCCTGTCGTCTTCCTGATGCCATTCAATATACCATTCACTTTTATCAAGGGTGGGGAAGGTTGAGGACGACCTTCCCATCCAGAGACCTAATAAGGCTCTTAAGTGGCCAATTAATGGGCACTAAGGGCCTCGCCACCATCACTGCACTTAACCAGCAGCGGGGGAGCCCTCCATCACGTGTGGTGGCTGCCCAGTAAAGCTAGATGGCCTCCATGCTAGCTGGGTGTGGTCAGGCGGCTCTCCTGCTTGGGAAATCTGTGGCCCATGGAGCGGTCCCTGCGGCAAAGGCTGCCCCCGCACCAACACGTCCCTCCTACCGTCAACAAACAACCTCCCCACCCCACACTGGGACCCTTATGACTGGCCCCGATGAGGCTCACCCACCCCGAACGTAGCTGCACTCCGAGACTCCAGTACTGCTCCTGATCCCAAGCCTACTGTAGTCCCAGCAATAGCCACCACCCCCGGTAGAGCTGCTGTGACTGCTGAGCTGCCGGCCCTCTTATTGGCATTCCCCTTAAAAGGGACAGAATCCCCAATGGCGGGCAGTTAATTACTTGCCCACTGTTGAATTGGCTGGGGGCTCGATAAAGGGCTGAGGAAGGGTCATCCCCTGCCTTCCGGCCAGTCGCTGGGACCCCATCACTGAAATAAAATCCAACCTCTGATGTGCACAAAGTTGACTCCTGTGTTTCCTAAATTATGGCAAAAATTAGAATTCAAAAGTGGCAGTAAAGTACTTTTGGATATCCCAAGGTCATGGAAGATGCTACATAAATACAAGTCTTTCTTCTTTTACTACCAGTAGGTTGTAATAACAGTATTACATGTTTCCATTGGAAGTTTATAAATGTGGGCATAGGAATTTATCATGGAAACACATAAAATATGGACAGAATGTGTGACTGTAAAATGGAGACTGAATGTTGTATGCATTCTCTACAGGATAGTGGGGAGGCGGTGGCGTAGTGGTAATGTCACTAGACCAATAATCCAGATGTCCAGACCAATGTTCAGGGGACATGGGTTCAAAACAGCAGTTGGTGAAATTTCAATTAATATATCTGGAATTTAACAACCCATCTGGTTCACTAATGTCCTTTCGGGAAAGAAATCTGCCATCCTTACCTGGTCTGGCCGACATGTGACTCCAGACCCACAGCAATGTGGTTGACTCTTAAATGCCTTCAGTGGGCAATTAGGGATGGGAAATAAATGCTGGTCTAGCCAGTGACACCTGCATCCCATGAACAAAGGGGAAAAATAAGTACAGTGGCGTAGTGGTTAGCACCGCAGCCTCACAGCTCCAGCGACCCGGGTTCAATTCTGGGTACTGCCTGTGAGGAGTTTGCAAGTTCTCCCTGTGTCTGCGTGGGTTTCCTCCGGGTGCTCCGGTTTCCTCCCACATGCCAAAGACTTGCAGGTTGATAGTTTAATTGGCCATTATAAATTGCCCCTAGTATAGGTAGGTGGTAGGGGAATATAGGGAAGGTGGGGATGTGGTAGGAATATGGAATTAGTGTAGGATTAGTATAAATGGGTGGTTGATGGTCGGCACAGACTCGGTGGGCCGACGGGCCTGTTTCAGTGCTGTAGCTCTAAACTAAACTAAACTAACTCTGGCTCTCTCACTACTTTATCTAAAGACTACACATGGTCTTGATTCCCTGAGTAAAACATCAGGGCAGATTGATTTTTCACATTATAAGTAAGGCACTGGGATAATTAAATCCCCAAAATGCATTGAAAATGTTTTACTGCGGCTATGAATGGCTAGCTGAAGGAGCAAAGCTAGCAACCTGTTTCGAGAGCTGGCTATAGACAATTTGCAAAAGTCGTTTACATAATTAGACTCCACTCCCTGCACAAGAGATTCAGACTGCTCATACAGAGTGACACTGGTCCATACTGGGTGTCTCCAGAGTGTCTGTGCAGAGTGACACTGGTCCAACTGGGAGTGTCCAGAGTGTCTGTGCAGAGTGACACTGGTCCAACTGGGAGTGTCCAGAGTGTCTGTGCAGAGTGACACTGGTCCATACTGGGTGTCTCCAGAGTGTATGTGCAGAGTGACACTGGTCCATACTGGGTGACTCCAGAGTGTCTGTGCAGAGTGACACTGGTCCAACTGGGAGTGTCCAAAGTGTCTGTGCAGAGTGACACTGGTCCAACTGGGAGTGTCCAAAGTGTCTGTGCAGAGTGACAGCGGTCCAACTGGGAGTGTCCATAGTGGTTGTGCAGAGTGACAGCGGTCCAACTGGGAGTGTCCATAGTGGTTGTGCAGAGTGACAGCGGTCCAACTGGGAGTGTCCATAGTGTTTGTGCAGAGTGACAGCCGTCCAACTGGGAGTGTCCAGAGTGTCTGTGTAGAGTGACACTGGTCCAACTGGGAGTGTCCAGAGTGTCTTTGCAGAGTGACACTGGTCCAACTGGGAGTGTCCAGAGTGTCTGTGCAGAGTGACACTGGTCCATACTGGGTGTCTCCAGAGTGTATGTGCAGAGTGACACTGGTCCATACTGGGTGACTCCAGAGTGTCTGTGCAGAGTGACACTGGTCCAACTAGGAGTGTCCAAAGTGTCTGTGCAGAGTGACACTGGTCCAACTGGGAGTGTCCAAAGTGTCTGTGCAGAGTGACACTGGTCCAACTGGGAGTGTCCAAAGTGTCTGTGCAGAGTGACAGCGGTCCAACTGGGAGTGTCCATAGTGGTTGTGCAGAGTGACAGCGGTCCAACTGGGAGTGTCCAAAGTGTCTGTGCAGAGTGACAGCGGTCCAACTGGGAGTGTCCATAGTGGTTGTGCAGAGTGACAGCCGTCCAACTGGGAGTGTCCAGAGTGTCTGTGTAGAGTGACACTGCTCCATACTGGGATTGTCCAGAGTGCTTGTGCAGAGTGTCACTGGTCATTCTCGGACTGTCCAGAGAGAGTGTTTATGCACAGTGACACCGGTCACAGAATCACAGAATCACTATAATATAGAAGCAGGTCATTTGGCCCATCGTGTCGCACTGGCTCTCTGAAAGAGTAATACCCTCCGTTCCATTCCCCCGCCTTTTCACCATAACCCGACACGTTCTTCCTATTCATATAACTGTCTAATTCCCTTTTGAATGCTTCAATTGAACCTGCCTCCACCACGTTCTCAGGCAGCACCTTCCAGACCTTAACCACTCGCTGCGTGAAGAAGTTTTTCCTCGTCACTTTTGCTTCTCTTACCAAATACTTTAAATCTGTGCCCTCTTATTCTCGATCCTTTCCTGAGTGGGAATAGTTTCTCTGTATCTACTCTGTGTAGACCCCTCATGATTTTGAATACCTCTATCAAATCCCCTCTCAGCCTTCTCTTCTCCAAGGAAAACAGTCCTACCTTCTCCAATCTATCTTCATAACTGAAGTTCCTCGTCCCTGGAACCATTCTCGTGAATCTTTTCTGTAATCTCTCCAATGCCCTCATGTCTTTCCTAAAGGGCAGCGCCCAGTATTGGACGCAATAGTGTCTTATACTATTTCACAGCGGCGCAGTGGATAGGGCGGCACAGTGGCGCAGTGGTTAGCACCGCAGCCTCACAGCTCCAGCGACCAGGGTTCAATTCTGGGTACTGCCTGTGCGGAGTTTGCAAGTTCTCCCTGTGACCCCGTGGATTTCCTCCGGGTGCTACGGTTTCCTCCCACAGTCAAAGACTTGCAGGTTGATAGGTAAATTGGCCATTATAAATTGCTCCAAGTATAGGTAGGTGGTAGGGGAATATAGGGAAGGTGGGGATGTGGTAGGAATATGGGATTAGTGTAGGATTAGTATAAATGGATGGTTGATGGTCGATGGGCCGAAGGACCTGTTTCAGTGCTGTATCTCTAAATAAACAGATAAAAGTTTCACTCCCTAATCCTGCCTTTGCGCCAACAACTTGTCTGTTTCTTTCTCATCCTGACTTAATTATATTCTGTTGAGGTGCATTTCAAATACATTGCTTAATTCTGCTTAACCCCTTACGTCCCCCCTTGGCCCTTGGCCTAGCCTAAGATGGCCAACAGACCTAAACAGTGATGTGCTCAACTATTATTGCTCTCTGCGACTCATTAATACTGGCCAGGTATCGAGTTTCAGTTTGCAAAGACAATTGACTGCATCATCTATATGGGTCGGCCCTGCAGTAAGGGCTCACAGACAACCTGTATAGTCCCCACGTTCTCATGTCTCCATACTGCTGGTCTTGTGTGTCCTCCTGACTCTGTAAATTAGGCACGTCAAATATATGACCATCACTACTTAGGCAATGACCAACATGTGAGAGATGATCTTGAACAGGGGTGTATTTGTACGTTCGAACCCCAATTCCACAGATCCTCCCACCATGTGATATCATCGATCTGTTGGACCTCCTCTTCCAGTGCCTTTGTTTGTTGTTGTAATGTGTAATACACCCTATGTACCTGCTGTAACCCCTCATGGGCTGCAAGGTGAGTGGGCAGCGGTGGGATAGAATAGGAGAACTGCCTCACGTACTGCGTGAGGTTTTCCTTTATACTTTTGGTAGCCTGCAGGCTGACCGTTTCCCTTTTATATTTCTCCACCAGCTCTACCTTGCCCACCCTCACCAGTACCTGTGGATGTAGACACACTGTGTGATTAGTTATTGGACAGGATCAGTTGTGCCCATACTATACTCCCGTTGTGTCGTGGCCAGACAATATCTCCCTTTTCCCACATAGGCAACGTGGGTCGGTTCCATTGCTGTCTATATAGCTTTCATTGTACAACTGACCGTTAAATCCACATTTTGCCTCTTCAGTCATATTGGATGTGGACACACTATGGCAGAGGTTCCTACATTACATCTATCTAAAGTAGTACCTATCATTTCCCCATCTATCTCTACAGAATATGGCAATATATCATGATATTTTACGTAATAATCTCCCCTAATAAACCCAATAGTTTCTACTTTGAATAACATCTTTCTAGGTGTTGATTCTGGTAAAACAGGTTTGAGATTCTTGCTCCCTGTGTGGACGAGAGCAGGGACTGTAGGGAGGATGAGCAAACTGACCATAGCACTGTGGTACAGGGAGCCATTCAAGTTGGGGGAGAAAAGAGAAATGTAGTCGTAATCGGGGATAGTATAGTTAGGGGCATAGACACTGTTCTCTGTGGCCGGGATCAAGAGCCCCTAAAGCTCTGTTACCTACCTGGTGCCAGGGTTCAGGATATCTCATCTGGGCTGCACAGGAACTTGGAGTGGGAGGGGAAAGATCCAGTTGTCGTGGTCCACGTAGGTAGAACAATATAGGTAGAATGAGGTTAGAGGTTCTGCTGAGAGAATATGAGCAGCTAGGGGCTAAATTAAAAACATAATAATCTCTGGATTACTACCTGAACCACGAGCTAATTGGCACAGGGTCAATAAAATTAAAGAGGTAAATGCATGGCTTAAAGATTGGCGTGGGAGAAATGGGTTTGAATTAATGGGACATTGGCACCAGTACTGGGGAAGGAGGGAGCTGTTCCGATGGGACAGGCTCCACCTGAATCTTGCTGGGACCAGAGTCCTGGCGAATCGCATAACTAGGGCTGTAGATAGGTCTTTAAACTAAATAGTGGGGGGGAGAGTTCAGTTGCATGGAAAATTAGGAAGTCAAAATTAAAGGAGAAGGGAGGAGTGCAGGTTAGTGATGAGGCTGATTGTTACCAGAAAATAAAAGGAAGGGACAGAACGTGTGAACGTCATATTGCACCAAGAAATCGTACAAGAGTAGGGAAATTTGATTATAGAACAAACTTAAAGGCTTTGTATCTGAATGCACAAATGATTTGGAATAAAATACCTGAGTTAACAGCGCAAATAGAGACGAATGGGTATGATTTAGTGACGATTACTGAGATGTAGTTGCAGGGAAACCAGGTTTGGGAATTGAATATCCAAGGGTACTCAGTATTTCAGAAGGCTAGGCAGGAAAGAAAAGGAGGAGGTGTAGCTTTGTTAGTAAGGGAAGAGATCAGTGCTGTCATGAGAAATGATATAGGCACTGGAGATTAAGACGTGGAATCTGGGTAGAAATAAGAAATAGCAAAGGGAACGAAGTCCCTGGTGGGAGTAATCTATAGGTCCCCAAACAGTAGTTCTGCAGTGGAGCACAGTATAAACCAGGAAATGCTGGGGGCTTGTAAGAAAGGTACTGCAATAATCATGGGTGAAGTTAATATGCATATAGACTGGATTAATCAAATTGGCAAGGGTAGCCTCGAGAGAGAGTTCATTGAAGGTATTAGAGATTGTTTTTTCGAGCAATATATTGTGGAACCAACCAGGAAGCAGGCTATTCTAGATTTGGTATTGCGTAATGAGGTGGGATTAATTAATGATCTCATAGTTAAGGATCCTTGAGGGAAGATCGATCATAGCATGCTAGAATTTCAAATTCAGTTTGAGGGCGAGAAACTGGAGTCCCACACTAGCGTTCTGGAGTTAAACAAAGGTAATTACATAGGCATGAGGACAGATTTGGCACGAGTGGACTGGGCAGGAAGATTCAAAGGTAGGACAGTTGATGAGCAGTAGAAGATATTTAAGGAGATATTCAATTCCTCCCAACTAAAATATATTCCAGAGAGGAAGAAAGATTCTAAGAGGGGAAAAAACATCCATGGCTAAGCAAGGAAGTTAAGGATAACATAAAGACAAAAACTAAGGCATACCATATTGCAAAGGCCAGTTGCAGGCTGGAAGATTGGGAAACTTTTAAAGATCAACAAAGGGTTACTAAAAAAGTAATAAAAAGAGCAAAGGTAAATTATGAAAGAAAACTAGCGCAAAATATAAAAACAGACAGCAAAAGCTTCTATAAGTATATAAAGGGTAAGAGAGTAGCTCAAGTGAATGTCGGCCCTTTGGAGGATGAGACTGGGGAGTTAATAGAGGGGAACACTGAAATGATGGAGACACTAAATCCAGTATTTTGCCTCAGTTTTCACGGTGGAGGACACTAGTACCATCCCAATAGTAATAGGCAATGCAGAGGTTATAGAAAGAGAGCAACTTAGAAAAATCATCACTAGGGAAAAGGCACTGAGCAAACTATTGGGATTGAAGGCAAACAAATCCCCAGGGCCTGACGGCCTACATCCTAGGGTCTTAAAGGAAGTGGCAGTGGAGATGGTGGATCCATTGGTTATAATATTCCAAAATTCCCTGGATGCGGGAAAGGTTCCAGTGGATTGGAAAAAAGCTTATATGATGCCCTTATTCAAAAAGGGAGGGAGGCAGAAAGTAGGAAACTATAGTTTAACATCAGTCGTTGGGAAATTGTTAGAATCCATTGTAAAGGAAGTAATAACAGAACATTTAGAAAGTCAAAATGCAATCCATCAGAGTCAGCATGGTTTTATGAAGGATAAATCATGTTTGACTAATTTGCTAGAGTTCTTTGAAGCTGTAACAAGCAAAGTGGATAATGGGGATCCTGTAGATGTAATATATCTGGACTTCCAGAAGGAATTTGATAAGGTGCTGCACAAAAGGTTAATACACCAGGCAAGATCACATGGGGTTAGGGGCAATTTATTAGCTTGGACAGAGGATTGGCTAACCAACAGACAACAGAGCGTCAGGATAAATGGGTCCTTTTCTGGTTGGCAAGATGTTACTAGTGAGATGCCACAGGGTTCGGTCCTCGGGGCCCCAACTATTTACATTCTATATTAATAACATGGATGCAGGGATAGAAGGCGATAGCCAAATTTGCAGATGACACTAAAATAGGTGGGATAGTAAGTTGCAATAAAGAAATAAGAAATTTATAAATGGATGTGTATAGTTTAGGTGAATGGGCCAAAATTTGGCACATGGAGTTTATTTTGGATAAGTGTGAGGTTATCCATTTTGGTCGGAAGAATAGAAAGGCAAATTATTATCTAAATGGAGAGAAACTTCAGAATGCTTCAGTGCAGAGGGATCTGGGTGTCCTCGTGCATGAATCACAGAAAGCTCATATGCAGGTGCAGTAGGCAATAAGGAAGGCAAATGGTATTTTGGCATTTATTGCTAAAGGAATAGAATATAAAAGTAGGGAAGTGTTGCTGCAATTGTACAAGGCATTAGTGAGACTGCACCTAGAGTATTGCGTACAGTTTTGGTCCCCTTACTTGAGGAGGGATGTAGTTGCATTGTAGGCAGTTCAGAGGAGGTTCACTAGATTGATTCCAGAGATGAGGGGTTTGTCTTATGAAGAGAGATTGAGCAGTTTAGGCCTTTACTCTCCAGAGTTTAGAAGAATGAGAGGAGATCTAATTGAGGTATATAAGATGATTAAGGGGATTGACAAAGTAGGTGTAGAGAGGATGTTTCCTCTGGTGGGGCAATCTAGAACAAGAGGTCATAGTTTTAGGATAAGGGGTAGCAGATTTAAAACAGAGATGAGGAGAAATTATTTCTCTCAAAGGGTCGTGTGTCTGTGGAATTCACTACCCCAGAGTGCAGTGGATGCCGGGACATTGGGTAAATTTAAGGAGGAGATTGACAGATTTTTAATTAGTAAAGGGTTGAAGGGTTATGGAGAATGGGCAGGAAAGTGGAGTTGAGGCCGAGATGAGGTCAGCCATGATCGTATCGAATGGCGGAGAAGGCTCGAGGGGCTGAATTGCCTACTCCTGCTCCTAGTTATTATGACCCAATGACCTTATAACTGGGATTGCCAAGACCACACCTATCAATAGGCTATTATTGACAATACATTTTTCATCAGTTTTATTCACACATGTTAAACCTTTTAGCTGGCAACCAGTTAGGTGTTGGTTCTGACGTTGGGACAATTTAGACAAGTGTGCATTTGATATCCACAGGGGAACTTCACCTTCATGGAGTTGTCTCAGATTTTCCCATGTCTGCTCAAGCATCCAAGATCCATAAGCACTGCAGACAATGTTCCTAGCCGTGTCCTCTGAGATGTTACGCCCTTCGCCAATTAGCTCATTAATGGTCCATGCGTGACTCTCAAGTACTGCAAACAAATCCTGAACTGTCCGTGTCAGGGTTTGATCCACACCGAACTGTCTGCTTCGGATCCTTTGTCCCTGTCCTAGGATTTTCTTATGTTGGTCGCTTAATGTCCTGACCTTTTGGTCCACCGCGGCTAGATCGATTGAATTTACCATTGAAGTTCCCGTGTTGATTACCGTGTTGGCATCATTCACCAGGCTATGTTTTTGCACCCTCACCTGAGCAGGGGGTGCAGCCCTTGGCCAACCCCCCAGCACTAAACCAAGATGCCTGTGTTATTACTTGTCTTACCAATGCCCCATACAATGCTTGGGTCTCCACTGGGCACCACTGTGGCAATTTAATGTCAGTGATGTTTATAACAACAGGTACCAGCTCATGGTGTATATTATCATACAAGATATTACTCGTTTTTGTCAGCACTAGTCCATTCTCTGGCCCAGGGTTGAAATTTGGGCAAGAGGGATCTGTCACTTATATCCTTAGTACCCGGGGTCTTCCCCGTCATGTCAGTTACCACTGAGGGGGGGTATGTGATGCAGCCCCGCTGGCAGAAAAATGACATACCTCATGGAAAGGATGCCTTCAGAGAAGATGACTTGCCTGTTGTCCTGTTTGGGGTGGGGGAGGGACAAAAATCAATCCTCCCACACTACAGCAGAGAGATTTAGTTTTAGTTTTTAGTTTTAGAGATACAGCACTGAAACAGACCCTTCGGCCCACCGAGTCTGTGCCAACCATCAACCACCCATTTATACAAATCCAACACTAATCCCATATTCCTACCACATCCCCACCTGTCCCTATATTTCCCTATCACCTACCTATACTAGGGGCAATTTATAATGGCCAATTTACCTACCAACCTGCAAGTCTTTTGGTGGTGGGAGGAAACCAGAGCACCCGGAGAAAACCCACGCAGACACAGGGAGAACTTGCAAACTCCACACAGGCAGTACTCAGAATTGAACCCGGGTCGCTGGAGCTGTGAGGCTGCGGTGCTAACCACTGCGCCACTGTGTCTGTCGTAGGCTAAGCTCCAGGGTATTCGAGTTCCCCTTGCATCCTGTGGTTGAGTTTTGTGATACAATCCAGTCGTCGCTTGGCAGTATGAACCTTTGCTGATTCATTGAAATATAGAAGCATTGAAAAATAGGAGCTGGAGTAGGCCATTCAGCCCTTGGACCCTGCTCTGCCATTCAATATGATCATGGCTGATCATCCAAACTCAGTACCCTGTTCCCGCTTTCTCCCTGTCTCCCTTGATCCCTTTAGCCCGAAGAACTATATCTAACTCTTTCTTGAATATATTTAATGATTTGGCCTCAACTGCTTTCCGTGGTAGAGAATTCCACAGGTTCACCACTCTCTGGGTGAAGAAATCTCTCCTCATCTCAGTCCTAAATGGCTTACCCCTTATCCTTAGATTGTGACCCCTGGTCCTGGACTCCCCCGCCATTGGGATCATCCTTCCTGCATCTAGTCTGTCCAGTCCTGTTAGAATTTTGTAGGTTTCTATGAGATCCCCTCTCATTCTTCTAAACTCTAGCGAATACAAGCCTAATTGACCCAATCTCTCTTCATAGGTCAGTCCTGCCATCGAAGGAATCAGTCTGGTGAACCTTCGCTGCACTCCCACCATAGCAAGAACATCCTTCCTCAGATAAGGAGACCAAAACTGCACACAATACAAGGCCTTGTATAACTGCGGCAAGACATCCTTGCTCCTGTACTCAAATCCTCTCACTATGAAGGTCAACATACCATTTTCCTTCTTAACTGCCTGCTGCACCTGCATGCTTACTTTCAGCGACTGTTGCACAAGGACACCCAGGTCTCGCTGCACCTCCCTCTTTCCCAATCTATCGTCATTCAGATAATAAGCTGCCTTTCTGTTTTTGCCACCAAAGTGGATAACCTCACATTTATCCACATTATACTGCATCTGTCATGTATTTGCCCACTCACTCAACTTGTCCAAATCACACTGGAACTTCTCTGCATCCTTCTCACAGCTCACACTCCCTCCCAGCTTTGTGTTGTCTGCAAACTTGGATTTATTACTCTTCCCCAAGAGACCCCACACAACAAGATTGTTAACTAATCATTTCTCATTACACAATACCCAGTATAGGATGGCCTGTTCTCTAGTTGGTTCCTCAACATATCGGTCCAAAAAACCATCACGTATGCACTCCAGGAATTTCTCCTCGACAGTATTATTGCTAATTTGGTTTGCCCAAGATATATGTAGATTTAAGTCACCCATAATTACAGTTGCACCTTTATTGCATGCATCTCTAATTTCCTGTTTAATGCCATTCTCTACATCACCACTGCTGTTTGGGGTCTATATATAACCCCCACCAACATTTTCTGCCCCTTGGTGTTTTTTATCTCCATCCATATAGATTGCACATTAGGATTCTCTGAGCTAATATCCTTCCTCACGATTGTATTGATTTCCTCTTTTACTAACAATGCTACTCCACCTCTTTTCCCTTTTTGCCTGTCCTACCTAAATATCGAATACCACTGGATGTTCAGTTCCCATCCTTGGTCACCCTGCAAACATTTCTCCATAATCACAACTATATTGTATCCATTTACACATCTATTTGTGCAGTTAATTAGCCTACCTTATTGAGAATAATCCACTCATTGAGACACAATGCCTTTTGGCTTGTCTTTTTAACATTCTTAGTCATCTTAGCATTCTTTCGCACTATGGCCCTATTTGTTTCTTGCCCTTGATTTCTATGCCTTCCATTTTTGCCTTTTTGTTTCCTGTCTTTCGTTTCTATCCCAGTCCCAGGAGCATCAGTATTGTGAACAGCATTCTGTAAGATATAATAGGCCTTTCCAGTCGTCACTGGTCAGCTGTGATTAATTCTGCAAGACAAATTAGTCAGTTATATGTTTCAGCTGCATCCGGTGTTTCCAGCGTCCCTTCCCTCTGATGTCTGCACAGGTGCAGGTATCGCTCGTTATTATTACCTCGTAGGGCCCTATCCATTCAGTCACAAACCCTGACTTCTCGGGCATTACTTTTACCATTACCCTATCGCCAACACTAGGCAACTTCACCTGTTTCTCTTTTGTGTCTGTTTCCATATCACGTATGATCTACTGGTCTCTAACTTCCTGTCTTATAGTTCTCTGAAACCGTTTAACCCTTTCTCTTGCGGGCTCTACTTCCTCACTAACTGCGACAACATCCCCTGGCAATCTCATCGTCCTTCGTGTCATTACTAATTTATCCTGATTATTGTAAAGTCATTTTCTGTATGGAGTGTGTGCCAATACCTTGATAATGTAAAATGTTGTCTCACGCGAGTGGCCGCATTAACCATTTCATGCCATGCTGTTTGTCAAGTCGGTAAACATGTTTGAGACCTATTCTTCAGTGCATTTCACCATGCATTTTGTATGTTAGTTGCTCTGCATGTAACAAACCACATCTGCACACTTACACCAGTATCCCAATAACATGCCACATAGTGGCCAGACTTTCAAATATAGCTCTCTTAAAAACTCATATCTCCAAGAGAAAACTATCAAATTACTTACACTTTCCTGAGTTTCACTGAAAAGCTCTAGGCTTCTTAGAAATTCTACACTATATTAATTTAATGGTTTGAATTCTAATTTCAGCATTGTTTATCCCCAGAATTCCTTTATTAGCTCTTGCGTCTGCCAGATCTCATTGCCAATTCCCAGTAACTATAATTCTATTTAATTTTGATCCCTGGAGAAACTTTACAGTCCAATATTCATTATTCCTTAAAACAGAACTCAAGCATTCCCGTTTGATTCCAGGCATGACTTTATTTTGTTTGTTTTATTCCCTCTATCTTAGATGACATTTTAATTTCTTAAAAGTAACTTGGTAAATTACACTGGATTTTCAACATCTCAAATTATTCCATATTCTAATAACAGTATAGCTGAAGTGATAGGTTTTATTAATGTTCCATTTCACACCTCCCAAAAGAAACTTTGTTTTTTATACTTAGGAACCACCTAGACTTTTTTTTTCAGTTTTCTAAAAAATTGATTTTCCCCTTAAATGTCAAATAAGTTCCCCTTTGAGTGCTTTAAATAACCATTCATATCAATTTAATTTTGTTTATCAATTCGAATGTCTTATGTCCAGACTTGGTGGTATTACATTTATTTTTACATTAAAGACAGAAGTGCTTGCAACTATCTCTCCATCTCAAGCACATTGTATCATCAATAACAGATCAAAGTCCAAATTGTGACTATGCTGTGACATTTGTTGTCTGCAGTTATGTTCTTAAATTCTTAAAGCTGCTGGATCTCTTGCTGTGGCATCAGAATCTATTGTGGCTCTTTGCTTGTCTCCAAGGGGTTGGATCAAAACATTCTCAGCTGCGTCACTTTACGTAACCTTTTTTTTCCCAGATCGAAAAGAACTAAACTCCATTTTAAACTTATTTTTTGGTATCCTTAGGGTTTTAAAACAATAAAATCATTAGTAACATTAGCAACTTCAAAGGAAAGCATCTCCATTAGAGAAGACAGCATTTTAGATTAAACTCCAATTGTTTCCAAACTTCTAACATCCTTTTTAAGAGGTTTCTAATCCAAGGATTTTTGTGATGCAGCCAAGATGATTCCAAATTCCAGTTCACGGCAATAAACATTGAAAAATTTTTCTCAACTTACCAGGTTAGTTAACCTTAGTAGTATCAACTTAATTTAGACTCATTAACTTATAATACTTATTAACGACACAGAACAGAATAGCACATGCTTTTTTTAAAAAGATAAGTAAAATTATGTCAGTTTTCTTGTTCTTTCTCCAGGCGCCTTTTCAAATGACTGTAATAAAACCAAAAACTAAAGAAAAAGTTATTTAACATTCTTCAAACAAAAGATCTAACACCAGCTTCTTAAACAAACTTTAATCTTTCCCATATCTCCTTTGTTTATCCTTCTCTCCCTTAAAACAATATCCAATTTCTGACATTTGCTACTTAAAAACAGTCAGTAAGACATGTCTTCAAGTTTAAATTGCAAAATAAAGCAATAGTAGATTTTAAACGTTGGTCCAATTAAAGCAGTGTTTTAAACTTCAAGTTGGATTTCTGCCGGACGTCTTCAGACCTTCAAGACTGAAGCTAATCGCTTAGAAAATTGTTCATTGCCATTTCACAGTTGCAAAACCAACTTTTAAAATAAAAATAAAAACTTTAATTAAAAATATAATTCAATTTTTATATCCCATTTCTGGGTGCACAATCTTAAAATGAAATGAACACACTCTCAACAATCACTTCCCCACTCATTCAGTTCCAAACAACGTAGAAAAAATGATTTCAAAGTACCAAAAATCTGTGTTAATTCCCTGTCCCGATCCCAAGGAACACACACAGGTTCAACTAGCGCACAACCAAAACATGGCTCAAGGTTCCCACAAAATATACACATGTAAAAATAGAACAAGTAACAGACTCATGCTTTCAACATTAAAGCCAGACAAAGAGTTAACGACTGTCAGCTCCACAGTAACTTGTTTTTACTCTCTTGAAATTTCACTAAACACGTCGTCTTTTATGTTGCTCAGCCATAAACTTAGTCATGGAGCCCTCTGGCCCCCAGTCAAAATGCATTTCATTATTCAACTTTGTCTCTGACATTTTGCTAGCCTCCTGATGCTGGCCAGTGTGGTCTCCTAGCCCCTTCATCACTCCCGACCAGCACAGCTTTCCGTCCTGTTTACTTTACGGTAAGTGGTTCTAACCTCTGCACAGCTTCGGACTTACTGTCCTGCCAGCCCGGTTCTGCCTCCTTACCGCGAGCCTCCTGTCCTAAGTCCTCCTTTAGATTCTTTGGGTACTCAATCGGACCTTCACTTGGGTGGGCTTACTGCCTAACTATGGGTGGTAAATAAAATACTCACCCCCTTGCAGTGCCATTCCGATTGTCCGGTGTAGGTATCCTGCCAACTAGGCTAAACTGTTGTGGGACAACTCTGTCAGCACACGAGGAGACTCAGGTACAGGTAAATGATAATTTATTCGATCATTTGCAAGGAGAGTCCACCTTGGGCAGTCTGAGATAGTGCTCTGATATCACACACAAAGACACAAACTTATATATTGTTCTTCTCACGAAATATGTTCAAACAATGGATGATTGATCATACACTCTAATGAATACGCCATTCTCGTCTTTATCAGTGCCCACTTCAGATGTCTCTAGCCTGAGTCCATTATCTCTTTGTTTCACCTCAGTTGAACATTCCATATTGTGAAGTCTGTACAGATCCCAGCTATCAACCTTCACTCCCTAATCCTGCCTTTGCCCAAACAGGTTTTCTGTTTCTTTCTCATCCTGACTTAATTATATTCTGTTGCGGCACCTTTCAAATGCATTGCTTAATTCTGCTTAACCCCTTCACCCCTATTAATAAAGCCCAGGATACTGTATGCTTTATTAACCACTCTCTCAACCTGTCCTGCCACCTTCAATGACTTATGCACATATATGCCTAGGTCCCTCTGCTCCTGTACTCCCTTTAGAATTGCACCCTTTATTCTATACTGTCTCTCCGTGTTCTTCCTACCAAAATGAATCACTTCACATTTCTCTACATTGAACTTCATCTGGCACCTGTCTTCCCATTCCACCAACTTATCTATGCCCCTTTGAAGTTCTACACTACCCTCCTCACAGTTGACAATGCTTCCAATTTTTGTATCATCTGCAAACTTTTAAATTGTGCCCTGTACACCAAGGTATAGGTCATTAATATATATCAGGAAAAGCAAGGGTCCCAACACTGATCCCTGGGGTGACAGCATTGAAAATGCTGGTCCCTTTAATTAAACAGGACTCATTTTAGTGTTAGAGAGAGCAGGTGATAGTTTTGTATTTAAGGGCTGGGTTTTTTGTCCAGTTGGGGAGCTGCCTCTGGACAGAGTGGGAACTGATGTTTGGCCTGAACTGTGAATTGTCAATAAAACAGTTGTGGATCAGAGACTGTCATCGGCTTCCTCATTTTGGTGACTGGACATCTGACTGTTTAACGTGGGCAACTCCACGACAAACCTTCCTCCAGCAAGAAAAACATCCATTAGCCACTACTCTTTGTTTCCTGTCACTTAGCCAATTTCGTATCCATGTTGCTACTGTCCCTTTTATTCCATGAGCTACAAGTTTGCTCACAAGTCTGTTGCGTGGAACTGCATCAACTGCTTTTTGAAAGTCAATGTACACCACATCAACAGCATTGCCCTCATCAACCCTCTCTGTTACCTCCCTAAAAAAATTCCAACATGTTAGTTAAACACGATTTACGTTAATTAAGGAAAGACAGCATGGATTTTCTAACTCCATGTGACTATTGATTTTGTCCCAAATTATTATTTCGAGAAGTTTTCCCACCACTGAAGTTAAACTGACTGGCCTGTAGTTGCTGGACTTATCTTTACACTCTTTTTTGAACAAGTGTGTAACATTTGCAATTTTCCTGTCCTCTGGCACCACCCTCGAGTCTAAGGAAGACTGAAAAATTATGGCCGGTGCCTCTGTGATTTCCACCCTCACTTCCCTTAGTATCCTTGAATGCATCTCATCTGGTCCTGGTGTTTTATTCACTTTAAGTGCAAACAGCCTATCTAATACTTCCTCCTTATCAATTTTAATCTCCTCTAGTCTCTGACTTACTTCCTCTTTCAAAATTGCTTGGGTTGCATCTTCTTCCTTGGTAAAGACAGATGCAAAGTATTCATTTAATATCTCGGCTATGACTTCTGCCTCCATGAGTAAATCCTCTTTCTGAAACCTAATTGGCCCCATTCCTCCTTTTACCAACTTGTTGCTATTTATATGCCTGTAGAAAATGTTGGGATTTCCTTTACTGCTAGCTGCCAGTCTCTCCTCATACTCTCTCTTTGCTTCTCTTATTTTCTTTTTCACTTTCTCTCTGGACCTTCTATATTCAGCCTGGTTCTCAATAGTATTTTCTACCTGGCATCTGTCATAAGCACATTTTTTCTTCTTTATCTTAATCTCTACCTCTTTTGCCATCCAGGGAGCTCTGGATTTGTTTGCCTACTATTCCCCTTCGAGGGAACATACCTTGACTGTACCGAACTATCTCTTCTTTGAAGGTTGTTCATCATTGTTCATCTACTAGCTTTCCTGTCAGCTTTTGTCTCCAATATATTCACCCCAGCTCCATTCTTATTGAAATTGGCCCATTGAAATTGGCCTTCCCCCAGTTAATTATTCTTACCCTGGATTGCTCATTGTCCTTTTCCATAGTCAGACTAAACCTTATGATACAATGATCACTATCCCCTAAATTCTCTCCTACTGATACTTGATCCACTTTTCCCATCTCATTCCCCAGAACCAGGTCTGGCAGTGCCTCCTTTCTCATTGGACTACCAACATGCTGTATAGAACATTTTCCTGAACACACTCTAGGAACTCATGCCCCTCACTGCCCTTTACACTAACATTACCCCAGTCCAGAGAGTGGTTGTGCAGAGTGACTGTGACACTGTTCCATCTGGGAGTGTCCAGAGTCTCCATACAGAGTGACACTGGTCCTTCTGGAAGCCTTTGAAGCCAGGCTCACCAAAAAAAAGTACAGATTTCCTGAGGCTCAGACACCCATGCTCTTTACAAGGCTAAATTTGTTAATGTTGCCCTGATTTTAGGTGAATACAATGGTGTAACAATGTAGAATCTAGACCTCAGCATTCCTTTGGTGTGCAGTGTAAGTTATAGTCAAGGACATGATTATTAGCTAGAACAAATGTTAGCTAAGCAAAGTGGATGTTCTTGGAGTTGTCACATTCTGTCAGTGAGTTTACATATTTGGATCTCCAGATCAATTCAGAAGAAAGACCTATTGTTAAATTTTCCACTGACTGGCAGATTGAATAGAGCCTCAGGAAACCTAACATCGCCAGCACTGGCAATTTGATAGTTTTACACTCATCACAACCTCTCCTTTATGTTGCTGGTAATATTTATCACATTGCGAACAAAAGCTATTCATTTCAAATGATTTGTCTGTTCACCCAGAACAGTGTCACAGATGAAACTACTTCAGAATGCAGTCTGCAACATTAGTTGTGCTTGCTGCAACTATGAAATGCCAATGCATTTAATTTGCTGGCACATAGTTCATTAAGTTTCAGTCGCAGGGCAGGAACATCATGGCTGTGGAATGTGTGATGCTCCAAGCCAAAAATAAGATCAGATAGAATTGGAGACGACTGTTCGAAAATCCATGATGCCTTGTGACTTGGAGCTGGATGAAATGATATCAAACTTCAGTCAGGGGAACTGATTGACTGAGAAGGGTGCTTAACTTATTTGACCAATATCCGATTATTTTGTGTTCTGCAGCAGGATTCTAAATGAAGGAAGTTCTGCAGTGACAGTCAGTCACCGCACATTATGTTGCCAGATATGAAGAGTACGGTAGTAAAAAAAAATTACAGCAGTTATAGGAAAAAAGCATGAAGAGATGATGCAAATAATTAGCTGAGGCCCAATATTGGGCTGTTCAGTTCATACCTCCCACATCTTATGTGTCTTTACAATGAGTCTGACCCTGACAACTGAACTCTCTATGTTGCAACACATACGATAATGTTACCAGCATCAAAAATATAAATGAGCAATAAAAATGGTCAGAGATATAATGAGTTAGAAGTTGCTCGAAAGTATATCGTCATGCCTTCTCTTTCTGTGTCCATTTGTGGAGTCTTTGGGCTGAATTTTATCAGACCCCTGACATTGCCGGTCGAAGCGGGGGTGGGGCCCGGAAAATACTACGAGTAGAGGCCCGGCACGGGCCTTGAAGCCAGGAAGGTCTCGGGGCGGCAGCCCCCACCCTCGCTGCATGGTGAGAAAACCTTAATTTAAATTTGTTAATAATGTTTAATGAATGAATAATTACTTGCCTTTCAGCGATGGCCGTCCCATGCCGATATTCCGGCCGGTGGCTGGAAGTCCTATGCCTTCGGATTTCCGAGGCGTAAACTCCTCTGCGGGAGGAGTGAATTTTTTAGGGCATTGGAGGCGGGGAGGAGCGGCAAAAACAAACGTGATTGGTTAAGGGGATGGTGGGAAGGGGTTGTATGTTAAAGGAAAGAAGTTCGGGAGGGAAAGGTCATTATGGAAAATTTACTTTTTTGGGGGATAGAGGACAAATAATAAATGGATTATTCATTGGGGGGGGCGGGGGGGAGATGGTATTGGAAGTGTGAATGAAATTTGATTTTAATTGTTTGTAAAACCTGTCTCTTTAAACATTAAAATGAAACAGAAGTGCCTGAAGTCCTTTCAAAATGGCGCCGGCGTCTACATGGTGGCACTGGGTGCCGTTGCCGGGAAAAGAGTGCCTGCTTCCTCTATGTCACCAGGGGTGGGCAGTCCGCCCCCTCCATCTTAATGAGCCACCACACGGAATATCGCAGCGGCTCCGCGACACATGTTTCACAAGCGGCGAGCTATAAAAATTCAGCTCCTCCTGCCAGTATCCTTGCATTACCCTATTTGAACACTAGAGGTCACATTTCACCATTGGTCATTCTTCTTCTTCTTCTCCTTCTTCTTCTTCTTTGGCCTCCTTGTCTCGGGAGACAATGGGTAAGCGCCTGGAGGTGGTCAGTGGTTTGTGGAGCAGCGCCTGGAGTGGCTATAAAGGCCAATTCTAGAGTGACAGGCTCTTCCACAGGTGCTGCAGATAAAATTGGTTGTCGGGGCTGTTACACAGTTGGCTCTCCCCTTGCGCCTCTGTCTTTTTTCCTGCCAACTGCTAAGTCTCTTTGACTCGCCACACTTTAGCCCCGCCTTTATGGCTGCCCGCCAGTTCTGGCGATCGCTGGCAACTGACTCCCACGACTTGTGTCTACTTCATGTCGCGTTTGCAGACATCTTTAAAGCGGAGACATGGACGGCCGGTGGGTCTGATACCAGTGGCGAGCTCGCTGTACAATGTGTCTTTGGGGATCCTGCCATCTTCCATGCGGCTCACATGGCCAAGCCATCTCAAGCGCCGCTGGCTCAGTAGTGTGTATAAGCTGGGGATGTTGGCTGCCTCGAGGACCTCTGTGTTGGAGATGCGGTCCTGCCACCTGATGCCAAGGATTCTCCGGAGGCAGCGAAGATGGAATGAATTGAGACATCGCTCTTGGCTGACATACATTGTCCAGGCCTCGCTGCCGTAGAGCAAGGTACTGAGGACACAGGCTTGTTACACTTGAACTTTTGTGTTTCGTGTCAGTGCGTCATTTTCCCACACTCTCTTGGCCAGTCTGGACATAGCAGTGGAAGCCTTTCCCATGCGTTTGTTGATTTCTGCATCTAGAGACAAGTTACTGGTGATAGTTGAGCCTAGGTAGGTGAACTCTTGAACTACTTCCAGAGCGTGGTCGCCGATATTGATGGATGGAGCATTTCTGACGTCCTGCCCCATGATGTTCGTTTTCTTGAGGCTGATGGTTAGGCCAAATTCGTTGCAGGCAGCCGCAAACCTGTCGATGAGACTCTGCAGGCACTCTTCAGTGTGAGATGTTAAAGCAGCATCGTCAGCAAAGAGGAGTTCTCTGATGAGGACTTTCCGTACTTTTTGGTCTTCGCTCTTAGACGGGCAGGGTTGAACAACCTGCCACCTGATCTTGTGTGGAGGAAAATTCCTTCTTCTGAAGACTTGAACGCATGTGAGAGCAGCAGGGAGAAGAAAATCCCAAACAGTGTAGGTGCGAGAACACAGCCCTGTTTCATGCCACTCAGGATAGGAAAGGGGTCTAGTGAGGCACCGCTATGCTGAATCGTGCCTTTTATATTGTCATGGAATGAGGTGATGATACTTAGTAGCTTTGGTGGACATCCGATCTTTTCTAGTAGTCTGAAGAGACCACGTCTGCTGACGAGGTCAAAGTCTTTGTTGAGATCAATGAAAGCAATGTAGAGGGGCATCTGTTGTTCACGGCATTTCTCCTGTAGCTGGCGAAGGGAGAACAGCATGTCAATGGTGGATCTCTCTGCTCGAAAGCCACACTGTGCCTCAGGGTAGACACGCTCAGCCAGCTTCTGGAGACTGTTTAAAGTGACTCGAGCGAAGACTCGAGCGTAGCGGCTCTGCGACGCATGTTTCACAAGCGGCGAGCTATAAAAATTCAGCTCCTCCTGCCAGTATCCTTGCATTACCCTATTTGAACACTAGAGGTCACATTTCACCATTGGTCATTAGTTCCACAAAATTCAGCTTTGAATTCAATGATGTCCCAACTGATAGTAAGGATCGAAAACATCTGCAAAAGGGATGTATTCAAATTAAGTTATAAACTACATTTAAAAGATTTAACGTTTATTTTTAAAGGAACTTGGCTGGCGTATTCACCGTGGTAGAATTTTCTTCTGATTATCAATAGGGACAGAAATATTTCTGTCCTTGCCTTAGCCCATCTGCTGCTGAAACCTCATCCATACTTTTAACACCTCTAGACCCGACAATTCAATGCTTTCCTGGCCAACCTTCCACCCTCCATAAACTTCAGCTCATCCAAAATGCTGCTGCCTGTTTCCTAACTCACACCATGTCCCTATCCCCCATCTGTTCACTGACCTACACTGGCACCAAGTTTACCTAATGGTTCCAATTTAAAATTCTCATCCTTGTTTCTAAATGCTGTTATGACTAGGTGAGAAAGGTGTCTAGGGGTCAGTCTCAGTCTTCACCTGGTCTTACTGTAACAGGGTTGAATTTTAAACACATTGTGTGTTTAGCTCCCCCTTGGTGAATCCTTGTTCACTGCTTTCCAATTATAAGGCAAAGAAACCAGCACAAATAGGTTTTCATCGGTTTAAAGAAGAAAAGTTGAAATTTATTAAACTTAAACTCTAATTCGGTTGATGCCCCTGGATACACAACCTGCCCATGCTAGCATGCATACGTGATACACATATGCAAATAGAGACAGAAAAGAGCAGAAGAAAAATAAAGTGGAAAAGTTTGAGGCAACATCTGAAGAGTTTTTTGTTACGGTTCTTCGAGCTCACTGTAGAGTCCTTCATTGCAGGTAGATCTTGCTTTTCGTTGGGGCCCAGTATTCTTCTTAAACCTTGTTCGTTGTAGGAAACTTTTCTATCTTCGGGTTCATGTGTCTTCAGTGGATTCAGAGGCTGGTGAGAAAGAGATGGGAGCAGGCAGACAGGAGAGGCTGTGGCAAGCCAGCCAGGAGAGATCTTCTCAGTCCAGGTGCAAACAGTCTTTTCTTTCAAACTCTCTGTGGCTAGTTCAAAAAAACCCTGGAACAGCCAGTTAGTTATGTGACCAATTGGATTGTATCACCTTAGCAGTCTCTGGAATGTTCCTCTTACACACAATACCTGGTGATCAAGGTCCATTGTGGGTTGAATGTGTCAGGGAATGGCCCTTTGCCCTTCCAATCACCATCTGTTAATATGCAAATGTCTTTTCCAGCCATGGCTGATCTGTTTAACAAGTCATTTCCTCACTCCAGCAACAGTTTAAAAACAATGGTCATGACAAAATTAATGTGCCTCATTCTTAGCAGGTGGGGGGGCCTCACATGACAATGCCTTCATGGACTTACTCCTCCCTGTCTCTGTAACCTTCCTCAGCCCCTTCCCCTGAACTCACCATTCCTCTGGCTTTAGCAACACCCCCCACCCCCCCTCCATCTCAGCATTGACAGTCGTGCCTTCAGCCATTCAAGTCTCACACTGGAATTCTCTCCCTAAACCTCTCCTCCTCTCTCTCACTCTCTTCCTTTAAGTCCCTCATTGAAACTCAGGCCTTTGACCAAACCTTTGGTTACACCCTCCTAATATCCCTTCTTTGACTGGCATTTTTTTTATCCTACACCTTTGTGAAGTGCCTGGGATTTTATTCTCTATTAAAGCTATTGCAATTGTTGTTGCTGTTGTTGTAGTAGTAATGGCGGAGGTCATTGTAGTAATAGTGGCAGTAATAGTGGCAGTAATAGTGGCAGTAATAGTGGTAGTAATAGTGGTAGTAGCAATCACATTCATCGCAGTATTGTGAACTCCATTTGTTTGGTATGGTTTGAATTGGGTCCAGCTCGCCCTAAACCTAACTACATGCTAGAGCGGAACCTTAAACCCAAGAACCTGATGTTTCTGCTCAGTTGCACAGTTTATCTGCAGTGCAATTCACCTGAAATCAGCCAGCCCAGCGCAAAAGAGCGAGGAATTTTTAGCACAAATTACATCCAGTGTAAATCAAGTTTCTCTGATCTATTGCGCTGGCTTCAAAAACATCGTGCTGGATACAACCCCTCCCACAAGCCTGGCCATGCCTCAGAGCGAATTAATCACCAAGGTGAGTTTCAGCTAATTGTATCAATTTGTGGGCCTCTTAAAATGAAGATTTCTTTAGGCACGTGGACAGTAATAGGCATCTTTTAAAAACTTTAAAATATTTAAATATACTGAGAAATTGAATATTGTACATCACTGAAGCCAGTAAATAGATTTGTATAGTTTTATTTGAAAAGTCATTTTCAGTTACTTAAACTCAAGTAACTCACAGGCAACTCTCTCCCTCTTTCCATTGTCCCTCTCTCCCTCCCTCTTGACATCTCTCACTCCCTCCCTTTCTGCATCCACATCTCTGCCTTCAGCTCTCAGCACCTTACCCTCCCTTTCTCATTTTTCTTCTTCTTCCTTGAATCTCTTCGAATCATAAAATCTTACAGCATTGAAGGAGGTCATTTGGCCCTTTGTGCCTGTGCTCTCTTTGGTACAGCTATCCAATTAGTCCCACTCCCACACCCTTCCCCATATCTCTGCAAACTTTTCCTTTTCTAGTAGATACCTAATTGCCTTTCAAAAGTTACTATTGAATCTGCTTCCAGGCAGTGCATTCCAGATCATAACAACTCACTCTTTCACAAAAGTTCTCCTCATCTCCCCTCTGGTTCTTTTTCCAATTATCATAAATCCGTGTCCTTTGGTTACCAGCCATTCTGCCACTTGAAACAGTTTCTCCCTCTTTACTCTCAATGTTGTTAAATCTCCCCTTAATCGTCTCTGCTTGAAGGAGAACAATCTCAGCTTGCTTTTATTGTTCTTCCATTATTATTTTTGCTGTTTCATTTCATTTGTTTCTTCCTATTTCCATCCCAGGCTGAGCTTTGCCACTTGTGAAACTGTTCTGACTTCTCTCCAGGTGAACATGACTTCTTCTCACTTAATGCCCCAGCTGCTAAATTTTTGAATTCATGGTAGACATTGTGAAACATTAAGAGAAAAAATAACATATGGATTAAACATATTGGATTTGCAATGAAAGGGGTCACTGTTCCTAATGTTTTTGGACCAGTCGAATCACACAGGATGATTAGATTGAAAAGAAAGCTTTGTTTTTGCAAAAGGTACTCAATTACCTTTGGGATTACCAGTCGCGAGTACATTAAATAAACAACGGGAATGATCAATATTTTGTGAGTTTAATACATGTAGTCCAGCACTGATGTTGCTCAGTCTAGCAGCTAAATTTATAACATTGGTGGTCTCCTGTGCTGTGGGCCTTGGCACTTAACATGGATTTCACAAAGAAAACAGTATCCTTGAATCTATCCAATTCATTTAGCCTCTGGCGGAAAGATTATGCAAACTTCGTCTGCGGAGCATTACCTTTTCTGGACAAAGTTCTTCTGCCATTAAACATTATATACATCTTTGATTAGTTGCATTCCTTGAGGTTACATTCAGGACCTACCAGTAAAAGAGTGAAAGACCTGAACTTACATAACACCTAAGTAGTTCTCAAAGCAGTTCACAGATATTACATCACTTTCAAAGTGTAGGCACTGTTATAATGTAGGCAGGTGTAGTAAGGTAATTCAGGGCAAGGTCCATAATCAACAATGAGATAATGGGCGGCACAGTGGCGCAGTGGTTAGCACCGCAGCTTCACAGCTCCAGGGACCCGGGTTCGATTCTGGGTACTGCCTGTGTGGAGTTTGCAAGTTCTCCCTGTGTCTGCGTGGGTTTCCCCCGGGTGCTCCGGTTTCCTCCCACAAGCCAAAAGACTTGCAGGTTGGTAGGTAAATTGGCCATTACAAATTGTCACTAGTATAGGTAGGTGGTAGGGAAATATAGGGACAGGTGGGGATGTTTGATAGGAATATGGGATTAGTGTAGGATTAGTATAAATGGGTGGTTGATGGTCGGCACAGACTCGGTGGGCCGAAGGGCCTGTTTCAGTGCTGTATCTCTAATCTAATCTAATCTAAATAAATGACCAATTTCAGTGATGTTGGTCAAGTAGGAGCTCATGCACCTTTTTGTCACAAAGATTGAGACCATTTAGCTGTCTCTGTTGCCTCTCTCTCTTCCCCTAGCTCACTGGGCCAAACTTCACCTAATGTTCCCCACTGCCCTAGCCCTGAACTCACAACTTTCTCTTGATTCTATTCCATCTCCTGCCTTATTCTCTCTGTGCTCATCCTGTCCATGAGATCTACCTCCTGCTGCTGTGACCATAATCCGACCAAGCTACTGACCACCCAACTTCCCTTCCTGGTCCACATGTTAGCTGATATTGTTAACGGTTCTCTCTCCTCAAGCACTATCCCCTTCAAATCTACCACAGTTAGCCTCCACCTCAAAGAAAATCGCCCTTCACGCCTCTGTCCTTGCAAACTACTGCCCCCTTCTCCAATTTCCCCTCTCCAAAGTCCTTGCACATTTTGTCGCCTCCTAAATCCATGCCAGCTTTCCCACAATTCCATATTTGAATCTCTTCAATTAGGTTTTGTACCCCACTACAGTACTGAAATGGCCCTTATCAAAGTCACAAATGACATGCTATGTGACTATGATCCCTCCTCATCCTTCTCAAACTGTCTGCAGCCTTCGACATATTTGACCACACCATCCTCCTCCAACGTCTCTCCTCCAGCATCCAGCTTAATCAAACTGCTCTTGAATGGTTCCATTCTTATCTATCAAATCATAGTCAGAGAATCTCCTGCAATGACTTCTCTTCCCACTCCAACACCTTTACCTCTGGTGTGCCCCAAAGATCTATCCTTGGTCCCCAGCTATTTCTTATCTCCATGTTGCCCCTCGGCAATATACGAAAACACATCATGCTTACATGTAGAATCATAGAACCATAGAAAAGTTACATCACAGAAAGAGGCCATTCAGCCCATCGTGTCTGTGCCAGCTGAAAAAAACTAGCCACCCAATCTAATCCCACCTTCCAGCACCTGGTCCGAGGCCTTGCTGGTTACAGCATTTCAGGCACAGGTCCAGGTACCTCTTAAATGAGTTGAGGGTTTCTGCCTCCACCACTAATTCCAGATACCCAGCACCCTCTCGGTGAAAATGTTTTTCCTCATGTCCCCTCTAATCCTTCTACCAATCACCTTAAATCTGTGCCCCCTGGTAATTGACCTCTCCGCTAGGGGAAACAGGTCCTTCCTGTATACTCTATCAAGGCCCCTCATAATTTTGTACACCTCAATTAAGTCACCTCTCAGCCTCCTCTGTTCTAAGGAAAACAACCCTAGCCTATCCAATCTTTCCTCATAGCTGCAATTTTCCAGCACTGGCAACATTCTTGTAAATCTCCTCTGTACTCTCTCCAGAGCAATTATGTCCTTCTTGTAATGTGGTGACCAGAACTGTATGCAATACTCCAACTAAGGCTGAACCAATGTTTTATACAGTTCCAGCATTGTATCCCTGCTTTTATATTCTCTACCTCGGCCAATAAAGGAAAGCAATCCATATGCCTTCTTCACCACTTTATCTACCTGTCCTGCCATCTTCAGGGACTTGTGGACATGCATTCCAAGGTCTCTCACTTCCTCTGTCCCTCTCAATATCTTCCCGTTTATTCTGTATTCCCCTGTTTTGTTTGCTCTTCCCAAATGCATTACCTCACACTTCTCTGGATTGAATTCCATTTGCCACTTTTCTGTCTACTCAACCAAACCATTGATATCTTTCTGGAGTCCACAGCTGTCCGCTTCACTATCAACTACACAGACAATTTTTGTGTCATCGGCAAATTTCTCAGTCATGCCTCCCACATATAAGTCCAAATCATTATTAGTTACCACAAACAGCAAGGGACCCAACACTGAACCCTGTGGAACGCCACTGGAAACAGCTTTCCATTTGCAAAACATCCGTCGAACATTACCCTTTGTTTCCTGTCATTGAGCCAATTTTGGATCCAACTTGCCACATTTCCCTGTATCCCATGGGCTTTTACTTTTCTGACCAGTCTGCCATGCGGGACCTTGTCAAATGCCTTACTAAAATCCATGTAGACCACATCCACTGCAGTACCCTCATCAATCCTCCTTGTTACTTACTCAAAAAATCCAATTAAGTTGGTAAGACTTGACTTTCTCTTAACAAATCCATGCTGACTATCCCTGATTAATCCATGCCTTTCTAAGTGGCAGTTTATCCTGTTCCTCAGAATTGATTCTAATAATTTGCCCACCACCGAGGTCAGACTGACTGACCTGTAATTATTTGACCTATCGCTCGCACCCTTTTTTAAACAATGGTACAACATTCGCAATCCTCTGGTACCTCGCCTGTATCTAGTGAGGATTTGAAAGTGATCTTCACAGCATCCCTTATTTCCTGCATGGCTTCCTTTCACAGCCTGGGATACAATCCATCCAGCCTTGTGATTTATCCACTTTCAAGGATGTCAGACCCTCTAGCACTTCCTCTCTCATTTAGCTTATCATATCTAATATTTCACACTCCTCCTCCTTAACTACAATGTCTGCATCAACCGTCTCCTTTGTGAAGACAGAGACAATGTACTCATTAAGAGCCCTGCCCACATCTTCTGCATCAACGCATAAGTTCCCTTGTACATCTCTGATAGGCCCTACCTTTTCCTTAGTTATCCTCTTAATGTACTGATAAAACATTTTCGGTTTTTCTTTGATTTTACCAGCCATTATTTTTTCATGTCCTCTCTTTGCTTTCCTAATTTCCTTTTTTACTTCACCCCTGCACTTTCTATACCCCTCTAGCCTTTCTAAAGTATAATATTTTTGTGATCATCATAAGCTTTCTTTTTGTGCTTTATCTTGCCTTGTATGCTTCTAGATAACCAGGAGGCTCGAGATTTGGCCGTACCACCCTTTATCTTTGTGGGGATAGGTCTACACTGTGCCCATAGAATCTCGCTTTTGAATGCCTCCCACTGGTTTGCCACTTATTTTCCTTCAAGTAGCTGTATCCAGTCCATTTTCGCCAGATCACCTCTCAGCTTCGCAAAATTATACCTTTCCCCAATTTATAACTTTTACTCCTGTTCTTTGTCCTTTTCCATAATAATGCTAAATATAACTGTATTATGGTCACAATCTCCAAAATGGTCATCCACTGCTACTTCATCCACTTGCCCAGCTTCTTTACCGAAGACTAAATCTAGAATTGCACCCCCTCTCGTTGAGCTTGTTACATGCTGGCTAAAAAAGTTCTCTTGAACACAGTTCAAGAATTTTGTGCCCTCTGTGCCCTTCACACTGTTTATATCCCAGTTGATATTCGGGTAGCTGAAATCCCCAACTATTATTGCCCGATTGTTTTTGCACACAGAAATTTGCCTACACATTTGTTCTTCTGTCTCCCTCTCACCATTTGGGGCTCTATGGGATACTTCTAGTAGTGTGGCTGCCCCTTTTTCATTTCTGAGCTCAACCCACATGGCCTCATTTAATGATTTGTTTAGCATATTATCCCTCCTCACAGCTGTAATTAATTCTTTAAGTAATAATGCTGCACCCCCTCCTTTTTTATCCCCCTCTCTATCCTGCCTGAAAACTCTACCTCCAGGGATGTTGAGCTACCATTTTTCCCCCTCTTTAAGCCAAGTTTCCAATGAAATCATGCTGCCATGTATCTATCTGTGCCCTCAGTTCATCAGCTTTATTTACTGTACTCCTTGCATTTATGTAAATTCTAAAGTTACAGACGCAGATTTGATTCCAGGATGGTATGTTGCCTCCCTGTTGCAAGGGTCATGGATATCACCGAGTGGCTACAGGGCATTCTGGAGGGCGATGGTGCATAGCCAGAGGTTGTGGTCTACATTGGTACCAATGATATAAGTAGAAAAAGGGTTGAGGTCCTGCAGGCTAAGTTTAGGGAGTTAAGAAAGAAATTAGTAAGCAAGGCCATGTGCTTGTGAGTATAGAAATAGGAAAATACACCAGATGAATGCATGGCTGGAGAAATGGTGCAGGAGGTAGGGGTTCAGATTTCTGAAGCATTGAGACCGGTTCTGAAGAAGCTGGTTTAACATTGCCAAATTCCCATGCTGCACACTTCTTAATCTTTGCTTCTTCTGTCTTTCAGAGTCACTCGCTAATTTTCTGCCTCCCATTCCCTGCGCTGAATTTGTCCCATCTGAAACTTCCCTCAGGTTCCCATCCTCCTGCTAATCTAGTTTAAACCATCTCCAACAGCATTAGCAAACCTTCCTACAAGGATATTCGACCCACTCCTGTTCAGGTATAGACCGTCCAGCTTGTACAGATCCCAGCTTCCCCAGAACCGGTCTCAATGCTTCAGAAATCTGAACCCCTCCCTCCTGCACCATTTCTCCAGCCATGCATTCATCTGGTGTGTTTTCCTATTTCTATACTCACTAGAACATGGCCTTGCTTGCTAGTCTCTTTCCTAACTCCCTAAACTCAGCCTGCAGGACCTCAACCCTTTTTCTACCTATATCGTTGGTACCAATGTAGACCACAACCTCTGGCTGTGCACCATCGCCCTCCAGAATGCCCTGTAGCCACTCGGCGATATCCATGACCCTTGCAACAGGGAGGCAACATACCATCCTGGAATCACATCTGCGTCTGCAACTTTAGAATCCCCTATCACTATTGCTCTGCTGTCTTTTCATCTCCCTCCCTGCACAGCTGAGCCACCCATGGTGCTCTGGACATGACTCTCACTTCACTCTCCAGAGGAACCCTCATGCCTATCGGTACTCAGAACTGAATACCAGTTAGAAAGTGGGATGCCCTCCGGGAACTCCTGCACTACTTGCCTTGTCCTTCGTGGCTGTCTGGCAGCCACCCAGTCCCTCTCTACCTGCGCTCTCTTAAGCTGCGGGGTGACCACCTCCTGAAACATGTTATCCATGTGTATCTCATCCTCACAAAATCATCTCAGTGACACCAACTGCTCCTCGAGTTCCAGGATTTGGCGCTCAAGTTTTTGCATTTGGTGACACTTTCTGCACATGTAGTTGTCCAGGACATGGGTAGGGTCCTAGAGTATCCACATGGCACAGGATGTGCATTCAACAGGTATGAGCAGCCTTGCCATGCCTCGAATTATTTATTTACTGCACTAAAATTGGAATTTAAGTAAACACAATAAAATGGCACAAATAAAATAAGCAGAAAAAAGATAATATGGAAGTAAGAAAATGTTCACTAGATACCGATTAGCTCCCTGTGCCTCGCCACTCTCTCTCCCCTCTCGTGCTGTTTGTAGCTCTGAAGTCTCACGCAACCAATCACTTACTTGCTTCCCTGTGCTGTCACACCTCAATGTTTCTTTCTGATTATGTGCTGTGCTGTTGGAGATGTGGAAATGTGTTGTTACCAGAATTAATCTACCTTACCACTATTAATATACCCTACCAAAACTCCTCTCTCCTGATGTGCTCTGCCACTGTGTCTCTGCCATAGTCCCTGCTCTCTTTTTAAACTCTACTCTCCCGATGTGCTCTGCTGTTGTGTCTCTGCCAGTAGTTCCTGCTCTCTTTTTAAACTCTACTCTCCCGATGTGCTCTGCTGTTGTGTCTCTGCCGTAGTCCCTGCTCTCTTTTTAAACTCCTCTCTCCTGATGTGCTCTGCCATTGTGTCTCTGCCGTAGTCCCTGCTCTCTTTTTAAACTCCTCTCTCCCGATGTGCTCTGCTGTTGTGTCTCTGCCGTAGTCCCTGCTCTCTTTTTAAACTCCTCTCTCCTGATGTGCTCTGCCGCTGTGTCTCTGTGGGTGGTTCCTGCTCACTTTTTAAACTCCTCTCTCCCGATGTGCTCTGCCGCTGTGTCTCACCACTAACTCTGAACCACTGCACTCTGATTTATCACACTGCTTGTCTGACATCCAATGTCGGATAAGCACAACATTTCTCCAAAGAAAAATTGGGAAGACTAAAGCAATTTTCCTTGGTTTCTGCCCCCAACTCCATTCCCTGACCATCGTTTCCATCCCTGATGACTGACTGAAGCTGAAACCATTCACAATCTTGGTGTCACGTTTGAACCCGAGATGAATCCAACCACATATCCACTTTATTATTAAGGCCGTCTACTTTTACGTGCATAATGTTGCCTGACTCCACCCTTGCCTCAACAAAGATGCTACTGAAACCTTCATCCATGCCCTTGTTGTCTCTCGACTTGACTATTCCATTGGTTTCCTGGATGGCCTTCCAGTTTCCACACTGCATAAATTTAAACTCACATTAGGTCCTGTTCACCCATCACCCCTATGCTTGCTGACCTACATTGGCTCCTGGTCTGATGACGTCTCAATTTTAAAACCCTCATCCTTGTTTTCAAACTCCTCATTGGCTTCAGCCCTCTCTATCTCTGTAAACTGTTCAACCCTACAACCCTCCGAGGTATCTGTGCTCCTCCTTTCTGTCTCTTGAGCATCCCCAATTTTAATTGCATTACTATTGGCAGCCATGCTTTCAGCTGCCTAGTCCATAAACTCTGGAATTCCCTCCCTAAACCTCTCTACCTCTCTTTCCTCCTTAAAGATGCTCCTTAAAACCTATCTCTTTGACCAAGCTTTAGGCTTATTGACTTATGCGGTTATGTGTCAAATTTTGCTTTATAATGCTCCTGTGAAGCACCCTGGGATATTTTATTACATTAAAGGTGTTATATAAATACAATTTGTTCTTGGTCTAATATTTCATTATCTGTTGATGAGATGTGGCTGGTCACTTTAAATTTGGATACAGTTAACTGGGTTTATACTTGTTATAAAAAAATAAAGATTTACATTTCTCGCCCCTTTCATGACCTCGAACATCCAAAGTGCTTTACAGCCAATGAAGTGCTCTTCAATACTTTTCACTATTGTAAGGTAGGAAACAGAGCAGCTAATTTACACACAGCAAAATCACACAAATAGTAATGTGAGAAATGACCTGATCATGTTTTTCGATGTTAGTTGAGGGATAAATATTGGCAAGCACACCATGGCTTTAAAATAATGCCATGGGATCTTCTATGTCCACCTGAGAGAGCAGGCAAAGCCTCGGTATAAAGTCTCGATCTAAAGATGTCACCTCCAACACTCTCTCATTAGCGCATTGGGAGTGTCAACCTGCATTCTGTGCTCAGGCCTCTGGAAGTTGGGGGGCTAGAACCCATGATCTTCTGATGAATGGATAAACATCACTGTCTAGTTTGGAAAACATCACTTCAAAGGCATTATTTTGATACAATTGCATTTTGGTTTAAAAAGCAAGCAGAAAATCATTTAGATACAGGGGTAGACCATTCAACCCCTCGAGTCTATTCTTCCATTTAATAAGATCATGGGTAATGTTCTCTCTAATTTCCTTTCACTGTGCATGGCCTGTTTCTTGCATTGTGCGGTCACTTTAAGATTGTGGCGCGGCTGCACATGTACGTGCTTTAAAGGGACTGCTGCTCATATGTGACCTGTTTGTCCCCTGCACATTCCCGATTGCTCGGCGTCTAAGCACCCATGCAGCTTAGAGGGAACATTGATCATGGCTGATCCGCATCTTAATTCCATCTTCTCGTTTGGCTCCACATTCCTTAATACCCTTGGATTACAAAGATCTATCGATCTTGGATTTAAATTTATTAATTGACCTAGCATCTACTGCTGTTTGTGGGAAAGGGTCCCATTATTCTACAGCCATTTGTATGAAGTAGTATTTCCTAACTTCTCCCCTGAATGGCCTGGCTCTGAGTTTAAGTGATGTCTACTCGTCCTAGACTTTCCCACTAGCAGAAACTGTTTCTCTCCATCCACCCAATCAGTTTATTTCAAAATACTAAAAAACTCAGTCAAATTACCCCTTAACCTTCTATATTCAAGGGAATACAAGGCTAGTTTATGCAATAAAAACAAGAAATGCTGGAATCACTCAGCAGGTCTGGCAGCATCTGTGGAAAGAGAAGCAGAGTTAACGTTTCGGGTCAGTGACCCTTCATCGGAACTGACAAATATTAGAAAAGTCACAGGTTATAAGCAAGTGAGGTGGGGGTGGGGCAAGAGATAACAAAGGAGGTCTAGATTGGACCAGGCCACATAGCTGACCAAAAGGTCACGGAGCAAAGGCAAACAATATGTTAATGGTGTGTTGAAAGACAAAGCATTAGTACAGATTAGCTGTTAATACACTGAATATTGAACAGCAGCATTGAAGTGCAAACCTGAAAAAAAACAGTGGGTAAGCAAACTGAACAAACAAAGATGAAATGAAATAAATGCAAAAAAAAAAGATTGTAAAAAATGTAAAAAAGAATGTTAAAAAAAAGGAAGAAAAAATAACTAAAAATGAAAGTAAAATGGGGGGCTGACTAATATTTGTCAGTTCCGATGAAGGGTCACTGACCCGAAACGTTAACTCTGCTTCTCTTTCCACAGATGCTGCCAGACCTGCTGAGTGATTCCAGCATTTCTTGTTTTTGTTTCAGATTTCCAGCATCCGCAGTATTTTGCTTTTATGCTAGTTTATGCAATATCTCCTTATAATCTAACCCACAAAGCATGGGTCACATTCTGGTGAATCTGAGCTGAAATCCTTCCCAGGCCAATATATTCTTTCAGTGCCCAGAATTATACCCAGTACTCCAGATGTGATCTAATCAAGGCCTTGTATAGCTTGTAGCAAAACTTTATCCTCTATCTTCTAGGCCTTTAGTGATATAGGCTAACATTCCATTAGCTTTTTTGATTTTTTTTTTGCACCTGACCACTACATTTCAGTGCATGGACTCCTAAATCTCTTTGAACGGTCACTGTTCCTAAATGTTCACCATTTAAAAAATACCCAGATCTATCCTTTTCTGATCCAAAATGGCTAACCTCAAGCTTACTTGCACTGAAATCCATCTAGCAATCTATCAATGCCTCTATGTGATTTTAGGCTCCTGTCTACACTGCTTACTATTCCACCAGTCTTTGCATCATCGGCAAACTTGGATATATGGCTCTCTATTATATAAGCTCAGTTTTTATTAAATAATGAATAGCTGATTTATCATGGTGTGCTTGCTTTGCCTTGAAACTAATTCAGGTAGGATATTCGGTAGTGTGGAAATGAGCTGAAATCTCAATCTGGAGGAGTTGAGGAAACCAAAGAGTTATTTCATAAACTTGGTTCAACTGTGGAGGTATCCCTTACTTTGCTGTATCCCAGTTTCCAGCCACAACCTGTCAGCTGTGGCTCAGTGGTAGCACTCTCACCTCTCAGTCAGAAGGATTTAAGTCCTACTGCAGAGATTTGAGCACATCGACTGAGACTCCAGTGCAGGACTGAGAGAGTGCTGCACTGTCAGAGGTACCATCTTTCAGATGCGATGTTAAACCGAGTCTGCCTTCTCAGATGAACATAAAAGATCTCGTGCCACCATCTCGAAGCAGAGCAGGGGAATTCTCCCTGGTGACCTGACCAATATTTATCCCTCAACCAACATCATTAAACAGATTATCTGGTTGTTATCACATTGCTGTTTGTTGGATCTTGCTGTGCAAAAACTGGCTACACTACAAAAGTACTTCATTGGCTGTAAAGTGCTTTGGAATGTCCTGAGGTCATGAAAGGCGCCATATAAATGCAAGTTCTTTCAGTCTTTCCTTTTTTTCTTCAAAAGTTGCAAGGAGTCTCTTCCTTGTAGCACATTCCCAGTTTCTCAATTGTTCTTGCATCATTGTATTGCAGCTCTTGCGGAGATGGTCTTGTGCAGCTTTGGGTGCCATTGGAACGGCCCATGTTCAAAGATTTCAGTACAGATGCCATCCCAGGTTGAGTATTAGGAGTACAGTTATTGCAGTGTTACATCTTATATTTTGAAACCAAGAAATAAGAGCAAGTGAAATGTTCTGTAGGAGTGGTGTGAGCAAGCTGCTGTCTCTTGTCACTGCTTATCTAGAATTATAGAGCCATTTATGGCATAGAAGGCAGGCATTCAGCCCATCAAGTCTATGCTAGCTTTCTGTCGAGCAATCCAGTCAGTTCCACTCCTCTGCTCTATCCCGCAGCTCTGCAAGTTTATTTCCTTCAAGTGCCCATCCAATTTCCTTTGGAAATCATTGCTTATTTATACTTCCACCACTCTCGTGGGCAGCGAGTTCCAAGTCATTACCACTCGCTGTGTAAAAAAGTTCTTCCTCACATTTTCCCTGCATTGTTTGGCCAAAATCATCAATCTGTCTGCACTAGTCCTTGTGCTTTTATATTTACTAAACTGAGTATGTTGTTTATAACCTAAACGACAGTCTGATAGATTCTAGATATCAGACTTTTCTGCCATCTAGGAGATCGTGAGAGGACAAATTAGCTAAATAGCATTATTCCTATTCCATCTGTTTGATATTGGTCAATGCTACGATAGGGGAGGGGCCTAATACATGTTAGGTTAAACTTTCATATTATGCGTATTTGGTCAAACTTCGCTACATAGAGAGCTACAGGAGTGCCCCTTGACCCTATGCATGGCAGAGATATCTGGTAAAACCCTGATAATATAACAGGGACATTACTGTTAAACCTGATCCTATCTCTGCCTAATGCCCACAGGACATGTATTTTAGAGTAGATATCACTGGATAATGATGCAGAGCAGGAACATTGGCTGATTTCTGTCCCTAGCCTGGACACAAAGGCTAATTATACTGTTCCAGCTGGTGCTCTGACTCAAATTAGTTAACTCAGCATAGATGAGGGTTTGAACCTTAGACCTGGCACTTCATGGTTCAATTTCATGCTGAAACTAACTAGGCCATTAGGACACTGGAAGTTTAAATCTGTTGCAGAGTGAAGAACAATACCCAACACGCTACCAGAAAATAAAACTTGTTGCCACACACTGGGTGATCTACTACCCCAGCAGATTAAGTGGAGGTACCCAACAGAAACAAACATTACAGCAAGACAGTCAGCATCTAACAACAATTGATGGGGCCTCAGCCGAGACTTTGAGGACAGATATGTTGTGTATTTCTGATATTCTTTTTTACTTCAAATTTCCAGGATTCCCAGTTTTGTCTCTTTATCTCAATTGTATCAGACCCTCCAGAAACTTCAACACCCACCGTAGACTGCCAGTGAGAAGATTTGTTCATCCAGAAGGTTATCATACAGGGTTCCTAAACATTACCGAGAGGTCTAGACACTAAGCTATCAAATCCTTTCACTACTACTTTAGCCTTGGCAGTGACCAAACTCATCAAGTGACCAAACTCATCCATACCCTAATGCACACCAAGTCATATTCACCTATCACCCTGTGCTTGCTGAACTATATTGGCTCCTGGTTCAGCAATGTCTTTATTTTAAAATGCTCATCCTTACTTTCAGATCCCTTCAAGGCCTTGCCCTGCCCTCACTCTGCAATCTCCTCCAGCCCAGCAACCCTCCGGGGTATCTGCGCTCCTCCCATTCTGGCCTCTTGACCAACCCCAGTTTTAATTGCTCCACCATTGGCAGGCATGCCTTCAGCTGCCTAGCCCCTAAGTTCTGAAATTCCCTTCCTAAACTTCTCCACCTCTCTAAGTCTTTCTCCTCCTCTAAGTCACTCATTGAAACCTACCTCTTTGACCAAGCTTTTGGTCACATCCTAATATCTCCTTATGTGACTCAGTGTCAAAGTTTGTCTGATAATGCTTCCGTTAAGCACCTTAAGACGTTTATAGTACATTAAAGGCACAATATAAATGCAAGTTTTTGTTATTGAGCTTGGCCCATTACTTAGGTTACTCAATACAAAATATCACAACAAAGCAGATATGAATCACTCAAGACACCAAAGCAAAAGTTTTGACATAGCCCACATCCACTGTTAGAAGGCATCAAACTTTTCCTCAATGCTGTCTTTCAACAGAAAATGGGAACAGTTGATTTTCAAAGGGGCAAAATGTCCACCTGATTGACAACATATAGATTTAATGTCAAAACTGAAGACAGGATACTAAGAATTTGCCATAATAACATGCATCTCCTGAATCAGCTGAGGCACTAGGCTGAGGCTGGAGGTGAAATAAGGAGAATATTTTTACGCAGCAAATTGTTATGGTCTGGGAATGCACTACAGATTCAGAGATGGCTTTCAAAGGGGAATTGCACAGTTACTTGGGTGGGGGCAAGTTTACAGGGTATAGTGTATGGGCAAGGGAATGAACCAATTGGATCAATTTTTCCAAGAGCTGGCACAGTGCCACAACTGAGGCGGGAGAAGTGCACTGTTAATTCAGTCCCTACTACTCCACAGGTTACAGCATATCAATAAATTTTCCCATTTACCGAAACAGCCAGTTACATACTCTATTTTACCCCAGAATAAAGCACACCAACCAGGTTTCTTTAATTAACCACACGATTATCCGCTTATTATAAAACCAAGTCTTAACCAATAATGAAGTAAATATATCTAGGCGAATCGAAATATTAAAGCCCCGTATTATTATCCTAGCCCTCACATACACATACATCCAAAAACCGGTTAACCAGGAAAAAAGGGATTTTTGTTGACAGCTGTTTCAAAGGAATAAAAGGAATTTTTAAAAAAACTTATTCTGCAAAGATCTGGAAGGAAGTCCTTTGGTTTGGCGAGGCATCCCAAAGTCAAATAGTTGGCTGCCGCTAGGAATTTTCCAGTTGAGGTTGATGAACAGTCTGTTTGGGTATGTGGCCAAAGAAATTCAACTGCAGAAGGCTTCACATCGGTCTTCCATTAGATGTGCAGCAACAGATGTCAGTTCTTACACACATTTGATGCAAAAGTCCTTTTTAAAGATGCAAGGCTTCTGCAAGCATTCAGAGTGTCTTCAAAAATGCAGGAGGCAACAACAGCACATCATACAAGCTTTTGCTTTACAAGAGCAGGTGTTCTTTATAGAGAGGTAATACTTGTCTGGTTTTTCTTCTGATCTCCTGGCAGGTTCATATGCAGATTCCAGCTGCCTGCTTTTAGTCCAAAAACAGTTCAAAGTGAAACTAATTTTTCCAAGCAAGTCTCATACTAAGTCATAAATCTCTTGTCACAACAAAGGGTAACTCTTAAGTCAAAACCCCCTGCGCTTTACTTGAAATCACCTGGTTTCCAGTATTTGTTTACTGGTCAAAACCAGGAACCTCTTGTTGGCCTTGTTTTCTTTTCTTTTAAAAGCATCCATAAAGTTAAGCTCTCTTCAGATGTTGCAATGTCCATGAAATCCTTTTTTATTATTTAAAAATATAGATTCCTAAGTTTTACACAGTTCTGTAACAACAGGCACAATGGACAGAATGTCCTCCTTCTGTGCTGTATGGTTCTATGATTCTGTGATTCATGTCCAACAATACAATTTAGTTCACCAGGAATTTACAGCTGGTGTGAAAGCTGAATTTGTATACACACCAAATAAATAGAGCAGATTCACTTGAACACAATAATATTTTGGAATAACCCCATCAAAGCAGCCTAAAATGGGCCCTAAAGAAAATTTGTTCATAATCAGGCTCCAGAAAGAAGTAATGATTTGAGCCAGGACTCATGCCTGCCCCTTTTCACCACAGTACATGTGTTGAAATGCAATCCAATCACAGCTGGCACAAGCCTGAGTTGTGTCAAGGCACAATGAAACTCTGTACCGCCGTGTACTCAAACACAGGTACTGAGTATTGGCTGTACACCCATGTTCTCAAACACATATACAGAGTACTGGCTGTATTATTGCCTGTGAGTCAAATTGGTTTCCATTTCTACGACTGAAAGTGTCGGCTCCCAGGAGAAAGCTGCTAATGTGAAGGATAATGTGATGTGAGGCCGCCACTTCGAAAGGCCCTAGTTTTCTGCGATAAAAGACCTGAGCAGCAGCTTCTTAAATCCATTTTGCATTGCTGTATTGAAACTGGTTTCAACAATGGAGTGTGAAAACACCATAAACTCCCACAGTAGCCCTTGCATTTTGATTACCAGTAGGAACTTGCAAAATAACAAGTTCCAATGAGAAAAAGCATTCCAAAGAGAATTAGAAATCTTAAATCAATCCACCATCTAGACTCTGGATCCTTTGAGGTGTCTAAATTTTCACAGTTTGTCAATATTAAATCAATAGTTCCAGGACACAGCCAATAACCAGCATCAGTGGCACTAATTACATCTGATGCAGCAACTAAAGCATGCCACGTCAAATGAATAAATCATTGGGTGACTACGTTCTGGGTCTGGGTTCAAGGAGCCCAGAATCTGTCTCCACCCACTGTTACAGGTATTTGATGGGGAGGTATTGGAGTGGCACAAATTGAACTCACAAGGGAAGTAGATAAGAGGTTCAAACAGAAAATTGCTCATAGCTTAAATGTTACATAAATCAATAATATCAAGTCAAACCTTAATGCAGCCAAAGTTTAATGTATAAAATGTTGCCTTAAAGGAACAAAACTGAACGGAACACCCAGCATCGCTTGGCACCGGAAACAGCAACAGCAAACCCAGCCCTGTCAACCCTGCAAAATCCTCCCGACTAACATTTGGGGGCTTGTGCCAAAACTGGGAGAGCTATCCCATAGACTAGTCAAGCAACAGCCTGTCATAATCATACTCAGAGAACAATACCTTACAGACAACGTCCCAGACACCGCTATCACCATTTCCAGGTATGTCCTGTCCCACCGACAGGACAGACCCAGCAGAGGTGGCGGCACAGTGGTATACGGTCAGGAGGGACTTACCCTGGGAGTCCTCAACATTGACTCTGGACCCCATAAAGTCTCACGGCATTAGATCAAACATGGGCAAGGAAACCTCCTGCTGATCATCACCTGCCGCCCTCCCTCAGCAGACAAATCAGTACTCCTCCATGTTGAACACCACTTGGAAGAAGCACTGAGGGTGGCAAGGGCACAGAATGTACTCTAGGTGGAGGACTTCAATGACCACCACCAACAGTGGCTCGGTAGCACCACTACTCACCAAGCAGGCCGAGTCCTGAAGGATCTATCTGCCAGACTGAGTCTATGGCAGGTGGTGAGGGAACCAACAAGAAGAAAAACCTAGCTGACCTCATCATCACCAATCTACCTGTTGCAGATGCATCTGTCCATGACAGTATTGGTAGGAGTAACAAATCCTGTCTTCACACTGAGGATACCATCCATCGTGTTGTGTGGCAATACCACCGTGCTAAATGGGATAGATTCAGAACAGATTTGGCAGCTCAAACTGGGCATCCAGGAGGCGCTGTGGGCCATCAGCAGCAGCAGAATTTTATTCAAACACAATCTGGAACTTCATGGCCCAGCATATCCCTCACTCTACCATTACTATCAAGCCAGGGGATCAACTCCGCTTCAATGAAGAGTGCAGGAGGGCATACCAAGAGCAGCACCAGGCATACCTAAAAATGAGGTGTCAACCCAGTGAAGCTACAGTGCAGGACTGCTTGCAGGCAAAACAGCAGAAGCAGCATGCGATGGACAGAGCTAAGCAATCCCACAACTAACGGATCAGATCTAAACTCTGCAGTCCTGCCACATCCAGTCGTGAATGGTGGTGGACAATTAAACAACTAACTGTAGGAGGAGGCCCCACAAATATCTCCATCCTCAATGATGGGGGAGCCCAGCACATCAGTGCAAAAGACAAGGCTGAAGCATTTGCATCTATCTTCAGTCAGAAGTGCTGAGTGGATGATTCATCTCAGCTTCCTCCTGAAGTCCCCAGCATCACAGATGCCAGTCTTCAGCCAATCCGATTCACTCCACGTGATATTGAGAAACGGCTGAAGGCACCGGATACTGCAAAGGCTACGGGTCCTGACAATATTCCAGCAATAGTACTGAGGACCTGTGCTCCAGAACTAGTCATGCCTCTAGCCAAGCTGACCCTGTACAGCTGCAACACTGGCATCTACCATGCAATGTGGAAAATTGCCCAGGTATGTCCTGTACACAAAAAGCAGGACAAATCCAACCCGGCCAATTACCGCCTCATCAGTCTACTCTCAATCATCAGTAACGTAATGGAAGAGTTATAAAAATTGACTTTTCTTTGGAAAAAAGTGGAAAATGTGCTAACAAAATAGTTGCTGAGGTACAAAGACCTCACCTTTGAAGATTCAAGCTGTCTGCCAAGGACAAAAGAATACATTCAAAGCTAAGAAGTGTCAATTACACCCATCCTGAACACATCAAGAGACATTTTTGAATTGAATGGGTTCTTCTGAAACAAAGAAGGTGTGAAGTAGCCACATCCTGGGCCATTGTCGGTCACCATAAGGAGGAAAATCTCTGTGTCCTAATGGAGGCGAGATGTGAGAAACTTTTAGCTTTAAAGGTAGCTCTCTGAAGAGAGAGAGCAGCATCAACAAGCATGTTCAGCTGAGAGCTGGCAGAAAATCCAACAAGCAAAAATGGAAGGCACCCTTCTGTGAATTTTAATTTCAACTTCTGCGGCAGTGAACTGGAAGTGATCCCTTGTCTTCAAACTGAACTTTCAACCAAAAAAAAAGAAATCTACAAACACCTCAGGCCTGCAACTAAAGAGAACTTAACCTCCAAGAGAATTCTACAGGTTTACCTCTTCTTCTTCGGTCTCCTTATTTCGAGAGACAATGGGTAAGCGCCTGGAGGTGGTCAGTGATTTGTGAAGCAGCGCCTGGACTGGCTATAAAGGCCAATTCCAGAGTGACAGGCTCTTCCACAGGTGCTGCAGAAAAATTTGTTTGTCGGGGCTGTTACACAGTTGGCTCTCCCCTTGCGCTTTTGTCTTTTTTCCTGCCAACTGCTAAGTCTCTTCGACTCGCCACACTTTAGCCCCGCCTTTATGGCTGCCTGCCAGCTCTGGCAAACGCTGGCAACTGACTCCCACAACTTGTGATCAATGTCACAGGATTTCATGTCGCGCTGGCAGATGTCTTTAAAGTGGAGACATGGACGGCTGGTGGGTCTGATACCAGTGGCGAGCTCGCTGTACAATGTGTCTTTGGGGATTTTTTTTATTTCTATTTAGAGATACAGTACTGAAACAGGCCCTTCGGCCAACCGAGTCTGTGCCGACCAACAACCACCCATTTATACTAACCCTACACGAATCCCATATTCCCTATCACCTCCCTACACTAGGGGCAATTTACAATGGCCAATTTACCTATCAACTTCCATGCAGTTCACATGGCCAAGCCATCTCAAGCACCGCTGACTCAGTAGTGTGTATAAGCTGGGGATGTTGGCCGCCTCGAGGACTTCTGTGTTGGAGATACGGTCCTGCCACCTGATGCCAAGTATTCTCCGGAGGCAGCGAAGATGGAATGAATTGAGACGTCGCTCTTGGCTGACATACATAGTCCAGGCCTCACTGCCATAGAGCAAGGTACTGAGGACACAGGCTTGATACACTCGGACTTTTGTGTTCTGTGTCAGTGCGCCATTTTCCCACACTCTTGGCCAGTCTGGACATAGCAGTGGAAGCTTTTCCCATGCGCTTGTTGATTTCTGCATCTAGAGACAGGTTACTGGTGATAGTTGAGCCTAGGTAGGTGAACTCTTGAAGCACTTCCAGAGCGTGGTCGCCAATATTGATGGATGGAGCATTTCTGACGTCCTGCCCCATGATGTTCATTTTCTTGAGGCTGATGGTTAGGCCAAATTTATTGCAATGAGCCGCAAACCTGTCGATGAGACTCTGCAGACACTCTTCAGTGTGAGATGTTAAAGCAGCATCGTCAGCAAAGAGGAGTTCCCTGATGAGGACTTTCCGTACTTTGGACTTCGCTCTTAGACGGGCAAGGTTGAACAACCTGCCCCCTGATCTTGTGTGGAGGAAAATTCCTTCATCAGAAGACTTGAACGCATGTGAAAGCAGTAGGGAGAAGAAAATCCCAAAAAGTGTGCGTGCGAGAACCACAGCCCTGTTTCACGCCACTCAGGATAGGAAAGGGGTCTGATAAGGAGCCGCCATGTTGAATTGTGCCTTTCATATTGTCATGGAATGAGGTGATGATACTTAGTAGCTTTGGTGGACATCCAATCTTTTCTAGTAGTCTGAAGGGACCACGTCTGCTGACGAGGTCAAAGGCTTTGGTGAGATCAATGAAAGCAATGTAGAGGGGCATCTGTTGCTCGCGGCATTTCTCCTGTATCTGACGAAGGGAGAACAGCATGTCAACGGTTGATCTCTCTGCACGAAAGCCACACTGTGCCTCAGGGTAGACACGCTCGGCCAGCTTCTGGAGCCTGTTTAGAGTGACTCGAGCAAAGACTTTCCCCACTATGCTGAGCAGGGAGATTCCACGGGAGTTGTTGCAGTCACCTCGGTCACCTTTGTTTTTATAGAGGGTGATGATATTGACATTGCGCATGTCCTGAGGTACTGCTCCCTCGTCCCAGCACAGGCAAAGCAGTTCATGTAGTGCTGAGAGTATAGCAGGCTTGGCACTCTTGATTATTTCAGGGGTAATACTATCCTTCCCAGGGGCTTTTCCGCTGGCTAGAGAATCAATGGCATCGCTGAGTTCCGATTTTGTTGGCTGTATGTCCAGCTCATCCATGACTGGTAGAGGCTGGGCTGCATTGAGGGCAGTCTCAGTGACAACATTCTCCCTGGAGTACAGTTCTAGGTAGTGCTCAACCCAGCGGTCCATTTGTTTGCGATGGTCAGTGATTATGTCCCCTGATTTAAATTTGAGGGAGGCGACCTTCTTGATGGTTGGCCCAAGAGCTCTCTTAATGCCATCATACATTCCTCTGATGTTTCCGGTGTCTGAGGCCAGCTGAATATGACTGCATAGGTGTTGCCAGTAGTCATTTGCGCAGCGCCTGGCTGTTCTTTGTGCAGTGCTTCTGGTTGCTTTAAGTGCTATAGATGTTAACTCGCTGGGTCTTTCTTGTAATTCAACAGTGCAATGCGCTTAGCAGCTATGACAGGTTCCAGGTCTTCATTATGAGATTGAAACCAGTCTGCACTTCTCTTCGCACTTTTGCGTAGGTGGTCAAAGCTGACTCATAGATGGCATCTCTGATGTGGGCCCACTTGGTCTCAGCATCACCTGTGGGAGTGTTTTGAAGGGCTGTTACAAGTGAATTTAGAAATTTTTATAACAGCTGTGGATGAGAAATTCTGCTCGTGTTGATGCGCGGGTGGCCCTTCTGCTTGGAATGATGCAACTTCTTTGGTCTGAGTCTAACCTTGATGCACACCAGGGAGTGGTCGGTGTCGCAGTCCGCACTGTGGAAGCAGCATGTGATTTGAACACTGTTTAAGGAGGCTCGCCTTGTGATGATGAGGTCGAGCTGATGCCAACAACGCGATCTTGGGTGCCTCCATAAAACCTGGTGACAGGGTTTAGTGTGAAAGAACGAGTTGGTGATGCAGAGGTTATGATAGGTACACAACTCAAGCAGTCTCTGCCTGTTCTCATTCATCCTTTCAACGCCATAGTGCCCAAGGCAGAAGGGCCATGAGTCATGGTCGGCCCCAACCCTGGCATTAAAGTCCCCCAGCAGAAATAGGTTTTCGGTATTGGGGATGCTGCTAATGATGTTATGGATGTTCCCCAAAATGAACCCCAAAATCCTACTTCACTTTAAACTACTTACTTCTTTTCCTGTCTATCTGTCTCATTTTGTGCGTGTGTGTATGTGTAAGTGAATGTGTGAGTGGGTGTAGTAGCACCAATTTCAGGATAAGGCATACTGCTCAACAAATAATTAATCTTCTGTTCTAAATCTTCAGGAAAATTGGTTGCTGACTGTTTATTTGACAAATAAAACACAAAGGGTTAAAACCTTATAACAAAAACACTTTCTGCAGTCAGATGGGAGTTGAAAAGTGGGAATTACCCACACCCCTCACCATGTGGTTGTAACAGTACAATTATCTGAACATTACTGGATTCTTTCTGTGAGGTTCTGTATTCTTACCATTACTGAGCCATCCAGTGTGATTTGGATAGGTTGAGTGAGTGGGTAAATACATGACAGATGCAGTACAATGTGAAAAAATGTGAGGTTATCCACTTTGGCAAAACAGATAGGCAGATTATTATCTGAATGGCGATAGATTGGGAAAGGGGGAAGTGCAGCAAGACCTGGGTGTCTTTGTGCACCAGTCGCTGAAAGTAAGCATGCAGGTGCAGCAGGCAGTTAAGAAGGCAAATGGTATGTTGGCCTTCATAGCGAGAGGATTCGGGTGCAGGAGCAAGGATGTCTTGCTGCATTTATACAAGGCCTTGGTGAGACCACATCTGGAGTATTGTGTGCAGTTTTGATCTCTTTATCTGAGGAAGGATGTTCTTGCTATGGAGGGAGTGCAGTGAAGGTTCACCAGACTGATTCCTGGGATGGCAGGACTGACGTATGAAGAGAGATTGGGTCAATTAGGCTTGTATTCGCTAGAGTTTCGAAGAATGAGAGGGGATCTCATAGAAACCGACAAAATTCTAACAGGACTGGACATACTAGATGCAGGAAGGATGTTCCCAATGGCAGGGGAGTCCAGGACCAGGGGTCACAGTCTAAGGATAAGGGGTAAGCCATTTAGGACTGAGATGAGAAGGGATTTCTTCACCCAGAGAGTGGTGAACCTGTGGAAATCTCTACCACGGAAAACAGTTGAGGCCAAATCATTAAATATATTCAAGAAAGAGTTAGATATAGTTCTTAGGGCTAAAGGGATCAAGGGATACAGGGAGAAAGCGGGAACAGGGTACTGAGTTTGGATGATCAGCCATGATTGTATTGAATGGCAGTGCAGGCTCGAAGAGCCGAATAGCATACTCCTGCTTCGCTTTTTCTATGTTTCTATACTGCAGACCTATTTCAAATGGATGTGATTCTGAGTGGATATCCTGCAAGTTCCAACGTTTAAAGAAAACATGCAGGACAGTCCTGCCCGCAAATTAATATTTAAGTGAAACTCTTGCCTTTGTTAGAAATAGGTGCTTTTTATCTCACACCTACCTATCTCTGTAGCTAACTCCAGCCCGACAACACTTTGAGATCTCTGAGCTCTTCCCATTCTGACCTCGTCCACATCCCTGTTTTCCTTTGCTCCACAATTGATGGCCTTGCCTTCAGCTGCCTAGGTGCTAAGCTCAGGAAGTTTCTCCCTGAACCTCTCCACCTCCCTCTACTGTTGTATCCTTCTTCAAGATACATCTTAAAACCTCCGTTTTTGACCAAGCTTTTGATCACCCATCCTAATATCTCCCCTTATGTGGTTTGGTGTCAAATTTAGTTTGATTACACTCCTGTGATGTTTGGGATGTTTTATTATGTTAAAGGCAGTATATAAATGCAAGTTGTTGTTGTATACCAGTGTTCTCTACCAATGGAAAATTATATTTGATGCAAACTGAGTGGAGCATTATGGACCTCTGAGCAGTCTTCCAATTGTGATTGCCCAATCTGCACCCACAAACAGTATGTTATTGCAAGAGTTTTCACTCAGAATTCTTTCTTTCCAGTTCCGCATCTTACTTGTGCTCTGTTATATATCCACACGCAAAAAATAAATTCCTGGAGGAATTATTTTGCAAAGTGTTAACACTGACTCTGTCACAAGCGACGTCAGGTTGACAACCCAGGAGAAAATCTGTTCCATCTCCCTAACCTCACAGTGGGTAGGTTGGCTGAGTAAAGAAGCATGAACACGGAAAGGAATAGACCAGGCCAGTGACGAAGGAGCAATTGACACATTTTACCTCAATAGCAATCAGAGGAGATTAAATGAAGGTGACTGACCAGAAAAGAAGCAAAATTGCTCCAGATGAATACTATGTGCTAAAAAATAATTTTAGCAGAATCTATTCACAAGTAAATATTAGTTTAATGTCAGCAGAAAGCACCAGCCAACCTTTCACTGTGGTAACGGTGGCTGTGAAGATTCTTCATCCTAAAATATTGCCTAAAGTAAATACCTAATCAGCCCCTTTACCTCTTAAGGGGTTATTAATGATCTGCTCATATGGTCAAATTAGAGGGTGAATATTTTATTTCAGCCTAGAGTTTGAGTTTCAAAGAATTATGTAGAACATACAGCACAGAAACAAGCCATTTTATTTAACAGGTCTATGCTGGTGTTTATTGTCCACACAAGGCTCCTCCCACTCTAATTCATCTCACCCTATCAGCATATTTTTCTATCCCTTTCTCCCTCATGTGATTATCTAGCTTCCCCTTAAACATATCAATGCTGTTTGCTTCAACCACTCCATGTGATTGCAAGTAACACATTCTAACCATTCTCTGGGTAAATAGGTCTGTTCTGAATTCCTTAATGGAATTATTAGTGATTATCTTATATTTATGATCCCTAGTTTTGAACTCCTACCAAGAAGAAACATCTCTATGACTATCCTATCAAACAGTTACATAATTTTAGAGCTCTATTAGGTCACCCTTCAGCCTTCATTTTCCAGTGGAAAGAGACCCAGCTGGTTCATTCTTTCCAGAAAGTTCTACCCTGTCAGTTCTGGTACCATCCTTGTAATTCCTCTTTGTACCTTCTCCAGTTCCTCTATATCCTTTTTATTATATGGAGACCAGAACCATGCATTGTACTCCAAGTCTGGTCTAACCAGGTTCTATACAAGTTTGACATAACCACACTGCTTTTCAATTCTATCCCTCTATAAATGAATCCCAGTGCTTTGTTTGCATTTTAATGCAGTTTCAGAAGCGAGACAAGGAGGCCAAAGAAGAAGAAGAAGAAGGGAATATTTTCACAGTCTAGTCGCAGAGTCTCAATCATCACATGCACAACTGTAACTTGTGTATCATGAGGACAGGCTGCCCTGAACTGGGCAAAGGGAACAATCCCTATGCTGGAAACAGGGACCTGCGTGAAAACCCTTGGCAAGATAAGTAAAGGGGTTGAAATGAAAGTTTCTCATGAAAGATCATGGATCTGGAATGTTAAGTTTGTTTCTCTCTCCACAGATGATGCCAGACCTGCTGAGAATGTTCAGCATTTTCTGTTCTTATAAGCGATTAGTTAATTCAATTAGTTTTTAAAATAAAATACTTTCGGCACAAACCCGACAGAGGACCCCAATCCAATATGGCAAGCAATGTACTTCAGAAGAACATGCATACGCTACCTGCCATATTGGATCATCATATTGGCCTGGAGAATAAGTGCAACACGCTCAAATTTCAAGGCAATTGAGCTCCGCAATACTGATGACCAGTTACTTTCATTAATTAAACATTAACTTAGCAGGAGAAGGTGGAACATGAAGATACTTGAGAAAGGTTCTGCCTGGAGCAAGGACCTGTTGCAGTCTTTCCACACTTGTGTGCATAAATAAAGATAACATTTTTAAGAAAAATTATGGATTGAAAAAAATCATAACTGTAAAAATGTATTAAAAAAGATACCTCTGCATAATTAAATGCACAAGAGATCTGCCTTATGGATGTATAATGATTTGAAAGCTCCTCTGTATAACGTTTTGCTCCATTGCACGTCTTTACAGTTTAAACAAATCAGCATTTATTTTACCTTTCAGTTTTAATTTGTCCCTTGTTTTTTACATTGGAAGGGAATTCTTTCAGTAACAGGGTTGCAATAGAAAGCTGTGTCACCAGATGATGAGTGTAGGGGAGATTGATTACATTCAAAGATATCTGAACAAATTGAATGAATGGGCTGAAGAATAGCAGCTGGAATTTAACAGGGTTCAAGATAATTTAACAAGGATGTTACCAGAATTCAAAGTGATTTACAAGGATTTTAAAATAACTGACTGGATGCAACTATCAGGAAAGATTGAGCAGGCAGGAGCTCCTTTCTCTGGAGAAGAGAAGACTAAGAAGAAACCTAATGGAGAGCTTTAAAATTATGAAATGGCTCTATAGTAGAGAAACTTTTCACTTCTGAGTCCAGAACAAGGGGCATAAATATAAGATACCACTGCCAGATCCATTTAATTTAGAGGGCATTGTAGGGCAGGAGGAGGATAAGAAGATAGTAAGGTGTGAGGCCATGAAGGGATTCAAACTTGAGGATCAGAATTTTAAATTGGAGTTAATGGGGGTCCAGGAGGCAATGTAGGTCAATGACGAAAGGGGTGATGGGTGTGCAGGATAGGAAATGGACAGCAGATTTCTTTATGCATTGAGGTTTACAGAGGGTGTAGGATGGAAGGTTGCTAAGGGGAGCATGCGGTTAGTCAAATCTGGAGGAAATTGAAGCATGGATGAAGGTTTCCGTGACCAATGGGCTGAGGCAGGGGCAGATGATGTTATGAAGGTGGTATTGGTGATGGAGAAGATATGGCATTGAAGGGTCAGTTCAGGGTTAACTAGGATGTCAAGGTTGTGAACTATCTGGTTCAGCATGAGTTAATGTCTAGAGAGGGAGATGGAATCAATGGTGAGGGAAGAGTTTTCCTGATATGGGGTGAAGACAATGGTTTCAGTCTTCCCATTGTTTAACTGTAGGAAACTTGAGCTTATCCAAGATTGGATATTACATAGTCTGACAGAACAGGTGCAGGAGAGGGGTCCAGAGTGGCATTAGAGAGGTAAAACTGGCTGTCATCTGTATGCATGATGAAAACTGACCCAGTGTCCATAAACAATATTCATTGCGTGAACATGAGCTCTTCCAAAACTCTGCTGCTCCTTTCTTAACATGTCCCCATTTCTGTTCACTCATTATCCCTGTGCTCGCTGGCCTACATTGACATCCAGTCTGGCAACAACATGATTTGAAAGTTATCAATTTCCTCTGTGACCTCACCATCCCCATTTCTGTAATTACCTCCAGCACTCCAATGCTCTGGGATCTCTGCGCTCCTCCAATTTTTTTTTTCGTAGGATGTGGGCATCGTTGGCAAGGCCAGCATTTATTGTCCATACCTAATTGCCCTTGGGAAGGTGGTGGTGAGCTGCCTTCTTGAACTGCTGCAGTCCATGTGGGGTAGGTACATTCACAGTGCTGTTAGGGAGAGAGTTCCAGGATATTGACCCAGTGACGGTGAACGAACGGCGATATAGTTCCAAGTCAGGATGGTGTGTGACTTGGAGGGGAACTTGCAGGTGGTGGTGTTCTCATGCATCTGCTGTCCTTGCCCTTCGAGGTGGAAGAGGTCATGGGCTTGAAGGTCTTGTTGAAGGAGGTGTGGTGAGTTGCTGCGGTGGATCCTGCATATTCTGGCCTCTTGTGCAGCCCTGATTTCCTTTCACCCCACCTTTAAATGCTGTGCTTTCAGCTGCCTGGCCCTAAGCTCTGGAATTCCCTCCCTTAATCTCTTTGCTTCTCCATCTCTCTCTCCTCTTTTAAAACACTCCTTAAAACCCAACTCTTTGGCCAAGTTTTTGGTCACATGCTGTAGCATCTCTTTATATGGCTTGGGGTCAAATTTTGTTTGATAATACTCCTGTGACGCACCTTGGGATGTTTTAATATGTCAAAGGCTCTATATAAATGCAAGTTGTTATTGCTGACATTATCAAGGGGCTGTATGTAGATGAGCAAGAGCAGTTGGCCAAGGATAGATCTTTTGGATACTGCAGTGTAATATGGAGGCAGGAGGAGAAGCCATTGCTACAGATTCTCTGCCTATGATTAGAAAGGGGGTAAAAGTGGAAGCAGGCAGGGGAAGTCCCACCAAGCTAGATAATGGAGGAAAAGAATTGGACAAAGGTTGTGTGGTTGATCATGTCAAAGGCTACAGACAGTTCGAGAAGGAAGTGGAGGGATAGTGCATCACCGTCACAGTCACAAAGATGCTAATTGCGACTTTGATAAGGGTCACTCCTGTGCTGTGGCAGGGGTGGAAAACTGATTGCTGAGATTCAAATATGGACTTACGGAAAAGATCAACGTGGATTTGGAAGGCGACAATACATTCAAGAGCCATGAAGTTGGGCTCTGTAGCACCAGTAGTTTCGGCTCTGAGTGTCGGTTGATGTAAAACATGGCAAAAGCGCTGCTCCTGACTTCTTTCACTGCTGCCTGTGCTGAATGTCATATTGTGGAGGGCCTTAGCGTGGGTGTTATGTGCATGTTTTGGATGTATACAGGGTGGGCAGATGATGACGTCAGTCTCACGCTGACTTGACGCCCGACCTGCCATTTTGTTTTTTGCATGCCAGTTAACCCCCTCGCTTAAACACGCACAGCTGAACATGTGTTCAGTGGCATGTGGGACACCATTCCTCAGCACGCCCACCAGCACAATTTAAAGGCAACATCTGCCAAATTGCAGGTTAATTGCTTTTGACTATCATCTTGCTGTTGCAGAGTCAGTGCAAATACTGGGTGGTTGAAGGAGTTGTGAAAAGTTGATTAAGTCAGCAGGGAGTGGTGCTGGATGTTGTGAAGGTGTTGTGTGCTTCTGAAAGGTGTTTGAGTACACCATTTGTTCCCACATGGGGGCTATAGTTGCAGATCCCCTTAGGCTGTAGCATCAGAAGGAGATGGAACAGAGGCAGCAGAAAGGAGAAGTTGTTCACAGAGGGAGGAGGAGGAGGGCTCTCAGCAGGATGCCTTAGCCACCCATGGTCTTCAGGGAGCACTTCTCTGACTTGCACCTAAACCAGGAGCAGTGTGCTAGGCAGCTATGCTTCACTAAGGAGGTGGCCATAGAATTTGTCTTTGGAGGTTCTGTATGCCAACTCTGCCCTATAATGCAACCACTCCCTCAACATACAGTTGGTGTGCAACCATAGGCAACGCATGATGTAAGTCAATGCCCGGTATTCTTGCAGCAGTCATAATGCTTTCATTCTGCGGCAGTCCACTGTGCCAGTGACATTTGACCTACCGCAGTAAATCTGCTGATGTCACGGCTGTTGATTCCAATGTGCAACCCAAGCACACATGTGCAGCATGAATAAAATAAAACCATGCTACCACATGAAAAGTGATAGAACAGACCATCGGTGTGCTTCTGCTGCCTGGACTACTCTGGAGGAGCCCTGCAGTACTTGGCAGAGTGGATGTCACGATTCATAGTGGTCTGTTGCATATTCACCATCATAAGGGTACAGCCCTTGCCACCAGTGATACTGTGAGTAGGTGAGGAGCAGAAGGAAGAGAAGGAGGAGGAGGAAGGAGAGGAGCGGAAGAAGAAGGGTGGAGGCAACCTGCACAGCCTCTTTTAGGCTGGCTGTCAATGAAGAACTTATTAGAGTGCCTTACCAAAAACCACAAACCCAATTCCCCATTCACTAACAGTCCCACACTCCTTACCTTCCCTCTGTTACTGAGTATCACTGTGCCCTCTTTGCTACAATCCAAAAATATAAGCCAATACAAAATAAACATTGCAAACCAAATTTATAAATGAAACTGTACCATATCACATATAAAAGTTAATTAATCATCTTGTGCATTCCCTGTCTGCTGTGTCCCTTTGCCTGTCCTAGTGCTCCAATGCAATACTACCATAGTGGCTGCAGCATGGCTAGTGGAAGGGGCAGTTTTCAGATGGCCTTGGAGGATGCCCTCAAACAACTCTGGCCCTAGAAAACCTGGCTTCGGACTGCACCATCTTGGCATAGGCTGCAGGAGTCTGGGCTAGATAGCTGACAGGCAACAGCAAGGGCCTTGGGGGAGAGATGGTGGGAAGGCAAATGCTGTTTCACTGAGAGGACAGCAGGTTTGTGCTCCATGGAGTCACAGCCACTCCCCTGGGGTGGCATCTCAATAATCTTATTGGAGGAAAGATGGCTGGACTGCTGTGACTCTCTGCAATCCCCCTTGCACACCTTAATACACAGCCATGATGAAAGCAGCCTGAGCTTGAATGGCAGCAAGCTGACCTTGCATGACCTCGGTCTGAGCTTCACTGCAGCAGTCAGACATTGGGTGGCTTTTGCTTGTGCTGCAACGGGAGCTGTGACATCAGCCATCAGATGCTACATCACAGTTGGGTCTACTAGTGTATGAATGAAGTTTGCACAATGCTCAGCACCATTCGTGACTCCTCAGATACTGAAGCAGTCTGTAAAGAAATTCAGCAAGACCTGGACAATATCCAGGCTTGGGCTGATAAGTGGCAAGTAACATTTGCGCCACACAAGTGCCAGGCAATGACCATCTCCAACAAGAGAGAATCTAACCATCTCCCCTTGACATTCAATGGCATTACCATCGCTGAATCCCCCACTATCAACATCCTAGGGGCTACCATTGACCAGAAACTGAACTGGAGTAGCCATATCAATACAATGGCTACAAGTGCAGGTCAGAGGCTAGGAATCCTGCAGCAAGTAACTCACCTCCTGACTCCCCAAAGGCTGTTCACCATCTACAAGGTATAAGTCAGGAGTGTGATGCAATACTCTCCACTTGCCTGGATGGGTGCAACTCCAACAACACCCAAGAAGCTCGACACCATCCAGGACAAAGCAGCCCACTTGATTGGCACTCCAATCACGAACATTCACTCCCTCCACCACCAACGCACAGTGGCAGCAGTGTGTACCATCTACAAGATGCACTGCTGCAACACAACAAGGCTCCTTCGACAGCACCTTCCAAACCCACGATCTCTACCACCTAGAACGACAATGGCAGAGGATGCATGGGAACACCACCACCTGCAAGTTCCCGTCCAAGCCACACACCATCGTGACTTGGAACTATATCACTGTTACTTCACTGTCACTGGGTCAAAATCCTGGAATTCAACTCCCTTCCTAACAGCACTGTGGGTGTACCTACCCCACATGGACTGCAGAGGTTCAAGAAGGCAGTTCACCACCACCTTCTCAAGGGAAATTAGGGATGGACAATAAATGCTGGCATAGCCAGCAACGCCCACATCCTGTGAATTAATTTAAAAAAAGTTGTCCACCACTTCCATGCTAGAAAGGATCGACTCCAAGCTCTGCGCAAAGCCCTGTGCAAAGTTCATGCCACACTCCTCCACGCTCCTTGACATTGACCAGAGGCTTTCTGGCAGGCATCATAACCATTTCATTGTGCATGCTCATTAATATACGTCTGTAGGCTGCACCATCGAAGTCCTCATTTGACACCTCTCCACGAGAACCTGTGTGACTTTGCCCTCCAGCAAGCTGGCACCTGCACTAGCCTTGCCCCCTGCCCTTGCTGAAGCTCACTCGTATCCAATGCCTCAGCAAGTGTGGATCCGCCTGTAATCTATCCTCTGAGATTCACACATTGCCAGTATCCGAGCTGGTGGCTGTGAGTCCTGTGTCTTCATCATTAGTCTCTTCCTGGGGTTCCTCTACTGTCTGGCCAGGTTGAACCTCTTGGGTATCTGAAAGGAAAAAGGCACAAGGGTAAAGTTGTAGTGTGGGGGCAGGGGGTGAGTGGGGATGGGGAGGAGGTGGGGTTTAGAGCAAGAGATGCTTGTAAATCAGAAGAGATTGTGGGATGGGGGGTAATTGGGTTGTGAGAAGGGGGATTAAGTATGAGGATACTGTCATCTTCAAAGATTTCATCCCCGCCGCTGGCCATGGCCTCTGCCATGGCAGTTCCAATAATGGCCAGTACCGTATTCTCCACGAGGGTTAGAACCTGCAGGCATGCCTGTCTCCCTCCGGTTAGCTCCTGCTGAAGGAAATGTGTCAGTAGTGTCGCGCAATATATTTGGCTGATGCAGCTGTCATGGTCAAATAGCTGGGAATGTGTGCAAGCTGTGAGTTGTGAGTGTGAGGCTTGCAGCAGTAATAAGTGTGTGAGGTTGAGGTGAAACATATGAATGTTTTATATAAGCTTGATTGATAGAGATTGTCGGTAGGTAAGCAATGAGGTTGTGCTGATTTCAGCAGTGGCTGAAGCTATTGCTGCTGCAAAAAAGAATATGGCATTTGAACAAGTATTTACTGATCTTGACTACTTGTGTGAGATCTTTGAGCTTCTTGCAGCACTGCATCTAGGTTCTCGGGGCTAGACTTGCGGCATTGACCTCCACAGTCTGCTCCCACTGCCTTCTGACTGGGTGTCTGGAGAGCCTCATGGCCCCCTTGGATACAGGACATCTCTCCTCCTTTCCGCCTCTTCCACCAAGACCTCCAGTGCGATGTTCTAAAACCTTGGAGCCAACTCTGTCCGCTGTTGTGTCATTCCTCACTCTTTCCTATGTCAAATTCTCTTCGACCACGACTCCTAGGAGCTGTTCCAGCCACAATGTGCCCCCCCTTTAGGAGGTGCAAGCTGACCTTGAGCAGTGCAGTCTAGCTTTAAGTGGTACTAGCCAATCACAATAGTGGCCCCCTGCTGATGTGTGCAGCCAATGAACATGGCAGTTAGTGCATGCTGGAGGTAGAGATCATTTAAATGAGCAGGCAGCATAAAGTTGGCACGCTGCCTTTATTGCAATCAACCGATGCGAGTTAATCGTGCATTGCGATGCCAGCATCCATTTTTGAGGGCGATCTAATTTAGCCACCTTTGTTTCTAAGTATTTTGCCCAATCACTTCATCATTTTAAACATCTCTATCAAATCACCCTTTCATGTCCTCTGTTTTAATGAAACAGTGTGGTATGGGATGTCTTGCAAACTGCTGAGAAGCAGTGTGCAAGGTCTCAGCGCTGTCTGAGATACTTCACAGAGAATCACAGAATTGTTACAGCATAAAAGGAGGCCATTTGGCCCATCGTGCCTGTACCAGTTCTCCAAGAGAGTAATTCACCTTGTGCCATTCCCCTGCCTTCTCCCTAGAACCCTGGACATTCTTCCTTTTCAGATAACTATCTAATTCCCTTTTAAGTGGCTTGATTGAACCTGCCTCCACCACATTCTCTGGCAGTGCATACCAGATCCTAACCACTCACTGCATGAAAAAGTTTTTCATCATGTTGCCATTGCTTCTTTTGCCAATTACCTTAATTCTGTGCCCTCTCGTTCTTGATCCCACGAGCGGGAACAGTTTCTCTCCATCTATTCTGTCCAGACCCTCACGATTTTGAATACCTCTACCAAAATTCCTCTCAGCCTCTCTTCTCCAAGGAAAACAGTCCCAATTTCTCCACGTAACTGAAGTTCCTCATCCCTGGCACCATTGTCGTGAATCTTTTCTGTACACTCTCTAACGCCTTCACATCCATCCTAAAGTGTGGCGCGCAGAACTGGAAGCAATAATCCAGCTGAGGTCGAACTAGTGTCTTGTACAAGTTCAACATAATTTCCTTGCTCTTGTACTCTATGCCCCTATTAATAATACTGTATGCTTTATTAACCGCTCACTCAACTTGTCCTGCCACCTTCAATGACTTATGCACATATACACCCAGGTCCCTCTGCTCCTGCACCCCCTTTAGAGTTGTATTTTATCTTGTCTCTCCATGGTCTTCCTACCAAATTGAATCATTTCACACTTCTCCGTATTGAACTTCATCTGCCACAAGTCCACCCATTCTACCAACTTGTCTACATCCTTTTGAAGTTCCATGCTGTCTTCCTCACAGTTCACAATGCTTCCAAGCTTTTTATCATCTGCAAATTTTGAAATTGTGCCCTGTACACCAAGGTCTATGTCATTCAACTATATCAGGGAGAGCAAGGATCCCAACACTGACCCCTGGGGGACTCTATTACAAACCTTACTCCAACCCGAAGAACATCCATTAACCACTACTCTCTGTTTCCTATCACTCAGCCAATTTTGTATCCATGTTGCTCCTGTCCCTTTTATTCAAAGAACAAAGAACAATACAGTACAGGAACAGGCCATTCGGCCCTCCAAGCCTGCGCCGATCTTGATGCCTGTCTAAACTAAAACCTTCTGCACTTCCGGGGTCCGTATCCCTCTTTTCCCATCCTATTTATGTATTTGTCAAGATGCCTCTTAAACGTCGCTATCGTATCTGCTTCCACCACCTCCCCTGGCAGCAAGTTCCAGGCACTCACCACCCTCTGTGTAAAAAACTTGCCTCGCACATCCCCTCTAAACTTTGCCCCTCGCACCTTAAACCTATGTCCCCTAGTAACTGACTCTTCCACCCTGGGAAAAAGCTTCTGACTATCCACTCTGTCCATGGTGCTCATAACTTTGTAAACCTCTATCATGTCGCCCCTCCACCTCCGTCGTTCCAGTGAAAACAATCCGAGTTTTTCCAACCTCTCCTCGTAGCTAATGCCTTCCAGACCAGGCAACATCCTGGTAAACCTCTTCTGTACCCTCTCCAAAGCCGCCACATCCTTCTGGTAGTGTGGCGACCAGAATTGCATGCAATATTCTAAGTGCGGCCTAACAAAAGTTCTGTACAGCTGCAGCATGACTTGCCTATTTTTATACTCTATGCCCCGACCGATGAAGGCAAGCATACCGTATGCCTTCTTGACTACCTTATCCACCTGCATTGCCACTTTCAGTGACCTGTGGACCTGTACGCCCAGATCTCTCTGCCTGTCAATACTCCTAAGGGTTCTGCCATTTACTGTATACTTCCCACCTGCATTAGACCTTCCAAAATGCACTACCTCACATTTGTCCGAATTAAACTCCATCTGCCATTTCTCCGCCCAAGTCTCCAACCGATCTATATCCTGCTGTATCCTCTGACAATCCTCATCACTATCCGCAACTCCACCAACTTTTGTGTCGTCCGCAAACTTACTAATCAGACCAGCTACATTTTCCTCCAAATCATTTATATATACTACAAACAGCAAAGGTCCCAGCACTGATCCCTGCGGAACACCACTAGTCACATCCCTCCATTCAGAAAAGCACCCTTCCACTGCTACCCTCTGTCTTCTATGACCGAGCCAGTTCTGTATCCATCTTGCCAGCTCCCCTCTGATCCCATGTGACTTCACCTTTTGTATCAGTCTGCCATGAGGGACCTTGTCAAAGGCTTTACTGAAGTCCATACAGATAACATCCACTGCCCTTCCTTCATCAATCATCTTTGTCACTTCCTCAAAAAACTCAATCAAATTAGTGAGACACGACCTCCCCTTCACAAAACCATGCTGCCTCTCGCTAATAAGTCCATTTGTTTCCAAATGGGAGTAAATCTTGTCCCGAAGAATCCTCTCTAATAATTTCCCTACCACTGACGTAAGGCTCACCGGCCTATAATTTCCTGGATTATCCTTGCTACCCTTCTTAAACAAAGGAACAACATTGGCTATTCTCCAGTCCTCTGGGACCTCACCTGTAGCCAATGAGGATGCAAAGATTTCTGTCAAGGCCCCAGCAATTTCATCCCTTGCCTCCCTCAGTATTCTGGGGTAGATCCCATCAGGCCCTGGGGACTTATCGACCTTAATGCTTTGCAAGACACCCAACACCTCCTCCTTTTTGATAATGAGATGACTGAGACTATCTACACTCCCTTCCCTACCCTAGGCTCATCATCCACCAAGTCCTTCTCCTTGGTGAATACTGATACAAAGTACTCATTTAGTACCTCACCCATTTCCTCTGGCTCCACACATAGATTCCCTTCTCTGTCCTTGAGTGGGCCAACCCTTTCCCTGGTTACCCTCTTGCTCTTTATATACGTATAAAAAGCCTTGGGACTTTCCTTAATCCTGTTTGCCAATGACTTCTCATAACCCCTTTTAGCCCTCCTGACTCCTTGCTTAAGTTCCTTCCTACTGTCTTTATATTCCTCAAGGGATTCGTCTGTTCCTAGCCTTCCAGCCCTTACGAATGCTTCCTTTTTCTTTTTGATGAGGCTCACAATATCCCGCGTTATCCAAGGTTCCCAAAACGTACCAAACTTATCCTTCTTCTCACAGGAACATGCCAGTCCTGGATTCTAATCAACTGACGTTTGAAAGACTCCCACATGTCAGATGTTGATTTACCCTCAAACAGCCACCCCCAATCTAAATTCTTCAGTTCCTGCCCAATATTGTTATAATTAACCTTCTCCCAATTTAGCACCTTCACCCGAGGACTACTCTTATCCTTCTCCACAAGTACCTTAAAACTTATGGAATTATGGTCACTGTTCCCAAAATGCTCCCCTACTGAAACTTCGACCACCTGGCCAAGCTCATTCCCCAATACCAGGTCCAGTACGGCCCCATCCCTAGTTAGACTATCTACGTATTGTTTCAAGAAGCCCTCCTGGATGCTCCTTACAAATTCTGCCCCATCCAAGCCCCTAGCACTAAGTGAGTCCCAGTCAATATCAGGGAAGTTAAAATCACCCACCACTACAACCTTAACATCTTTCCAAAATCTGTCTACGTATCTGCTCCTCTACCTCCCGCTGGCTGTTGGGAGGCCTGTAGTAAACCCCCAACATCATGACTGCACCCTTCCTATTCCTGAGCTCCACCCATATTGCCTCGCTGCATGACCCCTCCGAGCTGTCCTCCCGCAGTACAGCTGCGATATTCTCCAAAACCATTAATGCAACTCCCCCACCCCTTTTACATCCCCTTCTATCCCGCCTGAAGCTTCTAAATCTTGGAACATTTAGCTGCCAATCCTGTCCTTCCCTCAACCAAGTCTCTGTAATAGCAACAACATCATAGTTCCAAGCACTAATCCAAGCTCTAAGTTCATCTGCCTTACCTGTTATACTTCTTGCATTGAAACAAATGCACTTCAGACCACCAGTCCCGCTGTGCTCAGCAACATCTCCCTGCCTGCTCTTCCTCTTAGTCTTACTGCCCTTATTTACTAGTTCCCTTCATTTATTTCACTTGCTGTCCTACTGCTCTGGTTCCCACCCCCCTGCCACACTAGTTTAAACCCTCCCGAGTGACGCTAGCAAACCTCGCAGCCAGGATATTTGTGCCTCTCCAGTTTAGATGCAACCCGTCCTTCTTGTACGGATCCCATCTGTCCCTGAAGAGATTCCAATGGTCCAGATATCTGAAACCCTCCCTTCTACACCAGCTGTTCAGCCACGTGTTTAGCTGCACTATCTTCCTATTCCTAGCCTCACTGGCACGTGGCACAGGGAGTAATCCCGAGATTACAACCCCAGAGGTTCTGTTTTTTAACTTTCTACCTAACTCCCTAAACTCACCCTGCAGGACCTCATCACTCTTCCTGCCTATGTCATTGGTACCAATGTGTACCACAACATCTGGCTGTTCACCCTCCCCCTTCAGAATGCCCCCTGTCCGTTCAGAGACATCCTTGACCCTGGCACCAGGGAGGCAACATACCTCACGTCCACTGAAGCGCCTATCTGTGCCCCTGACTATAGAGTCCCCTATAACTATTGCTCTTCTGCGCTTTGTCCCTCCCTGCTGAACAGTGCCAGCCGTGGTGCCACTGCTCTGGCTGCTGCTGTTTTCCCCTGATAGGCCATCCCCCCCAACAGTGCCCAAAACGGTATACTTGTTCGAGAGGGGAATAGCCACAGGGGATTCCTGCACTGACTGCCTGCCCCTTCTCGCGGTCACCCATCTATCTGCCTGCACCTTGGGTGTAACCACTTCTCTAAAACTCCTGTCTATGACACTTTCTGCCACCTGCATGCTCCTAAGTGCATCCAGTTGCCGCTCCAACCGATCCATGCGGTCTGTGAGGAGCTGCAACTGGGTACATTTCCTGCAGATGTAGTCGTCTGGAACGTTGGAAGCGTCACGGACTTCCCACATCTCACAGGTGAAGCACTTCACCCCTCTAACTGTCATTTCTCGCACTAATTAGTTAATTAATATAAAATAAATAAATACTTATTATCCTTACTAAATTGTTATAATTAACTATATGGTCCCTAGTGCTAGATTTCTACTATAAATATTAAATGCTAACTAAATACAGTAATCTCCTCCCTCTGGTTTAGTTACTCTGCTTATTAATTAGTTAATTAAGGGTTTTAATCAATTTTTGCCAATGTTTTATTTTCAAATTCAATACAAATTCCCCACCAGCCAATCAGGTCACAGCTTTCCTGTGACGTCACTTTTCAGTTTTTTTTACCCGAGGTAAGTTTTTTATACTTACCGGTCCGGAACTCCGCCCTCCGAGTCTTCTCCGGGAACGTAGGCCGCGAATCCCCGAGGTAAGTTTTACTTACAGCTCCGGAACTCCGCCATCCGAGTCTTCTCCGGGAATGTAGGCCGCGAATCCCCGAGGTAAGTTTTTTATACTTACCGCTCCGGAACTCTGCCCTCCGAGTCTTCTCCGATGAGCTATATGTTTGCTGACAAGTCTGTTGCGTGGCACTGTATCAAATGCCTTTTGGAAGTCCATATACACCACACCAGCAGCATTCTCATCAACCCTCTCTGTTACCTCTTCAAAAAACTCCAGCAAATTAATTAATCATGATAAATACACACTGCCTTTCCTTAATTAACCTATATTTGTACAAGTGACTATTAATTTTGTCCCGAATTATTTTTTCTAGCAGTTTCCCCACCATCAAAGTTAAACTGACTGGCCTGTAGTTGCTGGGCTTATCTTTATGCCCTTTGACCAAGAGTGTAACATTTGCACCAAACTTGAGTCGAAGGAAGACTGGAAAATTATGGCCAGTGCCTCCACAATTTCCACTCTCACTTCCCTCCTTGGATGCATTGCATCCGGTCCTGGTGCCTTAACAACTTTAAGTACAGAGAGCCTATCCAATACGCCCTCCTTATCAATTTTAAATCTTTCTAGTGTATTAATTACCTCCTCTTTTAACATGACCTGGGTCATGTCTTCTTTCTTGGTAAAAACAGATGCAAAGTATTCATTTAATACCTCAGCTATGCCTCCTGCCTTCATGCTTAGGCTCCCTTTTTGGTCCCTAATTGGCCCCACTTTTCCTTTTACTACCCTTTTACTATAGGGTAGTTTATGTTAACTTCCTGTCTTTTTTCATACTCTTTCTTTGCTTCTCTTCTTTGCTTTCTCATTTCCCCTCTGAACCTTTTCTATTCAGCCTGGTTCTGCATTGTATTATCTAGCTGGTATCTGTCATAAGCACCTTTCTTCTTCTGTATCTTAATCTCTATCGTTTCATCATCCAGGGATCTCTGGATTTATTAGTCTTTTCTTTCTCTTTCATGGGAATATACCTTGACTGTGTCCAAAATACCTCTTCTTTGAAGGTAGCCCATTGTCCAGGTACCATTTTTCCTACCAACCTCTGATTCCAATTTATTCAGCCCTGATCCATTCTTACTCACTTTCCCCCAGTTAATTATTCTTACTCCCATTATTCTTTCTCCTTTTCCATAGTCAATCAAACCTTACGATACAATGATCACAGTCCCCTAAATGGTCTCCCACTGACAGTTGATCCACTTGGCCCACCTCATTCCCAAGAACCAGGTCTAGCAGTGCCTCCTTTCTCATTGGACTGGAAACATATTACTGTAGAAAATTTTCCTGAACACACTGTGGGAACTCTTGCCCCTCTCTGCCCTTTACACTACTACTAGCCCAGTCTAAAATCAGATAATTAAAATCTGTTCTGAAAGTGCTTCTATTATTTTAATATTTTTTGAGGACTTGTATTTTAGAGTTATGGATATTGGTTCATTTGGGGAAAACTGAAAAGATTCCATGTATGTGGTTTTTTACAAGGGTCACTGAGAGGTCCTTTTTGTAAACAAACCTTTACTAAATGTCACATTCCTTAAGCTCAATAAACAACAGAAATCTTGGTGACTTGGGGGAGGTGTTTACAGAGAAGTGACATGTCAAGATTTATGGTGGTCAGGAGGTTTCGCTTTTGGGGTGTAGACTGTGTTGAAAGCAGTTGGGTTTGTAGCCTGCTGAAAAACACCCAGCTCCTCTTTCTCTACCTGTTTGAAAAAACCCTGCAACTCCAGTGTGTGAACGCTAAAGCCCTTGATGCCACTTTTCTCCTCAGAAGCACCTGGAAAGCCTGCCAAACTACTTTTCAAAGCCGCCTGAAAAGAACTGCTTCAGAAAGATCCCAGTGACTCATCTACATGTACTCAGACACCAGACTGTATGCCATTTTTTCGGGCACAACATATCTCATCCTTTTACTTCAGGAATTAGCAAGTATTTGGCCAAAGTATTCTTCTTTTGTCTTTTTTTTTGTAAAAGACATCCGCAAGGAGAGAATATTTCTCTATTTTGTTCTTTAACCAGTGTGTGTGAGTGTGTGTGTGTTGGGTATTTAAAAAGGGAACTTTCACATTCCAATCTGTGTGTTAATGCTTGCTTCTCTATTGGATAAGTCTTGTTTTATAATAAACTGATAAATTTGTTGTTTATTAAAGAAACCTGGTTGGTGTATTTTCTTTCGGGATAAGGAATAGCCTATATGATTGATGGTATGGGTAACTGGGTAAACATTTAAATATATGCTGTGACCTGTGGAGAACTGGTACTAGGAAAGATAGTGCATTCCTCCCACCTTGTTCATAACAAGTCCCCCATTATAACTACTCTATACTCTTGCACATCTCTGTAACTTCCTTGCAAATGTGTTTCTCCACATCATTCTCACTAGTTTGTGGCCTATAGACTACACTGAGCAATGTAATTGCACCTTTTTTGTTCCGTAGCTCTAGCCAAATAAATTCTGTCCTTGGCCCCGATGGGACATCCTCTCGCTCCAGCACTGCAAAGCTCTCTTTAATCAATACTGCCACCCTCCCCTTTCTTCCTTTCCTATTGTTCCTGAACTCTTTGTATTCAGGAATATTTAATACCCAGTCCTGCCCTTGTTTGAGCCAGGTCTCTGTTATAGCCACAGCATCATACCTCCACATGAAGAAGAAGCAAAATTAGCTCCTAAATATTCATTCAGACTGCAAGGAACTATATGGTTCATAATTTAAAATAGATCCATTGCCAAAGTGGGCAAGAGAATATTTCGTCTGAAACTGTTTCCATCCCCTCAATGGTAATGTTCACAGTCCTCCACTTATTACAATATTTCTCATTGTGTTGGGTTTATGAAAATAACTTGAATAATTTAGAAATAATATGATAATGTTTTAAAATGATTGAAAAAGTCAATCAATCCCAGCATTCCTTTCTTTTAGCAATTTTAGTGGTAGAGCAAATACAGGAAGAAGGGAATTTTTAGTCTTGTCTCCAGATATAAAAACCAGACAGTTTGGAAACACAATATAGGAACATCGGAACAGGAGAAGGCCATTTAGCCCCTCAGACCTGTTCTGCAATTCAGTGAGATCATGACTGATCCTTTGCCCCATGTCCCTTAATATCATTGGTTAACAAAAATCTATCAAACTCAGATTTAAAATTTAAAATTGATCTAGCATCAATTGGCATTTACAGATGAGGGTTCCATTCTTCTACCGCCCTTAACTTGCAGATGTGTTTCCTAATTTCACTCTGGCTCTGGTCTGGCTCTAATATTTTGACTATACCCCCTTGTCCTAGACTCGCCCAGCAGCAGAAATAGTTTATCCCCATCTAACCAATCTGTCCCCCTTAATATCTTGTAAACTTCAATCAAACCACTTGTATAGCTAAAGCATGACTTCTGACTCCTTATATTCTAGTCTTGAGGATATGATTATTAACATTCCATTAGCCTTTTGATTTTTTTTTATATCTGTTCATGACATTTAATTGATCTGTATACCTAGACACCCAAATTGGTTTGACTTCTGCTGTTTCTAGCTTTTAACCATTTAGAGAGTATCTGTTCTGTTCTTTTTCAGTTCAAAATGGATCATCTTACATTTGCCTATATTGAAATCAATTTGTCACAGTTTTGCCTTAATCTTTTAATATCTCCCTGTAATTTGATGCTTCCATCAACGCTGCTTACAATGCCCCCTATATTTGTGCCATCAGTAAAATTGGATATGTGGTTTTCTATCCCATCATCTAAATAGTTAATAAATACGGTGAATAATCGAGGCCGCGACACTGATCCTTACAGGATGCTACTAGTCGCATCCTGCCAATTAGATTACCTGTCCATTATCCCTATGCTTTGTCTCCTGCTGCTCAGTCAATTTCCAAACTAGGCAAATAATTTTCTTTCCATTTCATGGGCATCAACTTTAGCTAACATACTTTTATGAGGAATTTTATCAAATGCCATATAAATAACATCCATAGACATTCCCCTGCCCAAACTTCTTCAAAAGATTCATTCAGATTCATCAGGCATGACCTACACAAATCCATGCGGCCTCTCTCTGATCAGCTGAACATTTTCAAGGTGTTCAGTCACCCTATCCTTAATTATCAACTCCAGCAATTTTCCAACAACAAATATTAAGCTGACTTGTCCATAATTCCCTGCTTTCCGTCTCCCACTTTTCTTAAAAGCAGAGTGACATGAGTAATTTTCTATTCTAAAGGAATGGTTACCGACTGGAGAGAGCTTTGGTAGATTATAGTTAGGACATCTGCAATGTTCTCACATACTTCCTCTAAAATCCTTGAATGGAAACCATCTGGCCCTGGGGGTTTGTCACTCTTTAGTGCCATTAGTTTTTTTGTTAATGTTATTTTGCTTAGCACCGGGAATCCAGTCAACCAAGGAGTTGCTACTCCGTCAGGCCTGAACTATCCAAGGACAGTTGAGCCAATTTGGTTGACTAAAATTCATGAACATAGGAACACAGAAGCAGAAGTAGCTCATTCAGTCCTTCAAGCCTGTTCTGTCATTCAATTAGATCCTGGCTGATCTGTATCTTAATTCCATTTACCCACCTTGGTTCTGTAACCCTCAATACCCTCATCGAACAAAAATCTACCAATCTCAATTTGGACATTTTCATTTGAACCCAGCCTCAACAGCTTTTTGTGTGAGCGAGTTCCAGATTTCCTCTATCCTTTGTGTGAAGAAGTGACTCCTCACATCACCCCTGAACAGCCTAGCTCTAATGTTAAGGTTATGCCGCCTTGTTCTAGACTCCCAACACCAGAAGAAATAGTTTTTCTCTATCTATCCTAGCAAATCAATTAATCATCTTAAGCAACACATTAGAGCACCCCTTCTATACTCAAGGGAATACAAGCCTTCTGTGTGCAACCTGGCTTCTTAATTTAACCCTTTTAGCCTGGCATAATTCTGGTGAATCTCTGCTGCACTAAGGCGAGCATATACTTCCTGAGTTGTGGTGCCCAGAACTGAACATAGTACTCCAGATGGGGTCTAACTGCAGCTTTATGTAACTGTAACATAGTAGTTTGCATTCCACAACAATGATAAATGTGAATGCGGTGAGCAGCAGATCCCAGAGCACTCAATGCTGAATGCAAGCAGCTGTCTTTCTATCCTGACAGTGGCATAGTGGCTATCAGTATGATCACACACAATGAAGGAAATAGTAGCTCAGGATTGAGTTGTTATTTTTTTTCCCATCTTCAAGCTCTTCCCTTAGAGAACTGAGTGAAGTAGTGGAAGGGGTTCACAGGTTATTAACAGTCTGACAGGTTGTGACGTGAACCCTCCTTCCAGATCCCATCTTTATACCAGTCCATAGTGTTGTTAGTCCGATATGGGGGGAGGGTACTATGAACTCCTATGACCCATATGATGCCGTAGAGATGGAGGGGGTGGTGGGCACCCACACCCACTGAATGCAAGTATCCTGCTAGCTGTCAACCCAGAATTCAGAGTGAGATTTCCAGTCTCCACCCGCCAGGACTGTCCTTCTGATTCAGAGGTGGGAACATTACCATGAGACAAAGGCACATTCCAGTATTGATGTACTGGACTACGACGACCCTTGTACAAACTTCACCAAGTCTGTAAAACACCCATTGCTTCTGAAATTATTAACACTGTCAGCAAATTGAGTGGCTTCATGGCAAATGTCACAAAAAAATCAGTTTATCTGAAAATAATAAATAATGTTGATGTGCTGAAAAGGAATGTAGTAGCTGCACAAAGGTTCTGGTGGATGATGTCCTTGTACCTGCTATTAGATTGTGTGTTGCAATTTACAGCCTCAAGGTCCTAAGCAGATTGAGAACCATTCATATGACTAGGAAACAAACAATATTTATCATAGCTATCTGAAGGATTGCTTAAAGTGACAATGAGGAATCAGAAACAGCCGGAAGTTTAAAAGAGTCATTTTAGATTTGGGGGGAAACAGATTTCTGCACTAAAGGCACTACACAAATGCAAGTTGCTGTTGTTAAGGGGTAAGTATTGGCTCGGATACTTAGAGAACTCCCCTGTTCTTCTAAAAATAGTGCCATGGGATCTTTTGCACCCATCTGAGAGGGTGGATGGGGCTTCAGTTTATTGCCTCATTCAAAAGACAGGACCTCTGACAGTGCAGCACTCCTTTAATACCACACTGATGTAGCAGCTGAGATTTTGTGCTCACATATCTGAGAGTTGACATAGAACCCAGGAGGCAAGCTTTGCTGCCCACTGAGCCACGGTTGGCACTCCGATGAATATTGACAACTGCTGTTGTATCTGCAAGCACGATCATTTCCAGGTAACTGAGTCAAACAAAAGTACTTGCTTGAAATACAAAGCTACGGAGAGAGTGCAACTGGGCCGCACAAATATTAATCTCGAAAGCAACAAGCTCCAAGAAGTTAAAGGCTCTAGCTTTTAGAATTCAGTAATTCAGAAGCAGCTCACAAACTGCCTGTAAGAATGGAATTACTGCCTCGCAATTTAATAATGGATTCATGTTACCCTATTGACACAACACTGAAGGAGACATTTTTTTAACCCTTTCATGGGATGTGGGCATCACTGGCCAGGCCAGCATTGATTGCCCATACCTAATTGCCCTTGAGAAGGTGGTGATGAGCCGCCTTCTTGAACCGCTGCAGTCCATTTGGTGCAGGTACACCCACAGTGATGTTAGGAAGGGGGTTCCAGGATTTTGATCCAGTGACAGTTCTAGCACCAGCTTTCTGGCCATTTTCATGAATCATATTTTAAATCAAAAACTCCAATAAAGAACTGTACTGTTTGACAAGCTTGTGGGAGTGGATTAGGGAATAGGATTGACTGGCAGGAGTTTCGAGCCAGGCTAACCTGACTAAGGTGCATTCATATGCAAACGGACATTTCACACTGACATGCTGGGTGGAAGGGAACCCAGGCCGACTGACGTCATCACCATCTAATATGATCACTGGGAACAATAGCCCGAGAGGTAACTCAATAAAGCACAGTCACAACTCAGTCTCAAACAAAACTGGTGGCAGGCAGGAGATGACCGGGCCGTTGTCTTCCAGGAGATAAGCCAGTTAAGCAAGATCAGTTTGAGACTGAAAGACGTTCCCTGCTAATGAGGGCCGTCAACTCAGGAAATTCAGTAATCAGCACTCATTGTCTCTCCAGGTGCCAGGCCTGGGAGCGGGAAAACAAAATCACAAAGATTTCAAAGGTTCTGAGTCACTCCAGGCCACAGGGCGGGGGATCCAGACAGATCAATACATTGAATAGTATTGGCGGGAGAAAAGGTGATGGGCTTTGGATATATATGGAGCCCTATCATCCAGAACTTGTAGTAAGAGGTGTGTTTTCGGTACGCCGGAGAAAACCACCTACACAGTGAAGGAATGGCGCTCTATTTCCATGTCAGGCTGGTATGTGACTTGGAGGGGACCGTGCATTTGCTGGTGTTCCCATGCATCTGCTGTCCTTGTTCTTCTAGGTGGTAGAGGTTACAGGTTTGAAAGGTGCTGTCTAAGGAGCCTTGGTGCGATGCTACAGTGCATCTTGTAGATGGTACACACTGCTGCCACTGTGTGTCGGTGGTGGAGGGAGTGAATGTTTAAGGTGGTGGATGTGGCGCCGATAAAGCGGGCTGCTTTGTCCTGGATGGAGTCAAGCTTCCTGAGTGTTATTGGAGCCACACTCATCCAGACAAGTGGACAATGTTCCATCATATAGCATCTGTGGAGAGAGAAGCAGAGTTAACGTTTCAAGTCAGTGACTTTTCATCAGAACTGGCAAAGGTTAGAAAAAAATTAGGTTTTCTTTCACCACAAACATGAACACACTTTTTGCCTTTGTTCCAGGACAGTTTAGTGATTCAATCTCTCCTGCCCTCTGCCCTATCACACACCTTCCCTTTTGTTCTCTTCCCCACCACACCCCACTTGCTTAAAACCTACCACAGGATTCCTAGCCTCTGATCTGCTCTCGTAGGCACAGTTCAGTTTCTGGTCAATGGTAACCCCCAGGATGTTGATGGTGGGAGATTCAGCAAGAGTGATGCCATTGAATGTCAAGGGGAGATGGTTAGATGCTCTCTTATTTGGGATCGTCATTGCCTGGCACTTCTGTGGCACGAAGGCTCATTGCCACTTATCAACTCAAGCCTGAATGTTGTCCAGGTCTTGCTGCATATGGACACGGACTGCTTCACTATCTGGGAGTTGCGAATGGTGCTGAACATCGTGCAATCATCAACGAACATCCCCAATCCTGAACTTGTGATGAAGGGAAGGTCATTGATGAAGCAGCTGAAGATTGTTGGGCCTAGGACAGTACCCTGAGGAACTCCTGCAGAAAAGTCCTGGGGCTAAGATGATTGGCCTGCAACAACCACAACGATCTTCCTTTGGGCTAGGTACGACTCGAACCAGTGCAGAGTTTTCCCCCTGATTCCCATTGACTCCAGTTTTGCTAGGGCTCCTTGATACCATACTCGGTCAAATGCTGTCTTGATGTCAAGGGCAATCACTCTCACCTCACTTCTTGAGTTCAGCTCTTTTGTCCATCTTTGAACCAAGGGTGTAATGAGGTCAGGAGCTGAGTGGCCCTGGCAGAACCCAAACTGAACGTCACTGAGCAGGTTATTGCTAAGCAAGTGCTTGTTGTTTCAATCACTGCACTTTACGTGAGCATCAAACAGTATCCTAGCCATTTCTTAACTGTTATTCCTTTTGTCTTATTCCCCAGCATCTCCCACCACTGCTGACATCTAGCCTTCAGGTCAATTATCATTCAGCTCCATTACTGGATTTGAGGTGTTTGGCAGAGGGAGTGTAGCAATGGCTGCATGCCAGATGGTTCAGGCTGCATGAACAGTGCTCTCTGTGACCCTTATCAGATCCCTGTACACTGACATCTCCAGACTGAGGTGGGAGGCCTCACTTTGTCTGGTGATAAATGTGTGCAAAGGCTGCTATTCAGGAAGAAATCTGGAATAGCAGTGGTACCAGTAAGATATATAAATGCATAACCATTCAATACTTCTTTAGAAGCCCCTACATCACAGTTAATCCTTCTTGCATGAAGGAATGCCTGCCAAGCTGCTCAACAGCCCGATTACCCAAATTGGCCACACCTGGAAAGTGTCATCTATCACAACTGCAGGCCCTGGGACACCTGGCAAAGATCATAGACAACTATGTTGACAAGGCCTGGTTTATTCAAGACCAAGAAGAAAAGCTGTGCCAACTGTTACAAGGGTGTTTGCTGCTAATGTGTATCACTAGGCTGGCACAGCCAATGGCAATAAAGGCCAATTGTGGCTTGAAATCAACCATTAATGCCTTACAGACATACAGAAATATTGCCCTATAGGGATGGTACCATGGAATGGCACGACAGGTCACTGTATGTACAAGGCATCACGAAGAAGCATCAACTTCACTTGAGCAACCATCAAACAGGAAGTGGGGTACTGACTCATGGTGGCCCCTTGAATTTCTTTTCATTTCATTTTTTTGCCAATCGCTTCTTTGCCCTTCACCCCTTCAGCCTTGGCAACAGCGGAAATGAGGTCGAACTAACTTCTGAACTTACCTAAAGCTGTAAAAATATCGTTCCACTTTTCAGATTCCTTCGAGCGGCAAAACGCTTTGAACTCTCGGTTGACATCTAATATGACAATTGTGTTTGCTGGGAGTGGAATGGCACCGCTACACACCACCCACCACCACCCCCCATACCACACCATCCATCGCATCCCAACATCTCCACCTCGGTGCAGCTAATGAACCAGTCCATATTCAAAAAGGGATGTTCAGAATGCAATCTGGAGGCTGTAAAAAGCAGTGGAAGAAATAGTTTGCCTCATATACCATGAGGCCTGGAAGAGAAGAAGGGGAGAAAAGATTCACACACTTCCCTTTAATTGTTGATATCGTGTTAAATTTTACCTACGTGATATTGCTCGTTCTCCAAATCAGCACCCAACTCCACGTGAATTATCCCAATAAGCTGATGGCAGAAAATTGATGCTATTGGAACAGTTCACTTCTGGTCAGTGTAATAGCCATTCCAAACTATTCGAGAGTAACTTTTACCATTACCATTCCACTTTCCAGTGTATACAGGGCAGCTTGTGGTTGTAAAGTCTCACCCAGCCATCAGCTGTCAGTATATTGATATGATTTTCATGTGATCAGTGCTCCCACCCAAAACAGGCAAGAGTTTATTTGCCTTTGGAAATCAGGGTGCTTAGCCTGCTTGCCATTTACAGTACCAATAGGTGGAGCGTACAGCAGCCTAACTATCAGCCCTTAAATGGCTGCTGAAAAATGGGTATGTTTCAGGAGTAACAGTGACTTTTACAGAGTATAATTAAATCTCTTCCTGGGCCATCAAACCCCTGCCCCACTATTCATCTCTTCACTTTCACCTATTTACACTAGCTGGGCTTCATACTGTAGCCTCTGGACTTTTTTGTCCTTCTCCAATCTGCCGCTGGAAATATGTGAGTAGTTCACTGCTGTTATAAAAATGAAGCCCAATTCACACCTGTTTTGGGAAAACGTCAGAAGTACTTCAATGGCTGGAAAGCTGCTTGGGACATCCTGAAGTTGTTGAAGGTGCTGCATAGGTGAAAGTTATTCCTTGGTACAATTACAGGGAAATCTCCAATTCATTTAAAAGATACATGCACCTGAAGTGTTGTAACCTGCAAGGCTATGGACCAGGTGCTGGAAGGTGGAATTCGATTGGGCGGCTAAACATTTTGGCTGGCACAGACACAATGGGCTGAATGGCCTCCTTCTGTGCCACAATTTTTCTGTGGTTCTATGGTTCCAAGGCGCCTTTTTGGGGTATAGATTCAGCAGTCAACCAGCATTCCCAAAACAGGCAGGTGTCCAAAGGAGAATCCAGTTCGCAGTGTCACATTTAGTACAACTTACATCATATGTTTGAAAACTGCTGAGTAAAAATTTGCCTTACTCTCTTTGATGAAGACAGTGTCCTTTTAATATAACAAGGACAGGGACTTGAGTCAGTAACCAGTGTAGTAGAAAGTCACCAAGATAGCAATTATGTGAATAAGTTTATAGAGAGGAAGAGTATGTACAAAACAGAGAATAACATGAATTTAAAGAGCATTGGCCAGCTGCCATTGACACAGAAAATGTTGCCTAAACCCAGCTCCAAATTATCACTGTAATCAGTGGCCATGACACAAAAATCTGAAAATCTAGCTGCTTACTTTAAAAAAAACCAAAGCTCATTCTTTAAGAAAGATCAAAACTAGTTTTTCTAAATAATTACATTTTGATTTTCGATAGACAAACAGACAGCGCTGAAAGTGTTTTGCAAAGCATTTGCAAATTTCAAACCTCACTCGTGATTCTTTTTTTAATTCATTCATGGGATGTGGGCGTCAACTGGCCGGGCCAGCATTCATTGCCCATCCCTAATTGCCCTTGAGAAGCTGGTGGTGAGCTGCCTTCTTGAACCGCTGCAGTCCATGTGGGATAGGTACACCCACAGTGCTGGTAGGAAGGGAGTTCCAGGATTTTGACCCAGCGACAGTGAAGGAATGGCAATATAGTTCCAAGTCAGGATGGTGTGTGACTGGGAGGGGAACTTGCAGGTGGTGGTGTTCCCATGTATTTGCTGCCCTTGTCCTTCTAGTTGGTAGAGGTCACGGGTTTGGAAGGTGCTGTCTCAGGACCCTTGGTGCGTTGCTGCAGTGCATCTTGTAGATGGTACACACTGCTGCCACTGTGCGTCAGTGGTGAAGGGAGTGAATGTTTGTAGATGGGGTGCCAATCAAGCGGGCTGCTTTGTCCTGGATAGTATCGAGCTTCTTGAGTGTTGTTGGAGCTGCATCCATCCAGGCAAGTGGAGAGTATTCCATCACACTCCTGACTTGTGCCTTGCAGATGGTGGACAGGCTTTGGGGAGTCACGAGGTGAGTTACTCGCCTCAGGATTCCTAGCCTCTGACCTGCTCTTGTATTTATATGGCTACTCCAGTTCAGTTTCTGGTCAATGGTAGCCCCTAGGATGTTGATAGTGGGGGATTCAGTGATGGTAATGCCGTTGAATGTCAAGGGGAGATGGTCCTGGCACTTGTGCGGTGTGAATGTTACTTGCCACTTATCAGTCCAAGCCTGGCTATTGTGCAGGTCTTGCTGCATTTCTACATGGACTGCTTCAGTATCTAAGGAGTCACGAATGGTGCTGAACATTGTGCAATCATCAGTGAACACTTCTGACCTTATGATTGAAGGAAGGTCATTGATGAAGCAGCTGAAGATGGTTGGGCCCAGGACACTACCCTGAGGAATTCCTGCAGTGATGTCCTGGAGCTCAGATGATTGACCTCCAACAACCACAACCATCTTCCTTTGTGCTAGGTATGGGTTCAATTCTGGGTACTGCCTGTGTGGAGTTTGTAAGTTCTCCCTGTGTCTGCGTGGGTTTTCTCTGGGTGCTCCGGTTTCCTCCCACAAGCCAAAAGACTTGCAGGTTGATAGGTAAATTGGCCATTATAAATTGTCACTAGTATAGGTAGGTGGTAGGGAAATATAGGGACAGGTGGGGATGTTTGGTAGGAATATGGGATTAGTGTAGGATTAGTATAAATGGGTGGTTGATGGTCGGCACAGACTCGGTGGGCCGAAGGGCCTGTTTCAGTGCTGTATCTCTAAACTAAAACTAAACAATACACAGAAGAAGTGGTCAGACCAGTTTTAGTCACATGACTAGCTGGCTGTTTTTTTTTAACTTACCATAGATTTGAAATCAGAAGGCTGTTTTCTCCTGGACTAAGAACGCCTCTCTCCTGTCTGCTCTCATCTCACTCTTACCAGCTTCAGAAACCATTGAAGACACATGAACCCAAGAGAGAAAAGTCTCCTACAGTGAACAAGGCTTAAGAAGAATACTAGACCCCGAGAAAAGCAAGAGCTGTCTACAATCAAGGACTCAATGGCGAGCTGGAAACACAGAAACATAAAACAAGAAACCTCCTTTAGAGACTGCCTCAAACCTCTCTACTTTATTTTTTCTTCCGCTCTTTTCTGTCCCTATTTGCATGTGTGTATTGCGTGTGCATTGCTAGCGTGGGCACGTCGTATATCCATAGGCATTAACCATATTAGAGTTTAAGTTTTAAGGTTTAATAAATTTCACTTTTCTTCTTTAAACCTAAGAAAGTCTGTTTATGCCCCTTTCTTTGACTTATAATTGGAAAGCTGTGAATAAGGATTCACCAAGGGGGAGTTCAAAACACAGTTTGTTTAAAATTAAACTCTGTTACAATAAGACCAGGTGAAGACAGCAAAAGACCCCTAGACACTTTTCTCACCTGGTCATAACAGTAACCCTTATTCTACATCTCTCCCCAAGTCTTTGTCCATGTATATTTTTTTCTATATACATTAATTTTTACTTTACATACTACTCCATCTCACCCCCAAGTGTCTGACATCACAGATTCAATCTGTCAGGAGGCTTCACAACTCTCCCTGATTGTGTTCTTGTCAGACTCAGAAGATCAGTAGCCTTTCTCTGAACATTTGTTTCTCGACTTGGACGGCCTTCTTTGAGGTTTGTAGTATCCTTTTTTTTCTGATTTTCAGGATCAACATCTGATTCATCCAAATATATGATTGACTGACATCTTTGATGTCTAAGACTTCTCTGGTTTCTTCTTATAGTACCTTCTGAATTTTGAATAGTATTTACAGTCATGATTGTACATGTGGGCTTGAATATTAACACAGAACATAGAACATAGAGCAGTACAGCACAGTACAGGCCCTTCGGCCCACGATGTTGTGCCGACCCTTATTATTGAATATATGGTACTTGGACATGCAACTGAAAGGAATTCAGTGTTTTGGGGAAAACACCTGACCTGGGGGTTCTTGTAAGGTTAGGTAAGCATATGCTCCACAGTGAGCAGTAGTAAGCAAGAACACTACAGCAGCCTCTTTATTTAAGCTTGTTAAATCTTTGTTAACTTTAAATCTGTGACTTCTAGTGTGATTCTTCACCCTGAGATGCGACATTGGCGATGAGGTTAGAAAGACAAACAATACAGAGGTAAATTCAGAGATATTTAGTATTGTGTCATGGCATTTGCTGGAGCTGATATGTCTGCAGTCCAGAGAATTGAGTGTTCTGAGCCAACGGGTGATGCCAGTTCCGTCAGCGTGAAATGGAAACTATGGTTGGAAGAGTTCAAAGAGTATGCTGACAGTTGCGGTTTGTTTTTTGCGGTGCAGAGAGCACAGTGACGGGCCTTATTGCTGTTCAATGTGGGTGCGTCAGTGAGGGAGACTTTCAATACGTTGCCTGATGCAGGAGAAAAGGTGGATTATAAATGTACAGTGAAAGCTTTGAAGGACCATTATGTGGTGACGCCAAATGCCACATTCCAAAGGCATGTTTTCCTTCAAATGAGACAGAAAGGGGGAAAACAGTAGCCCAATTTGTGACTTGTTTGAGGCAGGCATCGGATGGATGCAATTATATTGTGACAGATCTGAATAACCAGATAATGCATCAGGTGGTCCAACATTACAAGTCGGATAAGTTGAGACGCAAGCTGCTGGAAAGAGGAGGTGACTTAACGTTGGATGACACTTTGAAGATAGTGACTGCTTTGGAAGCAGTGGATAGACAAGTTCACAGCATGAAACTAGCTCCCATTTCTACCATCAGCAGGACAAAATCTGAGGTTACTCGAGTGACTCAACGGAGTCCTGGTACGTGTAAATGTAAGCAGCAAAAGTCTGAGAAAGAATGTTTCAGATGTGGCAACTTGGGGCACTATGGATGAGATGATTTCTGCCCTGCCAAGGAAAAGATCTGTAGAAAATATAGGGGCAGAGAGCATTTTACCAAGAAGTGCAGAAGTAAAGCTGAACAGAGTGGGAAACCTGGAAAACCAGGTAAAGGAAAGAGAGATGAAAGTAGTACAACTGTGATACGAGTTGAAAAAGACGCAGGGAGTGAGGACATGAATAGCAATTGTGGATGCATGTTTTCTGTCAATGGAAGTAACCATGAGAAAGTTCCAATGATTGTTGGGGGTGTTGAAGTGAGCATTATTGTAGATTCATGTAGTGACAGTAATGTCAGCAGCAGAGCACTGTGGGAGGAACTGAAGACAAAGAGAATAAAGTTCACATCTCGGAAATGTGTCAAAAAGCTTTATCCTTACAAATCTAAAATGTCACTTCAAACTGTTGGATGTTTCACTGCAAGTGTAAGAGCTGGAGATCAGAGTGTGGAAGCTGAATTTGTTGCGATTGAGGAGGATGCTGAGCCTCTTCTGAGTAGAGAAACTGGCCAAGCCTTGGTGGTGCTACACATTGGATTGAAAGTGAATTCTGTGAAATCCGATGTGGAGCTTCGAGAGCAGTTTGGACCAGAGTTTCAAGGAATTGGGAATTTGCACAACCAAGTGCGATTAACAATTGACGAGCACGTGAAGCCTGTAGCTCAGCCTATACGCAGAACACCTTTTGGTCTGAGAGGGAAAGTTGAGGCAAAGATCAAGGAACTGGTTGACCAAGACATCATAGAGTCAGTTGAAGGACAAACACACAGATCTTCACCAGAGAAGAAAGCTGAATCATTCGTGCGGTTTGTGGCAGTTCATGCTACACCCAGAGCAATGACAACTAAAGGGATTGAAAGAGAGTCAGACAAAGATCCAGAATTGAATGACATCAGACAGAGAATCCAAGCAGGAAATTGGGAGAATTGCCTATTCAGAGCATACATTGTTATACAAGATGAACTGTGCACAATTGGGAAGTATATTCTCAGAGGTAACAGACTTACAGTGCCACAAAATCTTAGGCCTAGACTGGTGATGTTAACTCATGGGGGTCACTTGGGAGTGGTTGATACTAAGCAAAACTTATGTGCCAAAGTATGGTGGCCAGGGATGGAGAAAGATGTGGAACAGTTTGTCAAAACATGTCATGGATGCCAACTTGTCAGTAGACCCAATCCACCAGAACCATTACTCAATACACTGCTACCGGCTGGACCATGGAATGATGTAGCCGTTCACTCCTTAGGCCCATTTCCATCAAGCGAGTTCATTCATCACAGCCGTTATTAGGAGTATGTGGTAATGAAGTCTACAATGGCAGAGAAAATGGTGTTTGCATTGACTGAAATATTTGCAAGGCATGGTCTACCAGTCACTTTGTATTCAGACAATGGGCCACAATCATTTCACAGATCTTTGCAGTCACTTGCAAGTCACAGGTACTCACCATCACACAGTAACACCTAAATGGCCACAGGCAAATTGGAGAACTGGAAAAACAAAAACAATCCTTAGAGAAGTGGATGAGGATTGCTCAGGCCGAGGGTAAATGCTGGAAGATGTTGTTGTCAACTGTGGCAACTGCATGCACAATAACTGGGAAGAGCCCAGCTGAGTTGCTATTTGGACGCAAAACACATGCCAGGATACCAGAGCTGAGGGACATTCGAGTTGACCAGGAGGTTCGAGATCATGATGCCCAGAAAAAGGGTGCTGCAAAGTTTTATGCAGATCATAGAAGGAGAGCTAGACAGTCTGACGTGATGCCAGGTGATGAAGTATTGTTGAGATGAGAGAGTCTGAGTAACATGGATACACCATTTATCCCAAGCCGTACACAGTTATTGCCAAGAAGGGACATAGCTTGACTGCAGTTACCAGAAGGAGTACTGTATGACAGAAATTCTTCATGCATCTAAAAGTATCATGGTGACAAAGACACAACAGCAGATGAACCAGATGTAGGAGCTGAGGCGAAGCTGACATTCAGCAATTCAGATGTCCAAGCCAGTGATGCTGTTGGCAGGCAGACAGCTTATTATCCAGAGGGAGAAACATTGGTTCCAGATGGTTTGATGACATTTCCTAATCCTGACATGGTGACCACAGTTCCTGAGACAACAGGAAGACCATGGTGCGAGAGGAGACAACCAAAGTGATATGAAGATTTTGTGTTGCGATTATGTTCAAAAATCATAGACAGGTTTTAGTCTGATAAGGGAGGAATGTCATGTTTCTATGTGTGGGTTTGAGTATTAGAGAATATATGTTACTTAGAAGTGAAACTGAAAGGAACTCAGTTTTTTGGAGAAAACACCTGACCTGGGGGTTGTTGTAAGGTCAGATAAGCATATGCTCCACAGTGAGCAGCAATAAGCAAGAATTCTATAGAAGTCTTTTTATTGAAGCTTGTTAAATCATTGTTAAAGTTAAATCTGTGACTTCAAGTGTGATTCTTCAGCTTGTGATGTGACATGTAGGAAATAAGATCTCTGTTGATTCCCATCTCTCTGGGACGATTACTCTTTCTCTACCTTGGTCTCGTATCCATATCTTATTTCTTTCCATCAACTTGGGTAGGTTTCTGGTATGATATATCCTATTATAATTAGAATCTTGTTGTTTCCCGTAAGACTTCTCTCTGTCTTGAACTCTCTGATAATCCTGGACGTCTCACCCTGGAAGTAACTTTTTAGGTAGGATAGGAAGTTTTGTTTTAAGTTTTTTCCCCTTCAAAAGTTCTGATGGTGCTAGTCCACATGGCAATGGAGTAGATCTATAGTTCAGGAGTGCTTGAAAATCTTCTTCTTTAACAGTGCTTTGATAGTTCTGCCTCCTCTCTCAGCTTCACCATTAGATGGTGGACATATAGGGAACTTGTATGATGTACAAATTCACATCTTTCTGCAAAGTGCGTGAAGTATTCGTTTGCAAATTGACAACCATTATCTAACACAATCTTGTCAGGAATGCCATGTGTTGCAAAGATCTCCTGCAACACTTGAATAACTGTCTCAGTTGTCATTGTGTACAAACGTTTGACCTCACTCCATCCTGAGAAGTAATCGAGAACAATCAGGTAGGATTTCCCATGAAGCATAAATCGGTCCGTCTCCAGACGTTCCCATAGCCTGGTTGCAAATTGGGTCGACATAAGAGGTTCCCTCTGGTGTGGTCTGTACACTGCGCATACCTGGCAATTTGAAATCATTTCTTCTATATCTTTTGATATTCTCAGCCACCAGAGCCCATGCTCTGCATTTTGTGATACCCATGTGGCCCTGATGTATTTTCTGCAATATATCAGTCCTGCGTGAGACTGGAATCATCAGCCTCTCGTTATATACCAGCAAATCATCCACAATAGTAAAGTGCCTCCTGAATTCAGAGTAGATTTTCATCACTGTACAACAGGGACGTTGCTGCGGCCAACGTTGCGTGCAATATTGGCATATTTGGATGCATTCCTCGTCTTACACCTGAGCATGACGAATTTCTTGGAGTTTTTTGATCTTTCTGGCCATTGTGATACAGTGAACTGTGAATATGATACAATTTCATTTATGAAGTTAACATCTTGTTGTGTAGGATGGTCAACAGTACCAATGGACAATACATCTGCTGATGTTTGCAATTTGCCCTGACCATATACTGTTTCATATGTGTATCTCATTTGTCTCAACCGGAATATTTGGATTCTCGGAGGCATTCGAGCGAGTTCCTATTCAACAAGTGAAGAAACTAGGGCCAGGATTTTACGGGCTCCCCCGAGGCAAGATTGGAGGCAATTGGGCATGAAGTATCGCAATGGGTGGCGGGGGAGAAGTGGGGCCTGTCACCTCCCCAACGCCCAACGATCTTCCCAGGGGTGGGATAGGCCAATGACAGCCTTCCCGCCCAGAGGCCAATTGAGGCCATTAAGTGGTCGATTAAAGTTTCTTCCTGCTGCTGCTGGTATCTTAAGAGCAGCTGTGGGGGGGGGGGGGGGGGCCTCCACCACATGGGGAGGACACTTTGTAAAATGATGTGCCTTCCCTGAGGGCTTGGGGAGGGGTTACTCCTCGGTGGGCAATTTGTGGCCCATGGAGGACCCCCACCAGGAAAAAATTTACCCCTGGGGTTGCCGTCCCCTGGACTGAATGATCATCCCTCCATCTCCATTTGCTGGGGCCGGTGACTCCACCTCACCTACCTCTGTTCTGGGGTTCCACCATTTGGTCCGGGTCCGAGGTCTCTGCAGTACCGGCAGTAGCCAGTGCTCCCAGCGGCGCTGCCGAGACTGCTGAGCTGCTGGCCCTCTGATTGGCTGACAGCTCTTGGAGGTGGAAATCAGGTCCCTTTCAAGTCTTTAAGGGATGGGGATGTTGCCTCCTAAAACTTTGAATCAAAAAGACCAGAGGATTGCTCCAGGGGGTGGGGGTGGTAGACACGAATAGGTAGAGACAGGGACCCCCTGCCTGATCATCCTGGCCACTGTAGCCCCGCCTCCAGCACAAAATCCAGCCCTAGGGGTTTGTGGTCTGTCTCTATGACAACCATTAAGCCGATGATATAATCGGAGAACTTTTTGCAAGCCAAAGTGACTGCGAAAGCATCTTTCTCTAAGATGGCGTACCTCGTCTCAGTCTCAGACAATGCTCAAGATGCATAATAATCAGGTCTGCGACATCCATCTAGCTGTTCTTGAAAAAGGATTGCCCCTCACCCTGTAGATGAGGCATTTTCTGCAATTGTGGTCAGTAGTGAGGGGTTATAACGCGCTGAGATAGCTGGCAAAATCAGCATTTCCTTTGAAATGTTTGTTCCTGATGTGCATTCCAACACCATGCTTGAGCTTTCTTTAAGAGTTGCCTTAAGGGTTCAGTAACTTGCACTAGATTGGATAGAAACTTTGCCAGTTGATTAACCATTCCAAGGAATCTTTGAAGATCTTGGACTGAAGTTGCAGCCATAGTCCCAGAGGACCATTGACCTCTCTCCACTAGAGAAAGACAGTTGGTGATGTACAGCTTGAGGGTCACCACTCCTCAATTTTGAGGTAAGGTGAGGAGGCAGGCCTTCATAAACTACCACAGCCAGTATGGGGTTTGAACCCATGCTGGGGATGTTTTTCTCTGTTACACTCCAGCTGTCTAACCAACTGAGCTAAGCAATCCCCCAAGACAGAAATAGGAATTGGGAATTCACAAACGGCTCTCTTCTGTTGTGGGTTTGCTATTATGCCCTTGCTACTAACAATGTGCCCTAGTAAACGAATAGATGTTTTCAAGAATTCACACTTTTCATTAAGTGTCAGGCCTTCCTCTTGTAGGTGATTCAGAACTGCTCTAACTCTCAGGTCATGTCCTTTGATGGATTCACCATGGACTAAGATGTCGTCCATATGGCATATTACCTCTTTAAGGCCTTGTAGAATGTTCAACACTGGTCTTTGGAATATTTCAGGTGCAGATGTTATACCGAACGGTAAACGTTTAAAACAAAACCTTCTGAACGGAGTGATGATGGTCGTCAGTAATCTTTTGGCTTTTCCTCCAATGGGACTTGCCAAAAGTCACTATTTGCATCCAGCTTTGTGAACATGATACTTTTGGATAATTTTGCTAAACCTTCATCTACTGAAGACATTGGATGGATTTCTCTTGCGACAACCTTATTAGGTTGAGTTAAGTCTACACAAATGTGAAGATCACCGTTAGTTTTCGGAACTAGAACCAGTCCTGAGCACCATTCTGTAGAATCAATGACAGGAGAAATGACTCCCATCCTGGTCTTCTCTTCTAGCTGAAGTTGGACTTGCTTCATTAGTGGGTGTGTTATCTTTCTAGGCATAAAAAGATACATCAGTTTAGCATCTTTTCCCAACGTAATGCTGTATTCAGTCTTAAGTCTTCCTAGATCAGTAAATAATTTCAGAAAGTCTTTTTGAAGTGACTCCCGGATTCCCGCTGCTTAATTTCTTCCACCTTCTTGATAAGATAAAGGTCTATACAAGCTCTTTGAAAAAGAAAATTCTTGATTCTGTAAGACATGTGTTTCCTATTTCAGCTTTCCCTTGTACTGGAGTGTTGCCCATAGCTTTCTCTTGACATTCACTTCAATCCCTCCTGGAGCATGTAACTGAGCATCTGTTGGTTGTAGGCAATGTGTTGATAATCACAATTCATTGTCTGATAAAACCATCACACTAGCTCCAGTGGCCAGTTTAAAGTTGGTGATATGTCCAATGACTCTACCACATGTGATCTCTGACATCATCACAGTGGGGAGGTGTTACTAATACTGTCCCAAACATTAAACCTTTCAGACTTTTATACTACAGTGTTCATCCTCATACTAACAGAACACCAATGCTCCTTCACTGGGTGGGTGTAGGGATTGTGTGATGATGGGCCAATCTATTCCTTTCCACTGAATAATAGAGAACCAAAAGTGTTGCTGTCATCCTTGAATGTAGAATCATACAATATTACAGCATAGAGGGAGGCCATTTGGCCCATCATACCTATGTTGGCTCTTTGAAAGAGCTATCCAATTAGTGCCACTCCCATAGCTATGCTCTTTGACTATAGCCTGCAAATTATAACCCCCTCCCCCTACCCCACAACCGTTCAAATATGTATCCAATTCTCGAGTTACTATTGAATCTGCTTCCAACACCTTTTCAGGCAGGGCATTCTAGATCATTACAACTCGCTGTGTAAAAAAGATTCTCCTTCTTTATGATCGGTTCTTTTGTTAATGATCTTAAATCCGCATACTCTGGTGTTGACCCTCCTGCCGAAACTTTCACAATTTATTGTTAATTCTCCCCTTAACCTTTTCTACACCAAGGAGAACAATCCCATCTTGCTAGTCTCTCCACATTTAACTGAATCCATTTTACACTGATGCCGCAGTCACAATCTCCCCCTACGAGTCACATCCTATTGACTAGCTGATCCTGCAAACACAGTGCTGCTGTGGTCTTAAAATGTTGCAGGTGTCAGCAATACATAAGGCCAAGTTTCCAACCTGAATCCATGTAGGTGTGTGTGCACACCATGTGTATATGTGTACGCACTTGTGTGTGTACATGTATGTGTGATGGGTGTGTACTTATGTGTACATGTGTGTGTACACATGTGTATATGTACATGTATGTATGTGTATTTGTGTACATGTGTTTGTGCACATTTATGTATGTGTGTGTACTTGCACACGTGTGTGTGTATATGAGTGTGCAAGGAAATGAATGTGCATCATGTTAGATTGTGTTGGAAGAATGATTTTGGATGCACGCCTGTAATGTGACCATGCATGTTACGCAATTGAGAAGCTGTAAATTTCTCTGAGTGCTTTACGTTGACCAGGGGTTTATGTGCAACAGGTTATATGGGAGCATTTGGAATTAGAATAGATAGGTGCTTGATGACTGGCACGGACACGATGGGCCGAAGGGCCTGTTTCTGTGTTGTATATGATTTTATGACTTTATTTTGTAGCATATATCCTTTACCTGATGTGCTGGTGCAGACCTTTACCTCGACACATGTTCTCATGCAGACAAAATCTGTTTGCATTTGGTCCCACATCCTCCGATGTCAGAGTTAGTATTGACCCTTTATCCTATCTCCAGTCCCTCTGCACTGCCTACGGTGGACCAGTGCTCTCAAATGCTAACAGGGCAACCTTTGTTTGTTTACTTCTTGCAGCAGCAGTTTGACAGCTGCAGTTATGGACTGTTCTTTGCTGCTGTTTATTCATCAGTTTTCCTTATGTCTCTGTGAAGCATCGTGAGACATTCTTATACATTAGTAACTCATCAGGAATTTCCTGGGGATTCCCCAACTCAACTGCCATAACTTCAGCAAAGGATCGGCAGAGATCCTGTTTATGCATCTGTCTGGGCTTTCTACTGAAGTAGTGGCAGAAATCAGGAGAACAGCAAGATAATTTCCAGCAGCTGGATGAACACCAGTTGTTGGTGTAGAAAGGTTAAACACAATGCTTCAAGGCAAAAGTATACTAAAGGGCTGTTGCAGCCCTTTAAATAACTGCAGCATTGCTGGACATTCCAGCCACACTTTCATCTCCCAGCTGGAAGCTGCTGGAACAGCTGGAAGCTGCATGGAATCTTGTTAATGACCCAGTATAGGAATGGCCTGTAGTGTTGAGCATATAACCTTGGTTACTCTGTTCCATCTGTCTGAGTATGCACGTTGGACAATCCACCCTGGTGCTTTGGGGGTTGCAGAATATCTTAAATCAGCCATCGAATACTGTTGCGTTTTCTTTTTATTCAGTGGCAAGGAGTAATGGTGCATGATATGGCATGCTTCCAGCACTTGATGAAATGCTATGTGTTTAGTAATCTTTGCTTCTTCACGCCTCCTACCCTGACTTGTGATTCTTTCTCTTTGGAGAATATTGAGTTGGACCAAAGACAAATTGACACAAGTTCCGATTGGATGAGGTATGGGTGACAGACTGAAGTGCTTGACCCCGCAAAGATGTAAAGCAACAACCATGACAAGGAATGATGAACTGGGCAATTGAGCATCTCTGATTGCCTTTGTTACAAGGGTGAGGCGATCAGTCGCTTTTCTTCTATCCTCACCTATCACACTCATTCTGCGAGGTGCCCCAATCAGCAGCTTGCTTGACAATTAATAAATCCCATCACATCTGCTGCTAGCAATTTGGTTTGTCACACAGGCCTCAGATCAGACTCAAAAGCAAAGGGCTTATAAAAATTTCCAGCAAATGCTTCATTCACCTCCTATCCTCTCACAGTCACCCTTGGTGTGGCCTTACGTTCCATCCTTAGTTCTCTCCTATTCCTCATCTCTTTTTTGCTTCTCAGTAACATTGACTATAAGCATAGGACCAACTTTCATACCTTCCTTTATCACCTTGATATACACGAGTGAAATTGGTCTTCGGCATTCATGTATTAGCTGTTTGCTTTATGTCCTGCTTGATTTTCAATTTCATTTAAGTAAATGGTGTGTAAAATGAGTGCCCAATCCTCTATTGCCTATTTCGCATTACTGCCAAAGACCAATTTCACCCCAACAACTGTAATGTTCCTCTTGTTGATCTCCCATCCTTCATATGTCATAAAATCCAACTTGCCCAAAACTCTGCCCTTCTTATCCTGTCTGATACTACCTATTCCCCCCATTACTGCTGTCTTCACTGACTTCTCATCCGCCAATGTATTTAATTCAAAATCCTTGTCCCATGTATGACCTTTCCCATCCCTATCTCTGTAAACTCCTCCAGACTGTATTCCCTACTGAATCCCTCCATCCTTTGGCCCTGACCCTCTGTGTATCTGCCCCTTTCACGATGGCAGAGTAGACAGCTGCCTTAGCCCTACTCTTTGAAATTCTGTCCTAAACCTCTCCATCTCTGCAGCCCCCCTCTACCTTTAAATGGCTTCTAACTCTTTAATCAAGTTTTCAGTCACCTCTCCTAATCTCTTCTTTCCCAATTAGATGCTTGTTTTCTTTCACCTAGTTATGAAATGTTTTGGGACATTTCTTTCTGTTAAAGGTGTTATAGGAGCACATTGTAGTTGTTATTTTGTTGATATTTCTCTCCATTGCCATCTTTGTTTCCATAATTGTTGCGGTGGGGTGGGAATACCTGTCAGATATTAAGCTGTGGTGAGCTGAACATTTTTGCAGTGCAACATTAGAAAGACTACAGCAATCTTGTTCTATCCCGACCAAAAACACTTCCTCGATTCCATTCTCCCCCTGGATAACTGATCAAATCCAACCCATTGGTGGGCAACCTTGCAGTTCAGCTTCAAACCCCACATCAGACCACTCGATTCCACTGGTCAACCATTGTCTATATTTATCCCAATCTGCAGAAATGTCTTTTCCAATAGCATCCTTCCTCATACAAAACCTCACTTGCCCGTCACCCCCGCCCCTTGATCTGCAACATGCCAAATTCACAGTCTTTGTCTTTTGTCTTCAAATGCCTCAATGGCCTCGTCATTCCCTACTTCGCAATAACCTCCAACTCAACATCCCTGACCGTACCCTTCCATTTTCCAACACCGGTATACTGTGCAGCACCCACCCCCAACTCCATCTGCTCTATTGGTGACAGGGCCTTGGGACATTTTGTCATCTCACTCTAGTACATGCTGTCTAAACTCTCTGCTTTGACTTCATCGCTCCTCACTTTCAAAAGCTTCTTTAAAACCTACCCCCTTAAACATCACCTGCAGGAACCTCCCCTAGTCCTTTTTCTACTCTTTCTCACATCAGTTCCCAAGTAGGGATGCTGGCATGTAAGTACGAGCTTAGCAAAAGTACAGAATGAATCAATTGGAGAATATTTAAATGAAGTAAATGAATATTTAAATGAAGTACAGAATGAATCAATTGGAGAATATTTAAATGAAGTAAATCTTACTGAATTGTGCCCTCATCCTAAATGTATTGAAGACTGTCTCTGCTGTCACTGGCGTCTTCCACTTGCCCCTTGTTAAAGTATTTTATATTTTAAAAGTGCTGCTTAAAGACAGCCGGAGAGTAGTGTGATACTGCAATGTTCCATTTCAGTGATGTCAGCAACAATGAGCAAAGGGAAATGTGATTACTGGTTAGGAGCTCTGTCACAGTTCAAATCATGAAAAGCCTCTGCATATTTCAATTTCAATTTATGAACTGTAGCTGGTCATTTTAAATTTTAGTTAGTGCAAATACCTTATACACCTGTTGGAGAGGATACAAGCCATTGTCAGGTTTGGAAAATATCACTTCAAAGGCACTATTCTTCTGCAAATACATTTTGATTGCAAAGCAGATAGAAATTCCCTTAACAGACACTGGTTATTTCATCCTGGAATGAATCAAATTAAGGTAAAATTCTTGGTAATGTGCATGTGAACTGGGATCTCACATGTTGGTGGAGTTCAGGCAATCATAACATTAATATGATAAACTTGGTTCCACTATAGGAGGATACTTTCCTCTATTCTAATTTTCAACTTTAAAATGTACAAGAGGCCTATCCCACACAGCATACTCCTGGTTCATCAGTTGTTCTTGTATCACTATCCTGCAACTCTTGGGTAGATAGTGTTGTGTAGCTCGAAATCTCCTTGTACAAGTGTTACAGTAAATGTGAAAATCCAAGTTTAGGGATAAACAGTAGAGTTAGCAAAGACTTGCCTCTTTTATTATTTTTGTACCCAAGGAAGGACCGTGAGTCAGAGGTTCTGTAAAAACAGGGCAAGCTGCTGTTACTGCTCACCTATTACTTAAGAAACCTATTTGTAATTTATAACTTAAGCCAGAGCTTAAGTATACTGCTTTATTCTTCCACTATCCAAAGTTGAGGAGATAATGAAAGGCCTGATGGTATATCCACTGAACTAAATACACTTACAAGGGTTTCTGTTCAGCCTCTGGTCAATACCACTGCACCGTACATTGTGGGCTGGATTTTAGGAGTCAGCAGCGAGCTCAAAATGCCAAAGCGCCACTGCAATCTTAAACGCGGCAGCTCATTTAAATAGCCGTGGCGGCACATCCCTTCCCCCCCAATCTTGTGGAGGGGGTGGGCTGTCCGTCCACGGCAATGGTGTCAGCTGTCTGTACGCAGGCGCTGGCACCATTCTTAAAGGCGCCCAATTTAAATTTTTAAAGTCCTACCCCCAAAATTAAATAAATAAATTTCTAACACCCCTTTCAAAGTCCCCAATTACAATTACAATAACCATTTGCCCTTTCCCCCTCAAAAGCACTTGCCTTTTACATCTGACCTCCCCCTCCACCGAAACTGCACAAAGTTTAAGGTACACCCCTTCCCACCATTCCCTACCTCTATGACATTTACTTGACCCCATCCCCCCACACTGATAAACGTAATCCCTCCCCCCTCCCCACCAGTGTGGCGCCTTGTTTCCCTGGACGGGGATCTGAAGGCGCAGGAGTGCCGGCTGCAGTGCCGAAGATCGCAGCGGGCCCTCAAGAATCCAGGTAAGTCTATTTAAATGTATTAATTTTATTCATCTGAATATTTAAATTGGGCGCCTGTTGCCCAGCAGCAGTGGGGGGTGGGAGGGGGGTGGGGGCTGCCACGGAGCCTCACCACCGCCAAGAAGATCGGGCTGGGCTCTGCCGGCATTGAGGTCCATGGCAGGCCTGCCACAGAACACGATAGCTGGTGGAGAACAACATCGAGCCCTGTTTGTGGAAGGAGAAACTGTGGTTTGTAAGGAGAGACAGTTATTTACAAGAGTGATTGTTGATGGTGAACATCAGAGAGATTTCGAGAAAAGCCTAAAAATGTAAAGGCAATTCTGTTCAGGATGTCACATTGGGAGAGTTCACTGTTGTAGCAATGAATGAATGAAAAATGCCAATAAATATAGGCAGGTACCTCTATAACATACGAACATATGAATATACGAATTAGGAGCAGGAGTGGGCCACTCGGCCCTTCGAGCCTGCTCCGCCATTCAATAAGTTCATGGCTGAAGTGATTACTCCACATTTCCACTTAACCCCAATAACATTCCACCCCCTTGCTTATCAAGAATCTATCTACCTCTACCTTAAAAATATTCAAAGTCTCTGCTTCCACCCCCTTTTGAGGAAGAGAATTCCAAAGACTCACGAGAAAAAATTTCTCCTCATCTCTGTCTTAAATGGACGAACCCTTATTTTTAAACAGTGATCCCTAGTTCTAGATTCTCCCGCAAGAGGAAACATTCTTTCCAAATCCACCCTGTCAAGACCCCTCAGGATCTTATATGTTTCAATCAAGTCACCTCTTACTCTTCTAAATTCCAGCGGATACAAGCCTGGCCTGTTCAATCTTTCCTCGTAAGACAGCCCACCCATTCCAGGTATTAGTCTTGTAAATCTTCTCTGCACTGTCTCCAATGTTTAGAGTTTAGAGAGATACAGCACTGAAACAGGCCCTTCGGCCCAACGAGTCTGTGCCAACCACCCATTTATACTAATCCTACACTAATTCCATATTCCTACCACATCCCCACCTGTCCCTATATTTCCCTACCACCTACCTATACTAGGGGCAATTTATAATGACCAATTTACCTATCAACCTGCAAGTCTTTGGCATGTGGGAGGAAACCGGAGCACCCGGAGAAAACCCACGCAGACACAGGGAGAACTTGCAAACTCCACACAGGCAGTACCCGGAATTGAAACCAATGCATTTACATCCTTCCTTAAATAAGGAGACCAGTACTATACACAGTATTCCAGGTGTGGTCTCACCAATGCCCTGTATAGCTGAAACATAACCTCCCTACTTTTGTATCCAATTCCCCTCGCAATAAACTATTAACATTCTATTAGATTTCCTAATTATGTGCTATACCTGCATACTAGCCTTTTGCAATTCATGCACTGGGACACCCAGATCCCTCTGCATCACAGAGCTCTACAATCTCTCACCATTTAGATAATATGCTTTTTTATTCTTCCTGACAAAGTGTACAATTTCCCACTTTCCCACATTATACTCCGTTTGCCAGTTCTTTGCCACTCACTTAACCTATCTATATCCCTTTGTAGCCCCCTTATGTCCTCTTCACAAGTTACTTTCCAACCTATCTTTGTGTCATCAGCAAATTTAGCAACCATACCTTCGGTCCCTTCATCTAAGTCATTTATATAAATTGTAAAAAGTTGAGACCTCAGCACAGATCCCTGCAGCACACCACTCATTACATCTTGCCAACCTGAAAACTAGAAAATGACCCATTTATGCCTACTCTCTGCTTCCTGTTAGCTAGCCAATCTTCTATCTATGTTACCCCCTGCACCATAAGCTTTTATTTTCTGCAATAACCTTTGATGTGCACCTTATCAAATGCCTTCTGGAAATCTAAGTACAATACATCCACCGGTTCCCCTTTATCCACAGCACATATAATTCCCTCAAAGAACTCCAATAAATTGGTTCAACATGATTTCCCTTTCACAAAACCATATTGACTGTGCCTAATTACCTTGAACTTTTCTAAATACCCTTTAAGACTTGGAGTGAAATTCAGAATATATTTCTTTTCTAAAGTAAAACTGAGGATGGGGAAGATGTGAACAAGAACTGAAAGGCGATTAATAAGGAACATCTACCAAAAGAGTTATTTCAAAAAGAGAGGTGAATTGATGGGCCAAAAATCTGTTCCTTAGAAGATTGAATGGGTTGGGAAGATTTCATGGTTTGCACCTTGATCTGCAGGATTAATGGACTTGCTGTACAATACTCTCCACTTCGTACTTTCATATAACATTGTGTTAAATGTCAGAATACTTCTGGACGCAGCAGTAGTTAACTGAAGAGAAAGCTTCAGTCATTTACTGATAGTAATGAACCGTAGGTGGTGGAAACATGGAGCACTTAAGTACCAGTCATCAAAATGTCATTAGACTGAACATGGACTGGAGCATGGAATAATGGTACATGATAATGAAGGGAGAACTGGGTAAAACAAAGACTGGGGGAACCACAGAGAAAATGTTACTTGTTCTAAGAGTGAGAATCGATACATAGTATATGGAAATAAAAGTATACTCACAAAAACCTAAATGGATATGGTTGAGGAAGTATTAGATTAATAAATGAATGAAAATGTAATACAGACTAAAGTTTTAAAGTAGCTGTGACTGTTTCAGTCACGGTTTCGTGGGTAAAGGCAGTGTGTATCTGAACTGTATAGTGTGCAATGGTCCCAGTTTTGAACCCCATTCTGTGCTGACATATTGATGATAGTTGAGGGGTTATAGAGGGGTGCTGTGACTAAAAATTAGGTAGCACCCATATTTGGCGGCTCGGGGGCGGGGGAGAGTGGTGGGGGCTAGTGACGCAGGGTAAATACACTTGACAGATGAGGTGCCCCTGATATTGGACCTACAGCCCCTTTTTCAAGGAGCGACCATGGTGCTGCAGGCCCACTGGTGAAGAGTGAGAGAAGTGCTGAGAAATTGGGCCGCTACAATATTTACTGCCTCTGAGCCCTGTTGGAAAGAAGTGAGGCAGAAGTTGTGCTATTAGTATGATTCAGTTTTAAAATAATTTGCACCTCAACAGGTTTCAATGTCATGTTTTTCAGTGGTGGAGGAGGCCCTTGATTTTATGGAGGAAAGAAAGATTGTGAGTCAAAGGGCCATTAAGAGCCTGGGCTGTTTGACAATTTATGAAAAACAGGGCCCAAGTACAATATATTCAACAGAAAAAAGAAGACTTACATTTGTATCGTCCCTTTCACAACCTTGGGATATCTCAAAGAGCTTTACAGCCAATGAAGTACATTTAAATGTAGTCACTGTTCTAATGTAGGAAATGAGGCAGGGAATTTGCACACAGCCAGGTCCCACAAACAGCAATGATTAGGTAATCTGTTTCAGTGATGTTGGTTGAAGGAGAATGCCACATCTCTTCTTTGAATAGTGCCTTGGGATCTTTTGCATCAACCTAAGAGGCAGACGGGGCCTCAGTTTATAGTCACATCTGAAAAATGGCACCTTAGACAGTGCAGCACTCCCTTAGTACTGGAGTGCAGTGTCAGCCTTGATTTTGTGCTCAGGTCTTCAGATTTGGAATGCAACCCACAAACTTCTGACTCAGAGGCAATCCAGAACACCAATCAAAACTGGGGGAGAAATGGGGGTTTGGAAAAGGTTACAAAGGTCATTGGAAGGAAGGCGATCTCTGGAACAATTGGTAACGTGGTGGGCTGGTATAGAGTCATAGAGTCGTACAGCAGAGAAACAGGCCCACCGCGTCCATGCCGACCATAATGCCTATCTATACTAATTCCACCTGCCTGCATTAATTCCATATCCCTCTATGCCTTGCTCATTCAAGTACCCGTCCAGATGCCTCTTAAATGTCGCTACTGTTCCTGCCTCCACCACCTCCTCAGGCAGCTCATTCCAGATACCCACTATTCTTTGTGTGAAAAATTTACCCCTTTGATCCCCTTTAAACCTCCTCCCTCTCACCTTAAATCTGTGTCCTCTAGTTTTAGTCACCCCTACCATGGGAAACAGACTCTGGCTATCTTCCCTATCTATGCCACTCATAACTTTATATACCTCTATCAAGTCCCCTCTCAGCCTCCTTCCCTCCAGGGAAAACAGACCCAGCCTATCCAATCTCTTTATAACTCAAGCCCTTCTAATAATTGACATCAACAGACTGCTTCCACTGGTGGATCTCCTGACTGAATTGACTTGCGCTGTGTTAACTAAACAACAGTTTTAATGAATAGAAGTCACAAATAGAATTCTTCTTCCCCAGTTAGCTACACAGGCAAATCAGGCAATTTTTAAAGAGCTTCATGCGTAACTGGAATTAAAATCCAATTGATGCATAGCAGTGCTATAGTCAAGGTCTTCAGAAGAAAGAATGCAATTATAATCACACTCCTATGCTTTCCCACAGTCAAATCCTCCTTCCCTGTGCATAATTATAAGTGAAAATTGTTCTTGAGATGCATAAATTTATCAGCATTCATGTTCCTTAATGATTCATTTCTTGGTAATTAACAATAATTTATCACATCTGAATGCAAGAGGCTGTCATGTTTACTACGGCTTAACTGTGTATAAGATTTCTGAGCAAGATTGCCTGTTATCTAATTGCTGTCAATTAAACAATTCGGCTTCTGGTTGTAAATACAAGGCTATTTTATTTTGGCAACAATGGGACAGATGTGTAAAACTAACTGGATTTGATTGTCTGATGGAAGCCTATTAATAATCAAATTCTGAATCTGCAACTGCTCTCTGATCAGTGCAAGCGATGATTTGCCTGAATCTCTTGTTTATTTGACCCTTTCTCTGAGTGAGGAATTGGCACATTTCCACACTTGGGCTCCACAGTTAGAAAGCTGAGAACTGACAACGTGCCACTCCTTCATTTATATCACCTCCAAATTTCCATTGGGATTTTCTTTCAGGGAAATGTTATCCAGGGTCCCATTTTAAGCTCTCAGTAGTCCATTTAGTAACTTTTTTGGGCGAAATAACATGATGTGAACTCAAGTTATCGACATAAGCTATCCCATTGACATTTGTCTTGCATTCCAGAAGAAGCTGGCTGTTGATCTAGAATCTTAGTTTTTGAGACAAGCTTAGCCAGATAACTAGTTCAGATAACAGAAGAGGAATTATTTAGAGTTTTTCTAACAGTGCAACAAGGCCAAACACCAGGGGCTGGATTTTGAAGTACAGGCAGGGTTTGGGTCGGAGGTGGGCAGCTGCACAATTTGGTGCCGTCGGCCTCTATGTCAGTTTGCCGCCATGCTGCCGACCCCGAGCCAATTTGTGTGAGGGTGGCTTGGGGTCAGATCAGCTGTGTGGCACTTCCTGGCAAGCAGCCAATTAAGGCTAATTATTGGCAATTATGGGACCCTATTAAGGCCCCATTCTCACACCAACTGGAATTTCCAATCGGCAATGCAGGCAGCCCATATTGGTGGGCTAAGGGTGGGAGGTGAGAGTGGGGTGGGGCGATGAATCAAATGTGGAACCCCTCCCTCCAACCCATAACAGCTGCCCAGCCACAGCGGCAGCCACTGGCCATCCCCTGGACGGGCTGTCCCTTCAGGATCATGGCCAGGTAGCTGTGGTAGTTTCAAAAAAATCAAAAAAAAAGGTACCTGGCCTACCTCCTCTCTCTCTCCATCTTCAGATCGGCAGCTCCCACCTCGGCCAGTGGGGCTTCCAGCACGGAGTGCTAGAGGGCCTTTGGCAGGAGCCTTTCCGACGTCTCTGATTGGACAATGAGCCCACTCCCTGATTTTTAATTGGCTAAGCATTTGAAAATCCCCCTTCATGTGCTTAAAGCATGCCATGTGGGGTCAGGACTGATTGAAAATCCAGTCCCAATGAGACTAAATCTTGTGTCTGTACAGCATTGTTTTATGGCACTGCACTGTGGGTGTGTTTTTCTTTCACACCAATTTTCAGAGAAGAATTGTATCTATTAATATTATTAGCCCTCGAAGAAAGGCTTTTCACCTTGATCAGTTTGCCTGATGATTCAAACATGGTTCACTGGGCAATTTCTCTATATTTCAGGTGGCACAGCCCTCCTCAGGAGTCAGTTTTGTTATCCAATGAGTGTATCATCAAGTTAGCACTGGAGAATAGATTGTAGCTGGTGGTGTACAAATAGTGCCTGTAATACAAAGTAGGATTCTTAAACTGCATCCAGGAAACATGCATCAGGAGGAACTTCTATCAGGAAAAACATACATCAGCTATATTCCTCCACTGTGTCATTGTGATAAACAGACATTTTTTTCTGACATCACCACAGCTTCCCCCTTTATGCTGAGCTGCAGTCCTTTAATAGGTACTCTCTCGCCAACTGTGCGACAGGTCCTGCGCAAACTTTTCCTGTCCTATAACCTAGGCAAATTAGGCAATGAGGCTTATGTTGCAAAACTTAACCATGCCCAGCCCCTCTGCAATGCTGGGCCAGTACAGCCCTTTTATTGCTGTAGTCAAAATATGAGTTAACGAATCTCTTAATTTTTCCAATGGGAATAAGATTTCCTTCCTCTTCATCTCTTCAGTGATTTAGCACCTGGTCATATCTTTCTAGTCTTTCTCTGCCTCTTTTAATACTTGCCCTTTTATAAGTAAAGATTATATGAATCTTCATTAGAGTGGTTTAGAATACCTTACAGAAGATCTGTTCCTTTGACCTGGCCTGGATAAAGTGTTGATTTATAATGTATTTCTTTGTGAGCCCTTTAATGTATCACCTTTTTTAATGGTGCTGGGTTGCACCACGGTTTATAGCACTGCCCTTTCACCCCAGGAACTGGGTTTCAGATTGACTCAGATTGATGAAGTTTCCCTTGGATGGTAAAGTACTGAGTGGAATGAATTTGGACTGCTGCACCCCAGTTCCAGTGGTCACGATTCCACAGCACTAAACTATAAATCAGCACTAATTGCCAGTAAATTGTCTGTCACACTGAGATGGCAAGGTGGCAGGTGTGGGAATTGGAATTTTCACAAAGGTTTGGTAGGAATAGAACTTTTCAGAGTGCTTCTTTACATTGAGAGACCTAGTTAGAGGGATCAAGGTTCATTGGCGAAGACATCTGCAAGATTGAAAAGAGTAGAAGAAACAATGAAACAAGAAATAGTGATTATGTAATGCTAAGCTTTAGTTCAAGAAGTTTGTAGAATGTAACAGGAGGGCTGATGAAAGGAAAATCTTCCTGCACTTTGAAATTCCTGGAAAGCATGAGGCTGGTATTTTAATAACATCAATAATGCAGGGTATCAGCCTTGTCTCAGTTGGTAGCACGTTTGCCTCTGAGTCAAAAGATTGCTGGTTCAAGTCCCACTGCAGAGACTTGAGAATGTTATGCTCGGCTGACACTCCAGTGCAGTACTGAGGGAGTGCTGCATTGTTGGAGGTGTTGTTTTTTGGATGATATGTTAAACCAAAGCCCCATATCCCCTCTCAGGTATATCTTTTAGTTGAAAAATGTTTAAAGTGTTGAGAGCGTGCCTCCAAATGGAGGCACCCTCTCTCTCCCTTACCTGCAACGGCAGGATGCAGCTCCTTCCGTGCTGGAGGGCCTCCTATTGGCTATATCATTAATTGGATGGCAAGCGTGCCATCTGGCCACTAATTAGCTAATTCAGGGAAAATCACCGCCGGCTGGCTACTCCTGACACAGTGTGGGGTCGAAGCTCCCCTTTGACCCTGATGTCAGGGCCCCGACCCAAAAGGCAAAATCCGGCCCGTGACATTAAATCAGGACACCAGTTAATTGCTTAAGTGTGTGTAAAAGACCCCATGCCAGTATGTAAAGAAGAGCAGGGGCCAAAATGTATTCTCTAACCAGCACAGCTAAAACCAGATTAATGGATGATTCAATTTTCTGCTGTTTGTTGGGCATTGCTGTTTGAAAATTGGCAGCTGTGGGGACTGCATTTCACATGTAATTAATTTATGATATTATTCAAGGTGAATGGATATGGTTGGGTTGCTTCCTGTTGGAGCTGATTGGGCTGCCTCATTACAAGAGGAAATGTGAATGGAGCAGAATATTGCAGAAACTTCAGTAATTGGTTCTTCAGCAACTGAAGATGGGGTTGGGCCAATGATGCTGTCCTGAGGAACTCCAGCAAACAAATTCTGGGGCAGTGATGATTGACCTTTGAAAACCACAGCCATCTTCCTTTGAGTCAAGTGTAACTCCAGCCACTGGGAGGGCTTTATCTATGAAACCAATGGAACTCAATTTTGCTTGGGCTCCTTTGTGCCATATTCGGTCAAATGTTGCCTTGATGTCGAGGGCAGCTACTCTCACCTCTCTTCTGACATGCAACTCTTGTGTCCATGCCTGGGTCAAGGCTGTACAGGGGACTGGAACTAAATTGTTCTGGCCAAACCCAAACTGAGTGTCAATGAGCAGGTTATTGACAAGCAGGTGCCACTTGATGATACAACTGAAGACTTCATCTATCAGTTTGCTGACATTTGGGAGGAAAGAACATCCTAAGGTGTTTCACAACCAATGAAGTACTTGAAATGTAATCACACTTAATGCAGGAAAATACTGCAACTAATTTGCACAAAGCAAGGCCCCACCAATAACAATGAGATAAACAACCAATTAAACTGTCTGAATGATGTTAGTTGAGGGATAATTATTGTCCAGGACACCAAGAGAACTCCCCTTCTCTTCTTTGAATAGTGTCATGAAATCATTTATCTCTAACTGAGAGGGCAGGTTAACATCTCAAAGATGTGCATTGTGGGCACTTCAGATGAAGCTGAATAGCACTTTTGCTTCACATTAAGTGGCTGTAAGGAAGCAATTTTAACTTTCGATCTGCTGCCCATTAGACAAGGGATGGGAAAAAAACTCCTGCCTTACCAATGACGCCCACAATCCAAGAATGAATTTTTAAATATATACCCAAATAATTTGCCCTTCCATTGAAGTTAACAGAAAGGTAAATAGGACAGGTTTTATAATGGATGCCAAATCCAATATCACCCTTTTTACATTATTGCCAAGAGTTAAAATTATTCCCATATATCCCTCTACTTTGGACCATCAATCCTTGAAGAGTTGCATACTCAAATTAATTCCCCACACCCTTCCCCTATATTCATGCTCTCTATACAATAATATTTATGAGCTAACCTTGTTTTGTCCAGTGGCCCCATCTTTTCACTGTTCCAATGGACACAGCTACCCTGTTTCCTCTAATTGAGATTGGTTGTTGAACTAAATGCTATCAAGGTGCATCCCAACTGTTGATTAGTCCTGCAGATTGGAAACTCTCAGGAGTAGGTTTTCAGCTTGTGACTCAGGCATAAACCTGGCAGTGCAACTTGGCCATTGGTTATAGAAACTGCCCGATATTTATTTCCATGAATTTCAATTGGATCAATGTTAATAGCCAAATTCTTTCACTTTTACAGTTTGCTTTGCTGTATCTCTAACCATTGCTGTGCATGGTTTAGGAGTGCTTGATGCAGGGACTAATTGGAATAAATGGTCTTTCCTATGACTGATTTCCCTCCCATTAAGTAAATACCAGTAAGTAAATTTTGTAAATTCCCTCCTGGAGCCTCTCTCGACAGGATTTGAGAATCAGACACAAAGTCAGTGCATCTGATTTACGACACTCCCGCTTCATATTTCTCCTTGTTGGCGTACAGTTCCAAGGAATCCTTAGGAACAGGAGCAGGCCATTCAGTCCCTCGAGCCTATCCCACATCCCAATAGATCATGACTGATCTGTATCTCAACTTCATTTATCCTCCTTGGTTCTGTAACCCTTAATAACCTTATCGAATAAAAATCTATCAATCTCTGTTCTGGATTTTTCAATTGGCGTGTCCCCGCCCCAGCCTCAACAGCTTTTTGGGGAAAACATTTCAGATTTCCACTACCCTTTGTGTGAAGAAGTGCTTCCTGACATCACCCCTGAATAGCCTAGCTCTAATTTTAAAGTTATTCCCCATGTTCTGAACTCCCCCCACCAGAGGAACTAGTTTTTCTCCATCTAGCTCACCTAAATGACCAGTGTGTGTGAACGAACAGACGCCATTGTGAAGAAATGGCCACCAGGCCCAATTAATGCCCTTAGACATACGTACTTTCCAAATAAGAGTCACTGCATAGCAATCGGGAGCAACGACCTAGCCTGATTCTTCTCCCATCTTAAAAGAACTCCAAATTTAATTGTAGAACAAATTTCTCATTAATTGACAGCTCCAGCTATGCTTTCTTATTTTATTGAAAGAACACAAGAAAGGGAAAAAAATCTCATTGACTTTCCCACCTCTATTCAATCTCTAACAGTGCAGTTTGATGTCAATCTGTAATCACATCACAGTACAGACTGCATAAATAGAAGGAGCTATAAAAATAACAATGTTTCAATATTCTGGCAAGAAAAGATTAATTAACTTTTGACACTCATAAAATACCCATTACCAACTCTCAAAGTGCCGTTAAACCTGCCAGCCTGTCCATTAAACATCATCTCAGTCATCAATGAGCTGATTAATATTAATACTTTATGCAAATGAAGGAACAAACTCTCACATATTTTATGTGCCAAATATCAGCATCTAGTCGTGGTCTGATTACTTATTCTACCCCACCCCCCACTACCTCGGATCGGTGCTATTTATTTTCGATGGAGTTTTAAAGATGAGCACTCTGCTGTCTATGTATTGCTGCAGCTCAGCTTCATTACTTTGATTGATCCATGTAATTTTTACAGCACTGCCAGTAACAAAACAGCAAAACCTTTCAGAATAGGGGGCACAAAAAAAACCCCACGCATCAAAATGACAAATACCACAGGGCACCCTGGGCTACCTCAACCAATACATTAAACTGTGGGGCTGAGTAAAATAATAAGATCTGTTGCTGGGGACTGAAGATAATACTCTCAACACATCGTAAAATTGCTATAAATATATATGCAGATTCCTCTTTCACCTTATAGTTTTTAATTGGCAAGTGTTGCATTTTATCAGTTAATGTAAAGAGGTTTATCCTAATCCTTAGAGTCATACAGTCATTTACAGTAGAGAAGGAGGCCATTCAGCCCATCAAGTCCATTCTGGCTCTCTGCGGAGCAATCCAGTCAGTCCCAATACCCCACTCGATCCCCGTAGCCCTGTAAGTTTATTTCCTTCAGCTGTCCATCCAATTTCCTTTTGAAATCATTGATTGTCTCCACTTCCACCACCCTCATGGGCAGCGAGTTCCAGGTCATTACCATTCACTGTGTAAAACGTTCTTCCTCATGTTCCCCCTGCATCCCTCACCCAAAACTTTCAATCTATGTCCCATAGTCCATGTACCTTCAGTTAATGGGAACAATATTTTCTTGACTAACTTATCTGTCATAATCTTGTACACCTCTATCAAATCTCCCCTCAATCTCCTTTGCTCTAGGGAGAATAACCCCAACTTTTCCAACCTAACCTCGTAACTAAAATCCCCCATCCCTGAAACCATTCTGATAAATCTCCTCTGCACCCTCTCAAGGACCCTCACAGCTTTCCTAAAGTGTGGTGGCCAGAACTGGATGCAATACTCTAGGTGGAGCCCAACTGGAGCTTTATAAAGGTTCAGCATAACTTCCCTACGTTTGTACTCTATACCTGAAGCCCAAGATCCCATATGTTTTGCTAACCATTCTCTCAATCTGTCCTGCCACCTTCAAAGATTGATGCACGTGCACCCCCAGGTCCCTCTGTTCCGGTACACTCTTTAGAACAGCGCCATAAAGTATATATTGCCAAAATGCATCATGTCACACTTGTCAGTAGTAAATTCCATCTGCCACCTATCTGCCCATTCTGCCAGCCTATCCATGCCCTGTTGCAGGCAGTTCATATCATCAAATTTTGTAATTCTGCTCTGTAGTCCAAGATCCAAGTCATTTATATATAACAAAAAAATACTGTGGTCCTAGCATAACTCTTGGGGAACATTATTGTCTACCATCCTCCAGTCTGAAAAACAACCATTGACTACGACTCTGTCCTTGAGCCAATTTTTTATCCTATTCCTTGAGCCTCACATTTTTTAATCAACCTCTTATGTGATACTTTATAAAAACGCTTTCATAAAATCCATATAGGCAACATTCACCGCATTGTGTTTATCAACCTTCTCTGCTGCTTCATCTAAAATTCAATTAGATTAGTCAAGCATGATCTGCCTTTTACAAATCCATGCTGGCTATCCTTAATTAACTCAAACCTCTCGAAGTGTCTATTGATTTTTTTCCCTGATTGTAGTTTCTAAACCTCACCCACCACTGATGTTAAACTAACTGGCCTGTAGTTGTTAGGACCATCCTTACAACCTTCCTTAAATAAGGGTGTCACATTTGTCACTCTCCAATCCTCTGGAACCTCCCCCATATCTAGGGAAGATTGGAAGATTATGGCAAGCCTTTTCGTTATCTCCATCCCCACTTCCTTTAGCAACCTGGGAAACAAGCCATTCGGACCAGGTGACTTATTTACCCTAAGCATAGCCAGCCTTTTTAGTACCTCCTCACGCTCAATTTTTACCCTATCCATTGCCTCTAATTGTAGTGTTGTAGTGTTTTGAAATTGCAATTACATTTTGCTTTGTGTACACTTGGGGTTGCTGTAGAACACACATGCCAGCAAAGCAAAAGTGAAACTAAAACAGAATCAAGAAAACACCATTATGTGTAGTAGCCTGCAGTCTCTGTCTACATATCTTATATCAAACCCGGCTGAACCTCACTCCAGTCCTGAGGACATCACAATGGCAATGAATAAATAGCAAAGGATGGTGAAAAACTGGAAACATTGCTTTCAGGCTTGTAAACTTTAGAAGATGCTTGTCTACTTTTACAGACAGCATTTTAAGTTGGAGACTGTGTTTGAGTGATACACAGGAAGCTTGCCTCACAGCTTCAGGGACCCAGGTTCAATTCTGGGTACTGCCTGTGCGGAGTTTGCAAGTTCTCCCTGTGACCGCGTGGGTTTTCGCCGGGTGCTCCAGTTTCCTCCCATAGCCAAAGACTTGCAGGTGATAGGTAAATTGGCCATTGTAAATTGCCCCTAGTGTAGGTAGGTGGTAGGGAATATGGGATTACTGTAGGGTTAGTATAAATGGGTGGTTGTTGGTCGGCACAGACTCGGTGGGCCGAAGGGCCTGTTTCAGTGCTGTATCTCTAAATAAATGAAATAAAATAACCATCCAATCAAAAAAAAATCTCTGATCACTACAGAGAAGTTTCCTCTGAAAGGAGTGTAATCTTGGATCATTTATCACTGAGTTGCTGATCAGTATGGTGTTGTCTATGCCCAGTCTAGCACCTTTTGATGTGCATTCAGACCCATCATCCATATTCCCCCGTTGGCAAAAATGGTTGTGATGGCTCAAAAGCGTGATGGCAGGTTTCACAATCACAGACGACACAAGAAAAAAGACCTTGGTCCTAGCGCAACATGAAGAATTAGAGGATATCTTTGAGACGTTTATGCCTGAGCAAAATAACTACAACTCAGAAAAAAAGCACTAATGACCTTCTTCAGGCCCAAGAAAAACACCATATACAAACCATTGAATTCCAATGCACTAAGCAAGAAGCAAACAAGACAATTGACCAATATTGCACATGATTAAGGCAACTGGCAACTAACTGACTTCGGTGATGCTGAACATGTCAAATAGGAAATCAAAACACAAATAATTGAAGGCTTTCTCTATCGTCAACTATGCCAAAAAGCACTTGAGAAAGATAGAAAGCTATCAGAGCTGCTGGAGTTAGCAAGATCACTGTCACTCTCAGAGTCCAGAGCTACTGAAGTTGTGGCTGTTAATGATATCTACCACTCCAAGTTCAAATCCATCACTCATGTGGCAGGAAACCACCTGCAAAGCAACAAGCGGCATCTCACAAACAGAGTTGCGACTTATCCAAAGAATGTTTCCACTTTGGTGGTTCTTACCCACCCTGGAGAGAGTTGTCCTGCTGCTGGTAAACAGTGCAAAGCTTGTGGAAAATCCAAACACTTTGCTCGTGTTTGTCACTCATCAGCAAAATCGACATCAATACCAACAGAAGGGTGCCACATAAGCGTACCACAGCAAAAGATCGAAAGTATGTTGCTAATATAGAGATGGATGACCCAGAATGCACTTTTGACCTTTCTGTCAGACACAGCAAACAGCCACGTGTGACAGTGACCATTGGCTGCTCAAACATAGATGCTCTCATAGACACAGGGGCATCTGTCAATGTCATGGGAGACAAAACATTTAACAAACTACAGGATTGGCCCATTCTCTGCAAAACAGGGAATACAAGAATTTGCCCTTACAGCAATGACAAACTGCTGAAAACTCTCTGAACTTTTGAAATGCCAGTTTCACTCAAAGGCACCAGAACGAAAGCTGTATTCTATGTCATATCTGGAGAATGTGACATGCTTATCAGTTTCCACACAGCAACAGATTTGCACATGATTGCAGGCACATACATGATTCCTTCGCATAACAAAAATATTCTCGAACTGTATGTTGATCGCTTCATTGGTGTTAACAAACTGAAAGGTGATACATGCAAGTTGCATATCCACACTAATGTGCCCCCAGTTGTGCATCAAAGGTGATGAATACCATTTCATGTCAGTAAACAGACAGAGAAAGAACGTCAGCACCTACGTTATTGAGAAAGTTGGGGATGAGCCTACCCTTGGGTTTCACCCATACCAGTCATTAAGAAACCCAAGAGTGAGAGCTAGATTAGAATCTGCGTTGATATGCAAACACCAAACTAAGCCATACAATGAGAAAGACACTTGACACCGACAATCGATGGTATCACAAAGTGAATGGTGCTAAACACTTTGCTAAACTTGACCTCAATGCAGGCTACCATCAAATCGAGCTTGCAGAAGAATCAAGATATCTTACTGTATTCCCTACTCTCATCAGAATTTTCCGATACAAGAGGCTGAACTTTGGAGTCAGCTCAGCAGCTGAGGTATTTCAGCGCTTGATGCAATCTGTACTTCAAGGACTTGAACATCAGTAATGACATTCTCATCTTTCCGCGTGGGTTTCCTCCAGGTGCTCCGGTTTCCTCCCACATACCAAAGACTTGCGGGTTGATAGGTAAATTGGCCATTGTAAAAATTACCACTAGTGTAGGTGGGTGGTAGGAGAATTGAGGGAAGGTGGGGATGTGAGAGGGAAAATGGGATTAATGTAGGATTAGTATAAAATGGGTGGTTGATGGTCGGCGTGGACTCAGCGGGCCGAAGGGCCTGTTTCGGTGCTGTATCTCTCTATGACTCTATGGTCGCACTGAAAGGGAACTCGGAACACGTCTACTTGCATGCCTGCAACGTCTCAGAGAATGTAACTTCACCTTGAACAAAGACAAGTGCTTGTTCAATGAGAGCAGAATTGATTTCTTTGGTCATGTGTTCAGTGGTGAAGGAGGATCACCTGATCCATGGAAAGTTGAAGCCATAGCAAATGCTGCTGATCCTACAAATATGCAAAATGTCCGAGTCTTCTAGAACTCACCATGTACTGCAATTGTTTCATGCTGACTTTGCAACGCTATGTGCCCCACTATGTGATATGACAAAAGAGACCAATATTTGGGAATGGAATAAATCACAAGCAGGTGCTACACCAGATCAAACAACATTTGTTAGAAAGCTGCACAAATGCCTTTTTCAACCCTGAAAAAACCTCAATATATAAAGAGCAAAAATGTATCAAAACATAATTTTATCAGCAGCCATGTGCATAGCCTTGTGCAACGACAAAGCTTTACTCTTCCTTTTTCTGCTCTTCTTTCATGGTGCAACCCTGTAGATTCAGCAAAGGTAGAGGCAGGCTACTCAGGTCCCTGCTCTGACTGCTGAGGTGCTCTTGGCCGATGTCCTCTGGGTTTTAGAGCCTGTGCAGGATCAGATTCAGCCATCAGGTCACAAGGCAGCATGTTGGACTCTGACTGAGAGGTGGGCTGTGGGTGAGGAGTGGGAATGCTTTGAACAGAGTCTCCATGTCTCCCTTCAGCATCATCACTCTCCTGGTCCAGCCACACTTCACTGTGACCACTGCGCTGGACAGCACTTTGGTGGAGATCAGTGTAGCCCTGTAAGGCCAGGGCTAACATCTTTCTCATCATATTTAAGGAGGCAGTCATGTTGGCATCCAGAGTTTTCATCACGTTTTTCAACGTGTGCATGGACTCATGTGACTGGAATGTACTACAGTCGGTGGTAGTGACCACTCCGTCCATGGAGGAAGACATCATCTCAGCGGTGTGCAACATCACCTGAGTCATGCTTGAGGTGGATTCTTTCAATCTTCCTGCAATCATGGTGAGTCTGCTTGGAAGGCCTCTCAGTACATCTCACACTGTCTGCTACTGCTCAATGTCTCTTTATCAATGGCCCCCAAGGTAAGAGCATCTGTGCCAACCTGAGCAGAGCTTGGAGAGGGCTGCGACCTCTGATGTGGACTCTCCATTGCTGTTCCTGTCGCCATCATTTGCTTTTGCTCACTTGCGAAGTGTGAGATGGCAGCTGAAACCCGACTCTCTAACTGGTGCCGTCAAAGTATGAGTATCTGAACTGGTGCTTGGTCTGCATGAGTCCTGTGACGGTTCACCCTCAGAAGGACTCAGCTCCTCTAGGGAGTTATTATCCACCATCTCCACTGACTGCTGCTGCACCCGTGAAGGTTCTGTAGGAGTTAAAAGAGATGATTTAGTCCTGGCAAAGTGAGAATATGTTGAAGGCTATCATGGTGAAGATGACCATGTTTCACTCGCTGTTGAAACCCAGTCAACATGACTGTGTACTGAATGGGTGGCTTTTATTTAATTGTGTAGTCAGGCAGCTGGGAGCTCCCTGTCACCCCATCTCCGACATCCAGGGATGCCATAACTCCACTGATCTCCAGCACCCCCTCCTCTCAAGTTGCAATTGGGAAATCTATGGAGGGCCATCTCTGGTTCTGTCCCTCCTCCTGGTATTCTGTGCTTGCTTTTCCTGCAAGAAGGGAAAGAACAGTGAGTATAACGGTATGTGTTCATCCAAAGAATGGAGAGTGTTTGTTAAGGGTGACGAGGAAGGAGAGGCATGAAATTGCATAAGGATGGATAGAAGGGGATGTGAGGAAGTGCACCGACAGAGAGGGATGGGTACACCAGCGAGGTCAGTAGGTGTGAGGATTGATGTGATGGAGCAGGCTTGAAAAGGCAGAGTGAGGAGGTGAGGTGATGTGCACATCAGGATGTAAGTGAATGTGCCACTGCACTTACCTTTCCTGATCTGCTTAGGTCATTAAACCACTTCCAACACTGAAACCAGCAATTTGGCACCACTGCCACTGAAAGAGACATTGCATGTATTTTCAGATTTCCCTGACGATGGTGGGCAACCTCACTCTCAGTACATCATAAACTTAAAACTTGGCCCAAAGTGTCAGGAGACAGGAATGCCTTGATTCCCCCAGAGAGGTGGGATGATAGGTTGGGCCATTGCTTTACAGTAAAGAAGAAAGTCAAGTTGCAAGTGACATCAGGATTTGTACCTTTATTTTTTGCAAATTATGTTGCACAAGTACATGGCATTACATTAAATTACACAAAATATATCGCACAGAAACTGGCCATTCAGTCCAACTAATCCATACTGGCATTTATGTTCCACTCGAGCTTCCTTCCATCCTTTCCCATCTAACTCAATCAACGTAATGCTCTGGAAGTTTATCGATGTCATCTTGTAATTTGCTGCAGTATTCCTCAGTCGTAACTATCCTTCCTAATGTGGTGTCATCCGCTAAGCTAGAAATTGTGTTTTTGATTGCAAATTCTATACAGTTAATATAAATTGTGAACTGTGATCCCAGTATTGATCTTCATGAGGCTGCACTTCCCACCTTCTGACACCCTAAACAGCTCCCATTTACCCTTACTCTCTGCTTTGTCTTGCAGCCAGCTAGCTATCCATTCTGCTTCTTGTTCCCAGATTCCGCATGCTCTTTCTTTATTTAAAAGTCTATTATGTAGCCCCTCATCAAAGGCCATTTGGAAATATAAGTACAGAACATTTACTATATTACTCTTGTCTACTCGCTCTGTTACTTCTTCAAATAATTCAACAAGGTTGGTCAAGCAAGCCTTTCCCTTTTGAAATCAATTTTGTTTTCCAGATCTTTTTCTATTTTCTCTTTAGTTGGCATCATATTATTTTTCCCACTACCTGACTGGCCTATAGTTTCTTGGACATGTTCTATCTTCCCTTTTTATATATAGGTATAATGTTAATTATTCACCAGTCTTCCATGCAAAATACGAATCACCAGCCTAGAGGCTGAGGTGGATTGCTGAGAACTGCTGATGGGCTTCTGGCATTATTAGGGTGGTGCTTCTACTTTATAGCTGGAAATATCACTGAATCAGTGGATGAATGCCCAGAAATAGCAGATTATAGTTGTTGAACTGGTGAAGCTCACTAGATACAAGCTGACAGGATTAAAGGTGGGAACATTTTCACTTCAATTCTGAAGGTTTAAGAAGTAACATTATCCAGTTCTTTCAGTAAAGTCCATTGGAAATAGAACTTTAACCATTAGAAGGGAGGAGTCCACCAGTGCAGTTAATAAGATTTGAAGGAATAATTTCAGTGCTGCTCCTAGAGGCTGCAGAGAGCTGTGGGTGCATGAAGGTATTTATATTGTGTTATACAACCCAGCTACAAGACAACCATCTACACGTTTGTGGACTTCAGTGTTTTCATTAGTAATCGGCAACATTCACAATCTAACTATGAGATCAGAGTAGATCTGGCTCTAGTGCCACCTCTGCTAACCTGATTTGTGAAGCCAATGTATGCAGGCTGCCTTGCTATGTGGCACCCACCTTTGGTGAGACAAAATATTATATACTTTCATTTTTATTTATTTATTCACAGGATGTGGCAAGGCCAGCATTTATTGTTCATCCCTCATTGCCCTTGAGCAGGTGGTGGCGAGCCACATTCTTGAACTGCTGCAGTCCTTGAGGTGCAGGTACACCCACAGTGCTGTTAGGAAGGGAGTTCCAGGATTCTGACCCAGTGACAAGGAATGAATGGCAATATAGTTCCAAATCAGGATGGTGTGTGGCTTGGACGGGAACTTGCAGATGGTGGTGTTCCCATGTATTTGCTGCCCTTGTCCTTCTAGACAGTATAGGCCACTCACCTGGAGACACTCCAGAGATATGGCGGCAGAGCAGTGGACCTGCAAGAAAAGGAGAAGATAAAGCTAGGCCCAGGCTCGGGACCTTCACTCAGCTGGAGATAGTCGGGAGAGGCAGCAGCAGAGTGTTTCACATACCTTCAGGAGTCGGCACCGACTGACTGAGCTTGAAAAATATTCAAACAGCAACATCACAGGAAATCTGTAAGGTGATTGGTTGGTGAGTAACTGCTATTAGGGCGTATCTGTAAATATCTAGGTTAGTACACTGCTATTATGGTGCATGTGGAAATAACCGAAAATTAGAAAAATGTTAAATTAAAATTCATGTAGCTACCTTATAATTAATTAAGATATGAAAGCAGAAGGGAAGTAAGAAGCTGGTGAGTCCACTGTTCTGTTTTATTTTTAAGCAGTAAGATTTATTGTATGACCAAGGTTTAAATTAGTGCAGTATGTGCTGGTGAGGAGAGACATTAATTAAAAAGTTAATGAAGTAAATAATTAATTCGTTATTTAAAACACAATCAGGATGGCAGGGTAGGTGATGTGCTGTAGCTGCAGTATGTGAGAACTTGTGGACACCAGTGTGATCCATGGCAAACATGTCTGCAGTAAGTGTCTGTGGCTCGAGGAGCTTCGGCTCAGAGTTGATGAGCTGGAGGCCAAGCTACAGACACTGCAATGCATCAGGGAGGGGGAAAGCTACCTGGACACTTTGTTTCAGAAGGCAGTCAGACTCCTTAGTACAGGGTTTTCTGATTTGGTCAGTGATCAGGGACAGGAGGGTGTGACTGTGAATAAGGCAGGTAAGGGGATTGGGAAGGCAGAAGTGGAGGATCCTCAGCCCTTGCAATTGTCCAATAAGTTTGAAGTTCTTTCAGCTTGTATGCATGAGAGCGAGGGCTGCAGGGTGGATGAGCAAACTGACCATGGCACCGTGGTACAGTACGTCATTCAAGAGGAGGGAGTAAATATAAATGTAGTGGTAGTAGGGGACAGTATAGTCAGGGGGATAGACACTCTTCTCTGCAGCCAAGTGTCCAGAAGGCTGTGTTGCCTACCAGGGTTTGTGACATCTGCTCTCGGCTAGAGAGGAACTTACAATGGGAGGGGGAGGATCCAGTTGTCGTGTTCCACGTGGGTACCAACGACATAGATAGGATTAGGAAAGAGGTTCTGCATAGGGGCTAAATTAAAAAGCAGAACATCAAAGGTAATAATCTTTGGATTATTACCCGAGCCACATGGAAATTGCAGTAGGGTAAATAAGATTAGAGGGGTAAATGCATGGCTCAAAGATTGCTGTGGAAGAAATGGGTTTGGATTTATGGGGCACTGGCACCACCAGTACTGGGGAAAGTGGGTGCTGTACCATGGGGATGGTCTTCACCTGAACTGGGCTGGAGTCGTATAACTAGCATGGTAGAGAAGGCTTTAAACGAAATAGTAGGGGTGAGGGATCATAGAACATAGAACAGTACAGCACAGTACAGGCCCTTCGGCCCACGATGTTGTGCCGACCCTTTAACCTACTCTAAGATCAAACTACCTACATACCCTTCATTCTACTATCATCCATGTACCTATCCAAGAGTCGCTTAAATGTCCCTAATGTATCTGCTTCTACTACCACCGCTGGGAGTGCATTCTACGCACCCACCACTCTCTGTGTAAAGAACCTACCTCTGACATCTCCCCTAAACCTTCCTCCAATCACCTTAAAATCATGCCCCCTGTTGATAACCCTTTCCACCCTGGGAAAGAGTCTCTGGCTATCCACTCTATCTATGCCTCTCATCATCTGTACACCCCTATCAAGTCACCTCTCATCCTTCTTCGCTCCAATGAGAAAAGCCCTAGCTCCCTCAACCTTTCTTCATAAGACAAGCCCTCCAGTCCAGGCAGCGTCCTGGTAAATCTCCCCTGCGCCCTCTCTAAAGCTTCCACATCCTTCCTATAATGAGGCGACCAGAACTGAACACAATATTCCAAGTGTGGTCTAACCAGAGCTTTATAAAGCTGCAGCATAACCTCGCGGCTCTTAAATTCAATCCCCCTGTTAATGAAAACCAACACCCCATACGCCTTCTTAACAACCCTAGCAACTTGGGTGGCAACTTTGAGGGATCTATGGACGTGGACCCCAAGATCCCTCTGTTCCTCCACACTGCCAAGAATCCTGTCTTTAAGCCTGTATTCTGCATTCAAATTTGACCTTCCAAAATGAATCACTTCACACTTTTCCAGGTTGAACTCCATCTGCCACACCTCAGCCCAGCTCTGCATCCTGTCAATGTCCCGTTGCAACCTACAACAGCCCTCCACACTATCCACAACTCCAGCAACCTTTGTGTCATCGGCAAACTTACTAACCCAGCCTTCCACTTCCTTATCCAAGTCATTTATAAAAATCACAAAGAGCAGAGGTCCCAGAACAGATCCTTGCGGAACACCACTGGTCACCGAGCTCCAGGCTGAATACTTTCCATCTACTACCACCCTCTGTCTTCTATGGGCCAGCCAATTCGGTGTCCAGACAGCCAAATTTCCCTGTATCCCATGCCTCCTTACTTTCTGAATGAGCCTACCATGGGGAACCTTATCAAATGCCTTGCTAAAATCCATATACACCACATCTACTGCTCTTCCTTCATCAATGTGTTTTGTCACATCCTCAAAGAATTCAATAAGGCTTGTGAGGCATGACCTGCCCCTCACAAAGCCATGCTGACTATCTCTAATCAAACTATGCTTTTCCAAATAATCATAAATCCTGTCTCTCAGAATCCTCTCCAATAATTTGCCCACCACCGACGTAAGACTGACTGGTCTGTAATTTCCAGGGTTATCCCTATTCCCTTTCTTGAACAAGGGAATAACATTTGCCACCCTCCAATCATCTGGTACTACTCCAGTGGACAGTGAGGACGCAAAGATCATCGCCAAAGGCGCGGCAATCTCTTCCCTCGCTTCCCGTAATAACCTTGGGTATATCCCATCTGGCCCCGGGGACTTATCTATCCTCATGTCTTTCAAAATTTCCAGCACATCCTCCTTCTTAACATCAACCTGTTTGAGCATATCCGCCTGTTTCACGCTGTCCTCACAAACGATAAGGTCCCTCTCACTAGTGAATACTGAAGCAAAGTATTCATTAAGGACCTCCTCTACCTCCTCCGACTCCAGGCACAAGTTCCCTCAACTATCCCTGATCGGCCCTACCCTCACTCTGGCCATCCTCTTGTTCCTCACATAAGTGTAGAACGCCTTGGGATTTTCCTTAATCCTACCCGCCAAGACTTTTTCATGTCCCCTTCTAGCTCTCCTAAGTCCATTCTTCAGTTCCTTCCTGGCTACCTTGTAACCCTCTAGAGCCCTGTCTGATCCTTGCTTCCTCAACCTTAAGTAAGCTTCCTTCTTCCTCTTGACTAGCTGTTCCACATCTCTTGTCATCCAAGGTTCCTTCACCCTACCATCCCTTCCTTGCCTCATCGGGACAAACCTATCCAGCAGTCGCAGCAAGTGGTCCCTAAACAACCTCCACATTTCTGTCGTGCATTTCCCTGAGAACATCTGTTCCCAGTTTAAGCTCCCCAGTTCCTGCCTAATAGCATTGTAATTCCCCCTCCCCCAATTAAATATTTTCCCATCCCATCTGCTCCTATCCCTCTCCATGACTATAGTAAAGGTCAGGGAGTTGTGATCACCATCACCGAAATGCTCTCCCACCGAGAGATCTGCCACCTGGCCTGGTTCGTTGCCAAGCACCAAATCCAATATAGCCTCTCCTCTAGTCGGCCTATCTACATATTGAGTCAGGAAACCTTCCTGGACACACCTGACAAAATCTGCTCTATCCAAACTATTTGCACTAAGGAGGTTCAATCAATATTAGGGAAGTTGAAGTCACCCATGACAACAACCCTGTTACTTCTGCACCTTTCCAAAATCTGCCTCCCAATCTGTTCCTCCGTGTCTCTGTTGCTTTTGGGGGGTCTATAGAAAACTCCCAATAAAGTGACTGCTCCTTTCCTGTTTCTGACTTCCACCCATACTGACTCAGTAGACAAACCCTCCTCGACGACCTCCCTTTCTGCAGCTGTGATACTATCCCTGATTAGCAATGCCACTCCCCCACCTCTTTTACCTCCCTCCCTATTCCTTTTGAAACATCTAAACCCCGGAACATCCAACATCCATTCCTGCCCCTGTGATATCCACATCTCCGTAATGGCCACAACATCGTAGCTCCAAGTACTGATCCATGCTCTAAGTTCATCACCCTTATTCCTGACACTTCTTGCGTTAAAATAGACACACTTCAACCCATCATACTGGCTGCAACTTTGCCCTGTCAACTGTCTAACCTTCCTCACAGACTCTCTGCACTCTGTATCTGCCTGTTCAACAGCTACCCCATCCACTGATCCGTAGCTCCGGTTCCCATCCCCCTGCCAAACTAGTTTAAACCCTCCCGAAGAGCTCTAGCAAACCTCCCGCCCAGGATATTGGTGCCCCTCCAGTTCAGATGCAACCCGTCCTTCTTGTACAGGTCCCACCTTCCCCAGAAGGTATCCCAATGATCCACATATCTGAAGCCCTCCCTCCTACACCAGCTCTGTAGCCACATGTTCAGCTGCACTCGCTCTCTGTTTCTAGCCTCACTAGCACGTGGCACCGGTATCAATCCTGAGATTACTACTCTGCTCGTCCTGCCTTTTAGCTTCCAACCGAACTCCCTATATTCGCTTTTCAGGTCCTCATCCCTTTTCTGAGCTATGTCATTGGTACCGATGTGTACCACAACTTCTGGCTGCTCCCCCTCCCCCTTCAGAATCCTGTTGACTTGATCTGAGAAATCCCTGACCCTGGCACCCGGGAGGCAACATACCATCCGGGAGTCTTGTTCGCGACCACAGAATCTCCTGTCTGTTCCTCTAACCATTGAATCTCCTATCACTATTGCTCTCCTATTCTCCCCCCTTCCCTTCTGAGCCACAGAGCCAGGCTCAGTGCCAGAGACCTGGCCGCTGTGGCTTTCCCCTGGTAGGTCCCCCCCCCCCCAACCGTATCCAAAACGGTATACTTATTATTGAGGGGAACGGCCACAGGGGATCCCTGCACTGTGCGCCTATTCCCTTTCCCTCCCCTGACGGTCACCCAGCTACCTTTATCCTGTAACTTAGGTGTCACTACTTCCCTATAACTGCTCTCTATCACCCCCTCAGCCTCCTGAATGATCCGAAGTTCATCCAGCTCCAGCTCCAGTTCCCTAACGCGGTCTGTGAGGAACTGGAGTTGTGTGCACTTCTCACAGGTGAAGTCAGCAGGGACACAAGTGTTGACCCTCACCTCCCACATCCTGCAAGAGGAGCATGCAACTGCCCTAGCTTCCATCCCCTCTGCTCTAAATTGACAAAAGAGATTTAAAAAAAAAAATAAAGGAAAACCTTACCTTACCAAACCCTCCACACAAGAGTCCTTTTTTTTTAGTTAGAGGAGGAGGATGGGTGGGAGACACTACACGTGTAGTGTTTCGGGTTTAGCCACTGCCCGAATATATAAGTTCACTTACCCAGCAGTCCCCGTGTCCGCATCCGCCAAATCACCAGGTAAGTACTTTATAGTGAAACTTACCTTCCCGGCTGCCCCCTGGCTCACACTATCACCGCTACCGCTGATCAAATGGAAGAAAGAAATACCCACCAATCACTAACCAGCTCTCCTGTGACGTCACACTTCAATTTTTGCTGGTCAAGCAGGTCCACAGAACAGAACAGAACAGAGCACTCTTGCTGCTGCTTCTGGTCTCTGGCTTCGGCTCCTTTTATCTCCCGGTTCCTCTCGCCTGTTCCCGCTCTGGCTGCCGCCGCTCTGGCTGCTGCGATCAAGTGAGAGAAGATATAATAAATTAAAGAGAGAGGACAAGGCAAGAGAGCAAAGTAGCAATGAGGAAAATAATGATCAGAGCGTGGCGGGAAGGGACAGAATGTACAAAATTAAGAGTGTGCAAGCAGCTAGGGCTGGAGGTTGCGTAAATAGTAAAAAGACAGAACTAGAGGCTCTGTATTTGAATGTGTGTAGCATTCATAACAAAACAAATTAATTGATAGCTCTAATAGAAATAAATATGTATGGTCTGGTAGCCATAACAGAGACATGGTGGCAAGATGACAAAGACTGGGACCAGAATATTCAAGGTACAGGAAATTTCACAAGGACAGGAAACTAGGAAGGTGGAGGGGTAGCTCTGGTCATTAAGGATGGCATTAGTACAATAGAGAGAAGTGACCTTAATTCTAAAAATCAAAGATATCGAATCAATTTGGGTAGAGATAAGAAATAGTGAAGGTAGAAAGTCACTTTATAGGCCCCCTAAAAGTAACCACACTATAGGATGAGGTATACAGGAAGAAATAATGGGGGCTTGTGTGAAAGGTACGGTGATAATCATGGCTAATTTAAATCTACAGATAGATTGGATGAATCAGATTGGCAAAGTTGGCCTGGAAGATGAGTTCATGAAGTGTTTTCGGAACAGTTTCTTAGTGCAGCACATTCTGGAGCCAACCAGAGAGCAGGCTACCCTAGATCTGGCAATGTGTAATGAGACAGGATTAATTCATGACCTCATAGTAAAGGCGCCCCTCGGTAGCAGTGATCACAATATAATTGAATTTCGCATTCAATTTGTGGGTGAGAAAAGTGGATGTAAGACTAGTGTTTTAAGAGTAAATAATGGTAATTATGAGAGTTTGAAGACAGAACTGGCTAAAGTAAACTGGGAAAATAGGTTAAGGGATAGCTCAGTAGAGATGCAGTGGCAGACATTTAAGGAGATGTCTCCTAACACTCAACAAAGATACATTCCAGTGTGAAAGAAAGACTCTGGGGGAAGGACACACCATCTGTGCCTAACTAAGGAAGTTAAAGATAATATCAAATTGAAAGAAAACATGTACAATTCAGTGAAGAGTAATGGCAGGTCAGAAGATTGGACAGAATATAAAAAAAGCAAAGAATGACTAAAAGAGTAAGAGAGAAAGCTAGCTAGAAATATATAAAAAGAAAAGAGTAAGTAAAGTGAGTGTTGGTCCTCCAGAGACAGAGTCTGGGGAGTTAATAATGGAAAATAAGGAAATGGGGGAGGAATTGAACAGATGTTTTGCATCTGTCTTCACTGTAGAGGATACAAATAACATCCCAGAACTAATTGTGAATCAAGATTTGAAAGGGAAGGAGGAACTTAAAACAATTAGAATTACCAGGGAAAGGGTATTGAGAAAATTATTAGAACTAAAAGCTGTCAAGTCCCCAGGTGCTGATGGACTTCATCCTCGGGTCTTAAAAGCAGTGGCTGCTGAGATAGTGGATGCATTGGTTTTAATTTTCCAAAATTCCCTAGATTTTGGAAAGGTCCCATCAGATTGGAAGATAGCAAATGTAACTTCACTATTCAAGGAAGGAGGAAGACAGAAAGCAGGAAACTGCAGGCCAGTTAACTTAACAGCTATCATAGGGAAAATGCTGGAATCTATTAATAAGGAGTTTATAGCAGGTCATTTAGAAAATCTCAATGCAATCAGGCAGAGTCAACATGGTTTTGTGAAAGGGAACTCTTGTTTGGGTGGCACAGTGGCGCAGTGGTTAGCACCGCAGCTTCACAAGTCCAGCAACCCGGGTTCAGTTCTGGGTACTGCTTATGCGGAGTTTGCAAGCTCTCCCTGTGACCGCGTGGGTTTCTGCCGGGTGCTCCGGTTTCCTCCCACAGCCAAAGACTTGCAGGTTGATAGGTAAGTTGGCCATTGTAAATTGCCCCTAGTGTAGGTAGGTGGTAGGAGAATTGAGGGAAGGTAGGGAATATGGGATTAGTGTAGGATTAGCATAAATGGGTGGTTGATGGTCGGCACAGACTTGGTGGGCCAAAGGGCCTGCTTCAGTGCTGTATGACTCTCTCCCTCTATGATTCATTAGAGTGCTGAAAGTTACAAGCAATGTAGATAAAGGGGAATCTGTGGATGTGGTGTATTTGACAAGGTGCCACATCAAAGGTTACTAAACAAAAATAAGCCCATGGTATAGGGGGAGACTTATTAGCATGGATAGAGGTTTGGTTCGCTAGCAGGAAACAGAGAGTAGGCATAAATGGGTTGTTTTCAGGTTGGCAAGGTGTAACTAGTGGAGTGCCACAGGGATCAGTGCTGAGGCCTCAACTATTTACAATCTATATCAATGACTTGGATGAAGACCAGAATGTATGGTTGCTAAATTTGCAGATGACACAAAGACAGGTAGGAGAGTAAGTTGTGAAGAGGAGATAAGAAGGCTGCAAAGGGGTATACATAGGTTAAGTTAGTGGGAAAAGATTTGGCAGATGGAGTATAATGTGGGAAAGTGTGAACTTGTCCACTTTGGCCGGAAAAATAGAAAAAGCAACATATTATTTAAATGAAGAGAGAGTGCAGAACTCTGAGATGCAGAGGGATCTGGGTGTCCTAGTACGTGGAACACGAAAATGCAATGTTTTTGTTTATTGCAATGGGAATGGGATAGTAAAGAAAGGATGTTTTGCTACAGTTGTACAGGAGTATTGGTGAGACCACATCTAGAGTATTGTGTACAGTTTTTGTCTCCTTACCTAAGAAAGGATATAATTATATTGGAAGCAGTTCAGCGAAGATTCACTCCACTGATTTCTGGGATGAGAGGGTTATTTTACGAGGAAAGGTTGCACTGGTTGGGTCTGTATTCATTGGAGTTTAAAAGGATGAGAGGTGATCTTATTGAAACCTGAGAGGACTTGACAGGGTGGATGTTGAAAGGATGTTTCCCCCTTGTGGGAGAGATTAAAACTAGGGAGCACAGTTTTAAAATAAGGCGTCTCTCATTTAAGGCAGAGATGAGGAGAAATTTTTTCTCTCAGAGGGTTGTGGGTCTGTCGAACTCTCTTTCCAGGAGAGTAGTGGAGGAAGGGTCGTTAAATGTTTTTAAGGTAGAGGCAGACAGATTTGTGACAAACAAGGGAGTCAAAGGGCATCAGGGGTAGGCAGGAAAGTGGAGTTGAGTCCACAAGCAGATCAATCATGATCTTATAGAATGGCAGAGCAGGCTTGAGGGGCTGAATGGCCTACTCCTGCTTCGGGTTCATATGTTCATATGTCACAGGTTTGAAAGGTGCTATTGAAGGAGCCCTGTCGAGTTGCTGTTGTGCATCTTATATATGGTACACAGTGCTCCCACTGTGTGTCAGTGGTGGAAAAAGTGAATGTTGAAGGTGATGGATGCGGTAATGATCAAGCAGGCTACTTTGTCCTGGATGGGGTCGAGCTTTCTGAGTGTTGTTGGAGCCGCATTCATCCAGGCAAATGCAGAGTATTCCATCATGCTCCTGACTTTTGCCTTGTAGATGATAGACAGGCTTTGGGGAGTCAGGTGGTGAGTTACACACTGCAGAATTCCCAGCCTTTGACCTATTTTGTCGCCACAGTATTTATGTAGCTGGTCCAGTTTAGTTTTTGCTCAGTGGTAAGCCCCAGGATGTTGATGGTGAGGGATTTCATGATGTTAATGTCACTAAATGACAGGGGGACATGCTCTTATTCGAGATTAAGTTTTATTTTTTCATGGGATGTGGACAGCGCTGGCAAAGCCAGCATTTGTTGCCCATCCCTAATTGGCCTTGACAACTGAATGGTTTGTGAGGCCATTTCAGAGGGCATTGACAATTGTTTGGCACTTTTGTGGTGTGAATGTTACTTGCATCTTATCATACCAAGCCAAGATGTTGTCCAGGTTTTGCTGCACGTGGACATGGACTGTTTCAGTATCTGAGGAATTCCAAATGGAACTGAACAGCAAACATTCCCATTTCCAATCTTATGATGGGCTGCTGGGCGGGGGGTGGCGGGGAGGGCCCGTGATGAAGAAACTGAAGATAGTTGTGACATAAAGAGAGAGAATGTACTAACCAGGCCAACAGCACTCAGCCTGACTCTGAATGTACTAACCCAGGCTCAGAACAGTTAACCCCGGCTCTGAATGTACTAACCCAGACTGAGAACACTTAACCCCGGCTCTGAATGTACTAACCCAGACTGAGAACACTTAACCCCGGCTCTGAATGTACTAACCCAGACTGAGAACACTTAACCCCGGCTCTGAATGTACTAACCCAGGCTGAGAACACTTAACCCCAGCTCTGAATGTACTAACCCAGGCTGAGAACACTTAGCCCCGGCTCTGAATGCACTAACACAGACTGAGAACACTTAACCCCGTCTCTGAATGTACTAAACCAGGCTGAGAACACTTAACCCCGGCTCTGAAAGTACGAACCCAGGATGAGAACACTTAACCCCGGCTCTGAATGTACTAACCCAGACTGAGAGCACTTAACCCCTGCTCTGAATGTACTAACCCAGGCCAACAGCACTCAGCCCCGGCTCTGAATGTACTAACCCAGGCTGAGATCACTTAATCCCGGCTCTGAATGTACTAACCCAGGCTGAGAACACTTAACCCCGGCTCTGAATGTACTAACCCAGACTGAGAACACTTAACGCCTGCTCTGAATGTACTAACCCAGACAGGGAGCACTTAACCCCTGCTCTGCATGTACTAACCAACGCCAAGAGCACTCAGCCCCGGCTCTGAATGTACTAACCCAGGCTGAGAACACTTAACCCCGGCTCTGAATGTACTAACCCAGACTGAGAACACTTAACCCCGGCTCTGAATGTACTAACCCAGGCTGAGAACACTTAACCCCAGCTCTGAATGTACTAACCCAGGCTGAGAACACTTAGCCCCGGCTCTGAATGTACTAACACAGACTGAGAACACTTAACCCCGTCTCTGAATGTACGAACCCAGGCTGAGAACACTTAACCCCGGCTCTGAAAGTACGAACCCAGGCTGAGAACACTTAACCCCGGCTCTGAATGTACTAACCCAGGCTGAGAACACTTAGCCCCGGCTCTGAATGTACTAACCCAGACTGAGAACACTCAGCCCATGCTCTGAATGTACTAACCCAGACTGAGAACACTTAGCCTGGCTCTAAATGTACTAACCCAGGCTGAGAACACTTAGCCCCGGCTCTGAATGTACTAACCCAGGCTGAGAACACTTAACCCCGGCTCTGAATGTACTAACCCAGGCTGAGAACATTTAACGCCTGCTCTGAATGTACTAACCCAGGCTGAGAACACTTAACCCCGGCTCTGAATGTACTAACCCAGACTGAGAACATTTAACCCCTGCTCTGAATGTACTAACCGAGGCCAACAGCACTTAGCCCCGGGTCTGAAAGTACTAACCCAGGCTGAGAACACTTAACCCCGTCTCTGAATGTACTAACCCAGGCTGAGAACACTTAACCCCGGCTCTGAAAGTACTAACCCAGACTGAGAACACTTAGCCCCGGCTCTGACTGTACTAACCCAGACTGAGAACACTCAGCCCATGCTCTGAAAGTACTAACCCAGACTGAGAACACTTAGCCTGGCTCTGAATGTACTAACCCAGGCTGAGAACACTTAACCCCGGCTCTAAATGTACTAACCCAGGCTGAGAACACTTAACCCCGGCTCTGAATGTACTAACCCAGACTGAGAGCACTTAACCCCTGCTCTGAATGTACTAACCCAGGCCAACAGCACTCAGCCCCGGCTCTGAATGTACTAACCCAGGCTGAGAACACTTAGCCCCGGCTGTGAATGTACTAACACAGACTGAGAACACTTAGCCCCGGCTCTGAATGTAGTAACCCAGACTGAGAACATTTTGCCCCGGCTCTGAATGTACTAACACAGACTGAGAACACTTAACCCCGGCTCTGAATGTACTAACCCAGACTGAGAACATTTAACCCCGGCTCTGAATGTACTAACCCAGGCTGAGAACATTTAACCCCGGCTCTGAATGTACTAACCCAGGCTGAGAACACTTAGCCCCGGCTCTGAATGTACTAACCCAGGCTGAGAACACTTAACCCCGGCTCTGAATGTACTAACCCAGACTGAGAGCACTTAACCCCTGCTCTGAATGTACTAACCCAGGCCAACAGCACTCAGCCCCGGCTCTGAATGTACTAACCCAGGCTGAGAACACTTAGCCCCGGCTGTGAATGTACTAACACAGACTGAGAACACTTAGCCCCGGCTCTGAATGTAGTAACCCAGACTGAGAACATTTTGCCCCGGCTCTGAATGTACTAACACAGACTGAGAACACTTAACCCCGGCTCTGAATGTACTAACCCAGACTGAGAACATTTAACCCCGGCTCTGAATGTACTAACCCAGGCTGAGAACATTTAACCCCGGCTCTGAATGTACTAACCCAGGCTGAGAACACTTAGCCCCGGCTCTGAATGTACTAACCCAGGCTGCGAACACTTAACCCCGGCTCTGAATGTACTAACCCAGGCTGAGAACACTTAGCCCCGGCTCTGAATGTACTAACCCAGGCTGCGAACACTTAACCCCAGCTCTGAATGTACTAACCCAGGCTGAGAGCACTTAACCCCTGCTCTGAATGTACTAACCCAGACTGAGAACACTTAACGCCTGCTCTGAATGTACTAACCCAGACAGGGAGCACTTAACCCCTGCTCTGCATGTACTAACCCAGGCCAACAGCACTCAGCCCCGGCTCTGAATGTACTAACGCAGACTGAGAACACTTAACCCCGGCTCTGAATGTACTAACCCAGACTGAGAACACTTAACCCCGGCTCTGAATGTACTAACCCAGGCTGAGAACACTTAACCCCAGCTCTGAATGTACTAACCCAGGCTGAGAACACTTATCCCCGGCTCTGAAAGTACTAACCCAGGCTGAGAACACTTAACCCCGGCTCTGAATGTACTAACCCAGACTGAGAACACTTAGCCCCGGCTCTGACTGTACTAACCCAGACTGAGAACACTCAGCCCATGCTCTGAATGTACTAACCCAGGCCGAGAACACTTAGCCTGGCTCTGAATGTACTAACCCAGACTGAAAACACTTAGCCTGGCTCTGAATGTACTAACCGAGGCCAACAGCACTCAGCCCCAGCTCTGCATTTCCTAACCCAGACTGAGAGCACTTAACCCCGGCTCTGTATGTCCTAACCCAGACTGAGAGCACTTAACCCCGGCTCTGAATGTACTAACCCAGACTGAGAACACTGAGCACCTGCTCTGAATGTACTAACCCAGACTGAGAGCACTTAACCCCTGCTCTGAATGTACTAACCCAGGCCAACAGCACTCAGCCCCGGCTCTGAATGTACTAACCCAGGCTGAGAACACTTAGCCCCGGCTCTAAATGTACTAACCCAGACTGAGAACACTTAGCCCCGGCTCTGAATGTACTAACCCAGGCTGAGAACACTTAGCCCCGGCTGTGAATGTACTAACACAGACTGAGAACACTTAGCCCCGGCTCTGAATGTAGTAACCCAGACTGAGAACATTTTGCCCCGGCTCTGAATGTACTAACACAGACTGAGAACACTTAACCCCGGCTCTGAATGTACTAACCCAGACTGAGAGCACTTAACCCCTGCTCTGAATGTACTAACCCAGGCCAACAGCAATCAGCCCCGGCTCTGAATGTACTAACCCAGGCTGAGAACACTTAACCCCGGCTCTGAATGTACTAACCCAGGCCAACAGCACTCAGCCCCGGCTCTGAATGTACTAACCCAGACTGAGACCACTTAGCCCCGGCTCTGAATGTACTAACCCAGACTGAGAACACTTAGCCCCGGCTCTGAATGTACTAACCCAGGCTGAGAACACTTTGCCCCGGCTCTGAATGTACTAACCCAGGCTGAGAACACTTAGCCCCGGCTCTGAATGTACAAACCCAGGCTGAGAACACTTAGCCCCGGCTCTGAATGTACTAACCCAGGCTGAGAACACTTAACCCCGGCTCTGAATGACTAACCCAGACTGAGAACACTTAGCCCCTGCTCTGAATGTACTAACCCAGACTGAGAACACTTAGCCCCGGCTCTGAATGTACTAACCCAGGCTGCGAACACTTAACCCCGGCTCTGAATGACGAACCCAGACTGAGAACACTTAGCCCCGGCTCTGAATGTACTAACCCATACTGAGCACACTTAGCCCCGGCTCTGAATGTACTAACCCAGACTGAGAACACTTAACCCCGGCTCTGAATGACTACCCCAGACTGAGAACACTTAGCCCCTGCTCTGAATGTACTAACCCAGACTGAGAACACTTAGCCCCTGCTCTGAATGTACGAACCCAGACTGAGAACACTTAACCCCGGCTCTGAATGTACTAACCCAGACTGAGAACACTTAACCCCGGCTCTGAATGTACTAACCCAGACTGAGAACACTTAACCCCGGCTGTGAATGTCCTAACCCAGGCTGAGAACACTTAGCCCCGGCTCTGAATGTACTAACCCAGACTGAGAACACTTAGCCCCTGCTCTGAATGTACTAACCCAGACTGAGAACACTTAACCCCGGCTCTGAATGTACTAACCCAGACTGAGAACACTTAACCCCGGCTCTGAATGTACTAACCCAGACTGAGAACACTTAACCCCGGCTGTGAATGTCCTAACACAGGCTGAGAACACTTAGCCCCGGCACTGAATGTACTAACCCAGACTGAGAACACTTAGCCCCGGCTCTGAATGTACTAACCCAGACTGAGCACACTTAGCCCCGGCTCTGAATGTACTAACCCAGACTGAGAACACTTAGCCCCTGCTTTGAATGTACTAACCCAGGCTGAGAACACTTAGCCTGGCTCTGAATGTACTAACCCAGGCTGAGAACACTTAGCCCCGGCTCTGAATGTACTAACCCAGGCTGTGAACACTTAACCCCTGCTCTGAATGTACTAACCCAGGCTGAGAACACTTAACCCCTGCTCTGAATGTACTAACCCAGGCTGAGAACACTTAACCCCGGCTCAGAATGTACTAACCCAGACTGAGAACACTTAGCCCTGGCTCAGAATGTACTAACCCAGACTGAGAACACTTAACCCCGGCTCTGAATGTACTAACCCAGGCTGAGAACACTTAGCCCCGGCTCTGAATGTACTAACCCAGACTGAGAACACTTAACCCCGGCTCTGAATGTACTAACCCAGACTGAGAACACTTAACACCGGCTCTGAATATATTAACCCAGGCTGAGAACACTTAACCCCAGCTCTGAATGTACTAACCCAGGCCGAGAACACTTAGCCCAGGCTCTGAAAGTACTAACCCAGGCTGAGAACACTTAAACCCGTCTCTGAATGTACTAACCCAGGCTGAGAACACTTAACCCCGGCTCTGAATGTACTAACCCAGGCTGAGAACACTTAACCCCTGCTCTGAATGTACTAACCCAGGCTGAGAACACTTAGCCCCGACTCTGAAAGTACTAACCCAGTCTGAGAACACTTAACCCCGTCTCTGAATGTACTAACCCAGGCTGAGAACACTTAACCCCGGCTCTGAAAGTACTAACCCAGGATGAGAACACGTAACCCCGGCTCTGAATGTACTAACCCAGGCTGAGAACACTTAGCCCCGGCTCTGACTGTACTAACCCAGACTGAGAACACTCAGCCCATGCTCTGAATGTACTAACCCAGACTGAGAACACTTAGCCTGGCTCTGAATGTACTACCCCAGGCTGAGAACACTTAACCCCGGCTCTGAATGTACTAACCCAGGCTGAGAACACTTAACCCCGGCTCTGAATGTACTAACAAAGGCTGAGAACACTTAACCCCGGCTCTGAATGTACTAACCCAGACTGAGAACACTTAACGCCTGCTCTGAATGTACTAACCGAGGCCAACAGCACTCAGCCCCAGCTCTGAATGTAGTAACCCAGACTGAGAGCACTTAGCCTGGCTCTGAATGTACTAACCCAGACTGAGAACACTTAGCCCCGGCTCTGAATGTACTAACCCAGACTGAGAACACTTAGCCCCGGCTCTGAATGTACTAACCCAGGCTGAGAACACTTAGCCTGGCTCTGAATGTACTAACCCAGACTGAGAGCACTTAACCCCGGCTCTGAATGTACTAACCCAGACTGAGAGCACTTAACCCCTGCTCTGAATGTACTATCCCAGGCCAACAGCACTCAGCCCCGGCTCTGAATGTACTAACCCAGGCTGAGAACGCTTAGCCCCGGCTCTGAATATACTAACCCAGACTGAGAGCACTTAACCCCGGCTCTGAATGTACTAACCCAGACTGAGAGCACTTAACCCCTGCTCTGAATGTACTATCCCAGGCCAACAGCATTCAGCCCCGGCTCTGAATGTACTAACCCAGGCTGAGAACACTTAGCCTGGCTCTGAATGTACTAACCCAGACTGAGAACACTTAGCCCCGGCTCTGAATGTACTAACCCAGACTGAGAACACTTAGCCCCGGCTCTGAATGTACTAACCCAGACTGAGAGCACTTAACCCCGGCTCTGAATGTACTAACCCAGGCCAACAGCACTCAGCCCCGGCTCTGAATATACTAATCCCGGCTGAGAACGCTTAGCCCCGGCTCTGAATATACTAATCCCGGCTGAGAACGCTTAGCCCCGGCTCTGAATATACTAACCCAGACTGAGAACACTTAGCCCCGGCTCTGAATATACTAATCCCGGCTGAGAACGCTTAGCCCCGGCTCTGAATATACTAACCCAGGCCAACAGCACTCAGCCCCGGCTCTGAATATACTAATCCCGGCTGAGAACACTTAGCCCCAGCTCTGAATATACTAACACAACAAAAACAAGAAACGCTGGATTCACTCAGCAGGTCTGGCAGCATCTGTGGAAAGAGAAGCAGAGTTAACGTTTCGGGTCAGTGATCCTTCTTCGGAACTCCGAAGAAGGGTCACTGACCCGAAACGTTAACTCTGCTTCTCTTTCCACAGATGCTGCCAGACCTGCTGAGTGAATCCAGCATTTCTTGTTTTTGTTTCAGATTTCCAGCATCCGCAGTATTTTGCTTTTATCTGAATATACTAATCCCGGCTGAGAACACTTAGCCCCAGCTCTGAATATACTAATCCCGGCTGAGAACACTTAGCCCCGGCTCTGAATGTACTAACCCAGGCCAATAGCACTCAGCCACTGGCGTGTTCTGACCTTTTTTTAAAAAAAGCCCATTGGAAAACTGCCAGTCTGTTGGGAACGATGTCAGCAGCTGTCTTCTCTGAAACTGACAACAATGTTTTTTAAAAGAACTTTAAAAGAGCGTTTCACTTTGTGTAACTGTGTGCGAGAGAGAGGAGGGACAGAGAGATGGGAAGGGTAGAGAGAGCAGGGAACACTGAGCGGGGAAGACTGGAGATGTGGTGGGGTGGAGAGAAAGGTGGGGAGAGAGACAGAGAAGTGGGGTGGAGAGAGCCAGTGGGAGGGGGAGAAGGAGACAGAGAGAGGGGGGAAAGGAAACAGAGAGAGGGGGAGAGGGAGACAGAAAGAGGGGGGAAAGGGAGACAGAGAGACAGACAGAGAGAGGGACAGAGAGAGAGAGACAGAGAGGGGAGAGTGAGTCAGAGTCATTTACTTACAGCACAGAAGGAGGCTATTCTGTCCATCGAGTCCATACCGGCTCTCCACGGAGCTATGCAGACAGCCCCACTCCCTGGTTCAATCCATGTATCCCTGCAAGTCTATTTCTCTCAGGTGCCCATCCAACTTCCTCTTGAAGTCATTGATAGTCTCTACTTCCACCACCCTTGCGGGCAGTGAGTTCCAGGTCATTTCCAGCTGCTGCGTAAAAATATGCTTCCTCATATTCCCCCTTGTAGCATCTTTTAGACAAAACCTTCAATCTATGTCTCCTAGTCCTAGATGGGAGGTGTGGGGGGGTGGGTGGGGGGTGCTGGGGGTGTGTGGTGGTGGTGGTGGTGTGCGGGGAAGACAGAATGAGACACACACACAGAGCTCTCCTGAAAGGTGAACATCTATCCAGAATACTCTGCATCGCTTCATCAAGTGTGCAAAGACTGACTACTTAACAAAGCAAAAGCAATGCCAAGTATGTCACTAAATCAGTTTTCAATATAGTGACGAGAAAGTAAGTTAATAAGTTGTCTTCTCATTTGAAGCTTCTTCACAAAAATGCACATGGATTGTTGTTTTTATTATTAAGATAAATTTTTAATGCCTTTATCATTTGAAGTTTGTACATCGGTCCATTGGGCCGAGCAAAAATAGCAATGCGGCCTTCCGCCTGAAAAAGTTGGACAACCCTGCTGTACACTCTTTAGAACTGTACCATTAAGTCTATATTGCTTCTCCCCATCCCTTCTGCCAAAATGCATCACCTTATATTTCTCTGTATTCAAATCCATCTGCCACTTATTATCTTCCCATTCTTCCAGCCTATCTGTGTCTTGTTGCAGTTGATTGGTGTCATCCTCACTGGCCACTACACCTCCAAGTTTAGTTTCATAAGGACATAAGAAAATAAGAAATAGGAGTAGGCCATTCAGCCCCTCGAGCCTGCTCCACTATTCAATAAGATCATGGCAGATCGGATTGTGGCCTTAACTCCACTTTCCTGCCAGCCCCACATAACCCTTGACTCCCTTGCAGATCAAAAATCTGTCTAACTCAGCCTTGAATAGATTCAATGACCAGAGTTCCAAAGATTAATGACCCTCTGAGAGAAGAAATTCCTCTCCTTTCTGTCTTAAATGGAAGACGCCTTATTTTCAAACTGTGCCCCCTCATTCTAGACTCTCCACGAGGGGAGACATCGTCTCAGTATCTACCATGTCAAGCCCGCTCAGAATCTTATATGTTTCAATAAAATCATCTCTCAATCTCTGAACTCCAATGAGTATAGGCCCAATCTGCTCAACCTTTCCTCATAGGACGAGCCCTTTATCCCAGAAATCAGCCTAGAATACCTTCATTGAACTGCTTCCAATGCAAGTATATCCCTCCTTAAATAAGGTGACCAAAACTGTATGCATTACTCTAATTGTGTACTCACCAATGCCCTGAACAGTTGTAGCAAGACTTCACTATTTTTATACTCTAATCCCCTTGCAATAAAGGCTAACATTCCATTTGTCTTCCTAATTACTTGCTGTACCTACATGTTCACTTTTTGTGATTCATGTACCAGGGCCCCAGATCTCTCTGTCCTCAGCATTCTGCAGTTTCTCTCCATTTAAATAATATTCTGCATTTCTATTGTCCCTGTCAAAGTGGACAACCTCACATTTTTCCACATTGTACCTCATCTGCCATATTTTTGCCCACTCACTTAACCTATCTAAATCCATTTGCAGACTCTTTGTGTCCTCCTCAAAACTTGCTTTCCGAACTATCTTTTTATGATCTGCAAAGTTGGCTACAATATACTCGGTCCCTTCATCCAAGACATTAATATAGATTGTAAATAGTTGAAGCCTAGTACTGACCCTTGTGACACACAGCTAGTTACCGTTTGCCAACCTGAAAATGTCCCATTTATCCCAACTCTCTGTTTCCTGTTAGTAAGCCAATCCTCTATCCATGTTAATATATTATTACCAATACCATGAGCTCTTACGAACATACGAATTAGAAGTAGGAGTCGGCCACTTGGCCCCACCGAGCCTGCACCAACATTCAATAAGATCATGGCTGATCTGATTGTAACCTCGACTCCACATTCCCGCCTAGCCCGACAATCTTTCACCCATTATTTATCAAGAATGTATCTATCTCTGCCCTAAAAATATTTAAAAACACTGCTTCCACTGCCTTTTGAGGAAGAGAGTTCCAAAGACTCACAACCCTTTGAGAGAAAAAAATTCCCCTCACCGCTGTCTTAAATGGGTGACCCCTTATTTTTAAATAGTGACCCCGAGTTCTAGATTCACCCACAAGGGTAAACATCCTTTCCACATCCACCCTGTCAAGACCCATGATCTTATATGTGTCAATCAAGTCATCTTTTACACTCCTAAACTCCAGTGGATACAAACCTAGCCTATCCAACCTTTCTTCATAAGACAACTCACACATTCCAGGTATTCGTCTAGTAAACCTTCTCTGAGCTGTTTCCAATGCATTTACATCCTTCCTTAAATAAGGAGACCGATACTGTACAAAGTACTCCAGATGCAGTCTCACCAATGCCCTGTATAACTGAAGCATAACCTCCCTACTTTTGTATTCAATTTCCCTTGCAATAAATGATAACATTCTATTAGCTATCCTAATTACGTGCTGTACCGACATACTTTTGCAATTCATGCACTAGGACACCCAGATCCCTCTGCATCTCAGAGCTCTGCAATCTCTCACCATTTAGATAATATGCTTCTTTTTTGTTCTTCCTGCCAAAATGGACAATTTTACATTTTCCCACATTATACTCCATTTGCCAGATCTTTGCCCACTCACTTAACCTATCTATATTCTTTTGCAGCCTCCTTATCTCCTCTTCACAGCTTACTTTCCTACCTATCTCTGTGTCATCAGCAAATTTAGCAACCATACCTTTGGTCCCTTCGTCCAAGTCATTTATATAAATATAATTACCTTATCGAATACCTTTTGAAAATCCAAATATACTACATCTACTGGTTCCCCTTTATCCACCTCATTTGTTACATCCTCAAAGAACACTAATAAATTTGTCAAACACTATTTCCTTTTCATAAAACCATGTTGACTTTGCCAGATTGTATGATGATTTTCTAAATGCCCAGCTACTACTTTCTTAATAATAGATTCTAGCATTTTCCCAAAGACAGTTGTTAGGCTAACTGGCCTATAGCTTCCTGTTTTCTGTCTCCATCCTTTCTTGAATAAATGCGTTACATTTGTGGTTTTCCAATCTGCTGTGACCTTTCCAGAATCGAGGGAATCTTGGAATATTACAACCAATGGATCCACTATCTCTGCAGCCACTTCTTTTAAGACTCTAGTATGCAGGCCATCAGGTCCAGGGAACTTGTCATCCTTTAGCCCTATTAGTTTTCCGAGTACTTTTTCTCTAATTGTTTTAAGTTCCTCCCTCCCTTTTTCCTCTTGATTTTCTACTATTCTTGGGGCACTTTTTATGTCTTCTACTGTGAAGACAGATACAAAATGCAAACATTGGCAAATTTTGAATTTTTACCTTATATTCCAATATTGAAGTGATGCTTTGGGAAAAAACAGCACGGAGAGGCAGTATAATCTAAATGGCAGTATTTTGAGGAAGTTGCATGAGCAGAGGGGTCTGGGAGTGCATATTAACAAATCTTTGATGGTGGCCAGGCAAGTTGATACCGAAGTTAAGAAAGGATTTGGCTTTGTAAATAAGGCATTGAAAAACAGGAAAGTCATGCTGAACCTTTACAAATTTCTGGTTAGGCCTCAGCTGTAGTATTGTGTACAATTCTGAGCACGACAGTTTGTGAAGAATGTCAATGGTCCGGACATACTGAGAATGTAATACAATAGTCATCATTATGTGACAGTGAGAAGTAATGTGATTTGACTACAGGGGACTCCTCACACATGGGACTTAGCAAGTGTGTTCAATTTTCATTTCATTGACACTTAGCTGCATCAATATTGGAACAAATATCTGCGGAAAAAAAGAAAGACTTGCATTTCTATAGCGCGTTTCACAACTACAGGATGTCCAAAATGCTTCACAGATAATCAAGGCCACTTTATTCATCTTGTTCTTTGATTTTGCCTCTCTTTTGGTGCCTGGACTAGGCTCTGCTGTGCTTCTGCAAAAGCAAAATGCTGCAGATGCTGGAAATCTGAAACAAAAACAGAAAATGCTGGAAATACTCAGCAGGTCAGGCAGCATCTGGGGAGAGAGAAACAGAGATATGTCACAGACCTGGAACGGTAATTCTGCCTTTCTCTCCACAGATGCTGTCTGACCTACTGAGCATTTCCAGCACTTTCTGCTTTTGTTTCTGCTATGCTTCTGTTTGCTTTCTCTGAGGTTATTATAACACATCTTTCAAACTGTCAGTGAAATGCCCAGGCTAACAGTAGGACAGCTCCTGACAAGGAATGGTATTTTCAGGGAGAACTTGTAGGGCAGCTAGCTCGTGATTATATATCCCTTTAAATTAGTGGACAGAAACCAAGGGCCCGAGACCTTGATTTCTGGCAGGCTCCTACTGGCTTTGAATCACTTAATCACACAATTAGCCTGGGTGATGCAGAAATCGGCAAAATGTATCCAAGTGTGAAAAATCACAATTTTCAAGGAGGATGCTCCAACTTCTTCTGGAAAATAAATGCAGCACCTTTAAAAAACATCAAAATCCACCACTTTGACAAAACAATTCTTCCAGTATGACTGATGCAATGTTGAGTATAAGATAAGCAGCTCATGTTAAGACAAGACCGCGTCCCACTTCACTTTCAGTGCAACTACTCGTTTTGATATTTTCATAAGCTGTATATTCAGCATTGTGCTGAGTTGTTATCTTCTTGGAATTGTTGGTAGCTTTTGCTAGGTTTCTAACATGGCTAATTCTTGACGATAATTTAATTCTCTCAAATTTTCTCTCCTCTTCTGCGTGACTCTGTGCTGTGATTGAATTGGGTTGAGTGTGCACCTGTTCGACTTTCCCAACTGGGCATTCATCAAGCTGGATTTCATGGGCCCTCCTGAGATGGGTTCAGAGGTGGGTGGGCCCATAGAATTGCGACGGGAGGTGGGGGGGCTGAGGGCCCGTCGCCTTCCTGTTACAAAGACAGCCTTCGCGCCCAGACACTAATTCAGGCCCTTACGTTGGCCACTTAAGGGCCCTCTTCCCATCACCACTGGAATTAAGCCAGCAGCGTGGGTTGGGAGTGGTTGAGGGGGGGTTGGTGGTGGCTCCCCAACATGGGAAGGTTGCCCGGTTAAATAAGGCAAGCTCCCTACAGGGTTAGGGAGGGGCTCATCCGTGGGCAATCTGTGGCCCATGGAGTGCCCCCACTGGCAAACAACCCATATCCCGTAACACACCCCCTGTACTCGTTGCTTCCCCTCCCCCCCCCTCCATCACCAGGGCCTGCAGGATTGGCCCAGGTGGCTCTGCCTCAGTTATCTCTTGTCCGGAGTTCCAACACTGGGCTGGCCCCAGGCCTCCTGTAGTATTGGCAGTGGCCACTGCTCCCGGTGTCATTGCCGATACTACTGAGCTGCCGGTCCATATAAATGACTTAGGTTAAGAGACCGAAGGTATGGTTGATAAATTTGCTGATGACACAAAAATAGGTAGGAAAGTAACTTGTGAAGAGGGCATTAGGAGGCCACAAAGGGATATAGATAGGTTAAGTGAGTTGGCAAAGATCTGGCAAATGGAGTATAATATGGGAAAATGTGAAATTGTCTATTTTGGCAGGAAGAATAAAAAGAAGCATATTATCTAAATGGTGAGAGATTGCAGAGCTCTGATTTGCAGAGGCATCTAAGTGTTGCAAAAGGTTATGTTATGATCCTGGTGTTTTTTTCCCGGCAAGTATATGGTGTGTCTTTAAGTCAGCGAAAGATCAGTACTGCTTTAAGGCAACAAGCTGCAGGGACTGTGAGCCAAAGTGCATTTTGGTTACTCGGCAACAGCCATTCAGAGACCAAAAACATGATGTACGATGTTTTGAAACTAGCTGAAAAACTGGCTTTTGACAGACACAGACAGACAGCTGGACCTGCATGAACGGAAGAGAGATCTCTGATAATTTAAACTGAAGGAAGGGAAGTTAGACTGTGACAATCTTTTATCCTTCAAAAATTCTAAAACCAAATTGATTCATTGAAACGTGCTTGCAAGTGGTTGATCTATGGTGGTCATCGCTGGATGGACATGGAGGTGAAGCTTCGGGCTTCGGATGTTGGACCTTTTTTTATTCCCATTGAACGGCTGCGAGGACTTCAAGCAAACCTTGTAGTGTTCCACATTGGAAGACTCCACTTTGGCAGGAGCGTAAATCTGCACGGACTTTATTGTATTTACTATTTTTTTAAATGTTGTTTATATCTTAGTACTGTTTAAGAATTTTGATTTTCTAAGAAACAGTTAATTTGTTGATCTAAAGACACCTGGTTTGGTTCGTCTTATTCTGGAGTTAGTAGACAGTTCAATTTGGCTGTGAATTTCTTTAATTTAGGAAGTTTAAAGTGATATGTTAGGCGATCTGTGGAGGAATGGGACTGAATCGACAGTGCGTTTCTCCCACTGCAATTAGAATTATATATTTTGAATGGGGGCTTTGTCTTAGTAACTATGTTACTATGCAGGTACAGCAAGCAATTAGGAAGGCTAATAGAATGTTATCATTTATCACGAGAGGAATTGTATACAAAAGTAGGGAGGTTATGCTTCAGTTATACAGGGCATTGGGGAGACCACATCTGGAGTATTGTGTACAGTATTGGCCTCCTTATTTAAGGAAGGATGTAAATGTGTTGGAAGCAGTTCAGAGAACATTTACTAGACTAATACCTGGAATGGGCCGGTTGTCTTATGAGGAAAGGTTGGACAGGCTAGGCTTGTATCCACTGGAGTTTAGAAGAGTAAGAGGTGACTTGATTGAAATATATAAGATCATGAGAGGTCTTGACATGAGGGTGGATGTGGAAAGGATGTTTCCCCTTGTGGGAGAATCTCAAACTAGAGGTCACTGTTTAAAAATAAGGGGTCACCCATTTAAGATAAAGATGAGGAGAATTTTTTCTCTCTCTGAGGGTCGTGAGTCTTTGGAACTCTCTTGCTCAAAAGGCAGTGGAAGCAGAGTCTTCACATATTTTTAAGGCAGAGGTAGATAGATTTTTGATAAGCAATGGAGTGAAAGGTTATCAGGACTAGATGGGAATGTGGAGTCGAGGTTATAATTAGATCAGCCATGATCTTATTGAATGGCGGAGCAGACTCAAGGGGCCAAGTGACCGACTCCTGCTCCTAATTCATATGTTCGTACATAAGAGTGCTAGAGAAATTCTATCAGCAATGCCTCCACCACAACCTCCAGATTCAATGGGAGGACCATCAAACAAATGCTAGTGTTCTTCCTGAAGCTAGCTCCACAAGCATTCAGGCAAAACTTCTGCAAAATCAACTTAGATGGACTAGATACTGCATCCAGATGGCCGAAAACCGTCACCCCCACAAGGTCCTGTTTTCTCAACTCGCAAATGGCCAGCATTCCGGGGGAGGACAAAGAAAACACTTCAAAGACACTCTGCAGCTCTCTTTGAAGCATGGCAGCATTGACATTGATGACTGGGAGGAGCGTACAACCAAACATTCAAAATGGCTACAAATTGTCCCTCAAGCTGCAACATGCTTTGAGTTCAAAAGCGTTAATGATGTGGCAGAGTGGCGACAGAGAAGGAAAGAAAAGGAAACAAAGCCTGCACCAGGATCCCACTACCTCCTGGGACATCCTACCCCATGTGCCCAAAGGTCTGCAGGTCGAGAATTGGCCTGTTCATTCAAACGAAGACCCATGGCAGAAACTAACAACCTTTGAGTAAATGTCATCCTCGAATCGAGGGACAGGCGATGACGTCGATGAAGGGCCATTGTCTCCTGTGAGCTGAAAGAGGGAGAACGACAGGACACTTACTCTGGTGGCAGGCCTTTGGCCCCTGTTGGGGGCTCCCAAATACCTCTTCCTCACATCTGCTTTAAAGGAATGGGAGTGGGGGAAGGTAGGACAGAAGACTGGCTGGTTTGGAGATGCAGCCGTGCATCTGACATGATCTGCTGTTGCCTCAGCTCCTTGCCACCCACTTTGCAGCCATTCCCTGACCATGTCACGCTCCCAACCACTTGACAACATGCAAGCTGCAAAGATGAGATAGATATGGAGGACACACATTGGTGAAGCGAAGGGGGCCTTTTGTGGCACTGGACCCAGTTTCAGAGAGTGACCCCATGGCTGCTGACATCCTCCGTGATCTCCATCCAGGCTTGCTCAGTCAGGCGGGAGGGTTTCTTCCTGTCATCCCTTACAGCCTGGAGGTGAATCCTCAGGGAGTGATCACTGAACTGTGGGTCACCTGGTTCCTCTTGCTTTCTGTTGAACTGCTGGCCTTGTGAGGCCTTGGTCAGCAGCACAACAGCAGGGGGACTCCAGGCAGGAGGTCAGCAGCACAGGGACTCCAGGCAGGGGGGTCAGGAGCACAGCAGCACAGGGACTCCAGGCAGGGGGGTCAGGAGCACAGCAGCACAGGGACTCCAGGCAGGGGGGTCAGGAGCACAGCAGCACAGAAACCCCAGGCAGGGGGATCAGGAGCACAGCAGCACAGAGACCCCAGGCAGGGGGGTGAGGAGCACAGCAGCACAGGGACTCCAGGCAGGGGGGGTTAGGAGCACAGCAGCACAGAGACCCCAGGCAGGGGGGTGAGGAGCACAGCAGCACAGGGACTGCAGGCAGGGGGGTCAGGAGCACAGCAGCACAGGAACTCCAGGCAGGGGGGTCAGGAGCACAGCAGCACAGGGACTCCAGGCAGGGGGGTCAGGAGCACAGCAGCACAGGAACTCCAGGCAGGGGGGTCAGGAGCACAGCAGCACAGGGACTCCAGGCAGGGGGGTCAGGAGCACAGCAGCACAGGGACTCCAGGCAGGGGGGGTCAGGAGCACAGCAGCACAGGGACCCCAGGCAGGGGAGTCAGGAGCACAGCAGCACAGGGACTGCAGGCAGGGGGGTCAGGAGCACAGCAGCACAGGGACCCCAGGCAGGGGGGGTCAGGAGCACAGCAGCACAGGGACCCCAGGCAGGGGAGTCAGGAGCACAGCAGCACAGGGACTCCAGGCAGGGGGGTCAGGAGCACAGCAGCACAGGGACTCCAGGCAGGGGGGTCAGGAGCACAGCAGCACAGGGACTCCAGGCAGGGGGGTCAGGAGCACAGCAGCACAGGGACTCCAGGCAGGGGGGTCAGGAGCACAGCAGCACAGGGACTCCAGGCAGGGGGGTCAGGAGCACAGCAGCACAGGGACTGCAGGCAGGGGGGTCAGGAGCACAGCAGCACAGGGACTGCAGGCAGGGGGGTCAGGAGCACAGCAGCACAGGGACTGCAGGCAGGGGGGTCAGGAGCACAGCAGCACAGGGACTGCAGGCAGGGGGGTCAGGAGCACAGCAGCACAGGGACTCCAGGCAGGGGGGTCGGGAGCACAGCAGCACAAAAGCAAAGCAGCAGCAATGTCAGTCAATGAAGCAGCAGTTTAAGCAGGACAGGAAGTGCTTTAAATATGGAGCCAGGACCTGGAATTGTTTCTGCTGATGACACCATCGGCGTCTTGCCATCCGCGCCTGTCCTCCAGTGGGACGGGCCCCTCGCCTCCTGCATTCAAATGTGCCAGCTGCCGTATTATCGTTGTTGGCCAGCTGAACACATGACGAGCGATGGCACCACCCTCATGGGGTCCCGCCACTGGGACTCGCAATGAGCTGATTTTCTGATGGTCAAAATGATGACATAGGCTCTTGCAAAATGGTAGCCTTAATAATCCGGAAGAGTGATAGTAGGATGAATTATCCTATTATCCTGTGGTGACAGCTATGGTTCAGTTCTGCACTCTCATCTTTGAACTGGAAGGTTGTGGGTTCAAGTCTCACTCCAGAAGATCTGAGCACAAATACCAGGCTCACACCCTCCTGTAGCACTGAGGGAGTGCTGCACTGTCAGAGGTCCCATCTTTCAATTGAGTGATTGCATCAAGGCGCTGGTTGCCCTCTCACATGAATGTAAAAGATATCACTGCACTATTTCAAAGAACGGAGGGGTGTTTCCTGTTCAATATATATGCCTTGTAGGTACGTGAACCCACATCTTCCCTCTTATACTCTCATTTCAGAGTCCGGCCTGAACTCGTCCGAGTGGGGAAAAAATGGTAAAGGCTCACAACTCAGGACAACTCGATATTCTTTTCGCTGTTTATTGTGCTACTGTTAACATAAAAATGTCAATGCATTGTTCCCTTTGTTATGACCGAGGTGGGAGGAGTGCACTGTTAATCCAGTCCCACTTCTCCACGGGTCACAGCATATCAATAAATTTTCCCACCTTCTGAAAAGCAGCCCAGAATAAAGCACACCAACCATGTTTTTTTAATCAACAACAACATTAACTATTTATTACAAAAACAAGTCATAACCAATAATGAGATAACTCTATATATGAAAAACTCCTCATTTTCCTCGCCCTCGTGCACACACACATACATTAAAAAAACAGGTTAACTGAGAAAAAAGGATTTTTGGTTTACAGCTGTTTCATAGGAATGAAAGGAATAATAAAATAACTTAGGTTGTCATGTTCTGATAGGACGTTCTTCAGTTTGGTGAGGTGTCCCAGAGTTGAATAGTGGGTGCCAATCGAAGTCTCTCCAGGCGAGATTGAAGAACTGTCTGTGATGGGTAGGTATTCAAGGCAATTCCACTGCAGCAAGCTTCACATAGATCTTTCATCAGGGCTATAGCAACAGGTTTTCTTAGGTTTTACAGCAGCAGGATAGCAGTAGAAGATTTCTTCAGATGTCAGGATTTCTTAAAACACAGGAGGCAACAGGAACCACACTTGATGCAGGGATTCTTCAGAGACAGGAGGCAATAGGAATCTGCCACCTTTGAAATACAGGGTTTTTTCTCAAGAGATGCAGGATTCCTTTACAGAGAGAGGTGACGCTTTCTCTGGGTCTTCCTCTCTGATCTCCAGGCAGATCAAAAACCAAATTTCAAATGCCTGCTCTTTGTCCAACTCCCTGACTTTTTAAAGGATCCAAAGTAAAAGCAAAACCTTCTTAACCAGGTCACATGTCCAGACATAGAGTCTCCCTTGTCATTCAAAGAATTGCTCTGAGGAGGTCAAACCCCTCGCTGGTTTCCTTGAAATTGTCTGCTTTCCTGTCCTTGTATACAAAGTCAGCTTCCTTTCAAAACATCCAAAAATCTCAACTATTTGGTTGACACAGGTGTCAATGTCCACTGAAAAATCCTGTTTTTTTAGTTTTTAAAACACACAGAATTCTAAGTGTTCAATTCAAAACCAAAAACTTCATAACACCTGTAACTTCAAACAGTGCCAACAAACACTGTTCCCTTTAACTCTCTTTTAATTTCAAAAACCACTTAACCTGGTGATCACTCTGAGGAGTATGTTTTCATCTGTATAGGTGATCAGATCTGTCACAGTTTCATTGCAAGTTGCCGAAGTTTGTCCCTAAACACACACTTTTTGCAATACAAAGATCATACCTGTGACAATGATTGATGCACTTCCCTCTCTTTGATTATACAATTTTCATTTGATTTCCTCCCCATTCTGTGTCAGCAAGCAATTAGGAAGGCTAATGATGTGTCAGCAAGCAATTAGGAAGGCTAATGGTATGGTAGCCTTTATCGTAAGAGGATTTCAGTACAGGAGTAGCAAAGTCTTACTTCAATTGTACAGAATCTTGTTTAGACCGCACCTGGACTACTGTGTGCAGTTTTGGCCCCTTTACCTTAGGAAGGATATTATTGCATAAAGAGAGTGCAACGAATGTTCACCAGACTTGTTCCCGGGATGGCGGGACTGTCCTGTGAAGACAAGACCATTAGATCTAGGGTAATGTGGTGAGGACGTCACATGGCTTATGCTCCATTTGGCACACATATCCCTGAAAGGTTTGCCTATATACTGTGGCCCATTGTCAGAAATAATTTCTTCAGGTGCACCGAATAGACTGAATATGGCTCTCAATGTGTCTGTGACGACCGCGCTTGAAGTGTCTTTTACCTGTCTGACAATTGGAAATTTGAAAAAATAATCGGTGACTAAGATAAAGTAGTCCCCATTAACAGAAAATAGATCAGTGGTGATTTTGGACCAAGGGACTGATGGAATCTCGTGAGGGTGCAGAGATTTTTACATTGTTTTGGCTGGTGGCTCTGACCTGCCTCGCACATCCTTATTAACTTTTCAATGTGACCATTGATCCCTGGCCAATAAACAGTGTCTCGTGTCAGTTGTCTCGTCCGCTCTAGAGCCATATGGCCTCAGTGAAGTTGTGACAAGATGTCCTGTTGGAGAGCTTTTGGCACAATCACTTGTTTTCCCTTGAAGGTGATGCCTCTCAAGATACCGTGTTCATCTCTATATGGCCAAAAGCATCTTAGGGTTTCTGTAACCTCTTCTATGATGACTCTCCACAGTGCCTTCAGTTGTGGGTCATTGACTTTCTGATTGAAGTTGGTCACATTTGTGCTGACCAAAATGCAATAAGTGGATTTTGAGCACATCTTCCACCTCCGATGACCATTCTGTCTACTTCTAGATCCAGTGTAACTTCTTCATTTTTGTTTGGATTTGGCAATCTGCTCAGCATATCTGAGGTGACCATTTTAGTACCTGGTTTGTAGTAGACATCAAAGTCGTACCCCAGAACATTCACTAAGAGTCCCTCTGGTCGAGGTGGTGCGTTTGTCAGCGCTTTGCGCCAGATCATCTCCAGTGGTTTGTGGTCAGTTTCCCCAGTGAACTGCTTACCTAACAGATAGGAACCTTGTGTTCCCAAGTGTTTCATGCTCTTGGCTGGAATTTACAGACCCCCCAACGTAGGGTTCGTTGGTGGGGAGGCCAGAAAATGATTCCAACAGAGGAACTCATGGTGGCTCCCCGCCCCCCTTGCCGTTTGGTGACGGGACCCCCATTTACATATTTAAATAAATGCAAATGAATGCATTAATTATACTTACGTCGCCACCTTCTGTCCCGCTGCGATCTTCCTGCCACTGGCCAGCACTCCCGCACCTTTGGATCCCCGTCCGGGGAAACGAGGCAGAACACTTGTGGGGAAGAGGGAGGAGGCAGCTTTCTCAGTGTTGGTGGGGGGGGGGGGGGGCTGGAGGAATGGGGGTCAAAGTAACATCATTGGTGTAGGGATGGTGGGAAGGGTTTCAGGTTCAAGTTTATACACTTGTGGGGGAATGGTCAGGTGGACAAGGTAAGTGTTTTGGGGGTAGAAGGCAAGTAATTAATTTAATTGTTATTGGGGTGTGGGAGAGGGTCAGAAGAAATGTATTTAATTTTTATTCATTCACTTTAGCTTTAAATGGTTAAATTTAATGGTAGGGCTCAAGGACCTTTAGAAATGGCGTCAGCACCTCCGCACAGGCAGCCGACACCAATGCTGGGGACGGCCAGCCGCCCCCACCATGTGCATGGCCCACCCCGGTTATTTAAATAAGCCACCATGCTTAGGATCGCAGCGGCTCCGCGACTTGGGGCCCGCATGGGCAGGCCACCATTGTCGGCCGATTGTAAAAATCAGCCCTCTATGTTTGAGTAATTGGATTGTACTGAGGATAAACTTTTGGATCCGAATGCAATTGGTTTGCCATCCTGCAGGATGCACACTCCTAGCCCTTTCTGTGAGGCATCGACTTCCAGGATTGTCTTCTTCCTTGGATCATAGTACTGCAGGGTAAAGTTTTTTTTATTATTCGTTTGTGGGATGTGGGCATCGCTGGTTAGGCCAGCATTTATTGGCCATCCCGAATTGCCCTTGAGAAGGTGGTGATGAGCTGCCTTCTTGAACTGCTGCAGTCCATGTGGGGTAGGTACAACCACAGTGCTGTTCGGGAGGGAGTTCCAGGATTTTGACCCAGTGACAGTGAAGGAACGGCAATATAGTTCCAAGTCAGGATGATGTGCGGCTTGGAGGGAACTTGCAGGTGGTGGTGTTCCCATGCATCTGCTGCCCTTGTCCTTCTAGTTGGTAGAGGTCACAGGTTTGGAAGGTGCTGTCTAAGGAGCCTTGGTGCTTTGCTGCAGTGCATCTTGTAGATGGTACACATTGCTGCCACTGTGCGTTGGTGGTGGAGGGAGTGAATATTTGTGGATCAGGTGCCAATCAAGTGGGCCGCTTTGTCCTGGATGTTGTCAAGCTTCTTGAGTGTTGTTGGAGCTGCATCCATCCAGGCAAGTGGACAGTGTTCACATCACACTCCTGACTTGTGCCTTGTAGATGGTGGACAGGCTGTGGGGAGTTACTTGCCGCAGGATTCATAGTTTCGAACCTGCACTTGTAGCCATGGTATTTATCATGGCTACTCCAGTTTAGTTTCTGGTCAATGGTAACCCCTAGGATGTTGATAATGGGGGATTCAGCGATTGTAAAGCCATTTAATGCCAAGGGGAAATGGTTAGATTCTCTCTTGTTGGAGATGGTCATTGCCTGGCACTTGTCTGGCACGAATGTCACTTGCCACTTATCAGCCTAAGCCTGGATATTGTCCCAGTCTTGCTGTATTTCTAATTCGATTCACTCCACGTGATATCAGGAAATGACTGAAGGCACTGGATACTGCAAAGGCTATGGGTCCTGACAACATTCCGGTAATAGTACTGAAGACCTGTGCTCCAGAACTTGCCGCGCCCCTAGCCATGCTGTTCCAGTACAGCTACAACACTGGCATCTACCTGGCAATGTGGAAAATTGCCCAGGTATATCTGGTACACAAAAAGCAGGGCAAATCCAACCCTTCTAATTACTACCCAACAGTCTACTCTCGATCTTCAGCAAAGTGATGGAAGGTGTTGTCGACAGGCGATCAAGTGGCACTTGCTTAGCAATAACCTGCTCAGTGACGCTCAGTTTGGGTTCCGCCAGCCCATGCAGCTTATGACCTCATTACAGCCTTGGTTCAAACATGGACAAAAGAGCTGAACTCAAGAGGTGAGGTGTGAGTGACTGCCCTTGTTATCAAGGCAGCATTTGACCGAGTATGGCATCAAAGAGCCCAGCAAAACTGGAGTCAGTGGGAATCAGGGGGAAAACTCTCCGCTGGTTGGAGTCACACCGAATGCAAAGGAAGATGGTTGTGATTGTTGGAGGTCAATTATCTCAGTTCCAGGAGATTACTGCAGCTTAGGGTCGTGTCCTAGGCCTAACCATCCTCAGCTGCTTCATCAATGACCTTCCTTCAACCATAAAGTCAGAAATGGGGATGTTCACTGATGATTGCACAATGTTCAGCACCATTCGTGACTCCTCAGATACTGAAGCAGTCCATGTAGAAATACAGCAAGGTTTCTGCTGACATAAGAACACAAGAACTCGGAGCAGGAGTAGGCAATTCAGCCCCTCGAGCCTGCTCTGCCAGTCAATACGATCATGGCTGATCTCATCTCGGCCTCAACTCCACTCTCTTGCCCGTTCTCCATAACCCTTCAACCCTTTACTAATTAGTAATCTGTCAATCTCCTCCTTAAATTTACTCAATGTCCTGGCATCCACCGCACTCTGGGGTGCTGAATTCCACAGACTCACGACTCTTTGAGAGAAGTAATTTCTCCTTATCTCTGTTTTAAATCTGCTACCTCGTATCCTAAAACTATGACCTCTTGTTCTAGATTGCCCCACCAGAGGAAACATCCTCTCTCCATCTACTTTGTCAATCCCCTTAATCATCTTATTTACCTCAATTAGATTTCCTCTCATTCTTCTAAACTCCAGAGAGTAAAGGCCTAAACTGCTCAATCTCTCTTCATAAGACAAACCCCCCCCATCTCTGGAATCAATCTAGTGAACCTCCTCTGAACTGCCTCCAATGCAACTACATCCCTCCTCAAGTAAGGCGACCAAAACTGTACGCAGTATTCCAGGTGCAGTCTCACGAATGCCTTGTACAATTGCAGCAACACTTCCCTACTTTTATATTCTATTCCTTTATCAATAAATGCCAAAATTCCATTTGCCTTCCTTATTACCTGCTGCACCTGCATACTAGCTTTCTGCAATTCATGCACGAGGACACCCAGTTCCCTCTGCACCGAAGCATTCTGAAGTTTCTCTCCATTTAGATAATAATTTGCCTTTCTATTCTTCTGACCAAAATTGATAACCTCACACTTATCCACATTAAACTCCATCTGTCAAATTTTGGCCCATTCACCTAACCTATCCATATCCATTTGTAAATTTCTTATTTCTTTATTGCAACTTACTATCCCACCTATTTTAGTGTCATCTGCAAATTTGGCTATAGTACCTTCTATCCCTGCATCCAAGTCATTAATATAGATTGTAAATACTTGGGGCCCGAGGACCGAACCCTGTGGCACCCCACTAGTTACATCTTGCCAACCAGAAAAGGACCCATTTATCCCGACTCTCTGTTTTCTGTTGGTTAGCCAATCCTCTATCCAAGCTAATAAATTGCCCTAACCCCATGTGATCTTACCTTGTGTATTAACCTTTTGCACGGCACCTTATCAAATGCCTTCTGGAAGTCCAGATATACAACATCTACAGGATCCCCATTATCCACTTTACTTGTTACATCTTCAAAGAACTCTAGCAAATTAGTCAAACATGATTTATCCTTCATAAAACCATGCTGACTCTGATGGATTGCGATGACAGTGTTTCCTTGAGAGATTCAGACAAATGCTGATGATCCTCCTGCCATAGAACCATAGAACCAGAGAAAAAGTACGTCACAGAAGGAGGCCATTCAGCCTGTCGTGTTCCTACTGGCCGAATAAACTAGCTGCTATATAACCCCACCTTTCAGCACCTGGTCCATAGCCTTGCAGGTTACAGCACTTCAGCTGCATGTCCAGGTACCTTTTAAAAGAATTGAGGGTTTCTACCTCCACCACCATTCCCGGCAGTGAATTCCAGACACCCACCACCCTCTGGGTGAAAAGGTTTTTCCTCATGTCCCCTCTAATCCTTTTACCAGTCACCTTAAATCTGTGCCTCCTGGTAACTGACCTCTCTGCTAGGGGAAACAGGCCCTTCCTGTCTATCTAAGCCCCTCATAATTTTGTACATCTCAATTAAGCCACCCCCCAAAACTCCTTTGTTCTAAGGAAAACAACCCTAGCCTGTTCAATCTTTCCCCATAGCTGCAATTTTCAAACCTTGGCAACATTCTTGTAAATCTCCTCTGTACTCTCTCCAGAGCAATTATGTCCTTTCTGCAATGTGGTGACCAGAACTGTACGCAATACTCCAACTGTGGCCTAACCAGCATTTGATACAATTCCAGCATTACATCCCTGCTTTTGTATTCGATACCTTGGCCAATAAAGGAAAGCATTCCATATGCCTTCTTCACCACTCTATCTACCTGTCCTGCCACCTTCAGAGACCTGTGGACATGCATTCCAAGGTCTCTCACTTCTTCTACCCCTCAATATCCTCCCGTTTATTGTGTATTCCCTCGCTTTATGTGCCCTCCCCAAATGCATTACCTCACACTTCGCTGGATTGAATTCCATTTGCCATTTTTCCGCCCACTCAACCAAACCATTGATATCATTCTGGAGTCTGCGGCTATCCTCGTCACTATCAACTGCACAGTCAATTTTTGTGTCATCAGAAAATTTCCCAATCATGCCTCCCGCATTGAAGTCCAAATTATTGATATATACCACAAACAGCAAGGGTCCCAGCACTGAACCCTGTGGAACGCCACTGGAAACAGCTTTCCATTCACAAAAACATCCGTCGACTACTACCCTTTGTTTCCTGTCACTGAGCCTATTTTGGATCCAACCTGCCACATTCCCCTGTATCCCATGGGCTTTCATTTTACTGACCAGTCTGCCACGCGGGACCTTGTCAAATGCCCTACCGAAATTCATGTAGACCACATCCACTACATTACCTTCATCAATCCTCCTTGTTACTTCCTCAAAAAACTCAATTCAGTGAGTAAGACATGACCTTACCCTAACAAATCCATGCTGACTGTCCCTGATTAATCCGCGCCTTTCTAAGTGGCAGTTTATCCTGTTCCTCAGAATTGATTCTAACAATTTATCCACCATCGAGGTCAGACTGACCGGCCTATAATTATTTGGCCTATCCCTCGCACCCTTTTTAAACAATGGTACAACATTTGCAGACCTCCAATCATCTGGTAACTCTCCTGTATCTAGTGAGGATTTGAAGATGATCCTTGATTTTACCTGCCAATAATTTTTCATGTCCTCTCTTTTCTTTTCTAATTTCATTTTTTACTTCACCCCTGCACTTTCTATGCTCTTCTAGGCTTTCTAAAGTATTAAGATTTTTGTGATTGTCATAAGCTTTCTTTGTCTGCTTTAACTTACCCTGGATGCTTCTAAAAACGAGGGGGCTCTAGATTTGGCAGTACCACCTTTTATCTTTGTAGGGACATGCCTACACTGTGCCTGTAGAATCTCGCTTTTGAATGCCTCCCATTGTTTTGCCATTGATTTTCCTTCAAGTCGCTGTATCCAGTCCACTTTCGCCAGTCACCTCTCAGTTTTGTAAAATTTGCCTTCCCCCAATTTATAACTTTTAATCCTGTTTTATTTTTGTCCTTTTCCATGATTCTGCTAAAATTAACTGTTTAAATAAAATTAACTATGTTCACTATCTCCAAAATGGTCACCCACTTTTACTTCATCCACTTGCCCAGCTTCATTACCGAAGACTAAATCTAGAATTGCGCCCCCTCTCGTTGGGCATGTTACGTGCTGGCTAAAAAAGTTCTCGAACACAGTTCAAGAATTTTGTGCCCTCTGTGCCCTTCACACTGTTTGTATCCCAGTTGATATTCTTCTTTCTTCTTCTTCTTTGGCCTCCTTGTCTCGAGAGACAATGGGTAAGCACCTGGAGGTGGTCAGTGGTTTGTGAAGCAGTGCCTGGAGTGGCTATAAAGGCCAATTCTAGAGTGATAGACTCTTCCACAGGCGCTGCAGATAAAATTGGTTGTCGGGACTGTTACACAGTTGGCTCTCCCGTTGCGCTTCTGTCTTTTTTCCTGCCAACTGCTAAGTCTTTTAGCCCCGCCTTTATGGCTGCCCGCCAGCTCTGACGATCACTGGCAACTGACTCCCCCGACTTGTGATCAATGTCGCAGGACTTCATGTCACGTTTGCAGACATCTTTAAAGCGGAGACATGGATGGCCGGTGGGTCTGATACCAGTAACGAGCTCGCTGTACAATGTGTCCTTGGGGATCCTGCCATCTTCCATGCGGCTCACATGGCCAAGCCATCTCAAGCGCCGCTGGCTTAGTAGGGTGTATTTGCTGGGGATGTTGGCCGCCTCCAGGACTTCTGTGTTGGAGATACGGTCCTGCCACCTGATGCCAAGGATTCTCCGGAGGCAGCGAAGATGGAATGAATTGAGATGTCGCTGACATACGTTGTCCAGGTCTCGCTGCCATAGAGCAAGGTACTGAGGACACAGGCTTGATACACTCGGACTTTTGTGTTCCGTGTCAGTGCGCCATTTTCCCACACTCTCTTGGCCAGTCTGGACATAGCAGCGGACGCCTTTCCCATGCGCTGGTTGATTTCTGCATCGAGACACAGGTTACTGGTGTTAGTTGAGCCTAGGTAGGTGAACTCTTGAACCACTTCCAGAGCATGGTCGCTGATATTGATGGATGGAGCATTTCTGACGTCCTATCCCATGATGTTTGTTTTCTTGAGGCTGATGGTTAGGCCAAATTTGTTGCAGGCAGCCGCAATCCTGTCGATGAGTCTCTGCAGACACTCTTCAGTGTGAGATGTTAATGCAGCATCGTCAGCAAAGAGGAGTTCCCTGATGAGGATTTTCCGTACTTTTTGGTCTTCACTCTTAGACGGGCAAGGTTGAACAACCTGCCACCCGATCAGTTGATATTGGGGTAGTTGAAATCCCCAACTAGTATTGCGCTATAGTTTTTGCACTCAGAAATTTGCCTACATATTTGTTCTTCTATCTCCCTCTCACTATTTGGGGGTCTATAGTACACTCTTAGTAATGATGAGTCATTTAGCATATCATCCCTCCTCACAGCTGTTATTGATTCCTTAACTAATATTCTACACCGCTCCCTCCTTTTTATCTCCCTCTCTATCCTTCCTGAAAACTTATATCCAGTGATGTTGAGTTGCCATGCTTGCCCCTCTTTAAGCCAAGTTTCCATTATAGCAATGATATCGTGTTGCCTTGTTGCTATCTGTGCCCTCAGCTCATCGGCTTTAGTTGCTCTACTTACATTTAAATAAATACCTTTTAACACTGCCAAATTCCTGTGTTGCACACTTTTAACCTTTGCTTCTTCTGTCTTTCAGAGTCACTCACGAATTTTCTTCCCCCTGTTCCCTGCCCTGGAATTGTCCTAAGACTACGCTCAGGTTCCCATCCCCCTGCCAAACTCGTTTAAACCATACCCAATAGCACTTGCTAAACTTCCTGCAAGGATATTCTTCCCAGTCCTCTTCAGGTGTAGACCGTCCAACTTGTATACGTTCCACCTTCCCCAGAACTGTTCCCAATGTCCCAGAAATCTGAAGCCCTCTCTCCAACACCATCCCTCCAGCCACGCATTCATCTGGTGTATTCTCCTATTTCTATACTCACTAGCACGTGGCCTTGGGAGTAATCCAGAGATTACTACCTTTGAGGGCCTGCTTGTTAATCTCATTCCTAACTCCCCAAACTCTGCCTGCAGACCCTCATCCCTCTTTCTTCCTATATCGTTGGCATCAATGTGGATCACGACCTCTGGCTGTGCACCCTCGCCCTCCAGAATGTTCTGTAGCCACTCAGTGATATCCATGACCCTTGCACCAAGGAAGCAACGTATCATCCTGGAATTACGTCTGCCACCACAGAAACGCCTTTCTGTTCCCCTAACTATAGAATCCCCTATCACTATTACTCTCTTGTTCTTTCTCCTCTCTCCCTGCACAGCTGAGCCACTCATGGTGCTCTGGTCATGACTCTCGCTGCACTCTCCAGAGGAACCCTGGAGTACCACCATGGTACGTCTTTCTTTACGAGCTCTCTCCGTGATGATACTTTGTCAGAAATATTTAGAATGTCTGGTGCCCAGAAGTTGAAAAATCCGAGGCGTCTCTGTAGATCTTCTTTGTCTTGTGGTATTGGCATATGCCTTACATCTTCGACTTTGCCTGGGTCAGGATGGATTCCGCAACCTGAATAGATGGAGCCAAAGAAATTGATCTGACTTACATTCACCTGGCACTTCCTGCTGTCAAAAATGAGCCCTTCACAATGAGCTACTGCCATCAATGAATGAAGATTTAGATCATGCTCTTCTTTGGTTTTACCCATTACTGCAATATCATCGGCAATGCATATACAGCCAGGCATGTTTTCTATAATTCTGGCCTTATGCTGCTGAAACAGATCTTGACTGACAGACAAGCCAAAGTATAGTCTCTGGAAGCAATATCTTCCAAATGGTATTCTGAAGGAGGTGACTTCCTGAGATTCCTTAGCTTGGTGTACCGACCAATATCCATCTTTAGCATCTGACTTGGAAAAGAGCGGCACAGTGGCGCAGTGGTTAGCACCGCAGCCTCACAGCTCCAGGGACCCGGGTTCGATTCTGGGTACTGCCTGTGTGGAGTTTGCAAGTTCTCCCTGTGTCTGTGTGGGTTTTCTCCGGGTGCTCCGGTTTCCTCCCACAAGCCAAAAGACTTGCAGGTTGGTAGGTAAATTGGCCATTATAAATTGTCACTAGAATAGGTAGGTGGTAGGGAAATACAGGGGCAGGTGGGGATGTTCGGTAGGAATATGGGATTAATGTAGGATTAGTATAAATGGGTGGTTGATGGTCGGCACAGACTCGGTGGGCCAAAGGGCCTGTTTCAGTGCTGTATCTCTAATCTAATCTAATCTAAGAATTTGGCTCCTGTGAACTTGGGATTCAATTCTTCTAGCGTTGGAATCTTGTGTTGGCATCACCTTAGGGAGAGGTTTAGACGCCTTGGATCTAGACATACCCTGATTGCCCCATCCTTCTTCAGTATGCACATAATTGAGCTGCACCAGTCTGTGTGATGTACACAATGGTTGATACCATGGTGTTCCATGTCATCCAACTCATGTTTAAGCTTTTCTTGTGCATGCATGCTACACTTTATGGGAGGATCAATTGATGGGATTGCATCCTTTCTGAGGTGCAGTACGGCATCACCTTTGAAATCTCCTATGGCGTCGAACCTGTCCGGGTACATTTGTTGTAGGTCATGGACTGACTCAATGTGGGTACCCTTGGTCTCTTCTGCTGTAATGGGTATCTTGGTGATCTCATGGATAGTCACATTGTTGAGGTTCTTACACGCTGGTAGTCCTGCCATCGTTGGTCTGCTCGTGCCTAGCAGGTAAAATATTTGTGCTTTCCATGCTGACTTGCCATAGCTGCCTTGCATTGTTAGTATGCCACTTCAAGGGATGGATGACCCATTATATGCAGTTAACTTTGCATTGTCAGTTATATCATTAAATTCCAATGACCCCGGTACATATCCTTCAGGCTTCAGACTGGTAGGATATTTGCACTAGCTCCCTTGGCAACCTTAGGCCTGAGTGTGTGTTTGCCAAATTTCTTTGGGCACATGATATTAATCGTAGCAAAAGCTTCCAGTTGTTTGATTTCAGCAACACAATGTGAAATGCCTACTCATCCTCTGGCTGAGAATCGCTCCATTCTGAATCTTGTCTCAGGTCTATTTCACTGTGGGCTTTGTGTATCGGCTTGCATTTACATAGGTCTCTGGCACTTTCCTTGCTGCTGTTGCCACGTTGCTGCACCTGTCTTTTGTTTGTTTGTGTCCTATTGTGACTTCTCTTTGGAGCCAGATTTCTTGCATTGGCGGGCCCAATGTCCTTATGCACCACATGCCTTGCACAGATCTTGAAATGCAGGACAACTTTACGGTGAGTGGGACAGACCACACTCACCACACAGCTTGCTTGCGTTTTGTGATGTTACCATGCTGATACTGCCGAATACAACTAGTGCTTGCAGATGCTGTTGTCCGGCTACAATGGCTTCATATTTCCTGCCATTTTCTAGCAGCACATCAATCAACAAGACCTTTTTTTATCCCAAGAGGTCTTTTTGAAAAGCTTCAATAGGTGTTGAGACAATCACCAGCTTTATTATTCGCTCCAACAACTAAGTTTCTGAAAAATCACATTCGTTGCCCTTCCTACGGCATCTACTGATGAACTGATTTATTGATTCCTGTGGCTGTTGTCTGTAGGACATTAATTCCAGGCAATGAATTTTAAAATTCACTCTCACCTGAAGCTGATATTCTAGCACTTTCCATATCTTTGTGGGATCTTTCTGGTCCTCTTAAGACAAGCTAGAGGTATTGATTCTGTATAACTCCTCATTGCTAACTGCTATCAATATTTTCACAGCCTGCTTCACTGGTTCTGCAACCGCTTGGTCTATGAAGCCTAACTGCATTCTTTGTGTGAAAGTTTTGAACTCTGACAGGATATCAATGGTTTTCCAGTTCATGCTGGGAAATTTGGTATCAATCCTTCTGCTGTTTTTTTTAATTTCTGCTCTGTATTTATCTGTGTGTGCCTTCAGCAGTGTACTTATTATGGCTTTTCCATTTGTGACATAAAACTTTTTTTATTAGCTCTGCACTGTTCCCCCTTTAAGAAATTATTTTCTTCAGGCTAGCTGCTTGGACTGAGTGTAACAGGTGCTTGACAGTATTCTCTGTTTTTTCTCTTTCAGCACTTGGCTTGTATGTTTATACAGCAGCTTAATAGGTAGTTCAAGTGTTTTTCCCCTTTGCTTTTTTTTTGTTAGAGTTTATTTAACTTCTTCATGCTTGACTGGTTTAATGATCTTTTTCAGCTTGACTGCTTTAATGGAGACTCTGGGGTTTTCCACGCTTTTTTCCACTATCAGACTTTGTTTTGTTTTAGTTTGCGTGCTTTTCAGGGTTTTCCCTTTCTTTCTCTCGCTCGCATGGAGCCTTTAGAAAAAAATTTTATTTTGAACTCTTCAAAACTTTTTTTTACTGGCATTACACAATCGTCGGCACAATGACTCAGCCGGTCACTTGCTTTTCAGCCACGCTATCGTCCTATGTTGCTGTTCTCAGCCTTCCAAGGTATGTCTCTTTCTTTCACTCTTTTCAGGTACTCTTTTTAAAGTTTCTTCACTTTCTGCTTCAAATTTTCTCTTCTGTTTTCTGTATTGCTTTTAAATTTTGTTTGCTGTTTTACCCATGGTCTTTCAAGATTATCTTGTCTTTTCACCTCTACTGCCACCATGCCAAGAGTTTCTTTGTGTTATCTTAAGCAACACAATGAGCTACATGGATTCCAGTTTCTTGAAGATCTCTAGAAGGTTTATTAACAGCTAATCTAGTATATACAATACAGATCAAGCTATATACAGTACCTTTGTCCAGGGTGTTATCGTGCAGAGAGCCTATGGCTTCCAGTCACATGACTACATCCTGGTACTTAGCTCATTAGCATACTGAGTTCTTAAAGGGGCTTTAACTCTTAAGGTGATAATATAACATGGTCCATGCACCAGAAAGGGTTATTCCAGAAGCTGCCTCTCAAAAACTGACTCTGTAATGCTGGTCAATGTGTCACTGATGCATTTATTTTCAAAAAACGAGGGAATGAAAAGCTCCAGTGCTTTCCCTTGCAAAGGATAGTGGCAAAATATTGTTTCAATGAATAATAGAAACCCTCAGTATCTGTGGTACTACTGCAGGATAATTTATCCCAAGAGCAAGAGACATCTCTTAAATCATTCAAGCTGAAGAAAGAGTGCAGAATTTACAGAGGTGGGTGGGAGGTAGGTCCAGTGCTGATTAATCAGGGCTCCCAGGTGCAATGTATTGTTGAAGTAATCTACTCTACAGGCTGAAATTTATAGCCACAGTCAAGGAAAATTGAAATTAGCAAAACATCCGCATTTTTATTCCAGTGTTTCTGCTGATTTCAATTTTCTTTTCCATGCACCTAAACCATGCTATGAAATCACTGTCTATCAATCTGCATAAATATTGGGTAGGTATGTGTTTGCCAAACCTTGAAGATGTCTCATGATAAGTTTAACGATCTGAAGGATAACCAGTGAATAAATAACCATTTGGCACAACACTGCAAATGTAGCTTGTCTTTGGAAAAGGGTTGTGAGCACTCAGGGGTTTGCTTCTGCGGGTCAGCACTTAGTTATTTTAAGCTGCAACTGCTTCATAATCGCATTCATGGTGGAATATGCACTTCCCACTGTAGCTGGAAATCCAGCTTTCCCGTCAGGCTGGTGGCGAGTAGGAACAGAAGAGTTTTGGAGGAGAGAAGAGAGAGGTTGAGGTTGATCACAGGAAAAGGATAGAGAGCTCAGGATAGGAATGTAGGATGAGAGGTTGACAGGTCAGGGGCAGGGGCAAGAAGTGAGGATATGGGGGTGCATGGATGGGAAGTGAGAGTGGCTAGAGAGAAGAGGAGAGGAAGGCAAGACAATGGAACATAAGGCCTCTTGTGCATCCACACTTCCTTCATTCTATCATTGGCAGCTGAGCCTTCAGTTGTGTAGGCCTAATCTCTGCAATTCCCTCCCTCGACATCGCCGCCTCTCCTCCTTTAAGACGCTCCTTAAAATCTCTTTGACCAAGTGTTTCTCATCTGTTCACACATCTTCTTTAACTCGGTGTCAATCTTGTCCATTGATGCTCCCTGTGAAGCACCTGAAGGTGGTGTGGTTGGATGGGGGGGGAGGGGTTGCTACTTTAAAGATGCTATATAAATGCAAGTTATTTTTGTTGGATGTGGGTGAAATCCCTGTAACTGTGAAGGAGACAAAAATCCATCAATTAAAAAAAAGACCGAACTAAACAAATTACTTAAACTAGTTTTTCAAAGGTCTTGCTATTTTTCTTTCTCTGAACTGAAATAGTCACAGTTGAATGCAAGATTTCTAATGTAATAAAGCATATTTAACAATAGCGTGATCAAAGTTATCCAGAACATTGACTTTATGCAAGCATCTTCATTAACCTTTTTACTTGGAGCCTTCAGCCTGTCTCACAAGCCTGGGCTACTGCTCTGTTCGCTGAAGGGGCCAGCTAACAGACTCCCCTGTGCCTGTAATCCCCTTGTGGCCAGTGCCTGAGTGTGTACAGTATGCAAAATTTTCCGGCAAGCTGCAGTGTGAACCACAAGCAAAAAAAAATGTCTTTATTCATGCTATAGCAGGAGTTTCTTTGTTTTTCCAAATGATTTGAAGTCAAGCTGATGAATGTATTTTAAATATTTTTGCCAGGCAAAATTGCACATATAAACTATCATCAAATGCTTAAATTTTAATTGATACAGAAGCAAGGTTATAATAAAGGAGTCTCATCACAGCAGAACAGAACACAACAAGACAAAGAGAGAGTGAGGTGATTAGTGCTCCTGTGTTTTACTTAACTCATACTGAGAATTCAAAAACAATAACCGTTTACAGAAGACACATTTCCTCTAAAGGTTTAACTTTGTCTTTGCTTGAAGATGGATTTAAGAAGCATTTTTAAAATCGTTTTGCATCAAAATTATTATCCACTGTTTAATTTTTACTTCAGTCTACTTCAGAAAGATACAATTTCTGTTTACTGTGAAATTTCAAGCAATTGTTTTACTGAAAGATTTAATTCTGCAGCAGTAGTCTGAGAAATGATGTGCTACGTGTCGCAAGCTTGGAAGGAACAGACAACTTTAGACCTATGCATCCATCACTAGGATTTTGCTTGCCTCATTTCTGGGTCTGTTGGACACTAAATTATAGAGATTAATTGCTATTATTGCCCCAACAAATCTGTTATCATCGTAACAGGGTGTAGAAAGGGAAGAGGGTTACTGTTAGCAGGAGAAAGATGAAGATGACTGTAACCATCGATTGTGCTCATTGTTCTTGTGAGGTTTATACACCTTGGTACATGCTGAAATTGGAAACTGCACCCCCGAATCGAGGAATTATTTGAAGCATTGCCCTTTTGCATATACTCTTTCACTGTCTAAGTTACTCCTGTAGATGGAGGGGACACCGAAAGAACAGTAAGGAGATGTTGAAGCAGTCAGCCCAAGGGTCTCCTCAGCTATTGGGGGCTTCTCAGTGGGGTCAGCTGCCAGAGATCTGGAGAATGGCTCTGGTTTATGAGCTATTCTTTCAGTCTTTTTTTCTCTTTTAAAAAATGCTGGCACCAGGAACAGTGAAGTAATGAAGGTATCATGCTCATCTTCTGGATAATGAGTACAGTTGTGTATAGTGCTCATATCAGCTGTAATCTGGACAGTGATTGATTGGAAAACCTTTCTGTCCTTACCTTCAGGAGCACAGAGCAGTTGGACCAGTGTGGAAACACCCAGAACCAGGACTGGATAAATCCAGTGCGAGGCTCGGGGCCTTCACTTACCTTCAGGAGCGGAGAGCAGTCGGACCTGTGTGGATACAACCAGAACCGGGAGCGGATAAATCCAGCGCAAGGCTTGGGGCCTTCACTGACCTTCAGGAGCGGAGAGCAGTCGGACCTGCGTGGAAACAACCAGAACCGGGAGCGGATAAATCCAGCGCAAGGCTTGGGGCCTTCACTGACCTTCAGGAGCAGAGAGCAGTCGGATCTCTTCAAGTGCGCCGGAGTTTTGAAAAAAGAAGAAAAAATAAAGCCAACAGTGATGTCACAGGAAAGCTGCAAGGTGATTGGTTGGTGAGTCACTGCTGTTAGTGAATAGCTCTAAATAGCTGGGTAAGTATCAAAGGTAAGAAAGGTTTACAGTTTTTTTTTCATATATAGTAAGTAGTGTTTTTTTAGGGAGTTCTGTAGTAACGAGGACCAGGGAAGAAGGGCCCTAGAGTAATTGATATTATTTGATGTTAAGATCTTCCAAAAGGTTTAATTTAAAGGGTTAAGTCATGGCAGGAGAGCTCAAAGCAGTGGTGTGCTCCTCATGCTTCATGTCGGAAGCCGGGGACTTTTCCAGTGCCCGGGACCGGCATGTGTGCAGGAAGTGTCTCTAGCTGCAGCTCCTGGAAGCCCAGGTTTCGGAGCTGGAGCGGCAGCTGGGGACACTGTGGAGCATCCATGAGGTGGAGAGTATCGTGGATAGCACATATAGAGAGGTGGTCACACCGCAGGCTCAGACCCCACAGGCAGGAAGGGAATGGGTGACCACCAGCAGAGCAAGAGGACTAGGCAGGCAGTTCAGGAATCTCCTGTGGCTATTCCCCTGCAAAACAGATATACTGCTCTGGATACTGTTGGGGGGAGTGGTCTCTCAGGGGAAAGCAGCAACAGTCCAATTCGTTGCACCACGGTTGGCCCTGCTGCACAGGGGAGGAGTAAAACGTGTGGGAATGCAATATTTATAGGGGATTCAATTGTAAGGGGAATAGATAGGCATTTCTGTGGCCACAAAAGAGACTCCAGGATGGTATGTTACCTCCCTGGTGCTAGGGTCAAGGATGGTTCAGAGCGGTTACAGGACATTCTGAAGGGGGAGGGTGAACAGCCAGTGGTTGTGGTACACATTGGTACAAACGACACAGGTAAAAAAAAAAGGATGAGGTCCGAAAAGCAGAATATAGGGAGCTAGGAAGTAAGTTGAAAAGCTGGACCTCAAAGCTAGTGATCTCAGGATTACTACCAGTGCCACGTGCTAGTCAGAGTAGAAATAGCAGGAATAAAAACAAGAAATGCTGGATATACTCAGCAGGTCTGGCAGCATTTGTGGACAGAGAAGCAGAGTTAACATTTCAGGTCACTAACCCTTCTTCAGAACTAGCAAATGAGGTCCTAAAAGCTAGTTCTGATGAAGGGTCACTGACCTGAAACATTAACTCTGCTTCTCTGTCCACAGATGCTGCCAGACCTGCTGAGTATTTCCAGCATTTCTTGTTTTTATTTCAGATTTCCAGCATCCACAGTATTTTGCGTTTATTATAGAAATAGCAGGATATATCGGATGAATAAGTGGCTGAAGAGATGGTGTGAGGGGGAGGGTTTCAGATTCCTGGGACATTGGGACTGGTTCTGGGGGAGGTGGGACCAGTGCAAAGTGGACGGGTTACACCTGGGCAGGACCGGGACTGATGTCCTAGGGGGAGTATTTGCTAGAGTGGTTGGGGAGGGTTTAAACTGAAATGGCAAGGGGATGGGAACCTTTGCAAGGAGTCAGAGGAGGTGGTGGGGGGGTGCAGGCGTCAAAGACAAGAGCAAAAGACAGTACGGGGAATAAGAAAAGTGATAGGCAGAGAAATCAAGGGCCAGAATCAAACAGGACCACAGTGAAAAATAGTGGGAAGGGGACAAGTAATGTTAAAAAGACAAGCCTTAAGGCTTTGTGCCTTAACGCGCGGAGCATTCGCAATAAAGTGGATGAATTAATCACGCAAATAGATATAAATGGATATGATATCGTCGGGATTATGGAGACATGGCTGCAAGGTGACCAGGGATGGGAAATGAACATCCAGGGATATTCAGTATTTAGGAAGGACAGACAAAAAGCAAAACGCGGTGGAGTTGCATTGCTGGTTAAAGAGGAAATTAACGCAATAGTGAGGAATGTTATTAGCTCTGACGATGTGGAATCTTTATGGGTAGAGCTGAGAGACACTAATGGGCAAAGAAACGTTAGTGGGGGTTGTATATAGACCCCCAAACTGTAGTGGTGATGTCGGGAATTGCATTAAACAGAAAATTAGAGATGAATGCGATAAAGGAACATCTGTAATTATGGGTGACTTTAATCTCCATATAGATTGGGCCAATCAAATTAATCACAATACCGTACAGGAGGAATTCTTGGAGTGTATGTGGGATGGTTTTCTGGACCAATACAACCAACTAGAGAACAGGCCATCCTAGACTGGGTATTGTGTAATGAGAGAGGAATAATTGATAATCTAGTTGTGCGACCCCTCGGGGATGAGCGACCATAATATGATAGAATTCTTCATCAAGATGGAGAGTGATGTAGTTGATTCTGAGACTAGGGTCCTGAATCTTAGTAAAGGAAACTACGAAGGTATGAGGGGCAAGTTGGCTATGACGGATTGGAAAATGTTATTTAAAGGGATGACGGTGGATAGGCAATGGCAAACATTTAAAGAGCACAGGATGAACTGCAGCAATTGTTTATCCCTGTCTGGCACAAAAGCAAAACGGGGAAGGTAGCCAAACCATGGCTTACAAGGGAAATTAGGGATAGCATTAGATCCAAGGAAGAGGCATATAGATCTGCCAGAAAAAACAACAGACCCGAGGATTGGGAGCAGTTTAGAATTCAGCAAAGGAGGACCAAGGGATTGATTAAGAAAGGGAAAATAGAGTACGAGAGCAAGCTTGTGGGGAACATAAAAACTGACTCTAAAAGTTTCGATAGGTATGTGAAGAGAAAAAGATTGGTGACGACAAATGTAGGTCCCCTACAGTCAGAAACAGAGGAATGTATTATGGGGAACAAAGAAATGGCTGACCAACTAAATGCATACTTTAGTTCTGTCTTCACAAAGGAAGACACAAATATCACACTAGAAATGCTGGGGAACACAGGGCTTAGTGAGAGAGAGGAACTGAAGGAAATCAATATTAGTAGAGAAATGGTGTTGGGGAAATTGATGGGATTGAAGGTTGATAAATCCCCAGGGCCTGATGGTATGCATCCCAGAGTACTTAAGGAAGTGGCCCTAGAAATAGTGGATGCATTGGTGGTCATCTTCCAAGGTTCTACAGACTCGGGAATGGTTCCTACAGATTGGAGGGTAGCTAATGTAACCCGATTATTTAAAAAGGAAGCTCGAGAGAAAGCAGGGAATTATAGACCAGACAGCCCGACGTCGGTAGTGGGGAAAATTCTAGAGTCAATAATCAAAGATTTTATAGCAGAGCACTTTAGAGAACAGTGGTAGAATCGGGCAGAGTCAGCATGGATTTACGAAAGGGAAATCATGCTTGACAAATCTACTAGAATTCTTCGAGGATGTAACTAGTAGAGTTGATGAGGAGGAGCCAGTGGATGTGGTTTATTTGGACTTTGAGAAGGCTTTTGAAAAGTCCCTCATAAGAGATTAGCATGTAAAATTAAAGCGCATGGGATTGGGGGTAGTGTATTGCGATGGATGGAAAATTGGTTGGCAGACAGGAAACAAAGAGTAGGGATAAATGGGTCTTTTTCCGAATGGCAGGCAGTGACTAGTGGGGTACCGCAGGGATTGGTGCTAGGACCCCAGCTGTTCACAATATATATTAATGATTTAGATGATGGAACTAAATGTAATATCTCCAAATTAGCAGATGACACAAAACTGAGTGGGAGGGTGAGTTGTGAGGAGGATGCAGAGAGGCTTCAGGGTGATTTGGACAAGTTGAGTGAGTGGGCTAATGCATAGCAGATGCAGTATAATGTGGATAAATGTGAGGTTATCCACTTTGGTTGCAAAAACAGGAAGGCAGATTATTATCTGAACGGCTATAAACTGAGAGAGGGGAATATGCAACGAGACCTGGGTGTTCTCGTACACCAGTTGCTGAAGGTAAGCATGCAGGTGCAACAGGCGGTAAAAAAGGCAAATGGTATGTTGACCTTCATAGCGAGAGGATTCGAATACAGGGGCAGGGATGCCTTGCTGTAATTATACAGGGCCTTGGTGAGGCCACACCTGGAATATTGTGTGCAGTTTTGGTCTCCTTATCTGAGGAAGGATGTTCTTGTTATAGAGGGAGTGCAGCGAAGGTTTACCAGACTGATTCCTGGGATGACGTATGAGGAGAGATTGAGTCGGTTAGGATTATATTCGCTGGCATTCAGAAGAGTGAGGGGGGATTTCAGAGAAACCTATAAAATTCTAACAGGACTTGACAGGGTAGATGCAGGAAGGATGTTCCCGATGGTAGGGGAGTCCAGAACCAGGGGTCATAGTCTTAGGATACGGGATAAACCTTTCAGGACTGAGATGAGGAGAAAGTTCTTCACCCAGAGAGTTGAAAAGCCTGTGGAATTCGCTACCACAGAAAGCAGTTGAGGCCAAAACATTATATGTTTTCAAGAAGGAGTTAGATATAGCTCTTGGGTCTAAAGGGATCAAAAGGTATGGGGAGAAAGTTGGGTGATCAGCCATGATCATAATGAATTGCAGAACAGGCTCGAAGGGCCGAATGGCCTACTCCTGCTCCTATTTTCTATGTTTCTATGTTTCCATGTCTAGGCAAGCACCTGGCCAGCAGGGGCATTTCTCCAAGGAAACTCAGCTACTCCATGAAGATTTTTGATCCTGGTGACCTGACACTTACTCTCACAGGAAGATAATGCAGAACATTGTGCCTAGTTCTGGACGCCACACCTTTAGAAAGGGGTAAAAGCTTTCGAGAGGGTACAGAAGAGATTTACTAGAAAGTCCCAGGGATTAGGGATCACAGTTACGTGGCTAGACTGGGGAAGCTGGGGTTGTTCTCAGAGCAGAGACGGCTAAGTGGAGATTTTATAGAGATGAAGAAAGTGAAAAGGAGGTCTAGAGTTTCCTTTCAGCCTTCACCTGGTCTTACTGTAACAGGGTTTAATTTTAAACACACTGTTTTTAGCTCCCCCTTGGTGAATCCTTGTTCACCGCTTTCCAATTATAAGGCAAAGAAACAAGTACAAACAGGCTTTCTCAGGTTTAAAGAAGGAAGGTGAAATTTTATTAAACTTAAACTGTAATTCGGTTGATGCCTACGGATACACGACGCACCCACGCTAGCATGCATACGCGATATACATGCAAATACAGACAGAAAAGAGCAGAAGAAATAAAGTGGAAAATTTTGAGGCCATCTCTGAAGAGTTCTTGTTACTGTGCTTCGAGCTCACTGTATAGTCCTTGACTGTTGTTAGTTCTTGCTTTTCTTTGGGGCCCAGTATTCTTCTTAAACCTTGTTCACTGAAGGAGACTTTTCTGTCTTGGGGTTCATGTGTCTTCCGTGGGTTTCAGTTCCGTGAGAAAGAGATGGGAGCAGACAAGCAGACAGGATGTCTTCTTCAGTCCAGGAGCATTCTGCTTTCTGCCAGTTCAAACACTGTCTCTACATTTTAAAACTCCAGAAGTTGGCCAGCAGGGTGGTCACGTGATGGACTGGTTTGACCAGGTCTGTTCTGTGTATTGTATTGGAGCAGGGGATAGCTCCTTTGTTCCAACACTGTCTGCTAATGTGCAAAGATGTCTTTCCAGCCAGGGGCCTGGCAACCCCTTGTATCAGGCCTTCTCTTCTTCCCAGCAACAATTTGAAATTTAATGTCTATGAGGCGAAATTAATATGCCTCATTCTTGGCAGTTGGGGGCCTTCATGACAAAAGCCATAGAGTAAATTAAGAGCTGACCTGGCGGCGGGTGAAAAAAATGGGCGCCGCCATGCCACCACGATCTTCCATGCGGCGGCTCAAGATATGACATCAGTCGGGCCACCCCCCTCCCCCAATCACATGGTGGGGGCGGGCTCTGCAATGCCAGCAATGGCATCAGCTGCCTGTGCGCAGGCATTGGCACCATATATAAAGGGCAGTCAGACCTGCTGCTAAATTTAAATATTTAAAACCGTGCCTGCCCCAGTACATTGCAATAAAAAATATTGCCCCTTCCCCACAATAACATTTACAGATAATAGTTGCCCTTTCCCCCCACCTAAAGACTTACATGCAAGGCTTGACCTTCCCTGCCTCCAAACTGTTCAAAGTGCAGAGGTCACCCCTTCGCTCCTTTCCCTACACTAGGTATGCACACTTGACCCCGTACCCCTCTCCCCACTACACTGAAAATCCTAAGTACCCACCCTTCCCCACCTCAGTGGTGTCAGCTTTTCCTGGATGGGAAAGTGAAGGTGTGTGAGTGTCAGTTGCCACTCGGAGGACCTTGGGCAGCAGGTAAAATCGCTGGCAATTTAATTTAAATGTATTCATTTTCTTAATTTACATATTCAAAGTCAGGTCCCTTCACTCAGCAACCGGGGGGTTGCGGTCCACCATGGAGCCTTGCCGCTTGCCACCACCGGGATGATTGGGCCCAGCACCCAGCATTCCCGGCATCGGGCTCCATGGCGGGCTGCTGCTGCTACAATCTTCCAGCACGCCACCACCACCACCGCCCCCCACTCCCTGCTCCCCCCACCCCTCCCTCCGCTGCCACGGATCCCAACATCGTGACCTCAACGAAATCCAAAGAGAAACTGTTTCCAGTGGCTGAAGGGTTGATAACCAGAGGGCACAGATTTAAGGCATTTGGCAAAAGAACTAGAGTTGGCATGAGGAAAAATTCTTTTATACAACAACTGGTTAGGGTTTGGAATGCACTGCCTGATGAGTTGGTGGATATAAATTCAATAGTGGCTTTCAGAAGGGAATTGGATAAATACTTGAAGGAGAAACAAATTGCAGGGATCTGGGGAAAGAGCATGGGAGTGGGACTAACTGGACTGCTCTTTGAAAGAACTGGTGCAGACTCGATTAGTTGAATGACCTCCCAATGTGCTGGACTATTCAATGATTCTATAATCCTAAGATATCTCCCTTTGCAAAGCCTCATTGTTTGATACCGCTAAGTACTGCAGACTGCCTGATGGGGCAGATTGCTCCTAGATTGGAAGGCTAAGGTGGCATGAAAGTTTTACTCTTCACTACTAGATGTTCCAGATATACAGGGTATCCAGTAACAGGGTGGTAGAGTTTTGTGTCGACAAGGACAGTCCTCCTCTGATATGCCAAGGGTGGTGTGGATCTAATTTCCAATGTGGGGGCTGCATTTGAGAGATTTTTTATGTTTTTCAGTCAGAGACAATAATTTTATTTTTACTGTTGATAGTAAGACTGAGCGCAACTTCCTGTTTGTAATTTCCTCTGTTCAAGTGTAGCATTAGCCTTAGTACAAAGGAACAGTTTTATATCAAATCTGGGAGTTAAATCCCACCTGAGTGACACATGCAGAGTGATGCTGGTGTATTCTGGGAGTTTTAACTCACCACTCTGATAAAGGCAGTGTTGGTGTATTTGGTTACTTGAACTCCATCTGCCTTTGCTCCACCCATTCATATAATCTACCACAAGAACATAAGAAATAGGTGCAGAAATACACCATTTGACCCTTCGAGCCTTCTCCAGCTTTCAATAAGATCAGGGCTTATTTCCTATTTCAACTCTACTTTCACACCTTATCCTCATAACCCTCACTTCTCTTAGTATTCAAAAATCTATGAACCTCTGTCTTGAATACACTTATGAACAGAGCATTCACAACTCTCTGAGGTAGAGAATGTCAAAGATTCACAATTTCTAAATGGTTGTCCCCTTATTCTGAGATTGTGACCCAGTGTTCTAGATTCCTCAGCCAGGGGAAACATCCTCCCATCATTGGTCCTGTCATGTCCCTTAAGAATTTTACATGTTTCAATATCACCCCTCATTCTTCCAAACTCCAGGGAATATAAGCCTAGTCTACTCAATCTCTCCTCATAGGAGAACTCCTCACACACGAATCAGTCCGTGAACCTACATTACACTCCCTATAAGGCAAATACATCCTTCCTTAGATATGAAGGCCAAAACTGTACTGCAGGTGTGGTCTTTCCAAGGTCCTATATAATTGTGTAAAGACATCTTTACTCTTATACCCCAATCCATTTATAATGAAGAGTGAGATATCATTTGCTTTCCTAATTACTTGCCCATTGATATTCCCATTCTTGAGTTTAAATCCCTCCATAAGACTTGTCCTTCCCTATCTATGTAACGTCTTGCATCCGTACCCCAAATTATCCATTCTTCTAAATCTGACACCTCTTTATCCTGTCATTACAGCCTGTGCCTTCTGCTGTCTAGACCTGAAGCTATGGATTACCCTCTCTAAACCCTTTCACCTCTCCACCTCCCTCAGCTCCTGTAAGACCCTCTTTAAAACCCATCTCTTTGATCAAGGTTTTGGTCACTCCTCCTAATAGCTCCTTCTTTGGCTCGATGTCCATTTTTGTCTGATTAGCTTCTGTGAAGCACTCGGACATTTTTCTACTTTAAGGGTGAAATATAAATCCAAACTGATTCACAATTTTCGACTCTCTTTTTCACAATTCTCTACAGATACCCTGAGTCTCTGCCTCCCTCCCTCCCAATCAGTCTCCTGTCCATGGCACAGAGTTCTAATTTCATGCACCTGAACTTTAGCTGCTAATCACTTGTGTCAGGCTTTATCAAAATCCTCTGAAAATCAATGCACATCACATCCATTTATCCTCCCGAATCCACCAAATCACTCGAGGTCTTCATTATGTTTGTTAGGCATGACCTACTTTTTTTATAAAACCACTCTGATGCTCCCTAATTGACTTAAACCTCTCCAAATGATCACTTCTTTGTTGGTGGATTGTTTACTAGCAGTAACACAAAGAGTATTAAAAACAAGGCATGCTATGATTCTTAAAAATACATTACAGAGGGTTTCAATATTCAGATATTAACTATAATTTTTATTTAGTTTCATTATTCTAAGTGTTGAAAGGATTTATACTCTACTTAACAAGCAATAAACTATCCCAACCACTTATGGTAATTATTTTTCAAGTCATTTGCTCTCCTTTCTCTCTTGAAGTGTGCCAGTTTGATGGCCATTCAGCTGAAATTTATGGTCCCGCCACCGAAATCAGGGGCACACTGTGGAGCCACCGAGATATTAAGCACGGCGACTCATTTAAATAGCCGAGGTGGACCGCCCACCCTGAAGATGTGAAGGGGGTGGGCTGTCCATCCCTGGAAATGGTGCCAGCTGCCTTGCGCAGGCACTGATGCCATTTTTTTTAAGGGCTTTGAGCCCTACCTTTCAATTTAAAGAGCGATTGAAGGAAAAAATTAAAAACATTTATTTCGCCCTCTCCCACCCAAAACACTTACCTTGTCTACTTGACCTTTCCCTCCCAAAGTGCAAAAACATTAAACTTCCCACCCTACCCTACACCGATGATACTATTTTGATCCTGCTCCCCTCCTCCCGCACTGAGAAACTTACCTGCTCCCCCTTCCCCACCAGTATTCCGTCTCGGTTCCCTGGACAGGGATCTGAAGGCGCGGGACTGCCAGCCACCGGCACAAAGATTGCACCGGGACAGGTGGCAGGAGCATATCAGTAATTAATTCATTTATTTACATCAATTTAAATATTTAAATTGGGTTCCCCTCACCGAGTGGCAGGGGGGGTGGTCACCACGAGGCCTTGCTACCGCTCGCAATATTGGGCCAGGTCTTCCCAGCGTCGAGGTTCGTGGTGGGCCTCTCCCGGAGGCATTTTCCAGTCGCCCCGCCATGACCTCCGAAGTCGGGGGGTGGAGTCTGTAAAATTCAGTCCATTGTCTATACGGAGGGGCCATTCTTCAGGACTGTGTCCTGGCAGTGTTTGCTGATCTGTATCCAAGCTCAGTCCCCTTGCTCATGATATTTACAAAGGCTCTTTCCAGCAGAAATCATTGGATAACCACCAGGAGTGGGAATCTTGGTTAATTTCTTCTTTCTCTAGCCATGCTATGCTAGGCTGAGGCCGAGTTTAGAAAGTCTACTACCACCCTGCCTGAAATCAGCTGACAGGAGACTTTTGTTGCTGTGTATGGCTCAGTAACATTTCTTGAAAGTACAATGCCCCACACAGCCATCATGAAAGTGCTAGGATATTCTATTGGAATTTGTTGATCACTTCGTCTGCTTTGATAATGTGCTTGGGAAATGTGACATCAGATAGGAGGACAGCTGGAACAATATTAACCATTCATGCATGGAAGGAGTCACAATGCATAGCCTTGCAAAATAGTCAACATTGCTATCACCAATGAGTGTCGGTATATCCATTAAATAGCTTCTAAATTCAACCTTGCTCTTTAAAGATTTCCCTACATTATTCTATCCCTTTTCATTTTCATTCTCCCCATTCTTTAGTTCTTCCTGATGTTGTTGCTTGATTGAGTTAAAGTTCTGAGCTTTGACCATAGCAGGGTGGATTGACATATTGGGCTGGATTTTTATTCAGAGTTAGGGAGGGAGCAGGGGTTGCTTTGAGGTCAGGAAACCCAGAAGAAAAGGTTTTCCTCTGGTCCTGCTGAATTTAACAGCAAGACCTGATTAGCATTTTTTGGCTCTGTTTCCCAGCTGCCGTCAGACAGATTGAGAGGCAACTGGCTGACTGATAGGCCTGGCTTCGTCACCTGGCTGCAGTCGGGGAGTGGAGAGGAGGGAAGGACGGTGGGATCATGGGCTGGGAAGTGGGGTGGTTGTTGCAGATCAGAGGCCAGGAGTGGCATGGGAGGTCAGAGACCAGGCTGGGTTGGAGGGCAGGGCGGGGACTGCTGGAGATCAGATTATGGGGCAGGAGATCGGAGTCAGTGGTGGAGTTTGGGGTTGTGAGTGGTGGGGGGGGGGGGGGGGGAAATCAGAAGGATTGGGGTGGGTGTCAAATCACAGCGGGTGGCAAGGCATCCAGAAGATAAGTAGAAAGGTACCTCCATCCAGGATCCCCCTTCCTTTAGCTGCCATTTTTCCTGATGCCTGGGAAACCTGGCCAGACAGAGTTAAATTTAAAATTGTGCATCAACATAAGGCCTGATTGTAATTTTAAAATACAACTCACCTCCTGGGAGCGGGTGGGCCGCCCGTCCCCATTCTGCCTTTGATAAAACCAGAAGTGGGTGGCTTGTGGCGTATTGGGTGCAGATTAGGATTTTTAACCCTTAAACCTTGCACCCAAGCTGAACCTGTCTGTTTTTTGGGGTTAAGATGCACCCCCTGCCCCATTGTGCTTCTTTTTTGAAACCGTCAATAACATTTTTCATTTCTGCTGTGTTTCCATGGATGAAGAATTCAGAAATTGCATCTAATTTCCAAAGCAAAGCAAATTTAGGTCATATCTAATGGTCCAAACTGAATTCAATCAGGGTTGCCCATTTAGTCAGCATCCAAGTGTCATCAAAGTCAGATATACAATGGGAAATATGAAATTATTTATCAAGGCTTGTACTGTCTTATACAAAGATTTTTTTTGGCTAATGGATTGAGCTCAATAATTGCAGCATTTTATGAAACCAGCACTGTGTAAGGAAAGACTTCAATGCATCATCAAACGTGCCTGCCCTAAGAGGCTTCAAGTCTGTTAAGATATGGAAAATGATGGGATGTGTGAAACCTGTTCTGCAATATTCCTTGAGATAGCATATATTACATTTCCTGCAGAGCTAATGTTCCAGAGAAATAATATGGTGAAGTATGAAGTCAACTTTCACAGCAAGCTATTGCAGCAAATGAGCCATTATAAAAACTCTTCTAGTCTATGACAATGTCCTTTTCACAGTAGTCTTGTGTGTAATTTTTTTAATGCTGATCAAGGTAAGAGATGCTAATATGATGAATTTGGTTACCCATTGTCAGTAACAAACATTCACAAATCACTTGGGCCCATTACAGACGGACACAGGTGACATTGTAATAAATAATAAGGTACGTGGAGGGAGTCGGGAGAGACGGAGGACCTGCAAGGAACCAACTACCAGGAAGCACATAAAGCGAGACCCAGGCTGGGGACCTTCACCTACCTGGAGGAAGTTGAGAGACGTGGCAGATCTGTGAGAAGCCAACTACCAGGGAGCATATAAAGCAAGGCCCAGGCTCTGGCCCTTCACTTGGAGGGAGTCGGGAGAGGCAGTGGTGGACCTGTGTGGAACCAACCACCTCTACGTGCCAGAGTCTGAAAAAAAAAGTGACATCACAGGAAAGTGGTGAGTTATTTGGCTGGTATTGCTGCTTAGGGACTGAGTCTAAACAATTGGGAGTTGAAAAACATTTCTAAAAATGAAGTATTATTAAAAAATAACAAATGAGTAGCTGGTGAATCTTATCTTCTATTTCTAAGTAAGATTTATTACAATTAGTAAGCTTTATTAATATTGGTGAGGCTATTACTACAGTTGGTAACATTTTAGTATTGGTAGAGTGTATTAATAGTGGTAAGGTAGATTAGTATTGGTAAAGTTTAGTATTAGCAGTAGTAAGATTATTATTACTATTGGTAGGGTTTATTAATATTGGTAATAGCAGGGTTTATTAGTAGCAGGGTTTAGTTGCAGTATCAAGGTTTACTATCTAATAGAGGAATAGCAATGCTGTTCCAAGTTCTGTGCTCCGTGGGAACTCGAGAACACTTCTCGTGTCCTGGAGAACCATGGGCTGGATTTTATGCAGGAGGTGGGGCTCCCGGCGCCGGCTGAAAAGTCAGGGGAAACCCCACTTCTGTATTTTTCAGACCCCCAGAGTGATCCTCCGGGCTTTTGGGGTCAAAGTTTAAGGAGGCATGATCCCTGCCCTTTTAAAGATTTTATGGGGATGGGGATCCCGCCTCCAAGAATTATTGGCTAATCACAGGGCCAGCAGCTCAACAGTATCAGCATTGCCACCAAGCCCAGTGCTGGAACACTGGAGAAGAGGTAGGAAAGGTGGAGTTGTCCGAGCCAGTCTGGAAGGCCCCTGTGAGGGGGTATAGGATGGGCGTTGGGTCCAGGGGAAGGAGGTCCCAGAGGATAGAGTTGTTCCTGGGGGGGTGGGCCTCCGTGAGCCACAAATAGCCACGAAGGAGGGACCGCTCCCAAGCCCATAGGGAGGGTGCCTTGTTTTCCAAAGTGTCCTCCCCATGCAACGGAAGCCCCCCCCTTCCTGGCATGAACTCAGCGGCAGACGGAAGAGATCCTTAGTTGGTCTCTGGGCAGGAAGGCCATCGTCAGCCTAACCCGCCCCCGGGAGAATCGGAACAGGGAATCATGGTGTCGGGTTTCATGGTTGGCGATTTTACCCCGATTCTCCGGTCCGCCCCAGCCACCAAGGCCGCTGTCAGGATGAGAACAAAATCTGGTCCCATATGTACAGGAAGGGTTGTCAGTTGCAGCAGCTTGAGCTCTGGGTTTTAGAAATTGAGCAACAGCTGGAGTCACTGCGGAGCATCTGTGAGGAAGAAAGCTTTGTGGATAGCATATTTATGGATGTCGTCAGCCCACAGCTTAAGGATATGCAGGGAGAGAGGGAATGGGTGACTGCCAGACAGTCAAGAAGAAACAGGCAGGTAGTGCAGGAGACCCCTGAGTGCATCTCACTCTCTAAACTGGAGGGGCACAAATATCCTGGCTGCGAGGTTTGCTAGCGTCACTCGGGAAGGTTTAAACTAGTGTGGCAGGGATGTGGGAACCAGAGCAGTAGGACAGCAAGTGAAATAAATGAGGGGGAACTCATAAATAAGGCCAGTAAGACTAAGAGGAAGAGCAGACAGGGAGATGTTGCGGAGCACAGCAGGACTGGTGGTCTGAAGTGCATTTGTTTCAATGCGAGAAGTATAACAGGTAAGGCAGATGAACTTAGAGCTTGGATTAGTACTTGGAACTATGATGTTGTTGCTATTACAGAGACTTGGTTGAGGGAAGGACAGGATTGGCAGCTAAATGTTCCAGGATTTAGAAGCTTCAGGCGGGATAGAGGGGGATGTAAAAGGGGTGGGGGAGTTGCATTACTGGTTAAGGAGAATATCACAGCTGTACCGCAGGAGGACACCTCGGAGGGGTCCATGCAGCGAGGCAATATGGGTGGAGCTCAGGAACAGGAAGGGTGCAGTCACAATGTTGGGGGTTTACTACAGGCCTCCCAACAGCCAGCGGGAGATAGAGGAGCAGATATGTAGACAGATTTTGGAAAGATGTAAAGGTAACAGGGTAGTAGTGGTGGGTGATTTTAACTTCCCTGATATTGACTGGGACTCACTTAGTGCTAGGGGCTTGGATGAGACAGAGTTTGTAAGGAGCATCCAGGAGGGCTTCTTGAAACAATACGTAGATAGCCCAACTAGGGATGGGGCCGTACTGGACCCGGTATTGGGGAATGAGCCCGGCCAGGTGGTCGAAGTTTCAGTAGGGGAGCATTTTGGGAACAGTGACCATAATTCCATAAGTTTTAAGGTACTTGTGGATAAGGATAAGAGTAGTCCTCGGGTGAAGGTGCTAAATTGGGGGAAGGCTAATTATAACAATATTAGGCAGGAACTGAAGAATTTAGATTGGGGGCGGCTATTTGAGGGTAAATTAACATCTGACATGTGGGAGTCTTTCAAACGTCAGTTGATTAGAATCCAGGACCAGCATGTTCCTGTGAGGAAGAAGGATAAGTCTGGCAAGTTTCGGGAACCTTGGATAATGCGGGATATTGTGAGCCTCGTCAAAAAGAAAAAGGAAGCATTCATAAGGACTGGAAGGCTAGGAACAGACGAATCCCTTGAGGAATATAAAGACAGTAGGAAGGAACTTAAGCAAGGAGTCAGGAGGGCTAAAAGGGGTTATGAGAAGTCATTGGCAAACAGGATTAAGGAAAGTCCCAAGGCTTTTTATACGTATATAAAGAGCAAGAGGGTAACCAGGGAAAGGGTTGGCCCACTCAAGGACAGAGAAGGGAATCTATGTGTGGAGCCAGAGGAAATGGGCGAGGTACTAAATGAGTACTTTGCATCAGTATTCACCAAGGAGAAGGGCCTGGTGGATGATGAGCCTAGGGAAGGGAGTGTAGATAGTCTCAGTCATCACATTATCAAAAAGGAGGAGGTGTTGGGTGTCTTGCAAAGCATTAAGGTAGATAGGTCCCCAGGGCCTGATGGGATCTACCTCAGAATACTGAGGGAGGCAAGGGAAGAAATTGCTGGGGCCTTGACAGAAATCTTTGCATCCTCAGTGGCTGCAGGTGAGGTCCCAGAGGACTGGAGATTAGCCAATGTTGTTCCTTTGTTTAAGAAGGGTAGCAAGGATAATCCAGGAAATTATAGGTCGGTGAGCCTTACGTCAGTGGTAGGGAAATTATTAGATAGGATTCTTCGGGACATGATTTACTCCCATTTGGAAACAAATGGACTTATTAGCAAGAGGCAGCATGGTTTTGTGAAGGGGAGGTCGTGTCTCATTAATTTGATTGAGTTTTTTGAGGAAGTGACGATGCTGATTGGTGAAGGAAGGGCAGTGGATGTTATCCGTATGGATTTCAGTAAAGCCTTTGACAAGGTCCCTCATGGCAGACTGGTACAAAAGGTGAAGTCACACAGGATCAGAGGGGAGCTGGCAAGATAGATACAGAACTGGTTCAGTCATAGAAGACAGAGGGTAGCAGTGGAAGGGTGCTTTTCTGAATGGAGGGCTGTGACTAGTGGTGTTCCGCAGGGATCAGTGCTGGGACCTTTGCTGTTTGTAGTATATATAAATGATTTGGAGGAAAATGTAGCTGGTCTGATTAGTAAGTTTGCGGACGACACAAAGGTTGGTGGAGTTGCGGACAGTGATGAGGATTGTCAGAGGATACAGCAGGATATAGATCGGTTGGAGACTTGGGCGGAGAAATGGCAGATGGAGTTTAATCCGGACAAATGTGAGGTAATGCAGCTTGGAAGGTCTAATGCAGGTGGGAAGTATCCAGTAAATGGCAGAATCCTTAGGAGTATTGACAGGCAGAGAGATCTGGGCGTACAGGTCCACAGGTCACTGAAAGTGGCAACGCAGGTGGATAAGGTAGTCAAGAAGGCATACGGCATGCTTGCCTTCATCGGTCGTGGCATAGAGTATAAAAATTGGCAAGTCATGCTGCAGCTGTACAGAACTTTAGTTAGGCCACACTTAGAATATTGCGTGCAATTCTGGTCGCCACACTACCAGAAGGACGTGGAGGCTTTGGAGAGGGTACAGAAGAGGTTTACCAGGATGTTGCCTGGTCTGGAGGGCATTAGCTATGAGGAGAGGTTGGATAAAATCAGATTGTTTTCACTGGAACGACGGAGGTGGAAGGGCGACATGATAGAGGTTTACAAAGTTGTAAGCGGCATGGACAGAGTGGATAATCAGAAGCTTTTTCCCAGGGTGGAAGAGTCAGTTACTAGGGGACATAGGTTTAAGGTGAGAGGGGCAAAGTTTAGTGGGGATGTGTGAGGCAAGTTCTTTACACAGAGGGTGGTGAGTGCCTGGAACTTGTTGCCAGGGGAGGTGGTGGAAGCAGGTACCATAGAGACGTTTAAGAGGCATCTTGACAAATACATGAATAGGATGGGAATAGAGGGATACGGACCCCGGAAGTGCAGCAGGTTTTAGTTTAGGCAGGCATCAAGATCGGCGCAGGCTTGGAGGGCCGAATGGCCTGTTCCTGTGCTGTACTGTTCTTTGTTCTTTGTCTGTTCTAACATGTATACAGTTCTGAATACTGAGGAAGGTAATGGTTCATCTGGAGAGTGCAGCCATAGCCAAGCACCATGGCTGGCTCAGCTGCAAAGTGGGGGGCACAAGGAAGACTGGAAGAGCGATATTGAGAAGCAATTCAATAGTCAGGGGAACAGACAGGTGTTTCTGTGGCCAGAGACGTGAATCAAAGATGGCGTATTGCCTCCCTGGTACCAGGGTTAAGGAGTTCACTGAATGGCTGCAGAGCAGCCTGAGGGGGAGGGTGAACAGCCGGCAGTCGTGGTCCACATTGGTACCAACGGCATAGGTAGGAAGCGGGCTGTGACCCTCCAGAAAGAGTTTTGTGAGCTAGGTAAAAAATTAACAAGTGAATGAAACTGGACGGACCATCCCACATGAGCCTAGGAAATGACAATGGCAAACCCAGCCCTGTCGACCCTGCAAAGTCCTCCTTACTAACATCTGGGGGCTTGTGCCAAAGTTGGGAGAACTGTCCCACAGATTAGTCAAGCACCAGCCTGACATAGTCATACTCAACGAATCATACCTTACAGATAATGTCCCAGACACTGCCATCACCATTCCCAGGTATGTCCCGTCCCACCAGCAGGGCAGACCCACCAGAGGTGGCTGTACAGTTGGTAGGGAATTGCCCTGGGAGCCCTCAACATTGACTCCAGACCCCATGAATTCTTATGGCATCAGGTCAAACATGGGCAAGGAAACCTCCTGCTGATTACCACCTACTGCCCTCCCTCAGCTGATGAATGAGTACTCCTCCATGTTGATCACAACTTAGAGAAAGCACTGAGGGTGGCGAGGGCACAGAATGTACTCTGGGTGGAGTCTTCAATGTCCATCACCAAGAGTGGCTTGGTAGCACCACTATTGACCGAACTGGCCGAGTCCTAAAGGACATATCTACTAGACTGCATCTGCGGTAGGTGGTGAGGGAACCAACAAGAGGGAAAAACATACTTGACCTCATCCTCACCAATCTGCCTGCCACAGATGCATTTGTCCATGACAGTGTTGGTCGGAGTGACTAACGCATAGTCCTTGTGGAGACAAAGTCCCGCCTTCACATTGAGGATATCCTCCATCGTACTAAATGGGATAGATTTCAAACAAATCTAGCAATGCAAAACTGGGCATCATTGAGGCGCTGCGGGCCATCAACAGCAGCAGAATTGTACTCATCCACAATCTGTAACCTCATGGTCTGGCATATCCCCCACTCTACCATTACCATCAAGCCGGGAGACCAATCCTAGTTCAATGAAGAGTGCAGGAGGGTGGCGAGGAGCAGCACCAGGCATACCTCAAAATGAGGTATCAATCTGGTGAAGCTACAACACAGGACTACCTGCGTGCCAAACTGCATAAGCGGCATCAATAGACAGAACTAAGTGATCCTATAACCAACGGATCAGATCTAAGCTCTGCAGTCCTGTCACATCCAGCCATGAATGGTGGTGGATAATTAAACAAGTAACTGGAGGAGGTGGCTCCACAAATATCCCCATCCTCAATTATGGGGGAGCCCAGCACATTGGTGTGAAAGATAAGGCTGAAGCACCTGCAACAATCTTCAGCCCGAAGTGCTGAGTGGATGATCCATCTCGGCCTCCTCCTGAAGTCCCCAGCATCACAGGTGCCAGACTTCAGCCAATTCGATTCACTCTGCGTGATATCAAGAAATGACTGAAGGCACCAGATACTGAAAAGGCTATGGGCCTTGACAAGCTGTTCCAGTACAGCTATAACACTGGCATCGACTCAGCAATGTGGAAAATTGCCCAGCTATGTCTGTACACAAAAAGCAGGACAAGTCCAACCTGGCCAATTACCGCCCATCAGTCTACTCTCAAACATCAGTAAAGTGATGGAAGGTGTCATCAACAGTGCTACCAAGCAGCACTTGCTTAGCAATAACCTGCTCAGTGATGCTTAGTTTGGATTCCACCAGGGGCACTCCGCTCCTGACCTCATTACAGCCTTGGTTCAAACATGGACAAAAGAGCTGAACTCAAGAGGTGAGGTGAGAGTGACTGCCCTTGACATCAAGGCAGCATTTGATGGAGTATGGCATCAAGGAGCCCAAGCAAAACTGAAGTCAATGGGAATCAGGGGGAAAATGCTCCGCTGGTTGGAGTCATATCTAGTACAAAGGAAGATGGTTGTGGTTGTTGGAGGTCAATCATCTCAGCTCCAGGACATCACTGCAGGAGTTCCTCAGGGGAGTGTCCTAGGCCCAACCAGGATGTTCGCTGATGATTGCACAATGTTCAGCACCATTCGCGACTCCTCAGATATTGAAGCAGTCCGTGTAGAAATGCAGCAAGACCTGGACAATATCCAGGCTTGGGCTGATAAGTGGAAAGTAACATTCACGTCACACAAGTGCCAGGCAATGACTATCTCTAACAAGGGAGACTCTCACCATCTCCCCTTGACATTCAATGGCATTAGGATCGTTGAATCCCCCATTATCAACATCCAGAAACTGAACTGGAGTAGCCATATAAATACCGTGGCTACAAGAGCAGGTCAGAAGCTAGGAATCCTGTGGCGAATAACTCACCTCCTGAGTCCCCAAAGACTGTCCACCATCTACAAGGCACAAGTCAGGAGTGTGGTGGAATACTCTCCACTTGCTTGGATGGGTGCAGCTCCAAGAACACTCAAGAAGCTCGACACCATCCAGGACAAAGCAGCCCGCTTAATTGGCACCCCATCCACAAACATTCACTCCCTCCACCACCGACGCACAGTGACAGCAGTGTGTGCCATCTACAAGATGCACTGCAGCAACGCGCCAAGGCTCCTTAGACAGCACCTTCCAAACCCACGACCTCTACCACCTAGAAGGACAAGGGCAGCAACTGCATGGGAACAACACCACCTGCAAGTTCCCCTCCAAGTCACACACCATCCTGACTTGGAACTATATCGCCGTTCCTTCACTGTCACTGGGTCAAAATCCTGGAACTCCCTTCCTAATAGCACTGTGGGTGTATCTACCCCACGTGGACGGCAGTGGCCAAGAAGGCAGCTCACCACCATCTTATAAAGGGCAATTAGGGATGGGCAATAAATGCTGGCCTGGCCAGCGATGCCCACATCCCATGAATGAATAAAAAAAAATCAAGAAAGCCCCGATCTCTCTGTAACTTAAAATGCATATTCATTTTTTATGCAATCATAGTTGAACATGATTCTGCTCCATTTATTTAGGTTATCACCTCAAACGAATTCAAAGGACATACAATTACACCTTGGTGAAGGCGCGTTTAGGTTAGAGAACTGCAGATAATGACAGACACTTGATATTTCAGCCATTGGCTAAACACTCTCTCGCTATAACCAATCCGATCTGCAGCGAACCAGCAGCATCATAGACATACAAAAGTATAGATTCACACAAACTCTTTCACCACTTCTCCGGTCGTATCTCCATATTACAAAGCAAGAGTCCAGACTGGCACCCAACAACAAACTTCAATGAGTTAAATGAGACTAGGGCAGGAAGGCTGCTCCCCAAAGTTACGGAAAGATCATTATTGAAGTGTCTCAAGTGCATAAACCCTCCTCTGGATCCATCCTCTGTCCTACCATGAGCCCACCTACGGTCCACTAGATTAAGAAACATATGACATGAGCAGGTCGATGTTTAATTCTCTCATTTGCTTTCAAATATCTGCTGTTATAATACCTCCTCTCACAGAGCATTTCAGCAGTCTTTCACTCTCTTTATTTGAACTCTTCTCTGTGCATTTGTTGATTGGAATCAAATATAAGAGACTATCGAGGGAGGCATAGTCATTTAGTTTGTCAGGATCATTCCTTCCATCAACTTTTCCTGTAATACATTCAATCCAAATAAATCCACTGAGAGAGATGAATAAGTACAAGAAACATTTCTAAGATCATTCCATGTGTCACTTCTCCCTGATGCCCTAATTCAATCTAGTAAAATGCCAGGGCCATATTTCCTGGGTTGCAAGGAGACTAGGGTCAAAATGGCCAGTTGCACCAGGAGGACAGGGGAATTCAGGGTGGCTCCAGATCTGCTTTCATTCTCAAGTCATCTGAAATCACCCTATCCATGGTAATTGGGACAGAGTCCACACCCTGTAGCCAACAGGATTCCTATTCTGCTGCACTTCCAGTGACTTAACAGGGAAGTGGGAATTTCGGGTTATAAAAGTAGAAACTCAACATTGCGACCAACTGTATTGAATGCTAACTAGTGGATCTGTTATTGTGACATTTATTGGGACCATTGATTTACAATTTATACATTACAGAAATTCAAAGCAATACTTCATGCAGCATTCAGGTAGTTTCTTTTAATTCATCCTTGAGATGTGGACATCAGCATTTTCATCAGGTATCTGTAACATCCACAATTATGCTATTTATGTCTGCTGCAGCTCTGTTGGTAGCATTCTCATCTTTGAGTCACAAAGTTGTGCGTTCAAATTCTGCTTCAGGACTTCAGTACAAAAATCTCGGCAGTGAGTGCTACACTGTTGGAGGTGCTGTCTTTTGAATGAGATATTAAACCAAGGCCCCATTTACCTGCGCTGATAGATGTAAAAGATCCCAGGGCTCTATTTTGAAGAAATGCAGGGGGGTTATTGCTGGTGTCTTAGCTAATGTTTACCCTGCAGTCATAGAATGGTTACAGCACAGAAGGAGGCCATTTGGCCCATCGTGTCCCTGTCGGGTCTCTGCAAGAGCAATTCATCTAGTACCACTCCCCTGCCTTTTCACAAACCCGCAATTTTTTTTTCCCCTTCAGAACATTTTGCAGTTCTCTTTTGAAGGAACATTACACAGATTATCTGGTCATTATCACCCTGCTGCTTGTCAGAGTTTGCTGTGTGCAAATTGGCTGCTACATTTCCTGCATTACTACAGTTACAAACAAACTTAATTGGCTGCAAAGCTCTTTGAGACGTCTGGTGGTTGTGAAAAGCACGATATAAATGATAGTCTTTCTTTTCTTTATGAGATCAGAGTGGATCTGGCTCATGTGCCATCTCCAATAACCTGATTTATAAAGCCCGTATATACAGAAGGTGCAGAGGAGGTTTACCAAAATGGTTCCAGGGATGGGAGATTTTAGCTACAAAGTTGGGTTACAAAAGCTGGGATTGTTCTCCTTGGAGCAAAGGAAATTGATTTGATGGAGGTGTACAAGATTATGACAGGTTTGGATAAGGTAGACAAAGAAAATCTGTTCCCATTGGCTATTGGTACAAGGAGTAGGGAACACAGATTTAACATTTTCGGCAAGAGGTGCTGGGCAGATGAAAGGAAGAATCTTTTTATGCAGCAAGTGGTAGTGACCTGGAACTCGCTGCCTATGATGGTGGTGCAAGCAGAGACGATGAGGTGGATTTTAAAGCCTTTCTGTGCCGGGGACGGTGGTGTGGGGGGCAATGAAGATTGCAACAGAGGAGGCCCACCACAGACCCCGACAGGCCCCATACCGATCTCAGCGGTGGAAGCGAGGCCTCGTGGCAGCTGCCCTGCCGCTTGGCGACGGGACCCGCATTAAAATATGTAAATGGCTACTTACCATGCAGGCTTCAGCGATTCTGCCAGTAGGTTGGTATCTTCATTCAGACGGCCAGCAGTGATGCGCCTTCGAATCTCCATTCGGAGAAACGAAGCGTGACTTCTGTGGGGAGAGGGGAGGACGAACTTTTCCCAGTGCGAGCGGTGGAGACCGGGGTCCAACTCCTCGGACTGGTTGCGGGTGGTAAATGACGAAGGGTCTGAACTTTGGTTGTGGGGGGATAGGTCATTTAATGATGGTAGGTATTCCGGGGGGGGCGGGGGGAGGGGTAAAGGGCTAAAATGAGGTTTAATGCAATTGGGAAGGGCGGAGGGAGGTGGGAAAAGGAAGACTTTTCCATTCATTTTTTTAAACTTTACAGTAATTGGCTCTTTAAAAATTTAAATGCTTGGTTAGGGCTGTAAGATCTTTGAAAATGGCACCAGTGCCTGGCACATTGGCACTGGACACTGTTGTTGGCAACAGCTCACCCGCCCCCCTCCATGTCGTTGTCGGGGGGTGGGGGCAGGGTAGCCGCCCCGGACATGGTAATGAGCTGCTGCGTTTGGAATCGCGGCGTTTCCACGACGTGGGCCTCGTGCGTACGGGCCGCAAAGTTTTATGCCCGCCGCCTACTTCGGCGGCTGGCTCTTAAAATGCAGCCCGATGAATGAGTTAAAAGGAAATTAGAGGGTCATATTACAGTCAGGTGTTAAGTGGTGTGGGTGGCTTTCACTTTTGACTTACCAACTGATCGCAGATACTGTTTTGTTAAAAATGGTGTGTCAGTTCCTGAGTGTTTTTTTTAGGGTGAAATAAACAGACAAACAACAGGTTTTCTCATAGGTTTTAAAAAAGGAAGGTTCACATTTATTTGAACAGTAAACTTTGAATTGTTCGCAACCTTCACCCAGTCCCACATTCACACAAACATGCATACACAAGAATAGATAGATAGAAGGAAAGGGTAAGATGCAGTTAAAGTCCCAAGTGATTATGGTTGGGGTCCTGACACCTGTGCTGTGATTATGTTCAAAACAAAAAAGGTATAGGCCAAACAAGCAAATGTGTTGAAAGCAAGAAAGTGAAATAGTGAACAAAAGACTGAAACTATATTGGATTGTAACACACTGAACTTACCTGACAATAGTAACTGAAGAAATTCACTTACTCGGTGAATGCCAGGAAAATAATGATTGATTAAATTTGTTTGCAAAATTTATTACAGTATGTTTGGTAAGGGATGGAGTCCAAGCTGCACATGACAAGCTGGAAAATCATGGACATGTTTTGGTCTGATAAAGGAGGGATATCATGATGGTTGATTGTATATGTGTGAGATTGAGTATTAGCTAGTATACGGCACTTGGATGAGAAACGGAAAGGAACACTCTTTGTCACCATGATAATTTTTGACATATGAAGAATTTCTGTCATACAGCACTCACACTGCTTCCCTTCTTGGCAATGACAGTGCACCGCTTGGAATAATGTGGTGTATCCATCTTACTCGGACTCTCCTGTCTCAGCAATACTTCATTACCTGGCATCACATCGGACTGTCTCGCTCTCCTTCTGCGGTCTGCATAAAACTTTGCAACACTTTTTTTCAGCATCATGATCTCGAATTGCCTGATGAATTCTAATGTCTAAAGGGAGTCACCTGAACCGGGAGGTGCAAGGTCAGATAGCACATATAGCAGCAGTAAGAAAAAGCCTCTATTTATGCTTGTTAAATCCATGTGAAAGTTATATCTGTGACATCAAGTGCGATTCTTTCAGCCTGAGAAGTGACAATCATGACTAAACCTGCCCTCATCTAAAGTCCACACACAAGTGCAGTTTTGAGCAGAGGTGAGGGAGTCACTGGATCGAGATAAGGAACAAGATGTTCCCTCCTCATATTTCTCCTACCTAGCCTAGGAGCACTGAAATCAATTTAGTGTTCCCAATGACCCCAAGTCTGAGGTCACAGCATGGGCCCCCAATTTCCTGCTACAGATCAGCGTGGTGGTCTCCCGCCTTGGTCCTGCATCTGGGCCATTTTCGTTCAAGCTCTACTGGGGTGGTGGTGATGCAGGCAGTAGGCAGACCATTAGGCCAATTAAAGGTTCTATTAAAGCCACTCTGCAGCAGCACAATTAACACCCATCTTGAATTACACCCGATTTAATTTACAGCTGGCCCGACTTACACCCAATCCGATTGACATCCAGCACAATTTACACCCGGCCCGATTTACACTCAGCCTGATTTACACCTGGCCTGATATACACGCTGCCTGATTTACACCCGGCCCGATTTACACCTGGCCTGATATACACGCTGCCTGATTTACACCCAGCCCAATTTACACCCGGCCCGATTTACACTCAGCCCGATTTGCACCCGGCCCGATTTGCACCCAGCCCAATTTACACTCGGCCCGATTTACACCCAGCTTGATTCACATCTGGCCCAATTCACATCTGGCCCAATTCACATCTGGCCCAATTCACATCCGGTCCCAATTCACATCCGGCCCAATTTACACCTGGCCCGATTTACAGACAGAGGACTGAATCTGATGGGCCCCCTGGAGATTGGTTCCAAGGCAGTGGGGCCCATAGAATTCCAATGGGAGCCAGGGACCAAGGGTCCATCGCCCTCCCCCTCGCAATGCAATATTGTCCTGGGCAGGATGAGGCGAATGCGGCCTTCCCCCCACCCCCAGAGGCCACTTGAAGGCATCTTCCTGCCGGCGCTGGGATTTAACTCGCGGCGGCGGGTGGTGGTGGTGGAGGGCGTGGGGGTGCTCTCTGCCCTGCGAGAGGTTGCCCAGTAAAATAAGGCCAGATTGGGGTGTCGCTCTTCTGAGGGAAATTTGTGGTTCCGGGAGGGCACCAGTTGAGAAAAACTCCACCTCTCTGAGCCCCCCTCCCCCTGCATTAAACACCCACCCATCCCCCACCCCTCGCCGGGCCCTGCTGGTCTGGCCCCGGCGACCCTGTCTCCCTCTTACTGGTTTTGGGGCTGAATTTTACCAGCACGCCGATGTCGGGGATCGTGACTCGGCGGCCCGGAATATTCTTCCAGGAGAGGCCCGCCACAACCTCTGACCCCGGGTACGTCACCCCGCCCCAGCTTTCTGCCGGTGTCGGGACCTCGGTGTGGCCCCTGGCGGCACCCTAATTACCATATGCAAAGCGCTACTTACCTTGCTTGATTATGCATCCCGCTGCCGCTCGCTCTACACTTCCGCATTTTTCCTTGAACAGGCGGCTGACAGATGCCATCCCATTTGTGAATGTGAAAAGCCAATGGGACATCAGAATCAGTAGTACTCGCTCACAGTGCAGGTAAATCTGGATAGACATGGGTCTCAACTTTGCATACTTGAAGGGAGGTGGGAGGGGGGATGATATTACTGGGGGCACAGTTCTGCAGGCATGAAGGGAGGTACTGCGTAGCCACTCTGCGCCAATGTTTGTTTGTGTGAGTGAAGGAGCAATGGCACTCCAGTCATCCTGTGTGTAGGGAGGATGCCAGAAATAGTAGGCCTGTAAAGGTTATCTGGCTGGTGGGGCAATTGATGTCGCTGTTACAATCTTAATGTGGTCATGCTGTGTCGCTGTAGTGGGAGCTAGCCATGACACACAGTTGATGCATGAAAGCACCTGATATACCAGTCAACAACAATGGCTGCGCTGTTAGGAACCTTCGAAGAAGTGAAGGAACCAAGCTTAATTTCAACTTGGAGATGGAGATGGTTCATTATATATTGTTTGATTTGCTTCTCGTGAGGATCCATATGCACCACAGGCAAAATCAGCAGGCAGGTGCAGCCCACATGGAGGCCCCCGGTCATGAGCAACAGCAGCCCCCAAGGAGAGCTCGCCACTACAGATCGCCGCACATCTACAGGTCCCGCATGACATACCTGCAGCTGTCTGAGCGCCAGTGTCAGAGACGACTGCGGATATCGAGAGAGATAGTGACACATCTCTGTGCCCTGCTGAACAAGGACCTGCAGCCGATGGGCTTTGGTGGACATCCTATGCCTGTGGCCCTCAAAGTCACAGCAGCTCTTAACGTTTGCACCTCTGCATCATTTTAGGGGCCCACCAGAGACCTTTGTGGGGTCACACAGTCAGCAGCGCACCGCTGCATCAGGGAGATCACTGATACCCTGTACTGAAGGGCCAGTGACTATGCCTGCTTCATGACAGACCCTCGGAACCAAGCCCAGAGTCTGGCCTCCAGCGCCATGTCATCAACATCCATTGCTGCTTTCTCCTCTCCCTCCTCTGCATCCTCCTCATTAGTGGACGAGTGTCACTCAGGCATCTCATCATCATGTAAGGCCTCTCCCCTCTGTAGTGCCAGATAGTGCAGACCACACGATATGCAAGATCCTTGCTGGGGCATACTGCAGGGCGGCACCAGAGTGATCCAGGCAGCAGAATCTCATCTTCAGTAGCCCAATGGCCTCTTCAATGGTCACTCAAGTGGAGCCATGGTGATTGTTATAGCTGTCCTCCTCACAGACATCAGAAGCCAACTTTTCAATTGATACCCCTTGTGCCCCAGAATCCATCTCTAAAGGTGAGCCGAAGGCCTGAAAAGCTGTAGCATCTGGGACTGTTGAAATATGTAAGCCTCGTGGTTGCTTCCCGGGAAGCGGGCACACACCTACAGGAAAAGCTTTCAGTGGTCGCAGACCAGTTGAGCATTGATTGAATGGAAGCTTCCTGTTGATGAAGGCAGCTGGCTGGTCCATGGGAGCCTTGATGGCCACATGCATGCAATCTACCACACCTTACACCTGGATGGCCCCGAAGCTGACGCCCTCTCAGCCTGACTGTCACAGTTGGTCCGCAGGGGAAATAGAGGACGGCCCTCTAGAGTAGGGCATTGGTCAACTCTTTCATGCAGCGGTGGGCTGCTTCCTGGGAGATGCCACATGCATCCCCAGTGAATCCCTGCAAAGATCCAGCTACATGGAAGTTTGGGGCTATGGTGACCTTCAGGGCCACTGGCTTGGGGTGACCCCCAAATCCCATAGGTCACAACTCGTCCAGCAGCAAGGTGTATGAGTCAGTGATGGTCTCCTTGGAGAGTCGTAGTCTTTGTTGACAATGATGAATGATGTTCGGATATTTGGATGTAGCTGATCTGAGTCCGGAACACTCTCGAATAGGCGAAGTGTAAATCGGGCCGTGTGTAGATTGACCAGGTGTAAAATCAGGCTGTGTGTAAATCAGGCTGGTTCTAAATTGGGCTGGGCTGTGTGTTTGTAGATCACGGACAAGTCTGAAGATCACAGGGGTTCTGCAGATCATTGGAGAGTTTGAAAATTGCAAGTGTCTGATGATCTTTGGAGGTCTGGAGATTGCCAATGGGAATGAAAATCATGGTAGGGAATCTGATGATTGCAGACGGGTGTGAAAATCATGTGGTTTCTGCAGATCATGGGATTCTGTTAATACATGTGAAATGGGAAAACTCAGTATCGTTTTAATGGGGGATTTTAGATTTCATACAGATTGGGATATGCAAACTTAGCACACGTCAGAAATTTAATGAATTTCTTGGGTGTGTCTGGGATAGTTTTCTGTCACACTATGTCTTAGAATTAACATGAGGGGAGGCCATATTTGATTTAGTAATGAGCAATGAGCTAGATTTAGTTAACAGCCTAACAATGCGTGAACATTTATCTAACAGCGATCAAAATATGATCCAATTCAACACTGTGTTTGAAAAGGAGAAACATGAAACAGCTACTAAGATTCTAGATTTAGGGAAGGCTGACTTCAATGTGAAGAGCCATAGATTGTGCACAGTAAACTGGGAAAAACTGTTAATGGGTAAAATGACAGAAAATCAGTGGGAGGTGTTCAAATTTTTTTTAATGTGATACAGAACCAGTTTTTACCCCTAAAGGGCAAGAGTTCTACTTGCCAGAAAAGACAGCCATGGACAACTAAAGAGGTAAGAGACTACATAAAACTGAGAGGAAAAGCCTATGAAAACACACCAAAAAGCACAGATCCTGGCAAATGGAAAAGAACAGCAACGGGTGACAAAACAGATAAGAGCTACAAAACGGGAAGATGAGAAGAACCTTGCAAGGGATATTAAAATCAGCACAAAAAACTTTTCCAATTACATCAGGAAAAGACGGATGGTCAGAAGCATTGTGGGCCCTTTGAAAACTATATTAATGATGTTGAAAATGATAATAAGGAAAGAGCGAACATGTTGAATAATTAGTTACAACAGTATTTACAGTCGAGGAAGGTATCAGCATGGCAGACATTCCAGGGAAACTATAATTGAATCAGGGTCAGGGAGTCAACAAAATTAACATAAACAAGATAACAATAGTGGAAAAATTAATGGCCCTAAAGAATGACAAATTACCAGAACCACATGGTTTCTATCCCAGGGTTTAAAAGAAGTTGGTGAGAACATTGTAAATGACCTAACTATAATTTTCCAAAGTTCTATCAATTCGGGTACCACTCCTTTTGAGTGGAAAATTACTCACATCACTCTGCTATTTCAGAAAGATGACAGAGGAAAATCAGGGTTTAATCCTAATGAAGGATAGGGTGACTGAACACTTTGAAAACTTTCAGCTGATCAGAGAGATCCAGCGTGGATTTGTAAAGAGTAGGTCATGCCTGAAGAATTTGATTGAATTTTTTTCCAGAGGTGACTAAAGTAGTGGACAGGGGAAAGACTATGGCTATTATTTATATGGACTTCCCGAAGGCATTTGATCAAGTCCCTCATAAGAGATGGTTAGTTAAAGTTGAAGCTCATGGAATTGTAGATAAATTATTGACCTGGTTAGGAAATGAACTGAGTGAAAGGAGAGAGAGTAGGGATAATGAACAGGTACTGTAATTGGCAGGATATGACTAGTGATATCCCACAAGGATCTCTGTTGGGGCCTCAACTATTCACCATATTCATTAACAACTTAAATATTGAAATAGGAAGACACATATCCAAATTTGCTGATGTCACAAAGATAGGTGACATTGTAAGCAGCGTACATGGAAGCATAAAATTATATATATTGATAGGTTAAGTGACTGGGCAAAACTGTGGCAAACAGATTTCAATGTAAACAAGTGTGAGGTCATCCACTTTGGACCTAAAAAGGATAGAACAGGGTACATTCCAAATGGTGAAAAGCTAGAAACAGTGGAGGTGCAGATAGATCATTAAACTGTCATGAACAGGGACAGAAAATAATCAAAAGGCTAATGGAATGCTAGCCTTTATATCTAGAAGAATAGAATACAATGGGGTAGAAGTCATGCTTCAGCTATACAAAATCCTGATTTTCGCTTGAAAAGTTAAGTATTGTGTGTGTGATACTTCGACATGTTCACTCAGCATTTGGAGCAGGTACTAGAGACATCAGGGTCTGAAGACCATGAAGAAGTTCTGAAGATCATCGGGGCGGTCTGATGATTATGGGGGATGTCTGAAGATCACGGGGCAGAGCGGAAAAGAAGGTTTGCTTGAGGGGTCGGGGGAAGCACTCCTGCTCCTCCTAGCCCACAGGCAGTGCCAGAAAAGCACTTACCTGCTGGATCTAGGAGTTCTCACCTCCCTTCAGCTGCCGGATTTGCCGAGCCCCTGGAAACCCATTCTACAGGCATTAAAGACAAATGCCTCCCAAAATCTGAAGAACAGAACCTCATGGACCCTCCTCTACAGAATTAGTTACTTGGAAGAGCTCAAACCCGCCGCAGTTAAAGCAGAAGTAGGTGTGTTTGTGAAGGGTTGGGTCTCACATATTACCAATGTAACCCCCCACCCTCTCCTGCCAAGGCATGGGGGGTGGGGGGGGGTGGGGGTTTAAATTTCCCCCTATTAACTCTGTTCCTCTCTCCACAGAGGCTGACTGACCTGCTGAGTATTTCCAGCATTTTCTGTTTTTATTTGAGTTTAATGTTGAAGGAAAAAGTGGAATGTGCTAAGCTTTACAATTCATCAGTTAGATGCAAGAGTTCACATTAACGCATCAGTTAGAAGTAACATGTTTCAACTTTGGATTACTGGTTTCTATGGTAGAAGTGTGAGATGAGAATAGAGTGAGCTGTTGGTGTGATTTAAATATACACAGCAGCAAAATGTTAATTTAGTGCTTACCACCAGTGAAGTAGGACTGAGGAAACGCCTAACAATAAACTTTGCGGCACAGCTTTCAAAACATGTACATTTCACTGCAATTGGACTACCTAATGTGCCAGCCCAGGAGAGACCCTTCAATATTCTCTGGTTTACACTTGTATCTGTTGAACACTGGGAATGTAAAGCATTAGTGAACAGAATGCCAATTGCTGCCCAACACTGAGTACAATCAGTCACCCTTGCTGAAATTATGGTTTAGTAGCTGCAGAAAAACATGCACTGAATTCAAAACTGAGGTTAAATAAGTCACGAACACATTCCATTGTAATTTAGGAAACATGCACGGAGCCTATACATTTAAACGAATAAAGGCAGAAATTGGATTTCTATTGTAAATTTATTATTTTAATTCAGGGGGAATAAGCAGCAGCATACAGAGCAATGAAACAACAGCAACTCTTTGCACCAAACTCTCCTTAGATTCAAATAAAAGCAAAATACTGCAGATGCTGGAAATCTGAAACAAAAACAAAAAGTGCTAGAAATACTCAGCAGGTCTGGCAGCATCTGTGGAGAGAGAAGCAGAGTTAACGTTTCAGGTCTGTGATTTTTCTTCAGAACGGTTCTGATGAAAGGTATTTTCTGCTGAGTATTTCCAGCACTTTTTTGTTTTTGTCTGCTCAGATTCAGATGCTTGCACCCAGGTGCTTGCAGACTATAGCTTTCAATAACTGAATTATTTGAAGTCTAATTCACTAGAAAGATATGGATGAAGGAGTCTATCGTTACTCATTTATCCAAAAGGATTTTATAGGAAGAAATGCCTTTGAAAACAGAATATCCAGTCATTTATCTCATTGCTGCTTGTGGGATCTTGCTGTGCACAAATTGGTTGCCACATTTCCCACATCACACAAGTACTTCATGGTCTGTAAAGCACTTTGGGATATGCTGCGGTCATGAAAGGTGCTGTATATATACAAGTATATTGTTTTTAGAGCTCTTCCCCTCCCTGCTCCATTGACACTGTCCAGCTACTCATTAATTTATTCCAAGGTTTTTGTCATCACTAATCTATTGTGAGGGGAATTGAATACAAAAGTAGGGAGATTATGCTTCAGTTATACAGGGCATTGGTGAGACTACATCTGGAGTACTGTGTACAGTACTGGTCTCTTTATTTAAGGAAGGATGTAAATGCATTGGAAGCAGTACAGAGAAGGTTTACTAGACTAATACCTGCAATGGGCAGGATGTCTTACGAGGAAAGGTTGGACAGGCCAGGCTTGTATCTGCTGGAGTTTAGGACAATAAGAGGCAACTTGATTGAAACATAAGATCCTGAGGGGTCCTGACAGGATGGATGTGGAAAGGATGTTTCCATTTGTGGGAGAATATAGAACCAGGGGTCAGTGTTTTAAAATAAGGGGTCGCCCATTTAAGACAGAGATGAGGAGAATGTTTTTCTCTCAGAGGGTTGTGAATTCTCTTCCTCAAAAGTTGGTGGAATCAGAGTCTTTGAATATTTTTAAGGCAGAAGTAGATAGATTCTTGATCAGATCAGCCATGATCTTATTGAGTGGCGGAGAAGGCCGAGGGGCCAAGTGGCTTACTCCTGCTGCTAATTCATATGTTCGTATGCCTGGAAAATAACTGCAAGTATTGAGCACCCTCACCAAGGACCTTCCCATATCAGCCTAGAATTGCCTTTCTTTCATTTGCAATGATGCTCTCTTGTCCATAATTTAATACTAGTTTAAAAAAATAAAAGCAACTAGCAAGCATAAACTTATAGACACTTGTACAATAATAATGATGGTAAACATCATCCAATTTGTATTTAGAAGGCGATCCGACTTGACCAGCTCCCTGGTTTTCTCGAGGAGTTGTAATTCAAATGAGTTGTAGAAAGCCCAAGCCATAGTGTAGTTTGATTTCCTAAAACCATTTCTGAATGTTCTGCATGAAAGGCAAATAGTTAAGGGTAATATAGCAGGGATTCAAGGTAATGCCTCAGAATGGGTAAGAAATTGGTTGAAGGGTAAAAAGCAGTGGATACTTGTTATGAGAGCTTGTCCGAGTTGTGGGGAGGCTCTGAGCGGGATTTTCCAAAGAACAGTGTTGGAACACCAACTGCTCCGAATTCATAATAAAGCTTTAGATTCAGAAGGTCAATACAAACTCGTCAAATTTGCAATTGATAGCAAACTAGAAGGGCAATTGAATCAGAGGCTTGAGGGGCCTTATATCTTCTTATATCCAATCAGTGCAGAGTAGCATTCGAATAAGCAAATAGAATGCTGGTATTACCAAAGCAGTAAATTATAAGCTGGTCAGGTCACACTTCGGGGTCATTTGTCCACCTGAGAAAGAAGACAGCACCTCTGTTCAATATCTCATCTGAATGATGGCACCTCCAACAGTGCAACACTCCCTTCAGTATTGGAGTGGAGTATCAGCCTAGATTTTTGTGCTCAAGTCTCTGGAATGAACTATGAACCCACAACCTTCTGACTCAGAAGTGTGAGTGCTACCAACTGAGCCACGGTTGACACCAATATCCTACACAGGCAGATGTTCAGACATTGGTTTGATGCCAGAAAATTCTTGGCTGTGCTTGAATACCATTAACCTTACGTGGGCTGCCTTTATTCAGCTTGCTAATGCTGTCCAACACTAGAGTTACCAAAAACAGAGAGTTGAATATTTTCAGGTAAAATCACAGTTGTTCAGTTTCCAGTAGCATTGACTGCAAACACAGACCAATGTCAATCACACCAACCTGTGAATTGACCTTAGCAATTCAACATTCTTGCCAAATCTGACATTTTCTGTCAGAGCTTTGACAGCTAAAAACAGTGAACATGCTCTGGAGTTTTTCACTTTCCACAACTTACTCCACAAACAAGATCTTGACCGAATGAATCAATCAATCAGATGTTGGACCCATAGTGATGGACGTGATTGATCTGGTTCACTAGTAAGAAGAATTGGGATAAATGTTTTTACAGATAATTGTATGCAGGCAGAACTTTTATGCCGCTCAAAGGATTGTGTGTGCTGCACTCTGTCTGACTTCTGGCTGGTAATCATAGCCATAAGGCTGCTTTCTGCAGAACTTCTTTTATCTGCAAGTCTTTAACTTCAAGGCGGACAACTTCCACATTTCTAATGATACAGCCCTTCAATGACAATTTATCAAGGAAGGAGCTTTCCTTAATTACCAGTGGATAAGGTCAGAATACCCCCAAATTCTGCCTTCACTTTCTTGGGAATATGTCTCTTTGTCCAATCTCTGATTTTCTTTACATCAAACGTCATCAAACTAGCAAGTCGATTAGTCACCTCAATTAACTTGATAATCTGAGGTCCTTCAAAAATCTCAGCTCTCATGAGGCTTAACATGAAACAGCACTGATTCCCCTCGCTGTAGTAACATTTCAGGTCTTTGTCTGCTTCACAGGTACCATGACTTCCAGAAGTGGCTTCACCTTCTCTTGTAAAGGCACCATCACATAATCTGTGATTATTTGGTCTATTGCACCTACATCTCTGGAAACCATGACTAAATTTTTCACGTTCTTGTTTTTTGGTGGTTTTTCACATTTTTCAATAGAATCATAGAATGGCGACAGCACAGAAGGAGGCCATTCGGAACATTCAGAACACAGCTCAATATTTTTGACCAATGATAAGATAAAAGATTCTGTTGAAAGTTCATCGGCCTGGAACATTAACTCTCTTTTTCTCTCCACAGTTGCTGCCAGACCTGCTGAGTGTTTCCAGTGTTTTCTGTTTTTATTCAAGATAAATAAGCCAAGATTCCCATTCCTGATCAGAAGCCTGGTGGAAAGTTATTGGATACGAATGATCATTGCAGACAGGATCAGGCTCCTTAGAGTTGTGCAGCCAATGGTCACTGACTACTCCATCATGAAGAATAATAATTTGCTTGAGGTGAGCAGTGAACTGCTATGTCCAAAGATCTATACACTAGGACATGTCATCACTGTCAGAAGACCAGGGGATAAAAGAGAGAATGTGGAAACAACGACTCTCTTCCCGTAATAAATAGTACATCTAAAATTGACTGTATTCCATGGAGTCATGGCTATTGTTTCTCAAGAGTCTTAAGGAAATACGTACAATGTGCTGCTCTGTTATCCAATGGGATTGTAATCTGTGAGATACTGTTGACCTGGCAAAGCCCCTTACAAAATCTTGAAATGTATCAATCATGTAGAAAACTGTATCTCCATTGCTGGTGGCAAAACTAAAGTAAACACTCTAAATATTTCCTATTTGTTGGCAAGGGACTCAAGCTTGTTTGCTTATTGAAATAGACGTTAAGGGAAATTCAAGTATCGGAAAGGGGAAGTAAGGTAAAAAAGTTAACATGAGTTGAGACCAAGCAGATGACCTTCTCCTCCACAGTCTTGCTATAAGATAGTTTCCAACCATTGTAAAGCTAGTACTGAAATGGGTCAGGCTAGGATTTCCATCTCCATGTTCATGTACTTTTTGCATCTGATTAGCAGCAGGTGAAAGATGGGGGAAACTTTGCATTGTGTAGATCGTAGCTGGCTGTCCCTCGATTCGAGGACACTGCAGATCTTTGAACACATGGGACAGGAAGTGGGATCTGGAGAGCAAGATTTGCTTCCTTTTCTTTCCTCCTCTGTCGTCACTCTGCCTCATCATTAAGGTGTTGGGACTCAAAGCGTGATGCAGCTTGGTGGACAAGTTATGCCATTCTGAACATGTGGCAGCAAGCTTCTTCCAGTTAAGGTCAATGCAGCCACGCTTTAAAGTGAGCTTCAGTGTGCCTTTGAAGCATTTTCTTTGTCCTTGCCGGAACGTTGGCCATTTGAGAGTTGTGGGAACAGGACCTGCTGGGGGAGATGATTTTCAGCCATGAGGGCACAGTGGTCAGTCCATCGGAGTTGATTTTGCAGGAGTTTTGCCTGAATGCTTGTAGATCTGGCTTCAAGAAGGACACTAGCTTTTGTTCGACAGTCCTCTCATTGAATCCAGAGGTTGTGGCGGAGGATTTGCTGATGGAATTTCTCTAGGTCTCCTATGTGTCGCTGATACACAGTCCTGGTTTCGCTACAGTACAGGAATGTGGTGATGACAGTTGCTCTGTACTACTAAGACTTTTGTTGATTTGCGGAGGTCTTTGTTGTCATAAACTCGCTGCCATAGTTTGTAGAAGGCTGAGCTGGCACAGCTGATCCGGTGTTGGATCTCCTCATCAATGATGGCCTTTTGAGAGAGGTGGCGACCAAGATATGGGAAGTGCTCAACATATTCAGGAGTTTCTTCTTCAGCATACATGGGAGTTGGAATATTTGGCTGACCAGGTGTGCGTTGATATATGGGTTTTATTTTGGCGATGTTTTATTTTATTCAATGACAAGCTGAGTTTCTTGTATGCAGAATTGAAGAGATTGAGAGTGGCTTGCTAATCTGGTGTTGAATAGCCAATGACACTGCAGTCATCTGAAAACTGTAGCTCATGTATATCTATGGTGGTCAGTGTGGCTTTGACACAGAGGTGACTGAGTTTAAAGAGTTTTCCATCTATGCAGTATTTAATATTGACACCAGAGGGTGGTTGATCTTTGATGATGTGAATAGCCATCATCAGGTAGATTGTGAATAGTTTGAGGGCTATCACACAGCCTTGTTTGACACCAGTCCAGATGTTGAAAGCATCTGTTTCAGATCTCCGACTCAAGACAGTTTCAGCCATATCTTCATGAGGCAATTTCAGGATTGTGATGAAGTTTCTTGGACATCCAAATCATCGGAGTACAATCCACAGAGCCTCACGATTTACTGAGTCAAATGCTTTGGTCAGGTCGATGAAAGCAATGAAGAGCTCCTGGTGTCGTTCTTGACATTTTTCTTGGCTTTGTCTGGCAACAAAGACCATGCGGGAGTATGAGCTGTGAGGAGGATGCAGAGAAACTCCAGTGTGATTTGGACAGGTTGAGTGAGTGGGCAAATACATGGCAGATGCAGTATAATGTGGATAAATGTGAGGTTATCCACTTTGGTGGCAAAAACAGAAAGGCAGATTATTATCTGAACGGTGATAGATTGGGAAAGAGGGAGGTGCAACGAGACCTGGGTGTCCTTGTGCACCAGTCGCTGAAAGTAAGCATGCAGGTGCAGCAGGCAGTTAAGAAGGCAAATGGTATGTTGGCCTTCATAGTGAGAGGATTCGAGTACAGGAGCAAGGATGTCTTGCTGCAATTATACAAGGCCTTGGTGAGACCACATCTGGAGTATTGTGTGCAGTTTCGGTCTCCCTATCTGAGGAAGTATGTTTTTGCTATGGAGGGAGTGCAGCCAAGGTTCATCAGACTGATTTCATTAGCTAGAGTTTAGAAGAATGAGAGGGGATCACATAGAAACCTATAAAATGTGAACAGAACTCGACAGACTAGATGCAGGAAGGATGTTCCCGATGGTGGGGGAGTCCAGGGCCAGGGTCACAGTCTAAGGATAAGGGGTAAGCCATTAAGGACTGAGATGAGGAGGGATTTCTTCACCCAGAGAGTGGAGAACCTGTGGAATTCTCTACCACAGAAAGCATTTGAGGCCAAATCATTAAATATATTCAAGGAAGAGTTAAATATAGTTCTTAGGGCTAAAGGGATCAAGGGATATGGGGTGAAAGCGGGAACAGGGTACTGAGTTTGGACGATTATCCATGATCGTATTGAATGGCGGTGCAGGCTCGAAGGGCCGAATGGCCTACTCCTGCTCCTATTTTCTATGTTTCTGTGTCGAAGGTTCCTCTGGAAGGCCTAAAGCTACATTGTGTCTCTGGGAGGATTTCCTTAACCACAGGAAGTTGGCAATTCAGGAGCATGCATGTCAGGATTTTCTATGTTATGGACAAGAGGGAAATACCTCGATAGTTTCCACAGCTTGATTTATCTTCCTTCTTGCATTCCTGAAGTCGAGGGGAGTTCTTTTTCTTCTCAGATCCGTAGGATGAGTGCATGCAGTCCTGATGTGACCAAAAGTCTGCCAGCTTTGAAGACCTCAGCTGGAATACCATCAGAGTCACAGCCTTTGTTGTTTTTCATCTGTTGCAGCTGTCCCATTGATGGTGGTTCACTTCTGGATTCTACCACAGGAAGCTGGGGGATAGCCTGGAGGGTATAAGCTGGCACTGTGGATTCACGGTTAAGAAGTTGTTCAAAATGTTCTTTCCAGTGTTTATAGATGGCATTGTCATCTTTAAGAAGATGGGCGGCACAGTGGCGCAGTGGTTAGCACCGCAGCCTCACAGTTCCAGCGACCCGGGTTCAATTCTGGGTACTGCCTGTGTGGAGTTTGCAAGTTCTCCCTGTGTCTGCGTGGGTTTCCTCCGGGTGCTCCGGTTTCCTCCCACAGCCAAAAGACTTGCAGGTTGATAGGTAAATTGGCCATTATAAATTGCCCCTAGTATAGGTAGGTGGTAGGGGAATATAGGGACAGGTGGGGATGTGGTAGGAATATGGGATTAGTGTAGGATTAGTATAAATGGGTGGTTAATGGTCGGCACAGACTCGGTGGGCCGAAGGGCCTGTTTCAGTGCTGTATCTCTAAATCTAAAAAAAAAAAAATCTAAAAAAAACACTATCCTGTGAATGAAGGGGATGTTGTCCACTTGACCTTGGTATAGAGATGGCCCTGGTGTCTTCAAAAACACTTTGCATGTTGTGATAATCAGCATACTGTTGGATCTCTCGTGCTTTCTCTCCCCACCACACGTTCTTTATCTTCTGCATTTGTCATTGGCCATCAACCTTGAGCTGTCAGTATGCAACCTTCTTGAATTGTGACCTTGGGTTATTCTTCCAGGCAATGAAGGGTCCTCGTTTTTGTTCCAGGAGGTCACATAATTGAGTACCATTTTCATTGAAGCAGTCTTTGTGATGGCGATGTCAAAACCCAATGGTCTGGGCACAAGTGTCTAGTATAGCTAAATTTGTTTGAATCCACTGTTCTGAAGTTGAGTTGCACGTGGGAAGATTTTCCAGATTGGTCATGAGCTGCTTTTGAAATTTCTCTCTTTGGCCAGGTGAGATATTGATCTTCGTCCTCTTGGTCGGTCTTGGTGCCAGGTGGATGCTCATCATTGATCGAACAAGTCGATGATCTGCCCAGCAGGCATCAATTCCCCACATGGACCGAGTGATCTCAACATCACTTAGATCTTTGACCTGACCAATGGCATAATCCAGGAGGTGCCAATTCTTTGATCTAGGATGCCCCCATGTGGTCTTATATTTGTCCTTCTGGCAGAAGAGGGTGTTTGTTATAATGAGGCCATGCTGAGCACACTTTGTCAGCAGGAGGACATTTGCATTGGCTTTTCCAACACCACTTTTTCCAATGATTCCACTCCAGACTTTGGAGTCACAGCCAATCCTGGTATTAAAATCCCCCAGAAGGATGATTTTTTCTTCTTTTGGATGACAGTGAGGACTTCATCAAGGTTAGAGTAGATGTTTTCTTTAACATCTTCCTTGGAGTCAAGGGTCGGACCATAAGCGCTGTTGACGGTGGCACATTGGTTATGGTTGAGCTGCAGGTGAAGTGCCATTAGTCTTTCATTTATGCAGTTGGGGAGTTCTCACAGTGCATCCAAGATCCTATTCCAGATGGCAGAGCCAACTCCGTGGACATTAGCGTCGCTGTCAGCCTTTCCTTTCCATTCCAGTAGAAGGTGCATCCTCCTGCTTGTTCCTTCAGCTGCTCCACAGGAAGGCGGGTCTCACTGAGGGTGGGGATGTCAATTTGGAGTCTTGATAACTCACGTGATATGATTGTGTTGTATGATTGCCTTTAAGAGTGATGTCTCTTTAACATCTTAGTATGCTAATGAACTATGTACCAGGATGTAGTCATGTGACTCCATGTCATTCTGCAACTGTAACACCCAGAATAAGGTCCTATAAATAGTTTGCTCTGTACTGTATATAATAGTTTGGCTGTCATTAATCTGTTTGAAATCTTCAACTAACTGGACTCCACGCATCTCATTTATGTTGCTATAGACAAAATAAAGAATACATTACAGATTGCAGTTCTTCTTTCCAGACAGTCACTCTTGAGATTATCCACAAGTGTTCTAACATTCCAAGATGCAAAATTTAGAGTTTTCTTTCTTTGACCTCAGAATTGATGATCCCGAAGGGTATGATTCCCCAGCCAGGAGAAAGTGGGACTGTATTTTTAGGGCACCTTTTCTAGCTCCATCCCCACTTGCGGTGAACAGAGGATATCCTAGAGAGGACTGCTCAGTAACAGATGCTGCTGCTCAAGACACCTCTGTCCCAACACAGGTGTCCAACAACTTTCATCCATCTGTTGCCTGCGTGTAGATTCTTGACTAGAGACTACCAGGTTCACGGCTCCTGTCCCCGTCGTCAATTCTCCATCACCACAGGACTTGATAGATGAACCCAGGAGACAGTGGTGTAGAGGTAATGTCACTAGACTAGTAATTGAGAGGCCCAGGCTAATGCCCAGGGGACATGGATTTAAATCCCACCATGGCAGCTGGTGGAATTTAAAAACAATTAATTCATAAAATTTAATTAATAAAAAAAAAATCTTGAATTGAAAACTGGCCTCTGTAATGGTGCCATGAAACTATCATCAATTGTCATAAAAACCCATCTGGTTCACTAATGTCCTTTAGGAAAGGAAATCTGCTGTCCTTACCTGGTCTGGCCTACATGTGACTCCAGACCCACAGTAATGTGGTTCACTCTTAACTGCCCTCTGAAATGGCCTCGCAAGCCACTCAGTTGTCAAGGGCAATTAGGGATGGGCAACAAATGCTGGCCTTGTCAGTGACGCCCACATCACATGAAAGAGTTAAAAAAAGCAGCGTGTGACTTGGTTTAACGCGAGGACGTTGGGGTGCCATCTTTGTCCACATGATGTTAATGAGTTGGTGGTCAGATTTCAGTGACATGTCAAATCACAATGACTGGGATCACCTTGGCAATGTAGCCTTCTTCCGTCTTCACAGCGAGTCTGTGCTCTGGAGGATTTCTTGGACCGCACTTTATTTGCCACTGCCCCTGACCTTGCCTCCATGTGAAGCCCTACCAGGAGCAAGGAGCTCTTGATGGCATCGCTCAAGGGTTCACCGGGGCACACAAGCCTCTCCAGCACATCAAGGTGGCGATCCACGGAGAGGCTTTGTTTTTACTGCGTATTGCATTTTTAGCACACATTTGAGAAGTAATAAGGGAAATAGATGGAAGTACTCATTTAAAATGCAAATCTGTTCTGCTGAGTTCTCTCAGTGAGAGATAGCACTTGCAATTATATAGCACCTTACCTAACCTCAGCATGTCCCAAAACACTTCACAGCCAATCAAGTGCTTTGGACATGTAGTTACACTTGTAATGTACAAAACAAGGCAGCCAATTTGCACCCAGCAAACTCTCTCAAAAAGAAATTTCATAATGACGAGATAATATATTTTAGTGATGTTGTTTGAGAGATAAATATTGGCCAGGACACTGGGGAGAACTCCCCTGCTCTTCTTCAATAGTGCAATGGGATCTTTCAGGTCAACAGCAGAGAGCTGCATAAGATCAGTACTAGTGGGCCCCACATGTGTACTTCTTAAAAATAGTTAAACTCAGGTCTGGGCTTTACTTTCAGACTGAGGAAGCAAATCAGCCAGAGCCATTGTGCAATCCTTTTACAATAGGGTAAATCCACTGATTACCATCCTCTCAGTGGAGACCCTGCTAGAAAGGAGCATGACTTGGAGAATCTGTGACTCAAACCAACACTGAGATCGAGCTTGCCTGCCCACTGGGAGTGTGTGCTTGTTGAATTTACTCATACTTATTTCAAAATGGCATAGAAATATTGCAAGATGGAATTTAATTTTTATTTGACCTGATTTGTAACTGCCCGATAACCAAGTACAAGTCACATCAGCCTAACAATATTTTAACCATCTTTCTGCATGACACTGCCTGCCTTGTGATAGTCTCTTTGTGACAGGTACATATTGGTGCCCGGAAATTGAAAGAAATAGCATTTCGCAAAGATTGATTGTTCTATTCGCCAGTCAAACTGTTGATCCCAGGTCCCCCTTTCTTACAACCAATGTTTGTCCTTTTGTTAGTGTTGCAGTGCAATGGAACCTTAAGCTGAATGTCCTCGAGTTCCTGATCTCAGTGTACAGCTGTCCGACTGTGATCACACGACAGCTGGCCAATTAACATAACCAAGGCATGGGCCCGTCCTATTGTAGCACAGGAGCGGCCAAGAGGTGTTGATGGCAGCATCAGCTGACGAAAATACAGCTACTGCTGACATCTTTAAAGAGCTGCCAGCCCTGCTCGTACAGCTGCCTTTTACTGATGCAGTGAATCTGGAGTGATGCTCGACCCACACCCCTACAGCTGCTTTTGAACCCCCTCTACTACAGCTGCTGACCCCCCCCTCCACTACTGCTGAAAATCCCTCTACTACAGCTGCTGACCCCCCCCTCCACTACTGCTGCTGAACCCCCCTCCACTCCTGCTGAAAACCCCTCTACTGCAGCTGCTGACCCCCCCTCCACGACTGTTGCTGACCTCCCCTCCACTACTGCTGCTGACCCCACCTCCACTCCTGCTGAAAACCCCTCTACTGCAGCTGCTGACCCCCCCTCCACTCCTGCTGAAAACCCCTCTATTGCAGCTGCTGACCCCCCCTCCACGACTGCTGCTGACCCCCCCTCCACGACTGCTGCTGACCTCCCCTCCACTACTGCTGCTGACCCCCTCTCCACTCCTGCTGAAAACCCCTCTACTGCAGCTGCTGACCCCCCCTCCACGACTGCTGCTGACCCCCCCTCCACGACTGCTGCTGACCTCCCCTCCACGACTGCTGCTGACCCCCCCTCCACTCCTGCTGAAAACCCCTCTACTGCAGCTGCTGACCCCCCCTCCACGACTGCTGCTGGCCCCCCCTCCACGACTGTTGCTGACCTCCCCTTCACTCCTGCTGAAAACCCCTCTACTGCAGCTGCTGACCCCCCCTCCACGACTGCTGCTGACCCCCCCTCCACGACTGCTGCTGACCTCCCCTCCACTACAGCTGCTGACCCCCCACTCCACTACTGCTGCTGATCCCACCTCCACTTCTGCTGAAAACCCCTCTACTGCAGCTGCTGACCCCCCCCTCCACTACTGCTGCTGACCCCACCTCCATTCCTGCTGAAAACCCCTCTACTGCAGCTGCTGACCCCACCTCCACTCCTGCTGAAAACCCCTCTACTGCAGCTGCTGACCCCCCCTCCACGACTGCTGCTGAACCCCCCTCCACTACTGCTGCTGACCCCACCTCCATTCCTGCTGAAAACCCCTCTACTGCAGCTGCTGACTCCCCCCTCCACTACTGCTGCTGACCTCCCCTCCACTGCTGCTGAAAACCCCTCTACTGCAGCTGCTGATCCCCCCTCCACAACTGCTGCTGACCCCCCCTCCACGGAATGCTGCTGACCCACTCTCCACGACTGCTGCTGACCCCCCTTCCACGACTGCTGCTGACCTCCCCTCCACTACTGCTGCTGGCCCCCCCTCCACTCCTGCTGCAAACCCCTCTACTGCAGCTGCTGAAACCCGCTCCACTCCTGCTGAAAACCCCTCTACTGCAGCTGCTGACCCCCCCCTCCACTCCTGCTGAAAACCCCTCTACTGCAGCTGCTGACCCCCCCTCCACGACTGCTGCTGAACCCCCCCTCCACTGCTGCTGCTGACCCCCCCTCCACTGCTGCTACTGACCCCCCCTCCACTGCTGCTGCTGACCCCCCTCTACTGCTGCTGAAACCTCCTCGACTGCTGCTGCTGACCACCCCCCCACTGCTGCTGCTGACCCCCCCACTGCTGCTGCTGACCCCCCCTCCACTGCTGCTGACCACCCCCCACTGCTGCTGCTGACCCCCCCCCCCAGCTGCCGCTGACCCCCCCCTCCACTGCTGCTGCTGACCCCCTGCCACTGCGGCTGCTGACCCCCCCTCTACTGCTGCTGCTGACTCCCCTCCGCTGCTGCTTCTGACCCCCCCTCTACTGCTGCTGACCCCCCCTCTACTGCTGCTGCTGACCCTCCCCCCACTGCTGCTGCTGACCCTCCTCTACTTCTGCTGCTGACCCCCGTGCACTGCTACTGACCCCTCCTCCACTGTTGCTGCTGACCCCCCTCCACTGCTGCTGCTGACCCCCTACACTGCTGATGACCCCCACTCCACTGCTGCTGCTGACCCCCACTCCACAGCGGCTGCTGACCCCCCTCCACTGCTGCTGCTGAGCCCCCTCCACTGCTGCTGCTGACCCCCCTCTACTGCTGCTGCTGACCCCCCTCCACTGCTGCTGCTTACCCCCCCCTCTACTGCTGCTGCTGACCCCCCTCTACTCCTGCTGCTGACCCCCCCTCCACTGCTGCTGCTGACCCACCCCCCCACTGCTGCTGATGACCCCCCCCTCTACTCCTGCTGCTGAACCCCTCCACTGCTGCTGCTTACCCCCCATCCACTGCTGCTGCTGCCCCCCCACTGCTGCTACTGAGCAGCCCCTCCACTGCTGCTGCTGACCACCCCCCACTGCTGCTGCTGAGCCCCCCTCTACTGCTGCTGCTGACCCCCCTCCACTGCTGCTAATGACCCCCTCTACTCCTGCTGCTGACCCCCCCCCTCACTGCTGCTGCTGACCCCCCTCTACTGCTGCTGACCCTCCCCTCTACTGCTGTTGCTGAACCCCCCCTCCACTGCTGCTGCTGACCCCTACTCCACTGCTGCTGCTGACCCCCCTCCACTGCTGCTGCTGACCCCCCCTCTACTGCTGCTGACCCCCCCTCTACTGCTGCTGCTGAACCCCCTCCACTGCTGCTGACCCCCCTCTACTGCTGCTGCTGACCCCCCCTCTACTGCTGCTGCTGACCCCCCTCAACTGCTGCTGCTGACCCCCCCTCGACTGCTGCTGACCCCCCCTCTACTGCTGCTGCTGACCCCTCCTCTACTGCTGCTGACCCCCCTCTTCTGCTGCTGCTGACCCCTCTTCTGCTGCTGCTGACACCCCCTCTACTGCTGCTGACCCCCCTCCACTGCTGTTGCTGACACCCCCTCTACTGCTGATGACCCCCCTCCACTGCTGCTGCTGACCCCTCCTCTACTGCTGCTGACCCCCCTCTTCAGCTGCTGCTGACCCCTCTTCTGCTGCTGCTGACACCCCCTCTACTGCTGCTGCTGACCCCCCTCCACTGCTGTTGACCCCCCTCTACTCCTGCTGCTGACCCCCCTCCACTGCTGCTGCTGACCCCCCTCCACTGCTGTTGACCCCCCTCTACTCCTGCTGCTGACCAACCCTCCACTGCTGCTGCTGACCCCCTCTCCAGTGCTGCTGCTGACCCCCCTCCACTGCTGCTGCCCCCCCCTCCACTTTTGCTGCTTACCCCCCCCCTCCATTGCTGCTGCTGACCCCCCTCCACTGCTGCTGACCCCCCTCGACTTCTGCTGCTGACCCCCCCTCCACTGCTGCTGTTAACCCCCCTTCCACTGCTGCTGATGACCCCCCTCCACTGCTGCTGACCCCTCCTCTACTCCTGCTGCTGACCCCCCTCCACTGCTGCTGCTGAGCCCCCCTCCACTGCTGCTGCTGACCCCCCACCACTGCTGCTGATCCCCCCTCCACTGCTGCTGATACCCCCTCCACTGCTGCTGCTGACCCCCCTCCACTGCTGCTGCTGACCCCCCTCCACTGCTGCTGCTGACCACCACCCCCACTGCTGCTGCTGACCCCCCTCTACTCCTGCTGCTGACCCCCCCTCCACTGCTGCTGCTGACCCCCCTCCACTGCTGCTGCTGACCCCCCCTCCACTGCTGTTGACCCCCCTCTACTCCTGCTGCTGACCCCCCTCCACTGCTGCTGCTGACCCCTCTCCACTGCTGTTGACCCCCCTCTACTCCTGCTGCTGACACCCCCTCCACTGCTGCTGCTGACCCCCCTCCAGTGCTGCTGCTGACCCCCCTCCACTGCTGCTGCCCCCCCTCCGCCTTTGCTGCTTACCCCCCCTCCATTGCTGCTGCTGACCCCCCCTCCACTGCTGCTGACCCCCCTCGACTCCTGCTGTTGACCCCCCCTCCACTGCTGCTGATCCCCCTCCACTGCTGCTGCTGACCCCCCCTCCACTGCTGCTGCTGACCGCCCTCCAGTGCTGCTGCTGACCCCTCTCCACTGCTGCTGCCCCCCCCTCCACTTTTGCTGCTTACCCTCCACTCCATTGCTGCTGCTGACCCCCCTCCACTGCTACTGACCCCCCTCGACTCCTGCTGCTGACCCCCCCCTCCACTACTGATGCTAACCCCCCCTCCACAGCCGCTGCTGACCCCCCTCCACTGCTGCTGACCCTTCCTCTACTCCTGCTGCTGACCCCCCTCCACTGCTGCTGCTGAGCCCCCCTCCACTGCTGCTGATCCCCCCTCCACTGCTGCTGATCCCCCCTCCACTGCTGCTGCTGACCCCCCCTCCACTGCTGCTGCTGACCCCCCTCCACTGCTGCTGCTGACCTCCCTCTACTGCTGTTGACCCCCCTCTACTCCTGCTGCTGACCCCCCCCTCCACTGCTGCTGCTGACCCCCCTCCACTGCTGTTGACCCCCCTCTACTCCTGCTGCTGACCCCCCTCCACTGCTGCTGCTGACCCCCCTCCACTGCTGTTGACCCCCCTCTACTCCTGCTGCTGACCCCCCCTCCAGTGCTGCTGCTGACCCCCCTCCACTGCTGCTGCTGACCCCCCCTCCACTGCTGTTGACCCCCCTCTACTCCTGCTGCTGACCCCCCTCCACTGCTGCTGCTGACCCCTCTCCACTGCTGTTAACCCCCCTCTACTCCTGCTGCTGACACCCCCTCCACTGCTGCTGCTGACCCCCCTCCATTGCTGCTGCTGACCCCCCTCCACTGCTGCTGCCCCCCCTCCACCTTTGCTGCTTACCCCCCCCTCCATTGCTGCTGCTGACCCCCCCTCCACTGCTGCTGACCCCCCTCGACTCCTGCTGCTGACCCCCCCTCCACTGCTGCTGCTAACCACCCCTCCACCTTTGCTGCTTACCCCCCCCTCCATTGCTGCTGCTGACCCCCCCTCCACTGCTGCTGACCCCTCCTCTACTCCTGCTGCTGACCCCCCTCCACTGCTGCTGCTGACCCCCCTCCACTGCTGCTGATCCCCCCTCCACTGCTGCTGATACCCTCTCCACTGCTGCTGCTGACCCCCCTCCACTGCTGCTGCTGATCCCCCTCCACTGCTGCTGCTGACCCCCCCTCCACTGCTGCGTTGACCGCCCTCCAGTGCTGCTGCTGACCCCTCTCCACTGCTGCTGCCCCCCCCTCCACTTTTGCTGCTTACCCCCCACTCCATTGCTGCTGCTGACCCCCCTCCACTGCTACTGACCCCCCTCGACTCCTGCTGCTGACCCCCCTCCACTACTGCTGCTGAGCCCCACTCCACTGCTGCTGATCCCCCCTCCACTGCTGCTGATCCCCCCTCCACTGCTGCTGCTGACCCCCCTCCACTGCTGCTGCTGAGCCCCACTCCACTGCTGCTGATCCCCCCTCCACTGCTGCTGATCCCCCCTCCACTGCTGCTGCTGACCCCCCTCTACTCCTGCTGCTGACCCCCCCTCCACTGCTGCTGCTGACCCCCCTCCACTGCTGTTGACCCCCTCTACTCCTGCTGCTGACCCCCCTCCACTGCTGCTGCTGACCCCCCTCCACTGCTGTTGACCCCCCTCTACTCCTGCTGCTGACCCCCCCTCCAGTGCTGCTGTTGACCCCCCTCCACTGCTGCTGCCCCCCCCCTCCACTTTTGCTGCTTACCCCCCCTCCATTGCTGCTGCTGACCCCCCTCCACTGCTGCTGACCCCCCTCGACTCCTGCTGCTGACCCCCCCTCCACTGCTGCTGCTAACCCCCCCTCCACTGCTGCTGCTGACCCCCCTCCACTGCTGCTGACCCCTCCTCTACTCCTGCTGCTGACCCCCCTCCACTGCTGCTGCTGAGCCCCCTCCACTGCTGCTGCTGACCCCCCTCCACTGCTGCTGATCCCCCCTCCACTGCTGCTGATCCCCCCTCCACTGCTGCTGCTGACCCCCCCACCCCCACTGCTGCTGCTGACCCCCCTCTACTCCTGCTGCTGATCCCCCCCTCTACTGCTGCTGCTGATCCCCCTCCACTGCTGCTGCTGACCCCCCTCTACTGCTGCTGCTGATCCCCCTCCACTGCTGCTGCTGACTCCCCCTCTACTGCTGCTGACCCCCCTCTACTCCTACTGCTGACCCCCCCTCTACTCCTGCTCTTGACCCCCCCTATACTGCTGCTGCTGACCTCCCTCTACTGCTGCTGCTGACCCCCCCTCCACTGTTGCTGCTGACCCCCCTGCCCTGTTACTGCTGACCCCTCTCTACTCCTGCTGCTGAAACCGCCCCCCCATTGGGAAACGAAACAAAGAGACAAGGGCCTTCCATTAGCATAGGTGTTCTGTTGTTCTTCATGCGACGTCTAACTGTGGCCCTATTTCTGCTTGCATGAGAAATGGTACCATTAAAACAGGGAGACATTGAGGACTGGCAGTGGGATCCCTGATGGGCATCCTCTGACGCTGGCAGAGGAACAGGCTCTGGAGATAGCAGGTGCCCAGGGCGGCCGAACAATGGTGGACTGTGAGACTGGAGTGTCCGCACATGAAAGTGAGGAGATATTGTGTTCATGTGTCCTCCGCCTCACTCCTGGAGATCCACATCACACATAGCTGGCATGCAGAGATCAGAACAACCTAACCCACAGATGTTTGTGTCCTCTCCTGCAGGTTATGGCACTTTAGAGGCAAGCTCAGCTGCTAGGACCAGGAGCCTGTCCTCTGAGGAGGAGAAGCAGTCAGAGGATGCATTGTCCCATCATTCGCCTGCACCCTCCACCAGCGCAGATTCTCTCACATCGGTAGGTCACAAGCTGGTGAGTGCACCAGACACATGCCCAAGCAGCTGATGCAGGCTGTGACAGACGAGGCCACTGACAGTTGGAGGACTGTAGGAGGCCAGGCCCATGCTGAGCCCCAGGCTGATGACAAGCCTCTGGTGTTCGCAGTACAGAACATGCTGGAGAAGTAAGGGAATATCTGGCGGAGCTGCCAGAGACCGTGCGCAGCCATGGGCGGATGATGGTGGAGTCCATGACTGCTGCCATGTCTCAGGCTTGTGAGTGCATGGCTTCCTCCATCGAAAGGTTGCCAACCCTCATGGAGAGCCAGATTCCGCGGATATGCATCGACCTGAACATCATCGCCTTGACTATGAGCTCAAAGCAGCAGTGGAAAAGTGTGTCAGGGAGAGAGTTAGAGAGAGATAGATGAGGCACCTGGAGTCTCTGACAGGACCTCTTCCATCTCAGATTAGCAGTGAGGTTCAAGTGAGCCTTGAAAGGGAGGAGGAGAGTCTACCCTCCACATCTAGGAACTCCCCTCAGGGAGCTCTGAGTGTGGACAGCATCTCCTCAGCCCCTCCACCAGTAATCCAGCTCCAGTAGCCTCAACAACTGAGGAGGCTCCTGCACCTGTGCAGGAATCCCTCCGGCAACAGGGGTCCTCCAGGCCTCAGGCTGTCAAAGGATGTCCGCCAAAGTCATTTCAGGCCAAGGGACAGCCTGATCACAGCCTGCCTCCACACCGGCTGTCAGTGCAGGGGTCGCACAGCGTAGAAGCAGACAGAAATGCATTAAGAAGAGCAGCCAGATGCACTTGGCGTTTCACGGGTGTATTAATTGTGGCCTTGTGGTTGGTTGCTCCAATTGTGTGAATAAATGGAGGTTAAAAATCCTTGCTGTAAATGGCTCCTGTTTTTATTGCTGCTTAGTCAGAAACAACCTTCGCCCTTGCTCTCTCAATGGGCTGCCAGTGTAGACACAGGCCGCATTTGGCCAGAGTCTCAGACATGTCAAAGCATGTGATGAAGCTGGGCACTGGTCACTAGAGGGCAATAGGAAAGAGATAACAGGTGGAATACAATGAAGTGAGTCTTAATTGAGTTCACTTTGAGAGGCCATCACAGCGGCAGAAACCAGGTATGTATGAGATTGACCCCTGCCTCACTTACGTGTCTCTCAATGGCCCTCACCCCCATTGCAAGGGAATCCAGATCCAGTGCTGCCTGCTCTGTAGCCTCCTCCACATCTTACTCATTAGATGAAGACTGGTGATCAATCATGACCTCTTCTTGCAAGGCCTCCCCCATCTACTATGCTGGAATGTACAGAGCACAGCAGACAACCACTGGACACGAGACCCTCGCTGGGGAATACTGCAGGACTCCACCGGATTGCTCGAGGCACTGTAATCTCATCTTCAGTAGCCCAGTGGCCTGATCGATGGTCACTCGAGTGGAGCCGTGGCAGGTGTTGTATCCTCTTCTGCATTGCGAGGGTTCCTAAAAGGCATCAGTAGCCATGTCTTGAATGGGTAGCCCTTGTCTCCGAGAATCCGTTCCTGAAGGCGAGCGGGCAACCTGAAAAGCTATGGCACCTGGGACTGTACGCAGACGTCTTGTGTGCTTACTGGAAAGCGAGCACATAACTGCAGGATACGCTTTCGGAGGTCACAGATCAGTTGCACGCTGATGGAATGGAAGCCCTTCCTGTTGGCGAAGGCTGCTGGCAGGTCTGTGGGAGCCTTGATGGCCACATGCATGCAGTTGATGACACCTTATACTTGGGGGAATCCAGCAATGACTCTGGGCCCAATGGCCCTCTCTGCCTAACTGTTAGGGTGTGTCTGGTAGCACACATAGTCACCGGACCTCTGGCATGGCTAGGCCCAACTTGGCATGGCCAGCTGCTGTCACTCTCCTATTGGAACTTCACAGGCATACCCAGCTGGTTCCTTGCCCTCCCTCCCTCTGAGCTGCTGCTGCGCAGCCCGGGGGGTCCACAAAGACTGGGTGAATGAGACCCATCCCAGCCAATATCTGCCCCTCCAATGCACTGCCCTTGGAGAGACGATCTTGCCTTGGGACTTTCCTATTGCTGCTCCCTTCTGAAGAGATGCTAATGCCCCTCTGCACTCACCCTTACAGAGATCCCAGCACCTGAGAGTGCTTTGCACCTGAGACTGGCCCACCCTTGCAGACAGCCCAGCACTGCAGGCTGGCAATGGCCTCCATTTCCCCCTCTTCCCACATATACTTCCCCCCATGGCTGCCTTCATGTGGTGTCATCGAGACCTTGCCTCGATGTCGCCACCTTTAAACGGCTGGCGATCTGAAGATACACGATCCTCGTGCGCCGTTGACTAAATTTAAAGTCCCCATAAAATTGGCTTCAATTCAATGCAAATGCATTCTAACTAGCTGTTCACCAATTCAAATTGCAGTCCTGCCACCTTGTGGTAGCAATTCTAATTTGAAGCGTTCCCGCCGCTGATAAATTCCTGAACCAGCGTCACAATGTCTGGTTTCCCGGCAAGCGCATCCACCTTGACATTTCGGCCTCCCATGCCTCCACTCCCACTCCTGCTGGCCGGATAAAATTGAGCCCTATATTTCTGGAAGGCCTTTTGGCTGCATTTGACACATGGCACATCAGTACATGCTTGTTCCCCGCTCAACTATCCACAGCTTTCTCTACACCCCGAACCCAAACTTTTAGGCCTCATGAAAAAAAAACAGCTCCACAATTCAAATTAGAGATTAAAACAAAATGAAGTTCTAAAATTATATTTGTATTTATTGGTTAATTTACATAAATATTTAGAGAAAGCATGCTGCCCAATTATGGATAATTGTGCTTCATCATGCAGAGTGCAATTGAAAACTGCGCTTCAGTGGCTTTGTATTAAAAAGGTCAAATGTCGTCCACAGGAACAATTTTTCATCTCATTTTACAAACGCTGATGACAGCGATTCACATGATATGAAAGCTAACTCTAGCTTAAAGACCTTAATGGCCGACAAAACTTTGTTTATCAGCCCTGCCTACCTCAGAAACATCATCATTCCCCCAAGCCATTTTCCCAGAGGCCGGATCTATCCAGGTCGGGGTAGGGGGGAAGGGTGCAAGCAGCGGCTACCAACTGAGGTAGGGTAAAGGCCAATTATCAGAAGCTGATTGGAATTTTCTAGTTGACATACGTGCCACCCACCCCCCCACCCCCCATGGCACGGTAGCACAGAAGCTGCCCGGAGGTGGCCTCGCGGTGGCAAACGGGGTTTGAAGGGCACCTCTCTAGGCAGACTCTGAGGCTCCAGCACCCCCCCACACACCACCGCCTACCTGGCTCCAACTGCAGCCACACGCTATCCTGTAGAAAGAGTTCCGCTCTATAGTGGTGGCCCACCAGCTGTGCCATTTTTTTATTTCAGACTTTTAATAGTTGCTGAGAGACTGCCTCAAGATGGAGATTCCTTCTCTCCCCCTTACCTGCAATGGCAGGCTGCAACTCCTTCTGGGATGGAGGGCCTCCTATTGGCCCTCCAGCTTTGAGAGCCCACCCACCATCCTTAATTCAACGGCAGGTGTGCCTTCTGGCCACTAATCGGCCAATGAAGGAAAATCACTTTGGGGTGCCTGCTCTTGACACAGTTCAGGGTCAGTACACCCATTTGACCCTGACGTTCAGGTCCCTAATGTTCAGAATCCCCCTATCCAACAGAAAAATAAAATAAATGAGTTTGATTCCCCATGATGGGAACTAATGTTGATTAAAACCTTCAACCAGCACAATTTAAGAAGGCTGTTAAGAAGGCATATGGTGTGTTAGCTTTTATTAGTAGGGGGATCGAGTTTCGGAGCCACGAGGTCATGCTGCAGCTGTCCAAAACTCTGGTGAGGCCGCACCTGGAGTATTGTGTGCAGTTCTGGTCACCGCATTATAGGAAGGATGTGGAAGCTTTGGAAAGGGTGCAGAGGAGATTTACTAGGATGTTTCCTGGTATGGAGGGAAGGTCTTACGAGGAAAGGCTGAGGGACTTGAGGTTGTTTTCATTGGAGAGAAGGAGGAGGAGAGGTGACTTAATAGAGACATATAAGATAATCAGAGGGTTAGATAGGGTGGATAGTGAGAGTCTTTTTCCTCGGATGGTGATGGCAAACACGAGGGGACATAGCTTTAAGTTGAGGGGTGATAGATATAGGACAGATGTTAGAGATAGTTTCTTTACTCAGAGAGTAGTAGGGGCGTGGAACGTCCTGCCTGCAACAGTAGTAGACTCGCCAACTTTAAGGGCATTTAAGTGGTCATTGGATAGACATATGGATGAAAATGGAATAGTGTAGGTCAGATGGTTTCACAGGTCGGCGCAACATCGAGGGCCGAAGGGCCTGTACTGCGCTGTAATGTTCTAATAAATCTAATAAATTTGAAAAACTTGGTTGTGATAGAAAACTGTTCTGTTAGCAACCTAGGTGCAAATGAAGCTTGCACTACTTAACCCAGGGTCCTGTGATATTGCTGTGTGCTGTTAGCAACATTTCTCTTATCATTCAATCTAACCTACCCCACAAATCCAAGACCCTCTTTGCAAAAGTCTATAAATAAGTGTTGGACAATGCAGAAATTCAGTCAGCTTGGTGCTGCAGACTCACATACGTAAGAATATTGACTGAGACAAACCATGATGATGGACCTTGATTTCCTGTTTTTCAACCAAATTACTATTCATTGCTTACTATAGATGGATAATTTGTCTTCCATTCCCTCTGTGAGAATGCTATCAATCTGTTACAAGCTGTTAGATTAGGACAAAGGGCAATTAATGCCCCACATGCTTACTCCTTTCTCCAATTGGCTAATTGCTTTGGTTAAAGAATTGAGTTTAGCCCTGGGCACCATATGAATATACAAACATATGATTTAGGAGCAGGAGTAGGCCACTCGGCTCCTCAAGTCTGCTCCGCCATTCAATAAGATCATGGCTAATCTGATTGTAATCTTGATTCCACATTCCTGCCGAGCCCCAATAATCTTTCATCCCCTTGCTTATCAAGAATCCATCTACCTCTGCCTTAAAAATATTTAAAGACTCTGCTTCCACTGCCTTTTGAGGAAGAGAGTTCCAAAGACCCATGACCCTATGAGAAAAAAAATTCTCCTCATCTCTGTCTTAAATGGGTGACATCTTATTTTTAAATAATGACCCCACATTCTAGATTCTCACACAAGGGGAAACATCCTTTCCACATCCAACCTGTCAAGACCCTCAGAATATTATATCTTTCAATCAAGTCACCTCTTACTCTCCTAAACTCCAGTGGATACAAGCCTGGCCTGTCCAACCTTTCCTCATAAGACAACCCGCCCATTCCAGGTACTAGTCTAGTAAACCTTCTCTGAACTGCTTCTAACACATTTACATCCTTCCTTAAATAAGGAGGCAAATACTGCACACAGTACTCCAAATGTGGTCTCACAAATGCCCTATATAACTGAAGCATGTATCAAATTCCCCTCACAATAAATAGTGAAATTCTATTAGCTTTCCTAATTACTTGCTGAACCTGCATAATAACCTTTTACAATTCATGCACGAGGACACCCAGATCCCTCTGCATCTCAGAGCTCTGCAATCTCTCACCATTTAGCTAATATGCTTCTTTTTTATTCTTCCTGGACAATTTCACATTTTCCCACATTATACCCCATTTGCCAGATCTTTGCCCACTCACTTAACCTATCTATGTCCCTTGGTAGCCTCCTTATGTCCTCTTCACAAGTTATTTTCCTACCTATCTTTGTGTCAACAACAAATTTAGCAACCATACCTTCGGTCCCTTCATCCAAGACATTTATATAAACTGTAAAATGTTGAGTCCCCAGCACAGATCCCCATGGCACACCACTCGTTACATCTTGGCATGTGTCGCTGATACACAGTCCAGATCTCACTGCAATACAGGAGTGTGATGACAACAACTGCTCTGTACACTAGGACATCCTAGTACACTAGGAATACGACAATTGTAACTGCCTTCAAGAAGGGAGATAAATCATGCTGTGGAAACTATCAAGGTATTTCCCTCTTGCCCATAGCAGGGAAAATCCTGAGATGCATTCTCCTGAATCGTCTACTTCCAGTGGCTGAGGAAATCCTCTCAGAGACATAGTGCAGCTTTAGACCTTCCAAAGGAACCTCCGACATGGTCTCTGTTGCCCGACAAATCCAGGAAAAATGTCAAGAACACCACCGGGAACTCTTAATTGCATTCATCGACCTGACCAAAGCATTTGACTCAGTAAACCCCGAAGCTCTGTGGATTGTGCTTCAAAGCTTTGGATGTCCAAGAAGCTACATCACAATCCTGCAATTGCACCATGATGATATGACTGAAACTGTCTTAAGTGGGAGATTTGAAGCAGAAGCCTTCAAAATCCAGACTGGGGTCAAGCAAGGCTCTGTGATTGCCTCCATACTACTCATCATCCTGTACTGCCTGCTTGGCATCGTCCTCCACATCCTTCTCCACAGATGAGGACTGGCGATCAATCATGTCCTATTGAAGCAAGGCATTGAAATTTCATCTTTAGCAGCCCAGTAACCTGCTCAATGATTGATCAGGGGGAACCACAGCAGGTGCTGTAACTCTCCTCTGCTGCAGTGCAAGGGTTCCTCATGGGCGTGAATAGCCATGTCTTCAATGGGTCGCCCTTGTCCCCGAGAATCCATCCCTGAAGTTGAACAGGGCACCAGAAAAGCTGTGGCACCTGGGACTGCTGAAGTAAGTCGGCATCTTGGCTGCTTCCCAGCAAATGGGCACACACCTCCAAAAAATGCTTTCGGTGATCACAGACCAGTTGACCGGTAATTGAATGGAAGACTTACAGTTTATGAAGGCGGCTGGCAACTCCATGGGAGCCTTGAAGGCCACATGCATGCAATCTATCACACCTTGCACCTGTGAAAATTAAGCGATGGCTCCCAATCCGATAGCCCTGTCCACCTAACTCTCAGTCAGTCTGGTAGCACATGTAGTATACTGTATTAAACTTGCTTATTGTATTGTAATATCTTTCGTATACTGCCTATCTGCTGCCCTCTCTGTTTTGGAGGTGTAAATAAAAGTTCCAACATGGCTGCTCCCAATCAAGACCTCATGTTTGTTTAATTGTGAATACCCAACAGAAACATAACAACGAAAGGATGGGATTGATTTTTATTTTACATTTCAATCGAGAGAATAGAGTCTGAAGAACATTCTAACACAATTTTTGGAACCCTCAAAATCGATTTTGTGGAAATTTGGGCGATTTGAAAGATTGCTCTGCGTGTGCCTGCAATTCGTGTTCAGTTCATAAAAATATGGCACTGTAGACTTATTTTGGAACAATGGGAAAATTCAACCCTAACAAAGAGAACTGGTGTAATTACGAACGAAGGTTACACATTTGGCTGCAAGCCAATAAAATCCTGGATGACGATAAGGTGAATCTTTTCCTCACGTGGATAGGCCGGATGCATATGAGATGGTATTTAACCAATGTTGCCCACAAGACCCCAGTACTTTGGACTATTCTGAAATAAATGAGATTCTGGACTCATATTATGGCTCAACAAAGAATGAAACTGCACTCGGAGTTACATTCCATGGAAGGAAGCAGTTGCCAAATGCAGATTATATTCTTGAGTTTAAAAAAAATTCTCGTCACTGTGGTTATGGTGCCAACTTAGAAGTCAACCTTGGAGACATGTTTGTTGAAGGTCTAAAGAACAGTAAAATCCAGGCCAAGTTTTTGTGTAAAGGCAATAAGCTGATGTAGAAGGAGGCCTGAGATGAGGCGACAGCCATGGAAATGGCAGGAAAAGATAACTGGAGATTGCAAGGAGGTTCTTTTCCTGAGCCGGCAGGTGGTGTCCATTGGATCTCAGTGGGAAACAGGCCACGATAACCAAGTTCACAGACTCAGTCAAAAATCTGGATGCTATCATTGCCATGGTAGCTACCAACCATCCAAATGCTCCTATTTCTAGTCAAAGTGCTATGTCTGTGGGAAAGTAGGCCAGATCCAGATGGCATGCAGAAGTAGAGGAAGCAATAATGCTCCAGGTCACAGCAATACACCAGGTTGAGGTTGTGGATGACCTAAAACTAGATCAGGCTCCTGGAACTCCTTGAATGTGCATATGTTAGATATGGAAACTGAAATCGATCCTATCGAACAGGAAGATCAATAGTTGTTCTCAATCAGAGAGCAAGAAAAAAGCATATGGATGTTGAGAGAAAAAGGACTGAAAATATAATTCCAGTGCCCCCGGTAAAAAGAAAAGTCAGATAGTCACAACTTAATGTTTATTGTCGATATAGCTGGAGCAGTGACTGTTATCTCGGGAGGAGAGTACCAGAAGTCCCTAAGTCATATTCCCTTACAAAAAACTGATGTGAAACTGACTAGTTATTCCAATAACAGTATTTCAGTATTAGATGAAGTGAGTGTTAAGGTGGAGTACAATGATGCATCCTATTATTTGCCATTGGTAGTTGTACGAGGGAACAAAGTCTCCCTGATGGGAAGAAATTGGCTTAAGGAAATACATTCAAATTGGGCCAAGTTATTTCTAGTAGAGATCAGTAAGAATACATCTGATATTGAGGAAGTGATGACTGAGCCATTTTTAGCAAATGAGTTACCCATAAATTACATACACAAATGACATGCCAGTGTCAGCCAGAGAAACTTTTGAAGAATCGTACAAGGATGTGGTACTCAGTAAAGTACTCAATTATGTCATGAATGGCTGCTCTAAAGAGTGTTGTGATGATGTTTTGAGAAGTTGGTTTGCAATTTATGGGTGGCCAGAAGTGTTGGTGTCAGATAATGGTCCACAGTTTACGTCAGAAATATTTTGAAATATTTCTGAGTAAGAATGGAGCCAAACACACTCTAATACCACCATATTACCCAGCATCAAATGGTGATAATGAAAGAAGTGTACAAATTGTGAAGAGGTATTTGCAGAAGTATTTGCTAGGTGACAAGCTAGGCAGTAATTTTCATATTCTTTTCGACACAGGCTAGACAATTTTCTGTTTTCTTACAGAAAAACCCCACAGTCTACAACAGGTTGCTCACCTTATGAGTCAGTGATTAAAACTGCTCCTCGAACAAGGTTTAGTTTGCTTAAGCTGAGGTGAATAACAAAGTAAGAGAAAAGCAAGACAGAGTGACGATGAGTTATGTTCGTGGAAGCAAGAAATTTAGAAAGTTCAGTATTGGTCCGAAGGTAATGGTGAAAACCACTAAGGTGATAAGGAGAAGTATGTGTTTGGAGTTGTTGTAAAAAAACTAGGTGTATTCACATACCTAGTGAAGTATGATGAGAGATTCTGTCAGTGTCATGTAGCTCATTTGCTTGTAAGAGGAAATCTGACAAAGGGAGAGCATGAGAAACCTCCTATAGTCAAAATTCCTACAGTCTCAAGTGAAAGTCAGAATGAAAGTGTAAGTCACAAGGAAATTGAAAGTTTGCCAGTCACACAGAATCCACTGGTGGAGCAATGTGAGTCAGGGTCTTTGATTAAGACTAATCAATCAATTTCACAGTCCCAACGATTCCGTGGAGTTGGTAGTCAACGTCAAAGTTCAGGGTCGACACAGTCTGAGATGTAGGGGTGGCACAGTGGCGCAGTGGTTAGCACTGCAGCCTCACAGCTACAGCGACCCGGATTCAGGTCTGGGTACTGCCTGTGCGGAGTTTGCAAGTTCTCCCTGTGACTGCATGGGTTTCCTCCGGGTGCTCCGGTTTCCTCCCACAGCCAAAGACTTGCAGGTTGTTAGGTAAATTGGCCATTGTAAATTGCCCCTTGTGTAGGTAGATGGTAGAAGAATGGTGGGGATGTGGTAGGGAATATGGGATTAATGTAAGATTAGCATAAATGGGTGGTTGTTGGTCGGCACAGACTTGGTGGGCCGAAGGGCCTATTTCAGTGCTGTATCTATCTATGACTCAGTGAGAAGAGTCAAGCTAATGAAAATAGAAGAAGACACCCAGACAAAAAGAGGAAGAAGTCAGAGAGGTTAATTGAAAGTATGTAGGAAGGAAGAAGAAATAAGTTGTTCCTTTCATTACTTGTTGTCAATGATGATATTTTTGTTAAAGACATACTGGTGTGAAGGAAAACATTTTTTATAACATGCAAATTACTCTGAAATATTGGTTTTATATGTTTTAGTTGTGATTACAGTAACTAATGTGCAACTCAATCTGTTAAATTTCAGAGTATTGTTATTGTATTTGGGGAAATTATGTACAAGTACCATTTTACGTTTTAATGTACTTTTCTAAGTGGGCGGGAGTGTAGTATACCGTATTAAACTGGCTTATTTTATTGTAATATCTTTTGTATACTGCCTCTTTGCTGCCTTCTCTATTTGGGAGGTATAAATAAAAATTTCGAACATGGCTGCTCCCAGTAAAGACCTCATGTTAGTTTTAGTCTGAATACACAACAGTGCACATAGTCGCCAGCCCTCTTGAACAGGGCGTTGGTCAGCTCCTTGATGCAGCAGTGGGCTGTTGCCTGGGAGACATCATACATATCCCCAGTGGATCCCTGGAAAGAGCTGGAGGCATAAAAGTTGAGTGCCAAGGTGATTGCCAAGCCCACAGGCATAGAATGTCCACCAAAGCTCATGGGTCACATCTCATCCTGCAGCATGGCGCATAAGTCGGTGATGGCCTCCCTGGAGAGCCAGTCTTCACTGATACTGGCTTTGACATCTGTAGGCAACTGAGGCGAATCCAGTACACTCTCTGCTATAATAAGCTCTTCTTGGCTGCTGTGGCTCCCCGAGTTGATCTTCACCAGATTGCCCAGCCAATGCCTGGCCCTTCCTCCCTCTGCATTTCTGCGGTGCAGGGCGGGGATCTACAAATACTGTATGTATGAGCCATGCCAGCTGGTCGAACCCCCCTCCTGTGTGCTGTCTCTGGAGACTTCTCCTTGCCATGGGCTAATACACCTCAGCACCCATGCTTGCCGTAAGGGTTGCACCCCCTCTGCTCCCACCCTTACTGTGAGGGCTGCTCCCTCTTTGCACCCACCTTGCTTCTAGGGTTGCACCACTGTCGGACAATGGCCACCGCACCCTCCTGTTTCCTTTCCTGGATTCATGTAACAGTCCCATGGCTGCCTTCCCTTGCTGGGACTAAGGCCTTGCCTCGGTGCCACCACCTTTATATGGTCTGGGATCTGAAGGCACGCGATCCCCGTGCACTGTATACTAAATAGGAAACCCCATTAAATCTGAGTCAGGCAAATACAAATATATGCTAAATACCTTTTCAGCAATTATCGTCCCATCACACTGGGATTTATTTGCTACTGTCAGTCAGTGCAAGCCTCACCCATTTTGATGAAACCAAGCTGCATTGTTATGAGGATTGCAAGCATGATTCATCTTTGAAGCAGGGTTTCCAACTCTGGCTTGACTGATCCCTGGAGGTTTCATCCTAGAATCTCCTGCCTCTAACTGCCCTGACCAGTCAAACAGCTTTTCCCCCCCATCTCTAACATTTTTATGATTAATAAACAAAAGTGTTCAAAGAAATGCAGTGAAAAAACACAACTGTTGCTCAATATCCCTATGATTTTTCTCCTAGGTTGCTTGCAGAGACTCCAGGGCAATCCTGGAGGTTATGACAACTCTACTTTGAAGGCCGAAAGTAGACAATGTCATAAGTAGACAAACAAAGCATTGTCAAAGCTAAGTGTTTAATAATCACCAAGTTTGAATAACTTTGTTGGTAATCACTTTTGACATCTTCTATGCAAAGTATTGGAGTCTGTAATGGAGGAGCTGTGATGCAAATTGGTACATTTATTGACCAGTTTATTGACAGCAGTTAGACAAATCCTTCGAACATTCAATTATGAAGTAAAAATGGAAGCTCGTGTTGTTTTACTCTTCAATCTTTGCCATTAAGCTTGTCACTTGTGATAAAAACCATGACCTAGAAATTTCGGAGCTTCCAGGGAATGTTTGAATGGTAGAGTAGGGAGGTCCAGGTGGTCCAAGGCAACCCCAACATTTGGCCTCGGAAATCATAGAGCCACCGTGGTGCCACAGTCTGCTGGCAAAGAGCAGAAAGGAGTGCTGAGAAATCAGGGCACTGCTAATGTCCCAGTGACCCCCACATGTGTCGGGGTGGTGGGCAGGAGAACAGGAGGCAATGTGTTGGATTGGAAGCCCTGATCAGGTCAGGGAGCCTGAAATCATGGTGGAGAGAGATCGAGGGGCGTGGGAGCTAGGGCGGAGATTAGATTAGATTAGATTAGAGATACAGCACTGAAACAGGCCCTTCGGCCCACCGAGTCTGTGCCGAACATCAACCACCCATTTATACTAATCCTACACTAATCCCATATTCCTACCAAACATCCCCACCTGTCCCTATATTTCCCTACCACCTACCTATACTAGTGACAATTTATAATGGCCAATTTACCTATCAACCTGCAAGTCTTTTGGCTTGTGGGAGGAAACCGGAGCACCCGGAGAAAACCCACGCAGACACAGGGAGAACTTGCAAACTCCACACAGGCAGTACCTGGAATCGAACCCGGGTCCCTGGAGCTGTGAGGCTGCGGTGCTAACCACTGCGCCACTGTGCCGCCCACAAGTGATGTGGGTATCAAGGATCTGGGGGGCCATGAGCACCAGCGAACAGTTCCTTTAATGTCGGGTCGGGAGCAGCACTCCTGTTCCTCAAGGCTCTATATTCAGTTAATTTACTTACCAACATGGACTTGATGGACTGAATGGCCTCCTTGTGTGGCATAATGACTCTATGACCTTCCTTACTTGTTGCAGGCAAACCGAGGGTTGATTTGCTTGAGTGCGTGCAAATCAATATTTGAGTGGGCAGGTGTTAGGCCTCTTATTTGCATATGCAGGATAAAGGACACCTTATGTTTATCCTTACACAGTATGGCAGGTGGTGCACCTCTTACGCGTGCTTCCTGCCCACCATTTTGAGGCCCAAGGCAGTAGCTAAAACACGAGCACTATGCAGCTCAATTTCCAGACCATAATTTCTTATTATTCAGCCTCTCTGACGATAACAACTAAAACAATGGCTTGCATTTATATAGTGTCTTTAGTGTACTAAAACATCCCAAGGCATTTCACAGGAGCGTTATCAAAGAAAATTTGACAATGAGCTGCAAAAGGAGATATCAGGACAGATGACCAGAAGTTTTGTCAAAGAGCTAAGTTCAATGAGGGCCTTAAAACAAATGTAAGATTATTAGGTTGCGAAAAGTTACTAACCAGCATACTAATTGTTAAAAACTAGCTGTAATTAACTAACAAATGACATATTATAAACTAACATTTAGCTTTATTAGAATCCTTTTTTGTAGTATGGTAAAGTGAAAATTTTAGGAAATAATGTACAATATAGACAAAATGCCAAGGCAGAGAGATTCTGTCTTATGTCAAGTTTAAATGTCAGACCTTGAGAGCTGGCAGTGACAGCCTCTGCATAGATTTGTCTCAAAGTGCAATAAGGCATCCTTGGAAAAGTACAAGCATTGAGATAAGGTGGTTAACTCAAAGACTTTTTCTATGTATTAATAGCAGAAATGCGAAGGTTAGCAATCATCACAAAACAATCCCTGGTTGGCTGAGAAAGACATTCTTTAATACAAGACTGATCACTGATTTGTATGAGGGGAGGGTTAACTGTAAAGCTGCCAGAATAAGTTGGCTTGTGACTTTGCCACTAAGTGGCAGATAATTTGAACATCAACAAGAGAACTTACAGGAGAGAGAGAGAGAGAGAGAGCCAAAGACTTGAAGACCACAAGCTGCGAGAGAGTCGTTCACTCAGTCGAGTCTACAATACGGGTTAGACTGTTAATTACTGCCTGAGTTTGAGACTATGGTTTAACAGTGAACTTATCAAACTTGTCCTTACCTTTATCTCAATAACGTCGATTCACAACAAGCTTTGTTCTGCCAAGTCTATTCCCACTTTAGAAGGGGGTATAAAACAACCTTATCTTATCAAAATCTTACAAGTGGCACCCCAGATGGGACTTGGCACGCTTTTTGGGAGAGAGGAAGGATCTCAACTTTGCGAGACTGGCCAAACATGCATCTTGGGAGGGAAAACATTTTTGGGGAGAGTGGAGACCTTAAAGGACCCACCAGTGATCCAAAGGCACTTATACGAGAATATATAAAGAGAATAGTAAGGTTTTTTTTTAGAATTAGAACATTACAGCGCAGTACAGGCCCTTCGGCCCTCGATGTTGCGCCGACCATCTGACCTACACTATTCCATTTTCATCCATATGTCTATCCAATGACCACTTAAATGCCCTTAAAGTTGGCGAGTCTACGACTGTTGCAGGAAGGACGTTCCACGCCCCTACTACTCTCTGCGTAAAGAAACTACCTCTGACATCTGTCCTATATCTTTCACCCCTCAACTTAAAGCTATGTCCCCTCGTGTTTGCCATCATCATCTGAGGAAAAAGACTCTCACTATCCACCCTATCTAACCCTCTGATTATCTTGTATGTCTCTATTAAGTCACCTCTCCTCCTCCTTCTCTCTAACGAAAACAACCCCAAGTCCCTCAGCCTTTCCTCGTAAGACCTTCCCTCCATACCAGGCAACATCCTAGTAAATCTCCTCTGCACCCTTTCCAAAGCTTCCACATCCTTCCTATAATGCGGTGACCAGAACTGCACGCAATACTCCAGGTGCGGCCTCACCAGAGTTTTGTACAGCTGCATCATGACCTCGTGGCTCCGTAACTCGATCCCCCTACTAATAAAAGCTAACACACCATAAAAAATTTCAATCAACAAAAAATGATGAAAAAGCAGTCTAGGTGGTTCCTAAGTATAAAAAAACAAAGTTTCTTTTGGGGAGAAATTAAATGGAACATTAACAAAACCTATCACTCCAGCAACACTGTTAATTGAATTTGGAATAATTTGAGATGTCGAAACTCCAGTGTAATTTAGCAAGTTACTTTTAAGAAATTAAAATGTTATCTAAGATAGAGAAAAAAATATGGTAATGCCTGGAATCAAATGGGAATGTTTGATTTCTGTTTTAAAGATATTATGAATATTGGACTGTAAAGTTTCTTAGGGCACAAAATGAAATAGAATTGTAATTAATTGGAATTGGCAAATGGATCTGGCTGATGCAAGAGCTAATAAAGGAATTTTGGGGACAAACAGTCGTGAAATTAGAATTTAAACCGTTAAATTAATATAGTGTAGAATTTCCAAGAAGCTGAGAACTTTCCAGTGAAAGTCAGGAAAGTGTAGATAAACTGTTAATTTGATAGTTTTTTCTTGGAGATATTTGTATCCTTGCCTGAGCTACATTTGAAAGTCTAGCCACTAGCCGAGACGTCAGGACCATACAGGGGGAGGTAAGCAAAGATCTCAGACAGACCACCACCACCACCACGTGCCCCCCCCCCCTTTTCTTGATCTTTTGATAAGATCGCCTGAGAGTTGAGAATGTGTGGCATGATATTTGGATACCAGTGTAAGTGTGCAGATGTGATTCGTTACATGTAAAGCAACGAACATGCAAAATGCATGGCGAAATGCATTGAAGAATGGGTCTCAAACATGTTTACCTACTTGACAAACAGCATGGCATGAAATGGGTAATGTGGCCAGTCTAGTGAGACAACATTTTACATTATCAAGGCATTGACACATAGAGAAAATGCCATCGAGAAAATGACTTTACAATAATCAGGATAAGTCAAAGACATTGGTAATGACCAGAGGAAAGACAGTTGAAGAGCTCGTAAAATAATAATATTTAGTAAGAACTATCCACAAGATGGATACCAGTAAAGAGAGAGCTAGAAAATTTTTTAAGTCCATGAATGATATTGTAATGAATGTAATATGATGCTTTTGTGACCAGTGTGATTGGGCTATGGATCCATGGATGTTGCCATCATGATTAGACGGGTTATAATCAAGGGAGGGGAGGGGAGGGGCATACATATGCAGCTGTGATGTCAGGAATCCGGGGAAGCCTGCATGTGGGTTTACCTTGGACCAAAAGTCACCGATGTGCTTATATGCATCCACTGGTGGGGTAGGAAAAGCACTAACCACGTTTACCTTCGGATGGGCATGTATTGTGTAACAACCATTGCTCAGGCAATGATCCATGGATGGAGAGAATGTCCCAGTTCAGAGTCCATCTTTTGTTTTAAACCCACCCAGACAACTACTATACTTGAGAGCGGGCAGTGACAGCCTCTGCATAGATTAGTCTCATAGTGAGATAAAACATCCTTGGAAAAGTACAAGCATTGAGATTAAGGTGGTTAACTCAAAGACTTTTTCTATGTATTAATAGCGGAAATGAGAAGGTTAGCAATCATCACAAAACAATCCCTGGTTGGCTGAGAAAGACATTCTTTAATACAAGACTGTTCACTGATTGGTATGAGAGGAAGGTTAACTGTAAAGCTGCCAGAATAAGTTGGCTCGTGACTTTGCCACTATGCGGCAGATAATTTGAACATCAACAAGAGAACCTACAGGAGAGAGAGAGAGAGCCAAAGACTTGAAGATCACAAGCTGCGAGAGAGAGTCGTTCACTCTGCCGTCCAGTCTGGGATAGACTGTTAATTACTGCCTGAGTTTGAGACTATGGTTTAACAGTGAACTTATCAAACTTGTCCTCACCTTTATCTCAATAAAGGCAATTCGCAAAAAGCTTTGTGCTGCCAAGTCTATTCCCACCTTAGAAGGGGGTATAAAACACCCTTATCTTATCAAAATCTTAGACAAGAGAATGGTAGAGAGCTGAAAAGGTTTTGGGAGGGGATTCCAGAGCTTGGGGCTGAGACAGCTGAAGGTATGGCCTCCAAAGGTGTGGCAATAGAATTCAGGGATGTGCATGAGGCTAGAATTAGAAGAATGCAGAGATCTCAAAGGATTGTAGGAAGAAAGGGAGGGTTGAGCCTATGGATGGATTTGAACATGAGGATGAGAATTTTAAATTTGAGGCACTGCTAGACAAAGTGCCAATGTAGGCCAGCGAGCATAGGGGTGAGTGTCACTTGGACTTGATGAAAGTTAGGATATGGGCAGCAGACTTTTTGATGAGCTGAAATTTATGGAGGGTGCAAGGTGAGAGGTCGGCTAGAAGAGTGTTGGAATAGTCAAGCCGTTATGTTGTTTATTTAACTTTTTTCAAGCAGTTTAAACCTCAGATAATTAGCACAACAAAATGATGACAACAGAACAGTGTAAACTTCTTCCAACGTAATATAAAGTGCAGGTAATGTTGTATGTTTTGCTAGTCTAGCTAAGAGAGATTACTGAGTCTTTGGTAAGTTTTAACAATAACTAGTCTATTACGTAATAGATAGCTTTACACAAGTAGGTCTAACTCCTCTGATGCCATGCTGCTTCTCCTTCAAGTCTCTCTCTCTCATGTGATCCCTTACATCATCATAGTGGGAGGTAATTACTCACACTGTCCCAAACATTAACCCTTTTAAACCCTTATACTATAAGGAGCTAAATCCGCACCTCGCTTCTTATACTCTGAACTCTAAAGTCTAAAGTGAACCTGTCCGGGTAGGGAAAACGGTAAAGGCTCACAACTCAGTACACTCAGTATTCTTTTAACAGTTTATTTACCACTGATAACTTACAAATATCAGTACCTTTCAAATTAAAACAATAGAAACATCGGAATCATGTTCCCATCAAGTTAAATCAATACTTACAAATGCTGTCCATTAATTTTGAATTGCACTCACCTTGTCGATCACAAAGAGGATTATATTCCCTACTGTGTGGATGATCAATCTTGCCTGCAGTTATCCTTGTAAATCACTGCTCTTGTCCCTAAACACATGTATCTTATAGTACAAAAATTATACCCATGACAGTAATTGATGCAAACCTCTCCCGCTTTTGATTGTAACTTCTTAAACCTTGCAACAATTCTACATCCTGGGCTTGTGAATAACCCATTAACTAATGAAGGTGTTTCATGGGGAAGATTCAGGCTATCAGCATCATCAGATTGATAGATGAGTTCCTCCCCAACAAAACAGTTTTTGGGATTAGCATGTCCAAGGGATGTGGGTGTCCACCCAGAAATACTGAAACTCACAGCTCATTAGCTTGTAATTTTTTTTCATTCGTTCAAGGGAGATGGGCGTCACTGGCTAGGCCAGCATTTATTGCCCATCCTTAATTGCATTGCGAAGGTGGTGGTGAGCTGCCTTCTTGAACCACTGCAGTCCTTGGGGTGTAGGGCCACCCAGAGTGCTGCTAGGAAGGGAGTTCCAGGAGTTTGACCCAGCGACAATGAAGGAACAGTGGTATAGTTCCAAGTCAGGATGGTGTGTGGCTTGAAGGGGAACTTGCAGGTGGTGGTGTTCTGATGCATCTGCAGTCCTTCTCCTTCTAGGTGGTGGAGATTGCAGGTTTGGAAGGTGCTGTCGAAGGAACCTTGGTAAGTGATTGCAGTGCATCTTGTAGATGGCGCACACTGCTGCCACTGTGCATCAGTGGTGGAGGGAGTGCATGTTTAAGGTTATGGATGGGGTAACAAGCAAGCAGGCTGCTTTGTCCTGGATGGTGTCATGTTTCTTGAGTGTTGTTGGAGCTGCACCCATCCAGGCAAGTGGAGAGGATTCCATCACACTCCTGACTTGTGCCTTGTCGATGGTGGACAGGCTTTAGGGAGCCAGGAAGTGACTTACTTGCTGCAGAATTCCCAGCCTCTGACCTGCTCTTGTAGCCACAGCATTTATGTGGCTGGTCCAGTTCAGTTTCTGGTCACTGGTAACATCCAGGATGTTGTTAGTGGGGGGATTCAGAGATGGTAATGCCATTGAATGTCAAGGGGAGATGGTTAGATTCTCTCTTGTTGGAGATGATCATTGCCTGGCACTTGTGTGGTGTGAATGTTATTTGCCACTTATCAGCCCCAGCCTGGATGTTGTCCAGGTCTTGTTGCATTTGGACATGGACTGCTGTGGAGTCGCAAATGGTGCTGAACATTGTGTAATCGTCAGCAAACGTGACCTTATGATGGAGGGGAGGTCATTGATGATGCAGTTGAAGATGGTTGGACCTAGGACACTACCCTGAGGAACTCCTGCAGTGATGTCCTGGGACTGAGATGATTGACTCCAACAACCACAGCCATCTTCCTCTGCGCTAGGTATGACTCCAACCAGTGGAGAGTTTTCCCCCTGATTCCCATTGACCTTAGTTTTGCTAGGGCTCTTTGATGCCATACTCGGTCAAATGCTGCCTTGATGTCAAGGGCAGTCACTCTCACCTCACCTCTCAATTTCAACTCTTTTGTCAATGTTTGGATCAAGGCTGTAATGTGGTCAGGAGCTGAGTGGCCCTATCAGAACCCAAACTGAGCATCAGTGAGCAGGTTATTGCTGAGCAATGGCCACTTAACAGCACTGTTGACAACCCCTTCCATCACTTTGCTGATGATCGGGAGTAGACTGATAGGCGGTAATTGGCCGGGTTGGATTTGTCCTGCTTTTTGTGCACAGGATATACCTGGGCAATTTTCCACATTGCCGGATAGATGCCAGTGCTGTCGCTGTACTGGAACAATTCGGCTAGGGGCATGGCTAATTCTGGAGCACAGGTCTTCAGTACTATTACTGTAATGTTGTCAGGGCCCATAGTCTTTGCAGTATCCAGTGCCTTCAACCATTTCTTGATATCATGTGGAGTGAATCGGATTTGCTGAAGACTGGCATCTCTGATGCTGGGGACCTCAGGAGGAGGCCGAGATGCGTCATCCACTCGTGCTATTTACAGTTTCGCTGCAGGAGTTCAATGGTTGAGATAAGTTGCGTTCTTGCTGAAGGACCAGCTACAGGGCTCGACCCCCTAGGAACTGATGCCCTAACTCCTTAGAGGATCAGTCACTTTTAAACCAACTTCTCCTGTTCTTGCCGAGCCTAGACCTCAAGTATTAACTTGTTCTGTCTCTTCTTCTTCCGCCATCTTTTTCCTGCCATCGCCAGACATAGCAAATAGATCATAATGATCAATTGGATTATGACCAGCACATGAGACATGATTCTTATCCAAAGATTTATCTTAATCATAGTTCTCCAATTCCATAATTGTTTCCAACATGGGATAATTTTAATGTTTTATATATCTTTTCCCACCTCACTTTGTCTTTATTTTAATTCCCACAATACATGCTGGGTTATACCAAGATCATTCAGTAAGTTAGCTTTTTAGCCTGAATTTCAGGTTCAAGTAGATGTAGATCATCGCCAAATTTAGCAACAAATTCTTCCGTCTTCAAATTAGAGATTGCGTCTGATACATCAATACCAGTTTCCTGTCCTAGGTGTAAGGTGGTTCTTTATATGGTTCTTTATACTGCCACCGTATAGAGTCTAGCCAGAGTGGTTCTTATACTGTATTGTTTAAACATTAATCTATATTGTATAGTAACTATATACACTCCACACTAGCTTGTGTGCCTCCATCAAAAGACACACTGTAACTGTTCTCAAGTCTCTCCTTCATGATCTCTTATCTCATCCTGGTGGGTAGTAATCTTTACATCCTCTCAAGATTAACCCTTTGATACCCTTACACTACAGCTCCTCCCCCAAGTCTTTATCCCAATATATATTTACATACTACTTTTTTATTTACATGCTACCCCATCTCCCTCCAAGTCTCTGACTTCATACTTCAACCTATCAGGAGGCTTCACAGTTCTCCCTCATCTTTTTGTCATCAGATGTGGAAGCTTGATAGTCTTTCTCTGATCCCTTGTTTCTTGACTTGGACGGCCTTTGTTGAGGTTTGTAGCATTCGGTGCTTTATGAATTTTTGGTTCATCATCTGCGTGTTCTAAATGTATGACCGATAGATGTTTTTGATGTAAAGGAATAAGATTCCTTCTGTTTCTCCGTACAGAATCTTCTTGTGTTTGTATTAGCTAAGATCGCTGTTGATTCTTGTCTTTCTGGAGAATTACCCCTTTTCTATTTTGGACTTGTACCCACACCTTTTGCCCTTCTGACAGCTTTGGTAGGTTTCTTGTACAGTATATTCTGTTATAATTATGGGTCTGTTTGTTTCGATACGACTTTTCTTTGTCTTGTACTTTCTGATAATCCTTGCTTTGCAATCCTGGAAGTAACTTCTTGAGTAGAATTGGAAGCTGTGTTTGACGTTTTCTTCCCATTAAGAGTTCTGATGGTACTAATCCACCCAATAATGTTCTGTATGTCAGAAATGCTAATTGGAAATCTTGATCATTCTTCACCATAGCTTTAATGGTTCTGACCACTCGCTCAGCTTCTCCATTTGATTGTGGATACCTAGGAGAGCTTGTTAGGTGAACAAATCCACATTCTTCTGCAAAATGCGTGAAGTAATCATTTGCAAATTGTCGTCCATTATCAGATACTATCTGATCAGGTATACCATGTGTTGTGAAAATGTCTTGTAAAAGTCTGATGACTGTTTCAGTTGTTGTTGTGTACATCCACGTAACTTCAATCCATCTTGAGAAGTAATCAACTATAATTCGATAGGATCTTCCCTCAAAGAAGAAGAAATCCATCGCCAACCATTCCCAAGGTCTAGTTGGGTATTGGATCGAAATTCAAGGTTCTCTTTGATCTTGTCTATGAACTGCACATACGTCACCATTCAAAATCATTTCTTCAATATCCTTCGAGATTCTTGGCCACCACCCGGACGCCTGAGCCCGTGCTCTACATTTAGTTATGCCCATATGACTCTGGTGTATTTTGTCCAAGATCTCTACTCTGAGTGACTCTGGAATCACCAGTCTTTCACATATACCAATATATCATCCACTATGGTAAAGTATCTTCTGTGTTCGAAGAAGATTTTCATCCTCTTATCTTTGGGACTTTGTTGTGGCCAACCTTGCTTGCAATATTGGCAGACATAGCTACATTCTTCATCTTGCCTCTGTGCCTGACAAATTTGTTGGAGTCTATTTGAACTTGCCAACCAGCGTGATGTAGTGACCTTTGAAAGTAACTCAATTTTGTTAATAAAGTTAACATCCTGTTGAGTAGGATGGTTGATCATCACTCAAGACAATACATCTGCTGTCATTTGTTGCTTGCCCTATACATATACTGTTTTGTAGGTGAAACTCATGACCCTCAACCAGAATTTCTGGATCAGTGGAGGCACCCTAGTGAGTTCCTTTTCATCGTGTAAGGAAACTAGGGGTTTGTGATCTGCCTCAATGATGACCTTTAAGCCAATAATGTAGTTTGAAAAGTTTTCACAAGCCTAAGTGACTGCGAGAGCTTCCTTCTCAATCGCAGCATATTTCATCTCTGTGTCGGATAGTGCTTGTAATAACCAAGTCTTCAACTTCTATCAGGCTGGTGCTGGAAAAGGATTGCCCCTATCCCTATGGATGAGGCATCAGCCATGATCATAGTTGCAAATGAAGGATTTGAATGGGCTAAAACATCCAGTGAAATCAACATCTCCTTGATCCGTTGCAATGCTTGTTTCTGATGTGCATCCCAGCACCATGCCTTTACTTTCCTTAGTAGTTGCCGCAAAGGTTCAGTAATTTGGGCTCAGTTAGGTAGGAATTTTGACAACTGATTGACCATACCAAGAAACCGTCGAAGATCATGAATCAAAGTAGGACTTGGAAATTTGCTGATGGCTCTTGTCTTTTGTGGATCTGCCATTATGCCTCTGCTGCTGACAATGTGTCCCAAAAACGAATGGGCATCTGAGAAAACTCACACTTCTCAGTGAGTATTACACCTTGGTCCTGCAGATGATTCAAAACTGCTCTAACCCTTCGGTTATGTTATTCCATGGACTCCCCATGAATTAGGGTGTCGTCCATATGGCAGATTACACCATCGAGGTCCTGTAGAATACTTGATATAGTTCTCTGGAATATCTCTGGTGCTGACATGATACCAAATGGAAGACGGTTAAAGCAAGATCTCCCAAAGGGAGTAATGAAGGTCATCAATAACCTTGATTTCTTATCTAATGGAATGTGCCAAAAGCCACTATTCTCTTCATGCTTTGTGAATACAGTGTTTTTATAGATAACTTTGGCAAACTTTCATCCACTGAGTTAATCAGATGGATTTCACGTGCCACCGCCTTAATAGGTTGAGTTAAATCTACACAAATGCGAAGATCCCCATTTGTTTTAGGAACTGGAACCATTCCCGAACACCAATCTGTAGGCTCAGTAACAGGAGAAATCACTCCCATCCTGGTCATGTCTTCTAGTTGATGTTGAACTTGCTGCATTCGTGGGTGCAGAATCTTTCTCGTGTGAAGAGGCAAAGTGGTTTAGCGTCTTTTTGCAACATGACACTATATCTGGTCTTCCATCTCCCTTGACCTGTGAACAATTTTAGGAATTCCTCTTGAAAGTGACTCCCGGATTCTTGTTGTTCAATCTCTTCAACTTTCTCTTTAAAATGAAGATCAATGCAAGCTCTTCTACTTAAGAGTGAGAACTCCTGATTGCTTAAGACATACAGTATTTCTAATATCTGTTTTGCCTTCTATTGAAGTGTTGCTAGTAACTTCCCCTTTACTTTAAGTACAACATCTTCCGCGCCATGTACCTGTTGGTTGCAGAATGTGTATAGATAGCCACGGATCTTTATCTGGCAGGACCGTCACGCTTGGCACATCTTACTGATGTGCACTATTCAGGTGTTGAGTTTGAAATCAGCAATATATCCATTGACATATACGTCTGCTGACGAAAATGTTTGTTTTGGATCTTGGATTTCACCCAGAAAATATTTTGATTGGTCGGCTGCAGGAGGCTTCATAACTTCATTTACCTCTCTATTCTTAACCACTTTTCCTTTAGAGGTTGTGGTAGTTGAGATTTTATTTTGGCACATTTTACTGACATGCCCTATTTTTCTGCAATAAAAGCATTCTGCACAATTGGTGGGACATTGTTCATGCCTTTGGGTAGTTTTTGCACTGGCAGGGTTTAAAGGCATCTTTCACTCTTGTCAAGCAAACCCCCCACCTGCCAAGACCGAGGCACACATTATTTCACCACATGAATAAAAACTTGTAATTGCAAGCCTTGACTGGAATGACATCGGCATTCTACCAGACAATGTTGAAATAATGGGGACCCAATAGTTGCTTCCCCAATACACAGAAGTGGTCAGACCAGTTTTAGTCATATGACTAACTGGCTGTTGCAGGGTTTTGAACTGAGAGTTTCTAATTGGAGAAAACAGGATTTGAGCTCAGACAAAGCTGTGTGCTCATGGAGTAAAGATCTCTCCTGGAACTGAAGCAATAATTACAGCCTCTCCTGTCTGCCTTCTTCCATCTCTTTCCCATGGAACTGAATCTTGTGAAGACACGTAAACTCAAAGAGAGAACCGTCTCCTATGTGAACAAGGTTTAAGATGAATACTGGACCGCAAAGAAACGCAAGACCATATCTTCAATTAAGGACTACAGCGAGTTTGAGAAACAGTAACAAGCTATTGCCTCAAACTCTTCTACTTATCTTTTCTTCTGCTTTTTTCTGTCCCTATATGCATGTGTGTATCGCGTGTGCATGGTAGCATGGGCACGTCATATATCCATAGGCGTTAACCACATTAGAATTTAAGTTTAAGGTTTAATAAATTTCATCTTTCTTCTTTAAACCAATGAAAGCCTGCTTGTGCTAATTTCTTTGCCTTATAATTGGAAAGTTGTGAACAAGGATTCACTAAGGGGGAGCTCAAAACACAGTGTGTTTAAAATTAAACCCTGTTACAATAAGACCAGGTGAAGATAGTAACAGACCCCTAGACACCTTTGGCACCTTGTCGTAACACTCTCCACTACCCCCGCAACCCCCCTCCCCCCCGCCCCCTGTACCTTTTTTCCTGGTGCCTCTTGTTCAGCCTTCTGGTGAAGGAACTGAACTGTTGTAGGAGTTTTCCTGTACCGATTTCTTTTCTCACCTCACAGGATTGGTCTGTTATTACTGTGGAAATTGAAGTCAGAATCACAAGCTTTTAATACTTTGTCAAATTTTGCTGATGTTTCATCAATACATTGTCTTGCTATTATATCATCAGCTACAGCACCAATTAACTATAATAATATATTCACTTGCACTGTTTTGGACTTGCTGTCCAATTTCGATGGATTTCTATACCTGAGGAACATTTTCCTCCATAGTACACAGTTTTGAGTCTGATTGGATCCCTCATGACTTTTGAAACTCTCTGGCACTCCCAAATTTTAATCCATTTTTACAATTTTTTATAGAATTTTTTTTTTAGAGCGTTCTCCTTTAAGAAACTCTTTTTTCTCAGGCTAGCTTGCTTTGATGTAGTGTGGCAGGTAAAATTTTTATATACTTTTTAGATTGTTCCCCTTTAAGAAACTCTTTTTTTTCAGTCTAGCTTTTTTGATGGAGTGTAGCAGATCCTTGGCAGTGTTCCCTGTTTGTATTTTTTATGGGCTTTTGGTAGGGACTTCCACTTTCTTTCAGCAGTTCATTGATGCATTTACACAGCTGTCTATTGGAATTGACAAAACTGTTCCATAAACAGTTCCAGTTGCTTTTTTTTAGCTCAAATTTATTTATTTTGTTCAAGCTTGACTGTTTTAATGATTTTTTTTTCTCTTCAGCTTAGCTGTGTTAATGGAGTCTTTGCTGTGTTTCCTGCGTTTTTTTTCTTCACTATCAGACTTCATTTTTTCAGTTTGTGTGCTTTTCAGGGTTTTCCACTTTTTTCTCTCTCGCTCACATGGAGCCTTTAGAAATTAATTTTTTAAGCTCTTCAAAGGCTTTTTTTCAACCAGGATTTCTCAATCATCGGCACAATGACTGCTTTTCAGTCACACTTCCATTCTGTGAAGCTTTCCTCTGCCTTCTACGGTATGTAGTTTGTTTTTTCTCTTCAGCTACTTGTTTTAAAGTTTCTTTTCTTCTGGCTGAAGGATGATTGTTGTTTCAAGTTTTCTCTTCTGGGTTTAGGACTATGGTCCCAGTGCTTTTCGCCATGTTATATATCGATTCTTTATGCTGCCACCGTATAGAGTCCAGCCAGAGAAGTTCTTAGACTGTATTGTTTAAACATTAAGTTTTATTGTATAGTAACTATATACACTCCACACTAGCCTGTGTGCCTCCTTCAAAAGCCACGCTGTAACTGTTCTCGAGTCTCTCCCACATGATCTCTTACATCATCCTGGTGGGTGGTAATTTTTACATTCTCTCAAGATTAACCCTTTGATACCCTTCTACGACACAAGGGTTGCTGGATCCTATGTCCTATTGATACATGAGCAGGCTCAATACAAAAGGTTGGTTGTTAACTGAGCACATCAAATTATTTCCATTCATCAAAAATTTTACAGTTGCAGTTACACATACATTCCATTCCCTCTATAAACAGAGATAATAAGTACATCTCTTCTGGATGTAGATTGCATGGTCCAATTTGCCCTCTTCCCTGAGAATCCACATGCGGATTCTTCATGGTATGTAATCTATAGGGACAAATTAATGTCTCTTTCACTTGCTGATACCCCACCAAGTCTGTAGAAATCCACATATCCTTTCCACTTGTGGAGGCATTCTAGGCTACATAAGGTGAATTGTCTTGATGCTCTGTCACTATTTGTGTCCCTTATACATCCAATGTTTTCTACTCTAAACAGGGGATATTCCCAATGTTTAGGAGTTAAAGGAGGGAATTTCAACACAATTCCTAACACTGTATCATTAGCAGGACTAACACATTTGTGATAAACGACTTGAGCCTTAATCAACCTTCAAAATTTACATATACTCACATTAGGGGAAATTTCATAATCTGTCAATTGTGTTAAATGTTCATTGCTAATCCAATCAGGTACGTATTTTTCCTCTAATTTCTTAAATTATGGCAGGTTTGTTCTACTAACCAACTCCCATACATCATGCACACATCATTCTGTGTTGCCTCCGTGCTGGCATTTTCATCTTCTTTGATGAGCTGATCCACCTTTCTAGAGTATCTAAAATAGGATTAGTAAGTTTTGTTAAATGGAGACTCATTATCAGGTGCTCATATAGTTGTAAAATAAAAACAGCAAATGCCGGAAATAGCAAGTCAGGCAATATCTGTGGAGAGAGAAGCAGAGTTAACCTTTCACGTCTGTGATCTTTCATCAGACTGGCAAAGGTTAGAAAAGCATTAGGTTTTAAGCAAGTGAAGGAGGTTGGGGTGAGGTGGGGCGGTGAGGAAGTGAACAAAAGGGGAAGGTGTTTGCTCGGGCAGGAGAGATTAAATAACAAAGCTGTCCTGGGACAAAGGCAAAGAGTGTATTCATGCTTGTGGTGAAAGACAAAGCATTAGTCCAGAGAGAGTGTTAATAGCGGAATAATGAGTAGCTCTGTCCACATGAAAAGCAGGCCAAAGACAGAAATGTTGGCATGACAGCAGGGGGGAGTGTTGAAATGGCAAGTGACTGGAAGCTCAGGGTCATGCTTTTGGACTGAGCGGAGGTGTTCCGCAAAGCGAGCATCCAATCTGCATTTGGTCTCCCCAATGTAGAGGAGACCACATTGTGAGCAGCAAATACAGTATATTAAATTGAAAGAAGTACAAGTAAATCGGTGCTTCGCCTGGAAGGAGTGTTTGGAGCCTTGGATAGTGAGGAGAGAGGAGGTAAAAGGGCAGGTATTACACCTCCTGCGATTGCATGGGCAGGTGCCGCGGGGAGGGACAAGGTGTTGTGGGTGATGGAGAGGTGGACCAGGGTATCGCGAAGGGAACAATCCCCTTGGAGTGCTGACAGTGGAGGGGAGGGGAAGATGGGCTTGATGGTGGCATCACGCTGGAAGTGGCAGAAATGGCGAAGGATGATCCTTTGGATGTGGAGGCTGGTGGGGTGGAAAATGAGAACAAGGGGAACCCTGTCATGGATCAGGGAGGGAGGGGAAGGGGTGAGGGCAGAAGTGTGGGAAATGTGTCAGACACGGTTGAGGGCCTTGTCAACCATAGTGGGGGGGTGGCGGGATCCTCGGTCGAAGAAAAAGGAAGTCACATCAGAAGCGGTGCTGTGGAAGGTTGCATCATCAGAACAGATGAGTCAGAGATGGAGAAACTGGAAGAATGGCATGGATTCCTTACAGGAGGCAGGGTGTGAAGAAGTGTAGTCGAGGTAGCTGTGGGAGTTGGTGGGCTTATAATGAATATTAGTAAGCAGCCTATCCCCAAAGATGGAGATAGAGAAGTCGAGGAAGGGAAGGGATGTGTCAGAAACAGACCATGTGAAGGTGAGAGAAGGGTAGAAATTGGAAGCAAAGTTGATGAAGTTTTCCAGTTCGGGGCGATGCAGGAAGCAACACTGACGCAGTCATCAATATATTGGAAAAAGAGGTGAGGATCATCCTCCTCCATTTCCAGCACGTCCAGCATGATACGACCACCAAGCACATCTTCCTGTCCCTCCCCTGTCAGCATTCCAAAGGGATTGTTTCCTCTGCGACACCCTAGCCCACCACTCCATCACCCCTGACACCTCCTCCCCTTCCCACAGCACCTTTCTTTGCAATCACAGGAGGTACCTGCCCTATTACCTCCTCTCTCCACACCATCCAAGGCCCCAAACACTTCTTCCAGTTGAAGCAGCGATTTACTTGTACTTCCTTCAATTTAGTATACTGTATTCGCTGCTCATAATGCGGTCACCTCTACATTGGGAGGCCAAACGCAGATAGGATGACCACTTTGTAGAACAACTCTGCTCAGTCCGAAAGCATGACCCCGAGCTTCCAGTTGTTTGCCATTTCAACACTCCCCCCTGCTCTCATGCCAACATTTCTGTCTTTGACCTGCTCCAGTGTTCCAGTGAAGATCAACGCAAGCTCGAGGAGCAGCACCTGATCTTTCCATTAAGCACTCTACAGCCTTGCAGACTGAACATTGAGTTCAATAATTTCAGAGCATGACTGGCCTTTTTTTTATTTTTATATTTTTTATTTTATTTTATTTTTAACCATGTGCCTGTTTTTCATGTGGATAGAGCGGTTCATTATTCTTCCATTAACACTCTCTCTGGACTAAAGCTTCGTCTTTCACCACTTGAACACACTCTTTGCCTTTGTCCCAGGACAGCTTTGTTATTTAATCTCTCTTGCCTTTTCCCTATCACACACCTCACCTTTTGTTCCCTTCCCCATCAACTCCCCATCACCCCCGCCCCCCCCCACCTCCCCACCCCCTTCACTTGCTTAAAACCTAATTCTTTTCTAACCTTTGCCAGTTCTGATGAAAGGTCACAGACCTGAAATGTTAACTCTGCTTTTCTTGCCACAGATGCTGCCACGCCTGCTGAGTATTTCCAGCACTTTCTGTTTTTATTTCAGATATCCAGCATCTGCAGTATTTTGCTTTTATTTTCCTCATATAGTTGTTGGGTTAACTTATTGCTTTGCTGTAAGATACTTTTGATTGCTGCTTAGCTTTCCTTAGTTCACTATTCATTGTTACTAACTCTAATCTATTATAAACCATTCCTGCTGTATTGACTGCTGTCACTATATCATTAATCTAACTCCTTCTCATCCTCATTCTTTGAGGGCTTTGGGTCATGACCACTGTAGTAGGTGGAATATATCACCTCCACTTCTTCACAATAATTTTCCAAATACGAACATACGAACATACAAATTAGGAGCAGGAGTAGGCCACTCGGCCCTTTGAACCTGCTCCGCCATTCAATAAGTTCATGGCTAAACTGATTACTCCACATTACCACCTACCCCCGATAACCTTCCACCCCCTTGCTTATCAAGAATCTATCTAGCTCAGCCTTAAAAATATTCCAAGGCACTGCTTCCACTGCCTTTTGAGGAAGAGAATTCCAAAAGACTCACGACCCTCTGAGAGAAAAAAGTTCTCCTCATCTCTGTCTAAAATGGGCGATCCCTTATTTTTAAACAGTGACCCCTAGTTCTAGATTTTCCCAGAAGGAAAAACATCCTTTCCACATCCACTCTGTCAAGATCCCTCAGGGTCTTATATGTTTCAACCAGGTTGACTCATAGTCTTCTAAATTCCAGCAGATACAAGCCTAGCCTGTCCAATCTTTCCTCATAAGACAGCCCGCCCATTCCAGGTATTAGTCTAGTAAACCTTCTCTGTACTGCCTTCAATGCATTTACATACTTCCTTAATAAGGAGACCAGTACCTGTACTCCAGATGTGGTCTCACCAATACCAATAGCTGAAGCATAACCTCCCTACTTTTGTATTCAATTCCCCTTACGATAAACGATAACATGCTATTGGCTTTCCTAATTTCATGCAGTACCTGCATATTAACCTTTTGTGATTCATGCACCAGGCCACCCAGATCCCTCTGGATCTCAGAGCTCTGCAATCTCTCACCATTTAGATAACATGCTTCTTTTGTATTTTTCTTGCCAAAGTGGACAATTTCCCACTTTCCCACATTATACTCCATTTGCTAGGTCTTTGCTCACTCACTTAACCTATCTATATCCCTTTGTAGCCTCTTTATGTCCTCTTCACAAGTTACTTTCCTACCTATCTTTGTGTCATCAGCAAATTTAGCAACCGTACCTTCGGTCCCTTCATCTAAGTCATTTATATAAATTGTAAAAAGTTGAGGCCCCAGCACTGATCCCTGTGGCACACCACTCATTACATCTTGCCAACCAGAAAATGACCCATTTATGCCTACTCTCTGTTTCCTGTTCGTTAACCAATCTTCTATCCATGCCAATATGTTACCCCTACACCATGAACTTTTATTTTCTGCAATAACCTTTGATGCAATTTTCTGCAATAACCTTATCAAATGCCTTCTGGAAATCTAAATACAATATATCCACCTGTTCCCCTTTATCCACAGCACATGGAACTCTTTCAAAAAACTCCAATAAATTGGTTAAACATGATTTCCCTTTCACAAAACCATGTTGACTCTGCCTGATTACCTTGAATTTTTCAAAATGCCCTGCTATAACGTCTTTAATAATAACTTCTAGCATTTTCCCTAAGAGAGATGTTAAGCTAACTGGCCTTTAGTTTCCTGCTTTCTGTCTCCCTCCCTTTTTGACTAAAGGAATCTTCAGATTCCCATGAATTTCCAGTGTTCCCCAAAATTTCTTCAACTGCTTTTGCCACATTTTATCAAAAACCTTTACACCAGTTCGGCCATCTTGTCTCAGTCAAATTCAAAATAACTGAAATTATCTGATAAATTACATTTTGATACAAAATCTGATCGGTTGGGTCCAATATCAGGCCATTTTTGTGTAATATTACTTACCCCTTCGTGTTTGATCTATTGTTAAGAGTCATGGGAATACAAGCAATATTTGAAATAAATGTGGGGTTTTATTATAATGTAATTGGAACATGTATACATGAATAACAGTTACTGCTACAGAGAGACTTGAACGCGTCTTACTCTGTCAGGCTCCATCATAGCGAACTGGTCTTGAGTGTCTCGCCATCACTTTCTCTGATGTAATCCCTAAGGTGGTTCACCTTTCAGGTCATCCCACAACATTTTGGGTCCTGGTATTTGCTCTGGACACTTTGCAGGTTTTTGTTGTTTTAATTTGGGTGTTTTCTTTGGTGCTGTTTTAAACTGATACATTATTACGGTTTGAAGGTTTACTTTTTCCTGACTCACACCCTTTCCTCCTACATTATTCTCAAACGCACTATGCACACAATATTATTTGCCTTCATATTGCTTATTTCAATTTGACCAGCAGTAGACTATACTACCACTTACAGAATGATTGGTTATATACAATCTTACAGATACAGCCGGTTCTGCATTTAACCTTTCCACCCTAGGTTTTCCTAGTGCAGGTGTGAGCAGTATAACATCTGTGGTGTTGTGTAAATTAGGTATTGTGCACTTGTTATCATCCCAGGGTGACTCAAAGCAACATTTTACACAAATTTGTCTCTCTTCCTTTACCTCTATCACCTTTACCAAAGCTAAATTATTGTTGCATTCTGTTGCCCCTTTTTCAAAGCTGTTATTAGGGGCATGTAAAATACAGTTCCTTGGAATATTTTTCAGCTTTGACTGTTCTCCTGGGCTAGGTGAACGTCGATGAACACCAATCTAGTTCGGAGGTCATGCTTTTGCACCACATGGTTCCCAAGAAAAGCGCTAACACTTCTCTTCACTGTTTCCTCCTTTTTCTTTCTCTTTCTGAAAAACAAAAATAAACAAAGGTTCGCTTCGTGTTGGCCCCTACTACACAATACAGGCTATGCAGATCCAATTGGTTAAACAGCATCTTACTTATTTACAGAATTTACATGCATGCCCTTGGCATTTATGACTTCTCAAGTTATATTTCGGGCCCCTAGAGTTAATACCCTCTGGGCTGCCTTTCTTCCTGTTGGCATCTCCTATTGTCATTTTCTGAGGGGCTGAGACTGATACTGGTGGCCCCTGTGGTTGTCTCTGTGGCTGTTTCACCACAGGTACACCATCATCTCCCATATTCCACCATTTTATCATAACCATAACAGTCCCTTCTGCTCGATATTGTTTCCTTTGGGGTTTGTACAGTTTCATTTGATTGATGTGAACCATTTTACCTTCTTGGGTAGTTGTACTGCATATACCATTGGGTTACTTTTTCTACAATATTATACAGACCCTTATACAGCAGTTCGAACACTCTCACTCAAGCATAATTCCTTACCATCACTTGATCCCCTGTGTCCCATTCCTGTGGTTTGTGTGGTTCTAAACTCATCTTATTAGTTCGATGTTTTCTGCCAATATTCCCTGCAGCTTGCCTACAGAGCTGCTCCAACTCCTTCTTCAGGTCTCTCACAAATCTATCCCGAGCTACTTCCTTCTCCTGTTTTTCAGTCAGATCAGGTACCAATAAGTGTTCCATTGTTCTCATGGTTCTCCCCGACATCAACTCATGAGGTGAATACCCTGTTGTATGTGATATTCATCAAGACCGGTGGTAACACTTCAGTCCATTTCATCTTTTGTTTGTCCAGTTCTTTCCTCAGTCTTTCTTTTGGGGTTCTATTCATGTGCTCTACAATTCCTGAGGTCTGCAGTTATTACTTATGTGCCATTTCTCTTCAATACCCAACAGTTTCAAAGATACTTGCATTACTTGTCCAGTAAAGTTGCTTCTCTGATCTGATTCCGCGATCCATGGTAGTCCCTATCCAGACAATAGCTCCTTTATCAGGAGTTATGAGGTAGTTAGGGTGGCGGACGACTTACATTGAAACACCTCAAACCATTTGGTGAAGTTATCTACCAGAAGTAAACAGTACTTATTCCCTCTCCTGGAAGTTGAAAGAGGTGTTATATATGTATATATTGTTATACTATATGTAAAGTGTTAGGAACTAATTAGCTTGGAACTAGTTGCAATGTGTAAGTGTTCCAGTGGCGGGGGGGGGGGGGGGGGGGGTGGTGGGGGAATCATGTTCTATGATGTAGCACAAGAACCATTTTGAACAAGGCTCCACAGCACACAGCATGGTGCTGAATTAAACAAGACTGAATCCTGCCTTTTCAAGTTTAAGTGTGATTCTTTCCAATATCTGGCACGCAGAAATGACAAAATATGGTGGCAGCGAGTGTCTGTGAGTAAACCTACAGCATTTTTAAAAGCATCAGATTGAGAAAAGTGACCCAAATTAGTGCCAGAGGAAAGAGACAGAAAAACTGAGTGACTCATGCAAAAACTCTAAAAAAAAGATCGAAATGTCAGCCGGGACAGGAATGAATGCACTGCTATAGTCCATCATGAATTGGGGAGCTGATGATGCTGTAGAAGCATTTGAGAAGTTTAAACAAAAGTGCAATTTGGCATTCAATAGTTTCCTGAAAGGCAGTAGTGAAGAGGAAAGGGTCAGCTACATCGTTCTGTGGGCTGTAGATAAAGGATTAAATTTATTTAACTGCTGGAACCTAAGCAAAGAGGACAGCAGAAACCCAGACAAAATTTTTGAAAGATTCAGCACCCATCTCCAGCCAAAATCAAATCATCGGATATACCGATATGAATTTCAAGGCTTCAGACAGGAACTAGGTGAGCCTATTGACAAATTGGTAGCAAGATTGAAAAATGCAGCCAGAAAATATAAATTTAAAGACACAGATGGACAGCTGATAGATCAACTCATTTGGGTTTCTGCATATCCTGAAGTACAGAAAGCTCTAATCGGACAGGACAAGCTCACAATATCGCAGGCTGTAGACACTGCTAGATTACATGAAGCCATGAGCAGATAGATGAAGACTCTGAGCTCCAAAATGGCTAGCCTTCAGTTAAGCCAAGACAGGCAACAGAGTCGATGCAGTGAAACAACAACTAAAGAATGTACATCAAACAGAGAGAAAGATGTGAAGGAGCTGTGGACGACCTCATGAATTGACAGATTGAAGGAAATGTCTCGCATATGGATCAATCTTCAGAGCTTGCGGAAAGACCAATCACTGAGAAAAGATGTGTAGAACAAGGCAAGAAGGTGGTAGACGAGTGTTCAGAGTCAGAGTAACAGGGTGAAGGAACAGTGAAAGAAACCAAAACATCCATACGCTGAAAGATGGCGATGGGTTTGAAAACATGATGGACATAGGAACCATAGAATTGCACAAAATGTCTAGATGTGACAGTTCCCAGAGAAAAGAAATTCACACAACCATTCAGATCAGGGAAAGGCTGAGAAATAAGCTCACAATGATAAGTCTGAAGGTGAAGATTGATACTGGAGTGCAGAGTAACATCATCCCGCTCAGACTATACCAGCAGATCTTTCCTGAAAATTTGGAGAAAAATGGTTATCCAAGGGAAGGTGCTCTGAAACTAAACAACGTCATGCTAACACCATACGGGGGAAGTGAGATTCGACAGCTAGAAACAACCCAAATCAGATGGACACACAAAGGAAAAGATGTTAACTGTATGTTCAAAGTCACAGAAATAGATGGTCCAGCTATCCTGGGGTTGAGCAGTTGTGAAGAGCTGCAGATTATCTCAGTAAACCATGAGGTGAAGGAGGTGACACTGAGGGTTGAAGACAGTGCACCCATTGAAAATTGCCCTCCGATAAGAAGCAAAGAAGATCTAGGCATAGAGATTATCACCTAGTGAATGTAACACCACTGAAACTGAGTCAAATTAGATATGAGACCAGCAGAAATGAGGAGTTACAGATGCTATCTCAGCAAGTGATCCAGGGATGGCCTGATAAGATACAGCACACACAGCCAGCAATACGGCAGTACTGGCCTCAGAGATGACATCTCACTAGAAAATGGTGTTCTGTTAGCCGGATCCGGAATAATCATACTCAAAACAATGCAGGAAGAACTTCTCCAAAAGATACACGAAGACCGTATGGGAATGGAGAAGTGTAAGCTCAGAGCCAGATCAGCTGTGTACTGGATAGGCATATACAAAGATATTGAAAATATGGTGTCTACATTCAATGTATGCCAGAAGTACAGAAACTCACAACAGGAAGAGGAGATGATAGCTACTGAAGTACCAGCCAGACCATGACATACTGTAGGAGTCGATTTATTCACACATAATCAAGAATGGTTTCTCATAGTCACAGACTACTACTCAAAATTTTCTTTTATCTGGAAGATGAAAGACTTGAGAGCCACAACATTAATCTCAGCAGTATGAGTTCCATTTTCTGAGCAAGGGATTCCTGAAAGGTTAATATGTGACAATGGCACCCAATTTCCACCCAGAGAATTTAAGGAATTCGCTGACCAGTATGGATTCAACACCATCACCTCATCACCACACTACCCACAGGGACACTGATTTATAGAAAGACACATCCAGATGGTCAAAAGAACACGTGTGAAATGCCAAGAGACGAAGGAAGACCCAAACCTGGCCTTATTGTCACTCCGATCCACACCTCTCAAGGCTGACATGAAATCACTTGCAGAGCTGTTAAATGGAAGAAAATATAAGACGCCTCTACCAAGCAAAATACATCCTTCAAGTGACCAGGAGGAAGTGCGACAACAACTCACTGAAGCACAGTTAAGGGGAGAGCAACACTTCAACAAATATGCTAAATCCCTACCCGAGCTGTTGAAAGGACAAACTGTACACGTACAGGATCCAATCATGAAAACCTGGAGCCCAGCAAAAGTTGTTGGTGAAGCTGAGACTCCAAGGTCATATATCATTGAGACTGAAACCGGTAACCAAATGAGAAGGAACAGAATCCATATTTGACCTACACCTGAGCTGAAAAAACAGAAAAGACCATCAGCAACACCGGAAACATCACTATCCAGCGAGACAACATTAACAACATCACCAGCAAGTGACACAACATCACCTGTACAGTGTGCCAACTCACCATTGAGAGCAACAAATGCCAAATCTACAAGATGGAGGCACAGCATCTTACAACCCAAGAGATACCGTGAATACTATTTTAAAAAAAGAATACATGCTATAAAAGACTCTAAAAAGGGGTTCAGATCATATCCACAAGTTGGATGACAATCTTTTTTTTACTTATATTGACAGTTATATTCATATTATGTTTTAAAGAAAGAGTGATGTTATATATGTATATATTGTTATACTATCTGTAAAGTGTTAGGAACAAATTAGCTAGGAACTAGTTATTGTGAGTAAGTGTTCCAGTGTGGGGGGTGGGGGGGGGGAAGGGGGGAGTCATGTTTTATGTAACACAAGAACCATTTTGAACCAGGTTTCAGAGCACAAAGCATGGTGCTAAATTAAACAAGACTGATTCCAGCCTTTTCCAAGTTTAAGTGTGATTCTTTCCAACATCTGGGAACCAGAAACAACATAAAGATGAAACAAGAGGTCCTATAACATCAATCTGCACACACTACCAAGGCCATTCTGATCGTCGGATGTGCCCCGAAGGTGCCTTTCCCCTCTGTGAGTCTGGATTATTGGCTGCACAAAGCAGACAATTATGACAAAAAAACCTCCACATCCTCTCTCTGATGAGGTCACCATCCCACCGCATTCACTCTTTTCCATGTTTCCTCTGCACTTGGCTGCCCTGCCACTGTCCCCCATATAGTAATCGGAGAAAATCTTCCCTCTAGACTGTAGGCACCACTCATTTGTCATTCTTAATTAATATCCCTTCTGTAATTCCCATTTCAGGTCTTCCATTGGGTCCCTCAATACTTTCTCCCTTTTCTAGTTTGCTTAACACATTCCCGAGTTGCTAGAAACTCCGTCAGTGAATTACAAACAAACATAGAATCCAAACAGACAATATATGGTTATGGGAACTCAGTTGGATGGGTTACTACATATGCTACAGCCAACTCTGCTTGCTGTGTACTCAGATGATTCGGTAATTTGAATGATGTGGCTATCTCATTATTTGGATTCCAGATTACACATGATGTCTTTCTTTCTTCCTTTTCTATATAACTGGATCCATCTACAAAGATGCCTCTCCACTGTGGGTGAATGCCCTTCTTAAATTCTCCTTCTATTTCCCACACCCCTTCTACTGTACAATGACGTGGTTTTCTCATGTAGTCCATATTTATTGTGAAGTTCGGGTGGTTCAATGATTCCACCTTCAGATCATATGACCCCAATAACACAGTCCATCTACTAATAATAGGGCTGGATACTGTTCTTTTCAAAATTCTCCCGTCTACTAATAATCACGTTGGAGTATGTTGCGTTGTCAAGGTTATCGTGGCAGTTTCTGTAAATACAGTAAGTACAGCCCCGTAGGCAGCTAAAAGATGTCTCTCACAGGATGAGTATGTCATTAATCCCAGAGTTAATGTCCGGGAAGCATATGCTACTGGTCTAAGTTTCACATGGGCTGATTGTAAAAATACTGCACTCAAACTAGCTCCCATGGCTTCACATTCTCGCCAGAAATTCCACAGAGGGTCTATTGTTCACAAAGCTGGTCTGCTTGCAGCTTTCCTTAAGTGTGTGAAAAGCCCCCTCACATTCCTCTGTCCACTCGCATTTGGCTGACTTCTGTGTTAATGTGTACAATGGTCTAGCTATACCTCATAATTTTCTATAAACTCACCACAATATCCCGCCAGTCCTAAAAATGATCTTAAAGATGAAACATCGGGAGGGATTTTATGGGGCTTGCAGGAATGGTTTTGGTGGCGGGTGTGGTGACTTAATTAGGCGTGAGTTAATATTTCAGTTTTCCGACGGTGGGTTTTCGTTTTGCAATCAGCAGGGTGTTTGTGGCAGTCCGGGTTTCCCCCCGTATGGTCGTGGATCACAGCTTTGCATGCATTTCCATAGCATGAATACTCATTAGTGTGCAATTATCTCAAATTAAGTCCTACCTGCCAGATTATGTTAGTGGCGAATGGGAATGTCGTGGCACCCGGTTCACATTCATTTAAAGGTGGTGTACACCAGTCGCCTTTGTGCAGTTGTGTCTGAGATCCGTGGTTTTCTTTCTTGAACTCTTCGGCACAAGGAATTCCAACATTGGAATGGATGTTTGGTTCCAGGCTGGGTGCCATCAAGGGTGATTCTTGTCAGGGAGCAGGGGAGGGATTGTTGTTGTATCCAGGGTCTGTACTAGGTGATGTTGATGATACAATAGTCTGGGGGCGGGGGCTTGTGTTTTGCAAAGTCGATTAGAGTTATGGTGAGGACGGGCCTAAAGGGAGGGCTGAGTGCGGTCCACGTCAGGGTGATGTGGTGCAAACTCAGGGTACTGGCTGGAGGAGAGAGTCACAGTCAAAGGGGGCAGTTGGATTTGGTAGGATGGAAGGTCAAGAGTAAGGTTTGGATATTCAATATGTTCAAGAGGGGACGTGGGCTCGACCATGACATCCAGTTCGATTTGAGGAGGATCAGGGGTTAGAGTAGGCATGTCGATGGTCACGGCTATAGGAACAGGGGGGAAGGATGGCGTGTATAAATTTATCATTATGCAGTCCAAGGTAATGGGGGGGGATGTTCAAGGGTCACAGAGGGAAGGTGTAAGGTAATGTTGGGTGGGTCAAGGGTGATGGGTGCAGGCTGGAAGATGGCAGTAGGAGGTTGGAAGGTGGGGAAACTCACCTGGAATGACAGGTGTACCATTTTGCGAAATGATACTGCAAACCATGTGTCCATTCAAGCATGTCAAGTCAATTGGGAGGAGACCAATGATGGTTGGGTGGAATACAGGCTGTGTGCAGTGTGACTTGCCTACAAGCTATCTGCTCATTATTCTAATGGAACAACTTCATGATAAAGCGCGGGAGAATTTTAACATGGGTCTTACTTCAGAAGTTGCATAGCTGCAAAGGCATGGGTCTCATACAACCAACTAATCTCCGAACACAGGAAGAAGAGCCGAGGATATGACTGACGAGGGCTCTTGCAGCTCCCTGCTGATAATACAACGACAGCAGCAGGCAACACAGGAGGGGAGACAGCTCAGAATGATGCCATCCAGGGAAGGCATTATGGAAGACTGGGGCTGGGATGTGAGCTCATCCTGAGGACAAGGACAAACTTCCTTCAGATGTCCGAGATTCCATTCCAGAGATGCCTGAGTATGTCACGTGACTTGCTCAATGAAATTTGTGCAAACAATCATCACGACCTGCAACCATGTGGTTCTGGTAGGATTCCCATGCCAGTTGCCTTAAATATTACTGAAGTGCTCAAATTGTTTGCTACAATTGCTTTCCATGGCTCAGTAGCCAACATATGTGGTATATCACAGGCTGCTACTCATAAGTGAGTCAAAGAGGTGACCAATGCCCTATACTGTTGTGACAATGATTTCATCTATTTCCCAGTAAACGACGACAGCCAGGCAGCAATGTCAGCGGCCTTCGGTGCCATCACTCGTTTCCCTATAGTGCAAGGGGTGATCAACGAGAACATTATATTTGGACATTTCAGCAAAGAGTGATGCACTTACATAATTAAAGCTCAAATATGTGATGATTCAACCTCACAGAATGATCATTTCTGTATTGTAGAAGGACACCTGCAGGAACAGCAACAATAGCAGCAGCAGTGGAGATGACCTTAAAGCTCTTTTCGATTGGAACTTGGTTGCAAACTACCTGCCTCTCCATGGTAATAGTATCTGGCATCCAGAGATTTCCCATGGAACATAAGATGCTGAGCCATTAGATCATTTTGATTAGACCGGCATATCAAGAATGCGATGGAGCTGCAGCAGCTAGGATTTGCAAGAGAGACCCGACAGAACCTACATTGGAAGGCATGTCTCTACGGAATAATGCAAAACATCTTCATGAAGCAAGCAGCTGTCACTAAAGATGAAGCACAAATGTGAACTATAGCATTTCAATAGTCTTTCAATGAAATACTTTGAAAGCATAAATGCTTGCCAGCCATAAGGCATAAGCATAACCCTGTTCAGATTACTAACTTAAAATGAGCAACGGCATTGTATGAGAGAGCAAATCAAATAAATGTAACTCTTTTTCTGATTAATTCGTGGGATGTTGGCGTCACTGGCTAGGCCAGCATTTATTGCCCATCCCTAGTTGTCCTTGAGAAGGTGGTGGTGAGCTGCCTTCTTGAATCACTGCAGTCCATGGGGAGTAAGTACACCCACAGTGCTGTAAGGAAGGGAGTTCCAGGATTTTGACCCTGCGAAAGTGAAGGAACGGCGATATAGTTCCAAGTCAGGATGGTGTGTGACTTGGAGGGAGGCTTGCAGGTAGTGGTGTTCTGATGCATCTGCAGCCCTTGTCCTTATAGGTGGTAGAGGTTGCGGGATTGGAAGGTGCTGTTGAAGGAGCCTTGGTGAGTCTCTACCGTGCATCTATAGATGGTACACACTGTTGCCACTGTGTGTCGATGGTGCAGGGATTGAATGTTTGTGGATGGGGTGCCAATTAAGCGGGCTGCTTTGTCCTGGATGGTGTTGAGCTTCTTGAGTGTTGTTGGAGCTGCACCCACCCAGGCAAGTGTAGAGTATTCCATCACACTCCTGACTTTGGCCTTGTAGATGGTGGACAGGCATTAAGAAAACAGGAGATGAGTTACTTGTTGCAGAATTCCCAGCCTCTGACCTGCTCTTGTCGCCACAGCATTTATGTGGCTGGTGCAGTTCAGTTTCTGGTCACTGGTAACATCCAGGATGTTGACAGTGGGTGATTCGGAGATGGTAATGCCGTTGAATGTCAAGGGGAGAAGGTTAGATTCTCTCTTGTTTGAGATTGTCATTGCCTGGCACTTGTGTGGCATGAATGTTACTTGCCACTTATCAGTCCAAACCTGGATGTTGTCCCGGTCTTGCTGCAAATAGACACGGGCTGCCTCAATATCTGAGGAGTCGCAAATGGTGCTGAACATTGTGCAATCATCAGCAAACATTCCATTCTGACCATATGATGGAGGGAAGGTCATTGATGAAACAGCTGAAGATGGTTGAGCCTAGGACACTAGCCTGAAGGAACTCTTGCAGTGATGTACTGGGACTGAGATGATTGACCTCCAACAACTACAACCATCTTCCCTTGTGCTAGGTAGGACTCCAACAAGTGGAGAATTTTCCCCCTGATTCCCATTGACTCCAGTTTTGCTAGGGCTCCTTGATGTCATGCTCAGTCAAATGCTGTCTTGATGTCAAGGGCAGTCACTCTCATCTCACCTCTTGAATTCAGCTCTTTTGTCCATGTTTGGACCAAGGCTGTAATGAGCTCAGGAGCTGAGTGGCCCTGGCAGAACACAAACTGAGCGTAAGTAAGCAGGTTATTGCTGAGTGTGTTAATGCTTGTGGTGAAAGACAAAGCATTAGTCCCCTTTCACTTGCTTAAAACCTAATTCTTTTCTAACCTTTGCCAGTTCTGATGAAAGGTCACAGACCTGAAACGATAACTTTGTTTCTCTCTCCACAGATGCTGCCTGACCTGCTGAGTATTTCCAGCATTTTCTGTTTTTATTACAAGACTGCACCTAGCCCTGTTGCTGAGGTGTCCACTGCTATAATGGTTGGTAACTTTGGGTCATAATACCCTAATACCTCTGAAGAAAGTAGTTTCTGCTTGATTTTTTTCAAAAGATTCTTGTTGAATCTTGCTCCAAAACCAGGCCTTGTCATTCTTTAACAATTGTCATTGTGGTTCATTTATCATAGCTCGATTCAGCAGAAACTTTCCCACCTGACTGACCATGCCCACAAACCTTGCCAATTGTGTGATGTTTTTAGGCTCAAGAAAGTCTCTTATGACTTTTCTCTTTTAAGGATCCGCTCTGATGCCTGACCCATCAATAATATGTCCTAGCAATCTCACCATTTGTTGTGAAGAGACACATTTTTCATTCAATGTGAGACCTGCTTCCTGCAGTCTTTGCAACACTGCTTTCATTCGCATCATGTTCCTGCTGATTGGCCCCATGGATCAACACATCGTCTATGTGGCAGATGATCCCATTCAATCCTTCCAGGATTCTGGATACTGTTCTTTAGAAAAATTCTGGCGCTGATATAATTCTGAAAGGTAATCTGTTAAAATAGAATCTTGCAAATGGTGTTATAAAGGTTTCAAGATCCTCATCCAAAGGTACTTGCCAAAATCCACCGTTAGCATCTAACTGAGTGAAAATCGTGCTTTTCCCTGGCTTTGCCGGACTCTGATCCACTGATGCCAATGGATGTATTTCTCTCTCTATTGCCTTGTTTAATTGTGTAAGGTCTACACAAATTCGAATGGACCCATTTAGTTTCTTCACTGGAACCATACTCGGAGCACCATCCTGTAGGCTTAGTAATTGGTGAGATGACTCCCCACTTGGTCATTAACTTGATTTCTTTCTTAACCTTCCCTAGGAATGTGTGTGGAACTTTTCTCGGTTCTGCATCCTTTCTTGATGCAATGCGGTAGGCTGTTTATAGTTTTCCCAATCCTTTGGATAATTTAGGGAATTAGCCCTAAAATTCCTTGGCTGTTCCTCTATACCTTTCAAGCTCTTCAACTTTGCATATTAACTGTAAATCTATGCAAGCTTTTCTGCTTAATAGGGAGCAATTCTGATTTTCGATATATAATATCTCAGGAATTTCTTTTCCCCAGTAACACAGAATCATTTTTAACTTTCCTATTACCTTCAGCTTGATGCCTCCAGGTCCATACATTTTTTTACCTGTAGGTCTGATGCTTACTTTCTTCAGTCACGGCCCATGTCAGCCAGTACTGAAACTGTTGCTCCAGTGTCCAGTTTAAATCTTGTCTGATAACCTTCTACAAGAATCTCTGCCGTACAGAAATCTTCACTTGCTCCCTGGATTTCTCCTAGAAACAGTAATTCAACACATTGTCCATCTTGTGACTTTGTTAACTTTTTTATTTGCTTTGAATTTGCCTTTTATATTTTGCAGCCCTGGTTTCTTGCTGTGGTATACCAATTAGAAATGCCCCCTCTTTTTACATACAGACACTCCTTTTCTCTGGCTGGGCAATTTTCCCCCTGGGCCTCACTCGGCCACACCTACTGCAGTGAGACGCTGCTACCTGGAGATGCTCTTCCTGTCTTTGACTGCCATTTTTCGTCTTTGCTTTCTTTAGGTATTCAGTGGAGTCTGCTACTTTCAAGATCGGGCTTTCCCTGTCCCCTCGAATGACAACACAGTTACATTTCCTAACCTGTGCTTGCCTACTTTTGAATTGTTTTGGTTAATGTAAGATCATCTCTCGACTGCAGATGATCCGAGAGCACTTTGTCTGCCACTCTGACCATGATCCTATTTCTAATTAACTCTTCCCGCAAACTGCCTTATTCACAATCTTCAGTGAGCTTATATCAGTCATTGATAAAAGAATCAATAAGTTCTCCAATCTGCTGAGACTGTTTATTAAACTTGGCGTGCTCAACGATCATGTTTTTTCATATGTTAAAGTAAGACTCCCTAGTCTTAATAACCTCCTTGTATGTAGTTTTTCTTCATCTATACCCTGTGTTATGAGGATGTCTTCTGCATAGTCCCCCCATGGCATGTAATAATGTCCTGACCTGCCCTTTGTCTGCCTTCTGTGGGAGACCCAATGCAGTACATAACCTAGGAAATCTTTGGACCCATTTCGGCCACGCCTCTGCTTAGTTCTGTCCAGCTACTTTCTCAAAGTTAAGGTAAGGTAAGGGCAGTGACTTTTCCATTTCTTCTTCAGTTTACCATTGCTACCAATATTTTGATGCTAGTTACTCTTATAACAGAATATCTGAGAGATTAACAGTTACAGGAACAGATGTTAATTGACACACGTCTTGCATCTTGCTTCCACTTATACTCTCCATGAGGTTCTGTACAAGTTCTTTTACATCACGTCCTGTGATGACACTCAGATACTATTTACATATTCTGCCTAGTAACAGCCCTATATTCCATTATACTACACCCCACATTCACTTTTCCCACAAGTTTTGTTCCTTCATATCTCCATTGTCTCCCTGGCTCTGTTTAGCTGCCGGGTCTAGATGTACCTGGGATTTCTTCTCCTGTACTTTCCCTTTCTTCCCCTTTTCTACCTTGTTCCTACCCTGATTGTCCTGTTTATCCTCACAAAACATATTCAAATTCCTCTATCCCCAAGCATCTATCATGCCTGCATTTCCCAAATCAAACCCTGACATCACTGTATTAGTAATGGATTCCATGCGATCTATAAGAGCTCTTAACCATCGGCGGAGATCATCTCCTGCCAGTTGATTCCGATCCAACCCTCCTCTTTGTGTTTCATTATAAACAGGCCACAATCTGTTAGCAAACACTTCTGTATGTTCCTCCTCTCCCTGCATAGTTTGTGCCATGATCTTAAATGAATCACCCCTTCCATACCCACAAGCTTCTCTAACGTGTCACTTAGTATCGCCCCAAGTTACTGTCGGTTGTGCGTACATGGTGTCTTGGGGTAGTCCGGCCAGGACTGCCCCCATCAAGACTTAAAAAGCAAACACCTTTTTTCTCGGACTTGTCCAAACCTTGTATCGCAGCCATCGTCTCTAAATGTAAAGAGTGCCCTTTTACATCCCCTCCCCGTCTGAGGATTCCTAAATCCTTTGCTGCTTCCCTTAATTGTGAGGGAGTATAAGCTTCATTATAATTTAATACCACCAGGATTCCTCCAGCCACCGGTATTGTTTTTGTGTGCTACACATTACACCTCACCCTAAATGACAAACGCTTTCCTCTTCACCTTTCACAACTTCCTTTTCTACCGTCTCCCACCATTATCTAATGCATTCCCTTCTTTCGCAAACAATACTTTGCTGTCTCTGTAGCTTGTGCTGGAGCCGTTCAATCTCTTTCTCACATGTTGAATGATCAGCACAGTTCTCAAGTTCCTTGTGCTGCTGTCACAGCAGCCGGAACTCTGCCTTTAAACCACAACATTCTTGACACACGCAACTATTTTCTTCCCCTTCACTATCCACTTCTTCCCGCAGGTGCCTGCACTGGTGTCACCCATAGCTCAGTGGGCAGCACTCTCCCATCTGAATTACAACGTTCTACGTTCAAGTCCTGTTCCAGGGCTTGAGCACCAAAATCAAGACTAACGCTCCCTAAGCTGCACTTTTAAATGAGATGTTAAACTGAAGCCTGCTTGCGTGGATGTATAAGATCCCTTAGTAATATTTCAAAGTAGAGCAGGGGAGTAATTCCTGCTGTCCTGTCCAATATTTAAAATAATAAGAGGTAGGCCATTTAAGACTGAGCTGAAGAGGAATTTCTTCACTCAGAATGTGGTGAATCTTTGGAAATCTCTACTCCAAAGGGCTGTGGAAGCTGAATGACTGAACATGTTCAGGACAGAAATCAATAGATTTCTGGAGACAAATGGCATCAAGGGATATGGAGATAGTGTAGGAAAGTGGCGTTGATGTAGATGATTAGATTTGATTTAATTGAATGGCAGCGCAGGCTCAATGGGCTAAATAACCTACTCCTGTTCCTATCAACCATCTGTACTTCTAGGTAGCTGCACCTCATCTCCACCTGTTTCCTTTCTTCTTCTCTTTCCTGTCTAGTCTCTGTCAATTCTTTCATCAATCTCACGATTACAGCGACCTTTGCCTGCAACGTTTCTTCATATTGCCGATGTTCTTGTGCTTATATTTATATTCTTATATTCTTGGGAACTCTGAGTGTCAAGGGATATAGAGGATTAGATAAGGAAATAAAAGGAGGCTCATGGCAGATTCAGAGTGCTGAAAACAGCGGAGGCCCCACAGGAGTATAGAAAGTGTCGGGGGGTACTTAAAAAAGTAAATAGGAGAGCGAAAAGGGGACATGAAAAAACACTGGCAGGCAAGATAAAGGAAAATCCCAAGGCGTTTTATAAGTATATTAAGGGCAAGAGGATAAGCAGGGAAAGAGTAGGGCCCATTAGGGACTAAAGTGGCAATCTGTGTGTGGAGCTGGAGGACGCAGGTGAGGTTTTAAATTATTAATTTTCATCTGTGTTCACTATGGAGAAGGACAATGTAGGTGTAGAGATCAGGGGAAGTGGGGGGTGGTGTTGTGATATACTCGAACAAATTAGCATTGAAAGAGAGGAAGCATTAGCTGTTTTAGCGGGCTTAAACGTGGATAAATCCCCAGGCCCAGATGAGATGTATCCCAGGCTGCAATGTGAGGCAAGGGAGGAGATAGCAGGGGCTCTGAAACAAATTTTCAAATCCTTTCTGGCCACAGGAGAGGTACCAGAGGACTGGAGGACAGCAAATGTGGTACCATTATTCAAGAAGGGTAGTAGGGATAAACCAGGTAATTACAGGCTGGTGAGTCTAACATCAGTGGTAGGGAAGCTATTGGAAAAAATTCTGAGGGACAGGATTAATCTCCACTTGGAGAGGCAGGGATTAATCAGGGACAGTCAGCATGGCTTTGTCAGGGGGAGATCGTGTCTAACAAACTTGATTGAATTTTTCAAGGTGGTGACTAGATGTGTAGATGAGGGTAAGGCACTTGATGTAGTCTACATGGACTTCAGTAAGGCTTTTGATAAGGTCCCGCATGTGAGATTGGTTAAGAAGGTAAGAGCCCATGGGATCCAGGGCAATTTGGCAAATTGGATTCAAAATTGGCTTAGTGGCAGGAGGCAGAGGGCGATGATCGAGGGTTGTTTTTGCGAGTGGAAGCCTGTGATCAGTGGTGTACCGCAGGAATCAGTGCTGGAACCCTTGCCGTTTGTAGTGTACATTCATGATTTAGACTTGAATATAGGAGGTATGATCAGTAAATTCACAGATGGTGTTTCGAAAATTGGTGGTGTCGTAAATAGTGAGGAGGAAAGCCTTAGATTACAGGACGATATAGATGGGCTGGTGAGATGGCGGAGCAGTGGCAAATGGAATTTAATCCTGAGAAGTGTGAGGTGATGCATTTGGGAGGACTAACAAGGCAATGGAATATACAATGGATGGTAGGACCCTAGGATGTACAAAGGGTCAGAGGGACCTTGGTGTACTTATCCATAGATCACTGAAGGCAGCAGCACAGGTAGATAAGGTGGTTAGGAAGGCATATAGGATACTTGCCTTTATTAGCCAAGGGATAGAATATAAGAGGAGGGAGGTTATGATGAAGCTGTATTAAACGTTAGTTTGGCCACAGCTGGAGTACTGTGTACGGTTCTGGGCATCACACTATAGGATGTGATTGCACTGGAGAAGGTGCAGAGGAGATTCACCAGGATGTTGCCTGGGCTGGAGCATTTCAGCTATGAAAAGAAACTGGATAGGCAAGGATTGTTTTCCTTACAGCAGAGAAGGCTGAGGGAGGACCTGATTGAGGTATACAAAATTATGAGGGGCATTGATAGGATAGATAGGAAGAAACTTTTTCCCTTAGCGCAGGGGTCAATAACCAGGGGGCATAGATTTAAGGTAAGGGGCTGGAGGTTTTTAGGGTATTTGAGGAAAAAAAAATTCTGTCAGCGGGTGTTTGGAATCTGGAACACACTGCCTGGAGGAGTGGTAGAGGCAGGAACCCTCACAACATTTAAGAAGTACTTAGATGAGCACTTGAAACGCCATAGCATAAGAGGCTATGGGCCAAGTGCTGGAAAATGGGATTGGAATAGATAGGTGCTTGATGGCCGGGACAGACATGATGGGCCGAAGGGCCTGTTTCTGTGCTGTATAACACTATGACTCTAACTGTTGCATTTTTCACCTAAAGGCCAACAACCACACGTGGTGTATCCATTTTGGCTTCCGCTTGGTCATAGGAGTTTTCCTCCCATTCCTCAGCTTCTTTTAGAGGGTTGGATGCAGCTGAGATGACTTGTACCCATGCCGCTTTCAAAAGTGATTTCTTACCCAAATACTGTTCCACCCTCTCTTCCATTTCCCCCTATCAGGCCCCATGCTGGACACCATTAAGTCTATAGGTAGGTGAATCCACACCTCCTGTCTTATACTCTTAGCTCTAAAGTCCAAGCTGAACCCATCTCGGTATGGAAAATGGTAAAGGCTCACAACTCAGTACATTCAGTATTCTTTTAACAGTTTATTGTACCATTGATAACTGATAAACATCAGTACCCTGCTCCATTCAAGATAAATCAATACTGACAAACGCTGACAACTGAAAAACAATACTGACAAGTCCCTTAACTTCCAAACTGCACTCACCCTGTCGATCACTCGGAGGAGTATGTTCCCATCTCTGTGGATGATCGAACCCGCCTGCGGTTCCCTTGCAAGTCACTGGTCTTGTCCCTAAACACACGTTTCTTCGAGTACAAAAATCACACCCGTGGCCCTGATTGACGCAAATCCCTCCCACTTTTGATTGTAACTTCTTAAATCTTGCACCAATTTTACATCCTGGGTTTGTGAAGAGCCCACTAACTTATGAAGGTGTTTTTTGATGGGGACGATTCTGGTTTATCAGCATCATCAGATTGGTGGATGAGTTTCACCCAAATGGAACAATTTTTGGGATTAGCATTTCCAAGGGCTGTGGTGTCCACCCAGATATACTGGAACCTAAAGCCTGGCTCAGGTATTAAATTAAAACACGTCACAGGCCCGACCCAACCACAGCCAACCCAAACTCGACCTGGGCCCGAGTCCTTTAATATTTTTTCGCGCCCAACCCGACCCGACACAAATTTCCTGCAGCTGGAGTTGTGGGGACTCATGGGTGAGCCTGATCCCGTGACTTCCCGGAAGCTGGACTGTCCAGCCCGAACCGACCCGAGCCCGAAGGCTGGACACGGAATATAGACCCGAACCCGACACATGTTGTCGGATCCAGTCCGGTTCAGATTGGGTAGCCAAGCTTTACTGGAACTTACAGTTCATTAGCTGGTAGGTGCTATTACAGTTTGGCTGCAGGTGTTCAATGGTCGGGATAAGTCACTTGAACCTGGATAGACGCATACCGTTGTGTGGTCTGATTGTATCAGTTATCTCTTGACTAGTATATTCATGAAGTCACTCCATTGTGTCTGTGTTTCATTTCAATTCCCAGCTTGTTTTTTTTAAGTTGAGTTACAAAGCCTTGTGGGAACCTGGGATGCGAAAACTGTCAAATTTCCAACATTTGTCCATTACAAACGGCCTTTTTGCAGTTCCATCCCTGGAACTTTAAATGTTGGCTTCCTTTAAGTTAAATGCATTCTTGCTGAAGGACCAGCTACAAAAGCTGATGTTTATTATGCAGAACCATTCACATCCTGTCACTGATCTGCGCAGCTACTGTTGTATGTTATCGAAGGTTTTGTATCTTTATATGTGTGATATTGTAGTTAGCCTGTAAAACTGCAAACTGGTGCAGGACAAATGGCAGCATTTATCATAAATGATAAATGATAAATGGCACAATGGACCAACCAGAAACACACAGGACAGCCACATTGGATGTTGTACCTACACTGAGTTTTTCACAAATAAAAAATATTTAAATGAAGTTTCAAGTTCATTGTAGATAAACTACTCGAGCTGAACTCCTGATGTTGGTTTGAAGTCTGAGGATAACAAACAGGACGCAGAGCAGGAATGGAACAAGGCCAGAGAAAGTGCAAGTGCACAGCAAACTACATCATAACACGGCTGTAGAATGGTAAGAAGAAATTCTGAAGTAGGATCAGACAGAGAGAGAGGAGAATAAATGCAGTGAAGAAAAAGAAAAGTTGGAAGGAAGAAGGACTAACCTGAGAGGGTGCAACCTGTTGACTATTGTCCACCTTTAGCATTGAGCAGAACCTGATCCAGGAAAGTGATGAGCAATGCCACAGGGGACCAACTAGACCTGTTTTCAGTTTGGTTAGAATTCTCATTACAACACCTATAGACACAGAACTCAGTTATGTGTTGCAAAAGGTTTTGGACTTCTGTGTGTTTTAAAAATAGGGGGAAAAAAAGGATTTTCAGAAGACACCTGCAAATAGTTGGAATTTCTGCAATGTTTTGAAAGGAAGTTCATAACAAAAGATGAACTTTATGGATGCTTTGAAAGGAAGTTCAACTTGTACAAGGACAGGAAAGCAGGCAGTTTCAAGGAAACCACAGGGATTTGACCTTCCTCAGAGCAGTTTTTGTTTTGAAACAAGAGACGCTGGGCTGGATTTTAAAGCCCCTCCACCGTTGGGAGCATTGGCAGGGGCGGGCAATGAAGATCAGTGCGGCGGCAGGGCCTGTGCCGATCTCGATGGCGGTGGCGAGGCCTCATGGCATCCGCCCAGTCGCCCGGTGATGGGACTCCCATTTCAATATGTGAACTCATTTTCACACCTGATTTAATGAGGGTCCCGTTGTCTTTTTAATCGCCGCATCAATCTACATTCGGGCGGCCAACAATGCCGCGCCTTCGAATCCCCATTCGGGGAAACGTGGCGCGACACCTGTGGGAGGGAGGGAGGAGGTTTTCTTCTCTGTGCAGGAAAGGGGGAGCGAGTAACATTGCTGCGGAATGATTGGGGGAGTGGTGATGGGAAGGGATGAACCTTGGGGAGGGAAAGGTCAAATTCTTGATAAATGAATTCCAGGGGGAAAAGGACAGGAACATTTTGAGATGCCATTTGGGGATGGGAAAACAAATTTAAAGGTAATTTATTTCTGCTTTTTGGTAATTTAACTGCCTGGCCCTTTAATTTTTAAATCTCCATTAAGGGCTGAAAGCCCTTTAAAAATGGCGCCTGCACATTGGCACCAGACGCCGGTGATGGTGACGGCTCGCCCACCTCCTCCAGGTCATCACAGGGGGCGGGCATCATGGCCATGCAACTGAGCCGCCGCGTTTGAAATTGCGGCGGCTCCCCGTGACGCAGTGCCTGTGCGGGCGGGGCACATTTTTTATATCCACCTGTGTCTGGACATGTGACTATGTTCAGGAAGGCTTTTTTTCACTTTGGACCCTTTAGAAAGCCAATGAGTTGGCCAAAGGTCAGGCATTTGAAATCTTTGCTTTGACCTGCTTGGAGCAAGAGAGGAAGACCCCGAAAAGTGTTACCTATCTCTGTAAAGGAGACTTGCATCTTTTGAAAAGGAATCCTGCATCTGAAATGTGGCAGATTCCTGTTGCCTCCAGTCTCTGAAGAATTCCTGCATCCGGTGAGATTCCTGCTGCCTCCTGTGTTCCGAGAAATCCTGAAATCTGAAGAATTCTTCGACTGCTAAACTGCTGCTTCAAAACCCAAGCAGACCTGTTGCTACACCCCTGATGGAAGACCTATGTGGCACCTGCTGCAGTTAAATTGCCGTGAACTCCTACCCATCACAAACTATTCATCAACCTCGCCTGGAGAGACTGCAGGTGGCATGCGACCATTCAACTCTGGGATACCTCAACATACTGAAAACATCCTACCAGAACGTGATAAACTCAATGATTTTTATTATTCCTTCTATTCTTAAGAAACAGCTGTAAACCAAAAATCCTTTTTCCCCAATTAATCATTTATGTTTGAATGTATGTATGTGTGCATGAGGGTTAAGGAATTAAGGAGTTTCTCATATATATATGTATATATATATATGTATATAGATTTATCTCATTAGTAGTTAAGACCTATTATTTCTTTTCTAATAAATAGTTAATGTTGTTCTTGTTTAAAGAAACCTGATTTGGTGTGCTTTATTCTGGGGGGAAAATACAGTGTTTAATTTGGCTATTCCTGGGTAGGTGAAAAACTTTCTTGATATGTTGTGACCTGTGAAATAGTGGGACTGAATTAACAGTGCATTACTCCCACCTTGGTGGTAACATATTAGATTAGAGATACAGCACTGAAACAGGCCCTTCGGCCCACCGAGACTGTGCCGACCATCAACCACCCATTTATACTAATCCTACACTAATCCCATATTCCTACCAAACATCCCCACCTGTCCCTATATATTTCCCTACCACCTACCTATACTGGTGACAATTTATAATGGCCAATTTACCTATCAACCTGCAAGTCTTTTTGGCTTGTGGGAGGAAACCGGAGCACCCGGAGAAAACCCACGCAGACACAGGGAGAACTTGCAAACTCCACACAGGCAGTACCCAGAATCGAACCCGGGTCCCTGGAGCTGTGAGGCTGCAGTGCTAACCACTGCGCCACTGTGCTGCCCTTTGATATGATTGGACATATCAAATGCAAGTTGAAAGCTTGAGTTACCTTTGCAGATCACAACCAAAACATGATTTAGAGTAAACATCATTGTCATTGGTTGACTGTTGCTGGAGCCCCTATGAATGTCCTCCACACCTGAACCTTGGTGTTGAGTTTGGAACTGTCCATGATCACTCTTTCATTGACTCACTCTGTGTCACTCCTTGCTGCTTTAGTTCAGGCATTAGCACATCTGCCTTTCAATGGTCTTTCCTCCGTCAATGATCCCTCTGCCTTCTGTACCCAGTCCTGCAGCAAGAAATATTTAACTTGAAGTAAATGGACATCAAAAGATCGAGTAGTTGTACGGCAAAGGCAGTTTGTAAATTGGCAATTGCCAGAAATAAGACAAGTTTCATATCTCAGGAACTTACAGGAGGTTTAAATGAATTCTTAAACCAAACTGGGATCTGAAATGAAATTATTCATATGGAGACAAAGACATAATTAAGTGATTTCAGGAATATACTAGTCAAGAGATAGCTGCTGCAATCAGCCCACACAATGGTATGTGTCTATCTAGATTTAAGTGACTCATCTCAACCATTGAATTCCTGTAGTCAAACTGTAACAGCACTCATAAGCTAACGAGCTGTAGGTTCCAGTATGTCTGAGTGGACACCCACATCCCTTGGAAATGTTAATCCCAAAAACTGTTTCATTAAGGCGAAAGTCATCCACCAACCTGATGATGCTGGTAAGCCAGAGTCTTCCCCATCGAAATACCTTCATATGTTAATGGTCACAAGATGTAGAATTATTGCAAGATTTAAGAAGTTACAATCAAACGTGGGACGGATTTGCTTCAATCATTGTGACGGGTACGATTTTTGTGTTATCAGAAATGTGTGTTCAGGGTCAAGAGCAGCAACTTGCAAGGTAACCGTGGTTGGGATTGTTCATCCACAGAGATGGGAACGTACTCCTCCAAGTGATCAACAGGGTGAGTGCAGTTCAGAAATTATGAGAAAGTGGATTTAACTGGAAGGGAGCAGGGTAACTGATGTTTGTAAGTTATCAGTGGTGTAATAAACTGTTAAAAGAATACTGAGTGTGCTGAGTGGTGAGCCTTGACTATTTTCTCCACCCAGATGGGTTCAGGTCAGACTTTCGAGTTAAGAGTACAAGATGGGAGGTGCGGGTTGCTTACCTATGCCTCCTCCAGATGCTCACCTACCCGAAGCCGTTGACACTTTCTGGAAGTGGTCAGGTTACTTAGTTGCTGCCTGGTATTAGTGTTGGCCAAACATGAGTGGTACTGCCTACTGTCACATCACCTGACCTGACCCTACTGAAAAAAACAAAAGATAAACTTATGAATGAGAAAACACGTGTGGTTTTAGTCTTATGCTTTCGATCTACAACATCTCACTCAGCGGTTAAAACTTTTGTGTCTCTCATGCTGGAATCGTATCTACAGGATGCACTGCAGCAACTTGCCAAGGCTTGCTTGGCTAAACTGCCTAGTTGGACAAAGGCAGCAGGTGCATGGGAACATCACCACTTTCAAGTTCACCTCCAAGTACACACCATCCTCACTTGGAACTATACTGCCGTTCCCTCATTGTTGCTGGGTCAAAATCTTGGAACTCCCTCCCTAACAACACTGTGGATGTAATGGTTCAGCACCACCTTCTCATGAACAATTAGGGATGGGCAATAAATGCTGACCTTGCCAACAATGCCTACGTCCCATGAATGAACATGAAACAGATGGTAACTGATAAACTGCCAACCGTCAAAAGAGTCACTTGCATCCTCTCATCAGACACCATGGAAACATCACGAGCCAATGCCAACAGTCATGATGTTTGAAGTGGATCAGCTCATTAGTCACCCAAAATGAAAGAATGCAAACCTATATTATGATCCACCTTACAGATAGCCATCTGCAAGCCTTTATATAGTGGCCATTCAGAATTTCCTTTTGTGTTTTATTATTGTTTTATTTTTTGGTTAGTTTAAAGCACAGAATGAGACACATTGGGAAGACTATTGGATTGGATCCTAATGATGATAATATTAGCAAAGCTCCTGCCTCACCCACTCAACAGAGCCGTTGAGAGGGCTTGAACCTCATTAACACATGGTCAGGCCACTACTGGAAGTAAATGGGCATCCCACGGCCTCTCACTGGCAGCCCAGGGTGGAGGATCAGCTGGCTGTAACACATAACCTTCATCAAGAACGGGGAGAGGATGCCAGGGTGAGAGTTGGCGGGCACAAGAATGGGCTATCAGTGGCAGGCCAGCAGTGGGCCAGGAGATTTTTTGTGTGCAAGTGGTGCAGTCCTCCTCCCACAAGAATCTCAAACTAACCTACGGGAGAGGTCTCCCGCGGTCCTTTTTATGGAGTTAGTCCTACCCTGATTTGCAGAACTAACAGCCTCTTGTGTGTTTTGGCTTGGAGTTCGAGGTGCCTATTTAAAGGCTTGGCTGAAAGTTCCTTCAGCTGAGCAAATGGGTGCACGAAGGCCCCACCAGAGCATTCAACAACCAGTTGGAAACAGGAGACCAGCAGTTGAACATCTCCAGCATTTCTGGAGACTGGAACTGTTTGGTTTTAGGGATTTCAGGGTCAGAATATTTCAATTCTAGGTCAAGGTTCATTCAGGCTTATTATCATGAGTCTTCCTCTAAAGCATTGGTTATGAACTGTGCTCAGTGAAATTTGGAATGGATCTGCTCTGAGGTTCCTACTGTTTACACCTGGGTAAATTCACCAATTCCACACTCTCAACAAAGAACCACAATCTGTGTGCCAATTGTACACCCCCTCCCCAGCTCCTTTGAGGACAGCTCCTCACTGGGAGTGAGCAATTGGTGAATTTATCCTGCAATTCATAACATGGGCAAGAGTACTTGTTGTTGGCACTGAGTTATGTGAAGGATCTTGCATTTATATTGCACCTTTCATGATCTCTGATGTCCCAAAGCACTTCAGAGTACTTTGAAGGGTAGCAACTGTTGTTTTGAAGAAACCATGGCAACAGTTGGTACGGAGTGAGATCCCATAAACAGGAATAAGATAACTAGATAATCTGCTTTAGTGTTGTTGGTTGAGGAATAAATATTGGTCAGGACACCAGGAGAACATTCCTGATCGTCTTTGAAATAGTGCCACAAGATCTTTAGGGCAAATGGGTCCTCAGCTTAACTAAAAGACTGTGCCTCCAACAGTGCAACACTCCTCTAATATTACACTAAATTACCAGCCTAGACTATCTGCTAAAGTTTTTGATGCATGGCTTCAACCCACAATCTTCTGACTCAGACAATGGTGTGCTAACACCAGAGGTCAGGCAATGAATCTAAGAATCATCGAAATGATATCACAGAAGGAAGCATTCACATCTACATTTCACTGCCCTTTCCCCACATCCTTACCCCCAATTCTCAGTATTCCTCTCTCTCAGCAAATGAGCAGTACCTTTTGCCCCCTCAACTGTCTTCTAGTCTTTCAATTACAATAACAGACAGTAGAAGTATCACAAGGACTTGGGAGGAATTTAGCAGGTTGAGCAATGTGAGGTGCATTTTAAAGCATGTATATGTGATAATATCACTTGGACCCAACTTGCACATGCAAGGAAAGACCCTGTTGTCTTTGAGTAGATGTTCTTGGGTGGAAGTTCTGGGTTTTCTTGCCACCTGCTTAGAGCAGCAGCTTAAAATCACACTCTGAGGGATCCTGGTGGTTCCAGGGTGGGTAAAGAACATGGGGCATTTTCACTGCTTCCTTTTCCTGCTTTCCACCAAATGGGTAGGGTTAAAATCAGCACCATTATAAATTATGATAACAGAAAACAGTGACATACAGGAATAATCAAGAGATTATACTCTTGTCTGGGAATACAATGGACGTTTGTGTTGTAATCACACAGTGAAAAATGAGTGGTGAACGCACTAAGAGGTTTGATATTTCCAAGAGTTTATTAACTTTGGTTAATTTCTTCATTAACATAGAGACAGAGGAAATTTGTCTTAATCCATTAGTGTGTTCACTACTACTAATAACGTGCAGTGCAATTTCAACCCATCTGTGTTGGCTTATGACTGACCAGGTTGTACAGTTTTCTTCCTTTTACTTGCTAAGGTGGAAAAGACTATAGCTAAAATTGAATCTGATCAGCAGGTCTGATCTTTCACTTTAACTGAACTGAGTACTGATGTAATTTGACTGCTCTGTGGGTAAAATTGTTTGCATGGAGGTTAAACACTAAGGGCTGGATTTTAAGGAGCTCTCGACGTCAGGATCCGTGATGGGTGGGGGCCTGAAGGTGGCCCCGGATGAGGCCCACCATGGACCTCAACGCTGGCAGGGCCTGGCCCGATATTACAGGCAGCGGCAAGGCCCCCGTGATGGTCCTCCCACCGCACTGCAATGGGACCGCAATTAAAATATTTAAATACATTTAAATGCTTGAATTAATTGGTATCACGTCACCTCCTGATGTCCTGCCGCAATCTTCACCCCGGCGGCCGGCACTGCCGTGTCTTCGGATCCCCATCCGGGGAAATGAGGCGGAACGCTTGTGGGAGGTGGGGGGAGGTAAGTTTATCTGTGACGGGGGAGGGGGGAGAAACGGAGTTAAATTAGCATCATGGCTGTAGCGGATGGTGGGAAGGGTTTTAGGTGAAAGTTTGTGCAGCTTGGAGGATGAAGGTCAGATGGTAAAGGTAAATGTTTTGGGGGAGGAGGGCAAATAATTAATGTAATTGTTATTGGGGGGGTGGGAGAGGGACAAAAGAGATGTATTTATTTTTAATTCCATTTAACGTTAAATATTTAAATTTCCCGGTAGGTCTGACAGCCCTTTAAAAAATGGAATCAGTGCCAGCGCACAGGCAGCTGACATCATTGCCGGGGACAGACTGTCTGCCCCCACCATGTCGGTCTGCCCTGGCTATTTAAATAAGCCACCGCGCTTGGAATCGGGCAGGCAGCCATTTGTTTTGCTCGCCGCCGATTTCGGTGGCAGCCTTATAAAATTCAGTGAAGAGGTAGAAATATGTCTTGGAAGGGAGCACAAAATGGGCAGTGTCGCATTGGCTGCCTGTTATGTGCCTCACCCAATTTTAGCTCCAGTGAGGCCAATGCAATTTCAACCCAGAAACATTTTTACTGAGTAATCTAGGTAATGACTGACTGACTAATGGAGAACTTTAAAGCACAGGTCCCTGCTGTAGCAAGATAAATGTTTAATATGCAGAATATTTCTAAACTGACTGACTATTGCATTCAAAATAGACTCATAGGAAACCAGAAAGATGCACTTGAAAACCCTGAGACTGCTGACTACAGCACTGACTGTTCGAATTATAATGTCAAGTTGTTTGTCCGTTGCCTGTCTATAGTAAAACAGCAGGTGTCGCAAAATATTACTGAATACTACACTGGACCATTTCCCTTCATTCTAAAGAAGAACTATGCTCACTAAATGTGTTTGGCAAACCTATTTGAAGAGAAAGATGGATTAGTAAAAAGCAGACAACCTTTTCCTCGGATCAAGTGCGGAACAGAACCAGTTGGGATTGCGATCAATTTTTACTAATGCAAATATAGGAATATAGGAATGCACACCATGAGCACAAGGATTTTCCCTGAACTTACAAGTGCAGGGCAGTTAACGATTTGAAGAGACTCCCTCCATAAATAGGTCCCGGAAAAAGGAGCAACCATACTTAGAAATTGGGGCGGTGTGGTTTTTCAGTGGGGCAGCAACTAAAAGGTCAGTGAGCACATGAGGATGGAAAATCAGATGAAATGTAAAACGGGTGGCCAATCTGACCCTGTCAGTTGCTCCTGAGCGCGTTAGGTTAAAATCTCCCCCTTGGTGTCTCGACTCACCATGATAAGATTCGCTGGCTGGAGAAGCCATGCATGTACCCAGAGATAGTTTCAGGAGAGAAAAAAAAGGCATATATAAAAATGTCCCTATCATTACAACACCCATTTACAATGCAACTGTTTGTACAATGTGAAATATTTACGAAGTAATGAAATTAATTTTCAGTGGATTTAATTAAGGCCCAATATTTGTAAAGTGAAGCTGCAATATTAAGATGAACTCTCAGCAGAGTCTTTTTAATATTTCTCTCTATTGTTTTACTTAAACCAAAGGTGTAGAATTTCATTTCACTCTCATCAATCTTATAAAAAGTGCAAAGTGATCAAAACTGACACAAACAGAAATGAAATTGCACTTCAGCAGCTTAACTTTTTATATACTGGGGTTGTTTTAGGCCTTGTAGTTGTGTTGTGTGATAGTATCCTAATGTTGAAGATTAGAAATGCACATTTGAAAAAATTAGAACTCCATATTCAAATTCTACCACAAGTGTATTGTCCCAGACCACAGTTTGAATTTGGATTGTCAGCCGGCACGCAAGAGGAGAAAGGTTAAGGAACACCAGCCAGTATTGGATACTGATCCCTAAATGGGTCATGAAAGATGTGACATAAAGACCATGATAGACTAGCATGGGAATAAGGCATAGGCCCCTTGAAATTAGCTTAACCCCTCATCACTGATTCCCCAAACAAAGTCCTTGGTTTACCTGCTGTCTATGTTATTTTAACTGTTGTTGGATTTGGATCATCTGGTGTCAGCCCTGGTTTAACTGGAATCTGGCTTGATTTACCTGGAGTCTGATTTAGTTTAACTAGATTTAGTTGCACTGCTGTCTTACTTGATTAACCATCTGTCTATTTTGGTTTAACTGGTATCTACCTTTGATTAGCTTTTTTTAATAATCATTCATGGGATGTGAGTGTCCCTTGCAAGGCCAGAATTTATTGCCCATCCCTAATTGCCCTTGAGAAGGTGGTGATGAACTGCCTTCTAGGACTGCTGTAATGCTCGTGGTGTAGGTATACCCACAGTGTTGTTAGGGAAGGAGTTCCAGGATTTTAACTCAGTGATAATGAAGGAACGGTGATTTAGTTCCAAGTCGGGATGTTGTGTGACTTGGAGGGGAGCATGCAGGTGGTGGTGTTCCCATACACCTGCTGCCCTTGTTCTTCTTGAAAGATGCTGTCGAAGGAGCCTTGATGAGTCGCTGCACTGCATCTTTTGGATGGTACACACTGCTGCCACTGTGCATTGGTGGTGGAGAGCGTGGATGGTTGCTGATGAAGAGAACTGCTTTTTCCTGGATGATGTCAAGTTTCTTGAGTGTTGTTGGAGCTGCACTCATCCAGGCAAGTGGAGGGTGTTCCATCACATTGCTGACTTGTGCCTTGTACCTAGTGGACAGGTTTTGGGAAGTCAGGAGGTGAGTCACTCTCTGCAGAATTCCAAAACTCTGACCTGCTCTTAGAGTCATAGAGAGATACAGCACCGAAACAGGCCCTTCGGCCCACTCAGTCCGCTCCAACCATCAACCACCCATTGATACTAATCCTACATTAATCCCATTTTTCCCCTCTCACATCCCCACTTTCCCTCAATTCTCCTACCACCTATCTACACTAGGGGTAATTTTTACAACGGCTGATTTACCTATCAACCCACAAGTCTTTGGCATGTGGGATGAAACCGGAGCACCCGGAGGAAACCCACGCAGTCACAGGAAGAACTTGCAAACTCCGCACAGGCAGTACCCAGAACCAAACCCAGGTTGCTGGAGCTGTGAGGCTGCGGTACTAACCACTGCACCACTGTGCCGCCCTGCGCCACAGCATCTTGTAGCCACAGTATTTGTATGGCTGGCCCAGTTCAGTTTCTGGTCAATGGTGACTTCCAGAATGTTGATAGTGTGGGATTCAGTGATGATAATGCCATTGAACATCAAGGGGAGATGGTTAGATTCTGTTTTGTTGGAGATGGTCATTGCCTGGCACTTGTGTGGTGTAAATGCTACTTGCCACTTATCAACCCAGGCCTGAATGTTGTCCATGTCTTGCTGCACACCAGAACGGACTGCTTCAGTATCTAAGGGGTTGTGAATGGAACTGAACACTGTGCATTTATCAGTGAACATCTCCACTTCTGGGATGTTTAGTTCTGTCTTTAGCATGTTGCTTCTGCTGTTTAGCATGCATGTATTGCATGTTGTAGCTTCACCAGTTTTTTAGGCATGCCTGGTGCTGCTCCTGGCATGTTCTCCTACACTCCTGATTGAATCAAGGTTGGTCATCTGGCTTGATGATAATGGTAGAGTGAGAGGTATGCCAGGCCATGAGGTTACAGATTGTGGTGCAATAAATGGATTAACTGGTATCTACCTTGGTAAACCTGATGCCTACCTTGGTTTAACTGCTGTCTGACTTGGATTAACTAGTTTCTGCTTTGTCTTATCTGCGATCTACCTTAGTGAAGTGGTGTCTGACCTGTTTCAACAAGTGTCTAACTTGGTTGAGCTGCTGTCTGACTTGACTAACTAGCTACTTTGGTTTGAATGGTATCTGGCTTGATTAACCATCTACCTACCTTGGTTTAATTAATGTCTGACTTGGTTAACCTGCTATATCCTTCAGTTTAACTGGTGTCTGCCTCAGTTAACTGTTATCTGCCTTTGTTTCTCTCTCCACAGATGCTGCCAGACCTGCTGAGTATTTCCAACATTTTCTGTTTTTATTATCAGTTAAACCGAGTCAATATTTCAGGTCAATAACTCTTCATCAGACCTGGGAAAAGTTAGCTTTCTAATAGGTTTTAAGTCGGTCAAATGGGAGAGAGTGGAAAAAGAACAAAAGGGAAGATCTGTGATCGGGAGGAAGATGGGAGACATTAAATGACAAAGATTGGTCAGGCAGAGCCAAAGGCAGTAATAATGGGACCAGTAAAGAGACAAAAGATGTGCCCAGAGGAGCTGTGAATGACGGAATAATGAATGCAGCAGTTGATATTGTTATTTTGCTTTCTTATACTCATCACATTCGGTATCAGACTATTTGAAGAAAAGCAGGGTAACTTGGCTTCCAGGCCAATAGTTATCCATTAACCAACATCACCAAAAGCCAGATGACCTTGCTTACTGGAATTTTCCCAGCCCTGTGGAGGCAACTTTGGAGGCAGGGCTGCATGGAAATTTAAAACGCAGCATGGTGGACCAGCTCTCTGATGTGTTCCCGCCCCCCATGGGTTTTTCCTAGAGATAAGCTCCCAGTAACAATGGCTACCGGCCCAAGAGCAGCAGGTAGCCACTTAAGGTACTTAATGGGGAAATGATCCAAGATTCTGGCAATGCATTGAAATTTTACCAATGGCACACTGGCTCCCCCACTGTGCCTGGAAGCCAGCACTGCTGAGGAGGCAGCTTCACGCCAAGGGGTCAGGCAGCAATCATAGGCTGATGCACATACCAGTATCAATGATGCCAGAGGCTGAAAGAGGTACTCCATGCCCAAATAGATTCATGTGAAGGTGTTTCCTTTCCACACTGATCGCCCTGCCAGTTCTGGGTCTTTTTAAACATGCACACTTTCATGAGCGCCTCCATTTTGAGGCAACATCTAGGTCTCCCTCTGCCTGAGCCACGCTCACCTGTTCCACTGGGGCTGCCAGCTGGATCTCCCATTGGGTTCTCCGACTGACCCTCACGCATCCATGTGCTGTTCGGCGCCTCTAGTTGGACTGTGAGTGTGCTGGGGATTTATTAATTGGCCGCACCCCAGTAAGATCACACGGGAGGTCGAACTGCTGGCTCAGATGGGGTCGGGACCTGGAAATGGTCCCAACACCCAAGAATTTTATACGTCCGTAAGATTCCACCCATTGCCATTTGTGGGACCTTGCTGTGCACAAATTGGCTGCTGCACTTTTCTAGAAAACAACAGTGACTACATTTCAGAAGTACTTTATTGGCTGTGAAGCTCTTTGAAACATCGCCCAATAACTCAAATGTATCAGTCCATTATCTTCTACTGAATAAGTATGACATAAAATGATTGATCTCTGAGCTTTGTAGCTGTTTCATTCCTCCTGCAGAGCACACTGCTTTAACATTTCTCTCTTTGGAAAGTGTGGACTTGTTTCTTTCCACCAAGGATTTCACAGAGAGAGATCGACAGTCAGGAATATTGATCAAGTGTGTACATTTCCTTCTGGAAATGTTGCCTTCAGCAGTTCTTTGTGTTTCACTGAGTTTCAGTGAACTTAAGAACATTTGACAGTCTGAACTAAATGATTCTGCCAGTGAATTTGTTTCCTGCCTTGCGTAAGCAGCACCAACCTAGCACAACCATCTGCCATGCATGCCTTCGTTGAGAGTCTGCAGCAGTATTTAGGCTCTCACTCAGCCTTGGGGAACAGGGGGCATCTTGAATTTGAGAACAGGTAACCAGGCTGTGACTGATGTGTGAAATGGAACAGTAGCTGTGGAGAAATGTTCAAGCTTCAGTGCCCAATTTTTGACTTTTGGTCCATTTTTCTTTTGGGAATCATACCATTAAGTCGTGACATATTCAGAAAAAAACAAAATTGTAGAAGATCCTGAGAATGCCCAACTGATCATTGAAGTGATGAAATTAAAGGCTTCTTGGTCCATTGCTTCATGTGTTTGTAATCTCTTAAAAGAAATGATGCATGGGCATTTGCCAATAAGGTAGAACAATGCTGCATTCCTTATCAGAATCCCAGTAAACATGCATGTGTACAATGCCGAGGAATGCCATGCTTCTATTGGAATTACACTATGGTGAATCAAACTGTGATTAAGTCTGAAGTAAGTAAGAAACAAATTTCACCCTCCCCACCAGGATTTGCTGGTCCACCCTCATTACCAGAACTCTGCACTAGTCCCCTCTTTGCAAACACCATCTCAGCATAAGATCAGTGCTGGCTGGTTTCTGATTCTCAGAATTGACTTTGCAATCATTTTCTTACTGGATGCAGATGATGGCATAGCCAATGGAACAAAGTGGCTGATAGGACTGGCCACTTGTGAAAGGAAGATAAGAGCCAGACGACAATAACAACAACATCTTGCACTCTTTTATTTATTCATGGGATGTGGGTATCGTTGGCTAGGATAGCATTTATTGCCAATCCCTAACTGCCCCTGAGAAGGTGGTGGTGAGCCACTTTCTTGAACTGCTGCAGTCCATGCGGTTTAGGTAAATCTACAGTGCTGTTAGGGAGGAAGTTCCAGGTTTTTGATCAGTGATAGTGATATAGTTCCAAGTCAGGATGGTGTGTGGCACTAATGTTTCTTATTGTTTGCCTTCCACAAGAGATTGAGTGGTTTGTGTCATTGCCAATAGGTTAAATTGGAGCTGAAGTGCATTGGGAATCAGCTCAATGCTGTGAAGCAACTTTCTTCTTCTATGCTTTCTTATGTTCAGTACGGAGATGACAAGTAACTTAACTGGACCAGCCACATAAATACTGTGGATACAATAGGTTAGATAGGAAGAAACTTTTTCTCTTAGCGGAGGTGTCAATAACCAGGGGGCATAGATTTAAGGTAAGGGGCAGGAGGTATAGAGGAGATTTGAGGAAAGATTTTTTCACTCAAAGGGTGGTTGGAATCTGGAACGCACTACCTAAAGGGGTGGTAGAGGCAGGAACCCTCACAACATTTAAGAAGTATTTAGATGGGCACTTGAAACGCCATAGTATACAAGTCTACGGGCCAAGTGCTGGAAAATGGGGTTAGAATAGTTAAGTGCTTGATGGCCGGCATGGACACGATGGGCCGAAGGGCCTGTTTCTGTTCTGTATAACTCTCTGACTCTAATAGCAGCTCAGAGGCTGGGTATTCTGCAGTGAGTAACTCACCTCCTGACTCCCCAAAGCCTTTCCACCGTCTGCAGGGCACAAGTCAGGAGTGTGCCAGACTACTTTCCACTTGCCTGGTTGAGTGCAGTTCCAATAACACTCAAGAAGTTCAAGTTATGTAACATCCTGACTTGGAACTATATCGTCGTTCCTTCATCATCACTGGGTCAAAATCCTGGAACTCTGTACTTAATAGCACTGTGGGAGTACCTGCACTACATGCACTGTAACAGTTCAAGAACATGAGAACATAAGAAACAGGAGCAGGAGTAGGCTACTTAATCTTTCAAACCTGCTCCACCATTCAACAAGATCACAGTTGATTTTTGACCTCAACTCCATCTTCCCGCACTATCCTTAAATCCCTTAATTCTCTCAGCACCCAAGACCTCTGTCTTGAATATAATCCTCGATGGAGCATCCACAGCTCTCTGAGGTGGGGAATTCCAAAGATTCACAATCTTTTGAATTAAGAAATTTGTCCTCATCTGAGTCCTAAATGGCTGGTCCCTTAATCTGAAATAGTGACCCCGCGTTCAAGATTCTCCAGGCAGAGGGAAACAACAGAACGAATTTCACAGACCCCCGACATCAGAGGTCATGGTGGGGGGGCGGGGGGGTGTTGGAAAATGCCTCTAAGAGAGGGCCAACACGGACCTCAACGCCGGGAAGGCCCGATCGGATATTACTGGCGGCGGCAAGGCCTCGTAGTAGTCCCCTGCTGCTTGGCGAGGGGAGCCCAATTTAAATATTTTAATTAATTTAAATGAATGAATTAAGTACCTTCATGCTCCCGCCACCTGTCCCGGTGCGATATTGGTGCCGATGGCTGGCACTCCTACCCCTTCGGATCCCTGTCCGAGATCCGAGGCGGAACACTGGTGGGGAGGGGTGAACAGATACGTTTCTCAGTGCGGGGTGGTGGGGAGAGGGGGGAATTGGGGTCAAAGTCATTTCATTGGTGTAGGGGATGGTGGGAAGGGTTAGAGTGTAAAGTTTATGCACTTTGTTGGGGGCGGTGGGGGAGGTCAGATGCACAAGGTAAGTGATTTGTTGTGGGGGGGAGAGGGCAAGCAATTAATTCTATGGTTATTGAGGGGTGAGAGAGGGTCAGGATCAATTTAATATTTTTAAATCAATCTATCTTTAAATGTTTAAATTGAAATGTAGGGCTCGAAGCCCTTTAAAAATGGCGTCAGCGCCTGCGCAAAGGCAGCTGGCGCCATTGCCAGAGACGGCAGCCTGGCTCCTCCACGCCATTGGGGTGGGCGGTCCACCCTGGATATTTAAATGAGCCACAACTCTTAATATCACGGCGGCCCATGCAGGCAGCTGCCATTGTTTTCACCCGCCACCTATTATGGTGGCGGGACCATACATTTCAACCCAACCTCTCAGCATCTATCCCATCAAGCCCCTTAAAAATTTTATATATTTCAATTAGATTATCCCTCATTCTTCTAAACTCCAGGGAATATATGCCTAGTCTTCTCAATCCCTCCTCAGCAAACAATCCCTTCATCCCAGGAATCAGTCCTTTGTTGCACTCCTTCTAAGGCAGATATAGTCTCCCTTCGGCAAGCAGACCAAAACTCACACAGTAGCCAGATGTGGCATCACCAATGCTCTTTATAATTGCAGAAATATTTCTTTGCTCTTATACTCCAATCCCTTTGTAATGAAAGCTTCGCATACCATTTGCCGCCTTAAGTGTAACTCCATGGTAACTTTCTGTAATTCATATTCAAGGACACCCAGGGCCCTCCGAATGCAAACATTTCCCAGTCTCTTACCATTTAAAAAAATATTCTGCGTTTTTTTAAATTTTGCTACCAAAGTGCATACCTTCACACTTTGCCACATTGTATTCCATCTGCCATGTTCTTGCCCACTCACCCAAGCTATCTGTATCCCTCTACAGACTCTTTATATCCTCCTCACCCTTTTCTTTCACACCTAACTTTCTATCATCAGCAAACTTGGATATATTACACTCAGTTCCCTCATCAAGGTCATTAATATAGTTTGTAAGTAGCTGAGGCCCAAGAACTGATCCTTGCAGTACACTGTTCGTTACAGCCTGCCAACATGAAAATGTCCCATTTATTCCTACTCTCTATTTTCTGTCCATTAACCAATACTCCATCCATGTTAATATATTACCTCCAATCCCTTGAGTCCTATTTCTGTATAATAACTTCTTGTGTGGCACCTTATCGAATGCTTTATGAAAATCCAAATACACTACCTCCATTGGTACCCCCGTATCCATCTTATTAGTTACATCCTCAAAAAACAGATTTGTCAAACATGATTTCCTTTTCATAAATTCGTGTTGACTCTGTTTAATCATATTCTGATTTTCTAAGCACCCTGTTATCATGTCCCTACAACAGATGTGGGGCTAACTGGCCTATAGTTCACTATTTTTCTCTCTCCTCTCTTAAATAGTGGGATTATGTTTCCTACCTTCCAATCCTTGGGAGCTGTTCTAGAATCTAAAGAATTCTGGGAGATCAAATCCATGAGCTACCTCTTTAAAAGCCTAGGATGCAGGGCGTCAGGTCCAGGGGATTTGACTCCACTTCGTCCCATTAATTTTTTCAGTACTATTTGTTTACTTATACTGATTTCTTTAAGTTCCTCCATTTTGCTAGACCCTTGGGGCTGAACATTCCACGTTCCGTGGAGTTGGATTAGGGGGTGGATTAGGAGTAAAATGAGGAAATAGTGTGTTGGGTCACCTCCCTGGTGTCTTCCCACTTCCGAGCAATCTTCCCTGAGGCGGGGTCAAACCTGCCTAACAGTGGCAGATAAACAATTAGGACAGTTAAGTACCCACTTGGGGGCAAATTGATGAAGCCATCGGGATGTTCCTGACATCAGACAAGCCCGCCTGCTGAGGTCGAAGCCTAGCAGGGGCCTGGAGGTGGCCTCTGGGTGGCAGGCCGGGAGCCATTGATGTTTTCTATTACTGCTCTCATCATGGAACCACACTCATCAGTGGGCCATGGCTATAGCTACAAGTTATCCTGTGAAAGGGTTCCCCTCCTATAATTATGGCCTGACAGCTATGGCCATTCTTTATACTTAACTTTGCTGAACTGTTCTGAGATTGCCTCCATTTGGATCCCTTACCTGCATCAGCAGCACCCACCTCTCCAGTGGGGCTGCCAGCTGGCCTGTTTGTGAGCCCTCTGATTGGGCCACCTGCCTTGGGAACCCACCCCATTCTTAATTGGATGCTGAAAGCGAAGGCAACCAATTAGGAGGCCGCCTCCTGAAAGGTTGCTGCAGTGGATGACCTGATGACATGATTGTGCTTGGGGCCCCCATACCGTCCCAATGTCAACGTCCCCACACCCACCAGAAAGGTCAGCCCTTGGTTCCCCATTATTTCTCGAATGCTTTTTGTGTCTTCTGACGCAAAGACAAATACAAATTATTTATTCATTATCTCTGCCATTTCCTTATTCCCCATTATAATTGCAACTGTCTCGGCGTCTCATGGGCCATTTACTTTCACTAATCCCTTCCTATTGAAATGTTTACAATCTGTTTTTATGTCTCTTACTAGTCTCTTTCTCTTGTTTCAATTTCTTGATCCTCCTTTGCTGAATTCTAAAATACTCCCAATCCTCAGACTTACTACTCTTTTTGGCAACATTATAAGCCTCTTGCTGAGACCTAACTCCTCTTATTAGCCATGATTGGACCACTTTTTCTGGAAGGTTTCTTGTGCCTTAAACTAATGTATATTTGTTGCAAATTGTGTATTAGTTCTTTAATTGCTCACCATCACTTTTGTGCCATCATATCTTCCAATGTAGTTTCCCAATCCACCTTGGCCAACTTGCCACTCCTCGCAGCCCCTTTACTGCAAGATCCTTTCTCTTTGCACAGTACTTGATCCAAAATATCCTGTTCCTTGGTTGTTTCCTCGATAGTATCATGATACTGATCTAGAAAACTATCTTGTACAAATTCATGAACTTGTCCTCCACATTATTACTGCAAATTTGGTTTGCCCAGTCTATATGAAGATTAAAATCCCCATGCTTACGGAATTACCCTTATTACCATGCCTCTAATTTCCTGATTTATACTCTGCCCTACACTACAACTACTTTTCGGGGGCTAAGAAACAATTCCACTATCGCTTTCTGCCGCTTGTTATTTCTTAGCTCAACCCAAACTGATTCTACTTCATTTTCTGAGCTAAGGTCCTTTCTATCTACTGTTGTTATTCCATCCTTTATTATAAGCAATACCCCTTCTCTTTTTCCACTTTGCCTATCCCTTCTAAAATTTAAGTGTCCAGAAATATTTAGTTCCCAACTTTTGTCACTTTGCAACCATGTCTCCATAATGGCTATCTAATAAAACCTATTAATTTATATCTGTACTATTAATTCATTTAATTTATTGCAAATACTTTACACATTCAGATATAGTGCCTTTAGCTTTGACTTTTTTCTAATTTTCCCTAACATCACCTTTGGGGGCGGCACAGTGGCACAGTGGCTAGCACCGCAGCCTCACAGCTCCAACGACCCGGGTTTGGTTCTGGGTACTGTCTGTGCGGAGTTTGCAAGTTCTCCCTGCGACTGGGTGGGTTTCTACCAGGTGCTCTGGTTTCGTCCCATAGCCAAAGACTTGCAGGTTGATAGGTAAATTGGCCATTGTAAATTGCACCTAGTGTAGGTAGGTGGTAGGAGAATGGTGGGGAAGTGGTAAGGAATATGGGGTTAATGTAGGATTAGTATAAATGGGTGGTTGTTGGTCAGCACAGACTCAGTGGGCCAAAGGGCCTTTTCCAGTGCTGTATCACTCCATGACTTTGTCACTAATGCCCTATTATATTTGTTAACTCTCTGTTCTTTCCTGACCCACTCTGCATATTGTTACCCAAAAAGCTTTTCATGGTCCAGAGACTTGGCATTTCCCTTGCTGTTCTTGAATGTCCCCTTTTCTGAATCCATTCATCCCTCCTTTATTATTTTAAAGCCTTGTCTACTGCCCTAGTTAATCAATCCCAGCCCAGTTTAAGAGGAGCCCGAGCCACCGGCCAATGAAGTGAAACCCCTGCCTCCCACATCACTCCTTCAGTCACGTAGTTAACCTTTTAATCAGTTTATCCCTATGACAATTGTCATGTCACTCAGGTAAAAATCCAGAGATTATTACTTTTGAGGTTCTGTTTTTCAATTTGGACCCTAACTCCTCAAACTCTCTCAGCAGTACCTCATTCCTCGTTCTACCTATGCTATTCATTCCTACGTGGGCCATGACAAATGGATCCTCCCCCTCCCACTCCTCGTTTTTCTCCACTTGTGAGGAGATGTCCTTAACCCTGCCACCGGGCAGGTAATACAGCCTTCACAACTACCATCGTAGCTGCAGAGAACAATATCTATCCCCTGACTACACTGTCCTCAATCAGAACCACATTCCTTTTCACTCCCCCCACTGAAATGGCTTTCTGCAGCATGGTGTTATGGTCAGTTTGCCTATCTACGTTGCAGTCCTTGTTCACACTCACATGGATAGTAAGTATCTTGTTCCTGTTGGTCAAAGTCAACGACCAAGGCTTTTCCATCACATACCTGCCTGATTCTTGTCACAACATCCTGTCCCTGACCATTGACCAATTCTAAAATTCTACTTAACCTAAGGGGGTGGGACTGCCTTCCTGGAACAAAGTGTCCAGGTAACTCTCCCCCTCCCTGATGTCCCGCAATGTTTGCAGCTCGGACTCCAGCTCAACAACTCTGAGCTGGCGTTCCTTGAGCTGCAGACACTTATCACAGATATGGTTGGCTGGGATTGCAATGCTCTCCACAGACTCCCACATGCTGCACACCAGCTGCCCTGCTATCCCTATGTAACCTTATTTATTTGAGTAGCTAATTAGTTAATTATTTTTTATTTGAACCGATTATTTCAGATTTATGAATTAATTAATTTATCTACTAATTTAGCTATTAATTTGGTAAAATAATAGCACGTTACAGTTACCTAGCTTAGAGTTAAAAGAAAAACACTTACCAGCTACTGGAGATTAAAAATAAGCACTTCCTTCTCTCTCTGCAGAGAATTCCCACTTGCACCAAATTCCCAACTTTGGCCCTCTGTCAATGAAGCACTCCGTCACCACCACTCCGTGCTCTACACGCTACAAGAAGGTGGCTCACCACTAATGTCCCCTCTCAGCTCTGTGCAGCAACCTGAAAGTTCCTCACAGGCTACGCACAAGCCACCCGCTTTACGATGCCGTGTATGCATGGTTGTGCAAAAAAAAGTTAAAGGGCACATGCACTTAAACAAATCAGCCACACACTATAAAACAAAATGCACCACCACCTTCTCAAGGACAATTCCACAAGAACACGAGAAATGGGAGCGGGAATAGACCATATGGCCCATCGATCTTGCTCTGTCATTCAATACAATTATGGCTGATCTTTGGGCTTCAACTCCACTTTCCTGTGTGCTCCCCATGTCACTTGATTCCCTGACAGACCAAATATCTGTCTATCCTAGCCTTAAAGAGCAATTAGGGATGGGCAATAAATGCCCAGACTCCATGAATAAATTTTTAAAAACGATCCACAAGGATTATTAGGAGAGAAGTCCGTGCCAATGCTGCATCTTAAAGGAAGAAATGGAAATTAACCAACACTAGTTCACATCTTATTAATTGAGAAATAGTTCAAGGGTCAAGATCCTTAGTACAGGATACCACTGCGATTAAAATCAGGGAGGAATGAAAATTAGATAAATGATGAAGTGTCCAAATGGTGCCAAAGTTTAGAAGTCTGTAGATTGTAAGAGGTCGACTGAAGGACATAAGATGCTCCACAGGTTAATGGTGAATGCATTATTGTGGGAGACTGCAGGGAGCCTTAATATCAACACAGTGAGTAAGGAAACACAATATTATTAAAAGGAACAAGGGAGCAAAGTTTAGAGGAGCAATGATTATTGTAATAAAATCAAGAGAGATTGGTTCAAGAGTAACTCAGAGTACTCTCCAGTCAGGTCTTATGTTGATAATTCTGCACTGGTATAGCTATACCACATTCACAATGTGACAGCTATGTGCACTGATTTAAGATGGTAGGCATTAGAATCACAATCAATGTTTATATCAAGGCAAGTATATCCAAACATGATTTTTTTCTTTGTATGATTACAAATTACTAAGTACTACAAATGCTACATTAGTGATGCAACAAATAAACACTGCAACTGATGACAGTCGCATGGGTCACAGTTAGTGGGAACATTTCTTTATGAGATTAATTGGCTTAAATTGGTACTGACAAGGATGAGCTGATAAATTCTGTAGAATGATCTCCAACAGGGCATCCCAATTAATGCGTGTCAACTGTACTTATAAGATTAGCTGACAGTTATAATGAATTATAATGAATTACCAGTCAGTTAATTAATGGATATTTTATTCACATGTCTTGTGTCTCACTGTGAGGGTATCTTCCAGTGTTGGCGATGTCAGCAATCACTCTTACTCAGCCAAAGTTCTTTCTGTCAGTCTACCTTCTATCATGTATCCATCTATCTGTTTGTTTATCTTCTATCATTTATCTATCTGTCTATTCATCTATCTACCTATTCATTTTAAAATGTTTTTTTCTCAATTTAAACCCCTTTTCACCAAAAGGGATTGACTTATAAAAACGTTAGCAATTGGAGGAGGCCATTCAGCCCCTTGAGCCTGCTCTGTCATTCAGTTAGATCATGGCTGATTTGCACTTCAGCACCATTTACCCACCTTTGCTCCATATCCCTTGAAATCCTCACCTAATAAAAATCTATCAATCTCAGTCTTCAAAGCTCCAATGTCCCCGCATCCACAGTTTTTTGGGACGATAATTCCAGATTTTCACAATCCTTCGTGATAAAATGATTTCACTCCTGGTATCATTCTTGATATCACTCCTGAATGGCCAAGTTCTAAGTTTAAAATTATGTCCCCTTAGATCCTCCAACTAGAGCAAATGCTTTCTCTAGATCTATCTTTCAAAGCCTTTTAACATATTAATTATCTCAATCTGATAACCCTCACAATCTTCTAAATCCAAGTGAACATAACCCAAGATTATGCAACCTGTCCACATAATTTAATCTTCCAGAGTCCCGGTAACATCTCCTTGCTGGGGTTTGGTTTCCTGGGTTCCCATCACACTCTAGTACTCCGCCCAACTCTCAATGCGTAACCAATTATCCAGAAATGTCACTGAACTATTTGACCATCGAGAATTACAGAACCAAGCCTGATGTGGTGTCCATCCACACACACAGATTTCCAACAGGATAGCAATCAGGGATGGCAGTCCTGGCTGATGTTCCTGTCCAACATCTGGAGGCACTGAGATCAATTGTAGTATTCCATTGTGCTTTAGCTAAGAGCAGCTGAATTAATATAGACCACAGATAATCTGGGACTTTTTTGATTTCTGAAGCTCAGCTACTCACTGGATAAATGGATTTATGAGTAGGGGAAGTCCTTAGGGAAATGTTCAAATGACCAACTATTGATCAACTGAGTTGTGTTACTGCCTATCTGATCACCAGATATACAAGGGATCTATAAAAACATTGTGTATAACTCAGATGTTCTATAATGATCAGTTTGGAATGGAGGAAGACTATGAAGATCCAGGTGAGTGTTTGGACACTGAACACTGCACGTTCAGATAACAATGTTTTACACTGCTGTAACTATCTGTAATAATCATGCATGGCTGGACACTCAGAATTCTTAATGTTATGTATGCTCAGAGCTCTGTGCGTCTCGTGTATACTCAGAGTCCTGTGTGTATGTGGTGTGTATACTCAGAGCTCCATTAGTATCTATTTTATATTGAATGGCCTGTGCAATGAGTACTTCAAACCCCAGTTATACTCTGTTGAGTCAATGTAATTCAGAGCTATGTTTCACCGCTTCAAATATTGTAGAATACCTCGCACCTCAATGTGATGAAACATAGAAACATCGAAGATAGGAGCAGGAGTAGGTCATTCAACCCTTTGAGCCTGCTCCACCATTCATTATGATCATGGCTGATCATCCGACTCAGTAACCTGTTCCCGCTTTCCCCCCATATCCTTTGATCCCTTTTGCCCCGAGAGCTATATCTAACTCCTTCTTGAAAACATACAATGTTTTGGCCTCAACTGCTTTCTGTGGTAGCGAATTCCACAGGCTCACCACTCTCTGGGTGAAGAACTTTCTCCTCATCTCAGTCCTGAAAGGTTTACCCCGTATCCTTAGAATATGACCCTTAGTTCTGGACTCCCCCACCATCGGGAGCATCCTTCCTGTATCTACCCTGTCAAGCCCTGTTAGAATTTTATAGGTTTCTATGAGATCCCCCCTCACTTTTCTGAACTCCAGCGAATATAATCCTAACTGACTCAATATGCCAGCCCCGCCATCCTAGGAATCAGTCTGGTAAACCTTCGCTGCACTCCCTCTATAGCAAGAGCATCCTTCCTCAGATAAGGAGACCAAAACTGCACACAATATTCCAGGTGTGGCCTCACCAAGGCCCTGTATGATTGCAGCAAGACATCCCTGCTCCTGTACTCAAATCCTTTTGCTATGAAGGTCAACACACTATTTGCCTTGAAATTGAAGAAAATATAATCTTTTGATTTGAACTGCATTGTAAAGGAATACTCACCACTGAGGGGCTTTCTACTAATCCTCTATCTGATTGCTGCAAAACTCTGGGTTAAAATAATGACCTGATGCCTTTGCCATCCTTGTTGTGATTGATAATAATCATCCCAGAATCATCAAAATGCCATCAATACTTTTGGATGTCGTGATGAGTTGATGATCCCTAGTTCGGTGCTGAATAATGAATGACTTTTATTAAGATTTCCCAATTCTGATCAGTAATGATCAAATCCCCATGATTTCTGTTGGTTATTCGTACCACAGAGCAGAATCTTTCTATTGACCCAACAAAAGAGAATGAAGCCCCTGTGAGAGTCGAGTGAGATGGATCTAAAATAATTCTCCGCTAATGCTTTGTTGCCCTGGGAACTGGCTGAGAGCTGCACATCCCAATAAAAATTCCAATTTCACTTATTCACTCGGGGAAGTGAAAAAAATTACTAAAGTATAATGGGCAGTTTTCCTTAAGGATGTGATGCAGGAATTGGTCAGGATTGTTTTCAAAACTGATGGAACCAGATTAGAATTAGAATTAATGCTTACTATTTGATTGGAAATGTATTTCATTGAGTTTCATCAGTGTCTGAATCCTAAATGTATTCTTTGTACAAATTGCTGTGACACTTTATTTATATTGTAAAGAAATTAAACTAAGTTTAAATGCATTTGGCATATTCAGACCAATTGATTCAATTTGCGTAGACTCTCTCAACAAGTTTGCAGAGATTAAGTCACAGACACTAATCTGTCAGTGTGGACATCATGAGTGATCAATAATATTGAGAATGCCTGCTGTTTGCCTTAAAGAATCCAAATCAGAATGAAACGACCTGAGATATTCCCAGTATATAAAATACTGAACAGCCTGGAGTGACTTAAAATCTACAGTCTCATCTCATCCCAATTGATAGTTAGAAATTGCTCAGGTTCTGTTGTTGCTGCCCCAGATGTCATCTCAAATGCCTTGAGATTAGTTGGAGCCAGCTGTCTGCCCATCTCTCTTTTATTTTTGGCAGGTTTTGTACTCATCAAGGTGAAGGGTGTGAGAGCTGTGGAACAGAACCAAGTCCCATATCAGGCCCCCTGCATCAAGCAGTCCCAACGAAGGGCCAGCAGGCTCTGATGCAGAGTAAAACTGCAACCACTCAACCACCACAGTATTCCTTGTTGCTCACATGTGAGAAATCGCTTATTTCCACGACAGCTATACTGTGGCATCTGAATGAGGTTTGTTAAACTAGGAGCAACTTTATAACCTGCGCTTGTGTCTGCTAGGCTGAAAATCCCTAAACTCACTTTTCTTTCTTTTTAACTGAATTGCTTTTAAGCATCAAGATGTACTTTGTGACAAAAGTGCAGCTTTCAACCAGTGTCACATTAGGGAAATAGCTACATGTTATTTTGTCCCATCTTCAAACAACTAAGTTTATGACAGGAAGCTGACTTTCTCAGATCAAACCCCAAAATGGAGGCTGCAGAATGGTCTGCAAGGTTGTGGAGAAGATTCTTTGATCAGAAGCAAAGCTCGATCCTGAGTAACTAAGGTCTTGGTCCTCAGAGGCACATGAATATTTAATGTGTAATTCTCAGCCTCTGTTAATCAGCCAAAGCCATGCCTTGAAGGGGCACAGATCAGAGAATTGGGACTGAATGTTGTAACTCTGATCTCCGTCCACTGCTCTCTGTGTGAGCAGCTCCTGTTGGGAGTGTGGAATTGTAGCTGGCAGCCATTGCTTAGCATTAGATGTCTCGCCTCTGAGTCAAAAGGTCCTGGGTTCAAGTTCCATTCCAGAGACTTGAACACAAAATCCAGGCTGAAATCCTCGTGCAATACTGTGGGAGTGCTGCACTGTTGGAGTTGTTGTCATTTGAATGATATATTAAACCATAAATTATATGGACATAAAATATCACATGACACTAGTTTGAAGACGAGCAGGGGAGTTATCCCTGGTGTCCTGGCCAATGGTTATCCCTAAATCAACGTTACTAAAACAGATTATCTGGTCATTATCACACCAATGCTTTTGGGAGCTTGTTGTGTGCAAATTACAACAATGACTTTGCTTCAAAAGTACTTCACTGGCTACAAATCATTTTGGGACATCCTAAGGTCATGAAAGGTGCTGTGTCTATTCAAGTCTTTCTTAATTTCTTTGTATTATAAACCGTTGAACTGATGGGGCTTTGTTCTCAGGTGGCAAGTTATTCAGAAGTGTCACCTTGGTTTTATTTATTTATATTTAGAGATACAGCACTGAAACAGGCCCTTTGGTCCACCGAGTCTGTGCTGACCATCAACCACCCATTTATACTAATCCTATATTAATCCCATATTCCTACCACAACCCCCCCTTAGTTTCCCTACCTATACTAGGGGCAATTCATAATGGCCAATTTACCTATCAACCTGCAAGTCTTTGTTTGTGGGAGGAAACTGGAGCACCCGGAGGAAACCCACGCAGTCACAGGGAGAACTTGCAAACTCCACACAGGCAGTACCCAGAAGTGAACCCGGGTCGCTGGAGCTGTGAGGCTGCGGTGCTAACCACTGTGCCACTGTGCTGCCTTAATTGGTGCTGTCCATGCCACTGAATCAATAGCTTCCTTGCTCAAGCCATTGATAAAATAGTAGCCTTATCCCAATAATGGAATTGGAGCCCAATCTATATAGGCCAATAAGATCCCCTGGGACTGGGATGGTGGCTTAGCTGCCCAATTAGAGGCCCAAGTCAAAGTTGTAGACAACAGAATTCAGAAGCTCCAGGACAAGTAAGTAATTCTGTGTATTCTAACCACCCATCAGCTCAGGGTTTCCTCTAGGTGGGTAGGATTAAAGTGACCCCTGTCGTCTGAATTGCCGGGGGGGTGGTGGTGGTGGGGGGTAACAGGGTAGTGGGGGGGATGCTGAAGAAAGTTCACCCAATATAAATGATGGCTTGTCACATGGATTTCAGTTCCGAGCTTCACAGTAGCTATACCACGTGAGGTTGTCTTGACCCAAGTCCACCCTCAATTGATGTCGATCAGATATTCAGGTTGAAACTGTTGAGAAGAATTGTAAGGATTCTAACCATTTGTTATTTTTATTGTCAGTTCCTGGCTCGGTGTTTCCTGCTTCTGTGTAACATCTTTCTTGTAAATAAACCCGCCCATTGTTTTTAAGCCAATCGCAACAGTCCTACCATGTGGGCTCTTGCAGAAATAAAGAACATGCAATGTTTGGTCACATCCTCAGGAATCCGTACAGTGCTTCAGAACAAAATGATTGCTTTTGAAGTACTGTCCCATGTTATCTGGGCAGTTTAGCAGCCAGTTTCCGCACAGCTAGATCCCAAAAACATTGAATGACCAGAATGTGTTGGTTTTAATAAGAAATTTGCCTAGAGAACTCCTTGTCCCTTCTGCTGTCACTGCTCCTACAAACATCATTTTGACACTTACCTTTTTGGCCCACTTCCTCTTGCCCACCTGGTGTTACTGAGTGGAGTGTCCACAGTGCACGCTCCACTCAATAGAGCTTTAAAACTGGATCAGAGCCTTAAGCTACTTTGCAGGAATGCCGCTGACAATGAATCAGGCAGCTGAGCTACCAAGAGGAATCCCCCGGGAAATATGGTGGTGGAGAGGAGGCGGGGAGCTGACTGCCTCAACACTGCAACTCCCCCTGCTTATTGCCAGGCAGAGGGGGTTTAAATCCTTGCTCACCCCACCCTTTGCTTTCTACAAAAGAGAGAGAAAATTGAGAAAAATCATCTCCTGCGATCTTATTAACAGAATGTTTCAGAAACCACCAATTTCAACAGCAGCAAATGACTCCCTGTGCTGCTTAGATAGATTTGTCAAACATAAATTCTTCTCTCGTCTCTATTTAAGGGAATTCAGTGCTATTAGATTCACACCATGCTCTGCACAGTTCTGTATCATTACTGGATGCCAAATGAAACATCCGACTTTGCAGTAAGTACAGCTACAATAACATTATTTTATCATCAATCTTGCAAGATTAAGTCATAAATTTTCCACACAAAACCTTGTGTACTGCAGTCTCTTATTGGCTACAAACATCATTTGTAATCATTAGCAATGCAAACATTTTCATATTCAATTAATAATTCAAAGCAATATATTGAACTGCAGAAGAAACAAAATCACATACATTACAAGTCTTCTGAGACTGTCAGCTCAACAGACTTAATAAACACTTCCCTTTAAGCCTTGTGCATATTTATCTCCAAAGCAATGTGTAGCCTTGGGATATAAAATCCTTCACAGACTTTCTGACTAACTAATTTTTAACCTTCTTAAATGTTCCTGAAGTTAAAATATGCGGCAACTAGGCAAAACCATCTCACAGCTTCTTTTGTTGTTTATTTCATATCTGTCTCTGAGGTCACAAGTGTCGAGGACTAAGAGTTAAAGGAGGCTCGTTTTATGAAAATATTATTTTTCACTCAATTAAAAGCACAGAACTTAATACAAGTTACATCAAACTGTACTATGAAGGCAACTGCGCACACAAGTATAACGAAACCAAATAGAAGGGTAGACCAAAAGATTCAATTCAAATACAAACATTCTCTGCGATTTGTTCAAACGTGAGTTTGATTGACAGCTCCTCTTGAAAACATTTATTTAAATGTAACAAGGTTCCTGGTAACTAATTTGAAGGTATTTATCAGGCTACTTTTTTCAAAGTATTGAAATATGGTATAGGTCCCATCCCTGAGGACGACCTAGCACCAACATAGCGGGCAGGAGATATGAGCAGAGCTGCAGGTCTTTCTGGCCTACAATTGGATACGCACCTCTAAGGTTTGATTCCTAGCCGAGTACCAGATTCCCTGATTGTCAGGGATCATAGAAACAGCCCTGAAATAAGCTAAAGGGAGACCAAGGCCACCTAGTCTCATGACCCTTCTGCAATGCTTGAACAGTCAAGCAGCTCCCATGATCCTGGCTCTCAGATAGCATTAGAAGGAGCACTAGAATAAATGGAAGAAAGGCATGTGTCAGCACCAAGGGGAAGCACAGAGTTAGGAAACAGTATGGTAATTGTGTGCACTGTAGTAAAATAGACATACCATCATTCTGGTCTGGATCTGTGCTGTGCTTACACGGTAGGTATATAGTGTTTTCACCCACTGCACCACTTGGGAATTAAGGTTTAATACTGTTGCATAAAGCAATGCATCTTCTGACCTCCCATGGAAGATCCACTTGTATATTTTATGCATATATATGGTTTTATTGAGTCATATAAAATTCATGTAGCTCGAATATTCAGTCAAATTAGTGTTCTCTTTTCCTTGAGACATTATTTTAAGCCTAAAGTGACAACGTTGCTTTGTGAAATCAACAGGCCTGCCTGCAGAGATATGAAGCAGCTTCCCTGCCAGGATAACAATTCCTCACTCATATTTTTGGCAGCCAGTAAACATTAATCCTTTGCGTTGAAAGCAAAAGAGTTTGAAGATAAGTGTCCTGGAGTAGTTAGTTCCAGGAATGTGTGTATTGTGGTAAGAATTGTCACAATCTCTGTGATCTCCTCAGATTGTATCTGCAGGCTTTCTTTGATTCTTAGTTTTAATGAAAGATTGTTTTTCCTCTGCGTGTTCTTGCGCTTCTTATATGTGAAGATTATGCCTTTGAACACTTCATTTCCAAGACATTTATTTTATTTATAGATACAGCACTGAAACAGGCCCTTCGGCCCACCGAGTCTGCCGACCATCAACCACCCATTTATACTAATCCTACACTAATCCCACATTCCTACCTGTCCCTATGTTCCCCTACCACCTACCTATACTAGGGGCAATTTATAATGGCCAATTTACCTATCAACCTGCAAGTCTTTGGCTGTGGGAGGAAACCGGAGCACACGGCGAAAACCCACGCAGACACGGGGAGAACTTGCAAACTCCGCACAGGCAGTACCCAGAATTGAACCCGGGTTGCTGGAGCTGTGAGGCTGCGGTGCTAACCACTGCGCCACTGTGCCGCCCTAAGCGCCCTATTTAGCCTGCAAGCTTCCAGAATATCTTTTTTCTGTGTGTGGAAAAGAGGAGTTGGCCTTTATCTTCCTTCCCCTTCGGAAGGTTCCAGAGGTGCTGATGAATATTCTTGCGCCTTGTCCACATGATCAGTTTTGATGTGTCAGCCTGGACAGTATCAGACACACAGGACAGTTCCTTTACCATGAGGTCAACAGAGGGGTGCGATCTTTAGCCCTGTCCACACTTCTTACTTTACTCCTAGGGAAGAGGAATTTATCTTTGTGACCTTCCAAATCAGATTTCCGCTCACTAACCTTACAGATTTGAGTCCTAGAAATTGGATACTAACTAAAGTTCCAAGATGGTGGGTGGTGTGCGTGAGCCCATTGCGTGCCAGGCGTGTGATGTGATCCATTATTGGTAAAGGCTCCTTCATAAGTATTCAGGGCCCATGTCTGAAACAGGCCCTTTGCATATATGTTTGAGGCCCCCATTGCAAAATTTGATTGAGCACAGCAGCACAATGCATAGGGGACCCTGTGGCCAGTTTTCTTCAGGCACGTTGGAGTCTTAAAGTGTTTGCCATCAGAAAGGTGAGTTTGAAATTTGTTACTTGCCTTATTGTGGAGCCGGAGGCAGCAGGAGCACTCCTCCTGAATCCATAGGAATTCTTGAACTGCTGCTGGAATCTGCTCTCCCCACTACTGCACTCTCCTAATGATGTCGACTCGGGTCTGAGCTGGCTCTCATTAATCTCTGGGATTGGTGAGCTGCCTCTTGGGCCCCAGTGGATGCCCAAAGCTTGCCGTTAATACATCAACGAGGCCAAAGAACCAATTTACTGTTGTGCTGCCATCAGCCTGATTCAGTGCATGCAGAGTATACAGCACTGGGATCAAAGCCAGTGAAATCCAATTTCCAGGCCATTATAACTTACATTTTGATCTTACACATATGGGACAGAGAAAAACTATAAATTAAGAAAAATAGAATAAAAATAACAATCATTGAATTGAATCTTTCTCGAAGTGTGGACATGATTTCGGCCAGACAGAAGGAGATCATTGTTTGTCATTGTGCAATGGTCTGATCTCCCACACAAGGTTTGATTCTGCAGAAATTCTCTGGGATCATTGAGAATGTTGATAAATGGGTGTGGTTGAGTAGGGTTCACTGTACTGAAATACAGATGCTTATAAACAGAGCTATTTCATATCACATCTGGCTACCAAGATGCCAGCAGAGGCTCAGTGGGTAGCACTCTTGACTCTGCACCACAAAGGTTGTGAGGTCAAGCTCCACTCCAGAGAGTCGAGTGCAAAATACAGGCTGTAACTACAGTGCAGGAGTGCTGGTCTGTTGGAGGTGCCATCTTTTCAATGAGACATTAAACTGAAGTCCTGTATGCCCTTGCAGGTGGGTTTAAAAGATTCCACAGCTCAAATTGAAGAACAGTAGGGGGATTTTCCCTGCTGTCCTACTAATATTTATCCCTCAGCCAACACTTAAACCAGATAATCTTGTTCTTATCACATAGCTGCTTGTGGGAGCTTACTGTGCACAAATTGGTTGCCATGTTTCCTACATTACAACAGCGACTACACTTTAAAAGTACAATAAAGCACTTTGGGACGTCATGTGGTTGTGCAAGGTGCTATATAGGTGCAAGTCTTTCTTTGTTTAAGTGTCAATAACTCCTATTTAAACAGGCACATTGCTTCTAGCAGTTTGGTGATTGTGCTCTGCTGGATTTTTATCAGGCCCTTTCTGTCTGAGTTAGCTCCTGCAGAATCTGAGACTTGCAAGCTTCCACTTCCTCACTGCTTGTTTAAAATAGTTTGCTCTGCTTTTCTCATTTCCTCCATGCATCATTTGTGCTCCTCATATCGTGGAAGGTTATATGAGAAGTCTCTGATATAAAGTATAATATAGGACTCAAAAAGCTAAAGAACTTATATCCTTGGGAAGATATTCACTGGCATAATTACCCACTTCTAATAACTCAAACTTCTGACACTTTCTGCTCCATAGCCTAACTAATTTTATTCATCCCGTGGTCTGAAGCCTAATTAATTCAGTGAGTCTGAATATATTAATATTATAAAATCCTATACTTCAGTGTTTCAAGCTTCAGTGCTTCTGAATCAATATCCACAGTTCAGTTTAGTTGCCGCCTCTTCACTTCAATCAGCTGAATCTCCTAATCCATTAATACCAACAGCCCTACAGTCTAAAGGCAAAGATGAAGTGCACTGTTTCATTCTGCTCACCTTTTAAGCTCAAGTTGGTTAAGATATATCGGCAATCTTCATTTTCATTGGACAATGTTCAAAAGCTTAGTTCTGCTCAGGGTCATTTCTTAACCGTTCATCTTCCAGACACCCACTCAGCTAAGGAACAAAGTCAAGACACTGCGGTATAATGGAAATGAGCAAGAGGACAAACAAGGACAGGAGGGCTGTATCCGAGAATCAATGAACACAACAACATTACAGATAACACCAAAACCAGCAAATGAATCAAAGTAGCACCAAAGGAATATAATGAATAGAGGGAAGTAGAGGAAATTGTCCTTTCCTCTGTTATTTCTACAAGCGCTGATTATCAATTGGCTCAACACTGAAAACACAACACACTGGTGTTATCAGTATCACTGCCTGATGGGAACAGGGCCAAAATCCTGTCACAGGGACCCAGGCAGTCAGGGAGAATATGCAAACAAACCAATTATTGATGATTGTCAACCTTGTTTGCTTTAGTCGAAGACTTACATAATAATCATAAAACCTTACAGCACAGAAGGGGGCTATTCATGCCTGTGTTGGCTTTTTGAAAGACCTATCATACGAACATACGAATTAGGAGCAGGAGTGGGCCACTCAGCCCCTCGATCCTGCTCCACCATTCAATATGTTCATGGCTGAACTGATTACTCCACATTCCTGCCTACGCCCAATAATCTTTCACCATAATATTCGCACCACACAAGTGCCTGTCAATGACCATCTCCAACAAGAGAGAATCTAACATAGGAACATAGGACAGAGGAACATAGGACATAGCAACATTGGAGCAGGAGTAGGCCATTTAGCCCATCGAGCCTGCCCCGCCATTCAATATGATCATGGCTGATCATCCATTTCAATGCCCTTTTCCCACACTATCCTCATATCCCCTTATGGCATTTGTATTTAGAAATCTGTCAATCTCTACTTGAAACATACTCAATGACTGAGCTTCCACAGCCCTCTGGGGTAGAGAATTCCAAAGATTCACAACACTCTGAATAAAAAAGATTCTCCACATCTCTGTCCTAAGTGGCTTCCTCCTTATTTTGAAATTGTGTCCCCTGGTTCTAGACTCCCCAATCAGGGGAAACATCTTACCTGCATCTACCCTGTCTGTCCCTTTAAGTATTTTGTAGGTTTCAATGAGATCACCTCTCATTCTTTGAAACTCTGGAGAATACAGGCCCATTTTCCCCAATCTCTCTTCATGGGACCGTCCCGCCATCCCGGGAACAAGTCTGGTGAACTTTCGTTGCACTCCCTCTATGGCAATAATATCCTTCCTAAGTTAAGGGGACCAAAACTGCACACAGTATTCCAAGTGTGGTCTAACCAAGGTTCTATACAATTGAAGCAAGACTTCACAACTCCTGTACTCAAATCCTCTTGTGATAAAGGCTAACATACCATTAGCCTTCTTAATTGCTTGTTGCACCTGCATGTTAGCTTTCAGAAACTTATTGACAAGGACACCCAGGTCCCTTTGTATATCTACACTTTCTAATCTCTTACCATTTGAGAAATACTCTGCACATCTATTTCTCCTATAAAATGGATAGCCTCACATTTTTCCACATTATATTCCATCTGCCACATTCTTGCCCTCTCGCTAAGCCTGTCCAAATCCCCTAGAAGCCACTTTGCATCTTCCTCACAACACAGATTCTCACCTAGTTTTGTGTCATCTGCGAACTTGGGAATATTACATTTGGTCCCCACATCCAAATCATTGATATATATTGTGAACAGCTGGGCCCAAGTACTGATCCCTGCGGTACCCCACTAGTCACAGCCTGCCAATGCAAGAATGACCTGTTTATTCCTATTTTCTGTTTTCTGCCTGTTAACCAATCCTTATTCCATGCCAGTATATTACCTCCTATCCCATCTGATTTAATTTTGCTAATCAACCTCCTGTGGGGGACTTTATCAAAAGCCTTCTGAAAATCCAAAGTATACCACATCCACCAACTCCCCTTTATCAATTCTGTTCGTAACATCCTCAAAAAACTCCAACAGGTTCATCAAACATGATTTCCCATTCATAAATCCATGTTGACTATGCCCAATCAGATCATTATTATCCAAGTGTCCATTTATCACATCCTTTAGAATAGATTCTCGTATTTTCCCAACGACTGATGTCAGGCTAACAGGTCTGTAGTTCGCTGTTTTCTCTCTCCCTCCCTTCTTAAATAGTGGGATGACATTTGCTACCTTCCAATCTGCAGGAATCACTCCAGAATCTATACAATTTTGGAAGATGATCACCAATGCATCCACTATCTTCATAGTTACCTCTTTCAACACTCTGGAATGTAGAATATCAGGTCCTGGGGACTTATCAACCTTCAGCCCCATTAATTTCTCCAGTACAAACTTTTTACTAATACTAATTTCCTTCAATTCCTCATTCCCCCTAATCCCTTGGATCTCTAATTCTGGGAGATTTCTTGTATCTTCCTCAGTGAAGAGAGACACAAAGTAATCATTTAGCTTCTCTGCTATTTCTCTATTCCCCATTATAAATTCTCCTGACTCTGCCTGTAATGGACCCACATTTGTCTTAGCCAAATGTTTCCTTTTTACATACCTACAGAAGCTTTAACAGTCCATTTTTATATATTCTATTCTCCCTTTCTTTATCAGTTTCTTTGTTCTATTTTACTGTATTCTAAAATCCTCCCAATCCTTAGGTTTACTACTATTTCTGGCAACTTGAAAGGCCTTTTCTTTTAATCTTATACAATCCTTAACTTCCTTTGTTATTCACAGTGACTGCCTTTACCTTTGAGGTTTTTGTGCCTTGAAGAAATGTATAGTTGCTGTGAACTATGTAATATTTCTTTAAAGACTATCCATTGCCTATGTACTGTTGTACCTTTTAATATATTTTCCCAATCCACCACAGCCAATTTGCCCCTCATACCTTCATAACTTCCTTTGTTCAAATTTAACACCCTGGCTTCAGATTGAACTACCTCACTTTCAAACATAATAAAAAATTCTATCATATTATGGTCACTCATCCCTAAAGGTTCTTTTACATCAAGTTTATTAATTAGCCCTTTCTCATTACATAAAACTAGATCTAAAATGGCTTGTTCTCTAGTTGGTTTCTCAACATACTGCTCCAGAAAACCATCCTAAACACACTCCAGAAACCCGTCCTCCACAGCATTAGTGCTCATTAGGTTTACCCAGTCTATATGCAGATTGAAGTCACCCATGATTACTGCAGTACCCATGCCACATGCTTCTCTATTCTCCTGATTAATACCAGGCCACACACTGCCACTACTGTTTGGTGGCCTAAAAACAACTCCTACCAATGTTTGCTGCCCTTTGCTGTTTCTCAGCTTCACCTAAACAGATTCCACATTTGTGTTCTTCCAATCTGAGATCTTCCCTTACTAATGTGTTGAATCCATCCCTTATTATCAGTACAACACCATCTCCTTTTCCTTTTTGCCTGTCCTTCATAAATGTCGAATACCCTTGAATATTCAGTTCCCAGTCTTGGTCACTTTGTAGCCACGTTTCCGTTATGACAATTAGATCATACCCATTTACCTCTATTTGGGCCTTTAAATCATCTACCTGTTGTGAATGCTGCGTGCATTCAGGTAGAGTGTCCTTAACCATGTCTTCTTGACATTCTGCATTCTAAGCCTAGTTGATGCTCGCCTTTGTTTTGCCTGCCTTCTAATGTCACTTGTTACTTTTCTACCTCCTGTTACCAGTTTTACTTCCTTCCAATTTGAGCTACCCCTCAGGTTCCCACCCCCTGACAAGCTAGTTTAAACCCTCCCCAACAGCACTAGCAAATCTCCTTGTGTGGATATTAGTTCTGGTCCTGTTAAGGTGTAGCCCGTCCATCTTATACAGGTCCCACCTGCCCTAGAACTGGTCTCAATGCCTCAGAAATCTGATGCCCTCCCTCCTGCACCAATTCTCTAGACACATGTTCAATTGATCAATCCTCCTATTCCTATGCTCACTAGCACGTGGCACTGGGAGTAATCCTGAGATTACTGCTTTGGAGGTCCTGCTTTTTAATTTCCTTCCTAACTCCCTAAAATCTGTTTTCAGGACCTCATCTCTCCACCTATGTCATTGGGACAAATGTGGACCACGACCTCTGGCTGTTCACCCTCCCCCAGAAGGATGTCCTGCAGCCTCTCCGTGACATCTCCCCTTGACATTCAATGGCATTACGATCACTGAATCCCCCACTATCAACATCCTGGGGTTTGCCATTGACCAGAAACTGAACTGGAGTAGCCATATAAATACAGTGGCTACAAGAGCAGGTCAGAAGCTAGGAATCCTGAGGCGAGTAACTCACCTCCTGACTCCCCAAAGCCTGTCCACCATCTACAAGGCAGAAGTCAGGAGTGTGATGGAATACTCTCCACTTGCCTGGATGGGTGCAGCTCCAAAAACACTCAAGAAGCTCAATACCATCCAGGACAAAGCAGCCCACTGGGATGGATACCCCATTTACAAATATTCACTCCCTCCACCATCAATGCACAGTGGCAACAGTGTGTACCATCTCCAAGATGCAATGCAGCAATGCACCAAGGCTCATTCGACAGCACCTTCCAAACCCGCGACCTGTACCACCTAGAAGGACAAGGGCTGCAGATGCGTGGGAACACCACCACCTGCAAGTTCCCCTCCAAGCCACACATCATCCTGACTTGGAACTATATCGCTGTTCCTTCACTGTCGCTGGGCCAAAATCCTGGAACTCCCTTCCTAACAGCACTGTGGGTGTACCTACCCCACATGGACTGCAGCAGTTCAAGAAGGCAGCTCACCACCACCTTCTCAAGCACAATTATGGATGGGCAATAAATGGCGGCTTAGCCAGCGACGCCCACATCCCGTGAACGAATAAAATAAAATCGACTCAAGATTAGGTCAAACTGAACAAAACTTCAGAATGGGCAACTGGGTCCTCAAATCAATTGTTAGATCATTGACAATAAGAATGATACTTATTATCATTGATGTCTATTAATTGAGAGATTTACTGTATTAACAAGGGTAGCGTATAATGGAACAAAAACAGTTTAGTAAAGTCTATTTTCCCTCATTAGTTGAGTAACTAAAGGATTGTGCACTTTGAATAGCCCAAATCTAATTTTGTGGTGTTATATCCAATTGACATAACAGTACTCCAGTATTGCGTCTTAACAGAAGAGATAAATGAAACAAATAAAACAGAGCGATAAGGACAATGAATGTAAGAAGATTAGGTGACCCTGGGCAGCAGTAAACATATCCAATATTCTCAATGTGACCGACTCACGGATTTACTTTAGACCTCAAATATACTCAAAGAGAACTGAAACACGACCTTGGAGGAGGAATACCTTACACTTTTCAGAAAACAAAATTTCAAGTCTTGTTGTACATTAGTGTTTAATATTCTCTTGGGTCATCTAAAGGTAGCAATTTGCATTTGTTAAGAATCTGTAGATACTCAGCATCAAGGATCTCTATATAAGCATCAGATAGTTCTTTGCTCTGAGTGTGTATGTAAGTTAAACTTCTCAGGTCTTGTCATTTTGAGCAGACGCAGGCCACCAAGTCAGGGATTCAAGTCAGGCTCATTCACAAAGCCAGATGCAAATATCCCATCAGCTTCAATCTCCCAAACACCCGAGCTGCTCTTACTCAGCAAGTAATTTAATGCCCTTTGCTGTTGTTTTCTAATTCAAGGTTAGTTCTCACTAGGGACACCGAAAGATTCTAGTCATTTGAGTAAAGCTTCCTCGAACTTCTGCGGAACAAACTGTAGAAGTAGGAGTTTAGAAATTTGATAACACCAAGCCTGATTTTTCAGGCACAGAACAGGTGCCTAAGCATCAAATATGGTGGGCGGGACACGTGAGGTCATAACGTACAGGAAATGCACTGCCTGTCGTCTTGGTAAAGGCAGCAAAAGAGACATCCAGGGCTAGCGCCGAAGACAGGAAAATAGTGGGCCTGTCTGAGGCTGCCCTACTCGGGCTGGTTGCTTTCAGAAAAGTTAGGCTTACATGTGGCCTATACAGGGAAACATGAAGCCACCACCACAAAGGAACGTTCTTTTAAAAAATCAGCGAAGCCCACTTACCAAACTGAGGCCACGCTATTGAAGTGGGGTGAGGCAGCCAGGGGTCAAATTTCATTCTAACATTTGAAGCTCAGTTGTCATCAGTACTGTGAGGTGATTTTTTATGATAACTCACGAGGAGGCTCTGCCTGGTGTTAAGTCATCCAGAGAAATCTGGTTGGCCAATAAGGCCAAAGTAAGTGTTATATTTCTTATTTGTTGACCAAATTCCTTGGAGTTCAGGAGGAATCCTTGGGCCTCCCTGCACTAGCCTTCCTCTCTCGCCCAACACCAGCATTTGTTTGGGAATTCTGCTGTCTACCTTATGTCTCTGGAGGTAGGAGTTTTCCACTTCCAATCCCACTCTTGTCCTCTGGCTTTGCGGTCATTCCCACTCGTCCAGCAGTCACGAATGGGCTGCTTAAGAACCTTTGAGTGAGCCACACACTTCTGGCTTCCCATAAAATGATCCAGTTAAAATATTTTGCATAAATGTTGCCATAGTTTGGATGTAAGTCAACACAGTGAGCATACAAGGTAACAAACCTGAAATTCAAATAAATATGATTCCATGAACCAATGCACAAAATCATTTCTAGTCTAAGCTGGGGCTGCTTGGATCACAGTAAACATCCTTCTTCATGGAGCTCTGTCGAGTTTACATTCGATAGAATCCATAGGCCCAGCATTTGTCACATCAGAGGGACTTATTCTACAAGTTTCCCAGGAACAACCTTATTCAACCTCTACTTTTCTAAAACTACCTTTCTTTTAGAAGTATCATTCAAATCTCTCACTCTTAGTGGGATTCCTAGCTCCAATTGGGTATGAAATTCAGATCAGGCCTCCTTCTGAGGTCCCCAGCATTAGACGGCAGTATTCAACCAATTCAATTCACTCCACATGATATCAAGAAATGGCTGAATACACGGGATTCAGTAAAGGCTATGGGCCTGACAACATTCCGGCAGCAGTACAGAAGACTTTGCTCCAGAATTAGACGTGCCCCTAGCCAGGCTGTTCCAGTATAGCTACAACTCTGGGATCTACCCAACAATGTGAAAAATTGCCCAGGTATGTCCTGTTCACAAAAGGCAAGACAATTCCAATCCAGCCAATCAGCCAACTACCCCATCAGTCTACTCTCAATCATCAGCAAAGTGATGGAATCTGTCACTGACAGTGCTATCAAGTAGCACTTATACAGCAATAATCTGCTTACCAAAGCTCAGTTTGTTTTCCTCCAGGGCCACTCAGGTCCTGACCTGATTACAGCCTTGGTCCAAATATGGACAAATGAGCTGAATTCAAGAGGTGAGGTGAGAGTGACATCAAAACGGCATTTGACTGAGTATGGCATCAAGGAGCCCTAGCAAAATTGAAATCAATGGGAATCAGGGGAAAGACTCTCTGCTGGTTGAAGTCATACCTAGTACAAAGGAAGATGGTTGTGGTTGTTGGAGGCCAATCATCACAGCTCCAGGACATCACTGCAGGAGTTCCTCAGGGTAGTGTCCTAGGCGCAACCATCTTCAGCTGCTTCATCAATGACCTTCCTTCAATCATAAGGTCAGAAGTGGGGATGTTCGCTGATGATGGTACAATGTTCAGTACAATTTGTGATTCCTCAGATACTGAAGCAGTCCGTGTCCAAATGCAGCAAGACCTGGACAACATTCAGGCTTGGGCTGATAAGTGGCAAGTAACATTCACGCCACACAAGTGCCAGGCAATGACCAGCTCCAAAAAAAGAGAGTCTAACCATCTCCTCTTGACATACAGGAGCATTACCATCGCTGAATCCCCCACCATCAACATCCTGGGGGGTTACCATTGACCAGAAACTTCATTGGACCAGCCATATAAATATTGTGACTGCAACAGCAAGTCAGAGGCTGGGAATTCTGAGGTGAGTAACTCATCTCCTGTCTCCCCAAAGCCTGTCCACCATCTATAAGGCACAAGTCAAGAATGTGATGGAATACTCTCCACCTGCCTGGATGAGTGCAGTTCCAACAATACTCAGGAAGCTCAACACCATCCAGGACAAAGCAGCCCACCTGATCAGCAACCCATCCACCACCTTAAACATTCACTCCCGCCACAACCAATGCACAGTAGCAGCAGTGTGTACCGTCTAAAAGATGCACTGTAGCAACTCGCCAAGCCTCTTTCAATAGCACCTTCCAAACCCGTAATCTCTACCACCTACAAGGACAAGGGCAGCAGATGCATAGGAACATCACCACCTGCAGGTTCCCCTCCAAGCTACACACCACCCTGACTTGGAACTATATCGCCATTCCTTCACCGTCGCTGGGTCAAAATCCTGGAACTCCCTTCCTAACAGCACTGCGGGTGTAACTGCACCAGATGTACTGCAGAGAAGGACTCACTACCACTGTCTCAAGGGCAATTAGGGATGGGCAATAAATGCTGGCCTTGCTGGTAATGCTCACATCCCATGAAAAAAATTTCAAAAAAGGATTTGCAGCGGGTTGCCAGAATGAGGCCTAGAGGACAGACAGAAACAGTTTCCCCCTCAACGTTTTAGTCCAGCTATTTTATGATAGGGATTTGGGAGACAGAGAGTGTGGCCATTGGCTGATCTTTTGCTCACCACCCACTTCCCCAAAGTAGGAGCATCTGGGGAGTTTACTCCTTTTAAAAGGCTGTTGAGAGTAAATGTGTACCTAATTAAAGCTGAGGAAGAAACAAAACCATTGTGAAGTCAAATGACTGATCCTGGAAGGGAATGATCATCTTATTCTGTCAGACAATATAGCTTCAGCTGGAGCTGAAGTTCCATCAGTGCAACTTTCTTTTCAGCCTGGGAAGGGCCTCAGACATAATCCCATGGAATGGTGCATCTCAGGCATCCTGGCGTATGTGCCGCACCCCCCAACCCCTATCCCACATTTGCTAACAAACTCATCCCACAATTTGGGATGAAATGTGGGTTGTTCAGTTTGGGCATCCGGAAGTTCTGCTCTGCCTCACTTATGCAGGCAGAGTTTTGTGCCTTGTTTTCAGAGCACAGTCACTTAACTCTGAGAAACCCATGACTTTACCGCTTCCCCTTACTCCCTCTCCTTTGTGTGTATATCTCCCTTAAGGGAATTGTGTTGCAGCTAATAGTCCTATTTTTTTTAACACCCCAAACAACAATATAATGAAAGAGGCAGAAAACATTCATCAGAACTGCGATTTCCTTTGCCCCTCCATTGGTGGCCGTGCCTTCAGCTGCCTCGGCCCCAAACTCTGAAATTCCCTGCCCAAATTTCTCCCCACCTCGCTCTCCATTTTTAAGTTGCTCCTTAACACCTCCCTCTTTGACCCATGTTTTTGGTCACTTGTCCTAAAATCCCTTGGCCGGAATTTTACCCTCGTCGGATGGGAGCTGTCCACTGACCGAAAAGTCGGTGGCAATCCTGCCTCCACCTGGCTTGGGGATCCAGTCCAGGTTTTACGCTCCCCAGGCCCTTTGGTCTGAGGCAGTATTTCCACCTCATTGAGGCAGAAAGTCCTGCCGAATAGAGCTGCCGGCCAAGCAGTGAGCCGGCAGCTCTAAGCCCTAGCAGCTCCACCGGGAGCAGTGGCCACTGCTGGGACTGAAACCCTGCTTCAAGAAGAAGAGGAAGAACGGCCCCAGGAGAAGGTAAATTTTTGGGGTCTCTCTGGGAGTGCTCAGTTGGACCTCAGCAAGGCAAGGGTGGTCGATTGGGGGGTGGGGGAGGGGGGGTGCGTGTTGGGTATTGGGGGTCCCCCCCACAAGGCTGTCAGAAAGCCGCCTACGTTTAACAGGCAGCCTTTCTCGGGCCTGGGCTACCCGCTTGTCAATGGTAAAATCCTTGTGGCGGCGGGTGGAGGCCCTTAAGTGGCTCTTAACTGGCCACTTAAGGGCTTTGATTGGCCTGGGGTGGGTGGGCCAGTTTTTGCCACTGCTGCCCCATGTAAAATGGCGGCGGGGGCAGGAGCAAGTTGGGAAGGGGCCCCTGAGCCTCCATTTTACACATCCCCCACCTCCACCCCACCACCATCCCACTCTTTGGGGGATGTAAAATTCCAGCTGCTTTCTGGCTTAGTGTCAATTACTTTCTGATTATGTTCCTGTAAAGCATCTTGTGATGTTTTGCTACATGAAAGGTGCTTTATAAATGCAAGTTGCTGTTGTTTCTCCCATACAAATGCCATTATGGGGCTGGGGATTTCTATCTCTCCCACCCCTCTTACTGCCATGAGGAAAGTTGTAATACACTCTGGGAAGTGGCAGTAGAGATCTTGAAGTAAGCCAAAGGAGGGAAATGGCTTTGCTTCAAACTCCTCTCCAATTCATTTCGCTGCTGAAGGCCTTGCTTCAGCTGCAGTATTGTTGGGATTGTCTTCTTCATAATGGTGGGCTTCCTCACGGCAGCACTAAGTGACCCTCTAATCCAGGGAAATTGGTTTGGGGTTATGGTCAGTTTGGAGAGGTGGTGGAAGTTTCACCTCAATGAACTCCAACCCATGTCAGCCACATCACTTGGACCCGTAGATTAAACGTGGCGAGGAGCAAAATGTTCTGGAGGATAGCCTTTGCTTGGGGAATTATTCTTTAACACTAGTTAATGCGAACCTAAGGTATGGGGGAGAAAATTAGAGCAGAAAAGAACAAGTTTTCGTGAAGACAACACCCTCTGTTACATGCAGGTCACTGCAAAACCTCTTTCCATTGAGCACTTTTGAAGTCTGAGTAACACATAAAAAACATGGCAAATCTAGTAATGAGGGAAAAGAAAATCTAAACATTCTTTCTATCTTTTTGGTGATATTTTCTGATTCATTTTTAAAAAATCTAAATATGGGCAATGAGCCAGCTCCTCAAAGGATACGGACATGAGCCCCACATTTTCTGCAGATACAACAGCATTATAAATGCAATTGGAAAAGCAATCAGCAAAAAAAACCCAGAATTATCATGTTACGAGATTTCAGGCAACATCAAAGAGGGGAAATGCTGAAAATAATAGTAAGTGCATTATACATGAAAGCAAAGTGATTATACAGCAACCACTCACTTAAACATGATGCGGTGTTTGAAGTATAGCCTTTATCCAATTCTTTCTATTAAGACTCTGGACCAATGTAGAATTAATTGGTCCCTTAGTAAATATTCCTTCCTTTATATCTTGAGTATATGCTTATTGTTTGATTGTACAAATGTGTTCAGGGTCTATTGTGCAATTAAACTAAATAAGTGCTTTAAGAATTTATTTTTTGAGCCATACTGATCTATTCTGTATAATTACCATGGAAAACAAGGGAAGATAGCATTGACTGTATACAGCAAACAAAATTTATCAGCCATAAGCTATTTATCCAATTCTTTCTGACAGGCATGCTGAAGGATTGTTTGGCTCAGAAGTGAAACTTTATGAACATTTATCAAGAATTGTGGTGATGTTGGGACTCGATCTGTAACTGATGCTTGACCAGTGACTACAAAGGTAATGGAGGCTATTAAACTCTGTTACCAGTGCTGGCAGTCATTCTTCAGGATTACAAAATCATTAATCAATCAATCACATTGCTTCATGTACAATATGCTACAGAATCAAGGCGAGTAAATGAAGTTAAGTTGCAGATCAGTCATGATCTAATTGAATGGTAGAGCAAGTTTAAGGGGCCTGCTCCTCTGTCCCTCGCAGGTCACAAGTGTCTTGCTTAACAGGATATAAATCCTTTGGTAGACAAAAGCAATCATTTCATTTCAGTGTTTAGATCACCAAGTCCTTGGTTGTATTGATGATCAACATGCAGAGATATGAGTATATGCACTGAATGTTTCTAAAGTGAAATGCACTGCCTGATTCCATTCCCACCTCAGCACATCTGCTGCTGAAATGTTCAGCAATACCTCTATCTCCTCCTGACTTGACTTTTACAATGCTCTAAGGAAAGGTCTACACTCAATGCATCGACTTTCATCAGACTTCATTCTATGCGTAGTGCATGACACCATAAATGTAATCATGCTTCTATATGTCATAAAGCCATATATCTATGTGTAACTCCTTGGGTCTGTTGACAAGACATTTAAGACAAATAAACCCCTGCTATGTTTGCCCATGGCCAGAAGTAGGAGGTCTCGGGGGATGTACAAAATCAATAATAACTTGTATTAATGCAGCACCTTTAACATAGAAAAAATTCCCAAAACTCTTCATGGAGATGTGAGGGAAAACATATGCTGACCCCAAGAAAGAGAGATTAGGAAGAGGACGGGTGGGGGTGGGGTTAAGGAGGATTATAAAGAAGGAGATGGAGAGCAAGAAAGTTAAGGAGAGAACTAAGGAGTGGGACCCAGGCAACTGAAGGTGAAACCACCATATACAAGAGGTGGAATGAGAGTAATGGTGTTTAGGGAAAAAGGATTGTCACTGGAGAGAAAAGGAGGGTTAAGGCCATGGAGGGATTTAAACATCAGTTTGAATCTTATGTAGTGGGGATCTCAGGAGCCAAAATAGGTCAGTGAAAATGGGGCTGGTAGGATATGGGCAGAAGATTTTATGATGAGTTGAAGTTTATGGAGTGTCCAGGATGCAGACTAGTCAGGAGAGCATCGGAAAGAGAAGGAAAATACAGCTGATGCTTGGAAATCTGAAACAAAACCAGAAAACACTGGAAATGATCAGCAGATCAGGCAGTATGGAGAGAATGAAAGTGTAGACCTTTCCTTAGAGCATTGTAAAAGTCAAGTCAGGAGGAGATAGAGGTATTACTGAAAATTTCAGCAGCAGATGTGCTGAGGTGGGAATGGAATCAGGCAGTATTTATGGTGGAGAAGATATGGGTCAGAAGCTCAGCTTTGGGGTCAAACGTGACAGCAGTCAGACAGCACTGAGGCAGTGTACGGGGAAAAAGAGGTCTTAGAAAGTTGTATCTGGATGTCATTGGCATACATGTGGAAACTGACACCTCATGGATTAGGGCAATTTAACCAATTGCACCTATACCTGGACCCTAATGGAATGATCAACTCAATTCCATTACCCTGCCCTTTTCCCATTTGTTTTATTGATCCTGTCTGAATAAGCTATTCGCTCAATCCCATTGCCCTGCATTTTCCTTGTTCTCTTTAATTTTTCTTTTTCAAATATCTATCCACTTCCTTTTCAACTGCTGTGATGGATTGTGCTTTCTGATCAATCATTCTATATCCTCACAACTCTCTGAATAAAGCATTTTGTCTGAATCTCTTCCTTCATGCTTTTTATGATGTTCTTTTAGTCTCTGAATCACAACCCAGTGACAATATTTTTCTTGATTCACTTTATGAAAAACCCTCCAATGAAAACCTCAATCAGATTTCCTCTTTTCCTAAAGGTGTTTGATAAAATACTGTAAATGATGCTGCTAAGTTAAAATTAAGGCACATGGTATTAAAGGGAGTGAGACGGCATGGATACGTTGTTGGTGAAACACCTGTTAGCAGACGTACTGGTTAATTGATTTTTAGACTGGAGAAAGATGGTATCCCTAGGGGTCTGTGATTGGACCGTTTCTTTTCTCAATATAGATAAATATTCTGGACTTGGGTATGTATCTGTAACTTCATCTAGCCCTACAGCGCTCTGAGATCTTTGTATTCCTCCAATTCTGTCCTCTTGTGCATCATCGATTTGAATCGTTCCACTATTGACGGCTGAGCCTTCAGCTGCCAAATACTGAACCTCTCTACCTCCTTCTCCTCTGTTAAAGCGCTCCTTAAAACCTACCTCGTTGATCAAGCTTTTGGTCACCTGTCCTATTATCTCTTTATCTGGCTTGGTATCAAATTTTGTTTGATAATGCTCCTGTGAAGTTTCTGGGATGTTTTACTATGGTGAAGGTGCTATGCAAATGCAAGTTGTGCTATTATGTAGAGGCAAATGTCAAAAGCTCCAGATGAGGGAACGTGGTTATCTGTGCAAAGGACTGTTAGTGACTTCAGGAGGACCTAAGCAGCTCAATATTTGGGTAGGTAGATTTTGGATGCAATTTATCGCAGAAAGATGTGAATTGATGCAATTTTAGAGGAAGAATAAGGAGATGAATTATACAGAAAATCGTTAAAATTAAATGGAGTAGCAAAGCAGAATGACTTGCTCGCTCAGCTACACTAATCTTTATCAGTAGGAGGACAATGTAGGATAACTTAGAACAATTATTCATTGCAAGGATGTAACAGCAAATCTTCCGACAGCCTCCACGAGGCACTCTATAACAATGATGGAATGCTGTGAGGAATGTAATGGGTCCTGAGGTGTTGGGAGTGACAGAAATATGACCTCAAAGAAGGAATCAAATCCAAGGGCTATAATATAAGCTTTCAGGTTATTTTGGCATTCCAGAGTTGTTCTTGCTTTACTTTTGGAGGTGCAGAAAGAAACTATAAAAATATGGATTGGGTAGTTTTCATGAAACAGTTGATTGGATGTGATCTATGGAAGCAATTGACTTGAAGGGTAACTTATCTTGAAAGATGCATTATTCTGTTCACAGTGCAATACATGGGTTAAGATGCTTCCATATTATCACAAGACCTGAGGCATCACATTCATGGAAAATCAGTTGCCAAACTTTTCTTTCAAGTGCTTGGAAAGAAAGAAAGCCCATACATAACATTGAAATGAAGCATATGATGCCGCCATTAACAAATGATGCCTTTCTCTACTGGTTCTTGTTTCTCTGAAGTTTGGCAAACACTCTTTCATGGCCTGTTAAGATAATACATAACCTGGAATTCCACAAAGTTTGAGAAAGTCTATCAAGAATTGAACCCTAGCAGCAAAGTAAGGTGAAGGATAATGCATAACTTCTGGCATTAATGCTGCATGAGTGTCATGAACTGAGTCTGTGATTGGGTTCAGCACTCAATACCATGGCCTAAATTTTATAAGACAATGGCGGTCCACCCATGCGTGCCACACGTTGCAGATCCTAAGCGCGCTGGCTCTTTTAACTAGCTGGGGCGGGCTGCACCCCACAACCCCCCCCGATCACGTGGAGGGGGAGGGATTTCCGTCCCCGGCAATGGTGTCAGCTGCCTGTGCGCAGACGCTGATGCCATTTTTAAAGGATTTTGAGCCCTACTGTTAAATTTAAATATTTAAAGCGCAAGGAAATAAAAATAAAGACATTTCTTCTGCCCCTCTCCCACCCCCCCAATAACAATTAAATTAATGACATGCCCTCTCCCCCCAAAACACTTACCTTGTCCACCTGACTTTCCCCCAAAACCTCATAAACTTTAACTTCAAACCCTTCCCACCATCCCCTACATCAATGATGATAGTTTGATCCTGTTCCCACCCCTCCCACACTGAGATTAGGGAATAGCTCTAAATAGCTGGCTTTGTAACTAAGGTAAGAAAGGTCTACAGTTTATTTTCATATATAGTAAGTAGTGTGTTTTTGGAAGTTCTGTAGTAACGAGGACCAGGGAAGAAGGGCCCTAGAGTAATTGATATTATTTGATGTTAAGCATCTTCCAAAAAGTTTCATTTAAAAGGTTAAGTCATGGCAGGTGAGCTCAAAGCCATGGTGTGCTCCTCGTGCTCTATGTGGGAAGCCAGGAACAATTCCATTGCCTGGGACCAGCATGTGTGCAGGAAGTGTCTCCAGCTGCAGCTCCTGGAAGCCCAGGTTTCAGAGCTGGAACGGCAGCTGGGGACACTGTGGAGCATCCGCGAGGCAGAGAGTATCATGGATAGCATGTATAGAGAGGTGGTCACATCACAAGCTCAGGCACCACAGGCAGGAAGGGAATGGGTGACCACCAGGCGGAGCAAGAGGACTAGGCAGGCAGTTCAGGAATCTCCTGTGGCTATTCCCCTGTAAAACAGATATACTGCTCTGGATACTGTTGGGGGGAATGGCCTCTCAGGGGAAAGCAGCAACAGCCCAATTTGTTGCACCACGGTTGGTTCTGCTGCAGAGGGGAGGAGTTAAAAAGTGTGGGAATGCAATAGTTATAGGGGATTCAATTGTAAGGGGAATAGACAGACATTTCTGTGGTCGCAAAAGAGACTCCAGGATGGTATGTTGCTTCCCTGGTGCTAGGCTCAAGGATGTCTCAGAGCAGTTGCAGGACATTCTGAATGGGGAGGGTGAACAGCCAGTGGTCGTGGTACACATTGGTACCAACGACGCAGGTAAAAAAAAGGATGAGGTCCTAAAAGTAGAATATAGGGAGCTAGGAAGTAAGTTGAAAAGTAGGACCTCAAAGGTAGTGATCTCAGGATTACTACCAGTGCCACGTGCTAGTCAGAGTTGTAATAGCAGGATATATCGGATGAATACGTGGCTGAAGAGATGGTGTGAGGGGAAGGGTTTTGGATTCCTGGGGCATTGGGGGAGGTGGAGCCAGTACAAACTGGATGGGTTACACCTGGGCAGGACTGGGACTGATGTCCTGGGGGAGTATTTGCTAGAGTGGTTGGGGAGAGTTTAACCTAAAATGGCAGGGGGATGGGAACCTTTGCAAGGAGTCAGAGGAGGGGGAATCAAAAACAAGAACAAAAGACTGTAAGAATAAGAAAAGTGATAGGCAGAGAAATCAAGGGCCAGAATCAAACAGGGCCACAGTGAAAAATAGTGGGAAGGGGACAAGTAATGTTAAAAAGACAAACCTTAAGACATTGTGCCTTAACGCGCGGAGCATTCGCAATAAAGTGGATGAATGAATCGCTCAAATAGATGTAAACAGGTATGATATAGTCGGGATTACGGAGACATGGCTGCAGGGTGACCAGGGATGGGAAATGAACATCCTGGGGTATTCAGTATTTAGATAGAACAGACAAAAAGTAAAAGGCAGTGAAGTTGCATTGTTGGTTTAAGAGGAAATTAATGCAATAGTGAGGAAGGATATTAGCTCTGACGATGTGGAGTTATGTATGGATAGAGCTAAGAAACACTAAGAGGTGATAAACATTAGTGGGGGTTGTATATAGACCCCCAAACTGTAGTGGTGATGTTGGAAATGGCATTAAACAGGAAGTTAGAGATGCATGCGATAAAGGAACATCTGAAATTATGGGTGAGTTTAATCTGCATATAGATTGGGCAAATCAAATTAGTCACAATACCGTAGAGGAAGAATTCATGGAGTGCATACGGGATTGTTTTCTGGACCAATACATTGAGGAACCAACTAGAGAACAGGCCATCCTAGACTGAGTATTGTGTAATGAGAGAGGAATAATTGACAATCTAGTTGCGTGAGACCCCTCGGGGATGAGCGACCATAATATGATAGAATTCTTCATCAAGATGGAGAGTGACGTGGTTGATTCTGAGACCAGGTTCCTGAATCTTAATAAAGGAAACTACGAAGGTATGAAGCGCGAGTTGGCTGTGATGGATTGGGAAACGTTACATAAAGGGATGATGGTGGATAGGCAACAGCAAACATTCAAAGAGCACATGGATGAACTGCAGCAATTGTTTATTCCTGTCTGGAGCAAAAGTAAAATGGGAAAGGTAGCCAAACCATGGCTTACAAGGGAAATTAGGGATAGCATTAGATCCAAGGAAGAGGCATACAAATTCACCAGAAAAAATCACAGACCTGAGGATTAGGAGCAGTTTAGAATTCAGCAAAGGAGGACCAAGGGATTGATTAAGAAGGGGAAAATAGAGTATGAGAGCAAGCTTGCGGGGAACATAAAAACTGACTATAAATGTTTCTATAGATATGTGAAGAGAAAAAGATTGAAGACAAATGTAGGTCCCTTACAGTCAGAAACAGGGGAATTTATTATGGGGAACAAAGAAATGGCTGACCAACTAAACGCATACTTTGGGTCTGTCTTCACAAAGGAGGACACAAATGTTGTACCAGAAATGTTGGGGAACACAGGGCTTAGTGAGAGGGAGGAACTGAGGGCAATCAGTATTCGTAAAGAAATGGGGAAATTGATGGGATTGAAGGCAGAGAAATCACCAGGGCCTGATAATCTACATCCCAGAGTACTTAAGGAAGTGGCCCTAGAAATAATGGATGCATTAGTGGTCATCTTCCAAGATTCTATAGACTCTGGAAAAGTTCCTACAGATTGGAGGGCAGCTAATGTAATTTAAAGTACAATTTAAAAAGGGAGGTAGAGAGAAAACAGGGAATTATAGACCAGTCAGCCTGATGTCAGTAGTGGGGAAAATTCTAGAGTCCATTATCAAAGATTTTATAACAGAGCACTTGGAGAACAGTGGTAGAATCGGGCAGAGTCAGCATAGATTTACGAAAGGGAAATCATGCTTGACAAATCTCTGAGAATTCTTTGAGGATGTAACTAGTAGAGTTGATGAAGGGAAGCCAGTGGATGTGGTTTATTTGGACTTTCAGAAGGCTTTCGACAAAGTCCCACATAAGAGATTAACGTGTAAAATTAAAGCGCATGGGATTGGGGGTAGTGTATTGCGATGGATAGAAAATTGGTTGGCAGACAGGAAACAAAGAGTAGGGATAAACGGGTCTTTTTCCGAATGGCAGGAAGTGACTTGTGGGGTACCACAGGGATCGGTGCTAGGACCCCAGCTATTCACAATATATATTAATGATTTAGATGATGGAACTAAATGTAATATCTCCAAATTTGCAGATGACAGAAAACTGGGTGGGAGGGTGAGTTGTGAGGAGGATGCAGAGAGGCTTCAGGGTGACTTGGACAAGTTGAGTGAGTGGGCAAATGCATGGTAGATGCGGTACAATGTGGATAAATGTGAGGTTATCTATGTCGGTAGCAAAAACAGGAAGGTAGATTATTATCTGAACAGCTATAAACTGAGAGAGGGGAATATGCAACGAGGCCTGGGTGATCTCGTACATCAGTCACTGAAGGTAAGCATGCAGGTGCAACAGGCAGTAAAAAAGGCAAATGGTATGTTGGCCTTCATAGCGAGAGGATTTGAGTACAGGAGCAGGGGTGTCTTGCTGCAATTATACAGGGCATTGGTGAGACCACACCTGGAATATTGTGTGCAGTTTTGGTCTCCTTATCTGAGGAAGGATGTTCTTGTTACAGAGGGAGTGCAGCGAAGGTTTATCAGACTGATTCCTGGGATGGTGGGACTGACGTATGAGAAGTGATTGAGTCGGTTAGGATTATATTCGCTGGAGTTCAGAAGAGTGAGGGGGGATCTCATAGAAACCTATAAAATTCTAACAGGACTTGACAGGGTAGATGCAGGAAGGATGTTCCTGATGTTGGGGTGTCCAGAACCAGGGGGCATAGTCTAAGGATACGGGTATAACTTATCAGGACTGAGATGAGGAGAAATTTCTTCACCCAGAGAGTGGTGAGACTGGAGAATTCGCTACCACAGAAAGCAGTTGAGGCCAAAACATTGTCTGTTTTCAAGGAGGAGTTAGATATAGCTCTTGGGTTTAGAGGGATCAAAGGATATGGGGTAGAGCGGGAACAGGTTACTGAGTTGGATGATCAGCCATGATCATAATGAATGGCGGAGCAGCCTTGAAGGGCCGAATGGCCTACTCCTGCTCCTATTTTCTATGTTTCTATGTTTTCTGTGAGGTACTTACCTCCTCCCCCCTCCCCACCAGAGTTCCGCCTCGTTTTCCCAGACGGGGATCCGAAAACGCAGAAGTGCTGGCCACCGGGCCGAAGATCAGAGTGGGAACTCAGATGGGGATGTAAGTATAATTAGTGCATTAATTTACACTTATTTGCAAATGGGGGTCCCGTCGCTGAGCGGCGGGGGTGGGGGGGATTGGGGGGCGGCCGCCACAAGACCCCACCACCGCCGGCGATATCGGGCTGGGCCCTCCCGGCCTTGGGATGTGTGGCAGCCTTCTTCCGGAGGAATTTTCCAGCCCCCCCCGCCATGAAACCCGACATTGAGGGTTCTGTAAAATCCAGCCCCATATGTGTAATTCTGGTTGAGGCTAATGGGGGTGAGGGGGCTAGAGATAGATTCAGGATCGCCTGCTGAGGTGATTGGAACTGCAGCATCAAGGAGCATTTGGCACCGTCTGTAATAATGCAATATGTGGGCTTGCTAAATATCATTGACAAATGATGGTAAATGGGTGCTCAGAAGCAACAGTAATAGGTATGGAGCCCTCCATCTGACCCTGCTCCTCCAGTGATGTTCCTGTGTTATATCATCATCAACAAGACTATTGCACTTAACGATGCTGAATGCAGGAGGAATGGCTTATCTGAAACTCCAAGAACTGTGAGAATAATTTACAAATTCTAGACATTTGAAATGTGTGACATTTCATTAGCGGCATAGAGAACTAGCACCAAAATAAGTCGAGAAAAGAAATTGGAGAACAAAATGAATTGAGAGGGTGATAGTGTCACTTCAAAGCCTTCCTGATAAGACTGAAATGCTGAAATCCACAATCACTTTGCCAAGATAGTTTTCTTCACTATTTCAATATAGAAATCCTAACATTTCAACTTGGTGTCAGCTACTTAGCTGTTTTGAAATGTTCTCCCTGGTGATATCAGAGCTGTTATATTATTTATCCTGTGCAAATTGGCTAAAACTAAAGGAAAAATGGCTGCAAACTAATGAACTAATGATTCCTGATTTTTCCTCTCTCCTTTCATAACCATTTAAATGATGGAATGCTCTGTGTGCACGAAGAATCGCATCACAGCTATTTATTGTGCCATGTGGACTTGCTTGTAATTAATCTAGTGTATTGCAATCACTGGGTATTTATGTTCTGTAAAACCTACACTATTTCTGTTGCTGATCTCATATGTATAATCATAATATAAATGAACAGAGTTAACTGTTCGTAATGTTTTAACTGGAGGTACATAACCTGTTACAAAAGATTACTGGCTCATCAGTTATGCCCATGTTTATAAATACCCAACATTACAACTTTACTTTTTGAACCATTTTGTTTGCCCAGATCTTCAACCTTGAAGCAGAGAACTGTAGAAGAGCTAAAGCACAGGAGGAGGCCATTCTGCCCATCGACCCTGAGTTGGCTCTTTGCTAGGGTAATTGAAAACTACTTCCACTGCTTTAAATATTTTCCCTTGCAAGATGCAGTAGTCTCTGCCTCAACCAGTCCTTGTGGTAAAGCATTCCATACTCCAACAACTCACAGGACTTACACTTATATTGCTTGTTCTATCATGGTTTCTATGTGTGTGCTGTTATTATGCAGAGCTACCCATGATCAGACAAGGAGCAATATATAGAACTAATATTTCCCTTGATACACTTAACCTAACAAAGATTTATCTACCTCTGTCTTGAAAATGTCAATAGGTCCAGTGTCCAAGTCTTTTGGGCAGAGAATTCCAGATTTCCACCACTCTTGGGGCTGGATTTTATGGGCTCCCCAAGGCAAGGTTGGAGTGGGAGGCCCATAGAATCATGACGGGTGGCGGGGAGGGGCACGGAGGGCCTGTTGCTGCCCCATCGCCAAGCGATCTTGCCGGGGGTGGGATAGGCCGATGATGGCCTTCCCACCCAGAGGCCAATTGAAGCCCTTAAGTGACCTATTAAGTGGCCCCTAGGAGGGCTCCTTGTAAAATGAGGCACCGTCCCTGCGGGTTGGGGGGTGGGTGTCCCTCTGCTGTGGGCAACAGAGACCCCAGCTGGGAAACAATACACCTCCCAGGACCCCCCACCCCCTGGGCTTTTTTACCAGCCCCCCAACACCCCTTACCGAGGCCTTCCGATTGGTCCTGGAGACGCCGCCTCACTTGCTTGAAGTCTGGGGTTCCAGCGCTGGACTTGTGTCCGAGGCCTCTGCAGTACTGGCAGTGGCCACCACCCCCCGAGGCATTGCCGATACCGCTAATCTACCAGCCCTGTGATTGGCCGGCAACTCTTGAAGTGAGATCCCCGTCTTTAAAGTGATGGGGATCTAGGCGGTGGAAACTTTGCCTCCAGAACAATGTAGGATCACACTGGTATGGGGGGGGGTGGGGGTTGGTGGGTGCATGTAAAGGCTGAGGCAGGGTACCCCAGTCTTTTTCAGCCTGGTGCCTTCACAAGATTCAGCCCCTGGTGTGTAAAAACGCATCCTGATAGCAAATTAATTACAGGGTTGGAATCCCTTAAGACTTAAACGGAATGAATCGAAAGTATTTTTCTGAACTTTACATCTTGCTGCTGTATTCCAATGAGCTACTGCTGTTGAGGAAAGCACATCCATTAAATACACCCGTTATAGTGTGAACTAAGTGATGTCTGTGTACCTGCTCTTGACTTAATTTTTCAATCCAGAACAGCTAACGTTTATGTTCCTTCCTTTTCAATCTCCTGTTCCATGATGGACCACAATTTCTTTTATTATTCATTCAAGGGTTGTGGGTGTGGCTGACTAGGCCAGCATTTGTTGTCCATTCCTAGTTACCATTGAGAAGGCAGTGGTGAGCTGCCTTCTTGAACTGCTGCAATCCATGTGGGGTAGGTACAACCACAGTGCTGTTAGGAAGGGAGTTCCAGGATTTTGACTCCGCGACAGTGAAGGAACAGCGATATAGTTCCAAGTCAGGATGGTGTGTGGCTTGGATGGGAACTTGCAGGTGGTGGTGTTCCCATGTCTCTGCTACCCTTGTTCGTCCAGGTGGTAGAGGTCATAGGTTTGGGTGGTGCTGTTGAAGGAGGCTTGGCAAGTTGCTGAGGTTCATTCTTATAGTTGGTACACACTGCTGCCACTGTGCGCCGGTGAGAGGGAGTGAATGTTTAAGGTGGTGGATGGGATGTCAATCAAACAGGCTGCTTTATCCTGGATGGGGTTGACCTTCTTAATTGTTGTTGGAGCTGCACCCATCTAGGCAAGTGGAGAGTATTCCATCACACTCCTGACTTGAGCCTTCTAGATGGTGGAGGGACATTGAGGAGTCAGGAGGTGAGTCACTTGCAATATCATTCCCAGCATCTGGCTTGCCCTTGTAGACACAACATTTAAGTGGCTGGTCCAGTTAAATTTCTGGTCAATGATTACATCCAGGAAGTTGATAGTGAGAGATTTTGCAATGGTCATGCCATTGAATGTCAAGGGGAGGTGATTCGTCCCTCTTTTGTTGGAAATAGTCATTGCTTGGCCCTTGTGTGGCACGAACATTACTTGTCACTTAACAGCCCAAGGCTGAATGTTGTCCAGGTCTGGCTGCTTCATTATCTGAGGAATTACAAATGGAACTGTGCAATCATCAGTGAATGTCTCACCTCTGACCTAATGCTACAGGTGTGCAGTATGTATTTAAGTGGGTGTGTCCATAATCTGTATACATTATCAGACAGGTTAAGATGTCATCTGTCACATGACACTGTCGTTGGAATGTGTTAGATGACCAAGCAAGATGTGCTAGTTAGAGCTCTGCAGCAATATGTACATACTACTGTGATCTTTGAATAAAGAACTCACAGTTTAGTTTCTCAGTCCTACCTGACTGAGTTTGTGTTTGAGGGATAAAAGGAAACACAACAGAGGGATGGTCATTGATGAAGCAACTGAAGGTGGTTGGGCCCCTACCCTGAGCACCAATCACAGCCACCTTCCTTTGTGCTCGGTATGACTACAGCAGTGGAGACTTTCCCCTTTGATTCCCACTGACTTCAATTTTACTAGTGCTCCTTGATGTCACGGGCCATCACTCTTACCTCACGGTTGAAATTCAGTCTTTTGTTCATGTTTGGAAAAGGATGTAATGAGGTCAGGAACTGAGTGACCCTGTTGGACACTGAACTGGGGATCAGTGATCAGGTTATTGGTGAATAATTGTTGTTTGATAGCAATTAATCTTGCTGCCTTCATTTGTACTTTATGTTTTCCAATAACGTTATCAGGCTCTGCTTGCATATTCCAAATGAGATCTAATCAATACAGAGTATATTGTGAACCTGTTTCTGGGTAACAAATTATTTAGATAAATGTGCATGACAGTGTAGTAGCTATGTTACAAAAATGATGATTTATTAATTGTTTAGGTATTGGTGTTTACTCCCACCTTCTATGGTTCGATATAGACATGTAGTTCTCTTCAAACCACCCCCATTTGCCTCAGTGCCCATTCGCCAAATGTAAGGGCTCCCTTCTCACCTAAAATGGTGGCCGTCACCTAGCATTTTATTAAAATGATAGTCCAGCAGTTCGTTTCTCTTTCTTTCTCATTCCAAAGATTGAAAAAAACAACACACATCTCCTGGGAGTATGCAGTGTTGCCCTTTCCACACAAACACTATTATCAGAGACATCCTGTACCGAGAACAATTCCAAGCACACTCCACAGTGGAGAATCAGCAGCTGCCACAACAATGTGTCGCTCATTCATATTTTAAAATATCACATCTCACATTGTACTTATGCATCTATTACTTTTGTAGCCAAGGGATTTGGCTACTTGTACTGTGGTCCGTTATGACAATAGCGGTGTGATAAATGTTATGTACAAACCCATGTCGACAGGGAGGGAAAGAAAGGCGGAATATGAGGCACCTTGCACAGCTTGTTAAATAATTGATTACCATTAACCACTGGGGAAACTGAGGACCCTGAGGGTAATTCTTACATTCATCAACAAGTGCCCTCCCTGCAGATCAACAACTGATAGAGCATATTGTACCAGTCTCTTCCCATCCCTTGTTAGACACAGAGATTCTATTTAACATACTGGGCACTCTTTGCATGTTGTCAATTATTAATTACAAAGGAATTGTATTAAACATTATATTTTTACGTGCTTCTTGCTGATAAAAGGAAAGGTAAAAATCTGCTGAAACATAATTTTCACTACTTCAAAAAGCTGGCAGAGGCGCAAATTCTATGATTTGATTTCCCTCACTTGGGTTCCATCCTGAAGCATTTAGTCAGTTGCAAGGTACTATTTTATATTCAGTTCATTCTTTGATAATACATCATTCCCTCAGTCCCTTCCACCTCTTCCTATCTTTCTCATCTCCATTTAGAAAGCTATTAAAAATACAGTGGGATTCACTCATATGCAAAACTCCTGAATGCACTTATCCATTTTTAGTCTGTTGCTCTTATATATAATGCTCCATATGAGTCTCAATATACAAATTAAGTTTGACCATTCTTTTAGATTTAGATTTAGACTTAGAGATACAGCACTGAAACAGGCCCTTCGGCCCACCGAGTCTGTGCCGACCATCAACCACCCATTTATACTAATCCTACACTAATCCCATATTCCCACCACATCCCCACCTGTCCCTATATTTCCCTACCACCTACCTCTACTAGGGGCAATTTATAATGGCCAATTTACCTATCAACCTGCAAGTCTTTTGGCTGTGGGAGGAAACTGGAGCACCCGGAGGAAACCCACGCAGTCCAATAGCAATTGCTGACTAGTTATAGGTGAGGCTACAGCACCATTTTAACCACATGTACTAATTGCGATAGAAAATGTCTTTCCTCACAGTGGCTGACTTGGCTGCTATGTTTCCCACATCACAACAGTGACTATGCTTTGAATGGTACTTCATTGGCTGTGAAGAAATGTGAAAGGCAATACTTATGGTTCCATTATTTCTTTATCTCGTCCTAATGTGTGACTGAAATGAGGTATGGCTGTCTGATTTTAACTAGCCGTTGGTGGAGACAAAATGAAGGTGGTGGACTTACTGCACCATTCTCACTCCCCCTGCCATTTGAAGTCAGACTGTTGTGTGGGCAGCCCAAATTTCTGTCTGAATCTCTGCAAATCGGGTCCATTGATGTACAAAGGACCCCAATAGAAAGAAAGAGCTTGCATTTATATGGCCTCAGGACATCCCAAAGCACTTCACAGCCAATGAAGCACTTTTGAAGTGTAGTCACTGATGTAATGTAAGAAACACAGCAGCCAATTTACACACAGCAAGCTCCCAAAGAAGCAATGTGTTAATAACTAGATAATTTAATGTAGTGGTACGATTGAGGGGTAAATTTTGGCCGTGACACCAGGAAGAGCTTTCCTATTTTTTTTACAAACTAATGGAATAGGATCATTTACAACCACCTGAGAGAGCAGAAAGGGCTCAGTTTAATATCTCATCTGAAGCACAGCACCACTGTTCGTGCAGCACCTGGCTGGCAGCCTCAATTGTGCGTTCAAGCCCGAGGAGCAGGACTTAAATCCACAGCCTTTTGATTCAGAGGTGAGAGTGCAACCACTGAGCCATGACTGACAAGAAGGAATCCTCAACCTGTACCTCTGTACATTGTCCAGATGCACACTAATAGTTATTTCACATTGGAGTTGTCTTTTCATGAGACATTCTGTGAATTCTTTCATTGCTATAATGAGTTATTCACATTACATGCTCTTTGTTTCACTCTCCTAGAAGAGATAAAGGAGTAAAAATTCAATTATACCCGTTTTTGAGCATTGTGATTTGCATTCTGCCAGCACCTGTTCCCATTGAGCCAGGCAGCATACAAACTTTATGCTGCCTCCTCATTTGAATGATTGCAGCATGCAGTCCAGCATGGCCCATGCTGTTCGCTGGCTGCATGCTCAACAGAGGGCCTAACAATGTGCAATGCTGGCATGTGTTGCAGCGAGCCTCCAGAATCTGTCCCTTTTACCAGGAAGTTGCACTGAATGAAAGAAGGCTGCGGCTGACTGCCAGTGCTACAATTAGAGAGAAGCGAAATGGAGCACCAGGGCAGAGAGAGGCCATTGTGATTCACAGATGCAACGCTGGAGGCCTTAGTTATTGAGCTGCACAGGAGGAGAGACATCATGTTTCCATAGGGGGACAGGAGACTGCCAAGGACCATCCTCTGAGAGGAATGGGAGAAGGTGGCCTGGAAGGTCAATGTCCAGTGTATGGCCCTGAGGACTAGGCAGCAGTGCCACAAGAGGTATAATGACCTCATGCAGGAGGTCAACATCAGTGAATGCATCTTCAGATGACATTTCCTATTCACCGCACCACCAACCTGTCACGCTGCTCAATACCCCATATCCCCATCACTCACCCAGCAGCACTCCCTAGAATTTGGGACATATGCTGAATATTCATATACTCCAACTCAATGGCACCAGCCTTGCACCCATGTCCTGCTGCTTCCACATACCTCCATCTATTCAACTGTGAGAGGCACATCACCCAAACACAATGCAACACAATCACTGGCATTGTGCCCTCTCTCTTGTAGGATAAGATTGCCCACAATAGAAGGAATCAGTTGGCGACAGGCACGTCTTTATCCCCTGAGCTTGACAGAGGAGATGGTGCTCCACATCATGAGACTGGCTCTGATTGCACTCGTAGCATCTGGCGCACCAAGAATGTTCAGCTTAACAGTATATTACTGCTTTATGCCCCTTCTCAATTGCCACCTCACCCTCAACCTGCTATCAGGCATGATGTTCAAGCTGCTGATGGTGTGACTGTGGACCTCTTGCTTTGCACCCCACCCAGCCTATGTCATCCCAAACCTCCCCTTCTGATTTGATGTTTTCAGACACCCAGGAGTTGCTGCCTGCCCAGCTGCAGCAACCCAGGAGTCAGAGAGTGCAGCACCACACCACTGATGAAGAAATACTGGCTGGAATTTAGTGCGAATCGCGCGGGTCTCATCGGCAGCATTGGAAGCGGGTGCTGTTGCTGCACGAGCGAAATGCGGCTGGCCGACCACAATCACAGCGGGGCAATTAAGGAAGGGGAGGCATGGGGCCTGTCCAATTGTACACCAGAGGTGGGAAACAAAGCACCAATGAATTAAAGGGCTGACAGCCCTGTATCCATTGCTGCCTGGTTTAAAATAGTGCCTTCCTGAGTACCCTGAAGAACCCTGCTGCTGCCTCTGCTCCCAGATAGACATGGAGTTGAGCCTGCAGTGACCAAGGCTGAAGGAAGTCACTGGGTGGCTCCACTGTTCAGAGATGTCTCCCTGCAGGTTCTCCTCCAGGCTGCAAGGGAAAGACAGGAGGTCCTCTTCCCCAGGGTTGGGGGAGGAGGAGACCTACCCAACTGACAAAGCAAGCCTGGACAGAGATTGTAGAGGAGGTCAGCAGCAGTGGGGTCACCCCAAGGACCTGGATCCAGTACAGGAAGCAGGTCAATGACCTAATTAAGGCTGCTAAGGTGAGAACTCCAAACAGATTGTTAAACCCTACACAGTCTCTCAAGAGGCCCTGCATGCAGGAGCTTTATGCATGCCCCCATCATTGCCTGCTGGACTATCACCATCTTCAGTCCTGGGTTTCTCCACGCTGGGAGACTAACTTTGCTCATCAGTGTGTCTGCAGCAGATGACAGCCCGCAATTGCAAAGAGAGTGCCAAGACCTTAGCTCCTGTGGAGTGCCTTATCTCCTTGCCTTCAGCCCAATGGAGGAGGAGGAGGCCAGGGACCTGGCAGGGAAGCAAGGCTGGTGCTCCATAGCTGGTGGCGAGACAGGGCGCCTAGCCAAGAGAGTGAGTGAGCATCTCCTGGGGCACAAGTGTGCATCTGCAAAAAATGAGCCAATCTGGTCATATGTTCACCACTGCGTCAATGGAGCTGCACAGTAGGGGTGGTTGGAATGTTGTGATGGGCAGACTTTAACCCTTCAATGTCTCTGTTCTTTCATGCAGGTCTAGATAAACAACAAGAGCAAAGAGCTGGAAAGACTGAGGGACACCTGGCCACCTCTGAGGAGGGGGAGGAGGGAGCCTCAGAGGATGCATTGACACATCATTCCCCCACTTCTCCACCAGATCACCTGGTAAACACATCACAGGTGCGCCCGAGCAACTGACGGATGCAGTGACAGCCGAGGCCACTGACAGTCAGAGGACTGTGGGAGGCCAGGTCTCTGCTGAGCCCCAGACTGATGATGAGCCTATGGTGTCGGCAGAACAGAACATGCTGGAGTTGCAGAGAGAAGTAAGGCAGCATCTGACAAAGATGCCAGAGGTTTTGAATACTCAAGCACAGATGATGGAAGAAAACATCCATGCCTTGGGTGCTGCCATGTCTCTGACGGCTGCATGCCTGGATTCCTCCATTGAGAGATTGTCGACTCTCTTGGAGACCCTGATCCAGCAGATAAATCAGTGGCTGCTGGAGATGCATGCAGACCTGCACTCCATTGCCTTGTCCATGAGCTCCATGCAACAGTGGCAAGGCAAGAAGGTGATGAGGCACCTGGAGTCTCCACCATGTCCATGCTCCTCTGAGGTCAGCAGGGAGGTACAAGTGCGCCTTATAAGGGGGGAGGAATGACTGGCTGCTGCACCTGGGGTCTCCTCTCAGGTTCACCTGATGTGGGCAGTAGCTCCAAAGCCCCTCTGCCAGTAATGCCAATCCCACCATCATTCCTGATGACAGAGATGGTCCCTGCCCCTTTGCAGGAGGCCCTCAGTGTGCTGACACCCTCCAGGCCTCAGGCAGCCACAGAACAATGGCCAAGGTCATCCTAAGCCAGGGAGCAGCAAGCCTGCCTCCACCTCAGCTGACAACGCAGGGGAGCACCATGTCGGAGCTCCTGGAAAGCACCGAGATGCACTTGGGGTTCACGGATGAATGTTTAGTCTGCATGGAAAGCATTGTGTTTAGTGTCACGTGGAATAAAGAAATACTATTATGTCACAACATCTCCCTCCTTTCATTAATTCCCTTCTGAATGTCCTTTAAACCTTGCCTCTGGGAAGGGACTGGAAGTGAGGGACCAAGCCGCAAGCGCTCAACGCTCCAGCCTTGCCACTGTGCGATGTGCACCTGGGCGCAGGGACATGGAGTGTGAAATGAAGGAAGGTGACAACAGGGCTGCATAAAGATACAGCTTTATTATAGCAGCTACCAAAGGTAGTAAATGTCATGAGAAGAGTGAATGTATAAGGGCATCTCAAGTCTCCCATGCACGTATCTCATGGTGCTTTTCCTGCTGTCTCTGGGTGCCTTCATCTGACACTGCCTGGGCAGTGTCCTCTGCATCCTTATCATCGGAGGAGGCATTACAATCCATGATATCCTCACTGGACAATGTATCCCCCCTCTGTAGCACCAGGTTGTGCAGTGCACAGCAGACCATGATACACAAGACCCTTGCTGGGGCATACTGAAGAGATCCACCAGATCAATCCAGGCAACCAAATCTCATCTTCAGGAGACCAATGGCTTACCTGCTCCAGTAGTCCTGTGGCAAGTGTTGTACTTCTCCTTTGCATCCGTGCATGGGTTCTTCACAAGAGTCAATAACCTTGTCCTCAGTTTGTAGCCCTGGTTACCCAGAATCTATCCCTGAAGGCGCACCGGGGGCCGGAAAAGCTCGGGCACCGGGGACTGCCAAAGTATGTAGGTGTCATGGCTGCTTCCTGGAAACCATGCACAGACCTGAACGATCTGTTTGTGGTGGTCACAGATCAGTTGCACATTGAGCGAATGGAAGCCCTTCTTGCTGATGAAGCTGCCGACTGGTCTGCAAGAGACTTGATGGCCACATGCGTGCAATCAATCACACCCTGCACCTGGGGGAATCCAGCAATGGCCCTGATTCTGATGGCCCTCTCAGCTTGACTGTTTGGATTGGTGCAGTAATGCACATAGTCACCTGCCCTCTTGAACATGGCATTGGTCACCTCCTAAATGCACTGATGCACTGCAGACTGCAAGATCTCACACAGATCTCCAGTGGATCCCTGGAAAGATCCAGGGGCGTAGAAACTGACAGCCATGGTGACCTTCAGCACCACTGGCTTAGGTGTCCACCAAGTCCCATTGGTCTCAGCTCATCCTGCATCATTGCACACAGAGTCTTCATAGACACTGCCACTTGGACATCTGCAGATAACTGAGCTTCAGCCATAGACTGTCTCTGGAAGATAGCTTCTTCTGCGCACAGGAGGCTTTTGGTGTGCCCTATGCACCCTTCTCTGGCATCCTGACCCCAAAGCTGGCCCTCCTGGGGGCATCGAGGACGTTGCTGTCCTGCTGCCAGTGCCTGGACCTCCCTCCCTCTTTGCTGCTCCTCCTCCTCAACGGGGGCCCCGAAGACAAGGTGAATGAGACCCATGACAGGTTGCCTCTCCCTGTGTGCAAGGCCTTCACAGTCAATGACACCCCTTTCTCCCCTCAGTTGTATCCTCAGAGGAGGTTGCGATTGCCCGATGGAACCCTGGTATGCCTCCCCCGCTGTGTCCCCATTCCTCAGACCGATTCCCGATGCCCTCTCTCCTCTACCCACCCTGCCAATTGATGCTGCCTCACCCAATGTCTTCCCTTTGCAGCCAGAACAGAGCTCCTGCCTCCTTGACACCTTCTTTAAGTAGGTGATGCTTCAAAGCCCCACGGTTCCCTTGCGCCATCAGCTAAATGCAAAACGGAGAATAAAATTGCTTTCACTTGGGCTCTTAACTACATTAATTATCTTCCCATCGTGCAGATGTGTGAAGACCGCCCTCCATGTCAGCCGCCAGATGTAAAATATGGACGGGCTGTCGTGTTGTCTTCCATCCCAATTTTGTGGCTTCCACCCCCCCATCTCTGTTGCCGTCCCCATCGTTCCAATAAAATTCAGCCCTGTCATTTAATCTGACATTTGCAGCCACCAGCTCTGACACTGGCACTATCTGAACTTCAGAGGCTAGTATATAGTCAGCATCAGCAAGTGGTGAGTCACCGGGCACAAGTGGACTGCACTCAGTCCAGGAGGAAAGGATAGTTCATGTGCCAGCTCACCAGAGGGTGAGGTCACAGATGAGTTCTGCTACAGGGGACTTAGCTGAGGACTTCAATGGATCAGTAAACAAGAGAACACTGATGGGCATGCACACAGAAATGCTTGGTACATTAGCAGGCCTGCCAGACAGCCTGGTGTCTCAAGGATAATGGAGGAGTCCGGTTCCAACATGGTACAGGGCGTCCCACAGAACTTGGAGCTCATCCCTTCCAGTGTGTAAGTAGCGGCCAACTCCATGACAGCATTTGCAGACCCAGGCATGATGGAACGTCTGGTGGCCACTGTCTCAGCTTCCACTGCAGCACAAGCGGAAGTCACCCCACATCTTAGTGCTGCAGTGGAAGCTCAGACGGAGGTCATGAGATCCATTCTTGCTGCCATGCAGGCTTAGATTGCTCTGGATACCAATGTTCAAAGGGGCCTTCAGGCTTTCACAGCAGTCCAGTGATATGCCCTCCAGCAGATTACTCAGATTGCTGAGGTGCCATCCCAGGGGAATGGCAATGGCTCCGCGGAGCACGAATCTGCTATTGTCTCTCAGGGTGACCACGCTCATGTTCCCATCTCTGACACATCACCAGTGCCTCTGCTGATGCCTGTCAGCCAGCCAGCTCAGACTGCTGCCACCCAGGAAAAGGTGGTATAATCCGAAGCTGGACCCTCAAGACCCAGAGCTGCTCGTGGTTGTCCTGCAAGGCCATCTGCAGTCTCTCCCAGTGAAAGTCAGTAGCCTTCCAGCAGCCATGCTGCAGCCACTGGGGTATCACTGTGTAGGAGCACTGGGCCAGGCAAAGGCACCTGCAAGACAGGAACTAAAGGAATGCACAGACGTAAATAGTTCATATCTATTTGTATAAATGGATGCGCTTTTGGATAACAATTGTTATGATCGGTTACTCTTGGTGTTCTTTATTTTTGAATCTTGGCTAAGGTGATGTTGTTATGGGCTGTTCCAAATAGATGGTGAGGTGGGGAATAGTGTAGTCATGGTGGTAAAGGGCAGTTGTCCTAAGGGAAGCAGAATCTAAGCAGGTACTCTCAAATGGCCCGTCTGAAGCAAAGGGGTCCCAGATGCCTCCTCTCTGCCACCTCTTTCTCTTCCTCTTCCTCCTCCCAAGCTGGCCTCTGGATTCCTGGTAGCAATGGCTGTGTCCTCATGATGGTGATGTTGTGGAGGGTACAGCAGACCACCACAAACTTGGACACCTGCTTTGGCATGGACTGGAGGGTTCATCCTGAGCGGTCCAGGCAGTGGAAGCATTGCTTCAGCATGCCAATGGCCTATTCCATGATGTTCCTCGTGGTTCAATGACTCTCGATATATGCCTACTGACCATGCATGGCTGGGTGGTGCAGGATGGAGCAGCAGGCATGTGTACAGGGGCGAGCCTTTATTCCTGAGCGGCCACCCTCTGGTTGTTCTTGGAGGCGTGAAGATGGTGGGAACAGCAGACTGTCTCAGAATGAAGGTATCGTGGCTACTGCCAGGTTAGTGGGCATTCACCAACATGACGCTCTGTGCATGGTTACACACTAACTGCACAGTGATGGAGTGGTAGCTCCCATGGTTTCTATACCTCTTGCCCTGACACTGGGGGCTTGCAGAGCCACATCCATGCAGTCAATGTCCCCTTGCACCATTGGTATTTCCATTATCCTGGAAAATCCACGTGCCCACTCATCCTGCTTCTCCTTCCTTAGAAAGAATACAATGTAATCAGCTCTCTTCACATAAAGGGCCTCGGTCACTTCCTGACACATTGATGGATGGGGTACTGGGAGATATGTCACTTGCTCCAGCCTGGAAAGATCCAGTCGCACAGAAGTTTAATGTCACTGTGACCTTTATGGACACTGGCAGGGCTGTCCTCACCCTGGTGTGAGGCTGCACATCACCTTGAAGGAAGTGGCACAGTTCTGTAAGCCCTGCTTCGTGAATCTGAGGCTCCTGGCTCAGATGGGGGTATAAGAACCGCTCTCAAAAAACCCATTGTGGGTAGGGCCCACATAGCTTCCCCTCTCTGCAGCCTCTGCTCCATTTGTTGATTGTGTTGCAGACCCAGAGGCACTGCAACTACAGCCCCCATACCCCTTGCACACTTGTTGTAGCCAGCTGACTAAATCCACCGCCTTACCTGCATGGATGCACAAGCTCACCGCCACAGCTTCAAACATAAGCCAAAGTATTTCCACCTACCTGCAATAGCAGAAGTAAGCTAAAAGCACCTCACTACAAGTTGGATGGCTGGACCTTTAAATAATGCTAGTTGGGGACCCTTGTGCAGCTGAGCACACGTTCAGCTGAGTGATCAACGCAGGCGTTCAGCGGTGAAATTTCAGCAACAAGTGTCAAATCAGCCAGTACTGCTGATTGATGTCACTAGCAGACCTCTCCTCATGTTACCAGTGCACGGATGACAAGGCTGTGCTGGTGGCCTGCCCAGCATGGCCCATCACGCAGGATGTGCTGGAAGTGGCTGGCAGCATGGCTCATGCTGTTTTATGCCTTTGGGGCTTCCATTGTGCAGGCACCAATGGCACTATGGAGCCCAATTTCTCAGCCAGAGGATATGTCCTTTGTTGTCTGCTCATTTTTAACTTGAAAGAAGTAAGTCTACATTCTTGCTTTGACTGCTGATATTAGTGAAGGTCAAGAAAGTCTATTTATGATGCGTCTGTAATTTGTTAGCGGATGGTTGATTGGGTGTTTGAAAACAGGCATTAGACCCCAGCGTGAAGTGTACTGCATATCACTATTGCTTTTCAAAGACAGCCTGATGTAGCTAACTCAGCACCATATGCGGTGATGAAAACAGGCTCTCTGTGGGGAAAATAGAATTGAACATAAATTGGGCGAAACGGTTAAATAATTGACGGCAAGGCAAAGAAAGCGAGGTCATGAATCATCGCTGCTTCAAAGGAAGTGAGCTCTCTGCCTCAGGCAATGTTGAAAAAGAAAAGAATATTTGAAACGGTGACATTGGAATATCTCTCTCTTTGTCGCTCAAGTTGTAAGGACATAATACTAACAGGAAAGAGAGAAGGCCAGATCCTATTATCAAGCAGCCAGGAATTGAGAAAGATTTGCCTACAGCATACCATAAAGCACTATCTGATTCCAAATACTTCATCTTCTGCTGCTTCTAAACCTGGAAAAAGTGTTCAGTGGAGCAGGAACTAAACATGATTCATCATACCATTATATTAGGCACAATATGTTGCAGTCAGCTATGGCTCAGCACTTTCGCCTCTGAGTATGAAGACTCCCAGTCCAGTACTGAGGGAGTGCTACACGGCCAGAAATGCCGTCTTTCATAGAAGACATCAAGCCGAGGCCCTGTCTGCCCTCTGAGGTGGATGTAAAAGATCCTACAGCACTATTTGAAGAAGAGCAGGACAGTTCTCCCAGCATGTGTCCGGGCTAATATTTAGCCCTCAGCCAACTTCACTAAAATAGATCACCTGGTCAATAACACATTGCTATTTGTGGGATCTTGCTGTGTGAAAATTGACTGCTGTGTTTCCTACATTACAAACGTCACTGCACTTTAAAAGTACTTCATTGCCTATAAAGTGCTTTGGGATGTTCTGTGATTATGAAAGGTGCTATATAAATTCAGACCTTTCTTTTCATGATGGCAAATTGGGAAAAAGCATTGAATTAGAAAAGACCATTTGGCTCATCGAGCATGTTCCATTCTATTGGCTATGCATAACCTGGTCCTTACTAAATGCATTTATTCTGTTGAGGGGAGATTCTACAAAATGTCTCCCAAACTCTCAACATAAGAACATAAGAAGTAGGAGCAGGAGTAGGCCATTCAGCCCTTCGAGCCTACTCCACCATTCCATGAGATCATGGCTGATCTTTTACTTCAACACCATTCTCCTGCACTATCCCCGCAACCATTGATGTTTTTAATATGTAGAAATCTATTGATCTCAGTCTTCAAAAATAAATTCAGCAAAGTTCCAGAATGTGTTTGATGAGATCCTACACCATTCATCTCCAGCTAGTCTCAGCTGTCCAGGAGCTGCCATGTTCCTGAAATGATCACCAATACCTGAAAATATACTTATCTGTTCAAACCCATTCTCACTCTGAAAGATATTGCTCTCTTTTTAACCAGCACAGTATTTACTGCCTTTAGCTGGGTGTCAATTCCTTGACTGCTAATGAATCTTTAATGACTCACCAAAATATTGCTATCTCGGAAAAAAAGCTAGTTAAAATGATTTGGCATAACGTAGGTGTAAAATGACAGTCCGCTCACATCAGGTGATGAATGGTCTGTGTGACACGCCTCACCTTGCTCGTGGACTCTGTGTAGTAGGTCAGTTCATATGGCCACTTGTCTTAGTTAGTAACACACTTGCCTTACAGTTAGAAAGCATGCACTTAAAACCAACTCCAGTTCATGAAGGCATGCTGTATTGTCAGTGGCGCCCTTGTTCAGAGCTTAATTTGTTAAGGAATAAGGTAATGAAATACTCAACCTAAGTCTCTGTGTACAATCAGGTGCAGACAGTACACCTCTCTTTCCTTTTCTCACTCACCTGAAGAGGTAAGTAACACAGCAATATGTGCCAGAAAGCATTTCAGTAGTACACATAATTGAACTAAGCAGAGCAATACTGCCAAGCACAGTCAATGACGGGGGCTCACAAGCCAAAGTATTACATCATTGTAAAGGACTTACAGCACAAAAACAGGCCATTTGGCTCAACAGGCCCATGCTGGTGTTTATGCTCAATATGAACCTCCTCCCACACTAAAATAAAAGCAAAATACTGCAGATGCTGGAAATCTGAAATAAAAACAAGAAACGCTGGTAATACTCAGCAGGTCTGGCAGCATTTGTGGAGAGAGAAGCAGAGTTAACGTTTCAGGTCAGTGATCCTTCTTCAGAACTGGCAGGTATAAGAAATGTAAAAGATTTTAAGCAAGGAAAGCGGGGTGGGGCAAGAGATAACAAAAGAGAAGGTGTTGATAGGACAAGGTCACAGAATAGCTGACCAGAAGGTCATGGAGCAAAGGCAAATGGTATGTTAATGGTGTGCTGAAAGACAAAGCATTAGTACAGATAGGGTGTTAATGGACTGAAAACTGAACAGCGACAAGCACTGACATGAAAAAAACCAGTGGGTAGGCACAGTAGAAACAAACTGAACAAACTATAATAAAATAAACACAAAAAATAACTAAAGATAAAAGTAAAAGGAGGGGCCCGTCATGCTCTGAAATTATTGAACTCAATGTTCAGTCCGGCAGGCTGTAGTGTGCCTAATCGGTAGATGAGATGCTGTTCCTCGAGCTTGCGTTGATGTTCACTGGAACACTGCAGCAATCCCAGGACAGAGATGCGAGCATGAAAGCAGGGGGAAGTGTTGAAATGGCAAGCAACCGGAAGCTCAGGGTCCTGCTTGCGGACTGAGCGGAGATGTTCCGTAAAGCTGTCACCCAGTCTGCTTTTGGTCTCCCCAATGTAGAGGAGACCACATTGTGAGCAGCGATACAGTATACTACATTGAAAGAAGTACAAGTAAATCGCTGCTTCACCTGAAAGGAGTGTTTGGGGCCTTGGATAGTGAGGAGAAAGGAGGTAAATGGGCAGGTATTACACCTCCTGCGATTGCAGGGGAAGGTGCCATGGGAAGGGGATGAGGTGGTGGGAGTAATGGAGGAGTGGACCAGGGTGTCGTGGAGGGAATGATTCCTTCGGAATGCTGACAGGGAAAGGGAGGGGAAGATGCGACTGGTAGTGGCATCAAGCTGGAGGTGGCGGAAATGGCGGAGGATGATCCTTTGGATATGGAGGCTGATGGGGTGGAAAGTGAGAACAAGGGGAACCCTGTCACGGTTCTGGGAGGGAGAGGAAGGGGTGAGGGTCGAGGTGTGTTTCAGCACGCCATTAACATACCGTTTGCCTTTGCTCCATGACCTTCTGGTCAGCTATTCTGTGACCTTGTCCTATCAACACCTTCTCTTTTGTTATCTCTTGCCCCACCCCCGCTTCACTTGCTTAAAGTCTTTTACATTTCTTATATCTGCCAGTTCTGAAGAAAGGTCACTCAGCTGAAACGTTAACTCTGCATCTCTCTCCACAGATGCTGCCAGACCTGCTGAGTATTTCCAGCGTTTCTTGTTTTTACTCCTCCCACACTAATTCATTCAACCTGTTGCCATATCCTTCTGTTCCTTTTGACCTGAGCAGTGTTACCCATGGCTCAGTTAGAACCACTTCTGCCTCTGAGCTAGAAGGTTGTGTCTTTAAGTCCCACTTCAGTAATTCACACACCAGAACCTAGACTGATGTTCCAGATGAACAGAAGAGATGGGAGCAGACAGACAGGCAGGAGGTCTTCTTCAGTCCAGGAGCAAACAACTTTCTGCCAACTGAAACACTGTCTCTACAATTTAAAGCTCCCGATGTTGGCCAGCAGGGTAGTCACACGACTGGTATAACCAGTTCTGGCTTTGTGTATTGAGTAGGTCAGGGAATGGTCCTTTGTTGACAAATAATGTCTGTTAATATGCAAAAAGTCTTTCAAGCCAGGGGCTTGGCAACTCCTTGTAACAGGCCTTCTCTTCTTCCCAGCAACAATTTGAAATTTAATGTCCATGTGGTGAAATTAATGTGCCTCATTCTTGCCAGGTGGAGGCCTGCATGATGCTTTCATAATTTTAAAGACCTCAATTAGGTCACCCTTCATTGTTCTCTTTTCTGGAGAAAAGAACCCCAGGCTGTTCAATCTTTCCTGATAGTTATATCATCTCAGTTCTGGTATTATTCCAGTAAACCTTTTTTGCATCTTCTCCAGTGCCTCTATATCCTTTTTATAATATGGAGACTAAAACTATTCACCTAGTCTTCTGCATTGTTAACTACTATAAGAGCACAGGGACTGCTTTGTGTAGTTTTGGATGCTGTGCTGTTAGATGCAACTAATCATACTGTGCATGTGTATCTGGGGATAAAAGTAATCAATTATTTCAATGAACTACCTCCCATGTTTATCACCTTCTTTTGACTTTAGCTTCATTTATTTTTTTTCACTTTAATGGGAGCTAGATGTGATAGTTCACAGCACTTCAGCATAGCCTTGTCACACATTGATAAAGAGAGATACTTGTTCAGTCCATTTGCTAAGATAGTGTTTTGTACTGAATCTATTACTGAGAGAGATGTGAGTTATATTTACACATAGCAGGACATTGGGGATTCAACTGCTGTGACAGCATTTCTTTGGAAATAGGAAGGTCTTGTAAAGGAAAGAATTGCACACTCATATCCTATGTTTGAAATTATGTTAACCAGCTGGGGTATAACGTGACACAGCAAGACTTAATGGCAAGTGTTGACCAGAGATTCAAAAATGTCATCCTCAATTCACTCACACAAATTTTTGAAAAATCCGTTCCTGGGATGTGGGTATCACTGGCATAGCCAGCATTCATTGCCCATCCCTGGTGGTCTTGGGAAGGTGGTAGTGAGTGACCTTCTTGAACCTCTGCACTCCATGTGGTGAAGATTCTCCCACTGTGTTATTCTGTAGGGCCTTCCATAATATTGACTCAGTGACCATGAAGGAATGGCAATATATGTCCAGGTTGTTGTGTGATTGCCTTTAAGAGTGATGTCCCTTTAAGCTCTTAGTATATGAATGAGCCAAATACCAGGATGCCTTCAACAACCTAGGCCCTAAGCTCAAATTCCCTCCCTAAAACTCTCTGCCTCTCTCTCCTCCTTTAAGACATTCCTTAAAACTTACCTCTTTGATCAATCTTTGGTTACCTGTCCTAATGTCTCTTTATGTGGCTTGGTGTTAAATTTTATTTGATAACACTCCTGTGAAGTGCTGTGGGACGTTTTACTATGTTAAAGGTGCTATATAAATGTAAGTTGCCATGATTGCAATGCTGTGACGTAGAACTGCTTTTCTTAATCTCCTAATGTAGTTGTATTTTGAATCTGCTGAATAAAATATAATTTTATTACTCAAGGTTAGTTTGTAGTTTGTGAGGCGGGTATATGCAGTTAAAATACAAATCAACTATGACGTTACTGAATGGTGGAACAGGTTCGAGGGGCTGAATGGCTTACATCTGTTCCTATATACCTATGCTCCCTCACAGACATTTTAGCCACGTAGATTTGTCTACATTCCAGGATAGAGGAGTACAGAAGATACACTTGGTGAAGGTGTGGTGCTTTCACAAGAGGTATGTTCAGAGGGCCTCCTGGTTGCTAAGTGAGTGCTGAACCTCTCTCCAGTTATGATGTAATGCTCTACAGATTCCTATTAGCAGAGGATGCTGAACCATGGTTATAAAGTGTCCACTTAATTTTGTTCCTTAGAGAACTCTGAGGGTAAAGGTTTCGATATTCTCGAGTCTATATCCAACACCTTGAGCAGGTTAGGTGACACGAATGAGGCAATTGAGAAAGGCTTCTCCTTTTTGAGTTTTATAGCTCAGCAAGTGTCATTTACTATGATAAATGGTTTGTCAATCTCAGTAAATGAAGACTTTAATAGAGTAACCTGCAGTTTCCTCCATGGGTGTGATTGGGAAATTGCACTTAAAATGCATCCATCTAACCAAGGTGAATTTATGCCCAAATTTTCGTGCAAGCTGATCAACATAAGCCTGAATGTAAAATTGTGCATGGCTCAGCACAATCGACCAGTGTAATCGAGTGTAATCAGGCCCAATGGGGCCTCAAGGTGCTAGGGTGGGCTGGTGAGGGGGAAAGAGTGAGGCTGAAGGCTACAGGGCATGCAGCACTTATCTCTCTGTCACAGTAATCAATTTAAAACACTGTACAGAGTCTGAAGTATTTTGAACTTTTCCCTCCCTGCAGAAGAGGAGCCAGAAAATGTTTAAGTTGTATGATCTCTGCTGTAGTGGTGCAGGCATGAAGCCTGCATGGACTGGACAGTGGCGCAGTGGTTAGCACCGCAGCCTCACAGCTCCAGCGACCCGGGTTCAAATGTGGGTACTGCCTGTGTGGAGTTTGCAAGTTCTCCCTGTGTCTGCGTGGGTTTTCGCCGCGTGCTCCGGTTTCCTCCCACAGCCAAAAGACTTGCAGGTTGATAGGTAAATTGGCCATTATAAATTGCCCCTAGTATAGGTAGGTGGTAGGGGAATATAGGAACAGGTGAGGATGTGGTAGGAATATGGGATTAGTGTAGGATTAGTATAAATGGGTGGTTAATGGTCGGCACAGACTCAGTGGGCCGAAGGGCCTGTTTCAGTGCTGTATCTCTAAATCAAATCAAATCACTGCTGATCACCGTTGGTCAGCCAATTTTGTGTTGAGTTCATGTGACCACGGGTCCCTCTGTGCCTGGGATTCTGGGTGCAGTGTAATGAAACTCCCCACCCCTGGGATCCTCATTTGGAGGAAGCTGGTATTAGGGTTGTGACCAGTTTTGTGGGTGGCACCTTGTTCGGGTACAGAGTGAAATGGGCGCAGTTGAAAAATGGCATTAGTTATGAGAGTAACTCACTGATGGCCAAATTTCAGCAATCTTTCAAGCTATTTAATTGCTTGTGCCCAGCTTGTATCTGGGTGCATCTCACATCTATGCTCACATTACATCTACGGGATCATTGATGACAAAATGCAGGAAGTCCGGCTTTCACTCACTGGACCAGACCTCAGACACTGTGCAAGGGCAACAGCAGCAGTTCATCCAATTGAATCCTTCTTTGCTCCAGTAGAATAGCATCTTTGCAATGACATGTGCTCTAGCAGTGCCAGGCGAGGCAGCTTGTCGGATTTGTCTTATGTTGGAGAACCCTAATTGGGGAATCGGCCTCAGTGTGCTGCACTTCAGCCCTGCTGCATGAGTTGACAACCACTGGGAGGAAAGTGCTGACTAACTGGAGTCCCTGCAGCTCTTCCAAAAGCAAAATACTGTGGATTCTGGAAATGTGTAACAAAATCAGAAAATGCTGGAAATACGCAGCAGGTCAGGCAGCATCTATGGAGAGAGAAACAGAGTTAATGTTTAAGGTCTGACAAACATTCGCCAGAACTGGAAAAATTAGGATTGAAACAAGTTTTAAACAAGTACAGAGGCAGAGAAAGGGCGAGAGGGAGAATCAAAGGGAGGGTCTGTGTTAGGTTGGAAGGCAGGACAAATAGGATGAAGGTGCAAGATCAAAAAGGGTGATAATGGGACAAGTAAAGAAATAAAAGATGTGTCTGGAGAAGATTTAAATGGGAAAACAGAATCATCACCAACAGCTGCTGTCCAAAACTTGGGGGCAGAGGTTATGATCTGAAATTGTTGAACTCATTGTTGAGACTGGAAGGCTGTAAAGGGCCGATTTAAAGGTTGAGGTGCTGTTCCTCGAGTTTACATTGAGCTTCATTGGAACAGTGTAGGAGACCGAGGACAGAGAGGTCAGAGTGTGTGCTTGAATATTATTTGTCCCTCAGTTTATGATCTGTTGAGAAGAGTCACAGGACTACAAGTTAATATCCAAAATAAACTTTGGTTTATTATAACTGAACTGGAACACAAAATATACGAATATACACAAAAGTTTAGCACATGAGCTCATTTACATATGGCTTACTATCTCGGGCTCCACCCACAACTAACTGGTCATGTGTGACTCGACATCACTTTCTCTGATGACCTGCACTTGCAGTCCTTAAGGTGATCTGGCCTTAAGGTCATCTCACAACATGTGTAGGGTGGAGAAGTAAAATGACAGGCCACCGGAAGTTCCGGGATGCTCTTGCAGCTTGAAAGGAGGTATTCCACAAAGCAGTCACCCAATCTGTGTTTGGTCTTCCCAATCTCTTCTACTTTCCACTCTAACACAGAGCTTGTATTTTGTTCATTCCTCTTCTCCCCTCTATTCCTGCTTTTATACTTGCTTAAGACCTGTCACCTCCCTAATGTTTTCCAGTTCTGACAAAAGGGCATCGACCTGAAACATTAACTCTGTTTCTCTCTCCACAGATGTTGCCTGACCTGCTGAGTGCCTCCAGCATTTTCTGAGTTTATCCCTGCAGCTTATTCCTTGGCTGGTAACCACTTCTGTCAACCCCTCTGTGTCTAAATAAATTACTCAAGCATCTCGAGTATTCCATTCCACTCGGGTTAATGATTCACTGAGCAGTGGAAATAGTCTTTCCTGGATTTAGCTGTGTTTGCATATAAGCTACATTTCACAGCCCTCTTTGCACAGAACACACTCGGATGACCAACTACAGAGTGTCCAAAGAACATGTCACTGAAGAAACAATAGGATTCTTCAGATACGACACATGCACAAATTGGTGCAGTCAGATGTATCAGTCATCTGGGGGAATCAGTACAATTTCCCACAAGCTTTTTCAATGGCTCAGTGAGTTTATACAGAGAGTAGCAGATCTAAATAGGCCAGCAAGGTCAGAGCTTTGATCTGCAGTCTATGTTGAGCTAGCTGATCTGTGGAATAATTCAAGAGTCAGTAACATGCTGTGTTGGGAGAGGATCATTATGTTCTGTGGAAGGAAGGGCTCACGGGGGACTCAATGGCCTCTTTTATCTGTACTTGTCTTTGCAAGGAGGGGAAAAAAGAGAGAACAAAAACAGACACTTTGTTCAACTTAAATAAAATGTGATTTTAATTCAAGTACACAAAGTGTTTAAATCTTCCCTCATGGAGTGAATCTTTACATTACCTGAATTCTGATGGTTTCATGTTTGATGCAGTACTGATTTTGAAAATCAATTTTCAAAGGGATAGTTTAAGCAATGTTAATACTTTAGAGAAGCAGGCAGCCTGAACACCTGGAAAGCTTCTGTGTGTACTAATGACATGAAGCGACTGTGCACTGCACCATGTCTGGGAAGGATAAAATCCTGACTCTGCAATCTGGTATATTTCGGCCAAGGTGTGCATCCCAAATTAAGGCCAATGCAAAGAGAAACCCAGCTCCGGGATTAGGTTTGGACCATTATCAATTATCACACAAAGAGCAGTTGGAGATCTAATCCTGCTCTTGTCACAACTGGCTAACATTCCTGATTGCAGCCATTGCATTCCCTCGCTCTGCTATAAAGCGTAGCTACTGTGTAGGATGCTTGCAAATAATTGTTTAGAGATATTTATATTGAAGATGCTTTCTTGAGTATAACTGGGCCATCTCTACTCATGACATCTTCCACAGCTGAGGGAAGTAGAGTCTTCTTCACTGTGACACTATTTGTGTTATTTTAAGAGACATCACACCTCAGCAACATAACCACAACTAAAGCACTGAGGAAAAGGTAGATCCAGTTCAGGAAGGACTCCAATATTCAGGTATACAACCTTGAGACTTCAAGGCAATGAGGGAAATGTTTTAAGATATCAACTGAGGGCCAGGACATGAAAAAACCTAATTGGAGGACAAATAGCACAGTTTGAAGAACACATTGCTGAGCATGCCAAGCACATACCAATTAAGCACAGGTTCAAGTGACCCAAAGCTGGATGAATAAGAGAAGTAATTAAGGGAAATAAACTCAATCAAATCTTTACAGAGGAAAGGTGAGTGGAATTAATAGCACGAGAACCAGAATGTCTTAAAAGGGGTTCAAGCAGGGCAAAGAGAGAATGAGAAATAGACAGGACTACAAAGATCAAACATAACTAAGATATTCGTGATAATAAAAACAAAGTTTTTACAGCCTTCCAGACTGAACATTGAATTCAATAATTTCACAGCACGACTGGCCTCCTTTAATTATTATTTAATTTTATTTTGTTTTATCATTTTCTTACCATGTGCCTGCCCTAAACTTGGTTTTTCATGTTTGTGCTTTTGGACAGAGCTGTTCATTACTCTGTCATTATCGCTCTCTCTGCACTAATGCTTTGTCTTTGACCACACCATTAGCACACTCTCTTTGCCTTTGCTCCATGACCTCCTTGTCGGTTAATCTGTCCTGCCCTCTGCCCTATATCACACCTTCCCTTTTGTTCTCTTTCCCCCGCCCACCCCCACTTCACTTGTTTAAAACCTATTACATTTCTAACCTTTGCCAGTTCTGATGAAAGGTCACAGACCTGAAATATTAACTCTGCTTCTCTCTCCACAGATGTTGCCAGACCTGCTGAGTATTTCCAGTACTTTCTGTTTTTCTTTCAGATTCCAGCATCCACAGTATTTTGCTTTTAAGATATTTGTGAAACGTCTACATCCTGCAGCCCGGTTACCTCCTCCTCCCCTCTCAATGTGCTGCACTCCCCAGTTGAGAACTGGGCCATGATAAACAACAAAGGTATTCTCTGCCTTGACTATCAATGAGTAACCCATGGTGGATCAACCAGATCTTATTTTATATTGATTATGTCTGTTGCTAATATTGCAGGCACAGGCATTTTGGATTCATGAGTTGCTGGTCTAGATCCTTGTGTCCTCCATATAGGACCATGACTGACTATCATTTACTTAGATTATAAATCATAGAAGATAAACTGATTTCTAAGGTTACTGAACAAACAAGGAGCGGGCCGAATGAGGGAGCAGGAGACAGTGAGACCTGGTAGCAACAGCAGCAGCAGTGATGGCTGAAAAATCAGAGCTGGGAAACAGTGGACTCTGCAAAGCGATTTTCAGAAACAGCAAGGAGTGGTGTCAGAGAAGAGCAAATAGGTGATTGGTTGGTGAGTTTTTAAGGATTTTTTTCCTCTAATCTAGGGTAGTCATTTAAATTAGCACCAGGAAACTATAAAGTACTGAATTAAATTTACAGTTTAAATTAATTAATAGAATTCCAATTGGGGTAAGTATAACAGTAACTGAATTAATAAGAGTATGAGCACAGAGCAGATCTAGAGGCATTAGAATGAAAATTCATACTTTATACAAGGTACTAACTAGACTATAAAAGAGGGAAGAGAGATATTTTTCTTAGATCATGGATGAGCAGCTGTGATCTGTTGCTTGCAATTCCTGCACCATGTGGAAACTTCATTTGCCTTGGGTGACCACATGTGTCAGATGTATCTCCGGCTGCTTGAGTGGAAGCTCAGTATTTCCAAGCTTGAGGGGCAGCTGGAGTCACTGTGGAGCATCCGGGAGCATGAGAGTTTCCTGGATCCAGGAGGTGGTCACCTTAAAGGTGGTGAAAGTTCAGGATAGTAGGCCGTTCAGAAGAGTAGGAAGAGGCAGGAAGTGCAGGAGTCTTCGGGTTGCGTGCCACTCTCAAACCACTACTCAGCTTTGGAGACTGCTGGGAGTGACCACACCTTGAAGTAGTGCAATGGGCAAGGGACTGCACAGGAGGGAAGAGCGAAGAGTAGCAATGCAGTCATTATAGGAGATTCAATAGTTATAGGGGCAGACTGGCATTTCTGTCACCATCATCATGAGTCTGGCATGGTGTGTTGCCTCTCTGGTGCCAGAGTAAAGGACATTATGGAGAGGGTGCAAAATATTCTGCAGGGGGAAGACAGAAGTTGTGGTACATGTCAGTACCAATGAATAAAGAGGGCAGAAATTGAGGTCTTATGGTCAGTTTTTCAGGAGCTAGGGAGGAAGTTAAAAAGTAAGACCTTGAATGTTGTAATCTCTGGATTACTCCCAGTGCTGTGTGCTAGCGAGAGTAGAAATATAGGAAAAGGAGGATCAATGCATGGCCTGAGGCATGGTGCATGGGGGAGGCTTCAGATTCTCAATGAGACCAGTTTTGGGGCAGGAGGCACCTATTCAAAAGGGACATGTTGCACCTCAACAGGACTGGGGCCAATGTCCTCCCTGGAAGGTTCACTACTGTGGTCGGAGAGGGTTTAAACTAAATTGGCAGGGGGATGGGCACTAGAATATAGAGGTAGAAAAGAGGTAGAAAAGAGGAATAAAGTGCATAAAGGAGTGAGAGTATTGGATAGTACTAGAGAAGGAAGTAGTACCATATTAGATTGGAACAGACTAAGCAGGCCTATGAGGAATACAAAGACAGATTTACAGTGCGTCTATGTAAACGTACAAAGTGTGGTGAATAAGATTGGTGAGCTACAAGCACATATGGGGATATGACGTAGTGGCAATAACAGAAACATGGCTTAAAAATGGTAAGGACCAGGTACTTCATATTCAAAAATACAAAGTGTTCAGAAAAGATCGTAAAGGAAAAAGGTGGCAGTATTGATTCGGGAAGACATTGTAGTGTTGGAAAGATAGTAGGTCCTTGAGGGGGCAAAGACAGAATCCATTTGGTTAGAGTTGAGAAGCAAAAAGGATGGTCATGCTACTGAGGTATTCTATAGGCCTCCAAATAGTGAGAGGGGAGAAAATCTGCAGGCGAATCATAGAGATGTGCAAGAACTATAGAGTGGTGATATTGGGGGACTTTAATTATCCAGTTTGATGCTGGGGAAAGAGGTGGGCCAAGTGGATCAACTGCCTGTGGGGGAACACTTGGGTAAGGGTGAGCATCATCAGACATAAGGTTTAGATTAGCAATGGCAAAGAGCAAGGAAAAGTCTAAAGTAGAACTTCTAAATTAGAAGAGGGGTAACTTCAAAGGGATGTAGCACCTCAGCATTCTTTTCCTAAGATTCAAGTGCAGGTTCTTTGATGTTAACAAGTCCTTCATTCTGACAAAGCTGTTCTTGGCTATCTCAATGCTCCTTCAGGTCTCACAATCACATCTCCCAAGATCTGTGATAAGCTGCCCTGTTCACTTGTTCCAAGACTTGTCACTTCCGGGGTTAGGTCTCTGCTTATCACCATTGTCTTAATTTTCCTCACGTTTATTCTTAATCCATATTCCACACTCCTTGCATTCACTTTGTTCACAATTTCCTGTAACGCCTCTTCCGACTCTGCAATCATTGCAGTGTCATCTGCATATCTCAAGCTGTTATTGTTCAACCCACAATGTTGCAACCTGGTAGATGTTCTATGAATCTGAAGATAGTTTCAGTGTACAGGTTGAACAGTTTTGGGGATGTAACAGTGGGTAGTAAGAGGTGGGGTGGGGCCTATTAAGGACAAAGAGGGTGATATATGCTTAGAGGCACGGGACAAGGCTAGCATGCTGAATGAGTACTTTGTATCAATGTTTACTCAGGAAGAGGATGCTGACAAAATATCAGTAGAAGGCTGGCTATGCTTAGAGTGGATAAGTCACCTGGTCCAGATGGCTCTCATCCCAGGTTACTAAAGGAAGTGGGATTGGAGATAGCGGAAGGGCTTGCCATAATCTTCCAGTTTTCCCTAGATAGGGGAGAGGTGCCAGAGGATTGGAGAGTGGCAAATGTGACATACTTATTCAAGAAATTACATTCCTAGGCCAGTCAGTTTTATATCAGTGGTGGCTAAGGTTTTAGAAACAATAATCAGGGAAATAAATCCACAGGCACTTGGAGAAGTTTGAGTTAATTCGGGAGAGCCAGCCCAGATTTGTAAAAGGCAGATCGTGCTTGACGAAGTTAATTGATTTTTTTGATGAAGTGACAGAGAAGGTTGAAGGGAAAGCAATGGATTTTGTCAATATGAATTTTAAGAAAGCCTTTGACAAAGTACACCCTAAATACCTGGTTACCAAAATGGAATAGGAAGGTCAATGTCAGCTAGGATAAAAAATTGGATTAAAGACAGAAAACAGCAAGTCATGGTAAATGGTTGTTTTTCAGACTGGAGGATGGTAAACAGTGGTGTTCCCCAAGGGTCAGTGCTAGAACCCTGGTTTTTTGATATACATAAGTTACTTAGATATTGGAATACAGAATAACATTTCAAAATTTGCCAATGATACCAAACTTGGCGGTGTCGTAGAAAGTGAGGATGATAACCATGGTGATGTCCATTACCAAGAGGGGCTCAGTAGCACCACTACTGACCGAGCTTGCCAAGTCCTAAAGGACATAGCTGCTAGACTCAGTCCGCGGCAGGTGGTGGGGGAACCAACAAGAGGGAAACACCGACTTGACCTCGTTCTCCCAATCTACCCATCGCAGATGCATCTGTCCATGACAGTATTTATAGGACTGCCCACTGCACAGTCCCTGTCGAGACTAAGTCCCAGCTTCACACTGAGGGTACCACCACCGTGCTCAATGGGATAGATTTCAATCAGACCAAGCAACTCAAAACTGGGCATCCATGAGGCGCTGTGGGTCATCGGCAGCAGCAGAATTGTACTCAACTACAATTTGTAACCTCATAGCCCGGCATATCCCCCACTCTGCCATTACCGCTAAGCTGAGAGATCAACCTTGGTTCAATGAAGAGTGCAGGAGGGCATGTCAAGAGCAACACCAGGCAAACCTCAAAATGAGGTGTCAGCCTGGTGAAGCTATAACATAGGAATACTTGCATGCCAAACAGCGGAAGGAGCATGTGATAGACAGGATAAGAGATCCCACAACCAATGGATCAGATCTAAGCTCTGCAGTCCTGCCACATGAACAGTAGTGGACAATTAAACAACTGACAGGAAGAGGAGGCTCCACAAATATCCCCTTTCTCAATGCTGGGGGAGCCCAGCACATCAGTGCTATAGCAAAGGCTAAAGCATTTGCATCCATCTTCAGCTAGAAGTACTGAGTGGATGATCCATCTTGACCGCTTCCTGAGGTCTCCAGCATCACAGATGCCAGTCTTCAGCCAGTTCGATTCAATCCATGTGATATCAAGAAATGTCTGAAGGCACTGGATACTGCAAAAACTATGGGCCCTGACAGCATCCTGGCAATAGTACTGAAAACTTGTGCAAGACTTGTGACTAGCCGCGCCCCTTGCCAAGCTGTTCCAATACAGCGACAACACTGGCATTTACCCGACAATATGGAAAATTTCCCAGCTATGTCCTGTGCACAAAAAGCAGGACAAATCCAACCCGGCCAATTACCGCCATAAAAATCTACTTTTGATCATCAGCAAAGTGATGGAAGGGATCGTTGACAGTGCTATCAAGTGGCACTTGCTTAGCAATAACCTGTATACTGACACAGTTTGGGTTCCACCAGGGCCACTCAGCTCCTGACCTCATTACAGCCTTGGTCCAAACATGGACAAAAGAGCTGAACACTAGAGGTGAGGTGAGAGTGACTGCCCTTGACATCAAAGCAGCATTTGACCTAATATGGCAACAAGGAGCCCTAGCAAAACTGGAGTCAATGGGAATGAGGGTGAAAACTCTTCGCTGGTTGGAGCCATACCTAGCGAAAAGGAAGATGATTGTGGTTGTTGGACATCAATCATCTGAGTCCCAGGACATCACTGCAGGAGTTCCTCAGGGTAGTTTCCAAGGCTCAACCATCTTCAGCTGCTTCATCAATGAACTTCCCTCCATCATAAGGTCAGAGGTGGGGACGTTCACACATTTTTGCACAATGTTCAGCACCATTTGCGACTCCTCAGATACTGAAGCAGCCCATGTCCAGATGCAGAAAAACTTGGACAACATCCAGGTTTGGACTGATAACTGGCAAGTAATATTCATGTCACACAAGTGCCAGGCAATAACCATTTCCAACAAGAGAGGATCTAACCATCTCCCCTTGACGTTCAATGGCATTACCATTGCTGAATCCACCACTATCAACATCCTGGAGGTCACATTGACCAGAAACTGAACTGGACCAGCCACATAAATGCTGTGGTCGCAAGAGCGAATCAGAGGCTGGGAATTGTGTGGCAAGTAACTCACCTCCTATCTTCCCAGTGCCTGTCCACAATCTACAAGGCACAAGTCAGGAGTGTGATGGAATACTCTCCACTTGCCTGGATGGTTGCAGCACCAACAACACTCAAGAAGCTCAACACCATCAAAGCAGCCCGCTTGATTGGCACCCCATCCTCCACCTTCGACATTCACTCCCTGCACTGCCGATGCACAGTGGCAGCAGTGTGTATCAGCTACAAGATGCAATGCAGCAATGCACCAAGGCTCCTTCAACCTCTTCGACCTACAAAGACAAGGGCAGCAGATGCGTGGGAACACCACCACCTGCAAGTTCCCCTCCAAGCCACACACCATCCTGACTTGGAACTATATTGCTGTTCCTTCACTGTCGCTGAGTCAAAATCCTGGAACTCCCTTCCTAACAGTACTGTGGGTGCTCCTACCCCACATGGACTGCATTAGTTCGAGAAGGCAGCTCACCACCACCTTCTCAAGGGCAATTAGGGATGGCAATAAATGCTGGCCTAGACAGTGATGCTCACATCCCCCAAATAAAAAAAAAAATCTGGACATGGATGGGCCAGCAGAATGGGCAGAGGAGTTGCAGATGGAATTTAGTACAGAGAAATGTGAGGTGATGCATTTTGTCAAAAGGGATAGGGAGAGACAATATAGACTAAATGGTACATTTCTGAAGAACGTACGGGGATAGAGGGGCCTGGGGTTCATGTACAAAATCTTTGAAGGTGGCTGAACATATTGAGAGAGTAGTTAGCAAAGCAATGCAGTGTACAAAAGCAGGGAGTTTATGCTGAACCTTTATAATGCTCTGGTTAGACCCGACCAGAATATTACGTCCAGTTCTGGTCACCACACTTTAGGAAGGATGTGAGGGTTCTTGAGACGGTACAGAGGGGATTTACCAGAATGGTTCCAGGGAGGAGAGATTGAGGAGACTGTACCTGTATTCTCTAGACTTTAGAAGAATGAGAGGTGATCTCATTGAAGCATACAAAATTCTTATAAGGATCAACAGGTTTGATACAGGAAGGATGTTTCCCCTGGCTGGGGTGTCTAGAACTAGGGAGCACAGTCTCAGAATAAGAGGTAGGCCTTTTGGAACTGAGATGAGGAGGAATTTCCTCACTCAGAGGGTGGTGAATCTTTGGAATTCTTTACCCAGAGGGCTGTGGAAGCTCAGTCATTGAGTATATTCAAGACAGAGATCAATAGATTTCTGGATAATAAAGATATCAAAGGATATGGGGATAGTGCAGGAAAATGGCTTTGAGGTAGGTCAACCATGATCTATTGAATGATGGAGCAGGCTCAAGAGGCTGAATGGCCTACTCCTGCTCTTATTTCCTGTTACTATGTTCCTATGAGGGATTTTAGCTACAAGGTTTGGTTGGAGAAGCTGGGATTGTTCTCCTTGGAGTAAAGGAGTTTAAGGGGAGATTTGACAGAGGTGTACACGATTCTGAAAGGTTTGTATAGGATAGACAAAGAAAAGCTGTTCCCAATAATTGATGGTACAAGGACTAGGGGACACAAATGTAAGGTTTTGGTTAAGAGATGCAGGGTAGATGTGAGGAAGAACTTTTTATGCAGTGAGTGGTAATGACCTGGAATTCCGTACCTACTAGGGTGGTGGAAGTGGAGATGATGAATGGTTTCAGAAGGAAATTGGACTGGCATTTGAGGGAAATGAACTTACAGGGCTATGGCGATAGAGCCAGGGAATAGGACTGATTGGATTACTCTGCAGAGAGCTGGCATGGACTCAACGGACCAAATGGCCTCTTACTTTGCCAATATGACTCTCTGATGTTAAGATCCTGCCTGTATTCTATTCCCCAATGCATCCTATTTCCCACCACTCCTGTCCTCACCAAACTACATTGAGTCCTCATCACCCAATACATCAATTTCACAGTTCTTCGCCTCATCTACTAACCCCTCCATTATCCTGCAATCTCTTTTAGTGTTGTATTCCTGCATCTGCCCTCCGCTTTACCAACTCTGCCCTCCACTCGACCAACTCTGCCCCTGCTCTACTAACTCTGCCCTTCACTCTGCCTACTCTGCCCCTGCTCTACCAACTCTGCCGCTGCTGTACCAACACCACCCTCCACTCTCCCAACTCCACCCTCCACTCTCCCAACTCCACCCTCCACTCTACCTACTCTGGCCCTGCTCTACCAACTCTGCCCCTGCTGTACCAACTCTGCCCTCCACTCTATCAACTCTGCCCCTGCACTTCAGGTGTCTCAGCTTCACACTGAGGAACACGTTCCCAAAACTCCGCTGCCTCTCAATCTCTCTCCACTCCTTCAAAAGCCTCCTCCATTGCCAACCCTTGATCTTGCAATCAGTCACTGTACTGAATCCTTCTCTCATCATTCCTTGCTGTTAATCTATTTTCTGCCTTTGGTCCCTGATGTCTGGCAAATTTTCGTATTTAAGACTCTGAGCGCATAACCTCAGATATTGGAAGCACTAATCCGAAACAAGATCAGCACTTGATTAATATTAATGAACAGAGAATGGTTGGCTCGCACATGAATTCCTGCTCCCAGCACACACATCTTTGTACAGAGGGTACTAAATGTAAATTTAGCCCTTGGATTACATATTGGATGATACAGGCATACAATAAAGAGGGGTATAGAAAGAGACTCTCAGTATAATGGCCACTTTCAATGTCCAGATAATTTGGAGAAGTTAAAATTTAAAATGTACTGGTCAGTTTGCACTTAAAGTACTGGGCTGACTTTCACCCTTCAGAGCCGCTCGTAGTGGGGGAGCCCAGCAGTGCATGGTGCGCAAGAAGTTTCAGCAGCATGCTTGTCAGCAGCTTTTTAACCCAGTCACTGCGTTTGTATCTGACTTCGTAGTTTCCCAACCAATTAGAGTGAGCGGGAGTGATGACAACCCGTATCAGTCTACTGCAACTGAAATATTTAAAGGGACCTTGCGAGAATCAGACTTGAAGCATGGTAGAGGTCTTCAGACAAAGCCAAAAGACACAGGAATAGAGACACAATGAGGCAAGGCAGCACCACACTTGTCCAATGCGTCTCTGTACATGATGCTGTGACCTGTAAGGGCCCACAGGGAGATTCTACTCCATGTGGATAGAAGAAAGAATCCTGCCACCAAAACAAGTAGGTGTGGCTGGAAGTCGCTGAGGCAGTTAGCAGGAGGCTCCTGAATACAGTGCCGCAAGAGGCTCAGTGTCCTAATTAGGGCAGGAAAGGTGAATGGCCTGGTACATTCTATTATACCCTGATGTGTGTCTAACCCCAACCGCCCTCACTCTGCCTTTCCAAGCCTTCTCCAGCCCCTCACTCCTCATACAAATACACGTTACAGGTGCAGCTACTGTTCTCTGTCGAGGTACCTCCTCGCATCCTCATCTGACCAGCCACCACTGACACTCACCCTCATCCCAATTCAATGTCACACCCACCCCTCACAGTGAATCTCCACAAATGTTGTCCTTCCATTCTCTCAAAACATTTATTTTCTCACACTCATACGCCTCTTCTTTCTGTCCTTGCAGGAGAAGAAAACAATTAACACTAGGAAGAGAACAATTCAGGAGCAGCAGCAAACTGGAGGGAGATTGAAGGAGTCTGACTCTAGCATGAGTCTCAGGCATTTGTGCTGATGTCTATATGGAAAGAGTGGTCACCTGCATGGAGCAGCAGGAGTGGCAGTTCACCGAGTGTCTGCTGTCCCTCACCAATTTCCTGTACACACAGATTGCCACCTTATTACAGATTGAGGAAAACCTTGCCTTGGCCTCAATGAAGTCCAGCAAAAGAGAAGTGTGGGTGGGCCATGAGAGGGAGGATGGAGAAAGGAGACTTGGAAGTGGAGACTCTGCTCTAAGTGCTTCCACTTCTGGCCCCTTGCCCCCCGCCTGCACCCCCAACCCAAGTCAGAGCCCCACATGCTGCCTCATGTCCCGATGTTCAAGACTGTTCCTGAACAGGTGCAGGTGGGGCTGCCTTTGGCTGGGACTCCTGGTCTTCAAAACCCAGAGGACATCAGCCAAGAGCATCTGAGCAATCACAGTAGGGATATGAGCAGCCTGCCTCTACCTCTGCTCATGTCACATGGGTGGCACCACGTAGAAGTCACAGAAAAAGGAAGATAAAGGATTTATAGTTGTACAAGGGTATTCATTGGGTATTTAACACTGTCTTACAGTGTAACAATTGTGTGTCATGTTTATGCACCATGAAATTTATTTCAACACTCCATTGTCCTGTCTTGCCCATTTTTTGTCCACCACCTGCCAAATGATCTTCTGCCTTATGAAGAATGGTAGGATAAGAATTAGAGAAGAGCAACGTGTGTCTGTGATTGTTGGTTGTGGGGTCGCTTTGGCTGGGGACTAGGGACTGGTGACTGGGCGCCCAGTGGGTTCAGAATTTGTTTGTCAGGTGGCTGTACTACCTCAGTTTAAGTGAGGCCATCCTGGGTTTCCCTAGCAGCTCTGTGTGAGGCTATGCTTTCCCTTGCCACATCATGTTCCTCCTCCTCCTGTCCCCCCTGTTGATCATCCTCCTCCTCCCTCTCAGAGGCAGGGCATTTAGCATCTGCCTTTTCCTGGGGCTCCATTCATCATTGATGCGCTATGTGATGCAAGGTACAGCAGACTACTATCATCCCCAGGCTTGTGTATACTGAATGACACCTACAGATCTGTCCAGGCACCTGAATCACATCTTCAGCATTGCAATTGCTTGCTCGGTGACAGCTCTAATGGTCAGGTGGCTTGTATTGTACCCCGTCCTGGGCATCATTGTTTGGGCTCCTACAAGTGTCATCAGCCATGTCCTCAGAGAATTGCTGTTGTCTTCAAGGAGCCAGCCACTAACTCTGCTTCGAGGTGTGAATATCTCAGGCAGGCTGTACTGCACAGGATGAATAGGAGCTCCCAGGGAATCTCGCACAAACGTGCATGATGATCGTTTGGGGATTGCAGACGAGCTGAACATTGATGAAGTGGAATCCCCAGCGATTGATGAAAACGCCAGGGTAATCTGGGGGCACCTTGATTGCGACATGCGTACAGTAGATGACTCCCTGCACCTATGGGAAGCTAACCAGAGCCACAGAGCCGAGTGCCAATTCATTCTGACTCACATCATCCATTGAGAAGTGCACACAGTAGACAGTGGAACAATGCCCTAGCAAACATATCACCTGTGAGATGTACATGTGGACATCAGATTGTGAGGTTCTCCAAATATCACCACAAGATCCTTGGAAGGAGGCAGATGTGAAGAAAGTAAGGGCTGTGGTGACTTTTACAGCCATTGGTAATGTGTGCCCACCAGGCCCATTTGGCAGGAGGTCTTCCTCCAGGAGACTGCAAATGTCAGGACCACCTGTCGGGTAAGTCTGCGCCTCCTGAAGCACTGGTGCTCAGTCATGTCCAGGAAGCTTACCTTCTGCCTGTCAACACTGTGTTAAGGGTAGCGCCTCCTGCATGCTGGAGCTCTGTGCTCAACCCCTTTAGGCTGCTGCTGTTTCTGCTGCTGTTGGTGGTGGTGTTGCTGCTGCTACTGCTCATCTTGCTCCTCATCTGAGGTCCAAGCTGGAGCTGCATAAACGATTTGCATAGTGATCTGAAGATTTCCAGCTGAAAAGTGTAGATCAATCAATGTATAGTTCAGAAATAGTAGAAATAGAATCATAGAATCATTGAATAGTTACAGCACAGAAGGAGGGCATTCAGCCCATTGAGCCCATGCAAGCTCTCTGCAAGAACAGTTTAACTATTGCCACTCCCCTGCCCTTTCCCTGTTGCCCTGCTATTTTTTCTCTTCAGATGCTTATACAATTCCCTTTTGAAAGCCACAATTGAATTTGCCTCCATCACACTCTCAGGTAGCACATTCCAGGTTCTGGCCACTCACTGCATAAAATGTTTTTCCTCATGTCGCCTTTGGTTGATTTTCCAATCACCTTAAATCTGTGTTCTCTGGTTCTCAACTCTTCTGTCAATGAAAACAATTTCTCTCTATCTGCTCCATCTAGAACCCCCATTATTTTGAACTCCTCTGACAAATCTCCTCTCAACCATCTGTTCTCTAAGGAGAACAACCCCAGTTTCTCCATTCTATCCACATAACTGAAGTCCCTCATCCCTGGAACCATTTTCGTAAATCTTTTCTGCAACCTTTCTAAAGCCTTTGCATCCTTCCTAAAGTGTGGTGCCCAGAATTGGACACAATACTCAAGTGGAGGCCGAACAAGTGTTTTATAAAGGTTCATCATAAGTTCCTTGCTCGTGTACTGTATGCCCAGGATCTTGTATGAGTTTTTAACCACTTGCTCAACCTGTCACCTTCAACGATTTGTGCATTTATTCCCCCAGGTCCCTCTGCTGCTGCACCCCCTTTAGAATTGTATGCTTTGCTTTATATGGCCTCTCTTCATTCTTCCTATCAAAATGCAGCCATGCATACCTCTGTGCATGAAATTGCATCTGCCACATGCCCACACATTTCACCAGACTGCCTATGTCCACTTGAAGTATATGCCTATCATAGAACATAGAACATAGAACATTACAGCGCAGTACAGGCCCTTCGGCCCTCGATGTTGCGCCGACCTGTGAAACCATCTGACCTAAACTATTCCATTTTCATCCATATGTCTATCCAATGACCACTTAAATGCCCTTAAAGTTGGCGAGTCTACTACTGTTGCAGGCAGGGCGTCCCACGCCCCTACTACTCTCTGAGTAAAGAAACTACCTCTAACATCTGTCCTATATCTATCACCCCTCAACTTAAAGCTATGTCCCCTCGTGTTTGCCATCACCATCCGAGGAAAAAGGCTCTCACTATCCACCCTGTCCAACCCTCTGATTATCTTATATGTCTCTATTAAGTCACCTCTCCTCCTCCTTCTCTCCAACGAAAACAACCTCAAGTCCCTCAGCCTTTCCTCGTAAGACCTTCCCTCCATACCAGGCAACATCCTAGTAAATCTCCTCTGCACCCTTTCCAAAGCTTTCACATCCTTCCTATAATGCGGTGACCAGAACTGCACGCAATACTCCAGGTGCGGTCTCACCAGAGTTTTGTACAGCTGCAGCATGACCTCGTGGCTCCGAAACTTCCTTTTGGAAGTCCACATACACCACATCAATCACATTATCTGCATCAACCCTCTCTGCTACGTGATAAAAAAAAACTCAATCAAGTTCTTTAAACACGATTTGCCTTTAATAAATATGTGCTGGCTTTTTCTTAAGTGTCCAAGTGACCGCTAATTTTGTCCTGAATTATCATTTCTAAAAGCTTTCCCACCACTGAGATTAAAGTGGCTGGCCTGTAGTTGCTGAGTTATTCCTAACATCCTTTTTTGAACAAGAGTGTAACAATTGCAATTCTCCAGTCCTCTGGCACCACATCACATTTAAAGAGGATTTGAAGATGATGGCCAGTGCCTCTGCAATTTCCACTCTTACTTCAATCACCATCCTCGGATGCATCTCATCTGGTCCTGATGACTTATCAACATTAGATGCAGTCAGCCTTTGTAATTGCTCCTCTTTATCAATTCTTAGCCCATCCAGTGTCTCAGCCACCTCCTCATTCATTATGACTCTGTCAGAATCTTCTTCCTTGGTAAAAGCAGATGCAAAGTTTTCATTTAGTACCTTATTCATGCCTAATTGGCTCCACCCCTCCTCTCACTATCCATTAAATATTCATTATTAATTGTATATTTTGTTTAATTGTATATTAATTGTGTTTAATTGTATGCAAGTGGTGGGCATTTACTTGCGATTCTCTTGTACCCCTATAAATAAACAGAGACTGAAACTGTGATTGATGGGTGAGGAGGTGCTTGCTTATAATGTGTAACTCTGCAAATAAATGCTTATAAAAGTGCATAAAGATTGGCTCCAGTTCTATCCTTCACCACATGGCTTTCTGAAGTAAAACATGGTCTCAGGGAATGGTTGTCTAAAGGTGAAGACAATAAGCTAAAAAAAAAATCAGGCAAAAAACTACAATCCTAGTAGCCATTGTGGAACATGGCAGAAAGCAAGTGAAAATTGTTGGGGGGTGATTACCCTCTGATGTTGCCGGAGTCTGAACCATGTGATGAGGGGAAGAATGAGAAAATGCAGCATGACCTTAGCATTGTAGGAAGACTGACCATTGTGCTTTCTTGTGATATGGGTCCACTGGTGCAATCTAAGTGAACCTTGTATTAATATAGGCATCCCTAAAATCCTGGGCAGCAATGTGAGCAGTCGGTGCTGTATTACCCTCACTGCCTTCCTCCTCCTCATCTCCCTCCTCCTCCTCTGAGTTGTCTGAAACCGATCTAAGTTCTTCACCTTGGTCCTCCAGCAGCTCCAAACCAGCCAATCCCAGAACACCATGATCATTCCAGAGACCCTGGCTGGTGTGTACTGAAGGGCACCTCCTTAATGTAGTTCAGTGGTGACTTCACCTTTAAGAAACTGTACCTTTATGAGATCAGGCCACTGATGCAACTGATGACATCATCAGACATATATAAAGAGGAGACACCATTTTGAGTGACACACTCAGCACATGGCTTTACAGAGAGCAGACACGCACCAGCAAGAAAAAGACTAGGACCTGAGATCATGCAATGTAGATAAGTAAGACAATAAATAATGTTTGCGTTGAATCTGAATGTAAAGCCTATGGTTATCATTTCATGAAGACTTAAGAAAACAGCACAACACAACAATTTCTGGTGATGAGAAAAAAGGATGAAACACAGACGGTCCCACGGTAAGGAACACAAGTTAAAAAAAAGTTTCGTAAAAACCAGGACTGGATCAGAGAGAAAACTTGGACTGGAACAGAGAGAAAACCTGAGCTGGAACTAAAAAACATTTTGCAAGTACACAGTAATAAGTAAAATAAACATGATGCAGAAGTAAATTAAATATTAAATGGGAGGATCAAACCTGAACACCCTAGCCATTTAAAAAAAAAAGGGATTTATGAGAAGGCAACCCACACAGATAATGCAGGAATAAACAGAAGACTTGCACCGAGGATTCCAGATTTTAAAAAAAACACCACCATGTATGTGCAACAAATGCCATTCTTTACAGTCCTTAAAGAGAGGGACAACAACCCAGGGCCATGCTGGAGCAAATGACTAGCAAAATTCAAATGCCTAAACTCAATATCTATACACTCCAAAGAAACAGAATGTTACTCCTACACTATGCTGGACTAAAAGTCGACAATATCTTCGATACACTCCTGAAACTGGAACAGACGATGATTATGATGCAGTGAAGAATGTTCTAACAAAGTCTTTTCAATCAAGGGAAAATCCTCACTACGAAATTTATGTCTTCAGGCAAGCAAGACAAGATAACTGCGAGACCCTTGACCACTACATGATGAGACTCAGAAGTCTGAGCCAGAATTGTAATTTCACAAAGGTGGACAAATTCATAGATGTAGGACAAAGAAATCATCGCCCAGATCATTATGACCTGCCAATCACCGAGACTAAGAAGGCAAGCTCTTAGAGAGAGTGAATCGTTAAAACTTGCAAAGGTTACTCGATATTGACAGAACGCTGGAAGTCGGCGAAAGACAAGCTGAAGTCTTAAAACGGGAAGTGGCAAAAAACATAAGACAAGAATCTTCTGAGACCAGGTCAGGATCACCGACAGAATCCATGAATGCCACAAGAGGAAGGTTTCACCAGAGAAACACACCAAACACAAGGGTACATAGGAAACCCAGAGAAAGGTCTGAAGTACATCAAGGAAAACCAAGACAGAGATTACAAGCACCTCACGTTCAAACATGCGATCATTGCAGTAGCACATGCTCTGACTACAAAACCTGTCCTGCAAGAGGAACTAAGTATAAAGCCTGTGGGAAAATGGGACATTTCACAAGAGTATGCCAATCGAAGACTGCACAAGATATTAACAGAGTTGAATGCCAGGAGGAAGTTTACATCTTCACAAGATTAGAGAAGATTTTTGTTGTTTACAAACCCAAATATCAATGCCTGCACATGTGTGATGTGTTCATAGGCAATTTGAGAATCTCTGCAGTGATTGACTCAGGAGCAACAGTTAACCTAATGGATGCCCCGACATTCCACAAGTTACAGAGAAAACAGAAACTGCAATTGAACAAGACAATATCTAAACTCTTCTCCTATTGATCAGATACCCCTCTACCAGTCCTAGGGATCATCCAAGTTACTCTCAAATCCTCTCATGGGTCTACATGTCAGACTGAGTTTCATGTTGTAGACTCAAGCAAGGGAAATCTGCTAAGTTTCAAAACTGCCAACAAATTGATGTGATCATGATCAACACTATTTGACAAACGAAGACATCCTGAAGAAGAATCCATTGTCACAATTCACACCTTCACAACCCTACACACACTCAATGGAAAGCTTGAGGGATAAAGATAAGACTCAAAAACAGCGGATAAATACGCGTGCAGACCAATGGATACACACAAAGGATATCCTGGCTATGTCTCTGGCACAGTACTGGAGGGATCCAGAGACAAAAGGTTAACGGCAGTGGTCACATTAACAGACACTGGTGAAGTGTGGGCTCCAGATCTGACAGGGAGCAGGTCTTCTTACAGGAGGCTGCAGATGTCTGACACCACCTGACGCAACATCCTGAGACACTCTTGCTTCAACACGTCAAGGAAACTTAACCTCTTCCTGTACACCCTGTGTTGTGGGTAGTCCATCCTGCAATCTGCACCCCTCTGCTGCTCCCCTCTCTGCTTCTACACCCTTTCTGCAGCTCTCCCTCTCTGCAGGTCCCCCTCTCTGTGGCCATCCCCCCCAACCCCGCCCCTGCCGCCCTGCTGCAGCTCTTTGAACAGCTGATGCTGCTGCTGCTGGTTTTTTAATCCTTGTCCAGGGTCCAATCCACAGCAGCCACATGCCCATCCAGGTTTAGAAAGTAAACTCTCAGCAAAATACTGAGAACAAACCCTTTCCCACTCACAGGGAAGAAAGCAGCTCTATACTGAGTATTTATTGTAATATTTCCATGAGTTTGAATCAGCCCCCTCAATTGCCACTGTATTCTCGCCTTGCTTTCACAGGTATTATGAGATTGCTTCTATTTCTTTTGTAAAATATGTTTTAAGGACTTATAAAGAACAAAGAACAAAGAACAGTACAGCACAGCCCTCCAAGCCTGCACCAATCATGATGCCTGTCGAAACTAAAACCTTCTGCACTTCCGGGGACCGTATCCCTCTATTCCCATCCTATTCATATATTTGTCAAGATGCCTCTTAAACATCGCTATGGTACCTGCTTCCACCACCTCCCCCGGCAGCAAGTTCCAGGCACTCACCAGCCTCTGTGTAAAAAACTTGCCTCGCACATCCCCTCTAAACTTTGTCCCTCTCACCTTAAACCTATGTCCCCTAGTAACTGATTCTTCCACCCTGGGAAAAAGCTTCTGACTATCCACTCTGTCCATGCCGCTCATAACTTTGTAAACCTCTATCAGGTCGCCCCTCCACCTCCATCGTTCCAGTGAAAACAATCCGAGTTTATCCAACCTCTCCTCATAGCTAATACCCTCCAGACCAGGCAACATCCTGGTAAACCTCTTCTGTAGCCTCTCCAAAGCCTTCACGTCCTCTGGTAGTGTGGCGACCAGAATTGTACGCAATATTCCACGTGTGGCCTAATTAAGGTTCTGTACAGCTGCAGCATGACTTGCCAATTTTTATACTCTGTGCCCCAACCGATGAAGGCAAGCATGCCGTATGCCTTCTTGACTACCTTATCCACCTGCGTTGCCACTTTTAGTGACCTGTGGACTTGTACACCCAGATCTCTCTGCCTGTCAATATTCCTAACGGTTCTGTCATTTACTGTATACCTCCCACCTGTATTAGACCTTCCAAAATGCATTACTTCACATTTGTCCGGATTAAACTCCATCTGCCATTTCTCCACCCAAGTCTCCAACCGATCTATATCCTGCTGTATCCTCTGACAATCCTCATCACTATCCGCAACTCCATCAACCTTTTTGTCGTCCGCAAACTTACTAATCAGACCATTTTCTTCTCTTCAACATTTTCCCTCTGCACTTCCAGAGACCTGGAGCTTGGCATGGCCACGCCGCCCTTCACGCTCGACACTCTGGCCATATAATCAGACCATATAGTTGAATTATTGACACTGATTCATCTGGAATCTTGAAGGGATGTTGAACTTTGTGTTTTTAAAAAAGAAGCCACCAGAAGGTTCCTGGATTTGACTTGTAAACAAGTCTTACTGGAAGGCACCTGTCTGTGGATAATCACCCAGCAGGGGTTGTTTTTGACTTGGAGAGATGTTTACAAAGAAATGACAGGCCAAGATCTATAGATGTCAGAGGCTTGACTTCTACAATGTTTTTAGTTTCACTTTGAATTGTGACAACAGGCCATAGTTTTTTGCTTGCCAGAGAAGAAGACCAAGCTCATATCTCTCTCTCTTGAAAAGAAATCTCAAATTTCCAGTGTGTCAGTTCCCTATTTCCAATTGTAGTTGAAGAGACCCTGTGTGTCGAATGCATGGGAACTGAAGCCTTATTGCCACATTTCTGCTGTGAGATCTGTCTGAAGCCTCTGTGGCTGCATTTCCTGGAATGACTCCTCAAATTAATCTTCAACAACACCTGGAAAGAACTGTTCTCGGTCGAGCCCAGTGACTGTTGTCTATATCTATTTGGGAAGCCAAACCAAAACCAAGGACAAGTATTCCGCCTAAGTGGGTGTCTTTCTGTTTTTTTGTAATAGCGCTAAACAAAAATCCCTTTTTTTTCTGGTTAACCGGTACATGTACATGTGTGTGTGTGTGTGAGGGGCTAAGATAAATAAACTTCTTTAATATTTCTATTTGTGTGTGTATGTTTTACTTCATTATTGTTTAGTATTTGTTTTATAATAAACTGATAATTTTGTTGTTTATTAAAGAGACCTGTTTGGTGTGTTTTATTCTGGGAAAAATAGAGTCTATGATTGACATGTATCAGTACGTGGGAAAATTTGTGACCTGTGGGGAAGTGGGACTAGAATAAACAGTGCAAACCTTCCGCCTCGGTTGTAACACAAACGACTTTCAGGAAACTCGGAAAACCATGGATAAGCCATTAAATATAAAACACAGTTGAACCATCATGCTAATTGAGCAATTAACATATGTTAATAGCAACCTGCCTTTTCCGAGAACCATGTGCGCAAGAAGCCTATCGCGTTTCAGTTAAACATGGAAATTGGCAAGCAACATTGTCGCTTTTGTCAGTTTTAAACCTCCCACCTGAACAGAAATGCATACACTCCTCCAGGTTGAAATTCCCCTCAGGATTTCTGATGAATTTGCACCAGCGGAGCCTGGTTAGTTTTGCTGCAGGAAATAAACATTAGATGATGCCTAAAAACAGACGCGGGGATCATGATGTGCGATTAACTTTGCAAACTTTGTGCTGCCTGCTGATTGGCATGATAGCAGCGTGCAGCCCAGCATTAAACATGCTGTCAGTGGTTGTGCACCTCAAAAGGTGGCCCAACCTCGTGTGAGGCTTACACCACTTAATGCAAGCCTGCACTACTTAAAGGCAATTTGTGCCTCTTAAACGGGAGGTGCATTCTGCCTGAAGCAGGTGCTGAAATTGGCTGCAGAGGACATTCTAGGCAGGAAGGAAGATCACAGACAAATGGCACAACAGGGCAGAGAGTGTGCTCCAAGTTTCTCTGATGCAGCAAAAGAGAAAAAGAAAGAAAATAAAAGTCCAGCATGGACTTGATTGGTCGAATATTCTCTTGTGTTGTAATGATGCTTTGGGGAGGCAGTGGTGTAGTGGTAATGTCATTGGATTAGTAGAGCCCAGGTTAATGTTTAGGGGATATGGGTTCAAATCTCACCACGGCAGATGGTGAGATTTAAATTCAATTAACATAGCTGGAGCTTAAAAAGCTAGTCTAATGATAACCATCAAGCCATTGTTGATTATTGTAAAAACCTTTTTGGTTCACTAATGTCCTTTGGAGAAGGAAATCTGCTGAGTGAGGGGAGCAGCAGCAGAGAGGGAGGAGTAGAGGGGTGCAGATTGCAGGAGGGAGTACCCATAACACAGGGTGTACAGGAAGAGGTTGAGTTTCTTGGATGTGTTGGAGAAAGAATGTCTCAGGTTGTTGTTAGGTGGTGTCAGACATCTGCAGCCTCCTATAAGCAGCTCATCTTCAATTGCTATTATCTCTTTAAGTAGTTTTGATGCCTGAAACACCAACTTTAAATCTAGAAAAATCCTCATGCATAGTAATTTTACTAGCTTGTCTCACGTAGAATGGTAATATAGCTTGAATTTGATTTTCTCAGGATTCCCTTTTGCCCTCTACTCTGCCAACGAGATTGTGAGAGCTATAGGAAGATTTTGTTAATATTTATGAATGCTCGTCAGTTTATTACATGCAGCTCAATGACATAGAGGTACAATTAATAGCTGTCCAAGCCTGCTGATCCCATTTATTGTATGCATTATTCAATGTTAAATTAAACAATGTTAGAAACTTACTTGCTTGACACTGTAACTTTACTGTTTGCCTTATGCAATTATGCCAAGACCAGACTTTGGAATAAACCCCGGGTACTTTCCAATTACAGCAGCAGCCTGCAGCTCCCTTGCATAGATTTCAAATGATGCTTGCTTCTGTTGCGTTTTCCTATATCGAGCAACCACATTTATATTTCAAAAGACAACACATGAGAGGAAAATGTTTCTGTTCTTAGTCAGCCTTTAGCTGATATCCAGTTTGAAGCTTTTTGAGGTCAGATTTTTCTTGAAGTCTACGATCTGTTCAGAGTGTTTATTGACACGACTGTTGCAGCCAATGAGTTGGAGGAGGGGCTGCTATTACAGCAAGATTTAAAGCAGTGTATTTTAGAGGAAATAAAGTATTCTTATTCAGCAAACAGCAAACAAAGTCTATTCAAAAATTGGCATAACTGGATTGACATAAACACTGATGCAGCTACCCTGATAGATTACCAGAGATTGGGTGCATGCTTGTGGACCACAGGTTAATGTGCTCCTATTGCATTTCCTTCTGTGTTTGCTTAAATGTTATCAATCAAACAAGCAGGCGTTTAACATGTAAACCAGCAGACAAAAATAATTGCTCATGCAAAAAAAGGATCCCTCCCCCGAAGGCACCGAACCCTATAAGCCTGAGGTACTTAATGTATCACTGCCACGTGCAAGCAGGTGTCCAGTGTACGCTGTGTCATTGCACTGCCAGGAGTTGAATGTGCATCTGGCACTATACTGTTAGTTAACACCGACACCCACATAATCTGCCTTTAGACCAGTTAGAACTGAGCATGCTTCATCTGTAACACTACTGTGTGGAAATTCACATTGGAGTGACTATTTCATTTATAACATCACTGTGTGGAGATTCCCGTGAGGGTACAGGGTGCCATCTACATTGTCCTGTACATTTGGGACTTGCCATCTGGGAAACATTCTGTGCTCTATCTAACTGATGTCTACTTTCAAAAAGGGAACCAATAAATGTGTTCCCCCTTGCAAAAAAGACTTGTATCACGTTCTTGCATTCACAGTGCATGGACTAGCTTCCAGACTGACTAATTCAGAATGTGTCGCAGACCATTACTTGAAACAATCCAGTGGTGTAAAGATTTAACATTACTGTATGCTCATTGGGAAAAAGAAACCATTGTTAGCAAAGCTATTGCAGTTAACTTGCCAACTAAAAATTATACAGTGGTGCATACTTTTAAAACCTGTCCTATAGGCCATACCATTCCAGCCTACAAGGCCCATTACAAACAGATGAGAAGCACTGACAGCAAGATGCACTAAGCAAGGATTTGCATCAAATTCCAAGGGCTGAATTTTCGCCTTGGAGGGGGAAAAATGAGCTGTGTTTGTTTTGGGTTCAGAAACCTGCCTGTAGTGGGAAAGCTGATTAAAGACCTGATTTTCACGTAGGTGAACCCTTAATTAGTATGGAGACGGGTTTCCTGTCCAATTAGAACCAGTGGCAGAGGGAACAAAGGCAGGTCAGATCAAGTGTGGGACTCATTTAGACACTCCATGGCAGCTATTATTGAGGCTACTGGCTGCCCTGAAGAAAACTGTGCACCGTGCCAAAGCCTTCAACACATCCAAGGGGAAGTGAGATGATGCAGGAGAGTTGGAGGATTAACACCCACAGCAGGGTTGCCCCTTGCTTCATTGACATGGACCTCAATGTCATGTTAGAGGCTGTGAGGGAGAGAAGGGGGTCTTTTTCCTGGAGGTTGGCTGGAGGAGACCACCATCTGCGACGAAGCAGGCTTGGCTCCATATTGCTGTAGCTGTGAGTGGCAGAAGTGAGACTCGGAGATCCTGGATCCAGTGCCAGAGAAGGTTCAATGACTCATACGTTCTGACAAGGTGAGTACAACCCTCAACCCTCCAGACAGGTCTCAGGGTTTGCACCCGCCTACAGCCTCAATATCTGAGGAGCCTCAGGGTACATGCTTTGCCTGAAGATGGGAGGGCATGTGCCCAGGGCAATTACTGATCCCTCAGAATAGTCACAGCCATATTGCTGTGAAGACCCGTTCGCACTGTGACATGCAGCTCCGAATGAATAAGAACAAAGAACAAAGAACAAAGAAAATTACAGCACAGGAACAGGCCCTTCGGCCCTCCAAGCCTGCGCCGATCCAGATCCTCTATCTAAACATGTCGCCTATTTTCTAAGGGTCTGTATCTCTTTGCTTCCTGCCCATTCATGTATCTGTCTAGATACATCTTAAAAGACGCTATCGTGCCCGCGTCTACCACCTCCGTTGGCAACGCGTTCCAGGCACCCACCACCCTCTGCGTAAAGAACTTTCCACGCATATCCCCCCTAAACTTTTCCCCTCTCACTTTGAACTCGTGACCCCTAGTAATTGAATCCCCCACTCTGGGAAAAAGCTTCTTGCTATCCACCCTGTCTATACCTCTCATGATTTTGTACACTTTGATGACTTTGGACGCAGAGGACCGTAATGCCTTTTCTCGATCTCTTTTGTCCTTGTAAGGAAAACGCATGCACAATGCCAAGGAGAGGGCCTAGATGGAAGGAGATGTGCCCTTGCTCTATCGAATCACTCCGTGGAGTATTTTATTGCCTGTAAAGCGCTTTGGGACATCCTGTGATCGTGAAAGGCACTATATAAATGCAAGTCTATCTTTATTTTCTTTGCTAAAAAACTATTTACAAGGATAATATCAGAACTGAGAGGTTATAGCTATCAGTAGTTACTAAATGACCAAGAAAAAGAGATGGCTGAGAGGTCGTCTACTAAAGCTCTTTAAAATTATGAAGTGGTTGAATGGGGTAAACGTAGAGATATTTCCACTTGTCGGGGTCTCTGAGGCGAGGAGCCATGAATATAAGATAATCACAAATAAATCCAATAGGAAATTCATGAGAAACATCTTTACCCAGAGAGTAGTTAGAATGTGGAACTCGCTATCACATGGAGTGGTTGAAGAAAGTGGTTAAAGATTAGAAAAATTCAAGGTAATCAGGCGGGAGTTACATGTGCTGTGGATAAAGGCGAACCAGTGGACGTACTGGACTTAGATTTCCAGAAGGCATTTGATAAGGTGCCACATCAAAAGTTATTGCAAAAAATAAAAACTCATGGTGTAAGGAGTAACATATTGGCACGGATAGAAGATTGGTTAACGAACAGGAAACCGGGAGTAGGCATAAATGGGTCATTTTCTGGTTGGCAAGATGTAACGAGTGGTGTGCCACAGGGATCTGTGCTGGGGCCTCAACTTTTTACAATCTATATAAATGACTTAGATGAAGGGACTGAAGGTATGGTTGCTAAATTTGCTTATGAGACAAAGATAGGTAGCAAAGTAACTTGTGAAGAGGACATAAGGAGGCTACAAAGGGATACAGACAGGTTAAATGAGTGGGCAAAAATCTGGCAAATGGAGTATATTGTGGAAAAATGTGTAATTGCCCATTTTGGCAGGAAGAATGAAAAAGAAGCATATTATCTAGATGGTGAGAGATTGCAGAGCTCTGAGAGGCAGAGGGATCTGGGTGTCCTCGGGCTGATTTTTACCAGCCCCTCGCCGCCGTAGGTCGCGGCAGGGGGGCCCGTAAAATTCTTTGGGGAGAGGCTCACCTCGACCCTCAACGTCGAAAAGGGCCCGCTGCATATTTCTGGTGGCGTGGGGACCTTGGTGCGGACCCCCCCCGCCGCTCAGCAGCGGGGCCTTGATCTACATATTAAAATTAGTGTAAATTGTATGTAAATTCACTTACCTGCTGGCAGCAGCCATCACACATTAATGTTACAGCAGCCGTTCGTCCCTCATGTACCTTTGGAACTCTATACGGAACTCCAAGGCGAGAACCTGTTGGGGAGGGGGGAGACATCACATTTTGAGGGTGGGTGGGGTGGGGGAGCAGGGGAAACACTTTTGATTGGATGTGGGGATGATGGGAAGATATTGAAGGGCAAAAGTTAGAAGGCTGGGAGGTAAAGTTCAGGTAGGGAAAAAGGCAAGTTTCGGTAATATTGGGCAATGAAATGACTATTGGTGGGGTTGGGGAAGGGCCTCCATATCATTATTGTTTGTTAATAAAAAGTAAATGAATACAGTACCTGTAAAAATTACAATTACTGCTAAGGTCCTGGAGCTCTTTAAAAATGGCACCGACCCTTGCCCGGGACACGGCGGTCGCCGGTCTCTATGTCATTGGGGGCGACCACCCCGCCCCCTCTATTTAAATCAGCCTCCGCGCATAATATTGCGGAGGCTGTGCGGCGGCACTTGCATATCTGAAGGCCGCCACTCTCACAGTGCGCTGCTGTGGAGTGCGGCATGATAATAAAATCCAGTCCCTAGTGTGCGAATCGCATAAGGTTATTATGCAGGTATAGGATGTAATTAGGAAAGCCCATAGAATGCTATCATTTATTGCGAGGGGAATTGAATACAAAAGTAGGGAGTTATGCTTTCAGGGCGGCACAGTGGCGCAGTGGTTAGCACCGCAGCCTCACAGCTCCAGCAACCCAGGTTCAATTCTGGGTACTGCCTGTGTGGAGTTTGCAAGTTCTCCCTGTGTCTGCGTGGGTTTTCTCCGGGTGCTCCGGTTTCCTCCCACAAGCCAAAAGACTTGCAGGTTGGTAGGTAAATTGGCCATTATAAATTGCCCCTAGTATAGGTAGGTGGTAGGGAAATATAGGGACAGGTGGGGATGTGATAGGAATATGGGATTAGTGTAGGATTAGTATAAATGGGTGGTTGATGGTCGGCACAGACTCGGTGGGCCGAAGGGCCTGTTTCAGTGCTGTATCTCTAAACTAAACTAAACAGCTACACAGGGCATTGGTGAGACTACATCTGGAGTACTGTGTACAGTATTGGTTTCCTTATTTAAGGAAGAATGTAAATGCATTGAAAGCAGTTCAGAGAAGGTTTACTAGACTAATACCTGGAATGGGCGGGTTGTCTTATGAGGAAGGATTGGACAGGCTAGGCTTGTATCCTCTGGAATTTAGAAGAGTAAGAGGTGACTTGATTGAAACATATAAGATCCTGAGGGGTCTTGACAAGGTGGATGTGGAAAGGATGGGTGGGAGAATCTAGAACTAGGGGTCACTGTTTAAAAATAAGGGGTAGCCAATTTAAGACAGAGATGAGGAGAAATTTTTTCTCTCTGAGGGTTGTGAGTCTTTGGAACTCTCTTCCTCAAAAGGTGGTGGAAGCAGAGACTTTGAATATTTTTAAGGCAGAGTTAGATAGATTCTTGATGAGGAAGAGGGTGAAAGGTTATCAGGGGTAGGTGGGAATGTGGAGTAATAAGTTCAGCCATGAAATTATTGAATGGCGGAGCAGGCTCGAGGGGCCGAGTGGCCTACTCCTGCTCCTAATTCGTATGTTCATATGTTTGTATGTAGGTGATTAACATAGATGCATTTAAGAGAAAACTAGATATGGAAGTGAGGGTGAAAGGAATGGAAGGATATGATTCTAGGGTTAGATGAAGTATGGCAGGGGGAGGCTAATGTGAAGCATAAATAAATGCGGATCTGTTGGGTTGAAGTGCCTATTTGTCTGGTGTAAATATTATGTAATTCTATGTAATCAGCAGGTTCTATAGATCAGGTCTCTGATCGAATGATCACAATTGACTCTGGTGATGTTGCGCCGGAAGACTGGCCATGATGAGCAACAAAGGGATACAGACAGGTTAAACGAATGGGCAAAAATCTGGCAAATGGAGTATATTGTGGAAAAATGTGTAATTGTCCATTTTGGCAGGAAGGATGAAAAAGAAGCATTTTATCTAGTTTTAGGCTCAGACTCTCCTCATGTTCTAACACATACACTTTGCAGCTTGGCATTTGTTTGTTCTTATTTGGTATCAGAACCAACTCTATAACGTGCATATTGTGGAACACATAAGTCACTTGCACTTAAAAAGAAATATTTTCTCCTATTGAAAAGAGTTTGAAATAATCTGTTTAAATGTTAAAGAAAGAAAGAAAGACTTACATTTATATAGCGTCTTTCACAACCTCAGGACATCCCACAGTGCTTCACAGCCAATAAAATACTTTTGAAGTGTGGTCACATGGCAGCCATTTTGTGCACAGCAAGTTCCTAAAACAGCAATGTGATAATGACCAGATATTCTGTTTTTAGTGATGTTGGTTGAGGGATAAATATTGGCCAGGACACCAGGGAGAACTCCCTGATTTTCTTCGAGATAGTGCCTTGGGATCATTTACCTGAGAGGGCAGGTGGAGCCTTAGTTGAACATCTCATCCAAAGACAGTACATCCAGCATTCCCTCAGTCATTCACTGGAGAATCAGCCTGGATAATGGACTCAAATCTCTGGACTGGGACTTGAACCCACTGTTCCTTGTCTGTTTTGTTAATCAATCGTTTAAGAAGGTGTGGTTATGTTTTCAATGTACAACAGTGTAAGGGAAATGATGTAATGTACCATGTGACTTCACTCTGTGTGTGGCCGTAGAGAGTAGTCGTCCAGAACAGACCTATGTAAAATTACTCCAAGTTGTACATGTGCAGCATGGTCATCAATAAAAAACTTAAGTGTTAACCAATCCCTTATGCGTGGTTGGTACATGTGTATAGTCAACACTAACACAAAGAGAAGAAAATACCAATTTTTTCCCCTCTCTTTATGTTTGCATGTCCATCATATTTCATTGGTGGAAGATGCCAACCAACTAACTCTTTATGGTCCTGATTTGACTCTAATTCATCCTATTTCATTCTCTGTCACTCCTCTGTTTCTTTCTCATTTTCTTAAATTTCAGTGTTAAGGAAATAGACTATTGGTCCTGTCAATTACTAAAGTCTCAAATATCCTGTTGCTCTCACTGGCCTGTTATTTGCTTCCAATTTCAGCAAGTTACAGTGCAAGTTATATTTGAGCTGAAGGGTGCGGGAAAAAAGTCTAACTAATGATTTATGCTGCGCAATGCTCCATTCCAGCAAGATCCGGCCCATTAAAGAATAAAATAGTCAAATTGAAGGAATTGTGAATGAAGAATTTAGTTTTTAAAAACTGTCTCACAGTTCATTGGATAGAAAGTCAGTTATTTGTATCTGCTATCAAACTGAATTCAAGTCCCACAGAAGCTGTCTTCACAATAAACAGGTCAGTTTTAAAATATAATTCCATATAATAATAATAACAATAATAATATCAGTTATAAAACAAACTTGGATGAGGTAGATGTAGTAATTGTATAAATTAAATATGCGATCAAAATCAAGATTAACTTTGATTAAGAATTTTAATTGAGAGATTAATCAAGATTAACTGTTTAAAATCATTTGACAGTCTTAATCTTCTCTGACAAGTTTGTGCTTTATTTCTTTTCCAGGCTTCAGACCCCGCTTTATGGTGAAATGCAATTACATTCCCTGCATTGGTTATGATCATTTTCTTTCTTGAAGGTCTTCCAATTGCTTCCAGTAATAGATTTTGTTCCTGCCATGATCCAGAAGATGCAGAAGAGATTCATAGGAACTTACAACAGGAGTAGGCCATTCAGCCCCTCAACCCTGCTCTGCCATTCAACGAGGTCATAGCTGGTCCATTCACCTGCCTTTGTTCCACATCCCTTAATACCCTCACCTGACACAAATCCATCAATCTCAGTCTTGAAAGCTTCAATTGATCGCTAACATCCACAGCCTTTTGGGAGAGACAGCTCCATTTCCACTGCCTTTTGTGTGATAATGTGCTACCTGATTTCACTCCGAAACGACCGAGCTCTAATTTTAAGATTTCTCCTTGCTTTTGATTCCTCAACACAGGAAATAGTTTCTACGCATCTACCTCATCAAATCCCTTTATCACTTTGGATGCCTCAGTTAGATCCCCCTCAATTTTCTAAAGTCAAGGGAATACAACCGCGTTATACAATCTGGCGTCAAAAGTTAACCCTTTATGCCCCGGTATCATTCTGGTGACTGCTCTGTCCCCACTCCAAAGCTAAGGTATGCTTCCTGCGGTGTGCTGCCCAGAACATAATGCAGTTACTCCAGATGTTTTCGACCAAGGCTCTGCATAACATTTTTATATATTCATGGGATGTGGGCATCACTGGCAATGCCAGCATTTATTGTCCACCCCTAATTCCCCTTGAGAAGGTGGTGGTGAGCTGCCTTCTTGAACCACTGCAGTCCAGCAGGTGTAAGTAAGAAGGGAGTTATAGGATTTTGACCCAGCGACAGTGAAGGAACGATGATATAGTTCCACATCAAGATGGTATCTGACTTGGAGGCGAATTTACAGGTGGTGGTGCCATGCATCTATAGCCCTTGTCCTTCTAGGTGGTTGCAGGTTTGAAAGCATCACTTCCTCCCATCATCACTATAACTGAGGAACTCTCTGCAGCAGTGAGAAGAAGGTCACAAATCTGGAAGGAAAGACACAGCTGCATTTCTTTTGTCTTCTATCAGTCTCCTGCTTTTTTCACGATAGATGTTATAAACAACATTTCTGTTCATTTCTTAATGAGAAATATTCAAGGCAGCCAGAATAATACTTACTGCAAATGTATAATTAACAATAACAAACAGAAACCAGAAATATAATCATAGATATTTGAGGTATATGAAAAATACACGTGTCTGTGACCTAAATCAATTATTCTCAATATAGCTAATTAAATAAAGGAATCGACCCACTTGGATCTAGTGTCACAGAGCTGTGCTTTGGTTTCATTTCTGCACCTCTGCACAAAAAAGTGGAGTAGCAATAAATCACACCCTGAGGTATGCAGAATTGGTAAACCTCAGTCTTGATCTTTATCTCAATTGAAAAATGAAGAAACTGTGCCTATCACAACCTCAGGATATCCCAAAGTTATTTACAGCCAATGAAATACTTTTTGAAGTGTTGTCACTGTTGTAATGTAGGAAACATGGCTGGTAATTTGCACACTGTAAACTCCCACACAACTAGTAATGAGATAATTGACTATGTCTTCTGGTTTAAATGTAAAATACTGTAGGTGTTTTGAAATCTGAAATAAAAACTGAAAATTCGAGAATTACTTTGCAGGTCTGGCAGCATCCATGGTGGGAGAAACAGTTTTAATGGCCGGGATTTTACTCCAGGTGGACAGGAGCCGTCCACTGACTGAAAAGTCGGGGGCGAATCTGCTTCCGCCTGGTCTGGGGATCCGACCCATATTTTGCAGGTCCCCAGGCTTTAATTGGTCTGAGGCGGGACTTCCATCTGCTTGAGGTAGAGAGTACTGCTGAATAAAGCTGTCGGCCAATCAGCGGGCCTGCAGCTCTCTGTCCCAGCAGCGCCACCGGGAGCGGTGGCCACCACTGGGACTGCACCCAGCATCACAAAGACAATATAAAGCAAAATACTGCGGATGCCGGAAATCTGAAACAAAAACAAGAAATGCTGGAACCACTCAGCAGGTCTGGCAGCATCTGTGGAAAGAGAAGCAGAGTTAACGTTTCGGGTCAGTGACAATGTCGGGGAACTCCGGAACACAGGTAAGTTTTTATTGCCTCACTGGGGGTGATCGTTCGGGCCCCAGCGAGGCAAGGGTGGTCGATTGGGGGGACGAGGGGGACGTGTTGGGTGTTGGGGGTGGTTGGGGCATCGGGGGTGGCCCTCCGTCGGGCACAGGGTGCCCGATCATGAGGCCCCCGCCACCACCCCCCCATGATGTCAGCGAGCTGCCTGCTTTTAACAGGCGGCGTTTCTCGGTGCTGGCCGCCTGATCAACGACGGATAAAATCCCCATGGCAACGGGCGGAGGCCCTTAAGTGGCTGTTAAGTGGTCACTTAAGGGCCTTGATTGGCCTGGGGCGGGTGGTATGTTTTTAACCACCGCCGCCCTGCATAAAGTGCTGGTGGGAGCGGGTCGGGAAGGGCTCCTCAGTCCTCCCAGTCCATTTTACGCCTCTCCCCGCCACCTTCCTGCTCTCTGCGGGGGTGTAAAATTCCAGCAAATGTTTCAAGTCATTGACCTTTCATCTGAAAAGGCAAAAGTGAGAGATTAGCATTCATAATACATTAGAGAACCAAACTGAATATAGTAAGTAGAGGAAATCTAAAAACAGGAATAGGAGAGACAAAGACAGAGTATGAGAATTGATTCGCATAAAAAGGAATTTAAAAAGTCTTCTATAAACACATGAATAGTAAAAGGGTAGGTAAAGGAAGAGTGGGGTTGATCAAGGACCAAAAGGATGATATTGTGGAGGCAAAGGGCAGGACTGAGGTACTTAATTAGTATTTTGCAAGTGTCTACACTACAGAAGACGGTGCTGCCACTGTAGCAGTAAAGGAGGAGAGTGATATTGGATTGGATAAAAAAAGAGGAGGTACTTAAAAAGCTGACAGTGTTCAAGGTACAAAAATCACCTTCTCCGGATGAATTGCCTCCTGGGTTAATAAGGGAAGTAAGGCTGGAAGTTGCAGAGGCTCTGGCCACAATCTTCCAAGATTCCTTTGATTTGGCAGTGGTGTCAGTGGACTGGAGGCTTGCAAACGTTACATCCCCATTAAAAAAGTGGAGAGGGATAAATCTGGCAACTGCAGACCAGTCAGCTTAATGTCAGTGGTGGGGACACTTTTAGAGGCAAATATAGGACAAATTGAATTGCCTCTATAAGAACAAGGGTGACCGCGGTGACTACAACAACTACTGTGGAATCTCCCTGCTCAGCATAGTGGGGAAAATCTTCACTCAAGTCGCTTGAAACAAGCTCCAGAAGCTGGCAGAGCGTGTCTACCCTGAGGCACAGTGTGGCTTTCGAGCAGAGAGATTCACCATTGACATGCTGTTCTCCCTTCACCAGCTACAGGAGAAATGCCCTGAACAACAGATGCCCCTCTACGTTGCTTTCATTGATCTCACCAAAGCCTTTGACCTCATCAGCAGACGTGGTCTCTTCAGACTGCTAGAAAAGATCGGATGTCCACCAAAGCTACTAAGTATCATCACCTCATTCCATGACAGTATGAAAGGTACAATTCAGCATAGCGGCGCCTCATCAGACCCCTTTCCTATCCTGAGTGATGTGAAACAGGGCTGTGTTCTCACACGTACACTGTTTGGGATCTTCTTCTCCCTGCTGCTCTCACATGCGTTCAAGGCTTCAGAAGAAGGAATTTTCCTCCACACAAGATCAGGTGGCAGGTTGTTCAACCTTGCCCGTCTTAGAGCGAAGACCAAAGTACGGAAAGTCTTCATCAGGGAACTCCTCTTTGCTGACGATACTGCAGTAACATCTCACACTGAAGAGTGTCTGCAGAGACTCATCGACAGGATTGCGGCTGCCTGCAACGAATTTGGCCTCACCATCAGCCTCAAGAAAACAAACATCATGGGACAGGACATCATAAATGCTCCATCCATCAATATCGGCGACCACGCTCTGGAAGTGGTTCAAGAGTTCACTTACCTAGACTCAACTATCACCAGTAACCTGTCTCTCGATGCAGAAATCAGCAAGCGCATGGGAAAGGCTTCCACTGCTATGTCCAGACTGGCCAAAAGAGTGTGGGAAAATGGTGCACTGACACGGAATACAAAAGTCCGAGTGTATCAAGCCTGTCTCCTCAGTACTTTGCTCTACGGCAGCGAGGCCTGGACAACGTATGTCAGCCAAGAGCGATGTCTCAATTCATTCCATCTTCGCTGACTCTGAAGAATCCTTGGCATCAGGTGGCAGGACCGTATCCCCAACACAGAAGTCCTCAAGGCGGCCAACATCCCCAGGTTATACACACTACTGAGTCAGCGGCGCTTGAGATGGCTTGGCCATGTGATTCGCATGGAAGATGGCAGGATCCCCAAAGACACATTGTACAGCGAGCTCGTCACTGGTATCAGACCCATCGGCTGTCCATGTCTCCGCTTTAAAGACGTCTGCAAACGAGATATGAAGTCCTGTTACATTGATCACAAGTCGTGGGAGTCAGTTTCCAGTGATCACCAGATCTGGCGGGCAGCCATAAAGGCGGGGCTAAAGTGTGGTGATTCGAAGAGACGTAGCAGTTGGCAGGAAAAAAGACAGAAGCGCAAGGAGAGCCAACTGTGTAACAGCCCCGACAACCAATTTTATCTGCAGCACCTGTGGAAGAGCCTGTCACTCTAGAATTGGCCTTTATAACCACTCCAGGCGCTGCTCCACAAACCACTGACCACCTCCAGGCGCTTACCCATTGTCTCTCGAGACAAGGAGGCCAAAGAAGAAGAAGATATATATAAAAATGGGCTATTAAATAAAAGTCAGCATGGATTTGTTAAAGGCAGATCATGTTTGACTAATTTGATTGAGTTCTTTGATGAAATGATGGAGAGGGTTTTTCATGAACTGTCAAAAGAAGTTTGATAAACTACCACATAATAGACTGTTAGTAAAATTAAAGCCCTTGGAATTAATCAAACAGTGGCAGCATGGATACAAAATTGGCTCTGGGATAGAAAGCAGAGAGTAGTGGTGAATGGCTGCTCTCTAGACTGGAGAGTTGTATACAGTGCTATTCCCTAGGAGTTGGTATTAGAACCACTGTTGTTTTTGTTATATATTAATGACCCAGACTCTTGAAACACTCCAAACAAGCACAATTTTGGGCACAATTTGCACCAGATCACTGATTGTGTCCAAAGCAGAAATTTTTTTGCCAGAAAGTTTAATCAGATAACAAGTGAGCAAGGACAAACATTCTGCTTTGTTTTTCAAGAATGTTCTTCTCTGGTAGAATTGACAAGTTGATATGTTGCACTTTGAAATGTAATTTTACTGTGTAGATGAGATGTTAAGAATGAATTACAGCCCCGAATTGGATATTGAAGCAATAAATAGTAAAGCAATTGTACTAAATAGTGAAGCAATTATATTTGAAGGCTTTTCCAAATAAGCTGAAGATACAACAGAGAATGTCATTACAAAGGCCAGCTCAGTGTATTCCACAAGAAGGCTTAATGAAGTGTGGAGGAGTTAGCAGAACACTTGTCATTGGTGCAATGGAAGATTGAAGGGTCCATTCTCTGCCTTGGCATTGTCCCAATATCAACTCATAGCTGAAATGCTCCAGCCCAGGCAACATCCTGGTGAATCTCCTCTGCATCCTCTCCATTGCAATCACATCCTTCCTATAGTGTGGTGACCAGAACTGTACACATTACACCAGCTGTGGCCTAACTAGCGTTTTATACAGCTCCATCATAACCATCATAATCATAATCAGCCTGCCCCATTCTAAAGAACATTTATATAACAACTTTCATTTTCTCAGGATGTCCCAAAGTGCTTTACAGCCAATTAGGCACTTTATTTGATGGCTGGTCACTGTTGTAATGTAGGAATCATGGCAGCCAATTTGCACACAGCTACTCCCACAAATAGCAATCCAATAAGGACCGTTTAATCTGTTTTAGTGATGCTGGTCGAGGGATAAATATTGGCGAAGAGCCCAGGGAGAACTCCCCTAATCTTCTTTGAGATAGTAGCATGGCATCTTTTATGTCCACCTGAGAGGGCAGTCAGGGCCTCAGTTTAACATATCATCCAAAAGACAGTACCACCAACCATGCAGCACTCCCTCAATACGGCACTGGAGTGTCAACTGATATTATATGCTCAAGTATCTGGAATGGGACTTAAACCTGAAACCTTCTGGCTCAGAGACGAGAGTGCTACCCACTCAGCCACAGCTACTTCAACAGTGACACTTCAAAAGTACTTCATGTGACGTTAAGTGCTTCAGGATGTCTTGAGGTCATGCCAGGTGCTATAGGAATGCAAGGTTTTTAATTTTTCTTCTTTCTTTAAACTGGAAACTATGCTATCATTGGAGGATATAGTCTTCGTCTTCACTGTCAGTGGGAGGACAGGTAGTGTGGGAGCTGGTCAGGTTGGAATCAAGGCCCATCAGGGTGTTTTGTAAATCTTTGCATCCTTTGAGTCTTTCTGCATAGGTCTCTCATTCACATACTCAGCGCTGGAGTTAGTTCTCCCCGAGGCGTCGGGGTCTGTTGCGTGGTGGGGAGGGGCAGGGTGGTGAAAATGCCTCTGGGAGAGGGCCACCATGCACCCCGACGCCAGGAGGGCACGGCCCGATATTCCCGGTGACGGCGAGGCCTCGTGGCCGCCCCCCCCCACCGCCCCGACGCTCAACGATGGGACTGCTATTTAAATAAATTAAAATTGATGAATTAATTACACCTACTTTCCTGCCGTCTGTTCCGGTACGATCTTTGTGCCGCTGGCTGGCATTCCCGCGCCTTCGGATCCCCGTCCAGGGATTGGCGGCACCACACTGGTGGGGGTGGGGGGGGGAGAGGAGGTACATTTCTGAATACGGGGGCGGGGTGGGGGGTGCAGAGGGAACGGAGTCAAAGTAGCATCATTGGTGTAGGGGATGGAGGGAAGCGTTTAAGGTTAAAGTTTATGCAGTTTGCGGGGGGAAAGGTCAAATTGTACAGAAATTTTTTAAAAATTCTATTTATCTGCATATATTTAAATCTGCCGTTAGGGCTGACAGCCCTTTAAAATGGCATCTGTGCCTGTACACAGGCAGCTGATGCCATTGCCGGGGACAAACAGACCACCCCATTATGTGATTGGGACGGGGGGGGGGTGGGTGCGGTGGGGGAGGGTGGGGGCGGCCCGCCCTGCTATTCAAATGAGCCACCGCACACAAGATTGTGGCAGCTCTGCGACATGCGGCTGGTGCAGGCGGGCCACTGTTTTTTTTGTCCACCATCAACTTTGATGGCAGGCACAGAAGATTCAACCCTCTGTGTGACAGCCTGGTGATACATTGTACCATCGCTAGCCTACTGTTCAACCTTGCCATAGTATAGTATAAGGTTCTGAAAGGGTTAATGTTTGAGACAGTGAGATTAATCCCTCCCACTGTAGTGATGATGATGTAATAGTCACATGGTATTAGGTTTGGAAGAAGTTAGAAGCATCATAAGAGGTGTTAGCTGGACGTGCTTAATGAGAGTGTAAACAGTTATGTGTATAAAATAAATGAGTTACTATTTAGCCATACCAAGACTCTGCGACATCTGTAAACAAGGCTCGATCTATGCTAACAAAAAAATACAATATAGTGGCAACAGTGAACACACCTAGAAATTATTGAAAGACCTCACCTCATACTGATCCAGAGCTGCCCCATAGCCAAAGGAAGACATGGATAGTCAGTGGAGCAGCCATAAAGGCATTCAGGCTGCACCACAGAAGCATGGTGGTCTGCGAGCTGAAACCAGGTCCAGCGATCGGGCTGCGAGTCATAACACCGGGCGATGATCCGGGATTGGGTGAGAAACCTTTTGAAAAGGTTGCAATTATTATTTAACTGTGCACTGGTCAGGCGAAACGGGGGAAAAAATCGATCCCTTGCGAGGGGCGAGTCCAGACTCGGCAGTAATTACACGAGCAGACTGTGGAGGAAAAGCATGGAAACCCTGAAAAGAGTGGGAAACCTCCACTAAAGTAAGGAGAAATTTCTAAAAAGAAAGAGAAATACGAAAGAGGTAAGAAAAAAATGGCTTTGAAATATACAATGTCTGAAAGCTTCCAGAATTCAGAAGGACCCAATCAAATACAAAATTGGTCAATGTGGAGAAAATGATTTCTAAGATTTAGAATAGCTTCTCAGTTACATAGCAACTCTGAGGTTGAGCAAGTTAATGCTCTATTATACTCCATGGGTGCAATTGCAGATGACATAATCCTAAGGCAAGGTATAAATGAAGCTTCAGACAAGTTTGATGATAGAAGCCTTTGATAAATACTTTACTTTAAGAAGTAATAAGGACCTGGAAAGAGCAAAGTTTAATAAAAAAAGTCCAGAAGCTGGGCGAATCAGTGGATGCTTTCATTAATGATTTGTACAGACTGGCTGAGGGATGTGAGTATAGAGAACTGAAGTCTGAGTTGATCAGGGACCCAATAGTAGTGGGGGAATAACTGACAATTCTTTATCAGAGCTCTCACAGTCTAGAGAGGGCCTCACTCTTGAGAAAGTGATTCAGATAGTATGACAGGCAGGGATCAGAAGACAAAATGGAGCCATCCTGCGGACTAAAGAGAAGCCTTGGATCAGAAAGAACCCAATGACGGTACAGTTCCTGAAGCTCAGGAGGGAAAAGCAATCTATAGATAAGTGGGTAAACTCAGGGGGGGAAGGCGCAAGACACCACGAAACCCTGCCAGTGCTGCGGAGCCAGAAAGACCCACAGACGTGTACAGTGTCCTGCTAATAAAGCGGAATGCTTTAATTGCAATAAGACGGTCTATTTTGGGAAGATGTGCCAGAGCAAGACCTCATCTCACAGAAATGCCAAACAAAAAGCCTTCACACATGGAGCTGTGAATGAAGTGGAACAACTTCCATTGGAAGGTAAACCAGGAGACTTCCTAGGAGAAATTAATGACACCAATCAGGCATTCTGGATGGCAGACATTTATCTCAATGGACATATTACTAATTTCAAATTGGACACAGCGGAAGTGTCACAGTTCTATCAGACCAAGAGTCATGGTTGTCGATACATTGCTTGCAACCAGCGGACACACAGTTGTATGGTCCAGGAGGGATTCAGCTGAGGGTTAAGGAAAAGCTACAAGCTACACTACAATACAGGGAAGACAGATAATTTTAGTTTAGTTTAGAGATACAGCACTGAAACAGGCCCTTCGGCCCACCGAGTCTGTGCCGACCATCAACCACCCATTTATACTAATCCTACACTAATTCCATATTCCTACCACATCCCCACCTGTCCCTATATTTCCCTACCACCTACCTATACTAGGGGCAATTTATATAATGGCCAATTTACCTAATAACCTGCAAGTCTTTTGGCATGTGGGAGGAAACCGGAGCACCCGGAGGAAACCCACACAGACACAGGGAGAACTTGCAAACTCCACACAGGTAGTACCCAGAATTGAACCCGGGTCGCTGGAGCTGTGAGGCTGCGGTGCTAACCACTGCGCCACTGTGCCGCCCTATGGGAACCCTATACATTCTGAAAGGCCAAAAATTTCCTCTGTTATGCAGAAAAGCACGCTTAGACCTACATTTAATCAAAAAGGTGGATGAAATTAAACAGTCGCTTTCAAGAAGACTTTTCAAAGCTATTTTCGGGTCTAGGAAGACTGAAGACCGAGTATAGCATTACATTAAAAGAAGATGCCAAACCGGTATGTACCTTTACAGCCAGAATGATACCACACCTGTTGATGAATCAAGTAGAAAATCAGCTGGTAGAGATGACCAGGATGGGGGTCATTTCTCCTGTCACAAAACCAACAGAGTGGTGTTCGATTTGGTTCCAGTTCCAAAATCAAATGGAAGTTTTCGTATCTGTGTGGATTTAACACAGCTCAACAAAGCAGTGAAAAGGGAGATTCATCCTATGTGGTCGGTAGCTGAAAGCCTGGCAAAGGTATCTAAAAGCAGAATGTTCACTAACCTTGATGCGAATAGTGATTTTGGCAAGTTCATTTGGACAAGAAGTCAAGATTACTTACAACATTTATCATTCCATTCAGATGATTTTGCCTCAATTGTTAACCATTCAGGATAACATTTGCACCTGTAATCTTCCAAAGGACCATGACCAACATTCTGCAAGGCCTCAAAGAGGTGATATGTCACATGGACAACATCCTAGTCCATGGGGAATCCATCGAGGAACATGACCAGAGAGTAAAAGCGGTTTTAAATTGTCTTCAGGAAGAAGCTCTGTCACATAATGATAAGTGTGGATTCTCTAAATGTCCATTCGTTTCTTGGGACACATTTTAAGCAACAATGCCATAATGGCAGTACTGCAAAAGATGAGAGCCATTAATGAGTTTCCAACTCCAACCTCTATCCAACATCTCACAAGTTCCCCTTGTTACCCTCAATCGAATGATGAAGTGGAGCAAGGAGGCCGAACTATTAAATTGCTGTTGCAGAAGAACGAAGATCTTCCAACTGCACTATTGAATTATCAATCTACTCCATTGTTGTGTGGACTATCACCTTCACAGCTGTTGATGGGGAGGAAGATAAAAACTCAACTTCCTATTCTACCCAGAAAACGACTTTCGGGCCTAGACGTACAAGACTACAAAAAAGTGCAACACAGAGAGAGGTCACACAGGAACCAACAAGCTCGCAATGACAATAAGAGATTTCATACCAGAAATCTACCAATGTTAAAGGATGAGGATAAAGTATGGATAGGAGATCTAGGACGTGAAGGTAGCATCATCTAGAGAGATAAAGTTCATCTGTGATCTTATATCGCACAGACCTACGAGGGTACGATCAGATGAAATATGAGAATTATCTCTATTCCTCAATAGAGGAATAAACTGAGTCTGTGGTGTCAGAGACTTGGAAGGAGATGGGGTAGGGTATGTAAATTAATTAATGTATATATATCAAAAATATACATGGACAAAAACTTGAGGGGGCAGATGTAGTATAAGGGTCTGAAAGGGTTAATGTTTGAGACAGTGAGAGTAACCCTCTCAATGTAGTGGTGATGAAGTAACAGTCACATGGGTATTAGGCTTGGAAGAAGCTGGAAGCATCATGAGATGTATTAGCTGGTCATGCTTAATGAGAGTGTTATTATGTATATAAAATAAACAAGTTACTATTTAGCCATATCAGGACTCCGAGACATCTGTAAACAACCCTCGATCTACGCTAACAATAATATACAACAATTAGTGCTAACCCTTGTCTATCCATCTGCTCTTTTTTCTGAGTCTTTTAGATGACTTGGGGCCTGTGCAGCTGCACAGACTAGGGGCGAGAATCCTCCTGAGGATGTACCCTTATTCGCTCTCACTCTCAAGAATTAAGTATAGAAATTGCCACTCTCATGGTATATGTGGCAAGTTTAAGGGGCCTGCACTGGATGAGTAACCAAACAGACATGGGCAAGTGCAAGTGGAAAGGACAGTTCAGAACACAGCTCACCGGAGAACCAGCTAATATCCCAGTTCTGCTGGAGAGATACAGACTTCAAGAGCCCAGTCTTTAAAAGAAAGATGATTTCTGTGCATGAGCAATTGCTGAATGCACTGGACAGCCTATCAGGGAGACTGCAGGACATGTCGACGACTGTGAAGGAGTCCACTGTCAATTTGTGTGTGTTTCTGGCATGACATTGACAGTCTGTGGTCAACTGGGGAAGAGTGTGGTCACCTCAGTGGACAAGGCACCTGGACACTCGCTGCTGGATCAGTGACGTCAGTAATACCATCTATCAGGGATGCTCACACTGGGGCCATACCAGGTGTCAGCTCCACCATCAGCTCCGCCTTTGGCAGACTGGGAGATCGAATTGACAGGGGTTTCTGTCAGATCACATATCTCCGAAAGTCTGTTCTCCCTAGGTGGTGGCAGTGCTGAACTGCAGCCCACTAGCAGGAGCAGTCATGCAATGGGAATGGAATGAGCTGGCCTCCCTCAAGGAGACATCATGGGCTGGATTTTGTATAGATGATAAAACGGCAGCCTGCCTATACAGGCTGCACGCCATAGTGCCGCCGCAATCTTCTGTGCGGCAGCTCATTCACAACCCTGGGATGGGCTGACCCCGCTCGGCAATGGGGTCAGCTGCCTGTGCGCAGGTGCTGACTTAATTTTTAAAGGGCTGTCAGCACTAACGGCTAATTTAAATATTTAAAGGAAAGTGAAATAAAATAGATTAATACATCTCTTTTGCCCCTCTCCCACCCTCCCAACGACAATTGAATTAATTATTTGCCCTTTCCCCCCCCCAAAACACTTACCTTAACCATCTGACCTTCACCTCCCCCACCCCAAACTGCAACAACATTCAACTACAACACTTCCCACCATCCCCTATACCCATGATGTTAATTTGAGCCCGCTCCCCCCCCTACCCCTCACTGATAAACTTACTTCCCACCCTTCCCCACCTGTGTTGTGCCTCATTTCCCCGGACGGGGATCTGAAGGTGTGGGAGTACCGGCCGGTAGGCCGAAGAGCGCAGCGGACATCAGGCGGCAATGTAAGCTTAATCAAACCAATTATTTTAATTTAGTTAAATATTCAAGTTGGGGTCCTGTCACCGAGCGCTCGGGCAGGGCCGCCACGAGCCCTCGCCGCCGCCGGTAATATCAGACTGGGCCCTCCCGGCGTCGGGGTGCGTGGCGGCCCTTTCCCAGAGGCATTTTCCGGCCCCACCCCACCCCCCCAACCCGGCCATGAAACCCAACGTCAGGGGGTCAGTAAAATCCAGCCCATGTCTCAACCTTGCCAACCTCTAAATCAAAGCCTGCCCCAGTACCAGAGAGCCAGCAGGGCCAGACTACCTGGGCAGACACTGAGTTGCTGCAGTTTGCAGCCCTGGGCTGGACCTGGAGCTCCTAGAGGCTGCAAATCATGGGCCTCTAATGAAATCTTGCCTGGGCCACAGCAGCCTGTGACCTCCCATGCTGAAGCCACTGGGGAGCAACTTGGAGGAGCACTGGAGTAGTTAAGAAAGAAAGACTTGCATTTATATAGCGCCTTTCATGACCACCAGACATCTCAAAGTGCTTTACAGCCAATACAATACTTTTTGAAATGTAGTCACTGTTGCAATGTGGGAAACACGGCAGCCAATTTGCACGCAGAAAACTCCCACAAACAGCAATATGATAATGAGCAGATAATCTGATTTTATGATGTTGATTAAGGTGTATATATTGGGCAGGACACTGGAGAGAACTCCCACATGCTCGTCTTCAAAATAGTGCCAAGAAATTTTCGTATCCACCTGAGAGGACAAAATCACTTCGGATGGGCACAAGGGGCTCACACTGGGTGAGAATTAGTTTGAAGGCACCTGTGTATGTAGGTAAAATGATAAACCTTTTTGAAATATTTGTGGGTAGAGTGTGTTTTGCTACTGGCCTCGGTGCTCCCTATCTCTGTAACCTCCTCCAGTCTTAGAACTTGCCCTGAGATCTTTGTGCCCCTCCAATTCTGACCTCTTGCATGTCCTCGATTTCAATCACCCCACCATTGATGGCCGTGCCTTCAGTTGCTTAGGCTCCAAGCTCTTGAATTCCCTTCCAAAACCTCTCCGCTGAATACCCTCCCTTAAAATGCTCCTTAAAACCTAAATCTTTGACCAAGCTTTTGGTTATCTGCCCTTACATCTCCTCGGTTTATTGGAGGATGGAAGGACTGGGAGAGGTCTTGGACATGGCTGTCAATGCACGGAGTGGGAATTGTTCAGCGGACATGCTCCTCAATGAACTGTTGCCAAGGATTTCTGGCTGGAGGAAGTGTTGGAGCTCTAGCTTGCTGACCATTCTCTATCACATCAGCAGGAAAGGGAGAACAGATATGCACAATGTATTGGTGGCCATTGCCATCACCCACCAGTTGCAGATTAAAGGAGTGCAAGTCTCTGTGATTAATGAAGTCAATGAGGTCGTGTGAAGGAGCCACAAAGCTATGTGGGAGCAGCCAACAAGACCCTGGAGGTGCCCTGCAATCAGTGTGAGCCCCTGAGCCCTATCTTGCTGCTTTCAGTTGTCCGTGGAGATGGTTCATCACCTCTGTGTTCGCTGACCTACATTCGCTCCCCATCTGGCAACTGCTCAATTTTAAAATGATCATCCTTGTTTTCAAATACCTTCATGGTCTTACTGCTTTCTATCTCTCATCTCTGCCAGTCCTATTACCCTTGCGATGTCTCTGCTCCTCCAATTCTGGCCTCTTGTACATCCTTGATTTTAATTGCTCCATCACTGGTGGCCGTGCTTTCTTTTGTCTCGGCCCTCATCTCTGGAATTCCCGACCTAAACCTCTCCGCCTCCCTAGCTCGCTCTCTCCTCCTGGACAAGGCTGCTTAAAACCTATGCCTTTGTCAGGGTTTCGGTCACCTGTCCAAATAAGTGGCTCGGTGTCAAATAACATACCTGTGGGATCTTATACTATGTTAAAGGAGCTATGTAAATGCAAGTTGTTGTTGTAAAGTAAGGCTTGTTCCAACACCTTAAAATTTCCAGTTGTAAATTAATTGGCCTAAATGCACCAATCAAGTATCAGCTTACTGGATTCGTTACAAGGTCTATGGTCATCTTAAACAATTAAATATCTCCTCCACACTGAACACAAGACCTTTGCTGGACAACCAAACTATTTTAAATTTGGTTTAAGAAAATAAGTCAAGTGTCTCAGGACTGGAATTGTTGAGTAGAGACGCCGTTAGATAAACTCACTTCGGCAGCTAATCTGTAATAATCATACTCAGTTTTACTTTGTCCGGACTGTTTTGATTGGTCAGTTTAAGGGGTACGTCTGTTGGTGGGTTTACTTGGCGCACACGGAGGCACATGGGGCACGCGAGGGACTGGAGCTCGTGAGGCACGTGTGGTTGCCAATGGTTAGTGGCGGTGATGGTGGTGGCCGTGGGGTGGGGAGATTGAGCCCAACAACAGTTATCCCGGCTGGAGAGATTGCCATAATTTAAGACCAGCCTCCCGCACCCCACCCCACCCCCACCACCCCGCCCCAGGAGCAGGGACGGAGTCAGGGGGCACGTACAATCAGGTGGGAGGCCCATCAGCTACCCGCCCCTGCTGCTATTTTACCAGCTCTGTGGGAGGTAACAGGCAGCACGCCCATCCTTGGGCCAATTGAGACCCTTAAGTGGCCAATTAATTGCCATATAAGGGCCTCTTCCCATACTAGTGGTGTACGGGCATTTTTAGTAATGCCTAGTAATGCCGAGTAACACGTGGCGGCCTCTTTGCCGACTGGGGGGCCCTCCTGATTGGGCACCCTGTGCCCAGCAGCATGGGCCGCCCCTGCTAAAAACAAAACCCACTGTCCTACACTCTGACCCCACCTCCCCTCGCCAGGGCCTGGTTATTTGTCCCCGCGAGGTCCGACACCCCCACTTGCCTTTTTGGAGGCTGATGTCCATGGTCCGCTTCTTGCTTGGTGCAGTTCCAGCAGTGGCCACTTCTCCCAGTGGCGCCGCTGGGACTGAGAGCTGCCGCCCTCTGATTGGCTGGCAGCTCTTGGAGGCGGGACCTCCTGCCTCAGAGGGGTGGAAGCCTTGACTGTAGCGAATTAAGGAGCTGAGCCATGCAAAATAGCCACGTGGCTTTCAGGCCGGTGGATGAGGCCACCACCTCAACGTTAAATTCCAGCATCATTTCCATGAGGGATGGAAATGGAAAGAATGATATCGGAATGGTATGGGAGGGATGGAAGGAATGGAATGAGAATGGCATGAGAGTGATGGCATGGAAAAGATGGAATGGCATGGGAGGGGTGGATGAGATGATAGAATTGGTTAAGTATGGCAAAATGGCGGGGACAATTATTTGATGCAACTATTTATTCAAAAGCTATTCATTGTACTAAAAATAAAGATTTACTAGAATAGAATGCAAATGTTTTAGAAAAGCCCTCAGGTTTATCAAAAGATTACATCAACGTTTATTCTATAGATGAAGAAGATGGTGGCCAGAATTTTACACCCCCACAAATAGCATGCTGATGGTAGGGCGGGTGGTGGGGGTGCGTAAAATGGAGTGGGAGGCTCGGAGGCCCTTCTCGACCCACTCCTGTCTCCTCCACCATTTTATACGAGGCAGCGGTGGCGGGAAATGGTCCACCCGTCCCAGGCCAATCAAAGCCCTTAAGTGGCCAATTGACGGCCAATTAAGGGCCTCCACCTGCCGCCACAAGGATTTTACTCTTGGCAAGTGGGCGGCCTAGGCCTGAGAAAAGCCACCTGACAAAAGCAGGCAGCTCTCTGATGGCATGGGTGGAGCCCCCCTGATTGGGTACCCTGTGCCCGATGGAAGGCCTCCCCTGATGCCGCAACCACCCCCAGCGAACAAAATACTCCCCACCCCCTCAGTCGACCCCCGTTGCCTCGCTGGGGCCCGATCGATCACCCCCCGCGAGGCCCCAAAAACCTACCTCTTTTCTGGTCCGCGCTGCTGGGACTAAGAGCTGCCGGCCCGCTCCTTTGGCCAGCAACTCCATTAGGCAGGACTTCCTGCCTCAATGAGGTGGATGTCCTGTCTAAGACTAAGTCAGGGCCTGGGGACTGTAAAATCCGGTCTGGATCCCCAGTCTGGATCCTCGGAGGTGGGGTCACCACCGATATTTCGGTGGTGAATGCCTCCCATCTGACAAACGAAAAATTCCGGCTGGTGACACTCTATGTCCTCGTGAATTTTGGCACAGTCTAATTCCAATGGGCATGCCACTACACAAGCCTGGACTCAAGGAAGAAGTTGTGATAATGTTGCTACGGAACATGAATCCTAAACAAAGACTTTATCATGGAACAAGATTGGTAGTTAGGAAGCTGTTTTCTTCGATGATATATGCTGAAATTATAACAGGCTGATTTCAAGGGAATAGAATGTTTATTCCTCGAATAATATTGAGCCCATCAGATGTAAACCTGCCTTTTCAACTCAGGAGAAAACAGTTCCCAATTAGACTTTCATATTCCATAACAGTAAACAAATCACAAGGCCAGACTCTTGGCAAAATTTGTATTTATATTCCTAGGCCTGTTTTTCCACATGGAAATGGCATTTTTGTAGCTTTTTCCAGAGTGAGAAATCTTGTTTCTGTTAAAGTCTTTATATAATTCATAGAATGGTTACAATAATGAAGGAGGCCATTCAGCCCATTGTGTCTATGCCAGCTCTCTGCAAGAGTAACTTAGCTCGACCTGCCCTTTCCCCATAGCCCCGCCAATTATGTCTCTTCAGGTATTTATCCAGTTCCCTTTTGAAAGCCACTATGACTTTGGTGAAAGAATAACTAGGAATCCTGTATTTGAAGAAGTACTGTTGCAATAAAGATACTAATTTGACTGCAAGCGTTTTGCAGATTTCTGTTAGTCACTTTATACATATATCATAGCTGTATATAAATTGGAGAATTAGTTCTCAAAGAAATCTTCTATTCCTGTCAGGCAATCCAAAGATAACCATTGCTGTCCATCATGAAGTATGAACCATGCCTCTTCTGTCACATGATACAAATTTACATATCAAACCCAGTGGCCATATTGGTTGTGGCTCAGGGCTGTAATGAAATGGCTACAGGCCACCAGCCACCATTTGTAAATCATTCTTTTCCTAGGACTCAGAATTCATCACTTTTCTCCAGTTTCCCAGCCTCCTACAATCTACAGGGGCTGAATTTTCCGCCGCCCCAACGGGTCGGATGATGGCGTGGGGGTGGCGTAAAATTAAGTGGGAGGCTCTGGGAGGCTTACCCGCCTCCCTCCCGCCTCCGATGAACTTTACGGCAGTCAGGCGGGGGGAGGAAACGGCCCGTCCGCCCGAAGCCAATCAAAGCCTTTAAGTGGCCACTTAACGGTCACTTAAGGGCCCTCACCCACCTCCACGGGTATTTTACCCGTGGCAAGCAGGCGTGCTGGGGGCGCGAAAGGCTGCCGGCCTTTCCACGTCCCGGGGTGGGGTGCATGGCAGTCGGGCACAGGGTGCCCGATTGAGGGCCGCCCCTGCCTCCCAACCCACCCCCGGGACCCAAGACGCCCCCTCCCCCCAAACAACCAGCCTAGCCTCACCAGGGCACGACCGATCCCCCTGGTGAGGCATGCCCAAATTACGCACTCTCTGGGGTCCATGGCGTCGGCTGGGCTGCAGTCCCAGCAATGGCCACTGCTCCTTGTGGTGCTGCTGGGACTAAGAGCTGCCAGCCCGTTGATTGGCCGGCAGCTCACTGAGGGGGGACCTCCTCCCTCAAGTGTGTGAAAGTCCCGCCTTGGGGCAATTAAAGCCTGGGGATCCGTCAAATATGGGACGGATCCCCAGGCTAGGCAGAAGTGGGTTCACCACCGACTTTTGCTTCGGTGGTGAATTCCTGTCCACCTAGGTTAAAATCCAGCCCCAGGTCTTTAAAACCCATTGCGTTCACACCAAACCCCACTAATTGATTTCTCATATTTTCTTTCCAATTCCATTCATTTTAGATACCTATCATGCACTATAGACCAAGGCCTTTTTACTTAGATTTTTCCACTTAACAATGACGCACAAGCACGGATTCTAGTAAAACCCACATCAGAAAACAAATAAGATCAAACATAATGCAGCACTGAATTTCAATGGCACTCTCCTAATCTTCTGCCCCAACATTAGCAGAAAGCCGGTGGAAACCCTGGATTGGTATCATTAGCTGATCTTTTTAGCTGTTTCTCCAGCTCTTCTGCTGACCTCCCACCAGAGAAACCCTACAGAAATTCCAGGCAACGTCTTACTAGATGTAGTGGTGGTTCTTTGACGGCACATTGCACATCCGTGAACTCTACAGACTAGAAGGACAAGGGAGCAGATGTATGGGAACGCTACCACCTGCAAGTTGTCCTCCAAGTCACACACCATCCTGACATGGAAAATATATCGCTGTTCCTTCACTGTCGCTGGGTCAAAATCCTGGAACTCCCTTCCTAACAGCACTGTGGGTGTACTTATACCACATAAGTGCAGCAGTTCAGGAAGATGGTGTTCTACTTCAGAAATCCAATAGGTGAATGATAGAACTGGAGCCAATCTTTACACACTTTTATGTTTATTTACAGAGTTACACATTACAAGCATACACCTCCTAAACCAACAATCACATTTTTAGTCTGTGTCTATTCGTAGGGACTTCCTGGTTAATACCTACCACCTGCATAGAGTTAAGCACAATTGGTATATAATTAACAGGCAGCTCACCACCACCTTCTCAAGGGCAATTAGGGATGGGCAATAAATAAATGCCAACAACATCCACATCCTGTGAAAGAATATCGCTTAAAGCATACAGCACAAAACAGGACATTTGGTCCAACTGGTCTGTACCGGTGTTTATACTCCACATGAGCCTCCTCCCACCCTACTTCATCTCACCCGACCAGAATATCCTTCTATTCCTTTCTCCCTCATATACTTAACTAGTTTCTGTAATATTACTTGTTCATTTGGTGTGTGATCTATGGTAAGACTCACAGGACTGCAAGCAATACCCAAAGAAAATGTGGGTTTTATTATACCTTAACTGGAATATACATATATACATGTAAATGGTTACTGCATGAGCTACACCTAAAAACAGCTCACTCAGTCGGAGTCCACCCACAACTAATTGGTCAGGTGTGACACAACATCATTTCTTCTGATGATTTTCACTTACAGCTCCTGGTTTACTCTTAAGGTCGCCCTTATTAAGGTCGTCCCACAACAGCTCCCCCTTTTTTCCAAAGATAAAAACATATGTACAATAAACAATGATATTGCAGTTCAGACCATTTATACATGATTAAAACAAAACGTAATTTACAGATAAGCAAATTTAACACTCCCTAAAATGTAGAGGAGGTTTGCTTATTCATCCCAATCTTGTTATCATGAACCTGTTTCCTTGTTTGGAAAGCTTAGAAAAATTATGACTTACAACATCACCAATCACCGGCAATCCTTCTCACCTCCGGGTACTTGCTGCAACTAACTGAAGCCCAAGGAGAGACTCCCGGTCATATCGCCTTTGTGTTATTCTTTACATGGACGGACCCGATGCACTTAGCCTGGGTATTTCCTACCATCTTCTGTGTAACTGAATATATTGTGACAATTCGTAAATCTTGGCATACAAGAACGTGGGTTTTATTATACTTTAACTGGAACATATATATACAGTTACTGCACTAGCCACATCTAAACACATCTCACTCTGTCGGGATGCTCCCACAACTAACTGGTCATGTGTGACATGCCATCACTTCCTCCAGTGATCTTTAGTTACAGCTCCTTAAGGGGGTCTGCTTTTAAGGTTGTCCCTTCTTAAGGCCGACCCTCAACAGCTTCCCCTTAAATGCATCTTTGCTATCTATGCATTTAAGGGGAATCTAGATAAGTACATGAGGGAGAAAGGAACAGAAGGATATGGTGATAGGGTGAGATGAAGTCAGGTGGAAGGAGGCTCATGTGGAGTATAAACACCGGCACAGACCTGTTGGGCCAAATTACATATCTCTGTGCTGTAAATTCAATATGATTTGATTTGTTATATGAAAAGCGATGAGTAATTTGTGCAGCTCTAGATGGGACAATGTCTGTGAAAATTGTGCTTGGCTGTGATGAGTTATGAAATTGCCTGAGCCCTTTTGACTGTGTTAGAGTTCCGCAAATCACTTCCAGGAAACCATTTGTTCTCCACATAATTTGTACAATGCAATGATTCCACTTTTTCTCTTCCTGATAGAGAGAAAAAATATCCTTGGAATATAGACTAGAATTTTCCTTTTATCCTTAGCATAGCTCTGACGGGAGCCCATGACACATATGTATATATATATATTATTATTTGCGGCTGAATTAGTGCTCCGTTTCATTTAACATTTTACCAGCTTGACTCCTGTCACTTCAGCAGTTTTTTTTCAGCTCTGCTGTTGTGGTTTACAATGAAATCTCCTGGACTGTGCAGCAGCCCTCAATGCAGCACATTCTGAGTGACATGTAGGCACTTCAGATACGCTCAAACATGTATTGTTCAGTTATTGCTCCCCCAACAAAAGAGGGCTCTTTTAAAGTATTTTGTCTTTGGTGCAACTCTTTTAATATGCCTCCCAAAGGCAATCTAATAGATTAAGCATACTCTAAATGTTATTCAATATGTCATTACAGAAAGCAAATGGGAGTATTCAAGGGCGTGTGTTCCGTTTAAAATAACCTTATGTCGTGGAGAAAAGTATCACAAATCTTAGAAAGGCCACATCACATTTCTTGGGGCACGAGCACCTTTCTCATTTACAAAGTGAACCCTGCACTTACACTTAACCACTCACGTATCACCCCTGTGCTCACTGGCATACATTGGTTCCTGGTTAAGCAGCACCTCCATTTTAAAATTCTTATCCTTGTTTTTGAATCCCTCTATGGCCTAGCCCCTCCCTATTTCTGTAATCTCCTCCCACTCCACAGCGCTCCGAGGTATCTGCACTCAGCCAATTCTGGCCTCTTGAACATCCCCAATTTTAATCACTCCACCATTTGTGGCCATGAATTCAGCTGCCTGGGTCCTAAGATCTGGAATTCCCTGCCTAAGCCTCTTTGTCTCTCTAGCTCTATTTCCTTCTTTAAACACACTTCTCTGACCAAGTTTTAGAATAACTGCCCAAATATCACTTTCTGTGGCTTTTTGTCAAATTTTGGCACTAAAACACTCCTGTGAAGAACCTTGGGATGTTTTATCATGTTAAAGGTGCTATAGAAATACAAGTTGTTGTTGCTGCTGCTGCACCAGGCTGCAGCAAGAAATGAAATGGCTGCTGCACGATGATATTACCACAGCTCACCACCTGGAGGTGCCATCCCACCTGGATTCACTGCTCCAGAGTTTTACCAGGTTTCAGCTTCCAAATGCAACTTAATGAAGTCATTGTAACAGCCTCAGAAAATGACTGCAGCTGTAGAAGCTTACATTAATGTAGACATTCTGAAGGACACGATAGTGATTACCGAAGGATATAAATATGAAAAGGAGCGGTTTGCAGGGCTATGGGGAAAGAGCAGAGGGATGGGACTAGCTGGTAGCTTTTACATAGAGCTGGCATAGGCATGATGGACTGAATGGCCTCCTTCTCTGCTGTATCATTCAATCTCAGCAGAGTCCGTTAATCCAAGGCAAATCACAGAAGTTTAAAATTATTTTGGCGAACAATTGTTTTACCCTGGTTTTTGGGTGTAGGGGCTACAATTTGCAACCTGTCTGCATCCGCTCTATTGGAGATGCCCAGCTGGTACCTCATTCCCATGCTTGTAGTGTGGGGCTGAGCACCTGCCGCACTGCAGGCTGCCTAGCTGCACAATGCGGGGGCCTAACAGTGTGCGAGGCGAGCATATGTTGCAGCTAGCCTCCAGCTCATAGGGCTGGATTTTGTTATACGGCCACCACTCACAGCGATGGGTGCGCAAAATGGCAGCAGTCCAGCCTGTGATGTTTTCGGCCGTGGCGGGGGTGGCATTGGTTAAAGCATCCCCTGATATCGGATTGCAGAGTTCAACCTTCGACCCCCACAGTACCCATGTGTAGAGATATCCCTTCCAACCCCCCCAACAGTATCCACTTGCAGAGCTCCCCCCACCTTCCAACCCCACCACAATGATACCCACTTGCAGAGTGCCAACCTCCCCTCACATCTGCACATTAACCTAAGTGGCAATGTCCAATGTTGGAACAAATTGGCCAGGAGAGCAGGGCATGCCTCACCTAACCTTTGCAAGCACCAGGGACTCTTGCCTCAGTGGCGCCAGCTTTTCAAGGATGGGAAAGTGAAGGCACGTGAGTGCCGCACGTCAAACAGGAGATCGTGAATGGCTGGTCGGATCGTAGTGAATTGCATTCTAATTAATGTAAAACAGTATTTAACATATTTAAAGTACGGCCCCATTGCAGAATGGCAGAGGTGCGGCCACGGAACTTCACCACCTCCAAGAAGATCGGAATCCAGCAATACCCCATCGGGTTCCGTGGTGGATGATTCTGCTCTGATTCTCCGCACTCCCCCTCCATAAAACCTATTTCAGGCTGAGCGCAAAATCCTGCCTATAAAGGCAGCCTGTCCCTTTTAAAGGCAAGTTGCACTAATAAACTAAAGGCTGACAGAAAGTGTTTTTGGAACACTGAAGGCTAACAAAGATAGTGCGTCAGGTAAAGGGAGAGGGTTCCAAGATTTACTGAGGCACTAATGACCCAGGTGGAGTCCAGGAGAGAGGCCATGTTTCTGCAGGGGCCAAGGAAGTTCCCACACAGCAGCCTCCGAACGGAGTGGGAGCAAGTGGCAAGGCGGCAGTCAATGCCCAAATTCTGGTTCCGAGGACCGGGCAGCAGCGCCAGAAGAAGTTTAATGACCTCACATGCAGGCGGGAGAGGTCAGTGATTGCATCTTTACATAAAATCTCCGACCCACCACACCACCAACCTCTCACGCTGCTCAATGCACCACATCCCCATCATTCACCCAGCACTACTCCCTGGCACTCAGGACTCATGCTCAACATCCAGATAATTCCACCTCACCCTCACACACCTACCGATGCTGCCAGCCTCACACCTACATACCACTCGCTATTCAGCTCAAACACAGTGTAAAGAACCACTGACATGCTGCCCTCTCTGTTGCAGGGCAAGGTTGCCCATAACAGCAGGGAGACGCAGAGAACCAGCAGTGGCCTGACACAACTGCATTCCCTGAGCCCCCTTGAGGAGAAATCATGAGACTGGCAGCAACAGAGACCGTGGCATCCAGGGTCGCCAAGGTTCAACTTCTTCCTCAGCCTCTTTCTGAGCTTTGGCACGAAGTGAAAGATGCAAATGATCTGATGATGGACCTCTTGCTTTCCTTCCAGCTCTCACCCCTCTCACCCCAAGCCTCCCCTTCCACTTTTATGCTTTGAGATAACCGAGAACTGCCATCTGGTCATCCTTAACACAGCCAGAAGGAAGAGGAAAAGCTACCCCACACCAGATGAGGAGGCATCGTCACATGATCTGACAACTGCAGCTACCATCTCAGACACTGGCACTGCCTGAACTTTAAAGGCTAGAGTCGGATCAGGCCCATAGTGAGTCACCAGGCATGAATGCTCTGCAGCCAGGCCAAGGGGAAAAGTTAGCTCGTGTGCCAGCTCACAGTAGTTCTGCTGCAGGGGACTTGGATGAGGACTTTGAAGTGTCATCCTACAGAAAAAGGCAGATGAGCATGCACAGTGTGATACATGGTGCATTGACAGACCTGACATAGAGCCTTCTGTCACTGTCAAGAAGCATGGAGGAGTCCAACTCCAATGTAGAACAGGGCTTCGCGCAGAGCTTGGAGGCCATCCCTTCCAGTATGGAAAAGGTGGCCAAGTCCATGACTGCACTAGTCATGATACAGTGTCTGTTGAATGCTATCTCAGCTTCCACTGCAGCACAGGTGGAAGCCAGCCAACATCTCAGTGTTGCAGTGGAAGCTCAGACAGAGGCCATGACAGTCAAGTTTGTTAACGTGCAGGCTCAGGATGCTGCCATCATTGCTGCAGATCTCAGTGCTCATAGGGGCCCTTAAGTGGCCATTAATAGGCCACCTATAGGCTTTAATTGGCCTTTGGGCAAGAAGGCTGTTTCAGCCTATCCTGCACCTGACAAAATTGCTTTGTGGCAGGGAGGCGATGGGCCCTGCAAGCCCTGCCTCCCATTGCAATTCTGTGCACCACCCCCACCCCCCCCACCTCCGAACCTGTCTCAGGGGGGCCCATAAAATTCAACCAAGTTGTTCTGTTGAGGCCGAACCAGTGTTTTATAAAGGTTCATCATAACGTCTTTGTTTTTGTACTCTGTGTCTCTTTATATAGCCTAGACTTTTTAACCACTTTCACAAACTGCCCTGTCATCTCCAACAATTCGTGCACATAAACTCCCAGGTCTTGCTGTTCCTGCAGCCCTTTAGAATTGAACTCTTTATTTTATATTGCCTCTCCTTGTTTATCTGCCAAAATGTATCAGCTCAATTAAATTTCATCTGCCATGTGTCTGCCCATTCCACCAGCCTTTCTAAGTCCTCTTGAATCCTTTACTATACTCCTCACAGTTTACAACACAATAGTTTTGTGTCAACTGCAAATTTTGAAATTGTGCCTTGTACCCACGTCTAAGTCCTTATCATAGATCAAGAAAGCATTGGTCCTAGTACTGACCCCTGGGTAAGTCCACTATATACCTTCCTCCAGTTCATTGCCGCTCTCTGCTTCCTGTCACTCAGCAAAACTTTGTATCCATACTGCCATTGTTCATTTTATTCGATGGGCATCAACTTTGCTGACAAGTCTATTGTGTGAAGTCCATGTACACCACATCAACTGTATTACCCTCATCAACCCTCTCTGTTACCTCATTAAAAAACTCAATCAAGTTGGTCAACCAGATTTACCTTTAACAAATCTATGCTGGCTTTCCCTAATTAATCCACACTTGTCCACGTGACTGTTAAGTTTGTCTTGGATTATAATTTCTAAATGCTTTCCCACTACCAATGTTGCCTGCAGTTTCCGGTTTTAGCCTTACACCTTTTTTTTGAATAGTCCTCCGGCACAACCCCCATATCTAAGAAGCAATAGTGACTTGAAGAAAAACTTTTTTTACACAGTGAGTGGTTAGGGTCTGGAATGCACTATCTGAGAGTGTGATGGATGCATATTCAAACATGGCTTTCAAAAGGGAATTGGATTAGCACCTGAAGGGAAAGCATTGCTGGACTACGGAGATAGGGTGGGCAAGTAGGATTAGCAAAGTTGCTCCTGCAGAGAACAGGCACGGACACGACAAGCTGAATGGCTTCCTTCTGTGCTGTTACCATTCCATGAATGGATGGTTCTATAGCAAGCTGAGATTTCATGATCTCAGTCTGAGAGCCACTGTGGCACTCAGACATTTTTCAGCCTGTGCTGCAATGGAAACTGAAACATCAGCCCTCAGATGCTGTATCACACTCGGTTTCACAAATGGCCAGCACAGACACGATGGGCCAAAGGGCCTGTTTCTGTGCTGTATAACTCTATGATTCTATGGCTCTATGACTTTATGACTTATAGTGTTGGCCACCACTTCCATGTTGGAAAGGATGGGCTCCAAGCTCTGCATAAAACCCTGTGCCAAATTGGAGCTTGTCTCCTGCACGTACCTTAATAGTGACATCAGGCTTTCTGGCAGGTCTGCCAGTGCACCAAGAATTTCTGTCTGCATGCTGATCAGCCTTTTTCTGTACGCTGCCCAATTGAAGATCTCAACTTCCTCCTCTGCAGCAGAACTCGCTTGTCACTCACTCACCAGGGAGCTGGCACTAATACTATCCTTTCCTCCCCGCTCTGGCTGCAGGACACTCATGCCTGGTGACTCACCACTTGTGGATCCCACCTCTATATTAGCCTCTAAAGTGCGCACAGTGCCAGTATCTGAGCTGGTGACTGCGAGTGTGAGCTCGAGTGATGGTTTTGCTTCTTTATTAATCTCTTGTTCCTCTTGCAATTCATGCTCCCACACCAGTGCCTGACTGGGAGGCAGTTCTTGGGTATCTGAAAGGAGGAAGGCACAAGGGTAGGGTTGGGGTGAAGGAAGAGGGGGTGGATGCGTGGAAAGCAAGAGGTGCATGCTTAAACTATTGGCAGCTTGTAAATCAGAAGAGATTGTGAGATGTGGTGTGCGGGTTGGGGTCAGCAGGATGTGAGAAGGTGGATTAGGTCGGAACATACTGTCATCCTCTGTGGTTTCAGACCTGCTAATGGCCAGAACATCAGTTGTGGCCACTCCAGTGATGGCCAGAACCATCTCCTCCACAGCACAGAAAGAGACCCATTCAACTCATCATTTATTAATGTTCTGCATGACACATGTTCCGATGAAAGAATCTGACTTGTCGCATTAACCTTGCTTTCTCTTGCCAATGATGACTGACATTCACAACGTGTGTTCCCAACAGTTAATGTTAACTTACATTTTAGTGTGGGTACTTGCTTCCGATAATGCAGAAAGTAGCTGCAGCACACCAGTTTCCTAGTGACCTTGTGACACATGCACACATTCACAAACACAGTCATATAAACACATACATAAACAACTTCCTCTTCTTAAGCAGTCCCCCGGGAATGAGGCTCGCTTTCTTCCACTACGGAGTTGTGGGTCCTTGGGTAACTGAATAGTCCAATTCTGGATCCGCACATTCTGCCGCAGGTGGGGCAGATGGTGTTTGGTGAGGCGAGTGAATGGGATGCTCGAATTTCCGAAAGCTCCTTGTTTGCACTTGGTTGCTGCCTGGGCATGTTGACGTTGTTTGAACTGGCTGTCACCGTCGTGGATGCTTCTTCTCCATTTTGGGCAGTCTCGGGCAACAGATTCCCACGAATCAGTGGAGGAGTCACATTTTTTCAAGGAGGCTTTAAGGACCTCCTTGCAGTGATTCCTCTGCCCTCCTGGTAGCCTCTTGCTGTGACTGAGCTCTGAGTAGAAAGCTTGTTTTGGGAGTCTTCTGTCGGCAATGCGGACGATGTGGCCCTCTCAACATAACTGACCAGCCATGACCAGTGTCTCGATACTGGGAGGTTGGCCTGAGAGAGGTCACTTGTATTGGAGTGCCTGTCCTGCCACTGAATTTACAGGATCTTGTGCAGGCACCACTGGTGATATCTCTCCAGAGCTTTGAAATGTCTGCTGTACAGTGTCCGTGTTTTGGATGCACACAGGAGGGCGGATAACACTGCGGCCCTGTAGACCATGAGCTTGGTGCCAGGTTTGATACCTTTGTCATCGAACACTCTTTTCCTCAGATGACCAAAGGCTGCGCTGGAACACTGGAGGTGATGCTGAGTTTCATCGTTGATGATTGCCTTTGCTGAGAGGTCGCTCCCAAGGTATGAGAAATGATCCACATTGTCCATTGATTTGCCGTGATCTTGATTTTTTTTCTGATCTGTGAGCTGTGGAAAAGCTCTGGAAAAATCCACATCTAGATCTTCTTTAAAACTTAGCTTCAAATTTCTGGACATATCTCAACATCAAGAAGATGCTTTTGCTCTGGACTACACTGGTTATAACTTAAGACCTAACTTTTTCTCTGAATTGCTGCTCTGTTGTGATATTTAAACTAACTCTGATCAGTTTACTGCCCTTCCCCCACCACTTCTGTGATTGAGAGACTTCAGTCTCCTGCTGAGCCTGTGACTGGCCACTGGTTTTACTGGTTTTTCTGTCTCAGCCTATTCCTGCCAGCTCCATGAGGGGTGCTGAGGAGCCCTCGTCACAGGAGCCCTTAGAGCAGGCTTTCAGCTACCCCTTCAAGAACACCCTGATGCAGATCAACATGGCCTGCATCAGGGCTCACCAGCTGGACATGCTGGCCATATGTATGTATTAGTCCCTGTCTGTGTGGAGGAGCCTGGTCTCTAATCATCTTGGCCATCCCTGCCATTGGACAAAGACCTTACTTTGCTTGGACCGTGTGGTAGCCGGTGTGCAACAGCCACCCCACGTTAAAAGAACCCTTGCACAGGCATCTTCCACCCCCTCAAAATATATTTCAGGACTTGAAATGTCAGGACTCTTAGGGACAGCGACAGACCTGAACATTGCACTGCTATCATAGCCCAAGAACTCCACCGCTACATATTGATATCGCTGCCCTGAGTGAGACACGGCAGGCAGGAGAAAGCCAGTTCAAGGAACAAGGTTGTGGATACACCTTCTTCTGGAAAAGTAAACCAGAAGAAGAGCGCTGACTCCAAGGGGTTGGCTTCGCCATAAAAAATGAACTAGCCGACCGCCTCAGTGAGCCCCCTTTGTGGATTAAACGATCGTCTCATGACCCACCGACTCACCCTAACCCTGAAACAGCACGTCACAGTCATCAGCGTGTATGCCCCAACTCTAGAAGCAAATGAGACCAAAGAGGAATTCTTCCCCAGCCTTGATCACTTGCTGTCCCGTGTTCCCAAGGAAGATTAGTTAATCCTCCTCGGAGACTTCAATGCCAGAGTTGGGAAGGACAGAAACCTTTAGAAAGGTGTGATTGGCAGGGAAGGTGTTGCAATGGCCAACTCCAATGGAGTCCTTCTTCTGACGCAATGCCTTGAACATGGCCTGATCATAACAAACACTTAAACTCAAATAAACTCACTCACCTAATTGTATACTCACTTACACACACTCAAACACTCACACACACATATTCACACACAAACATACACATGCACACACTCAAACACTCACATACACACATTTACATTAGCACACATTCAGAAATACTCAGACACTGTAAACAGCGTGTTGTTTTACCAATTTATTTCAGCAATAGATTAAAAAAAAGCTTTTGCAAGGAAAATGTGCTTGCAGAACAGAGAACATCAAAGTGAGTAAAGCACTTTTAGGAGTTTTCTCTGTGGAGCTGTAGTGGATTTAGGATAAGAAATGTTATACATTTCAATGTTAATTAGAAGATGAAAGGGACCATTTTAATGTCAGCAAATAAATATCAGCATCGTGAAAGGGGAAAATCAGAGGTGTCTGACAGTCAAGCAAAGAATAATTTCACCAGAAACCAATTCCCCTCACAGTGCAATAATCAAACAGGCTGAGCAAGCAAGCAATCAGCACTTCTCTGGGGGAGGAAGCCATTGGGAGAGCTTTGTCTCTCTTTTGTCATGCAAGTGGTGATTGTTATGAAAGTGCTTCTATTTTTTATTATTTTTTTGAGGACTCATGGTTGAAGATTGTAAAGATGGATTCATTTGGAGGACTAAACTGATTCCATAGATGCTGGACTTTGTTTTTTTAAAAAAAAGGTCACTGGAAGGACTTTGGGACTTGAATTTTCTTTAAAAAAAAACAAACCCTTACTGGATGTCACATGCCTTAAGCTAAATAAACAACAAGCACCTTGGTGACTAGGGGAGTTGTTTACAGAGAAGTGACATATCAAGATATGTGGTCAAGAGTTGGTTTCATTTTGAATATTGTTTTGAGTCAGTTGGGGGTCAGTCTGCTAAAAGGGAAGACCAGTTAATCCTTTCTCCACCTCTCTGTGAAACCCTAAGAATCCAGTGTGTGATAGCTGAAACGCCTGATGCTGCATTGCTCTTGGAAAGCCTGCCAGAATAATCCTCAATGCCGCCTGAAGAGAACTGCTCCAAAAAGATCCCAGTGACATGTCCACATGTGCTTGGGTTGCCAGAAAAGGGACAACTGATATCATTCCATATCTTATCCTTTGCCTTCAAGAATTAACAAGTATTTGGCCCATGTATTTTTCTTTGTTTTTTTATTTGTAACAAGAGCTCTGCAGAGAAAACTTCTTTATTTTGTGTTTAACCGGTGTGCGTGTGTGGGTGTCTGTTGGACTAAGTTAGAAGGGAACGTTTATATTTCAATCAGTGTGTTAATGCTTTGCATCTTTACTGAATATGTCTTGTTTTATAATAAATTGATAATTTTGTTGTTTACTAAAGAAACCTGGTTGGTGGATTTTATTCTGAAATAAAAATAGAGTATGTAATTGACTGTATCGGTAACTGGGTAAACATTTAAATATATGTTGTGACCTGTGGAGAAGTGGAACTACAGAAAGACAGTGCACTCCTCCCGCCTGTAACATGACGAAGGTCAATTTACCAAATCATGCAGCCTATCCTGTCAGGCCATATTTAGGCAGTTCAGCTGCACGCTTCCTTGGATGATCTTCTTCATTTTAATGGATGCAAGGTCATTGAAGAGAGTGGGGAAATTACTTGAATCCCTCATAGGTCACCTGATGGGTGAGGCTTTGCACCAGGGGCATAATTACGTACAGTACCCTGTGTCAGGAGTAATGTTTAGGAATGGGATTGGTTATGCTAGACTGAGAAAAGCAAACCCCACAGGGGCATTGAAGCAGAAAATGCTGGAATTACTCAGTATCTCTGGCAGTATCTGTGAAAAAGCAGTCGTCAATGTTTATAGCTATTGGCCATTTCTGAAGACTGGCACCTGATTTCTCATGATATTGGTAGGGCAATATAAGGAAACATTGCCTAATGGACAGCAGTCCATGCGTGAGAGCCAGAATGCGAAAAAGCAAAAGTGCCATGGGCTGATTTTTGTCATTCATTTTAACAAAGAAGTTATAGCATGACTCACTGAAAACAAAACAAGATCCACAAACATAGTCAGTATTCCCACTTTACACTCAATCCCCTCTCTATACTCAATGTCCCCTCCCTATACTCGATGTATCCTCTCTAAACTCAATACTCAATGTTCTCTCTGTACTCAATGGCTTCTCTCTATAGAATATGAGAAGATAAGAACATTATAAATAGGAGGAGGAGCAGGCCATGCGGCCCCTTGAGCCTGTTCCACCATTCAATAAGATCATGATTGACCCTTGACCTCAACGTCAACTTCCCTGCTGATCCCCTGAATCCCTTAGAGACCAAAAATCTATCAATCTCAGCCTTGAATACATTCAACAACCGAGCATTCACAGCCCTCTGGTGCAGAGAACGTCAAAGATTCGCAACCTCATCTCAGTTGAAATGTCTAACCTCTTATCCTGAGACCATGCCCCCTAGGCTAGACTCTCCAGCTTGAGGCAGCAGCCACCAAGCATCTACGCTGTCAAGTTCTCTCTGAATCTTTTATGTTTCAATAAGATCAACTCTTATCCTTCTAAGCTCCATTCTACTCAATCTCTCCTCATTGGACAAGCCTTTCATTCTACTGATCAATCTAGTGAACTTTAATTGCACCCCCTTCACGGCAAATATATCCTTTCTTACACACGAAGACCAAAACTGCAGAAGTACTCCAGGTGTGGTCTCACCAAAGCCCTGTACAATTACAGCAAGGCTTCCTTACTCTTATACTCCAACTCCCTTGTACTAAAGGCCAACATACTATTTATCTTCCTAATTGCTTGCCTTACCTGTATGATAACTCTCTGTAAAAATCCCTCTGAATACCAACATTTAATAGCTTCTCACCATTTAAAAAAATAATATTTTTCTATACTTACTACCTAAGTGAACAACCTCACATTGCCCGACATTATACTCCATTTGCCACCTTAATGCCCACTCACTCAACCTATCTATATTGTTTTGCATACTCTTGTGATGGTCCTCACAGCTTACTTTCCGACTGAGTTTTTTTTATCATCAGCAAACCTGGTTACATGACACTTTATTCCTTCATCTATGTCATTAATATAGATGATAAATAGCAGAGGCCCCAGCACTGATCCTTGCGGCACCCTACCAGTAACAGCCTGTTAAATCCAAGAATAAAAATTACTTTTTTATTCCTGCTCTGTTTTCTGTCCTTTGGCAAATCCTCCATCCATGCTAATATATTATCCCAATCCCATGAGCCCTTATCGTATGTAACAACCTTCTGTGTGATACCTTATCGAAAGCCTTTTGAAAATCCAGATATACTGCATTCACTGGTTCCCCTTTAGCTACCCTGCTAGTTGCATCCTTAAAAAACGTTAATAGATCTGTTGAACATTATTTCCCTTTCATAAAATCATGTTGACTCAGCCTAATCATATTATGATTTCCCAAGTGCCCTGTTACCACTTCCTTAATGATAGATTCCAGCATTTCCGTGATAACTGATGTCAGGTTAACTGGCCTGTAGTTCACTGTTTTCTTTCTTGAATAGCAGTGTTACATGTGCTTCCTTTTAATCCACTTGGATCGTCCCAGAATTTAGGGAATTTTGAAAAATAACGACCAGTACACCCACTATCTCTGTAGATACCTCTTTGAGAACCCTTGGATATTGGCCATCAGGTCTAGAGCATGTGTTGGCATTCAGTCCTATTAATTTCTTTACTACTAAATTGTAGTGCCAGTGTACAGGATGTTGAGAGTAGTGAGGTCAGGGATATGGTTACAAGGATGCAAGAGGGCACTTGCAAGCAAGAACCTGGTTTAAAGTGTGTCTACTTCAACGCCAGGAGCATCCGGAATAAGGTGGGTGAGCTTGCAGCATGGGTTGGTACCTGGGATCTCGATGTAGTGGCCATTTCGGAGACATGGGTAGAGCAGGGGCAGGAATGGATGTTGCAGGTTCCGGGATTTAGATGTTTCAGTAAGAACAGAGAAGATGGTAAAAGAGGGGGGGGTGTGGCATTGTTAATCAAGGAGAGTATTACAGCGACAGAAAGGACGTTTGAGGACTCGTCTACTGAGGTAGTATGGGCCGAGGTTAGAAACAGGAGAGGTGAGGTTACCCTGTTGGGAGTCTTTTATAGACCTCCAAATAGTTCCAGAGATGTAGAGGAAAGGATAGCGAAGATGATTCTCGACAGGGGCGAGAGTAACAGGGTAATTGTTATGGGGGACTTTAACTTTCCAAATATCGACTGGAAATACTATAGTTCGAGTACTTTAGATGGGTCAGTTTTTGCCCAGTGTGTGCAGGAGGGTTTTCTGACACAGTATGTAGACAGGCCAACCAGGGGCGATGCCACATTGGATTTGGTACTGGGAAATGAACCCGGCCAGGTGTTAGATTTAGATGTTGGTGAGCACTTTGGTGATAGTGATCACAATTCGGTTAGGTTTACCTTAGCGATGGGCAGGGACAGGTATATACCGCAGGGCAAAAATTATAGCTGGGGGAAAGGAAATTATGATGCGATTAGGCAAGATTTAGGATGCGTAGGATGGGGAAGGAAACTGCAGGGGATGGGCACAATTGAAATGTGGAGCTTATTCAAGGAGCAGCTACTGCGTGTCCTTGATAAGTATGTACCTGTCAGGCAGGGAGGAAGTTGTCGAGCGAGGGAGCCGTGGTTTACTAAAGAAGTTGAAGAGCTTGTCAAGAGGAAGAAGAAGGCTTATGTTAGGATGAGACGTGAAGGCTCAGTTAGGGCGCTTGTGAGCTACAAGCTAGCCAGGAAGGATCTAAAGGGAGAGCTAAGAAGAGCAAGGAGAGGACACGAGAAGTCATTGGTGGATAGGATCAGGGAAAACCCTAAGGCTTTCTATAGGTATATCAGGAATAAAAGAATGACTAGAGTAAAATTAGGGCCAATCAAGGATAGTAGTGGGAAGTTGTGTGTGGAATCAGAGGAGATAGGGGAAGTGTTAAATGAATGTTTTGCGTCAGTATTTGCAGTAGAGAAAGAAAATGTTGTTGAGGAGAATACTGAGATTCAGGCTACTAGGCTAGATGGGACTGAGGTTCACAAGGAGGAGGTGTTATCAATTTTGGAAAGTGTGAAAATAGATAAGTCCCCTGGGCCAGATGGGATTTACCCTAGGATTCTCTGGGAAGCTAGGGAGGAGATTGCAGAGCCTTTGTCCTTGATCTTTATGTCGTCATTGTCGACAGGAATAGTGCCGGAAGACTGGAGGATAGCAAATGTTGTCCCCTTGTCCAAGAAGGGGAGTAGAGACAGCCCTGGTAATTATAGACCTGTGAGCCTTACTTCGGTTGTGGGTAAAATGTTGGAAAAGGTTATAAGAGACAGGATTTATAATCATCTTGAAAAGAATAAGTTCATTAGAGATAGTCAGCATGGTTTTGTGACAGGTAGGTCGTGCCTCACAAACCTTATTGAGTTTTTCGAGAAGGTGACCAAACAGGTGGATGAGGGTAAAGCAGTGGATGTGGTGTATATGGATTTCAGTAAGGCGTTTGATAAGGTTCCGCACGGTAGGCTATTGCAGAAAATATGGAAGTATGGGGTCGAAGGTGATTTAGAGCTTTGGATCAGAAATTGGCTAGCTGAAAGATGACAGAGGGTGGTGGTTGATGGCAAATGTTCATCCTGGAGTTTAGTTTCTAGTGGTGTACCGCAAGGTTCTGTTTTGGGGCCACTGCTGTTTGTCATTTTTATAAATGACCTGGAAGAGGGTGTAGAAGGGTGGGTTAGTAAATTTGCAGATGACACTAAGGTCGGTGGAGTTGTGGATATTGCCGAAGGATGTTGTAGGGTACAGAGGGACATAGATAGGCTGCAGAGCTGGGCTGAGAGATGGCAAATGGAGTTTAATGCGGAAAAGTGCGAGGTGATTCACTTTGGAAGGAGTAACAGGAATGCAGAGTACTGGGCTAATGGGAAGATTCTTGGTAGTGTAGGTGAACAGAGAGATCTTGGTGTCCAGGTGCGTAAATCCCTGAAGGTTGCTACCCAGGTTAATAGGGCTGTTAAGAAGGCATGTGGTGTGTTAGCTTTTATTAGTGGGGGGATCGAGTTTCAGAGCCACGAGGTCATGCTGCAGCTGTACAAAACTCTGGTGAGACCGCACCTGGAGTATTGCGTGCAGTTCTGGTCACCACATTATAGGAAGGATGTGGAAGCTATGGAAAGGGTGCAGAGGAGATTTACTAGGATGTTGCCTGGTATGGAGGGAAGGTCTTACGAGGAAAGGCTGAGGGACTTGAGGTTGTTTTCGTTGGAGAGAAGGAGGAGGAGAGGTGACTTAATAGAGACATATAAGATAATCAGAGGGTTAGATAGGGTGGATAGTGAGCGTCTTTTTCCTCGGATGGTGATGGCAAACACGAGGGGACATAGCTTCAAGTTGAGGGGTGATAGATATAGGACAGATGTGAGAGGTAGTTTCTTTACTCAGAGAGTAGTAAGGGCGTGGAACGCCCTGCCTGCAGCAGTAGTAGATTCGCCAACTTTAAGGGCATTTAAGTGGTCATTGGATAGACATATGGATGAAAATGGAATAGTGTAGGTCAGATGGTTTCACAGGTCGGCGCAACATCGAGGGCCGAAGGGCCTGTACTGCGCTGTAATGTTCTAATTCTACTATTTAAGATTTGTTTAGTATCTCTGCCATTTCTTTATTCCCCATTATAATTTCTCCTGTCTCAGCCTCCAAGCGGCACCTAGTTCACTTCTGCTACTCTCTTCATTTTTACATACTTGTAGACGCTCTTACCATCTGTTTTTATATTTCTTGCTAATTTACTCTCATTCCATTTTCTCCTCCTTTATCATATTTTTGGTCATCCTTTGCTCGTATTTCAAACTCTCCCAACTTTCTGGCTTAGTTTTCTCTTGGCAATATCATAATGCTCTTCTTTTAATCTAATACTACCTCTAACCTCTTTAATTAGCCACAGATTGGTCTCTTTTCTCATTGAGTTCTTATTTCTCAATGGAACGCAGATTCATTGAAAATTATGAAATATTTCTTTAAATATTCTTCATTGCTCATCTACAATCAAACCTTTTAATTTAATTTCCCAATCTACCTTAACCAACTTGCTTCTCATGCTGATGTAATTTGCCTTATTTAAAATCAATACTATAGTTTCAGACTTCTGCGTGTCACTCTCAAATTCAATGTGAAAATCTGTCATATTATTATCATTATTTCCCATAGAATCCCTTACTCTGAGATTACTAATTAACCCTGTCTTATTACAAAAAGCAAGATCTAAAATAGCCTGCTCCCTGATGTTTGCCATATTGTATTGTTACAGGAAACTGACTCAACTGCATTTCATGAACTCTACTACTTTAGCCAAACTGAATGTCCAGTGCACAAGAAGATTAAAATCCCCGAGGATGAATGTATTTCCTTTCTTACAAGCTCCTTCCGAGCCAGGATCCTTCCTCACGTCTGTCCTTATGTCATCCGTTATTATCAGGGCTACCCAACCAACAACAGCTGGTCAGAGGCTGGACATTCTGTGGCAAGGGCCTCACTTCCTGACTCCCCAAAGCCTTTCCAAGGCACAAGTCAGGAGTGTAATGAAATACTCTCCACTTGCCTGGATGGGTGCAGCTCCAACAACACACAAGAAGCTCAACACCACCCAGGACAAAGCAACCCATTTGATTGGCACCCCGTCCACCAACTTAAACATTCACTCCCTCCACTATGAGTGCACAGTGGCAGCAGTGTGTACCATCTATGAGATGCACTGTCCAAACCCATGACCTCTATCACTTGGAAGAACAAGGGCAGCAGATGCCTGGGAACATCACCACTTGCAGGTTCCACACCAAGTCACACACCATCCTTACTTGTAACTTCATGTTCACTGGATTAAAAACCTGGAACTCCCTCTCTAACAGCACTATCGGGGTACGCACACTACATGGACTGCAGCGGTTGAAGAAAGCAGCTCACCACCACATTCTCAAGAGCAATTAGGGATGGACAACAAATACTGGCCTTGCCAGCGATGTTAAGGTCCCATTTACAAATAAAAATAAATCTCTATTTCAGCCATTAATTTGTCTATCTTAGTATGAATACTTTGTGCATTCAGATAAAGCACTTTCAATTTAACTTTTTACCACTTTTCCCTGATTTGACCTTATTCTCTCATTATTACCACTAATTCTCATCCTTGTTTTCAAATTCCTCCATGGTCTCATCCCTCCCTATTCCTGTAATTTCCTCCAACCCCATAATTCTCTGAGATAGCTGCACTCCCTGAATTCCAGCCTCTTGAACATCCCCTATTTTAATCGCTCAACCATTGGTAGCCGTGCCTTTCGCTGCCTCTACCCGAAGTTCTGAAATTCTCACCCTAAACCTCTCTGACTCTCTACTTCTCTTTCCTTCTTTAAGGCGCTTCTTAAAACCTGCCTCCTTAACCAAACCTTTGTCTATTTGCCCTCATATTGCCTTTGGTGTCTCGGTGTTAAATTCTGCTTTTTTAATGTCCATCTGAAGCCTTGAATGTTTTATTACATTAAAGGTGCAATATAAAAATAGAAGTTATTGTTGTTAAACATTTTGCCATATCCTGTCATACGCTCTCTTTCGGCATTACTGGTGCCAGTGGCCCAAGAATAAGAAACCTGTCCATCACATCACTCTTTGAACCATGCATTCAACTGTTAATCTGTTTGACCCAATGTCAAATTTGAGGTTCAGCTTTTTAATTTGGGCCCTTGCTCCTCAAACTCTCTCAAAATAATTACATTCCTAGTTCAATGGTTTAAACATGGACCACGGCAGCTGGATCCTCCCTCTCCCACACTAAGTTCTTTTCCAGACCAGAGGATATTTCTTTAACCCTGGCACTGGGCAGGCAACACAATCTTTGCATCTCCCAGTCATGACTGCAGAGAACACTATTTATCTCCCTGATTATACTGGCCAATTAACTCTGTTGGTTTAGAGCATGAGGTTAATAATGCCATGGTCACGGGTTTGATTGCCCTACCGTCCATTCCTTTGTGTGGTACAGTTGCTAACTGAGTTAAGGTGATCGATTAAGGCTCCATTCACTAAGGAGGCATGGGTTCTAGTCTGTTATTTAGTCAGCACCATGATCTCGCCGGAGAACGACCATGCAGTATCCACTGGTACGCTGGAGGCCTTTTGCGACCAGTGGGCGCTGGAGGATTAGATTACATCATCACCACTAGGAATGACATTTCAGTTTGATTTGGCTAAGTTTCCTTTCTCGTTTTATTACTGTATATTACTGGTGCCCCTTCAATAGGGGTATCTAGTTCCTACCTTTAAGTTGCCATTTGTTTTCAAAAGAGGTATACTGTCCTTTATCAATACCACATTCCTTTTCACTCCCATTCAAATGGCCTCCTGTACCACAGTTTCGTGATCAGTTTGCTCATCCACTCTGCAGACTTCATCCTCATGTATACAGGTTGCAGGAACCTTGTACCTGTTGCATAAGAGCAAAGGTTGAGGCTCTACCAAACTGCACCAGGGGTCCCCTTACCTGTCTTACTCACAGTCACAGCCTCCTGTCCCTGACCACTAACCAGGCCTGTAACACTTCTTAACCTAAGGGGTGTGACTGCCTCCTGGAACAAAGCATCCAGGTAATTCTCCCCTTTCCGCAATGACCTCTCAATACTCACTGTCCTCTCTCAATAGTCAATGTACTCTCTCTATACTCAATGTCCTCTTTCATAGGAATGTGAGAACTTAGTAATTCAAGAACAGGAGTAGGCCATGTAGTGACTGGAGCCTATTCCACCAGTCAATGAGATCATGGCTGATCTGTGACCTAACTCCAGATACTCACCATTGTCCCATATCCCTTAATACCTTTGATTCACAAAAATCTATCAAACTCAGATTTAAAATTTACAATTAATCTGGCATCAATTGCCATTTGCGAAAGAGAGTTCCAAACTTCCACACCCTTTGTGTGTAGAAATGTTTCCTAATTTCACTCCTGCAAGTTCTGGCTCTAATTTTTAAACTATACCCCCTAGTCCTAGACTCCCTAACCAGCAGAAATAGTTTCTCTCTATCTATCCTATTCGTTTTGCTTAATATCTTGAAAACGTCAATCACCCCTTCACCTTCCAAGTTCCAGGGAATACAGCCCATGTTTGTGTAATCTCTCCTTGTTACTTAACTCTTGGAGTCACGCTGAACAGAAAGAGCTAGCATGGATTTGTAAAGGGGAGGTGAATCTGATTACATTTTTGAAGAGGTGACTAAAGTAAAGGACAGGGGAATGATTATTTATTTACATGGACTTCCAGAAGGCATTTGATACACTCCTCCAGAAGAGATTGTTAGCTTCTGTTGAAATTCATAGAAGTGAAGGCAAATTATTGACCTGATTAGGAAATAGGTTGAGGGGCAGGAGATGGAGAGTAAGGATAATGGGCAGGTACTCCAATTGGCAGGAAGTGACTAGTGGTGTCCCACAATGATCTGTGTTTGGGCCTCTACTATTCATTGCATTTATTAATGACTTAGATCATGGGACAGAAACTACGTATCCAAATTTACTGATGACACAACAATAGGTGATATTGTAAGTGGTGTACATGGAAGCATAACATTACAAAGAGATACTAATAGATTAAGTGAATGGACAAAACAGTGGCAGATGGATTTCAATGTAAACAAATATGAGGTAATCCACTTTACACCTAAAAAGGATAGAGAACAGAGTACTTTTCAATTGGTGGAAAGCTAGAATCAGTGAAGGTCCAAATCGACTTGGGGATCCAGTTACATGGATCATTAAAATGCCTTGAACAGGGACAGAATATAATGAAAAAGGTGAATGGAATACTGGTCTTTATATCAAGAGGACTAGAATAGAAGGGGTTAAAAGTCATGTTTCAGCTACACAAAGGCCTTATTAGACCACACCTGGAATATTGTGAGCAGTTCTGGGCATCACACCTTAGAAAGGATATATTGGCCTTGGGCGCAGTACAGCATAGATATACCAGAATGATTTGTAAAGGGTAGGTCATGCTTGATGAATCTGATTAAAATTTTGAAGAGGTGACTAAAGTAATGAGCAGGGCCATAGTTGAGGCCCTAACACAGATCCTTGTAGGACAACACTAGTCACTTCCTGCCAATTAGAGTACCTGCCCATTATCCTTACTCTCCGTCTCCTGCCCCTCGACCTATTTCCTAATCAGGTCAATAATTTGCCTTCACTTCCATGAATTTCAACGGAAGCTAACAATCTCTTCTGAAGGAGTGTATCAAATGCCTTCTGGAAGTCCATATAAATAAATAATCATTCCTCTGTCCATTACTTTAGTCACCTCATCAAAAATGTAATCAGATTCATCAGGCATGACCTATCCTTTACAAATCCACACTGGCTCTTTCTGTTCAGCTGACAATTTTCACAATGTTCAGCCTCCCTATCTTTAGTTGTAGTTTCGAGTAATTTCCTGACAACAGTTGTTAGGCTAACTGGTCTATGGTTCGCTGGTTTCTATCATTTCTTAAATAGCAGAGTGACATGCACAATTTTCTAATCTGAAGGAATGGTTTCCAAATCAAGGGAACTTTGGAAGATTGTATCGAAGGCATCTACAATGTCAATTATCATTGATAATATCATTGTTATTAGTTTTCAACAGGCCCACATTGCTCCTGACCACCCTCTTTTTCCTAATGTAATTGTAAAAAATGTTTCTGTTGATTTTGATATCCCTTGCAAACTTCTTTTGATACGCCCTTTCCATTTCTTACTCTCTGCTTTGTCACTCTTTGCTGTTATTTGTATCTTTCCCATGAGCCAAGATCTGTGTTTTTTTTTTCATTTTTGTGTTTCTTTTTAGTTTTTTGTTGTCTCTAACTTATTTAGTTGTCCATAGCTGTCTTTTTTGACAAGCAGAGCTCTGGCCCCTTAGGGTTAGAAACCGATTCTGTACCACATTAGATTTTTTTGAACACCTGCTACTGGTCTTCTGTCGATTTATCCACTAACAGATTTGCCCAGTTTACTGTGGACAGTCTCTGCCTCAGTCAGTCTTCCCTAAATCTGGAATCCTAGCGGCTGTTTTGTGTTTCTCCCTTTCAAACATTACGTTGAACTCTATCATATTGTGATTGTTATTAGATAAAGATTCATGCATAGTTGGGTGTTAACTAAATCTCACTCACTAATAATTCCTAATCTCCCTGTGCTCAATGTCCCCTCTCTATACTCAATGTGCTCTCAATATATTCAATGACGCCGATCTATACACAATCTCCTTTCAATAATCAATGTTTCTGCTTTATACGCAAGCTCCATTCTCTATATACAAAGTCCTCACTCCAGGTTCAATGTTCCCTTTCTATATTCAAAGTCAATTCTCCATATAAAAACAGAAAGTTCTGGAAATACTCAGAGAGAGAGAAGCAGAGTAAATGTTTCAGGGCGATGACCTTTCATCAGAACTGGCAAAGGTTAGTAATGTAATAGATTTTAAGCAAGTAAAGTGGGGGTGGAGGGGGAAGAGAACAAAAGGAAAGGTGTGTGATGGGACAGATGGCTGGATAGATTAACTGACAAGGAGGTCATGGGGCAAAGGCAAAGAGAGTGTGTTAATGGTGTGGTGAAAGACAAAGCATTAATGCAGAGAGAGTGTTAATGACAGAATAATGAACAGCCCTAACCAAAAGCACAAACATGGTAAATAAAAATGATAAAACAAAATAAAATAAAAAGGGCCAGTCATGCTCTGAAATTATTCAATAATTTGGCCCTTTTTATTTTTATTTTATTTTATTTTATTTCATCACGTACATGTAGACGGCTGTTACTCGGATCTTTCTGGAGCAGTTCTGTTCAGGAGACGTTGAGTAGTAGTCTTGCAAGCTTTTTGGGAGAATCACTGCATGTAGACGGCTGTTACTAGGATCGTTCTGGAGCAGTTCTGTTCAGGAGACGTTGAGTAGTAGTCTTGCAAGCTTTTTGAGAGAATTACTGCATCAGTGGTTTGAGCTATCGTGCTGGATTCTCAGAAGAATTTCCAAAATAGGTGAAAAAGGATAAATTGGATGGCTTCTCTCTTAGCAGGCTACCACCAAATGAACATTCAAATAGTCCAAGCCAAATAAAATAAAACTCTTGACAACCATTAACCTAGACATGTGAATTCCCTCTCACCAACTCCAATAGCCAGCAAGGCTCCTTATGTTTACTTTAGCACTCATTGTCTCTTCCAGTAGGTGTTTTTTTTAAAATCCAAAGTGTCCTTCCCGTAACCTTTTAAAAAACAACAAATCCAGTATCACCTTGATCTTTCAAATGAATCAATTTTCACAATCTTTTAAACATATGAGTCCTCAAAAAATATTAATAATGGGAGTTACTTCATGACAAGATAATGGATGCATTGGTGGTTATCTTTCAAAATTCTATAGATTCTGGAAAGGTTCCTGCAGACTGGAGAGTAAATGTAACCTTACTCTTTAAGAAAGGAGTGAGAGAGAAAACGGGGAACTACAGACCTGTTAGTTTGACGTTGTGGTGGGGAAAATGTTAGAATCTATTATTTCTTTCTTTTTTTCTTTTGGGCCTCCTTATCTCGAGAGACAATGGATACGCGCCTGGAGGTGGTCAGTGGTTTGTGAAGCAGCGCCTGGAGTGGCTATAAAGGCCAATTCTGGAGTGACAGGCTCTTCCACAGGTGCTGCAGAGAAATTTGTTTGTTGGGGCTGTTGCACAGTTGGCTCTCCCCTTGCGCCTCTGTCTTTTTTCCTGCCAACTACTAAGTCTCTTCGACTCGCCACAATTTAGCCCTGTCTTTATGGCTGCCTGCCAGCTCTGGCGAATGCTGGCAACTGACTCCCACGACTTGTGATCAATGTCACACGATTTCATGTCGCGTTTGCAGACGTCTTTATAACGGAGACATGGACGGCCGGTGGGTCTGATACCAGTGGCGAGCTCGCTGTACAATGTGTCTTTGGGGATCCTGCCATCTTCCATGCGGCTCACATGGCCAAGCCATCTCAAGCGCCGCTGACTCAGTAGTGTGTATAAGCTGGGGGTGTTGGCCGCTTCAAGGACTTCTGTGTTGGAGATATAGTCCTGCCACCTGATGCCAAGTATTCTCTGAAGGCAGCGAAGATGGAATGAATTGAGACGTCGCTCTTGGCTGGCATACGTTGTCCAGGCCTCGCTGCCGTAGAGCAAGGTACTGAGGACACAGGCCTGATACACTCGGACTTTTGTGTTCCGTGTCAGTGCGCCATTTTCCCACACTCTCTTGGCCAGTCTGGACATAGCAGTGGAAGCCTTACCCATGCGCTTGTTGATTTCTGCATCTAGAGACAGGTTACTGATGATAGTTGAGCCTAGGTAGGTGAACTCTTGAACCACTTCCAGAGCGTGGTCGCCAATATTGATGGATGGAGCATTTCTGACATCCTGCCCCATGATGTTCGTTTTCTTGAGGCTGATGGTTAGGCCAAATTCATTGCAGGCAGATGCAAACCTGTCGATGAGACTCTGCAGGCATTCTTCAGTGTGAGATGTTAAAGCAGCATCGTCAGCAAAGAGGAGTTCTCTGATGAGGACTTTCCGTACTTTGGACTTCGCTCTTAGACGGGCAAGGTTGAACAACCTGCCCCCTGATCTTGTGTGGAGGAAAATTCCTTCTTCAGAGGATTTGAACGCATGTGAAAGCATCTATTATAAAAGATGCGATAACTAGACATTTAGAACATAGAACATAGAACAGTACAGCACTGTACAGGCCCTTCGGCCCTCGATGTTGTGCCGTACCTTTAACCTACTCTAAGATCAAACTAACTACCTACCCTTCATTCTACTATCGTCCATGTACCTATCTAAGAGTCGCTTAAATGTCCCTAATGTATCTGCTTCTACTACCACTGCTGGCAGTGCATTCCACGCACCCACCACTCTCTGTGTAAAGAACCTACCTCTGACATCTCCCCGAAACCTTCCTCCAATCACCTTAAAATTATGCCCCCTGTTGATAGCCCTTTCCGCCCTGGGAAAAAGTCTCTGGCTATCCACTCTATCTATGCCTCTCATCATCTTGTACCCCTCTATCAAGTCACCTCTGATCCTTTTTTGCTCCAATGAGAAAAGCCCTAGCTCCCTCAATCTATCTTCGTAAGACATGCCCTCCAGTCCAGGCAGCATCCTGGTAAATCTCCTCTCACCCTCTCTGAAGCTTCCACATCCTTCCCATAATGAGGCGACCAGAACGGAACACAATATTCCAAGTGTGGTCGAACCAGGGCCTTATAGAGCTGCAGCATAACCTCGCAGCTCTTAAACTCAATCCCCCTGTTAATGAAAGCCAACACACCATACGCCTTCTTAACAACCCTATCAACTTGGGTGGCAGAGTCAACATGAATTTATGAAAGGAAAACTTGTTGAAGTTTTTTGAGGATGTTATTTGTAGTATAGACAAAGGAGAACCAATGGATTTTCAGTAGGCTTTTGATAAGGTCCGCTTAGTAAACAAAATTAGAGCACATGGGATTGGGGGTAATATACTGGTATGGATTGAGAATTGGTGAACATACAGAAAACAGTAGGAATAAACAGGTCACTCTCAGGATGGTAGATTGTTACTAGTCGGGTACTGCAGTTGGGGCTACAGCTGTTCACAATCTATATAAATAATTTGGATGTGGGGATCAAATGTAACATTCTAAATTTGCTGATGACACAAAACTAGGTGGGAATTTAAGTTGTGAGAAGGATGCAAGGAGGATTCAAGGGGACTTGGACAGGCTAAGTGAATGGGCAAAAACATGGCAGGCAGATGGAATATCATGTGAATAAGTGTGAAGTTATCCACTTTGGTAGAAAAAAACAGAAAGACAGAATATTTCTTAAATGATGAGAGGTTGGGAAGTGTTGGTATCCGAATGGACCTGGGTGTCCTTGTTCATGAGTCACTAAAAGCTAGCATGCTGGTGCAGCAGGCAATTAGCATGGCAAATAGTGTGTTTATCATCATCACAAGGGGTTTTTAGTACAGGAGTAAAGAAGTCTTGCTGAAATTATATAAAGCCTTGGTAAGACTGCACCTGGAGTATTGTATACAATTTTAGTCTCCTCATCTAAGGAAGGATATACTTGCCAGAGAGGAAGTGCAATGGAGACTAATCTCTGGAATAGCGGGATTGTCTTATGAGGAGATATTGAGGAAAATGGGCCTGTATTGTCTAGAGTTTCGAAGAATGAGAGGTGATCTCATTGAAACTTACAAAATTCTTACAGGGTGTGACAGGGTGGGTGTAGATTGAATATTTTCCCTGGCTGATGAGTCTAAAACCAGGGGACATAGTCTCAGAATAAGGGGTAGGCCATTTAAGACTGAGATGAGGAGGAATTTCTTCACTCAGAGAGTGGGGTGAATCTTTGGAATTCTCTACCCCAGCGAGCTGTGGAAGCTGTGGATATTGGGATACAGAGTAGAATTTCAAAATTTGTCAATGATACCAAACTTCGAGGAATGGCAAACAGTGAGGTTGTAACAATCAGGAGAGATTCGAGGACCATCCTCGACATTAGAAAATATGAGTAAATGAAGGGGATAGTTTATTCGAACGGTGGTTGGCAGGAAAGGCAGGAAATCAGACAGACTCGGTTTAAATAAAGGAAAGAGAGTTGGTTTGAGTTGGGGCTGTGATATTACGCTGCCTTCACATGTCCTGGTTTTTACCCACTGAAAAAGCTTCATGGGCGGAGTGTCCCCGAGCTGAAGCTGAAACCCGTGCTGCAGCCACAGAGCTTAGGGCGTGGCTTAGATCGTATTGAATGGCGGTGCAGGCTCGAAGGGCCGAATGGCCTTCTCCTGCTCCTATTTTTCTATGTTTCCATGTGGCAGAGGTCCAACACTGCAGGCACAGCAGACCTGCATCATTTCTTTTTTCAAGGAAAGCTCTTAAAAAGAAAGTAATAAAGGTGAAAGCTCTGGCAGAGAATTCTTATAAATAAGAAGTTTTGTCATCATGACCACAAACTACCTAGCGATGAACTGGAAGGTTCCAGATATCCTCCACAAATTCCAACTCTTCAAACAGCGTATGGAATTATGGTTATTAGAGATTGCAGTCATAGAACTTGACAAGCAAGTAATTAAGATAAAGAATGTGATTGGCAATGAAAGATTCTATTGCATCAACACTCCTGTACTGTCAAAAGCAGACCAGAAGGGCCCATCAAAACTCCGGACAATGTTGGAAGATCAACTGAATGTCAAAGTCAACTTCAGGATCTATCGACTGGAACTGATGACCTACAGACAACAGCCCAAAGTAACTATTAGCCAATTTGTCAGCAGATGCTGGGAAAAAGGGAAAAACAATGATTTTTCAGATGCAGAACTGTCTGAAAGGATAATGGAGCTGGTGATCGCATGAACCCCAATAGAGGCATTCCAAAGGGTTTGCTGGATAAGGAAAAAGGATATGGCTCCTCAAGGATGGCAGAAAGTACGAAGTCATACCTGCAAGCAGGCAATACATACAAGGGCTCGGAGCAGCAACAACCAAAGGTGATGTAGCCAAGACACCCCGACAAGGCAAGGCATGCAGCAAGTGCAGTCTAATGCATCAGCCAAGAAACTGTCCTTCATTCAGGGATACCTGCAAGACATGTGGTCTAAAGGAAGACTGTGTAGAAAATCTGGCAGTGAAGAAGTGGTCAGGAGCCAAAGCAAGCCACAGCTCAATAAGAAACAGACACTGCCTAGTGGCAAGTACAACAATTCACCAAATACCAATTTAAACACAGGTATGACTATGAGTTAGGCAAAGACCTGGACAGCAAAGAAGACACTGGAAGTGAAAAAGCTTTCCACACAGTGACAGTCACACACCACATAGATGCAATCACACAACTGGAAGCCTTCACTACTGTAAGAAATAGCTCTCTAATAACCTGAAAAAGCCTTAAAAATTAATTGCATCTTATCAGCCATAATGAATGGCGACGCAGGTTCAAAGGGCCAAATGGCCTACTCCTGCTCCTATTTTCTACGTTTCTATGTTTCTTGTAAAAATAGTACTCTCTATATTCTTAAAGAAGATTTTATTGCAGGCAGCCAGGATGGTGTAGGCCTGCTATCTCTATCAAGGACATGTCTCTAGCACAGGCTCTGAAACAAGACATTCCGAAAGCTGATAGGATGGAACTTCGCACTCACTCTAGACAAGTGTCTGACAGAAGTTTACAAAGGGTGCCAAGCACGAGATAAGGTGAATGGTGACTTCGGATGTGATGGGCATGGGAGCTGTTTACTTTTAGTACATGTCCCTTGATGATTGAGCATTTGGAATCAAACAAGTGATTGACATCAGGTAAACTAGCAGCCCTTAGAAATAAAGTATATGAACATGTGTTAAGGAGGGAAATCTTCTGTCTTCTTCAGATGGAAAAGAGCTCCTCCAGGTGGATCCATGCAGGCTCCGGCCTAACACTTTGATTAGCTCAAGAAAACTGAGGACCCTGAGGACCAAAGAGACCACTGACACCTCGCCAGCCTCATCCACCAGGGAGACTGCCAACAGAGTTCTGCCCCACTGTATGATCTGGGATTGGTAATCTGTTTTTTTCTGAATATTTAGCCTATGCATCATCATATTTCAGCTGCTGCTTCTTAATATACATTATATCCAACCTGTTGCTTCATAATAACTAAATAAACGACTTTAAAATTACTTATGAGTTCTTGACAGCCTATTTTGGGTAATCTGTGATTCCCGAACCTAAATCTTACAGTACAATCAAAATCATATGTCCAAACAAGACAGGTAAGCACAAGCTATGACCAAAGATAGATACTAGGGCAAACGGCAACATCTTACCACTGCATATACTTAAGGATATTTACTTAGCGAAGTGCAAATCTATGTTGCAGCCAACAAGAGGTAGACTCACTGCATATAATGAGTTGCCAATATGCTATGTGGGAGCATTGACATTGGAATGCAGATATGGAGATTCTGTATGTTCGCTACAATTCTTCTATTTTGTTGACACCAGTGGTCCAGTGGTAGCAGGACTACCAGCATGCAGTGAACTCCGGATCATGACGATTAACATGATCAGTAAAGTACCAATGCTGCACAATCAAGGTAAATGCGACCCCATTGAGTCCTTTCAGGATTTGCAACAGAAGCACCCGGACAGATTTGATACCATGGACAGTTTTATAGGAGATGCTGTTCTTCATTTGAATGATGATGCGGTTCCCTCCATAGATCCACCATGGAATTACAGTGTCCACATCAAGGACATGCTAAAAGCCAAGCTTTACACGATGGAATGACAGGGAATTATTCATCATATTCAGCAACACGCTAATTGGTACAACTGTATAACCACCATGATCAAGAAAGGAGGTACCATCAGACTATGTTTCGATCCTAGAAGGTTAAACTGAGCACTCAAAAGATGTCCTTACAAAATTTCTACTTTAGAAGAGTTAAATCAAAGATTTGCAAGAGCCAAGTTTTTCTCAAATTTGGACATGAAGTATGAATGCTGGTTGATCCACCTTTCTGAAGATTCACAGGAACTATCAACTTTCAGAACACCATTTGGAAGGTATTGCTTTCTACGATTACCATTTTGTCTGTCAGTAAGTCAAGACCTGTCCCAACAGCATATGAATCGTATTACTGAGAGTGTTCCTGGATGTGTTTGCATTGCAGATGACATTGCGGTCATGGGAAGTACTAAGGTAGAGCATGACAAGAATCTTCACGTCTTAATGAAGACAGCCAGGAGAGAAGGCATCATTTTTAAACGCAAAAAATGTGCCATCTATGTGAGCCACGTCAATGTTTTTTGGCTCGATCTACTCTGACACTGGAATATGACCAGATTCCAGTAAAGTTGAGGATGTACAATCAATGCCCTTTCCTCAAGAAAAGGAAGATTTACAGAGATTTTTATTTTTAGCTTTTTAGCACCATATAGCTCGAATTTCTCTGAGAAAGCATCATGAATGTGTGAACTTCTCTTGTGGCACGGAAGTCATCAGTACACGTTCAATTTGTTAAAACAGTCACTTTCTGCTGAAGCATGTTTTCAAAATTCTACAGATTCTGGAGTGGTTCCTACAGACTGGAAGGTAGCAAATGTCACCCCACTATTTAAGAAGGGAAGGAGAGAGAAAACAGGGAACTACAGACCTGTTAGCCTTACATCAGTCATTGGGAAATGCTAGAATTTATTCTAAAGGATGTGATAAATGGACACTTGGATAATAATGATCTGACAGGGCATAATCAACATGGATTTTTGAATGTTTGACGAACCTGTTGGAGTTTTTTGAGGATATTACCAACAGAATTGATAAAGGGAGTTGGTGGATGTGGTATACTTGGATTTTCAGAAGGCTTTTGATAAAGTCCCCCACAGGAGGTTGGTTGACAAAATTAAAGCACATGGAATAGGAGATAATATACTGCATGGATTAAGGATTGGTTAACAGGCAGAAAACAGAGACTGGGAATAAACGGGTCATTCTCACATTGGCAGGCTGTGACTAGTGGGGTACCGCAAGGATCAGTACTTGGGCCCCAGCTGTTCACAATATATATCAATGATTTGGATGTGGGGACCAAATGTAATATTTCCAAGTTTGTAGATGACACAAAACTAGGTGCGAATGTGTGTTGTGAGGAAGATGCAAAGTGGCTTCAAGGCTTTTGTACAGACTTAGTGAGTGGGCAAGAACGTGGCATATGGAATATAATGTGGAAAAACGTGACGTTGGTAGGGGGAAAAGATGTGCAAAGTATTTCTTAAATGGTAAGAAATTAGAAAGTGTAGATGTACAAAGGGACCTGGGTGTCCTCGTCAATAAGTCTCTGAAAGCTAGCATGCAGGTGCAGCAAGCAATTAAGAAGACTAATGGTACGTTAGCCTTTATTGCAAGAGGATTTGAGTACAGGAGTAGTGAAGTCTTGCTTCAATTGTATAGAGCCTTGGTTAGACCGCACCTGGAGTACTGTGTGCAGTTTTGGTCCCCTTAGCTTAGGAAGGATATTATTGCCATAGAGGGAGTGCAACGAAGGTTCACCAGACTTGTTCCCAGGATGGCGGGACTGTCCTATGAAGAGAGATTGGGGAAACTGGGCCTGTATTCTCTAGAGTTTCAAAGAATGAGAGGTGATCTCATTGAAACCTACAAAATAATTAAAGGGATAGACAGGGTAGATACAGGTAAGATGTTTCCCCTGGTTGGGGAGTCTAGAACCAGGGGACACAATTTCAAAATAAAGGGGAAGCCACTTAGGACAGAGATGAGGAAAAGTTTCTTTACACTTTGGAAGTCTCTACCCCAGAGAGCTTTGGAAGCTCAATCATTGAGTATGTTTAAAGGGATTTGAGGATAATGTGTGAAAAAAGCATTGAAGTGGATGATCAGCTATGATTGTATTGAATGGCAGAACAGGCTCAATGGGCTGAATGGCCTACTCCTGCTCCTATGTTCCTATGATCACAAGCCATTGGCAATGATTTGGCAAAAAACACTCAGCAGTGGCCTCCTCAACTACAAAAGCTATTAATTAAGGTCCAAGGGTACTATTGTGAGGTTTGATATGAATCTGGAAACCTCATGGTTATGTCTGATACACTGAGCAGATCACCCAACCCCAAGAAACGAGAAGATATGCAGCTAGATATCTAAGTGGGCAAAATAGATGTAGAGCTGGAAGATGTGTACAATAGGGACCTAACGTGATTTGGACAGAAGAAATGCAAAGAGCTCCAAGAAGAGACCTCCACAGATCCTGTCCTCAGGGCATTATGGCAGCTCATCATCATTGGATGGCTGGACACAATACAAGAGCTTCCCACAGACCTCAGAACCTTTTGGCCATATCATGACGAATTAGGAACCCTTTCAAGATGTGTCCAAAGTGGACTGTAAATTATGTCACAGCATCTCCACATTATCCAAGGTCAAACGGTCTGGCAGAAAGGATGGTGCGTACAGTGAGGTCATTAATTCTGAAACATAGAGAAACCAATCAATATATCCAAATAACAATGTTGTACCGATGGGCAACACCTCTAAATACAGGATTACCATCCCCAGCAGAGATTATGTTCGGAAGGCAAATCAGGACAACTCTTCCAAGTCATTACTCGATAAGATCATCATCAATCCAAGACAAATTATTGGCAAGACAAGAAAAAATGAAAATCACACATGACAAGCATCTAGGTGTGGAGTTACCTCCTCCACACATCAGACAAAAGGTCAAAGTGATCCATCCGCAAGTGAAGACATGGTTCCCTGCGGAAGTGTTAATAATCTGTCATGTGTCACGGTCATACGAATTAACCATCCCGAGCACAGTGACTTTGAGAAGGAATATATGCCATCTGAGAGAGTTATCCAACAACAACATGCCTGACATTCCAATTGCATCAAGAACACGTTCACATTCAAGTCCTAAGAATGGAGTTTAGGAAAATGACACGTACAGCACTCAAGTACATGATAATTGACAGTTTAAACCTTGGTGTCAAGAGAGTAGCATTGACAATTCTAGATCTCAGCAGAGTTTCACAGTTACCAGATCATATCAAGTCAGCAGACCAACCATACATTTCAGAGACATTTGATTAATGAATATAAGAGTCAATACATATTTAAATATTGTTCACAACTATCCTATTTCAATAGGTAGATAGCTTATAATTTATGACGCTTCCATTTAAGGAAAGGGGGATGTTGTGATATTGCTTTAACTACTTGAGTACCAGTTAACATACTGTTTAATATGTAAATGTTTAGTATACATCATGCAAGGAAGTGATGCAAGTCAACATGTGATATAGCAGTTGGAGTAGTGTTCACCAACAGTCAGCATGTGTATCTTAGAGCTTTCCTGTTATTCTGTTATTTCGTAATAAAGAATCCTTCATTCAAATTACCATTCAGCTTCAGATTATTTGGTATGTTTGTGTTGAGAACGCAATAACACAACAGGGGGTGCATGTGCATCGATCTTTGAAGGTGGCAGGATATATTGAGAGAGTAGTTAGCAAAGCATATCTTGGGCTTCATAAATAGAAACATAGGGTTGAATTTTGCTGAACTTCCGATGTTGGGCTCAGTTGCGGTGGGGGAAGGGGTGGGCTGGAAGACCGCGGCAGCAGCAGCCCGCCATGAAGCCCAACGCCTGGAATGCCGGCCTGATCTTCCCGGCAGTGGCATTCACGCACCTTCATTTTCCCATCCAAGGAAAGCTGGCGCAACCAAGGTGGGAAAGCCAGGAACTTAGGACTTTTAGTTTAGTGTGGTGGGGAGGGGAGATGGGGTCAACACTCCATTTCTAGTGTGGGGGTGACGGAAGGGGTGACCTTTGCACTTTGTGTAGTTGGTGGGGCAGACAGTCAACTTGGCAATTTAAGTGTTTTTGGGGGGGGAGGGGAAGAGGGCAACTCTTAAATTTAATTGTTTTGTGGGGTGAACGGGGTGAGAACTTATTTGCAGTGTGGGGGTTGGGGGTATGGGGTTCAACTTTGCAGTTTTTGTGGCAGGTCTTGCAGCCCTTTGAAAATGGAGCCAGTGCCTGCGCAGAGGCAGCTGACACCATTCATGGCATCGCTAAGGCTGCCCCACCACGTGATTGGGGGAGGTGGCCCTCCCTGCATATTTAAATGATCCATCGCATGCTGGATCGTGGCTGCATGGTAGTGTGTGTGCGACCCGCCATTGAGTATAAAAGCAGGGATGTTATGCTGAACGTTTATAAAGCTTTGGTTAGGCCCCAATTGGAGTATTGCATTCAGTTCTGGTCACCATACTTTAGGAAGGATGTGAGGGTCCTTGTGAGGTTTGTTACGACCGAGGTGGGAGGAGTGCAATGTCTTTTCCAGTTCCAGTTGTCCACAGGTCACAACATAAATTTAAATATTTACCCAGTTACTGATGCAGTCAATTATATACTCTACTCTTTATCCCAGAATAAAATAAACCAACCAGGTTTCTTTAATAAACAACAAAATGATCAGTTTATTATTAAACAAGACTTAACCAGTAAGGAAGCAAAGCATTAACACACAGATTGAAATATGAAAGTTCCCTTTTTACCTTGGAGACACACAAACACACACACACAAACACAGGGCTAAATTTTACCAGACCTCTGACGTCGGGGTTGTGGCGGGGGTAGGGGGCCCGGAAAATACTTCTAGGAGAGGCCCGCCATGACCTCCAATGCTGGGAAGGTCCTGCCCCATTTTACCTGAAAGTTAACTCTGCTTCTCTCTCCACAGATGCTGCCAGACCTGCTGAGTTTCTCCAGCATTTTCTGCTTTGTTGCCAGATTGCCAGCATCCCAGTCTTCTATAGTGAGGTCAGTATTTATTTGGCAGCTATCAGGAAGCAGGTGCTGGGGTGCTTTAAATAGGGCCCCAGCTCCTGCTCCTCAGCTGAGCTGACATCCATCATGGCGCCGAATGTCCCGCCTCCTGTCAGGTAATTGGGGGGTGGGGGCAGCGCATCACCATGATGCTAATGAGCCGCTGCGTCAAATATTGTGGCAGCTCAGCAATGGGCGTTCCACACAGGTAGACTGCCATCTTCAAAGTGTGCCACCACGATCAGCAGCGTGCTCGTAAAATTCAGCCCACACACACGCATACACCAGTTAACCAAAAAATAAAGAGAATTTTTTTTTCGAGCTCTGTAACTAAAAGAAGGAAAAAAGTAATACTTTGGCCAAATTCTTGAAAAAAAAAGAACCAGATGCGGAAAGATATCAGTTGCCCCTTTATTCTGGTGTCCCAAATATGCATAGACAGCTGTCACTGGGATCTTTCTGAAACAGTTCTTTTCAGGTGATGTTGAAGATCAGTTTGGCAGGCTTTCCAGGAGAAATGCAGCAACAGGGGTTTCAGGCTGGCCTTTCAGGAGGAATGCAGCACCAATTTCTCTATTTCTTACACTTGCTTCTAAGAGATTCGTAAAGAGATGGAAAAGCTGACAAACTTTTCAGAGATGGAAAAGGCTGAGCTAGGGTTTTGTCATTGGCAGGTTGATTTTTAAACTCCTTTCAAAACACTGTTCATACCCCAACTGACAGTCCAAACCGAAACCAAAAACAAGACTCAAGCCTCTTGACCACTGTAAATCTTGACCTGTCACTTCTTAGTAAACATCTTCCCCAGGGCAAAAAGCCCCCAGTAGGTACTTATCTGAAGAAAGGTGACTTCTAGTAAGGTTTGTTTACAAATCAACTCCAAAAGTCCTTCTGATGACCGTTTTTAAAAAAAAGACAAGTCCACCATCTATTGAATCTTTTTCAGTTTTAAAACCCAAGTCATGGAGTCATAGGGTCATACAGCATAGAAACAGGCCCTTCGGCCCACCGCATCCATGCCAACCATAATGTCTATCTATACTAATCCCACCTGCCTGCATTAATTCCATATCCCTCTATGCCTTGCTCTTTCAAGTACCTGTCCAGATGCCTCTTAAATGTTGCTACTGTTCCGGCCTCCACCACCTCCTCTGGCAGCTCATTCCAGATACCCACTATTCTTTGTGTGAAAAATTTACCCCTTTGATCCCCTTTAAACCTCCTCCCGTTCACCTTAAATCTATGCCCTCTAATTTTAGTCACCCCTACCATGGGAAACAGACTCTGGCTATCTACCCTATCTATGCCGCTCATAGTTTTATATACCTCTGTCATGTCCCCTCTCAGCCTCCTTCACTCCAGGGAAAACAGACCCAGCCTATCCAATCTCCCTTTATTACTCAAGCCCTCCAAACCAGGCAACATCCTTGTGAATCTTTTCTGCACCCTCTCTAGCTTAATCACATCTTTACTGTAGTGCGGTGACCAGAACTGCACACAGTACTCCCAATGCGGCCTAACCAACGTTATGTACAACTGTAACATGACGTCCCAACTCTTGTGCTCAATGCCACGGCCGATGAAGGCAAGCATGCCATACGCCTTCTTCACTACCCTGTCTACCTGTGTTGTCCCTTTCAGGGAACTATGTACTTGCACCTCAAGATCTCTCTGCTCAACAACACTCCCCAGGGCCCTGCCATTCACTGTATATGTCCTGCCCTGGTTTAACTTCCCAAAATGCATTATTTTGCACTTGTCTGTGTTAAATTCTATTTGCCACTCCCTTGCCCACTTTCCCACTTTATCTATATCCTGTTGTAACCTTAGACAACCTTCTTCACTGTCCACTATACCACCAATTTTGGTGTCATCTACAAAGTTACTAATCATGCCCCTTACATTCACATCCAAGTCATTAATATATATGACAAACAACAGAAAAATTTAGCTAAACATGGAAACACTTCCATAACAGGGTGTGCAGAGGAGATTCACCAGAATGGTTCCAGAATATGGGATTTTAGTTACAAGGTTAGGTTAGAAAAGCTAGGGATGTTGTCTCTGGAGCAAAGGAGATTGAGGGGAGATTTGATAGAGGTGTGCAAGATTATGACAGGCTGAGATACGTTAGACAAGATAAAACTGTTCCCAGTAAACAATGGTATAAAGACTTGGGGATACAGATTGAAAGTTTTGGGCAAGAGATGCAGGGGGAATGTGAGGAAGAATTTTTTTACACAGTGAGTGGTAATGACCTGGAACTAGCTGCCGACGAAGTGGTGGATGCAGAGACAGTCAATGACTTCAAGAGGAAATTGCATGGCTACTTAAAGGAAATAAACTTGCAGGGCTACGGGGATCCATTTTGCCACAGTTTTGCCCATTCATTTAATCTATTAATATCTCTGTAATTTTACACTTCCATCTACACTGCTTACGTATCTCAGCCTGTCATAATATTGTACACCTCTATCAAATCTCCCCCCAATCTCCTTTGCTCCAGGGATCAAGTGGGACTGACTGGACTGCTCCCTCAAAGAACCAGCATGGACTTGATAGGCCGAATGACCTCTTTCTATGCCATAAATGAATCTATGATTCTGTGACTGTATAAAGGCCAGCATTCCATTAACATTTTTGATTATATTCTGTACCTGTTCATGACATTTTAGTGATCGATGTACTTGTTCCCCAAGTTTCTTTGGACCTCCACTGTTTCTAGTTTTCACCAATTAGAAAGTACCTTGTTCTATCCTTTTGATGTCCAAAGTGGGTGGCCTCACATTTGCCAACATTGAAATTCATTTTGCCACAGTTTTGCCTGTTCATTTAATCTATTAATATGTCTTTGTAATTTTACACTTCTATCTACACTGCTTACAATGCCACCTATCTTTGTGCCATCAGCAAATTTAGGTATGAGGCTTTCTACCTCATCATTTAAGTCGTAATAAATATTGTGAATAATTGAGGCCCGAATACAGATCCTGCCAATTCGAGTGCCTGCTCATTATCTCTACTCTTTGTCTCCTGCCATTCAGCCAATTTCCTAACCAGGTTAACAATTTGCCTTCCATTTCATGAGCTTCAACTTTAGCTAACAGTCTCTTATGAGGGACTTCATCAAATGTCTTCTGGAAGTCTGTATAAATAACTACTTTAGTTACCTCTTCAAAAAGTTCAATCAGATTCGTCAGGTATGACCTACCCTTTCCAATTTATGTTGTCTGTCTCTGATCAACTGAAAATTTTCAAGGTGCTCAGTCACTATATCCTTAATTGTAGACTTCTAGTAATTTCCTGACAACAGATGTTAGGCTAACTGGTCTACAATTCCCTGGCTGGCTTCTATCACCTTTCTCAAATGTGCAATTTTCCAATCCAAAGGAATGGTTTCTGAATCCATTTTATTCAATGCATCCTATAGTCTTTTAGTGATGCCCCTTTAAATTGGTTGTTCTGTATTGACAATGGATCTTTTTCCTGACATTGAAATATTGATTTAATTCTGATGTTTTTTGATATTTGATGTACTGGTGAGACAAAAAGTCCCAGTGACTAATACCTTGTTAACAAAAGCTATCAATTTACTTCAGTGTGCAACCTTTGTGATATCCAACTGTTTTCTATTGACATAATTCAGAGGTGCTTCTCCCTTTCCACTCACATCACTCACTTTGATGAGTACAATATCAAGTGCAGTCAATTAACAAAGTCTCTTGACAGCTCAATGTAAAAGTGAGACAGATGACTCCAGAGGGTGCCAATTCAGCTGAACTTAGTCAGGTCGGCATAAGGAGTGCTCGTCACAGCCAGTATGTCTGACTAGTAGATGGGTGCCTGTGGATATTGGATTAAGGTTGATTCCCTCCACCCTTCATAGTCAAATAACCTGGCTCCATACAGAGGTGACCGATTGACCACTAGAGTGAGGTGTTGAGAGGATTTTCGAGTGTCCACTCTAGCACAAGTCATCATCCCAGGACAGCTGGGGAAGAAACTGAAAACAAAATGAATGCAGGTCTCTGTCCACACAACTGTGCAATGATGTTGTTTGAAATAAGGCTACAAATCTGACATTACTGTGAGTTGTATCCAAATTGGTACATGATTTTTAGAGTGAAGAGTTTCCTCATTTTGTACCCACTATCATTGTCCATAATGTAGGCTGACTATGGAAAAGGACAAAGAGCACTCCAGGGTAAGAATAATTAACTGGGAGAAGGCCAACTTCAATGGGGTAAGAATGGAGCTGAGGTGAATAAATTGAAATCAAAAGCTGACAGGAAAGCCAGTCGATGAACAACGGGCTACCTTCAAAGAAGAGATAGTTTGCGCACAATCGAGGTATGTTCCCTCAAAGGGGAAAAGTAGGGCAAACAAATCCATTGCTCCCTGCATGACAAAAGACGTAGAGATCAAGATAAAGAAGAAAAAGTGTGCTTCTGACAGATGCTAGGTAGAAAGTGGTGCAGTGGTTAGCACTGCAGCCTCACAGCTCCAGCAACCTGGGTTCAGTTCTGGGTACTGCCTGTGCAGAGTTTGCAAGTTCTCCCTGTGACTGCATGGGTTTCCACCAGATGCTGTAGTTTCCTTCCACAGCCAAAGACTTGCAGGTTGATAGATAAATTGGCCATTGTAAATTGCCCCTAGTGTAGGTAGATGGTAGGAGAATTGTGTGGATGGGGTAGGAAATATAGGGTTAATGTAGGATTAATATAAATGGGTGGTTGATGGTCAACACAGACTTGGTGTGCCAAAGGGCCTGAGTCAGTGCTGTATCTCTCCTACTATTGAGAAGCAGGCTGAATATAGAGGGGCAGTGGAGAAGCAAAGAAAGAGCATGAAAAGAGACTGGCAGCAAGCATTAAAGGAAATCCCTAAGTTTTCTATAGGAATATGAATAGTAAAAAGGTGGTAAAAGGAGGAGTGGGCCGATTCTGACCAAAAGGGGACTTACACATGGAGGCAGAGGGCATAGCTGAGGTATTAAATGAATTCTTTGCATCTGTCTTTACCAAAGAAGAAGATGCAACCCAAGCAATGTTGAAAGAGGAGATAAATCAGATGCTAGAGGGGTTTAAAACTGATAAAGAGGAAGTATTATATAGGCTGTCTGTACCTAAAGTGAATAAAACACCAGGAGCAAAAGAGATGCATCCAAGGATACTAAGGGAAGTGAGGTTTGAAATTGCAGAGTCACTGGCCATAATTTTTCAGTCTTCCTTAGACTTGGAGGTGGAGAATTGCAAACGTTACACCCTTGTTCAAAAAGGGTGTAAAGATAAGCCCAGCAATTGATAAGGCCAGTCAGTTTAACTTTGGTGATGGGAAAACTTCTAGAAAAAATTATTCGGGACAAAATCAATATGTCACATGGACAAATGTGAGTTAATTAAGGAAAGCCAGCATGGATTTCTTCAGGGAAAATCATGTTTAACTAACTTGCTGGAGTTTTTTGAGTAAGTAGCAGAAAGAGTTGATGAAGGCAATACTGTTGTTGTGGTGTACATGGACTTTCAAAAGGCATCTGATACAATGCCACACAACAGACTTGTGAGAAAACTTGTAGCTCATGGAATAAATGGGATGGTAGCAACATGGATATGACATTGGCTGAGTGACAGGAAACAAAGAGTAGTGGTTAATGGATGTTTTTCGGGCTGGAGGAAGGTTTGAATGGAGTTCCCCAGGGATCAGTGTTAGGACCCTTGGTTTTCCTGATATATATTAATGACCTGGACCTTGGTGTACAGGGCACAATTTCAAAGTTTGCAGATGATACGAAACTTGGAAGTATTGTGAACTTTGAGGAGGATAGTGTAGAACTTGAAAAGGATATAGACAAGTTGGTGGAATGGGCAGACAGGTGGCAGATGAAGTTCAATGCAGAGAAATGTGAAGTGATTCATTTTGGTAGGAAGAACATGGAGAGACAATATAAAATAAAAGGTATAATTCTAAAGGGGGTGCAGGAGCAGAGGGACCTAGGTGTATATGTACATAAGTCATTGAAGGTGGCAGGATAGGTTGAGAGTGCGGTCAATAAAGCATACCGTATCCTGAGCTTTATTAATAGGGGCATAGAGTACAAGAGCAAGGAAGTTATGTTGAACTTGTGTAAGACACTTGTTCGGCCTCAGCTTGAGTATTGTGTCCAGTTCTGGGCACCATACTTTAGGAAAGATGTAATAGTAATTGGAGAGAGTACAGAAAAGATTCACGAGAATTGTTCCAGGGATGAGGAATTTCAGTTATGAAGATAGATTGGAGAAGTTAGGACTGTTTTCCTTGGAGAAGAGAAGGCTGAGAGGTGATTTGATAGAGGTGTTCAAAATCATTAGGGGTCTGGACAGAGTAGACAGAGAGAAACTGTTCCCACTTGTGAAAGGATCGAGAATGAGAGGGCACAGATTTAAAGTATTTGGTAAGAGAAGCAAAAGTGACATGAGGAAAAACTTTTTCATGCAGCGAGTGGTTAAGGTCTGGAATGCACTGCCTGAGAACGTGGTGGAGGCAGGTTTAGTTGAAGCATTCAAAAGGGAATTGGACAGTTATATGAAAAGGAAGAATGTGCAGAGTTACGGGGAGAAGGCAGGGGAATGGAATGGAGTGAATTGCTCTTTCAGAGAGCCAGTGCGAACACGATAGGCTGAATGGTCTCCTTCTGTGCTGTAAAAGTTCTGTGATTCTGTGAGAGAGAGGATCTGGGAGAAAGCGAGAGATACTGGGGGAGAAAGAGTGATGGGACAGAGAGAGAAACTGGGAGAGAGGAAGAGAGACTGGAGAGAGAGACTGGGGGCAAAGAGACACTGGGAGAGAGAGAGAGACTGTGGTGAGAGAGAGACTGGAGGGGAAGTAGAGAGAGAGACTGGGAGAGTAAGAGAGACTGGAGAGAGAGATTGGGGAAGAAAGAGAGACTGGGGAGAGAGAGATTGGGACAGAAAGAGAAACTGGGGAGAGAAAGAAGCTAGGAGAAAGAGAAAGATACTGGGGGAGAAAGAGAGAGATGGAGAGAGAGTGAGAGAGACTGGAGAGAGAGAGATTGGGAGAGAAAGAGAGACTGGAGAGAGAGGGACTGGGGTGCGAGAGTGAGACTGGGGGTAAGAGAGAGACTGGAGGGGAAGTAGAGAGAGACTGGGAGAGAAAGAGAGACTGGGAGAGAGAGAGAGACCGGGGGAGAGAGAGAGACTGGGGGATGTAGCATAAGGATGTAAAGAGTTAATATTGAAGACAGTGAGAGAGACCCATCCCACTGTATGAGTGATGAAGCAACAGTCACATGAGATAGGCTTGAGAAGAGGAAGGTATAGCAGCATGAAGGATGCTAGCTTCGGTGGCTTGTGGAGAATGTATATAGTAACTGTAAATAATAAAGAATTGTTAATTAACTTTTACTGGAGTCTAAGGCTTTCTCGAGAATGCCCTACAAAGTTATTAATACAAACCCAACATGGTGGCAATGTAAAACAATGGTAAACAGCGATGAAATTGACCAGGAGAATTTGAAGATCTTTTTACTTTTCAAAGTAACACCAGTGGAACAACAGACAAATTTAAAGATAAATACTGGCCCGGTACAGTAAGAAAACTACTTACCAGCAGAAGAGGCTGTGAAGAGCTCCGCAGCTGTGGTGAATCAGTGCACGGAAATAGAGGCTGCACCACAGAACAGAAGCATGGTGGCCTGCAAATAGAATCCAGTTATCACGTTAAAAGCCTTTGCAAAGCTTGTGGTACTTTTCTAAAGGCATTGTGCTCAGAAAGTAAAAACAAAATGGGAAAAAACCCAATTCACTCGTGCTGAACGCGAGGATGAAGAGCGGGAAACCCCTGAAAAGCACAGGAACTCTTGAGAAGCTGGGAAATCCCCGAAAACAGCAGCGACACCTTTGTTAAGGCAAGGAAGCCTGAAAAAAAGAAACTGCATTTCTCAAATAAAGGGACAAACCCTAGAAAAAGCCTATTTAAACAGCAGGGAACTCTCAAAAAGAACGGGGACACCTCCATTATGGCAACCAAGCCTGAAAAAAACAAAGTGAATTTATTAAAGAAAGGAGAAAACCCTAAAAAAGCCTATTAAAATAGTTAGGAACTCTCAAAACAGCTGAGGGCCTCCATTACAGCAACCAAGCCTGAAAAAAAACAAACAAGCAGACTTTCTTAAAGAAAGCAATTTAGGTCTAAAATTGGGAATTCTGAGAGTTCCTAGAATCAAGAGGGACCCAATCAGATTCAAAATGGGTTATCATGAAGAAAAAGATTCCCAAGGTTTAGAATCGCTTTGCAACTCCATACAAATTCTAAATTGGAACAAGTGAACAGCCTCCTATATTCAGTAGGGGTGATTGCAGACGACGTAACTGACTGACAAGGGATCAAATTTGAAGAGGCAGTGCAAGCCTTTGATCAATATTTTTATCTCCGTACCAATAAAATCTTGGAAAGAGCCAAATTTAATAAGCGGATGCAGGTGATTGGCGAATCTGTTGACTCCGATATTAATGAGCTGTATAGATTGGCAGAAGGTTGCGAATATGGAAAGTTAAAGGCAGACTAATCAAAGACAGAATAGTTTTCAGCATAGCGGATGAATCCTTATCAGACCTGCTGCAATCCAAGGAAGTTGTTACACTGGAAAAGGCCATTCGAATTGTAAGACAGGTGGAAGTTCGTAAACAAAATAGGGACATCCTATGAACTGAAGACAAGCCAGGGATGAGAAAGATTCCAATGCCCATCCAAATGGTTCAGCCAAAGCCAGGGAAGCATTTTGAGGAGCAGAAAAAACACACAGGTGAGAAGGCGCGTGACATAGGAAAATCTTGCCAATGTTGTGGAGCCAGGAAGACACACAGATGAGAGCAGTGCCCAGCAAGTAAAGCTGAGTGTTTTAAGTGTAGAAAAACTAGACACTATGGGAAGATGTGCCACAGCGAAATTTCTTCACTTAAAGGTACAAAGCGAAGGACCTTCATGTAAAGAGCAGTGAGTCAAGTACCCACAAAAGAAAGAACCAGGAGAGTTCTTGGGAGAAATTAATCATACAGACCAAGATTTCTGGACAGCAGACATCTACGCGAATGGACACTTCACAAATGTTAAGCTTGACACAGGGGCTTGCATCGCGGTATTGTCTGACCAAGAGCCTTGGATGAAGAGAAATTACCTGCAACTGACAGATATACAGTTGTATGGTCCAGGCGGGACAGAACTGCAAGTAAAAGGCAAACTCCAAGCAACTCTTCAGCATAGAAAGAGACAACAGGTCAACCTTATATGTCTTACACAATCAAGAATTTTCTTTACTGAGCAGGAAGGCATGCTTGGAACTGCAGTTGCTTGAAAACGTAGCCAAAGTCAAGCAAACAAAGGTAAACAATTCATTTCAATCATCAGCCGATGCGTTATCGAGGGCAACGGTAGATCATCCATCACCAGAAAAGCACAAACCGCTGTTAGCTACCCAATTTCCAAATAGACCTTGGCAAAGGCTAGGCGTGGATTTATTCATGTTTGCTGGGAAGTCATATATCATCATTATCAACTACTTTGCCAGGTGGATAGAAGTTCGACAATTACATTCTACAAACACTGAGATAGTTATCAGAATCCTTATGGACATCTTCACGACACATGGGATTCCGGATGAAATAATATCAGATAATGGACCACAGTTCACGAACGAATGTTTTACCCAGTTTGCAGTGAAGATGGTCTTTCAGAATCTTATGAGCTCACCAAGGTATCCACAGGGCAATGGCAAGGCAGAACAAGGTGTGAGAACCATAAAATCTTTACTAAAGAATTATGAAGATCTTCCTATCTCACTCCTAGTTTATTGTTCAGTACCACTGCTGTGCGGATTACCACCAGCAGAATTACTAAGGGAAGGAAGTTAAGAAGACAGCTTCCACTATTGCCTCAACAATTAATGCCTATATTGAAGACTCAAGCCTACAAGAAACTCGAGAAAGAGAAAATTCCTACAGAAGGAAACAAACCCAGAATTACAATAGGAGATTTCAAGTGAGAAACTTACCTAAATTAAACAATCATCAAAAAGTTTGGATACGTGGACTGGAACGAGAAGGTACTGTAATCTACAAACATGAGGACTAACAGTGATCGTTTGTCATAGGAACAAATGAAGGGAACATATAAAGCAATCGGAGGACTATCATTCCGATTCGGCAAAAGCAACAGCCAATAATCCATCTGCAAGATCCAGATAAAGATGAACAAACCCAAACCGAATGGGATATTACAACTCGTAGAAAAGAGAAACCAAGTCAGTAAGCCAGACTTTCTACGAACACTCCTGATCGTCCCAGACAGATTACAACTAGATTGGGGAGAGTTGTCAAAACTTCGATGAGACTGAATCTATAAAGTCAGAAACTTTGGGGGAGAGAGAGTTGTAGAAAAGTCACAAATTTATGTATGTTTGGGAAAATGTTGGATAAAGACTTGGGGGGAGATGTCGTATAAGGATGTAAAGGGTTAATACTGAAGACAGTGAGAGAGACCCTTCTCATTGTACAAGCAATAATGTAACTCACATGAGATAGACTTGCGAAGAAGAAGGTGTAGCAGCATGAAGGATGCTAGCTTAGGTGGCTTGTGGAGAGTATATATTGTAACTGTTGTTAGTTAACCTTTACTGGAGTCTAAGGGGGGAGTTTTATGCAGTCCATCACGGCGGCTCTGGTGGTGTGTAGGGGTAACATAATTGGGCGGGAGGTGCTTTTTCAGATTCCCGATGGTGGGATCTTTCAGAGGAATTAAGTGGGCAGCAGTGTTGTGGTGTTCCGGGGTTCCCCCAGCATGTTGGCAGATTGCAGCTTTGTATTCATTTAAATAACATGAATACTCATTATCCTACGCATAGTTACGATTTAGTCCTACCTGCCAGATTATCTGAACAGTGAGTAGTATTCCTGTGCCACCCGGTTCACAAATGTTTCAACGTGACGTGCAACAATTGGATTTGTGCAGTTGAGTCTCAGCACTGTGCTCTTCACTCTTTAACTCAGCTGCTAAACTAACCCCAGCATTGGAATGGGTGTTTACCTCCATGCCAGCCTTGGAATGGATGTTTGCCTCCGGGCTCGGCACCAGCAAGGGTGAATCTTCTCAGGGAATGCTGATGACAGCATGGACGGGAGCTATATGAGGAGCAGGGGAGGGTAATCAGGGAGGGAAGGGTGGGGTTGATCGGGTGCATCGAGGAGCAGGGTAGGGTGAAGTGGAGCATCCAGGTTGTTGAATGGTTAATGCTGATGGTGACGATGCATTTTATCGGCTGAGGGGGTGATGGGTTTGTTAGATCAGTCCTGTGTGAAGATATTTGGCAAGGGTCTAAAGGGAGGGATGAGTGTTGTTGACATTGGGGAGCCAAATTGAGGGTATTGGCGAGCAGAGGGAATGGTCACAGTCAATGGGGGCAAATAGATTCTGTAGGGGGAAGGTCAAGACTAATGGTGACTGGGACTCGGCAACAATGGTCAGCTTGATGTGAGGAGGGTCAAGGGTAAGAGTTGACATATTGATAGTAACAGGAGTAGGAACGTGGGAGGGATAGCATGAATACATTGATGATTACACTGTGCATGGTAATGGGGGGAGGCTCCATGTTAATGGAGGGAAGGATAACGGTAACATTGGGTGGGTCAAGGGTGACGGGTTCAAGCTAGAAGGTTGCAGGAGGCGGTTGGAAGATGGGGAGACTTGCCCTGAATTCCACGTGCAACCATTTTCTACAATGATAATGGAAAGGATGTGGACACTCAAGGATTGCAAGGAGAGTGGGAGGAGGCAAATGACAGTGGGTGTGTTTTCTACCTGGCTGCAATTTGAAGGCAGATATAAGGGAGCCTATCATTGCCTCGATGTTTCAGCTCACTAGCAACAGAGGGCTGAATCACCACGCTTTGCTTATTTATTGTTCAGAAAAGCCACAGCAACATGGGTCTCAAACACCCAATTTGTCTAGTACCACGGGAAGGACAGAGAGAGAGAGACTAAGGAGGGCTCTTTTCCCTCAACTCATGATGCTGAACGCCAGCAACAGGCAGTTCAGGGAGGTGAGGATGCTCCAAATGATAACATTGAGGAATGGCCTTATGGAAGACGGGCATTGGCACGTCATCGCATCCTCAGGACAAGGACAAATGTCAGAGAGGCAATGCCAGAGACATCTAAGGGTATCACGTGAAATGGTCACAGAAATTTGTAGGATCCTGCAGCACGATCTGCAGCCGCTCGGCTTCTGTGGGAATCCCATGCTAGTTGCCCTCAAGGTGACTACTGCAGTCAATTTATTCTCCAGTGGCTCCTTCCAAGGATCCATGGGAGAGATATGTGCCATCTCGCAGTCTGCGACCCACGGGTACATCAAAGAGGTGACCAATGCTCTTTCTCGATGTGCCAATGATTTCATCTACGTACCTGTAGTTGAAGACAGCCAGGCAGCAAGGTCTGCGGCCTTCAACGTCATCACTGGGTTTCCGACAGTGCAAGGGGTAATCGTCTGGAGTCATGTGGTCATTAGAGCTCCCTGGGACCAGCCTGTTGTCTTTGTCAATCACAAAGGTTTCCACTTTTTAAACGTACAGCTGGTGTGCGACCACAGGAGAAGAATCATGCATATTTGGGCACGTTTCCCAGGAAGCTCTCAAGACTCCTACATTTTGAGTAACTCCCAGCTGCCAGCAGTTTTCGAGGAACCAGTTGGAATGGACAGATGGATCCTGGCTGACAATGGTTACACCCTTTGTACATGGTTGATGACAGAAGTACATCATCCCCAATGTGCTGCTGAAGAGAGGTACAATGTCACTCACGCATCCACCAGAGCCATCATTGAACACACCAATGGCATGCTGAAAATGCGATTTTGTTGCCTTGGATCTGGAGGGGCTCTTCAGTACCCACCACAGAGGGTGTCATGAATAATCATCGTCTGCTGTGCCTTGTACAATCTTGCAATAAGATGCTGCAACATTCTACAGGCGGAGGAACAGGAGGAAGAGGAGGAAGAGCAGTCCTCCTCAGATGAGACTATGAACAGTGTGAGGAGGACAACAATGACAACAATTCCATCATAGATATGAGGGCAATGGAGAGACATACAAGGGATATCAGGGAGAACCTCATTTACTGATGTTTCAGGCAACAATAAGCCACATCATCAAGGAACATTGGGAGGAGAAACATGATAATTCCCTTTTGCATGAGGTCTTATTCATCTCTGAAATATGAACAAAGCGTTGCTGCACTTTCATGTGATTGGCATTTAAAATCATCTATGGGCTATGATGAATGTGACTACACACCACCGCAAGCAGCATTAAGTTATTACCATAGAAAACAAAAGTAAGGCATGACAGGATTGGAAAAAGTTATCAATCATCAATTGGAAAACAGCCATCATTGAAGAGTGAAGGCTCAAATTCCAATGAGATGTAGACACATCATTGCATTCCTGTCATAGATCACCAAAAAACTTCTTCGCATACATCTGCAATCAAACAAAACATTACTGAGAGTGGATCAAATTTTGCATGAAATAAAAATGTTTTAATACGTCTTTGCAATCGTGACAATTTGTACAGGACCTGTGCCACCTTCGTACTCAAAACTGTTTCAATTTTCTTTTCCTGCCACTATGTCTAGGTGCTACCCCAACATTAGTAGCTGAGGTGGAGGCAGTCTGCTCAGTGCGCTGCCCGGTTGCTGTGGATGACCGTGGCCGGGCGTTCTCCAGAGGAACGGGGTCTTGATGGCTCCATCCTACTGGGGAGGGAGCTCACAGCAACAGCAATGGCGTGCGGGTCAGATCACATATGGCTCGAGTGGTCAACCACACTCACCACAGAGCTCACCAGACTCTCAACTGAGGAAGTCATAAACTCAAATGCCTGGGATATTGCAGACGTCATGTCTTGCATGGATGCCTGCATGGCATGTGCAAAGCCATGCATGACCTCAGGCATCTCAGACATATTTTCCACATGGCTTTGCTGCACATCCGGCAGACTTCTCATAGCAACAAACAGAGGATCACTAAGAGCTTGGGGCTGAGCAGGGGCCTGGTCCCCAGCAGTCCTCCAATCGTCAGGGGATCTGGCTGGCACATGCTCCCTCAGCTGCTGGGACGTGTCTGTGTCATGACCACCAGATTGTGACCCAGATTCTAATCTTAAACCCCCTGCAGATCGTGCAGATGTATCTGCGTTGGCGGAGGTGGAAAAAGAGGCAGGTGACAGTCCCCAGAGGAGGATTCTTGGGTCATGCAGCATTCTGCTACTCTGCAGTGGAGACATAAACTGAGGCACTTTAAGCATGTGCTTCACGCATTCACACAAGTTCCTTCACTTTCCACATATGGCTGCAAGAGCAGAGATGACACTTCATCCTTACATCTTGTGGCTCCTGCCTTCCTTCTCTCTCGCAATCTCAGAGGCCTTCTCCTCAGCCGTGGTCAGCAGCCTGATGTCTGGGACCCTCCTCATGTCCTAAAAAACTCACATTGGTTGTGATTTGTTCATCTCGGGGGAGACAGTGCAGATTTAATGACACGGCAAATGATGCATCACAACCATTGCATAAATACATCAACATCACTCATTCTGCATTGACTTTAGCATGTCACATCCAATCGCATAAACAATGCCTATCTTCATCATTTAGTGAATGGCACCAAGGCTGCTCACTCTTCCACTGCATTCCTTGTGTACTCTCTGCCTTAAAGACACAGAAGCATGGAAGAAAACAATGGAGCAGCTTCACCAGGACCACTTACCCTCGTTGATCTGAGAGAGAAGGAGACTGGGGTGGAAGGAGAGACTAGAAGGAGATAGAGAGGGAGACAAACTGGGAGGAGAGAGACTAAGGGGAGACTGCAGGAGAGAGAGAGAGACTTGGGGGAGGGAGAGAGAGAGGGAGAGAAACTGGGAGGGAGAACGAAGAAGACTGGGTCGAGAGAGAGAATAGAGGGACAGAGAGAGATAGAGAGAGAGAGAGACTCAGGTAAGAGAGAGAGTGGGGGAGGGATTGGGGGAAGAGAGAGAGTCTGGGGAGAGAGAGAGATACTGGGGGAGACAGACAGAGGCGGAAGAGAGAGAGATTGGGAGAAAAAGAGAAGTGGAGAGTGATTGGGGGAGAGAGAGAGAGACTGGGGGAGGGAGGGAGAGACGGGGGTCAAGTGAGAGAGAGACTGGGGAGACAGAAAGAGACAGGAGAGAGAGTGGGAATGTGGAGAATGGGAGGGAGAGAGAGAGACTGGGGGAGAGAGAGATTGGTGGAATTGGGGCTGGAAGAGAGAGAGAAAGAGAGCGCACGTGCGCAGGGACAGGATGTGAAGCGGCAGAGGCATTGCATTTAAAGGGGACTGACTCCTTGCGTGCCTGGGAAGCTGAGTAGTTACAGGAAACCTGCAGCTAGGATGGCAGAAAGAAATCCCCAGCTGGCCCCAGAGTTCAGCGATGCCTCCCTGCAGGCTCTTCTCCAGACTGCATGGGCAAGGTGGGCGGTCTTCTTCACCCAACTATGCTGGAGCACTCTTCCCAAACAATTATACAGAAAACCCACCTCTAACGGAGCAAGATGATACTTGTGATTGTTATTTGTCATGATATGAGAAGGTGCATTTGGTGGAAAGGGAGTGACCACTCAGTCGGTGGCAAAGAGCTGAGGTAGTAGCAAATGCCGTCAGCGGCATGGCTGCACCTTGGTGACAGACCCAAGTCTGTCATTGCTGACCTCCCCCTCCTCCCCCCACATGGTGCCTTGAGAGTGGCCGTATGCAGGAGGCATTTGTGTGCTCTCATATTGGAGTGTTGGACTGTCACCAGCATAGTTGTTGTGCTTGTCTCTGTGGGAGTCTGACAGTTGTTACGACCAAGGCAGGCATAACGCACTGTTAATTCAGTCCCATTACTCCACAGGTCACAGCATATTGGTAAAGTTTCCCACCAACTGGAATATAGCCAAATCAAACACTCTATTTGTCCCCCAGAATAAAGCACACCAAACCAGGTTTCTTTAAACAGCAACAAAATTAACTACTTATTAATAAACCAAATCTTAAACAATAATGAGATAAATCTATGTATGAAAAGATGTTATAACTCCTTATTTTTCCTAACCCTCATGCACACACACATACATTCAAAATCCGGTTAACCAGGGAAAAAGGATTTTCTCTTTACAAATGTTTCTTCGGAATAATAAAATAACTGGGTTGTAACATTCTGATAGGATATTTCTGGGTCAGTGAGACGTCCCAGAGTTAAATAGCCGGATGCTACTCGAAGTCTCTCCAGGCGAGGTTGATGAACAGTCTGTGATGGGTAGATGTTCATAGCACTTCGTCTGCAGCAGGCATCACACAGGTCTTCCAGCAAAGGGGTTAGCAACAGGTCTACTTGGGTTTTGAAATAGCAGTCTAGCAATAGAAGCTTTCTTGAGATTTCAGGATCTCCCAGAACATGAAAGGCAACAGGAATCACTCCTGAGGCAGAGATTTTTCAGAGACTGGAGGCAATCGGAGTCTGCTACCTTTTGAAATGCAGGACTTCCTCTCAGCAATGGAGCCTTTCTGTGGGTCTTTTCCTCTCCAGGGGTCTTTTTTCTCTCTCCAGGCAGACCACAGCCTCTACCTCAAATGTAGAATTTCTTTTCACAAGAGAGGCAAGTACTTCTTTTTGTCTGGTCTGCAAAACACAGGCCCCAGCCGATTTGTTCTGCCTCATGCCAGTCCAATTCATTGGTCTTTTACAATGCAAAAATGAAACTGAAACTCTAATAATCAAGTCATGTGACCTGTCATTTCCCTTGCTGTTGTTTGGAACAGGTGTTTTGCAGTCTGTGCCACTCAGTTCAAACACCAACTTTCAGCATTCAATGTTCACAGAAAATCCTTTTTCTCAGTCTCTAAAAAACACACAGAATTCTTAGCTTTCAATAAATATAAATAAAGCTCTTATGACACAGTGTTCACCTTTATGTATGCAGGACAAGACAGCCCATAACAAAAAGGAGCAGGCCAAGAATTTGTAGGCTTGTAGGGCAGCTCAGCAGCTGCTTCATCAATGATGGTGAGACAAGAGTACCTACCCAAGAGTGTGAGGGGTCAGGTACAAGGGCACAAGAGTGCATCTGATACACCCAAGACATAGTGCTCAAGTGTCCACGTCTGGACACATGGAACTCCATAGTAAGGATAGTTGGATCAAAGCAATGGGAAGCCCATAACTCTTCAACCCATCTGTTCTTTAATGCAGGTCAGGATCAGGTTGAAGAACAAATAGCTGTAAAGTCTGGGGGACAGCCGGCTGCCTCTGAGGAGTAAGAGGGAGCATCAGAGGAAGCACCATCACATCATTCCCCAACACCCTCCACCAGCGCAGATACTCTCATATTAGTGGGTATCCGCTCGCACTTAGATTCAGGCACGTGAGCCGGTGAGCTCAGCACAAACACACCCGGGCAGCTAATGGTGACTGTGACAGCTGAGGTCACTGACAGTTAGAGGCTTGTGGGAGGCCAGGCCCATGCTGAACTTCAGACTGCTGATGTGTCTCCGGAGTCGTCGGCAACACGGCAAATTCTGCAGCTCAGTATGAGATGCATGAATATCTGGTGGAGCTGCCAGAGGTGATGCGCACCCATGCGCGGACGTTGGAGCTGTCCATCCAGGTCATGAGTGCTGCCATGACTCTGGTGGGTGTGAGCTTGGCTTCCTCCATCGAGGAGCAGGCTGATCCCCTGCTGCTGGTGCCTAGGCTTCCTCCCTCTCTCTCTGCTGCTCCTCCTCCTCAACGGGGGCCTGAAGCCTTGGTGAATGAGGCCCATGGCAGGTGGCCTCTCTCAGAGTACAAGGCCTTTTATGCGAACACCCTCCAATTTCCCCCACCCATTTCTTCCGCTGAAGTGTCACTGAACGGATGGCACTCTGGAAGTACACCCCACAGTACTGGTATCATGTCCCCCCCCCACCTCCCCTGCTTCTCGCTTCGCTTACTGATTCCCTCGATGCTCCACCCTCCCTCAGTACTTTAAAGGTAAGTGCAGCACAGGTTAGATACAAAGTGAAGCTCCCTCTAAACTGTCCCCATCAAACACTCCCAGGACAGTACAACATGGGTTAGATAAGAGTAAAGCTTCCTCTACACTGTCTTGCAATCCAGGAATAGCAAGCTGGATAATTCGATTGCTGTTCTGTAGTGTTTAAGAATGATGTTAGTTGTTTAACTAAAAATAGCTTAACACCACCAACATTTTTAAAGACATAAATTATAAACCAGCACAGGATTTGGAAACTCACTGATGATTCCCCATCACTGGGAGTGTTTTGCCACTTACCTGAAATCTCTGTCCTCTGGTTACTGAGCTTCCTGTCACTGGAAACAGGTTCTCCTTATTTACTCTATGAAATCCATTCCTTATTTTGAACAACTCTATGAAATCTCCTCTTCACTGTTCTAAGGAAATCAACCTCAGCTTCTCCAGTCTCTCCACATGATTAAAGTCCTGCACCCTGGTACCATTCTAGTAGATTTCCTCTGCATCCTCTCCAACGCTATGACATCCTTCCTAAGGTGTGGTTCCCAGGTTTGGACACGATAATTGGCATCAGAATTTCACCCTCAGTCTCTCCTTCAATGTTTAATCATCAATTTATTCCATCCACCCATCAGCACTGTGCTCACTGACCTACATTGGCTCCTTATCTGACTTGGTGCCAACTTCTCATTCTGGGACCAGAAAAAAGCTGCAGCCTTCCCTGAGAATTACAGAACCTTTCAGTTCTGCCATCATCCTTGTGAATCTTTTTGACTGCATCATTGAGAAAATAGACAAGTGTTTTCTGAACAGAATGATTGGCAGCACTTGCCTTTTTATCGCCTGTTGTTAAAACAATCCCTTATTTGTGAACAGTACTGGAAGGGGAGAAATTTACAAAGTTATGGTGAAAGAGCAGAAGAGTGGGCCTAATTGGATAACTATTTCAAAGGACTGGTACAGGCACAATGGGCCGAATGGTCTCCTTCTGTCCTAAATCACCCTAAGTTTCCATGTTTCCAAATCAGAACGGTGTGTTATTCAAAGGGAAACTCGCAAGTGGTGTTGTTCCCATGAACCTGGAGAGATGATAGAGATTACTGAATCTACAATTGTCAGGGCGTCAACTAAAATCATTAACCGAAGCTGCATATTGGAATAGATTTCTTAAAATTCTCTATGTAAGTTGTATCAAGCGAGCATTAATAATAAAATCCTAAAGCTGTGTAAAGTATGAATGAATAATCGGACAGCACAGATGTTAAGTGCTGCTGGATTGCAGTGACCTCTGTACATAATTAACAGCATCGTGACCCAACGCTACAACTGATGGCTTGATGAAATGCTGCTGTGTAAACGGTGAGGAATCTTGAGGAGCAGTCGCTGGTGGAAGTTCAGTGTGAAACCACAATGGGAATGAAGTGAAAGACGGAGAGAGTTTCCCATTCCACCATTCACTTGAACTCTCTCATTCTCAATATGTAACCATGAACAATCTCTCTACAGGAAGAAGGAAGGGAGACAACGAGATAGGCAGGGTCACAGCCAGGATGATGGAGGAGGTATCAAACAATTGTCGTTCAGCCTCTGCAAGGCGGTCAGCAGGCTTAGTCTGGCTACAGTTAGATAGATTAGAATGAAAGCAGGTCACTGTAGCCACCCAGCTGCATGACAGTGAGGATGCATTTGAGGGAGGATGGTTTGGTCACCTGTGTCAAAGGTTACAGACAGGCCACAAAGGACAAGGAGAGACAGTATACCTTTGTCACAGTCAGAGGCTGAGCCCTTAGAAGTCCAGGTGATGGTGGAGGAGACAGTGGAGAGGGTTTTTAAGAAGATGGTTTGCTGTGGAGAAAAGAAGCCGGGGTTAACTGTGCATCCAGGATGATCCTGGAATAGTGAGCATTTTTAGCAGACAAGAGCAGGACCATCCTTGCATTGTGCGGTCCAGCCAGGTCTGGCACTGGTTGGCTGAACTAGTTGTACGCTATATCCACTCAGGTTTATGTCCCTTGGATTAAAGGGAGCAGCAATGAGATCTGTAACAGAGGAATGGCCAGAGTGAGAGAGAGTAATGGTTTTATTGGAGACTAGGGCACAAATGATGTGCTGAGCAGAGGCAAACGCTAGACAGTTGGAATGCTGAAAGTACAACTGTAGGTGAGTTGGGTATATTTTTTTCCTCGGGGTAAATACAGAAGGTGGTAGGGTAGTGGCATGGCAGGGGGATGTGGGTGGAGAGTGATAACAGGAAGTGAACACAGATGGCCTTATCTGGGATGGACACAATGGGAATACAATGAGAGGAGAGCACACCGGAGTGACGTGGCTTGCTCTCCATTCCTGTCCCCAGGTCATGGTGTGGTGTAATGGAATGCAATGGGACTGTGCTCCATTGGAGAAACATGGATATAGTTAGCAGAATGACAGCAACCAACACACTTTAGTATCAAAATAAACTTAATTTTACTATTGTTACAGACAGGGGGGGAAATGGTGTGGATGACTTCTACTTTTCACCTCCGAATTGACTGTAGATGATTTTCTTTTTTAAATATTGTTTTCGTCATCAAATAAATAGACAAACGACAGGTTTTCTTGTAGGATTAAAAGAAAAAATAAATTTATGAAACAATACAAAATATTCGCAACCTTACCCACTCACACATGGATACACATGCACACACACAAGAGATTGAGATTAAAGGATAGCAAGCATTTAAGTCTGATTGTTGCAAAAAAGAGTTCACTTTAAAATGTGCTTGGTTTTCTGGGAGGAATTTTTAAAAGTGATGCAGGCCTGATGTTCCTTTTCTTGGTTCACTGAAGGGTTACAGACTCTTCTGGTTAAGATTCAGTCAAAGTTTGTGGTGAGAACCCTGTTACAATTTCTCTGGTGGGGAATTTCCAAGGTCACCTTGCAGTCTCTGCCTCGGTGGTTATAAGATGTTACAGGCAGGGTCTTCTTCTTGGCTGGAATGGATCTCTCAGCTTCCTGGTTGGCGGGGCTTTTCTTTGAGAAAAAACCTTATCAGGCTTTATTTCAGTCAGGTGACCATCGATGCTCTCACCTGGTGTGTTTATACAATGTCTTTGGATGTGTGGCCATTGCTACACAATGAAGTTTGAATGCGGCTTATCTTGATAAGGTGATGTTATGTCCCATTTATTATCTTGGCTTTGAATCTGGAGTCTCCCTGGCTGTGAATGCCTTTGTCAACCCTATCCCTGAAGATAGAAGCCATTTAGCATTGAATGGGGTTGTTTAGCATTTTAATGTGCCTTCCCCAGATGTGATGAGGGGTTTAGTCTCCAACAGTCACTATGAATATTTGCAGTACATGAGAGGCCACCTGACCTCTTACTCCATCTTGTCTGCAGTAAAAGTGTGTGCATTTTTTGGAGTTTAGTTCTAAAGTTCATTTTTACAGTTCATAATTGCTCCAGTTCACGTTAGTTCAAAACTGTTCCTCACGTGAGCATGACACTGTCCTACACAATACAACTTATTTTCAAAGCACCATTTATTTCCAACAACAGCAAGATAACTTGTATTTACATAGTGCCTTTAATACAAAAGGTCACCGTATGGTAGCTGAACTCCAGCTTGGTCAGAATGACAGGTCTTCCACAATGACTTAAAGAAGGAAAAAGCCGTGGAGAGGTTTCCACAGGGAATTCTAGAGCTTCAGATTTAGGCAATAGAAGGCACGGCTACCAATGGTGGGGTAATTAAAAAAGTGGACGCTCAAACGCGCAGAGTTGGTGGATTTCAGAGATTTTGCAGAAATGCGGGCCGGAGATTACATGGATGGAGAGGAGTGAGGTGATGGGGGAATTTGAAAACAAGGATAAGAATTATTTAATGGGGGTGTTGCTGAACCAGAAGCCAAAATAGGCCATGGGGCACAATGGTGATGGTTGCATGGGACCATGAATTGAAAAGACTCAGAGGCATTATCCTTGGTGGCAGCAGTCATTGATCAAGGCACATTCACAACATTAGCCATGTGCATGGCACTCACACTGGAATGTGTGGGAGTGCACTCCCACTCCAGTTATGGTGGAACCAGTGACAACATCCATGTTCACACTTCACTCAACAAATCATGGGCTCCGTGTTGCGTTGGCTATGCAGCTCGTTCATATGGTACAAACTGCACATTGACTTCTTGTTCTGCACATGGCTTCTTCGTGCTGACTGTTGATCCCTTCGGCCGTCCTCGCTGTTTGACAGACATCAGCTGTCAACCATGGAGCTTCAGAAGGCTCTGTATGATTGTTCTGGTGGTGGGACTCCATGTGGAGGGAGATAGTTGTGTGCAAGTGCCGTTCTTTTCCTCCATTGTTGTGGCCTGTGAGTTATTCAGCCCTCTCAGTGTGACAGGACACTGAGAAGAGGGCTCCTCACATGAGGAAAGTGGAGCAGTGCACAGGCAGTATGTATGTATGGTCCAACAGTCATTAGGCCAGGTGGTAGGGTCCTTGTCATTCAGGGATGGTGGCATAAGGCTGATGTCCTCATGACCCTCAGTGCTGTCTGCAGAATCACCAAAGCCAGTTGGAAAAGTAGGGTCCAAAGCATGGTCTAAGTGTTCACCAGAGCAGGTGGGAAGATCATTGTCATCCAACGAAGGTGTTGCGAGGCTGATGTCCTCCTGACCCTCGTTGAATTGTACGGGATCACAAAAATGATTTGGAACAATGGCGCCAGCTCCACTCAAAAGTGTGTCATACCAATTGTGCAACACATTACTCGGCCCAGCGCCTTTATCAAGACACTCCATCTCATCTGCCAGTCCTTGCTGCCAGTTGTGAATCTGACGTTCCAACCAGTCCACTCTTAGCTAGAAACTCGCTGCTCCACTGTGCAACAAGATGTAATGTAGCTGATGTACGATGTCTGCAGCTATACAGTACTTCTCATTGTTGCTGAGCAGCTTTGGCTGGGCCTCAGTAATTACAACAGCAGCAGCCATGTCTGTCATCACTGGTGACTGAGTTTGAATGTTACTTTGGAAACATGATGCCCAGATCTTCTTCTGTGGAATCCAGTTTAGAAGGAGATCCTTCTGCAGGGGTCAGTGGAGGTGCCCAATTCTTTCCATGTATCTTGTCATTTGCTCCTCTGAGGTTGCATGAACTGTGTCCCTGCAGGCCATAAACAATTGTTGCTTCTGATCACCGTTCAATGTGTAGATGCAGATCTTCCTCCTCATGCTGTGCATAGCATGGAGTTTGCTGAGGAGCAGGGAAATGACTCTTGATTGCATTTATCTCATTGATGTCCTTATCCACAATTGCCGTCTTCACCAGACTGGTGAAGGGTCTCATGAATTCAACAAACACACCCACAATCTTATCCAGCATCTCAGCGGTCTCATTCCTTACCATAATGTAGAACATAGCCCTGCCCCTGCCAGCATTGTCCTGCACCATCACCTGATACTGAGGGTAGCTGTTCTTGTTAATTTTGCATGTCCTATCCACGAGCAGTAATTGAGGAAAGACCTCCAGGCAGGATTTCATTGTTGGTGTCATGAACACAATGTACTGGATGTGGTTTGCTTGCAGGCCAGCACTATGGTCCAGTTCTGCTGAATCTTCTCCAGAGTATCACAGAGTGTCTATGCTGTCATCACCTGCTTTGAGCCATGACTTTATATTTCTGCTGTTACTCAGGGTTATAGTCTTACTGAATGAACACTGAATGTAATCCTTCAGCTGCTTGTTCCCACCTACAGCTTGACCAACTCTTCTACCTTCCGCATTTCATCCGGGGTCAGTTACTGTCTCCTGATGTAGAAGCGTAAACACTCCGGATCCAGGACGTGGCAGGTTTGTACAAGATTTAGTTTTAGTTTAGTTTAGAGATACAGCACTGAAACAGGCCCTTCGGCCCATCGAGTCTGTGCCGACCATCAACCAGCCATTTATACTAATGCTACACTAATCCCATATTCCTACCACATCCCCAACTGTTCCTATATTTCCCTACCACCTGCCTACACTAGGGGCAATTGCTAATGGCAAATTTACCTATCAACCTGCAAGTCTTTGGTATGTGGGAGGAAACCGGAGCACCCGGAGGAAACCCACGCAAACACAAGGAGAACTTGCAAACTCCACACAGGCAGTACCCAGAATTGAACCCGGGTCACTGGAGCTGTGAGGCTGCGGTGCTAACCACTGCGCCACTGTGCCGCCCATGATGGTACAAAGTGACACACAGCCGATTCTTGTTCGCATTGAATTTCACAATGATGTTGGCCTTGCAATCCACAGCAAGATACCTGGCAGATAAAGAGGAAAATCAATATCAATCCAGAAATTCAAATCTGTGAGGTTCTGCATTCGAGTTTAGATCCAAGTTCCTCAAACCCTCTACAGAACCTCACCCATCCCTAGTTGTGTATATGTCAATAGTTTCTATGCAGATCAAGACAAGTCTTCCTTCCTAAGCCCCCCATTCCAAATTCTTCCCCAGCTATGAGGAGACACCCTTAACCCTGTCAGTGGGTGGGAAACATAACCTCGGAACTTGCCTGACATCACGCAGTGTCTGTAGCTCACACTCCAGCTCAATGACTCTGAGCTGAGTTCCTCGAGATATAGACATTTGCTGCAGATGTAGTTGCCCAGGATCATGATGCTCCCCACAAACCCCCACGTGCTGCAGTCGTGGCACACCATCTGCACTGCCAACTATTTTATATCCCTGCTTTGTTTATTTCATTATATAACTGAAACCAACTTAATGTTTGGCACTCCTTTTAAACTGCTTTCCCTCCCATTCATTTTCTCTGTTCCTTCTTTTTGTTTATTGCCTCCTTTGTTTCACTGTTTACTCAACCAATACTCATTATTCTTATATCTCAGCTTTGACTTCAAGGCAACCTCCAAACCCTTTCATGCTGCTCTTCTCTATTGAGTTATTTCTCATAATCTTGCCCTGGATCAGCTAAAGTCATGAAGCACTAAACTCAATTATATCATCAATCATACATGGGATGTGAAATAGATTAGTCATTTAGTTGCAGTTTCTCATGCACCACACCTTCTCTGATATCACTTGTTCAGACGTTTTCACTGATTCTCCCCTGTGTCACAGAGAGACCAGTCTTCGCCGCTCCACTCACGATTCACGGCCACTTCTCTCTGTTCCTCTCGCGATTTAAGGTTTCCTGCTTGGCTGTATATGAGCTGGCCCTGGTGTTAGCATGCTGGAGTCATGCTTAATACCAAGATATCAGGCACCCGTGATCCCATCATGGTATGTCCGACTCAACACATAAAGGGCACAAAATCCGGTAGCAGCCAGTACTTCAGGCGATATGGGCACCAGTTTCGAAGTGAAGTGGCGCCCGTGTCACTTCCACCCACCTGCAGTGTGGCACCAGATAAGAGCGTAGGTGTTACAAGCTTGGTTTGCAAGTATGCAGAGCAGGTAGATCATCAGCAGTCAGAACCTAACGCTGCTGTAATGCCAGTGCTGTCGCTTCAGATCTTGGTGGCCGAGTTACCATCCTCTTGTAAACACATAGAGTTGAACATGCGTTCAGCAGCACAAGGGAACACCCCCCACCCCATTTACCTGCCTGACACCACCCCCTGTGCCACCCCCCCACCCCCAGTGCCACAGTTGACATGGTTCGCCGTTCATTGCTGCATCCGGGAGGTGACAGAGGCTGTATGTCAGGAGGGGGTGCTGCAGATACGTGGCTTTGTGGGCACTGCATCTCAAGGCTGAGACGTATCAAAGCTGCAAAGCTTACCTTGACTCAATGTGCAGCTGGTGTGTGACTGCACCCAGCTCACCATGCTGGTATATGCCTGTTATTCTGGCAGCAGCATGATGCCTTCACCCTGCGCCACTCGGCTGTTCCAGAAAGTTCTCAGCCACAACATCAAACCAGACGATGCATGCTGGACAACAATGGTTACCCATTCTACATCTGGCTGATGTCTCCCTCCACAACCCAGCCACTCATCACCAGCCCTCATATAATGAGATCCACACTACTACAAGAAGCATCATTGGATTGCGATTAGATGCTGAAGCAAAGACTCTGCAGCCTCTGCCACTGTGGAAGAGCCCTCCAGCATTCACGTTCCGATTTCTGGCACTCAGCTGCATTCTCCACAACCTGGAAAGCACGAGAGCATAGCTCTTTCCACACCGGACTGGCAATGACCTCAGGAGGAGGAAGCAGCATAATCTCACCAGATTTCAAGAGCTATCCATTCCTGCTACTACTATCAAAATAATATCAAATATCAGAATAGCAGAATAATATCAGAAATACTCACTTCTGAAAAAATTTCAAGTTATTTTTTAAAAATCTCCCGCTGGAACCTACTGCTGGTTTCAAACATCACACTGCTGGGTGAGTGGGTGGTGATGCTAGCATGCAAAGTGTTGGACCATGATAACGTCACCATGCAAGTGTCGGGACACGATGATGCCATCACATGTCCATCTGTATGTGATGATTGTATGCATGCACAAGTGGGTTTTGCAGCTGATACAGGCAAATGGGCTTTCAGGTATGTTTTAAGGATGCCACTGCCTTCTCTGCACACTTGCAGACTTTATGCATGCGCAAGCCAGACTTTTCAGCAGCAACAATGCAGGGTATTCCTTCTCCACCTGTAAAATGGAGGATATGCCTTCTCCACATATAAAATGGGTGGAATTCCTTTGCTGCTCTGTACACAGTACACAAACCCTGATTTAGCCAGTGCAGATGATACAACATAGTTCTGCAGTTTGTGTGCCTGTAGAGTAGGTTCTATTTAACTTTAGTCCTTGAAATGTTGCTGCTAGGCAGTGTGGTAAGTGCCAGGAGACACTGGGACAATTTAAAAACAGGAAGGGGAAACAGGCTGTGCAGGATCCTGGGGTTACATTATGGGACAGTGATACTGGAACACACACACACACGCATGCACACGCATGCACACTGTACAGTCAGGATACATACAGCCACAATGTCAGTGACAATCCACACTGACATCAGTAGAAATCTAGAGAAAGAATCCCTAAAACATTCACACTCTCTGCCTCCTCCTGTGTTTGGGGTTTAGTGTGAGTAGTGTCATGATCCTGTTGTTTTTTTTCTCTCAGGAAATATACTGTGTGCCTTTAAGGCTGTAAGAGATCAGTACTTCTTTAAGACAGCAAGCTTCAGAAGTTACCAAGTAAAGGTGCATCTTGGTTGCCCTGGATACAACCATTCAGAGACAGAGAACAGGACATACAATGTTGCCATTTAACTTTGAAACTAGCTGAAAAAACTGGCTTTGCAGAGACTGTTGAAAGACAGATTGTTCTGACAGACACAGTTGTGCCAGCCTGTACTGAAGGAGAGATCTCTCAGTCAATTTAAACTGAAGGAAGCGAATTTTGACTGTTTATTTTTACCTCTCAAAATTTTAAAAGTTAAGCCAGACTGATTCTTTTGAAAGTGGTTGCAAATTGTTGATCTGCTGTGGTCATCGCTGGAAAGAAGAAGAGTTTGAAGCTTCAAATATTGAACTGAATTACTGAATGGCCTATCGATGAAGAACTGTTTTCCTTTTCTCATCGGACCCTGGAAGATTGCGAGTAGACATTGAATCAGAAGACTGTTCATCAGGATGCATAGATCTGAAGGATTTTACTGTTATTTCTATTTTTAAATATTGTTTTAACTAAGTAGTGTTTAAGATTTTTAATTTTTTCTATTAAACAGTTAATTTGTTGATATCTAAAGATACCTGGTTGCTTCGCCTCATTCAGGGGTTACCAGAGTGTTCAGTTTGGCTGTGGCTTTCTTTGATTTGGGAAAGCTTAAAGATATATGCTATGTGACCAGTGGAGTGACGGGACTGAATTGACAATGCACTGCTCCCACTGCAATCAGAATCATATATTTGGATTGGGGGCTTTGTCTTAAGCGATCGTGCCATAACAGTATTTTGGGATGAATGCTGAATCAGTGTTTGGTATTTTCAAACTGCAGTGATATTTCCAACAAAGGCGAGAGTTAGAGGTTTAAAATGGAGAGGGATCCTTCTCCACATCTAAAATGGAGAAGGAATTTTAAAATGTTGAATTCACATCAAACATCAAACACTCCCAGGGCAGACACAGCATGGGTTAAAGACATCCCCATCAAACACTCCCAGGACAGATACAGCACGGGGTTATATACAGAGTAAAGCTAAATAAAAAAAGGGTTAGAGACAAAGTGAAACTCCCCCTCAACTGTCCCAGCAACTACTCCCAGGGCGGCTACAGTGTGCACTTCTTTCTTTTGGGCCTCCTTATCTCGAGAGACAATGGGTAAGCGCCTGGAGGTGGTCAGTGGTTTGTGAAGCAGCGCCTGGAGTGGCTATAAAGGCCAATTCTGGAGTGACAGGCTCTTCCACAGGTGCTGCAGAGAAATTTGTTTGTCGGGGCTGTTGCACAGTTGGCTCTCCCCTTGCGCCTCTGTCTTTTTTCCTGCCAACTACTAAGTCTCTTCGACTCGCCACAATTTAGCCCTGTCTTTATGGCTGCCCGCCAGCTCTGGCGAATGCTGGCAACTGACTCCCACGACTTGTGATCAATGTCACACGATTTCATGTCGCGTTTGCAGACGTCTTTATAGCGGAGACATGGACAGTGTGCACTAGAGGCAGAGTAATATATCGTCTAAACTGTCCCATCAAATACTCCCAGGGCAGCGACAGTGTGTGGTAGATACAGAGTTATGTATCATCTAAACTATCCCATCAAAAACTTCCAGGCAAAGTACAGCATGGGTTTACATACGGATGAAGTTTCTATCAAAACTGTCCCATCAAACACTCCCAGGACAGGAGCAACATAGGGCTAGATACAGTGTAAAGCTCTCTCGAATTATCCCTCTCTTTCTCCTCCTCTGTCCAGATGGGAACAGCAATGGAGAGAAGCAGAGGGCTAAAGATGGAGATGAATTAACAGAGAGAGAGGGACATGTAACAACAGGCACACTGGAACACGAGAGGGCCATTTAGCTCCTCAAGTTTGTTCACCATTCAGTGAAACAATGGCTGATCTGCGGGCAAACTCTATATACCTGCCTTTGCCCCATATCCCTTAATACCTTTGTTGTATGATCGCCTCAAGTGTGATGTCCCTTTAAGAACTCAGTATGCTAATGAGCTAAGTGCCAGGAAGCAGTCATGTGACTAGGAGCCATAGTCACTCTGCAACTGTAACACCCTAACAAAGGTTCTGTACATAGTTTGCTCTGAATTGTATATACTAACTTAGCTGTTAATAAACCTGTTAGAGATCTTCAAAGAAACTGGAATCCACATACCTCATTCTGTAGCTTAAGATAACACAAAGAACACATGACAACCTTTGGCTGACAAAAATTGATCAATCTTGATTTTGAAATTAACACTTGATCTAGAATCAATTGTTATTTGCAGAATAGAGTTCCAAACATCTTTGTGTGAAGAAGTGTTTCCGAATTTCATTTCTGAAAGGTCTGGATGTAATTTTTTGACTACGCCCCTCGTCCTAGACTCCCCAACTAGTGGAAATAGATTCTCTCAATCTACCCTATCTGTTCCCCTTAACAGTTTGAAAACTTCAATCAAATAACCCCTCAACCTTCTAAATTCCAGGAAACACAATTCTAGTTTATGCCATCTTTCCTTATAGCTTAACGCTTGGAGTGCAGGTATCATTCTGGTAAATCCATGATCTACTCCATCTAGGGTTAATATATCCTTCCAAAGATGTGGTCACCAGAAGTGCTCACAGTACTACAGGTGTGGTCTAACCAGGGTTTTGTACAGCTGAAACATGACTTCGATTATTTTTTATTTTATTTTTTTATTTTTATTTAGAGATACAGCACTGAAACAGGCCCTTCGGCCCGCCGAGTCTGTGCCGACCATCAACCACCCATTTATACTAATCCTACACTAATCCTATATCCCTACCACATCTCCACCTGTCCCTATATTCCCCTACCTATACTAGGGGCAATTTATAATGGCCAATTTACCTATCAACCTGCAAGTCTTTTGGCTGTGGGAGGAAACCAGAGCACCTGGTGAAAACCCACGCAGACACAGGGAGAACTTGCAAACTCCATACAGGCAGTACCCAGAATTGAACCCGGGTCGCTGGAGCTGTGAGGCTGCGGTGCTAACCACTGCGCCACTGTGCCTCCTTGTATTCCCGTCCAACTTTTCATTAACCTTTTGATCATATTCTGTACCTGATATTTTAATGATCTGTGTACAGGAACCCCCAAGTATCTTTGGAACTCTACTGTTTCTAGCTTTTCACCATTTCGAAAGTAATCTGCTCTATCCCTTTTAGGTCCAAGGTGCATGACCTCACATTTGCTTACAAATGAAATCTATTTTCCACAAGATTTGCATATTCACTTAATCTATTAATATCTCTAGGTAATTGTACACTTCCATCTATACTGCTTACAATACTGCCGATCTTTCTGTCATCAGCAAATGTGGATATGTGGTTTTCTATCCCATCATCTAAATTGTTACTGAATACAGTGAATAGTTGAGGCTCCAACACAGGTCCTTGGGAGATACCACTAGTCTCATCTGGCCAATTAGAGTACTTGCTTATTATCCCTACTCTCTGTCTCTTGCCGCTCAGCCAATTCCCTAATTAGGTAAATAATTTCCCTTCAATTTCATGAGCTTTAATGTTAGTTAACAATCTCTTGTGAGGGACTTTATCTTCTGAAAGTCCATATAAATAGCATCCGTGCACATTCCCCTGTCCACTACTTTAATAATCTCTTCAAAAAATTCAGTTAGATTTGTCAGGTATCACCTACTCTTTACAAATCCATTCCAGCTCTCTCTGATCAGCTGCAAGTTTTCAAGGTGTTCATTCATGCTATCCTTAATTATAAACTCGAGCAATTTTCCAAAACAGATATTAGGTTAACTGGTGTAAAGGTCCCTGGTTGCCCTCTCTCACCAATCTTAAATAGCGAAGTGCACAATTTTCCAATTTAAAGGAACATTTCCTGAATCAAGAGAAATTGGGAGATGGAGTGAGAGGAACAAAGGGAGAGGGAGGGATAGAAATGCCGAAGGAAGAGCAGAGAGATAGAGTGAGGGATAGTGATGCAGAGGAAGGACCATAGAATAAGATGATGAGATTGGGATGGAGAGTGCCAGTCAGTGCTGCTGCTCAGATTCGCACAGCAGCCTGGAAGGTACCATGCAGGCCTTGCTCCATGATAAATAACACGTGGTTTAAACATTTATCAATTTTTAAACACTGAACAGACTGACCGCGTGCTACAACTAAATTTTAAAGGGAACATTGTGGTCTGCTGTGGTTCAGTGGGAAGCACTTTGCCTCTGAGCTAATAGGATGTGGGTTCAGGTCAGAGCACAAAATCTAGGCTGATACTCCATTGTTACGAAGAAGGGTCACTGACCCGAAACGTTAACTCTGCTTCTCTTTCCACAGATGCTGCCAGACCTGCGGAGTGATTCCAGCATTTCTTGTTTTTGCTCCACTGTTACTGTTGTGTTATGTTGCTTTAAATACATGTACAGAGAGTTGACGTGATCATTATGAAAAGAAATAATCTCACGTAGCATGTGAACATGCTAGTTGAAAGGTGTGTATCCACAAAGCTAGACGAGCCTCTTGAGTTCTCTGTAATATAGTTGTCATATATCTGCAGTAATCTGAGTTCTCAAATAAAACAAACCTATCTTTTGTTCATTCCAATTGTCTGGTTCCTTTGTGTACAGCAAACGAAGCAGCATGACAAAACAACAGCATTACAGTTAATACTAAGGGAGTGCTGTACTGTTGGAGGTGCAGTCTTTTGGGTGAGATGTTAAACCAAGGCCCTGTCTACCTTTTCAGGGTGCACATAAAAAAATCTAATGTCATTGTGTTGTGATGAGGAGGGCAGTTCTCCCCAGTGTCCTGGCCAATATTTACCCAGCAAATCCTTCCTGAGGTGCAGTACCTAGAACTGAATGCAGTATTCAATTGGGGTCTAACCAGAGCTCTGTACAGCTGGAACAGAACTATCACACTCTGTATTCCAGATCTCTTGAGATCAAAACCAACATTCCATTCACTTTTGTTTTGTATCTGTCAACTAGCTTTTAGTGATTTCAGTACATACTTTGACTTATATTTAGCTTCAGTATCCTGTGTGTAATGGCGTGTCTGCCTGCCTATTGCTCAATTCGACTCTACCTGCTCTGAGAGTGTTTAATGGGACTGTGTCGAGGGAGCTTTACTCTGTATCTAATTGGTGCTGTACCAGCCCTGGGAGTGTTTGATGGGATAGTGTAGAGGGAGCTTTACTCAGTATCTAACTGTTTTTTTTTCTACCTGCTGTGTTTGATGGGACACATTCATCTGCTGTCTACAGTCAACTATCAGGGTGTGATGGAGCAGAGTATGTACAGTACACAGTGGATCAAAGTGAACGATTCACTCCTGTCTGATACAGTACGGCCCACGTGTGTCTCATTATCAATAGTCGTTGTGACATCGTTGTTGATCATTATGATGTCACCGATGATGCAGGCCGGCCGCATTGTCAATAGTCACTCGAGAAAGAAATGTTGCCCTGGTATAACTGATCAACCTGCCTGCAATCCATGTAGTTCACAAGTTATGATCGGACATGAGCCCTTGTAATGATGCTGCATAAGGGAGATATTACAAGATCAGACTCCCATTGCTGAGGAGCTGATAAGGGAATCTGATGCAAGAAGGATCAGTGCACCCTCTCAGAAACACAGATTCATACAATCTACCCTTAAATCTGTATGAGTTTTCATTACCTCTCTGAAAAATAATTCTAAAAGCAATTTAACAATCAAAACACAAATGAATGATACAATCAGTTGCAAGGTCACCCTCACCATTGAGTTAATCACCTGCAAGGTCATGTGACAGCTCGAGCCACAAGACACTAAAGCAGGAAATAATGACATCATGGGTTTTACAAATAAAATCGTTGGCTGCTTGGTCATGGCCAAATCCATCAAAGTAGAAATCTGCAAAGTAAAGTCAACATAGGGCTGACATCTGTATGTGTGAGAACTTACTCCATTCACAGGAGTGAAGGAGCCCATGTTAGGGTGGAGACAAATACATAAATGTCGAAACAACAAATCGACAACATAACGACACTAATACTCATCATTATCTGTGAGTAAAATCAGAGCTCTGTGCTGTGTGTTTATCACTAGGGCACATTGTCTGAAACCATTGGTTTCAAACAGATTTTATTTGCATTGAGCTGAATTTATAAATAATTCAAGAGTAACAAGTTTATGCAGTATTTCCAAAAAGAATTGCTAATTAAATGGCTATTTTTGGAGATTACTGGATAGTTAGGAGGGAAAAGAAATTCAGAAAATAAACTGACAGCAAGAACAAAAGTAAACTTCTTCCAGCAAGGAGCATAAGACTCTGAGCCGACCACCAACAAATACATCTTATATTAAAGAACAAAAGAAGTGTTTGAATTCCAGTAAAATGGTGACTAACAGAATGCAATGCTCACTGAGCATGATTATAAACTTGCTCTCTGATCAAGGTGACTTTGTTAAACTCAGATTCTCTCAATCACTGCGAAAACTAAGATATATCAATTACCAAATTGTACTTAGATTCTGTCACAGGTACATTACCAAAAATAAATTGCCAGCAGAACAACACACTGCCTTACTAATGGCTATAACATGTATAATACAAGACAACATTGAAGACTTAGGCAAATCACTGGCTAAAAAGCTGTTAAAATTATCTTTGAAGGACACGACCGGTTTGGAGCATGTGATGAATGAACATCGGGAGGCAGCAAGTAGCCTCGTGGTTAGTCTGGGTGCCAAGTTTCCCATTGACATTTTCAACAAGATACAGTCAGTGTTCAAGTCTCGGCCACAAACATATTTCGACATGGTGCTGACAATGGCGAGGCTGTGTACAGTAAACGTGTATTGCACTGTACCCCTGTTAAAACCTGTCTTCAAAACTATGCTCCTCATCCTTCTGAAAGTGACAGATGGGGAAATGAAGCGGGCTTTCTGTGTTGCTTTGGGGCTATTTATTGAGAGCATTCTAGAATACCTCTCAAACACGGAGGAAAACCCAACGCAGAGACTAAATAAGAAGACGTTGGCCGGGATTTTATGTTGGGCAGACGGGAGCCGGCCACCAACTGAAAAATCGGTGGCGAACAAGCCTCTGCCTCGCCTGGGGATCCATTCCGTACTTTACGGGTCACCGGGCTTCATTTGTTCTGAGGTAGGACTTGCACCAATCAGTGGGCCGGCAGCTCTTAGTCCCAGCAGCGCCACCGGGAGCGGTGGCCACAGCTGGGACTGTAGCCCAGCTGAACAGAGAAAAGGACATGGATCCGGGAATAAAGGTAAGTTTTGGTTGCCTTGCCAGGGGTATTCGGTCGGGCCCCGGCAAGGAAAAGGTGGTTAGATGGGGGAAAGTGGGGTGCATTGGGTGTGCTTGGGATTGCGCGAGAGCCCTCCATCGGATACCCTGTGCCCGGTGATCAGGGCACCCCATTCAGGACGATTGGCAGCCGCCTGGTATTTCCAGACGCCTGGGTCCTTGGCTGCCCGCTTGCCATGCGTGAAATCCACGTGGAGGCAGGCAAAGGCCATTTCCCCCCCCCCATACGTAAAGTGGCGGCGGAGGCGGGATCAGGTCAGGAAGGCCTCCCAGAGCATTCTGCTCCATTTACGTCACCCCCCACACCCCCACCGCCACAGTCCCGCTTCCTGGGATGGCGTAAAATTCCGGCCATTGTACAAGATTTCTGAGACTTACAATTTACTTTTCAACTTTTGGCTGCCCATGAAAGAGCCCAAGGTGAGCATAGCAGTGATGGAAACAGTAGACCCGAAAATCCACTTACTGCCTCATGACAAACTGAAGAACTGAAGAAGGAGCTCCCCAACTTAATTACAAACATTCTCTCCATGTACCAGGGAACTTGCCCTGATCCTCGTGTCACTAAGAGTCTGTGCAGTGTACTTCGCACTGCCATAGAATTGAACAGTGAAGTAATCATGACACAACTGCAGAGTCTGCAGAACAGTTTACACAAACACATCTGTGTTGTGATGGAACAACCCATCAACCCATCTTCTGAGAAGCAACTATATGAGATCCTTTGCTGCTTCAGAGTTCTAGCTCCAGCCTTTACTGACCAGATCCTAGATTTCCTGGCAATTGATAACGACCAAGTTCAACTTGGGACACTGGTTGTGCTGATTTACCTTATTGATTGATAATGTCCCATCAAACATGGAAAGTGGGAAGAATCAGATTATGACCAGCCTACAACAATCATTTTCATCTGAGAGTAACAGAGTGAAGGGACTACTTGCCAGGTTAATATACACAATGGCCAGTCACAATTACCTGGAGCTAGAAGGAGGAAAGGAGATGGTGGAATTTATCATCCAACAGTGTGCTCTGCCCATGGAGGAGAATGAGAACAGAGAAATCAAAGAGCAACTCAGCAACTATATGGTGGATCTAGGAAGAAAGAAACTGAAAGCTGAGAGGATAGAATGTGGTCTTAATTCTGAAGACCATCCAAATCTTCCTGAGCCTCGCACACTGCTTGTCTGTCTATTGACTGTGTCTTCAGCTCTGTATCAGGGAAAAGACAGAGGTGCTGCTGCTCTGAATTTGCTACACATCCTGGGAAAGAACATCCACCCAGCAGCAATGAGAGTATGGGACAAGGAACTGCCAACTTTAGTTGATTTTCTGTGGGAGAATTCAGAGCATTCCAATCTGCAGAATGATTGGGAAGAAAAACTGTTGGTGCTTTTGTCCCAAACTCTGGAAGCAATCACAGAGGAGACGTGGATCATCCAGCTCATTGTAGAAATGACCAAGCAAGTTCACATGTATCATCTTTTTTTGTTGGAGAAAGGTTTTCTGTACAAGTGTTTGGAAAGAGCGCTCCAACTGACCCAGGATAAAGAAATCGTGAAGAAAAGACATCAGGAAATGATACAGAGTGTTCAGCACAATGAAGATGCCGAGAGAGACGGGGTAGCTTCTGGTATTGGTAACTGTGCTTTAACCCACTTAGACACCACGCTCAGTGTGCTGAAGGATTTCACCAACTTAAAAACCTCTAAGACAACAAGTATCTTCCACCTGATTAAGAACCAAGGTGATGACGAAATAATAAAAGTGAAAAGCATGCTCATTTTATGCTATGGGCAAATAATATCACATTGCCCTGGTGATCTCATTCTGCCCAGAATAGAAACAGAAATTCTCCTCAATGTGCTGAGCAATTATAACATTAAGATATTTGGACACAAAGTTGAGGTGAAGGACTTGACACTTAAATTAAATTTGATGAAGGCAGTGATGCTGTTGGCCAATGTTATCCATCCCAATGAAGAGCACACTTCCTACACTCTCACCAGAAAGGCAGAATTGCTGAGCTGCATGCAGGAGTTGATCATGGCTGAACCAACAGAGACATTGACCACTTCAGTTCGAAAGTCTGCCATAGTTGCCTGTACATCCCTCATAAAACTGGAGCCTTCATTTGATGTTAACAGTGAGCTGATTACTGTTTGTGTCAACAGTGTCTTCAACTTGCCAGCTTTGGAGCCCTGCAGTGTCAATGAAAGTACAAATATGGACATTGTAGAGAGACAGAAACTTTACAGTGAGACACTGGCTTCTCTGCAGCAATTTCTGAAGCAATGCCTTGTATTGGATTTGTCTCCTGATGGGCTTCAAGCTCTATTTAAGAACATGGAGACTGGGATCCAATCCACAAAGGAGCATGACCGAGAAACAGCAATGGAGACCACTTTACAGCTGGTGACATTTTATCTGAATAACTTTGACATGAGCAAGAAGGTTCCATCCAATGATGTTGTGATTATTATTGGGTGTGTCACACTTCAATGTGCAGATCCATCGCATGTTGTAAGGGAGTCGGCCAGTAAAAGTTTGTATGTATTAGTTTATATCCAATTACATCTTGAAGGGTTTCCTATGGGTCATCAAGATAAGGAAGTGGAGCACCTGAAAACCATCAAAATCGGGTTAAATGAACTAAGCGATCAGGCCTTCTTTCAAACGTGCACCGATGTTGGGAATGTTTTATCAAAACGCATAGCTAATGATCAGTTGGACACTCTACTCTTCACTATCTTTAATGGACTAACAGACAAGCAATGGAATGTTTCCTATGCAGCCTCCATTGTCACAAATATCCTCATTAAAAAACGGCTGCATTTGCTGACAATGCCACCACTAGATGGTGCTGCAATGGCACATGTGCAACTACAGCCTATGCCACTAAAATGTCACAGTCTGCGACGTCAGGCAGCTGCCAGGACTAAAGATGGCGCTGCTCAAATAATCACACGATGACAACCGAAACACATGGCAGCACACAATGGCCGGCCAGGAGGGAGGGAACGGGCCGGGGAGGGGAGAGGAGGGAGCAAGCTGGCCGGGGAGGGGAGAGGAGGGAGCGAGCTGGCTGGGGAGGGGAGAGAGCGAGTGGGCCAAGGAGGGGAGGGAGGGAGCGGGCCAAGGAGGGGAGGGAGGGAGCGAGCGGGCCGGGGAGGGGAGGGGAGGGAGCGAGCTGGACGGGGAGGGGAGGGAGGGAGCGGGCCGGGGAGGGGAGGGGAGGGAGCGAGCTGGCCAGGGTGGGGAGGGAGCGAGCGGGCCGGGGAGGGGAGGGGAGGGAAGGGACCAAGCTGGCCAGGGAGGGGAGAAAGCGAATGGGCCGTGGAGGGGAGGGAGGGAGAAAGCGGGCCGGGGAGGGAGCGAGCTGGCTGGGGAGGGGAGGGAGTGAGCGGGCCAGGGAGGGGAGTGAACGAGTGAGCGGGTGGGTGAGCCAACGGTCAGGCGTGTGGCAAGTGGGCAGTGAGCGAGCAGTCGGGGGAGGGGGGCAGCGGTGAGCGAGCTGGCCGGGGGCTGTGAACGAACGGGACGGGGCCTGTGAGTGAGCGGGCGGGGGGCTGTGAGCGAGCGGGGAGGTGAGCGAGCAGGCGGGCGGCGGGGGTCGGGAGCGGCGGCGGAGGGAAGGAGGACTGCGCACCCACCACCAGCAAGGTTTTCGGCCAAGCTCTCCCCGCATTCGCTCTCTCCCCGCTCCCCAGACCCCCTCTCCCCCCACCCCAGCTGTCTCCCTGCTCCCCAGACTCCCTCTCCCCCCACCCCTGCTCTCTCCCCGCTCCCCAGACCCCCTGTCCCCCCACCCATGCTCTCACCAGCCTAGATCCCCCCACCATCTGCCCGTGTTACGCAATGACATCATCTGCGCATGTGCCAACCAGTCCTGGCACTGCGGAACGCAGCGCATGCGCAGAGGGTGGGATCCAATCTGCGCATGTGCACAAATTGGCACAGTCAGATGATGTAAGCTGCTGGATGCATTGTCAGTAATCAATTTGTTAAAAAACGTGGAGCCAGTCTGGCAGACATTCCTTGAACAATCAAAGTGTTGTACAGTCACTTACACTCAACTATTGAGCCACGGGTGACATGCGCAATGACTTATTCCATCTCCATTCTAGCGTCACACAATCTGCCAGCAGTTTTGTCCACGCTCCTCACTTACCCTGTTCCATTTGACAGACACGTCAGCTCCGTTTGGAATTCGCTGACAGAGAAGACACATTTCTCGGGTTTCTCATGGACAATGCACCACCAGATTATTACAGATCACCCGCTGCAGATCAGATTTGTGATGATGTTATTGCCTTGCTGTCAGATCCCGTGCAACATGTGCGAATGAAAACAGCCAAGGCAATACGATACCTCTGCATGTATTAGGGACCATCAGACTGAAATTATTGTAAGAAATTTGTTATTATTGTGATTGGAAAGTGTTGGAACAAAGTAGAGGAGCTCAATGTCAAATTGGTCAAAAGATGGAAAACATCACCATGGAAACAATCTGAGCTGTTCTACAAAGAACACAAAGCCTCCAAATGGAGATTTATCGGATTTTACCCTATTCTGTAAACTAATTCAGTATTTGAGGCATTTTTGCTGGAATTATTTTCATCAAAGAGCTCAAACCTCACTTCATAGAAAATTGTTTTTTGAATAAAGATCTTATTGTAAGAACTGTCTGCCTTCATTTTATTAATTCAGGAAACACTTTTAAGTTTTCCTTCCTTTCTTTGTGTTTTTACTTTAGATCCATGCACACAGCCCATCCCATTCTCCAGCTGAGATGAAATGTGGATAACCTGCTCCCTGGTGTCAGGCAGTGCCATTCTACAGTGACTCGTGCTGCCTCTCCCTCCTATTTTACTCACTGTGGATAGGCGCTGCACAAAGAACAGCCAGGCGCTTTGCAAATGACTACTGACAACACCTATGCAGTCGTACTCAGCTGGCCTCTGACACCGGAAACATCAAAGGAATGCATGATGGCATTATACATGATGGCCAACCATCAAGAGGATCGCCCCCCTCAAGTCTAAATCAGGGGACACGATCACTGACCATCGCAAGCAAATGGACCGTTGGGTGGAGCACAACCTAGAACTGTACTCCAGGGAAAATGGTGTCAATGATACCGCCCTCAATGCAGCCCAGTCTCTGCCTGTCATGGATGAGCTGGACGAACAGCCAACAATATCGGAACTCAGTGATGCCATTGATTCTCTAGCCAGTAGAAAAGCCCCGGGAAAGGACAGCATTACCCCTGAAATAATCAAGAGTGCCAAGCCTGCTATACTCTCAGCACTCCCTGAACTGCTATGCCTGTGCTGGGATGAGGGAGCAGTACCACAGGACATGCGCGATGCCAATATCATCACCCTCTATAAGAACAAGGGTGACCACGGTGACTGCAACAACTACTGTGGAATCTCCCTGCTCAGCATAGTGGGGAAAGTCTTTGCTCGAGTCGTTTTAAACAGACTCCAGAAGCTGGCTGAGCGTGTCTACCCTGAGGCACAGTGCGGCTTTCGATTAGAGAGATCCACCATTGACATGCTGTTCTCCCTTTGTCAGCTACAGGTGAAATGCTGCGAACAACAGATGCCCCTCTACATTGCTTTCATTGATCTCACCAAAGCCTTTGACCCCGTCAGCAGACGTCTTCTCTTCAGACTAATGGCAAAGATCGGATGTCCACCAAAGCTACTAAGTATCATCACCTCATTCCATGACAATATGAAAGGCACAATTCAGTACAGTGGTGCCTCATCAGACCCCTTTCCTATCCTGAGTGGCGTGAAACAAGGCTGTGTTCTCGCACCTATACTGGGATCTTCTTCTCCCTGCTGCTCTCACATGCGTTCAAGTCTTCAGAAGAAGGAATTTTCCTCCACACAAGATCAGATTGCAGGTTGTTCAACCTTGCCCATCTTACAGCGAAGACCAAAGTAAGGAAGGTCCTCATCAGGGAACTCCACTTTGCTGACGATGCTGCATTAACATCTCACACTGAAGAGTGTCTGCAGAGACTCATCGACAGGTTTGCGGCTGCCTGCAACGAATTTAGCCTAACCATCAGCCTCAAGAAAACGAACATCATGGGACAGGACGTCAGAAATGCTCCATCCATCAATATCGGTGACCATGCTCTGGAAGTGGTTCAAGAGTTCACCTACCTAGGCTCAACTATCACCAGTAACCTGTCTCTCGATGCAGAAATCAATAAGCGCATGGAAAAGGCATCTGCTGCTATGTCCAGACTGGCCAAAAGGGTGTGGGAAAATGGTGCACTGAAGCGGAACACAAAAGTCCGAGTGTATCAAGCCTGTGTCCTCAGTACCTTGCTCTACAGCAGTGAGGCCTGGACAACGTATGTCAGCCAAAAGCGACATCTCAACTCATTCCATCTTCGCTGCCTCCGGAGAATCCTTGACATCAGGTGGCAGGACCGTATCTCCAACGCAGAAGTCCTCGAGGCAGCCAACATCCCCAGCATATACACCCTAGTGAGCCAGCGGCGCTTGAGATGGCTTGGCCATGTGAGCCGCATGGAAGATGGCAGGATCCCCATGGACACATTGTACAGCGAGCTTGTCACTGGTATCAGAACCACTGGCCATCCATGTCTCCGCTTTAAAGACGTCTACAAACGTGGCATGAAGTCCTGTGACATTCATCACAAGTCGTGGGAGTCAGTTGCCAGTGATCGCCAGAGCTGGCGGACAACCATAAAGGTGGGGCTAAAAAGTGGCGCGTCGAGTAGACTTAACAGTTGGCAGGAAAAAAGACAGAAGCGCAAGGACAGAGCCAACTGTGTAACAGCCCCGACAAACAATTTTATCTGCAGTGCCTGTGGTAGAGTCTGTCACTCTAGAATTGGCCTTTATAGCCACTCCCAGGCACTGCTCCACAAACTACTGACCACCTCTCGGTGCTTACTCATTGTCTCTCGAGACAAGGAAGTCAAAGAAGAAGAAGAAGAAGAAGAAGAACGATAGGCTCTACCTTCAGCTTAATTCCCTCCCCCTCCCGACAGCCCAGTGGAGTCAAAAGGTTCAAACATACTGTTCAAGACCTCTTGGTGTCGTTGTTTGAACCACCGACATGTTCACCCACCGATCCTTTTTTCCATTTGTTCATGGGATGTGGGAGTGACTGGTAAGGCCAGCATTTATTGCTCATCATTGGCCTTGAGAATGTTCTTCAGTTTTGTGAAGCAGGAAGAAGTTCCCAAAAGAACCACGTGTGCTTTGAAACCTAATATACCAAGGAACTGGTGGGTTGTGTGTGGAAAACTGTCATGTTTATTCTCAGTCAGTATCCAAAATGGCTGCAAACCTTCCATTACCAGATTTCTGCTTTTATCAGTTTTTATAGTGTAATATCACTTTCCACCAATACTCTTTATTGATAAGCTGACTGTATGGGTAGAATTTTATCATGACAGACCCACGAGCAGTGGGGAGGTTAGTATCGGGTCAGGTATACATCTGTTCTGTCAGTGGGATTTGCCCAGCCACAGCATTAGCATCCCACTCCCAGGCTTCTGACCAATCAGTGTGGGTGTGATGAAAACCCGCACTCGGTGAATGAAGGATCTCTGTTTAAAGGGATCCCACTGGTGGTCAGAATGGCTGCAGGATACCTTGTTTGTGAAGGCTGCTGAAGGCCAACCAGGGGTGATGCCACATTGGATTTGGTACTGGGAAATGAACCCGGCCAGGTGTTAGATTTAGATGTAGGTGAGCACTTTGGTGATAGTGATCACAATTCGGTTAGGTTTACCTTAGCGATGGGCAGGGACAGGTATATACCGCAGGGCAAGAATTATAGCTGGGGGAAAGGAAATTATGATGCGATTAGGCAAGATTTAGGATGTGTAGGATGGGGAAGGAAACTGCAGGGGATGGGCACAATCGAAATGTGGAGCTTATTCAAGGAGCAGCTACTGCGTGTCCTTGACAAGTATGTACCTGTCAGGCAGGGAGGAAGTTGTCGAGCGAGGGAGCCGTGGTTTACTAAAGAAGTTGAAGCGCTTGTCAAGAGGAAGAAGAAGGCTTATGTTAGGATGAGACGTGAAGGCTCAGTTAGGGCGCTTGAGAGTTACAAGCTAGCCAGGAAGGATCTAAAGGGAGAGCTTAGAAGAGCGAGTAGAGGACACGAGAAGTCATTGGAGGATAGGATCAAGGAAAACCCTAAGGCTTTCTATAGATATATCAGGAATAAAAGAATGACTAGAGTTAGATTAGGGCCAATCAAGGATAGTAGTGGGAAGTTGTGTGTGGAATCAGAGGAGATAGGGGAAGCGTTAAATGAATATTTTTTGTCAGTATTTACAGTAGAGAAAGAAAATGTTGTCGAGGAGAATACTGAGATACAGACTACTAGGCTAGATGGGATTGAGGTTCACAAGGAGGAGGTGTTAGCAATTTTGGAAAGTGTGAAAATAGATAAGTCCCCTGGGCCAGATGGGATTTACCCTAGGATTCTCTGGGAAGCCAGGGAGGAGATTGCAGAGCCTTTGTCCTTGATCTTTATGTTGTCATTGTCGACAGGCATAGTGCCGGAAGACTGGAGGATAGCAAATATTGTCCCCTTGTTCAAGAAGGGGAGTAGAGACAGCCCTGGTAATTATAGACCTGTGAGCCTTACTTCGGTTGTGGGTAAAATGTTGGAAAAGGTTATAAGAGATAGGATTTATAATCATCTTGAAAAGAATAAGTTAATTAGCGATAGTCAGCACGGTTTTGTGAAGGGTAGGTCGTGCCTCACAAACCTTATTGAGTTTTTTGAGAAGGTGACCAAACAGGTGGATGAGGGTAAAGCCATGGATGTGGTGTATATGGATTTCAGTAAGGCATTTGATAAGGTTCCCCACGGTAGGCTATTGCAGAAAATACGGAAGTATGGGATTGAAGGTGATTTAGTGCTTTGGATCAGAAATTGGCTAGCTGAAAGCTAGAAGGTGGTCGTTGATGGCAAATGTTCATCCTGGAGTTTAGTTACTAGTGGTGTACCGCAATGATCTGTTTTGGGGCCACTGCTGTTTGTCATTTTTATAAATGACCTGGATGAGGGTGTAGAAGGGTGGGTTAGTAAATTTGCGGATGACACGAAGGTGGGTGGAGTTGTGGATAGTGCCAAAGGATGTTGTAGGGTACAGAGGGACATAGATAGGCTGCAGAGCTGGGCTGAGAGATGGCAAATGGAGTTTAATGCGGAAAAGTGTGAGGTGATTCACTTTGGAAGGAGTAACAGGAATGCAGAGTACTGGGCTAATGGGAAGATTCTTGGTAGTGTAGATGAGCAGAGAGATCTTGGTGTCCAGGTACATAAATCCCTGAAAGTTGCCACCCAGGTTAATAGGGCTGTTAAGAAGGCATATGGTGTGTTAGCTTTTATTAGTAGGGGGATCGAGTTTCGGAGCCACGAGGTCATGCTGCAGCTGTACAAAACTCTGGTGCGGTCGCACCTGGAGTATTGCGTGCAGTTCTGGTCACCGCATTATAGGAAGGATGTGGAAGCTTTTGGAAAGGGTGCAGAGGAGATTTACTAGGATGTTGCCTGGTATGGAGGGAAGGTCTTACGAGGAAAGGCTGAGGGACTTGAGGTTGTGTTCGTTAGAGAGAAGGAGGAGGAGAGGTGACTTAATAGAGACATATAAGATAATCAGAGGGTTAGATAGGGTGGATAGTGAGTGTCTTTTTCCTCGGATGGTGATGGCAAACATGAGGGGACATAGCTTTAAGTTGAAGGGTGATAGATATAGGACAGATGTCAGAGGTAGTTTCTTTACTCAGAGAGTAGTAGGGGCGTGGAACGCCCTGCCTGCAACAGTAGTAGACTCGCCAACTTTAAGGGCATTTAAGTGGTCATTGGATAGACATATGGATGAAAATGGAATAGTGTAGGTCAGATGGTTTCACAGGTCGGTGGAACATCGAGGGCCGAAGGGTTTGTACTGCGCTGTAATGTTCCATGTTCTATGTTCTATGTTCTATGAAATGGAAGACAGATGAGGGAAGTGTTCCCCCCTCAACACACACGTTCTCTGACTCTTCCCTGGAGGTGATGCTGGAGGCATTGAGGGCCAGAAGGGAGGTGCTTTTTCTTCTGGGTGGGAAGAACAGGACAGCCACCCAAACTAAACCAGCATGGCTGGAAGTTACAGAGGCTGTTCGCAGCAGGAGTGTTGGGCCCAGAACCTGGACATAGTCTTGGAAAAGGTCTAATAACCTCATTCAGTCAGGAAAGGTGAGTGTTGTAGCAGTTTCAGATGGCATCCATCACTCTGTGACTTCTCCAGCACTGCTGTCACTGTGCGTCAGTGGAGGAGGTAGTGAATGTTGAAGGTGGTGGATGAGGTGCTGATCAGGCGTGCTAATTTGTCCTGGATGGTGTCAATCTTCATGAGTGTTGTTGGAACTGCATCCATCCAGGCAAGTGGAGAGTATTCTATCACACTCCTGACTTGTGCCTTGTCGCTGGTTGACAGTCTTGAGGGAGTCAGGAAGTGAGTTATTAGCTACAGAATTCCCAGCCTCTGACCTGTGACATTGAAGGTTACTACAGCACTGAATTCCTATGCCTCAGGGATTCCAGGGATCTTCTGGAGATATCTGTGAGTCTGTGGATCATCACCACATCAAAGTGGTCACCAATGCTGTGTTCAAGGATTCTAGCTAATATGAGCAGTTTCACATTGATCCGGACAGTCAGACTGAAGGGCTATAGGATTCGGAGCCATCACAGGATTCCCCTAGTGCATCAAGGCTCCCACAGGCCAGGCAGCAGCCTTCATCAACAGGAAGGGCTGCCACTTGGTCAATATACAATTGGTCTGCGAAAACCCAACTGATCCTTGAGGTATGTGCAAGTGAAAGCTGCCACAAAGCCTATGTGCTAAAGCAGTCCCAGGTACCTGACCTTTTCAGGTCCCCAGCGCACTTTCAAAGATAGATACTTGGTAACATGGGCTTACCACTGAAGAGATGGCTATTTATGCCTGTGCAGAACCTAAGCATTGAGACAGAGGAGAGATACCAACAGCTGCCACAGGACAACTCAAATGGCCATTGAGCAGGCCATAGGCCTTCTGATGATGTGGTTCAGATATCTGGATAGATCTGGTGGAGACCTTCAATATATGCTGGCAAGGGTCTCATATAACATGGTGCTCTGCTGTACTCTGAACAACGGCGATCCAGAGGGGTGAAACTTTGAACTATGAGGACTTCCTGGAGTGCAATGCCTCCTCAATTGTTGAGGCACAACATGATGAAGGCCACAAGGGAGTGCAGGCAAGGTACTCTGAGATATGCACAAGGGAGGCTTGTGACTTCTAATTCAGACATGTTTCAGCAGCAAACTTCTTTATCATGCCACTAAGCCAATTTTGGATCCTTCTGTCAAAATGCATCACCACACACTTCTCTGTACTTAATGCCATCTGCCATTTGTCTGCCCATTCTACCAGTTTATCCATTTCCTGTTGCTGTCAATTGGTATCATCCTCATTGTCTGCTGCACCTTCAAGTTTGGTATCATCAGCAAATTTGATATAGCATTAAGCATAGCCAGAGTCCTTTTTTGTCCATTTTCCCAGCTTTCTCTGCTCTGCCTTCCAAACTCACTTGCAAATTTTCTTCCATTTCCAGCTCTGCTTTTCTCCTTCTGAACCATCTCAGCTTTCCATACCTCTGCCAAGCTTGTTTAAACCCTCCCCAACGTCACTAGCAAACCTGCCCGTGAGCATATTGGTCTCGGCCCTGTTGACTAATTGGATAGGGCACAGGCACGATGGACCAAATGGCTTTCTTCTATGCTGTTTGTTTTATGATACCCACCACTTTGCAGGAAAAAAAGTTGATAGCATCTGTCTCATTTGAGACTTAACATTAATTCTGTGCCTTCTACTTCTGTGCTGTCAGTCGGAATGGCGTGAGTCATGCTTAGCAACTTGAAGCATCCTTGTAAACAATTGTGCAGTTGTATAAAAGGAAAACCATGACAGATGCTATCACAAAGGATTGCAGTGTGAGGTTAACACATGTAAGTAAAATTTTGAATATTGCTTCTGTGTACAGTGCTAGCATTCTTGATTTTTATTTTAGTGGTAGGAACATCATTGCCTCTACGGACAGAGCTAATAAAAGCCAAGTCTCAAAATTGACTTGAAGAAGACCAGGGGATTTATCGCCAATATTCTGGTCAATATTTATCCCTCAAACAATATACTAAAACAGATTACCTGGCCATTACCATATTGCTGTTTGTGGAACCTTGCTGTGTGAGAAATGGTTTCCTGAATTACAAACGTGATCACATTTCAAAAGTGTCTGATGCAACATAAATGAGATGCATGGAGTTCAGTTGATTGAAGATCTTAAAACAGGTTTATTAACAGCTAACATGTATATACAGTGCAGAGCTATCTATTTACAAGACTTGCCTCTTGGCTTTACAGTTACAGAGTGAGACTGGCACATAGTCACATGACCATGTCCTAGTCCTTAGCTCATTAGCAGAATAAGATCTTAAAGGGACATCACTCTTAAAGGCAATCACACAACATCCATTGGCTGTAAAGCACTTTGGGATATCCTGAGGTTGTGAAATGTGCTATTTAAATGCACGTTTGTTCTCTCTTTCTAAGTCACTTATGTAAACCAATAGTTTTGTCATTGCACTTTACAGAGCTGAGCTGAAGCTGAGGATAACTTTTCCTTTGAAAGGGACGATCTCTTTACCAAGGTGCACTGTAACAGGGTTTCAGACGGTCAATTGGATTTCGGTGTACATCGAAGTGCTGTGATTAAAATGAGAGCAAAGTAACTTAAGGCAAAGCATCCAAAGCAATTAAAAATATCATTCTATTCCCACATGACATTATGAAAGCTAGAACGGGGATTTACTGTTACATTATTAACTTTCATCCCCTGCGTGTAATTGTGACCAATGTGCTTAATGTAATCCTGTGAGAGAGAGTGCAGCTGTCTGTTTCACAATTATACAACATATTCCCTGGGACATGATATAAATTCATGATCGGCATAACATTACTCGACTTTAACAATTCCTATTCCCTTCGGGATTCTGCTGCCATCTGGACTCACTATTTTCGGATGATTCACCTGTGAGACTTGGCTCTCTTTGAGCTCTGGTGCAAACTAGCTGTGACAGTGTCATGATTCTGGTACCAGACTAGTAATCCAGCGATCAGGAGTTTGAATCCCACTCTGGAAGTTTTGAAATTGAATTCCATAAATCTTGTCATTTGTGGGCTGGTAGAAAAAAACTGATCCTAAAAGCTGCAGGATGGTTGTGTAAATAAATCCACTGGTTCGCCAGTGTCCTTTAAAGGAAAGGAACCTACTCCCAATTTGGTGTGATTTACACCTGCCTCCAACCCCACGTTATTTGGTAATAGTAAAAGGGAGGTTTGCAGTTGGAGGTGAGAGATCCTGTTCCATGTGATCCAGGACTGTGAGAGATGTCACATGTTTGAAACTATATCACAAGTAAAATATTTTTTAACTTGCATTCATAATTTATGCTGGGTTCAGAAAGACCAAGTGGACCCAGCTCAGAGCCAACTCTGGTTGCCTTGGAGAAAGATTCAGGACACAGCTCAGACAGCTGCACCCCGAAATACACTGCTCACAGTGGTAAAGCACAGTGGTGGAGAGACACTGATACAAACCTCAGTGATCATCTGTTAGGCCAATAGACCCTGACACCAGTGCTTACAAATTGAAAGATAACCATAAAGATCAGCAAACAGAATTGATTAAAATAATTCCCCCAATAAATTGCCTGTATAATAGATCTGGGTTAAGTGAAAAGTAATAGTGGTTGCACAGATTGCAATGTGATTTCACTATAGGATTGAGAATGAATACAGAGAATCATTGTGTTCCTCTGGATGTTGGCACTGGAACAGGATGAAGTATCAGTGCAATGGAAAATGCACAGAATGGTGTGCTTCTATCTGTGTTCAATTTGTTCCGTCTGGACAACTCTTGCTAACTTGCTGATAAGAATCACAAATTCCAAGTAAGGAGCTTAACTCTGGTTTCTGGAAATTGACTGCAGTATAGTCAGTGTAAAAGGTAATGTATATTGTGCAGCACAGGACAATTAAAGGAAACACAGATTGTCTATACAAGATGGGAGAGCCATAGTTAACTGTACAGCTGCTGTGTGTACCTAACTGGATAGACAGACAAATACCAGCTCCTTCACCACCCACACACAGGCTGTCCCATTCTCAAATACCATCTCCTCGAACACTAACACACCTATAGCCAGTCCCACTTGTTGTATATCTGGTTGGTATGCTGCCACCTTGTCATTAGTCTAGCTTAGATAGATTTTTTAGTCTTGAGTACTTAAAACATTAACCTTTATTACATTATAAGGGTGTATTGGGTGTTCAGATAGAGGTAGTACCCTTGTATTTTCAGTCAGCTACATCCTATTTGTAGGATGGACTGGAATAACTGGTCCTCATCTCTACCCAGCTCTCACTGCTGGCTCCAAGGGCTACACCCCAGTACACCATCTCAGCTGACAGGCGAAATGTAATGAAGGGAGAAATGATGAACTTGAGTCTTTCGTGATAAAGGCAACGGCTAGAGCAGAAGGATTCCAAGCGGTTTAAGTGACCATCATTTTTAAACCAAAGGCGTACCACACCATATTGCGTGGACTACAGTTGTTGGTATACCAGCTATGGATAAAATAGCAAGGGAAGGAGGGTCCCTTCCAACCTTAGTTGGCAACCTAACTAGGAGAGGGAAACTCTGAATCCAAACCTACAGCTTGGAGACCTTGCTGCCACCATCCCAGTTCACTGAGCCATGACAGATGAGCTCCACGCTTAAAAGGTGGGGTCAGTCAGCACAAACTTTACTCCACCTTAAAGCACCACTGCGCAGGCAGGAAGGAAATCCATCCACCCCAACTATAACTCAACAAGTAAGTCCTGTAGTGACTGGAAAGGGGCGAAAATGGCAAGTGCAAGATGGCACTGGCAGCTGCAGTTCCAATCCGACATGCAGACAACTCAGGATATTGTTCGGTTTTGATGATGACCTAGAGATGACATCATCACCGTAGCACCCTGAGTGACCAAGCAGCCTTTTTGAAGGATAGCACTGCTTGCTCCTGAATTGGAGAGGAGCTTAGAAAAGGTGGCCTCAACAAATGCTGATCTCCCTACCACCCAGTTGGCTTGCTGCGGTCAATGGGCATCTCTTAATGCAGTTAAACTACGACAGAGAAGGAAACGCAAACTCCTAACCTCACTTCAAAAGGTCGGGAAAGAAGAAAAATTCTGAAACTCGCCTGCTGGAATGTGAGAACAATGCTCGACTCTGGTGATAACAGCAGCCCCCAACGACGCTCAGTCCTGGTGGCCCATGAGCTAGCCAGACTAGACATTGATATTGCTGCCCTGAGTGAGGTCCGCTTCTCAGAGCAAGGCAGCCTAACGGAACACAATGCTGGCTACACCCTGTATTGGACAGGTAGACCTCAAGGTGAACAACGCCTCTTCGGTGTCGGCTTCATGGTGAAGAAGACTATCGCCACTAAACTTCCAAGCCTGCCAATTGGCCATTCAGAATATATCATATTCCTGCGCCTGCCCCTCCAACACCAGCAGCATGCAACCCTCATCAGTGTTTATGCTCCAACCCTGAAGACTAACCCAGCTGACAAAGATAAGTTCTACACAGATCTCTGTGCACTCATCCAGAATGCCCCTCCCAAGGACAAAATTGTCGTCCTTGGTGATTTCAACGCCAGAGTGGGCCGTGACAGCCTGGCATGGAAGGGAGTGCTCGGAAACCATGGAGTTGAAAACTATAATGTAAACTGACGTTTACTCTTGGAGCTCTGTGCAGAAAAGCAACTGTCCATAACCAACACCTTCTTTCAACAAAAAGATCGCTTCAAGACCACATGGATGCATCCCCACTCTAAACACTGGCACCTGATAGATTACATTTTGGTGTGCCAGTGTGACCTAAAGGACGTCCTGCATACTAGAGTGTTGCCCAGTGCTGACTGTCATACAGACCACAGGCTCATTCATTCAAAGCTGAACTTCCACTTCAAGCCAAAGCCCAAGAACAGGCCTGGAGACAAACAGTCAAAGAAATTTCGAGTCAGCAACCTGCAAACCTCATCTTGCAGAGATAGATATCAAGCAACCTTACAGACTAGACTGGAACATCCTGATTTCACTGCTGATTCCACTGCAGAGGAACTCTGGGAACACGTCAAAGCTGCTGTACTGGATATTTCCAACGACGTTTTCGGACCCAGCACCAAGTAGAATCGGGACTGGTTTGATAAAAATGAGAAGGAAATTCAAGATCTGCTAAAAATAAAAAGGTCAGAACATTAGACTCACCTGGCTCAGCCAGCCAGCCAAGAGAAAAAGACAGCCTATCGTCAAGCATGCAGCACCCTTCAATATAAACTGAGGGACATCCAAAATGATTGGTGGATTGTACTTGCAGAAAAAACTCAACTGTACGCTGATACTGGCGACATAAGAAGTTTCTATGAAGCACTAAAATCTGTCTATGGACCAGCACATCAAACCCAAAACCCCTTGAGGAGCACCAATGGCAAGACCCTACACAGCGGCAAGGAGGCAGTCCTGGATCGCTGGTCATAGCACATTGAAACTCTCTTCAGTACCAAGTGCACAGTGCATGATACTGCCATCAATCGCATCCAACAACAACCTGTCAAAGAAGAACCGGGTCTCAGCCCAACTCTGGAGGAAACTGTGGCCGCCATCAACAAGATGAAGAACAACAAAACCCCTGGAGCCGATGGAATTCCACCCGGAGCCGATGGAATTCCACCCGAAGCCTTGAAGCATGGTGGCCCTGCCCTATACACCAAGCTCCATGAGTTTTTCACAGCCTGCTGGGAACAGGGCAGGATTCCACGGGATCTTCATGAGGCCATTATCGTCACCTTGTACAAAGGAGAAAAATCAGACTGCTGCAATTACCGTGGGATCACTCTCCTTTCTATTGCTGGGAAGATCCTGGCTAGAATACTTCTGCACAGGCTATTGCAGAAGGAAACCTCCTCGACAGCCAGTGTGGTTTCAGAGCAAACAGAGGCACCACAGACAGGGTATTTGCACTCAAACAATTACAAGAAAAATGTCGTGAGCAAAACAAAGGCCTGTACATCACTTTCATAGACCTCACCAAGACATTCGACATTCGAGCAGAGATGGACTTTGGAAAATCCTTGAAAAACTTGGATGCCCACCCAGGTTCCTGGCCATGGTGAAGCAGTTTCATGAAAATCAGTCCGGACAAGTCAAGCAAAACAGCAACCTCTCAAGTCCCTTCCGTTTCTCCAATGGTGTGAAGCAGGGATGTGTGCTGGCCCCGACCCTATTCGCCATCTTTTTCAGCATGATGTTGCAGCAGGCAACGGAAGACCTTAAGGAGGGAGTTTATGTATGCTTCTGGATTGATGGAGGCCTTTTCAACTTCAGGCATCTTCAGGCTCACACAAAAACACAGGAAAAACACATCCATGAGCTTCTTTTCGTTGATGACTGTGCTCTCATGGCCCACAGTCAGTCAGTCTTGCAACGTATAACAACACATTTTTCCGAGGAGGCACAACTCTTCGGACTAAAAATCAGTTTAAAGAAATCTGAAGTCCTGCATCAGCCGGCACCAAGACCACCAAGCATTGTCATCGAGGAAACCGAGCTGAATGCTGTCAAGCAATTTATTTATTTGGGGAGCATAATCTCGTTTGATGCCACCATAGACAAGGAAGTGGACAATAGGCTCTCAAAAGTAGACAGTACATTCGGCAGATTCTACAAATGTGTGTGGAGCAACCACAGCCTCAGAGCACAGACCAAACTCAAAGTGTACAAAGCCATAGTCTTCATCATCTTTCTGTATGGTGCCGAGTCATGGGTGCTGTACTGCCGTCACGCCTTCTCGAGCGCTTCCACCAGCGCTGCCTCTGCATCATCCTCAAGATGCGCTAGCAGGACCGCATCACAATCATTGAAGTCCTGGAAACAGCCAACATCACCAGCATCGAGGTCATCCTCCTGCAAAGCCAACTGTGTTGGGTGGGTCACGTTGCCCGGATGGATGACAGTCGCCTGCCCAAGATCGTGTTATATGGAGAGCTGACCACAGGTAAACGGAACAGAGGGGCCCCATGCAAACGTTTCAAGGACTCCCTGAAGAAATCCCTCTCTGTGTGTCACATCGACCATCACCAGTAGGAAGTGCAGGCCATAGATGCTACATCAGGTGGGCTACAGACACCTTTGAGACTGAGTGAAGAACCAGCATGAAAGAGAAAAGGAGGAGAAGGATAGATCCAATTGCCCCCAGCAGTGACTACACCTTCACTTGTACCCGCTGTGGGAGAATCTGTCAATCACGGATAGGCCTGACCAGCCACCAGCAGGCCTGCAACCGATGAGTACAACCTTCCCAAAATCTTCGTCTGCGAAGAAATGCCAAGAGAGACATTATCACTAATGTGATTTTCCTTCCATATGTCCAAACCTGTCTGCTATTGTGAATTTAAGATCCAGAGCTTCTATATGATTCACTTTCACTTTTGAATTTTTTCCCTCCAGTATCGAACGTTTCCCATGTTTTTCAGCCCTGCGCTGACTCCCGCTATGGTCACCATTTCTCCTTATAGAATCTCGCCACTAGATTTTGGAATTATTTCCTCCTTGTTTTACACACAGTTTTTTAGCATCACTGCTATACTCCTTTAACTCCCTTCTCTTTAGGGTATCAAGTATTTGCAGCTTTGTTTTTTTCCTGCTCCCTCCTGTCGCCATGAGTAATGGTGTTGACCTCGGATCCGCCCTCGCTAAGGACTTTTGATTTTCCCAGTGTTGCTGTCAAGTGCCATTAGGAACGAAGTTTTACCCTCTTTACAAGTTGCTCACCAGATCCCCAACCGTTGCTTGGTTCTCCGACTCAAAGCCTGCGATCGTTGGACTGGTTTTTTTTCACAAACTACCCCCCTCTGTGGTGCAGCCTAAATGCCTCGACAAGCCGATCCCCCGACTCTCTGTGCCTCCTTCATCCACGGAGCACCTCTGGAGTTTTTTCACAGCCTCTTCTTGACTTCTGCAATTTTGACGCTTTTTCCAGGTCAGTCCTCTTCAAAGTATTTCTTCAAATTCTTCTTCTGGTGTTGCATAATAAGAACTACCGTTGTTCACCAATCTCACCGCTGATCCTTATATTGTAAGTTTGGTCGATATGCTGCCACCTTAATATGCTTAGTTTGTCAAGCTTAGAGAGATTCTTCAGACTTGGGAACTTAGAACATTAACCTGTATTACATTGTAACTATGTACAGCTTCACACCAGTCTGTGTGACTCCTCTGAAGCCATGCTGCATCTCTCTTCAAGTCTCTCTCACGTGTGATCTCTGACATCATCATGGCAGGAAGCATTCTTTACACTTTCTCAACATTAACCCTTTCATACCAGATCCTCGAACGCAAACACACACAGCAGGCTGAATTTTATGGGCCCTACTCGGGATGGGAATTGAGGCAGGGGACCCATAAAATTGTGATGGAATGGGGGGGCGGAGTGCCTATCACCTTCCTGACACCTTCCAATTTAGTTCGGAGTGCGGAAAGCTGCGGATGGCCTTCCCATCCAGGCCAATTGAGGCCCTTAAGTGGGCAATGACCTGAGGGGCCCTCCACTTGGGGGAGATACTGCCATGTAAAACTTGGCTGCTTCCTAATGGGGTTGGGGGGGTTTCTCCTTTGGGAGCAATCCAGTGCACCCAGAGAAGCCTCTTGGTGGCGATCACCACACCCCCAGGAAGACACAACCCCACCCTCAATACCCACTGCCACCCTGTTACCAGTGCCTGCCAGTGGCTGGCACCTTTTGGAGGCAGAAGCTCATCCCTACAAGGTATGGCTTCCTCCATGGCAGACAGTTAATTGCCTACCCCCTGTGGAATTGCAACAGGGGTCAGACGGAGGGCCGAGATGAGTTCTCACCCCACCTTCCAGCCCACCGCCGGGATCCCCATCTTCAGAACAAAGGTTAGCCCAGTGTGTCCCACTCTCATCTGATCCATCTCACACACAGACACATGCACACACAGACACAAACACACACATGCACACACACACACATACACACACACGCACACCCTGTCTCACTTTCCGATCCCAGCTTCTCCATCACCAACACAGACTGTTCTCACTCTCAGATACCAGTTCCTTGATCAATAACACAGTCTGTCCGACTCTCAGACATCAGCTCCTCCATCTCACACACACACACAACTGGGCTGGATTTTATGCGCCCCCCCCCCTCACCGGGGCCTTCTGAACTGGTCCCAGTGACCCCGCCTCACTTACCTGAGGTCCGGGTTCCTGCACTGGGTCAGGGTCCAAGGCCACTGTAGTACTGGCAGTGGCCACTACTAGTGATGGCGCTGCCAGTACTGCTGTGATGCCGGCCCTCGAATTTGCCAGCAGCTGTTGGAGGCGGGATCCATGTCTTTAAAGGGACAGGGATCCCGGCGTGGGACACTTAGCAAAACAACGGAGGATCACATCGGGTGGGGGGAGGCTTGAAAAGGCTGAGGCAGGGTTCCACCCTCCTTTTCAGCCCGGCATCGGGAGCCCTGCCTCCTCCAAAAAAATCCAGCCCACACACACACAGCTTGTCCCACTCTCAGATATCAGCTCATCCATCACTGACACAGTCTGTCATTCTCTCAGATACCATCTGCTCTATCACTAATACACCCTGTCTCACTCTCAGATCCCAGCGCTTCCTTCAGTTGGGGGAGTGCATTCCAGATTTCCACTACCTTTTGTGTGAAAAAATTCTTACTGATTTGACTTGTAAATAGTGCCCCCTTGTTCTCGAGGAAGAAGTTTCTCTGTATCTTCCCATTAAATTCTTTTTATTAATATGAATACACCTCAATAAAAGCCAAGTTTATGCAACCTGTCCTTGCAATTAAACCCTCTAAACTCCTGTATCATTCTGGTGAATCTACGCTACACCCTCGCCAAGGCCTATATATCCTTCCTGAGGTGTGGTGACCTGAACTGAACCCAGTTCTCCAGATGGGGTCTGACCAAGACTCCATACAATTGAAGCATCACTTCCTCCCCTTTGTATTCCATCCGTTCATGGTGAGTTTAAATGCCTCATAGGCCAGATGAGCAATTGGCCTTTTACTTACTGTACATTCGAGGACATAGCTCCGTGAGAACACAAAATCTACACCTTCCATCCAACAACCCACCCATGGAGTGCATGTAAACAATATATGTTTATGATGCTTAAAATTCCTCTGTGTGCTATTTTTTGTGTTCCAGTTAACAGTCATTGTTGAGTTCCTGCAAGCCATATTTTACTGAGCAGTGAAGCTAATTATTTCAAAAGATAAATGTCTTTACTGAAATAGAACAAAACAAGGACCTGAGGCAAAGCTAATGAAAGTAGGGCGGGGAGGAGTCTCAGCCCAGTAGGTAAGATTTTACACATTGTTGCACCTCACATACAATGTGCATATGTCAATATGCATTGAGCAGTGTCAGTGGGTTTGAGATTTCCGATAGACACTCAGGGCATGAAGGTTAGTAGGATGGCTTCCTAGTGTATGCAGGATTCATTTATAGACAAAGATCTTTCAGCTGTCCTCAGAACCCATCAGCTCCCTTACTACTTTTACTTGAATTTAATTTTGATTGTTAATTCCATCTTTGTTTTGGGTTGTTCCTCATCGGCTAGCTTTCTCCCACAGGTGACCGTCTATCAGTGAAAGTTCACTATTCAGCCACATGGAGGGTCTGAAGAGGAACAAGGCTTTGCCAAGCATCTGATCTTCCCTACTTGTGAAGAAACTCTGTTATCTGTTAATGTTTAAAAAGGTTTCGAGAGATAGGCTGAATAATTATAGGCCAGTCAGTCTGACCTCAGTGGTGGGTAAATTGTTAGAGTCAATTCTGAGGGGCAGGATAAACTGCCACTTAGAAAGGCACAGATAAATCAGAGATAGTCAGCGTGGATTTGTTAGGGGAAGGTCATACCTTACTAACTTAATTGAGTTTTTTGAAGAAGTAACAGGGAGGATTGATGAGGGTAATGCAGTGGATGTGGTCTACATGGATTTTAGTAAGGCATTTAACAAGGTCCCGCATGGCAGACTGGTCAGTAAAATGAAAGCCCATGGGATACAGGGGAATGTGGCAGGTTGGATCCAGTATTGGCTCAGGGACAGGAAACAAAGGGTAGTAATCGACGGATGTTTTTGCAAATGGAAAGCTGTTTTCAGTAACCTTCCACAGGGCTCAGTGCTGGGTGCCTTGCTGTTTGTGGTACATATTAATGATTTGGACTTAAATGTTGGAGGTATGATTGGGAAATTTGCTGATGACACAAAATTTGGCCATGTAGTTAATACTGAAAAGGATAGCTGTAGACTCCAGAATGATATCAGTGGTTTGGTTGAGTGAGCAGGAAAGTGGCAAATGGAATTCAATCTCGAGAAGTGTGAGGTAATGCATTTGGGGAGGGAAAATAAAGTGAGGGAATACACAATAAAGGAGGATATTGAGAGAGATAGAAGAAGTGAGAGACCTTGGAGTGCATGTCCACAGGTCCCTGAAGGTGGCAGGACAGGTAGATAGAGTGGTGAAGAAGGCATATGGATTGCTTTCCTTTATTGGCCAAGGTATAGAATACAAAAGCAGGGATGTAATGCTGGAGTACTGCGTACAGTTCTGATCAACCACATTACAGAAAGGACGTAATTGCCCTGGAGAGAGTACAGAGGGGATTTAGAAGAATGTTGCCAGGGCTTGAAAGTTGCAGATATGAGGACAGATTGGATTGGCTAGGGTTATTTTACCTGGAACTTAGGAGGCTGAGGGTTGACTTAATTGAGGTGTACAAAATTATGAGGGGCCTAGATAGAGTGGACAGGAAGGACCTGTTTCCCCTGGTGGGGTGGTCAGTTACCAGGGGACACAGATTTAAGGTGATTGGTAGAAGGATTAGAGGGTACATGAGGAAAAACCTTTTCACCCAGAGGGTGGTGGGTGTCTGGAATTCGCTGCCAGGAATGGTGGTGGAGGCAGAAACTCTTAATTCTTTTAAAAGGTACCTGGACATGCACCTGAAGTGCTGTAACCGGCAAGGCTATGGACCAGGTGCTGGAAAGTGGGATTAGATTGGGTGGCTAGATTTTTCAGCTGGCATGGACACGATGTGTTATGATCCCATTAGGGAACGTTAGGGTTTAAACAGAGAAAGTCAAATTTCCAGTTATTACTAAAAGATTTACGCCACAGGATTGCACATTTTAAACAAAACACTGAGTTACAAGAGTTAAACAAAGCAAGACACTATCAACTTAACAATTCAATTTGGAAACATCTATTTTTAAATCTTAACAGGACATGAGGATGTATACTTCAAACTCTAAATCTCAGCAGAACACGCCTATCACTTCTACCCCAAGAATTTCCCAATGTGCTACAGGATCTTGGTGGTTTCTTCACTTCTTCTGGGACCAATCCAAGTGTACCACAGCTCTTAGGAATTCACTTTGATTTCCCTAATTCCTTCGCTGTCTTCTAAGGTATTAGATCTCTCGGATCTGGACTTCCCAGGTTGAGAACCTGCCTTACTCAAAACAGGAACACCCTTGGCTCCTGATGGATTCTTTGCTTCTGAGTCCAACTGACTTCCAAAAGCCAACTGCTTGTCTGAAGTCAACAGCCTTCTAAAAGCTAACTGATCACCTAAAAGCCAACTGCTTGTCCAAGAGCCAACTGACTGATTGTATCAGCAGCACACAGATCAAAAACCAAGACACCCCCTGCATCATCTATCTCCATAGCATGTGGTACATATGGGATGTCCCAGATAGCAATTTAAGCTAATTGTTCCCAACTCCAAGTCTTCTCTTTGATCTAGGAAATCATGAATTATTTAAACTCCTGACTGAGGCAGCTGCAGACACACTATCTCCATCAACAAGTTAAGAGGAGTTGCCATTGTGTAAGGTCTTTACATTTCCCATTATGACTTTACTAAATAAACATGGGCCACCCTTTGATTTACAAGCGTCCTAGGTTTGTTTGCCAGCTTTTCAAAGCAGGTCTTTTCATTTGTCTTGTATTAAAAAATTCAATTTCCAAATTAAAAGTAACCTCTAGAAAATTAATACAAACCATGAACCAGGTGATCATAACAATTGTCCCACTCATGCAATCCGAACTTATGAACTATAAAATGAGCTTATGAAGTAAACCCAAAATGGAAACTTTTCTTATAAGCAAAATGGATTAAGAGGTCAGGTGACCTTTCCTTTCCTGGTATTACACATAAAACTACAAGAACACTGAGCTAATTTTCATGTCTAGACAAATCTTGGAGAAGTCATTAAAATACAAGCAACCTTTCTGGACATATCCCTGAGAAATCATTAAAATGCAAATGACCCTTTCTGTGATAATTGTTGCTTCTCTCCAACTGATTTGGTTGACAATACTGTCGCAGACTTTTTGATTCCAAACTCAAATTCTGTAGAATGGGTGTGAAAAGCTATACTTTATTAAGATGAAATGAGGATAAATGGCACCCAGACTCCATTGTCTAACAATGGCTTTACCATCAGAAAACATTTATGAGGGTCATGGATACAGAAACTATGGTCACAAGACAGAAACTAGATTTCTGATAAGGAGATTTAATAAAGGTATATTCTGGGAAGACAAAACAGATCCATCTCAGCCATCGAAGGGAAAGGGCCCTGCCTAAGATTACCAGCTTTGAACTACATGCAGGCAGCGACTAAAGTTTGGCCTTGTGCTCCCTTCATGAGAAATCATACCAGGACTTTGCCAGTGACCTTTGGCTGGATTATTACAAGAGCAGTCTGCAACAGTGCATTGGTCTTCCTGAACCTCCTGAGTCTTTCTTCAATGAACAAAGGAAAAGTTTACAGCCCTGCACCGTTTCAAGTCTTCACTCCGGGGAAAAGCAAGTTTTAACAGAGAACTCTTTAAAAATCATCTGACCTAATGTATGTTGTCATTATAATCTCTATCTTTTCTTGAGTGTGTGTGTATCTGTATGAGAGTGAGAGTGAGTGTTGTTGCATACATTTCGGGTGTTGTATCATAAACATTTATCTTTCTTTTAAATTTACAAGAAAACCTGTCACTTGTCTGTTCTTGATAATTAAGGCACTCAGAGGTTAAAACAAAACAGTTAAAAAGAAACACGCTGTCTTCAGCCAATCAAGAGGTGAAAAAAAGGGAACCATCCCAAACATCTCTCATCCTGTCTGTAACAGATTGGGGGCTCATCGTCCGGTATCTGAAACATTAGATTAAATGAGTGAATTGGACATGGAAGGTAAATTGATCGCTAAAATTGTAAAAAAAACAATCGTCCAGTTTTCTTGTATTTTTATTGTGATAAACCTAAGACGTATTCGCTGCCAAAGCATTTGTAGAACAGGAGGAACTAAAAGCTGTAGCTAACCAGGTGGGAGCAATTTTAAGGTCAAAAGCAAGGAAGCCCGAGATCCTTAAAACTCTAGCTATTCATTTTAACATTAACTGAGAAACAGAAGAAAAAGGTATGAAACCTGCGACTGCCAAAATTGCACTAACTAAAATTCAAATGGAAAAAGAATCTACCAGGTGAAAATTGGAATTAGGGTTTCAAAGGGAAAAAAAGAGCAACAGGAGAGAAAGATGCAAAGGCAGAGAGGCAAAGCAGTTTGAGTTAGATAGGGAAAGAATGAAATTGTAAAATGAGGGTACTGCCAGCAATCCAAATTTGCAGCAAAGTTTTGATCTCCTGAGACACTCATGATTAGTGCCAAAATTTAATGAGGATGGGGTTGAATCATACTTTATCTCTTTTGAGAAAATTGCTCTGTGGATTGTTATATGAAAAGGAAGAATGTGTAGGGTTATGGTGAGAAGGCAGGGGAGTGGCACTAGGTGAATTGCTCATTCGGACAGCCAGTGCAGACATGATGGGCCAAATGGCCTCCTTCTCCACTGTAACAATTCTGTGATTCTGTGATTCTGTAGGTTAAAGTGGCCAAAAGAGTCTTGGAATCTCCTTTTACAGGATGAATGAGTGGGAAAGAGCCCATGAAGCTTACTCTATGCTACCAGAGGAAAGCTCTTTAGATTATGAGCAAACCAAACTGCTATTTTAAACACCTATGAGTTCGTCCCTGAAGCATACAGATAAAAATTTATGAATACTCGAAAAGGCCTGCCCAAACCTTCACTGAATATGAGCGAGTTAAACATATGACTTTTGATCGCTGGATGAGATCTCTGAAGCTAGAATCCTTGTATGACAATTTATGAGAAGTGATTCTATTAGAGGAATTTAAAAATAGTATCCTAATTCATATCAAGTTGAGGAACAAAGGGTCCAAAAGTTGAGGGACGCTACTGCAATGGCAGACAATTACAAACTCACGCACAAACCCTTTAATCTGGGAAAACCCTTCCCTAATAATCCCCAGACGTCCGGGAAGGGCAGAATGTGGGAGAACGACAGATAATGGGGTGGTAGTGGAAGAATACAAGTGAGAACGCAGGGGGCCCTCCACAGGTCAGGAAGGACATTGCAGAATGAATCCCGAAGACCCGTGTGTTCCCACTGTAGTAAAGCAAGGCCAGTGACTGCTGGAAATTAAAGGGGAAGCCAATGGGTTTTGTTGGGATTCGCAAGGCCAGTCCAGGAAAGGGTGCCCTAACAGGTGGCACAGCAGTCAATACAGTGGCCCTAACCATGGTGAGTCGCACCTCTAGGAATACCACCATGGGAGCAGTAGAAACAGGTAAACTCCCCATGGGTTTTGTCTTCAAGGGAAAGGTGTCCCATACCCCTCTAATGAGGTGAGCAAGACAATTTTTCTGCTCAAGGATATAGGTGCCACCAAAACATTAATGCTGGGTAAAGGCATGACCTTCCCACCAGAGAACTCAGTGAATGCGAATGTTATGGTAAAATGCATTGAAGGCAGGTAAATACCCATACCCCCTAATCGGGTCCACTTACAGTGCGACCTAGTCTCGGGACCGGTTATGGTAGGGATTGTCCCTAGTCTGCCTGTGGCTGGAGTAGAGTTGCTGTTGGGTAATGATTTGGCTGGAGGTAGATTGATAGCCTCCCCAGTAATCTTAGACAAGCCAAATGAGGCCAGGAGATGGAACAGTTACAGGAGGATGTCCCTGGATTATCTAGTGACCAGGTCCATAGCTAAGCAAGCTCCGCTAGAGACAGTTGAACCAGTAATTTGAACAGATGGCCCAGAGGTCTGGCTGGTCAAAACATTTTTCGGGGACTTAGTAGAGGTGAAGAAGGTGTTCATCAAATCCTCCTTGATTGAGGCTCAACTGATAGATAGCTACTTAAAAAGAATGGCACAGACCGACTGTTCTGAGACAAAGGCAGAAGGGGTTCCCGAATGCCATTACTGAAAAAAGGGGTAGTGATGAGAAAGTGGGGACATCTTCGGCAAATTTTCATTCCTCCTATCGTAGGGAAATTTTGAGTATTGCCCACGAAATCCCAATGGCTGGGCACGTGGGCATCCAAAAGATCCAGGACACCCTTTAAGGACAGAGATGCAGAGAATTTTTTTTTCTCAGAGGGTTGTGTGACTTTGGAACTCAATGCCTCAGAAGGTGGTGGAGGCGGGATCATTGAATATTTTTAAGGCGGTGGTAGATAGATTCTTGTTAGGCAAGGGAATCAAAGGCTTTAGGGGTAGATGGGAGTGTGGAATTCATGATACAAACAGATCAGCCATGATCTTATTGCATGGCGGAGCAGGCTCAAGGGGCTGAATGGCATACTTCTGCTCCTAATTCGTATGTCCATATGTAAACTTCCTATAATGCTCCCTGCTGCCTTAGCTCGACTCACAACTTTTTGTTTCTCTCTTATCTCGCCTCATCTCCTCTCCCAGCTCATCTTGTCCACAAGACTCATCTCCTGCTCTCTTGACCCTATTCCCACTATGACCACCCAACATCCCTTCCTCGTTCCCATGTTATCTGACATTGATAACAGTTCTCTCTCCTTCAAATCTGTTGTCACCACTCCTCTCCTCAAAAAAAACAACACTTTTGACCTCTGCGTCCTTGCAAACTACTGCCCCACCTCCAACCTCCCTTTCCTTTTCAAAATCCTTGAACATGTCGTCGTCTCCTAAATCCATGCCTACCTTTGCCGGAACTCCATGTTTGAATCCTTCCCATCAGGTTTCCGCCCCTGCTACAGTACCCAAACAGCATATATCAAAGTCACAAATGACATCCTATGTGACTGTGACAAAGATAAGCTATCACTTCTTGGTCTTCTCGACCTGTTTACAGCCTTTGACACAGTTGACCGCACCATTTTCTTCCAATGCCTCTCCACTGTCATCCAGCTGGGTAGGATTACACTTGTCTGATTCCATTCTTACCTAGCTAATCATAGCCAGAAAATCATCATCAATAGCTTCTCTTCCCACACTCACACAGTTATCTCCGGTGTCTCCCAAGGATCAATCCTTGGCCCCTTCTATTTCTCATCTAAATGCTGACCCTTGGTGACATCATCCGAAAGCACAGCACTAGTTTTCACATGCAAGCTGATGACACCCAGTTATACATCACCACTGCCTTGCTCTAAATTGTCCACTGTCTCTAAATTGTCAGACTGCTTGTCTGACATCCAGTACTGGGTGAGCAGAAATTTCCTCCAATTAAATATTGGAGAGACTGAAGCCATTGTTTTCAGTCCCCACCACAAACTCCCTTCACTAGCCACCGATTCTATCCCTCTCCCTGTCCACTTTCTGAGGCTGAACCAGCCTCATTTTTCTTCCGTAATATCGCCCGACTCCACTCCTGCCTCAGCTCTTCTGCTGCTGAAACCGTCATCCATGCCTTTATTACATCTGGACTTGACTATTCTAACACACTCCTAACTGGCCTTTCATGTGCTACCCGCCATAATCTTGAAGTCATCCAAAACTCCACTGCCCATGTCCGAACTCACACCAAATCCAATTCACCCATCACCCCTGTGCTCACTGACGTACACTGTCTCCCAGTCAAGCAACGTCTCAATTTTAAAATTCTCATCTTTGTTTTCAAATCCTTCCATGGCCTCACACCTCCCTATCTCTGTAATCTCCTCCAGCCCTACAACCCTCTGAGATATCCACACTCCTCGAATTCTAGCCTTGTAAGCATCCTCAATTTTAATTGCTCCATCATCGATTTCCACGTCTTCAGTTGCCTAGGCCGTCTGGAATTCCCTCCTTACATCTCTCCTCTTCTCTACCTCACTTTCCTCCATTTGGACACTCCTTAAAATCTACCTCTTTGAACAAGTTTTTGGTTATCTGTCCTAATATCTCCTTATGTTGCTTATTTATAAAATGTTAAAGATGCCATATAAATATATATATATATATATATATATATAAACAAGAAATGCTGGAATCACTCAGCAGGTCTGGCAGCATCTGTGGAAAGAGAAGCAGAGGTCACTGACCCGAAACGTGAACTCTGCTTCTCTTTCCACAGATGCTGCCAGACCTGCTGAGTGATTCCAGCATTTCTTGTTTTTGTTTCAGATTTCCAGCATCCGCAGTATTTTGCTTTTATTATATATATATATATATCTATATAGTTGCCATGAACTTCCAGGAATGGTGATAGGAATGGGTTTCACATCAATGGGTGTGAGAACCTTAGAAACAGTTGGAGAAATTGGCCAAAGCACCACATTGCAACAGATATGACCTAAGGCATTTTCCTGCAACTCTAGTTCTAGATGTGAAGCCCATCTTGCCTGTGTCTGCTCTTTGTTAGAGCAATCCAAAACTACTTTTTTTTAATCATTCATGGGATGTGAGTATTATTAGCAAGGCCAGCATTTATTCCCCATCCCTATTTGCCTTTGAGGTGCTGGTGAGCTGCCTTCTTGAACTGCTGCAGTTTGTGCGGTGTAGATACATCCACAGTGCAGTTAGGGAGGGTGTTCCAGGACATTGACCCAACAACAATGAAGTCATAGCGACATAGTTCCAAGTCAGGATGGTGCATGACTTAGGTGAAAACTTATTCCCATGCGATGCTGCCCTTTTTTTTCTCGGCAGTAGTAGTTGCAGATTTGGAAGGTGCATTCGAAGGAAGCTTGGTGAGTTGCTGCAGTGTATCTTATAGATGGCATACACTGCAGCCCTGATGCACCAATGGTGGAGAGAGTGCAGGTTTAAGGAGGTGAATGGGGTGCCAATCAATGGTTGCTTTGTCCTGGATGGTGTCAAGTTTGTTGAGCGTTGTTGGAGCTGCACCCATCCAGGCAAGTGGAGAGTATTCCATCACACTCCTGACTTGTGCCTTATAGATGGTGAACAGGCTTTGGGGATTCAGGAGCTTAGATACTCAGCACAGAATTCCCAGCCTCTGACCTGCTCTTGTAGCCACAGTATTTATATGGCTGATCCAGTTAAATTTCTGGTCAATGGTGAACCCCAGGATGCAGATGGTGTGGGATTCAGTGATGGTAATGCCATTGAATCTCAGGGTATTATGCTTAATTCTCTCTTGTTGGAAATGGTCCTTGCCTGGCACTAGTGTGGCACCAATGCTTCTTGCCAGTAATCACCCAAGTCTAAATTTTGTCCAGATCTTGCTGCATTTTGGCACAGACTGCTTTATTATCTGAGAAGTCATGAATGGAACTGAACACTATACAATCATCAGCAAATGTAGCTAGTTCTGATCTTATAATAGAGGGAAGGTCGTTAATAAAACAGGTGAAGATGGTTGGGCCTGGGACATTGTCATGAGGAGCTCCTGCAGCAATATCCTGGGGCTGAGATTATTGTTCTCCAACAACCACAGCCATCTTCCTTTGTGCTAGATATGACTTCAGCTAGTGGAGAGTTTTTCCCCTCATTCCCATTGATTTCAATTGTTATAGGTTTCTTGATGTCACACTAGTTCAATTGCTTCATTGATGTCAAGGGCTCTCACCTCACATCAGGAATTCAACTCTTTTGTCCCTGTTTGGACCAAGGCTGTAATGAGATCTGGAGCTGAGTTGTAAGAAATGGCTATCTAATAACCTTATCAGATCTTAAGAAAATTAATTAAATATTATAAAAATAGCTTTCTCTCTCTTATTAAGATTCTATTGCAGCCTGCCAAGCTGACAGAGACAGGAGAGCAGAGGCCTGTTATCTCTGCCAAGGACATGACCCCAGCACAGGCTCTGAAACAAGATATTCCTAAAGCTATTAAGATGGAGCTTCATATCCTCTCTACACATGGTACCTAGCAAGCGATAAACCACAAGATGATTTCAGGGGCAGAGCGATAGGCATGGGAGATGTTTACTTTCGTTACCCGTCCCTTGGTGGTTGGATAATTGGAATCAAACAAGCAATTGACATAGGAAAGTGGCACAGTGGCGCAGTGGTCAGCACCGCAGCTTCACAGCTCCAGCAACCTGGGTTTGGTTTTGGGTACTGCCTGTGAGAAGTTTGCAAGTTCTCCCTGTGACCACATGGGTTCCCTTTGGGTGCTCCTGTTTCTTCCCACATGCAAAAGACTTGTGGGTTGATAGACAAATTGGCCATTGTAAAAAAAAATTGCCCCTGGTGTAGGTAGGTGGTAGAAGAGTTGGGGGAGGGTGGGGATGTGAGAGAGAAAATGGGATTAATGTAAGGGTAGTATAAACGGTTGTTGTGGACTCAGTGGGCTGAAGGGCCTGTTTCGGTGCTGCATCTCTCTCTCTCTCTCTCTATGACTCTATTATCTAAATGGTGAGAGGATGCAGAGGGAACTGGGTGTCCTAGTGCAAGAATTGCAAAAGGTTAGTATGCGGGTACAGCACATAATTATGAAGACTATTAGAATGTTGGGGTGGCGCAGTGGTTAGCACCACAGCTCCAGTGACCCGGGTTCAGTTCTGGATACTGCCTGTGCGGAGTTTGCACGTTCTCCCTGTGACCGTTTGGGTTTCCACCAGGTGCTCCAGTTTCCTCCCACAGCCAAAGACTTGCAGGTTGATAGGTAAATTGGCCATTGTAAATTGCCCCTAGTGTAGGTAGATGGTGGGAATATGGGATTAATGTAGGATTAGTATAAATGGGTGGTTGTTGGTCGGCACAGACTCGGTGGGCTGAAGGGCCTGTTTCAGTGCTGTATCTCTCTGTGACTCTAGGACACCCACCATCCCCTAGAACTAAAATATTACACAGGTTCTTGGAAGGGAAATCTTCAGTCTTCTTCAGACAGAAGAAGAATGAGACGTTCCAGAAGTGGAGTTTATGCTGGCTTTTGCCTAACACTTTTGTTAGCTCAAGAAGGCTGAGGACCCTGAGACCAAAGAGATCATCAACACCTCACATGCCTCATCTGTCGGGGAGACTGTCACCACTGTGCTGCCCTACGGTACAATCTGGAATCAGTAAACCGCTCAACCTGGTACGGTTGTATGTCTTTTCTGTCTATTTAGCTTATGCATCATCATATTTAAACTGCTGCTTTTTAATAAACTACATTAAAACCAGCTATGACTTCAACTCCTTTTTGGTTAATCTGTGATTCCTGAACCAAATCTTACAGAGTGGCCCTGGCGGAACACAAACAAAGCATCGGTGTGCAAGCTTTTGGTGAGTAGGTGCTGCAGTGGATGCGCAGGTTATATTTTTCCAAAATTCCCTCGATTCCAGAATGGTCGCAGCAGATTGGAAGTTATCAAATGTAACATTGCTATTCCAGAAAGGAGGGAGAGAGAAAACAGGAAACTACAAGCCAGTTAGTCTGACATCAGTCATCAGGAAAATCCTGGAATCTATTATAAAGGAAGTCTTAACAGTGCACTTCGAAAATCATTGTATGATCATCAAAAGTCAACATGGTTTTATGAACGGGAAATCATGTTTGACAAATTTATTTACGTCTTTTGAGGATGTAACTAGTAGGGTAGATAAAGGGGAACCAGTAGATATAGTATACTTGGACTTCCAAAAGGCATTTGATAAGGTGCCACACAAAAGGTTAATATGCAATATAAGGGCTGATGGAGTTGGGGACAATATATCAGCATGGAAAGAGGATTGGTTAACAGACAGGAGGCAATGGTAAATGAGGCATTTTCAAGTTGGTAGGCTGTAGCTAGTGGAGTGCTGCAAGGATCGGTGCTGGGGCCTCAGCTATTTACAATCTATGTTAATGACTTAGCCAAAGAGACAGAGAGTAATGTATCTGAGTTTTCTGACGATACAAAGCCAGGTGGGAATGCAAGCTATGAGGAGGACAAAAAGAAGCTGCAAAGAGATATAGACAGGTTAAATGAATGGACAGAAAGGTGGCAAATGGAATATAATGTGGGAAAGTGTGAAGTTATTCACTTTGGTAGTAAGAATAGAAAAGCAGAATTCTTTTTAAAAAGCATGTAACTTGTAGATGTTGATGTTTAGAGGGACTTGGGTGTACTTGTACAAGGAACACAAAGTCAACATGCAGACACAACAAACAATTAGAAAGGCAAATGGCATGTTGGCGTTTATTGCAAGAGGGTTGGAGTACAAGAATAAAGAAGTCTCGCTACATTTGTACAGGGCTTTGGTGAGACCACATCTGGAGTACTGTGCGCACTTTTGGTCTCCATATTTAAGGAAGGATATACCTGTATTGGAGGCGGACCAGTGAAGGCTAACTGGAATGGCCCTAGGGATGACAGGGTTGTCCTATGATGAGAGGCTGAGCAAATTGGGTCTATATTCTCTGGATCTTAGATGAATGATCTCATAGAAACATACAAGATTCTGAGGGGGCTTGACAGGGTAGACACTGAGAGGTTGTTTCCCCTGGGAGGGGAATCTAGAACACGGGGGCACAGTCTCAGGATAAGGGGCCAATCATTTAGAACAGAGATGAGGAGAAATGTCTTCACTCAAAGGGTTGTGAACCTTTGGAATTCTCTACCCCAGAGGTTTGTGGATGCTCCATCGTTGAGTACATTTAAGGCTGGGACAGACATATTTTTGGTCTCTCAGGGAATCAAAGGATATGGGGACCGGGCAAGAAAGTGGATTTGAAGCCAAAGATCAGCCATGATTGTATTGAATAGCAGAGCAGGCCCGACAGGCCACATGGTCTACTCCTGTTCCTATTTCTTATGTTTGATAGCATTGTCAACACTTATAGCACTTTGCTGATGATCAGGAGTAGAGTGATGGGGTGGTAATCAGCTGGATTGGATTTGTCCTGCTTTTCGTCAGCAGGACATACCTGGGCATTTATCTACTTTGTTGAGTAGATGCCAGTGTGTTGTTGCTGTATTGGAAGAGCTTGGCTAAAAGTACAGTTAGTTTAGGAGCACAAATGTTCAGCACTACAGCCGGGTTGTTGTCAGGGCCCATAGCTTTCGCTATATCCAATCACTCGGCCATTTCTTGATATTGCATGGAATGAATCAAATTGGCTAAAGACTGGCATCTGTGATGCTGGGGACCTCAGGAGGAGGCCGAGATGGATCATCCACTTTGTACTTCTGGTTGAAGATGGTTGCAAATGTTTCCACTTTGTCTTTTGCACTCACATGCTGGGCTTCACCATCATTGAGGATGGGGATGTTTTTGGAGTCTCCTCCTCCCGTTGGCTGTTTAATTTTCCGCCACCATTCATATCTGAATGTGACAGGACTGCAGAACTTTTATCTGATAAGAGGAGAGGTTGGATAAACTCGGATTGTTTTTACTGGAACTACAGAGGTGGAGGGGCGACATGATAAAGGTTTACAAAGTTATCAGTGGCATGGACAGAGTGGATAGTCAGAAGCTTTTTCCCAGGGTGGAAGAGTCAGCCACGAGAGGACATAGGTTTAAGGTGTGAGGGGCAAAGTTTTTTACACAGAGAGTGGTGAGTGCCTGGAACTTGCTGCTGCGGGAGGTGGTGGAAGCAGGTACGATAGCGACATTTAAGAGGCATCTTGACAAATACATGAATAGGATGGGAATAGAGGGATACAGTCCCCAGAAGTGCAGGTTTTAGTTTAGACAGGCATCAAGATCGGCGCAGGCTTAGAGGGCTGAATGGCCTGTTCCTGTGCCGTACTGTTTTTTGTTCTTTGTTCTTTGATCTATTGATTGTGGGATCGCTTTGCTCACTCTATCACATGCTGCTTCTGCTGTGTAGCATGCATGTTGTCCTCTATTGAAACTTCGCCAGGTTGGCACCTTATTTTTACACATTGACAGCTTCCACCCCCCAGAGTACATTCTGTGCTTTTGCTCTGTGCCCACCTCTGTGAATCCTCTAAGTGGTGTTCAGCATGGAGGAGTAGAAGCTGCTGGAGAAGATACTGAGGGATAGTATCTATTCCCATTTGGAAGAAAATGGGCTCATCAGTGATAGACAACATGGTTTTGTGCAGGGAAGGTCATGTCTTACCAACTTAATAGAATTCTTTGAGGAAGTGACAAAGTTGATTGATGAGGGAAGGGCTGTCGATGTCATATACATGGACTTCAGTAAGGCGTTTGATAAGGTTCCCCATGGCAGGCTGATGGAGAAAGTGAAGGCGCTTGGGGTCCAAGGTGTACTAGCTAGATGGATAAAGAACTGGCTGGGCAACAGGAGACAGAGAGTAGCAGTAGAAGGGAGTTTCTCAAAATGGAGACGTGTGACCAGTGGTGTTCCACAGGGATCCGTGCTGGGACCACTGTTGTTTGTGATATACATTAATGATTTGGAGGAAAGTATAGGTGGACTGATTAGCAAGTTTGCAGACGACACTAAGATTGGTGGAGTAGCAGATAGTGAAGGGGACTGTCAGAGAATACAGCAGAATATAGATAGATTGGAGAGTTGGGCAGAGAAATGGCAGATGGAGTTCAATCAGGGCAAATGCGAGGTGATGCATTTTGGAAGATCCAATTCAAGAGTGAACTATACAGTAAATGGAAAAGTCCTGGGGAAAATTGATGTCCAGAGAGATTTGGGTGTTCAGGTCCACTGTTCCCTGAAGGTGGCAACGCAGGTAAATAGAGTGGTCAAGAAGGCATACGGCATGCTTTCCTTCATCGGACAGGGTATTGAGTACAAGAGTTGGCAGGTCATGTTACAGTTGTATAGGACTTTGGTTCGGCCACATTTGGAATACTGCGTACAGTTCTGGTCGCCACATTATCAAAAGGATGTGGATGCTTTGGAGAGGGTGCAGAGGAGGTTCACCAGGATGTTGCCTGGTATGGAGGGCGCTAGCTATGAAGAGAGGTTGAGTAGATTAGGATTATTTTCATTAGAAAGACGGAGGTTGAGGGGGGACCTGATTGAGGTGTACAAAATCATGAGAGGTATAGACAGGGTGGATAGCAAGAGGCTTTTTCCCAGAGTGGGGGATTCAATTACTAGAGGACACGAGTTCAAAGTGAAAGGGGAAAAGTTTAGGGGGGATATGCATGGAAAGTTCTTTACGCAGAGGGTGGTGGGTGCCTGGAACGCGTTGCCAGCGGAGGTGGTAGATGCGGGCACGATGGCATCTTTTAAGATGCATCTAGACAGATACATGAATGGGCAGGAAGAAAAGAGATACAGAACCTTAGAAAATAGGCAACATGTTTAGAGAGAGGATCTGGATCGGCGCAGGCTTGGAGGGCCGAAGGGCCTGTTCCTGTGCTGTAATTATCTTTGTTCTTTGTTCTTTGTTCTAATACATCACCCGAGGGAGGGCGGTAGGTGGTAATCAGCAGGACGTTTCCTTGCCCATGTTTGACTTGATGCTATGAGATTTCATGGTGTCCGGTGTCAATGCTGAGGACTCCCAAGGCCACTCCCTCCACTGTATATCTGTGTCACCACAGGTGGGTGTGGCTGCTGGTGGGAAAGGATATACTTAGGGATGGCGAAGGAGGAGCCTGGGATGTTGACGAAAGTGTATGATTTTGTAAGTATGGTTATGTCTGGCTGTTGCTTGACTAGACTGTGGGGTAGCTATCCCAATTTTGATGTTACTGAAGAGGACTTTGCAGGATTAAATGGGCTGATAATGCCTTAGTTCTGTCCCAATCCAATGCCTAGATTCTTTTGCGGCGGTCTGTCCAGTTTTATTCTTATTATACTTTGTTGTAATGGTTTTTACAGTTGACTAGCTTGCTCAGCCATCTCAAAGAGGAGTTAAGAGTCAACTGCATTGTGATGGGACTGGAGTCACAACCAGACTGGGTGAGGACAGCAGGTTTCTTTCTCTAAAGAACATTCATTAAACAGTTGTGTTTTTATGACAATCCAACTGTTTCACGGTCACTTTCACTCATACCAGCTTTTTATTTCCAGATTTTAAAAGACTGAATTGAAATTTTCAATTTGCCATGATGGGATTTGAATGCACGTTCTGCAGATTATTCATCCAGGCTCCAGTAATATAGCTACTACACTACCATGCCCATTTATCTAAATAATTTGTTACCTGGCAACAGGTTTACCATATATTCGATATTTATTCGACCTCATTTGGAGTATGCAAGCACAGCCTGATTCCTTTGTCAGGAAACATAAAGTACGAATGAAGGCAGCAAGATTAATTGTTGGCGAACACATGATGGGAAATTGGAAAGGAAGGAACATAAACAATAGCTGTAATGGATTGAAGAATTAAGTCAAGGGCAGGTGCATGGATATCACTTAGTTCAGACTAAAACGGATGTATTTAATGAATGTCCTTTCCTCTACAGCAGTAGATCAGTAGCATACAGCAGAAAGATATATGGGTCAGAGAAACACTTTTGAGACATTACAGTTAAATCTTATAAGTGTCCAGCCTGTTATTAAGTTGCTATCAGGAAGCACTTTTACACACAGAGTAATTGGAAATATGGAATTCTCTTCCCGAAAAGCTGTGAATGCTGAACTAATTGAAATGTTTAAGTCAGAACAGATGGATTTTTGTTAGGTTAAAGGTACCAAGGGATATGCAGCAATGGCAAGTAAATGTGCAGATTAACCTTCTGCTGATTACCACGGACCACCCTTCCTCAGCTGATGAATCAGAATGCCTCCATATTTAACTCCACTTGAAAGAATCACTGAGGGTAGCATGGGCACTGAATGTATTCTGGATTGGGGACATCAATGCCTATCAGCAGTAGCATCAATACTCAGCAAGCTGGTCGAGTCCTAAAGGACATATCGGCCACACTGGGCCTATGACAGGTGGTGAGAGAACTGAAAAAAGAAAGAATAAAGTCTTGCATTTATATAGTGTTACGACCAAGGTGGGTGGAGTGCACTGCTAATTCAGTCCCACTTCTCCACGGGTCATAGCATATTAATAGATTTTCCCACTTACCGAAGAACAGCCAATTAGATACTCTATTTGTCTCCCAGAATAAAGCACACCAACCAAATTTCTTTAATCAACAACAACATTAACGATTTATTATAACACTTAGTCTTAACCAATAATGAAGTAAATCTATATACAAAAAGATTTTAAAACTCCTTATTCTCCCTAGCCCTCATGCACACACACATATATCCAAAAACTGGTTAACTGGGAAAAATAAATAATTTTGGTTTACAGCTGTAAATAATACAATAATTTAGTTTGTTACTTTCTGGTAGGAAGTTCTTTGGTTTGGAAGTACTTTTGAAATGTATTCACTGTTGTCATGTAGGAACACAAGTGAAAAACCTGCTTGACCTTTTCCTCAACAATCTACCTGTTGCAGATGCATCTGTCCAAGACAGTATTGATAAGAGTGAGCACCACACAGTCCTTGTGGAGGCAAAATCCTGTCTTCACATTGATGACACCCTCCATTTTGTTGTGTGTTACCACCATGCTAAAAGAGGTAGTCTCAGAACAGATATAGCACTCAAAACTGGGCATCCATGAGGCATCTTGGGCCATCAGGAGCAGCAAAATTATATTCCACCACAGCCACAGGCCTGGCATATTCCTTTCTCTACCATTACCATCAAGCTAGGGGATCAACCTTAGTCAATGCACATAGGAGAGCATGCCAGGAGCACCACCAGACATACGTAAAAATGAGTTGTCAACCTGATGAAGCTACAACACACGACTACATATCTGCTAAAGAGTGGAATCTGCAAGCTCTGGACAGAGGTAACTGATCCCAAAACCAGTGGATCAGATCAAAGCTCTAAAGTCCTGCCACATCCAGCTGTGAATGGTGGTGGACAATTTAACAACCAACCGGAGGAGGCACCAAAAACATCCCCGTCCTTAATGATGGTGGAGCCCAGCATGTGAGTGCAAAAGACAAGGCTGAAGTATTTACAACCATCTTCAGCCAGAAGTGGCAATTAGATGATTCATCTCGGCTTCCTCCTAAAGTTCCCTGCATCACAAATGCCAGTTTTCAACCATTTTGATTTATTTCATGCACTATCAAGAAACAGCAAAGGCGAGGGGCCCCGACAACATCCTGGCTGTCGTGCTGAAGACTTGTGGTCCAGAACTAGCAGTGCCTGTAGCCAAACTGTTCCCATCGAGCTATAACACTGGCATCTACCTGACAAAAAAAAACTCAATCAATTTAGTTAAACACAATTTGCCTTTAACAAATCCATGCTGGCTTTCCTTAATTAATCCATATTTGCCCAAGTGACTGTTAATTTTGTCTCAGATTATTGGTTCAAAAGGTTTTCCCACCCCTGGGGTTAAACTGACATGCCTGCAGTTACTGGGATTATCCTTACACCCGTTTTGAACAAGGTCCTGGAGATCACAGAATTGTTACAGTGCAGAAGGAGGACATTTGGCCTATCATGTATGTACCGACTCTTCTAACGAGCAACTCACCTAGTGCCATTCCCCCACCTTCTCCTCATAACCCTGCGCGTACTTCCTGTTTATATAACTGTCTAATTCCCTATTGAACCAGCCTCCACTACGTTCTCAGGCAGTACATTCCAGAATTTAACTCCTCGCTGTGTGAAAATGTTTTTTCTCATGCCACTTTTCTTTTACCAATTACTTTAAATCTGTGCCCTCTCGTTCTCGATCCTTTCATGAGTGGGAGCAGTTTCTACCTATCTACTCTGTTGAGACTCCTCGTGATTTTGAATACCTCTATCAAATCATTTCTCAGCCTTCTCTTCTCCAAGGAAAACAGTCCTAACTTCTCCAAACTATCTTCATAATTGAAGTTCCTCATACCTGGAACCATTCTCGTGAATCTTTTCTGCACCATCTTTAATGCCTTCACTACCTTCCGAAAGCACAGCGCCCAGAACTGGCCGCAATGCTCCAGCTGAGGCTGAACTAGTGTCTTATACAAGTTCAACATAAGCTCCTTGCTCTTGTACTCTATACCCCTGGGGAGGCTGTGGCGTAGTGGTATTATCACTGGACTAGTAACCCAGAGACCCAGGGTATTGATCTGGAGACATGAGTTCGAATCCCACCAAAGCAGAAGGTGGAATTTGAATTTAATTAATAAAAATCTGGAATTAAAAGCTAGTCTAATGATGGCCATGAAACCATTGTCGATTGTTGTAAAAACCCATCTGGTTCACTAATGTCCTTTAGGGAAGGAAATCTGCTGTCCTTACCTGGTCTGGCCTACATGTGACTCCAGACCCACAGCAATGTGGTTAACTCTCACATGCCCTCTGAAATGGCCTAGCAAGCCACTCAGTTGTACCTTACCGCTACAAAGTCAATAAAAAGGAATGAAACCGGATGGACCACCCAGCATCGACCTAGGTACCAGAAATGACAACGGCAAACCCAGCCCTGTCAACCCTGCAAAGTCCTCCTTACCAACATCTGGGGGCTTGTGCCAAAGTTGGGAGAGCTGTCCCACAGACTAGTCAAGCAACAGCCTGACATAGTCATACTCATGGAATCACACATAAACAACAATGTCCCAGACACTGCAATCACTATCCCTGGATATGTTCTGTCCCACCGGCAGGACAGACCCAGCAGAGGTGGCGGGACAGTGGTCTACAGTAGGGAGGGAGTTGCTCTGGGAGTACTCAGCATTGACTCTGGACCCCATGAAGTCTCATGGCATCAGGTCAAACATGGGCAAGGTAACCTCCTACTGATTAACACCTACCACCCTCCCTGATCTGATGAGTCAGTAGTCCTCCATGTTGAACACCATTTGGAGGAAGCACTGAGGGCGGCAAGGGCACAAAATGCACTCTGGGTGGGACTCTTCAATGTCCATCACCAAGAGTGGCTCGATAACACCACTACTGACCGAGCTGGCCGAGTCCTAAAGGACATAGCTGCTAGACTGGGTCTGCGGCAAGTGGTGGGGGAACCAACACGAGGTAAAAACATACTTGACCTTGTCCTCACCAATCTGCCTGCCGCAGATGCTTCTGTCCATGACAGTATTGGTAGGAGTGACCACTGCACAGTCCTTGTGGAGACAAAGTCCCGCCTTCACATTGAGGATACCGTCCATTGTGTTGTGCGACACTATCACCGTGCTAAATGGGATAGATTTCAAACAGATCTAGCAATGCAAAACTGGGCATCCATGAGGCGCTGTGGGCCATCAGCAGCAGCAGAATTGAACTCAACCACAATCTGTAACCTCATGGCCTGGCATATCCCCTACACTACCATTACTTTCAAGCCAGGAGACCAACCCTGGTTCAATGAAGAATGCAGGAGGGCATGCCAGGAGCAGCACCAGGCATACCTCAAAATGAGGTGTCAAACTGGTGAAGCTACAACCCAGGACTACTTGCATGCCAAACTGCACAAGCAGCATGCAACAGACAGAGCTAAGCGATCCCATAACCAACGGATTAGATCTCAGCTCTGCAGTCCTGCCACATCCAGTCGTGTATGGTGGTGGACAATTAAACAACTAACTGGAGGAGGTGGCTCCACAAATATCCCCATCCTCAATGATGGGGGAGCCCAGCACATCAGTGCGAAAGATAAGGCTGAAGCATTTGCAACAATCTTCAGCCAGAAGTGCCGAGTTGATGATCCATCTCAGCCTCCTCCTGAAGTCCCCAGCATCACAGATGCCAGATTTCAGCCAATTCGATTCACTCCGCGTGATATCAAGAAACGACTGAAGGCACTGGATACTGCAAAGGCTATGGGCCCTGACAACATTCCGGTAATAGTACTGAAGACCTGTGCTCCAGAACTTGCCACACCCCGAGTCAAGCTGTTCCAGTAAAGCGACAACACTGGCATCTACCCGGCAATGTGGAAAATTGTCCAGGTATGTCCTGTATCCAAAAAGCAGGACAAGTCCAACCCGGCCAATTACTGCCCCATCAATCTACTCTCAATCATCAGTAAAGTGACGGAAGGTGTTATTAACAGTGCCATCAAGCAGCACTTGCTTAGCAATAACCTGCTCGGTGATGCTCAGTTTGGGTTCCGCCAGGGCCACTCAGCTCCTGACCTCATTACAGCCTTGGTTCAAACATGGACAAAAGAGCTGAACTCAAGAGGTGAGGTGAGAGTGACTGCCCTTGACATCAAGACAGCATTTGACCGAGTATGGCATTAAGGAGCCCTAGCAAAACTGGAGTCAATGGGTATCAGGGGGAAAACTCTCTGCTGTTTGGAGTCATACCTAGCGCAAAGGAAGATGGCTGTGGTTGTTGGAGGTCACTCATCTGACGTCCAGGACATCACTGCAGGAGTTCCACAGGCCCAACCATCTTCAGCTGCTTCATTAATGACCTTCCTTCTATCATAAGGTCAGAAATGGGGATGTTCGCTGATGATTGCACAATGTTCAGCACCATTCGCGACTCCTCAAATACTGAAGCAGTCCGTGTAGAAATGCAGCAAGACCTGGGCAATATCCAGGCTTGGGCTGATAAGTGGCAAGTAACATTCGCGCCACACAAGTGCCAGGCAATGACCATCTCCAACAAGAGAGAATCTAACCACCTCCCATTGACATTCAATGGCATTACGATCGCTGAATCCCCCACTATCAACATCCTAGGGGCTACCATTGACCAGAAACTGAACTGGAGTAGCCACATAAGTACTGTGGCTACAAGAGTAGGTCAGAGGCTAGGAATCCTGCAGTGAGTAACTCACCTCCTGACTCCCCAAAGCCTGTCCACCATCTGCAAGGCACAAGTCAGGAGTGTGATGGAATACTCTCCACTTGCCTGGATGGGTGCAGCGCCAACAACACTCAAGAAGCTCGACACCATCCAGGACAAAGCAGCCCACTTGATTGGCACCCCATCTACAAACATTCACTCCCTCCACCACTGACGCACAGTGGCAGCAGGGTGTACCATCTACAAGATGCACTGCAGCAACGCACCAAGGCTCCTTAGACAGCACCTTCCAAACCCGCGACCTCTGCCACCTCGAAGGACAAGAGCAGCAGATGCATGGAAACATCACCAGCTGCAAATTCCCCTCCAAGTCACACACCATCCTATATCACCGTTCCTTCACTGTTGCTGGGTCAAAATCCTGGAGCTCCCTTCCTAACAGCACTGTGGGTGTACCTACCTCACATGGACTGCAGCGGTTCAAGAAGGCAACTCACCACCACCTTCTCAAGGGCAATTAGGGATGGGCAATAAATGCTGGCATAGCCAGTGACGCCCACATCCCATGAATGAATAAAAAAAAATAAAGCCCAGGATACTGTATGCTTTATTAACCACTCTCCCAACCTGTCCTGCCACCTTCAATGACTTATGCAGATATACACCTAGCTCCCTCTGCTCTTACATCCCCTTTAGAATACTACCATTTTTATTATCTCTTGTTTCTTCCTACCATAATGTAACACTTCACATTTCTCCACATTGAACTTCATCTGTCACCTATCTGCCGATTCCACCAACTTGTCTATGTCCTTTTGAAGTTCTACACTGTCCTCTCCACAGCTCGCAATGCTCCCAAGTTTCATCTGCAAATTTTACAATTGTGCCCTGTACACCAAGGTCTAGGTCATTAGGAACATAGGAACATAGGAGCAGGAGTAGGCCATTCATCCCATCAAGCCTGCCCATTCAATATGATCATGGCTGATCATCCACTTCAATGCCGTTTTCCCACAGTATCCTGATATCTCTTTATGTCATTTGTATCTAGAAATCTGTTAATCTCTGCTTTAAACATACTCAATGACTGAGCTTCCACAGCCCTCTGGGGTAGAGAATTCCAAAGATTCACAACACTCTGAGTAAAGAAATTTCTCCTCATCTCTGTCCTAAGTGGCTTCCCCCTTATTTTGAAATTGTGTCCCCTGGTTCTAGACTCCACAACCAAGGGAAACATCTTACCTGCCTCTACCCTGTCTATCCCTTTAAGTATTTTGTAGTTTTCAATGAGATCACCTCTCATTCTTCGACACTTTAGAGAATACAGGCCCAGTTTCCCCAATCTCTCTTCATAGAACAGTCCCACCATCCCGGGAACAAGTCTGATGAACCTTCATTGCACTCCTTCTATGACAACAATATCCTTCCTAAGGTAAGGGGACCAAAACTGCACACAGTACTCCAAGTGTGGTCTAACCAAGGTTCTATACAATTGAAGCAAGACTTCACCACTCCTGTGCTCAAATCCTCTTGTGATGAAGGCTAACGTACCATTAGCTTTCCTAATTGCTTGCTGCACCTGCATGTTAGCTTTCAGTGACTTATTGACGAGGACACCCAGTTCCCTTTGTACATCTACACTTTCTAATCTCTTACCATTTAAGAAATACTCTGCACATCTATTCCTCCTACCAAAGTGGATAACCTCACATTTTTCCACATTATATTCCATCTGCCACGTTCTTGCCCACTCACTAAGTCTGTCCAAATCCCCTTGAAGCCGCTTTGCATCTTCCTCACAACATACATTCCCACCGAGTTTAGTGTCATCCGCAAACTTGGAAATACTACATTTTGACCCCACGTCCAAATCATTGGATATACATTGTGAACAGCTGGGGCCCCACCAAGGGCCAATGCAAAAATGACCCATTTATTCCTACTCTCTGCTTTCTGCCAGTTAACCAATCCTTAATCCATGCCAGTATATTACCTCCTATCCCATGTGCTTTAATTTTTCTAACCATTATATATATTAGGAAAAGCAAGGGTCCCAACACTGATCCCTGGGGAACTCCCCTACAAACCCTTCACCAGCCTGAAAAACATCCATTAACCACTACTCTTTGTTTCCTGTCACTCAGCCAATTCCTTATCCATGTTGCTAATGTCCCTCTTATTCCATGAGCTACAAGTTTGCTCACAAGTCTGTTGTTCAGCATTGTATCAAATGCCTTTTGGAAGTCCCAGCTTGTACATGACATGACATGTCCATGACATCAACTACATTGCCCTCATCAACTCTCTCTGTTACCTCCTTAAACAACTCTAGCAAGTTAGTTAAACATGATTTTCTGTTAGGAAATCCATGCTAGCTTTCTTTAATTAACTCACATTTATCCATGTGGCTATTAATTTTGTCCAGAATTATTCTTTCTAGATTTTCCCCACCACCGAAATTAAACTGACTGGCCTGTAGTTGTAGGGATTATCTTTACACCCTTTTTTTAACAAGGGTGTAATGTTTGCAATTCTCCAGTCCTCTGGTACCTCCCCTGAGTCTAAGGAAGACTGAAAAATTTTGGTTAATGTCTTTGCAATTTCCATTCTCACGTCCCACTGTATCCCTGGATGCATCTCATCCAGTCTGGGTTCCTTATCCACCTTAAGTACAAATAGCCTATTCTTAACAATTTTAATTCCTTCTACTGTCTGAATTACCTCCTCTTTCAACATTGACTGGTTTGCATCTTATTCCTTAGTAAAGACAGATGCAAAGTATTCATTTAATACCTCAGCTATGCCCTCTGCCTCCAAGCGAAAATCCCCTTTTTGATCCCTGATCGGCCCACTCCTCCTTTTACCACCCCTTTGCTATTTATATGTCTATAGAAAACTTCGGGATTCCCTTTTATGTTAACTGCCAGTCTCTTTTCATACTCCCTCTTTGCTTCTCTTATTTGCTTTTTCTCTTCCCCTCTGGACATTCTATATTCAGCCTGGTTCTCAATAGTATTTTCTGTCTGGCAACTGTCGTATGCACACTTCTTCTTTATCTTATTCTCTATCTCTTTTGCCATCCAAGGATCTCTGGATTTGCTTACCATACCTTTCCCCTTTGAGGGAACATACCTTGACTGTGCCCAAAGTATCTCTTCTTTGAAGGTAGCCCATTGTTCAGCCAAATCAGATTAATATTTAATTCCTAGAGATTCCAGGACAATCCTGGAGAATTGGCAACCCCTATCCCAGAGCTGTGAGAAAGGAGGGATCTTTGTTGCTTTCAAGTGCAACAAGTTCTAAGAGAACATTCATTGTGCATTAAGACACATGCCTGAAATAATACTCAGGCTTGAATTCGAGGCCTTTAACATTATTGTTTTCTGGCGTCACTCTGCCTCCAGCAGTATCATATGTATGTGATTGTTTGTTTCTCAATAGCAGGATAATTACACCTCAGAAAGAAGTTTAATTGCAGACAACAGCTTGAAAGTGCACGGCCCCATTTTCCTGCCTCTGTGCACTGCAGCTGAGGGAATATAAATTCACACCAGACTGCAACAGCTACCAACTGTTATTCTGCCTTTACACTTTTTTGAGCTGTGTTTATTAATCCCATCATCACTGTTGTGCTTTGAGTCAAATAGGTGGAATGGTGCAAACACTGACTTTCTTCTCGTGAGACACCTGAGGAGCACTGTGTTTCCATATTCCTGTAATGTGCTTTATTAAGAAATTGATTTGTCCATGGAGTAGGACACTGCCCAGTCTGCAAAGAGGAGAAGAAGGAATGATGAGGCAAATGAGGTGGTTGGGTGACAACAAGCATTGGCTTTGAAATTCCAAGGATTTTGGGGGAGAAAGAAAGAAAGAAACCTTAAGATGTCCCAAAGCAGTTCACAGCCAACTAAATATTTGTGAAGTGTAGTCACTGCTGTAATGTATGAAACACAGCATCCAATTTGTACAAAGAAAGATCCCACAAAAAGCTACAAGATAAATGATCAGTTAAACTACAGTAATAATTTTGTTTGGGAGGTAATAATTGTCCAGAACACTGGGAGAATCAAAGAATAACAGAATTGTTACAGCACAGAAGGAGGCCATTCAGCCCATCATGTCTCTGCTGGGTCTCTGAAAGAGCAATTTACCTAGTGCCACTCCCCCACCTTCTCCCTGTACGCCTGCATATTCTTCCTTTCCAGATAACAATCCAATTCCCTCTGAATACCTCGATTGAACCTACCTCCACCACATTCTCAAGTAATGCATTCCAGATCCTAACCACTCGCTGTGTGAAAATGTTTTTCCTCATATTGTTATTGCTTCTTTTGCCAATTATCTTTAATCCGTGCTCTCTTTCTCTCGATCCTTCCACCAATGGGAACAGTTTTTCCCTATCCACACTGTCCAGACCCCCCATGATTTTGAACACCTCTATCAAATCTCCTCTCAACCTTTTGTTCAAGGAAAACAGTCCCAACTTCTCCAATCTATCCATGTAACTGAAGTTCCTCATCCTTGGGAACATTCTTGCGAATATTTTCTGCACTCTCTCCAATGCATTCACATCTTTCCTAAAGTGCAGCACTCAGAACTGGACGCAGTACTTCAGTTGAGGCTAAACCAATGTTCCATACAAGTTTAACATAACCGCCTTGCTTTTGTACTCTATGCCCCTTTTAATAAAGCTTTGGATACTGCATGCTCTATTAACTGCGCTCTCAATCTATCCTGCCACCTTCAATGATTTATGCACATGTCCACCCAGGTCCCTCTGTTCCTGCACCCCCTTCAGAATTGTATCCTTTATTTTACATTGTCTCTCTGCATTCTTCCTGTGAAAATGAATCACTTTACACTTCTCTGCATTAAATTTCATCTATCACTTGTCCGCCCATTATACCAATCTGTCTATGTCCTTTTGAAGTTCTACAATATCATAGAGATATTGCACTGAAACAGGCCCTTCGGCCCACCGAGTCTGTGCTGACCATCAACCACCCATTTATACTAATCCTACATTAATCCCATATTCCCTACCACATCCCCACCTTCCCTCAATTCTCCGACCAACAGTAGGGACAATTTACAATGGCCAATTTACTTATCACCCTGCATGTCTTTGGCTGTGGGAGGAAACTAGAGCACCCGGTGGAAACCCACCTGGTCACAGGGAGAACTTGCAAACTCCGCACAGGCAGTACCCAGAACTGAACCTAGGTTGCTGGAGCTGTGAGGCTGCAGTGCTAACCAGTGTGCCACCCTCCTCACAGTTCACTTTTCCAAGTTTTACATCATTCGCAAATTTTGAAATCATGTCCTGTATACCAAGGTCTAAGTCAAGTCATTAATATATCTTAGGAACAACAAGGGTCTTAACACTGACCCTTGTGGAACTCCACTACAAACTTTCCTCCAGACCGAAAAACATCCATGAACCACTATTTTCTTTTTCCTGTCACTCAGCCTATTTTGTATCCATGTTGCTACCATCCCTTTTATTCCACAAGCTATAACTTTGCTCACAAGTCTGTTGTGCAGCACTGTATCAAATGCCTTCTGAAAGTCCATGTACACCACATCAACAGCATTGCCCTGATCAACCTTCTCAGTTTCCTCATCAAAAACTCCAGCAAGTTAATTAAACATGACTTGCCCTTCACAAATCCATGCTGGCTTTCCCTAATTAACCTACATTTGCCCAAGTGACTATTACTTTTGTCCTGAATTATTATTTTTTTAGAAGGTTGTCCACCACCAAGGTTAAACTGACTGACCTCTAGTTGCTGGGCTTATCTTTACACCCTTTTGTGAAAAGTGTGTAACATTTGTAACTCTCCAGTCCTCTGGCACCACCCCTGAATCTGAAGAAGACTGGAAAATTATGGCCAGTGCCTCTGCAATTTCCATTCTCACTTCCCTCAGTATCCTTGGATGCATCTTATCTAGTCCTGGTGCTTTATCAACGTTAAGTAGAGCTAGCCTATTCAATACCTCCTCTTTATCAATTTTAAACCCTTCAATATCCTGAATTACCTCCTCTTTCACTATGACCTGCACAGCATCTTTTTCCTTGGTAAAGACAGATGCAAAGTATTTATTTATTACATCAGCTATTCCCTTGCCTCCATGCGCATATCCCCTTTTTGGTCCCTAATCGGCTCCAGTTCTCCTTTTACCAGCCTTTTACTATTAATATGCCCAGAGCAGACTTTTGGATTCCCTTTTATATTAGCTGACAGTCTCTTTTCATACTCTATATTTGCTTCTCTAATTTGCTTTCTCACTTCCCCTCTGAACCTTCTACATTCCACCTGGCTCTCCGTTGTACGATCCACCTGACATCTGACATCAGCACACTTTTTCTGCTTCATCTCAATATCTATCTCTTTTATCATCCAGGGAGCTTTGGATTTGTTTGCCCTACTTTTCCCCTTTGTGGGAATATACCTTGACTGTGCCCGAACTATCTGTTCTTTAAAAGCAGCCCATTGTTCAGCTAGCTTTTTCCCTGCCAACCTTTGATTTCAATTTATCGAGGTCAGATCCGTTCTTATCCCATTGAAGTTGGTTTTCCCACAGTTAATTGTTCTTATTCTGGATTGTTCCTTGTCCTTTTCCATAGGCAACCTAAACCTTATGATACAATGATCATTGTCTCCTATATGTTTCCCTACTGACACTTGATCTACTTGGCTCACTTCATTCCCTAGAACTAGGTTTAGCAGTGCCTAGTTTCTTGTTGGACTGGAAACATACTATTGGAGAAGATTTTCCTGAGCACGCTGTAGGAACTCTTGCCCCTCTCTGCCCTTTACACTACTACTATCCCAGTCTATCATCAGATAATTTAAAAAACCCCATTATAACTACCCTATAGTTCTTGCACCTCTCTGTAATTTCCTTGCAAATTTGTTCTTCTACATCTTACCCACTAGTTGGTGGCCTATATACTACACTTAGCAATGTAATTGCACCTTCTTTATTCCTTATCTCTAGCCAAATAGATACTGTCCTTGACCCCTCTGGGATATCCTCTCACTCCAGCACTGCAATGTTCTCCTTAATCAATACTGCCACCCCTCCCCCTTTCCTTCCTTTCCTATCTTTCCTGAACACCTTGTATCCAGGAATATTGAGTACCCAGTCCTGCCCTTCTTTGAGCCAAGTCTCTGTTATCGCCACAATATCATACTTCCATGTGGCTATCTGTGTCTGCAGCTCACCAACCTTATCTATCATACTCTGTGCATTCACATGCATGCACAGTAACCCGAATTTAGACCTGATTACTTTTCCTCTTACTCTGACCTCACCTCATAACTTACTATTCCCTTCTCTAGTGTTAGTTATCTGTCCCAATATTCTGAGCACCTTGGTATTCGTCTCAGATATTGCCTCCTGGTTACCACACCCCTGCCAAGTTATTTTAAACCTTCCCCAATAGTATTAGCAAATCGTTCCACAAGGAAATTTGGCCAAGCTCTGTTCAGGTGCCACCTTCTCCAGAACTGGTCCCAGTGTCCCAGGAATCTAAAGTCCTCCCTCCTGAACCAACCTGCCGTCCACACATTCATCTGCACTACCCTCCTATTTCTATACTCACTTGCGCGTGGTACTGGGAGTAATCCAAAGATTACTACTTTTGAGATCCTGCTTGCTAATTTCTTACCTGGCTCACTAAACTCTTTCTGCAGGACCACATCCCTCTTTCTACCTATGTCGTTGGTACCAATGTGGACCACGACTGCTGGCTGCTCACCCTCCCCCCCAGTTCTCTGCTTTCCTTCAAATAAGTGCCATGGAATCTTTTCCATTCAACTGAGATGTCTCATCAGAAAAAACAGCATCTCAGACACTGTAGCACTCTGTCACTGGGAGTGTCAGCTTAAATCTTGGCCCTGATGTTAATGGAGAGTCAAGGAGTGTGTCGGGGAGGTCAAAGTCTGTCAAAGAGACCACTGAGTCCTGAAACTTGAAGGTCCTGCCGATCCTAACAGCGTCAGTAGCACATTGTTAGGGCCACCTGTCGCCTGGCCAAATGGAGAGCCTGACCAGCAGGAAGGAGGGTACACTAACATCAGGAGGCTTCTGCCAGAGGCTCTTGTGTATTGAGCCCTGCACTGGGATGTGATCATCAGCTTTGGGATCTGATTGGAATGGAGAGAAGGCCTAGAAGGCCAAGAGGAGGTTTGAGGTCAGCAGGACTGAAGGCAGGTTGGAGATATGGATTGGGGGAGGCGGGAATTTGGGAGGGCAGGGGGAGGCTGGGGATCAGAAGGACTGGAGGAAGGCTGGAGTTCAGGGCTGGGGAGGTTGGAGCTCCGGACTGGGGGAGGTTTGGAGCTCAAGGCTGGAGGGAGGCTGGAGCTCTGAACTGAAGGAGGTTGGAGCTCCGGACTGGGGAAGGTTGGAGCTCAGGGCTGGGGGAGGTTGGAGCTTAGGACTGGGGGACGTTGGAAATCAGGGCGGGGGGAGGTTGGAGCTCCAGACTCGGGAAGGTTGGAGTTCAGGGCTGGGGAGGTTGGAGCTCCGGACTGGGGGAGGGTGGAGTTCAGGTCTGGGGGAGGTTGGAGCTCCAGAATGGCGGAGGTTGGAGTTCAGGGCTGGGGTAGGCTGCAGCTCAGGAGTGGGGGAGGTTTGGAGCTCAAGGCTGGAGGGAGGCTGGAGCTCTGAACTGAAGGAGGTTGGAGCTCCGGACTGGGGAAGGTTGGAGCTCAGGGCTGGGGGAGGTTGGAGCTTAGGACTGGGGGACGTTGGAAATCAGGGCGGGGGGAGGTTGGAGCTCCAGACTCGGGAAGGTTGGAGTTCAGGGCTGGGGAGGTTGGAGCTCCGGACTGGGGGAGGGTGGAGTTCAGGTCTGGGGGAGGCTGGAGCTCTGAACTGGGGGAGGTTAGAGCTCAGGGCTGGGGGAGGTTGGAGTTCAGTGCTAGGGGAGGTTTGAGCTCAGTGCTAGGGGAGGTTTGAGCTCAGGGCTGGGGAAGTTTGGAGCTCAGGACCGGAGGAGGTTGGAGTTCAGGGCAGGGGGAGGTTGGAGCATAGGGCGGGGGGAGGTTGGAGCTCAGGGCTGGGGGAGGTTGGAGCTCAGGGCTGGGGGAGGTTGGAGCTCAGGGCTGGGGGAGGTTGGAACTCAGGGCGGGGGGAGGTTGGAGCTCAGGGCTGGGGGAGGTTGGAGCTCAGGGCGGGGGGAGGTTGGAGCTCAGGGCTGGGGGAGGTTGGAGCTCAGGGCAGGGGGAGGTTGGAGCTCAGGGCAGGGGGAGGTTGGAGCTCAGGGCGGGGGGAGGTTGGAGCTCAGGGCGGGGGGAGGTTAGAGCTCAGGGCGGGGGGAGGTTGGAGCTCAGGTCTGGGGGAGGTTGGAGCTCAGGGCGGGAGGAGGTTGGAGCTCAGGGCGGGGGAGGTTGGAGCTCAGGGCAGGGGAGGTTGGAGCTCAGGGCGGGGGGAGGTTGGAGCTCAGGGCGGGGGGAGGTTGGAGCTCAGGGCGGGGCGAGGTTGGAGTTCAGGGCGGGGGGAGGTTGGAGCTCCGGGCGGGGGGAGGTTGCAGCTCAGGACTGGGGGAGGTTGGAGCTTAGGACTGGGGGACGTTGGAGATCAGGGCGGGGGGAGGTTGGAGCTCCAGACTCGGGAAGGTTGGAGTTCAGGGCTGGGGAGGTTGGAGCTCCGGACTGGGGGAGGGTGGAGTTCAGGTCTGGGGGAGGTTGGAGCTCCAGACCGGCGGAGGTTGGAGTTCAGGGCTGGGGTAGGCTGCAGCTCAGGACAGTGGGGAGGCTGGAGCTCTGAACTGGGGGAGGTTAGAGCTCAGGGCTTGGGGAGGTTGGAGTTCAGTGCTAGGGGAGGTTGGAGCTCAGGGCTGGGGGAGGTTGGAGCTCAGGGCGGGGGGAGGTTGGAGCTCAGGGCTGGGGGAGGTTTGAGCTCAGGGCGGGGGGAGGTTCGAGCTCAGGGCTGGGGGAGGTTGGAGCTCAGGGCAGGGGGAGGTTGGAGCTCAGGGCAGGGGGAGGTTGGAGCTCAGGGCGGGGGGAGGTTGGAGCTCAGGGCGGGGGGAGGTTAGAGCTCAGGGCGGGGGGAGGTTAGAGCTCAGGGCGGGGGGAGGTTGGAGCTAAGGACTGGGGGAGGTTGGAGCTCAGGGCGGGGGGAGGTTGGAGCTCAGGTCTGGGGGAGGTTGGAGCTCAGGGCGGGAGGAGGTTGGAGCTCAGGGCGGGGGAGGTTGGAGCTCAGGGCTGGGGGAGGTTGGAGCTCAGGGCGGGGGGAGGTTCGAGCTCAGGGCGGGGGGAGGTTGGAGCTCCGGGCGGGGGGAGGTTGGAGCACAGGACTGGTGGAGGTTGGAGCTTAGGACTGGGGGACGTTGGAGATCAGGGCGGGGGGAGGTTGGAGCTCCAAACTCGGGAAGGTTGGTGTTCAGGGCTGGGGAGGTTGGAGCTCCGGACTGGGGGAGGGTGGAGTTCAGGTCTGGGGGAGGTTGGAGCTCCAGACTGGCGGAGGTTGGAGTTCAGGGCTGTGGGAGGTTGGAGCTCAGGGCTGGGGGAGGTTGGAGCTCAGGGCTGGGGGAGGTTGGAGCTCAGGGCGGGGGGAGGTTTGAGCTCAGGGCTGGGGGAGGTTGGAGCTCCTGACTCGGGAAGGTTGGAGTTCATGACTGGGGGAGGTTGGAGCTCAGGGCGGGGGGAGGTTGCAGTTCCAGACTCGGGAAGGTTGGAACTCAGGACTGGGGGAGGTTGGTGCTCTGGGGCAGGGGGAGTTGGGAACTCAGGGCAGGGGGAGGTTGGAGCTCAAGACTGGGGGAGGTTGGAGCTCAGGGCGGGGGGAGGTTGAAGCTCAGGGCTGGGGGAGGTTGAAGCTCAGGGCTGGAGGAGGTTGGAGCTCAGGGCAGGGGGAGTTTGGAGCTCAGGGCAGGGGGAGGTTGGAGCTCAGGGCAGGGGAAAGTTGGAGCTCGGGGTGGGGGGAGGTTGGAGCTCAGGGAGGGGGGAGGTTGGAGCTCCAGACTGGGGGAGGTTGGAGCTCAGGGCTGGGGGAGGTTCGAGCTCAGGGCGGGGGGAGGTTGGATCTCCGGGCGGGGGGAGGTTGGAGCTCAGGACTGGGGGAGGTTGGAGCTTAGGACTGGGGGACGTTGGAGATCAGGGCGGGGGGAGGTTGGAGCTCCAGACTCGGGAAGGTTGGTGTTCAGGGCTGGGGAGGTTGGAGCTCCGGACTGGGGGAGGGTGGAGTTCAGGTCTGGGGGAGGTTGGAGCTCCAGACTGGCGGAGGTTGGAGTTCAGGGCTGGGGGAGGTTGGAGCTCAGGGCTGGGGGAGGTTGGAGCTCAGGGCGGGGGGAGGTTTGAGTTCAGGGCTGGGGGAGGTTGGAGCTCCTGACTCGGGAAGGTTGGAGTTCATGACTGGGGGAGGTTGGAGCTCAGGGCGGGGGGAGGTTGCAGTTCCAGACTCGAGAAGGTTGGAACTCAGGACTGGGGGAGGTTGGTGCTCTGGGGCAGGGGGAGTTGGGAACTCAGGGCAGGGGGAGGTTGGAGCTCCAGACTGGGGGAGTTTGGAGCTCAGGGCTGGGGGAGGTTGGAGCTCAGGGCATGGGGAGGTTGGAGTTCAAGGCTGGAGGAGGTTGGAGCTCAGGGCAGGGGGAGGTTGGAGCTCAGGGCGGGGGGAGGTTGAAGCTCAGGGCTGGGGGAGGTTGAAGCTCAGGGCTGGAGGAGGTTGGAGCTCAGGGCAGGGGGAGTTTGGAGCTCAGGGCAGGGGGAGGTTGGAGCTCAGGGCAGGGGAAAGTTGGAGCTCGGGGCGGGGGGAGGTTGGAGCTCAGGGAGGGGGGAGGTTGGAGCTCCAGACTGGGGGAGGTTGGAGCTCAGGGCTGGGGGAGGTTCGAGCTCAGGGCGGGGGGAGGTTGGAGCTCCGGGCGGGGGGAGGTTGGAGCTCAGGACTGGGGGAGGTTGGAGCTTAGGACTGGGGGACGTTGGAGATCAGGGCGGGGGGAGGTTGGAGCTCCAGACTCGGGAAGGTTGGTGTTCAGGGCTGGGGAGGTTGGAGCTCCGGACTGGGGGAGGGTGGAGTTCAGGTCTGGGGGAGGTTGGAGCTCCAGACTGGCGGAGGTTGGAGTTCAGGGCTGGGGGAGGTTGGAGCTCAGGGCTGGGGGAGGTTGGAGCTCAGCGCGGGGGGAGGTTTGAGCTCAGGGCTGGGGGAGGTTGGAGCTCCTGACTCGGGAAGGTTGGAGTTCATGACTGGGGGAGGTTGGAGCTCAGGGCGGGGGGAGGTTGCAGTTCCAGACTCGGGAAGGTTGGAACTCAGGACTGGGGGAGGATGGTGCTCTGGGGCAGGGGGAGTTGGGAACTCAGGGCAGGGGGAGGTTGGAGCTCCAGACTGGGGGAGGTTGGAGCTCAGGGCTGGGGGAGGTTGGAGCTCAGGGCATGGGGAGGTTGGAGTTCAAGGCTGGAGGAGGTTGGAGCTCAGGGCAGGGGGAGGTTGGAGCTCAGGGCGGGGGGAGGTTGAAGCTCAGGGCTGGGGGAGGTTGAAGCTCAGGGCTGGAGGAGGTTGGAGCTCAGGGCAGGGGGAGATTGGAGCTCAGGGCAGGGGGAGGTTGGAGCTCAGGGCTGGGGGAGGTTGGAGCTCAGGGCAGGGGGAGGTTGGAGCTCCAGACTGGGGGAGGTTGGAGCTCAGGGCTGGGGGAGGTTGGAGCTCAGGGCATGGGGAGGTTGGAGTTCAGGGCGGGGGGAGGTATGAGCTCAGGGCGGGGGGAGGTATGAGCTCAGGGCGGGGGGAGGTTGGAGCTCAGGGCTGGGGGAGGTTGGAGCTCCAGACTGGGGGAGGTTGGAGCTCAGGGCTGGGGGAGGTTGGAACTCAGGGCTGGGGAAGGTTGGAGCTCAGGGCGGGGGGAGGTTGGAGTTCAGGGCGGGGGGAGGTATGAGCTCAGGGCGGGGGGAGGTATGAGCTCCAGACTGGGGGAGGTTGGAGCTCAGGGCGGGGGGAGGTTGGAGTTCAGGGCGGGGGGAGGTATGAGCTCAGGGCGGGGGGAGGTTGGAGCTCAGGGCATGGGGAGGTTGGAACTCAGGGCTGGGGGAGGTTGGAGCTCCAGACTGGGGGAGGTTGGAGCTCAGGGCTGGGGGAGTTGGGAACTCAGGGCATGGGGAGGTTGGAGCTAAGGACTGGGGGAGGTTGGAGCTCAGGGCAGGGGGAGGTTGGAGCTCAGGGCTGGGGGAGGTTGGAGCTCAGGGCAGGGGGAGGTTGGAGCTCAGGGTGGGGGGAGGTTGGAGCTCAGGGCGGGGGGAGGTTGGAGCTCAGGGCAGGGGGAGGTTGGAGCTCAGGGCATGGGGAGGTTGGAGCTCAGGGCTGGTGGAGGTTGGAGCTTAGGACTGGGGGACGTTGGAGATCAGGGCGGGGGGAGGTTGGAGCTCCAGACTCGGGAAGGTTGGAGTTCAGGGCTGGGGAGGTTGGAGCTCCGGGTTGGGGGAGGGTGGAGCTCAGGGCTGGGGGAGGTTGGAGCTCAGGGCGGGGGGAGGTTGGAGCTCAGGGCGGAGGGAGGTTGGAGCTCCTGACTCGGGAAGGTGGAGTTCAAGACTGGGGGAGGTTGGAGCTCAGGGCAGGGGGAGGTTCCAGCTCCAGACTGGGGGAGGTTGGAGCTCAGGGCTTGGGGAGGTTGGAGCTCAGGGCATGGGGAAGGTTGGAACTCAGGGCTGGGGAAGGTTGGAACTCAGGGCTGGGGGAGGTTGGAGTTCAGGGCTGGGGGAAGTTGGAGCTCAGGGCAGGGGGAGGTTGGATCTCAGGGTGGGGGGAGGTTGGAGCTCAGGGCTGGGGGAGGTTGGAGCTCAGGGCGGGGGGAGGTTGGAGCTCAGGGCGGGGGGGGGTGGTTGGAGCTCAGGGCGGGGGGAGGTTGGAGCTCAGGGCGGGGGGAGGTTGGAGCTCAGGGCGGGGGGAGGTCGGAACTCATGGCAGGGGGAAGTTGGAGCTCAGGGCTGGGGTAGGTTGGAGCTCAGGGCTGGGGGAGGTTGGAGCTCAGGGGGGCGGAGGTTGGAGCTCAGGGCTGGGGGAGGTTGGAGCTCCTGACTCGGGAAGGTGGAGTTCAAGACTGGGGGAGGTTGGAGCTCAGCGGGGGGGGGAGGTTGGAGCTCAGGGCTGGGGAAGGTTGGAGCTCAGGACTGGGGGATGTTGGAGCTCAGGGTGGCGGGGGGAGGTTGGACCTCAGGGCTGGGGGAGGTTGGAGATCAGGACTGGGGGAGGTTGGAGCTCAGGGCTGGGGGCGTTTGGAGCTCCTGACTCGGGAAGGTTGGAACTCAGGACTGGGGGAGTTTGGTGCTCAGGGCAGGGGGAGTTGGGAACTCAGGGCAGGGGGAGGTTGGAGCTCCAGACTGGGGGAGGTTGGAGCTCAGGGCTGGGGGAGGTTGGAGCTCAGGGCACAGGGAGGTATGAGCTCAGGGCGGGGGGAGGTTGGACCTCAGGCCATGGGGAGGTTGGAGCTCCAGACTGGGGGAGGTTGGAGCTCAGGGCTGGGGAAGGTTGGAACTCAGGGCTGGGGAAGGTTGGAACTCAGGGCTGGGGGAGGTTGGAGCTCAGGGCTGGGGGATTTGTGAACTCAGGGCAGGGGGAGGTTGGAACTCAGGGCATGGGAAGGTTGGAACTCAGGGCTGGGGAAGGTTGGAACTCAGGGCTGGGGGAGGTTGGAGCTCAGGGCATGGGGAGGTTGGAGCTCAGGACTCGGCAAGGGTGGAGCTCAGGACTGGGGGAGGTTGGAGCTCAGGGCGGGGGGAAGTTGGAGCTCAGGGCTGGGGGAGGTTGGAGCTCAGGGCTGGGGGAGGTTGGAGGTCAGGACTCAGGAAGGTTGGAGCTCAGGACTGGGGGAGGTTGGAGCTCAGGGCGGGGGGTGGTTGGAGCTCAGGGCTGGGGGAGTTTGGAGCTCAGGTCTGGGGGAGGTTGGTGCTCAGGGCATGGGGAGGTTGGAGCTCAGGGCTGGGGGAGGTTGGAGCTCACGGCATGGGGAGGTTGGAGCTCAGGGCTGGGGCTGGTTGGAGCTCAGGGCTGGGGGAGGTTGGAGCTCAGGGCGGGGGGAGGTTGGAGCTCGGCAGGGGGAGGTTGGAGCTCTGGGCTGGGGGAGGCTGGAGCTCAGGGCTGGAGGAGGTTGGAGCTCAGGGCTGGGGCAGGTTGGAGCTCTGGGCTGGGGGAGGTTGGAGCTTAGGGCTGGAGGAGGTTGGAGCTCAGGGCTGGGGGAGGTTGGAGTTCTGGGCTGGGGGAGTTTGGAGCTCCGGACTGGGGGAGGTTGGAGCTCAGGGCTGGGGGAGTTTGGAGCTAAGGGCTGGGGGAGGTTGGAGCTCAGGGCTGGGGGAGGTTGGAGCTCAGGGCTGGGGGAGGTTGGAGCTCCGGACTGGGGGAGTTTGGAGCTCCGGACTGGGGGAGGTTGGAGCTCCGGACTGGGGGAGATTGGAGCTCAGGGCTTGGGGAGGTTGGAGCTCAGGGCTGGGGGAGGTTGGAGCTTATGGCTGGGGGATGTTGGAGCTCAGGGCTGGGGGAGGTTGGATCTCCGGACTGGGGGAGTCTGGAGCTCCAGACTGGGGGAGGTTGGAGCTCAGGGCTGAGGGAGGTTGGAGCTCAGGGCATGGGGAGGTTGGAGTTCAGGGCGGGGGCAGGTATGAGCTCAGTGCGGGGGGAGGTTGGAGCTCAGGCCATGGGGAGGTTGGAGCTCCAGACTGGGGGAGGTTGGAGCTCAGGGCTGGGGAAGGTTGAAACTCAGGGCTGGGGAAGGTTGGAACTCAGGGCTGGGGAAGGTTGGAACTCAGGGCTGGGGGAGGTTGGAGCTCAGGGCATGGGGAGGTTGGAGCTCAGGACTCGGCAAGGGTGGAGCTCAGGACTGGGGGAGGTTGGAGCTCAGGGCGGGGGGAGGTTGGAGCTGAGGGCGGGGGGAGGTTGGAGCTCAGGGCTGGGGGAGGTTGGAGCTCAGGGCTGGGGGAGGTTGGAGGTCAGGACTCGGGAAGGTTGGAGCTCAGGACTATGGGAGGTTGGAGCTCAGGGCGGGGGGAGGTTGGAGCTCAGGGCTGGGGGAGGTTGGAGCTCAGGGCTGGGGGAGGTTGGAGCTCAGGGCTGGGGGAGGTTGGAGCTCACGGCATGGGGAGGTTGGAGCTCAGGGCTGGGGCTGGTTGGAGCTCAGGGCTGGGGGAGTTTGGAGCTCAGGGCGGGGGGAGGTTGGAGCTCGGCAGGGGGAGGTTGGAGCTCTGGGCTGGGGGAGGTTGGAGCTCAGGGCTGGAGGAGGTTGGAGCTCAGGGCTGGGGCAGGTTGGAGCTCTGGGCTGGGGGAGGTTGGAGCTTAGGGCTGGAGGAGGTTGGAGCTCAGGGCTGGGGGAGGTTGGAGTTCTGGGCTGGGGGAGTTTGGAGCTCCGGACTGGGGGAGGTTGGAGCTCAGGGCTGGGGGAGTTTGGAGCTCCGGACTGGGGGAGTTTGGAGCTCCAGACTGGGGGAGGTTGGAGCTAAGGGCTGGGGGAGGTTGGAGCTCAGGGCTGGGGGAGTTTGGAGCTCCGGACTGGGGGAGTTTGGAGCTCCGGACTGGGGGAGGTTGGAGCTCCAGACTGGGGGAGATTGGAGCTCAGGGCTTGGGGAGGTTGGAGGTCAGGGCTGGGGGAGGTTGGAGCTTATGGCTGTGGGAGGTTGGAGCTCAGGGCTGGGGGCGGTTGGATCTCCGGACTGGGGGAGTCTGGAGCTCCAGACTGGGGGAAGTTGGAGCTCAGGGCTGGGGGAGTTTGGAGCTCAGTGCTGGGCAAGGTTGTAGAGTTCAATGGGGGTCCTGGTATTAGTTTCATGGTTCCTTTGCACTACCTCCAGTATTTGTGTTTCATTGACCAGAATAAGACCCAAAACTCAAGGATCATTCTCACCAGAACCTTATGGAGTTTGATCACCACTTCCATTCACTTGTATTATCCAGTTTTAACTACATCATAGGGACATGGGAACATGAGAAAAGGAGGAGGCTATTTGGTTTCTTGGACCTGTTCCACCATTCAATTGGATCATGGCTGATTGGTATCTTAATTTCATTTACCGGCCTTGGTTCCATATCACCTAAACGTGGAGGTTTTGAAATTTTCAGTTGATTCCCAATTGTCTTTCTCTCCATGGTAAGGTCCAAAGTAGGGACGTTCACTGTTGATTGCACAGTGTTCAATTACATTCGCAGCTCCTCAGATAATGAAGCAGTCCATTCCTGAATGCAGCAAGAACTGGACTTCAGCTGATTAGTGGCCGGTAGTATTTGTGCCACGAAATTGCCGGGCAATGACCATCTCCAAGAAGAGAGAATCTCACCATCTCCCCTTGACATGCAATGGTATTGCTACCATCAACATGCTGGGGGGGGGGTCAGCATTGACCAGAAACTTAACTGGAGGAGCTACATAAATACTGTGGCTACAACAGCTGGTCAGAGGCTGGGAATTCTGTGGCAAGGGCTCACGTTCTGACTCCCAAAACCTTTCCAGGACACAAATCAGGAGTATGATGAAATACTGTCTATTTATCATGATAAGTAGAGCTCCAACAACACTCAAGAAACTCAACAACATCCAGGAGCAAGCAACCCACTTGATTGGCACCCCATCCACCACCTTCAACATTCACTCCCTCCACCACTGACGCACAGTGGCAGCAGTGTATACCATCTACAAGATGCACTGCAGCAACTCACCAAGGCTCCTCAGACAGCACCTTCCAAACCCCCACCCTCTACCACCTGGAAGGACAAGGGCAGCAGATGCATGGGAACACCACCCCTCCAAGCCTCACACCATCCTGGCTTGGAACTATATCACCATTCCTTCATTGTCACTGGATCAAAATCCTGGAACTCCCTTCCTAACAGCACTGTGGGGGTCCCTACCCCACATGGACTGCAGCAGTTCAAGAAGGCAGCTCACCACCGGCTTCTCAAGGGCAATTAGGAATGGGCAACAAATGCTGGCCTTGCCAGAAACACCCACATCCTGCGAATGAATAAATAAATCCTTTTGCTCCACAACAGACATTAGACTCATAGGCATATAATTTCTTGGATTTTCCGACACACCCATCTTAATTAGTGGAGTTACATTGGCAATGTTCAATTCCTGATTCAGGACTGTTTTGGAAGATCATGACTAAAACATCTGTAATTTCCTCACCTACTTCATTCAATACCCCGGGGTGGAAACCATCAGGCCCTGGAGATATGTTTATCTTCAGTCTCATTCTTTTCTCCATTACCATTTTTTAAAACTCTTATTAAATCTAGTAAGTTCATCCCTTTAATTTATTTTCATTTTTCCTCATATCTCTGTTACTTTATCCTTATCCTCTATTGTGACTTCCAACATTAAACAATTGTTTCGCTAGATTGTCATTTCCTCATTTTCTGTTACAATATCACCTGCATCTAACGTCTAATATCATTTACAGCCACCCTCTTTCTCTTAATGTACTTCTAAAAAGCTTTGGTTTTATCCTTGATATCTCTTGCAACTTTCTTTTCTCATATTCCCTTTTTGCAACTCGTTAGACATACCATTTGCTTTGCTGATTCTTGCTCTGCATTGCTTGGACATGTTGAGCACTGAGTCACCAAGACACCTTTTCAACTTGGTAAGCTAACAGCTTTCATGGCGGATGTGTGTCGCCTATTTTTTCTATCCTATGTGCAGTACTTTTCATTTGTCTGGGTTAAATTTGATCTGTCATTGTTCTGTCCACTTATGGAGTTACGTTGAATTTTACAGCACAGAGAGAGACAATGGGGCCCAATAGGTCTTGACGTTTTGTTTGGCCAACTGATTGTTGAATTTCTGAACTGCCTTTTTCCATTCCACGGCACTCCCCAGGTTGGTAACATTTGTGAATTTAGCGAATTTGTTTTGAGTTTATGATTCCAAACCATTGACTATACTGGCAGGTGTGACTATCACAGAGCTCTTGGGTAGCATTTGGGGTAGCCAGAGTGGATGCGGAGAGCTTAAAAGAGCAGTGACAGAGAGAGAGAGAGTGAGACCAGTGGGGAGCTTAAAAGAATAGTGACAGAGAGACGGATGGAAGGCATCGTCGACAATGCTATCATGTGGCACTTACTCAGTGTTACGGCCAGGTGATAAAGAGATCTAGGGGTTCGCTTTCAGCCTTCAGCTGGTCTTACTGTAACAGGGTTTTGTTTTTAACACACTGTGTTTTGAGCTCCCCCTTGGTGAATCCTTGTTCACTGCTTTCCAATTATAAGGCAAAGAAATGAGCACAAACAGGCTTTATTAGGTTTAAAGAAGAAAAGTGAAATTTATTAAAACTTAAACTTAAACTCTAATTCGGTTAACGCCTACGGATACATGCTGTGCCCCATGCTAGCATGCACACGCGATAGACACATGCAAATAGAGGCAGAAAAGAGCAGAAGGGAAGTAAAGTGAAAAAATTTGAGGCAATCTCTGAAGGGAGTTTGTTGCAGTGCTTCGAGCTCACTGTCGCGTCCTTGATTGTAGGTAGTCTTGATTTTCGTTGGGGCCCAGTATTCTTCTTAAACCTTGTTCACTGTAGGAGCCTTTTCTCTCTTGGGGTTCATGTGTCTTCAATGGGTCTTCAGTTCCATAAGAAAGAGATGGAAGCAGACAGGAGAGGCTGTGGCAAGCCAGCCAGGAGAGGGCTTCTCAGTCCAGGAGCAAAAAGCTTTCTGAGTTCAAATTCTCTGTGGCAAGTTTAAAAAAAAACCCTCCAACAGCCAGTTAGTGATGTGACTATACTGGTCTGACCACGTCTGTTTGTGTATTCGGCCATTTTAGAAGTTAATCTGGTATGCTAGCCTCTCCACCTTTAAAGTCTGGTAATCAAAAGTCCATTGTGGATTGAATGTGTCAGGGCCTGGTCTTTTGTCCCTTTTAAGCACTGTCTGTAAATAGGCAAATATCTTTCCAGCCAATGGTCTGGTGTTTTTTTCTAAAAGCAAGTTCTTTCTTTACTCCAGTGACAGTTTCAAAATCAATGTTCATGTGGTGAAATGAATGTACCTCATTCTTGGCAGGTGCGGGCCTGCATGACACTCAGCAATAACATGCTCATCGATGTTCGGTTTAGATTCCTCCAGGGCTACTCGACTCCAAGACCTCATTACAACGTTTGTGCAATCAAGGACAAAAGAGCTGAATGCCAAAGGTGAGGTGAGAGTGACTGTCTTTGATATCAAGTCAGCCTTTGACTGAATGTGGCATCAAGGAGCCCTAGTAAAATTGAACTCAATGGGAATCTGGGGGGGAAACTCTCCACTGGTTGGAGTCATACCTAGCACAAAGGAAGATGGTTGTGGTTGTTGGAGGCCAATCATCTCAGCCCCAGGACATCGCTGCAGGAGTGCCTCAGGGTAGTGCCCTAGGCCCAACCACCTTCAGCTCCTTCATCAATGACTTTCCTTCAATCATAAGGTCAGAAGTGGAGATGTTCACTGATGATTGCAGTGTTCAATACCAGTCAGTCCATATTGGCATGCATCAAGACTATAACAACATTCAGGCTTTGTCTGATAAATGGTAAGTAAAGTTTGTGTCATGCAAGTGCCAGGTAATGACCATCTCCAACAAGGAAGTTTAAACACCTCCCCTTGACATTCAACAGCATTATCATCACTGAATTCCCAGAATCAACATCCTGACCAGAACTGGAGCAGCCACATAAATGCTGTGGCTGCAAGAACTGGTGAGAGGCTTGGAATTCTGTGGCGAGTGACTCACCTCTTGACTCTCCAAAGCCTGTCCACCATCTACAAGGCACAAGTCAGGAGTGTGATGGAATACCTGACACTTACCTGGATGGGTGCAGCTCCAACAACACTCAAGAAGCTCGACACCATCCAGGATAAATCAGCTTGATTGTCACCACATCCACTACCTTAACAATTCATTCCAGTGGCAACACTGTGTACCATCTACATGATGCACTGCAGCAATTCACCAAGGCTCCTCAGACAGCACCTCCCAAACCCGCGACCTCTACCCCTAGAAAGATAAGGGCAGCAGACACATGGGAATACTACCACCTGCAAGTTCCCCGCCAAGTCACACACCATCCTGACTTGGAACTATATTACCGTTCCTTCACTGTCACTGGGTCAAAATTATAGAACTCCATCCCTAACAGCACTGTGGATGTACCTACCCTACATGGACTGCAGCAGTTTAGATAGTTGATCACCCCACCTTCTCAAGGGCAATTAAAGATGGGCAATAAATGCTGGCCTAGCCAGTAACACCCACATCCCATGATTGAATAAAAAATTATTGGAAACAGTAACAGCCCTGATAGCGACCTCTGGGATATTCCACTCCAACCATCTTACAGAATAAAATTCCTCTTTCATGAAAAAAGCCAAATGTGTATTTTTGCCATATTGATGAATGCTAACCAATTGGCATTCTCAGAAGTTTCAAATTTCATTAGCAACTCACCAATTATGTTCTTACAAGCTTCTACCGTTGTCATAGAAACTGTTCTGTTAGGAGCTGTAATCTGAAATGCATCACCTCTTCAGCAAACCAACAGGCTTTTTTCTCCAACAGCTATAGAGGCAACAGTCAGTAATAAGCTAAAAGCAAAATACTGCGGATGCTGGAAATCTGAAACAAAAACAAGAAATGCTGGAACCACTCAGCAGGTCTGGCAGCATCTGTGGAAAGAGAAGCAGAGTTAACGTTTCGGGTCAGTGACCCTTCTTCGGAACTGCGAAGTTCCGGAGTTCCGAAGAAGGGTCACTGACCCGAAACGTTAACTGTGCTTCTCTTTCCACAGATGCTGCCAGACCTGCTGAGTCAGTTATAAACTAATCTGCTGAAATTATTTTCGCCTGTGGTGGCAGCCATAAAGTTACTGTAATATTTTAGTTTCTGGATTAAACTCTTACACAGAGCATGTCAATCTTTTTGTGCTGATTATCAGGTGCAAGTGCATGCTCACTTCAAACCTACCAATAGTAACTTATAACATGCAGAGGGATTGTGCAATAACTCATCAACAGCAGCACATGTTTTTAATCATTTAATCTACAAAGTTTCCCATTTATCTCAGTTTAATTAAAATCAATAAACCTTTTAAATGTGTCTGGGGCAACATTTGTCTCCTCACTGAATAACAAAGGCTTGTTTTTTTCATAGAACTTTTCACTAGTTTGAACTAGCGCTGTCACTTGTCTGATTGTTTAAAATTGAAGTAGAGCTCCTTTGAACAAAAGAGGTTGAGTGTGAAGCCTAGGGACATGAGAAACAAAGATTTTTTTTTTGGCAGGGCAGAATGCTCCTTCACGTTAAACTACGAGAATGAGGCAAAGGGAGCACAGGCTCTGAAGAGTGAAAGGCAACTTTAGCACTGACATCAAGAACTTCCCTTTCAGACAAAGAGTGATCAGCACGTGAAATGAATTTCTGGATGGATTGTTGAACGCAAAAAAACATTGAATCACTTAGGAAACAGCCGGTGTTGTGACAAGTCCCAATATGTTTCTTTGAATGGTCAAGCTATTAAGAGTCAAAGAGCTTCCCTCAACTGTATCTATCTTCTGGATCCTTTGAATGAAAAATAAAGTAGCCAATAACCATTCCACTGCAAAAAGAGTCAATTCGTGTCTCTGAGTCAGAAGATCGAGGGTTCACATCCCACTCCAGAGACATGAGCACATAACGTAGGCTAGCACTCCAGTGCATTACTAAGGGAGTACTGCAATGACAGATGCATTGTCTTTTGGATAAAATGTTAAATTGAGGCCCTGTTTGCCCAATCAGGTGGATGTAAAAGATCCCATGTTCCAGTCAATCATTATTGCTCAACCAACATCACTAAATCTGATCATCATCCCATCGCTGATGTGGGAGCTTGCTGTGCACATATTGGCTGCAGTGTTTCCTACTTTACAATGGTGGGATGAAGGAAATTGGGGATTCACATGAACTTATGAAATGCAGAGTTCGTGAAGGCTATTGTTCTGAAAAAGGTTACACAATTGGGGAGTGCTGAGGACATGGAGTGATTTGAAAGCAAGGATGAGAATTTTAAAATTGAGGTGTTGCAACTGGGAGCCAATGTAAGTCAACAATCTTCCTATCCTCCTTAGATTCAGGCGTGGTGCCAGAGGGCTCAAGAATTGTAAAGGTTACAGCCTTGTTCAAAAGAAAGTGTAGGATAAGCCCAGCAACTACAGGCCAGTCAGTTTAACCGCACCCTCGAAAACGATAATTCAGGACAAAACTAACAGTCACTTCAACAAATGTAGATTAATTAAGGAAAGCCAGCATGGATTTGTTAACAGCAAATTATGTTTAAATAATTTGCTTGAGTTTTTTGATGAGGTAACAGAGAAGGTTGATCAGGGTAATGTGGTTGTTGTGGTGTACATGGACTTCCAAAAGGCATTTGATAAAGTGCACATAATAAGCTTGCCAGAAAAGTGGAAGCCATGGAATAAAAGGGACAGAGCAGCACGGATACAAAATTGGCTGAGTGGCAGGAAACAGAGAGGAGTGGTGAATGGCTGTTTTTTGGACTGGAAGAAGGTATATAGTGGGGTTTGCCAGGGGTCAGTTTTGGGACTCCTGCTTTTCCTGATGTATATTAATGACCTGGAGTTGGGTGTACAGAGCACAATTTCGAAATTTGCAGATGACACAAAACTTGGAAGTATTAGGAACTGTGAGGAGTCGTGGCGTGGGGGCCGGTAAAATGCTGCAGGGAGAGGCCCGCCTCAATCCACGACGTCGAGAAGGGCCCATCGCATTTTACTGGCAGCAACGGGACCTCGGTGCGGCCCCCCCACTGCACGGCGGTGGCAGCACAATTAGCATATGGTAATGCTTACTTATCTGTGCTGATTATGCAGCTTGCCGCCTCTCCATCGGCACTGCCAGATTTTCTGTTGAATGGGCGGCCGTCACGTGCTGTCCCATTCACGATCTGAAAAGTCGGCGGGTCCTCACTCTGCATTTTGGAAGGGAGGAGGGAGGGGGGGATACACAGGGGTCGAACTCTGCATTTTGGAAGGGAGGAGGGAGGGGGGGATACACAGGGGTCGAACTCTGCACTCTTAAAGGGAGGGGGTCTGGGATTACTGGAGGGAAAGCTGTGCTGGCATGAAGGGAGATACCATGTACCTTCCCTCCGTTAACAGTGTACGCTCTGTGTTTGTGAGGGTGCAGTGCCGCTCCAGGCACCCTGTGTGTGTCGAGGGTGCCAGAAATGGCAGGAGCATAAAGGTGTTATGGATGTTGGGGGCAATCGATTCAGCTGGTATGATCTTTATGTGGTCATGCTGTGCTAGTCTGAGTGTTGGCCAAGATTGGCAATGCCATGGCACACCACATAGTTGATCCAGGAAATGTACCCGTCAACACCAATCCCTGCCCTATTAGGAACCTTCGAATACATGCAGGATTCAACTTTATTTATCACATGGAAATAGGTATGGCTCATCCTACATTGTGTGATCCTCTGCACATGAGGATCCGTATGCACCAGAGGCAAGGTGCGATCCACGTAGTGGCCCCCCGGTTGTGAGCAGCAGCCCCCAAGGGGATCTCACCATTAGGATTGCTGAGCATCTACAGGCCCCAAATGGCATGCCATCGGATGTCAGAGCACCAGTGTCAGAGGAGATTACGCATATAGAGAGAGGATGGTGACACGTCTCTGAGCCGTGCTCAAGGATGACCTGCAGCCCATGGGCTCCAGTGGACATCCCATGCCTTTGTTCCTCATAGTGGCAGCAGTTCTCAGCCTTTTAAGGGCCCACCAGAGACCTTTGTGGGGTCACACAGTCAGCAATGCACCGCTGCATCGGGGAGGCCACCAATGTCCTGCACTGGAGGGCCAGTGAGGATGTTCGATTCAGGACAGACTCTCACAGCCAGGCCCAGAGGGCCATTGGTTCTGGCACCATTGCCAGAGAACCATAGGGTAGAATTAGAACATTACAGTGCAGTACAGGCCCTTCGGCCCTCGATGTTGCGCCGACCTGTGAAATCAACTTAAAGCTATGTCCCCTCGTGTTTGCCATCACCATCCGAGGAAAAAGACTCTCACTATCCACCCTATCTAACCCTCTGATTATCTTATATGTCTCTATTAAGTCACCTCTCCTCCTCCTTCTCTCCAACGAAAACAACCTCAAGTCCCTCAGCCTTTCGTCATAAGACCTTCCCTCCATACCAGGCAACATCCTAGTAAATCTCCTCTGCACCCTTTCCAAAGCTTCCACATCCTTCCTATAATGCGGTGACCAGAACTGCACGCAATACTCCAGGTGGGGTCTCACCAGAGTTTTGTACAGCTGCAGCATGACCTCGTGGCTCCGAAACTCGACCCCCCTACTAATAAAAGCTAACACACCATATGCCTTCTTAACAGCCCTATTAAATCCCTGAAGGTTGCTACCCAGGTTATGTACCTGGACACCAAGATCTCTCTGTTCATCTACACTACCAAGAATCTTCCCATTAGCCCAGTACTCTGCATTCCTGTTACTCCTCCCAAAGTGAATCACCTCACACTTTTCTGCATTAAACTCCATTTGCCATCTCTCAGCCCAGCTCTGCAGCCTATCTATGTCCCTCTGTACCCTACAACATCCTTCAGCACTATCCACAACTCCACCGACCTTAGTGTCATCCGCAAATTTACTAACCCACCCTTCTACACCCTCTTCCAGGTCATTTATAAAAATGACAAACAGCAGTGGCCCCAAAACAGATCCTTGCGGTACACCACTAGTAACTAAACTCCAGGATGAACATTTGCCATCTCTGTCTTCTTTCAGCTAGCCAATTTCTGATCCAAAGCTCTAAATCACCTTCAACCCCATACTTCCATACTTTCTGCAATAGCATACCGTGGGGAACCTTATCAAACGCCTTACTGAAATCCATATACACCACATCCACTGCTTTACCCTCATCCACCTGTTTGGTCACCTTCTTGAAAAACTCAATAAGGTTTGTGAGGCACGACCTACCCTTCACAAAACCGTGCTGACTATCGCTAATGAACTTATTCTTTTCTCGATGATTATAAATCTTGTCTCTTATAACCTTTTCCAACATTTTACCCACAACCGAAGTAAGGCTCACAGGTCTATAATTACCAGGGCTGTCACTACTCCCCTTCTTGAACAAGGGGACAACATTTGCTATCCTCCAGTCTTCCGGCACTATTCCTGTCGACAATGACGACATAAAGATCAAGGACAAAGGCTCTGCAATCTCCTCCCTAGCTTCCCAGAGAATCCTAGGATAAATCCCATCTGGCCCAGGGGACTTATCTATTTTCACACTTTCCAAAATTACTAACACCTCCTCCTTGTGAACCTCAATCCCATCTAGCCTAGTCGCCCGAATCTTAGTATTCTCCTCGACAACATTTTCTTTCTCTACTGTAAATACTGACGAAAAATATTCATTTAACGCTTCCCCTATCTCCTCTGATTCCACACACAACTTCCCACTACTATCCTTGATTGGCCCTAATCTAACTCTAGTCATTCTTTTATTCCTGATATACCTATAGAAAGCCTTAGGGTTTTCCCTGATCCTATCCGCCAATGACTTCTCGTGTCCTCTCCTTGCTCTTCTTAACTCTCCCTTTAGATCCTTCCTGGCTAGCTTGTAACTCTCAAGCGCCCTAACTGAGCCTTCACGTCTCATCCTAACATAAGCCTTCTTCTTCCTCTTGACAAGCGCTTCAACTTCTTTAGTAAACCATGGCTCCCTCACTCAACAACTTCCTCCCTGCCTGACAGGTACATACTTATCAAGGACACGCAGTAGCTGCTCCTTGAATAAGCTCCACATTTCGATTGTTCCCATCCCCTGCAGTTTCCTTCCCCATCCTACGCATCCTAAATCTTGCCGAATCGCATTATAATTTCCTTTCCCCCAGCTATAATTCTTGCCCTGTGGTATATACCTGTCCCTGCCCATCGCTAAGGTAAACCTAACCGAATTGTGATCACTATCACCAAAGTGCTCACCTACATCTAAATCTAACACCTGGCCGGGTTCATTACCCAGTACCAAATCCAATGTGGCATCGCCCCTGGTTGGCCTGTCTACATACTGTGTCAGAAAACCCTCCTGCACACACTGGACAAAAACTGACCCATCTAAAGTACTCGAACTATAGTATTTCCAGTCGATATTTGGAAAGTTAAAGTCCCCCATAACAACTACCCTGTTACTCTCGCCCCTGTCGAGAATCATCCTTTCCTCTACATCTCTGGAACTATTCGGAGGTCTATAAAGACTGCCAACGGGGTGACCTCACCTCTCCTGTTTTTAACCTCGGCCCATACTACCTCAGTAGACGAGTCCTCAAACGTCCTTTCTGTCGCTGTAATACTCTCCTTGATTAACAATGCCACACCCCCCCCTCTTTTATCATCTTCTCTGTTCTTACTGAAACATCTAAATCCCGGAACCTGCAACATCCATTCCTGCCCCTGCTCTACCCATGTCTCCGAAATGGCCACTACATCGAGATCCCAGGTACCAACCCATGCTGCAAGCTCACCCACCTTATTCCGGATGCTCCTGGCGTTGAAGTAGACACACTTTAAACCAGGTTCTTGCTTGCCAGTGCCCTCTTGCGTCCTTGTAACCTTATCCCTGACCTCACTACTCTCAACATCCTGTACACTGGCACTACAATTTAGGTTCCCATTCCCCTGCTGAATTAGTTTAAACCCCCCCCCAAAGAGCACTAGCAAATCTCCCTCCCAGGATATTGGTACCCCTCTGGTTCAGGTGAAGACCATCCTGTTTGTCGAGGTCCCACCTACCCCAGAAAGAGCCCCAATTATCCAGGAAACCAAAACCCTCCCTCCTGCACCATCCCTGCAGCCACGTGTTCAACTCCTCTCTCTCCCTATTCCTCGCTTCGCTATCACGTGGCACGGGCAACAACCCAGAGATAACAACTCTGTTTGTTCTCGCTCTAAGCTTCCACCCTAGCTCCCTGAATTTCTGTCTTAAATCCCCATCTCTCTTCCTACCTATGTCGTTGGTGCCTATGTGGACCACGACTTGGGGCTGCTCCCCCTCCCCCCTAAGGATCCCAAAAACACGATCCGAGACATCACGAACCCTGGCACCTGGGAGGCAACACACCAACCGTGAGTCTCTCTCGTTCCCACAGAACCTCCTATCTGTTCCCCTAACTATGGAGTCCCCAATGACTAATGCTCTGCTCCTCTTCCCCCTTCCCTTCTGAGCAACAGGGACAGATTCTGTGCCAGAGACCTGTACCCCATTGCTTGCCCCTGGTAAGTCGTCCCCCGCAACAGTATCCAAAACGGTATACCTGTTGTTGAGTGAAAACGGCCACAGGGATCCCTGCACTGCCTGCTGGTTCCCTCTCCTTCCCCTGACGGTAACCCATCTACCTACTTCTTTTACCTGAGGTGTGACTACCTCCCCATAACTCCTCTCAATCACCCCCTCCGCCTCCCGAATGATCCGAAGTTCATCCAGCTCCTGCTCCAGTTCCCTAACGCGGTTCTCGAGGAGCTGGAGTTGGGTGCACTTCCCGCCACCACCCAAATATATAGTTTTTACTTACCCAGCGGTCCCCTGGTCCTCCGAAAACAAAAGGGAATTAACTTTTAACTTACACTGAAATTGACTTCCCAGCTGCAAGTTCGCTCCGCACCTCAGCTACTGTCAAAGCTGCTGCCACCAAAACTAAAAGAAAGAGATTTTCAACCACCCAAATATATAGTTTTTACTTACCCAGCAGTCTCCTGGTCCTCCGAAAACAAAAGGGAATTAACTTTTAACTTACACTGAAATTGACTTCCCTGCTGCAAGTTCGCTCCGCACCTCAGCTACTGTCAAAGCTGCTGCCACCAAAACTAAATGGTTGTAATGTTCATGGACTGCATTCATGTGGCGCAGTGGTCAGCACAGCAGCCTCACAGCTCCAGCGACCCAGGTTCAATTCTGGGTGCTGCCTGTGTGGAGTTCTCCCTGTGACCGCGTGGGTTTTCGCCGGGTGCTCCGGTTTCTTCCCACAGCCAAAGACTTGCAGGTTGATAGGTAAATTGGCCATTATAAATTGTCCCTAGTGTAGGTAGGTGGTAAGGGAATTGTGGGAAGGTGGGAATGTGGTAGGAATATGGGATTAGTGCAGGATTAATATAAATGGTCGGCACAGACTTGGTGGGCTGAAGGGCCTGTTTCAGTGCTATATCTCGAAATAAATAAATCAGTTCTACTGCTAAGCTACCACCTGCAGGAATCACCATTAAAGGAGCCCTCTCAATCAAGGTGAAGCTGGTATGTGAACACCGCAGATGCTTGCAGCGAATGTGTGACCACTTCTCAGGCAGCTGCCATGACACCTGGGTCTTGCACCAGTCCCGGTTGTCACCGCTGTTCATGGAACTGACTCAGATGGAGAGGTGGCTGCTTGGAGATAAGGGCTATCCTTTGCAGACATGGCTCCCGACACCAGTGAGAGATCCCAATACTGCTGCAGAGAAGAGAGACAACGCCAGCCACCATTGAGCAGGAGATCAGCATGCTGAAAGAGCAACTCCAGTGTCTGTATGGATAGGGTGATGCCCTGTACTACAGGCCGAAAAGGCCAGTTCCTTTCCATGCTGCTCTGAACAACTACACACCCAATAGGCCAGACATGATGAGGAGAGACATCAACAGGATTCTTCCTCGGACTATGAGGACACTGATGACCTACAACAGGAAAGACACATCGGAGGGCAGATGGCGCCTTGGCTCTGCATGCAGGGCTAGCAGTGAGCTAGAGATGTACAGCAGTGGCTTATCAGACAAAGGCTGTCTGCTGCATAGGAACCGACATGAGCTCTGCAAGCCACGCATCACCCTCGCTCATCTGCTGTGCACCAGTCCACATCTGCAGCATCCCTGTGTAAACCATTAGAGGCAGCAGCTGACTGAGCCAATGTCCATGTCACTGTATCCATGGAGACGCTCATGTGTAATGGTGGCATGGCAATGATGTTATTGCATACATTGGTTCTCCTGAAAGGCCAATGGTGCAAAGGGATGTGACATTGGCGCTACATGCTGGCACACATCATTCACACAGAGAAAAGGACACACATGTTGGTGAAGAACATTTAGTGAAAGACGTATTTACATTACTGTGACACCTGTGCATTCCCATTTGTGTCAGTGTTTTCTGTGTAAACCTCTGTAATACCTTTTATGGTCTATTTATGTCTCATGTCCTGGAATGTGCAAAATTAAGATTATTCACCCAGGTGCGGCACACCTACAAGAAGGAATGTTACACTTGAGTGTGAGAAAAGGATCGCAATTTCATAGAACACTGGGACACAGCAGGGTAAGTATGTGGCAGCAAAGCAGAAAGTGCTGGGGTAACTCAGCAGGTCAGGCAGCATTTATGGAGAGAGAAGCAGAGTTCACTTTCAGGTCTGTGAACTTGAACAAGTTAACTCTGCTTCTCTCTCCACAGATGCTGCCTGACCTGCTGGATTTCTGCAGAACTTTCTGCTTTGCCGCCAGATTGACAGCAGCCCCACTCTTCAGCAGTCAGGTAAGTATTCTTTGACAGTTGTCGGGAAGCAGTTGCTGGGGTGCTTAAAATAGGGTCCTAGCACCTGCTGAACAACTGTGAAAAACTCTCTCACTGCGTCGAATGTCCTGCCTCTCCCTACGTAACATGGGGAGATGGCTCAGCGCCGTGACTCTAATGAGCCCCCGCGATGGTGGCGACCGGCAAATGCGGGCATGTCGCCTAGTTCAAAGGGCACCACCGTGGATAGCGGCACCCCAATAAAATTCAGCCCATAAGGTCAGGGCCGTCCCAAAGGACATGGAGCTCAAGAGACTGCGAGGTCGGCTGGCCACCTCTGAGGAGGAGAAGGAATCCTCAGAGTGTGCAACATCACATCATTCCCCCACACCCTCCAAAAGCGCAGACACTCTCACGTCAGTGGCTATGTGTTTGTGATTAGATCCAGGGTCACAAACTGGGGAGCACATCACAGGCAATCCCGAGGAGCTGATGGAGACTGTAACAGACGAGGCCACTTACAGTTGGAGGTCTGTACGAAGTCAGGCCCATGCTGAGATCCTGGCTGATAACGTGCCTCTGGAGTCATTGGCCGCATGGCACCTTCTACAGCTGCAGTGAGAGGTGAGGGAACATCTGGCAGAGTTTCCAGAGACTATCAGACCCATGTACGGATGATGGAGGAGCCCATCCAGGCCATGAGTGTTGGCATGTCTCAGGTGCATGCCTCCATGGCTTCCTCTAGTGAAAGGTTAGCAATCCTCATGGAGAGCCTGATCCAGCAGACCAATCAGTGGATGCCAGAGATGTGCGCAGACCTGCATGCCATCGCCTTGTCCATGAGTTCAATGCAACAGTGGCAAGGCAAGAAGGGAACAAGGCACCTGGAGTCTCTGACAGGTCCTCGTCCTTCTCAGTTTAGCAGGGACGTACAAGTGTGCCTTGCAAGGGAGAAGGGTCAGATACCTTCTGCTTCTGCGACTCCTCTCAGGGCACTCCGAGTGTGGACAGTGGCTCCACAGCCCCTCTGCCAGTGACCGCAAAGCTGCCAGTAGCCACAATGACAGAGGAGGGTCCATCACTTGTAGCCAGGGCCCTTCAGGCCTCAGGCAGCCGAAGATGGTCGTCAAAGTCATCCCAAGCCACAGGACAGGAGGATCAGGAGCCTACCTCCATCTCAGCTGCAAGCACAAGGGGAGCACCATGTAGGAACGCGTGTAAGAGAGTTAAGAAGAGCACCTAGGTGCACTTGACTTTAATGGGCATTTAGATTTTGTACCTGTGAAAGCTTGCTTCTGTTGTGCCACTCAATAAATGTTTGACTCAGTGCTGTTACTCATCCTTTCAATTCTTGCTGCTTTGTTAGATCTCATCTACAGCTTTGCACCCTCAAAGGACTACTCGTATTGGAGTTGGCCATTTCAGGTCAACTCCTCAGCTTTAAACCTGAGCACTGGGTGATGGAGTGTGAGAAGGTGACAGCAGGTCCACAGAAAAATGAGCCTTTATTGCACTGACTGTGAAAGGGCATCAGGGTCACAAGAAACAGGTGTGTATAAGATTGTCCTGAGGCTCTCTTGAGTGTTCTCTTTTCATCTTACCTCTGGTCTGAGGGGTTCCTCATATTGTGCTGCCTGCTCAGCAGCCTCCTCCACGTGTTCCTCATTGGATGAGGAGTGGTTATCAACGATGACCTCAATATTCAAGGCCTCCCCCCTCTGCAGCACAATGTTGTGCAGAGCACAGAAAACCACAGCAATACGCAAGAACCTCACCGGGGCATAGTGAAGTGCTGCACTGGAGTGATCTGGGCACCTGAATCTCATCTTCAGAAGCCCAATCTCCTGCTCAATGGTCACTCAGCTGGATCTGTGGCAGATATTGTACATCTCCCCTGCTGCAGTGCATGAGTTCCTCATAGGTGTAAGCAGCCATTTCTTCAATGAGTAGACCTTACCGCTGAGAATCCATCCCTGAAGGTACACATAGTCCAGAACAGCTCTGGTCCCTGGGAATGCCAACGTATGTAAGCATCGTGGCTGCTTCCTGGGAACCGTGCACACACGGTTGCCACACATGTCCCCCTTGGAAAGATCCAGAGGCTTAGATGTTGAGAGCCACAGTAATCTTCAAAGCCATTAGCATTGGTGACCACCAATCCCCTCGAGTTTGAGATTGTCCTGATGCATGCACATAGGTCAGTTACCGCCTCTCTGGAGAGCCTCTGTCTGCACTGACAGTGCTGCTTGGACATCTGGAGGTAGTTCAGCCTTGCATTGTAAACTCTCTCCTGGGAGAGGCCTTTCTTTGCACAGGAGGCAGATGGCATGTCTCTCTGCACCCTTCTCTGGCATGCCCAACCAGAGGCTGGCCAACTTTCTGCTCCTGACTTTCCTGACTGTCCCCACTGGTGCCTGGATTTCCCTCCTTCTGAACTGCTCCTCCTCCTCAGGGGGACCATGAAAATTGGGTGGATTGAGCTCATGGCAGGTGGTCTTTCTCCTAGTCTTGTGCAGTCTGTCCAACTGACCTCCCCCCAGTGCCTTTCCCTAACTAGTCCCTTGGGAGCAAGTTCCACTGCCCCTCTGTGGCCCTTGCAAGATGCCCCCTCAGTACTGGCACCTTTACCCCCCCCCCCATCTTCTGCTATCATCCTGCGATGCCCTCCATTCACCACCCTCCCTTCCACCACACATTGGCTCTCAATATGACTGGCCAGCAAAGGCAGCACTGAACTCTCGCCTCCCTGCCGCCTCCTTTAACCAGATGGGGTTCTGTGGCCCCATGGTTCCCGTGCGCCATTGATAAAATTAGAACTGCTCTGTAAAATTTGAGTTAATTGCCCTTTTAACTACCTTAATTGAACTCCCGCAGCGCCAATGTCAGAAGTTCACCCTCCCTGGTTCTCGCAGTTGTTAAAATCAGGACGTCATAATGTCAGACTGCTGGTCAAATCCATCCCGACTGCATTTCACAGCCTCGCCTCCAACATCACTCTTTGTGGTCCAGTAAAATAACGCCCATTAACTCTGTTTCTCTCTCCACAGATGCTGCCTGACCTGTTGAGTATTTATAGCAGTTGTTGCTTTTATTTCAAATTTCCATCATCCGCAGTGTTTTGCTTTCGTTGAGTTGGTTTCGAAATGGTCTTGTTTCACTCGTGTTCATCAGTCTGCCTCCTTGAAGATTGGAGAAACCAGGGGGGTTAGGGTGGATCATTTGGGATGGTGTAAGAGGAATAGGAGCTGGTGTAGGCAAATTTGCCCCTTGAGCTTGCTCTGCCATTTAATAAGATCATTGCTGATATTCCACCTCAGCTAAACGTCCCGTATTATCCCATATTCCTGCATTCCCTTAGTAACCAAAAATCTATCAATCTCTGACTTTAATAAACTCAGCGACTGAGTATTCACAGCTTTCTGCAGAATTCTAAAAGGTCATAAACCTTTGAGTGAATAAATTTTGCCTCATCTCAGTTCTAAATGATTTGCCCATGGTTCACTGAGAGGGCAAGTGGGGCCTCAGTTTCACATTTCATCCAAAAGACTGCACCGCCAACAGTGCAACACTCCCTGGAGTGTCAGCCTTGACTTTGTATTCAGGTCTCTGGAGTCAGGTTCTGAGCCCACAATCATCTGACTCAGATGCAAGATTGCTGCTCGCTTAGCTACAGCTGTCACACTCCAGGCCAGTCTCTTCCTATTTTTCTCTGATACTCTTGTTCCATTTAGTTTAGTTTAGAGATACAGCACTGAAACAGGCCCTTCGGCCCACCGAGTCTGTGCCGACCATCAACCACCCATTTATACTAATCCTCCACTAATCCCATATTCCTACCACATCCCCACCTGTCCCTATATTTCCCTACCACCTATCTATACTAGGGGCAATTTATAATGGCCAATTTACCTACCAACCTGCAAGTCTTTTTTTGGCTTGTGGGAGGAAACCGGAGCACCCGGAGAAAACCCACTGCTAGCCCTCCCTCTCTCTGTCTCAGTTATTCCCTCTCCATCTCTATCCTTCTCCCTAAGTTATTCTCTCTCCATCTGAACAGAGGAGGTGAAAGTGAGCCCTCAGTAGAGGGAGCTTTACTCAGCAATTAAAATGTTTTACAATGGGGGAGATAGGTGTCTGTAGTCTCCCTGAAATGGCCTCACTGTGGAGACCTGATGTCTAGGGGTTTACCCAGTTCACAATCTAGAGAACTTCACGGATTTCATGAAATACAGGATTGTCCATGAAAATAACTCGGTTAGATGCAGGAATCTTGGTGATGGTTAAGTTGTTTACTTGTCATTCTGCCACCCAAAGCCAGCTAAGTAAATAACTTGAAAGACTATATATAAGATACAACAGCAAAATACTGTGGATGCTGGAAATCTGAGATAAAAACAGAAAATGCTGGAAATATTCAGCAGATCAGACAGCATCTGTGCAGACAAAAACAGTTAACGTTTCAGGTCTGTTGCCTTTCATCAGAACTTTCAATACTAGTTTAATGTGCAGCACACCTCCTGTTACCTTTAGCAGAGCTGCTATTTAAAATGTGGACAGGCACGGTACATTGCAGCTGCTTAATGCCATCCACTTGCAACTGACTCCAATTTTTAGGAAAACAGATTCACCCTCACAATTCTCATTTTGATTTGGGAGGATTGGAAATTCACTGGGGACAGTGAAGTGCTTGTGGGTGGGAGACAGAAGGTTGTGGCTGGAAACGCCACTTGGGAGTGTCGAATTAACGTGGGTCACTCACTGTGCCCAGGTCAGGCTCAAGATTCAACTACCTCAGTCACTGAGACACTCCTGTATTAATTGCCTTAATATATTCGCATGCCATGTTTGTGAGTAGGACAGGCACACCGGATTAGGACGACTGCTCTTGTAAAGGATAAGCACCAGTATTCTAAATCAGAACAGACCAAGGAAATTATAAAGAGGAAGCTTGTGTTGAACATAGGAACATAGGAGATAGGAGCAGAAATAGGTCATTCAGCCCCTCAAGCCTGCTCTGTCATTCAACTATATCATGGTTGATTTTCTACCTCAGTGCCTTTTTCACACCCTATCCCCCTATCCCTTGATCCCACTAATATCTAGAAATCTATCGATCTCTGTCTTGAACATACTCAATGAATAAGCCTCCACCAGCCTCTGGGGTAAAGAATTCCAAAGATTCGCCACTCTCTGAGTGCAGAAATTCCTCCTCATCTCAGTGTAAAATGGCCTATACCTTATTCTGAGACTTTGTCCCCTTGTTCTAGACCCCCCAGCCAGGGGAAATATCCATCCTGTATCTACCCTGTCGAGCCTTGTAAGAATTTTTTTATGTTTCAATAAGATCACCTCTCATTCTTCTGCACTCTAGAGAATACAGGTCCAGCCTCCTCAATCTCTCATTAAGGCAAGAAATGAATTAGTGAGCCTTGCTTTGTGGAATATTTTAGTGTTTTAAGAGATTGATGACCCAGTGAAATTTTGTAGCTGTGGGATGACGGTCATTGAGAGCTCCTCTCAGGACTGTGCAGCATTAGACTGCAGGAAGATATAGATGGTCTGGTCAGTTGAGCAGAAATGTGGAAAAAGCATTAGTGCAGAGAGGGTGTTAAATGACAGAAAGCCCTACTCAAAAGCACAAACATGAACAAAAAACAGTGCGAAAGCACATGGTAAAAAAAAAATGAATGATGAAACAAACTAAAATAAAATAAAATATAAATAAAAAATAAAAAAGGGGGGCCAGTCATGCTCTGAAATTATTGAACTCAATGTTCAGTCCGGCAGGCTGTAGTGTGCCTAATCGGTAGATGAGATGCTGTTCCTCGAGATTGCGTTGATGTTCACTGGAACACTGCAGCAATCCCAGGACAGAGATGTGGGCATGAGAGTAGCAGGGTGTGTTGAAATGTCAAGCGATAGGAAGCTCGGGGTCATGTTTTCATACTAAGCAGAGGTGTTCCGCAAAGCAGTCACCCAATCTGTGTTTGGTCTCCCCAATGTCGAGGAGACTGCATTGTGAGCAGTGAATACAGTATACCAAGTTGAAAGAAGTACAAGTAAATCACTGCTTCACCTGAAAGCAGTGTTTGGGGCTTTGAATAGTGAGGAGAGAGGAGGTAAAGTGCAGGTAATACACCTCCTCCGATTGCATGGGAAAGTGCTGTGGGAAAGAGACGAGGTATTGGGGGTAATGGAGGAGTGGACCAGGGTGTTGCAGAGGGAACGATCCCTTTGGAATGCTGACAGGGGAAGGGAGGGGAAGATGCGTTTGGTAGTGGCATCACGCTGGACGTGGCAGAAATGGCGGAGGATGATCCTTTGGATGTGGAGGCTGGTGGGGTGGAAAGTGAGGACAAGAGGAACCCTGTCACATTTCTGGGAGGGAGGAGAAGGGGTGAGGGCAGAGGTGCGGGAAATGGGCCGGACACGGTTGAGGGCCCCGTCAACCACAGTGGGGAGGAATCCTTGGTTGAGGAAAAAGGAAGACATATCAGAAGCGCTGTCATGGAAGGTAGCATCATCAGAGCAGATGCGTCGGAGATGGAGAAACTGTGAGAATGGAATGGAATGGAATCCTTACAGGAGGCAGGGTGTGAAGAAGTGTAGTCGAGGTAGCTGTGGGAGTCGGTGGGCTTATAATGAATATTCGTAGACAGCCTATCCCCAGAGATGGAGATAGAGAAGTCGAGGAAGGGAAGGGAAGTGTCAGAGATGGACCATGTAAAGGTGAGAGAAGGGTGGAAATTGGAAGCAAAGTTGATAAAAGTTTTCCAGTTTGGAGCGAGAGCAGGAAATGGCACCGATACAGTCATCAATGTACCAGAAAAAGAGTTGAGGGAGGGGGCCTGAGTAGGACTGGAACAAAGAATGCTCGATATATCCCACAAAAAGACAGGCATAACTAGGACCCATGCGGGTACCCATAGCAACACCTTTTACTTGAAGAATTTACTTCAATGACAATGGCTACCCCGATCAGATCATTTCTCACTGTATATCGCACAAACTTATGAACAGGCCGAAGGCCATCATTTTTGGCCCTGAAAAATGCCCAGTCTGCCTCAGGTAACCCTGGAAGGGTAATGTATCCCAAAATTTGAGCAACAGGTGAAGCTAGCTGTTTCATGCTGCGACTATGAAATAGCAACACGCGTAGTGTTCGCCACTAACAGGATGCTGTTGTCAAGCCAAAAGGACGTCCTGCCTATCATACAAATGAATAATGTGATATATGAATTTCAATCCCAGTGTGATGCTAGGTATATAGGCTGTACGTCCCAAAGACTTGAGGATCGCATCAAACAACATGTCCCTTCCATTGTTCGCAACGGGCAAGCTGCAGACCATATCCAACCAGCCCCTGCTTGCAAAACTCAAAACACAGTGTCCAACATTAGATGTGATTCAGCAATTGGACTACATTTGCTAACTAATCCTCAGTGTGCTAAGAATTACGCTGACAACCAATTTAAGATTGTCAGTAGGGCTCGCAGTGTGGCGCATTTGCATGTACTGGAAGCTACATATATTAATACACAGGGCTCTGTTCTTTGCAGACAGAAAGAACATGTACACACATTGCGTCTGTTTCAGCTAAACAAAATAAGTGACAGCCATTCACTGGTTCATTCCAATGCTTTGACCAATCAAAGTCAAGCTGCCTGGTTTAATTTTCAAACAAAGCTTGGCAATTAACTGTCAGTCACCGTAAACTGGTGCATTCTCTATGGCAATGCCTTTACCAATCAGAGTTCACTTGCCAACCAATCAGCACTCTCTTCTCATGCAGTATAAGTTGTTGTTTTCCCTTACATTGGTTATTCTTGCGATTGTCCTGATGAGTGCAAGATGAAAAGCTTCAACAACATGTCTCTATTTTCAGCAATTCCCAAGAAAGAAATATCTTATATTTCTGTATTACCTTTCACAACTCTGGATATCCCAAAGCATTTCACAGCCAATGAAGTACTTTTGAAGTGTCATCACTGTTACAATGTTGATATGCCAGCACAGCACTGAGATAAATCACCAGACAATGATATAGTGAAATAAAAACAGAAAAATGCTCGAAATACTCAGTAGTTCAAGCAGCATCTGTGGAACTGACTGGTTCTGAAAAAAGGTCACAGACCCGAAACGTTAACTCAGTTTCTCTCTCAACAGATGCTGCCTGACCTGCTGAGTATTTCCAGTATTTTCTGTTTCTGTTTCACATTTCTAACATCTGCAATATTTTTCTTTTTATTAATGTTTTTAGTAATGTTGGTTGAGGGATTTATGTTTGAGGGTTAAATCCTGAGATTGCTTCAGGACATTCATCACAATCCTGAAATTGTTTCATGGCGACATGATTGCAACTGCTTTGAGTGTGTTGCGGCCAGGTGGGTGATGACATGGCTTGTTCCCACTGTTCACCTCCCAGTTGGTCACAACAAATATTTTTGTTACTATGGTTTTAACCCCTTGTGCTTTATTTGTCAAATAAACAAACAATGACAGGTTTTCTTGTAGGTTTAAAACAGAAAATTAACTATTTACTGAACAATATTCATTCCCAAATGGTCGCAACCACACCCACATATGCATTCACTCACATGCACTCACACACACACATACACACACATACAAGAATAAATAGAGAGGAAAAAGGTCAGTGGTTTGAAGTGAGATAGGTGTTTGGCGTTCATGGTAAACCTATTGAATCTTCTTGGTAGACAATTTCTTTTTGGCCTGGGTGTTTGTAGTTTTCTGGTGGTTAAGACTTCACACTGGAGGCAGTGGTCGCTTTCAGTTCTCTACTGCTCCAAGTTGAAGTATAAAATTCATAGCAAGGCTCCTTTCTTGTTTTGGCTGACCTTTCCACAGCCACTGGCTGGAATTCTTTTCTGTGATGTTCTTGTTATCTCTCCCTCTCTCTCTCTCTCTCTCTCTCTCCAGACAGCTACCTTTTAAGGTAAAAATCTCTCATATTAGCTTCTGTTAGGACATGCATGGCCCCCTCCCTGTTGTGACCACACAATGGCCTAGGATGTGGCTACTTCACATCTTCCTTGTTTTCAGAAGAACCCATTCAATTCAGGAATGTCTCTTGTTGGCTTCAGGATGGGTGTAATTAACACCTCTTAGCTTGCAATGTATTCTTTTGTCCTTAACGGACAGTGAGGCAGTGTTTGAATACACAAGGCCAAGCCGTCTGAACTTTGATGGCCATTTTGCAGCACATTGTCCACTTTTTAAAGGAAAAATGAATCTTTTATAATTCTTCAGTTTGGTTCTGTATTTTCATCGCTGTACCTCTTGTGAGCATGACAAGTGGGAGATCTGAAACAGATGCCTTCCAAATCCAGATTCGGGTTAAACAAGGCTGTGTAATAGCTCCAATACTATTCATAATCTATCTGACAGTGGCTATTGACCTCATCAAAGATCAGCTGCCCTCTGGTGTTAGTATTAAATACTACATAGATGGAAAGCTCGGTCACCTCCGTGACAAAACTAAACTGACTACCACAGATATACATGAGCTACAATTTGCAAATAACTGCAGGTTTGTTGCCCAACCTGCACCAGATTTGCAAGCCACTTTCAATCTCTTCAATTCTGCACACAAGAATTTCAGATTGCCTTTGACTGTTGCCAAAACAAAATTGATATCAACCCACACCTGGTCCACCTCCCATATATGTCAAAGGAGAGACTCCAGAATATGTTAAGCACTTCTCATACCTTGGCAGTTACCTCTTTCAAAAGGCCACTTTTGACGAGGAGATTCAACACTAGATCAGCTGCGCCAGCTCAGCCTTCTTCAAACTGCAGCAGCGAGTGTTTGACAACAAATTCCTCCACAAATCAACAAAAGTCTTAGTGTACAGAGCAGCTGTCATCACCACGCTCCTGTCAGGCAGCGAGACTGGGACTGTGTATTAGCGACAAAAAACACCTCTAATGAAATTCCATCAACGATGCCTCCACCTCATCCTTTGGAGGACCATCAAACAAACTCTACTGTCCTTCTTGAAGCCAGATCCACAAGTATTCAGACAAAACTCCTGCAAAATCAACTCTGATGAACTGGCCACTGTGCCCGCATGGCTGAAAGACGTCCCCCCAAAAGGTTCTGTTCTCACAACTCTCAAATGGCCAATGTTGCAAGGGAGGACAAAGAAAATACTTCAAAGACACTCTGAAGCTCGCTTTGAAACGTGGCTGCATTGACCTGAATGACTGGGAGGCGCTTGCTCCCAATCATTCAGAATGGCAACAAATTGCCCACCAAGCTGCATCACATTTCAAGTTCAAACCCCTTAATGATGAGGCAAAGTGACAGCTGAGAAGGAAAGAAAAGGAAGCAAATCCTACCCCCTACCTGACATGTGCAAAGATCTGTGGGTCAAAAATCAGCCTGCTCAGTCACATGAAGACCCATGGCAGAAACTTGCGACCCTGAGTAAATGCCATCCTCAAATTGAGGGATAGTGGACAATGAGCCAGGCGAAAGCCCCTGCTTCACTTAAAATAGAGCCATGGGATCTTTTATGCCCGCACAAGAGGGCAGATGGGACCTCAGCTTAACATGCCAAGCTAAAGACAGCATCACAAACTGTGCAGCACTCCTTCAGTACTGTATCATCCTACATTGCATGTTCAACTCTCTGGAGTGGGACTTTAAACCACGAGGGGAGGCGGTGGCGTAGTGGTAATGTCACTGGGCTAGTAATCCAGAGGCCTAGACAAATACTCTGGGGACATAGGTTCAAATCCCACTATGGCAGATGGTGAAATTTGAATTCAATTCATAAATCTGGAATTAAAAAGTTAGTCTAATGATGAACATGAAACCATTGTCGATTGTAGTAAAATAACATCTGGTTCACTAACGTCCTTTAGAGAAGGAAATCTGATGTCCTTACCTGGTCTGGCCTACATGTGACTCCAAAGCTACAGCAATGTGGTTGACTCTTAAATGCCCTCTGAAATGACCTAGCAAGCCATTCAGTTGTATCAAACTGCTACAGCGGTTCAAGAAGGCGGCTCACCACCACCTTCTCAAGGACAATGAGGGATGGGCAATAAATGCTGGCCTAGCCAGCAACTCCCACATCCCATGAACGAATAATTTAAAAAAAATCTTCTGACTCAGTGGCAAAAAGTGTGACTCACTGAGCCGTGGCTGACATCTTAGAGAAAGTAATGGGGCGATGAAAAGGCTGGAGGAAGAAATAGAAAATTTAAGAGGCACCAACTTCATTTAAAAGTGCTCGATAATCTATTGCCTCACATGACACAAACGATCATTGTATTAGTTAAGCAGGACAGCATCAGAACAAAATAGCACAGTGATCTTCCAGCTCTCCCAAAATGCAATAAAACGTCTTACCGACACTTCATAATTGAGGGACTGCTTTTTTAAGAAAGGAGAACAATTCCAAATTACTGACAATTAATAGTTATACAAGACAAATATTATTTCCTAGTTGCCTCTTTTCTTATCTTCAGAAGCCTGGTTCTCGTAAAATGCCCAGGAAGCAATCGATAAATGAAAGTTTCATTGCACCTGATGGTAACTAATTCCTTTCTGTTTTTTTTTTCCCTTTGCTGTGTTAGTCCCAGTGAAGCAGAAAAGAACACCCCAAATCCTCATTTAAAAATAATGTCCGATGCTACTGAAAATAATTGACAGCAGGGCAGAAGTCTGGAAGATCTAGTCAGAGGCTAGTGTTGCAAATTGCCAAAACTATGCTCATCCTTTGTGTGGTTTAATCTATAGAGTCAGAATCAGGGCCCCGATTCACTTTCACACTTCAATACTTTTTCTTCAGATCTGTCCTTAGATAATCAACCTGGTGCTGCAGCTGATCAATACCTGCTCATTGTAGCCTTATCAGTCGACATGATTGATTGCTTGATTGGTCATTAGAACACTGCTCTTAGCTCCTCTTGATAGATGTGCAAGGCTGCAGACATTTGCAACAAAACACAACCACAGATCTAAGAGTTTTGTATAGATCCAGCTGTAGTCATTTATAAAATCAATTAATTTTGCCAATTGCACCATTGAATTCGATGCAGTCATGTTAGATTACTTCCTCTCCAATGCACAAGCAATAAAAGGTGTCACGAGTTTCGTTGCGTTATCTTCAGCAACACAATGAGGTGTGTGGATTCCAGTTAGTTGAAAATCTCTAGAAGGTTTATTAGCAGCTAAACTAGTGTATACTTTACAGAGCAAACTATTTACAGAACCTTTTCTAGGGTGTTACCAATGCAGAGTGACTATGGCTTCCAGTCACATGACTACATCCTGGTACTTAGCTCATTAGCATACTGAGTTCTTAAAGGGACATCACTCTTAAGGCATACAACACAAGGGAGTCATTATATCACAGATCGCAAACTCTGACTGACAATTGCTCAGAAAGATATCGATCCCAGGATACACTGTGGACACCTGCATCAGGGTCTAGCCAAAGGAAATAGAACTCTGGCATCTGAATGTCAAGCAAGTGTTAATGTCACTGTCTCACTCTACAAACATGGGAAAAAATAAAAAAAGTCAAATTGAAAGATCTGGAATGCACTGACAGAAAACCTTCAAAAGGGAAATGAATAAATACTTGAAGAGGGAAATTTGCAGGACTATGGGAAAGAGCAGGAAAGTGAGAGTAATTGGAAAGCTCTTGCAAAGACCTGGCATAGGCATGATATGATGAATGGCTTCCTTCTGTGCTGTATGATTCCATGATTCAATGAAAAGGCTCCCAGATGGGAAATGTTCCGCCTGGGGACCTCTTCAAAATGAGTTGGACATCAGCTGTCGTTACTGCAGTGAAAGTGAAGCTGCGATCCTGTACAGTTACATCCTGGAGTTAGTTTCACAAGACTTCACAAACGAATTACAATGTGTGGCCAAAACTGCTGCTAAAATACCAGAGTCGGAATATCTGCAACCTCTTAATTGGCCTTACCGATTCAATTAAAATACAAAGTCAAAACTTTGACTTACAGCCTGAGTAGCAATTAAACTCTGAAAAACCTCCATCAGTATTTACTTAACTGCAACTAGACATTGTGGCCTTAAAGGAATGCAGTTTCATTTTAACAGCAGAATAATATGCTGTGCACGACTTGGCCCTTACAAAACATCCGCAAACAATTCCATAGGAGAACCTCTAGTATTTAAAGAAATCCTGTCTAATGAGCTCAACAAAAGACACACTAATAATAAATATCAATGTCCTGCATTGACAGTTTCAAAGTTTGCAACTGCTTAAGATGAATGTGCAAAGAATCTTGGGAAAAGGGACTCGCGCCAAATTTCTTGGGGCTGAAGAGAACATAAAGCCTGATGTTTGCCCAGGAAAACCAAGAATCTGGGCTGGATCCTGTTAACGCAGCTTTCATACCCACTTGCACAGACCCTTTAAATGCTGTTGGATAGGGAGGACATGGTCACATCTTCTGTCCGACACCTCCCCAAATCAACAAATCTGGGGGAGTGACTGGCTTATCTCAGGAATTAGGAACAGAGAAAAGGAGGATTTTGCTGGGTTCTTTGACAAGCAGCTTTTCCGCCATCAGACATTCTGACCCGTGGTGTGAGGCAGGTGCCACTGAAGTGCGCTTGCAGGCAAGGGCAGTTTTCCTGGCCTTGCAGATGACCCCTCTACTGCAATCTAAGGTGACATCTGTGGCTACCAATATGGACAGATGGGGCTTCCATTTTGCTGTACTTAAGCCAACAGAATGACAGACGCCCCCTCCTTCCCCCTCACCACCTCTGTATTTGAATAATGAAAGAAAATAAGAAAGACATGCACTTATAGACCTCTTTTCATGGCCCAGACTGTCCAAAAGCCAATTAAGTACTTTTTAAGTGTAGTCACTTGTAATGGTAGTAAAATGTGGATTACTCCCAATGCCATCTGCTAGTGAGTACAGGAACAATGGGATAAAACAGGTTAATGAGTAGCCGGAGAATTGGTGCAGGAGGGAGGGCTTCAGACTGCTGGGGCAATGGGACCAGTTTGTGAGCAGGAGGGACTTTTTCAAGGTGGATAGAATGCACCTCAGCAGAGCTGGGACCAAGGTCCTCATAGAAAGATTGACGAGTATGGTGAGGAAGGGCTAAGTTAATTTGGCAGGGGAATGAAACATTAATATGGAGTAACAAGGTACACAGAGGACCAAGAGAGGCAAATAGTGCTAGAGTAAAGAATAGTTCAAAAATAGGAGGCATCAGGCAGAGAAAATTGCAAGGCAGGCGAAGATGGTTTTGGAGTGCATGTCCGTAAATGTACAGATGGTGGTAAAGAAGGTTGCTGAGCTGTCGGCACAAGTAGCCACAGGACATGGAACAATGATATAGTGGCAGTGACATAGACCTGTCTCAAAGAAAGGGAGGTTGGGAACTTAATATTGCTAGCTCTGAGGTATTCAGGAAAGGTCTTCTTTGACCCTCTTGTCTCGAGAGACAATGGTAAGCACCCAGAGGTGGTTTGTGGAGCAGCTACAAAGGCCAATTCTGGAGCGACAGACTCTTCCACAGGCACTGTGGTTAAAATTGGTTGTCGGGGCTGTTACACAGTTGGCTCTCTCCTTGCACTTCTGTTTTTTTTGTCTCTGCGACTCACCACACTTTAGCCCCACCTTTATGGCTGTCAGCCAGCTCTGGCGATCACTGGCAACTGACTCCCACGACTTGTAGTCAATGTCACAGGACTTCATGTCATGTTTGCCGACGTCTTTAAAGCAGAGACATGGATGGCCGGTGGGTCTGATCGCTGTACAATGCGTCCTTGGGGATCTTGCCATCTTCCATGCGGCTCACATGGCCAAGCCATCTCAAGCGCTGCTGGCTCAGTAGGGTGTATATGCTGGGGATGTTGGCCGCCTCAAGGACTTCTGCGTTGGAGACACAGTCTTGCCACCTAATGCCAATGATTCTCCGGAGGCAGCGAAGATGGAATGAGTTGAGATGTCACTGACGTAGAGCAAGGTACTGAGGACAGGTAAGAAAGGAAAAACGGGAGTGAGGGTGGTAGTATTGATCAAAGGAACTAATAGAGTATTGGAGAGGGATGATCTTGTTGAGGGGCAAAGACAGAGTCTATTTGACTCGAATTATGGAACAATGGAAGAGCTATTACTCTAAGGGATGTATACTATAGGCCACAAAATAATGAGAAGGAGTTCGAAGAGCAAATTTTCAAGGAGATTGCAGAACTACAGAATAGTGATAATGGAGGACTGTAATTATCCAAATATACTAATAGAGTACTAATACTGCAAAGGACAAAATGGGAGAGAGATTCCTAAAATGTGTACAAAAGAACTTTCTTGATCAGTGTGTTTCCAGGAGGAAAGGAAGCAGTGCCAGATACAATTCTGGGAATGAAGTGGGGCCAGTTAAGCATGTTTCAGTGGGAGAGCATTTGGAGGGCGGGGCCAATTAGGCATCAAAAATGAAATCTCATGGATTGAGAATTGGTTAATGGACAGAAAACAGAGAGCAGGAATAAATGGGACATTCTCAGGTTGGCAGGCTGTGACTAATGGGGCACCGCAAGAATCAATGCTTGGGCCCCAGCTATTCAGTCTATATCAATGATTTGGATGTGAGGACCAAATGTAATATTTCCAAGTTTGCTGATGACACAAAATTAGATGGGAATGTGAGTTGTGGGGTGGATGCAAAGAGGCTTCAAGGGAATTTAGGCAGGCTAAGTGAGTGGGCAAGAACCTGGCAGATGGAATATAATGTGGGCATTATCCACTTTGGTAGAAAAGCAGAAATGCAGAGTATTTCTTAAATGGTGAGAGATTGGGAAGTGTTGATGTCCAAAGGGCCTGAGTGTCCTTGTACATAAGTCACTGAAAGCTAACATGCAGGTGCAGCAATTAAGAAGGCAAATGGTATTTTGGCCTTTATTGCAAGAGGATTTGAGTACAGGAGTAAAGATGTCTTGCTGCAATTGTTTAGAGCCTTGGTGAGACCGCACCTGGAGTATTGTGTACAGTTTTGGTCTCCTCATCTAAGGAAGGATGTACTTGCCATATAGGGAGTGCAACGAAGGTTCACCAGACTGATCCTTGGGATGGCAGGATTGCCCAATGAGGAGCGATTGAGGAAACTGGGCCTGTATTCTCAAGAGTTTAGAAGAATGAGAGGTGATCTCATTAAAACTTACAAAATTCTTACAGGGCTCGACAGGATAGATGCAGGAAGGATATTTCCCCTGGTTGGGGAGTCTAGAACCAGGGGACACAGTCTCAAAATAAGTGACAGGCCATTTAGGACTGAGATGTGGAGAAATTTCTTCGCTCAGAGGGTGGTAAATCTTTGGAATTCTCTACCCCAGAGAGCTGTGGAAGCTCAATCATTGAGTAAATTCAAGGCAGAGATCGATAGATTTCCAGATATTAAAGCTATCAAGGGATATGAGATAGTGAGGGAAAATGGCATTGTGGTAGAAGATCAGCCGTGATCTAATTGAATGGCGAAGCAGGCTCGAGGGGCCCAATGGCCTACTACTATTTCCAATGTTCCTATGTTCTTTGAGGCAGAAGTTATGGCTGAGGTACTAAATGAATACTTTGCATCTGTCCTCACAAGAGAAGAGGATGCTGCCAATATAGCAATAAAAATACTGTGTAGGATAAAAATAAAGAGGTACTTAAAAGGTTGGTAGTCTTCAGTGTAAAAACATCACCTGGTTTGGATGGGATGCATCATATGTTTCACAGGGAAGTAAGGATAGAAATTGCAGAGGCTCTGGCCACAATTTCCAATACTCCTTGGGGTGCTGCCATGGGAGCGGAGGATTGCAAATGTTACATCTCTATTCAAAAAAGGGGAAGCTGGATAAACACATCAACTACAGGCCAGTCAGCTTAACATTGGTGATGGGAAAACTTTTAGAGACAATATTCCTGGGCAAAATTAATTGACATTTGGAAAAGTGTGGGCGAATAAATGAAAGTCAGCATGGATTTGCTAAAGGCAAATTATGTTTCAGCAATTTGATTGCATTCTTTGATGCAATAACAGTGAGAGTTGATGAGGGTTGATGTTGTGCATATGTACTTTCAAATATCACATAATTAGACTTATTAGCAAAATTAGAATCTGTGGGATTAAACGGACAGTGGCGTTATGAATACAAAATTGGCTAAGGGCCAGAAAGCAGAGACTAGTGGTGAATGGTTGTATTTCAGACTGGAAAGAAGTATACAATGCTATTCCTCATGAGTCAGTATGAGGATAACTTCTTTTTTGAGATATATTAGTGACCTGGCCTTGGGCATACAGGGCATAATTTCAAATTTTGCAGATGATATAATACTCAGAAAGGTAGCAAACATGAGGAGGATAGTAACAAGCCATTGACAGATTGGCACACGTTGGATGAATTTTAATGCAGAGAAGTGTGAAGTGGTATATATTTGGCAGGAAGAATGAGCAAAGGCAATATGAACTAAATGGAACAATTTTAAAGGGGTTGCAGGAAAAGAGAGACCTGGAGGTGTATGTACAGAATTATTTGAAGGTGGCAGGACCAGTTGAGAAGGCTGTTAAAAAACACATGGTATCCTTGGTTTTATTAATTGTGGGGGATGGGGGAGCCTATCAAAACAAAGAAGTTATGTTGAACCTTTATAAAATATTGCTTAGACTGCAGCTGGAGTATTGTGTCCATTTCTGGGCACTGTACTTCAGAAAGGATGTCGAGGCCTTGTAGAGGATGCGAAAGAGATTTACTAGAATGGTACCAGGAATGAGGAACTTCAATTATGTGGAGAGGCTGGAAAACCTGAGGTTGTTTTCCTTGGAGCAGAGAAGGTTAAGAGGCAATTTGATAGAGCTTTTCAAAATAAAGAATGTTTTGATAGAATAAATAAAGAGAAACTGTTTCCAGTGGCAGAGGGTCGATAACCAGAAGACACGGATTCAAAGTGATTAGCAAAAGAACTAGAGGTAACATGAGGAAATAATTTTATATACAGTGAGTTGTTGTGATCTAGAACAGACTGCCTGAAAGGGTGGTGGAGGCAAATTCAATAATAGCATTCAAAAGGGAATTGGGTAAATACTTGAAGGGGAAAAGATTAAGGGACCGTGAGCAAAGAGCAAGGGAGCAGGATTAATTAGACAGCTCTACCAAAGAGCCGACAGAGGTATGATGAGCTAAATGAGCTTCTGTGCTGTATCATTCTATGATTCTCTGTAGGAAATTCAGCATCCAAATTGCACACAGCAAGATCCCGCAACAGCAATTAAATGTTGACCAAGACAAAAGGAGAACTTTCTTGCTGTTCTTTGAATAGTGTCATGGGATATTTTGGGCTGAATTTTGAAACCCCTTTGGGTGCAAGAGTGAGTGTCTGCATGATTTGAAAATTTTGCTATGCAAGTTCGACACTGGGTCCCACCACCTCCAGAATGTGAAGCAATTTTGAAAGGGACGCCAGGAGGGAAGGAACAAGAAGCCCACACACCTCCAGTTAAATGGCAGTTTATCTCATTGAGGAGCTCATTGAAAGGTTTCCCAGGAGCAGTTTGTAAGTTTCAATAGGAAGGTACAGGGAAACGCCATGTCTAGAACATGGCAGGGTGTAGAAGTCATGAATGTAGTGCTTGATTAATCAGGGTTTGATTGTATCAGTCAGTCCACTATCTGTGTTCACTGTGTTTAATTGCTTAAGCCACTGGGTGGAGCTACAGAGTAAAAGTGAAACTAAGACACACACAGCTAGAAGCTTCTACAGAAAACACACATAGTTTGGATCTTGTACAGAGCACACTCACTGGCTACTCTGGAAAACATGTACTGAAATTGTGTAGGAACCTTTATAGTTTAAGTGCTGTAAATAAACCAGTTGGTGATTTTACACAAGTGTGATATCTGCATTGCACAGAGACAAATCGGATACCCAAACTAAACCCAGTAACCCAACATAAACATAACAAAAGACGTGGCAACGAGGATGATTCAACAAAATCTGACGTTGCCAGTTCCAGAACCTTTCCTTTTGGCGCCGGGGGATCCTCCTTTGTGCTGGGATCGATGGATTTTGAGGTTCAAGACGTACTTGCTCGCTATGGGGATGGACAGCCCAGATATAGCAGCAAACTATAAGAAAGCAATACTTGCACATTGTTTAGGAGTAGAAGGGCAGCGATTCTTCGAGCAGCTCACAAAAGATATGTTTACGATTGATATGGCAGTGACTGCTCTCGAAAAATACTTTGGGACAAAGAAAAGTGCGATGATCGAGTGACACGCATTCTGCCAGTGATCCCAGGGACATGTTGAGTCCATCAAACAATATGTGACAGCATTGCAGCAATTGGCATTGACATATAAATTTGGCACACTAACCAACAACTAATTCATGACCAATTAATTGAAAAGCCTTCAATTCCACGAATTATGGAACATTTCTCATGGAGGATGATGATTTAACTTTGGAACAAACCATAACCTTAGCAGTTCAGATCGAATCTGCCATGTTAGATTTGAAGAGGTTACACACACATGCACCCTTAGACTCAGTTGCAGATACAACTTGCCCAACCAGCTTCAGTGCAAGGGTTAAGGACAAGAAAACCTCAGCAACCTCATCAAAATGTGCCCCATCATGGTTAGTTCCCTGCAAAACTGTGTCCAAATTGTGGAAATGCTCATCGAGTCACAATATCATGTCCAGCTCGAGGAAAAAAATGTAACTGATGTTTAAAGTGGAGCCATTATACAAAGATGTGCAAGTTATGAAAGAAAAATACTTCATCGGTTTGACAAGTAAGGGAGTCTCTTCCTAAGAGTGAGTGTTACGATCAGGTGAGAAAGGTGTCATGGGGTCCCTCTTAGCCTTCACCTGGTCTTAGTGCAACAGGGTTTGATTTTAAACACATCATGTTTTGAGGTTCCCATTGGTGAACCCTTGTTCACCACTTTCTGTTAATAAGGTAAAGAAATGAGCACAAACAGGCTTGCTTAGGTTTAAAGGAGAAAGGCAAAATTTATTAAACTTAAACTACAAACTCTAATACGGTTAACGTCTATGGGTAAACAGTGTGCCCCCACCAGCAGGCATACGTGATACGCACATGCAAATAGAGACAGAAAAGAGCAGAAGAAAAGATGAAGTGGAACAGTTTGAGGCCTTCTCTGAGGAGGGTTTTTTTGTTACTGTGTTTCGAGCTCACTGTAGAGTACTTTTGTAGGTTGATCTTGCTTTTCATTGGGGCCCGGTATTCTTCTTAAACCTTGTTCACTGTAGGAGACTTTTCTCTCTTGGGGTTCATGTATGTTCAGTGGGTTTTAGTTCCATGAGAAAGAGATGAAGCAGACAGGAGAGGCTATGGTGAGCCAGCCATGAGAGGTCTTTTCGGTCCAGGAGCAAATAGCTTTCTGTCTTCAAACACTGTTTCTCCAATTTAAAACTCTCAGCTCAAACTCTGCAACAACTAGTTGGTCATGTGACTAAACTGGTCTGACCACGTCATCTGTGTATTGGGAGCAGGGGATAGCTCCTTTGTTCCAACACTGTCTGCTGGTATGCAAAAATGTCTTTCCCGCCAGGGGCTTGGCAACCCCTTGTAATAGGCCTTCTTTCCTTCCCAGCAGAAATTTGAAATTTACTGTCCATGTGGCAAAATTGATGTGCCTCATTCTTGGCAGGTGGGGGCCTGCATGAGAGTGAGGTACAACATATATTTACCATTGCAAAAAGTAAAGCACCAGGTCACTTTCAGGAGTGCTCAGTCAAGATCGCAGGCATCGCAGTGTCACTTCTTATCAATGTTGGTGCGAAAGTATCTATTTTGAGTGACAAACTCGACATTAGAATTTTCACAATTCTCTCTCTCTCCTGCAACAGACACCCTTCAAGCTTATGACGACTATATCATTCCAATTTCAGGGATGATCACAGTTCCAGTCCACTACAAAAATGTCACCCGAGATAGGTTTACTTTCTATATAGCTAAAACCCAAAGCCTTATGGGGGTAAATCTTTTTGACAGGTTTGGATTCAAACTTGAAGACCCCACCGGAGCACACATTAATGGGATTGATAATGCAGATTATATACGCCAGTATCCTTCCTTATTTACTGGATTTAGGGACATCAAAGGGTACTGTCATGCTCTTTGCGTTGACATATTAATTCGACCAGTTTCACAGAATTTCAGACAGCTGCCATTTGCAATCTGTGCTGAAGTGTCACAAGAGCTGAAATGGCTAGAAGCAGATGGTATAAATTGAACAAATTGACTCATTGCTGTGGATATCAAATCTAGTCATTGCACAACGAAAAAGTGGCAAATTTAAACTATACATTGACCTAAAGGCAGTCAACAAAGCTATCATACCAGACAAGTATCCATTTCCTACAATTCAAGAACTGTCAGCATCATTTCATGACTTGACAGTTTTCACAAAGCTTGATATGTGACCGAGTTATCTTCAGATAACTCTAGCAGAACAAAGCCGATATCTTACAGCTTTTGTTACCCATGAAGATTTGTTTCAATACCACAGAATGCCATATGGACTAATTTCAGCACCTAGTGCATTCCAGAAGATAGTTTCGTCAATCTTGTCGGATGTTGAGGGGACGCTCGACCTACTTGATGATGACATCGTCTATAGACGGGACAAAGCTGAACATGATCAATGATTATCAGCAGTACTCGACTCGCAAAACACAATTTGACGCTCAACAAGGAAAAATGCATATTTGCAGCTCCCGAGATTGACTTTCTTGGCTACGGAGTGATAGCAGCTGGAGTAAAGCCTACGCATGACAACATCAAAGCCCTTCATTCAATTCCAACACCATCTAACGTGAAAGAGTTGCCATCGTTTCTAGGTACTACCAACATTTATCATAAATTTGTTGCTAATTACATCGAGGTCACAGAGCCTCTTCAGAAACTACTGTGTAAAGAAGCTCAATGGGAATGGACTGTTGCACAGCAATCAGCATTTGAAACGTTAAGGGTGAAGATAGCATCTCCACCAGTCCTCACGCATTTCAGCCCACATGTAGAAACGTATGTCATGCCAATGTGTTGGGAACTGTAATTGGCGCTGTACTCTCACTGTCCATTGACGGATGCGAACAACCTATAGCTTATGTGTCACGCCTGTTGTCGGAAACTGAATATAATTATTCTACTGGAGAGCGAGAAGCACTAGCCTGTATCTATGCATGCGAACATTGGCACATGTATCTTTTTTGGTAGAAAGTTTACTCTTTGCACCGATCACCGAGTGTTGACTACATTATTAGCTGCGTCAGGATCTGGTCATCGACCTCTACGCATCTACAGATGGTCAGATCGTCTACATCAGTATAACTGCGAGGCAGAGTACATTGTGGGTTCATGCAACCAAGTAGTGGATAAGCTTAGCCGTAATCCTGTCCCAGGTAGTGTTAGCGACAGCAAAGCAACTTGCGACGTTGAAGATTACGTGATCGCAATGATTTCGCATGTGATCGCAAATCTTGTTACACAAGAGGAGTTGGAGACAGAGTCAGCAGCAGACGACGTACTGCAGCAAGTAAGTCAGTACCTCAAATCTGAGTGGCCTCGTGATATAGGGGAAGAACTGATCCCGTTTTACAGAGTAAGTAACAAACTCGTATTGTTTGGTGATAACTGTATTGCACATGGCACTCGGGCAGTTATCCAAAAGGTACTGCAGCAACATGTATTGCATCTTTCTCATGAAGGACATCCGGGTGTCGTTAAGATGAAACAACGATCCCGTGAAGCAGTATGGTGGCCAGGAGTAGATCACTGTATAGAAGAGTTCATCAGAAACTGCATAGCATGTACCCTCAGTGAAAAATCTGTCAAACCATGTTCTGCACCTCTACATACAACCCCATGGCCAACAAAACCATGGCAGCAACTCCAAGTTGATATTTTTGGAGAAGTGCAAGCAGCCCCTAGGAATCAATGTTTTTTGCTTGTTCATGATCTCCACAGCAAATGGTCGGAAATTGCTACAACAAGTTCCATTACAACTACTTCAGTCATCGGCATTCTGGACAAGTTATTTACAAAGTGGGGTTTGCCAGAGAACATCATGACAGACAATGGATCTCAGTTTGAATCAAGTCAGTTCACGGAATACATCACCAACTGACATCACACTACAACCCGCAATCGAATGGTGGCATTGAACAGTTCAACAGGGTGAAAAAGGAAAGTCTGAAAGCTAGTATGTCGGAGGGGAGAACATTTGAACAGTCTGTTCACATCCTACTCCATACATATCGATCCACCCCACTCTCTCTGATTGGTGAGACACCAGCCGAACTTATGATCGGTCATAACCTTCGCATGCCACTGACTATTCTTAAGCCACCATCACCAGTTAACGAGGATGTCAGGGTGAAACCAGATGAAATCGCAAAGCGACAAGATAAAACAAAAGCATACATGGACAAACGTACAGGAGCAAGGGAACCACAGTTTAAAGTCGAAGATTGAGTTCAAATAAAATGGTCAAATCATGACCACAAACTTGCTTCATCAGTATCAGGTCCAAAGAGATTAAATATTTGATCTGTACCAATGCTTATCTGTTGGCTGACAACAGCAAGTGGAATGAAAGATGTTTAATAGGGAGCAGACCAGGATATTTTGAGGATCGTTTTTAAGAGGATACATTTCCTTTTCCTATGAGTGATATTGATTATCCGCCTCATCAAGCTGATCAAACAGATCCACACCCTCAAATTTGGAAATTAAAGCACAGACCTGAGACCTCCCTATCTCAAAGACTATTTCTGTACTTAGAGAAAACAGACAAGTTGAATGCTAAGAAATAACTTGATGTCCATATGTTTGTTGTTTAGAATACTTTAATTTAAAAATAATGTCTTTAGTCAAAAGGGGGCAAATGTAATATTTGATTGATCAGGGTTTGATTGTTTAAGCCTATAAGTGGAGCTGCAGAGTAAAAGTGAAACTAAGACGCACACAGAGAGAAGCTTCTACAGAAAAAACACACAGCTTGGATCTTGTATAGAACACACTCGCTGGCTGCTCTGGAAGACATGTACTGAAATTATGTAAGAACCTTTATAGTTTAAGTGTTATAAATAAACCAGTTGGTGATTTTACACAAGTGTAATATCTGCATTGCTCAGAGACAAATCGGATACCCAAAGTAAACCCAGTAACCTGGCATAAACATAACAGTGAACACTGTTGAGGCGGGGGAGAGGGGGCATGAGGGCTATTGAAAGGGCTGTTTAACATATTTCAGAATCCCAGAATAAAGCTCAGCTGCTCAAACAATGCCACAGAGTGGACATTGCTGGAGCTGAAAGACTTGCATTTGTCACTGGTAAGGATCAGGACAGGAAAGTGAGGCTGCTGGCATCAATTGGTGAGCTGAGGCTGGTGGGGGAAGGCCTAGTGAATGAATGAACCCCAGCTATGGAGGTCAGATGGGAACAGACTACTTTGACATTGGACAGAGCAGCCAGGATGAGCTGCAGAAAAAACAGTCTCCTGGACAGCAGGCAGCCAGAGGAACACATCGATGGGGCTGCAATGGGAAGAAGGTGCTACCAAAAACATTGGGTGAACCACCCAAGAGTTAGTAACCTGCAAATGACAAAGTGTCAGTGCTGTAGGAGACTACATCCATCCAGGTAGATAGTCTCAAACATTTGTGCTCTAATCCACAATGACCTGAGGCCTTGCGGCCTCCATGGCAGTCCCTTAGCTGCAGCCGTCAAGGTAACCATCTCCCTGAATTTATATGCAAACGGGTCTTTTCAGGAATCAGCTGTGGATCTAGGTGGCATCTCGCAGTTGGCAACTCATCATGCCATCAGCAGGTCACGGATGCCATATTGAGGAGGGCGGGGAACTACATCCACTTTGAACAGATGGACCATCACAGGCACAGAAGGTATTGGGCTTTGCCGCCATCGATGGATTACCTCAGGTCTGGGTGTCATCGATTGCACCCACATTGTCATCAAGGTACGAACACACCAGCCAGTCAGATTCCTGAACAGAAAGGGCTACCACTCACTCAATATCCTGCTGGTCTGTGACCACAGGATGTGAATCTAGCAGGTCTGCACCCAGTTCCTGGATAGCTGTCGTGACTCCTTTATCTTGTGAGAGCCCCAGGTGCCGCACCTCTTCAGGCCCATATCCCAACTCCATGGGTGGCTGCTGGGAGATAAGGGTTATCCCTAAAAAGCTGGCTCCTGATCCCGTCCGCTACTCAGATACCGATGGAGCGAGGCGCTACAACCAGAACCATCTCCTAACATGGACCTGCATTGAGCAGACCATCAGCCTCTTGACGATACACTTCTGTTGCCTTGATCAGTCAGGTAGTGCCGTACAATATGATCCAACCAGAGTGTGTCATATTCTGGTCATCTGCTGCACATTGCACAACATGACAACACAAAGAGGCCTGAAGATGGATGAATGGATGAGGAGGGCCTGGAATTACACTTTACCTCGGAGGAGGACCGAGAAGAGGAAGAAGCGGAAGAAGAGGAGGAAGAGGAGGAAGAAGTGATTGCTTAAAGGGGGCCGGCACCCAGGCATTGGAAGACACCAGCTGAAGCCATCCCAGACCTTAGGGTGACCGGCAGGTTGGCATGGTCACAAGGGCTACACTGATTCAGCAACGTTTCACCTGATCGCCTCCAAACCCTTATGACCAATGATCCCAAAACTCACCTTCCAGCATGGAGAGCTATCATTCTACAATGATCCACATCCAAGAAGTCCCATTGTCAGGCATGACCATGGAGAATGAGGTTTCCACTGCCAACATTCTCCAACATCACAAAGCATGGAACTAAAGTAATTCCAGGCCACTGCCCCACCCCTGCCCCTGCAAACACCCAACAAAACTCCAACCCCTTTGACATGAAACATCAATCACTCATGTATCAGTCTGAAAACATAAACAATGAAATGAAAACAGAACAGCAAGCAAATGTGAACAACAGCACCCAGATGACTCATTCAGTGAAATCAATGGTGTGATACCTTTCTTTCTCTACCACATCTATGGGGTGCTCCCGCTGTGGCAGAGGATGAGGTGGAGGCAGAATGCTCTCTAGTCTCTGCCTCTGACTGAGATGCCCGTGGCTTCTCTCCTTGTCCTGGAGGTGCCCGTGGGGACTCTCCAAAGGATGCCGCACCTGCATCATTGCAGGGGCAGCCTCTGTCACAGGGTCTTGGCACACAGATGGTTCCTGACTTGGAAGATGCAAGGGGCCGATGGGTGATTCCGGTGCCCTTTGAGGGTTGGCCCCTTCATCTGCCACTTCGACCATCTCAGTCCTTTCCTTCTGCCCTTGGATACTGGATGAGGTCACCAACTGGGACAGAGCTGGCATCTACTCTGAGCATCTCAGCACCATTAACGACACTGAGCAGTCAATGCTGCAGAGAACGTCACTCTTCCTGTGCATATCAGTGCACTGCTCCTCCATCCACTCAGAGTGGTGCAACATTTGGCTCTCCAAGAGGTTTCCCAATCTTTCAATGAAGGAGCTCATGCGATCGAAGAGCACAAATGTTGCATGGACTCCTCTATTGTCTGCCCATGGCTCCTCAAGGCTTCAGGGAACTCTGATAAACGGGAACTTATCTGCCTCTTGTTCTTGAGGAAGACCCTCCTTGTTAGTGACAGCCGAGGCTCAGCATCCTCGCCCAGTGAGGCATCACTGTGTCTGTCCTCCATCCTCCGAGGGGGACTGCCCACAGCTGACACTGCCTTACCCTCCTCCTCCTGCTCACACTTGCTGTGAGGGTCACCTAGTTCTCCTTCTTCTATGCCACTCTGGGGCCCAACCGAGGTGAGTGTGTCTGCACTGGTGGAAGGTACCGAGGTATGATGTGATAGTGCTGGCTCCATTAAGTCCCGTACAGCGAGGAGGGTTGCAGCTTATGTACTCCCCCGTGGGAAACACAAGAAGGTGGTTATGAGAACACGGCCCAATCAACATGTATCGCAGCAAAACCAACCCCTTAGGTTATAGCAGTCAAAAATTCACAACATGCACTGGGAAGGCATCTCCTCCATGCCCTTCACCTCAGGATAGAGCAATCAAATGGCCCTGCTGTTCACAGTCTCCCATCTCACCATTTCCCACAGACTGATGTGTTGGCAGCCAGTCAATTTCAGCGCTGCCTCCTCCATCGGGGTCAGAGTGTGAAGGTCAGCCACACCACTACCTATTCTGGCCATTTCCTGTGCATTGTGGGCTCTCTTTTCCTGCAGGATGAGGGGAGAATGATTCATGAGTAGGCTGCCCTCTGTCTCCTCTTGCAGCATGACATTCACATGAACTGCTGTGCCCTACAGTGATGTCCCCTTCTGAATAGCCCCCATATGTGATCGCAGCTGCATCTCAATGATGCCACAGAACATTTGGTCTGACAATGTCAGGGAGAACTATGGGCACTCATGTATATTCTGGTCTTTACAGAGTTGGAGACGTTGCTTGCCATTCATTCTTCCAGACTTTATTGGGTCATTGAATCTATGGCGACACTGACCCACGTCCTTCGGGTCACTGCTCGGCTGCTGATCCCAGTCGCCACCTCCATCCAGGCGCTCTTTGTGTCTCTTGGAAATTTCCTTTTCCCAGATGCTACGAATAAATTTGATACCTGTTCCCAACAGCCTCGATTAATGCCTCAATGGAGGCATCAGAGAAGTGTGGGGCAACCCTTGGGCCTGTAACAGTGCTGGCCCTTTCACTCCCTACGGATCCATCTCTTTAGCAAATGACAGACCCAGTCATGGCTGCCATTTGCCTTTTCAAAGGTCCCTGTAGCATTGTAGTGGTTTGAGGTTGTGTTTTCAAATTGCATTGTGCATTATGTACTGTGGGACACACATGCCAGCAAAGGGAGAGTGACACAAGAACAGAATTAAAGAAAGCTCCATTATGTTGAACAGTCTGCTGCTGCTGTCTCAATCTCTGCCTCACACATATTATACTAAACCCGGCTAAATCTCATTCCAGTCCCGAGGGCATCACAATGGCGACGTGGTAATCAGAGAAAAACTGGAAACATTGATTTCAAGTATGACATTTTTGTAAGGTTTTTGTCTATTTTTATAGACAGTATTGTAACTTGCAGACTGTGTTCTGGTGACGCACAGGAAGCTTGTACAGTGTGTACACACAGAATTCTCCAAAATAACCATCCAATCAAAAAAAATATTCTTGGATCACTGCAGAGAATCTTCCTCTGAAAAGGAATATGATTCCAGACCCTTTATCACTGTGTTTCTGGTCAATATGACATTGTCTATGCCCCACCTATCACCTTTTGATGTGCATTCAGAGCTGTCATCTGTATCCCCATGTTGGCAGAAGTGGCTGTGTTGTTTCAAAGGTGCGATGACAGTTTTGCAATCACAGACAACACAGGGAAAAAGGCCTTGCTTCTACACTATGGACGTGAAGAATTAGAAGATACCTTTGAGACACTTACGCTTGAGAGAAATGACTACGATTCAGCACCAAATGCACTGATGACCTACATCACGCCCCCAAAAAAATCATATACGAAACCATTGACTTCCGATGCACTAAGCAAGAAGCAAACAAGACAATTGACCGATATTGCACATGATTGAGGCAACTAACAACATATGTGACTTTAGTCATAGAGTCATACAGCACTGAAACAGGCCCTTCAGCCCACCAACAACCACCCATTTAGACTAATCCTACATTAATCCCATATTCCCTACCACATCCCCACCTTCCCTCAATTCTCCTACCACCTACCTGCACTAGGGGCAATTTACCTATCAACACGCAAGTCTTCAGCTGTGGGAGAAAATCAGAGCACCCAACAGAAACCCACATGGTCACAGGGAGAACTTACAAACTCCGCACAGATAGTACCCAGAACTGAACCCAGGTCGCTGGAGCTCTGAGGCTGCGGTGCTAACCACTCCGCCACTGTACCACCCACTTTGGTGATGTTAAACATGTTGAACGGGAAATCAAAACACAAAGAATTGAAGCCCCCCCCACTCCCCCACTGTGGTTGACAGGGCCCTCAATTGTGTCTGGCCCATTTCCCGCACTTCTGCCCTCACCCCTTCCCCTCCCTCCCCGAACCGCGTCAGGGTTCCCCTTGTCCTCACTTTCCACCCCACCAGCCCCATGTCCAAAGGATCATCCTCCGTCACTTCCGCCATGTCCAGCGTGATGCCATTCCCAGACTCATCTTCCCTTCCCCTCCCCGTCAGCATTCTGAAGGGATCGTTCCCTCCGTGACACCCTGGTCCACTCCTCCATTACCCCTGACACCTCGTCCCCTTCCCACGGCATCTTCCCATGTAATTGCAGGAGGTGCAATACCTGCACTTTTACCTCCTCTCTCTTCACTATCTCAGGCCCCAAACACTCCTTTCAGGTGAAGCAGCGATTTTCTTGTACTTCTTTCAATTTAGTATGCTGTATTCGCTGCTCACAATGCGGTCTCCTCTACATTGGGGAGACCAAACGCAGATTGGCTGACCACTCTGCTCAGTCCAAAAACATGACCCCGAGCTTCCTGTCGCTTGTCATTTCAACAACGTCCCCCCCTCCCCTGCTCTCATGCCCACTTCTCTGTCCTGGGATTGCTGCAGTGTTCCAGTGAATGTCAAAGTAAGCTCGAGGAACAGCACCTCATTTATTGATTAGGCCTACCTGACTGAACATTGAGTTCAATAATTTCAGAGCATCACTGGACCCCCTTTTTATTTTTTGTTTTACTTTTTATTTTTTATTTTTATTTCATTTTATTTTAGTTTGTTTCATCATTCAATTTTTTTTACCATGTTTGTGCTTTTGGCTAGGGCTTTCATTATTGTGTCACACACCCTCTCTACACTAACGTTTTGTCTTTCACCACACTATTAACACACTCTTTGCCTTTGCCCCATGGCCTCCTTGTCAGTTATTCTCTGTGACCCTCTGTCCTATCAACACCTTCCCTTTTCTTCTCTTTTGCCCCACCCCCACTTTATTTGCTTAAGACCTATTACATTTCTAACCTTTGCCAGTTCTGATGAAAGGTCACTGACCTGAAATGTTATCTTTGCTTCTCTCTCCACAGATAAAGCCAGACCTGCTGAGTATTTCCAGCACTTTTTGCTTTTATTTCAGATTACCAGCATCTGCAGTATTTTGCTTTTATTACAAACAATTGAAGGTTGTTCCTCTAGTCAACTATGCTGAAAAGCACTCGAGAAAAACAGAAAGCTGTCAGAGCTGTTGGAGTTAGTAAGATCACTATCACTGTCAGAGTCCAGAGCTACTGAAGTTGAGGCTGCTAACAGTAGCTATCACACTCCAACTTCTACTCATGTGAATATCGTAGGAAACCATCCACAACGCAACAACAGCCATCCCACAAGCAGAGTTGTATCTGATCCAAAGAATATTTCCACTGTGGCGGTGCTTACTCAGACCGGACAGTTTGTCCTGCTACTGGTAAACAGTGTAAAGCTTGAGGAAAACACAAGCACTTTGCTCATGCTTGTCACTCATCCGCAAAATCAACTACAAATACCAGCAGAAGGGTTTCATGTATGCATATCACAGCAAACAGTTGAGAAAATGTAGGCAAAGTAAAGGCGGATGACCCTGATTGTACCTTTATCCTTTTTCCAAGACAGCAAACAGCCACATGTGACAGTGACCATTGGCTGCTCGGACATAGAGGAAGGAGCATCTGTTAATGTTATGGGAGACAAAATATGCAACAAACTTCAGGATTGCTCCATTCTCTGAAAACCAGGGAATATAAAAAAATTCCCTTACAACAGTGACAAACCGCTGAACATCCACGGAACACTTGAAATGTCAGTCTCATTTAAAAACATTAATACGAATCCTCTATTTTATGTCATATATGGAGAATGTGACACACCAGTTTCCACACAGCAACAGATCTGCACATGATTGCAGTCACATATGTGATTCTTACACATAATAACTACAGCATTCTCAAACTGTATGCTGATCGCTTCACCTGTATTGGCAAACTGAAAGGTGTTACATGCAAGCTGCATGTTGACCCTCATGTGCCCTCAATTATTCATCAATGGCGACTAATACCATTTCACGTCAGGAAACAGACAGAGAAGGAACTTCAATGCCTACTTGACCTTGACATTATTGAGAAAGTTGGGGATGAGCCTACCCCTTGGGTCTCACCCATACAAATCATCAAAAACCCAAGAGTGAGAACCAGATTAGAATCTGCGTTGATATGCAATCATCAAACTAAACCATACACCAAGAAAGACACTGTCACTGACAATCGCTGACATCATCGAGGAAATGAATGGTACTAAACACTTTGCTAAACCTGACCTCAATATAGGCTCCCATCAAATCGAGCTTGCAGAAGCATTGGGATATCTTACTGTGTTCTTTACTCACATTGGACTTTTCCGATACAAGAGGCTCAACTTTGGAGTCAGCTCAGTAGCTGAGGTATTTCAGCATTTGATTCAATCAGCACTTCAAGGACTTGAAGGCACACTGAATATCAGTGATGATATTCTCATATACGGCTGCACTGAAAGGGAACTCGAGACACACCTATATGTATGCATGTAACATCTCAGAGAATGTAACCTCAACTTAAACAAAGACAAGTGCTTGTTCAATGAAAACAGAATTGACTTCTTCGGTCATGTGTTCAGTGGTGAAGGAGTATCACCAGATCCACTGAAAGTGGAAGCCATTGCAAATTCTGCAGATCCTACAAACATGCAAGAAGACTGGAGTCTGCTAGGACTTGCCTCATGCTGCAGTTTTTTTTTCGTTCCTGACCTTGCTACGCTATCTGCGACACCCCCCTCCCCTAACCATGCAATCTGACAAAAGAGACCACCAATAGGGAATGGACTAAATCACATAAACAGGTGCTACACCAGATCCAACAACGCTTGTGGGCAAGTTGCACAAATGTCTATTTCGACCCTGATAAAACCATTCAGCTAGTCATGGATGTAAGCCCGGTTGGCTTAAGAAATGTTCTCGTACAGAAAGATGAGACAGTTAACCCATCAATTGCTGCAACGACAGCAGATCATTAATGCCTGTAGAGCAACATTATTAACTAACAGAGAGAGAAGTGCTCTCAATCACACTTTCATCTCTACCTATATAGAAGCACGTTTAAAGTAATAACCGATCATAGACCACGAGTGAGCTTGTTCAACAATTCACATAGCAAACCATGCACTCGAATAGAACATTGGATACTCAAACTACAAGAGTACGAGTTCCAAGTTGAGTATCAGCCAGGCAAGCTCAACCCAGTGGATTACCTTTCATGATATCCGTTGCCAGCAGTCGGTCCTATGTGAGGAAAAGGTTGCTGAAAAACATCTTAAATGCATAAACATAAATGCAGTGCCAAAGTTGCTAAAACTCCTGAATTAAAGCAGTCACAAAATAAAATGAGGCTTTGCAATTATGTATGAAGGCTATGGAATCACAAAACTGGAAAGACACGATCAAGAAAACGTCAACAAGTGAAATTGTTCACACAGTACAATGTCTTCGCACTGTTTGAAATGAGCTCACTGTTACAACCACATCTGATCTCGTATTATTCAACAACTGTATTGTCATTCCATACTCATTGAGGGAATGCATTGTCGATATAGCCTATGAAGGACACCAGGGAATAGTCAAAACCAATCAACTCCTTATGGAAAGGTATGGTCCCCAGGAATTGACTGCATGGTCCAGCACAAAATCAATCAGTGTTTGCCATGTCAAGTAAAACTACAATGTCAAATCTTCATGATCCTCTCATGATGTCTGAACTACCTCCAGGACCATGGATTGAAGTTAGCATTGATTTCACAGATTTGCCCACAGGTGAACACCTGACGACTACAGCAGATTCCCGATTGTGGAATTAGTTATGTCAACTTCCATGAAAACAGTCATCCCAAAGCTTGACCAGATCTTTGCTTTGTTTGGAATCCCTCAAATAGTAAGAAGTGGCAATGGACCCCCATTCAACAGCGATGAATTTGATAAATTTCTCAAACTATCAAGAGTTCACTCACAGGAAAACCACACCCCATTGGCCAAGAGCTAATGGAGAAGTCGAGAGATTTATGCAAACCTTGAAAGAAGTGATACGTACAGCTACAGCTGAGAACAAGTCATGGAAACAAGAGCTTTTTCACTTTCTTCACAATTACAGAGTGATTCCTCACTCGACTCCTGGAAGATCTCCAGCTACACTCATCTTTGTGCATCCTATGTGCACATGTCTTTCTGAGCTACCCTGTGGAGCGAATGATCAACTTGTACGCGAATGTGAACAAGAACAGGAGGATCAAATGAAAGAAAATGCAGAGCGAGACATGAAATTTAGAGCTACACCACTAAAGCCAGGTGATAAAGTACTTGTGAAATGTGATAGTCATGTTGGAAAACAAACAACCCCTTATGACATCCAATTATTTGTTGTGACCAATACAAAAGGATCAATGATCACTGCTAAGCACAGATCACAAATCATCACAAGAAATGTGTCATTCTTTAAAGCACTGAAAACACCATTCATAAGCATTGAATCCGAATCCAACATTGACATCTCAGACGAAGGACATGAGTCCAATGAGATTACACCTGATATCAGACGATATCCTACTCATGAGAGAAAATGCCCACCATACATAAGTGACTATGTTACAAAATGAACTATTTATATTTCAATTTATTGTTTACAGTTTTGGAAAAAAACTGTTGAAAAATGCTATGTCTCTCATTTACTAAGAAAAGGTTGCGTTTTGAGACAGTGTTTTGAAAATGCATTGTGCATTGTGTACCCTTGGGGCTGCTGTAGAACACACCTGCTAGCAAAGGGAAAGTGAAAGTCAAACAAAATAAAAGACTCCATTATGTTGAACAGTCTGCTGCAGCTGTCTCAATCTCTGCCTCACATATCTATACAAAACCCAGCGAAACCTCACTACTGTCCCGAGGACATCACAGATCCCACTTCCAGGCCATTCCCTGCACCACCAATCAGGTGTTCCATTTGCCCCCGGACCAAGTAGGCCCTTTGCAGACTAGGGTCAGGACCCAGAAGTGTTCCGGGCGTTGAGTTCCCGACCCCAGAATGAAAATTAAGGCTTTTATGTCTTCTGAGACAAAGGGAGATTTTTATTCTGGCAGCGGGTGTCTCGGCATTCAGAAAAAGCACGCTGAGATCCCCGCATCGCCTCTACTCTGGAAGGCCAACCAAATCTAGTGCCAATCAGGCACCTAAGTGGACAGTGGCAGGTCTTCTACAGGATCAAGGACCCCGTCACCAGAAGTCCGACCCTTGGAGAACTGCTGGCCTATCAGAGGCCAGTGGCTGCTGCTGGAGGAGCATCTACCAGAGGTCGAGGAGTGTCGCTGGACCCAGGCCACAAGTAGGTCAGGGCAGGAGGGGGTCTCGTGGGGTGGGGGCCGTGGGGGTGGGGGGAGTGGGGTTGGCAGCAAGGGCAGTGGGGTGGCTCTCAGCGGGCCCCCCCCTTCCCGATGCCGGGTCCCTTGTTCAGGCACTGTGCCTTTAAACGAGGGCCCCCTAACCCTCCCCCCCACCCCGGGACCCGTGAAGCAGCCCGCATGATTTTCTGTGCCATGCTTCCCGTGCAGTGAAGGGGCCACCCGTCGCACGGGTAATTATGGCTGCGGAGCGAAGAGCTCCTTAATTGGGGTGAATTGCCCAGTTAAAGGCCTCAATTGACGGCGGGGCCAGAAGGCCATTCGCAGGCCTTCCTGCTCCGGACTTAATTTTGGCGAAAGCTGGATGGTGGCGGGAAACCTCCCCCCCCACCCACCGCCACTATCCCACCTGATTTCATGCGCTCCTCATCTCCAAACCTGCTGCGGGGGAGAACATAAAATTCCCCTCAGAGCCTCTGTTTGACAATTCATGTGACAGACGGTGTACAGAAACCTCTTAAACTCAATTAAGTGATTCCTCACAGTTCCAGCTCGAGTGTGTTGGCCAAATGCAAGTTTGTTACTCAGACACGAAATACTGTAAATATTGTAGTTACATAATAAACTTCCACTGCTATCTCCAGACTGGTCAAGAGAGTGTGGGAAAATGGCGCACTGACACAGAACACAAAAGTCCGAGTGTATCAGGCCTGTGTCCTCAGTACCTTGCTCTACGGCAGCGAGGCCTGGACAACGTATGCCAGCCAAGAGCGACGTCTCAATTCATTCCATCTTCGCTGCCTTCGGAGAATACTTGGCATCAGGTGGCAGGACTATATCTCCAACACAGAAGTCCTTGAAGCGGCCAACACCCCCAGCTTATACACACTACTGAGTCAGCGGCGCTTGAGATGGCTTGGCCATGTGAGCCGCATGGAAGATGGCAGGATCCCCAAAGACACATTGTACAGCGAGCTCGCCACTGGTATCAGACCCACCGGCCGTCCATGTCTCCGCTATAAAGACGTCTGCAAACGCGACATGAAATCGTGTGACATTGATCACAAGTCGTGGGAGTCAGTTGCCAGCATTCGCCAGAGCTGGCGGGCAGCCATAAAGACAGGGCTAAATTGTGGCGAGTCGAAGAGACTTAGTAGTTGGCAGGAAAAAAGACAGAGGCGCAAGGGGAGAGCCAACTGTGCAACAGCCCCGACAAACAAATTTCTCTGCAGCACCTGTGGAAGAGCCTGTCACTCCAGAATTGGCCTTTATAGCCACTCCAGGCGCTGCTTCACAAACCACTGACCACCTCCAGGCACGTATCCATTGTCTCTCGAGATAAGGAGGCCCAAAAGAAGAATAATAAACTCATACAACCCAGTTTCCCGCTGACCCAATGTGATCAGATCAGACTTGGCTTGTGTAGGAGTTTCCTTCCAGCTGCTGTGGACATCCTGGTTACTTATCCATAGATTTTCTGCCCCGCATTGTGACAGCTAAACTGCAATGTTCACATGTATTCTAGCTTGTAAAGGTCAGGATGTGAGCAACTGAAAATGGACGGCTTGACTCAAAGCTGAGAATGATTCCGAAGATTAACAAAGCAGATTCTAGCTGATGGTGCCTCCAACAGTGCAGCACTCCCTCAGTGCTGCACAGGAATGTCAGCCTAGATTGTGCATTCAAGTTGCTGGAGTGGGGCTTGAACCTCTGACTTTCTTGATGTAGCAACAAGAGTGCTATCAACAGAGTCATGACTGACACATGATATCATGGAGTTTTCTCGAGAAGCCATTGCTTTAAACGGAATCTGCCCTGATGGCGGAGCGAATGTTTCATACACACATTTCTTTAATTAGGGCACATTGCCAGAACCAGTTGCCAATTGAGTGAAATAGTCACAGCATGAGGGTCTTGGGACCTTTCAGAATTAGAAGCATTACGAATAAGTCCACCCAGAAATAATAAGGAATGTTATGCTTGGCTTTATGGACTTTGTAATTTAATGTGTAATTTGGCCAAGTGCTTCTTCATCCTCTCATTAATTTAATGACCCTCACTATCCAACTATGCAATCAAAGGCTGGTTTTTGCTGGTTTGGATGCTGTTTTATAGCAGTCCTATTTCAGGCGACGGTTTATTCTGCAGCTTTTATCCCCGTATTTTACACCTAGATTCTCTGCTACAGTTCCACCGGAACACACTGTGGAAGGTAAAGGAAAGGAACTACACAACATTCAAAAAGATCACTAATGATCTACAAGTGGGGAAATACATGAATGAAATTGCAATGCTTTTTCCCCTTTGTTCCTTCTCTCTCCCCCTTTACCTGATAAGAGTGCCTTTCTCTCTTTGGGCTAAATTTTATCATGGGCTTCAGGATCCCGATGTTGGGACCAAATGTGAGTCCTGAAACTGCACATGTTGGCAGCGAGACTGGCTCAGCAATCATCCCAGAGGTGGTCTCATAATTGTCTGCCTCCATATTCACTGTAGTATTAAAGCCGCCCTATTGAGGACAGCGCTGGAGCCTCGGCAACCCCACAGGGAGAGGTGGGCACTGCTGAGGCAGCTTGGGCACTGTAAGGGCACCTCAATATGGAGGCACCCTCGGAGGCATGGATATAAATTAAAAATTATGAGGGCTGAAGCCATTAGGACCCTCGGAATGGAGGGGAAATCCCTCCGGCAGAATCGTTTGGGCTGCAGATGTGGTCTTTCCTACCCACAGCCCTGTCATTGGGGCATGGAGACTCTGGCTCCACTGGCTTCCCAGCCCTCCATTGAACTGACAGCCTTCACATGTGGCTAGAGGCCATGCTGCCAGCATCAAAATGCCAGCATGCCCACAAAACTGCCCCTAACTGGGGCCTTAAACATCTTAATTGGCTGCCTGACTCTGTGGAGTGGTCAGCCCACCCCCTAGGAAAGTTCCTTGGTGGGGGGAAATGTATTGAGGAACCATCCCGGCACAGCTCTCCACTTTCTTCCCACCTTTCCTCCACCTGCCCCCCTCCACCTCCAAACCCGACATCACTGGGCCAGGAAAATTCAGCCCTTTAACTCTCAGGGAGTTATTTTCAACTGACACTGGAGCAAATGGCATTTGAAAATTGGGGGAAAAGAAACTACTCAACTATTGAATCCCTGATGCCTTGCTAACGGGAAATAGGTCGAGGACTGTGGAATTCAGGATTCTACACAGATTTTGCGGAGGGATACTGCACCTTGGTCACAGACAATGTAATCTTCCAATCTTCCCTGGAAACAGGGGAGCTGCCAAGGATTGGAGAGTAGTAAGTGTGACACCCTTAATCAAGAAAGGGTGTAAGGACATTTCTAGTTACTAGAGGCCAGTCAGTTTAACATCAGCGGTGAGTAATGTTTTTGAAACAATAATCAGGGGAAAAAATCAACAGTTAATTTGGGCATGCATCAAAGAGAAGGTTGGAAATGGTGTAGTGGTTTGAAAAGACAGAAGGATTGAGGGTGTTTTCTTTTGGAGAAGTCGGCAAAGATGGCAGTTTGGAAAGGGTAGGGGACAGTCCCTGAAACAGTTGAACAACTTACAATATCAGCCAGCATGGAGGCCAGGAGAGAAGTTGAGGGCTGAGCAGTTTAGTAAGATTGGGGTCAAGGAAGTTGGAGATGCATCTCATGGACAGAACAAGAGGGCAAGCTGTCAACCATGGAGCCTTAGTTGCATGCTAACTTCTGAGTCGGGGGATCATGGATTCAAGCCACATTGTAAAGACTTGAGCACATAATCCAGGCTGAAATTTTAATGCAGTACTGAGGGAGTGCTGCAGTGCCAAGATGCCATCTTTCAATGCCATATCTGCCTCTAAGGTGGATGCAAAAGACCCCATGATCGCTTTTCAAACAGGAGGGTTCTCCTGGCATCCTTGTCAATATTTATCAATCAACCACCATCATTAAAACAGATTATCTGGTCATTGTGACATTGCTGTTTATGGAAACTTGCTCGGTGTGAATTGGATTCTGGATTTTCTGCATTAGTGACCGAGCTTCAAAAGCTGAACAGATGGCCTCAATCGTAGTGACAAAGAGATCTACACACTTGCTTTGGGGGTGAGAGTGGTGGGGACAGGGTAGATGGGATTATCTTGGTCTCCAGGATGATCCAGACCTAGTGAACAGTCTTGGTTGAGGAGAGAGAGGCTTGATTGCATTTGATGTGGCATGTCCTTCTACAAGTGTCGGTGAGGGGAGCCGTGTGGTGCTGTGTGACGTTCAAGGCAGGGTGTGCAGTGATAGGGAGGGTGTGATGTGTAAGGCATGGTCTAACATAGTGGGGTATGACGCATAAGGCAGCATTATGGACAAGTGCTAAGGTGTGGAGATGGTCCCCACTGTTCAAATCCCAAGTAACCCCAGCAAGTGTTTTCTTGTTGCTAGGGTTTCAACCCCTTTGTTTTTGTTTGTCAAATAAACAGACAGTGACAGTTTTCTTGTTGGATTAAAACAAGATTAACTATTTATTGAGCAATATTCATTCCCAAAATGGTTGCAGCCACACCCACACATGCATTCACCCGCTCGCGCGCATACACACACACACACACACACACACACACACACACAGACAAGAGATAGAGAGGAAAAGGGGTACGTAGCTTGAAGTGAGGTGGATTTTCAGGGCTCATGGTTGAATCTTCTCAGAGGTCAATTTCTCTGTTAAAGTTGCAGGCCTAGGTTTTGTAGATTTCTCTGGTAACTGAGTCTTCAATCTAGAGATGGGTTCAGTTCTCCGCTGCACAAGTTGAAGTCGTAGCAGGGCACCTTCTTTGGCTTTTGCTGGATTTCTCCCAGCTCTCAGCTGGACAGGCTTTCATGATGTCTGTCCTGGTTCTCTCCCTCTCTCCCCAGAGAGCTACTTTTAAGGTCAAAATGGTGCCTTTATTGGGAGACATAAATTCCCCCTCTCTGTGGTTACCGACAATGGCCCAGGGTGCGGTTACTTCACACCTTTTTTTTCAGAAGAATCCATTCAATTCAAAAATGTCTCTTGATTGGTTCAGGATGGGTATAATTGACACCCCTTAGCTTGGAATGTATCCTTTTGTCCTTGCCAGACAGTAAGACAGTTTGAATATACAGGGCCAGGTCATTTTATCTTCAGCAGCCATTTTGCAGTACATTGTCCACTTTTTAAAGGAAAAGAAAATGTGTTATATCTTCAGTTTGGGTTCTGTATTTTCAGTCACTGCATTTCACATGAGCGTAATAGCAGGGTGGAGGAAAATTGTATTAGACCGAAAACGGCTGCAGTGAAGCACAATTAACGTAAACTTTGTTCTGCTTGCTAACTTAAATGGTAGTGAATTGTGACCCAGTGCTGAATACGCTGCTAAGTGGCTGCATGGCCCAGCAGGGGGCCCAAGTTCGAGCGAGGCTGGCACTATTTAAAGCTAGCCTGCACTACTTAAAACCAGTTAGCACCTCTTGAAAGCAAGGTACATTCTGGCTGCAGCAGGTGTTAGAACTGGTTACAGAAGAGTCTCTGAGCAGAAAGAGGAATTGAAATGGGGCATGTTAGAAAGCATGCCTCAAAGTTCTCTGATGCAGCACTGGAGGATGTGATGCAGGAGGTGGAGAGGAAGACAGAGATCGTCTTCCCTCAGGGTGCCCTCCAGACAGACATGGAGAACGCAGTGGGCACAAGTAGCCATCACTGTCAGAGTAAGCAGTCTAGCCCAAGGAGCTGGATGAAGTGCAGGCAGAAATTTAATGACCTCATATGGGCATTCAAGGTCAGTGAATGCATCTTTAAATGCCATATCCTAAAAAATGAACCACTAGCCTCACACACTGTTCCATCAACCACACCCTTCTGTCACCTAATAACAATCTCTATCAAACATGACGCAGATCTCACATTTATAGCCTTAGCTCACCCTCACACACTCAGCACTGCTGCAAGTCTCACACTTACACAGATTGCACAATCTACCAGCTATTCAACAATGACAGGCACATCACCCAAACACATTGCACAACACTCACTGACACACTTCCCTCTCACTTGCAGGTTATGGTGGCCTATAATTGGAGGCTCAAGGGGGCTTTCAGGTTCTTACAAAGTCCAGTAATCCATGCTCCAGCAGATTACTAGGATTGCTGAGACGCCACCCTGGGAGAGTGGCAATGTCTCTGTGGGACACAAACCTGTTGTCCTCTCTCAGGATGACAATATTTGTCCACCCACCTCTGCCACTTTGCCAGTGCTCTTGCTTGCTGTTGCCTCTCAGTCAACCTGCCCAGACTGCTGCTGCCCATGCTGAGGTGGCACAGTCCAAAACAGGGCCTTCTAGGCCCAGAGCTGCTTGATGTCGCCCTGCAAGGCCATCTGCAGTCTCCCCCAGTGAAAGTCAGCAACTTTCCACCAGCCAGGCTGCATCCACTGGGGTAGCACTGTGTAGGAACACAGGGATCGGCAAAGGTACCCTCAAAATAGGCAATAAGGGAAGACACAGAGATGATTAGTTGACTTTGGTGTGGAGTATTGGATGGTTTGTTGGAAAAAGTTGGTTTCGAATGGTTGTTTTGTTATGGCTTTTATTTCAGCATTGTGGCCTTGGGGACTCTGTGATGGTCTGTTGTAGAGGGATTATTAGGTGTGTGACTGTACAACGGAGATTTGGGGTTGTGTTCAGTGGAACTGTAGTTGAATGAGGCGATCATGGACAGCCCAGCCAGAAAACAGATGTGCTGGTTTCCTCCTCCCTTCCTTGTACCTACTTCCTCTTCCTCCTGAGCTGCTCACCATCCCTGGTGGCAAGGGTTGTGCCTTTATGATGGCCAGATTGTAGAGGATACAGCAGACTATCTCGAACTGGTTCTGGCGAGTGCTGCAGAGTTAGTCCAGTGTGGTTCAGTCAGCGGAACTGATCCTTTGACTATCTAATGGTCTGCTCGATGACAACAGCATGGCTCTCATTGTACTGGTCACATGTGGTTGGGCTGCGGAGTGGAACCATGAGTTGGGTGTAGAGCAGATAGCCCTTGTTACCCAGCGGCCCTTCTCTACAACAATTCATATTTATATGGCGCTTTTAATGCAATAAATTGTCCCAAGGCGCTTCACAGGAGCGTTATAAAACAAAATATTACACTAAGCCACATAAGGAGATATTAGGTCAGATGACAAAAACCTGGTGAAGAGGTAGGTTTTACGGAGTGTCTTAAAGGAGGAAAGTGAGGTGGAGAGGCAGAGAGGTGTAGGGAGGGAATTCCAGAGCTTACAGCCCGATGTGCAAAGATATCTCAGAGGGTTGTGGGGCTGGAGGCGATTACAGAGATAGGGAGGGATGAGGCCATGGAGAGATTTGAAAACAAGGATGAGAATTTTTAAATCAAGATGTTGCTTGACTTGGAGCCAATGTTGGCCAGCGAGGACAGGGGTGATAGGGAACGGGACTTGTTGCAAGTTAAAACATGGGCAGCAAAGTTTTCGATGACCTCACAGTTATGGAAGGTAGAATGTGGGAGACCAGCCAGGAGTGCTTTGCAATAGTTAAGTCTAGAGGTAACAAAGGCAAGAATGAGGGTTTCAGCAGCAGATGACCTGAGACAGGGTGAACACTGAGACCGCAGAATAAAGGCATCATGATTGCTGCCAGGATAGTGGGTATTCACCAACATGATGTGCTGAACATGGTCGCACACCAACTGCACAATCAACAAGTGGTGACCTTTGTGGTTGCAGTACATCTCAGCATTTAGATGCAACACCCGCAAAACCACGTATGTGCACTCGATGGTACTCTGCACTGGGGGGACGGTCGCTATCCTGCCAAAGCCAAGTGCACACTCTGTTGTTTCTCTGTGGTCAGAGAGAACACAATGAACTCTCCTCAACTGGCATAAAGAGCATCTGTTGCCGCCTTCACGCAGCAATGGATGACACACTGGGAAATGTTACAGATGTCGCCTGCTCCAGCCTGGCAGGATGCTGTTTTGAAGAAGTTCAGGGATAGAGTCCCCTCCACAGCCACTGGCAGCACTGTCCTTGCCCTGAGCTGAGGCTGCAGGTCTGGTTGAAAGAGGTAACAGAATTCTGTTAACTCTTCCTTCTTAAAGTTCAGATGACACTGCTCCTGGCTTACGACGAGGTAAGAGAAATGCTTCTGGAAGAATCTAGGTGGATATGGCCTCCTGCTGAGAGCTCTACTCCCCCTCCTCCTCCCCCTCTGTGAGCAGATCATCCTCTTATTTGCTGCCTCTGCACCAACTCCCTCTCACACTGCAGCCCAAAGGGATTGCAACTATAGCAGACATGACTGGGAGAAAGTGGTCCGACCAAAATCCTTGGTGTCAGAGCCAGGGCTTTCTCCATGTCCAGCACAACACCCTGTTGAAGTCAACAACTTTAAACAACTCTGCAAACCACCAAGCAATTCTGTAAACTCAGAAAGAGCCTGTAGAAATTATTCAGCAAATAATCTGAGAATGATTAATTATCCCTTTAAATAGCACTGGTGAGGTTTGGGGCGGGGTGTCCTTCCTGTTGCTGAATGCATGTTTAGCTGTGTGTGTTTGAGAGGGCACTTGCTAAAGCATTGAGGTGAAAAAGGCACCACAAACAACAAATTGGCATTGCATACTGACTGCTTACTATGCATATTTCAGGCCCACGCTCCCAATGCTCAGGCTGATGCCCTCACCAAGATGATATTCAGCACAGTTCACACTGATAGTGTAAGCACATGATGTGGAAGCTATTTTGCTACCAAACCAGCATCTGCAGCACAGAAACTTGTGATCATAGAATGTGATGTGGCAAAGTGTGTGCGATGTTTTCGCTGGGTTGCTTGATATTTATATCTGATTTAACTCAGAGCAATGCAGATATCACACTTATATTAAATCACCAACTGGTTTATTTACAGTACTTTCAAATATCTCAGCCCTTTCAAGATCTCAGTACAATGTCTTTCAGAACAGTATCTGTCTCTTTTTGTTTCAGTTTCAAACTCTTAAGCTTCACCTTTGGGCTTAAGCAATCAAGCACAGTGAACACTGATAAGTGGTCAGACTAATACAATCAAACCCAGATGAATCAAACGCTACAGCGTGAAGCAGTGTGTGAGGTTTATGGCAGGGTGTGTGTTTTATTTATTTATTTTTATTTAGAGATACAGCACTGAAACAGGCCCTTCGGCCCACCAAGTCTGTGCCAACCATCAACCACCCATTTATACTAACTCTACATTAATCCTATATTCCTACCACATCCCCCCTACCACCTACCTATAATAGGGGCAATTTATAATGGCCAATTTACCTATCAACCTGGCAGTCTTTAGCTGTGGGAGGAAACTAGAGCACCCGGCGAAAACCCACGCAGTCACAGGAAGAACTTGTAAACTCCGCACAGGCAGTACCCAGAATTGAACCTGGGTTGCTGGAGCTGTGAGGCTGCGGTGCGAACCACTGCGCCACTGTGCTATGTTTTAAGATAAGTTGTGACATGTCTTACCAGGTTGGTGATATTCGCCTGGGACTAGGCATTTTACAGGCTCTGGGTGAACCATTGGTAAAACCTTCTGCTGAGTCCCATTGGCCAGAGGCTCTCAGATTCCTCTTCATTCTATCTTTCTTCCTCATGGCTAATTCTATTTGTTGTTATTTCAGGAATCTAGGTGAAGACCAAAGATGGAGACACATGTGGTTGGAACGTTAGAACTGAAGACAAGATTGAATTAATTAAGGGGTGAGGTGGGGAGGAAAAATTGAGGGAGGGGAGAACTCAACAGTTTAGAGGCACTGGGGACAAATGAGTTAGAGGAGGAAATAGGCTTTATATCGAGTATTTCATTGTTATTAAGAAGTTGAGAAACCTTCAATCACCAGTCCATGTTGAGTTCCTTAAGTTCAGCCATGGTAATTATGGCAGTGTGGCTGCTACAACTGGTCTTATCCCCATTTCCCCCTCTCCCCAGGCTATGAAGGGGTAAACTGGGCTGGTTTCTTGGATCCGATCGCTGTGGTCCCTGCAGGAAGTGTGTGAGAGAGACAAGAGAGAGTGTGAGGGGGAAACATGAAGACTGAAAGAACAAGAGTATGAGTGAGAGACCAAATGAGGGAGTGAATAAAAGAGTGAGAGCAAGAGAGAAAGTTAGTCTGAGAGCATGGGAGTGAGAAAGAGAATGGGTGAGAGAAAGAGAGAATGTATTGGTGTCTATGTGTCGGTGGTATAATATCCTGTCTGCGGGTGTGTTTGACTGCCGGTGTGTGTGTCAGTGGGTGCATGTGTATGTGGGTGTGTTTGTCTGTGGGTGTGTTGATCTGTGGGTGTGTTTGTTTGCAGGTGTGCGTGCCTGTCGTGTATGTGGGTGCTTGAGTACATTGGTTGAGACCATGGTTAAGCTCACTCCAACTTGCTGTTTACACAATGATTGTTTACTAATCATAACAGTCCATTCACCAGGAACAACTGAGATTGGTGATAAGTTGAAAGTGTTAATTATGGTCTGTCAGTGATTGCCAAGTGCTCAATGCTGCTGTCCTAACCTACAGTAAGCTGGTAACACATTCTCTGCTGTCCCATCTGCTAACCAGGATAGCAGTCGGAAAGCATTCAGGGCAAATTGAATTCACAGTGGGAATTACATTGCAGCTAATCATTCTGAATAAGTACAGAGAACAATCTGTTTTATAGAATAATATTTGCAAGACGGGTGCTGTGCTAATTGCTTTAAAGTTTTCCTGCTGACATTTGGAGCGATTGTATTGAATTCCATTTTACAGGTAGCCACCGAGTTAGTAGATGCATTGATTATGATTTTCCAAAATTCCCTAGATTCTAGAATGGTGTCAGCAGATTGGAAGTTAGCAAAAGTAACACCGCTATTCAAGAAAAGAGGGAGAGAGAAAACGGGGAACTACAGGCCAGTCATATACATCAGTCGTCAGGAAAATTCTGGAATCTATTATTAAGGAAATCTTAACAATGCACTGAGAAAATCATAGTATGATCAAAGTCCACATGATTTCATGAAAAGGAAATCGTGCTTCACAAACTTACTAGTGCTTTTTGAGGATGTAACTCGTAGGGTAGATAAAGGGGAACCAGTAGATGTCATAGAGAGATACAGCACTGAAACAGGCCCTTCAGCCCACCAAGTCTGTGCTGACCATCAGCCACCCATTTATACTAATCCTACGTTAATCCCATATTCCTACCACAGCCGCACAATTCTCCTACCACCTACCTACACTAGGGGCAATTTATAATGGCCAATTTACCTATCAACCTGCAAGTCTTTGGCTGTGGGAAGAAACTAGAGCACCCAGCAGAAACCCACGCAGTCACAGGGAGAACTTGCAAACTCCACACAGACAGTACCCAGACCCAAACCCAGGTCACTGGAGCTGTGAGGCTGCAGTGCTAACCACTGCACCACTCAAATTGGGACTGATCTGGTTTTCCAAAAGGCATTTAATAAGGTGACAAATAAAATGTAAATGGGCAAGATATGGGCTCATGGAGTTGGGAGTAAGATATTAGCATGGATGGAGGATTAGTTAATGGACAAGAAGCAAAGAGTTGGCATAAATGGGACATTTCAAGTTGACAGGCTGTAAATAGTAGAGTGCTGCAATGCTCACTGCTGGGGCCTCAGCTAGTTGCAATCTATATTAATGACTTAAATGAAGAGACAGAGAGTAATGTATCTAAGAGGAGGACACAAAGAGGCTGCAAAGATATATAGACAGGTTAAGTGAATGGGCAACAAGATGGCAGATGGAATATAGTCTGGGGAATCATGAGATTATTCACTTTGGTAATAAGAACAGCAAAGCAGATTATTTTTTAAAAAGGCATGAAACTTCTAAATGTTGATGTTCAGGGAGACTTGGGTGTACTTGTACAAGGAATACAGAAAGTTAGCATGCAGGTACAGCAAGCAATTAGGAAGGCAAATGGCATGTCGGCCTTTATTGCAAGGAGATTGGAGTACAAGAATAAAGAAGTTTTTCTACAATTATATAGGGCTTTGGTAAGACCACACCTGGAGTACTGTGTACAGTTTTGGTCTCCATATTTAAGGAAGCATATGCTTGCATTGGAGGTAGTACAACAAAGTTCACTAGATTGGCTCCTGGGTTGGAGGGTTGTACTAGGACGAAAGGCTCGGAAAATTGGGCTTATACACTCCAGAAGAATGAGAGGTGATCTTATTGAAACAGACAAGATCCTGACAGGCTTGAAAGGGTAGGCACTGAGAAGTTGTTTCTCCTGACTGCGGAATCTAAAACATGGGGGCAGAGTCTCAGGATAAGGGGTCAACAGTTTAAGACTGAGATGAGGAGAAATTTCATCACTCAAAGGGTTGAGAATCTTTGGAATTCTCTACCCCAGAGGGTTGTGGAAGCTCAATTTTTGTGTATATTTAAGGCTGAGATAGACAGACTTTTGGTCTTCTGGGGAATCAAAGGGTATGGGGAATGGGTGGGAAAATGGAGATGAGGGAGAAGATCAACCATGAGTGTTTTGAATGGTGGAGCAGGCTTGAAAGGCCGTTTGGTCTACTCCTCCTCCTATTTCTTAAGTTCTTATGTTCTTAGGATGCGAGCAGTCTTGCGATTGTCTTGCATTTCGTCAGCATTTCAGCTAGTGGCGCACTGTTCACAAAGAAGTGAACCATACAGAACAGCATGACCGTAGGTTCAACCTCATGGCTTGTACCAAACTGCTTGGCCCGAGCAGGAATCCAACCTCTTATCCTCAGCACTCCTGGACTGGGAGTGGGAATTAAAACAAAACAAGAAAAAAGTCAGCCAGAAATCTTACTTCCGATTGCTCCCCATAGGCCCCTGCTTGCATATGGGAACATTGTGTCAGGACAGAGCTACGCTTGGCATTACTCTCCATGGGATGGATTTTACGTTGGGCAGACAGAAGCTGGCCACTGATGTAAAAGTCGGTGTCGGACCCGCTTCCGCCCGGCCCGGGGATCCGACCCGCATTCTACGGGTCCCCGGACTTTAAATGTACCGAGGTGGGACTTCAACCCACTTGAGGGAGGAAGTCCCAGCAACGCCACTGGGAGCAGTGGCCACTACTGGGACTGCAGCCCAGCCGAGGACATGGAGCCAGGACTACAGATAAGGTAGGGTTGCCTCGCCGGTGTGATCGGTCGAGGCGTAGTCATGTGGGGAAGAAGGGGGGCATCTCGGGTCCTGGGGGTGGTTGGGGAAGTGGGGACAGCCCACAATCAAGCACCCTGTGCCCGTTTGTCAGGGCCCATCCCCAGGGCGCTGATAGACCGCCAGCTTTCACTGGGCAGCCTTTCACGTCTCCCGAATGCCTGCCTGCCATGGGTAAAATCTCCGTGGCAGGTGGGCGAAGGGCCTAAAGTGGCCGTTAATTGGCCACTTAAGGGGCCTTGATTGGCCTGGGATGGGCGGGCGGGCCGTTTCTTGCTCCCCCTACCTCCCCGCTCACATAAAGTGAGGTAGAGGTGGGAGTGGGTCAGGGAGGCCTCCCGGAGCCTCCTGCTTAATTTTACGCCACCCCCCACACTGCCATCATCCGGCTAACTGAGGTGACGTTACATTCCGGCCCATTACACTTTTTTGTCCTGGCCATTCCCCCTAATATGCCCCACATCTCCACTGCCTTAAGTCCAACTGGTGCAGACTTGAAAGTATAGGGCGGACAACCTGTTTAGTCATTCAGCCATTCACCGCCAGATCTGCTGGACCACTTAAAGCACTACCAGGTCCTGCTCTCATCTCTAAAACTGCTCACTATTCCTGATCAACACAATCCTCCTCTCATATTCTATTCTCCCTAAACCTGAGGTCATTGTTATGAAAGTACTTCCATTTTTTAAATAGTTTTTGTGAGGACTCATGTTTTAAAATTGTGCAAATAGATTCCTTTGGAGGACTAAAGTGATTCCATAGATGCTGGACTTTGGTTTCTTTTTTAAAAGGTCACTGGAAGGACGTTGGAACTTTGTTTTTAAAAACACAGTGACTGGAAGTCACATGTCTTCAGCTAAGTAAACAGCAGGTGCCTTCTGACTATGGGGAGTTGTTTACAGAGAAGTGACATGATAAAATTTATGGTAGTCAAGATTTGGTTTTGTTTTGGTTTGTTTTGAGTCATATGGGGGTTTGCAGCCTGCTGAAAGAAGCACCCAGTTCATATTTTCTCCACCTCTCTGAGAAACCCTGAGAATCCAATGTCAGCTGAAACCCCCGATGCTACCTTTCTGCTGGAAAGCCTGCCAGACTAATCCTCAACAGTACCTGAAGAGAACTCCTCCTAAAAGATCCCAGTGACAGCCGTCTATGTGTACTTGGGATGCCAGAAGAAAAGGGACAATTGATACAATTCCATATCTTCTCCTTTTCCTTCAAAAATTAACAAGTATTTGGCCAAAGTATTTTTGTCTGTTTTTTTGTAAAGAGATATCTGCAGAGAAAACTTTTTTATTTCATCTTTAACTGATGTGTGTGTACGTGTGTGTGTGCATCTGTGTGTTGGGCTAAGTTAGAAGGGAACTTTCATATTTCAATCTGTGTGTTAATGCTTTGCATCTTCATGAATACGTCTTGTTTTATAACAAATTTATAATTTTGTTGTTTATTAAATAAACCTGGTTGATGGATTTTATTCTGATCAAAAATAGAGTATATAACTGGCTGTATCAGTAACCAGGTAAACATTTAAATATATGTTGTGACTTGTGGAGAACTGGAACTAAAGAAAGACAGTGCGCTCCTCCTGCTTCGGTTGTAACATCATCCAAAACTCTGCTGCTCATTCACCCATCACCCCTGTGCTTGCTGACCTACATTGGCTCCCAGTCAAGCAATATGTTAATTTTAAAATACTCATCCTTGTTTTCAAATGCCTCCATGTTCCCGCTCCTCCCTTTCTCTGTAATCTCCTCCAGACCCACAGCCCTCCAAGATATTTGTGCTCCTCTAATTCTGGCCTCTTGAGTATTCCTGATTTTAATTGGCCCACTATTGGTGGTCGCACCTTCTGTTGCCAAGGCCCCAAGCTCTGCAATACCCTCCCTACACCTCTCCACCTCTCTGCCTTGCTTTCCTTCTTCAGGATGCTCCTTAAAAACCAACCTCTTTAAACAAGCCATTTTCCATCTGCACAAATGCATCCTTATATGGCTCAATAGAGACATAGAGTTATACAGCACAGAAGCAGGCCCTTCGGCCCATATTGTATGTGCCGGCCATCAAGCATGTATGTATTCAAATACCATTTTCCAGCACTTGGCCCGTAGCCTTGTATGCTATGGCGTTTCAAGTGCTCATCTAAATACTTCTTAAATGTTATGAGGGTTCCTGCCTCTACCACCCATTCAGGTAGTGTGTTCCCGATTCCAACCACCGTCTGGGTGAAAAATTGTTTCCTCAAATCCCCTCTAACCTCCTGCCCCTTACTTTAAATCTATGCCCCCTGGTTATTAACACCTCTGCTAAGGGAAAAAGTTTCTTCCTATCAATGCCCCTCATAATTTTGTATACTTCAAGCAGGTCCCCCCTCAGCCTTCTCTGCTCTAAGGAAAACAACCCTAGCCTTTCCAGTCTCTCTTCATAGCTGAAATGCTCCAGCCCAAGCAACATCCTGGTGAATCTCCTCTGCACCCTCTCCAGTGCAATCACATCCTTCCTATAGTGTGATGCCCAGAGCTGTACACAGTACTCCAGCTGTGGCCTAATTAGCGTTTTATACAGCTCCATCATAACCTCCCTGCTCTTATATTCTATGCCTTAGCTAATGAAGGCAAGTATCCCATATGCCTTCCTAACCACCTTATCTACCCGTGCTGCTGCCTTCAGTGATCTATGGACAAGTACACCAAGGTCCCTCTGACCCTTTGCACTTACTAGGGTCCTACCATCCATTGTATATTCCCTTGCCTTGTTAGTCCTACCAAAGTGCATCACCTCACACTTCTCAGTATTAAATTCCATTTGCCACTACACTGCCCATCTTACCAGCCCATCTATATTGTCCTTAATCTAAGGCTTTCCTCCTCACTATTTACGATACCACCAATTTTCATGTCATCTGTGAACCTACTGATCATACCTTCTCTATTCACGTCTAAATCATTAATGTACACTACAAACAGCAAGGGTCCCAGCACTGATCCTTGTGGTACACCTCTGGTCACAGGCTTTCAATCACAAAAACAACCCTTGACCATCACCCTCTGCCTCCTACCACTAAGCCAATTTTGGATCCAATTTGCCAAATTGCCCTGGATCCCATGTGCTCTTACCTTCTTAACCAATCTCTCATGTGGGTCCTTATCAAAAGCCTTACTGAAGTCCATGTAGACTACATCAACTGCTTTACTCTCATCTGGACATCTAGTCACTTTCTCGAAAAATTCAATCAAGTCAGTTAGGCACAATCTCCCCCTGACAAAGCCGTGCTGACTATCCCTGATTAATCCCTGCCTCTCCAAGTGGAGATTAATCCTGTCTCTCAGAATTTTTTCCAGTAGTTTTCCAACCACTGATGTTAGACTCACCAGCCTGTAATTACCTGGTTTATCCCTGCTACCCTTCTTGAATAATGGTACCACATTCGCTGTCCTCCAGTCCTCTGACACCTCTCCTGTGGCCAGAGAGGATTTGAAAATCCATGTCACATTTTGTTTTCTAAAGGTCTTGTGAAGTGCCTTGGGGCATTTTATTTCATTAAAGGCGCTATATAAATACAAGATGTTATAATTGTTCACTGTAATCTTCCCTCCACAGTTTAATAGCCAGAAAACGCTGGTTGACGAGGCTTAAATCCAAGCTTTAGCTGTGACTTAATGGGGAGACAGAAGTCTTGCCTCATAGACAGAAGGTTGTGCGTTCAAGTCTGAGTGTGGAAATATAAGCATGTAATCCAAGCCAGCATTCCCAGTGCAGTACTGAAGGAGCGCTGCTCGATGGGGATGCAGCCTTTTGGATGAGATATTAAACCCGAAGCCTATCTACCTTCTCAGATGAACTTAAAAGATTCAGTGACACTATTTTGCAGAAGAGCGGGGGAGATCTCCCAGTGCTTTGACCAATATTTATCCCTCAACCGAAGTCACTGCAAAACAAATTATCTGGCCATTTAACTCATTGCTGTTTCTTGGAGCTTGCTGTGCATAAATTGGTGACCCATTTGCTACAACACAACAGTGACAATACTTCAAAAGTACTTAATTAGCTGTGAATTCATTTGAGAAGTCCCAAGGCTGTGAAAGGTTCTTCAAAGGTGAAACACGACTCGGGGTGAGACACTGGACCATGGAAGGAACTCCCCCAGCTATACCTAACAAACATCAGGGAGGAAAGGAATCACAGTTAGGATGACATGTTACTGTCTGCTAGCTGACCTCTGCTAATTCAGAGGAATAGCGAGAACTATGTTTTTGTCACAGGTGAGGTGATTTTGTCAATGATCATTAACTTGGAGATTACCATTATGTTTAATGAATGTTTAATGGGTAGCACAGTGGCACAGTGGTTAGCACTGCAGCCTCAAAGCTCCAGCGACCTGGGTTCAGTTCTGGGTACTGCCTGTGCAGAGTTTGCAAGTTCTCCCTGTGACCATGTGGGTTTCTTTTGGGTGCTCCGGTTTCCTCCCACAGCCAAAGACTCGCAGGTTGGTAGGTAAATTGGCCATTGTAAAATTGTCCCCAATGTAAGTAGGTGAATGGTGGGGATGTGGTAGGGAATATGGGATTAATGTATGCTTAGTATACATTCGCGCCACACAAGTGCCAGGCAATGACCATCTCCAACAAGAGATAATCTAACCATCTCCTCTTGACATTCGACGGCATTACCATCGTTGAATCCCCCACTATCAACATCCTAGGGGCTACCATTGACCAGAAACTGAACTGGAGTAGCCATATAAATACCGTGGCTACAAGAGCAGGTCAGAGGCTAGGAATCCTGCGGCGAGTAACTCACCTCCTGACTCCCCAAAGCCTGTCCACCATCTACAAGGCACAAGTCAGGAGTGTGATGGAATACTCTCCACTTGCCTGAATGGGTGCAGCTCCAACAACACTCAAGAAGCTCAACACCATCCAGGACAAAGCAGCCCGCTTGATTGGCATCCCATCTACAAACATTCACTCCCTCCACCACCGATGCACAGTAGCAGCAGTGTGTACCATCTACAAGATGCACTGCAGTAATGCACCAAGGCTCCTTAGACAGCACCTTCCAAACCCGCGACCTCTACCAACTAGAAGGACAAGGGCAGCAAATACATGGGAACACCACCTCCTGCAAGTTCCCCTCCAAGTCACACACCATCCTGAATTGGAACTAAATCGCCGTTCCTTCACTGTCGCCGGAACTCCCTTCCTAACAGCACTGTGGGTCGACCTACCCCAAATGGACTGCAGCGGTTTAAGAAGGCAGCTCACCACCACCTTCTCAAGGGCAATTAGGGATGGGCAATAAATGCTGGCATAGCCAGTGACACCCACATCCCATGAATGAATAAAAAAAAATGGGTGGTTGTTGGCCAGCACAGACACGATGGGCTGAAGGGCCTGTTTCAGTGCTTTATCTCTAAACAAAATAACTAGTCAGCAGCAATAGAGGCTTTGATGAATGTTATAGTAAATCAGTGCTGAGAAATGGATCTGCCTTCACAGGTGATAACCAGGGCCAGCATTGAGCACTTTCACATAGAGGATAGATTAGTTGAAAGAGGAAGCCCCTCTCTTCTGGCCCAACAAGATAGGCTGGAGAGAACGGGAACACCAAGACTGATTAGAACTAGCTATAGGGTGTACAGAACGGAGATAAGGAAGTAAGGCCGTGGCTCCTTATGGAGAGAGAACAATGAACGAAGATAGATGGTGTAGGTAGGTGGTAGGAGAATGGTGGGGATGTGGTAGGGAATGTGGGATTAATTAGGATTAGTATAAATGGGTGGTTGTTGGACAGCACAAACAGCACAGACATGGTGGTCCGAATGTCTTGTGAAGTGCCTTGGGGCATTTTATTTCATTAAAGGTGCTATATAAATACAAGATGTTATAGTTGTTCACTGTAATCTTCCCTCCACTGTTTGATAGCCAGGAATCGCTAGCTGACTAGGCGGCCATGCCGCCGCAATCTTCTTCGCGGTGTCCCAGGATAATGAGCCGGTCGAGCCACAACCCTCCCCCACAATCACGTGAGGGGGCGGACTCTCCGATGCTGGCAATGGCGTCAGCTGCTTGTGCGCAGATGCTGGCGCCATTTTTAAAGGGCAACCAGCCCTATAGGGTCATTTAAATTTTTAAAGGGCTACCCCCCCCAATCTACCGCTGATAAATCTGTTGCCCCTTCCCTCCCCAATAACAATTAAATTCAACATTTGCCCTACCCCCCCCACCAAAACACTTACCTTCAATACTTAACCTCGCCCCACCCCCTGCAATCAATCAAAGTGCAATCAAAGTCCCCGACACCTATAATTTGCATTAGAGCCCATACTCACCCCCATCCCCCCCCACCACTACGCTAAAAATTATAAGTTGCCCCCTTCCCCACTACAGTGGCACCTGCTTTCCCTGAGTGCCAGCCGCCGCTCGGAAGATCGCGGCCCTAACATAAGATCGCTGTTGATTTTATTTAAATGTATTCATTTTATTAATTTTAATATGCTAACCTGAGTCCTGTCACCCAGTGGTGGGGGTAGGGCTGCCACGGAGATTCGTTGCTGCTGCAGACTCCATGGCAGGCCACTGCCGGAACGATCTTCCAGCCTCCCGCCTCCCCCCCACCCCCGCAATGGAACCCGATGTCAGGAGTTCAATAAAATCCTGGCCACTTTGTTATCAATGTTTCTTTGTGATATTATGTTCCTGCCGACATTACTTTTTACATCAGTAATCTTTGTGTCATTGCAAACTTGGGTGTATGGCTCTCAATCATTTTCTAGTCCTCAAACTTATATTAAGGATAAATGAGCATCCTATAAACCCAACAGTCTTCACACAAGGAAAGTGCAACAGTGATTCACCAGGATAACACAGATGTGGAGACTGAGTTATGATGCCGGACAGGATAATTTTGGGGTATAATTTCTAGAAACAAGGAAATTAAGGAGTGATAGGACAGAGTTGTTTAAAATAAAGAAGGCATTGACAGGCTGGATAAAAATGACTCCAACCTGTCATAAAGGAATCCAAAACAGTGAATAGAATCTTCTAAATCAAGCTTGGTTGGTTAAAAGACAATCTTCACTGGACTTATAAGAATTTGCAACATACCGATATGAAACGTCGATAGATAATAATTTGGGAAGGAAGGGTGTTATGGGATATAGAAAAAAGGTGGGAAATGGGGAGTAAAAGGATAAAGAATTGCCGTCGGGTAAAATGACTGAGCAAGCTCAATGGGCTGAATGGACTACCCCTGTTTACAAACATATGAACATACCAATTAGGAGCAGGAGTATGCCACTTGGCTCCTCGAGCCTGCTCCACCATTCAGTAAGTTCATGGCTGAACTGATTACTTCACTTTTCCACCTACCCCTGATAACCTTTCACCCCCTTGCTTATCAAGAATCTATCGACCTCTGCCTTAAAAATATTCAAAGACTCTGCTTCCACCGCCTTTTGAGGAAGAGAATTCCAAAGACTCACGACCCTCTAAGAGAAAAAATTTCTCCTCATCTCTGTCTTAAATTCCCCCACAAGGGGAACATCCTTTCCACATCCACCCTGTCAAGACCCCTCAGGATCTTATATGTTTCAATGAAGTCACCTCTTACTCTTCTAAATTCCAATGGATACAAGCCCAGCTTGTCCAATCTTTCTTCATAAGACAGCCCGCCCATTCCAGGTATTAGTCTAGTAAACCTTCTCTGTACTGCCTCCAACGCATTTACATCCTTCCTTAAATAAGGAGACCAATACTGTACACAGTACTCCTGATGTGGTCTCACCCTGTATAGCTGAAGCATAACCTCCCTACTTGAATACTTTTGTATTCAATTCCCCTCGCGATAAACGATAACATTCTATTAGCTTTCCTAATTACGTACTGCACCTGCATAATAACCTTTGCGATTCATGCACAAGGAGACCCAGATCCTTCTGCATCTCAGGGCTCTGCAATCTCTCACCATTCAGATAATATGCTTCTTTTTTATTCTTCCTGCCTCTATATCCCTTTGTAGCCTCCTTATGTCCTCTTCACAAGCCACTTTCCTGTGTCATCAGCAAATTCTAAGTCATTTATATAAGTTGTAAAAAGTTGAAGCCCCAGCACAGATCCCTGTGGCACACCACTCGTTACATCTTGCCAACCAGAAAATGACCCATTTATGCCTACTCTCTGTTTCCAGTTAGTTAGCCAATCTTCTATCCATGCCAATATGTTACCCCCTACACCATGAGCTTTTATTTTCTGCAATAACCATTGATATGACACCTTATCAAATGCCTTCTGGAAATCTAAGGACAATGCATCCACTGGTTCCCCTTTATCCACAGCACATGTAACTCCCTCAAAGAACTCCAATAAATTGGTTAAACATGATTTCTCTTTCACAAAACCATGTTGACTCTGCCTGATTAACTTGGATTTTTCTAAATGCCCTGCTATAACATCTTTAATAATAGCTTCTAACATTTTTCCTAAGACAGATGTTAAGCTAACTGGCCTGTAGTTTCCTGCTTTCTGTCCCTTTTTGAATAAAGGAGTTACATTCGCTGTTTTCCAATCTAGCAAAACCTTCCCTGCATCTAGGGAATTTTGGAAAACTAAAACAAATGCATCAGCTATCTCACTAGTCACTTCTTTTAACACCCTAGGATGAATTCCATCAGGACACGGTGACTTGTCAACCCGCAGCTCCAATAATTTGTTCAGTACCACTTCCCCGGTGATTGCAATTTTCTTAAGTTCCTCCCTTCCATTTCTTGACTTATAGCTAATACTGGGATGTTACTTGTATCCTCTATAGTGAAGACCGAAGCAAAATATTTGCTCAATTCATCTGCCATCTCTTATTCCCCATTATTAATTCCCCAGACTCACTTTCTATAGGACCAATGCTCACTTTGTTAACTCTTTTCTTTTTAAAATATCTATAGAAACTCTTACTATCTGTCTTTATATTTCTAGCTAGCTTTCTCTTGTACTCTAATTTTACCTTCCTTATTAATCTTTTAGTCATTCTTTGCTGTTTTTATATTCTGTCTAATCTTCTGACCTGCCTCCCATCTTTGCACAATTTAGTTTAGAGATACAGCACTGAAACAGGCCCTTCGGCCCACTGAGTCTGCGCCGACCATCAACCACCCATTTATACTAATCCTACACTAATTCCATATTCCTACCACATCCCCACCTGTCCCTATATTTCCCTACCACCTACCTATACTAGGGGCAATTGCTAATGGCCAATTTACCTATCAACCTGCAAGTCTTTGGCATGTGGGAGGAAACCGGAGCACCCGGAGGAAACCCACGCAGACACAGGGAGAACTTGCAAACGCCACACAGGCAGTACCCAGAATTGAACCCGGGTCGCTGGAGCTGTGAGGCTGCGGTGCTAACCACTGTGCCACCCTATAGGCTTTTTCTTTAAGTTTGATACTATCTTTAACTGTTTTAGTTAACCACGGATGGTGGGTCCCACCCTTGGAATTTTTCTTCCTCATTGAAATGTATCTATTCTGTATATTCTGAAATATCCCCTTAAATGTCTGCCACTGCATCTCTATTGACCTATCCCTTAAACTAATTTGCCAGTTCACTTTAGCTAACTCTGCTTTTGAGTCCTCATAACTACCCTTATTTAAGTTTAAAATACTAGTCTTGGACCCAGTTTTCTCTCCCTCAAACTGAATGTAAAATTCAATCATATTACGCTCGCTGCTACCTAGGAGCGCCTTAACTATGAGGTCATTAATTAATCCTATCTCATTACACAATACCAGGTCTAGTATCGCCTGGTCTCTGGTTGGCTCCAGAATGTACTGTTAAAGAAATTATCCTGAAAACATTCAGTTTCAATGCGAATATCTCCTTCCCCACTTCCACACTGTAGGAAAATGAAACAATCCATCTGATGGACAGGCCGAGCACTGAAGAAAATTATGACACTTAAGACGGCAACTTTAATGTCAAATCCCCCCTGGAGATCTCACTCTAGCCACTGCAGTGTTAATCAGGCAGTATTTACTGCCTTAGTGCAGTGTCCCTGAATCCAACTTAATTATAATAATAGTTCAGCAGAAAGCCATGTACAGCACAAGTGGGAGACATTGATTGTTCCATGGCTGTCAGACCAACACTGATTCACTTCCCAAGGTCCTTTTATAAATAGCTTGCTGGCATTGGAGCTGTTTCTGGGCTCATCTTCATTAAGAGACGTATTTTTCTTTTCAATGATGCAGACACCAACATTTAATAAAGAAGACTCACAAATGATAGCCATGCAATTTACGATTGGAGTTTGCAGGTCAACAGGGATTGGCAACAAAAACGGGATGAGCAGCTAGCTTTTGCTGATTGACAAACCTGGTGTACCCATGATGAATTTTGCGCTGGAGGAGATGGTGGCGTAGTGGTAATGTCACTAAACTAATAATCTAGAAGTCCAGGCTAATGCCCTGGGGACACGGCTTCAAATCCCGCCATGGCAGCTGGGGGAATTTGAATTAAATTAAATTACCAAAAATCTGGATTTGAAAGCTCGTCTCAGTAAGGGTGCCATGAAACTATCATTGATTGTCATAAAAACCCATCTGGTTCACTAATGCCCTTTAGGGAAGGAAATCTGCTGTCCTTACCTGGTCTGGCCGACATGTGACTCCAGACCCGCAGACTCTTAACTGCCCTCTTAAATAGCGTAGTATGCTTCGCAGTTATCAAGGGCAGCAAATGCTGCTACCTGTTGTCTGAAAAAAATGAGGGTAGACGTTATGAGCTGAAATTGTTGAACTTAATGTTGAGCCTGGAAGGCTGTTACATGTCTGACCAAAAGATGCGGTGCTGTTACTCGAGTTTACATCAGCTTCACTGGAACAGTGTAGGAGGCCAAGGATAGAGAGGTCAGAGTGGGAGTGGGATGGAGAATTAAAATAATAGGTGACTGGAATCTTGGGGCCTGAACAGAGGTATTCATAAGGCAATCACCCAAACTAAATTTGGTCTCCCCAATGTACAGCCGACCACATTGTGTACAGTGAATACAGTATATTAAATTGAATGAAGTGCAAGTAAATCATTGGGCTGAATTTTATGGGGCCTGCAAGAGTGGGCTGGGAGGAATGGGTGGCTGTAAAATGGCAATGGAGGGTGAGTGGGATGGAGTGCCCATCACCTTCCCACTGCCATGGCATTTTACCAGTGGTGGGGAAGATGGAAGATAGCCCTCCTGCCCAGAGGACAATTGTGCCATTACGTAGCCAATTAAGGGCCTCTTCCTACCACCGCTGGCACTTTACCAGTGGCGGGTGGGACCTCCTGGTGAACCCTGACGGCCTCCCTGTGAGCTCACATGGGTGGCCCTCCTAAGCGGGCATTCTGTGGCCCGCGTAGGTCCACCTGGCGGCAATGGCCACTTCAGCGGAAACACCCCCACCTTCATCAACTAACCCCCGAACACCACTTACCTCTCTGAGAAGCTGGCATCCATTGATGAGTCTCATTGCTGGGTGCAGTCCCAACAGTGGCCTCCAGTCTTAGTGGCGCTGCTGAGACTGTAGAGCTGCTGGCCCTCCGATTGGCGGGATCACTGTCCTTAAAGAGGCAGGAGCCCCGACAGCAGCTCATTCACAGCTAGGTTGGCAGAATTTTTTTTTTATTCATTCATGAGATGTGGACATTGCTGGCTCTGCCAGCATTTATTGCCCATTCCTAATTGCCTTTGAGAAGGTGGTGGTGAGCTGCCTTCTTGAACCGCTGCAGTCCATGTGAGGTAGGTACACCCACAGTGCTGCTAGGAAGGGAGTTCCAGAATTTTGACCCAGTGACAGTGAAGGAATGGCGATATAGTTCCAAGTCAGGATGGTGTATGGCTTGGAGGGTAACTTTCAGGTGTGGTTGTTCCCATGCATTTGCTGCCCTTGTCCTTCTAGTTGGTAGAGGTCGTGGGTTTGGAAGGTGCTGTCTAATGAGCCTTGGTGCATTGCTGCAGTGCATCTTGTAGATGGTACATACTGACGCCACTGCGCATTTGTGATAGAGGGAGTGAATGCTTGTGGATGGGGTGCCAATCAAGCGGGCTGCTTTGTCTTGGATGATGTTGAGCTTCTTGAGTGTTGTTGGAGCTGCATCCAGACAGACAAGTGGAGAGTATTCCATCACAAATCCAGCCAGGTTTTGCCCAAATAACCAAGGCGGGCTTTTCCCTGGCTTTCCTGCCCGTTGTCAGGGCCACCACTGCCCCGACAAAATCCAGTTCGGTGTTCACCTGGAAGGAGTGTCTGCATCCTTGAATGTTGAAGAAGAAGGAGCTAAAAGAGCAGTTGTTGCATCTCCTGAGCTTGCATGGAAAGGTGCCATGAGAAGGGGAGGGGGTGTTGGAAGTGACTGAGGAGTGGCAAACGGTGCCTTGGAGGAACTATTGCTTTGGAATGCTGAAAGGGGAAGATTAGATGTGTTTTGTGGCAGTATCACATGGGAGCTGGCGGAAATGGCAGAGAATGATCTGTTGAATATAAAGGCTGGCGGGTGGAAAGTGAGGACAAGGGAAGCCCTCTCCTGATTCTGGAGCGAGGGGATGGAGTGAGAGCAGAAATCCGGGAAATGGAATGGACAGATTCAAGGGCTCTGCCAATCACAGTGGTGGTGAATCCTCGGTTGAGGAAAAAGAAAGACATATTGGAAGCAGAGGTATAGAAGGTTACATCATCAGAACACTCATGACAGAGATGAAGACACTGGGAGAATAAAATAGAGTCCTTGCAGGAAGTGAACTGGGAGAAAGTGTAATCAAGGTAGCTGTGAGAGACAGTGTGTTTATTGTTGATTTTGGTCAACAGCCGAAAGCCAGAAATGGAGATAGGGAAGAGTTGGAGATAGACCATGTGAAGGTGAGGGATGGGTGGAAATTGGAAGCAAAATTGACAAAATATTTGAGTTTGAGAAGAGAGCAGAAATGGCATTGATATCAATGTACCAGAAAAAGAGGTGAGGGAGGGGACCTGAGCAGGACTGGAACAAAGAATGTTCCACATATTCCTCGAAAAGGCAGGCACAACAGGACCCATATGGATTTCTGCCTTTTATCTGGAGGAAGAGAGTGGAGTCATAGGAGAGCTTGTTCAATGTAAAATCAAGTTTAGCCAGGCGGAGGAGGGTTGTCGTGGTTGGAGACTAGTTGGGCCTCCATTCAAGGAAGAAGTGGGGAGCATTCTGGTGGGGGTTTGAGGTGTAGAGAGATTAGATATCCATGCTGAAGAGGAGACAGTTAGGGCCAGGAAACTGGAAACTGTTAAAGTTATGAAGGACATCGGTAAAGATACGGATGCTAATGGGAAGAGACTGAACAAAGGGCAAAAAAGTGATGGCCCCTAATTCTGGTCTGCTGCACCACCGCCCCCCCCCCCCCCCACCCCACCCCGCCAAGTGAAAAGATCTTCTCTACATTTACCCTTTTGAACCCCTTCGTAACTTTCAAGATTTCTATCTGGTCATCTCTCAGTTTTGTCTCTGTAACACAGGAAATATGTGCCAAATAGCCTCCTTCTGTACTCTAATATCCTGTACTCCAGAGAAAAAGCCTGTTTAGTCTTTCTTGATAATTGCAATCTCTCAGGTGTGGTATTATCCTCTTTTTTTTTTACAATTTCTCCAGTGCCTCAATATCCTTTTTATAATATAGAGATCAGAAATGTGAACAGTAGTGTCGTCTAACCAAGGTTCTATATGCGTTTAACATAGCTACTTTTAAATTGTATTCCTCGAGGAGAGGGCTTTGTTTGCTCTTTTTAATGCAGGAGCAAGCTCCCAACAATGCATCTGTACTTCTGTTGAGAATAATCTTCCTGACTGTATCAGTGCAACATTACCATCTCCCACAAACCATCGTTATGTCTTCTCTGAGTGAGAAAGCCAATTAGTGCTGAATTATGGGAAGCTTAGTGCTGTGGACAAGTGTCCACAAGGAACTGGATTAAAGAATGCCCCAAGCTAATTTTAAATACAAATTTTAAAAAGACAGGGAGGTAGGCAGTGAGCGAGAGGCATTCATTTATCCTGGATGCATTTAGATTCACATGTGAGGTAAATGCACAGCTTTGACTGTAACCATGGAATAACTAGTTTCCAAATCCACGCTGCATTTATTTATAGAAGGTGCATATTGAGAGTGCCGGTGTGTATATGTGTGTATGTGAGAGGGTGTGTGCCTGTGTTTGTGTCTGTGTGTGAGTGTGAGTGAGTGTGTGTGAGTTGTGTATGTGTGAGTGCGAGAGAGTGTGTGAGTGTGTGTGTGAGGGGCTGTCTGTGTACGTGTGAGAGGGTGTGTGTGATAGAAAGGATATGTGTGTGTGAGAGAGGGTTTGTGTGTGAGAGAGTGTGTGTGTGGGGGCTGTGTGAGAGTATGTGAGAAGGGATATGTGTCTGTTTGAGAGGGTGTGTGTGAGAGGAGGTGTGTGTGCTTGTGAGAGAGGGGATATGTGTGCGTGTGTGTGTGTGTGTGAGAGGGTGTGTGAGTTGTGTGTCTGTGAGTGAGAGAGAGTGTGTGAGTGTGTGTGAGTTGTGTGTGTGTGAGTGAGAGAGCGTATGAGTGTGTGTGTGAGCGGCTGTCTGTGTACGTGTGAGAGGGTGTGTGTGTGAGAGGGTGAGATGGTGTGTGTGAGAGAGGGGATGTGTGTGTTTGAGAAGGTATGTGTGCATGTCTGAGTTTGCGTTTGAGAGGTTGTGTGTGAAAGAGGGTGTGTATGTGAGAGGGCATGTGTGTGATTAAGAAGGTGTGTATGTGTGTGTGTGTTTGTGTGTCTGTGTGAGGGGGGAGGCCTTGCAAGATGAAGAAGTACGGGAGAATGAGACATCCTCTAACGATGAGGACACAGACGGCACACAAGGCCAAGAACGCGTGGAAAATCAGAGAGCATTGATGGAGGCCTGACATGGTGAACAGCGGGCAAGGGAGGTAAGGTAGAGACTGATTATTGCGTGTTTCCACAATCCATAAATTTCAATAAATGTGTTTGCAAACAAATTTACCATCATGCATGTAGTCTCAAGTCCTCTGCCTCCATAACATCTGTCCCGCAGCATGAATGGCAACAACAAACTGAGCCATTGCCCATGTGTCATCATTCGTGCAATTAAACATCATGCATATTGGCATGCTAATGATGTCAGTAGTCACATTGGCAATGCTGTAAGGTGTTAAGACTAATTAAGGTGGCAGTGTACCAAACTAACATACGTCTAGCTGATAGAGATATTTCAGGATGGAGTAGTTAGAACATTGATATGATTTTATAACTATGTACATCTTCACACCAGTCGGTGTGACTCCTCCAAAGCCACGCTACATCTAGCTTCGAGTCTCTCTCACATTTGGGGCTGAATTTTACCAGCCCCCCAACGTCAGGGATCGTGGCAGGGTGTCCTGGAAAATGCCTCTGGGAGAGGCCTGCCATGGGCCTCCACACCGGGAAGGCCCCACCCCATATTACCAGCGGCGGCAAGGCCTCGTGGCAGCACCCCACCCCTGTCGCTCGGCAACAGAACCACCATTTCAATATGTTAATGTATTAAAATTAAGGAATAATTAATTATCTCATCACGCCGGCTGTCCTGCTCCCATATTACAGTCAGTGGCTGGCACTCCCGTGCCGTCCAATCTCTAACCGGAGATCCGATGCGGCACACTGGTGAGGAGGGGGGAGGAAGTATTTCAGTCTGAGAGGGTGGAGAGGGACAAAACTTATCTGATCGATCGAGGGGGTGATGGGAAGGGGTAAAGGTAAAAGTATCTGAACTTTGGGCAGGGTATAAGACACTTGTTTGGCCTCAGCTGGAGTATTGCATCCAATTCAGGGCGCCACACTTGAGGAAAGATGTGAGGGCATTAGAGAGAGCGCAGAAAAGATTCATGAGAATGGTTCACAGGGATGAGGAATTTCAGTTATGAAGATAGATTGGAGAAGTTAGGACTGTTTTCCTTCGAGAAGAGAAGGCTGAGAAGTGATTTGATAGAGGTATTCAAAATCATGCGGGTTCTGGACAGAGTAGATAGAGAGAAACTGTTCCCACTCGTGAAAGGATTGAGAATGAGAGGGCACAGATTTAAAGCATTTGGCAAGAGAAGCAAAAGTGACATGAGGAAAACTTTTTCACGCAGCGAGTGGTTAAGGTCTGGACTGCGCTGCCTGAGAATGTGGTGGAGGCTGGTTTAATTGAAGCATTCAAAAGGGAATTAGACAGTTATCTGAAAAGGAAGAATGTGCAGTATTATGGGAAGGCAGGGGAATGGAACGGAGGGAATTGCTCTTTCAGAGAGCCAGTGCAGACATGATGGGCCAAATGACCTTCTTCTGCACTGTAACAATTCTGTGGGTGTGGCGGGGTTGGGGGGAGGGGAAAGGTCAGATTGCGCAAGGGAGGACAGGAATGGTACATAAGGGTATTGGGGGGAGGGGCAGTGGAAGAGGGGCTAGAAAGATTTCTCCAATTATTCTTCATGTTTTAAAATGCACTGTATCTTTAAAAATTGAAACTGTCAGTAAGGGCTCAAAGTCCTTTAAAAATGGCCATCCTGCCTGTGCAGTGGCACCAGATGCCATTGCCGGGGATGGACCGTCCGTCCCATCCACATCATCAGGGTCGGGGGGGGGGCGGCATTTGGGGGGGGGCAGTCGGTGGGGGGTGTCGGGGGAGGGGTGCGGTGCGCCTTGTCCATGTAAATGAGCCACCGTGTGTAATATCGCAGCAGCTCTGCAAAGTAAAAGCTGCGCATGCAGGCCACCATCTTCGAAACTCTAGTAAAATCCAGCCCATGATCTCTTACATCATCATGGTAGGGGGGATCCTTTACACTCACTCAAGATTAAACCTTTGAGACCCTTATACTACATCTCCCCCCAAGTCTTTATCCAAATATATTTACATACATTCACGTTTTATTTACATACCACCCCATCTCCCCCAAGTCTCTGACATCACAGATTCAATCTCTCAGGAGGTTTCACAACTCTCCCTGATTGTGTTGCTGTCAGATGTAGAAGATCAGTCGTCTTTCTCTGAACTCTTATTTCTTGGCTTGGACGGCCTTCATCGAGGTTTGTAGTATCCGGTGCTTTCTCAATTTCAGGTTCAACATCTGATTCGTCCAAACGTATGACTGATTGACATCTTTGATGTAAAGGAATAAGATTTCTCTATTTCTTCTTTTAGTACCTGAGAGAAGGTGTGTTTGTCTGTGTGGCTGAGAGGGTGGATGTGTGTGAGAGAGGGTATGTGTGTGTCTTTGAGATTTGTGTGTGTTTGAGAGGATGTTTGTCAGAGGGTGAGTGTGTGTGTCTTTGAGTGTGTGTATGTGTGTGTGAGAGAGAGAGGGCCTGTGTGTGCGTGAGAGGCTGTGTGAGTGTGTATGTGTGTGTTTGAGACAGTGTGTGTGTGAGAGTCTGTGTGTATGTGAGGGCATGTGTGTATTTAAGAGGATGTGTGTGAGAGGGTGCATGTATGTATGTTTGAGAGGGTGTGTTTGAGTACGTATGTATGTTTGACAGTGTATGTGTGAGAGAGCCTGTGTGTGCATGAGAGGTTGTGTGTTTGGGTTTGAGAGGATGTGTGAGATAGGATGCATGTGTATGTATGCGAGATTGTGTGTGTGGATTTGAAAGAGAGGGTGTATGTGTGTGAGAGGGCGTACATGTGTGTGTGAGTGTGTGTGTACGTGTGAAGAGTGTATATGTGTGAGAGTGTGTGAGGGTTTGTGTGTATTTAAGAGGATGTGTGTGAGAGGGTGCATGTGTGTGTGTTTGAGTGCGTCTGTGTGTTTGACAGTGTGTGTGTGAGAGTGTGTGTGTGAGATTGTGTGTGAGAGTGTGTTTACGTGTGAGTGTGTGTGTGTGAGGGTGTTTGTGAGAGTGTGTTTACGTGTGAGTGTGTGTGTGAGGGTGTTTGTGAGAGTGTGCGTGAGGGTATGTGTGTGATGGAATCTAGGTATAATAGGCTTAATTAAGTAGAATTTGGAAATAGTTAGTGTATTATGCCTTTTAGAAGTTTTCAGACCTCACTGAAATTCCCCTTTAAGAAGGTGGGGTTGAATATTTCAAGGTCCCTGTTAGAATAGAGTTTCTGTTGCCAGGGAATTGGAAGATAAACACACACATTGAAATATCCTGTGTGACCTCAGTAAGAGGTAGCAATAAAACTTAATTATTTTATGAGGTTGTTGATGTAGACAAATCATATCCGGAGGTTGCTTTAAGGTATCATTAAAAAAAGCAATTATAGAAAATGGACTCACGGGAACAAGAGATCAAGTAAACACAACTATAAACATTTTGACCAGATAAAGGCTCACAACTTCAGAAAACAGGGTGTTTCCAATAAAACATTAAGTGGAGAGTTAGTTCATGATACTTTCAATATGGATTTTAAAAGGAACACATGAAGGTCACATAAATGCTAGAAGTCATATGACACCTTAGAAATAGGATAAAAATGGGAAGTTTTGAAAGCAAAGTTTAGGGGAGTTGTATCCTCAAACAACACTTCTCATCCCATGCCTTACTCGAGGGATTTGAGGTAAAAGTTTACTTTAAATTTTCATGGATATTCTAAGATAATTTTGTGTAACGTTAGCAAGGTTAAACTTTTGGATTCTATGTTAGAAATAAGAATGTGTGTTACATCTCAGTAATATTGTGATGTACTTATCCACTTAAGAAGTTTATTACATGATAAATTATTTTATAAATCTATAAAAGTTAATAAATCATCTCATGTAGTACTCTGTAGACAACTACAAGAACCCCCTCTCTGTGTCTCTTTAAGTGGAGAGATACGTATTGAAGAGACCCTTATAATATCTGGGATATTTATGACTTAGCCATAAATATTAAAAACAGGCTTTCCGAAAGATAGTCATATTCTCTGTTGGTTTTCTTTCTTTAAGGGAAAGCTAGTACAATTCTTTGGACCCAAATAAGTGTCTGAGAATTTGTCTGGTTTGAACTTGATTAAAGGAGATTCATAGTGACGTGCTCCTGATTTGGTTTAGTCACAATAAGGGGTTAAAGTCATTAATCACATCATGTGTGAGGGTGTGTGTGTGAGGGTGTGTGTGCACAATTGCAAGTGCCAATGTGCACACATATGTATGATGTGTATCTATCAAAATATTTGTGCATGCACTTGGTCACTAAAATGGATACCTTCCAAGGTCCATCCAGTTACCAGGTATTACAAAGTAAGTGCAGTACAGAAACAGGTCATTTAGTTCAACAGGCTCATTCAGGAATTTATGCTCCATATAAGCCTCCTCCCATCCTTCTTCAATCCCTATGAATGTATCCTTCTACTCCTTTCTCCCTCATATGTTGAGTTAGCTTACCCTTAAATGCATCTGTGCTAATCGCCTGTACTACTTTTTGTGCTAGTGAGTTTCACATTCTAACTACTCTCTGTGGAAAGAAGCTTTTCCTGAATTCCTTATTGGATTTGTTAGTAATCATCTTATATTTATTTCCCTTAGTTCTGGTTTCCCCCTCAAGTGGAAACATATCTACTTCCACTTTCATAATTTTAAAGGTGTCGATCAGGTCACCCCTCAGTCTTCCCTTTTCTACAGAAAGATCCCTGCCTGCTCAATCTTTCCTGATAGGTATGACCTCTCAGTTTTGGTGTCATTCTAGTAAATCTTTTTTGCACTTTCTCCAGTGTTTCTATGTTTTTTTTATAACATGGAGACCAGAATTGTTCACAGTACTCCAAGTGTGGGCCAACCGAGGTTCTGTACAAGTTGAACATCTCTTCTCTGCTTTTTGATTCTATCCCTCTAGAAGTTAACCCCTGCACTTTATTTACATTTTATGGCTTTATTAACCTGTCTATCTGTATCCCCAGATCTCTCTGTTTCTCTACCCCATTTAGACACTTATTTTCCAAGGAGTATGTGGCCTCCTTATTCTTCCTATCAAAATGTGCCCCCTCAAAAGTATCTGTACTGTACAGTTCATTTGCCAATTACACACACATTCTGCAAGTTTACTAATGTCTTCCAGTATTTTGTCAGAGTCCTTCTCTGTATAAACTACACTACCCAATTCAGCAACAATCACAAACTATGAAATTGTACTTCCAATTCCTGAATCCAAATTGTTTATGTAAATAGTGAATAACATTGGTCCCAGCACTAATCCTTGTGGAACACCACTTGCCACCATTTGCCAATATGACTAACTACCTTTAAGCCCTACTCTCTGTTTTGTGTTTTATGGCCAGTTGCTATTCATTCTGCTTCTTATCCCCTGACTCTCTATGTTCTGACCTTAGTCATGAATCTACTATTCAGTATCTTATTGAAAGTTTTTGGGAAACCCTAATATACTATGTCTACTATATTACCCCAGCTACACTTTCTGTTCTTCAAAGAATTCAATGAGGTTGGTCAAGATAGGAACATATGAAATAGGAGTAGGGCATTTGGCCCCTTGAGCCTGCTCTGCCATTCAACTAGATCATGGCTGATCTTCTACCTCAATGCCATTTTCCCGCACTATCCCCACATCCCTTGATGCCTTCAATATCTAGAACTATATCAATCTCTGTCTTGAACATACTCAATGACTGAGCCTTCACTGCCCTCCAAAGATTCACCACCCTCTGAGGGAAGAAATTCCTCCTCATCTCAGTCCAAAATGGCCTATCCCTTGTTTTGAGACTGTTTCCCCTGGTTCTAGAGCCCCAGTCAGGGGAAACATCCTTTCTGTATCTACCCTGTCGAGCCTTGTAAGAATTTTGTATGCTTCAATGAGAGCACTTCTCATTGGTCAGGCCCAGCCTCCTCAGTCTCTCCTCATAGGACATACCTACCATCCTAGGAATCAGTCTGGTGAACCTGTGTTGCACTCCCTCTATGGCAAGTCTATCCTACCTTAGGTGAGGAGACCAAAACTGTACACAATACTCCAGGTGCAGTCTCACTAAGGCTCTGCAGCACGATATCTTTATTCCTGTACTCAAATCCTCTCGCAATAAAGGCCAACATACCATTTGCCTTCCTAATTGTTTGCTGTACCTGCATGTTAGCTTTCAGTGACTTATGAACAAGGACACCCAGGTCCCTTTGGACATCAACACTTCCCAGTCTTTCACCATTTAAGAAATACTCTGCTTTTCTGTCTTTCCTACCAAAATGGAAAAATTCACAATTTTCCACATTATATTCTATCTGCCATGTTATTGCCCACTCACGTAGCCAGTCTAAATCCCCTTGAACCCACTTTACATCCTCCTCACAACTCACATTTCCACCGAGTTTTGTGTCATCAGCAAACTTGGAAATATTACATTTGGGCAATATATCCAAATCATTGATATAGATGTGAAAAGCCAGTGCCCAAGCATGGATCTTTGAGGTACCCCACTAGTCACTGCCTGCAAACCTGAGAATGACCCGTTTATTCCTACTGTCTGTTTTCTTTCCATTAACCAATTCTGAATCAATTTTTTTGATTCGTTCGTGGGATGTGGGCATTACTGACTTGGCCAGCTTTTATCGCTGCTTCCTAATTGCCCTTGAGAAGGTGGTGGTGAGCCGCCTTCTTGAACCGCTTCAGTCCTTGGGGTCTTGGTACACCCACAGTGCTGTTAGGAAGGGAGTTCCAGGATTTTGACCCAGTGAAAGTGAAGGAACAGCGATATAGTTCCAAGTCAGGATGGTGTGTAGCTTGGAGGGGAACTTGCAGGTGGTGGTGTTCCCATGCAACTGCTGCCCTTGTCCTTCTAAGTGGCAGAGGTCGCAGGTTTGGAAGATGCTGTCAAAGGAGCCTTGGTGCGTTGCTGCAGTGCATCTTGTAGATGATACACTCTGCTGCCGCTGTGCCTCGTTGGTGGTGAAGGGAGTGAATGTTGAAGGTAGTAGATGGGGTGCCAATCAAGTGGGCTGATTTATCCTGGTTGGTATTGAACTTCTTGAGTGTTGTTGGAGCTGTACCCATCCAGACAAGTGGAGAGTATTCCATCACGCTCCTGACTTGTGCCTTGTAGATGGTGGACAGGCATTGCAGAGTCAGGAAGTGAATTACTCGCCACAGGATTCCTAGCCTCTGGCCTGTTCTTGTAGCCACAGCATTTATGTGGTTGGTCCAGTTCAGTTTCTGGTCAATGGTAACCCCCAGGATGTTGATAGCGGAGGATTCAGTGATCGTAATGCCGTTGAACATCATGGGGAGATGATTAAACTCTCTCTTGTTTGAGATGGTCATTGCCTGGCACTAATATGGTGTCAATGTTACTTACTACTTATCAGTCCAAGCCTGGATATTGTCCAGGTCTTGCTGCATTTGGACATGGGCTGTTTCAGTATCTGAGGAGTCATGAATGGTGCTGAACATTGTGCAATCATCAGTGAACATCCCCACTTCTGACTTTAGGATAGAGTGAAGATCATTGATGAAGCAGCTGAAGATGTTTGGGCCTAGGACACAGGACACTAACCTGAGGAACTCCTGCAACTGAGATGATTGACCTCCAACAATCACAGCCATCTTTCTTTGTGCCAGGTATGACTCCAACCAGCAGGGAATTTTCCCCGGTTCCCATTGATTTCAGTTTTGCTAGGGTTCCTTGATGCCACACTTGGTCAAATGCTGCCTTGATGTCAAGGGCAGTTACTCTCACCTCACCTCTGGAGTTCAGCTCTTTTGTCCATGTTTGAATCAAGGCAGTAATGAGGTCTGGAGCCAAGTGGCCCTGGCAGAACCCAAACTGAGCATCAGTGAGCAGGTTATTGCTGAGCAAGTGCTGCTTGATAGCACTGTCGTCGACCCCTTCCATCACTTTGCTGATGATCGAGAGTAGATAGGGCAGTATTTGGCTGGGTTGGATTTGTCCTGCTTTTATCCATGCCAGTATATTACCCCCCAATCCCATGTGCTCTAATTTTATTTACTAACCTCTTGTGTGGGACCTTATCGAAAGCCTTCCTTTTTTTATTTTTTTATTTAGAGATACAGCACTGAAACAGGCCCTTCGGCCCACCGAGTCTGTGCCGACCATCAACCACCCATTTATACTAATCCTATATTCCTACCAAACATCCCCACCTGTCCCTATATTTCCCTACCACCTACCTATACTAGGGGCAATTTATAATGGCCAATTTACCTATCAACCTGCAAGTCTTTGGCATGTGGGAGGAAACCGGAGCGCCCGGAGGAAACCCACGCAGACACAGGGAGAACTTGCAAACTCCACACAGGCAGTACCCAGAATTGAACTTGGGTCGCTGGAGCTGTGAGGCTGCGGTGCTAGCCACTGCGCCACTGCGCCTTTATCTATTCTGCGAGTTACATCTTCAAAAAAGTCTAACAGGTTTGTCAAACATGACTTCCCTTTCATAAATCCATGTTGACTCTGCCAAATCCTACCATTATTTTCTAAGTGTCCATTTAAGACATCTTTAATAATAGATTCCAGCATTTTCCCTACTGCTAACAGGTCTGAAATTCCATTTTCTCTCTCTTCTCTTAAATAGTGGGGTTACATTTGCTACCTTCCAATCTGCAGTAACCATTCCAGAATCTGTAGAATTTTGGAAGATGACCAATATCGCATCCATGGGCTGCAAGTTTTTGTTGGGCAGGAGGCTCTGTCCATCAGCCAAATAGTCGGTGGCAAGCCCGCCTCCGCTGAGCCTGGGGAGCCAACCCAGGACTTTTTGTTCCCCAGGCCCTTAATTAGTTTTGGGCCTCTTCCATCTCCTTGTGGCAGGAAGTCCCACCTACCGGAGCTGCGGGTCAATCAGCGGGATGGCAGCTCTTAGTCCCAGCAGCGCCATCGGAAGCGCTGGCCACTGATGGCACTACATCCAGCTAACGGAACAAAGATGAAGGATGGCCCTAGAAAAAAGGTAAGTTTTAGGGCCTAACAGGGGACAATGGGTCAGGCCCCGGCAAGGCAAGCGGCGGTCAGTTAGGGGGGCGAGGGGAGGGGGAGACTGTTGTGCATTGGGGGTGGTTGGTGCTTCGGGGGTGGCCCTCTGTGGGGCACAGGGTGCCTGATCAGGAGGGATCCCCCCACCCCCCCAGCCTGCAAGAAGGCCACCTGGTTTCATCAGGCAAGGCTTTTGAGGCCTCAACCCCCTGCCAGCCAAGGGTAAAATATCCGTGGTGGCAGGTGGAAGCCCTTAAGTGCCCACTAATTGATCACTTGAGGGCCTTGATTGGCCTGGGGAGGGCAGGTCATTTCTCGCCACCACCCCCACATAAATTGGCAATGGGAGGGGATCAGGAATGGTACCCCTGCCTCCCACTCAATTTTATGCTACCCCCCTCCTCCCCCGACCACCAGCCCGCTCATATGGGGTGGGGTGGGGGGTGGGCATAAATTTCCAGCCATTATCTCTACAGCCACCTCTTTCACCGCTCTGGGATGTAAATCTTCACGTCCAGGTGATTTACCAACTTTCAGCCCCATTAATTTCTCCGGTACTACTTTTTTATGAATACTAATCTCTTTCAGTTCCAAATTCTTGCCAGTCCCATGGTTCTCTCATATTTCTGGGCAGTTTTTGTATCTTCCTCCATGCAGACAGACTCAAAATGTTTGTTTAGTTTCTCTGCCATTTCCTTATTCCCCATGATAAATTCCCCTTACTCTGCCTATAATGGGCCCACAAGTGTCTTTGTTTAGCTTTTCCTTTTTACATACCCATCGAATCTTTTACACTCCATTTTTATGTTTCTTGCTAGTTTACTTTCATATTTTATTTTTTCTTTATCAGTTTCTTGGTCCTCCTTTGTTGAATTCCAAAATGCTCCCAATCCTCAGGCTTACTACTTTGTTTGGCAACTTTATAAGTTTCTGCCTTTGATCTAATACAATCTTCTCTAGTTAGCCACGGTTGGATAACTTTTCCTGTTGTGTTTTTGTGCCTCAAATGAATGTATATTTGTTGTAAAGCACAACCTTTCCTTTTGGAATCCATGGTGACCACTCTGTTATATTTTCAGTTTCTGGATGTTTTTCCATTACATCTTTGGATAAGGATTCCAACATCTTTCTTACCACTGACATTAAGCTAATTAGTCTATAGCTCCTAGGGTTTGTTCTAGACTTTGGATGAGTCAATGTAACGGTACAAGTTCATCCCATGGTTGCACCAGACCTGTAGGACTATTCCCTTTTCTAATGAATTTTTATATCAGTGTATAGTACCTCCTCTTTCTCTTCCAAAACTCTCTTAACATTTGGGATACAATCCATCTGGACCAGGGGTTTTATCCTCTTTAGGTTTGATTAGTTTATCAATTTTCTTCCCCTTTTCTAACTTATATATCTTTATATCATTTTTTAATCTCTTTTTCTAATGTCATGTCCACCACATTAGTCTCCTTGGTAAATACTGAGGCAAAGAAATTATTTAATAATTCTGCCATTTCTTTATCAATACCTATGCATTTATTGTGTTGATCCCTGAGAGACCCTATCCCTTTCTATATTTTTTGTTTGTTATTGATGTGTCTGTAGGACACCTTGCTATTCTTTTCATATTCCTTGATAATTAAATTTTGCAGTTCGTCTTTGCTATCCTTTTTTTTTTACTTTTTTCCTTATTTTTTCACATTCCGCTTTGTCATCCTCTCCTTTATTGTTAATGTACTTAATGTATAGCTTTTTCTTTAGTTGAAGTTTTGCTCTTATCTCTTTACTCATGCATGGTGTGTCTTCACTGGCTAGTTTCTTTTTGCCTCTTTAGTGGGATCTTTTTCTCCTGGACTCCATTGATCACCGTTTTAAATGTTTCCCATTGTTCTATGTTTGTCAATGTATTTTTCCATTTGATATTCCCCAATTCCATTTTCATCCCCTTAAAAATTAGTTTTTTCCCATTTATTGCTTTCCCCTTCGGCTTACTTTTGTCCTTCTTAGTCTTTAACTTAAACTTTATTATGTTATGATCAATATTGCCCAGATGATCCCCTACCCTGACTTCTCTTACCTGTTCTGGTTCATTTCCCAATACTAGATCCAGCAGTGCTCCCTCTCTTGTTGGGCCTATTTACATACTGGGTAAGAGTCCTGAATATATTGTAAAAACTCTATTCCTGCATCCCTTTTGCTACCTCTTCATGCCAGTTTATTTGGGGGCCTTTAAAATCTCCCATGATTGTTATTCTGTTTGTTTGGATAAAATGTTTAATCTCAGTACATGATAACAGGTAAAGGCTATTCAGGCCCTCGAGTTTGTTGCACATTTCATTTAGATTATGGCTTCATGTACCTCAGGTTTGATATTATTGTGAGCTTTTCTATGTAAACTCTCTCTAACCATGTCTGCTGACTCACCTGACAGTGCTGAATCATTGTTCTGTATCCCCCAACACCTTACCAAAATGGCTATTCTTTGTATGTAAATGAAGAAGTGAGTGAATGTTAGCAGGCTATTTACCAATGGCAGTATCACTGGCAAGCTAAATCCTCCCTCATGTTTATAGTGAGAACGTGCATCATTATTCATGCACTGTACTACACTCTGACTGCCTTCCCATAGGTTCAGAGCCTCATCGGCTACACACATGTGGCAATTAAGGCTGCTCCAGAACACCCAGGAATGTTCATCAACCACAAAGGCTTCCACTGCACTGATGTGTGGCTGGTACGCAATCATAAAAAGATGTATATGCAGGTGCGTGCAAGATTCCCGGGCAGTTGCCAGGGTGCTTTTGTCCTATGACAGTCCAAGCTCTTTGATCTCTCCTCACATGGAAGCAGACTTACGGGATGGCTGCTCAGTAACAAGGAATACCCACTGCAAATTTGGCTCATGACACCCCTCAGAAACCTGACCACTGAAGCATAACAGTACTACAATGAATGTCATGTCACCCCCCAGACGTGTGATTGAACAGGCCATCAGCATGCTGAAAATGTATTCAGGTACCTAAACAGGTTTAGAGATACAGCACTGAAACAGGCCCTTCGGCCCACCGAGTCTATGCCGACCATCAACCACCCATTTATACCAATCCTACACTAATCCCATATTCCTACCACATCCCCACCTGTCCCTATATATTTCCCTACCACCTACCTATACTAGGGGCAATTTATAATGGCCAATTAACCTATCAACCTGCAAGTCTTTGGCATGTGGGAGGAAACCGGAGCACCTGGAGGAAACCCACGCAGACACAGGGAGAACTTGCAAACTCCACACAGGCAGTACCCAGAATCGAACCCAGGTCCCTGGAGCTGTGAGGCTGCGGTGCTAACCACTGCGCCACTGGTCTGGAGATGCCTTCAGTACACACTAGCCAGTGGCTCCAGATTGGTCATGATATGCTGCACTGTGCACAACATTGCACAGCCGCGAGGTTTGGACTTTCAGGAACAAGGCAGACAGCTCAAATCCTCTTTGGACAGAGAAGATAAAGAAGAGGAGAAAGTGGGGGTGGTGGCGGTGAGAGTGAGATGAGGGCAGTACACCCCCAGCTGCTCGCATTGCTGACAGGGATGCCCTTACTAATGCCTTGTTCACCTAGTTGCACCAATGGACCCATGTTATAAAGATGTACAACGGCCATATGGAAAATTTCCATCCCTAAAGACCATTAGTGAATCAAATGGGTTTTTACGACAATCTGGTAGTTTTATGGTCACCATTACTGACGTTAGCTTTCTAATTCTAGATTTAACGAATGAACTGAATTTAAATTCCCCAGGTTGGCAGACATGTTGGCATCCAGAGTGTGCATGACAGTGGTCAAATTGTCCATGGCCTCACAGGAGCATTTGATATACCACAGAGTTGGTTGTTCGATCGTTTGAAAAAGACATCATCTCAATGGCCTGTGACATTGACATGCAGATACTTGAGGCAGGCTCCTCCATTCTCTCTGCAGTCTTGGTGAGATTACTTTGAAGGCCTGTCACTGTATTGCACATTCTCTGCTGCTGGTCAATGATTATCCTCCTCATTGATAACCCGGGGTACACCAGTTATGTCCAGCTGAACAGAGCTTGGAGAGGACCGTGCCTCTGATGTGGATTCTTCCCTGCTGTCCCTGTCACCACCATCAACTCTTGCTCACTTGTGAAGTGTGAGTTTTCAGGTGAAAACCCAACTATCTACCTTACTGATCCCATTGAAGTGTGAGTTTCTGAATTGGTGCATGGTAAACATTTGTCCTGTGGCCATGCACCCTGAGAAGGACACAGTTCCTCTGAGGACGTGTCATCAGAATCCTTCACCAACTCCTGCTGCATGTGTGAAGGTCCTGTGGGAGATGAAAGAGATGAGTCAATCCTGGCAAGATAAGAATATGTTGCATGTTATCATGATGAACATGACCATATTTCACTCGTTGTTGAAAGTAAATCAACATGACCAAGTACTGTATAGCATGTGGATGGCTTTTATTTAATTTTGTCACCAGGCAGCTGGGAGTTCCCTGTCTCCCAATGGCCAATGGTCAGGGGCTCCAAGGCCAGAATTTTACACCTCCCAGAGGAGCAGGCTGGAGGCAGGGTGGGTGTGGTGCGTAAAATTGAGTGGGAGGTGCGGGGAGACATTCCCGCTGCCTTCCCGCCCCCGCTGCAATTTTACCAGTGGCGGGGGAGGTGGCAAATGGCCCGCCAGCTGCAGGCCAATTAAAACTCTTCAGTATCCAATTAATTGCCGCTTAAGGGCCCTCTCCTGCCCCACTGGTATATTACCAGCGGTGGGCGGGCAGTTCAGTAGCTCAGAAGGCTGCCCAGTAAAACCTGGTGGTCTTCATGCAGGGTGCCCGATCGGGAGGGCCCCCACCTTGGCATAAGCCGCCTCACTGGAGCACCTCAACCATCACTCCCTCCCACCACCAAGCAACCCCCCCTTTCCCACCTCACCGGGGCCCAGCCGATTGTCCCCAGTGAGGCCCCATACATATACCTGTATTACAGGACCTCGTCCATGTTGCCGGTCCTGGCTGGGTGCAGTCCCAGCAGTGGCCACCATTTCCAGTGGTGCTGCTGGGGCTGAAGAGCTGTCGGCCCATTGATTTGCCTGCAGCTTTTGTAGGCAGCACTTCCTGCCTCAGAAGGACTGACATCCTGCCCGAGGCCAATTAAGGGCCCGAGCCACGTAAAATCACAGCATGGCCCAAGCCCGGTGGAGGTCAGCTTGCCATCGACTTTTTTTGCCACTGGGCTGGGACTCCAACCTGACGTAAAATTCCAGCCCAAATCTCCAATTATTTCCTTAACTTTCTATGCACTTCCTCACACCCAATATATTCATCCACCACAGTCTTTCGCCCTGATCCATTTGCAATTTGATGGTGGTCCCTCATATCCTCAGCAAATGCACTGCAACCATGGGATGAACTCATACCATTACACTCACTCATAAGCCTATTATTTCCTCTTTTAGGAAAAGAGAGCACAGAACACCAGGAAAAGGGAGAGATGCGGCGGTGATCCTCCATAGATTTGCCAGCTAACAACGACAGAGTAGGAAGTGCTGGAGATCAGTGGAGTTTCAGTATCCGTGGCCATCAGAGATGGGGAGATGCATGTGCCCCAAGGATCTATCCTTGGACCCCTCCTATTTCTCATCTGCATGCTGTCTTTTGGTTGCATCCACTGAAACTGCAATATCAGTTCCACATAAACATTGATGACACTCAGCTGTACCTCACCACTACCTGTCTCAACCCCTCCACTGCCTCTGATTTGTTACACTACATTACTGACATCCAGTACTGGATGAGTGGAAATTTCCTGCAACTAAATACTGGGAAGATGGAAGATGGATGGTTTTGTCCTTGCCACAAACTCTGTTCCCTAGAAACTGACTCCATCCCATTCCTTGACAACTGTCTGAGGTTGAAGCCGACCATTCTCAACCTTGATGTTATATTTGACCCCAAGATATGCTTCTGACACATATCTGCTCCCTTAATAAGGCCACCTATTTCCTTCTCCTTAATTGCCCGTGTCCACCCTGACTCATTTCATCTGCTGATAAACCATAGAAAAATTACGGCACAGAAGGAGGCCATTCAGCCCATCGTGTCCGTGCAGGCTGAAAAACTAGCCACCCAATCTAATTCCACCTTTCAGCACCTGGTCCATAGACTTGCCGGTTACGGCACTTTAGGTGCATGTCCAGGTACCTTTTAAAAGAATTGTGGGTCTCTGCCTCCACCATCATTCCTGGCAGTAAATTCCAGACACCCACCACCCTCTGGGTGAAAAAGTTTAGTTTAGAGATACAGCACTGAAACAGGCCCTTCAGCCCACTGAGTCTGTGCCGACCATCAACCACCCATTTATACTAATCCTACACTAATTCCATATTCCTACCACATCCCCACCTGTCCCTATATTTCCCTACCACCTACCTATACTAGGGGCAATTTATAATGGCCGATTTACCTATCAACCTGCAAGTCTTTGGCATGTGGGAGGAAACCCACGCAGACACAGGGAGAACTTGCAAACTCCACACAGGCAGTACCCAGAATTGAACCCGGGTCACTGGAGCTGTGAGGCTGCGGTGCTAACCACTGCGCCACTGTGCCGCCCCTGAAAAAATTTTTCCTCATGTCCCCTCTAATCCTTCTACCAATCACCTTAAATCTGTACCCCCTGGCAATTGACCTCTCCGCTAGGGGAAACTGGTCCTTCCTGTCTACTGTATCTAGGCCCCTCATAATTTTGTACACCTCAATTAAGTTACCCCTCAGCCTCCTCTGTTCTAAGGAAAACAACCCTAGCCTATCCAATCTTTCCTCATCACTGCAACTTTCAAGCCCTGGCAACATTCTTGTAAATCTCCTCTGTATTTTCTCCAGGACAATTGTATCCTTCCTGTAATGTGATGACCAGAACAGTATACAATACCCAGGCTGTGGCCTGACCAGCGTTTTATACAGTTCCAGCATTACATCCCTGCTTTTGTATTCTATACCTCAGTCAATAAAGGAAAGCATTCCATATGCCTTCTTCATCAATCTATCCACCTGTCCTGCCACCTTCAGGGATCCGTGGACATGCAATCCAAGGTCTCTCACTTCTTCTACTCCTCTCAATATCCTCCCATTTATTGTGTATTCCCTCGCTTTATTTGCCCTCCCCAAATGCATTACCTCACACTTCTCTGGATTGAATTCCATTTACCACTTTTCCGCCCACTGAACCAAACCATTCATATCATTCTGGAGTCTTCAGCTGTCCTCTTCATTATCAACTGCACGGCCAATTTTTGTGTCATCAGCAAATTTCCCAATCATGCCTCCCACATTTAAGTCCAAATCATTAATATATACCACAAACAGAAAGGGTCCCAACACTGAGCATTTGGAACGCCACTGGAAACTGCTTTCCATTCTCAAAAGCATCTGTCAGCTACTGCCCTTTGTTTCCTGTCCCTGAGCCAATTTTGGATCCATAATAAAAGCAAAATACTGCGGATGCTGGAAATCTGAAACAAAAACAAGAAATGCTGGATTCACTCAGCAGGTCTGGCAGCATCTGTGGAAAGAGAAGCAGAGTTAACGTTTCGGGTCAGTGACCCGAAGAAGGGTCACTGATCCGAAACGTTAACTCTGCTTCTCTTTCCACAGATGCTGCCAGACCTGCTGAGTGAATCCAGCATTTCTCAATTTTGGATCCAACCTGCCACATTCCCCTGTATCCCATGGGCTTTCATTTTACTGACCAGTCTGCCATGTGGGACCCTGTCAAATTCCTTACTAAAATTCATGTAGACCACAGCCACTGCACTACCCTCATCAATCCTCCTTGTTACTTCCTTAATTAATTTAGGAAGACATGACCTTCCCTTAACAAATCCATGCTATCCCTGATTAATCTGTGCCATTCTAAGTGGCAGTTTATTCTGTCCCTCAGGATAGATTCTGACAATAGACCCACCACCGAGGTCAGACTGACCGGCCTATAATTATTTGACCTATCCTTTGCACCCTTTTTAAACAACGGTACAACGTTCACAGACCTCCAATCGTCTGGTACCTCGCCTGTATCCAGTGAGGATCAGCGCATCTGCTATTTCCTCCCTGGCTTCCTTTAACAACTTGGGCTGCAAACTATCCAGCCCTGGCGATTTATCCACTTTCAAGGATGTCAGACCCTCTAGTACCTCCTCTCTCATTATGCTTATCGTATCTAATATTTCACACTCCTCCTTTTGAACTACAATGTCGACATCAGCCCTCTCCTTTGTGAAGACAGAGACAAAAAACTCAGTAAGAACCCTGCCCACATCTTCTGCACCACACATAAGTTCCCTTGTACCTCTCTAATAGGCCCTACCCTTTCCTTAGTTATTCTCTTGCTCTTAATGTACTGATCAAATATCTTTGCGCTTTCCTTGATTTTCCCTGCTAATAATTTTTCATGTCCTCTCTTGGCTTTTCTAATTTCCTTTTTTACTTCACCCCTGCATTTTTTATACTCCTCTATGCTTTCTAAAGTATTAATTTTTTTGTGACCGTCAGAAGCTTTCTTTTTCTGCTTTAACTTACCCTTTAAGCTTCTAGATAATGAGAGGCCTTTAGATTTGGCAGTACCACCCTTTATCTTTGTGGGGACATGCTTACCTTGTGCCTGTAGAATCTCACTTTTAAATGCCTCCCACTGGTTTGCCACTGATTTTCCTTCAAGTGGCTGTATCCAGTCCACTTTCGAAAGGTCACCTCTCAGTTTCTTAAAATGTGCCTTCCGCCAATTTAGAACTTTTACTCCTGTTTTATCTTTGTCCTTTTCCATGATTATGCTAATACTAACTGTATTATGGTCACTATCTCCAAAATGATCACCCACTGTTACTTCATCCACTTACCCAGCTTCATTACCGAAGACTAATTCTCGAATTGTGCCCCCCTCTCGTTGGGCTTGTTACGTGCTGGCTAAAAATGTTCTCTTGAACGCAGTTCAAGAATTTTGTCCCCTCTGTGCCCTTCACACTGTTTGTATTGCAGTTGACATTAGGGTAGTTGAAATCCCCAACTATTATTGGCCTATAGTTTTTGCACTCAGAAATTTGTCTACATACTTGTTCTTCTATCTCCCTCTTATTATTTGGAGGTCTATAGTACACCCCTAGTAATGTAGCTGCCCCTTTTTTATTTCTGACCTCCACCCATATGGCCTCGTTTGATAATTCATTTAGCATATCATCCCTACTCAAAGCTGTTATTGATTCCTTAACTAATAATGCCACCTTCCCTCCTTTTTTATCCCCCTCTCTATGCCCCCTGAAAACTCTATATCTAGGGCTGCCATTTTGCCCCTTCTTTAAGCCAAGTTTCCATTATAGCAATGATATTATGTTGCCATGTGTCTATCTGTGCCCTCAGCTCATCGGCTTTATTTACTATACTCCTTGCATTTCAATAAATACCCTTTAACACTGCCAAATTCCTGTGCTGCACACGTTTAACCTTTGCTTCTTCTGTCTTTTTGAGTCACATGTTAATTTTCTGCCTTCCGTTCCTTGCCCTGAAACTGTCCCATCTAAGACAACGCTCAGGTTCCCATCCCCCTGCCAAACTAATTTAAACCATCCCCAATAGCACTAGCAAACCTGCCTGCAAGGATATTCATCCCAGTCCTGTTCAGGTGCAGACCGTCCGGCTTGTACTGGTCCCACCTTCCCCAGAACCGGTCCCAATGCCCCAGAAATCTGGAGCCCTCCCTCTTGCACCATCTCTACAGCCAGGCATTCATCTGGTGTATTTTCCTATTTCTGTACTCACTAGCACGTGGCCCTGGGAGCAATCCAGAGATTACTACATTTGAGGTCCTGCTTGCTAATCTCATTCCTAACTCCCTAAACTCAGCCTGCAGGACCTCATCCCTCTTTCTTCCTATATCGGTACCAATGTGGACCATGACCTCTGGCTATGCACCCTCACCCTCCAGAATGCACTGTGATATCCATGACCCTTGCACCAGGGAGGCAACATACCATCCTGGAATCATGTCTGTGAGCACAGAAACGCCTATCTGTTCCCCTAACTATAGAACCCCTACCACTATTGCTCTGTTGACTTTTCTCCTCCCTCCCTGCACAGCTGAGCCACCCATGGTGCTCTGGTCATGACTCTCACTGCTCTCTCCAGAGGAACCCTCTCTCCCATCGGTACTCAGAACTGAATACTGGTTAGAAAGTGGGATGTTCTCCAGGGACTCCTGCACTACCTGCCTTGACCTACTTGTCTGTCTAGCAGCCACCCAGTCCCTCTCCGCCTGTTCTCTCTTAAGCTCTGGGGTGACTACCTCCTGAAACGTGCTATCCACGTAGTTCTCTGCCTCGTGGATGCACCACAGTGACTCCAGCCACCGTTCAAGCTCCAAAACTCCGAGCTCAAGCTTCTACAACTGGTGACACTTCCTGCAGCTGTGTTTGTCAAGAACACATGGTGCATCCATGACTTTCCACATACCACAGGAGAAACATTCCACTTGGATGAGCTGCCCAGCCATTACTTAGCCCAATATCAACTGAGATGGTCTTGGTGCAAAAGGTTTAAAGGGGGCAGAATTCTTAAAATTCTTAAAATTAGGGAATGAAGCCGGACAAGTGGTAGAAGTGTTAGTGGGGGAGCATTTCGGGGATAGTGACCATAACTCTGTAAGATTTAAGGTAGTCATGGAAAAGGAAAAAGATGGGCCCGAAATAAAGGTACTGAATTGGGGGAAGGCCAATTTCAATATGATAAAACAGGATCTGGCCAATGTGGACTGGGAGCAGCTACTTGTAGGAAAGTCTACATCAGACCAGCGGGAGTCATTCAAAAAGGAAATAGTGAGAGTTCAGAGCCAACATATACCCATTAAGGTGAAGGGTAGGACCAACAAGTACAGGGAACCCAAGATGTCAAGGGATATAGAGGATTGGATAAGGAAAGAAAAGGAAGCTTATGGCAGATTCAGGTGGCTTAAAACAGTAGATGCCCTAGAGGAGTACAGAAAGTGCAGGAGGGTACTTAAAAAAGTAATTAGGAGAGCGAAGAGGGGACATGAAAAAACACCGGTGGGCAAGATAACGGAAAATCTCAAGGTGTTCTATAAGTATATCAAGGGCAAGAGGATAACCAGGGAAGGAGTACGGCCCATTAGGGCCCAAAGTGTCAATCTGTGTGTGGAACCGGAGGACATAGATGAGGTTTTAAATGATTACTTTTCATCTGTGTTCACTATGGAGAAGGACGAAGCAGGTGTAGAGATCAGGGAGAGGGATTGTGATATACTTGAACATATTAGCATTGAAAGGGAGGAATATTAGCTGTTTTAGTGGGCTTAAAAGTGGATAAATCTCCAGGCCCAGATGAGATGTATCCCAGGCTGTTATGTGAGGCAAGGGAGGAGATAGCAGGGGCTCTGACACAAATTTTCAAATCCTCTCTGGCCGCAGGAGAGGTACCTGAGGACAGGAGGACAGCGAATTCAAGAAGAGTAGCAGGGATAAACCAGGTAATTACAGGCCAGTGAGTCTAGCATCAGTGGTAGGGAAACTATTGGAAAAAATTCTGAGGGACAGCATTAATCTCCACTTGGAGAGGCAGGAATTAATCAGTGATAGTCAGCATGGCTTTGAAAGGAGCAGATCGTGTCTAACAAACTTGATTGAATTTTTCGAGGAGGTGACTAGATGTGTAGATGAGGGTAAAGCAGTTGATGCAGTCTACCATGGACTTCAGTAAGGCTTTTGATAAGGTCCCGCATGGAAGATTGGTTAAGAAGGTAAGAGCACATGGGATCCAGGGCAATTTGGCAAATTGGATCCAAAATTGGCTTAGTGGCAGGAGGCAGAGGGTGATGGTCGAGGGTTGTTTTTGCGAGTGGAAGCCTGTGACCAGTGGTGTACCGCAAGGATCGGTGCTGGGACCCTTACTGTTTGCAGTGTACATTAATGATTTAGACGTGAATATAGGAGGCATGATCAGTAAGTTCGCAGATGACACGAAAATTGGTGGTGTCGTAAATAGTGAGGAGGAAAGCCATAGATTACAGGACGATATAGATGGGCTGGTAAGATGGGTGGAGCTGTGACAAATGGAATTTAATCCTGAGGAGTGTGAAGTGATGCATTTTGGGAGGACTAACAAGGCAAGGGAAGGTACAATGGATGGTAGGACCCGAGGAAGTAAAGAGGGTCTGAGGGACCTTAGTGTACTTGTCCATAGATCACTGAAGGTAGCAGCAAAGGTAGATAAGGTGGTTAGGAAGGCATATGGGATACTTGCCTATATTAGCTGAGGCATAGAATATAAGAGCAGGGAGGTTATGATGGAGCTGTATAAAATGCTAGTTAGGCCACAGCTGGAGTACTGTGTACAGTTCTGGGCACCGCACTATAGGAAGGATGTGATTGCACTGGAGAGGGTGCAGAGGAGATTCACCAGGATGTTGCCTGGGCTGGAGCAATTCAGCTATGAAGAGAGACTGGAAAGGTTAGGGTTGTTTTCCTTAGCGCGGAGAAGGCTGAGGGGGGACCTGATTGAAGTATACAAAATTATGAGGGTCTTTGATTAGTTCGATTGGAAGATACTTTTTCCCTTAGCGGAGGTGTTAATAACCAGGGGGGATTGATTTAAAGTAAAGGGCAGGAGGTTTAGAGGGGATTCTAGGAAAAAAAATTTCACCCAAAGGGTGGTTGGAATCTGGAATGCACTGCCTGAAGGGATGGTAGAGGCAGGAACCCTCATAACATTTAAGAAGTATTTAGATGAGTACTTGAAACACCATAGCAAACAAGTATACGGGCCAAGTGCTGGAAAATGGGATTAGAATAGTTAGGTGCTTGATGGCCGGCACAGACACGATGGGCCGAAGGGCCTATTTCTGTGCTGTATAACTCTATGACTTTATGTTGCCTGGGCTGGAGCAATTCAACTATGAAGAGAAACTGGATAGGCTAGGGTTGTTTTCCTTAGCGCAGAGAGGGCTGAGGGGGGACCTGACTGAGGTATACAAAATTATGAGGGGCATAGATAGGGTAGATAGTACTGTGTACCCTCCCTCCATAAACTGTGTATGCTCTGTTTGTGTTTGTGAGGGGGCAATGGCACTCTAGTCACCCTGTGTGGGGAGGGTACCAGAAAAGGTAGGAGCATGAAGGTTATATGGATGGTGGGGGCAATCGATTCAGCTGGTAGGATCTTGATGTGGTCATACTGTGCCACTCTGAGTGTTGGCCAAGATGGGCAAAGCCATGGCACGCCACATAGTTGATCCATGAAGCAGCTGGTATACCCGTTAACACCAATTCCTGCCCTGTTAGGAACCTTCGAATAAATGAAGGTTTCAACTTTATTTATCACATGGAAATAGGTACGGCTCATTCTACATTGTGTGATCCACTGCTCCTGAGGATCGGTATGTGCCAGAGGAAAAATCAACAGGCAGGTGCGATCCATGTAGAGGCCCCCAATCGTGAGCAGCAGCCCCCAAGGGGAGTTTGACATTACAATTGCTAGGCATCTACAGGCCCCACATGACATGCCATCGGATGTCAGCACCAGTATCAGAGGAGATTGCGCATGTAGAGATGACCTGCAGCCCATGGGCTCCAGTGGACATCCCATGCCTTTGTTCCTCATTGTGGCAGCAGTTCTCAAGCTTGACACCTATGCAGCTTTTCAGGGGCCCACCAGAGACCTTTGTGGGGTCACACAGTCAGCAGTGCACCGCTGCATCAGGAGGGTCACCTATGCCCTGAACCAGAGGGCCAGTGAGGATGTCTGCGTCAGGATGGACTCTCACAGCCAGGCCCAGAGGGCCATTGGCTCTGGCACCATTGCCGGAGAACCATAGGTTGTAATGTTCACTGTACTCTCTCCAGTGCAATTATGTCCTTCCTGAAATGTGGTGACCAGAACTGTATGCAATACTCCAGCTGTGGCCTAACCAGCATTTTATACAGTTCCAGCATTACATCCTGCTTTTGAATTCTATACCTTGGTCAATGAAGGAAAGCATTCCATATGCCTTCTTCACCACTCTATCTACCTGTCCTGCCACCTTCAGGGACTTTGTGGACATACACTCCAAGGTCTCTCACTTCCTCTACCCCTCTCATCATCCTCCTGTTTACTGTGTGGTCCCTTGCTTTGTTTGCCCTCCCCAAATGCATTACCTCACACTTCTCCGGATGGAATTCCATTTGAAAGAGGGATTCCATTTCATGGGACACTGGCACCAGTATTGGGACAGGAAGGAACTGTAGCATTGGGATACTCTCTATCTGAATTGGGCTGGGACCAGGGTCCTAGAGAAAGGAACGTTAGGACCGTCACAAGACTTTAAAGTAGTAAATGTGGGAGAGGGCTCAGGTAGAAAGGTAGTTTGGATAATTCTTTAAGAACAAATGAAAATGAAGAGTGTGGAGTAACAGTAAGAAATTGTATATTAGGCACCAGATGTAAAGGGAAAACTAAAAGATGTAAAGTAATTAAACCAGGAGAGAGAAATCAGAAATATGTAAATAAAACATTAGAGCAGAGGGACAGGTTACGGCATGTGACCAAAATAAGTTTCGTTAGACAAACTCATAAATAGAACAAATTGAATGAATTGCAGGGCAAATTCATCTTGGAGGTTACGGGATGATATCCATTACTGAGACATATCTGCAAGACAGTCAGACTGGGAACTAAACACACCAGCTGAGAAGGTCTACAGGAAATAGGGAAAACAGTTAGAGGGGGAGGAGTAGTTTAGTGATTCAAGATGAAATCACTTCAATAATAGAGGTTATAATGAAGTTAAGCAGGCAGTGGAAACTTTATGGGTAGAATTAAGAAATAGAAAAGGATTTTCGACTGTAATGGGAGTTGTGTTTCGGCCCTCTGGTAACAGCTGTGAAATGATTGATTGCATAAATACAGAGATTATACAAGTATGTAGCAAAGGCAGAGTGGTTTTAATGGGGGATTTTAATTTTCATATAGATTGGGTTAAACAGACTGCACATGTCAGAAAGGTCATGAATTTCATGAGGGTGTTAAGATTAGTTTTCTGCCAACAAGGGGGCAGACCATGGGCTGAATTTAGTGACCTCCTTTGCAGGCTCCAGCAGCGCACACCAATGGTTGCCGTCTCCACTTGTGACGCATGTGGCCAGCTGACTGCGATCATATGGCAGGCAGCCACTTAACATATTGGAGGCAGGGGGCCCACCCTATCATATGATGGGGTGGGCTCTGAGGCAGTGATTGCAACACTAAATGACTCCAGCGCAGGTGCTGGCACCATATTTAAAGCACTGCGAGCCCTGCTTGTATTGCTGTGTTTCACGGAATTACTGATTTCATATTGCAGCTGCACCCAGTGAACAGCTGTTGGAACTCCTGGATGGGCCCCCACCCCACCCCGAACCCCTCCTGGAAAGGACGTATCACCGTTGAAACAGAGCGGGAGCAACATGGCACCATGGCTGAAGCAAGATACCAAGTGGCCCATGGTTTAGTGATGCCTCCCTGGAGAGTCTCCTTTAGGCTGTAAGGGAAAGGTGGGAGGTCCTCTTTCCAAAGGATGGTAAGGAGAGGTTCTCCCGGCTGACCAAGCAGGCCTGGATGCAGATCGCGAAGGAGGTCAGCAACCATGGGGTCACTCACGCAAATGAGTCAAGTGTCAGAAGAGTGTCAATGACCTCCTTCATTCTGCCAAGGTAAATCCTCCATACCTCTCTGCTCTTTGGGGTTTGCATGTGTCAACGTGGGAAGGAACACAACGTGGGGAGGGAGTGACCATAAAGGTACTGGAAAAGGGGTTAGACATCATCACATCCTGGCAGGTGCTTGGCTGCTTTTTGGCAACAGTCTGCCTCCTTTCACAGCTCATCCCCGTAACAACCCCTGAGAGCAGACGTGGGGAGAAGCCAAGTAGGCAACCCCATCATGGATGAGGGGCTGGCACTTGCGTAACTGCTCTGTTGCTGTTCCTGCAAAGTCTTACTCTGTCTCTATTTCCACTCGCAGGACAAATGGGACCATAACATGAGGGCAACCTCGAGAACTGGTGGGGGCATCCCAGATCGCCGGCCACAGTCGTCGGCTGAGGAGGAGGCACTGGATCTAACGGGGGCGCAGGGCAGCTGCTCAATAGCAGATGGTTAGACAGGAGTCTCTGCACAAGAGAGTGAGGATTGTGTACATTTGACCTCCACCACACTTCTGGAGATCCACATCATGCATGGTTGGCATGATGATAACTCCACAACCTAATGCACAGATGTTTGTGTTCTCTCATGGAGGCCGTCATCCGCAGGAAGCTTGAGCTGAAGGGGGCCAGGGTCAACCTCTGAGGAGGAGGAGCAGTCAGAGGATGCACTGTCACATGATTCTCCTGCATCTTCCACCAGCGCAAAGATGTTCACGTTGGTGGCTTTGCATTCGGCCTTAGATTCAGGGTCACAAGCTGGTGAGATCACCGCACACGCATCCGAGCAGCTGGTGGAGGTCTTGGCAGCTGAGGCCACTGACAGTCAGAGGATTGCTGAGCCCCAGGCTGATGACAAGCATCTGGTGTCAACAGCACAGGGCATGGTGGAGTTACAGAGAGGTAAGGCAACATCTGGCAGAGCTGCCAGAGGCCATGCATGGCCATGCGCAGATGATGGAGGAGTCCATCCATGCCATGAGTGCTGCCATGTCTCAGGCATGTGAGCGCATAGTTTCTTCCATCAAGATGTCGGTGACCCGCATGGAGAGTCAGATTCCACAGATGTGCACAGACCTGGACACCATCGCCTTGACCATGAGCTCAATGCAGCAGTGGCAAGATGAGAGAAGGATGAGACATGTGGAGTCTTCTCCAACTCCTCGTCCTTCTCTGGTGAGCAGGGAGGTTCAAGTGAACCTTGAAAGGGAGGAGGAGAGGCTGATCGCCACATCTGAGGGCTCCCCTCAGGGCACTCTGAATGTGGGCAGTGGCTCCTCAGCCTCTCTGCCAGTGAGCCCAGATCCAGTAGCCACAATGCCTTAGGAGAGTCCTGCACTGGTGGAGGAAACCCTCAGCCAGCCGGAGCACTCTAGGCCTCAGGCAGTCAGAGGATGGCTGCCGAAGTCATTCCAGGCTAAGAGGCAGCCTGATCAGCAACCTGCCACCAGCCAAGTGGCTGGCGCAGGATTCTCACCTCATTGAAGCACTGGTAAACTTATTAGGAAAAGCACCGTAGACACAGTTAGGGATTCACAGTTGTTTTCCATTTGCCATTTATATTGTTTAATAAGCCTTTGTCGGTTTTTTTTTGAGTTGTGTACCTATCATAACCTCTGCATCACCAACTCGTTCTTTCACACTAAACCCTGTCACCAGGTTTCATGGAGGCACCCAAGATCGCGTCGTTGGTACCAGCTAGACCTCATTGTCACAAGGCAAGCCGCCTTAAACAGTGTTCAAATCACACGCAGCTTCCACAGTGTGGACTGCGACACCGACCACTCCCTGGTGTGCAGCAAGGTTAGACTCAGACCAAAGAAGTTGCATCATTCCAAGCAGAAGGGCCACCCGCGCATCAATTTCTCACCCACAGCTGTTACAAAAATTTCTAAATTCACTTGTAACAGCCCTTCAGAACACTCCCACAGGGGATGCTGAGACCAAGTGGGCCCACATCAGAGATGCCATCTATGAGTCAGCTTTGACCACCTATGGCAAAAGTGCAAAGAGAAATGCAGACTGATTTCAATCTCATAATGAAGAGCTGGAACCTGTCAGAGCTGCTAAGCGCATTGCACTGTTGAACTACAAGAAAGCCCCCAGCGAGTTAACATCGGCAGCACTTAAAGCAGCCAGAAGCACTTCACAAAGAACAGCCAGGCGCTGCGCAAACGACTACTGGCAACACCTATGCAGTCATATTCAGCTGGCCTCAGACACCGGAAACATCAGAGGAATGTATGATGGCATTAAGAGAGCTCTTGGGCCAACCATCAAGAAGATCGCCCCCCTCAAATCTAAATCAGGGGACATAATCACTGACCAATGCAAACAAATGGACCGCTGGGCTGAACACTACCTGGAACTGTACTCCAGGGAGAATGTTGTCACTGAGACTGCCCTCAATGCAGCCCAGCCTCTACCAGTCATGGATGAGCTGGACATACAGCCAACAGAATCGGAACTCAGTGATGCCATTGATTCTCTAGCCAGCAGAAAAGCCCCTGGGAAGGACAGCATTACCCCTGAAATAATCAAAAGTGCCAAGCCTGCTATACTCTCAGCACTACATGAACTGCTATGCCTGTGCTGGGACGAGGGAGCAGTACCACAGGACATGCACGATGCCAATATCATCACCCTCTATAAAAACAAAGGTGACCGCAATGACTGCAACAACTACCGTGGAATCTCCCTGCTCAGCATAGTGGGGAAAGTCTTTGCTCGAGTTACTCTAAACAGGCTCCAGAAGCTGGCCGAGCGCATCTACCCTGAGGCACAGTGTGGCTTTCGTGCAGAGAGATCGACTGTTGACATGCTATTCTACCTTCGTCAGATACAGGAGAAATGCCGTGAACAACAGATGCCCCTCTACATTGCTTTCATTGATCTCACCAAAGCCTTTGACCCGTCAGCAGACGTGGTCTCTTCAGACTACTAGAAAAGATTGGATGTCCACCAAAGCTACTAAGTATCATCACCTCATTCCATGACAATATGAAAGGCACAATTCAACATGGTGGCTCCTCATCAGACCCCTTTCCTATCCTGAGTGGCATGAAACAGGGCTGTGTTCTTGCACCCACACTTTTTGGGATTTTCTTCTCTCTGCTGCTTTCACATGCGTTCAAGTCCTCTGAAGAAGGAATTTTCCTCCACACAAGATCAGGGGGCAGGTTGTTCAACCTTGCCCGTCTAAGAGCGAAGTCCAAAGTACGGAAAGTCCTCATCAGGGAACTCCTCTTTGCTGACGATGCTGCTCTAACATCTCACACTGAAGAGTGCCTGCAGAGTCTCATCGACAGGTTTGTGGCTGCCTGCAATGAATTTGGCCTAACCATCAGCCTCAAGAAAACGAACATCATGGGGCAGGACGTCAGAAATGCTCCATCCATCAATATTGGCAACCACGCTCTGGAAGTGGTTCAAGAGTTCACCTACCTCGGCTCAACTATCACCAGTAACCTGTCTCTAGATGCAGAAATCAACAAGCGCATGGGAAAGGCTTCCACTGCTATGTCCAGACTGGCCAAGAGAGTGTGGGAAAATGGCGCACTGACACGGAACACAAAAGTCCGAGTGTATCAAGCCTGTGTCCTCAATGCCTTGCTCTATGGCAGCGAGGCCTGGACAACGTATGTCAGCCAAGAGCGACGTCTCAATTCATTCCATCTTCGCTGCCTCCGGAGAATACTTGGCATCAGGTGGCAGGACCGTATCTCCAACACAGAAGTCCTCGAGGCGGCCAACATCCCCAGCTTATACACACTACTGAGTCAGTGGCGCTTGAGATGGCTTGGCCATGTGAGCCGCATGGAAGATGGCAGGATCCCCAAAGACACATTGTACAGCGAGCTCGCCACTGGTATCCGACCCACCGGCCGTCCATGTCTCCTTTTCTCACTTGTTGTTCACTTCTTTAGTGGATTTGGAGTTCTGTGGGAAAGAGATGGAGCAGACAGGAGAGGCTGTGGTGAGCCAGCCAGGAGAGGTCTTTTCAGTCCAGGAGCAAATAGTCTCTTTCTCTCAAACTGTCTGTCCAATTAAAAAAAAACTCAGGTTGCTCACCAGGTTAGTCATGTGACTAGCTGGTTTGACCACATCTGTTTGTGGATTCGGCTATCTTAGCAGTCATCCTGGAACTTGAGCTTCCTCACCTTCAATGTCTGGTGATCAAAGTCCATTGTGGGTTGAATGTGTCAGGGAATGGTCCTTTGTCTCCACAAGCACTGTCTGTTAGTATGTAAAAGTTTTTTCACGCCACAGGTGATCTGTTTAACAAGTCATTTCCGCGCTCCAGCAACAGTTTAAAATCAATGTTCATATGACAAAATTAATATGCCTCATTCTTGGCAGGTGGGGGTCTGTATGACAATATTTTTCAAAGTTGTTTCATTCCATGATGTACATGGTTTATCTTTTGTGTATTTCCATTGTAGGAAAGTGGAATGTTGTGATATCACTTTAGCAATGTAAGTACTCTGCACAGCGTCACAGGAAGTGCTATCATTCAGCATGTGATCAGTCAGTTGGAGTTATGCAAGACACCTAGTCACACTTGTGTGATACAGCTGGCTTGTAAATGTGTTTGTCAACAATAAAGAACCCACAGCTTTATAACCACTCAAGATTGTTTGGTGCCTTAAAAGCAATAACGCAACAGGTATTGGTTACCTCCTTGCTGCAGCAGTGGGCTGCTGCCTGGAACATCCCATACTTGTCCCTGGGGATCCCTGGAAAGATTCAAATGTGTAGATGTTTAGTGCCATGGTGATCATCAGGGCCACTGGCATAGGGTGACCACCAAAGCCCATAGGTTGTAAATCATCCTGCACGTAGTGGATAAGTCAATGACGGCCTCCCTGGAGAGCCGAAGTCTTTGCTGACACTGCCGCTTAGACAATTGGAGGTAGCTGAGAAGAGTCTGGTACAGTCCCTAGTGCAGGTGTGCCCTTCTTAGCAAGACCGGCTCCTGTTGCTCTCATCGTGGAGCTTCACAGGCAGACGCAGCTACCTCCTGGCCCTCCCTCCATCTGAGCTGCTGCATTGCGCCACGGGGTAGGGGGGGCACAATGGCAGGGTGTATGAGATCCATACTAACTGATCAGTAGGCCTCCAGAGCACTGTCCTTGTCGAGATAGACTTGCCTTGGCGCCTTTCCCTTTGCTACTCCCCTCAGAATAAGACTAATGGCTCTCATTGCCCACCTTTGCAGAGAGCCCATCACCCGATACTATGGCTGCTGGACCCTGTCACCCAATGCAATGGCCACCAGACCCTGTTATCCAATACTATAGCCTCCAGAGACGCCATGTCACCAGATACTTTGGCGACCAGACCCTGTCACTTGAGACCAAGCCCACCCAGCCCTGTCATCCGAGTCCAAGCCCACCCGTGCAGAATGCCCAGCACTACAGACCAACAATGGCCATCGATTCCCCCCTCTTCCCTTATCCAATGCTCCCCATGGCTGCCTTCCTGCAGCTGCCCTGAGGCCTGGCCTCAGTGCCTCCACCTTTCAACGACCGGCAATCTGAAGGCATGCGATCTCCGCCTGCCGTCATTTTAATTCCAAACTCCTCATTGAATTGTGATCAGTTCCTTGCAAGTGTATTACAATGAGCTGTTCATCAATTTAAATTGCAATCCTGTCGCGTCGGAGTGGCGATGTAACCTTGGAGCTTTCCATACGCTGACAATATTCAGAACTGACATCACGACTTGGATTTCTGGGCGAGTGCGTCCGTCACTGTTCTCCGGCCCCTCACGCCTCCATTCCCGCTTCTGCTGGCCTTATTAAATTCCATCTCATATTAAATTTAGTCATGAGTGATGAACAGGATTTAGCTAACAGCCTAATGGTGCATGAATTTATCTAATATTGATCATAATATGGTTGTGTTCAATGTAGTGTTTGAAAGGGAGAAACAGTTGACTGGGCAAATCTGTTAATGGGTAAAATGACATAAATTTTATGGGAGGTGTTCAAAAAAGAATTTAATATGATAGAGAATCAGATCATACCCCTCAGGGACAGAGCTCTACTTGCCATAACAGACAGCCATGGCAACTGAAGAGATGAGAGACATCATTAAAAAATCAGAAAAAGCAAACAAAAATGTAAAAAATAGTACAGATGCTGGTGATTAGGACAAGTACAAAGAACAAAGTGAGGGCTACAAAAAGGGAGTATGAGTGGAAATTTTCAAGGGATAGTAACATCAGGAGCAATGTGGGCCTCTTGAAAGCTGACAGTGGTGATATTGTCAAAGAAAATAAGGAAATGGCAGATATGCTGAATAATTACTTTGCTCAGTATTTTCAATAGAGGAAGGGGATAGCATACCAGGCATCCTAAGGAAACTGAGATTGAATCAGACATAGGGACCTGTATGAAACAAATGAAAAAATAATGGCACTAAAGAGTGATTGATCCCCAGGACCAGATGTTTCCATCCCAGGGTTTTAAAGTAAGTATGTAAGAACATTGTAGATGTCCTAACTATGATCTTCCAAAGTTGTCTCAATTCAGGAACCTTTTAGATTGAAAAATTGTGCATGTCACTCTGCTATTGAAGAAAGGTGAGAGAGGGAAAGCAGACTTATAATCTCTGGATTATTATCTGAGCCACATGCAAATTGGCATAGGGCAAATAAGATTAGAGAAATTAATGCGTGGCTCAAAGTCTGATGTGGTGGAAGTGGGTTTCAGTTCATGGGGCACTGGCACCAGTACTGGGGAAAGTGGTGGGTCGGTCTACACCTGAACCATGCTGGGGCCGGTGTTCTAGCGAGCCAAATAACTAGGGAAGTAGAGAAGGCTTTAAACTGAATAGTGGGGGCAAGGGATGTAATTTGGAAAGATATGGTGAATCAAGGAATAGAGACAAGGCAAGAGAGAAAGGTATGAAAATGGGAAATGATAAACAGGTTGTGACAGGAAGGGACAGACTGTACAAATCTAAGAGTAAATCAACAGATAAGGCTAGATAAGGCAAATAATAAAAGAACAACACTAAAGGCTTTGTATCTGAATGCATTTCGCATTCGAAACAAAACAGATGAACTGAGAGTGCAAATAGAAATAAATAAGTACGATCTAATAGCCATTACAGAGACATGGCTGCAGGACGACATAGATTGGGACCTGAATATTTAAGGGTACATGGCATATTGAAAGGACAGGAAGCTAGGAAAAGGTGAAGGTGTAGCTCTGTTAATGAATGATGGTATTAGCGCAATAGAGAGGGATGACCTAAGTTCAGGAAACCAGGATGTAGAAGCAGTAGAGATGAGAAATCATAAAGGCAAGAAATTACTTGTGGGAGTGGTGTACAGGCCACCTAACATTAACTACACTGTAGGACAGGGTATAAAGGAAGAAATAATGGCAGCTTATCAGAAAGGTACAGCAATAATTATGGGGGATTTTAACCTACATATAGACTGGAAAAATCAGATGGGCACAGGTAGCCTAGATGAGAAGTACATAGAATGTTTTTGGGATAATTTCTTGGAACAATATGTTCTGAAACCAACCAGAGAGCAGGCTATACTAGACCTGGTATTATGCCACGAGATAGGATTAATTAATGACCTCATAGTTAAGGCGCCCCTAGGTAGCAGCGATCATAATATGGTTGAATTTTACATTCAGTTTGAGGGAGAGAAGAGTGGGTCCAAGACTAGTATTTTAAACTTAAATAAGGGCAATCATAAGGGCATGAAAGCAGAGCTGGCTAAAGAGAATTGGCAAATCAGGTTAAGGGATAGGTCAATACAGATGCAGTGGCAGACATTTAAGAGGATATTTCAGAATACACAGAATAGATACATTTCAACCAGAAAGACAAATTCCAAAGGTGGGACCCACCATCCATGGTTAACTAAAACAGTTAAAGATAGTATCAAATTTAAAGATGGGAGGCAGGTCAGAGGATTGGACAGAATATAAAAAACAGCAAAGAATGACTAAAATATTGAGAAGGAAGGTAAAATTAGAGTACGAGAGAAAGCTAGCTCGAAATATAAAGACAGATAATGAGAGTTTCTATCGATATTTAAAATAGGAAAGAGTTAACAAAGTGAGGGTTGGTCCTATTGAAAGTGAGTCTGGGGAATTAATAATGGATAATAAGGAGATGGCAGATGAATTGAGCAGATATTTTGCATTGGTCTTCACTATTGAGGATACAAGTAACATCCCAGTATTAGCTGTATGTCAGGAAATGGAAGGGAGGGAGGAACTCAAGAAAATTACAATCACCAGGGAAGTGGTACTGAACAAATTGGTGGAGCTGCGGGCTGACAAGTCCCCGTGTCCTGATAGACTTCATCCTAGGGTCTTAAAAGAAGTGGCTAGTGAGATAGTTGATGCGTTTGTTTTAATTTTCCAAAATTCCCTAGATTCAGGGAAGGTTCCGTTAGATTGGAAAATAACAAATTTATTCCTTTATTCAAAAAGGGAGGGAAACAGAAAGCAGGAAACTACAGGCCAGTTAGCTTAACATCTGTCTGAGGGAAAATGCTTGATGCTATTATTAAAGACATTATAGTAGGGCATTTACAAAAATTCAAGGTAATCAGGCAGAGTCAACATGGTTTTGTTAGAGGGAAATTATGTTTAACCAATTTATTGGAGTTCTTTGAGGGAGTTACATGAGCTGTGGATAAAGGGGAACCAGTGGATGTATTGTACTTAGATTTCCAGAAGGCATTTGATAAGGTGTCACATCAAAGGTTATTGCAGAACATAAAAGCTCCTCTTACCTGTGCTTCAATGAGTTATCTCACTTCCTCCTGGTCACTTGAAGGATGTATTTTGCATAGCAAGGTAGTCTTAGACATTTTCTTCCAAACAACAATTCTGCAGGTGACTTCATGTCAGCCATCAGAGGTGTGGATCGGAGTGACAATAAGACCAGGTTTGGGTCTTCCTTTGTCTCTTGGCATTTTGCAAGGGTTGTTTTGACCATCTGGATGTGTCTTTCTATAAATCCGTGTCCCTGTGGGTAGTGTGGTGATGAGATGATGCTGTTGAACCCATACTGGTCAGTGAATTTCTTAAATTCTCTGAATGTGAATTGGGTGCCATTGTCACATATTAACCTTTCAGGAATCCGTTGCTCAGTGAACAGAACTCATACTGCTGAGATTATTGTTGAGGCTCTCAAGTATTTCACCTTCTGGATAAAAGGGAACTTTGAGTAGTAGTCTGTGACTATGCAATACCATTCTTGATTATATGTGAATAAATCGACTCCTACAGTATGTCATGGTCTGGCTGGTACTTCAGTAGCAATCATCTCCTCTTTCTCTTGTGTGTTTCTGTATTTCTGGCATACATTGAATGTAGACACCATATTTTCAATATCTTTGTATATGCCTATCCAGTACACAGCTGATCTGGTTCTTAGCTTACACTTCTCCATTCCCATATGGCCTTCATTTATCTTTTGGAGAAGTTCTTCCTGCATTGTTTTGGGTATGATTATTCTGGATCCAGCCAGCAGAACACCATCTTCTAGTGAGATGTCATCTCTGATAGACCAGTACTGCCGTATTGCTGGCTGTGTGTGCTGTATCTTATCAGGCCATCCCTGGATCACTTGCTGAGAGTGTATCTGTAACTCTTCATTTTTGCTGGTCTCATCTCTAATTTAACTAAGATTCAGTGGTGTTACATTCACTAGGTGATGAATCTTTATACCTAGATCTTCTATCTCATGTTTCTCCTGAGGTAACAACAGAGATAGGGTGTCTGCCAGCACCATTTTCCTTCCTGGCTTGAATTTCAAAGGGAAATTGTAACTCTGAAGCCTAAAGAGTAACCTCTGCAGTCTTGCTGGTGCTTTACATTGATTTTTCTTGTAGATTTGCTCCAGTGGACGATGATCACTCTCCACTGTGAACTTCCTCCCATAGAGATATGTGTGGAACTTCTCACATCCATACATGACTGCCAAATGTTCTCTTTCTATGTTGGCATATCTTGTCTCAGCAGATGTCAGAGCTTTGGATGCAAATGCTTTTGGCTTTCCCTCTTGTACCAGGGCTGCTCCCAGTCCTTTTCTGGAAGCATCTATTTGCAGAGTGACAGGTTTCTTTCGGTTGCAGTACAACAGACTTGTCTCCTTGCATGCCACCTTTTTGAGTTTTTTGGAACTCCTGTCATGTGACTCTAACCACTAGTACTCTACATCTTTGTTTATCAGCTCCCACAGGTTCGCTGTGTGTTCCGACATGTCCGGTATAAAGGGGCTCATTTATTGGATCAAACCAAGGAAACGTCACAACTCTCTCTAATCTCTTGGACAAATCCCTTGAGGACTATAAAGACAGTAGGAAGGAACTTAAGCAAGGAGTCAGGAGGGCTAAAAGGGGTCATGAAAAATCATTAGCAAACAGGATTAAGGAAAATCCCAAGGCTTTCGATATGTATAGAAAGAAAAAGAGGGTAACTAGGGAAGGGGTTGACCCACTCAAGGACAGAGAAGGGAATCTATGTGTGGAGCCAGAGGAAATGGGCGACGTACTAAATTAGTACTTTGCATCAGTATTCACCAAAAAGAAGGATTTGGTGGATGATGAGCCAAGGGAAGGGAGTGTAGATAGTCTCAGTCATCTCATTATCAAAAAGGAGAAGGTGTTGGGTGTCTTGCAAAGCATTAAGGTAGATAAGTCCCCAGGGCCTGATGGGATCTACCCCAGAATACTGAGGGAGGCAAGGGAAGAAATTGCTGAGGCCTTGACAGAAATCTTTGCATCCTCATTGGCTACTGGTGAGGTCCCTGAGGACTGGAGAATAGCCAATGTTGTTCCTTTGTTTAAGAATGGTAGCAAGGATAATCCAGGAAATTATAGGCCGGTGAGCCTTACATCAGTGGTAGGGAAATTATTAGAGAGGATTCTTCGGGACAGGATTTACTCCCATTTGGAAACAAATGGACTTATTAGTGAGAGGCAGCATGGTTTTGTGAAGGGGAGGTCATGTCTCACTAATTTGATTGAGTTTCTTGAGGAAGTGACGAAGATGATTGATGAAGGAAGGGCAGTGGATGTTATCTATATGGACTTCAGTAAAGCCTTTGACAAGGTCCCTCATGGCAGACTGGTACAAAAGGTGAAGTCACACAGGATCAGAGGTGAGCTGGCAAGATGGATACAGAACTGGCTCAGTCATAAAAGACAGAGGGTAGCAGTGGAAAGGTGCTTTTCTGAATGGAGGGATGTGACTAGTGGTGTTCCGCAGGGATCAGTGCTGGGACCTTTGCTGTTTGTAGTATATATAAATGATTTGGAGGAAAATGTAGCTGGTCTGATTAGTAAGTTGGCGGACGACACAAAGGTTGGTGGAGGTGCGGATAGTGATGAGGATTGTCAGAGGATACAGCAGGATATAGATCGGTTGGAGACTTGGGCGGAGAAATGGCAGATGGAGTTTAATCCGGACAAATGTGAGGTAATGCATTTTGGAAGATCTAATGCAGGTGGGAAGTATACAGTAAATGGCAGAACCCTTAGGAGTATTGACAAGCAGAGAGATCTGGGCGTACAGGTCCACAGGTCACTGAAAGTGGCAATGCAGGTGGATAAGGTAGTCAAGAAAGCATACGGCATGCTTGCCTTCATCAGTCGGAGCATAGAGTATAAAAATTGGCAAGTCATGCTGCAGCTGTACAGAACTTTAGTTAGGCCACACTTAGAATATTGCGTGCAATTCTGGTCGCCACACTCCCAGAAGGAAGTGGAGGCTTTGGAGAGGGTACAGAAGAGGTTTACCAGGATGTTGCCTGGTCTGGAGGGCATTAGCTATGAGGAGAGGTTGGAAAAACTCAGATTGTTTTCACTGGAACGACGGAGGTGGAGGGGCGACATGATAGAGGTTTACAAAGTTATGAGCGGCATGGACAGAGTGGATAGTCAGAAGCTTTTTCCTAGGGTGGAAGAGTCAGTTACTAGGGGACAGAGGTTTAAAGTGAGAGGGGCAAAGTTTAGAGGGGATGTGTGAGGCAAGTTCTTTACACAGTGGGTGGTGAGTGCCTGGAACTTGCTGCTGGGGGAGGTGGTGGAAGCAGGTACGATAGCGATGTTTAAGAGGCATCTTGACAAATACATGAATAGGATGGGAATAGAGGGATACGGTCCCCGGAAGTGCAGAAGGTTTTAGTTTAGGCAGGCATCAAGATCAGCGCAGGCTTGGAGGGCCGAATGGCCTGTTCCTGTGCTGTACTGTTCTTTGTTCTTTGTTCTGTTCCAGAGATATCTGTAATTCTTTCAGGACTCAGCTTGATTCCATCAGGTGTGTACACCATTCCGAAGAACTGACATTCTGTCACTTTCACAATATGCAAGTCTGTGTTTAGCTTAATCCCAGATTTCCTGGTTCTCTCCATGGCTTCATGTAGATGGTTGTCATGATCTTTTCCACCTACACTATAGATCTGGATATCATGAACTATGTCGTCTGCTCCTTTACATCCTCATTCAGTCTCGTCTACTTTCTGCTGGAATACATCCTGGCGCACTTAATGCCAAAAGGATGATGCAGGAATTTGTTCGATCCAATGGGTGTGTTGAATGTTGTCTAGCTTTACATTCCTGTAGCCATTTCTGGCATCAAGCTTGCTGAAAACTTTGGCCCCTGCCAGTGCCGGTGTGATTTCTTCCAATGTTAGAATAGGGTCGTGACACCTCTTTGTTGCTTGGTTAAGATCTTTGGGATCTAGACAAATTCTTAGCCGTCCATTGGCTTCTCTCTCACCACAATGGAATTTACCCAGTCTGTAGGCTCTGTGCCTCTGGCGATCACCTTCTTTTTTTTCCGTCTCTTGGAGCTCTCTTTCAAACTTTGCTTTTAGTTCTATTGGTACTTTAACGCCAGGGATGAATCACTGGTTTCATCGCTGGGTCAATAGTGATGTGTTACTCAAAATCTTCAAAGCATCCGACTGTCTCATCTAAATGCTCTGGGTACATTTTACCAGATGTTCTTTGCTTCTGAGCAGAGGGTGCTTTTCAGTGGGTGTACTGTCTTCAACCCTCAGTGTTGCCTCCTTCACCTCATGGTTTACTGAGATAACCTGCAGCTCTTCACAACTGCTGAACCCCAGGATAGCTGGACCATCTATTTCTGTGACGTAGAACATACAGTTGACATCTTTTCCTTTGTGTGTCCCTCTGATTTCAGTTGTTTCTAGCTGTCGAATCTCAATTCCCCTGCATGCCATTTACCATGACGTTGTTCGGTTTCAGAGCACCTTTCCTTGGATCACCATTTTCTTCCAAATTTTCAGGAAACATCTGGTACAGTCTGAGCGGGATAATGTTACTCTGCATGCCAGTATCAATCTTCACCTTCAGTTTTATCGTTGTGGGCTTGTTTCTCACCTTCTTCCTGATCTCTTTGGTTGTGTGAATTTCTTTTCTTTGGGAATTGCCACATCCAGACATTTTGTGCAATTTTATTGCTCCTATGTCTATCATGTTCTCAAACCCATTATCATCTTCCAGGTTATGGATATTTTGCTTTCTTTCCCTACTCATTCGCCCTGTTACTCTGGCTTTGGTGTCTCATTTACCACCTTCTTCCCCTTGTTCTGCACATCTTTTCCCAGTGATTGCCCTTTCCGCAAGCTCTGCAGATTGATTCACACGCGGGACATTTCCTTCTGTCTGTGAATTTATGTGGTCATCCACAACTCTTGCACGTCTTTCTCTCTGTCTGGTGTACTTTATTTTGTTTTTGTTTCACTGCATCAACACTGCTGCCTTTCTCTTGGCTTAACTGAAGTTTAGCTGCTTGGGTCATCTGTCTGCTCGTGGCTTCATGTGCTCTTGCAGTGCCTATAGCCTGCGATATTGTGAGATTGTCCTTTTCAATTAGAGCTGTCTGTACATCAGGTTGTACTGATCTATCAGTCTTTTATCTGTGTCCAATAGACTCACCAGGTATCTGTCTGTGGCCTTGAAATTCATTTCAGTATATCCGATGATTTGACTTTGGCTGGAAATGGATGCAGAATCTTTCAAAAATGTTGTCTGGGTTTCTGCTGTCCCCTTCACTCAGCTCCCAGCTGTTAAATAAATGTAATCCTTTATCTCCTGCCCACAGAAGGAGAGAGCTGACCCTCTCCTCTTCATTAGTGCCTCTTAGGGACTTACTGAATATCAATCTGCACTTTTGTTTAAAATTCTCAAATGCCTTTGTGACAGCTTCCCAGTTCATTATGGGTTGTAGCTGTGTATTCATTGCTGTGCCAGCCAAGATTTTGTTTTTTGTGTTGCACAATTCAGTCCAATAATTCCGTCAAAGCCGAACCAGTGTTTTATAAAGGTGCACCATACCTTCCTTGCTTTTGTACTCTCTGCCCCTATTTATAAAACCCAGGATCCCCTATGCCTTATTAACTGCTTTCTTAACTGGCTGTGCATATATATCCCCAGGCCCCTCTGCTCCTGCTCCTGCACCCGCTTTAGAATTGGACCCTGAAGGTAGGTGAATCCACACCTCCCCTCTTATATATACTCTTAACTCTAAAGTCCAAGCTGAACCTGTCCAGGTGGGGAAAACGGTTAAGGCTCATTATTCTTTTAACAGTTTATTGTACCACCAATAACTCATCAACATTAGTACCCTGCTCTCTTCAGGTTAAATCAATATTCACAAACGCTGTCCCTTTATTTCTGAACTGCACACACCTTGTCTATCACTTAGAGAGAACGTTCCCATCTCTGTGATGATCAATCCTGCCCACGGTTCCCTTGCAAGTTGCTGCTCTTCATAGAATCATAAAAAGTTTATGGCACAGAAAGAGGCCATTTGATCCATCAGGCCTGTGACACAGACCTGAAACGTTAACTCTGCTTCTCTCTCCACAGTTGCTGCCAGACCTGCTGAGTATTTCCAGCACGTCTCCTTTGGCCGCTTTGGCCTTTGGTCTTCAGGTTTCTTTCTCTTTTCTTCTTGTCTCTTGTCTTCTGGTGTCTGGTTCTTCTCTGCCGCAATGGTTCAATCGGGAGGGTCTCTTTTATCCTGGCTGTTATCCAATTAACCCCTTCCAGTGCCCAATCATGCTCATCCCAGTGGTGGTCATGTCCTATGTATGTTTCTCTCGACCAATCGTGTATATTCCATGTTAGCCTGACCATGATCACGTAAGGTTCTCCATATTTACCATTGTTCTACGTCCTTTTATCTTGAGCTGCTATATCACCATGGTCTCTTATCACAGAGAATCTCCAGCACATCTGCTCTTTTAGCTTACACAATTTGAAGTTTCTACAAGGACTTAGGTTTTTAAGTTGCTGCAAGCCTGACAACATTTCCCATGATCCTTATACCTTGGCATCTATTTCTATCATGCTTTATTTCTATATTTTCCTACCTCACTATACTATAAAAGGAGTTTTAATAAAGCTCAGTGTTAATAATCTTATAAACAGTTGTGGAACTTGAGAACTGTTCTCAAAACAAGAAAGTACCTATTCACACTAAAGGAAATGGTGTGTGAACCAGATATAGGCATTGGAACAGGGGTAGGTGGGGAACGGTGAAGTGCATACAGCCTTGCTAAGCAAAGTATCAAAAGGAAATGTAGCAGGTAGTTTCCAACTGTGGTTGGATGTATTCCTGGCAGTATCATCATACAACGTCCACCCTCCAATTCTCCCTCCAAATTCCCCCCTCCCTGCTCACCCAACATATCCACTCTCATGGCACTCTCCCTTCCCAGCCAATTTGGAAAGTGAACAGTGTTTGATAACAGCCAGGATAAAAGAGACCCTTTCGATTGAACCAATGCGGCAGAGAAGCGGCAGAGACCAGAAGACAAGAGACAAGAAGAAAAGAGAAAGAAGCCTGAAGACCTAATTGGACGATTCTTGACCGTCAGTCAAAAAGTTTTTTTTTCTTCTCCAACTCCAACATTTTTACAACTAAGAAACAAAAGTGCTCAAAGAAAATGTTTTTAATGATCTGTTATGGCCACGTGGTTTAACATTGGTGGTTGTCACTGTTCAACTCTCCATCTGACTGCAGCAAGTGCATTTGTGTTAAGAGTTTAGTCCCTCGTTGTTTTATTTTTCAAATAAACAGAGAACAGCTGGTTTTCTTGTAGATTTTAAAAAACAGAAAGTCAATTGATTTTTGATCAATACGCTATATCTCAAAATTGTTGCAACCTCATTCACTCACGCACACACACACACACACCCACATGCGCACGTGCACACGCATAGACGAAGAAGCAGATAGAGAAGGGAAAGAGGTAGGAGGGTTTTTGAGACAAAGAAAGGTTACGATAAACCTGTTGAATCCTCTTGAGACTCAAGTTCCAGATAGTTGCAGGTCTGAGATATTGTAGATTTCTCCCTTGATTGAAGGTTCTGTTGAAGATGGTGGGTCATTTCCAGCTCTGTCTCTGCTGTACTATGTAGATGTCGGATTTTTCAGCAGGGCAAATGCTTTCTGGAATACCAGCTGTTACAAATAGCTTCACCTTCTGGGTCAATCTTACTCTCTCTCTTTCTCGCTCTCTGTCTTTGTTTTAAGGTAACACTGTCATCTCTCACCTTCTGTTAGGAGACACTCTGCTTTCTTGCCCATGGTGATCGCACAATGATCCAGGACATGGCTACTTCACACCTCCTTTGTTTTAGAAGAAGACATTCAATTCTGGAATGTTTTTAGGTGTGAGATGGGTTTCATTAATGCCTTTTGACTTTGAAGATTTGTCCTTTTTCTTTGTCAGACTATTTGAATACACAAAAGGCTAATCAACTTTTTGCTTCATGCCGATTTTGGACCATTATTCACTTAAAAAAAAATAAAGGTTCATATTTGTTCAAGACACAATTTGTTTCATCATTACTCTTCAGAGTTAGTCTGTAAATGTTGTTTCATTGCACTTTCAATGTGCGCGACAGCACCAATGATTTTTCTCCTGGGTTGCCCCTAGCAGGGCCCTGAAGATTAATCTTTAATACCTGGAGACTGCAGAATAATCTTAGTAATAGGAACCCGCTGCTGCTCTTGTTGACTATCACTGCAGGTCTTCCTGCATGAAGGAGCATGATTTGGTGACTACGTCTTTGACCAGTCCAAACGGCATCCGTCATTGCTTCTCAGTGAACGACAGTATGTCTGACCTTGTGGGCAGGCATCTTAGCCTTGGTTAGCCTGAATGCTCCTATGATACAGATAAAAGTACATTTAGTTCCTGGAAATTCCAGTAAAAAAGAGACGGCGGGATTTTACCGCAAGCTTGGGACCCCGATATCGGAGCATAATGGGGTACCCGAGCCCACGCTTGCCAGCAACGTGACTTGCACAGCAATTTTACCAGAGGCAGCCTCCTAATTGGCCGCCTCTGGGTTCGTTGTTCAATTAAGGTCAGGGGATGGGCTCCCGATGCTGCCAGCTAAATAAGAAGGCCAGCAGTTCTAGAGCCTCGGCAGCCCCACTTGGAGAGTTGGGGACTGCTGAGGCAGCTCTAGGATCGAGAGGGTGCCTCAACACGAAGGCGACCTCTGACAGGTTAGTATGAAATTAAAAATCAGAAGGACCCAGGAGATAGACCTGTCCGATTGGTCATGGGGGCAGCTTTCCCAGCCTGCGGCCTCCCCTTTGGGGCTCAGAGCCACCAGCACTGATGGCCCCCGGATGGCTGCAGGGAGGCCACCTCCATGAAGCTGGCAGCCTCCCCACATGATGGGGGCCCACTCTGCTGCCTGCAAAATTCCAGCAAGCCAGGAAAATCACCCTGAATAGGGCCTTTAATTATTTAAATTGGCTGCCCGCTTCTGTTCTCTGTCTGACGCGGCTCCCCTTTATTTTCCTGCCCTCTCTCGCCCCCAGCCCGACACCCTGGGGCCAGAAAAACCCTGCCCGCTAGCTTTTCTTGCCCAAGCTTTCAGTTTCTGGGAAGGTTGCGTCAATGGAGCAAGAGTAGCTCCAAGGACATTCCACAGTCTTACTTTGAGTGGGCACAGTTTCAGTCAACTGCAAATACAATTTGCAAAGTATCCATACCTGAGCAAACACGCTGTCAGCTCTCCTGTAAATTACACTTCAGTATGCAACAGTGGTCCATTAGTATTATTGCCTTTTAAATAGGTTCACGGGAAAAGAATAGCTGGTATCAGTAAAAGTGACCAAGAACCTTTTAGATTGTTGGATAAACCCATCAGTTTCACGAATGTCATACTAGGGAAGGAAACCTGTTGTCCTAACATTGGCCTGGTCTACGTGTGACTCCAGCCTCACACTAACTCTGATCATCCCCCTGAAGTGGTCTAGCAAGCTACTCAGTTACTACACATGGACTGTAGCGTTTGGGCAGGCCCACCAACATCTTCTCACGGCGCCTGCAATAAAAGGCAACCTTACCAGCAAAGGCCACATTTTTAAATGGCATGGTAACAACTCCGTTAAATCTCAGTTTTATTTTATTGATAAGACAATGACGGAGTTGGGAGAGGGACTTTCGATAAAAGCAAAATACTGCAGATACTGGAAATCTGAAATAACAACAGAAAACGCTGGAAATATTCAGCAGGTCTGGCGGCATCTGTGGAGAGAGGAACAGACTTAATGTTTCATCAGAACATTATGATGAAAGGTCACAGACCTGGAATGTTGGTCTGAATCATCGGCGCCGGGCAAAAAAATGGTGGCCCTCCCATGTGAGCCAGATGTCGCGCAGCCAGCACAATCTTCCGTGCGGCAGCTCATTTAAATAGCCGGGGCGGGCCGCCCCCGATCACATGGAGAAGGCTGGTTTTCCGACCCCGGCAATGGCGTCAGCTGCCTGTGTCCAGGCACTGACGGCATTTTTAAAGGGCAGTCAGTCCTACCGGGAAGTTTAAATATTTATCGGTACAGCAAATTTTTTAAAATGAAGATTTTTTTTCTGCCCCACTCCAACGCCCCCAATAGCAATAAAATTAATTATTTTCCCTTTCCTCCTCCCAAAACACTCACCCTTTCCATCTGACCATCCCCCTGCCCCCAAATTGCACAAACTTTAACCTCCATCCCTTCCCACCATCCCCTACACCCATGCCATTACTTTGACCTCACTCGCACCCCCCCTCCCCCGCCCACTGCATTGATAAACTTACCACCTCCCCCCTCCCCACCAGTGTGGTGCCTCGTTTCCCTGGACGAGGATCCGAAGGTGCGGGAGTGCGGGCCACCGGGCTGGAGATCGCAGCAGGACATCAGGCGGCGACGTGAGTATCATTAATTCACATTTAAATGTATTTACATGTTGAAATGGGGGGGTCCTGTCGCCGAGCAGCGGGGGCGGGTCACCACAAGGCCTAGCCGCCACCGGAAATATCGGGCTGGGCTCTCCCGGTGTCGGGGTGCGTGGCAGCTTTCTCCCAGAGACATCTTCAGGCCCCCATTGCCACGGACCCTGACGCCTGAGGGGGAACAAAATCCAGCCCGTTAACTCTGGTGGTTCCAGAGAGACTTTAGAAACTTGCTCCACTCCACCACTCAGTGGTCACAGCCTGCAACAACATTGTGACAGTTGACATGGCAAAATTGAATGGGCAATGTTGACATAGGCACTTACATATGGAAATGGTGATTAAAAATCAATTCAACAGGAGGTAAGATTTGTGGACAGGAAGTATACATGCTACGCAAGGTTTTTAATAACCTAATGTATCAAATTGTCTGTTCTTTGAAAGGCTGGGAATAGGTACATAGGAACAGGAGGAGGCCACTCAACCTTCTGTCCATAAATTAGATCACGGCTGATCTGTACCTCAACTCTATTTACTCGCTTGTGCTTTATATCCCTTGATACCCTTACCCAACAAAAATCTATCGATCTGTCTTGAAAATTTCAATTGAAAATTAAATTGCATTTCAACCACTCAAGACAGGATTACAGTTTCAATTACTATCTGCTATCTGAAATGTTAAGCTAAGTATATTGATTTGACTGTGAAACAGACAAATTTAATTTCTCTGATTGCTGAACCATCAAGAGAAATGTTGAACAAGACAGTAACAGTTCTCCCTTCAATGTGTCAGAGCTGCCGTACTCCCAGCCTGTTTGTTCATCAAAGGAATGCTGTAATGAGAAAGGGCTGTCACACATCGCATCTCAGGTGCCCCAGAAAAACATCGTAAACAAAAAATAGTTTAACCTCTTGTTATTTGTCTGCAAGGGTTAGAATCATAGAATGGTTACAGCACAGAAGGAAGCCATTCAGCCTGTCATGTCTATGCTGGCTCTCTGCAGGAGCAGCTCAGCTATTCCCACTCTCCTGCCGTTTCCCCGAATCCCTGCAAATTGTTTCTCTCCAGATAATTAACCAATTCCCTTGTGAAAGCGACAATTGAATTTGCATCCATCACACCCTCAGGCAGTACATTCCAGATCCTAACCACCAGCTGCATAAAAAAGTTTTTCCTCATGTCGCCATTGGTTCTTTTACCATTCACCTTATATTGGTGTCCTCTGGTTGTCTACCCTTCTACCAAAGGGAACAGTTTCTCTCTATCAACTCAGGCCAGACCCCTGATGATTTTGAAAAAACTCTATCAAATATCTTTTTAACCTTCTCTTCTCAAAGGAGAACAATGCCAGCTTCTCTAATCTATCCACGTAGCTTGTAAGTCTTTTCTACACCCTCTCTAAGGCTTTCATTTCCTTCCTAAAATGTAGTGCCCAGAATTGGACACAATAGTCCAGTTGAGGCCAAACCAGTTTTATAAAGGTTCACCTCACCTTCCTTACTTTTGTACTTTATGCTTGTATCTATAAAGCCCAGGATCCCTTTTTAACCAATGTCTCAAACTACCCTGCCATCTTCAACTTGTCAGCCTGACGATGCACATAGAGAAATTGTGCACTTTGGCATTTGTTTGGTTGCAACATTTTGAACTGGGAGTGTGAAATTTCCTGATGTTACATAGAATTTACAGCATTGAAACAGGCAATTCAGCCTGATTTATCTATACTAGGCTGGGTGGGTGGTTATGTGATGAAATCACCAGGAATTCACCCAACCAGGGTTGGCAACAATCCTGCTTGGGATGTATGGAGAGACGGTGGCATAGTGGTAATGTCACTGAATTAGTAATCCAGAGGCCCGGGCACAAGTTCAAATCCCTCCATGAGAGCTGGTGGAATTTAAATTGAATTGCAGGCACAGTGGCACAGTGGTTAGCACCGCAGCCTCACAGCTCCAGCGACCCGGGTTCAATTCTGGGTACTGCCTGTGTGGAATTTGCAACTTCTCCCTGTGTCTGCGTGGGTTTTCTCCAGGTGCTCCGGTTTCCTCCCACATGCCAAAAGACTTGCAGGTTGATAGGTAAATTGGCCATTATAAATCGCCCCTAGTATAGGTAGGTGGTAGGGAAATATAGGGACAGGTGGGGATGTGGTAGGAATATGGAATTAGTGTAGGAATCGTATAAATGGGTGGTTGTTGGTCGGCACAGACTCGGTGGGCCGAAGGGCCTGTTTCAGTGCTGTATCTCTAAACTAAACTAAACTAATTAATACAAATCTGGAATTGAAAGCTAGTCTCAGCAATGATACCATGAAATTATCATTGATTGTCATTAAAAACCCATCTGGTTCACCAATGTCTTTTAGGGAAGGAAATCTTCCGTCCTTACCTGATCTGGCCTACATGTGACTCCAGACCCACAGCAATGTGGTTGACTCTTAACTGCCCTCTGAAATGGTCTAAAAAGCCATTCAGTTGTCAAGGGCAAGTAGGATGGGCAACAAATGCTGGCTTTGCCAATTATGCCCACATCCCATGCAAGAATCAAAGAAAATCTGGTGTTCAAATCCAGAACCCAGAAATTTCTGACTCACAAGCTGGATTGATACCAACTGGAAGGTATGATTTCTTGAATTACCAGGAGTTAAATAGAGGATTAGAACAGATGACTGTCCATGATGGGTCAAATGGTCTCCTTCTCTGCCATAAATTTTCCTATGTCGCTATGTTTAACTGCGCCCTATTTGATATTGGATGTTGTTTGTGGAAACGGTGCAAAATTGGTCCTGCATTTAACATCAGAAACCAGGCAATGTTGAGGGAAATATGATATCATCTCTGACTGAAGGAACTGTCCCCAGTGTTTTCCTTTCTCTTATCAATCAACACAGTGCAGCTTGCTAATGTCAAGGAGTAGAGTGCGCTGCGGCCTACACAGGAAGCAAGCGTATCTCCACGGTGAATAAAACTAATGAGATGCTAAGAAGAATTGAGATGTTTGCTGCAATTCTGTGATGGTGACGTTACTGCATTCATTTACTCGAAATTGATCAATTAGATGGTAATTCTGGAATTTAGTGCAGTAATTGAGATAGATGTGGAAAGCTCTCTGTTCAGCCAACAGAGTTTTGTTACTACAGTTTCTGGAATCTGGCATCAGTTTGCATAAATGCTGATGACAGGCCAAGGCAATTATTTAGGTATTCAGCTATTTCAGGGAGATAATTGATCTGCAACAATACTTGTTATAAATTTCCTCATTTTTATTCTCCGCTGTTTGCCTCATTTCCTGGAGCCCACAAACAGTTGTAATTATCACGTAAATATGAATTAACCTTTTGGCAGAGAATTATTTTACTTGAATTTTCCAGCATGTAAGCAAGGGCTGATTTGCTGCAGTAAATATCCCAGAGAGTTTCAGGCTTCAATAAATGCTTGCATTTATATAGCCCCTTTCACAACCTCACAATCACAAAGCATTTTATAGTCATTGAGGTACTTCTGAAGCATGGCCACTATTGCAATGTAGGAAAAGCAGCAGCCACTTTGCAGGCAGCAAGATCCCACAAACAGCAATGTGATAATGACCAGATAATCTGTTTTAGTGATGTTGTTTGAGGGATAAATATTGTCCAGGCCACAGGGGAGAACACATTTTCTTTGAAATAGTGTTGTAAGACTTTCTTATGCTTACCTGAGAGGGCAGACGGTTTAATATCTTACGGAGGATGGAAGCTATTACAAAGTACAAGGCGCAACAGAGTGTTTAAGCTCCGACTTCCCAAAAAAATGTTTGGCAAATCTTTTCTTTTATGTGGGAAGGGATGGGGCACTTGTCAGAGTGATGTAAGTGGAGGATGATGTCATCAAGCCAAAGGCTTCACCATGGACCGTGGAATGGGGTGGGCGGTGCTACTGCAGCAGGAAAGTCAAAGTGCAAATTTCTCCTGGGCTGCTTACATCATTGCCTGGAAGATTCATGCCCCAACTCAAGAATCTCCTGGGTAATCCAGGAGTGTTGGCAACTGTACTTGGCATGGGTCAGAATCAGCAATTGGTATCCGCAGCTGACCGATGAGACCTGTAGATGAATTTAGTTTGGTCCATGAGCCTCTCCATTCCAGCACACTGCCAGAATCCTGCCTAGTTTGGGGCACTAAGGGATTTATGGCCCTAATATGTGCTAAGTAAAATCAATAGGCTAGTTCAGTCATGCCAGCAAAGCATGACATGATGGAACGAGCACAAAGGAATTAGGTGTGACAATAAAATGTTACAGGTTGTAAGAAAGACACTGGGCTGGATTTTACACCGGGCGGACGGGAACTGGCCACCGACATAAAAGTCGGTGGCGACCCCGCCTCCGCCCAGCCCGGGGATCTGTCCCGCATTTTACGGTCCCCGGGCTTTACTGGGTCCAAGGCGAGAATTCCACCCGCTTGAGGGAGGAACACCCGCCTCATTGAACTGCCGGCCAATCATCGGGCTGGCAACTCTTAGTCCCAGCAGAGCCATAGGGAGCGGTGGCCGTTGCTGGGACTGCAGGCCAGCCAAGGACATGGAGCCAGGAGCCCAGGTAAGTTTAGTTTGCCTCGCCGGAGAAATCGATCACGCCCTGGTGAGGCAAGGGTGGTTGACTCGGGTCCTGGGGGTGCTTGGGGAAGCGCGGGCGGCCGTCAATCGGGCACCCAGTGCCCGTTTGTCAGGGCCCACTCCTGGGGCGCTGAGAGGCCGCCAGCTTTCACTGGGCGGTCTTTCATGTCTCCCGGATGCCCGCTTGGCACGGGTAAAATCCCGGTGGAGGCAGGCGAAGGCCCTTAAGTGGCCGTTAAGTGGCCACTTAAGGGCTTTGATTGGCCTGGGGCGAGCGGCCCGTTTCTCACCACCCCCACCGTCCCCCCGGGGCGGAGGCGAGAGCAGGTTGGGAAGGACTCCCAAAGCCTCCCGCTCAATTTTACGCCACCCCCTCCCGCCACCATCCGGCTTGCTGGGGTGGCGTAACATTCTGGCCAGTGAGTGGGATGTATGCTATATGCAAGACTTCTAACATGTTAGATACTGGCAGCATTCATGGAGAAAGCTGTTTCAGTCAATGGAAGGTGAGCTGACAGTCAACAATGGGTTGCTGGTCATGTAGCTGAAGTAGTATTGATCCATGTGATTGCACTGTAGAAGTACTAATTGTACTTTAAGTTGTAAGAGGCGAATATCGCTTTACAAAGCTTCTGTTCACAGCCTTAAATTTATTCCTGGAATGTTGGGGCCAATTCCAATTTTAACTCCTAGCCCAGAAGACAATAGAAGCCGAAAGCAATGCTGCCTGGGAGTTTGAGCCATTTGAAGGCAGCTGGTCAGCATACTTTCCCATTTTGGGTGGAAAGTAGCAGCCAGATAATGGATAACAAAAGACTGGGCAAGCTGAAGCTGGCCCACTGACACCAAGAGTAGGCTCTGGCAGCAATATGAATCGGGGGAGGGGTTGTTTCCTGGGTCTCGCAGCTGGGGAGGGAGAGCGGGCTGGAGTGTAGCAGAGGATCTGAATTTCCTTCTAAGGCCCAGAGGTGCTTTTATTTCAATTACTATCAGTGGCCTTGTTGGCTTCTCAACCTCTTTACCTGGCAGCCAGCCTCAGGTAGAGACCTGCTCATGAGTGGGTAAAAAACTATTTAGGTCCCATGTATGGCATCAGACCCCAATTTGCATTTATCAATGAGGCACCCACCAGAGTCAATCAGAAGCGCTGATGGTGAATATAGAATTGTCTGGAACGGAGAGCGAAACAGAACTTTTCCAATTTAACTGTTCCCCTGCAACTTCCCAATGATCAAGATGGGTTAAAATTCAGCCTATTGACTCGGCCATGCAGGAGCTGAAATCATGCCAAAAAAACTAACAGCTGAAAGAAACTTTACTTTTTTCTACCAGCAGTTGAAGGGTTAAATTTCAGGTGTGCTTAACAGATCAGTAATCCGCATGCTCGACATGAGCCATTTCCTTATCTCAGCTGGGCTATTGCGGTCAAGATACCTACTGGGAATAACGTTTCACCATTCAAGTAGATAGCTGAAGCCAGAGGGAGACTCTAAAACTGCATGGCAACCCAGTGAAAAAAAATGTATATGAATTACAGTCAAACAAGAAAATACATTTCTAGTAAGTTTGTTTCTTGATGTGTTTGGTGTTTTCGTTATAAATGTATTAATAGAGGTATTGAAAATGTACAATGCACTAAAAATCTTATGTATGCATGCATTCACACACCTTCTGTATACAAAACCTCATTTTCTGTTGATATTTTTTGTCACGCATTTGTGTCAGGGTTTCCAGTAATGAATTCTGATCTCAACATTTATAATAAAACTTTAATAATGGCTTCTCTTCCCACCCCCACACGGTTACCTCCAGAGTTTACCAAAGACAATTGGCCTCTTGCTTGTCCACAACCACACAGTGTCGTTCGACGAAATCATCCGCAAACATGGGGTCAGCTTCCACGCATACTCTAGAGACATCCAGCTCTACCTTGCTACCACCTCTCTCAACCGCAACCCCCCCTAATCACCACCCCCACCCCCGCACTGCCTCTGTTTGTGCGACATCCATTATCGCATGAACCCGAATTTCCTCCAGTTAGACATTGGGGAGAGTGAAGCAACCATTTCTGGTCCCCGTCACAAACTCTATTATTGTCATCAATTCTATCCCTTGTTCTTGTTTCGAGTTGAACCAGACAGTTCACAACTTCACCATCCTATTTGGCCCTGAAATGAGCTTCCAACCCCACATCCTCTCCAGCCTGACAGAAGACTGACTACTTCTACCTTCTTAATTTCTCCTGTCTCCAACCCTGCCTCAGCTCATCTGCTGCTGAAACCTTCATCCTTGATTTTGTTACCTCTAAACTGGGCTATCCGAATGATCTCTCATCTGCAATTTTCTATAAACTTCAGCATTTCCACAATCTGCGGGTAATTTCTTATCCTGCATCAAGTCCTGCTCATTCATCACCACCCAAATTTAAAATTCTCATCTTTCTGTTTAAATCCTTTAATGGCTTTGCCCTTTCTCATCTCTGAGACCTCCTCCAACCCGACTTCTTCCCCCTCCCCCACCCCCCTGAACTTTTCATTCCTCTGACTCTGGTCTCTTGTGCATCCCTCCTACCCTTTGCCCCATCATTGGTGTCCATGTCTGGGTTCCATGTTGTGGAAACCCCCTCCCTAAATGCTTCTGTCTTTCTACCTTTCTCTTCCTTACAACCCAACATCTTAACTAAGCTTTTGGTCTCTCCTCCTAATGTCTTCTTCTTTGGTTGATCCAGTTCTGTTGATTATGCCTGAGTGCAATCCCTTGGGACGTTTTCCTGTCTTAAAAGACGGAAATGTTAGTGGGTAGGATTTCCATGGGTTTCCTCCTTATCTTTTGCCATAATTTCAGCCAGTTTCCTGGGAGTTTCTGCCAATCATTCTGCCAAAGTTACACCGGGAGTTGGAGAGAACATTGATAGAAATTCTATTGAAGTTATCGTTGAAACTGCCGATGTGAATGTTTCAGACTGGTCCTTAGCCTGTTCTACAGAGAAACTCTGAAACTGCAACCAACTCCACTTCTTCTCTTCCCAAATTGCCGTAGATTGAGCTGTTTCACTGTAATTAATGATATAAAACCATAGTAGGATATAAAAATGAGAACAGAATTCAGGAATTTAAAATGGGGGACTGAGTTGTATTTCTTTACCCTTGTGCGATTAACCACTACCACCGAACCCCACAACTGAAAGACTGCATGCACTGACTTTTCCCAGTCCCATGGTGGTGGCTTGGAGGCGGGTGTTGGAGGAGGGGGGCGGTTAGGACCAGGAAAATAGTGGGGGAGCTATGTCAGAAAAGGTCCCTGATCTATTCCCGCCACTGTGGAACTTTCCCGGGGCGGCCTGAGAAAAACTCTATGGAGGTGGGCAGGCAATTACATCCTGATGGCCCCAATTAGAGGCAATTTCGTGGCAAGTGTCCTCACATTGCAGGGGAAGCTCCTTCAAAGTGGCCTCCCTGCAGTAGGCTGAGGAGCTATTGGAACCAGAGGCTTCATGCCCCAAAGAGAGAACCACCAACAGGGAATGCCACACTAGCAGCCTAAACGCTTCCACTGAGGGGTTTCCCTTCTGAACCAAGGGCTCTGAAATTTCTCATTTAAATTTACACCTCCGAGGGCACATCCATGTTGAGGCTCCCTCACTGTCACCGGCCTGCCTCAGTAGCGCCCACCTCTCCCAATGGGACAGCCTGAGGTGCTACTGCTGCAGGCCCATCGGGAGTCCGCCTGCTGTCCTTAATAGGACAGCAAGAGTGGAGGCGGCCAATTAGAATGCTCCCTCAGGGAAGATTGGTCCACTGCTCTCACTCCTGGCAATTCCGGGCTCAGGACACCCATTTGGTCCCAACATCGGGGTCCCAAAGCCTGAGGGAAAATCTAACCCCATGATTCTAGACTTTCTTTGATCAGTAAACAGCATAAAAAAATCAGCTTTAATATTAGTTTTACAAATGTTTTTAAAATTTCTTTACTGAGCGTTTTTTGTTGGAGATTTTGAAGAAAAATATATGTACGTATTTTATTTTTTAATAGGCCTGTACTTGCATTCTTTAAAGGCTCATATGTCTAATCTCAGCTGCCCCAGTCTGAGATAGAGTGACACTTCCTGACTGGGTGTCATCTGTTTGAAGTTATATCTGTTTTAAAATGTCACATTTTTTATTTTTGAATTATCCAAATTAGAATAATATTAGCAGTTCTAATGCCAACCATGCAAATTAAGGTGCACCCCTGCTTTAAACTCCAAACCATCACCTTCTTAATAAATGAGTTGTCTATTTCAGCTCAGTTACATACATTCTCTCTGTATGTAGTTAATTTAACACCAAACCCATCAGTAAAGACATGAACAAAATACCAAGCAGTTTTCAATGTAGTGAATAAATCCGCAAGAGCAATCGTTATAAATCTTCCTACCAGTGCTGTGATTAGCCTTGTGCACTCATTCATGTCTCAATGCCTGGTAATATTCATTGAACAATTCCATTCCAGGGGGATTCGAGGCTGCTTTCAATACTGATTATTTACAGCTTTAACGAATCGCAATTAAAATTGAGTGTGCAGTCAAAGCTCAGGTTTTGTTTTCTGAAGAAGAGAGAGGATGTATAATCATTCAAACCATTTCATATGGTGTACACCAAAACCACCAGTTTGTGAAAAACAGGATAATATGTTTAACACCTCCACTAAGCTAATCGTTAATTTATATGCAATTGTTTTTATTGCTAACATTAAGTAATTATATATTTTAAACGCTTCCTTTGCAATTATGTAGCAAGAGTTAACTAAAATAGTTCAAGTCAATTTGGGTGTATAAAAGTCAGATGAGGTCCAATGCAATTATACAGGTGTTAAAATGATAACATAGTTATAGAATCATATTTTTTATTTATTTTATTTAGAGATACAGCACTGAAACAGGCCCTTCGGCCCACCGAGTCTGTGCCGACCAACAGCCACCCATTTATACTAACCCTACAGTAATCCCATATTCCCTACCACCTACCTACACTAGGGGCAATTTACAATGGCCAATTTACCTATCAACCTGCAAGTCTTTGGCGGTGGGAGGAAACCGGAGCACCCGACGGAAACCCACACGGTCACAGGGAGAACTTGCAAACTCTGCACAGGCAGTACCCAGAATTGAGCCCGGGTCACTGGAGCTGTGAGGCTGCGGTGCTAACCATCGCACCACTGTGCCGTCCATCATACTGTACAAAAGGAGACCATTCAGTCCATCGTGTCTTTGCCAGTTCTTTGAAATAACAATCCAACTGGTCCCACTTGCCTGCTCTTCCCCAATAGCCCTGAATATTGTTCCTTTTTAAGTATGTATCCAATTCTCTTCTGAAAGTTACTACTGAATCTGCTTCCACCGCCCTTTCAGGTAGCATATTCCAGATCACAGCAACTCACTGCAGAAAAATAATTCTTCTCATCTCCTATTTGGTTATTTTGCCAATTTTTGGAAGACTGTGTTCTCTAGCTACTGACAATCTTCCAGTGGCAATAATTTTTCACTATCTACTCTATCAAAGCTCTTCATAATCTTGAACAGCTCTATTAAATCTCCCTTGAATCCTCTCTGCTCTAAAGTGAACAATCCCATGAATGATGGCCATGTAGTAGGTATGACAGAGCCCATCCTCTGAGTACACAGTTATGGCAGAAAACTTTGCTGGCCAATACTATTTGGAATATCATGACTTTCAGAAAACATTTGATAAGGTCTCTCACAAGCGATCAGCAGCTATGTGAAAGCTTGTGAGAACCATAGAGGAATTGCAAATTACATAATGAGCTTGTTAAAATCTAGAAAATAAGGCAGCAGTTCAAATTTGGCATTGTGGAGTTCCCCAGATGTCAATCCCTGGATCCATGCTACACATTATATGTAAGGTGATGCACACCAGCACTAAAGATAGCAAACACTGTTTAATAGTGAGTGATATGAGCTGGATTTGGCTATGTAGGAAATGTTCCTGTAAGCAACACCACAACCAGGGACCAAAGGATCATGTTTCTGACATCTGCACTCAAAGCACCATGCAATTTTCCAGCTGTTCTTTCTCACTGATATATGATACTCTTTCACAGAATGTGCAAGATTGATTATGCATGTTTGAAGCATTCACATGTGTCTCTGCACATTTTAAGCTTTTGGCTGAAATCAGCCCAGGCTTAATCCTGTCCAAAGTGGGTGCTGGAGGCAAGTTCAATTCTTGTACATGGGGAAGGGATTTCTTGAAATGGAACAGAGTGATTTGTATTCAAGACAATTTTTCACTCTTGACAGGATTTGCTTTTAAAAGATCCCAACTCTAGCTTCTAACATTTGAAATGCTGGAATATGGGAGAAGTCATAACCAAGGATTAGAGTTGGACCAGGGAGTGCTGCGCTGTCACTGATGCTGTCTTTCAGATGAGACATTAAACTGAGGCCCATCTGGTCTCTCAGGTGGATATAGAAGATTTTTTTTTAGAGATACAGCACTGAAACAGGCCCTTCGGCCCACCGAGTCTGTGCCAACCATCAACCACCTATTTATACTAATCCTACCCTAATCCCATATTCCTACCACATCCCCACCTGTCCCTATATTCCCCTACCACCTACCTATACTAGGGGCAATTTATAAGGGCCAATTTACCTATCAACCTGCAAGTCTTTGGCAAGATCCCAAGGCATTATTTCATTGAAGAGCAGGAGAATTCCTTCCTGTGTCCTGGCCAATAGTGATCCCACATCCCAACACCTAAAACACAGATTACTTGATCATTACCACATTGCTGTTTGTGGGAGCTTGCTATGTAAAATCGACTGCCACATTGCCTATGTTAAAACAGGGATGATATATTAAAAAGTACTTCATTGTTGCAAAGCACTTTGGGATGTCCTGAGGTTGTGAAAGGTGCTATATAAATGTAAATCCTTCCTTCTGTCTAATGGGTCCAGGAACACCTACTTTATGATGACCAAGGCCAACTGCCCCTATAGGCTCCAGGCAAGCAGTGCTGGTATTTACCGAGATATCTGTTGTACAAATACCTCGGACAAGCAGAACCACAGTTAGTGCTAGTCAAGATCACCTCCTACCTCAAATGTTCGATCTCCATTTGCTTCCAGCCTGGTGTTGAAATTGTGTGCAATATCAAACAATTTTCTACCTACAGATGCCTGAACCAGCAGAATGATGTCTATCAGTTATTGCTTCTTTTAACAATGATGACAGCATCACGATCCTTGTGCCTAGCTTCTACATCCTGGATGATTATCCATATGAATATCTGGGCCCGACTACAACAACAGGAGGAGGTGGCCTACCTGGTCTGGCCTACATGTTTGATTTTTGATTTATTGATTTAGAGATACAGCACTGAAACAGGTCCTTCGGCCCACCGAGTCTGTGCCAACCAATAACCACCCATTTATACTAATCCTACACTAATCCCATATTCCTACCACATCCTCACCTGTCCCTATATTCCCCTACCACCTACCTATACTAGGGGCAATTTATAATGGCCAATTTACCTATCAACCTGCAAGTCTTTTGGCTGTGGGAGAAAACCGGAGCACCCGGAGGAAACCCACGCAGACACAGGGAGAACTTGCAAACTCCACACAGGCAGTACCCAGAATTGAACCCGGGTCGCTGGAGCTGTGAGGCTGCGGTGCTAACCACTGCGCCACTGTGCCGCCCCACAGCAATGTGGGGGTTGACTCTTACATGCCCTCTGAAATGCCCTAGCAAGCCATTCAGTTGTATCTAACTGCTAAAAGTCAATAAAAAGGAATTAAACCAGACAGACCACCTGGCATCAACTTAGGCACCGGAAGCAACAATGGCAAACCGAACACTGTCAACCCTACAAAGTCCTCCTTAATAACATCTGGGGGCTTGTGCCAAAGTTGGGAGAGCTGTCTTACAGACTAGTCAAGCAACAGCCTGACATTGTCATACTCACGGAATCATACCTGACAGATAATGTCCCAGACACTGCCCTCACTATTCCTGGGTATGTTCTGTCCCACCGGCAGGACAGATCCAGCAGAGGTGGCGGCACAGTGGTATACAGTCGGGAGGGAGTTGCCCAAGGAGTCCTCAACATTGATTCCGGGCCCCATGAGGTCTCCTGGCATCAGATCAAACATGGGCAAGGTAACCTCCTGCTGATTACCACCTCCTGCCCACCCCCACCCCAACATCGCCCCCCTCTCGGCTGATGAATCAGTGCTTCTCCATGTTGAACATCACCTGGAAGAAGCACTGTGGCAAGGGCACAGAATGTACTCTGGGTGGGGGACTTCAATGTCCATCACCAAGAGTGGCTCGGTAACACCGCTACTGACCGAGCTGGCCTAGGCCTAAAGGACATGACTGCTAGACTGGGTCTGCGGCAGGTGGTAACGGAACCAACAAGAGGGAAAAACCTACTTGACGTAGTCCTCACCAATCTACAGATGCATCTGTCCATGACAGATAAGTGACCACCAGACAGTCCTTGTGAAGATGAAGTACCATCTTCACATTGAGGATACCCTCCATCGTGTTGTGTGGCACTACCACCGTGCTAAATGGGATAGATTTCCAACAGATTTGGGCAACTCAAAACTGGGCATCCATGAGGTGCTGTGGGCCACCAGCAGCAGCACAACTGTATTCAACCACAATCTGTGACCTCAAGACCCGGCATATCCCCCACTCTACCATTACCATCAAGCCAGGAGACCAACCCTGGTTCAATGAAGAGTGGAGGAGGGCATGTCAGGAGGAGCACCAGGCATACCTTAAAATGAGGTGTCAACCTGGTGAGGCTACAACACAAGACTACATGCATGCCAAACAGCGTAAGCAGCATGTGATAGACAGCTAAGCGGTCCCATAACCAACGGATCAGATCTAAGCTCTGCAGTCCTGCCACATCCAGCTGTGAATGGTGGAGGACAATTAAACAACTAACTGGAGGAGGTGGCTCCACAAACATCCCCATCCTCAATGATGGGGGTGCCCAGCACATCAGTGCGAAAGATAAGGCTGAGCATTTGCAATAATCTTCAGCCAGAAGTGTCGCGTTGATGATCCATCTCGGCTTCCTCCTGAAGTCCCCAGCATCACAGATGCCAGACTTCAGCCAATTCGATTCACTCCGTGTGATATCAAGAAACGACTGAAGGCACTGGATACTGCAAATGCTATGGGCCCTGACAATATTCCGACAATAGTACTGAAGACCTGTCCCCAGAACTGGCCACGGCCCTAGCCAAGCTGTTCCATTATAGCTACAATACTGGCATCTACCTGACAATGTGGAAAATTGCCCAGGTATGTTCTGTACACAAGAAAAGGGCAAATCCAACCTGGCCAATTCCCGCCCTATCAGTATACTCTCAATCATCAGCAAAGTGTTGGAAGGTGTCATCAACAGTGCTATCAAGCAGCACTTACTCAGTAATAATCTGCTCACTGACACTCAGTTTGGATTCTGCCAGGGCCACTCAGCTCCTGACCTCATTACAGCCTTGGTCTCAACACGGACAAAAAGGCTGACTTCATGAGGTGAGGTGACAGTGACTGTCCTTGACATATATGGAGCATTTGACTGAGTATGGCATCAAAAAGCCTAGCAAAACTGGAGTCAATGGGAAACAGGAGGAAAACTCTCCACTGGTTGGAGTCATACTTAGCACAAAGGAAGATGGTTGTGGTTGTTGGAGGTCAATATCTCAGACCCAGGGCATTAGTGCAGGAGTTCCTAGTGTCCTAGGCCCAACCATCTTCAGCTGCTTCATTAATGACCCTCCCTCCATCATAAGGGCAGAAGTGGGGGGTGTTGCTGTTGATTGCATAATGTTCAGCACCATTCGCGACTCCTCAGATACTGAAGCAATCCATGTCCATAGGCAGCAAGACTTGGACAATATTCAGATTTGGGTTGATAAGTGGCAAGTTACATTTGAGTCACACAAGAGCCAGGCAATGACTATCTCTAACAAGCGAGATTCCAATCATCTCCTCCTCTTGACATTCAGTGGCATTACCATCGCTGAATCCCTCACGATCAACATCCTGGGGGTTACCATTGACCAGAAACTGAACTGGAGCAGCCACATAAGTACTGTGGCTACAAGAGCAGGTCAAAGGCTGGGAATTCTGCAGTGAGTAACTCACCTTCTGCCTTCCCAAAGCCTGTCCACCATCTACAAGGCACAAGTCAGGAGTGTGATGGAATACTATCCACTTGCCTGGATGGGTGCAGCTCCAACAACACTCAAGAGGATCAACACCATCCAGGGAAAAGCAGCCCGCTTGATTGGCACTCCATCGACAAACATTCACTCCCTTCACCACTGACGCACAGTGGCAGCAGTGTGTATCATCGACAAGATGCACTGCAGCAACTCACCAAGGCTCCTTCGATAGCACCTTCCAAACCTACAATCTCTACTACTTAGAAGGATATGGGCAGCAAATGCATGGGAACACCACTACCTCCAAGTTCCCCTCCAAGTCACACACCATCCTGACTTGGAACTATATCGCCATTCCTTCACTGTCGCTGGGTCAAAATCCTGGAACTCCCTTCCTAACCGCACCGTGGGTATACCTACACCATATGGACTGCAGCAGTTCAAGAAGGTGGCTCTCCACCACCTTCCCAAGGGCAATTAGGGATGGGCAATAAATGCTGGTCTAGCCAGCGATGCCCACATCCCATGAAAGAATTTAAAAAACGTATTCAATGCTGGGTGATATGATGGTATTAGAGTGTGTTTGATTCCATTCTTACTCAGAAATACTCATTCTGATGCAAACTGTGATCATTATCTGACACCAGTACTTCAGGCAACCCATAAATTGCAAACCAGCTTCTCAAAACCTCAATAGTTTTGGCACGTGTGGTATTGGGCACAAACTCAACAATTATCCACTTGCGATATCGATCAACCACTTCAAAGAAAGTGACATGTAATTGTTCCTACCATTTTTTGTATTTGACTATGGAATAAAAGGAACTTTGGTTGGATCATTTCTCATTCTGAGACACACTTCACAACTTTTCACCAACACTTCAATATCTCTATCGAACTTTGGATACAAAAATAGCTCCTTGCAACTGCTTTCATACAGACTATCCTTGTGTACTCTGGATTGAGTTCCCCTAACAATCTGTCTCTAAACCTTGACGGAATATTGACTCTTATTCCTTATAGGAGATAGCCTTGATCTACACTTAGTTCATTTTTACATGTTAAATACTCCTGCAATTTCTCATCATCACACTCTTTAGACCAGCCATTCATGACATATTGAATACTTTACTGAGCACCTCATCCTTCCAAGTTTCTTCAGAAATTTCTCTGGCAGATGCTGGCATGTCATTTGTGCATGTAAAGTAATTTATAGGTAGCTCGTGGGCTAAAAATTAATCAGTCTTCACAGGAAATCTCGAAAGAACATCCACATTTGCAGGTTTCTGCTGACTGAACGATAATTAATATCATACTGATGGAACATCAAAATCAATGCCCATCTCTGAATACGAGCTGCCGCAAGAGCTGGTGCTCCCTTCTTCAAACCAAATATGATCATAAGGGCTTGGTGGTCATTTAACAAAGTAAATAAGTATTGATGGAACTCTGTAACGCCATATATGATCGCTAATGCCTTTTTCTCAACTTGTGAGGAATTTTGCTCTGACTTAAAAGTACGTGAAACATAGGCGACAGACTTCACCACACCATCTTCCATCATGTGAGACCACTCCCAAACTATTCCATCTTTGAGCAGTTGGTGCAATGGAGTGAATGTATTAGCTAAGTCGGGGATAATATACAACAATTCCTATGAATATTCTAAGTTCTTCTTTGATCTCTGGTCTCTTTGTTTTTAAAATCCCCTCAACCTTCTCCTGCATTGGGTGCATACCTTCACCATCTATTTGATGAACTAGTTATGTTACACTTGACACCATGAAGCAACACTTGCCATACTGTCGAAGTTGATCTTCATTCAACCTTACAATGTGCTCGTTCTCTATCTTAGCGCTAATTAAAATGTCATCCAAGAAACAGCATACTCCTTTCATTTCACTTTGTACCTGATCCATGACGCTCTGGAACACTGTGGGAGCAGTAGACACCCCACATGGTAACCTTTCGTACTGGTATAACCATTTGTGTGTATGAACAATAAGCAATTCCTTGCTCTTGTCAGTTAATTCTAATTACAAATATACATTTGACAGATTTATTTTACTGAAGACATTCCCAATTGCTAAATTAGAAAACAAATCATCACTAGTAGGCAGTGGGTAAATATCATTTTCAATCACCTCATTTACCATTTATTTATAATCCCAACAAATTCGAATGGGCCCGTCTGCTTTTTGAACTATCACAATGGGTGCGGCCCATTCACTGCTCTTCACCTTTTTAATTGCCCTGATATTTCTAATCTATCCAGCTCTTTACTTACTGCTTCTAACTGTGCATAAGGCACTGGCCTAGCTTTGCAAAATGGCAACTGTACATTGTCCGTTATCTTGACTTCGGCCTCGTGATGCATCATTTTATCATTTCGTCCTCCTTGCTCAAAGACAAAGTTGTGCCTTTTTAACATTTCCTCAATATCAGATGTAGTCTTACTGATCCCAACTGTAAATAACTCGGCCCAGTTTAAATGAATTTTCTTAAGCCAATTTCTTCCCATCAGGGATGCTTTGTTCCCCCCTACAACAACCAATGGCAAATAATAGGATGCATCATTGTCCTCCACCTTAACACTCACTTCACCTAATACTGGAATACTGTTATTGGAATAACAAGTTAATTTCACACGAGTTTTTCGTAAAGGAATGTGACTTAGGGACTTCTTGTCATCTCCTCCTGAGGTAACAGACACTGCTGTGGCTGTATCGACGATAAACATAAGTTGTGACACTCGAATTTAATTTTTACTGTAGGTGCTGGAATTACATCATCAGCCCTTTTTCTCTCAACATCTATGTGCTGTTTTTCTTGCTCTCTGATTGAGTACAACTCTTGATCTTTCTATTCAATAACATCAACATCTATTTCCATATCTACCATATGTGCATTCAAGGGCATCGAGAGCCTGATCTAGCTTTAGGTCTATCACGACCTCAACGTGGTTTATTGCTGTGAACTGGAGCTTTTCCACGACCTGGAGTATTACTGTTTCCTCTACTCCTGCATGCTGTCTGGATATGACTGACTTTCCTACAGGCATAGCACTTTGACTGGAAATGGGAACATTTGGAGGCTTGGTGGATACCATGGCAATGATAGCATCTAAATTTCTGACTCTGAGTCTGCGAACTTGGCTGCCTGTTTCCCTGCTGAAATCCAGTGAATCTCCCCTGCCGGCTCAGGAAAAGAACCTCCTTGCAATCTGCAGCAATCTCTTCCTGCCTATTCCATGGATGTAGTCTCATTGCAGCCTCCTTCCGCATCAGCCTTTACTCAAAAGCTTGGCCTGAATTTTCCTATTCTTTAGACCTCCAATGAATGTGTCTCGAAGGTTGATTTCTAAGTTGGCACTATAACCACAGTGACGAGATAATTTCTTTAACTCAAGAATATAATCTGCAATAGACTCATTAAGCCACTGCTTCCTTCCGCGAAATGCAACTCTGAGGACAACTTCATTTTTAGTTGTCCCATAATATGAGTCCAGAATCTCATTTATTTCAGAATAGTCCAAAGTACTGGGGTCTTGTGGGCAACATTGGTTAAACATCACCTCAAACACACCTGCCTCATCATGGTGAGGAAAACGTTCACTTTATCCTCATGTGTCCTCAGCCATGTCCTGAGAGGGGAACTGCTGAGTCTGGTTGGAGGTATAAAGACCTGTGGAAGATATGACTGGCGTACAATGAAGACATCATGGCAACTCCTTGGGTATCTTGAACAGACATGCCTGAAACCTTCTGGTGATTACATAATGAAATATTGATGGAGTGGAACCTCTTTCGATTGATGAATATTGCTAGTTGATCTGAGGGTGCCTTGGTTGCTGCATGTTTGCAGTCTCTGACTTCCTGTACCTGTGAGCCCTGGCAAACATGGCATTGGTCACCTGGGGAATACATTTGGCAGCAGCAGATTGTGAGATCCTGTAAATTGCACCAGCAGATCCCTGGAAGGAGCTGGAGGGGAAGAAATTCAGAGCTATGGTGACCTTGACAGCCACTAGCAATGCATGCCCAGCCGTTTCACTTGAAATGGGGTCTTGTTCCAGGAAGCTGCAGACATCAGCATTGATCTGTCATGAAAGTCTGAGCCTCCTGAATTACTGTTGCTCAGTCATGTCAAGAAAACTGATCCTCAGTCTGTAAACCCTGTACTAGGTGTATCACTTCCTTCAAGCTGGAGCTCTGTGTCCATACTCTCTGTCCTGTGGAGTGCCATGTGGCTGAGGAGAAAGCTGCTGGTGCTGCTGCTGCTGTTGTTGCTGCTGCTCCTGGTGCTGCTAGTATTGGTGTTACAGCTCCTTTTGTGCCTCATCAGAGATCCAAGGTGGAGCTGCATAAGCTGCTCCCATGCCGTGATGAAGGCTGGAAGCAGGGAAGTGCAGGTGAAAGTGACTAAAGTCAAGATAGCAGAAATGATTGCCATAATGTTGGAAATTCCCTCTAAAGCTGTGAAGTACTCTCTCAGAACAAGTTCTGTGAACACAAGCCTTTCACATCGGCAAGGAAGCAGCTGTGCAGTTTCAGTATTTAAAGGCTTTCCATCCTAACAGTTTCAGTGATCAATGACTCACCTTGTTGACCCTAGCAAGATTCAGACAGCTCGGAAAACCCATGTACTAGTTTTTAAAGCCAGAATGCTGGGTTCAATGTTCTTTCAATTGCTTTTAACTATCAGATCGGGCCTCCCCACAGGGTTTCTCCCAAGCCTCCAAAGTGCACTGGTTAAATGCAGAAGTCTGTGAGATCATATGGGGTTTCCAACATGTGGCATTTTTTGATGTTTTAAACCCCCACATGTACATGAGCCACTTCCCAGCCTGCCACCTAAAATTCTGCTCATTGGCATGCCAATGTGTTTTGTTGAATGATATTTTTCTTTAATCCACTGATGGAGATCTGAATTTATATTTTTTGAAGAAATTTAAAGAAGAACGGATAAAAAAGTTGACTTTGCTAGCAGCTTTGAATGGCCATCTAGTTTGCAACACTGTATCCTACATGCAAGGCCTGTGAGGAAGGAGACGAAATGTCTGCTCATATCCCAGCAAGAACCAAGACCCAGGAAGTTTAAGGGAATGACCTTTTCTTTTAGCAAGAAGAAATACTGCTAACTGCTCTGCTTGAATCACAGAGTGAGTGTCTTGTGACGAGTCCCTCCCCATCTGTTGATCTAAGCTTGTGTTTTTCTGCAGCAGCGGAGAAGCTTCAGGACTCTGACATGTACAGACCCCAGGGTCTCACTCTCTTTCTTTCTCTCTCCCTCTCCATTCCAGCTTGAAAGCTTCAAATCCTACTTGTTGACTGACCACCTTTGCATACACTGGCTACAATCAGAAACCCTGTTGGAGGTAATCATCCGTATAGCTGTATCCAAGAGACCCACCGAACCAGTCATCTACCTCTTCAAACTAAAAGCCTCAGCACCACTGAATTCAGCGAGAGGCCAGCTGAATCACCAAATGCCACAGACTGTATGCCCTTTTTTTTCTATGGACACTAATTCAACCAATCTATCTTTCCACACTCTGTAACTTATTTGTGTGTGTGTCAACTTCTAGACTGTGTATGAACCTCCAGTGTGTGTGAGAGGGTGAAAGTTGGTGCATTGTTTATTATTTAATTAGTTCGGTTTAGGTACAATAAGGTTCACCTCTTTCTTTATTAACTCAAGAAAACCTGTCTCATTGGTGCTTGTTATGATCATAGCAAGTAAATAATCAAACACCTACTGAATTGGCCAGTACATCCACTTTAAGAAAGACTTAAACCTGTTATGGTCAAACAAGGAGGGACACCCTTCGATCCCTCCTCACTTGACTGTAACACCATGGTATCAGCTTCAGGCAGGAGGAAGCTTTTGGCCCATCTAGCCTTTCTATCCACAGTATTCCCTTGATGTATTTTAGTATTAAATGCCTCCTGCACATCCCATTGTTTTACCAATCACCCTCTCTAATGGAGAAAAATGTACCAAGTATTTCAATGAATCGTAATCAAACCATTGGATGTCAACTAAAGCAGGAGCTGTTAGGAGAAGTGACAAAACATTTGGTCAAAGAGGTAATTTTTAAGGAGGGCCTTATAGGAGAAGATGAAGAGAAATTCGGTGAGAGATTTGTGGAGCATGGGGCCTAGGTGGCTGCCAATGGTGAAGTGAAAGGGGAGGAATGTACAAGAGGTTAAAATTAGAGGAATTTGAGAATTTTGGGAGGGGGTTGTCGAGCTAGAGAAGGTTAGAAAATGGAGGAATGAGAAGGGATTTAAACACCAGGAGCCAGTGAAGGTCAAGAGCAATGGGCAAGCCATACAGTGCAGAATCATACACTGCCAGTGTCTGGGATGAGTAGAACTTTACAGAGGGTGATGGATGGGAGGTAAGGATGAGGGTTTTCACAACGACAACAACTTGCATTTATAAAGTATTGTTACAGACAGGTGGTAAGGGGTGTATGTGTTTCCCACTGTTCACCTCCCCACTGACTGCAATCTTGTTTTGTTAAAAATTATGCATTAGCCCCTGAGTGACTTTAAGGTCAAATAAACAGACAGGTTTTCTTGTGGGTTAAAAAGATAACTTTTTTTTACACAATTCCTGAAATGGTCACAACCTCAGCTATGCACGCATTCACTCACACACACAAGAATAGGTAGAGAGAAAAAGGGTAAGTAGTTCAAAGTGAGGTAGGTGTTTGTGGTTTATGGTAAATATGTTGGAACTTGCAGGAGGACAGTCTCTTTTGAAGTTGCAGTCCTGGGTGTCTGTAGTCTTGAACTTGTTGAGATGTTTGTAGATTTTCCAGTGGTTAAAATGTCAGAGTAGAGGTAGTGATCACTTTAAGTTCCCTGCTGCAGTAAGTTTAAGTATAGAAATAACAGCAGGGTTTCTTCTTGCATGGCACCCCCACCCCCTACCCCCCCACCCCACTGGCTATTCTGCTTTCTGAAGGTGTTGGTTTGATCTCTTCCATCTCTCTCTCCAGAGAGCTACCTTTTGTAGGTAAAAGTTTATCACATTAGAGATCCTGGTAGGCAACACATGGCCCTCTCCCCTGTTGTCACCACACAATGGGCTGAGAAGTGATAATCATCACTATCAATTGATGTTTGAATAGAAATCATAGGGCTGTTTCAGAGCTTATTCATTTTAGTTTGTGTTGTGAGTCCATTGTTTCTAGCATCCCCTATTAGTCTATTCATATTGATCAAAGTCATTAATATGCAGTAACTCCTTTCAGTTTCAAAGGAATTCTTCCAAGAGCTATTTCAGATGAGGCTAATGATTTTCATCTTTGCAGATGAGTTTGTGAATTTCCAATACTGGAGTAGCCACATGGTCACTACTCCATTTTGACTGTTGTTCAAGTGTCCAAGTTTTTGTGATTTAATTTTAACAGTACACTTTTCAACTTCATAATTCTTCCATTTCATTGTCTATTTAATCACAGCTCCTTCTATGCATGACAGTATCTTTAATGCAATGAACATCCCAAGTGCTTCACAGGAGTAGCAGATGGGTTTGGTAGCAGTGGAGGCAGGCAATATTATGGAAAGGGAGGTAGGTGGTCTTTGTGATGGGAAGTATATAGGGTCGGGTGTTTATTTCAGGGTTAAATAGACCAAGTTTGTGAGCAGTCTGATTCTGCCTGAGATATTGGTTAAGGAGGGGTGTGGTGAGGGTTATGGGGTTTGTGGTGGAGGCCCATGAGATCATCCCAACATTTAACTTTCTTATGGCACAGGGTGTCTCTGCTGGCAGCTGAAGGGCTGTGAAATCAGGTCTTTAATCCTCATGGGTCTGATTCATGTGTTTGTAGGCCTCACTTACATTGTAGGTTATGATAAACAAGTCTTTTGGCAAGTTTCCTTGTTTTGAGCAAGGCTCTCCCACAGCATATAGTTCACAAATAAGCCATGGGTGCACAGGGAGACTTGGGACCTGGCGATCTTGAAGGAGATGTGAGTTGCTATTGCTTTAAATACTTAGCAGATCAAGAAGCGCCTGTGGAGAGAGAAATAGAGCAATGTTTCAGGTTGAAGACGTTTTGTCAGAACTGGAACGTTGTCAATCTGTTTCTCTCTCCACACATGCTGCCTGACCTGCTGAGTATTTCCAGCATTTTCTGTTTATATTTCAGGTTTACAGCACCTGCAGCATTTTACTGTTGCAAAAGTATTTAATTTTACCTTTTTGGTTTGATGCTGATGCATTTTGCTCCATATGATCAGTTTGTTTTTCTGGATAATGTGACTCATATCCACATTTTTTTGCTTTTTCTCTCCTACCAACACTTACCTTCATTATTTTTGGTTGTTGCTCATACTTAACTCACAATTTGCAAAATGGTGAACATAGGAATTCATTTGGGTTTCTTTTGTACGAGTTAAATGAGAAAGAGCTGGTCACAGGGGATCAACAAATGGAGGTGCAAAGGAACTCCTCAGTTGTTTTGTCCTCAGCTGTCACTACCTCAGGATTTGTGCTTATTGACTGCTTCACATATTCAATAACAACAACTTATATTTAAATAGCACCTTTAATGCATCTCAAGGCACTTCACAGGAGCATTATAAAACAAAATATGACAACGAGCCATGTAGGGAGATATTAAGTCGAAAGACCAAAAGCTTGGTCAAAACGGTAGATTTAAAGGAGTGTCTTAAAAGAGGAAAGAGATGTAGAGAGGTGGAGAGGTTGAAGGAGGGAATTCCAGAGCTTAGAGCCATCAATGGTGCAGCGATTAAAATTGGGAATGCATAAGAGGCTAGAAATAGAGGAGCGCAGATATCTTGGAGGGTTTTGGGGCTGGAGGAGATTACAGAGATGGGGGGGGGGGGTGCATGGGGTGAGGCCATGGAGGGATTTGAAAACAAGGATGAGAATTTTAAAATCAAAACATTGCTTGACTGGGAATCAATGTAGGTCAGTGAACACAAGGGTGATAGGGGAATGATACTTCATGCGATTTAAGACACGAGCAGTAGAGTTTTGGATGACCTCAAGTACACAGAGGGTAGAATGTGGGAGACCAATCAGGAGTGTATTGGAACAGTCAAATCCAAAGGTAACAAAGGCATGGATGAGGGTTTCAGCAGCAGATGAGCTGAGACAGGGCGAAATTGGGCAATATTATGGATGTGGAACCAGGCGGTCTTAGTGATGATACGGATATGTGCTTGAAAGCTCATCTCGGGGTCAAACATGACACCGAGGTTGTGAACAGTCTGGTACCTAGACATGTAAGAGAAGACCCTTCTCGCTACATCAGTTGTCATAGAATGATGCCACCTGCTGCAAGGGCGAGATGAAGACCACAAGTGCCTTTTACAATCTCAGGACATCCCAAATCGCTTTACCACCAATGAAGTGTTGCCATTGTTATAATGTAGGAAACCTGGTAGCTGATTTGCACACAGCAAGCTCCCACAAACAACAATGATTTAATAACCAGATTGTTTTTTTTTTATCTTTCGTAATGTTGAGGGACAAATATTGCCCAGGACAGCAGGGAGAACTCCCCTGCTCTTCTTCAATGGTATCATGAAATCTTTTATGTCAACCCAAGAAGGCAGATTGCTTAACATCTCATCGAAAAGATGGCACCTCCGACAGTGCAGCACTCCCTTTGGTGTCATTGTAGATGATGTTATCTGGTCTTTGCAGTAGTGATACCTCAAATGGAACAGCAGGAACCAAGAAATGATTGTGTGGGTAACCATGGGTCCAAGCGTGCACCATACCATTCCATGGAATTGTGTGTTACAGCATTGTTACTGCAATGGTGACTTTATATTACAATCAGTGGATCTCCATTTTATAGAAAGTCCAGTTAGAAATATTCTCAGGTTGCTGATAAGCCAGCTGACAGATTATAGACCTGTGGAATTGATCGATCTACTCTCAGACTGGTGTGGGTGTCTGTATTGGCTGACGATTAAGTATTTTCCTCCATATCAATCATTTGCTGTAAATTCTCAGGATGATCCTGATAGATCAGCAAGAGGAATGGAGATTGGATTAACCACAGGCAAATACAGGCAGTCAAATTGACTTGAGGATAACAAAAGGCAAATACTGCAGGTACTGGAAATTTGGAATAAAAATAGAAAACCCTGGAAATACACAACACGTCAGGCAGCATCAGAGGAGAGAGAAACAGAGTTATTGGGCAAGATTTTTAGGGCTTGCCAAGACGGAACGGAGGCAGGCAGGTGAAAAAGATAGTGCTATAGGCCAGCGTGCCAGTTTCCTATCGCTGTTCCTGCTGTCAGCGAATTCCATCAGGATGGGTGAAGGTGGGCCCCAGTAACCCACCCGATTCTGCAATGAGGTCAATTAAAGTAGTTAAGGAGTTCATTGAGAGCTTGTTAAGGGCCAGTATGGGATTTCGTTGGGGGCAAATGGATTGCACGCGAGGTCAGGAGCAGACCCGTGTGTGGAGACAGCCACACACTGGGGAGCCAGTCATGGTTGCACCATCAACTGAGATGGGCCCATAAAAAAGAGCATGGCTGAGTGGGGCACACTTGTGCTATCCGGTGTGCACAGGGTACAGGGAGAGTGGTCTGTTTGCACTTGGGCAGTGCAGGAGGTCATCACCATCCTGGCATCACGGAGGCATAAGAGAAGCAAGTAAGGCTTCCAGATATAATAGAGCATCCAGCTGAGTGCAAATTAGGCTGCAGTTAGCAATGAGAGAGCAACTCTCAAATCTTGGGTCTCCTGGTGATGAGGATCAACATCCTTAGCAGGAGATGTATCACTCCGGGCATGAGCAGGGCACTGGAGAGGGAGGAGGGCAGGAACGCAACCGAGGCCATACCCTTAGCATAGGATCAATCACCAAAGACGGAAGTACCTGGACATGTCGGAGACCCAGTGTTGCAGGAGACTGACACTCGAGAAAGATCGGCACTGAGATTTATGTCCTCGTCACGGAAGGCCTCACACCTTACAGCACAGGTCTCAATGCACTGCTAGTAGCTGTCAAAATTGCTGTGGCCTTGAACTTCTTCACCTCTGGCTCCTTCCAAAAATCAGCTGTGGACCTTTGTGTCATCTTGCAAATGGCTGCACACCACTGTATCTCGCAGGTCATTGAGCCCTATTTGCGAGAGCTGGACAGTACAATCAATTCTAGACAGATGGGGCCTCACAGGTACAAAGGGCAGTGGGTTTTGCCTCTATCACTGGATTCCCTCAGATACAAGGCATCATCAATTGCATCCATGTGGTCATCAAGGCACTGACTGACCACCCAGTATGATTTATCAACAGAAAGGGCTTCCACTGCTTCACTGTTTAACTGGTCTGCAACCACAACAGGAGCTGCCTGCATTTGTGCACTTGCTATGCTGGCAGCTGCTATGACTCCTTCATTTTCCAGCAGTCCAGGTTGCCGCAGCTCTTCATTCCACCCCCCAAAGTGGATTCTAGGGGACAAGCGTTACCCGTGAAGAGAAGGCTACTCACCCCTTTATGACCCCAAGATGGAGGCACAGAGGTGCTACAACTGAAGTCATTTGCTCACAAGGATCACCATCGAGCAGACCATCAAGCTTCTGAAGATGTGGTTCCGGTGCTAGAATCAGTCGGGTGGTGCCCTGCAGCACACTCCTGCAAGGGTCTTGGTCATTGTGTTAGTCTTTGTTTTTTAATTATTCATGGGATGAGGGTGTTGCTGGCCAGGACAGCATTTATTTCTCATCCCTAATTGTCCTTGAGAAGGTGGTGGTAAGCTTCCTTCTTGAACCGCTGCAGTTCATGTGGGTTAGGTACACCCATTACAAAAGCCTATTCACCTCCCTACAGTCAATTGACTGATTGACTATATCTCCTCATGGATGGTTAATGAGGCAAACTCTCCAGTGGTTCTAGGCCTGGTCTTCATAGCCATTGCAGAATGAGTACTATTATATTAAAGAAATAGATAGCTGTTCAACCTAGTAAGCTTATTCTCACAGTACTGAACCAAAATGGAAGACATTTAGCCTGCGCTCTTTCTCTTTCTGTTGCCACCATTGATTCAGAGATTGGAGATCTTAATAACTCTTAACCTTGGCCCAGATATATCATAAGGCATGAGAGGTGATCAACAATGTTTAAATATCCAAATCCAGATTTGTGATCCAGTGGGTTGTGTTGGAAGAGCCTTGGTGTATATCTCAGATGCCACCAGCAAGCAATCATCGTGGGCACTGAGGTACAATGTGGTCTGTAGTTTGTGACTGTCATTCACAGTCACTTTTCTGGAACTTAGTTCGGAGGTTGGAAGGGATTGGGATGGGAGCTCGTATGAGGTCTGGAAACCAAGAAGAGTGGGTTTCCTGCAGGTCCTGTCAAATTTAACAGCAAGAACTGATTAGTATTTTTGTCTCCATTTCCCAGTGGTAGCCAGCCAGATTGAGAGAGTGGATGGCGGTTGGACGGGTAGGCCTTTGGCACGAGGCAACAGAAGGAAATGGAAATGAGAGAGGGAGGGAGGGATCAGAGACATCAGGGGACCATCAAAAGAGTCAGGGATGGAGGAGGTTGGAGGACTCAGGGAGGGGGAGATTGGAGACCTGGGGGAGGGATCAGATGGGTTGGTGACAAGGTGGGGAGATTGGAGGCCTCAGTGGGGGGAGACTGGAAGGGTTGGGGGAGATTATAAGGGTCAGGGAGAGGTTGCAAGGGTTGGGGAAGAGATTGGAAGGGTGGAGTAGGAACATAGGAACAGGAGTAGGCCATTTAGCCCATCGAGCCTGCTCCACCATTCAATACGATCATGGCTGATCATCGGGGTGATCAGAAGATTCGGGGGTCGGGGAACAGATTGGAAGGTTTGGGGGAGAAATCAGAAGGGTCAGGGAGAAATCAAAAGGTCAGGGGAGATTGGGAAAGAAGGGGAAACGTTTGGAAGTGTGGGGTGAGATTGGAAGAGTTGGGGGAAGTTTTGATGGGTTGGGATGAAGATTGGAAGAGTTGGGGTATGGGGCTCTGATCAAAGGGTAAGCAGGTAAGCTGGATCCAGCAGATAAGTGGAAAGGCATTTATCTCCTGGATCCAGCAAACCTCTTCTCCCTCTATCCGATGAGTTTCCTGAGGCTTGCAAAGCTGGGAGAAAATGGAAGGAATTTTAACCCTTGAAATGGGCAGATTTGTAAAAATGCAAAAAATATGAACCCAATATCAGATTTAAAATTTACATTTGATCTAGCAGCAACTGCCATTTGCGGAAAAGATTTCCAAACTTCTACTACTCTGTGCGTAGAAATGTTTCCTAACTTCACCCCTGAAAGATCTGGCTCCAATTTTTAGACTATGCCTCATAGTCCTAGACTTCCCAATCCACAGAAATAGCTTCTCTCTATCCACCCAATTAATCCCCTTAATATCTTGAAAACTTCTATTAAATCACCCCATAACTTTCTAAATTCAGGCAATACATCCTTAGTTTATATCTTCTTGCCTCACATTTTAATCTTTGGAATCCAGATTTCACTCTTGTAAATCTATGCTGCACTCCCTCCTAGGCCACTATATAATGTGGTGCCCAGAACTGCTCATGGTACTCCAGGTGTGGTCTAATCAGGGCTTGGCATAGATGAAACATGACTTCTAACTCCTTATATTTTAGTCCTGTAGATATAAAGGCCAGCATTCCATTAGCCTTTTTGGTTATTTTCTGCACCTGTTCATGACATTTTTATAATCTGTATGCATGGACCTTGAAGTCTTTCTGGGATTTCACTGTTTCTAGATTTTCACCATTTAGAAAGTACACTGTTCTGTCCTTTTTAGGTCCGAAGTGGATAATTTCACACTTGCCTACATTGAAATCCATTTGCCACAGTTTTGCTCATTTATTTGATCTACTAATATCTCTTTGTTTCCATCTACACTGCTTACAATGTTTCCTATCTTTGTGTTATCGGGAAACTTGGATTGTGGCTCTCTATCCCATCCCAGTTGTTAATAAATAAGGTGAATATTTGAGGCCCCCAACACAGAACCTTATGGAACACCACTAGACGCATCCTGCTAGTTAGAGTACCTGCCCATTATCCCTACTCTCTACCTTTTGGTGCTCAGTCAATTTCCTAAGCATGTCAATAATTTGCCTTCAATTCCATGAATTTCAATTTTATTTAATTATGAGGGACTTTATCAAGTACCTTCTGGAAGTCCATATATGTAACAACTATAGACATTCCCCTGTCCACTACTTTAGTCAATTCTTCAAAAAATCCAATCAAGTTCATCAGGCATAACCTTCTCTTTTCAAATCTATGCTGGCTTTCTCTGATCAGCTGAAAACTTTCAAGGTCTTTCAAGGTATTCTATCCTTAATTATAGACTTAACAATTTTACGACAACAGATGTTGGGCTAACTGATCTATAATTTCCTGATTTCCCTCTGTTTCCTTTCTTAAATATCAATTTTCCAATCTAAAGGAACAGTTCCCGAATTGAGAAAACTTTGGAAGATTATAGTTAGGGCATCTGCAATGTTCTTACCTACTTCCTTTAAAACCCTGGATGGAAACCACGAGGTCCTAGGGATTTGTCACACTTTAGTGCCATTATTTTCTATATTACTGCTATTTTGCTAACATTAATTTTGGTGAGTCGCTGCCCCTGATTCAATATTAGTTTCCTTGGGATGTCTGGCATTCTGACCTCTTCCTCTAAATACTGATGCAATGTAATTATTCAGCAAATCCTCCATTTCCTTATTTGCATTTACAATATCATGGTTCACAGTTTTCAAGAGGCCAATATTGCTCCTGATCACCCCCTGTTTCCTAATATAATTGTAAAATATTGTCTTGCTTTTAATATCCCCAGCAAGTTTCTTTTCATGCTCACTCTTTGTAACACTTATTAGCTATTTTATCACATTTCTATTTTTTGCATTTTGTCTGCTTTTCTTTTAGTTTTATAGAATCATGGAAAGTTTACAGCACAGAAAGAGGCCACTTGTTGTCTCTTACCTCTTTTGTTTTCCATCACTATTTTTTTGGCAATTACCTCCTGTCCAAATACCAGGAACTCACCTCTGATACTCATATTGATCATGTTCAGTCCATTAGTGGGAATTAGTAATACAAGAAGGACATGCACTTATATGGCACCTTTCACAATGTCAAGGTGTCCCAAAGTGCTTTATAGCCAACCAAATACATTTGTAGTGTCATCTCTATTGTAATGTAGGAAACTCAGCAGCCAATTTATACACTGCAAGCTCCCACAAACAGCAATGTGATAATGACCAGGTCATCTGTTTTTGTGATGTTGATTGAAGGATAAATATTGACCAGGCTATCAGATATGACTCCCCAGCTCTTGTTCAAAGGAGCATCAAAGGATCTTTTACATCTACTTGAGAAGGCAGATAGGACTTCAGTTTAATGCCTCATCAGAAAGATAGCAGTTCTGGCAGTATTCCTTCGTCAATTTGAACTTTCATGCTCAAGCTCCAGAGTATGACTTTAATGCTTGACCTTCAGACTTTGAGGTGAAAGTGTTGCCAACTGAGCCACGAATGGCATGTGGCTCCCTGTGTTATTTTATGCAGGTCAAGACACAGGTACTTCCTCAGGGCAACTAGGAATAGGCAATACATACCAGCAATGCCTAGATACTGAGAATGAAAAAAAAACACTTGTTATGACCCAGGTTGGAGAACAAAGAACAAAGTACAGTACAGCACAGGAACAGGCCATTCGGCCCTCCAAGCCTGCGCCAATCTTGATGCCTGCCGAAACTAACACCTTCTGCACTTCCGGAGCCCATATCCCTCTATTCCCTTCCTATTCATATATTTGTCAAGATGTCTCTTAAACGTCGCTATCGTATCTGCTTCCACCACCTCCCCTGGCAGCAAGTTCCAGGCACTCACCACCTTCTGTGTAAAAAACATGCCTCGCACATCCCCTCTAAACTTTGCCCCTCGCACCTTAAACCTATGTCCCCTAGTAACTGACTCTTCCACCCTGGGAAAAAGCTTCTGACTATCCACTCCGTCCATGCCGCTCATAATTTTGTAAACCTTATCATGTCGCCCCTCCACCTCCGTCGATCCAGTGAAAACAATCCAAGTTTTTCCAACCTCTCCTCATAGCTAATGCCCTCCAGACCAGGCAACATCCTGGTAAACCTCCTCTGTACCATCTCCAAAGCCTCCACGTCCTTCTGGTAGTGTGGCGACCAGAATTGCACGCAAATTCTAAGTGTGGCCTAACTAAGGTTCTGGACAGCTGCAGCATGACTTGCCAATTTTTATACTCTATGCCCCGACCGATGAAGGCAAGCATGCTGTATGCCTTCTTGACCACTCTATTGACCTGCGTTGCCACCTTCAGGGAACAATGGACCTGAACACCCAAATCTCTCTGCACATCAATTTTCCCCAGGACTTTTCCATTTACTGTATAATTCACTCTTGAATTGGATCTTCCAAAATGCATCACCTCACATTTGCCCTGATTGAACTCCATCTGCCATTTCTCTGCCCAACTCTCCAATCTATCTATATTCTGCTGTATTCTCTGACAGTCCCCTTCACTATCTGCTACTCCACCAATCTTAGTGTCATCTGCAAATTTGCTAATCAGACCACCTATACTTTCCTCCAAATCATTTATGTATATCACAAACAACAGTGGTCCCAGCACGGATCCCTGTGGAACACCACTGGTCACACGTCTCCATTTTGAGAAACTCCCTTTAACTGCTACTCTCTGTCTTCTGTTGCCCAGCCAGTTCTTTATCCATCTAGCTAGTACACCCTGGACCCCATGCGACTTCACTTTCTCCATCAGCCTACCATGGGGAACCTTATCAAACGCCTTACTGAAGTCCATGTATATGACATCTACAGCCCTTCCCTCATCAATCAACTTTGTCACTTCCTCAAAGAATTCTATTAAGTTGGTAAGACATGACCTTCCCTGCACAAAACCATGTTGCCTATCACTGATAAGCCCATTTTCTTCCAAATGGGAATAGACTGCACCCTTCCTATTCCTGAGCTCCACCCATATTGCCTCGCTGCATGACCTCTCTGAGGTGTCCTCCCGCAGTACAGCTGTGATATTCTCCTTAACCAGTAATGCAACTCCTCCACCCCTTTTACATCCCCCTCTATCCCGCCTGAAGCTTCTAAAGCCTGGAACATTTAGCTGCCACTCCTGCCCTTCCCTCAACCAAGTCTCTGTAATAGCAACAACATCATATTTCCAAGTACTAATCCAAGCTCTAAGTTCATCTGCCTTACCTGTTATACTTCTCGCATTGAAACAAATGCACTTCAGACCACCAGTCCCGCTGTGCTCAGCAACATCTCCCTGCCTGCTCTTCCTCTTTGTCCTACTGGCCTTATTTACTATGTCCTCCTCATTTACTTCACTAGGTGTCCTACTGCTCTGGTTCCCACCCCCCTGCCACACTAGTTTAAACCCTCCCGAGTGACGCTTGCAAACCTTGCAGCCAGGATATTCGTGCCCTTCCAGTTTAGATGCAACCCATCCTTCTTGTTCAGGTCCCATCTGTCCCTGAAGAGAGCCCAATGGCCCAGATATCTGAAACCCTCCCTTCTACACCAGCTGCTGAGCCACGTGTTTAGCTGCACTATCTTCCTATTTCTAGCCTCACTGGCACATGGCACAGGGAGTAATCCAGAGATTACAACCCTAGAGGTCCTGTTTTTTAACTTACTACCTAACTCCCTAAACTCCCCCTGCAGGACCTCATCACTCTTCCTGCCTATGTTATTGGTACCGATGTGTACCACAACCTCTGGCTGTTCACCCTCCCCCTTCAGAATGCCCTCTGTCCGTTCAGAGACAGAGAAGTGCATGATCTTTCTCTAGTTCCCCTGCTCCACTGGTCACATCGTACATTTAATGTTTTACCCAGTTACCGATACCAATTAAATACTTTATCTATATTAATGTCAGAATAAAAATCCACCAACCAGGTTTCTTTAATAAACAACAGTTTGCTGATTTATTATCAAATAAGACTTATTCAATAAAGATGCAAAGTTTATTAACACACAGGTTGAAATGCAAAAGTATAAATATCTACCCTTTTAAAATATCCTAACAAAAATATCCTAACACACACACATACCGGTTAAAGAAAAAATAAAGAAAAATGAAAAAAAAAATTGCTCTGCAGAAATTAACTTTTAAACAAAATACTTTGGCCAAGTTATTGTAAATTCTTGAAGAAAAAGGATAAGATATGGAATGTTCTAGATGTTCCTTTTAGTCTGGCATCCAGGTACATGTAGACAGCTGTCACCGGGATCTTTCTGGAGCAGTTTTGTTCTGGAGATGTCAATGAGTAGTCTTGCAGGCTTTTCAGGAGAATTACTGCATCAGTGGGTTTAGCTATCACACTGGATTTGCAGAAGATTTGTCAATTTGGAACAGGATGAGTTGGATGGCTTATCTCATCGCAAATTATATCCCAACTGACCTCTAAAAAACTTCCGAAAACAAAACCAAAACTCTTGACAACCATAAATCCAGACTTGTGACTTCTTTAAGTCCAAACAGTTCCATAGTCCATAAGGCTCTGGCTGTTTACTTAGCTTAAGACATGTGACTTCCAGTAAGTGTTTTCTTAAACAAAGTCCCAAGTGTCCTTCCAGTGACCCTTTTAAAAACCAAGTCCAGGCATCTTCTCAGGTATTTTCCACAGTCTTTTAAACATAAGTCCTAAAAAAAAAAGAAGCACCTTAATAACACACTGTATAAGCTAAGAGTGGATTCAGCAAAGGAACATTATTATTTCCAGTTAGCAATCTTGGTCCTAAAATTCAGACTGTCAATGAATTCAGAGTTTGTTAGAATATTTGACTCTTAGAATGAAACTGAAATGCCTAGAGGAGCTTAAGTCACTTGAGTAGAAGTTGTACCCCAGATGACTAATCCATCTCTGCCATACATAACAGTGAAGAAGGAGGGAAAATCACAAAGGTGTCCAATTAGTATAAACATTATCACCTCAGTAACCATCAGGTACCAGATTTACATTGGGATTCTCTTACTTGCCTGAAGAAAGATTTTCAGTAGATCTCTTCTTGAGTTCAGTGACATCAGGCCCTCCCAAAAGCTTTCTTTCACCTTTCGTAAATAGCGGAGTTAACACACTCTGGTGAGTTGAGCATAAAATCTAGGCTGACAATCCACTCTTGGAAATGTTTTCTTCAGATGAGATGTTAAAAACTGAGGTCACCATCTGCCCTCTCAGGTTAAAAGATCCCATGGCATTCCTTTGAAGAAGAGCAGGCAGTCCTCCTCAGTGTCCTCAGCAATATTTATCCCTCAAATATTATCATTAAAACAGAATATCTTGTCATTTGTCACCTCTATGGTTCTATGATCACATTGTTGCTTGTAGGACCTTGATGTATACAAATTGGCTGCCCCATTTCCTACATAACAGTGACTACACTTCAAAAAAAGTACTTAAAAAGAGAATAAATAGGAACGGGAGTAGGCCATTCTGCTTTTCGAGCCTGTTCCGCCATTCGATATGATGAAGGCTGATCTTCGATCCCAATTCCACATTCCCACACATACTACATTGGCTGTCGAGCACTTTGGGATGTCCTGAGATTATGAAAGGTGCTATATAAATGCAATTCTTTTGTTTCTATTCTTCCTTACCATCTGCATTTAATTTATTATACAGACTCAAATTTTAACTGTGTAGTTGTTAATAATTGATTAAGGGGCTAATTACCTTGAAATAACACATATGAGGCAAAGGTAAAAAAAATTGACTTTAAATAAATAAATAGACCCAATAGGATATATTTAAAAATTGAGTGGTAGAAGAAACTAAATTAACATTTTTTGAGATTCAATTAGCACTAAAGATAAATAAGTAACTGCTAGATAAACATTAAATGAATAAATAATTATAGGATTGAAAATGGAGCAGAGGCAGTCTGTGGGAATTTGCTGACAATGAGACTATCACAGATTGACACATCTGTAGGAAATGTCTCTGCCTCGAGACACTCCACCTCAGAATCATTCAGTTGGAGTGCGAGTTCGAGACACTCTGCTGCATAAGGGAGGGGAGGAATATCTGCACAGTTTATTCCTGAACACAGTCATACCAAGTAGAGAGATACACGAACAGTAAGAGAAGTGTGACTTGCAGGAAAGATAAAGGGAACCTAATAACGGCAGAGTAAGAGGAACCACGGAAACTGGCCCTGTCCAACTGGTATGGTGCATTTGCTATCTGCGAGGTTAAGGATAGAAGTTGTAGGGAGGATTACAAGAATGCTAACCATGGCACCATGGAGCAGGAGACAGTCTGAATGTGAGGAGCAGAATAGAAAGGTTGCCATTATAGCTGGTTCAATAATCACAGAATCACAGAATGGTTACAGCACAGAAGGAGGCCATTCACCCATCGTGTCTGCACTAGTTCTTCGAAGGAGCGATTTACTTTAGTGCCACACCCCCGCATTCTCCCTGTAGCCCTGCACATTCTTCCTTTTCAGATAAGAATCCAATTCCCTCTTGAATTCCCTCCACCACACTCTCGAGCAGTGTATTCCAGATCCTAACCACTCGCTGTGTGAAAAAGTGTTTCCTCATGTCGCTTTTGCTTCTTTTGTCAATTACCTTAAGTCTGTGCCATCTTGTTCTCGATACTTCCTCTCTCTCTACACTGTTCAGATGCTCATGATTTTGAATACCTTTATCAAATCTCCTCTCCTCTTCTCCAAAGGAAACAGTCCCAACTTCTCCAATCTATCTACATAACTGAACTTCCTCATCCCTGGAGCCATTTTTGTGAATCTTTTCTGCACTCTCTCTAATGCCTTCATATCTTTCCTAAAGCGTGGCACCCAGAACTGGACACAATACTCCTGTTGAGGCCAAGCTAGTGTTTTATTCAAGCTTAACATAAATTCCTTGTTTTTGTTCTCTATGCCCCTCTTAATAAATCCTAAGACACTGTATGCTTTATATTTATATTACATTTTTATATTTAGAGATGCAGCACTGAAACAGGCCCTTCGGCCCACCGAGTCTGTGCCGACCAACAACCACCCATTTATACTAACCCTACAGTAATCCCATATTCCCTATCACCTCCCTACACTAGGGGCAATTTACAACAGCCAATTTATCTATCACCTGCAAGTCTTTCGGATGTGGGAGGAAACCGGAGCACCCGGTGAAAACCCATGCAGACACAGGGAGAACTTGCAAACTCCGCACAGGCAGTACCCAGAATCGAACCAGGGTCCCTGAAGCTGTGAGGCTGCGGTGCTAACCACTGCGCCACTGTGCCGCCCAAACCACTCCCTCAACATGCCCTTCCACCTTCAATGATTTATGCACACATACCTCCAGGTCCCTCTGCTCCTGCACTCGCTTTAGAATTGTACCCTTTATTTTTTATTGTCTCCCCACATTCTTCCGACCAAAATGAATCACTTCACACTTCTCTACATTAAATTTCATCTGCCACTTTTCCACCCAATCCGCTATGTCCTTTTGAAGTTTAACACTACCTTTCTCACAGTTCACAGTCCTTTAGGGAAGGAAATCTGCCGTCCTTACCAGGTCTGGCCTACAGCAATGTGGTTGACTTTCAACTGCCCTCTGAAATGGCCCAGAAGGCCACTCAATTGTCAAGAGCAATTAGGGATGGGCAACAAATGCTGGCCTTGACAGCGACACCCCCATGCCTTGAAAGAATTGTAAAAAAACAATGCTTCCAACTTTCATTACATCCGCAAATTTTGAAACTGTGCCCTGTATACCAAGGTCTAGGTTATTAATATATATCAGGAAGAGCAAGGGTCCTAACACCGATCACTGGCAACTCCACGACAAACCTTCCTCCTGCCCAAAAAACATCCATTAATCATTACTCTCTTTTCCTTGTCCCACAGGCAATTTCATAACCACGTCGCTACTGTCCCTTTTATTCCATGAGCTATATATTTGCTCACAAGTCTGTTGTGCAGCACTTCTTCAAATGCTTTTTGGAAGTCTATGTACATCACATCCACAACATTACCCTGAAAAACGTTCTCTGTTACCTCATCAAAAAACTCTAGCAAGTTAGTTAAACACAATTTACCCTTAACAAATCTGTGCTGGTTTTCCTTAATTAACCCACATTTGACCAGCTGACTATTATTTTTGTCCCAAACTATCACTTCTAGAAGCTTCCCTACCACCAAAGTTAAACTGACTGGCCTGTAGTTTCTGGGCTTATCTTTGCACCCTTTCTTGAACATAGGTGTAACATTTGCAATTCTTCAGTCCTCTGGCACCACCCCTGAGTCTAAGGAAGACTGAAAAATGATGGCCAGCATCTCTGCTATTTCTACTTTCACTTCCCTCAGTATCCTTGGATGCATCTCATTCGGTCTTGGCACCTTATCCACTTTTAAGTACAAACAGCCTATCTAATACTTCTTCCTTGGTAAAGACAGATGTAAAATATTCATTTAATACCTCCGTGCATAAATCCCTTTATTGGTCCCTAATCTGGGGATGGATAGCATCCACTGCAGTCATGATCAAGAGTTCTAATGCCTTTGTTGCCTACCTGGTGCCAGGGTAAGGAATATCTCAAAGATGCTGGTAAGAGACCTGGAAAGGGAGGATAAAGTACCAATTGTCATGGTCCAGGCTCTGGGGACTGCACCTCAGGAAGGATATATTGGCCTTGGAGGTAGTGTAGTGCTGATTCACCAGGAAAACTGGGCTGAAAGAATGAAGTTATGAGGCAAGATTGAATACATAAGGCTTGTATTCTCCTGAATATAGCAGATTGTGGGGTGATCTAATTGAGATATTTAAAATGATTAAATATTTCATAATGTAGCTAGAGAGAAATTATTGTCTGGAACAAGGGGCATAATCTTAAAATTAGGGCCAGCCCATTCAAGGCAGATGTCAGAAAACCTCTTTTCCCACAAAGGCTAGTGGAAATCTGGAATTTTCTCTCCCAAAAAGCTGTTAAGGATGGAGGTCAATTGAAGATTTCAACACTGAGATTTTTTGATTCCATGATAGTTTTTTTTTGGGTAGGGTATTAAGGGTTATGGAACCAAAGTGAGTAGGTGGAGTTAAGGTATACATTAGCCATGATCTAAATGAACGGTGGAACAGGTTTGAGGTGCTGAATGGCCCACTCCTGTTCCTATGTTCCTTCCTATGTTTCTATGCTCATACCAGTGATAGAGGTTGAAACAGGGAGGAGATCTTGTTGAGGGAGTATCAGGACCGTGGAGCTAAATTAAAAAGCAATAACTTGGGGTTAGTAATCACAGGATTATCACACAAACCATGTGCTAATTGGCATGGGGACAAATAGATCAGCAATGTGTGGGCATGGCTGAAAGTCTGGCGTGAGAAAGAGGGGTTCTATTTCATGGGACACTGACAGCAGTACTGGGGCAGGGAGGAGCTGTTTCACTGGGATGGGCTATACTTGAACTGGCGGGGACCAAGGTCCCAGTTGAAAGGATAAATACAGCTGCAGGAAAGACTTTGGGCCAGATTTTTGGGGTCAGAAACCCGATGCCCAGAGCATTACCAGGTCTTAATCCGGATGCAGCGCTACTTTTAAATGCAAACTCAGTAATTGGCCTGGGACCAAGTCTGGCTTCCAGCATTCTGGAGGTGGGAACAGGTAGGTGACTGCAATTTTTAAAGGTGAGCGGCAGCCATCACTGGGCTTGCTGTTACATTGCAGCTGCATCACCAGGGAGCTTGGAAGCCCTGTTTTGGCATGGGCATGCATCTCTGGATAGCATCCCAATTTTCTGATGCCTCTCTGGAGGCTCTTGTTGGTGATGTCTCTGAGAGGAAAGAGCTGTTTTACCCAGCCTCAGGGAGGAGGAATCCCTCCAGTGAGAGCAAGAGGGCGTGAATGGAGGTGGCCATGGAGGTTAGCCACTGGGGACCCATAGGAAGGACCTGGGTGCAGTGCAGAAAAAGGTTCAATGACCTATTGCGGCCTGGTAAGGTGAGTGGCCAGTGGCGCCCAGTTCATTGAGCACCAAATCTTTAAGCACCAGAATGCATGTGAGCTGACCTCGTGTAATGTCCATAGATCTCCCTCTCATTCTCATAATAAGAGAAGGCTCGGTACACAGAGACCCTCATATATGGGGCAATGTTCAGATGGGGACATCATTGAGGGGGACATCACTGATGGGGACATCAGCCCACTTGAATGTCATGCCTGAAGAGATGAGAGAGGGCAGCATATTTATGGATCATTTTCCACTCACCTTGCAGGAGAAGAGAGCCCATAATAAAAGGGAAATGGCCAGAATAAGAGATGGAGTGGCCCAGCTCCACACTCTAACATCAGTGGAGGAGTTGGCACTGGAGATCGCCAGGGTGTCGTCGACGGTATTCAGCAGGAGATGGCGAGATGGGAGGCCAGGAGCAACAGGGGTTATTGGATAGCTCTTTCTTGAGGTGAAGGGCATGGAGGGGAATGTGAACTGTTGATCTAAGACTGCTGTCATATAAGGACAGGATGTGCTAGGGCACTTGTTGATTAGGACCACTTCTCATTACCATTCTCTTGTGTCTCCCACAGGGACAGTTGTGGAGAAGCTTCTAAAGGAACTTACCATATTGGTGCCGACATCAACAGCTGGGGGAAATTCATGGAACCTGCACCATCACATCCCACCTCAGCACCCTCCACCAGCACAGATACACTCACTGCAATTGGGCAACAGACTAGCGTATAGAGGGGAGCACTGGGTGAACCACACATCATGCATGAACAGGTGGAGTAGGGTGAGGCAGAGTCAGCTGTGGGCAGTTCCCCTCACAAGACGGAGGATGGACAGAGCAATACTTCGCTGGGCGAAGATGCTGGGCTTCGGGTGTCACAGACAAGGAGGGCCTTCCTGGACAACCAGATGCAGATAAGTTCCCATTTGTCAGAGTTCCATGAAGCCTTGAAGAACTATGGGCAGGCAATGGAGGAGCCTATGCAGTGCTTGTGCTCCATCATGACCCAGGGTTTCGATCGCATGAGCTCCTCCATTCAGAGATTGGCAACTTCTGGGAGAGCCAAATGTAGCATCGCTCTATGTGGGTGCAGGAGCAACATGCTGATACGCACAGAAAGAATGAGATTCTCTGCAGCACAGACCGCTGAGTGTTGCTGATGGCGCTGAGATGCACAGAGTGGATGCCAGCTGCATCCCAGCCGATGCCTGCTTCCAGTATTCATGGATGCCAGGAAAGGGCTGAGAAAGGTCCAGCGACAGGCGATGGAGCAACTCCTCAGGGGGCTCTGGTGTCACCCTTCAACCCCTCGCCCCTCCGACTCAGGAGCTATTTGTTTGCCAGGGTCCTGTGACAGAGGTTCGGCCTGCCAGGACGCAGCCTGTAGAGGGGTCCTCATGGGCACCTCTAAGACCAAGACAGAAACCAAAGGCATCTCAGCCGATGGCAAAGTAGAGCAGTGTGTCTCCACCTCATCCTTTGCCGCAGGGCGAGCACCCAGTAGAAGTGTAAGGGAGAAGAAGGCCCACTTGAGTTTTCTGGGTGCTACTGAGCAAATGTTTCTGTCTTTTCATATGCCTCACAATATAAATTGTTGTCAACACTCTGATCGGTGTGTTGTTGATGTCTGCTCTCCAAAGGGTGTTGTGGCCATTGTGGCACTGGTACCAGGGGACTGGAGATCTGAGACTGCTATGTGCCCATGCTTTTCAACGTTGGACATCGGCTCATGAAGGAAAGTTCCAGCTGCATGTTCATGGCTACCTAAGGGACCTCGCAGTTAGAGGTCAAAGTGACATAATAGTTCTGTATGCTGGAAGATGAGCAATGGACTGCTCAGCTGTAAGGGTTTGGTGGAGGTCAGGTGAAGTGTTGCTGAATCAGTGTGGCCATTGTTGCCATTCCAGCATTCAGTTCACCCTAAGTTCTGGGATGGCATGGCCAGACGCCCTCCGCTTCCCGCTCCCCGGCTGCCTTGGGAGTGAACTGTTCCCCCTCTTCTTGCCCAGTCCTCCTCTTCTTGCCCAGTCCTCCTCTGCGGTAGAGTGCATTCCAGTTCCTCCTCCTCATCCATCGCCAGGCCTCTTTGCATTTCCATGTTGTGCAGGACACAGCAGACGACCACGATATGGGACACTCTGGCTGGCTCGTACTGGAGGGCACCATCCGATCGCTCAAGGCAACGGAAGCGTGTCTTCGGGAGGCCAAATGTCTGCTCTATGAAGGTCCGCATTAGTAGATGGCTCTGGTTGTAGTGCCTCTCTCCATCCATGTCTGGGTGCAGTACAGGTGTCAGGAATCACCTCCTCAGAGAATAACCCTCATCCCCCAGCAGCCATCCATGGAGTCAGGATGTGGGCCAGAAGAGGTGCAGCACCCATGACTCTCGAAAGATAAAGGAGTCACGACAGCTGCCCGGGAACTGGGTGCAGACCTGCAAGATTCACTTCCTGTGGTCATAGACCACAGGACATTCAGTGAGTGGTAGCCCGTTCTGTTCAGGAATCGGACTGGCTGGTGTGCCAGTTCCTTGATGTCTATTTGGGTGCAATCGATGACCCCCTGGACCTGACGGAATCCATCGATGGCAACAAAGCCCAAATCCCTCTGTGCTACTTTCAGGATTCAATTTAATCCAACAAAGGTGACTTGTCCGTGACTACAACAAACCACTATGGGTACAGGTATATGTTGGTTATAAGTGTAGCAGATTTATTAAGTAGTTTATATTCAGTGCAAAGAAGTAATACTTAAAGACAATAGTCACAATCTGTTCCTCAGAACCTCGGCGGTAGCCCTCCGAGTGACTGTAATGCACTCTCTCTTTCTCTTGCTGTGTTCTGTTGACTGAGGATTCTCTTCTTTCTTCCTCAGGATTTTTCGTACTGCTTCTCATGTTCAACAGCCGTTCTTTACTCGCCTTTTTTGACCATCAGGCCACTTTGTAATTTGCCCATTTGCTGGTCCAGGTCCTGTGTTGCTAGTTACTACCCTATTTTGAGGTTTAATCATAAAACATTTTGCCAATAATTGAGATAAAAACCTATGAAGAGTTCTATTCATTATGGCTGTTATCTCTTTGGACAGTATGTATTTGTACAGAAAGTGATTCTTTTTTAGCCACGTTAATGAACGTTATTCGGGTCACAAAACATTTACTGCTGGCTTTGTGTCACAGTGAATTACAAAATTCTACTGACATGCAGTTTCTTACAAGCTTAAGACTTAGTTTTTAAACTTAATACTCTTTAAATAAAATCTCATTGTTTCTAGCATGATTCTTAATTCATTAATTACCACTCCATCAAGGTTCATTGCTTTGTAATCATTGTTTTCTTGATGGGTTACTACTTAATACATTAATTTGATTAATACAGTTGCTGATACAAGACACAAAAATGACTTCTTTGATCACGTGTTAGCATTACGAAAGCTTACTTGACCTTGTTAGTTATTACAGAGGATACAGTGTAAAAATGGTCAAGTTAAGCTAAAACTCAGCTACACAAACCTACTTACAACAAAGCCCAAATCCCTTTGTGCCTGCACTGGTCCAACTGTGTTAAAGTGCTTGCAGTCCCCCACCTTCCTGAATATGGCATCAGTGCCCTGTTTGATGGCATGATGAGCTGTCAATTGCTGATATCACCTAGGTCTGTGGCTGATCCCTGGAATGAGCCAGTTGCATAGATGTTCAGGGCAATGGAGATCTTGATGGCTGCAGGTAAGGGACTGCCCTAGGGACCGTGAGGCCTCAGGTCATTGTGGATCGGAGCACAAATGGCAGAGACCATCTGCCTGAATAGGTACAGCTTCCTATGACACCGGTGCTCTGTTATTTGCAGGTAGCTGACTCTTGGGCTGTGCACCCGATGTCTTGGTCGCACCTTTCTCCACTTGAGCCCCACGCTGTGCGCCTTTGGCCTCCTGCTATCCTGGAGGCTGCATCTGCTGAAGCTCATCCTGGCCACTCTGTCCAGTGTCACAGTAGTCTCTTCCCATCTAACTTCCCTCAGCTGGGCTTTGTGCGGCCACCAGGCCTTCCCCTGCCAACTCCAGCTGCTCCAGTGATGCCAGCGGGCTCACATCCCTCTCTGGTTTCCTGCCACTTACCAATGAGAAATGCAACTCTTGCAGTCACAGCAGCAGCTACTCTGAGGCACATCTGAAGCAGCTGAGCTTTATTTGCTGCCTCTGCTTTATTTTAATCAGCCCTTCCCATAGTCCTCATGGCCTTCCACACTGTTCACGCCTTCACAACACTGTTGTATTCCCCACATGGTGCCTTCTCCATTCAAAGCCATTAAAAATTGTGCATTGAAATGACAAGCCTGTTAATGAGCTCTTTAATGAGCTCAACAGGTAATTAATTGGATGTGGTCACCCGACCTGTTCCCTCCCTGTGGCTGAAGTTTAAAAATAGGATCTCGTTCCGGAGGTGGCGGGAGCCAGAGTCACTCTCCAAGACCATGATCTTCAAATTGTTCTGGCTGCCGTCCCTGCTCTCAGATGGGATTGAAAATCCAGAACAAAAACAAGAAATGCTGGAACCACTCAGCAGGTCTGGCAGCATCTGTGGAAAGAGAAGCAGAGTTAACGTTTCGGGTCAGTGACTTCGGAACTAGCAAATATTAGAAATGTCAAAGGTTCGAAGCAAGTGAGGTGGGGGTGGGGCAAGAGATAACAAAGGAGAAGGTGTAGATTGGACAAGGCCACATAGCGGACCAAAAGGTCATGGAACAAAGGCAAACAATATGTTACTGGTGTGTTGAAAGACAAAGCATTAGTACAAATAGGGTGTTAACGGACTGAAGGTTGAACAGCAGCAAGTACAAACATGAACAAACTAAGATGAAATGAAATAAACATTAAAAAAGTTGTAAAAAATGTAAAAAAGAAAAAAAGACTAAAAATTAAAGTAAAATGGGGGGGCCAGTCATGCTCTGAAATGATTGAACTCAATGTTTAGTCCGGCAGGCTGTAGTGTGCCTAATCGGTAAATGAGATGCTATTCCTCGAGCTTGCGTTGATGTTCACTGGAACATTGCAGCAATCCCAGGACAGAGATGTGAGCATGAGAGCAGGGGGGAGTGTTGAAATGGCAAGCAACCGGAAGCTCAGGGTCCTGCTTGCGGGCTGAGCGGAGGTGTTCCGTAAAGCGGTCACCCAGTCTGCGTTTGATCTCCCCAATGTAGAGGAGACCACATTGCGAGCAGCGAATAAAGTATATTACATTGAAAGAAGTACAAGTAAATCGCTGCTTCACCTGAAAGGAGTGTTTGGGGCCTGTGAAAGTGAGGAGAGAGGAGGTAAATGGGCAGGTATTACACCTCCTGCGATTGCAGGGGAAGGTTCCATGGGACGGGGATGAGGTGGTGGGGGTAATGGAGGAGTGGACCAGGGTGTCGCGGAAGGAACGATCCCTTCGGAATGCTGACAGGGGAAGGGAGGGGAAGATGCGTTTGGTAGTGGCATCACGCTGGAGGTGGCGGAAATGGTGGAGGATGATCCTTTGGATATGGAGGCTGATGGGGTGGAAAGTGAGGACAAGGGGAACCCTGCACGGTTCTGGGAGGGAGGGGAAGGGGTGAGGGTAGAGGTGCGGGAAATGGGCCGGACACAGTTGAGGGCCCTGTCAACAATAGTGGGGGGGGAGTCCTCGGTTGAGGAAAAAGGTCATATCAGAAGCACCGTCATGGAAGGTAGCATCATCAGAGCAGATGCGTCGGAGACGGAGAAACTGGGAGAATGGAATGGAGTCCTTACAGGAGGTAGGGTGTGAAGAAGTGTAGTCGAAAATCCAGCCCTTTAATCAATGAAAGAGTGGGGTGTGTGGGGGATGTTCAGCTAGTATTAATGATAAAACTGATAACAGCCTAAAGATGATTGAGAGAAGAGTAGAGAGCAAAGGCCAAGTGGAAAATGAGGTATAGATGATCCAAGTTCAGATATTAGTATAAAAATTCATAAAATACCTGATTTAAATAAAGCAGGAATATTAAAGTAGGATAAGAAAGAAACTGTGAGGAAATCACCATTAATACATTTCGGCAGATTGGGACACAGAGTCATAAAGCCATTACGGGACACAGGAGTCAATTTGGTCCATCGAGTCCATGCCAGCTCTTTGCAGAGCAATCCAGTCAGTCCCATTCCCTGGCTCTATCCCCACAGCCCTGCAAGTTTATTTCCCTCAAGTGTCAGTCCAATTTCTTTTTGAAATCATTCATCGTCTCCGCTTCCACCATCCTCGTAGGCAGCAAGTTCCAGGTCATTACCAATCGGTGCGTAAAAAAGTTCTTCCTCACATCCCCCTGCATCTTTTACCCAAAACCTTAAACCTATGTCCCCTAGTCCTTGTACCATCAGTTAGTGGGAACAGCTTTTCTTCGTCTATCTTATTTAAACCTGTCATAATCTTGTACACCTCTATCAAATCTCTCCTCAATGTCCTTTGCTACATGGAGAACAACCCCACATTCTCCAACCTAACCTTGTAACTAAAATCCACCATCCCTGGAAACATTCTGGCAAATCTGCTCTGCACCCTCTCATCCTTCCTAAAATGTGGTGACCAGAACTGGATGCAATACTCTAGTTGTTGGCCCAACCAGAGCTTTATAAAGGTTCAGCATAATTTCCCTGCTTTTGTGCTCAATGCCTCTACTTATGAAGCCCAAGATCCCATATGCTTTGCTCAATACTCTCTCAATATGTCCTGCCACCTTCAAAGATCGAGGCACATGCACTCCCAAAGTCCCTCTGTTCCTGCACACTCTTTAGAACCATTTAGTCTATATTGTTTCACCCCATCCCTTCTGCCAAAATGCATCAACTTACATTTGTCTGTACCATCTACCATCTCTCTGTCCATTCTACTAGCCTATCTATGTCCTGTTGCAGGCGGTTCATACTATCCTTATTGTTTGCCACTCCTCCATTTTTGGTGGCATTGGCAAATTTTGATATTCTACTCTGTATTCCAAAATCCAAGTCATTTAAATATAGCAAAAAAGCAGTGGCCCTAGCACTGACCCTTGGGGAACACCACTGTCTACCATCCTCCAGTCTGAAAAGCAATCATTCACTACCATAAATAAAAACAAGAAATGCTGGAACCACTCAGCAGGTCTGGCAGCATCTGTGGAAAGAGAAGCAGAGTTAACGCTTCGGGTCAGTGACCCTTCTTCGGAACAGTGTTTCATTCACTATCATTCTGTCTTCAGTCAATTTTTTTATCGGGAAGTAATAAGAATATAAGAAATAGGAGCAGGAGTAGGCCATTTGGCCCCTCAAGCCTGCTCCACCATTCAATAAGATCATGCTGATCTGATTGTGGCCTTAACTCCACTTTTCTGCCCGCTCTCCATAACTCTTGACTCCCTTGCCAATTAAAACTCAGCCTTGAATGTATTCAATGACCCAGCTTCCACTACTCATTGGGGAAGAGAATTCCAAACACTAACGACCCTCTGAGAGAAGAAATTCTTCCCCATCTCCATCTTAAATGGGAGAGCCCTTAATTTGAAACTATGTCCCCTAGTTCTAGATTCCTCCACAAGGGGAAACATCCGCTCAGCATCTACCTTGTCAAGCCCCCTCAGAATCTCATACGTTTCAATAAGATCAGCTCTCAGTCTTGTAAACTCCAATGAGTATAGGCCCAACCTGCTCAACCTTTCCTCATAAGGGCAAATCCTTCATCCCAGGAAACAGCCTAGTGAACCTTTTCCGAACTGCTTCCAATGCAAATATGTCCCTCCTTAACTAGGTTGACTAAAACTGTACACAGTACTTTGGGTGCAGTCTCAGCAATGCCCTGTACAGTTGGAGCAAGCCATCCCTGCTTCTATACTCCAGCCCCCTTGCAATAAAGGCCAACATTTCATTTGCCTTCTTAATTACTTGCTGTACCTGCATGCTGGCATTTTGTGATTCCTGGGACTTTGGGACTGGGACGGGTTGCATTTGGGCAAGACCAGGACCAATTTCCTCGGCGGGGCAGGGGGTGTTCTTTGCTAGTGCTGTCGGGGAAGGTTTAAACTAGAAGGGCAGGGGGATGGGAATCTGAGCAGGGAGACAGAGGAGGGGGAAAGAAGGATTGAAATGAAAGACAGAAAGGTAAGAAGCAAAAGTGGAAGGCAGGGAAAACAAGGGCGAGAAACAAATGGGGCCATAGTGCAAAATAAAGCTAAGGTGACTAACAATGTTAAAAAGACAAGTCTAAAGGCATTGTCTCTTACTGTGCAGAGCATTCGCAATAAGGTAGATGAATTAACAGCGCAAATGGATATAAACGGTTATGATATAGTTGCGATTACAGAGACATGGCTGCAGGGTGACCAAGAATGGGAACGGAACATCCAGGGGTATTCAATATTTAGGAAGGACAGGCAAAAAGGGAAAGGAGGTGGGGTAGCGTTGTTAGTAAAGGAGGAAATCAATGCAATAGTGCGGAAGGATATTGGCTCAGAGAATCCTGATGTGGATTCTATATGGATGGAGCTAGGAAACACCAAAGGACAGAAAAGGTTGGTGGAGGTTGGCTATAGGCCCCCAAACAGTCGTGGAGATGTAAGGGATGGCATTAAACAGGAAATTAGAGACGCATGCAATAAGTGTACAACTGTAATCATGGGTGAGTTTAATCTATGTATATATTGGTCAAACCAAATTAGCAATAATACTGTGGAGGAGGATTTCCTGGTGTGTGTACATGACGGTTTTTAGACCAATACATTGAGGAACCAACGAGAGAACAAGCTACCCTAGACTGGGTATTGTGCAATGAGAAAGGATTAATTAACAATCTTATTGTGCAGGGTCCCCTGGGGAAGAGTGATCATATCATGATGGAATTCTTCATTAAGATGGAGAGTGAAGTAGTTGAATTCAAAACTAAGGTCCGAAAGCTAAATAAAGGAAACTACGAAGTTATGACGTGTGAGTTGGCTATGGTAAATTGGGGAACTTTACTGAAAGGGTTGATGGTGGATAGGCAATGGATAATATTTAAAGAATGCATGCATGAATTACAACAATTATTCATTCCTGTCTGGCGCAAAAATAAAACCAGAATGGAACATAGGAACATTGAAACATAGGATGATAGGAACAGGAGTCGGTCATTCAGCTCCTCGAGCCTGTCCCGCCATTCAATGAGATCATGGCTGATCTGCAGCCTAACTCCATTAGGCCTTTGGCCTATATCCCTTCATATCTTTGCTTAACAAAAATCTATCTATCTCAGAGTTAAAATTAACAACTGTTCTAGCTTCAACTGCTGTTTGTTGGAGAGAGTTCCAAACCTCTCAAATGGTGGCTCAACTGTGGTTTACAAAAGAAAGTAGGTATAGTATTAGATCCAAAGAGGAGGCATATAAAATTGCCAGAAAAAGCAGCAAGTCTGAGGATTGAGAGCAGTTTAGAATTCAGCAAAGGAGGACAAAGAGGTTGATTAAGCGGGGGAAAATAGAGTATGAGAGTAAACTTGCGGGGAACATAAAAACTGACTGTAAAAGCTTTTATAAATATGTGAACAGAAAAAGATTAGTGAAGACAAATGTAGGTCCCTTACAGTCAGAAACGGGGGAAATTATAATGGGGAACAAAGAAATGGCAGAACAATTAAACACATTTTTTTGGTTCTGTCTTCACAAAGGAGGACACAAATAACCTCCCAGAAATGCCGGGGAACCAATGAGATGGAGGAACTGAAGGAAATCAGTAATGATAATAAAATAGTGCTAGGGAAATTAATGGGATTAAAGGCTGACAAATCCCTAAGGCCTGACAATCTACATCCCAGAGTACTAAAGGAAGTGGCCCTAGAAATAATGGATGCATTGGTGGTCATCTTCCAAAATTCTATAGACTCTGAAGCAGTTCCTAAAGATTGGAGGGTGACAAATGTAACCCCACTATTTAAAAAAGGAGAGAAAAAACAGGGAAGTACAGACCAATTAGCCTGACATCAGTAGTGGGATAAGTGCTAGAGTCTATTATAAAGGATGCGATAGCAAAACAGCTGGAAAGCATAAGCGGGATTGGACAAAGTCAGCATGGGTTTACGAAAGGGAAATCATGCCTAACAAATCTACTGGAGTTTTTTGCGGATGTAACTAGTCGAATAGATAAGGGAGAGCCAGTGGATGTGGTGTATTTGGATTTTCAGAAGGTTTTTGATAAGGTCCCACATAAGAGGTTAGTGTGCAAAATTAGAATACATGGGATTGGGGGTAATATACTGGTATGGATTGAGAATTGGTTGACAGACAGGAAACAGAGAGTAGGAATAAGCGACTCTTTTTCCGGGTGGCAGGCTGTGACTAGTGGGGTACCACAGGGATCAGTGCTTGGGCCCCAGCTATTCACAATATATATTAATGTGAGGGAACTAAATGTAACATTTCCAAGTTTGCAGACGACACAAAGCTGGGGGGAATGTGAACTGAGAGGAGGATGCAAAGAGGCTCCAATGTGATTTGGACAAGTTGGGTGAGTGGGCAAATGCATGGCAGATGCAGTACACTGTGGATAAATGTGAGGTTATCCACTTTGGTTGTAAAAACAGAAAGGCATTATCTGAATGGTGATAGATTGGGAAAGGGGGAGGTGCAACGAGACCTGGGTGTCCTTGTATACCAGTCGCTGAAAGCAAGCATTCAGGTGCAGCAAGCAGTTAGGAAGGCGAATGGTATGTTGGCCTTCATTGTAAGAGGATTTGAGTACAGGAGCAAGGATGTCTTACTGCAGTTATACAGGGCCTTGGTAAGACCACATCTGGAGAATTGTGTGAAGTTTTTGTCTCCTTATCTGAGGAAGGATGTTCATGCCATGGAGGGAGTGCAAAGAAGATTTACTAGGCTGATTCCTGGGATGGCAGGATTGACATATGAGGAGAGATTGGGTCAACTACGCCTATAGTCACTAGAGTTCAGAAGAATGAGAGGGGATCTCACAGAAACCTATAAAATTCTAACAGGACTAGACAGGCTAGATGCAAGGAGGATGTTCCCAATGGCTGGGGAGTCCAGAACCAGGGGTCACAGTCTCAGGATACGGGGTATGCCATTTAGAACTGAGATGAGGAGAAATTTCTTCTTTCAGAGGGTGGTGAACCTGTGGAATTCTCTACCACAGAAGGCAGTGGAGGCCAAGTCATTAAATATGTTCAAGAAGGAGATAGATATATTTCTTAATGCCAAAGGGATCAAGGGATATGGGGAGAAAGTGGGAACAGGGCACTGAGTTAGACGATCAACCATGATCTTTTTTGAATGGCGGAGCAGGCCCGAAGGGCCAAATGGCCGACTCCTGCTCCTATTTTCTATGTTTCTATGTTTCTACAAGGACACCCAGGTCCCTCTGTACCACAGAATTCTGCAGTCTCTCTCCATTCAAATAATATTCTGCTTTTCTATTCTTCCTGCCAAAGAGTGCAACCTCACATTTTCCCACATTATACTCCATCTACCCAATAGGGCCTACTCCAGCTTTCACTACCCACTTACTATTTACACACTGGTAGAAGATTTTTGGGTTCCCTTTAATGTTGACTGCCATTCTATTCTCATTCTCTCTTTGTCAGTCTTATTTTCCTCTTCACCTCCCCTCTCAACGTATTGTATTTGGCCTGGTTCTCACTTGAAGAATTCACCTGACATGCATCAAACACCCTCTTTTTTTCATCAAAATCTCTATCTCCCTCATCATCGAAGGAGACCTGATTTTGGTTCCCTACCTTTCGCCCTTGTTGAAATGTATCTAGCCTGTACCCACGGTAGGCTAGTGCAGAAAATACGGAAGTATGGGATTGAAGGTGATTTAGTGCTTTGGATCAGAAATTGGCTAGCTGAAAGAAGACAGAGGGTGGTGGTTGATGGCAAATGTTCATCTTGGAGTTTAGTTACTAGTGGTGTACCGCAAGGATCTGTTTTGGGGCCACTGCTGTTTGTCATTTTTATAAATGACCTGGATGAGGGTGTAGAAGGGTGGGTTAGTAAATTTGCAGATGACATGAAGGTCGGTGGAGTTGTGGATAGTGCCGAAGGATGTTGTAGGTTACAGAGGGACATAGAGGACAAGCCAAAAGACTTGCAGGCTGGTAGGTAAATTGGCCATTATAAATTACCCCTAGTATAGGTAGGTGGTAGGGAAATATAGGGACAGGTGGGGATGTGGTAGCAATATGGGATTAGTGTAGGATTAGTATAAATGGGTAGTTGATGGTCGGCACAGACTCGGTGGGCCGAAGGGCCTGTTTCAGTGCTGTATCTCTAAAAGATAGGCTGCAGAGCTGGGCTGAGAGATGGCAAATGGAGTTTAATGCGGAAAAGTGTGAGGTGATTCACTTTGGAAGGAGTAATAGGAATGCAGAGTACTGGGCTAATGGGAAGATTCTTGGTAGTGTAGATGAGCAGAGAGATCTTGGTGACCAGGTACATAAATCCCTGAAAGTTGCCACCCAGGTTAATAGGGCTGTTAAGAAGGCATATAGTGTGTTAGCTTTTATTAGTCGGGGGATCGAGTTTCGGAGCGACGAGGTCATGCTGCAGCTGTACAAAACTCTGGTGCGGCCGCACCTGGAGTATTGCGTGCAGTTCTGGTCACCGCATTATAGAAAGGATGTGGAAGCTTTGGAAAGGGTGCAGAGGAGATTTACTAGGATGTTGCCTGGTATGGAGGGAAGGTCTTATGAGGAAAGGCTGAGGGACTTGAGGTTGTTTTCGTTAGAGAGAAGGAGGAGGAGAGGTGACTTAATAGAGACATATAAGATAATCAGAGGGTTAGATAGGGTGGATAGTGAGAGTCTTTTCCCTCGGATGGTGATGGCAAACACGAGGGAACATAGCTTTAAGTTGAGGGGTGATAGATATAGGACAGATGTCAGAGGTAGTTTCTTTACTCAGAGAGTGGTAGGGGCGTGGAACGCCCTGCCTGTAACAGTAGTAGACTCGCCAACTTTAAGGGCATTTAAGTGGTCATTGGATAGACATATGGATGAAAATGGAATAGTGTAGGTCAGATGGTTTCACAGGTCGGCGCAACATCGAGGGCCGAAGGGCCTGTACTGCGCTGTAATGTTCTATGTTCTATGTTCAATGCATGCCTTCCTTAAAGATATTCCATTGTTCCGTTACAGTTTTTCCTATCAGTCTTTGGTTCCATTTTATCTTGGCTCATCACATTGAAATTAGCCCTGTTCTAATCTAGCCATTCTAATTTATATCATTCCTTGTTTTTCTGCATTACAAGTCTAAACCTTATGATACGATTATCACTCTTACCCAAGTGTTCCCCAACAGGCACTTCGTCCACTTGGCCCATCTCATTTCCCAACACTAGATCCAGCAATGCCTTCTTTCTAGTTCGGCCAAGAACAAACAAATCAATAAAGTTCTCCTGAACACATTTCAGAAATTCATCTCCTCCGTTTCCTTTATTCTAACATTATCCTAATAGATATTAGGGTAATTTAAGTCCCCCAATGTCACAGCTCTACAGTTCTTGCACATCTGGATGATCTTCCTGCAGATTTGCTCCTCTTTCTCTCTCTCGCTATTTGGAGGCCGATAGAACACCCACAGGATCATGATCAGACCCTTGTGTTTCTCAAATCTATCCAAATGAATTCTGTCCTTGGCTCTGAAGGAGATCCCCTCTTTCAAACACTACAATGTCTTTCCTAATCAGTAATGCCACCTCACCTTCCTTTTTTCCTTCTCTATCTTTTTTGAACATTTTATATCCGTATATATAAAGTATATATTAAGATTAGAGAGACAGGGATGGGAGAGGCCATGAAGGAAAGCAAGGGTGAAATTTTTAAAATCAAGGCTTTGGTGGACAAGAGTGATGGGTGAACGGGACTTGGTGTAAGTTAGGATACAGGGAGTGGAGTTTTGGATGAGCTCAAGTTTATGGAGGGTGGAAGATGGAAGGCTGGCCAGGAGAGCATTGGAATAGTCAAGTCTACAGGTAGCAAAAGCAAACTGACTGATCAGGAGCCCCAGCTACAAACATTTTCCAGTCTGTGTCATATGCAACTATTTGACAGCTAATGTAAAATGTTTCCTTGCCATCACTAGACTGTATGTGCTACAGAAAGATGGATGAAGATGAGGGAGTTCTGCAGTCCTGTTGTTAGACAGGGACAGGATCAATAATGAACTACAGTAGAAATATCAACAGTGAAACAGTGTGATGATGAATGAGACATCTGTGCATTGTTGGGATGAAAGCAGTCAGCAATCATATTACTTTCAGAATGATCTGAGGGGCATGTTTTCCAGAAAACTACCCTACCCCCAACTCACGTCAGGTGTTTGAAACCAGTCCAGAAGATCACATACTCCAGTAAAAATAAAAATAAAATTACCATCCTCCAACTGAAAGGGAATTCACACCCGCTGTTCTTGCTCAGAGAAACAACAAGGATTGGATGTAAACAATGGAAATGCTAGCATGACAGAAGTTGCTATTCTGTGGTTGGGACACATTATAAGCTGAACTCCTGTCCCCATACCTTTCCCATTAACAAAATTGCCTATTTCCACTGTTACATCAATGTGCTTTGTTGAATGATAATTTTCTTTAATCCACTGACTGGAGATCTGAAATTATATTTTTAAAAGACAAGCTGCCAGCAAAGTTATCCTTTCAGCTGCCGAGTTTTCAACACTGTATCATACACAGCAATGACTGTGTTGAGGGGGACAAAATGTCTGCATTTCCCAGCAAGAACCAAGACCCAGGAAGTTTAAAGGAACTACCTGTTCTCTCAGCAAGCAGAGAAATCCTATATTTGAAAGACTGAGTGACTGTCATGTGACAAAACCCTCCCCACCTGTGGTTTTAAGCTGGTGTTTTTTTCTGCAGCAAAGTAGAAGCAACTGGACTCTGACATGAGCGGACCCTAAGTGGGGGTCTCTCTCTCTCCATTTCAGCTTGAAAGCATTCGAGTCCTGCTTGTTGACTGACCAACTTTGCATACTCCAGCTACAATCAGAAACCCCATTGGAAGAAATCATCCATATCACTATCTCCAAGAAACCCATCGAATCAGTCATCTACCTCGTCAAACTAAAAGCCTCAGGACCACTGAATTCAGCGAGAAGCCAGCTGAATCAACAAATGCCACAGACTGTGTACCCCCTTTTTCCCTATGGACTCTACCTTTCCCCACTCTGTAACCTATTTGTGTGTGTGTAAACCTCCAGTGTGTGTGTGAGAGTGAAAGTTGGCGTGTTGTTTATTATTTTAAGACCTCGGTTTAGGTACAATAAAGTTAACTACTTTCTTTGTTTACTCAAGAAAACCTGTCCGCTTGGTTCTTGTTATGATCAGAGCAAGTGGCCAGTACACCCACTTTAAGAAAGTTTTAAACCTGTTGTGGTCAAACAAGGAGAGGGAGAAGAGGGAAGCCCTTCAACCCATCCTCACTTGACCATAACAGAAATCAAATAACAGATATCAAACCCAAAGACAAATGGGAAATTGGAAGCAGGAAACCAAATTTATCCCTAGCAATAATTTAAAATCTTCAATACAGGTTTTCTTGTGGTTTTCTGTGCTCAAGTACTAAAATGTCCATATTCGAGGCCAGTACCTTCCTGGAACAGAGTAAAGTATCTTGGGCCAGGTTAAAAGCCCTATCTGTTGAAGAGTTGAGGAATGTAGCTGGGCAGTTAGATTACTATCCATCCAAAAGCTAGGAAGTCTGAAATCCAAAAACTTGTGGGCAAACATTTTAAAATTGACACTGAATAACTGTAGACAGGCATAGAATCTGAAACAGACAAAGTAACATTAACTAAGATACAACTGGAACAGAGGAGACTAGAATTAGAATTCCAAGAAAGGGAGAATGAAAGAGCATTCCAGGAAATGGAAAAAGATAGAGCTTTCCAGAAGGAGAAGGAAGAAAGGGAGTTAAGGTGGCTTGAATTAACTGGGGGAAGACCCAATAAAATCAGTGAAGGCACCTCTAGTGAAGGAACTCCCTCCAGCTCAGGGACTGGGTGCTAAGCTCTTGATGATCTCTCAATTGATACCAAAGTTCAATGAGGAGGATGTGGAAGCATTTTCCTCTGTTTTGAAAAGCTTGCAAAACAGTGGAAGTGGCCAGTAGACAGCTGGACATTGTTATTGTAAAGCAAACTAACAGGAAAAGTCCATGAGGTTTATTCACTGTTGCCTGATGAGAGTTAATCAGATTATAAGATGATTAAAAATGCTGTTCTGAGCACATACGAGCTAATACCAGAGGTGTACCGCCAAAAGATCCGACTCTCTGAAAGCAGCCGGAACAAACTTACATCGAGTTTGAAAGGGTTAAGCAACTTGCTTTCAACCAATGGATATGGGCACTTATGATAGAGTCCACCTATGAAAACCTCAGAGAGGTGAACCTCCTCAAGGTGTTCAAAAGCTCGCTTTACCTTTCTATAAGAAACCATGTGGAGGAACAAAACGTTCCAAGAGCCAGGCAGGCAGCAATACTAGCTGATGATTACACACAGCTGATGATTCACAGGCCCTTGCCCCAACGGAATACCGTTCCTAGTCAACTCCAAAAACCTGAAAAGAAAAGAAGGTGGGAGAGTCACAGGAGGATGAACAGCCATCAGTGAAAAGAGAAAGCTGAAAACACAGGGGGCCCTCCTTGGGCCAAAAAGGAAGGTGCTGAGAACAGGAGTGATGCCTGGAAGCTTGTATGTTTCCATTGTAACAAGGCAGGTCACCTTTGAGCTTACTGCTGGAAGTTACAGGGAAAACCCATAGGTTTAATCAGGGTACACCAGACCAGTGCAGGCAGTAAAACCCAGTAAATCTACCACTGAGACCGTGGGAAAACTTATCAGAATCCCTGAGAGTTACCAGGATTTTGTGTCCAGAGGAAAAGTGACCCCATACCCCTCAAGTGAGGTGAGTAAGCCCATCGTCATACTTAGGGATACAGGGGCCACTCAATCCCTTCTTTCCCCCAGAGGGTGCATTGAATGCTAGAATGCTAGTAAATGGTATTGGAGGAAAATATATGCCCATACCTTTATACTGGTGCACCTGGAGTGCAACCTTGTTTCACAACCATTAACCACAGGGATTGTCCCTAGTTTACCTGTGGACGGGATCGACCTGCTCCTGGGTAATAATCTGTCAGGGCGAAGGTGGTAGCTTCCCCAGTGGTTTTAGAAAGACCAATAGAGATCATTGAGACAGAAAAGGTCCCTGGCATTTTTCCTGACTGTGTGGTGATCCAGTCCATGGCCATACAAGCTCCGTCAAAGGAGGCTGAACTGGCACTGCAGACAGATAACCCGACTGTCTGGTTATCAGAAACCTTCCTTAGGAACTTAGAGGAACCAAAGGATGGGTTAAACAGGTCTTCCTGTTGCTGGCCCAGCAAGCCAGCTCGTGGTTAAAAAAGTTAGCACAGACTGCCCAAACTGAAACTGAAGCGGAGTGTGTTCCAGAGTGTTACTATTTAAAGGATGAGGTGCTGATGAGGAAGTGGAGACCTCCTCACAGACCTGCGGATGAAGAGTGGACAGTGTTTCACCAGGTAGTGGTGCTGCCGAGGTACCATAGGGAAATATTGAGAATAGCCCACGAGATTCCAATGGCTGGACACGTTGGTATCAGAAAAATCCAAGCCACATAAGACAGCATTTTCACTGGCCACAACTCCACAAGGATGTAGTGAGGTTCTGTAAGACTTACCACACATGCCAGGTTGTGGAGAAGCCGCAACCTGCAATAAAACCTGCACCCTTAATTCCTATACCGGCTTTTGGGAATCCGTTTAGCAAATTGCGATATTACGTGCAGGGGCTCATTTAAATAGAGGGGGCGGAGTGGCCCGCCCCAGATGATGTCTAGGGGGTAGCCACCACATCCCCAGCAATGGCATCCGGCACCATCACGCAGGCGCCGGCATCATTATTAAAGGGCTTTAAGCCCTTCAGCAATATTTTAATATTTACAGCTGTACATTGTTAAATTTTATAAAATAATTTTTTTTTTTGTGGAGGCCCCTCCCCAACCCCCTCAAAATGGTATCACAGCCGGGAAGGGGACAAACAAGCACAGGTCTGTCAGGCAGTCAGGATCGAGGAGGGCGAAAGAGACAGTGAGGATGAGTTAGAGGGAAGCCAGGAGGATTCCCAAATCGAGTCCCTACCATCCGATTAGCTAACGCTGAAATATTAGGGAAATTACACACTGTATTCTTCTAAATAAATGCGGAACAGAGGGGAGACTGAACAAAGCTGCTCGGAGCATTGAAAGAGATCTGCAGGGACAAGCCAGGGTTCACAACCCTAACCCTACACCATGTGGGTGTAGGAGAGACTCCTCCCACAAAACAAAATCGCTGTCACCTAGGTGCCTGGAAACTGACCCAGGTTCGGGCGGAAATTCAGACTGAAGACCTAGAAATTAAAGATTTAAATTCTGAAGGGAGACACAGAATAGCTCATAAGCCAAAGGAAAATCCTAAGAGCAGAAAGGTTTTTGTGGCAGATTTGAAGGGTGTTGGTGGTGGTGGTGGCTGCAAGTCATGTATTTTAACTGAGGAAGAATTGTGGGCCAGGCTGGATAAGCATAGAAAAAAAATGTACAAAAGCACTGGATGATTTTCACAAAGTTATGAACAACTTAGAATCCAGTGTTGAGTTCGCTGATATAGAGAAACTGGAAAAGGAAGATATTGTACAAATACACTATTACGACCGAGGTGGGAGGAGTGCACTGTCTTTTCTAGTTTCGCTTCTCTACAGGTCTTAACATATATTTAAATGTTTACCCAGTTACCGATACGGTCAATCTACTCTTTATCCCAGAATAAAATACATCAACCAGATTTCTTTAATAAATATCAAAATTATCAGATTATTATCAAACAAGACTTATCCAGGAAAGAAGCAAAGCATTAACACACAGACTGAAATACGAAAGTTCCTTTTTTAAATACCAACTGCACCCCCACCACCACCCCCCCCGCCCCCCCAAACACACACACACACACACACTGGTTAAAGAGAAAACAAAATAAATACATTTTCTCTGCAGAGCTCTTTTACAAAACACAGGCTGCTTCCGGTGGGGTTCCACAGGGCTCAGTGGTGAGTCCCTTTCTGTTCATGGCAAATATCAATGACTTAGACTCAAATGTAGGGGACATTATTAAGAAATTTGCAGATGATACAAAAATTGTTTGTGTGGTTGATAGTGAGGAAGAAAGCTGTAGACTGCAGGAAGATATCAATAGACTGGTCAGGTGGGCAGAAAAGTGGCAAATGGAGTTCAATTTGGAGAGTTGAGAGGTAGTGTATTTGGGGAGGTTAAACAAGACAAGGGAATACACAATAAATGCCAGGATTCTGAGCAGTGTAGGGGAACAGACGGACTTTGGAGTGCATGTCCACAGATCCCTGAAGGTAGCAGGAGAGGTTGATAAGATGCTCAAGAGGGCATACGGAATGCTTTCCTTTATTGACATATGCCTAGAGTATAAGAGCAGGAAAGCTTGACTAGAACTGCATAAAACACGAGTTAGACCACTGCTGGAGTATTGTAGACAGTTCTGGTCACCATATTATCCTCACTACAGAGGTTACAGAGAAGATTTATGAGGATGTTGCCAGGAACTGAGAACTTTAGCCATGAGGAAAGATTAGTTAGTCTGTAATTGTTTTCTTTGGAACACATGAGGCTGAGGTGAGATTTAATTGAGGTGTATTACATTATGAGGGGCCTAGATAGAATGAATAGGAAGGATCTATTTCCATTAACAGAGAGGTCAATAACCAGGGGCATAGATTTGAAGGAATTGGTGGAAGGATTAAAGGGAAGTTGAGGTGTAATTTATTTCACCCAGAGGGTGGTGGGGATCTGGAACTCACTGCCTGAAAGGGTGGTAGAGACTGAAACCCTCATTGCATTGAATAAACACATGTATGTGCTCTTGAGGTGCTGTAACCTACAAGGATACAGACTAAGCACTGGTCGGCACTTTTCCAGCTCCCACAGACACAGCAAACTGAATGGCCTGCTTCTGTGCTGCAAATTTTTCTATATTTCTCTCTGCTAATCTCTCAATTCCTATGATTCTGGCCTCTTGTTCAACCCTCTTCCGTACACCCTTCCATCTCCTATCCTCCCTGATCTCCTTTAATACCCTTCTTAAAACTTGCATCTTTGACCAAGCTTTTGGTCATTGCTCCTTCTTTGTCACAACATTCATTTTTGACAGACTATGCCTCTGGGATGTTTTTGCATTAAAGGTGCTATATAAATCCAATTGCTGTAATTTGCAAAGGAACTACTCTGGACTAGAACTTATGCAAGATTGAGCTCAAAACAAAAGGAAGTGTTTCTAAGAACAGTCTTCTCTAAGGTAACAATAATATTCAGGTAAATGACCAATCTCAAATCGACAGACGATACCACTTTCCATCACATCCCCATCACATACTCAATGCATTAAATATAATTGGGCTCAGGCTATGCCTCATTGCCATTGGTGATAGCTTCCTCTGGTGAGGCTTACTTCAAATTTAAAAGACTCAAAGAGCTTCACTTGTCCATGCTCTCCTCCAATGACCTTCTTTAGATGATGGCTTGGTTGCATGATGGTCTCTTCCCAACTTTCCACCCAAATCAACATATGATTTGCGTTTAAATTTATTTAGTTGTGGTCATGTGTCCTCTCTTACTATTGTCATTGGTCAGCATTTTATTTTCGTCAGATGCCTAGTCTTGGTAACATGATCGGCCGAGCAGAATCGAAAATGTCTGTGGGCTATTTCACATCCATTTTCTCAAAGCTGATTGACCGTTAATAGCCGAGGAATAATGTTCCCTGCAGACGACCAACCAGCATTGAAATAATTTGAGTTTTGCTCTTTCTCAACTTCCGTGTAAAAATGTTTGTGTCCTCAAGCCCCCAAGGAAAACTTTAATTGTGTTTTCAACAATTGGAGGCTGACATCCTCCAGTCTATCAGATATTGTATCAGCAAATTTGGCTTCTGTCAGAATCCTTCATATAATGTATTTTGAATCAGATTACATTAGGTACAATCCCGAGATAAGTTTTCCTTTAAACATGTTAGAAGCCTTTAAATCTCTCTGTAAAGGTCGATGAAAGAGAAATAATTTTCAGTCGTCACCTTTGGTAATTGAATTCTGCTAATCATTAGGCACGACGCAGGTCTCCCTGGGCTGCCTCATTTGCAGTTTGTTCATATACACCTTCGAGACAAAGGTTCAGCTGAAAACCTAAATTACAGACTCTTGAATGTAGGAACTTCATAATGGGGCTCAATTAAGCAAGAGTACAGACAAGGAAACTTATTGTGACAACTCCTAATAACAGTTTTTGCACTAATCATAGCAATAAATAATTCATACCTGCTGCAAATGACACTCTATTAAAGAATAATGAATTTTCAGCCGCTAAACTAAACCTCATCTATTATCTTTTACAAAACAGCTATTTGGTAGATGTAATTAGAAAGCCAGTTACACATTAAAGGATGTAATTAAATAAAATGAATAGTAAACTCTAAGAATGCCTCAGGAACCCTCAATTTTTCCTTTTAGGTAAATTTTATTCCTTTCAATATTATGAATCTGGATTTCCAAGACTATATAAGTCTGTTCGATGAACCAAGCTGGAGGACAAGGTATTAATGAATTTCTTTTCACTGGAGAAATGCCAATAGAGGGGGAAGCAGCATCCAGGCCCTTGGGGAACATAAGAACACAGTTGGGAAGATTTTTCTTTGTCCTTAAAGAGCTCCCATTTCCTGGGACTAAGGTTGAGGAAATGCGGCGTGGAGAGCTGTTACTAACCCTTTGCATTCCCTTGGGCTACCCTTGGCTTTGGGAATGAGAGTAAGTAACTAGTCATAAGCCTGCAATAGCCACAATAGAGAGAAATGGGGGCATTCCTGACCTCTTGCCTTGGCATCTACCTGACAACTGGAAAACTGCCCAGGTATGTCCTGTACACAAAAAGCAGGACAAATGCAATCTGACCAGTTACCGCCCCATCAGTCTATTCTTGATCATCAACAAAATGGTGGAAGGTGTTGTCAGCAGTACTATCCAGCAGCACTTACTCACCAATAACCTGCTCACTGACAATCAGTTTGGGTTCCGCCACGGCCACTCAGCTCCTGACCTCATTACAGCCTTGGTCCAAACATGGACAAAAGAGCTGAATTCAAGAGGTGAGGTGAGAGTGACTGCCCTTGACATCAAGGCAGCATTTGACTGAGTGTGATATCAAGGAGCCCAAGTAAAACTGGAGTCAATGGGAATCGGGGGAAAACTCTCCGCTGGTTGGAGTCATACCTGGTACAAAGGAAGATAGTTGTGGTTGTTGGAGACCAAGCATCCAAACCCCAGGACATTGCTACAGGATTTCCTCAGGGTGGTGTCCTAGGCCCAACCACCTTCAGCTGCTTCATCAATGACCTTCCCTCCATCATAAGTCAGAAGTGGGGATATCATGCTCATGCAATATGTCCTTATGATCTATAAATATGAACTTATAAAGTATAAACCTAAAATGGGCACTTTGCTTTCAAACAAAAGGAAGTTGAGAGGTCAGGTAACCTTTTCTTTCCTGCCATACTCATGCAAGGAAGAATTATGAAACAAAACCAAAACAGGCACTTTTCCTGAAAAATAAGATGGAGTTGAGAGGTCAGGTGACCTCACCCTGTTTTGCCAATACACATGGAAACGACAAGAACCCTGAGTCAACCTTCATGGCTGGACCAGCCTTGGAGAAGGCATAAAAATGCAAATAGACTTTTTGGTGTTAATGGCTTCTTTATTAAACAAATTGGTTAACAATGGCATGGCTGACATGGTGTCTCCAAATTCAAACTCAAATGAATAGGTGTGAAAAACCCCACTTTATCAAAATGGGTGATGCCCAGACCCCATTGTCCAACAATGGCTCCACTATCAGATATCATTTCTGAGGACAATGGTAAAGAGAAACCATAGTCACATGACAGAAACCAGTGATTTGATAAGGAACTTAATTAAAATATATGCTAGGCAGACGAAGAGAGAACCAGCGAGAGAGATATTCCATCTGCTCCAGAGGAAGAAGAAGGACCCTGCCTCAGACATCATATGTAAACTATCTGTAGGCAGAGGTGGGAAGTGGCTTTGAGACTCCGTACCTGAGAAATTGTACTAGGGTTTTCGACATTGAACTATGAATGAGATACAACAAAATGATGTCAGCAACAACACATTCGCCCTCCTGAAACTTTCCAAGTTTTGTCTCCAGGAAAAAGAAAACTCAGCCTGACACATTTTTTAAATCTTCACCCCTGGAAAGAGAGCAAGGTTTACAGTGAACTCTTTTAAAAAGCATTAGACCCAAATGCATGTTACTTTCTAATCTCTATCTGTGTGTGCGTGTGTTTGTATGCGTGAGTGTGGGTAAAGTTGCAAATATTTTGTGTATTGTATAATAAGCCTATGAGAAAACCTGTCATTTGTCTGTTTGTTGACCTTTAAAATGCTCAAGATTTAAAACACATTTCTATTAAAACCTCTGAGTTTGGTCAGTTAGGAGGTGAAAAATGGAAACCATCCCTACCATTTCCAACCTGTCCATAAACAATGCATGTGGAACTGCAAGAACCCCAAGCTAATTTTCATGTCTGGACAGGTCTTGGCAAAATTATTAAAATACAAACAACTTTCATGGGCATATCTTTGAGAAGTCATTAAAATGCAAGTGACCCTTCCTGTGGTAATGGCTGCATTTCTCCAACTAATTAAAAAAAACTGGGTTCACAACACTGTTTCAGACACTTCCACTCCAAACTTGAAATCTAGAAAATGGGTTTGAAAAGCTCTATTTTATCAAGATGGTATGAGGACGAGTGATACCAGGACTCCATTTTCTGACAAAGGCCAAACCATCAGAAACTATTTATGAGGACAATGGAAAGTGATGCTCTGGTCACATAACAGAAACTAAGGTCAGGATTTTACCCTTGGCAGGCGGGAGCTGTCCACCGACTGAAAAGTCGATAGCAAATCCAATTCCACCTGACCTGGGGACCCGACCCACATTTTGCAGTTCCCCAGCCTTTAACTGTTCTAAAGCCAATCAGCGGGCTGGCTGCTCTTAGTCCTAGGAGCGCCACTGGGAGCAATGGCCACTGCTGGGACTGGAGCCCAGCCTCAAGATGAAGATGTCGGGAGCCCCGGAACCAAGGGAAGTTTTTGATGCCTCACCAGGGGTCATCGGTCAGGCCCCAGCGAGGCAAGGGTGGTCAATTTGGGGGGACGGGGGGGGGGATATGTTGGGTGTTGGGGGTGGTTGGGGCAGTGAGGGCAGTCATCCATCGGGCACAGGGTGCCGATCATGAGGCCGCCCCCCACCCCGCCCCCAGGACATCAGAGAACCGCCTGCTTTTTTCGGGCGGCTTCTCTCAGGTCTGGCCACCCGACCAACTACATGTAAAATCCCCATGGCGGCAGGTAGAGGCCCTTAAGTTGCCATTAAGTGGCCACTTAACGGCCTTGATTGGCCTGGGGCGGGCGGGCCATTTATTGACGCCACCTTCCTGCTTAAAGTGGCGGTGGAGGCGGGGCAGGTCAGGAAGGGCCCCAGGAGCCTACCACTCCATTTTACGCCACCCACCCCCCAACCCCCATCCCCACCCCTCCACATTCCCGCTCTTTGTGGGGGTGTAAAATTCCAGCCTAAGTTCCTGATAAGGGGTTTTAATAAGGCATATTCTGAGCAGACAGAGGGAAAAAAATCATCTACGCAAATGAAGAGAAAAGACCCTGCCTAAGACCACCAGCTTTAAGCCATATGTCGGCAGAGACTCAAGTTGGCCCTGAACTCTCCACCTGAGGCTTCACCCTTGACCCTTGACTGGAATATATCAAGAGAAACTTGCTACTGTGAACATAAATCAACAGCGAATCCATTCTCCAAAAACCAAGAGCTTTTCTTCAGTGGACAAAAAAAGATTACAGGCCTACATTACTTCAAGTCTTCACCCTAGAGAAAAGTAAGTGTAATGGAGAACTCTTGGAATCACAAGACCTAAACGCATGCTACTTTTATAATCACAATTTTTTCTTGAGTGTGTGGGTATCTGTATGAATGTGAGGGTGGGTGTAGTTGTGTGTTTCGGGTGTTGAACAATCGTCATTTATATTTCTTTTAAAACTTAAGAGAAAACCTAACATTTATCTATTTCTGACAATTAAAGCATTCAGGAGCTAAAACACTTTTTTTAAACACGCTGCCTTTGTGGTCAGTTGAGAGATGAAAAAGGGGGAGCCATCCCTATTATCTCTCCCCTGTCTGTAACAATGTTCACTGATGATTGTTCAATACGGTTCGTGACTCCTCAGATACTAAAGCAGTTTGTGTTCACATGCAGCAAGACCTGGACAACATTCAGGTTTGGGCTGATATATCGTCTGTAACATTCATGCCACACTAGTGCCAGGCAATGACAATCTCCAACAAGAGAGAATCTAGCCATCTTCCCTCAGCATTACCATCGCTGAAGCTACCACCAGCAACTTCCCGGGGGTTATCATTGACCAGAAACTTAATTGCACCAGCCATATAAATATTGTGGCTACAAGAGCAGGTCAGAGGCTGGGAATTCTGCAGCAAGTAGCTCGCTCCTGACTCCCCAAAGCTTGTCCACCATCTACAAGGCACAAGTCAGGAGTGTGTTGGAATACTCTCCACTTGCCTGGATGGGTGCAACTCCAACAACACTCAAGAAGCTGAACACCATCCAGGACAAAGCAACCTGCTTGATTGGCACCCCATCCACCCGCCTTAAAAATTCACTCCCCGCACCACCAGACCACAGTGGCAGCAATGCACCATATACAAGATGCCCTGCAGTAACTTGCCAAGCATCCTTCGACAACACCTGATAAACCCACGTACTCTACCACCTAGAAGATCAAGGGCAGTAGACATATGGGAACACAACCACCTGCAAGTTCCCCTCCAAGTCACGCACCATCCTGTCTTGGAAATATATCGCCGTTCCTTCACTGTCGCTAAGTCTCCCTTCCTAACAGCACTGTTGGTGTACCTACATCAAATGGACTGCAGCGATTCAAGAAAGTGGCTCACCACCACCTTCTCAATTGCAGTTTGGGATGGGCAACAAATGCAGGTTATGCCAGCGATGCTCACATTCCCATAAAAGAAAAAAATTCCTGCAGCAACATCCGTGGGGTGCCGAGTCACATGGAAACCCCCAGAAGCTGGTATTGGACACGGGCTATAATTCTACTTATTCCAGTCCAAGAGGAACAAATCAGCGAGCCATAGAGGAGAATATGGGCTTTTACTTTTAGTTGTTCATCTGATCTTCAGGTCTCGGTTGGGGTTTAGGGGTTGCTGTGGTCTAGCTCCCATGTTTCACCAGCCAGGCTACAGCTGCACTCCATTTCCCTTCCCTGTTTTTGAGTGCTAGGTCCTGTCAAAGCATTGTGACTATTCCAGGGCTTTCCTTCTCTTTGAAACTTGTGCAGAGACTCCAGTCTCACCATCTGCTTTTGAGCAGCCACCCTGGGTCCCCATTAGCTTCAGTGCCTCCTCCTCAGCCAATGACAGAGGCTGAAGATCTGGTATGCCTCTGCATGCCCTCAGAATTTCCCTCAGGTTATGGGCCCCTTAGTCCTGCAAGTGGAAAGTGAGTCAAAGTAAGGCATCGCAGGAAGAGCAACAGAACAGTTATGCATGTGGCAGCCCCTCATCCCCTGATCAGGTTTCCTACATGACTTCTCCCCATGTCCACTGTCAGGGGACGTAACGGGGGTGAACTGTGAAAGAAGGTGGCCTGTTGCTGAGATGCAGCCATGCATCTGCCAGGATGTGGTGAAACCTTACCTCCTTCCACCCTCTTTGTGGTCACTCCCTCTCCATGTCACCCTGCTTCTCCCATAGCCACATGCAAGCTCCAAAGAGGAGAGAGGTATGGAGGATTCACCTTGGCAGAATGAAGGAGGTCATTGACTCTTTTCTGACAATGGACTCGGTTGTGTTGGGTGACCCCACGACTGCTGACCTCCTCCACGATCTCCATCCAGGCCTGCTTGGTCAGGCGGGAGGATCTCTTCTTGCCATTCTTTGGAAAGAGGATCTCCCACTTTTCCCTTGCAGTTTGGAGGAGAATCTCCAGAGAGGCATCACTGAACAGTGGGGCCACCCGATGTCTTACCTCAGCCATGTGCCAGGTCACTCTCCCTCTGTGCCAACAGTGGTACATCCTTCTATGGGGACATAGTGGGAAGGTGGTGTCCAGAAATTCCAACACCTCCTCACCAAGTCCAGCAGCAGTGATTCATGAAAAGGCAACAATACAAGCAGTGCTGGCAGTGCATTAAATATGTTGGAGTCATCTGACGTCGCAATCAACACCTCCGAGGCTGGCCTATCACGTGATTCGATGGGCCCCGCACCTCCATTATGGTAAGTGGGCGCCCGCCACATGATTGCAGTCAGCCAGCTGCATGCATCACAGGTGGCAATGGCATCCACTTCCGGGTCAGCTGCCAAGACCCATGGCAGGGTCATTAAATTCAGCCCGGTTCATGTGCACTTCATTATTTAAGAAGGGTGGGAGAGGTAAATTAAGAAATCATAGGCCTATTAGTCTGAAGTCTAGAATCTGTTACAAAGGCAAAATACTGCAGATTCTGGAAATCTGAAATAAAAACAGCAAATGCCAGAAATACTCAGCAGGTCTGGCAGCATCTGTGGAGAGACAAGCAGAGTTAGCGTTTCAGCACAATGACCTTACATCGGAACTCAGAACAGCTGTTTCTTTCTTCACAGATGTTACCTGACCAGCTGAATATTTTCTTCATGTTCTGTTTATATACTAAAAATGTGTGATTAGGGCAGAGTGACTGAGTATTTAGACAAATGTGAACTGATCAGAGAGTGAGAGATAGATTCATAAAAGATGTCCATGCCTTAACATTTTTTGAGGAGGTGAATTAAGTAGATAAGGGAGTGTCTACAGGTGTTATTTATATAGACTTCCAGAAAACATTTGATAAGATTCCACACAAGAGATTGTTAGCAAAATGAGAGTGCATGGAAGTGGAGGTGGCTTATTGACATGTATGTAGAGAATTGGTTAGGAGGTAGGAGATAACGTGTAGGGATAATGGGTAGACGCTCAAATTGGCTATAAGTGACGAGTGGTGTCCCTCAGATATCTTTGCTGGAGCCTTAGTTTTTCCCTATATTTCTAAATGACTTAGACATAGAAATAGTGTGATACATATACATCATTATTGAGTCAGATGGTACAGTAAATAGTGTAGATAGGAGCCGAATGTTGTAATGTTTTGGACTGAAAAGGATCGATCAGAGTATTTTCTAAATGGCACAAAGCTAGGAACTGTAGAGGAGCACAGAAATTTAGGGGTCCAGATAGAGAAATCACTAAAAGCTGGAGGATAGGTATAAAAAAAATTTAAAAGGCTAATGGAATATTTTAAATTATGAGGCCAGTTTGCATAGGCTAGGCTTATAATCCCTTGAGTATGGAAGATTAAGGGGTGATATAATTGAACTGTTTAAGATGATTAACTAATTTGATAGGGTAAAGAGAAATAATTTATTCTGGTGGGGGGAGTCCAGTACAAACGGGCATAACCTGAAAATGAAAGCTAGACTGTTGAGGGGTTGATGTCTGGTAGCACTTCTTCATACAAAGAGGAGTGAAAATCTGGAACTCTTTCCCCCACAAAGCTGTTGAGGGTGTTGGGGGGGGTGGCGGAGGGGGGGTTCAAATGAAAATTTCAAAACTGAGATTGATAGATTTTCATTAGTTAAGGTTATTAAGGGTTACAGAACCAAGTTGGGTAAGATACAGATCAGCAATGATCGAACGGAATGGCAGAACAGACTCGACGGGTGAGTAGCCTATACCTGTTCCTATGTTCCTAGAACTTCCTGCTCACCCTCCAGCCTAAAGTTTTTTGCTCACTAGTTTAAATATTTGTCCTTTTAACCTACTCACAATTTATTTTAAAGTCATTTTTCAGATTCTCTATTTCCATTACTTGCCTCTCATAACTTTAACATATCTCTTATTGCCTTCTTTCAAGGTTAAAAAATCCATGTTTCTCCAGTCTTTCAGCCTAATTCAGACCGTTGATGCTAAGCATGCATATATAGAAATATGACGTGGATACAGGCCATTAGATCCAACTAGTCCATTTTTGGCATTTAACTTCCACACAAGCAAATAGCATTTACTCACAATGTTTCCAAATCCCTTCAATTCCTTTTCCTCTATCGACTATCCAATATAATCTTGAATGCGAACATAGTTTCAGCCTCAACCACTAACCCTGGAAGTGAATTCCAGAGCCCATAGCTTTCTATGTAAAGAAGTTTCATCTGCAGTCTTTTTCTTAAATTCATTTATGAAATGTGGGCGTCACTGGCCAGGCCAGCATTTATTGCCCATCCCTAATTGCCCTTGAGAAGCTGGTGGTGAGCTGCCTTCTTGAACCGCTGCAGTCCATGTGGGGTAGGTACACCCACAGTGCTGTTAGGGAGGGAGTTCCAGGATTTTAACCCAACGACAGTGAAGGAACGGCGATATATTTCCAAGTCAGGATGGTGTGTGACTTGGAGGGGAACTTGCAGGTGGTGGTGTTCCCATGCATTTGCTGCCCTTGTCCTTCTAGTTGGTAGAGGTCGCGGGTTTGGAAGGTGCTGTCTAAAGAGCCTTGGTGCATTGCTGCAGTGCATCTTATAGATGATACACACTGATGCCACTGTGCGTCGGTGGTGGAGGGAGTGAATGTTTGTAGATGGGGTGCCAATCAAGCGGGCTGCTTTGCCCTGGATGGTGTCGAGCTTCTTGAGTGTTGTTGGAACTGCACCCATCCAGGCAAGTGGAGAGTATTCCATCACACTCCTGACTTGTGCCTTGTGGATGGTGGATACGCTTTAGGGAGTAAGGAGGTGAGTTACTCACCACAGGATTCCTAGTCTCTGACCTGCTCTTGTCGCCACGGTATTTATTTATATGGCTACTCCAGTTCAGTTTCTGGTCAATGGTAACCACTAGGATGTTGATAGTGGGGGATTCAGTGATCGTAATGCCATTGAATGTCAAGGGGAGATGGTTAGATTCTATCTTGTTGGAGATGGCCATTGCCTGGCACTTGTGTGGCATGAATGTTACTTGCTACCTATCAGCCCAAGCCTGGATATTGTCCAGGTCTTGTGCATTTGTACACAGACTGTTTCAGTATCTGAGGAGTCGCGAATGGTGCTGAACATTGTGCAATCATCAGCGAACATCCCCCTTCTGACCTTATGATTGAAGGAAGGTCATTGATGAAGCAGCTGAAGATGGTTGGGCCTAGGACACTCCCTTGAGGAACTCCTGTCGTGATGTCCTGGAGCTGAGATGATTGACCTCCAACAACCACAACTATCTTCCTTTGTGCGAGGTATGACTCCAGCCAGTGGAGAGTTTTCCCCCTGATTCCCATTGACTTCAATTTTGCTAGGGCTCCTTGATGCCATACTCAGTCAAAGACTGCCTTGATGTCAAGGGCAGTCATTCTCACCTCACTAAGTCTGTTCTAAGTCTCTTACATTTATTTTTAACCGCCCAATTACTGCAAAAGTCTGCTTTTATCTGTCCTGTTACACCTTCTCTTAACTTTAAACACTTCTTTCATGTTGCCCTGTAATTTGCATTGTTTTGATGAAAGAAGACCCAACTTTTCACGTCTTCCATTGTATTTGCATTTCCTCATACCAGGCAGTATCAGGATCAACCTGGTGACTCTTTCTTGGTACTGCCTCCATGCTTAAATGTCTTAGAGTCATTAAAGCAGAGAAGGAGGCCACTCGGGCCATCGAGTCCGTGCCGGTTCTCTAGAGCAATCCAGTCAGTCCCATTCCCCTGCTCTATTCCCCTAGCCTTGCAAGTTTATTTCCCTCGAGTGCCCATCCAATTTCCTTTCAAAATCATTTATCGTTTCCACTTCCACCAATTTTGTATGTAACGAGTTCCAGGTCATTACCATTTGCTGCATAAAAAAGTTCTTCCTCACATCACCCCTACATCTCTTGCCCAGAACCTTCAATTTGTGTCCCCTAGTCCTTGTACCATCAACCAATAGGAATAGCTTTTCTTTGTCGACTTTATCTAAACCTGTCATAGTCTTGTACATCTCTATCAAATCTTCCCTCAATCTCTTTTGCTCCAAGGAGAACAATGCCAGCTTCTCCATCCTAACCTTGTAGCTAAATTCCTTCATCTTTGGAACCATTCTGGTAAATTTCTTTTGTATCATTTCAAGCACCCTCACATCCTTCCTAAAGTGTGGTGACCAGAACTGGATACAGTACTCTAATTGTGCTTAACCAGAGCTTTATAAAGGTTCAGCATAACTTCCCTGCTTTTGTATTCAATGCTTCTATTTATGAAAACCAAGATCCCATATGGTTTGCTAACTACTCCCTCAATATGTCCTGTCACCTTCAAAGATCTGTGCTCATGAACCCTTAGCTCCCTCTGTCCCTGTACACACTTTAGAACTGTACCATTAAGTCGATATTACCTCTCCCTATCCTTTTTGCCAAAATGCATCACCTCACATGTCTCTATATTAAATTCCATCTGCCACCAGTCTGCCCATTCTGCTAGACTTTGGTATTCTTGGTTCTTGCCTTCTTGGTGTTTTGATAACCAGAACTGCATCCAATGCTCACTGTAGAGTCTAATCAGAGAACTGCGCAGTTTCATAGAATCATAGAAAGTTTACGGCACAGAAAGAGGCCACTTGGCCCATCGTGTCTCTGCCGGAAGAAAAATGTTCCACCCATTCTAATCCGACCTTCCAGCATTGGGTCCGTAGCCCTGCAGATTACAGCACTTGAGGTGCATATGCGGACTTCTTTTGAATGAGTTGAAGGTTTCTGCCACAACTGCCCTTTCAGGCAGTGAGTTCCAGACCCCCACCACCCTCTGGGTGAAAAAAACATTTCCTCATCTCCCCTCTAATCCTTCTACCAATCACTTTAAATCTATGCCCCATAGTCACTGACCTCTCTGATCAGGTACATAGGCCCTTCACATCCACTCTATCCAATCCCCTCACAATTTTGTACATCTCAATCAAATCCCCCCTCAGTCTTCTCTGTTCCAAGGAGAACAACCCCAGCCTATCCAATCTTTCCTCATAGCTGCATTTTTCCAGTCCTGGCAACATTCTCATAAATCTCCTCTTTACTCTCTCTAGTGCAATTACATCCTTTCTTTAATGAGGTGACCAGAACTGCACACAGTACTCAAGTTGTGGCCTAACCAATGAGTGAAACAGTTGCAGCATAGTCTCTCTGCTCTTGTATTCTATACCTTGGCTAATAAAATAAAGGATTCCATTTGCCTTCTTAACCACCTTATCGATCTGTCCTGCTACCTTCAGGGATCATTCACTCCAAGGTCCCTCACTTCCTCTACACCTCTCAGTATTTTCCCATTAATTTTGTATTCCTTTGCCTTGTTTAACCTCCCCAAATGCATCACTTCACACTTCTACAGGTTGAATTCCATTTGCCACTTTTCTGCCCATCGGACCAAACTATCAATATTTTCCTGTAGCCTATAGCTATCCTCCTCCCTATCTACTACACGGCCAATCTTTATGTCATCTGCAAACTTCTTGATCATACCCCCTACATTTACGTCCAAATCGTTAATATATACCACAAAAAGCAGGGGGCTAGTACTGAGCCTGCGGAACACCACTGGAAATATCTCTCCAGTCGCAAAAACACCCATCAACAATTACACTTTGTTTCCTGCCACTGAGCTAATTTTGTATCCACCTTGTTGTATTTCCCTGCAGCCCATGGGATTTTATTTTTTTTAACCAGCCTGCCATGTGGGACCTTGTCAAAAGCCTTGCTAAAATCCATGTCGACCACATCAACTACACTACCCTCATCTATCTTCCTTGTCACTTCTTCAAAAAATTTGATCAAGTTGGTCAAACAAGATCTTCCCTTAACAAATCCATGCTGACTATCATTGATTAACCTGTGCCTTTCTAAGTGACAGTTTATCCTGTCTCGCAGAATAGATAATTTGCCCACTACTGAAGTTAGACTGACTGGCCTGTAATTATTCGGTCTATCCCTCATTCCCTTTTTAAACAGCGGTGCAACGTTAGCAGTTCTCCAATCCTCCGGCACCACACCAGTATCCAGTGAGGACTGGAAAATGATGGTCAGACCTTCTGCTATTTCCTGATAGTGAGTACTTGGCTTTCAGTCCTCTTAACACTAGGGGACACTGCTGCACCTCACAGTCACCTCTCCCATTTCTGATACCTCCACTGGCAAAATGAAATTCCACAATAAGTTGCACTTACAATTATATCTAACACTTGATTTTAAATTTGAATGTACTATTATATTTTAAATTACAACTGTCTGCCTTCTTCCCACTGCTGCCAGAGTCCTGCCTCCATCAGAATTTAGCCTCCAACCCCCACTGGCTAATCTCCATGGTTTCAGCCCCTCCAATGGTCCCCCCCGCCTCTAGGACTCACATCCTCTAGCCTCCGCTAATGGATCACACCATGTGGCCAGGACTCCCCTCATTGTACCTGGGGCCTCCTGTCCTACTGGGATCTTCTTGGTTGCTGATCTTCCGTTCTGCCTTAATTGGCAATTTTATAAATGGAAGTGTAAAATTATATGTATGATCATATTTACAACGTGGCGCTAAATTAAACACCTTCCGAAAATCCATTAAACATACCACCCTCAACAACCATCTCTGTTACTTCATCAAAGAACTCAATCAAGATTATCAGTCATAATTTGCCCTTAACAAATACATATTGACTGTCATTTATTAACTGATGTTTTCCCAAATGACATTTAATTTTGTCCCAGTTTCCTCACCACTAACTTCAGGTTTATGGCCTGTAGTTGCCACATTTAATCTTTTCCCCCTTTTTTAAATAGGTATGTAAAATTTGCCACTCTCCAGTTCTCTGGCATTGTACCCATTGCTAAGGACAATTGAAAGATCGTGACCAGAGCCTTCGCAATTTCTACTCTTACTTCCCTCAGTAACCCAGAAAGCATCCCATCCAGACCAGGTGAATTTTCAACTCTGAGGGCTAACAAACCTTTAAAAAGGACACCGAGTAAGCTCATATCGCAAAGCAAAGGATGATTTTCATCTGTACATGAAAAGTCCATCAGAAAGTTAATTGTTGCATGGAATTATGTAGAACGCATAGCACAGAAACAGGCCCTTCAGCCCAACAGATCTATGCCAGTGTTTATGTTCTACACTAGCCACCTCTCACCTTATTTCATCTAACCCTATAAACAGAATCTTCTATTCCTATCTCCCTCATGTGCTTACCTAGCTTCCTCTCAAATGCATCTATACTACCTATTCCTCCATGTGGTAGTGAGTTCCATATTCTCAGCACTTTCTAAGTAAAGACATTTCTCCTGAATTGCTCTCCTTACTTCCACCAGCAGAAATGTAATAAAAGGTCTTTGGATTTTAACACTGAGGTAAAAACAGAAAATATAGGAAATATCGAACAGGCCTGTCAGCATCTGTAAAGAGAAAATAGAGATTATAGTGTTTCAGGCATGTCATCAGCTTAGAGTTCTGATTATAATAGCATGAATTCAAATTTTGAGTGGCCCACCTGTGAAGATCAGTGTTTGACCATTTGTCCCAGCGGTAAAGATCCACCGCTGACTCCCCAAAATCCAACACCTCGATTCTGAGGGCCAGGCCTCATTTAAACTTAGCAAGTAACTGTGCGGAGCCAAACAGGCCTCCAGGTGCAGTTCACCGGATTGAGGACTGAAACAAGGTAAGTTGGGGTTGGGTTTGAGATCGGGGAGGGTGGGAGGTACTGGCATGGTAGGGGCCCAGAATATTTCTCTGGGTTATAGAGATGAACTCCTTCTCCTCCGCAGCCCACAATAAGAATTCAACACTTACCTTTGCTGGGATTCTTCTCTTCAGAGTGGGTACAGTGCAGGCTCTGATCAGTTGCAACTTAAAGTGGCAACTGGGGTACTACTTACATAAAAACATAAGAACATATGAAATAGGAACAGGTGTAGACCACAAGGCTGCGCCATGCAATACAATCTTGGCTGATCTTCTGCCTCAACTCCACTTTCCTGCCCGCTCCCCATATCCCTTTATTCCCAAGTGACCAAAAATCAGCCTGTCTCAACCCTAAATATATTCAAAATATATATCCACAACCCTCTCAGGTCGAGAATTCCAAAGATTCACAACCCTTTAAGTAAAGAAACTTCTCCTCATCTCAGTACTAAATGATCGGCTCCTTATCCGGAAACTGTGCCCCAGTGCTCTAGATTCCCCAGCCAGGGGCAACAACCTCTCAGTGTTTACCCCGTCAAGCCCCTTCAGAATCTTTTATGTTTCAATGAGATCACCTCTCATTCTTCTAAACTCCAGAGAGCACAGGCTCAATTTACTCAGCAGCTCACCATAGGACAACCCTCTCACCCCAGTGAACCTTTGCTGCACTGCCTCCAATGCAAGTATATCCTTCCTCAAATATGGAGACGAAAACTGCACTCAGTACTCCGGGTGTGGTCTCACCAAAGCCCTGTACAATTGTAGCAAGACTTCCTTATTCTTGTACTCCAATCCCCTTGTAATAAAGGTCAATATGCCATTTGCCTTCCTAATTGCTTGCTGTATCTGCATGCTAACTTTCTGTGTTCTTTGTACAAATACACCCAAGTTTCTCTGAACATCAACATTTAGAAGTTTCATGCCTTTTAAAAAATATTCTATTTTTCTGTTTTTACTACCAATGTATATAACCTCACACTTCCCCACATTATACGGCTTCTGCCACCTTGTTGTCCACTTAATTAACCTGCCTATATCTCTTTGCAGCTTATTTGTGTCCTCCTCACAGCTGTATTCCCACCGAGTTTGGGGCTAAATTTTCAAATGCCGGTGGGGGCAGTTGCGGGTGTGGATGTGATTTGAAAATCACGTTCCCAGAGGGCGGCCTGGGTCTCGCTGCCTCCGGAACGTGATGTGATCTTCAAAGGAAGGTCTGGAAGGGGGGATTCGGAAACCAACATGCCTCCAATTAAGTGCTCGTTGAGCTCATTGATGAGCTTATTACCAGGCCTCAGAGGAGCATTCTCAACTTTTCCATTGACAGGTATGGGGAACACATAGTGTGTGGGACACATCAGGGTTCAGCTGGCAAGAACACAGCAGGGAGCCATGAAGGCTAATAGATACACTGGTCAACTCATTTAAAAGAGGGAGAATAAAGCCCAGCTGCACAACTGGTGGAACAGAGTTCCCATTGCTGGTACTGGGAGGCTTGTATTTGTAATCAGTGAGAGATAGGAGTCCTGAGAGGGGAGGCAGGCTGCTGGCAACACTTGGACAGCAGAGGTTGGGCAGAGGAAACCCTGGTGAACAAACAAGCGCCAGCTGAGGGATTGGAAATGGGAGCAGGCTACTCTGACACAGAGCAGTGCAGTGAGGAGGGGCTTCAGCAGAGGAGCACAGCGAGGGCCTGCAAGGGGAAGAAGGCACCAGCCAAGACATTGTCTCTGCAGTCCATGGGTCAGCTACCTGCAAATGACAGAACACCAGTGCCATCGGAGACTTTGCCAATCCATTGGACATTTGTGCTTTGATCCACAATGACCTGAGACCTCACAGCCCCCATGAAAGTTACCTACCTGCAGCCATCAAGGTTACCGTTGCCCTGAATTTTTATGTTTCCAGGTCGCTCCAGGGATCAGAAGTGGCATTTCGCAGTCGGCAGTTCATCACGCTATAGGCAGGTCATGGCTACCCTATTCTGGAGGCAGGCACAGATGGCATTGGGGTTTGTGTCCAACATTGGATTCCTGCAGGTCCAGGCGGGGTCTTCAATTGCATCCTCATAGCCATCAAGGTACCGACAAGCAACCAGTCAGATTCCTGAACAGAAAGGGCTACCACTCATTGAATGTCCAGCTGGTCTGTGACCACAGAAAGTGAATCTTGCAGGTCTACACCTGGCTACCAGGCAGCTGTCATGTCTCTTTTATCCTGCGAGAGTCTCAGGTGCCGCCTCTCTTTAGGCCCACATTTGACCGAGTATGGCATCAAGGAGCCCTAGCAAAATTGGAGTCAATGGGAATAAGGGGAAAACTCTCTACTGGTTGGAGTCATACTTAGCGCAAAGGAAGATGGTTGTGGTTGTTGGAGGTCAATCATCTGAGCTCCAGGACATCACTGCAGGAGTTTCTCAGGGTAGTGTCCTAGGCCCAACCATCTTCAGCTGCTTCATTAATGACCTTCCTTCAATCATAAGGTCAGGAGTGGGGATGTTCGCTGATGATTACACAATGTTCAGCACCATTCGCGACTCCTCAATTACTGAAGCAGTCCATGTAGAAATGCAGCAAGACTTGGACAATATCCAGGCTTGGGCTGATAAGTGGCAAGTACAATTCGCGCCACACAAGTGCCAGGCAATGACTATCTCCAACAAGAGAGAATCTACCCATCTCCCCTTGACATTCAATGGCATTACCATTGCTGAATCCCCCACTATCAACATTCTAGGGGCTACCATTGACCCGAAACTGAACTGGAGTTCTTCTTTTTTCTTTTGGGCCTCCTTATCTCGAGAGACAATGGATACGCGCCTGGAGGTGGTCAGTGGTTTGTGAAGCAGCGCCTGGAGTGGCTATAAAGGCCAATTCTGGAGTGACAGGCTCTTCCACAGGTGCTGCAGAGAAATTTGTTTGTTGGGGCTGTTGCACAGTTGGCTCTCCCCTTGCGCCTCTGTCTTTTTTCCTGCCAACTACTAAGTCTCTTCGACTCGCCACAATTTAGCCCTGTCTTTATGGCTGCCCGCCAGCTCTGGCGAATGCTGGCAACTGACTCCCACGACTTGTGATCAATGTCACACGATTTCATGTCGCGTTTGCAGACGTCTTTATAACGGAGACATGGACGGCCGGTGGGTCTGATACCAGTGGTGAGCTCGCTGTACAATGTGTCTTTGGGGATCCTGCCATCTTCCATGCGGCTCACATGGCCAAGCCATCTCAAGCGCCGCTGACTCAGTAGTGTGTATAAGCTGGGGATGTTGGCCGCTTCAAGGACTTCTGTGTTGGAGATATAGTCCTGCCACCTGATGCCAAGTATTCTCCGAAGGCAGCGAAGATGGAATGAATTGAGACGTCGCTCTTGGCTGGCATACGTTGTCCAGGCCTCGCTGCCGTAGAGCAAGGTACTGAGGACACAGGCCTGATACACTCGGACTTTTGTGTTCCGTGTCAGTGCGCCATTTTCCCACACTCTCTTGGCCAGTCTGAACATAGCAGTGGAAGCCTTTACCCATGCGCTTGTTGATTTCTGCATCTAGAGACAGGTTACTGGTGATAGTTGAGCCTAGGTAGGTGAACTCTTGAACCACTTCCAGAGCGTGGTCGCCAATATTGATGGATGGAGCATTTCTGACATCCTGCCCCATGATGTTCGTTTTCTTGAGGCTGATGGTTAGGCCAAATTCATTGCAGGCAGACGCAAACCTGTCGATGAGACTCTGCAGGCATTCTTCAGTGTGAGATGTTAAAGCAGCATCGTCAGCAAAGAGGAGTTCTCTGATGAGGACTTTCCGTACTTTGGCCTTCGCTCTTAGACGGGCAAGGTTGAACAACCTGCCCCCTGATCTTGTGTGGAGGAAAATTCCTTCTTCAGAGAATTTGAACGCATGTGAAAGCAGCAGGGAGAAGAAAATCCCAAAAAGTGTGGGTGCGAGAACACAGCCCTGTTTCACACCACTCAGGATAGGAAAGGGCTCTGATGAGGAGCCACCATGTTGAATTGTGCCTTTCATATTGTCATGGAATGAGGTGATGATACTTAGTAGCTTTGGTGGACATCCGATCTTTTCTAGTAGTCTGAAGAGACCACGTCTGCTGACGAGGTCAAAGGCTTTGGTGAGATCAATGAAAGCAATGTAGAGGGGCATCTGTTGTTCACGGCATTTCTCCTGTATCTGACGAAGGGAGAACAGCATGTCAATAGTCGATCTCTCTGCACGAAAGCCACACTGTGCCTCAGGGTAGACGCGCTCGGCCAGCTTCTGGAGCCTGTTCAGAGCGACTCGAGCAAAGACTTTCCCCACTATGCTGAGCAGGGAGATTCCACGGTAGTTGTTGCAGTCACCGCGGTCACCTTTGTTTTTATAGAGGGTGATGATGTTGGCATCGCGCATGTCCTGGGGTACTGCTCCCTCGTCCCAGCACAGGCATAGCAGTTCATGTAGTGCTGAGAGTATAGCAGGCTTGGCACTCTTGATTATTTCAGGGGTAATGCTGTCCTTCCCAGGGGCTTTTCCGCTGGCTAGGGAATCAATGGCATCACTGAGTTCCGATTTGGTTGGCTGTATGTCCAGCTCATCCATGACTGGTAGAGGCTGGGCTGCATTGAGGGCAGTCTCAGTGACAGCATTCTCCCTGGAGTACAGTTCTAGGTAGTGCTCAACCCAGCGGTCCATCTGTTTGCGTTGGTCAGTGATTATGTCCCCCGATTTAGATTTGAGGGGGGTGATCTTCTTGATGGTTGGCCCAAGAGCTCTCTTCATGCCATCATACATTCCTCTGATGTTTCCGGTGTCTGAGGCCAGCTGAATATGACTGCATAGGTGTTGCCAGTAGTCGTTTGCGCAACGCCTAGCTGTTCTTTGTGCAGTACTTCTGGCTGCTTTAAGTGCTGCGGATGTTAAATCGCTGGGGGCTTTCTTGTAGTTCAAAAGTGCAATGCGCTTAGCGGCTATGACAGGTTCCAGCTCTTCATTATGAGATTGAAACCAGTCTGCATTTCTCTTCGCACTTTTGCCGTAGGTGGTCAAAGCTGACTCATAGATGGCGTCTCTGATGTGGGCCCACTTGGTCTCAGCATCCCCTGTGGGAGTGTTTTGAAGGGCTGTTACAAGTGAATTTAGAAATTTTTGTAACAGCTGTGGGTGAGATATTCTGCTCGTGTTGATGCGCGGGTGGCCCTTCTGCTTGGAATGATGCAACTTCTTTGGTCTGAGTCTAACCTTGCTGCACACCAGGGAGTGGTCGGTGTCGCAGTCCGCACTGTGGAAGCTGCGTGTGATTTGAACACTGTTTAAGGCGGCTCGCCTTGTGACAATGAGGTCTAGCTGGTGCCAACGACGTGATCTTGGGTGCCTCCATGAAACCTGGTGACAGGGTTTAGTGTGAAAGAACGAGTTGGTGATGCAGAGGTTATGATAGGTACACAACTCAAGCAGTCTCTGCCCGTTCTCATTCATCCTTCCAACGCCATAGCGCCCAAGGCAGGAGGGCCATGAGTCATGGTCGGCCCCAACCCTGGCATTAAAGTCCCCCAGCAGGAATAGGTGTTCGGTGTTGGGGATGCTGCTAATGATGTTATGGAGTTTGAACTGGAGTAGCCATATAATTACCGTGGCTACAAGAGCAGGTCAGAGGCTAGGAATCCTGAGGCGAGTAACTCACCTCCTGACTCCCCAAAGCCTGTCCGCCATCTACAAGGCACAAGTCTTGGGCACAAGGCACATATGGGCGGCACAGTGGCGCAGTGGTTAGCACCGCAGCCTCACAGCTCCAGCGACCCGGGTTCAATTCTGGGTGCTGTCTGCGTGGAGTTTGCAAGTTCTCCCTGTGTCTGCGTGGGTTTCCTCCGGGTGCTCCGGTTTCCTCCCACATGCCAAAGACTTGCAGGTTGATAGGTAAATTGGCCATTATAAATTTCCCCGAGTATAAGTAGGTGGTAGGGAAATATAGGGACAGGTGGGGATGTGGTAGGAATATGGAATTAGTGTAGGATTAGTATACATGGGTGGTTGATGGTCAGCACAGACTCGGTGGGCCGAAGGGCCTGTTTCAGTGCTGTATCTCTAAATAAAAAAAATAAAATAAATAAAGTCAGGAGTGTGATGGAATACTCTCCACTTGCCTGGATGGGTGCAGCTCCATCAACACTCAAGAAGCTCGACACCATCCAGGACAATGCAGCCCGCTTGATTGGCACCCCATCTACAAACATCCCTCCACCACCGACGCACAGTGGCAACAGTGTGTACCATCTACAAGATGCACTGCAGCAATGCACCAAGGCTCCTCAGACTGCACCTTCCAAATCCATGACCTCTACCAACTAGAAGGACAAGGGCAGCAAATGCATGGGAACACCACCACCTGCAGTTCCCATCCAAGTCACACACCATCCTGACTTGGAACTATATCACCGTTCCTTCACTGTCGCTGGGTCAAAATCCTGGAACTCCCTTCCTAACAGCACTGTGGGTGTATCTACCACACATGGACTGCAGCGGTTCAAGAAGGCAGCTCACCACCACCTTCTCAAGGGCAATTAGGGATGGGCAATAAATGCTGGCATAGCCAGTGACGCCCACATCCCATGAATGAATAAAAAAACACTCTGTGGGTGGCTGCTGGGGGATAATTGTTATCCCTAAATTGCTGGCTCCTGATGCCCATCCACTACCAGGCATGATGGAGTGAGGCGCTAAAACCAGAGCTACCTACTAACACTGACCTGCATTGAACAGACCATTGGCAATTTGAAGGTGCACTTTTGTTGCCTTGACTGCTTGGGTGGTGCCCTCCAGTATAAGCCAGCCAGGGTTTTTTTTCTCATATTGCAGTCGTCTGTAGTGCACTGCACAACATGACGATGCAAAGAGGCCTGGAGCTGGAAGAAGAGGAGGACCTGGGATACCAATCTTCCGCAGAGGAGGAGGGAGGAGTAAGAAGAGGAAAATGAGGATGAAAGGGTGCTGCAGAGAAGCCCGGTGCCTGGGCATTGGAGAAAGATCACTGAGGTTGTCACAGGCCACATGGAGATCAGCAGGCTGGCCTGGCCACAAGGGCCACGTTAATTCAACAATGTTTCTCTTGAGTGCTTCTCAGCCCTATGATAGATGACTCTGCAAGTCATCTCCCATCAGAGAGAAAATATGTAGAGAGCACATGCATCTGAAGAATCCCATTGTCACCCAGATACTTTGAGAATGGTGTCTCTACTGCCACCATTGCCCCACATCACAGACCATGCAACCGCAACAAACCTTCTTTTCACTTTTCTCAACAATCTTTAAAACACACGTGTCTGATTGAAATCATCAAAAATTTTCATTATAACAAGATGAATCAAAGACAAAACAAAAGAGAGAACTTCATCCAGGTGACCCATCTAATGCCATGGTGCCCAGCGCTCATGCCCAGTCCTACAAGATGCTCCCCATGTGGCAACTTGCTCCCTGATGACACAGGTGCAGCAGCCTGTGGAGAAGCCCTAACGGGCATCACCAGGACAAGGAAGGAAGCCACGGGTATCTCAGTCATCAACATCTGACGCCATGGCTTCCATCCTCGTCTGGAGGTGTCCGTAAGGGCTTCTCCACAGGCTGCTGGACCTGCGTCATCAGGGTGGACCCTCATCAGACTCCTCAACTGTCTCAGCCCTCTCTTGGCACTCTTACATGCTGGCTGAGGCCAGCGACTAGGATGCAGCTGGCATCCATTCCAAGCATTTCTGCACCATCAGCGACACTGCGCGGTCAATGCTACAGAGACTCACTCTGTGCATGTCAGTGCGCTGCTCCTTCATTTGCTCAGAGTGCTGTTGCATTTAGCTCTCCATGCGATTGACCACTCATGGAGGAGCTCATGTGCTCAAATCTCTGAGCCATGACAGACCACATGTGCTGCATGGACCCCTCCATTGTCTGTCAGTGGCTCCGCAATGCCTCAGGGATCTCTGACATTCGGGAACTCATCTCTGGGATCTCTGATATTCGGGAACTCATCTGCCTTTGATGCTCCAGAAAATTGCTCCTTGTTTGTGACACCTGAGGGCCAGCAATTTATCCCAGTGAAGCATGGTTGTGTCTGTCCTCCATCTTCTGAGAGGGACTGCCCAGGCTGACTCTGCCTCACGCTGCTGCTCCTGCTCACTGTGATGTGCGGCTCACCCAGTGCTACCCATTCTAAGCTAGACTGGGGCCCAACCGAGGTGAGTGTGTCTGCGCTGGTGGATGGTGTGGAGGAATGTGACAATGTAGGCTTTGTGGAGACTTCCTCCATGAGGAGGCGGGCCAAGTCTGTGCAGGACCACTCTGCTCTGCATCCGCTGAAGGCCCTGTGGGAAACACAATAAGGTAGTGATGAGAACTCGGGCAACTCAGCAGGTGCATCAGCACAATCATCCCCATAGATGACAGCAGTTGAAGAGCCGCAGTGCACATTGGGCAGGAGTTTTCTCCATGCCCTTTACCTTAAGATACAGCTATCAAATGACCTTGCTCTTCACGACCTCCCATCTTGCCATTGCCAATGGCCACACAATATCAAGTGCCACCTACTCCATTGGTATCAAGTCATCAAGGTTGGCAAACACTACCACTCATTTGAGCCACCTTGCACCTGTTGTGTGCTCGGGTTTCCTGCAGGATGAGGAAACCAATCTGCCCTCCCTCGCCTATTCCAGCATGGCATTGACATGATCTGTTGCACTCCTCAGCGATGCCACCTTCTCAATTACGCCCCATTTGTGAGGGTGGCCGATGGCTCAGTGATGCAACTGGACACTTGCCCCAACAATGTTAGGGAAAACTATGAACACTTAGTCTGCTCAGCTCATGTGCATGCTGCTGCATGCAGTGATAGAGGCCTGTCACCTGGGTGTTGTTTGCCACTCACCTTCTCAGATCTTAACAGGTCATTGAACGTCTTGCAACATTGGACCCAGGTCCTCCATGTCGCACCTCTACTGCTGGCCTCCATCTAGGTCCTTTTGATCTCCTAAGGTGCCTTTCTTCTACCGGACGCTGGGAAAATAATTTTTTGCCTCACGGTGACTGCTTCTGTCAATGCTTCAAGAGATGCATGGGAAAACTTTGGCACTGTCCATGGACACCTGCCCTTGCCAGCACTGGCCTGATCAGCACTCTCCTGCAACATGTCCTCAGTGAGCAGCAAGCCTAGTCATATCTGCTGCAAGCCTTTTCAGAGGGCCCTCCAGGTCCATCTTGTGCCTGCAGGCCACTCCTGGCACTGCTGATTGGACACCAAACTCGCCCACGGGCCAACTGCTTGCATCAGTGATGGTGACTCGACGCGGGGTCGGGATCTGCAATGTTTCCAGGCATCATGTTCCCATCCTCAATTTGAAAATCCAGCCCTATGTCTCCGTAACGGCGATTAGATTTTTAAAAAAATTATTCCTGGGATGTGGGCACCACTGGCTCGGCCAGAATTTATTGCCCATCCCTAACTGCCCTTGAGAAGGTGGTGGTGAGCTGCCTTCTTGAACCGCTGCAGTGCATGTGGGGTGGTACACCCACAGTGCTGTTGAGAAGGGAGTTCCAGGAGTAATCCTGGATAGGCCACTGTTTCTTGGGCATGTGCCAGTCTGTATTAAATGAATGAGGTTTGATGTCTACTTTGCCACATTAATTTGGATGGCATTGTAGATAAGGGTAGTATTTATTAATCCCCCTCTCAAACAGATATACCGCTTTGGATACTGTTGGGGGGATGGCCTCCGTGGGGAAAGAAACAACAGCCAAGTCCGTGGCACCACGGATGGCTCTGCTGCACAGCAGGGGTCGAAAATGACTGGGAGAGCCATAGTGATCGTAGATTCAATTGTAAGGGGAGCAGGCAGGCGTTGTAACAGGAACAGGTGGCCACAAACGAGACTCCAGGATGGTATGTTGCCTCCCTTGTGCTAGGGCCAAGGATGTCTCGGAGCAGCTGCAGGACATTCTGAAGGGGGAGGGTGAACAGCCAGTGGTCGTGATACACGTCGGTACCAACGACATAGGTAGAAAAAGGGATGAGGTCCTGCAAGATGAATTTAAGGAGTGAGGAACTAAATTAAAAAGCAAGACCTCAAAGGTAGTAATCTCAGGATTACTTCCTGTGCCACGTGTTAGTGAGTATAGGAACAGAAGAATCGACCAGATGAATGTGTGGCTAGAGAAATGGTGCAGGAGGGAGGGATTTAGATTCCTGGAATATCGGGACTTGTTCTGGGGAAGGTGGGACCTGTACAAGCGGGACGGGTTACACCCAGGAAGGACCGGAACCGATGTCCTCGTGGGGGCATTTGCTAGTGCTGTTAGGGAGGATTTAAACTGGAACGGCAGGGGGATGGGAACCTGAGCGGGGAGACTGAGGAGGAGGAAACAAGGATGGAAAGGAAAGACAGGAAACAAAAAGGCAAAAGTGGAAGGCATAGACATCAAGGGCAAGAAACAAATAGAGCCATAGTGTGAAATAACGCTAAGATGACTAAGAATGTTAAAAGGACAAGCCTAAAGGCATTGTGTCTCAATGCGTGGAGTATTCACAATAAGGTAGGTGAATTAACCGCACAAATAGATGTAAATGGATACGATATAGTTGCGATTACAGAGACATGCCTGCAGGGTGACCAAGGATGGGAACTGAACGTCCAAGTGTATTTAATATGTAGGAAGGACAGGCATAAAGGGAAAGGAGGTGGAGTAGCATTGTTAGTAAAAAAGGAAATTAATATAATCGTGAGGAAGGATATTAGCTCAGAGAATCCTGATGTGGAATCTGTATGGCTGGAGCTAAGAAACAATAAGGGGCAGAAAACGTTGTTGGGGGTTGTATATCGACCCCCAAGCAGCAGTGGTGATGTACAGGATGGCATTAAACAGGGAATTAGAGACACATGCAAGAAGGGTGCAACTGTAATCATGGGTGATTTTAATCTACATATAGATTGGGCAAATCAAATTAACAATAATACTATAGAGGAGGAATTCCTGGTGTGCATAAGTGATGGCTTTTTGGACCAATACGTTGAAAAACCAACTAGAGAACAGGCCATCCAAGACTGGGTATTGTGTAATGAGAAAGGATTAGTTAACAATCTTGTTGTGCTGGGTCCCTTGGGGAAGAGCGACCATAACATGATAGAATTCTTCATTAAGTTGGAGAGTGAGAGTGCTGATTCTGAGACTAGCGTCCAGAATCTAAATGAAGAAAACTATGAAGGTATGAGGCGTGAGTTGGCTATGATAGATTGGGGAACATTACTTCAAGGGTTGACAGTGGCTAGGCAATGTCTAGCATTTAAAGAGCACATGGATGAATTACAACAATTGTTCATTCCTGTCTGGCGCAAAAATGAAACAGGAAGGGTGGCTTAACCGTGGCTTACAAAATAAATTAGGGATAGTATTAGACCCAAGGAGGAGAAATATAAAAAGGCCACAACAAGCAGCAAACCTGAGGATTGGGAGCAGTTTAGAGTTTAGCAAAGGAGGACAAAGGCATTGATTAAGAAGGGGAAAATAGAGTATGAGAATAAGCTTGCAGAGAACATAAAAACTGACTGTAAAAGCTTCTATAGATATGTGAAGAGAAAAAGATTAGTGAGGACAAATGTGGGTCCCTTACAGTCAGAAACAGTGGAATTTATAATGGGGAACAAAGAAATGGCAGACCAATTAAATACATACTTTGGTTCTGTCTTCACAAAGGAGGACACAAATTACCTCCCAGAAATGTTGGGGAAAATAGGGTCTAGTGAGAAGGAGAAACTGTATGAAATCAGTATTAGTAGGGAAATGGCGTTAGGAAAATTGATGGGATTGAAGGCTGATAAATCCCCAGGGCCTAATAATCTACATCCCAAAATACTTAAGGAAGTGGCCCTAGAAATAGTAGATGCATTGCTGGTCATTTCTCAAAATTCTATAGACTCTGGAACAGTTCCAATGGATTGGAGGGTAGCTAATGTAACCCCACTATTTAAAAAAGGAGGTAGAGAGAAAACAGGGAATTATCGACCGGTTAGCCTGACATCAGTAGTGGGGAAAATACTATAGTCCATTATAAAAGATGTGATAGCACAGCACTTGGAAAACAATGACAAGATCGGACAAAGTCAACATGGATTTACAAAAGGGGAAATCATGCTTGACAAATCTACTGGAAATTTTTGAGGCTGTAACTAGTAGAATAGATAAGGGAGAACCAGTGGATGTGATGTTTTGGACTTTCAGAAGGCTTTCGATAAGGTCCCACATAAGAGATTAGTGTGCAAAATTAAAGCACAAGGGATTGGGGGTAAGGTACTGACATGGATAGAGAACTGGTTGACAGACAGGAAACAAAGAGTAGGAATAAACTGGTCTTTTTCCGAGTGGCAGGCAGTGACTAGTGGGGTACCGCAGGGATCAGTGCTAGGACCCCAGCTATTCACAATATATATTAATGATATAGATGAGGGAATTAAATGTAATATATCCAAGTTTGCAGATGACACAGAGCTGGGTGGGAGTGTGACCTGTGAGGAGGTCCAGTGTGATTTAGACAGGTTGAGTGAGTGGGCAAATACATGACAGATGCAGTATAATGTGGATAAATGTGGGGTTATCCACTTTGGTGGCAAAAACAGAAAGGCAGATTATTATCTGAACGGCGATAGATTGGGAAAGGGGGCGGTGCAGCGAGACTTAGGTGTCCTTGTGCACCAGTCGCTGAAAGTAAGCATGAAGGTGCAGGAGGCAGTTAAGAAGGCAAATGGTATGTTGGCCTTCATAGCGTGAGGATTCGAGTACAGGAGCAAGGATGTCATGCTGCAATTATACAAGGCCTTGGTGAGACCACATCTGGAGTATTGTGTGCAGTTTTGGTCTCCTTATCTGGAGAAGGATGTTCTTGCCATGGAGTGAGTGCAGTGAAGGTTCACCAGACTGATTCCTGGGATGGCAGGACTGACGTATGAAGAGGGATTGGGTTGATTAGGCTTGTATTCGTTCTAGTTTAGAAGAATGAGAGGGGATCTCATAGAAACCTACAAAATTCTAACAGGACTGGACAGACTAGATGCAGGAAGGACGTTCCCAATGGTGGGAGAGTCCAGGACCAGTGGTCACAGTGAAAGGATAAGGGGTAAGCCATTTAGGACTGAGATGAGGAGGGATTTCTTCACTCAGAGAGTGGTGAACCTGTGGAATTCTGTACCACAGAAAGCAGTTGAGGCCAAATCATTAAATATATTCAAGAAAGAGTTAGATATAGCTCTTAGGGCTAAAGGGATCAAGGGATCCGGGGAGAAAGCAGGAACAGGGTACTGAGTTTGGATAATCAGCCGTGATCGTATTGAGTGGCGGTGCAGGCTCAAAGGGCCGAATGGCCTACTCCTGCTCCTATGTTTCTATGTTTCTATGTGTCTATGTTTCTATCTGTAGGCTGGGTTTCTTGGGAATCCCAGCAGATGAAAGGAGGCAAGAAGTTGATTGCATTGTGGGCCAAGAGGAGCAGGAGTGATTTCCCCTGGCTCACTAAGCTTTCTTTATAAACACCCCATGATTGGCTGACTTCTACCCGCACACCCCCCCCCCCCCCCCCCCACCACAACCCTTGTCCAATTTCCCCCTCTGATGTCCAATACCGATCTTACCCCCTCCCCTGACATCCTCTCCCTGACTGCTTTCCAACCCGACAGTCCGCCAGCCTATGAATTTAGCTGGCTCTCGTGTGGGACACTTGTTGAGATCATTTAATCTAAATCTTAGTTAAATTCAACAGAGCCTGCAGGAAACCATGACCTCCAGGTTTCTCACCTGCAAATCCACCTTCTCCAATCCCTCGCATTCTTCCTAGCTCTAAATGATTACAGTGCCCTAACCTGCTGTGTCAGAGGTTACAGCCATGTCCCATATCTGACCAATCCATAATGTGGCATGTTATCACTCCAACACACTGAACAATCACAGTCTCTCTGTTAGGATGGGGTCTGGGGGTTATGAAAGGAAGTGATGATGGTAGAATCCAGATACGAACAATCCTATTCTATAATGATATAATACCAAAATGCAAATCTCTGGAGTGGGCTCAAGGGGCTGAACTGCATTTTCTCATTATTGTGTTCTCTCTCACTCATTGTTACCATGGCCTCAGGAAGTGCGAATGAAAAACAAAAACAATCTTAAAATATTGTGTCATTACTCCTGTGAGTGAGTGCCCAGAGAGACCTGGTGCCAAGTTTCAAAGTTACAGAAACACAAAAAGTTATGTGGAATCACTTTGCTACCTGTCTTGTTGACAGTTGAAAGTTCTTTGTTTGTACTGTAGAAAAGGCAAGAGAAGGCAGAAAGCTAATTTGGAAGAAAGCAGAGTAATGCCATATCAACAATGATAGCATCTCACTGCACACACGGTCAGACCCCAGGTAGTGATTCGGAGAGTCTTGCCAGAAACAACAGTAGCTAAAGTGCCATTACTTCTCCATCCCCATCATTCACTGCCCTCTCCTTTTCCCTTTTAGTCATAACTTTGAAACGATCAACACGTAAAAATTAACCATCCAACAAACCTGAGGACTCCAACCCAAACTCTGTGTTGCAAAACTTGAATCTGAGGGAATCAGCCAGTTGATTGATGACCTCAGACTATATTGCCCTTTGCAGAGATTGCAGGGCTTGAGGCTGATTCGCTGTTTGCAAGTCAGACACACCATTCCTTCCGGTTTCACACTTCACATTCACTTACTCAAACTATCCATTTGAATGCAAGTGCAAAGTGTTTTCAATAACCAGTGCACCAGGGAAGGTTATCCACTCTCCCACTAACATATGTGTGAGCTCCATACCTAATGCTTATTTGTCCCTGACCTTCCAGTCACAGTGGACTGGGAACTTTGCTGATGATTAGTTTGGAATAACACAGTCAAATGTGTCTTAATTTGAAGGCAAACAAAAAGCTCACTGATCTGTGTACCTATTGGATTAGTCATTCCCTATAAACAACTCATGAGATGGTGGCAGCAGTTCAGAACACTAATCCAGTCATGAGTGCTCCTTTTTCACAGCAACCAAAAGCTATGTACAATATTTTGGATAATTGAAAATTGATTGTTGCAGTGACTGCTTTTAACTGTAACAATGCAGGTCAAGTCTATTGCTTCATGAAGGAAGTGAGATTCTTCATGCAAGAACAGGGGGAAAAAAATGACCATCATAAAAATGACAGGCTAGAAATGGTTAAAAGACATTTGAAGGATGAATGATGAATAAAGGATGAAATGTAGTTTTAACTCCTTGGACTGATCCTACCTGAACATATTTTTCATTGAAGGAAATTTAGGTGCGGGTTGCAACGAGGGGTCAATCCACTAGCATGTGTTTTCCACTCATGCTCAAAGTGAAAAATGCTCTCCATAGTCTTCAACGTGTAGCTGGGTCTGGGAAGCTGGGGAGTTGGCATTGGCAGTCTAGAACAGTTTGCCAGAATATAGCCAAGCATGCAGTCTGTACCAGAGGTATCTGAGAGTGGCATACATATATTTTTTATTGGGGCATGAGGTTGAAGAAAGGGTTAACCTTTGCAACCAGACTGATTTCCACCAATAGAACACCAAAGGCTGGTACTTTGTGGCACCACTTTTGCAGATGGTATGCTACGCCTATCAAATGTCAAGGTTTGTGCAAGCAGGCATTCCTTAATAAGCTGCAGCTATTGAGAGAGTAGCAGGACCATGTTGAAGGTCTAATTGGAGGAGTACTTTGGGTCATTTTGAAAATCTTGTTGGTGAAGTCCTTGGGACAATGTTGAAAGTTGCATTGGCGAAGTATCTGCAGCAAAAAGGATGTTATTCTACATAATTTGAAATCTCATTTCTCAAATGACAAAACAATTCAAATCATTCAGTGCTCAGATATTTTAGCTAATGTATGATCGAGGCGAGTCGAAGAGACTTAGCACTTGGCAGGAAAAAAGACAAAAGCGCAAGGGGAGAGCCAACTGTGTAACAGCCCCGACAAACAAATTTTTCTGCAGCACCTGTGGAAGAGCCTGTCACTCTAGAATTGGCCTTTATAGCCAATCCAGGCGCTGCTCCACACACCACTGACCACCTCCAGGCACTTACCCATTGTCTCTCGAGATAAGGAGGCCAAAGAAGATGATTGAAACCATTTTGTGAATTGAACTTTGCTACCCACAGGTTGCTAAGGCCGTCTGAAGGCAGACACCTTTCAGTTATCATTATAAAATTGATTGGTAAATAAAATCAATTGAATAATTGCTGATTGCGGAACCTGTTTCGATTTTGGATAAATCCTGCTAACTGCAGCTTTCTGGATTACTAGTGCTTATCAAAGTCTTTTTGAGCACTGCTTTTTTTTCAAAAAAATGAAGCTACTTTTGATTGTCTTTGAAGCATTGAGATTTTAATCCCTTCTGAATACAGTTGAGTCAAAATCTTCGGCACATCACACATAGTTGTGAACCTATTCCCATGACCTTGCTAAGAAAGCAGTGCTAGCAACTGCTGTCTATAGCATAATGAAGGTAACTGTGTTCTCTGTGATTCTACTCTGTGACAATTTCGTAAATCTCTTTACTATTCCTCTGATGGATTAAGCTGCATTGAATTGCTGGTCAACTTACAATATATACATCATAGTAGTTAAATCAAATTTAGTCCTATGTCAGTATTGGTTCATATATGGGCCGATACTGATTCAGTGTTCACTCCAAATCAGAAAATCAAGAGAAAATTTTAAACTCATTACAAAAAAATTCGTCTGTATTCATAGTTTCAATTAAAGATAGAAAACTGCGAGAATATGAATTCTCCCAACCTTCTTTGACTTTGATTTCACAATTTAAAAGACCCACTGCACAAGCCTCGACTTTCCTCTTTTCCTTTAACTTCTTCGTAAAATCTCCTTCTTTGAATCTGCATCCATCTGCTTTTCTTTAGGCCCCCATGAACAACAAGAACAACTCATATTTAATGTAATGTAATAGTGTAATAAAATGTCCAAAGGTGCTTCACAGGAGTGTTATCAGACAAAATATGACATCAAACCACATAGGGAGATATTAGGTCAAATGACCAAAAGCTTGGTCAAAGAAGTAGGTTTTAAGGAGTGCTTTCAAGGAGGAAAGCGAGGTAGCGAGGCAGAGAGATTTAGCGAGGAAATTCCAGAGTCTGGGGTCTTGGCAACTAAAAGCATGGCCAACAATGGTGGATGCTGTGTAATAGCCTTTAAGAGTGATGTCCCTTTATGCTAACAAGCTGAATATCAGGATGCAGTCATGTGACTTGGAGCCAGAGGCACTCTGTTACTGTAATACCAAGAGGCAAGTCATGTAAATAGTTAGCTCTGCACCATATATACTTGTTAGTTGTTAATAAACCTGGTTGAGATCTTCAATCAGCTGAACTCCATGTATCTCATTTATTTTGCATCAGACCACAGGGAAACATCTTTAAAAACAACCCACAGCTAAAAGAGAGAATGTTAAAAGAAACACTGGCCTAAACAGTGTAAAGAAGAAAAACAAACTCACCTCCAACTGTTAAAAACAGAACTGAACGACAGGCTGCAAATCAATCACTGTGATCGGGTGAGTCAGTGTACTGTTGGCACAGGAACTCCAGTTAAAAAAAAGCTTTAAGGTGCTTACAAAATTGATATTTTTAAAGGCTCAATAAACAAAACAGGAAAAACCCAATCCCTATCGCAGGCTGATCAATTGTTGTCAAATGCACCCCCATGCGGATCAGGTCCATGCCATTGCAGGAGAAGTCCAACAGCAAAAAGCACGGGAATTCTCTATTCATGCAGTTCACAGCTAAAGCTATCAAAAAAAACCCCATTAAATCACTCAAACATTGCAGAGCTTTCACTCAGTCAGCCAGAGTTTAAAAAAGACTCATAAAACCACTCAAGCGTGAAGAATTACCTATTATTCTGCTGCATAAACAAACTAGCAAAAAAGCACTTGAAATGCCTATTGCACAGCTGCACAAACAGACAGAGTAGTGGCTGGAAGCTGGATAAACAGATAACTGCTGCTAAACACCTGCTGCTGTCAATCAAAGTAGCCAAGAGAGTGTTTTTAAAAGGGGAAACAGTACAGAATCATAGCACAAGCTCATAAAGCAAATTTTAAAGCAAAAGAGCAGCAGGAAAATGGATACCAAATTTCTCAGCATGAATTGGAAGGCCATTGATATCCTATCTGAGTTCCAATTGTTCAAACAAAGAATGCAGTTATGCTTCACAGACCAAGTAATTATAGAGCTAGAAAAACAGGCTGTAAAAGTAATGATAGCAATTGGAAATAAGGGATTACACAGAATCAATACCTCAGGCATATCTGAAGAGGACCAGAAATATCCCACAAAGCTATGGAAAGTGCTAAAAAAAATCAGCTCAGATTAAGAGTGAATTTTAGAATTCACTGCCTGAAATTGATGTCCAACAGGCAACAGGAATCAATAGACCAGTTCATCAGCAGATGCTGTTGTAAGGGCAACGAATAGTGACTTCTCAGAAGTTGAGCTGTCAGACTGAACAATGGAGCTGGTGACTGTATCAACACCTATTGAAGCATTTCAGAAGGACCTCTTGGGGAAAAATAAAGGTCACAGCATCGATGTGCTGCTAGAAGATGGCAGGAAATGTGAAGCCATTGTAGCTAGACAACAGCACCTACAAGCAATAGGTGCAGGCAACAGTATCAACACCAAAACCAAGATGAAAAGGGTAAGGAAGCTGTGTAGTAAGTGCGGTTGTTCCTACTCATAGCAAAGTTGTCCTGCATTTCGTGACCTGTGCAAGGCATGTGGTGCAAAAGGACACTGGGCCCGCCTGTGCAGGAATTCTGGCTCCAAAGACACAGTCAGAAGTCACGGTCAGATGCGAACAAACAGACAACCGAGCAACAGCAGCAAGGAAAGATACCTGTATAAACACAAGCCCATACACAAAGTCACCAGCGAAGCAGACCTGAGCCAAAACTCAGAGAGAAGTAGTTCTCAGAGAGAAGATGAACAGGCATTCAACATTGTGAAAGTAACACATCATGTTGATGAAGACAAAAAATTGGAAGCTTTTGCCACGATTAACATCATGTGCCCAAAGAAGCTGGCAAACATACACTCAAGGTCAAGATGGACATTGGCGCTAGTGCAAATATCCTACCAGTTCTAATCCTGAAAGATATGTACCGAAGTCACTGGAAGTCAATGATACAACTGAGAACTGCCAAGTTATCGGCATACAACAGGTCACCCTAGCCTTGCAGTGGCACATTAACAATGCAATGCAGATACGGCAAGTCAGCATGGAAACCACAAATGTTCTACCTAATAAATGCAGTGGCAGGATTACCAATGTGTAGGGACTGCAACAAGATAACTATCCATAAGGTCACCAAGGTACCCAGTACAGCAGAGGAGACCAAGGGTACCCGCATTGAGTCAGTCCACGACCTACAACAAATGTGTACAGACAGGTTCAACGCCAGTGGAAATTTCAAAGGCTATACCATACTGCACCTCAGAGAAGATGCAACTCCTTCAATCAACTCTCCCAGAAAGTGCAGCATGCACATCCAAGAAAAGCTATGCGCCAGCTGGATGACATCCGTTGTGTGCATCATCACACAGACTGATGCAGCTCATTTACGTGCATACTAAAGAAGAATGGAGCAATCAGGGCCTGTCTAGATCCAAGGCATCTAAATCTCTCCCTAATGTGATGCCCCCACAAGATTCCAACACAAGTGGAATTGAATCTCAAGTTCACAGGAACCAAATTCTTCTCCAAGTTGGATGCCAAACATGGATATTGGTCAGTACACCTAGCTAAGGAATCTCAAGAAGTCACCACCTTTAGGACACCATTTCGAAGATATTGCTTCCAGAGACTACCCTTCGGCTTATTTGTCAGTCAAGATCTGTTTCAGTAGCAGATGGTCAGAATTATAGAAAACGTGCCTGGATGTATATGCATTGCCGATGATATTGCAGTAATGGGCAAAACCAAATAAGAACATGATTAAAATCTCCATTCCCTGATGGCAGTAGCTCGTCAGAAAGGGCTCGTTTTTAACAACAAGAAGTGCCAGGTGAATGTAAGTCAGATCAATTTCTTTGGCTCCATCTATTCCAGTTGCGGAATCCATCCTGACCCAAGAAAAATCGAAAATGTAAGGCATATGTCGAACCCACAAGACAAGGAAGATGTTTTTCAACTTCTTGGCACCATACATTCCAATTTTTTCTAACAAAGCATCATTGCTGAGAGAGCTCTTAAAGAAAGATGTACTATTCGTATGGCAGGAGGGCCATCAGCATATGTTTGAGTCTCTCAAACAAGCATTGTCAGCAGAAACCTGTACCCTCCAGTACTATGATCCAAGAAAGAAGAGAATCCTGGAAGTCGACACCTCACAGAAAGGGTTAGGAGCGTGCATCCTGCAGGATGGCAAACCAATTGCATTTGGGTCCAAATGTTAATGCTCAGCACAGTCCAATCACTCAAACATAGAGCGTGAAACACTTGCTGTGGTGTTTGGGATCACAAGATTCTACACCTATCCGTTCGGCAAGCAGTTTATGGTGGAAACTGACCACAAACCACCGAAAATGATCTGGTGCAAACCATTGACAAGCTCACCACCTCAACTACAGCGGCTCTTCATGAAAGTACAGGGATATGACTTCGATGTCTGCTACAAACCAGGTACTAAAATGGTCACAACAAAAACAAGAAATGCTGGAATCACTCAGCAGGTCTGGCAACATCTGTGGAAAGAGAAGCAGAGTTAACGTTTCGGGTCAGTGACCCTTCTTCGGACCCTTCTGAAGAAGGGTCACTGACCCGAAACGTTAACTCTGCTTCTCTTTCCACAGATGCTGCCAGACCTGCTGAGTGATTCCAGCATTTCTTGTTTTTGTTTCAGATTTCCAGCATCCGCAGTATTTTGCTTTTACTAAAATGGTCACTTCGGATACGCTGAGCAGATTGTCAAATCCAAACAAGAATGAAGCAATTCCACTTGATCTACATGTGGACAGCATGGACATCGAAGTGGAGAATGTGCTCAAAATCAAAGTATTGCATTTTGGCCAGCGCAAATGTGACCAACTACAATCAGAAACAGCCAATGACCCACAACTGAAGGCACTGTGGAGAGTCATCATGGAAGGCTGGCCTGACACAGTAAAAGAGGTGCCAGAAACCCTCAGATGCTTCTGGCCTTACAGAGATGACCTCAGTATCTCGAGAGGCGTCACCTTCAAGGGAAAACAAGTGATTGTGCCCAAAGTTCTCTGAAAGGCCATTTCGCCACAACTTCACCAAGGCCATATGGTATAGAGCGAACAAGATGACTAGCACAAGACACTGTTTATTGGCCAGGGATCAATAATGGCATTGAAAAGTTAGTGAGGATGTGTGAGGATTATCACAGCCACCAGCCACAACAACGCAAAGAATCTCTACACCCTCACGAGATTCCATCAGTCCCTTGGTCCAAAATCACCACTGATCTATTTTCCGTTAATGGAGAAAGCTTCATCTTAGTCATGGACTATATCTCCAAACTTCCAATTGTCAGACAGGTAAAAGACACTTCAACGGTGGTTGTCATAGACACATTGAGAGCCATTTTCAGTTTGTTTGGTGGACCTGAAGAAATCATTTCTGACAATGGGCCACAGTATGCAGGCAAACCTTTCAGGGATATGTGCGCCAAATGGGACGCAAACCTTGTGACACCCTCACCGCATTGCCCTAGATCTAATGGTCTCACCGAGCAAATGGTTCGCACAGTCAAATCACTTATCCTGAAGTGTAGGACAATGAAACAAGATCTTCGTGTTGCCGTGCTCCACCTCAGATCTACACCTATGGATATGGGCTTACCGTCACCAGCAGAGATCATGTTTGCAGACAAGTGCGAACAACTCTGCCAAGACATCATCTGTCCAAATACTCCGAGATGCAGGAGATACTGCTCGAGAAACAAAGGAGAATGAAGATGGCGCATGATCGACACTCAGGGGCGGAACTACCTCAGCTACATGTAGGACAAAAGGTCAGGGTCATACACACTACAATGCAACTATGGGTGCCTGCAGAGGTGTTCGGAGTGTACGGTGAGACTAGGTCCAAGAGATTACCAAACCGAAGCCAACTGAGAGAGATGTGCAGTAATCCAATTGCACACGGTGGACTCGAGGGAGCACACTCCAACGGTGGGAGCGTGACAGATCAACAGGACGGCAGCCAATGCATTGACAACATGCCTGAAAACCCAAAACAGCCAAGGATGACATTCCCAGAAGGTTATACTATAACCAAACCTGGAAGAGTTGTCACACCACCAAAATGATGGGCTGAATTTTACAGACTTCCCAACATTGGGGGTCGAGACGGGCGGCTGGAAAATGCCTCCAGCAGAGGCCCACCGCAGGCCTCAATACCAGGAAGGCCTGGCCCGATATTGCCGGCGGAGGTGAGGCCTCGTGACGGCCCACCCACCGCTCGGCGACGGAAGCCAAATTTACCTATGTTAAATGATTTAAATAAATGAATAAATGACCTACCTTCTCCCACCGTCCATTTCAGGGTAATATTGTCGCCGGTGGCCGGCACTCCTGTGCCTTTGGATCACCGTCTGGGGATCCGAGGAGGAACACTGGTGGGGAGGGGGGAGCAGCGTCAGAGTAACTTCATTGGTCTTGGGGATGGTGGGAAGGGGTAAAGTTTAAAGTTTATAAACTTTGGGTGCGATGGTCTGGTGCACCAGTTAAGTATTTGGTAGGGGAGAGAAGGCAGGTACTTAATTTTATGGTTATTGGGAGGGGGTGGGAGAGGGTCAGGTTCAATGTAATTAATTTATTACAATCATTTCTCCTTTAAATGTTTAAATTGCAAATTAGGGTTCGAAGCCCTTTAAAAATGGCGTCAGTGTCTGTCCGCCCTTCCACGTCACCAGGAGAGGGGGTGGCGGGCAGTGCGCCCTGGCTATTTAAATGAGCTGCCGCGCTTAATATCACGGCGGCTCCGCAAAGTGCAGCCTGTGCGTCCGGGCTGCCATTGTTTATGCCGCCGCCAATTATGGCGATGGCACCATAAATTTCAGCCCGATATGTGGACTATTAAGCTTCTAAACGTGTAAAATTCATAAGCTTTATCCATGCACAAATAATTTCAATGTTATCGAATTTTATACATTTTTGCTTTTAGCATATGAGACTTATCTTGGGAAAGAAGGAAGATGTTATGTGATTGCCTTTGAGAGTGATGTCCCATTAAAATCTTACAATGGTAATGAGCTGAATACCGAGATGAAGTCATGTGACTTGGAGCCAGCTGCACTCTGCTACTGTAACACCAAGAGACAAGTCCTGTAAATTGTTAGCTCTGCACTGTATATACTTGTTAGCTGTTAATAAATCTGTTTGAGATCTTCAATCAACTGAATTCCACCCATCTCATTTATGTTTCATCAGACACTGGAGCAATTGAAATTGGGGATCCTTACGAGACCAGAATTAAATGAGTGTTGATATCCTAAAGGGTTGTGGGTCTGGAGGAGATTACAGAGATAGGGAGGAGCGAGGCCATGGAGGGATTTAAAGACAAGGATGAGAATTTTAAGATCAAGACATTGCTTGACAAGGAGCCAATGTAGGTCAGCAAGCACAGGGGTGATATGTGAACAGGACTTGGCGAGTTAGGACACAAGCCGTAGAGTTTTGGTTGACCTCAAGTTTACGTAGGGTAGAATGTGTGAGGTCAGTCAGGAGAGTGTTGGAATCATCAAGTCTAGAGTTAATGATGGCATGAATAAGGGTTTCAGCAGCAGATGAGCTGAAGCAGGGCAATGTTATGAAAGTAGAAATAGGCTGTCTTAGTGATGGCACCATGGGAGGTTTTTCTTCATTACAGGTACCAAATAGAAGCAAGTTGTTGTTGAAAGAAATGAAATATTATGAAACAAATCAAATACTAGTGGTTCGCTGGCACCATGTTAGGTTTTAGGTTAGGGTAGGAAGCCAGAGGTGACTGTGAGAAGGAAGGAGTTCATAGTTTTGAAGCCCCAGTATAGAACCAGTTAAAATAAGAGTTGGTGCGATACATGATGAGTCTCACCCTAATTCCAATAGAAGCCCCACTCTGAACCTCAACCACAACCCGAACCCCAACCCTAACTCCAACCTTAACCCCAACCCCAACCCCAACCCTAACACTAGCCCCCACCCTAAATCCAACCCTAAAATAACCCTAACTCCAACCTTAACCCCAACCCCAACCCTATCCCCAACCCTAATACTAACCCCAAACCTAAGCCCAACCCTTAAACAGCCCTCACCCCAATCCTAACCCTGACCCCAACCCTAATACTAATCCCAATCCTAGCCCCAACTCTAAAACAACTCTAACTCCAACTCTAACCCCAACCCCAACCCCAACCCTAACACTAGCCCCCACCCTAAATCCAACCCTAAAATAACCCTAACTCCAACCTTAACCCCAACCCCAACCCTATCCCCAACCCTAATACTAACCCCAAACGTAAGCTCAACCCTTAAACAGCCCTCACCCCAATCCTAACCCTGACCCCAACCCTAATACTAATCCCAATCCTAGCCCCAACTCTAAAACAACTCTAACTCCAACTCTAACCCCAACCTCAACCCTAACCCTAACCCTAACCCCAACCCTAACCCCAACCCTTAAACAACCCAACCCTAACCTCAACCCAACCCCTACCTCAACCCTAAAACAACCCAAACCCTAACCCAATCCCAACCTGAAAACAACCCTAACCCAAACCCAAAATCTAACCCCAACCTTAATCCCAACTCCTAAATCCACTCCTAACTCCAAGCCCTGAACTCAACCTTAACTCTAAATTTAACCCCAACCTCCTTAACCTCCTGACCCCAACCTCCTGATCCCAACTCCTGATCCCAACCTTTACCTACTATGCGTACCCCCAACTTCTGACCCCAACTCCTGACCACAACTCCTACCTCCCATGCCTACCCCTAACTCTTGACCCCAACTCTTGATCCCAACTTCTAATGCCAACTCCTAGAACTGAGGGCAATGCTGCATCTAGTACTTAAGGCAAATTAGATTTAATATACATACATAACATATGGAAATGGGTGGCCAATAATGAATCACTGTAGTGTTTGATTGATCTGGGTTTGATTGTATTAGTCTGTCCAGTGTTCACTGCGTTTGATTGTTTAAGCCATGTTGAAACTTAAACAAAAAGCGACAGAGACTGTTCTGAGAAAGGCATTGTACTATAATCTTATAAGTGCTGAGATATTTTAAAGGGCTGTAAATAAACCAGTTGATGATTTAATACAAGTGTGATATCTTCATTTCTCTGAGATAAATAAGATATATATGAATATATTCAACACCCTGGCGTAAACACAACAGTCACATGTTTGAATCTCAATATCTGACAGCATTGTGAGAGAACAAGGAAATAACTTGTCTTGATATAATGCCTTTCATAATCTAAGGACATCCCAATGTGTTTCACAACCAAACAAGTACATTTGATGCATATTGTAATGTAAGAAACTCAGGATCCAATCTGTGCACAACAAGATCCCTCAAACAGCAATGAGATCATAATCAGTTAAACAAGATTAAAATGTCATCAGATCCTTTGGATTCACTTTGTGCCATACGTTTGTAAGTCACTTTTCGACTATTACAATGTATTCTGCCTCTAGGTAGTTGGATGGGGCTTTGCAACTCCAGGCTTCAGTTACTTGTTAGAGTTAATGGGAGGAAAATTAAATATTTTTTGAATTGCGAAAATGAAAGTCTGATCGACTGAAGGTTTACAGCACCGAGTGAACAGTACATAGTAATAATACTTGTCTTTTTAGGATAACTGGCATCAGGATATGAAAACAGGCTTTCTTACACAGTCTCTTCTATGATCTGTTAGGCTCGTTCAAGATTCAGTTTGTCCAAGTCTAGTCCAGCCCACAAAACTGGCCTCGCACTCAGGTCGAAATTGGGAAATTCCACTGATTGTGCTGGTTCAGGAAGGCTCATCAAATTGTGTTCATTTTCATAGTCACACAGGCACATCTCAAAATTGTTTATATAGCAACAATTATTTACTAAAATAAAACTATTAAATAGTTCAGTATAGTTTTTTAAAGTAATTTTAAATTAGGTTACTCACAGGTGGAGGACTGGCCAGCCTCATTAAAATGCTTACTTTTGGGGATAACCCCATTTACAGCTCTATTAATAATTCTGCATCACATTACCACTCAAAAATATATCAAAGAATACTATTTAATGGAAAGTAAATGAAAGAAAGGATTACATTCTATTATGCTGCCTGAATGCACTGGTTCATGGAAGATTTTGACGCATAAACCAACGTACGCAATTCCAAATGCATTTTGGGCGCAATTTTCTGACTGCAACCAAAATGAAAACTTTACTCCTCAATCTGTCTCTCTCTTTTACTGACCTGCTGGGCATTTCCAGGACTTTCTACTTTTATACATGTAAAGCAGATGGGCCCCACCTGAATGGGAGCTAGGAGAACACAAGTCTGAGCCTCAGAACATTAAACCTACTCATCTGTGTCAACAGGTGGTGGAGAGGATGTTAATTGAGCCCGTAGGATGTGGAGTGGAAAGTGAAGGGACAATCAAGCACGTGTGCCCTATCCTACATTAATACAAAGGAACGTGAAGAGTACAAAGGGAAGTTAAAAATAGCAAGTTAATAAGCAAACCCCTTAATCTGTTTTAATGAAGTGATTCTTTAAAAATGCAGAGTCCCTCTTCATTACAATGCTCCCAGATGCATTGCTGTCTCCGATACATCGCAAAACTCCTCAGAACCCAATTTACTCCTTTTATCTTCCTTGAAACCACAAGATCAAAGGAAGATTCAGGCTAGGGCAAGCAGGCACAGTATCAGACAGCATTTTACAGATATCCTCAAGTATTCTGTCAGAGCAGACTTTGTACACCACTGTTACAAAAGGAAGAAAGCGATCTCAATTACTAGCTATGCTTGTCAGTGCCAGCCTCTTCATGGACTTTGGTACAAGAAGGAAAAAAGGAAACTAAAAAACAAGCTTTTCATTTCAGGCCACAAAGTCATGGGCCAGAATTTGACGCCGACCCCACCCCAGGAGCAGACTAAAGGCAGAGTGGGGGCGTCAAATCGAGTGGGAGACGGGGGTGCCGTTTCTGTCGTCTATCTGCCCACACTACAATTTTATGAACAGCGGGGGAGGTTGAAAACGGCCCACCTGTCCCAAGCAAATTGAGGCCCTTACATGGTCAATCAACTTTCAGTTAAAAGCCTCCTCCCACTGACACTGGTGGCTTACCAGCAGCAGCTAGGCACTTCACCACCTGGGAAAGCTGCCCAGTAAAAGCTGGTGGCCTCCTTGCCTGCTGGGGGTGTCCTCCCGATCAGGCATCCCATGCCCCACAGAGGGGCCCCCGCAGCACAAGCCACCCCTGCTGAAGCACCTTCCCCCAACTGCCTAATCAACCCCCAACTCCCTCACCAGGGTCCAGCTGATTGTCCCTGGCGATACCTGAAACTCCACTCACATTTCGGTGCTGGCATCCATGGTCCTTTCCTGACTGGGTGCAGTCCCAACAGTGGCCATCGCTCCCAGTGGCGCTGCTGGGATTGAGGTACTGCCGGCCCTCTGATTAATTGGCAGTTCCTGGAGATGGGATCTCCTGCCTCACAGGGACGGAAGTCCCGCCTGGGGCCAATTAAGGGCCTGGGCCACGCAAAATTGCTGGTTGGCAGAGATGTGCTGGCCCCTGACTTTACAACCGGTAGGCTGGGCCTCCTCTGCAATGTAAAAGTCTGGCCATTGTTTCTACTGAGTGTGGTGTTGTAGTGTTTTGAACTTGCAATTGCATTGTGCTTTGTGCACACAAGAGGCTTCTGTAGAAAACACATGCCAGCAAAGGGAAAGTGAAAGTAAAACAGAATAAAGAAGACTCCATTATGTTCATCAGCTCACTGCTTCTGTCTCAGTCTCTGCTTCTCATATCTTATACTAAACTTGTCTAAACCTCCCTCCAGACCAGAGAGATATCTCAAGGACAACAAGGTAAAAAGGAAAGGCCAATGAAATACCAGAAACATTGCTTTCAGGTATGAACATTTTGGAAGGTTTTTGTCTACTTTTACAGACAGCATTTTAAGTAGCAGACAGTGACACAAAGGAAGCTTGTATAGTGTATACTCACACACTGATCTCTCCAAAATAACCATTCTATCAATAAATAAATCTCGGATTATTGTGCAGAGAAGCTACCTCTGAAAGGAATGCAATCCCAGATCCTTGATCATGCATTTTCACTGCGTTGCTGAGCAATATGACCAACCTATCACCTTTTGATGTGCATTCAAAGCCATCATCTGCATTTCCATGTTGGCAAAAGTGGCTGCAACATTGTGAAGGCACAATGACAGGTTTCACAATCACAGATGACACAAAGGAAAAGGCCTTACTTCTCCACTATGGAAGTGAAGAATTAGAGGATATTTTGAGACATTTACACCTGAGCAAAATGACTACAACTCAGCAAAACATGCACTGACAATGGACTTTACACCCAAGAAAAATACCATATACAAAACCATTGTCTTCTGACGCACTAAGCAAGAAGCAGACAAGACAATTGACTAATATTGCATGCAATTGAGGCAACTAGCAACCAAATGTGATTTTGGTGATGCGGAACATGTCGAATAGGAAATCTGTTGGAGTTAGCAAGATCACTATCACTCTCAGAGTCCAGGGATGCTGACGTTGAAGCTAACAGTAACTAGCACACTCCAAGTTCAACTCCTGTGAACATTATTCATCGCTCAATTGCCAGAAAGCCACCTGTAAAGCAACAATAGCCATCTCACAAACAGAGCTGTAAATTATCCAAAGAATGTTTCCACTTTAGCGGTGCCTATCCACACTGGACAGAGTGTCCTGCTACTGATAAACAACCGTAAAGCCAGTGGAAAACCCAACCATTTTGCTTGTGTTTGTCGCTCAACAGCAAAATCAACTACTAAGACGAATATCAATAAAGTGTCATGTATGCATACCACAGCAAAAAGGTGAGAAAATGTAACCAAAATAGAGATGGATGACTCTAAATATACTTTTATCCTCTCTCTCAGACACAGCAAACAGCCACGTGTGACAGTGACCATTGACTACTCAGATGTAGATGGTCTCGTAAACACAGGAATGTCTGCCAATGTAATGGGAGGCAAGCCATTCAACCAACTTCAGAATTGCCCCATTCTCTGCAAACCAGGGAGTATGAAAATTTTCTGTTATAACAGTGACAAACCGCTGAAAATCCATGGAACTTTTGAAACTCCAGTCTCCAGTCTCAGTGAATGTGACACACTTATCAATTTCCACACATCAACAGATCTACACAAGATTGCAGTCACATACGCGATTCCTTAGCATAAGAAAAACATTCTCGAACTGTTGTTGATCGTTTCATTAGTATCGGCAAGCTGAAAGGTATTACATACAAGCTGCATATCGACCCTAATATGCCCCAGTTAGACAGTCATAGAGTCATTTACGGCACAGGGGGACGCCATTCGGCCCATCGAGTCCATGCCGGCCCTCCACAGAGTTATGCAGTCAGTCCCACTCCCCGGCTCAATCCCTGTAGCCTGGCAAGTCTATTTCTCTCAGGTTGCCATCCAACTTCCTCTTGAAGTCATTGATCGTCTCTGCTTCCACCACCCTCATGGGCAGTGAGTTCCAGGTCATTACTACCCACTGAGTGCTTCCTCATACTCCCCCTGTATTTTTTGCCTAAAACCTTCAATCTGTGTCCCCTAGTCCTTGTACCATTTGTTAATGGGAATAGTTTTTCCTTGTCTAACTTACCTAAGCCTGTCATCATCTTGTACACCTCTATCATTCTCCCGTCAATCTCCTTTTTTCTAAGGAGAACAAACCCAGCTTTTCCAACCTAACATTATAACTAAAATCCCCCATCCCTGGAACCATTCTGGTAAATCTTTTGTACACTCTCTCAAGGACCCTCACATCCTTCTTGAACTGTGGTGACCAGAACTAGATGCAATACTCCAGTTGGGGCCTAACCCGAGCTTTATAAAGGTTCAGCATAACTTCCCTGCTTTTGAGCTCAATGCTTCTATTTATGAAGCCCCAGATCCCATATGCTTTACTAACCACTCTCTCAATATGTCCTGCCACCTTCAAAGATGCACTCCCAAGTCCCTCTGTTCCTGCACACTCTTTAGAACTGTGCCATTAGGTATATATTGTCTCTCTCTATTCCTTCTGCCAAAATGCATCACCTCACACTCAGTATTAAATGCCATCTGTCATATTTTTGACAATTCTGTTAGCCTGTCTATGTCCTGTTGCAGGTGGTTCATATCATCCTCACTCTTTGCTGCACCTCCAGGTTTGGTGTCGTCAGAAAATTTTGAGATTCTACTCTTTATTATGAGGATTATTTTGCAAATTTTGTCCATCAGTTAAAGCTTGCCGACCCGAAAAAGACCGACTTATCGCTACACTCTGCTTCCAGTTAGCTAACCAGTCCTTTATCCATGCTAATACGTTACCCCCTCCACTATATGTTCTTTTCTTGTGTAGTAACCTTTGATGTGGCACTTTATCAAATGCCTGGGGAATCTAAATACACCACATCTACAGGTTCCCCTTTATCAACCTTGCTTGTTACTTCCTCAAAGAACTCGAATAAATTATGTCATGGAACTGTTTTTGTTTCTTCTCTATTTAAAACAATGTGCCTTTAAGACTCTGTTTAAAACAGTGTGCCTTTAACATTCTGTTTTTTTTTATTCATTCATGGGATGTGGGCAACGCTGGCCAGGCCAGCATTTATTGCCCATCCCTAATTGCCCTTGAGAAGGTGGTGGTGAGCTGCCTTCTTGAACCGCTGCAGTCCATTTGGGGTAGATATACCCACAGTGCTGTTAGGAAGGGAGTTCCAGGATTTTGACCCAGCGACAGTGAAGGAACAGCGATATAGTTCCAAGTCAGGATGGTGTGTGACTTGGAGGGGAACTTGCAGGTGGTGGTGTTCCCATGTATTTGCTGCCCTTGTCCTTCTAGTTGGTAGAGGTCGCGGGTTTGGAAAGTGCTGTCTAAGGAGCCTTGGTGCATTGCTGCAGTGCATCTTGTAGATGGTACACACTGCTGCCACTGTGCGCGGTGGTGGAGGGAGTGAATGTTTGTAGATGGGGTGCCAATCAAGCGGGCTGCTTTGTCCTGGATGGTGTCGAGCTTCTTGAGTGTTGTTGGAGCTGCACCCATCCAGGCAAGTGGAGAGTATTCCATCACACTCCTGACTTGTGCCTTGTAGATGGTGGACAGGCTTTGGGGAGTCAGGAGGTGATTTATTCGCCTCAGGATTCCTAGCCTTTGACCTGCTCTTGTAGGCACGGTATTTATATGGCTACTCCAGTTCAGTTTCTGGTCAATGGTAGCCCTTAGGATGTTGATAGTGGGGGATTCAGCGATGGTGATGCTGTTGCATGTCAAGGGGAGATGGTTAGATTCTCTTTTGTTGGAGATGGTCATTGCCTGGCACTTGTGTGGCGCGAATGTTACTTGCCACTTATCAGCCCAAGCCTGGATATTGTCCAGGTCTTGCTGAGTTTCTACACGGACTGCTTCAGTATCTGAGGAGTCACGAATGGTGCTGAACATTGTGCAATCATCAGCGAACAACCTCACTTCTGATCTGATGATTGAAGGAAGGTCATTGATGAAGCAGCTGAAGATGGTTGGGCCTAGGACACTACCCTGAGGAACTCCTGCAGTGATGTTCTGGAGATCAGATGAATGACCTCCAACAACCACAACCATCTTCCTTTGCACTAGGTATGACTCCAGCCAGTGGAGGGTTTTCCCCCTGATTCCCATTAACCTCAGTTTTGCTAGGGCTCCTTGATGCCATACTCAGTCAAATGCTGCCTTGATGTCAAGGGCAGTCACTCTCACCTCACTGTTTATAAACAGTGTGCCTTTAAGACTGAGCACGGTGTGCCAGCAACTACACCTGTTCCCTAGGCAACAGCAGGAGATGTGCTGTGATGTAACTTTTGACTGTGTGTTAAAACCAGCGTCAACTGGTTTGAACTAGAGAGAGAGAGACACCAGCGAAGCGTGCTTGCCTTGAAAGAAGAGAATTCTCTCAGCGGAAATTTTACAATGAGCCACAGACTGTGTTAATTGCCTAAGAAGAAAAAAAACATGTTTTTTGAAGAGAACACTTGGATTGCTGGAGGTAGCAAAAATTCCTTTTCTTTATTTCCAATCTAAGAGTCTTTGCTTCAAGATTGACTCACAAGATTGATTGTGTTTTCAGGAATACGAAGTAAAGTTTCGACTGAAATCTGCCAATTTTTAAATCCAAATAATAGACCTGTCGTTATACTCCGTGTTGAAGGAACTGTGTGACGCCTGCTGCAGTCAAAGTGCTTTGCATGTCTATTAAGTACAGGCTGTTCATCATATCTGCGTGGAGCCTTCGAGTGACATCTGATTGTTCTAATCTGGACACCTCATCAACCAGGAACATAACTCACAAAGACTTATAACCCAGTTATTTAATTATTCTTAAGAAACAGCTAATTTTTAAAACACCATTTTTAAAACTGGTTAACCGTTAGTTTTTGAAAAATGTGTGTGAATGGGAGAGTTAGAATAAATAAAAAGTTATAAGGTCTTTAGACATAAATTTATCTTAATAGTGTTAAGATTTAGTTTATGAATAAATACTTAATTTGTTGTCTAAAGATACCTGGTTTGGTCTATTTTTATTCTGGGTGGTACTAAATGTTTAATTTGGCTGTTTTCTCATTAGGTGAGAAAACTTTAATAATATGGTGCAACCTGTGGAGTGATGGGACTGAATTGACAGGCTCCTGCCTCGTTCGTAACATTAATTGGGGTTCATATCTGGGACAACACATAAATTTGGGTCTTGCGTCTGGGATCACATTAATTGCTCCTGTCTCTGGGATCATATTAATTGCCTCTCGTGTCTGGGATCATATTAATTAGGGAATTGATTGTCGGGATCTAAATCTGATGCCAATTACGTTAATTATAAGGGGAGAAATAATTTGAAAGAGAAAAAATTAAAGGAATGAGCTTTCTTGTATTAGTCTATATCATCAGAATGCCATTAGCAGTTGCAGCAGTTTTTCTGGGAAAGGCGAATGTATCCCTCAATGACTTGATAACTCTAATTAAGAATAAACTTAAAGAATTGGCAACACAATTGGGGTTAGAATTGAATTTGGGTGCTAAAATAGCAGAGATGATTGACATAATAGCTCAACATTTAAAATTAGAAGAAGATGACGAGAAGCAAGAAGGTAGTAAGCCAGAGAGTGATGCAGTGATATTGGCTAGGATTCAGTTAGAAAGGCAAGAACTTGAGGCTGAAAAAGAATTAAGAAAACTTGAACTTGAAAAAAGAGGAAAGGCAGAAAAAGTGAGCACATTGGAGAGAAAGTGGAAGAGAAGAGAGGGAATTTAGGCTAAAAGGGATAGAACTAAGACAAAGGGGTGTTCTTGACTCCAGGGAAAATTTGGGTCAGGAAGAATCTGAATTCAGCCCAGGACCCAGTGAAAAGCTGTTTAAATTTATACAAGCTCTTCCTAAGTTTGAGGAAAGTGACGTAGAGGCATTTTTCATATCTTTTGAAAAAAAAAGCCAAACAGATGAAATGGCCGAAGGAAAGCTGGACACTGCTTATGCAAAGCAGCTTAACAGGCAGAGCTCATGAAGTTTATGCATGCTTCCTGAAGAGACTTCTGCAGACTATCAGATGGCAAAAAGACTATTATCACTGCGTATGAGTTAGTCCCTGATGCTTACCGTCAGAAGATTCGGAACTGATGGAGATTGGCTGGGCAGATGTATGTAGAATTTGAGAGGGTGAAGCAAATTAATTTTGACCATTGGATACGGGTATTAAAGATGGAAACCACATATGAGAACCTTCGAGAATTTATTCTCTTGGAAGAGTTTAAAAATTCAATTCCTTCCGTCATGAGAATTCATGTAGATAACCTGAGAGTTTTGAACCTAGGCAAGCAGTGGAAATTGCTGATGATTTTGAGCTTGTGAATAAGCTAAAACGTTTTGTCCATCACTCCCATAAACCCGAGAAGGATAGAAAGTGGGAGAGTGACAGGAAGGCAAATAGCTGGGGACAAGAAGGAACAGTTGGGAATGCCCCAGGATTATCTTCTCAGGCCAGAAATGAAGGTGCTGAGGGTAGAAGTGAGGTCTGCAAGCCGAAGTGTTATCATTGTCACAAAATGGGTAATTTTCGTTCAGAATGCTGGAAATTGTGAGGTAAACCCATAGGACTTGTTGGGGTACGCAAAGCTAATGCAGAGGAAAAGACTCTGACTGAGAGTATAGCAGACCAGGCTATAACTTTAACGGCAGCTGTAAAACCAGATACAAAAACTAAAGTGAGTGTAGAGGTTAAGAATAAGATACCCGAAAGTTATAAAGAATTTTTGTCAAAGGGAAAAGTAACTTCATATCCTTTAAGTGAGGTAGGAAAACCTATTATAGTCAGGGATACAGGAGCAACCCAAACACTTTTTTTAAAATTCATTCATGGGATGTGGGCATCATTTATTGCCCATCCCTAATTGCCACTGAGAATGTGGTGGTGAGCTGCCTTCTTGAACCGCTGCAGTCCATGTTGGGTAGGGACACCCACAGTGCTATTAGGAAGGGAGTTCCAGGATTTTGACCCAGTGACAGTGAAGGAACGGTGATATAGTTCCAAGTCAGGATGGTGTGTGGCTTGGAGGGGAACTTGGTGCTCCCCTGCATTTGCTGCCCTTTTCCTTCTAGATGGTGGAGGTCACAGGTTTGGAAGGTGCTGTCTAAGGAGCGTTGCTGCAGTGCATCTTGCACACACTGCTACCTTTGTGAGTTGGTGGGGAGGGAATGAAGGTTTGTAGATGGTGTGCCAATCAAGTGGGCTGCTTTGTCCTGGATGGTGTCGAGCTTTTTGAGTGTTGTTAAATCATAGCCTCATCTGTCCTCTCAACGAGTCAGACAGCACTGAAACAGGCCCTTCAGCCCACCAAGTTTGTGCCAACCAACAACTACCCATTTATACTAATCCTACATTAATCCCATATTACCTACCACATCCCCACCATTCTACCTACACTAGGGGCAATTTACAATGGCCAATTTACCTATCGACCTGCCAGTCTTTGGCTGTGGCAGAAAACCAGAGCACCCGCCAGAAACCCATGCAGTCACAGGGAGAACTTGCAAACTCCACACAGGCAGTACCTAGAACCGAACCCAGGTCGCTGGAGCTGTGAGGCTGCGGTGCTAACCACTGCACCACTATGTTGCTCTCAGTTGGAAGTAAAAGATCCCATGCTATAATTTGAAGAACAGCAGGCAAGATCTTCCCAGTGTCCAGGTCAATATTTATCCCTCAGTCAACATTGCTAAAACAGATTTAGTTATTATCTCATTGCTGTTTGTAGGTCTTGCTGTGTGCAAATTGGCTGTTGTATTTCCTACTTTACAACAATGACAGCATGCTAAAAGTACTTCATTGGCTGTAAAGTGTTTTAGGACATCCTGAGGTCATGAAATTCTCTATATAAAGACAAGTTTGTCTTTAGCTAGCTCACCATATACTTCAGCTATATTCAGAAATGCAACAGCAAACTGCAGAGAGCATCAAATTCAACACTGAGCAGAAAAGGATTACAGCTTTAAAAACCTGACTGAAACATTGCTGAATACTGGAGCTATGCTTAACAGAGTAAACAATCCAGTGAAATAAAGAGATCGATCACCTGTAGCTAAAACGTGAAAGGTAGGATGAATTCAAAGTGCACTTTTATTTTCCAAACACCAACAGATTTTGGAGCTGCACCCATCCAGGAAAGTGGAGAGTATTCCATCACACTCCTGACTTGTGCCTTGTAGATGGTGGACAGGCTTTGGGGAGTCAGGAGGTGAGTTTCTCGCCACTGTATTTCTAGCCTCTGACCTGCTCTTGTAGCCCTGTTATTTATATGGTTACTTCAGTTCAGTTTCTGATCAATGCTAACCCCCAGGATATGGATAGTGGGGGATTCAGCGATCGTAATGCCATTGAATGTTAAGGGGAGATGGTTAGATTCTATCTTGTTGGAGATGGTCATTGCCTGGCACTTGTGTGGCGTGAATGTTAATTGCCACTTATCAGCCCAAGCCTGAATATTGTCCAGATATTGTTGCGTTTGTACACAGACTACTTCAGTATCTGATGACTCGCAAATGGTGCTGAACATTGTGCAGTTATCAGCGAACATTCCCACTTCTGACCTTATTGTTGAAGGAAGGTCATTGATGAAGCAGCTGAAGATGGTTGGGCTGAGGATACTACCCTGAGGAACTCCTGCAGTGATGTCCTGGAGCTCAGATGATTGACCTCCAACAACCACAACCATCTTCCTTTGCACTAGGTACGACTCCAAGCAGCGGAGAGTTTTTTCCCTGATCCCCATTGACTCCTGTTTTGCTAGGGCTCCTTGATGCCATACTCGGTCAAATGATGCCTTGATGTCAAGGGCAGTCACTCTCACCTCACCTCTTGAGTTCAACTCTTTTGTCCATGTTTGAACCAAGGCTGTAATGAGGTCAGGAGCTGAGTGACCCTGGCGGAACCCAAACTGAGCATCAGCGAGCAGGTTATTGCTAAGCAAGTGCTGCTTGATAGCACTGTTGACAAAATCTTCCATCACTTCACTGATGATTGAGAGTAGACTGATGGAGCAGTAATTGGTCAGGTTGAACTTGTCCTGCTTTTTGTGTACAGGACATACCTGGGCAACCTTCCACATTGCCGGCTAGATACCAGTGTTGTAGCTGTACTGGAACAGCCTACAGCAAGTTCTGGAACACAGGTCCTCAGTACTATTACTGGAATGTTGTCAGAGCCCATAGCCTTTGCAGTATCCAGTGCCTTCAGTCGTTTCTCAATATCACACAGAGTGAATCGAATTGGCTGAAGACTGGCATCTGTGATGCTGGGGACTTCAGGAGGAGGCCGAGATGTATCATCCATTTGGCACTTCTGGCTGAAGATTGTTGCAAATGCTTCAGCCTTGTCTTTTGCACTGATGTGCTGGGCTCCCCCATCGTTGAGGATGGGGATATTTGTCAAGCCACCTCCTCCAGTTGTTTAATTGTCCACCACCATTCACGGCTGGATGTTGCAGGACTGCAGAGCTAAGATCTGATCTGTTGGATATGGGATCACTTAGCTCTGTCTATCACATGCTGCTTATTCTGTTTGGCACGCAAGTAGTCCTGGGTTGTAGCTTCACCAGGTTGACACTTCATTTTTAGGTACGTCTGATGCTGCTCCTGGCATGCCTTCCTGCACTCTTCATTGAACCAGGGTTGGTTCAATAACGCTTCCGCCAGAGTGCCTGACAGAGAATTGATTTACTCCTGGGAAATGATTTGGCTGGATCAAAAATATCAGATTCTCCTATAATTACAGAGGAACCAATTGAAGTTAGGGAGACCTGCTTGTGTACTCATCCGAGAAATGGCGAAACAGGATCCAATGTCGGAGGTAAAACTGGCAGCACAAACAGATAGCCGACTATCTGGAACCTTATTTGGGGATTTTGGTAATCCAAATGAGATGTTTAACAGATCATCTATCATTGTAGCACAGCAAGCTGATCCAGGGATATACTGAATAGCACAAACGCCTCTGGCAGAAGCTGTGGCAAAAGAGGTTCGAGAAGGCTATTATTTGGCAGATGGGGTTCTGAAGAGGAAATGGAGACCGCCTCATAGGCCTGTCGACGAAGACTGGACAGTTGTTAAACATAGTGGTATCATTTTAATATTACAAGTGGATTATTAAGGTTAACACATGACATTCCTTTTGCAGGACATAGGGGGATTCAGAAGACTAACTCACATGTAAGCTAACATTATTACTGGCCAAGCTTTACAAAGGACGTAAAGCAGTTTTGTAGGGCTCAGAAACACCTTAAAGCATCCTAAGCCAATATGACAAAATTAGGCAGACAAGAATGCAAAAACCCGCAATTTTCAACCAGGGTCTGAAGTACTGGTGTTGTTACCATTACCGGGAGAACCATTAAAAGCATGGTTCAGTGGCCAATCTCGAGTGATCAAAAGGGTGGGTAAGGTAGAATACTTGATTGACACTCCTGCTCGCTGGAAGAAGAACCGGTTGTGTCACATCAATATGTTAAGAATATTATCGCAGGGAAGAGGATAAGCCAGTACAGGTATGTCAGGTAATCGGGACTGTTGAGAAGGAAAATGATAGTGAGGATGAGGCAGAAGGAGGCCTAGACAACTCTCGGATTGAACCACCAACTATCAGGTTAGCGAATACAGAATGGATAGAAAAATTGGGCAACATGCTTTTGCACTTAGAGGCAAAACAACGTGAAGACCTTACCAGGCTTTTCACAACATTTAAAAGAGTCTGTAGGTATAAGCCAGGATGTACAACCTTCGCCACACATGATGTGAGTATAGGGGGAACCATTCCTTTAAAACAACATCCTTGCCACTTGGGTCCAGACACGCAAGCCCAAGTAAAAGCAGAGATCCAATGCATGCTGAAGGGCAGCTTGGTTGAGCCTAATCAGAGCATCTGGAATTCGCAGGTGGTCTTGATGCCTAAACCTAGTGGGTCGGCCTAACTATGCATAGACTACAGAAAAGTCAATGCGGTACCACAGGCAGACTCCTACCCAATTCCGCGATTGGAAGACTGTATCGACAGAATGGGTAGTGCTAGGTTTCTTACCAAGATTCTCTTGTTAATGGGATACTGGCATTCTTTGATTCCTCGAGCCAAAGAGACATCAGCTTTTGTAACACCTGACGGTCTTTATCAGTGCCGGGTGCTGCCATTCGGGCTAAAAAAATGCCCCAGCCACTTTTCAAAGATTAATGAGTCAGCTGGTAGCCAGTGTTCTCAACTGTGTAGTATATCTCGATGATATACTAATATACAGTAACACTTGGCAAGAACACTTAAACCAGCTAAAAATTCTGTTTAAAAATCTATAAGCAGGGGACCTAGTGATAAATCTGGAAAAAAGTGAATTCGGAAAAGTAAGAGTAACTTGGGCAGATAGTGAGGCAAAGACATGTATTTCCAAAAACGGCAAAGGTACAAGCCTTAGTAGAGTTCCCTATCCCTAAATCTAAATAGGAAATAATGAGGTTTTTGGGGATGTGCAGTTTTTACAGGAAATATCTATGGGACGTTAGTACTGTGGCTGCTCCATTAACCGATTAGCTAAAAAAAAACAAAGTGGTATGGTCAGATGAATGCCAGGCAGCTTTTGAAAAGCTAAAGGCAATCTTAACTAATGAACCAGTGTTGGCTGCTCCAAATTTTGCTAAACCCTTTAAAGTAACAATCGATGCTAGCAACCTGGAGGTTGGTGCAGTCCTATTGCAGGATGACAAATCGGGCATAGAGAAGCCAGTAGGGTACTTTTCAAGAAAACAAAATTGCCATCAAAAAAAGTACTGCACTGTGGAAAAAGAAACATTGGGACTTTTAATGGGTCTCAAACATTTCAAAGTATATATCCGCCAAAACTATAAAGAAACACAAATATACACTGACCATAACCCATTAACATTTGTGGAAAAATTTAAAAACCGAAATGCTAGAATATTTAATATAAAATAAAAACAAGAAATGCTGGAAATACTCAGCAGGTCTGGAAGCATCTGTGGAGAGAGAAGCAGAGTTAACGTTTCAGGTCAGTGACCCTTCATCATAATCAGCAAAGGTAAGTTCTCTTTACCATATGCTAATTGTGGTGCTGCCACCGTGCGGTGGGGGGCCGCAATGAGGTCCCGCCACCACCGATAATACGCAACGGGCCCTTCTCGACTATACAGGTCAAGGCAGGCCTAGGCGGGCCTCTCCACGCAGCATTTTACCAACCCCCGCACCGCGACCCATGGCGTTGAAGGGCCGGTAAAATTGAGCCCGATGAGTGTGAATGAGGGAATTAGAATAAATAAGAAGTTATAAGGTCTTTAGACATAAATTTATCTTAATAGTGTTAAGATTTACTTTATTAATAAATAGTTAATTTGTTGTCTAAAGATGCCTGGTTTGGTCTGTTTTATTCTGGGGGTCACTAGAGTGTTTAATTTGGCTTTTTTCCGGTTAGGTGGGAAAAGTTTAATAATATGCTGTGACCTGTGGAGTGATGGGACTGAATTGACAGTGCATTGCTCCCGCCTCGCTTGTAACAATTAGTTAAACACTAAGTCCCTTTCGAAAAATAATGTTGTCTCTGTCTGACCCCATTACAATTATTTAAGTATCCTGCTATAACTGCCTTAATAATGGATTCTAGTAATTTCCCAATGACAGATGTTAGGCTAATTGGCCTACAGTTTCCTGCTTTCTGCCTCCCTCCTTTGAATAAAGGTGTTACATTTGCTATTTTCCAATTGGCTGGGACCCTTCCAGAATCTAAGGAATTTTGAAAGATTATAACCAAAGCTTCTACTACCTCTGTAGCCACTTCTTTTAAGACCCTATGACACAGGCCATCTGGTCCTGGGGACGTCTCAGCCTTTAGGTCTAATTGTTTTCCCAGCACCATTTCCCTGGTGAGTATGATTGTTTTAAGTTCCTTCCTCCCTTTCACATCTTGATTTTCAAGTATCTTTAGCAGATTTTCTAAGTCTTCTACAGTGAAAACAAACACTAAATACCTGTTCAACGCCTCTGCCATTTCTTTGTTTTCCATGATCAATTCCCCAGGCTCATTCTCCAGAGGAACAACTCTAGCTTATTGACTCTTTTCCTATTTAAATACTTGTAGAAACTCTTACTGTCTGTTTTTATATTACTAGCTAGTATTTTTTCTCATACTCTACTTTCTCCCTCTTAATTATTTTTTTCATTATTCTTTGCTTCTTAAAATCTGTCCAATCTTCTGACCTTCCACTAATTTTTGCAGATTTGTTCAGTGTTTCTTTTTATTTTATACTATCCTTAACTTCCTTATTTAGCCACAGATGATGCATCCTTCTCAAAGAACATTTCTTTCTCACTGGGATAAATCTTTGCTGAGATATGTTAAGTATCTCCCTAAAAGTCTGCCACTGCATCTCTACTGTCTTACCTTTTAACATAGTTTCCTCGTTCACTTTAGCTAGTTCTGCCTTTTTACTCGAGTAATTACCTTTATTTAGGGTTAAAACATGAGTCTTAGACCCACATTCCTCCCTTTCAAACTGAACATGTAATTCTATCATGTTATGATCGCTGTTGCCTAGAGACTCCATTACTATGGAGGTTATTGATTAATCCTGTTTCATTGCACATTACCAGGTCTAGAATAGCCTGCTCCCTAGTTGGCTCCAGAACATACTTCTCTAAGAAATTGTCCCAAATTCACTCTGTGAACTCATTTTCCAACCTACCTTTGCTAATCTGATTTGCCCAATCGACATTGAAGATGAAAGTCACCCATGACAATTGCGGTATCTTTCTTACACGCTTCATTTCTTTCTTCCTGTATACTTTGTCCTACAGTGTAGCAACTGTTAGGGGGCCTGTAACTACTCCCACAAGTGCCCTCTTACCTTTCCTATTTCTTATCTCTACCCAAACTGATTCTACATCTTGCTCTTCTGAGCTAATGTCATCTCTTACTGCAGTACTAATGGCATCCTTAATTAACAAAGCTACCCCCTCCCCCCCACCTTGTCACAGCTTCCTGTCTTTTTGAAATGTCGAATACCCTTCAATATTCAGGTCCCAGCCTTTGTCACCTTGCAACCATGTCTCTGTAATGGCTATAGGTCATACATATTCATTTCTATCTGTGCTAATAATTCATGATTTTGTTACAAATGCTGCGTGCATGCAGATACAGAACCTTTAACTCTGTCTTTTTGCCATTTCTGTAATCTTTGGCCTTATTTGCTGGTGCAGCCTTCCGCTTACTGCCACACTCTGGTCATTATTACCCAAATCGATACCCTGATCAATGACCTCACTGTTTCTCTTTGATTTACCACATCTCCTCGTAGATGATCCCTTTCCCCCACTATTTAGTTTAAAACCCTCACTGCCATCCTCGTTATCTGACTCGCCAGAACACTGCTCCCAGCAAAGTTCAAGTGCAGTCCCAACTGTATAGCTCCCACTTTCCCCAGTAGTGGTGCCAATGCCCCATGAATTGAAACCCATTTCTACCACATCAGTCTTGAGCCATGCATTCACCTCTCTAATCTTATTTACCCTGCACCAATTTGCTCATGGCTCAGGTAATAATCCAGAGGTTATTACATTTGAGGTTCTGCGTTTTTAATTTAGCCTCTAGCTGTCTAGCTGCTCATACTCCCTGTGCAGAATCTCTTTCCTAGTCCTATCTATGTCATTGGTACCCATATGGACCATGACAACTGGATCCTCCCCCTCCCACTGCAAATTCCTCTCCAGCCCTAAGCAGATGTCCCAAGCCCTGGCACCAAACAGGCAACACAGCTTTCTGAAGTCTTGCTCTGGGCCGCAGAGAACTGTGTCCATCCCCCGACTATACTGTCTCCTACTACCACTACATTCTTATTTACTCCACCTGCTTGTATGGCTTCCTATGCCATGGTCAGTTTGCTCATCTGCAATGCATCCCTCACTCTCATCCATAGAAGCTGAAAGGACCTCAAACCTCTGAACACTTTCTGAACACTTTATATCCTTGTATATTAAACACCCAGTCCTCACCATTTTAAGCCATATTTCCATTATTGCCACCACTTCATATTCACATACTGCTTTTTGTGCTTGTAGCTCACCAACATTATTCACCACACTTTGTGTGTTTACACACATGCATTGTACTCCTTTCTTTGCATTCCTCGTAGTCCTTCTCAGTCCACTCCCATCTAATATGGAACTACTCCCTTCTCTCATACTGTCTAACACGCACTCTTGTGCATCAAAGGCGATGAATACCATTTCATGTCAGGAAACAGCGAGAGAAGGAACTTCAATGCCTACTTGACCTTGACATTATTGAGAAAGTTGGGTATGAGCCTACCCCTTGGGTCTCACCCATACAAGTCATCAAGAAACCCAAGAGTGAGAGCCAGATTAGAATCTGCATTGATATGCATTCTCCAAACCAAGCCAGACATGAGGCATGATATATTAAGTCGAATTGGCCACGACTGAATTTGCTCGCTGGATCATTGTGGGAACACTAGGATTAAAGGAGTGAAAAAAATAAGGAAAACCTGGGCAATTCACTTGTGCAAACAAACACTTAACAGAAATCATTATGGAATGTCCTGTGTGCTGCATTCCTAAAACAAGATATGGGCAATAAAGTGATAAAAAGCCTGTATTTATAAGAAATTTGGTATGGGATTTGTTCTTCTGTTCTTATCAAAAACATTCCAATGGCACAAATACCTATGATTATCAAAACACTGGCAGGATGAACCTCATTAAGAAAATCTTGTAACTTCTTTTGGTTCCATGGTCATCATTTGGTCAGGGGAGTGAGGAACCTTGAAACATAGTGAAGAAAGACACCTGGATTATTGAGAGGTAACATCCCCCTTGACCACTCACAGACCTGATCATGCAGGGAGTAATCAATCCCTGATCACCACAGGTTCTGAACACATGTACAGAGGGGTATAAGAAAGGCGTACCTTCCTTTGTTCTTTGCTGTACAGCTGGACTGTTGGCCAATGCATCAGAAGTTATATGTTTTCCCCTGGGCCTCTGACCAGTGTTCCACGTATGAACAGAGGCTAGAGGTGACCAGCTGGGCTGGGTAAGAGAAAAGCTTGTATCATTCAGGGAACGTATAACTCTTTAGTCTCCTGGTTGAGTTAAAGTGGAAAGCTAGAGGGGAAGTGCCAGCTTTTTGTGGCTGAGTTAAAGAGGTTGAAGGGCAAGACTGGGGACTGTGTGGAAGATTCAGCTTTGTGGATATGATCCAGATAATTGATCAAACCATTGATCTCATAGTAAGACAGGCCAGTTGTCTTGTGGATTGGCAAGATTCAGCTTCTGTGGGGTATTTATAGATGAGGACAGAACTGAATTGAAAAAAGGTCAGTTTGTCAGTTTTGTTGATAGTCCTTCATGATGCTCTTCAGCAATCAGTATGTTACTCATATCCTTGTGATTTTGAAGCATAATTCAATAAAGTTAGCTTGAGAATTTTGTAAGCTTATACCTTTTCCACTGTCATTATTTATTCTATTCGAGTCTGAATCCTCGTAACAGTTCACTTGTTACAATGCCTACAACGTCTCAGAGAATGCAACCTCACCTTGAACAAAGACAAGTGCTTTTTTAATAAAAGCAGAATTGAATTTTTCAGTCGTGTGTTCAATGGTGAAGGAGTATCACATGATCCACAGAAGCTTGAAGCCATTGCAAACTCTGCAGATGTGCATGAAGTCCGGAGTTTGCTCGGACTCATCGCGTGCTGCTATCATTTCATTCCTGACATCGCTATGCTATCTGCCCCCCTACACGATCTGACAAAATAGCCAACCAAGTGGGAATGGACAAAATCACACAAACAGGTGGTACACCAGATCAAACAACGTTTGTCAGCAAGTTGCACAAATGCCCTGAGAAAACCACCCAGCTAGTCGTGGATGCAAGCCCAATTAGCTTAGATGCAGTTCTCCTACAGAAAGACAAGACAGGTAACCCATCAATTGTTGTGATGGCAGCAGATCATTAACACCCGTGGAGCAATGTTATTCACAAGCAGAGAGAGAAGTGCTTTCAATCACATGGGATATCTTACACTTTCATCTCTACTTATATGGGAGTGAATTTTAAGTAATAACCAATCATCGACCACTAGTGATCTTGCTCAACAATCCACATAGCAAAGCATCCACTCAAATAGAACGTTGGATTCTCAAACTACAAGAGTATGAGTTGTATGTTGCATCAAAGGTGACAGAGGTTCTTTATACCAGGAAAGGGGTGTTCTCTCAGAGTGGAGAGAAGCAGGTGGAGCAGGCACTTGGTTTTGCCAGGATAATGGGATGCCATCGACTGCACACATGTGGCTTTATGGGCTCAACATCTCAATGCATGTTCAGGGCTGGGCTACATGCCACTTTGTGCTATCTGCATGGGTTATTGATGTGGTTCACTAATGTCCTTTATGGAATGAAATCTGCCATCCTTACCCGGTGTGATTCCAGACCCTTTGAAATGGCCTAGCAAGCCACTCAGATGTTTCAGAAACTGCCACAAAAAATCATAAACCACATGGACTGCAGAAGTTCGAGAAGGCGGCTCACCACCACCTTCTCAGGGGCAATTAGGGATGGACATCCACATCCTGTGAATGAATGCAAAAAAAAAAGCTACTGTACCTCATGAGTTAGAACCCACAAGGTAAGAATATTTTAAGTGATCGTTCTGCACATGATCATACTTCACTCGTTATTTACATCAAAGAGAGATGTGAGCCAAGACCCCACTGATGTCCAATGTCCTCTGCTCTGCATTTGTTAGTTGAAAGATGGCTGGAGGGCCAGCTCCAGTTTTTATCTTCTTCCCCATCTTCTGTGCTCTTTTCTCCTGCAAGGAGGAAAGAAAGAGACCTGTGAGTGAGAATAATGGAACGTGTTGAATGGATGGATGGATGGAGAGCATTTGTTGAAGGTGATTATGAAGGAGAGGCATGAAATTGCATAAAGATGAGGGTGAGTGTCAGTGGTGGATGGAGAGATGGAGATGTGAGGAAGGACATAGACAGGGATGGATTTACCTACAAGGTAAGTTGGTGTGAGGAGTGATGTGCTGGAGTAAGCTCGAGAAGGCAGAGTGAAGGGGTTGGGTTGATACACACATACAGGTACAAGCTGTGGGAATGTGGGTTCACACTACCTCTGTATTTCAATGTATCATGCTGTTTGTGGGTTCAGTACACGATAGGTTAAAACAGCTTTCAGTTCTGCTGAACAAGGATGCTGCATTAAAGGAAGGGCAGCTAAAAAATTGGGGAAGTGGCTCATTTAAGACATAAGGGCTTGGGATAGTTGTTTGGTCACTGTTTTTTTAGTAATAAAAGTGCTTGGGTGGATCATGTAACCATGGTAATGGAATCATTGGGAGAGATTGAGGAATATGAGTGTGTCTTCCTGGCTCCATATTATCTGAAGTCTGCATTGTATGCCTTTTAATTTATTGTAGTTTCATGTTAGTATGCATGGAATCTACAGATCAAAGGTAGGATTGGTATAAGTGTTTAGAGCAAACCACTGTTTATTGTAGTCAGACTGGATCTATGGAACTTGGTGCCTGAGTTCTTTAATTGTAGTCGTGAACTCAATAATAATCATATAAATTACATTGTGTTGTATGATTTGACTGGGTACTCATGTTGGATTGTGTAACATGAGCTTGTTAAAGACAAGGATCTGATTCTATGGTTGTTACAGCTGATGCCTGTGTTTTAAGTAATGAAAGCAAATAGAACAAGAAAGCAGTTCAACATAGGTGCCCTCCACACCTTTCTTGCCCTCCTTAGTTCATTAAACCGCTTTTGGCATTGAATCCATGAGTGCAGCACCAAACGCCTGCTGCTGACTTCCTCTGCTACCTCCGGCCACACCTTCTTTATTCCACCGTCAAGCGTCCTCCTCCCAACAGTGGAGAGCAGTGTTTCTCTGTGGGCCCTTACAGCCCCCAGCATTGCATTTGGTGAGGCATCACTAAAACAAGGTGCATTGTTTGAACGCCTGGTCTCCATTCTGCCAACTCCTTCTAGTGTTTCCCAATTCCAAACTCCATCGCATTGCATGTTTGGAATGTTCCTTTATATACAAGAGTTGAAATTGATCATGCGGATCATCATCACACTCACGGGGAAACCTGGAAAGTGGCCAGTAAACCCGGAAATGATATGACAATGCAGTGACTGAGTTAAGAAGAGCCGCTGCAGTTACTTCTGGGTTCCTCGTGCATTTGTGGACATCTCTGCTCTCATCACATTGGAAACTTAATGTCCAGCTGCAAATCTCCTATTTTCAAGCAACTGACTGAACTGTGAATTGCGAAATCGATACAGAGTGGCAGTATCTAATTTACAGCAATGCACAACGTTCAACCATGACAAAAAAAAATCTCCTGTTTGCTTGGTGCCATCCCTACTTTACACAGTTTTTTATAAAAGATGTAAGTTTATTGGAAGGTTTTAGAGAAAATTAATCAGACTTATCGTGTGGAACTGTTTTTGATTTATTGGTTCTTGCTCTGACAGGAGCACTTGCTTGTGTTAAGTTGCCCCCCAGCATGGGCTGTTTATAAGTCACCAGATGGAGTAGGGAGTCTATGCCATTGATGCCAGCTCCTCCAGTCTGAACACCAGCTCTGGGCCTCATTACTGCTCCACTTGTGGATTGACAAACAGATAAAGGAAAAAGCTGGCGCAGTCCCCAGGGAAGGCAAATCAGGCATTTCAGCAGAAAACCAGGCTCTTCACACACGAACCTTTAGCCCCATGACAGTTAAACCATCTTATTTACTCCTTGATGTTTCATTCAATTGATTGATAAAAACTTAATACATATGACAGAGATTTTCCACTGATCAGAAAAAGATTTCAATGCATCAAAGTGAAAGTGTCTGAGTGATGAACACATCACAGGATTCAATGTTTGAAACAGGACAGGAGGACCAGCTATGATCAACTTGGCACCAGGTTCTATCCTTAGCAAAGAACAATCTGGTAGCTCCTAGATGTGGCTTGTGTCCACCATTTAGTCTCGCTCCTTCACTCCCCGACATCAACAGAGGCAATGACAGCAACAGCAAAATTAGCAGCAACAGAAGGAGAATTTGCATTTATATAGCACTTTCACAACTTCAGGAGGTCCCAAAGTGTTCCACAGCTACTGCAGTACATTTGAAGTTTAGTCACTGTTATAGTGTAGGAAACACAGCAACCAATTTGTGCACAGCAAGGTCCCACAAATAGAGATCATAATATGACCAGAAAATCTGTTTTAGTTTTAGTTTTGGATGATGGATAAATATTGGCCATAACACCACGGAGAACTTCCCTGCTCTTCTTCAAAATAGAGCCATGAGATGTTGATGTCGACCCGAGAAGGCAAAAGGGGCCTCATTTCAGCATCTCAACCAAAAGGCAGTGCAACACTCCCATGGAATGACACTAGGACTGGGATGTTAGAGGCCTCCCCAAGGCGGGGTCGGAGGCAGGGGCGCATGGAGTATTATGACGGGTGGCGGGAGAGGCGGAGGGACGGAGGGCCCGTCACCTCCCCGTCGCCCAGCGATCTTCCCAGGGCAGGATAGGCTGATGACGGCCTTCCCACCCTGAGACAAATTGAGGCCCTTAAGTGGCCTATTAAGGGCCAATTAAGGGCCTCTTCCTGCCACTTCTGGGAACTTACCAGTGGCGGTGGGAGGGGGTGGGGGGGTGGGGCCTCCACTGCACGGGGAAGATGCCTTGTATAATGAGGCGCCCTCCCTGTGGTCTTGCTGTGGGGGGGGGTCCCTCCTTCATGGGCAATTTGTGGTCCACAGAGACCCCCACCGGGGACCAATTCACCCCCTGGAACCCGCCTCCCCCTGGACCGCAAGACCACACTCCCATTTCCCCTCACTGGGGCCTTCTGCATTGGCCACGGTGACCTCTCCTCACCTACCTTTTGTCCAGGGTTCTAGCTCTGGGCCTCGGTCCAAGGCTTCTGCTATACCGGCAGTGGCCACCACTCCCAGTGGAGCTGCCCATATTGCTGAGCCCTGTGATTGGCCAGCAGCTTTTGGAGGCAGGATCTCCATCCAAAACTTTGACAAAAAAAGACCAGCGGTTCGTTCCCAGGGTGGCGAGGTGGGGCAGGGGGGGGGAAAAGGCAGAGGCGGGGTTCCCTCCTCCTTTTTGGTACAGCGTGGGAGCCCCGTCTCCAGCAGAACATCCAGCCCCAGGAGGGTCAGTTTAAAATTACGTGCTAAAGCCTGGAGTGGAACTTAAACTTACAACCTTCTGATTCAGAGGCATTGAGGCTGAGCTAACACCCACAGCAACAGCAGCTCAATATGCTCATCAACAAAGATCAATAACTTCACCAAGATCAATATTATCAACAATGACAACATCAACATCAACAATACTGGCTTTCAATTCAGCAACGCCTCAAATTTAAAGTTGACATCCTCGTTTTCAAATCCCTCCATTGCCTCGCCCCATCCTATCTCTGTAATCTCCTCCAGCCCTACAACTCTCCATGATCTCTACATTCCTCCAATTCTCTCATCTTGTGCAGAACCAATTTCCTCACCCTACCATTGATGGCTGTGCCTTCAGCTGCCTTGGCCCCAAGATCTAGCGTTCCCTGCCTAAACCTTGCTGCCTCTCTGCCTATCTCTCCTCAAACACCAAAGAACAAAGAACAGTACAGCACAGAAACAGGCCATTCTGCCCTCCAAGCCTGCACCGATCTTGATGCCTGCCGAAACTAAAACCTTCTGCACTTCCGGGGACTGTATCCCTTCCTATTCATGTATTTGTGAAGATGCCTCTTAACCGCCGCTATCGTACCTGCTTCCACCACCTCCCCTGGCAGCAAGTTCCAGGCACTCACCACCCTCTGTGTAAAGAACTTGCCTCGCACATCCCTTCTAAACTTTTTCCCTCTCACCTTAAACCTATGTCCCCTAGTAACTGACTCTAGCTTCTGACTATCCACTCTGTCCATGCTGCTTATAACTTTGTTAACCTTTATCATGTCGCCCCTCCACCTCCGTTGTTCCAGTGAAAACAATCCGAGTTTATCCAACCTCTCCTCATAGCTAACACCCTCCAGACCAGGCAACATCCTGGTAAACCTCTTCTGTACCCTCTCCAAAGCCTCCACATCCTTCTGGTAGTGTGGCGACCAGAATTGTACGCAATATTCCAAGTGTGGCCTAACTAAAGTTCTGTACAGCTGCAGCGTGACTTGTCAATTTTTATACTCTATGCCCCAACCGATGAAGGCAAGCATGCCGTATACCTTCTTGACTACCTTATCCACCTGCGTTGCCACTTTCAGTGACCTGTGGACCTGTACGCCCAGATCTCTCTGCCTGTCAATACTCCTAAGGGTTCTGCCATTTACTGTATACTTCCCACCTATATTAGAGCTTCCAAAATGCATTACCTCACATTTGTCCAGACTAAACCCCATCTGCCATTTCTCCGCCCAAGTCTCCAACCGATCTATATCCTGCTGTATCCTTTGACAATCCTCATCACAATCCGCAACTCCACCGACCTTTGTGTCGTCCGCAAACTTACTAATCAGACCAGCTACATTTTCCTCCAAATCATTTATATATACTACAAACAGCAAAGATCCCAGCACTGATCCCTGCGGAACACCACTAGTCACATCCTTCCATTCAGAAAAGTACCCTTCCACTGCTACCCTCTGTCTTCTATGACCGAGCCAGTTCTGTACCCATCCTGCCAGCTCACCTCTGATCCCATGTGACTTCACCTTTTGTACCAGTCTGCCATGAGGGACCTGGTCAAAGGCTTTACTAAAGTCCATGCAGACAACATCCACTGCCCTTCCTTCATCAATCATCTTTGTCACTTCTTCAAAAAACCCGTTAGTGAGACATGACCTCCCCTTCACAAAACAATGCTGCCTCTCGCTAATAAGTCCTTTTGTTTCCAAATGGGAGTAAACCTGTCCCAAAGAATCCTCTCCAATAATTTCCCTACCACTGATGTAAGGCTCACTGGCCTGTAATTTCCTGGATTATCCTTGCTACCCTTCTTAAACAAAGGAACAACATTGGCTATTCTCCAATCCTCTGGGACCTCACCTGTAGCCAATGAGGATGCAAAGATTTCTGTCAAGGCCCCAGCAATTTATCTACTTTAATGTTTTTCAAGACGCCCAACACCTCCTCCTTTTTGATATCGACATGACCCAGACTATCTACACACCCTTCCCTAGACTCATCATCCACCAAGTCCTTCTCTTTGGTGAATACTGATGCAAAGTACCTCTCCCATTTCCTCTGGCTCCACGCATAGATTCCTTCCTCTGTCCTTGAGTGGGCCAACCCTTTCCCTGGCTACCCTCTTGCTCTTTCTATACGTATAAAAAGCCTTGAGATTCTCCTTAACCCTGTTTGCCAATGACTTTTCATGACCCCTTTTAGCCCTCTTGACTCCTTGCTTAAGTTCCTTCCTACTTTCTTGATATTCCTCAAGGGCTTTGTCTGTTCCCAGCCTTCTAGCCCTTACGAATGCTTCTTTTCTCTTTTTGACTAGGCTCACAATATCCCTCGTTATCCAAGGTTCCCGAAACTTGCCAAACTTATCCTTCGTCCTCACAGGAACATGGCGTTCCTGGATTCTAATCAACTGACGTTTGAAAGACTCCCACGTCAGATGTTGATTTACCCTCAAACAGCCGCCCCCAATCTAAATTCTTCAGTTCCTGCCTAATATTGTTATAATTAGCCTTCCCCCAATTTAGCACCTTCACCCGAGGACTACTCTTATCCTTATCCACAAGTACCTTAAAACTTATGGAACTATGGTCACTATTCCCGAAATGCGCCCCTACTGAAACTTAGACCACCTGGCCAGGCTCATTCCCCAATACCAGGTCCAGTATGGCCCCTTCCCCAGTTGGACTATCTACATATTGTTTCAAGAAGCCCTCCTGGATGCTCCTTACAAATTCTGCCCCATCCAAGCCCCTAACACTAAGTGAGTCCCAGTCAATATAGGGGAAGTTAAAATCATCCACCACAACAACCCTGTTGCTTTTACATCTTTTCAAAATCTGTCGACATATCTGCTCCTTTACCTCCCGCTGGCTGTTGGGAGGCCTGTAGAAAACCCCCAACATTGTGACTGCACCCTTCCTATTCCTGAGTTCCACCCATATTGCCTCGCTGCATGACCCCTCCGAGGTGTCCTCCTGCAGTACAGCTGTGATATTCTCCTTAATCAGTAATGCAACTCCCCCACCCTTTTTACATCCCCCTCTATCCCACCTGAAGCATCTAAATCCCAGAACGTTTATCTGCCAGTCCTGTCCTTCCCTCAACCAAGTCTCTGTAATAGTAACAACATCATAGTTCCAAGTACTAATCCAAGCTCTAAGTTCATCTGCCTTACCTGTTATACTTCTCGCATTGAAACAAATGCACTTCAGACCACCAGTCCCACTGTGCTCAGCAACATCTCCCTGCCTGCTCTTCCTCTCAGTCTCACTGGCCTTATTTGCTAGTTCCCCCTCAGTTATTTCACCTGCTGACCTACTGCTCTGGTTACCACCCCCATGCCACACTAGTTTAAACCCTCCCGAGTGACGCTAGCAAACCTCGCAGCCAGGATATTTGTGCCCCTCCAGTTTAGGTGCAACCTGTCCTTCTTGTACAGATCCCACCTGTCCCGGTAGAGATCCCAATGATCCAGATATCTGAAACCCTCCCTCCTACACCAGCTGTTTAGCCACGTGTTTAGCTGCACTATCTTCCTATTTCTAGCCTCACTGGCACATGGCACAGGGAGTAATCCCGAGATTACAACCCTAGAGGTCCTGTTTTTTAACCTACTACCTAACTCCCTGAACTCCCCCTGCACGACCTCGTCACTCTTCCTGCCTATGTCGTTAGTACCAATGTGTATCACAACCTCTGGCTGTTCACCCTCCCCCTTCAGAATGCCCCCTGCCCGTTCAGAGACATCCTTGACCCTGACCAGGGAGGCAACATACCATCCTGGAGTCTCTTTCATGTCCACAGAAGCGCCTATCTGTGCCCCTGACTATAGAGTCCCTGTAACTATTGCTCTTCTGCACTTTGTCCCTCCCTGCTGAACAACAGTGCCAGCCGTGGTGCCACTGTTGTGGCTGCTGCTGTTGTCTTCCCCTGATAGGCCATCCCCCCCAACAGTATCCAAAACGTTATACTTGTTAGAGAGGGGGACAGCCACAGGGGATTCCTGCACTGACTGCTTGCCCCTTCTAGTGGTCAGCCATCTATCTGCCTGCACCTTGGATGTAACCATATCTCTAAAACTCCTGTCTATGATGCTTTCCACCACCTGCTAAGTGCATCCAGTTGCTGCTCCAACCGATCCATGCGGTCTGTGAGGAGCTGCAACTGGGTACACTTCCTGCAGATGTAGTTGTCCGGAACGCTGGAAGCATCACGGACCTCCCACATCTCACAGGTGAAGCACTTTATCCCTCCAACTGACATTTCTAGCACTAATTAATAAATTAATTAAAAATAAATACTTATTAAATCCTTACTATATTAAGTTACAATTAACTATATGGACCCTAGTGCTAGATTTCTACTATCAATATTAAATGCTAAATGCAGTAATCTCCTCCCTCCGGTTTAGTTGCTCCTCTACTTATTAATTAACTATTTAATTTGGATTAATTAGTTTATCAATGTTTTATTTTCATATTCAGTGCAGATTCCCGACCAGCCAATCAGGTCACAGTTTTCCTGTGATGTCAATTTTTCAGGTTTTTTTTCCACCCCAGGTGAGTTACTCTATATACTCACCGCTCCGGTCCAATACTCCGCCCCCCGAGTCTTCTCCCTGGAACTTGGCCGCGAATCCCCGAGGTAAGGTTTTTATACTCACCGCTCCGGTCCTCCGCCCCCCGAGTCTTCTCCCTGGAACTTGGCCGCGAATCCCCGAGGTAAGGTTTTTATACTCACCGCTCCAGTTCTCCACCCTCCGAGACTTCTCCCTGGAACTTGGCCGCGAATCCCCGAGGTAAGGTTTTTATACTCCACCGCTCCGGTTCTCCACCCTCCGAGTCTTCTCCCTGGAACTTGGCCGCGAATCCTCGAGGGAAGGTTTTTATACTCACCGCTCCGGTTCTCCACCCTCCGAGTCTTCTCCCTGGAACTTGGCCGCGAATCCCCGAGGTAAGGTTTTTCTACTCACCGCTCCGGTACTCCACCCTCTGAGACGTCTCCCTGGAACTTGGCCGCGAATCCCCAAGGTAAGGTTTTTATACTCACTGCTCTGGTACTCCGCCCTCTGAGCCTTCTCCCTGGAACAAGGCCGCGAAGCCCCGAGGTAAGGTTTTTATACTCACCACTCCGGTACTCCGCCCTCTGAGACTTCTCCCTGGAACTAGGCAGCGAATCCCCGAGGGTAGGTTTCTTTACTCAGCGCTCCGGTACTCTGCCCTCCGAGTCTTCTTCCTGGAACTATTTCCTCATTTATGATGCTCCTTAAAACAACCTCTTTGGCCAAGCTTTAGGTCATCTGTCCTAAAATCCCAATGTGGCTCGATGCCATATTTTGTCTGATAATGCTCCAATGAATCTCATTAAGTGCAAGTTGTTTTATAACAAACCTCTCCTGTTGGATCCAAATACTTATCTAGATCTTATTGAAGGAGTAAGTTAATAAGTACATCATTAACATTTAACCGGGAATATCTTCCACATATCCATGATACTGCTGGTGAGGTGTTACTCTTGATTTGTAGTCTCAGTTGAGGATTGTTCATTTTCTGCATGCCTGCTTCAGCTCTCCCTCACTGTCCAATTTAATAATTTGCAAACATCTACATTATCCATGGTTTTAAAGAGCTGATGGTTGAATTTTCACAAGTTCTCTCCTGATCATCTGGCATAACCTCAACAGAAGGTGGCATCCCTGGAAAAAAGGTGTGAATCCCATGCATGCTATTTCTCTGTAGTTTCTACAATCTTTGTCAAAGTGATAGCTGTGGATTGGGAGAACTCTGGCAGAAATTCATTGTGTTAATTTATTTTAGCACTGGTAGAGAGATCTGATTTAATTATATGAACTGAACATACAAAAATAATGGGCTGAGAAAGGCCAGTTGGTCCATCAAGCCTGCCCCACTCTCATGAGGGCTGCAGCATCATGACAAAACATTTCCTACCAACTCCCCAGTCTCCCCACAACCTCCCCCACTCCCCACCCAACCATGTAATCTCCTGCAAGAGGAAAAATTCCAGAGGAAAACTCAGGGCCAATAGGGAGGAAAATACCCTGAAAACAATCCTCTCTAACCTCCTCTGGTAACCAACACCAGTCCAGGAGTTGACACACAAGAGAGATGGATGTGGGCTGGTCAGTCGGAGGTCAATGTGTGATGGAATACTCTCCACTTGCCTGGATGGGTGCAGCTCCAACAACACTCAAGAAGCTCGACACCATCCAGGGCAAAGCAATTCGCTTGACTGACACCCCATCCACCACCTTAAACATTCACTGCCTCCACGACCGACGCACAGTGGCAGCAGTGTCTACAAAATTCACTGCAGCAACGCACCAAGGCTTCTTCGACAGCACCTTCTAATCCCGCGACTTCTACCACCTAGAATGACAATGGCAGCAGACACATGGGACCACCACCAACTGCAAGCTCCCCAAGTCACACACCATTTTGCAAACATATCACCATTCCGTCCCTGTTGCTGGGTCAAAATCCTGAAATGCCCTCCATAACAGCATCTTGGGTCTGCCTACACCAAATGGACTGCAGCAGTTCAAGAAGTTGGCTCACCACCACCTTCTCAAGGTTAACTAGGGATGGGCAACAAATGCTGGCATCGCCAGTGACACTCACATCCCATGAACGAATAAAAAAAGTAACAGCTGCACATTGAAAGATGCACGTCATGATATCACTCCTCTACCAGTTTTCAGCCTTCGTTAGTCGTACAGGCGCTAAGCCCTTTACCAAGTTGATGTGCTGCTTATTTCTCACAGGGTATGTCTGAACATTTTGGACCTCATTTTTGGATGTTAGGTGGGCACATGACACATAAAAACAGTTGCCACATGGCTTAATTTAAGCCTCATGGGGTTTCTCTAGGTATGTTTGCTTGTAACAGGCCATTTAAGGGAGTGATCAGAACAGAGCAACTAAGAAATGAAGGAGCAAAGCTTGTACTGGAGCTTGAAGTTATGCCAGACGAGCAAGAGAGCCTTGTGAAATGGCAGGTATCAAATGAGTTCTCTGACTCAGTTTTCAGAGGGAATATAAGGTCTATTTACTTCAGAGCAGCACAGCTTTAGAGGCAGCCTGATGGACACAGTGACGCAGTGGTTAGCACCGCAGCCTCACAGCTCCAGCGACCCGGGTCCAATTCTGGGTACTGCCTGTGTGGAGTTTGCAAGTTCTCCCTGTGTCTGTGTGGGTTTCCTCTGGGTGCTCCGGTTTCCTCCCACATGCCAAAAGACTTGCAGGTTGATAGGTAAATTGGTCATTATAAATTGCCCCTAGTATAGGTAGGTGGTAGGGACAGGTGAGGATGTGGTAGGAATATGGGATTAGTGTAGGATTAGTATAAATGGGTGGTTGATGGTCGGCGCAGACTCGGTGGGCTGAAGGGCCTGTTTCAGTGCTGTATCTCTAACTAACTAACTTATGTTATTGTAAAGTGTTTGTAAGCACTTTCGAGTGTTTTTGGAGGTGCTGTGGTAAGTTCCTGCATTTCCCAGAGTATGTTGCTGCATCCTCAAATTAACGACAGAGGATTTGGTGACCTGTCTGCACAATGGGTGCAACAGGTATGGGGGTTGCAGTTGCAGTGCTTCTGGGTCCGTAACACAACAGGCTGTGAAGTGGGCAAGCATTGCACGATTCCCCTCTGCTAACTTGGAGCCAGACTCCTCCACGCTTCTTGACATTGACAGGCAGCTTCCTGGCAGGTCAGTCAATGCACCCAGGATCTCGGTATGCATCCTCATTAATGTTTTCCTGTGTATCACCCCTTGGAGGGCCTCATTGTTAATTGGATAGCAATTGCGTGTTTAATTGGGTTCAGGTGCCGGGCAGTAGCTGGGGATTCAATTGTGTTCCTATATAATGGAGCAGACTGAAACTATGGTTGTTGGGTTAGGAGACGCATGTCTGTCATGGGTATCTCTGTAAATAAATGCTTCTAAAACTGTGTACAGATTGGCTGCAGTTTTATCCTTCACCACCAGGCTTTCTGGAGTAGAACAGTAATTGCTGAATGGAGAGGAGAGGTATTGCTGCTGCTCCTGCTGCTGCTGCTACTGTGACCTGGAGCCTGGAGGAGAGAGGGAGTGAAGGAGCCTGGAAGGAGAGAGCATTTGCTTTGCTGCTAACTCCCCAAATTGAGAGGACGAGAGAGGAAGGGTCAACAATAACTACAAAGAGAAGACTTTCACAACTTCTGCTCAGAAGGAGAGGAGAGTGAGAGACCATCATCAACAGTAAGAGGTGGGTGTTTGGCATACTTCCACTAGGCCTGTTACTTAGAGATGGGGGAGGAAAGAAGATGGAGGCTAGAAGATCATTAGGTGTGTGTGTGTGCTCTCCCTCTCCCATTGCCTGGCCTGGTACAGCTGGAGCTGCCTGGGTGAACCTTTCTTTCTTCTCATCAGTGCAATCCAGTAGAACTGGGGCTGGAAGGTTTCAGCTGTCCTGGGGGAAGACATCCCCTTCCTCTATCAAAAAGTTCATTACTACCAGAGACTAACATAATCTCAGAAAGTGCACCCCTCCAACACCCACCCACTGAGCCACATTTTGAGTAGTCACCCCACCTCCCTCCTTTTCTCCACCTCGCTCTCTCTTTGTGAGGTAACCCACACGACTTTGTGTTGTCTCTCCAATTATTACTGTTATATTTTAGAACTGTACAGAAGGGAGGAAGCCACCCTCCCATCCCAATCTAATGGAACGACAGTTTTTCTTTCTCAGTGTCCTTCTGTGCAAGTGCAGGCCATCATCAGAAACATCAGGCCTAAGACTTGGGGTGTGTGCAGCTCAAAAAACTTCAATGGCGACCCTATCTTCACCGGTGGCGGGGTTTGTGAGGACCTATGGGGGAGTGGCTGCCTCTGCTGCTCCCACTGCTCCTGCAGCTCCATCACCATTTACACTGATCAGTAAAAAGCATGTGGTGAAGAGCTACACTCACCCCAACATGATGATTGAGACATGTGTCAAAACCATGGCTAGGTTTGTCAGCCCTACGGCCATTGTAGCCAGTTCAAAAATGCATGGGAAGGCTGCGGGTTCTGAGGGTTGAGCCAGCAGTGTACCTGACCCTCGAGGGGGGTCTCATTGTAGTTGGGATCTTCCTGCCAGTGGACCCTCTTGAGGCCATTGTGCAGCAACTAGTCATCTCAAACATCCCACCCTTTATCCCAGGTAAGCTCCTCCCCCGCCTTTGCCAACTGAGGAAGGTGAGGTTGGGGATGGCACTGATCCCGCTCAGCTTCAGAGTGATCCTGTGCCTGCTTGTGATCCCTGTGCGATGCTGTGACCGTACCCAAGCTTGAGATTGTGCATGCTTTGGCAGAGCATTCACTTCCCTCAGCTTGGCTCAGTTGTGGGAGTGAGAGAGAGAGGGAGAGTGTGGAACCAGAGGCCTCTGCATACATGGAGGTCTCCCTCCTTCTGCATCCCTCCTGAAAAGAAGGGGGTGGTACCGCTCTACAGAAGTTGGGATGTGCCCAGAAAAGGGGCATTCCTCTGTGGAAGAGGAGTCCATGCCGCTTGTGGATCCTGCTCCGCCCTCCCCCCCCCGCACCACAACACCCTGTCGTCCATCCCTTGGGAGGTGAGTCAGGTCCCTCTATCCGGCCAATGCCTCCCAGGGGTGGGAGGGGATCTCTGCCCAAGGGAGGGGCAGAGGATCCGCTGGTATAATCCAGCCACTCATCACCAGGTCAGGTGTCCTGGAAGCTGAGGTAGGTGAGGTTGATGAGGCTGAGCCCCCCCTCACCCCTCCCTTGGCCACACATACTGACATCCCCTAGGATCTGCTTGACTTGGTTGAGGATCTGAATAAAAAAAACCCACACGCTGGGTCACTGGTTGGTGACAAGTGAGGGAAGGCCCCCTTTTGGCACCGGGGCACTGGTGCTGGGGATGGAGTTTTTCCTGGTATTGACATACTACCTGGTGCCTGAGGCAGAGTGGGGGCCCGAGTCACTGCCATCTCTGGCCCAGAGGAGCCCATGGAGCATCCCTCTGCCGCCGATCCTGGGGATGGGAAGGTGGCGGAATTGGAGCTGTGCTGGTGCCGCTGGGCAGCCTGCTGTACCCTGTATGGTGGGCTGGTCAGGTGCTAACGGTGATGACCCAGAGGAGGTCAGTGGTTTAGTGGAGGGCACCGGTGATGATTTGGAGTCCATTGCCAATGTGGCGGTGACACCCTTGTTCCCCCTACCGAGTCTCCCCTCATCGCCCTTGCGGAGCTCCAGGAATTCCTGGCCAATAGTCCAGACAAGGTCCAGCTGGCCCTCGACTGCTGGTCGGAGCTGGTGCTTCTCATCAGGTCTGTCTGCTCTGCTGTAAAGACCGCAGGCATGAGCTAGGACATGAGCCGACTCGAGCTGCACCAACTCAAGGCGTTCCTCACTGGGCTGCTGAGGGAGTGGAGCATCACGAGTGACTGCGTACCCTCCACACAGGATGTGGTGGTTGCACTAGACTATTGCCATGAAGACAAACATAGCCAGCCTTAATATCAATGGCAGCAGAGAGGCAAACCATAGATTTCTCAACTTCTCTCCCTTAAGGAGGTGGAGTATTTTACTGAAGGAAACCCACACCGTTCCTAGTCTACATGAGTCGCTTCACCTCCTATTCATGCAGGGTGTCTATCTTGCTGGTCTCATATTTTCAGCTGGTGAACTTGGGGGTCAAGGAACCTGTGCCAATTCGCTTGCTCCATCTCACTGTCCGGCTGGGGGGACATGCTGCTTCATCTCATGAACGTGTACACTCCTGAGGCCGGATGCAGCAAGCGCACTTCTTTGAAGAAGTGTCTGCTCATCTTGGCTCTATTGATACCGGCGAATGTATCATCCTCGGTTCGGAGGGGTGGGGGTGGGGGTGATTTGAACCATGCTCTTGAGGCAAGGGACTGCTCCAATACCCCGCATCACCAGACAGCAATGGGAAAGTTGAGGGACCTGGTCAGGTCCTATGACTTGGTGGACATCAGACGAAATCTCCATCCAGACTCCAGCACTTTCACCTTTGTGATGTCTGGGGGAGGATGATCCAGAATTGACTGCCTTTACATGTCTCACACATACGTCTCCTGCAGCTTCCATGCGGCTGGTGCCATGCTCGGGTCACTGTCTGTTGTGGGCAGAGCTGCTTCTGCTCCACGCGCGGGTGGAGCCCCCATACTGGCATTTTTTAAACCTGCTGCTGGAGGTTGAGCAGTTCCGTGACTCGTTCCCTCGATTTTGGGCTGACTGGAGAAGGAAGTGGGGGGCTCCCCCTCCTTGAAGCTATAGTGGGACGTGGGCAAGTCTCACATCTACGTCTTCTGCCAGGAGTGCACGAGGGGGTTGACCAAGAGATGAAAGGCCAGGTAGAGTGGTTGGAACAGGAGATGCTCGCACTGGAGTCCTGTCTCGGGCAGGCCATTGAAGACACAGCCCTGCAGAAGGTGTAGAAAGAGAAGAAAGGCCGCTGAAGGACCTGCAGCTTGTTGGGATTCGAGGCATGTGCGCAAAGTCGTGAATCTGGTTCTTTCAGGACATGGGTGGTGTCTTCCCTTTGTTCTATTTTGTGAAAGAAAGGCAGGGGGTCTGTAAGCAGCTCTTGGGGCTGTTGGTTGATGATGGATCCCTGGTCTCGAATCCAGAGGGCATCAGTACCCAGGCCTGGGCCTATTATGGTGCCCTGTTCTCTCTGGATCTGTCCAGTGAGGACTCTCATAGAGCTTTGTGCAAGGACCTGCCAAAGGTCAGCCCAGAGGGCACTGAGCGGCTCGATGCTCCGCGCAGCCTGGTGGAGCTGACCAGGCTCCTGAAGGGCAATTCCCAGGGCCTGGGTGGACTGACTGTGCAGTTCCAAAGGGCGTTCTGGAACATCCTGGGTGGACGACTACGCGCGGGTCCTGAGGGAAGGTCTGGCAACCAGCGAGATTCCACTTTCCTGGTTTAGGGCCATCCTTGTCCTGCTGCCCAAGAGGGGAAATCTCCACTTGCATAAGAAATGCCGTTCATGTCTCTCCTCAGCACAGACTCCAAGATCTTTGTCAGGGCCATGTCTGCTCACCTTGGCCTCATGCTGGCCCACAGTCCAAGGCCGGACAATCCATAACAACATCTATCTGGTCCGGAACCTGGTCCACCATTCCCAGAGGGTTGTTCTGTCAGTTACCTTCCTTTCCTGGATCAGGAGAAGATGTTCAACAAGGTGGATCACAAATACTTGTTTGGGACACTATGAGCTTTTGGGTTCAGGATGCAAAACAGCGACCGGATCCAACTTCTGTACACCACCGTGGAGAGTCTGATTAAGGTTAACTGGCCTTTAATGGTGCCCCTTCATTTGGGAGGGGAGTGCGCAGGGGTGCTCCATGGCTGGCCAGTTATATGCCATCAATGTGGAGCCTTTCCTGTGCCTCTTGCAGAGGAGGTTGACAGGACTGACTCTGCATGGGCCAGGCGTAGAGTTTGTTTCCTTGCTTACTCCAATGCCGTGCTCCTCATGTGCACGGATCCTGTCAACCTGCAGAGGATGCACAAGTGTCAGCAGGTCTACTCCGCAGTGTCCTCCCCCGGGATCAACTGGAAAAGCATTCTGGACTCCTGCTGGGTCAGTGGTGGCTGAATTCCCTGCAGGAGGAGCTCAGACCTTTTGCTTGGGACACCACCCACCTCCTCTACCTGGGGGTCTGTCTTAGCCGTGCTGAGGAAGCCTGGCCGGTGAACTGGCAAGAGCTGGAGGCTAAGGTCACCAAACACCTGGGGCACTGGACAGGACTGCTCCGAATGCTTTCGTACAGGGGCTGAGCACTGGTCATAAACCAACTGGTGGCCGCTATGCTGTGGTACCTGTTGGTCACTTTGATCCGTCCCCCTGAGTTTATCACCATGATACAGAAGAAGCTCATCGACTTTTTCTGGAAAAAAAAGGGTACACTGGGTTTCTAACACTGTGCTGAGTCTTCTCCTTAGGGAGGATAGTCAGGTGCTGGTGTGCCTTTGCACCTAGGTGGTATCTTTCCGCCTTCAATTCCTGCAAGGTTACCTGTACATCGAGGATCCTTCTCGATGATCTGCGTTAGTGACATACTCCTTCTGCCAGCTGCGTGACTTCAATTACAACTTGCAGCTCAAAGTAAGCAAGGAAATTCAGAATGAGAAAAATGCGTATAGAGACAAGCTGTTTTGAGTCAATTAGTCCCAGTGATGTATGGAAGTGTATGCATAAAATGACAGGCTAAAATTCTTTGAGGATCTACTGGAATCCTTCGAGGATGTAACTAGTAGAGTTGATGAGGGAGAGCCAGTGGATGTGGTTTGTTTGGACTTTCAGAAGGCTTTCGACAAAGTCCCACATAAGAGATTAGCGTGTAAAATTAAAGCACATGGGATTGGGGGTAGTGTATTGCGATGGATAGCCTCACCTCACAGCCTCACAGCTCCAGCGACCCGGGTTCAATTCTGGGTACTGCCTGTGTGGAGTTTGCACGTTCTCCCTGTGTCTGCGTGGGTTTCCTCCGGGTGCTCCGGTTTCCTCCCTTAGCCAAAAGACCTGCAGGTTGATAGGTAAATTGGCCATTATAAATTGCCCCTAGTATAGGTAGGTGGTAGGGGAATATAGGGACAGGTGAGGATGTGGTAGGAATATGGGATTAATGTAGGATTAGTATAAATGGGTGGTTAATGGTCGGCATAGACTCGGCAGGCCGAAGGGCCTGTTTCAGTGCTGTATCTCTAAAATCTAAAAATCTAAAAAATCTAAATCTAAAAAAAAATTGGTTGGCGGACAAGAAATAAAGAGGAGGGATAAACGGGTCTTTTTCCAAATGGCAGGCAGTGACTAGTGGGGTACTACAGGGATTGGTACCAGGACCCCAGCTATTCACAACATATATTACTGATTTAGATGAGGGAGCTAAACGTAATATCTCCAAATTTGCGGATGACACAAAACTGGGTGGGAGGGTGAGTTGTGAGGAGGATGCAGTGGCTTCAGGGTGATTTGGACAAGTTGAGTGAGTGGGCAAATGCATGGCAGATGCAGTATAATGTGGATAAATGTGAGGTTATCCACTTTGGTATCAAAAACAGGAAGGCAGATTATTATCTGAACGGCTATAAACTGAGAGAGGGGAATATGCAGCGAGACCTGGGAATTCTTGTACATCAGTCGCTGAAGGTAAGCATGCAGGTGCAACAGGCAGTAAAAAAGGCAAATGGTATGTTGGCCTTCATAGCGAGAGGATTTGAGTACAGGAGCAGGGATCTCTTGCTGCAATTATACAGGGCCTTGGTGAGGCCACACCTGGAATATTGTGTGCAGTTTTGGTCTCCTTATCTGAGGAAGGATGTTCTTGCTATAGAGGGAGTGCAGCAAAGGTTTACCAAACTGATTCCTGGGATGGCGGGACTGACGTATGAGGAGAGATTGAGTCAGTTAGGATTATGTTCGCTGGAGTTCAGAAGAGTGAGGGGGGGATCTCATAAAAACCTATAAAATTCCAACAGGACTTGACAGAGTAGATGCAGGAAGGATGTTCCTGATGGTGGGGGAGTCCAGAACCAGGGGTCATGGTCTAAGGATACGGGGTAAACCTTTCAGGACTGAGATGAGGAGAAATTTCTTCACCCAGAGAGTGGCGAACCTGTGGAATTCACTACCACAGAAAGCAGTTGAAGCCATAACATTGTGTGTTTTCAAGAAGAAGTTAGATATAGCTCTTGGGGCGAAAGGGATCAAAGGATATGGGTGAAAGTGGGAACAGGTTACTGAGTTGGATGATCAGCCATGATCAAAACGAATGGCAGAGCAGGCTTGAAGGGCCAAATGGCCTACTCCTGCTCCAATTTTCTATGTTTCTATGGCTTCACATTGAAAAAGAGAAATGACAATTCGTGTGATGTTGCGAATGAATTGAACAGATATTTTTTCAGCTGGTTTGAAAATGATGGATTTGAGGAACATGTGATTTTGCAGCAGGCTTCACTTTGTGAATTAGAAGGATCTTGTGTTACTATTAACAAATGGGAGGTAGAGAAGCAATTCAAGTGGATGAATCCACAGAAAGCATGCAGCCCAGATCAGATCAGTGGTAAAATTCATCAGGAATGTGCTCATTAGCTGGCAGTTCCTTTTTCTCTGGTCTTTCAGAAATCTTCTGACATGCATAAGTTCCTTGTTGTTGGAAATCAGCCATCATCGTTCCGGTTGCTAAGAAGCCGCGGCCTGTTCAGCTGAATGATTACCGACCAGTTGCTCTTATATTGATAGTCATTAAGTGTTTTGAGCGCATTGTATCAAAGCGTATGTTTGACCCTCTTGTTCCACATATCGATCAGTTATAGTTCTTTATCAATCACATAAGTCAGTGTACAATACTGTTCTGACCTTGGTCCGTTTGATCCAACAGAGATTAAGTAACTAGCATGTGCCACCTTTGTTGGTTTCTCTTCAGTTTTTAATACCATGCAACCAGGAAAGCTGATTGAGATAAAAACAGAAAGTGCTGGAAACACTCAGCAGGTCAGGCAGCATCTGTGGTGAGAGAAGCAGAGGTTTTAAGCAAGTGAAGGGGGTTACGGGGTGGGGTGCAGGGTGGATATTGGGAAAGAGAACAAAAGGACAGGTGTGTGAAAGGGCAGAGCGCAGGAGAGACAGTCGCTGAGGAAGGAGAATGTGAAAACAAGTTTTGGTACACCATTATCAAACACCAGGAGGGAAAAAGAAAGCAATGAAGGTGAACAAGGTAAAAGAGATGAACGGAAATCCCTTTGGAGAGAAAAGCAGAACTTCTTCAAGGTGGGCATTCCTGGAAGAGAAGTGGCAGTGAATAAACACTAAAAATAAACTTACTGAGAAACTGAAAAACCTTGATGTTAATCCTGCTCTCCTACTTTGTATCAATGATTTTCTTCACAACAGATCCAATGGGTGTTAGTCTCCGGGATTTACTCGGAGCCATATTAATGAATACTGCATCTCCTCAGGGCTTTCACCTTTGCTTTTCATCCTCTACACGATTGATTGTTGGTCAGAACATGATTACATAACAATCCTGAAGTATGCTGATGATACAATACTTGTGGGCCTCATCAGGAATACAAAGTAAATTATAGGAACTTGTTGGAGAGGTTCATAAAATGGTGCAAGGACAATTCTCTTAAATTTTTTAAAAACAAGATGAAAGAACTAGTTATAGACTTTAGGAAAAAGCCAGTTAATGATATTGTTCCCTTGAAGATTCATGACTGGACATTGAAATAGTCACCAGCTACAAGTATCTAGGTGTCAAAGTAGGTGATAAGCTGAATTGGGGGGAACAGTGTAGCGATGTGGTGGTCAAGGGACATACACGATTGTACTACCTCAGAGTTAACATCCTTTCAAGTAGATCCCACAATTATTAAAATCTTCTACATGGCTGTAATTGACAATGCTATCCTTTGTGGATATCTCTCCTGGTACTGTTGTCTTAGGAATGGGGATTCTTTAAAAGTGCAGAGATCGTTGAACCAGGCAGGAAGGTTATTTGATGAGCAGATTTTTCTGAATGAAATCTGCTCCTGAAGAGTTTTGATGGAAGTAGTGTGTTATAAACAGTGAGAGCACCCCTTGTCTCAGTATTACTGCTGGATGCATTCAGGGAAAAGGCTGCAATCCCTGAAATGCAGAACAAATCAGTTCTTGGACTCGTTCTTGCCTTTCTCCATAAGAACTTTTAACAAGTGATCGGTGAATGGATGAGGATATACACTCATGGTGGGACTCTGAATATCTTAATATACCGGAATTAGTTTTTAATATATATTTTAATCAAGTTAGACTTTTTATGATGGGGTAATTTTCTTTCTTTTTATTGTTATTATTCACATGTATTTTTTTTAAATGAATGAACAATGTACCCAAAATGAATTTCCATATGGACAATGAATTGAAATTGAATTGAATTGAATGAATAGTTTGTAAACCTGGGGGGTCTCCGAGCCTCCTTGTGGGAGCTGCCTGTCTTGCACCAGGAATGGAACAGGGTCTGGAACATGGTCGCCCCCAGCCGGAGCTCTCCCCTATCAGGAGTAGCAGCTATCCTCCAGGAGCCACAGCTTAGGAATCTGCACCTCCATCAGTATGAGTTCATGTGGCTGGCAGAGGAGAGGGATCTGGCTGCCAAGGTGACCAGAGTTGGGAACCTACTGGATGGCGGAGGATCAGGCTGGATGTTGCTGGAGCAGCTGGCACGATGCATGTCCTTGGGAGGTGTCCAGCTCGCAGCTAAAGCCATCAAGAATCTCAAAAAAGTACTGCTTGGCCCCGATTGCACTCGAGGTGGCTCAGACGTGTAGTGTCTCCCACCCAGCCTCCTCCTCGAACCAAAAAAAAAGGCCTCTTGTGTGGAGGATTTGGTAAGGTAAGGTTTTCCTTTTTTTTAAATCTCTGTTGTCAATTTAGTGCGGAGGGGATGGAAGCTAGGGCAGTTGCATGCTCCTCTTGCAGGATGTGGGAGGTGAGGGTCACCACTTGTGTCCCTGCTGACTTCACCTGTGAGAAGTGCACCCAACTCCAGTTCCTCACAGACCGCTTAAGGGAACTGGAGCTGGAGCTGGATGAACTTCGGATCATTCAGGATGCTGAGGGGGTGATAGAGAGCAGTTATAGGGAAGTAGTGACACCTAAGTTACAGGATAAAGGTAGCTGGGTGACCGTCAGGGGAGGGAAAGGGAATAGGCGCACAGTGCAGGCGCCCTGTGGCCCTGTGGCCCTGTGGCCGTCCCCCTCAATAATAAGTATACCGTTTTGGATACGGTTGGGGGGGACGACCTACCAGGGGAAAGCCACATTGGCCAGGTCTCTGGCACTGAGCCTGGCCCAGTGGCTCAGAAGGGAAGTGGGGAGAATAGGAGAGCGATAGTGAAAGGAGATTCAATAGTTAGAGGAACAGACAGGAGATTCTGTGGTCGCGAACGAGACTCCTGGATGGTATGTTGCCTCCTGGGTGCCAGGGTCAGGGATGTTTCGGATCGAGTCGACAGGATTCTTAAGGGGGAGGGGGAGCAGCCAGAGGTCGTGGTACATATCGGTACCAATGACATAGCTAGGAAAAGGGATGAGGACCTGAAAAGTGAATACAGGGAGTTAGGTTGGAAGCTGAAAGGCAGGACGAGCAGAGTAGTAATCTCAGGATTGTTACTGGTGCCACGTGCTAGTGAGGCTAGAAACAGGGAGCGAGTGCAGCTGAACACGTGGCTACAGAACTGGTGCAGGAGAGAGGGATTCAGATATGTAGATCATTGGGATACCTTCTGCGGAAGGTGGGACCTGTACAAGAAGGACGGGTTGCATCTGAACTGGAGGGACACCAATATCCTGGGCGGGAGGTTTGCTGGAGCTCTTCGGGAGGGTTTAAACTAGTTTGGCAGGGGGATGGGAATCGGAGCTACGGATCAGTGGATGGGGTAGCTGTTGAACAAGCAGATACCGAGTGCAGAGAGTCTGTGAGGAAGGTTAGACAGTTGACAGGGCAAAGTTGCAGCCAGTATGATGGGTTGAAGTGTGTCTATTTTAATGCAAGAAGTGTCAGGAATAAGGATGATGAACTTAGAGTATGGATCAGTACTTGGAGCTACGATGTTGTGGCCATTACGGAGACGTGGATATCACGGGCAGGAATGGATGTTGGATGTTCCGGGGTTTAGATGTTTCAAAAGGAATAGGGAGGGAGGTAAAAGAGGTGGGGGAGTGGCATTGTTAATCAGGGATAGTATCACAGCTGCAGATAGGGAGGTCGTCGAGGAGGGTTTGTTTACTGAGTCAGTCTGGGTAGAAGTCAGAAACAGGAAAGGAGCAGTCACTTTATTGGGAGTTTTCTATAGACCCCCCCAATAGCAACAGAGACACGGAGGAACAGATTGGGAGGCAGATTTTGGAAAGGTGCAGAAGTAACAGGGTTGTTGTCATGGGTGACTTCAACTTCCCTAATATTGATTGGAACCTCCTTAGTGCAAATAGTTTGGATGGAGCAGTTTTTGTCAGGTGTGTCCAGGAAGGTTTCCTGACTCAATATGTAGATCGGCCGACTAGAGGGGAGGCTATATTGGATTTGGTGCTTGGCAACGAGCCAGGCCAGGTGGCAGATCTCTCGGTGGGAGAGCATTTCGGTGATAGTGATCACAACTCCCTGACCTTTACTATAGTCATGGAGAGGGATAGGAGCAGACGGGATGGGAAAATATTTAATTGGGGGAGGGGAAATTACAATGCTATTAGGCAGGAACTGGGGAGCATAAATTGGGAACAGATGTTCTCAGGGAAATGCACAACAGTAATGTGGAGGTTGTTTAGGGACCACTTGCTGCTACTGCTGGATAGGTTTGTCCCGATGAGGCAAGGAAGGGATGGTAGGGTGAAGGAACCTTGGATGACAAGAGATGTGGAACAGCTAGTCAAGAGGAAGAAGGAAGCTTACTTAAGGTTGAGGAAGCAAGGATCAGACAGGGCTCTAGAGGGTGACAAGGTAGCCAGGAAGGAACTGAAGAATGGACTTAGGAGAGCTAGAAGGGGACATGAAAAAGTCTTGGCGGGTAGGATTAAGGAAAATCCCAAGGCGTTCTACACTTATGTGAGGAACAAGAGGATGGCCAGAGTGAGGGTAGGGCCAATCAGGGATAGTGGAGGGAACTTGTGCCTGGAGTCGGAGGAGGTAGGGGAGGTCCTAAATGAATACTTTGCTTCAGTATTCACTAGTGAGAGGGACCTGGTCGTTTGTGAGGACAGCGTGAAACAGGCCGATATGCTCGATGTTAAGAGGGAGGATGTGCTGGAAAGTTTGAAAGCCATGAGGACAGGTAAGTCCCTGGGGCCAGACGGGATATACCCAAGGATATTATGGAAAGCGAGGGAAGAGATTGCCGCGCCTTTGGCGATGATCTTTGCATCCTCACTGTCCACTGGAGTAGTACCAGATGATTGGAGGGTGGCAATTGTTATTCCCTTGTTCAAGAAAGGGAATAGGGATAACCCTGGGAATTATAGACCAGTCAGTCTTACGTCAGTAGTGGGCAAATTATTGGAGAGGATTCTGAGAGACAGGATTTATGATTATTTGGAAAAGCATAGTTTGATTAGAGACAGTCAGCATGGCTTTGTGAGGGGCAGGTCATGCCTCACAAGCCTTATTGAATTCTTTGAAGATGTGACAAAACACGTTGATGAAGGAAGAGCAGTGGATGTGGTGTATATGGATTTTAGCAAGGCGTTTGATAAGGCTCCCCATGGTAGGCTCATTCAGAAAATAAGGAGGCATGGGATCCAGGGGAAGTTGGCTGTCTGGATACAAAATTGGCTGGCCCATAGAAGACAGAGGGTGGTAGTAGATGGAAAGTATTCAGCATGGAGCTCGGTGACCAGTGATGTTCCGCAGGGATCTGTTCTGGGACCTCTGCTCTTTGTGATTTTTATAAATGACTTGGATGAGGAAGTGGAAGGCTGGGTTAGCAAGTTTGCCGATGACACGAAGGTTGCTGGAGTTGTGGATAGTGTGGAAGGCTGTTGTAGGTTGCAACGGGACATTGATAGGATGCAGAGCTGGGCTGAGAAGTGGCAGATGGAGTTCAACCTGGAAAAGTGTGAAGTGATTCATTTTGGAAGGTTGAATTTGAATGCGGAATACAGGCTTAAAGACAGGATTCTTGGTAGTGTGGAGGAACAGAGGGATCTTGGAGTCCATGTCCATAGATCGCTCAAAGTTGCTACCCAAGTTGATAGGGTTGTTAAGAAGGCGTATGGTGTGTTGGCTTTCATTAACAGGGGGATTTTAAAGGAAGTAGGTGAGGCAATTGCAGATAGTTTAGCCATCATCTTCCAAAGCTCTCTCGTTTCGGGAATTGTCCCAATACATTGGATATTGCAAATGTAACTCCGGTATTGAAGAAAGGCGAGAGAGAGAAGTCAGGAAATTATAAGCATGTTACTCTAACCTCCAGTGTAAGTAGTTATTGGAATCCATAATTAAGGAGAGAGTGACTGAGCACTTAGAGAAACTAGTATTAATTAAAGAGATCCAACATGGATTTGTCAAGGGTAGATCATGTCTAATGAACCTAATGGATTTTTTTGAGAATATAACTGTAGTAGTGGACAGGAAAATATCTGTGCTGGAGTTCATATGAACTTTCAAAAGGCATTAAGAGACGGTTTGCTAAAATTACAAAGAGACTTTGATAGATTAAGTGAGTGGTTAAAACTGTGGTGGAAGGATTTCTAGTACGTTTGTGTGAGGTCGTCCACTTTGGACCAAAAAAGAATAGATCCGGGTATTATTTAAATAGGGAAAAGTTAGGAACATTGAAGATATAAAGAGATTTTTAGGGGGTCGATGTAAACAGATCACTAAATTGTAATGGTCCGGTACAAAAAAAAATCAAAAAGGCTAATGGAACGTTAGCCTTTCTATCTAGATGGCTAGAATATAAAGGGAAGGAAGGTTTGTTACAGCAATACAAAGCCCTGGTTAGACCACATCTGGAGTACAGTTGTGGGCACTGCACCTTACGAAGGATATGTTAGCCTTCAAAGGAGTGAAGCACAGATTCATCAGATTGTTACCAGGACTCCAAGGATTAGATTGTGAGGAGAGATTACATAAAATATGCTTTTATATCCTGGGATATAGACGGTTACGGGGTGATTTGTTTGAGGTTTTTAGGATTGTGAAAGGAATTGATAAGGTAAATAAAAAGATTTTTTATCGCTGGTGGGGGAGTCTCGGACAAGGGGACATCACCTTGAAATCAGAGCCAGGCTATTCGGAAGAGTAGTTACGAAATACACCTTTACACAACGGGTGGTAGAAGTGTGGAATTCTCTTCCACAAAAAGCAGTAGATACCAGCTCAATTAATAATTTATAATTAATATGACACCGGTAGATTTTTGCTAGACAAGGGTAAGGAGGCATATTAAACCAAAGGGGGTGGATGGAGTTAGGATGCAGATCAATCATGATCTGATTGAATGGCAGAATACACTTGAGGGGCTGAATGACCCTGTTCCTATGTTAAATAATCTTACAGGGGAAAAATTCATCAAGGCCTGTTTTTTGGCACGGGGTTTACGATGCACAATCTACCCATCCCCAGTCCCGTTGAGGCAGGCAGCACCTAAATTTCATGCTGCCTCTTCTCTTAAATGATTTCAACGTCCAGCCCTGTGTGCAACACATGGCTGCGTGGCTGCATGCTCAACAGGGGACCCAGTAGCAGGCGAACCCAGCACAATGCACAGCTAGCCTGCGCCTCTTAAAGGCAGCATGCTCCTCTTAAAGGGCAGCTGCATTAGTTGAAGCAAAGCTGCTGCAGACTATCTATCGAACAGTTGGAGAGAAAGAAAAACATGGAGCAACAGGGAAGTGAGAGGGCTCCCATGTTTTCTGGCACAGCATTGGAAGCATTAGTCCAGAAGGTGGAAAGGAGGAGAGACTCAATGTTTCTGCAAGGGACTAGCAGGCCCTCAAGGCACACCCAGTGAATGGAATGGGAGCTGATGGCCAGGGAAGTCAATTCTGGACTCTGACCTAGACAACCTGGCAGTGGTTCTGCAAGACGTTCAATGACTTCAAGGTCAGTGAATGCATCTTCACATGATATCCCCCACCTACTGCTCCATAAACATCTCACGCTGTTCAATGCACTGCAGCCTTAGCACTCACTCCTCAGCATTCTGTACCAATCAGAACTCATGCCTAACATTCAGATACTCCACTAAATGCTCAAATACCTGCCCGCCTCATCCCCACGTTTCACTGCTTCTACATATCTCCAACTATTTAGCTATGACTGTTGTATAATGTGCATAAGCTGTTGCTGGGTAGATTATGCATATAGACCTTAAGAATCATCACAGGATGTGATGTCACGAGTCTGAACGTCGAGTTGCTCGGTGTTCATGTAGCTACCTTAGAGATGATTCTCCTGTAAATAAACTCCTGTTACTAATAACGGAAAGTCTACTTTCCTCATTTAATACTAATAGCACATTGACAATGTAGTATATGGTGGCAGTGGTAAAAACGACTTTTGCAGTGTAAAAAACAGAGAGATCGAAAACATCGAAGAGAAGCATGAAGAAGTCGATAACCCTATCAGAGAGCTTTGAGTGAGCGGCAGGTCCCAACCAGGCCAAAGTTTGGCCAATTAAAACTCCCTTTCTTGGGGAAGTGCAACAGAAAAACAAAGATTGCTGGGAAGCAGTAATTTTAAGTGGGGGTAAATAAAACCAATTTCAAGTTAAATGCAGGTGCAGTGGTTTCTGTCCTGTCTCACCAAACAGCTTGGCTGAGGAAGGAAAGGCTTAGGAAAACCAAAAAGAAATTATATGGGCCAGGAGGAATTCAGTTGACAGTTGTAGGAGAAATACAGACAACCTTACCAGACAGAAATAACACCTAAAACCCTTATATGTTATAAGGAACCAAGTCTGATCACTAATCAGTAAGAAAACTGGTATAGCCTTACAGCTGTTATGTAGGGTGGCAGAGATCAAGGGACAGGAAAAACAGTTCAGTAATTTTAGAGCGGAATTCCCAAAATTATTTGAAGGTTTAGGGAACTTAAAAACAGAGCATCATATTACTCTCAACAAAGAAGCAGAACCGGTATGTTTGTCCACACCAAGAAAGGTCCCACACCCGCTCCTAGAAAACGTGAAGGAGGAAATCAATGTCATGCAAGGAGTTATCTCCACAGTGACTAAATCCACTAGGTGGTGCTCTGGAATTTTTTTTTAATCTTCATTTGTTATATTCATTCATGGGATGTGGGCGTCGCTGGCCAGGCCAGCATTTATTGCCCATCCCTAATTGCCCTAACTGAGTGGCTTGCTGGGCCATTTCAGAGGACATGTAAGAGTCAACCACATTGTTGTGGGTCTGGAGTCACATGTAGGCCAGACCAGGTAAGGACAGCAGATTTCCTTCCCTAAAGGACATTAGTGAACCAGATGGGTTTTTACAACAATCGACAATGGTTTCATGGCCATCATTAGATTAGATCATTAGACTAGCTTTTTTTTAAAATTCCAGATTTATTAATTGAATTCAAATTCCACCTTCTGCTGTGGTGGGATTTGAACCCATGTCCCCAGAACAGTACCCTGGGTCTCTGGGTTACTAGTCCAGTGACAATACCACTACGCCACTGCCTCCCCATACAATGGGGAATGGTTCCAGTAAAGAAACCAAATGGGTCTATTAGGATTTGTGTGGCCCTTATCCAAGTCAATAAAGCTGTAGAGAGAAAGATTTACCCCATGGCATCAGTCAACGACAGCCTTGCCAAATTGCGGGAAAAAGCTCCATATTCACCAAGTTGGATGCAAATAGTGGGTTCTGGCAGTTGTTTTTAGATGAGGAGTCTATTCCGCTAACTTGCTTTGTTGAATGATAATTTTCTTTAATCCACTGACTGGAGATCTGAATTTATATTTTGTTAAAAGACATTTAAAAAAGAACAGATAGAAGATGACTTTGCTAACAGCTTAAGTTGGCCACCTAATTTACAACAGTGTATCCGACATTGCAAGGCCTATGAGGAGGGAAACAAAATATCTGCTCATTCCCCAGCAAGAACCAAGACCCAGGAAGTTTAAGGGAACCGCTTTTTCTTTTTTCTTTTAGCAAGAAGAAATACTGCTAACTGCTATGTTTGAATCACTGAGTGACTGTCATGTGACAAGCCCCTCCCCATCTGTGGTTTTAAGCTTATGTTTCTCTGCAGCTGAAGTAGAGGCTTCTGGACTCTGACATGTGCTGATGCAATGGGGGTCTCTCTCTCTCTCTCCATTTCAGCTTACAAGCTTTGAATTCTGCCTGTTGACTGACCACCTTTGCATACTCCAGCTACAATCAGAATTACATAATTACAGCTACAAAACACCATTAGAGGAAATTGTCCGCATCGATGTCTTCAAGAAACCCAACAAATCAGCCATCGACCACTTCAAAATAAAAGCCTCAGGACCACCGAATTCAGCGAGAAGCCATCTGAATCACCAAATGCCACAGACTGTATACCCCTTTCTTCTATGGACTTGAGTTCAGCCAATCTATCTTTCTCCACTCTGTAACCTATTTGTGTGTGTTTAAACCTCCTGTGTGTGTGTGTGTGTGTGAGTGAAAGTTGGTGTGTAGTTTATTATTTTCATTAGTTCAGTTTAGGTTCAGAAAACCTGTCCAATTGGTTCTTCTTATGATCATAACAAGTAAGTAATCAAACCCCTACTGAATTGACCAGTACATCCAGTTTAAGAAAGTATTGAACCTGTTGTGGTCAAACAAGGAGAGGGAAAAGAGGGAAGCCCTTCAACCCCTCCTCAGTTGCTTGGAATAGAAATTTGGGGGCTCACTTTTAGGATCAAACCCAAAAGCAAATGGGAAATTGGAAGCAAGAAACCAAATTGATCCCCAGCAATAATTTAAAAACTTCAATACAGGTTTTCTTGTGGTTTTCAGTGTTAGAGTACTAAAATGTCCACACTTGAGGCTAGTACCTTCCGAGAACAGAGTGAAGTAACTTGGGCCAGGTTAAAAGCCCTATCTGTTGAACAGTTGAGGGTGCTGTTGGACTGTTAGAGATTACTATCTCTACAAAAGCTAGGAAGCCTGAAATCCTAAAACTTATGGCCAACCATTTTAAAATTGACAATGAAGACAGGCATAGAATCTCAAGCAGACAAAGTAACATTAGCTAAGATCCAACTAGAACAGAGGAGATTAGAATTAGAATTCCAGAAAGAGAAATAGCAGGGACAGTTTCAGGAAAGGGAGAAAGAAAGAGCTTTCCAGAGAGAAAATGCTAGGAAAGGGAAAAATAAAGAGAGTAAAGGGAAAAAGAAAGGGAGTAAAGGGAAAAAGAAAGAGTTTTCCAGAAGGAGAAGGAGGAAATGGAGTTAAGGCGATCTAACCCAATACAATCAGTGAAGGCACCTCTAGTGAGGCAGTTACCCCTAGCTCAGGAACGGGTGCTGAGCTCCTAACATTCTCCCAATTGATACCAAACGTCAGTGAGGGGGATGTGAAAACACTTTTCATCTCTTTTGAAAAGATTACAAAACAGTTGAAGTGGCCAGTAGACAGCTGGACACTGTTATTGCAAAGCAAAACAGGAAAAGCCCATGAGGTTTATTCACAGTTGCCTGATGAGAGTTCATCAGACTATGAGATGATTAAAAATGCTATCCTGGCTGCCTATGAGCTAGTACCGAAGGCGCACCACCAAAATATCCAAACTCTCTGAAAGCACCCGCAAAAAAACTCACCTCGAGTTTGAAAGAGTTAAGCAGCTTGCTTTTGACCACCTATGAAAGCCTCAGAGAGGTGATCCTCCTCGAGAAGTTCAAACACTCGCTTCTTTTTTCCATAGGAAACCATGTGGAGGAACAAAAAGTTCCAAGAGCCAGGCAGGCAGCAATCTTGGCTGATGATTGTACACTTATTCACAAGCCCTTGCCAATGGGAAACCCTTCCCTCACCTCCAAAAACCTGAAAAGGATAGAAGGTGGAAGGCTGATAGAAGGATGAATAGCCATGGGCGAGAAGGGAGAGCTGGAAACATGGGGGCCCTCCTCAGGCCAAAAAGGATGGTTCTGAGAACAGGAGTGACACCCGGAGGTCTGCATGTTTCCATTGTAATAAGGCAGGTCACCTTCGAACTGACTGCTGGAAGTTACAAGGAAAACCCATAGGTGTAGTCAGGGTACACCAGACCCGTGCACGTAAAGGGGCCCTGATGGGAAGCACAGCAGACCAGGCTGTTGCTTTAACTGCAGTAGTAAAACCCAACAAAACTGCTCCTGAGACTGTGGGAAAACTTAACAAAATCACTGAGAGTTACCAGGATTTTGTGTCCAGAGGAAAAGTGACCCCATACCTGTCGAGTGAGGAGAGTAAGCCCATAGTCATAATTAGGGATACAGGGGCTACCGAATCCCTTCTGCTGGGAAAAGGCATGACCTCTCCCCCAGAGAGTGCATTGAATGCTCGAGCGCTAGTAAACAGTATCGGCGAAAAGTATATGCCCATACCTTTATACCGGGTGCACCTGGAGTGTGACTTCGTTTCAGGACCAGTAACCATGTGGATTGTCCCCAGTTTTCTTTTGGCAAATCATGCTACAGCTGTACAGAACCTTAGTTAGGCCACACTTGGAATATTGTGTACAGTTCTGGTCGCCACACTACCAGAACGATGTGGAGGCTTTGGAGAGGGTACAGGAGAGGTTTACCAGGATGTTGCCTGGTCTGGAGGGTATTAACTATGAGGAGAGGTTGGATAAACTCGGATTGTTTTCACTGGAACGATGGAGGTGGAGGGGCGACTTGATAGAGGTTTACAAAGTTATGAGTGGCATGGACAGAGTGGATAGTCAGAAGCTTTTTCCCAGGGTGCAAGAGTCAGTTACTAGGGGACATAGGTTTAAGGTGTGAGGGGCAAAGTTTAGAGGGGATGTGTGAGGTAGGTTTTTTACACAGAGGGTGGTGAGTGCCTGGAACTTGCTGCCGTGGGAGGTGGTGGAAGCAGGTACGATAGCGACGTTTAAGAGGCATCTTGACAAATACACGAATAGGATGGGAATAGAGGGATACGGTCCCCGGAAGTGCAGAAGGTGTTAGTTTAGACAGGCATCATGATCGGCGCAGGCTTGGAGGGCCGAATGGCCTGTTCCTATGCTGTACTGTTCATTATTCTTTGTTCTTTGTGCTTTACCTGTGGACAGGGTCGACCTGCTCCTGGGTAATGATGTGGCAGGGACGAAGCTTTTTTTTTAGTTTTTAGAGATACAGCACTGAAACAGGCCCTTTGGCCCACCGAGTCTGTGCCGACCATCAACCACCCATTTATACTAATCCTATATTCCCATCACAACCCCACTTGTCCCTATATTTTCCTACCACCTACCTATACTAGGGGCAATTGCTAATGGCCAATTTACCTATCAACCTGCAAGTCTTTGGCATGTGGGAGGAAACTGGAGCACCCGGAGGAAACCCACGCAGACACAGGGGGAACTTGCAAACTCCACACAGGCAGTACCCAGAATTGAACCCGGGTCGCTGGAGATGTGAAGCTGCGGTGCTAACCACTGCGCCACTGTGCCGCCCCCAATGATTTTAGAGAGACCGAAAGAGGTCAGGGAGACAGAGCAGTTACAGGAAAAGGTCCCTGGCATTTCTCCTGACTGTGTGGTGATCCGGTCCATGGCCAAACAAGCTCTGTCAGAGGAGGCTGAACAGGCACTGCAGACAGATGACCCTACTGTCTGGTTATCTGAAACCTTCTTTGGGAAGTTAGAGGACCCAAAGGAGGGGTTAAATGGGTCTTCCTTGATAAAGGCTCGGCAAGCCTCAGGGAGACGATGGCGTAGTGGTATTGTCACTGGACTAGTAACCCAGAGACCCAGGGTATTGCTGTGGTAATACACCACAGCAGAAGGTGGAATTTGAATTTAATTAATAAACCTGGAATTAAAAAGCTAGTCTAATGAAACCATTGTTGATTGTTGTAAAAACCCATCTGGTTCACTAATGTCCTTTAGGAAAAGAAATCTGCTGTCCTTACCTGGTCTGGCCTATATGTGACTCCAGACCCACAGCAACGTGGTTGACTCTTACATGCCCTCTGAAATGGCGTAGCAAGCCACTCAGTTGTATCTAACTGCTACGACATCAATAAAAAAAAGGAATGAAACTGGACGGACCACCCGGCATCGACCTCGGCACCGGAAACGACAACGGCAAACCCAGCCCTGTTGCCTTCACTGTCGCTGAGTCAAAATCCTGGAACTCCCTTCCTGACAGCACTGTGGGTGTACCAATCCCACGTGGACTGCAGCGGTTCAAGAAGGCAGCTCACCACCACCTTCTCAAGGGCAATTAGGGATGGGCAATAAATGCTGGCCTGGCCAGCGACGCCCACATCCCATGAATGAATTTAAAAAAAGCCGACCCAGGGTTAAAAAAGTTAGCTCAGACTGCCCAAACTGAAACTGAAGCAGAGGGAGTTCCAGAGTGTTACTATTTAAAGGATGAGGTTCTGATGAGGAAGTGGAGACCTCCTCACAGACCTGCAGACAAAGAGTGGACAGTGTTTCACCAGGTACTGATGCTGCCGAAGTACCATCGGGAAATATTGAGAATAGCCCACGAGATTCCAATGGCTGGACATGTCAGTATCAGAAAAACCCAAGCCCACATAAGACAGCATTTTCACTGGCCACAAATCCACAAGAATGTGGTGGAGTTCTGTAAGACTTGACACACGTGACAGGTTGTGGGGAAGCCCCAACCTGCGATAAAACCTGCACCCCTAATTCCCATACCGGCTTTTGGGGAACCATTCAGCAGAATGCTGGGAGATTGCCAAAAACAGAAGGGGCTACTAGTATCTTCTCAGCACCATGGATGTGGCGACTCGATTTCCAGAGGCTATCCCTCTAAGAGTTATCCCAACTAAGGTTCTTCACCTGATATGGGCTGCCTGCTGAGATCAGTCGGATCTGGGCACAAATTTTGTGTCTATTATTTTTCAAAAGGTCATGGCTAATCTGGGCATAACCCAGCTAAAGTCCTTAGCGTACCGCCCACAGTCAGAAGGGGCCTTGGAGCGGTACCACCAGACCCTAAAGACAATCATCAGGGCATACTGCTATGTATGACTGGGACAAAGGGCTGGGATTTCTTCTGTTTACTACCAGAAACTCATCCAATGAGTCCACTGGCTTTAGTCCCTTTGAATTAGTTTCTGGACCTGAGGTGAGAGGCCCTAAGGAGGAGTTTTTGGAATACGGGGTCGAATCTTCCCAGTTAGATTACATCTCCATGTTCCGAGAACAGCTCATAAGAGCCTGTGCAGTGGCTCAGGAATGCCTTAAAACCTCCCAGACAGCTATGAAAATGCAGGCAGATAAACATGCCAAGGCCAGAGCATTTCAGCCCAGCGATGATGACCGGCATTTTACACCCCCCCCCCCATCCCGCAAAGTGCGGGAAGATGGTGATGGGGAGGTGTGGGGGCTGGTGGCCTAAAATAGAGTGGGAGGCCCGGGGGACCCTTCCCCACCCGCTCCCGCCTCCGCCACCACTTTATGTAGGGCGGCGACGGCGGACAACAGCCCGCCTGCCCCAGGCCAATCAAGGCCCTTAAGTGGCCACTTAACGGCCACTTAAGGATCTTCGCCTGCTGCCACAGGGATTTTACTCATGGCTAGTTGGGTGGAAGCCGCCTGACAAAAGCAGGCGGCTGTCTAATCATCTGGGGGGGCCCTCATTATTGGGCACCCTGTGCCAGACGGAGGGCTGCCCCCACTGCCCCTACCACCCACATCACCTAACATGCCCCCTGTCCCCCACAATCGACCACCCTTGCCTCACCAGGGCCAGACCGATCACCCCCGGAGAGGCAGCAAAAACTTACCTTAGTTCCAGTGCTCCTCGACATCTTCTTCATGAAGTTGGGCTGCAGTCCCAGCAGTGGCCACCACCCCCAGTGGTGATGCTGGGACTAAGAGCTGCCAGCCCGCTGATTGGATGGCAGTTCCATTAGGCGGGAGTTCCTGCCTGGAGCGGGTGAAAGTCCCGCCTCAGAACATTTAAAGACCGGGGAACCGCAAAATACGGGTCAGGTCCCCAGGCCAGGCGGAAGCGTGTTTGCCTCCGACTTTTCAGCCGGTGGACGGCTCCCGTCTGCCAAGAGAAAAATGCCACCCATGTGTTAGTGCTATTACCAACTCAAGGAGAACCATTGAAAGCCCGGTTCAGTGGCCCGTACAGAGAAGTAAAGGGAATTAGCCAGGTGAATGAGATAATTGACACCCCAGATCGTAGGAAAAAGCAAAGGCTGTGCCACATCAATATGTTAAAACGGTCTCACAGCTGGGCAGGGGACAAACAAGCACAAGTCTGTCAGGCAGTCAGGAAAGAGGAAAGTGAAAGCAACAATGAGGACGAGTTAGATGGAGGCCTGGAGGATTCCCAAATTGAACCCCCTACCATCCAGTTACCTAACACTAAAATGTTATGGAAATTCGACACCATACTCTCCTATTTAAATGAAGAACAGAGAGGAGACCTAACAAGGCTGCTCAAAGCATTTAAAGGGATCTGCACAACCTTAACCCTACATGATGTGGATGTAGGAGAGGCCCCTCCAACGAAACATAATCCATATTGCCTAGGTCATAGGAAACTGACCCAGATTCTGGAGAAAATTCAGTATATGCTGGAGCATAAGCTGATTGAGCCCAGTCAGAGCAGTTGGAGTTCCTCATTTGTGCTCGTGTCCAATCCTGGATAAAAAAAAACTGAACCATTCATGGCCATGACATTGAGTTTGATGATTGTGTGTGCACAGTTTCTTTTTAATTTGCAACCTCATAATGAAATGCTCCTGCCATCACATTTCATTTTGTGTGGTGGGGAGGTGTCAGGCCAACTTGCTTTGTTGAATGATAATTTTCTTTAATCCACTGACTGGAGAAAGACATTTTTTTTAAAAAGTAGAAGATTGCTTTGCTAGCAGCTTAAGGTGGCCACTTAATTTGCAACACTGTATCCTACACTGCAAGGCCTGTGAGGAGGGAGACGAAATGTCTGCTCATTTCCCAGCAAGAAACAAGTCCCAGGAAATTTAAGGGAACTGCTTGTTCTTTTTCTTTTAGCAAGAAGAAATATTGCTAACTGCTATGTTTGAAGCACTGAGTTACTGTCATGTGACAAGCCCTCACTTTTCCATAACAATTCTAATTGTTACCCACCTTTAACACACCCTACAGTAGATTCTGCTTCAATAGATTGCCATTTGATACTGCATCGGCACCAGAGATATTCCATTGACAACAGACCGATGTCAACAATCTGAGAAGGCAAGGAGGGAATCATCTGCTACATGGATGATGTTCTGATTCATTGAGCAAACCAAGAAGGGCATGTGCAAGGGTAAGAGTGGTGTTACACCGATTACAAGAGGCAGGTGTCACATTAAATGATGGATCTGGATGATAGATCCACAGAAGCCGAATGCAATAAAAGATTTCCAGAGCCAAGGAATATAGCAGACTTACAGCAATTCATGTGTCTTGTTAGCCAGGTAGGGAAATTATTGCCAGATCAAGCCACTATTACTGAACCCCTACAATAACTGTTACAGAACAGCAATGCCTGGTGCTGGGGAGACAGCCAGAATTTTTTTTTTTGAGAAGACCAAAGAAATGTTGACTTCATCAGAAGTTTTGACAGTATGATTCAGAACTAGTGACCATTACTGCAGCAGATGCATCGTCAACAGGGTTAGGGCAGTTCTATTCCAGATTCAAAAAGATGGACAACAAAGGCCAGTGTACTTTGCCTACTGTCACTGTCAGAGACAGAACCAAGGTATGCAGTGATTGAAAAGGAAGCATGAGCAGCAACAGGGGCATGCTAAAAAAATTTCAGACTACGTACTGGGCCTCAAGATCGAGATCGAAACCAACCACAAATCACTTAGTGACATTGCTTAATTCAAAGTAGTTCGCAAAATTACCCCCAAGGGTACAGAGATTTCAACTACGACTAATGAGATTTGACACAGCAACCGAGTATGTCCCAGGGAAGCATCAGGTGACAGCTGAATTGTTACCGAGTGTGTCAAGTGATCTACCTGAAGTCTTTGCTTTAGCTATCACCGAAGATTTGCTGGCAACTGCTCAAAGATTTTGCCAAATTAGAAACCTACAGAAAGAGGACGAAGTCTGCAAAAAAAAGTAAGACAGTTTTGCTAAGAGGGTTGGCCAGAATATATGCTTAATAACCCAGTTCTAAGAAAGTATCATGAGCAATGAAGCCATCTTACTATTGTAGACTACTTACTAGTCTACAACGAAAGGCTAGCTACTCCAAGAGCTTTAAGGTTAGACATCTTAGAGAAAATACTTAGAGAAAATCCCAAGGCACTGAGGAGTCAACAAGAGTAGAGCAAGAGCGAGGAACTCGGTATGGTGGTCGGGAGTTTCCAAGGAGAATGAAGACATGATTTCGGGGTGTATCACATGCGCTACAGCCAGACAGGACTTTAGAGACCCACTGATGTCATCTCCTCTTCCATCCAGGCCATGGGAGCACCTGGGAATGGACCTGTTTGAACATAGAGGGAAGATTTTCCTTCTTGTCATTGATTATTACTCTAGATGAGTTAAAATCCAACAATACATGGCCAGAGTTCTGAAGCCGTAATCAAATTACAAAAAGAAATTTTCGCCACACAAGGCAGTTCCAACCGAGTGATCTCTGATAATGGTCCACAATCCGAGAATGAAGCCTTCAAAGATTTCACAGAAATGTATGAGTTTGCCCATATTACAAGTTCACCGAGATAGCCCCCAGGGCAATGGAGAAGAAGAGAGAGGCATTCGAACTGTGAAAATGCTACTGAAAAAGACTGAGAATTTTCAACTAGCACTTTTAAACTATCGATCAATGCCACTCCAGAACGGGCTGGCTCCATGTGAGTTGCTAACGGGTAAGAGGTTGAGAACACTCACACTCCCAATCACCTTTCAGCCATGAGTCGGTGCAGAAGACCAAGAAAGGGTGAGGGAGAGAGAAGAGAAAGAAAAGTAATCTCAAATGGAGAATCATGATAGACGTTAGAGAGCAAAAAATCAAACAGACATATGACCTGGAGATTTGGTTTAGATTAAAGATCAGGGTCAATATGAGGAAGTGATGGAGAAATCTCCATATCCTCAATCCTACATAATCCAGACAGAACAGGGATGCATAAGGAGAAATTGGTACTGACATTGGTACTGAGATCTCAGAAAAAACAAAGGGGGAAAAAATCAAGAGAATCAGTGGCCCGAGAGAGCTGATGAACTGGTGATGCAACCAACAACAGATCACCCAAATGACAGTGAAAACAGAGAGCATGAGTTATCCAGTAGTTCCACTCACCCACAGGAAAGTGAGGAAGAAGAACCGAAGGACTCAATACCTCAAACAAGTGATAAGGGAACACATTATTGGCAGAGTCTTGAGAACTCCATAGCATTACAGACCTGACGAACAAAGTCAGAGACTTGGAGGGAGATGCAGTATAACCTACATAAGCTGTTGCTGGGTAGATTATGTATGTAGACCTTAAGCATCATCACAGGATTTTAAGTTACGAGTCCGAACCTTGTGTTGCTGAGTGTTCATGTAGATACCTTAGAGATAAGGCCCCTATAAATAAAACTCCTGTTACGAACATATGAACATATGATTTTGGAGCAGGAGTAGGCCACTCGACCCCTCAAGCCTTCTCCACCATTCAACAAGATCATGGCTGATCTGATTGTAACCTCGACTCCACATTTCCACGTACCCCTGATAACATTCCACCCCCTTGCTTATCAAGAATCTATCGACCTCTGCCTTAAAAATATTTAAAGACTCTACTTCCACTACCTTTTGAGGAAGAGAATTCCAAAGACTCACGACCCTATGAGAGAAAAAATTCTTCTCATCTCTGTCTTAATTGGGCGACACCTTATTTTTAAACAGTGACCCCCTTAGTTCTAGATTCTCCCACAAGAGGAAACATCCTTTCCACATCCACCCTGTCAAGACCCCTCAGAATCTTATATGTTTCAATCAAGTCGCCTCTTACTCTTCTAAACTCGAGTGGATATAATCCTAGCCTGTTCAACCTTTCCTCAGAAGACAACCCGCCCATTCCAGGTATTAGTCTGGCAAACCTTCTCTGAACTCTCCCAATGCATTTACATCCTTCCTTAAATAAGGAGACCAATACTGTACTCAGTACTCCAGATGTCTTCTCACAAATGCCCTGTATAACTGAAGCATAACCTCCCTACTTTTGTCTTCAATTGCTCTCGCAATAAACAATAGCATTCTATTAGCTTTCCTAATTACTTGCTGAACCTGCATACTAACCTTTTGCGAATCATGTACTAGGACATCCAGTTACCTCTGCATCTCAGAGCTCTGCAATTTCTCAACATTTAGATAATATGCTTCTTTTTTTATTTTTCGTACCAAAATGGACAATTTCACATTTTCCCACATTATACTCCACTTAACCTATCTATATCCCTTTGTAACCTCCTTACGTCCTCTTCACAACTTACTTTCCTACCTATCTTTGTGTCATCAGCAAATTTAGCAACCATACCTTCGGTCCCTTCATCCTAGTCATTTATATAAATTGTAAAAAGTTGAGGCCCCAGCACAGATCCCTGTGGCACACCACTCGTTACATCTTGTCAACCAGAAAATGATCCATTTATACCTACTCTCTGTTTCCTGTTAGCTAACCAATCTTCTATCCATGCCAATATGTTACCCCTACACCATGAGCTTTTATTTTCCGCAATAGCCTTTGATGTGGCACCTTATCAAATGCCTTCTGAAAATCTAATAAACAGAACATCCACTGGTTCCCCTTTATCCACAGCACCTGTTACTACTTCAAAGAACTCCAATAAATTGGATAAACATGATTTCCCTTTCAGAAAACCATGTTGACTCTGCCTGATTACCTTGAATTTTTCTAAGTGCCCTTCTATAATGTCTTTCATACTAGTTTTTAACATTTTCCCTAAGACAGATGTTAAGCTCACTGTATTTTCCTGTTTTCTGTCTCCCTCCCTTTTTGAATAAAGGAGTTGCATTCACTATTTTACAACGTAATTGAACCTACTGTGAATCTAGGGAATTTTGGAAAATTAAAACCAACGCATCAACTATCTCACTAGCCACTTCTTTTAGGACCCTAGGATGAAGTCCATTAGGACCCGAGGACTTGTCAGCCTGCAGCTCCAACAATTTGCTCAGTACCACTTCCCTAGTGATTGCAATTTTCTTGAGTTCCTCCCTCCCTTCCATTTCCTGATTTACAGCTAATTCTGGGATGTTACTTGTATCCTCTATGGTGAAGACTGATGCAAAATACCTATTCTATTCATCTGCCATCTCCTTATTTTCCCTTATTAATTCCCCAGACTCACTTTCTATAGGACCAACAGTCACTTTGTTAACTCTTCTTTTTTAAATATCTATAGAAACTCTTACTATCTGTTTTTATATTTCTAGCTAGCTTTCTCTCATACTCTTAATTTTACCTTCCTTATCAATCTTTTAGTCATTCTTTGCTGTTCTTTATATTCTGTCCAATTGTCTGACCTGCATCCCATCTTTGCACAATTATATGTTTTGTCTTTAAGTTTGACACTATCTTTAACTTTTTTAGTTAAATACGGATAGTGGGTCCTCCCTTTGGAATTTTTCTTTCACCCAAAGTCTGCTATCCTCATTTACACTGACAATATAGTACAATGGCAGGCACATCACCCAAACACAATTACTGACATTCTTGCCTCCCTCCTACAGGACAGGGTGGTCCATAACCGGAAGGAGCAGAGCAGAACTGATGGATGATGGCACGCCTTTTAACCTGAGCCCTCTGGAGGAGACGATTCTCAGCATCACAGAGGCGGATGTGACTGAGGCTATAGCATCTAGTGTTGCCAATACCATTCAGGATGATGGCATGGTCTTGTCTTATGCGCCAGCTCATTCCCACCTCACCCTAATCCTGCTATCTGGCTTGATGTACAAACTGCAGGTGGTGTGATCATTGACCTCTTGCTTTCCAACACTCCCTTCTTCCCTCACACCAACCCTCCCCTTCTGCCATTGTGCTTTCAGATGCCCAAGACCTGCCACAGGTCCAACTACTGCAGCCTCAGGATGAAGGGCGACAGCTACACCTGACCTCTGATGAAAAAACACCATCACTTGATTTGATATTTGCAGCCACCAGCTCAAATACTGGCACTGTGCATAACTTAGAGATAAATATAGAGGCAGGATCCACATGTAATGAGTTACTGAGCATGAGTGGGCTGCAGCAAGGCCAGGGGGAAAGGATTGTTCATGTAACAGCTCACCAGAGTGTGTGGTTGCAGACGGGTTCTGCTGTACAGGACTCAGATGAGAACTTTCGCAGGGCCACATACAAGAGAACACTGATGGTCATGCACACTGAAGATGCTTGGTGCATTAGCAGGCCCTGCAAAACAAACTGTTATCACTGTCAAGGAGCATGAAGGAGTCCAGCTCCAACATGGTATAGGGCATACTGCAGAGTATGAAATGCATCCTTTCCAATGTGGAAGTGGTGGCCAACTCCATGACGCACTTGCAGAGTCAGCCGCCATGCAGCATTTCGTGGCTGCTGTCTCAGCTTCCATTGCAGCATAAATGGAAGCCACCCAACATCTCACTGCTGCAGTAGAAGCTCAGACAAAGGTCATGAGATCCATTCTTGCTGCCATGGAGGCTCAGACTGCTACCATCACAGCAGTAAATGCCAATGCTCTAAGGGGCATGTTGACTTCCACAGCAGTCCAGCAATATGTGCTTTAATAGATTACTAGGATTGCTGAGGTGCCATGCTGGGAGAGTGGCAGTGGCATTTTGGAGCACAGGATGACAGCATTCATGCTCCCACCACTGCCACTCCGCCAGCGCCCCTGCTATTGACTGCCAGCCAGCCCAATCTGCTGCTACATGTGCTGAGGTGGCACAGTCAAAAGCCAGACCTTCTAGGCCTAGATCTGATGCAGGTCATCCTGCAAGCCATTTGCCGTCTCTCCCACTGAAAGTCAACAACCTTCTGCCAGCCATGCTGCAGCCATTAGGGTAGCACTGTGTCAGAGCTCTGGGACAGGCAAAGGCACCTGTAAGACAGGCACGTGCACAAGGGTGGGTAGTTCAGTCCTTTATGTCTTTTTGGTAGTGTTATTGGATGAAGTTTTGATGGAATAATTTTTTGTTGGTGGCTTTTATTTCAGGATTTTGGCCAAGATGAAGCTGCGATGGTCCGAAGCAGATGAATCGTGGACCAATGCGATATTGGGATACCATCTTTGGGAAACCAGACATTCAGTAGCAGCTCGCAGACAGCTTGTCTGGAGTGAAGTGGTTCTGGATGTCTGCTCCTATTCCTCTTCCTCATGTTGTTCCTCCTCCTTTGCCTCTCCTCCCTCGGCATAATACTTCCTCTCTCTGCTGCCTGTGCTCCATTTCTAAATCATACATCATAAGATCATAAGAAATAGGAGCAGGAGTAGGACATTCAGCCCCTCGAGCCTGCTCCACCATTCAGTAAAATCATGGCTGATCTGATTGTGGCCTTAAGTCTAATTTCTTGCTGAACCCTTGACTCCCTTGTAAATCAAAAATCTGTCCAACTCAGCCTTGAATATATTCAATGACCCAGCCTCCACTGCTCGCTGGGGAAGAGAATTCCAAACACTAACGACCCTTTGAGAGAAGAAATTCCTCCTCATCTCCTTATATAGGAGAACCCTTAATTTTAAACTGTGCCCCCTAGTTCTAGATTCCCCCACGAGGGGAAACATCCTCTCAGCATCTACCCTGTCAAGCCCTCTCAGAGTCATATATGCTTCAATAAAGTCACCTCATTCTTCTAAACTCCAGTGAATATAGGCCCAAATTGTTCAACCTTTCCTCATAAGACAGCCCCTTCATCCCACGAATCAGCCTAGTGGACCCTCCTCTGAACTGCTTCCAATGCAAATATATCCCTTCCTAAGTAAGGAGACCAAAACTGTACAGAGTACTCTAGGTGTGGTCTCACCAATGCCCTGTATAGTTACAGCCCAAGACTGTAATTTTAATAGACTTTCTTCAGACCAGGCTTCCCAACTCCTCTGACCTCCTTGTCAAGAGCCTTGAAACTCCTAAAAGTTTGCAAAACTCCTCCAGTAACACAACACAGTACTTCCACTAACTCTGCTCCAGCAAAAGTAAGTGGAAAGCACTTCACCTGGAAGTTGGATGCTTTAAATAATGCTAGTGGGGGGGTGGGGGGGGCGGTGGGGGGGTGGTGATAGGAGTTCCTCATGCAGTTGAACACGTGTTCAGCTGGGAGTGTTTAAGAGAAGGTGTTAACAGGAGTAAAAGTTCTAAATTGAGCGAAAGCAAATTTTACGAAACTGAGAGGTGATCTGGCGAAAGTGGACTGGATACAGCTGCATGAAGGAAAATCAGTGGCAAACCAGTGGGAGGCATTCGAAGGCGAGAATCTACAGGCACAGTGTAGGCATGTCCCCACAAACATAAAGGGTGGTACAGCCAAATCTAGTACCCTCTGTTTATCTACAAGCTTACAGGGTAAGTTAAAGCAGCCAAAGAAAGCTTATGACAATCACAAAAATCTTAATACTTTAGAAAGCCTAGAGGAGTATAGAAAGTGCAGGGGTGAAGTAAAAAATGAAATTAGAAAAGCAAAGAGAGGACATGAAAAATTATTGGCAGGTAAAATCGAAGAAAATCCAATGTTTTATCAGTACATTAAGAGCAAGAGGATAACTAAAGAAAGGGTAGGACCAATCAGAGATGTACAAGGGCACTTATGTGTGGATGCAGTAGATGTGGGCAGGGTTCTTAATGAGTTTTTTGTCTCTGTCTTCACAAAGGAGAGGGTTAATGTAGACATTGTAGTAAAAGAGGAGGAGTGTGAAATATTAGATATGATAAGCATAATGAGAGAGGAAGTACAAGAGGGTCTGACATCCTTGAAAGTGGATAAATCGCCAGGGTGCATTGCATCCAATGTTGTTAAAGGAAGCCAGGAAGGAAATAGTGGATGCACTGAAGATCATCTTCACTAGGTACAGGCAAAGTACTAGACGATTGGAGGTCTGCAAATGTTGAACCATTGTTTAAAAAGGGTGCGAAGGATAGACCAAATAATTATAGGCCGGTCAGTCTGACCTATTTGGTGGGTAAATTGTTAGAATCAATTCTGAGGAACAGGATAAACTGCCACTTAGAAAGGCGCAGATTAATCAGGGACAGTCAGCATGGATTTGTTAGGGGAAGGTCATGTCTTACTAACTTAATTGAGTTTTTTGAGGAAGTAACAAGGAGGATTGATGAAGGTAGTGTAGTGGATGTGGTCTACATAAATTTCAGTAAGGCATTTGACAAGGTCCCACGTGGCAGACTGGTCAGTAAAATGAAAGCCCATGGGATACAGGGGAATGTGGCAGATGGATCCAAAATAGACTCAGTGACAGGAAGCAAAGGGTAGTAGTCGACGGATGTTTTTGCAAATGGAAAGGGGCTTCCAGTGGTGTTCCACAGAGCTCAGTGTTGGGTCCCTTGCTGTTTGTGGTGTATATTAATGATTTGGATTTAAAAATGGGAGGCATGATTGGGAAATTTGCTGATGACACAAAAATTGGCCGTGCAGTTGATAATGACAAGGATAGCCATATACTCCAGAATTATATCAATAGTTTGGTTGAGTGGGCGAAAAGTGGCAAATGGAATTTAATCCAGAGAAGTGTGAGGTAATGCATTTGGGAAGGGCAAATAAAGCGAGGGAATACACAATAAACGGGAGGATATTGAGAGGGGTAGAAGAAGAGAGACCTTGGAATGCATGTCCACAGGTCTCTGAAGGTGGCAGGACAGGTAGATAGAGTGGTGAAGAAGGCATCTGGAATGCTTTCCTTTATTGGCCGAGGTATAGAATACAAAAGCAGGGATGTAATGCTGGAACTGTATAAAACGCTGGTTGGGCCACAGCTGGAGTATTGCATACAGTTCTGGTCACCACATTACAGGAAGGACATAATTGTTCTGGAGAGAGTATAGAGGAGATTTACAAGAATGTTGCCAGGGCTTGAAAGTTGCAACTATGGGGAAAGATTGGACAGGCTAGGGTTGTTTTCCTTAGAACAGAGGAGGCTGAGGGGTGACTTAATTGAGGTGTACAAAATTATGAGAGGCCTAGATAGAGTAGACAGGAAGGACCTGTTTCCCCTAGTGGAGAGGTCATTTACCAGGGGGCACAGATTTAAGGTGATTGGTAGGAGGATTAGAGGGGACATGAGGAAAAAATCTTTTGACCCAGAGGGTGGTGGGTGTCTGGAATTCACTGCCAGGAATGGTGGTGGAGGCAGAAACCCTCAATTCTTTTAAAAGATACTTGGGCATGCACCTGAAGTATTGTAACTGCAAGGCTATGGAACAGGTGCTGAAAGGTGGGATTAGATTGGGCGGCTAGTTTTTTCAGCTGGCACAGGCATAACGGGCTGAATGACCTCCTTCTGTGCTGTAATTTTTCTGTGGTTCTATGGTTTTAGGACCTGTGAGCTCTAAAATGATGGATCATGTGTCAAACTGGCATTAGAGGTTGTTTTATGTCACAATCTGCCCACTGTGCATGCTTCCAGTGCACACATAGCACGCTTGTGCTAGTGTCTTTATTTCACTTCAGGGCTGCCTTAGCGCTGGCACCAAAGGCATTATGGAGTCCAGTTTCATGGCCACAGTCCCTGCTTCAATAGCTACTTGTACTAAAGCAAGGGGTATATGGCTGTGTTGTGGTTCTGGTACTGCACTCGTTACCCTGAGCTGCTGAGTTTAAGTTCTACTGTGACAAGATATGAAATTGAATTTAATAACTTTGGTAATTTGGGAACTAGAGCTGTCGAAAAGAAAGATGTCAGCTTGCTGTAAAAACCTAACTCAGTTATTATGCTCTTCCAGCACAGGTCCCACTTTCTCTCTGAAGAGATCTAGCAAGCCACTTGCATACCACCATCACTATCTTCTCAGGGCTATTAGCGATGGGGAAATAAACATCCTTTCCCAGTATCAGCCACATCTTGAGAACAAAATCTGAATAAGTGTTCAAATAGCCCTTTGAGTGAAAGCATTTATCTAACTTATCCCTTTTTCCTTTACAGATACTCTGGATTATATGTTTCTATGCTCATTTTCTTCCCCACAACATTTAGAAACCTTTAGAGAATTTTCAAGAACAATACAAGGCCTTTTGCCCCAACAAGCCTGCCCCTTTATATTAATCAACATACCTGTCTCAATAGTTAATGAATGATGTTCAGTTTCCTGATAACTCTGCTTAACATCACTGCCTAATCTATCAACTGTCCCCTCTCTCAATCGATCACAGAGGGTTTGATAAAGCGCAGACCTATTGATTTTGGAATTCTGTGGTGATATTTAATAAAGCGTCTGCAAATGAGTGCCTGATAGTCTAGAGAATTATTACCCTTGCAATCTGACAGTGCCCATGTAAAGGGATTAATTTACAAAGCTATCATTTTCAACCACTAAATATCTCAGTGCTGGTGATCATATGCATGTGTCTTTCCCTGATTTTTTTCTATTCCAGCTATGCTAACCTTTCTGCCCATTTCTTGCTACATTTAACATTCTTGAGTTTCCAAAATGTTTCTGGTTCCTTGCCATTTTTGCAGTACGAAACTGAATTGAACATTCCTGTTTAAGGTCATTGTTAATGTTTGATACATTCTTGCAAATCAAACAGAAGAAAGGTAGCAATGGAAGGATAAGCTTATCAATGGTACCACAAGAGTTAATCTTGGGACCTGTTGTTGTACTTTTGATGTCTATAAGTGCATTTTCCTCCACACAAGATCAGATGGCAGGTTGTTCAGAGCCAAGATCAAAGTACGGAAGGAACTCCTCTTTGCTGACAATGCTGCATTAACATCCCACACAGGAGAGTGTCTGCAGAGACTCATCGACAGGATTGTGGCTGCCTGCAACAAATTTGGCCTAACCATCAGCTTCAAGAAAACGAACGTCATGGGACAGGACGTCAGAAATGCTTCATCCACCAGTATCGGCGACCATGTTCCGGAAGTAGTTGCAGAAATCAAGAAGTGCATGGGAAAGGCGTCCACTGCTATGTCCAGACTGGCCAAGAGGCTGTGGAAAAATGGCGCACTGACACGGAACACAAAAGTCAGAGTGTTTCAAGCCTATGTCCTCAGTACCTTACTCTACGGCAGCAAGGCCTGGACAACGTATGTCAGCCAAGAGCGATGTCTCAATTCATTCCATCTTTGCTGCCTCTGCAGAATCCTTGACATCAGGTAGCAGGACCGTATCTCCACCACAGAAGTCCTCGAGGTGGCCAACATTCCCAGGATATACACCCGACTGAGTCAACGGCACTTGAGATGGCTTGGCCATGTGAGCCGCATGGAAGATGGCAGGATCCCCAAGGAGGCATTGTACAGCGAGCTCGTCAGTGGCATCAGACCCACCGGCCATCCATGTCTCCACTTTAAAGACATCTGCAAACGTGACATGAAGTCCTGTGATATTGATCACAAGTCGTGGGAGTCAGTTGCCAGCGTTTGCCAGAGCTGGCAGACAGCCATAAAGGTGGGGCTTAAGACTGGCGAGTCAAAGAGACTTAGCAGTTGGCAGGAAAAAAGACAGAAGCGTAAGGAGAGAGCCAACTGTGTAACAGCCCCGACAACCAATTTTATCTGCAGCGCCTGTGGAAGAGTCTGTCACTCTAGAATTGGCCTTTATAGCCACTCCAGGCGCTGCTTCACAAACCCATGACCAACTCTCTGCACTTACCCATTGTCTCTCAAGACAAGGAGGCCAAAGAAGAAGAAGAAGAAGAGAAATGCATTTGAAGTTCCCAGATGCATTTAAGGGGAAACTAGATAAACACATGAGGGAGAATGGAATAGATGGGTATGCCGAAAAGGTGAGATGAAGTAGAGTGGGAGGAGGCTCGTGTGGAGCATAAAAACTGCATTGTCTAGTTAGGTCGAATGACCTGTTTCTGTGCTGTACGTTCTGTATAATATCGTGTAAATGCTGAGACTAAGTGATGGGTTTATTCCACCCTGCTAATCTCCTTAATTCAACATGCCATTACTCGCTGAAGAAAAGATCTGCTTAACACATTGAAGTTAGATATGTAGTTTTAGTAACTGATCCCTCACAGGGTAAATGTACAGTTACAGTCAGTAAAGAATGGAGGTAAAACAGAACTAGTTTGATGGAATTTATTCAGTCAGGGGTGTTATCACTTAGGTGGTCCAATGCAGGTGATTTTGTTGAGCCGCTAGAAGAAGCTGTTTGAAAGTGCCAGATGTGAGTCGCCAGTAACCTCTTTTGTAATGTGTTTTTCTGTGCCTTCAATTAGTGTTTGAGGCAGAACCCTCGGAGATCTGCTCTGTCGGGGTGCCTGCTTCCTTTCAAGTGGTTTGGCAAGAAACAACAGCCTGCAAGTTACTTGGCAGGCCAGGCAGTAGCTGGTTCTCTATACATCACATGAGTTGGCAGGACATGGACAAGGGACGCTGTTGGAGCCTGTTACTGTAAGCCATCTTCCCAGCAGGCCCCTCTTCTTTCATGTTGCTTGGTTGGTTTCTTTTGGGATGCTCAGTGTGCATGTGGGTGGTCTAAAATCTCGCAAAGAAAGGAATCCCAATTTACCAGCTCTCTTCATACGTTCGTCTCTTCAACCATTTTTTCTAATTAGCTTAAACATATGGTGTCCTGTACGGCATGTCTGAAGCCTACCTTCTGTGCCACCATGCTAAATAAGGAGCTTTGTGTGGCCTGGGTTCACCTCATTAACACAACCTTAATGAGCCTCCATTCTAACAATTATCAGAAGACTCTGCTCTGGGGAAGGAAACAACTTCCTGGCCACATTTAGTATGAAAGAGATTCCATACTGTTTCTGTTAATACATTCTGGGGTTTTAGTGGCTTTGGAAACCAAACTTCAGAACTTAAAGCTATCTTTTGTTGGGGTGGGGGTTGGTAGGTGGTGTTAATGGGCTGTATTTCAAAAAGAATATTCACTCACATATTCTGCAAATGAGAAGTGCATCATGCTGTTTTGTTCCAGTAATGATCCCTAATTATGTCTGTGAAGCCTGCCCTCTAATCAGATCTAATTAATTCTGTTTAAGTATGTGACAGACTAACTATAGATTTCACACAAGGCCAGTCAGACACTCTGGCTATACTTAACATCTTTAACTCTTAACACACTAGTAATGCAACTCTTTTCAACATAAAGCCTTTTCTTAATGACCTTGTTTTTTTTGCATATTTTTTCCATCTCCCAGGAGAGGAGGCTGGGGTGGTGGGGTAGCTAGGTGAGGGGGAAGGGCGTGGATGGGAGGAAGCATTTAGTCATGATGTTTAGTTTAAATGCTTCGATTATCATAGATCTGGAGTAGGTTCACTGGATCAGCCTGCCTGTTTATTTGTATACATTTTATTTCATTGTGTCATGTGTTGTGGGTGTCTGCACTGTACTACAGAAAATGGATTTAGGAGCAGAAGCACCAGATACATGGACCCTGAAATAAAAAGAGCAGTATGAAAGCAACCTTATTTTATATTGTGCAAAGCAATTAGGTCAGGCATTCTTTTTTTGGAGCAGGAAATAAAAATTACAGATGGTCGAGCAGCATGTGATGGAGGAACGTTAATGTCTCCTGGTGGGCGAGGGGGTCACTCACATCCAATCCTACTTTCTTGTCTCTGGAGCCATCTCACCTGCTTTTCACATTTAGCATTTTCTGATTCTATTTTAGATTTCCAATCAGAGAAACCTAGACATTCACTACACAGCAGTTGATCATTTGGCTCAGAGTGCTTGTGCCAATAGTACCATTTCGCTATCATTCAGAGCCCTGGAATTTTACCATTTACAATTCCTCTGTTTGATCGTAAAATCCAAGTTGTCACTCCAGTGCAGGACTGAAGGAGTGCTGCAGTGTTGGAGGTGCGCTCATTTGGCTGAGATGATAAACTGATGCCTGGGCTGCCTTCTCAGGTGCATGTAAAAGATCCCATGGCACTATTTCAAAGAAGAGCCGGGGAACTCTCCCTGGTGTTCTAACCCAATATTTATCCCTCAACCAATATTATTGAAACAGATTATCAGGCCATTATAACATTGGGCAGAATTTTACAGACCCTCCCCCCGATGCAGGATTCATGGCAGGGGAAGTGGGGGTGGGGTACCAGAAAATGCCTCCGGGAGAGGCCCGCCAGGAATTCGACACCAGGAAGGCCCGGCCCGATATTGCCAGCAGCGGAGAGGCCTCATGGTGACAGCCCCCCTACTGCTGCTCAGCGATGGCACCCATTTAAGTATTTAAGCTAATTTAAATAAATAAATCAAATATCTTCTCGCTCCCAGTGACCGGCCCTCCTATGCTTTTGAATCCCCGGGGATCCGAGGGGGAACACTGGTGGGGAGGGGGGAGTAGATAATTTTTTCTGTGCAGAGGGGTGAGGGACCGGGGTCGCAGTCATCACATTTGTGTAGGGGATGGTGGGGAGAGGTAAAGTGTAAAATTGATGCCCTTTGTGGGGGGGGAGGTCAGGTGCACAATGGAAGTGTTTTGGGGTGGAAGAGGGCAAGTAATTAAATCCATGGTTATTGGGGAGGGGGGTGGGCGAGGTTCGGGATCAATTTATTTATTTATTTTTTAAAAATCAACCCATCTTTAAATATTTAAATTGAAATGGAGGGCTCAAAGGCTATGGGCCCTGACAAGATACCAGCAATAGACCTGTGCTCCAGCACTTAGCCACACCCCTAACCAAGCTGTTCCAGTATAGCAACAACACTAACAAAAAAAAGCAGGACACATCCAACCCAGCCCCATCAGCCTATGCTCGATCATCAGTAAAGTGATGGAATGTGTCGTCAAGCGTGCTATCGAGAGGCACTTGCTTACAATAACGTGCTCAATGACGCTCAGTTTGGGTTCCGCCAGGGCCACTCAGCTCCTGACCTCATTACAGCCTTGGTTCAAACATGGACAAAAGAGCTGAACTCAATAGGTGAGGTGAGAGTGACTGCCCTTGACATCAAGGCAGCATTTGACCAAGTATGACATCAAGGAGCCCTATCAAAACTGGAGTCAATGAGAATCAGGGGGAAAACTCTCCACTGGCTGCAGTCATACTTGGTGCAAAGGAAGATGGTTGTGGTTGTTGGAGGTCAATCATCACAGCTCCAGGACATCATTACAGGAGTTCCTCAGGGTAGTGCCCTAGGTCCAACCATCTTCAGCTGCTTCATCAATGACCCTCCCTCAATCATAAGGTCAGAAGTGGGGATGTTTGCACATGATTTCACAATGTTCAGCACCATTCATGACTCCTCAGATACTGAAGCAATCCATGTAGAAATGCAGCAAGACCTGGACAATATCCAGGCTTGGGCTGATAAGTAGCAAGTAACATTCGTGCCACACAAGTGCCAGGCAATGACCATCTCCAACAAGAGAGAATCTAACCACCTCCCCTTGACATTCAACGGCATTACCATCGCTGAATCCCCCACTATCAACATCCTACGGGTTACCATTGACCAGAAACTGAACTGGAGTAGTCCTATAAATACCATGGCTACAAGAGCAGGTCAGAGGCTAGGCATCCTGCGGCGAGTAACTCACCTCCTGACTCCCCAAAGCCTGTCCACCATCTACAAGGCACAAGTCAGTAGTGTGATGGAATATACACTCCACTTGCCAGGATGGGTGTAGCTCCAACAACACTCAAGAAGCTCAACACCATCCGGGACAAAGCAGCCCATTTGATTGACACCATCCACAAACATTCACTGTCTCCACTACCATCGCACAATGGCAGCAGTGTGTACCATCTACAAGATGCACTGCAGCAACGCACCAAGGCTCCTTCGACAGCACCTTCCAACCCCATGACCCCTACCACCTAGAAGGAAAAGGGCAGCAGGTGCATGGGAACACCACCAACTGCAAATTACCCTCCAAGCCACACACCATCCTGACTTGGAACTATATCGCCGTTCCTTCACTGTCGTTGGGTCAACAAGACCATTCAGGAATTGTAATATTACTTGTCCTTTGGTGTGTGATCTAATGTTACGACTCATAGGACTACAAGTAATATCCAAAGAAAACATGACTTTTATTATATTTAAACTGGAACATGTATATACATGTAGCTATTGCAGGAGCACACAAATATACAGCTAACTGTGTCAGGTTACATTCACAACTAATTGGTCACGTGTGACACAATATCACTTCCTCTGGTGACCTTCACTTGCAGCTCTTAATGTGATCCGCTCTTAAGGTGGTCCCTTCCTAAGGTCATCCCACAACAGGAATCTCTGGCTTCTCCAGCACCTGGCTAAGTTGTAGCCCTTCCGGCAGACTCCCCCAAAATTTACTATTGACAGTCCACCAGAATGAGTGCATAATTTCAGGCTTTTAAAACTAAAGGGCTCTCTTAAAAACTAACTCAATGCAATGGCTACATGCAATAAGCTGAAATTCACAAACTCAATAATTTGTGAAGTATGTGAATAAAAGATGAATGAAAGTAAACATGGGCCCATTAGAGGCAAAGGCAGGTGTAATTATAATGGGGAATGATGTCAGAGACATTAAACAAATACTTCATATCTATCTTCACAGTAGAAGGCACAAAAAGAAATTCAAGAAACAACGAGGAACTAAGGGTCTAGTGATGTTGAGTGTTACGGTCAAGGCAGGAGGAGTCCACTTCACCACAGGTCACAGGTACCAATACAGTCAATCATATACTCTACTCTTTATCCCCAAATAAAATACACCAACCAGGTTCCTTTAATAAACAACAAAACTATCAGTTTATTATAAAACAAGACTTATCCAGTAATGAAGCAAAGCATCAACACAACGATTGAAATATGAAAATTCCCTTTTTAAATACCCAACACACACAGACAGACTGCTTAACTGAAAAATAAAGAGATTTTCTCTGCAGAGCTCTTTTACAAAAAAAAAGACAAAAAAAAGGAATAGTTTGTCCAAATACTTATTAAATTTTTCTTGAAGGAAAAGAGAAGATATAGAAGGATGTCAGTTGTCCCTTCTGGTCTGGTGTCTGGGTATACGGAGACGAATCACTGGGATCTTTTCTGGAGCAATTCATTCCAGAGATGTCGAGACATAGTCTGGTAGTCTTTCCAGGAGAATTCTGGCATCAGGAGTTTCAGTTATCCCACTCTGGCTTCACAGGTTTTTCAAAGAAGTAGAGAATGAGGAGCTGACACACTGGATTTCTCCGGGTATCTTAGAAAAGTGCAGGAAAGATGATCTGGGTGTTTCTCCCTTGGCAGCTTGATCACCAACTGCTTTTCAACACAGTCCACACCCCAACCAAAAAGTCAAAATAATATCTCAGAAACGAAACAACTCCTCCCTCATAAATCTTGACATGCCACTTCACTGTAAACATCTCCCCCAAATCACCAAGGTGTCTGTTGTTTATTGAGCTTAAGGATTGTGACCCCTTAGACCCCTTAGTTACCCTTGTAAAAAAAGACACATCCATGGAGTCTTTTCAGTTTTTCCAAATAAACCAATGCCCATGATGCGAAAATATGAATCCTCAAAAATAAATTTTAAAAATAGAAGACCTTTCATAACATGAGGAACATAAAAGAAATTAATTTAAGAAAAGAAATAGTACTGGAGAAATTAATAGGACTAAGTAGCAACAAATCCCATGGACCTGACGACCTGCAGCCTATGGTTTTAAAAAAGATAGCTGCAGAGATAGTGGATACATTGCTTTTAATCTTCCAGAATTCCTTACATTCCAGAATAGTTCCCAATGATTGGAAGGTAGCAAACATAATATCAATATTTAAGAAAGGTGGAAGAGAGAACATGGGGAACTATAGACCTGATATCAGTTGTAGGCAAAATGCCGGAACCTATTGTTAGGGATAAGATAACAGGGCACTTAGAAAATCATAATGATTAAGCAGAGTCAAGACAAATCAGGATTTATGAAAAGGAAATCATGTTTGATAAATCTGTTAGAGTTTTTTGAGAATGTAAGATGGATAAGGGGGAACCAGTGGATGCAGTGTATTTGGATTTTCAGAAAGCATTTGAGAGGTTATTATACAAAATTAGGACTCATGAGATTGGGAGTAATATATTAGCATGGATTGATGATTGGGCAGAAAACAAAGAATAGGAATCAATGGGATATTTTTAGGTTGAAAGCTGTAACTAGTGGGATATCTCAAGGATCAATACTTGAGCCTCAGCTATTTACAATCTATATTCATGATTTCGATGATGGAAGTGAGTGTAACATATCCAAATTTTCTGACAATAGTAAGTTAGGTGTGAAAGTAAGTAGTAAGGATGACGTAAAGAGGCTGCAGAGGCAAGTTGGGTGAATGGGCAAGAAAATGGCAGATGGAATATAATGTGAAAAGTGTGAATTTATCCACTTTGGTAGGAAAAAAAAAATTCAATGGTGAGAGAATGTTTGCATTCAGAGGGACCTGGGTATCCTTGTACTTGAATAACAGAAAGTTAACCTGCAGCTACAGCAAGCTATTAGAAAGGTAAATGTTATGTTAGTTTTTGTTACTAAACAATTGGAGTATAAGGATAAGGAAGTCTTGCTACAATTATACAGAGCATTGATGAGGCCACATTGGAGTACTGTGTTGAGTTGCGGTCTCCAAATGTAAGGAAGGACATACTTGCCCTAGAAGGAGAGCAATGAAGGTTCAGTGGACTGGTTTCTAGGATGAGGGGATTATCCTATGACGAGAGATTGAGTAGGCTAGGCTTATATTCCCTGGAGTTTAGAAGAATGAGAAGTGACGTAATTGAAAGATATAACATTTTTAAGGGGCTTGACAGGGTAGATGCTGAGAAAATGTTTCCCTTGTTAAGAGAATCTAGAACACGAGGTCACAGTCTCAGATAAAGGGGTTATCCATTTAGGACTGAGATCAGGAGAAATTTCTTAACTCAAAGGATGGTCAATCTTTGGAATTCTCTACGCAAGAGAGCTGTGGATGCTTATTCATTGAGTATATTCAAGACAGAGGTAGATAGATTTTCAGGCACTAAGGGAATTAAGAGATCTGGGGATAGTATAGCAAGGTGAAATTGAGCTAAAAGATCAGCGATGACATTATCTTCCTGGCTTTTGTATTCTATACTTCTGTTGATAAAGCTCAGGATCGCAAATGCATTTTTACTTGCTTTGTCAACCTGTCCTGCTGACTTCAAAGATTTTTACATAAACACATCAGATTTCTCTGTTCTTGCATCACCTTTATAATCATATGATTTAGCTCGAATTGTGTCTCCTCATGCTTCCCTACTAAAATACTGCATTAAATTTAATCTGCCATGTGCCCATCCATTCCACCAACCTGCCTATGTACTCTTGAAATCTATTTCTATCTTCCCTACTGTTTACTACACTTCCAAGTTTTGTGCCATTTTCAAATTTTGAAATTGTGCCCTGTGCACCCAAGTCTAAGTCATTAATGTACATCAAAAACAGCAGTGGTTCTAGTACTGAACCCTCGGGCTACGACTGTGTGCCACCCTTCAGCCCGAAAAACAGCCATTCGCCACAACTCATTATTTTTATCCCTTAGCCAATTTTTATCTATGCTGTTTTAAAAAAAAAATAATTCATGGGATGTGGGCATCAGTGGCGAGGCAAGCATATATTGCCTATCTCTAATTGCCCTTGAGAAGGTGTCTCAGCACCACCTTCTTGAATGCAATTGAATGGCTTGCTATGCCTCTTCAGAGGGCAGGTAAGAGTCAACCACATTTTTGTGGGTCTGGAGTCACATGTAGGCCAGACTGGGCAAGGACGGCAGATTTCCTTCCCTAAAAGACACTGGTGAACCGTATGGATTTTCGTAACAATCTTGCAGTCTCATTGTCAGATGCTAACTGCTTTTATTCCAGATTTACTTAATTGAATTTAAATTCCCCAGCTGTCATTCTGGGATTTGAACTCACGTCGGATCATTAACCTAGGCCTCTGGATTTCTAGTCCAGTAACATAATAACTATGCCATTGTATCCCCCACTGCTTTGTTTATTCCATGGGCTTCAACTGTGTTCACAAGCCTATCGTGTGGAACTTTATTTAATGCCTTTTGAATGTTCACAACATCAATTACACTACCATCACCCATCCTCTGTTACTCCGTCAACAAACTCAATCAGCTATCAAACATGACTTTCCCTGAACAAATCCATGCTTATTTTCCTTTGTTAATCTATGCTTGTCCAAATAGCTGTTAATTTATTCCCGGATTATCGTTTCTAAAGGCTTGCCCACCTAAAGCTAAAATCTTCTAAAACTGCTCAAACATTTACACTCTGATATGCTGAAGTTTGTAAATCCTTAATGAAACATTAGATTGATTAAGAAATCCCACAGAAATCATCCTCGAGTAATTCTCAATGTACTGAAACACTGGATAGATGAATGTAACATCAACTTACAAGCTGACAGGATTTGAGTATTTGCTTTAATATATCACTATATTTAGAGAAGACAATTTAACAGTGTTGTGACCCAGTGACTAAGGAGACCATTTAAAATCTAACTGAAATAGTTGAACATCTCGGACCACTGAAAGTTTGTCTTGCCCTGCCAGAATCCAATATTTAGGGCTTGTCGGAATGATTCTTGTACAAATATTTTACAGACCACCACCGCCCCCCACCCCTCTCCTCCCGAAGTTAGGGGTTGTGGCAGTGGGGGCAGGAAAATGCCTCCAGGAGAGGACCGCCACGGGCCTCGATGCCGGGAAGGTCCGGCCTGATATTGCCGGCGGCAGTGAGGCCTCATGGCGGCCCCTCCGTTGCTCGGCAATGGGAGCCTCATCTCAATATTTAGATTTATTTAAATAAAGGAATTAATTACTCACCCACTCCCACCGTTTGACCCGGTGCGAGCTTGGCACTGGTGGCTGGCACTGCCCCACCTTCGGATCCCCATCTGGGGATCCGAGGCGGAACACTGGTGGGTAAGCGGGGATGTCGGTAGGTTTTTCAGTGCGGGAGGGGAGACACGGGATCAAACCCATCCAATTGGTGTAGGGAAAGTTGGGAAGGGGTAAAGTGCACAGATCTTGAACTTTGGGGAGGTTGCGGGGGGGTGGGGGGGTGGTGAGGTCAGGTGCACAAGCTAAGAATTTTCGGGGGGCAGAGAGCAAGGAATGAAGTCTGTGGTTATGCGGGGGTGGGGGAGAGGGGCAGCAAACATTTATTTAATTTTTCAAAAAATTTCAAATCACTATGTCTTTAAATATTAAAATCAAATGGAAGGGCTCGAAGTCTTTTAAAAATGGTATCAGTGCTTACATAAAGGCTGCTGACTCCATTGCAGGAGTCATCAACGGGGGGGGGGGGGGGCAGTCCTCCCCGGCCATTTAAATGAGCCGTTGCATTTAATATAGCGGTGGCTCTGCAACGAGTGGTCTGCACGGGTGGACCACCATTGTTTACGCCTGCTGCCGATTTCGTGGGAAGACATATAAAATGCAGCCCAATGTTTAAGAAGAGGAAAAAGCCAATCCAACCCCTTTAATAAATAATCCAATTTCTTTTTGTTAGACCAATTCAACTTACCTGTCTTATCCATGTGTCCATCAATCTCTTCTTATCCCCAAATCCACCAAATTGTCTTCCTGAGTAAATATATAAATCTCTGTTGGTTTTACCTGCTAAACTAAGTTTGCTACCAAATGTGTTCCACCTCATTTTCCTTCTTACTGTTCCCAATTTTAACCTGCATTCCTTGGTATTTGAACCCATCACGATAGTGAGTAATTTTCCCAGGACAATCTACTTTCTAATCTTGAAAATGATAATATGATCACCAGCTTTAGAAAGAAAATGAGTCCAAATTTCTTATCCTTTCTTCCTAACTTAAATTCCAGTGCCATCTTTGTTGCTTACTGGCATATCCCATCAAGGGCAAAAATATGATGAGGTGACAGAGAGGCAGGATTTATTGCCTTTAAGGAAATATGCTGCTCAAATCTCGTGTCTGTGTTGCACTGGTTTTTCTGCCAGATGCCAAATTCAGCCCATTGCATGAATGGGGTGATTAGAACCAGGGAGAAACATCTATCAGTGAATAGCTTACAGGCTGCCTCTTCAGTAAGAACGTTCTACAAGGAAAAATTCATCATTCTCCTCAAATACCTTCTGGCAATAAGGATATTTTAAACTGATAGTTATTCAATCATCCAGCTATTCTCAGAATCTTAAAATGTGCCACATTTATTGTCCAACTGTCAACACTATCACAATCTCATGGCAGTTCATTTTTATTTTATTGAGAGACCAAGCTGAAAGCCCATTGCCCATTTTCCATATCCACTGCCCATTGACCACTGCCCATTACCCATGACCCACTGCCTTTTACCCATGACCCACTGTCCATTGACCACTGCCCATTACCCATTACCCACTGCCTTTTACCCATGACCCACTGTCCATTGCCCACTGCCCATTACCCACTGCCCTTTACCCATTACCCCACTGCCCATTGCCCACTGCCTATCGCCCATTGGCCACTGACTACTGTCAAAAGCCAACTGCCGACTGCCCATTACCTACTGCCCTTTACCCAATACCCACTGCCCACTGTTCACTGCCCATTAACAACTGCCCACTGCCTATTGTTCACTGCCCATTTCCCATTACCTACGGCCCATTATCTACTGCCCACTGCCTCCTGCCCATTAACCACTGCCCATTACCCACTGCCCACTGCCATTATGCACTGCTTCCTGCCCATTACCCACTGCCTCCTGCCCATTACCCACTGCCCTTACCCACTGCCCATTGTCCATTCGCCATTACCGACTGCCCACTGCTTGTTGTCCACTGTTTACTGCCCAATGCTTGATGCCCAGAGAGAGAGAGAAAGACTGACAGGGCTCTGAGAGTATCCCGAAGACAGACAGACAGAGAGAGAGACAGTCAGACAGCTAGACAGACAGATGGAGGTGTGAGAGCAGACTATTGCTGGTGCAGCGCTCTGTTTGGGAAATCTGTTTTTTGGCCTTGTGTGACCAACTGGCAGTAGTTTTGTATATCTGATATGTGTTTTGAGTAAACAAAGAGTCTGCGCGACAGAAAATACTCGAGCCTCATTGATATGGAATATTTAGGCACAAAAAGATCCCAGGACAAATTCCTCAAGTTCAAGTAACTCTGCTTTCACTGCACATCACAACAAAAATAGGAGTACAACAAGGACACTGCATAGTCATTTTTAGGTGTCATAGAGTAAATTTGCTGCTGTTGTTACATTGAATGTATTTTTTTGGTCGTCAAAATTTTTCTGCTTTTGCATTAAACATCCTGGGGTCGAAGTTATTTTGGCAATAATGCAATATGGATGAGAGTGATTCAGCAGCAGTGTGGATAAAGGGGAACCAATAGATATCGTGCATTTGGATTTCGAAAAGGCATTCAATAAGGTGCCACATAAAAGGTTACTACACAAGATAAGAGCTCATGGTGTTGGGAAAATTTATTATCATGGATAGAGGATTGGCTCATGAACATAAAACAAAGGCTTAAATTTATCGGCCCCCTTGGGATGGGAACGGAGGCGAAGGCCCAAAAAATTGTATCGCAAGTCAGGATGTTGGAGTGCCCATCACCTTCCAGACGCCTTCCAATTTAGTCCAGGGCGGGGAAGGCCTAGGATGGCCACCTCACCCCAGGCCAATTGAGTCTCTTAAGTGTCCAATGAATAACCACTTAAGGGCCTTTTCCCATCTCCGCCTCAATTTAATGAAAGGCGGAGGGGACCGTCACTATGGCCAGACACCAGCAGGTAAAATATGGCGGTTTCCTAGAGGGGTCGGTGTGTCCCTCTTTCGGGAGCAATCCAGGGCCTCTGGAGGGCCCCAACAACAGCAATTATCACCCCCTGGGAAGACCCACCCACCCTCACTAAACCCACCCCACTCACCCTGTCACCGGGGTCTACCAGAATGGCCCCGGCGACCACAACTCCACTCACCTCTCCTGGGATCTCCCGACTCTTTGGTACTGCAGGGTCTCTGATAGGCCAGCAGCTCTTGGAAGCAGGAGCTCATCCATTAAAGGGACTGAGTCCCCGATGGTGGGGAGTTAATTGCCTGCCCGCCGTAGAATAGCAACGGGCGTCCGACAGATGGCCGAGGCGGCGTATTCCCCCATCTTCTGGCCCATTGCCAGGATCCATGTCTTCAGAACAAAACCCAGCCCAGAGTCGGGATAGATGGGGAATTTTCAGGTTGGCAATCTATAACAAATGGAGTGCCACAGGGATCAGTGATGGGCCTCAACTATATATGATCTATATTAATGGCTTGGATGAAGGGACCGAGTGTACTGTAGCCAAAGTTTCTAAAGATACAAAAATAGGTAGGAAAGCAAGTTGTGAGGAGGACACAAAAAGGCTTCAAAGGGATATAGATAGCTTAAATGAGTGGGCAAAAGTTTGGCAGGTGGAGTACAATGTGGGAAAATGTGAGGTTGCCCACTTTGATGGGAAGAATAGAAATGCAGAATATTTTTAAAATGGAGAGAGACTGCAGAATGCTGCGGTACAGAGGGATCTGGGTGTCCTTGTACATGAATCACAAAAAGTTAGCATGCAGGTACAGCAAGTAATTAGGAAGGCAAATGGAATGTTGGTATTTATTGAAAAGGGGATGGAGTGTGAAAGTAGGGTAGTCTTGTTGCAACTGTACAGGGCATTGGTGAGACCGCACCTAGAGCACTGTGTACAGTTTTGGTCACCTTATACTTGCATTGAAAACAGTTGAGAGAAGGTTCACTAGGCTGATTCCTGGGATGAGGGGGTTTGTCTTATGAGGAAAGGTTGAGCAGGTTGGGCCTATGCTCATTAGAGTTTAGAAGAATGAGAGGTGATCTTATTGAAACATATTAAGATTCTGAGGGGGCTTGACAAGGTTGATACTGGGAGGATGTTTCCTGTCCTCAGGGAAGCTAGAACTAGGGGGGACACAGTTTCAAAATAAGGGGTCTCCAATTTAAGACAGAGATGAGGAGAAATTTCTTCTCTCAGTGGGTCGTTGATCTTTGAAATTCTCTTCTCCAGAGAGCAGTGGAGGCTGGGTCATTGAATATAATCAAGGTTGAGTTAGACAGATTTTTGATCTACAAGGGAGTCAAGGGTTATGGGAGGCAGGCAGGAAAGTGGAGTTAAGGCCACAATCGGATCAGCCATGATCCATGGCCATGATCTGATTGAATGGTGGAGTAGGCTCGAGGGGATGAATGGCCTATTCTTGCTCCTATTTCGTATGATCTTATGATCATACTGATTTTCTTTTCTGTTGTCCTAGTACAGCATACAGTGTCACCCTCCTTCACTGTATCTACAACAGCACCTCCAACAAAACATTATTGAAGGCCAGGCCTCTTGGTGGTGCCTACATTGCACACATGTCCATCCGAAAACTGTTGTTCTTTGTAGAAGAATATTATGGGCAACTCCCCTTACGGAACATGCAGCAACTCTTTAAGTGCTGCTGGATCACCCGATTTTTCAGGTTCCAGTTAACCTTCCAGATGTTGTGCCTCTTGCACATGTTTTCCATGCTCGAGGTCCGACTGAAATGAAAGGGAAAGGACCTGCTTCACACAACTCAATTGGACTAGCCCTTTCTGCTGCTGGCCTGATTTGCTGAACTTGGAACATTGGCACGGACATGTGAATGGGAGAGGGGAAGGAGTAAGCCTCACTTCAAATTGTAAAGTGTTTAAGCCAGTTCACTTGCTTTTTTCTTTTGCATAGAATTATCTAGAATGTACAGTGCAAAATCAGGCCATTTGACCCAACTGGTCGATGCCAGTGTTTATGTTCACCATGAGCCTCCTCCCACCCTAGTTCATCTGACCCTATCAACAAATCCTTCTATCCCTTTTCCTCATGTACTTATCTAACTTCTCCTTAGGGCGGCACAGTGGCGCAGTGGTTAGCACTGCAGCCTCACTGCTCCAGTGACCCGGGTTCAATTCTGGGTACTGCCTGTGTGGAGTTTGCAAGTTCTCCCTGTGTCTGCGTGGGTTTCCTCCCACATGCCAAAGACTTGCAGGTTGATAGGTAAATTGGCCATTATAAATTAGTGTAGGATTAGTATAAATGGGTGGTTGACGGTCGGCATAGACTCAGTGGGCCGAAGGGCCTGTTTCAGTGCTGTATCTCTAAAACTAAAAAAAAGCTAAACGCATCTACACTATTCATCTCAACCACTGCCTATGGTAGCGAGTTCCACATTCTCTCCATTCTCTGGGTACAGACGTTTTTCCTGAATTCCCTATTGGATTTATTCGTGACTAACCTACATTTATGGCCACGAGTTTTGGACTAACCCCTTGTAAATTTTAAAGACCTCTATCAGGCCACCCCTCAGCCTTTTCGTGAGAAAAAAAACCCAGCTTGTTCATTCTTTCCCAGGGAATGTATATATAAGCTTTTAAAGCCACATCACGAATGAAGCCTTGCAGATTGCAATCCAATGAGGTGCATCTTCAACATCTGGCCCAAGGTCACAACAGAAGAGTACCTTCTCTGGACTTTGGGTTTGTGTGTGAGTCCTGTAAAGAAGCAATTAGAATAAATCTATCTCTATTTTCCCTGGAATTAATTATCCACACAGCTACAGCTCATCACTCAACCAGACAGGGAGGCCACTGATCACATTGTGTTGCTTTACTTTCTCTGTCTTTGACTCCTTCCCTTATACATAAACCAGTCATTAATCTTCTTCACAAACATAGTCCTGACACCAGTGTGACAGTTAAACCCTAGCTCCACAGTATTGGCAGTGCTGACACTTCACCAGCCAGGAGTCTTCACACCTCACTTAATCTAGTCTGATAACTGTTCGGGCATGTCACGGGGGACACATGAACAAAGGTGGGTGGGTCACTAAACTCTGTGAGAGAAATGCAGGCCTACCAGAGGTTAGTCTGTGCCTTGCTGCCTCGCCCAAAGCTGCTGAACAGACATAAAATAAAATAGGGCTAACGTGATAGAAATCTGTTGAAACTCAGAAAGTAGGCAGTTCTGGCATCCACTGTCTTAAAGGCCTCTTTTTGTTGCTAGGCAGCTCTTTCCCAGACCTCTGTCCTTGTGCCAACCTTGACCCTTTGGATTTTCTTTCCCAATTGCTGAGATTTTGGATAAGGGGAAAGCTTCTTATCATGTCACAGCTGACTGATGCCTCAGTACAATCAGGGCCACAAACTCATTCCTTGCAGAGACACAAGTCTAATAAGACTGAAGCACTGAAGATGCGGATTTATCCGTCAGAGGAACTGTCTCATGGATAATGTCCCTTGCCTAAAGCCAACAACAAATTCATTGAAAAGCCTTCCGCCTTGACGAATAAACTAAGTTTATTTTGAAGTTCTGACTTGACTTCTCAGATTTATAAATCATTAGTAATTTGAGTGTCAGAGCTCAGAGGCAGGACATCAAGGATAATAGTTACCAGGAGGCTGTTTCCAGTGGAGTTCTGCAGGGCTCGGTACTAGATCCTTGCTTTTTGTGGTATATATTATTGATTTAGACTTGAATGTAGGGGGTATGATTGAGAAGTTTGCAGATGATACAAAAATTGGCTGTGTGGTTGATAATGAAGAGAAAGCTGTAGACTGCAGGAAGATATCAATGGACTAGTCAGGTGAGTGGAACAGTGACAAATGGAGTTCAATCTGGAGAAGTGTGAGGTAATGCATTTGGGGAAAGCTAACAAGGCAAGGGAATATACAATAAATGGTAAAAAACTGAGAAATGTAAAGAAACAGAGGGACCTTAGAGTGTATGTCCAGTGATCCCTGAAGGTAGCAGGACAGGTAGATACGGTGGTTAAGAAGGTATACAGGATACCTGCCTTTATTAGCTGAGGCATAGAATATAAGAGCTGGGAGACTATGCTGGAACTGTAAAGAACACTAGTTAGGTTATGTCTGGAGTATTATGTGCAGTTCTGGTCACCGCACTATAGCAAAGATGTGATTGCATTAGAGTACAGAAGACATTTACGGGGATGTTGCCTGGACTGGAGAATTTTAGTTGTGAGGAAAGATTGGATAGGCTCAGGTTGTTTTATTTGGAACAGCGGAGACTGAGGGGAGACCTAATTGAAGGGAATAAAATTATGAGGGGTCCAGATAGAGGGGATAGGAAGGCCGTAGACCTCTAAGGTTGAGGGGTCCATAACCAGGTGGCATAGATTAAGGGTAAGAGGTGGGAGGGTTAGAGGAGATTTAAGGGGATATTTTTTTCACCCAGAGGGTGGTGGGGATCTGGACCTCTATGCCTGAAAGGGTGGTCGAGGCAGAAACCCTTTAACATTTAGAACGTACTTGGATATGGACTTGATGTGTCGTAACCTACAAGGCTACAGATCAAGAGTTGGAAAGTGGGATTAGAAAGATGGATACTTGTGGGCCAGTGCAGACATGATGGGCTGAATGGCCTCCTTGTGTGCTGTAAATTTTTATGATTCTATGATTCAAATTCAATACAATTCACCTGAAATCAGCTGGCGCAACGTAAAAGTTCAAGGCATTTCAAGCGCAAATTACATCCAGCGCAAATCAAGTTTCCTTGGTCTATTTCCCTAGTTTACAAGACACCATGCTAGAAAACTAGTCACGCCCCCAAATTGAATTAATCACCATGCCGAGTTTCCACTTACTGCTCTCATCTGCAGAACTTTGAGGAGGCTCTTAAAAGTAAGTTTTTGTTTCGAGCAAAGGTTCAAGCCTTGCTCCAAGATCAGGTTACTCACGGGTGATGGCGTAGACACTCTGATTAAAAATGCTTCGTTTTTGTGATAAACTCATTTTCAGCTGCACTCTTAAAACTGCACCAGATTCAGAGCCTTCAAAATATCAAGGAATATTTTTTATTGGAAATCAGCTGCTCGATTGAGCTGGTTCATGGCAGATTTTCTGTTGGGCAATACACAAATGAGTTTGAGCAGAAACTTGAGCCAAAACAAAACACTTCTGAAAACGGGCACACTTTTGTGTCCCAGATTGCTGATTGCACCCAAAGAGGAAACTTGACCAGAAACTTCAGCCAGCACGCAAGATATCATGTCACAAAATTAAAGCAGCACTTTTGTTTAAATAACTAAAATTCCATTGTAATCCAACAAGAAGCCACAGATGAGAGACGAAGTTTAAAATGCTTTTACTCCTCCATTGCTAATATTAGATAGAAGAGACTTGCATTTATATCGGATCTTTCATGTGCTTGGGACATCCCACAATGGTTTACATCCCGATGAAGCATTTTTAAAGTAACAGTCACAGTTATATTGTACTCAGTTAATTTGTGCACAGCAAGGTGTCATCAATACCAATGAGTTAATCGACTAGAAAATGACACAGGCCCTCCAGCCACATGCTGTAGGTCTTTCTATACATCTGGGGCAGAGGGAGTTGGTTGGGAGTGCACTGTGCCACACACAAACTTTCTGATCGTCCTGCCCCCCATCACTTTCCCAAAGGATGTTCCAGCAGCACAAGCCCCCTTCTAAATCTGGGAAATTTATACAAATTAGGTGAGATAATTGAACAGTCGACACAGGAATTGGTTGATCGTCCCAGGATTCAGTATCCTCAGGTCAGTACAGGGGGCCTCGAGTTCAGTGGAAGAGAGGCTGAAGTGAGTGCTGTCTGAGCTCAACCATGCACAAAATCCGCCAATGGGAGAAGACATCTGTTGTGAAAGCACATTGGTAAACACACCAGGTAAAACCTCTTGAATAGGATCATGTACATCCTCTTACAGAGCCTCAGTTTAAAGTCTTACCTGAAAGCTATCATCACTGACAGTGCAGAACTCCCTCAGTATCAGCTAGATTATAGAACCAAATCTTGGAGCAAGGCTTGAACCCACAAACTACTGACTCAAAGGCAAGAGTGCCACCACTGAGACATGGTGGAACTGGAATATTTGTTTCCTCTTCAGGTTGAATCTATTTTCGCTTGTAGTCTGTGATCTTCAAGCCACAATATATAATCAGTGAATCAAGGCTGGGATTTTATCGAAAGCCCTGAAGTTCCGACAGCGGGACTGGAAGCGGGTGAGCCGTCCACTGAGGCAGTGCAGCTGGGTGGGGGGGAAGGGTTTGTTCCTGGCCTAGTCAACGCTGGCACTATATTTAAATGGCAGCCAGTAGTAGAAGCAAAAGCAGCAGCCCCAGAGAGACCAGAGAGGGAGCCCAAGCAATGAAGGCACACCTGGAGATGGCAGAAAGGAGGTTAAGGGTGGCCCCCTGGTTCAAGAATGCTTCCTTGCCGGTTTCTCCTCTAGGCTTCCTGGGCTAGAAGGGAAGTCATCTTCCCGCTGGATGAGAGGAGGACACCAGCGCAGGAAACAAAGCAAAACTGGATGGATGGAGATCACTGAGGAGGTCAGTGGCCATGGGGTCATCCTTTGCACGTGGCTGTATGCTGTGAAAGGATCAATGACCCGATGTGTGTCGACAAGGTGAGTGTAGCACAATGCTAAGCTTTCAGCCTTATATGTGACTTAGGATGAATGTGAAATCCGTAGAAAGGGCCTGCCCAGGCATCATTCACTGGCAATGCCCAGGCATCAACATTGGCTGTCAGAGGCATGTTAGCCTCTCTGTGGAGGACCTCTGTCATTCAAAGTTAACTCCTGTACTCCCATTGCTGAGTGGCAGCATGCTGGAGGCTTCCCTGTGGCACCATGATCGACGGTCAGGCGATATGTGTATCTTTGATGGGCGACTAACAATGGGGATGTGGTGGCATAGTAGTAATGTCACTGGACTAGTAATCCAGAGGCCTAGGGTGTAATGAGTTATTTTATGTAACATAAATGAAATGCGTGGAGTCCAGTTGGCTGAAGATCTCAAATAGGTTTATTCCAGCTAAAGTATGATATAGTACAGAGCTAACCATTAACAGAACTTTACTCTAGGGTGTTACAGTTGCAGAATTACTCTGGCTCCAAGTCACATGACTGTGTCCTGGTACTTAGCTCATTAGCCTACTAAGATCTTAAAGGGATATCACTCTAAAATGCAATCACACAACATCCCCTTTCTTTGCAAAGATAAGTTTCGTATGCTAAAACTAAAAATACATAACACTAGATAACATCAAAATTATGTATACGTGGATAGAGATTGTGAAATTTACAAATATAGACGCTTAAGAATCCATATATCATTTTGGTGTTTTGACAACTCTTGCTCGGAGAATTTGCGTCTCAGCTGTTGCTGTTTTTTCTGAGGTTTCTCCCTTTCTGCATTCAGTTTCTGTTGCTCTGCCTTCAACCCGCTAACATACTCTGTTGCTTTTCTCAAGGTGACCATCTTTGAGACCTTGTCATTCTTGGAAGGTTCTGGCATCTCATCTTGAAGTACCAATGGACAATGCTTCAACCCTTTCCTCCTCTGCCTCTTCAGGACATTGCGTGTCCTTTGCCTCTCCTCATCCTCAGTGTCTGAAGGTCTTGGACTCAAGGTCGAGGACTTGTTGGGGGAGGAGGACTTGGTCTCATGGTGGTACCTGTCCATTCTGGCTCTATATCCATTGTGGTGCTGGTGGTTCTCTAGAGTGCAGAAGTGAAGGCATGGCATGCTTGTGCTGTTTCTGGGTTTCCTGACGGCACCGTTTGATGCTGGTCAGTGTTTGCAAACGGGTTCCGGTCCTTGGAGATTTCTCCTTGGCAATGCTCTCGCGGATAGTTATGATGTTGAGGCCCTTACACACTGGTAGTCCCGCCACTGCAGGTTCACTCGTGTCTACAAAGTAGAACGTTTGTGGTTTCCATGCCGACTTGCTATATCAGCATTGCATTGTTAGTGTGCCACGGCAAGGGATGGGTGACCTGTTGTATGCAGATAACTTAGCAGTTGTCGGGTAAATCATTGATTTCTAATGACTCCGGTATATATCTTTGAAGATTCGGACTGGTAGGATATTTGCACTCGTGCCGGTGTCAATCTCAACCCTGATTGTGTGTTTGCCAGCTTTCTTTTGGCACATGATGTTAATAGTGACAAAAGCTTCCAGTTGTTTGACTTCATCAACGTGATGTGTCAGGTTCACAATGTGGAATGCCTATTCATCTTCTGTCTGAGAACTGCTTCTCTCTGAGTCTTGTCTCAGGTCTGCTTTGCTGTGGACCCCATGTATTGGCTTGCATTTACGCAAGTCTCTGGCGCTCTCCTTGCTGCTGTTGCCCTGTTGCTGCACCTGTCTTCTGTTTGTCTGTGTCCTGCTTGACTTCTGGATGCATTTTGGAGCTAGATTTCTTTCCTAGGCAGGCCCAGTGTCTTTTTACACAGCATGTCTTGCACAGGTCTTGAAATGCAGAGCAATTTTGCGGTGAGTCGGATCAACTACACTTGCCACACAGCTTGCTTGCTCTTTTCACCCTGGTTATTGTGCTAATACTGTTGGCTGCACCTAGTGCTTGTCGGTGCTGTTATCCAGCTCCAACGGCTTCATATTTCCTGCCATCCTCCAGCAATGCTTCGATGCTGTGATCTTTCTTTTTCCCCAAGAGGTCTTTCTGAAATGCTTCAATGGGTGTCAATATAAACACCGGCTCCATTATTCGGTCTAACAGCTTGGTTTCTGAGAAATCACATTTGTTACCCTTACTACGACATCTGCTGATGAACTGGTCAATTGATTCTTGTGGCTATTGCCTGTAGGATATCAATTCCAGGCGGTGGATTTGAAAATTCACTCTTAATCGGAGCTGATCTTCTAGCACTTTGCGGAATCTTTCTGGTCCTCTTCAGATAAGCCTAAGGTATTTATTCCATGCAACCCTTCATTTCCAACTGCCATTAGTGTTTCTACAGCCTGTTTCTCTGGTTCTACAATTACTTGGTCTGTAAAGCATAACTGCATTCTTTGTTTGTACAGTTGGAACACAGATAGGATATCCAAGGCCTTCCAGTTTATGCTGGGAAATTTGGTATCCATCTTCCTGCTGTTCGTTTGCTTAAAATTTGTTTTAAGACTTGTTCTATGACTCTGCTCTGTTTCTGCTTCAAGAAACTGTCTGTTTTTTTGACTAGCTGCTTTAATTGACAGGAGCGGGTGTTTGCGAGTGTTGTGTTTTTATCTTGCTTCCAGCACTTAAACCTGTTTGTTTACATATCTTCAATAGGCAATTCATTTTTTTTTTGCTAGAGTTTGTTTATATTGTTCACGCTCGAGTGGTTTTATAAGGTTTTTTTTTACTGTGACTTCATGAATGGAAGCCCTTATTCATGCTCAAGTGATTTAATTTTTTAAACTTTTGCTGCATGGATGAAGTTCTGCAGAAATCGGGTTTTTCCACTTTTTTTCTAATGGATGCCTCCTGTAATGGCGCCAACCTCAATCAGCCTGGGAAAGGAGTTGGGTCTGCCCCTTTTTTTTCTAACAGTGCCTTTGAAAAAGGAATCAACTTTTTGTGGGCTTCAAAGCTTTTATTTAAGCCAGTATCCCTCGCCCATCAGCACAATGACTCACCCAATTTACTTGCAGCCTGTCATTCTATGCTTTGTCTTCTACAGCTTGAGGTAAGTTCCTTTTTTTATTATTTGAGCCAGTGTCTAGTGGCTGTAGGATAGCTGTTTTACCAAGCTTAGACTTTATTTTCTCACCACAGCTGCCACCATATAATGAGTTATTTTATGTTGCCTGATCCAACATAAATGACATTCATGGAGTCCAGTTGGTTGAAGAGCTCAAACAGGTTTATTACAGCTAAACTATTATACAGTACAGAGCTAACTATTTACAGAACCATACTCGAGGGTGTTACAGTTGCAGAATGACTCTGGCTCCGAGTCACATGACTGCATCCTGGCGCTTAGTTCATTAGCATACTACAATCTTAAAGGGATACCACTCTTAAAGGCAATCACACAGCATAGCCTAATGATGCTCAGCATGGGTTCGAATCCCACCACGGCAGATGGTGAAATTTGAATTCAATTTATAAATCTGGAATTAAAAGCTGGTCTCATGGTGATCATGAAACCATTGTTGATCGTTGTAAAAACTCATCTGGAAGGAAATCCGCTGTTCTTACCTGGTCTGGCCTACATGATAATGTGGTTGACACTTAAATCCCCGAGCAAGCCACTCAGTTGCATCAAAACCGCTACAAAGCCTGAGAAAAGGAATGAAACTGGACAGACCACCCAGCATTGATCTAGGCACTGGAAATGACAACGGCACAGTGGACTCTGCAAAGTCCTACTTACTAACATCTCGGGGCTTGTGTCTAAATTGGGAGAGCTATCCCACAGACTAGTCAAGTAACAGTTAATGGGATATATTTCAAACAGATCTAGCAACTCAAAACTGGGCATCCATAAGCATAAGGCATTGTGGACCATCAGTAGCAGCAGAATTATCTTCAACCACAATCTGGCCTTGCATGTCTCCCACACTACCATCAAGCCAGGGACCAATGCTTGTTCAATGAAGAGTGCATGCCAGGAGCAGCGCCAGGCATATATAAAAATGAGGTGTCAGCCTGGTGAAGCTACATCACAGGACTACTTTCATGCCAAACAGCGGAAGTAGCATGTGATACACAGGGCTAAGCAATCCCACAAACAACAGATCAGATCTAAGCTCTGCAGTCCTGCCACATCCAGTCCAGAATGGTGGTGGACAATGAAACAACTAACAGGAGGAGGAGGCTCCACAAATATCTCCATCCTCAATGATGGGGGAGCCCAGTACATCAGTACAGAAAAGGCTGAAGCATTTGCAACAATCTTCAGCCAGAAATGCCAAGTGGATAAGCTATCTCGGCCTTCTCCTGAAGTCCCCTGCATCACAGATGCCAGTCTTCAGCCAATCCCATTTACTCCACGTGATATCATAAAAACCGCACTGGATACTGCAAAGACTATGGGCCCTGACAACATTCCGGTAATAGTACTGAAGACTTGTGTTCCAGAAATAGCCACACTCCTAGCCAAGCTGGTCCAGTACAGCTATAACACTGGCAACTACTACCCAGCAATGTGGAAAATTGCCCAGGTATGTCCTGTATACAAAAAGCAGGACAAATCCAACCCGGTCAATTACTGCCCTATCAGTGTACTCTCGATCATCGGCAAAGTGATGGAAGGTGTCGTCAACGCTCAGTTTGGGTTCTGCTAGGGCCACTCAGTTCCTGACCTCATTACAGCCTTGGTCCCAACATGGCCAAAACAGCTGAACTCCAGAGGTGAGATGAAAGTGACTGCCCTTGACATCAAGCAGCATTTGACCGAATATAGCATCAAGGAGCCCTAGCAAAACTGGAGACGATGGGAATCAGGGGGAAAACTCTCCGCTGGTTGGAGCCATACATTGCACAAAGAAAGATGGTTGTGGTTGTTGGAGGTCAATCATCTTAGTCCCAGGACATCATTGCAGGAGTTCCTCAGAGTAATGTCCTAGGCCCAACCATCTTCAGCTGTTTCATCAATGACTTTCCCTCCATCATATGGTCAGAAGTGGAGATGTTTGCTGATGATTACACAATGTCCAGTACTATTCGCAACTCCTCAGGTACTGAAGCAGCCTGTGCCCAGATGCAGCAAGACCTGGACAACATCCAGGCATGGGCTGATAAGTGGCATGTGTCACAACCAGGTGAGAAAGGTGTCTAGGGGTCTCTTGCTGTCTTCACCTGGTCTTATTGTAACTGGGTTTAATTTTAAACACACTGTGTTTTGAGCTCCCCCTTTGTGAATCCTTGTTCACAGCTCTCCAATTATACGGCAAAGAAATGAGCATAAACAGGCTTTCTTTGGTTTAAAGGAGAAAAGTGAAATTTATTAAAACTGAAACTTAAACTCTAATACAGTTAATGCCTACAGATATACAACGCGCCCACGCTAGCAGGTACACACGGTACGCACATGCATATAGGGACAGAAAAGAGGAGAGAAAAATTTAAAGTGAAAGGTTTGAGACAGTCTCTGAAGGGGGGTTCTGGTTACTGTTTCTGTGGTTCCAGCTTGCTGTAGAATCTTTGATGTAGGCACCTCCTACATTACACTGGGGCCCAGTATTCTTCTTAAACCTTGTTCACGCAGGAGACTTTTCTCTCTTTGAGTTCACATGTCTTCAATGGTTTCTGAAGCTGATGAGAGCAGACAGGAGAGAGGTGTCCTTAGTCTAGGAGAAAAGTGTTTTCTGACCTCAAACACTGTTTTCTCCAATTTAAAACTCTCAGTTCAAACCTTTGCAACAGCCAGTTAGTCATGTGACTAAAACTGGTCTGACCACTTCTTCTGTGTATTGGGGAAGCAACAACTGGGTCCCCATCATTCAAACACTGTCTGTTACTATGCAAATGTCTTTCCAGTCAGGGGCTTGCAGTTTTAAGTTTTAATGTTCATGTGGCGAAATAATATGTGCCTCAGTCTTGGCAGGTGCAGGGTTTTCCTAACACAGGGCGGCACAGTGGCGCAGTGGTTAGCACTGCAGCCTCACAGTTCCAGCGACCCGGGTTCAATTCTGGGTACTGCCTGTGTGGAGTTTGCAAGTTCTCCCTGTGTCTGCGTGGGTTTCCTCCGGGTGCTCCGGTTTCCTCCCACAGCCAAAAGACTTGCAAGTTGATAGGTAAATTGGGCATTATAAATTGCCCCTAGTATAGGTAGGTGGTAGGGACAGGTGAGGATGTGGTAGGAATATGGGATTAGTGTAGGATTAGTATAAATGGGTGGTTAATGGTCGGCACAGACTCGGTGGGCCGAAGGGCCTGTTTCAGTGCTGTATCTCTGAATCTAAATCTAAAAATCTAAAACAAGTAACATTCGTGCCACACAAGTGCCAGGCAATGATGATCTCCAACAAAAGAGAATTTAACCATCTCCCCTTGATGTTCAATAGCATTACCATCGCTGACTCCCCCATTATCAACATCCTAGGGGTTACCATTGACCAGAAACTGAACTGGACCCGCCACATAAATACTATGGCTACAACAGCCATAGGTTGGCACAGACTCGGTGGGCCAAAGGGCCTGTTTCAGTGCTGTATCTCTCTATGACTCTAACAGCAGGTCAGAGGCTGGGAATTCTGCGACAAGTAACTCACCTCCTGACTCCCCAATGCCTGTCCACCATCTACAAGCAAACGTCAGGAGTGTGATGGAATACTCTCCACTTGCCTGGATGGGTGCAGCTCCAACAACACTCAAGAAGCTCGACATCATCCAGGACAAAGCAGCGCACTTGATTGGCACCCCATCCACAAGCATTCACTCCCTCCACCACCAACTCACAATGGCAGCAGTGTGTACCATCTACAAATGCACTGCAGCAACTCACCAAGGCTCCTTCCAAACCAGTGACCTCTACCACCAAGAAGGACAAGGGCAGCAGACGGACCTGTAAGTTCCCCTCCAAGCCACACACCATCCTGACATGGAACTATATCGCCATTCCTTCAGTGTTGCTGGGTCAAAATCCTGCAGCTTCCTTCCTAACAGCAATGTGGGTGTACTTACACCCCAAGGACTGCTGCGATTCAAGAATTCCCACCACCTTCTCAAAGGCAATTAGGGATGGGCAATAAATTCTGGCCTGGCCAGCAATGCCCACATTCCATTAACAAATTTTTTAAAAAGGAAATACATGTGCTTGCTGGAGAAGTGAGCTCAGAACGCTAGGGAGAGAGACAAGATAGGTGGCAGCGGACCATATCTCACTATCCTGATGGAGGAAGAAGAGTTGGAGCTTGGAGGCCTGGAGACAAGTCAGGAAATCAATGATGGGAGTGGAGCCCCAAGAGTGTGAGTGGCCCAATGGATGGGTACAAGAGACCCTCTGGAGAGGACAAAGCATAGCGCCCATGTATAGTGCTCATGTGACTGCCACTGGTCACATAAAGCTCCAGACTTGGATATTCAGATGGACATGTTGGAATGCGCATTACCCTCTAATCACTGTTCTCTGTCTCAGATCAACAATAATAACAGCCAACTGATGTGACCTGGGGACAGCTGTCTTTCTCTGAGAACCAAGAGGGGGCCTTAGAGGTTCCAGGGCCACATCATTCCCCTGCACCCTCCACCAGCACAGTTACTCTCATGTTGGTGAGTAGTTGTGTGTGATTAGCTACAGGGTCACAATCTGGTGAGCAAAGCACAGACTCACCCAAGCAGCTGATGAAGGCAGTGATAGCCGACATCACTCACACTGGGAGGACTGTGGAAGGGTGCAGCAATGCTGCGCTGCAGGCAAATGACATGCCTCTGGAGTCATCAACAAGGTGGCAGATACTGGACCTGCAGTGTGAGGCGAGTGAACATCTGACAGAGCTTCCAGAGATTGTGCGCACCCAAGTGCTAACAATGGGGGAGTCCATCCAGGCCATGAGTGCAGCCATGTCTCTTGCGTGTGTGCCCATGGCATTCTCCACTGAGACAGTGATGACCCTCATGGAGAACCACAACCAGTAAACCACACAGTGGATGCCGGAGATGCACATAGATTGCAAGCCATTGCCACTTCCATGAGCTTGATGGAGCAATGACTGGGCGAGAGGGGGTTGTAAAGACAGCTGGAGTCATTGTCGATGCCTGACCTCCTTACGAAAGCAGAGAGGGACCAGTGTGCCTGAAAGGGTAGCTGAGTGGCTGTCTGAAGCACCTGGGGGCACCTCTCAGGAGCTGGCATTGACGGCAGGTCCTCGTCCCCTCTGACATTGACACCAGTGCCTCACAAGGCCACGATATAACTCTGACGCTGACTCTGACTGAGGTTACCCCTGTACCTGTGCAGTAGGCCCTCAATATTCCAGGGTCCTGCAGGCCTCATGCAACCAGAAGACAACTGCCATGGTCATTGAAAGCCTTGGCAGAAAGTACAGCACCCCGCCTTCACCTCAGCTGACAGCACAGTGGGAGTACCATATAGGAGCACCCGCAAGTACTTACAAATGTCCACCTAGCTGGGTCTTATTTTGTTAATGGATGTCACCTTTCTGTCAGAATCACAGAATAATACAGCACAGATGAGGCCCTTCGACCCATCGAGTCTGCACCAATGCATTAAAGACACCTGACCTGTCTACCTAATCCCATTTGCCAGCACTTGGCCCATAGCCTTGAATGTTATGGCGTGCCAAGTGCTCATCCAGGTACTTTTTAAAGGATGTGAGGCAACCCGCCTCGCCCACCCTCCCAGGCAGGGCATTCCAGACTGTCACCACCCTCTGGGTAAAAAGTTCATCCTCAAATCCCCCTTAAACCTCCTGCTCCTCACCTTAAACTTGTGTCCCTTCGTAACTGACCCTTCAACTAAGGGGACCAGCTGCTCCCTATCCACCCTGTCCATGCCCCTCATAATCTTGTACACCTCAATCAGGTCACCCCTCAGACTTCTCTGCTCCAGCAAAAACAACCCAAGCCTATCCAACCTCTCTTCATAGCTTAAATGTTCCATCCCAGGCACCATCCTGGTGAATCGTCTCTGCACCCTCTCCAGTGCAATCACATCCTTTCTATAATGTGGCAACCAGAATTGCACACAGTACTCCAGCTGTGGCCTTACCAAAGTTCTATGCAACTCCAACATGACCTCCCTGCTTTTGTAATCTATGCCTCGATTGATAAAGGCAAGTGTCCCATATGCCTTTTTCACCACCCTATTAACCTGCCCTTCTGCCTTCAGGGATCTATGGACAAACACGCCAAGGTCCCTTTGTTCCTCGGAACTTCCCGGTGTCAGGCCATTCATTGAATACTTCCGTGTCACATTACTCCTTCCAAAGTGTATCACCTCACACTTTTCAGGGTTAAATTCCATCTGCCACTTTTCTGCCCATTTGACCATCCCGTCTATTTCTTCCTGTAACCCAAGACACTCAACCTCACTGTTAACCACTCGGCCAATCTTTGTGTCATCCACAAACTTATTGATCCTACCCCCCACATAGTCATCTATGTCGTTTATATAAATGACAAACAGTAGGGGACCCAGCACAGATCCCTGTGGTACGCCACTGGACACTGGCTTCCAGTCACTAAAACAGCCGTCTGTCATCACTCTGTGTCTCCTATAGCTAAGCCAATTTTGAATCCACCTTATCAAGTTACCTTGTATCCCATGTGCATTTGCTTTCTTGATAAGTCTCCCATGTGGGACCTTGTCAAAGGCTTTGCTCTCCACATGTATTAAATGAAATCTGGAATGGTACAACAAAGGGTGTGAGGAGAAGCAGCACACTGAATGAGGTCATGCATTCCCCATGCCGTTGTTCAATGGTTTTATGGGATGTGAGCATCACTGGCAAGGTTAGCATTTATTGCCCATCCCTGATGGCCCTTGAGAACTGAGTGGCTTGCTGGGCCATTTCAGAGGGCAGTTAAGAGCCAACCACATTGTGTGCATCTGGAAACACATGTCGAGCAGACCAGGTAAGGACAGCAGATTTCCTTCCCTGAAGGATATTTATGAACTGGATGTGTTTTTATGACAATCAATGATAGTTTCATGGCATCCATTACTGATACTAGCTTTCAATTCCAAATGTTTTATGAGTTGATTGAATTTAAATTCCATTATGGAGAGATTTGAACCCATGGCCCAAGAGCATTATCTTAGGAATCTGGATTAATAGCTCACTGATATTACCACTATGTCACCATCTACCCCTGAATTTAGAGGGGCAGGGAAATGGTAATGGCAATCAAAGAAATGGCAACAGGACTGCAGAAGGCTGTACCTTTATTAGATTGAATGAATCTGGAAGTAAAGTTCATGTGAAAGCCTCCCTTGTGTATACCTTACTGCACCTTTCCTGTGATCCCTCATGGTCTTCATCATATTGTGTCTGGTCACCATCCATCACGCTCTAGAATGTCCTCATAATTCAAAGTTTCTCCCCTCTGTTGTGCCAGGTTTTGCAGAACACAGCACACCACCACGACAACGAGACCCTTGCTGGGGTATATTGAAGGGCTGCACCAGATCTGTCCACGCACCTGACCCACATCTTCAGAAGGCTTATGGCCTACTCAATGGTCACTCGACTTGTCCCATGGCAGCTGTTGTATTTCTTCTGCATCTGTGTTTGTATACTGGACAGGCCAAGTAGTCATCTCTTCAGTGGTTAGTCCTTATCACCCAGTGTCCATCCTTGAAGGTATGCAGGGGCCTGAATACATCAGGCACCCGGGTCTGCTTTCGTATGCTGGCATTGTGGCAGCGACCCGGGATGCTTGCACAGACCTGAAGGATCCGTTTACGGTGGTCATAGACCAGTTGTACATTGAATCAGTGGAAGCCCGTGCCTGTTGATGAAGGCTGCTGCCTGGCATATGGGAGCCGTGATGGTCACATGCGTGCAGTCGATCGTATCCTGCACATGGGGAATCCTGTGATGGCCATGAATCCTATAGTCCTTTCAGCCTGACTGGATCAATGCTAAACTGCTTGTATTGGCTGGCCCTGTTCAACATGGCTTTGGTGACCATCTTGATGCAACAATGATCCACAGACGGCGAGATCCCACAGAAAACTCCAGAAGATCCCCAGAATGATCCTGAGGGGTAGAAATTCGGTGCCAGGGTCACACTGAATGCCACAGGCAGGGAGTGCCTACCACTTCCCATAGGGTTCAGCTCCTCCTCTATCATGACACACAGCTCAGTGACCACCTCCCTGGAGAGACTCAGATAGAAACATAGAAACATAGAAAATAAGAGCAGGAGTAAGCCATTCAGCCCTTCGAGCCTGCTCCGCCATTCATTATGATCATGGCTGATCATCTAACTCAGTAACCTGTTCCCGCTTTTCCCCCATATCCTTTGATGCCTTTCGCCCCAAGAGCTATATCTAACTCCTTCTTGAAAACATACAATGTTTTGGCCTCAACTGCTTTCTGTGGTAGAGAATTCTACAGGCTCACCACTCTCTGGGTGAAGAAATTTCTCCTCATCACAGTCCTGAAAGGTTATACCGTATCATACGACTATGACCCCTGGTTCTGGACTCCCCCACCATCGGGAACATCCTTCCTGCATCTACCCTGTCAAGATATAGAGTCATAGAGCCATACAGTAATACAGCATAGAAACAGGCCCTTCAGCCCACCGCGTCCATGCCAACCATAATGCCTATCTATACTAATCCCACCTGCCTGCATTAATTCCATAACCCTCTATGACTTGCTCATTCAAGTACCTGTCCAGATGCCTCTTAAATGTCACTACTGTTCCTGCCTCCACCACCTCCTCAGGCAGCTCATTCCAGATACCCAGTCCTGTTAGAATTTTATAGATTTCTATGAGATCCCCCCTCACTCTTCTGAACTCCAACGGATATAATCCTAACCGACTCAATCTCTCCTCATACGTCAGACCCACCATCCCAGGAATCAGTCTGGTAAACCTTTGCTGCACTCCCTCTATAGCAAGAACATCCTTCCTCAGATAAGGAAACCAAAACTGCACACAATATTCCAAGTGTGGCCTCACCAAGGCCCGGTCTAATTGCAGCAAGACATCCCTGCTCCTGCATTCGAATCCTCTCGCTAAGAAGGCCAAAATAACATTTGCCCTTTTTACCACCTGTTGCACCTGCATGCTTACCTTCAGTGACTGGTGTACGAGAACACCCAGGTCTCGTTGCATATTGCCCTCTCTCAGTTTATAGCCATTCAGATAATAATCTGCCTTCCTGTTTTTGCTAACAAAGTGGATAACCTCACATTTATCCATATTATACAGCATCTGCCATGCATTTGCCCACTCACTCAACTTGTCCAAATCACCCTGAAGCTTCTCTGCATCCCCCTCACTACTCACCCTTCCACCCAGTTTTGTGTCATCTGCAAATTTGGAGATATTACATTTAGTTTCCTCATCTAAATCATTAATATATATTGTGAATAGCTGGGGCCCGAGCACTGCTCCATGCAGTACCCCACTAGTCACTGCCTGCCATTCAGAAAAAGACCCGTTTATTCCTACTCTTTGTTTCCTGTTTGCCAACCAATTTTCTATCCATCGCACTACACAACCCCCAATCCCATGTGCTTTAATTTTACATGCTAACTTCTTATGTGGGACTTTGTCGAAAGCCTTCTGAAAGTCCAAATAAACCACATCCACTGGCTCCCCCTCATCAACTCTACAAGTTACATCCTCGAAGAATTCTCGTAGATTTGTCAAGCATGGATTTCCCTTTCGTAAATCCATGCTGACTCTGTCCAATTCTACCACTGTTCTCCAAGTACTCTGCTATAAAATCTTTGACAATGGACTCGAGAATTTTCCCCACGACTGACATCAGGCTGACTGGTCTAAAATTCCCTGTTTTCGTTCTACCTCCCTTTTTAAATAATGGGGTTACATTAGCTACCCTCCAAGCTGTAGGAACTGTCCTTTAAAGAGTCTATAGAATCTTGGAAGACGACCACCAATGCATCCATTAATTCGAGGGCCACTTCCTTAAGTAGAGTAGCCAGGGAAAGGGTTGGCCCACTCAAGGACAGAGGAGGGAATCTATGTGTGGAGCCAGAGGAAATGGGCGAGGTGCTAAATGAGTACTTTGCATCAGTACTCACCAAAGAGAAGGACCTGGTGGATGATGAGTCTAGGGAAGGGTGTGTAGATAGTCTGGGTCATATCGATATCAAAAAGGAGGAGGTGTTGGGCGTCTTGAAAAACATTAAGGTAGATAAGTCCCCAGGGCCTGATGGGATCTACCCCAGAATACTGAGGGAGGCAAGGGAGGAAATTGCTGGGGCCTTGACAGAAATCTTTGCATCCTCATTGGCTACAGGTGATTTCCCAGAGGACTGGAGAATAGCCAATGTTGTTCCTTTGTTTAAGAAGGGGAGCAAGGATAATCCAGGAAATTATAGGCGGGTGAGCCTTACGTCAGTGGTAGGGAAATTATTGGAGAGGATTCTTCAGGACAGTATTTACTCCCATTTGGAAGCTGATAGTGGCGAGAGGCAGCATGGTTTTGTGAAGGGGAGGTCGTGTCTAACTAGCTTGATCGAGTTTTTTGAGGAAGTGACGAAGATGATTGATGAATGAAGGGCAGTGGATGTTGTCTACATGGACTTCAGTAAAGTCTTTCACAAGGTCCCTCATGGCAGACTGGTACAAAAGGTGAAGCCACACGGGATCAGAGGTGAGCTGGCAAGATGGATACAGAACTGGCTTGGTCATAGAAGACAGAGGGTAGCAGTGGAAGGGTGCTTTTCTGAATGGAGGGCTGTGACTAGTGGTGTTCCGCAGGGATCAGTGCTGGGATCTTTGCTGTTTGTAGTATATATAAATGATTTGGAGGAAAATGTAGCTGGTCTGATTAATAAGTTTGTGGACAACACAAAGGTTGGTGGAGTTGCGGATAGTGATGAGGATTGTCAAAGGATACAGCAGGATATAGATCGGTTGAAGACTTGGGCGGAGAAATGGCAGATGGAGTTTAATCAGGACAAATGTGAGGTAATGCATTTTGAAAGTCTAATAAGGTGGGAAGTATACAGTAAATGGCAGAACCCTTAGGAGTATTGATAGGCAGAGAGATCTGGGCGTACAGGTCCACAGGTCACTGAAAGTGGCAACGCAGGTGGATAAGGTAGTCAAGAAGGCATACGGCATGTTTGCCTTCATCAGTCGGGGCATTGAGTATAAAAATTGGCAAGTCATGCTGCAGCTGTCCAGAACCTTAGTTAGGCCACACTTAGAATATTGCGTGCAATTCTGGTCGCCACACTACCTGAAGGATGTGGAGGCTTTGGAGAGGGTACAGAAGAGGTTTACCAGGATGTTGCCTGGTCTGGAGGGTATTAGCTATGAGGAGAGGTTGGATAAACCTGGATTGTTTTCACTGGAACGACGGAGGTGGAGGGGCGACCTGATAGAGGTTTACAAAGTTATGAGCGGCATGGACAGAGTGGATAGTCAGAAGCTTTTTCCCAGGGTACAGGAGTCAGTTACTAGAGGACATAGGTTTAAGGTGCGAGGGGCAAAGTTTAGAGGGGATGTGCGAGGCAGGTTCTTAACACAGAGGGTGGTGAGTGCCTGGAACGTGCTGCCGGGGGAGGTTGTGGAAGCAGGTACGATAGCGACGTTTAAGAGGTATCTTGACAAATACATGAATAGGATGGGAATAGAGGGATATGGACCCCGGAAGTGCAGAAAGTTTTAGTTTAGACAAGCATCAAGATCGGCGCAGGCTCGGAGGGCCGAATGGCTTGTTCCTGTGCTGTACTGTTCTTTGTTCTTTGTTGTTTGTACTCTGGGATGTAGTTTATCTGACCCTGGGGATTTATCAGCCTTCAGTCCCATCAATTTCCCCAACACCATTTCTCGACTAATACTGATTTCCTTCAGTTCCTCCCTCTCACTAAGCCCTGTGTTCCCCAACATTTCTGGTATGTTATTCGTGTCCTCCTTTGTGAAGACAGAACCAAAGTATACATTTAGTTGGTCAGTCATTTCTCTGTTCCCTGGCATAGATTCCCCTGTTTCTGACTGCAAGGGACCTACATTTGTCTTCACCAATCTTTTTCTCTTCACTTACCGATAGAAAGTTTTACAGGCAGTTTTTATGTTCCCCATAAGCTCACTCTCATACTCTATTTTCCCCTTCTTAATCAATCCCTTGGTCCTCCTTTGCTGAATTCTAAACTGCTCCCAATTCTCAGGTCTTTTTTTTGGCGAATTTGTATGCCTCTTCTTTGGATCTAATGCTATCTCTAATTTCTGTTGTAAGCCACAGTTTGGCTACCTTTCCCATTTTACTTTTGCACCAGACAGGAATAAACAATTGTTGCAGATCATCCATGCGCTCTTTGAATGTTTGCCATTGCCTATCCACTATCATCCCTTTAGGTAACATTTCCGAATCCATCATTGCCAAGTCGTGCCTCATACCGTTGCTGTTTCCTTTATTAAGGTTCAGGACTCAGAACAACTGCGTCACTATGTCACAATTACCTAGGGTAGGCAGTGGCGTAGTGGTATTATCACTGGATTAGTAACCCAGAGACCCAGGGTATTTCACTGGGGAAAACAAGAAATGCTGGAATCACTCAGCAGGTCTGGCAGCATCTGTGGAAAGAGAAGCAGAGTTAACGTTTCGGGTCAGTGACCCTTCTTCGGAACTGACAAATATTAAAAATGTCATAGGTCCGCAAGCAAGACCCTGAGCTTCTGGTTGCTTGCCATTTCAACACTCCCCCCTGCTCTCATGCTCACATCTCTGTCCTGGGATTACTGCAGTGTTCCAGTGAACATCAACGCAAGCTCGAGGAACAGCATCTCATCTATCGATTAGGCACACTACAGCCTGCCGGACTGAACATTGAGTTCAATAATTTCAGAGCATGACAGCTCCCCATTTTACTCTCATTTTTAGTTGTTTTTTCTTTTTTCTTTTTTCTTCTTTTTTTGTTTTTTACATTTTTTACAACCTGTTTTTTGCATTCATTTCATTTCATCTTAGTTTGTTCAGTTTGCTTCCCCACTGTTTTTTTTCATGTTTGCAATTGCTGCTGTTCAATATTCAGTCTGTTAACACCTAATCTGAACTCATGCTTTGTCTTTCAACACGCCATTAACATATTGTTTGCCTTTGTTCCATGACCTTTTGGTCAGCTATGTGGCCTTGTCCAATTTGCACCTTCTCCTTTGTTATCTCTTGCCCCACCCCCACCTCACTTGCTTATAACCTGTGACATTTTTAATATTTGTCAGTTCCGAAGAAGGGTCACTGACCCGAAATGTTAACTCTGCTTCTCTTTCCACAGATGCTGCCAGACCTGCTGAGTGGTTCCAGCATTTCTTGTTTTTATTTCAGATTTCCAGCATCCGCAGTATTTTGCCTTTATTTCTCTGGGGACATGGGTTCAAATACCACCACAGCAGAAGGTGGAATTTGAATTTAATTTATAACTATGGAATTAAAAGCTAGTCTAATGATGGCCATGAAACTATTGTCGATTGTTGTAAAAACCCATCTTGTTCACTAATGTCTTTTAGGGAAGGAAATCTGCTGTCCTTACCTGGTCTGGCCTACATGTGACTCCAGATCCACAGCAATGTGGTTAACTCTTACATGCCCTCTGAAGTGGCCTAGCAAGCCACTCAGTTGTACCTAACCGCTACAAAGTCAATAAAAACGAATGAAACCGGACAGACCACCCGGCATCAACTTAGGCACCGACAACGGCAAACCCAGCCCTGTCGACCCTGCAAAGTCCTCCTTACAAACATCTGGGGGCTCGTGCCAAAGTTGGGAGAGCTGTCCCACAGACTAGTCAAGCAACAGCCTGACATAGTCATACTCACGGAATCATACCTTACAGACAATGTCCCAGACACTGCAATCACTATCCCTGGGTATGTCCTGTTCCACTGACAGGACAGACCCACCAGAGGTGGCAGCACAGTGGTGTACAGTACGGAGGGAGTTGCTCTGGGAGTCCTCAACATCGACTCTGGACCCCATGAAGTCTCATGGCATCAGGTCAAACATGGGCAAGGTAATCTCCTACTGATTACCACCTACTGCCCTCCCTCAGCTGATGACTCAGTACTCCACCATGTTGAACACCACTTGGAGGAAGCACTGAGGGTGCAAGGGCACAAAATGTACTCTGGGTGGGGGACTACAATGTCCATCACCAACAGTGGCTCGGTAACACCACTACTGACCGAGCTGGCCGCTCTGCGGCAGGTGGTGGGGGAACCAACACGAGGGAAAAATAGACTTGACCTCGTCCTCACCAGTCTGCCTGCCGCAGATGCTTCTGTCCATGACTGTATTGGTTGGAGTGACCACCGCACAGTCCTTGTGGGGATGAAGTCCCGCCTTCACATTGAGGATACCATCCATCGTGTTGTGTGGCACTACCACCGTGCTAAATGGGATAATTTCGAACAGATCTAGCAATGCAAAACTGGGCATCCATGAGGCGCTGTGGGCAATCAGCAGCAGCAGAATTGTACTCAACCACAATCTGTAACCTCGTGGCCCGGCATATCCCCCACTCTACCATGACCATCAAGCCAGGAAACCAACCCTTGTTCAATGAAGAGTGCAGGAGGGCATGCCAGGAGCAGCACCAGGCATACCTCAAAATGAGGTGTCAACCTGGTGAAGCTACAACACAGGACTATCTGCGTGCCAAACGGCGTAAGCAGCATGCGATAGACAGAGCTAAGTGATACCATAACAACCATAGGGGCGGCACAGTGGCGCAGTGGTTAGCACCACAGCCTCACAGCTCCAGCGACCCGGGTTCAATTCTGGGTACTGCCTGTGTGGAGTTTGCAAGTTCTCCCTGTGTCTGCGTGGGTTTCCTCCGGGTTCTCCGGTTTCCTCCCACATGCCAAAAGACTTGCAGGGTGATAGGTTAATTGGCCATTATAAATTGCCCCTAGGGAAATATCGGGACAGGTGGGGATGTGGTAGGAATATGGGATTAGTGTAGGATTAGTATAAATGGGTGGTTGATGGTCGGCACAGACTCGGTGGGCCGAAGGGCCTGTTTCAGTGCTGTATCTCTAAACTAAACTAAACGGATCAGATCTAAGCTCTGCAGTCCTGCCACATCCAGCCGTGATTGGTGGTGGACAATTAAACAACTAACTGGAGGAGGTGGCTCCACAAATATGCCCATCCTCAATGATGGGGGAGCCCAGCACATCAGTGTGAAAGATAAAGCTGAAGCATTTGCAACAATCTTCAGCCAGAATTGCCGAGTTGATGATCCATCTCTGCCTCCTCCTGAAGTCCCCAGCATCACAGATGCCAGACTTCAGCCAATTCGATTCACTCCGCGTGATATCAAGAAATGACTGAAGGCACTGGATACTGCAAAAGCTATGGGCCCTGACAATATTCCGGCAATAGTACTGAAGACCTGTGCTCCAGAACTTGCCGCGCCCCTGGCCAAGCTGTTCCAGTACAGCTACAACACTGGCATCTACCCTGCAATGTGGAAAATTGTCCAGGTATTTCCTGTACACAAAAAACAGGACAAGTCCAACCCGGCCAATTACCGCCCCATCAGCCTACTCTCAATCATCAGTAAAGTGATGGAAGGTGTCATCAACAGTGCCATCAAGCGGCATTTGTTCAGCAATAACCTACTTAGTGACGCTCAGTTTGGGTTCCGCCTGGGCCACTCAGCTCCTGACCTCATTACAGCCTTGGTTCAAACATGGGCAAAAGAGCTGAACTCAAGAGGTGAGGTGAGAGTTACTGCCCTTGACATCAAGGCAGCATTTGACTGAGTATGGCATCAAGGACCCCTCGCAAAACAGAGGTAAATGGGAATCAGGGGGAAAACCCTCCGCTGGCTGGAGTCATACCTAGCGCAAAGGAAGATGGTTGTGGTTGTTGGAGGTCAATCGTCTGAGCTCCAGGACATCACAGCAGGAGTTCCTTAGGGTAGTGTCCTAAACCCAACCATCTTCAGCTGCTTCATCAATGACCTTCCTTCAATCACAAGGTCAGAAGTGGGGATGTTCGCTGATGATTGCACAATGTTCAGCACCATTCGCGACTCCTCAGATACTGAAGCAGTCCATGTAGAAATGCAGCAAGACCTGGAAAATATCCAGGCTTGGGCTGATAAGTGGCAAGTAACATTCGCACCACACTAGTGCCAGGCAATGACCATCTCCAATAAGAGAGAATCAAACCACCTCCCCTTGAAATTCAACGGCATTACCATCGCTGAATCCCCTCTATCAATGTCCTAGGGGTTACCATTGACCAGAAACTGAACTGGAGTGGCCATATAAATACCGTGGCTACAAGAGCAGGTCTGAGGCTAAGAATCCTGAGGCGAGTAACTCACCTCCTGACTCCCCAAAGCCTGTCCACCATCTACAAGGCACAAGTCAGGAGTGTGATGGAATACTCTCCACTTGCCTGGATGGGTGCAGCTCCAACAACATTCAAGAAGCTCAACACCATCCAGGACAAAGCAGCCCGCTTGATTGGCACCCCATCTACAAACATTCACTCCCTCCACCACCGACGCACAGTGGCAGCAGTGTGTACCATCTACAAGATGCACTGCAGCAACGCACCAAGGCTCCTTAGACAGCACCTTTCAAACCCGCGACCTCTACCACCTAGAAGGACAAGGGCAGCAAATGCATGGGAACACCACCACCTGCAAGTTCCCCTCCAAGTCACACACCATCCTGACTTGGAACTGTATCGCCGTTCCTTCACTGTCACTGGGTCAAAATCCTGGAACTCCCTTCCTAACAGCACTGTGCGTGTACCTACCCCAAATGGACTGCAGCGGTTCAAGAAGGCTGCTCACCACCACCTTCTCAAGGGCAATTAGGGATGGGCAATAAATGCTGGCCTAGCCAGCGACGCCCACATCCCTGAATGAATAAAAAAAAAACTCTCCATCTTGATGAAGAATTCTATCATATTATGGTCGCTCATCTCCAAAGGGTCTCGCACAACTAGATTGTCAATTATTTCTCTCTCATTACACAATACCCAGTCTGAAATGGCCTGTTCTCTAGTTGGTTCCTCAACGTATTGGTTCAGAAAAATGATGACACTGCTGCTCTGACATTTGCAGGAATCTGAGTCTCTGATGGTAAACTTTGGGCCCTCTCTGGTGGATAGCGTCATCTGCTCACAAGAAGCTGGTTGTGTGCCCCTCTGTGCCATCCTCTCCATGTCCCCTTCTAAGTTCATGATCCCGGTACCCCTCGAATATTGCAACCCACTCCTGGTGGCTGCAGCTCTCTCCCTGTCTGATGCTTCTCCTCATTGAAGGTCTCAAAGCCTGAATGAATGAGGCCAATAGCAAGGATCTGAATTCACTTTTCAGGGCTATCCCACCCACACCTTACTCTGCACATACAAGTGCCAAGTCAACCAGAACACTTCCGCTATGCCGGCCAAGTGTGTCTTGGCACCAAACTGCTACTGCTGCTGTGCACCCAGTATAACCCATTCTACCAAGCCACACTACCACTTGCAATGGATGCTGACCCGTAGTCACAACTGAACTGCCATTGAGATATGCCTCCTTTTAACTAATAATGCTTTGAAGCTTCATTGTTCCTATGCGCTTCTCATAAAATCCGGAACAGCTTGTAAAATTGAAGCTAATTGCCTGCTTTTCAGGCTCAGTTACCCTCCTGTCACATGGAAGCATGACCTCCTCCTGCCAGCTCGGCTACCTCTCGTAATATCTGGAAACGATGCCTTCAGGCAGCTTCCCCAGCCCTCCCACTTCCCACCCCAGGCTGGATTTTATTGTCCCCCAAGGCGAGGTCTGAGGCAGGGTTGCCCATAGAAGCACGACGGGAAGGGGAGGTGGAAGGCCCATCGCGACGCTGTCGTCAAGCAATTTTCCCAGGGGCGGGAGAGACTGACGATGACCTTCCCACCCACAGGCCAATTGATGTCCTTAAATAGCTGGGTTAGTACATCACTGTTAGGGTGCGCGTGTAAATAGCTGGGTTATTGAGTCTCAACAACTGACAGACTAAGAAAGAGTAAAAATTATGTATTAATAATAACGGGCAAGTGAGTAGCTGGTCAGTATGATTTTGAGTAAGGTTCGTTTTAATGAGTGAACTGTATTGATTTTTAATAGGATTTATCAGTACTAGTAAGGTTTTATTAATAGTTCTAAGGTGTTGTAGTATTAGTAACATTCTTTTCGCAGTAGCAAAAGGTCGATGAATAAATAAAGGAATGGCAGGGCGCTTCAATCTCAAGAGTGCACCTCCTGTGCTATGTGGGAGCTCCAGGATACTTCCCATATCCTGGAGAACCATTTGTACAGAAAGTGTTGTCAATTGTGGCAGCTTGAGCTCTGGGTTTTGGAACTTAAGCAGCTGCTGGCGACACTGTGGTGCATCCGTGAGGATGTGAGCTACATGGATAGCACATTTATAGATGTAGTCACCCCACAGCTTAAGGGTATGCAGGGAAAGAGGGAATGGGTGAGCACAAGGCAATCAAAAAGAATCAGGCAGGTTGTGCAGGAGACACCTGAGTGCATCTCACTCTCCAACAGGTATTCAGTTCTGAATACTGAGGAAAGTGATGCTTCACCTGGGGAGTGCAGCCAGAGCCAAGTCCATGGCACCACAGGTAGCTCAGCTGCACAGTGGGGTACAGAGAAGACTGGAAGAGCCATAGTGATAGGTGATTCAATAGTCAGGGGAACAGACAGGCGTTTCTGTTGCTGCAGACGTCAAACCAGGATGGTGTGTTTCCTCCCTGGTGCCAGAGTCAAGGATGTCATTGAGCGACTGCAGAGCATCCTGAAGGGGGAATGTGAACAGCCAGCAGTCGTGGCCCACATTGGAACCAATGACATAGGTAGAAAGAGGGATGTGGTCAAAATTTAGGGAGCTAGCTAAGAAACTAACATGCAGGACCTCAAAAGTATTAATCTCTGGATTACTCCCAGTACCACATGCAAATGAGTATAGAAATAGAAGGATAAAACAGATGAATGTGTGGCTGGAAAGATGGTGCAGGAGGGAGGGCTTTAGATTCCTGGGACATTGGGACCGTCTCTGGGAGAGATGGGACCTGTACAGTCTGGACGGGTTGCACCTGAAGAGAGCCGGGACAGAGTTCCTTGTGGGACATTTTGCCAGTTCTGTTGGGGAGGGTTTAAACTAGTTTGGCAGGGGGATGGGCACTTGAGGGTAGACTCAGCTGGGACAAAATCAGAAATGGAAATGGAAGGCAGAAAATTAATGGATGAGTCTGGAAGACGGAGGAAACAAAGGTTAGAAAATAAAAAAGTTTGGCAGTGCTCAAGGGTATCAAATTTAATGCAAGGAGTATAGCAAATAAAGCAGATGAGCTGAGGGAATAGATAGTTACGTGGCAGTATGATATCATAGCTATTACAGAAACATGGCTTAAGGAGGGACAGGAATGGCAGCTCAACGCTCCTGGTTACAGGGTTTTCAGACGCGATAGGGAGGGGGATAAGAAAGGAGGGGGAGTGGCAATTTTGGTCAAGGAAACTATTACAGCTGTGAGGAGGGATGATATGTTGGAAGGTTCATCAAATGAGGCAATATGGATTGAGCTAAGGAACAAAAAAGAGGCACTCACACTGCTGGAAGTGTACTATAGACCCCCAAACAGTCAGAGGGAGATAGAAGAGCAGATATTATTTATTATTTAGAGATACAGCACTGAAACAGGACCTTCGGCCCACCGAGTCTGTGCATACCAACAACCACCCATTTATACTAACCCTGTAGTAATCCCATATTCCCTACCTACACTGGGGGCAATTTACAATGGCCAATTTACCTATCAACCTGCAAGTCTTTGGCTGTGGGAGGAAACCGGAGCACCCGACGAAAACCCACGCGGTCACAGAGAGAACTTGCAAACTCCGCACAGGCAGTACCCAGAATTGAACCCGCATCCCTGGAGCTATGAGGCTGCAGTGTTAACCACTGCGCCACTGTGCCACCCACAATGTCCCGCAAGGAACTCTGTCCTGGCTCTGTTCAGGTGCAACCCGTCCAGACTGTACAGGTCCCATCTCTCCCAGAGACGGTCCCAATGTAGGCAAATCTCTGAGAAGTGCAAGAATAATAGGACAGTAATAGTAGGGGATTTTAACTATCCTAATATTGCCTGGAATAGTTTTAGTGTGAAAGGAATTGAGGGAGCAGAATTCTTGAGGTGCATTCAGGAGAACATTTTTGCCCAGTATGTAGCAAGTCCAACAAGAGAGGGTGCAGTTTTAGACTTAGTTTTAGGAAATGAAGATGGGCAGGTGGAAGAAGTGGCAGTGGGAGAGCATTTTGGTGGTAGTGATTATAATTCAGTCAGTTTTAATATAATTATGGAAAAGGACAGAGATAGACAGGAATTAGAATTCTCAATTGGGAGCAAAGCCAATTTTACTAAACTAAGGAGTGATTTAATGAAAGTGGACTGGAAACAGCTACTTGAAGGTAAATCAGTGTCAGAGCAGTGGGAGGCATTCAAAGGGGAGATTCAAGGTGTTCGGAGTAAACATGTTCCCACAAAGAAAAAGGGTGAGACGGCCAAATCTAGAGCTCCATGGATGTCAAAGAGCTTACAGGGTAAGATAAGGCAGAAAAGGAAAGCTTATGTCCGACACCAAGAACTCAATGCGACAGAAAGCCGAGAGGAGTATGGAAAGTGGAAAGATGAAATCAAAAAGGAAATTAGGAAAGCAAAGAGGGGGCATGAAAGAATATTGGCAAGCAAAATCAAGGTGAGCCCAAAGATGTTTTATCAATACATTAAGTGTAAGAGGATAACTAAGGAGAAAATAGGGCCCATAAATGATCAAAAAGGTCTATGTGTAGGGCAAAAGACGTTGGGATGGTTCTTACTGAATACTTTGCGTCTGTCTTCACAGAAGAGGGGAATGATGCAGATATTGTAGTTAAGGAAGAGGAGTGTGAAGTATTGGATATGATAAACATAGGGAGAGAAGAAGTATTAATGGGATTAGCATCCTTGAAAGTTGATAAATCACCAGGACCAGATGAAATGTACCCCAGGTTGTTAAAAGAAGCAAGAGGGGAAATAGCAGAAGGTGTGGTGCCGGAGGATTGAAGGACTGCTAATGTTGTACCTCTGTTTAAAAAGGGAGCGAGGGATAAATCAAATAATTACAGGCCAGTCAGTTTAACCTCAGTAGTGGGCAAATTATTGGAATCTATCCTGTGCGACAGGATCAACTGTCACTTAGAAAGTCATAGGTTAATCAAGGATAGTCAGCATGGATTTGTTGAGGGGAGATCTTATTTGACCAACTTGATCAAATTTTTTGAAGAAGTAACAAGGAAGATAGATGAGGGTAGTGCAGTTGATGTGGTCAACATGGATTTTAGCAAGGCTTTTGACAAGGTCCCACATGGCACACTGGTTAAAAAAATAAAAACCCATGGGATTCAGGGAAATGCAGCAAGATGGATACAAAATTGGCTCAGTGGCAGGAAACAAAGGGTATTTGTTGACGGATGTTTGAGTGACTGGAGGGCTGTTTCCAGTGGCGTTCCACAGGGCTCAGTACTGGCCCCCTGCTTTTTGTGGTGTATATTAACGATTTGGACATAAAGTGTTTTCTATGAAGACACCTGCCTTTTATATAATGTGATCTCTACCCCAATCAGGAACAGTCCAGCTTCCTCTTGAAGACATTGCAGAGAGTCAGCACCAATCACACCAGCTGGCAATATATTCCAGAGAGTTATGATAGAAGAGTTCTCATCCTAACCAGTGACGGCTTTCACTCCGCTGAGACGCCGCGATCTTAAACGTGGTAGCTCATTAACATGCTCGGGGTGGATGACCCACCAATGATGTGGAGGGGGCGGGCAAGCCGTCCCCAGCAACGGCGTCTGGCACCACTGCGTAGGTGCTGGCACCATTTTTAAAGGGTTTAGAGCCCAAAATGACAGTTTGAAATCTGAAAGGCAAATTGCATTTAAAAGTGTCACAAGTCATTAAACAAATATTTCCATCCCTCTCCCACTCCCCCAATAGCCTTACATTTAATTCCTTGCCCACTCACTCCCCAAAATGCTTACCTTGACCACGTGATCTTCCCCCCCACCAAAGTTCATCAACTCTAACCCTCAACCCCTTCCCACCATCCTCCCAACCAATCCAAAGAGTCTGGCCCCGCTGCCCCCCTCCTGCACAGAGAAAACTACCTCCTCCCCCTCCCCACAGTTGACGTGCCATATTTCACCAGACGGGACTCTGAAGGCACGTCAGTGCTGGCCGCCATGATGAAGATCGCAGCAATACATCAGGAGATGATGGGAACTTCATTAATGCAGGTAAGTTAATTTATTTTAATATTTAAATAGAGGTCCCGTCACCGAGCAGGGGGGGGGACCATCACGTGGCCTCGTCATCACTGTCAAGATTGGCATTGGCCCTGCCAGCGCGTGGTGGGCCTCATCCAGAGCAATCTACAAGCACCACGCCCCCGCCACGGATCCCGACATCAAGGCCCCGATAAAATCCAGCCCATAGAATCCACAAATTATAGAAGATCCACATTACAGAAAATGTACATTATAGAACCCACTCATTACAGAAAATACTCATTATAGAAACTGCTCATTGCAGAAAATACTCATAAAACCCACTCATAAGAACATAAGAACATAGGAAACAGGACCAGGAGTCGACCACATGGTCCCTCGAACCTGCTGCACCATTCAATATGATCAAGGCTGATGTTCAGCCCCAACTCCATTTTTCCGCCCTCTCCCCATATCCCTTGATTCTGTGAGAGGCCAAAAATCTGTTTATGTCAGCCTTAAATATATTCAACGATGGCACATCCACAAACCCTCTGGGGTAGAGAATTCCAAACATTCACAAGTGAAGAAATTTCACCTCACCTCAATCCGAAATGATCAGCCCTTCTGTATCCTGAGACTGTGTCCCCGTGTACTAGATTCCCCAGGTGGATTGGAATCAGGTGAGTTGTATAATGGGTGTATTCTATAATGAGTGTTTTCTATATTGGATGTGTTCCATTAGGAGTGCATTCTATATTGGGTGGGTCCGATTTTGTTCTATAATGGGCATGTTCCATGTTATTTTTCGTACCCCAAGCATGAAGAAGCTAGACTCAAGATTTATGTGTGTGTAAGCTTTTATTCAGATGGCTGCCCAGATCTGTCTTAGTTTCACTTTTGGAGCCATGCCCCTCATGGTTGATTGAGAGCATAGTGAGCAGTCTTATAAACACCGCACAGCACAATCAATCACCAAGCAATCAAATACATATCTTCCTCCTTGTAGATTAAGGAGATAATTTTGAATTAAACCTTCATAAGCATCAAACAGTTATATATTGAGTCATTTGTTAGGGTCTGTTTGTTCCTCTCAGTACACAAACAAACTTCAAGATGTGGAGGTCTCCTGTGATGGTGCTGAGATCATTGAAGACCTGGTTGTGGTTCAGCTCAATGATCTTGATGATATAAATGATAAACATCATGATTGCGAATCAGAAAAGAAAATGTATCCTCGTAATCACTGTTGTCGAAATCTCCAAGTCTACTCACAATCAAGCGTCTTACATTCCACTAGGTGTTCTCATCCAAGAGATAAGCGTTGGTACCGAGCATCCACTTGATCTGCTTAGGTTGTGATAGAGATGATGCAAGCTTGTGGTTGCGATTTGGACATTTGATGCGAATTCAATCTCTACCCGTGAATCATGGTTTCCTTGCACGTGTTTGCTTTTACTTTGACTTGTTGCTTCATGATTTCTTCTTCTTTCAGTCTGGCATTCGCATTTGGTGGCAGTAATGGCTGAAGAATGGTCAGTGGCATGCGAATGTTGCAACCAATCATAAGTTCGGCTGGTTTCTTTCCAGTCAGAGAGTGCGAAGTAGGATATGAATGGATGGTTCAAAAATGTTCTCCTCTGACATGCTGGCTCTCAAATTGTCCTTGATCACCCTGTTGAAATGTTTGAGGCCATCATTCAATTGCCGATTGTATTTCGGTATCAGATGGTGATGAATTCTATAGCTTTTCTATAGGAACTCTGTGAACTGACTGGAAACAAACTGCAGTCCATTGTCCATAGTGATAGTCTCTGGCAAACCCCACTTTGTAAACAACTTGTCTATGACTAAAATGGTGGCTATGGAATTTGTTGTAGCAACTTCTGGCCACTTGCTCCATAGATCAGGAACAGTAAGCAAACATTGTTAATTCTTCGGGATTTTTTATTTTATTTTATTTATTCAGAGATACAGCACTGAAACAGGCCCTTGTGCCGACCAACACCCACCCATTTATACTAACCCTACAGTAATCCCATATTCCCTACCACCTGCCTACACTAGGGGCAATTTACAATGGCCAATTTACCTATCACCTGAAAGTCTTTGGCTGTGGGAGGAAACCGGAGCACCCGGCGAAAACCCACGCAGTCACAGGGAGAACTTACAAACTCTGCACAGGCAGTACCCAGAATCGAACCCGATTGATGAAGCTACAGTATTCTTGATTACCATCAACACATAGGGCAAAACAACCTGCCAGGTCGCCTTGTGCTGCTGTACCATTTTAGCTATCATGTTTTTCAATGTCCGATTCATCCTTTCCACAATTCCACTAGACTGTGGTCTATAGGGTATGTGCAATTTCTGTTTAACCCCAAAGAGGGTCATTACATTTTGCATTACTTGTGCTGTGAAATGTGTTCCCTGATCTGATTCCATGCTTCGGGGTAAACCCCACCGAGTGAATACCCTTTCTAACAGAATTGTCGCGGTGATTTTGGCTGTATTTGTTCTGGTTGGGAAAGCTTCCACCCATTTGGTAAACGTATCTACTATTACTAGAATGTATTTAAACCCTCCTGGAGTGGGGGGTAAGGGTCCTACATAGTCTATCTGTAAATTAGTCCAAGGCCCTTCTACTGGTCTAGTATGTCGGAGGGCCCCTTTCTTGACATTTCTATTGGTGTTCTGTTGTGCACAAATCAAACAATTCTTGACGTAGTGTTCCACGTCACCTTTCATTCCAGGCCACCAGCACACCTCCTTTATCCTTTCCAGGGTACTCTCTGTCCCTTTATGTCCCCATAAGTCATGGTACCAGTGGATTATTTGGTTTCGTCCCCCCTCTGGCACTACGAATTTTCCTTCACATAAAACCACTCCGTCCTGAATATAGATCCTCTTGTACTCTTTGTATGTAATTGACTCTACTCCTTCTATCAGTTTTTTCAATTCTCCATCTTTCTTCCGCTCCTCTGTTAAATCCATTACCTTAACTTGTTTCCCTTTCTGTTCCCCAATGTCCTCAATCGGAGGCTGCTATTCCTGCCCACTAACAGCACCTTGTTTGGCTAGCTCATCCGCTTTCCTGTTCCCTTCCGGAGTAAGTTTTGAATGAGCTTTTACCTTCGTGATCCCATATCCTTTCCCCTGTGCTCCTTCAAAGATGTATCTTAATAATGGGGCCGATGGAAAGGGCTTCCCATCCGCTGAGACAAAACCTCTCGCCTCCCATTAGGGCAAATGTTCCGTGAGGCTATTACAGACATACATGCTATCAGAATATATCACCGATCCAGGCGGGAAGTATTCTGGGTGGACAACCACATATGCGACGGCTGCTAATTCTGCCGCCTGCGCACTCATGGTTTTAGGCAATTTTAAGGCTGTGCTAAACTTTTCCTGACCGTGTTCGTCTTCCACATATATCCCGCACCCAGTCCTCCTCTCGCCATCCTGTACTGATGAGGAACCATCCACAAAAATTTTTAAGTGGGGTTCTTCTTTTCTCTTTGCATCTTTACTTTCTGTCCCCGTTGCATTCTCCAATCCACTCCTACTCCCTCCTTTTTGTTTTGATACAAATGGTCCCTTGGGATCATTTGCAATCATGACTTGACACTCATGTTTCTCTCCTTGATACACTAGGTTGTCTGCCAACATAGTGGTAGTTTTTATTCCTTTCACGCTTATGTTTCTTCCCTGCAACAATAGTGTCCACCTAACAATTCGGTTCTGACTTACTGACCCATCTTTGATCCTACCGTCTAATAATAACTGCACGGGGGTATGTTCTGTCAGTATTGTAAGTGGATTCAGTCCCACTATGTAAGTAAAATACTGTACTGCCCAAAAAACTGCTAACAAATGTTTCTCGCATGTCGTATACCCCTGTTCTGCCGGTGAAAGCATACGCGAGGCATACGCTACTGGTCTCAATTTCCCGTGTGTCTCCTGTAACAGAACTGCTGAGAGGGTGGTGTCTGTGGTAACTACCTCCAATGAAAACGGCTCAGTTGGATTTGGGGTTTTCAGAGCAGGCGCAGCAGCTAGTGCCTGCTTTAAATCTGAAATGGCCTGTGTGTGTTCAGTTTTCCACTCCCACGCCACATTCTTTTTCAATAGTTCCATTAATGGGGCCGCTTTTGTAGCAAATCCATCAATGTGGTCCCTGCAATATCCCACCAAACCCAGGAAAGATCTCAACCCTTTTACATCCCTCGGGACAGGGAGTCTGCCAACTACTACTACCCTTTGTTGGTCAATTTCTCTCTTTCCCGGTGTCAAGATCATTCCCAAGTAAGTAACCTTCTGTTTCATAACTTGCGCTTTTTTAGGGTTTACTTTTAGTCCCAATTCGTGTAACAATTGTAGTAATTCACTTAGTAACCGATAATGTTCCTGTTCCATTTCAGTTTGTAGAAGTAAGTCATCTACATACTGCACCAGACATTCAGGCTTTGAGAACCTTTTTAACCCTTCCCTTAAACGTTGGTGAAATATAGATGGAGAATTATGAAATCCCTGTAGCAGGGCAGTCCATGTATATTGTTGTCCTTGAAAAGTAAACGCAAATTTATATTGGCATTCCTTCTCCAGTGGAATCGACCAAAAACCGTTACTTATGTCTAAAACAGTGAACCACTGTGCATCCTCATTTTGTCTAATTATCGTCTCTGGGCTAGTTGCTACAGTAAGGGCCGTTAACGGGGTTACTGTATTTAATTCTCGATAGTCTATCATTAGTCGCCAGCTACCGTCCGGTTTCCTCACCTGCCAAATAGGTGAGTTGTTAGTGGAGGCTACCTGTTTTAATATCCCTTGTAGCAACAAACTCTGTATCACCTTTCCCACCTCCTCTTCTGCCTGCTTTGGAAAACCATACTGCTTCTGTAGTTTGGGGTCTGGGCCCTGTATACACACACTTCCGGTCATTTTCCCACAATCATGTTTGTGTTGAGCAAATACTACTGAATTCCGTGTGATAATTTGTTGTACTTCACGATCGCTACTCATTTCTTCTGGTCTTGTCCACAATTCCCCGAACGTGCATATCCTATCCTGGTATTCCCCCACCGGGACGGATGTGTGATCTATACTACCCATGCCCAAGGGCATTTGCCAAATCGCGCAATTAACAGGGTCAAAACAGAGTCCCGCTTTAGCCATATAGTCACACCCTAATATATGTTCTTGTTCTCTGGGTAACTGAATGAGAACCACTGAGTGCTCTATTGCTACGTCCCCCACACTGACTTCCAACGGTACGCTCACATATCCCACTTGTGAATGTCCTGTAAATCCACGTAAAACAAGTTTACTTTGAATTTTCCAATCTACTTTACTAACATTGGTGGTGTTTACGGTGGTTCGGGATCCTCCAGTGTCCCCAAGTAACGTGACAGGGCGGCCTCCAACCCTACCATTCACTAGGGGTCTTCCTGTGTTATCCCACCACGTGTCACACACCCATAAAGGAGAGGCCTGCAACCGTCATTGAGGTTCAGGGTACAACCCCAAAGACGGTGCTATCTCTAGTATATCACATTGAGGATTTGACCTATTCGGTCCTTTCACGGGTAGGCTCTGGCGTTTGTTCTGGCCTCCTCCCCGACCTACATTTTCTCTTCTCGGGTTTGGGCATTCTCTTTTGAAATGTCCCTCCTGGCCACAGTTATAGCAGTGGGTCGGCCCGCCCGGAGTTCTCCCTGTTCTTGGGACGGATCCTCTCCCAATGCCTCTACCCCTGCCTCCTGTCTGAAAGGCTGTGTGGGGTGTCCCTTGTGTAATTCCCCTCCCTTCATTTCTCCAGGTTATCGTCTGATCTTTTACAGGCATTGCCTTTCTCCCAGGGGACCTTGGAGAATTTTGTCGTTTCCTTCTCCCATGCTCTAACCATCCTCCTGAGTACCCAAGCCTCTATGTGCGTGTCATCAGAGGGATCAAATTGATCTAGTGCCCTTCTTGACTCCTCAGTACCATGCAACACCAGCGTTCTCAGCCATCGGTTTCTAATCTCTGGCATTGGATTGGCTCTATCTAGGTTTGCGCCATATACCCCTTGAAACACTGCCCAGATGCGGGCCGCAAACGTGACAGGGTCTTCACCTTTTCTTTGATAACATTTCGTTAGCCCCCCCACTGGGTCCCCTCTATTGGCACCCATGACATTTAATACTTGTTCTTTTAAATCCTCATTTGTGCCTCTACCGAGTTTTTGCTCCTCCGGTAGGGCGGAGTGTATGTGTGGGGGTAGGCACGTTATAATTAATTTTCTTTCTTCAGCATCATCTAAGCCGTGTATTCCTCTCTGTTGACTGACCGTTTGGAACAGCTCCCGATGATCATCCCCGGGTGCGCACGTCCCAATATCTTTCGCAATATCCCTCAATTGCTGTACCCCCATTGGAGTGGAATATGTCATACGCGGGCCAGCTGTCACCTGGCCATCTGCCCCTATCGCTGCCCTAGTGGTCACAAGGGGACCATGGGGGCCGATGGCTCCTTTGGCTCTGGCTCATATGCTGGTGGCGGATCCTCGGGTAGAGGGTCTCCGTCATCATGGCCGTATCTAGCCGCTTTGTCTGCTAGCTCATTCCAATCTATGCCCCCTTCACTGTTCTCCTCACTTCCTTCGGGTGCAAAAGCACAGATTCTACCTTTCTGCGTGGCTAGCTGCTTTTGCAGTCTCGCTATGTATTTTTGACACTTTGTGTGATCACCTGAATTACTTCTCTTTTCCTGAGCTGCTCTCTGAATCACATTCATGGCAGTTTTTAAATCACTACATTGCTGCTTCCATCCTTCCACCTCAGCTTTAGCTGCTTGGGCTTCTCCCTCTTGCCTACTTTTTTCCGTAACTAGTTTTTCACACTGTAACTGATATTGGTTATGCATCAAATCCGCACTTCTCTGTCCCTGCAAATCAGTTACTTTTTCACTAAGGCGGGCTGCCTCCTCACGGAGTTTTTTAATCTCTTCCTCTAGTCTGTTCTGCTAATTTTTAGCCTGCTGTTGGCATTCTATCCATTCCTCAAGTAAGCAGCCGATAGCTACTGACTTCTGTATCTTTTTAAATTTCCTAGCTGACATCTTTGCTTGTGCAGTCTTCCAAAGGGCTTCCCCAATGGGTTTTCCCTTATCGCTAGTGTGACCTGCATACTCCCCGTATTGCGGCCACTTCCCTATTACATATTTTTGGAGGAATCCTTTCCAATCAAAACAATCTGAGTCTGCAAGATTTGGAGATTCCCTTTGTTTTGTCATCTTGTGTTAGTAGCTACAAATTAACCCCTAAGTTCCTGTTTTCTCTGTACTTTCCCCATTTGGTTCGGCTCGAGTCTCCCACTGATTCAACGGAGAGATTTATCCTCAAGCCCACCCAGGGACGCCAATTATGTTAACCGTGGCGTGGAGTCAACTGCCCCTTGTCCACTTTATTCCCTCTACCCAGTTGATCCTTGACGTCATGTGGGACTGAAGTTCCTTAATTTGGGCTCAGGCTGAGTGTTTGGGTATCAGGTTTCAAGAGGGCCACCCTGCAGCTTAATCCACAGCTACAGTTACTGGCTTAGTACAAAGAGGAGGAACTCAGTCCTTTCCATAGAAAATCATAATAGGATTGGGCAGAGTCAATACGAATTCATGAAAGGGAAATGGTATTTGACAGATCTATTAGAGCTATTTGAGAGTGAAATTAGTAAGGTAGATAAGGGGGAACCAGTGGATGTAGTGTATTTGAAGTTTCAAAAGGGATTCAATAAGGCACTACATGTAAGGCTGTTGCATAAGTTAAGGGCTCATGGGTTTGGGGGTAATATATTAAAGTGGATGGAGGATTGATTAATAGACACAAAACAAGAGAGTAGAGACAAATAATTATTCAACACGTCTACGATTTCCTTATTTTCATTGATAACACCACCATTATAAATTTTCAATGGGCCCACATTGCTCCAGACTACCCTCATTTTCCTAATGTAATTGTAAAAAAAATCATTTGTATTGATTTTGATGTCCCTTGCAAGTTTCTTTCATATCCCTTTTTGTACTTTTTACTATCTATTTGTCATCCTTTGCTGTTCTTTGCGTCTTTCCCATTCACCAGAATCTGTGCTATTATTTGCATTTTTGTGTGCTTTTCGTATGCTTTTGTACGCATGAACCAGTTCAGATCACAATCGTTATACCCCTTGTTTCGGCTGTCATATAGAAGAATGATCTTGAATTTCTGTAGCCCCTTTCACAAACATCCCAAATCACTTCACAGCCAATTCTGTACTTTTGAAGTGTAATCATTGTTGTAATGTAGGTAATGTGGCAGCCAATTTACCCGCTCTCTCACCGTATCCCTTAATTCCTTTATTGTTCAAAAAGATATCTACCTTAGCTTTAAAAACGTTTACTGAAGAAGCGTCAACTACTTCACTGGGCAAGGAATTCCATAGATTAACAACCCTCTGGGTGAAGAAGTTCCTTCTTAATTCAGTCCTAAATCTGCTCCCTCTAATCTTGAGGCTATGCCCTCTTGTCCTAGCTTCACCTGCCAGTGGAAACATCCTCTCTACTTGTATCTTATCTATTCCCTTCATAATTTTATATGTTTCTATAAGATCCCCCCTCATTCTTCTGAATTCCAATGAATATAATCCCAATCTACTCAGTCTCTCCTCATAAACCAACCCCCTCAACTCCGGAATCAACCTAGTGAACCTCCTCTGCACCCTCTCCAGTGCCAGTATATCCTTTCTCAAGTAAGGAGACCAAAACTGCACACAGTACTCCAGCTGCGGCCTCACCAGTACCTTATACAGCTGCAACATAACCTCTCTGCTTTTAAACTCAATCCCTTTAGCAACGAAGGACAAAATTCCATTTGCCTTCCTAATTACTTGCTGTACCTGCAGACCAACCTTCTGCGATTCATGCACAAGGACACCCAGGTCCCTCTGCATAGCAGCATGCTGCAACTTTTTACCATTCAAGTAATAATCCTTTTTACTGTTACTCCTACCGAAATGAATGACTTCACATTTATTAACATTGTATTCCATCTGCCAGACCTTTGCCCACTCACTCAATGTATCTATGTTCCTCTGCAAAGTTTCACAGTCATCTGCACACTTTGCTCTGCCACTCATCTTAGTGTCATCTGCAAACTTTGACACCCTACACGTGGTCCCCAACTCCAAATCATCTATATAAATTGTAAATAATTGCGGTCCCAACACCGATCCCTGAGGAACACCACTAGTGACTGATTGCCAACCAGAATAGCACTCATTTATCCCCACTCTCTGCTTCCTGTTAGTCAAAACTAAAAAATTTAAAAAAACAATCCTCTATCCATGCTAATACTTTACCCCTAACGCCATGCATCCCTATCTTATGCAGCAGCCTCTTGTGTGGCACCTTGTCGAAGGCCTTTTGGAAATCTAGGTACACCACATCCACTGGGTCCCCATTGTCCACCTTGCTCGTAATGTCATCATAGAATTCCAAAAGATTTGTCAAGCATGACCTGCCCTTCATGAACCCATGCTGCGTCTGCCCAATGGGACAATTTCTATCGAGATGCTCTGTTATTTCTTCCTTGATAATAGACTCAAGCATCTTCCCCACTACAGAGGTTTCTCACAGGGCTTCAGAAGCTCGCCTGCTTCAAGGAGACAACATAAAGCGGCAGAGCATGGTTGGCTGGAAGGGGAGGCTATCGGAAGGGCAACGATCAAGGGTCTGACCTTAGGGCATCAAGCGTGAGGGGATGGTGTGCTCCACTGCAAGAGGGCCAATATGAGGATGGAATGGGCCAGTGGCACCTGGTCAACGATCACAAGTGGGGAATTAAGAGGGGGTCACCGGCAGGGAAGGACTGTCTTTCAGGGACAGGCCACTTATCATGAGGGTCATTCACCCAGGCTTCGTGGATACTGTTGAAGATGAGGTGCTCCTGAGGGAGAGAGGGCCGTGCACCTGTAGCAGCACCGCAATGGCCTATGAGCCCACAGGAGGGTCCTCAACTGCCTCCGGATGTGGAAGAAGGGCAAAGAGAATAGAGAGAGAGAGAGAGAGTGCTTCCCCTCGCAGAATGAGGTACCCTCCACAAAGAGTGTACAGGTCGAGGCTCAACTACCTGCAAAAGTCTGACAGCCAGTGCCAATGAAGACTTTGCCTCTCCAGGGAGGCTGTCATTTTACCTGTGCGCCATGATGCATAATGAGCTGTGCCCCAGGGGACTTGTTGGGAATCCAATGTCAGTAACACTGCAGGTCACCCTGACACTGAACATCTATGCTACCCATTCCAGAGATCCACTGGGGACATGTGTGGAATTTTGCAGTCTGCAACACATCAGTGCATCAAGGAGGTCACTTTTCAGGAGGGCCAAAGATTATGTGCTTTTCGGAATGGATCCCAACTCACAAGCCGAGAGGGCCATTGGTTAAGGGGCCATTGCAGGATTCCCCCAGAGGCCAGGTGTCATCAGCTGCATGCATGTGGCCATCAAGCCTGTGGAACATCAGCCAGTGGTCTTCATCAACAGGAAGGGCTTCCACTCCCTCAATGTACAAGTGGTCGGTGACCACCGTATACAGATCATGCAGGTCTGTGCCACTTCCTGGGAAGTTGCCATGGTACTTCAATTTTGAGGCAGTCCCAGGTGATGAACTGTTCCGGCCTCCCTCCAGCCTTCAGGGATGGATCCTTGGAGACAAGGGCTAACCACTGATGACATGGCTGCGAACTCCTGTGAGGAACCCCTAAATGGATAGAGAAGAGAGGTACAATGCCTGCCACGGGACAATGCGAGTAAACATTGAGCAGGCCATTGGTCCGCTGAAGATGAGATTCAGGTGCCTGGATTGATCCAGTGAAGCCCTCCAGTATGCCCCAGTGAGGGTCTCCCATATTGCCATGGTTTGCTGTGCGCTGCACAATCTAGCCCTGCAGAGGGGGGAGCTGATGAACAATGAAGAAAGTGATGAGCGGGATGTCTCCTCAGATGATGATGTGGAGTGGAAAGATAGGCACGCTTGGCCAGTTGAAGGGCTTTAGGGGCAACACGTGATTGGACATGAGAGACACGCAAGGGAGGCTCGCGATGTCCTTATACATTTGCGTTTAATTTGATCTTTGTACCTTTTCCAATAAAGCCTTTCCTTGATGCAGCCATCTTTCAGCCTTCCTTCCTTAACGATGCAATGCCTTATTGAACATTCAAGCAGAGCAGATCTGGTGAGGCTGAATCTTCGATCAACTCCAGGCTCTTCACAGAGTCTGCGATGCAGCGAAGGGCCAAGCCCATGATGCAGGAGAAAGGGAGGGATTCCACATCTAGCAGCAAACATCTATTTACATGTGTTTTATAGAGTGACTATGTGATCAAAATCAAGCAAACACCCATGAAGACCCAGTGATTCTATATGCACTTCCTAATTCTCTTACGAATACTCTTACTCGGTGCTGCCCCTGCACTGTTGGCTGAGGCAGAGGCTGCCTGCTGACCTTGTTGCCCCGTGACTAGGGATGACCTTGATTGTTGTCCTCAGGATGCCTTGGGCCTGGAGAGCCCCGGCTTGCTGCAGTCCTCCTGCACAGAAGCAGTATTTCTTTCAGCAGGAATGCAGGAGGAGTTGCTAACACTGGCAGAAGGGCTGAGGAGCTGATGCTGCACCAAAAGCACCCTGAGAGGAGCCCCCCACTGTGGGAGGTATACACTCCTCCTCCCTATCAAGGTAGGCCTCTGGCTCCCTGCTGACCTGAAAGGCCAGAGGACCAGGTGGTGACTGGAGGCCCCCTGTCCTCCTCTCGCCTTGCTTCTGCAGCCTTGCGGCCACAGTGAGGACTAGGGTATGGAGGTCTGCACAAATGACCTGCAGGCACTGAGTTCTCTGTTGAATGTGGCTCTCCATCACAGCCGCCAATGTCAATGGAGGAGGCCACTCATGCACCAGTCAGAGACAAGGTCAAGCTCAAGGCTTGGAAAGACTTCTCCATCAACCGTGCTTGGGCACTGTTATGACCAGGTGAGAAAGAGGACCAGGGTTCCCTTTCAGCCTCCACCTGGTCTTACTGTAACATGGTTTAATTTCAAACACACCCTGTTTTTAGCTCCCCTTTGGTGAATACTTGCTCACCAGGCTTTCTCAGGTTTAAAGAATAAAAGTTAAAATTTATTAAACTTAAATTCTAGGTTAATGCCTATGGATACATGGCACACCCATGTTAACATGCATACACGATACAGACATGCAGATAGGGACAGAAAGAGCAGAAGAAAAATAAAGTAGAAAAGTTTGAGGCAATCTCTGAAGAGGGTGTTTTGTTACTGTGCTTCAAGCTCGCTGTAGAGTCCTCGGTTGTAGGTAGATCTTGCTTTTTGTTGGGGCCCAGTATTCTTCTTAAACCTTGCTCACTGTAGGAGATTTTTCTCTCTTGGGGTTCATGTGTCTTCAGTGGAGTTTGGAGTTCCGTGAGAAAGAGATGGGAGCAGACAGGCAGACAGGAGGTCTTCTTCAGTCCAGAAGTATTCTGCTTTCTCCAGACTGTCAGTTCAAACTCTGCAACAGCGTCTAACCACATCGGTTTGTGGTTTGATTTGGAGCAGGGAATAGTTCCTTTGTCAACAACCACTGTCTATTAATATGTAAATGTGTCTTTCCTGCCAGGGGCCTGGCAACCCCTTGTAACAGGCCTTCTCTTCTTCCCAGCAACAATTTGAAATTTAATGTCCATGTGGTGAAATTAATGTACCTCATTCTTGGCAGGTGGGGGCCTGCATGACAGCACGCATAATTTGTGGTTTCTCTGCCAGATGTTGCCGCACTTCTCTCTGCAGATCCAGCATTTCCATTGTGGCTGCCAATACCAGAGGCATGTCATGAGCCTTGGGCTCAGCATGGGCCTGGCCTCCAACAGGCCTCCGACTGTGAGAGCCTCTGCCAGCTGCTCAGGCGTGTGTGTGCTGTGCTCACCAGGCTCTGTGCCCACAACTAAAGTTGCACAAAAACCCACAGAGGTGCATGTATCTGCGCTTGTGGAGACTGGGGGAGTGTGAGGTGCCACTGGACCCTCTGAGGCTCCTTCCTTCCCCCTCAGAGGTAGCAAGAGACAGAGTGAGAGAGAGGAGCATGGCAGGAGCAGAGGTTTTAAAAGCGTGCTAAAAGCCTAGAGTTCGAGACGGGAGACAGAGACAGGGCAAGAAAGAGAGGAGCATGGCAGGAGTGCAGGTTTACAAAGTGCATCAAAAGCCCAGAGTCAGAGACCAGAGACAGAGACAGAACGAGAGAAAGAGAGAGAGAGAGGAGCACGGCGGGAGCAGAGAGAGAGACAGGAGCATGGCGGCAGCGGAGAGAGAGAGAGGAGCACGGCGGGAGCGGAGAGAGAGAGAGCACGGCGGAATGGAGAGAGAGAGAGGCATGGTGAAAGTAGAGAGAGAGAGGAGCACGGCCGGAGCGGAGAGAGAGAGAGGAGCACGACGGGAGCAGAGAGAGAGAGGAACACGACGGGAGCGGGGAAAGAGAGAGAGGAACATGGCTGGAGTGGATAGAGAGAGAGGAACACGGCGGGAGTGGAGAGAGAGAGAGATGAACACGGTGGGAGCGGGGAGAGAGAGAGAGGAACATGGCGGGAGTGGAGAGAGAGAGAGAGGAACACGGCGGGAGCGGGGAGAGAGAGAGAGGAACACGGTGGGAGCAGGGAGAGAGAGGAGCTCGATGGGAGCGGAGAGAGCGTGAGGAGCACAGCGGGAGCAGAGAGAGAAAGAGAAGAGCAAGGCAGGAGAGGGGAGAGAAAGAGGAGAACGGTGGTAGTGGAGAGAGAGAGGAGCCCGACGGGAGTGGAGAGAGAGAGAGGAGCATGGAGGGAGCGGGGAGAGAGAGAGAGGAACACGACGGGAGCGGGGAAAGAGAGAGAGGAACATGGCTGGAGTGGATAGAGAGAGAGGAACACGGCAGGAGCGGGGAGAGAGAGAGAGGAACATGGCGGGAGTGGAGAGAGAGAGAGAGGAACACGGCGGGAGCGGGGAGAGAGAGAGAGGAACACGGTGGGGGCAGGGAGAGAGAGAGGAGCTCGATGGGAGCGGAGAGAGAGTGAGGAGCACGGCGGGAGCAGAGAGAGAAAGAGAGGAGCACGGCAGGAGTGGGGAGAGAAAGAGGAGCACGGTGGTAGCGGAGAGAGAGAGGAGCACAGCGGGAGTGGAGAGAGAGAGAGGAGCCCGACGGGAGTGGAGAGAGAGAGAGGAGCACAGCGGGACAGAGAGAGAGAGAGGAGCACAGCGGGAGCAGAGAGAGAGAGAGGAGCGTGGCGGGAGCGGAGAGAGAGAGAGGAGCACGGCGGGAGCGGGGTGAGAGAGAGGAGCACAGCGGGAGCGGAGAGAGAGAGAGGAGCACGGTGGGAGCGGAGAGAGAGAGGAGCACACTGGGAGCGGAGAGAGAGAGAGGAGCACGGTGGGAGCGGAGAGACAGAGGAGCACGGTGAGAGCAGAGAGTGAGAGGAGCACGGTGTGAGCGGAGAGAGAGAGAAGCACGGTGGGAGTGGCGAGACAGAGAGGAGCACGGGGGGAGCGGACAGAGAGAGAGGAGCACGGCGGGAGCGGAGAGAGAGAGAGGAGCACAGAGGGAGCGGGGAGAGAGAGAGGAGCACGGTGGGAGCGGAGAGAGAGAGAGGAGTACGGCGGGAGCGGAGAGAGAGAGAGGAGCACGGTGGGAGTGGAGAGAGAGGGAGGAGCACAGTGGGAGCGGAGAGAGAGAGAGGAGCACGGCGGGAGTGGTGAGAGAGGAGTACGGCGGGAGCGGAGAGAGAGAGAGGAGCACGGCGGGAGCGGAGAGAGAGAGGAGCACGGTGGGAACGGAGAGAGAGAGGAGCACGCTGGGAGTGCAGAGAGAGAGAGGAGCACGGTGGGAGCAGAGAGAGAGAGAGGAGCACGGTGGGAGGGGAGAGAGAGAGAGGAGCACGGTGGGAGCGGAGAGAGAGAGAGGAGCACGGTGGGAGCGGAGAGAGAGAGGAGCACGCTGGGAGCGGAGAGAGAGAGAGAGGCGCACGGTGGGAGCAGAGAGAGAGAGGAGCACGGTGGGAGCAGAGAGTGTGGGGAGCACGGTGTGAGCGGAGAGAGAGAGAGGAGCACGGTGGGAGTGCAGAGAGAGAGAGGAGCACGGTGTGAGCAGAGAGAGAGAGAGGAGCATGGTGGGAGAGGAGAGAGAGAGAGGAGCACGGTGTGAGCAGAGAGAGAGAGAGGAGCTCGGTGGGAGCGGAGAGAGAGAGGAGCACGGTGTGAGCAGAGAGAGAGAGAGGAGCACGGTGGGAGTGGAGCGAGAGAGAGGAGCACGGTGGGAGCGGAGAGAGAGAGAGGAGCACAGAGGGAGTGGAGTGAGAGAGAGGAGCACGGTGGGAGCGGAGAGAGAGAGAGGAGCACGGAGGGAGCGGGGAGAGAGAGAGAGGAACACGACGGGAGCGGGGAAAGAGAGAGAGGAACATGGCTGGAGTGGATAGAGAGAGAGGAACACGGCGGGAGTGGAGAGAGAGAGAGATGAACATGGCGGGAGCGGGGAGAGAGAGAGAGGAACATGGCGGGAGTGGAGAGAGAGAGAGAGGAACACGGCGGTTGCGGGGAGAGAGAGAGAGGAACACGGTGGGAGCAGGGAGAGAGAGAGGAGCTCGATGGGAGCGGAGAGAGCGTGAGGAGCACAGCGGGAGCAGAGAAAGAAAGAGAGGAGCACGACAGGAGTGGGGAGAGAAAGAGGAGCACGGTGGTAGCGGAGAGAGAGAGGAGCACAGCGGGAGCGGAGAGAGAGAGAGAGGAGCCCGACGGGAGTGGAGAGAGAGAGAGGAGCACGGAGGGAGCGGGGAGAGAGAGAGAGGAACACGACGGGAGCGGGGAAAGAGAGAGAGGAACATGGCTGGAGTGGATAGAGAGAGAGGAACACGGCGGGAGTGGAGAGAGAGAGAGATGAACACGGCGGGAGCGGGGAGAGAGAGAGAGGAACATGGCGGGAGTGGAGAGAGAGAGAGAGGAACACGGCGGGAGCGGGGAGAGAGAGAGAGGAACACGGTGGGAGCAGGGAGAGAGAGAGGAGCTCGATGGGAGCGGAGAAAGAGTGAGGAGCACGGCGGGAGCAGAGAGAGAAAGAGAGGAGCACGGCAGGAGTGGGGAGAGAAAGAGGAGCACGGTGGTAGCGGAGAGAGAGAGGAGCACAGCGGGAGCGGAGAGAGAGAGAGAGGAGCCCGACGGGAGTGGAGAGAGAGAGAGGAGCAGGGCGGGACAGAGAGAGAGAGAGGAGCACAGCGGGAGCAGAGAGAGAGAGAGGAGCGTGGTGAGAGCGGAGAGAGACAGAGGAGCACGGCGGGAGCGGAGAGAGAGAGAGGAACACGGTGGGAGCAGGGAGAGAGAGAGGAGCTCGATGGGAGCGGAGAAAGAGTGAGGAGCACGGCGGGAGCAGAGAGAGAAAGAGAGGAGCACGGCAGGAGTGGGGAGAGAAAGAGGAGCACGGTGGTAGCGGAGAGAGAGAGGAGCACAGCGGGAGCGGAGAGAAAGAGAGGAGCCCGACGGGAGTGGAGAGAGAGAGATGAGCAGGGCGGGACAGAGAGAGAGAGAGGAGCACAGCGGGAGCAGAGAGAGAGAGAGGAGCGTGGCGAGAGCGGAGAGAGACAGAGGAGCACGGCGGGAGCGGGGAGAGAGAGAGGAGCACAGCGGGAGCGGAGAGAGAGAGAGGAGCACAGAGGGAGTGGAGTGAGAGAGAGGAGCACGGTGGGAGCGGAGAGAGAGAGAGGAGCACGGAGGGAGCGGGGAGAGAGAGAGATGAACACGGCGGGAGCGGGGAGAGAGAGAGAGGAACATGGCGGGAGTGGAGAGAGAGAGAGGAACACGGCGGGAGCGGGGAGAGAGAAAGAGGAACACGGTGGGAGCAGGGAGAGAGAGAGGAGCTCGATTGGAGCGGAGGGAGAGTGAGGAGCATGGTGGGAGCAGAGAGAGAAAGAGAGGAGCACGGCAGGAGTGGGGAGAGAAAGAGGAGCACGGTGGTAGCGGAGAGAGAGAGGAGCACGGCGGGAGCGGAGAGAGAGAGAGAGGAGCCCGACGGGAGTGGAGAGAGAGAGAGGAGCACGGAGGGAGCGAGGAGAGAGAGAGAGGAACACGACAGGAGTGGGGAAAGAGAGAGAGGAACATGGTTGGAGTGGATAGAGAGAGAGGAACACGGCGGGAGTGGAGAGAGAGAGAAATGAACACGGCGGGAGCGGGGAGAGAGAGAGAGGAACATGGCGGGAGTGCAGAGAGAGAGAGAGGAACACGGCGGGAGCGGGGAGAGAGAGAGAGGAACACGGTGGGAGCAGGGAGAGAGAGAGGAGCTCGATGGGATCGGAGAGAGAGTGAGGAGCACGGCGGGAGCAGAGAGAGAAAGAGAGGAGCACGGCAGGAGTGGGGAGAGAAAGAGGAGCACGGTGGTAGCAGAGAAAGAGAGGAGCGCAGTGGGAGCGGAGAGAGAGAGAGGAGCCCGACGGGAGCGGGGAGAGAGAGAGAGAGGAGCACAGCGGGAGCGGAGAGAGAGTGGAGCACGGTGGGAGCGGAGAGAGAGAGGAGCACGGTGGGAGCAGAGAGTGAGAGGAGCATGGTGTGAGCGGAGAGAGAGAGAGGAGCACGGTGGGAGCAGGGAGAGAGAGAGGAGCTCGATGGGAGCGGAGAGAGAGTGAGGAGCACGGCGGGAGCAGAGAGAGAAAGAGAGGAGCACGGCAGGAGTGGGGAGAGAAAGAGGAGCACGGTGGTAGCGGAGAGAGAGAGGAGCACAGCGGGAGCGGAGAGAGAGAGAGGAGACCGACGGGAGTGGAGAGAGAGAGAGGAGCAGGGCTGGACAGAGAGAGACAGAGGAGCACGGCGGGAGCGGGGAGAGAGAGAGGAGCAAAGCGGGAGCGGAGAGAGAGAGGAGCACGGTGGGAGCGGTGAGAGAGAGGAGCACGGTGGGAGCAGAGAGTGAGAGGAGCACGGTGTGAGCGGAGAGAGAGAGAGGAGCACAGAGGGAGTGGAGTGAGAGAGAGGAGCACGGTGGGAGCGGAGAGAGAGAGAGGAGCACGGAGGGAGCGGGGAGAGAGAGAGAGGAACACAACGGGAGCGGGGAAAGAGAGAGAGGAACATGGCTGGAGTTGATAGAGAGAGAGGAACACGGCGGGAGTGGAGAGAGAGAGAGATGAACACGGCGGGAGCGGGGAGAGAGAGAGAGGAACATGGCGGGAGTGGAGAGAGAGAGAGGAACACGGCGGGAGCGGGGAGAGAGAAAGAGGAACACGGTGGGAGCAGGGAGAGAGAGAGGAGCTCGATGGGAGCGGAGGGAGAGTGAGGAGCACGGTGGGAGCAGAGAGAGAAAGAGAGGAGCACGGCAGGAGTGGGGAGAGAAAGAGGAGCACGGTGGTAGCGGAGAGAGAGAGGAGCACGGCGGGAGCGGAGAGAGAGAGAGAGGAGCCCGACGGGAGTGGAGAGAGAGAGAGGAGCACGGAGGGAGCGGGGAGAGAGAGAGAGGAACACGACGGGAGCGGGGAAAGAGAGAGAGGAACATGCTTGGAGTGGATAGAGAGAGAGGAACACGGCGGGAGTGGAGAGAGAGAGAAATGAACACGGCGGGAGCGGGGAGAGAGAGAGAGGAACATGGCGGGAGTGCAGAGAGAGAGAGAGGAAGACGGCGGGAGCGGGGAGAGAGAGAAAGGAACACGGTGGGAGCAGGGAGAGAGAGAGGAGCTCGATGGGAGCGGAGAGAGAGTGAGGAGCACGGCGGGAGCAGAGAGAGAAAGAGAGGAGCACGGCAGGAGTGGGGAGAGAAAGAGGAGCACGGTGGTAGCAGAGAAAGAGAGGAGCGCAGTGGGAGCGGAGAGAGAGAGAGGAGCCCGACGGGAGTGGAGAGAGAGAGAGGAGCACAGCGGGACAGAGAGAGAGAGAAGCACAGCGGGAGCAGAGAGAGAGAGAGGAGCGTGGCGGGGGCGGAGAGAGAGAGCGGAGCACGGCGGGAGCGGGGAGAGAGAGAGGAGCACAGCGGGAGCGGAGAGAGAGAGAGGAGCACGGTGGGAGCGGAGAGAGAGAGGAGCACACGGGGAGTGGATAGAGAGAGAGGAGCACGGTGGGAGCGGAGAGAGAGAGGAGCACGGTGGGAGCAGAGAGTGAGAGGAGCACGGTGTGAGCGGAGAGAGAAAGAGGAGCACGGTGGGAGTGGAGAGAGAGAGAGGAGCACGGTGGTAGCGGAGAGACAGAGAGGAGCACGGTGGGAGTGGAGAGAGAGGAGCATGGTGGGAGCGGAGAGAGAGAGAGGAGCACGAAAGGAGCGGAGAGAGAGAGAGGAGCACGGTGTGAACAGAGAGAGAGAGAGGAGCACGGTGGGAGTGGAGAGAGAGAGAGGAGCACGGTGCGGTCAGAGAGAGAGAGAGGAACACGGCGGGAGCGGGGAAAGAGAGAGAGTAACATGGCTGGAGTGGATAGAGAGAGAGGAACACGGTGGGAGTGGAGAGAGAGAGAGATGAACACGGCTGGAGCGGGGAGGGAGAGAGAGGAACATGGCGGGAGTGGAGAGAGAGAGAGAGGAACACGACGGGAGCGGGGAGAGAGAGAGGAGCTCGATGGGAGCGGAGGGAGAGTGAGGAGCATGGTGGGAGCAGAGAGAGAAAGAGAGGTGCACGGCAGGAGTGGGGAGAGAAAGAGGAGCACGGTGGTAGCGGAGAGAGAGAGGAGCACAGCGGGAGCGGAGAGAGAGAGAGGAGCCCGACGGGAGTGGAGAGAGAGAGAGGAGCAGGGCGGGACAGAGAGAGAGAGAGGAGCACAGCGGGAGCAGAGAGAGAGAGAGGAGCGTGGTGAGAGCGGAGAGAGACAGAGGAGCACGGCGGGAGCGGAGAGAGAGAGAGGAACACGGTGGGAGCAGGGAGAGAGAGAGGAGCTCGATGGGAGCAGAGAAAGAGTGAGGAGCACGGCGGGAGCAGAGAGAGAAAGAGAGGAGCACGGCAGGAGTGGGGAGAGAAAGAGGAGCACGGTGGTAGCGGAGAGAGAGAGGAGCACAGCGGGAGCGGAGAGAAAGAGAGGAGCCCGACGGGAGTGGAGAGAGAGAGAGGAGCAGGGCGGGACAGAGAGAGAGAGAGGAGCACAGCGGGAGCAGAGAGAGAGAGAGGAGCGTGGCGAGAGCGGAGAGAGACAGAGGAGCACGGCGGGAGCGGGGAGAGAGAGAGGAGCACAGCGGGAGCGGAGAGAGAGTGGAGCACGGTGGGAGCGGAGAGAGAGAGGAGCACGGTGGGAGCAGAGAGTGAGAGGAGCATGGTGTGAGCGGAGAGAGAGAGAGGAGCACGGTGGGAGCAGGGAGAGAGAGAGGAGCTCGATGGGAGCGGAGAGAGAGTGAGGAGCACGGCGGGAGCAGAGAGAGAAAGAGAGGAGCACGGCAGGAGTGGGGAGAGAAAGAGGAGCACGGTGGTAGCGGAGAGAGGGAGGAGCACAGCGGGAGCGGAGAGAGAGAGAGGAGACCGACGGGAGTGGAGAGAGAGAGAGGAGCAGGGCGGGACAGAGAGAGAGAGAGGAGCACAGCGGGAGCAGAGAGAGAGAGGAGCGTGGCGGGAGCGGAGAGAGACAGAGGAGCACGGCGGGAGCGGGGAGAGAGAGAGGAGCAAAGCGGGAGCGGAGAGAGAGAGGAGCACGGTGGGAGCGGTGAGAGAGAGGAGCACGGTGGGAGCAGAGAGTGAGAGGAGCACGGTGTGAGCGGAGAGAGAGAGAGGAGCACAGAGGGAGTGGAGTGAGAGAGAGGAGCACGGTGGGAGCGGAGAGAGAGAGGAGCACGGAGGGAGCGGGGAGAGAGAGAGAGGAACACAACGGGAGCGGGGAAAGAGAGAGAGGAACATGGCTGGAGTTGATAGAGAGAGAGGAACACGGCGGGAGTGGAGAGAGAGAGAGATGAACACGGCGGGAGCGGGGAGAGAGAGAGAGGAACATGGCGGGAGTTGAGAGAGAGAGAGGAACACGGCGGGAGCGGGGAGAGAGAAAGAGGAACACGGTGGGAGCAGGGAGAGAGAGAGGAGCTCGATGGGAGCGGAGGGAGAGTGAGGAGCACGGTGGGAGCACAGAGAGAAAGAGAGGAGCACGGCAGGAGTGGGGAGAGAAAGAGGAGCACGGTGGTAGCGGAGAGAGAGAGGAGCACGGCGGGAGCGGAGAGAGAGAGAGAGGAGCCCGACGGGAGTGGAGAGAGAGAGAGGAGCACGGAGGGAGCGGGGAGAGAGAGAGAGGAACACGACGGGAGCGGGGAAAGAGAGAGAGGAACATGCTTGGAGTGGATAGAGAGAGAGGAACACGGCGGGAGTGGAGAGAGAGAGAAATGAACACGGCGGGAGCGGGGAGAGAGAGAGAGGAACATGGCGGGAGTGCAGAGAGAGAGAGTGGAACACGGCGGGAGCGGGGAGAGAGAGAGAGGAACACGGTGGGAGCAGGGAGAGAGAGAGGAGCTCGATGGGAGCGGAGAGAGAGTGAGGAGCATGGCGGGAGCAGAGAGAGAAAGAGAGGAGCACGGCAGGAGTGGGGAGAGAAAGAGGAGCACGGTGGTAGCAGAGAAAGAGAGGAGCGCAGTGGGAGCGGAGAGAGAGAGAGGAGCCCGACGGGAGTGGAGAGAGAGAGAGGAGCACAGCGGGACAGAGAGAGAGAGAAGCACAGAGGGAGCAGAGAGAGAGAGAGGAGCGTGGCGGGGGCGGAGAGAGAGAGCGGAGCACGGCGGGAGCGGGGAGAGAGAGAGGAGCACAGCGGGAGCGGAGAGAGAGAGAGGAGCACGGTGGGAGCGGAGAGAGAGAGGAGCACACGGGGAGCGGATAGAGAGAGAGGAGCACGGTGGGAGCGGAGAGAGAGAGGAGCACGGTGGGAGCAGAGAGTGAGAGGAGCACGGTGTGAGCGGAGAGAGAAAGAGGAGCACGGTGGGAGTGGAGAGAGAGAGAGGAGCACGGTGGTAGCGGAGAGACAGAGAGGAGCACGGTGGGAGTGGAGAGAGAGGAGCATGGTGGGAGCGGAGAGAGAGAGAGGAGCACGAAAGGAGCGGAGAGAGAGAGAGGAGCACGGTGTGAACAGAGAGAGAAAGGAGCACGGTGGGAGTGGAGAGAGAGAGAGGAGCACGGTGCGGTCAGAGAGAGAGAGAGGAGCACGGAGGGAGCGGGGAGAAAGAGAGAGATGAACACGGCGGGAGCGGGGAAAGAGAGAGAGGAACATGGCTGGAGTGGATAGAGAGAGAGGAACACGGTGGGAGTGGAGAGAGAGAGAGATGAACACGGCGGGAGCGGGGAGGGAGAGAGAGGAACATGGCGGGAGTGGAGAGAGAGAGAGAGGAACACGACGGGAGCGGGGAGAGAGAGAGTAGCTTGATGGGAGCGGAGGGAGAGTGAGGAGCACGGTGGGAGCAGAGAGAGAAAGAGAGGTGCACGGCAGGAGTGGGGAGAGAAAGGGGAGCACGGTGGTAGCGGAGAGAGAGAGGAGCACGGCGGGAGCAGAGAGAGAGAGAGAGGAGCCCGACGGGAGTGGAGAGAGAGAGAGGAGCACGGTGCGGTCAGAGAGAGAGAGAGGAGCACGGAGGGAGCGGGGAGAAAGAGAGAGAGGAACACGGCGGGAGCGGGGAAAGAGAGAGAGGAACATGGCTGGAGTGGATAGAGAGAGAGGAACACGGTGGGAGTGGAGAGAGAGAGAGATGAACACGGCGGGAGCGGGGAGGGAGAGAGAGGAACATGGCGGGAGTGGAGAGAGAGAGAGAGGAGCACAGCGGGAGCAGAGAGAGAGCGAGGAGCACGGCGGGAGCGGAGAGAGAGAGAGGAGCACAGCGGGACAGAGAGAGAGAGAGGAGCACAGCGGGAGCAGAGAGAGAGAGAGGAGCACGGCGGGAGTGGAGAGAGAGAGAGGAGCACGGCGGGAGCGGAGAGAGAGAGAGGAGCACGGCGGGAGCGGAGAGAGAGAGAGGAGCACGGTGGTAGCAGAGAAAGAGAGGAGCGCAGTGGGAGCGGAGAGAGAGAGAGGAGCCCGACGGGAGTGGAGAGAGAGAGAGGAGCACAGCGGGACAGAGAGAGAGAGAAGCACAGCGGGAGCAGCGAGAGAGAGAGGAGCGTGGCGGGGGCGGAGAGAGAGAGCGGAGCACGGCGGGAGCGGGGAGAGAGAGAGGAGCACAGCGGGAGCGGAGAGAGAGAGAGGAGCACGGTGGGAGCGGAGAGAGAGAGGAGCACACTGGGAGCGGATAGAGAGAGAGGAGCACGGTGGGAGCGGAGAGAGAGAGGAGCACGGTGGGAGCAGAGAGTGAGAGGAGCACGGTGTGAGCGGAGAGAGAAAGAGGAGCACGGTGGGAGTGGAGAGAGAGAGAGAGGAGCACGGTGGTAGCGGAGAGACAGAGAGGAGCACGGTGGGAGTGGAGAGAGAGGAGCATGGTGGGAGCGGAGAGAGAGAGAGGAGCACGAAAGGAGCGGAGAGAGAGAGAGGAGCACGGTGTGAACAGAGAGAGAGAGAGGAGCACGGTGGGAGTGGAGAGAGAGAGAGGAGCACGGTGCGGTCAGAGAGAGAGAGGAGCACGGAGGGAGCAGGGAGAAAGAGAGAGAGGAACACGGGGGGAGCGGGGAAAGAGAGAGAGGAACATGGCTGGAGTGGATAGAGAGAGATGAACACGGTGGGAGTGGAGAGAGAGAGAGATGAACACGGCGGGAGCGGGGAGGGAGAGAGAGGAACATGGCGGGAGTGGAGAGAGAGAGAGAGGAGCACAGCGGGAGCAGAGAGAGAGCGAGGAGCACGGCGGGAGCGGAGAGAGAGAGAGAGGAGCACAGCGGGACAGAGAGAGAGAGGAGCACAGCGGGAGCAGAGAGAGAGAGAGGAGCACGGCGGGAGCGGAGAGAGAGAGAGGAGCACGGCGGGAGTGGAGAGAGAGAGAGGAGCACGGCGGGAGTGGAGAGAGAGAGAGGAGCAGGGTGGGAGTGGAGAGAGAGGAGCATGGTGGGAGCGGAGAGAGAGAGAGGAGCACGAAAGGAGCGGAGAGAGAGAGAGGAGCACGGTGTGAACAGAGAGAGAGAGAGGAGCACGGTGGGAGTGGAGAGAGAGAGAGGAGCACGGTGCGGTCAGAGAGAGAGAGAGGAGCACGGAGGGAGCGGGGAGAAAGAGAGAGAGGAACACGGCGGGAGCGAAGAAAGAGAGAGAGGAACATGGCTGGAGTGGATAGAGAGAGAGGAACACGGTGGGAGTGGAGAGAGAGAGAGAGGAGCACAGCGGGAGCAGAGAGAGAGCGAGGAGCACGGCGGGAACGGAGAGAGAGAGAGGAGCACAGCGGGACAGAGAGAGAGAGAGGAGCACAGCGGGAGCAGAGAGAGAGAGAGGAGCACGGCGGGAGCGGAGAGAGAGAGAGGAGCACGGCGGGAGCGGAGAGAGAGAGAGGAGCACGGCGGGAGCGGAGAGAGAGAGAGGAGCACGGCGGGAGCGGAGAGAGAGAGGAGCACGGCGGGAGTGGAGAGAGAGAGAGGAGCACGGTGGGAGCGGAGAGAGAGAGAGGAGCACGGTGGGAGTGGAGAGAGAGAGAGGAGCACGGTGGGAGTGGAGAGAGAGAGAGGAGCACGGTGGGTGCGGAAAGAGAGAGAGGAGCACGGCGGGAGCGGAGAGAGAGAGCGGAGCACGGAGGGAGCGGAGAGAGTGAGGAGCACGGCGGGAGCGGAGAGAGAGTGAGGAGCATGGCGGGAGCGGATAGAGAGAGAGGAGCACGGCGGGAGCGGAGAGAGAGAGGAGCACGGCGGGAGCGGGGAGAGAGAGAGAGGAACACGGTGGGAGCAGGGAGAGAGAGAGGAGCACGATGGGAGTGGAGAGACAGTGAGGAGCATGGCGGGAGCAGAGAGAGAAAGAGAGGAGCACGGCAGGAGTGGAGAGAGAAAGAGGAGCACAGCGGGAGCGGAGAGAGAGAGAGGAGCCCGACGGGAGTGGAGAGAGAGAGAGGAGCACAGCGGGAGCGGAGAGAGAGAGAGGAGCACAGCGGGAGCGGAGAGAGAGAGAGGAGCACGGCAGGAGCGGAGAAAGAGAGAGGAGCACGGCGGGAGCAGAGAGAGAGAGAGGAGCACGGCGGGAGCGGAGAGAGAGAGGAGCACGGCGGGAGCGGAGAGAGAGAGAGGAGCACGGCGGGAGTGGAGAGTGAGAGAGCAGCACGGTGGGAGCGGAGAGAGAGAGAGGAGCACGGCGGGAGTGGAGAGAGAGAGAGGAGCACGGAGGGAGCGGAGAGAGAGAGAGGAGCACGGCGGGAGCGGAGAGAGAGAGGAGCACGGAGGGAGCGGAGAGAGTGAGGAGCACGGCGGGAGCTGAGAGAGAGAGAGGAGCATGGCGGGAGCGGAGAGAGAGAGAGGAGCACGGCGGGAGGGGAGAGAGAGAGGAGCACGGTGTGAGCGGAGAAAGAGAGAGGAACACGGTGGGAGCGGAGAGAGAGAGAGGAACATGGTGCGATTGGGAGAGAGAGAGGAGCACGGCGGGAGCGGAGAGAGAGAGTGGAGCATGGCGGGAGCGGAGAGAGAGAGAGAGAGGAGCACGGCGGGAGCAGCAGGAGCAGAGCAGGGAAAAATCTAAATGTGAGATGAGAGTGACGTCACAATCAACAGAGGGAGCAGGAAAACAGTAGCCGCCGGGGTGAGAATACAGGTAAGCTTTTAATTTAATTACATTTAAATCAAACATAGCATCAAACATCACAGGCGATCAGTTAGGTGATTGGTTTGGGAAGAAGCTACCTGTTTGGTGAGTGTCTGGTCAGTGTTTAAGGTCCATTGTAATCCTAACGTTTAAAATAGTAAAAGAACTAGTGGTAAGCTTAATAAAATATATTTAAAAAAGGAAAATAAAATTAATTGAATAACATAATTAAGTAGTTAATTAAAACAGATTAAGGATGGCAGGACAGGTGATGTGTTACTGATGCAACATGTGGGAGCTCCTGGATGCCAGTGTGATCCAGGGCAAACATGTCTGCAGTGTTTGAGACTCGAAGAGCTTCAGCTCAGAGTCATTGAACTGGAGTCTGAGCTGCAGACACTGCGACACATCAGGGAGGGGGAATGTTACCTGGACATTTTGTACCAGAAGGCGGTCACACCCCTTAGGATAGAGTCTTGTGATTTGGTCAGTGGTCAGGGACAGGAGAGTGTCCTGTTGAGGCAGTTAAGGCGACCCAGGGGGCAGGAATGCAGGACCCTCAGCCTTTTCGATTGCCTAACAGGTTTGAAGTTCTTTCAGCTTGCGTGGATGAGAGTGAGGGCTGCAGGGTGGATGAGCCACCTGACCATGACCATTCAAGTGGAGGGAGAAAAAAGGAATGTAGTGGTCATAGGGGACAGTATAGTGAGGGGGATTGACACTGTTCTCTGCAGCGAAGAGCAAGAGTCCAGACGTCTGTGTTGCCTTCCTGGTACCAGGGTTTGGGACATCTGCTCAGGCCTGGAGAGGAACTTACAGTGGGAGGGGGAGGATCCAGTCGTCGTGGTCCATGTAGGTACCAACGACATAGACAGGACAAGGAAAGAGGTTCTGCATAGTCAATATAAGGAACTAGGCACTAAATTAGGAAGCAGAACCTCAAAAGTAATAATCTCTTGATTATTACCTGAGCCACATGCAAATTGGCATATGGTAAATAAGATTAGAGAAATAAATGCGCGGCTCAAAGACTGGTGTGTTGGAAGTCAGTTCTGGTTAATGGGGCACTAGCATCAGTACTAGGGAAAGTGCGAGCTGTACCTTTAGGACGATCTACAGCTGAACTGTGTAGGGACCAGTGTACTCGCGAGCCAAATAACTAGGGAAGTAGAGGGGGTTTTAAACTAAATAGTGGGGGCAAGGGAAGGAGTAGAGACAAAGCAAGAGAGAAAGGTATTAATATGGAAAATGATAAACAGTCTGTGACAGGAAGGGACAGAGCATACAAATCTAAGAGTAAATCAACAGATAAAAGGACAAAACTGAAGGCTCTGTATCTGAATGCACATAGCATTTGAAAAAAAACAGATGAACTGAGAGTGCAAATAGAAATGAATAAGTACGATCTAATAGCCATTAAAGAGACATGGCTGCAGGATGACATAGATTGGGACCTGAATATTGAAGGGTACATGACATTTAAGAAGGACAGGAAGCTCAGAAAAGGTGGAGGGGTGGCTCTGTTAATTAATGATGGTGTTAGCGCAATAGAGAGGGATGACCTAAGTTCAGGAGACCAGGATGTAGAAGCAGTTTGGGTAGAGTTAAGAAATGATAAAGGCAAGAAGTCACTTGTGGGAATGGTGTACAGGCCACCTAACATTAACCACACTGTAGGACAGGGTATAAAGGAAGAAATAATGTCAGCTTGTCAGAAAGGTACAGTGATAATTATGGGGGAATTTAACCTACAAAAAGACTAGAAAAATGAGATGGGCAGAGGTAGCCTAGATAAGGAGTACATAAAATGTTTTCGGGATAATTTCTTGGAACAATATGTTCTGGACTCAACCAGACAGCCGGCTATACTAGACCTGGTATTGTGCAACGGGATAGCAGTAATTAATGGCATCATAGTTAAGGCACCCCGAGATAGCGGTGATAATAGTATGATTGAATTTTACATTCAGTTTGAGGGAGAGAAGAGTGGTTCCAAGACTAGTATTTTAAACTTAAATAAGGGTAATTATGAGGGCATGAAAGCAGAGCTGGCTAAAGTGAACAGGCAAATCAGGTTAAAGGAATAGGTCAATAGAGATGCAGTGGCAGACATTTAAGGGGATATTTTAGAATACACAGAATAGATACATTTCAACGAAAAAGAAAAATTGCAAGGGTGGGACCTGCCATCCGTGGTTAACTAAAACAGTTAAAGATAGTATCAAACTTAAAGAAAAAGCCTATAATAGCGCAAAGATGGGAGGCAGGTCAGAATATTGGACAGAATATAAAAAACAACAAAGAATGACTAAAATTAGAGTAGGAGAGAAAGCTAGCTAAAAATAGAAATACAGATAGTAAGAGTTTCTATAGATATTTACAAAAGAAAAGAATTAACAAACTGAGCGTTGGTCCTTTAGAAAGTGAGTCTGGGTAATTAATAATGGATAATAAGGAGATGGCAGATGAATTGAACAGATATTTTCCATAGGACTTCACTATTGAGGATACAGGTTACAAGTATTAGCTGTAAGTCAGGAAATGGAAGGGAGCGAAGAACTCAAGAAAATTACAATCACCAGGGAAGTGGTACTGAACAAATTGTTGGATCTGCAGGCTGAAGGTCCCCGAATCCTGATGGACGTCATCCTAGGGTGTTCAAAGAAGTGGCTAGTGAGATAGTTGATGCGTTAGCTTTAATTTTCCAAAATGCCCTAGATTCGGGAAAGGTTCCGTTAGATTGGAAAATAGCGAATGTAACGCCTTTATTCAAAATGGGAGGGAGACAGAAAGCAAGAAACTACAGGCCAGTTAGCTTAACATCTGCCTTAGCAAAATTGTTAGGAACTATAATTAAAGATGTTATAGCAGGGCATTTAGAAAAATTCAAGGTAGTCAGGCAAAGTCAACATGGTTTTGTGACAGGGAAATCATGTTCATCCAATTTATTGGAGTTCTTTGAGGGAGTTACATGTGCTGTGGATAAAGGGGAACCAGTGGATGTATTGTATTTAGATTTCCAGTAGGCATTTGATAAGGTACCACATCAAAGGTTATTGCAGAAAATAAAAGCTCATGGTGTAGGGGGTAACATCTTGGCATGGATAGAAGATTGGTTAGCTAACAGGAAACAGAGAGTAGGCATAAATGGGTCATTTTCTGGTTGGCAAGATATAATGTGTGGTGTGCCACAAGGATCTGTGCTGGGACCTCAAATTTTTACAATTTATATAAATGAGTTAGATGAAGGGACCGAAGGTATGTTGGCTAAATTTGCTGATGACACAAAGATAGGTAGGAAAGTAACTTGTGGAGAGGACATAAGGAGGCTACAAAGGGACATAGATAGGTTAAGTGAGTGGGCAAAGACCTGGCAAATGGAATATAATGTGGAAAATTGGGAAATTGTCCGCTTTGGCAGGAAGAATAAAAAAGAAGCATATTATCTAAATGGTGAGAGATTGCAGAGCTCTGAGATGCAGAGGGATCTGGGTGTTCTAATGCATGAATCACAAAAGGTTAGTATGCAGGTACAGCACGTAATTAGGAAAGCTGACAGCATGTTATTGTTAATCGTGAGGGGAATTGAATACAAAAGTAGCGAGGTTATGCTTCAGCTGTTCAGGGCATTGGTGAGACCACATCTGGAGTACTGGTCTCCTTATTTAAGGAAGGATGTAAATGCATTGGAGTCAGTACTGAGAAGGTTTATTCGACCTATACCTGGAATGGGTGGGCTGTCTTATGAGGAAAGATTGGACAGGCTAGGCTTGTATCCGCTGGAATTTAGAAGAGTAAGAGGTGACTTGATTAAAACATATAAGATCCTGAGCGGTCTTGACAGGGTGGATGTGGAAAAGATGTTTCTCCTTGTGGGAAAATCTAGAACTAGGGGTCACTGTTTAAAAATAAGGGGTCGCCCATTTAAGACAGAGATGAGGAGAACTTTTTTCTCTCAGAGGGTCGTGAGTCTTTGGAATTCTCTTCCTCAAAAGGCGGTGGAAGCAGAATCTTTGAATATTTTAATGCAGAGATAGATAGATTCTTGATAAGCAAGGGGGTGGAAGGTTATCAGGGGTACGTGGAAATGTGGATTAATCAGTTTAGCCATGAACTCATTGAATGGCGGAGCAGGCTCGAAAGGCCAAGTGGCCCACTCCTGCTCCTAATTCGTATGTTCATAGAAGATGCCACAGATTCCAGTATTCTCTGCCGTGTCACAGCTTGACCTGCATGACTGAACAAAGACGTGGATGGGTCAAGGGCACGCCCTCCCTCCATAGCAAGCACCCCAGTGGTTGAGACCCATATGTGTACTGTATTCCTCATGAGCAGCATGTCTCCTTTGTGGCTGATACCGCATTGTGCCCCAAGGAGACTTTACTTACTGTCTCGAGAAGGTCCCCATGTCTCCCTGTCTGCAATGCTACGCTCATCATTTGGGCCAGCTATCTCCATGGCCTGCCTCCATCAGAGTGAACAGCTGAAGCAAGGGGTCCCCACCTCTGGTCTTCACATGCTCCCTACGATTATGTGCCATCTTCTCCTGCAGACAGAGAGAAGGGATTTGTTGGAACCCATGTGGGATCAATCCCAATAAAATAGGCTGCTGGCCATCTAGTTGCCAGCAATGGGAGCACACAGACACCTCCTGCATGTGATCCCCTCCCAGAGATCTCGCGACATTACATTAGAGCAGGGGGCCTAATTTAGTTGCCACTATGACAGGCTGCTGAGTGTCATGTGACATCCTTTGCCCACATCTGGAGGTTGAGGTGGGGGATTGATCACTCTCCTCCCAATGCACCCTCCTATTTAGCCAGATGCAAGGCCCAAGAGGATGAAGGCATGAAATGAAGCTCACTCTTGCAGCCCAGATGAGGTCACTGAGCCGTTTGCAGTACTGTAACCATGTGCGTGGAGTAACACTACAGCTGCTGACCTCTTCAGCAATCTGCAGCCATGCCTGCTTGGTTTGGGTGGCATTGCTCCTCCTCCCTTCACTCGGGAACATGATGTCCCTCCTATCCCTAACCACCTGAAGGAGCACCTGGAGAGAGCCATTGGTAAAGCATGGTGCTGCACGGGTTCCCCTGTTAGCCATTTATTGAGAATTGCTGCTATCTCCTCCATCTTCAAGGCCTTGTGAGTAGCATACTGCAGGCCTGGCAGCCCTTTAATAATGGCTGCTTTAACTGCCGAGGCATCAGCTAACACCTCCGTACCCGACACCAGCAAAGTAATTGCACACAGGGCCTGCCTCATTAGGGTTAACTGGCCAGCCACCGCTGAATTGCGCTACTGCCCCCGACGGCAGGACTGGTGTCCCAAAAATAAAATCCAACCCTGCACGTGCAGATCCAGCAGACAGCCGCTCCTTAATTGAACCCTGCTCTTTTTGAGTGATAGCGAATCAGAGTACAGATACTTTTCCTCACAAAGAAATTCAGTGACTGAAGCCTCCTGGGCCATGACTGTACAACCCTCTAGTGGTTGGCTCAAGAACTTCATTGTCAGTGACCTGGAAGTAGATTACCTTCACACCAATTAAAGCACAGAATTTTTTTGTTTAAAACAGTCAAAAATTGGCAACATAACTGTCTGATGGAAAGCTGACAACAAAGTAACACTGACAGATTTGATTTGTTAACAACATGTTTTATTAAAAAAGCCCATCTATAAGCATCCAAGACCTCATGTTCTCCAGTGTTTAATCATTTATTTCTTGCCCAGAGCAAGAAAACAGATGGCAGAAGAGGTTTAAAATCATTAATGTGCCAATAATACAGAGAGCAAACTCAAGTGAACAGCAGCTGGAATCACAAGGAATAAAAACTGACTCCACAGAATATTCTCTCAAGAAACAAGACTGCTTAGTTATTCAGCCAATGACTTTACCTTAAAGTAAATCCAAGCATTGACATACATACAGGTCAAAGGTTAGGTACTATTTATTTTACTATTGGCTTGAATTTACCACAAAAGAAAATCTTTGGTTAAATCTTTGGCAAAGTGCAGTCAGCCACAATCCTCACAGGAATTTTATTCATTTTAATTTGCTGCTTAATCATTTGCTTTTGCATAGGTGAAGGCATTCAGGGCCTGATATTTTCAGAATCAAACATTGTTAAATAATTACATATAAATCATTTTAAAGTGCTTTGAAATTTGTCTTATATTTAGAAGAGAAATACTGCAGTAATATAGAATCATAATAATTTACAGCACAGAAGGAGGCCATTCAGCCCATTTTGTCAGTGCTGGATCTTTGCTAGAGTCATCCAAAACCTGCCCACTGCCTCATGCTGTCCCCATAGCCTCAGATCTTCACTTGCTTCAAATATTTATCTCCTTCTCTCTTAAAATATGCAATGGGCTCTGCCTCAACTACTCCCTGTAACAAAGCAAAATTTTATGAGCAATTAGAAACATGATGTGTGGTAAATGTAGCATGCTTAGGAGGAGCTTTGGACTTATGGTTCTAAAATTCTCCACCGCTGGTGTTTTCTTCACTTCATGCCTGGGTCTGTTATAAACTAATTGCTAGAGATTGGTTGCTAAGATTAGTCACCATCTCCATTATCATTGCATCATTTAACTGCCAGGATGGTAGAAAATGAATTATATGGACTGCTTTATTTTGATCCAACTGTCCCCTTATTACTACATTCCTATTCCATTATCCAGCAATCCTCTATGTAAAGAAATTTCACCTAACCTCTCTCCTCTTTTGTAATTTTAAATTGGTGGACCCTCATCACTAACTCCATAACCAGAGGAAAGAGTCCATCCTTATTCACCCATTGAATCTCCACTTAGCCTTCTCTGTTCCAGTGGAAATTATCCCAGTATCCAAAGTCTTACCACATAACTAGGTTCAACCTTGGATACCTGACCTACATGACCATTCCTGCTCTGTTTGTCTATAATGTCAACTCACATTTTTATGCCCTGCCCCATATGTGCCTCATGGTCTTACTTATTTCCACGGAAGAGAATGTGCTTCTCTCCTTCACAGTATCACAGTATAGACAAAAGCTATAGCATATACAATGGAATTGTAAAGCTTGGAGCACACAGCGATGTCTCTTAATGAGAAACTGTTGAACCAAGCCTAGTGATTTAATGAAGGAATCGCTGAATTCTGATTGCGTCCAGGAGAACTTTAGATATTCATCTGCTGCCTGGATATGAAGCATCGTATCAAGTGAAGCATGGGAGGAAAACTGGACAGGCTGTGTAATCCATGCGTGCAATCCTCTCGGCCAATTATCTTCCCACCATTAACACTTAGATGGTAAACTTGAAAATCTAACATGATGGGCACCTTGTGAAACAGCCATCATTCTATATCAACACAAACAAGTCTTACAACTCCTTATAAGCTTTTTCAGTGACAATAGCCTTGATATTAATTAAATCCATCCTGCAGGATGTGCACCAAAATCCCATTTTACAGCCTGGTCAATTTTGACTTCAATGCAGGTTAAAATCGAGGCTGAAAAATTATCTCAGTTCTTATTTTAATGCTTTGAATATTATCTCTTTGGTAAGTTTATTGCCCCCCTGAAAATATGTTGTTCCACAGAAATAAATGATGGTTCACTGACTCAGTGATGATATAAACTGATCATTCAGGTTTAAGGCCTTTACAGAGTTATAGACATTGCTCAGTCTCATACAATCTGTAAATCAGATGTGATACTGTTACTCCAAATATCGGGCCTGAATTGTAAACTAATACAAGTTTTAAGGTATAAGAATTACACATCATCTTTGGTTATGAACTAACCCAATTGGGTGGTGGGAGCAGATACAATTGTGGCTTTCAAAACAGAATTGGATAAGCACCTGAAGAGAAAACAATTACATGGCTGCAAGGAAAGGCCAGGGAGCTGGCAAGGACACAGTGGGTGAAATGGCCTCCTTCTGTGCTTTAACCATTCTATGATTCCATGATAAGTCTATCAAAGTCAGAACTAATGTTGAACAGCAGTAGTTGCAGTCTGTGAGTTGATAGCACTGACGGATATTAGATGACTTTGAGTTTCATTTTTGATTCTTCTTATAATTCCTACAGATCTCTACTGTAATTTTGGGACTGAACAGCAATGGTCTTTGATCAGGCAAGCACATTATTTTGCTCCTAAATCAAGGCACGTGGATTGCAAGGAATTCAGATATGTTTTGATTTCTAGTCTGGAATCATACTCTGCCCAGCCCTGACTTTTACAGGATGGGTTGCCACTGAGTGTGACATTTGCATATGTTCCTGAGATTGACACACAATGGTACCTGAACTCAGTTAGGGAGTCTGTTTATTTACTCACAGAGGAAATGTAAATGCATATTGCCAAGAAACTCATACTCAGTCTGTTTGTTAATGCCTTCTTTGATTGTGAAATAAAATGTAATGATTATTAATTGTAGTAAGAATGAAAGAACTTGCACTATTGCAGTGCCTTTAACAGCCTCAGGACCTCTCAAAGCCCTTTACAGCCAACGAAGCACTTCGAAAGTATAGTCACTGTGGCAATGTAAGGAAATGTAATGGACCAATTGAGAGTGATTATATTATCAGTGAATTAAAATATATCAGATAATGAACAGCTGACAATCGTCATAAGGCAAAAATTCAAATCAGGGGTGAAGGTAATATGGATGGATTTTAAAAATGGTCTTGTGGAGAATAATAGATGCAGCAAATTATTCTAAGACAATTATCTTATTAAAGGCGTCAAAATATTTCATAAAAAGAACGCAAGATTATAGGCCCCTGATGAATGCAGTGTTCTGTGCTGTCCTTATATGCTAATGTAAAAGGGCATACTTAGTAAAGTTGTGAGCAGGTTATTTGATCAAGAGTGCAAAGAGGCTATTTGATCCAGATTATGAGCAGACTATTTGGTGCAGATTGTGAACAGATATTTGGTCCAGATTGTGAGCTCATTAATTGATCCAGATTTTGAACAGACTATTCAGTGCTGATTGTGAACAGATATTTGATCCAGATTATGAGCAGGTAAAATGATCCAGATTATGAACAGATTATTTGATCCAGATTGTGAGCAGGTTATTTAATCCAGATTGTGAGCAGCTCATTTGATCCAGATTGCGAGGTTATTTAATCCAGATTGTGAGCAGGTTATTTAATCCAGATTGTGAGCAGCTCATTTGATCCAGATTATGAGCAGATTATTTGATCCAGATTGTGATCAGGTTATTTGATCCAGATCGAGTAGGTTATTTGATCCAGATTGTGAGCAGGTTATTTGATCCAGATTATGAGCAGATTATTTGATCCAGATTGTGAGGTTATTTAATCCAGATTGTGAGCAGGTTATTTAATCCAGATTGTGAGCAGCTCATTTGATCCAGATTGCGAGGTTATTTAATCCAGATTGTGAGCAGGTTATTTAATCCAGATTGTGAGCAACTCATTTGATCCAGATTATGAGCATATTATTTGATCCAGATTGTGATCAGGTTATTTGATCCAGATCGAGTAGGTTATTTGATCCAGATTGAGAGCAGGTTATTTGATCCAGATTGTGAGCAGGTTATTTGATCCAGATCGAGTAGGTTATTTGATCCAGATTGTGAGCAGGTTATTTGATCCAGATTATAAGTCAATTAATTTTTTACAGATTGTGGGAAGCTTTTTAAATTATTCTTTCTTGTGATGTGAGCATCACTGGCTAGGCCAGCTTTTGTTGCCCATCCGTAATTGCCCTTGAGAAGGTGGTGGTGAGCTGCCTTCTTGAACCGATGCAGTCCTTGTGGTGTCGGTACACCCACAGTGCTGTGAGGGAGGGAGTTGCAGATTTGTGACCTAGTGACAGTGAAGGAACAGCGATTTAGTTCCAAGTCAGAATGATGTGTGACTTGGAGGGAATCTTTCAGGTGGTGGTGTTCCCATGCATCTGCTGCCCTTGTCCTTTTAAGTGGTAGAGTTCGCGGGTTTGGAAGTTTCTGTCTCGAGAGACTTGGCGAGTTGCTGCAGTACACCTTGTAGATGGGTACACACTGCTGCCACTCTTCACCAATGATGGAGGGACTGAATGTTTAGGATTGTAGTTGGGGTGCTGCACATGTGGGCTGCTTTGTCCTGGATGGTGTCAAGCTTCTTAAGTATTGTTGGAGCTACACTCATCCAGGCAAGTGGAGAGTATTCTGTCAGACTCCTGACTGGCACCTCACAGATGGCAGACAGGCTTTGGGGATTCAGGAGGTGAGTTAGCTGGTGCAGAATTCCCAGCCTCTGGCCTGCTCTTGTAGCCACAGTATTTATATGGCTGGTCCAGTTCAGTTTCTGTTCAATGGTAACCACCACGATGTTGAAGGTAGGGGATTTAGTGATGCTAAAGCCGTTGAACGGGAGGTGGTTAGATTCTCTCTTGTTGGAGATGGTCATTGCTTAGCACTTGTGTGGCACATATAACTTACCCCTTATCAGCCCAAGCCTGAATGTTGTCCAGGTCTTACTGCATGTGGGTATGGAGTCCTTCAGTATCCGAGGAGTAGCAAATGGTGCTGAACACTGTGCAATCATATGTGAACATCCCCACTTCTGACCTTATGATGGAGGGAAGGTCATTGATGAAGAAGCTGAAGAAGATTGGGCCTAGGACATTACCCTGACAAACTCTTGCAGTGATTGTCCTGGAGTTTAGAAGTTTGGATTCCAACAACCACAACCATCTTCCTTTGTGCGAGGTATGACTCCAACCAGTATAGAGTTTTCCCCCCAATTCCCATTGACATCAGTTCCGAAGAAGGGTCACTGACCCGAAACGTTAACTCTGCTTCTCTTTCCACAGATGCTGCCAGACCTGCTGTGTGGTTCCAGCATTTCTTGTTTTTATTTTAGATTTCCAGCATCCGCAGTATTTTGCTGTTATCCCATTGACATCAATTTTGTTAGGACTCCTTGATGCCACAGTTGATCAAATGCTGCCTTGATGTCAAGAGCAGTCACTCTCACCTCACCTTTGGAATGAAGCACTTTTGTCCGTGTTTGAACCAAGGATGTAATGTGTTCTGGAGACGAGTGACCCTAGCGAAACCTAAATTGAGCATCGGTGAGCAGGTTACTGTTGTGTAAGTGCTGCTTGATAGCACTGTCAATTTAATTTAATTTTTTTTTAAATTTAGAGATACAGCACTGGAACAGGCCCTTCGGCCCACCAAGTCTGTGCCGACCAACAACCACCCATTTATACTAACCCTACAGTAACCCCGTATGCCCTACCACCTACCTACACTAGGGGCAATTTATAACAGCCAATTTACCTATCACCTGCAAGTCTTTTGGCGGTGGGAGGAAACCGGAGCACCCGGAGGAAACCCACGCAGACACAGGGAGAACTTGCAAACTCCACACAGACAGTACCCAGAATTGAACCCGGGTCCCTGGAGCTGTGAGGCTGCGGCGCTAACCACTGCGCCACTGTGCCGCCCTCCTTCCATCACTTTGCTGATGATCGAGAGTAGACTACGAACATAGGAACATACGAATTAGGAGCAGGAGTATGCCACTCGGCTCTTCGAGCCTGCTCCTCCATTCAATAGTTCATGACTGAACTAATTACTTCACATTTCCACCTATCCCCAATAACCTTCCACCCCTTGCTTACCAAGAATCTATCTACCTCTACCTTAAAAATATTCAAAGACTCTGCTTGCACCGCCTTTTGAGGAAGAGAATTCCAAAGACTCACGACCATCTGAGAGAAAAAAAATTCTCCTCATCTCTGTTTTAAATGGGCGACCCCTTATTTTTAAACAGTGACCCCTAGTTCGAGATTCTCCCACAAGGGGAAACATCCTTTCCACATCCACCCTTAGTTTAGTAAACCTTCTCTGGACTGCCTCCAACGCATTTACATCCTTCCTTAAATAAGGAGACCAGTACTGTACACAGTACTCCAGGTGTGGTCTCACCAATGCCCTGTATAGCTAAAGCATAACCTCTCTACTTTTGTATTTAATTCCCCTTGCGATAAACGATAACATGCTGTCAGCTTTCCTAATTACGTGCTGTACCTACATACTAACCTTTTGTAATTCATGCACTAGGACACCCAGGTCCCTCTGCATCTCAGAGCTCTGCAATCTCTCACCATTTAGATAATATGCTTCTTTTTTATTCTTCCTGCCAAAGCGGACAATTTCCCAATTTTCCACATTATACTCCATTTGCCAGGTCTTTGCCCACTCATTTAACCTATCTATATCCCTTTGCAGCCTCCTTATGTCCTCTTCTCAAGTTACTTTCCAATCTATCTTTGTGTCATCAGCAAATTTAGCAACCATATCTTCAGTCCCTTGATCTAAGTCATTTATATAAATTGTAAAAAGTTGAGGCCCCAGCCCAGTTCCCTGTTATACACCACTCGTTACATCTTGCCAATCAGAAAATGACTCATTTATGCCTACTCTCTGTTTCCTGTTGGCTAACCAATCTTCTATCCATGCCAATATGTTATCCCCTACATCATGACCTTTTATGTTCTGCAATAACCTTTGATGTGGCACCTTATCAAATGCCTTCTGGAAATCTAAGTACAATACATCCGCCGGTTCCCCTTTATCCACAGCACATATAAGTCCCTCAAAGAACTACAGTAAATTGGATGAACATGATTTTCCTTTGACAAAACCATGTTGACTCTGCCTGATTACCTTGAATTTTTCTAAATGCCCTACTACAACATCTTTAATCATAGCTTCTAACATTTTCCCTAAGACAGATGTTAAGCTAACTGGCCTATAGTTTCCTTCCTTCTGTCTCCCGCCCATTTTGAATAAAAGAGTTACATTCACTATTTTCCAATCGAAGGTAACCTTCCCCGAATCTGGGGATTTTTGGAAAATTAAAACAAACACATAAACTATTTCACTCGCCACTTCTTTGAACACCCTAGGATGAAGTCTATCAGGACACGGGGACTTGTCAGCCTACATCTGCAACAATTTCTTCAGTACCACTTCCCTGGTGATTGTAATTTTCTTGAGTTCCTCCCTCCCACTTCCATTTCCTGACTTACAGCTATTTCTGGGATGTTACTTGTATCCTCAATAGTGAAGACCGATGCAAAATATCTGTTCAATTCATCTGCATCTCATTATTATCCATTATTAATTCCCCAGACTCACTTTCTATAGGACCAACACTCACTTTGTTAACTGTTTTCTTTTTAAAATATCTATAGAAACTCTTACTATCTATCTTTATATTTCTAGCTAGCTTGCTCTCGTACTCTAATTTTACCTTCCTTATCAATCTTTTAGTCATTCTTGGCTGTTTGTTTTATATTCTGTCCAATCTTCTGACCTGCCACCCATCTTTGCGCAATTATAGGCTTTTTCTTTATGTTTGATACTATCTTTAACTGTTTTAGTTAACCACCGATGGCCGGTCCCACCCTTGGAATTTTTCTTTCTCGTTGAAATGTATCTATTGTGCGTATTCTGAAATATACCTTTAAATGTCTGCCACTGCATCTCTATTGACCTAACCCTTAACCTGATTTGATAGTTCACTTTAGCTAGCTCTGCTTTCATGCCCTGATAATTACTCTTATTTAAGTTTAAAATACTAGTCTTAGAACCACTCTTCTCTTCCTCAAACTGAACGTAAAATTCAATCGTGTTATGATCGCTGCTACCTATGAGATCATTAATTAATCCTATCTTGTTGCATAATACCAGGTCCAGTGTAGCCTGCTCTCTTGTTGGCTCCAGAATGTATTGTTCCAAGAAATTATCCTGAAAACATTCTATATACTCCTCATCTAGGCTAGCTCTGCCCATCTCATTTTTCCAGTCTATATGTAGGTTAATATCCCTCATAATGATCGCTGTACCTTTTTGACAAGCTGCCATTATTTCTTCCTTTATACCCTGTCTTACAGTGTGGTTAATGTTAGGTGGCCTGTACACCACTCCCACAAGTGACTTCTTGTCTTTATGATTTCTCAGCTCTATCCAAACTGCTTCTACACCCTGGTCTCCTGAACTTAGGTCATCCCTCTCTATTGCGCTAATACCATCATTAATTAACAGAGCTACCCCTCTACCTTTTCCTAGCTTCCTGTCCTTCCTAAATGTTGTGTACCCTTCAATATTCAGATCCCAATCTATGTCTTCCTGCAGCGATGTCTCTGCAATGGCTATTAGTTCGTACTTATTTATTTCTATTTGCGCTCTCAGTTCATCTATTTTGTTTCGAATGCTACGCGCATTCAGATACAGAGCCTTTAGTTGTGTCCTTTTATTATTTTTGCAACCTCTAGCCTTATCTGTTAATTTAATCTTAGATTTGTATGCTCTGTGCCTTCCTGCCATGGTCTGTTTATCACTTTCCAGATTAATACCTTTCTCTCTTGCCTTGTCTCTACTCCTTGATTTACCATATCTTCCCAAATTTGATCTGATGGAGCAGTAATTGGCGGGATTGGATTTGTCCTGAATTTTGTGGATAGAACATACCTGGGCAATTTTCCACATTGTTGGGTAGGTGCCAATGTCTTGGCAGATTGCAAATAGTTTTTTTGATCCAGATTGAGAACAGATTATTTGATCCAGATTGTGAGCAGGTTATTTGATCCAGATTGGAAGTAAATTATTTGATCAACATTGCAAGCATGTTATTTGATACAGTTTGTGATCAGACTGTTTGTTCTAGACTATGAACAGATTATTTGATCGAGGTTGTAAGCAAGTTATTTGATCTGAATTGTAAGTCGGTTATTTGATTCAGATTGCAAGCAGAATATATGATCCTGATTATTACCAGGTTATTTGATGAAGATTGTGAAGAGATTATTTGATCCAGATTATAAATAAGTTATTTGATCGAGATTGTGAGCAGCTTATTTGATCCAGTTTTTGAGTATGTTATTTGATTAAGATTATGAAGGGATTATTTGATCCATAATATGAATAGGTTATTTGATCCAGTGTTCTGTTGGGACATGCTGAGAACCACAGCTACCATCAAGCAGCAAAACAGTTTCCAGCCTTTGCTTCATTTGGATATCTCTAACTGAGTTAGGGGCGCCAGTGACTGAGAATGTTGAGCAGGGCCTGGGGCTCCGTGGAATCAGAGGGCCTGAGAGGTAGGTGACGGTGGATGGGGGAGTGAGCCATGGAGTCATAGAGTTATACAGCACAGAAACAGGTCTTTCGGACCACCGTGTCCGTGCTGGCCATCAAGCACCTATCTATTCTAATCCCATTTTTCAGCACTTGGCCCTTAGCCTTGTATGCTTTGGTGTTTCAAGAGCTCACCTAAATACTTCTTAAATGTTGTGAGGGTTCCTGCCTCTACCACCCCTTCAGGCAGTGCGTTCCAGATTCCAATCACCCTCTGGGTGAAAATATTTTTCCTCAAATCCCCTCTAAACCTCCTGCCCCTTACTTTAAATCTATGCCCCCTGGTTATTGACACCTCCGCTAAGGGCAGCACAGTGGCGCAGTGGTTAGCACCGCAGCCTCACAGCTCCAGGGACCCGGGTTCGATTCTGGGTACTGCCTGTGTGGAGTTTGCAAGTTCTCCCTGTGTCTGCGTGGGTTTTCTCCGGGTGCTCCGGTTTCCTCCCACAAGCCAAAAGACTTGCAGGTTGGTAGGTAAATTGGCCATTATAAATTGTCACTAGTATAGGTAGGTGGTAGGGAAATATAGGGACAGGTGGGGATGTTTGGTAGGAATATGGGATTAGTGTAGGATTAGTATAACTGGGTGGTTGATGGTCGGCACAGACGCGGTGGGCCGAAGGGCCTGTTTCAGTGCTGTATATCTAATCTAATCTAATCTAATCTAATCTACCCTATCTATGCCCCTCATAATTTTGTATGCCTCAATCAGGTCCCCCTCAGCCTTTCTTTGCTCTAAGGAAAACAACCCTAGCCCATCCAGTCTCTCTTCATAGCTGAAATGCTCCAGCACAGGCAACATCCTGGTGAATCTCCTCTGCACCTTCTCCAGTGCAATCACATCCTTCCTATAGTGTGGTGACCAGAACTGTACACAGTATTCCAGCTGTGGCCTAACTAGCGTTTTATACAGCTCCATCATAACCTCCCTGCTCTTATATTCTATGCCTCTGATAATAAAGGCAAGTAACCCATATGCCTTCCTAACCACCTTATCTACCTGTGCTGCTGCCTTCAGTGATCTATGAACAAGTACACCAAGGTCCCTCTGACCCTTTGTACTTCCTACTGTCCTACCATCCAATGTATATTCCCTTGCCTTGTTAGTCCTCCCAAAATGCATTACTTCACACTTCTCAGGATTAAATTCCATTTTCCACTGCTCTGCCCATTTTACCAGTCCATCTATATTGTTCTGTAATCGAAGGCTTTCCTCATCACTATTTACGACACCACCAATTTTCATGCCATCTGTGAATTTATTGATCATACCTCCGTTATTCGCGTCTAAATCATTAATGTACACTACAAACAGCAAGGGTCCCAGCTCCGATCCCTGTGGTACACCACTGGTCACAGGCTTCCACTCGCAAAAACATCTCTCAACCATCACCCTCTGCCTCCTGCCACTAAGCCAATTTTGGATCCAATTTGCCAAATTGCCCTGGATCCCAGGGGCTCTTACCTTCTTCACCATTCTCCCATGTGGGACCTTATCAAAAGCCTTACTGAAGTCCATGTAGACTACATCAACTGCTTTACCCTTATCTACACATCTGGTCAGCTCCTCAAAAAATTCAATCAAGTTAGTTAGACAAGATTTCCCCATGACAAAGCCATGATGACTATCTTTGATTAATCCCTGCCTCTCCAAGTGGAGATTAATCCTGTCCCTCAGAGTTTTTTCCAATAGTTTTCCTACTACTGATGTTCGACTCACTGGCCTGTAATTACCTGGTTTATCCCTACTCGAATAATGGTATCACATTCGCTGTCCTCCAGTCTTCTGGCACCTCTCCTGTGGCCAGAGAGGATTTGAAAATTTGTGTCAGAGCCCCTGATATCTCATCCCTTGCCTCACATAACAGCCTGGGATACAGTTCATCTGGGCCTGGGGATTTATCCACTTTTAAGCCCACTAAAACCACTAATACCTCCTCCCTTTCAATGCTAATTTGTTCGAGTATATCACAATCCCCCTCCCCAATCTCTACACCTACATCGTCCTTCTCCATAGTGAACACAGATGAAAAGTAATCATTTAAAACCTCACCTACATCCTCCAGCTCCACACAGATTGCCACTTTGGTCCCTAATGGGCCCTACTCTTTCCCTGGCTTTGCCCTTAATATACTTATAAAACACCTGGGATTTTCCTTCATCTTGCCCGTCAGTGTTTTTTCATGCCCCCTCTTCGCTCTCCTAATTACTTTTTTAAGAATCCCCCTACACGTTCTATACTCCTCCAAGGCCTCCGCTGTTTTCAGTGCTCTGAATCTGCCACACGCCTCCTTTTTTTTCCTTATCCAATCCTCTATATCCCTTGACATCCAGGGTTCCCTGGACTTGTTGGTCCCATTCTTCACCTTTACGGGACCATGTTGGCCTTGAACTCTCTCCAGTTCCTTTTTGAATGACTCCCACTGGTCTGATGTAGATTTTCCTACAAGTAGCTGCTCCCAGTCCACTTTGGCCAGATCCTGTTTTATCATATTGAAATCGGCCTTCCCCCAATTCAGTACTTTTATTTCCGGTCCCTCTTTGTCCTTTTCCATAACTACCTTAAATCTTACAGGGTTATGGTCATGATCCTGAAATGCTCCCCCACTGACACTTCTACCTCTTGTCCGGCTTCATTCCCTAGGATTAGGTCCAATATCGCCCCTTCTCTTGTAGGACTTTCTGTGTGCTGGCTCCTGGATGCATTTTAAGAATTCTGCCCCTTTTAAGCCTTTTGCACTAAAACTATCCAGTTAATATTGGGGATGTTGAAATCCCCTACGATTATTACCCTATTATTTTTACACCTGTCTGAGATTTGCCTGCATATCTGCACTTCGATCTCTCCCTAACCATTTGGAGGCCTGTAGTACACTCCCAGCCAAGTGTTTGCCCCCTTTTTGTTTTTAAGAGCCACAGCCACTTTTCGCCCCTTTTGTTGTGGCCGCCTTTTCTTATCTCCTTTGTTCTGGGGAGATTCTTCTTGGCAGTTGGCTGGTGGCTGAGCCGAACCTGGGTTCCAGGAGGGGGAGGTTGGTGGCCTTGTGCAGGCTTCAGTGAGGTGAAGCCTCAGCCAGGGTGGGAGGGACAATTGTAACAGTGCAAATGGAATTCAGTCTGGAGAAGTGTGAGGTAATGCATTTGGGGAGGGCAAACAAAGCAAGGGAATAAACACTAAATGGGAGGATATTGAGAGGGGTAGAAAAAGTGAGAGACCTTGGAGTGCATGTCCATAGGTCCCTGAAGGTGGAAGGACAGGTCGATAGAGTGATGAAAAAGGCATATGGAATGCTTTAATAATAATAAACCCTCTGATGAAAGGTCACTGACCTGAAACGTTAACTTTGCTTCTCTCTCCACTGATGCTGCCAGACCTGCTGAGTATTTCCAGCACTTTTTTTTCAGATTTCCAGCATCTGCAGTATTTTGCATTTTATATGGAATTCTTTCCTTTATTGGCCGAGGTATAGAATACAAAAGCAGGGATGTAATGCTGGAACTGTATAAAATGCTGGTTCGGCCACAGCTGGAGTATTGCGTACAGTTCTTGACACCAAGTTACTGGAAGGACATAATTGCTCTGGAGAGAGTGCATAGGAGATTTACAAGAATGTTGTCAGGACTTGAAAATTGCAGCTATGAGGAAAGATTGGATAGGCTAGGGTTGTTTTCCTTAGAACAGAGGAGGCTGAGAGGTGACTTAATTGAGATGTACAAAATTATGAGGGGCCTAGATAGGGTAGACAGGAAGGACCTGTTTCCCCTCGTGGAGAGGTCAATTACCAGTGGGCCCAGATTAAAGGTGATTGATGGAAGGGGACATAAGGAAAAAAATTTTCACCGAGAGGGTGGTGGGTGTCTGGAATTCACTGCCTGGATCAGTGGTGGGGGCAAAAACCCTCAACTCATTTAACAGGTACCTGGACCTGCACCTGAAGTGCTGTAACCTGCAATGCTATGGACCAGATGCTGGAAGGTGGGATTAGATTGGGCGGCTAGTTTTTTTTAGTCAGTGCAGGCACGATGGCCTGAATGGTCTCTTTCTGCTCCGTAACTAACTGACTTTTCTATGGTTCAAAGAGTGTTTGAATACAGGTAATTTTGTTTAGTGTTGAAGTGGAGGTTTTATTGAGGAGGTTTAATGTTGAGGTGGAGAGTTTATTGAAGGGGTCTGTTGATGAGGTGAGAGCTTTTATTGAGGGGGCTTAATGTTGGGTTGGGGCTTTGTCGAAGGGTTTAGTGCTGAGGTAGTGGTCTTATTGTGGAGGCAATGTTGAGCTGGAGGGTTTATTGAGAGTTTTAGTGCTGAGTTGGCAGAGTGTTGGGTCTCATTTTCATCTCGAATTTGAGAAATATCCCTGGGTCTCACTGAAAAGTGAAGTAATGCACAATATAAAATCGATTCTCCTCTGCAAGGCAAGTCCTCATGTTGCCGCTGGCTTTTGTAAAAGTGACTTCTGGCTACAGACAAGCCACTAGTGCCTTAGAAATTATCTTGGATCTGTCCTTGTGGTGATACCCTCCATTGAGTGCCACAAGAAGAACAGAATGCTCACCATCTTTATTGCTCCTCTTATGCTATGGAGCTTCACGTCCCGGAGTGTATATCATCATCTCCAGCATTGTCAAGCTGCGAATGTACTGCCAGTTGTCTTGGCTAGTCCCTGCCACTGGATAAGGTGCATTAGCCAAGAGAGAGCTGCTTGGCTCATCTGCTAACCTAGTTGCTCTTATCTCACCTGCGCAGAAAACATCTTGCTAACCTCATCTGCCTGTGAATCATGAACTGAAGAAGCCTCATTAGCTCAGGCCACCAAGATGTAATGGCCATTTGTATGTAGAAGAAGTGACTTCACAGTCCGCGTAGCTGCCCTAGGCGACCAAGCAGTTCTATTTAGAGATGGCCTGCTTGCCCCTGCAGGGGATGGCCCGATAAAAGGAGGGATAAAAAAAGCTTGCTTCACTCCCTACATTTCCTGACAAAAAACATCATTTCGCACATTGGAATGTCCAAACCCAAACAAACAATATTAGAGAAGCTTCACTCCCTCATATGATGGCACATTTGTACTGTGAGCTTTCCCGTATGAATGTCGATGTTGCAGCATTGAGTGAAACACTACTGACAGGGACTGATTCACTCCGTGAAAATGACTGCACCTTCTCCTGGTCTAGGAAGACTGATGGGACAAGGCATGAGCATGGAGTAGGATTCGCCATCAGAAACTAATTGGTTGAGACATTTAATGAACCTGAGTGTCACTCAGAAAGATTCATATCTGTACATACCCCAATAAATCCAACAGGTTTTGATACCTTCATCAGTGCTTATGCTCCAATGGTGTCCTATGAATTAAAGAAAAAAGAGAGATTTTATGATGAACTTGACCAACTGTTGACAACTCTACCAGAAAGTGACAAAATGTTTCTTTGAGGAGACTTCAATGCCTGTATTGTAAGAGACTTTGATTCATGACCATCGGTACTTGGGCACAATGCTATTGGAGATATGAATTTAAATGAATAGATATTGTTAGAGTTCTGTAGCAATCGCAACCTAGTCATCATCAACATGCTGTTCCATATGAAAGACAGATGTAAAGCTCTATTCCACCCACTGGCATCAACTTGATTTCATTATTGTCCCATGTCGGGATGTGAAGGATGTCTAGATCTCCAGATCTATGCATATTGCTGATTGTGGAACTGATCATGCTCTTGTCCATTGTAAGTGTTCTATTTTAATTAAAAAGAAAAGAAAGCTTAAATATCAAGCCCATCCACAGATACAAGTACAATTCCTCGAAGATAACCAAAAGAGAGAGGAATTTCAGCAAGCATTAACTGACACCTTTGCTGAAAAGCCCATTCCAAGTGAACCTCAGTGTCCAGAAGAAGAAAAGATATTCTTTCAGGATACTCTGGGCTGAATTTAATGGGCACCCCATAGACAGGCTGTGAGGTGGTGGGGGAGGGGGGCATGGAATTGTGACGGGAGGCGGGGGACAGAGTGTTCGTCACTTTCCCATCACATCGCAATTAAGTCGGTGGTGGGATAGGCTGAAGACGGCCTTCCCACCCAGAAGCCAATTTAGGCCTTTAAGTGGCCAATTATTAGCCACTTCCTACCGCCGCCGAAATTAAGCCAGGGGCTGGTCGGGGGGAGGGGGGATGCCCTGCCCCATGCAGAAAATTCGCCCAGTGAAACAAGGCGACCTCCCTGCAGGCTTGGTGGGGGGGAGGGGGCCTCCTCCATGGGCAATGTATTGCTCATAGAAGGCCCACAGTGCAAAGGCCGCCACTCAGTTAACACCACTGCCTGTCCTCATTGCTTACCCTCTTACTACACCCCCACCATCACCCCACCACCATTGCTGGGGCCTGCCAGACTGGCCCTAGTGACTTCACCTCACTACCTTCTTGTCCAAGTCCCCAGCATTGGGTCTGATCCCAGGCCTCCTGTAATACCGGCAGTGGCGACTGCTCCCAATGCCACTGCCGATACTAGTGAGCTACCGGCCCTCTGATTGGCCAGCAGCTCTTGGAGGCGGGCACCCTGTCTTTAAAAGCACTTAAGTGTCTGAGCGCCATTGAATCGCACCAGGGTGGGGTGGGGTGGGGGGTGGGGTGTACTCCAAAAGGCCAAGGTCGGGTTCTCCTCAACCTTTTAGCTCAGCGCTGGGAGCCCCACCAGCATGACTAAATCCAGCTCTATGTATGCAACAGCAAGAGATGTTCTTGGTGTAAGGAAAAGGAATGATGCCGACTGATTCAAAGCACATCAGGCTGATTTAGCTCCAATGATTGAAGCAAAGAGGAAGGCAAGAATGCAAATAAGGGAAGAATTCCAAAATGTACAGCAAGAGTGTTGTAGAGGTCTACAAGAAAACTGATATGATCTCTGTCAATGTATCCAGATGTATGCCGAAAATGGTGATGCACATGGAATGTTTGCTGGACTGAGAGAGGTGATGGGCCCTGCAGTCACCAGATCTGCTCTGCTACACACGACTATGGAAGAAATTATCACTTCCAAAGAAAGCATTATGGCCTGATGGGTCGAGCACTAGCTGGATCTTGTGTGGTCAAGTGAAGACAGGCCCGCTCTGACCGTAACAGGTTCAATTCCTTCTTAAAGTGGATGTACTGGCCAATACAGTAGGTGTTTCATTACTTACTTGCTGTGATCATAACAAGAACCAATCTGACAGGTTTTCTTGAGTTAATAAAGAAAAAGGTTAACTTTATTTTACCTAAACCAAACTAATGGAAATGATGAACTATGTGTCAACTTTTACTCACACACACACTCGAGGTTTACACACAGACAAATAGAGTACAGAGTGAGGAAAGGTAGATTGGTTGAGTTAGAATCCATAGAAAAACCATGTGGCATTTAGTGATTCAGCTGGCTTCTAGCTGAATTCAGTGGTCCTGAGGCTTTTATTTTGAAGAGGCAGATGACTGGTTCGGTGGGCTTCTTGGAGACAGTGATGCAGATGATTTCTTCCAACGGGATTACTGATTGTAATTGGAGCATGCAAAGGTGGTCTGTCAACAGGCAGGATTTGAAAGCTGGAATACAGAGACAAAGAGAGAAAGACCCCCACTTGGGTCTGCACATGTCAGAGTCCAGAAGCTTCTCTTCTCTGATGCAGAAAAACACAAGTTTAAAACCACAGAAGGGGAGAGGCTTGTTACATGACAGTCACTCAATGATTCAATCATAATAGTTAGCAGTAAATCTTCTTGCTAAAAGGAAAAGAACAAGCAGTTCCCTTCAATCTCCTGGGTCTTGGTTCTTGCTGGGATATGAGCAGACATTTTGTCTCCCTCCTCACAGGCTTTGCAATGTAGGATACAGTATTTCAAATTAGGTGCCCATCCTAAGCTTCCAGCAAACTCATTCTTCATCTGTCCTCTCTTAAATTTCTTCAAAAAATATAAATTCAGATCTCCAGTCAGTGGATTAAAGAAAATTATCATTCAACAAAGCAAGTTGGCATGACAATCTGTTCAATAGATGACATGCTATAAATGATGAAGCACTGTGCTTTTTTGACCAACCAGTTAAAGATGAATGTGTCCCCTGCCCCTCCACTGGCCCCCACCATGGAAGATGGTACGTCAGTGCTAAAAAATAGTAATCAGGTAAAACTCCTGGTGTTGATGGATTGCTAGCAGAACTCTATAAGCTGGGAGGTCTGAGTCTGCATCATAAACTGTTCTTGCTTGTCATCAGTTTGTTGGAAAAATAACTCCCCATGAAATGAGAGATGCCCAAAATATGAGAGCAAATAATAAGTACAAGAATAAAGGTGGCAGGTCAGATTACAACAACTACCGGAGCATTTCATTAGGGTATGTAGTTGGAAAGATCTTTGCCCGGATTGTGCTCAGTTGCCGACAAAAACTTGCCAATGTAGATTCAGAGCTGGTCGCTCAACAATGGATATGATCTTTACCTTGAGACAAATTCAAGGAAATTAGAGAGAACAGCAAAAGCCACTACATGTTGCTTTTGCAGACCTGTCCAAAAGCCTCACCTGGTTAGTATAGTCTCTTCTCCCTACTTCAAAAATCGGTTGTTCACCAAAACCACTGCAGATCGTGAAATCATTCCACTGTGAACTGACAGGTAGAAGCATCTACAATGGAATGACATTTGATTAATTGCCAACATGCAGTGTGGTAAAGCAGGGATGAGTTCTTGCACCAACGCTGTTTGACATTTTCTTCTCCTGCCTAATTTTGTATGCTTTTCAAGATAAAGATTTTAGAGGAGTATTACTACACACAAGAACAGATGGAAGCCTTTTCAATCTGTCCAGTTTGAGAGCAAAGACCAAAGTGAGACATATTCTGATACATGAACTCCTTTTGTTGATGATGATGCTTTTGTGGTGCTTTCAGCTGAAGGCCTGCAGTCAATTTTACGTGTCTTCTCAACTGCTACAGAGGAATTTGAGGTCATGATCAGCTTAAAAAAGAAAGCGACAATGAGCCAAGGAGGTCATCCAATGCAGCATTACAACGAAAAATCACTGGATTGAACAATGTCGACACATTCTGCTACCTGGGGCCAACAGTCTCAATTGAACTGAAGCTGCATGTGGAGATATCAGCTTCTATTGGTAATGCAGCTTGATGAGGAGATATCAGCTTCTTTTTGGTAATGCAGCCTGACGAGATTTCAGCTCCTATTGGTAATTCTGCTGAAGAGGAGATATCAGCTCCGATTGGTAATGCTGCTTGATGAGGAGATATCAGGTTCCATTGGTAATGCTGCTTGATGAGGAGATATCAGCTCGTATTCGTAATTCTGCTTGATGAGGAGATATCAGCTCCTATTGGTAATGCTGCTCGATGAGGAGATATCAGCCCCTATTGGTAATGCTGCTTGATGAGGAGATATCAGCTCCGATTGGTAATGCTGCTTGATGAGGAGATATCAGCTCGTATTGTTAATTCTGCTTGATGCGGAGATATCAGCTCGTATTGGTAATGCTGCTGGATGAGGAGATAACAGCTTCTATTGGTAATTCTGCTGGATGAGGAGATATCTGCTCCGATTGGTAATGCTGCTTGATGAGGAGATATCAGCTCCTATTGGTAAAGCTGCTTGATGACGAGATATCATCTCCTATTTGTAATACTGCTTGATGAGGAGATATCCGCTCCTATTGGTAATGCTGCTTGATGAGGAGACATCAGCTCCTATTGGTAATGCTGCTGGATGAGGAGATATCAGCTCCTATTTGTAATGCTGCTTGATGAGGAGATATCAGCTCCTATTGGTAATTCTGCTGGATGAAGAGATATCAGCTCCTATTTGTAATGCTGCTTGATGAGGAGATATCAGCTCCTATTTGTAATGCTGCTTGATGAGGAGATATCAGCTCCTATTGGTAATTCTGCTGGATGAAGAGATATCAGCTCCTATTTGTAATGCTGCTTGATGAGGAGATATCAGCTCCTATTTGTAATGCTGCTTGATGAGGAGATATCAGCTCCTATTGGTAATGCTTCTTGACGAGGAGATATCAGCTCCCATTGGTAATGCTGCTTGATGAGGAGATATCAGCTCCTATTGGTAATGCTTCTTGACGAGGAGATATCAGCTCCCATTGGTAATGCTTCTTGATGAGGAGATATCAGCTCCTATTGGTAATTCTGCTTGATGAGGAGATATCGGCTCCGATTGGTAATGCTTCTTGATGAGGAGATATCAGGTCCTATTGGTAATGCTTCTTGATGAGGATATATCAGCTCCTCTTGGTAATGCTGCTTGATGAGGAGATATCAGCTCCTATTGGTAATGCTGCTTGATGAGGAGATATCAGCTCGTATTGGTAATGCTGCTTGATGAGGAGATATCAGCTCCTATTTGTAATGCTGCTTGATGAGGAGATATCAGCTCCTATTGGTAATTCTGCTTGATGAGGAGATATCAGCTCTTATTCGTAATTCTGCTGGATGAGGAGATATCAGCTCATATTGGTAATGCTGCTTGATCAGGAGATATCAGCTCCTATTTGTAATTCTGCTGGATGAGGAGATATCAGCTCCTATTGGTAATGCTGCTTGATGAGGAGATATCAGCTCCTATTGGTAATTCTGCTGGATGAGGAGATATCAGCTCCTTTTGGTAATGCTGCTGGATGAAGAGATATCAGCTCCTATTGGTAATGCTGCTTGATGAGGAGATATCAGCTCCTATTGGTAATGCTGCTTGATGAGGAGATATCAGCTCCTATTGGTAATGCTGCTTGATGAGGAGATACCGTCTCCTATTGGTTTGCTGCTTGATGAGGAGATATCAGCCCCTATTGGTAATGCTTCTTGATGAGCAGATATCAGCTCCTATTGGTAATGCTGCTTGATGAGGAGATATCAGCTCCTATTGGTAATGCTTCTTGATGAGGAGATATCAGCTCCTATTGGTAATGCTGCTTGATGAGGAGATATCAGCTCCAATTGGTAATGCTGCTTGATGAGGAGATATCAGCCCCTATTGGTAATGCTTCTTGATGAGCAGATATCAGCTCCTATTGGTAATGCTTCTTGATGAGGAGATATCAGCTCCAATTGGTAATACTGCTTGATGAGGAGATATCAGCTCCAATTGGTAATTCTGCTGGCTGTGGAGATATCAGCTCCAATTGGTAATGCTGCTTGATGAGGAGATATCAGCTCCTATTGGTGATGCTTCTTGATGAGGAGATATCAGCTCCTATTGGGAATGCTGCTTGATGAGGAGATATCTGCTCCTATTGGTAATACTGCTTGATGAGGAGATATCAGCTCCTATTGGTAATTCTGCTGGCTGTGGAGATATCAGCTCCTATTGGTAATGCTGCTTGATGAGGAGATATCAGCTCCAATTGGTAATTCTGCTTGATGAGGAGATATCAACTCCGATTGGTAATGCTGCTTGATGAGGAGATATCAGCTCCTATTGGTATGGCTGCTTGATGACGAGATATCACCTCCTTTTGGTAATACTGCTGGATGAGGAGATGTCAGCTCCTATTGGTAAGGCTACTTGATGAGGAGATATCAGCTCCTATTGGTAATGCTGCTTGATCAGGAGATATCAGCTCCTACTGGTAATTCTTCTGGCTGTGGAGATATCAGCTCCTACTGGTAATTTTTCTGGCTGCGGAGATATCAGCTCCTATTGGTAATGCTGCTGGATGAGGAGATATCAGATCCAATTGGTAATTCTGCTGGATGAGGTGATATCGGCTCCTATTGGTCATGCAGCTTGATGAGGAGATATCAGCTCCTATTGGTAATGCTGCTTGATGAGGAGATATCAGCTCCAATTGGCAATTCTGCTGGATGAGGAGATATGAGCTCCTATTGGTAATGCTGCTTGATGAGGAGATCACTGCTCCTATTGGTAAGGCTGCTTGATGAGGAGATATCAGCTCATATTGGAAATGCTGCTTGATGAGGAGATATCGGCTCCTATTGGTTATTCTGCTCGATGAGGAGATATCAGCACCTATTGGTAATGCTACTTGATGAGGAGATATCTGCTCCTATTAGTAATGCTGCTTGATGAGGAGATATCAGCTCCTATTGGTAATGCTGCTTGATGAGGAGATATCAGCTCCTATTGGTACTGCTTCTTATTGAGGAGATATCTGCTCCTATTGGTAATGCTGCTTGATGAGGAGATATCAGCTCCTATTGGTAATTCTGCTGGATGAGGAGATATCAGCTCCTATTGGGAATGCTGCTTGATGAGGAGATATCAGCTCGTATTGGTAATTCTGCTTGATGAGGAGATATCAGCTCCTATTGGTAATTCTGCTTGATGAGATATCAGCTCGTATTGGTAATTCTGCTTGATCAGGAGATATCAACTTGTATTGGTCATGCTGCTTGATGAGGAGATATGAGCTCCTATTGGTAATGCTGCTTGATGAGGAGATATCAGCTCCTATTGGTTATTCTGCTGGATGAGGAGATATCAGCTCCGATTGGTAATGCTGCTTGATGAGGAGATATCAGCTCCAATTGGTAATGCTGCTTGATGAGGAGATATCAGCTCCTATTGGTCATTCTGCTGGATGAGGAGATATCAGCTCCTATTGGTAATGCTGCTTGATGAGGAGATATCAGCTCATATTGGTAATGCTGCTTGATGTGGAGATATCCGCTCCTATTGGTAATGCAGCTGGATGAGATATCAGCTCCTATTGGTAATGCTGCTTGATAAGGAGATATCAGCTCGTATTGGGAATGCTGCTTGATGAGGAGATATCCGCTCCTATTGGTAATGCAGCTGGATGAGATATCAGCTCCTATTGGTAATGCTGCTTGATGAGGAGATATCAGCTTCTATTGTTAATACTGCCTGACGAGATTTCAGCTCCTATTGGTAATTCTGCTGTAGAGGAGATATCAGCTTCTATTGGTAATGCTGCTTGATGAGGAGATATCAGCTCGTATTCATAAATCTGCTTGATGAGGAGACATCAGCTTCTACTGGTAATACTGCTTGATGAGGAGATATCAGCTCCTATTGGTAATGCTGCTTGATGAGGAGATATCAGCTCCTATTGGTAATGCTGCTTGATGAGGAGATATCAGCTCGTATTCATAAATCTGCTTGATGAGGAGACATCAGCTTCTACTGGTAATACTGCTTGATGAGGAGATATCAGCTCCAATTGGTAATTCTGCTGGCTGTGGAGATATCAGCTCCTATTGGTAATGCTGCTTGATGAGGAGATATCTGCTCCTATTGGTAATACTGCTTGATGAGGAGATATCTGCTCCTATTGGTGATTCTTCTTGATGAGGAGATATCAGCTCCTATTGGTAATGCTGCTTGATGAGGAGATATCTGCTCCTATTGGTAATACTGCTTGATGAGGAGATATCAGCTCCAATTGGTAATTCTGCTGGCTGTGGAGATATCAGCTCCTATTGGTAATGCTGCTTGATGAGGAGATATCTGCTCCTATTGGTAATACTGCTTGATGAGGAGATATCAGCTCCTATTGGTAATGCTGCTTGATGAGGAGATATCTGCTCCTATTGGTGATTCTTCTTGATGAGGAGATATCAGCTCCTATTGGTAATGCTGCTTGATGAGGAGATATCTGCTCCTATTGGTAATACTGCTTGATGAGGAGATATCAGCTCCTATTGGTAACTCTGCTTGATGAGGAGATATCAGCTCCGATTGGTAATGCTGCTTGATGAGGAGATATCAGCTCCTATTGGTAATGCTGCTTGATGAGGAGATATCAGCTCCAATTGGTAATTCTGCTTGATGAGGAGATATCAGCTCCGATTGGTAATGCTGCTTGATGAGGAGATATCAGCTCCTATTGGTAATTCTGCTTGATGAGGAGATATCAGCTCCTATTGGTAATGCTGCTTGATCAGGAGATATCAGCTCCTACTGGTAATTCTTCTGGCTGTGGAGATATCAGCTCCTACTGGTAATTCTTCTGGCTGCGGAGATATCAGCTCCTATTGGTAATGCTGCTGGATGAGGAGATATCAGCTCCAATTGCTAATTCTGCTGGATGAGGTGATATCGGCTCCTATTGGTCATGCAGCTTGATGAGGAGATATCAGCTCCTATTGGTAATGCTGCTTGATGAGGAGATATCAGCTCCAATTGGCAATTCTGCTGGATGGGGAGATATGAGCTCCTATTGGTAATGCTGCTTGATGAGGAGATCACTGCTCCTATTGGTAAGGCTGCTTGATGAGGAGATATCAGCTCATATTGGAAATGCTGCTTGATGAGGAGATATCGGCTCCTATTGGTTATTCTGCTCGATGAGGAGATATCAGCACCTAATGGTAATGCTACTTGATGAGGAGATATCTGCTCCTATTGGTAATGCTGCTTGATGAGGAGATATCAGCTCCTATTGGTAATGCTGCTTGATGAGGAGATATCAGCTCCTATTGGTACTGCTTCTTATTGAGGAGATATCTGCTCCTATTGGTAATGCTGCTTGATGAGGAGATATCAGCTCCTATTGGTAATTCTGCTGGATGAGGAGATATCAGCTCCTATTGGGAATGCTGCTTGATGAGGAGATATCAGCTCGTATTGGTAATTCTGCTTGATGAGGAGATATCAGCTCCTATTGGTAATTCTGCTTGATGAGATATCAGCTCGTATTGGTAATTCTGCTTGATCAGGAGATATCAACTTGTATTGGTCATGCTGCTTGATGAGGAGATATCAGCTCCTATTGGTAATGCTGCTTGATGAGGAGATATCAGCTCCTATTGGTTATTCTGCTGGATGAGGAGATATCAGCTCCGATTGGTAATGCTGCTTGATGAGGAGATATCAGCTCCAATTGGTAATGCTGCTTGATGAGGAGATATCAGCTCCTATTGGTCATTCTGCTGGATGAGGAGATATCAGCTCCTATTGGTAATGCTGCTTGATGAGGAGATATCAGCTCATATTGGTAATGCTGCTTGATGTGGAGATATCCGCTCCTATTGGTAATGCAGCTGGATGAGATATCAGCTCCTATTGGTAATGCTGCTTGATAAGGAGATATCAGCTCGTATTGGGAATGCTGCTTGATGAGGAGATATCCGCTCCTATTGGTAATGCAGCTGGATGAGATATCAGCTCCTATTGGTAATGCTGCTTGATGAGGAGATATCAGCTTCTATTGTTAATACTGCCTGACGAGATTTCAGCTCCTATTGGTAATTCTGCTGTAGAGGAGATATCAGCTTCTATTGGTAATGCTGCTTGATGAGGAGATATCAGCTCGTATTCATAAATCTGCTTGATGAGGAGACATCAGCTTCTACTGGTAATACTGCTTGATGAGGAGATATCAGCTCCTATTGGTAATGCTGCTTGATGAGGAGATATCAGCTCCTATTGGTAATGCTGCTTGATGAGGAGATATCAGCTCGTATTCATAAATCTGCTTGATGAGGAGACATCAGCTTCTACTGGTAATACTGCTTGATGAGGAGATATCAGCTCCAATTGGTAATTCTGCTGGCTGTGGAGATATCAGCTCCTATTGGTAATGCTGCTTGATGAGGAGATATCTGCTCCTATTGGTAATACTGCTTGATGAGGAGATATCTGCTCCTATTGGTGATTCTTCTTGATGAGGAGATATCAGCTCCTATTGGTAATGCTGCTTGATGAGGAGATATCTGCTCCTATTGGTAATACTGCTTGATGAGGAGATATCAGCTCCAATTGGTAATTCTGCTGGCTGTGGAGATATCAGCTCCTATTGGTAATGCTGCTTGATGAGGAGATATCTGCTCCTATTGGTAATACTGCTTGATGAGGAGATATCAGCTCCTATTGGTAATGCTGCTTGATGAGGAGATATCTGCTCCTATTGGTGATTCTTCTTGATGAGGAGATATCAGCTCCTATTGGTAATGCTGCTTGATGAGGAGATATCTGCTCCTATTGGTAATACTGCTTGATGAGGAGATATCAGCTCCTATTGGTAACTCTGCTTGATGAGGAGATATCAGCTCCGATTGGTAATGCTGCTTGATGAGGAGATATCAGCTCCAATTGGTAATTCTGCTTGATGAGGAGATATCAGCTCCGATTGGTAATGCTGCTTGATGAGGAGATATCAGCTCCTATTGGTAATTCTGCTTGATGAGGAGATATCAGCTCCTATTGGTAATTCTTCTGGCTGTGGAGATATCAGCTCCTACTGGTAATTCTTCTGGCTGCGGAGATATCAGCTCCTATTGGTAATGCTGCTGGATGAGGAGATATCAGCTCCAATTGCTAATTCTGCTGGATGAGGTGATATCGGCTCCTATTGGTCATGCAGCTTGATGAGGAGATATCAGCTCCTATTGGTAATGCTGCTTGATGAGGAGATATCAGCTCCAATTGGCAATTCTGCTGGATGGGGAGATATGAGCTCCTATTGGTAATGCTGCTTGATGAGGAGATCACTGCTCCTATTGGTAAGGCTGCTTGATGAGGAGATATCAGCTCATATTGGAAATGCTGCTTGATGAGGAGATATCGGCTCCTATTGGTTATTCTGCTCGATGAGGAGATATCAGCACCTATTGGTAATGCTACTTGATGAGGAGATATCTGCTCCTATTGGTAATGCTGCTTGATGAGGAGATATCAGCTCCTATTGGTAATGCTGCTTGATGAGGAGATATCAGCTCCTATTGGTACTGCTTCTTATTGAGGAGATATCTGCTCCTATTGGTAATGCTGCTTGATGAGGAGATATCAGCTCCTATTGGTAATTCTGCTGGATGAGGAGATATCAGCTCCTATTGGGAATGCTGCTTGATGAGGAGATATCAGCTCGTATTGGTAATTCTGCTTGATGAGGAGATATCAGCTCCTATTGGTAATTCTGCTTGATGAGATATCAGCTCGTATTGGTAATTCTGCTTGATCAGGAGATATCAACTTGTATTGGTCATGCTGCTTGATGAGGAGATATCAGCTCCTATTGGTAATGCTGCTTGATGAGGAGATATCAGCTCCTATTGGTTATTCTGCTGGATGAGGAGATATCAGCTCCGATTGGTAATGCTGCTTGATGAGGAGATATCAGCTCCAATTGGTAATGCTGCTTGATGAGGAGATATCAGCTCCTATTGGTCATTCTGCTGGATGAGGAGATATCAGCTCCTATTGGTAATGCTGCTTGATGAGGAGATATCAGCTCATATTGGTAATGCTGCTTGATGTGGAGATATCCGCTCCTATTGGTAATGCAGCTGGATGAGATATCAGCTCCTATTGGTAATGCTGCTTGATAAGGAGATATCAGCTCGTATTGGTAATGCTGCTTGATGAGGAGATATCCGCTCCTATTGGTAATGCAGCTGGATGAGATATCAGCTCCTATTGGTAATGCTGCTTGATGAGGAGATATCAGCTTCTATTGTTAATACTGCCTGACGAGATTTCAGCTCCTATTGGTAATTCTGCTGTAGAGGAGATATCAGCTTCTATTGGTAATGCTGCTTGATGAGGAGATATCAGCTCGTATTCATAAATCTGCTTGATGAGGAGACATCAGCTTCTACTGGTAATACTGCTTGATGAGGAGATATCAGCTCCTATTGGTAATGCTGCTTGATGAGGAGATAGCAGCTCCTATTGGTAATGCTGCTGATGAGGAGATATCAGCTCGTATTCATAAATCTGCTTGATGAGGAGAAATCAGCTTCTACTGGTAATACTGCTTGATGAGGAGATATCAGCTCCAATTGTTAATTCTGCTGGCTGTGGAGATATCAGCTCCTATTGGTAATGCTGCTTGATGAGGAGATATCTGCTCCTATTGGTAATACTGCTTGATGAGGAGATATCTGCTCCTATTGGTGATTCTTCTTGATGAGGAGATATCAGCTCCTATTGGTAATGCTGCTTGATGAGGAGATATCTGCTCCTATTGGTAATACTGCTTGATGAGGAGATATCAGCTCCAATTGGTAATTCTGCTGGCTGTGGAGATATCAGCTCCTATTGGTAATGCTGCTTGATGAGGAGATATCTGCTCCTATTGGTAATACTGATTGATGAGGAGATATCAGCTCCTATTGGTAATGCTGCTTGATGAGGAGATATCTGCTCCTATTGGTGATTCTTCTTGATGAGGAGATATCAGCTCCTATTGGTAATGCTGCTTGATGAGGAGATATCTGCTCCTATTGGTAATACTGCTTGATGAGGAGATATCAGCTCCTATTGGTAACTCTGCTTGATGAGGAGATATCAGCTCCGATTGGTAATGCTGCTTGATGAGGAGATATCAGCTCCTATTGGTAATGCTGCTTGATGAGGAGATATCAGCTCCAATTGGTAATTCTGCTTGATGAGGAGATATCAGCTCCTATTGGTAATGCTGCTTGATGAGGAGATATCAGCTTCAATTGGCAATTCTGCTGGATGAGGAGATATGAGCTCCTATTGGTAATGCTGCTTGATGAGGAGATCACTGCTCCTATTGGTAAGGCTGCTTGATGAGGAGATATCAGCTCATATTGGAAATGCTGCTTGATGAGGAGATATCGGCTCCTATTGGTTATTCTGCTCGATGAGGAGATATCAGCACCTATTGGTAATGCTACTTGATGAGGAGATATCTGCTCCTATTGGTAATGCTGCTTGATGAGGAGATATCAGCTCCTATTGGTAATGCTTCTTATTGAGGAGATATCTGCTCCTATTGGTAATGCTGCTTGATGAGGAGATATCAGCTCCTATTGGTACTGCTTCTTATTGAGGAGATATCTGCTCCTATTGGTAATGCTGCTTGATGAGGAGATATCAGCTCCTATTGGTAATTCTGCTGGATGAGGAGATATCAGCTCCTATTGGGAATGCTGCTTGATGAGGAGATATCAGCTCGTATTGGTAATTCTGCTTGATGAGGAGATATCAGCTCCTATTGGTAATTCTGCTTGATGAGATATCAGCTCGTATTGGTAATTCTGCTTGATCAGGAGATATCAACTTGTATTGGTCATGCTGCTTGATGAGGAGATATCAGCTCCTATTGGTAATGCTGCTTGATGAGGAGATATCAGCTCCTATTGGTTATTCTGCTGGATGAGGAGATATCAGCTCCGATTGGTAATGCTGCTTGATGAGGAGATATCAGCTCCAATTGGTAATGCTGCTTGATGAGGAGATATCAGCTCCTATTGGTCATTCTGCTGGATGAGGAGATATCAGCTCCTATTGGTAATGCTGCTTGATGAGGAGATATCAGCTCATATTGGTAATGCTGCTTGATGTGGAGATATCCGCTCCTATTGGTAATGCAGCTGGATGAGATATCAGCTCCTATTGGTAATGCTGCTTGATAAGGAGATATCAGCTCCTATTGGTAATGCTGCTTGATGAGGAGATATCCGCTCCTATTGGTAATGCAGCTGGATGAGATATCAGCTCCTATTGGTAATGCTGCTTGATGAGGAGATATCAGCTTCTATTGTTAATACTGCCTGACGAGATTTCAGCTCCTATTGGTAATTCTGCTGTAGAGGAGATATCAGCTTCTATTGGTAATGCTGCTTGATGAGGAGATATCAGCTCGTATTCATAAATCTGCTTGATGAGGAGACATCAGCTTCTACTGGTAATACTGCTTGATGAGGAGATATCAGCTCCTATTGGTAATGCTGCTTGATGAGGAGATATCAGCTCCTATTGGTAATGCTGCTTGATGAGGAGATATCAGCTCGTATTCATAAATCTGCTTGATGAGGAGACATCAGCTTCTACTGGTAATACTGCTTGATGAGGAGATATCAGCTCCAATTGGTAATTCTGCTGGCTGTGGAGATATCAGCTCCTATTGGTAATGCTGCTTGATGAGGAGATATCTGCTCCTATCGGTAATACTGCTTGATGAGGAGATATCTGCTCCTATTGGTGATTCATCTTGATGAGGAGATATCAGCTCCTATTGGTAATGCTGCTTGATGAGGAGATATCTGCTCCTATTGGTAATACTGCTTGATGAGGAGATATCAGCTCCAATTGGTAATTCTGCTGGCTGTGGAGATATCAGCTCCTATTGGTAATGCTGCTTGATGAGGAGATATCTGCTCCTATTGGTAATACTGCTTGATGAGGAGATATCAGCTCCTATTGGTAATGCTGCTTGATGAGGAGATATCTGCTCCTATTGGTGATTCTTCTTGATGAGGAGATATCAGCTCCTATTGGTAATGCTGCTTGATGAGGAGATATCTGCTCCTATTGGTAATACTGCTTGATGAGGAGATATCAGCTCCTATTGGTAACTCTGCTTGATGAGGAGATATCAGCTCCGATTGGTAATGCTGCTTGATGAGGAGATATCAGCTCCAATTGGTAATTCTGCTTGATGAGGAGATATCAGCTCCGATTGGTAATGCTGCTTGATGAGGAGATATCAGCTCCTATTGGTAATTCTGCTTGATGAGGAGATATCAGCTCCTATTGGTAATTCTTCTGGCTGTGGAGATATCAGCTCCTACTGGTAATTCTTCTGGCTGCGGAGATATCAGCTCCTATTGGTAATGCTGCTGGATGAGGAGATATCAGCTCCAATTGCTAATTCTGCTGGATGAGGTGATATCGGCTCCTATTGGTCATGCAGCTTGATGAGGAGATATCAGCTCCTATTGGTAATGCTGCTTGATGAGGAGATATCAGCTCCAATTGGCAATTCTGCTGGATGGGGAGATATGAGCTCCTATTGGTAATGCTGCTTGATGAGGAGATCACTGCTCCTATTGGTAAGGCTGCTTGATGAGGAGATATCAGCTCATATTGGAAATGCTGCTTGATGAGGAGATATCGGCTCCTATTGGTTATTCTGCTCGATGAGGAGATATCAGCACCTATTGGTAATGCTACTTGATGAGGAGATATCTGCTCCTATTGGTAATGCTGCTTGATGAGGAGATATCAGCTCCTATTGGTAATGCTGCTTGATGAGGAGATATCAGCTCCTATTGGTACTGCTTCTTATTGAGGAGATATCTGCTCCTATTGGTAATGCTGCTTGATGAGGAGATATCAGCTCCTATTGGTAATTCTGCTGGATGAGGAGATATCAGCTCCTATTGGGAATGCTGCTTGATGAGGAGATATCAGCTCGTATTGGTAATTCTGCTTGATGAGGAGATATCAGCTCCTATTGGTAATTCTGCTTGATGAGATATCAGCTCGTATTGGTAATTCTGCTTGATCAGGAGATATCAACTTGTATTGGTCATGCTGCTTGATGAGGAGATATCAGCTCCTATTGGTAATGCTGCTTGATGAGGAGATATCAGCTCCTATTGGTTATTCTGCTGGATGAGGAGATATCAGCTCCGATTGGTAATGCTGCTTGATGAGGAGATATCAGCTCCAATTGGTAATGCTGCTTGATGAGGAGATATCAGCTCCTATTGGTCATTCTGCTGGATGAGGAGATATCAGCTCCTATTGGTAATGCTGCTTGATGAGGAGATATCAGCTCATATTGGTAATGCTGCTTGATGTGGAGATATCCGCTCCTATTGGTAATGCAGCTGGATGAGATATCAGCTCCTATTGGTAATGCTGCTTGATAAGGAGATATCAGCTCGTATTGGTAATGCTGCTTGATGAGGAGATATCCGCTCCTATTGGTAATGCAGCTGGATGAGATATCAGCTCCTATTGGTAATGCTGCTTGATGAGGAGATATCAGCTTCTATTGTTAATACTGCCTGACGAGATTTCAGCTCCTATTGGTAATTCTGCTGTAGAGGAGATATCAGCTTCTATTGGTAATGCTGCTTGATGAGGAGATATCAGCTCGTATTCATAAATCTGCTTGATGAGGAGACATCAGCTTCTACTGGTAATACTGCTTGATGAGGAGATATCAGCTCCTATTGGTAATGCTGCTTGATGAGGAGATAGCAGCTCCTATTGGTAATGCTGCTGATGAGGAGATATCAGCTCGTATTCATAAATCTGCTTGATGAGGAGAAATCAGCTTCTACTGGTAATACTGCTTGATGAGGAGATATCAGCTCCAATTGTTAATTCTGCTGGCTGTGGAGATATCAGCTCCTATTGGTAATGCTGCTTGATGAGGAGATATCTGCTCCTATTGGTAATACTGCTTGATGAGGAGATATCTGCTCCTATTGGTGATTCTTCTTGATGAGGAGATATCAGCTCCTATTGGTAATGCTGCTTGATGAGGAGATATCTGCTCCTATTGGTAATACTGCTTGATGAGGAGATATCAGCTCCAATTGGTAATTCTGCTGGCTGTGGAGATATCAGCTCCTATTGGTAATGCTGCTTGATGAGGAGATATCTGCTCCTATTGGTAATACTGATTGATGAGGAGATATCAGCTCCTATTGGTAATGCTGCTTGATGAGGAGATATCTGCTCCTATTGGTGATTCTTCTTGATGAGGAGATATCAGCTCCTATTGGTAATGCTGCTTGATGAGGAGATATCTGCTCCTATTGGTAATACTGCTTGATGAGGAGATATCAGCTCCTATTGGTAACTCTGCTTGATGAGGAGATATCAGCTCCGATTGGTAATGCTGCTTGATGAGGAGATATCAGCTCCTATTGGTAATGCTGCTTGATGAGGAGATATCAGCTCCAATTGGTAATTCTGCTTGATGAGGAGATATCAGCTCCTATTGGTAATGCTGCTTGATGAGGAGATATCAGCTTCAATTGGCAATTCTGCTGGATGAGGAGATATGAGCTCCTATTGGTAATGCTGCTTGATGAGGAGATCACTGCTCCTATTGGTAAGGCTGCTTGATGAGGAGATATCAGCTCATATTGGAAATGCTGCTTGATGAGGAGATATCGGCTCCTATTGGTTATTCTGCTCGATGAGGAGATATCAGCACCTATTGGTAATGCTACTTGATGAGGAGATATCTGCTCCTATTGGTAATGCTGCTTGATGAGGAGATATCAGCTCCTATTGGTAATGCTTCTTATTGAGGAGATATCTGCTCCTATTGGTAATGCTGCTTGATGAGGAGATATCAGCTCCTATTGGTACTGCTTCTTATTGAGGAGATATCTGCTCCTATTGGTAATGCTGCTTGATGAGGAGATATCAGCTCCTATTGGTAATTCTGCTGGATGAGGAGATATCAGCTCCTATTGGGAATGCTGCTTGATGAGGAGATATCAGCTCGTATTGGTAATTCTGCTTGATGAGGAGATATCAGCTCCTATTGGTAATTCTGCTTGATGAGATATCAGCTCGTATTGGTAATTCTGCTTGATCAGGAGATATCAACTTGTATTGGTCATGCTGCTTGATGAGGAGATATCAGCTCCTATTGGTAATGCTGCTTGATGAGGAGATATCAGCTCCTATTGGTTATTCTGCTGGATGAGGAGATATCAGCTCCGATTGGTAATGCTGCTTGATGAGGAGATATCAGCTCCAATTGGTAATGCTGCTTGATGAGGAGATATCAGCTCCTATTGGTCATTCTGCTGGATGAGGAGATATCAGCTCCTATTGGTAATGCTGCTTGATGAGGAGATATCAGCTCATATTGGTAATGCTGCTTGATGTGGAGATATCCGCTCCTATTGGTAATGCAGCTGGATGAGATATCAGCTCCTATTGGTAATGCTGCTTGATAAGGAGATATCAGCTCCTATTGGTAATGCTGCTTGATGAGGAGATATCCGCTCCTATTGGTAATGCAGCTGGATGAGATATCAGCTCCTATTGGTAATGCTGCTTGATGAGGAGATATCAGCTTCTATTGTTAATACTGCCTGACGAGATTTCAGCTCCTATTGGTAATTCTGCTGTAGAGGAGATATCAGCTTCTATTGGTAATGCTGCTTGATGAGGAGATATCAGCTCGTATTCATAAATCTGCTTGATGAGGAGACATCAGCTTCTACTGGTAATACTGCTTGATGAGGAGATATCAGCTCCTATTGGTAATGCTGCTTGATGAGGAGATATCAGCTCCTATTGGTAATGCTGCTTGATGAGGAGATATCAGCTCGTATTCATAAATCTGCTTGATGAGGAGACATCAGCTTCTACTGGTAATACTGCTTGATGAGGAGATATCAGCTCCAATTGGTAATTCTGCTGGCTGTGGAGATATCAGCTCCTATTGGTAATGCTGCTTGATGAGGAGATATCTGCTCCTATCGGTAATACTGCTTGATGAGGAGATATCTGCTCCTATTGGTGATTCATCTTGATGAGGAGATATCAGCTCCTATTGGTAATGCTGCTTGATGAGGAGATATCTGCTCCTATTGGTAATACTGCTTGATGAGGAGATATCAGCTCCAATTGGTAATTCTGCTGGCTGTGGAGATATCAGCTCCTATTGGTAATGCTGCTTGATGAGGAGATATCTGCTCCTATTGGTAATACTGCTTGATGAGGAGATATCAGCTCCTATTGGTAATGCTGCTTGATGAGGAGATATCTGCTCCTATTGGTGATTCTTCTTGATGAGGAGATATCAGCTCCTATTGGTAATGCTGCTTGATGAGGAGATATCTGCTCCTATTGGTAATACTGCTTGATGAGGAGATATCAGCTCCTATTGGTAACTCTGCTTGATGAGGAGATATCAGCTCCGATTGGTAATGCTGCTTGATGAGGAGATATCAGCTCCTATTGGTAATGCTGCTTGATGAGGAGATATCAGCTCCAATTGGTAATTCTGCTTGATGAGGAGATATCAGCTCCGATTGGTAATGCTGCTTGATGAGGAGATATCAGCTCCTATTGGTAATTCTGCTTGATGAGATATCAGCTCGTATTGGTAATTCTGCTTGATCAGGAGATATCAACTTGTATTGGTCATGCTGCTTGATGAGGAGATATCAGCTCCTATTGGTAATGCTGCTTGATGAGGAGATATCAGCTCCTATTGGTTATTCTGCTGGATGAGGAGATATCAGCTCCGATTGGTAATGCTGCTTGATGAGGAGATATCAGCTCCAATTGGTAATGCTGCTTGATGAGGAGATATCAGCTCCTATTGGTTATTCTGCTGGATGAGGAGATATCAGCTCCTATTGGTAATGCTGCTTGATGAGGAGATATCAGCTCATATTGGTAATGCTGCTTGATGAGGAGATATCAGCTCCTACTGGTAATGCTGCTTGATGAGGAGATATCCGCTCCTATTGGTAATGCAGCTGGATGAGATATCAGCTCCTATTGGTAATGCTGCTTGATGAGGAGATATCAGCTCGTATTGGTAATGCTGCTTGATGAGGAGATATCAGCTTCTATTGTTAATACTGCCTGACGAGATTTCAGCTCCTATTGGTAATTCTGCTGATGAGGAGATATCAGCTTCTATTGGTAATACTGCTTGATGAGGAGATATCAGCTCCTATTGGTAATGCTGCTCGATGAGGAGATATCAGCTCCTATTGGTAATGCTGCTTGATGAGGAGATATCAGCTCCAATTGGTAATACTGCTTGATGAGGAGATATCAGCTCCAATTGGTAATTCTGCTGGCTGTGGAGATATCAGCTCCTATTGGTAATGCTGCTTGATGAGGAGATATCAGCTCCAATTGGTAATGCTGCTTGATGAGGAGATGTCTGCTCCTATTGGTAATACTGCTTGATGAGGAGATATCAGCTCCTATTGGTAATGCTGCTTGATGAGGAGATATCTGCTCCTATTGGTAATACTGCTTGATGAGGAGATATCTGCTCCTATTGGTAACTCTGCTGACTGTGGAGATATCAGCTCCTATTGGTAATGCTGCTTGATGAGGAGATATCAGCTCCAATTGGTAATTCTGCTTGATGAGGAGATATCAGCTCCGATTGGTAATGCTGCTTGATGAGGAGATATCAGCTCCTATTGGTAATGCTGCTTGATGACGAGATATCGCCTCCTTTTGGTAATACTGCTGGATGAGGAGATGTCAGCTCCTATTGGTAATGCTACTTGATGAGGAGATATCAGCTCCTATTGGTAATGCTGCTTGATCAGGAGATATCAGCTCCTACTGGTAATTCTTCTGGCTGTTGAGATATCAGCTCCTACTGGTAATTCTTCTGGCTCTGGAGATATCAGCTCCTATTGGTAATGCTGCTGGTTGAGGAGATATCAGCTCCAATTGGTAATTCTGCTGGATGAGGTGATATCAGCTCCTATTGGTCATGCAGCTTGATGAGGAGATATCAGCTCCTATTGGTAATGCTGCTTGATGACGAGATATCATCTCCTATTTGTAATACTGCTTGATGAGGAGATATCAGCTCCTATTGGCAATGCTGCTTGATGAGGAGATATCAGCTCCAAATGGTGATTCTGCTGGATGAGGAGATATGAGCTCCTATTGGTAATGCTGCTTGATGAGGAGATCACTGCTCCTATTGGTAAGGCTGCTTGATGAGGAGATATCAGCTCATATTGGAAATGCTGCTTGATGAGGAGATATCAGCTCCTATTGGTAATGCTGCTTGATGAGGAGATATCGGCTCCTATTGGTTATTCTGCTCGATGAGGAGATATCAGCACCTATTGGTAATGCTACTTGATGAGGAGATATCTGCTCCTATTGGTAATGCTGCTTGATGAGGAGATATCAGCTCCTATTGGTAATGCTGCTTGATGAGTAGATATCAGCTCCTATTGGTACTGCTTCTTATTGAGGAGATATCTGCTCCTATTGGTAATGCTGCTTGATGAGGAGATATCAGCTCCTATTGGTAATGCTGCTTGATGAGGAGATATCAGCTCCTATTGGTTATTCTGCTGGATGAGGAGATATCAGCTCCTATTGGTAATGCTGCTTGATGAGGAGATATCAGCTCCTATTGGTTATTCTGCTGGATGAGGAGATATCAGCTCCTATTGGTAATGCTACTTGATGAGGAGATATCAGCTCCTATTGGTAATGCTGCTAGATGAGGAGATATCAGCTCCTATTGGTAATGCTGCTAGATGAGGAGATATCCGCTCCTATTGGTAATGCTGCTGGATGAGGAGATAGCAGCTCGTACTGGTAATGCAGCTGGATGAGATATCAGCTCCGATTGGTAATGCTGCTTGATGAGGAGATATCAGCTCGTATTGGTAATGCTGCTTGATGAGGAGATATCAGTTTCTTTTTGGTAATACTGCCTGACGAGATTTCAGCTCCTATTGGTAATTCTGCTGAAGAGGAGATATCAGCTCGTATTCGTAATTCTGCTTCATGAGGAGATATCAGCTCGTATTCGTAATTCTGCTTCATGAGGAGATATCAGCTTCTATTGGTAATACTGCTTGATGAGGAGATATCAGCTCCTATTGGTAATGCTGCTTGATGAGGAGATATCAACTCCTATTGGTAATGCTGCTAGATGAGGAGATATCAGCTCCTATTGGTAATGCTGCTTGATGACGAGATCTCATCTCCTATTTGTAATACTGCTTGATGAGGAGATATCAGCTCCTATTGGTAATGCTGCTTGATGAGGAGATATCAGCTCCTATTGGTGATGCTGCTTGATGAGGAGATACTGTCTCCTATTGGCAATGCTGCTTGATGAGGAGATATCAGCTCCTATTGGTAATGCTGCTAGATGAGGAGATATCCGCTCCTATTGGTAATGCAGCTGGATGAGGAGATATCCGCTCCTATTGGTAATGCTGCTGGAGGAGGAGATAGCAGCTCGTATTGGTAATGCAGCTGTATGAGATATCAGCTCCGATTGGTAATGCTGCTTGATGAGGAGATATCAGCTCGTATTGGTAATGCTGCTTGATGACGAGATATCATCTCCTATTTGTAATACTGCTTGATGAGGAGATATCAGCTCCTATTGGCAATGCTGCTTGATGAGGAGATATCAGCTCCAAATGGTGATTCTGCTGGATGAGGAGATATGAGCTCCTATTGGTAATGCTGCTTGATGAGGAGATCACTGCTCCTATTGGTAAGGCTGCTTGATGAGGAGATATCAGCTCATATTGGAAATGCTGCTTGATGAGGAGATATCAGCTCCTATTGGTAATGCTGCTTGATGAGGAGATATCAGCTCCTATTGGTTATTCTGCTCGATGAGGAGATATCAGCACCTATTGGTAATGCTACTTGATGAGGAGATATCTGCTCCTATTGGTAATGCTGCTTGATGAGGAGATATCAGCTCCTATTGGTAATGCTGCTTGATGAGTAGATATCAGCTCCTATTGGTACTGCTTCTTATTGAGGAGATATCTGCTCCTATTGGTAATGCTGCTTGATGAGGAGATATCAGCTCCTATTGGTAATTCTGCTGGATGAGGAGATATCAGCTCCTATTGGGAATGCTGCTTGATGAGGAGATATCAGCTCGTATTGGTAATGCAGCCGTATGAGATATCAGCTCCGATTGGTAATGCTGCTTGATGAGGAGATATCAGCTCGTATTGGTAATGCTGCTTGATGACGAGATATCATCTCCGATTTGTAATACTGCTTGATGAGGAGATATCAGCTCCTATTGGCAATGCTGCTTGATGAGGAGATATCAGCTCCAAATGGTGATTCTGCTGGATGAGGAGATATGAGCTCCTATTGGTAATGCTGCTTGATGAGGAGATCACTGCTCCTATTGGTAAGGCTGCTTGATGAGGAGATATCAGCTCATATTGGAAATGCTGCTTGATGAGGAGATATCAGCTCCTATTGGTAATGCTGCTTGATGAGGAGATATCAGCTCCTATTGGTTATTCTGCTCGATGAGGAGATATCAGCACCTATTGGTAATGCTACTTGATGAGGAGATATCTGCTCCTATTGGTAATGCTGCTTGATGAGGAGATATCAGCTCCTATTGGTAATGCTGCTTGATGAGTAGATATCAGCTCCTATTGGTACTGCTTCTTATTGAGGAGATATCTGCTCCTATTGGTAATGCTGCTTGATGAGGAGATATCAGCTCCTATTGGTAATTCTGCTGGATGAGGAGATATCAGCTCCTATTGGGAATGCTGCTTGATGAGGAGATATCAGCTCGTATTGGTAATTCTGCTTGATGAGGAGATATCAGCTCCTATTGGTGATTCTGCTTGATGAGATATCAGCTCGTATTGGTAATTCTGCTTGATCAGGAGATATCAACTTGTATTGGTCATGCTGCTTGATGAGTAGATATCAGCTCCTATTGGTAATGCTGCTTGATGAGGAGATATCAGCTCCTATTGGTTATTCTGCTGGATGAGGAGATATCAGCTCCTATTGGTAATGCTGCTTGATGTGGAGATATCTGCTCCTTTTGGTTATTCTGCTGGATGAGGAGATATCAGCTCCTATTGGTAATGCTACTTGATGAGGAGATATCAGCTCCTATTGGTAATGCTGCTTGATGAGGAGATATCAGCTCCTATTGGTAATGCTGCTAGATGAGGAGATATCCGCTCCTATTGGTAATGCTGCTGGATGAGGAGATAGCAGCTCGTACTGGTAATGCAGCTGGATGAGATATCAGCTCCGATTGGTAATGCTGCTTGATGAGGAGATATCAGCTCGTATTGGTAATGCTGCTTGATGAGGAGATATCAGTTTCTTTTTGTTAATACTGCCTGACGAGATTTCAGCTCCTATTGGTAATTCTGCTGAAGAGGAGATATCAGCTTCTATTGGTAATGCTGCTTGATGAGGAGATATCAGCTCGTATTCGTAATTCTGCTTCATGAGGAGATATCAGCTTCTATTGGTAATACTGCTTGATGAGGAGATATCAGCTCCTATTGGTAATGCTGCTTGATGAGGAGATATCAACTCCTATTGGTAATGCTGCTAGATGAGGAGATATCAACTCCTATTGGTAATGCTGCTTGATGACGAGATCTCATCTCCTATTTGTAATACTGCTTGATGAGGAGATATCAGCTCCTATTGGTAATGCTGCTTGATGAGGAGATATCAGCTCCTGTTGGTGATGCTGCTTGATGAGGAGATACCGTCTCCTCTTGGCAATGCTGATTGATGAGGAGATATCAGCTCCTATTGGTAATGCTGCTAGATGAGGAGATATCCGCTCCTATTGGTAATGCAGCTGGATGAGGAGATATCCGCTCCTATTGGTAATGCTGCTGGAGGAGGAGATAGCAGCTCGTATTGGTAATGCAGCTGTATGAGATATCAGCTCCGATTGGTAATGCTGCTTGATGAGGAGATATCAGCTCGTATTGGTAATGCTGCTTGATGAGGAGATATCAGCTTCTTTTTGGTAATACTGCCTGACGAGATTTCAGCTCCTATTGGTAATTCTGCTGAAGAGGAGATATCAGCTTCTATTGGTAATGCTGCTTGATGAGGAGATATCAGCTTCCATTGGTAATGCTGCTTGATGAGGAGATATCAGCTCCTTTTGGTAATGCTGCTTGATGAGGAGATATCAGCTCCTATTGGTCATGCTGCGAGATGAGGAGATATCAGCTCCTATTGGTAATGCTGCTTGATGACGGGATATCATCTCCTATTTGTAATACTGCTTGATGAGGAGATATCAGCTCATATTGGAAATGCTGCTTGATGAGGAGATATCAGCTCCTATTGGTAATGCTGCTTGATGAGGAGATATCGGCTCCTATTGGTTATTCTGCTCGATGAGGAGATATCAGCACCTATTGGTAATGCTACTTGATGAGGAGATATCTGCTCCTATTGGTAATGCTGCTTGATGAGGAGATATCAGCTCCTATTGGTAATGCTGCTTGATGAGGAGATATCAGCTCCTATTGGTACTGCTTCTTATTGAGGAGATATCTGCTCCTATTGGTAATGCTGCTTGATGAGGAGATATCAGCTCCGATTGGTAATTCTGCTGGATGAGGAGATATCAGCTCCTATTGGGAATGCTGCTTGATGAGGAGATATCAGCTCGTATTGGTAATTCTGCTTGATGAGGAGATATCAGCTCCTATTGGTAATTCTGCTTGATGAGATATCAGCTCGTATTGGTAATTCTGCTTGATCAGGAGATATCAACTTGTATTGGTCATGCTGCTTGATGAGGAGATATCAGCTCCTATTGGTAATGCTGCTTGATGAGGAGATATCAGCTCCTATTGGTTATTCTGCTGGATGAGGAGATATCAGCTCCTATTGGTAATGCTGCTTGATGAGGAGATATCAGCTCCTATTGGTTATTCTGCTGGATGAGGAGATATCAGCTCCTATTGGTAATGCTACTTGATGAGGAGATATCAGCACATATTGGTAATGCTGCTTGATGAGGAGATATCAGCTCCTACTGGTAATGCTGCTTGATGAGGAGATATCCGCTCCTATTGGTAATGCAGCTGGATGAGATATCAGCTCCTATTGGTAATGCTGCTTGATGAGGAGATATCAGCTCGTATTGGTAATGCTGCTTGATGAGGAGATATCAGCTCGTATTCGTAAATCTGCTTGATGAGGAGATATCTTCTTCTATTGGTAATACTGCTTGATGAGGAGATATCAGCTTCTATTGTTAATACTGCCTGACGAGATTTCAGCTCCTATTGGTAATTCTGCTGATGAGGAGATATCAGCTTCTATTGGTAATACTGCTTGATGAGGAGATATCAGCTCCTATTGGTAATGCTGCTCGATGAGGAGATATCAGCTCCTATTGGTAATGCTGCTTGATGAGGAGATATCAGCTCCAATTGGTAATACTGCTTGATGAGGAGATGTCAGCTCCAATTGGTAATTCTGCTGGCTGTGGAGATATCAGCTCCTATTGGTAATGCTGCTTGATGAGGAGATATCAGCTCCAATTGGTAATGCTGCTTGATGAGGAGATGTCTGCTCCTATTGGTAATACTGCTTGATGAGGAGATATCAGCTCCTATTGGTAATGCTGCTTGATGAGGAGATATCTGCTCCTATTGGTAATACTGCTTGATGAGGAGATATCTGCTCCTATTGGTAACTCTGCTGGCTGTGGAGATATCAGCTCCTATTGGTAATGCTGCTTGATGAGGAGATATCAGCTCCAATTGGTAATTCTGCTTGATGAGGAGATATCAGCTCCGATTGGTAATGCTGCTTGATGAGGAGATATCAGCTCCTATTGGTAATGCTGCTTGATGACGAGATATCACCTCCTTTTGGTAATACTGCTGGATGAGGAGATGTCAGCTCCTATTGGTAATGCTACTTGATGAGGAGATATCAGCTCCTATTGGTAATGCTGCTTGATCAGGAGATATCAGCTCCTACTGGTAATTCTTCTGGCTGTGGAGATATCAGCTCCTAATGGTAATTCTTCTGGCTGTGGAGATATCAGCTCCTATTGGTAATGCTGCTGGTTGAGGAGATATCAGCTCCAATTGGTAATTCTGCTGGATGAGGTGATATCAGCTCCTATTGGTCATGCAGCTTGATGAGGAGATATCAGCTCCTATTGGTAATGCTGCTTGATGACGAGATATCATCTCCTATTTGTAATACTGCTTGATGAGGAGATATCAGCTCCTATTGGCAATGCTGCTTGATGAGGAGATATCAGCTCCAAATGGTGATTCTGCTGGATGAGGAGATATGAGCTCCTATTGGTAATGCTGCTTGATGAGGAGATCATTGCTCCTATTGGTAAGGCTGCTTGATGAGGAGATATCAGCTCATATTGGAAATGCTGCTTGATGAGGAGATATCAGCTCCTATTGGTAATGCTACTTGATGAGGAGATATCGGCTCCTATTGGTTATTCTGCTCGATGAGGAGATATCAGCACCTATTGGTAATGCTACTTGATGAGGAGATATCTGCTCCTATTGGTAATGCTGCTTGATGAGGAGATATCAGCTCCTATTGGTAATGCTGCTTGATGAGTAGATATCAGCTCCTATTGGTACTGCTTCTTATTGAGGAGATATCTGCTCCTATTGGTAATGCTGCTTGATGAGGAGATATCAGCTCCTATTGGTAATGCTGCTTGATGAGGAGATATCAGCTCCTATTGGTTATTCTGCTGGATGAGGAGATATCAGCTCCTATTGGTAATGCTGCTTGATGAGGAGATATCAGCTCCTATTGGTTATTCTGCTGGATGAGGAGATATCAGCTCCTATTGGTAATGCTACTTGATGAGGAGATATCAGCTCCTATTGGTAATGCTGCTTGATGAGGAGATATCAGCTCCTATTGGTAATGCTGCTAGATGAGGAGATATCCGCTCCTATTGGTAATGCTGCTGGATGAGGAGATAGCAGCTCGTACTGGTAATGCAGCTGGATGAGATATCAGCTCCGATTGGTAATGCTGCTTGATGAGGAGATATCAGCTCGTATTGGTAATGCTGCTTGATGAGGAGATATCAGTTTCTTTTTGGTAATACTGCCTGACGAGAATTCAGCTCCTATTGGTAATTCTGCTGAAGAGGAGATATCAGCTCGTATTCGTAATTCTGCTTCATGAGGAGATATCAGCTCGTATTCGTAATTCTGCTTCATGAGGAGATATCAGCTTCTATTGGTAATACTGCTTGATGAGGAGATATCAGCTCCTATTGGTAATGCTGCTTGATGAGGAGATATCAACTCCTATTGGTAATGCTGCTAGATGAGGAGATATCAGCTCCTATTGGTAATGCTGCTTGATGACGAGATCTCATCTCCTATTTGTAATACTGCTTGATGAGGAGATATCAGCTCCTATTGGTAATGCTGCTTGATGAGGAGATATCAGCTCCTATTGGTGATGCTGCTTGATGAGGAGATACCGTCTCCTATTGGCAATGCTGCTTGATGAGGAGATATCAGCTCCTATTGGTAATGCTGCTAGATGAGGAGATATCCGCTCCTATTGGTAATGCAGCTGGATGAGGAGATATCCGCTCCTATTGGTAATGCTGCTGGAGGAGGAGATAGCAGCTCGTATTGGTAATGCAGCTGTATGAGATATCAGCTCCGATTGGTAATGCTGCTTGATGAGGAGATATCAGCTTGTATTGGTAATGCTGCTTGATGACGAGATATCATCTCCTATTTGTAATACTGCTTGATGAGGAGATATCAGCTCCTATTGGCAATGCTGCTTGATGAGGAGATATCAGCTCCAAATGGTGATTCTGCTGGATGAGGAGATATGAGCTCCTATTGGTAATGCTGCTTGATGAGGAGATCACTGCTCCTATTGGTAAGGCTGCTTGATGAGGAGATATCAGCTCATATTGGAAATGCTGCTTGATGAGGAGATATCAGCTCCTATTGGTAATGCTGCTTGATGAGGAGATATCAGCTCCTATTGGTTATTCTGCTCGATGAGGAGATATCAGCACCTATTGGTAATGCTACTTGATGAGGAGATATCTGCTCCTATTGGTAATGCTGCTTGATGAGGAGATATCAGCTCCTATTGGTAATGCTGCTTGATGAGTAGATATCAGCTCCTATTGGTACTGCTTCTTATTGAGGAGATATCTGCTCCTATTGGTAATGCTGCTTGATGAGGAGATATCAGCTCCTATTGGTAATTCTGCTGGATGAGGAGATATCAGCTCCTATTGGGAATGCTGCTTGATGAGGAGATATCAGCTCGTATTGGTAATTCTGCTTGATGAGGAGATATCAGCTCCTATTGGTGATTCTGCTTGATGAGATATCAGCTCGTATTGGTAATTCTGCTTGATGAGGAGATATCAACTTGTATTGGTCATGCTGCTTGATGAGCAGATATCAGCTCCTATTGGTAATGCTGCTTCATGAGGAGATATCAGCTCCTATTGGTTATTCTGCTGGATGAGGAGATATCAGCTCCTATTGGTAATGCTGCTTGATGAGGAGATATCTGCTCCTATTGGTTATTCTGCTGGATGAGGAGATATCAGCTCCTATTGGTAATGCTACTTGATGAGGAGATATCAGCTCCTATTGGTAATGCTGCTTGATGAGGAGATATCAGCTCCTATTGGTAATGCTGCTAGATGAGGAGATATCCGCTCCTATTGGTAATGCTGCTGGATGAGGAGATAGCAGCTCGTACTGGTAATGCAGCTGGATGAGATATCAGCTCCGATTGGTAATGCTGCTTGATGAGGAGATATCAGCTCGTATTGGTAATGCTGCTTGATGAGGAGATATCAGTTTCTTTTTGTTAATACTGCCTGACGAGATTTCAGCTCCTATTGGTAATTCTGCTGAAGAGGAGATATCAGCTTCTATTGGTAATGCTGCTTGATGAGGAGATATCAGCTCGTATTCGTAATTCTGCTTCATGAGGAGATATCAGCTTCTATTGGTAATACTGCTTGATGAGGAGATATCAGCTCCTATTGGTAATGCTGCTTGATGAGGAGATATCAACTCCTATTGGTAATGCTGCTAGATGAGGAGATATCAGCTCCTATTGGTAATGCTGCTTGATGACGAGATCTCATCTCCTATTTGTAATACTGCTTGATGAGGAGATATCAGCTCCTATTGGTAATGCTGCTTGATGAGGAGATATCAGCTCCTATTGGTGATGCTGCTTGATGAGGAGATACCGTCTCCTCTTGGCAATGCTGCTTGATGAGGAGATATCAGCTCCTATTGGTAATGCTGCTAGATGAGGAGATATCCGCTCCTATTGGTAATGCAGCTGGATGAGGAGATATCCGCTCCTATTGGTAATGCTGCTGGAGGAGGAGATAGCAGCTCGTATTGGTAATGCAGCTGTATGAGATATCAGCTCCGATTGGTAATGCTGCTTGATGAGGAGATATCAGCTCGTATTGGTAATGCTGCTTGATGAGGAGATATCAGCTTCTTTTTGGTAATACTGCCTGACGAGATTTCAGCTCCTATTGGTAATTCTGCTGAAGAGGAGATATCAGCTTCTATTGGTAATGCTGCTTGATGAGGAGATATCAGCTTCCATTGGTAATGCTGCTTGATGAGGAGATATCAGCTCCTTTTGGTAATGCTGCTTGATGAGGAGATATCAGCTCCTATTGGTCATGCTGCGAGATGAGGAGATATCAGCTCCTATTGGTAATGCTGCTTGATGACGGGATATCATCTCCTATTTGTAATACTGCTTGATGAGGAGATATCAGCTCATATTGGAAATGCTGCTTGATGAGGAGATATCAGCTCCTATTGGTAATGCTGCTTGATGAGGAGATATCAGCTCCTATTGGTAATGCTGCTTGATGAGGAGATATCGGCTCCTATTGGTTATTCTGCTCGATGAGGAGATATCAGCACCTATTGGTAATGCTACTTGATGAGGAGATCTCTGCTCCTATTGGTAATGCTGCTTGATGAGGAGATATCAGCTCCTATTGGTAATGCTGCTTGATGAGGAGATATCAGCTCCTATTGGTACTGCTTCTTATTGAGGAGATATCTGCTCCTATTGGTAATGCTGCTTGATGAGGAGATATCAGCTCCGATTGGTAATTCTGCTGGATGAGGAGATATCAGCTCCTATTGGGAATGCTGCTTGATGAGGAGATATCAGCTCGTATTGGTAATTCTGCTTGATGAGGAGATATCAGCTCCTATTGGTAATTCTGCTTGATGAGATATCAGCTCGTATTGGTAATTCTGCTTGATCAGGAGATATCAACTTGTATTGGTCATGCTGCTTGATGAGGAGATATCAGCTCCTATTGGTAATGCTGCTTGATGAGGAGATATCAGCTCCTATTGGTTATTCTGCTGGATGAGGAGATATCAGCTCCTATTGGTAATGCTGCTTGATGAGGAGATATCAGCTCCTATTGGTTATTCTGCTGGATGAGGAGATATCAGCTCCTATTGGTAATGCTACTTGATGAGGAGATATCAGCACATATTGGTAATGCTGCTTGATGAGGAGATATCAGCTCCTACTGTTAATGCTGCTTGATGAGGAGATATCCGCTCCTATTGGTAATGCAGCTGGATGAGATATCAGCTCCTATTGGTAATACTGCTTGATGAGGAGATATCAGCTCGTATTGGTAATGCTGCTTGATGAGGAGATATCAGCTTCTATTGTTAATACTGCCTGACGAGATTTCAGCTCCTATTGGTAATTCTGCTGAAGAGGAGATATCAGCTTCTATTGGTAATGCTGCTTGATGAGGAGATATCAGCTCGTATTCGTAAATCTGCTTGATGAGGAGATATCTTCTTCTATTGGTAATACTGCTTGATGAGGAGATATCAGCTCCTATTGGTAATGCTGCTCGATGAGGAGATATCAGCTCCTATTGGTAATGCTGCTTGATGAGGAGATATCAGCTCCTATTGGTAATGCTGCTCGATGAGGAGATATCCGCTCCTATTGGTAATGCTGCTGGATGAGGAGATAGCAGCTCGTATTGGTAATGCAGCTGGATGAGATATCAGCTCCGATTGGTAATGCTGCTTGATGAGGAGATATCAGCTCGTATTGGTAATGCTGCTTGATGAGGAGATATCAGTTTCTTTTTGGTAATACTGCCTGACGAGATTTCAGCTCCTATTTGTAATTCTGCTGAAGAGGAGATATCAGCTTCTATTGGTAATGCTGCTTGATGAGGAGATATCAGCTCGTATTCGTAATTCTGCTTCATGAGGAGATATCAGCTTCTATTGGTAATACTGCTTGATGAGGAGATATCAGCTCCTATTGGTAATGCTGCTTGATGAGGAGATATCAACTCCTATTGGTAATGCTGCTAGATGAGGAGATATCAGCTCCTATTGGTAATGCTGCTTGATGACGAGATCTCATCTCCTATTTGTAATACTGCTTGATGAGGAGATATCAGCTCCTATTGGTAATGCTGCTTGATGAGGAGATATCAGCTCCTATTGGTGATGCTGCTAGATGAGGAGATATCCGCTCCTATTGGTAATGCAGCTGGATGAGGAGATATCCGCTCCTATTGGTAATGCAGCTTGATGAGGAGATACCGTCTCCTATTGGCAATGCTGCTTGATGAGGAGATATCAGCTCCTATTGGTAATGCTGCTAGATGAGGAGATATCCGCTCCTATTGGTAATGCAGCTGGATGAGGAGATATCCGCTCCTATTGGTAATGCTGCTGGAGGAGGAGATAGCAGCTCGTATTGGTAATGCAGCTGTATGAGATATCAGCTCCGATTGGTAATGCTGCTTGATGAGGAGATATCAGCTCGTATTGGTAATGCTGCTTGATGAGGAGATATCAGCTTCTTTTTGGTAATACTGCCTGACGAGATTTCAGCTCCTATTGGTAATTCTGCTGAAGAGGAGATATCAGCTTCTATTGGTAATGCTGCTTGATGAGGAGATATCAGCTTCCATTGGTAATGCTGCTTGATGAGGAGATATCAGCTCCTTTTGGTAATGCTGCTTGATGAGGAGATATCAGCTCCTATTGGTAATGCTGCTTGATGACGGGATATCATCTCCTATTTGTAATACTGCTTGATGAGGAGATATCAGCTCCTATTGGTAATGCTGCTGGATGAGGAGATATCAGCTCCTATTTGTAATGCTGCTTGATGAGGAGATATCAGCTCCTATTGGTAATTCTGCTGGATGAGGAGATATCAGCTCCTATTTGTAATGCTGCTTGATGAGGAGATATCATCTCCTATTGGTAATTCTGCTGGATGAGGAGATATCAGCTCCTATTTGTGATGCTGCTTGATGAGGAGATATCAGCTCCTATTGGTAATGCTGCTTGATGAGGAGATATCAGCTCCTATTGGTAATGCTGCTGGATGAGGAGATACCGTCTCCTATTGGTAATGCTGCTTGATGAGGAGATATCAGCCCATATTGGTAATGCTACTTGATGAGGAGATATCAGCTCCTATTGGTAATGCTGCTTGATGAGGAGATATCGGCTCCAATTGGTAATTCTGCTTGATGAGGAGATATCGGCTCCGATTGGTAATTATTCTTGATGAGGATATATCTGCTCCGATTGGTAATGCTTCTTGATGAGGAGATATCAGCTCCTATTGGTAATGCTGCTTGATGAGGAGATATCAGCTCCTATTGGTAATGTTGCTTGATGAGGAGATATCGGCTCCTATTGGTAATTCTGCTTGATGAGGAGATATTGGCTCCGATTGGTAATTATTCTTGATGAGGATATATCTGCTCCTATTGGTAATGCTTCTTGATGAGGAGATATCAGCTCCTATTGGTAATGCTGCTTGATGAGGTGATATCAGCTCCTACTGGTAATGCTGCTTGATGAGGAGATATCAGCTCCAATTGTAAATTCTGCTGGATGAGGTGATATCAGCTCCTATTGGTAATGCTGCTTGATGAGGAGATATCAGCTCCTATTGGTAATGCTGCTTGATGACGAGATATCATCTCCTATTTGTAAAACTGCTTGATGAGGAGATATCAGCTCCTATTGGTAACGCTGCTTGATGAGGAGATATCAGCTCCCATTGGTAATGCTGCTGGATGAGGACATATCAGCTCCTATGGGTAATGCTGCTTGATGAGGAGATATCAGCTCCTATTCGTAATTCAGCTTGATGAGGAGATATCAGCTCGTATTGGTAATACTGCTTGATGAGGAGATATCAGCTTCTATTGGTAATACTGCTTGATAGGAGATATCAGTTCCTATTGTTAATACTGCTTGATGAGGAGATATCAGCTCCTATTGGGAATTCTGCTTGATGAGGAGATATCTGCTCCTATTGATAATGCTGCTTGATGAGGAGATATCAGTTCCTATTTGTAATGCTGCTTGATGAGGAGATATCAGCCCATATTGGTAATTCTGCTTGATGAGGAGATATCAGCTCCTATTGGTAATGCTGCTTGATGAGGAGATATCAGCCCATATTGGTAATGCTGCTTGATGTGGAGATATCAGCTCCCATTGTTAATGCTGCTTGATGAGGAGATATCATCTCCTATTGGTAATGCTTCTTGATGAGGAGATATCAGCTCCTATTGGTAATGCTGCTTGATGAGGAGATATCAGCTCCGATTGGTAATGCTGCTTGATGAGGAGATATCAGCTCCGATTGGTAATGCTGCTTGATGAGGAGATATCAGCTCCTATTGGTAATGCTGCTTGATGAGGAGATATCAGCTCCTATTGGTAATGCTGCTAGATTATGAGATATCAGCTCTTATTCGTAATTCTGCTTGGTGAGGAGATATCAGCTCCTATTGGTAATGCTGCCTGATGAGGAGATATCAGCTCCTATTTGTAATGCTGCTTGATGAGGAGATATCAGCTCCTGTTGGTCATTCTGCTGGATGAGGAGATATCAGCTCCTATTGGTAATGCTGCTTGATGAGGAGATATCAGCTTCCATTGGTAATGCTGCTTGATGAGGAGATATCAGCTCCTTTTGGTAATGCTGCTTGATGAGGAGATATCAGCTCCTATTGGTCATGCTGCGAGATGAGGAGATATCAGCTCCTATTGGTAATGCTGCTTGATGACGGGATATCATCTCCTATTTGTAATACTGCTTGATGAGGAGATATCAGCTCATATTGGAAATGCTGCTTGATGAGGAGATATCAGCTCCTATTGGTAATGCTGCTTGATGAGGAGATATCGGCTCCTATTGGTTATTCTGCTCGATGAGGAGATATCAGCACCTATTGGTAATGCTACTTGATGAGGAGATCTCTGCTCCTATTGGTAATGCTGCTTGATGAGGAGATATCAGCTCCTATTGGTAATGCTGCTTGATGAGGAGATATCAGCTCCTATTGGTACTGCTTCTTATTGAGGAGATATCTGCTCCTATTGGTAATGCTGCTTGATGAGGAGATATCAGCTCCGATTGGTAATTCTGCTGGATGAGGAGATATCAGCTCCTATTGGGAATGCTGCTTGATGAGGAGATATCAGCTCGTATTGGTAATTCTGCTTGATGAGGAGATATCAGCTCCTATTGGTAATTCTGCTTGATGAGATATCAGCTCGTATTGGTAATTCTGCTTGATCAGGAGATATCAACTTGTATTGGTCATGCTGCTTGATGAGGAGATATCAGCTCCTATTGGTAATGCTGCTTGATGAGGAGATATCAGCTCCTATTGGTTATTCTGCTGGATGAGGAGATATCAGCTCCTATTGGTAATGCTGCTTGATGAGGAGATATCAGCTCCTATTGGTTATTCTGCTGGATGAGGAGATATCAGCTCCTATTGGTAATGCTACTTGATGAGGAGATATCAGCACATATTGGTAATGCTGCTTGATGAGGAGATATCAGCTCCTACTGTTAATGCTGCTTGATGAGGAGATATCCGCTCCTATTGGTAATGCAGCTGGATGAGATATCAGCTCCTATTGGTAATACTGCTTGATGAGGAGATATCAGCTCGTATTGGTAATGCTGCATGATGAGGAGATATCAGCTTCTATTGTTAATACTGCCTGACGAGATTTCAGCTCCTATTGGTAATTCTGCTGAAGAGGAGATATCAGCTTCTATTGGTAATGCTGCTTGATGAGGAGATATCAGCTCGTATTCGTAAATCTGCTTGATGAGGAGATATCTTCTTCTATTGGTAATACTGCTTGATGAGGAGATATCAGCTCCTATTGGTAATGCTGCTCGATGAGGAGATATCAGCTCCTATTGGTAATGCTGCTTGATGAGGAGATATCAGCTCCTATTGGTAATGCTGCTCGATGAGGAGATATCCGCTCCTATTGGTAATGCTGCTGGATGAGGAGATAGCAGCTCGTATTGGTAATGCAGCTGGATGAGATATCAGCTCCGATTGGTAATGCTGCTTGATGAGGAGATATCAGCTCGTATTGGTAATGCTGCTTGATGAGGAGATATCAGTTTCTTTTTGGTAATACTGCCTGACGAGATTTCAGCTCCTATTTGTAATTCTGCTGAAGAGGAGATATCAGCTTCTATTGGTAATGCTGCTTGATGAGGAGATATCAGCTCGTATTCGTAATTCTGCTTCATGAGGAGATATCAGCTTCTATTGGTAATACTGCTTGATGAGGAGATATCAGCTCCTATTGGTAATGCTGCTTGATGAGGAGATATCAACTCCTATTGGTAATGCTGCTAGATGAGGAGATATCAGCTCCTATTGGTAATGCTGCTTGATGACGAGATCTCATCTCCTATTTGTAATACTGCTTGATGAGGAGATATCAGCTCCTATTGGTAATGCTGATTGATGAGGAGATATCAGCTCCTATTGGTGATGCTGCTAGATGAGGAGATATCCGCTCCTATTGGTAATGCAGCTGGATGAGGAGATATCCGCTCCTATTGGTAATGCAGCTTGATGAGGAGATACCGTCTCCTATTGGCAATGCTGCTTGATGAGGAGATATCAGCTCCTATTGGTAATGCTGCTAGATGAGGAGATATCCGCTCCTATTGGTAATGCAGCTGGATGAGGAGATATCCGCTCCTATTGGTAATGCTGCTGGAGGAGGAGATAGCAGCTCGTATTGGTAATGCAGCTGTATGAGATATCAGCTCCGATTGGTAATGCTGCTTGATGAGGAGATATCAGCTCGTATTGGTAATGCTGCTTGATGAGGAGATATCAGCTTCTTTTTGGTAATACTGCCTGACGAGATTTCAGCTCCTATTGGTAATTCTGCTGAAGAGGAGATATCAGCTTCTATTGGTAATGCTGCTTGATGAGGAGATATCAGCTTCCATTGGTAATGCTGCTTGATGAGGAGATATCAGCTCCTTTTGGTAATGCTGCTTGATGAGGAGATATCAGCTCCTATTGGTAATGCTGCTTGATGACGGGATATCATCTCCTATTTGTAATACTGCTTGATGAGGAGATATCAGCTCCTATTGGTAATGCTGCTGGATGAGGAGATATCAGCTCCTATTTGTAATGCTGCTTGATGAGGAGATATCAGCTCCTATTGGTAATTCTGCTGGATGAGGAGATATCAGCTCCTATTTGTAATGCTGCTTGATGAGGAGATATCATCTCCTATTGGTAATTCTGCTGGATGAGGAGATATCAGCTCCTATTTGTGATGCTGCTTGATGAGGAGATATCAGCTCCTATTGGTAATGCTGCTTGATGAGGAGATATCAGCTCCTATTGGTAATGCTGCTGGATGAGGAGATACCGTCTCCTATTGGTAATGCTGCTTGATGAGGAGATATCAGCCCATATTGGTAATGCTACTTGATGAGGAGATATCAGCTCCTATTGGTAATGCTGCTTGATGAGGAGATATCGGCTCCAATTGGTAATTCTGCTTGATGAGGAGATATCGGCTCCGATTGGTAATTATTCTTGATGAGGATATATCTGCTCCGATTGGTAATGCTTCTTGATGAGGAGATATCAGCTCCTATTGGTAATGCTGCTTGATGAGGAGATATCAGCTCCTATTGGTAATGTTGCTTGATGAGGAGATATCGGCTCCTATTGGTAATTCTGCTTGATGAGGAGATATCGGCTCCGATTGGTAATTATTCTTGATGAGGATATATCTGCTCCTATTGGTAATGCTTCTTGATGAGGAGATATCAGCTCCTATTGGTAATGCTGCTTGATGAGGTGATATCAGCTCCTACTGGTAATGCTGCTTGATGAGGAGATATCAGCTCCAATTGTAAATTCTGCTGGATGAGGTGATATCAGCTCCTATTGGTAATGCTGCTTGATGAGGAGATATCAGCTCCTATTGGTAATGCTGCTTGATGACGAGATATCATCTCCTATTTGTAAAACTGCTTGATGAGGAGATATCAGCTCCTATTGGTAACGCTGCTTGATGAGGAGATATCAGCTCCCATTGGTAATGCTGCTGGATGAGGACATATCAGCTCCTATGGGTAATGCTGCTTGATGAGGAGATATCAGCTCCTATTCGTAATTCAGCTTGATGAGGAGATATCAGCTCGTATTGGTAATACTGCTTGATGAGGAGATATCAGCTTCTATTGGTAATACTGCTTGATAGGAGATATCAGTTCCTATTGTTAATACTGCTTGATGAGGAGATATCAGCTCCTATTGGGAATTCTGCTTGATGAGGAGATATCTGCTCCTATTGATAATGCTGCTTGATGAGGAGATATCAGTTCCTATTTGTAATGCTGCTTGATGAGGAGATATCAGCCCATATTGGTAATTCTGCTTGATGAGGAGATATCAGCTCCTATTGGTAATGCTGCTTGATGAGGAGATATCAGCCCATATTGGTAATGCTGCTTGATGTGGAGATATCAGCTCCCATTGTTAATGCTGCTTGATGAGGAGATATCATCTCCTATTGGTAATGCTTCTTGATGAGGAGATATCAGCTCCTATTGGTAATGCTGCTTGATGAGGAGATATCAGCTCCGATTGGTAATGCTGCTTGATGAGGAGATATCAGCTCCGATTGGTAATGCTGCTTGATGAGGAGATATCAGCTCCTATTGGTAATGCTGCTTGATGAGGAGATATCAGCTCCTATTGGTAATGCTGCTAGATTATGAGATATCAGCTCTTATTCGTAATTCTGCTTGATGAGGAGATATCAGCTCCTATTGGTAATGCTGCCTGATGAGGAGATATCAGCTCCTATTTGTAATGCTGCTTGATGAGGAGATATCAGCTCCTGTTGGTCATTCTGCTGGATGAGGAGATATCAGCTCCTATTGGTAATGCTGCTTGATGAGGAGATATCAGCTCCTATTTGCAATGCTGCTTGATGAGGAGATATCAGCTCCTATTGGTAATGCTTCTTGATGAGGAGATATCAGCTCCTATTGGTAATGCTGCTTGATGAGGAGATACCGTCTACTATTGGTAATGCTGCTTGATGAGGAGATATCAGCCCATATTGGTAATGCTTCTTGATGAGCAGATATCAGCTCCTATTGGTAATGCTGCTTGATGAGGAGATATCAGCTCCTATTTGTAATGCTGCTTGATGAGGAGATATCAGCTCCTATTGGTAATGCTGCTTGATGAGGTGATATCAGCTCCTATTGGTAATGCTGCTTGATGACGAGATATCAGCTCCTATTGGTAATGCTGCTTGATGACAAGATATCATCTCCTATTGGTAATACTGCTGGATGAGGAGATAACAGCTCTTATTGGTAATGCTGCTTGATGAGGAGATATCAGCTCCTATTGGTAATGCTGCTTGATGAGTAGATATCAGCTCCAATTGCTAATTCTGCTGGATGACAAGATATCATCTCCTATTGGTAATACTGCTTGATGACAAGATATCATCTCCTATTGGTAATACTGCTGGATGAGGAGATATCAGCTCCTATTGGTAATGCTGCTTGATGAGGAGATATCAGCTCCTATTGGGAATTCTGCTTGATGAGGAGATATCTGCTCCTATTGATAATGCTGCTTGATGAGGAGATATCAGTTCCTATTTGTAATGCTGCTTGATGAGGAGATATCAGCCCATATTGGTAATTCTGCTTGATGAGGAGATATCAGCTCCTATTGGTAATGCTGCTTGATGAGGAGATATCAGCCCATATTGGTAATGCTGCTTGATGTGGAGATATCAGCTCCCATTGTTAATGCTGCTTGATGAGGAGATATCATCTCCTATTGGTAATGCTTCTTGATGAGGAGATATCAGCTCCTATTGGTAATGCTGCTTGATGAGGAGATATCAGCTCCGATTGGTAATGCTGCTTGATGAGGAGATATCAGCTCCGATTGGTAATGCTGCTTGATGAGGAGATATCAGCTCCTATTGGTAATGCTGCTTGATGAGGAGATATCAGCTCCTATTGGTAATGCTGCTAGATTATGAGATATCAGCTCTTATTCGTAATTCTGCTTGATGAGGAGATATCAGCTCCTATTGGTAATGCTGCCTGATGAGGAGATATCAGCTCCTATTTGTAATGCTGCTTGATGAGGAGATATCAGCTCCTGTTGGTCATTCTGCTGGATGAGGAGATATCAGCTCCTATTGGTAATGCTGCTTGATGAGGAGATATCAGCTCCTATTTGCAATGCTGCTTGATGAGGAGATATCAGCTCCTATTGGTAATGCTTCTTGATGAGGAGATATCAGCTCCTATTGGTAATGCTGCTTGATGAGGAGATACCGTCTACTATTGGTAATGCTGCTTGATGAGGAGATATCAGCCCATATTGGTAATGCTTCTTGATGAGCAGATATCAGCTCCTATTGGTAATGCTGCTTGATGAGGAGATATCAGCTCCTATTTGTAATGCTGCTTGATGAGGAGATATCAGCTCCTATTGGTAATGCTGCTTGATGAGGTGATATCAGCTCCTATTGGTAATGCTGCTTGATGACGAGATATCAGCTCCTATTGGTAATGCTGCTTGATGACAAGATATCATCTCCTATTGGTAATACTGCTGGATGAGGAGATATCAGCTCTTATTGGTAATGCTGCTTGATGAGGAGATATCAGCTCCTATTGGTAATGCTGCTTGATGAGTAGATATCAGCTCCAATTGCTAATTCTGCTGGATGACAAGATATCATCTCCTATTGGTAATACTGCTTGATGACAAGATATCATCTCCTATTGGTAATACTGCTGGATGAGGAGATATCAGCTCCTATTGGTAATGCTGCTTGATGAGGAGATATCAGCTCCTATTGGTAATTCTGCTTGATGAGGAGATATCAGCTCCTATTGGTAATGCTTCTTGATGAGAAGATATCAGCTGCTATTGGTCATTCTGCTTGATGAGTAGATAGCAGCTTCTTTTGGTAATGCTGCTTGATGAGGAGATATCTGCTCCTATTGGTAATGCTTCTTGATGAGGAGATATCTGCTCCTATTGGTAATGCTGCTTGATGAGGAGATATCAGCTCCTATTGGTAATGCTGCTTGATGAGGAGATATCAGCTCCTATTGGTAATGCTGCTTGATGAGGAGATATCAGCTCCAATTGATAATTCTGCTGGATGAGGACATATCAGCTCCTATTGGTAATTCTGCTGGATGAGGAGATATCAGCTCCTAATGCTGCTTGATGAGGAGATATCAGCTCCTGTTGGTAATGCTCCTTGATGAGGAGATATCAGCTCCAAATGGTAATTCTGCTGGATGAGGAGATATCAGCTCCTATTGGTAATGCTGCTTGATGAGGAGATATCAGCTCCTATTGGTAATGCTGCTTGATGAGGAGATATCAGCTCCTATTGGTAATGCTGTTTGATGAGGAGATATCAGCTCCAATTGGTAATTCTGCTGGATGAGGCGATATCAGCTCCAATTGGTAATTCTGCTGGATGAGGCGATATCAGCTCCAATTGGTAATGCTGCTTGATGAGGAGATATCAGCTCCAATTGGTCATTCTGCTGGATGAGGAGATCACAGCTCCTATTGGTAATGCTGCTTGATGAGGAGATATCAGCTAATACTGGTAATGCTGCTTGATGAGGAGATATCAGCTCCAATTGGTAATTCTGATGGATGAAGAGATCACAGCTCCGATTGGTAATGCTGCTTGATGAGGAGATATCAGCTCCTATTGGTAATGCTTCTTGATGAGGAGATATCAGCTCCTATTGGTCATGCTGCTGGATGAGGAGATGTCAGCTCCTGTTGGTAATGCTGCTGGATGAGGAGATTTCAGCTCGTATTGGTAATGCTGCTGAAACATTTGGAAAGTTTCATACAAGAGTCTGGATAAACCCTAAACTCTCAATTGCCACACGATTAAGAATCTATAATGCTTGTGTATTAAGAATCCTGCTGCATGGCACTGGAACTTGGTCTACATATTAGAATCAGGAAAAGATATTGAATTCATTTCAGATGCATTGCTTGTGAATGATCCTTGGAATGCATTGGAAGCATAGAGCCCCCAATGCAGAAGTACTGAAGCTTTCTAATTTGGAAAGTATCACAGCAATGTTTAAGCAATGTCAAATACAATGGCTGAAAGAATGGATGATGGTCGACTACCAAAGGTTGCACCTCATGGAGGACATGACGGTGTCAGTAGGCCCGTTGGGTGGCCACTATTAAGATACAAGATCTCATTCAAGCCTAACATCATTTCAAGCCAGATTGACTTAAATAGCTGGGAACAGCCTGCAGATGACCGTACCACTTGGAGCCAAAGTCTCCACACTGCAGCACAGAAATCTGAAGGCGGCTTTCTTCAGATTGTTACAGTAAAGGAGCAATTGGTAGTAGCAAATTACAACCTCTGCTGCCTCCATTGCAACTGAAAATGCCTTGCGTGAATTGGACTGCACTCTCACCTGAAGACTTAGAACAGATGAGCAGTAGATATGAATCACCAGCAACTGTGTAAAGCCAAACAGAGAAGACTATTTGATTCAGACTATAAACAGATTTTGATCCATATTGTGAGCAGACTGTTTGATCCAGATTGTGAGAAGATTATTTGATCCAGATTGTGGCAATTCCTTTTCCTATGTTATGCTATATATGCAAGTTGTTGTTGTTGATACACTGATGTCAAACACATGTGTAAGTCTGCTGTCACCAATCTTGTTCCATAAATGTCATCACTCGTTGAGGCTATTGCATTCATCATTCAGCAGTGCCACTGGTGACACAATACAAAGAGGCCTCAAATGTAACATTTCCATCCTTGTCTTTAAATCCCTCCATGGCTTCACCCTCGCTATCTCTGTAATCTCCAGCATTGCAATGCTGAGATCTCTGTGCTCCTTCAATTTTGGCTTTATGCAAATCTCTGATTTGAATCGTTCCATCGTGGTTGTGCTTTCAGCTCTCTAAGCACTAAGCTCCGAATTCCGTCCCTAAACCTTTCCACCTCTCGACCCCTTTCTCTTTTTTTAGGTGCTCCTGCGAATCTCCCTTTTGACTAAGCTTTCGGTGATCTTTCTCTTTATTTGATTTGCTGTCAAATTTTGATTGATAACATTCCTGTTAAGCATCTCTTGCATGTTACAACATGAAAGATGCTATATAAATGCAAGTTGTTGTTTTGGCCAGAGATCATAGTGAATTCAGTACACTCATAAGGAATGGAGATTTGCCTCACAGCATTCATGCTTTCTCCTCTTGGATTCTGAAGATAGCTTTTCCAGAGAGAATTGAATATGACCTGCACAGAATGGGTGTCATTCAAAGCTGCCAGCCCTTGCTTGATTAGCAGATCAAACTAGTCTGAGGATCAACAGCAAAGAGAATCTACAAGCAGTGCAAGTGGGGCTGGCATGTGTCAGCCATCTTAAGGTTTCTGTAGCCAAGTCAAATATGCCATACCTTTTAATTCACACAGGAAAGAAAAGGATGGTTTCAGCCCAAGAAAGACCCACTAACACATCCCCATCACTAAACGTACACCACAGAGGCTAAGATACAATCTGCGAGCAGGGTAGATGATATGTGCTAGTTGAAAATATGCATTGCTCTCCTTTTACACCCAAGAAACTAGGCTTAGTAATTTAACATTGTCCCAGTGGACATCTAAAACAGGCACTAGGCTTTTTAAATATGTAAAGTAGGGCCTAAAGCCTGTTAATGGAGCCCTTGAGAAATTAATTTCAGCACTTGCCCCAGCCAGGATCCTTCAGCAACACTGCAGCCATCAGCCAGCTAGTGAAAAATTATTTTTATTTAAAATACAACTTTTCTTTGGAGCCAAGAAGAGCAAGTGCTCTCCCTCCTGTGTCCCACCCCACCTCTGACTCCATAGGGGTCACAACCCTCTTCCCCACCCTCTGGTTTAGTGAGGCAAGTGGCCTGAGATTGAAGGCTTTGCACTGTGTGAGTTCCTTGTGTAGGTGTGACCAGTGCCGTGAGTCCCCCTAGTGTGTTGATGAGACCCAAAGACCAGCTTCCATAGATCCTTGGGCCTCTGGGTGCAGAAACAAGCCCAGACCAAAATCTATGCCTGCATCTAGCCCATTCCTTAACTGCCATGGGAATGCTCGTCGCAGGCAAGGAAGAAAATGTTTGATTCCTTAACGTTGACATACTTCACCTTCATTCGCACATAATTCATCAAAAGGAGAGAAAATAAAGGATGGAGTCATGTTTCAATCAAACTCTCATCTGCTGCTGAAAACCTCATCCATGTCCTGGTGAAATCGGGAATCAGCTATTCAATGTTCTCTTGATTGGCCTTCCATCGTTCACTGTCCATAAACTTCATCTCATCCAACACTCTGCTGCCCATATCTTATCCTATTCACTTCTATTCTCATTGACCTACATTGATTTCTGGACCCAGCATGTCGAATTTAATTCTCGCCTTTGTGTTTAAATCCCTCCACTGCCTGAACCATCCCCATCGCTGTAACCTCCTACAGCCATATAGCCTCCGCCCTGAACTCTCCATAATTTGACCTGCCCTCTTGCTCATCTCCCCTCCCTTCGCAGAGACAATATCCTTGCAACTCCTCTCTCTACCTCTTTGACCAGATTTTTCCTCACTCCTCATCCTAAATTCTCCTTCCTCGGCTCAGCATCCATATTTTTGCTTGTGCCTCTGTGAAGACCCTTGATGTCATCATGACTCAATCATAGCACACTTGCCTCTGTGTCAGATGGCTGTGGGTTCAGGTGCCACTCCAGAGAGATAAGCACACAATCTAGACTGACACTTCAGTGCAGTACTGAAGGAGTGCGCATTGTCAGTTGTGTTATCTTTTGGCTGAGACTTTAAACTGAGGTCCCGTCTGCCCTGTCAAGTGGATATAGAGATCCCCGGGATTACTTTGAAGAGCAGCAGTGGAGTTCTCCCTGGTGTGCTGCCAAGATTTATCCTTCAACCAAAATCATTAAAAACAGATCAGCTGACCTTTATCAGGAGCTGTTTCTGGAAGTTTGCTGAGCATAAATTGGCTGCCGTGCTTCCTACATTTCAACAGTGGCAACAATTCAAAAGTACTTCATTGGCTGTAAAGTACTTTGAGATGTCCTGAGATTGTGAGAAGTAGTGTATAAAAGCAAGTCTTTACTTCATGTATTTTTTTTCTCAAAGGTGCTATATGAATGCAAGTTGTTTTTGTGGAGGTAAAATTGCTACAAAGGAGTGATCAGACTAAATATTCCAGAAGAGAATTCCTCTTCGAAATAAAAAAGGGACATGTGTAATTATCTACCCAGGGAATCAGCGAGTTACTGGCACCAATGGGACTCCAGCCCCTAAAGAAAGGAAAGACACCCATAGAAACTGAAAGAGAATAGAAACACTTCTCTCAGAAAACATATTACTAATTTTAGAATTGGGACAAGAAAGGTCAAATTTAGAACATTTTCATTGTCGAATCTTCTATGTTTTAAATGAGATTACTTCATCAGATTCTATCACCATTGGCAGCTTGTTCACAGAAACAGGATACTGATGTATTTTTCTGCTATGTCAGACACAAGTTTTATATCAACGTGCAACTCCAGAGATTAATTTACCAGCTCTTTCAATAAAAATGGGTTTTGTTATTATTCTTTCTGAAGACAATTTGAAAAGTTGGATTAGTTCGAGGAGAGGGGTGGCGACTACTTGTCATTCCACGGGAGGAATTTTATGGAGGTGACAGGGTCTCGGCTGCTAGCTGGAGAGCTGGATAGAGATCTGCATTGCCTTATTTGGGGAAAGCCTACGGTATTTCCCAGGACCAGGACCCCAGGGGCGGGAAGTCCCACCTGCTGAGAGCTGCTGACCAAATAGAGGCTGGCAGCTCTTTTGCTCGGCAGTGGCTGCTCTGGAACAGCACCCACCAGAGACCCAGGATCGTGGTAAGTGATGGTGTGAGGGGTTTCATGAGGTGGAGGTCATGGGGAAAGGAGGTGTAGGGGTTTCGGCAGCAAGGGCAGGGGGTACTCTCAACGAACCCCCTTTTCCCAATTCTGGGTCCCTCAGTCAGACACTGAGTGCCTTGGAATGAGCCCCCCCACACCCCATCTCGGGGAGACCACAAGCAATCCTGCATGGATTTGTGTACCATACTCCCTGCATGGCGACAGGCCCACCCGCCGCTGGATTAATCTCCTCATAAAAACATAGAAAGACTTACTGCGCAGGAGACCACTCAGCCCATCTTGCCTATGCTGGCCATAAAAGAACTCTTCAGCCGAATCCCACTTTCCAACTCTTGATCTTTTACTCCTGTATGTTACAGCACTTGAAGTAAATATCAAGTGTTTTTTAACTGTGATGAGGGTTTCTACCTCTACCATCCTTTGAGACACTGAGTTTCAGATCCCTATCATCCCCTGGGTGAAAACATTTCTCCTCAATTCTCCTCTAATCTTTGCACCAATTAGTTTAAATCTATTCCCCCTGGTTATTGACCACTCTGCAAACAGAAATAGGAACTTCCTATCCACTCTATCTAGGCCCTTATAACTTTATACACCTCAAATAAGTCTCCACTCAGGCTCCTCTATTCCAAAGAAAACAAGCCCAGCCTATCCAATCTTTCCTCAAAACTAAAATCCTCCATTCCTGACAACATCCTCGTAAATCTCCTTTGTAACCTCCCCAGTGAGATATCATCCTTCCTGCAATGTGGTGACCAGAACTGCACGCAGTACTCCAGTTACAGCCTAGCTAGTGTTTGCACCGTTCTAGCATAGCCTCGCTGCTTTTATACTTTAGGCCTAGGCCTGAATGAGCAAACGTTTGCTGGGATCCACTTTCCAAGGTGCCAAATTTCATATAATTAAAAAAGAAAATGCTGTAAATACTCAGCATGTCTGGTAGCATCTGTGGAAAGAGAAATAGGGTTAAGCCCTTGTCAGAACTGGGAGTACTTGGAGATGTAACAGGATTTAAGCAAGTACAGAGGCAGGGAAAGGAGGCTTACAAAAGGGAAGATCTGTGATTCGGGTGCAACGTATGAGATGATGGTGTAAGGCCAAAAGGGAATGATAGTGGACAAGTAAAGAAACAAAAGATGGGTTTAGAGGAGGTGCAAATGTGAAAATTAGAATCATCACCAATAGCTACCATCCAAAAACAAAAAAAAGCACAAATAGAAAAAAATCAGTGCAGAGATTATGACCTGAAATTGTTGAACTCAGTGTTGAGTGGGTAAGGTTGTAAAATAGCTAATCAACTGATGAGGTGCTGTTCAATGTTCCCTTTAAAATTGAGTTGCTGTGCGAGGCCCCTATAAATGTATAAATTACTTTGCGTGGCCACACACTGCGCAGTTTAACAGGAGCATTGCCGTTGTACCTCGCACTTATGGTGACTGAGGAGTGGAGCAGGATATCGCGGAGGTAATGGTCCCTTCAGAATGCTCAAAAGGAAGAGAGGGGAGGGTGTATTTGGTGCTGTCATCATGCTGGCAAAGGGTTATCTGTTAAATGTGGAGGTCTATCACGGCCTATCTGCATTAAATTGCATCTGCCACTTGTTCACCCATTCCAACCAGCCTGTCCATATCCTCTTGAAGTTTATCACTATCCTCAGCACAGTTCACAATACTTCCAGGTTTTGTGCCATCTGCAAATTTTGTAATTATTCCCTGTACACCCAAGTTAGGTCAATAATATATATCAAAAAAGCAGGGGTCCAAACACCGACACTGGGGAACCCCACTGTATCCCTTCGTCCAGTCCGAGAAACAACTGTTCACAACTACTCTCTGTCACTCAGCCAGCTTTGCATCCTACTGTCACTGTCTCTTTTATTCCATTGGCATTAACTTTGCTGACAAACCTGTTATGTGGCACTTTTCAAATGCCTTTTGGAAGGCCATGTACACCACATTAACCATGTTACGCTCATCAACCCTCTCTGTTACCTCATCAAAGAACTCAAGCATTGCGGGGAGTATTCCTGATATTCCAAATGGTGCTCTCGACTGATCCCCAAGCTCCGTCTCATACACACACTCTCTCAAACACACACACACACCACACACACACACACACACACAATGACCCTCTCACACCCTCACACACACAATGACCCTCTCTCACACACACACACACACACACACACACACACAATGACCTTCTCACACCCTCACACACACAATGACCCTCTCACACCCTCACACACACAATGACCTTCTCACACCCTCACACACACAATGACCCTCTCACACCCTCACACACACAATGACCTTCTCACACCCTCACACACACAATGACCCTCTCACACCCTCACACATACAATGACCCTCTCACACCCTCACACACACAATGACCTTCTCACACCCTCACACACAATGACCCTCTCACACCCTCACACATACAATGACCTTCTCACACCCTCACACACACAATGACCCTCTCACACCCTCACACACACACAGATCTCACACACTCAGACATACATACACACATAGGGCTGAATTTACTTGGGACACAGAAGGCCCACAGCCAGGGCCAAAAGCAGGAGGCGATCCCACTGCAGGACTCAGGTGGCATATTGCCAGCAGGGGCCAATTACGAGGCCGCTGCCGGGAGTGGAGTCCAATTAAGGAGGACGGCCTGCCTTGAAGAGCTGCCAGCCCTCTGATTGGGCCCAAAAAGAGGGGTGGTAGGTCAGCAGCTATAGCAGTGCCACCACAAGCAGTGGCCATTACTGAGACTGCTGCTGAAGGGTAAGGGCACCTCAATGGCCGCATGCCCTTGAATAGAGTTCAGGTAGGCTGCAGGAAGCCTGGTCTTGGCAGCAAGGCCCCAGCAGTCGGTGTGGGAGTGTCATGGATCACCTGCAGCACCGTTGCCATGGGGGCAGTCATTACTGCTGGGTGGCCCCTCTGTGGGCCATGGATTGCCCAGAAAGGATACCCCACACAGAGCCCACTGGGAGGTTGCCAGGTTTCACTGGGCAGTCTCCCCAAGCGGCGACATGCCCTCTCGAAGTGGGCAAAATGCCCGTGTAGGCAGGAAGTGGCCCTTGATTGGCCATTTAAGCGGCTCAAATGGCCACCCGGCAGGCGGCTGAACTGCCAACTTTGCCACCTGCGGCAATATGGCTTGAAAGCAGGAAGACACCAGGCTTTCCACCCGACACCTGTCCTACCATTTTGCCAGCCCACCTACCACCCAGTCCATCGCCAAAGGACCCAAAAAATTCTAGCCACACTTTGTCTTGCATGCACACTTTCTCTCAGAGACACTCTCAAACACTATTTCTCATACACACACTCTCACAGAAACACACTCTCACAAACAGGGCTGAATTTTATAGACCACCGCCGCCCCCCCCCCCCAAACCCAGCCCCCGGAGATGTGCTAGGAGGTGGGGGGGGGGGGGGGGGGTGGGCGGGGGTGCGGTCGATAGAAAAGCAACAGGAGGCTGGAGGGTGGGTGGCAGAGGGCCCATTGCTTTCCTGTTGCACCGCAAATTTGTCAGGGGTGGGATAGGCCGAAGACGGCCCTCCCACTCAGAGATCATTTGGCGACCTTAAAAGGCCTATTAACAGCCACTTAAGGGCCTCTTCTCCCTGCTCCTGGCATTATGCCAGTGGTGGGGGGGGGGGGGTGCCTCCACCATGTGGGAACATCATCCAGTAGAATGAGACAATCTCCCTGCTAGCTTGGGGGGACCTTCTTCACTGGGCAATCTGTGGCCCACGGAGGGCTCCCACCAGCAAACAAAACTCCCCTCCCCCTATGTTCAACACGTACCTTCACCACCACCCAGCCCCCCCCACCTCCTCATTGGGACCTGCCAGACTGGCCCCAACGACCCCACCTCACTTACCTAAGGTTTGGGGTTCCAGTGCCAGGTCTGGATCCAAGGCCCTTGCAGTACCAGCAGTGGCCACCGCTCCCGGTGGCACTGCCAAACTACAGATCGGCCGGCCCTGTGATTGACTGGCAGCTCGTCGAGGCAGCAACCCTGTCTTTAAAGGGACGGGGATCCTGGCGCCAGGCTGTTATTTGGACTGTCACCGCAGAATTATGATGTCCACTATTGAACTGACCCAGACAGCCAGGCGGAGACGGCTATCGGCTTTAGGGCCATCGCTGGATTCCCCAGGTGCAGGCTGTGATTGGTGGCATGCGTGTGGCCATCAAGGCTCCCACCAACCAGCCAACAACAGGAAGGGCTACTGATCTTTCCATTCCATCAATGTACAATTGGTTAGCAACCACCGAAAGCCGATTCAGCAGGTGTGTGCATAATTCCTTTGATTCCATAGATGAGGGGTTTGTCTTATGAAGAGAGATTAAGTAGTTTAGGCCTTTACTCTCTCGAGTTTAGAAGAATGAGAGGAGATCTAATTGAGGTATATAAGATGATTAAGGGGATTGACAGAGTAGGTGTAGAGAGGATGTTTCCTCTGGTGGGGCAATCTAGAACAAGAGGTCATAGTTTTAGGATAAGGGGTAGCAGATTTAAAACAGAGATGAGGAGAAATCACTTCTCTCAAAGAGTCATGAGTCTGTGGAATTCACTATCCAGAGTGCGGTGGATGCCAGGACATTGAGTAAATTTAAGGAGGAGATAGACAGATTTTTAATTAGTAATGGGTTGAAGGGTTATGAAGAACGGGCAGGAAAGTGGAGTTGAGGCCGAGATGAGATCAGCCATGATTGTATTGAATGGTAGAGCAGGCTCGAGGGGCTGAATTGCCTACTCCTGCTCCTAGTTCTTATGCTCTTATGTTCCTGAGAAGCAGCCATGACTCCTATATACTCCGGCAGTCCCAAGTGCCGGAGCTGTTCCGCCTCCCTGTGCATCTTCAGGATGGATTCTTGGGTCAAGGGCTACCCACTGAAGGCATGGCTACTCACGACTGTGAGGAACCCTTGCACTGGAGCAGATGAAAGTTACAATACCTGCCACGAGTCCACCCGAGGGACCATTGGGCTGCTGAAGATGCGATTCTGATGCCTAGATCTCTCCAGCAGACCCCTTCAATAGATCCAAGCGAGGGTGGTCTGCTGTGCTCTAGACAACCTAGCAGTGCAGGGGGTGGGGTTGTAGGTCTTGAATATTGAGGACATCATCGATCGCCACTCCTCGTCCAATGAGGAACATGTGGAGGAGGCTGCTGAGCAGGCAGCACAATATGAGCAACCTCTTGGACCAGAGGTAAGGTGAAAAGAGAAACGCTCAAGGGAGCTCAGGACAATCTCAGACACACCCCTTTGTTGCGATCCTGATACCCTTTCACAGTCAGTGCAATAAAGCCTCACCTTTATGCGGATATACCTCACAAGGCATTGACAAAGCTGAGCAGCTGACCAGATGTGGCCCACTCCAACAATGGCAGACCAGTGAGGGAGTAAGGCTGTCCATGAGATCTAACAAGGTAGCAAGAATTGAAAGAATGACCAACAGCAGTGTCTCTGACATTTATTGAGTGGCACAGCAAAATAAAGCCTTAACATGCACAAAATCCAAACACTCATGAACCCCAAGTGCACCCAGCTGCTCTTCTTAATTCTCTTACATGTGCTCCTACGTGGTGCTCCCCCCGTGCTTGCGATGACCTTGGGGCGGGTTCCTGATTCTCCTGCCCCTGGCTTGGGATGACCTTGGGGTCCTCTGGCGGCCTGAGGCCTGGACAGCTCGGGCTTGCTGAGGAGCTCCTGCACATTGGGTGCTCATTGCGGATACTGGAGGTGCTGAGGTCACTGACAGAGGGGCTGTGGAGCCGCTGTCCACATTCTGAGAGTCCTCAGAGAAGATCCCAGAAGCAGAAGGCAGCCGCACATCCTCTCTTGCAAGGCACACTTGTACCTCTCTGTTCACCTGAGCGCCAGGGGGACCTGGTGGAGATTCCAGGCACCTTGCACCCCTCTCATATTGCCAATGTTTCATAGAACTCATGAACAAGGCCACGAGGTGCAGGTCTGCGCACATCTCCAGCATGCACTGAGTGATCTGCTGAATCAGGCTCTCCATGAGGGTCACCAACTATCGATGGAAGAAGCCATGTAGGCACACACCTGAGACATGGGAGTACCTGGCCTAGATGGACTCTTACATCATCTGCATACGGGTGTGCATGGCCTCTGGAAGCTCAACCAGCTGTTCCCTCTCCTCTTGCTGAAACTGCAGCAGGCGCCATGTTGCTGACTCCACAGGCATGTGATCAGCCTGGGGCTCGCATGAGCCTGGCCTCCCACAGTCCTCCGACTGTCAGTGGTCTCAGCTGTCACAGTCTCCGTCAGCTGCTTGGACGCATCTGTGATCTGCTCACCAGGTTGTGACCTTGAATCTAATCACGAATATATACCCATCAACGTGAGAGTATCTGCACTGGTGGAGAGCGCAGGGGAATGATGTGGTTCTGCACCCTCTGAGGATCCCTCCTCCTCCTCAGAGGTGGCTGACTGGACCCCTGGTCTCTTGAGCTCTGTGTCCTTTGGGTTGACTCTGGCCTTATGAGAGAACATAAACATTGAAGGGTTAAGGGCTTCCCATTTCTTCATCCCAGCTCTACCTGATGTAGAGCTCCATGTGTCCAGTGGTTGACACACGAGCTCTATGCCTCATATGTGGGCCAGATACACCCTTGTGCCCCGACACTCGTTCACTCATTCTCCTGTGTTGACACTCCTGTTCTGCCATGAGCAATCCCGCAGTCGTCCTGAGATCCAGCCAGTTCCAAGACCTTCTCCACCATCGGAGTCAGGATACACGGATCAGGGGGGCCTCCACCAGTCTTGGCCCTCTCTTTATTGTTGCGTGCCCATTTCTCCTGCAACTGGAAGGAGGAAAAGGCTTAGTTTCCCCATGAAGACTGGCACAACACCTGCTGGTGGCAGCTCTTTGGTCCATGATGGGGGCTCAGAAATGCCTCCTCCATGCGTCTGCTCTTGAGGCACTTTGTTGAAGTGAGCAGAGATAGATGGCTGCCTCTCGCCGAAGTGCAACCATACATCTAACAGGACCTGTTGCTGCCTGTGCCACTGACTGGATGGTCAGTCCCTCGCCACTAAATGCACCCTCTCACGTTGCCACCTGTAAGCTCCAAAGAGGAAAGCAGTATGGAGAACTCACCTTGGCGGAACGAAGGAGGTCATTGATGTGTTTGCAGCACCGCACCCAGGTTTGGAGTAAAAGCAAAATACTGCGGATGCTGGAAATCTGAAACAAAAACAAGAAATGCCGGAATCACTCAGCAGGTCTGGCAGCATCTGTGGAAAGAGAAGCAGAGTTAACGTTTCGGGTCAGTGACCCTTCTTCGGAACTGACAAATATTAGAAAAGTCACAGATTATAAACAAGTGAGGTGGGGGTGGGGCAAGAGATAACAAAGGAGAAGGTGCAGATTGGACCAGGCCACATAGCTGACCAAAAGGTCACGGAGCAAAGGCAAACAATATGTTAATGGTGTGTTGAAAGACAAAGCATTAGTACAGATTAGGTGTGAATACACTGAATATTGAACAGCAGCAAGTGCAAACCTGAAGAAAAACAACCTGAAAAAAACAGTGGGTAAGCAAACTGAACAAACTAAGATGAAATGAAATAAATGCAAAAAAAGATTGTAAAAAATGTAAAAAGGAGTTTGGAGTGTGTCCCCATGGCTGCTAACCTCCTATGCAATCTCCGTCCAGGCTTGTTTGGTCAGGTGGGCTGGTCTCTTCTTCCTGTCTCTTGGGAAGAGAATCTCCTGCCATTCCCCTGCAGCCTGGAGGAGAACCTGCAGGAAGGCATTCCAAAACCGTGGGGCCACCTGGTATTTTCCCTCTGCCATGGTTGCAGTCAGGTTCAGATCCGCTCCTTCGGGGTCTTCTGCAATGCTGGTCAGGCAAGTGCTTCAAACAAGGCAGCAGTGAATGCAGGGCTGACAGCCCTTTAAATATGGCACCAGTACCTGCCATGAGTCAGCTGACACCACCTTTAGCACCTCATTGCCCGCCCCTGCTCTTTAACTGTACCAACCCCATGCCTTGCCTCAGAAAATTGGCCAGTCACCGCGTGATCGTGGGACCTGTGGCCTCCGAATGAAATTTTGGCCACTTTCTCACATATTCATAATCTCTCAAATGCTCACACAGACACAATGTAACATTCACAATCTCGCATACACACACTGGTCGGAATTTTACCTTCAAAATGTAGATGTCATTGAAGGCAATGTGGGGCCAAAAAAATGGTCCATGTTGGCTTGGGCCCCCGATGGCATCATGCCTGAACGCCATTTTATATGTGGTGGACAGCAGGCAAGATGGGGTCTCTGCTCACCCTCTGATAAAGGCCAATTAAGACATTTGGAAATCCAATTGACTTGCATTTTACGAGCCCCATAACATTTCACTGGATGCACATGGGCCACATAGGGTTTAACGCCTCAGCAGCTTTAAGCGAGTGGCAATGGGACGGCAGGTAAAGGGGCCAGGAGGACTCGGGCTAGTGAAGTCAAGGCTTCAAATTAGACAGTGAAAGGAGAAAGGCAGAAATCATTGGCTCACTTATGCCTCCTTGAGCAAGTTGTCCTCCGAGCAGGGCCAACTTGGAAGAGATTTCTAAGAGGTGATTGTAATTGTGTCTGCTCTCAGTAATCACCGGAAATGTGCCCCTATTATATATTTAGTGCGCAGGTGCCATGGGCATTGCCTATTCTGGAGGAGGGTCCTCCAGTGAGGATATCTGGAGAAGGACGGAACAGTGGGCAGGCAGCCAAGGACAACAGGTACAGGTACAGCCTTGTGATGGAGAAGGAGCAGAAAGCTGCAGAGTGGACCAGGTGCAAAGACCTGCAAGGAGACGAGGCTACCCAGTAGGCATGGTGAACCAGCAGCGGGCATCCTTCATCCTGATGTCAGAGCGCCAGTGACTCCGACTGCGCCTGTCCCGAGTGACAGCTCTGTGCGACGAGATAGCGGCAAAGGTCAGCTCTAATTGTGCAGGTGGCTGTCCAATGCCGATTACTCTAAAGGTCATAGTCACCCTGAATTTCTACGTCTTAAGATCATTGCAGGGTGCCATTGGAGACATGTGCAGCATCTCCCAATCAGCTGCACATCACTGCATCAAGGTTGTGGCCAATGCCCTCTTCAGGTGGGCCATCCACTACATCGAGTTTACAAGCGATGTAGACAGTCAGACCAAGGAATCCTTGACTGCATGCATGTGGCAATTAGGACTCCCACAGGCCAGCCATCGGCCTTCATAAACAGGAAGGGATTTCACTCCCTCAACATCCAGCTCATCTGTGACCACTGCCACTGGTTATTGCAGGTGTGTTCTCGATATCCTGGGAGCAGTCACGACACTTACATTCTTCAGCACTCCCAGGCGTCACAGCTTTTCACCCACAAGCCTGCAAGGATGGATGCTCAGCGACAGGGGCTACCCGCTGAAGAGATGGCTAATGATACGGGTGAGGAACCCATGGACTGAGACAGAGGAATGCTACAATGTGATGATCAGAGCGACCATTAAGCAAACAATCCATTAACTGGCATGCTGGATGTGGTTCTCCAGGGGAGATGCCAACTTCTTGATGTGGAAGGCAAGTTGTGCAGACAAAAGGGTAACAACAGTATTCATGGCCTGGAGGGACTCTTCCACTGTCCGAGCAAGGGCGTGCTTACCCTCTCAGCCAGATTTTCAGCATCTGCCACCTTACAGATGACTCCAGAGGCTCATCAGCCTGGGGTTCAGCATGGACCTGATTTCTCACAGTTTTCTGGGTGTCAGGGGTTATCACAGTCTCCGACAGCTTTTCCAGCTCTTGTGTGGTACTAGTACCAGCTTGGCCCCCTGAAGTGACTGTATCTGACCTGGTGGAGGGTGCAGAGCAAGGATGTGATGCTGCACCCTGTGAAGTACCCTCCTCCTCCTCAGAAGTGAACAGATCTTACTTGGAGATAACTCCTGGCCATTGTTGGGATTTACCTGCGGGAGAAAACAGAAAGATCAGGCCCATGCAACACTCCAGACAGAAGCACACAGACTTGCCTGCAGCTCTGCCACATGTCTCTAATTTGGAACGTCTGACCACCCCTCATGCTTGTCGCCTGCTGCTCCCCCTTGTGCCCATTACCTGACGAACTCACCCTCCTCAGTATGTTCTCTAGTCTCGCCATCTGCGATAGATCGGCATCTCTGGTCGCCAGCCAGCTGCAGCGCCTCTTCCTCCATTGCTGTCAAGGGGGATGCCCCCACCAGCCTGAGCCCTTTCTCTGGCATTCTGGGCCTTGTTCTCCGGTGGAGATATGAGAATTGTTTCAATGGTCAGACTACAGAGACCACCCGCTCTGCGCGCTAGCTGCAGCCTCTGGGGCCAGTGTCCTGCGTGTGTCAGTCTGGCACTCAGCTGCACACTTATGTGGGTCAGCTGTGCCAGGCATGCACCCTCTGACAGAGCTGCAGTCATTCCATCCATCTTGTGGGCTCGCATGTCCCAACATCTACACCTGCACTCCCATTTGCTTTTGACCCAAGGGAGACTGAGGTCTGTCACTCACCCTGGCAGAGCGCAAAAGGTTTGTTGATCCACTTGCAGCACTGGATCCAGGTTTTCCAAATGCCCCCACGGCTGCTTACCTCCTCTGCAAACTCCATCCAGGCCTTCCTGGCTCGCTGGGGAGATCTCCTCCTTCGGTCTGGAGGGAAGTGCACCTCCCGCCTGCCCCAGCAGCCTGAAGGAGGACTTGCAGGGCATCATCGCTGAATCGTGAGTTATTGCCTCTGCCATGGCCACAAGAGAGTTACATGGGCTTCAAGGTCTTCTGATGGGTGCTGTGAGTCCAGTGGTGCTCCCGTGTGGTGACTGGCAGATGAGGGGGTGGTCCGAGTGGGCTCGAGAGTGGTCCCAGGCTGAAGATGGGATGCTGGTATTCCAATGAAGGTGTGGACTTAGTAGGCTAGAGGGTGGTTTGCGGCTCAAAGGTCCTTAATGATTATGTACAGAACTGAACAGTAATGACATACCAAGTCTCCTTTAAACAGGCCACCAGCACTTTCTTCGGGGTCATGGCTTGCACCCACTGCTTCTGACCTTCCTGTCCCTGTGCGCCTATTCATCATCAACTCCACCGGCTAACCACTGATTGGCTGGTCAGCACACAATCGCGCCAAGAGCAGAGAGGGGAATAGGAGCGTCTTTGCCACCTGCTTCCATTTCCTGTCCTGTGACCCCACTGGGTCGCGTTAAATTCTGGCCACTTTCGCACATGCCCATGCATACAGAGGACTGGAGTTTATCCGGCTGGCAGGTATGGGATTGGAGGTGTGGAGGGCTGTAAAATTGAGAGGGGACTTGCTCGCCAGGAAAGCCAACGTCGTGACGTCAGTTCCAGATTTTGTCAGCAGCGGGAAAGGTGCTAGGTGGCTTTGCCGCAACAACGCAGAGGGACTGCAATTATATTTGCTGAATAAGTATTTATCATGTATTTGCATTAGCTTGACTCGGATTTTATGGACAGGTTTTCTATTTAGCGTACAGTGCACAGGGATTATGTGCCTTCGAATCCCCAAATATGGGGCAACACCGAGGTCTCAGTGCTGCTGTGGGAAGGCAGTCATGGGGAGTGTTGTATGAATCCAGGAAGGGGAACAGGGAGGTGCAGCAGCCATTGCTCCACAGCAGCAAAGTCTTCGAGGCAAGGGTGGGCACAGAGGGGTGCTGCCCTTCAGGCAACGGTGGAGCAGAGGGGTGCAACTCTCAAGGCAGGGGCGTGCGCAGAGGGGCATTAGCCCGTGATCAAAGGGGAGTGGCAAGGAGAAGGCTAGGTTATCTCTCCAGAGAGAGTGCACATGAGGGGGATGGACCAGCTGGCATGGGTCTCATACACCCAGTCTTTGTAGATCCCCGCCCTGTTCAGCAGAGACTCAGAAGAAGGTAGGGCCAGGTGGTGGTTGGGCAAGCTGGTGAAGATCAACTTGGGGAGTCATAGCAGCCGGCCGTGCCAAGAAGGACTTATCATGACAGTGTTACGGTCAGGTGAGGTGGGGTTGAATGGCTTTCCTCTGTTTCCTCTCCTTGCTTAACCACAACAGGTTTAATTTTTCCTTAAAGTGGATGTACTGGTCAATTCAGTCTTGTTCTTGTTATGATCATAGCAAGTAAGTAATTAATCAGACAGATTTTCTTGAGCTAACAAAGACAGAGGTTAAATTTACTGTACCTAAATTGAACTAATAAAAATAATAAACAATGCGCCAACGTTCACACACACACACACAGTGGGGAAAGGTAGATTGGTTGAGTTGAGAGTCCATAGAAAAAAAAGGGTATACTGTCTGTGGAGTTTGTTGATTCAGCTGGCTTCTCACTGAATTTGGTGGTCTTGATGCTTTTAGTTTGAAGTAGTAGATGACTGATTCAGTATGTTTCTTGGAGACAGTGATGCGGATGATTTCCTCCAACGGTGTTTCTGATTGTAACCTGAGTGTGCAAAGGTGGTCAGCCAACAGGCAGGATTTGAAAGCTGGAATGGAGAGAGAGAGAGGGAGAAAGAGAGAGAGACCCACTCGGGTCTGAAATTGTCAGAGTCCAGTTGCTTCTCCTCTCTGCTGCAGAAAAAACACCAGCTTAAAACCACAGATGGGGAGGGGCTCATCAGATGACAGTCACTCAGTGATTCAAACATAGCAGTTATCAATATTTCTTCTTCTTGCTAAAAGAAAGAGAACAAACAGTTCCCTTAAACTTCCTGAGTCTTGGTTCTTGCTGGGAAATTAGCAGACTTTTCATCTCCCTCCTCATAGTCCTTGCATGTAGGAGACATGTTGCAACTTATGTGACCATCCTAAGCTGTTCCTGTTGATGAAGGTGGCTGGCTGCGCTATGGGAGCCTTGATGGCCACATGCGTGTAATTTATTTCACCTTGCACCTGGGGGAATCCAACGATGGCCACGAGTCTGATGGCCCTTTTGGCCTGACTGTCATGGTCAGTCCAGTCGTGCACATAATCACCAGCCCTCTTGAGCAGGGTATTGGTCACCTTCTTAATGTAGCAGTGGGCTGCTGCCTGGGAGACACCACGCATGTCCCCGGTGAATCCCTAGATAGAGCCAGATGCGTAAAGGTTGAGTGGCATGGTGATTTTCAGGGCCACTGGCATTGGGGGTCCTGCAGCATGGCACATAAGTCAGTGATGGCCTCCTTGGAGAGCCACAGTCTTCACTGACACTGGCTTGGACATCTGGAGGTAACTGAGGCGAGTCTGGTACACTTTCTGCTGTTACGCAAATATGTTTTGTTGAATGATACTTTCCTTTAATCCACTGACTGGAGATCTGAATGTATTCTTTTTCCCCCAATCACATGGCGGGAGCGGCATGAGAGAAGCTGTTCACAGCATCAGCTTATGTCGGAGCAGGTGCTGGTGCCATCTTTAGAAGGCTGCCAGCCCTGCATTCGCTCTCTCCTTGAATTCTACAGCAGCTCCGTCATCGAAAACATTTGTACATTAACGTCAATTGCAACCTCAGCAAGCAGCACCCCTGGGCAGAGTGCTGAGAATGTCAGGTCAAAGCAAGAGTGGCCCCAAGCTTCAGTGATGCCTCCCTGCTGATTCTCCACCAGGCTGCAAGGGAAAGGCAAGAGGTTCTCTTCCCCAGCGATGGCAAGAAGAGGTCCTCCTGCCTGACCAATCCTGGGTGGAGATCACAGAGGAGGTCAGCAGCTGTGTGTCACCCGATGCAACTAGGTCCAGTGCAGGAAGAGAGTCAATGACCCCCTGCATTCAGCCAAGGTAAGTGCCATGCTCTAAAATTGCTTTGTGTGTTTCACGTGTCACTACAAGGTGTGACACATGTTAAGGGTGTCACTGCCATTCCAAAGATAGGGAGGTCACAGCGGATTCATCACAGATGCATGGCTGCAGCTGTAAAACAAATCTCCATCATTTATACGTCAGCCCCAGTAAATCCTATGACAGGGTAAGTCAGCATGAGATGCATTACATCCCCCAGTTGTTGACGTGGGGCCCATGTTAGCAGAACCACTATGTTGAAACTTTTGGCCATTTGTCATGGTTATATCCTTGCTTTTGCAGGAGAAGAGGTCCCATAACAGGAGAGAGGGGGCCAGGACTGCTGATGGAGTTCCAGATGTGTGTGCTCTCAGCCAGGCTGAAGAAGAGGCCCTAGAACTAATGGGTTGCCAAGGTGGGTGTGCTATTTCAGACAGGGAGATTGGGGCCCCTGCGCAAGGGAGTGATTATTGCTGATAAACTAAAAAGGCAATACTAATGGAGAGCCAGCTCTGGCATGCTGTCCTTAATGGGATATGTACAGCCTAACCCACACATGCTTTCATTGTACCTGGTAGATCAGCATAGAGGCCTACTTTAGGTCGGGAAAACGAACCCGACCCGAACCCGACCGAACCACCGTGGACCCGAGCCCGACCTGGTCCGAGTCCCTCCGCTTTTGCCCCAAGCCCGAGCCGACCTGAGCCCGAGCCGACCATCTGTTTACTTACCTCCTGACTCGGAACCTCCACGAAGCTGCTGCGCATGCGTGATGACGTCATAGTGACATCGCTCGCTCACTGCGCAGACTCAGTTTCGTCCCGGACTCCCAGCTCAGGTAAGGTTTTTATTTTTAATACTTACCAGCACAGCACTGGACCCTGTGTGTCCGGCCCAACCTGACTTGACTCGACTTGGACTCGCCCCGACCCGACCCGACCCGACCTGAGCCCGAAAGCCTGAGCCTGAAGATGGACCCGACCCGACCCCGAACCCGACACATGCTGTCGGGTCCCATCGGGTTCGGGTCGGGTAGCAGGCCTCTAGATCAGCATTCGCAGGTGACAGCAGCTCCAGAGGGACTCCTGTCAACCTCTGAGGAGGAGGAGCAATCAGAGGATGCACCGTCCCCTGACTCTCCTGCACCTTGCACCAGCGCAGATATTTTCATTTTGGTGGGTAACCGCTCAGCTTTAGAATCAGGATCACAAACTGGTGAGAGCACCATACACATGCCCGAGTAGCTGGCTGACGCTGAGACAGACGAGGTCTCTGACAGTCGGCGGACTGTGGGTGGCCAGGCCCATGCTGAACTCTAGACTGATGATGACTCTCTGGTGTTGGCAGCACAGGGCATGCTGGAATTGCAGAGAGAGGTAAGGCAACATCTGGCGGTGATGCCAGAGGCCATGCGTGGGCTTGAACAGATGGCAGGGCAATCCATCCATGTCATGACTGCTGCCATGTCCCAGGAATATGAACGCATGCCTTCCTCCATTGAGAGGTTGGCAACCCTCATGCAGAGTCACATTAACAGATGGGCCATGACCTGCAAACCCTTGCCTTGGCCAGGAGCTCTGATCAGCAGCGGCAAGTGAAGAGAAGGAACAGGCGCCCGGAGAGTTTTCCCATTCCTAGCCCTTCTCCTGTGAGCAGGAAGACTCAAGCGAGCCTTGAGAGAGAGGAGGAGAGGCTGCACTCCACATCTGAGGTCTCCCCTCAGGGCGTTTCGACCCTGGAGACGGGCTCCTGAGCCCCTCCACCAGTGAGTCCAGCTCCAGCAGCCGCGACGCCTGAGGAGAGTCCTGCACCAGATACTTGCTTTCAATTCCAGAATTTTTTAATTAGTTAACTTATTAATGAATTGAATTTAAATTCTACCGGCTGCCATGGTGAGATTTGAACCCGTGTCCCCAGGGTATTGGCCTGGGCCTCTGGATTACTAGTTCAGTGATATTACCACTATGCCACCGTCTCTCCAGCATACCACCATGATATGCGAAACCCTCTCTGGGGCATACTGCAGGGCTCCACCAGATTGATCAAGGCAGCAGAATCTCTTCTTCAGCAGCCCAATGGCCTGCTCGATGGTCGCTCGGGTGGAGCTGTTGCAAGTTTTGTACCTCTGCTCCGTAGCATTGCGAGGTTCCTCACATGCGTCAGAAACCATGTCTTCAAGGGGTAGTCCTTGTCCCCGGGAATCCACCCCTGAAGTTGAGAGGGGGGAGTGTAAAGTTGCTGCACCTGGGACTGTTGGAGTATGTAGACGTCGTGGCTTTTTCCCGGGAAGTGGGCACACACCTGCAAGAAATGCTTCCGGTTGTCGCAGACAAGTTGAATGGTAGCCCGTTCTGTTGATCAAGGCAGCTGGCTGGTCCGTGGGAGCCTTGATGACCATATGTGTACAATCATACTTTGCAGCTGGGAAATTGAGCGATGGCCCCAAATCCGATGGCCCTCTCGGGTCTGTCCAGTACTGAACATAGTAGCTGACCCTCTTGAACAGGGCATTGGTCACCTCCTTGTTGCAGAAGTGTGCTGCAACCAGGGAATCCCCACATATGACCCCGGTGGATCCCTGGGAAGATCCCAATGCATAAAAGTTGAGCGTCACGATAATCTTGACGGCCACAGGCATAGGATGACCACCAAATTCCATTGGCCGCATTTCGTCGTACAGAGGCCACATAGGTCTGTGACGGCCTCCATGGACAGCTGCATCCTTCACTGCCCTTGTCGCTCAGAAATTTGCAGGTAGGTTATACGCGTCCTGTAGACTCTCTGGTGTATTTGGGTTCTTCTTGACCTTGCCAGCTGCTGCTGTTCGTCTCAACACGCCAAGGGGGTCCAAAAACACAGGGTGAATGAGCCCCGTGGCAGGTGCTCTGGGCCCTTCAGCTCTCTTCGGCTGCAGAGATGAGCCTGTCTAGCCAAATAGCTTTGTAAATTTTGCTCATCTGGATGACCGATGCAATTCAATAATAAAGGTTAATGTTGGTCTAACATCGTTTCCAGCTGTGTGAAACATCACGCACATTATCATTTATGATTCCCTCTAATGGTCCCACTGACACACACAACCAATAGGCTTGCAGAGCTCCCCCAGTCACAGAACTCCCCCGCCCCATAATATACACATCCCCCTTTCAGATCTCCCCCCATACAAACATCCCCTTGCAGAGCTCCCCCCATTCACAGAGCCCCATTGCAGAGCATCACCATTACATTCAGCAGAGCAGCAATGACTGCTGCACCTCCCTCTTCCCCTAAGCTGCTATTGTTACCTTCCCTTTTGAGGCAGCATGGAGGACTCTTGCCACCAGCTCTTCAGGGTCGCAAAACTGAAGGGGGCATGATTGCCGCACATGAGATTAGATTAGCTTTAGATTAGAGATACAGCACTGAAACAGGCCCTTCGGCCCACCGAGTCTGTGCCGACCATCAACCACCCATTTATACTAATCCTACACTAATCCCATAGTCCTACCAAACATCCCCACCTGTCCCTATATTTCCCTACCACCTACCTAAACTAGTGACAATTTATAATGGCCAATTTACCTACCAACCTGCAAGTCTTTTGGCTTGTGGGAGGAAACCGGAGCACCCGGAGAAAACCCACGCAGACACAGGGAGAACTTGCAAACTCCACATCACCCACAAAATTGCGGGACACTTGTTGGATTTCAGATAATTCGATTCAAATTAATGGAAAACAGAATTTCAGGCATTTCAATTATGATGTCGTCGTGTCAGGACGTCAGTATTTCCATGGTACTTCTCCACCTCTTATATAATGAGGACACTGCGGTACAGCACCGGGTTTCAGGGTGGACGACCCCGCTTCAGTTCTCCGACCCCCCCCCCACAGTGCCACTGAGCCCACCTTAGTTGAGAGTACAAATTTTAGCCCACTGTCTTTCGCATACACAGTCTCACAGATATGGCTGAATTTTGTGCCCATGGCAGGGCTACCAGCACCAGGCCGAAAAGGCAGGGGGATTACTGCCTCGGCCAGCAAGAGCCCCCCTGCGCGATTCTGCGCTATTAAAAGCCTGGCGCCAAGATCTCCGTCCCTTTAAAGACAGGGCTCCCTCCTCCAAGATGTGCCGGCCACTCACAGGGCCGACAGCCCAGCAGTATCAGCAGTGCCATTGGAAGCGGTGGGTATATGTTGGTACTGCAAGAGGCCTTGGACCAAGGCCCACTGCTGGAGATGAGACCCGGACCTCAGGTAAGCAAGGCGGGGTCGCCGGGGCCAGTCCAGCAGGGCATGAGGGGGGTGGAGAGTGGGCATTTAGTGCAGGGGGAGCGTGGTTCAGGAAGGTGCAGGTTTTCCCGGCAGAGGCCCACCTTGGGTCAAAGAATGCCCACGGAGGAGGGGCCCCTCCCAACCCGTAGGGAGGTCGCCTCATTTTACTGGGGGACCTCCCCACATGGCGGAGGCCCACCCACTTCTGGTTAAATCCCAGTGGCTGCAGCAAAAGGCCGTTAAGTGGCCAGTAATAGGCCACTTAAGGACCTAGTTGGCCTCTGGGCGGAAAGGCCGTCTTCGGCCAATCCCACTCCCAACAAAATTAGATTGTGAGGAGGAGGCGATGGGCCCTCCGCTCCCCGCCTCCGGTCACAGTTCTATGGGCCTCCCGCCTCCGAACCCGTCTCAGGGGAACCCATAAAATTTAGTCCATAAACTCCCTCACAGATACACACACTCGCTCAGGCTGATGCACATGCACTGTCTCACACACAAACACTCACCCTCTCTCACAAACAGATGCTCACACACACGCACACTCACACACATTCACACACATACTCACATGAACTCACACGAGCACACACACACTCTCACACACACACACAGTCACACCCAAAAACACACACAGTCTCTCTCACATGCACACACACTCACATGCATTCATATTCACACTGTCTCACATGCACTCTCACACACTCTTTCACACACTCTCTGTCACACACTCTCTCTCGCACAAAATTTCTCACACACACTCTCTACACAGTCTCACACACACTCTCTCAGCCACTCCCTATCACATATACTTTCACAAAGGAGTTACTGGATGGCAATGAGGAAAAAGGACCCTGACTGATGTTTCATTATCTGGCCCAGTGCTGCTGAGACTGATTATAGGAGTCAAAGCACCATCCCAGTGATGGTCAACTTGCCAAAGATGATAATGCAGCAATCAAGCTGAACAATGAAAGTAAGGGTATTTTTTTCAGTGTCTGCACAATTTGAGTCATGTATCTGAATAAAGCAGAAAATAAATATCATGAATTATTTATTTGGCTCAATACTATTTCCTTTGCTCAATAAAAATTCCCCATTCAGTGATCCCTTTGCTTCAGAAGCTATTTGTCAAATATAGGAGATTGCTGCGGGATGAGAAAACCTGGTTGAGGATCAGAGTAACATGATATTTGGAAACAGCTTGATCTGCTTTACAACACAGACAGAAATGTAGTGAGAAATAATGATTTCATGTTTGCATTTCTGATAAGCCAGTGTGTATTCTATTTTAATCAGTTCTCCCTCTGGGCGATATCTTGTAAGTGTATGAGTGAGAGCTAGCCAACTAAGCTGCTCTTATGAGACACAAACGTCTTGATGTATTCAGTTCTGGGGGAAAGGTGCTGTTTATTTTGGCAAGAAACCCAGTGCCTGGATAAAATCTTGCCTTCACACATAATAACCATATCAGTTTGAGGCTGGGGCTGGGATTGATATTAAGTTGACTTGGAATGTCAGGCTTGTATTTCCATGACAGAGTTACTCTTTTCTCATTTTCCCTTTTCTTTCACTTGCCAACACATACAGCCTGGCTTGTCTTTCTGGAAGAGTCAAGGTTGCTCCGTCGCAGACTTAAGAGCTAGTAGCCGAGCCTGAGTTGATGTATAATATAAAAAAAAAATCAACAAATTGCAGTTTCTTTCCCTTTATTTGTCCTCTATTTTTCCTCAATTAACACCAAAAAATAGAATATCTGGTTATTATCACATTGCTGATTGTGGGAGCTTGCTAGTACACAAGTGGCTACTGTGTTTCCTACAGTGACTGCACTTCAAAAGTGCTTCATTGTCTGTAACATGCTTAGGGACATCCTGAGGTCATGATGGCCACTATTTATAGGCAAGTCTTTGTTTACATGTGTTGTTTAGATGGTATGTGGGTGTTTGTCGCATTGGGGAGAAAATGATGCTAGTAACTGTAGGTTGATGAATGGACCAGTTGGCACAACATGCAGAGCCGGCCTCAGATCACAGCATTAGAGAGACTGGAAGATGAAACGACTTATTGACTCTGCTCCCTCTATGTACAGATGGCCAGGGTAATTTCCAGACTTTACACTCCTGCCTTATAGGAGCAGGTATTGAAAAATTTGGCATGCATTAAACACAACTTTCTAGCCAAAAGACGTATCGTTTTCACACTTAGATATTTCAGAAAAAGAGTAGAAGCTAAAAAAATTACCTTTTGCTGTATTAGCATGCAAATGTTTCATGAGGTTGTGTAATATTTCTTCATCTAATCGAACAGAGATGTGACAAAAATACATTGGGGTGAAATTGGTCTTCATCATTCAACCAATTCGTTCATAACGAATATACAAACAGGAATAGGAGGAGGCCTTTCAGCATTTGAGCCTTTTCCGCTCAAACCATCACCATAGTTGATTTGTATCTTAACTCAATTTACCCTTCTTGATGCCATATCCCTTAATACTCTTGCCTAACAAGAATTCATCATTTTCAGTTTTGAAATATTTAAATGATCCCTAGCTGCAAAAACATTTTATGGGAAAGTTTCAGATTTCCTCTATCCTTTGTGTGAAGAAGTGCTTCCCGACATCACCCCTGAACAGCCCAGCTCTAATAGTAAGACTATTAGAATTATTAGAATATTACAGCGCAGTACAGGCCCTTCGGCCCTCGATGTTGCGCCGATCATCTGACCTACACTATTCCATTTACATCCATATGTCTATCCAATGACCACTTAAATGCCCTTAAAGTTGGCGAGTCTACTACTGTTGCAGGCAGGGCGTTCCACGCCCCTACTACTCTCTGCGTAAAGAAACTACCTCTGACATCTGTCCTATATCTTTCACCCCTCAACTTAAAGCTATGTCCCCTCGTGTTTGCCATCCTCATCCGAGGAAAAAGACTCTCACTATCCACCCTATCTAACCCTCTGATTATCTTGTATGTCTCTATTAAGTCACCTCTCCTCCTCCTTCTCTCTAACGAAAACAACCCCAAGTCCTTCAGCCTTTCCTCGTAAGACCTTCCTTCCATACCAGGCAACATCCTAGTAAATCTCCTCTGCACCCTTTCCAAAGCTTCGACATCCTTCCTATAATGCGGTGACCAGAACTGCACGCAATACTCCAGGTGCGGCCTCACCAGTTTTGTACAGCTGCATCATGACCCCGTGGCTCTGAAACTCGATCCCCCTACTAATAAAGGCTAACACACCATATGCCTTCTTAACAGCCCTATTAACCTGGGTAGCAACTTTCAGGGATTTATGTACCTGGATACCAAGATCTCTCTGCTCATCTACACTACCAAGAATCTTCCCATTAGCCCAGTACTCTGCATTGCTGTTACTCCTTCCAAAGTGAATCACCTCACACTTCTCCGCATTAAACTCCATTTGCCATCTCTCAGCCCAGCTCTGCAGCCTATCTATGTCCCTCTGTACCCGACAACACCCTTCGACACTATCCACAACTCCACCGACCTTCGTGTCATCCGCAAATTTACTAACCCACCCTTCTACACCCTCATCCAGGTCATTTATAAAAATGACAAACAGCAGTGGCCCCAAAACAGAACCTTGCGGTACACCACTAGTAACTAAACTCCAGGATGAACATTTGCCATCAACCACCACCCTCTGTCTTCTTTCAGCTAGCCAATTTCTGATCCAAAGCTCTAAATCACCTTCAACCCCATACTTGCGTATTTTCTGCAATAGCCTACCGTGGGGAACCTTATCAAACGCCTTACTGAAATCCATATACACCACATCCACGGCTTTACCCTCATCCACCTGTTTGGTCACCTTCTCGAAAAACTCAATAAGGTTTGTGAGGCACGACCTACCTTTCACAAAACCGTGCTGACTATCGCAAATGAACTTATTCTTTTCAAGATGATTATAAATCCTGTCTCTTATAACCTTTTCCAACATTTTACCCACAACCGAAGTAAGGCTCACAGGTCTATAATTACCAGGGCTGTCTCTACTCCCCTTCTTGAACAAGGGGACAACATTTGCTATCCTCCAGTCCTCCGGCACTACTCCTGTCGACAATGACGACTTAAAGATCAACAACAACGGCTCTGCAATCTCCTCCCTGGCTTCCCAGAGAATCCTAGGATAAATCCCATCTGGCCCAGGGGACTTATCTATTTTCACTCTTTCCAAAATTGCTAACACCTCCTCCTTGTGAATCTCAATCCCATCTAGCCTAGTAGGCTGTATCTCAGTAATCTCCTCGGCAACATTTTCTTTCTCTACTGTAAATACTGACGAAAAATATTCATTTAACGCTTCCCCTATCTCCTCTGATTGGACGCCTCTTTGTTCTGGACTCCCCCACCAGCAGAAATAATTTCTCTCTGTCTACCCCATCAAAACAATTTCAGGGTCAATTTCCAGCAGGACTTCTATGTACTTATCCAAATCAGTCTCAGCTGTAACCCAATCTCCTGGGTTGAGTGTTATCAGAGATGCATAGTAGCCTCCCACTTGTGTGCAGAGAGCAGGGATGGAGCAGCCAATAGGATCCCAGAAGGACAGGTTAAGAAAATCCGATTTGGTGAGTTGAGTTGAGTTGTTACTGCCTAACATTCCTCATTCTCTACTAGAACTTATCTGATTTCAAGTGGGATTGCAAGAGGAGACTCTCACTCTATCTTAAAATGAAGCGGTATATCTGAAATTTGTCCTCTAACCTTTCTTTAAATTATTTTGTAAAACATCAAAATGGTACAGATGTTAACAAGAGCGACAGCTCTGGGTAAAATGTTAAGTGCAGTCCCAGGCTTTTGGAAGAGCCACAAAAAACTTTAATTAAGCATTAAAGAAAAGGATTGTTCTTGAGCAGAGAGACCTTGGGGTGCAAGTACATAGTTCCCCGAAAGTGGCAACACAGGTAGACAGGGTGGTGAAGAAGGCATATGGCAGGCTTGCCTTCATCGGCAGAGGCATTGAGTACAAGAGTTGGGACGTCATGTTACAGTTGTACATGACGTTGGTTAGGCCGCATTTGGAGTACTGTGTGCAGTTCTGGTCACCGCACTACAGGAAAGATGTGATTAAGCTAGAGAGGGTGCAGAAAAGATTCACAAGGATGTTGCCTGGTTTGGAGGGCTTGAGTTATAAAGAGAGATTGGTTAGGCTCGGTCTGTTTTCCCTGGAGCGAAGGAGGCTGAGAGGGGACATGATAGAGGTATATAAAATTATGAGAGGCATAGATAGGGTAGATAGCCAGAGTCTGTTTCCAATTGGTAGGGGTGACTAAAATTAGAGGGCATAGAGTTAAGGTGAGAGGGAGGAGGTTTAAAGGGGATCAAAGGGGTAAATTTTTCACACAAAGAATAGTGGGTATCTGGAATGAGCTGCTTGAGGAGGTGGTGGAGGCAGGAACAGTAGTGACATTTAAGAGGCATCTGGACAGGTACTTGAATGATCAAGGCATAGAGGGATATGGAATTAATGCAGGCAGGTGGGATTAGTATAGATAGGCATTATGGTCGGCATGGACACGGTGGGCTGAAGGGCCTGTTTCTATGCTGTACAACTCTATGACTCATAAGACAATCCAATTAATCACTGCAATCATGTTGTTCTGAAATATTTAATTCTTTGAATTTTTAATTTTTTGCAAAAAGATCATTTGGGAATCAGAAATTGCAATTATCAAGAACAAAATGGCCGATTAAAGTTTTTCATGAAATCATTCTGAGTGATTTCTGGTAAGACTGATAATAATTGACAAGGTATGACCATAAACTTTGTCTTGTTTTGTTTCATTTTTGAAGAAGTAGATGACCCCTTGACTCTGGATCACAAGGTCAAAGATTTGATCCAGAAATCTGAGCACAAAATCCAGGATGACACTCCACTTCAGCACGGAGGGAGTGCTGCACTGTCAGAGGGTCAGTACCTCATGTTGTATGTTTGGTTAACCTGCCACCATTTGTATATTTGGTTAGTCCAGCTAGCAGAGATTACTGAGTCTTCAATAATTTTAACATTCTCATTTATTACATTTTAACTGTATACAGCTTTACACAAGTCACATGTGATCTCTTACATCATCATGGTGAGAGGTATTCCTCACACTGTCTCAAACATTAATCCTGTCAAACCCTTATACTATATCTCTCACCCCACCCAGTCTTTATCTGTACATATATTTAAATATTTATTTTTAAATTTTTACATACTATCCCATCTGCTCCCAAGTCTCTTACATCACAGATTCAATCTGTCAGGAGGCTTCACAACTCTCCCTGATCGTGTTGGTGTCAGATGTGGAAGATCAGTTGTCTTTCTCTGAACTCTTATTTCTTGGCTTGGACAGCCTTCATCGAGGTTTGTAGTATCCGGTGCTTTCTCAATTTCAGGTTCAACATCTGGTTTGTTCAAATGTATGACTGATTGACGTCTTTGATGAATAGGAATAAGATTCCTCCTGTTTCTTCTTATAGTATCTTTTGAAGTATGTACTAAATAAGATCTCTGTTGATTCTCATCTCTCTGGACGATTACTGCTTCTCTGCCTTGGTCTCATACCCATACCTCTTCTCCTTGAGTCAATTTAGGTAGATTCCTGGTATGATATTTCCTATTATAATTATAAGCTTGTTGCTTTCAATAAGACTTTTCTTCATTTTGAACTCTGATAATCCCGGACTTTTCGCCCGGGAAGTAAGTTTTTGCTTAGGGATTGGAAGTTGTGTTCTAAGCTTCCTTGCCATCAACAGTTCTGATGGTGCTAATCCACGTTGCAATGAAGTAAATCTATTTTTTCTTTAACAGCGTTTTGACAGTTCTGACTGTTCTCAGCTTCACCGTTAGATTGTGGACATCTAGGGGAACTTGCATATTTTTCTGCAAAGTACATAAAATAGTTATTTGCAAATTGTGGTCCATTATTGGAAACTATCTGGTCAGGTATACCATGTGTTGCAAAGATCGCCGATAAAGCTCGAATGACTATCTCAGTCGTCAGTTGTGTACAAACGTTTGACTTCAATCCACCTTGAAAAATAGTTGATGATGATCAAGTAGGATTTTCCATTAAAATATGAATAGTTCCATCCCCAGAATTCCCACAGTCTGGTTGGAAATTGGGTCAAGATAGGGGGTTCCCTGATCCTGTCTGTGCACTGCGCATGCCTGGCAATTTCTTCTATATCTCCTGTTATTTGCAGCCACCAGAAGGACAACTGAGTCCGTGCTCTGAATTTCATTATACCCATGTGACCCTGGTGTATTTTCTCCAAGATGTCTACACGGAGTGAATCCGGAATCACCAGTCTCTCATCATATACCAGCAAATCATTCACAATAGTAAAGTGTCTTCTGTGTTCGAAGATGATTTTCATCCTCTTACCTTTGGGACTCTGTTGCGGCCAATCTTGCTCGCAATATTGGAGGATATAGATGCATTCTTCATCTTGCACCTGCGCATGACGAATTTGTTGGACAGAAATAGGAAGTGGGAATTCACTAATGGCTCTTGTCTTTTGTGAGTCTGCCATTTTTGTCACTACTGCTGACAATGTGTCCTAAAAAATGAATGTCCTGAAAACTCGCATTTTACATTAAGTGTTAGGCCTCCGTCCTGCAGATGATTCAAAACTGCTCTAATCCTTAGGTTATGTTCTTCATTGGGACTCATCGTGAACTAAGATGTCGTCCAAATGGCATATTACACCTTCAAGGCCCTGTAGAATATTCAACATAGTTCTTTGGAACATTTCTGGTGCTAACATGATACCAAATGGTAGACAGTGAAAACAAAATCTTCCAAATGGAGTAATAAAGGTGGTTAATAACCTTGACCTCTTATCCAATGGAACTTGCTAAAATCACTATTCACGTCAAGCTTCGTGAAGACGTTACCTCGTGACGTTAAGATAAAGATTAAGCTCTTCTGCTTAAGAGAGAGAATTACTGATTCTGCAGAACATACAGTGTTTCCAATATCTGTTTCCCCTTGTACTGGAGTGTTTCCTGCAGCTTTCCCTTAACTTCCAGTTCAATCCCTCCTGGACCATGTAACTGAGTTTCTGTTGGTTGCAGGTAATACATTGATGACCACAGCTCTTTGTCTAATGAGACCGTTACACATGCTCCAGTGTCCAGTTTAATATTAGTGATATGTCCTTTGATATATATATATATATATATATATATCACTAATATTAAACTGGAAACTGGACACTGGAGCATGTATATATATATATCAAAACACTTTCTTGGTGAGATCAATGAACCTAATCAGGCATTTTGGTCCACAGATATATATATCTGTGGACCAAAATGCCTGATTAGGTTCATTGATCTCACCAAGAAAGTGTTTTGATTTCTCTCCTGAAGGAGATTGTTTAACTTCATTAATCACTCTATGCTTTGAATGCTTTTTCTTTTGAACTTGTGGGAGTAGAGATTTTACTTTGGTACTTTTTAACAAAATGCACTAATTTCTTACAGTGGAAGCATTCTGCTTTGTTTGCAGGACACTGTTCGCACCTGTGGGTACTTTTGCCACCACATCTCTGGCAGCGTTTAATGGCCTCTTTCGCTTCCCCACCCCCACAGTGTACCTTTTTTTCTGATGCCTCTTTTACCGCCCTGTGGTTAAGGAACTGTACAGTTGCTGGGGGTTTCCTGAACCAAGGTCTTTCTTCACCTCTCAGGATTGCTCTGTTGTTCTTCCAGACCTCTGCTTGTCTCACCAGCTGTATTGCTTTGTCCAGGGTGAGGTCTTCCTTACACTGCAATAAATCTGATAGGGATTCATCAGCAAAGTCTACTATAATGCGATCTCTTATTAATTCTGCTTTAAGGTCTCCATATTCACATCCTTCAGCTAGCCTATAAAGCTCATTGATAAAAGCATCAACTGTTTCGCTTGGTTTCTGGACCCTTCTATTGAATTTTGCTCTTTCTAAAATCTTATTGCTCCGCAAGTTGAAATAAGAATCAAAAGATTTTAAAACCTCATCAAGTTTGGCAGATGTCTCTTCATGCCTTGTCTTGCAATAACATCATTTGCTATAGCCCCAATAGAATACAACAATGAATTAACTTGATCTGCTTCAGACTGGCTGTCTAATTTGGAAGCAATTTTGTACCTCAGAAATCTTTTTCACCAGAGTGATCAATTTTGGGTTTGATTTGGTCCTTCCATGTGTCCAAACCTCTCTGGTATTGTGAATTTAAGATCAAGAGCTTCAATTTGTTTTATTTTCACTTTTGAGTTTTTCCCTCCAGCATTGGAAATTTCCTGTGCTTTTCAGCCCCGTGCTGACTCCTGCTATGGCCATCGTTTCTCCCTGTAAAATCTCACCACGAGATTTAGGATTAATTTGTTCCTTGTATTAAACTCAGTTTTGTAGCATTACAGCTGTACTCCTTTAACTCACTTCTTGTAGAAAATTGAATATTTTCAGCCTCATTTGTTTTTTTCTCTTCTCTCCATTGGCACGTGTAATAGCACCGACCTAGGATGAGCCCTCACTAAGGACTCTCCCAGTGCTGCCTGCCTAATGCAGTTAGGGACAAACCTTTTACCCTCTTTCAGGGTTGCTCACCAGATCCTCGATCATTGCTTGGTTCTCTGACTCAAAGCCTTTGATTTCTGGACCGGATTACCCCCGCCGATTCCCCGACTTTCCGTGACTGTAGTTCTGGTGCTTTTATGCAGCCTCTTCTCGCATTCTGCAGTTTTGGCGCTTTTTCCTGGTCAGCCCTCTTCTAAATTTCTTCAAAATCTTCTTCAGCATGTAGCATTTTAAGAACCACCATTGTTCACTGATCTCACCACCAACACCATATTACATGTTTGTTTGGTACGCTGCCACCTGAACATACTTAGTTAGTCCAGCTTAGGGAGATTCCTTAGTCAGGAGTAATTAGCACATTAGCCTTTATTACATTATCACTATGTACAGCTTCACACCAGTCTGTGTGACCTCTCTAAAGCCTTACTGCATCTCCCTTCAAGTCTCTCTCACATGTGATCTCTTACATCATCATGGTAGGAGGTATTCTTTACACTCGCTCAACATTAACCCTTTCAGACCCTTATACTACAAAAGAAAGGCTGGATTTAGAGAAAGAAAAATGGCAGAAAGAAAAAGTAACAAAAAAAACGTTATTTTAAAAATCTCCAACAATAATTAAAATTTGGAAGAATGAGACTCCACACTTCTAAAAGTAAATTTTCTGTGCCTGTTGCCAGAGACACTTAGGCTGAATTTTCCTGGCCCCATTGATGCAAGGTCGGAGGTGGGGAGGGCCTGGGAAAATAGTGTGAGAATGTGTCGGGCCTGCTCCCCGATGACTTCCCATCGCGCTTAAATTTTCCAGGGCTGGCCGGAGCATAATGGAAGCCAGCTGGCCAACAACTGGCATCCAACTGAGGCTGTTAAGTAGGTCATTATAAGTGACTTTGCACAGCATTTGGAATTTTGTTGAAGGTATACAGGTCCCACGGAGCTTCAGCAGCTCACTAGCTGCAATGAGGTGTGAGCACGGCGTGAGGTGATTGTTACCTGTAGCTGACAGGCAATACGTAGTGCAGAGTTTCCAAGCAGGAAGGCGCAGGGCTCTCATTGGACGGGAATGTAGTTTAAAGAGATTGCTGTGTGGATGGACTGCTGCAGGAGCTAGTAACTGGAAGCTTTCTTCCCAGGAGCCCTACAGCAAGGCCAGGAAAGGCAAGGTGATCGATACCGATTACCCATTGAGGGTTCAAGGCTGAAAAGGGAGATGGGTGCCCTGCACTTGGAGTTCACCTCCTCCAGTCAGGAGGAGAGTCAGAGAGAGGAACCTCAGCAGCCTCATGGGAACATATTGCAGTGGGCAGAGGAGCACCTGCGGCCTGATGCTGTGCTGGCACACGCATGTGGAGGGTGCACGTGGGCAGTAAGGCAGGTGAATGCTTGATGAAGGCGCTATCCAGCACACAAGGTCTATAGACAACGACGCAGTTTCATGGACATTTCAGAGCTCCAGTGACTCCGAAGACTGTGTTTATCAAGGCAGGTGGTTGCTGACCTGTGCGGTATACTGGAGGAGGAGTTGAGGCCACTGAGGTGTGCTGGGCACCCATTGCCTGTGGTGGTGGAGGTAACCTTGGTGCTAAACCTTTTCACGACAGGGCCATTCCAGAGATCAGCTGGGGATATTTGTGGGATCTCGCAATCTGCAGCCCATCATTGTTCATGAGGGCAGGGGAGTACATAAGGTTCTGGACTGATAATGCAAGTCAAGCTGAGAGGGCAATCCACTTCTGTGCCATGGCAGGATTCTCTCAGGTCCGGGGGGACAGCTGCATGCATGTGGCTATCAAGGCTCCCTCAGAGCAAGTAGGTGATTCTGTCAACAGGAAGAGATTCCACTCCCTCAATTTGCAGATCGTGTGCAGCCACCGCAAAAGGATCCCAGAAGTATGTGCATGGTTCCCCGGAAGCTGCCATGACTCCTTCATTCTGGGACAGTTCCAGGTGCCTCACTTGTTCACAGCTCCAGAAAACCTTTGTGGATGGATTCTGGGTGACTAGGGGTATCCACTAAAGACATGACTGCTGACACCAGTGTGGAACTCCAACACCAAGGAGGAGGAAATGTACAACCGCAGCCATCTCACTACAATTGGGCTCCTGAGAATGTGCTTCCAATGTTTAGGGCTGTTTTGGGGAGCCCTCATGTACAGACCCTAAAAGGTCTCCCATATCGTGGTGGTCTGCTGCACTCTTCACAACCTGTCACAGCAGAGAGGAGTTGAACACACGCTGGATGATTCTCTTGAGCACGGCGCCTCCTCCATTAAGGAGGATGAGGGGGAAGTGGAGATACAGCTACTGGACAGTGGCCATGCATAGGAGCTAACAAAGGCAGCAGCCATCAGCTTGCAAGGAAACCCACGACTCTCTCATCCACGCTAGATTCAGCTGAGACTCCTCATGCCACCACTGGACCTGAACCAGTTGCCTCTCTGTGGCCTGGTGGCCTACGATGCCACGCTATGACAATGCCATAGGCCCTGTGAAGACCCCATCCCAGGTCCAGAATCCATCCTTGCGCTACAGTCACCAGCTCCCCTTTCATGGCTTCCAACTTCATACATCTGGTCACGGCCCCCTGGGGGTAGGAATCACATGACATATTGAAGTAAGGCATCAAACATATGTTTAGTTACACAAATGAAATGCACAGTGCCATACATGAAATGATACCCACTGTGAAACTAGCTGCATTTACCTGTTTGTTTCTGAATGTTTCTACGTTGTGGTCCTCCTGTGGGCAGCCGGTGGACCTTTGTTTTATTCATGCATGAGATGTGGGCGTCGCTGGCCAGGCCAGCATTTATTGCCCATCTCTAATTGCCCTTGAGAAGGTGGTGGTAAGCTGCCTTCTTGAACTGCTGCAGTCCATGTGGGGTAGGTACACCCACAGTGCTGTTAGGAAGGAAGTTCCAGGATTTTGACCCAGCGACAGTGAAGGAATGGCGATATAGTTCCAAGTCAGGATGGTGTGTGACTTGGAGGGGAACTTGCGTGGCTTGGTGGTGTTCACATGCATTTGCTGCCCTTGTCCTTCTAGTTGGTGGAGGTCATGGGTTTGGAAGATGCTGTCGAAGGAGCCTTGGTGCATTGCTGCAGTGCATCTTGTCGATGGTACACACTGCTGCCACTGTGCGTTGGTGGTGGAGGGAGTGAATGTTTGTAGATGGGGTGCCAATCAAGCGGGCTGCTTTGACCTGGATGGTGTTGAGCTTCTTGAGTGTTGTTGGAGCTGCACCCATCCAGGCAAGTGGACAGTATTCCATCACATTCCTGACTTGTGCCTTGTAGATGGTGGACAGGCTTTGGGGAGTCAGGAGGTGAGTTACTCGCCTCAGGATTCCTAGCCTCTGAACTGGTCTTGTAGCCATGCTATTTATATGGCTATTCCAGTTCAGTTTTTGGTCAATGGTAGCCCCTAGGATGTTGATAGTGGGGGAATTCAGCAATGGTAATGCCATTGAATGTCAAGGGGAGATGGCTAGATTCTCTCTTGTTGGAGAGGGTCATTGCCTGGCACTTGTGTGGCGCAAATGTTATCTTGCTGCTCTGTTGCATTAGCTGCCTGTGGCAGATGACCTATGGATTGTGGGGCCCTTGAGCGGCCTGGCACGAACTGAGCCACCTGCAGCTGTCCCGGGGCAGCCTCTGCCATTGGGGAAAAAGCAGCATTCTCATCGCAGTCAGAGGGACCAAGAGGCCACTGTCAAGGCCAGAGACGCCTTGAGTAGAGTCTCTATTGCCATCAGCCATTTGTTCCTCGACCCTTTCATGGTCCATCTGCACGCCCCTGCTTACCAGGAGCAGGCCACCACCTGGCTTTAGATCCATGCATCTTTGAGGCATCATGCCAACACAGGTTCAACATTGCTTGAGACTGATGCAATACTATGGAGGCAGTTGCGCACTTCCTGCACCCACTCAGTGGCCTGCTGCATGTGGCTCTCCATGACGGTCACCACTCACTCAATGGAGGAAACCATGTGCTCATAAGCCAGAGACATGATGCCACGCATAGCATGGATGAACTCCTCCACTGTGCATGCATTGGAGCAAACAGTCTCTGGGAACTCTGACAAATGTTCATACATTTCCCGCTGCTGCTCTATAAACACTCTTTTCACTGATGGCCTCCAACACTCAGCATCTGCTAGGAGCAGAACATGCTGGGCCAGTCATCACTCCTCCAATATCCTCACCCACCACCACTGTCACCTGCTCCTGCATGTGTGTGCCATGCCCACCAGCTGTGCCACTCATTCGAACCGTGCTTCATGCCCCACTGATGTGCGAGTATCTGTGCTGGTGGAGGATGCGCTGGACTCGTGTGACGGTGCATCCTCAGTTGGCGTCTCCTCCTCTGGGATCTCTGCTGACTCCATTGCCCTGTGCTGCACCACCTCCATCACTGGCCCTGCAAGAGAGACAAAAACGCAGTTAACAATGTCCCTATGTAACCACTTCCTCGGGCTGTAGATGCTCATGGGATTTTCTTGTTCATGATGGATCACAGAGGCCACATGGAAATGACAAATGAAGAAGGATATGTGTCTGCTGCCATCGTATCTCTCTCTCTCTGTCTCTCTCTCTGGGCTCCGCATCCACCTTCTCCTCTGCGACAGCCTGGCCTGGTACCACCCTGCAAATCTCCATCACTTCTTCCTCCATCTGCATTATCATTGCGAGGAAGGGAATGCCATCCTTCTCTGCTCTCTTCTCCTGCAACGCCACAAAGAGTGTAGCACAACTCTCTTGCCCCTGCGCTGCTCATAAGGCTGTGCCACTCTGAATGGCCATCATTGCAGCACTGTGAAGCCTGCTACAAGTGTTTCTCCATGCTTGACAATGTATCAAGCGCTAATGATCAGCCATGGTGCTCTAGTGTGATGCTATCCTTTGTCTTGATGCACACATTGGTTCTTGTTGAGTCCCTATGCATGGGGTGTCCACATCGCTGCCCATGTCATGGCCGCCATGTTATACCTTGCCAATTTACCTTGGCAGCCCTCACCAGGTCACTGAATTGCCAATGTTGTGCCATGATCTCAAAGCTGCTCACTTCTCCAGCCAGGCCTTGCTCGTGAGGCTGGCTGCCCTTGCACTCCCATCCTCCAAGAACAGTACCTCTCCTTTCCCACATCGTCTGCAGGAGCACCTCCAGGGAGGCATCACTGAACAGTGGAGCCACCCTTCTTCATACTGCAGCCATTATTGTCTTCCATTGTACCCTTTTGCAGCATTCTCTGTCTGCAGCTGGTATGAAGGTTGCAGACTGCTCTTTAAAAATGATACTCTCAAGCTCCCTGCTGGCACTAACTCCCACCTGCCACCCTTTATTGGCCGTTCCCACCACCCATCACAGCACTGACATAAATTGGCTGCATATCGGATGATCACTGCAGAAATCCCATCACCCATGCGTGCAGATGCACAACCTAGAAATGACCCCGGCATCGGGATGTCAAAGTAATCGGCAAAATCCAGCCCATTGTTTGGCAATAGTTAAGACTTATCACACCATTAAGAAGAGTACTTGGGCTGAAATGAACAAGCCATAACTTTCTGTGGCATATTAACTTTGTATCTACAGTGCAAGTATAGGAATTTCACACTGCTCAAACATTGGAACGGAGAGCCAGTCAGCGAGATGCTGTCTTCATCGGCAGAACGGCGTTTCTCAGACAGCAGCTTCTTGGACGCCATGTTTAATCAGATAGCTCTCTTCACCTAAAAGTTGCATATAAATAATAGCAAGGTCCATTAGTCTCATCATTATTTTGACAGCAAATTTTGGGCCATTATAGTTGATCTCCCATTATACTGCACATCCAAAGTCATGAGGGTTTTAAAGTAGATTTGGGATGGTGACTATGGTGAAAGCACTGGTTATTGTCTGGAAGGAATCGTTAGGCATTGTTGAGTTTCAGCAGGACTAGAAAGAAGATCATTTTAAGAAATTAATTTTTGGAATGTGGGCGTTGCTGGTAAGGCCAGTTTTTAATATCCATCCCTAATTGCCCTTGAGAAGATGGTGGTGAGCTGCCTTCCTGAACCGCTGCAGTCCAAGGGGTGCAGGTACACCCAGAGTGGTGCTAGGGAGGGAGGTCCAGGATTTTGACCCAGCGACAGTGAAGAAACAACGATATAGTTTCAAGTCAGGATGATGTGTGCCAGGTTAATGAGGCATTTCGGGTGGGTAACAAGTCCAACCCAGACAACCATAAACCCTTTAAGATATCAATAATAATCAACAAAATAAAGAGGCCTATTCTCAGGGATTGGCTGGATGAGTACCTGCATAGTAATGACTTAGAAAATAGCTAGCAGGGGCTGGAAAATCTTGCTTAACAAACTGCTTTCAATTTTAGAGCATGTCACAGATTAAGCCAATTGTGGAACTCCATATGATATTGTTTATTTGGACTTTCAGAAAGCTTTCAATGAAGTTCCACATGAAGGACTTCTAATTAAACTGTCACAGGAAGCTTGAGTAGAAGATGGAACATAGATAAGATATTAGTTAAAAAACAGAAACAAGAGTCCTCACAAGATGTTCGGTGACAGACTAGGGAGAGTTTGAGTGGCATTCTGGACAGGTTAGTGTTTGTACTTCTGTTATTTCCAATCTGCAAAAATGCTCATGAAACTAGATCGAATTGTAAGTTTGTCCAATTTGCTGACAGTACTAAATGGGGAGAGCAATAGAAACGGAGAATGTAGCAAAGAATGACAGAATGGTTTCACAGGCTATGAAATTCAGCAGGCAGAAGGAAGATGGAATTCAACATTGATAAGTGTAAACGTACTGCACTTGCATTATTAGTATCCAATGATTACCACAGAGACACTTAGAATCGACTTTTGGTGCTATTTTAGAACCACTATTTTTATCTGGATAATGCTGTACAACAGTAAAAAAATATAATAGAACGTTTAGATATAAAGATAGGAAGATTTGCAATTTATATAGTGCTGTTCACAACCTCAGGACATCCCAAAGTACTTTACGGCCAATTAAGTACTTTTGCAATGTAGTCACTGTTGCAATGTAGGAAACACAGCAGCCAACTTGCACACAGCAAGCTCCCACAATCAGCAATATGATAATGATCAGATAATCTGTTTAGAAATAAAAACAGAAAATTCTGGAAATACTCAGCAGTTCTGGCTGTTTCTGCAAGGTGAACCCAATCATTGTTCTGGGAGAGAGGGGAAGGGGTGAGAGTAGGAGTGTGGGAAATAGGCTGGGCACAGTCGAGGACCCTGTCAACCACAGTGGGGGGAATCCTCAGTTGAGGGAAAAGGAAGACATATCGGAAGTACTGGTGTGGAAGGTTGCATCATCAGAATAGATGCAACAGAGACAGAGAAACTGGGAGAATGGAACAGAGTCTTTACAGCAAGTGGGGTGTGATGAAGTGTAGTCGAAATAACTGAGAGTCAGTGTGCTTATAGTGAATATTTGTTGATAGCCTATCTCCAGAAATGCAGACCGAGAAGTCGAGGAAGGGAAGGGAATAGTTGGAGATGGGCCATGTGAAGCTGAGAGAAGGGTGGAAATTGGAAACAAAGTTGGTGAAGTTTTCCAGTTCAGGGCAAGAGCAGGAAATGGCATTGATACAGTCATCAGTGTACCGGAAAAAGAGGTGAGGGAGTGGAGCCCGATTAGGACTAGAACAAGGAAATGTTCCACATGCAGGCATAGCTAGGACCCTTGCAGGTACCCATAGCAAATTCTTTTATTTGGAGGAAGTAGGATAAGTTAAAGGAAAAGCTGTTCAATGTGAGAACAAAGTCAGCTAGGCGAAGGAGGGTGGTGGTGGATGGAAACTGGTTGGACCTCTGTTCAAGGAAGAAGCGGAGAGCCCCCAGACCATCCTGGTAGGGGATGGTGGTATAGAGAGATTGGATGTCAATGGTGAAGAGATCCTCAATAAGTTTTCTAAAATATTAAGTAGTCCAAATAAAGTAAACCCAGCTTATTTTTCAAATCAAGTCAGGAGACTATTTCCTCCCTTTCTGCATCAAAGCCAATACTAAAGTGCCTCTATTTTGCTAACATAGTTACTCTTGTACAGCAAACTACAAAGTAATATGACCTCACAGAAGCTTTAGGAGCTTTACTAGTTTTAAGGCACAGCTTATGGTAAGCACGGAGATATGTCTTATTACTGGAACTTCTAAAGCTTGTGCGTTGACATTTTTCTTTCTCTCAGGGTTTTTGCATTTCAGTTGAAATCAAGTGTAAATTCAGATTGAATTTGTATCTGGGAGGTAGGGGACTGTACTGCCCAGAACTGATGACATAGTCTAACCATGCATAGTCAGTGACCAGATGGTGGACCTAAGCATGTGTGGATATGAAAGGAAACCAGATGGAGTGAATCGGACGCAGGCATAGAAAGTCTGATGAGCACATATCTCTTTAACACATTTAGTGACGTTTGTCCACCTCTTAGCTATTTATCTAGAGATAATCCATCATTTACTAATCCGAAAGCTCAGCCAGGATGACAACAAAGACTTTCACATTCAAGGGACTCCCATATCTGTTTGCACGTCTCCTGCCTACCGCAGTACAGAAGTGATCTCAGCTTTGTCATTAATACTCCGAAGATGAGGCTGAATGCATCAAGAAAGCTTTTTTCTCCCCCTCTTCCTTCCCTCCCTCTCTCTCTCTCTCTTTCTCTTGGAAGTCAAGCTGGCAAGCTGGTTCTTAAGACGCGGTCTTACCAGAAGTGTAAAGAATGAGCACAAAGTGACAAAAACAATGCTCAAAACCCAGGCTGCAAATTCTAAGACAAAAGTCTCTCCTTTAGGCTGCATGTGTAGGATGGAGATTCAGTCTGGCTACATAAAGGCATTGCTGTAGTGAAAGGAAGCAGCAGAAATCCCATCCCTCATGATGGATAAAAATGCCACTGGGCATTATGGTAACCCAAGATTAATGGCTACCTATTTTATGTTTTGCTTCGCCCTTTTTACACAACGGTCATTGCAATTTAGATCAAGTTTTCCACGAGTGTACTGTGAGGCAGGAAGAGATAGTGTTACATGAAAGGAATATAGATCACTACGTGGCAGCTGGATTCAGAGCAGACGCTCGTGATGAATTTCAAACATTTCTTTTTTACTAGGAACCATGTCTTGCTTGCTCCTTCAAAGGTGAGAAATAAATATATTTTAAAATAGCTGTGAAATGAGTGCTAGATTTCTTTTTTACATTCGATGTGGCTTTTTTTTCAGATGTTTTATTATTATAGCCAAAGCACAGTTGGCTGAAGAATGGTACATTTCTACTCACTTTGGAACTGACACTGCACAGAATGTTGCAATAGCATTATGTCTTTTCTAATGATGAATGTTGGCAAACTATTCACCTATGTAGGGCTTCGCCATTGGTTCAATCTGCCCACACTTGAAGCCACACATGAGCATTTTTCACTGGATGGTGGAGGGTACCTAAGGGTACTGAAGCCAACGACAGCAGCAAAACCTAGCTGAGATCAACTACTTCAACACAGATTGGTAATCAAACCTTTAATCTTATACAATCATAGAATGATAGAACACAGAACAAGACGTTTCAGTCCATTGTGCCTGTTCCTGCTCTTTAAAAGAGCTATCCGATTCGTCCCCTGCTCCTGCTCTTTCCTCATGTCTCTGCAATTTTTTTTCCCTTTGAGTATTTATCCAATTCCCTTTTGAAAGGGATCACAACAACTCACTGTGTAAAAATTAAACTCTCCTTATCTTGCCTCTGGTTCTTTTGCTAATTACCTTAAATCTGTGTCCTCTGATTACTGACACTTATGCCAGTGGAAACAGCTTTTCCTTATTTTCGCTCTCAAAATCCTTCATGTTTTTGAAAACCTCTATTAAAGCTCCACTTAACATTCTCTGCTCTAATGAGAAGAATCCCAACTTCTCCAGTCTTTCCACATAACCAAAGTCTCTCATCGTCGGTACCATTCTAATATATCTGCACCCTCACCAAGGCCTTGCCTTCCTTCCCAAAGCATGGTGCCCAAAACTGGACACAATACTCCAGCTGGGGCTTAACCAGTGACTTATAAATGCTTAGCATAACTTCCTTACATTTGAACTCTATTCCTAAACCAAGGATACCATATGCTTTATTAACTCCCTTCTCAACCTTTCCTGCCACCTTCAAAGATTTCTGTATGTAAACTTCCAGCTCTTTCTGTTCTTATACCCAATTTAAAATAATACCATTTAGTATATAATATATCCAAAGGACCATCCTCCGCCACTTCCGCCACATCCAAAGTGATGCCACCACCAAATGCTTCTTCCCCTCCCTTGCCCTGTCAGCATTCCGAAGGAATCGTTCCCTCCGCGACACCCTCGTCCACTCCTCCATTACCCCCACCACCTCGTCCCCTTCCCACGGCACCTTCCTCTGCAATCGCAGTAGGTGTAATACCTGCCCATTTACCTCCTCTCTCCTCACTATCCAAGGCCCCAAACACTCCTTTCAGATGAAGCGGCGATTTACTTGTACTTCTTTCAATTTAGTATACTGTATTCGCTGCTCACAATGTGGTCTCTAAATTGGGGAGACCAAACACAGATTGGGTGACCGCTTTACGGAACACCTCCGGTCAGTCTGCAGGCATGACCCCGAGCTTCCGGTTGCTGGCCATTTCAAACCATCCACCCCCCCGTCCCTCCCCCCCACTCTCATGCTCACATCTCTGTCCTGGGATTGCTGCAGTGTTCCAGTGAACATCAACGCAAGCTCGAGGAATAGCATCTCATTTACCGATTAGGCACACTACAGCCTGCGGACTGAACAGTGAATTCAATAATTTTAGAGCATGACGGGCCCCCCACTTTTATGTTTAGTTATTTTTTTTCTTTTTTATTTGGTTATTTTATTTTAGTTTTTTTTTGTTTGGTTAGTTTGTTTCTACTGTGCCTATCTACTGTTACTATTTTTATTTTTAAAATATTTGTGCTTGGACTGCTTTGTGCTTTACAAACAATTCACACCCTCTCTGTACTAACGCTTTGTCTTTCACCACACCATTAACATACTGTTTGCCTTTGTTCCATGACCTTCTGGTCAGTTATTCTCTGTGACCTTGTCCTATCAACATCTTCTCTTTTGTTATCTCTTGCCTCACCTCGCTTTACTTGCTTAAAACCTTTTACATTTCTAATATTTGTCAGTTCTGAAGAAGGGTCACTGACCTGAAACATTAACTCTGCTTCTCTCTTCACAGATGCTGCCAGACCTGCTGAGTATTTCCAGCATTTCTTGTTTTTATTTCAGATTTCCAGCATCTACAGTATTTTGCTTTTATTTTACTGTTAGTATATATTGCCTTTCCTCATTCTTCCTGCCAAAATGCTGCTAAATTTCATTTGCCATGTTGTCTCTCTATGGCCTGAATTTTACGAGCGTGCCGCAAATCGCAGCGGGGCGCTTTGAAGTTGGCGGTTCGCCGGCTCGGATCGCCCGTCGCTGAGCCCCTGCTATGTTATGCACAGGGGCTCATTAACATCACAGTGACACATCACCCTCGCTCCCCCATATTACGTGGGAGGAGGCAGGACGTTCGGCACATGGTGGACGTTGGCTCAGCTGTGTAGCATGTGCTGGGGCCCTATTTAAAGTGCCCCAACACCTGCTTCCGACAGCTACCAAAAAAATACTTACCTCACTATTGAAGAGTGGAGCTGCTGTCAAACTGGCAGCAAAGCAGAAAGTTCTGGAGAAACTCAGCTTCTCTCTTCACAGATGTTGCCAGACCTGCTGAGTTACCCCAGCACTTTCTGCTTTGCTGCCACATACTTACCCTGCTGTGTCCCAGTGTCCTGTGAAGTTGCGATCCTCTTCTCCCACTCAAGTGTAACATTCCTTCTTGTAGGCATGCCGCACGTGGATGAATAATCTTAATTTTGCACATGCCAGAACGTGAGACTGAATTGTATCATAAAAGGCAACTACACAACAGAAATAAAAGCATAATTTAAGAATATCTACATACTAAGGGCTTGTAATCACTTGACTGAAAAGCTGCAGACTAATATGCATTTGGAATCTGCTAACTATTAAGTGAAAAGACACGAAACTTGAATTAAACATACTTCTCAAAGAACCAGGAGAATATGTTTATATTCTAGCGCATTGCAAACCAGAAATATTACATCAATAATTATGACCAGCTGCTGCAGAAGCAAAGTGTATGTGAACATGTAGGATACTGTATTCGCTGCTCGCAATGTGATCTCCTCTACATTGGGGAGACCAAACGCAGACTGGGTGACTGCTTTGCGGAACACCTCCACCTAGTCTGAAAGCATGACCCCGGGCTACTGGTTGCTTGCCATTTCAACATTTCAACACTCCCCCCTGCTCTCATGTCCACATCTCTGTCCAGGTATTGCTGTAGTGAACGTTAGCACAAGCTCGAGGAACAGCATCTCATTTACCGATTAGGCACACTGCAGCCTGCCGGACTGAACATTGAGTTCAATAATTTCAGAGCATGACAGCCCCCCATTTTACTTTTGTTTTTAGTTATTTTTTCTTTTTTTTTAAATCTTTTTTTTTGTTTATTTTATTTTATCTTAGTTTCACCAGTTTGCCTACCCATTGTTTTTTTTCATGTTTGTGCTTGTGGCTGTTCAGTTTTCAGTCCATTAACACCCTATCTGTACTAATGCTTTGTCTTTCAACACAGCATTAACATATTGTTTGCCTTTGCTCCATGACCTTCTGGTCAGTTATTCTCTGTGACCTTGTCCTATCAACATCTTCTCTTTTGTTATCTCTTGCCTCACCTCGCTTTACTTGCTTAAAACCTTTCACATTTCTAATATTTGCTAATTCCGAAGAAGGGTCGCTGACCTGAAACGTTAACTCCGCTTCTCTCTCCACAGATGCTGCCAGACCTGCTGAATATTTCCAGCATTATATTATGTACGTGAACATGTGTCAAGCTGTCATAGATGAAAAACCAAGACAATAGCACAGATCTCCTCACTAGTCCTGCATTAGTTTTCAAACATGTGCAAGAAAAACCTTGCAGCCAGAAGTTAGAGCAGTTACACTGTGGAATCATCTTTGTATTTAAAATACCAGAGCAGAAACCGAAGATGGTAGAGGGGCGCTCTAGGGTGGCCGCACAGTTCAGCAATGCCTCCCTAATCACTCTGCTCCAGGCTGTGCAGGCAAGGCGTGAGGTCCTTTTCGCCAGTGATGGTAAGAAGAGGCCCTTCTGCCTGAACAAGGCAGCCTGGCTGGAGATGGCAGAGGAGGTAAGTAGCTGTGGGGCCATTCGGCATCAAAGGGTCCAATGCTGGAAGAGGATGAACGATCATTCCCCCAGCCAGCTGGGTCCCTCCAGGCCTCGTGTGCACAGAGGGCGACCGCCAAAGTCATCCACAGCCAAAAGACAATTTAATCAGCAGCTTTCCTCCTGTCAGGCTGCTAGCACAGAAGTGGCACTGCGAAGGAGCACCCACAAGCATCTCCAAAAAGCATCGTGACACAAATGGGTCTGCACGGGTGGCAAAACTGTGAAAAGTTCAATCTCTAAATCTTCTTCACCAACACGTGTTGCTTTTACTGTTTGAATGACGTGTGCCAGCATGTACCGATCGTATCCCCTCCCATACATCATTGGCCTTTCAGAACTCCCAATGTTTCGAATAACATCATTGCCGTGCCAGTATGACTCATGTGCGTCTCCATGGATGCAGGGACATGGACAGTGGCTCAGTCTGCTGCTGCCTCTAGTGGTTCAGACAAAGATGTTGCAGATGTGGACTGCTGCATAGCAGGTGAACAAGGGTGCTGAGTGGCGTGCAGAGGTCATGATGGTTCCTATGGAGCGGAGACCCTTTCTCTGATAAGCCGCTGCTGTGCATCACTAGCTCGCTGCTCGCCCTGAAAGCATAGCCTGTGCATCCTCTGCCCTCCCATGCGCCTTTTCTGTTGTACGTCCTCAGCAACTCATAGTCCGAGGAGGATTCCTGCTGATGTCTCTCCTCATCATGCCAGGCCTGCCCCCTATTGGGTGCATAGTTGTGCAGAGCAACAAATAAAGGAGCACCGCCCAATCCATCCAGGCATTGGGAGTGCATTTTCAGCATGCTGATTGCCTGCTCAATAGTAGGTCCTGTAGCTCCATGGCTGGTGTTGTATTTCTCCTCTGCAGCAGTGGTTGGGCTTCTCACTGACTTCAGGAGCCATGTCTGCAAGGGGTAGTTCTTGTCTCCAAGAGACCACTCCTCGATGTAAGCCAGTTCAGTGAACAACAACGGCAGCTGGGACTGGCGCAGGATGAAGGTGTCATGGCAGCTGCCTGGAAAGCGGGCACAGATTTGCATGAAGCGCTTCTGGTGATCACATACCAGCTGTACATTGATTGAGAGGAATCCCTTAATGGTAATGTCTGCAGCTGGTAGCCTGGTGGGAGCCCTGATGGCCACATGAGCGCAGTTTGTGACCACTTGCACCTTTGGTTATCCGGCGATGGTGCCGAAACTGATAGCCCTCTGGGCCTGGCTGTTGGGGTCTGTCCTGAGGCAGACATACTCTCCTGCTCTCTGCTGCAGGGCATTGGTGACCTCCCTGATGCAGCAGTGCACTGCTGACTGAGTGATCCCACAAAGGTCTCCGGTGGGCCGCTGAAATAATGCATAGGCATAAATGTTAGGAGCCGCTGTCACTATGAGGGCCACAGGCATAGGATGGCCCCCGAAGCCCATGGGCTGCAGGTCATCATTGAGTAGGGCACAGAGAAGTGTCACCACCTCTCTCTACATCCGCAGTCGCCTCTGACACTGGTGCTCTGACATCCGCTGGTTGTCATGCAGGGTTTGTAGATATGCGGCGTTCTATAGTGGCGAGCTCCCCTTGGGGGCTGCTGCTCACAACTGGGAGTTTCTACGCGGGCTGCACCTGCCTGTTGGTTTTGCCTGCGGTGCATATGGATCCTCAGGAAAAGTGGATCACACGATCTAGGAGGAGCCATATCCATGTCCACATGACAAATGTAGTTGTATCCTTCACTTATTAGGAGGTCCCTAACAGGGCAGGCATTGTTTATGACGGGTACATCAGGTGCTGTCATGGATCAACTATGTGGCATGGCATGGCATTGCCCATCTTAGCTCACACTGAGTGGCACAGCATGACCACATAAAGATTCTACCAGCTGCATCGATGGCCCCCACCAGCCAGATAACCTTCATACTCCTACCGTTTCTGGCACCCTCCCTACACACAAGGTGACTAGGCTGCCATTGCTCCTTTACGCACACAAACAAACAATGGCGCAGAGGGGACACCATTTATGGAGGGAGGGTACGCAGTACCTCCCTTCATGCCTGCAGAGCTGTGCCCCCAGTAATACCATCCCCCGTCCCACCTCCCTTCCAGTATGCAGAGTTGGGACCCGGGTTTACAGAGACTTACCTGCACTGTCTCCGATTGCTCCCTCTTCTGCAGTCCTGCCGGCGTCTCTCATTTGTGAACAGGATGGCATGTGACAGCTGCCCGTTCAGCGAAAAATGCAGAACTGAGGAGCGACAAGCAGCGGGATGTATAATCAAGCAAGGTAAGTAGCGCTTAACATATTTAAATTGGGGTTCTGCCACCAAGCGGCGGGGGTGGGGAGGGGGGCCGCACCAAGGTCCCGCCACCACCAGTAAAATGGGGCAGGGCACATATGGCATTTGGGGTCGTGGCGGGCCTCTTCCGCTAGAATATTCCGGGCCCCCCCACCACGACCCCCGACATCAGAGGGCTGGTAAAATATAGCCCTATGTCCTCCTGAAGTCTGTTAATTTCCTCTTCATTACCTACTACATTTCCACATATTGTGTCATTTGCAAACTTTGAAATTGTACCCTGTATACTCAAATCCAAGGCATGAATATATGCCCAAAAAAACAGTGGTGCTAATACTGACCCCTGGGGAACAACATTGTATACTTCCCTGAAGAACAACCTTTCCCCACCACTCTCTGCTTTTTGTCCCTCAGCTAATTTTGTATCCATGCTGCCACTGTCCTTTTAATCACATGTGCTTCAATTTTGCTAACAAGTCTATTATATGGTACTTTGCCAAATGCCTTACTCAAGTCAAAATGCACAACAACCACACTGCCCTCATCAACACTTTCCATTACTTCATCAAAGAATTCAATCATGTCTTTAACAAATCCATGCTAACTGTCATTGATTAACCCATGTATTTCCATGCGACAACTAATTTTGTCCAAGATTATTACATAACCCCTGTACAACTCAGTACTGCACCATTCAATGGGTTTACCCACTAAATAATCAAGGCATGCAGATAATATCTTCACAGGAGACAGTTGGCAGATGCACGCTAATTCAAAAGAGTTTGATGAACCCAATGGTTGGCCTCTGTGCATCTGGACAAGGTGAAGCAATGCATGTAAAGTGTGTCCTTACAATTGATTTATGTTATGCAATACTGCAATGTACCAAAATATACAGACCAGGAAGGTCCCTGTGTCAGTTCCTGGGTCTGTGCTCTCTAAACTGATGTGAATCTGGTAAATGTTAGGTTTCTACAATTAAATTCAGTGTTTTCAGGCTAGGAATCTGAGAGGGAAAAATAATCAGCTCCAGTTTCTTCTTCTGATCTCTATCTAGACATTGTCTGTTAGAAAGGACATTAACATCAGCAATGGAAAGTAGAAATGATTGTCCCCAATGGGCTTCCTTCATGGAGAATAGTCCTCATACTCTCACTGTCAAGGCTTAACAATTGAAAGTTTACCACTTGAGTGAAGGAGGAAAAGCGAGAAGACATTGTTCAACCTTTCTGCTCAACATGGGCCCCACATCATTAACACTCAAGAATATTCAATCACAATCCTAATACTTCTTATTTCTTTGGCCTCCTTATCTCGAGAGACAATGGGTAAGCGCCTGGAGGAGGTCAGTGGTGTGTGGAGCAGCGCCTGGAGTGGCTATAAAGGCCAATTCTAGAGTGACAGACTCTTCCACAGGTGCTGCAGAAAAATTTGTTTGTCAGGGCTGTTACACAGTTGGCTCTTCCCTTGTGCTTTTGTCTTTTTTCCTGCCAATTGCTAAGTCTTTTCGACTCGCCACACTTTAGCCCCGCCTTTATGGCTGTCCGCCAGCTCTGGCGAACGCTGGCAACTGACTCCCACGACTTATGATCAATGTCACAGGATTTCATGTCGCGCTTGCAGACGTCTTTAAAGCGGAGACATGGACGCCGATGGGTCTGATACCAGTGGTGAGCTCGCTGTACAATGTGTCTTTGGGGATCCTGCCACCTTCCATGCGGCTCACATGGCCAAGCCATCTCAAGCGCCGCTGACTCAGTAGTGTGTATACGCTGGATATTGTTTGGATAATTAGGTGACATGCTTTGTAACCTGTTGGTATAAAGAAGCCTCTGGATTGTTTTGTATTTTACGATGATTTTTCTACCTCTCACACCACTTGAGTTTTCAGATTTTACTGGAACAGCAACACGGTCACATCCCACATTACAGCAGTGTACGAATAAAATATATAATTTTTATGGTATTAATGTATCAAACTTCTTGCAAATCATTTTATCTGCACAACGAATCCAATAATGTTCAAAAATACCCAATGTTATTACTGTTTGTTTGAAGAGTCATTGGCAAATATCATGTTTGGAGCCATTGCATTCATTTGCATAATTTTTAATCTCTGTGATGTGTAACAGAGCTGAAAAAGATTACATAATATCTCATATTTAACAACTTTCTTCACTGCTTTGGTAATGTTGAACTGCAATGGTGTGTGGCTTTGGTTTGTAGACCAGGAGGATGGGTTCCTGATCTGGACTGTGCTGACTGAGAGAGGTGTTGAGGCGGTAGTGGATAAAGAGAATAGGAAAGTGGCTCATTCCAAGCTCCTCTCACTCATCTCCGAGCAGATAGTCCAAAAACAGTATTGCTGAATACTGAAGAGCTAGATGAAGAGGGATGGGGGTCAAAAAACAGCATTAATGTACAACAGTATCTGTGACATTATTAAAAACATAACAATAAAGGACAAGAAAAGGCCATTCACTCGCTGAAGTTCAACCTTCAGTATCCTTTATCGTTTTGAAGTTCATCACTACAGTACCATAACTTTGTTGACAAACATCCAATTATATATTGGACACTTCCTGTATCTTGGTCTTTAATACCCAGCTGTGCTATTTATCCCGAAGGAGGTCTTTCTAATACTTGTCTTTAAATTTATTTTTATGAAGGTTAATTTGCTTCCTCTGGTCCTGATTTACTATGAAGTAATATTCTGTGTTTGCCTTATGTATATATAATAATAGAATTATACAACAATGCAGGAAGTCATTCAGCCCGTTGTGGCTGTTTCGGCTCTTAAAGCTGGACTTTTCAATGCTCTCCTGCTCCTCATTTCCATTCCATGAGGCAAACTATCCAGAATTGGCATGACCGGAGCTCTGATCTGCACTAATGTCTGCATGCTTCTTCTCCCCAAGCTCTACTGGCTTCCTATCTCTCAGAAAATTGACCTCAAGATTCTCACCGACAGATCCTCCCATTTCCTATGCCCCTTTGTGCACCCTCTCCTCCAATGCCAGCCTACTTCTTGATTTCTGCTCATCTTCCTCCACCAACTATGGCAGACTCCTTCAACCTTGCTCCATCCTTTGGAAATCCAACCCTTGTCATCTTTGTCTTGTCATCTCCCTCCCTGTCTTCAAAAGACTTCTACAGAACATCTTCTTTAACCACGCGTCCACTGCCTTCTAATTCCTCCCTTGGCACTCCTTCCGGTATCATCCACATGAGTTTTCTTCACTCTTCTTTGCTGAGCCTCAGAGGGTTTTGCCATGTTCAAGGCAATGTATTAGTGCAAGATATTGCTCTTTTTCTCAGTCCTGGTCAAAATCTGCTCATTGCCCACTGCCCTGTGATATATTCACTTCCAGTTACATTACTCAATACAAAGCAAGTGCTGGAATCTTAATTCCCTCTTATAATGTTGATTAAGAACTCTAAATTATCATATAGTTTGGCCTAGGCTAGCATTGTAACTTTAGAAAGAAGAAACTTTTGACTTTACTCCTGCAGAAAGACCTGGCACTATTTAAGTAAATAACAAACCTAATCTTAGTCACATGACTCTTTAACATATTCTCTTAAAATGGAAATGTGATTCAACATTTGACTCAACTAATCGCCACTCAAATAATTCCTTCAATGGACCTCATGAGTCACAGGACGTTGGTGCCATGAAATGATGACTCTTCGCACAGTCTTCAAAATGTCCCAGCTCCTGACTATCATTAGATTTGCACTTATTTCTTTGAGACTAATTTATGTACATGTATCAAAATGTATGGGTGGTAAACAATGAGTGCAATGCTATAATTAATGTCTGAATTATGTGATATTCACAGAGCCTTATTCTCGGAGTGTATGATGTGATTGAATTATTACAGTAAGTGACATCCCCATTACTCCATCCAAGTATCTGGGGCTCTTATTTGGTTCGGCTAATTAAAGGGGAAGGAAAGAGAAATAAATGGGATCTGTCCCAAAGGTAAGAGTGTGTTATTTTCCTCAATACTTTTATTTAGCAAATAATAAAAAAGTGTTAATATTAGGAGTAGACGTCTTGTGCTGTCATTCAATTGATGGCATCAGGGCAATGTTCACTGCAGGGAAGCAAATCTGGATCCATATGCAAAAATAAAATCACACTTTGTTTCAGCAGATTGTCAGTGTGACTTTAGTGCATTTCCAGCAAGGTTCATACTCATATACCCGTAACATTAGCAGTATCAAGGACCTGCCCCATAGATATTAAAACAAATCATAAGATTTTACAAGGCAGCAAAATTAACATGAAGAAGACATTCATTGGGCAAAATGGCTGCTTCTGATAATCTCTTTCCCTTTTAAGAAATGCTGTAAATCTTATATCAAAATAATTGGCCATAAATGATAGGAACATCCAGTATTCAATGGATTATCGCATGACGGAAAGTTGCAAAGTACTTACCATACCAACTGGTTGACATCACATGGAAAATGACTGCCTGCAATGCAGTCTGTGAGATGATAAATGGCTTAATTTCATTCTTTAAAGGCCCTGTGTCACTGCACAGGCTGATTGAGGTCATTTGCATCACTGTCTCCACAGTCCAAGCTGCTTGCTTCTTTCCCTTTTGATGTTCATCAAGGTGACAGATGCCTGCACCAGGGATTGAAACATTTCAATAATTTCCCACTTCAGTATCAAGCCCACCCAAGTGGGGTACAGTATGAGCCAATTCAGATCAAAGCTTGTTCTATTCTACCCTAATAATGTGCAGTTGATAATCATCTCAGAAATGTATGCCAGCTGTACTCTTGGGACATTTCAGGTAGCCTAACCACTCTTACTTGTACTCTTTATGAATGAGGCTGCAGCAACTTGTCATGGCTTATTTGATAGCACCTCCCAAAACTATGATCTCCACCATCTGGAAGGACATGGAGTGCAGTTGCATGGGAACACCATCACCTGCAAGTTCCCCTCCAAGTCACACATCATCCTGACTTGGAACTATATCGACGTTCCTTCACTGTCACTCGGTCAAAATCCTGGAACTCCCTCCCTCACAGCACTGTGGGTGTACCCGCACCAAGTGGACTGCAGCAGATCAAGAAGGCGACTCATCACCACCTACTCAAGGGCAATTGGGGATGGGCAATCTGGCTGGCCTGGCCAGAGATGCCCACATCCCATGAATTAATTTTCAAGAAGGCCATTGCAGTGGAGAGAAGGAATGGATTTAAGAAACAATTGAAGATGTGCTTTGGAGAAAAAAGGGCCCGTTTGATATAGTGAGAGAGTTGAAAGACACCGTTGAGGCTCATAAAGTCTGATGAGCCTTTCCTGTGCCGAACAAAAAACAAAAAGGTGGCATGAGATTCATTCTGTGAACATGTTAAATTCACATTTGCTACAAATAATAATAATATCTGAAAACATTTATAGCAAAACAGATTGATATAGTAGTAATAATTAGCACACATCTCCTGCCCAGCATATAAAAAGCATTGATTTGTCTGAACATCTGCACTGTTAATTTAGGGTGAATTCTCCCTTCATCGAGGTTTTCTAACTCTATAATTTTGCAGCCGTTTGGTTTATTTCACATGGACTCAACACATGCCAATAAAAAATGTTAAACTTCAATCATGGGAACCCTTCCTCTGGTGTGTTTCCATTGCCAGAGATGAGAGGTGTCTGACCATTCCCTAACTAAAGTATAATTTTCAATAGGACAGACAATGGCTCTCATTGTGTATTAGCTGAAGGAGGAACAGTTCTTTTTTTTTAATTCTTTCATGGGATGTGGGTGTCGCAGGCCAGGCCCATCCCTAATTGCCCTTGAACTGAGTGGCTTGCTAGGCCATTTAAAGGGCATGTAACAGTCAACCATATTGCTGTGGATCTGGAGTCACATGTAGGCCAGACCAGGTAAGGACAGCAGATTTCCTTCCCTAAAGGACATTAGTGAACCAGATGGGTTTTTACAACAATGGCTTCATGGCCATCATTAGACTAGCTTTAAATTCCAGATTTATTAATTGAAATCCAATTTCCACCTTCTGCTGTGGTGGGATTCGAACCCATGTCCCCAGAGAAATACCCTGGGTCTCTGGGTTACTTGTGCAGTGATAATACCACTAGGCCACCTCCTCCCCTCTCTGTGTTTATCCTAAACCTGACCTCCAACTCATTGCCTGAAATCTGGTTACATGAACGTTATTTCCACATTGACAGTAATGTTTGACTATCATGAGTCAGGTACTCTGTTCTCCACAGTATGATTTGCACACCTTACAAGTGAGACTTCACAATGGGACCAATTTCAGAGAAACACTGCCTCACAAAATCAGCACCCACTTGGCTCCTTTTCTTACTCTTCCCCCCTTTCCCTCTCATAGGTGCTGTCTCTGGGGCTGGTATGCTCTGGGCACTTCAATATTGCACTCCTTCAGTATGCCTAGCAAGTGAATGTCAACAGTTAATCAACCATGGAGTACATTACAATCCCACCCTCACCTGCCATTCATACGCGTGCATTTTCCAGCAGTGATCACTGGATATTGACCCATAGTGGGAAACCTAGCCAAATGTTTATCCTTGCCTCTAACCCAGGACTAGAGGGGCTCGTGTGTACTGTTCCAGCCTGCTAACTCAAAACTGGGATTGGACCTCAGACCTTCCCTATCTGCATGGCTTAACAGGGATGTTTATTCACTAAAAGCCATGGGAGAGTTTGAACATACATTTGGGACAACACACAAGGTTTGAGAGGAATAAATAATTACAACAGGTGTGTGCCATCACAATCAAAGACCAAGTCTTCAAGATTCATGGGGGGGTGTAGTTTGAAAGATTAATTCCCCAGCACACTCCATTTATCCCACCCAATGGGAAAACAGGCATTGAGTAGAATAGTTCTCTACGTCCCCATTAATTCAACTTTAGAGGAGCGAGAAATGAATGGAGAATAGAGAAACTCTGTTTGTTGAACAAGAGACCCACAGGGGCAATGATAAAGATTTTACATTTTCAAATGCTCGGGTCAGAAGACTCAAAAAAGGGTTGCATCAAAAAAAATACACAAACTAGACATTCCTCAGTACAAAAAAATGATGAAGTGAAAGAAAGGAGATGCAAAGAAACAACTGCAATAGTTACTGCACAGATCCTATGGCTTAACAAGGAGCTGATGCATGATAATCGCACGTACTTTGGCAAATCTCACTCATGTTTGAACAGAATCCTCTAACAAATGGATCTTCAATACAGCCCAGATGGTTCCCCCTAGTTATTATTGTGAAGCTTTTTATTCACACATAATTGGACTTCACAGGTCATTTTGCATTTCAGACAGGGCCTTTTTAGAACTGCTCACTTTCCGTCTGAGCAAACAAGGAGAAACAAAGATACCGAGAGGTGAATATTAATTGTCGCTGGGTCCTTCTTTCCTTCCTTGCTTTTTTCTTTCTTCCACCACCGATTACTCCTCCAGTGCACAAATTCCATCGATTTCTGCCAAGTGGCACGTTTGTAATCACATTGAAAATTGTCTCCAATTCTGTTGCCTTCCAGAATCAAACAAAGGGCTTGTCAACCATTAGTGCATCTTGAGCCACTTCCGAGAATGAGATTTATATTTTCTTAACATGAGATGATGTTTCAAATGGAATTAGCTTTGTGCTTTGTACATGTTTGAGAAACATGGAGAAAGGTATTTCAGCTGAGACAGGAATTGTCGACTTCCAATAATGAAATCTAACTCTGATTGTGCAGACTGACCAAACACTTAACTGCATCCACTCAACCATCTCTCCCTCATGCAAATCATAGGAGATGCAGTTATTGGGCCAGATCCAGCTGCAAAAATAATAGTGTGTTCCACAGCGCATGCTGTTTTACTGTGAATATTGACCAGCAAATTCAGGAGATTTAGTGATACGGCGTGAGTTGCGAAACTGCAGAAGTTGCTGGTCACACGAATGGCATCTCGCTCTTAGTGAGTTGTTTCTAAGAACTTGTTGGATTTGCCCATAAGTTAAGTCTGGTAACTAACAGCATTAGTACCTTCTTAACAACTTGATAATTGTTCATGCAACGGCAATCAATCTGTATGAAATTGAACAATTTAAAATGTGGAAACTTATTCCTTCAGGTGATAAATCTCTGATAGAGATAATAAAAATGTCAAATTTTAAATTTTATGTTTTTTCTTACTTTTCTGTCTCCTTTTTTCTTGCCCTCTTATTGTAATCTTTCATTCCCTCTCCTTATTTTTCTTACTACAATTGATTTGACACTAGTTCACCCTATTTCCTGCTTATATGTTCCTCCATTTCTTTCTCAATCCTTAAATCTCATTGATTAAGGAGATGGACTGTTGGTCCCATTGCTCCCGAAGGTCCAGATACCCCACTGCCCTCACTGCACTGTTATCAGCTCCTGCTTCCAGCAATTTACAGCACAAAACATTTTTGAGCTGAAGGCTGCAGAAACAAGTTTAACTAGCAAGGCATGCTACAAAATGCTGCACTGCAACAAACTCATCAGATATCAACAACCTTTCACTACCTTTCCTAAGTGATCAGGCATAAGTCTGCACAGTCAGGCCTTATAACTGTGGGAGTTATTTTTTGTCAATTCACTCCTGGGACATGACACTATTGGCAAGGCCAGCATTTGTTGCCCATCCCTCTACCCTTTTCCAATAGTCCTGAAGTGGAGAAATGTTCAGGGCTACAGGGAAAGGGTTTCCAATTTAGTGAACAGCACACGGGATCAAGTGCTTTCAGATCCCCGGTTGTTTAAAGGTGGTGGCACTGAGGAAGCCTTAGGAAGCAGCCACAGGAGTGCTGAATGAATCCAGAAAGGGGAACGGGGAATGAGGCGGCCATTTCCCGACAGTGATGCAGCCTTTACGGCAAGAGTGGACACAGACGGATTGCAGCCCTCACGGCAAGAATGGGCTTTGTCTCAGGTGATGGGATCTCTGCAGGGGTGGGTGCTGAGGGGCATTAGCCTGTCTTCAGAGGGGAGTGGAAAGGGGAAGGCTCCAAAGGCAAGGTCCTCTCTCCAGGGACAGCACACAGGATGCGTTTCATACATCCAGTCTCTGCAGATCCCCACACTGTGCAGCAGAGAATTAGAGGAAAGCAGGGCCAGGCAGCGGCTGGGCAAGCTGGTGAATATCCAATGGCCTGACCGATGGTCACTCGAGTGGACCGGTGGCAGGTGTTGTACCTCTCCTCTGCTGCAGTACAGAGTTCCTCACGGGCGTGAGTAGCCATGTCTTCAATGGGTAGCCCCTGTCCACAAAAATCCATCCCTAAAGGGGCTGGGAGGACAGAAAAACTGTGGCACAGCAGCCAGTTGCACCAAGGTCCTATCCATGGTAAAGACTGTACTGGACTCACCTCAATTACCTCCAAATGTCCGAGCAGCAATGTCAACACAGACTGCTGCTCTCCAGGGAGCCCATCACTGACTTATGCACCATTCTGCAGGTTGAGCTGCAACCATGGGTTTTGGTGGAAATTGTCAGGAGGAATGCACTGTTTATGTTAGTTCCACTTCTCCATGGGACACAACATATATTTACATTTTTCCCCCCTTATCGATACGGTCAATCTAGACTCTATTTTTATCCCAGGATAAAACACACCAACCAGGTTTCTTTAATAAACAATAAAGTTATCAGTTTATTATAAAACAAGTCTTAATCAGTAATGAAGTAAAGCATAAACACACAGATTGAAATATTAAAGTTCCCTTTTTACCTTAACCCTTCACACACACACACATACACCGGTTAACCAGAAAAATAAAGGGATTTTTGTTTTTAGAGCTCTATTACAGACACAAAAAACACTTGGGCTGAATACTTGCTCATTATTGAAGAAACAGCGGATGAGACATGTTGTGTTCCAAAACTGGCATACAGTCTGGCCTCCGAGTACATGTAGACGGATCACTGGGATCTTTTAGAACAGTTCTTTTCAGGTGGCGTTGAGAATTAATTTAGCAGGTTTTTCTTCAAAGGCAGGAGATGAGTTGAGTTGACATAGTGGACTTCTTAGGGTCTTTTAGAGAGGTGCTGGAAAGGTGAGCTGGGTTGTGGTCTTCTTTCCTTCCTTGGGAATTCTCTTCTCTCCTTGGAAGTTCTCTCCCTTTTTATACAGTTCAACCCTGACTCAAAACAACTCAAAAGCGAAACCGGCAATGGGAGGTTAATCTTTTGGCATCCATCAATCTTTACCTGTCACTTCTTTGTAAACAATTTCTCCAGATGTCCAAAGTTCTCTGTTGTTTATTGAGCTGGAAGTCAGATGGTTTCCCGGAAAGGCTTGTTTTTCTCACACGACCTCTCGGTGCCCCTTTTAAAAAACATTTCCAGTGACTGTTTTTCAAAGTCGTGACCTTTATAAAGTCGTGACCCCCCTTTGAAAACCCCAAAGTTTAACATTTCTTCAATCTTTCAAAAATGAATCCTCAAAAAATATATTTGACAAAGCACAGAGGCACTTTTGTAACAATATTCAATGCCCGTGGACCAGAAGTTCACCTTGTCATTCAACTTTTATGCCTCCTGCTTTTTATAGGGATCCATAACACCAGGCGCTGCTCCACACACCGCTGACCACCTCCAGGTGCTCACCTATTGTCTCTCGAGATAAGGAGGCCAAAGAAGAAGATTGGGGACATATGTGGGGTGTCCCAGGCAACAGCCCACTGCTACAATAAGGAGGTGACCAAAGCCTTGTTCAAAAGGGCCAGTGACTGTTGTGATACCAGACCAACCGTGACAGTCAGGTGAAGAGAGTCATTGACTTTGGAGCCTTCTCTGGATTCCACCCCACCCCCCCCACCTCACCCAGTGCAAGGTGTCATCGATTGCACACATGTGGCCTTCAAGGATCCCACAGAGTAGCCATCAGCCTTCATCGACAGGTCTCCATTCCATTAACGTACAACTGGTCTGCAACAACTGTAAACGCATCCTGCATATGTGTGTCCACTTCCCAGGAAGCAGCCAAGACGCCCATATACAACAGCAGTCCCAGATGCCATTCGCAGAGAATGACGAGATTTCAGTGGCCCCAGCAGACATGACCTGTATGAAAAAACACAAACATTTAGGGGTTCTGCTGCATGGATCTTCACATGCCAACCATGCATGAAGTGGTTCTGTTTAAGCTCAGTGGTGGGCACATGAACACAATGCCTCCTCACTCTCTTGGGTGCACACATCAGTCTGTCCATCAATGGAACGGCCGCCCTGGGAGCCTGCTAGTTGCGGGCCTCCTCCTCTGTCAGGGTCAGTTCTCAGATGTCCAGGATCCCATCTCCAGTCTTCGCCCTTTCCCTAGTGCAGTGGGCCGTTGTCTACTATGAGCAGGAAAAGGGACACTGTTAGCCTTCCCACGGAGACCAGCAAGACACTTGTACTGGTGGCAGCTCTTTGGCCCCTTTGCCAACATTTTCGCAGTCACTCCCTGACCAGGTCATGCTCTCTCCCGTGTGACCACATGCAATCCCCAAAGATGGGATGGGTATGGAGACTCTCCTTGGCAGCGAAGGAGGTCATTGACCCTCTTGCAGCATTGGACCCAGTTTTGGAGCATGACCCCACGGCTGCTGACCTCCTCTGCAATTTCCATTCAGGCTTGTTTGGTCAGATGGAAGAGTCTCTTCCTGCCGTCCCTTGGGAAGAGGAGCATCAAGCTTTCCATTACAGCGTGGACAAGTATCCGTAGGGAAGCATCATTGAACTGTGGAGCCACCCACCTGACATGGTCACTCTTGACTCCCGTTCAGCACCTGGCCTTATGAGGCCTTGGCCAGCAGCTCCGCAACACAGGGTCTCCAGCCAGCGTGTTCAGCAGCAGAGCAGCACAGAGGGTCAGCAGCACAGCCACACCGGGACTCCAGGCAGGGGGTCAGCAGCACAGCAGCACCGGGACCCCAGGCAGGGGGGTCAGCAGCACAGCAGCACAGGGACTCCAGGCAGGGGGTCAGCAGCACAGCAGCACCGGGACTCCAGGCAGGGGGTCAGCAGCACAGCCACACCGGGACTCCAGGCAAAGCAGCAGCAATCTCACTCAGCAAAGTAACAGTTCAAGGAGGGCTGGCAGCGCTTGAAATATAGTGCAGCACCTGCGTTCCTCTCAGCTGACAATGCCTTCGGCCTCTCGTCGCCTGCCAAGTCCTTCAATGGGACAGGCCCCATGCTTTCTGCATTCAAACAAGCCAGCCACCATGTGGTCATGTTTGCCCGGTCACACACGTCCGTGCAGTGACACCACCCTCATCTGGTGCCGCCGGGCGAGACCCGCAATGGGCTGATAAAATTCAGCTCAATCTTTCTGTTTTTACAGCCAAGGATTGCATATGTATTTTTAACAGCCTCCTCAACTTGCCCTGACATCTTTAAAGATTTGTGCATATAAACTCCTTGATCTCTCTGTTTCTGTACACAAAAACAGCAGATGTCCTCAGAGGATGCCACTGTAAAATTCCCTCTGATATGAAAAGCAGCTATTCACCACTACTTCTGTTTTCTGTCTCTGAGCCACTTCCATACCTAAGCAGTCTCTGTCCTTCTAATCCCAGGGTCTACAATTATGCTAACATGTCTATTGTGCAATACTTTATCAAACATTTTTGAAAGTCTATATACACAACATTAACAAAAGCTCTTCATTATTTCATCAAAGCGCCCAATCAAGTTAGTCAAACATGATTTGCCTTTAACAAATAAATGCTGGCTGTCATTTGTGTTCACATATTTTTGATTTTCAATTACCTTTTCTCCATCATAAGGTCAGAAGTGCAGATGTTCGCTGATGATTGCATAGTGTTCAGTTCCATTCGCAACTGCTCAGATACTGAAGCAGTCCATGCCTGCATACAGTGAGACTTGTGCCATACAAGTGCCAGGCAATGACCATCTCCAACAAGAGAAAGTCTAACCACCTCCTTTTGACATTAGACAGCATTACCATCATCAAATTCCCCCAATCAGCACCCAGGAGGTCACCATTGACCAGAAACTTAACTGGACCAGCCATAATAAATACTGTGGCAACAAGAACAGGTCAGAGGCTGGGACTTTTGCGGTGAGTAACTCAATTCCTGACTCCCCAAAGCCTGCCAACATCTACAACGCACAAGTCAGGAGTGTGCTGAAATGCTTTTCATTGCCTGGGTGAATGCAGCTCGAACAACACTCAAGCAGCTTGACACCATCCAAGACCATGTAACCCATTTGATTGGCACCCCAAACATCATCTTAAACATTCACTCCCTCCATCACCAATGTACCATCAACAAGATGCACTGCAGCAACTTGTCAAGACTCCTTCGACAGCACCTTCCAAACCTGCAATCTCTATCACCTAGAAGGACAAGGGCAGCAGACGCATGGGAACACCACCACCTGCAAGTTCTCCTCCAAGCCACCCACCATCCTGACCTGGAACTATATCACCGTTCCTTCACTGTTGCTGGGTTAAAATCCTGGAACTCCCTCATGAACAGTATTGTGGGTGTAAGTGCACCACATGGACTGCGCAGTTCAACAAGGCAGCTCAACACCACCTTCTCAAAGGCTAATTAGGGATGGACAATAAATTCTGGCCTTGTCAGTGACTCCCTCATCCTGTGAATCAATGAAAAAAATCTATTTTTCCAAGAGGCGCTGGGATGACTGGCCTGTAATTGCTGGGTTTATCCCTCTACTGCTTTTAAACAGGGTGTTACATTTGCAATCATCCATTCCTCTGATTTCACTTCCAGTTCCAAGAAGGATTGGAACAATGTAGGCAGGGCCTCTGTTTATCCCCACCCTTATTTCCCTCAGAAATGTAGGATGCATCTCATCTGACCTAGTGACCTTTCTACTTTGACCATCATCAATATTTTAAGTATCTCTTTTTTTTATCCATTCTTGCCCTATCCAATTGCTCAAGTATCTCTTCCATTACTGTGACGTCGGCAACACCCTCTTTAGTAAAGCAAGATTCAAAATGGTCATTTAGTACCTCAGCCATGCCCTCTGCCTTCACCAGAATATTTCCTCTTACATCGCTAATCAGCCCTACGGTTCCTTTGACTACCCTTTTACTCTTTATGTATTTCTAAGAAGACTTTTGTATTCCCTTTTATTTTATCTTCTAATCTATTCTCATAATTTCTTTTTGCCCCTCATTTCTTTCCTCAATCCTCCCCTTTACTGTCTGTATTATGAGCCTGATATTTCTCATAAGCTTCCTTTTTTCTACTTCATTTTAACCGATACATCTTTAGTCATCCAGAGTCCTTGTGGGAATGTGTCACATCTGTACCTGAACTATCTTCGCTTTGAAGACCTCTAGTTGCTCATCCACTGTTTTGCCTGGCAATCTTTGACTCCAATCCACCGAGGGCAGATCCCCAACAAACAAAGCCATCTCCTCTGTATCCCATAGATCACAGCGCCTTCCATTTATTACAAGGAGACAACTCAATACCTGTTTATTGTATTGAGTCCCACTGGACTGCACCACCTCCCATTTATCTTCATTCTGCAGAATTCAATCAAATTCAATCATGGCCAATTCCCTTTACATGGAGTTCGGAAGGATTCCAATTTACCAGCTCTCTCTTTTCATCCCATTGTATGGGCTTCTCATCCTTAAATGTGCAAGATGCTGATTTAAGCTGAGCATTTTTTCCAATTATTGTGTTTTTAATACTCTGTGCACAAAATATTGTCCATCTGTTGCCTAATTTAACATTCTGCAAGCTCATCTACTAGTCTAATTTTTCATGCATTAGTATCTGCAATAAATCATAATTTCACAGAATTTTTCATATTGCAGCAAAAATATTCAGCCACAGAATCATTGACTCCATGGACTGAGGCAGGAATACTTCACATTTGTAGTTTTCTTTGAAGCTTCCACGAATCCCAACAGGAATCACCATTCCTTGCTGAAAGACCTGCGTTGTCAACACCAAGCCTTGGTCTCGGGGTTTTTTAATAAGCACACTGATGTGAAGCTAAGCCTTTAACTCTATTTTGTGAAGACTTTCAAGTATAGCCAGGAGGGCTTAATCCACAGTCATGGCCACCATAGTGAGTGTGGTCACTCCAGGACCTTCTGCAGTAAAGATCCTAAGCTCCAACTTGAATTTCATCAACAATGCTCTGGAAACCTTTGGCTCTAATTCACAGCAACACATCTCCTCTGGAGCAACCAGGTAAAGCAGAGCTTTCAACAACCTCACTACCTCCCACTGGCCTGTTGCCATTCTATTTTCTGGCCATGCTGAAGTAGTTGCCCAGCACCAGGGGAACGTCAGAAGTTGGCATGAATAACAGAGGACTCGCTCAGGCCAATGCCATGTCCAGTCCCCGTGTTCATATATGATAAGGTGAAGGCCCAGGGAGCTGTTGCAGCAATACCTGTGGTGTGTAAGTACAGGATCCACCAGCAGGAGGTAGCAGGCCACCTCACTCCAGAGTAACCATGCCCCTCACTTCCTCCTCTTATGGAGGACCCTTCTGCAAGGAAGTAAAAGATGAACATTGAACCAGTTCCGGAAGTGGAAAGGCACAAGGTAAAATACAGTGCAGCAATTACCATAGTATTATTGACAAAATAAAGGCTGAGGTAGGAAACGAGGAAGACTGGAGGCTGGAGATGAGAGAGAGATCATTTCTCTGACGATGAACCTTTTTCTGTTTTCGGTCTTTAAAAGATGCCTTGCATTGGAAGTGAAAGGAATACTTGACTCTACGTTGTACCATATCAACCTTCAAAAAAATGAATCAGATTGCAGTGATGGCAAATTATGGAAATGAAACAAGAGGTTCACTGTGATCTGCTTGAGAAATGCAGCACTCTGTGGGTTAACACACTTGCCATATTAAAAAAAAGAAGAAAATGCAATTACCATGAAGCTACTGGCCTGTTATTATATCATTAACACTGATGCTTAATTTAATTTTGTTACTGATGGCCTGTACAGTAGAACCAAGAAATTAAAATTAAAATTAGAATTGAAATTACAAATTAAAATTTCCCGTGTAAAAAACACCTTCATGTCAATGGTATAGATCACTTTTTTTTATATAAAACAATGGGGAAGGTAGCTGTTAGTGTTTAAAAATAGAAAGTGATTAATTATAATTAGAATTATAATTACTTTCAGTGTTAGTAGTTTTTTTCAGGCCAACCAAAGTTTTCTGTGTCTGAGAGCGGATTATCTAAGGTAAGATTCTACAAACTTAGAGGAGCTTTTTAAAAACTGATTGAGAAGCCCAGCCGAAGGCCCCTGGTGCAAAGTTCCAACAAGAGACAACAGCAAGGGGAAATGCAACAGAAGAAATCATTAAATTCTAATCTGGCAGCTACATTGGTGCTGAACCCCAAACCCAGACTACATCTGAGCAATGGCATGGGAAGTCAGCTAGCCCATTCATACGATTAACCATTATATACTTCAGTGAGTGGCCCCCTAAAACACCTACATTCTCGATTATAAGCTCTAAGATTTTCTGTTTCTTTATAGCTTCCCTTTTTCTGAAGCATGTGCATTTTACTGTGTGGCTTATTGCACGACATTGATTAAGGGATTTAACTTGCCTTAAATATCCAGATCATACCTTACATGAGAGTTAATTTAGCTCACAACAATTTACAAAGATAAAAGTAAGGGCCAATTTTACGAATGCTCTCAGACAGAACCACACTCAGTGGGATCACGCCAGGATTTTTAAGAAAATTCTTTCTCAGGATTTAGGATTTCTTAGGATGTGTGGCCCAACATTTATTGTCCATGCCTAGTTGCCCTGAGTATTTGGTGGGCCTTCTTCTTGAATGCTGCATTTCTTTTTGCAGTTTTGATGCAACTGACTGGCTTAGTCGGCTGCTGCAGAGGTCAGTTCAGAGTCAACCACATTGATGTGGAACTGGAGTAACATATAGGCCCAGAGTTAAAGGGCATTAATGAACCAGTTGGGTTTCTACAAAAATCTGACAGCGTCACAGTCACTTTTCCTGATCCAAATATTTTGTTATTTCCCGATTTATTTTTAAACTGATTCTCAAACTGCTATGGCGAAATTTTAATGATCATTAATCTAGGTCTCTGGATTAATACTCTATTAATATAGCCACTGCACCCATTGTGGGTGCACTACATACCTTCGTGAGCCCATTGTGCAGGGCTCAGGCAGTGACTGAAAAACAGAATCCAGCTGACACTCCAGTGCAGTACAGGTGGTGCGCTGAGGCACTGTCAAAGGTATTGTCTTTCGAATTAGCCATTAAACTGAAGCCCCATCTGCTGTCTCAGGTTAAACAATCTTATGACACTGTTCAAAGAAGATCAGGGGAGTTCTTGCTGGTGTCCGGGTCAATATTTAACCTTTAACCAGCATTATCTTGTCATTATCGCACTGCTGTTAGTCATAGAGTCATAGAGTTATACAGCACAGAAACAGGCCCTTCGGCCCATCGTGTCTGTGCCGGCCATCAAGCACCTAACTATTCTAATCCCATTTTCCAGCACTTGGCCCGTAGCCTTGTGTGCTATGGCGTTTCAAGTGCTCATCTAAATACTTTTTAAATGTTGTGAGGATTCCTGCATCGACCACCTCTTCAAGCAGTGCGTTCCAGATTCCAAACACCCTCTGGGTGAAAAACTTTTTCCTCAAATCCCCTCTAAACCTCCTGCACCTTATCTTAAATCTATGCCTCCTGGTTATTGACCCCTCCACTAAGGGAAAAAGTTTCTTCTTATCTCTCCTATCAATGCCCCTCATAATTTTGTATACCTGAATCATATCTCCCCTCAGCCTTCTCTGCTCTAAGGAAAACAACCCTAGCCTTTTCAGTCTCTCTTCGTAGCTGAAATGCTCCAGCCCAGGCAACATCCTGGTGAATCTCCTCTGCACCCTCTCCAGTGCAATCACATCCTTCCTAAGGTGTGGTGCCCAGAACTGTACATAGTACTCCAGCTGTGGCCTAACTAGCATGTTATACAGCTCCATCATAATCTCCCTGCTCTGATATTCTATGCCTCGGCTAATAAAGGCAAATATCCCATATGCCTTCCGAACCACCTTATCTACTTGTGCTGCTGCCTTCAGTGATCTACGGACAAGTACACCAAGGTCCCTCTGACCCTCTGTACTTCCTAGGGTCCTACCATCCATTGCATATTCCCTTGCCTTGTTAGTCCTCCCAAAATGCATCACCTCACACTTCTCAGGATTAAATTCCATTTGCCACAGCTCCGCCCATCTTACCAGCCCACCTATGTCGTCCTGTAATCTAAGGCTTTCCTCCTCACTATTTACGACACCAACAATTTTCGTGTCATCTGTGAACTTACTGATCATGCCTCCTATATTCACGTCTAAATCATTAATGTACACTACAAACAGCAAGGGTCTCAGCACCGATCCCTGCGGTACACCACTGGTCACAGGCTTCCACTCGCAAAAACAACCCTCAACCATCACCCTCTGCCTCCTGCCACTAAGCCAACTTTGGATCCAATTTGCCAAATTGCCCTGGATCCCATGGGCTGTTACCTTCTTAACCTATCTCCCATGCGGAACCTTATCAGAAGCCTTACTGAAATCCGTGTAGACTACATCAACTGCTTTACCCTCATCTACACAGTGGGAGTTTGTTATGTGCAATTTTGCTCCCACGTTTCCTACATCAACACAATGACTGCACTTCAAAAAACATACTTCATTAGTTGTGAAGCACTTTGGGACAACCTGAGGATGTGAACGGCATTATATAAATGTTACGGACAAGGACAGGTAGAAAAGGGTGTGGGTGATTCCCACTGTTCTTCCCCCAAATGACTGCAATCGTGTTTTGTTAATATGATGCTTTAGTCCCTGAGTGTCTTTAGGGTCAAATAAACAGGCAAATGACAGGTTTTCTGGTAAGCAAACTAAAACTACTTATTTATTTAAAAAATCCCGAAATGATCACAACTGTACTCGCACATGCAGTCACCCACACATGGATAAACAAGAATAGATGGATAGCGAGAAAAGGGTAAGTGGTAGTTTAAAGTCCCAAGTTTGTAGTTTACAGATTATTGAGTCTTCTCAGGAGGAAAGGTCTTTTTTTAAAAAGATGCAGGACTAATTATTCGCAGTCTTGAACTTGCAGAGATATTGTAGAGGTCTAGGTGGTTGTAATACAGCCCAAGGCTGGTGGTGTATAACTTGTTACCTTCACAGATGGTTAGTCTCAAAGTCACTTTGTGATGTCTCTGCTGTGGTGGCTTTTCTTGGTCAGCAGGGTTCTTCTCTTTCCACTGGATCCTTCTCACAGGCTTTCTATGATTTTGGCTCGATCTTCCCCTCTGTCTCCAGAGAGCTACCTTTGAAGGTGAAAAATCTCTCATATTACATTCTGTTTGGAGATGTAAGGCCCTCTCCCCTGTTGTGATCATACAATGGGCTAAGATATGATAACCATGGCCATTGTTTGATGTTTGAATGGGATTCATTTTGTTATGATTTTGCTGCTTCGCACCATATTCATTTTGGTTTGGCTATGAGCCAGACTGTCTTCGGCATTCTTTGTTAATCCAGTCATGTCAATCAGAGTTATTAATATGCACTAGCTCCTTTCAATTTCAAAGGGGTTCTCTCCAGAGCTATTCCAGATGAGGTTAGAAAGCCTCGTCCTCGCAGATGAGTTTGTGCATTCCTAGTACAGAAGGGATCACATGGCTGCTGTTATGTGTTGTAGTTGTAGCAGAGTTAGAGCATTGTTGAGAAAGTCTCAGTGTCTGGATAAGGTCAACTAATAACTCTTTTATTATTTGCACATCACTATTTACACTCTCCTCAAGCCTCCTTAGCTAGCATCCTTCATGCTGCTACTCTCTTCTCTCCATGCAACTGTTACCTCATCACCCTTACAGTGGGAGGGTGCTCTCATTGTCTCCAACATGAACCTTTACATGTCCTTACACTGCAGTCGTTACTCCATTTTTACTATCCGTCTTTGTGATTTTGTTTAACAGTTGGCTTTTTTAAATTCATAATTTTTTCCATTTCATTGTTTATTTCATCAAGGCTCCTTCCCTGCATGACAAATGTAAGTCTTCCATGCTATGAACAAAGACTCAGCAGTCAAAACTATATCTTCTCTGTGCTCTCCACAGATGCTAACTGAATATTTTCAGCATTGTCCTTCAGAATTTGTTTTCGCCTTGGGATAGATATGAAACACAGTGGTGAATATTTAGGATTAAAAGAGATTAGAAGAGGTGAAGCTGAGTGATTGTTTTAACCACCATTTAGCCACAAACAGTACTCATTTCCCAATGGAAATCACACGGTGTGCAGTGTAAATCAGACAGCTGAATCACAATCACCCATTTCACGCAATCATTGAAGACCAGTTTCTCCCTCGTTATGTTTAATTCCCTTGGATTTGTATCCAATTAGAAACTATTGTGCAGCCCCAGCAGATTTACATCTCAAGTTATGCATTTTGGTCTTTATTTTGCAGAATAAGTTGATCTTTAACGGGCACCACAGTGACACCAGGTAAATAAAGCCTCTGGGGTCATGAAAACCTGTGGAATGATAATCACATCAGTCCACTGTGCCATTGATTTTCACTTTTGTTATAAAGCAGGGATCGTACTCTGCTACAAAACAACAGGTACTGTCATTGTAACTTCAAAGCCCATTGGAGTAGTTTGCTGTCTTCAGTTCCTGGGGAGTACTCTGGCAGAGTGGAGCATCTGCCCTTTATATAACCTGCCCCAATTTTTAATGCAATGATAATCGAGCAGCTTTTATAAAGGCCAGCTTTACACCCACCCAAAATCAGCCCAGCTCACCAGGCAACTTTGTTTTCAAAGAGGGAGACCAGGAGAAGGAAGCTGATCCTGGAGAATCATCCTGCGCACCAGAACAGCCTATGTCTCACACACAGTTCAGAACACAGCAATGAGTTTTAAGAGGAAATGCATGGTAAATTGCAAGTAAGGAAGAATAAAGATGGTATGTGCAGAAAGGACTCCTTGTTGCTGATGTTGTTGTAATGCAGAGGTAGTGAAGATCTACTAGCCCTGATGGCTTGCTCCATGATTTTGGCCTCATAGGGCCAATGAAATGAAGGTACTTCATGAGTATGAACAGATAACTTACTGTACTCTAGTCTGGATAGATTTACGACATTTAATTGGAAGAGCTTTCTGCTGATCCAATGCAGGCTGTTGGACAAGCAGTATGACAAACTGGACACAATGAAGGGGTCGAGAAAGGTGGTGATCTCAAGCTGGGTATCGTCAGTGTACGTGTGAAAACTGATGCTGTGTTTTTAAATGAGACTGCTGATTGTCAACAGGTAGATGAGAAATGGGAGGGGTCTAAGGGGGGACTCCAGAAGTCGTGGTGTGGTGCAGGAGATTTGGTGCTTGTGACTGGAATGGAACCGGGGTAGGGTAGTCCCACAAAACAATTGTTGGAAGTGTATGGTGTGGTCAACCATTGCAAACTCTGCATACATGGTGAGAAGGATGTGGAGGTATTGTCCACCACTGTCACAGTCACAGAGGATGTAATTTGTGGCTTAGATAAGGGCGATTTCGGTGCTGCGGAGAGGCAGAAACCTGATTGGCGGGATTCAAACATGGAGTTACAGAATAGTTAAGCATGGATTTGGGAGTTGACAACATGTTCAAGGACTGTGGAGAAGTAATGGAAATCAGAGATTGAGCAGCAGTTTGCAAGGACAGAGGGGTCAAAGGTGTTTTTTTGAGAAGGGGTTTAGAGGGGAGGGGAACAGTTCCAGGGCAACATCAGTTGCAATATCAGCTAATATGGGACCAGGAATGGACATTGGGTGGTCAGCAATTTGATGGGAACAGGGTTGAGGGAGCAAGAGATGGGACTCATTGACAAGATGAGCTCGGAGAGGCCATCAGGAGGGATAGAAGTGAAAGTAGAGAAAGATGCAAATTCAGGACTAGGGCAGGGGGACAGGTTAGGGGACATTTAAGGGCAGCTGAACTGAGGGTCTCAATCTTGGTGCCAAAGAGGTACAAAGGTCCATAAGATCCTCGTACTTGGTGTTGGAGGTAAGAGTGGAGGGGGCAGGGAAGACAGGTTTATGAAAACGGTTGTTAGTGAGAAGAGAAGCAAGGCGTTATCTTTGTATTCCAAGATGATCCTGGAATAGGGAGCAGTTTTGGCTGAGGAAATAGTGCTTAATGTGGTCCAGCCAGATATGGCAATGAATGACTAAAGACAGGAGACAGGAGAGAACAGGCGCAGCTGGGAGATGGAGGAGTGAAGTGATTTATGACTTTAACCCCATATAGGGACAAATCCAAATCAAGTGTACATCCTTATGAGTCTCCCTTAATTAAGTTCAAACTGGATTCCTACAGACACTTGTTTGGGTCTGAAGAACTGAACTAGTCTTCCCTCAAAGAATGAACACTAACAGAGAATATTACTATCTTTCGGATAGCCTATTTTAAAAATAATTATAGCTAAGTCATAAATTTCCCAGATATTATAAGGGTCTGGGAAACTCTCTTCAATAAGTATCTCCCCATTTAAGGAGACACAGAGAGGGAGTTCTTATAGTCGTATACAGAATGTTACATGATTTATTAACTTTTATATATTTATTAAAGAATTGAACATGCAATACACTTTAAGTGGCTAAGTATACTACAATATCACAGATTACTAAGAGATGTAAAACATAATCTTATTTCTAAATTAGAATCCAAAAGTTCAACCTTGACAATGTTACAGCAAAATATCTTAGAATATCCTTCAAAATTTAAAGTAAACCTTTACCTTAAATTCCCTGATAAGCCTTCCTGCTTAACAAGACAAAACATTTTCGTTTTAGAGCAGAATTCTCTTGTCATGCAGTCAGCTATAGTTGAAAAGCATTGATGAGGAATTCAATACTTCTGTTTTTTTGATTCAAAACTCTCATGTTTATATTGTTTCTAATCTATCATTTCATCTTTTAGAATGTAGGTGTTACCTTTCTGTGTGTGTTTTTTCCTGCTTTAGATATCCATATGTGATAATATCATTAGCAACCATTCCCGTTTAGTTTATTTGCTGGAAATTCCCTTCTCTTAAAGTTGTGAGCTTTTATCTGGTCAAAATGTTTGTAATTAGGTTCACTTGGCATCTGTTTTTGTAAGTACCATTTCATTTTGTAATTTATCATCTGTAATTGTCTTTTTATGGTACCTTGAGTCAGTCTGTTTATATCAATAACAATATCAAAAAATTAAGTTTATACTTATCAGTACTGACCTCACATAAGATATCTCAGTGTGTTTCATCTTCTAATTCCATTGTAGCAGAAATCGTGGAATGGATTTTTTTTTACTTAAAAGGTATTTCTGGTTCACATTCTATTGTAACAGGGATTTTTTACTCTTAATGGATTTTTTACTCTTCCCTTAAAAGGCGATTTCAGTGAGTCCATTTATTAAATCTTTAATTTCAAATGGTATAATGTATTGACTACATCTAAATTCTACCAAATTAAGCCTATTATTCCCATGTTTCATCACAGGAGAAGGACACTAGACTGGAGACCATACCACAGTGAGTCTTCATGGAGGATCCCCCATCCCTCAACATTACTGAGGAACAATGTCTGCGGCATCTTCACCTTACCAAGGAGGCTCTTACTGAGCTATGTCACCCACTGCAGTCAGAACTCCAGCCTCGCAGTAAAGTATGGGCAGTACTGTGGCTGCTGAGGTCAGAGTGGCCCTTTACATTTATGCCTCGTGGTCATTCCAGGCTGCAGCATCAAAGGTATACTGATATAGAAAAGTTACAGCACAGGAAGAGGCCATTCAGCCCATTGTGTCTGTTCCAGCTGAAAAAACTAGCCGCCCAATCTAATCCCACTGTCCAGTACCTGGTCCGTAGCCTTGCAGGTTACAGCACTTCAGGTGCAGGTCCAGGTACCTTTTAAATGAGTTGCGGGTTTCTGCCTCCCACCACCGATCCGGGCAGTGAATTCCAGACACCAGACACCCTTTGGGTGTGCTGAATATTGCTACATTAATGAGTTCACGGAGGCTCTCTACATCAAGAGGAACACCTACATCTCCTTCCCTATTGACAGAGCGAAGCAGGATTGGAGAGCACTAGTTATACCCACATGGTAGGGTCTAAGGTGCAATATGTCGCACACAGTTGCATTGCATGACTCCATTTTACAAGCCTGGCACCTTTCTCAATAGAAATGGATTCCACTCCCTGAGGGCAGAATTTTATGGGCCCCCGGGAGATGGAATTGGAGTTGGGTGGGGTGGGGGTGCCCATAAAATGGTGATGGAAGTCTGGGGGGGGTGCGTGTGTGGGCGGCGTGCCCGTCGCTTCCCATCGTCCTGCGATTAAGTCAGGAGCGGGAAAGGCTGAAGACAGCCTTCCCGCTCAGTGGCCAATGAGGTCCTCAAGTGGCCAATTAGTAGGCACTTCAGGGCTTCTTTCTGCCGCCATTGATATTACACCAGCGGTGCAGGGAGGGCCTCCAACACGTGGCAAGGTTGTCCAGTAAAACAAGGCGACTGGGGTGGGGGGGCTGCTCCTCCATGGGCAAACTGTGACTCATAGAGGGCCCCCTTGCCGGGGCCTGCCACATTTACCAGGAGTTCAGGGTTCCAGCAGTGGGCCTGGTCCTGGGCCTCTTGTAGTACCAGTAGTATTCACCATTCCCGATGGCGCTGCCGATACTACTGAGCTGCAGGCCCTCTGGGAGGTGGGGTTCCCGGGAAGCAGGATCCTTGTCCTTAAAGGGAGGGGGGACCCTGACGTCAAGCAGTTAATTTTCCAAGTGTTGTTAAATTGAGCCGCGGAGCTCTCTCAAGCGTCAAGGTGGGGCACCCCTTGCCATTTGGTCTGGCGTCGGGACCTCTGTCAACTCCACAAAATTCAGCCCTGAATGTGCAACATGGTTTACGACCACAGGCAGCACATCATAAAGGTTTTGCCTTTTTACCTGGCAAAAATCATGACTGCAGACTGGAGCACATTAGCATGGAACAGCCTTGATTCAATTGAAACAAACCCTCTGAGTCCATTGTTGTATCAGATATTGCTGTAGCATACTTTATTTTGGACAACTTTTAATTATTGCTTTTAAAATCACCTGTAATTTCATTGATCCTATTAGGCAGCGAGTAGCACAGTTTAATTGACTTATTGTTGAGCATTCAGTACTGCAGCTTTAAGGTCTTATTCAGTTTGTATAAAGAACAAGGAATAAACATGGTGCCTGATTGTTAATTGAAGGTCTAAATAGAAATTGAATTTTCCAGTCACATTAACAAATTGATTTGTTTAGCTTTTCAGCTGTAATCAAATTGAATGTGACTGAGCTTATCTGTAGATTATTCTTTGGAAATAACTTTCACAATTTATTGCATTGGTTTCCATATGTTGGTGTTCTTCAAAATCCCATTTTTAGACAGGTTGGAAATCCCAACATGATCTGTATTACAGATTTTTGATGGGTGATTCTTGTCTCTCGTTTGGCCCATTTTCATCTAAAAATAAAAATTCCGTGGGGAAATTGACCCACCAGCTTACCGCTACAGTTCCGCCAGTTCCGAAAATTGGGTGGCCCTCGATTAGGCAGCAACAGCTCCCCTAGAAACAGGTGGAAGCCTCATTAATATATCCAAATCAGAGTCAAATGGCATAGGTTCGACCCAATGGTATTTTCATCTCCACCCGCATTACAACTACCAGTTTCTCTACCCACATTACAACTACCAGTTCCTCTACCCATACACGTACAATGGTGGGTACAAGGCAGTAGGCTGCCGTTTCCCACAGTACTTAAAGGGATACTATTGAGTAGTAGCAACTGGAGAAGCTATTGTAACCATGTGAAGCATCAAAGTAAGTCAATGAAAGATGTACAATGACAGGTTAGAAAGAACTGTCAGAGTACAGTGGAAGTCATAAACAGATTCTTTGCATCAGTCTCCATTCTTGAAGATGATACTCAACTGACAGCATTAGGTTGAGCTGTTAACAGTAAAACTGCTAATATTAAGATAGATGTTGATATTGCTTGTAAAGAATAAGAAACCTTAAAATAAATCGGGCTGTTGGTTAGGTGATATCTGTTTTCCTTATTTATTTGTGGGATGTGGGTGTCGCTGACAAGGCCAGCATTTATTGCCCATCCCTAATTGCCCTTGAGAAGATCGTGGTGAGCTGCCTTCCTGAACCATTGCAGTCCAAGTGGTGTAGGTATACCCACAGTGCTGTTAGGAGGAGAGTTCCAGGATTTTGACCCAGCGACAGTGAAGGAACGGCGATATAGTTCCAAGTCAGGATGTTGTGTGACTTGGAGGGGAACTTGGAGATGGTGATGGTCCCATGCGCCTGCTGCGCTTGTCCTTCTAGGTGATAGAGATCGCAGGTTTAGAAGATGCTTTTGAAGGAGCCTTGGAGAGTTGCCGCAGTGCGGCTTGTATATAGTACTGCTGCCATTGTGTGCCAGTGGTGGGGGAGTGAATGTTGAAGGTGGTGGATGGGGTGCCGATCAATTGGGCTGCTTTGTTCTGAATGGTGTCGAGTTTGTTGAGTGTTGGAGCTGTACTGATCCAGGCAAGTGGAGAGTATTCCATCACACGTCTGACTTGTGATTTGTAGATGGTGGACAGGCTTTGGGGAGTCAAGACGTGGGTTACTCACCATAGAATTCCCAGCCTCTGACCTGCTCTTGTAACTCCAGTATTTATATGGCTGCTCTTGTAGCTACAGTATTTATATTTTGGTCAATGGTGACCCCCAGGATGTTGATAATGAAGGTTTCAGAGATGGTAATGCCATTGAACGTCAAGAGAAGATTCTCTCTTATTTGAGATGGTCATTGTCTGGCTTTTGTGTGGTGCGAACGTTACTTGCCACTTATCAGCCCAAGCCTGAATGTTGTCCAGGTCTTGCTGCATGCAAGTGCGGACTACTTCAGTCTGAGAATCCACCCAGGATACTTAACAAGATGGGACAGGTGCAGTGTGAGGACCTTGCTCATATCTGATAAAAGCTTGATGATACCGGGGCTGTTCTCTTTAACTGGAACAAGGTCAATGTGGTTCCAATTCATAAAACATCTCAACCCATCTCTAATTATCCTTTAGAAGGTGGTCCTGAGCTACCTTCTTGAGTACAACTGATGTGACAGTTAAGAGTCAACTACATTCTGATGGGTCTGGAGTCACATATAGGCCAGACCAGGTAAGAATGGCAGATTTCCTTCCCTAAAGGGCATTAGTGCACCAGATGGGTTTTTGGAACAATCTGGTAGTTTCATAGTCATCCATTGCTGATACTAGCTTTATAATTCTAGATTTTATTTCTCCAACTGGGTTTGAGATCACAGGTCCAGGCCCTCTAGATTATGAGTTCAGTAGTATAAGCATTTTGCTACCATGTTCCCATAAATAGTAATTAGTGGTAAAGTTCTGTGGTGGATTAAGAAATGTCTGAATGTCTGAATAGGCAGAAAGTGATTGTCAATGGATTTGGAACTGCTAGGAGTGGTGTGCCACAGGATTTGGTGTTAGAACCTTTGCTATTTACATTTTTATTAATGATTTAGATGTCGGCTTTGGCGGAATGATCCACAAGTTTGCAGATGACATCAAGATAAGTGTGAGAGTTGAGAATGCAGAGGATGCTCGAAGGCGACAACTAGATCTTGTTGTGTTAGGGAAATGGGCCCGGATTTGGCAAATGATGTTTAACTTAGAAGTATCTAGTGTTATGCATGTAGGTAGGACTAATGGGTAGACCTGGGGTGATAAGATTGAGGCTTATAAAATAGCAATTGAACTAGATTGAGTTTAGGGAGATCAATTATTTCGACCCAATACGAACATAAGGAGCAGGAGTAGGCCACTCAGCCCCTCGAGCTTGCTTTGCCATTCAATAAGATCATGGCTGATCTGATTGTAACTTCAACTTCACATTCTACCCTACCCCGATAACCTTTCACCCCTTGCTTATCAAAAATCTTTCTACTGCCTTAAAAATATTTAAAGACTCTGCTTCCACCACCTTTTTGAGGAAGAGAATTCCGAAGACTCACGACCCTCTGAGAGAAAAAGTTCTTCCTCATCTCTGTCTTAAATGGGCGACCCCTTATTTTTAAATAGTGACCCCTAAGTTAGGGAGGACCAGGATGATGCTTAAAAGCTGTGTAAGGGCATCTCTGGTTTGGATAGTAGATTTCTTAAACAGGCTGTCTGCTTGTGCAGTGAATGCTGGTTCCGTGAATTATTTCAAGCAAGAGCCTTTTTCTGGACTCATTTCTGGCTGGAGCGGACATCACCTCTTACAAGAGAATAAGGAACAATCACCGTCAGGGTTATCTCCTGGACTAGTTTAGATCACCTGAGATAGTCAAAGAAACATTTTCCAGTTTTGTTCCTCTAGTGGAACTGGATTTTTATCTTTGCAGCTTTCCAAGGATATTACATGGCTCCCAGTGTAGGGGTCGATGTGGGTAGGGGTAAGTTTATGTATTGTGATGCATAAGGCATCACAACTGTGTCGGACAGGCTGGACGGATCATTAGGTCTTTTACTGTCTATCATCTTCGTATACTGTTTTTTAGGACCATGGCTCTGAATCCAGCATGATATTAACAGAAAGAATCTCAGGCCCAGAGTTCCGACACGTTCAAGAACAGACCATGGCCCTCACCAACTACCTCATAGTGCCTTGCCCTTTGCCAGGCTGAGCAGCACCCCTCCACTCCTCCCAAACCTAGGTCCCATCCCCCAGTTTATCTCTCACCCACAAGCCTCCTTATCCTGGCCTCTCTTCCCCCCTCACGATCTCGGGCTATCTCTTCACTTCTAGTTGCAGGCTCTCTTCCACCTCTTGATTCCAGTCTATCTCCTTCCTCAGAACACAACTTCACTCTCCCCTCCCAATCGTGACCTCCCTCCCCACACCAGATCATGGTCTCTCTCTCTCTCTCCACTCCTGATCTTGGCCTCGCTTTCCCTGCTTCCAATCTTCTTTACCCCTCCCAATCCTCTCATCTGCTTATCTTCTCCCCTCCGATCTGCTCCCTCTCCCGATCCTCTCTCCTGATCCCAAGCTCTTTACCCCGTCTAGATTGCCAGGGACCATCCTCCACCATCTACCTGCTACTGTTGTTCCCAGCCTTCCATTCTCCATTCGGCTGACAGCCCAGTGGGAAATGGAGTTAAGAAATATTAATGAGGTCTTGCTGTTAAATTCTTGCCAGCTCTTTTGCCACTTGCTAACATCTCACACTTTATTGCCACATCTTGCCCATAAATATCGAAGCCAGTCTTTATTTTTATTTTTCCTTAAGGATCAGCTGGTTATATGTAAAAGAAGAGATAAAGAGTGGAGACAATGCAAAAGAGAATACAGTTAAGAGACAATGCAAGAGAAAATCTATAGTGGAACTAATGTCAGACAGAATAAAATGAAAGGAGAAAAGAGATTAATCAGAGGATTAAAAAGAGAGGAGCTAGATGACTAAAATGTGAAGGTTTTCTTTAAATCTATTTGTTGTCTACTATGCCAAATATACCAGAGGGTCCCAAGATCCATCACTGGTCTGTGCTGATGGAGCTGATAACAGAGTAGGATAGTTGTAGGGACTCTATAGTTACGCTGAGTGCCCCTGTGCTAGGACAAAAACCAGTCAGAGTTTTCTGCTCAAGATAACTGTCTTGATGGAAAGTGGGTGCATTGGATTGACAGATACTGACAGGATTGGGTTTGATTATTATGCCCCCTACAGCCAAAAAGCCTGCTGATACTGACTATTCAACCACCTGAAGAATGACTACTTGGGCAAGGTTCGGGAAGGCAACCCTTTGCATATATCAGGAAAGGAGGTGAGAAAACTAAGAGAAAATATATGTATTATATCAGTTCTGATGAAGGATTACTGACCTGAAATGTTAACTCTGCTTCTCTCTCCACAGATGCTGCCAGACCTGCTGAGTATGTCCAGCATTTATTGTTTTTATTTTAGATTTCCAGCATCTACAGTATTTTGTTTTTATATTATATATGTATTATGTCTCCTGGTTGCTTTCTAGTTCCCAGAAAATAATCAACACTACAGACTTGGAAAGGCTAGAGTGTTTGTTTATTCCATTCAGCTTCCATGCTTCCTGGTATATGACTGCTGCAGGCTGGTTTCTTGTTACACATCACATGACTGTCCAGTGCAGCCATGAATGTGCCCACCGCCGGAACACTTACACATAACAATTAGTTCCTAGCACTTTACAGATGGTATAACAATATATAACAATATGGTTAAAGAAAAAAAAATGTCCTTTTTTTAAAAGAAAATTTCCTTTCACATTTTCCAGTTCAGCTGCCAAGTTCCACAATTTGCCAGACTTGTTTAATTAAACCACTCTCTATTTTACCAACAGAGGGACAAGAGACTGTCTGGACAGCTGGCTCAAATGGACTGGAGCTGGAATATACAGTGGGTTCAATTAGTCACACTCTGAGATGTGGACTGTGCAGTCCATTAATTCATGACTTCAAAACAACATCTGACAAAAGAGTTCAGCCTCTTTATTTTTGCTCTTTTCTCCAACTATTCAGATGTGGGAACATTTTATAGCATTAACTCCAGTACAGCCTACACTGGCAAAGCTGCAGCACTCACAAAGTGAAAGGTTTTAACAAATGAATGCATATTAACAGAGCAAACAAAGGATTCACTTCGAGATGGATAGAATTGAAAAGCAGAGAAGTTATGGTGACCTTACATACAAACTTGGTTAGACCTCACTTAGAGTATTGTGCTCAATTCTGGTCTTCATATTATAAAAAGTATGTACTGGCACTGGAGAAGGTGCAAAGGATGACACCAGAACTAGAAGGGTGTAACTATTAGGAAAGATAGGTTGGGATAAGGCTTTGATCACTTGAAAAACAAAAGCTGATAGAACAAAGAACAAACAAAGAACAAAGAACAGTACAGCACAGGAACAGGCCATTCGGCCCTCCAAGCCTGCGCCGATCTTGATGCCTGTCTGAACTAAAACCTTCTGCACTTCCGGGGCCCATATCCCTCTATTCCCTTCCTATTCATATATTTGTCAAGATGCCTCTTAAACGTCGCTATCGTACCTGCTTCCACCACCTCCCCCGGCAGCAAGTTCCAGGCACTCGCCACCCTCGGTGTAAAGAACTTGCCTCGCACATCCCCTCTAAACTTTGCCCCTCGCACCTTAAACCTATGTCCCCTAGTAACTGTCTCTTCCACCCTGGGAAAAAGCTTCTGACTATCCACTCTGTCCATGCCACTCATAACTTTGTAAAGCTCTATCATGTTGCCCCTCCACCTCCGTCGTTCCAGTGAAAACAATCCGAGTTTATCCAACCTCTCCTCATAGCCAATGCCCTCCAGACCAAGCAACATCCTGGTAAACCTCTTCTGTACCCTCTCCAAGCCTCCACATCCTTCTGGTAGTGTGGCGACCAGAATTGCACGCAATATTCCAAGTGTGGCCTAAGGTTCTGTCCAGCTGCAGTATGACTTGCCTATTTTTATACTCTATGCCCTGACCGATGAAAGCAAGCATGCCGTATGCCTTCTTGACTACCTTATCCACATGCGTTGCCACTTTCAGTGACCTGTGGACCTGTACGCCCAGATCTCTCTGCCTGTCAATACTCCTGAGCGTTCTGCCATTTACTGTATACATCCCACCTGCATTAGATCTTCCAAAATGCATTACCTCACATTTGTCCGCATTAATCTCCATCTGCCATTTCTCTGCCCAAGTCTCCAACCGATCTATATCCTGCTGTATCCTCTGACAATCCTTATCATGATCCGCAATTCCACCAACCTTTGTGTCGTCCGCAAACTTACTAATCAGACCAGCTACATTTTCCTCCAAATCATTTATATATACTACAAACAGCAAAGGTCCCAGCACTGATCCCTGCGGAACACCACTAGTCACAGCCCTCCATTCAGAAAAGCACTCTTCCACTGCTATCCTCTGTCTTCTATGACCGAGCCAGTTCTGTATCCATCTTCCCAGCTCACCTCTGATCCCATGTGACTTCACCTTTTGTGCCAGTCTGCCATGAGGGACCTTGTCAAAGCCTTTACTGAAGTCCATATAGAGAACATCCACTGTCCTTCCTTCATCAATCATCTTCATCACTTCCTCAAAAAACTCAATCAAGTTAGTGAGACACGATCTCCCCTTCACAAAACCATGCTGTCTCTCGCTAATAGGTTCATAGTATAGTTCAAACAGTCGAGATCTATAAGATTATGAAATAGCTTGATAACATTTAGATGATGTTTCCGCTTGTGGGGCGTCCAAACTAGGGACTGTAAATATAGGATAGGCACTAATAAATCCAACAGGGAATTCAGGAGAAATTTCTTTACCCAGAGAGTGGTGATGAAGTGAAACTTGCTACCACAGGGAGTGGTTGAGGCTAATAGCATCATTGCATTTAAGAGGAGCTAGATAAACACATGTGGGAGAAAGGAATGAAAGGATTTTCTTTTAGGTGAGATGAAGGAGGGTGGAAGGAGGCCGGTGTACAGTATTAGCATTCAAGTAGACCAGATGGGAGGAAAAGCTTGTTTCTGTGCTGCACAAATACTATGTAATACTATGTAAAGCAGTAGATTCCATTATTTCTAAAGAGTGGATTCAACAAAACTTTTCTCAAAACTCAGACTATGGTTGACTTCTTCCCTTTCTTTCCTGCTGGGTTTTTCCCTTTCCATCCAATTTTTTTGACCTCCTGTCTTGCAGATACCGATTCAATTGACATTTTCTTTCTGGTATCTCCACCAATGGTCATCTTTCATGAATCAACATACATTATGAGAGTTTGGGGACTTTTCCACCATGCACCTCACCACATCTGTGACCAATCCATTCTCACAGGTTGCTGGATAGCAATCAGAAACTATTACTTCCCCAGGCCTAGCCCAGAGACACGACTGAATCTAACTATGGCATCCTACTGCTCTTCTGACTGAGATGAGTTGACTCAGCACAGAGCAGAGACTGAGGATGGATCATCCTGCTCTGTATGCTTCTGTCCATTTGCCAACTGACCCATAAAAGGAACAGTTATTTTCTTTCCATTTCAGCTCGTGCTAATAACATCACTGTGGGCAGCAGTTTGGAAAGATACTGTTCCCGACAGTGCGAAGCAGCTGTATTAAGTTACAGGTTTGAAGAGGATCAATTGCTGAAGGAACTTGGATTAATGAATGTAACGGTCTAGATGACTCATCTGTCACACTTACCAGCTCGGCAGCTGTACAAATCTCAAACCAAGGTATATTCAACTGATTTCTGCTACAATTGGTCACAGTTCCCAGGGACTGGGAGGAGAGGACAGAAAAGACAAAGGAAGCCTCATAATACAGTATAATGGTACATAAAACCAAAGGCATTGCATGTTCCACAACTGAATGCATAAGATGAGTAACATTTCTGTTAAATGATAGTCTAAGTAATGTCGAGGAATAAAATGAGAATTCCTACAGGCGTGTTTGATCACGCATTATTGCAGGTGTCATCAGGGAAACCCTGGTTCAATGAAGAATGTAGGAGGGCATGCCAGGAGCAGCACCAGGCATACCTCAAAATGAGGTGTCAACCGAGTGAAATTACAACACAGAACTATCTGCGTACCAAACTGCGTAAACAGCACACAATAGACAGAGCTAAGTGACCCCATAACCAAAGGATCAGATCTAAGCTCTGCAGTCCTGCCGCATCCAGCCGTGAATGGTGGTGGACAATTAAACAAATAACTGGAGGAAGTGGCTCCACAAATATCCCCATCCTCAATGATGGGGGAGCCCAGCACATCAGTGCGAAAGATAAGACGTGCCGAATTGATGATCCATCTTGGCCTCCTCCTGAAGTCCCCAGCATCACAGATGCCAGACTTCAGCCAATTATATTCACTCCGCATAATATCAAGAAACGACTGAAGGCACTGGATACTGCATAGGCTATGGGCCTGACAATATTCCGGCAATTGTACTGAAGACCTGTGCTCCAGAACTTGCCGCACCCCTAGCCAAACTGTTCCTGTACAGCTACAACACTGGCATCTACCTGGCAATGTGGAAAATTGCCCAGGTATGTCCTGTACACAAAAAGCAGGACAAGTCCAACCCAGCCAATTACCGCCCCATCAGCCTACTCTCAATCATCAGTAAAGTGATGGAAGGTGTCATCAACAGTGCCATCAAGTGGCACTTGTTTAGCAATAACCGGCTCAGTGACGCTCAGTTTGGATTCCGCCAGGGCCACTCAGCTCCGGACCTCATTACAGCCTTGGTTCAAACATGGACAAAAGAGCTGAACTTAAGAGGTGAGGTGAGAGTGACTGCCCTTGATATCAAGGCAGCGTTTGACTGAGTATGGCATCAAGGAGCCCTAGCAAAACTGGAGTCAATGGGAATCAGGTGGAAAACGCTCTGCTGGCTGGAGTCATACCTCGCGCAAAGGAAGATGGTTGTAGTTGTTGGAAGTCAATCATCTGACCACCATTCTTGACTCCTCAGATATTGAATCAGTCCGTGTAGAAATGCAGCAAGACCTGGACAATATCCAGGCTTGGGCTGATAAGTGGTAAGTAACATTCGCGCCACGCAAATGCCAGGCAATGACCATCTCCAACAAGAGAGAATCTAACCATCTCCCATTGACATTCAACGGCATTACCATCGCTGAATCCCCCACTATCAACATCCTAGGGGCTGCCACTGACCAGAAACTGAACTGGAGTAGCCATATAAATACCGTGGCTACAAGAGCAGGTTAGAGGCTAGGAATCCTGAGGCAAGTAACTCCCCTCCTTACTCCCTAAAGCTTGTCCACCATCTACAAGGCACAAGTCAGGAGTGTGATGGAATATTCTCCACTTGCCTGGATGGGTGCAGCTGCAACAACACTCAAGAAGCTCGACATCATCTAGGAGAAAGCAGCCTGCTTGATTGGCACCCCATCTACAAACATTCACTCCCAGCACCACCGACGCACAGTGGCAGCAGTGTGTACCACCTACAAGATGCACTGCAGCAATCCATCAGGTCTCTTCTGCCCAGTCCGCTGAAACAGTCTCAGTGCTGAATTCTAGCTGCTAGCCAACAGCGTAAAGCACAGGCCCTACCGAGTTTTGCGGGAGGGGCTCGCTCGATGACAATGGTTGCTCACAGCAACAGCCACAGAGTTTCCTCCTCCTCCAGCGCCGCCATCTTACATCTTAGGGCAGCACAGTGGTGCAGTGGTTAGCACCGCAGCCTCACAGCTCCAGCGACCCCGGTTCAATTCTGGGTACTGCCTGTGTGGAGTTTGCAAGTTCTCCCTGTGTCTGCGTGGGTTTTCTCCGGGTGCTCCGGTTTCCTCCCACAGCCAAAAGACTTGCAGGTTGGTAGGTAAATTGTCCATTATAAATTGCCCCTAGTGTAGGTTGGTGGTAGGGAAATATAGGGACTGGTGGGGATGTGGTAGGAATATGGAATTAGTGTAGGATTAGTATAAATGGGTGGTTGATGGTCGGCACAGACTCGGTGGGCCGAAGGGCCTGTTTCAGTGCTGTATCTCTAAACTAAACTAAACTAAACCTGTTGATATCCCAACCCACCCTGAAATTCAGCAGTAAACCCGACCCCCCCCCCCAACCCGACACCCCCACCCCCGCCACCTCAGCAATAAACTCCCATCACACTCGGCACTAATCCCGCTCAATTAAAACCCCACCTTGACAATAAAGCCCCTCAATAAAATCCACCCCTCAATAACTGACCCCCTCAATAAAACCTCACTTCAGCAACAAACCCACTCGTCAAAACTATCCCCCCATCCCACCCTGCAAACTCCACACCCCCCACCAACCCCCCGCCCCCCAACCACTGCCCCCCGCAGCCCATGACCTCAGGGTTGGGAAAATGTGGCCCATGCCCGGCAATGCAGACCACCCTCCAAGCGAGGTCCCCCATTTCACTATAAACAGCTCGTGTACTCCAGACTTGGAGCCTGGGCCTGGGCCTGGGACTCCATCCCTGTCTCCCGCTCTCCTACCACTCCCTCCCGCTCCAGAACCCCAAGCTCCTGCTGCCGCCAGTCTAGGTCCATAGTGTTTGCCAGGTTCCTCCACTTCTCCACGTCCTGGACCCACACACCCCTATCACAATGCAGCCCAGGGTCTGCATCCTCCCATTGGCCCCGCTCTCCATGGCTCCACTTCCCGACACCTTCCCCTTGCATGTAGTCATATACCATCTGAGGAACTCCAAATATGACGACATTACTATATTCTGAGAACCTGACCTTCCACAAGTCAGAAATGTAAAATCTAGCATTGTGGTGCAATATTGTTGCTGTCCCTCTCAGACTTGTCCAAAGCTAAATATTTATTAATCAGGTATCCCCTGCACCTTTGAATCATATCTCCCTGTATTGGCCCAGTGGATGGTTAGCCAACTCTTATGTATTTAGAGATACAGCACTGAAACAGGCTCTTGGACCCACTGAGTCTGTGCTGACCAACAACCACCCATTTATACTAATCCTACGTTAATCCCATATTCCTACCACATCCCCACAATTCTCTTACCACCTACCTACACTAGGGGCAATTTACTATGGCCAATTTACCTATCAACCTGCAAGCCTTTGGCTGTAGGAGGGAACCAGAGCACCCAGCGGAAACCCACACAGTCACAGGGAGAACTTGCAAACTCAGCACAGGCAGTGGCCAGAACTGAACCCAGGTCACTGGAGCTGCGAGGCTGTGGTGCTAACCACTGTGCCACCCTATGCAATCCTCGTGTCTTGAACTTTCTAGTATTGCCCTTGTGGAAATCACATTCTGGAGAATGCTTTCCAATGAATCCCCTTAGAGAATGTGATCAATTGTAACTCAAGCACAAAGATCCTCAGTTTTGGAGTCTCACTTCTCCGACACTAAATGCAAACTTGCTGCCCTTGGATACGCTAAGAATCCATGATGATTCATATATGATGAGTGCTCCCTTCCACTGCTAAAAAAGTTGCATATAGGGAAGCCAGCAGCACTCTGCAAACCAATCTCCAAGTCATCCAAAACAACTGGTGGAGTGCATTCGCTGAGAGGATACAAATTTATGCAGAGATGCTAGATATGAGATCCTTCTTGAAGCCTTGAGATCTGTATATGGACCTTCCCAGCAGGTGCCGACACCACAAAAATCTTTGGATGACACAACCCTGCTCATAGATAAAGAATCGATCTTGGACTGATGTTCAGAACACTTTGAGAGCCTATTTGGTGAGCAGCAGCTGGAACAGGAGTCATCCATCGTAAAGATCTCCCAGAGGGAAGTGAAGTCTGAGCTGGATATTCACGAGGGGAAGGGAGTGAGCCAGAAGTTGTGGTGCAAGTTGGTACCAATGACATAACAAGGGCAAATGTTGAGATCCTACGGTCATATTTTCAGGAGCTAGGGAGGAAGTTAAAGAGTAGGACCTCGAGGGTAATAATCTCTGGATTACTCCCAGTGCCATATGCTAGCAAGAATGGAAATAAGAAGATAGGGAGGATCAAAGTGTGGCTTAAAGCATGGCGCAGGAGGGAGGGCTTCCTAATCTTGGGGCTTTGGGACCAGTTCTGAGGCAGGAGGAACCTATTCAAATGGGACTGGTTGCACCTGAACAGGACTGGAACCAATGTCCTCATGGGGAGGTTCACTAGTGTGGCTGGGAGGGTTTATGCTAAATTGGCAGGGGGAATAGACACCAGCATATAGAAGTAGAAAAGGAAATAAGGTGCATAAAGTGAGATTGTTAGACAATACTAGAGAAGAGAGTAGTTCCTTATTAGATGGGAGTGAACTGAGAATGGAAAGACAGGATTTCAATGCATGCGTGGTAATGTACAGTGTGTGTTGAAATGGAGTACAGATTGCAAGCTGAGTGTGGAGATTTGAGTTTGGTGAGTGGCGAGTTCGGTGAAGGGGGGAGGAGGTGCTCCATTTTTCTACTTTTTTATCGACTTTTTTAACCCTCCAGTATTTGGTTCTTGCTTCAGTGCAGTGGAAGGAGCTGTTTGGTAAGTACCTGGTAAGCTATTCTACTTATAATAAATAGTCTGTAAAGTTAAGGTATGGCAGGGCAGCTCTGCCGAATGGAATGTACAGCCTGTGGCATGTGGGAAGTCATCGAAGCACCATGTGTCCTAAACAAACACATCTTCAGGAAATGTCACTGGCTTCACAAGCTTGAGCTCCGGGTTTCGGAACTCAAGCAGTGGCTAGAGTCACTGTGGTGCATCCGTGAGGTGGAAGACTATGTGGATAGCACTTTTAGGGAGGCGGTCACACCACAGAGATGGAATGGGTGACTGCCAGGCATTCTAAGAGAACCAGGCAGGTAGTGCAGGAGTCCCCTGATGTGATCACACTCGCTAATTGGTTTTCCATTTTGGATACTGGGGACGGTGATGGTTCCTCAGAGGAGTGCAGTCAGAGTCAAGTTTGTGGCACCACAGGTGGCTCAGCTGCACAGGAGGAAAGGAAGAAGAGTGGAAGAACAGTAGTGATAGGGGATTCTTAAGTTAGGGGAACAGACAGGCATTTCTGCAGCAGTATACGTGACTCCAGGATGGTGCGTTGCCTCCCTAGTGCCAGGGTCAAGGATGTCACGGAGCGGCTGCAGGACATTCTTCTGGGGAGGGTGAACAGTCAGAGATTGTGGTCCAAATTGGTATCAATGACATAGGTAAGAAGGGGGATGAGATCCTGAAAAAAGATTTTAGGGAGCTAGGAAGGAGATTAAAAAGCAGGACCTCAAAAGCAGTAACCTCAGGATTACTCCCAGTACCATGTGCAAGTGAGCATAAGAATAGAAGAATTGAATGATTGAACACCGTGGCTGGTGAACTGATGTAGGAGGGAGGGCATCAGATTCCTGAGACTTGGGACCAGTTCTGGGGCAGGTGGGACCTGTATAAGATGGACGGGTTGCATCTTAGTGGGACTGGGACGAATATCCTCGCAGGGAGATTGGCTAGTGCTGTTGGGGAAGTTTTAAACTAAATTGGCAGGGGGATGGGAAACTGAGAGGGAGCTCAGATTGGAGGGAAGCAAAACTGGTAACTTGTCAGGGGTGTGGGAACCAGGAGCAAATATCAGTGAGGAATACCAAGATGCACAGAATACCGGGGGAGGTAGATAGCACGAGAGTAGGGAATAGTAAATTATTAGAGGTGGGGTCAGATTAAGGCAGAAACTAATAATGTCTGAATCAGGGTTAATGTGCATGTATGTAAATTCATGGAGTGCAGTTAATAAGACTGGTGAGGTACCGACACAGATTGCCATGTGGAAATATGATGTTGTGGCTATAACAAAGACCTGGCTCAAAGAAGGGCAGGACTTGGTGTTAAATATTCCTGGATACAAGGCGTTCAGGAAAGATAGGAAAGGGAAAAGATGAGGGATGGGTGGCAGTATTTATTAAGGAGAGCATTGCAGTGCTGGAGAAAAAGAATATGTCTCAGAGGGATCGAGGACTGAATCAATTTGGCTAGAGCTAAGGAACAAAAAAGGTACGGTTACATTGCTCGGTGTTGTCTATAGGTCACCAACTAGTGGGAAGGATGTGGAGGAACAAATTGCAAGAAAATTACCGAGAGGTGCAAAAATTATAGGGTAATTATAATGGGGGACTTTAATTATCCAAAAATCGACTGGGATAATAGTAGTGTAAAGGGCAGTGATGGGCAAATGTTCCCAGAGTGTGTTCAGGAAAAATTTTTACAACAGTATGTTGCTAGTCCAATGAGAAAGGAAGCACTGCTAGACCTGGTTCTTGGGAATGAGGTGGGCCAAGTGGATCAAGTATCAGTAGGAGAACATTTAGGGGACAGTGATCATTGTATTGTTACGACCAGGTGACAAAGGGGTCTAGGGATTCCCTCTCAGCCTTTGCCTGGTTTAACCGTAACAGGGTTTAATTTTAAAAGCACTGTGTTTTTAGCTCCCCCTTCAGTAAATCCTTGTTCACCACTTTCCAGTTGTAAGGCAAATAAATCAACCAGACAGGTTTTCTTAGATTTAAACAAGAAAGGTGGAAGTTTATTAACCTTAAACTCTAATTCGGTTAACGACCACGAGTACGCAACGTGACCACGCTAGCATGCATGCGCGATAAACACACACGCAGTTAGAGAGAGAAAAGTAGAAAGAATAAAGGGGAAAAGTTTAAGGCAATAGCTGGGATTTATTTAAGGTCCTTTGAGTTCGATGTAGAGTCTTTGATTGCCCGTAAGTCTTGCCATTTCGTTGGGGCCCAATGCATGCTTTAAAACTTGTTTTGATGAAGCAGCCTTTTCTCTTTTGAGGTTTAAGTGACTTCAGCGGATCCAGAGATTCATGAGAGAGAGAAAGAACTAGCCAGGAGAGAGTTTCTCTTCTTCCAAGTTCAGTTGCAATCTGACCCAAACTGTCCTGTGAGCAGTTCAAAACCAAAAGCTGGGCCAGCAGGTTAGTCATGTGACTAGCTGTTTTAACAAACTCCTGCATTTGTGGATTCTCCATCTCAGCAGACACGCTGGAATGCTGGCTTTCTTACACATTCAATGTTTGGTGATCAAAGTCCATTTGGGTTAATTGGATCAGTGAGCCATTCTATTGTCTCCAGGCACTGTCTCTTAGTATGCAAATACTTTCCAGCCACTGCTGATCTCTCTAAACAAGTCATTTCTTCATTCCAGCAACAGTTTAAAATTAATGTTCAAATGACAAAATTAATATGCCTCATTCTTGGCAGGTGGGGTCTTTTTTTTTTAGAGATACAGCACTGAAACAGGCCCTTCCAGCCCACCGTGTCTGTGCCGACCAACAACCGCCCATTTATACTAACCCTACAGTAATCCCTTGCTCTACGGCAGCGAGGCCTGGACAACGTATGCCAGCCAAGAGCGACGTCTCAATTCATTCTATCTTCGCTGCCTTCGGAGAATACTTGGCATCAGGTGGCAGGACTATATCTCCAACACAGAAGTTCTTGAAGCGGCCAACATCCCCAGCTTATACACACTACTGAGTCAGCGGCGCTTGAGATGGCTTGGCCATGTGAGCCGCATGGAAGATGGCAGGATCCCCAAAGACACATTGTACAGCGAGCTCGCCACTGGTATCAGACCCACCGGCCGTCCATGTCTCCGTTATAAAGACGTCTGCAAACGCGACATGAAATCGTGTGACATTGATCACAAGTCGTGGGAGTCAGTTGCCAGCATTCGCCAGAGCTGGCGGGCAGCCATAAAGACAGGGCTAAATTGTGGCGAGTCGAAGAGACTTAGCAGTTGGCAGGAAAAAAGACAGAGGCGCAAGGGGAGAGCCAACTGTGCAACAGCCCCAACAAACAAATTTCTCTGCAGCACCTGTGGAAGAGCCTGTCACTCCAGAATTGGCCTTTATAGCCACTCCAGGTGCTGCTTCACAAACCACTGACCACCTCCAGGCGCGTATCCATTGTCTCTCGAGATAAGGAGGCCCAAAAGAACAGTAATCCCATATTCCTACCACCTACCTACACTAGGAGCAATTTACAATGGCCACTTTACCTATCACCTGCAAGTCTCTGGCTGTGGGAGGAAACCAGAGCACCCGACGAAAACCCACGCAGTCACAGGGAGAACTTACAAACTCTGCACAGGCAGTACCCAGAACTGAACCCAGGTACCTGGAGTTGTGAGGCTGTGGTGCTAACCACTGTGCCGCCCAAATTCAAGACAGTATAATAAGGTTTTGGCTGACTAAGGAAAAGGACAAAGAGAAATCCAAAGTAAAAATAATTAACTGGGGGAAAGCCAACTTCGATGGGGTAAGAATGGAGCTGTGGCAAATAAATTGGAGTCAAAAGCTGACAGAAAAACCGATAGATGAGCAATGGGCTACCTTCAAAGAAGAGATAGTTTGGGCACAAGTATGTTCCCTCGAAGCGGCAAAGTAGGGCAAACAAATTCAGAGCTCCCTGGATGACAAAAGCAGTAGAGATTAAGATAAGGAAGAAAAGGTGTGCTTATGACAGATGCCAGGTAGAAAATACTATTGAGAACAAGGCAGAATATAGAAGGTCCAGAGGGGAAGTGAAAAAGCAAATAAGAGAAGCAAATAAGAGAAGAAAAGAGAGAGTATGAAAAGAGACTGGCAGCTAGCATTAAAGGAAATCCCAAAGTTTTCTGTAGGCATATAAATAGTAAAAGGGCGATAAAAGGAGGAGTGGGTCCGATTATGGACCAGAAAGTGGATTTACACATGGAGACAGAGGGCATAGCTGAGGTATTAAATGAATACTTTGCATCTGTCTTTACCAAGGAAGAAGCTGCAACCAAGGCAATGTTGAAAGAGGAGGTAAATCAGACACTAGAGGGGTTTAAAATTGATAAAGAGGAAGTATTAGATAGGCTGTCTGTACTTAAAGTGGATAAAGCACCAGGACCAGATAAGATGCATCCAAAGATACTGAGGGAAGTGAGGGTGGAAATCGCAGAGGCACTGGCCATAATTTTTCAGTCTTCCATAGACTCGCGGGTACAGCCAGAGGACAGGAGAATTACAAACGTTACACCTTTGTTCAGAAAAGGATGTAAATATAAGCCCAGCAACTACAGGCCAGTCAGTTTAACTTTGGTGGTGGGTAAACTTCTAGAAAAAATTAACTCGGGACAAAATCAATAGTCACATGGACAAATGCGAGTTAATTAAGGAAAGCCAGCATGGATTTCTTAAGGGAAAATCATGTTTAACTAACTTGCTGGAGTTTTTTGAGGAGGTAACAGAGAGGGTTGATGAGGTGGTGTACATGGACTTCCTGAAGGCATTTGATACAGTGTCACACAACAGACTTGTGAGCAAACTTGTAGCTCATGGAATAAAAGGGCCGGTAGCAACATGGATATGAAATTGGCTGAGTGACAGTAAACAAGGAGTTGTGGCTAATGGTATTTTTCGGGCTGGAGGAAGGTTTGTAGTGGAGTTCCCCAGGGATCAGTCTTGAGGCCCTTGCTTTTCTTGATATATATTAATGACCTAGACCTTGGTGGACAGGGCACAATTTCAATGTTTGCTGATGATATGAAACTTGGAAGCATTGTGAACTGTGAGCAGGATTGTGTAGAACTTCAAAAGGCCATAGGTAAGTTGGTGGAATGGGAAGACAGGTAGCAGATAATGTACAATGCAGAGAAAAGTGAAGTGATTCATTTTGGTAGGAAGAACATGGAGAGACGATATAGAATAAAGGGTACAATTCTAAAGGGGGGTGCAAGAGCAAGAGGGACCTAGGTGTGTATGTGCATAAGTCATTGAAGGTGGCAGGACAGGTTGAGAGAGTGGTTAATAAATAATAAAGCATACAGTGTCCTGGGCTTTATTAATAGGGGCATGGAGTACAAGAACAAAGAAGCTATGTTGAACATAAGACACTAGTTTGGCCTCAGCTGGAGTATTATGTTCAGTTCTGGGCACCACACTTTAGGAAAGATGTGAGGGCATTGGAGAGAGTACAGAAAAGATTCATGAGAATGGTTCCAGGGATGAGGAATTTCAGTTATGAAGATAGATTGGAGAAGTTAGGACTGTTTTCTTGGAGAAGAGAAGATTGAAAGGTGATTTGATAGAGGTATTCAAAATCATGAGGGGTCTGGACAGAGTAGATAGAGAGAAACTGTTCCCAATTGTGAAAGGATGGAGAATGAGAGGGCACAGATGTAAAGTATTTGGTAAGGGAAGCAAAAGTGACATGAGGAAAAACGTTTTCACACAGCGAGTCGTTAAGGTCTGGAATGCATTGCCTGAGAATATGGTAGAGGCAGGTTTAATTGAAGCATTCAAAAAGGAATTAGACAGTTATATGAAAAGGAAGAATGTGCAGGGTTGTGGGGAGAAGGCAGGGGAATGGAACTGAGGGAATTGTTGTTTCAGAGAGCCAGTGTAGACATGATGGGCTGAATGGCCTCCTTCTGCACTGTAACCATTCTGTGATTCTGTGAAAAGAGCTACAGTAAGCGTTGGTACCGCACAGGATCGGATAGGGGAATTAATAATGGGAAACAAGGAAGTGACAAAGACTTTGAACAAGTATTTTGTATGTATCTTCACAGTAGAAGACAGAAAAAGCATCACAAGTATAGTAGAAAATCAAGAGACAAAAGGCAGGGAGGAAATTAAAACAATCACGATCATGAGAGAAACAATACTAGGAAAACTAATAGGACTGAAGGCTGACAAGTCCCCTGTCGACCTGATAGTCTGTATCCTGAGTTCTTAAAAGAAATGGCTGCAGAGATTGGGGATGCATTGGTTATAATCTTCGAAAATTCCCGAGATTCTGGAAAGGTCCCAGTGGATTGGAAAAGCGCAAATGAAACAACTCTATTGAAGAAAGGATGGAGGCTGAAAGCAAGAAACTAAAGGCCAGTTAGCCTAACATCTGCCATTGGGAAAATACTGGAATACATTAGGGGCGGCACAGTGGTGCAGTGGTTAGCACCGCAGCCTCACAGCTCCAGCGACCCGGGTTCAGTTCTGGGTACTGCCTGTGTGGAGTTTGCAAGTTCTCCCTGTGTCTGCGTGGGTTTTCTCCGGGTGCTCCGGTTTCCTCCCACAAGCCAAAAGACTTGAAGGTTGGTAGGTAAATTGGCCATTATAAATTGCCCCTAGTATAGGTAGGTGGTAGGGAAATATAGGGACAAGTGGGGATGTGGTAGGAATATGGGATCAATGTAGGATTAGTATAAACGGGTGGTTGATGGTTGGCACAGACTCGGTGGGCCGAAGGGCCTGTTTCAGTGCTGTATCTCTAAAACTATCTAAAACATTGTTTAGGAAGTAGCAGCAGGCCATTTAAAACATCATAATGCAATCCGGCAGAGTCACATAGTTTTATGAAAGGGATATCGTGTTTAACAAATTTCTTGGAGTTCTTTGAGGATGTAGCAAGCAGGGTTGATGAAGGAGAACCAGTAGATTTGGATTTCCAAAAAAACATTCCATAAGGTGCCACATAAAAGGTTAGTACACAAGGGCGGCACAGTGGCACATTGGTTAGCACCGCAGCCTCACGGCTCCAGAGACCCAGGTTCGATTCTGGTTCCTGCCTGTGTGGAGTTTGCAAGTTCTCCCTGTGTCTGCGTGGGTTTCCGCCGGGTACTCCGGTTTCCTCCCACCTCCAAAAGACTTGCAGGTTGATAGGTAAATTGGCCGTTGTAAATTGCCCCTCGTGTAGGTAGGTGGTAGGAAAATGGTGGGGATTTGGTAGAGAATATGGGGTTAGTGTAGGGTTAGTATAAATGGGTGGTTGTTGTTTGGCACAGACTCGGTGGGCCTAAGGGCCTGTTTCAGTGCTGTATCTCTAAAAAAAATAAGAGCTCATGGTATTAGCAAGAATAGAGGATTGGCCTATTAACAGGAAACAAGGAGTTGGGTTAAATGAGTCATTTTCAGGTTGGCAAACTGTAACTAGTGGAGTGCCACAGGGATCAGTGCTGGGGCCTCAACTATTTACAATCTATTTTAATGACAGGGTGTCCCTGTTAAGATCGGCATTTATTGCCCATGCCTATTTGCTCTGAGATGATATTGGTAGATCACCTTCCTAAAACACTGCTTTCCTTGCTGTTCTTTTCATTCAGCAGTTTGGTGCAACTGAGGTCACATCAAAGCACAGTTGACAATCAACCACATTGGAGCCACATATAGTTCAAACTGGATAAGGACTGCAGGTTTCCTTCCCTAAAGAACATTATTGAAACAGTTGGGTTTATTTTATGATAATCCAACATCTTCATGGTCACTTCTACTGATCCTGGCTTTCCTTTTACCTGAATGTTAAAACTCAAATTCTTAAATTGCTGTGGTGGAATTTGAGCTCACATCCTTTGTATTATTCATCTAACAACATAACTACTACACTTCTACACTCCACAGTTTAAATTAGTTGGAGCTTGTGACAGCGATGTTTTGATTTTTACTTAATTTCAAAAAATGAAAATATTTTGTCTACTTTTCTCTTTGAGCTTCCCTGATCCCACTCTTCATTTAGGAGTGAAATGCTAATTCAGCACTTGTCGCTGCGTGGCTGAAAACCAACTAGTCAGCCAATGAATGCTAAAGATCAAAATGATTGCATCATAGGCAAGACAGATCAATCTCCAAGGTGTTTTAATCCAGAGAACCATTGACAGCCAGATGAGTATATTCATCTTTAGCACAGGATGGATTGATATTTATTTTTCTTAAAGTGACACCCTTTATTCCAGCTGAGTCCCCATTCGTGAGATCAACTTGTGACAGTCAGCCCATCAATCATGTAGAGAGACTGTGAAATGAGGAGTAACCTCAGGTTTGGAGGCTCATAAAATAGGGGTTAAATCTGTCCTTCAAAAACAGTGCGAGCAGAGCTCCTCATGATGTGACAGGAGTGATGCTCTGTTCCAAATTCATTGTGGGCTTGAAATTCGGGCACACCTGTTCTTGCCTTAGTGGGATGAGGTGGAGGATGGGGAGCGAAGGGTGCAATCCATACTCCCAAGTGATGAGGCCAGAGTCAGCCCTGATATTGGGCCTTGGGCCTCTTTTCCATCAGCCCAGCAAGGTGCAGAGGACCAGGTGTACATGAGCATTGCAGAGGCCCTTAGGCAATTGAGGACCAGGGTGAGAGGATTGGAGGTCTGGTAGAGGGGGAGCAGCAGTTATCAACATGGAGAGGAGTGTCAGTCCACATTCTTTAAATGTGTGGCCAGGAAGAGAACCCCTGCTCCTCCCGGATCCACATTCAGCTAAGGAAATATCAGAGACATACCTCAAGTGGAAACTGGAAATCTGCAGTAAATACTGGAAGCACTCAACAGGTCTGGCGGCATCTGTGGAGAGAGAAACAATGTTAACATTTCAGGTCAATGACCTTTCATCAGAACTGGGAAAAGTTCGAGAAATAAAAGGTTTTAAGCAAGTACAGAGGCAGCGATAGGGGAGAGGAAAAGAACAAAGGAGAAGGTCTGTTGGAGGGCCGGAGAGATATATACAAATGGGATGGTGGTGCAAGGCAAAAATAGATGATAATGGGACAAGTAAAGACACAAAAGGTTAATCTAGAGGATGTGTGAATGGGAAAAGTAGAATCATTACCAGCACCAGCTGCCCAAAAGAAATGGGAGTGGTGGTTATGATCTGATATTGTTCAACTCAATGATTAGTCTGGAAGCTTTAAAGTGCCCAATCGAAAGATAAGGTGCTGTTCCTTGAGTTTACATTGATAATCATTGGAACACTGTAGGAGGCCGAGGACAGAGAGGTCAGAGTGGGGGTGGGGTAGAGAATTAAAATGACAGGTGACCAGAGGCTGAGTGTCACACTTACATTCTGAAAGGAGATGTTCCACAATGCGAATGACCCAATCTGCATTTGGTCTCTCCAATGTTGAAGAGACCGCATCATGCACAGTGAATAATATATACTAAATTGAAAGAGGTACAAGTAAATCACTGTTTTCCCTGGAAGGTTTCTCCTTCTGTGTCGCATCTGTTATGACGTTGTCACCTTCCATACAAGCTTCCTTTATCCTCAACCGAGGATTCCCCACCATCATGGTTATCAGGGTCCTTGACCATGTCTCATACATCTACTCTCACCCCTTCCTTCCCTCCCAGAACCATGATAGGGTTCCCCTTGTCCTCACCTTCATCCCCACCAGCCTCCACATTCAATGGATCATCCTCTGCTATTTCCACCACCTCCAGTGCAACACCACCAGCAAACACATCTTCCACTCCCCTTTCAGCGTTCCAACGGGACTGTTCTCTCTGCGACACCCTGGTCCACTCCTCAATCACCCCAACACCCCCTACCCTTCCCATGACACCTTCCCATGCAACTGAAGGAGATAATAACACCTTCCTTTACACCTCCTCCCTTCCACCATCCAGGGCCCCAAACACTGCTTCCAGGTGAAGCACAATTTCAATGTTTAACTGCATAATTTGCAATCAATGACATACCTTCACTATGAGGAGCACAAAATTCATAAACACAGAAAAAGGTTTTTAAAAAAAAGATCTAAAAAGAGCACTTATAAGAGAGAGGTGCATTAAAGCTTCCGCCATGCCTCAGTGAGTAAATGCTCTGCCTAGTGTAGCACTGTGTTGGACTGAACGAAGGATCGCATGTGTCCCACTTTCCCACCCCCATGGTCCGTGTTTAGTTAGCTAATCTTACCCAGAGTCCCAGGACAGTGGGAGGGTGACTACAATTGTTTCAGGTCCCAGATCCATAGGAATTCATTTTTAGCAGTTAACAAACATGCCTGTTCCAAAAGGCAATCAGTACTCAAAAGAGTTAATCTGCGCCATTTCATTTCAGCGAAGTGTACCAGTAGCAACACACTTACTTGCTTTAGTTGTTTTTTTTTATTGCAGTTCACTGCTGTGGTGACTAGTTTACTTTGAGCATTCTTGTTTGTTGTGAATCTGATTGCACCTTGTAGCTCGGGTAGCTGCCTGAACCAGATGAGCAGCTAGTTTAGATAATTAAGTTGACTTCCTTTGATTGCCATTTTCGGACCAAACTGGGGTAACGTGCACCCTGAGTGCTCCGACCAGTATCTGCGGGTGGTCCGGCCTCACAGAATCCCAAGGAAAATATTTTTTTGTGTTTATTGTGCAGGCAGGATTAGCTCGGGCCCCAGAAAACCAGCCTGAGTCACTACCACTCCTGGTCTTCCCTAGGAAACCCTCCAGGAATTGAAAATTAATCGCAAAGACACTGAGTTGCTCGGAACAACTCAGGAGAAAAGTCAGGGATATTAACAAAAGTTGTGCATTTTTTTTTTTCATTTTTTCTGGTTTCTAAGTTATAAAAGTCTTGGAGAAGGAGAAAGGTTGACCGACAGTCAAGAATCATCCAATGAGGTACTGAAGACTTTGTTTGTCAATTGGCATGGGAAGGCTTGTAAGGATGGACAAGTCAGGTCATCAATGGCAGGAGTGTGGGATGGGGCAGCTGGCCATGTGATGAAACCTCCAAAAATACTTCCAATTAGAGCTGGTAACCCCAATCTTCCCACCTTCAGATAGCGGGTCTCCTGGCTCAAAGTGAGATGTGAGAAGACTTTCATCTATCCCTGAATTATCACTGATTGCATAGAGAAATATATGCTTCGTAATATTAGATCCTTCATAGCAGTCCCCACATCAGTAAAGTAAAAAATCGCTCTCCTTCCCCGTCCCCCACCCGAGGAAGATCAGTATTAACATTTAATTTAATTAATGACAAATCCATGTGAATATAGATTTCAATCTTACTCTTTGTTAGCACAAGCAAGTATAACTTGTCCCAAGGCTTTAGTCAGTCGATAGATTTTTGTTGAAAGGCTAATATCAGATTAGACACTAATAATAAATAATTCATGACGCATTTAATTTTTCATTATCTGTGCGTTATGGCATATGATTGTGTTTATTTAACTTATTTAATTCTTTGACAAAATCGTTAAATGCTGGCACTCTCCCTGTCTTCAGTTGTTGCTGCAGGGAATAATTGGTCTACATCAGTAACCTTTGGCATATCTGAAAAATCCAAATAAAGATCTTAATGACAAAACAGCCTTAGTTAATTTGACTGATATCTGTAAGTTAAGCGTGCTGGTGGTGTCTCCTCCATTCATTCTCCATTTCTAAACAAGCCACACAGACCTGAGGCTTCATTGAATGTGTGGTTTGAGATTGCAGTTGGATGGTGTAAGCTATTATTCCTTATTAGTAAAAGAAAGGCTTTCCTTATTATCACTGAGCTATTTTATGTGCAATACTAATTGCGTTTCATACTGTGCTTGCAAATTAAAGCATTTTGCATCCAGATGTGAAGATATTTTCATTTGAGGTGTGCATTATGTGATTTGCACAGCAAGCACGTTTTAGAAACATTGGCCCAGGTTTTGCTGGGAATGTAACAGTGTGTTTATTGCTCCCTGAATTACTAGTTTGTAAGTTGACCAGCAATTTGTGACGAGGGAGAGATACCCTGTGAGCTGTGAATCACCGCAAGTGGTTGGATGATTTGCACCACTCTGCTTTTAGCCTTATTTAAAACAATAGCTTGGCATCAAACTCCCCATGGGTTGCATTTGCACATTAATTAAACTCACCGCAGAGAGTTTGGGCTAGTACTTAATGATGTAAGGGCCCCTTTAATGAGGAGATTTATCTTTCTGCAATGGGACTCAAACTCTCCATCCCAGAAAGGGAACAATTAGAACTGTGGAGTCTCATTTCTGAAGGTAGTAAATTATCTTTCTTTTTTCTCTCAATCCAATCTTTCTTTCCCTCTCTTTATTTCTCTCTGTATCTGATTTGACTGCAATTCACCCGATTTCCTTCTTTGTCTTTCCTCAGTTTCTTTCTCGATCTTTCAGTCTCATTGGTTAAGGTGATTTGGTGGCAGGTATTGTTGTGTCACAGTAGGTGCGGAGAGGTGGGACACTTCATCAACATATTTAAATTGAGATTCTACAGTGTAATTGGAGTCATAGAGTCATTACAGCACAGAAGGAGGCCAATCGGCCCATCAAGTCCATGCCAGATAATTTAAATTTAACAGATGTTATGGGGGTTTTCCAGGATTTGAGAAACACTGCAGAGAAGGGAGGTGGGATCTGCCAGCTCTGGAAGGTAAATGCTTTTTACAGCACTTCTTGTGGGCCAGGAGGAGCAGCAGTGGTCTCCCTGGCCCCTCAAGCAAACCTTTGGTCTCCCCTCTTTCAATTGTGGCCTCTCTCTCACCTGTGCCACAATCACCAACCTCCCTTCTCTAGCCACACTCTCCGGCCTTCCCCCACCACCTCCCCTCCCCCACAAAGCCCCAATTTCTCCCTCCCTCCCTCCTGCGATTAAATTTCTTCCCCAAGCCTCAGTTTCTTGCTCCCTCCCTCCCACGATGGCCTGTCTCCCCTCCCCAAGACCCGATTGCTTGCTTTTTTCTCCCTCCCCATTGCCAGTGACCATCCCAAGGCATCCTGGCTGTAGCCTCCTGCCCTTGGTTTCCCCATCCAGCACATTGACAAAGTTATAATGAGATTCTGCCATTATGTTTGGTAGGACTTTCATGTCTGCAGCCTTGCCAAGTTTCCCTTGCATTTCCCCACACCCTCCCCAATGCCCCATAAATATCAGGGCCAATGTTTCGGGTCAAAGATCATATGTCAAACAAACATCCATATTGTTTTTCATATCTGCCTATGTGGATCTCACATGTCTATTCATAAAGGAAAAAGTTTTAAGAAACACACAGGTGGACTCAGATTCGACATCAGAGCTGCTCCTGTACACTGAATGCAGGTCAAAAATTTAAATTTTAAAATGTTCGAGCCATCGCTAGCCCAGCAGCTGAGTGGGTACTTGTAATGTATAAGGTGTTGTTCAGTTATACATAGTGGAAAAAGAAACATTTATAAGAATTTGCATTGATATAACACCTCTCTTGATTGACCTCAGGACATCTTAAAAGCACTCTTGGGATGTAGGAAATGCGACGGTTAATTTGCGGACAGCAAGGTCCATCAAAAAGCAATTAGATAATGACTAGCTAATCTGTTTCAGTGATGTTGGTTAAGGGATAATTATTAGCCAAGACACTGGGAGAACTGCCCTGCTCTTTGCAAGGGTGCTGTGGGATCTTTCTCATACCCCTGAGAGGGCAGACAAGACCTTTTTTAACATCTCATCCAAGAGACAGCAACTCTGACAGTGCAGCACTCCCTCAGTACTGCACTGGAGTGCCAGCCTGGATTGAGACTTGAACCCACAACCTTCTGACTCAGAGGAAGTGTGCTACCCACTGAGTGGCTGCTGAAAGTATTAAGTTTTATGGATATGTTACGCTCATTGTTCAGAAATGCTACTGCAACCTTCAAAGTGTGATAAGTGACTTGATTTCAGAGTTTGGGACGTTCCACATTGACACACAAATCACTGAATTTTCACAATTTATACGCAGTCCACAGCATGTATGTATCAAAGTGCCACTTGTCTTGCCACTAATGCTGTGCATGGAATCATTATATGTCTCATTAATATTATAACAATATGTAAATTTTCCAAAAGGGCAAATGAACACATCTTTCCTGTCATTTCTCCTACCAGCAGCAGTTTATGATAATTTATGCAAGCTGCACTTTCTCAAATTGGGGATTTAAAAAAAAAAATACATGTATAACATTTTCTCTGAGCCAGTTTGATCTCGAGCATTGTGAAGATGTACAGGTGAGGCCTATTGATATTGGAGCATTCATTGTTACCAGCGCCAATGCAGCATATTGAGCAACTGTATTCAGCTATGACTCTGCAAGGTCGTTTACAATGGCTGCATGCTTCACTGCTGGGTCTTGACAAGGTTCCGTTGGGTCTCTTGTAAAGTGTTTGCTAAGACAACAAGGGAGAGAAAAATTCATTTTTTTCAGGCAGAATGTGCCTGAAAAAACAGACATTTTGTTATCCTCTGGCAAACTACCAGAGTTTTAAAATAAGCCAAAAACAACCACTGAAAAAATGTGGTCGTAATAAAATATCCATTTTAAAATGATTAATAAAGTGGTGTTTAACCAGATATTATAAATCCAAGTACATTCATTAACCACACTTAATCTATCTACACCTTCATTCTAATTTCCACTGACTGTATAGTAATTTCAAACAGATGTAATAAGACACATTTTGGAAAAAAATCAAATATGCTTTACTGGTGCTGGAATTATCAATGCAATTTATAACATTTATTAATGTGGGATATTCTTCAACCGTCCTCTTCTACATCACTGGAAATAATGCCTATGGTAGAAAGCATGACTTATCAGCAAATTCATAGGCCCCTATTGCAGCAAGAGTTCCAAGCGGGGAGCAAGAGTTCTGCTCTGAACATTGTGGAGTTTTTTCAACAGCTTCCCCACCTGGAAGCCAGCTTGATTGACAGGCTTAGCTCCTTGTCAGGTGGGGAATGCTGCAGAAGAGGCCACAACCCAGGAAGAGGTAGGTTTCCTGCTGCTGTGGAGAAGATCAGGGGTGTGGGTGTTGTTATGTGGGTGCAGCGTGGCTTGGAGGTTCAGGAGGTGATCACAGGGGGTTGGAGAGAGAGATTGGGGACAGAGATGGGAGGCCAGGGGAGTTGTCAGTGATCATGGTTGGGGCTTCAACCATGGAAAGCACGATGGTGATCATGGGGGGTTTGATCACGGGGGTGGTGGGGGTGGGGGGGAGGCAAGTTAGCTTGGGGCCTGAGATGACGTACTCCTCTTCCTCCTGGCCGACAAGAAGTGTTGGAGAGGCACTTAGCTGTTTCGTGCAGCAGTCTTTGTGTCCCTTTAGCTGCCAGGTTTTAAGAAGCTGAAAGAGAGATAAAATCTGAGGCACACAGCCTCATTAAATTTTTAAATTAGCAACCCACCTCTTGAGAGCATGTTGGTTGCTGTCCTCGTCTCAACTCTGTTAAAACCAGATATGGATGAATTCAAGGTGGGCTAGGTTAGAGTTTGAGATTTTATAAATTTTAACATTTTAATATCCCAGTTGACCCAAACACATCTGTTTTGGGGGGTTATAGTTACTCCCATAGAGTTTAATATGAAATTATGAATTGGACACTGGTCAAAGATGAATATGTGTTTAAGGAAGACTGGGAAGTGTCAAGTTCTGTGTGGTGTTATAACCAGGTGAGAAAGGTGTCTAGGGGTTCCCTCTCAGCCTTCACCTGGTCTTACTGTAACAGGATTTCATTTTAAACACACTGTGTTCTTAGCTCCCCCTTAGTGAATCCTTGTTCACTGCTTTCCAATTGCAAGGCAAAGAAACCAGCCAAGCAGGTTTTTTTCGGTTTAAAGAAGAAAGGTTGAACTTTATCAAACTTAAACTCTAATTCGGTTAACACCTACGGATACACAACACGCCCACGCTAGCATGCATACACAACACACGCATGCAGATAGAGACAGAAAAGAGCAGAAGAAATAAAGTGGAAAAGTTTGAGGCAATATCTGAAGATGGTTTTGGTTACTGTTTTTCGAGCTTGCTGTAGGTAGGTCTTGCTTTTCGTTAGGGGTCAGTATTCTTCTTAAACCTTGTTCGATGTAGGAGACTTTTCTCTCTTAAGGTTCACGTGTCTTCAGTGGGTCCAGAGGTTTGTGAGAAAGAGATGGGAGCAAACAGGAGAGGTCTTCTCAGTCCAGGAGCAAACAGTCCCTCTCCCGTTCAAACTGTCTGTACAATTCAAAAACTCCCAAGTTGGCCAGCAGGTTAGTCACATGACCAAATGGTGTAACCACGTCTGTGTTTGTGGATTCTCTTATCCTCGCATACCCTGGGATGTCTCCTCTTACACACAATACCTGGTGATCAAAGTCCATTTTAAGATAAGTGGATAAGGGAAGTAACCTCTCTTGTCCCTATAGCTATGCAAATGTCCTCCAGCCAAGTGTCTGGCAGCCCTTGTAAAAGGCTTTCTCTTCTTCCCAGCAACAACTTGAAATTTAATGTCCATATGGCGAAATTAATATTCCTCATTCTTGGCTGGTGGGGGCCCAGCATGACAATGGTTTAAAAGGAGATGATCTGTTAATTGATAGCAGGAATGATCATAGAATCATAGAGGCATAGACACGCTGGTGAAATGGGCGGACATGTGGCAGATGAAATTTAATGCAGAGAAGTGTGAAGTAATATATTTTGTTAGGAAGAACGAGGAAAGGACCTGGTGGTATTTGTACACAAATCATTGAAGGGGGCAGGGCAGGTTGTAAAAGCAGTTAATAAGTCATATGGGATCCTGTGTTTTGTAAATAGAGGCATAGAGTACAAAAGCAAGGAAGTTATGGTGAACCTTTATAAAACACTGGTTCAGCCTCAACTGGAGTATCATGTCCAATTCTGGGCACCGCAACATAGGAAGGAAGTGAAGGCATTGGAGAGGGTACAGAAAAGATTTATGCAAATGGTTCCAGGGATGAGAGACTTAGGTTATGAGGATAGGTCAGTGAAGCTGGGGTTGTTCTCCATAAAGAAGAGAAGGTTGAGTGGAAATTTGATAGAGATGTTCAAAATCATAAGGGGTCTGGACAGAGTAGATGGAGAGAAACTGTTCCCATTGGCGAAAGGTTTGAAAACCAGAGGACCCCGATTTAAGGTAATTGGCAAAAGACGCAACAGTGACATGAGAAAAAACCTTTTTTACTCATCGAGTGGTTAGCATCTGGAATGCACTGCCTGAGAGTGGTGGAGGCAGATTCAATTGTGGCTTTCAAAGCAGAATTGTTTAATTATCTGAAGAGAAAGGTTTTGCTATGGGGAAAGCAGGGGAGTGGGACTAGTTGAGTTGCTCTTGCAGAGAGTTGGCATGGACACAATGCGTCAAATGGCCTCCTTCTGTGCTGTAACCATTCTATAATTCTACACCCTGAAGAACTCTTGCAGCTATGAACTGGGGCTGAAATCATTGACCTCCAACAACCACAATCATCTTCCTTTGTGCTGGATATGGTTACAACCAGAGGGGAGCTTTCCTCCTGATTCCCATTGACTTCAATTTTACTAGGGCTTCTTAATGCCACATATCAATGGCAGTAATTCTTTCTGCATCTCTGGCATTCAGCTGTTTTACTTATGTGCGTATCAAGGCAGTAATAATGCCTGGAGCTGAGTGGTCCTGGCAGAACACAAACTGAACATTGATGAGCAGATTATTGGTGAGTAAGTATCACTTAACACCATTGCTAATGACACCTTCCATCACTTTACTGATGATCAAGAGTAGACTGATGAGGCGGTAATTGGCCAGCTTGGATTTGTCCTGCTTTTTGTGGACAGGACTTACCTGGGCCATTTTACACATTCTTGGATCGATGCCAGTGTTGTAACTGCACTGGAATGGCTTGGCTAGGGGAGCAGCTAGTTCTAGAGCACAATCTTCAGCACTATAGCCAAAATGTTGTCAGGATCCAGAACCTTTGCTGTATCCAGTGCCTTCAGCCATCTCTTGATATCATGTGGAGTGAATCAAATTGGCTAAAGACTGGCATCTGTGATGGTGGGGACCTCAGGAAGAGGCTGGTATGGATCAACCACTCAACACTTCTGGCTGAAGATGGTTGCAAATGCTTCAACCTTGCCTTTTGAACTTACGAGTTGTTTAATTGTCCACCACGATTCATAACTGGTGTGGTAGAACTGCAGAGCTTTGATTGATCCGTTGACTGTAGGATCACTTAGCTCCATCTATAGCATGCCGCTTCCACTGTTTAGTATGCATGTAGCTTCACCAGATTGAAGCCTCATTTTATGATATGTTTAGTGATGCTCCTGCAATACTTCCCACATTCCTCATTGAACTAGGGTTGATTCCCTGGCTTGATGGTAATGGTAGAGTGAGGGATATGCCAGGCCTTGAGATTACACATTTTGGTGGAATACAATTCTGCTACTGATGGCCCACAGCGCCTCATGGATGCCCAATTTTGAGCTGCTAGATCTTTTCTGAATCTATCCCATTTATTACAGTGCTATTGCCACACATCAAGACGGAAGATGTCCTCAGTGTGAAGATGAGACCTTGTATCCTCAAGGCAGTGGGATGGTCACTCCTACCAATACCATCGTGGATAGATGCATCTGTGACAGGTAGAGCAAGGTCAAGTATGTTTTTCCCTGTTGTTAGTTCCCTCATCACCTGCCACAGGCCCACTCAGGTAGCCATATCCTCCAGGGCTCGAGCAGCTCAGTCAGTAGTTGTGCTACCGAGACACTCTTGGTGATGAACATTGAAATCGCCCGCCCAGAGTGCATTCTGTGCCCTTGCTACCTTCGGTGCTTCTTCCAAGTGGTGTCCAACATGGAGGAATACTGATTCATGGTGGGCAGTAGGTGGTAATCAGCAGGAAGTTTCTTTGCCCATGTTTGACTTGATGCCATGAGACGTCATGGTCTCCAGAGTCAATGTTGAGAACATCCATGATTACTCCCCCATTACTGTATACCACTGTGTTTCCATCTCTGAGGGTCTGTCCTGCCAGTGGGACAGGACATACTAATGATGGTGATAGAGGAGTCTGGGACAATGACTGCGAAAGTATGATTCGGTGAGTAAGACTATGTCAGACTATTGCTTGACTTGCCCATAATTGACCTGATGTCATGAAAGTCAACATTGAGGACTCCCAGGACCGCTCCCTCCCACCCCCACCTCTGATTAGTGAGATGACAAATATCAGGGAGTGTGGTGCTAATTGGAAATGGGCCAAGGTCAGAGTCTGTGATCCTGATTGGAGAGATGATTCAGGGTCATAAAGTTAAATTCTGACTGGAGAGTGGGGATAATGTCAGAAGTGGCATTCTAATTAGACAGAAAGGCCAAGTTCAGAGAGTGTGATTCTGATTGAACAGATGGATCAGGGTCAAAGTGCATGTAACTGACCGAAGAGTACTGCCAAGCTCAGAAAGTGAGATTCTGATGAGAAAGATGTGCCAACCTCAGGGAGTGTGATTCTGATTGGATAGATGAGTCAAAATCAGAGTGTGTGATACTGACTGGAGATTACTGCCAAGGTCTTACAGTGCGACTCAAATTGGAGAGATGAGCCAAGGTCTGGTTTGTGATACTGATTTGTGAGATAGGCCAAGACCAGGCAGTTAAATTCTGATTGCATAGTTGGGATAAGGTCATGGAGAGTCACTCTGACTAGAGAATTGGGCCAACCTCAGGGAATGTGGCACTGATTGAACAGATGGATTAAGGTCAGGGTGTGTGATGCTAACTGGAAAGTACTGCCAAGGTCATTGTGCTCAGCTCTGATCAGAGAGTTACACCAAGGGGAGCTGTCCAAGGTTAGGGACTGTGACTCTGATGGCTAAGGACAGGAAATGCAACTCTGTTTGAAAAGAAGCCAATAATCAAGTAGAGTGACTCAGTTTGGAAAGATGAGCCAAGGTCAGGGATTGTGAATTTTATAGGAAAGGAGGTCAAGTTCATGGAGCGTGACTCTGATTGGACAGCAGGACTAACGTCAGGTAGTGTGATTATGAATGGAGAGTTGAGGCAAGGTCAGGTAATGTGTTTCTGATTGGAGAGCTCGGCAACGCAGGTTGGGTGACCGCTTTGCAGAACAACTCCGCTCAGTCCGCAAGCATGACCCCGAGCTTCCGGTTGCTGGCCATTTCACCACTCTGCTCCCATGCCCACATTTCTCTCCTTGGCCTGCTGTAGTGTTCCAGTGAACATCAACACAAGCTTGAGGAACAGCACCTCTACAGCCTTCCAGACTGAACATTGAGTTCAACGATTTCAGAACCTGACTGGCCCTTTTTTATTATTATTTTATTTTATTTTGTTTTATCATTTTTTTACCATGTTTCCACCTTAAACATGGTTTTTCATATTTGTGCTTTTGGACAGAGCAGTTCATTATTCTGTCATTAACACTGTCTCTGCACTAATATTTTGTCTTTGACCACACCATTATCACACTCGCTTTGCCTTTGCCCCATGACCTCCTTGTCAGTTAATCTCTCCTGCCCTCTGTCCTATCATATACTTTCCCTTTTGTTCTCTTTCTGATTCTGATGGGACAGATGGGTCAAGGTCAGGTTGTGTGAAAGTGACAAGAGAATACTGATAAGGTCAAGGTGCGTGACTCTGATTGGAGAGATGATCCAATGTCGGGAAGCATGGCTCTGATTGGGAAAATGAGCCAATATCGGGGAGTGTAAATCTGATTGGAGAAAGTTGTCAAGGTCAGAGCAGGATTCTGATTGGCGAGATGGCCCAAAGTGAGGGAGTGAGACACTGACAGAAGAGTACTCCCAATGCCTCTGATTAGAGAGATGGGCCAACATCGGAATGTGTGATTCTGATTGGAGAGATGGGCTAAGGTCAAGATATGTGATTCTGATTCGAGATATGGCCACAACCACTGAGTGGAAATCATCAGAGATTGTGACACTGAATGAAAATAGGGCAAGGACAAGAATTGTGATTCTGATTGGAGAGATGGGCTAAGGTCAAGATATGTGATTCTGATTCGAGATATGGCCATAACCACTGAGTGGAAATCATCAGAGATTGTGACACTGAATGAAAATAGGGCAAGGACAAGAATTGTGATTCTGATTGGATAACTTGGTCAAGGTCAAGGAGTGTGATACTGATTGGAGAGTACTGTTAATGTCATAGATTCTGATTCTGATTGGAGAGATAGATCAACATCAGGGGGTGTGATTTTGATTACGTCATGATAGACCCCTGCCTGGCAAGAATGAGGCACATTAATTTTGGCATGAACATTGATTTTAATCTTTTGCTGGATCGAGGAAATGACTTGTTAAACAGATCAGCTATGGCTGGAAAATATATTTGCATATTAACAGACAGTGCTTGGAAGGACAAAGGACCTTTCCCTGACACATTCAACCACAATGGACCTTGATCACCAGGTATTGTGTGTAAGAGGAGCATTCCAGAGACTGCTAAAGTGATACAATCCAGGACTGGTTAGACGAGCTGGTCACATGCCTAACTGGCTGTTCCAGGGTCTTTTGAACTAGCCACAGACAGTTTGAACAAATAAAGACTGCTTGCTCTTGGACTGAGAGGATCTCTCCTGTCTGCTCCCATCTCTTTCTCACAAGCCTTTGAATCATTGAAGATACATGAACCCCAGGAGAGAAAAGTCTTCCACAGCGAACAAGGTTTAAGAGGAATATTGGGCTCCAACGAAAAGCAAGAACTACCTACAATCAAGGACTCTACAGTGAGTTTGAAGAACCGTAACAAAAGCTCTTCAGATATTGCCACAAACCTTCCCACTTTATTTTTCTTCTGCTCTTTTCTGTCTCTATTTACATGTGTGTATCGCATATGCATGCTAGTGTGGGTGCGTTGTGTATCCGTAGGCATCAACCGAATTAGAGTTTAAGTCTAATAAATTTCAACCTTTCTTCTTTAAACCTAATAAAACCTATTTGTGCTGGTTTCTTTGCCTTATATTTGGAAAGCAGTGAACAAGGATTCATTAAGGGGGAGCTAAAAACACGGTGTGTTTAAAATTAAACCCTGTTACGGTAAGACCAGGTGAAGGCTGAGAGGGAAACCGAGACACCTTCCTCACCTGGTCGTAACAGAAATATGGGTGCTAGCTTCCAGAATTGACCCACAGACAAACGTGAAATTGGAAGTGGAAAGCAAAATTGTTCCCAACCAAAAAAGAGCAAGATTTTAATACAGGCTTTCTTATGGTTGTGTGTGCTTGAATACGAACATATCTGTGACTGAAGCTAGTAGCTCTCCAAGCCAGAGTGAAGTAACTGAAGATAAGTTAAAAGCACTGTCTGTGGAGGAGCTGAGGAAAATGGCTAAGCAGTGTGGGATAATTGTATGTGGCAAGGCTAGGAAGTCTGAACCTCTAAGTCTAGTGGCCAGCCATTTTCCCCTTGGATCTGAAAAAGCAGAAACAGGGTTAGAAGCAGACTCCGACAGGGTATTGTTAACAAAGATATAACTGGAACAGAGGAAACTTGAATTAGAAGAGAGGGAGAAAGAGAGATGCAGGAGAGAGAGAAAGAGATTGCCTTCCAGAAGGAATGTGAAGAGAAAGAAAGAGAGGAGAGAGAGGGAGAAAGACAGGAGAAGGAACGAGAGAGAGAGAGGAGAGAGAGAGAGAGAAAGAATATTCCGGAAGGAATGTGAAGAAAGAAAGCTGAATTGGCTTGAGTTAACTCGGGGGGGGGGGGGGGGGGTGACAGAGTAACCCCAGTGAAAGCATGGCCAATATGGAGGAGCAGAATTCAGGGCTGGGGTTGATGATGGTAGCTCCAGTAGTGAAAGAGGGACCGCAGGAGGTCAGAGAGACAGGGCAATGGCAGGAGATGGACCCCTGCAGAGTCCCTGAATGTGCAGTGGATCAGGCAATGATCAAACCGGCTCCCTCAGAGGAGACTTGATTGGCACTGCAGGCAAATGACTATGTGGGCGGCCTCTCCAAGACTTGCTTTGGAAAGTTAGGAGACCTCGGGAATAAATTAAATGAATTTTCCCTAGCTGAGGCTCAGCGAGCAGATTCAGTATTGCGAGAGTTAGCACAGTCTGCCCATTCTGAAAGTGAAGCAGAGGGAGTCCCTGATTGCTACTATTTAAAGAATGAGGTACTGATAAGGAAATGGAGTTCTCCTCACAGACCTGAGGGCTGGCAGCTCTGCAGCTTCAGCAGTGCCACCAGGAGCCAGGCCAAGTGCTGGAACTGCAGACCCAAGATGATTGAGGCAGGGTCACGTGGGCCATTCCGGAAGGAACCAGCGAGGGGGGTTGGGGGGGGGGGGGTGGTGGTTGGGCTAGTCGTGCAGTCCAGGGGGAAGGGGGTCCTGAGGGATAATCTACTTCCTGGCAGGTGTCCTCTGTGCACCAAAATTGCCCGCAGAGGTGGGAACCCCCCCCCCGCACCCCCCAACACCCCTCCAAGCCCGCAGGGAAGGTGCCTGATTTTACAAGGCAACCTTCCCACGTGACTGAGGTTTCCCGCCCACGTTCCCACCCCCTCACCCCCAGCTGCTGGTAAGATCCCAGCAGCAGCGGGAAGAGGACCTTAATTGGCCATTAATAGGCTACTTAAGGGCCTCAATTGGCTATTGGCCGGGAAGGCCGCCATCAGCCTATCCCACCCCCGTGATGATCGCTTGGTGATGGGCCATCCACCCGTCGCCTCCCCCGTGACCTGTCGCGATACTCTGTGCCCCCTCCTCCTCCAACCCCGCCTCAGGGGGACACACAAAATCCTGGCAGTGATGCCCTCGGGACTGGAGTGAGTTCTAGCCGAGTTTAGTTTAAGGTATAAGGCAGAGACAGACACAGCATAGTACTGAACACAAAGCCTTCTCCTTTATTCTGTTTGGTTTCACTTTCCCTTTGCTCGCATGTGTGTTCTACAGCAGCCTCTTGAGTACACAATGCACAATGCAATTGCAATCTCAAAACACTACAACACTACAGGAGACATGCGTCAATGCCATGAAATGTAACACTGATTGGAGAGATGACTAAGGTCAGGGACTGTTTCACTGATTAGAGAGAAGAATGGGTACAGACTCGTGGACATAAGCACATGGAGCAGGCTAAAACCCCAGAGAAGTGGTCAAGAAGTGGGACAGTGTCAAGGATGCTGCATCCTGGTGATAAGTAGTTAGACAGCTGAAAATTCCCATTGAGAGAGCAAAGAGAAGGACAAAGATAGTAATAAGGATAAAATAGATAAACAGAAAAATAGATTAATTGAATTTGAAATTTAATACTTTGTGGTCCTGCTTTGCCTCAGACTGATAATATTATTGGAAAGGAACATAAGGCTTGCAATTCTTTAGCTCTGCTCCAGTTTATGCCTCTCCACTATGTTTTGTGGTATTTTGTTATGCAAACATAAAGGTAGTCTTCATATGCTGTAAATTGAAGGAAGATATACATAGTGGCAGACTGTGCCCAGCCTGCAATGCCTGACCATGCATCTGTCTTGTGTTATAATTATTTGACTTCCAATGCCCTTTGAAGGGGTTAGTATGCCAAGGGTTTCAATTGTAAGTTGCAGCTTATATGCATGCCTACTATAGTAAGGTCATACATGAGAACCAATGAAAGAATTTTAAATTCTAAGGAAGCTTGGCATGGGCTAACAGTAAATGGGCCAATGTTTTCAGGCAACATTTTGTGGAATACATCCTTAGCTCATTTACCTGGTAAATGACACTGTTGAGTTAGTCTTAACTTGTCAGCTTCCTTGAGGTGCACCATCTGTTCCCTTGTCATACAGTGTTGAATTGAGCTGCCACTTCTTGCCAGGAATGCTGTCATCTGGTGATGCTTCCCTATGTACCAAACAGGACAGAATGACCTAAATGCACCTGATGCACCTTTACTTCATGATTCATCAGACAAGAGTTCAGGTTCTGCGCTGTGCTATCATTTCTTCACAGGCTCTGTTTCCTAACTCCGTATTAATTTTTCCACCAATTAATTTTAGCTTGCCACTGTTGTTCCCCCTCAATTTTTAGAAAGGCTGTAATTATATACTTTTTAAAAAGTATTTGCAGCTTTACAGCAGATTTGTTCCCCCATAAACACTGGTACTTACCTATAAGAGAGTGCATCCCTTTAAACTTTAGCTGCGGCTCTTTAAAGGTGCTAAGGCGTATGATATCCTGCCCATTTCCTTTGCCCAGCTCTCAAAGTAAGGCCCAAAATGGGTTAGGACCTCACGATAAATTAGGGTCAACACTTTGAAGATCCTAGCAGGTTTGTTCAGTTGGGAAATTGGTATTATTTTCAGCATGCTACTTTCCATTGTTTCATTGAAAAGTTTGCCCTTATATATCAAATCATAGGGCTGACCTCTTACCTAACAATACTCAGTGCAGTGCTGAGGGAGTTCTGCACTATTAGAGTTACTGTCTTTAGTTGAGACATTAAACCGAGGTCCTGTTTGCGTCTCAGGTGGACATAACAGATCCCATGACACTGTATCAAGAAAAGGGAAGTTATCCCTGGTGTCCTGGCCAATCGTTGTCTCTCAACCCAGATCACTAAAATAGATTATCCGGTCATTATCTCATTGCTGTTTGTGGGAGCTTACTGTGTGCAAATTGGCTGCCACATTTCCTCCATTACAACAATGACTACATTTCAAAAGTACTTCATTGTAAAGTGCCTCAGGACATTTTCTTTTAACTGCAATTTATGTTGTAGGCGCTATTTCATAGAGTATTATTGGAAACAAATTTTGTTACTGATGCAAAATATAATTGAAGGATTCTGTAAAGTAAATCTTTAAGAATAACAGCTGACAACTGCTCAAGGTATTACCATAGCAACAGTGTCCGACTGCAGTCAGATGCTGCAAGAAACAAGAATCTCCTAGCAGAGATAGAAAGGATGTGGGTAGGAATGTAATGATGTGATGACAGAAATGTTCATGGCAATAAGTCTTTATTTAATATTAGGTGATAAAAGGCCTTAGCTAAAACTCCTGATGTTTAGTCCTTTAAAACGTAAATGTTAGAAATATTGAGTTTGTCCTGTATATCCATGTCCAGTGGGTAATCACGTTCAGTCTATCAGACTCCCTTTGGCACTATTTCATCTATAGTTCTCTCTGTAGCCACACTTCACTGCACTGGGTTCTTTGCAAAGCAGTGACTATCCCATAAATCTTACATAGACTGACATAGAATATTACAGCACAGAAACAGGCCATTCGGCCCAACAGGTCTATGCCAGTGTTTTTGCTCCACACGAGCCTCCTCCCACCCTAACTCATCTCACCCTATTACCTTCTATTCCTCTATTCCTTTCTCCCTCATGTATTTACCTAGATTTCCCTTGAATGCATTGAGTGCAACATTCTTTTATGGTCTCCATATTATAAAAAGGATATATAGAGTCACTGGAGAGGGTGCAAAAATATTTAAATGGATGCTACCAGAACTGTAAGGCTATACCTATCAGGAAAGGATGAATAGGCTGGGGTTCTTTTCTCAGAAGACTGAGCGGTGGCCTAAAAAAGGTCTTTAAAATTATGAAAGGTTTTGATAGAGTAGATGCAAAGAGAATGTTTCCACTTGTGGGGAAGAACAGAACAAGAGGCCATCAATATAAGATAGTCACCAAGAAATCAAATAGAGGGTTCAGGAGAAACTTCTTTACCTCGAGAGTGGTGAGAATATGGAACTCGCTATCACAGGGAGTGGTTGAGGTGAATAGCATAGATGTATAGATGACAGGTATAGATGACGTGGTCTCTTCAGACTACTAGAAAAGATTGGATGCCCACCAAAGCTACTAAGTATCATCACCTCATTCCATGACAATATGAAAGGCACAATTCAACATGGTGGCTCCTCATCAGAGCCCTTTCCTATCCTGAGTGGCGTGAAACAGGGCTGTGTTCTCGCACCCACACTTTTTGGGATTTTCTTCTCCCTGCTGCTTTCACATGCGTTCAAGTCCTCGGAAGAAGGAATTTTCCTCCACACAAGATCAGGGGGCAGATTGTTCAACCTTGCCCATCTAAGAGCGAAGTCCAAAGTACGGAGAGTCCTCATCAGGGAACTCCTCTTTGCTGACGATGCTGCTCTAACATCTCACACTGAAGAGTGCCTGCAGAGTCTCATCGACAGGTTTGTGGCTGCCTGCAATGAATTTGGCCTAACCATCAGCCTCAAGAAAACGAACATCATGGGGCAGGACGTCAGAAATGCTCCATCCATCAATATTGGCAACCACGCTCTGGAAGTGGTTCAAGAGTTCACCTACCTAGGCTCAACTATCACCAGTAACCTGTCTCCAGATGCAGAAATCAACAAGCGCATGGGAAAGGCTTCCACTGCTATGTTCAGACTGGCCAAGAGAGTGTGGGAAAATGGCGCACTGACACGGAACACAAAAGTCCGAGTGTATCAGGCCTGTGTCCTCAGTACCTTGCTCTATGGCAGCGAAGCCTGGACAACGTATGTCAGCCAAGAGCGACGTCTCAATTCATTCCATCTTCGCTGCCTCCGGAGAATACTTGGCATCAGGTGGCAGGACCGTATCTCCAACACAGAAGTCCTCGAGGCGGCCAACATCCCCAGCTTGTACACACTACTGAGTCAGCGGCGCTTGAGATGGCTTGGCCATGTGAGCCGCATGGAAGATGGCAGGATCCCCAAAGATACATCATACAGCGAGCTCGCCACTGGTATCAGACCCATCGGCCGTCCATGTCTCCGCTTTAAAGACGTCTGCAAACGCGACATGAAATCCTGTGACATTGATCACAAGTCGTGGGAGTCAGTTGCCAGCGTTCGCCAGAGCTGGCGGGCAGCCATAAAGACAGGGCTAAAATGTGGCGAGTCGAAGAGACTTAGTAGTTGGAAGGAAAAAAGACAGAGGCGCAAGGGGAGAGCCAACTGTGTAACAGCCCCGACAAACAAATTTCTCTGCAGCACCTGTGGAAGAGCCTGTCACTCTAGAATTGGCCTTTATAGCCACTCCAGGCGCTGCTTCACAAACCACTGACCACCTCCAGGCGCGTATCCATTGTCTCTCGAGATAAGGAGGCCAAAGAAGATAGATGATAGGGGGAGGCAGTGGCATAGTGGTATTGTCACTGGACTAATAAACCGGAAACCCTGAGTATTTCTCTGGGGACATGGGTTCGAGTCCCAGCACAGCAGAAGGTGGCATTTGAATTCAATTAATAAATCTAGAATTAAAAGCTCATCTAATGATGACCATGACACCATTGTTGATTGTTGTAAAAACCCATCTGGTTCACTAATGTCCTTTATAGAAGGAAATCTGCTGTCCTTACCTGGTCTGATCTACATGTGACTCCAGACCCACAGTAATGTAGTAGCCTCTAAAATGGCCTAATAAGCCACTCAGTTATATCTAACCACTACAAAGTCAATAAAACAGGATACAACTAGACAGACTACCCTGTCCTGTCCCACCAGTAGGACAGACTCAACAGGCCACCGCTCACTATACAGTCATGAGGGAGTTGCCCTGGGAGTCCTCAACATCGACTCTGGATCCCATGAAGTCTCATGGCATCAGGCCAAACATAGGCAAGGAAACCTCCTGCTGATTACTACCTACTACCCTCCCTCAGCTGATGAGTCAGTACTCCTCCATGGTGAGAAGCACTGAGGGTGGCAAGGGTGCAAAATGTACTCTGGGTAGGGGACTTCAATGTCCATCACCATGAGTAGCTCGGTAGCACCAGTACTGGCCCAGTCCTAAAGGACATAATCTGCTAGACTGGGTATGCGACAGGTGGTGATGGAAAAACATACTTGACGTCGTCCTCACAAATCTGCCTGCCGCAGATGCATCTGTCCATGACAGTATTGGTAGGAGTGACTGCTGCACAGTCCTTGTGGAGATGAAATCCCACCTTCACATTGAGGATACCCTCCATTGTGTTGTGTGGCACTACCACTGTGTTAAATGGGATAGATTTCGAACAGATCTAGCAATGCAAAACTGGGCATCCATAGAAACATAGAAAAATAGGAGCAGAAGTAGGTCATTTGGTCCTTTGAGCCTGCTCTGCCATTCAATACGATTGTGGCTGATCATCCAAACTCAGTAACCTGTTCCGAAGAAGGGTCACTGACCCGAAACGTTAACTCTGCTTCTCTTTCCACAGATGCTGCCAGACCTGCTGAGTGGTTCCAGCATTTCTTGTTTTTATTTCAGTAACCTGTTCCTGCTTTCTCCCCGTATCCCTTAGAACTATATCTAACTCTTTCTTGAATATATTTAATGATTTGGCCTCAATTGCTTTCCGTGGTAGATGAGGCACGGTGGGCCATAAGCAGCAGCAGAATTGGACTTAACTGCAATCTGTAACCTCATGGCCCAGCATATCCCCCACTCTACCAGGGGACCAACCCTGGTTCAATGAAGAGTGCAGGAGGGCATGCCAGGAGCAGCACCAGGCATATCTCAAAATTAGGTGTCAACCTGGTGAAGCTACAACCCAGGACTACTTGCGTGCAAAACTGCCTAAGCAGCATGCAATAGACAGAGCTAAGCGATCCCAAAACCAACGGATCAGATCTAAGCTCTTCAGTCCTGCCACATCCAACCGTGAATGGTGGTGGACAATTAAACAACTAACTGGAGGAGGTGGCTCCACAAATATCCCCATCCTCAATGATGGGGGAGCACAGCACATCAGTGAGAAAGATAAGGCTGAAGCATTTGCAACAATCTTCAGTCAGAAGTGCCAAGGTGATGATCCATCTCGGCCTCCTCCTGAAGTCCCCAGCATTACAGATGCCAGACTTCAGCCAATTCGATTCACTCCGCATGATATCAGGAAACGACTGAAGGCACTGGATACTGCAAAGGCTATGGGCCCTGACAATATTCCGGCAATAGTACTGAAGACCTGTGCTCCAGAACTTGCTGCGCCCCTAGCTAATCTGTTCCAATATAGCTATAATACTGGCATCTACTCGGCAATGGGGAAAATTGCCCAGTCATATCCTGTACACAAAAAGCAGGACAAGTCCAACCCGGCCAATTACCATCCCATAAGTCTACTCTCAACCATCAGTAAAGTGATGGAAGGTGTCATCAAGAGTGCCATCAAGCGGCACTTGCTTAGCAATAACCTGCTCAGTGACGCTCAGTTTAGGTTCCACCAGGGCCACTCAGCTCCTGACCTCATTACAGCCTTGGTTCAAACATGGACAAAAGAGCCGAACTCAAGAGGTGAGGTGAGAGTGACTGCCCTTGACATCAAGGCAGCATTTGACTGAGTATGGCATCAAGGAGCCCGAGCAAAACTGAGGTCAATGGGAATCAGGGGGAAAACTCTCCGCTAGTTGGAGTCACACCTAGCGCAAAGGAAGATGGTTGTTGTTGTTGGAGGTCAATCATCTGAGCTCCATGACATCACTGCAGGAGTTCCTCAGGGTAGTATCCTACACCCACCATCTTTAGCTGCTTCATCGATGACCTTCCTTCAATCATAAGGTCAGAAGTAGGGATGTTCTCTGATGATTGCAAAATGTTTAGCACCATTCACGACTCCTCAGATACTGAAGCAGTCTGTGTAGAAATGCAACAATATCTGGACAATATCCAGGCTTGGGCTGATATGTGGCAAGTAACATTCACGCCACACGAGTGCCTGGCAACGACCATCTCAAACAAAGAGAAAATCTAACCATCTCCCCTTGACATTCAATGGCATTACCATTGTTGAATCCCCCACTGTCAACATCATAGAGATTACCATTGACCAGAAACTGAACTGGAGTAGTCATATGAATACCATGGCTGTAAGAGCAGGTCAGAGGCTGGGAATCCTGAGGCGAGTAACTCACCTCCTGACTCCCCAAAGCCTGTCCACCATCTACAAGGCATAAGTCAGGAGTATGATGGAATACTCTCCACTTGCCTGGCTGGGTGCAACTCCAACAACACTCAAGAAGCTCAACACCATCCAGGACAAAGCATCCCGCTTGATTGGCACTCCATCCACAAACATTCACTCCCTTCACCACTGATGCACAATGGTAGCAGTGTGTACCATCTACAAGATTCACTGCAGCAACGCACCAAGGCTCCTTAGACAGCACCTTCCAAATCCTCGACCTCTACCAACTAGAAGGACAAGGGCAGCAAATGCATGGGAACACCACCACCTGCAAGTTCCCCTCCAAGTCACACACCATCCTGACTTGGAACTATATTGCCGTTCCTTCACTGTCACTGGGTCAAAATCCTAGAACTCCCTTCATAACAGCACTGTGGGTTTACCTACCTCACATGGACTGCAGCGGTTCAAGAAGGAGGCTCACCATTACCTTCTCAATGGCCATTACAGATGGGCAATGAATGCTGGCCTAGCCAGTGACATATGGGGTTAAAAACAGCACACAAATCTTCCATCCCATTGTCCGTAGTGACATTCTAGTGACCTCCCCAGCCCAACATTCCCTCCCACCATCCCCGAGAGTCCTTACCTTTTGCATGAGGTTTTCTGCTATGTGGAACTGGTGAGCTGCGACATGATGAGCTTTTGCTGTCCCTGGCTGGCCAACAAAATGTTGATGATATCTGAACCCAAAAGTGGTCCTGGCCTGCTGACAGCCATGTTGGGCAGGCGCCGGGGATACCTCACTGTTCTCACACCCAACCAGCGCTCCCAGAACCAAAGGTCTCCCCCGCGTGTGTTCCATGAGATAATGGATGGTTAGTCATCAGCTGGCTAGAAATAGCACACTCTTCGTTCTTCATTTTTACATCCTCAGACTGAAATGATAGCCCTGAATTTAACCTGGGGTGAGAGGTTAGAGTGAGGTGTAGTGGGGGCTGGGGGCAGGGGTTAGTGAAAGAGTGGCAGACTTATTCTGACCCACTGTGAGGCCCCGGGACATTTTAACTCCCGGGCCATACTGAAATGTGGTGAGGTTGGTGGTCGGAAGTGGGGAGAGTACATCTGATACAGGAAGTGTCTCCAGCAAGGTAGCTTAAGGTGGGGGGAGGAGGTCCCAGGTGAATCCAGGATGTGGGAGGCAGGAGTCCAGCCTGGTCTAATTAAATGAGGCCAGGAGTTAGAATGGCCCAAGCCACACCCTCATCCCACCGGCATCAATTAAAGTTGAGGCTAAGGAGTTGCTTAGTGTTGAGGTCCTGAGCAAAAAAAAACATAAGTTCAACTCACCTTTCTTCTACCATTCAAGTCACTTCACTGGGCAACAGTTTGCTGTCCCCTGTCCCAACCATGTGGCAACTTCCTCTTGTCCCCTTGTCTCATGACCCCTTCCCCTGCCCCACCTTCTTCACTCCTGCCCCCTGTCCACACCTTCCCCCTGCTGTTTGCTCCTGCCCCCTTCCCCCTGCTCCCTCACCCATTACCTGTGCCCTTCTGGAAGCCAGTCTACCTCATTTCACCATGTGCCCTGGCCTTCAGTTTTAAGCAGGACTTTGACAGATCAAAGTCAAGAAAGGCTCGGTTTGTCTCCAGCCACTAGCACTTCCCCTGACCTCACCCTCCCCCTCCCTCACCCACTCTTGGCATTAATGGCATTGTATAGGGTTGGTGCAGATTCCACCACTCACCTGAACCAAGGTCTCCCAGACAACTGCTGGGCCCTCCTGCACCGGAAAAGCTGTTGTTCCAGACTCTTTCTGACTGATCCACGTCATACTAAATCTGCAATTCTTCCATGAAAAACAGTCTTCCCCTGTGCTGAGATTTCGATCAGATCAACATGATCTTATTGAATGGCAGAGAAGGCTTGAGAGGCCGAGTGGCCTGCTCCTGCTCCATGTTCGTATGTTCGATTTATTAGATGTAAAATTTGACATAACCAGGAGTCTTTGAATGCCTCTATGTTTTTTCAGTCTCTGGAGAATGCTGGTTTATATTTAATAATCTGTCTCTTAACCTTTGTCTACCAAAATATGAGATGTTTTTCTATGAAGAAAGTATTGTTACATGGAACTGAACAATTCATATTCATATTGAAATCAGAGCTTGTTTGTCCCCAACAATTACAAAAGCTGCCAGATTCCCTGTGAACAGTCAGCCCCAGAACCCAGATAAAAGCCTTTTTATACAATTAAACAAAACAGCAGCAGCTGCTGACAACACATTAGAAACAAGGAAATGGTTTCATCTGCTAAAAATCAAATAGACTTTTACGCCTTTAATATGTGCATTATTGATAAGTTGTTGAAGAGCAGAACTCTAAAGCTGTTCGCTATGCTCAGTTCGATGGCTGTGATCAATTTTTTGAAGCAAGCTTTATTTAAAATTTTCAATGCCAAATCTTATGAATATATATATGTAGTGTGTGTGTGTATCTATGTGTATCTATGTGTGTGTGTGTGTATGTATCTATGTGTGTGTGTGCACCTGTGATGATGTAAACCTTCACCCATGCCTTTGTTACCTCAAGCTGTGACTGTTTCAATGCTGTCCTTGCCAGCTTCCCTTCTTCCAGCCTACGTAAAGTTGAGGTCATCCAAAATTCTGTATCCCAACTTGCACCAAGTCCCGCTCACCCATCACCCCTGAGCTCACTGATCTGTATTGGCTTCTGGTCCAGCCATGCCTCAATGTTAAAACTATCATTTTTTATCAAATCCCTCCACAGGCTCCCCCTTCCTATCCCTGTACCCTCATTCATCCCTGCAATCCTCCGAGATATTTGTGCTCCTCCTATTCTGGCCTCTTGTGCATCCCTGATTTCCTTCACTCCATCACAGGTCGCCTTCAGCAGTTTCAGTCTAAGGCTTTGACATTCCCTCCCCAAACCTCTCCATCTCTCTACCTCTCTTTCATCCTTTAAGACACTCCTTAAAACCGAGCTCTCTGGCCAAGCTTCTGGTCGTCTGACCTAATAGGTGATTTGGTGTCAAATTTTCTTTGATAGCATTCCTGTGAAGTGCCTTGGAACATTTTAGTACCTTAATAATGCTATATAAATGCAAGTTGTTGTATGTGTGTCTGTGGGTAACTGTGCTCCTGTCCGTATGAGGGTCTATGTGAGTCTATCTTGTATCCATGGGCGGCACAGTGGCGCATGGTTAGCACCGCAGCCTCACAGCTCCAGCGACCCGGGTTCAATTCTGGGTACTGCCTGTGTGGAGTTTGCAAGTTCTCCCTGTGTCTGCGTGGGTTTCCTCCGGGTGCTCCGGTTTCCTCCCACAGCCAAAAGACTTGCAGGTTGATAGGTAAATTGGCCATTATAAATTGCCCCTAGTATAGGTAGGTGGTAGGGGAATATAGGGACAGGTGAGGATGTGGTAGGAATATGGGATTAGTGTAGGATTAGTATAAATGGGTGGTTAATGGTCGGCACAGACTCGGTGGGCCGAAGGGCCTGTTTCAGTGCTGTATATCTAAATCTAAAAATCATGTGTGTGGCTGTGTGTGAGTGTGTGTGTGTATCTGCATATTTGTCTGGCTATGTGTGCGTATCTGTGTTTATCTGTTTTTGTGTGTATCCATGTGCATGTCTTTCTGTGTGTATCTTTTTGTGTGTATCCTATTGTGATGTAGTATGCAATCGACTTGTCTGTATGGGCCACTGCAACTTGAAAATCTTATGATCAGACTTCTTCCATATTGAAGGGGTTAGAGATCTTATGTAGGTCTCAGGAGCAGGTTTGGTGGAACAAATCTCCAAAGATCAGAAACCCATTCAACAGCTTGAACTTGGAGAGTGTGCAGGGGAGATATAACAAAATGACACCAGGGATAACAGACTTCAGTTATATTCCTACATTACAACAGTGACTTCATTTCAAAAGTACTCATTGGTTATAAAGCAGTTTGGAAAGGCTTGAGGCCATGAAGGGTACTCTATAATGCAAGTCATTTATTTTGATGAGACGAGAGAATCTAGGATTGTTTTCCTTAGAGCAGAGAAGGTTAAGGGGAGATTTAACCAAGGTGTTCACAATTATGAGCGGTTTTGATAGAGTAAATAAGGCAAAAGTGCTCCCACTTGCAGGAGGCTCAGCAACCAGTGGATGCAGATTTAAAATAATTGGCAAAAGAGCTAGAGGTGAAGATGGAGATATGTTTTTCCTCAGCAAGTTGTTATGATCTGGAAAGCACTGCCTGAAAGAGTGGTGGAAGCAGATTCAATATAACAGTCAACAGACAATTGGATAAATACTTTAAAAGGAGAAATTTGAATGACTGTGGGAAAGAGCTGGGGTGGGTGAAATTAATTGGATTGCTCTTTCATAAAACCAGCGCAGCCAAAATGGACCAAATGGCCTCTTTCTTTGTTGTATGAAACTATAATTCTATGAACTGTTAAGTGCAAGAACCAATATTTGTCTTTACTTTTAAATTAATTAAATTGGTTTAATTGTTCTGCCTTCAGTCGTTTATTTTAGCAATTAGAGTGTCCTGACCTCATTAGCCAGGCTATAAATATAATTGTATGACCAAGAATGCATTTCATTGAACAGGATGGCTTTCTTCTCTCGATTCTTACTCCTCCAGTGAATGCTCCTGTTTTCCATCCCCCCACCCGCCAGTTTATGTTGCACTGGTCTGAGCTGCCTCATTAATAACCCAGATAAGAACAATCCACTGGGGATAATGGATTCTACAGGTCCTTCAAGATCAGAATTTCAACTTTGCCATCCAATACGGCACTTCTAGAGTTATTGGACATTTCATTTCACCGACCAGATTTTATTTTAACCTGTATCCTTTCCAAAGGTTCAGGTTGAATTCACATCAGAAATACTAACTGGTCTGAAGAGGGACTATAGTGTTGTTGGACCAATGGAAGGTTTTTCAAATAGGAGGCATGTAGAAGAAATTGGAAAGCGGAATAAACAAGATAATAGTGCAGGGAAAAACTGTGAGGTATCAACAGATACGTGGCAATGAGAGATAAATGGACAGAGAATGGAAGCAGAGCAAAAGGTAACTTGGAACGAAGCTGCAACTTTAACAGTTAACAGAGAAGAGATTACAGTATTTCATTTAAAATATTTAACTCTGATCAGAGAGGCTGGTTTGGATTGAAAAGAACATAATCTGAATTTGAAAGGATTTGGGTTTGAGTGCCTGTTTGAGAAATATTCTTCCAGAAGTAAAGTCTATACAAGAGTCACTAAACGTTTATTTCTGAGATCAAACTATCTTCAGTCAATAAGAGAGCTATTACTTCCATTTGGTGTTTTCAGACATTTCAAATAACCGTTGCTGATGAATTACTCGACATGAAAGTTTTGCTGTTTCAAGCAAGTTTCTCTTGCTGTGAGTTTCGAGAAGGAATTTCTTCTGGAGGGCTAGAATACAATACAGAAGGCCATTTGGCCCATCAGGTCTGCGCCAGATCTCTTTAGAAGAGAAATGGAGGTGGTCTCACTCCCCTGCTCTTTCCTCATATCCATAAAATTTATTCTCCAATTCCCTTTTGAAAGCTACTATTGAACCTGTATCCACCACCCTATGTTAGCAATACTGCTTCAAAGGCATATTTTAAAATAACCACTGGTCTGACAAATCGCTTACCATTGGACAGAATGCATCTTGCAGGCATAGTTTGGTGACCATGCCAGAAGGAAGGGGCGATCAGGGACTTTGAAACTGGGTGGTGATCAATCTCACTGGATCTTTGTCGATATTGTGCCGAGTGTGCTTTCACATGAAAGCCTGATTTTAGAATGTTACGGAGATCCACTCCAACAGTCCCCGGGTCCTGATGGGCTTCATCCTTGGGTCTGATAAGAGGTGGCTAATGTGGTAGTAGATACGTTGGTGTTAATTTTTCAAAATTCGCTAGATTCTGGTAAGGTTTCATCAGACTGGAAAGTAGTTAATATAACCCCACTATTCAAGAAGGGGGAGGAGGCAGAAAACAGATAACTGTAGTCCAGTTAGCTTGACGTCTGTCATGGGCAAGGTGTTAGAATCGATCATTAAGGAGGCTATAGCTGGACACTTAGAAAAACTCAAGGTAATTGGGAATAGTCAGCATGGTTTTGTGAAAGGGAAATCATGTTTCCCCAATTTGTTGGAGTTCTTTGAAGGAGTAACATGCACTGTGGATAAAGGGGAGCCCTTGACATATTGTACTTGGATTTCCAGAAGGCATTTGACAAGGTGCCACATAAAAGGTTATTGTGCAATGTAGTTGCTCATGGTGTAGGGGGTAACATATTAACATAGATAAAAAATTGACTGGTTGGCTGGCAGAAAACAGAGAGTATGCATAAATGGGCCTTTTTCTGATTGGCAGGATGTGATGAGTGGAGTCCTGCAGGAGTCTGTGCTGGGGCCTCAACTTTTACCATTTATATCAATGATTTAGATGAGGGGAGCGATGGCATGGTAGCTAAATTTGCAGATGACACAAAGATAGGTAGCAAGGAGGTTGCAGACCGATATAGATAGGTTGAGTGAGTGGGCAAAAATCTGGCAGATGGAGTATAATGTTGGAAAATGTGAAGTTGTTGACTTTAGCAGGCAGAATAAAAAAGTAGAGTATTACTTAAACGGAGAACGACTGCAGAACTCCGAGGTGCAGAGGGATCTAGGAATTCTAGTGCATGAGTCACAAAATGTTAGTATGCAGGAACAGCAAATAATAAAGAAGGCTAATGGAATGCTATCCTTTATTGCGAGAGGAAGAGAAATTAACAATAAGGATGTTATGCTTCAGTTATACAGGGCATTCATGAGACACATCTTGAATACTGTGTGCAGTTTTGGTCTCCTTATTTAAGAAAGAATGGAAATGCTTTGGAGGTGGTTCAGAGGAGGTTTACTAGATTGAAACCTGGAATGAGTGGGTTGCCTTATGAGGAAAAGTTGGACAGACTGGGTTTGTTTTCACTGGAGTTTAGAAGAGTGAGAGGAGACTTGATTGAAGTATATAAGATCCTGAAAGTTCTTGACAAGGTGGATGTTGAAAGGATGTTTCCTCTTGTGGGTGAGTCCAGAACCAGGGGGCACTGTTTTAAAATTAGAAGTTTCCCTTTCAGGACAGAGATGAAGAGAATTTTTTTCTCTCAGAGGGCTGTGCAACTTTGGAACTCTCTGCCTCAGAAGGCGGTGGAGGCGGGGTCATTGAATATTTTAAAGGCAGAGGTAGATAGATTCCTGTGAGACAAGGGAATCAAAGGTTATCAGGGGTAGATGGGAGTGTGGAATTCAAGACACAAACAGAGCAGCCATGATTTTATTAAATGGTGGAGCAGGCTAGAGGAGCTGAATGGCCTACTTCTGCTTCTAATTCGTATGTTCTTATGATCATATGTAACAACTTCAAGAACAAGCAGTATTTATACAGTGCCTTTAACATAATAAAACATTCCAAGGTACTTCACAGGAACATTATGAGGCAAAATTGGACACCAGGCCAATTCGGACAATAGTAGGACAGATGGCCAAAATCTGGGTCAGAGAGGTAGGTTTTAAGGAGTGTTTTAAAGGAGGTAGAGAGGCAGAGCAGTGTTGGGAGGGAATTTCAGAGGTTAGGGTCTAGGAAGCTGAAAGCATGGCAACCAATGATGGAGCAATTAAAATTGGTGATGCTGAAGAGGCCAGAATTAGATGAGCGCAGATATTTTGGAGGGTTGTGGGGCTGGAGGAGGTTACAGAGATAGAGAGGGGTGAGGTCATGGATGGACTTGAAAACAAGCATGAGAATTTTAAAATTGAAGCATTGCTTGTCCACTCCAAGAAAGGTCAGTGAGCACAGGAGTGATGTGTGAGAGGGACTTGATCTGAGTCGGACATGGGCAGCAGAGCTTTGGATGACCTCAAGTTTACTGAGGGTAGAATGTGGGAGGTCAGCCAGGAATACATTGGAATGGTCAAGTCTGGGGGTGTCAAAGGCAGTGATGAGGGTTTCATCAGCAGATGAACGGAAGCAGGAGCAGAGCCAGGCAATGTCATGGAGGTGGGAATAGGCAGTCCTAGTGAAGGCGCAGATAGTGGCCAGAAGCTCATATATGACACCTAGGTTGTAAACAGTCTGGTTCAATTTCAGACAGCTGCACAATTTGCCTGAATCAGGCACAGTCTGAGTTGAGGAAGTGAAAGTTTAAAACGGGAGCAACTAGAAGCAGCTGTGAAAGTGAGCTTTAAACTTAGTGCTTGGATTGACCAATTTTTTTGATTATGTTATCAGAGATTTTTGCCCTAGATTTCTGTCAGCATGATTTATCATTGCTACAGTTTAAACTCTGGGTTTGGGAACTCCTGCCTTTTGTGTTATTTTGTAGAAGGAAGAAGATGAAAGGAGGGATACAAGACAAATTCAGTTGCACTAAAGATTCCTCACTGGTATGGACAACATTTACTGCCGTTCCTAGTTGCTCTGAGAAGCCTTCTCCTTGAACCGCATCAATCAATGCAATATTCATTGCAGTGGTTTTGATACAACAGAATAGCCAGTTAAGAATCCCACAGAGGCCAGATGGGGTACAGACAGCACAGTTCCTTCCCTAAAGATCAATAGTGAACCAGATGTGTTTTTACAACTTTCCAATAGCTTCATGGTCACTTTTACTGATGCCAGTTTTTTATTTATAGATTTATTCAAGTGAATTCAAATTCTCAAACTGGCATGATGGGGTCATTTTTATGTGGAATTACCTCCCAAGGAGCATCTTAAAATGGAGGTGCTCTATTTCCTTGGCAGTCATTATTAATTTTCTGTCCAGTAGAAGTGAAGAAGCCCTCTTAGAGTATTAGGTACAGCTTAAGAAAGAAAGAAGCTGCATTTCTACAGCTCCTTTCATGACCACAGGATGTCCCAAAGCGCTTTACAGCCAATGAAGTACATTTAAATTATCATCACTTTGCAATGTAGGAAATGCAGCAGCAAACTTACACACAGCAAGATCCCATAACCAGCAATGTGACAATGACCAGATAATCTGATTGAATGATGAGGATTGAGGGATAAGTATTGGGACTAGGGAGAACTGTGGAATGGTAGCATAGAGGTTGTGTTACTGAACTGGTAATGAAGTGACCTGGATCAATGATTCAGAGGCATGAGTTGAAAATCCACCACGGCAATTGGGGAAGTTTAAATTTAATTAATTAGATAAATCTGGAATAAAAAGCTAGTCTCAGGAATGGTCACCATGAACATACCTGTATTGTTGTAAAAACACACCTAATTCACTAATGTCTTTTATGAAAGAAAATCTGCCATTCATACCTGGTCTGGCCTACATGTGACTCCAGACCCACAGCAATGTGATTGACTCTTAACTGCCCTCTGAAATGGCCTAGCTAGCCACTCAGTTGTATCAAACCACGAGAGGAAAATCAAATAAAAATAAAGCCAGATGGCATCACCTAGGCATCGGATACGACAAAGGCATACCCTGCCCAGTTGGCCTTGGAAAGTCCTCCTCACTAACTTTGGGGGAATTGTGTCAAAATTGGGAGAACTGTCTCACAGACTATTCAAGCAACAGGTTGACATAGTCATACATACAGAATCATACCCTATAGTCAATGTACCAGATTCCTCCATAACCATCTGTGGGTATGTCCTGTCCCACTGGCAGGAAAGACCCACCAAAGGTGGCAGAACAGTGGTATACAGTAGTGAGGGAGTGATGCTGGGAGTCCTCAGCATTGACTGCAGATCCCATGAAGTCTCATGGTAACAGGTCAAATATGGGCAAGGAAGCCTCCTGCTGATTACCCCCTACCGTCCTCCCTCAGCTGATGAATACTTATCCATATTGAAAAAGCAAGACCTGGACAACATTCGGGCTTGCGTTAATAAGTGGCAAGTAACATACACGCAACACAAGTGACAGGCAATGACCATCTCCAACAAGAGAGAATCTAAACATCTCCCCTTGATATTCAACCGAATTACCATTAATAAATCTGCCACCATCAATATCCTGGGGTTACCAGAGAACAGATACTTAACTAAACCAAGTATATAATTACTGTGGCTACAAGAGCAGGTCAGTGTCAAGGAATTTTACAGCAAGTAACTCACTTCCTGACTCCCTGAAGCTTGTCCACCATCTACAAAGCACAAGTCAGGATGGAGTGCTCCCCATTTGGCTGGATAAGTGCAGCTCCAACAACACTCAAGAAGCTCAACACCACTCATTGAAATACAGCCTGCTTGATTGGCACGCCTTCCACCACCTTAAACATTCACTCCCTCCACCACCAGTGTGCAGTGGCAGCAGTGTGCACCAAAGTTAAGATGCACTGCAGCAACTCACCCAGGGCTCCTTCAAAAGCACCTTCCAAACCCGCAACTTTTACCATCTAGAAGAACAAGAATAACATGTACATGGGGACAGCATCATTTGCAATCTCTTCCCCAAGGCACACACCATCCTGACTTGGAAATATATTGCCATTCCTTCATTGTCACTGTGTTACAATTCTGGAACTCCCTCCCTGACAGCACTGTGAGTATCTGCAGTACAAGGCACAGCAGTTCAAGAAAGAGGCTCACCACCACCTTCTCAAGGGCAATTATGGATGGGCAATAAATGCTGGCCTTACCAGCGATGCCCAAATCACATGAACGAATAAAAAGAGCTCTACTGTTTCTCTTTGGAATAGTCTCATGGGATCTTTTATGCCCACCTGAGAGGGCAGATGTGGCCTCAGTTTGAACTCTCATCCGAAAGACAGCTCCTCTGGCAGTGCAGTACGCTTTCAGTACTACACAGGAGTGTCAGTTTGGATTATATGTTCAATTCTCTGGAGTTAAAGGCATTTTCCACCTTCTGTTGACAGAAATCTTGTACCATCTTGCATGTGCCAAGTGGCTGACCTTAGGAAATTTAGCAAAATTGGCTATGCACTATATCGGCAAACACAATACTCTTGCCACAGCGATCAGCACCAAGCCGAGGAAATTCTTTCTTCCATATTATTATTATCTGCCTCAGCTTCATCCCTACTGAATCCCCCCTCTGTGCCTCCAGGCTCGATTTTTCCAACACTCTCTGCATTGGCTTTCCAAGATCCACTTACACAACTGCCAACTCAACCCAGAGTCAACTGCTGGCATTCAGTCCAGGTCAGCTCATATCCCAGTCATTGCTACTTCCCACTGGCGCCCCATCCTCTACAATATTAATTTCAAAACCCTCATCCTTGCCAACAAGCTCCTCCCCGGCCTTGCTCCATCCTTTTAATGCAGCAGTAACCTGTTCTACAACCCTCCTCTCCCTATCCACTTTTCTGAAATTGTCTATCCCACTCTACCCTCAGTGATAGAACATTGGACCATCCTTTTGTGTTGCCTTGCTCCATTTTCTTTCAAAAGCCTCTTGAAAACCTATTCTTGGACCAGGCCTTCAGTCATCTTCCCCAACCTTCCCCCGTTCCTACATGGTGTCCAATCTGCCCTTCTGTGAGTTGTTTCCCTCAACGTATGCGCTTTATGTAAAATGCCTGCCGCAGTTCTACAACTGAGAAAAAACAGTCCCCACCACTCACACTGTCCATGCTTATCGCAGACAGCTGCCTATGTTGGACAAATGTCTGTGACCATTTGCCATCATCATAAAAGCCAGGAGCAAAGATGTTGCTTATAAAGTATTAAACACATCAATTATTTTGGACAGACCTTGCCTTCTCTTAACAGATGCTCCTGCCTCAATAACGGAAGGCTTTCCTCTCTCATTCATTTCACATATTCTGCCTAATTTTTCTTTTTCTCTCACATTCCCTTCTTGCTGGGCCATTTCAGTGCTCTTGCGTTTGATTGGATGAAAGGTCAGTGCCATAGTCCCTTGACATCTCCCGGCTGCCTTCTCACCATTTGCTTCACCATCCACCACCTGCAGTTGACAAATTGCATTAAGCAGTGGACACTATTCCAATCATTTACATACATTAGCCTCAGTAGGATAGGTCGTATGGCAATTAATTCCCCACAACCATCATCCTTTGGGGAATATTTCCCCTAAACACTGCAGGAGTACTTTTGTAATGTCAAACCATTGCACCTAAGAAATCTCCTTTGTAACCCAGTGCTGTCAAATAGGGTAGCCACATGTGGCTAATTGCATTTTTGATCAGTAAAGAAATAATGTGTAATAATCACAGTCATTGAGCCTGTGATCTCATTGCTTGTATTCACACAGCATATGCATGTAAACTTTAAACTCTTTGTGCCTTTGTTGATAAGATGGCAGAATGAAAAGTAAACTGTATGATTGTTTTTTGATCGTAGTGAGTGCTTAACTTGGTTGGTTAATTAACTGATGATTGATGGTTGATTTTGATGTTTGTTCAGTAAACATACAAGTGTAAAGTACATTTACCTGTATTGTGTGAGTGTGTAAGCTGATTTCTAGTCTACATCTGTGACTAGTCTGCAATTTCTATTGGACAACACTGTTTTTGCCTTGCTGAGTGAGATTGCCAATTTAATGTCAATTTGTTCCATATGAGCTGGAGGAACTGTCCAGATTCATTCCACTGAGGACCCTTGTAGCCGGCAGAAAGAGGGACTATTATGCTACCAGATTGCGCTGAATTCAAACCCATAGCTCTTCAGTGAAAGGTTGACATTTAAATCCACCGCACCACCTGCTTTCTGACAATATATCATTGTCACACCAATTGATGACCTCTGTTTATAAATGCAGTGAAGTGCTCTTGTGTAAATAAAACCAGCCTACTTGGCAATTTTCTTCAGGATCTACTCGTTCCTGAAGACAGTTGTAAACTATGTTATTACTAAATGCGCTGAAACATACCAGGTGCAATCACAATGTGATTATTTCTTACTCCACCACCAATCCCCTTGGAGTAGTTGTAGAAATGGTCGGCTTTACAGTTTGATTGTTGCACTGTTGGGAAAAAAAGCCAATTAAATCCATTAGAGATAATGATTTTATCTCTTGGTTTCATGATCTTTAGTATCTAATGTTTTTTACATATTGTGCATAGGATTAGAATTGTACAGGAAAGGGTATTGGATTAATAAATATTTAGAGGGCTTAGTCTAGGATCAATGTTACAGTCATATGTTGCTGGGTCATAACTGTGCCCTTCATTTTTCTGTGTGATTTCTCTTCTGAACTTTCGATCCACAGGATTGAGATAATCCAACACTTTGATTGGAAGCTTTTCGTTAACAGTGGCATCACTGAGGCTTATATGGGGCGGCACAGTGGCGCAGTGGTTAGCACCGCAGCCTCACAGCTCCAGCGACCCGGGTTCAATTCTAGGTACTGCCTGTGTGGAGTTTGCAAGTTCTCCCTGTGTCTGCGTGGGTTTCCTCCGGGTGCTCCGGTTTCCTCCCACATGCCAAAGACTTGCAGGTTGATAGGTTAATTGGCCATTATAAAATTGCCCCTAGTGTAGGTAGGTGTAAGGGAAATATAGGGACAGGTGGGGATGTGGTAGGCATATGGAATTAGTGTAGGATTAGTATAAATGGGTGGTTGATGGTCGGCACAGACTCGGTGGGCCGAAGGGCCTGTTTCAGTGCTGTATCTCTAAACTAAACTAAACTACAGGAATTTCCGGCTTGGAGAAGCATTTGCCAGGCTTGGTTCAATGGTAGTATTTGTGATTTTGAGTCTGGAAAGTCATGGGTTCAAGACCCATTGTCGGAGTTAAACACATCATTTATGTTGACTCTTCAACATACTGTACTGTGGGAGTGCTGTACTGTCAGAGGTGCTGTCGCTTGGTTGAGATGTTAAACTGAGTGCCCAATCAGGTGGACAGAATCCCATAACATTATTTGAAGAAGAGCAAGGGAGTTCTCCCCAGTCCCCTGGACAATAAATATCCCACAACTAACAGCAACAAAAGCAAATTATCTGGTCATCCTTTTGTTGTTTTGTGGAACCTTCATATACTATGAATTTCTTTGATGTATAAAATTTGCCAAGACCACTTGGCTCCACACCTCATTACAGCCTTGGTCCAAACATGGACAAAAGAGAAAATTCCAGAGGTGAGATGAGAGTAACTGCCCTTGACATCAAGGCAGCATTTGACTGAGAGTGTCATCAAGAAGCCCAATTAAAATTGTAGTCAATGGGAATTGGGGGAAAACTCTCCACCTCTGGAGTCATACTCAGCACAAAGGAAGATGGTTGTGTTTTTTGAAGGCCAACCATCTCAGCCCCAAAACGTTGCTACAAGAGTTCCTCAGGGTAGTGTCCTAGGCCCAACCATCTTCAACTGTTTCGCCAATGGCCTTCCTTCCATCATAAGGTCATAAGTGTGGATGTTTGCTGATGACTGCACAGTGTTCAGTACTATTCACACCTCCACAGATGCTGGAGCAGTCCACGCCTGCATGCAGTAAGACCTGGACAGCATTCAGGTTTGGCTGATAAGTGACAAGTAACATTCACGCCACACAAGTGCCAGGCAATGTTCACCTTCAACAAGACAGAATCAAACCATCTTCACTTGGCAATCAAAAGCATTACATATTTGAACCAACGCCATCAACATCTGAGGGTTACCATTGACCAGAAACTTATCAGGGCCAGCCACACAAATACCATGACTACAAGAGTAGGTGAGAGGTTGGGAATTCTGTGGCGAGTAACTCATATCCTGACTCCCAAAGCCTATCCACCATCTTCAAGGCACAAGTCAGCAGTGTGATGGAATACTGTTCACTTGCCTGGATGGGTGCAGCTCCAACAACACTCAAGAAGCTCAACACCATCTCGGACAAAGTAGCCAGCTTGATTAGCACCCCGTCCATCACCTTCAACATTCACTCCCTCCATCACTGATGCACAGTGGCAGCAGTGCATACCATTTACAAGATGCCCTGCAGCAACTCATCATGTCTCCTTTGACAGCACCTTCCAAACCCGGGACCTCTACCATCTAGAAGAACAAGAGCAGGAGATGAATGGGAACATCATCACCTGCAAGTTCCCCTCCAAGCCACACACCATCCTGACTTGAAACTATATCACTATCCCTTCACTGTGGCTTGCTCAAAAACCTGGAACACGCTCATTAACAGTACTATGGGTCTACCTACACCACATGGACTGCAGTGGTTCAAGAAGGTGGCTCACCACCACCTTCTCAAGGGCAATAAGTAATGGACAATAAATGCTGGCCTTGTCAGTGAGGCACATACATCACGAATGAATTAAAAAAAGGAAATAAGCCATATTTCACACAGTAAAATATCAGAAATAGCAATGGAGCAAACTAGTTAATCCGTTCTGTGTTGGTGTTGTTTGTTGATAGAGGAACATTGGCCTGGCTGCTAGGAGAAATCATTGCTCCTCTTCAAGTAATGCCATGGGATATTTAAAACATACCAGAACAAAAAAAAAGCTCTGTTTGCTATCTCATTGGAAGGACAGCGCCTCTGATTGACACAGCAGCACTCCCTCATAACAGAATTAAACCAGGTTTGAATGTAAACTTAAAACCCTTCTGATTCAGAGGCAAGAATGCCGCCACCTGACCCCACGGTAATATTTAGCCTGTGAAAATCAATTCTAGTGTTAGCGGTTAAGGTAGGAACTATCGCAACCTTCAACATTGGATTGGAGAGGCAGATGAAGGAAAAGGGATTGAAGGGATAAGGAAATGGGGTAGGAACATTTGATCATGACTATTTGTTCACAAGGAGGTAAACGTCAGCATTGAGTGGTTGGGCTAAATAGCCTGTTTCTGTGTTGTAACTGTTGCGTATTTCTATGTTTTTACATACTGGCTTTTATGAAATAATTCTCAACCATCTTATTCCAGTTTCTGGCAGTGAAAATGGGAAGGAAGGAAGGAAGGAAACTAACTAACTAACTGGGGTGGGGGGGGGGGGGGGGGCGTAAGATAGAGCAGGAGGCTCCAGGAGGCCTTCCCAATCTACTCCCGCCTCTGCCCCACTTTACGTAGGGCTGGGGGAGCGAAAAATGGCCCTCCTCCCCAGGCCAATCAAGGCTCTTAAGTTGCCAATTAACGGCCACTTAAGGGTCTTTGCCCACCTCCACGCGGATTTTATACATGGCAAGCAGGCGTCTTGGAGCTGGGAAAGGCTGCCCGGGAAAAGCTGGCGACCTCTCAGAGCCCCGGGAGTGGGCCCTGACAATTGGTCACATGGTGCCCGATTGAGGGCTGCCCCCGCTTCCCCAAGCACCCCCAGGATGCAAGACGGCCCCCTTCTCCCCAAACGACCACCCTTGCCTCGCCGGGGCCTGACCGATTACACCTGGCGAGGCAACCCAAACTTACCTGGACTCCTGGCTCCATGTCCTTGGGTGGGCTGCATTCCCAGCAATGGCCACTGCTCTTGGTGGCGCTGCTGGGACTAAGAGCTACCTGCACGCTGATTGGCCGGCAGCTCAATGAGGCAGGAGTTCCTCCCTCAAGCAGGAGGAAGTCCCGCCTCGGAACAATTAAAACCCCGGACGTAAAATGTGGGACGGATCCCCAGGCTCGGCGGAACCGGGTTCGCCACCAACTTTTACATAGGTGGACAGCTCCCGTCCACCCAATATAAAATCCAGCCCATAGTCACTGTTTAATGCAAACAGCAAGGTTGCACAAACAACAATGGGTTAATGATCAGATAATCTGTTTTAAATGCTGCTTGAGGGATAAATAGCGCAACATTGCCACTGATTTGATTAATTGGCAGTTAAATGGAACCTAACTTAGAGATCACAGGATGGCTGGAGTGGGAAAATATAAACCTATCAAAGTGATGCAGTTAAGGATGCTCTTCTGAGATTGGGACTGAGGCTTGATGCAAGGGGTGAAGTGGAAGGTGATTTTCATTGTACCTAACCTGGCCTTGGAGTGCTTAATATTCATAGTCGATGTCAGAGATGGAGATTCCTAAAAAACTAACAAGATTCATGGAAGATGGTGTTAAAATATCAGAACTAAAGCTTGGTGTTAGCTCTTGTATCACATACAGTCTGTTATCAGAGCAGGTGTTGGCTACAGAATAATGCTTCAAACATCCAGGCAGCTGCAACGAATCATCTGAAATTTTGGTGAGGTTCAGAAGACATAGCAGAGTTTAAAATAAATTAATATTGCTTATTAATGCTTTTGTAGTCATCTTAACTCCTGCTCCACTGTTGAAGTTGAATCCTGAAGCTTGGAACTCTTTTAGCACGTCATATGGCCCACAGCGCAACTTTTTAATGAGAACAAAACATGAAATTCAAACAGAACCAAGTGACTTTATAATTGCCACAATTATAAGCTGAAAAGTAACCTGCTGTGAGTACCTGGAGCTTTTAAGCAAGGTTTGTAGACCATGAACATGCAATTAATGTTCAGGTTTTAACACGGGATTTAGTGCTATTGTGAATGGTGTTCTACCTAGAAACCACCCAACTGAGGATTAGACACAATCATGAGAATTATTCAGCCAAACAAGGAAAAATCTTTGTTCACAAGTCCTGCTTCATTTACACTGCTGGCAGTGACAGAGAAATAGCAGGTGGAATAGCAGCAATATCACATTTTGGGAGAATGATCTTGATGTTTCAGTTATATTATTTATAACACCAGGAGAAATAATTATAAGATGAAAAACACTGACCCACAACAATTGAGCCTGAACAAACTCTCTAAACAGTAATTAAGATCCCACAGATAAAGTGGAATGCAAAGGATTTCATGAAATAACAACATGCTGAAATTTTCTGGCAAAGGAACATAACAATTGTTATATGAGGAAGGGTCAAGGCCCATCTACCACCCTTCCTGGTACTCAAACAATACAACAATAATTGAGTTGTCGATGAATCATAGCATTCAGTCTCTCTCAGTTAGTGTACAAGGTGAGATGAAGAAAATCCTGTCATGGAAACCATAGGTCCAAAAGTCATGCTACAGTTAAGAAAAGGTAACCTATAAATAAACAATAGCAAAGCAAGGCTAACAATGACATTTACGCCTGCTACATCACTCCAAATAATGAGCAGTAAGAGGGGATCTGAATCTAGCAAGTTGCTTTTCTCATTGTATATAATCAGTGATTTCAAATAACCCCTCTGTGATTTATGAGGAAAATAAATACTTGCACTTCTGTAGCCCCTTTCACAACCAACAGATGTCTCAAAGCACTTTACCGCCAATGAAGTACTTTTGAAGTGCACTTACTATTGTAAAGTAGGAAGTAAAGCAACCAATTTGCACACAGAAAGCTCCTGCAAATAGCAATGTGGTAATGACGAGATAATGCGTTTCTCATAGGGTTATACAGCCCATCGTGTCTGTGCCGGCCATCAAGCACCTAACCATTCTAATCCCATTTTCCAGCACATGGCTCGTAGCCTTGTATGCTATAACATTCCAAGTGCTCATCTAAATACTTCTTAAATGTTGTGAGGGTTCCTGCCTCTACCACCTCTTCAGGCAGTGCGTTCCAGATTCCAACCACCCTCTGAGTGAAGAAAAATTCCTCAAATCCTCTCTAAACCTTCTGCCCCTTACCTTAAATCTATGCTCCCTGGTTTTAGACCACCCCACTAAGGGAAAAAGTCTTTTCCTATCTAACCTATCAATGCCCCTCATAATTTTGTACACCTCAATCATGTCCCCCTTCAGCCTTCTCTGCTCTAAGGAAAACAACCCTTGCCTTTTCAGTCTCTCTTCATAGCTGAAATGCTCCAGCCCAGGCAACATCCTGGTGAATATCCTCTGCACCCTCTCCAGTGCAATCACTTCCTTCCTATAGTGTGGTATCCAGAACTGTACACAGTACTCCAGCTGTGGCCTAACTAGCATTTTATACAGCTCCATCATAATCTCCCTGCTCTTATATTCTATGCCTCGGCTAATATAGGCAAGTATCCCATATGCCTTCCTAACCACCTTATCTACCTGTGCTGCTGCCTTCAGTCATCTATGGACAAGTACACCAAGGTCCCTCTGACCCTCTGTACTTCCTAGGGTCCTACCATCCATTGTATATTCCCTTGCCTTGTTAGTCCTCCCAAAATGCATCACCTCACACTTCTCAGGATTAAATTCTATTTGCCACAGCTCCGCCCATCTTACCAGCCCACCTATATGTTCCTGTAATCTAAGGCTTTCCTCCTCACTATTTACGACACCACCAATTTTCATGTCATCTGCGAACTTATCATATTTCCTATATTCATGTCTAAATCATTAATGTACACTACAAACAACAAGGGTCCTAGCACTGATCCCTGTGGTACACCACTGGTCACAGGCTTCCAATCGCAAAAACAACCCTCGATCATCACCCTCTGCCTCCTGCCACTAAGCCAATTTTGGATCCAATATGCCAAATTGCCCTGGATCCCATGGGTTCTTACCTTCTTAACCAATCTCCCATGCGGAATCTTATCAAAAGCCTTACTGAAGTCCATGTAGACTACATCAACTGCTTTACCCCCATCTACACATCTAGTCAACTCCTCAAAAAATTCAATCAAGTCAGTTAGACACAATCTCCCCCTGACAAAGCCGTGCTGACTATCCTTGATTAATCCCTGCCTCTCCAAGTGGAGATTAATCCTGTCCCTCAGAACTTTTTCCAATAGTTTCCCGACCACTGATGTGAGACTCACCGACCTGTAATCACCTGGTCTATCCCTGCTACCCTTCTTGAATAATGGTACCACATTCGCTGTCCTCTAGTCCTCTGACACCTCTCCCGTGGCCAGAGAGGATCTGAAAATTTGTGTCAGAGCCCCTGCTATCTCTTCCCTTGCCTCACATAACAGCCTGGGATACATCTCATCTGGGCCTGGGGATTTATCCACTATTAAGCCCGCTAAAACACCTACTACCTCCTCCCTTTCAATGCTAATATGTTCAAGTATTTCACAATCGCCCTCCCTGATCTCTACACCTACATCGTCCTTCTTCATAGTGAGCACAGATGAAACGTAATCATTTAAAACTTCACTATGTCCTCCAGCTCCACACACAGATTGCTACTTTGGTCCCTAATGGGCCCTACTCTTTCCCTGGTTATCCTCTTTCCCTTAATATACTTATAAAACGCCTTAGGATTTTCCTTTATCTTGCCCGCCAATGTTTTTTCATGTCCCCTCTTCGGTCTCCTAATTACTTTTTTAAGTACCCTTCTACACTTTCTACACTCCTCTACTGCCTCCGCTGTTTTCAGCACTCTGAATTTGTCATAAGCCCCCTTTTTTTCCTTATCCAATACTCTGTATCCCTTGACATCCAGGGTTCCCTGGACTTGTTGGCCCTACCCTTCACCTTAACGGGTACATGTTGGCTCTGAACCCTCACTATTTCCTGTTTGAATGATTCCCACTGGTCTGATGTAGACTTTCCTACAAGTAGCTGCTCCCAGTCCACTTTGGCCAGATCTTGTTTTATAAGATCGAAATTGGCCTTCCCCCAATTCAGTTCCATTATTTCCGGCCCGTCTTTGTCCTTTTCCACAACCACCTTAAATCTTACAGGTTTATGGTCACTATCCCCGAAATGCTCCCCCACTGACACTTCTACCACTTGTCCAGCTTCATTCCCTGGGATTAGGTTTAGTACTGCCCCTTCTCTTGTAGGACTTTCTACGTACTGGCTCAAAAAGCTCTCCTGTATGCATTTTAAGAATTCTGCCCCTTTTAAGCCTTTTGCACTAAGACTATTCCAGTTGATATGTGGTAAGTTGAAATCCCCTATTAATATTACCTTATTATTTTTACACTTTTCTGAGATTTGCCTGCATATCTGCTCCTCTATCTCTCCCTGACTGTTTGGAGGCCTGTAGTACACGTCCAGCCAAGTGATTGCCCCCTTTTTGTTTTTAAGTTTTACCCATTTGGCCTCATTTGAGGAACCTTCTAAGATACCATCCCTCCTTACTGCAGTAATTGACCCCTTGATCAACAGTGCAATGCCACCTCCTCTTTTATCCCCTCCCCTGTCACGCCTGAAGATTCTATCCCCTGGAATATTGAGTTGCCAGTCCTGCCCCTCCCTCAACCATGTCTCTGTGATAGGAATAATATCATAATCCCATGTGCTAATCAATGCCCTTAATTCATCTGCCTTTTTAGTAAGACTCCTTGCATTAAAATAAATGCAATCTAGTCTTGCATTTTTCACTTGTGCCTTAAAAGGTCTTTGTGATGTTAATTGAGGGATAAATATTGGCCAGGACATAGGGGAAACTCTCCTGCTCTTCTTTGGAATAGTGCCACAGGGATTTCTACATCCGCCCGAGAGAGTAGACAGGACCTCAGTTTAACATCTTATCTGAAAGACAACACCTCTGACAATATAACCTTGATTTTTATATTCAAGTTCTGGAGTGACACTTAAACCTACAACCTTCTGATTCAGAGGCAAGAATGCTACCAACTGAGCCATGAGAATATGATACCAAATCAAAACACACCTCCAAGAAAAAGAAACACATTTATAGTGTCCATTGTCCCTTTTTGTCTGCATTCCTCAAAGTTTTGTGAGAAAAGATATGGTTTCATGTATCTGTGGCAGCTTAATCAAATTCCTGCCCAGATAATTTTGCCCATGAATTATGCTTTCCTTTTTCTGGAAGAGATTCAGCCATACTTAAAGCTGTGCCCCATCCTCCCAACACTTAACCAGTGGTAGAGGATGGACAACACGGAATGGCATCTGCATAAACAGTCAGCAGAAGAAAAACACAACACCTAACCTGTAGGAACATCCGCAGGCCCACCTCATCAAAGGAAAAGATCATCATTTCAAACAGAGAGTGAGTCAGATATGTTGAACTCCTATGATGGTTCAGTAGATGGCACTACTGAAAATGATAACAACAGAATCATTACCAGCAGCTACTGTCTGAAAAGAATGGTGGCAGAGGTTATGATCTGAAATTGTTCAACTCAGTGTTGAGTCTGGAAGGCTCTAAAGTGCCCAATCAAAAGGTGAAGTGCTGTTCCTTGCTTTCAGCTTCACTGGAACAGGGTAGGAGGCCGATGACAGGGAGATCAAAGTGGGAGTGAGATGGAGAATTAAAATAGCAATTGACTGGAAGCTTGGGGTCACGCTTGCGAACTAAATGGAGGTGTTCAACAAAGCTGTCACTCAATCTGTGTTTGGCCTTCCCAATGTGGAAGAAACCACATCGTGAGCAGCAAATACAATATACTAAATTGAAAGAAGTAGAAGTGAATCACTTTTTCATCTGGAAAGAGTGTTTGGGCTCTAAATGGTGGAAAGGAAGGAAATTAAACCACAGGTGTTGCCCCACCTTTATGTGTTCAGCTGTAGCTCAGTTGGTAGTATTCTTGCCTCTGAGTCTTGAGATTTGGGGTTCAAACCACTTATGTGGTTTGTCAAGAGTCAGCCATTGTTGACTATTACACAGCACAATGATCTCAACACCTCCAGCAGCTGCAATGTGCCTCCCCTTCAAGAGCTGCAGGTTAACATTAAGAGGTGCTTGGATCCCCGGCTGTTGCATGCAGCCAATGAACAGCATGGGGAGTGCTGACTGCATGCAGCAAGCATAATAACGGGCAGGCAGTGTGAAGTTAGCATCTATCGGCATTTCAATTAATGGGTGCAGTTAATTGTGCATCATGATCCCCAAGCCTGTTTTGAGAGGTTATTGAATTTAACCCCTATGGGGGGGGGGGGGGGGGGGGGCGGTCAGGTGTGATCAGTGGTGGCATTGGTGAAGCTGAGATTCAGGGAGATCATGAAGGTGGACAGAGAGTTTGCATGTTAGCTTGTTGGGCTGAGTGGAAACACTCCTGCTCCTGTTGGCCCACAAGCAATGCTGTAAAAGCCCTTATCTGATGGATATGGCCCTTTGAACCTCCTTGAACCTACAGGGTTTCTCAAGCACAGGGAAATCTAGTTAAAAATAGAAATCCTTTTACAATGGAGACACAGCCTGCTTAAAAGATTTCAATGACTGATCCACCTCCTGAGAGTCCAGAGATTTGGGCCCTTGTCCCGACTCTGTTAAAACAGAAACTAGATGGGCTTGAAGCAGCTTCAGTTCGGATTTGAAACTGTAAATAATTTTACTTCCTACCCAACCCAAACCTATGCATTTTTGGGGTTAAAATTACCCCCCTGGTGCACAAAAACTGAGAAATTACACTAAACCTTTACAAATTACTGGTTAGCTTTCAGCAGGAAATGAGGAAGGATGAGTAAACAGAAGGGGGTGAAAGCAGATATAGATTATGAAAGCTTTTAATTTTAGCCGAAACATTTAAAACCTGTTTTCATAGTTTTTAATGGTGTAGACGTAGCCTTGATGTAATAAAGCAACTCTTGACATCAGAGTAAGTTTATTATCGCAATATTATGGTCTGTTTCAGAATCACATTCTCTTGAGCTCTGTTTTACCAGTTGTTAACCCATTTAAAATGAGTCAGTTAGTGCCTAGCTACAAACTTATGCCAGAGAAATATAGTTTGAGTATGTCGTTGGCTGAATGGAGTATCTACCTTAGTGTATGCATGGTAAAAGTTCTAAATCCTGACAGACACAGAGAGCATGGATTTGCTCTGTGTCTGCTAGAATTAAATCCTAGTTTGACTGAGTATTAATAGTACCTATATTTACCTTTCAAAAAAGTAATCTAAAATGGTGACTGCTTAATGCAGTCAGTCACAACTATTAGTCATTGGTTCAGCTGCTAATTTTCTACTCAGAAGCTGCTGCTTAAAACATTCTAGTAATTTATCATGTGAGGTGCAATTCATTGGGCATGTTCATTGAACTAAATTGTACCAAATTTCAATTATTTTCCAAACCTCAAACACATCCATCTAATTAGCACGACATCCATTATTGATGCATTTCTGAAATGTAACATTATTTTGCTCATTGCAATATTGAATAATATTCAGTGACTGTCACTAGGAAGAAGTTTCTTCAGTTTATTCTGGAAGCACTGTAGAATTATTTTTGGGGGGATTATAAAGCAAGAATTCAGCTAAAAGTCTGCACTATAACAAATTAGAAAACCCAATCAGATCTCATAAATGCAAGGCTTATTAGTGTGATGGAAGTAATGTCTTTTTCCTCTACCAAAGAGGGCAACAACTCTATTTTTAAATGACTTGAGATAGTCAGGTTAAATGCAATTTAAAACTTGTTTCAGCTTCAATCAAAAATGGTGATCTTTCAGTGTTAATGCCACAGGGTGTGTTCAGAAACGAACTATGTCGATGTTTCATTGGTGGCTGAGTAATATTTCTTTGAAATGCTGATCTATGCAAGTACACGGACCAGACACGTCAATGAAATTCATCATTTCTAACAGCTACCACAATCAGAGAGATATACTTGAGAAGGGGGTAGTGAAAATTAGTATATCAACTGAAACCTCTCAGTATTTTATTTATTTAAATAATATTCAGAATATGAATAGTAGCAATTAGAAATTGTAAAATAAAATCATGGGAAATGAATGTTAGATTTTTGGAAAAGCAAAGTAATTTTATTCAGTTCCTGTTGAGGATTCACTACCTTTATCCCTCACCAACTGCTCATTCAGACTAAACCTTCAGGTATAGCAACTCAGTGCCTTGTGTGACCCAGATCTGGATTTCAAATCCCAAATTCAATCCATCTCTAAGACAGCAACAGCTATCTTTGACCTTATCTCATCTTCTGCACAACTTCCATGAACCTCTAATCTTAACTTCTCAATTGTTCTCACCAGTCTCCCAAACCTTTTCCTACACAGACCCCCACTCACTAAACCCTCTGCCTTCTGTCCTATACCAAGTCTCCATCTGCCCTCATGCCCGACCTTGCTCACCTTCTCTGGAATCTGTGTCCTCATTTACAAATCAATATACAATCTCACTCCTTCTTCCCTCCTTTATCATCTTTGACTCTGTGCTCCAAACTGTTCCCTATAGTCCTCCAAAGATGGGCTCTTATACATGTCTGCCTCCTGGGGCCAACAGTCTGCAGGAGAAAACAAGTGATCTAGGTCATCCCACCAGCTCCAATCCACTGTAACATGGAGCCACGTGACTGACCTCAAGTCTGGAGAATAGCAGATCTGTGGGTGGAGGGCTTGCCTTTCTCTGGAGGGATGGGAGCCTGGTATGACATCGACCTAGTTTATTTCTGTGGAACCTGGAAGAACAATCCTGATTCTCACAGCCCCACAATGATAAATTAAAACTTACCTTCTGGGGACCTCTCAGGCTGCACTGCTAACTGAAACTGGGGCAAGTGTACATAGAGCACACTCTGCCCAGTTGAGTCTGAAAATGGCAACTCGGGTCCTAGGTAAGTTGTAAGACACTGCTTTGCGTATTCAAAGGGCTCACTATCTGACTCAGTAGGGAGCTCCTGTTATCCAGCAATAGGCCTATAGAACGATAATGTCAGCTACATTGTCTGTGGGAATGGGGCAGTAAATCATCGCCCGCCATCTTTAGTGGTGCTAATGCCCTGCTTCTGCCTAATGGCTGGCCTGAAAGTGTGTTCACGGTACAATTTTGTTAGAGGAAAATCTGTGAGTGCCGTCACTGAGGCAGTCAGATAGCAAAAGACTGTGATAGCAAAGGAATGCAGGAGAGGGGAATTAGAAAATTAACAAAATCAAACAAGGCAACTACTGAAATAGGGTGGTGTAATGTGCTCATTAGGTTTTTTATCATTGTGCAGAGATTGTATTGAAAATAAATGAAATTGAGTGTAAATGTTGTTCTACATCTTCACATTACTGTGAAATAAAGCAGCTTAATACTTTATTTTAAGTTTTGCCATTGAAGAGATTGAAGAAATACATGTATGAAAGATATTGAAATCTGATTCTGGTTGCAAGGGATAGCGGGGGTTCCATAAGAATTCTGAGTCACACTATCACACAAGAAGATATAGGGCAGTGTAAGTTAACTCCTTTAAAAGTAAGATGCTCAAGCTACTTATAGGAGTATTTGATCAGATTGAGTTCAAGAAGGTATCTATAATAAATCTGAATTTATACAGGTGCAGGCTAAACAATAAATTCAAAATCAGTAGTTCAACAATAAAGAAGGCAGAGAAGAGGTGAAAACCATAAAAGTGCGAATGGAATTGAAATTGGGGATATGCGTTGGACATTTAATATTCTGAATGATTATTTCCTTCAAGTATTCCCAAGAGAAGATATAAGTAGCATGCATTCCCCATGGTTAACCAAAGAAAAATCAATAATTTTGACTTAAATGAAATAGAAATCTTCGACAAGGCTAAATAGGATCAAAACAAGTAAATTGGCCAGGATAGATGGTATTTATGCCAGAGTACTATGAGTGGTTGGTGGGACACACTGACACTCATTGCAAGTCATTGGACATTGGGGAAATACCAGAAGGTTAGAAACAGGCTAAGAGGCCCATATTTAAAAATGGGGATCTATCAGATACAGGAATCTACAGACTCTTGATTCTCACCTCCATTCTGTGTAAAATACTGGAACTGATTATCAAGAGGAAACCATACAGTTATAATTTGCAAATGTGGGACACAGATTCAGATGTGAAAGATTGGATTTGACCAATCTTTTTGATTTTCAAGAAGCAATTTTCCAAGTGGGCTGTGGAAAGCCTCACAATGTGATGTACCTGGACTTTCAAAACTACTTGGAAAAGTCTTCCAGGAAAAAAAAAAACTATTTGTCAAACTCAAAGCTGCAGGGATTCAAGGGAAACCCGGAGTGGATAAGGAACTGGCTGAAGGCTAGAAAGCAGTGAGTTACAGGCAATATATTAGGGTTGGGCAGGGGGATGTGCTGAGTTGGTTATTCCAGAGTTCCTGCTTTCTAATTTACCTCAATGACCTGGACTCAGAAATTCAATTTAAAGTCCTCAAAATTTGCTGATGCTACCACACAGGGGTTGGGGATGGGGTTTGGGGGCAATAACTTGGAGGAAGCATTTTAGAAATTATAGAATGAATCAGACAAAATATGTAAGTGATCCGAACAATGCAAATAAACATTTATTACAGAGACAATTGCAAAGTACTGCACACCAGAAGGAAAAATAAACAACATGTGCTCCATGATGGTGTTGTAATAGCTCAGGCTGAAGCTGAAAGGAATGTGGGAGTCTCAGTACAGTCATCATTCAATGTGTCCGCTCAATAAGAGCAGTAGTTAACAAAGCTAATGTTGAACTACATAAAAGCCAAAACATTAGAGTATCAATCAGATGAAATTGTGGTCAGGCAGCTCTTTGAGGTCTGGTTCCAGGACACAAAGTGACATTCAAGCACTGCGGTGAAGAGCCACAAGGCTGATCACTAGTGCTAGAGGTTTAAGTAATGAGGAAAGACTGGAGAAGCGTGTGCTCTTCAGTCTTGAAAAGAAGGAGGCATTTGAGAGGTGAGTCCAGAAAATCAGGAGCATCTACTTTTGGGTGAAAACCCTGGGCAGAATGGTGAGTTTTAAGGCTCATCAGATATTGGGCCATGGACGTCATTATAATTCAGCTGGCATGTCACAACAGCCCAACAGTGAAGACTGGAGACTGAATTGAGGGGGTCTGTAGTCACAGGACATGGAATGGGGGGTGGGGGGGGGGGGGGGGTGCGGTCATGTCGTCACAGGACACGGTGTGAAGGGTGGGGTGCTTGTAGTCACAGGAGACAGGGTTCAGCACCAGTGCAGTGGGAGATCAGAGGTCAGCGGCAGGTTAGTGGGTGATCAGAAGTTGAAGCCAGGGTAGTTGGAGGTCGGAGTGGTGGTCTGATGGTAAACAATCCTGGTTCAGGAAAGGAGGCTGAGACAAGCAAAGGATAGCCGTTCAGGAGCACCTGAGATCGGGAGGATGGCTTAATTTTTTTATTTGTTCATGGGATGTGAGCGTTGCTGACATGGCTAGCATTTGTTCCCCATCCCTTATTGTCCTTGAGAAGTTTGTCATGAGCCACCTTCTTGTACCACTGCAGTCCATCTGATATAGGTACCCCCATAATGTTTTTGGTAGGTAAGGAGTGCCAGGTTTTCGAGCAAGCCCCAGTGAAGGAATGATGATATAGTTCCAAGTCAGGATGATGTGTGGCTTGGAGGGGAACTTGCAAGTGATGGTGGTCCCATTCATCTGTTGCCCTTGTTCTTCTTGGTTGTCGAGGTCCCGGATTTGGAAGGTGCTATCAAAGGAGACATGATGAGTTGCTGCAGTGCATCTTGTAAATGGTACACACTGCCGCCACTGTGTGTCGATGGTGGAGGGGGTGAATGCTTGTGGATGGGGTGCCAATCAGGTGGGTTGCTTTGTCCTTGATGATGTTGACTTTCTTGAGTGTTGTTGGAGCTGCACTCATCCAGGCAAGTGGAGAGTATTCCATCACTGTCCTAATTTGTGCCTTATAGATGGTGGCAAGCTTTGGGGAGTCAGGAGGTGAGTTACTCACCACAGAATTCCCAGCCTGTGCCCTTTTGCATCCACAGTATTTATTTGACTGGTTCAGATACGTTTCTGATCAATGGTAACCCCCAGGATGTTGATAGTGGGGGATTCAGTGATGTAATGCCATTGAATGTCAAGGATGGTTAGATTCTCTCTTGTTGGAGATGGTCATTGCCTGGCACTTTTGTGATGTGAATGTTACTTGCCACTTATCAGCCCAAGTCTAAATATTTTCCAAGTCTTGCTGCATGTGGAAATGGACTGCTTCAGTATCTGAGGAGTCACAAATGGTACTGAACACTGTGCAATCATCAGCAAACATCCCCATTTCTGACCTTATGATGGAGGGAAGGTCATTGATGAAGCAGCTGAAGATGGTTGGGCCTAGGACACTACCCTGAGGAACTCCTGCGGCGATATTATGGGGTGAGATGATTGACCTCAAACAACCTCAACCATCTTCCTTTGTACTAGGTGTGACTCCAATCAGTGGAGAGTTTTCCCCCTGTTTCCCATTGAATCCAGTTTTTCTAGGGTTCCTTGATCCCACACAAGGTCAAATTCTGCCTTGATATTAAGGGCAGTTAGTCTCATCTCAACTCTGGAATTCAGCTCTTCTGTCCATATTTGGACCATGGCTGTGATGAAGTCTGGAGCCCAGTGCCCCAGCAGAATATAAATTGAGCATTGATAAGCAGGTTATTTCTGAATAAGTGCCACTTGATAGCATCGTCAATGACACTGTTCATCACTTTGCTAATGATCGAGAGTAGGCTGATGGGGTGGTAATTGGCCAGATTGGATTTGTCCAGCTTTTTGTGGACAGGACAAACTTGGGCAATTTTCCACATTGTTGGGTAGATGCCAGTGTTGTAGCCGTACTGGAACAGCTTGGCTAGGGATACTGCTAGTTCTGGAGCACAAGTCTTGAGTACTACAGCAGGATGTTGTCAAGGCCTATAGCCTTTGCTGTATCCAGTGCCTTCAGCCATTTCTTGATATCATTTGTAATGAATCGAATTAGCTGAAGTCTGGCATCTGTGATGCTGGAGACCTCAGGAGGAGGCCGATATGAATCATCCACTTTGCACTGCTAGCTGAAGATAATTGCAAATGCTTCAGCCTTATCTTTTGTTTCGATATGCTGGGCTCCCCATCATTGAAGATGGGCATATTTGTGGAGCCTCCTCCTCTGGTTAGTTGCTTAATTGTCCACAGCCATTCACAACTGGATGTGGTAGGATTGCAGAGCTTTGAGGTGATCCGGTGGTTGCGGGATCACTTAGCTCTTTCTATCACATGCTGCTTTCCTCTTTAGTGCGTTTATATTCCTGAGTTGTAGATTCACTAGTTTGGCACCTCATTTTTAAGTATGCCTGGTGCTTTTTCCGGCATGCTGTCATGAACTCCTCATTGAACCAGGATTGATCCCCTGGTTTGATGATAATGATAAAGTGAGCGATAAGCCAGGCCACAAGATTACAGATTTTGATTGAGCCCAGTTTTGAGCCACTAGTTCTGTTTTGAGTCTATCCCATTTAGCACACTGTAGTGTTACACAGCATGATGGACAGTATCCTCAACGTGAAGTCAGGTCTTCATCTTCACAAAGACTGTGCGGTGGTCACTCCTACCAATACTGTCTTGAACAGACAGGTAGTTTGGTGAGGACAAGGTCAAGTAGGTTTTCCCCCTTGTTGGTTCTCTCACCACCTGCTGCAGGCCCAGTCTGGCAGATATGTCCTTCAGGACTCAACCAGCTCAGTCATTAGTGGTGCGAATGAGTCACTCTTGGTGATGGACATTGAGGTCTCCTACCCAGAATACATTCTGTGCCCTTGCTACCCTCAGAGCTTCTTCTAAGTAGTGTTCAACATGGAAGAGTACTGATTCATCAGCTGAGTGAGACCGGTAGGTGGTAATCAGCAGGAGGTTTCCTTGCCCATATTTGACCTGATTCTATGAGACTTCATGGGGACTGGAGTCAATGTTGAGGACTCCCAGGGCCACTTCCTTCTGACTGTATACCACTGTGCTGCCACTACTGGTGGGACAGGCCATACCAAGGGATGATGATAGAGGAGTCTAGGACATTGGCTGTAAGGTATGATACGGTGAGTATGACTGTGCCAGAATGTTGCTTGGCTAGTCTAAAGGACAGCTATCCCAATTTTAGCACAAGTTCTCAAATGTTAGTGAGGAGGACTTTGTAGGGTCAACTGGGCAGAGTATGTCTTTGTGGTTTTTGGTGTCTAAGTCAATGCCAGGTGGTCTGTCCGGTGTTATTCTTTTTCCACTTTTCTGTAGCAGCTTGATACAACTGAGTGGCTTGCTGGGCACTTTCAGAGGGCAGTTAAGACTCAGTCACATTTCTGTGGGTCTGGAATCACATATAGGCCAGACCAGGTATGGATGGCTGATTTCCTTCCCTCTTGGGCATTAGTGAACCAGATGGCTTTTTACATCAATCTGGTCGTTTCAACATAACCATAACCTTTGCCCCCATTTTGTTCATTGTTATTTTGCTGGTTCATTTGTTTCATTCTTTATCCCTTTACTTTGTATTCAGATGGTTGCTATCAAGTTATTCACACGTCATCTAGACACATCTTTTGTGTCTTTACTCACCCCATTACCACCCCTTTTGTCTTTGACCATGAAACCTTTTGTTATTTAATCTCTCCTCCTCTATCATAGACCTTCCCTTTAGTTCTTTTTCCACCCCAACCCCCCTCCTTTCACTTGCACACAACCTATTACATTTCTAACTTTTCTCAGTTCTAATGAAAGGTCACGGACCTGAAACGTTAAACCGGAATTTGAAAGCCCCGTGGGAGCAGAAGTAGGTGCGTGCATGATTTGAAGGTCACATTCTCAGAGGTTGGCACTGGCTCCTGCCATCTCTGGAACGCAAAGCAATTTTTAAAGGGCCGCCGGGAGGGAGGGAGCTGGAAGGGCGATTGCATCCAATTAATCACCTGCTGAGTTCATCGTGAAGCTCATTAAAAGTCTTGTCAGGAGCAGTTTGTAATTTTCCTAAGATCATAAGAAATAGGAGCAGGAGTAGGCCATTCACTCCATCGAGCCACAGCTGGAGGACTGCATACAGTTCTGGTCACCACATTACAGGAAGGACATGATTGCTCTGGAGAGAGTACGGAGGAGATTTACAAGAATGTTGCCAGGGTCGGAAAGTTGCAGCTATGAGGAAAGATTGGATAGGCTAGGGTTGTTTTCCTTAGAACAGAGGAGGCTGAGGGGTGACTTAATTGAGGTGTACAAAATTATGAGAGGCCTAGATAGAGTAGACAGGAAGGATCTGTTTCCCCTAGCGGAGAGGTCAATTACCAGGGGGCCCAGATTTAAGGTGATGGTAGAAGGATTAGAGGGGACATGAGGAAAAACTTTTTCACCCAGAGGGTGGTGGGTGTCTGGAATTCACTGCATAGATCAGTGGTGGAGGCAGAAACCCTCAACTCTTTTAAAAGGTACCTGGACCTGCACTTGAAGTACTGTAACCTGCAAGGCTACGGACCAAGTGCTGAAAGGTGGGATTAGATTGGGCGGCTGGTTTTTTCAGCCGGCACAGACACGATGGGCTGACTGGCCTCTTTCCATGCTGTAACTTTTCTATGGTTCCATGAGCCTGCTCTACCATTCAATAAGATCATGGCTGATCCGATTGTGGCCTTAACTCCACTTTCCTCCCGGCCCCCAATAACCTTTGACTCCCTTGTCAATCAAAAATCTGTCTCTCAGCCTTGAATATATTCAATGATCCAGGCTCTACCACTTGCTTGAGAAAAAAATTCCAAAGATTAACGACTCTCTGAGAGAAGAAATTCCTTCTCATCGCCGTCTTAAATGGGCGATGCCTTAATTTGAAACTGTGCCTCCTAGTTCTAGATTCCCCCACAAAGGGTAACATCCTCTCAGCATCTACCCCGTCAAGCCCCACAGAATCTTATACTTTTCAATAAGATCATCTCTCATTCTTCTAAACTGCAATGAGTATAGACCCAACCTGCTCAACCTTTCCTCATAAGACAAACTCCTAATCCCAGGAATCAGCCTAGTGAACCTTCACTGAACTATGTCTTTAGTAGTCCTTCCTTAAATAAGGTGACCTAAACTGGACACAGTGCTCTAGGTGCAGTTTCATCAATGCCCTGTACAGTTGTAGCAAGACTTCCCTACTTTTACACTCCTGCCCCTTGTCAATAAAGGCCAACATTCCATTTGCCATCCTAATTACTTGCTGCACCTGCATGCTAACTTTTTGTGATTCATGTACAACGACTCCCAGATCCCTCTGTCCTGCAGCATTCTGTAGTCCCTCTTCATTTAAATAATCTGCTTTTCTGTTCTTCCCATCAAAGTGGCCAACCTCATATTTTCCCACATTATATTCCATCTGCCAAATTTGTGCCCATTCACTTAACCTATCTATAACTCTTTGCAGATACGTTCTTTCCTCCTCATAACTTGCTTTCCTACCTACCTTCATATTGTCAGCAGATTTGGCTACAATATACTTAGTCCCTTCATCCAAGGCATTAATATACATTGTCAATAGTTGAGGCCCCAGCACTGGTCCCTGTGGAACTCTACTAGTTAGTTTGCCAACCTGAAAATGTCCCATTTATCCCGACTGTCTGTTTCCTGTTAGTTAGCCAGTCCTTTATCCATGCTAATACATTACCCCCAACACCATGAGCTCTTATCTTGTGTAGCAACCTTTTATCTGGCACCTTATCAAATGCCTTTTGGAACTCCATATACACTACATCTACTGGTTTCCCTTTATCAACCCTGCTTGATACATCCTTAAAGAACTCTAATAAATTTCTCAAACACGATTTCCCTTTCATAAAACCATGTTGGCTCTGCCTGTTTGCATTATTATTTTATAAATGTCAATGGAAGGGCACAGGGAGAACTCCATGTCTGGACCATAACAGAGTGAAGAAGATTTGAACAAAATGAAGGGCCATGAGGGCTACGGGAAGGCCTAATTAACATTATGCAGAGGGCCAAAATAAAGATCAGCTGCTCCAAAAGTGCCACGGGGTAGACATAGCTGGAGCAGAAAGACTTGTATTTGTCACTGATGAGTGGTCGGAATATGGAGAGGGATGTGAGGCTGCTGGCATCACTTGGGCAGCAGGGCTTGGCAGGAGAAGGCCTCGTGAGTGAACGAGTCCCAGATGAAGGAGTTCAGATGGGAACAGGCTACTCTGACACTGGAAAGAACAGCCAGGATGAGCTTCAGTATGTGTAACCTTCTGGATAGAAGGAGGCCAGAGGAGCATAGCGGGGGGCTTCAAGGGGAACAAGATGCTACCCAAGACATCGGGTCCACCACCCAGGAGTAAATTACCTACAAATAAAAGAGTGTTAATGCCGTAGAAGGCCGCACCTATCCAGGCAGATGGTCTTGGACCTTTGTGCTCTGATCCACAACGACCTGAGGCCTCATGGCACCCATGGCAGTCCCTTACCTGCAGCCATCAAGGTTACTGTTGCCCTGAATTGAAATGCAACAGGGTCGTTCCAGGGATCAGCTGCGGGCCTAAGTGGCATCTCGCAATCTGCAGGTCATCATGTCATCAGACACGTCACAGATGCCATATTCAGGAGGACGGGGACTGCATCCACTTTGACACAGATGGACCAGTGCAGGCACAGAGGGCTTTGGGCTTTGCTGCCATTGCTGGATTCGCTGAGGTCCAGAGGATCATCAGTTGCACCCATATAGACATCAAGGCACCGACAGATCAGACAGTCAGATTCCTGAATAGAAAGGGCTACCACTATTTGAATGTCCAGCTGGTCTGTGACCACAGAAAATGAATCTTGCATGTCTTCACCCGGTTCCCAGGCAGCTGTCGTGACTCCTTTATCCTGCGAGAGTCCCAGGTGCCACACCTCTTCACGCCCACATCCAGACTCTGTGGGTGACTGCTGGGGGTTAATGGTTATCCCCTAAAGAAATGGCTCCTGATGTTACCCAGGCACGGATGGAGAGAGGTGTTACAACCAGAGCTATCTACTAACATTGACCTGCATTGAACACATTATTGGCATCTTGAAGGCACACTTCTGTTGCCTTAACCAGTCAGGTACCCTCCAGTACAAGCCAGCAGGGTCACCCATATCGTGGTCGTCTGTTGCCCCCTTCACAACATGAAAATGCAAAGAGGCATGGAGATGACTAAAGACACCACTCCACCTTGGAAGGGGACTGGGAGGAGGAAGAAGAAGAGGAACAGAAAGTGAATGCCCAAGAAGTGGCCAGCAACCAGGCAACAGAGGATGCCCACCAATACCGTCCCAGACCTCAGGTGAACTTCTGCAGCTAGGCCCATGCTGATTCAGCAGGCCTCACCTGATAACCCCCTAGCCCTTGTGGCCAGCAACCCCAAAACTCATTTTCCAGCATTGAGAGCCATCATACCGATGTGACCCATAACTGCGAGGTCCCATTGTCAGCCATGAGCATACAGAATGAGGGTTCCTATGCCAACATTATCGAACATCTCAAGGCATGGTAATATAACATTCCAAGACCCCCCTGTCCCACCCATATGCGAGGGTGGCTGCCATCTCAGTGTTGCCACTGCACATTTGATCTGACAATGACATTCTGTGAGGTTAGCTTGCATGCATTCTGGTGCTTAGAGAGTTGGTGACCAGTCAGGTGCTGCTGGCCACTCATCTTACCAAACTGCAAAAGGTCACTGAACCTTTTCATACACTGGACACACATCCTTCTGGTGGGTCCTTGGCTGCTGACCTCCATGGCCATCTCCAACCAAGTCATCTTGGTCTCTCCGGGTGGATTTCTCCTTCCTAAAGCAGGGAAGAACACCTCTCTCCTCTCTGTAACTGCATCCATCCGCGCCTCCAGCGAGGCATCATAAAACCATGGTGATGCCCAGGGACGCATGCCCATTCCAATGCTGGCCCTCTGATCTCCCTGCTGCTGTATTTCTGAAGGCAGCAGCCAGCCCAGTCATGCTTTCCACTTGCCTTTGAAAATTGCCCTCCATTACTGCGTCCCGCCCCCCCAGGGCTTAAGAAGTGGTGAACCCACCCCCACGCTAATTAGTCCCTTTACATTTGAAAATTGCATCGCGCTACTGACATGGACACAGTGTGGGGTTGGGACCCAGAAATGTTCCAGGCGTCAGGCGTTCCAAGACCCTGGAATGAAAATTCCTGCCATTAACTCTGTTTCTGTCTTCACAAATGTGTCAGACCTGCTGAATGTTTCAGTATTTTATGCTTTCATTTCAGATTTCCAGCATCCACAGTATTTTGCTTTTGTAATATCCTTCCTACTACTACTTTAAGTACCTCTTCCAAAATTCAATCAAGTTCATCAGGCATGAATCCATGCTGACTCTCAGTGATCAGCTGAAAATTTATAAGCTGTTCAGTCACTCTATCCTTAATTATAGACTCTAGCTGAACTGGAAACAGTATTCCAGGTGTGGTCTAACCAGAGCTTTATACAGCTAAAGCGTTACTTCTACCCCTTTGTATTCTGGACCTCTGGATATAAAGGTCAGCATTCTGTAATATTACTTGTCCCTTTGGTATGTAAACTATTTTAAGATGTACAGGAGTCCAAGTAAAATCCAAAGAATACGTGGGTTTTTATTATAACTTTAACTAAAGCAGATATATACACAGCTACTATAGAGGCCACATCTACGCACATCTTATTCTGTCAGGCTACACCCACAAGTCTCGGTGATGTGTGACATGACATAATTTCCTCTGGTGACCTTCACTTACAGCCTCTTAAGATGGTCCTGTCTTAAGGTGGTCACATATACATTCCATTAGCCTTTTGGATTATTTTCTGTAACCTGTTCATGACATTTTAATGATTTGTGTACCTGAATCCTCAAGTCCCTTTTGGACCTCCACTGTTTCTAGTTTTTCACCATTTAGGAAGTACCCATTACTATCCTTTTAAGGTCCAAAGTGAATGACATCACATTTCCTGCATTAAAATCCATTTGCCACTGTTTTACCCATTCATTAATCTATTAATATCTCTGTAATTTTATGCTTCCATTTACACTGTTCACAATGCAGTCTATCTTTGTGTCCTTGGCAAGTTTGGATATGTGGCTTTCTATTCCAACATCCAAGTCATTAATCAATCAGATGAATAGTTGAGACCCCAACACAGATACTTGTGGGACACCATTAATCACATCCTGATGAATAGAGTACCTGCCCATTATCCCTACTCTCTGTCTCCTGACACTCAGCCTATTTCCTAACCAGGTCAATAATTTGCCTTCAATTCCATGAGCATCAACTTTAGCTAACTGTCTCTTATGAAGGATTACATCAAATGCCTTCTGGAAGTCCTTATAAATAACATCTGTAAACATTCCCCTGTCCAAAATTCAATCAGGTTTGTTAGGCATGACCTACCCTTTACAATCCATGCTGGCTGTCACTGAGCAGCTGAAAAATTTCAAAGTGTTCAGTCACTCTATCCTTAATTATAGACTTTAGCAATTTCCCAACAACAGATGTTTGGCTAACTTCTCTATATGAACATACAAACTAGGAGTAGGAGTAGGCTATTCAGCCCCTTAAGCCTGCTCCACCATTCTATAAGATCATGGCTGATCTGTTTGTGGACACAGCTGTAATTCTCAGGTCCCTACGTCCTGAGTCAAGAGAACTTTGGAAGATTATAGTTAGGGCATCTGAAATGTTCTCACCTACTTCCTTTAAAACTCTTTAGTGCCATTATTTTCTTCATTGCTGTTATTTTGTTTACATTAATTTTGGTAAATGTATTGCCGATAGCAACAGATTCATATTAACACAAAGAAAAAAATAAAACATGGGACAAACTCCCAGATATAATAGTAGAGGCAGAAACATCGGAATCATTTAAGAGACAATTAGATGCTGCAATGGATGAATGGAAGGATGTTCCTGGGTCAATGAATTAAAATGGGCCAAATGACCTCGGTCCTGCGTAATGACATTGTGATCTAGTGGTATATCTCAGCCATTCCTCTGACACTGGGCTGCTGTCTAGTTCTTCCTCTATTCACTGCACATCCGCATTTCTCATTATGCTGGAAAATCTGTACTGCACCAAGGAATATTGTTTTTTGTGTGATATGCATCAGAGGGAGGAATAGTGACCATTTTGCAAAGGTATTAGCAATCAGAAAGTGGCATAATAATAGCCATTCCTATAGAAGTTGCACCAGTGCTGATACCTCCAACACATATAGACTTACATTTATATAGCATCTTTGACAAGGGCATCCCAAAGAGCTTACAGTCAATGAAGTACTTTTGACATGTAGTCACTGTTGGAACATAACCACCCAGTCATGTTTCAATATTTTTTTTTATCCTTTCCTTCCTTCATAGATAGGATTTTGGGATGAGTTATGTTTAAGTGAATTTGCACAGGTTTAAACAGAGAAGCCATGGGTGATGGTGAAGGTCCATGTTAAAACCAGACAAGCTCTGTTACAAACTGTCACAGCTTACAGTCTATTTCAAACTTATACAGCTGATGGCCATTTGTCTCATGCTGGTCCAGTTATTCAGGGTGCCTATCATGCTTACGAGAAGTGCAATGATGAAACATTACGGACTACAACTGAAGAGTAATAAAAATTGACTTTGCTTTTTCAAGAAAATGGACAATGCTGCAAAAGATAGCCACATGTGTATTCAAATATTGCCGCACTGTCTGTTTAGAACAAAGAATACCTTCAAAGCTTTGAAGTGACAATTCCACCGATGCTAAACCCAACCTGAAAGATTCCTGAATTGAACAGGTTCTACTCAAACAAAGAAGGTATTAAACATCATAACCAGATTATTCTCATCCTGGGCCATTGTGTGATCACCATGGTATTCAGAGGTGGTTTCTATCTCTTTTTAAAAAATGTTTTAAGTACTTAAACTTGAATTATGGACATTGATTCATCTGGAATCTTGAAGAGATTGCTGAACTTTGTGGTTTGTTTAAAGGAAGTCATCAGAGGGTTTCTGGATTTGGCTAGTAAACAAGTCTTACTGGATAATCACCCAGCAGGGGTTGTTTTTGATTTGGGGAGATGTTTAGAAAGAAGTGACAGCTCAAGATTTATAGATATCAGGAGGCTTGATTTCTGGAATGTTTTTAGTTTCAGTTTGAACTGTTACAACAAACTGTTGGTTTTTGCCTGCTAAAGAAGACACAGTTGATCTCTCTCTCTCTCTCTCTTGAAAAGAAGTCCTGCATACAATGTGTCAATTTCCTATTTCCTCCTGTAACCTGCCTGTTTGAAGAAACCTTGAGTATCGAATGTGAGGGAACTGATAACTTGTTGCTGCATTTCTACTGTAAGACCTATCTGAGGCCTCTGGAGCTGCATTTCTGGGAAAGCCTACCCAAACTGATCTTCAACATCGCCTGGAAAGAACTGTTCCAGGAAGATCCCATTGACAGTCATCGACATGTATTTGGGAAACCAAACCAAAACAAAGGACATTTTTCCATGTTTTTTTTGTCTTCAAGTATGATCATGTGTTCAGCCTAAGTGGTTTTCTTTCTGTTTCTTGGCTGTGTTTGCTGACAACGCAGCCACTGGGTGGTGTCATACTTGCACATACGCAAATGCAGTCTCATGCACTGAAAAGCCACCATCTGTGACATTTTTGGCAGCTGCCAGTAGTAAAGATGGCGCCTCCATCCCACCCTGAACAGTACCCCTCTCCCTCCTGTCATCACACTTCTCTTCACCACTGCTTCCCGCACCCGTCTGCTTGCCACTTGCTCGACGCCTCACCACTTCTCCCCTCTCAGCCACTCTCTCCCCGCTTCCCCCACCCCCACCCCCATCCACCTGTGGGCCACTTGCTCCAGGCCTCGCCACTTCCTCCTTTCTGCTCCCTTCTCCCACCCGCTTTTGCTCACCGCTCCACCCCGCTTGCAGTCTCTCTCCCCTCCCCTGCCTATAGTCACTCTCTCACTCCCCACTTCCCTGGTGCAGGGAAGATAGGTGGCGATCACGGGAGGGACCGAGGACCAGAAGCGGGAGGGAGCAGGGACCAGAAACGGGAGGGAGCAGGGACCTGAAGTGGGAGGGAGCAGGGACCAGGAGTGGGAGGGAGCAGGGTAGCAGAGGCAGAGCAGAGGGGAGGAAGTGTCAAGGCCGGGAGCGAGTGGTTCACAGGTAGGTGGGGGGGATAGGGTAAAGTGGGGAGTGAGTGGCCCAGGTGAGAGAAGTGCGAAGCCGTGAGCTAGTGGCGAGCAGACGTTACAGTAAGCGATAATGTTTTTGCGTGCAGGCACAAATTAGTCCTGGCAAGCCAGGTGCTGACGTAGGCTGCGCATGCACAGACCATACTGACGGCAAGAGTTTGTTCTGCGCATGTGTGATGCTAGGAGTGCTCTGATGACGTCGGCGCTGGGCTGCGTTGTCAGGAGCCACTTTGTTTTTTTCTGCGCTTTAAACAAATATCCCTTTTATTTTTTATCTGGTTAACCAGTGTGTATGTACTTGTGTGTATGTGAGGGGCAAAGATAGATAAGGGGCTTTAATATTTTAATTTGTGTATGTATATTTTACTTCATTATTGGTTAAGACTTGTTTTATAATAAACTGATAATTTTGTTGTTCATTAAAGAAACCTGGTTGGTGCGTTTTATTCTGGGGAAAGTAGAGTCTAAGATTGACCGTATCAGTAAATGGGAAAATTAAAAATATATCTTGTGACCTGTGGAGAAGTGGAACTAGAATAAACAGTGCACTCCTCCTGCCTCTGTCATAATAATGGGGGAATAGACCAGAGCGTCTCCTCCCAGAAGATGTGACATACCCTTTACTTTAAAAAGGCCGCTCTTGAATAGAGAGAGACTTGCACCCAGAAAGAACCATCACCAAGAAGCTTGTCCAGCTAAGAGCTGGGTGAAAATCCAGCAAACCAGAAGGGAGGCACCCTGCTGTAAATTCTACATTTTTAACTCAGTGAAATTGGAAGTGATCCTCTGTCTTCAAACTGAACTTTCAACCAAGAGTGAAATCTACAAACACCTCAGGCCTGCAACCAATGAGAACTTGTCTTCCGAGAGAATTCAACAGGTTTACCATAAACTCCAAAACCCTACTTCACTTGAAAACTATTTACCCCTTTTCCTCTCTATCTGTCTCTTGTGTGTGTGTTTGTATGCGTGTGTGCGCATGTGCAAATGAATGTGGGTGTGACAATTTCGAGGTAAGGGATATTGCTCAATAAATAATTAATCTTCTGTTTTAAACCTACAAGAAAACCTGTCACTGTCTGTTTATTTGACAAATAAAACACCAAGGGGTTAAACCTTAATAACAAGAAACACTTGCAGCCAGGTGGGAGTTGAACAACGCGAAGCACCCACACCCCTCGGCACATGGCTGTAACAGCAGGTGATGTTTTCTTTAAACTGTGTTCTCTGCGCTGCAGGTGATACAACTATGTGAAGGGGATTATTCGGCAGAACCACTTGGAATTCAGCACTACATTCCGGGACTACAATGACCAGCTGAGGGAAACTAATGGCAAGGACACAATCAACACAAAAAAAATGTCAGAAATCTTCCATGACTCCATCAGGCAAACACAGTGAAGCTTAGTCACACTTCAGGCGTCTCAATCAATCCCTCAGTGCTAAACATGCTGCCTAACATTTCAGTTCCACTTTGAATCTTATTGTTTTTGCTCTATGAGCACATTATACATACTGTATATTGGAAGGCAATACATAAAGATTTGAAGCAGGGGCTTGTGATCGACAGATGTCGTTATTTTTATCAGTGAGAGAGAGAGACAACTTACATAAAGGTTCCTGTTTCTGGAATAGCTTCCGATGGGACAGGGTGTCCTGGTTCAGGAATGGCACTGGGAGCAATGGTTGGGTTGAAAGAGACCAAACAATGTTTAACTTTAGAGCAGCGAGTGACCCTTGGTTTCCTCCTTTCTTGGTGTCATGTGCCTTTAGGGGAAATGTGTTCTCATATTTCTCCACGTCACAGCGATTTGTTTTTTGTAAGATTAGCATGGGACTATTAGACACAAGAGGGTAGATTTTCAACTTTTTGCCCCAGTATTGCTGATCAGTGTCCATTATAGATAGAGTGACATGGATAATAACAGGGTGGCAAGAGAGAGCCTGAGACCAGGCAAAGCACTCGGCAAGGTCAGCGACCAGGGCCTCATTTAAATAAATATTTGCAGACTCCTGTCTGACACTCGGCCAGATTGACAGCCGTGCTGGCTGGTGGGAGTAGGAATTTAACAGCAGGAGGCCATAGCGAGGGATCTGTAGGAATGGCCGCCAGCAGTCAGAAAGGGAGGAAGAAGACTGTGAGTACGATAGAAATCGGGTGGAGGGATGTAAAGGCCTGCTTGGGTATCCAATTGAAACCCGACCCGGGCCCAACAGAACCACATCCAACCCGAACCCGACCCGGCCCGAGTCCTTTGACTTTTTCCCACGCCCGACCTGACCCGGCCCAACCCGACCCGACTACCAGAATGAAGTTGATTATATCAAAGGGGTTGTGCTCTACCTTGGATGGAATGGAGACGTTGACTTGCTCACTGCAGAGTAGTGCGGAGTCCGGATGCAGGTTTCCCGCTGATGTCCTGGCTGTTCAAATTTTGAAGTTTTTCCCTCCCTGAGCAAAAGGCAGCACTGTATCTGACCCAGCCCGGCCTGACCCGGGCCTGAATGCCGGACCTGGAAGAGAGACCCGACCCACACCCGACACATGTCGTCGGGTCTGGTCGGGTTTGGGTCAGGTAGCCATGCTCTAGAGAGATGTCTGCGCACAATTATCTGGGGAGGCCGAAGCTTCCTACTGAGGACTGACGAAAGAACTCCTAACTGCTCCTGGCCCACAAGGAGCTTAAAAACAAGCAATGTCATAAAACTTACTTCAGGCTCTTAGACCTTAGATACACCCCTGCATGGAGGGTGTTGTATCTGCATCAGTACCTATGAGGCTGAGATCAATGATCTTTGGTCCTGCAATAGCAAGTCCACCCCTTGAAAATACATTTTTAAAGCCAAACTCCAGCTTTCCTCAAAACATTGAGTTGCCCACTTCAAGTGAGTTATGTCATGGGTATGAGGGGCAGGAAAGTAAATAAAACAAGGGAAATTCAGGGCAAATAGCTTGGAATGCAGGGAAAATGGAAACATGAAACAGTTAAGGATTTTTTCTGACATTAAAAATTGTCAGAGACATTAAAGAAAAGGTAGTCTTGAGGGTAGACCATCTCAGGTTCTCAGCAGATTTTCATTTGATCATTTTAGATAACACTTGGTCCATGTGATCTCCTGGACTGGTTTCCATTGCATGGGGTCGGAGTGGAATTTTGCATTGAGTATTTTTTTTCTTATCAACCCTGTTTTCTTTCCTCTCCTGAAGATTACATTGGGGGTGGAAGTGGGGTGGTGGAGAGCGACAGGGATTGAGGAAGTGTCTAGTCATGATGCTGCAAGCACCATGAGGTGTGGGCCAAGCTTAATGGACCAGCTGGTCCTTTCCTGCCCATTATTTTTTGTATGTTTGTACCTCTAGTTGTCTGGTGGGCCAGGAGATTTGGTTGTGGCACAGTTACTGATCCCTGCTTGTTTGGTTTGCAGAGTGGTAAATAGCCTTTTCACTAGTGAAGCTTCTGCAGCGTCCCTGCAGGAACAGGGCAGAGAATCGTAATTTGCTTTCTGCTTAATAATCCATCCATAGTATCCTTAGTTATTTGATAAAAAAAAGGGTGATACTCAGACTTGTGATTGGATTCAAATTGGCACCATTTGTTGCACCTGATCCTTCATGTAATAAAACTCTCCGCATAAAGGTTACAGAACAGGTTGCAAATTCAAAAATGCATGGAATCAAGACACTTGTCATTCTGAATAGTATTTCATGGTTTTGACAGCTGAGAAGGGGTATGTAATCAGCTATGCAAAGATCTGAACTTTGGGCACTTAATAATGAACTCAAGCCTGGAAATTGAAGAAAATTGGATTTGTTAAAAGCAGTCACAACACTGTTCAACAGACTACCCTTCTTGACATTCCATATCCCTAATAGCTGTTCTGTAAATCTGCCGACTGATGTTGGCTGAACGTGAATGAGGGTTTACGCTTGACCTATACTTTCCCAGGAGGTTTGCAACTGGTGCAACACAGCATTTCTCTGCACTGGTAATAGATGTTTTAAAATATGAAATTTGGGAGACTTAAAATAAGGGAATACTTTTCTTCCTCCTCCAGTGCAAAGCTTTTCATGTTAATTTTCCAAGCGTGATTTTGAAAAGGATACTGCTCAGGATAGTCACCCTTTAAGATAAAGCACTGGAAAAAAGAAAATTTCATTCCTTTTGTATATCTCCTATCAAGGTAGCAAGGTGAGGACAGAGCACAGTAACAAATTTGTTTTGCATCTAACATGAGTGGGTGAGATTTCATCTACACTGTTTGAGTGTTAAACATCACCTGGGTGGAGCACAGAGGAAAAAATGGGTAGGGAAGATGGCCTGCCTGGTACAAAATTTGCCTGGATTTACTTTCACCAATTTAAATGGAAAAAAGGTCAGATGGCTTCTGTTGGGTTCCCCACTCTGCTCGCCGCTGAGGCAAAGCCTAATACCTAGGAGGTGAAGATGGGGATCTCACCATTATTTAATAATGATATACATCAGTTCAATAGAAAGTAGAAGCACTAAATGTACAATCCATTTATGAATACTCCAACAATGTCACCAGACAATGACATGTCTTCAAATGTTCAAATAAAGAAGAAATCAGGGAAGAGCTGCACATAGAAGTGGAAACTGAACTGCTCCCTGAAGTACTGATCAGTGTTGACTGAGACCTTAATTTTAGGAATTCCACTTCTTCCCATAGATATTAACACACAGTCTTCCCCTCTCCTCCCCCAGCCATTTGCTATAAAGGCTACCTAATAGTGTAAGTGCCACTTCTGATTGTCAAGAGTTTCTTTGTCTTATCTTAAGCAACTCAATGAGGTACGTGGATTCCAGTTTCTTGAAGATCTCTAGAAGGTTTCTTCTTCTTTGGCCTCCTTGTCTCCAGAGACAATGGGTGGTCAGTGGCTTGTGAAGCAGCGCCTGGAGTGGCGATAAAGGCCAATTTCAGAGTGACAGACTCTTCCACAGGTGCTACAGATAAAATTGGTTGTCGGGGCTGTTACACAGTTGGCTCTCCCCTTGCGCTTCTGTCCTTTTTCCTGCCAACTGCTAAGTCTCTTCGACTTGCCACACTTCAGCCCTGCCTTTATGGCTGCCCGCCAGCTCTGGCGATCGCTAGCAACTGACTCTCACGACTTGTGATCAATGTCACAGGACTTCATGTCGCGCCTGCAGATGTCTTTATTAACGTCTTATTAACAGTTAAACTAGTACATACAATACACAGCGAACTATATGCAGAACCTTTAGAACCTTTCTCCGGGGTGTTGATCTGCAGAGTGACTGTGGCTTCTAGTCACGTGACTACATCCTGGTACTTGGCTCATTAGCATACTGAGTTCATAAAGGGCATCACACTTAAAGCGATGTCCTTTAAGGAGGGAAATCTGTTGTCCTTACCTGACCTTGCTTACATGTGACTCCGGATCCACAGTAATGTAGTTGACTCTTAACTGCCCTCTGAATTTTTTTTTTATTCATTCATGGGATGTGGACGTTGCTGGCCAGGCCAGCATTTATTGCCCATCCCTAATTGCCCTTGAGAAGGTGGTGGTGAGCCTCCTTCTTGAACCGCTGCAGTCCATTTGGGGTAGGTATACCCACAATGCTGTTATGAAGGGAGTTCCAGGATCTTGATCCAGCGACAGTGAAGGAACGGCGATATAGTTCCAAGTCAGGATGGTGTGTGACTTGGAGGGGAACTTGCAGGTGGTGGTGTTCCCATGTATTTGCTGCCCTTGTCCTTCTAGTTGGTAGAGGTCGCGGGTTTGGAAGGTGCTGTCTAAGCATCCTTGGTGCATTGCTGCAGTGCATCTTATAGATGGTACACACTGCTGCCACTGTGCGTTGGTGGTGGAGGGAGTGAATGTTTGTAGATGGGGTGCCAATCAAGCGGGCTGCTTTGTCCTGGATGGTGTCGAACTTCTTGAGTGTTGTTGGAGCTGCACCCATCCAGGCAAGTGGATAGTATTCCATCACAGCCCTTACTTGTGCCTTGTAGATGGTGGGCAGGCTTTGGGGAGTCAGGAGGTGAGTTACTCGTCTCAGGATTCCTAGCCTCTGACCTGCTCTTGTAGCCATGATATTGATATGGCTACTCCAGTTCAGTTTCTGATCAATGGTAGCCCCGAGGATGTTGATAGTGGGGGATTCAGCGATGGTAATGCCATTGAATGTCAAGGGGAGATGGTTAGATTCTCTCTTGTTAGAGATGGTCATTGCCTGGCACTTGTGTGGTGCGAATGTTACTTGCCACTTATCAGCCCAAGCCTGGATATTGTCCAGGTCTTGCTACATTTCTACACGGACTGCTTCAGTATCTGAGGAGTCACGAATAGTGCTGAACATTGTGCAATCATCAGCGAACATCCCCACTTCTGACCTTATGATTGAAGGAAGGTCATTGATGAAGCAGCTGAAGATGGTTGGGCCTAGGACACTACCCTGAAGAATTCCTGCAGTGATGTCCTGGAGCTCAGATGATTGTCCTCCAACAACCACAACCATCTTCCTTTGTGCTGAGTATGACTCCAGCCAGTGGAGGGTTTTCCCCCTGTTTCCCATTGACCTCAGTTTTGCTAGGGCTCCTTGATGACATACTCGATCAAATGCTGCCTTGATGTCAAGGGCAGTCACTCACACCTCACCTCTTGAGTTCAGCTCTTTTGTCCATGTTTGAACCAAGGCTGTAATGAGGTCTGGAGCTGAGTGGTCTTGGCAGAACCCAAACTGAGCGTCACTGAGCAGGTTATTGCTAAGCAAGTGCCGCTTGATGGCACTCTTGATGACACCTTCCATCGCTTTACTGATGATTGAGACGAGGCTGATGGGGCGATATTTGGCTGGGTTGGACTTGTCCTGCTTTTTGTGTCCAGACATACCTGGGCATTTTTCCACATTGCAGGGTAGATGCCAGTGTTGTAGCTGTACTGGAACAGCTTGGCTAGGGGCATGGTACGTTCTGGAGCACAGGTCTTCAGTACTATTGCCGGAATATTGTCAGGGCCCATAGCTTTTGCAGTATCCAGTGCCTTCAGTCGTTTTTTGATATCACGCTGAGTGAATCGAATTGGCTTAAGTCTGGCATCTGTGATACTGGGGACTTCAGGAGGAGGCCGAGATGGATCATCAAATCGGCACTTCTGGCTGAAGATTGTTGCAAATGCTTCAGCCTTATCTTTCGCACTGATGTGCTGGGCTCTCCCATCATTGAGGATGGGGATATTTGTGGAGCCACCTCCTCCAGTTAGTTGTTTAATTGTACACCACCATTCACTGCTGGATGTGGCAGAACTGCAGAGCTTAGATCTGATCCGTTGGTTGTGGGATCACTTAGCTCTGTCTATCGCATGCTGCTTATGCAGTTTGGCACGCAGATAGTTCTGTGTTGTAGCTTCACCAAGTTGACACCTAATTTTGAGGTATGCCTGGTGCTGCTCCTGGCATGCCCTCCTGCACTCTTCATTGAACCAGGGTTGGTCTCCTGGCTTAATGGTAATGGTAGATTGGGAGATATACGAGGCCATGAGGTTACAGGTTGTGGTTGAGTACAGTTCTACTGCTACTGATGGCCCACAGCGCCTCATAGATGCCCAGTTTTGCATTGCTAGATCTGTTCAAAATCTATCCCATTTAGCACAATGGTAGTGCCACACAACACAATGGAGGGTATCCTCAATGTGAAGGCGAGACTTCGTCTCCACAAGGACTGTGTGGTAGTCACTCCTACCAATACTGTCATGGACAGCAAGCCTAGCAAATGGCCTTGCAAGCCACTCAGTTGTCAAGGGCGGTTAGGGATGGGCAACAAATGCTAATGTTCCGGTGTTGTGGGTGAACTTGATGACAAACACCAAGTTGTTGATTGAAAATGACAGAGAGATGGGAATATAATTGTTCTACAGGGACTGTAGCCATAAAAAGTGTGGTCACTGGTTAAGCTCCATGTTTAACCTCTGCAGCTTCCTCTGCACCTTCATGTTCACCAGTGTTCATATTTGGTTGCTCTTGCCACTGTAGTTTGGACTGAAAAGGTCACACTATTTTAACATTGTTAACCATTCCACTGACGTCCAGCACTCCAAGCACAACTAACACATTTTTCTTTTATTTAAAAATGGTAATAACATTCGAGGCTTGATAACCTATTAACTAAGGATTCTCTAAGGAACCTCTATAGGATTGTGGGAGGAGGGTTAAATTGGATTACGCCATTTGTTTCAAATAGGCTCATAGCTATTTTATGCTCTGCCCAATTTCCTTTTCTGTTCACTTCAATGGGAAAGAAGGTCAGGCAAAGCACGAAACACATTGCTGATATTTTCAGTCTATTTCGTACAAAAAGGCTGGTGTAAGAAGTTGCAAAGAGTCACAGTCATGCAGAAGGAGCTATTCTTCTGAGTTAGGGGCCAAGGTGCATTGCTGGAAAACTGTAAAAAGAGCTTTATTTTGTATCTGATCCATGTTGTAACTCACTTGGAATGCTTGATGTTGACAATGGGTAATGTAATGGCGAAAGGGATGCATTCTCCACTGCTGATAAGGTGAATAGAGAAGAACTGTTTCCGCTGGTTGGAAGTCACTGATGGGGATCATCAATTTAAAATTCACACCATCCAGACTACTTGATTGGCACCTTATCCACCATGGCTGCAGTGTGCACTAATTACAGGATGCATTGCAACAACTCACTAAGGCATCTATGGTAGCACTTCCCAAACCCGTATCCTCCACCACATGGAAACACAAGGGCAGCAGGCGCATGAGAACACCACCACCTCCAAGTTCCCTTACAAGTCACACACAATCCTGACTTTTTTGTTCTTTCATGGGATGTAAGCATTGCTGGCAAGACCAGCATTTTTTGCCCATCCCTAATTTCCCTTGACAACTGAGTGGCTTGTTAGGCCATTTTAGAGGGCAGTTAAGAGTCAACCACATTGCTGTGGTTCTTGAGTCACATGTAGGCCAAATCAGGTAAGGGCAACAGATTTCCCTCCCTAAAAGACATTAGTGAACCACAGGGATTTTTATGACAATCAATGGTAGTTTCATGGCACCATTACTGAGACTAGCTTTCAATTCCAGATATTTTATTAATTAATTGAATTTAAATTCCACCAGCTGCCGTGGTGGGATTTGAACCCATGTCGTCAGGGTATTAGCTTGGGGCTCTAGATTACTAGTTCAGTGACATTACCACTACACCACCATCTCTGGCTTGGAAATATATTGCATCATCGATAGGTCAAAATCCTAGAACCCCCTGCCTAACAGCACTGTGACAGTACTTTCACTACACAGGCTACAGTGGTTCAAGAAGGAAGCTCCCTTTTTAGAGCAACTAAGGATGGCAATAAATGCCAGCCTTGCCAGAAACCTGCATACCCCGAGAGAAAACAAAAAGTTGTCATGTATAAAAGAAAGAAACTGTTTCGGAGAAATTTCTTTCTGCACAGAGTTGGTAGAGCATGGTAAACTTTGACACAGGAAGCAGCTGAGGCAAAAATCATTACATCTTTTAAAGGAAAAATAGATAAATAGTTGAAGCAGAGAATGATACAGAGCTAGGAGAGAGAAGAGCAATAGGATTAGTTTACATTGCTCTCGGAATGAACTAGCACCGACATGATAGGCCGAATGGCCTCATTCTGTGCTATGATCTTCCTTGGTTCTAATGTGACCTCTTCTAGCTTGGTGACCATCAAAATGATCTCAATTTGTCAATAGTTAGTTATTGATGATCAATTGCTTAACTTGTATCAATCTTTCAGTGCAGGTGCTGCCAACAACTCAGAATGCATGGCCCAAAGATATTATTGCCATTGATCCTTGTCAATGACCCAGCTGGGACTTTGACAAGCAGGAAAGAAAAATAGAAGGAAAGACTTACATTTATATAGTGCCTTTCATGACATCAGGATATCCCAAAGCACTTTACAGCCACTGAAGTACTTTTTAAGTGCAGTCACTGTTGTAATGAAGGGAGGAACTCAAACCTACCTTAACACAGAACAACACCGAAAATCAAATGGAGGAATCAGACACCAAGCACTAAATACTTGTGACTCAATCACTGATAATCAAGGATCACAAGTCGGATGATTTCCAAAATCCACATATAGAATGAAAATATATGCTTCATATTTACTCTCTCTCTCTCCCCCCCACTCTTGCTCTCTCAGAGACTGTCCTAATCTCTATCTTTTGTCTTTATTTTCTTTCTGTGTCTCAGATTAACAACAGGCCTCATCTACTGGATGGATGAGATCAGTGGTTGATTTGAAAGGAATTATCATTGGTGTTATTTTCGCTCAACCCTTGTATTTTATGCCTGTAACCATGCAGAAAAATAGAAAGAATGGTTAAAACTCTATGTAACTTTAAGGAAAATATTGATTAAACCATGACTCATTTCTTTTATTTTAATATGTGTCAGGCAAATGTAAATTTTTATATTGTGTAATGTCTGTGAGTATTGGTTTATTGATAAGATGGTGGTGCTCCAAGCAATTTACTTATTCAATATCATAGCTGATGTTGCTGGTCTGGCCTGAATAAAATCCAAGCAGAATAAATATAGTTGTTTAACAACATCTGACAGAATCCCATGAGAAAGACTGAGAGAGGAACATGTGCCATAGTATGAAATAAATGTAGTAAAACAGTTGCAGAAACACAACACAGAATAACTGTGAAAATGTGTGTTCCTGCAGTGGAAAACAGTAATTCTTCCCTATCACAGTGACATAGTAAAAAGGAATGCAAGGCCCCATAAACAGCAATCAGGTAAATGATCAGATAATCTGTGTTAATGATGTTGGTTGAGGGATAAGGGTTGGGTTTTCTTCAAACAATGCAATGGGATCTTTCAATATCAATCCGAGAGGTCAGATAAAAACCGGGTTTAATGTCTCCAAACTGTGGTACCTCTGACAGTTCTGCACTCAAGTGTCAGCCTGGATTATGTTCTCATGTCTTTGGAGTGCAACTTGAACCCACAATCCTTTTGATTGAAGGACATGAAACAGTTAATCTTGATGCACAGGAGGAATAACTTAATTGAGACCCTGACTCATGATCAGCTTGGTGGACAATAACAACAGGACAATACCATAAATTAACTGAAATTATGTAAACCATCAGTTCCTGGCAAGAATGGAAGACACGTTAACATCTGAATTAAAGCCATGAACTAAGCACCCATCACCGTGATGGAAATCACATTATCTTTATGCTGTGTAGACAGCAGGGGAGGAGATGAGGAGTTTAGTTTAGTTTAGAGATACAGCACTGAAACAGGCCCTTCGGCCCACCGAGTCTATGCCGACCATCAACCACCCACTTATACTAATCCTGCACTAATCCCATATCCCTACCACATCCCCACGTGTCCCTATATTTCCCTACCACCTACCTATACTAGGAGCAATTTATAATGGTCAATTAACCTATCAACCTGCAAGTCTTTGGCATGTGGGAGGAAACCAGAGCACCCGATGGAAACCCACGCAGACACAGGGAGAACTTGCAAACTCCACACAGGCAGGACCCAGAATTGAACCCAGGTCGCTGGAGCTGTGAGGCTGCAGTGCTAACCACTGCGCCACTGTGCCACCCCAGTTGTCTCTGACCTTGCAATTCTGCATAGCCCAGGAGATTGAAAAGACCAAGATAAAGAAGTGTGAAAAACCAGACGGCTCAGCAGGCTGATAACTGATACTACTGTTCTGAAATTGCTTCTATATTTTTGTTAAGTATATGTTTTAAGGACTTATATTTAAATTGTGGAGATGGATTCATTGGAAGGCTGAAGATTTCATAAAAGCTGGACTTTGCTTTGTTGTTGATAGTTCATTGAAAGATTGCTGAGATGTTGTTTAAAAACAGCCTTGCTGGAAGTCATGTGCTTTAAGCAAGAAACAACAGAAATCTTGGTGACTTGAGGAAGATGTTTACAGAGAAGTGACAGATCAAGATTTATACGGGTCAGAAAGCTTGACTCTTGAGATATTGTTTTTGGTTTCGATTTGGACAGTGTGTTGGGGTGTGAACTGTTTCGAGGACAGTTGTAGAAAACAAGCCTAGAGAGCAGTCACCATCAGCTCACCCTCTTCCATCTCTGAGAACTTCCTGAGAATCAAGTTTAAGAAACAGAGAAACTGATGCTGCATTTCTCCTGAGCAACCTGCCAGAAACTCCTGATGCCACATTTCTCCTGGAAGCCTGCCAAACTGATCCTCAACATCACCTGAAAAGAACTGCCCCAGAAAGATCCCAGTGACAGCGGTGTACATGTATTTGGGATGCCAGAGCAAAAAAAGGGACAACTGACATCTTTCCATATCTTCTCTCTATATTCAAGAATTAGCAAGTATTTGGCCAAAGTATTCTTTTTTTGTCTTTTTTGTTTGTAACAGATCTCTGCAGAGAGAATTTCTGTATTTTTTTCAGAGGGTGTATGAGTGTGTGTGGGGGGAATTTAAAAAAGGGAACTTTCATATTTCAATCTCTGTGTTAATGCTTTGCTTCATTACTGGTTAAGTCTCATTTTATAATAAACTGATAATCTTGTTGTTTGTTGGAGAGGCCTGGTTGGTGTATTTTATTCTGGGATAAAGAATAGGGTATATGATTGACTGCATCGGTAACTGGGTAAACATTTTTAAAAATATATGTTGTAACCTGTAGAGAGGTGGAACTAGAGAGTGCACTCCTCCCACCTTGATTGTAACATTACGGCCTGAGGTCAAGATGTGGGACAGCATGACTGGAACACCATAAGAAAGGACAACATCGGAACATGGGCACTGTAGTCAGGTGAAGACGGACAGGGACCGGTCATCACCAGATCTAGACCTACAATCAACATCGGTAATGATCAGCCGTGTGGGTGATGGTAAGTTTCAGTCAAATCATAGAGGGGTTTGTACTGTGGTTTTGTTGGTCTAATAAACTAAGAGATTTAGGTTGAGCCAAAACCTGTTTTCTCACGTGCATTTTGTTCTTGTAATTCCGGGGTCCTAGAATCATTGTAAGGAGGAAGGGAACTGAAACCTTTATATGATTTAATGGCAAGAGTGCTACCTGCTGAGCCATAGCTGATAAAGAAAAAAGGACTTGCATTTACTTAACATCTTTCATGCCCTCAGAATGTCCCAAAGCACCTCACAGCCAATGAAACACTTTTGAAGTGTAGTCAATGTTGTAGGAAATGTGACAGACAATTTGTGCTCAGCAAGGTCCCACAAACACCAATGTGATCATGACCAGATAATCTGTTTTGGTGAATTTATTGAGGGATGAATATTGGCCAGAACACTGGGAAGAACTTCCCTGGTCTTCTTCAAAATAGTTCTGTGGGAACTCTCACATTGAAAGGACAGACAGGATCTTGATTTAATGTCTCAATTGAAAGAGCACTTTCTCGATACTACACTGGAGTGTCAGCCTGGATTATGCAACCAAGACTCTGAAATGAGACTTGAACATAGAATCATCTGACTCAGAGGCACATGTGCTACCTACTAAGCCATGTAGTAAAAGAGGGTTGGAGAATTTAGAGAAGGCCTTGACACATTGTATATGAACAGACTGCCAATATCTCTGATGGGATTTCCACTTGTCTCTTTTACCTTGTTCACCTTTATTGTTTTCTGTTTCCCTCTTGTGTTTTATTTTTGATCAAGTTCACTCCATTGCCTGCACTTCTGCTCTCACCAGCACCACCCCACCCCCCTCCCAAAACCACAAAAGGGTTTCCCTTGTCATCACCTTCCACCCCACCAGCCTCTGCATTCAATGGATCATCCTCCACCATTCTCGCCACCTCTGGCATGATGCCACCACCAAACACATCTTACTCTCCCCTTTCAGAAGTCCAAATGGACCGTTGCCTCCGCAACACCCTGATCCACTCCTCAATCATCCCAACACCCCTTCCACTTCCCAGGGCATTTTCCCAAGCAAGCGCAGGAGATGCAACACCTGACCTTTTACCTCCTCCCTTCGTACCATCCAAGGCCCCAAACACTCCTTCCTGATGAAACAGTGACCTACTTGTACATCTTTCAATTTAGTATAGTCTATTCGCTGCTCACAATGCAGTCTGCTTTACATTGGGGAGACCAAATACAGATTGGGTGACCGCTTTGCAGAACACAGTCTGTAAGTGTGACCCTGAGCTTCCAATCGCCTGTCATTTTAATTCGCCACCCCTTCCCACTCTGACCTCTCTATCCTCAGCCTCTAATGAAGCTCAACGTAAGCTCAAGGAACAGCACTTCAGCTTTTTATTAGGCACTTTACAGCCTTCAGGAGTCAACACTGAGTTCAATAATTTTAGATCATAAACTTTGCCCCCATTTTTTCTTTCTTTTTGCGTTTTTGTTTTTTGACAGCAGCTGTTAGTGATGATTCTGCCTTTCCTCTTAACACCTCCTCTAATCACATCTTTTGTTTCTTTACTTGTCCCATTACCATCTCGTTTTGCCTTGCACAATCATCCCTTTTGTCATTTAACTTCTCCTGCCTTCCACCCTATCACAAACCTTCCCTTTTGTTCTTTCCTTCCCCCCCGCCCCCCCCCCCCCCCACTTTCTCTGCCTTGCTTAAAATGGTGCATCTCTAAATTTTTCCAATTCTGACAAAGGGATATCAACTTAAAACATTAGCTGGGATTTTGTGAGGCCCCTGAGGTAGGATCAGAAGCTGGGGGCCACAGAGTATCATGATGGGTGGTGTGAGGGGGTGGAGGGCCCGTTGCCTCCCTGTCGCCAAGCGATCATCCCGGGGGCTGGATAGGCTGAACCTTCCCGCCCAGAGGCCAATTGAGGCCTTTAAGTGGCCCATTAACGGCCAATTAAGGGCCTCTTCCTTCTGCAGCTGGGATCTTAGCAGTGGTGGTCGGGGGTGGGGGGGCGCCTTCCGCCACATGGGAAGGTCATCTTGTAATCATCTTGGGGGGCTGTCCCTTCTTCGTGGCCAATTGTGGCCCATGGAGGACCCCCATTGGGAACATCTTTACCCCTTGGAACTCCCTCCCCCTGGACTGCACAACCACCCTCCAGCCTTCCAAACTGGCCCCGGTGACCCCACCTCATCTACCTCTGTTCCAGGTTTACAGTGCTGGGCCTGGCTCCCGGCATTGGCCGTAAAAAGACCAGAGGATCGCTCTGGTGGGAGGAGGGGAGCAGTAAAAGGTAATGGTGGGGTTCCCGTCGCCTTTTCAACCCATGCCGGGAGCCCTGCCTCCAGCACAAAATCCAGCCCATTAACTCTGTTTCTCTCTCAACAAATGCGCCAGATCTGCTGAGTATTTTCAGCATTTTCCATTTTTATTTCAGTTTTCCAGCATCCATAGTATTTTGCTCTTGCCTGTGTCTCTGCCTATTTTTTGAATCTGGCTGACTTACTTCTGCTTCATGGTAATACTCTCAGAAATAGCCCCATGTTTTGAGGACAGTTAGTGGTTTTATGAAAGAGAACTCATCTTTGCAAGTTTATTGGAGACTTTGAGGATGTAATTAGTAGGGTAGATAAAGGGGAACCAGTAGACATAGTATACTTGGATTTCCAAAAAGCATTCGGTAAGGTGCCACACAAAAGGTTAATATGCAAGATAAGGGCTCATGGAGTTTGGAGTAATATATTAGCATGGATAGTGGATTGCTTAAAGGACAGTAAGCAGAGAGTAGGGATAAACGAGGCATTTTCAAGTGGGCAGGCTGTAACAGTTGGAGTGCCGGAAGGATCAGCGCTGGGGCCTCAGCTATTTGCAATCTATATTAATGGCTTAGATGAAGAGATCATCTAAGTTTGCTGACGACCCAAGCTAGGTGAGAATGTAAGCTGTGAGGAGGACACAAAGAGACTGAAAAGAGATATAAACAGGCTAAGTGAGTGGACAATAAGGTGGAAGGTGGAAAATAGTGTGGGACATGTGAGGTTATTCTCTTTGGTAATAAGAATAGAAAAACAGAATATTTTTTAAACTTGTAAATGTTGGTGTTCAGAGAGATTTGGGTGCACTCGTACAAGGAACACAGAAAGTTAGCATGCAGGTACAGCAAGCAATTATTTCCTCCAGCTGGGGAATCGAGAACATGATGGTACAGTCTCAGGATAAGGAGCTTTTATGACTGAGATGAGGAGAAAATTCTTCACTCAAAGGATTATGAATCTTTGGAATTCTCTACCCCAGAGGGTTGTGGATGTGCCATCGTTGAATATATGCAAAACTGAGAGTGTCAAATTTTTGGTCTTTCAGGGAATCAAGGAATATGGGGAGTGGGTGGGAAAGTGGAGTTGTGGCCGAGGATCAGACATGATCATATTGAATGGTAGAGCAGGCTTGAGGGGCTGTATGGTCTACTCCTGATTCTATTTCTTATGCTCTTATTGTATTTTATCCACTACCTTCACCTAACATGAAGAAAAATTCAACCAAAAATAATTTGGGAGAAGAAATGAGTCCAATTGAAACTAATTTGTGTCATAATTTTGTAAAACTCTTCTTGTTGGGTCCCTCTGCCAGCTGATGATACTCGCTGTTCTTTCAGCTGGCAATCCCTTATGCTCCATATCATTACTACCTTACAACAGTAACTATACTTCAGAAGTACTTAATTGGCTGTAAAGTACTTATGGGATGGCCTGAATTTCCAAAGGGGAAGAATCTGAAGATTAAGAAACAACAGTGTCATCAGACACAAATGAAATACTAAGTGTTACTGAGGCAGAAGTTGAAAATGCATTGAAACAGATGAAAAGAAACAGGGCCCCAGGGGAGGTTGAACTTTCAAGTGATATATTTAAGGAGGGAGGTAATGAGACAATCACACAGCTCACTATATTATATAACCAAAGGAACAAAAGATACTGAGAAGTTGGAAAATAATAAAAATTATTCTTCTTGTTACGTCAAAGTGTTTTGTTGAGTGATAAGTTTCTTTAATCCACTGACTGGAGATCTGAATTTATATATATATTTTTAAAAGACATATTGAAAAAGACCAGCTAAAAGGATGACTTTGCTGGCAGCTTAAGATGGCTTCCTATTTGCCACACTGCAATGACTGTGAGGAGAGGGACAAAATGTCTGTTCATATCCCAGCAAGAACCTAGACCCAGGAAGTTTAAAGGAACTACCTGTTCTTTTGAACAAGAGAGAAATACTGATGACTGCCATTTTTGTATCACTGAGTGACTGTTATGTGACAAGTCCCTCCCCATCTGTGGTTTTAAGCTTGTGTCTCTCTGCAGCAGAGAGAGGTGAAGCAACTGGACTCTGACACGTGCCGACCCGAGTGGGGGTCTCTCTCTCTCTCTCTCTCACTCCATTCCAGCTTGAAAGCTTTCAAATCCTGCCTGTTAACTGACCACCTTTGCTCAGGCTATAATAAGAAACCCTGTTGGAGGAAATCAACCACATCACTGTCTCCCACCAAACAAATCATCTACCTCTCCAAACTAAAAGCCTAACGGCCATCGGATTCAGCTGGAAGCCAGCCGAATCACCAAACTCCACAGACAGTATACCCCTTTTTCTATGGACTCTAACATGACCAATCAACCTTTCCCCAAACTGTCACCTATCTGTGTGTGTGTAAACCTTTAGTGTGTGTGTATAAGTGAAAGTTGGCACATTGTTTATTATTTTTATTAGTTCGGTTTAGGTACAATAAAGTTAACCTCTTTCTTCGCTAAACTCAAGAAAACCTGTCTGATTGGTTCTTCTTGTTATCATAGCAACTAAGTAATCAAACACCCACTGAATTGACCAGTACATCCACTTTAAGAAAGAATTTAACCTGTTGTTGTCAAACAAGGAGAGGGAAAAGAGGGAAGCTCTTCGACCTATCCTCGCATGACCATAACATTCTTCATAAAAAAGGAGCAGAACTGCTGACCCATAAGTCTATTATCTCATTTGTTCAAAACTATAACTAGAATTATTCAAAGTAGGATAGACAATATGAGACGAACAACAACCAAGAGAACAGATGGTATTTAAGGAAGGACAATCTACAACAGACCATCTATGTACAATAAACCAGGGTTGTCCAACATACAGCCCGTGGGCCAGGATACAGCCTGCCAAAGGTTTTCATCGGGATGTATTTTAAAAATGAGAAATTTTCCATTGACTTCTTTCAGACTGGATTTTTAAAAGACATCACAGGTCAGTTTCACAGCTGACAGGTGCTGACATTGGGAACAGCAGTTTTCACACTTTGGAGAGATTTGGGATGTTCCAGTGGGTTCTGACTTTATTTTCAAAGCTGGTTGGAAAACCCTGATTCTGTCGGAGGTTGGGAAACCGCTGTTCCCAATGTCAGCAACTGTCAGCTGTGAAAAGGACAGTGTGAATTTTTTTAAAAACTGACCAACCACAAAGCTGCTGTGTAGAGCATCCCCGCTCTCTGCAACTGTCAGAGAGAGAAAGGGGGGGGGGGGGGCGGTGAACAGAGAGAGAAGGGGCAGAAAGAGATAGGGGAGAGAGATAGGGGGCATAGAGAGAGGTGGCAGAAAGAGAGGGGGTGACAGAGAAAGAGGGGACAGAGAGAGAGGGGGTGACAGAGAGAGAGAGGGGTGACAGAGAGAGAAGGGACAGAGAGAGAGGGGTGACTGAGAGAGAAGGGGCAAAGTGGCAGAGGGAAGAGAGAGAAAGGGAGAGAGAAAGAGGGGAGACAGAGATGGGGGCAGAGAGAGAGAGTAGGGGCAGAGAGAGAGGGAGGGGGCAGAGAGAGGGAGGGGGCAGAGAGAGGGAGGGAGGGCAGAGAGAGAGGGGAGGGCAGAGAGAGAGGGGTAGAAAGAGAGAGAGGGAGAGAGAGACAGAGGGCGAGCGAGAGAGAGAGAGGGAGAGAGAGAGGGGGAGAGGGGGGAGAGAGAGCGAGCGAGAGAGAGGGGGGAGAGGGGGAAGACAGAGGGAGAGAAAGAGAGAGAGAGGAGAGGCAGAGATGGCAGACAGAGAGAGAGAGGTGAAATAGAGAGGGGAGAGAGAGGGGGAGAGGGGAGAGAGAGGGGTAGAGAGAGAGGGGGACAGAGGGGGAGAGAGAGAGAGGGTACTGAGAGAGGGGGAGAGAGAGGGAGAGGGGGAGAGAGTGAGGTAGAGGAGAGAGGGGGGGAATGGGAGAGGGAGAGAGAGGGAGAGGGGGAGAGAGGGTGGAGAGGGGGGCACAGAGAGGGGGAGAAGGAGAGAGGGGGAGAGAAAGAGGGGAAGAGAGGGGAAAGAGAGAGGGAGAAGAGCGAGGGAGAGAGAGGGAAAGAGAGGGAGAGAGCGGGGAAAGAGAGAGGAAGAGAGAGAGACAGAGAGAGAGGGGGGACAGAGAGAGTGAGAGAGAGGGGAGAGATGGGGGAAGGAGAGGGGGTGGAGAGAGAGAGGGGAGAGAGAGCAGGGAGAGAGAGAGGGGTAGAGAGAGTGCGGAGAGGGAGGTGGGTAAGAGAGAGGGAGAGAAAAAGAAAGAGGGAGAGGGAGAGTCAGGGCGAGAGGGAGAGAGGGGGAGAGAGAGAGGAGAGAGAGGGGGGAGAGGGAGACAGAGGGATAGGGAGAGAGGGGGACAGAGAGAGAGGGTGAGAGAGAGAGGAGTGAACAGCACAGAGAGAGAATGGGGGACAGAGGGAGCGAGGACGACACAAGGAGGAGTGAACAACATGGAGAGAGACGGGGATACAGAGGAGTGGCCACAGAGAGAGAGAGAGGGAGCGAGAGTGATCCAGATCACTCCTGACAGATGGACTTCTAACCAGAATACTCTGCATCGCTACAAGAAGTGTGGAAGCAAAAAAATGCCAGGTATCTCATTATATCAGTGTCCAATATAGTGATGAAAAAGTAAGTTCTCAAATTAATCCTCTCATTTAAAGCTTCTTCACAAAAATGCACCTTTGTTGTTGTTTTGATTAATAGTAAGATAAATAAATGCCTTTATCTTTCTGAAATTGTCGCACGGGCCCCTTATGTAAGACAAAAATTCTAATGTGGCCCCCCACGTGAAAAGGTTGGACAATCCTGCAATAAACTAACTCATTGAGAAGACAAACGAATACCAGTTGAACCTGTGGGTTGGATTTATTGACTATGAGAATGCATTTGATTCAGTGGAATACAGAGATTTATTTATACTTTTAAGGAAAACAGGAATAAATGAGGAATATGTGAAGATCACAGAGGACATTTACACAGCTGCAACGGCCAGAAAACATTGACAAAGATGTAACACAGTTGATAAATTTTGAAAAAAGGAGTGAGACAAGTGGATACAATCTTACCAGAAGTATTCACTACAGCAATGGAAGATATATTCAAGAAGGTATCCTCACAGGAAAGAGGATTACAAATTGATGGAGAAAAACTAACAGACTTAAGCTGTGCAGATAATGTCGCACTAATTACTTCATCTGTTAAAGACTTGGAAGTACAACTAAATAACTTAGAGTAAAAATATTGGACTGAAAATACTAAGGAAAAACAAAGTATATTACAAACTTTGGGACTGAAGATATCATACAAATTGAAGACCAAGGAATTGAAAACGTGACTGAATACAAATATCTGTGCCAAACATTAAAGATGGAGGATTTTTCAAATGAAGAGGTACCGAGTGGGGTTAGGGCAGGATGGAGTTGTTTTGGGAGATAGAGATATTCTGTGTGATAAGAAATTACCACTGGCAATAAGGAGCAGGGTGTCTGATCAGTGTGCACTACCGACCAGGACATATGGGGCGTAATCATGGACAACTACAAAATATATAGAACAAAAACTGTGTACAGCTCAGAGAGCAATGGAAAGGCAAATGTTACATGTCTCCATTCATGATAAAAACAGGTGTAATTAAATACACCAGAAAACTGGAGTTAAGGACATCATTCAGAAGATAACAGAATCCAAATGGAGATGGGCTGGGCATGTTGCTCAAAGAAATGATGCAGGTAGATAAAAAGGCTAATGGAGTGGCAGCCAAGAACAGGAAAAAGAAAGTGGGGAGACAGAGAAGAATATGGAGAGACGACATAATATCATACCGAGGAACCACATGGGCGAGTACAGCAAGGGATAGAAATAAATGAACCAGGCATGAGGAGGGCTGCAGCCTACAGTGGATGAACACAGCCAAAATTATGATGATGATCAATAATGAGGTCATGAAAATGGCTCTGTTGGTAACACTCTCATCTTTGAGTTACAAGGTTGTGGATTCAAGTCCCACCCCAGGAGTTGAGCAGAAAAATCAAGGTGACGCTACAGTGCAGTACTGAGGGAGCGTTGCATTATTAGCAATGTTGTCTTTTGGATGAGTCATTAAACCGAGGTCCTGTCAGCCCACGCAGAAGGAGTTAAAATATCTCATGACACTATTTTGAAGAAGAGCAGGGAGTTATCCCTGTGTCCTGGATAATATTTATCCCTCAATCAGCATCACAAAAACAGATTATCTGGTCATTGTTACATTACATAACAAATAGGAGCAGAAGTAGGCCATTCGGCCCCTCGAGTCTGCTCCATCATTCAATAATTTCATGGCTGATCTGATTGTGGCCATAACTCCACTTTCCTGTCTGTCCCCATAACCCTTGACTTCCTTGTCAATCAAAAATCTGCCTAACTCAGCCTTGAATATATTCAATGACCCAGTCTCCACTGCTCTCTGGGGAAGAGAATTCCAAACACTAACAACCCTCTGAGAGAAGAAATTCCTCCTCAGCTCCATCTTAAATGGGAGGCCCCTTAATTTGAAACTGTGCCTCCTAGTTCTAGATTCCCCCACGAAGGGTAACATCCTCTCAGCATCTACCCTGTCAAACCCCCTCAGAATCTTATATGTTTCGATAAGATTACCTCTCAATCTTCTAAACTCCAATAAGTGTCGGATCAACTTGTCCTTCCTTAGGTATGGTGACCAAAACTGTACACAGTGCTCACCAATGCCCTGTACAGTTGTAGCAAGACATCCCTACTTTTATACTCCATCCCCCTTTGCAATTAAGGCCAACATTCTATTTGCCTTCCTAATTACTTGCCGTTCCTACATGTTGACTCTGTACGATTCATGTACAAGGACACCCAGGTCCCTCTGTATCGCAACATTCTGCAGTCTCTCTCCATTTAAATAATATTTTGCTTTTCTATTGCTCCCATCAAGGTGGACAACCTTCCTTTTTCCAACATTTTACTGCCAAAGTACGGTTTATGGGAGCTTGCTGGGTGTAAATTGCCTGCAGCATTTCGTACATTACAAGAGTGACTACACTTCAAAACGACCTCATTGGCTATAAAGTGCTTTGAGTCACCCGGTGGTTGTGAAAGGCACTATATTAATGCAAGCCTTTCTTTTTTTCTCTTTCTTCCTAATACCAATGTCAGTTTGTACCTTTGCCTCCTACTGATACCATTTAATGTCCATTCATTCCATACTTGAGTCTTGGCTTTGAGTGCTGGCGATAGATGCAACCACAGATGTCCTGAGATTGTTCCCCCACCCCCTGCCCTGCAGACTCCAGACTGCATTTACACGCACATCCACCAATTCACACTGCATTGTAATCAGGAGCAGAAACGCTAACTGGTTTTCCTCTCCATTGCCCAGGGATACTCCACCCCCACACTGACTGAAACACAACAAAACAGCTCTTGCACATCATTCTGAAAAAGGGTCACCAACCTGAAACATTAACACTCTTTCTCTCTCCGCAGATGCCGCCAGACCTGCTGAACGTTTCCAGTTTTTCCTGTTTTTATATCAAATCTGGAGCCATCCTGAAATGTGTGGCTCACAGTCCAAAGTTCATTAATCAGTGAAGCACTGAGGTCAATCCTATGATTTTATCACTCTATATTATTCAGATCATGTCTTTGAAGATGATTTAGTTTGTTCCTCATTAACTCACCACCCAAAACCTGTAACAGGTCCCAGAGCTTTTATTTAACACGGTCTTCAGTTGAAATGACTTTTGTCTCCATTAAGAATCAGAAGAAAGCTGCACACTTATCTTCACCTTCACACACCCTCCCTAGAGCAGGTAATTAGAGCTAATTACACATTTTAATGGTAAGGAGATGAAAGCGTTTCACAACTGACAGATGGTAGTTTGATCACTTCTTTTAAATCTTTCTGTTACATGGTCCTACAACTGAGAATTGTGTATTTGTGCTCATTTAATTATTTGCTAAGTGCTCCAACAGCATCAAACAGGATATACCACCATGATAGTCTGATACCTTTGTGATACCACACCCTGCAACAAGAAATGGGAGGACATAGATCTGTTCCTGCAAGTCTCCACACTGTCCTGTTTCAGGATGAGTGCGAGGGTTGCCTTGGCATCACTGTCCCTCTTTACAATAGAATTAATGGAAAAAAGTTTTAAACAATTCAAGGATCAGAGCTTTTATTTTCCAATCAAGGCTAAATCAGACTGAGCTGAATTATATTGAAAAACGGGCATGGAGAGTTGTCATGATCTTTAACCCCTTTTATCCTAAATTTATCTTGAAGGAGATAAATTAAGGGGCATTAAGTGTCAGCCTTGGCTCAGTGGTAGCACTCTCATCTCTGACTTATAAGGTCATGGATTCAAGCCCTACCTTGACTATATATTTCAGACTGACACTTCAGTACAGTGCTGAGGGAGTGCTGCACTGTCAGAGGTGCCGTCTTTTGAATTAGACATTAAACCGAGGCCCCATCTGCCTTTTCAGGTGGGCACAAAAGATCCCAGAGCACTATTTATAAAAGAACAAGGGAGATCTCCCTGGTGTCCTGGCCAATATTTATCCTTCAACAGTAAAACAAATGATCTGGTCTTTGAAACTTTGCTGATGTGGGATCCTGCTGTGTGCAAAGTGGCTGCTGTATTTCCTGCATTACAACAGTGACTCCACTTCAAAAGTACTTCATTGGCTGTAAACTGCTTTGTAATGTCCAAAGGTCATGAAACGTGCCATATAATGCAGCAAGCTGAAGCAAACCCAGGACCAAGTAATCAATTAGACACACAGACTACAGCTTATTGTTCAAAAGAAGTGAGGTTTATTCACCCACAACAGTTGTGCCTTTAAGTGGAGAGACAAACAAGCCAGATTACTTTGCAGGATACAGTTTCTCACTCTTAGCTCCTTCCATTCCAACCTCTCCTGACAGAATCATTTCCATACCTTTTATCCTTCCAGACTGGGAGTCATTCCTGATTGACCTAAATTGGCTGGAATTTTAGTCAAATTGGGCATCCTCAGAGGCGGCTAAAGAGATAAATAGCAGGTGATGACGTCAGGTCGGGTCCCGGACATCATTACGTCAAATAGCAATTTTTTGCTCATGGCAGGCGGGTTGGAGGCACCACTCGCCATCCAATTTAAGGCAATTAAGGGCCAATTAAAGTCATTAAAAAGGCAATTGGCAGCCATTTTACATTGGACATTCAATTTTACGTTGTGAGAACGGGTAAAAGTGGGGGGTTGCCAATCCGGCAGCTTTAAAAGAGCGGCAACTGCTGTGCAAGTGAAGGAGTTGGAGATACTTGAATTTTCCTTTCTGTTTGTTGTATTTATGAGTTAATTACAAGGTTGGGGCTGATATTGCTGGCTCACCAAGGCTCACCTGAGTGAGTGAACTCCTGGTAGGGCCACAGCATAAGTACTTTATCCTGGGTAGGGGAGGGGGTGCGAATAGCAGGCAGCAAATAGCTGTCTCCAATATATCTTTGGGACACTGCAGCCATGGGCATTGTCCACTCTGGAAGGGGGTCCTCTGGCCAAGGAGGGTATGTCACATGGAGGAGCAGGAGTACAAGTGGCCAGGGAAATCAGCAACCTGCTGGCCAACTGCAGCCTGGTAATGGGGAAGGGGCAGAAGAACACAGAGTACGCCGGGAGCAAAGACCTGTGAGGAGACAAGTCTACCCGGGAGGCAGGGTGTAATGGCAACAGTTGAGCTTTCTACAGATGTTGGAGCGCCAGTGCCGTAGAAAACTGCACCTGTCCAGAGAGACTGTCACATCTTTGTGTGAAATGATGGCAGCGGAGGTCACATCCAACTGCGTGGGTGGCAATCCAGTGCCATTCACACTAAAGGTCACAGTCGCTCTGAACCTCTATGCATCCGGCTCCTTCCAGGATTCCACCGGAGACGTGCAGAATCTCACAATCATCAGCGCATCACTGCATAAAGGTGATAACTGATGCCATATTCAGGCGTGGCAATCATTTCATCAAGTTCCAGACAGACTCCGTCAGTCAGACCAAGACAGCCAGAGGCTTCAGCACCATCGTTGGGTTCAAGGCATGATTGACTGTACACATGTGGCCATCAGAGCTCTTGCAGGCTAGCCAGGGGCCTTCATTAATCAAAAGGAGTTTCACTCAATGAATGTGCAACTAGTCTGTGACCACGGTAAGAATATATTATAGGTATGTGCTCATTATCCAGGAAGTAGCCATGACGCATTCATTCTCTGGAACTCCCGGGTGCCAGCACCATTCAGAACTCCACTCCGAATGCCTGCAAGGATGGATACTTGCCGACAAGGGTTACCCGCTGAAGACATGACTGATGACACCAGTGAGGAACCCAAGCCATGAAGCAGAGGAACGGTACAACGTGAGCCATGTGAACACCAGAGTCACCAGTGAGTGGGCCATAGGTCTGAAAATCACATTTAGGTGCCTGGATCGCTCAGGTGGTGCCCTTCAGTATTCACCAGCAAGGGTATTTCGCATTGTTGTCGAATGCTGAGCATGACATAACCTGGCGCTGCAGACAGGGGAGGCCCTGGATACTGAGATTGTTCAGCACAAAGCATCCTCAGACGAGGAGGATGAAGGGGTTGAGGAGGAGGAAAGGACGCAGCCAGCTAAACAACCGGGGGAAGCAGTTGGAGATTTGCAGGAGTTGGGCGCAAGGATGCTCGGGACACCTGCTTGTGGCACTGGATCCGTGTCCTCCTGACAACACCCCGGCTGCTGAGCACCTCCGCAACTTTCATCCAGGCCTTCTTGGTGATCAGGGAAGGCTTCCTCCTTCTGTCTGTTGGGAAGAGGACCTCCCGCCTTGCCTCAGCTGCCTGGAAGTGGACATGCAGGGAGTCATTGGTGAACCTTGGGGCCTTGCAGTTAGCTCTCTCTGCCAGTGCCACACATGGGTTCTGGTTCTCCAAGGTTTCAGGTGGCTTTATGGAAAATGATAAAAGCAAAATACTGCAGATGCTGGAAATCTGAAATAAAAACAAGAAATGCTGGAACCACTCAGCAGGTCTGGCAGCATCTGAGAAAAGAGAAGCAGAGTTAACGTTTCAGGTCAGTGACCCTTCTTCGGCACTGACAAATATTAGAAAAGTCACAGGCTATAAGCAAGTGAGGTGGGGGTGGGGCAAGAGATAACAAAGGAGATGGTGTCGATTGGACAAGGCCACATAGCTGACCAAAAGGTCATGGAGCAAAGGCAAATAATATGTTAATTAAAGCTCCTGTTACCTCAGCCTGGTATTTAATAAATGACAGGACAGTACTGTTCCCCTCAGCCTGGTATTTAATAAGTGACAGGACAGCTCCTGTTCCCCTCAGCCTGGTATTTAATAAGTGACAGGACAGCTCCTGTTCCCCTCAGCCAGGTATTTAATAAGTGACAGGGCAGCTCCTGTTCCCCTCAGCCCAGTATATAATAAGTGACAGGACAGCTCCTGTTCCCCTCAGCCTGGTATTTAATAAGTGACAGGACAACTCGGGTTCCCCTCAGCCTGGTATTTAATAAGTGACAGGCCAGCTCCTGTTCCCCTCAGCCAGGTATTTAATAAGTGACAGGACAGCTCCTGTTCCCCTCAGCCTGGTATTTAATAAGTGACAGGACAACTCGGGTTCCCCTCAGCCTGGTATTTAATAAGTGACAGGCCAGCTCCTGTTCCCCTCAGCCAGGTATTTAATAAGTGACAGGACAGCTCCTGTTCCCCTCAGCCTGGTATTTAATAAGTGACAGGACAGCTCCTGTTCCCCTCAGCCTGGTATTTAATAAGTGACAGGACAGCTCCTGTTCCCCTCAGCCTGGTATTTAATAAGTGACAGGACAGCTCCTGTTCCCCTCAGCCAGGTATTTAATAAGTGACAGGACAGCTCCTGTTCCCCTCAGCCTGGTATCTAATAAGTGACAGGACAGCTCCTGGTCCCCTCAGCCTGGTATCTAATAAGTGACAGGACAGCTCCTGTTCCCCTCAGCCTGGTATCTAATAAGTGACAGGACAGCTCCTGTTCCCCTCAGCCTGGTATTTAATAAGTGACAGGACAGCTCCTGTTCCCCTCAGCCTGGTATCTAATAAGTGACAGGACAGCTCCTGTTCCGCTCAGCCTGGTATTTAATAAGTGGCAGGACAGCTCCTGTTCCCCTCAGCCTGGTATTTAATAAGTGACAGGACAGCTCCTGTTCCCCTCAGCCTGGTATCTAAATGACAGGACAGCTCCTGTTCACGTCAGCCTGGTATTTAATAAGTGACAGGACAGCTCCTGTTCCCCTCAGCCTGGTATCTAATAAGTGACAGGACAGCTCCTGTTCCCCTCAGCCTGGAATTTAATAAGTGACAGGACAGCTCCTGTTCCCATCTGCCTGGTATTTAATAAGTGACAGGACAGCTCCTGTTCCCCTCAGCCTGGTATTTAATAAGTGACAGGACAGCTCCTGTTCCCCTCAGCCAGGTATTTAATAAGTGACAGGACAGCTCCTGTTCCCCTCAGCCTGGTATCTAATAAGTGACAGGACAGCTCCTGGTCCCCTCAGCCTGGTATCTAATAAGTGACAGGACAGCTCCTGTTCCCCTCAGCCTGGTATCTAATAAGTGACAGGACAGCTCCTGTTCCCCTCAGCCTGGTATTTAATAAGTGACAGGACAGCTCCTGTTCCCCTCAGCCTGGTATTTAATAAGTGACAGGACAGCTCCTGTTCCCCTCAGCCTGGTATTTAATAAGTGACAGGACAGCTCCTGTTCCCCTCAGCCTGGAATTTAATAAGTGACAGGACAGCTCCTGTTCCCCTCAGCCTGGTATTTAATAAGTGACAGGACAGCTCCTGTTCCCCTCAGCCTGGTATTTAATAAGTGACAGGACAGCTCCTGTTCCCCTCAGCCAGGTATTTAATAAGTGACAGGACAGCTCCTGTTCCCCTCAGCCTGGTATCTAATAAGTGACAGGACAGCTCCTGGTCCCCTCAGCCTGGTATCTAATAAGTGACAGGACAGCTCCTGTTCCCCTCAGCCTGGTATCTAATAAGTGACAGGACAGCTCCTGTTCCGCTCAGCCTGGTATTTAATAAGTGGCAGGACAGCTCCTGTTCCCCTCAGCCTGGTATTTAATAAGTGACAGGACAGCTCCTGTTCCCCTCAGCCTGGTATCTAAATGACAGGACAGCTCCTGTTCACGTCAGCCTGGTATTTAATAAGTGACAGGACAGCTCCTGTTCCCCTCAGCCTGGTATCTAATAAGTGACAGGACAGCTCCTGTTCCCCTCAGCCTGGTATTTAATAAGTGGCAGGACAGCTCCTGTTCCCCTCAGCCTGGTATTTAATAAGTGGCAGGACAGCTCCTGTTCCCCTCAGCCTGGTATCTAAATGACAGGACAGCTCCTGTTCACGTCAGCCTGGTATTTAATAAGTGACAGGACAGCTCCTGTTCCCCTTAGCCTGGTATTTAATAAGTGACAGGACAGCTCCTGTTCCCCTCAGCCTGGTATCTAATAAGTGACAGGACAGCTCCTGGTCCCCTCAGCCTGGTATCTAATAAGTGACAGGACAGCTCCTGTTCCCCTCAGCCTGGTATCTAATAAGTGACAGGACAGCTCCTGTTCCCCTCAGCCTGGTATCTAATAAGTGACAGGACAGCTCCTGGTCCCCTCAGCCTGGTATCTAATAAGTGACAGGACAGCTCCTGTTCCCCTCAGCCTGGTATCTAATAAGTGACAGGACAGCTCCTGTTCCCCTCAGCCTGGTATCTAATAAGTGACAGGACAGCTCCTGGTCCCCTCAGCCTGGTATCTAATAAGTGACAGGACAGCTCCTGTTCCCCTCAGCCTGGTATTTAATAAGTGGCAGGACAGCTCCTGGTCCCCTCAGCCTGGTATTTAATAAGTGGCAGGACAGCTCCTGGTCCCCTCAGCCTGGTATTTAATAAGTGGCAGGACAGCTCCTGGTCCCCTCAGCCTGGTATTTAATAAGTGGCAGGACAGCTCCTGTTCCCCTCAGCCTGGTATTTAATAAGTGACAGGACAGCTCCTGTTCCCCTCAGCCTGGTATCTAAATGATAGGACAGCTCCTGTTCCCCTCAGCCTGGTATTTAATAAGTGACAGGACAGCTCCTGTTCCCCTCAGCCTGGCATTTAATAAGTGACAGGACAGCTCCTGTTCCCCTCAGCCTGGTATCTAAATGACAGGACAGCTCCTGTTCCCCTCAGACTGGTATCTAATAAGTGACAGGACAGCTCCTGTTCCGCTCAGCCTGGTATTTAATAAGTGGCAGGACAGCTCCTGTTCCCCTCAGCCTGGTATTTAATAAGTGACAGGACAGCTCCTGTTCCCCTCAGCCTGGTATCTAAATGACAGGACAGCTCCTGTTCACGTCAGACTGGTATCTAATAAGTGACAGGACAGCTCCTGTTCCGCTCAGCCTGGTATTTAATAAGTGGCAGGACAGCTCCTGTTCCCCTCAGCCTGGTATTTAATAAGTGACAGGACAGCTCCTGTTCCCCTCAGCCTGGTATCTAAGTGACAGGACAGCTCCTGTTCCACTCTGCCTGGTATTTAATAAGTGACAGGACAGCTCCTGTTCCCCTCAGCCTGGTATCTAAATGATAGGACAGCTCCTGTTCCCCTCAGCCTGGTATTTAATAAGTGGCAGGACAGCTCCTGTTCCCCTCAGCCTGGTATTTAATAAGTGACAGGACAGCTCCTGTTCCCCTCAGCCTGGTATCTAAATGACAGGACAGCTCCTGTTCACGTCAGACTGGTATCTAATAAGTGACAGGACAGCTCCTGTTCCGCTCAGCCTGGTATTTAATAAGTGGCAGGACAGCTCCTGTTCCCCTCAGCCTGGTATTTAATAAGTGACAGGACAGCTCCTGTTCCCCTCAGCCTGGTATCTAAGTGACAGGACAGCTCCTGTTCCCCTCAGCCTGGTATTTAATAAGTGACAGGACAGCTCCTGTTCCCCTCAGCCTGGTATCTAAATGATAGGACAGCTCCTGTTCCCCTCAGCCTGGTATTTAATAAGTGACAGGACAGCTCCTGTTCCCCTCAGCCTGGCATTTAATAAGTGACAGGACAGCTCCTGTTCCCCTCAGCCTGGTATCTAAATGACAGGACAGCTCCTGTTCCCCTCAGACTGGTATCTAATAAGTGACAGGACAGCTCCTGTTCCGCTCAGCCTGGTATTTAATAAGTGGCAGGACAGCTCCTGTTCCCCTCAGCCTGGTATTTAATAAGTGACAGGACAGCTCCTGTTCCCCTCAGCCTGGTATCTAAATGACAGGACAGCTCCTGTTCACGTCAGACTGGTATCTAATAAGTGACAGGACAGCTCCTGTTCCGCTCAGCCTGGTATTTAATAAGTGGCAGGACAGCTCCTGTTCCCCTCAGCCTGGTATTTAATAAGTGACAGGACAGCTCCTGTTCCCCTCAGCCTGGTATCTAAGTGACAGGACAGCTCCTGTTCCACTCTGCCTGGAATTTATAAGTGACAGGACAGCTCCTGTTCCCCTCAGCCTGGTATCCAATAAATGACAGGACAGCTCCTGTTCCCCTCAGCCTGGTATTTAATAAGTGACAGGACAGCTCCTGTTCCCCTCAGCCTGGTATTTAATAAGTGGCAGGACAGCTCCTGTTCCCCTCAGCCTGGTATCCAATAAATGACAGGACAGCTCCTGTTCCCCTCAGCCTGGTATTTAATAAGTGACAGGACAGCTCCTGTTCCCCTCAGCCTGGTATCTAATAAGTGACAGGACAGCTCCTGTTCCCCTCAGCCTGGTATTTAATAAGTGACAGGACAGCTCCTGTTCCCCTCAGCCTGGTATCCAATAAATGACAGGACAGCTCCTGTTCCCCTCAGCCTGGTATTTAATAAGTGACAGGACAGCTCCTGTTCCCCTCAGCCTGGTATTTAATAAGTGGCAGGACAGCTCCTGTTCCCCTCAGCCTGGTATCCAATAAATGACAGGACAGCTCCTGTTCCCCTCAGCCTGGTATTTAATAAGTGACAGGACAGCTCCTGTTCCCCTCAGCCTGGTATTTAATAAGTGACAGGACAGCTCCTGTTCACCTCAGCCTGGTATTTAATAAGTGACAGGACAGCTCCTGTTCACCTCAGCCTGGTATTTAATAAGTGACAGGACAGCTCCTGTTCACCTCAGCCTGGTATTTAATAAATGACAGGACAGCTCCTGTTCCCCTCAGCCTGGTATTTAATAAGTGACAGGACAGCTCCTGGTCCCCTCAGCCTGGTATCTAATAAGTGACAGGACAGCTCCTGTTCCCCTCAGCCTGGTATTTAATAAGTGGCAGGACAGCTCCTGGTCCCCTCAGCCTGGTATTTAATAAGTGGCAGGACAGCTCCTGGTCCCCTCAGCCTGGTATTTAATAAGTGGCAGGACAGCTCCAGGTCCCCTCAGCCTGGTATTTAATAAGTGGCAGGACAGCTCCTGTTCCCCTCAGCCTGGTATTTAATAAGTGACAGGACAGCTCCTGTTCCCCTCAGCCTGGTATCTAAATGATAGGACAGCTCCTGTTCCCCTCAGCCTGGTATTTAATAAGTGACAGGACAGCTCCTGTTCCCCTCAGCCTGGCATTTAATAAGTGACAGGACAGCTCCTGTTCCCCTCAGCCTGGTATCTAAATGACAGGACAGCTCCTGTTCCCCTCAGACTGGTATCTAATAAGTGACAGGACAGCTCCTGTTCCGCTCAGCCTGGTATTTAATAAGTGGCAGGACAGCTCCTGTTCCCCTCAGCCTGGTATTTAATAAGTGACAGGACAGCTCCTGTTCCCCTCAGCCTGGTATCTAAATGACAGGACAGCTCCTGTTCACGTCAGACTGGTATCTAATAAGTGACAGGACAGCTCCTGTTCCGCTCAGCCTGGTATTTAATAAGTGGCAGGACAGCTCCTGTTCCCCTCAGCCTGGTATTTAATAAGTGACAGGACAGCTCCTGTTCCCCTCAGCCTGGTATCTAAGTGACAGGACAGCTCCTGTTCCACTCTGCCTGGTATTTAATAAGTGACAGGACAGCTCCTGTTCCCCTCAGCCTGGTATCTAAATGATAGGACAGCTCCTGTTCCCCTCAGCCTGGTATTTAATAAGTGGCAGGACAGCTCCTGTTCCCCTCAGCCTGGTATTTAATAAGTGACAGGACAGCTCCTGTTCCCCTCAGCCTGGTATCTAAATGACAGGACAGCTCCTGTTCACGTCAGACTGGTATCTAATAAGTGACAGGACAGCTCCTGTTCCGCTCAGCCTGGTATTTAATAAGTGGCAGGACAGCTCCTGTTCCCCTCAGCCTGGTATTTAATAAGTGACAGGACAGCTCCTGTTCCCCTCAGCCTGGTATCTAAGTGACAGGACAGCTCCTGTTCCCCTCAGCCTGGTATTTAATAAGTGACAGGACAGCTCCTGTTCCCCTCAGCCTGGTATCTAAATGATAGGACAGCTCCTGTTCCCCTCAGCCTGGTATTTAATAAGTGACAGGACAGCTCCTGTTCCCCTCAGCCTGGCATTTAATAAGTGACAGGACAGCTCCTGTTCCCCTCAGCCTGGTATCTAAATGACAGGACAGCTCCTGTTCCCCTCAGACTGGTATCTAATAAGTGACAGGACAGCTCCTGTTCCGCTCAGCCTGGTATTTAATAAGTGGCAGGACAGCTCCTGTTCCCCTCAGCCTGGTATTTAATAAGTGACAGGACAGCTCCTGTTCCCCTCAGCCTGGTATCTAAATGACAGGACAGCTCCTGTTCACGTCAGACTGGTATCTAATAAGTGACAGGACAGCTCCTGTTCCGCTCAGCCTGGTATTTAATAAGTGGCAGGACAGCTCCTGTTCCCCTCAGCCTGGTATTTAATAAGTGACAGGACAGCTCCTGTTCCCCTCAGCCTGGTATCTAAGTGACAGGACAGCTCCTGTTCCACTCTGCCTGGAATTTATAAGTGACAGGACAGCTCCTGTTCCCCTCAGCCTGGTATCCAATAAATGACAGGACAGCTCCTGTTCCCCTCAGCCTGGTATTTAATAAGTGACAGGACAGCTCCTGTTCCCCTCAGCCTGGTATTTAATAAGTGGCAGGACAGCTCCTGTTCCCCTCAGCCTGGTATCCAATAAATGACAGGACAGCTCCTGTTCCCCTCAGCCTGGTATTTAATAAGTGACAGGACAGCTCCTGTTCCCCTCAGCCTGGTATCTAATAAGTGACAGGACAGCTCCTGTTCCCCTCAGCCTGGTATTTAATAAGTGACAGGACAGCTCCTGTTCCCCTCAGCCTGGTATCCAATAAATGACAGGACAGCTCCTGTTCCCCTCAGCCTGGTATTTAATAAGTGACAGGACAGCTCCTGTTCCCCTCAGCCTGGTATTTAATAAGTGGCAGGACAGCTCCTGTTCCCCTCAGCCTGGTATCCAATAAATGACAGGACAGCTCCTGTTCCCCTCAGCCTGGTATTTAATAAGTGACAGGACAGCTCCTGTTCCCCTCAGCCTGGTATCTAATAAGTGACAGGACAGCTCCTGTTCCCCTCAGCCTGGTATTTAATAAGTGACAGGACAGCTCCTGTTCCCCTCAGCCTGGTATCCAATAAATGACAGGACAGCTCCTGTTCCCCTCAGCCTGGTATTTAATAAGTGACAGGACAGCTCCTGTTCCCCTCAGCCTGGTATTTAATAAGTGGCAGGACAGCTCCTGTTCCCCTCAGCCTGGTATCCAATAAATGACAGGACAGCTCCTGTTCCCCTCAGCCTGGTATTTAATAAGTGACAGGACAGCTCCTGTTCCCCTCAGCCTGGTATTTAATAAGTGACAGGACAGCTCCTGTTCACCTCAGCCTGGTATTTAATAAGTGACAGGACAGCTCCTGTTCACCTCAGCCTGGTATTTAATAAGTGACAGGACAGCTCCTGTTCACCTCAGCCTGGTATTTAATAAGTGACAGGACAGCTCCTGTTCACCTCAGCCTGGTATTTAATAAATGACAGGACAGCTCCTGTTCCCCTCAGCCTGGTATTTAATAAGTGACAGGACAGCTCCTGTTCACCTCAGCCTGGTATTTAATAAGTGACAGGACAGCTCCTGTTCACCTCAGCCTGGTATTTAATAAATGACAGGACAGCTCCTGTTCACCTCAGCCTGGGATCCAATAAATGACAGGACAGCTCCTGTTCACCTCAGCCTGGTATTTAATAAATGACAGGACAGCTCCTGTTCACCTCAGCCTGGGATCCAATAAATGACAGGACAGCTCCTGTTCCCCTCAGCCTGGTATCTAATAAGTGACAGGACAGATCCTGTTCCCCTCAGCCTGGTATTTAATAAGTGACAGGACAGCTCCTGTTCCCCTCAGCCTGGTATCTAATAAATGACAGGACAGCTCCTGTTCCCCTCAGCTTGGTATTTAATAAATGACAGGAGAGCTCCTGTTACCCTCAGCCTGGTATTTAATAAGTGACAGGACAGCTCCTGTTCCCCTCAGCCTGGTATTTAATAAATGACAGGAGAGCTCCTGTTACCCTCAGCCTGGTATTTAGTAAGTGACAGGAGAGCTCCTGTTCCCCTCAGCCTGGTATTTAATAAGTGACAGGACAGCTCCTGTTCCCCTCAGCCTGTTATTTATTAAGTGACAGGACAGCTCCTGTTCCCCTCAGCCTGGCATTTAATAAGTGACAGGACAGCTCCTGTTCCCCTCAGCCTGGTATTTAATAAGTGACAGGACAGCTCCTGTTCCCCTCAGCCTGGTATCTAATAAATGACAGGACAGCTCCTGTTCCCCTCAGCCTGGTATTTAATAAGTGACAGGACAGCTCCTGTTCCCCTCAGCCTGGTATCTAATACATGACAGGACAGCTCCTGTTCCCCTCAGCCTGGTATTTAATAAGTGACAGGACAGCTCCTGTTCCCCTCAGCCTGGCATTTAATAAGTGACAGGACAGCTCCTGTTCCCCTCAGCCTGGTATTTAATAAGTGACAGGACAGCTCCTGTTCCCCTCAGCCTGGTATCTAATAAATGACAGGACAGCTCCTGTTCCCCTCAGCCTGGTATTTAATAAGTGACAGGACAGCTCCTGTTCCCCTCAGCCTGGTATCTAATACATGACAGGACAGCTCCTGTTCCCCTCAGCCTGGTATCTAATAAATGACAGGACAGCTCCTGTTCCCCTCAGCCTGGTATCTAATAAGTGACAGGACAGCTCCTGTTCCCCTCAGCCTGGTATTTAATAAGTGACAGGACAGCTCCTGTTCCCCTCAGCCTGGTATCTAATACATGACAGGACAGCTCCTGTTCCCCTCAGCCTGGTATTTAATAAATGACAGGACAGCTCCTGTTCCCCTCAGCCTGGTATTTAATAAGTGACAGGAGAGCTCCTGTTCCCCTCAGCCTGGTATTTAATAAGTGACAGGACAGCTCCTGTTCCCCTCAGCCTGGTATTTAATAAATGACAGGACAGCTCCTGTTCCCCTCAGCCTGGTATTTAATAAGTGACAGGACAGCTCGTGTTCCCCTCAGCCTGGTGTTTAATAAGTGACAGGACAGCTCCTGTTCCCCTCAGCCAGGTATTTAATAAGTGACAGGACAGCTCCTGTTCCCCTCAGCCTGGTATCTAATAAGTGACAGGACAGCTCCTGTTCCCCTCAGCCTGGTATCTAATAAGTGACAGGCAGCTCCTGTTCCCCTCAGCCTGGTATCTAATAAGTGACAGGACAGCTCCTGTTCCCCTCAGCCTGGCATTTAATAAGTGACAGGACAGCTCCTGTTCCCCTCAGCCTGGTATCTAATAAATGACAGGACAGCTCCTGTTCCCCTCAGCCTGGTATCTAATACGTGACAGGACAGCTCCTGTTCCCCTCAGCCTGGTATTTAATAAGTGACAGGACAGCTCCTGTTCCCCTCAGCCTGGTATTTAATAAGTGACAGGACAGCTCCTGTTCCCCTCAGCCTGGTATTTAATAAGTGACAGGACAGCTCCTGTTCCCCTCAGCCTGGTATTTAATAAGTGACAGGACAGCTCGTGTTCCCCTCAGCCTGGTATTTAATAAGTGACAGGACAGCTCCTGTTCCCCTCAGCCAGGTATTTAATAAGTGACAGGACAGCTCCTGTTCCCCTCAGCCTGGTATCTAATAAGTGACAGGACAGCTCCTGTTCCCCTCAGCCTGGTATCTAATAAGTGACAGGCAGCTCCTGTTCCCCTCAGCCTGGTATCTAATAAGTGACAGGACAGCTCCTGTTCCCCTCAGCCTGGTATTTAATAAGTGACAGGACAGCTCCTGTTCCCCTCAGCCTGGTATCTAAATGACAGGACAGCTCCTATTCCCCTCAGCCTGGTATCTAATAAATGACAGGACAGCTCCTGTTCCCCTCAGCCTGGTATTTAATAAGTCACAGGACAGCTCCTGTTCCCCTCAGCCTGGTATTTAATAAGTGACAGGACAGTTCCTGTTCACCTCAGCCTGGGATCCAATAAATGACAGGACAGCTCCTGTTCCCCTCAGCCTGGTATCGAACAAGTGACAGGACAGCTCCTGTTCCCCTCAGCCTGATATCTAATAAATGACAGGACAGCTCCTGTTCCCCTCAGACTGGTATCTAATAAATGACAGGACAGCTCCTGTTCCCCTCAGCCTGATATCTAATAAATGACAGGACAGCTCCTGTTACCCTCAGCCTGGTATTTAATAAGTGACAGGACAGCTCCTGTTCCCCTCAGCCTGGTATTTAATAAGTGACAGGACAGCTCCTGTTCCCCTCAGCCTGGTATTTAATAAGTGACAGGACAGCTCCTGTCCCCCTCAGCCTGGTATCTAATAAATGACAGGACAGCTCGTGTTCCCCTCAGCTTGGTATTTAATAAATGACAGGAGAGCTGCTGTTCCCCTCAGCCTGGTATTTAATAAGTGACAGGACAGCTCCTGTTCCCCTCAGCCTGGTATTTAATAAGTGACAGGACAGCTCCTGTTCCCCTCAGCTTGGTATTTAATAAATGACAGGAGAGCTGCTGTTCCCCTCAGCCTGGTATTTAATAAGTGACAGGACAGCTCCTGTTCCCCTCAGCCTGGTATTTAATAAGTGACAGGACAGCTCCTGTTCCCCTCAGCCTGGTATTTAATAAGTGACAGGACAGCTCCTGTTCCCCTCAGCTTGGTATTTAATAAATGACAGGAGAGCTGCTGTTCCCCTCAGCCTGGTATTTAATAAATGACAGGACAGCTCCTGTTCCCCTCAGCCTGGTATTTAATAAGTGACAGGACAGCTCCTGTTCCCCTCAGCCTGGTATTTAATAAGTGACAGGACAGCTCCTGTTCCCCTCAGCCTGGTATTTAATAAGTGACAGGACAGCTCCTGTTCCCCTCAGCCTGGTATTTAATAAGTGACAGGACAGCTCCTGTTCCCCTCAGCCTGGTATCTAATAAATGACAGGACAGCTCCTATTGCCCACAGCCTGGTATTTAATAAATGTCAGGACAGCTCCTGTTCCCCTCAGTCTGGTATTTAATAAATGACAGGACAGCACCTGTTCCCCTCAGCCTGGAATTTATAAGTGACAGGACAGCTCCTGTTACCCTCAGCCTGGTATTAAATAAATGACAGGACAGCTCCTGTTCCCCTCAGTCTGGTATTTAATAAATGACAGGACAGCACCTGTTCCCCTCAGCCTGGAATTTATAAGTGACAGGACAGCTCCTGTTACCCTCAGCCTGGTATTAAATAAATGACAGGACAGCTCCTGTTCCCCTCAGCCTGGTATCTAATAAATGACAGGACAGCTCCTATTGCCCACAGCCTGGTATTTAATAAATGTCAGGACAGCTCCTGTTCCCCTCTCCCTGGAATTTATAAGTGACAGGACAGCTCCTGTTACCCTCAGCCTGGTATTAAATAAATGACAGGACAGCTCCTGTTCCCCTCAGTCTGGTATTTAATAAATGACAGGACAGCACCTGTTCCCCTCAGCCTGGAATTTATAAGTGACAGGACAGCTCCTGTTCCCCTCAGCCTGGTATCTAATAAATGACAGGACAGCTCCTGTTCCCCTCAGCCTGGTATTTAATAAGTGACAGGACAGCTCCTGTTCACCTCAGCCTGGGATCCAATAAATGACAGGACAGCTCCTGTTCCCCTCAGCCTGGTATCGAACAAGTGACAGGACAGCTCCTGTTCCCCTCAGCCTGATATCTAATAAATGACAGGACAGCTCCTGTTCACCTCAGCCTGGTAGCTAATAACTGACAGGACAGCTCCTGTTCCCCTCAGACTGGTATCTAATAAATGACAGGACAGCTCCTGTTCCCCTCAGCCTGTTATTTAATAAGTGACAGGACAGCTCCTGTTCCCCTCAGCCAGGTATTTAATAAGTGACAGGACAGCTCCTGTTCCCCTCAGCCTGGTATTTAATAAGTGACAGGACAGCTCCTGTCCCCCTCAGACTGGTATCTAATAAATGACAGGACAGCTCGTGTTCCCCTCAGCTTGGTATTTAATAAATGACAGGAGAGCTGCTGTTCCCCTCAGCCTGGTATTTAATAAGTGACAGGACAGCTCCTGTTCCCCTCAGCCTGGTATTTAATAAGTGACAGGACAGCTCCTGTTCCCCTCAGCCTGGTATTTAATAAGTGACAGGACAGCTCCTGTTCCCCTCAGCCTGGTATTTAATAAGTGACAGGACAGCTCCTGTTCCCCTCAGCCTGGTATTTAATAAGTGACAGGACAGCTCCTGTTCCCCTCAGCCTGGTATTTAATAAGTGACAGGACAGCTCCTGTTCCCCTCAGCCTGGTATTTAATAAGTGGCAGGACAGCTCCTGTTCCCCTCAGCCTGGTATCTAATAAGTGACAGGACAGCTCCTGTTCCCCTCAGCCTGGTATCTAATAAGTGACAGGACAGCTCCTGTTCACGTCAGCCTGGTATTTAATAAGTGACAGGACAGCTCCTGTTTCCCTCAGCCTGGTATTTAATAAGTGACAGGACAGCTCCTGTTCCCCTCAGCCTGGTATCTAAATGACAGGACAGCTCCTGTTCACGTCAGCCTGGTATTTAATAAGTGACAGGACAGCTCCTGTTCCCCTCAGCCTGGTATTTAATAAATGACAGGACAGTTCCTGTTCCCCTCAGCCTGCTATCGAATAAATGACAGGACAGCTCCTGTTCCCCTCAGCCTGGTATTTAATAAGTGACAGGACAGCTCCTGTTCCCGTCTGCCTGGTATCTAAATGACAGGTCAGCTCCTGTTCCCCTCAGCCTGGTATTTAATAAGTGACAGGACAGCTCCTGTTCCCCTCAGCCTGGTATCTAAATGACAGGACAGCTCCTGTTCCCCTCAGCCTGGTATTTAATAAGTGACAGGACAGCTCCTGTTCCCCTCAGCCTGGTATTTAATAAGTGACAGGACAGCTCCTGTTCCCCTCAGCCTGGTATTTAATAAGTGACAGGACAGCTCCTGTTCCCCTCAGCCTGGTATTTAATAAGTGACAGGACAGCTCCTGTTCCCCTCAGCCTGGTATTTAATAAGTGACAGGACAGCTCCTGTTCCCCTGAGCCTGGTATTTAATAAGTGACAGGACAGCTCCTGTCCCCCTCAGCCTGGTATCTAATAAATGACAGGACAGCTCGTGTTCCCCTCAGCTTGGTATTTAATAAATGACAGGAGAGCTGCTGTTCCCCTCAGCCTGGTATTTAATAAGTGACAGGACAGCTCCTGTTCCCCTCAGCCTGGTATTTAATAAGTGACAGGACAGCTCCTGTTCCCCTCAGCTTGGTATTTAATAAATGACAGGAGAGCTGCTGTTCCCCTCAGCCTGGTATTCAATAAGTGACAGGACAGCTCCTGTTCCCCTCAGCCTGGTATTTAATAAGTGACAGGACAGCTCCTGTTCCCCTCAGCCTGGTATTTAATAAGTGACAGGACAGCTCCTGTTCCCCTCAGCCTGGTATTTAATAAGTGACAGGACAGCTCCTGTCCCCCTCAGCCTGGTATCTAATAAATGACAGGACAGCTCGTGTTCCCCTCAGCCTGGTATTTAATAAGTGACAGGACAGCTCCTGTTCCCCTCAGCCTGGTATTAAATAAGTGACAGGACAGCTCGTGTTCCCCTCAGCCTGGTATTTAATAAGTGACAGGACAGCTCCTGTTCCCCTCAGCCTGGTATTTAGTAAGTGACAGGACAGCTCCTGTTCCCCTCAGCTTGGTATTTAATAAATGACAGGAGAGCTGCTGTTCCCCTCAGCCTGGTATTCAATAAGTGACAGGACAGCTCCTGTTCCCCTCAGCCTGGAATTAAATAAATGACAGGACAGCTCCTGTTCCCCTCAGCCTGGTATTTAATAAGTGACAGGACAGCTCCTGTTCCCCTCAGCCTGGTATTTAATAAGTGACAGGACAGCTCCTGTCCCCCTCAGCCTGGTATCTAATAAATGACAGGACAGCTCCTGTTCCCCTCAGCCTGGTATTTAATAAATGACAGGAGAGCTGCTGTTCCCCTCAGCCTGGTATTTAATAAGTGACAGGACAGCTCCTGTTCCCCTCAGCCTGGTATTTAATAAGTGACAGGACAGCTCCTGTTCCCCTCAGCTTGGTATTTAATAAATGACAGGAGAGCTGCTGTTCCCCTCAGCCTGGTATTCAATAAGTGACAGGACAGCTCCTGTTCCCCTCAGCCTGGTATTTAATAAGTGACAGGACAGCTCCTGTTCCCCTCAGCTTGGTATTTAATAAATGACAGGAGAGCTGCTGTTCCCCTCAGCCTGGTATTTCATAAGTGACAGGACAGCTCCTGTTCCCCTCAGTCTGGTATTTAATAAGTGACAGGACAGCTCCTGTTCCCCTCAGCCTGGTATTTCATAAGTGACAGGACAGCTCCTGTTCCCCTCAGCCTGGTATTTAATAAGTGACAGGACAGCTCCTGTTCCCCTCAGCCTGGTATTTAATAAGTGACAGGACAGCTCCTGTTCCCCTCAGTCTGGTATTTAATAAATGACAGGACAGCTCCTGTTCCCCTCAGCCTGGTATTTCATAAGTGACAGGACAGCTCCTGTTCCCCTCAGCCTGGTATTTAATAAGTGACAGGACAGCTCCTGTTCCCCTCAGCCTGGTATTTAATAAGTGACAGGACAGCTCCTGTTCCCCTCAGTCTGGTATTTAATAAATGACAGGACAGCTCCTGTTACCCTCAGCCTGGAATTAAATAAATGACAGGACAGCTCCTGTTCCCCTCAGCCTGGTATCTAATAAATGACAGGACAGCTCCTATTGCCCACAGCCTGGTATTTAATAAATGTCAGGACAGCTCCTGTTCCCCTCAGCCTGGTATCTAATAAATGACAGGACAGCTCCTGTTCCCCTCAGCCTGGTATTTAATAAGTGACAGGACAGCTCCTGTTCCCCTCAGCCTGGTATTAAATAAATGACAGGACAGCTCCTGTTCCCCTCAGCCTGGTATTTAATAAGTGACAGGACAGCTCCTGTTACCCTCAGCCTGGTATTAAATAAATGACAGGACAGCTCCTGTTCCCCTCAGTCTGGTATTTAATAAATGACAGGACAGCTCCTGTTCCCCTCAGCCTGGAATTTATAAGTGACAGGACAGCTCCTGTTACCCTCAGCCTGGTATTAAATAAATGACAGGACAGCTCATGTTCCCCTCAGTCTGGTATTTAATAAATGACAGGACAGCTCCTGTTACCCTCAGCCTGGTATTAAATAAATGAAAGGACAGCTCCTGTTCCCCTCAGCCTGGTATCTAATAAATGACAGGACAGCTCCTGTTACCCTCAGCCTGGTATTAAATAAATGACAGGACAGCTCCTGTTACCCTCAGCCTCGTATCTAATAAATGAAAGGACAGCTCTCGTTCCCCTCAGCCTGGTATCTAATAAATGACAGGACAGCTCCTGTTCCCGTCAGCCTGGTATCTAAATGACACGACAGCTCCTCTTCCCCTCAGCATGGTATCTAAATGACAGGACAGTTCCTGTTCCCCTCAGCCTGGTATTTAATAAGTGACAGGACAGCTCCTGTTCCCGTCTGCCTGGTATCTAAATGACAGGACAGCTCCTGTTCCCCTCAGCCTGGTATTTAATAAGTGACAGGACAGCTCCTGTTCCCGTATGCCTGGTATCTAAATGACAGGACAGCTCCTGTTCCCCTCAGCCTGGTATCTAATAAATGACAGGACAGCTCCTGTTCCCCTCAGCCTGGTATCTAATAAATGAAAGGACAGCTCTCGTTCCCCTCAGCCTGGTATCTAATAAATGACAGGACAGCTCCTGTTCCCGTCAGCCTGGTATCTAAATGACACGACAGCTCCTCTTCCCCTCAGCATGGTATCTAAATGACAGGACAGTTCCTGTTCCCCTCAGCCTGGTATTTAATAAGTGACAGGACAGCTCCTGTTCCCGTCTGCCTGGTATCTAAATGACAGGACAGCTCCTGTTCCCCTCAGCCTGGTATTTAATAAATGAAAGGACAGCTCTCGTTCCCCTCAGCCTGGTATCTAATAAATGACAGGACAGCTCCTGTTCCCGTCAGCCTGGTATCTAAATGACACGACAGCTCCTCTTCCCCTCAGCATGGTATCTAAATGACAGGACAGTTCCTGTTCCCCTCAGCCTGGTATTTAATAAGTGACAGGACAGCTCCTGTTCCCGTCTGCCTGGTATCTAAATGACAGGACAGCTCCTGTTCCCCTCAGCCTGGTATTTAATAAGTGACAGGACAGCTCCTGTTCCCGTATGCCTGGTATCTAAATGACAGGACAGCTCCTGTTCCCCTCAGCCTGGTATCTAATAAATGACAGGACAGCTCCTGTTCCCCTCAGCCTGGTATCTAATAAATGACAGGACAGCTCCTGTTACCCTCAGCCTGGTATTAAATAAATGACAGGACAGCTCCTGTTCCCCTCAGCCTGCTATCTAATAAATGACAGGACAGCTCCTGTTCCCCTCAGCCTGGTATTTAATAAGTGACAGGACAGCTCCTGTTCCCGTCTGCCTGGTATCTAAATGACAGGACAGCTCCTGTTCCCCTCAGCCTGGTATCTAATAAATGACAGGACAGCTCCTGTTCCCCTCAGCCTGCTATCTAATAAGTGACAGGACAGCTCCTGTTCCCGTCAGCCTGGTATCTAATAAGTGACAGGACAGCTCCTGTTCCCGTCTGCCTGGTATCTAAATGACAGGACAGCTCCTGTTCCCCTCAGCCTGGTATCTAAATGACAGGACAGCTCCTGTTCCCCTCAGCCTGCTATCTAATAAATGACAGGACAGCTCCTGTTCCCCTCAGCCTGGTATTTAATAAGTGACAGGACAGCTCCTGTTCCCGTCTGCCTGGTATCTAAATGACAGGGCAGTTCCTGTTCCCCTCAGCCTGGTATTTAATAAGTGACAGGACAGCTCCTGTTCCCCTCAGCCTGGTATCTAAATGACAGGGCAGTTCCTGTTCCCCTCAGCCTGGTATTTAATAAGTGACAGGACAGCTCTTGTTCCCGTCTGCCCGGTATCTAAATGACAGGACAGCTCCTGTTACCCTCAGCCTGGTATTAAATAAATGACAGGACAGCTCCTGTTCCCCTCAGCCTGGTATTTAATAAATGACAGGACAGCTCCTGTTCACCTCAGCCTGGTATTTAATAAATGACAGGACAGCTCCTGTTCACCTCAGCCTGGTATTTAATAAATGACAGGACAGCTCCTGTTCCCCTCAGCCTGGTATTTAATAAGTGACAGGACAGCTCCTGTTCCCGTCTGCCTGGTATCTAAATGACAGGACAGTTACTGTTCCCCTCAGCCTGGTATTTAATAAGTGACAGGACAGCTCTTGTTCCCGTCTGCCCGGTATCTAAATGACAGGACAGCTCCTGTTCCCCTCAGCCTGGTATCTAATAAATGACAGGACAGCTCCTGTTCCCCTCAGCCTGGTATCTAATAAATGACAGGACAGCTCCTGTTACCCTCAGCCTGGTATTAAATAAATGACAGGACAGCTCCTGTTCCCCTCAGCCTGCTATCTAATAAATGACAGGACAGCTCCTGTTCCCCTCAGCCTGCTATCTAATAAATGACAGGACAGCTCCTGTTACCCTCAGCCTGGTATTAAATAAATGACAGGACAGCTCCTGTTCGCCTCAGCCTGGTATTTAATAAGTGACAGGACAGCTCCTGTTCCCCTCAGCCTGGTATTTAATAAGTGACAGGACAGCTCCTGTTCCCCTCAGCCTGGTATCTAATAAATGACAGGACAGCTCCTGTTCCCGTCAGCCTGGTATTTAATAAGTGACAGGACAGCTCCTGTTCCCCTCAGCCTGGTATCTAAATGACAGGACTGCTCCTGTTCCCCTCAGCCTGGCATCTAATAAGTGACAGGACAGCTCCTGTTCCCCTCAGCCTGGTATTTAATAAATGACAGGACAGCTCCTGTTCCCCTCAGCCTGGTATTTAATCAATGACAGGACAGCTCCTGTTCCCCTCAGCCTGGTATTTAATAAGTGACAGGACAGCTCCTGTTCCCCTCAGCCTGGTATTTAATAAGTGACAGGACAGCTCCTGTTCCCCTCAGCCTGGTATGTAATAAGTGACAGGACAGCTCCTGTTCACCTCAGCCTGGGATCCAATAAATGACAGGACAGCTCCTGTTCCCCTCAGCCTTGTATCGAAGAAGTGACAGGACAGCTCCTGTTCCCCTCAGTCTGATATCTAATAAATGACAGGACAGCTCCTGTTCCCCTCAGCCTGGTATTTAATAAGTGACAGGACGGCTCCTGTTCCCCTCAGCCTGGTATTTAATAAGTGACAGGACAGCTCCTGTTCCCCTCAGCCTGGTATTTAATAAGTGACAGGACAGCTCCTGTCCCCCTCAGCCTGGTATCTAATAAATGACAGGACAGCTCGTGTTCCCCTCAGCTTGGTATTTAATAAATGACAGGAGAGCTGCTGTTCCCCTCAGCCTGGTATTTAATAAGTGACAGGACAGCTCCTGTTCCCCTCAGCCTGGTATTTCATAAGTGACAGGACAGCTCCTGTTCCCCTCAGCTTGGTATTTAATAAATGACAGGAGAGCTGCTGTTCCCCTCAGCCTGGTATTTAATAAGTGACAGGACAGCTCCTGTTCCCCTCAGCCTGGTATTTCATAAGTGACAGGACAGCTCCTGTTCCCCTCAGCTTGGTATTTAATAAATGACAGGAGAGCTGCTGTTCCCCTCAGCCTGGTATTTAATAAGTGACAGGACAGCTCCTGTTCCCCTCAGCCTGGTATTAAATAAATGACAGGACAGCTCCTGTTCCCCTCTGCCTGGAATTTATAAGTGACAGGACAGCTCCTGTTACCCTCAGCCTGGTATTAAATAAATGACAGGACAGCTCCTGTTCCCCTCAGCCTGGTATCTAATAAATGACAGGACAGCTCCTATTGCCCACAGCCTGGTATTTAATAAATGTCAGGACAGCTCCTGTTCCCCTCAGCCTGGTATTAAATAAATGACAGGACAGCTCCTGTTCCCCTCTGCCTGGAATTTATAAGTGACAGGACAGCTCCTGTTACCCTCAGCCTGGTATTAAATAAATGACAGGACAGCTCCTGTTCCCCTCTGCCTGGAATTTATAAGTGACAGGACAGCTCCTGTTACCCTCAGCCTGGTATTAAATAAATGACAGGACAGCTCCTGTTCCCCTCAGCCTGGTATCTAATAAATGACAGGACAGCTCCTATTGCCCACAGCCTGGTATTTAATAAATGTCAGGACAGCTCCTGTTCCCCTCAGCCTGGTATCTAATAAATGACAGGACAGCTCCTGTTCCCCTCAGCCTGGTATTTAATAAGTGACAGGACAGCTCCTGTTCCCCTCAGCCTGGTATTAAATAAATGACAGGACAGCTCCTTTTCCCCTCAGTCTGGTATTTAATAAATGACAGGACAGCTCCTGTTCCCCTCAGCCTGGTATTAAATAAATGACAGGACAGCTGCTGTTACCCTCAGCCTGGTATTAAATAAATGACAGGACAGCTGCTGTTACCCTCAGCCTGGTATTAAATAAATGACAGGACAGCTGCTGTTACCCTCAGCCTGGTATTAAATAAATGACAGGACAGCTGCTGTTACCCTCAGCCTGGTATTAAATAAATGACAGGACAGCTGCTGTTACCCTCAGCCTGGTATTAAATAAATGACAGGACAGCTGCTGTTACCCTCAGCCTGGTATTAAATAAATGACAGGACAGCTCCTGTTACCCTCAGCCTGGTATCTAATAAATGACAGGACAGCTCCTGTTACCCTCAGACTGGTATTAAATAAATGACAGGACAGCTCTCGTTCCCCTCAGCCTGGTATCTAATAAATGACAGGACAGCTCCTGTTCCCCTCAGCCTGGTATCTAATAAATGACAGGACAGCTCCTGTTACCCTCAGACTGGTATTAAATAAATGACAGGACAGCTCTCGTTCCCCTCAGCCTGGTATCTAATAAATGACAGGACAGCTCCTCTTCCCCTCAGCATGGTATCTAAATGACAGAACAGTTCCTGTTCCCCTCAGCCTGGTATCTAAATGACAGGGCAGTTCCTGTTCCCCTCTGCCTGGTATTTAATAAGTGACAGGACAGCTCCTGTTCCCCTCAGCCTGCTATCTAATCAATGACAGGACAGCTCCTGTTCCCGTCAGCCTGGTATTTAATAAGTGACAGGACAGCTGCTGTTCCCCTCAGCCTGGTATTCAATAAGTGACAGGACAGCTCCTGTTCCCCTCAGCCTTGTATCTAATAAATGACAGGACAGCTCCTGTTCCCCTCAGCCTGGTATCTAATAAATGACAGGACAGTTCCTGTTCCCCTCAGCCTGGTATTTAATAAGTGACAGGACAGTTCCTGTTCCCCTCAGCCTGGTATCTAATAAATGACAGGACAGTTCCTGTTCCCCTCAGCCTGGTATCTAATAAATGACAGGACAGTTCCTGTTCCCCTCAGCCTTGTATCTAATAAATGACAGGACAGCTCCTGTTCCCCTCAGCCTGGTATCTAATAAATGACAGGACAGTTCCTGTTCCCCTCAGCCTGGTATTTAATAAGTGACAGGACAGCTCCTGTTCCCCTCAGCCTGGTATCTAATAAATGACAGGACAGTTCCTGTTCCCCTCAGCCTGGTATCTAATAAATGACAGGACAGTTCCTGTTCCCCTCAGCCTGGTATCTAATAAGTGACAGGACAGCTCCTGTTCCCCTCAGCCTGGTATCTAAATGACAGGACAGCTCCTGTTCCCCTCAGCCCGGTATTTAATAAATAACAGGACAGCTCCTGTTCCCGTCAGCTTGGTATCTAAATGACAGGACAGCTCCTGTTCCCCTCAGCCTGGTATTTAATAAATGACAGGACAGCTCCTGTTCCCGTCAGCTTGGTATCTAAATGACACGACAACTCCTGTTCCCCTCAGCATGGTATCTAAATGACAGGACAGTTCCTGTTCCCCTCAGCCTGGTATTTTATAAATGACAGGACAGCTCCTGTTCCCCTCAGCCTGGTATCTAATAAATGACAGGACAGCTCCTGTTCCCCTCAGCCTGGTATTTAATAAGTGACAGGACAGCTCCTGTTCCCCTCAGCCTGGTATTAAATAAATGACAGGACAGCTCCTGTTCCCCTCAGCCTGGTATTTAATAAGTGACAAGACAGCTCCTGTTCCCCTCAGCCTGGTATTTAATAAGGGACAGGACAGCTCCTGTTCCCGTCTGCCTGGTATCTAAATGACAGGACAGTTCCTGTTCCCCTCAGCCTGGTATTTTATAAATGACAGGACAGCTCCTGTTCCCCTCAGCCTGGTATCTAATAAATGACAGGACAGCTCCTGTTCCCCTCAGCCTGGTATTTAATAAGTGACAGGACAGCTCCTGTTCCCCTCAGCCTGGTATTAAATAAATGACAGGACAGCTCCTGTTCCCGTCAGCTTGGTATCTAAATGACACGACAGCTCCTGTTCCCCTCAGCCTGGTATTTAATAAATGACAGGACAGCTCCTGTTCCCGTCAGCTTGGTATCTAAATGACAGGACAGTTCCTGTTCCCCTCAGCCTGGTATTTTATAAATGACACGACAACTCCTGTTCCCCTCAGCATGGTATCTAAATGACACGACAGCTCCTGTTCCCCTCAGCCTGGTATTTTATAAATGACAGGACAGCTCCTGTTCCCCTCAGCCTGGTATCTAATAAATGACAGGACAGCTCCTGTTCCCCTCAGCCTGGTATTTAATAAGTGACAGGACAGCTCCTGTTCCCCTCAGCCTGGTATCTAATAAATGACAGGACAGCTCCTGTTCCCCTCAGCCTGGTATTAAATAAATGACAGGACAGCTCCTGTTCCCCTCAGCCTGGTATTTAATAAGTGACAAGACAGCTCCTGTTCCCCTCAGCCTGCTATCTAATAAATGACAGGACAGCTCCTGTTCCCCTCAGCCTGGTATTTAATAAGGGACAGGACAGCTCCTGTTCCCCTCAGCCTGGTATCTAAATGACAGGACAGCTGCTGTTCCCGTCAGCCTGGTATCTAATAAATGACAGGACAGCTCCTGTTCCCCTCAGCCTGGTATCTAATAAGTGACAAAACAGCTCCTGTTCCCATCAGCCTGGTATCTAATAAATGACAGGACAGCTCCTGTTCCCCTCAGCCTGGTATCGAATAAATGTCAGGACAGCTCCTGTTCCCCTCAGCCTGGTATCTAATAAATGTCAGGACAGCTCCTGTTCCCCTCAGCCTGGTATCTAATAAAGGACAGGACAGCTCCTGTTCCCCTCAGCCTGGTATCTAATAAATGACAGGACAGCTCCTGTTCACCTCAGCCTGGTATCTAATAAATGACAGGACAGCTCCTGTTCCCGTCAGCCTGGTATCTAATAAATGACCGGACAGCTCCTGTTCCCGTCAGCCTGGTATTTAATAAGTGACAGGACAGCTCCTGTTCCCGTCAGCCTGGTATTTAATAAGTGACAGGACAGCTCCTGTTCCCGTCTGCCTGGTATCTAAATGACAGGACAGCTCCTGTTCCCCTCAGCCTGGTATCTAATAAGTGACAGGACAGCTCCTGTTCCCGTCAGCCTGGTATTTAATAAGTGACAGGACAGCTCCTGTTCCCGTCTGCCTGGTATCTAAATGACAGGACAGCTCCTGTTCCCCTCAGCCTGGTATCTAATAAATGACAGGACAGCTCCTGTTCCCCACAGCCTGGTATCTAATAAATGACAGGACAGCTCCTGTTCCCCTCAGCCTGGTATTTAATAAGTGACAGGACAGCTCCTGTTCCCCTCAGCCTGGTATGTAATAAATGACAGGACAGCTCCTGTTCCCCTCAGCCTGGTATTTAATAAATGACAGGACAGCTCCTGTTCACCTCAGCCTGGTATTTAATAAGTGACAGGACAGCTCCTGTTCCCCTCAGCCTGGTATTAAATAAATGACAGGACAGCTCCTGTTCCCCTCTGCCTGGAATTTATAAGTGACAGGACAGCTCTTGTTACGCTCAGCCTGGTATTAAATAAATGACAGGACAGCTCATGTTCCCCTCAGCCTGGTATTTAATAAGTGACAGGCCAGCTCCTGTTCCCCTCAGCCTGGAATTTATAAGTGACAGGACAGCTCCTGTTCCCCTCAGCCTGGAATTTATAAGTGACAGGACAGCTCCTGTTCCCCTCAGCCCGTTATTTAATAAATAACAGGACAGCTCCTGTTCCCCTCAGCCTGGTATTTAATAAGTGACAGGACAGCTCCTGTTCCCCTCAGCCTGGTATTTTATAAATGACAGGACAGCTCCTGTTCCCCTCAGCCTGGTATCTAATAAATGACAGGACAGCTCCTGTTCCCCTCAGCCTGGTATTTAATAAGTGACAGGACAGCTCCTGTTCCCCTCAGCCTGGTATCTAATAAATGACAGGACAGCTCCTGTTACCCTCAGCCTGGTATTTAATAAGTGACAGGACAGCTCCTGTTCCCCTCAGCCTGGTATCTAATAAATGACAGGACAGCTCCTGTTACCCTCAGCCTGGTATCTAATAAATGACAGGCCAGCTCCTGTTCCCCTCAGCCTGGTATCTAATAAATGACAGGACAGCTCCTGTTCCCCTCAGCCTGGAATTTATAAGTGACAGGACAGCTCCTGTTCCCCTCAGCCTGGAATTTATAAGTGACAGGACAGCTCCTGTTACCCTCAGCCTGGTATCTAATAAATGACAGGACAGCTCCTGTTACCCTCAGCCTGGTATCTAATAAATGACAGGACAGCTCCTGTTCCCCTCAGCCCGGTATTTAATAAATAACAGGACAGCTCCTGTTCCCCTCAGCCTGGTATTTAATAAGTGACAGGACAGCTCCTGTTCCCCTCAGCCTGGTATTTTATAAATGACAGGACAGCTCCTGTTCCCCTCAGCCTGGTATCTAATAAATGACAGGACAGCTCCTGTTCCCCTCAGCCTGGTATTTAATAAGTGACAGGACAGCTCCTGTTCCCCTCAGCCTGGTATCTAATAAATGACAGGACAGCTCCTGTTCCCCTCAGCCTGGTATTTAATAAGTGACAGGACAGCTCCTGTTCCCCTCAGCCTGGAATTTATAAGTGACAGGACAGCTCCTGTTCCCCTCAGCCCGGTATTTAATAAATAACAGGACAGCTCCTGTTCCCCTCAGCCTGGTATTTAATAAGTGACAGGACAGCTCCTGTTCCCCTCAGCCTGGTATTTTATAAATGACAGGACAGCTCCTGTTCCCCTCAGCCTGGTATCTAATAAATGACAGGACAGCTCCTGTTCCCCTCAGCCTGGTATCTAATAAATGACAGGACAGCTCCTGTTCCCCTCAGCCTGGTATCTAATAAATGACAGGACAGCTCCTGTTCCCCTCTGCCTGGAATTTATAAGTGACAGGACAGCTCTTGTTACCCTCAGCCTGGTATTAAATAAATGACAGGACAGCTCCTGTTCCCCTCAGTCTGGTATTTAATAAGTGACAGGACAGCTCCTGTTCCCCTCAGCCTGGAATTTATAAGTGACAGGACAGCTCCTGTTCCCCTCAGCCCGGTATTTAATAAATAACAGGACAGCTCCTGTTCCCCTCAGCCTGGTATTTAATAAGTGACAGGACAGCTCCTGTTCCCCTCAGCCTGTTATCTAATAAATGACAGGACAGCTCCTGTTCCCCTCAGCCTGGTATTTAATTAATGACAGGACAGCTCCTGTTCCCCTCAGCCTGGTATCTAATAAATGACAGGACAGCTCCTGTTCCCCTCAGCCTGGTATTAAATAAATGACAGGACAGCTCCTGTTCCCCTCTGCCTGGAATTTATAAGTGACAGGACAGCTCTTGTTACCCTCAGCCTGGTATTAAATAAATGACAGGACAGCTCCTGTTCCCCTCAGTCTGGTATTTAATAAGTGACAGGACAGCTCCTGTTCCCCTCAGCCTGGAATTTATAAGTGACAGGACAGCTCCTGTTCCCCTCAGCCCGGTATTTAATAAATAACAGGACAGCTCCTGTTCCCCTCAGCCTGGTATTTAATAAGTGACAGGACAGCTCCTGTTCCCCTCAGCCTGTTATCTAATAAATGACAGGACAGCTCCTGTTCCCTTCAGCCTGGTATTTAATAAGTGACAGGACAGCTCCTGTTCCCCTCAGCCTGTTATCTAATAAATGACAGGACAGCTCCTGTTCCCCTCAGCCTGGTATTTAATAAGTGACAGGACAGCTCCTGTTCCCCTCAGCCTGGTATTAAATAAATGACAGGACAGCTCCTGTTCCCCTCAGCCTGGTATTTAATAAATGACAGGACAGTTCCTGTTCCCCTCAGCCTGCTATCTAATAAATGACAGGACAGTTCCTGTTCCCCTCAGCCTGGTATTTAATAAATGACAGGACAGTTCCTGTTCCCCTCAGCCTGGTATTTAATAAGTGACAGGACAGCTCCTGTTCCCCTCAGCCTGGTATTTAATAAATGACAGGACAGCTCCTGTTCCCCTCAGCCTGCTATCTAATAAATGACAGGACAGCTCCTGTTCCCCTCAGCCTGGTATTTAATAAATGACAGGACAGCTCCTGTTCCCCTCAGCCTGGTATTTAATAAGTGACAGGACAGCTCCTGTTCCCGTCTGCCTGGTATCTAAATGACAGGACAGCTCCTGTTCCCCTCAGCCTGGTATCTAAATGACAGGGCAGTTCCTGTTCCCCTCAGCCTGGTATTTAATAAGTGACAGGACAGCTCCAGTTCCCCTCAGCCTGCTATCTAATAAATGACAGGACAGCTCCTGTTCCCCTCAGCCTGCTATCTAATAAGTGACAGGACAGCTCCTGTTCCCGTCAGCCTGGTATTTAATAAGTGACAGGACAGCTCCTGTTCCCGTCTGCCTGGTATCTAAATGACAGGACAGCTCCTGTTCCCCTCAGCCTGGTATCTAATAAGTGACAGGACAGCTCCTGTTCCCCTCAGCCTGGTATCAAATAAGTGACAGGACAGCTCCTGTTCCCCTCAGCCTGGTATCAAATAAGTGACAGGACAGCTCCTGTTCCCCTCAGCCTGGTATTTAATAAGTGACAGGACAGCTCCTGTTCCCCTCAGCCTGGTATTTAATAAGTGACAGGACAGCTCCTGTTCCCCTCAGCCTGGTATCAAATAAGTGACAGGACAGCTCCTGTTCCCCTCAGCCTGGTATTTAATAAATGACAGGACAGCTCCTGTTCCCCTCAGCCTGGTATTAAATAAATGACAGGACAGCTCCTGTTCCCCTCAGCCTGGTATTAAATAAATGACAGGACAGCTCCTGTTCCCCTCAGCCTGGTATTAAATAAGTGACAGGACAGCTCCTGTTCCCCTCAGCCTGGTATTTAATATGTGACAGGACAGCTCCTGTTCCCCTCAGCCTGGTATCTAACAAATGACAGGACAGCTCCTGTTCCCCTCAGCCTGGTATTTAATAAGTGACAGGACAGCTCCTGTTCCCCTCAGCCTGGTATTTAATAAGTGACAGGACAGCTCCTGTTCCCCTCAGCCTGGTATCTAATAAATGACAGGACAGCTCCTGTTCCCATCAGCCTGGTATTTAATAAGTGACAGGACAGCTCCTGTTCCCCTCAGCCTGGTATTTAATAAGTGACAGGACAGCTCCTGTTCCCCTCAGCCTGGTATCTAATAAATGACAGGACAGCTCCTATTCCCCTCAGCCTGGTATCTAATAAATGACAGGACAGCTCCTGTTCCCCTCAGACTGGTATCTAATAAATGACAGGACAGCTCCTGTTCACCTCAGCCTGGTATCTAATAAATGACAGGACAGCTCCTGTTCCCGTCAGCCTGGTATCTAATAAATGACCGGACAGCTCCTATTCCCCTCAGCCTGGTATCTAATAAATGACAGGACAGTTCCTGTTCCCCTCAGCCTGGTATTTAATAAGTGACAGGACAGCTCCTGTTCCCCTCAGCCTGGTATCTAAATGACAGGACAGCTCCTGTTCCCCTCAGCCTGGTATCTAATAAATGACAGGACAGCTCCTGTTCCCCTCAGCCTGGTATTTAATAAGTGACAAGACAGCTCCTGTTCCCCTCAGCCTGCTATCTAATAAATGACAGGACAGCTCCTGTTCCCCTCAGCCTGGTATTTAATAAGGGACAGGACAGCTCCTGTTCCCGTCTGCCTGGTATCTAAATGACAGGACAGCTCCTGTTCCCCTCAGCCTGGTATTTAATAAGGGACAGGACAGCTCCTGTTCCCGTCTGCCTGGTATCTAAATGACAGGACAGCTCCTGTTCCCCTCAGCCTGGTATTTAATAAATGACAGGACAGCTCCTGTTCCCCTCAGCCTGGTATTTAATAAGGGACAGGACAGCTCCTGTTCCCCTCAGCCTGGTATCTAAATGACAGGACAGCTGCTGTTCCTCTCAGCCTGGTATCTAAATTACAGGACAGCTCCTGTTCCCGTCAGCCTGGTATCTAATAAATGACAGGACAGCTCCTGTTCCCCTCAGCCTGGTATCTAATAAGTGACAAAACAGCTCCTGTTCCCATCAGCCTGGTATCTAATAAATGACAGGACAGCTCCTGTTCCCCTCAGCCTGGTATCGAATAAATGTCAGGACAGCTCCTGTTCCCCTCAGCCTGGTATCTAATAAAGGACAGGACAGCTCCTATTCCCCTCAGCCTGGTATCTAATAAATGACAGGACAGCTCCTGTTCCCCTCAGCCTGGTATCTAATAAATGACAGGACAGCTCCTGTTCACCTCAGCCTGGTATCTAATAAATGACAGGACAGCTCCTGTTCCCCTCAGCCTGGTATCTAATAAATGTCAGGACAGCTCCTGTTCCCCTCAGCCTGGTATCTAATAAAGGACAGGACAGCTCCTATTCCCCTCAGTCTGGTATCTAATAAATGACAGGACAGCTCCTGTTCCCCTCAGCCTGGTATCTAATAAATGACAGGACAGCTCCTGTTCCCGTCAGCCTGGTATCTAATAAATGACCGGACAGCTCCTGTTCCCTTCAGCCTGGTATCTAATAAATGACAGGACAGCTCCTGTTCCCCTCAGCCTGGTATCTAATAAATGACAGGACAGCTCCTGTTCCCGTCAGCCTGGTATTTAATAAGTGACAGGACAGCTCCTGTTCCCCTCAGCCTGGTATCTAATAAATGACAGGACAGCTCCTGTTCCCCTCAGCCTGGTATCTAATAAATGACAGGACAGCTCCTGTTCCCCTCAGCCTGGTATTTAATAAGTGACAGGACAGCTCCTGTTCCCGTCTGCCTGGTATCTAAATGACAGGACAGCTCCTGTTCCCCTCAGCCTGGTATCTAATAAGTGACAGGACAGCTCCTGTTCCCGTCTGCCTGGTATCTAAATGACAGGACAGCTCCTGTTCCCCTCAGCCTGGTATCTAATAAATGACAGGACAGCTCCTGTTCCCCTCAGCCTGGTATCTAATAAATGACAGGACAGCTCCTGTTCCCGTCAGCCTGGTATTTAATAAGTGACAGGACAGCTCCTGTTCCCGTCTGCCTGGTATCTAAATGACAGGACAGCTCCTGTTCCCCTCAGCCTGGTATCTAATAAATGACAGGACAGCTCCTGTTCCCCTCAGCCTGGTATCTAATAAATGTCAGGACAGCTCCTGTTCCCGTCAGCCTGGTATTTAATAAGTGACAGGACAGCTCCTGTTCCCCTCAGCCTGGTATTTAATAAGTGACAGGACAGCTCCTGTTCCCCTCAGCCTGGTATCTAATAAATGACAGGACAGCTCCTATTCCCCTCAGCCTGGTATCTAATAAATGACAGGACAGCTCCTGTTCCCCTCAGACTGGTATCTAATAAATGACAGGACAGCTCCTGTTCACCTCAGCCTGGTATCTAATAAATGACAGGACAGCTCCTGTTCCCGTCAGCCTGGTATCTAATAAATGACCGGACAGCTCCTATTCCCCTCAGCCTGGTATCTAATAAATGACAGGACAGTTCCTGTTCCCCTCAGCCTGGTATTTAATAAGTGACAGGACAGCTCCTGTTCCCCTCAGCCTGGTATCTAAATGACAGGACAGCTCCTGTTCCCCTCAGCCTGGTATCTAATAAATGACAGGACAGCTCCTGTTCCCCTCAGCCTGGTATTTAATAAGTGACAAGACAGCTCCTGTTCCCCTCAGCCTGCTATCTAATAAATGACAGGACAGCTCCTGTTCCCCTCAGCCTGGTATTTAATAAGGGACAGGACAGCTCCTGTTCCCGTCTGCCTGGTATCTAAATGACAGGACAGCTCCTGTTCCCCTCAGCCTGGTATTTAATAAGGGACAGGACAGCTCCTGTTCCCGTCTGCCTGGTATCTAAATGACAGGACAGCTCCTGTTCCCCTCAGCCTGGTATTTAATAAATGACAGGACAGCTCCTGTTCCCCTCAGCCTGGTATTTAATAAGGGACAGGACAGCTCCTGTTCCCCTCAGCCTGGTATCTAAATGACAGGACAGCTGCTGTTCCTCTCAGCCTGGTATCTAAATTACAGGACAGCTCCTGTTCCCGTCAGCCTGGTATCTAATAAATGACAGGACAGCTCCTGTTCCCCTCAGCCTGGTATCTAATAAGTGACAAAACAGCTCCTGTTCCCATCAGCCTGGTATCTAATAAATGACAGGACAGCTCCTGTTCCCCTCAGCCTGGTATCGAATAAATGTCAGGACAGCTCCTGTTCCCCTCAGCCTGGTATCTAATAAAGGACAGGACAGCTCCTATTCCCCTCAGCCTGGTATCTAATAAATGACAGGACAGCTCCTGTTCCCCTCAGCCTGGTATCTAATAAATGACAGGACAGCTCCTGTTCACCTCAGCCTGGTATCTAATAAATGACAGGACAGCTCCTGTTCCCCTCAGCCTGGTATCTAATAAATGTCAGGACAGCTCCTGTTCCCCTCAGCCTGGTATCTAATAAAGGACAGGACAGCTCCTATTCCCCTCAGCCTGGTATCTAATAAATGACAGGACAGCTCCTGTTCCCCTCAGCCTGGTATCTAATAAATGACAGGACAGCTCCTGTTCCCGTCAGCCTGGTATCTAATAAATGACCGGACAGCTCCTGTTCCCTTCAGCCTGGTATCTAATAAATGACAGGACAGCTCCTGTTCCCCTCAGCCTGGTATCTAATAAATGACAGGACAGCTCCTGTTCCCGTCAGCCTGGTATTTAATAAGTGACAGGACAGCTCCTGTTCCCCTCAGCCTGGTATCTAATAAATGACAGGACAGCTCCTGTTCCCCTCAGCCTGGTATCTAATAAATGACAGGACAGCTCCTGTTCCCCTCAGCCTGGTATTTAATAAGTGACAGGACAGCTCCTGTTCCCGTCTGCCTGGTATCTAAATGACAGGACAGCTCCTGTTCCCCTCAGCCTGGTATCTAATAAGTGACAGGACAGCTCCTGTTCCCGTCTGCCTGGTATCTAAATGACAGGACAGCTCCTGTTCCCCTCAGCCTGGTATCTAATAAATGACAGGACAGCTCCTGTTCCCCTCAGCCTGGTATCTAATAAATGACAGGACAGCTCCTGTTCCCGTCAGCCTGGTATTTAATAAGTGACAGGACAGCTCCTGTTCCCGTCTGCCTGGTATCTAAATGACAGGACAGCTCCTGTTCCCCTCAGCCTGGTATCTAATAAATGACAGGACAGCTCCTGTTCCCCTCAGCCTGGTATCTAATAAATGTCAGGACAGCTCCTGTTCCCGTCAGCCTGGTATTTAATAAGTGACAGGACAGCTCCTGTTCCCGTCTGCCTGGTATCTAAATGACAGGACAGCTCCTGTTCCCCTCAGCCTGGTATCTAATAAATGACAGGACAGCTCCTGTTCCCCTCAGCCTGGTATCTAATAAGTGACAGGACAGCTCCTGTTCCCCTCAGCCTGGTATCTAATAAAGGACAGGACAGCTCCTATTCCCCTCAGCCTGGTATCTAATAAATGACAGGACAGCTCCTGTTCCCCTCAGCCTGGTATCTAATAAATGTCAGGACAGCTCCTGTTCCCCTCAGCCTGGTATCTAATAAATGACAGGACAGCTCCTGTTCCCCTCAGCCTGGTATCTAATAAATGTCAGGACAGCTCCTGTTCCCCTCAGCCTGGTATCTAATAAATGACAGGACAGCTCCTGTTCCCCTCAGCCTGGTATCTAATAAATGACAGGACAGCTCCTGTTCCCCTCAGCCTGGTATCTAATAAATGTCAGGACAGCTCCTGTTCCCCTCAGCCTGGTATTTAATAAATGACAGGACAGCTCCTGTTCCCCTCAGCCTGGTATCTAATAAATGACAGGACAGCTCCTGTTCCCCTCAGCCTGGTATCTAATAAATGTCAGGACAGCTCCTGTTCCCCTCAGCCTGGTATTTAATAAATGACAGGACAGCTCCTGTTCCCCTCAGCCTGGTATCTAATAAATGACAGGACAGCTCCTGTTCCCCTCAGCCTGGTATTTAATAAATGACAGGACAGCTCCTGTTCCCCTCAGCCTGGTATTTAATAAGTGACAGGACAGCTCCTGTTCCCCTCAGCCTGGTATGTAATAAATGACAGGACAGCTCCTGTTCCCGTCAGCTTGGTATCTAAATGACACGACAACTCCTGTTCCCCTCAGCATGGTATCTAAATGACAGGACAGTTCCTGTTCCCGTCAGCTTGGTATTTTATAATTGTCAGGACAGCTCCTGTTCCCCTCAGCCTGGTATTAAATAAATGACAGGACAGCTCCTGTTCCCCTCAGTCTGGTATTTAATAAGTGACAGGACAGCTCCTGTTCCCCTCAGCCTGGTATTTAATAAGAGACAGGACAGCTCCTGTTCCCCTCAGCCTGGTATTAAATAAATGACAGGACAGCTCCTGTTCCCCTCAGTCTGGTATTTAATAAATGACAGGACAGCTCCTGTTCCCGTCAGCTTGGTATCTAAATGACACGACAACTCCTGTTCCCCTCAGCATGGTATCTAAATGACAGGACAGCTCCTGTTCCCCTCAGCCTGGAATTTATAAGTGACAGGACAGCTCCTGTTCCCCTCAGCCTGGTATTAAATAAATGACAGGACAGCTCCTGTTCCCCTCTGCCTGGAATTTATAAGTGACAGGACAGCTCCTGTTCCCCTCAGCCTGGAATTTATAAGTGACAGGACAGCTCCTGTTCCCCTCAGCCCGGTATTTAATAAATAACAGGACAGCTCATGTTCCCCTCAGCCTGGAATTTATAAGTGACAGGACAGCTCCTGTTCCCCTCAGCCCGGTATTTAATAAATAACAGGACAGCTCCTGTTCCCCTCAGCCTGGAATTTATAAGTGACAGGACAGCTCCTGTTCCCCTCAGTCTGGTATTTAATAAGTGACAGGACAGCTCCTGTTCCCCTCAGCCTGGAATTTATAAGTGACAGGACAGCTCCTGTTCCCCACAGCCTGGTATTTAATAATTGTCAGGACAGCTCCTGTTCCCCTCAGCCTGTTATCTAATAAATGACAGGACAGCTCCTGTTCCCCTCAGCCTGGTATCTAAATGACAGGACAGCTCCTGTTCCCGTCAGCTTGGTATCTAAATGACACGACAGCTCCTGTTCCCCTCAGCCTGGTATTTAATAAATGACAGGACAGCTCCTGTTCCCCTCAGCCTGCTATCTAATAAATGACAGGACAGCTCCTGTTCCCCTCAGCCTGGTATCTAAATGACAGGACAGCTCCTGTTCCCGTCAGCATGGTATCTAAATGACAGGACAGTTCCTGTTCCCCTCAGCCTGGTATTTAATAAATGACAGGACAGCTCCTGTTCCCCTCAGCCTGCTATCTAATAAATGACAGGACAGCTCCTGTTCCCCTCAGCCTGGTATTTAATAAGTGACAGGACAGCTCCTGTTCCCGTCTGCCTGGTATCTAAATGACAGGGCAGTACCTGTTCCCCTCAGCCTGGTATTTAATAAGTGACAGGACAGCTCCTGTTCCCCTCAGCCTGGTATTTAATAAGTGACAGGACAGCTCCTGTTCCCGTCTGCCTGGTATCTAAATGACAGGACAGTTCCTGTTCCCCTCAGCCTGGTATTTAATAAATGACAGGACAGCTCCTGTTCCCCTCAGCCTGGTATTTAATAAGTGACAGGACAGCTCCTGTTCCCCTCAGCCTGGTATTTAATAAGTGACAGGACAGCTCCTGTTCCCGTCTGCCTGGTATCTAAATGACAGGACAGTTCCTGTTCCCCTCAGCCTGGTATTTAATAAGTGACAGGACAGCTCCTGTTCCCGTCTGCCTGGTATCTAAATGACAGGACAGTTCCTGTTCCCCTCAGCCTGGTATTTAATAAATGACAGGACAGCTCCTGTTCCCCTCAGCCTGCTATCTAATAAATGACAGGACAGCTCCTGTTCCCCTCAGCCTGGTATTTAATAAGTGACAGGACAGCTCCTGTTCCCGTCTGCCTGGTATCTAAATGACAGGGCAGTACCTGTTCCCCTCAGCCTGGTATTTAATAAGTGACAGGACAGCTCCTGTTCCCCTCAGCCTGGTATTTAATAAGTGACAGGACAGCTCCTGTTCCCCTCAGCCTGCTATCTAATAAATGACAGGACAGCTCCTGTTCCCCTCAGCCTGGTATTTAATAAGTGACAGGACAGCTCCTGTTCCCGTCTGCCTGGTATCTAAATGACAGGGCAGTACCTGTTCCCCTCAGCCTGGTATTTAATAAGTGACAGGACAGCTCCTGTTCCCCTCAGCCTGGTATTTAATAAGTGACAGGACAGCTCCTGTTCCCCTCAGCCTGGTATTTAATAAGTGACAGGACAGCTCCTGTTCCCCTCAGCCTGGTATTTAATAAATGACAGGACAGTTCCTGTTCCCCTCAGCCTGGTATTTAATAAGTGACAGGACAGCTCCTGTTCCCGTCTGCCTGGTATCTAAATGACAGGACAGTTCCTGTTCCCCTCAGCCTGGTATTTAATAAATGACAGGACAGCTCCTGTTCCCCTCAGCCTGCTATCTAATAAATGACAGGACAGCTCCTGTTCCCCTCAGCCTGGTATTTAATAAGTGACAGGACAGCTCCTGTTCCCATCAGCCTGGTATTTAATAAGTGACAGGACAGCTCCTGTTCCCGTCAGCCTGGTATTTAATAAGTGACAGGACAGCTCCTGTTCCCCACAGCCTGGTATTAAATAAATGACAGGACAGCTCCTGTTCCCCTCAGCCTGGTATTTAATAAGTGACAGGACAGCTCCTGTTCCCCTCAGCCTGGTATTAAATAAATGACAGGACAGCTCCTGTTCCCCTCAGCCTGGTATTTAATAAGTGACAGGACAGCTCCTGTTCCCCTCAGCCTTGTATTTAATAAGTGACAGGACAGCTCCTGTTCCCCTCAGCCTGGTATTAAATAAATGACAGGACAGCTCCTGTTCCCCTCAGCCTGGTATTTAATAAGTGACAGGACAGCTCCTATTCCCCTCAGCCTGGTATTAAATAAATGACAGGACTGCTCCTGTTCCCCTCAGCCTGGTATTTAATAAGTGACAGGACAGCTCCTGTTCCCCTCAGCCTGGTATTTAATAAGTGACAGGACAGCTCCTGTTCCCCTCAGCCTGGTATTTAATAAGTGACAGGACAGCTCCTGTTCCCCTCAGCCTGGTATTTAATAAGTTACAGGACAGCTCCTGTTCCCCTCAGCCTGGTATCTAATAAATGACCCGACAGCTCCTGTTCCCCTCAGCCTGGTATTTCATAAATGACAGGACAGCTCCTGTTCCCCTCAGCCTGGTATCTAATAAATGACCGGACAGCTCCTGTTCCCCTCAGCCTGGTATTTCATAAATGACAGGACAGCTCCTGTTCCCGTCAGCCTGGTATTTAATAAATGACATGACAGCTCCTGTTCCCCTCAGCCTGCTATCTAATAAATGACAGGACAGCTCCTGTTCCCCTCAGCCTGGTATCTAATAAATGACCGGACAGCTCCTGTTCCCCTCAGCCAGGTATTTCATAAATGACAGGACAGCTCCTGTTCCCGTCAGCCTGGTATTTAATAAATGACATGACAGCTCCTGTTCCCCTCAGCCTGCTATCTAATAAATGACATGACAGCTCCTGTTCCCCTCAGCCTGCTATCTAATAAATGACAGGACAGCTCCTGTTCCCCTCAGCCTGGTATTTAATAAGTGACAGGACAGCTCCTGTTCCCGTCAGCCTGGTATCTAAATGACAGGACAGCTCCTGTTCCCCTCAGCCTGGTATCTAAATGACAGGGCTGTTCCTGTTCCCCTCAGCCTGGTATTTAATAAGTGACAGGACAGCTCCTGTTCCCCTCAGCCTGCTATCTAATAAATGACAGGACAGCTCCTGTTCCCCTCAGCCTGGTATTTAATAAGTGACAGGACAGCTCCTGTTCCCCTCAGCCTGGTATCTAATAAGTGACAGGACAGCTCCTGTTCCCGTCTGCCTGGTATCTAAATGACAGGACAGCTCCTGTTCCCCTCAGCCTGGTATCTAATAAGTGACAGGACAGCTCCTGTTCCCCTCATCCTGGTATTTAATAAGTGACAGGACTGCTCCTGTTCCCCTCAGCCTGGTATTAAATAAATGACAGGACAGCTCCTGTTCCCCTCAGCCTGGTATTAAATAAATGACAGGACAGCTCCTGTTCCCCTCAGCCTGGTATTAAATAAATGACAGGACAGCTCCTGTTCCCCTCAGTCTGGTATTTAATAAATGACAGGACAGCTCCTGTTCCACTCAGCCTGGTATCTAATAAATGACAGGACAGCTCCTGTTCCCCTCAGCCTGGTATTTAATAAATGACAGGACAGCTCCTGTTCCCCTCAGCCTGGTATTTAATAAATGACAGGACAGCTCCTGTTCCCTTCAGCCTGGTATTTAATAAGTGACAGGACAGCTCCTGTTCCACTCTGCCTGGAATTTATAAGTGACAGGACAGCTCCTGTTCCCCTCAGCCTGGTATCTAATAAGTGACAGGACAGCTCCTGTTCCCCTCATCCTGGTATTTAATAAGTGACAGGACTGCTCCTGTTCCCCTCAGCCTGGTATTTAATAAGTGACAGGACAGCTCCTGTTCCCCTCAGCCTGGTATTTAATAAGTGACAGGACAGCTCCTGTTCCCCTCATCCTGGTATTTAATAAGTGACAGGACAGCTCCTGTTCCCCTCAGCCTGGTATTAAATAAATGACAGGACAGCTCCTGTTCCCTTCAGCCTGGTATTTAATAAGTGACAGGACAGCTCCTGTTCCACTCTGCCTGGAATTTATAAGTGACAGGACAGCTCCTGTTCCCCTCAGCCTGGTATTTAATAAATGACAGGACAGCTCCTGTTCCCCTCATCCTGGTATTTAATAAGTGACAGGACAGCTCCTGTTCCCCTCATCCTGGTATTTAATAAGTGACAGGACAGCTCCTGTTCCCCTCAGCCTGGTATTAAATAAATGACAGGACAGCTCCTGTTCCCCTCAGCCTGGTATTAAATAAATGACAGGACAGCTCCTGTTCCCCTCAGCCTGGTATTTAATAAGTGACAGGACAGCTCCTGTTCCCCTCAGCCTGGTATTTAATAAGTGACAGGACAGCTCCTGTTCCCCTCATCCTGGTATTTAATAAGTGACAGGACTGCTCCTGTTCCCCTCAGCCTGGTATTTAATAAGTGACAGGACAGCTCCTGTTCCCCTCATCCTGGTATTTAATAAGTGACAGGACAGCTCCTGTTCCCCTCAGCCTGGTATTTAATAAGTGACAGGACAGCTCCTGTTCCCCTCAGCCTGGTATTTAATAAGTGACAGGACAGCTCCTGTTCCCCTCATCCTGGTATTTAATAAGTGACAGGACTGCTCCTGTTCCCCTCAGCCTGGTATTAAATAAATGACAGGACAGCTCCTGTTCCCCTCAGCCTGGTATTTAATAAGTGACAGGACAGCTCCTGTTCCCCTCAGCCTGGTATTAAATAAATGACAGGACAGCTCCTGTTCCCCTCAGCCTGGTATTTAATAAGTGACAGGACAGCTCCTGTTCCCCTCAGCCTGGTATTAAATAAATGACAGGACAGCTCCTGTTCCCCTCAGCCTGGTATTAAATAAATGACAGGACAGCTCCTGTTCCCCTCAGCCTGGTATTTAATAAGTGACAGGACAGCTCCTGTTCCCCTCAGCCTGGTATTAAATAAATGACAGGACAGCTCCTGTTCCCCTCAGCCTGGTATTAAATAAATGACAGGACAGCTCCTGTTCCCCTCAGCCTGGTATTTAATAAGTGACAGGACAGCTCCTGTTCCCCTCAGCCTGGTATTAAATAAATGACAGGACAGCTCCTGTTCCCCTCAGCCTGGTATTTAATAAGTGACAGGACAGCTCCTGTTCCCCTCAGCCTGGTATTAAATAAATGACAGGACAGCTCCTGTTCCCCTCAGCCTGGTATTAAATAAATGACAGGACAGCTCCTGTTCCCCTCAGCCTGGTATTAAATAAATGACAGGACAGCTCCTGTTCCACTCAGCCTGGTATTTAATGTGACAGGACAACTCCTGTTCCCCTCAGCCTGCTATCTAATAAATGACAGGACAGCTCCTGTTCCCCTCAGCCTGGTATTTAATAAATGACAGGACAGCTCCTGTTCCCCTCAGTCTGGTATTTAATAAATGACAGGACAGCTCCTGTTCCACTCAGCCTGGTATTTAATGTGACAGGACAACTCCTGTTCCCCTCAGCCTGCTATCTAATAAATGACAGGACAGCTCCTGTTCCCCTCAGCCTGGTATTTAATAAATGACAGGACAGCTCCTGTTCCCCTCAGCCTGCTATCTAATAAATGACAGGACAGCTCCTGTTCCCCTCAGCCTGGTATTTAATAAGTGACAGGACAGCTCCTGTTCCCGTCTGCCTGGTATCTAAATAACAGGACAGCTCCTGTTCCCCTCAGCCTGGTATCTAATAAGTGACAGGACAGCTCCTGTTCCACTCACCATGGTATTTAATAAGTGACAGGACAGCTCCTGTTCCACTCACCATGGTATTTGATAAGTGACAGGACAGCTCCTGTTCCACTCACCATGGTATTTAATAAGTGACAGGACAGCTCCTGTTCCCCTCAGCCTGGTATTTAATAAGTGACAGGACAGCTCCTGTTCCCCTCAGCCTGATATCTAATAAATGACAGGACAGCTCCTGTTCCCCTCAGCCTGGTATTTAATAAGTGACAGGACAGCTCCTGTTCCCCTCAGCATGGTATTAAATAAATGACAGGACAGCTCCTGTTCCCCTCAGCCTGGTATTTAATAAGTGACAGGACAGCTCCTGTTCCCCTCAGCCTGGTATTTAATAAGTGACAGGACAGCTCCTGTTCCCCTCAGCCTGGTATTTAATAAGTGACAGGACAGCTCCTGTTCCCCTCAGCCTGGTATTTAATAAGTGACAGGACAGCTCATGTTCCCCTCAGCCTGGTATTTAATAAGTGACAGGACAGCTCCTGTTCCCCTCAGCCTGGTATTTAATAAGTGACAGGACAGCTCCTGTTCCCCTCAGCCTGGTATTTAATAAATGACAGGACAGCTCCTGTTCCCCTCAGCCTGGTATCTAAATGACAGGACAGCTCCTGCTCCCCTCAGCCTGGTATCTACTAAATGACAGGACAGCTCCTGTTCCCCTCAGCCTGGTATTTAATAAGTGACAGGACAGCTCCTGTTCCCCTCAGCCTGGTATTTAATAAGTGACAGGACAGCTCCTGTTCCCCTCAGCCTGGTATTTAATAAATGACAGGACAGCTCCTGTTCCCCTCAGCCTGGTATTTAATAAATGACAGGACAGCTCCTGTTCCCCTCAGCCTGGTATTTAATAAGTGACAGGACTGCTCCTGTTCCCCTCAGCCTGGTATTTAATAAATGACAGGACAGCTCCTGTTCCCCTCAGCCTTGTATTTAATAAGTGACAGGACAGCTCCTGTTCCCCTCAGCCTGGTATTAAATAAATGACAGGACAGCTCCTGTTCCCCTCAGCCTGGTATTAAATAAGTGACAGGACAGCTCCTGTTCCCCTCAGCCTGGTATTTAATAAGTGACAGGACTGCTCCTGTTCCCCTCAGCCTGGTATTTAATAAATGACAGGACAGCTCCTGTTCCCCTCAGCCTGGTATTTAATAAGTGACAGGACAGCTCCTGTTCCCCTCAGCCTGGTATTAAATAAATGACAGGACAGCTCCTGTTCCCCTCAGTCTGGTATTTAATAAATGACAGGCCAGCTCCTGTTCCCCTCAGCCCGGTATTTAATAAATGACAGGACAGCTCCTGTTCCCCTCAGCCTGGTATTTAATAAGTGACAGGACAGCTCCTATTGCCCACAGCCTGGTATTTAATAAGTGTCAGGACAGCTCCTGTTCCCCTCAGCCTGGTATCTAATAAATGACAGGTCAGCTCCTGTTCCCCTCAGCCTGGTATTTAATAAATGACAGGACAGCTCCTGTTCCCCTCAGCCTGCTATCTAATAAATAACAGGACAGCTCCTGTTCCCCTCAGCCTGGTATTTAATAAGTGACAGGACCGCTCCTGTTCCCCTCAGCCTGCTATCTAATAAATGACAGGATAGCTCCTGTTCCCCTCAGCCTGGTATTTAATAAGTGACAGGACAGCTCCTGTTCCCGTCTGCCTGGTATCTAAATGACAGGACAGCTCCTGTTCCCGTCTGCCTGGTATCTAAATGACAGGGACAGCTCCTGTTCCCCTCAGCCTGGTATTTAATAGGTGACAGGACAGCTCCTGTTCCCCTCAGCCTGGTATCTAATAAATGACAGGACAGCTCCTGTTCCCCACAGCCTGGTATTTAATAAATGTCTGGACAGCTCCTGTTCCCCTCAGCCTGGTATTTAATAAATGACAGGACAGCTCCTGTTCCCCTCAGCCTGGTATTCAATAAATGACAGGACAGCTCCTGTTCCCCTCAGCCTGCTATATAATAAATGACAGGACAGCTCCTGTTCCCTTCAGCCTGGTATTTAATAAGTGACAGGACAGCTCCTGTTCCCTTCAGCCTGGTATTTAATAAGTGACAGGACAGTTCCTGTTCCCCACAGCCTGGTATTTAATAAATGTCTGGACAGCTCCTGTTCCCCTCAGCCTGGTATCTAATAAATGACAGGACAGCTCCTGTTGCCCTCAGCCTGGTATTTAATAAATGACAGGACAGCTCCTGTTCCCCTCAGCCTGGTATCTAAATGACAGGACAGCTCCTGTTCCCCTCAGCATGGTATCTAAATGACAGGACAGTTCCTGTTCCCCTCAGCCTGGTATTCAATAAATGACAGGACAGCTCCAGTTCCCCTCAGCCTGCTATCTAATAAATGACAGGACAGCTCCTGTTCCCCTCAGCCTGGTATTTAATAAGTGACAGGACAGCTCCTGTTCCCGTCTGCCTGGTATCTAAATGACAGGACAGTTCCTGTTCCCCTCAGCCTGGTATCTACTAAATGACAGGACAGCTCCTGTTTCCCTCAGCCTGGTATCTAAATGACAGGACAGCTCTTGTTCCCCTCAGCCTGGTATCTAAATGACAGGACAGCTCTTGTTCCCCTCAGCCTGGTATCTAAATGACAGGACAGCTCCTGTTCCCCTCAGCCTGGTATCGAATAAATGACAGGACAGCTCCTGTTCCCCTCAGCCTGGTATCTAATAAGTGACAGGACAGCTCCTGTTTCGCTCAGCCTGGTATCTAATAAGTGACACGACAGCTCCTGTTTGCCTCTGCCTGGTATCTAATAAATGACAGGACAGCTCCTGTTCCCCTCAGCCTGGTATCTAATAAGTGACAGGACAGCTCCTGTTCCCCTCAGCCTGGTATCTAATAAGTGACACGACAGCTCCTGTTTGCCTCTGCCTGGTATCTAATAAATGACAGGACAGCTCCTGTTCCCCTCTGCCTGGAATGTAATAAATGACAGGACAGCTCCTGTTCCCCTCAGCCTGGTATCTAATAAATGACAGGACAGCTCCTGTTCCCCTCAGCCTGGTATTTAATAAGTGACAGGACAGCTCCTGTTCCCCTCAGCCTGGTATTTAATAAGTGACAGGACAGCTCCTGTTCCCCTCAGCCTGGTATTTAATAAATGACAGGACAGCTCCTGTTCGCCTCAGCCTGGTATTTAATAAATGACAGGACAGCTCCTGTTCCCCTCAGCCTGGTGTTTAATAAATGACAGGACAGCTCCTGTTCCCGTCAGCCTGGTATCTAATAAATGACAGGACAGCTCCTGTTCCCCTCAGCCTGGTATCTAATAAGTGACAGGACAGCTCCTGTTCCCCTCAGCCTGGTATCTAATAAGTGACAGGACAGCTCCTGTTCCCCTCAGCCTGGTATCTAATAAGTGACAGGACAGCTCCTGTTCCCCTCAGCCTGGTATCTAATAGGTGACAGGACAGCTCCTGTTCCCCTCAGCCTGATATCTAATAAGTGACAGGACAGCTCCTGTTCCCCTCAGCCTGGTATCTAATAGGTGACAGGACAGCTCCTGTTCCCCTCAGCCTGGTATCTAATAAATGACAGGACAGCTCCTGTTCCCCTCAGCCTGGTATTTAATAAATGACAGGACAGCTCCTGTTCCCCTCAGCCTGGTATTTAATAAATGACAGGACTGCTCCTGTTCCCCTCAGCCTTGTATCCAATAAGTGACAGGACAGCTCCTGTTCCCCTCAGCCTGGTATCTAATAAATGACAGGACAGCTCCTGTTCCCCTCAGCCAGGTATCTAATAAGTGACAGGACAGCTCCTGTTCCCCTCCGCCTGGTATTTAATAATGTGACAGGAGAGCTCCTGTTCCCCTCTGCCTTGTATCCAATAAGTGACAGGACAGCTCCTGTTCCCCTCAGCCTGGTAATTAATAAATGACAGGACAGCTCCTGTTTCCATCAGCCTGGTATTTAATAAATGACAGGACAGCTCCTGTTCCCCTCAGCCTGGTATCTAATAAATGACAGGACAGCTCCTTTTCCCCTCAGCCTGGTATTTAATAAATGACAGGACAGCTCCTGTTCCCCTCAGCCTGGTATCTAATAAGTGACAGGACAGCTCCTGTTCCCCTCAGCCTGGTATCTAATAAATGACAGGACAGCTCCTGTTCCCCTCAGCCTGGTATCTAATAAATGACAGGACAGCTCCTTTTCCCCTCAGCCTGGTATTTAATAAATGACAGGACAGCTCCTGTTCCCCTCAGCCTGGTATCTAATAAATGACAGGACAGCTCCTGTTCCCCTCAGCCTGGTATCTAATAAGTGACAGGACAGCTCCTGTTCCAAAATAAAAACAAGAAATGCTGGAACCACTCAGCAGGTCTGGCAGCAGCTACGAAAAGAGAAGCAGAATTAACGTTTCGGGTCTGTGACCCTTCATCCTGTTCCCCTCAGCCTGGTATCTAATAAGTGATAGGACAGCTCCTGTTCCCTGAAGCCTGGTATCTGTCTGATATTTCCAAATTATACTTTATTCATAAAAATCTGTAAAAATTACATTCCCAAACAGTTTAAAACAGCATCAAGTCAAAAAATACTGACAGTGCAAAGGTAATCAGTTTCCTTCTATACAATCATGAGTTGCCTCACAACTCTTCCATTTCATTGTCATGCCATATACATTTTTACATTTACAGCACACAACATTTTCCCGATACTGTTCGAGGGGTTTCCCATGGATCCAGCCCCTCAGTTCAGCTTGGTGGGGGGACCTTACACTGTGGTCTTTCCCCATTGAGCCTTTGCTGCGGCTGCCCCAAGCTTTAGTGCCTCCCTCAGCACGTAGTCCTGGACCTTGGAATGTGCCAGTCTGCAACATTCGGTGGTGGACAACTCTGCGCTGGAAGACCAGCAAGTTTCAGGCAGACCAAAGGGCGTCTTTCACCGAATTGATAGTCCTCCAGCAGCAGTTGATGTTTGTCTCGGTGTGCGTCCCTGGGAACAGCCCGTAGAGCACAGACTCCTGTGTTACAGAGCTGCTTGGGATGAACCTCGACAAAAACCACTGCATCTATTTCCAGACCAGCTTTGCAAAGGCACATTCCAGGAGTCGGTGGGCAACCGTCTCTTCCCCACCACAGCCACAACGGGGGCATTGCTCGGAGGGGGCGAGACTTCGGGCGTGCATGAAGGATCTGACGGGGAGTGCCCTTCTCACCACCAGCCAAGCTACGTCTTGGTGCTTGTTTGAAAGTTCTGGCGATGAGGCATTCCGCCAAATGACTTTGACGGTCTGCTCGGGGAACCATCCGACAGGATCCATCGTCTCCTTTTCCCGTAGGGCCTTGAGGACATTCCGTGCAGACCACTGCCTGATGGATCGGTGGTCGAAGGTGTTTTCCCGCAGAAACTGCTCCACGAAGGATAGGTGGTACGGCACGGTCCAACTGCATGGCACGGTCCAACTGCATGGAGCGTTCCGCGGCAATGTGACCAGGCCCATCCTTCGCAACACCGGGGACAGATAGAACCTCAGCACTCAGTGACACTTGGAGTTTGCGTACTGGAGGTCTACACACAGCTTGATGCAGCCGCACACGAAGGTGGTCATCAGGATGAGGGTCACATTGGGTATATTTTTCCTGCCCTTATCCAGAGATTTGAACATCGTGTCCCTCCGGACCCGGTCCATTTTAGATCCCCAGATGAAGCGGAAAATGGCTCGGGTGACTGCCACAGCGCAGGATTGGGGTATGGGCCAGACCTGTGCCACGTACAGCAACAACGTGAGAGCCTCGCACCCGATGACCAGGTTCTTACCCACAATGGAGAGAGATCACTGCCCCCACATGCTCAGCTTCTGTTGTACCTTGGCTACTCGCTCCTCCCAGGTTTTGGTGCACGCCCCGGCCCTTCCGAACCATATCCCCAGCACCTTCAGGTAGTCTGACCTGACGGTGAAGGGGACAAAGGATCAGTCAGCCCAGTTCCCAAAGAACATGGCCTCGCTCTTGCCCTGGTTAACTTTGGCTCCCGAGGCCAGTTCGAACTGGTCGCAGATGCTCATCAGTCTGCGCACGGACAGCGGATCCGAGCAGAAGACGACGACGTCATCCATGTACAGGGAGGTTTTCACCTGAGTGCCTCCACTGCCTGGGATTGTCACCCCTCTTGTGCTCGCATCCTTTCTAATAGACTCAGCAAAGGGTTCAATACAGCAAACAGACAAGACCGGGGAGAGAGGACAGCCCTGTCTGACTCAAGATTGGATCGGGAAACTTTCCGATTCCCACCCGTTGATTGAGACTGCGCTACTGATGTTGGTGTAGAGCAGTTGGATCCAATTGCAGATTCCCTCCCCAAACCCCATTTTGGAAAGCATGTCCATCTTGTAGGTGTGCCTGTCAAAAGCCTTCTCCTGGTCCAGGCTGATGAGGCAGGTGTCCACCCTCCTGTCCCACACGTAGGCGATCGTATCCCTGAGTAGCGCGAGACTATCAGAGATCTTCCTGCCGGGTACAGTACAGGTCTGATCGGGGTGGATCACCAACTCCAGAGCAGACTTGACTTGACTGGCTATGACTTTGGACAGAATCTTGTAGTCAACATTAAGCAGTGAGATGGGCCGCCAATTTCTGATTTCTGTCCTCTCCCCCTTCCGCTTGTAAATGAGGGTGATGATGCCTTTCCTCATGGATTCTGACATGCTGCCGGCCAGGAGCTTACTCTCGTATACTTCCAGCAGGTCCGGGCCGATCCAGTCCCACAGGGCCGAGTACAACTCGACCGGTAAGCCGTCGCTTCCGGGAGTTTTACTCGTCTCGAAGGACTCGACGGCCTTTGTCAGCTCGTCCAGAGTTAGCGGCTTGTCCAGTCTCTCCCTCCTGCTGTCATCTAAGACCTCTGTGATAGATGACAGAAAGGACTGGGAGGCTCTGCTGTCTGTGGGCTTCGCGTCATACAGCCCAGCATAAAAGGATTTGCTGATCCTTAGTATGTTGGACTGCGAAGACGTTACCGAGCCATCTTCTTCCTTCAGGCTGCTGATAACAGAGCTCTCTCTGTGTACCTTTTGGAAGAAGTAACGCGAGCACGTCTCATCCTGCTCGATGGAGCGGACTCTGGACCGGAAGATGATCTTGGAGGCCTCCTTGGCAAAGAGCGAGGTCTGCTGGCTCTTCACCTCTTGGAGGTCCTCTTTGACCTCCCATTGACTGCAACCGGAGCAGATTTTGCATACTTTTCTGGAGTCAGGACATTTCCCTCTGTCTCTCTCTCGCCCTCTGAACACCTTTGTCGATGAAGAACCTCTTGATGTTCTCCTTAATCGCTTCCCACCAGTGAACTGGAGACTCAAAGAGGGGTTTCACGGTCCTCCAACCATTGTAATCCCTTTTGAGTTCCTCAACGTTCTCTGGGGTCAGCAATGTAGCATTGAGCTTCCACGTCCCTCTGCCAACCCGCTGGTCGTCCTGTAAGTGACAGTCGGCCAGTAAGAGGCAGTGGTCGGAGAAGAACACCGGCTTGACGTCGGTGGATCGGACCGTGACAGCACGGGACACAAACAGGAAGTCAATCCTGGAACGGGCAGACCCGTCCGATCTTGACCATGTGTATCTGCGCTGCCCTCCGTCTGCAGGTTTGCTGAAGACGTCATGCAGTTTGGCATCTTTAACTGTTTCTATTAGGAATCTGGACATAGCGTCCAGTTTCCTGTCATCATTGCCGGATCGTCCAGCCGCATCGATGATGCAGTTGAAGTCACCACCGAGGATGACTGGCCTGGACGTCGCCAGCAGCAGTGGGAGCCGCTGGAAGATGGTCAGCCGCTCGCTGCGTTGTACCAGGGCGTATGCTATTGTACTCTTGCTCCTCCCACCATCCTCGCAGAAGCAAGCAGCCTCTCAGAGCCACTGAAGGTGCTGGCATCCTTTCGTCATAGCTAATATTGTCATTCTTTGCAACATCCTCATAAATATCCTCCACATCCTCTCTGGTACAATCACTTCCTTGCTGTAATGCGGTGACCAGAACTATACACAATACTCTAGCTGTGGCCTAACTCAACCTTTATACTGTTCTAGCGTAACCTCCCTGCTCTTATACGCTCTGCCTCCACCAATAAAGGAAAGTTTCCCGTATGCCTTCTTGACCACCTTATCGAGCTGTCTGCTGCATTCACGGATCTGTGGACATGCACTCAAAGGACCCTCTGTTCTTCTATATTCCTTAGTATCCTACCATTTATTATGTATTCCCTAGCCTTGTTTGCCCTCCTCAAATGCATTACCTCACACTTCTCCAGATTAAATTCCATTTGCTATGTTTCTATAAACCGGACCATACAATAATATCTTCCTGCAGTCCACAGCTTTCTTCCTCACTATCAACCACATGGCCTATTTTCTTATCATCTGTAAACTTCTTAATCATGCCCCTACATGCAAGTCTAAACCGTTGATCTCTTCCAAAAACAGCAAAGGAGTCGACACTAAACCTGCGGAACCCCATTGGAAAAGGTCTTTCAGTCACAATGGCATGTTGGCCTTTATTGCAAGGGGATTGGAGTACAGGAATAAAGAAGTCTTACAAAAACTGTACAGGGCTTTGGTAGGACCACAATTGGAATACTGTGTGCAGTTTTGGTCTGCACTTTTAAGAATGAATATAGTTGCACTGGAGGCGGTGCAGCGAAGATTTACTAAATTAGTTCCTGGGATGAGCGGACTGTCCTATGCTGACAGGCTGAGTAAATTGGGCCTATATTCTCTGGAGTTTAGAAGAATGAGAGGTGATCTAATTGAGGGCTTGATAGGGTAGAAGCTGAGAGATTGTTCTCACTGGTCAGGGAATCTAGAACACGGGGACACAGTCTCAGGATAAGGGGTCAATCATTCAGGACTGAAATGAGGAGAAATTACTTCACTCAAAGCGTTGCGAATCTTTGGAATTCTCTACCCCGGACGGTTGTGGATGCTCCATCATTGAATACATTTAAGCCTGGGATAGATAGATTTTTGGTCTTACAGGGAATCAAGGGATATAGGGAGCAGACAGGAAAGTGGAATTGAAGCCCAAGATCAGCCATAATCATACTGAATGGTGGAGCAGGTTTGATGGGCCATATGGTCCTATTTCTTGTGTTCTTCCTTCTTCTGAGTCAATTTTGGATCCATCTTGCCATTTTGCCCTGGATCCCATGAGCTTTTAATTTTCTGAAGCGTGTGTCATGTGAAACCTTCTCAAAAGCCTTGGTAAAATCCATGTAGACTTCAAACTTACCACCCTCATCAACCCTCCTTGTTACAACCTCAAAGAATTTGATCAAGATAGTCAGAAATTACTTTTGCATCTTCACACTACAGCCAGGAGATTGTCAGGGCCCACAGCCTTTGCTGTATTGAATGTGCTCAGTTGCTTCTTGATCTCACGTCGAGCGAATTAATTGGCTGAAGACTGGTAACTGTGATGCTGGGGACCTCAGGAGGAAGCCGAGATCGATCATCCACTCAGCACTTTTGGCTGACGCTGATTGCAAACACATCAGCCTTGTGTTTTGCACTCACATGCTGGACGTTGCCATCAATGAGGATGGGGATTTTTGTGGAGCCTCCTCCTCTAGTTAGTTGTTTAATCTTTTATGCCTTCTTCCACTCCCCCACCAATTTTGGTGACAATTGGCCCAGCACTCATACTCATACCTTATGCCATAAATCATTTCTATGAATTCCCACTGGCCTCCAGGTCCCGGCCAAATTCCTAATCCTGACTGCCCGTGTTAGTCATTCCCATTGGATTCAGATGGGAGATAGTTCAATACTATTGAAAGGAAGTATCATTAGTTGAAATGGTCCAAGCCTTGTGTTTAATACTTTGCAGGGGTTTTAACCCCTGCTGAATGCACTTCAAGTTAATATCTGGGCTTGCCAGTCAGAGTGCTGGTGTCTAGGGGTAACTGCAGTGATCAACTTCTTTATGTTGGACTTTTTGGCCTGTACAGAACAATAATTGGAATTATTGGGCCATGTCAGTGGGGTTTAATAAAGCTTAAGAATAGTTGGTCCAAAAACAAAGGTATTACAAGCAAAGGTAATTAGCTTGTGGAAACTTTGGGTGACATGTTGATTAACAGCATGGAGAAAATATATTTAAATGGATTGCAAACGTCCATGAATTCTGTTCAAGGAGATTGTCCTCAGGCTACCTCACAGATTATAATCAGAATACGACAATAAGAGCTAGCATTTAAACTCATTTTATCCAATTCTCCCTTTATGGCATTGACTTGTGCCTCAGGTTTAGCCCCACAGCTTCCAAATATCTTTCCCAAGTGACCATTCTTCACTTGCGAGCTGAGATCGCAAATATTACGCGATTCTAACACATGAGCCCGATCCTACCCAATTTCAATGCTTGCAAAAGTCCCAGCAGGGTTCACGGACCAGCGATAAGAATGAAAACTCAGCACGGGACAGGAGATGGAGCACAGAACTGTGAGTCTATATGTAGGGCTGCTAAAGCTGGCTGGAGGTATTCTGGGAGGCCACGTTATCTGACTCCCTCCAGCTGCTGGAAGAGTAGAGTTTGGAAAACAAAATAGCTGTGAAAAGTCCTCAGGAGTCACACCATGGGGAACCAAAGCATTGAGAAGCTGTTCCCCAACCAATCAGCTGAGGGATGTGTTCCACTCCATGAACTGGAGATAGTGAGAAACTATTGCTTCTGGCGGAATCACGTTAAAATTAAAACGAGGCTATTTGGGGTGATGTCAGGAATCACTTCACACAAACAGTCGTGGAAATCCAGAACTATCCCCCAAAAAGCTGTTGAAGATAGGGATCAATTAAAAATTTCAAAACAGAGATGGATAGATTTTGTAGGCAAGAGTATTAATGGTTCCAGAACCAAGGCGGATAGATGGAGTTGAGATACAGATCAGCCATTATCTAACTTAATGGAGAAGCAGGCACAAGAAGCTGAATGGTCTCCTCCTGTTCCCATGTTTCATTACTATATGATATCCAGACTCCGATACATCATAGGACACCAATTTCCATGCCATTAGTGGCCTTCTGCTTAACATCCCAGCAGTAGTACTGAAGGCTTGTACTTCAGAACTAGCCATGCCCCTAGTCAAACTGTTCTAGTACAGCTACAACACTGGCATCTGCCCAACAATGTTGGTAATTGCTCAGATACGTCCAGTCCACAAAAAGCAGGAAAAATCCTATCCAACCAATTATCTTTCCATCAGTCTACTCTCTATCATCAGCAAAGCAATGGAAGGTGTCATCGACGGTGCTATCAAATGGCAATACACTCCAATAACCTGCACATCAATGCTCAGTTTGGTTCCGCCAGGGTCACTTGGCTCCAAACCTCATTGCAGCCTTGGTCCAAACATGGACAAAAGAGCTGAACTCCATAGGTGAGGAGAGTGTGACTGCCCTTGACATCAAGGCAGCATTTCACTGAGTGTGGCATCAAGGAGCCCAGCAAAATTAAAGTCAGTGGGTATCAAAGGGAAAACTCTCCGCTGGTTGGAGTCATACTGCACAAAAGAAGATGGTTGTGGTTGTTGGAGGCCAATCATCTCAGCTCCAGGACATCACAGCAAGAGTTCCTTGGGGTAGCGTCCTAGGCCCAACCATCTTCAGCTGTTTCAATGACTTTCCCTCCATCATAAGGCCAGAAGTGGGGAGGCTCACTGATGATTGCAGTGTTCAGTACCATTCGCAACACCTCAGATACTGAAGCAGTCCATGTCCACATGCAGCAATAGCACACTGTAGATCTCATTCCCTGAGGATTTTAATGCTGCTGGACTCTCCAAAGAGTGGTATTGGGCCACAGTTCATGAAGGCATCTCACCACCACCTCCTCACTAATGTCCTTTAGGGAAGGAAATCTGCTGTCCTGACCTGGTCTGGCCAACATGTGACTCCAGACCCAAAGCAATGTGGTTAACTCTTACATGCCCTCTGAAATGGCCCAGCAAGTCGCTCAGTTGAAACTAACCGCTACGAAGTCAATAAAAAGGAATGAAACCAGACGGACCACCCGGCATCAACCCAGGCACCGGAAACGACAACGGCAAACCCAGCGCTGTTGACCCTGCAAAGTCCTCCTTACTAACATCTGGGGGTTTGTGCCAAAGTTGGGAGAGCTGTCCCACAGACAAGTCAAGCAACAGCCTGACATAGTCATACTCACGGAATCATACCTTACAGACAATGTCCCAGACACTGCCATCACCATCCCCGGGTATGCCCTGTCACACCGGCAGGACAGACCTACCAGAGGTGGTGGCACAGTGCTATACAGTAGGGAGGGAGTTGCCCTGGGAGTCCTCAACATCGACTCTGGACCCCATGAAGTCTCATGGCATCAGATCAAACATGGACAAGGAAACTTTCTGCTGATTACCACCCACCACCCTCCCTCAGCTAATGAGTCAGTACTCCTCCATGTTGAACAGCACTTGGAGGAAGCACTGAGGGTGGCAAGGGCACAGAACGTACTCTGGGTGGTGGACTTCAATGTCCATCACCAAGAGTGGCTCGCGAGCACCACTGACCGAGCTGGCCAAGTCCTAAAGGACATAGGTACTAGACTGGGTATGTGACAGGTGGTGAGGGAACCAACAAGAGGGGAAAACATACTTGACCTCGTCCTCACCAATCTGCCTGCCACAGATGCATCTGTCTATGACAGTATTGCTAGGAGTGATCACCGCATTGTTGTTGTGGAGACGAAGTCCCGCCTTCACATTGAGGATGCCCTCCATCGTGTTGTGTGGCACTATCACTGTGCTAAATGGGATAGATTTCGAACAGATCTAGCAATGCAAAACTGGGCATCCATGAGGTGCTGTGGGCCATCAGCAGCAGCAGAATTGTACTCAACCACAATCTATAACCTCATGGCCCGGCATATCCCCCACTCAACCTTTACCATCAAGCCAGGTGACCAACCCTGGTTCAATGAAGAGTGCAGGAGGGCATGCCAGGAGCAGCACCAGGCATACCTCAAAATGAGGTGTTAACCTGGTGAAGCTACAACACAGGACTATCTGTGTGCCAAAACCACGTAAGCAGCATGCGATAGACAGAGCTAAGTGATCCCATAACCAACGGATCAGATCTAAGCTCTGCAGTCCTGCCACATCCAACTGTGAATGGTGGTGGGCAATTAAACAACTAACTGGAGGAGGTGGCTCCACAAATATCCCCATCCTCAACGATGGGGGAGCCCAGCACATCAGTGCGAAAGATAAGACTGAAGCATTTGGAACAATCTTCAGCCAGAAGTGCCGAGTTGATGATCCATCTTGTACTCCTCCTGAAGTCCCCAGCATCACTGTTACTAGACTTCAGCCAATTTGATTCACTCCACGTGATATCAAGAAACGACTAAAGGGACTGGACACTGTAAAGGCTATGGGTCCTGACAATATTCCAGCAATAGTACTGAAGACCTGTGCTCCAGAACTTGCTGCGCCCCTAGCCAAGCTGTTCCAGTACAGCCACAGCACTGGCATCCACCCAGCAGTATGGAAAATTGCCCAGGTATGTCCTGTACACAAAAAGCAGGACAAATACAACCCGACCAATTACCGCCCCATCAGCCTACACTCACTCATCAGTAAAGTGATGGAAGGTGTCATCAACAGTGCCATCAAGCGGCACTTGCTTAGCAATAACCTGCTCAGTGACACTCAGTATGGGTACCACCAGGGCCTCTCAGCTCCGGACCTCATTACAGCCTTGGTTCAAACATGGACAAAAGAGCTGAACTCAAGAGGTGAGGTGAGAGTTACTGCCCTTGACATCAAGGCAGCATTTGACCGAGTACGGTATCAAGGAGCGCGAGCAAAACTGAGATCAATGGGAATCAGCGGGAAAACCCTCCTCTGGCTGGAGTCATACCTATCACAAAGGAAGATGGTTGTGGTTGTTGGAGGTCAATCATCATAGCTGCAGGACATCACTGCAGGAGTTCCTCAGGGTAGTGTCCTAGGCCCAACCATCTTCAGCTGCTTCATCAATGACCTTCCTTCAATCATAAGGTCAGAAGTGGGGATGTTTGCTGATGATTGCATAATGTTCAGCACCATTCGAGACTCCTCAGATACTGAAGCAGTCCCTGTAGGAATGCAGCAAGACCTGGGCAATATCCAGGCTTGGGCTGATAAGTGGCAAGTAATATTCGCACCACACAAGTGCCAGGCAATGACCATCTCCAACAAGAGAGAACCTAACCATCTCTCCTTCATTCAATGGCATTACGATCGCTGAATCCCCCACTATCAACATCCTGGGGGCTACCATTGACCATAAACTGAACTGGAGTAGTCATATAAATACCGTGGCTACAAGAGCAGATCAGAGGCTAGGAATCCTGCGGTGAGTAACTCACCTCCTGACTCCCCAAAGCCTGTCCACCATCTACAAGGCACAAGTCAGGAGTGTGATGGAATACTCTCCACTTGCCTGGATGGGTGCAGCTCCAACAACACGCAAGAAGCTCAACACCATCCAGGACAAAGCAGCCCACTTGATTGGCACCCCATCTACAAACATTTACTCCCTCCACCACCGACGCACAGTGGCAGCAGTGTGTACCATCAAAAAGATGCACTGCAGCAATGCACCAAGGCTTAGACAGCACCTTCCAAACCCACGACCTCTACCAACTAGAAGGACCAGGGCAGAAAATGCATGGGAACACCACCACCTGCAAGTTCCCCTCCAAGTCACACACCATTCTGACTTGGAACTATATCACCGTTCCTTTACTGTCGCTGGGTCAAAATCCTGGAACTCCCTTCCTAACAGCACTGTGGGTGTACCTACCCCAAATAGACTGCAGCAGTTCAAGAAGGCAGCTCACCACCACCTTCTCAAGGGCAATTAGGGATGGGCAATAAATGCTGGCTTGGCCGGCAACACCCAAATCCCATGAATGAATATAAAAAAGGGCAATTAGGTATGGGTATTAAATGCTGGCCTTGCCAGCAACACACTTCCCATGAAAGATTAAATTAAAAAAAACTAAATAGCTGAGTGTTTCAATTTACTATCTCAGGATCCTGTCCAAGACTGTGGAGAGCTCAGTGTGAGCATAAACAGATTGGTCATTGGCCCAACCCCATTTTCAGGCTGTTACCACCCCATTTACAATACAGACACTTGAAATGGGGACCATCAAAACTGTTTGTGGCAGCTCTTGAAATGGTTTCTTATGGCTTTGGAAAGTCCAGCAGCATTAAAATCACCATGGCAACCAGATCTGCAGTGCACATTTGGGCTTGCATTTTTGTTTGATTTTTGCTCTGTGAAACACTTTGGGATGTTTTGCAACATTGAAAACATTGAAACTAAATAAATGCAAGTTCTGTTGTTGTCATGAGCCCCTGATCCCGAGTTCCCATTAAAACCATTACTCTCGGTCACTCTGGCCATTTCCCCAGTATGGCCCACATCTGTTCCCTTAAGTGCAAGGGACAGATTTGAACAGATATGGCAGAAATTCACTACTTTATCTGACTGGACCATATAAAGCAAATCCAAGCCAAATGATGAAGAATGAAGCTGGATAGAGATAGTTGGTTTTTTCACAGAATTCCTGCCTCCCATGTCCCAGCAAGCTGTCCTTATACCCTGCTCTAAGTCATGAATTAAGCAAAGACCTGCACCTGTGTATCTTTAACAACATAATTACCTGACCGTTAACACACTATTCTTGTATCATCCTGGAATGAAGAGGTAACCTTTAGCTTCTTTACTCTCCTGCAAACTATCTTCTTGAACTCCTCTCCCCTGTCCCCTCCACACTCACCTCCAACAATAAGTGGGTTAAAATCCTGGAACTCCCTCCTTAACAGCACTGTGGGTGTAGCTACACCAGATGGACTGCAGCAGTTCAGGAAGGCAGCTTACCAGTACCTTCTTAAGGGCAATTAGGGATGGGCAATAAATTCTGGTCATGTCAGCAATGTGCACATCCCATCAATGAATTAAACAAAATTCACTGGGATAAAGTCATCCTCAAGCTGAGTAATAATTGAGCATCATGTCATTCAGTTCACCGCAACAATTCTGCAGCTACTGATTTGCTCAACCACACCCTCACCTCCACCGTTGATGCACTAGATCCCCCCCCAAAAAAAAAATTACTCTCTCTCACCCTGGCAGTTCCCCCTAGTACAATCATTACCTCTGCTGCCTTAAGTCCAAGGGACACAGACTTGAAAGAATATGGCAGACAACTGGTTTAGCCATCCACCATCAGATCTGGCTGACCACACTGTCAGGTTCTGCTCTCATCTGCTAAAACTGCTCATTATTCCAGAATTATCCTGGAATGCAAAGATAAACCCTAACTTATTTCTCTACTGCAAGCTCAATCTTCTTAAACCCCTCTTCCCTAACACCTCCACCCTCACCTCCAACAATAAGTGCGAGGAACTCACGGACTTCTTCATCATTAAGATCGAGACTATCCAATCAGCTACCTCTGCTGTGTCTCTCCCTTCCACTAGTCCACCTTACCAAGCCTCCTCTGAGGTCCTCCCCACCAGCCCCCCTCCCTGCCTAGCCCTGAACTTGTATCCTTATCTAGTTTCTCTCCTATCTCCCCGCATGCCCTCTCTGAATTCATCTTGTCCGTGAGACCCACCTCCAGTTATTTTGACCCTATTCCCACAAAACTACTGACCACCCAACTTCCCTTCCTGGCTCCCATGTTAGGTGACATTATTAACACTTCTCTCCCTGGAGGTCCTGTCCCTCTCTCCTTCAAATCTGCCCCCATCATCCCCTCTCATGTAAGGAAGAGAAGCCCTTTTTGACACAGTTTTCAAGCTGGACATTCAACCAGCATGCTTTGGGAATCTGGGAACAGTACTGACAGGGGAAAAGCTTGTTTTGAAATTAAAAATGTTGAACAGTTGCAAAGCCGTACACTGAACATAATGGGCCTCTTCAATAAACAATCCTTATCCGTAGGTTTGCCAGCTAGATTATTGAGATTTGTGTGTGCTATCCAGCCAATCAATTGTTACTGTGGACTTCACATGATGGAATTTACTGAAAGGAAGTTTAAGTAAGGTGGTAGTATCATGCGGGCTATAATCATAAGTTTTAAACAAAAACATGGTAAGTTATTGGTTATCATGGTCCAAGGCTATCACCGATAGGTCAATGAGGCCTTGGCGATGTAATATTCTGTCCACCATTGAAAGGATGAAGATATAAAAGGTAAGTTAAGGTAATCTCATTACTGCAGATAAGGAAGGAAGCCGACCAATAATGAAAGGAGAGCTGCAGTCAAGGGAACTGATTGTCGGAAGGAGAATGACAGTCAAAGAGGGAATGCGACTTATCTTCAGAAGAATATTTGTCTTGTCAAAGAGGGAACCCAATTCATGTTCGAAGAATATCATCGGATGAATATTTAAGGGGGCCTGACTCATCGTCATAAGGATATCCACAATCATTGGAGTTTGCCACTCCGGGATTATTGTCTGACCAATTACTTTTAAAATATTTGGGTCTTGTATTGTTAAAGCATCTTCATTGCTAAGATTGGACTAAGAAAGGGCATTGTAATACCAGTGTTACGACTAACCACTCCAATCAAAGCCCCCAATCAAAATATAGGATTCTGATTGTGGTGGGAGAAATGCACTGTTAATTCAGTCCCGTCCCTCCACAGATCACCTAACATATCATTTAAACTTTCAAAATTAAAGAAAGACCCAGCCAAATTGTACCAGCTATTAACCCCCGAATGAGGCTAACCAAACCAGGTGTCTTTAAATCAACAAATTAACTGTGAATTAGAAAAACTAAATTCTTAAATATGACTAAGACATAAACAGCATTTAAAATGGAAAAAAATAGAGTCCTTGCAAATTTACAGTCCAATGTTGCTTGAAGTCCTCACAGCCATCCAATGGGGAAAAAAGGTTCTTCAATAGTAGAACAGTCCGTAGTCTAATTCCAGCAGTAAGTGATGCTTTCCTTCTCCAGCGATGAATTTCAACAATTAACAACTTGTGAACACTTTCAATAGAATCAATCTGACTTTAGAGTTTTTGAGGGATAAAAGATTGTCACAATCTAACTTCACTTCCTTCAGTCCAAATTATCAGAGATCTCTGTTTTGGCTTGACGTTTTTTTAGAATTTTGAGAGAAAGTAATAAATAAACAGACTAAATTCTCTTCCTTCTGTTTAAATGGTCTGTTTCTCCTTTCAGGTGTCTCTTTGTGTCCCCAGCTAGAACAGTCTGTTTTCAACTAAAATGTCTGTTCAAAAGATAATTGCAACATTGTATATCCAGTCCTTGGTCCCTGAATGGCTGTTGCCGGGTAACCAGGATGCAATCTTTGAAGCTGATTGGTTCCCTCTCGGTATGCTTGTACCTAATGGCAACCAAAATGCACTTTCTCTAACTCCTGAGGCTTGCTGTTTCTTAAAGCAGTACGGCTCCTTTACTGTCTTAAAGACACACCACATATTTCCCGTAGAAAAAAAAAGATGGGACCATGACACCAGGTGCAGTATAAAGGGCTCGTACTCTGTTTGAAATGTATAATTTTGTGCGTGCATGTGTATGTGTGACTATTGGCGTAAGTTCTGTGGGTTTTTAAAAAATTTGCTTAGAACACTTATTGTAGGTGCTACATTTTCCATAGTAGAGTAGAATTTTGCACTGAATGTCTGAACTAATAAAACTTAATATTTATTTCAGATGTTTGAGTGTGCTCTCATTATTTCTCTTAATTCTTGTGTCCAAACTATAGAGTAGCCTATCAAAGGTAGAAGGTTACATTCTACACTCCTGACAGTACCTATTGTAGCTCAGTTGGTAGCTCTCTTGCCCCTGAATCAGAAGATTCAAGTCCCATTCCAGTACTTGAGCACAAAAATCAAGGCTGACACTCCATTGCAGTACTGAGAGTGCTGTACTGTCAGAGGTGCCATCTTTTGAATGAGGTATTCACTCTGCACTCTCAGGTGGGCACAAAAGATCCCATTGCACCATATTGAAGAAAGGCAGGGGATCTATCCCCAGTGTCCTGACCAATATTTATCCCTCATTCAATATCACAAAAACAGCTTATCTGGTCATTATCACATTGCTGTTTGTGGGAGCCTGCTGTGTGCAAATTGGCTGCCGCATTTTCTACATTACAACAGTGATTACATGCAATGTAATCTGTGGTTTCAAAGCTTGTTTTTCTTCAGACCCTAATTGAGAGGGAAATTAGAAGTGACACAGAAACAGAACCTAAAAACTGAAACAGAAGCTGGAAAAACAACTTCAGGTTTCTGGGGAAACTGACACTGGTTAGAACCAGATGAAAGGGGACAGAGTCCTCCCCAGATCAGGCAGACTCGGCAGGAGGGGAGTGTGGCAAGTAGAAGAAAGTGAAGACTGAATCTAGGATCTGTTTCTGTTACTTAAAGTAGCCGACTAACCAAACCGGGCCATACAGTACACAGGTTGTCACTGAAGGACAAGAATAAAGGGAAGACTGACAAATCCACACCATCAAGACTGTTGTGAGCAGAGCTGAGGAGGTTCTGGAGAAGTGCAAGTGCACCTTATGTTGAAGACCGCACTCATGGAGTTCGGATTGAGAGGGAACTGATGTTGGAAGAAGAACAATGGCTAAATCATTGAAGAAAGGATCTGAAAATCTACCTGAGGAACTTCAGAGCTCTGATGAACTGTGTGACTATAATTTGGTGCCATGTATGTTGGACTGGATATGGGTGGACTGCCCAGTGAAACTGTGAGCCCCATCTCGGTTGTATCTGATAGTTAAGGTGTAATTTGCAATATATATATATATATATATTGATCTGTTGCTTCATGTTTAATTTATGTTGGTTTTGGTTTGAGTGTTAAAGTAAAACCTATAAAAGTGAAATCTTGTCCATTTGGTTTCCTAAATTGGGGTCAGTCAGTGGATTTGCTTCAAATGGTTTGTTGGTGGTCTCCACAAGGGAACATAACACTACATTTCAAAAGTACGGCATTGGCTGCAAAGCACTTTGAAACATCCGGTGATTGTGAAAGGTGTTATATAAATGCAAGTCTTTGTTTTTTCCTCAAAAATAAACCTCTGTCCCCTGCATCCTTGCAAACAACTGTCCCATCTCCAACCTCCCTTTCCGTTCCAAAGATCTTAAATGTGTTGTCGCCTCCCAAATTTATGTCCATCTTTCTCAGAAATCCATGTTTGAATACCTCCAATCAGGTTCCCAACCCTACCACAGTACTGAAGCAACTCTTGGCAAAGTCACAAATGACATCCTATGTGACTGTGACAAAGGTAAACTACCCCCCTTCTGTCTGCAGCCTTTGACAGAGTTGAACAATCTCCATTGTCATCCAGTTGGGTGGGATGACACTAGCCTGGTTCCATTCTTATCTATCTAATCGTAGCCAGAGAATCATCATCAATACCTTGTCTTTCCACTTCCGTAGTTACCTCTGGTGTTCCCCAAGGATCTATCCTTGACCCCCTCCTATTTCTCATCTACCCATTGCATCCCAGTGACATTATTTGAAAACATCCTCAGTTTCCACATGTACGCTGATGACGCCCAGTTCACCACCACCTCTCTCGACCCCTGCACTGTCTCTAAATTGTCAGACTGCTTATGTGAAGCCAGTTGCCAGCATTCGCCAGAGCTGGCGGGCAGCCATAAAGACAGGGCTAAAATGTGGCGAGTCGAAGAGACTTAGTAGTTGGCAGGAAAAAAGACAGAGGCGCAAGGGGAGAGCCAACTGTGCAACAGCCCCGACAAACAAATTTCTCTGCAGCACCTGTGGAAGAGCCTGTCACTCTAGAATTAGCCTTTATAGCCACTCCAGGCGCTGCTTCACAAACCACTGACCACCTCCAGGCGCATATCCATTGTCTCACAAGATAAGGAGGCCCAAAAGAAATACTGGTTCAACTGAAATTTCCTTCATTAAAATATTGGGAAGACTGAAGCCATTGTTTTCGGTGCCTGCCACAAACTTCATTCCCAAGCCACTGATTCCATCCCTTTCCCTGGCAACTGTCTGAGGCTGAACCAGACTGTTGACAGACTCTGTGTCATATCTGAGCTTGAGATATGCTTTCAACCACATATCTGCACCGCCACTAAGACCACCTATTTCCACCTCTGTAACAACACCCATCTCTACCCGCACCTCTGCTCATCTGCTGCTAGAACCCTCATCCATGCCTTTGTTACCTCCATATTAGACTATTCCAACACACTCCTCCTCTGCTTCCCACACACTACCCTTCGTAAACTTGAGGTCACCCAAAACATGGCTGTCATGTTCAATCTTGCATCAAATTCATTCACTATCACCCCTGTACTTCTTGACATACACTGACTCCTGGTTAAGCAACATCTCAATATTAAAATTCTCATCCTTCTTTTCAAATACCTCCATGGCTTGGCCCCTCTCTGTAATCACCTCCACCCCTACAAGATATCTCCACCATTGGTAGCCACACCTTCAGTTGTCTGGGCCCTAAGCTCTAGAATTCCCTTCCTAAACCTCTCCACTTCTCTACTTCGCTTTCCTCCTTTAAGGCATTCCATAAAACATACCTCTTCGACCTTTGATCATCTGACCTAATATCTCCTTATCTGAGTCGGTTTCATATTTTGTTTTATAATGCCGTAGGACTTCTTTTTACATTAAAGGTGCTATATCAATACAAGTTGTTATTGTTGTTGTTGCTGTCCTTCCATATAAAATGCTAGGTCTGCCAGCCATTCTCAAGAGAATGTTTTTTCGGATAGGCACATGCTTTTCATCCAGAGCTTTATTGTTGATCTGTTCCAGCAGGAAGTATCTAGTTTGTCTAAATCAATGAGTAATTTGCTGGAGGGGACCGTTACAAGCTTTTCTTCTGCTCTCTTTTCACTCTTGTCCCCAATGCTTTCTTCAAATTAGCTGTAAAGTTCTCAAAATGAAATATTGACTTGGTGAACAGCCAGGGCTCCTGATTGCACATGACAACCGAAGAGATCATTGCCCTAGTTTAAGGGCTTTTGCAAAAATATTAGTTCTAAATCTTCTATTTATTGAATATGCCAATTAAGTACTATTACAAAGTGCTTCTATTAGTTTGCAACACTCAGGCACCACGAATGGATTATCGAATCATTTTCCCATGAGGTATTGACACAGTAAAAATATCAGGCAGGTGAACCCTTGGTTACATCTGGCCTCCTACCCACAGTGTCCTATTGCTGCATTTCTCATAGCCCTGAATCCCATTCGTTGACCAGAACCTGCCTTAATTGTTGTGTGATTGCCTTTAAGAGTAATATATCTTTAAGATCTTCGTATGCTAATGAGCTGAGTACCAGGATGCAGTCATGTGACTACTGACCAGTCTCACTCTGCTGCTGTAACACCTAGAGGCAAGTTATGTGCTGTATATAATAAGTTAACTGTTTAATAAACCTGTTTGAGATCTCCAATCAACTGAACTCCATGCATCTCATTTATGTTGCATCAAACAACATAAAATGCTTCTCATTACATTAATTTTTCTTTAAACTCATTAATGTTTTTTGTTCCCCTACCCGAGCTGGTAATCTGTTCCAAATGCTTCCTACTCTTTTCGTAAAAATGTTCCTCCCACATTTCCGATTTTCTTCTGTTGTCCTTAGCTACCCTCTGAAATGGTCTAGTAAGGCCTAGAAGGTGGTGGGAGATCAAGGTACTTGGGCACTTGAAGTGCTGTAACTGTCAGGGCTGCAGGAAAGTAGGATTTGGCTGGATAGCTCTTTTTTAGCCGGCATGGTCATGATGGGCCAAATGGCCTCCTTCTGTGCCATAATTTTTCTATGTTTCTAAGTTTCTAAGTTTAAACCATAGAGTTAATTTTAACCCTTCAAACTGGAATAAACTGGGTGGGTAAACTGTTAAAATAACTCACTCACCCTTACAACTGCTGGGAGCTGACCTTGCACAATTTTAACCTGCTCAATTGAAATGTGACAATGACACATGCTCAAATCTGCAGGGTCCTTTTTAGCACATGCGAGACAGGTCCCGAGTGGGGGCAATTTTATTCTAATCCCTCCTGTGGGAAATTGATAGGATCTGACTGGCCACCCAGTTTACATCCTGACAGATTATAATTTTCAGTGGATTCAATGGAAAGTTAAATCAGGCGGAATGTAAAACTGACAAAATGCTCTTTACATCTCAAACTTTTATATTACTGTGCACTTTCTGGTGTGAAGAACTTATTCAAATTCATTGAAAAGATTATTAATTTGTCCAATCTTTTCTAGCCCATCAGTTTGAATGCTAAGCATCCATATTCGATATTTGTTTCCCCCAGTCATATGTTGAATCATGTAGAGCTGGCCTCTCAGATAACAAGTCCAATAGTCTAACACTTACGACCTGTCTTTTACTGAATCACTAATTGGCTTTTGGTATTGTCATGGACTTGTATTATTTTTCTCCTCGGATTAAAACAGTGTGCCTTTAAGACAGCGAGAGAAGTCTGGATTTCTGGGGCACAGTGAGCCACAGCTGCATTTTGTTACCTAGGCAACAGCAGGAGAGAGAGGTCACATGGTATAATGTTTTGATTTGACTGTGTAAAACTGGCAAAAACTTGTCTGAACCAGACTCACCAGCGAAGCATACTGAAGAGAAAAGAGCTGTTCATTCTCTCTCAGCAGAAATTCTACAAGGAGCTACAGGCTCAATTAATTGCCTAAAGAGAAAATAACCCTTTTAAGAGACCATTTGGTATTGCTGAAGGAACTGTTGATGCCTGCGGCAGCCGAAGAGTTTGAATGCCTATCAAAAGAGACTGCTTCATTAAATCCAAGTGAAGACTTCGAGTAGCATTTGATTATTTCCACATTAAAATACCTCATCCATCGGGAAAGTAGCTCTAAAAGACTTACTTATTTACTTATTCTTAAGAAATGGCTAATTTTAAAAACACCACTTTTAAAACCAGTTAACTACTGTTATTTTTGAATGTATGTGTGTGAATGGGGTAGTTAGATTAAAATGAGAAGTTGTAAGGTCTTTAGACATAGGTTTATCTTTATAGTGTTTCAGATTTAGTTTTAATAAATGGTTAATTTGTTGTTGTCTAAAGATACCTGGTTTGGTCTGTTTTATTCCGGGGGTTACTGGAGTGTTTAATTTGGCTGTTTTCCGGTTGGGTGGAAAACTTTTAATAATATGCTGCGACCTGTGGAGTGACGGGACTGAATTGACAGTGCATTGCTCCCACCGCAGTCGTAACAGTATTGACTCACCTGAGCCAATATAAAAATATTTTTCTATTTTCATATCAAGCCTTTGTAAAATGAGCTACAGGAGATCCATTTCTCCTGTGACTTACATTGCTTCTTCCCCTGAATAGACACAACTTCAGAAAGTAATGGTTAATCTTCATTCACACACACTGATTTCCTAGATCTTCTTCACTCTGATGGTCCCAGACGCCGAGGAGGATTTCATAATGTTTTAAGTTTACAAACACCTAAACCACCCTCGGTCTGGTTACCACATTCCTTCCCTTATCTGGATAATTGGAGGAGGGTAATGTTACAACTTTATTGGAGACTCGAACCCCCATTCAATCTTTCTTTGTTCTATTTTGATGAACCCTTGTTGCTCTAACCGTTGCTCTCATGGGGTTTTCTCGGACCTAATCTCTCAGTTTCACAATGCCTCTGTTCTGAGTCGCATGGGTCTCACCCACCACTAAGGCTTACTATCCTACCAATTTCACTCTCTTCTTCACATATTTAACCCCCTTCAGTTTTTATTTTACATAGAATTACATATATTTTACAGCGCCAAAACTGGTCCTTCATCTCAACTGGTCTATGCCAGTGTTTATGCACCACAAGTGCCTCCTCCACCCTCCCCACCCACCTCCAACTTTATCTCATCCTTTCAGCATACCCTTCTATTCCTTTCTCCCTCAGGTGCTTATCCAGCTTCCCCTTAAATTACCAATGCTAATTGCCTCAATGCTGCTTGTGATAGTGAGTTCCACATTCTATATATTCTCTGAGTAAAGTAATTTCTCCTGAATTCCCTGTTGAATTTTTTAGTGACTATCTTATATTTACAGATCCTAGTTTTGAACTCCCCCCCCCCAAGTGAAAACTTATCTACATTGACTTTATCAAACTCTTTGGTAATCTTAACAACCTCTCTCAAGTCACCCCTCAGTCTGTTCTTTTCTATTCAACATTCCAGACCTGATAAGCTGGGGGTATAGCTCGGTGGTAGAGCATTTGACTGCAGATCTAGTAGTCCCCAGTTCAAATCTGGGTGCCCCCTTTGAATTTTTATGTGCGGCGCAGTGGTTAGCACCGCAGCCTCACGACTCCAGCAACCCAGGTTTGATTCTGGGTACTGCCTGTGCGAAGTTTGCAAGTTCTCCCTGTGACTGCGTGGGTTTCCACCGGGTGCTCCTGTTTCCTCCCACAGCCAAAGATTTGCAGGTTGATAGGTAAATTGGCCATTGTAAATTGCCCCTAGTGTCGGTAGGTGGTAAGAGAATTGAGGGAATGTGTTAGGGAATATGGGATTAATGTAGGATTAGTATAAATGGGTGGTTGATGGTAGACTCAGTGGGCCAAAGGGCCTGTTTCAGTGCTGTATCTCTCAAAAAAAAAATCAGCTGGATCCAATTCAGTATGAGTCCCTGTTAACTGGGTTCTTGGGGTAGCTGCACACAGTTTCTCTGATACAGGTTAAATAAAGGTTCAGGTGTGGCTATGTCCCCAAAATACAAATTATTAGCTTCAGAAATGCAACCTTTTTAATTTGTGAACTTTTTCTCCTACCCCGCCTTTCCAAGGTCCACTCAGTTCTCTGCTGGGCGATGAGTTGATGAGGTTCTCGTCATCATCCAATGCTTAATTAACCCCAAGAAGTTGCTTCATTGCTGATGGTGAGTCTTGGCAGGTTGCGATTGCAGGGACCATCCCAGTTGACTCTAATATTATTAATCCCAATGCCCAGTATCATAACACAGCAGTCAGGTGTGGGAACTCTGCATAGATGTTTCCCCGGCTAAGCCAGGAATACTGAGGTTGATTACAGTGCCCCTTGCATTAGCTGAGATCAGACAACTTAGCACAAACTGGGAATCCATTCTGGGGCCTTCTTGAACTGTGTGCTCAGGTACTCACTGGATAAATTTACTGAGCCATTGGGGATCAGTGACCTCTTACATTAACCAATCTGGAGTCATGTAGCACTTTGAACTCCAGCCCTCTGCAGTTACAGACCCCACTGCTTATATTGGGCTTGCTGGTGTTAAACTGGTTTACCTGTGACGTGAGATGAATGGTGATAGGAGTAACACTTCTCTAACATGAGTCTCAAGTCCAATTTATCGGCAATCTTCAAATCTAATTGCTCTTGTCCTTGATTTAACGATATCAGTAATCCCAAAATGAGTGGAATGTAAAGTTCCTGGAACAGCTACCCTCCTGCAGTCACACTAATTAACTCAGGCCCCAGCCCAACACTAATTACCAAGGCAATCATAGGATCATAGAGTGATATAGCACAAAAGAAGACCATTCAGCCAGTAACATTCAGTCACCACACTTTAATGAGGAGAAGGCTCCCATGGCCTAGGATTGTGGTGGAGAAAGATAGGTTGACCCCAGGGGTAGGGACCATCGACTTTCAGATATTAACCACTGCTCCCATTCTCTCAGACTGCAGATGCTGGTAACGGAGGATGGCCACTGGGAGTGGAGGAAAAATGGAGACAACTGGTGTGGAGATCCCCTTCTCCTATTAATCAGATCTTCTATTCTTCCCTCACCTTCTATTATTCCGCTGTAACAACTTACGATTCTCTGCCACAGAGGGCTGTGGAGGCTCAGTCATTGAGTATCTTCAAGACTAAGATCAATAGATTTTTACACATTAAAAACATCAAGGGTTACATGGACAGTGCAGGAAAATGGTATTGAAGTAGAAGATCAGCCATGATCTCACTGAATGGCAGAGCGGGCTGGAAGGGCTGAATGGCCTACTCCTGCTCTTATTTCTTATGTTCTTATGTTCCTCTGGGCCCATTTTTTATTTTACTACTTTACTTGCCCCATTACCACCCATTTTACCTTGCACCACCATCCCTTTAGTCATTTAATGACTCTTGCCCTCCATTCTATCATGGACTGCCTCTTTAGTTGTTTTCATGCACCACCCCCACACACCATGCACACGCCGCCACCCCCCACCCCCACCCCCACCCCCACCAACCCTTTTGTCCATCTCTGTACTCTGTACTTGCTTAAAATCTGTGAAATGTTTAACAGATTCCAGTTCAGATGAAAGATCACCAGCCTAAAACATTGGCTCCGATATTTGCAGAGAGGGTGGGGGGAAATCCAGCAAGGCTGGTAGCGTGGAGGTCCTGCTGAATTTAATGGCAGGGGTGAGCGAGAACCTATGATTGGCAGAAGGGAGAATGAAAGCTTCCTTGAGGGGCTGGGGAGAGCACTCCAGCACTGCCTGGCCCATAAGGAATGTTGTATAAGATACTTATCTTCCAGAGCCAGCAGCTAACACACCCATTTCATTGCTGGGTTTCCTGAGGAGTGGGAAACCCACACGGCAACTATTAATTTTAAATCAGGCTCCTAATTGTGTGGTGGGGACTGGATTTAAATATGTTAATGAAGTACCCTGGCCTTCCACACTGGAATACTCAGATGGCACGCTATCCACCATTGTAAAAATGGCAGCAGGCATTTATGCAGTGAGTTGGGATCACATTGTCTGTTTTTGAGCGTTTAACCCTCCAACCAACCTCCTTCAACTGATCGTGGGTGTGGGGTCATGAGGGGTCAATGACGAGCCTATTAACTCTGTTTCTCTCTCCACAGATGTTGCCTGACCTGCTGTTTTTAATTCCTTAACAGTAGCTGCTCCACTCACATTCCCAGGAGAAGATTTAGGAATACAATGGAATCTACATATTAAAATGTTTCTGAAGGGTTTTTTTAAAACTCTCATATCTCTACTCAAAGGCCTATCCATCAGCAGTACATCAGATTAGTGTACTTGAATCCAATTAAAGTGCTTAAAACCTTCTTTGTTAATTAGATGTTCGCTGCATTAACTGATATTAAATTAAAACTTGAAGGCCTCCAGATAGATAAATTCAGGAATTTTTTTAATAGATCAGCATTTTAAAATTTCTTCTTGCAAAAGCCAATTATGTTTATGACATTCCACACCACGAGAGAAATTCAATTTCAAAGAATGGAACCAGATTAATTCCAAAGGAAAGTGTGATCAAAGTCCAATTTAGGGAGTTTGGGAATGGTTGCAGCATTGCTAGTGGAATAGGAACAGGGGACTAGTCTCACTTTAACATACAGTCAATGACTGGAGGTCCACCCTCACAATGTACATTTCCCTCAACCTCCAAGTGCCAGAGTTCCAGATACTCACTACTCCTGGATTCATGACCGTTATTCAGCCCTTTTACAGTGATCCCCTATCCCCACCATAGATTCTCAGTAAACACTGGGTAATTGGTCAGATAGTTAATTGAACCCACCAATGGAAGGGAGATGAATTTCCATCAGAGATACAGAAATGAACCATATGGCTACACACTGTACAGTGCAAAACTGCACGTGTAAATGGTGGCATCTCATTCCCCTCTTATTGGTCCCAGCTCACCCATTGTCAGACCCTACTCAAAGCTATCCTCAAAGGTCAAAGAAACTTCCAAATGGTTTTGGACCTGTAAATAGATAGGAGTGTAGTGACTTTCATTATGCAAAACCCATCTTTCCTGTGCACGACAGGGAAGTGCTATGGTTTATATTATGATACCAGATTAATTCTTGAAGATGGTTATTGTCACTTTAATGTTCTGAGGGAGCAAATATGATATGTTTGGTACTTTGTTAACTGAACATGAGATGGTCCCTTGATGTACCAAGCATCCTGTAGCAATTACACTCCAGGGTCTCCTTGTATATTATTTGTTCCATCAGAAGAGGATATTCCACGGATTCTGAAATAAAAGTAGCCATTAGATTACCACACCAACTTGAGTGTTTATTGGACGTAGCACTATCTCCCATCTACTGAGTTTGCCATCTGAGCTGTGCTACTTTGCGTGATGCTGAGTGCAAGCCAAGTTCCTCACAGGAAGAGAGTCAACACTGGTGGGAGGAGCACTGCCCCGTGTGTGTGTTAGAGTGCACTGGAGCTTGGGAATGGTGCAGATTTGGGATTTTGTGTGGATGATAGCAAAAATTAAGGTGTTCTAGATCAGGGCTGGGGGTTACCCTGCTTGGGACAGAGTAGCCCATTGCTCTGACCTCATCACAACCCTTACCCATTTTTTTGCCAGTAGTATGAATCCTGCTGGGATTCCTGTCATCAGGAGAGAGCTCATGATTGTGGAAGTGGGTAATTCAATGGTACTGCAACCTTTCCAACCATTTACGACCATTTACGGGGAGGCAGTGACATAGTAGTATTGTCACTGAACTAGTAATCCAGAGCCCAGGCTAATGCTCTGGGGACATGGGTTCGAATCCCACCACGGCAGATGGTGATAATTGAATCCAGTTAATAAAAATCTGGAATTAAAAAGCTAGCCTAATGGTGACCATGAAACCTTTGTTGATTGTTGTAAAAACCCATCTGGTTCACTAACCCCCTTTAGGGAAGGAAATCTGCCATCCTTACCTGGTCTGGCCTACATGTGACTCCAGACCCACAGCAATGTTGTTGATTCTTAAATGCCCTCTGAAATGACCTAGCAAACCACTCAGTTAAGGGCAATTAGGGATGGGCAATAAATGCTGGCCCAGCCAGTGACGCCCACATCCCATGAACGAATAAATTTTTTAAAAATCAAACAAAGGGACCACTCCTGTAGCATGCAAAGAAATGGGCAAGGAACGTAGTGGAGCCTGAAGAAGATAGGGAACCTCAGCCTAGAAGGATAGGGTAGAACCAATGAGATAGGAGGACTACGAGTCCTCTGCTAGACTCTCTCCTTCTATTTGCAGATACTGGGGCCTTACCAGCATAACCTTGGGCCTGCTATTGCCTTCTACCAGGCAGTCTGTGGCCAACAGCAGACGGGTGGGTGCCCGGGGGTGGGGTAGGGGGACAGAGGCTAGGAACCCAGGCTCCATCTTGCAAACATCTTTTATATGTGGTGGGTGGGGAGGGAGTGGCGCATGGTGGGTGGGAGTGGGAAAATAAAAACCCTGGTCAAGACAGGGTGGTTGCAATAGGCTTCACCACCCCATTTTCTCACCATTTCTGCTGATTTGAGGATGAAAGGGGAGGAAATTGTAGCCATTAATGCGTGGAAGGTGGATCAGGGATGGTGCTTGGAAGAACTAGCCTTGAGATAAGGTCTAGGGTTTCGGCAGCAGTGAAGTAAAAGCAGAGGCAGAGCTGGAACTGGACTTCATTTGCTGTGAAGTTCCTTGGGATGCTCTGGGGTCATAAAAGGTGCTATATAAATGTAAGTTCTTGCAATCTGCAGAGCAATTTGAGTTGTCTCCTTGAATGTCATTAGCAACATAAAAACATACTTTGTTGTTGTTCATGATGAGCCGAATGCAACAAAGAGAACAAGGAATGATTCTCCAAGTAATTCTACTATACATGCCAAACTTTCAGCTGTAATAAGCAGAATTAACATTCCGGGCTTGAGCTACTGCAGGGGCTGCTGGTGCACTGAGCTTCTCAGAATCTTACCTGAGCCAATCAGAACAATTAGCACTCAAGGAAGGTACAACAAACAGCCACAATCTCCATGTTTGAAATTCATTAAGTATATGGTTAGCAGATTGACAGGTGCTCAGTCAGGGTCGTGCAGAAAGATTCTTGTTTCTTTGGGCTTAATGCACCCACTCAACAACAACAACAACAACAACTTGTTTTTATATAGCATTTTTAACGTAATAAAATGCCCCAAGGAGCATTATAAATACTGCCACAGAAGGCAATATTATAGCAAATGACCAAAAGCTTGGTCAAAATGGTAGGTTTTAAGGAGCATCTCAAAGGAGGAAAGCAAGGTAGAGAGGTGGAGATGTGTAGTAAGAGAACTTAAGGTAATTAATATTAGCAGAGAAAAAGTGCTGGAGAAACTTAAGGGAGTAAAAACCGTCAAATTCCCAGGATCTGATGGTCTACATCCTAGGGTTCTAAGAGAGGTAACTGCAGAAATAGTGGATGCACTGGTTATGATTTTCCAAAATTTCCTTGATTCTAGAACAGTCCCAGTGGATTGGAAGTTCACGAATGTAACACCACTATTCAAGTAAAGGGCACTGTAAGCCAGTTCACCAAACATCAGTTGTTGGGAAAATGCTGGAATCTGCTAATACTGCACTTAAAAAATCATCATATGATCAGACAAAGTTCACAAGGGCCGGAATTATACCGAGCCATTTAGAGCGAATTTGGAGGTGGGGAGGGCCATAAAATGGGACTGGACCACGTTTGGCTGGAAGTCGCTTCCAGATTTTACCAGCGGCTGCAGCCAAGGTGGACGGACTTCTGACATTGAGGCAGCAGGGCACCAATTAAGGTTCTAGAAAAGCCAATTAACTCCAATTTAATATCACATTACTAATTATATCAATGATGCATGGGGATTCACAGTCCCACCTGGGGAAACAAGAAAGCAAGGAAGTAGGAGATAAATGTTGGCTCTCTCAGGAAGCCATCGGGAGAGCCAACATGTGGTGGCATGAAGGGTGGTGCAGAAAGGGCACAGCCAGACATCAGCAGAAGAGGGGGGAAAGGTGTCAGGACTGTGGGGACATGTTACCAGGGTCATAGAGGGCAGTGGCAGTAACTCTGAGGAAAGGGCTCAGGAATAGGTTAGGGGGTTGGGGGTTGTTTTTTTTTTATTCATTCATGGGATGCGGGCATCGCAGGCCACCAGCAGTTATTGCCCATTCCTAATTGCCCTTGAACTGAATGGCTTGCTAGGCCATTTCTGGGGCATGTAAGAGTCAACCACATTGCTGTGGATCTGGAGTCACGTGTAGGCCAGACCAGGTAAGGACAGCAGATTTCCTTCCCTAAAGGACATTAGTGAACTAGATGGGTTTTTACGACAATCGACAATGGTTTCATGGCCATCATTAGATTAGCTTTTAAATTCCAGATTTCTTTTTCATTAATTGAATTCAAATTCCACCTTCTGCTGTGGTGGGATTCGAACCCATGACCCCAGATCAATACACTCTTTTACTCCCATTCCTAGGGAAGAGGATCTCCCACCTTGCCCTTGCAGCCTGGAGGAGAACCTGCAGGGAGCCATTACTGAACCATGGGGCCACCTGGGGTCTTCCTTCTGCTTTTGTAGCCTTCTGTGAGCTCCTTGGTTGGTTTGAGTCTTCAGTCAAGGGAGTAGCAGCAGTACCAACAGCTCAAGACAGCAGTAGCGGGATGCAGTCCTTTGTTCAGGCAGCAACAAATGCAGGGCTGGAAGCCTTTAAATATAGTGTCAGCAGATGCCAACCTCATCATCCTGACTTCCTGCTTCAGGGCCGGGATTGGACGGCCTCCGTGCCTCGCGTTCCTCAATTCGCTGGCAGCTTAACGATCAAATGAAAAAGGCAGCAGCTTCTGGAACCACTGGCCCCCACCTGCCATTGTAATTCCATGGCCCCTCTGCCTCCTAGTCCATCTCCGGGGTGCCCATTAATTCCAGCCCACTGTGTGCAGCTTTGGTCACCATATTGAAGGAAGGAAATACGTGCCTTGGAGGTGGTACAGCAAAGGTTCATTAAATTGTTCCCTAGGATGAGAAGGTTATCCAATGAAGAAAGGCTGAGTAAATTGGGCTTCTATTCTCTGGAATAAAGAAGAATGAGAGGTGATCTCATTGAAACATGCTAGATTCTGAAGGGACTTGACAGGATAGACACTGAGAGGTTGTTTCCCCTGGCTGGGCAATCTAGAACAAGGAGGCAAAAGTCTCAAGATAAGGGGCCAATCATTTAGGAGTTAGATGAGGAGAAATTTCTTCATCAAAGGGTTGTGAATCTTTGGAATTCTCAATTCCTGACCCCAGTAGGTTGTGGATGCTCCATTGTAGAGTATATTTAAGGCTGCGATAGACAGATTTTTGGTCAATCAGGGAATCAAGGGATATGGAGAGCAGGCAGGTAGGTGGAGTTGAAGTAGAAGATTAGCCATGATCATATTGAACGGCGGGGAAGGCTCGACAGGCCATGTGGTCTGCTCCTGCTCGTATTTCTTATGTTCCAGAGCTCAAGGCCGAGGCAGCTTAAGGCACGGCCAACAATGATGGAGCAATTAAAATCAGGGATGCTCTAAGGCCTGAATTGGAGGTGCGCAGACATCTTGGGGTGTTGTGGGGCTGGAGGAAATTACAGCAATGGGGAGGGTGGAGGCCATGGAGGGATTTGAAAACAAGGCTGAACATTTTTAAACTGAGACATTGCTTAACCGGGAGTCAGTGTAGTCAGCGTGTTCAGGGGTGACAGATGAACAGGACTTGGTGCAAGTAAGGACACGGGCAGTTGAGTTTCAGATGACCTCAAGTGTTGCGCCCACAGGAGTCTCTCTGTTTCAGCTTGTGTCAGTCCACCTGCAGCCAGTTGTGTGAAGAAATCATTTGTCCATAGATCTCTGAAGGCAGAAGGGCAGCCTAATAGGGTGGTGCAAAAGGCATATGGGACACTTGCCTTTATCAATCGAGGCATAGATTACAAAAACAGGGAAGTCATGTTGGAGTTGTACAGAACTTTGGTAAGGCCACAGCTGGAGTACTGTATGCAATTCTGGTCGCCACATTATAGGAAGGATGTGATTGCACTGGAGGGGGTGCAGAGGAGATTCACCAGGATGTTGCCTGGGAGGGAACATTTAAGCTATGAAGAGAGGTTGGGTTAGGCTTGGGTTGTTTTCGCTGGAGCAGAGAAGACTGCGGGGTGACCTGATCGAGGTGTACAAGATTATGAGGGGCATGGACAGGGTGGATAGGGAGCAGCTGTTCCCCTTAGTTGAAGGGTGAGTTACGAGGGGATACAAGTTTAAGGTGAGGGGCAGGACGTTTAAGGGGGATTTGAGGAAGAACTTTTTTTACCCAGAGGGTAGTGACGGTCTGGAATGCACTGCCTGGGAGGGTGGTAGAGGCGGGTTGCCTCACATCCTTTAAAAAGTACCTGGATGAGCACTTGGCACGTCATAACATTCAAGGCTGTGGGCCAAGTGCTGGCAAATGGGATTAGGTAGACAGGTCAGGTGTCTTTAATGCATCAGTGCAGACTCGATGGGTCGAAGGGCCTGTTCTGCACTGTATTATTCTGTGATTCTGTGATTCTGTGATTCTGATCCCATTTCATTATTCACAGTAACTGACAGAAGAAAGCTGTGCTGATGATATCACTCAGTCCTTAAAGCCAGCTGTAATGTCAAGGACTGTTTCACCCCATGGAAAGATGGAATGGCCAGTTTTATTGACCAGTGATAGTAGACGGGCTGAAGTGCCATATTTATCCAAATATTCCTTGTGAACTTTTTCAAATTTGTTCCCAAAAAGGATAATATCAATTCAGAACAAAGAATGAACCTTTTCTTTCCATTACAGTTTGATCCAAAGGACAGTCTAGACCTGAAAATATACCCAGATCAACTGAATGTTCATAAACGTCAGAATTGAATCTGATTGAGTTGCTGTGAATACAATAAAGTTCACTGACAGCTGACACTTCAGCTATTCACCTGCAAGACGTTTGGCTGTTTCAGGATGGCCTCTTCCACTGTCCATAAGCTCAAGCGTATCATAAACTCTGCTGTCTGTGTCCTAACCAAATCCTGTTCACCCATCCCCCCCTGTGCTCCCTGACCTACATTAGCTCCTGATCCAAAGACACCGAAATTTTAAAATTTGCATCTTTCCATGCCTCACACCTCCCTATCTCTGTAACTTCCTCTAGCCCTACAACTCCTGAGAATTCTGCATTCCTCCAACTCTGGCCTCTTGTTCATCTCCCATTAAATTTGCCTCAACATTGACAGCTGTGCCTTCAGCTGTTTAGCCATAGATCTCTGCAGCTCTCTCTTCCTTTAAAACCTCTTCAAAACCTACTTTTTTGATCAAGCTTTTAGTCACTTGTCCTGATATCTCCTTATGTGGCTCACTGTCAAATGTTGTCTGATTAAGTTCCCATCAAGTGCCTTGAGACAAGTTAGAAGCATGTGGGTTCAAGTTCCACTCGAGAGATTTCAGCATGAAATCCAGGGCTGATGCTCCAGTGCAGTACTGAGGGAGCTCCACCCTGTCGGACGTGCTATCTTTCAGATAAGTCATTAAACTAAGGCCCCACATGCCCTCTCACACGGATGTAAAAGATCCAATGGCACTATTTCAAAAGAGAGCAGATGAGTTCTCCCAAGTGTGCTGGACAATATTTATCCTTCAATCAACATGACTAAAAAACAGATTATCTGGTCATTATCATATTGCTGTTGGACCTTGCTGTGCGCAAATAGGTTGATTTTCCTACTATACAACAGTGACTACATTCCAAAAGTACTTCATTGGCTATAACTTGCTATGGGGCATCTCTGAGATTGTGAAAGTTGCTATGGAAATACAAGAACACAAGTTATTGTTGTTATTTTAGCAATGTGATCACTTGGGAGCTGGCCAGAGGCTATCCAAGTTCATTTGACTTGGAGTCCTCAACGGATGTCACATGGATGCAAGGTATATTCCATCCATCAGAGGCAGCTTGGGCCAAAATCTTCTCTGGGGTATTAATCGTAGCACTTCGGCAGCTATATATGTTGTGTAAAACAAAGTCCCAAGGTTGCGCTGCTACCCTCATTAACCTTTGATGCAATAGTGCAAAGAATTGTTAATCTTAGCATCTATTTCCTAGTGCTCTTGATTCAGTTCTGGTGAAATCATTGGATTTTGGCTTGAAACCGTCTGGTGACTGAGCCTGCCAATGTTAGGAAGTTGAGTTAACATCAGTGGAGTTACTACCATGAGCTACAGTTTCAGCTCCTAACTCCACATATTAATTCAGTCCTCTCATGCCTTCAAGTTCTGTGCACCCCTCTGCAGCCTTGATGCCACAACCAATATCCACATCCAAACAAATCCTTTCTAAGTGGGTCAATGAGGAGGCAGAAATAAATCAATTTCAAAAGTTGATCCTAATTCTTTTAATGGGATTGATTTTGACCACCTTTACCTGTGGCTAGGAATGTTGGCATCCTGCAGCTCACCTGCCAGATTTAACTGAGGCCGAGGCCTCAAAATCACGAAAGATCTCCCCGCCGTCAGAATGGGTGGTCGCACAACGGTCAAAATAGACTGCTATATTTTTTAAGTAGCATTGCTGGCGAGATGCTTAAGTTAGCTCCAGTGGAGAGAAAACCATCAATGTTAATTGGTCACTGGTGAAAAAGAATGGAGAAAGCTTTGAAAAATGGAAGGTGTTAAGCGGTGTTGCTGAAGAGAACTAACAGCAGCTACATTATCTGGTGCTGTATCGTTACCTGTAACAAAGAGGCAAGAACACAGTCACAAAATGCCTAACTAGAGTATCTATTCTGTACCAGGCAGCAGTCCTTTTCCATGTACTTCAGCACAATTACAGAACTCATCACAGGCATCTGTCGAGTTTGAGAGGCCTTCATGTCTCTTGAGGTTTGTTACACGCACAATTCTATTAGAACCCAGACTGAAAACAATGGCTAAGAGTCACACCTGTGAATCTTACATGCATTACTCGCACACTTAAGCATGCATATCCTTCACGCAGCATTTAACAATCGCACGAACATTGCTGCATGCTATTCACTGGGGGGATGAAAAATTAACTTGATCTCTCGTATCAAATCCCCAGCTGACAATTCCCCATATCCTGCCATCTTTTCAATTAAAACATGTTCCTTACAGTGGAAGATTTGTGTGCAACAGTGCAGATTAAAGCAGTCCATCGCTATTGAATGCAAATTACTCACTGTATTGGCTTGACTCTAAAGGGAGATTTAGATCTTTAAATTATGTCAGTCTTCTGACACAATTTATCCCAGTCAGTCCATTATTAACTGATCAGCAAAATCTGTTTTGCTGCTCAATTTTAGATAACTAAAACTAACTGTATTTCAATAGCAAGATATTTAGCAAGCATCTTGTAACGTCACTATTTATTAATGGTCGATTTGTGTTGGCTCCCTTTATCATTGGAGCCCAGAATGATTCAGATTCTCTCGTGGTTCTGCTGGAAACAATCCTGCAGACTGTCAGATCACCAGTCCCTGAGCACAGTAAGGCAACCCAGCAATATATTTACTGACCATTGCAAGTTGAATAGCATAAGGCATTTGAGGAGCTTCTATTTGAAGCTTTCTGTATACACAGGGCTTAAATCTCATTCCAACATCACCATTACCATATATAAGGTCAATGTTGCTCTATAAACAAGTCTGAATCGTTGCAATTAGACTTGATGAATGGCGCACTCCCAAAATGGCCCCTGTTCCAGGCAGAAGAGAACTGCTAAGAAGGTCACAGAACTATAGAATCTTACAGCACAGAAGGAGGCCATTCTGCTCATTGTGCCTGTGCTGGATCACTGAAACAGCTATCCAATCATTCCCTGTTCTTTCCACATAGGTCTGACCTACACTGGCTCCTGGTCTGACAATGCCTCAATTTTAAAATTCTCATCCTTGATTTCAAATCCCTCCATGACCTCATCTCTCCCTATCTCTGTAATCTCCTCCAGCCCTAAAAACATCCAAGATCTCCGTGCTCCTCCAATTCTGGCCTCTTGCACATCCCTGATTTTAATTGCTTCACCATTGGCAGCTGCACCTTCAGCTGCCTGGGCCCTAAGCTCTGAAATTCTCTTCCTAAACTTCTGTTTGTCTACCTCTCTCTCTTTCTTCAAGTTACTCCTTAAAACCTACCTTTTTGACCAAGCTTTTGGTTGCCTGTCCAAACATTTCCTTATGTTGCTCAATGACAAATTTTGTTTGATAATCGCTCCTGAAAAGCAACTTGGGATGTTTTCACTATGTTAAAGGTGCTATATAAATACAAGTTGTTGTTGTTGGAAACAATCCCAGCTTCTTTAGTTTCTCCACATGAAGTCCCTCATCCCTGGTATCATTCTTGTAAATCTCTTTTGCACCATCTCCAAAGTCTTGTCATCCTTCCTAAAGTATATTGCCCAGAATTGGACACAACACTGCAGCTGAGGTCTAACGAGTGATTTATAAAGGTTAAAAAGTAAAATATTTTAAAGATTACAGTTGTCTATTTACAGCTACAGAACTGGATTCTCAAAGAGCTGAGATGAGTTGTCATGGAGACATGCTAGACTTTGTATATACACGTTTGGCAAATGCATAAGTAATTGAATTTTATATGAGATTTTCATTTACTGATAAAACCTGCTTCCCAACTGAAGATTCCAAGTTTTGCTGATGCCTGGACAGATCCCAAGGAGCATCTGCCATATCCCATCTGATCTGTTTCACACGTCCTGCAATGTACAGGGAAAAATACTAAAAGGAGTGACACGAATTTCCCATCTGGCCCATTGAGCCTGTCCCAACCTGGTATGATGTAACCTCTGTGCACCATAATCCCCAATACCCAGCCACCCTCCAACCCTGTCCCCAGCAAGCCCCCCTCCCAGTCTACTGGGAGAAGAGAAAAAAGCCTTAGACCAATCGAAGAAGTAACTCTGGGATGTTGCTCCCCAAAAGCAATTAAGTCAGGGGATAGGTGACACAACCCCCAATTACTCATCTACTTTCTATTTGTAAATATGTTTGCCAGTAACAGAAACTCATCCAGTTCCCTTGTGCATGCTCAGATTAATTACATGTGCTGGTAACCTACTCCAATAGATTGCGACTCTCTGTGAAAAGAAGCGCCCTCTAGCACATAAACAAATTCAAAGCTTTGGTAAACTATGTCTGTTGTCCCTCTCTGAACCATCTCATGAGTACTGTATCTAATCCTTCTATTGTTTTAAAGACTTCAATCATATCTCCTCAAACTCTATGTAATCCCAAATTAAAAAGCCCCTGTTCTCTAAGCCTGTCTTTGATACAAAGCGTCTTGATACTAGCTGTCAATGTAGTGGTGGACACTTCCAACCCTCAGTAATCACCCATCATATAAGGATACCAAAACTGAATCAAGATGTGACCAGACCTCCATTGCACCTAGACGATTCCAACAATACAACAGTGATTACATTTCAAAGTACTTTATTGGCTATAAACGCATTGAGACATCGTGACATTGTGAAAGGCACTATGGAAGTACAAAACCTCTATTTCCTTCATCCAGGATTTTTACACTTAAACATATGGGCCTGGAGTTTGCAGTCAATAGTGAATGAAAGGTGCCCACCACTGACCTCAAAAAAGCTGCCAACAAAGATTGAGTGGGTTCTAGAGCATTGATTTCCTTGTTCCCAGTGTCAACTTAAGTTGGGCACCTTATGCAGGGATGTGTGCTGTACAACAATATGGCAGGCAGTGGGGAGGCTGATCATCCAATCAGATTGGAGAATTCTCACAAAACAAAGCAGGAAATAAAAAGCAGGGAATACAAATCATATTTAAATCATTACAGGAAGTGAAATAAAGATCGCAACGTACACACGGGTTAAAGGAGAAACATAAATACCATAACAAAAACTTAAACACAAAATATTTTTGATTTTATGAAAAATCTGAAATTTTTACCTGTTCTTCGAAGGTAATAAGACTCCACACTTGTAAAATTAGTTTTTTCAGGGCCAGAGAGGTTGTTCAGCAGCAATTATGACCTAGTATACCATTAAAAACTCAGGACGATATTTTATGCATCTTGCAGCACTTTCAACAGCAGAACCGGAAGTTGGTGACACTTTCGCTTCTGCCCTTTTGGTCATTTCGCATGCGATTGCAAATGTAAATTACTGTTCTGGTGGCGGGCACAGGAGACATATTTGATCATGCGGTGGGGACAGATTTTCATTGGTGGAACTCACTATCATTCCTAAAAGCACCATTAACGCCATGGCTATTAATCATTCTGCCTTGCAAGCTTGGAGGATCAGCAGCCTGTCCAGTTGTTTATTCATGTTCAGAAAATAATTATTAATATTGCTGTATTTTTTGCCCTTCCCCATCCATTGAAACCTCTCGCACCCCAACTCAGCTTCAGATCTGACCTCTGTCACCGTCACCACCCACACCAATGTCAGGCAGCAGGCAGCGTCCTGCCCCACAGTTCAGTGATGCCTCCCTGCAGGCTCTCCACCAGGCCATCAGGGAAAGGCGGGAGGTCCTCTTCCCAAGGGATGGACTCAGAAGGCTCCCGCCTGACCAAGCCAGCTTGGATGGAGGTGGCGGAGGAGGTGTTGAACGATGGGGTCATTTGTAGAACCTGGGTTCAGTGTCACATGTGGGTCAACGACTTGCTCAGAATGGCGACAATAAGTGATATTGCTGAAATTGTACAAATGTTTTCCCCTTAGCTCCATGTGAGTGTGTTTATGACAGCGGGTAGTCATAGCATTCATTTGAATGTGCAATCAGCCTTGGAGCCACATTCGAATCAATTGTGCAGAATGTGTAAGTCCGATGTTTGTTTGTGCTTGAGTGCAGCATGTAACTGACAGCCCAGAATTAGTGATGTTGATACATGTAGACAATAGGTGTGAGGCATCACTTGACATGTCATTAAATCAGCACTTTCCCCTGTAGGAAAAACAGACCCGTAACCGAAGGGAGTGGACCAAAACAGGTAGAAGAGTGTCTGACAGAAGAATCCTGAGCCTGACCCCAGCAGAGGAGGAGGCAGCGGAGATAGCTGGAGAGAAGGTAGGAAGAGCAATTACAAACGGCGAGCCAGGATTGTCAAGGCATAAGGATGAAGTGTTAACTTTACTGTTGCAGCCATAAGTGAGCACAGGAGGAGCGTGTGAAAAAGTGTCAACTTCATGCTTTGATGATGCTTAAAGTGCCTCTGTTTGCTTTTCCGCTGCAGGTGCCCGTACTCGAGTGATAGAACGTCGCAAGACCCAAGACGCCTCCTCTGGGGAAGATGCTGCCGATGCCTTAGAGGGGACACCATCACCTGCCTCTTCTTCCACCTCCACCGGTTTAGATACATGCATACAGTCCACGGAGGCTTTGAGATTAGAAGCATGATCACAAGCTGGTGGGCATGACACAGATACATCCTGGCAGCTGAGGGAGCAGGTGCCAGCTGGGTCCCATGACAATCGGAGGAGTGCTGAGGACCAGGCCCCTGTTCAACCCCACACTCATGATGGTCCTCTGTTTGATGCTATGAGAAGTCTGCTGGAAGTGCAGCAATATCATGTGGAAAATATGTCAGAGATACCTGAGGTCATGCGTAACTTTGCTTGTATTATGGAGGAGTCTATGTCCCAGGCATATGAGCGTATGGTTTCCTCAGTATAGAGTCTGATGAGCTCCGTAGTGAGTCTGGTTGAGCACTTGAGCCACTTGCGATCTGACCTGCACTCCATCATTGTTGCCATGGGCTCCATGCAGCAGAGTCTAAGTGAGAGGGGGACGAGGAACCTGGACCTCCCTCCAGGTGCCCTTTCCCCTCAGGGAGACAGGCAGGTACCATCGTACACACAGATGGAGGAGGAACACGTGCCAGCTTCCACACCCCAGGGTAAGCAGTGTTTCATCTTCCCCCCAACATGGGGGATACTCAAGCACCAGTGTTGGAGACACCCAGTAGAATGGAGCCATCAAGTCCCCATTCCTCCAGAGGACACCCACCACGGTCATCCAGGGCAATGGGGCAGCGCACTGAGCAGACTGCCTCAACCTCAGCTGCTAATGTCGGGGTAGCACCTAGACGCAGTGGCAGGAAAAGAAAATTAAGGAATTTTGAGCACGAAGGTGGCCACGAGTGTTTGAAATAGTGTAACAGCAAATGATAATATTTTTAAATACATTTATTTGATTTAATCTTTGATACATTCTCATATATCATTTTTAGTTGCCAAGCTGCAAAGGATAATGATTATTGGTGCCTTGTGGCTGCTACGCATTTATGCTTACAAATAATTTTCGGAAAAGTCCATTGTGTTGTTATCTTTGACGTTTGAGCCTTCAGTCTTCAATGCCAGCTGCTTGTAGCTTGAAGATTTGTTGCAGTATTCCATAGAGATGTGCCTTCCAATTTAAGTTCTGTAGGCTCTCCCTTACATGCCTTTTACTGGAGTGGTTGCAGCTCCATTGCGAACAGGATCCGTTTCTGATGTGCCAGTCTGATCAAAGTGCTGTATAACGGTGTAGCATCCTCTGTCCGAGGACTAATGCCTGGACGCAGGACACTATTTCCCTGGAGGTGCAGGTACTTTACAATGAAGTTTATAATAGACAGGGTGCAATTGTTGATGGCAAACAAGGCCTGCTTTTAGATTACAGCAATGATTCAGTTCACAGGAATATATAAACATTCCCGAAGTTGAATTTTTTCTCATCTTTGAGCTTTAATTAGGTAAGTGCCTCACCTTTGGCTGAAACATGCAAAGATAAGGTTCTCTCTGATGTCCCTTGCATGTCTCTCCATGGCCCTAACATCCATAATATTCTCCATCACATTATCGGCCTCCTCCTCAGGCTCTTCAAATTCATCTTCATCTGAGGAGGACTGCTGCTTCTCCCACTCCTCATCATACAAAGTTTGGCTGCATTGCATTGCCAGGTTGTGTAGTACACAGCCGACCACGATTATTCATGAGACCCTCTGTGATGCGTACTGCAGAGCCCCTCCTGACTGGTCAAGGCAGCGGAAGCACATTTTCATCATGTCAATGGTGTGTTCGATGATGGCTCTGGTGGATGCGTGAGCAGAATTGTATCGCTCTTCTGCTGCACTTTGGGTATGCCTCACTGGTGTCATTAACCATATCCAAAGGGGGTAACCCTTGTCACCCAGGATCCGGCTGTCAACTTGAGCTGGAGCTTCGAAAACTCCTGGCAGCTGTGAGTTCCTCAAAATGTCTGTGTCGTGACAGCTACCTGGGAAACAAGCACAGACCTGCATGATATTTCACGTGTGTTTGCAAACCAGATGAATGTTCAAAGAGTGGACGCCTTTGCGATTAACAAATGCAGCTGGCTGGTCCCAGGGAGCTCTAATGGCCACATCAGTACAGTCAATCACCTCTTGCACTGTAGGGAACGAGCAATGGCGGTGAAGTCTGCAGATCTTGCTGCCTGACTGTCCTCGTCTGCTGGGAAACTGAAGAACTCATTGGCACGACGGAATAGGGCATTGGTCACCTCTTTGATGCACCTGTTAGTGGCAGCCTGTGAGATGCCACATGTTTCCCACTGAGCCCTGGGAAGCACTGCTAACAAAATAATTGAATGCAGCAGTCACCCTAAGGGCAACTGGCATGGGATTCCAACCAAAACCACATGCTTGTAGGTCATGCTGAATGATCCCACAAATTGCAGTGACCATCTCACGTGACATCATCAGGTGGCTCTGGCATTGCCTGTTGGACATCTGAAGATAGTTTGTCCTTGACATGGGGATGCGCTGATGCGCCAGCATCCATCTTCTATGATGCCTTAAAATAAAAGCAAAATACTGTGGATGCTGGAAATCTGAAACAAAAACAAGAAATGCTGGAATCACTCAGCAGGTCTGGCAGCATCTGTGGAAAGAGAAGCAGAGTTAACGTTTCGGGTCAGTGACCCTTCTTCGGAACTGACAAATATTAGAAAAGTCACAGATTATAAGCAAGTGAGGTGGGGGTGGGGCAAGAGATAACAAAGGAGAAGGTGCAGATTGGACCAGGCCACATAGCTTTTGCACTTGCTGCTGTTCAATATTCAGTGTATTCACACCTAATCTGCACTAATGCTTTGTCTTTCAACACACCATTAACATATTGTTTGCCTTTGCTCCGTGACCTTTTGGTCAGCTATGTGGCCTGGTCCAATCTGCACCTTCTCCTTTGTTATCTCTTGCCCCACCCCCACCTCACTTGCTTATAATCTGTGACTTTTCTAATATTTGTCAGTTCCGAAGAAGGGTCACTGACCCGAAACGTTAACTCTGCTTCTCTTTCCACAGATGCTGCCAGACCTGCTGAGTGATTCCAGCATTTCTTGTTTTTGTTCTATGACGCCTTCCCTGGGTGGCACCATTCTAAGCAGCCTCACACTCTTGTGCTGCCTGCTACTGGTATTGCAGCATCATGCACAGAGTGGCAACAGCCCTCCTCAGTCGCATCCCCTGCTCTTCTTCCTGTGGTAGTAGAAAGATTTGGCGAATGAGACCGATATCTTCGCAGCTCTGCAACTATTAAAATGAGACCAGTGTTAAAAATCACCCTTGTTTTGTCACAGAACTCTAACATGGAAGTAATGAGGAGAAAGCTATTATGTGCCTCACATCGTACCCAGCCTGAAATCCATTCTTCCCAATCGATCTGCAATCCTCAAATGGCCACGTAGTCTCCAGTCATTTCGAAAAGTGGTGCGTGTTACAATTGAGGCAAGCTCCTCCCTTCCACCCTCTTCCTGCCACCTTCATCTTCCTTGACCCACTCAACGTTACCTTACACCTTCCTTCTGTGACCCTTGAATCTCTCCCCATTACCTTAGACCCGATCGTTATTAACTTGTTCATGCCATCTCTACCCCTTGTTCCTACACCCGTCACCATCGATATGCTGACTCTCACCCTTGATCCTCCAGTTATCCATCTCAATGTTATTGCAGAGTCCCATTCTCCTCCCTATGGTGCAATAGAACACCCAAAACCAAGTCTAACCATCCCCCTTACTGAATCCAACTGCCTCTGTTACTGTGACCGTTCCCTCCACCAGCTAGTACCCTGAGTTCGCCTCACAGTAAAGGTCAGGTCAGGGAAAAAAACCTGAGCTGAACCCGACCGAACCACATTGGACCCGAGCCCGAGCCAGCCCGAGTCCCTCCATTTTATCCCGCACCTGGCCCGACCAGACCCGACCCTACCCGAGCCCGACCCAACCATCGGAATGTTCCCTTTACCTACCTTGCGACTCCGAATCTGCAGGAAGCTGCAGCATGAGCATGATGATGTCATAGGGACACTCACTCGCTCACTGCGCAGACTCAGGGTTTCCCTCCTTGACATTCCGGACCCCCAGCTCAGGTAGGTTTTTTACTTTTAACACTTACCAGCAGAGCAAAATACAATATTTACTTTGTGTGTCCAACCCGGACCTGGCCCGACCCAACCCGAGCTAAAAAGCTGGAATTCGGAAGAGCGACCCGACCAAACCCGAACCCGACCCATGTCGTCGGGTTCGGGTCGGGTAGCAGGCCTTTACTTCACAGGACCCTGACATGGACAGCACTCACCCTTCCCTTTAGGCCCCTCATGACAATCGCTTTAATCTTCTGCTCAAAACAACTCCCCTGCCCCCATCCAGCTGCAGCATCAATAATACCTAGCAGCACCCTAGATGCTAGACCACTCCCTCCCCCGCACCTTCACCCACCCAAGACCCCACCTTGTTCCCTGCCCGGCTACCTTCCCCTTCACCTCCACCCACCCGAGACCTCACCCTGTATTCTCCTCCCTCCATTGCCACCCCCGCCATCACCACAAATGAATCACTCTTGCTGCTACTGAGCCTGGAGCCAAACATCCATTCCAATGTTAGCATTCCTAGTGCCAAAGAGTTCAAGAAAGAAATCCACTGAGCTCAGACACAACTGCACATAGCTGACTGGTGCATGCCACCTTTAAACGAACGTGAACTGGGTGCCACAAGTTTCCCATGCAATGCTATCATTATCTAGCAGGTAGGACTTAATTTAAAATAATTGTAAGGTAATGAGTATTGATGCTATGCAAATATAGGGGAAGCTGGAACCTGCCACAGGACAGAGTGAACTCCAACCCACTGCAAACACGCTGCTGACTTCATCTCAAAAAAATACCCGCTGGGGAATGCGAAATATCAGCTCACGCCTCATTAAATCATCCCGCCCCACAAAAGCCACACTTGCGGGCCCCATAAAACTCCCCCCTTAGTTACTCCTGATTAAATAAGGATTAACTTTATATCGCTTTTTGCAGTGAGAATAATGTGTAAATAATAGAAGCTCCCACAAATCAGTGATTTCTAAATGATTCTATCTGCGAAGACTGCAAAAGCGCACCCTGTGGAGCAGCATATCACTGACAGCAACTTCCGGATTTCTATGCTTCCAAACGGGTGCCAAGAATTGCTGTCAGTTTTACACAGTAATAACGGCAAGCACTGCCAGCCTCGCTGTTGGGACTACCACAAATTCCAGGCCCTGGTGTTAAAAATATTCCACCATTACAATCACTACAACCTGTTATTGGAATCCCAACCAGCCCAAAGGAAGATTAAAGAAAACAATACTGCAAGCCAAAATGGGAGACAAAAGCACAGAAATGGCCTCCTATAATGTTTCACCCGCTTCCTAATTCTGTCTCTCCCTCTCTCCTTATGGGATGAATTTTTGAGGCATGCTTGTTAGGATTTGCATTTTCTCCAACTACTTTCATCTCATGCTCACAACAAAAAAGAAGCAAGTCTCCTGCAAACCAAAACCATTACACCTGCAGCATCTGAGTTAGCATTCCCAGGATTAACAACTAGCCTGTGGCACAACAACAGTCAGTGGAGTTCCCACAGTTTGCCAGCAACATTCTGCTGACCTGTCTAAAAGACATTTATTATCACCAACATGTTAGGCTAACAATCAGATTTATTTCCAAATGAGATTATGCATAGCAACTAAGCCACAGCAAGAATCTAATGCTATTAATTTCTGGAAGCATTCTCCCGAGTGTCTGTCGTAACTTCGGTGGAAGATTCACAGAAACCCAGCAGCAATGGTAAAAACACAATTTCTGCCATTTTTTTCGAGTTACCAGATGAGATAATGGCAGATAATCAGGAAGCACCCCCGCCCCGCGCAACGGATATAGTTACAGCCACGTGGTGAGGGGTATGGGTGGTTCCGACTGTTCAACTCCCACCTGACTGCAGCAAGTGTTTTTTTATTATTAGGGTTTTAACTCTTTTGTGTTTTATTTGTCAAATAAATAGACAGTGACAGGTTTTCTTGTAAGTTTAAAACAGAAGATTAATTATTTATTGAGCAATATCCCTTACCTCGAAATTGTCACAACCACACCCACTCATGCATTCTCTCGCGCACACACACAAGAGACAGATAAGAGAAGAAAAGTGGTAAGGGGTTTGAAGTGAGGTAGGGTTTTGGGGTTCATGGTAACTCTGTTGAATTCTCTCAGAGGTCAATTTCTCCTTGTTTGCAGGCCTGGGGAGTTTGTAGATTCCTCTGTTGATTCAAATTTCAGTTTGAAGACAGGGGATCACTTTCAGTTCTCTGCTGCACAAATTGAAATGTGGAATTCACAGCAGGGTGTCTTCCTTTTTGGCTTGCTGGATTTTCTTGCAGCTCTCAGCTGGATACACTTTGCTGATGCTTTGTCCTGGGTCTCTCCCTCTCTCCAGAGAGCTACCTTTTAAGCTAAAGGTCTCTCACATCTTGTTTCTGTTAGGAGACACAGATCTTCCAGCTTGCGGTGACTGACAATGGTCCAGGATGTGGCTACTTCTTTGTTTCAGAAGAACCCATTAAATTCAAAAATGTCTCTTGATGGGTTAAGGATGGGCATAATTGACACCTCTTAACTTTGGAATGTATTTCTCTGTCCTTGCCAGATAGTAAGACAGCTTGAATATTCAAGGCCATGTCTTTTGATCTTAGGTGGCCATTTTGAAGCACATTGTCCATGTTTTTTAAAGGAAAAGTCAATTTTTATAACTCTTCAGGTTGGGTTCTTGTATTTTCAATTGCTGCACTTTACGTAAGTGTAATAATCGGAAGGGACACCTCTTATCCTTTTCACACTGCAAAGCAGATACGGATCTCAAAGGGGAAATAGGGATAGCTGGAGGGACGCTGATATCGAGGAGGCTGTGCAGGCTGTGGGCTGGCCTGCTCGCTAGAGTCGCGATCCACCTGTTGTCAAAGACGATGCAGATGAAAGCGAACAGGTTCATCGAGAGCCCGATTACCCTGATGAGGTCCTTTCTTAGTGTTTTACCACTAGCCAATTAATGAAGATACACCACCAGCATTCAGATCACTAGAGGACAATAGTGGGAGCTGATGAAATGTTTTATTACCTGCACCCCCTTCCTCCTACCCCTCCCCCCCCGCTCCCCCTTCCCAGCTCCCCCCTCGTGCCCCCCTCCCAGCTCACCCCCCTCGCACTTCCTTTCCCCCACCCCCTCGCACCCCCTTTCCAGCTCCCCCCTCGCACCATCTTCCCCTCACACCCCCTTCCCCTGCACCCCCTCCCCTACCCCCCCGTAACCCCCTTCCCAGCTCCCCCTCACATCCCCTTCCCTCCACCTCTTCCCACCGCTCCCCTCCCCCTCGCACCCCCTCCCCCCCGCACCCCCTTCCCCCCACCTCCTCCCACCGGCAGCCACCTGTCCCTGAGCAGGGGCCCTAACAACCCCACTGCCTTGTGGGCATCTCGGGAGAGACCAAGGCTAAGGGAGTAAAACCCTGACAGAAAATCTGGAGCGGAACCCCGAAGGCGGTCATGTGTCACCTTTGGCATGTTTCCGGCAGTTGCTGCAGCCATACCGGTGCCAAACGTCGTGCTCTGCACTCTTTTGGACCCCTACAGGAAGGCCGAGAGGGGGGTTTGGACACTTGGGCAATGCACAACCTCCATACATTCCGCCCAGGCATGCGCCATGCAGAGGTCATTCCGTAGTCACCTCACAGCAACCAAAACAATACGGAAGGCAGCAGTTATGGGTGATAAGCCCAGCTCAATTGGTGTAGAGATTGGGCGCCACGGGTTGCCTTTGTCGGTGGGAGAGGTAATCGCATCTCACTAGACAGCTACCGCCCGCCTCAAACCAGGCAGCCCCCGGTCAGTATGGTTTTGTCCTGGCACAGTCCATCTGCTTCAATGGGTGCTTGGAGCTCAGGGTCATTGCCCGAAAAATGGACTGTAACACCGCACCAATCAGCACGCCAAAAATGGAAAGAATGTATCAGCCCTTCGTTTTGAAAGCTGAAACATCAGAACTATGTGTCCTGGCCTGTCGGATGACTTTACACAAATCAACGATTCTTAGAAGACCGTCATCATTAACAACGAGCTCAGTAGACTCAATGTGGATATTGCAGCACTTCAGGAGACAAGCCTCCCTGCGAGCGGATCTCTATGAGAGCAAGACTACACCTTCTTCTGGCAGGGTAGGTATCCTGAAGAACCAAGACAGCATGGAGTGGGCTTCGCCATGAGAAACTCTTTGCTCAGCATGATAGAGCCACCTTCAAATGGCTCGGAACGCATACTGTCCATCCCACTGCTCACCGCCTCTGGTCCAGAGGCCCTCTGGTCCAGAAAAAGCCCTTCAAAACACTCCTACAGGGGGTGCAGCGACCAAGTGGGCCCACATCAGAGACGCCATTTCTGACTCAGCAATGACCACCTTTGACAAACGTGTGAAGCAGAATGGAGACTGGTTTCAATCTCACTTTGAAGAGCTGGAACCTATCATAGCCGCTAAGCGCATTGCACTGTTGAATGACAAAAAAGCCCCCAGCGAGCTAACATCCGTAGCACTTAAAGCAGCCAGAAGCGCTGCACAAAGAACAGCGAGGCGCTGTGAAAATGAGTACTGGCAACACCTATGCAGTCATATTCAGCTGGCCTCTGACACCGGAAACATCAGAGGAATGTATGATGACATTAAAAGACATTACCTCTGAAATAATCAAGAGTGCCAAGCCTGTTATACTTTCAGCATTCGACGAACTGCTTTGCCTGTGCTGGGATGAGTGAGCAGTACCACAGGACATGCGCGATGCCAATATCATCACCCTCTATAAGAACAAGGGTAACCGCGGTGACTGCAACAACTACAGTGGAATCTCCCTGCTCAGCATAGTGGGGAAAGTCTTCGCTCGAGTCGCTTTAAACAAGCTCCAGAAGCTGGCTGAGCATGTCTACCCTGAGGCACAGTGTGGCTTTCAAGCAGAGAGATCCACCATTGACATGCTGTTCTCCCTTTGCCAGCTGCAGGAGAAATGCCGTGAACAACAGATGCCCCTCTACGTTGCTTTCATTGATCACACCAAAGCCTTTGACCTCGTCAGCAGACCTTGTCTCTTCAGACTACTAGCAAAGATCGGATGTCCACCAAAGCTACTAAGTATCATCACCTCATTCCATGACAATATGAAAGGCACAATTCAGCATAGCGGCGCCTCATCAGACCCCTTTCCTATCCTGAGTGGCGTGAACAGGGCTGTGTTCTCGCACCTACACTGTTTGGGATCTTCTGCCTGCCGCTGTCACATGCATTCAAGTCCTCAGAAGAAGAAATTTTCCTCCACACAAGATCAGGGGGCAGGTTGTTCAACTTGCCCGTCTAAGAGTGAAGACCAAAGTACGGAAAGTCCTCATCAGGGAACTCCTCTTTGCTGACGATGCTGCATTAACATCTCACACTGAAGAATGTCTGCAGAATCTCATCGACAGGTTTGCGGCTGCCTGCAACGAATTTGGCCGAACCATCAGCATCAAGAAAACGAACATCATGGGACAGGACGTCAGAAACGTTCCATCCATCAATATCGGTGACCACGCTCTGGAAGTGGTTCAAGAGTTCACTTACCTAGGCTCAATTATCACCAGTAACCCATCTCTCGATGCAGAAATCATCAAGCTCATGGGAAAGGCTTCCACTGCTACGTCCAGACTGGCCAAGAGAGTGTGGGAAAATGGCGCACTGTCATGGAACACAAAAGTCCGAGTGTATCAAGCCTGCGTCCTCAGTTCCTTGCTCTACGGCAGCGAGGCCTCGACAACGTATGTCAGCCAAAAGCGACGTCTCAATTTATTCCATCTTCCCTGCTTCCAGAGAATCCTTGGCATCAGGTGGCAGGACTGTATCTCCAACACAGAAGTCCTCGAGGCTGCCAACATCCCCAGCTTATACACACTACTGAGTCAGCGGTGCTTGAGATGGCTTGGCCATGTGAGCCGCATGGAAGATGGCAGGATCCCCAAGGACACATTGTACAGCGAGCTCGCCACTGGTATCAGACCCACCGGCCGTCCATGTCTCCGCTTGAAAGACGTCTGCAAACACGGCATGAAGTCCTGTGACATTGATCACAAGTCATGGGAGTCAGTTGCCAGCGATCATCAGAGCTGGCGGACAGCCATAAAGGCGGGGCTAAAGTGTGACGAGTCAAAGAGACTTAGCAGTTGGCTGGAAAAAAGACAGAAGCGCAAGGGGAGAGCCAACTGTGTAACAACCCCAATAACCAATTTTATCTGCAGCACCTGTGGAAGAGTCTGTCACTCTAGAATTGGCCTTTATAGCCACTCCAGGTGCTGCTTCACAAACCACTGACCATCTCCATGCGCTTTCACATTATCTCTCGAGACAAGGAGGCCAAAGGAGAAAAGAATATTCAACCCCTAAAAGTGCACTACTTAAACCAATAACGATAGAATCAGTTCACAAGGGGTTAGATAATAATAACATGTTTCAGAGTTTTGCCTTTCTCCATCGGATTACACTTTGATTTTAGACCAATGTCCATGATGCAAAGCCTACAGTTACAATTGGATATTGATGGAGTGTTTCACTCGCTCTAACTCCTTAGCTGTCTGGTATAATCGAGATTCACAGAAAAGTCTTCCAAGCCATGCAAGTTTTACCCATTCTTTGCTTTGAAGTCTGTACTGGCCCAAGGGAAGATTAAAGAAAAGCTTTCCCAATTAAACAACACTGCTAGCCAAAGTGGTGTACAAAGACAGCCGAAAGGTTTTCCTGATTATAACCTTTTACACCTGTGAAACAAAGCAACTCAAAGAAAGACTGATTGCTTCCAACCCTCTGGGCTTGCCAGCATTGAGAATGGTGATCATTTGTGATATTTATTAAGCAATTTACAATGCCAGGCTAGATAGCCTCCTTTCAGGTGACAGGAAAACACTTCTCGTAATACTACCCAACAATGAATTCCAAAGAAAAATAGTAATCCTATTTGAGCTGCTCTGGGTTCCCTCTAGATTTATAGCAGAACACCAGTAGAATCCCTGTGGATTTCAAGGTAACAAAATGTTACGATTAAAAAAATGCACATCATCGATTGTCATGCATATTCGCTGCCTATTTCCCCAACCTGTGGACCCTGTAAATATTGACATTTCAAAGAGAGATGATGACTGAATACAGGCCATGGCACCAAGAAAGCGGGGCAGATGATTCCCTTTGAATACATGGCTAGGTCAGGTCAGGTTTGTCTACTGACCAAACTCCTGTTCAATGCTTTCATGCTTTTCAGACTGGGAACCCACTTCTGGACATTCAGTCATTTTCTTGATGATATTAACTGGCAAGTTCGTGATGAACTATTGCTCACAGGGCGACTATGTGTAGGTTGTCATTAACTCCCCTACCACAGGGGTCAATGTATGCACTGGCCTTTTCAACATCTATACAGCATACATGCCCTGCACCAAATTCCGGAAGTTCATCTATGCCAATGACATAGGACTGCTGATGCAGGTGCAAGTGGGACACTCACCAGTGACCTAAACCTACTGGAATGCTCTTTCCAGACCTGGTGCCTCTGCTCCAATCCAGAGAAGACAGTTGTGTTGACATTCCATCTGAATAACACCACTGAGAAAGAACTCAAAGTCAACTTCTTTGGACGATGACTGACCCATGACCCCCACCCAAAATACCTAGGTGTCACCCTGGACAGGACTCTCACCTATCAGCAACTTGTCATCAACACTGGGTGACCCTGGTCCAGAAACTCACTACAGCTTCATGGGGGAGCAGAGTCAGAACACTTGGCACCACACCAGTGTTCCTAGTCTGTAGAATACTGCTCTGCCTCATGGTCCTGCAGCCGCCACACAAAGATTGTGGACAGTGCTTAAGTCCGCTTCAACTGAGTGGCTCCCAGTGCTGTACCACATTGCCCTGCCTGCCATTCAACATGATGCCATCCTTCTCAATGAAGTAGAAAAAGTCATGAGCAACACCTACCTTCCTGTTCATGAGGACTTGAAACCCTCCATACCCTCCAAAAAGCACTTAAAACCATGCCAGTCATTCCTGAAAACGGCAGCTAATATTCATGCAGCTGCTTTCAACCCACTTTCCAGATGGATGGAATCTTGAGACACATGGAACATTAAAAAAATCAACACCTCATCACTGACCCAAAAGCAGAGGTTCCTGGCTATGCCTCCCATTGAAGATAGTGGACAACCCTCAACCGAATCCACGTAGAGCATGGACGGTGCGGCCACCTGTTCCATAAGTGGAGGATGAAGGATGGCCCAAAGTGCAATTATGGCCAACAGTTCCATACCATGGAACACATCACACCAACCTGCCCACTAAGATCTGTTGTAGGAGGCACCTTGTTTCCCCACTTGCATCACAGGAGGCCATTGAATGGATAGCCAAACTGTACATTCCAGTGTAACCTTTACCCAACTTGCAAAAAACTCCTGTCAAATCAAAGGGATAGCTTTCAAGATGCAGTGAGCTAAAACAAGTTTACTCTCTACATCTAAAGTCACGTAAAAAGAACTTCTCCATCTTGCCACAGTCGTTGTAAATTTTCGAGAAATAATGAATACATTAGTAATATCAGAATGCACAACAGACCAAGGTAGTTTATCTCCTGCTGTACCTTGACGTCCTCAAGGAATGATGTAAAATAGAAGCAGGCACCTGTAGCTGTTCCCTGAATTGCTGGTACAGTAGGATGGGGTGATTTAGTGTAGAGGTTGTGGGACTGAAATACCAACACATGAGTTCCGATCCCACCATAACAAGTTGTGAAATTGAATTCAGTAAATCTTGTAATTTGTGCCCCTGAAAGGTGATCACAGAATAATATTGCATAAAAGGAGGCCATTCAGCCCATGTTAGCTCTTTGCAAAAGCTCTCCAATTAGTCCCACCTACCCTGTTCTTTCCCCATAGCCTTACAAATGTTTCCTTTTGAAAGGTTTATCCAATTCCGCTTTGAAAGTTACTATTGAATCTGCTTCCATCGCCCCATCAGACATTCCCGATCGAAACAACTTGTTATGTGAAAAAAATTGCTACCTCTCCTATCGCAGTCCTTTGCCAATTTTCTTAGACTTGTTGGCCTAACATTGATACTGAGGAAAAAGCTCAAAAGGATGTCTTATGGGACATTAGCAGTGTTCAGGGAGCAGTCAGCATAATTTTAGAAGCAAAATTCACGATCCACAAATCTACTGGATTCTAAATGGTGGCTAAATGAGTGGAAGGACTCAGATGAACGAACTGACTTGGCTGAAGCATACTAGACAGACCTTAAAGTGGATAACTGAAAGGTGATGCACAGAGTGTGTGGACAGTGAATTAGTATTCAATGGTGCAAGTGGAAAAGGAAAAGGATTTATTGATGTGAAATCACTGCAAGAGTCCAATCTTTCTGAGGCTCTTATCAGCAAGGTTAATGAAGTACTGGGCTACACTTGAAGGCCATTTAATTATAAAATGGTCTAACCTGTGTAACAAGGTCACATTTTGAATATTCACTGCAGCACTGGGAACTCTATCTTCAGAAGAACATTGATTCATTGGGGCTGGTTCAGAAAAGAATGGCAAGGATTATTCTTTGACTCAAAGCACCGTTATGATCAGGGATCCGCTAAATTGAACTTATTTTCAACTGAGAAAGGGCATAAGCCAGGATTTAAAATGCTAAAAGGCATAAACATCTGGGACATAAGCAACTTTCTTTAGTTCTGAGATTATGAGAAGAGATGGAGAATGAACAAGCCTGGAGCAATGCAGAGATTAGAAGAATGTGTATCGCTGCTCAGAATATTAGGGATGTTGAATGGCCTTCCATGAAACACAGTTAATGCTTGTTGATTAATCTCTTTATAAAGGAGCTGAAGGAGTATTGCTTAAGATGAGCACTGTGGTTTCAATGAGAATTGTAGAACTAAAATAAGTAGCGAAATACTTCTGTAATCATGTGCAAACTGAGGCCTGTGAGCTATATTGCAACTCTCAAAACTCAACCAACTCAATCCTGTTTGTGCAGACATCATTTGCTGCCTTCTGATGATTAAACTTCATGGGCTGAGAGGTTTGGACAGGGCTGTTCTTAATATTTTTGCCTCATTGGTAGATAAATCCTAAATCAGAAAACCAAATTCAAGATAATGGGGACCTGGATTTAAATACTATCTATAAAACACAGGCTGCAGGGCATACAAATTCCCATGAAATGCACAAGATTCAACATCATAGATTGCAATATTGGATTGATAACCTGAAGCTTTATTGACAACCTTTGGGAATCAGTAAAAAATTTCAACGAATGTTAATTGCAAGAAGTTTAAACTATCATTCGTCTCCTTTATACTAATAGGTACCCAGCATAGAGTGTATAATCTGTTAATAGGAGCAAGTTTGATTGAACATCCTATACTCTTAAATTTCAATCTGTTTCTCTCCCACTTCTTTCCATCTCCTCTCTGGCTCCCTCCCATCCTCTGTAGCCTGACAATTACAGACCACTAACACTGCTTGCTGTTCTTACATCATACTTTATTGTTTGCCAAGCAGATACCATTTCATGGTGGCTACACAAAGCAATGGATTTTACAGCAGAAATAATGGTGAGGCGAACAGTGCTCACTGTTATTTGCATGGTAATCGGACAGCAATTTTCGGCAACTACACAAGCACAGCTAAGTGCGGAAATCAGGAAGTTGCTGTCCATGGTGCCCTGCTCCTCTGGAAGCTTCACTACACCGGTATTTCACAGAAAGACTCACCGTTCAAATACATGTAATGGTGTGAAACTCCTGTATTTACCTCATAGATACAGACTAAACTTGCCAGAAGAAGTTAGTGCTTGTCCTTTCCAGTCATACCTTTCCAGGTATGGTGAGTCTAAATTACTTATTGATTGAGTTTGATATGTTTGGAGTCTCATTCCTTCAGAGTTTAATTATTGTTGGAGACTTCAAAAAACAAAACAAGTACATTTTTTATTTTTTCTTTCTGCCTCTTTTATCACTCTCTCTCTTAATACATTCTTTCTGTTCCTCTCTTTATTTTGGTTTTGTACCTGATTTGACATTGAATTCACAATTCTAAATGATACTTGCTGCTTCAGACTCTGCGCTGCTCATTTACAGCTCTTCAATCTGATTGGTTAATGAAAGCCATTCGCTCAACACTGAGAAAAATCGAACCCAAACTCTTATCTCTGTTTTTTCAGTTTGCATATTGTCCATTGTAGGACTGCAGACAGCACTTTGAATGTAACATTGGTGACTCTATACCTATTCCGCAGCTCTGTCACTTTTAATAACCTGGACAGAGGATTCTGGGAATCCCATTACATATGTAGGGATCCCAGTGAAATTGGCACTCTCTGCATTAATGGGATCACTGCTACATATGATTTTGTTTCCCTATAAAGTATATTGAGTACAGGAGTAGTGAAATCTTGCTTCAGTTCGAGAACCTTGGTTAGACCGCACCTGGAGTATTGTGTGCAGTTTTGGTCCCCTTACCTTAGGAAGGATATTATAGCCATAGAGGGAGTGCAATGAAGGTTCACCAGACTTGTTCCTGGGATGACAGGACTGTCCTATGAGGAGAGATTGGGGAAACTGGGCCTGTATTCTCTAGAGTTCTGAAGAATGAGAGGTGATCTCATTGAAACCTACAAAATACTGAAAAGGATAGGCAGTGAAGATGCAGATAAGATGCTTCCCCTTGTTGGGGAGTCGAGAACCAGGGGACACAAATTCAAAATAAGGTGGAAGCTACTTAGTACAGAGATGAGGAGAAATTCTGGAAATAGTACTGAAGACCTCTGCTCCAGAACTTGCCACACCCCTAGCCAAGCTGGTCCAGTACAGCCACAGCACTGGCATCCACCCAGCAGTATGGAAAATTGCCCAGGTATGTCCTGTACACAACAAGCAGGCCAAGTCCAACCCAGGACAATTGCCGCCCCATCAGTCTACTCTCAATCATAAGTAAAGTGATGGAAGGTGTCATCGACAGTGCCATCAAACAGCACTTGCTTAGCAATAACCTGCACAGTGACGTTCAGTTTGGGTTCCGTCAGGGCCACTCAGCTCCTGACCTTATTGCAGCCTTGGTTCCAACATGAACAAAAGAGCTGAACTCAAGAGGTGAGGTGAGAGTGACTACCCTTGACATCAAGGCAGCATTTGACCGAGTATGGCATCAAGGAGCCCTAGCAAAACTGAAGTCAATGGGAATCAGGGGGAAAATTCTTTGCTGGTTGGAGTCATACCTAACGCAAAGGAAGATGGTTGTGGTTGTTGGAGGTCAATCACCTGAGCTCCAGGACATCACTGCAGGAGTTCCTTAGGGTAGTGTCCTCAGCCCAACCATCTTCAGCTGTTTCATCAATGACCTTCCTTCAATCATAAGGTCAGAAGTGGGGATGTTCGCTGATGATTGCACAATGTTCAGCACTATTAGCGACTTCTCAAATACTGAAGCAGTCCCTGTAGAAATGCAGCAAGACCTGGACAATATCCAGGCTTGGGCTGATAAGTGGCAAATAACATATGCACCACACAAGTGCCAGACAATGACCATCTCCTACAAGAGAGAATTTAATCATCTCCCCTTGACATTCAACGGCATTACAATTGCTGAATACCCCAATATCAACACCCTAGGGGTTGCCATTGACCAGAAACTGAACTGGAGTAGCCATATAAATACCGTGGCTACAAGAGCAGGTCAGAGGCTAGGAATCCTACGACGTGTAACTCATCTCCTGACTCCCCAGCCTATCCACCATCTACAAGGCACAAGTCAGGAGTGTGATGGAATACTCCCCACTTGCCTGGATGGGTGCAGCTCCAACAACACTCAAGAAGCTCGACACCATCCAAGACAAAGCAACGCGCTTGATTGGCACCCCATCCACAAACATTCACTCCCTTCACCACCAACGCACAGTGGCAGCAGTGTGTACCATCTACACGGTAGACTGCAGCAATGCACCAAGACTCCTTAGACAGCACCTTCCAAACCCGCAACCTCTACCAACTAGAAGGACAAGGACAGCAAATACATGGGAACATCACCACCTGCAGGCTCCCCTCCAAGTCACACACTATCCTGCCCTGGAACTATATCGCCGTTCCTTCACTGTCACTGGGTCAAAATCCTGGAACTCCCTTCCTAACAGCACTGTGGATGTACCTACACCCCACATAGACTACAGGGGTTCAAGAAGGCAGCTCTCCACCAGCTTCTCGAGGGCAATTAGAGATGGACAATAAATGCTGTCCTAGCCAGCAACGCCCACATCCCATGAATAAATAAAAAAAAATTCTTTACTCAGAGGATTGTGAATCTTTGGAATTCTCTACCCCAGAGGGCTGTGGAGGCTCAATCATTGAGTATGTTTAAAGCAGAGATTGGCAGATTTATAAATACAAATGACATAAGGGGATATGAGGATAGTGTGGGAAAAAGGCATCAAAGTGGATGATCAGCCATGATCGTATTGAATGGCAGGGCAGGCTCGATGGGCTGAACGGCCTACTCCTGCTCCTATGTTCCTGTGTTCCTATATGTTTCTCACATCAACATGGGAGGCACAGAGTTGATAATGAGCATGTCCTCACACTGGAGAAGGGAAGTAAGAAGAAAAGCTACCGTTGTCTCCCATTCCATCACCAGAACTTACCCAGAAGTATGGGGTAATAGCGTTTAAGTGTGTTAATAGGTTATCTGCTCTGTTTCTGCAGATATTATCACAATAGGAGACAAGCAGCTCCAAGAAAATTCCTGACCAGTGTATTTTTTTAATCAAAATTTGGCTATAGCAGTCTTTCAGCTAGAACTTAAAGAGCGCCTCCCCGCTTTTCAGATGCTCCAGACTCATTGGCCAGAATTTTACATTGGGCGGGACGTCCCGCCCACCAGCCAAAAAGTCGGGGTCGAGCATGCCTCCACCGGGTCTGGGGAGCCACACCAGGATTTTACACTCCCCAGGACCTTAATTGGACTTGAGTGGGACTTCCACCTCTCCTTGGCAGAAAGTCCCGCCTCCAAGAGCTGCTGGCCAATCAGCGGGCCAGCAGATCTTAGTCCCAGCAGTGCCACCAGGAGCGGGAGAGACTTTATTTCAGCGAGGGATGTTGGGACTTTGGGGGGGTGGGCCTCCTTGGAGCACAGGGTACCTGATCAGGAGGGCCCCGCCCCCATCCCACTAGGAGGCCAACAGGTTTTAAAATGCCAACCGATCGCTGGTAAAATACCAGCAGTGGGAGGAGGCCCTTGATTGGCCTGGGGTGGGCAGGCCGTTTCTCGCTGCCACTGCCACTGTTAAATTTGACGCAGGGGCGGGAAGGCATTGGGAACGGCAGCCACCACCTCACACAAAATTTTACAACACCGCCCCCTCCCCCCCACCACTACCAGCTCGCTCCTGTGAAGTGGGGGGGGCGGGGGCGTAAAATTCCGGCCATTAACTTTTTCCCATTGGTCAATGACACAGACTCACTGATTTCTCCCATAGGTCAAATGGCACAGATGCAATGACCTCTCCCCATAGGTCGGATGGCACAGATGTAATGACCTTTCCTTGGAGGTCAGATGGCACAGATTCAATGGCCCAACGCCTTGTTAAAGGAAAGAATCAGATAAAATGAAACAGAAACAGAGAATGATGGAATTGCTCAGCAGGTCTGGCAGCATCTATTAAGAGAGAAACAGAGTTTACGGGCAGAATTTTCATTCCTGGGTCCCGATCCCACTTTCGGGATGGATTGCGGGTCAGCAACCCAGAAATGGCAGTGGTGAGAACCCAAGGGAAGCACGAGGGTGCCTCCATTCCTGGTCACGGTCATCAGTAGGGAATAGAACAGGGCCAAAAGGGTTAGCGCCACTGGGTAGGATGGGGAAAGCACCTCACAATAACAGGCACTGCTGCGGTTTAGTTAGCATGGCGTCTTCCTCAATGAATGGAGCCTCCGGCTTTGATGAGTACCCCGTATACTGGCTGCAAAATCCAGATGGCATCATGAGAGTCACTTTAATTAAGGGGTTTATTTGGTTACCCACAGCGGCCGATCGGGTAACCAGTCCTGCCATCATCTCACCTACTTCAGAATCCCATGAAGACGGGATCATGTTATGCAGCTGACCCACACGCTTTTCCATGCATTTTCGACCCCTCCCCACCAGCCTCCAGACCTACCTCCACGAGCCCTTGAAAATTCTACCAACATTTCAGGTTGATGTACTTAAGTACAGAGGGAAAGGGGGAGAGGAGGAATAAAAGGAAGATCTGTGATAGGGTGGAAGGCGGGAGATTAAATGAAAAAAGGTGTAAGGCAAAAGGAAATAATGGGACAAGTAAAGAAACAAAAGCTGAGTCTAAATGGCAATGTCCAAAAGATGGGGACAAAGTTTATGATCTGAAGTTATTGAACTCAGTATTGAGTCCAGAAAGCTGCAAAGCATCTCATTGAAAGATGGGGTGCTGTTCCTCAAGCTTACGCTGAGCTTCATTAGAACAGTGTAGGAGACCAAGGAGAAGGAGTAGGAGCGGGATGGAGAATTAAAATGACAACCAGAAGGTCAAGGTCACACTTGCGGATTGAATGGAGGTGTTTCATTAAAGGGTCATCCAATTTCCATTTTGTCTGCCCACTGTTGAGACAGCATCATGAGCAGTGAATACAGTGTATTAAATTACAAGTAAATCACTGTTACATCTGGAAAGAGTCTTTGGGGCTGTAGACGGTGAGAAGAGAAGAGGTGAAAGGGCAGGTTTTGTATCTTCTTCAATTGCATGGGAAGATGCTATGGGATGGGGAAAGGCCGTTGTGAGTGATAAAATTAAACATTGAGTTTTCTGTGGTACAACCTGCCAATTACATGGCCTTGCAACAAATTTGAAATGGAGCCCATGGGCGGCACAGTGGCGCAGTGGTTAGCACCGCAGCCTCACAGCTCCAGCGACCCGGGTTCAATTCTGGGCACTGCCTGTGTGGAGTTTGCAAGTTCTCCCTGTGTCTGCGTGGGTTTTCTCCGGGTGCTCCGGTTTCCTCCCACAAGCCAAAAGACTTGCAGGTTGGTAGGTAAATTGGCCATTATAAATTGCCCCTAGTATAGGTAGGTGGTAGGGAAATATAGGGACAGGTGGGGATGTGGTAGGAATATGGGATTAGCGTAGGATCAGTATAAATGGGTGGTTGATGGTCGGCACAGACTCGGTGGGCCGAAGGGCCTGTTTCAGTGCTGTAACACTAAACTAAACTAAACGAAAACAGATCAGGTTCTTTGTGTTCATTTTAGATAATCTTTTCCAGTGTTTCTGTGCGAAAATCGAGTTTACAGCACACCAGGAATAAACTCTAAAACTCTATTGTCATGCAGACCCCCACCTGCCAAGACTGATGCACATTAATTTTGTTATATGAACGTTGATTTGAAAACTGTTGTTGAAGTGAAGAAGGGACTTGTTAAAAAATCACCAGGCCTTTGGCTGAAAAGATATTTGCATATTAGCAGACAGTGCTTGTGGAGACAAAGAGGTTACTTCCCTTATCCAATTTAACCCACAATGGATTTTGAGCACCAAGTATTGTGTGTAAGAAGAGACATTACAGGGTCGGCGAAGATCAGAGAATCCACAAACAAACATGGCCGGACCAGCTAGTCACATGACTAACCTTCAGGTGCGGAGAGCAGTTGGACGTGCGTGGAAACACCGAGAACCGGGAACGGATAAATCCAGCGCGAGGCTCGGGGCCTTTACTTACCTTCAGGAGCGGAGAGCAGTCAGACCTCTTCCAGCGTGCCGGAGTTTTGAAAAAAAAAGCCAACAGTGACGTCACAGGAAAGCTGCAAGGTGATTGGTTGGTGAGTCACTGCTGTGAGGGTTTACAGTTTATTTCATGTAAAGTAAATAGTGTTTTTTTAGGGAGTTCTATAGTCACGAGGACCAGGGAAGAAGTGCCCTAGAGTAGCTGATATTATTTGACATTAAGATCTTCCAAAAGATTAATTTAAAGGGTTAAGTCATGGCAGGAGAGCTCAAAGCAGTGGTGTGCTCCTCATGCTTCATGTCGGAAGCCAGGAACATTTCCAGTGCCCGGGACCGGCATGTGTGCAGGAAGTGTCTCCAGCTGCAGCTCCTGGAAGCCTGGGAATCGGAGCTGGAGCAGCAGCTGGGGCACTGTGGAGCATCCAAGAGGTGGAGAGTATCGTGGATAACACATATAGAGAGGTGCTCATACCGCAGGCTCAGACCCCACAGGCAGGAAGGGAATGGGTGTCCACCAGCAGAGCAAGAGGACTAGGCAGGCAGTTCATGAATCTCCTGTGGCTATTCCCCTGCAAAACAGGTATACTGCTTTGGATACTGTTGGGGGGGAATGGCCTTTCAGGAGAAAGCAGCAACAGCCCAATTCTTTTCACCACGGTTGGTTCTGTTGCACAGGGGAGGAGTAAAATGTGTGGGAATGCAATAGTTATAGGGGATTCAATTGTAAGGGGAATAGATAGACATTTCTGTGGCCACAAACGAGACTCCAGGATGATATGTTGCCTCCCTAGTGCTAGGGTCAAGGATATCTCAGAGCGGTTACAGGACATTCTGAAGGGGGAGGGTGAACAGCCAGTGGTCGTGGTACACATTGGTACGAATGACATAGGTAAAAAATAGGATGAAGTCCTAAGAACAGAATATAGGGAGTTAGGAAGTAAATTAAAAAGTAGGACCTCAAAGGTAGTGATGTCAGGATTACTACCAGTGCCACGTGCTAGTCAGAGTAGAAATAGCAGGATATATCGGATGAATACGTGGCTGAAGAGATGGTTTGAGGGGGAGGGTTTTAGATTCCTGGGACATTGGGACCGGTTCTGGGGGAAGTGGTACCAGTACAAACTGGACGGGTTACACCTGGGCAGGACCGGGACTGATGTGCTGGGGGAGTATTTGCTAGAGTGGTTGGGGAGGGTTTAAATTAAAATGGCAGGGGTATGGGAACCTTTGCAAGGAGTCAGAGGAGGGGGGGGGGATCAAAGACCAGAACAAAAGACAGTAAGGGGAATAAGAAAAGTGATAGGCAGAGAAATCAAGGGCCAGAATCAAATAGGGTCACAGTGGAAAATAGTGGGAAGGGGACAACTAATGTTAAAAAGACAAGCCTTAAGGCTTTGTGCCTTAACGCACAGAGCATTCGCAATAAAATGGATGAATTAATCGTGCAAATAGATGTAAATGGGTATGATATAGTCGGAATTACAGAGACATGGCTGCAAGGTGACCAAGGATGGTAAATGAAAATCCAGGGATATTCAGTATTTAGGAAGGACAGACAAAAAGTAAAAGGCGGTAGAGTTGCATTGCTGGTTAAAGAGGAAATTAATGCAATAGTGAGGAAAGATATTCGCTCTGACGATGTGGAATCTGTATATGTAGAGCTGAGAAACACTAAGGGGCAAAAAACTTTCATGGGGTTGTATATAGACCCCCAAATTGTAGTGGTGATGTTGGGAATGGCATTAAACAGGAAATTAGAGACACATGCAATAAAGGAACATCTGTAATTATGGATGATTTTAATCTGCAGATAGATTGGGCAAATCAAATTAATCATATTACCATAGAGGAGGAATTCTTGGAGTGTATACAGGATGGTTTTCTGGACCAATATGTTGAGGAACCAGCTCGAGAACAGGCCATCCTAGACTGGGTATTGTGTAATGAGAGAGGAATAATTGACAATCTAGTGGTGCAAGACCCCTCGGGGATAAGCGACCATAATATGATAGAATTCTTCATCAAGATGGAGAGTGACGTAGTTGATTCTGAGACTAAGGTCCTGAATCTTAGTAAAGGAAACTACGAAGGTATGAGGCGCGAGTTGGCTATGATGGATTGGGAAACGTTACTTAAAGGGACGACGGTGGATAGGCAATGGCAAACATTTAAACAGCGCATGGATGAACTGCAACAATTGTTTACCCCTGTGTGGCGCAAAAGTAAAACAGGAAAGGTAGCCAAACCATGGCTTACAAGGGAAATTAGAGATAGCATTAGATCCAAGGAAGAGGCATATAAATCCGCCAGAAAAAAACAACAGACCTGAGGATTGGGAGCAGTTTAGAATTCAGCAAAGGAGGACCAAGGGATTGATTAAGAAGGGGAAAATAGAGTACGAGATCAAGCTTGCGGGGAACATAAAAACTGACAGTAAAAGTTTCTATATGTATGTGAAGAGAAAAAGATTGGTGAAGACAAATGTAGGTCCCTTACAGTTAGAAACAAGGGAATCAATTATGGGGAACAAAGAAATGGCTGACCAACTAAATACATACTTTGGTTCTGTCTTCACAAAGGAGGACACAAATATCATACCAGAAATGTTGGGGAACACAGGGTTTAGTGAGAGAGAGGAACTGAAGGAAATCAGTATTAGTAGAGAAATGGTGTTGGGGAAATTGATGGGATTGAAGGCCAATAAATCCCCAGGGCCTGATGATCTGCATCCCAGAGTACGTAAGAAAGTGGCCCTAAAAATAGTGGATGCATTGGTGGTCATCTTCCAAGATTCTATAGACTCTGGAACAGTTCCTACAGATTGGAGGGTAGCTAATGTAATCCCACTATTTAAAAAGGGAGGTAGAGAGAAATCAGGGAATTATAGACCAGTCAGCCGAACGTGGGAAAATTCTAGAGTCCATTATCAAAGATTTTATAGCAGAGCACTTGGAGGACAGTGGTAGAATCGGGCAGAGTCAGCATGGATTTACGAAAGGGAAATCATGCTTGACGAATCTACTAGAATTCTTCGAGGGTGCAACTAGTAGAGTTGACGAGAGGAAGCCAGTGGATGTGGTTTATTTGGACTTTCCCACATAAGAGATTAGCGTGTAAAGGCGCATGAGAATGCGGGTAATGTATTGCGATGGATAGAAAATTGGTTGGCAGACAGGAAACAAAGAGTAGGGATAATTGGGTCTTTTTCCGAATGGCAGGCAGTGGCTAGTGGGGTAGCGCAGGGATCAGTGCTAGGACCCTAGCTATTCACAATGTATATTAATGATTTAGATGAGGGAACTAAATGTAATATCTCCAAATTTGCAGATGACACAAAACTGGGTGGGAGGGTGAGTTGTGAGGAGGATTCAGGGTGATTTGGACAAGTTGAGTGAGTGGGCTAATGCATGGCAGATGCAGTATAATGTGGATAAATAAAAAAAAAACAAAGAACAAAGATAATTACAGCACAGGAACAGGCCCTTCGGCCCTCCAAGCCTGCGCCGATCCAGATCCTCTCTCTAAACATGTCGCCTATTTTCTAAGGTTCTGTATCTCTTTTCTTCCTGCCCATTCATGTATCTGTCTAGATACATCTTAAAAGACTCCATCGTGCCCGCATCTACCACCTCCGCTGGCAATGCGTTCCAGGTGCCCACCACCCTCTGCGTAAAGAACTTTCCACGCATATCCCCCCTAAACTTTTCCCCTTTCACTTTGAACTCGTGTCCTCTAGTAATTGAAACCCCCACTCTGGGAAAAAGCCTCTTGCTATCCATCCTGTCTATACCTCTCATGATTTTGTACACCTCAATCAGGTCCCCCCTCAACCTCCGTCTTTCTAATGAAAATAATCCTAATCTACTCAACCTCTCTTCATAGCTAGCGCCCTCCATACCAGGCAACATCCTGGTGAACCTCCTCTGCACCCTCTCCAAAGCATCCACATCCTTTTGATAATGTGGCGACCAGAACTGTACGCAGTATTCCAAATGTGGCCGAACCAAAGTCCTATACAACTGTATAATGTGAGGATCATAATGTGAGGTTATCCACTTTGGTAGCAAAAACAGGAAGGCAGATTATTATCTGAACGGCTATAAACTGAGAGAGGGGAATATGCAGCGAGACCTGGGTGTTCTCGTACACCAGTCGCTGAAGGTAAGCATGCAGGTGCAACAGGCGGTAAAAAAGGCAAATGGTATGTTGGCCTTCATAGCGAGAGGATTCGAGTACAGGAGCAGGGATGTTTTGCTGCAATTATGCAGGGACTTGGTGAGGCCACACCAAGAATATTGTGTGCAGTTTTGGTCTCCTTATCTGTGGAAGGATGTTCTTGCTATAGAGGGAGTGCAGCGAAGGTTTACTAGACTGATTGCTGGGATAGTGGGACTGATATGTGAGGAGAGATTGAGTCGGTTAGGATTATATTTGCTGGAGTTCAGAAGAGTAAGGGGGGATCTCATAGAAACTTATAAAATTCTGACAGGACTTGACAGGGTAGATACAGGAAGGATGTTCCCAATGGTGGGGGATTCCAGAACCAGGGGTCATAGTCTCAGGATACGGGGTAAACCTTTCAGGACTGAGATAAGGAGAAATTTCTTCACCCAGAAAGTGGTGAGCCTGTGGAATTCGCTACCACAGAAAGCAGTTGAGGCCAAAACATTGTATGTTTTCAAGAAGGAGTTAGATATAGCTCTTGGGGTCGAAAGGGATCAAAGGATATGGGGCGAAAGCAGGTACAGGTTACTGAGTTGGATGATCAGCCATGATCATAATGAATGGTGGAGCAGGCACAAAGGGCCGAATGGCCAACTCCTTCTCCTATTTTCTATGTTTCTATGTTTGGCAGCCTGGGTTTTCTGAATTGTACAAACAGTTTGAACTCAGATTGTCTGTTTGCTCCTAGACTGAAAAGACCTCTCCTGGCTGGCTCACCACAGCCTCTCCTGTCTGCTCCCATCTTTTTCTCGTGGAACTCCAAATCCACTGAAGACACATGAACCCCAAGTGAGAAAAGTCTCCTACAATGAACAAGGTTTTGGGGTGGCGTAGTGCTTAGCACTGCAGCCTCACAGCTTCAGCAACCCAAGTGCGGTTCTGAGTACTGCCTGTGTGGAGTTTGCAAGTTCTCCCTGTGACTGCATGGGTTTCCACCAGATGCTCTGGTTTCCTCCCACAGCCAAAGACTTGCAGGTTGATAGGTAAATTGGCCATTGTAGATTGCCCCTCGTGTAGGTAGGTGGTTGGGGATAATGTAGGGAATATGAGATTAAAGTAGGATTAGTATAAGTGGGTGGTTGTTGGTCAGCACAGACTCAGTGGCCAAAGGGCCTGTTTCAGTGCTGTATTCCTCTATGACTCTATAAGAATACTAAGCCCCAACGAAAAGAAGGATCTGCCTACAATCAAGGACTCTACAAGGAGCTCAAAGATCCGTAACAAAAACCCTCTTCAGAGATTGCCTCAAACTTTGCCACTTTATTTCTTCTGCTCTGTTCTGTCTCTATCTGCATGTGTATATCGCTTATGCATGCTAGCGTGGGCGCGCCGTGTATCCATAGGCGTTAACCGAATTCGAGTTTAAGCTTAATAAATCTCAACCTTTCTTCTTTAAACCTAAGAAAACCCTGTTTGTGCTTTTTTTTTTGCCTTATAATTGGAAAGCTGTAACCAAGGATCCACCAAGAGGGAGCTAAAAACACGGTGTGTTTAAAAATTAAACCTTGTTACGGTAAGACCTGGTGAAAGCTGAGAGGGACCCCTAGACCTCTTTCTCACCTGGTCGTACCACTATATTCAAAACAAAGAGCACATATCCCTCAGCCTCAAACTATTTGTGCACAGAAGGTTGGGTGGCGAGGGAGGGTGGTGGGGAATGGGGATGGGGAGGAAGGAGTGAGATGGTTCAGTATATTTAAAAATATTCTCATTAGCTTCAATTTTACACATATGCCCAATATCAATCTTATTTCTATGGATTTCCATGTCAATTTTGAACTTTGGAAAAATTCAAATTCTGGCAACTAATCATATTTAATTGATTTTTGAACAGGTCTGTCAGTAAACATAAACTGGAAGGAAACTTAAATCCATATTAACATATACTTATTAATAATCTTTCAATAAAAATATTGAAAGAACCATTTTTCCATTTCCACTATTTGTTGAACCATGTTGCTATTTCTAAGTGCTTCCCCAGTGAGAAAAGGAAATGAGGCAGATGGCTGAGTGTCAGCATGGGCCTGTGGAGATGAAGGTGAACCCATGCCATCTTGTAAGCAGAACCTGGGCGCTCAGAATCCCAGGGCTCACAAGTTTGTTCAAACCAGTGTCCATGTTTTACAAAGTATTCTCTCCTACCAGCTTTCGATGATGTCAGCCAATGTTCAGTGGTAGTACTCTTATCTCTGAGTCAGTCGCTTGTGGGTTCAAATCCCACTCTGGAAATTTAAATTCATGAGATCTCAGGTGCAAGCTTAACTGAGGCCCTATCTTCCCTCTCAGACAAATATGAAAGATCCCATGGCACTATTTGAAGAGTCCTGGCAAATATCTATCGATACAAAAACATAATGGTGAGCTGGCACCCATTGAATCGAAGGTTAAGTGGCATGTTTTGAGCAAGAAGACAGAAAATGGGTTCAAAGGTAAGATGGTAGGGAAGCAGTGACAGGCATTTAAGGAGATATTTCATAACTCTCAACAAAGATATATTCCATTGAGGAAGAAAGACTCTACCAGAAGGATGCACCATCTATGGCTAACTGAGGAAGTTAAGGGTGGTATCAAATTGAAAGAAAAGATGTATAATGCTGTGAAGATGAGCAGTAGGCCAAAAGACTAGGAAAAGAAACCAGAACAAGATGACTAAAAAAGTAATAAAGAGGGAGAAACTGAAGTATGAGAGAAAACTAGAAATATAAAAACAGTGAGTAAAATCTTCTACAAATATATAAAGCGGAAAAGAATAGGTAAAGTGAGTCCCTTCGAGGCTGATACTGGGGAATTAATAATGGGAAATGAGGAAATAGCAGAGACTTTGAACAAACATTTTGTATCCGTCTTCACAGTACAAGACACTAAAAGCTTCCTAAGAATAGTAGAAAATCAGGAAGCAAAAGGGAGGGAGGAACTTAATGCAATCACTATCACTAGAGAAAAAGTAATGGGAATACTAATGGGACTAAAGGCTGACAAGTCTCCTGGACTTGATGGCCTGCATCCAAATGTCTTAAAGGAAGCAGCTGCAAAGATAGTGGATGCATTTGTTATCATCTTCCAAAATTCCCTAGAATCTGGAAAGGTCCCAGCAGATCGGAAAACTGCAAATTTAACAACTCTATTCAAGAAAGGAGGGAGACAGAAAGCAGGAAACTACAGGCCAGTTAGTCTGTTATTGGGAAAATGTTAGAATTCATGATTAAAGAGGTAGTAGTTGGACATCTAGAAAACTACAATACAATCAGGCAGAGTCAGTAAGCTTTTGAGAAAGGTAAATCGAGTTTGACAAACTTATGAGAGTTATTTGCAGGGTGGATAAAGGTGAACCAGTGGATGTTCATGTATTGGGATTTCCAAAAGGCATTCAGTAAGGTTCCACATAAAAGGTGACTACACAAGATAAGAGCTCATGGTGTTGGGGTAATATATTAGTGTGGATAGAGGACTGGCTAACTAACAGGAAACAGACAGTCGGGATAAATGGGTGATTTTTCAGGATGGCATACTGTAAGTAGCGGAGTGCCAAAGGGATCAGTGCTGGGGCCTCAACTATTTACGATCTATGTTAATGAATTGGATGAAGGGACCCATTGTATTGTAGACAAATTTACTGATGATACGAAGACAGATAGGAAAGCAAGCTGTGAGGAGGATACAAAGAGATGGCAAAGGGATATAGATAGATAGGTTAAATGAGTGGGCAGAAATTTGGCAGATAGAGTATAATGTGGGGACATGTGAGGTTGTCCACTTTGGCAGGAAGAACAGAAAAGCAGAATATTATTTAACTGGAGAGAAACTGCAGAATGCTGCAGTACAGAGAGACCTGGGTGTCCTTGTACATGAATCACAAAAAGTCAGCATGCAGGTACAGCAAGTAATTAAGAAGGCAAATGGAATGTTGGCCTTTATTGAAAAGGGGATGGAGTGTAAGTAGGGAAGTCTTGCTCCAACTGTACAGGGCATTGGGGAGATCTCACTGTCAGACAAACACCCCACCTACCAAGACTGAGGCACACATTATTCCGCCACATGAACATGATAAAAACTCGGATTGTTTTCACTGGAACGACGGAGGTGGAGGGGTGACATGATAGAGGTTTACAAAGTTATGAGCGGCATGGACAGAGTGGATAGTCAGAAGCTTTTTCCCAGGGAGGAAGAGTCAGTTACTAGGGGACATAGGTTTAAGGTGCGAGGGGCAAAATTTAGAGGGGATGTGCGAGGCAAGTTTTTTACACAGAGGGTGGTGAGTGCCTGGAACATGCTGCCAGGGGAGGTGGTGGAAGCAGATACGATAGCGACGTTTAAGAGACATCTTGACAAATACATGAATAGGAAGGGAATAGAGGGATATGGGCCCCGGAAGTGCAGAAGGTGTTAGTTTAGGCAGGTATCAAGATCGACACAGGCTTGGAGGGCCGAATGGCCTGTTCCTGTGCTGTACTGTTCTTTGTTCTTGTTCTTTGTTCTTGCTGCGAGCAAGAGTGCGAACCAGAGACCTGTGTGCTTCCATTGTAATAAGGCAGGGCATTTAAAAACTGACTAAAGGGGAAACCGGTAGGGTTAATCAGGGCGCACCCGATCAGTAAAGACGAGGGCCTGATGCAAAACGCAGAACAAGCTGTGGCTTTAACTGCAGTAAGAGTTCAACCCAGGAAGCTTACTATGGCCAGTGCAGGAACAGTTAATAGGATTCCTGAAGCTTATCAGTGTTTTGTATTTGAAGGGAAAGTAACCCCATATCCCTCGAGTGGGGCAAGCAAGTCCATAGTGATTCTTAGGGACACAGGGGCCACCATATCCCTTTTACTGGGAAAAGGCCTGACCTTTCCCCCAGAGAGTGCAGTAAACACCAAAATGGTGATGAATGGTATTGGAGGGCAGTGTATGCGTGTACCTGTACATCGGGTGCACCTGGAGTTTCGGGACCGGTGAGTGTAGGGATTGTCCCTAGTTTGCCTGTGGACGGGGTTGACCTGCTCCTCGGTAATGATCTGCCAGAGGTGAAGGTGGTAGCCCCCCCAGCAGTGAAAGAAAGACTGCAGGTGGTCAGAGAGACAGGACAGTGGCAGGAGACGGTCCTATGCAGAGTCCCTGAATATGTAATGGATCAAGCCATGAACAAATTATCTTCCCCAGAGAAGATTGCATTGGTACTGCAGACAAATGACCATGAGGTCTGCCTGTCCGAGATTTTCTTTGGAAAGTTAGGAGACCCAGGGAATGAATTAAATTGATTCTCCCAAGGTGAGGCTCAGTGAGCCAACCTAGTATTGTGAGGCTGCCCAATCTGAAATTGAAGCAGAGGGAGTCCCTGATTGCTACTATTTAAAGAATGAGGTACTGTTGAGGAAATGGAGTTCTCCTCACAGATCTGAGGGCAAGGAGTGGACAGTAGTTTACTAATTAGTGATGCCACAAAGGTACCAGGGAGAAATATTAAGATGGGCCCAGGAGACAACAGTGGCTGTACATGCCGGTATACGAAAGACCAAAGTCCGCATAAGACAACAGTTTGACTGGCCAAAACTCCCCAAAGATGTGGTGGAGTACTGCAGGAATTACCACAAGTGCTAGGTTGAGAGGAAACTGCAACCTGCAGTGAAACCTGCACCCCTACGTCCTGTACCAGTGTCAGGAGGACCCTCCAGCAGAGGGCTGGTGAACTGTAAGGGACCCCCACCGAAAACAAAAGGGGACAAGCTGGCAAATGTTTGGAAAAAGAAGGGGAAAAAGTGACCCAGAGGGCAGGTTAAAGGAAGTCCGGGAAGAATCCTGGATGAAAACCCCTACCGTCTGGTCAACCAACCCCAGAAAATGTGAAATGCTGGACCCCCCCACCCCTCCTCCTACGTGAATGCAGACTCTAGAGACACCCCACCAGAGTTGCTAACAGCATTTACAGGAACCTGTCACGACAAAGAGAGACCTCTGGGGGCACGGAAACCGTGAAGGTGATGCCTCACCTAGTCAAAGTGCCACAGGAGAGTGCAGTCAAGTCTGCACAAATACCTATAGGTAGGAGTGTCCCAGAGAACAAAGGGGAAAGTAACAAAGACTCCTCCCCCACAGTCAGAGGAAAAGGGAACCACCCATCCCCTGAAGCCAAAAGTCTTTGTAAAGCTGCCCTGGCACCCAGAACAGACCATTTTTAATAAGCTTTAAAATTGGTGTGTGAGTGGGAATGAATGAGAGAAATGCATGGTTTTTCTTTCTGTGTCTTATATTTCTCTCAAACTCTGTAATGAAATGTGCCAATTTTCTTCAAATCACGTTTCATTCCCCTGGGTATGGAGGTGTCAGGCAAGCTCCCCACCTACCAAGACTGATGCACACCTTATTTTGCCCATGTACATTAAAACTTAAAATTGCAAGCCCTTGACTGGAAAGACATTTGAATAGTAACAGACAGTGTTGGAGCAATGGGGGCCGAGTCGCTGCTTCCCCAATACACAGAAGAAGTGGTCAGATCAGTTTTGGTCCTATGACTGACTGACTGTTGGAGGTTTTGAATTTGAACTTCCAACAGAGGATTTGAGCTCAGAGAACCATCTGCTCCTGGAACTGAAACAGAACCTCTCTAGTCCTGCCTGCTCCCATCCTTTCCTCACGGAACTGAATCTTGTGAAAACACGTGAACCTCAAAGAGAGACAAGTCTCCTACATGAACAAGTTTTAAGAAGAACACTGGGCCCTGATGAACAGCAAGACTACCTATAATCAAATGAGCTCAAAGCACAGTAAACAAGAAACTCTTCTGATATTGCCTCAAACCCCTCTCTACTATGTTTTCCTGTCCTCTTTTCTGTCCCTATTTGCATATGTGTATCTTGTGTGCATGCTAGCATGGGAGCGTCATATATCCATAGGCATTAACCGTATTAGAGTTCAAGTTTTAATAAAATTTCATCTTTCTTCTTTAAACCTCAGAAAACCTGTGTGAATTGGTTTCTTTGTCTTATAATTGGAAAGCTGTGAACAAGGATTCACAAAAGGGGGAGCTAAAAACACAATGTGTTTAAATAAAACCCTGTTACAATAAGGCCAGGTAAAGACAGCAAAAAACCCCCGGACACATTTCTCACTTGGTCGTAACAGCACCAACAGTACTGTGCACAGTTTTAATCAGCTTATTTAAGGGGGGACATACTTTCATTGGAAGCAGTTCAGAGAAAGTTCACTAGGCTGATTCCTAGGATGAAGGGATTGTCTTATGAGGAAAGGTTGAGCAAGTAGGGCCTATTCTCATTGGAGTTGAAAAGATTGAGAGGTGATCTTATTGAAATGCATAAGATTCTGAGGGGGCTTGTCAGGGTAGATGCTGAGAGGATGTTTCCCCTCGTGGGGGAATCTAGAACTAGGGGGCACAGTTTAAAATTAAGGGGTTTCCCATTTAAGACAGAGATGAGGAGGAATTTTTTTCTCTCAAAGGCTCGTTAGTGTTTGGAATTTTCTTCCACAGTGAGCAGTGGAGGCTGGGTCATTGAATAGATTTGAGGCTGAGTTAGACAGGATTTTGATTGACAAGAAAGTCAAAGGTTATGGGGACTGGCAGGAAAGTGGATTTAAGGCCACAATCAGATCAGCCATCAGGGCGGCACAGTGGTGCAGTGGTTAGCACTGCAGCCTCACAGCTCCAGGGACCCGGGTTCGATTCCGGGTACTGCCTGTGTGGAGTTTGCAAGTTCTCCCTGTGTCTGCGTGGGTTTTCTCCGGGTGCTCCGGTTTCCTCCCACAAGCCAAAAGACTTGCAGGTTGATAGGTAAATTGGCCATTATAAATTGTCACTCGTATAGGTAGGTGGTAGGGAAATATAGGGACAGGTGGGGATGTTTGGTAGGAATATGGGATTAGTGTAAATGGGTGGTTGATGTTCGGCACAGACTCGGTGGGCCGAAGGGCCTGTTTCAGTGCTGTATCTCTAATCTAATCTAATCTAATCTTATTGAATGGCAGAACAGGCTCAAGGGATCGAATGGTCTACTCATGCTCCTATTTTTTATGTTCTATGCAGATAGCACACATTGAACCAGAGGATAGTTGGCACCCATTGAATTACAACAGCAACTAATTTATTCTTGGTGTGCCTTTGATGTAATAAAACATCCCAAGGCACTTCACAAAGACATCATAGAACAACATAAGATATCGATCCACATTAGGAGCTATTCAGGCAGATGACCAAAAGCTAGGTCTAGGGAGTAGGTTTTAAGGAATGTCTTGAAGGGGGAGAGAGTAATAGACAGGCAGAGAGGTTTAGGGAGGGAATTCTAGAGGTTAGGGCCTAGGCAGCTGAAGGCACGGTCACCAATGGTGGGGCAATCAAAATCAGGGATGCTCAAGAGGGAGAATTGGAGGAGAACAGATATCTCGGAGGGTTGTGGGGCTGGAGGAGATTACAGAGATAGGGAGGGGCAGGGCCATGGAGCGACTTGAAAGCAAGAATTAAAATTTTAAAATTGAGGCAATGCTTAACCAGGAGCCATTGAACTACAATATAGCCAAAGGAAATGAGGGTAGAAAGGGGTAGCAAAATATATCTTTGCTATTAACAATGGGTTCCTCCTGTAAAAATAGTGACAAAATCACACTTGACATCCAGAGTGCTATAAGCTTTAACTTGTCATGTACCCTCACATCAAGTTTCCTCATAAGATGGCAAGCTTCTCTTTTATAAAAGGTTTCATTGCAGACAGGGCAAGATCTATTGGAAATCCACAAACAAGAAGAATGAAAGGCATCTCTGGAGCCTTCAAGCTGGGACTCAAAGATCCCTATGAGTTGAAACCCCTGTTAGACTAAACGTTTTTAATAAAGCTATACTTGTCTATTTCATAATTTCACAGTCAACCGATCAATACCATTCGAGGGTGATTTCACAAATTAAGTTACAAGTGAAATGTTAACTGTGATATGGTTTAAGTAACATTTCAAGAATCTAAAAAAGTTGTCTAAAATAAATTGGAATATTTGAAGAGGGAATTGATTGGAAAAATTAGTTTTGTTTGTAAGTTTTAACATCCTGTAGGACTCAAACTGAAATTTAAGATGAAGCATTAACATGGTCTTTGTAACTGTCCAGAGTACAGGCAGGGATTAACACTAACATATGGATCTCCATTTACTTTTTCTTTCTGTCTCTTTCGTTCCCTCTCTAATCCAATCTTTTTTTCCCTCTCTTTATTGTTCTTTCTGAACCTGATTTGACTCTATTTCACAGGATTTCCTGCTTTAGTTCCTCTGTTTTGTTCTCTATCCTTCAATCTCATTGGTTAAGGAGATAAACTGTAGCTCCCATTATTTAGCAATGTCCTAGATGCCCTGTTACCCTCACTGCACCGTTATAAGCTCACACTTACAACAACTTAGAGAACTAAAAATTTTCTAGCTGAAGGATGAGGGACAAAGTCTAACTAACAGGGCACAGTAAGAGATGCCCAGCTCCAGCAAATCCTGGGCCTTTATTTTCCAGTTTTCTTTGGTGATTGGACAGGGTATGCTGTTCAGCATTGAAAACAGAAGGGAAATGGAGTTGCACAAGTTAGCATTAATCCCTGCCTCTACTCTGGAGACTTACAAAGACTATGGGCTGAATCTTCATTGCAGAGGCAGGAAACAAGAGCTTGGCCTAGTTTTGGGTCAGAAACCCACCTCCGGTGGAAAACTAATTCAGATTCAGAGTTTCAAATGGGAAAGCTCTTCATTGGTATGGAGATGGTTTCCTGTCCACTTGGAGCCAGTGGGGCCGAGAATGGAGGCGGCTCAGATCAGGTGTGGGATTCATGTAGACATCCCAAGGCAGCCTTCACTTAAGCTGCTGGTTGTCCGAGGGAGAGATCTGCATTTTGTGCCAAAACTTCCACTGCACCAGAGGTTAGTGAGACATCACAGGGGAACTGGAGGCCTGGCATTAGGGGCAGGCTGCCCCTCATTTCACTGATGCCAAACTGAATCTAATGCTGGAGACTGTGAGGGAGAGAAGGGGCATCCTCTTCCCGGAGGGTGGCAGGAGGAGAAAATCTCGTCGTGCAGCAGGGTTCAGTGTTATCCCTCTCTGCCCCTCTTCCTCCTACTCTCATCTCCTGCTCCTCCCCCAGTGAGCTGTCTCCTTCAAGGGCCTCACAGACCTCAAGGTCCACACCTCTTTGGAGAATCATGTTATGAAGAGCACAGCAGACCATTACAATGACAGAGCTCCTGGCAGGAATGTATTGGAGGGTGCCACCTGACCGGTCATAGAAACATAGAAAATAGGAGCAGCAGTAGGCCATTTGGCCCTTCGAGCCTGCTCCGCCATTCATTATGATCATTGCTGATCATCCAACTCAGTAGCCTGTTCCGGCTTTCGCCCCATACCCTTTGATCTCTTTCGATCCAAGAGCTATATCTAACTCCTTTTTGAAAACATACAATGTTATGGCCTCAACTGCTTTCTGTGGTAGCAAATTTCACAGGCTCACCACTCTCTGGGTGAAGAAATTTCTCCTCACCTCAGTCCTGAAAGGTTTACCCCGTATCCTTAGACTATGACCCCTGGTTCTGGACTCCCCCACCATCGGGAACATCTTTCCTGCATCTACCCTGTCATGTCCTGTTAGAATTTTATAGGTCCAGGTACTGGAACTGCTTCTTCAGAAGCCCAATGGCATGATCAATGTTTGGCCGGTTGAGCAGATGACATTGGTTGTATTGCCTCTGTACCTCTGTCTGGGGCTTCTATAAAGGGGTGAGTAGCCATCTCTCCAAGGGATATCCCTTGTCCCCTATGATCCATCCACACACTTTTGGGAATGGTGTAAAGTACCAAGGCAGACTGGACTGGCAGAGGATGAAGAATCATGGCAGCTACCAGGAAAGTGAGTGCACACACAGAGGAAGCTCATGTTGTAGTCTCAGACCAGATGGATGTTGAGGTAGTGGAAGCCCTTCCTGCTGATCAATCTCACTGGCTGGTCACTGGGGGCCTTGATGGCCATGTGGAGCAGTCGATGACGTTCTGCCCTGGGGGAATCCAGCAATGGAGGAGAAACCCAAAGCCCTCTGTACCTGCACAGACCCATCTGTGTCAAAGTGGATGTAGTCCCTGCCTCCTGAATATGGCATCTGTGACCTGCCTGATGGCGTGATGAGGTGCCGACTGTGAGATGCCACCTAGGTTCACCGGTCTTAGGTGATCCCTGGAACGAGCCGGTTGCATAGAAATTCAGGGCGACAGTGATCTTGACAGCTGCAGGAAAAAGACTGCCATGAGTTGGTGCAAGACCTCAGGTCATTGTGGATCAGAGCACAAAGGTCCAAAACGATCCGCCTGGATAGGCACAGGCTCCAATGACACTGCGCTTTGTCATTTGCAGGTAACTGACTCTTGGGCGGTAGACCCAATGTCCTGGGTCGTGCCTTCTTCCCCTTGCAGATGCTGCTGTGCTCCTCTGGCCTCCTGCTGTCCAGGAGGTTGCTACTGAAGCTCATCCTGGATGCTCTGTACAATGTCAGAGTAGCCTGTTCCCATCTGAACTCCCTCAGCTGGGATTCGTTAATTCACCAGGCCTTCACATGCCAACCCCAGCTTCCCAAGTGATGCCAGTGGCCTCATGTCCCTCTCCGGATTCCTACCACTCACCACTGGGAAAAGCAAGTCCTCCAGCTCCAGCACTGGCTACTCTATGGTGACTGAGCTTTATTTTGGGCCTCTGTGTTATGCAACTCAGTCCTTTCCATAGCCCTCATGGCACCCCCCGCCCCCTTGCCACAGTGATCACGACTTGTACATACTGCTGTGTTCCAGACATGGTGCTTTCCCCTTGTCCTTCCTTTGAACATTGTAAACTGCTGCTGACAAGCCTGTTAATGAGCCCCACAACAAACTCAACAGGCACTTAATTTGAGGCATGGGGGCTTGTTGTCCCCTCCCCCCTGGCATCCCTTTAAAAATGGCTTCACGTTCTGGAGGCGGTGGGACCCTGTGCCGGCCTCCAAGAACGTGATCTGTAAATCGCACGCGCACCCGTTCCTGCCCCCAACAAGCTTTAAAAATCTGGCCCCATGTTAGTGTTTCCACGAGCACAGGTGTGATGGTGATTGGGAATAGTGCGAGTTAGGCTGTGGGTAGAAGAGACCCGATGGCCTGAGTTTTAATCGCACGCTACACTCCGCGGTGGTGCGTTTTCAACTCGGAAGACGACTGACACGGAATCGCTGCTGAGAAGCCCCTGCGATATTATGCGTGGGAGCTCATTTAAATGGAGGAGGTGGAGCGGCCACTCCCGATGACGCAGAGGCTGCGGCTGCCGCATCCCCGGCAATGGCGTCTGGTGCCACTGCGCAGGTGCAGGTGCCATTTTTAAAGGGCTTGAAGCCCTTCACTGACGTTTGAATTTTTAAAGGCAAAGTAATCGGCATTTTATTAAACAGGTAATAATGATATGGAAGTCCTTCCCCAACTCCCCCAATTATCATTTCAATTCCCCAAAATAGCCACCCCATGCCTTTTTCCCCACCAGTACTTTACCCTCCAAACTTCTAACATTTGGCCTATAACCCTTTTCCTGCTCCTCCACCCCTCCCGTCCAGAACATTTTATTCCTCTGCCCTCCCCACCAGGTTCTCATCTCGGAATTCCGTGCGAAGTTCTGAAGGCGCACGAAGCACGAATGGTGGCCGTAAAATTGGTGTGGGACGGCCACCGCCTGCGGGTGAGTACATTTACATCTTATTAATGTTAATTTGCATATGGAGATGAAGGGCCTGCTGCCAGACGGCGGGGAGACCGCACCGAGGTCCCCCCTGCCACCGGTAACTTGCGGCGGGCTCTGCTCGACGTCACGGGTGAGGTGGGCCTCTCCCCGCAGAAATATACTGGCCCTCACGACCCGACCCACAGTGTCACGAGGCCGGTAAAATTCAGCCCGATGAGTCAAGTTTACGGAGGGTGCAGAGTGAGAAGCTGGCCAAGAGAGCATTAGAATGTCAAGCCTGGAGGGAACAAAGACATGGATGAGGGTTTCAGCAGCAGATGAGCTGAGACCGAGGTGGAGTCAGCTGATATTAGATTAGATTAGAGATACAGCACTGAAACAGGCCCTTCGGCCCACCGAGTCTGTGCCGAACATCAACCACCCATTTATACTAATCCTACACTAATCCCATATTCCTACCAAACATCCCCACCTGTCCCTATATTTCCCTACCACCTACCTATACTAGTGACAATTTATAATGGCCAATTTACCTATCAACCTGCAAGTCTTTTGGCTTGTGGGAGGAAACCGGAGCACCTGGAAAAAACCCACGCAGACGCAGGGAGAACTTGCAAACTCCACACAGGCAGTACCCGGAATCGAACCCGGGTCCCTGGAGCTGTGAGGCTGCGGTGCTAACCACTGCGCCACTGTACCTCCTTATGGAGGTGGAAGTAGATGGCCCTGGTGATGAAGTGGATTTAGGGACGGAAGCTCAAGGTCAAATAGGACACTGAGGTTGCGAACAGACTGATTGGTTTCAGACAGTTACCAGCGAGTGCGATGTATGAAAGAGGCACCTGACCTGAACCTATCCAGCCCCCACCGGGCGGGTTAGAATAAAGTCATGGCCCTAGTTCATCTTTCCCCAAAATTAATGGGGTTGAATAGACATCAAGTGGGAATGAAGCTTAGTGAGCAAGCAGCCTTAGTGGCAGCAAGGAGGTTTGACTGGTCCTCACTGGGCCTTATACATGTGTTGCATGCTGACTTTCCCAGCCAGTTGGCATGAGGCTGCTGCATGACCGTTAGAACCTTCCAGCACTCCTGCCCCTCTTGGACCTCAAGGAGCCTGACATAAACATTTGAAAACTTCCTTTATTGGGCCTCTTCTCGCCCTGGTTGCTGCTTCTGACAGCTCCGATCTGGCAGCGAAGCAACCACTGCTCCCCCACTCAGGCTTCAGGGTAAAGTGACCGATTGGGCCCCGATCATGTCATCAGAAGCCAGGTTGGATATTTAAAGAGGACTGATGCTACAAGGACCTCTTAACACCCCCAGAAATTTAAAATTCCAGTTGATCAGGTGGGGGCAGGAATGGAGTGAGTAAATCTCCTGCCCCTCCTGCCTCATGTTTGTCAGTCAGGGAGCTGAAATCTAACTTCAGCAGCTGGTCAGTAGTGGCGAGGCACCCGCTTTGTTTTGTGCCCACCTGACTTTCCTCTCTATTGGAGTTAGTGAATGGAAATTTGGGCAGGCTGTAGAACAGGCTGCCAATTTGGTAATGTCCATTTTGCACTCCTGCAAGAGTTAAATTTCACCCCTGGGCTGGTCTCTTACTGCTTCACACTTGGTCAGACCACCAGCAGATTCTTGGATCTTCCATCACCTGTCCACAGTAAAGGAGTCTCAGGAACGCGTGTGGCATTCCGTAGTGACACTCCAAGTGTCACATCCTCACTACCATGGGACTGCTGCCGAAGAGAGAGGAAACCAGTTCCCCAGGGGGTGGGTTATAGAACATAGAACATAGAACAGTACAGCACAGTACAGGCCCTTTGGCCCACGATGTTGTGCCGAACCGTTAACCTACTCTAGGATCAAACTACCTACCTACCCTTCATACTACTATCATCCATGTACCTATCCAAGAGTTGCTTAAATGTCCCTAATGTATCTGCTTCTACTACCACCGCTGGCAGTGCATTCACGCACCCACCACTCTCTGTAAAAAGAACCTACCTCTGACATCTCTCCGAAACCTTTCTCCAATCACCTTAAAATTATGCCCCCTGGTGATAGCCCTTTCCACACTGGGAACAAGTCTCTGGCTATCCACTCTATCTATGCCTCTCATCATCTTGTACCCCTCTATCAAGTCACCTCTCATCCTTCTACGCTCCAATGAGAAAAACCCTAGCTCCCTCAACCTTTCTTCGTAAGACGTGCCCTCCAGTCCAGGCAGCATCCTGGTAAATCTCCTCTGCACCCTCTCTAAAGCTTCCACATCCTTCCTATAATGAGGCGACCAGAACTGAACACAATATTCCAAGTGTGGTCTAACCAGGGTTTTATAGAGCTGCAGCATAACCTCGCAGTTCTTAAACTCAGTCCCCCTGTTAATGAAAGCCAACACACCGTACGCCTTCTTAACAACCCTATCAACTTGGGTGGCAACTTTGAGCGATCTATGGACATGGACCCCAAGATCCCTCTGTTCCTCCACACTACCAAGAATCCTGTCTTTAAGCCTGTATTCTGCATTCAAATTCAACCTTCCAAAATGAATCACTTCACACTTTACCAGGTTGAACTCCATCTGCCACTTCTCAGCCCAGCTCTGCATCGTGTCAATGTCCCGTTGCAACCTACAACAGCCTTCCACACTATCCACAACTCCAGCAACCTTCGTGTCATCGGCAAACTTGCTAACCTAGCCTTCCACTTCCTCATCCAAGTCATTTATAAAAATCACAAAGAGCAGAGGTCCCAGAACAGATCCCTGCGGAACGTCACTGGTCACCGAGCTCCATGCTGAATACTTTCCATCTACTACCACCCTCTGTCTTCTATCGGCCAGCCAATTTTGTATCCAGACAGCCAACTTCCCCTGTATCCCAAGCCTCCTTACTTTCTGAATGAGCCTACCATGGGGAGCCTTATCAAACGCCTTGCTAAAATCCATATACACCACATCCACTGCTCTTCCTTCATCAACGTGTTTTGTCACATCTTCAAAGAATTCAATAAGGCTTGTAAAGCATGACCTGCCCCTCACAAAGCCATGCTGACTGTCTCTAATCAAACTATGCTTTTCCAAATAATCACAAATCCTGTCTCTCAGAATCCTCTCCAATAATTTGCCCACTACCGACGTAAGACTATAATTCCCAGGTTATCCCTATTCCCTTTCTTGAACAAGGGAATAACATTTGCCACCCTCCAATCATCTGGTACTACTCCAGTGGACAGTGAGGACGCAAAGATCATCGCCAAAGGCGCGGTAATCTCTTCCCTCGCTTCCCATAATATCCTTGGGTATATCCCGTCTGGCCCCGGGGACTTATCTGTCCTCATGGCTTTCAAAATTTCCAGCACATCCTCCCTCTTAACATCGAGCATATCAGCCTGTTCCATGCTGTCCTCACAAATGACCAGGTTCCTCTCATGAGTGAATACTGAAGTAAAGTATTCATTTAGGACCTCCCCTACCTCATCCGACTCCAGGCACAAGTTTCCTCCAATATCCCTGATCGGCCCTACCTTCACTCTGGCCATCCTCTTGTTCCTCACATAAGTTTAGAACGCCTTGGCATTTTCCTTAATCCTACCCACCAAGACTTTTTCATGTCCCCTTCTAGCTCTCCTAAGTCCATTCTTCAGTTCCTTTCTTGGCTACCTTGTAACCCTCCAGAGCCCTGTCTGATCCTTGCTTCCTCAACCTTAAGTAAGCTTCCTTCTTCCTCTTGACTAGCTGTTCCACATCTCTTGTCATCCAAGGTTCCTTCACCCTACCATCCCTTCCTTGCCTCATCGGAACAAACCTATCCAGCAGTCGCAGCAAGTGCTCCCTAAACAACCTCCACATTTCTGTTGTGCATTTCCCTGAGAACATCTGTTCCCAATTTATGCTCCCCAGTTCCTGCCTAATAGCATTGTAATTTCCCCTCCCCCAATTAAATATTTTCCCATCCCGTCTGCTCCTGTCCCTCTCCATGACTATAGTAAAGGTCAGGGAGTTGTGATCACTATCATCGAAATGCTCTCCCACCGAGAGATCTGCCACCTGGCCTGGTTCGTTGCCAAGCACCAAATCCAACATAGCCTCCCCTCTAGTCGGCCGATCTACATATTGAGTCAGGAAATCTTCCTGGACACACCTGACATAAACTGCTCCATCCAAACTATTTGCACTAAGGAGGTTCCAATCAATATTAGGGAAGTTGAAGTCACCCATGACAACAACCCTGTTACTTCTGCACCTTTCCAAAATCTGCCTCCCAATCTGTTCCTCCGTGTCTCTGTTGCTATTGGGGGGGTCCATAGAAAACTCCCAACAAAGTGACTGCTCCTTTCCTGTTTCTGACTTTCACCCATAATGACTCAGTAGACAAACCCTCCTCGACCACCTCCCTTTCTACAGCTGTGATACTATCCCTGATTAGCAATGCCACTCCCCCACCTCTTTTACCTCCCTCCCTATTCCTTTTGAAACATCTAAACCCCGGAACATCCAACATCCATTCCTGCCCCTGTGATATCCAAGTCTCCGTAATGGCCACAACATCGTAGCTCCGAGTACTGATCCATGCTCTAAGTTCATCACCCTTATTCTTGACACTTCTTACATTAAAATAGACACACTTCAACCCATCATACTGGCTGCAACTTTGCCCTGTCAACTGTTTAACCTTCCTCACAGACTCTCTGCACTCTGTATCTGCCTGTTCAACAGCTACCCCATCCACTGATCCATAGCTCCGGTTCCCATCCCCCTGCCAAACTAGTTTAAACCCTCCCGAAGAGCGCTAGCAAACCTCCCGCCCAGGATATTGGTGCCCCTCCAGTTCAGATGCAACCCGTCCTTCTTGTACAGGTCCCACCTTCCCCAGAAGGTATCCCAATGATCCACATATCTGAATCCCTCCCTCCTACACCAGCTCTGTAGCCACGTGTTCAGCTGCACTCGCTCTCTGTTTCTAGCCTCACCAGCACCTGGCACCTGTATCAATCCTGAGATTACTATCCTACTCGTCCTGCCTTTTAGCTTCCAACCGAACTCCCTATATTCGCTTTTCAGGTCCTCATCCCTTTTCCTAGCTATGTCATTGGTACCGATGTGTACCACGACTTCTGGCTGCTCCCCCTCCCCCTTAAGAATCCTGTAGACTCGATCCGATACATCCCTGACCCTGGCACCCGGGAGGCAACATACCATCCGGGAGTCTCGTTCGCAACCACAGAATCTCCTGTCTGTTCCTCTAACCATTGAATCTCCTATCACTATCGCTCTCCTATTCTCGCCCCCTTCCCTTCTGAGCCACTGGGCCAGGCTCAGTGCCAGAGACCTGGCTGCTGTGGCTTTCCCCTGGTAGGTCGTCCCCCAACCGTATCCAAAACGGTATACTTATTTTTGAGGGGAACGGCCACAGGGGATCCCTGCACTGTGCGCCCATTCCCTTTCCCTCCCCTGACGGGGATTCAGGCTTATCAAGGGCAAGGCAAAGGAGCTGAATTTGTTCAGTGGGCAGGTCCTCATCTTCCTCTTCCTTACCTTCATCATCATTCTCCTACTGCTTCCCAAAACCGCCCCCCCTCCCCCTCCCCCATTGAGGCTGCTAAACTTTTTGTGGCACTCGCCTGTAGCCCTGGGGTCGAGGCACTCAATGCCACCTCCCTCCAGGTGGCACAAGGTACATCATTGGGTCACTCGGTGACCCCCAAATTCAAGGACAGCTTGGAGATCTGAAATAGTAATATTCTACATTCCTCTTCTCTGGCCTGGTCTCATGTCCTGCTGCCCTCTGAGTCCAAGTGGCAGTGATAATTCTGTACAAGTGCAATAAACATAGTGCTGAGACATGCAGTGAAGTTATCACTGAATGTAAGGCAACATAGCTCAACTCCGTTCCTCTCTGACGTGAATGAAACCGAGTATGCTGGTGAAGAGTGCAGGCTAAACTGTCTTTTCAAAAGGCTGCACAGAAGTTTACAGGTATTTCAGCTCCTTTACCCATGACTGGAAAAGTGGGTCTAGAAATGAGCAGACCCAGGAACCTGTATAACAATTTGTAAAGCGGTAACATTGGCATAAATCACATTTATTTCCATTGATTCCATGGTTTCTATGAGATGTGGCTGATGGATGACACCAGTGTGATGAGGAAACCACAAATCAAAATCTGCTCTGTGGATATTTGAAGCATTTGGAAAGGAGGTAACTGAGAGGCAGGGGTAGAGGGCAATTATCTTCCTCTATGATGCTCAGGACTGTGGCAATTTCAGACAAATGCAAATCTCTCTTTAAGCCTAGTTGACAGTTCCTCAGAGACTAACAGAATCAGCGCAATTAGAGGATATTTCTTTGTTTACAACCTTCCTGGGGTCATAAGAACGATAAGATGCCTTAGAAGCAGATTGCAAGGAAATGCGATTACTCAAAAGGCAGTGTTCAGAGGAACAATTTTACAAAGGCACTTCTAGAGGCCATTGGCCCTTCACTCCTTCCTTCACATTCCCAGATAGTTGGACCCAGACAGTGTCAGTGTGTGACAATTAATGGGATAATCCAGTATTAATTGAGTGCAGCCTCTGTCTGCAAGAGCTTCACTGGAAAAATAAAAGGTTCTTGCCTGAAGGCCAGAGCTTAGCATTCCTGCAGCATTACATTGTGATATCTTTATCACAGCGCTACACGGCTACTCTTTGAAGCTGGAGTAGAAATTTAATAATTGATGTTGAAGAAAGTGTGGGTTGTGTCCATTAGTTTCTGGAAAAACATTTCTCTCTTTGCAACACCCAGCAGCTTATGGTTCTACCTCTCTTTTTCCTACATTACAACACTTCAAGAAGCACTTCATTAGCTGTAAAGTGCTTTCACACATCCTGAGGTTGTGGAAGGTGTTACAGAAATGCAAGTCGTTCTTTTACTTTGAGCGATGTATCAGCATGGTCATGTCAATTCCTTAGCAACTGCTGGTAGACCTCTGGTATTAGACCCTATTGTGTCTCATTCACAGCTTTATTGGTGGATAACATGGTTTTGGACCTCTCCTCATCAGGTGCTCCGTGCGCCCAAATGAAGTGACCTCAGGCAACAATGCAAGAGCAGCCTGCTTAAATATTTTAGTGGCACTCCCTTTGCTCAGAGTGTGTGAATCGGGGCATTAAATGTTCAGTGCAAAATGCTAACAAGATGGCTGGCCAAACCCAGCCTTCAGTATTTTTATTTCCCAAAGATGAAGGCCTTGGTTGCACAAAGACCTGTTGGAAGAAATGGTCGCTGGAAGCCTGGGTGATTCAGGATGTAAGTGAATGGGGCATGTGGCTAGCAGAAGGCCACCTAGGGGAATTTGTTTTGGTGCCTATGACCTCCCCTTCATTTCTCTTTGTAAACAAGCACTGCTGGGATGCTCCAGTCACTTGGCAAGGAGGACCGTGAATTTGAATAATGGCTGCCCCTTTAATGAGGCTTGCGTACAGTCAGTGTGCGAAGAATTTAAAGCCCCTGTCTCAGCGTGCTAAGAGCATCACACACAGCCTGAGGTCCAGTCTGTGTACAATAACATGGGCATCAAGGTGTCTCAGGGGCCTGCCATTACCACATTGGCCCAAACATTCCCTTTATTGGATAGCAGCCTGCATTTATCATTCACGTATATGGAGCGCTTTAAACTACAGTGACAATAAAGAGGGGATTAAAGAAAGGAGTTAACTCTTGCCCTCAGCATATCATCAGCCTAAAACTGATTATCTACAGGAAAGACAACAGTTTCTGGTGTGAAAGTAATCAGGAATGGGAATGTTTGGAAAATTGTGTGAGTTGTATCTGAGCATATTACTAAGACAAAGGTAATAAAAACAAAATACTGCAGATGCTGGAAATCTGAAATAAAAACAGAAAGTGCTGGAAATACGTGGCAGGTCAGGCAGCATCTGTGGAGAGAGAAGCAAAGTTAACCTTTCAGGTCTGTGACCTTTCATCGGAACTGGCAAAGATTAGAAAAGAAATAGATTTTAAGCCAGTGAATGTGGTGGGGTGGGGGTGGGGGTGGGGATGCGGTGATGGTGGGGAAGAGAACAAAAGGTGAGGTGTTTGATACTGCAGAGGGCAGGAGAGATTAAATAACAAAAGCTGGCTACTAATATTCATTATAAACCCCCCGACTCCCATGGCTACCTTGACTACATTTCTTCACACCCTGCCTCCTGTAAGGACTCCATTCCATTCTCCCAGTTTCCGACGCATCTGCTCTGATGATGCAACATTCCACGATAGCGCTTCTGACATGTCTTCCTTTTTCCTCAACCAAGGATGCCCCCCCAATGTGGTTGACAGGGCCCTCAACTGTGTTCATCCTATTTCCTGTACTTCTAACCACCCCTTCCCCTCCCTCCCAGAACCGCGACAGGGTTCCCCTTGTCCACATTTTGCACCCCATCAGCCTCCATATCCAAAGGATCAATCTCCACCATTTCTGCCACGTCCAACATGATACCATCACCAAACACATCTTCCCTTCCCCTCCCCTATCAGCGTTCCGAAGGGATTCTTCCCTCCGTGACACCCTAGTCCACTCCTCCATCACCCCCCAACACCTCATCCCCTTCCCATGGCACCTTCCCATGCAATCGCAGGAGGTGTAATACCTGCCCTATTACCTCCTCTCACCTCACCATCCAAGAGCCCAAATTCTCCTTCCTAGTGAAGCAGTGATTTACTTGTACTTCCTTCAATTTAGTATACTGTATTCGCTGCTCACAATGTGGTCGCCTCTATATTGGGGAGAACAAAAGCAGATTGGGTGACCGCTTTGCAGAACACCTCCACTCAGTCGGAAAGCATGACCCCGAGCTTCCAGTCGCTTGCCATTTCAACAGCCCACCCACCCCCCTGCTCTCATGCCAACATTTCTGTCTTTGACCTGCTGCAGTGTTCCAGTGAACATCAACGCAAACTCAAGGAGCAGCACCTGATCTTTCGATTAAGCACTCTACAGCCTTGCAGACATAACACTGAGTTCAATAACTTCAGAGCATGATTGGCCTTTTTTCTATTTTTTATTTTATTTTATTTTGTTTTATTTTCTAACCATGTGCCTGTTTTTCATGCAGTCAGAGCTGCTCATTATTCCGCTATTAATCCTCTCTGGACTAATGCTTTGTCTTTCACCACAAGCATGAATACACTTTTTGCCTTTGTCCCAGGACAGCTTTGTTATTTAATCTCTCCTTCCCCTTTCAAACACCTTCCCCTTTGTTCTCTTCCCCACCATCCCCCCTCGCCCACACCCCTCACCTGCTTAAAACCTAATTCTTTTCTAACCTTTGCCAATTCTGATGAAAGATCACTGACCTGAAACGTTAACTCTGCTTCTCTCTCCACAGATGCTGCCTGACCTGCTGAGTATTTCCAGCACTTTCTGTTTTTATTACTAAGACCAAGCCTTTGTGGTATGGAGCAGCACGTTCATAACCATTTGCAAACTGATTGCGTGCAGATTCAGCATAAACAGAAGATCTATAAGTGAAGGAGAGTGAAGCAAATACAACAGATAAATCCAGTGTAATGTTTTAAACATTAAAAAGCGTTCAGCTCCAGCTGGGGCGTGCTGGGAGATAACACAAGACAGGCTGCTTTGACAATAGCTAGAAATTTTTTTAATTCTCCTAATTGCCTTTTTATTTCATGCCAAACAAGGTTGTCCAGTGAATGACACCCCTGGAGCTAGACTGGCACCAAAATGTACAAGGCAGCACAGTGGCGCAGTGGTTAGCACCGCAGCCTCACAGCTCCAGCAACCTGAGTTCAATTCTGGGTACTGCCTGTGTGGAGTTTGCAAGTTCTCCCTGTGTCTGCGTGGGTTTTCGCCTGGTGCTCCGGTTTCCTCCCACCACCAAAAGACTTGCAGTTAATAGGTAAATTGGCCATTATAAATTGCCCCTAGTAGAGGTAGGTGGTAGGGAAATATAGGGACAGGTGGGGATGTTGTAGGAATATGGGATTAGTGTAGGATTAGTATAAATGGGTGGTTGATGGTCAGCACAGACTCAGTGGGCCGAAGGGCCTGTTTCAGTGCTGTACCTCTAAATAAAATTTTTTAAAAAATAATCATGATGCACTGTTCAAGTAATGCCTTCAGAGCCACCTTCAAGCTGAAAATAAAAAGGCCTGCAGTTGAAGCATTACTTGTAGGGATAGATTTTGTGTGTTAACACTCCCAGCATGGCACTGAGCTCAAAGAGAGTAGAGGTTAGATTGCCTGCTGTGACGGTCGACAGACGTTAAAATTAATAACTGGAGATTTGGAGAGGAGTGAGCCCATAGCTTCAGATAAAGGAGACGGCACCAAATAAGCCCTGAATGTAAGCCTATGGTACTGGGACCACTGAAATTTTCAATGTATAGTAATAACTTCGAGGAACAGAAATCTCAATGGAGTTGGCAATGGACAGGCCAGTTGTGGATTGGTTAATCAGAATGTAGGTGATGTTATTTAATGTAGAGAAATAAAAGTCATGATACTTGACTCATGGCTTGACATATCTCCATTCCCGTTAAGCACCTTGCTACAGACAAAGCTAATGGGTTAGATCAAAGTTCTGCAGTCCTGCCACATCCAGTTGTGAATGGTGGTGGACAATTACACAACCAACCGGGATGAGAAGGCTCCATGAAGATCTCTATCCTCAATGATGGTGGAGCCCAACACATGAGTGCAGAAGACAAGGTCGAAGCATTTGTAACCATCTTCAGACAGAAGTGATAAATGGATGATCCATCATGGCCTCCTCCTCAGGTCCCCACCATCACAGCTGACAGACTTCAGCCAATTAAATTCACTCCGTGTGATATGAAGAACAGCTGAGCACACTGGACACAGCAAAGGCTATGGACGCTGACAACATCCCAGCCATTGTACTATAGACTTGTGCTGCAGAACTAGCCGTAACCCTAGCCAATCTATTCCATTACAACTCCAACACTGACATCTACCTGACAATGTGGAAAATTGCCCAGGTATGTCCTGTCCACAAAAAGCAGGACAAATCCAATCCAACCAATTACTAGACCATCAGTCTACTCTCAATCATCAGCAAAGTGATGGGAGGGTTGTCAACAGTGTTATCAAGTGGCACTTAGTCAGCAATAACCTGTTCACCGATGCTCAGTTTGGGTTCCACCAGGGCCACTCAGCTCACGTTGTGGGGGATTCAATGATAGGACTGCCATTGAATGTCAAAAAGAGGTAGTTAGACTCTTTTGCTGGAGAAGATCATTGCCCGGCGCTTGTGTGGCAATAATGTTATTTGCCACTTATTAGCCCAAGACTAAATGTTGTTCAGTGGGAAATAGCTGTTTCATTGTCCGAGGAATTGTAAATGGCACTGAACATTGTGTAATCATCAGCGAACATCCCACTTCTGACCTTGTGATGGAGGGAGGTCACTGATGAAGCAGCTGAAGGTGGTTGGGCATAGGACACTGCCCCGAGGAACTCCTGCAGTGATGTCCTGGGGCTGAGATGATTGACCTCCAACAACCACAAACATCTTCCTTTGTGCTCGGTATGACTCCAGTCTGTGGAGAGTTTATCCAAGTCCCCCATTGGCTTCAATTTTACTAGGTCTCCTTAATGGCACACTTGGATAATTACTGCCTTGATATCAAGGGGAGTCACTCTCACCTCATCTCTGAAATTCAGTTCTCTGTCCAAGTTCGGAACAAGACTGCAATGAGGTCTGAAGCCGAGTGGTCCTGGCAGAACCCAAACTGAACATTGGTGATTAGATTATTGGGAAGTAAGTGCTGCTTGATAGCACTGGTGATGACACCTTCCATCACTTTGGTGATGATAGAGAGTAGACTGATGGTTTAATAATAGGCCAGATTGGATTTGTCCTGCTTTTTGCTGACAGGGAATATCTGGGTAACTTTCCACATTGTCAGGTAGATGTCAGTGTTGTAGCTGTACTGGAACTGCTTGGCTACGGGGTACAGCTAGTTCTGGAGCACGAGTCTTCAACATTACATCTGAGATATGGTGAAGACCCATTAGCCAGTGTGCTCAGCCATTTCTTCACATCAGGTGCAGTGACTCGTATTGGCTGAAAACTGGCTTCTGTGATGCTGGGGACCAAGGAGAAGGTTGAGAAGGATTATCCATTCAGCAATTCTGGCTGAAGATGACTGTAAAAGCTTCAGCCTTATCATTCTCACTGATGTGCTGGGCTCCACTATCATTGAGGATGGGGATGTTCATGGAACCTCCATCATGCATTAGTTGCTTAATTGTCCACCGCCATTCACAACTGGATGTGGAAAGACTGCAGAGCTTTGATCTGATCCATTGTTTGTGGGATTCGGTTGGAGCGTAAATCCAGTGGGATTTAAATTGGGTGGGTGTAAATCGGGCCAAGTGTAAATGCGGCCCGGTGTAAATTAGGCTGGGTGAAAATCGGGCTGGGTATAAATCGGGATTGGTGTAAATTGGGCCGGATGTAAATGAGGCTGGGTGTAAATCGGGCCGGGTGTAAATCGGGCCGGGTGTAAATCGGGCCGGGTGTAAATCGGGCCAGGTGTAAATCGGGCCAGATGTAAATTGGGCCGGGTGTGAATCGGACTGGGTATATATTGGTCAGGTGTGAATTGGACTGGATGTAAGTTGGACGGGTGTAAATCGGGCCGGGTGTAAATTGAGTCGAGTGTGAATCAGGCCGGGTGCATATCATGCCGGGTGTAAATCAGGCTGGGTATAAATCGGGCCGGGTGTAAATCAGGCTGGATGAAAATCAGGCTGGATGTAAAACAGACCAGATGTATATCCAGCTGGATGTAAATTGGGGCAGGTGTAAATCGGTCCAGGTGTAAATCGAGCCAGGTGTAAATCGGGCCAGGTGTGAATCGGGCTGTGTGTGAATAGGGTGGTTGTAAATCAGGTCTGGTGTCAATCGGGCCGGGTGTAAATCAGGTGTGTGACATGCCCAATGAAGCTTCCTGCAGGATATCAGCCACTTTGAGAGCCCGAGAGCTAAGGAATATGGATTTCAGCCTGGAAAGGTTGGCATTCTGATGAAATGATTTGTTTGTTAGAAATACATACGAACATACGAATTAGGAGGTGGGGCAAGAGATAACAAAGGAGGTGTAGATTGGACCAGGCCACATAGCTGAACAAAAGGTCACGGAGCAAAGGCAAACAATATGTTAATGGTGTGTTGAAAGACAAAGCATTAGTACAGATTAGGTGTTAATGCACTGATTATTGAACAGCAGCAAGTGCAAACCTGAAAAAAAACAGTGGGTAAGCAAACTGAACAAACTAAGATGAAATGAAATAAATGCAAAAAAAAAAGATTGTAAAAAATGTAAAAAAGAATGTAAAAAAAAAAGAAGAAAAAATAACTAAAAATGAAAGTAAAATGGGGGGCTGTCATGCTCTGAAATTATTGAACTCAATGTTCAGTCCAGCAGGCTGTAGTGTGCCGAATCGGTAGATGAGATGCTGTTCCTCGAGCTTGTGTTGATGTTCACTGGAACACTGCAGCAATCCCAGGACAGAGATGTGAGCATGAGAGCAGGGGGGAATGTTGAAATGGCAAGCAACCGGAAGCTCAGGGTCCTGCTTGCGGACTGAGCGGAGGTGTTCTGCAAAGCGGTCACCCAGTCTGCACTTGGTCTCCCCAATGTAGAGGAGACCACACTGTGAGCAGCGAATACAGTATACTACATTGAAAGAAGTACAAGTAAATCGCTGCTTCACCTGAAAGGAGTGTTTGGGGCCTGGGATAGTGAGGAGAGAGGAGGTAAATGGGCAGGTATTACACCTCCTGCGATTGCAGGGGAAGGTGCCATGGGACAGGGATGAGGTGGTGGGGGTAATGGAGGAGTGGACCAGGGTGTCGCGGAGGGAACGATCCCTTCGGAATGCTGACAGGGGAAGGGAGGGGAAGATGCGACTGGTAGTGGCATCACGCTGGAGGTGGCGGAAATGGCGGAGGATGATCCTTTGGATATGGAGTCTGATGGGGTGGAAAGTGAGGACAAGGGGAACCCTGTCACGGTTCTGGGAGGGACGGGAAGGGGTGAGGGTAGAGGTGCGGGGAATGGGCCGGACACGGTTGAGGGCCCTGTCAACCACAGTGGGGGGATATCCTCGGTTGAGGAAAAAGGAGGTCATATCAGAAGCACCGTCATTGAAGGTAGCATCATCAGAGCAGATGCGTCGGAGACGGAGAAACTGGGAGAATGGAATGGAGTCCTTACAGGAGGTAGGGTGTGAAGAAGTGTAGTCGAGGTAGCTGTGGGAGTCGGTGGGCTTATAATGGATATTAGTAGACAACCTATCCCCAGAGATGGAAACAGAGAAGTCGAGGAAGGGAAGGGAAGTGTCAGAGATGGACCATGTAAAGGTGAGAGAAGGGTAGAAATTGGAAGCAAAGTTGATAAAGTTTTCCAGTTAGGGGCGGGAGCAGGAAATGGCACCAATACAGTCATCAATGTACCGGAAAAAGAGTTGGGGGAGGGGGCCTGAGTAGGAATGGAACAAAGAATGCTCGACATATCCCACAAAAAGACAGGCATAACTAGGACCCATGCGGGTACCCATAGCAACACCTTTTACTTGAAGGAAGTGCGTGGAGTTGAAGGAGAAGTTGTTCAATGTGAGAACAAGTTCAGCGAGGCGGAGGAGGGTGGTGGAGGATGGGGACTGGTTGGGCCTCTGTTCCAGGAAGAATTAGTCTAGTAAACCTTCTCAGTACTGCCTCCAATGAAGCAAAACAACTGACATTTTAGCTCCACGTGTACAGTTTCCGTAGTTTAAGTTTTAATAGATGTGTTGGTGAAATTCTGTTGTTTAATAATAAGCAGCAATTTATCACTTGTTCAAACAATGCCTCAGGCTGTTTGTTTTTCAGAGTCGACTGCACTTGTTTCGTGGACCGCTGCCAGTGAAAGAGAAACCTGCCTTGCAGTTTATTGGACTGCTCGCAATCTCAACACAATGATTCTGGAATGTTTCTGCCATTTCCTCATTTAGCACAGCATGTGTAGCAGAGTGCAATTGACTCGCTGTGCCTCACACGCTAGCTGCATTTAGAAGAAATACATTAAATTAAATCCTTTTCGGAGATTTAGGTCTGCCCCTCTGTTCTAGCCTCCATACGATAATTGCAGCTGGGATGCCTCTTGCAGGCTACAAACATCTAACTACCACCAAGATATCAGAAATCTGGCAACACTTAGATTTTAAAATTCTCACCCTTCTGTTCAAATCCACAGTTCGGAAGCGCTGTTGCTGCTCTCAGCAACAGTCAGAGAGAAAGCCAGTGGGGGAGAGACAGACAGACAGACAGACAGAGTGGGGTCAGGGCAGAGTGCAGTGAGAGAGAGAGAGATTGGGGGAGAGGGAATGGGGGCCAGTGAGTGGGAGAGGGGACAGAGACAGAGTGGCAGAGAGGCTAAGGGGGGAGAGAGAGAGTGAGGGGAGAGAGACAGGGGCGAGAGAGTGGCAGAGGGGGGACAGAGAGAGACAGTGGGTGGAAGGGACAGAGAGAGAGCTTGGGGGCAAGAGAGTGGAGGAGAGCGAGTGGGAGAGAGGGGACAAAGAGACAGAGACGTAGAGAGAGAATGGGAGAGAGAGTGGGGTCAGACAAGTGGAGGGGGGAGAGAGAGAGGGGACAGAGAGAGAGAGAGAGAGAGCAGAGAGACAGAAGGAGTGGGGGGACAGAGAGAGCCGGGGCAGATAGAGAGCAGGGGAGGGAGAGATGGGGCAGAGAGAGGGAGGTGGTGGCGAGAGAGGGAGGTGTTGGCAACAGAGAGGGAGAGGTGGGGGGATAGATGGGGGGGGACAGAGAGAGAGTAGGGATACAGAGCGGGGATGACACAGAGAGTGGGGAAGCACAGGGGGGAATGGCACAGAGAGGGAGGAATGACACGGTGGGGGGGGGAATGACACGGTGGGGGGGGAACAACATGGTGGGGAAGCAACACAGAGAGGGGAGGGAGCAACACACAGAAGGGGGGGACAACACAGTGGAAGGGACACAGAGAGGGAGTGGGTGAGAGAAGGACGGAGAGAGACAAACAGACAAACAGAGCAATCAAGATCACTCCTGACATATGGACATCTATCCAGAATATTTCCAGCAATCTGCAGAAAGGTATCCCACCTTGTGGCAATGGAAACACTTCAGCTTTGGACCTCACTTCCATCCTCAGCACCTTCCTTTCTGTTCTGAGGAGCAGATCCCTGTTCATTCCCAGCTGCCCCTTCTCATCCCTGGCTATTGCCTTCCTTTCACCCTCCCACCTTTTATCCTTCTCGGGTTTGTGAGGGTGACAGAAAAAGGGGTTGGGCTTGTGGACAAGCTCATAATCATCAATCATCTCAGCTGCTGTCTGGCTGTTGAAACCTGTTGGTTCCCTACGTGGGTTCTTCCAAATGGAAGAAATTAATTTTTAAATTCCTCAAGGAGAACTATTTCCCTAAGGGTCTCATACATGGTCTCTACCTTTAGTGCCTGCATCCAACGGTCAAAGTTAATTTGCTTCACCCTCTCAAATTCTACATAGGTCTGCCCAGGCTGTTTCCGGAAGTTCCGAAATTTCCATCTGTAATGTTCAGGGACCAACTCATAAGCAGCAAGAATAACCTTTTTTGCCATCTCATAATCTCCAGAAGCCTCCTCAGAAAGCATAACATAAACTTCATGAGCTCTGCCTTTCAACCTGCTTTGCATGAGCAGTGTCCAGTTTTCTTTCAGCCAACTCATCTGTTTAGTTATCTTTTCAAAAGAAATGAAAAATGCCTCTATGTCCTTTCCCTCAAACTTTGGGAGGGCTTGCATAAATTTAAAAAGCTCCCCATTGGGTCCTGGGTTGAAGTCAGACTCTTCCTCATCAGGACTTTACCTGGAGCCAAGGTGACTCTTCTGTTTTAGTTCCAACCTTTGAAGCTGGTATTCCCTTTCTCTCTCCTTTTCTTCTCTTTATAGGCCGTACATCCCAAAGACTGATGGATCATATCAAACAACATGTCTCTTCCGCTGTTCGCAATGGGCAATGTATAGGTCATCGGCAACCAGACCGTGCTTGCAAAACTCAAAACATAGTGTCCAACATTAGATGTGATTCAGCAATTGGACAACACTTGCTAAATAATTCTCAGAGTGATAAGAATTACACTGACAACCAATTTAAGATTGTCAGTAGGGCTTGCAGTGTGGCTCATTTGCACGTTCTGGAAGCTACACATATTAATACACAAGGCCCTGTTCTTTGCAGACAGAAAGAACATGTACACATATTGCGCCTGTTTCAGCTAAACAAAATACATGATAGCCATTCGCTGGTTCATTCCTCAGGGTAATGCCTTGACAAATCATAGTCAAGCTGCCTGGTTTAAATTTCAACAAAGCTTGGTAGTTAACTGTCAGTCACCATAAACTGGTGCTTTCTCCATGGTAATGCCTCCATCAATCAGAGTCCACTTGCCAACCAATCAGCACTCTGTTCTCATACAGTATAAATTAGTTGTCTCCTTACATTGGTATTCTTGTGAAGTGTCCTGATGAGTATAAGACTTTGACAAAATGACTCTATTTTCAGCAATACTAAACTTTAAACATCTAACCTTCTAAAATATCCTGACACATATGCTCACACACACACCAGTTAAAGAAAAAATCATGAAAAAAACTGGCTCTGCAGAGATCAACATTTAGAAAAATACCTCGGCCAAGTTATTGTCAATTCTTGAAGGAGAAAAGGATAAGATATGAAATGTTCCAAATGACTTTTGATCTGGTATCCTGGTACATGTACATGGGGTCACTAGACACATGAGGTTGTCACTGGGATCTTTTCAGAAGCAGTTCTGTTCAGGAGACATCGAGGAGTAGTCTTGCAGGCTACTGTCTCCGTGGTTTCAGCTATCACACTGGATTCTGAGAAGATTTTTCAAAGCAGGTGGAAAAGGATGAGTTGAGTGGCTTCTTTCTTAGCAGGATACACACCAACTGAACTCCAAACAATATCCAAAAACAAAACTAAAACTCCTGACAGTCATAAATCCAGACTTGTGACTTCTTTAAGTCCAAGCAGTTCCATAGTCCATAAGGCTCCGGCTGTTTACTTAGCTTAAGACATGTGACTTCCAGTAAGTGAAAACAAAAAGTGCTGGAAATACTCAGCAGATCTGGCAGTATCTGTGGAGAGAGAAGCAAAGTTAACATTCCAGGTCTCTGACCTTTCATCAGAACTGGCAAAGGTTAGAAAAGAATTAGGTTTTAAGCAAGTGAAGTGGAGCTGGTGGGGGGGAGGGGGGGTTGCTGGTTGTTGGTAGGGAAGAGAACAAAAAGGATGATGTGTGATAGGGCAGAAGGCAGGAGAGATTAAATCACAAAGCTGTCATGGGACAAAGGCAAATAGTGTTATAATCTATGTGATGAAAGACAAAGCATATTCCAGAGACACTGTTAATGGCAGAATAATGAGCAGCTCTGTCGACATGAAAAACGGGCACATGATTAAAAATAAAATAAAATAATTTATTTAGAGATACAGCACTGAAACAGGTCCTTCGGCCCACCGAGTCTGTGCTGACCATCAACCACCCATTTATACTAATCCTATATTAACCCCATATTTCCTACCACATCCCCACCATTCTCCTACCACCTACCTATACTAGGGGCAATTTATAATGGCCAATTTACCTATCAACCTGCAAGTCTTTGGCTGTGGGAGGAAACCAGAGCACCTGGCGAAAACCCACGTGGTCACAGGGAGAACTTGCAAACTCCGCACAGGCAGTACCCAGAATTGAACCCGGGTTGCTGGAGCTGTGAGGCTGTGGTGCTAGCCACTGTGCCACCCAATAAAAAAGATTTTTTTTTTTAAAAGCTTCCAGTAAGTGTTTGTTTTTGAATAATGTCCCAAGTGAATTTCCAGTCACCCTTTAAAAAAAAAACAAGTACAGACATCTTCTCAGGTATTTTCCACAGTCTTTTAAACACAAGTCCTCAAAAAATATTAATAATGGAAGCACCTTCATGACATGGGGGAGCACACCTTACCTAAATGCGGTCCAGTGCTGCTCCCGACAGCTACAAATCGTCGTGGACTTATATAGTGTAAAAGAAGCAGAGCTAGCAGTTTCACAATTAAGCATAAACCACAGGACAACCACAAGACCACCTGCAGCTCTGTGCCCTTTGCAAAGTCCGAGGTCAGTAGAGCGTTAGTTCGAGCATAACACGCTTGTTCCTTAATTCAATGCCCACTCCAGACTATATCTGGCCGTTACTTCTGGCTAGGTTGCACAAACATGATAAAAGCGGAAGAGTCAGCAATGAACAGTCTGCGTTCACTTCCCCAAAATCCATCATGAGCTCTGTCTCTTCCTAAGACAGTTGATTGTGGTTAGTTGCTCTGTCTACATTTTATGACCATTGGTTAGGTTAGCTACAAGCTGCGTCCTGTTTTTCTGTTTCTACAAAGTTAAGTAATAATTTGCAAAGCTCAGAAAATTCTCCAACAATCCCTCCTTTTATCAGACCATGATAACACAATATCATCGTATGTGGAGGGGAGAGGTATTTAAAGTAGTCATTGAAGCATAATATCTTTCCTGCCATCGCGCTGTACCAGCCGCAAGGCCAAGCTAGCAATACATGATTGATTAATCTCAGCTTAAATGTCCCCATAAATTCTATTCTTAAAATTCTAAAATTCCGTTCTCACAGTCCCCTCTTGACTCTTCTACAACCCTTTTAAGAATCCTTCCCTTGATCCCACCTAGGTGCCTTTAATGGTCTCTATTTGTCTAGAAACAGCCTTCAACGCCCAGAGGGGTCGCACTCAATACGTCGCCTGCTTATATCACAAGGGGACAGCGGGAACTATGTAAAGGCATAAGTTTTGCAGGGGCTTCAAATACTTGTTTACAACATAAAAGGTGGTACACTTGTACATTTACCATCTCAATTAAGCATCACTGTTACATAATCGATTGTACAAACATAATACAATTTCATAAAGTACATTGATCATTCATTTGCTCACTTTAAGTATATATGAAAAGGTTATACAATTACCCCTTTTATGGCATTACTAATTGTCCCTCCTTTTACAGAGCAAGTTCGAACACTAATTGCTTTTCGGGTAGCTGTCCAACCTGTGTTCATACATCCTCTTGCATTGCCTAATTAATTTCTTAAGTTGCCAAATTAAGTATGTCACATCTAACACCATGATACCCAAAACCACTATCAGGACATGGGAGATAATTCTAAACCAGGGGTGTATCTGCACGTCTGACCCCCAGTTCCATAAGTCCTCCTGCCAGGTAGAATCATTTATCGTGTCAATCTCATCTTGTAGCATCTTCGACTGTGGTTCCAGCTTGTAGTACACTACAGCAATGACTTCTAGCTGCTGTCTCTCTTTACCCAAACGTGTGGGCAATGACTGAATAGTATATTCATAGTCCCGGAGGTAATTTGTCAAATCCTCCTTAATACTTTCTGTCACAGTTATCGTTTCTATCTTTTTCTCATGTATCTCTACCAACTCCATTTTCCCTACTCGGGTTGGTATTTGTGGGTTGAACCAAAATGTACTGTTGCTCACCGGACAAGTCCGTTTATGTCCATACTGGTACTCCTTCACTGTGGTGGTTAAGCAATATCTCCTCTTTCCCATATAGGCCACATGGGTTAGTCCTGACAATGCTTTCCTAGTTTCCATGGTGCAATTTACAGTGATATTAAATCCACATTTTGATTCTGCCGTTTTATCTATAGGATGAGGACATATGGGGACATATGAGGACCTGGTTTTCCAGACTACACTCAGACAATGGACAATGTTGTTCCAATTACCTCTTTTCCAATTTCCATAACATAGGGTAACATATCATTGTATTTTATGTAATCTATTTATCATTTTCTCATTATCAAATTCCTGTCTCAGCAATTGTTACAGTAATTCCTTGTACAACTCTCGGGTCTTCTCAGGGCACCAGTCAGGTAGCTGAATATCTGAGAAAATCAATATTACCGGTACCAACTCAAGCTTTACATTATCATATACAATTTTATTAGGTTTTATTATCGCAAGTCTATTTTCTAGTCCTGTAGTCAAGACCGGGCAAGGGAGACCAGTCACTTGTGGCTGTTGGGTCGTAACCTTACTCGTCGGTAATTCGGATGTGGGGTTAACCGTGGGGGTTGGTGCTTCTTGTCTGTTTAATCTCACAACCAGAAATAGGAACAGTCCTTTTTTTTTTGGAGCTTTAATATCTTGCGCTAGGGGAGTTCGAGGATTGTCTGCACTCACTTTTGCTCTGTCTCATGCTTTCCCTGTGTTATTATTATTCCCAAATAAGAAACCTTTTCCTTCATTATCGGTGCCATTTTCAGCCTAACTTTCACTCTAACCTTCTGAAGGAAGGTGGAATATCGATGGATTATTATAAGATCCCTGGGAGAGACACGTCCAGATGTACTGTTGTCCCTTGAACGTAAATGCAAATTTATTTTGACACTCTTGTGCCAACTGTATGGACCAGAACCCATTGCTAATGCCCAACACAGTAAACCACTGATTTGTTATTTTCTAAAACTTTGATTGCCCTCTTAAATATCAGATAAATTTCCCTTTTAGTGCTTTAAATAACCACTCATATCAATTAAATTTTGTTTATTGATTCCAATTTCTTATGCCCAGACTTGGTTGTACTTTTTGTACGTTAAGGACAGAAGTGTTTGCAACTATCTTTCCTTCTCAAGCATTTTGTCTCATTGATGAAGATGCTATGATATTTGATGTCTGCAATTAAGTTTTAAATTCTCAAAGCTGCTGGATCTCTTGTTGTGGCATCAGTTCTCATGTGGCCTTGGAACCTGCCGTCACCTGCTTAAAAAGAATCCATTGTGGCTTTGCCCCTCAGCCCAATGGGTTAATTTGTCCAATTCTATCTGTCTATTAGAAATGTAAAATTTAACAATGTCCAATATGTATAAATTTGACTCTCAGCAATGCAAAAAGCTGCAGCGGGTTAAGTTCTTTGTTTGTCTCCAAGGGGGCGGAGCAAAACATTCTCAGCTACGTCACTTTACGAAAGCTTTCTTTTCTGATCGTAAAGAACTATCTATTTTAAACCTTTTCAATCCTTTTGGTATCCTTAGGGTTTAAAAACAACAAAATCATGTGTAACACTTTTCAACTTCAAAGGAAAGCATCTCCATCAGGAAAGACAGCATTTTAGATTAAACTCCAATTGTTTCCAAACTTTTTGTATCTCTTGTAAGAGGTTCCTAATCCAAGGATTTTTATAACAAAGATGATTCCAATTCCAATTCACTGCAATAATATTTAAAAATCAAAACTGCCAATGTTATATGAGTGAGTCCTCTGTCCGGAACTTAAGTCTCCTCCAAAACTCAACATTGTGGTTGCAAATGACATTTCCAGTTCTTTAACTTAAACAGGTCAATTAACCTTAACAGTATTAATTCAATTCAGACTTATTAACTTATCATACTTATTAACTACACACAACAGAACAGAATAGCACATGCTTATTTTAAAAGATAGGTAAATTACATCATTTTCTTGCTCTTTCTTCAGGCGCCTTTTCAAATGACTGTAATAAAACCAAAAACTAAAGAAAAAGTTATTTAACATTCTTACAACAAAAGACTTAACACTAGGTCCTTACACAAACTTTAATCTTTTTAAACAGACAGAATCTTTCCTATACCTCCTTTTCTATCCTTTCTTTCCCTTAAAACAATATAACAGTCAGTAAAACATGTCTTTAAATTTAGACGGTAAAATAAAACAATAGCAGAGTTTCCAATTAAAACAATGTTCCAAACCGCAAATTAGATTTCTGCCAGACATCTTCAGACCTTCAAGGCTGAAGCTTATCCCTCAGAAAATTGTTCATTGCCTTTTCACAGTTGCAAAACCAACTAAAAATAAAACTTTAACTTAAAATATAATTCAATTTTATATCCCATTCCTGGGTGCACAATCTTAAATCGAAATGAACACACTCAACAATCACTTTTCACACTCCTTCAATTCCAAACAACTTAATAGACTCATGCTTTTAACATTAAGGCCAGACAACAAAGAGTTAACGACAGTCAGTTCTGCAGAACACAAGCTGTTCTTCCCAGATATTCAATTCATTCACGGAAGCTTCCAACATTCTCACAGTCGAATCAAAGACGCAGTTACTTGTTTTACTCTAAAACATACCTATCTTTAAAACACATATTTACCGTGGCGCTTCTGCGTCTCCTTCGAGGGGGCAAACGGACGTAGGTCGCCTTTCTCCAGAGGACATGGCTTACTTGTCCCCGGGGGCAACCCTTCCTTCTTGGAAGCAGTTGAGTCCACTCTTACTTCTACTTTCTCAAAACCTTCTAAATTTACGAGTTCTTTTCTATGAATGAAGTAGCATTAAAACAAAGGAAAACAAACAAGACACAACAAAACGAATAGACACAAGGATACGAACAGGCGCCGTTAATGTTAAATTCTCAAGGTCAGCTAACCGGCACACCCCTGTCTCTCAGGCCAACGCTCTTTCGTTCTCCCTCCGTCCCACAGCCTCTCTCTCTAGGGCCAGATTCCGGCTCGTGTACTCAGGAGCAACGATCACGTGCCTGTCGGGTCAATTTGGTAGTTTAGTTACAGCCCCAGTCATTCACCGTCCCAGACGGTTGTCCTAACTCCTTTTGTCCCACAGCCTCTTTACTCCACCCGGTGGAGGAACAGCTCGTGCAAACTCAAATTAGGATCACCAAATTCCCGGAATTTGGTACTACTACTACACCGAATTCGCCACATTTTACTGGGTTTTCTACTTATCTCCTTTTCAACTTCCCTTCGCGGAATTTTAGATCTTTTCTGATCAGGTTTCAGCCAATTCTTCCTTGGCCTCTTTAGTCCCCCTCTCCCAGTTATCTGGCCTTCACGTGGGGCCCAGTCGCCCTCTTAATTCCGGCTCAGGCTGGGTGATTGAGACACTAGGGTCGCAGAAAAGTTGACTTACCCCTGATCCTGTCGATTAGTTTTTTTCACTAGGTTCTTTTGGATCCCGTGAACTCAGGGATCCTGCCGACTACGCCAAACTGTTGGAGAAAATCCAGATTGTGCCCAATTGTTGAACAAATTCTCCGGAGAATTTGTTCAACAATTGGGCACGATCTGGATTTTCTCCAACACTATGCCTGTGGCCCTCAAGGTGACAGTGGCTCTAAACCTCTACACCTCCGCATCATTCCAGGGATCCACCGGCGACCTGTGTGGGGTTTCGCAATCTGCAGTGCACCACTGTATCAGGGAGGTTACCAATGCCTTATACATGCAGGCCGGTGACTATATGCAATTCAAGATGGACCCCGAGAGTCAGGCCGAGAGGGTCATTGGATTTGGGGCAATTGCTGGATTCCCACAGGTGCAAGGGGTCATCGACTGCATGCATGTGGCCACCAAGGCTCCAATGGAGCAACTAGCTGCATACCTCAGCAGAAAGACTTCTACTCACTCAACGCGCAGCTAGTATGTGACCACAGGAAGCGCTTCCTGCAAGTGTGTGCCCACTTCCCAGGCAGCTGCCATGACTCCTTCATCCTGCACCAGTCCCAGGTGCCACTGCTGTTCACTACATCGACTGAGATTCAGGGGTGGATTTTTGCGGATAAAGGCTACCCCTTGCTGACATGGATCCTAATGCCAGTGAGGAGCCACAGCACTGATGCAGAAGTGTGTTGCAATGCCTGCCACGGCTCCACATGAACTAACATCGAGCAGGCCATCGCTGCCTGGATAGATTGGGTGAGGCCCTACAGTATGCAGCAGAAAGGGTTGCGTGTATTGTTGCTGTATGCTGTGCGCTGCACAACTTTTGCATTACAGATGGGGGAGGCCTTGCAGGATGATGAGAGACAGGAGCAGGAAGCTTCCTCAGATGATGAGGACACAGAGGGCATCCAGCAGCAATCGCACATGGGAGCACAGAAAGCATTGATGGAGCAGATACATGGCAAGCGGCGAGCAAGGGATGCATGACCACGACTCATTGCTGAGTGCTTCCATAATCCCTGAAGTGCAACATATTCTCCCCACAATACACACCACCATGCTTCAGTCTTCTGCATCTGTCTCTCCAACATTACTGGCAGCAGCTGATTGAACCATTGCCTGTGTGACTGCAGCGGTGCAGTGCAACATCACATATACTGGCATGGCAATGATGTTATTCCATACACTGGCAGTTCTGTCAGGGCAATGATGTAATGTGTTATGACCAAGGTGGGAGTAATGCACTGTCAATTCAGTCCCACTATTCCACAGGTCACAGCATATAACTAAGGCTTCCCACCTACCAGAAAAAAATAGCCAAATTAATCACTTTATTTATCCCCAGAATAAAGCATGACAAATGTGTTTCTTTAAACAACAACAAAATTAACTATTTATTAATAAAACAAGTTTTAAATGATAATGAGATAAATCTATATGTATGAAAAGATTTTATAACTCCTTAATCTTCCTAACCCTCATGCACACACATACATTCAATTACCAATGGTTAACCAGGGAAAATAGTTATATTGATTTTAACAGTTTCTTAGGGATAATAAAATAACTGGGTTGTAACTCCTGGTGCATTGTTTCTTGATCTGTGAGGTGCCCCAGAGTTGAATAGTCAGATGCCACTCGATGTCTCTCCAGGTGAAATTAATGAACAGTCTATGGTGGGTAAACTTTCAAGGTAGTTCATCAGCAGCAGGCGTCACACAGATCTTTCAGTAACAGGTTGCAGCAATAGGTCTATTTACATTTGAAAGTAGCAGTCTAACAGTAGAAACTTTCTTGAGAGTTCAGGAACTTCCAAAACACAAAAGTCAACATGACTTACTCTCAGCAAAGGGGCCTTCTCCACAGAGCACAGCAATTATGGAGCTCACTCTTGAGCAGGGATTCTTGACCAGAGCCAGCAGCAATTTTCCCGACCCAAAGCAGTGTTTCCCCAGAGAGTGTAGCAACTCAACTTTTCTCTGGGTCTCTTCCCCTCTCTTCAGGCATATTTTAAGGGTTTTAGCCCCCATACATTAGATTTTTGCAACTCCTTCAAAGTTCTTTTGACTTCATGAAGAGAGTGATTTTTACATGATACAGGAATTATTTTTCAATAGAAAAAGTTTTCTCAGGGCTGTATTCCTGGCCAGTTTCCAGCAGTAACTCTTTCAGCTGGTCACAGCTCCTCTGGTTTCTTCTTTCTGCCAAAATGAAACTGAAAACGTTTTTCAATATGAGTCACAAGACTGTCATAAAATCTACCTATTGCTTGGATACAAATTGCCTGACAGTCTGCACTCCAAACCCAATGTCAACATTCAGTCACTGTTCACAGAAAATAGCAACAGACAAAAGGCACACAGACCTCCCAGTTCTTAACAAAAACAAAACTCTTATGACACCTCCACCTTCGGCGAAATAAAATGCTATTCTTGAATGTGTTTCATTACATTGTAAATCAAAAATAAAAAAAAAACATTTTAAACATATTTTCGCATTCATGCCCTCCTTCACGCTACTAATAGTTAACACAATTTTTCTTTGCACCACGGTTACTCATGTAACTCAACAAGATTAAACTCAAGACAAAGCATCGGCGATAACATTGTTTTTTTCCTGAAATGTGAAGAATTTTCAAGTGATAAGGCTGTAACAATAAACTCCATCCAAATATTCTGGCATTTTGGTTTTTTAATTTTTCCATGAATGTTAATGGATTATGGTCAGTATATATTAGTGCTTCTTTGTAATCTTGGCAGACACATACTTTGAAATGTTTAAGAGCCAGCAAAAGTCCTAATGTTTCTTTCTCTACAGTGGAATACTTCTTTTGGTGGCAAGTCAATTTTCTTGAAAAGTACCCTACTGGTTTTTCCATGCACGATTTGTCATCCTGCAATAAGACTGCACCAACCCCAAGGTCGCTAGCATCAATCGCTACCTTGAAGCGTTTAGAAAAATTTGGAGCAGCCAACACTGGTTCATTAATCAAAATTGCTTTTAGCTTTTCAAAAGCTGCCTGCGTTCACCTGACCATACTATTTTGGTTTTCTTTCTCTGTAGCAAATCAGTTAATGGAGCAGTTACAACACTAAAATTCAGTACAAACTTTCTGTAGAAATCACACATCACCAAAAACCTCATGATTTCACGTTTAGTCTTAGGGATAGGGAACTCCACTAAGGCTTGTACTTTTGCCATTCTTGGCAATACTTGTCCTTGCCCCACTATAAGTCCAAGGGAGGTTACTCTTGCTTTTCCGAATTTGCGTTTTGCCATTTTTACCACTAAATCAGCAGCTTGTAACTTTTAAAACTGAGTTTCTAGCTGTTTTACGTGTTCTTTCTAAGTGTTACTGTATATTAGTACATCATTAAGGCACACTACAAAGTTAGGAACATTGGCTACCACCTGATTCATTAGTCTCTGAAAAGTTGCGGAAACAATTTTTAGCCCAAATGGCATCACTTGCCACTGATAAAGACTGTCTGGTGTGGCAAAAGCTGATATTTCTCTCACTCAAGGTGTCAAAGGAACTTGCCAGTATCCCTTCTGCAAATCTATCTTTGTAAGAAACATAGCACTGCCCATTCTATCAATACAGTCTTCTAAATGAAGAATCGGGTAGGAGTCTGCATTCGTTATCGCATTGACTTTTCTGTAGCCTATGCAAAGTCGAGTTGACCAATCAGGTTTAGGCACTAATACTATTGGTGAAGTCCAGCTGCTTTGACTAGGTTCAATTAGGTTATTTTCCAGCATGTATTGGATTTCTGCGTTTACTTGGGCCTGTTTGTTTGCACTTAAGCGGTAAAGATGTTGTAAAGGAATGGATTCCCCTACATCCTACCATGTGTGGCTAAGGTTGTACATCCCAGCTTATACCTACAGACTCTTTTAAATATTATCAGTAGCCTGGTTGGGTCTTCATGTTGTTCCACATCTAAGTACAAAAGCATGTTTTTTTAAAATTCATTCATGGGATGTAGGCATCACTGGCCAGGCCAGCATTTATTGTCCATCCCTAATTGTCCTTGAGAAGGTGGTGGTGAGCTGCCTTCTTGAACTGCTGCAGTCCATGTGGGGTAGGTACACCCACAGTGCTGTTAAGAAGGGAGTTCCAGGATTTTGACCCAGCGACAGTGGAGGAATGGCGATATAGATCCAAGTCAGGATGGTATGTGACTTGGAGGGGAACTTGCAGGTGGTGGTGTTCCCTTGCATTTGCTGCCCTTGTCCTTCTAGTTGGTAGAAGTTGCGGGTTTGGAAGGTGCTATCTAAGGAGTTTTGGTGCGTTACTGCAGTGCATCTTGTAGATGGTACACACTGCTGCCAATGTGCGTCAGTGGTGGAGGGAGTGAATGTTTGCGGGCTGCTTTGTCCTGGATGGTGTCGAGCTTCTTGAGTGTTGTTGGAGCTGCACCCATCCAGGCAAGTGGAGAATATTCCATCACACTCCTGACTTGTGCCTTGTAGATAGTGGACAGGCTTTGGGGAGTCAGGAGGTGAGTTACTGGCCGCAGGATTCCTGGTCTCTGACCTGCTCTTGTAGCCATGGTATTTATATGGCTACTCCAGTTCAGTTTCTGGTCAATGGTAGCCGCTAGGATGTTGATAGTGGGGGATTCAGTGATGGTAATGCCAAGGGGAGATGGTTAGATTCTCTCTTGTTGGAGATGATCATTGCCTGGCACTTGTGTGGCGCGAATGTTACTTGTCACTTAGCAGCCCAAGCCTGGATTTTGTCCAGGTCTTGCTGCATTTCTACATGGACTGCTTCAGTATCTGAGGGGTCGCAAATGGTGCTGAACATTGTGCAATCATCAGTGCACATCCCCACTTCTGACCTTATGATTGAAAGAAGGTCATTGATGAAGCAGCTGAAGATGGTTGGGCCTAGGACAATACCCTGAGGAACTCCTGCAGTGACGTTGTCCAATTTTCCTAGCCATTCTGTATTCATTAACCGGATAGTTGGAAGTTCAATCTGAGAATTGTCTAGGCCTCCTTCTGCCTCATCCTCATTATTCTGTTCCGTCTCAACAGTCCCTATTTTCTGACATACCTGTACTGGCTTATCCTCCTCCCTGCAATAATATTGTTTTAGCATATTAATATGACAGAACTGATTCTTTTTCCAGCGATCAGGAGTTTCAATCAAGTAATTTACTTTAGCCACTCTTTTGACCACTTTATACGGACCACTAAATCGTGCTTTTAATGGTTCACCCTGTAACGGTAACAATACTAATACTTCATCCCCTAATTGAAAATTTTGGGTCTTTGCAATCCTGTCTGCCCATTTTTTCATATTGGTTTGTGATGCCTTGACGTGTTCCTGAGCCACTTTGCAAGCTTTCGTGAGCCTTTCCCAGAACTCAGCTACATAGTCTACTATTGAAGATTCATTCCTTTGTTCTAAGAATCTGTCTTTGATGAGTTTTGGAGGACCTCTAACTTCATGTCTGTAAACCAATTCGAAAAGACTAAAATCTGTAGACACATTTGGCAAGGGTCCTGCATAATCTACCAACACCTTTCTAAATGGTTCCTCAATAACTGGTATGGGTATTAGTGTTGACGGTTTTATGGTAGGTTGTGGTTTTCCCACAATTTGGCATGTCTGGCATGCCTAACAAAACTGCTTTATGTCCTTTGTAAAGCTTTGCCAGTAATAATGTTGACTTATACGTGATTTAGTCTTCTGAATCCCCCTACGTCTTGCTAGAATAATTTCATGTGCTAACCTTAATAATTCCCAGCGATATTTAGGTGGTACCACTATCTGTTGAACAACCATCCAGTCTTTGTCTGCAGGTCTATGAGGCAGTCTCCATTTCCTCCTCAAAACCCTGTCTTCAATATCATAGCCTTCTGTAACTCCTTTTGCCTCAGCTTCTGTCAGAGTCGACTGTGCTTTCTATGTAACTCTGGATCAGCTTGTTGTGCTGCAATTATAGAAGATTTGTTAAAAATATCAACTGGATTATCCAAATCCCCAAATAAAGTTTCAGATACTTGGCTACCTGTCTGTGGTGCCAAGTTTACCTCCGACAATGGAACCTGTTTAGCCATTTCTCGGGTTCCTACACATGCAAGAAATATTCGTGGAACTTGTTCCTGTAATTGTTCCATTTCTTTAAGTTCACTAGATTTCTCTGTGACTGCGGGAGAAACTGATACTTTTGATTTGGCAAATCATTCCCTAGGAGTAAGTCAATTCCCTCTACTGGCAAACTGTGGACAACTCCTACAGTTACCATCCCAGATATTAGGTCACACTCAAGGTGTACTTTATATAAAGGTATGGGTATATACTCCCCGCCAATTCCATTAACTAAAATTATAGCATTCAGTGTGCTCTCTGGTAGAAATGTTACACTATCCCCAGCAAAAGAGTTTGGGTTGCTCCTGCATCCATAAGTGTAATGATAGGCTATCCTGCCTCATTTAAGGGATATGGAGTTACTTTTCCCTTTGACAAGAATTCATTATAACTTTCACGTATCTTATTCTTAACCTCTCCACCCACTTTAGTTTTTGTGTCTGGTTTTACAGCTACTGTTAAAGCTACAGCTTGGTCTGTTGTACATTGTCAGAACCTCTTTCTCTGCATTTGTTTTGTGTACCCCAACAAGTCCCATGGGTTTACCTCACAACTTTCAGCATTCTGAATGAAAATATCCTACCTTGTGACAATGATAACACTTTGGCTTGCAGACCTCACTTCTGCCCTCAGCACCTTCCTTTCTGGCCTGAGGAGGTGATCCTGGGGCATTCCCAGCTGTTTCTTCTTGTCCCCAGCTACTCTCCCACTTTCTATCCTTCTCGGGTTTGTGGGGGTGATGGACAAAGGGTTTTGGTTTATTCACAAGCTCAAAATCATCAGCAATTTCCGCTGCTTGCCTGGCTTTTAAAACTTTCAAGTTATCTACATGAGTTCTCATGACTGGAGGGATTGAATTTTTAAACTCTTCCAAGATAATCAGTTCTCTAAGGCTCTCATATGTGTCTTCAATCTTTAATGCCCGTATCCAACGATTAAAATTAACTTGCTCCACTCTCTCAAATTCTACATACATCTGCCCAGCCAATCTCCCTAAGTTCTGAAACTTCTGACGGTAAGCTTCAGGGACTAACTTATATGCAGCGAGAATAGTCTTTTTTGCCATCTCATAATCTGCAGAAGCCTCTGCAAAAACCATGGCATAAACTTTATGAGCTCTGCCCATCAACCTGCTTTGCAGAAGCAGTGTCCAGCTTTCCTTTGGCCATTTCATTTGTTTGCCTATTATTTCAAAAGAAATGAAAAATGCTTCTGCATCCCTTTCCTCAAACTTTGGAAGAGCTTGTAAAAAGCAGTTTTATTCGGTTCTGGGCTGGATTCAGATTCTTCCTGATCAGAATTTACCCTGGAGTCAAGACCACCCCTTTGTCTTAGTTCCATCTTTTCTAATTTGAATTCCCTTGCTTCTTTTTCACTTTCTCTCTCAACTTTAAACCTACATCTTTCCAATGCTATTGCTGTTTCTTTTTCAGCTTTGAGTTTTCTTAATTCTATTTCTTTTTCTTTCTCCTGTTGAAGATTACGTTTTTTTCCATTTCTAACTGAGTCTTAGCCACTTCTACTGCATCACCCTCTGACTTACTATCTTCTTCTTCTTCCAATTTTTAATTTTGGGTTATTGCATCAAATACCTCTGCATTTTTAGCACCTGATTTCATCTCTAACCCCAATTTTGCTGCCAATTCTATCAATTTAACCTTAGTTAAAGTTTTCAAATCACTGAGGGACACATTCTCCTTTCCCAGAAAATCTGCTGCTACTGCTAATGCCATTCTGATAATATAGCCTCTACCCTTATATAGGAAACCTGGTTCTTTTATTTTTTTCTCTTTCAAGTTATTATTCCCCTTATACTTCATGTAATTAACATTGGATTTGAATCCCACAAGAGCCCCCAATTAATATGTTATGACCAAGGCGGGAGTAATGCACTGTTAATTGAATCCCACTATTCCACAGGTTATAGCATATTAGTAATGTTTCCCACCTACCAGAAAAAAATAGCCAAATTAATCACTTTATTTATCCCCAGAATAAAGCATGCCAAATCAGGTTTCTTTAAACAACTACAAAATTAACTATTTATTAATAAAACAAGTTTTAAAAGATAATGAGATAAATCTATATGTATGAAAAGATTTTATAACTCCTTAATCTTCCTAACCCTCATGCACACACATACATTCAATTACCAACGGATAATAGGGGAAATTGGTTAGATTGATTTTAACAGTTTCTTAGGGATAATAAAATAACTGGGTTGCAATTCCTGGTGGGTTGTTTCCAGATTGGTGAGGTTTCCAAGAGTTAAATCGTCATATGCCACTCAATGTTTCTCCAGCTGAAATTAATGTACAGTCTATGGTGGTAGGCGCTCAAGGTAGTTTGTATGCAGCAGGCGTCATGCAAATCTTTCAGCAACAGGTTGTAGCAACATGTCTATTTAAATTTGAAAGTAGCAGTCTAACAGTAGAAACTTTCTTGAGAGTTCAGGAACTTCCAAAACACCAACATCAACAGAATTTACTCTCAGAAAAGGAGCCTTTTCCACTGAGCACAGCAATTATAGAATTCACTCTTGAGCAGGGATTCTTGTCTGGAGGAAACAGCAACTTGCTCCACCCAAAACATAGCCTTCCTTTCTCCAAAGCAGTGTTTCTCCACAGAGTGTAGCAATTCCTCTTTTCTCTGGGTATTTTATTTATTTAGAGATACAGCACTGAAACATTAATCACCCATTTATACTAATCCTACACTAATCCCATATTCCTACCACATCCTCACCTGTCCCTATATTCCCCTACCACCTACCTATACTAGGGGCAATTTATAATGGCCAATTTACCTATCAACCTGCAAGTCTTTTGGCTGTGGGAGGAAACCGGAGCACCCGGAGGAAACCCACGCAGACACAGGGAGAACTTGCAAACTCCACACAAGCAGTACCCAGAATTGAACCCGGGTCGCTGGAGCTGTGAGGCTGCGGTGCTAACCACTGCGCCACTGTGCCTCCCATGAGGTATGAGGTATTTTCCTGTCTCTTCAGGCATAAACAGCAAACAAGGGTTTTAGCCCCCATACATTAGATTTTTGCAACTCCTTCAAAGTTCTTTTGACTTCATGAAGAGATTAGACTTTTACGTGATGCAGGAATTATTTTTCAAGAGAAAGAGTTTTCTCAGGGCTGTATTCTTGACCAGTTTTCAGCAGTAACTCTTTCAGCTGGTCACAGCCCCCTGGTTTCTTCTTTCACTGCCAAAATGAAACTGAAAATCTTTTTCAATCATAAGACCGTAATAAAATCTTCTTATTGCCTGGATACAAATTACCTTGCAGCCTGCACTCCAAACCAAATGTCAACATTCAGTCACTGTTCACAGAAAATAGTAACAGGTCTTAAAGGCACACAGTTCCCAGTTTTTAACAAAAACAAAACTCTTATGACAAATGGGAGGACACATAATCGGTACATGGTAGTATGCGTCATTCACACAGGAAAAAAGAGACACATGTTAGAAAAGCACATTTACTGACATCGATTAATACATAGGTGTGCCACCCATCAAAATCCATATGTGTCATGGTATCTTTTTGAAATGTTTGCGGTGCTCCTTCGCAGTGCTACTTCTGCGCTAGCAGCTTGACTGGATTACTTTGGCTTTGGATTACTTCAGCAGTCCTCCTCTGGGTGCACCAGTGCAGGACTGTCCTCAGACGTTGTGGCTGCTGGAGCTGGGCTCACCGGCGGAGGGGCTAAGGAGCCGGTGTCCACATTAGAATTGTCCTGAGAGGGTCCCTAAATGTGGAATGTAGGCTCGCCTTCTCCCTCTCAAGAACCTCGCTGCTCTCCTGAGAAGTACCAGGAGCAGAAGCACTCTCCAGACCCCTCGGCCCTCTCTTGACAAACCACAGTTGCGTCCAACTCATGGCCGAGGCGAGGGTTTGCAGTCAGCGTGGATCACTGGAATCTGGCTCTCCATGAGGGTCGCCAACCTCTCAATGGAGGAAGTCATGTGCTCATATGCCTGGGACATAGCAACTGTCGTGGCCTGAATGGACTCCGCCATCATCTGCTCAAGACTGCGCATAGCCTGTGGCATCTTTGCCAGATGTTGCCTTAACTCTCCCTGCAACTCCAGCATGCTCTGTGCTGTCGACACCAAAAGATCATCATCAGCCTGGGGCTCAGCATGGGCCTGAACACCAACAGTCCTCCGACGTCAGATGCTTTGCCTTTCTCAACCTCAGCCAGCTGTTTGGGTGCATGCGCAGTGCTCTCACCAGCTTGTGACCCAGATTCTAAAGCCAAACAGATTCCCACCGATGTGAGTGTATCTGCACTAGTGGAAGGTGTGGGAGTGTCATGGGGTGTTGCATCTTCTGAGGTTGTCTCTTCCTGAGGGCCTCCAATATTGATTCGGAGCATCACCCTGCAAGATACAATGTGAAGAGCTTACATTTAGGTTTTATGGTTCAAATGTCGCAATGATGACTGCATAGTCTCGAAATATGAAATGTTATGAGCAATCATTGTGTCTGTCAAAAATCAATATGTTCACCTGGGACCCCAAGCTCCATGTCCGAAATGGCACCTGTTACCTGACTCCCAGCTAGCTCCAGCGCCTCTTCCTTGGCTTGGGTGAATGGCCTCAGGTTCTGCATGCCTCTCGACTATTGTGGGCCCTCTTCACCTGGAAGAGCAAGGATGCAGATATTTAACATTGCCAAACAATAACATGACCCAAGTCACAACAGGGATGCTCCAACAACAGATGGGGGAAGCTTCGTCTGTTAGCCGGACTCATCCTACCATGGATGTGCCATGCTCTGAGGTAAAAACGAGAGTGAGTTGATTCGCACATGCAGCCTCTCATGTGGCACCGATCCTCCCTGCCTCACCTCCCTATCTCTGACATTGCAGTAGCACCCATGTGCCATGGGGATACCCAGGTCAAAAGGAGCCATTCTGCAAAGTGCCATTTACCTCTGGTGAGCGCATAAGATTGTTCACCCTCTTCCAGCACTGCACCCAGTCTCGTCAGATGATCCTGCTGCAGCTTACCTCCTCTGCAATCTCTGTCTAGGCTTGCTTGGTCAGGAGGGTGGGCCTCTTCTTACCATCGCTGGGGAAAAAGACCTCCCGCCTTTCCCTTGCAGCCTGGAAGAGAATGAGCAGGGAGGCATCGTTAAACCATAAGGCCACCCTTCCTCGCACCTCGGCCATTCGCAGTTGTCTTCCAGGGGTTGTTCTTTCAGAGATGGGGCTGTGCTGCAGGCACTCCTGGCTGCCCAGCTCCAGCAGCACACGAGAAAAGTAGGAAGAGGTTTCATGCAGGGCTGGCTGCCTTTCAAAGATGGTGCCAGCACCTGCTCACTTACCAGCTGATGCCGCTCCTGGTATTAGAAAGCCCGTCCCCTCCCTGTGATCACGGATGGGCTGACTTGCGCATGCACATCAGCCACCACATGGTAGATCGTGGCGGCATGGCAAAGCGGGCCACCATTTTTCTCGTCCGCCGCCATCATCGGCGACGGGCGCTTAAAATCAAGCCCGTTATTGCAGCTCATAAGATGGTGCTGGGCACATACTGCAAGGAACCCTCCCCGAGGCCCAGGTTGACACTGGAACTTTCCTTTCAGCATCCCAATGGCTGGTTCCATTCTTATCCTTGCCTTCAGTTGTGCTTCCTTGTAACACTGTTCTGCAGCACTGTTGGGCGTAAGAAGAGATATCACAGGCCATGGGAGTAATGTGTGTCCTGAGTCATCCATTAAACATCTTGACCCTTAACCCCAGACGCCCTCCGTCTGCCTAGGAATCTAAAGCTTAGACACGGGACTGATAAAGTATGAAAGCATCACGACAGCTCCCAGTGTGTTATGAATTCACATGTAAGAAGCTGTGTCCATCATTGGAAAGGAGCTGCACAGTTAAGGAATGAAAGTTTTTGCAGTTCATATAATATGGGAGCTTCTATTTGGAGCATGCAGTGCCACGTGGCTGTAATTAGTAGCTCTCCAAGTCCCTGGGGTATCAGGCAATGTCAAAATATTTGATGGCCCTCTCAGTGGTCTGTACATGGTTGCCGATGGGAGGTTGAACATGTCCCCAACTGCCCTGAAACTAACCGGAATCCTTTTCCAGCAGAATCCTGGAATATGTCAGCACCAGAAACTCCTGCTGCTCAAAGGTGTAATCCCCAATTTATGCCCTCCATCTGCCTAGGAATGTTATGGTCATTAACTCTACTGACACCAGGTGCCCCTCTGGTACTTTGTTCCTGGAGGTTGGCAGGAGGGAGGGCGCTGAAGGTGAGCCAGCACCTGCCTCAACTCTGCCCCTTCAACATTTTCAGATCATTTGGGGACGATTAGGCTGCTTAATTTGTAGCTGGATGCAATATGACTCTACCAAAATGTGGGAATTGCAGTATTCTGTGTAATCACACCAATTGCAGCTATATAATGCCAGAAACAAGGAACCCCCAGGGATTCAGGGAGGTGAGTGGGAGATTTAAATTCCAAAAGGCTGGATATAAATTATAACAGGGAAACTAACCTCTTTGGAAATGAGGCAATTTTTAAAAACATTTTTCAAATCTTTAGCTGGCTTTTTAATGTTTCTGTTGGCCCCTGCTGGCAATCCTGTACCCACCCACCACCACCCCCCAAACCCCTGCCCCAACTCCCACTATGTGAGTCACCCTGTAAACGGTATGAGTGCCTAGCAACAGTATGCAAATACTACTAACCTTGGCTGGGCTTGGGCCAATGGCACATCATGGGGTGGACACTGACTTTGTCCTGTCTCAAATGTACCCTCTGTGGCTCCTTTCCAGGCTGCCCCTAGAAATGTGGCCCCCGAATGTTGGTAGGCTGTTCAACTGCGGAGGGAGCACCATACCTTAGCTGAGTCCTTGCACTGCCCTTTCCTCCAGAGGCTGCACTGCACCATTCACTTGCCACCTTAAATTTTCAGATAGCATTGCAAAAGCAAAAGAATATTTGCACTCAAAGCAGAAAACTTTGTTATTTGTAAAAACAATTGGTAATAAATGTGTATTAGAAATGGCATGCAGCTGAATTTAGACCACAGAGGCAATGCCATTGTGATTTTGAATTTCTCATCCTTGCTTTCAAATCCCTCCATGGCCTCATCCCCTCCCTATCTCTGTAACCGTCCAAGATCTTTGCACTGTTCCACTGCTGGCCTTTTGCAAATCCCCCACTTCATTGGCCACTGTTAGCAGCTGTGCCTTCAATTGCCTGGACCCTAATCTCTTGTATTGTCTCCCAAAACCTTTCTACCTCTCTGTCCTCCTATAAGATGCTCCTTAAAACCCACTTCCTTGACCAACCTAGTCTAATATATCTTTATGTGACTTGGTTTAAAATTTTGTTTGATCACATTCCTATGAAGCGCCTTGGGACATTAAGATGTTATATAAATTCAAGTTTCTGTGATAACACCACTCTGTTTCGGCTCCTTTTATGTGCTCCAGAGGAAATATATTTGTCCTTAAAAGTCCACACACAAATGTGCAGAAACCCAACTTAATAATAGTTATTAAGTTCAGCTGCCAGGCATAAAGTACTGGATGAGTCAGAACTTTCTCCAGTTCAACTTTAGTAAGATGGAGAGCATCCACCAGAAACTTCACCCTTGCGAATGATGATTCCAACCCTTTCCCACTTTCCTGCACAGGCTGATCCCTATTTTGCACAACCCTTGAGTCCTGTTGAACCTGGACCTGAGCTTCCATGCCTTGAACAGTGTCCTGAGCTGTTTCCTGAGAGGTGTTGTTGAATGGGACTGCACTGTCATGTGCAGTCTGACTCAGCAGCGTCCCCTTTAGACTGTGAACAGTATTACCAATAGAACAGAAGGTAATCTTGTGAAGAACCCAAAAACAGTGGGACTATGAGGATAAGTAAGGAACACATTGATCAAATTCTCTCCAGTTTTTTAGGGGACCAATGTCAGTACAGGTTTACTGCCCAGGTTTGAGCAATGGAGATGTGAGAACAGATAAACATTGTGTACTGTCGCTTTATTCGCTTTGAGGCTCGAGGAATATTTATGCAGAATTTTCCCTCAGGAGAGGGAAAATCTACAGTAAGGTTTGTACATAGACTATGGAAAGAAAGGACTCCATAGGCTCAATGTCTTTTCTTTTTCTTCAATTTTTACAATCATTGTGGCACTGTGGCATGTTTGCATTGGCCTACAGAAAGAACTGCTGATCAGTTTATAACACTCTTACCTTATGATACTCTCTGTTTAAAAATGGATAGCTGTCTGAATGGTGAACAAAGGATAAACAGACAGATCTATAAGACAAGATGACAGGTCAACCATTTCAGTTGACCTGTTCTTCTCAATTCCCGGGTGCAGAATCCATTATTCCTGTTCAATCACATGTTCAGCTGCTATTTGAACTACTCTCTGTGGCTTTTTTTTTCTCATGTGCAGTTTCACTGATCAGTTTCATAGAATTACATAGACTACAGCACAGAAACAGGCCATTTAACCCAACTGGTCTAAGCTGGTGTTTATACTCCATATAAATCTCCTCTTCCTACTTTATTTGGCTCTATCAGCATAACATTCCATGCCTCATCTATTGATTCAGTCAGAGCGATCAATGAAGTATATGGTTGGGATTGTAATATTTGATTAAACAACACTTACCACAGTTCATTACTACTAAAGTGCACTTTTTTTTAATACCATCTGTGATGTTTATGAAGTAAATTGAGATTGTGTACTGGTGTGATGGGTTTCTGCCATGCTATGGAAGGCCCTGTGGTTACCCCTTGCTGTTTTCTGATAAGGACCATATCTCAATCTTGGCGATGCCATCATGGCAGCTTTCAAGCTTAGGCGAGGTACATAGATACAAGGGAGGAGAATGAGAGGGAGACTTGTTACAGGCCCCTCTCCTGCTTCTGTTCACACACAATACTGAGGCCCGACAATAGGTTGTCCATTCATTCTTTTGGATCATAGGATGAGGGTCTGCCCAGACAAAAGAGACAAAGCAAAAAACAAAGAGGTCAGTCTGATTTGGTTTTCAAAAAAGAAGTTGCCTTTTTCTGTTCAGCCTACAACTGTACCACAAAACAAAAAGTTCAGTTAGTCAATCAAGTCCAACTAACTTGATTGAATTTTTCAAGGCAGTGACTAGATGTGCAGATGAGGGTAAAGCAGTTGATGTAGTCTACATGGACTTCAGTAAGGCTTTTGATAAAGTCCTGCATGGGAGATTGGTGAAGAAGGTAAGAGCCAATGGGATCCAGGGCAATTTGGCAAATTGGATCCAAAATTGGCTTAGTGGCTGGAGGCAGAGGGTGATGATCGAGGGTTGTTTTTGCAATTGGAAGCCTGTGACCAGTGGTGTAGCGCAGGGATCGGTGCTGGGACCCTTGCTGTTTGTAGTGTACATTAATGACTTAGACGTGAATATAGGAGGTATGATCAGTAAGTTCACAGATGACACGAAAATTGGTGGTGTCGTAAATAGTGAGGAGGAAAGCCTTAGATTACAGGACAATATATGGGCTGGTAAGACGGGCGGAGTAGTGGCAAATGGAATTTAATCCTGAGAGGTGTGAGGTGATGCATTTTGGAAGGACTAACAAGGCAAGGGAATATACAATGGATGGTAGGACACTAGGAAGTAAAGAGGGTCAGAGGGTCCTTGGTGTACTTGTCCATAGATGACTGAAGGCAGCAGCACAGGTATTTAAGGTGGTTAGAGAGGCATATGAGATACTTGCCTTTATCAGCCGAGGCATAGAATATAAGAGCAGGGAGGTTATGATGGAGCTGTATAAAATACTAGTTAGGCCACAGCTGGAGTACTGTGTACAGTTCTGGTCGCCACACTATAGGAAGGATGTGATTGTACTTGAGAGGGTGCAGAGGAGATTCACCAGGATGTTGCCTGGGCTGGAGCATTTCAGCTATGAAGAGAGACTGGATAGGCTAGGGTTGTTTTCCTTAGAGCAGAGAAGACAGAGGGAGGACATGATTGAGGTATACAAAATTATGAGGGGCATTGATAGGTTAGATAGGAAGAAACTTTTTCTCTTAGTGGAGGGGTCAATAACCAGGGGCATAGATTTAAGGTAAGGGGCAGGAGGTTTACAGGGGATTTGAGGAAACATTCTTTCACCCAGAGGGTGGTTGGAATCTGGAACGGACTGCCTGAAGAGGTGGTAGAGGCAGGAACCATCACAACATTTAAGAAGTATTTAGATGAGCACTTGAAACGCCATAGCATACAAGGCTGCAGGCCAAGTGCTGGAAAATGGGATTAGAATAGTTAGGTGCTTGATGGTCGGCACAGGATGGATGGGCCGAAGGGCCTGTTTCTGTGCTGTATAACTCCATGACTCTATGATACTTTCAATCCTAAATTTATACGTGCAATTTCAATTATTTTTAATTCATTCTCAGTATGTGAGCACTTTTGGAAGACATTTATTGGCCATTCCTAAGATGCAATGGGGGGGATCTCCCAGTCCTTCTCATGGTTAATGTCCTCTTCGTTCACTTCTTCTGTGCACTTTCGACCTGGACTTCCATGAATAAGGTGATCTCTCATGACCCCATTAGTCTTTTCCCTCCATAAACCTCAGTTTTTGAGTTGGGTTCAAGTCTTTGCAGCCTTTCACTGTATCAGTGTTCAGAGAGCAGATTTTTTTTATCTCTCTATCTTCTGAGGTTGCCACTGCTGGTCTGTGTCTTCTAGTCTTCCTTACAACTTGTAGGCTTCTGAAAGCCTGTTGAATTTATCCAGAATCAGAAGTCAATCGCCATTTACCTTTTCCAATTACGCAGAGTACATACGTCTGGCCACAGCAGAACCACCCGGGCCTTCCTTTGTTTCCAGGTATTAAAAATTTCAACTTGGATTTGCACCTTTATAACCCCTGGCTCCCTGTTTATAATCTGAGAGTCTGGGAGACCAATACCCATTATTCTTCAGGTGTTACAATCTTGTATTCTGCTTTCAAAAGGGTCTTTGATCTGGGTTCCTTGTTCACATGGTAACCAGGATCCCTGTCTTGTCTGTAGGTAGAATTGCTGTGAGGTCACATGTCTCCTCTGAATCCTTCTTAAATTACATTAAAAATCACAAAATTTCGAAACATAATCATGCTACAAAGTCCAGCATTCCCAACAGTAAGTAGGATTGAAAGATTATGGACAGTATCCTTGGATGTATCTCATCCAATCCTGGTAACTTATCAACTTTAAGTGCAGCCAGCCTATCTAATACCTCTTCTGTATCAATTTATAGCTCATCCAGGGTCTCAACTACCTCCTCTTTCATTATGACTTGGGTAGCGTCTTCTTCCTTGGGAAAGACTGATGCAAAATACTAATTTTGTATCTCAGGCTTGCCCCCTGCCTCCATGCATAAATCCCCTTTTAGGTCCCTAATCGGTCCCACTCCTCCCTTTACTACTCTTTTACTATTTATATGCTTAAAGAAGACTTTCAGATTCCCTTTTATGTTGGCCACGAGTCTCTTCTCATACTTTTTCTTTGCTTCTCTCATTGTTTTTTCACTTCCCCTCTGAACCTTCTATATTCAATTGTGTTATCCACCTGACATCTGTCAAATGCACCCTTTTTCTGCTTCATCTTACTCTCTAGCTCTTTCACTTTTCAGGGAATGTACCTTGACTGTACCCAAGCTATTTCCTCTTTAAAAGCAGCCCTTGTTCAGTTACAATTTTGACTTGCAATCTTTGATTCAAATTTATTTGGGCCAAATCTGTTCTCACTGCGTTGAAGTTGGTTCTCTCCCAATTAATTACATATACTCTGGATTGCTCCTTGTCCTTTTCCATAGCTAACCTAAACCTTATGATGCTATGGTAACTCCCCCTAAATATTCCCCTACTGTCACTTGATTCACTTGATCAACTACATTCTCCAGAACTCAATCCAGCAATGCCTCCTTCCTCGTTAGACTGGAAACACTGATGTAGAAAATTCTCCTGGACACACTCTAAAAACTCTTGCCCCTCTCTGTCTTTTACACTATTACTATCCCAGTCTACATTCGGATAATTAAAGTCCCCATTAGAGCTACTCTATAATTCTTGCACCTTTCTGTCATTTCCTTGCAAGTTTGTTCCTCTATATCCTTCCCACTATTTAGTGTCCTATAAAATATCCCCAGTAGTGTAATGGTACCTCTATTGTTTCTTAGATCTAACCAAATAGATTCTGCCCTTGACCCCTCTAGGACTTCCTCTCCATCCAGTACTGTAATGTTCTTCTTAATCAATACAGCTACCCCTTCTCCTTTCCTCCCATCTCTATCTTTCCTGAAATACCTTGTATCAAGGAATACTTAGTATGCAGTCCTGCCCTTATTTGAGCCAGGTCTCCGTTATTGCCACAACATTATATTTCCATGTGGCTATCTGCACCTGCAGCTCACCAAACTTACTTACCACTCTACACATTCATATACATGCACAGTTAAACCTTATTACATTCCATCTTACATTGACCCCGCCTAATGCTTTACTATTTCCTACTCTAGTGCTATCTGTCTTTCCCAATTCTCTATGCACTTTGGTTTTCCTCCCTAATATTTCTTCCTGGTTCCCATTCCCCCGCCAAGTTAGTTTAAACTCTCCCATAGCACGAGCAAATCATCATGCAAGGACATTGAACCTGGCTCTATTTAGATGCAACACATTTGACCTGTACAGGTCGCATCTCCCCCAGAATTGATCCCAATGTCCCAGGAATCTAAAGCACTCCCTTCTGCACCATCTCTCCAGCCATGCATACATCTATCCTTCTATTTCTAAGCTCACTTGCGCGTTGTACCAGGAATAAGCCAGAGATTACTACCTCTGAGGCACTGCTTGTTAGTTCCTTTCCTAGCTCCCTACGTTCTGCCTGCAGGACCTCATCCCTCTTTCCACCTATATCGTGTTGGTGATGGACCGACTTCTTGAACCATTAGCAGTTGGATACAATTTCAGAGGGCAGTTAAGAGGTAACATCAGTCTGGGACTCGAGTTACGTATCGGCCAGACTGGGTAGGGGTGGCAGGTTTCCTTCCTTAAAAGTATATTAGTGAAACAGTTGGGTTTTGTCACAATCTGACAGCTTCATGGTCACTCCCACTAAAACTTCTACTTCCAAACTTTTTAACTGATATAAAACTCTCAACAGCAATGGTGAAATTGGATTTGATATTCTCTATTATTAGTCTAGCCTTCTGGGTTACTAGTCCAGCAACATAACCACTAACTAGTGCACCCTTTATTCTGCTTCAAATGATAACCTAACTGGATGATTTCCAGTTGCAATATTTCAATTTTAATTCACTGCTGTGCTTGGCCTCAATGTATTCCCGGGTTTGCGTCAAGTTTCTCTTGAAATACGTATTTGCAGACAATAGATTAAGCCAAGAAGATAAATGACTCCAAGCAAATGTGTCAGTCACCATGCATGCTCTGTTATGTAAGAGTGCCTGAAGACATGTAAAGCTATTGAAATGTAATACTATACAGAATACACAGAAAATAATGTGCTGTGAGAGCATGAATATTTATTACAGAATACCGCTCCATTTTGTGTTTAGCATATTTGTCAACAGCAGCAGGAGATGAGCCATAAAAATGTATGACAGGTTTTCTCCATATGATTACCTCAGATTGCCCAGCACAGTGCCTGCTTCTCGCATTAATTTTCATCAGCTAACGCTGGCTAGCTGTGAAGTCAATGATTTTTCCAGTACGAAAGTAAAGTATAATAGATTGCGGATTATTTGGTTTGGAATAAACACATAGGGCTGGTGACAGAATATAGATTGAGGTGGCTATTTGGTGCTTTGAAAAAGCTGCAGGGAGCAACAGTGAACCAGCAGAGTAAAGGTGGTCTCCTGGTGTCCTTGGCCAAATACTCGAGCCCTCTCTGATTGTTGTTAGCAGTCCGATCCATGCAAAATGGAGGAATACAAGCAATAGTGTAATTATCAATTATCAAAGCATGTGGAAATCTTATTTAATACCTTGCTGGATCTTCATGCTTTTTGAAACAGAGTGTAATTTTGAAATTGAATTTTATGCTTGATATTTAAAAATTATACTGACTCAAAATGAAAATTGTGGAGATGTTGATTTTTTTTTAAATAGGAAAATTCAAACAAATAACTTAAAGATTGGCCAGTCTGTTAACACTTGGAGCAGAAGAGATCTCTCTGGTGTTAATTTTGTCTCCAGCAGATTTACTGCAATCTTGTGATTCCCACAGTGAATTACCACAGCTGTAATAGATCAGCACTCAGTGATTAATCTGGGGATGAATGCTACAAGGCTGCAGTTTTTCATTATGATAAACTTTGTGGGCGATAAGATGCTTTTTGAAGTTCATTTTAATGTCTCTCACGTTGTTTGATAGTGAGTCACAAATGTGCCACATATATTCTGCTACATGTGAACCAAATGTCGCTTATTAACTCCCTGATACTTATAGAATTTTCACTATGGCGCAACCAGAATGGACCTTTAGGAACCGATATGATTTTGAAGGCAGCTTCTGAACGGGAATAGTATGGGCAAAACCCGAGGTCAAGTCAGCGAGGCGGATTCTCCGACTTCAGCCTTATTGAGGCGATAAATTTTGATTTGTGGGTTTCACGTCTTCAAGCTGGGTGGCGCAGTGGTCAGCACCGCAGTGTCACAGCTCCAGTGACCCGGGTTCAGTTCTGGGTACTGCCTGTGCGGAGTTTGCAAGTTCTCCCTGTGACCGTGTGGGTTTCCTCCGGGTGCTCCGGTTTCCACCCACTACCAAAGACTTGCAGGTTGATAGGTAAATTGGCCATTGTAAGTTGCCCCTGGTGTAGGTAGGTGGTAGGAGAATGGTGGGGATGTGGTAGGGAATATGGGGTTAATGTAGGATTAGTATAAAATTGGTTGGCACAGACATATTGGACTGAAGGGCCTGTTTCAGTGCTGTATCTCCAAATAAAAAAAAACGCTGCACAGTGGGTGTGAGGCATGCCCACATGACATAATCTCAAGTTCACTTAAAGGGACAATGTAGAAATGTAATTTGGAGGAGCCGGAAGGTGTTTGGGATTGATGCACAGTGAGCAAGAGGTACAACCAGATTAAATGATGCTTCCCTTAAATTACTGCTGGGTGCAGTCAGGAATGAAGAACAGGCCATTTGGCCCTCCAAGCCTATGCTGATCTTAATGCCTGTCTAAACTAAAACCTTCTGCACTTCTGGGGTCTGTATCCCTTTATTCCCATCCTATTCATGTATTTGTCAAGATGCCTCTTAAACGTTGCTATCGTACCTGCTTCCACCACCTCCAACAGCAGCAAGTTCCAGGCATTCACCACCCTCTGTGTAAAAAAACTTGCCTCGCACATCCCCTCTAAACTTTGCCCCTTGCACCTTAAACCTATGCCCCCTAGTAACTGACTCTTCCACCCTGGGAAAAAGCTTCTGACTATCCACTCTGTCCATGCCACTCATAACTTTGTAAACCTCTATCATGTCGCCCCCCCTCCACCTCCGTTGTTCCAGTGAAAACAATCCGAGTTTTTCCAACCTCTCCTCATAGCTAATGCCCTCCAGACCAGGCAACATCCTGGTAAACCTCTTCTATATCCTCTCCAAAGCCGCCACATCCTTCTGGTAGTGAGGCGACCAGAATTGTACGCAATATTCCAAGTGTGGCCTAACTAAGGTTCTGCACAGCTGCAGCATGACTTGCCAATTTTTATACTCTATGCCCCGACTGATGAAGGCAAGCATGCCGTATGCCTTCTTGACTACCTTATCCACCTGCGTTGCCACTTTCAGTGATCTGTGGACCTGTACGCCCAGATCTCTCTGCTTGTCAATACTCCTAAGGGTTCTCCCATTTACTGTATAATTCCCACCTGTATTAAACCTTCCAAAATGCATTATCTCATATTTGTCCGGATTAAACTCCATCTGCCATTTCTCTGCCCAAGTCTCCAACCGATATCCTGCTGTATCCTTTGACAATCCTCATCACTATCCGCAACTCCACCAACCTTTGTGTCATCTGCAAACTTACTAATCAGACCAGCTACATTTTCCTCCAAATCATTTATATATAATACAAACAGCAATGGTCCCAACACCACATCCCTGCGGAACACCACTAGTCACATCCCTCCATTCAGAAAAGCACCCTTCCACTGCTACCCTCTGTCTTCTATGACCAAGCCAGTTCTGTATCCATCTTGCCAGCTCACCTCTGATCCCATGTGACTTCACTTTTCTACCAGTCAGTCATGAGGGACCTTGTCAAAGGCTTTACTGAAGTCCATGTAGACAACATCCACTGCCCTTCCTTCATCAATCACCTTCGTCACTTCCTCAAAAAACTGGATCAAGTTAATGAGACACGACCTCCCCTTCACAAAACCATGCTGCCTCTCACTATTAAGTCCATTTGTTTCCAAATGGGAGCAAATCCTGTCCCGAAGAATCCTCTCTAATAATTTCCCTACCACTGACGTAAGGCTCACCGGCCTGTAATTTCCTGGATTATCCTTGCCACCCTTCTTAAACAAAGGAACAACATTGGCTATTCTCCAGTCCTCTGGGACCTCACCTGTAGCCAATGAGGATACAAAGATTTCTGTCAAGGCCCCAGCAATTTCCTCCCTTGCCTCCCTCATTATTCTGGGGTAGATCCCATCAGGCCCTGGGGACTTATTTATTTATTTAGAGATACAGCACTGCAACAGGCCCTTCGGCCCACCGATTATGTGCCGACCATCAACCACCCATTTATATTAATCCTACACTAATCCCATATTCCTACCACATCCCCACCTGTCCCTATATTTCCCTACCACCTACCGATACTAGGGACAATTTATAATGGCCAATTTACCTATCAACCTGCAAGTCTGTGGCTGTGGGAGGAAACCGGAGCACCCGGCCATGAAGAGCGAGGATGCCTCAATGAAGCTTCACTCTGACCACAGCCATGCAGACTTTGGATCCTAACAAGTCTTCTGCTTTAAACAGGATGACAGATGTTGTACCCATGGCTTTACAATGTGTCACTGATTTGCATCAAGCTGGTCTAAGCAGAGTAGTGGGAGTGATGTAGTGCTGGCCCAGTTGAGGGTTGATAGTGAAAGGGGACAGGAAGGGGAATTCCATTCAAAATGCTCCCACTTCTCACCCATTGCCCCCTTTCAGTCAGAGCCTCACATGCTGCCTCCTCTCCTAATGGATGTGTTTACCCCTATACAGGTGCAGGTGGGGCAGCCTTTGATGTGGTCCTCATGGGCTCCATGTCCCAGAGGGTGTTGGCCAAGAGGTTCTCAGCAGTCTGAGCAGGGATCTGAACTGCCAACCTCTACCTCTGCTGAATCCACTGGGAGTTGAACCATGCAGGAACGGCAGGAAACATAAGTTAAAACAATTATGATTCACTAAGGATATGCATATGTATGTTTGACAAAATGCTGTGCTGTTAAGTTTCCTTTTCTTATAGAAGTAAGATTTATTGATTAGCACCACTTCCATCTCTTGCCCGTTATTGTGTTCTGGGCATCAAATCACTCTTTCACTTGCTTCATGATGAATGTCAATACATGATGGGATCCATTGGATGGATGTGCAATGGTGGAACAATCAAATTATGGATTCCCAAGAGGCCAAAATTAGAGGAGTGCAGAGATCTTGTACGGTCACAGGGCTGGGCGAAATCACAGAGAAGGGGAGGGACAAAGCCATGGAAGGATTTGAAAACAAGGAAAATAATTTTAAATTCAAGGTGTTTCAAGACTGGGAGCAAATGTAAGTCAGAGAGCACAAAGGTGATGGGTAAACGGAACTTGCCGTGAATTAAGATACAGGCAGCAGAGCTTTGGATGAGTTCAAGTTTATGGAGGGTTCAAGGTGGGAAGCCAGCCAGAAGAGCATTGGAAAAGTCAAGTCTAGAGGTAACAAAGGCATGGAGTGGAGTTTTAGCAGCAAATGAGCTGAGGCAGGGGTGGAGAGGGGCAAAGTTACGGAGGTGGAAACAGGCAGTCTTTCTGATTGAGCAGATATGTGATCGGAAGCTCATCTTGACCTCAAATAGGATGCCAAGGTTGCAAAAGGTCTGGTTCAGCCTCAGACAGGGAGAAGGACAAAATTGGTGCCTAGTGTATGGAGTTTGTGGTGGCTCAAAGAAAATGGCTTTGATCTTTCCACTATAGAGTTGGAGGAAATTTCTGTTCAACTAATACAGGATGCCCGACAAGCAACGTGATATATCAGAGTCTCCCCTCTCTGTATCTCCCCTCTCTGTTTACTGACCTCAGTTGATAAAGGGACGTTCTTTTGCACTATTGCAAAACAAATGTCCACCGCCATCTTTAATATTGGCATAACACCTTCAACCAATGCTTATAACAGCCATCGCCATCTTTAGTGCTGGCAAACCGGCTTCAGCCAATGTTGAGAACTGTGTTTGCCATCTTTAGTGATGGCAATCAGTCTTCAGCCGATGTCCCTAACAAGAACAAAAGCAAACTATAGCGATTGCTGGAAATCTGAAATAAATACTTAGCAGGTAAAGGAAGAAACCAATGGCGGATTTCCAAAACCCGAATGTCAGAAATCTGTCATTTGGCGGAAATTTCTCATCCTTGAATTTAAAATTACCGCGGCCTCAAAATTTTAAATCATGGACACTAGTGTCCGTGTATGGACAAGTTGCCGACCCCTGGCCTTAGAGGAGGTGCAATGCAGATTCACCAGAATGTAAATGGGGCTAAAAGGGGTGAATTATGAGGATAGGTTGCATCGACCATGCTTTTATTCTCTAGAGTATAGAAGATTAAGGGGATAATCTGATTGGGGTGTTTAAATTTAAAAAGGATTTTTGATAGGGTAGATGGAGAATCTATTTCTGTTGGTGGGAGAATCAAGGATAAGAGGACATAGCCTTAAAAATTAGAGCTAGGCCATTTAGGAAGGAAATCAGGAGACATTTCTTCACACACTCCCCAAAAGACTGTGATGGAATCTATAGTTTGCGAGACCAGTGGAGGAGTGTGTGCAAGCTGTTGTATGAACAGATGACTTGTCAAATGTTCTGTTACGTGCACTGATCCTGGTTTTAAAGCTTTTTTTTTCTGAGACAGACCCTATCTGAAAGGGAAACTAAAACTGAAACAGCAACTAAAAAAGAAACAGAAACTGAAAAAGAAACTGAAGCCAGAACTTTGGGTTTCTGGGGAAACTGAAACTGGTTGGAACAAGCTAAAAGGAATGCAAAGCCATTCAATCTCATATCACGCAGGAGTGGAATGCCAGCAGGCTGAAGAAAGTGAAGGCAAGATCCAGCAGCAGGTCCTGTTACTTAAGGTAACAGATTAACAAGGCCTGGCCATACAGTGCATAGGGTTGTCACTGACGGGCTCAGATAAAGGTAATACTGGTGGATCCGCGCCATCAAGACTGTCGTGAGCAGAGCTGAGCAGGTTCAGGAGATTTGCCCCATTTTGGATGAAAACCTTACCCATGGATTTTTGTTTGAAGGGGAACTGCTATTGGATGAGAATTGGTAGTTGCATCTTTGCAGACAGGAGTTGGAGATCTACCTATGGAAGTTCAGAGCTTTGATGAACTTTGTAGCTGTAATTGGTGCCATATATGCTGAGTGGACTGCCCAGTAAATCTGTGAGATCTAGCTTTGCTGTATCTGATAGTTAATGTGTAATTTGTAATGGGTAATGTATTGACCATGATTTGTCTGTTAATTCATGTTTAATTTATGTTGATTTTGGTTTGATTGTTAAAGTAAAAGTAATAAAAGTGGAATCTTGTCCATTTGTTTATTTATTGGGGTTGTTCAGTAAATTTGGTACTTTTGGTTGTTGATCTCCATGGGAATCACAACAACTGTGGATGCTGGAGGACAGTTGTAGCTTTTAAAACTAAGATCAATAGATTTTTCTTGAGTTAGGATATGAAGGGATAAGGAGCAATGACAGCTAAATGGAGTTGAGGCACAGATCAGCAATGATCTAATTGAATCTAATTGGAGCAGACTTGAGGGGCAGAATGGCCTAATCCTGATTCTAAATTTCTATGTTATGTTAAGATATTGAAGCTGAGAGAAAGCAGTATGATTGTATAATTATAATGAATCAACTACTGAAGAATAGGATACTCCAGGCTGATCCTGGTTTGTAACCATTCTCTTAATGAGACCAAAAATCATCAGGACGGCCTACACATGGCAGGCAAATAAAGCAAAGATGTTAAATCATTTGTTCAATTTGTCCTGTCTCTTCCCACATTCGTCTGATCTGTAATTTGGACATTTTCTTTCGGCGAAATGCAAAACACAATTCTCAAAGGTTTCTAAAATGCAGCGCGGCTAAAAAAATCAAAACAAAGAGACAAAGCTCCCCACGTCGCATCACCAAAAAATCTGCTCAGATTGCAAAACAAGAAAATCTTCACATCTTCTTCAGCCCTGTTTGAGAGGATTGTAGAATCTGATTGATGTCATGTTTGATATCCTCAAAGTAGCTACATCATAGGGTAGGGAGACAGACTAAAGAATCTGCTGATACATTTATAACTTTGTAGATCAAAAGTCTTGGTAAAACTCGACTGAGAGTGCTTACATAGCCAACTTGTGCCGTGAAACTTCCAGGTGAGGTGCTGTAACGCCCTTTACTTAAAATAACTAACTTTTTGTTGATGTCATATTTTATTAAGGTGAAGGAGGTAAAATGGAATGCTCTTCTACATTTTGGCAGACATTTGTAAGACCATGTGCACCTGGGTCAGGCATCACCGGGGCTAGATGAAGAGTCAAGTTCCAAGAGCATTGTCTCAACAATGTCAACCTTTTTGGCGGGGGTGGGACTTTTTCATCACACAAATGATTTGGGGATTGAATTATTTATAAGGATTACATTTTAAAACAAAACAAATTCATGTAGGTTTAAATAAGGCAATTCACATACGTTCCATTAAAAAGATTTATTACAAAGCCAGACAAGCCACTTTGGGGAATGTCGCAACTTGTAGTCTGTTTCCAATTGATACAACAGCGGCTTATTGCATCATCCCAGGCCCATTAGCCAGGATGATTTGGGGTTCTAAGTGATTTGTCATCTCTTGCCAGATGTCCAATAAATATTCACATACATGGTGGGAGGATACTTCTAGTTATGTTGACGTAGCCTGAGATGTTTGCAGAGTATATACTCCTAAAAGGGGATGGAGGGATGGAGGCGTGGGAGTAGTCGGTTTGGTTGACAGAGATATTGGTGAATGTCTACAAAGGAAGGCATTCGGTCTTCTGCTCCCAGGGTCAGAACTAACATAAAAGAAGGGAAATAATGATATTTGGAAATGGGAAAGCTGTGAGCAGAGAATGATGAGATAAAGTGCTTGGCTTCGAGCCGCATGTAAAAGTGCAGAAGGCCAGATATTGCATTTAGAAGTTATCTGGAGAAAGCAGCTAATGCAAAAAACCAGTCAGTCTGCCCATGTAAAGGGCAGAGCACAGGGTTTATTATATTGTCCTACTCTAAAGCAGGGAGTTAGAGAATATGGAGTGCAGTAGCATCGTGGTTATGTTATTGGACGAGTAATCCAGAGGCCTGGTCCAATGATCGAGAGATATGAGTTCAAATCCCACTATGGCAGCTGGGGAATTTAAATTGAAATAATTAAATAAATCTGGAAGGGAAAAAATTAATATCAGCAATAATGACAATGGAATTACTGGATTATCATAAAAACCCCTTTGGTTCACTAATGCCCTTTAGGGAAGAAATCTGCCGTCCTTACCTGGTCTGGTCTATATGTGCCATTAGAGCCACAGCAATATGGTTGACTTTTAAAATGCCCTCTGAATTGGCCTTCCACATTAGGGATGGGCAAAAGAATACTGACCTTACCAGTGATGCCCACATCCTGTGAATACATTTTTTAAAAAGTGAGATTGAGTTGAATAAGTAGAATTTGCTTTAACAGTTGCTCTGCGCATTCATTTATTATCTGTGAAATGAAGTAACTGAATGATTCCTATCTGGCCTCCTCGCACCAGAAATTTCAGTCCACCTTTGTAAAGATTGGAGAAGTGCACATGAAGATCTCTTTGAAAGATATGATATTCAATTCAGGGCTAAAGGGGATCCTGTTGTTGCGTCACTGGGTTAATCTATGCTTCATTATACTTCTGAATGTAAGACACTCAGACCATTAAAGGAGGGACCAGCTGTATCTGAAAGAATGTCTCAGGCAGACATTGTAGAAAGGCCTAATTGGCTCTTTCCAAACTGATTATTTGGAAGATACTTTTAATCTTAACTTCAAGTGCAGGAACAAGGACACAGGTCCAAGATTGTTAGTGAAATACATGCTGACCAAATAAATGGCACAGATATGTCAGAAATAATACCTGGTGGGTCAGTATGGCCATGCACTGTGTAAACGTATTTGTCAGTAAGGGCAAAAAAGATAGCCTAATCCCTCATCCTATACCACTTAGCCATGATTACCTGGATCCTGCTTCATGAATAGGGCCCCAAGGAATATTATGAAGGAATAGCGAAGGATCTCCTACTGAAAGGCACCCAAGAAATAATCAGAGTGTGAAGCAGGAAAGGAAGGACACATGGGTGGACGAAAGCTACTGGATCATTTCATACATATGGATGGATGTGCCCAATAGGATCTTTAATTTTAACAAGAATGGCAAAGAAATCAAGGCATATGTGGCACCAGTCCCATAATCAGCTACGTTTGTTAATTATTTACATTGCTGGGTTCATTCTCCCAGGAGTTCTCAGCTGCCAGCCATATTTGCTTGAGTAGCTTCACTGAAGAGTATCATTAAGGCTAATTTATCCAGTTACTTAATGCAAGTACAGTAAATAGATGAGGTAATGAAGACACTTGGAAAGGATTATGCCAGATGACAAAATACAGACAGAAGAAATTGTAGGTGGGAAGGTTGCTGATTACTAGCAACAAGATGCTAAACAAAGCTATTTACCTGACCCTTCATAAAGTCACCAAGTAAAGTACTTCATACTTCAACTTGTTGTGCCTATAATGAGTGCAGTGTGATGACAGCCATACTATTATCTGGTAAATCACCTCTCATTCGAGTCAGATAGTTCTTTTCATTGCAGAAGAAAGCTACATTCAATGCAGTGCGGGCAAGGATTGGAGCAGTGTGCAACAAAAGTAGCTTGCATTTATATAGCACCATTAGCACAGTATAATGTCCTAAGGTGCTTCACAGGATTGATATGAAACAAAATTTGATACTGAACCATGTAAAGAGATATTAGAACAGGTGATCAGAAGCTTTGATGAAGAGGCAGGGTTTAATGAACAAATTAAAGAATGAGAAAGAGTGGTAGAGAGGTGGAAAGGATTAGGTGGGAATTCAAGAGGTTTAGGCAGGTGAATTAACAGTTGCCAATAGTGTAGCAATGAAAGTAGAGGATTAGGGAAATGGTGGCAAAGTGGTAATGTCACTCAACTAGTAATCCAGAGGCCTGGGCTAATGCTCTGGGGACAGGAATTCAAATCCCACCACGGCAGCTGGTAAATTTAAATTCAATTAATTAATAAGTTCAATTAGTTAATGAAAAAAATATAGAATTGAAAGCTGCAGTCAGCAATGGTGCCATGAAACTATCATCAATTGTCATTAAAACCCATCTGGTTCACTAATGTCTTCTTAGGTAAGAAATCTGCTGTCATTACCTGGTCTGGCCCACATGTGACTCTAGACCCACAGCAATGTGGTTGACTTTTAACTGTCCTCTGAAATAGCCTAGCAAGCCATTCAGTTGTCAAGAGCAATTAGGGATGGGCCACAAATGCTGCCCTTGCCGGGTGAAGCCACATCCCACGAAAGAATGAAGGGAAAAAAGCTCTTCAGAATCTTGTATGTTTCGATGAGATCATCTCTCATTCTTCTAAACTCCAGGCACTACAGACCCAATTTACACAGCCTCTCATAATAGGACAACCCCCTTACCTCAGGGACCAATCCAGTGAACATTTGCTATACTGTCTTCAAGGCAAGTATATCCTTCCTTAAATATGGAGACCAAAACTGTGCACAGTATTCCAGGTGTGGTCTCACCAAAGCCCTATACAATTGTAGCAAGACTTCTTAATTCTTGTACTCCAATCCCCTTGCAATAAAGGCCAACGTGCCATTTGCCTTCCTAATTGCTTCTGTACCTGCATGCTGACTTTCCATATTCCCAAGGCCCTGTGACCATCAACAGTTACAAGTTTCACACCTTTTAAAAATTATTCTGCTTTTCTATTCTTAAGACCAAAGTGAATAACCTCATACTTCCCCACATTATATGCCCTCTGCCACCTTGTTGCTCACTCATTTAACCTGCCTACATCTCTTTGCAGTCTCTTTATGTCCTTCTCACAGCTTGCATTCCCATCTAGCTTTGTATGGTCAGCAAAGTTAGATGCATTATTCTCTGTCTCTTCGTCTAAGTCATTCATATAGATTGTAAATAGGAGGCCACAGCACTGATCATTGCACCAGTCCACTATTCACAGCCTGCCAACTTGAAAAAGCTCCATTTATCCCTACTCTTTGCTTCCTGCACGTTAACCAATCCTCTATCCATGCTAAAAGATTACTTCCAACTCCATGAGCGCTTATCTTACATAGTAAACTTTTGTGTGACACCTTATTAAATGACTTTTGGAAATCCAAGTACACTACATTTACTGGTTCCCCTTTATCTACTCTACTAGTTACATCCTCAGACACCGGAAACATCAGAGGAATGTATGATGGCATTAAGAGAGCTCTTGAGCAAACCATCAAGAAAATTGCCCCCCTCAAATCTAAATAAGGGGACATATTCACTGATCAACGCAAACAAATGGACCGCTGGGTTGAGCACTACCTTGAACTGTACTCCAGGGAGAATGTTGTCACTGAGACTGCCCTCAATGCAGCCCAGCCTCGACCAGTCATGGATGAGCTGGACATACAGCCAACCAAATCGGAACTCAGTGATGCCATTGATTCTCTAGCCAGCGGAAAAGCCCCTGGGAAGGACGGCATTACCCCTGAAATAATCAAGAGTTCCAAGCCTGCTATACTCTCAGCACTACATGAACTGCTATGCCTGTGCTGGGACGAGGGAGCAGTACCTCAGGACATGCGCGATGCCAATATCATCACCCTCTATAAAAACAAAGGTGACCGCGGTGACTGCAACAACTACCGTGGAATCTCCCTGTTCAGCATAGTGGGGAAAGTCTTTGCTCGAGTCGCTCTAAACAGGCTCCAGAAGCTGGCCGAGCGTGTCCACCCTGAGGCACAGTGTGGCTTTCGTGCAGAGAGATCGACCGTTGACATGCTGTTCTCCCTTCGTCGGATACAGGAGAAATGCAGCGAACAACAGATGCCCCTCGACATTGCTTTCATTGAGCTCACCAAAGCCTTTGACCTCGTCAGCAGACGTGGTCTCTTCAGACTACTAGAAAAGATTGGATGCCCACCAAAGCTACTAAGTATCATCATCTCATTCCATGACAATATGAAAGGCACAATTCAACATGATGGCTCCTCATCAGACCCCTTTCCTATCCTGAGTGGCGTGAAACAGGGCTGTGTTCTCGCACCCACACTTTTTGGGATTTTCTTCTCCCTCCTGCTTTCACATGCGTTCAAGTCCTCTGAAGAAGGAATTTTCCTCCACACAAGATCAGGGGGCAGGTTGTTCAACCCTGCCCGTCTAAGAGCGAAGTCCAAAGTATGGAAAGTCCTCATCAGGGAGCTCCTCTTTAACATCTCACACTGAAGAGTGCCTGCAGAGTCTCATCGACAGGTTTGCGGCTGCCTGCAACGAATTTGGTCAAACCATCAGCCTCAAGAAAATAAACATCATGGGGCAGGACGTCAGAAATGCTCCATCCATCAATATTGGCGACCACGCTCTGGAAGTGGTTCAAGAGTTCACCTACCTAGGCTCAACTATCACTAGTAACCTGTCTCTAGATGCAGAAATCAACAAGCGCATGGGAAAGGCTTCCACTGCTATGTCCAGACTGGCCAAGAGAGTGTGGGAAAATGGCGCACTGACATGGAACACAAAAGTCCGAGTGTATCAAGCCTGTGTCCTCAGTACCTTGCTCTATGGCAGCGAGACCTGGACAAAGTATGTCAGCCAAGAGCGACGTCTCAATTCATTCCATCTTCGCTGCCTCCGGAGAATACTTGGCATCAGGTGGCTGGACCGTATCTCCAACACAGAAGTCCTCGAGGCGGCCAACATCCCCAGCTTATACACACTACTGAGTCAGCGGCACTTAAGGTGGCTTGGCCAATAATTTCTTGTTTAATGCTTTGTCTGTAAAACTACTGTTGGGGGGGTGCGGCGATAAACTGCTCCCATCAGCATTTACTGACGCTTGCTATTCCTAATCTTCACCCATACTGATTCTATTTCCTGATCTTCCAAGGCAAGATCCTTTCTCATTCATGTCCTTGTGTCATCCTTTACTATCAGGTTTACCCATTCTCCTTTTCTATTCTATTTCAAATTGTTGTGTACCCTGGAATATTTATTTGCCAAACTTGGTCACATTGTAACCATGGCCGGAATTTTACATCGGGGCGGAGGCCCTGCCCACCAGGTTAAAAGTCGGGAATAAGCCCGCCACCACCAGGCCTGGGAGCCACACCAAGTGTTTAACTGGCCCAGGCCCTTAATTGGTCTCGGGCAGGACTTCTGTTACTCTGAGGCAGGAAGTCCCATCTCCAGGAGCTACCAGCCAATCAGAGGGCCAGCAGCTCCTCAGTTCCAGCAGCACCACCAAGAGCAGTGGCCACTGCTGGGACTGCACCCAGCTTCAGGAGGATCGTGGGCGCTGGCACTGAGCAAGGTAAGTGGGGTTATGGGCCTTGCCGGGGACAATCGGCTGGGCATTGGCAAGGGGGGTGGAGGCCAATCAGGAGGGTGGTAGGAGGTGGACTAGTGGGAGTGGCAGGAGCTGGGGGAGGGGGCCTTCCGTGTGGCACAGCGTGCCCGATCAGGAGGGACCTCTCCCCCTCCCATCCCAGTCGCACAAGAATGGCGCCTGCTATTGCTGAGTGGCCTCAACAGCTGACAAAGTGCCTGCTTGCCACTGGTAATATACCACCAGTGGTGGGAGAAGGCCCTTAAGTGGCAATTAATTGGCCACTTAAGAGCTTCAATTGGCCTGGGGTGGGCGGACCGTTTGTCACCTCTCCCATTGCTCATAAAGTTGCAGCAGGGGCGGGAGGGTGATGGAAATGGCACCCCTGCCTACCACACAATTTTACGCCTCCCCTGCCTCCAGCCCACTCCCGTGGTGGGTTTAAAATTCCAGCCCATATCTCTGTGATGGCAATTAGATCAAAAACATTTACCCTATTTGTGGCACTTGTTCAGCTACCTTATTGCGGATGCTTCACACATTCGGATAAAGAGCCTGTAATTTTTTTTCACTACTATTCCTCGCAAGGACCTGACTTGCTGATGCACTATTACGGGTTACATTAGAGTGCTATAGTGGAAGTTTGGTAACTGAGGATAATTAAGGGTTAATTCTATCTTAAATTTAATCTGTCTTTTATTTAGCAGATTAACTTAACTGTTGTTGTGAGGTTTGGAGAAGGTGAGTTTTAGACCAGCTTTAAACAGGGTTCACTTAGGCTCTGCTTGCAGCTGCACCTTGTCAATAAGAGAATTGGCTTAAACCAGTTTTCAGAGGCTAGAGTCAGTCAGTATAAATGTGGGCCATCTTACAGTGCTGACTTTGTTTGCACTAGAGTGCTGACTTGGGTTGCATTAGAGTGCTATAGTGGAAGTTTGGTAACTGAGGAAGTTCGTTGAGGAGGGAGCGAGGAGCTCCTTTCATTTCCTACCTGTCCTCAGAGTGAGGGGAGCTGAGAGCTTCCAAAGAGCACAGCTGACTGGGAGAAGACTCAGAGGGCGGAGTTCCGGACCGGTATGTATAAAAAACTTACCTCGGGGTTTCGTGGCCTGCATCCAGGGAGAAGACTCGAAGGGTGGAGTGCCAGACCAGTAAGTATAAAAAACTTACCTCTGGTAAAAAAAACTGAAAGTGAAGTCACAGGAAAGCTGTGATCTGATTGGCTGGAAGGGAATTTTTACTGAATTTGAAAATAAAACATTGATAAAAATTGATTAAAACCCAAATTAACTAATTAATAAATAGAGTAACTAAACCAGAGGGAGGAGATTACCGTATTTAGTTAGAATTTACCATTTTGGATACTGTTGGGGGGGATGGCCTATCAGGGGAAAACAGCAGCAGCCAGAGCAGTGGCACCATGGCTAGCACTGTTGTTCATCAGGGAGGGACAAAGCACAGAAGAGCAATCGTTAAAGGGGACTCTATGGTCAGGGGCACAGATAGGCGCTACTCTGGACGTGAAAGAGACTCCAGGATGGTATGTTGCCTCCCTAGTGCCAGGGTCAAGGATGTCTCTGAACGAACCGGGGACATTCTGAAGGGGGAGGGTGAACAGCCAGAGGTAGTGGTACACATCGGTACCAACGACATAGGCAGGAAGAGTGATGAGGTCCTGCAGGGGGAGTTTAGTGAGTTGGGTAGAAAGTTAAAAGACAGGACCTCTCGGGTTGTAATCTCGGGATTACTCCCTGTGCCACGTGCCAGTGAGGCTAGAAATAGGAAGATAGTGCAGCTAAACATGTGGCTGAACAGCTGGCGTAGAAGGGAGGGTTTCAGATATCTGGACCATTGGGATCTCTTCAGGGACAGATGGGACCTGTACAAGAAGGACGGGTTGCATCTAAACTGGAGGGGCACAAATATCCTGGCTACGAGGTTTGCTAGCGTCACTTGGGAGGGTTTAAACTAGTGTGGCAGGGGGGTGGGAACCAGAGCAGTAGGACAGCAAGTGAAATAAATGAGGGGGAATGAGTAAATAAGGCCAGGAAGACTAAGAGGAAGAGCAGGCAGGGAGATGTTGCTGAGCACAGCGGGACTGGTGGTCTGAAATGCATTTGTTTCAATGCGAGAAGTATAACAGGTAAGGCAGATGAACTTAGAGCTTGGATTAGTACTTGGAACTATGATGTTGTTGCTTTTATAGAGACTTGGTTGAGGGAAGGACAGGATTGGCAGCTAAATGTTCCAGGATTTCAAAGCTTCAGGCGGGATGGGAATGTAAAAGGGGTGGGGAAGTTGCATTACTGGTTAAGGAGACTAACACAGCAGTACTGCAGGAGGACACCTCGGAGGGGTCATGCAGCAAGGCAATATGGGTGGAGCTCAGGAATAGGAAGGGTGCAGTCACGATGTTGGGGGTTTTCTACAGGCCTCCCAACAGCCAGCGGGAGATAGAGGAGCAGATATGTAGACAGAGTTTGGAAAGATGTAAAGGTAACAGGGTTGTAGCGATGTGTGATTTTAACTTCTCCTATATTGACTGGGACTCACTTAGTGCTAGGGGCTTGGATGGGGCAGAATTTGTAAGGAGCATCCAGGAGGGCTTCTTGAAACAATATGCAGATAGTCCAACTAGGGATGGGGCCGTACTGCACCTGGTATTGGGGAATGAGCCCGGCCAGGTGGTTGAAGTTTCAGTAGGGGAGCATTTCGGGAACAGTGACCATAATTCCATAAGTTTTAAGGTACTTGTGGATAAGGATAAGAGTAGTCCTCGGGTGAAGGGGCTAAATTGGGGGAAGGCGAATTATAAAAATATTAGGCAGGAACTGAAGAATTTAGTTTGGGGGTGGCTGTTTGTGGGTTAATCAACATCTGACATGTGGGACTCTTTCAAACATCAGTTGATTAGAATCCAGGACCAGCATGTTCCTGTGATAAAGATGGATAAGTTTGGCAAGTTTTGGGAACCTTGGATAACGCGGGATATTGTGAGCCTAGTCAAAAAGAAAAAGGAAGCATTCGTCAGGGCTAGAAGGCTAGGAACAGACGAATCCCTTGAGGAATATAAAGACAGTAGGAAGGAACTTAAGCAAGGAGTCAGGAGGGCTAAAAGGGATCACGAAAATTGATTGGCAAACAGGATTAAGGAAAATCCCAAGACTTTTTATATGTATATAAAGAGCAAGAGGGTAACCAGGGAAAGGGTTGGCCCACTCAAGGACAGAGAAGGGAATCAATGTGTGGGGCCATAGGAAATGGGCGAGGTACTAAATGAGTACTTTGCATCAGTATTCACCAAAGAGAAGGACTTGGTGGATGATGAGCATAGGGAAGGGAGTGTAGATAGTCTCAGTCATCTCATTATCAAAAAGGAGGAGGTGTTGGGTGTCTTGCAAAGCATTAAAGTAGATAAGTCCTCAGGGCCTGATGGGATCTATCCCAGAATACTGAGGGAGGCAAGGGAAGAAATTGCTGGGGTCTTGACAGAAACCTATGTATCCTCATTGGCTACAGGTGAGGTCCCAGAGGACTGGAGAATAGCCAATGTTGTTCCTTTGTTTCAGAAGGGGAGCAAGGATAATCCAGGAAATTATAGGCCGGTGAGCCTTACGTCAGTGGTAGGGAAATTATTAGAGAGGATTCTTTGGGACAGGATTTACTCCCATTTGGAAACAAATGAACTTATTAGCGAGAGGCAGCATGGTTTTGTGAAGGGGAGGTCATGTCACTCTGATTTGATTGAGTTTTTTGAGGAAGAGCCGAAGATGATTGATGAAGGAAGGGCAGTGGATGTTATCTATATGGACTTCAGTAAAGCCTTTGACAAGGTCCCTCATGACTGACTGGTACAAAAGGTGAAGTCACACGGGATCAGAGGTGAGCAGGCAAGATGGATACAGAACTGGTTCGGTCATAGAAGACAGAGGGTAGCAGTGGAAGGGTGCTTTTCTGAATGGAGGGATGTGACTAGTGTTGTTCCGCAGGGAACCGTGCTGAGACCTTTGCTGTTTGTATTATATATAAATGATTTGGAGGAAAATGTAGCTGGTCTGATTAGTAAGTTTGCGGACGACACAAAGATTGGTGGAGTTGCGGATAATGATGAGGATTGTCAGAGGATACAGCAGGTTATAGATCGGTTGGAGACTTGGGCGGAGAAATGGCAGATGGAGTTTAATCCGGACAAATGTGAAGTAATGCATTTAGGAAGGTCTAATGCAGATGGGAAGTATACAATAAATGGCAGGACCCTTAGGAGTATTGACAGTCAGAGAGATCTGGGCGTACAGGTCCACAGGTCACTGAAAGTGGCAACGCAGGTGGATAAGGTTGTCAAGAAGGCATACGGCATGCTTGCCTTAATCGGTTGGGGTATAGAGTATAAAAATTGGCAAGTCATGCTGCAGCTGTACTGAACTTTAGTTTGGCCACACTTAGAAGATTGCGTACAATTCTGGTCGCCACACTACCAGAAGGATGTGGCGGCTTTGGAGAGGGTACAGAATAGGTTTACCAGGATGTTGCCTGGTCTGGAGGGCATTAGCTATGAGGAGAGGTTGGATAAACTCGGATTGTTTTCACTGGAACGACGGAGGTGGAGGGGCGACATGATAGAGGTTTACAAAGGTATGAGCGGCATAGACAGAGTGGATAGTCAGAAGCTTTTTCCCAGGGTGGAGGAGTCAGTTACTAGGGGACATAGGTTTAAGGTGCGAGGGGCAAAGTTTAGAGGGGATGTGCGAGGCAAGTTCTTTACACAGAGGGTGGTGAGTGCCTGGAGCTTGCTGCCGGGGGAGGTGGTGGAAGCAGGTACAATAGCGACGTTTAAGAGGCATTTGACAAATACATGAATAGGATGGGAATAGAGGGATATGGTCCCCGGAAGTGCAGAAGGGTTTAGTTTAGGCAGGCATCAAGATCAGTGCAGGCTTGGAGGGCCGAATGGCCTGTTCCTGTGCTGTACTGTTCTTTGTTCTTTGTACCGTTAAACTCTCTGTCCCTTCTTGATGGTCTTTACCCATATCGCTACAGTGATCTATTGCCTCGACTTTTCTCTTTGGATTTCTAATTCTCTCTTCATCCAATAAAGGGTGATGGAAGCTTTGCTGGTTGTTGAACAGAGACTCATCACGGCCATGGGCTGCAGATTCTGGCCTCACCAATGGAAGTGACAATGCACCAATATAAACTGCTGTATACCACTGGGCTTGTACCAACTGGCCTGTATACTTTAGAGTCTTACAGGAGCTCCAAACCAGTTGGCCAATGTTGTGAAGCTGAAGTTTGCAATGAGCACAATGCAGCAACACTGAGGTCCAGAATGGGAGTTGCAGTTACTCAATTCATGAACCGAATGGATTGGATAGGGATGATGCAACTTTCTTTGGTTTGAGATCCAATCATCAATGATTGGGATCCAATCATCAATCATCCCATCAGTCTGAAACAGGTTTGAACAGAGTTGAAAGGGCAGTTCTCCCATGAACTGTAGTTCAGTTAACAGAGGCCTGGTTTCTATAAATCAAATCATCACAAGGCTGGTGAAATTTGACTTGGGTGGGCCGCACAATGGTGGGATGGCATCTGTCGCCTGTTATAGGCCCCGCCCAATGTTCAGCTCCATTGAAGTCAGATGTGATACAAATTGTTTTTCATTCATGCCTGAGGCAGCTTTCCCTCTCTCCTTATTTCTAGACTTTCGCTTTGCAGTTGCGATATTTAACTGCAATTCTTGACCATTATAGTGATTATTCAGAACAAAGTGAAGGTAGCAAGAAATAAAAGCAGTTGAAATGTGACTATGGCTGTCAACTGAATGAGGAAGACGGACTATTTTACACTCAAGGTTAAAGAGGTAGATTATGAGGACAGGTTACATAAACTTAGTTTGCATTCCCTTGAGTGCAGAAGGTTGATGGATGATCTGATCGATATGTTTAAACTGACAAAGGCATTCAATAAGGTGGATACAGAGGGAGATAAATCAGATTAAGCCGTAAAATGGGACTGGGGATTGTGCTGCAGGCAGCACACAAATTGATAGTGGTGCAAAGTGCACTGTAGAGTGGCAGCATGCCCCAGCAGGAGGCCTAAGCTCCTTCGAGGCTAGCACTACTTAAAGCTAGCCTGCACTACAAAAAGTGAGGTAAATTTTGGCTGCAACAGGTGCTAGAACTGATTGCAGAAGAATCTTTGAGCAGAAAGAGGACTGGAAATGGGACAATAGGCCAGAGAGCATACTGCAAAGTTCGCCTGGATAGTACGTACAGGGAGGTGGTCACACCGCAGGTAAAGACTGCTCAGGCAGAAAGGGAATGGGTGACCGCCAGGCAGAGCAGACGAACTAGGCAGGTAGTGCAGGAGTCCCCTGAATCCATCTCCCCATTGGGGGAGGTAGCTTCTCAGGGGAATAAAGCAAGAGCCAAGTCTGTGGCACCACGGGTAGCTCAGCTGCTCAGGAGGGGAGGAAAAGGAGTGGAAGAGCTATAGTGATAGGGGATTCTATCATAAGGGGTACAGATAGGTGATTCTGTGGCCACAAACGAGACTCCAGGATAGTACATTGCCTCCCTGGTGTGAGGGTCAAGGATGTCAAGTAGCGGCTGCAGGACATTCTGAAGGGGAAGGGTGAACAGTCAGAGGTCGTGGGACACATTGGTACCAACGACATAGGTAGAGAGAGGGATGATGTTCTGCAACAAGAATTTAGGGAGCTAGGTAGCAGATTAAAAAGCAGGACCTCGAAGGTTTTAATCATTGGATTACTCCCGGTGCCACGTGCTAGTGAGTATAGGAATAGGAGGATAGAGCAGATGAACGTGTGGCTGAAGAGATGGTCCAGGAGGGAAGGCTTTAGTTTCCTGGATCACTGGGTCTGTTTCTGGCAAAGGTGGGACCTGTACAAGCTGGATGGGTCGCACCTGAACCGCAACAGGACCAAGATCCTTGCTGGAAGGTTTTGTTAGTGCTGTTAGGGGGCGTTTAAACTAATCTGGCAGGGGGATGGGATACAGAGTGGAGTTACAGTCGGGGGTGATGCACAGTCAAATATAGAAGAGAAACTGAGTCAGTCTGGAAGGCAGAACAAATATAGACCTGTTAAGGCACAAGTGAAAAATGCAAGGCTGGATTGCATATATTTTAATGCAAAGAGTCTTTCTAGTAAGGCAGATGAATTGAGGGCATTGATTAGCACATGGGATTATGATATTATTGTTATCACAGAGACCTGGTTGAGGGAGGGGCAGGACTGGCAGCTCAATATTGCAGGATATAAAATCTACAGGCGAGACAGGGGAGGGGGTAAAAAAGGAGGTGGCATTGCACTGTTGATCAAGGAGTCAATTACTGCAGTAAGGAGGGATGATATCTTAGAAGCTTCCTCACATGAGGCCATATGGGTAGAACCTAAAAACAAAAAGGGGGCAACCACTTGGCTGGGAGTTTACTACAGGCCTCCAAACAGTCAGGGAGAGATAGAAGAGCAGATATGTAAGCAAATCTCAGAGAGGTGTAAAAATAATAGAGTAATCATAGTAGGGAATTTCAACTTACCTAATATCAACTGGCATAGTTATAGTGCAAAAAGCTTAAAGGCGGCAAAATTCTTAAAATGCATACAGGAGAGCTTTTTGAGCCAGTATGTAGAAAGTCCAACAAGAGATGGGGCAGTACTGGACCTAATCCTAGGGAATGAAGCTGGACAAGTGGTAGAAGTGTCAGTGGGGGAGCATTTCGGGGTTAGTGACCATAACTCTGTAAGATTCAAGGTAGTTATGGAAAAGGACAAAGATGGACCAGAAATAAAGGTACTGAATTGGGGGAAGGCCGATTTCAATATGATAAAACAGGTTCTGGCCAAAGTGGACTGGGAGCAGCTACTTATAGGAAAGTCTACATCATACTAGTGGGAGTCATTCAAAGAGGAAATAGTGAGAGTTCAGAGCCAACATGTACCCGTTAAGGTGAAGGGTAGGACCAACAAGTCCAGGGAACCCTGAATGTCAAGGGATATAGAGGATTGGATAAGGAAAAAAAAGAAGACTTATGGCAGATTCAGAGGGCTGAAAACAGTGGAGGTACAGAAGGAGTACAGAATGTGCAGAGGGGTACTTAAAAAAGTAATTAGGAGAGCGAAGAGGGGGCATGAAAAAACACTGACGGGAAAAATAAAGGAAAATCCTAAGGCTTTTTTAAAGTTTATTAAGGGCAAGAGGATAACCAGGGAAAGAGTCGGGCCCATTCGGGACCAAAGTGGCAATGCATGTGTGGAGCTGGAGGACATAGGTGAGGTTTTAAATGATTACTTTTCATCGGTGTTCACTACCAAGAAGAACAATGTAGGTGTAGACATCAGGGAGGGGGATTGTGATATACTTGAACATATTAACATTGAAAGGGAAGAAGCATTAGCTGTTTTAGCAGGCTTAAAAGTGGATAAATCCCCAGATGAGATGTATCCAGGCTGTTATGTGAGGCAAGGGAGGAGATAGCAGGGGCTCTAACACAAATTTTCAAATCCTCTCTGGCCACAGGAGAGGTACCAGAGGATTGGAGGACAGCGAATGTGGTATCATTATTCAAGAAGGTAGCAAGTATACATAGCAGTGGAAGCCTTTCCCATGCGCTTGTTGATCTCCCTGCTCAGCATAGTGGGGAAAGTCTTTGCTCGAGTCACTCTAAACAGGCTCCAGAAGCAGGCCGAGCGCGTCTACCCTGAGGCACAGTGTGGCTTTCGTGCAGAGAGATCGACTGTTGACATGCTGTTCTCCCTTCGTCAGATACAGGAGAAATGCCGCGAACAACAGATGCCCCTCTACATTGCTTTCATTGATCTCACCAAAGCCTTTGACCTCGTCAGCAGATGTGGTCTCTTCAGACTACGAGAAAAGATTGGATGCCCATCAAAGCTACTAAGTATCATCACCTCATTCCATGACAATATGAAAGGCACAATTCAACATGGTGGCTCCTCATCAGACCCCTTTCCTATCCTGAGTGGCGTGAAACAGGGCTGTGTTCTCGCACCCACACTTTTTGGGATTTTCTTCTCCCTGCTGCTTTCACATGCGTTCAAGTCCTCGGAAGAAGGAATTTTCCTCCACACAAGATCAGGGGGCAGGTTGTTCAACCTTGCCCTTCTAAGAGCGAACTCCAAAGTACAGAAAGTCCTCATCAGGGAACTCCTCTTTGCTGACGATGCTGCCTTAACATCTCACACAGAAGAGTGTCTGCAGAATCTCATCGACAGGTTTGCGGCTGCCTGCAATGAATTTGGCCTAACCATCAGCCTCAAGAAAACGAACATCATGGGGCAGGATGTCAGAAATGCTCCATCCATCAATATTGGCGACCACGCTCTGGAAGTGGTTCAAGAGTTCACCTACCTAGGCTCAACTATCACCAGTAACCTGTCTCTAGATGCAGAAATCAACAAGTGCATGGGAAAGGCTTCCACTGCTATGTTCAGACTGGCCAAGAGAGTGTGGGAAAATGGCGCACTGACACGGAACACAAAAGTCCGAGTGTATCAGGGCTGTGTCCTCAGTACCTTGCTCTATGGCAGCGAAGCCTGGACAACGTATGTCAGCCAAGAGCGACGTCTCAATTCATTCCATCTTCGCTGCCTCCGGAGAATACTTGGCATCAGGTGGCAGGACCGTATCTCCAACACAGAAGTCCTCGAGGCGGCTTATACACACTACTGAGTCAGCGGCGCTTGAGATGGCTTGGCCATGTGAGCCGCGTGGAAGATGGCAGGATCCCCAAAGACACATTGTACAGCGAGCTCGCCACTGGTATCAGACCCATCGGCCGTCCATGTCTCCGCTTTAAAGACGTCTGCAAACGCGACATGAAATCCTGTGACATTGATCACAAGTCGTGGGAGTCAGTTGCCAGCGTTCGCCAGAGCTGGCGGACAGCCATAAAGGCGGGGCTAAAGTGTGGCGAGTTGAAGAGACTTAGCAGTTGGCAGGAAAAAAGACAGAGGCGCAAGGGAAGAGCCAACTGTGTAACAGCCCCGACAATCAAATTTTTCTGCAGCACCTGTGGAAGAGTCTGTCACTCTAGAATTGGCCTTTATAGCCACTCCAAGCGCTGCTCCACACATCACTGACCACCTCCAGGCGCTTACCCATTGTCTCTCGAGATAAGGAGGCCAAAGAGAAAGAGAGCAAGTATAAACCAGATAATTACAGGCCAGTAAGTCTAACATCAGTGGTTGGGAAAATATTGGAAAAAATTCTGAGGGACAGGACTAATCTCCATGTAGAGAGGCAGGAATTCATCAGGGATACTCAGCATGGCTTTGTCAGGGGGAGATCGTGTCTGACTAACTTGATTGAATTTTTCGAGGCGGTGACTAGATGTGTAGATGAGGGTAAAGCAGTTGATGTAGTCTACATGGACTTCAGTAAGGTTTTTGGTAGGGTCCTGCATGGGAAATTGGTTAAGAAGGTAACAGCCCATGGGATCCAGGGCAATTTGGCAAATTTGATCCAAAATTGGCTTAGTGGCAGGAGGCAAAGAGTGCTGTTTGTAGTGTACATGAATGATTTAGACGTAAATATAGGAGGTATGATCAGTAAGTTCGCAGATGACATGAAAATTGGTGGTATCGAAAATAGTGAGGAGGAAAGCCTTAGATTACAGGACGATATAGATGGGCTGGTAAGATGGGCGGAACAATGGAAAATGGAATTTCATCTGAGAAGTGTGAGGTGATGCATTTTAGGAGGACTAACAAGGCAAGGGAATATACAATGGATGGTAGGACCCTAGGAAGTGCAGAAAGCCAGAGGGCCCTTGGTGTACTTGTCCATAGATGACTGAAGGCAGCAGCACAGGTAGATAAGGTGGTTAGGAAGGCATATGGGATAGTTGCCTTTATTAGCCGAGGCATAGAATATAAGAGCAGGGAGGTCATGATGGAGCTGTATAAAACATGAGTTAGGCCACAGCTGGAGTACTGTGTACAGTTCTGGGCGCCACACTATAGGAAGGATGTGATTGCACTGGCGAGGGTGCAGAGGAGATTCACCAGGGTGTTGCCTGGGCTGGAGCATTTCAACTATGAAGAGAGACTGAAAAGGCTCGGGTTGTTTTCCTCAGAGCAGAGAAGGCTGAGGGGAACATGATTGAGGTATACAAAATTATGAGGGGCATTGATAGGTTAGATAGGAAGAGATGTTTTCCCTTAGCGGAGGGGTCAATAACCAGGGGGCATAGATTTAAGGTAAGGGACAGGAGGTTTACAGGGGATTTGAGGAAACATTTTTTCACCCAGTGGGTGGTTGGAATCTGGAACGCACTGCCTGAAGAAATGGTAGAGGCAGGAACCCTCACAACATTTAAGAAGTATTTAGATGAGCACTTGAAACACCATAGCATACAAGGCTATGGGCCAAGTGCTGGAAAATGGGATTAGAATAGTTGGATGCTTGATGGCTGACATAGACGATGGACCGAAGGGCCTGTTTCTGTGCTGAATAACTCTGTGGGACGTTAGACAGGAGGAGGGAGATCCTGTTCCCTCAAGGAGTTAGGAGGTCCTCTAGACAGTAACTAAGTAGGCAGTGGGAGCAGGTAGTTGTTCCTGTCAATGCCAGCAGTGTAGCCCCAGGGATCTGGGTACAGAAAGCAAACATTTCAATGATGCCACATATGTGGTCAAGATTAAGGAATGCATCATCACATGCCATATCCTTAAAAATGAGCCACTGGCCTCACACACTGTTTCATTTACCACATACATTTAGTCACCTAACAACAATCTCTATCAAGCATATCTTACATTTATAGCCTCACCTCACCCTCACACACGTAGAACTGCTGCAAGCCTTACACCCTCATCTCACAGATTGCACACACTGCCAACTGTGCAGCTACAACAGGTACATTCTCCAAACAAATAGGATTGACACACTTCCCCCTCTATCTGCAGGACAAGGTGGGCCATAACCGGATGCAGCAGCACCAACAGCTGCTGTCCAAAAAAAATTGGGGACAGAGGTTATGATCTGATATTATAGAACTCAATGTTGAGTCTGGAAGGTTGTAAAGTCTCAAATCAAAAGATGAAGTGCTGTTCCTTGAGCTTGCATTGAGCTTCATTGGAACAGCGTAGGAGGCCAAGGACAGAGATAGCAGAGTGGGAGCATAGCTGGGAATTATTGTAACAGACTGAATGAAGGTGTTCTGCAAAATGGCCACTTAACCTACGTTTGGTCTCCCCTTTGCAGAGAAAACCACATCATGAGCAGCGATTACAGTATAATAAGTTCAAAGAAGTACACATAAATCACTCAAATAAAAGCAAAATACTGCAGAAACTGGAAATCTGAAAGAAAAACTGAAAGTGCTGGAAATACTTAGCAGGTCTGGCAGCATCTGTGGAGAGAGAAGAAGAGTTAACGTTTCAGGTCAGTGACCTTTCATCAAAACTCACGTAAATAACTGTTTCACCTGGAAGGAATATTTGGGGCCTTGGAAACGGGAGGGAAATGGCTGAGGGCGAAAGTACAGGAAATGGAACAGATAGAGTTGAGAGCCCTGTCAACTATGGTTGAGGGGAGTTGTCATCTGGAAAAAAGGAAGACATCTTGGAAGGACTGGTAGGGAAAGTTGCAGTGTCAGAACAGATGCAACGGAGGTGGAGAAAGTGGGAGAATGGAATAGAGAAATTACAGGAAGTGAGGTGGGAGCAAATGTAATGAAGGTAGCTGTGGCAGTCAGTGGATTTATAGCAGATATTAGCTGAAAGCCTAGCCCCAGATATGGGGATAGAAAATATGAGGAAAGGAGGACAAGAGTTGGAGATGGACCGTGTGAAGTCAATTGATTGGTGCAAGTTGGAAACAAAGTTGACAAAATGTTGCTTTTGGGATGAGAGCAAAAAGTGGCACCAATATAGTCAATAACGTACAGGAAAAAGAGGTGAGGGAGGGGACTTGAGTAGGATTGGAACAAAGAATGCGCCACATATCCCATGAAAAGGCAGACAAAGCTAGGAATCATGTGCGTTCCCACAGAAACATCTCTTGCTTGGAGGAGGTGAGTGGAGTCAAACCTATCAGAGGCCAAACACCAACTCTCTGACACTTCTTCATACCTGCCCCTGAATTATGATCCCACCACCAAAAACCAAGCCATTATCTCCAGAACTATCACTGATCTCATCTCCTCCGGAAATTTTCCCTCCACAGCTTGCAACCTCATAGTCCCCAACCCCATACAGCCCACTTCTACCTCCTTCCCAAAATCCACAAACAGGACTGCCCTAGTAGACCCATCGTTTCAGCCTGCTCCTGCCCCATTGAACTGACTTCTTCCTATCTCGACTCTATTTTTACTGCCCTTGCCCAGTCTCTTCCCATTTACATCCATGACTTTTCTGATGCCCTCTGTCACTTCAACAGTTTCCAATTTCCCAGCCCTAACTGTCTCTCTTCACCATGGATGTCCAATCTCTCTACACCTCTATCACCCACCAGGAGCATCTGAGGGCCCTCCGCTTCTTCCTTGAATGGAGGCCCAGCCAGTCCCCGTCCATCACCACCGTCCTCCCCCTAACTGAACTTTGAACAACTTCTCCTTCAACTCAACTCATCCAAATAAAAAGGTGTTGCTATTCATGGAATCTGGAGATGTGGCCATTGTAGATATGATTCCAACCAAGCCCATGTTGTGGAGAACTTCTCTGAATATCCACCTCATGGACGTTTTGCTGTCCGTGACATGAGACAAACTGTGGATGTAGGCGTGATCAAGGCCGTTACTAAGAAGGAAGCTGCTGTGAAAACTACCAAGACTGCAAGTAAAGTATTAAAGAAGTGAATATCACTGCTGGCCCCAAGCATTCAGCAAGCGCTGTTGAGACTGACATGGGTCATAGCTATGCCTGCTTTTTTGTGTAATATGTAGAACATTCCTTGTTCTAGTCCTACTCAGGCTCTCTCCCTCACCTCTTTATCCGGTACATTGATGACTGTATTGGTCCCGCTTCTCACTCTCATCCTGAACTGGAAATTTTCATTGACGTTGCTTCCAATTTCCATCCCTCTCTCACCTTCACACAATTCATCGCTGACACTTCCCTTCCCTTCCTCAACTTCTCTGTCACCATTTCTATCAACCAATATTCACCATAAGACCACTGACTCTCACAGTTACCTCAACTATACTTCCCCTCACCCCCGCTTCCTGTAAGCGCTCCGTTCTATTCTCCCAGTTTCTCCGTCTCCATCGCATATTTTCTAATGATGCAAATCTTCCAAACCAGCGCTTCCGATATGTCTCTCTTTTCCCTCAACTGAGGATTCCCCCCACTGTGGTTGACAGAGCCCTTAACCATGTCCGATCCATTTCCCGCACTTTTGCCCTCACCCCTTCCCCTCCCTCCCAGAACTGCGACAGGGTTTCCCTTGTTCTCACTTTCCACCCACCAGCTTACACATTCAACGGATCATCCTGTGCCATTTCTGCCACCTCCAGCATGATGCCACCACCAAACACATCTTTCCCTCCCCTCCCCTTTCGGCATTCCAAAGGGACAATTCCCTTCACGATACACTGGTCCACTCCCCAGTCAAGCCCAACACATCCCCACTTTCCTATGGCACCTTTCCATGCAAGCACAAGAGAGCCAACACCTGTCCTTTTGCCTCCTCCCTTCTCACTGCCCATGGCGCCAAACACCCCATCCAGGTGAAACAGAAATTTACTTTACAATTTAGTAAACAGTTTTTGCTGCTCACTATGTGGTCTCCTCTACACTGGGGAGACCAAACGCAGATCATGTGCTGCTTTGCAGAACACCACCATTCAGTCCACAAACATAACCCCAAGCTCCTGGTCTCCTGTTATTTTAAGTCTCCACCTTGCTCACACTCTGACCTTTCTGTCCTTGGCCTGCTCCGGGGTTCCAATAAAGCTCAACGCAAGCTGGAGGAACAACTCCTCATCTTTTGACCGGGCAATTTACAGCCTTCTGGACTCAACATTGAGTTCAACAATTTTAAATCATAACCTCTGCCCATATTTTGTTTTGCGATTTTTTGCTAGTTCGTTTTTTTTCTCTTGCTTCTTTCTTAATCCCTTTACTTTGTGTTTGGATGGCTGCTCTTCTGTCATTCACATCTACTCTAGACACATCTATGGCTTCTTTACTTGGCCCATTGCCACTCCCTATGGCTTTGTACCATGAAATGTTTAGTCTTCACCTCTCCTGCCTTCTGCCATATCACAGACCTCCCCTTTTGTTCTTCTTACCCCCACTCCTCCCTTTCATTTGCTCAAAACCTTTTTTAACATTTCCCAGTTCTGATGAAGGTCACAGACCTGAAATGTTAACTCTGGGCTTAATTTTGTCAGCCTCAAAAAAGTCCCACTGCCGGGACCGAAAGCGGGAGCCAGTGCCACGCTGGTGGGTGACGGGATTTGAGGGTGGCATTTTACAGGCGGTGGCCAATCAAGAGGCCACCACTCTGACTGCTGTCCAAGAGAGGATGGTGGCCCACCTCCTGGAGCTGTGGGCCTAGTTAGGGATGGCCACTGCTGTGGCTGAAGCATGAAGGAGTTGGTGCCTCAATACCAAGGTGTCCTCAAAGATAAGGTAAGTTTTGTGGAGCAAACCTAGGCCTGAAAGGCAGGCTCCGGCGATCAGGCAGGAGTGGGGGGGGCATATTGCAGTGGCGGCGCTTTAGACACTGGGGTGGCTATTGCTGCCGAGGGACCCCTTGTGGGCCATGGAGAGGCCATAAAGGAGGGCCGCCTCCTCCGGGAAACCCACTGGGAGGCTTCCAGAGTTGACCAGGCAGCCTCCCCATGCACCGGTGGGCCTTCCCGATGCCGGTGGGGGTAGGCACTGTCCCTTACTTGGGCTCTTAAGTGGCTCAGTTGGCCACCTGGTGAGCAGCCATGCTACTGATGTTCCTGCTGTTGGTAATATGCCACAGCAGTGGGAAGACGTGGGCTTCCCTCCTGATGTCTTCCCCTGGCATATCAGCCCACTCGCCTCCCAGTCCCTCTCCATAGGTCTGACAGAATCCAGCCTCTATGCACAGATGCTCTAGAACTGCTGTGTATTTCCAGCATTTTCTGATTTTATTCACATCGAAGGGGAAGTTGTTCAATGTAAGAACAAGTTCAGCCAGACGGAGGAGGGTGATGATGGATCGAGATTACTTGGGCCTCCGTTCAAAGAAGAAGCAGAGGGACTGTAAGAAAGATCCATTATTATTCATGGAAGTAAGGCAGGTTTAGTCAGTTGGAAGAGGAGGAAATAAATAATGAGGGACATAGAGATACTATTGTGGCAAGTGAGCCTACTGGTTAATTAAACAAGGTCATCAGATACAAAACCAACCAACCTGCAAAATACAGTCCTCCAGAGATGCATTGGCTGTTGCCATTGTAATGTAGAAATCGCAGCTGCATCGCAAACAGAATTTACTCTAACGAAACAATCAAGTGGTAATTTAAGATTAAAACTGGCTTTGATAGAATATTCCAGCACTGCATCAGCAGCAGGGGAGAGTATTGCTTTTCAGCCGTTCAATGCAAAAATGCCGAGGATGAAATGAGCAAAAGCTGATCCGGCTGTTACACCACAATGTATCAATGCAGAATAGAATAGGCTGCAGTAAAATAAATGATTAAACTGTGTGTTGAAAAAGAGAATTTAAAATTAATGGTAAAAACCACAGTCACAGATGGAGGACTGTTCGAGAAAATGGTTCATGGAGGTAGATCTAATTAAAGTAGAGATCCATTAATACAGACATTAACTGAGGTGTGGACCATCCATAATTTTCATTGTTTCCTGTTGCATGGGGAATTCCTGTATTCCCTCCCGCTCTCCCTCCCTCTCGCTCTATGTACAGATAGCATTCATTTGAAGGGAATTACGTAAACCAAATTACATTGAATACATAAAATATTCAGCACAAAAACAGGTCAATTAGTCCAACTGGTCTATTCTGGTGTTTATGCTCCACAAGAGCCTCCTCCCATTCTATTTCATTTCACACGAACACATCTTTCCATTCCTTTCTCCCTCTTCTACTTATTTAGCTCACCCTATTTGTGTTGATCAGCATTCCCCAAATTCAAAATATTCCTTGATGCACTCTGCAAATAAAGTGAGTGTGATTTAGAAACATAGAAACATAGAAAATAGGAGCAGGAGTAGACCATTCGGCCCTTCGAGCCTGCTCTGCCATTCATTATGATCATGCCTGATCATCCAACTCAGTAACCTGTTCCCGCTTTCGCCCCATTCCCTTAGATCCCTTTAAACCCAAGAGCTATATCTAACTCCTTCTTGAAAACATACAATGTTTTGGCCTCGACTGCTTTCTGTGGTAGCGAATTCCACAGGTTCACCACTCTCTGGGTGAAGAAATTTCTCATTTCAGCCCTGAAAGGTTTACCCTGTATCCTTAGACTATGACCCCTGGTTCTGGACTCCCCCACCATCGGGAACATCCTTCCTGCATCTACCCTGTCAAATCCTGTTAGAATTTTATAGGATTCTGTGAGATCCCCCCTTACTCTTCTGAACTTCAGCGAATATAATCCTAACCGACTCAATCTCTCCTCATATGTCAGTCCCGCCATCCCAGGAATCAGTCTGGTAAACCTTCGCTGCACTCCATCTATAGCAAGAACATTCTTCCTCAGATAAGGACATCAAAACTGCACACAATATTCCAGGTGTGGCCCCACCAAGGCCCTGTATAATTGCAGCAAGACATCCCTGCTCCTGTACTCGAATCCTCTCGCTATGAAGGCCAACATACCATTTACCTTTTTTACTGCCTGTTGGACCTGCATGCTTACCTTCAGCAACTGGTGTACGAGAACACCCAGGTCTCGTTGCATATTCCCCTCTCTCAGTTTATAGCCGTTCAGATAATAATCTGCCTTCCTGTTTTTGCTACCAAAGTGGATAACCTCACATTTATCCACATTATACTGCATCTGCCATGCATTTGTCCACTCACTCAACTTGCCCGAAACACCCTGAAGCCTCTCTGCATCCTCCTCACAACTCACCCTCCCACTGGTGAGTATGTATATAGCACCTTACACGGCCAATGGAGTACTTGGCTGACCTCAATTCCATTATCTGTAGAGCTGATCACAGTGGGGATTGGACACAGAACAATCAGGGTCCGAATTACAACAGAGGATCCCAATTTTTGCATTAAAAAGAACGCATCGCATGAAATCTGCGGGCACTTCAGACACCTACCATGAGGCCCCTTTCAAAATCCCTTTCAGGAGAATTGTTTTTAGCCAGTATGTAACAAGACCAACAAGAGAAGGGGCAGTTTTAGGGAATGAATTTGGGCAGGTGGAAGTGCTATCAGTTGCGGATCACTTTGGCAGAAGTGATCATATTTCAGTTATATTTAGAGTAGTTATGGAAAAGGATGAAGATAGACCAAGAGTAAAATTTTTAAGGCCAATTTTACTAAACTGTGATGTAATTTGGCTGAAGTGGACTGGAAACAGCTAATTGAGGATGTTACAACCACGTGGTGTGACGTGGGTGGTTTCCACTGTTCAGCTCCCCACCTGACTGCAACAAGTGTGTTTGTATTAGAGTTTAGCCCCTTGGTGTTTATTTTTCAAATAAATAGACAGTGACAGGCTTTCTTGTAGGTTTTAAAAACAAAAAGTCAATTGTTTATTGATCAATACACCTTATCCTGAAATTGCCACAACTGCATCCACTCAGGCATTCGTTCAATTACACACGCACGCACGCACACACACGCTCACAAAGAGACAGATAGAGAAGGGAAAAAGGAAGGTGGGGGAAAAGGTTGCAATAAACCTGTTGCATTCTCTTGGAAATCAAGTTTTCAATGGATGCAGGCCTGAGATGATTGTAGATTCCATTGAATATGGTGGGTTATTTCTAGCTCTCACTGCTGTATAATGTCAATGTTGGATTCTGCAGCAGGGCACGTACTTTCTGGCTTGGCCAGAACACAAGCTGTTAGGAACCTCTCTCTCTCTCTCTCTATGGCTGTCTTTTTAAAGGTAAAGCTGTTATCTGTCACCTCCTGCCACGACACGCTCTAGTTTCTTCCTCATGGTGATTGCACAATGGCCGCTCAAATGGTCGCTCATTAACATGTTAGGGACATGCCGCCTCCTCCCCCCCACCCCGAGTGGTGTGGAGGGGCGGGCTTGACGCTTCCGTGATCGGTGTCGAGTCACATAAATGCACGCGCTGGAGGCCTATTTAAAGGGCGGCCAGCCCTGCATTAGTTACAACTGAAAAATAAAACCTTGCTGCTGCAGCTGAGATTACAAGACTGTGGAATTAAGTGTGGAGAACAACGACCTTTGAAAATTCTGAAGATGGCAGAAGCACGCTCCATGATGGCCCCACGGTTTAGTGATGCCTCCCTGCTCAGTCTCCACCAGGCTGTGTGGGCAGGGCAGGAGGTCCTTTTCTCCAGCGATGGTAAGAAGAGGCCCTTCTGCCTGACCAAGCAAGCCTGGGTAGAGGTGGAAGAGGAGGTTAGTAGCCGTGGGGCAATTCGTCGTGACTGGGTACAGTGCTGCAAGAAGGTGAACGATCAGCTGCTCTCCACAAAGGTAAGTGGCACTTTGTTTCATGACTCCGTTGAACCTAGGTGTCCCCACACAGAGTGCCACTTCCATGCCAAAGACAGGAAGGATGGCAGGGAGGAATGATATGACATGAATGACTGCATGTATGAAAGAACTCACCCTTGTCTGCTGCTCAGAGCATGGCACCTGCATAAGTAGCTCACTCAGTGGTGCAGACCGAGCATCCCCCATCGTTGGGCCCAGCACCTGTCTTGTGACATGTGTCATGTTGTTGCTTTGCCATGCTTAATATCTGCCTCCTTGCTCCTCCAGGCAAAGCAGGCCCTCAATGCGCCTGAGACAAATAGAGTGGAGGAGTGCCAGATGTCCGATTGCTGACAGAGGCTGAGGAGGAGGCCCTGGAACTAGCAGCTATACATGTGGACTGTTCCAACAGTGACATTGAGCTCAGGGTCCTGGGCGAACAGACAGCCATTTAATATACACAATGATCACAGTGAAAATGTTATTGTTTGAGACGATGCTTTTGTAATCGTTACATGTGTACCATAAAGACTGACAGTATGCTCTTCACATTGTATCATGCAGGTGAACACTCCAGATTGAATCCACCTGCCCAGGACACCTCCTGCACCTCTGCGGAAAAGATAAGCTCAGAAGACGCAGCGTCCCATGACACTGCCACACCTTCCACCAGCGCAGATACAGTCACCTCGGTGGGAATCCGATCTGCCTTAGAGTCTGGGTCACAAGCTGATGAAAGCCCTGCACGCCCGCCCGAGCAGTTGACTGAGGCTGAGACAGCCAAGGCCTCCAGTTGGAGGGCTGTGGGTGGCCAGGCCCATGCTGAGCCCCAGGTTATTGATAATAATCTGCTGTCAACAGCACAGGGCATGTTGGAGCTGCAGCAGCAGTCATTGCAAAAGGCCATGTGCAGCCTTGAGCGGACGATGGGGGAGTCCATGACAACTGCCATGTCCCAGGCATTTGAGGGCATGGCTTCATCCATGGAGAGGGTGGCGGCCTCTTGGAGAACCAGATTCCATTGATTCACGCTGATCTGCAAACCCTCGCCGTGGCCAAGAGATCCACGCAGCAGTAGCAAGGCGAGAGATGAACCAGGGACATGGAGACTGTCCCTGCCGCTGGTCCTTCCCGGAAGAGCAGAGGGGTTCATACGAGCCTGGGATGGAGGAGGCGAGACTGCACGTCATATCTGGGGACCGCCTCCGTCCCTCCACCGGTGAGTCAAGCTCCCAAGGCCACGATGTCTGAGGAGAGTTCTGCACTGACGCAGGATTCCCACAGCCAGCTGGGGCCCTCCAGACCAAAATCACCTACAGCCAAAGGGCACTCCGATCAGTAGCCTTTCTCCAGTCAAACTGCTCGTACAGAAGTGGCACTGCGAAGGAGCACCCGCAAAGGTTTCAAAAGACCACTGTGACACAAATGGATCTGCACAGGTGACACTACACTGTAAAGAGCTCAATCACTAAATGTTCTTCACCAACATGTGTGTCGTTTACTACATGAATGACGTATGCCAGCATGTGCCGATCGTGTCTCCTCCCATTACATCATTGACCTTTCGGAACTGCCAATGTATGGAATAACATCATTGTGAAGCTTTGGGAACCTTGGTTAATGAGGGATATTGTGGGCCTAGTCAAAAAGAAAAAGGAAGCATTCATAAGGGCAAGAAGGCTGGGAACAGACGAAGCCCTCAAGGAATATAAAGAAAGTCAGAAGGAACTTAAGCAAGGAGTCAGGAGGGCTAAGAGGGGTCATGAAAAGTCATTGGCAAACAGGATTAAGGAGAATCCCAAGGCTTTTTATGTTTAGTTTAGTTTAGAGATACAGCACTGAAACAGGCCCTTCGGCCCACCAGTCTGTGCCGACCATCAACCACCCATTTATACTAATGCTACACGAATCCCATATTCCTACCACATCCCCACCTGTCCCTATATTTCACTACCACCTACCTACACTAGGGGCAATTGCTAATTGCCAATTTACCGAGCAACCTGCAGGTCTTTGGCATGTGGGAGGAAACCAGAGCACCCGGACGAAACCCACGCAAACACAGGGAGAACTTGCAAACTCCACACAGGCAGTACCCGGAATTGAACCCGGGTCACTGGAGCTGTGAGGCTGTGTATATAAAGAGCAAGAGGGTAACCAGGGAAAGGGTTGACCCACTCAAGGACAGAGGAGGGAATCTCTGTGTGGAGCCAGAGGAAATGGGTGAGGTACTAAATGAGTACTTTGCATCAGTATTCACCAAAGAGAAGGACTTGGTGGATAATGAGTCTAGGGAAGGGACTGTAGATAGTCTGGGTCATGTCGTTATCAAAAAGGAGGAGGTGTTAGGTATCTTGCAAAGCATTAAGGTAGATAAGTCCTCAGGGCCTGATGGGAGCTACCCCAGAATACTGAGGGAGGCAAGGGAAGAAATTGCTGGGGCCTTGACAGAAATCTTTGTATCCTCATTGGCTACAGGTGAGGTCCCAGAGAACTGGAGAATAGCCAATGTCGTTCCTTTGTTTAAGAAGGGTAGCAAGGATAATCCAGGAAATTATAGGCCGGTGAGCCTTACGTCAGTGGTAGGGAAATTATTAGAGAGGATTCTTCGGGACAGGATTTACTCCCATTTGGAAACAAATGAACTTATTAGCGAGAGGCAGCATGGTTTTGTGAAGGGGAGGTCGTGTCTCACTAACTTGATCGAGTTTTTTGAGGAAGTGACGAAGATGATTGATGAAGGAAGGGCAGTGGATGTTATCTATATGGACTTCAGTAAAGCCTTTGACAAGGTCCCTCATGGCAGACTGGTAAAAAAGGTGAAGTCACACGGGATCAGAGGTGAGCTGGCAAGATGGATACTAAACTGACTTGGTCGTAGAAGACAGAGGGTAGCAGTGGAAGGGTGTTTTTCCGAATGGAGGGCTGTGACTAGTGGTGTTCCGCAGGGATCAGTGCTGGGACCTTTGCTGTTTGTATTATATATAAATGATTTGGAGGAAAATGTCGCTGGTCTGATTAGTAAGTTTGCGGATGACACAAAGTTTGGTGGAGTTGCGGATAGTGATGAGGATTGTCAGAGGATACAGCAGGTTATAGATCGGTTGGAGACTTGGGCAGAGAAATGGCAGATGGAGTTTAATCCGGACAAATGTGAGGTAATGCATTTTGGAAGCTTTAATACAGGTGGGAAGTATACAGTAAATGGCAGAACCCTTAGGAGTATTGACAGGCAGAGATATCTGGGCGTACAGGTCCACAGGTCACTGAAAGTGGCAACGCAGGTGGATAAGGTAGTCAGGAAGGCATACGACATGCTTGCCTTCATCAGTCGGGGCACAGTATAAAAATTGGTAAGTCATGCTGCAGCTGTACAGAACCTTAGTTAGGCCACACTTAGAATATTGCGTGCAATTCTGGTCGCCACACTAACAGAAGGACGTGGAGGCTTTGGAGAGGGTACAGAAGAAGTTTACCAGGATGTTGCCTGATCTGAAGTGCATTAGCTATGAGGAGAGGTTGGAAAAACTCGGATTGTTTTCATTGGAACAACGGAGGTGGAGGGGGGCGACATGATAGAGGTTTACAAAGTTATGAGCGGCATGGACAAAGTGGATAGTCAGAAACTTTTTCCCAGGGTGGAGGAGTCAGTTACTAGAGGCCATAAGTTTAAGGTGCGAGGGGCAAAGTTCAGAGGGGATGTGTGAGGCAAGTTTTTTACACAGAGGGTGGTGAGTGCCTGGAACTTGCTGACAGGGGAGGTGGTGGAAGCAGGTACGATAGCGACGTTTAAGAAGCATCTTGACAAATACATGAATAGGATGGGAATAGAGGGATACGGTCTCCAGAAGTGCACAAAGTTTTAGTTTAGACAGGCATCAGATCGGTGCAGGCTTGGAGGGCCAAATGGCCTGTTCCTGTGCTGTACTGTTCTTTGTTCTTTGTTTGTCCTGCCACTATTATTCATGTCCGTCTCCATGGATGTAGTAACATGGACAATGGCTCAGTCTGCTGCTGCCAGTAATGGTGGAGACAAAGATGTGCCAGATGCGGATTGCTGCACAACAGGCGAACGAGGATGGTGTGTGGTGTGTGGAGCACAAGATGCACCTCAGGGTCCAGAGAAGCGTTGATCAATAAGGCGTTGTTGTGCATCCCTTGCTCGCTGCTCGCCCTGCATTCACTGCCTGGATCCCCTCCATTCTACCATGCATCTTTCCTGCTGCCAGCCCTCTGCGTCCTCATCGTCTGAGGAGGAGTCTTGCTCACTTCTCTCCTCACCCTGCAAGGCCTTCCCTCTATTTAGTGCGTACTTGTGCAGAGCACAGTAAACAGCAACGATATGAGCTGTTATCTATCCAGGCAGCAGAAGCGCATTTTCAGCATGCCTATCACCTGCTCAATGGTGGCTCCTGTAGCTCCGTGGCTGGTGTTGTATCTCCCCTCTGCAGCAGTGATGGGGTTTCTCACTGGGGTCATGAACCCGGTATGCAAGGGGTAGCCCGTGTCTCCAAGAAGCCACCCTTCCACCTGAGCCAGTTCAGTGAACAGCAAGGGCACCTGGGACTAGCGCAGGATGATGATGTCATGCTAGCTGCCTGGAAAGTGGGCACAAATTTCCATAAACCGCTTATGGTGGTCACATACCAGATGCACATTGAGTGAGTGGAAGCCCTTTCAGTTGACGTAAGCAGATGATGGCCTGATGGGAGCCTTTATGGCCACATGGGTGCTGGCTATGACCCCTTGCACCTGTGGGAATCCTGCGATGGTGCCAAAACCAATGGCCCTCTTAGCCTGGCTCTCAGGGTCTGTCCTGAAGTGGAAGTAGTCAAAGGCCCTCCAGTACAGGGCATCGGTGACCTCCCTGATGCAGCAGTGCACTGTTGACCCCACATAGGTTGCCCTGAAATGATGCTAAGGTGTAGAGGTTAAGAGTCCCTGTCACTTTGAGGGCCACAGGCATAGGACGTCCACTGAAGCCCATGGGCTGCAGGTCCTCGTTCAGCAGGGTACAGAGAAGTGTCACCGCCTCTCTCAACATCCGCAGTCACCTCTGACACTAGCGCTCAGGCAGCTGCAGGTATGTCATCTGGGACCTGTAGATTCGCGGTGCACATGGCTCATCACGACAAGTGGCTCAATGAATACAGGGTGTACCATCCCCATCTCCAAGTTGCAATTAAACTCGGATCCTTCACTACTTCAAAGGCACCTAACAGGGCAAAGAACGATGTTGATTGGTACATCAGGTGCTCTCATGCATCAACTATGTGGCATTGCCCATCTTAGCTTCCACTAAGAGTGGCACAGCAAGACCACATTCAGATTGTAGCAGTTGCATCGATTGGCCTACCAGTCAGATTACCTTTAAGTGCCTACCATTAATGGCACGCACAAAGGGTTCCTGGAGTGACATTGTTCCTTTACTCACACAGATATTCAAGGGCTCAGAGTGCACCCCTTTGCGAAAGGAGGGTACGCCGGACCTCCCTTGATGCCTGCAGAGTTGTGCCCCCAGGAATACCATCCCCTCCTACTTCCTTCATGCCTGCAGAGTTGTGCCCCCAGTAATAGCATCCCCCACCCACCTCTGTGCACAAATGCAGAGTTGGGACCCGTCTCGCAACACTAACCTTCACAGGTTCCGTGCACTGCAACTTCTGTCTCGCTGGCTTTTATCCATCAGGAACGGGAAGGCATGTGAGAGATGCCCGTTCACCTGAATATTCAAAACTGTTTACGAAGTGGCAGCGGGATGTATAATGCAGCAAGGTAAGTAGCGCTTTGCATATTTAAATATGGCTCACGTTGCCGAGCAACAGGGGGGCCGCCATGACACTTCGCCACCAGCGGCAATATGGGGCCTGGCCTTCCTGGCGTCGGGGAGCGTGGCGAGCTTCTCCCAGAGGCATTTTCTCCACAACCCCTGGCACGGGGTGTTGGTAAAATCCAGCTCAATATTACAGAAAGCCTAAAGGAGTATCGAAAATTCAGGGGTGAAATTAAAAAGGAACTTAGGAAAGCAAAGAGAGGGCATGTAAAAACATTGCCAAGTAAAACCAAGGAAAAGCCAAAAATGTATTATAAATAAATAAGAAGTAAGAGGATAACTGAAGGAAGTGTGGGGTCAATTAGAGACCAAAAAGGTAACTTGTGTGTGGAGGCGGAAGACGTGGGCACATTTCTTAATGAATACTTTGTGTCTGTTTTTACAAAAGAGAGGAATGAAGCAGACATTGTAATTAAGGAGGAGGATTGCAAAATGTTGGATGGTATATATGTAGTGGGAGAAAAAACATTAAGTTTTTTAGCATCCTTGAAAGCGGATAAATCACCAGGCCTGGATGAAATGTATCCCAGGCTGTTAAGAGAAGCAATTGAAAAAATAACAGACTCTGTCTATTATTTTCCAATCTTCTCTGGCTAGAGGCATGGTGCCAGAGAACTGGAGGACTGCTAATATTGTATGGTTGTTTGAAAAGGGAGAAAGGGATGGACAGAGTAAATGCAAGCCAGTCAGCCTAACCTCAGTGGTGGGCAAATTATTGGAAGAAATTCTGAGGAACAGAATAATTTGTTACTTAGAAAGTTAATCAAGGACAGTCAGCATGGATTTATTAAGGCATGGTCATGCCTGTCTAACTTTGAATTTTTTGGCATGTTAACAAGGAGGGTTGATGAGAGTATCTTTGATGTAGTCTACATGAATTTTAGAAAGGCTTTTGACAAGATCCCACATAGGAACTAGGAACATAAGTGTAGGAGTAGGCCATTCAGTCTGTCGAGCCTGCTCCGCCTATCAATTAGATCATGGCTGATCATCTACATCAATGCCACTTTCCTGCGCTATCCCATATCCCTTGATGTAATTAGTATCTGGATAGCTAGCGATTTCTGTCTTGAACATGCTCAATGATTGAGCTTCCACAGCCCTATGGGATAGAGAATGTAGAGCCTTGGCAGCTGAAGGCAAGACCACCAATGGTGGTGTGATTAAAATCAGGGATTCTCAAGAGACCATAATTGGAAGAGCACAGATATTTCAGAGGATTGTGGAGCTGGAGCAGGTTATAGAGATAGGTAGGGGTGAGGCCGTGAAGGGATTTGAAAACAAGGATGACAAATTTTAAAATTGAGGCGTTGCTTAACTGGGAGCCAACATAGGTCAGTAAACACAGGGTTAATGGGTGACTAGGACTTGGTACAAGTCAGGACATGGGCAGCAGAGCTTTGGAGGTAGAATGTGGGAGGCAAGTCCAGAAGTAACAAAGGCATAGATGAGGGTTTCTGTAGCAGATGACCTGAGGCAGAGCGAAGTCAGGTGATGTTACAAAGGTGAAAATAGGTGGTCTGAGTGATGACACGGAATGAGGTCCAATGCTCATCCCTGGATCAAATATGACACCGAAGTTGCAATCAGACTGGTTCAGCCTCAGATCATTGCCAGTGAGAGGGATGGAGATGGTAGCTAGGGAATGGAGTTTGTGGCGGGAACTGAAGACAATGGCTTCAGTCCTCCCAATATGTAGTTTAAGGAAATTTCTGCTCATCTAGTACTGGATGTTGGACAAGCAGTCTGACAATTTAGAGACAGTGGAGGTGTTGAGAGAGGTGGTGATGAGGTAGAGCTGGGTGTTGTCAACATATATAGGGAAACTAACACTGTGCTATCGGATGATGTCGCCGAGGGGCAGCATACAGATAATGAATAGGAGGTGGCCAGAGGTAACAGTGCATGAATGGGAAGGGAAGCCATTTCTGGTGATTCTCTGATTATGATTAGATAGATAAGAACGCAACCAAGTTAGTGCAATTCCACTATTGGATGATGGTGGAGAGGCATTGGAGAAGGACAATGTGGTCAACCATGTCAAATGCTGCAGACAGGTCAAGAAGGACGAGGGGGGATAGTTTGCCATAGTCATTGTCACATAGGATGTCACCGTGACTTTGATAAATGCCATTTCAATACTGTGGCACCTGATTGGAGGGAACCAAACATGGAGTTCTGGAAAAGATAGGCACGGATTTGGGTGGCATCAACACATTCAAGGACTTTGGAAAAGAAAGGGAGGTTGGAGATGGGGCAGTAGATTGCAAGGACAGAGGGGTCAAAGGTTGTGTTTTTGAGGACCGGTATGATGACAGCAGATTTGAAGGAGAAAAGGGTAGTACCTGTGATGCACTTTTAGACATTTTACTACATTAAAGGTGCTATATAAATGGAAGTTGTTGTTGTGTGTATGACATCATCAATACACTTATGTAGGCTTCCATTATTCGATATTTATTGAAAATTTATAAATGTAAAGGTTTCCCAAGTGATGAGTGACACTGACAAGGGGATCATGGGTCTGCAAATCTTCATTTTCTGCCCATTTAATTCAATGGCCAGAAAATGAGGGGCTGAGGGCTCATCAATTCCCAATTAGAACTTCCAGCAAGGTTCACTCCGGATCCTGACTGAACCCTTGGCGAATCAGTCTTTCAACTCTTTAAGAGTATGTTATGATTTCACTGGAAAGGAATTCCCTCATGATATTGCTCCCCTGAGTGACAAAAAAAATTCTCACCTCCTGCTCCCATGTGCTTCAGAACTGTTCCCTCTTCTGGACCAACATGAAATTCTTCAAATTAGCCATTTTAATGGCTTCTCGTGCTGAGATTTTGGAAGACACAGGCACCTTCTATCTACCACAATTTAGGAGGGATGTCAAGACCTCAGAGAGGTGCAGAGGAGATTTACTATAATGGTACCAGGGATGAGGGACTTCAGTAATCTGAGAGACTGGAGAAGCTGGGATTGTTTTCCTTAGACTAGAGAAAGTTAAGGGGAGATTGAATAAAAATGTTTAAAATTTTGATTAGGTCTGCTGGAATAAATAGGGATAAACTGCAGCAAAAGAAGCTGAGTTGAGATGAGGAGTTTTTTTTTTTACTCAGTGAGTTGTTACAGTTTAAAATGCACTGCCTGGAAGGATGGTGGAAGAAGGGAAATAGGGAACTGGATAAATACTTGAAAAGGTAAAATTGCCAGGGTGAAGGGACAGAGGGGGACAGGTCGAATGGATAGCTCTTTTCAAAAAGCTGGCACAGGCATGATGGGCCGAATGACCTCCTCTGTGCTGTATGATTCTATGGCCCCCATCAATCTGAAAGCAGCAACATGATTGTGCACTGAATACAATGTAGCACACAGGCTTTTCTCCACTCCCCCTCCCCTCGCTGGCAAGGCTAGGGAGCACAATAGCAATTAATGTGCTGGTTTGAGTTGCACGCGAATGCATTTCAGACTCACATTCCCGATCAATTGATCTGTGAATGTGCCACAGACCCAGCTGCGTGAAGACTGTAAATGTGCAGTTTATTGTTCAAGAGAGCAAGATTCATTCCAGCGACTGTTCATGTAAAAATATAATACAATAAATTAATGAAAATAAATGTGTAGTGGGCCATCTAATTTGCCATTTAGGAAAAAAAATTATAAAGTGAGCATGGGATCTGACGCACTTATTGTGCAACTGTAAATTGGCACCTAAATTGGAATTGGATTTTCCTATATTAATACTGATAAAAGAGGACAGTTTGTTATCCTTGACTCATCCACATACAGCAGCATGGCATTAACCTGACAGAAGCGTGCATTATGTTTTTGAGATATAAAGGATGGCCAAATATTTAATGTGTTGATGAAGAGCCTTCAGAAATAACTGATTTTTTTTTTAGGCAATCATTTATCTTCTTTATTAAGAGGAGAAACTTCTTTACCCAGAGAGTGGTGAGAACGTGGAACTTGCTACCACAGGGAGTAGTTGAGACGAATAGTATTGATGCATTTAAGAGGAAGCTGGATATGCACATGAAAAAGAAAGGAATATGGTGTTAGGGTTGGATGAAGTAAAGTGGGAGGAGGCTCATGTGGAGCATAAAGACCAGCATAGACCAGCTGGACCGAATGGCCTATTTATGTGCTGTAAATTCTAAGTAATCTTTGAGGTGTTCTGTGCCTATTCTTACCTGGTTGGTTGAATGTTAAAGCCAATAGGGAGTCAGGGGGCAGGCCAGGCATGGGTGGGGCATCAAAACAAGTGGCAAACTGTCCTGACCCCAGCAACTTGAGTTCTGGGTAATTTTAGCACCCTCCACTTACCTGTATGCCCCTCGACACTGCCCATTCAACCCCCCCATCAATATTCTATATACATGCTAAACAACGGAAGCAGCTGCTATAGACAGAACCAAGAAATCCTATAACCAATGGATCAGATCAAAGCTCTGCAGTCCTGGTCATCTGTTCGTGCATGGTGGCGGACAATTAAATAGCTAATGGGAGGATGAGGCTCCACCAACATCCCCATTCTCAGTGCTGGCAGAGGTGAGAGTGAGCATGTGAGTGCAAAAGACAAGGCTGAAGTGTTTGCAACCGTCTTCAGCCAGAAGTGCCAGGTGGATGATTCAGCTTGGCTTCCTCCTGAGGTCCCCAGCATCAGAGTTGCCAGTTTACAACCAATTTGATTCACTTCATGTGACATCAAGAAATGGCTGAGTGCACTGGACAAAGCAAAGGCTATGGACTGTGAAGACATCCCAGTTGCAATACTGATGACTTGTGCTCCAGAACGAGCCATGATCCTAGCCAAGTTGTTCCAGTACAGCTACAACCCTGGCATCTACCCTACAATGTGGAAATTTGCCCAGGCATGTCCTATCCACAAAAAGCAGGACAAATCCATTCTGGCCAATTACTGCTCCATCAGTCTACTCTTGATCATCAGCAAAGTGATGGAAGGAATCATTGACAGTGCTATCAAGAGGCACTTACTCAGCAATAACCTGCTCATCGATGCTTAGTTTGGGTTCTGCCAAGACAATTCAGCTCCAGATCTCACTACAGCCTTGGTCCAAACATGAGAAAAAGAGCTGAATTCCAGTGATGAGGTGATAGTGACTGCTCTAACGGCAGTAGTTGACCGAGTGTGCCATCAAGGAGCCCTTGTAAAATTAAAGGCAATGGGAATCAGGGGACTAGCTCTCCACTGGTTGGGTTTATATCTAGCACAAAGATAGTTGTTGGAGGCCAATCCTTGTAGCACCAAGACATCATTGCTTGAGTTCCTCAGGTCAGTTTCTTAGGCTCAACCATCTTCAGCTGCTTCATCCTTGACCTTCCCTCCATTATAATAAGCTTGGATGTTTGCTGATGATTGCACAGTGCTCAGTACCATTCACAGCATATCAGGGCTTGAGCATAAAAATATAGGCTGACACTCCAGTGCAGCACTGAAGGAGCACTGAACTTGTCAGAGGTGTTATCTTTCGGATGAGACATTAAACTGAGGCACCATCTGCTTGCTTGTGTGTATGTAAAAGATCCCATGACACCATTTTGAGGAAGAGCAGGAAAGTTATCCCCGGTCTCCCGGTCAATATTTATACCTCAATCGACATCACAAAGAAAACGGATTATCTGTCCTTTATCACAATGCTGTTTCTGGGAGTTTGCTGTGCGCAAATTGTCTGCCGGGTTTCCTCCATTACAACTGCACTTCAAGAATACTTCATTGGCAGTAGTGTGCTTTGAGTCATCCAGTGGTTATAAAAAGTACTGTATAAATGCAAGCTTTTTTTATAATGAAGCAGCCCGTGAGCACATGCAGCAAGACCTGGACAACATTCAGGCTTATGCTGATAAGTGGCAAGTAACATTCACGCCACACAAGTGCCAGACAATGACCATCTCCAACAAAAGAGTATCACTGCCTCCTCTTGAAATCCTACCATCACTTAATCCCCACCATCAACATCCTGGGGTTGTCACCATTAACTAGAAACCTAACTGGACCAGCCACATAAATACTGTGGCGACAAGAAGAGATCAGTGCTTGTGTAGTCTGTAGCAAGTAACTCACCTCCTGGCTCCCCAAAGCCTGTCCAGGATCAACAAGACACAAGTCAGGAGTGTGATGGAATACTCCCCACTTGCCTGGATGAGTGCAAGTCCAAGAAACACTCAAGAAGCTCGCCACCATCCAAGACAGAGTACCTCACTTGACTGGCACCCCATTTACCACTTTAAAAATTCACTCCCTCTGCCACTGGTGCACAGTGTCTACCATCTACAAGATGTATTGCAGCGACTTGCCAAGGCTCCTTTGACAGCACCTTCCAAACCCACGACCTCTACCACCTGGAAGGATAAGTGCAGTACGCACATGGGAACATCGCCAACTGCAAGTTACCCTGCAAGTCTCGCACCATGCTGACTTGGAAATATATTTCCGCACCTCCACTGTCGCTGGGTCAAAATCCTGGAATTCCCACTCTAACAGCACTGTGGGTATACCTACACCACATGGACTGCTGCATTTCAAGAAGGCAGCTTCTCAAGGGCAATTAGGGACAGGCAGCAAATGCTGGCCTTGCCATTGACCTTTATATCCCATGAGCAAATAAGAACAATTCCATTGGAATGGAGAGGGGTTTCAAGAGGATCTCTTCACTGACAGAGGAAGTGTGGAGCCCAGGGCAGGACTGGCCTAAACCTTCCTTGTGGGGGTCAGAGGTGCCCTCCTACTCCTTCTGTGGGCCAGACAATAAAAATCAAAAGAAATTTTTCAAAAGTGCACGCTCTCTCAGCCTGTTCTGGCCCTGACTCATCTGCTATTGGGCTGATCTGGCAGAACAGACAAGGCCTCTTCCCCGCTCAGGAGCACCATTTAAAAAATAGAAACGGGCCCTGATAACATTTTGAAAACTGATCTAGATATTTAGCAAAGAACATCGCCAGTTTCTGTCAAAGTGTCCTTGCTGCCTGCTCAATAAAGCTGGTTAAAATCCAAGGAACTGGGAAAAGAACGGCACATGTAAGTCCCTTAGGAGATTGTAGTGGCCCATTCTGCCTAGTTTTTGCTGCGTGGGCTGAACTAAAATCATTCTCTTCAATCCCTGAGCTACAGCTGCTCTACGTAACTTCTCCCCTTCCCAACTGTGCCTATCGGTTTGCATATGCACCCAGTTTATTGCGTTGAAAATACGAGACCCTCTCCCTTTCCCATCTTTCAGATGAGTTGTTAAACCAAGGCCTGTCTGTCTTCTCGGGAAAGATGCTGCAGCACTATTCCAAAGATGAGCAGCGGACTTCTCCTCGGCGTCCCGGTTGATATTCGTCCCTCAACCACATCAGTAAAAACTGATTTTTTTGTTCATTTATCTCATTGTTTTTTGTGGGAGCTTGCTGTTCACAAATTGGATGTTGCATTTCTTACATCGCAACAGTGACTATATTTCAAAGTACTTCATTAGCTGGAAAGTGCTTTGGGACATACTGAGATCATGAAGTGAGCTGTATAAATACCAGTCTTTCTTTCTTTGTGTTCAGGGAAAGGATGAGCAGCTCATGAGCATTCATTATCAATGCAGCATTGCTCCTGGAAGGTTATTTTCTCAACACATTTCATTCCCCTTTTCAATTTAAATACCCAATGGGATGAAAGGCCGGTTGGAGAAAAGGTCAGTGAATTCAAAGCAACCTTTCCCTCTCCTAGTGAATCAAATGACAGTCAATATAGTGAAATAAAAAAATGAACAAATACTAACAGTATCAGATCCAATGCAGGACGATTGACATGGAACAGCAGAGACTGCAGTTAGACAGTGAAAATATAGAGAGCAGAGAGTGAAAAATGGGTAGCTGTCTGTCTGAAATCTCCTTCAGTAAAGTCTACAGATCTATCACTGGCTCGACATCCTTTTCAACTCATCAGTTTAACTCTCCAGGGGAGCTGTGATCTTTTAGAAATCTCCAGTTCTGGTCTTCATTTGACAGTAATTATTTAACATGTGAATAACCTTTGATTTGAATTTCTGTCTAGCCAGCTTTGGCAATAGTATCTTCCGGTCATCCAGAAAAGCATCAATAAAAGGTGCAACAACAGGTTTCAGGTAGAGTTGCCAACCCTCCAGAATTATCATGGAGTCTCCAGAAATTGCAGCTTAATCTCAAGGGCACTGCTGCAAGCAACCTGGGAGAAAAATGATCGGAGTCTGTTGGACTGAAACATCAAATCAGGTAACGTCGAGTCTGTTCGCTTTCCACTTGGTGTGGGGATGTGATGCACGCGAGGTTGGATGTGCCAGGTGTCCAATGGCACAAGCATGGAAGGAGAGGTCATGTGATAAAACCCTTCAGGAATATGATCGACCAAAATTGGCAACTTCTAAAAGGTCAATTTTAAACAGTGTTTGCACTTTAAAACTAATGCGCTCTGGTGCGAGAAGAACAACTGCACTGTTTGATAAATAAAGCCTGTTTATGTTATTTAGATAAAGTGACACTGAAAGTGCTATGGGATGGAGAGATTTCCACCTCTGGACATGCTTTTTGTTCCGCTAAGCTGGGTTTGGGCTGATAAAGTGTCAGATATTCCAGCTTCCTCGATTTTTCACCTGCCCTTGCTTTAGCTTTTGATAAATGAGTGCAGACTCCCACTCATTTCAGCAGAGAAGTGAAGGAGCCCTCAACACTGAGTGAGCACTGTGTACACCTGCTTTCTAACACAGCGCTTTGTGATTGGGTCTTTGTCATGTCAGTGTTTAGTCATTCCGTCACTGAGGTGCATGAAAAACGTAGCAGTAAGCAAAACAATACAGTACTTGTACATTTGTGTTTCTCGCAGGATTCGATGTGTCTGTAGACAGAAGTTTTATTTGTCTTCCAGCTTATATCTGGCAGTTTTTGTGTCACTTTAATTAGGGACAATCGCACTGGCCTTGATTCAGTTCAACAATCTGCTTTAATCTAAATCAGACTCGAGCTCCGATCTGAAACTGTGATATTGGTCTGCACTCCAAAATAAAGGGTAGGACCAACAAGTCCAGGGAACCCTGGATGTCAAGGGATATGGAGGATTGGATCAGGAAAAAAGGAGGCTTCTGGCAGATCCCAAGTGCTGAAAACAGCGGAGGCACTAGAGGAGTATAGAAAGTGTAGGATGGTACTTCAGAAAGTAATTAGGAGACTGAGGAGGGGTCATGAAAAAACACTGGCGGGCAAGATAAAGGAAAATCCCAAGGCGTTTTATAAGTATATTAAGGGTAAGAGGATAACCAGGGCAAGAGTAGGGCCCATTAGAGACCAACATGGCAATCTTTATGTGGAGCTGGAGGACATAGGTGAGGTTTTAACTGATTACTTTTCATCGGGGTTCACTATGGAGAAGGACGATGTAGGTGTAGAGATCAGGGAAGGGGATTGTGATATACTTGAACATATTAACATTGAAAGAGGGAGGAAATAATGGCTGTTTTAGCAGGCTTAAAAGTGGATAAATCCCCAGGCCCAGATGAGATGTATCCAGGCTGTTATGTGAGGCAAGGGAGGAGATAGCAGGGGCTCTGACACAAATATTCAAATCCTCTCTGGCCACTGGAGAGGTACCAGAGGATTGGAGGACAGCAAATGTGGTACCATTATTCAAGAAGGGTAGCAGGGATAAATCAGGAATTACAGGCCAGTGAGTCTAACATCAGTGTTTGGGAATATATTGGAAAAAATTCTGAGGGACAGGATTAATCTCCACATGGAGAGGCAGGGATTAATCAGGGATAGTCAGCATGGCTTTGTCAAGGGGAGATCGTGTCGAACTAACTTGATTGAATTTTTCAAGGATGAGGGTAAAGCAGTAGATGTAGTATGCATGGATTTCAGTAAGATTTTTGATAAGGTCCCGCATGGGAGATTGGTTATGAAGGTAAGAGCCTATGGGATCCAGGGCAATTTGGCAAATTGGATCCAAAATTGGCTTAGTGGCAGGAGGCAGAGGGTAATGGTCGAGGGGTGTTTTTGCGATTGGAAGCCTGTGACCAGTGGTGTACCACAGGGATCAGTGCTGGGACCCTTGCTGTTTGTAGTACACATTAATGATTTAGACGTGAATATAGGAGGTATGATCAGTAAGTACGCAGATGACATGAAAATTGGTGGGGTAAATAGTGAGGAGGAAATCCTGAGATTACAGGGAGATATGGATGGGCTGGTAAGATGGGCGGAGTAGTGGCAAATGGAATTTAATCCTGAGAAGTGTGAGGTAATGCATTTTGGGAGAACTAACAAGGCAAGGGAATATACAATGGATAGTAGGACCCTAGGAAGTACAGAAAGCCAGGAGGACCTTGGTGTACTTGTCCATAGATCACTGAAGGCAGCAGCACAGGTAGATAAGGTGGTTAGGAAGGCATATGGGATAGTTGCCTTTATCAGCCGAGGCATAGAATATAGAGCAGGGAGGTTATGATGGAGCTGTATAAAACACTGGCTAGGCCAAAACTGGAGTACTATGTACAGTTCTGGGCACCACACTATAGGAAGGATGTGATTGCACTGGAGAGGGTGCAGAGGAGATTCACCAGGATGTTGCCTGGGCTGGAGCATTTCAGCTATGAAGACAGACTGTATAGACTGGGGTTGTTTTCCTTGGAGCAGAGAAGGCTGAGGGGGGACATGATTGAGGTGTACAAAATTATGAGGGGCATTGATAGGTTAGATAGGAAGAAACTTTTTCCCTTAGTGCAGGGGTCAAGAACCAGGGGCATCGAGTTAGGGTAAGGGGCAGGAGGTTTAGGGGGGATTTGAGGAAGCATTTTATCACCCAGAGGGTGGTTGGAATCTTGAACGCACTGTCTGAAGGGGTGGTAGAGGCAGCAACCCTCACAACATTTAAGAAGTATTTAGATGAAGTACCATAGCATACAAGGCTACGGGCCAAGTGCTAGAAAATGGGATTAGAATAGTTAGGTGCTGTAAGGCCGGCACAGACATGATGGGCTGAAGCGCCTGTTTCTATGCTGTATAACTCTATGTCTCTATTAAGAGGCAGTTGGTGAAAAGTTACCTCAGCACCAATCAAACAGGGTGTAAATGAGGCACCCAATCCAATCCGATCCTGAAACTTTCTAGCCTGGGGAGGGTTAGGCTAACGTTAATACAGACTTACAAATGCTTTTTCATAAAATAGAAAACCTCACTTCAATTCAAAGTGGTCTGGCTGATAGAACCATCCTTCCACCAGGTCTGCTTCAGAGAAGACCATTCTCGGTAATTCATTGCTAATTTTTTACTATCTCCATAACCTCCTCCAACCCTACAATCCTCCAATTCTGGCCTCTTGAACATCCCCGATTTCCATCACCTGAACGTTGGCAGCTATGCCTAAAAATGCTAAGACCCTAAGCTCTGGAATTACATCCCTAAACCTCTCCCCTCTCTGCACCTATCTCTCTCCTCCGTTAAAATGCTCCATAAAATCTACCTCTTTGACCAAGCTGTTGGTCAGCTGTTTGAATATCCCCTTATGCAGGTTAGCGTCAAATTTTGTTTGATAATGATCTTTTGAAGTGCCTTGGGACGTTTTACTTTGTTAAAGGTGCGATATAAATGTAAGTTGTTGTTGGTGTTGTTTACCTTGACAATATGGATGACCAATTGCCTCTGTAGATGAACTTTCCTGTTGATTTGGGTAAAAGCAGTCACAGCTTCAGGAGGAGTGAACCTAAAAAGATTTCATGGTCACACCCCCATCTGGGATACTGCATTTAGTTTCAGGCACCACACCTCAGGAAGGATATATTGGCCTTGGAAGGGGGGGGGGGGGGGGGGCAGCACAGTCACCAGAATGATACTGACGCGAAGGGTTAAATTATGAGGACATGTTGCATTGACTAGGCTTGTATTACCTTGAGCATAGAAGACTAAGGGATGATCTAATTTAGCTGTTTGAGATGATTAAAGGGTTTGATTTGTTAGATAAAGAGAAACTATTTCCTCTGCTAGAGGGAGTCCAGAACAAGGGGGCATAACCTGAAAATTAGAGCTAAGCCACTGAGGGTGATGTCAGGAAGCATTTCTTCACACAAGGGGTAATGGAAATCTGGAACTCTTTGTCCAAATTTCAATTGATAGATTTTTTAAGCGAGGGTGTTAAGGTTTATGGAACAAAGATGGTGGAGTTAAGGTACAGATCAGACGTGGTCTAATTGAACAGCGGAACAGGCTTGAGGGTTTGAATGGTCTACTTGTGTTTCTATATTCTCATGTTCTGATGTGCGTCTTTCTGGAAAGCAATAGCTGCTTACATAAATAAGGCCATCCCAGCAGTTGTTGCTAAGGAAGTCCTCAATGGGCCTTAAAGCTTTAATTGAGGCATTGACTATTACTACTGATGTGTATGGGGGCTCGATGCCCAACAGTACCTCAGAGGCCTAGACAGTGAATGTGGACAAGGAATTCTCCCACATGGGGCTTACATCTCAATCCTGAGTCTGTTCTTTCAATATCTGAACACATGCATTATCCAGCAGGGTCATGATAGAGATTTGGAGCATAAGGGTTGAAAGGGCCGGTGGGGGTGGGGGTGGGGGTGGGGGTGGGGGGGGGGGGGGCGCTTTTGCCATACCATCTCCCAATTGAGGCTCTTAAGTGGCCAATTATTGGCAACTTAAGGGCCTTCTCCTGCTGCCGCTATTTTATTATCAGCAGTGGGTAGGCACTTTGTCAGCTGTGGAGGCTGCCCAGCAATACCAGGCGGCTTCCTTGCAGACTGGAGTGGTGGCCCTCCTATTGGGCATCCTGTGCCCCACGGAGGATCCCCCGGTAGCTCCTGCCACCTCTGCTTGTGCACCTCCCACCACCATCCTGATTGATCCTCACCTCCCTTGCCAAGGACCGGCCAATTGTCCCCGGCGAGTCCCAAAACCCCACTTACCTTTTCTTGGTGCTGACATCCACGATCCTCCTGAAGTTGGGTGCAGTCCCAACAGTGGCCATCGCTCCCAATGGCGCTGCTGGGACTGAGGAGCTGGCGGCCCCCTGATTAGTCGGCAGCTCCTGGAGGCAGGACTTCTTGCCTTAAAGGGCCGGAAGTCCAACCCTAGGCCAATTAAGGGCCTGGGCCACGTAAAAGCTCTGCTTGGCTCCCAGGCCTGGTGGAAGAGCGCTCACCCCTGACATTTAAGCTGGTGGGTGGGGTCTCTGCCCTGACATAAAATGCTGGCCTATGTTCCAGAAACTGTGTAAGTAATGCAGCATCTATGAGGCAGACTCATAGAATGATACAGCACAGAATGAGATCATTCAGTCCATCATGAATATTACTGTCCTCCAGATAGATTTTTAAACAGGTTTTAGCCAGATTATATCAACCCGAATACTATAAGGGTCTGGGCATCTTTCCTCAAAAATGTACCTCCCCACCGAAGAGTCTACAGAGACGGGTTCTCAAGTTTTCGATGCAGAAGATTATATGAGGCAATATAATTTCTAAATTATATAAACGTTTATTAAAGAACCAAACATGCAATTCGCATTTGGTGGGAAAGTCAATCGCATTGTTAGTACTTTTGGGAAAAGAAAGTATAATCTTATTCCGAGTAGATAATCCAATTTTTAAGTCTAATTACTGTTACAGTAAAATATTTAAGATATCCATCAACATTTGAAGTAACGGTTCCCTTAAATCCCCGAGTAGAAAGCTACAGAGTTTAGCAAGATACCTCTATCCCAATTAAGGGGGGATGTATCATTGCCGCGTCCCAAGAGCTGTACCTTTACTGTGAGAAACACTGGAGCAAGTCCAACAAATCCAAAGATCCACTGTGTGATTCCAATATTTATACTGTTTCTATGCTGCATAACTTTTTTTTATGTATGGGGGTGTTACCTCTTTGCAAGTCGGTCCATTCCCCTTTATTTCCAAATAAGGTGGTATAACTGTTAATTTCTAGTTAAGATCAACCTTCTTTAATTACTTAGAAAAGCTGAGCCGGCAGGAAGCTATGAGCACAAATGCTGGTTAACATCCTTAAAGCCAGCAGGATGCTGGATGTTGCAAATTGTGATCAGTTTCCTTGTCACCCAACTGTGTTTCAAGATTATAACTCAGTTTCCCAGATTCAGCTGACAGTGATTTAGGTCCATCTGTATTAAATCATGTTATTAATTGTTACAGTGTAGTAGCTTACAATGATTATTTATAAAATTTTCATTATAAGTCCCTTACTGAACAAAGAACAAAGAACAAAGAAAATTACAGCACAGGAACAGGCCCTTCGGCCCTCCAAGCCTGCGCCGATCCAGATCCTCTATCTAAACATGTCGCCTATTTTCTCAGGGTCTGTATCTCTTTACTTCCTGCCCATTCATGTATCTGTCTAGATACATCTTAAAAGACGCTATCGTGCCCGCGTCTACCACCTCCGCTGGCAACGCGTTCCAGGCACCCACCACCCTCTGCGTAAAGAATTTTCCACGCATATCCCCCCTAAACTTTTCCCCTTTCACTTCGAACTCGTGTCCCCAAGTAATTGAATCCCCCACTCTGGGAAAAAGTTTCTTGCTATCCACCCTGTCTATACCTCTCATGATTTTGTACACCTCAATCAGGTCCCCCCTCAACCTCCGCCTTTCTAATGAAAATAATCCTAATCTACTCAACCTCTCTTCATAGCTAGCGCCCTCCATACCAGGCAACATCCTGGTGAACCTCCTCTGCACCCTCTCCAAAGCATCTACATCCTTTTGGTAACGTGGTGACCAGAACTGCACGCAGTATTCCAAATGTGGCCGAACCAAAGTCCTATACAACTGTAACATGAGCTGCCAACTCTTGTACTCAATACCCCGTCCGATGAAGGAAAGCATGCCGTATGCCTTCTTGACCACTCTATTGACCTGCGTTGCCACCTTCAGGGAACAATGGACCTGAACACCCAAATCTCTCTGTACATCAATTTTCCCCAGGACTTTTCCATTTACTGTATAGTTCACTCTTGAATTGGATCTTCCAAAATGCATCACCTCACATTTGCCTTGATTGAACTCCATCTGCCATTTCTCTGCCCAACTCTCCAATCTATCTATATTCTGCTGTATTCTCTGACAGTCCCCTTCACTATCTGCTACTCCACCAATCTTAGTGTCATCTGCAAACTTGCTAATCAGACCACCTATACTTTCCTCCAAATCATTTATGTATATCACAAACAACAGTGGTCCCAGCACAGATCCCTGTGGAACACCACTGGTCACACGTCTCCATTTTGAGAAACTTCCTTCCACTGCTACTCTCTGTCTCCTGTTGCCCAGCCAGTTCTTTATCCATCTAGCTAGTACACCTTGGACCCCATGCGCCTTCACTTTCTCCATCAGCCTACCATGGGGAACCTTATCAAACACCTTACTGAAGTCCATATATATGACATCTACAGCTCTTCCCTCATCAATCAACTTTGTCACTTCCTCAAAGAATTCTATTAAGTTGGTAAGACATGACCTTCCCTGCACAAAACCATGTTGCCTATCACTGATAAGCCCATTTTCTTCCAAATGGGAATAGATCCTATCCCTCAGTATCTTCTCCAGCAGCTTCCCTACCACTGACGTCAGGCTCACCGGTCTATAATTACCTGGATTATCCCTTCTACCCTTCTTAAACAAGGGGACAACATGAGCAATTCTCCAGTCCTCCGGGACCTCACCCGTGTTTAAGGATGCTGCAAAGATATCTGTTAAGGCCCCAGCTATTTCCTCTCTCGCTTCCCACAGTAACCTGGGATAGATCCCATCCGGACCTGGGGACTTGTCCACCTTAATGCCTTTTAGAATACCCAACACTTCCTCCCTCCTTATGCCGACTTGACCTAGAGTAATCAAACATCTGTTCCTAACCTCAATATCCGTCATGTCTCTCTCCTCGGTGAATACCGATGCAAAATACTCGTTTAGAATCTCACCCATTTTCTCTGACTCCATGCATAACTTTCCTCCTTTGTCCTTGAGTGGGCCAATCCTTTCTCTAGTTACCCTCTTGCTCCTTATATATGAATAAAAGGCTTTGGGATTTTCCGTAACCCTGATAGCTAAAGATATTTCATGACCCCTTTTAGCCCTCTTAATTCCTCGTTTCAGATTGGTCCTACATTCCCAATATTCTTTCAAAGCTTCGTCTTTCTTCAGCCGCCTAGACCTTATGTATGCTTCCTTTTTCCTCTTAGCTAGTCTCACAATTTCACCTGTCATCCATGGTTCCCTAATCTTGCCATTTCTATCCCTCATTTTCACAGGAACATGTCTCTCCTGCACGCTAATCAACCTCTCTTTAAAAGCCTCCCACATATCACATGTGGATTTACCTTCAAACAGCTGCTCCCAATCTACATTCCCCAGCTCCTGCCGAATTTTGGTATAGTTGGCCTTCCCCCAATTTAGCACTCTTCCTTTAGGACCACTCTCGTCTTTGTCCATGAGTATTTTAAAGCTTACGGAATTGTGATCACTATTCCCAAAGTAGTCCCCTACTGAAACTTCAACCACCTGGCCTGGCTCATTCCCTAACACCAGGTCCAGTATGGCCCCTTCCTGAGTTGGACTATTTACATACTGCTCTAGAAAACCCTCCTGGATGCTCCTTACAAATTCTGCTCCATCTGGACCTCTAACACTAAGTGAATCCCAATCAATGTTGGGAAAATTAAAATCTCCTATCACCACCACCCTGTTGCTCCTACATCTTTCCATAATCTGTTTACATATTTGTACCTCTATCTCACGCTCGCTGTTGGGAGGCCTGTAGTACAGCCCCAACATTGTTACCGCACCCTTCCTATTTCTGAGTTCTGCCCATATTGCCTCACTGCTCGAGTCCTCCATCATGCCCTCCTTCAGCACAGCTGTGATATCCTCTTTGACCAGTAATGCAACTCCTCCACCCCTTTTACCTCACTCTCTATCCCGCCTGAAGCATCGATATCCTGGGATATTTAGTTGCCAATCGTGCCCTTCCCTCAACCAAGTCTCAGTAATAGCAATAACATCATACTCCCAGGTACTAATCCAAGCCCTAAGTTCATCTGCCTTACCTACTACACTTCTTGCATTAAAACAAATGCACCTCAGACCACCAGTCCCTTGGCGTTCATCATCTGCTCCCTGCCTACTCTTCCCCTTAGTCACGCTGACTTCATTATCTAGTTCCTTACAGGCTTTAGTTACTACCTCCTTACTGTCCACTGACCTCCTCATTTGGTTCCCATCCCCCTGCCACATTAGTTTAAACCCTCCCCAACAGCGTTAGCAAAAGCACCCCTAAGGACATTGGTTCCAGTCCGGCCCAGGTGTAGACCGTCCAATTTGTAATAGTCCCACCTCCCCCAGAACCGGTCCCAATGTCCCAAAAATCTGAACCCCTCCTTCCTGCACCATCTCTCAAGCCACACATTCATCCTGACTATTCTTTCATTTCTATTCTGACTATCACGTGGCACTGGTAGCAATCCTGAGATTACTACCTCTGAGGTCCTACTTTTTAACTTGGCTCCTAACTCCCTAAATTCTGCTTGTAGGACCTCATCCCGTTTTTTACCTATATCATTGGTGCCTATGTGCACAATGACAACTGGCTGTTCACCCTCCCCCTTCAGAATGTTCTGCAGCCGATCTGAGACATCCCTGACCCGTGCACCTGGGAGGCAACATACCATTCGGGAGTCTCGTTTTCGACCACAGAACTGCCTATCTACTCCCCTTACAATCGAATCCCCTATGACTATAGCCCTTCCACTCTTTTTCCCACTCTTCTGAACAGCAGAGCCAGCCATGGTGCCATGAACCTGGCTACTGCTGCCTTCCCCTGGTGAGCCATCTCCCTCAACAGTATCCAAAACGGTATACTTGTTTTGGAGGGAGATGACCACAGGGGACTCCTGCGCTGCCTTCCTGCTCTTTCTCTGCCTGATGATATCCATGACTTTTAGGAGCGAGTTCTGTTTTCAGAAACTGCCTTTGTGTTATTGGATGAGGCAAATATGCTGCAGGATGTTACATGTCCTTGACCACAGAGGAATGTTACAGGTATGCCAATGAACTTTTGTTTTAACCTCTCAGGTAGGTGCACCCTTCTTTTAATTTTTAATCCCGAATTCATAGGAAAATATAACTCCTTCTTATGGTCAGATTACTTCACAAAACAGCAGTAGAGGGTAGTTATGGATATGAAGGAAATATATGATTTCGAAGTTGAAAGTATTAGTACATACTGTCGCTGAGGAAGGACGGATTTTGGTGCACAAAATGTAACTATCCTAATACAGAAATTAAGGACATACATCATAGAATGATGAATCATACAGTACAGAAAGCCATTCAATCCACTGTGCCTGTGCCAGCTCTTTGAAAGCGCTATCCAATTACTCCCACACTTTCCCCTGCTCTTTCCCTAAAGCCCAACAATTTTTCCCTGATATGAAGAACAACTTGCAGCACTTCTGTTCTTATTTTTAAAGGTCGTGCCTCTTCCCAGGAGAAATCATTTAACTGGATGCTTTTTTATTTCTACCATGTAGAAGTTAAGGAAGAATATTATTGTCTTTGGCCTGTGCCTCCACTTTGAATAATGAGGGAGCAACTGAGACAATATTTGCTTGTTTTTTTTTAAAACAATAAAAGCCAATGCATTAAGCTGAGTCACTTCAGAGCTGAAAATTCATTACCATCTCACTCATAATACCATGTAACCAGTGCTAGTGTGGACAATGGTGTCTCTCTCTTTCACCAACCCAGTGATAGGACATAGGGTTTAATTTTTCAACCTCTATAGTCAGACCATGTTTAGCTGTCAAACCAGAGAATTAAAATTGACAGGGAAGAATTCTCCCTGCTCTCATTAATAATCAAAGAAGGTGGGAGGGAGGAGGGGCCAATTTGACTATTAATGATTTTTTTTGTTCTTCTACAAAAATAAGTTGAATCTAAAAGGCTGTGTAACTCAAAGAGTGTCATATTAATTATTCTCTTCAACTGTTTGGCAGAATGAGCAATCCTACTTCATAAAGTGTGTTGCTTCAGTATAACAGTCCACAGTGCCAAGAGCAGGCTTCCTATCCATCCATTGATCAATGCAAATGCTCAAGATCAGCCAGAGCTGTAACATCTATTTCAGAGATCCTGGCCCTGCATTTCTGCTGAGGGATCTCCTGTATCCTCAGCAGGATTCCGGTCAAAACGCTCAAATCCCTTTTGGCTCTGAAGTCTGATTTCTGCAGAGTGTTGATCTGGTAGAGTTGCGTTATAGCCTAAGCAAGCTATGTGAAGAAAATGACCTTAGGCCGATTTTAAAAGTGCCTGCTTTTGCCTTTATCCGGTAATTGGCATTGTGTTATCCATGATTTTAGGGAGAACCTGCGATTTCCCAATGTGCTAGTCAGTGGGCAACAGTGCTTACTTGCAAACTCCCATTCGTAAGAACTTGGATCAAATTGTCTTCAAGTGATGAACCTTCACCCTGAATGTGAGCTCAGGACTCAGTTCCTGTTTACACTCCTTCTCCAATTCATCCAGATTTTCTGAAAACAGTGGGACATTTCCCTCAGGGTTTCTCCTGATCAGCTGCAGCAACTTTGCCGCACGTTTAAGCTGCATATCGGATTTCCCTCAAAGTTACAGCTACCAATCAGGAGAACATCTGAAGAACTTTCCAGCAAAAGCTTATAACAAGCCATTTTTATCTTCTGTGTTTTGAAACGGGAGCAAGATTTGTAGTAGTGGTAACAATAAACGAGCAGCCCATCACCATTGATACCACTCTTGATCACCCATTTTTTAATATTAAGGGCCTGGAATGTGCTCCGAGATGCACTGGCGAGAACATGGCAGAATAGTCATTCCTCCGGTGAGCTCCAAACATCCAGCAGAAAGCTGGAAAAGCCCTATGTAAATTCAGGGCCATTCACTTTAAAAACCTGCGGAAGATATCATCGACGCATCTTCTACAAACAAAGACTTTTGATGTGAAATATTCAAGGAGCCTGTTCAGTTGAATAAAGGAGCTTGAAGAGGCTGTTTCGAAGTCGAGTGGATATTCCTTCAGGGTAGTTACTGATGGCCAGACAAGCATCAATAATGAAAGCAACGTTCTGAGGTGATATAAAAAGCCTCCAGTGTGTTCAAAGACCATTTCTCTGTGGTACATCTAGTACCCATTAGTGTTCTAAGATTTATTATATTAATAATGCTGACTAGGTTACAACCCAGTGAGGTGAACTTATGTCTTTCTGATTGGTTTGGGCTATTCACAGAGACTGTTTAGAGAGAGCAATTCCTTTAGCTGATTCTGGAGATGATTATTTCACAAACATGAGGGAAGAGGAAGAAAATTCAAATAGACTTTTGTAAAACTGGTAGAAAGAGGTTGTAATCCAGCAAACACTCGCCTTCTACCCCTGTGTTAATGCCTTGCATTCACTTGCCTCTTGCTTGTTCCCATCCTCGTTGATGATGTGTCAGCAAAACTAGAGAGAGCTGCAAGCTGTAGATCTTAGAAAACCTGCAAGCCATGAGTTTGGAATTTGACCAACAAGGAAAATCTTTTTAAAGCACTGCTGGTAGTTTCTGTGAAGCCACTTTCCTAAAAGCAGCCGAGCACTCTGTGATTGACTGCCATTAGAAAATCAGCATTAGGCTCGTAACTCTGTCTTGCAAAAGACAGTTCATCTGTGTCATGCTCGGTTGATAACACTCTCACCTTTAAATCAGAAGATCATGAGTTCAAATTGCACTCTAGCGACTGAGCCTATAATATAGATAGTCTATAATATAGATACACTGCCGCCAGACCTGCTGAGTATTTCCAGCATTTTCTGTTAATATTTCAGATTTACAGCGTCTGCAATATTTTGCTTTTGTATCAGTGCTTGGTCCTCAGCCCTCTATCTCAATGATTAGATTTAGGGGACCAAGTGTAATGTATCCAAGTTTGCTGATGATACAAAGGTATGTGGGAAAGTAAGCTGTGAGGAGGATGCAAATGTACTGCAAAGAGATATAGCCTGTGATCTCATTGAAAGAGATAAAATTCTTAAAGGGCTTGACAGGGTGGATGCTGAGAGGATATTTCCTCTTGGCTGGCTAATCTAGAACTCAGTCTCAGAGTAAGGGAACTGAGAACAGAAAGTGCCGGAAATACTCAGCAGGTCTGGCAGCATCTGTATCGAGAGAAACAGAGTTAATGTTTCAGGTCTGTGACTCTTCATCAGAACAGGCAAAGGTTGGAAATGTAACAGTCTTTGAGCAAGTGAAAGGGGGGAGTGAAAGGGGGGAGGGGGGGAAGAAAAAAAGAGGGAAGATCTGTGATAGGATGGAGGGGGGAGAGATTAAATGCAGATGTCATGGAACAGAATGCAAATAGAGTGCTAAATAGTTGAAGTGAAAGACAAAGCATGAGTTCAGAGAGAGTGCTAATGGCAGAATAATGAACAGCTCTCTCCGAAAGCAAAAACATGAAAAACAAGTTTAAGACTATCACATGGTTAAAAAATGGTTTACTTAGCAACGGACACAGTTTTATCCCCTTCGCCCCCACTTCAATGAATTTCGTGCTCAGTATGATGTTGAGCTCTTCTGCTGCCTTCGCCTGCGGGCTCACTTCTTTGGCCAGAAGTCCTCCCCCAGACCAGCGGACATATTCACCCACCTCCAGTACTCTCCCGCCTCCTGGACCCCTCCCTCTGGCCTGTTATCTACTCGATCTTTTCATTGAGAATTGTTGGCATGACATCTGCCATCTTAATTTCTCTGCTCCTGTCGCTCGCTTAAGCCTGTCTCCTTCTGAACTTGCTGCACTCCGTTCTCTCAGATCCAACCCCAACATTGTGATCAAACCTGCTGACAAGGGTGATACTGTTGCTGTCTGGCATACTGACCTCTACCTTGCAGAAGCTGAGCACCAACTCTCTGACATTTCTTCCTACCTCCCCCTGGACCATGACCCCACTACTGAATATCAAGCCACTGACCTCATCTCCTCTGGAGATCTTCCCTCTACAGCTTCCAACCTCATAGTCCCACAATCCTAAACACCCCGCTTCTACCTCCTTTCCAAAATCCACAAACAGGACGGTTCTGGTAGACCCACCATTTCAGCCTGTTCCTTAACCATTGAACTTAATTCTTCCAGTCTTGATTCTACTTTTTCTTCCCTTGCCCAGTCTCTTCCCACCTTAACCGCCTTCTCTTCACTATGGACATCCAATCTCTCTACACCTCCACCCCCCACCAGAATGGTCTTAGGGCTCTCCGCTTCTTCCTTGAACAGAGGCCCAACCAGTCCCCATCCACCACCACACTTCTCCGCCTGGCTGAACTTGTTCACACTTTGAACATCTTCTCCTTCAACTCCACTCACTTCCTTCAAGTAAAAGGTATTGCTTTGCGTACCCGCATGTGTCCTAGTTATGCCTCTCTTTTTGTGGGGGGTATGTCGAATATTCCTTGTTCCAGTCCTACTCAGGCCCCCCCTTCCCCAATGCTTTTTCTGGCACATTGATGACTGTGTCGGTGCCGCTTCCTGCTCTCACCCCGAACTGGAAAACTTGTTTCAAGTTTCCATCTTTCTCTCACCTTCACATAGTCCATCTCTGACACTTCCCTTCCCTTCTTCCCCGACTTCTCAGTCTCCATCTCTGGGATAGACTGTCCATTAGTATTTATTATAAGTCCACTGACTCCCACAGCTACCTTGACTATATTTCCTCAGACCCTGCCTCCTGTAAGGATTCCATTCTCCCAGTTTCTTCATCTCTGATGCATCTGCTCTGATGATGCAACCTTCCACAACAGCGCTTCTAATTTGTCTTCCCTTTTCCTCAACCGAGGATTCCCACACACTGGTTGACAGGGCCCTTGACTGTGTCCTACCCATTTCCCACACTTCTGCCCTCATCCCATTCCCTCCCAGGACCACGACAGGCTCCCCTTGTCCTCACTTTCCACCCCACCAGCCTCTACATCCAAAGGATCATCCTCCGCCATTTTTGCCACCTCCAGCCTGATGCCACCACCAAACATATCTTCCGCTCCCCTTCCCCGTCAGCATTCCAAAGAGACCGTTCCCTCTGTGACACCCTGGTCCACTCCTCCATCACCCCTGACACCTCGTCCCCTTCCCACCGCACCTTCCCATGCAAATGCAGGAGGTGTAATACTTGCCCTTTTACCTCCTCTCTCCTCACCATCCAAGGCCCTATACACTCCTTTCAGGTGAAGCGCGATTTACTTGTACTTCTTTCAATTTAGTACACTGTATTCGCTGCTCACAATGCGGTCGCCTCAAATTGGGGAGACCAAATGCAGATTGAGTGACTGCTTTGCAGAACACTGAACTTCTGGTTGCTTGCCATTATAATTCACCACCCTGCTCTCATGCCCACATTTCTGTCCTCGGCCTGTTGCAGAGTTTCAGTGAAGCTCAATGTAAGCTCGAGGAGCAGCACCCCATCTTCCGATTAGGCAGTTTACAGCCTTCTGGACTCAATATTGAGTTCAATAATTTCAGACTATGAACCCCATTACTTTTTATATTCTTTATTTATTTATATATATTGTTATGACTGAGGCAGGAGTAATGCACTGTCAATTCAGTCCCATTACTCCACAGGTCACAGCGTATTATTAAAGTTTCCCACCTATCAGCAATTAGCCAAATTAAACACTTTATTAACCCCCAGACTAAAACACACCAAACCAGGAATCTTTAAACAACAACAAATTAACTATTTATTTTAAACAAAATCTTAAACATTACTGATGTAAATCTATGTCTGAAAAGACTTTATCGCTTCTTATTCCTCCTAACCCTCATGCACACACACATACATTCAAAAACCAATGGTTAACTGGTTCTAAAATGATGTTTTAAATTAGAGCTGTTTCTTAGGAATGATAAAACAACTGGGCTGTAAATCTTGGTGGGTTATGTTCTCGGTTTGGTGAGGTGTCCCAGAGTCAAATAGTCAGATGCCACTCGAGGTCTCCAGGTGAGTTTGATGAACAGTCTATAATGGATAGGCATTCAAGCACTTCGGCTGCTGCAGGTGTCACACAGATCTTTCAACAAGGAATATAACAACAGGTCTATTTAGATTTTGAATGAGCAGTCTAAAAGTAGAAACTTTACTGAGTTCCCAGCAGTCCCAGAAACAGAAAATCACTCCTGAGGCAGAGACTTCTTAGAGACAGGAGTAAAAAGGAATTTGCTACCTCCAACAATGCAAATCTTTCCTTTCCAGGGTTTTGTTCCTCTTTGGGTGACACACAGCCTATAGGCCAATGTAGATTTTCTGCTGAGAGAGAGAATTCCTTCCTTCCTTCAAGGAGCATGCTTTGTTGTTCTGCCACTTTCAAACCAGTTCTAGCCAGTCTTTATACACAGTAAAACTGATACAATATGGGATGTGATTTCTCTCTCTTGCCGTTGCCTAGAAAACAGGCTTGCAGCTCGCACACACTGTTCCCAGAGGGACAAACAACTCTCAGTATTAAAGGCACACAAACCCCTTTAGTTTTTAAACAAAAAAAGACTTCCATGACTTATATATATATATATATATATATATATATAAAAAATTAATAATTAAGAAAGGGAACTATATATATATAGTTCCCTTTCTTAATTATTAATTTTTTTTACCATATGCTAGCCTTAAACTTGTTTTTCATGTTTTGGCACTCTCTCTGGACTCATGCTTTGTCTTTCACTTCAACTATTTAGCACTCTATTTGCATTCTGTTCCATGACATCTGGCTGTTACATTTCTAACCTTTGCCAGTTCTGATGAAGAGTCACAGACGTGAAGCATTAACTCTGTTTATCTCGATACAGATGCTGCCAGACCTGTTGAGTATTTCCGGCACTTTCTGATCTTATTTCAAAGTTCCAGCATCAGCAGTATTTTGCTCTTATCTCAGAATAAGGGGTTTAGGATTGAGATTGGGAGACATTTCTTCACTCAAAGGGTTGTGAATCTTTGGAATACTCTACCCCAGAGGGCCGCAGCTGGGGTATTAAGGGAATCAAGGGATATTTGGATAGTGCGGGAAGGTGGAGTTGAAATAGAAGATCAACCATAATCTTATTGTATGGCTGAGCAGGCTTGAAGAGTCAATGGTCTACCCCTGCTCCTATTTGTTATGTTTGTGTCCTGGTTGTTATTTATCCCTCAACCAACATCTCTAAAAACAGGTTATCTGGTCATCTATCACATTACAAATTTGTACACAGCAAAGTCCTACAATTAGTAATGAGAAGCTTTTTATCTTGTCTGATGCATCATAAATGAGATGCATGGAGGTCAGGTAGTTGAAGATCTCAAAAAGGTTTATTAACAGCTAACAAGTATATACAGTGCAGAGCTAACTATTTACATGACTTGCCTCTTGCTGTTACAGTTACAGAGTAAGTCCAGCATGTAGTCACATGACTACATCCTGATACTCAGCTCATTAGCATACTAAGATCTTAAAGGTGTATCACTCTTAAAGTAATTGCCCTTCTTTCCAAAGAAAAGTCTCGGATGCTAAAAGCAAAAACACATGAAATTAGATAACATCAAAATTATTTATACATGGATAGAGATTATGAGCTTTACAAGTCTAGAGACTCAAAAGTCCATATATCATCTCAGTGGTTTGACAACTCTTGCTCGGGGAGTTTGCGTCTCATCTGTTCTTTCAAAACTTCTTTCTGAAGTTTCTCCCTCTGCATGCAGAGGGCTCTGCCTTCATCCTGCTAACATACTCTGTTGCTTTTCTCAAGATGGTCACATTTGAAGCCTTGTCATTCTTGAAAAGTTCCGGCATCTCATCTCGAAGAACCAACAAACAATGTTTCAACTCATTCCTCCTCTGCCTCTTCAGGATATTGTGTGTCCTTCGCCTCTCCTCATCCTCCACGTCTGAAAGCTTGGGGTTCAAGATTGAGGACTTGTTGGGGGAGGAGTACTTGATCTCACGGAGGTACCAGTCCATTCTGGCTCGTTGTGGTGCTGGCTGTTCTCTAGAGAGCAAAATGACAGCATGGCATTTTTGTGCTGTTATTCGGTTTCCAAACTACACCATTTGATGCTGATCAGAGTTTGCAAGTAGGTTCCGGTCCTTGCAGATTTCCCTTTGGCAATGCTCTCGTGGATAGTTGTGATGTTTTGGTCTTTACACACTGGTAGTCCTGCCACTCCTGGTCCGCTCATGTCTACTCGGCATAATGTTTGTGGTTGTCATGCCGACTTGCCATAGCTGCATTGCATTGTTAATATGCTATTGCAAGGGATGGGTGAGCCATTGTATGCAGATAACTTGGCAGTTGTTGGTTGTATCACTGATTTCCAGTGACTCCGGTACATATCTTTGAGTATTCAGACTAGTAGGATATTTGTATGAGAGCCGGTGTCAATCTTGACCTGGAGTGTATGCTTGCCAGCTTTCTTTGAGCACGTGATGTTAATAGTGCAAAAGCTTTAAGTTGTTGGACTTCATCAATGTGATGTGTCAGATTCACAATGTGGAATGCCTGTTCATGTTCTGTCTGTGAACTACTTCTCTCTGAGTCTTGTCTCAGGTCTGCTTTGCTGTGAACCCCGTGTATCAGCTTGTGATTATACAGGTCTCTGGTGCTTTCTTTGCTGCTGTTGCCGTGTTGCTGCGCCTGTCTTCTGTAAGCTCGTGTCCTACTGTGGCTTCTGGCTGTGTCTTTTGAACCAGATTTCCTCATTGGTGGGCCCAGTGTCCTTTTGCACTGCACAGGTCTTGAAATGCAGGGCAATTTCACTGTGAGTGGTACAGACCGCACTTGCCACACAGCTTGATTGCTCTTTTTGAGCTGGTTATCGTGATGATACTGTTGGTTGCACCTAGTGTTCGCAGATGCTTTTGTCCAGCTACAATGACTTTGTATTTCCTGCCATCTTTAAGCAGTGCATCAATGCTGTGACCTTCCTTTTTCCCTAAAAGGTCTTTCTGAAATGCTTCAATGGATGTTGATACAATCATCAACTCCATTATTCGGTCTGACAGCTCAACTTCTGAAAAATCGCACTCATTGCCCTTACTATGGCATCGACTGGCGAACTGGTCTATTAATTCCTGTGGCTGTTGCCAATAGGACAATAATTCTAAGCGGTGAATTCTAAAATTCACTCTTAATCTGAGTTGATCTTCCAGTAATTTCCATATCTTTGCGGGATCTTTCTGGTTCTCTTCAGATATGTCTGAGGTATTGATTCTGTGTAATCTCTCATTTCCAATTGCTATCATTATTTTTACAACCTTTTTTCTGGTTCTACAATTACTTGGTCTGTAAAGCATAATTGCATTCTTTGTTGGAACAGTTTGAACTTGGATAGGCTATCCAAAGCTTTCCAGTTCATGCTGGAAAAATTGGTAGCCATCTTTCTGCTGTTCTTTTGCTTTAAATTTGCTTTAAGACCTGGTTATCTGACTCTGTACTGTCTTCCCTTTAAAACAAAACTCTTTAGACTGGCTGATTTGATTGACAGGAACAGCTTGTCTTTTTATCTAGCTTCCAGCACTTTGACTGTCTGTTTATAGCATTTTGCAATAGGTATTACAAGTGATTTTCTTTTTGCTAGGGTCTGTATATATAGCAGTTCAATAGGCAATTCTTCATGCTTGAGTGGTTTTGTGAGGTTTCTTAAACTCAGGCTGAGTGAGTGAAAGTTCTTCATGCTGGAACGGTTTAATGGGTTTCTTTTTATAGCTCTCGCTGCAAGCTGTGAGAATGGAGGATTCCCATGCTTTTTGCTGTAGGGCGCCTCCTGTAATGGCACGGACCTGAACAGCCTAGAGGAGCCTTTGAAAGCAATCGATCAGCCTGAGTTAGGGATTGGGTTTTTCCTGTTTCTTTTTTGCCATAGAGTTTTTTTTAAATAAAATCAGTTTCTTAGGCACTTCAGAGCTTTTTTTTTAACTGGGGTTCCTCTACTGATGGCAGACTGACTCACCCGATCACAGTGATTGATTTGCAGCCTGTTGTTCAGTGCTGTGTCTTCTACAGCTTGAGGTACATGTTTTCTTCTTTCTCTGTTTGGGCCACTTAAAAAAAAACTTTCTTTTAGCTGTAGGTAGTTTTTAAAGCTGTTTTCCTGTGATCTTCAATCTTGGATTCTGTTTGCTCACCATAGCTGCCACCATGTAATGAGGAGCTTTTTATGTTGTCTGATGCAACATAAATGATATGCATGGAGTTCAGGCAGTTGAAGATCTCAAACAGGTTTATGTATAGCTAACAGGAATATACAGTGCAGAGCTATCTATTTACATGACTTGCCTCTTGATGTTACAGTTATAGAGTGAGACTGGCATGTAGTCACATGACTGAATCCTGGTACTCAGCTTATTAGCATACTAAGATCTTAAAATTACATTACTCTTAAAGGCAATCACACAACAAATTATTGGCCATGTTTCCGACATCACATCAGTACTTCAAAAACATTAAATTGGCTGTAAAGCACTTTGGAATGTCCTGAGGTTGTGAATTACATAATGTTAATGTAAGTCTTGCCTTGTATAATTTCAAAGGGGGAAATTGTGTGCCTTATGAATTGGGCAAGTTCTAAGTTGAGGATCGGTTTATTCAATTTCTTTAAGCCTTTGCGCCCAACACTTGTGTAAGGGATTGGAATATCTACCCTATAACTTCTACATATTAAATGAAATAGAATGACGTATTCAGATGCAGGAAAGAAAAAGCGAGACAATTCAGGGATTTATGGATGTGAGAGAGGAAATGTTATCCTAGTAATACATTAACAGCCCATTGACAGGTTGTAATGATTTCGAAACTGGTGTTCCTGGTGCATGAAACATAACAGGCAGGATACGTGTGCATTCCCTGGGGGTAAAACCATATATCAACAAAACGGCAATTTTCAATGTGCAGGGTCGTTATGAAGTGGCACTTGTGGGTTAATGAGGTTTGCTAATCTCAACCAAGTGTAACTTTGGTATTCATTAACTATTTAATAAAACACCAGAAGAGTTTTATGGCCTCAGTAGTATCCTTGGTGCCTTGTCACCTGGGAAAAAAAGCACAACAGAATAGAAGGAAAGATGACTGATGTACATTTGACAGCAGAGCTGGGTTTGCCATTGATTTGTCACCTGCTTCTGGGCAACCTTGGGGCCTTAACTTCAGTAAAGTGCTACGGTGAGGCTTACTGCCATAAATCTACCAATAACAAAATCAAAAATAAATGCGCCATTTCCCTTCAACAGTCACTGAGAGCTTGCCCCAATGGGGCCAAGTAGGGGTGAAGCTTCCTGCTCAATTTCCCCCAACCTCCACTCCAAACTCAAGCCAAGATAAAAGTTCCACTCTATAAGTAATGATCTGAGCAGTGCAGTAGTATCCCTGAGGCCCATACTGCATTGAGGAGGACTCTTTTGTTTGTGGGAATTGAAGGTTTATCCTGCTTTACCTGCAGATAATTTTAGCCATTTGGTGCTCTGTCAACACTATTCCTTTTCTGGTTAGACCTGCAGGAAGTACATTTGTGGATTAGGAGTACTGAATATTGGAAATCCCTTTATTCCTAACATTACAGAAAGGAGAAGGATATGGAGCAAACTAGATTAGAGTAATTGCATTACCATATCATTTCTGGGTGTCCCGACCAATTAGCGTGAACAGACATGATACATAATCACCTGATGTGATTTCAACTCCAGTAGATAAAGGGACACTCCAAATATGCAATGTGATGGAGTTCGGAATTGGGTGCACAACAGAAGTAAGTGGCAGAATAAGTCCAGACTTTCAAAGGCTGCACCTTGTTTTAGTGATGTCTCACTGGATGCAATGCTGGGGCTGTAAGGGCCCACAAAGCGATTCGGCTCCCCACTGATTGGAGGAGGAAGCCTGACAGTGGAATAATGAAGGTGTGGCTGGAGGTAGCAGAGGATGTCAGCAGCAGGAGTCTGGTGCCACACTCATGGATTCAATGCCAAAAGCGGTTTAATGACCTAAACAAGGCAGGAAAATTGAGTACACTGGCATGTTCACCAACATTCTGAGGTGTGCATCACCCATGTCTCTTACTCTAACTTCTCAAGCCTACTCCAGCACATCACTCCACACACCAACTTACCTTGCAGGTACATCCATCCCTCTCTGTTTCACATCCCCATCTATCCATCCACCCTCATCTTTACGCAATGTCCTGCCTCTCCCTCATTGTCACCCTCAACAAATGCTCTCCATATATCCAACACATTCCATTATTCACATTCATAGGTTTCTTCTTTTCCTCCTTACAGGAGAAGACAGTACAGAACACCAAGGAGAGGCCGAGCACTGGAGGTGGCCCTTCAACCATCTCACAGCTGACAGCTGCAGAGCAGGAGACAGTGGAGTCTTGGTGTGCTTGGCTCTCAGAGATGGTGCCCTGCTAGCTACCTAGTAACAGGATCAAACATCAGACAACCACATGGCATACAACACTTATTCATGTTTACTTGATGTCAACAGCAAGTGAAATATGATCATGTTCATAATGATTACTGAAAACATTCTTACATGACAGTTCTAATTCATGTCTTTAATCTCCCTCAGGATCTTCAGGTATCCCACAGGAGATGGTCCAGGATCACCTGCTCATGCTTGAGACAGCCTCCTCCGATCTCTCTGCAAGGGTGCACTGTGCAACTGGAACACCTACCAGTACATCGCACGTTCTTTGCTGCTGCTCCAGCAGCATCATCGATGAAGTTCACAAGACTCTCCAAGCTCTGCTAAGCTGGATGTAGATGTTGTACTTTGTCAATGATCAGGAGACTGCTGGAGCAGCAGTAAAGAATGTGCGACATACTGTCTGGAGCTCCAGCTGCACTGTGTAGGCTTGCAGACAGATGGAGGGAGTCTGTCTCAAACATGAGCAGCACCATGTCACAGGCCTTTGTGATGATGCCTTTGTCTTAGGAAAGCGTGGCCACCTACAGGGAGCATCAAACACAGCAATCACAGGAGTGCAAGCAGGCCTTCACCAATGGCTTACATACTCTGAATGCCACTTTAAATAGGAAGACTGATACCCCAGACTTGGCCATTCATCACCCCACTGATCCGTAGCAAAGTGTTCTTCAGCTCATTGGTAGTAGGGAAGTACAGGTGGACCATGAGAGCGATGATGGTGAAAGGGGACATAGAAGTGGGAATTTGGCTCAAAGTGCTTTCACTTTTCACCCATTTCCCTCCCCCCCTCCCCACCGATGCCCTCAATCAGAGCCCCACATGCTGCTTTGTCTCTCGATGGCTGAGACTGCCCCTGCACAGGTGCAGCTGGAACAGTCTTTGGCGGGGCCCTCACAGGCTCCAAACCCCAAAGAACAATGGCCAAGAGCATCTCAGCAGTTAGATCAGGGATCAGAGCAGCCTTCCTCTACCTCTGCTGAATCCACAGGGGTTGCACCACATAGAAGAGCTAGGAAGAGGAAATGTAAAGATTTGTAGTTGCAGAAGGATGTGTGTTTCACAATGTTAGATTGTTAAGTTTTTGTTGTCTATCTGAAACACGTAAATATTATTTATTTTCACCACTTTCCTGTCGTGCCCAGTCTTGGTTGCTGGCTGGCAAAAGTGTTTTCAGTTGGGTTTGTTAACAAGAGGTGGGGCACAGAGGGTGGACACAGAGGCTACAGAGAGGGGGGAGTACAGAGAGGGGGGAGGATACACACAGGGAGGGGGAAACACAGAGAGGAGCGGACTCAGAGAGAAGAAAGGGGACAGAGGGAGACACACATACAGAGAGAGGAAGAGAGAGAGAGATTCAGAGACAGAGAGAGAGAGAGACACGGAGGGAGAGAGAGGGAGACACACTGAGAGCGACAGAGAGGGAGAGACAAAGATAAAGAGAGACAGAGAGAGAAAGAGACAGAGTGAGACAGACATGGAGAGAGGGAGAGACAGACGCAGAGAGGGGAGAGAGAGCGCAATTAAGCTCACTCTTGACAGATGGACATCTATTGGGAATACTCTGCATCACTACATCAAGTGTGCAGGCAGACATTGACTGCTTGTGCAATCATCAACAATGCCAGGTACCTCACTAAATAGGAAGAAATCAAATTGTGCTTTGATGGTATTGGATTGGCTATACACTTATACACAGATTAATTGCCCCCATGTTCATGACTCTCAATTTTGTCCAATGTCCATAGTACAACATATTGGTGCCTACTCCTGGTTCAGCCATGTGGGGGAAGCTTCTCCTCTGCCTGTAGACCTTGTGTGGCAGGCTTAGTCTCCTGTGAGCTGCATCACTTGGCTGATCTCCTCCCTGTTGTGGAGCTGCAGGACTGTGAAATGCTGGTGCTGCTCCTGCTGGTTGTCATCTTGGGCCTCATCTCAAAAGTAACATAAGCTGATCTGATAGATCAGAGCTCCAAAGCGCAGATCTGACGTACAAACCTCCAAAGTGTGGATGACACCTTCAAAATTGTAAAAGTAACCTCTCAGCAAATGTACTGCGAACAACTCCTTTCATGCAAGCAGGTAAGAAAGCTGTGAGTATTGAGTATTCATTGCCAGATTTCCTTGGCATGGCTTCATCTCCCTCAATTTCTGCTGTGCATTCACCGCGCTTTCACTGGTAAGTTTCAGGAAGCCCCGGAAACCCATGGATGCAAAGTTAAATACAAAAGCCAGATTAATATTGCATTAATTGATCAGTTTAACATACCGAAATTGACAATCCGACTCTGCCGAGGGGGATGGGTGCTCACAGCCTAATGTGATGGAGTTAAATGTGGAGGTCGGTGGACTTGGGCCTGCTTCCTGACGCACTCACATTTTCCCAGGATTCAACCAAACCCATACTCTCCCCCATGTTACAATTCCTTGCATTGACTTCACTGGAGAATAAAGTTGGATTATGTACAAAACGAGTGCCTGGTCTGAATCCACCATTTTTCTGCCAAGTAAGTAAGACACATCAAGATGCAGGCCTATGAAGAAAGAGAAGTGGCAGTGGGACGAATTGAATGGTTCATTTACAGAACCAGCACAGGAACAATGGGCCAAATGGCCACCTTCTGTGCTGTATGATTCTATGAAGAACAAATTAAGAAAGGTTTAAATGAACCCAATTAGTACAGATTGAGGAGTGAGCCTGAAATCTTTCGAGTCCCTGCTCGGTCATTAATAGAGCTCGGTTATTTGTTTCTGTTTTGTGCAGTAATGTATTTGGCAAAGCTTCACTGTGACAATAAAGCTGTTGATATTGGCAGCTGTTTCCTGAGAGCTCATGATTTTAAAAGTTCAATGGGAACTCTAGTAGGCAGCACAGTTAATGAGTTCATATTTCAATTTCAGTTCTCCTTTTACCTTGTGGCATAGATTACTTTGTTTCATAAAACAGATTTATCTGCTCATTATCACATTGCTGTTTGTGGGATCTTGCTGTGTGAAAATTGCCTGCCGTGTTTCCCACATCGCAGCAGTGGTTACACTCCAAAAGTACTTCATTGGTTGTAAAGCGCTTTGAGACGTCCTGTGGTTGTCAAAGGGACGAGAAAAATTCAGGTCTCTCTTTCTTTAGTTTTCCCACTGCAGCAACAATGGTCACTTAATCATTTCAACGGCTGATCATCAGCACGATAATTGGAAAAATCTGTGTAATATGTTTAAGCTGCCAGGTTGTCATATAATCCCAGCAGGTTTGCGGATGTCCTTCAAGGAAGAAAACTTGCCCCCTCTCCCACCTGGTGAGGCCTACATGTGACTCCAGTCCAACAAAGAACAAAGAACAGTACAGCACAGGAACAGGCCATTCGGCCCCCCAAGCCTGCGCCGATCTTGATGCCTGTCTAAACTAAAACCTTCTGCACTTCCGGGGATCGTATCCCTCGATTCCCATCCTATTTATGCATTTGTCAAGATGCCTCTTAACCGTCGCTATCATACCTGCTTCCACCACCTCCCCCAACAGCACGTTCCAGGCACTCACCACCCTCTGTGTAAAGAACTTGCCTCGCACATCCCCTCTAAACTTTACCCCTCACACCTTAAACCTGTGTCCCCTAGCAACTGACTCTTCCACCCTGGGAAAAAGCTTCTGACTATCCATTTTGCCCATGCCACTCATAACTTTGTTAACCTCTATCAGGTCGCCCCCTCCATCTCCGTCATTCCAGTGAAAACAATCCGAGTTTATCCAACCTCTCCTCATAGCTAATACCCTCCAGACCAGGCATCATCCTGGTAAACCTCTTCTGTACCCTCTCCAAAACCTCCACGTCCTTCTGGTAGTGTGGCGACTAGAATTGTACACAATATTCCAAGTGTGGCCGAACTAAGTTTCTGTTCAGCTGCAGGATGACTTGCCAATTTTTATACTCTATGCCCTGACCGATGAAGGCAAGCATGCCGTATACCTTCTTGACTACCTTATCTACCTGCGTTGCCACTTTCAGTGATCTGTGGACCTATACGCCCAGATCTGTCTGCCTATCAATACTCCTAAGGGTTCTGCCATTTACTGCATACTTTCCACCTGTATTAGACCTTCCAAAATGCATTACCTCACATTTGTCTGGATTAAACTCCATCTGCCATTTCTCCACCCAAGTCTCCAACTGATCTATATCCTGCTGTATCCTCTGACAATCCTCATAAATATCCACAACTCCACCAACCTTTGTGTCATCCGCAAACTTAATAACCAGACCAGCTACACTTTTCTCCAAATCGCTTATACATATTAAAAACAGCAAAGGTCCCAGCACTGATCCCTGCGAAACAACACTAGTCACATCCCTCCATTCAGAAAAGCACCCTTCTACTGCTACCCTCTGTCTTCTAAGACCGAGCCAGTTCTGTACCCATCCTGCCAGCTTACCTCTGATCCCGTGTGACTTCACCTTTTGTACCAGTCTGCCATGAGGGACCTTGTCAAAGGCTTTACTGAAGTCCATGTAGACAACATCCACTGCCCTTCCTTCATCAATCACCTTCGTCACTTCCTCAAAAAACTCGATCAAGTTAGTGAGATACGACCTCCCCTTCACAAAACCATGCTGCCTCTCATTAATAAATCTATTTGTTTCCAAATGGGAGTAAATCCTGTCCCGAAGAATCCTCTCCAATAATTTCCCTACCACTGACGTAAGGCTCACTGGCCTGTAATTTCCTGAATTATCCTTGCTAACTTTCTTAAACAAAGGAACAACATTGGCTATTCTCCAGTCCTCTGGGACCTCACCTGTAGCCAATAAGGATACAAATATTTTTGTCGAGACCCCAGCAATTTCTTCCCTTGCCTCCCTCAGTATTCTGGGGTAGATCCCATCAGGCCCTGGGGACATATCTACCTTAATCTTTTTCAAGATGCCCAACACCTCCTTTTTGATATCGACATGACCGAGACTATCTCCATTCCCTTGCCTGGACTCATCATCCACCAAGTCCTTCTCTTTGGTGAATACCGATGCAAAGTACTCATTTAGTACCTCGCCCATTTCCTCTGGCTCCACACATAGATTCCCTCCTCTGTCCTTGAGTGGGCCAACCCTTTCCCTGGCTACCCTCTTGCTCCTTATATACGTATAAAAAGCCTTGGGATTCTCCTTAATCCTGTTTGCCAATGGCTTTTCATGACCCCTTTTAGCTCTCCTGACTCCTTGCTTAAGTTCCTTCCTACTTTCTTTATATTCCTCAAGGGCTTCGTCTGTTCCCAGCCTTCTGGCCCTTATGAATGCTTCCTTTTTCTTTTTGACTAGGCTCACAATATCCCTCGTTATCCAAGGTTCCCGAAACCTGCCAAACTTATCCTTCATCCTCACAGGAACATGCCAGTCCTGGATTCGAATCAACTGATGTTTGAAAGACTCCCACATGTCAGATGTTGATTTACCCTCAAACAGCCGCCCCTAATCTAAATTCTTCAGTTCCTGCCTAATTTTGTTATAATTAGTCTTCCCCCAATTTAGCACCTTCAGCCGAGGACTACTCTTATCCTTATCCACAAGTACCTTAAAACTTCCGGAATTATGGTCACTGTTCCCGAAATGCGCCCCTACTGAAACTTCGAACACCTGGCCAGGCTCATTCCCCAGTACCAGGTTCAGTACGGCCCCTGCCCTAGTTGGACTATCTACATATTGTTTCAAGAAGCCTTTCTGGATGCTCCTTACAAATTCTGCCCCATCCAAGCCCCTAGCACTAAGTGAGTCCCAGTCAATATAGGGGAAGTTAAAATCACCCACCACAACAACCCTGTTGCTTTTACATCTTTCCAAAATCTGTCTACATATCTGCTTCTCTATCTCCCGCTGGCTGTTGGGAGGCCTGTAGTAAACCCCCAACATTGTGACTGCACCTTTCCTATTCCGGAGCTCTACACATATTGCCCGCTGCATGATCCCTCTGAGGAGTCCTCCTGCAGTACAGCTGTGATATTCTCCTTAACCAGTAATGCAACTCCCCCACCCCTTTTACACCCCCCTCTATCCCACTTGAAGCATCTAAATCCCGGAACGTTTAGCTGCCAATCCTGTCCTTCCGTCAACCAAGTCTCTGTAATAGCAACAACATCATAGTTCCAAGTACTAATCCAAGCTCTAAGTTCATCTGCCTTACCCATTTTACTTCTCGCATTGAAACAAATGCACTTCAGACCACCAGTCCCGCTGTATTCAGCAACATCTCCCTGCCTGCTCTTCCTCTCAGTCTTACTGGCCTTATTGGCTAGTTCCCCCTCAGTTATTTCACCTGCTGTCCTACTGCTCTGGTTCCCACCCTCCTGCCACACTAGTTTAAACCCTCCCGAGTGACGCTACATTATGAGGGTGACTGTTCGGGTTAGATGTTGATTTTGTGTGATAACGGGTAATAATAAATCAGCAGCCTAATTCACATCTATTGACTTTAATGCAAACAAAAATCAGGAGAGATGTGAAACGGGCTGCTATTCACGATCACTCATTTTACACAATCACTCAAAGTCAAAATGTACCCCTTCATATCTTCAGAATATCTAGGGATGAGCATTAAATACTGTCTTGCAAGTATTACTTGTAAATTGAAAAATAATTGGCTGTCAAGTGAGACATTTTATGCTTAAGCTCCTGTGAGATATTTCACTTTGATTCACACATGTCTAAAGATAATATTTTCAAAAATTTATAATTCCCTTTCTGTGCAATGAATAAATAAGGAGCCACATTGAGGTGCACTGGTCCTACTCTCCACTACCCTGATCCTTCTCTGTTGTAGTCACGGTATGACAGCCACTGCTGACTTTTTTTTTCAGTTCCGAAGCACACAGACCCGACAGACTGTTGTCCTGAAATTCACTAGGTACAGTGACATATGATGGTAATGGAGCCTTAATAAAGTTTCTCTGGTTCCAGTCTTATCTGCAGTTCTCTGTATATAGCTCTGATTTCTGCCAACACGAGGGATGTCAGTTCTGGGAAATGAAACAGTTTTTGCCATTTTGGACACCCAAGGGGGTGAAAATCAACTCTGGCGGTGACATAGAATGGGCAGTTATGGATGGGCTGCTCATTATACATCCTTTATATTGACTTAACTGAAAGGAGGATTGAACAGGGCAGGGTGTCTAATGGGCACTTGATCCACTAGCATACATCTTGCAACCCTGGCATAGTTGCATTTTATGCCCTCAATCTCAGCTTCCAGTTTTCCAAATCAAGTATAGCACTGTCTGGCAGATAACCCCCTACACTAAATCAGAATATTAGGATAAATCTTCAAATTTTATATTCCCAGTACAAATCTCATCAGCAGGGACCATCAGGAAATTGTACTTATTAGCAAGTGTCAGATTTGGAAAGCTTTAAGATTTTACAGATTTGTTATTCAACCAATCCAATGAACCCTCTGAGGATCACAAGTCTGAGCTCCAGTGTCAGCTCCCATTCACTCATCTCTCTGTCCTTGATTGGACCATAGATGGAGTGTAGCAAGCTAAAGTGGTGGGAGAAAAGAGCTAATCGTATTACGTAAGACATACCTCTGCTCAGATGCCCACTGGCTGCTAACACGTCATCCAATCACTGAAATAATTGCAATGGAAAGAGAAATGGGGCAACAAGCAACACATTTCTTTTACACTGTACCTTGGTTACAGTTAATGCATACAAAATGTAATTCATTATTTGGTAAATCAAATTTTCTAAATTAGATGGATTGATAGAATCATTTAATGATCATCAGATCCCCAAAATCCTCAAGTTCCAGCTTCTGTTCTCCATTTGCTTCCTCAGAATACATCTGTACCATGTTAGTTTTAGCAGTGATACTGGAGATATATCAATATCACTGAAAAATTAATCCAAATATTACAAACTCTTTCACAAAAAATGTCACAAATCATTCTCACAGACTTTCTGAATGCAGTGGGCCTAAACTTAGAAGCTTTAGTTTTACTGATGTTGATTGAGGGATAAATATTTTACAGGACACTGCGGAGAATTCCACTACCCTTCTTTGAAATAGTACCATGGGATTTTTTTACATTCACCTGAGAGGGCAGAGGGCTTATACAAATAAAGGCTGCCTTTCTAGGTCGTGTGTGCCACATGTAGGGAAATCGGGACATCATTGATCTGCTCCATGGCATTATTGCACTGTGGTAGAGCAGATTGTATCGCTATTGTAAAAGCTGTGTTCTACACCTGCTGTGTTGTTGCTCACAAGATTGCTTTTGGGAAGCCTATGTTAATTCATTGGAGTTCTCTGGTCCTAATCTGGTCCACTGTTGGCAGACCCACTTTGTCAGATGATGCTTATTGTTGACAGCATGATTTATGACTGCACCCAGGACCAATCACTGCTGTCTGTTTGTGACTTCATTTGGGCTGGGGAGGGGCATGAGTCGACAGTCCCTTTTACTCTCTGCCTGGTGTAAGACTGTAATGCTTTTGCAAAATAAATTAACCTCATACTCAGGCTGAACCAAATCACCAACATACCTTGAAAGCCTGAAGACAGGTTGATGGGAAAACCACTAGTTTCTGCTAAAACATGCTGAATTGTAGCATTATGTAGTCATCATGTTATCCCAGACAGTGCTATCAAATTGAACAAAGCTATATTGGGCTGAATTTTACAGATGCCCTGATGTCGGTGTTTGTGGCTGGGGTGGGGGGGGGGACGGTAAATGCCCGACGTTGGGAGGGCCTGATCCGATATTGCCAGTGGCGGCAAGGCCTCGTGGTGTTCCCCCCCCCCCCCACCGCCGCTCGGAGACGGGACTACCATTTAAGTATTTACATGAATTAAAATCTGAATTATTTATATTTACGTTTCCGCCGTCTGTCCTGGTGCGATCTTCCTGCTGTTGGCCGGCACTCCTGCGCCTTCGGATCCCCATCCGGGGAACAGAGGCAGAACAATGGTGGGGAGGGGGGAGCGGGTAAGCTTCTCAATGAGGGAGTGGGGAGCAGGGTCAAAGTCATATCATTGGTGCAGGGGATGGTGGAAAGGGTTATAGTTTTAAGTTTATGCACTTGGGGGTCAGGTGGACAAGATAAGTGTTTTGTGGGAGGGGGTGGAAGAGGGCAACTAATTAATTCTATGGTTATTGGGGGGGGTGGGGAGAAGGGCAAAACAAATGTTTTTACGTTTTTCATTCAATGTCTCTTTAAATATTTAAATTGAATGGTAGGGCTCGAAGCCCTTTAAAAATGGCATTGGCACCTGCGCACATGCAGTTGACGCCATTTCTGGGCATGGACAGCCCACCCCCTCCATGCTATTTAAATGAGCCGCCACGTTTAGGATCGCAGCAGCTCCGTGACGCGTGGCCCGTATAAATTTCAGCCCATTGCTTGGAGATGAAACATCTTTTTTTGAAATGTGTTAACGGAACTTGAGAATTAACAAGTTCTGACCACTCCAGATAAGACACAAACTCGTTTTGAAGAATGTCAACACAGCCAAGTCCAGCTGTACATCAGAGGGTAAGGAACTGCCCCCAAGCACCTCCAACTGATTGAAGTTTAGTTTAGTTTAGTTTAGAGATACAGCACTGAAACAGGCCCTTCGGCCCACCGAGTCTGTGCCGACCATCAACCACCCATTTTTACTAACCCTACACTAATTCCATATTCCTACCACATCCCCACCTGTCCCTATATTTCCCTTCCACCAACCTATACTATGGGCAATTTATAATGGCCAATTAACCTATCAACCTGCAAGTCTTTGGCATGTGGGAGGAAACCGGAGCACCCGGAGAAAACCCACGCAGACACAGGGAGAACTTGCAAACTCCACACAGGCAGTACCCGGAATTGAACCCGGGTCGCTGGAGCTGTGAGGCTGTGGTGCTAACCACTGCGCCACTGTGCCTGAAGGAAGTTTGAAGAAGATTGACACTGTCAAGGTGGGCTTTTTCAAACAAAGGGCTCAGCATATGAGCGGGTATATTGGCCTAAAACAACTACTAATTGGGTTATAAGCCACTGCCAGAACAATATCTTGTCCCTCCCTACAATTAAAATATAAAAGAAACTGTGAAAGAAACTTTGGTCTTGCAACCATCAGGAAGGAGTGACTTAGTCACTAGAGAACTACAATCACCATGAAGTTGACCGTTCTCAGGTAACTGTAGGTATTTATTTTGCTTCATATTTTGAACAATTTATTTTAATTGCCAAGTGTTCATATATATAGTATAGGTTCGTATTGTGTGTTTTGATATATTTTGAGTAAACCTAATAAAGTTGGATAATTAACCCAGAAGTTTGAGTGCACTCCATTATTTCTTGTAATTCTCATGTATGAACCAAAATGAGTACAAAAAATAAGTCCTACACTTGACTTCAATAGAAAAGAGGATCACATCGAATGTCAAATGTTTTGTCTTGCCCTCGAAGTTGAATTTTACCCTCGCTGGGTTAAAAGGAACTGCAAGCCCTCAGTATAGAGTACGCACAATGGACATTGGAGTAGACTTTCAACATGCTGCCTGTGTATAGAACTGGACTGTAATCAGGCACCCGTTAGAGATACTGCCCAAATATCATTCCCACTCAACTTGAAAACATAACTTGTTAACAAAGGAATGTGAAGAGATGCATTTTGGAAGGAAAATTTAGGTGAGGCAGTATAAATTAAACAATACAATTTTTAAAAAGCTGGAGGAACAGGGAGAGCTGGAGGATCACACAGAGAAATCTTTGAAGCTGGCAGAACAAGGAAATCAGGCTGTTAAAAAAGGGCAATTCTGGGCATGACACTCGAAGAAGAAAGTCGAGGCCTTGGAGAGGGTGCAGAGGCAATTTACCAGAATGGTAAGAGATGAAGGACTCGAGTCATGGAGGGAGACGAGGGAAGCTGGGGCTGTTCTCCTGAGAGCAGGTAAGTTGAAGGGGAGATAATGGAGGTTTTTAGAATTATGAGGGGTTTTGATAGAGTAGGTAGGGAGAAACTGTTTCCACTGCTGGGTGGGTCAGTAACCAGAGGACACAGATTTAAGGTAATTGGAAAAAAGAACTAGAGGGGAATGGAAGAAAATGTTCTTTATGCAGCGAATAGTTATGATCTGGAATGCACTGGCTGAAAGCGATAGAAGCAGATTCAATAGTACTTTTAAAAGTCAATCAAATATTTGAATGGAAAAAATTGCAGGGCTATGGGGAAGAAGAGGGAAGTGGGACTAATTGGATCGTCCTTTCAAAGAGCTGGCACAGGCACAATGGGTCAAATGGCCTCCTCTGCGCTACAGGATTCTATAATTTCATGGCTGAATTATGGAATCTTTTGGAATGAGTTTCAAAATAGTGACTAAAGTGTTTTAGTACTGTGGCACTCTAATGTAAATCATTTCTAACTAGATTTTTTTTCTCACCTTCAAATTCCTTTCAATGAAGGTCTGTTTATTTTTCATTTGATAATGGCTGCTATTTTATGCTGAGAATTGCAGTTATGTTTACTATGACATGCACACACAGATTGTGTTATTGTTTTCTTATCACTTCAGTTTAATAAAATATTGGATGCCAAAAGCAGACACAAGACTGTAATAATTCTATGTTGTAATATAGATTCCTAACATAAGATAGATTATATTGTCGAATATAACAATTGTAACTGTTTTATCAAAATCCTGTACACAGCGCTAAACAATATTCATAGTGTACTTTCTAAGAAAGCATTTGTGAAGCTGTATGGAAGGTATGAATTAATAACTGAAAAATTGCTTTATAATTAAATTGTTTGCAAAGAAACACATTCAAATAAAAGCAAGAGAGGAATAAGGAAAGCATGCAACAGTAGATGTCTCTTTCCACAGCTCAAAGATTATACTCATTTTGTTGACACAGCAATATTACAAGCCACAGACATAATGAACTGTGCCTGTCCTCAGCGTAGAAAGATTAGGCCACAGAAAACTGGGCTGCATCGCTTCACAATACAGCCGCAAAATTTCTGGAGATGGCACAAGAGAGTCATTATCATTTAGAAAGATAAGGGCCTGTAAATATGGTCCTGTTTCTGCCATGAACTAAGCTCCCATTATAACAGACAGGCAGCTTGCACAGATTTCTGCCTAGAACTGCACTGTCGGCCATATTGGGAAAGGAAAGAAAGGCATCCTTTACCTACACCTGCAAGAAGCCTTAAGCACAGGCAAATAAAGTGCTAACACTAGCTTGAGGTCCCATCTCCATATTAGTTTGTGCTATGGCAGTCTATACTGGCCTGACTCAGGGGATCCAGCCCTGTGGATCACCTACAACTTTCAAGCTAAGACTTTTTTTTTTAACATTTACTTACCTGAATTTGGAGCCAGGAGGAGCAGGAATGCTCCAGGTTCATAAAATCTGATAGGGGCCAATAACAGTTGGAGTCCCATTCTCCATGTTGCTGCTAATATCGATCCTTGTGTAATGCCAAACTCTGACTTCCAAATACTCCCAGACCGCCACCTCCCAGTCCGACTGTGACCCAGGAACTCCCTCCATGAATTTCCTGCCTTTTTAGGATGCCAGCATCCATTTCCCAGTGATTCCAGGACCACCCTTAAAGCCTCTAAAACCTTTTGTGGAATTCCTTGAATACACCTTGAAGGCACCTCCTCAGTACTCCCAGACCATCAGATACAAATGCATAAAGACCTTGAGGCCCCAGTACTGTCAGATCTGGCCTCACTTCCACTGGTCTCAAATCCCAGGGTTTCCCCATTGCTGAGAAGTTGATTGTAGATGGCCTAAAACCCCTATCCTTATAAAACCTCCAACCCCATAAATGTTGCCAGCTGGTATATATAAAAATTTTAGCTCTAGGATACATATACCACATTTTAAACTCTCATACCTATAAAATATAACGAGCAATCTTCTTTCTTTTATAAAAAAAAATCGATGTAGAAAGTCTATCATTTCATGACAGGTATTTCTGATCCTGAAGGCAGAAATCTATATGCGATACCAATTGCCTCTAATTGGCCCCAGGTGGTGAAATGGGCCTTGGGAGGTTAGAAATTGGCAGCCTGTTTTACACCGCACCTGGCTTTCTCTTCCACTGGAAGAAAGAAAAAGAAAAAAACTTGCATTTATCGAGCATCTTTCACAACCTCAGGATAACCTCGAGCACTCTACTGGCAATTAAACACTTTTGAATACTGTTTAAGGTGGGAAATGTGGCAGCCAATTTGTTCACAGAACGATCCCACAAACAGTAATGAAGTAAATGGTCAGGTAATCTGTTTTATTGATATTGGTTGAGAGGTAAATATTTACTGGGGAAATCAACTGAAAAGGAAAGCAGGCAGGATGTAAATCAGGCATCCGACTAAACATTGCCTGTTTGTGTTAATGACCAGGAATTTACACATAGCTATGGTTAACTAGATTTGCTACCTCAGGTGACGTCCCCACAGGAAGTAAATGGGTCTTAAAGAAACTGGTGTTCAGCCAGAACCCCATGGTTCCTGACGACCTCACTGGTTGAGGATCCACAGTCTTTGACATGAACTTAAGCACATAATAAATAGGAGCAGGAGTAAGCCATTCGGCCTCTCAAGCCTGCTCCACCATTCAATAAGATCATGGCTGATCTGATTGTGGCCTTAACTCCACTTTCCTGCCCGCTCTCCATTACTCTTGATTCCCTCGTAGATCAAAAACCTGTCTAACTGAGCCATGAATATATTCAACAACCCAGCCTCCACTGCTCTCTGGGTTAGAGAGTTCCAAAGATTAGTGAGAGAAGAAATTCACTCCCTTCTCCATCTTAAAAGGGAGACCCCTTATTTTGAAACTGTGCCCCCTAGTTCTAGACTCCGCCATGAGAGGAAACATACTCTCAGCATCTACCCTGTCAAGCCCCCTCAGAATCTTAATATGTTTCAATAAGATTACCCCTCATTCTTCTAAACTCCAATGAGTATAGGCACAACCTGCTCAACCTTTCCTCATAAGACAATCCCTTCATCCCAGGAATCAGCCTAGTGAACCTTCTCTGAACTGCTTCCAATGCAAGTATTTCACTCCCTAAGTAAGGAGACCAAAACTGTGCTCTAGCTACAGTCTCACCAATGCCCTGCACAGTTGTAACAAGACTTCCCAACTTTTATACTCCATTCCTCTTGCAATAAATGCCAACAATCCATTTGCCTTCCTAACTACTTGCTGGACCTGAATGTTAACTTTTTGTGATTCATGTACAAGGATACCCAGGTCCTTCTGTAATGCAGCATTCTGCAGTCTCTCTCCATTTAAGTAATATTCTACTTTTTCTATTCTTCCTTCCAAAGTGGACAGCTCACATTTTCCCACATTATACTCCATCTGCTAGATTTTTACCCACTCACTCAACCTATCTATCTGTCTTTGCAGACGTTTTGTATCCACGTCAAAACTTGCTTTCCTATCTATCTTTGTATCATCCACAAATTTGGCTACAATACGCTCGGTCCCTTCATCCAATTTATTAATATAGATCATAAATAGTTGAGGCCCTAGCACTGATGCCTGTGGCACTCCAGTTAGTTTGCCAACCTTAAAATGCTTCATTTATCCTGACTCTCTGCTTCCTGTTAATTAGCCAGTCCTCTATCCAAGCCAATGTATTACCCTCAACATCATTTGCCCTTATCTTCTGTAGTAACCTTTTACGTGGCAACTTATCAAATGCCTTTTGGAAATTCAAATACACTACATTCACTGGTTTCCCTTTATCCACCCCACTTGTTACATCCTCAAAGAACTCTAATAAATTTGTCAAACACGATTTCCCTTTCGGACAACCATGTTCTCTCTGCCTGATTTTATTATGATTTTCTAAAAGTCCTGCTACTACTTCCTTAATAATGTATTCCAGCATTTTCCCAATGACAGATGTTAGGGTAACAGGCCTATAATTTCCTGCTTTATGTCTCCCTCCTTTCTTGAATAGAGGTATTATATTTGCGGTTTTCTAATCCGCTGAGACCTTTCCAGAATCTAGGAATTTTGGACGATTACAACTAATGCATCCACTGGGCTGAATTCTGTTCAGCTCCCGAAGTTGGGCTACGTGGTGGGGGGGCGGGTGGGTGCTGGAAAATCAGAGTGGCAGCGGCCCGCCACGGAGCCCATGCCTGGATTGCCGGCCCAATCTTCCCGGTGGTGCCGAGGCTCCATGGCGGCCCCCCGCCACTCAGCAAAGGGACCCGACTTTAAATATTTAAATAAAGGTCATGAATATATTTAAATACAATTCCCCACGATCTTACCTCCAGTTCGGGATCTTCCGTGCAATGGGCGGCACCGACCCGCCTTTATTTTCCCATCTGGGGAAAGCTGGTGCCACCGAGGTGGGAAGGGGGGAAACTTAGGATTTTTAGTATAGTGGACGGGGGGGGTCAATTCTGCATTTGTAGTGTGGGGAGGGGGGAAGGGGTGGCCCATGATTGGGGCGGCCCGCCCTGCATATTTAAATGAGCTGCCATGCGCAAGATCGCAGCAGCGTTGTGACGTGTGGCCCGTGTGTCCAATCGCCATTATTTTTGAAAACAGAATTTAACTCATTATCTCTGCAGCCACTTCTTTTAAGACCCTAAGATGCAGGCCATCAGGTCCAGCAGACTTATCAGTATTTAGTCCCATTAATTTTCCGAGTACTTTTTCTCCAGTGATAGTAATTCTTTTAAGTTCCTCCCTCCCTTTTGTCTCTTGACTTTCTACTTTTCTTGGGATGCTTTTTGTGTCTTCTGCTGTGTAGACAGATACAAAATACATTTTCATTACCTTGTTTCCCATTATTAATTCCCCAGTCTCATCCTCTAAGGGACCAACACCTACTTCAGCTTCTTCTTCTTCTTCGGTCTCCTTGTCTCGGGAGACAATGGGTAAGTGCCTGGAGGTGGTCAGTGATGTGTGGAGCAGCGCCTGGAGTAGCTATAAAAGCCAATTCTAGAGTGACAGGCTCTTCCACAGGTGCTGCAGAAAAATTTGTTTGTCGGGGCTATTACACAGTTGGCTCTCCCCTTGCGCCTCTGTCTTTTTTCCTGCCAACTGCTAAGTCTCTTCGACTCACCACACTTTAGCCCCGCCTTTATGGCTGTCCGCCAGCTCTGGCGAACGCTGGCAACTGACTCCCACAACTTGTGATCAATGTCACAGGACTTCATGTCGCGTTTGCAGACGTCTTTAAAGCGGAGACATTGACGGCCGGTGGGTCTGATACCAGTGGCGAGTTCGCTGTACAATGTGTCTTTGGGGATTCTGCCATCTTCCATGCGGCTCACATGGCCAAGCCATCTCAAGCGCCGCTGACTCAGTAGTGTGTATAAGCTGGGGATGTTGGCTGCCTCGAGGACTTCTGTGTTGGAGATACGATCCTGCCACCTGATGCCAAGTATTCTCCGGAGGCAGCGAAGATGGAATGAATTGAGACGTCGCTCTTGGCTGACATATGTTGTCCAGGCCTCGCTGCCATAGAGCAAGGTACTGAGGACACAGGCTTGATACACTCGGACTTTTGTGTTCCGTGTCAGTGTGCCATTTTCCCCCATTCTCTTGGCCAGTCTGGACATAGCAGTGGAAGCCTTTCCCACGTGCTTGTTGATTTCTGCATCTAGAGACAGGTTACTGGTGATAGTTGAGCCTAGGTAGGTGAACTCTTGAACCACGTCCAGAGCGTGGTCGCCAATATTGATGGATGGAGCATTTCTGACATCCTGTCCCATGATGTTCGTTTTCTTGAGGCTGATGGTTAGGCCAAATTCGTTGCAGGCAGCCGCAAGCCTGTCGATGAGACTCTGCAGACACTCTTCAGTGTGAGATGTTAAAGCAGCATCGTCAGCAAAGAGGAGTTCCCTGATGAGGACTTTCCATACTTTGGACCTTGCTCTTAGATGGGCAAGGTTGAACAACCTGCCCCCTGATCTTGTGTGGAGGAAAATTCCTTCTTCTGAAGACTTGAACGCATGTGAGAGCAGCAGGGAGAAGAAAATCCCAAAAAGTATGGGTGCGAGAACATAACCCTGTTTCACGCCACTCAGGATAGGAAAGGGGTCTGATGAGGTGCTGCTATGTTGAATTGTGCCTTTCATATTGTCATGGAATGAGGTGATGATACTTAGTAGCTTTGGTGGACATCCAATCCTATCTACTTCAGCTACTCTATTCCTTTTTATATGTTTGTAGAAGCTTTTACTGTCTGTTTTCATATTTCTTGCTAGTTTATACTCATACTCTAATTTCTCCTTTTTTGAGTCAAACTCTGCTGGTTTCTAAAATTTTCCCAATCTTCTGGCATACCACTAGTCTTTGCAGCATTTTGTGCCTTTTGCTTTCAATTTGATATTTTCCTTAATGTTCTTAGTAAGCCACAGCTGGTGCATCCTTCTCATCGTCTTTCTTTCTCAATGGAATATATCTTTGTTGAATTATGAAATATCTCCTTAAATGACTGCAACTGCTTCTCTACTGTCTTAGCTTTTAAGCTATTTTCCCAATCCACTTTAGCCAATTCTGTATTCATACCGCTACCTCGTCCCCTTCCCATGGCACCTTTCCCTACAAATGCAGGAGGTGCAATACCTACCCATTTACCTTCGCTCTCCTCACTATCCAAGGCCCCAAACACTCCTTTCAGGTGAAGCAGCGATTTACTTGTACTTCTTTCAATTTAGTATACTGTATTCGCTGCTCACAATGTGGTCTCCTCTACATTGGGGCAACCAAACGCAGATTGGAACACCTCCGCTCAGTCCGTAAACATGACCCCGAGCTTCCGGTTGCTTGCCATTTCAACACCCACCCCCTGCTCTCATGCTCATATCTCTGTCCTGGGCTTGTTGCAGTGTTCCAGCGAATATCAATGCAAGCTCGAGGAACAGCATGTCATTTACCGATTAGGCACGCTACAGCCTGCTGGACTGAACATTGAGTTCAATCATTTCAGAGCATGACGGGCCCCTATTTTTATTTTTAGTTATTTTTATTTTTTATTTGTTTATTTTATTTTAGCTTGTTTAGTTTATTTCTACTGTGCCTACCCACTTTTCTTTATAATGTTTGTGCTTGGAGCCAGGGCTGTTCATTTTACTGCCAATTCTGTACTAATACTTTATCTTTCAGCACGCCATTAACATACCATTTGCCTTTGTTCCATGACCTTCCGGTCAGTTATTCTCTGTGACCTTGTCCTATCAATACCTTCTCTTTTGTTATCTCTTGCTTTACTTGCTTAAAACCTTTTATAATTCTAATATTTGTCAGTTCTGCTGAAGGGTCTGAAACTTTAACTCTGCTTCTCTCTCCACAGATGCTGCTAGACCTGCTGAATATTTCCAGCATTTCTTGTTTTTATTCCGTATTCATACCCTTGTAATTGCCTTTATTTAAGTTTAAGCCACTAGTTTCAGACACAAACTTCTCACCCGTCATGTTATGATCACTCTTGCCTAGAGAATCCTTTAACATGAGGTGATTTATTAATCCTTTCTCATTACACATTACCAGGTTTAAAATAACCTGCTGCTCGGTTGGTTGCAGAATGTTTTCTTCTCAGAAACTGTCCCGATACTCTTTGTACTCATCCTCCAGGCTACCTTTGTCAATTTGATTAGTCCAGTTTAAATGAAGATTAAAATTGACCACGGTAATTGCAGTACCTTTCCTACAAGCTCCCATTATTTCTTGATTTATATTCTGTCCTACAGTTCAGCTATTGTTTGGGGACCTATAAATTACTTCCACCAGTGTCTTCTTTCCTTTGTTAATTCTTATCGCCACCCAAACGTATTCTACATATTGATCTTCTGAGGCAAAATAATTTTTCACTATGGTACTGATCTCATCCTTTATTAACAGAGCTACCCATCTCTTTTTCTTTTCTTCCTATCCTTCTGAAATGTTAAATATCCTTGAATATTCAGTTCCCAGCCTTGTTCACCTTGCAAATGCATCTCTGTAATGGCATAGCATATCCATTTTTATTTCTATTTGTGCTAGCAATTCATCCATCTTGATACAAATGCTGTGTGCATTCAGATAAAGAGCCTTTAATTCTGTATTTTTACCATTTTTCTGTGCACAGTTCCTTCTAGCCTGATTGGAACTGGCTTTGCATTTTGGATGTTTCCATTCAGAATATTGCATTGAACCTTTTGTTAGATAATGAGAACTGAGGGAAGTTCCCAATGTAATTTGGAGTGGAATCACAGTTATTCAGGAATTGATTTTTAAGTGTTGTTCTGCTGTCTGTGTTTATCCTTGATGCCCTTTAAAACTTGTGCATTGATGAATCACTTCCAATTTCCCCTTCCTCCCATTCCCACTCTCCCCACACTCTGGAGGTTCTAGTTCATGCTGGGATATGTTTCTAGCCTCTGGCAGTAGCACATTATCATGCTCAGATTTTCGGCAGTTCAATAGCTAGAAATATTCATTGCACAGGGCATCATAGCCAAGATTGAACTTGTCCACAGCCAATGTCCTCCTCAGGTATACACTTTCTCGCTGGAGTCACTGGATGGAATATTAGGAGCAGAAACCTTGTCTCATTGTTTTCTTCCCCCTCTAATTCTGAGTCCAATTGTAGCACCATCTACCCCAACCCGGCGTGAGGTTGCTTAACCCAGCACAGACTGGGCAGCTTATCTGGACGGGATAGCTCAATGTATTCTCTTTAGCTGCCAACCATGGGTCAGTAGGTAGCACTTCTGTCTCTAAGTCAGAAGGTTGTGGGTTCAAGTCCCACTCCAGACTCTTGAACAAAAACTCCAGGCTAACACATCAGTGCAATACTGAGACAGAGCTGCATTGTTGGAAGTGCTGTCTTTCAGATAAGATGCTAGACGGAGGTCCTACCTGCCCTCTCAGGTGGCCATAAAACACCCTTAGGCACTATTTTGAGGGGAGTGCTCCCTGGTGCCTTGGCCAGAATTTATCACTCAACCAATATCACAAAAAAAATCTGGTTGTTATCATATTTCTGTTTGTGGTATCTTGTTGTGGACAAATTTGCTGGGTTATGGGGAAAGAGTTGGGTGAGAAAGACTAATCATATAGCTCTTTCAAAGAGCTAGCATAGGTGTGGTGCGCTGAATGGCCTCCTTCCCTGCTGTATGATTCTATGATTCTACGACAATCACCCCAACTTTCAGTTTCCCAGCACAACCATAGTGTGCCCAGATTATTAAAATGTCATGAACAGGTACAGAAAATAAACAAAAGACTAATGGAACACTGGTCTTTATATCTCGAATACAAGGGGTAGAAGTCGTCCTTCAGTTATACTAAGCCCTGGTTAGACCACACCTAGAGTACTGTGAGCAGTTCATCACAATGATACCTGGAATCCAAGGTTAAATTATGAGGCACGATTACACAGTGTAGGGTTGTTATGGAGTTAGGTCACGGATCAGCCATGACCTCCTTGAATGGCGAAACAGGCTCGGAGAGTTAAATGGCCTACACCAGTTCTTATGTTTGTATAGATGGAATTATTTGTTCTTTGCTCAATCCAACCACACCTGAAAGGTCACAGGCCTGAAACGTTAACTCTCTTTCTCTCTCCACAGATGCTGCCTGACCTGCTGGGTATTTCCAGCATTTTCTGTTTTTAGCTCACACCCAACTCAATCTAAATTTGGCAAGGATGAGTCACACACCACCAAAACTGGGAAACCACTTTAAATTGATCATGCCTTTTGAATTCTTTTCAGGATGGAGACAGGATTTCCGAAAGATATTCCACACTATCTATTATAAAAAAAAAAACAGGATTACAGGGGAATCTAGATAAGTACATGAGGGAAAAATGGAGTAGAAAGATATGTTGATAGGATATGATGAAGTAGGGTGGGAGAAGGTTCGTGTGGAGCAGAAACACAAGGGTGGATCAGGTGGGCTGAATGGCTTGTTCCTGTGGTTTAAATTCTCTGCAAAGCAATGTAATTTTGCTTTACCTGTTACCCTGTAAAGGAATCCTGTCCATCCACAGAACGGAGAGAGGGAGCGAGAGAGAGGGAATGCATCGTACAACAGCATGGAAATGATAACAATTATGTATGTTCCCATGTGTGTGGGAAGCGGCTCATGTGGAGCATAAACACTGGCATACAACAGTTGGGCCAATTGATCTGATTCTGTGCGGTAAAACTGCACTTGAGTTCGCAGCACAGGTAAATGGGATTTGGATTTTTGGTGAGATTGGCTTTGTGTCGTATTGGTCAGGTTGAGTGAGGGAGTTGCTATACTCAGTGCTGGGGTTCTCAGGTTAAGTCCATTGAGGAGACGTGATGATGGTGAATGCTGCATTGCCACAGTGGCGCAAATGTATTATTTCACATTATGAGCAGTAGTGACCTAGTGGAGTTATATACCATGGACTAACTGCATTCTGCTGATGGAGGAATGGAATGCCAGGAGAGAAGTGTTAATGGATTGCTCCACTGGCTGTAGGTGTTATGCACATGAAGGAGCCCAGGAATTTGGGCCGGGGGATGTAGATGCATGAATGAAATGACTGAGTCAAACACTCAGGACCAGTATGAGATTGGTAGGTTGTCAATGAGCTGTAGCCTGACGCACAATAATGAGGATAATGAGAGTGACCAATTCAAACTGGATGTTGAATGCATACTTCATACTTTATTCAGTAATTCCAGGCACAGAGTACTCTCCACATATTGCAGGTGACTTTAGATAACAAAGAACACTCTCAGCATTTCCTTTACTGTGTGTTGGGCTGTGCAGGGAGAGAGGAGAGGCCAATAATGTAATATTCTATCCATGGGTCTGAGCATTTCTTCAGTATTTTTTAATCAGGGAAACCATCTAGTTGGGATATACCACCTTGTTTTCTAATAACAGTTGTTAACCTTTCACAATAGCTGCCCACAATGATTTGGAAGGAAGACACATCTATCCTTATCTTAATGATTATTCAGTTGGTGCACTCTCCCCAGAGCCTATGTCAATCTCCATTGAGAGGACAATGCACCTCTTTTCAATAGATGAATCCACTGGTGTATTTTTCCATGTCCCATTTATTTCTTACATTGTTTTTGTCCCTCTGGGGAAAATTCGGGACATTTGCTCAACAGCAAATCTCTTTCAACCGAATCTTTGCTTGGAAGGTTGCGTCTGTCTGAGAATGCTGGGCTATTTAGATATGATTATTTTAGATTGTGCTGAACAGTTTTTCTACCTCCATGATTAACTGGGCAGCAAAATGCTTTTGCTTAACTTTTCAGGTCCATGACCGTTTATCAGAACTGCAAGATATTACAGATGAACAGCTTATAGGAAGGAACAGAACGAGGGAAAAGGATGCAGAAAAGAAAAGGCAAGAAAAAAGAATGATCTGTAAAGTGATTGGGGAAAGAACAAGAGATGATTAAATGACAGAAATGATAATACTTATTTTTTCATTTATTGTATATGTGGGTGTTTCTTCCTGTCCCATTCTCTCACCCTGTTCCTCCATATAAGCTGTTCATCTGTTACATCATAAAGACCAACAACTTGCATGTATATAGCATTATTAATGTTGTAAAATGTCCAAATGTACTTCATAGGAGTGTAAACAAAATTTGATACCAAGCCACGTAAGGCAATATTAGGACAAATGAGCAAAAACTTGATTGAAGGAACATCTTGAAGGTGGAGAAAGGTGGAGAGGTTTACTAAGGGAAGTCCAGAGCTAAGGGCCTAAGCATGGTCGTCAATGGTGAAGTGACAGAAAGTGGAAATGCACAAGATGCCAAAATTGAGTGAGTGCAGATATCTCAGAGTGTTGTTGGGCTAGAGGTGATTACAAAGATAGGGAGGGGTGAGGGCACGGAGGGATTTTCAAAGAAAGATGATAATTTCAAAATCGAGATCTTTCCAAACTTGGAACCAGTGTAGATTAGCACACACTGGGGATGGGACCTAGTTCTTTTGGGCCTCCTTATCTCGAGAGACAATGGATACGCGCCTGGAGGTGGTCAGTGGTTTGTGAAGCAGCGCCTGGAGTGGCTATAAAGGCCAATTCTGGAGTGACAGGCTCTTCCACAGGTGCTGCAGAGAAATTTGTTTGTTGGGGCTGTTGCACAGTTGGCTCTCCCCTTGCGCCTCTGTCTTTTTTCCTGCCAACTACTAAGTCTCTTCGACTCGCCACAATTTAGCCCTGTCTTTATGGCTGCCCGCCAGCTCTGGCGAATGCTGGCAACTGACTCCCACGACTTGTGATCAATGTCACACGATTTCATGTCGCGTTTGCAGACGTCTTTATAACGGAGACATGGACGGCCGGTGGGTCTGATACCAGTGGCGAGCTCGCTGTACAATGTGTCTTTGGGGATCCTGCCATCTTCCATGCGGCTCACATGGCCAAGCCATCTCAAGCGCCGCTGACTCAGTAGTGTGTATAAGCTGGGGATGTTGGCCGCTTCAAGGACTTCTGTGTTGGAGATATAGTCCTGCCACCTGATGCCAAGTATTCTCCGAAGGCAGCGAAGATGGAATGAATTGAGACGTCGCTCTTGGCTGGCATACGTTGTCCAGGCCTCGCTGCCGTAGAGCAAGGTACTGAGGACACAGGCCTGATACACTCGGACTTTTGTGTTCCGTGTCAGTGCGCCATTTTCCCACACTCTCTTGGCCAGTCTGAACATAGCAGTGGAAGCCTTACCCATGCGCTTGTTGATTTCTGCATCTAGAGACAGGTTACTGGTGATAGTTGAGCCTAGGTAGGTGAACTCTTGAACCACTTCCAGAGCGTGGTCGCCAATATTGATGGATGGAGCATTTCTGACATCCTGCCCCATGATGTTCGTTTTCTTGAGGCTGATGGTTAGGCCAAATTCATTGCATGGAAATTCATGGGACCTAGTGCAATCTAATATATGGCCAGTAAGTTTTGGATGAGTTCAAGTTTATGGAGGGTACAAACTGGGAGGCCATCCAAGAGAGCAATGGAATAGTTGAGTCTAGAGATAACAAAGGTATGGATGAGGGTTTCAGCAGCTGATAAGCTGAGGCAGGGGTGGAGACGGGCAATTTTAATCTTGTGATTCTGAAAAAGGTCCATAGATGTGGAACTTTAACCTTGTTCCTTTCTCCACAGATGCTGTCTGACCTGCTGAGTGTTTTCCAGCATTTCCTGTTTTTATTTCAGATTTCTAACATCTGCAGTAATTTGCTTTTTGTAGCAAGATCGTTTTGCTGTGGCTTTCAGTAATATTCTGGAACGATTTCTTTTTTCACTTTGTATTACCTGTGTTGCTAAACTATAAATCTTTTTTTTAAAACTGCACTTTAGCAGCAGAACTATCCAAATTAATTCCAGAGCATATCTGTATGGCAGGTTCTGACAGGGCATCCTGCTGAGAGATGGGAGGCCTGAGTTATACTGCTGTCTACCTTTTCATTCTCTTGGGTATAGGACTTTACAAATCGCTGGCATCTAAATGCTGGCTAGATTTTTATTCAGGCCCTTACAAACATAAAGATTCAAAATGAATGCAATACATGGCTTAGAAACTTTATAAACTCCACTTTAAAGAAAGAAAGACTATAGTACCTTTCCTGACCTCCCAAAACACTTTCCAGTCAATGAGGTACCTTTGAAGTGCAGTCGCTGTAGCAATATCAGAATGGCAGCTGCCAGTTTGTGCATAGCAATATCCGACAAACAGCAAAGCCTTAAAGGGCAGATAATCTCTTTTAGTGATGCTGGATGAGGGATAAATATCAGGCCCGGGCACCAGGGAGAACTCCCCTGTATTTTATTTTACCAATAGTGCCGTAGGATCTTTTACATCCATCAGAGAGGGCAGATGGAGCCTTAGTTTAATGTCTCATTTAAACGACACATCTGACACTGCAGCACTGCTTCAGTATTGCATTGCAGTGTTGGCCTGGATTTGTGTCTTAAGTCCCAAAAATAACTTGAATGGCAGAAAGTGGAATTTGAATTCAATTAATAAATCTGGAATTAAAAACTAGTCTAATGATAGCCATGAAACCATTGTTGATTGTCGGAAAAATCCAACTGGTTCGCTAATGTCCTTTAGTGAGGGAAATCTGCTGTCCTTACCTGGCCTGGTCTACATGTGACACCAGACACACAGCAATGTGGTTGACTCTTAAATGCCCTCTGAAATGGCCTAGCAAGCCACTCAGTTCTATCAAACCATGATAAAGTTAATAAGGAATGAAACTGGATGGAGCACCCAGCATCGACCTAAGCACAGGAAACGACAATGGCAAACCCAGCCTTGACGACCCTGCAAAGTCCTCCTCACTAATATCTGGGGGCTTGTGCCAAAGTTGGGGGAGCTGTCCCACAGACCAGTTAAACAACATCCTGACATAGTCACAGTCATGGAATTATACCTTATAGACAATGTCCCAGACACTGCCATCACCATCCCCGGGTATGTCCTGTCCCGCCGGCAGGACAGACCCACCAGAGGGGGCAGAATAGTGCTATACCTTCAGGAGGGAGTTACCTTGGAAGTCCTCAACATCAGCTCCGGACCCCATGAAGTCTCATGGCATCAGGTCAAACATGAGCAAGGAAAACTCCTGCTGATTATGATCTACCCCATGCCTCCCCCCCCAGCTGAAGAATCAATACTTTTCCATGTTGAACACTACTTGGAGGAAGCACTGAGGGTGGCAGGGAATAAAATGTACTCTGGGTGGGGGACTTCAATGTCAAACATGTCAATATACAAACTGGGTGGTTTTATTTTAATAAAAAAAAGTCAACAGATGAAACTCTCCGCCGAACAAAGGCGGTGGAGAGTGGCTCAGTAGCACCATTACTGACCGAGCCCAAAAGGACATGGCTGCTAGACTGGGTCTCCGGCAGGTGGTGAGGGAACCAACAAGAGGGAAGAACATATTTAACTTCATCCTCACCAATCTACCTGCCGCAGATGCATCTGTCCATGACAGTATTGATAGGAGTGACCACCACACAGTCCTTGTGGAGAAGAAGTCCAGTCTTCACATTGAGGATACCCTCCATCGTGTTGTGTGGCAGTACCACCGTGCTAAGTGAGATAGATTTCAAACAGATCTAGCTACTCAAAACTGGGCATCCAAGAGGCCCCGTGGGCCATCAGCAGCAGCAGAATTGTACTCAACCACAATCTGTAACCTCATGGCCTGGCATATTCCCCATGCTACTATTAATATCAAACTGGGGGATCAACCCTGGTTCAATGAAGAGTGCAAGAGGACATGCCAGGAGTAGCACCAGAGATATCTCAAAATGAGGTGTCAGCCTGGTGAAGCTACAACCCAGGACTACTTGCATGCCAAACAGCATGCGATAGACAGAGCTAAGCCATCCCACAATCAACGGATCAGATCTAAGCTCTGCAGTCCTGTCACATCCAGTCCTGAATGGTGGCAGACAATTAAACAAATAACAGGAGGAGGAAGCTCCACAAACATCCTTATCCTTAATGAAGTGCCGAATTGATGATCCATCTTGGCCTCGTCTTGAAGTCCCCAGCATCACAGAATCCAGTCATTAGCCAATTCAATTCACTCCACGTGATGTCAAGCAACGACTGAAGGCACTGGATACTGCAAAGGCTATGGGCCCTGATGACATTCCAGCAATAGTACTGAGGCCTGTGCTCCAGAACTTGCCGTGTCCCTAGCCAAGCTGTTCCAGTACAGCTACAACACTGGCATCTACCCGGCAATGTGGAAAATTGCCCAAGTATGTCCTGTACACAAAAAACAGGGCAAATCCAACCCAGCCAATTGCCCCCCATCAGTCTACTCTCAATCATCAGTAAAGTGATGGAAGGTGTCGTCGAAAGTGCCATCAAGCGGCACTTGCTTAGCAATAACCGGCTCAGTGGTGCTCAGTTTGGGTTCAGCCAGGGCCACTCAGCTCCTGACCTCATTACAGCCTTGGTTCAAACATGGACAAAAGAGCTGAACTTAAGAGGGGAGGTGTGAGTGACTGCCCTTGACATCAAGTCAGCATTTGACAGAGTATGGCTTCAAGGAGCCCTAGCAAAACTGAGGTCACTGGGAATCAGGGGGAAAACGCTCCGCTGGCTGGAGTCATACCTAGCACAAAGGAAGATGGTTGTGGTTGTTGGAGATCAATCATCTCAGCCGTAGGACAGCACTGCAGGAGTTCCTCAGGGTAGTGTCCAAGGCCCAACCATCGTCAGCTGCTTCATCAATGACCTACCTTCAATCATAAGGTCAGAAATGGGGATGTTCGCTGATGATTGCACAATGTTCAGCACCATTCGCGACTCCTCAGATACTGAAGCAATCCGTGTAGAAATGCAGCAAGACCTGAACAATATCCAGGCTTGGGCTGATAATTGGCAAGAAACATTTGTGCCACACAAGTGCCAGGCAATGACTATCTCGAGCGAGAGAGAATCTAACCATCTCCCATTGACATTCAATGGCATTACCATCGCTGAATCCCCCACTATCAACATCCTGGGGGTTACCATTAACCAGAAACTGAACTGGAGTAACGATATAAATACCATGGCTACAAGTCAGAGGCTGGGAATCCTGCAGCCAATAACTCACCTCCTGACTCCCCAAAGCCTGTCCACCATCTACAAGGCACAAGTCAGGAGTGTGATGGAATACTCTTCACTTGCCTGGGTGGGTGCAGCTCCAACAACACTCCAGAAGCTTGACACCATCCAGGACAAAGCAGCCCGCTTGATTGACACCCCATTCACAAACATTCACTCCCTTCACCACCGACGCACATTGGCAGCAGTGTGTACCATTGACTGCAGCAACGTACCAAGGCTCCTTCGACAGCATCCTCCAAACCTACAACCTCTACCACCCAGAAGGACAAAGGCAACAGTTGCATGGGACACCACCATGTGCAAGTTCCCCTCCAAACTACACACCATCCTGACTTGAAACTATATCACCGTTCCTTCACTGTCACTGGGTCAAAATCCTGGAACTCCCTTCCGAACAGCACTATAGGTGTACCTACACCACATGGACTGCAGCAGTTCAAGAAGGCAGCTCACCACCACCTTCTCAAAGGCAATTAGGGATTCCCACACGCCATGAATGAATAGGAAAATGAACCCATGACGTTCTGACTTGGAGGTGTGAGTCAAGGTTATATTGCAAGTGAAGCTGTGTGAATTTTTGTCACTCTCTCTGGTCTCAGTGTACACCTAGGTGTCCTCACACCTGAATTTCACTGCACAAAATGTTTTGCATTCATGCAGACTGTATCGTACTGTATCTTATAATGAACAACATCATGTCATGGAATTGAACTACTTGCCTTCCCACTCTTGTTTTGTATCTTTAGATTAGATTAGAGATACAGCACTGAAACAGGCCCTTCGGCCCACCGAGTCTGTGCCGAACATCAACCACCCATTTATACTAATCCTACACTAATCCCATATTCCTACCAAACATCCCCACCTGTCCCTATATTTCCCTACCACCTACCTATACTAGTGACAATTTATAATGGCCAATATACCTATCAACCTGCAAGTCTTTTGGCTTGTGGGAGGAAACCGGAGCACCCGGAGAAAACCCACACAGACACAGGGAGAACTTGCAAACTCCACACAGGCAGTACCCAGAATCGAACTCGGGTCCCTGGAGCTGTGAGGCTGCGGTGCTAACCACTGCGCCACTGTGCCGCCCTATGTTTAAGGCGTTGATTCAATTTGGACTACCAGATAGATATTCCAGACCTGTTTAATTTCAATACCTGGTCAATTTTTATTTGTGAGTCTGGACAGTGAATGCTATTCAACTGCAGAAGGCATTGCCCATTCAGCCCACTCCTGCGCTCATCAGATGCTCACACATCCAGCAGGGATTGCATGATAGTGATCACGAGCATGAAACTTGACTGAGGTTCCTTGACTGAGATGAGAAGCACTAACACCAATGTGGCTAAGATGAGCTAACTCAGCTCAATGCGGGTAATGAACAAGGGCTGTCCTGCCTCTTTCGCAATCTGCTTTTACCAACCGAGCCACCAAGGCAGTGAGAATGCAGAACTGAAGAAAAATGAAACTCTTAATGGATTTTAAATTGACAAAATCAGCTTTAACGGGTGGTGAGGGCGTCAAAATGGTATTGGTAGATTTGCTGCTCTTTAACACCAGCAGTCCAGCTGCTGTCATTTTGATAGGGCCTACCTTCGGGTGGGCACAGCCAGCACCCATTTGAAATGAGTGGAAGGCCTATGATCCAAGCAAATTGTGCTCGTAATAACGTAGTTAGGACCATACATACAATTACGAGGGAGGCATGGGCAGAGCATGCGATGCCAACCTCCAGCCCATGTGTTCAGGTGTTGAGCAGCCCAAGCAGCAGTTGTTAAAGGGCTGCTGCTGGCTGCCCAGGAAACAGCCCTTAATATTTTTTAAGATGCGTCTCTTTCTTGGAGTCAGAAGGAGAGGAGATGCCCTCTGGGCTCCACAGAAACACTGCTGGCCATTGCTGGCTTGACTCACACCAGCCATACCCGCCCCACACTCCGCCTCACCCCGCCTCACCCCTCACCCGCCCCACAATCCGCCTCACCCCGCCTCACCCCTCACCTGTCCCACACTCCGCCTCACGTCGCCTCACCCCTCACCTGCTCCACACTCCGCCTCACCCCTCACCCGCCCCACACTCTGCCTCACCCTGCCTCACCCCTCACCCGCCCCACACTCTGCCTCACCCCTCTCCCTCCCCCACAACCTTCCCCTACACTTTGCCTCACCCCTTCCTTCACTCACTGCCAGGACCTACCAGCAGCTGTAATCAATCTCCCAGGCGACAGACATTCCTTTGATCCAGCCTTGGCATGCTGCCTTGGGATTCCTGTTTGGAAGAGGTTGGGTTAAATTGGGGCCCCGAGGTCTTTTGATCATGCGTGTCCTGCATCTACTTGACACAAATGGCCAAATGGGTGCCAATGTATCCTCCTTGAAAGTGTGGCAGACAGTGAGGATGATACCAATCAACTGCAATAGGACATAGACAGGCTAGCAGAAATGATAGACAAGTGACAGATGTAATTTAATACAGAAAACTGTGAGGTGATGCATTTTGGCAAAAGGGATAGAAAGAGGCAATATAAACTAAATGGTGCAGTTCTAAAGTGTGTGCAGGAATAGAGGGACATGGGAGTTCATGTGCATTGAACTTTAATGGTGGTAGGACATATTGAGAGAATGGTTAACAAGGCATTTGGGATCTTGGACTCAATAAATAGAGGTGTGGAGTACAAAAGGAGAGAAGCTATGTTGAATCTTTATAACGCTCTTTTAGGCCACAACTAGAGTATTGCATCCAGTTCTGGTCACAACACTTTCGGAAGGATGTGAGGGTCCTTGAGAGGGGGCAGAGGAGATTTACCAGAATGATTTCAGGGATGAGGAATTTTAGCTACAAGGTTAGGTTGGAAAAGCTGGGATTGTTCTCATAGAGTCATGGAGTCATAGAGTCGTACAGCATAGAAACAGGCCCTTCGGCCCACCGCGTCCATGCCGACCATAATGCCTATCTATACTAATCCCATCTGCCTGCATTAATTCCATATCCCTCTATGCCTTGCTCATTCAAATACCTGTCCAGATGCCTCTTAAATGTTGCTGCTGTTCCTGCCTTCACCACCTCCTCAGGCAGCTCATTCCAGATACCCACTATTCTTTGTGTGAAAAATTTATCCTTTGATCCCCCTTAAACCTCCTCCCTCTCACTTTAAATCTATGCCCTCTAGTTTTAGTCACCCCTACCATGGGAAACAGACTCTGGCTATCTATCCTATCTATGCCTCTCATAATTTTATATACCTCTATCATGTCCCCTCTCAGCCTCCTTCACTCCAGGGAAAACAGATCCAGCCTATCCAATCTCTCTTTATAACTCAAGCCCTCCAAACCAGGCAACATCCTTGTGAATCTTTTCTGCAGCCTCTCTAGCTTAATCACATCTTTCCTGTAGTGCGGCAACCAGAACTGCACACAGTTCTCCAAATGCGGCCGAACCAACTTCATGTACAACTGTATCATGACGTTCCAACTCTTGTACTCAATGCCTCGGCCGATGAAGGCAAGCATGCAATAGGCCTTCTTCACCACCCTGTCTATCTGTGTTGCCACTTTCAGGGAACTATGAACTTGCAACCCAAGGTCTCTCTGCTCAACAACACTCCCCAGGGCCCTGCCATTCACTGTATATGTCCTGCCCTGGTTTAAATTCCCAAAATGCATCACTTCACACATGTCTGCATTAAATTCCATTTGCCAATCCCTTGCCCACTTTCCCAGTTGATCTATATCCTGTTGTAACCTTAGACAACCTTCTTCACTGTCCACTATACCACCAATTTTGGTGTCATCTGCAAACTTACTAATCATGCCCCCTACATTCACATCCAGGTCATTAATATATATGACAAACAACAGAGGGCCCAGCACCGATCCCTGCGGCACACCACTGGTCACCGGCCTCCAATCTGAAAAACAACCCTCCACTACCACCCTCTGCCTCCTATCACCAAGCCAATTTTGTATCCAATTTGCTAGCTCACCCTGGATACCACATGTTTGAACCTTCTGGACCAGCCTACCATGCGGAACCTTGTCAAAGGCCTTGCTAAAGTCCATGCAGACAACGTCCATCGCCCTGCCCTCGTCAATCTTCTTGGTCACCTCCTCGAAAAACTCAATCAAATTTGTGAGACATGATTTCCCACGCACAAAGCCATGTTGATTATCTCTAATCAGACCTTGCCTTTCCAAATGCATATAAATCCTGTCTCTCAGAATCCCTTCCAATAACTTGCCCACCATTGATGTAAAGCTCACCGGCCTGTAGTTCTCTGGCTTATCCCTGCTGCTCTTCTTAAATAAAGGCACAACATTAGCTACCTTCCAGTCTTCCGGTGCCTCACCCGTGGCTAACAATGAGACAAAAATCTCTGCCAGGGCCCCAGCAATCTCCTCCCTTGCTTCCCATAGTATCCTAGGATACACCTGGTCAGGCCCTGGGGATTTATCCACCTTAATGCGCTTCAAAACCTCCAACACCTCCTCCTTTGTAATGTTGATATGCTCCAGGATATCGCTGTTCCCTCCTTTGAACTCACTAGCTTCCATGACCTTCTCCATGGTAAATACTGAGGAGAAATATTCATTTAAGACCTTGCCCATTTCCCGTGGCTCCACACATAGAATGCCACACTGATCCTTAAGGGGACCTACTCTCTCCCTAGCTACCCTTTTACTCTTAATATACTTATAGAATCTTTTAGGATTCTCCTTTATCTTATCTGCCAGGGAAATCTCATGGCCTCTTTACGTCCTCCTAATTTCCTTTTTAAGTGTAGTCCTACATCCCCTATACTCCTCGAGGGACTCGCTTGATCCCAGCTGCCTATACCTGACATATGCCTCCTTCTTTGTCCTGACCAGACCCTCAATATCCCTCGTCAACCAAGGTTCCCTAAACTTGCCAGCCTTGCCCTTCCATCTAACAGGAACATGCCGGCCCTGAACTCTCCCTATCTCACTTTTAAAAGCCTCCCACTTGCAAGACGTCCCTTTGCCTGTAAACAGCCTCTCCCATTCAACTTTTGAGAGTTCCTGTCTGATGCCATCGAAATTAGCCTTCCCCCAATTTAGGACTTCAACCTGAGGACCAGTCCTATCCTTTTCCATAACTATCTTGAAGCTAATAGAGTTATGGTCACTGGTCCCAAAATGCTCCCCTACTGACACATCAACCACCTGCCCATCCTCATTTCCTAAGAGGAGGTCAAGTGTAGCCCCTTCTCTGGTAGGGCCATCCACATACTGCTTCAGAAAATTATCCTGGACACGCTTAACAAATTCTTCCCCATCTGATCCCTTCGCACTAAGGCAGTCCCAGTCAATATTAAGGAAGTTAAAATCACCTACTATTACAACCCTATAATTCCTACACCTATCTGTGCTTTTCCTCCTGTGTTCTCCTTGGAGCAAAAGAGATTGAGGGGAGATTTGATAGAGGTGTACAAGATTATGACAGGTTTGGATAAGATAGACAAAAAAAGCTGTTTCCATTAGTAGATGGCACAAGACTAGGGGAGACACACTTAAGGGTTTAAGCAAGAGGTGCAGGAGGAATGTGAGGAAGAACTTTTTTTTTTATATACAGTGGGTGGTAATGACCTGGAACTCGCTGCCTACGAGGGTGGTGGAAGCAAAGCCGATGAATGATTTCAAAGGGGAACTGGATGGACACGCGAGGTAAATAAACTTACAGGGCTATGGGGATACAGCTGGGGAATGGAACTGTTAGGATTGCTCTGCAAACAACCAGCATAGACTCAATGGGCCAAATGGCCTCCTTCTATGCCATTATGGCTCTTTAATTCTATGACTCTTTCATTGCTTCTTTCAGCAATACAGGCTTGTGGCAGCCATGAGACGAATGAAAACCTCCAGCCTTTGAAATGCAATTTGCATTGTTTAAATGATGTTAATCCCCTGTTAGAACCTCTGCCAATCTGTTTTTATCTCGGAGAATGACTTTTTTTTCGTGGCAGTAACTTTGAATTAACGAGCTTCGAAACCCCTAATCAGTTCTCATTTGATATAAATTCTGAAATATAAGGTAGTCATTAAAATTTTAATCCTGAATTTGTTACCCAAGGTAGTTTCCCAGTTTTGTTTTAATTAATCTATTATCTTTCGCTCTCATCTTCAGCAGTTATGCCTCAAGAGAAAGTTCCCCTGCTCAGACGTGTACAGAATAACCCGTTTCCACCTCCAGACTGTTCTGTACAATATTGTTAAATATTGTGACAGAAACAGATCAGTCACTGCAATAGCTTTCTAGAAGGATCGATGGTACGATAGATTTCACCAAAATTCTCTGCAGATGTCCAAAGGCTAAACTTTCACCCTTGTGTTCAAATTCCTTTCTTGTCCTTGCCTCTCCCTATTTCTTGAAGCTCCTCAACCAGCCCCCGCCCCCCCCACCCCCGAGATCCACTTGCCCATTTCCAGTCCTGGCCTCTTGTGCATCCACGATTTTAATTGCTCCACCACTGGTGGCCATGCCTTTGAATGCCTCGGTGCTAAGTTCTGGAATTCCCTCCCTAAACCTCTCTGCCTCTCTACCCCTCTCTCTCCTCCTTTAAAGTGCTCCTTAAAACCCACCTCTTTGTCCAAGCTTTTGCCCAAATTGTGCCTGATTACGTTCCCATGAAATGCCTTGGGACATTTTACCACCTCAAAGGGACAATCTAAATGCAAGCTGTTGATGTTATTGCTATTGTGTCTATTAACCCTCAACCTGAGGTCGAAGATTTCATGTTTTTATCTCTCCTGATGCAGAACACAAAGTCAGAATCTCCTCTGTGTGCGAGTGTGGGTGATAGCCTCCTTTCAAATTCTAATATTCAACCGTTTAGCCTGTTTTTAGATTACAATTCCTTCTGAACAGTCCCTGATATTACTGTTTCAGTACGTGTTTCAATGTAGCTGCAAGTATTCAAGCTTGTGCTTTCACTGTAGATCAGCACTCATAAAATTGAATTTTGTTGGGATAAATAAATGGAATAGCAATATAACGGAATACAGATGGAGTCTATCGGGGAGAGCAGAGCAGTAACCAGCCAGCAGTGCTGTTTTTATCTGAGAATTGAAATTATGCTTTAATGCTTCATGCACAGATGCCAAAAGGGTTAGAAATTGAAGGGCTGATATATTTTTTGCAAGGACACTCCAATTTAAAAATATGGTCATGCACAGTGATAAGAAACAAATTGCATTTTTTGCTCCTGACACCACATATTTGGTAAATTTAGGAATAGTTTTTTAAATAATTTTTTTCATCAGGAATGATCCTAAGGAAAAGTCAGGCGGAAAAATCCAATTTTCATTAACTAACAATGTGAAATTATAAATCTTCCCCTCTCACTTTCAATAAAATTAGCTTCTGTGACTTGTAAATCCCAAATGGAGCTTGTAAAATTATATAAGAACTTTAAAATGCATCTCTGCAAATTAATGTACCAATATAATTATCTTAGCACATTAATTTTGCTTTTTATGCCACACACTCCTTATTTGAGTGTCATTATGCTGTTTGGCATCTTGATAGGATTTTCTTATTACAAAATAACCTGTGACCTTCCTCCCCAGCAACTGCAAACAACTAACACCAGATGGAGCTTCCTACGATCCCCGCAGCTCCGCCCACAACATCACTAATTGTGGCCATTTTCACTTTTTACCTCAGGCGAGCAGTGGCCGATAGCCAATGGGAGTGGAGTAAAATCTGTAACCGATTTTCTATTGTCTGGCAATAGAATGTTAAAATGACCCCCATGTTCTCTAAGGGAATCTTCCTTTGCCCTGGCTTTCTGGGAGAGGTTCAGTAGTGATCAAGTAAGAGGGGCCATTAATTTCCTCAGAGCTGCTCCTGCTCCACTGCCAGAACTTGCCAGATTTACGATGGAAATGCCTTTTAAATCTGCAAACAGCAGACCGGAATAGCTGCAATGAAATTCTCACTCAAGGTCATTCAAATGTGGCTTTAACTTCACCTCTTTACTCAGTACCATTCCTCTGCAGTAACATGTGCATCTGATAAGAATAGGGGTAGGCCATTCAGCCCCTTGAGCATGCCCCTACTCTCAGTCCAGCCAACACTGATGCACGTCTCAAGGCTACTCTGAAGCATAAGGTTCTAGGTTCAAGTCCCACTCTAAGGCATGAGCACAAAAGTACACTGATACTCCACTGCAGTACTGTGGGAGTGCTACACTGTCGGAGGTACCGTCTTTCTGATAAGACATTAAACCGAGGCTCCATCTTCCTGCAAGGGTGGATGTAAAAGATGCCATGGCACAATTTTGAAGAAGGGTAGGGTAGTTATCTCCGATGTCCTGACCAATATTTATCCCACAATGAACATCACAAAAATAAATTATCTAATCATTATTGCATAGCTGTTTGTTGGTGTTTGCTGTGTGCAAATTGGCTGCCCTGTTTCCAACATTACAACAGTGACAACACTTCAGAAGTACTTCATTTTTTTGGAAAGTGCTTTTGAGATGTCTGGCAGTGGTGAAAAATGCTATAGAAATGCAAGTTTTTCTTTTTTCTACCTCAAATTCCACTCACTCTCATTTTTGCTGATCCTGACTTGTATTGAAGCTTATCAAATTCTTATTAAAAAATTCAATGAAATTAGTCAGACCTGATCTGCCTTTGATAAATACAGACTCTCTTTGATGAACTGCTGTGTGTCCAAGTGCTCAGTCACTCTGAAATAAAAGCAGAAAATGCTGGAAATATTCAGCAGCTCTGACATGCACCTGTGAAGAGGAAGAGAGTTAATGTTTCAGATCTGTGACCTTTCAGAGACTCTGGGCTAGAATTTCCCTCCGGAGGCAGCAAACAGAGGTCGGGACCCTCTCCTGGGGGGAGAAAGTCACTAACCTGTGATTTTCCCCAGTGGGGTCAATTAATGGCCAGAGAGCAGGTGTGCCATCTAATTAAGGACAGTGGGCGGGCTCTTGAAGTTGGAGGGCCAGTCAGAGGCCTTCCATCTTGAACGGAACAACAGGTTGCATTCAAGGTTAGTTGGAGAGAGAATGCTTCATAGAATCACAGAATCGTTACAGTGCAGAAAGGAGGCCATTCAGCCCATCATGTCCGCACTGACTCTCTGAAAGAACAATTCCCTCCGTTCCATTCCCCTGCCTTCTCCCCGTAACCTTGCACATTCCTCCTTTTCATATACCTGTCTAATTCCCTTTTGAATGCTTCAGTTGACCCTGCCTCCACCACATTCTCAGGCAGTGCATTCCAGACCTTAACCACTCGCTGCGTGAAAAAGCTTTTCCTCATGTCACTTTTGCTTCTTTTACCAAAATTACTAAATACTAAATTAAATCTGTGTGTGTTCAAGATGGAGGCCCTCTCTCTCTCCAACTTTTTCAAATCTTTAATTGAAAATAGATTCAGCAGCCAGGCCACCATTGTGGGGGGAATCCCACTACAGTGCAGTATGTGGCTGCTCTCATACCCAGGCAGGCAGGGAAAGTCTCTCTGGGCCTGTCTGGAGCACTGGCCCTCACCCCGGACCTGCTGCCTGGTGCCTGCCTCCAGGCACTTCACCCTGGACCTGCCACTGCCGGGAAACTGGAGGCCGACTGGAAAATTCCAGCTGCTTCCTTTAATTAGTCTCAATTAGGCTCTTAAAGAGCTTGATTGGCTACCTGCCACATGCGGGCGGGTAGCCCCGCCAACCCCTGATCCCACCTCTGTGAAAGAGGCCCAGAGGCTGGATGGAGCCGAGGAACCAGTCGGATTGGATGGAGCCGGGGAACAAGTCGGATAGGATGGAGCCGAGGAACCAGTCAGATTGGATGGAGCCGAGGAACCAGCGGGATTGGATGGAGCCGAGGAACCAGTCGGATTGGATGGAGCCGGGGAACCAGCCGGGCTGGATGGAGCCGGGGAACCAGTCAGATTGGATGGAGACGGGGAACTAGCCGGATTGGATGGAGCCGGGGAACCAGCCGGATTGGATGGAGCCGGGGAACCAGCCGGATTGGATGGAGCCGGGGAACCAGTCAGATTGGATGGAGCCGGGGAACCAGCGGGATTGGATGGAGCCGAGGAACCAGTCGGATTGGATGGAGCCGGGGAACCAGCCGGGCTGGATGGAGCCGGGGAACAAGTCGGATAGGATGGAGCCGAGGAACCAGTCAGATTGGATGGAGCCGAGGAACCAGCGGGATTGGATGGAGCCGAGGAACCAGTCGGATTGGATGGAGCCGGGGAACCAGTCAGATTGGATGGAGCTGGGGAACCAGTCAGATTGGATGGAGACGGGGAACTAGCCGGATTGGATGGAGCCGGGGAACCAGCCGGATTGGATGGAGCCGGGGAACCAGCCGGATTGGATGGAGCCGGGGAACCAGTCAGATTGGATGGAGCCGGGGAACCAGCGGGATTGGATGGAGCCGAGGAACCAGCCGGATTGGATGGAGCTGGGGAACCAGCGGGATTGGATGGAGCTGGGGAACCAGTCAGATTGGATGGAGACGGGGAACTAGCCGGATTGGATGGAGCCGGGGAACCAGCCGGATTGGATGGAGCCGGGGAACCAGCCGGATTGGATGGAGCCGGGGAACCAGCCGGGCTGGATGGAGCTGGGGAACCAGTCAGATTGGATGGAGACGGGGAACTAGCCGGATTGGATGGAGCCGGGGAACCAGCCGGATTGGATGGAGCCGGGGAACCAGCCGGATTGGATGGAGCCGGGGTACCAGTCGGATTGGATGGAGCCGGGGTACTAGCCGGATTGGATGGAGCCGGGGAACCAGCCGGATTGGATGGAGCCGGGGAACTAGCCGGATTGGATGGAGCCGGGGAACCAGCCGGGCTGGATGGAGCCGGGGTACCAGTCGGATTGGATGGAGCCGGGGTACTAGCCGGATTGGATGGAGCCGGGGAACCAGTCAGATTGGATGGAGACGGGGAACCAGCCGGATTGGATGGAGCCGGGGAACCAGCCGGATTGGATGGAGCCGGGGTACCAGCCGGATTGAATGGAGCCGGGGAACAAATCGAATTGGATGGAGCCGGGGTACCAGCCGGATTGGATGGAGCCGAGGAACCAGCCGGATTGGATGGAGACGGGGTACCAGCCGGATTGGATGGAGCCGAGGAACTAGCCGGATTGGATGGAGCCGGGGAACCAGCCGGGTTGGATGGAGCCGGGGAACCAGCGGGATTGGATGGAGCAGAGGAACCAGATGGAATGGATGGAGCCGGGGAACCAGCCGGGCTGGATGGAGCCGGGGAACGAGCCGGTTTGAATGGAGCCGGGGAACCAGTCGGATTGGATGGAGCCGGGGAACCAGTCGGATTGGATGGAGCCGGGGAACCAGTCAGATTGGATGGAGCCGGAGAACCAATCGGATTGGATGGAGCCGAGGAACCAGCCGGATTGGATGGAGCCGGGGAACCAATCGGATTGGATGGAGCCGGAGAACCAATCGGATTGGATGGAGCCGAGGAACCAGCCGGATTGGATGGAGCCGGGGAACCAATCGGATTGGATGGAGCCGAGGAACCAGCCGGATTAGATGGAGCCGGGGAACCAATCGGATTGGATGGAGCCGAGGAACCAGCCGGATTCGATGGAGCCGGGGAACCAATCGGATTGGATGGAGACGGGGAACCAGCTGGATTCGATGGAGCCGGGGAACCAATCGGATTGGATGGAGCCGAGGAACCAGCCGGATTCGATGGAGCCGGGGAACCAGTCGGATTGGATGGAGCCGGGGAACCAATCGGATTGGATGGAGACGGGGAACCAGCTGGATTGGATGGAGCTGGGGAACCAATCGGTTTGGATGGAGCCGAGGAACCAGCCGGATTGGATGGAGCCGGGGAACAAATCGAATTGGATGGAGCCGGGGAACCAATCGGTTTGGATGGAGCCGAGGAACCAGCCGGTTTGAATGGAGCCGGGGAACCAGTTGGAGTGGATGGAGCCGGGGAACCAGTCGGATTGGATGGAGCCGGGGAACCAGCCGGATTGGATGGAGCCGGGGAACAAATCGAATTGGATGGAGCCGGGGTACCAGCCGGATTGGATGGAGCCGAGGAACCAGCCGGATTGGATGGAGCCGAGGAACTAGCCGGATTGGATGGAGCCGGGGAACCAGCCGGATTGAATGGAGCCGAGGAACCAGCCGGATTGAATGGAGCCGGGGAACCAGCCGGGTTGGATGGAGCCGAGGAACCAGCCGGATTGAATGGAGCCAGGGAACCAGTTGGAGTGGATGGAGCCGGGGAACCAGTCGGATTGGATGGAGCCGGGGAACCAGCCGGATTGGATGGAGCCAGGGAACCAGTTGGAGTGGATGGAGCCGGGGAACCAGCCGGGTTGGATGGAGCCGAGGAACCAGCCGGATTGAATGGAGCCAGGGAACCAGTTGGAGTGGATGGAGCCGGGGAACCAGTCGGATTGGATGGAGCCGGGGTACCAGCCGGATTGAATGGAGCCAGGGAACCAGTTGGAGTGGATGGAGCCGGGGAACCAGCCGGGTTGGATGGAGCCGAGGAACCAGCCGGATTGAATGGAGCCAGGGAACCAGTTGGAGTGGATGGAGCCGGGGAACCAGTCGGATTGGATGGAGCCGGGGAACCAGCCGGATTGGATGGAGCCGGGGTACCAGCCGGATTGAATGGAGCCAGGGAACCAGTTGGAGTGGATGGAGCCGGGGAACCAGTCGGATTGGATGGAGCCGGTGAACCAGCCGGATTGGATGGAGCCGGGGTACCAGCCGGATTGAATGGAGCCGGGGAACAAATCGAATTGGATGGAGCCGGGGTACCAGCCGGATTGGATGGAGCCGAGGAACTAGCCGGATTGGATGGAGCAGAGGAACCAGATGGAATGGATGGAGCCGGGGAACCAGCCGGGCTGGATGGAGCCGGGGAACGAGCCGGTTTGAATGGAGCCGGGGAACCAGTCGGATTGGATGGAGCCGGGGAACCAGTCGGATTGGATGGAGCCGGAGAACCAATCGGATTGGATGGAGCCGAGGAACCAGCCGGATTGGATGGAGCCGGGGAACCAATCGGATTGGATGGAGCCGGAGAACCAATCGGATTGGATGGAGCCGAGGAACCAGCCGGATTGGATGGAGCCGGGGAACCAATCGGATTGGATGGAGCCGAGGAACCAGCCGGATTAGATGGAGCCGGGGAACCAATCGGATTGGATGGAGCCGAGGAACCAGCCGGATTCGATGGAGCCGGGGAACCAGTCGGATTGGATGGAGCCGGGGAACCAATCGGTTTGGATGGAGCCGGGGAACCAGCCGGATTCGATGGAGACGGGGAACCAGCTGGATTGGATGGAGCTGGGGAACCAATCGGTTTGGATGGAGCCGAGGAACCAGCCGGTTTGAATGGAGCCGAGGAACCAGTGGGGTTGGATGGAGCCGGGGAACCAGCCAGATTGGATGGAGCCAGGAAACCAGCCGGATTGGATGGAGCCGGGGAACCAGTGGGGTTGGATGGAGCCGCGGAACCAGTGGATTGGATGGAGCCGAGGAACCAGCCGGATTGAATGGAGCCGGGGAACCAGTCGGATTGGATGGAGCCGGGGAACCAGCCGGATTGGATGGAGCCGGGGAACCAGTCGGATTGGATGGAGCCGGGGAACCAGCCGGATTGGATGGAGCCGGGGAACCAGCCGAATTGGATGGAGCCGGGGAACCAGCTGGATTGGATGGAGCCGGGGAACCAGCTGGATTGGATGGAGCCGGGGAACCAGTCGGATTGGATGGAGCCGGGGAACCAGTCGGATTGGATGGAGCCGGGGAACCAGCCGAATTGGATGGAGCCGGGGAACCAGCTGGATTGGATGGAGCCGGGGAACCAGCTGGATTGGATGGAGCCAGGGAACCAGCCGGATTGGATGGAGCCGGGGAACCAGCCGAATTGGATGGAGCCGGGGAACCAGCCAGATTGGATGGAGCCGGGGAGCCAGTCGGATTGGATGGAGCCGGGGAACCAGCCGGATTGGATGGAGCCGGGGTACCAGCCAGATTGGATGGAGCCGGGGAACCAATCGAATTGGATGGAGCCGGGGTACCAGCCGGATTGGATGGAGCCGAGGAACCAGCCGGATTGGATGGAGACGGGGTACCAGCCGGATTGGATGGAGCCGAGGAACTAGCCGGATTGGATGGAGCCGGGGAACCAGCCGGGCTGGATGGAGCCGGGGAACCAGCGGGATTGGATGGAGCAGAGGAACCAGATGGAATGGATGGAGCCGGGGAACCAGCCGGGCTGGATGGAGCCGGGGAACGAGCCGGTTTGAATGGAACCGGGGAACCAGTCGGATTGGATGGAGCCGGGGAACCAGTCGGATTGGATGGAGCCGGAGAACCAATTGGATTGGATGGAGCCGAGGAACCAGCCGGATTGGATGGAGCCGGGGAACCAATCGGATTGGATGGAGCCGGAGAACCAATCGGATTGGATGGAGCCGAGGAACCAGCCGGATTGGATGGAGCCGGGGAACCAATCGGATTGGATGGAGCCGAGGAACCAGCCGGATTAGATGGAGCCGGGGAACCAATCGGATTGGATGGAGCCGAGGAACCAGCCGGATTCGATGGAGCCGGGGAACCAGTCGGATTGGATGGAGCCGGGGAACCAATCGGATTGGATGGAGACGGGGAACCAGCTGGATTGAATGGAGCTGGGGAACCAATCGGTTTGAATGGAGCCGAGGAACCAGCCGGATTGGATGGAGCCGGGAAACCAGCCGGATTGGATGGAGCCAGGAAACCAGCCGGATTGGATGGAGCCGGGGAACCAGCCGGATTGAATGGAGCCAGGAAACCAGCCGGATTGGATGGAGCCGCGGAACCAGCCGGATTGAATGGAGCCAGGGAACCAGTTGGAGTGGATGGAGCCAGGGAACCAGTTGGAGTGGATGTGGGATGCTGGTTCCCCGGCTCCATCCAATCCGACTGGCTCCCCGGCTCCATCCAATCCGGCTGGTTCCCCGGCTCCATCCAATCCGGCTGGTTCCCCGGCTCCATCCAATCCGACTGGCTCCCCGGCTCCATCCAATCCGGCTGGTGAAGTTTTCAGGTAATGGGGTCGGGGGGGAAATGGCAAAGACTAATGCGATTTGTGGAGGGGATGTTGGGAAGGGTTTGAAGGTTAAAGTAAAGAAAGTTCGAGGGGGAAAGGTTGGGATCGAGAGTTTACTTTTTTTGGCGGGAGGAGAGTACAAAAATAAAGAGTACAAAAAATAAACTGATTATTCATTGGGGAGCTGGTGGAAGAGGGGACTGGAACAGTGAATAAATGTTCAATTTTATTTTATAAAAAGCTGTGACTTAAAAAAATTTAATGATCTGGAAGGGCCTGAAGCCCTTTAAAAATGGCACTGGCACAGTGGGGCCAGGCGTTGTTGCAGCGGTTCTCCAGGTGCATGCAGTAATCGATGTAAGATCTGCATCTTGATAAATCAGGAAGAAAGCCATTTACACATATGCAGAGAAGCTACTGTCTATGAGAGTTGTTGTAGACAGAATGCCTGGTGTTGTAATTAGTCTGGGCCACCACCTTAAAGACATGTCCTCACATATCTGTGTGTGTGTGTGTCTCTGTTCAGTTAAAACTGTCTTTATTTTTTAAAAAGTTCAATATAAACCCCAGTGATGATGTTTTCAGTCAGAATTCTCTCTTCACCCCCCGATGTCTTCCGCACTCCATGTTCCTACCACCCAGTGAGCTCCACATGCTAGTCCAGTTTGTTTGCAACCTTGGTGTCGTAAACGACCCTGAGATGAGTTTCAGACCACATATTCATACTATCACTAAGACTGCTTATTTCCACCTCCGTAACATTGCCCAACTCTGTCCCTGCATCAGCTCATCTGCTGCTGAAACCCACATCCATACCTTTGTTATCTCTAGATTTCATTATTCTAACGCCCACCTGACTGGCATCCCACATTCTTCTCCCCGTAAACTCTGCTGCCTGTGTCCTTACTCAAACCACGTCCTGTTCTCCCATTACCCCTGTACGCGCTGACCTACATTGACTCCCCGTTAAAATTCTCATCCTGGTTTTCAAATCCTTCATGGCCTCACCCCTCACTGTAATCTCCTCCAGATCCACAATCCTCCAAGGTATCTACATTCATCTATTTCTGGCCTCTTGAGCATCCCTGATTTTAATCGCTCCACCATTGGTGGCCGTGCCTTCAGTTGCCTAGGGCCTAAACTCCGGAATTTCCACCCTACACTTCTCCGTCTGTCTATCTCATTTTCCTCCTTTAAGATGTTCCCTAAAACCTAGCACTTTGACCAAGCTTTTGGCCGTCTGCCATAATATGTAGGTGTCAAAGTTTGCTTTATGATGGTCCTGTGAAGTGCTTTGGGATGTTTAACTATGTTAAATGTGCTATATAAATAAAAGTTGTTGTTCAACCACAATCCCCTTTACCGTTCTCTTTCCCTTAATATACTTACAAAACACTTTCCCTAATAGTTTTAATATTCCTCACAATTTATTTTAATATTCCTTTTTTCACCTCTTATTACTTTTTTTGTATCCCTCTTATTTTTAGAGCTCACATAGACTGCCGAGTTTCCGCTTGGGTCTTGGATGTACAGCTTCTCTATTGCTTCTCCCATGTTACATGGTTAAAAGCTGATCGTGATGCAAATTGCACCAAAAGCCATCATCACAGAAGGAGGCCATTCGACTCATTGTACCTATGCTGGGTCTTTGAAAGAACTATCGAATTAATCCCACTGCATAACTGTTTGCCAAAATATTTTTTAAATAAAGGTGGTCCCCCTTTAAGTTCAACTGACTTAACTTCCATTAATTGGCGAGCTCACTGAATGAGAATAGTCACAAAAGGATTCCAATAAAAATCTAAGAATGATCTTCTGTAATCAAATCAAGATTTCTTATTAAATTTTCTTTTCTATTTAAATAAAAGGATTTACCCAAATCCCTTTCGACCGAGTTTGAACAAACCAATTCACTGAAGCGTGAGTATTGAGGGCAAAATGCAACTGAAATACGGAAACAAGTCTATGTTGTTTAAAAACCAATTCAAACAGCTCAAGGTTATTTTTCGCTTTCTATTCCAGCTGGGTTGAGACAATGGGCTCTGTAATTCAAGCCGAGCATTCCAGTGTACTGACCCCAAATACCCCCTATTATGCTGTAACTCCAACCAAGAAGCAACATAGGAGTTTGCTTTTATTTATTGGGAGGGGTTTTGGTACCAGGCTAATTAGGATCACCAGCTGCACTGGTTTAACATTTGCTTCAATTGTATAAGTTGGACTCCACATACATGGGAAGTCGGAATGAATCTCCTAAACATTCATCCATCTCCAGTCAATTACCTCTCTCCTGAATTTCCTCAAATTCAGAAACATCTCACTTTGTTCTGAGAAGTAAAACGTGAACCTGCCTCAACTTGTATTTCAGCTAAAACCCTTCGCCTTAATTGTTGATGAAGTAACTGTTTGTTAAAATGGAACTGTTTTACAATCTAATTTACACTGAACCTGTCATTTTTAACAAAAGAACAAAGAACAGTACAGCACAGGAACAGGCCATTCGGCCCTCCAAGCCTGTCTAAACTAAAACCTTCTGCACTTCCGGGGACCGTATCCCTCTATTCCCATCCTATTCATGTATTTGTCAAGATGCCTCTTAAACGTCGCTATTGTACCTGTTTCCACCACCTCCCCCAGCAGCAAATTCAAGGCACTCACCACCTTCTGTGTAAAGAACTTGCCTCGCACATCCCCTCTAAACTTTGCCCCTTGCACCTTAAACCTATGTCCCTTAATAACTGACTCTTGCACCCTGGGAAAAAGCTTCTGACTATCCATACTGTCCATGCCTCTCATAATTTTGTAAACCTCTATCATGTCGCCCCTCCACCTCCGTCGTTCCAGTGAAAAAAATTCGAGTTTATCCAACCTCTCCTCATAGCTAATACCCTCCAGACCAGGCAACATCCTGGTAAACCTCTTCTGTACCCTCTCCAAAGCCTCCATATCCTTCTGGTAATGTGGCGACCAGAACTGTACATTAGGAGGTTATGTCTTAGTATACCTGTAATGATCAGGAACTGCAAGGCTTTGGAGGTCATTAAATTTCCCGTGGTATCATTTTTATCTGATCATTGTAAGCCGACAACTTGCTGAATTTGAAGTAAAAGCCAGGCTGACAAAAGTCTCTCAGGACTAAAGGCCTGCTCGGGTCTGCAAATGAGACCCGACCCGACCATCAGTTAACCTACCTTCCGTTTTTCACTTTGTTCCTTACCTGCTCAAGATTAAAATAACCTCCTTTAAAGTCCAAAAAGTAATTTAACTTTCAAGTCACTTACTTGTGGTGACAGAGCGTGTCCAATGCGGCCCGCTCCGTCCCGACCCGAGCCCGAATGCCGGACCCGGAAGTGCGACCCGACCTGAACCCAACACACATCGCAGATCCCGTCAGGTTGGGGTCGGGTAACAGGCCTTTACTCAGGACCCTGCCCTGCAATGGCAGCTCCTGAAAATTCCAAATATAAACAGAAAATTCTGGAAATACTCAGCAGATGAGACAGCATCTGTCGACAGGGAAAACACATTTAATTTTTCAGGTTAACCTTTTGTCAAAATTGGAAATACCAGGTAGGAACTGTACTAAAGGAAGGATTTTTGCTGGCCCACAGAGGGTGTAATTAGTTTTAGACCCCAGTGCAACCCAACACAGGCAGCAGGAGAAATGAACCTACCAGATTAAATCCTAGGCCTGGCATTATCCACGAGTGGAAGATTTCAGTTTGTTTCTTCATGTTTTTTAAAACCTAGCCCCAGGACATTTCCTCTTCTCCCACTGAGCTGAACTGAGCTGACAGTAAAGGATTAACAGTTCAGGCACTAGAGAAAGTTACTCCTTTCAAAAACAATAAGAGTGCAGTGATGGCAACAGTGAAATATCAGTAACACTGATCCAGTTGGTGCATGCGGCTTATGAGTTCTAATCAGCAACTCAAGGTCAAAGTTCATGCACATCCTCGATCCCCAAAAAACAGGACTCTTAAAAAGACCAGATGATGCAGAAGAGACAAATTTGTGCTTGGTCGAAGCCATGATCATATGAACACATGACTAAAGACAGGCAGGAAAAGATCCTCTGGCCTATCTGGCCTGTCCCACATATCTATGATGTCTTCTTTATCACAATATCTGCACTCTTCACCCCACCCAAATATATGGGATCTCCTGGCAAAGATGAGAAAAACCCAGGCCAACTATGGGCAAAGCAAATTTGGCATGTTCCTCTCCAACCCCTGTCGGTGATCAAAACTAGTCCAGAAGATCACTCTGGCCCCGATAATTCCTTGCAGCTATTACCTTTTGTAAGAGGTGATGTCCCCTCCACCCAGCCAGAAACAGGTCCAGCTCTTGTTTGAAGGAACTGTTGAATCAGCGCCCTCCCTAACCTGTTCAATTGGAACACACTATTAACTGGAACACAATCTATTCCTTCCATCATCTTTTAAACCTCAATCAGATCAGCCCTAAGTCTACACTTCTCTAAAGTGCAGAGTCCAACTCTGTTAGTCTATCGTTTTTTTATTTGTTCATGGGATGTGGGTGTCGCTGGCTAGGCCAGCATTTAAACCCCATCCCTAATTGCCCTTGAGAAGGTGGTGGTGAGCCACCTTCTTGACCCCTGCAGTCTAAGTGGGGTAGGTTCCCCCAAAGTGCTGTTAGGAAGAGAATTCCAGGATTTTGACCGAGCGACAGTGAAGGAATGGCGATATATTTCCAAGTTAGCATGGTGTGTGGCTTGGAGGGGAACTTGCAGGTGATCGTGTCCCCATGCAAGTGCTGCCCTTGTCCTTCTAGGTAATAGAGGTTGCGGGATTAGAAAGTGGGAACCTTGGTGCATTGCTGCAGTGCAACTTGTAGATGGTACACACTGCTGCCACTGTGCGTCGGTGGTGGAGGGAGTGAATGTATGTAGATGGTGTGCCAATCAAGCAGGCTGCTTTGTCCCGGATGGTGTCAAGCTTCTTGACTGTTGTTGGAGCTGCACCGATCCAGGCAAATGGAGCGTATTCCATCACACTCCTGTCTTGTGCCTTGTAGATGGTGGACAAGCATTGGAGAGACAGGATGTGAGTTGCTCATCGCAGAATTCCCAGCCTCTGACCTGCTCTTGTAGCCACGGTATTTATGTGGCTGGTCCAGTTAAGTTTCTGATCAATGGTAACCCCTAGTATGTTGATAGGGGAGATTCAGTGATAGCAATGCCATTGAATGTCAAGGGGAGATCGTTGGATTCTCTCTTGTGAAACAACATAGTGTCATTGAAATCATGGGAACACCTTTCCCTACCATTAATTGGAAAGCATCTGACCTGCTTTCAGAGTTTCTTTTTTTCAAGCAGAGAATGAAGCTTTGTTTCAATGACTTAGCCATTACTGATCCACAGAAGCAAGCAATTAAGATACGCATAGCTATTGACAATGAAGGTCTACATCGTCTCAACACATCTGGTCAAAATGATGAAGAACAGAAGGATTCCACAAAGATTTGGTCAAATCTAGAAGATCAATTACATCTCAAGCTCAATTTTCAAGTGCACTGACTCAAATTCATATCTTTCAGACAACAGTCTAGCGAATCCATACACCAGTTTGCCAGTCATTCTCATGCCAAAGGTCAAGAGTATGATTTTACTGACACCAAATTGGCAGATTGCATCTTGTGTTTGCATCCACACTGATGGAACTATATCCAAAGGATCTTTTGGACAAACCCAAAGATTACACGGTTGATGCCTTAGGAACGTAGGAAAATAGGAGCAGGAGTAGGTCATTCAGCCCATCGAGCCTGCCCCATCATTCAATATGATCATGGCTGATCATCCACTTCAATGCCTTTTTCCCACACTATCCTCACATCCCCTTCTGTCATTTGTATTTAGAAATCTGTCAATCTCTGCTTTAAACATGCTCAATGACTGAGCCTACACAGCCCTCTGGGATACAGATTTCCAAAGATTCACAACACTCTGAGTAAAAAAATTTCTCCTCACCTCTGTCCTAAGAGGCTTCCTCCTTATTTTGAAATTGTGTCCCCTGGTTCTAGACCCCTCATCCAGGGGAAACATCTTAGCTGCATCTACTCTGTCTATCCCTTTAAGTATTTTGTAGGTTTCAATGAGATCACCTCTCACTCTTCGAAACTCTAGAGAATACAGGCCCAATTTTCTCAATCTCTCTTCACAATAAAGTCCCACCATCCTGGGAACAAGTCTGGTGAACCTTTGTTGCACTCCCTCTATGGCAATAATATCCATCCTAAGGTAAGGGGACCAAAACTGCACACAGTACTCCAGGTGCAATCTAACCAACGTTCTATACAATTGAAGCAAGTCTTCACTACACCTGTACTCAAATCCTCTTGCGATAATGGTTAACATACCATTAGCCTTCCAAATTGCGTGCTGTACCTGCCTGTTATCTTTCAGTGACTTATTAACAAGCCACTTTGCATCTTCCTCACAACATACATTCCCACCTTGTTTTGTGTCATCTGCGAACTTGGAAATACTGCATGTGGTCCCCACATCCAAATCATTGACAGATATTGTGAACAGCTGGGGCCCCAGTACTGTTCCCTGCAGTACCCCACTAGTCACAGCCTGCCAACATGTGAATGACCCGTTTATTCCTATTCTCTGCTTTATGCCAGTTACCCAATCCTTATTCCATGCCAGTATATTACCTCCTATCCCATGTGCTTTAATTTTGCTCACCAACCTCCTGTGGGGGACTTTATCAAAAAGCCTTCTGAAAATCCAAGTATACCACGTCCACTGACTCCCCTTTATCAATTCAGTTAGTATCATCCTCAAAAACCTCCAACAGGTTCATCAAACATAATTTTACATTCATAAATCCTTATTGACTATGCCCAATCAGATCATTATTATCCCAGTAACCATTTATCACATCCTTTTGAAAAGATTTGAGCATTTTCCCAACAACTGATGTAAGGCTAACAGGTCTGTAATTCTCTGTTTTCTCTCTCCCTCCCTTCTTAAACAGTGGGATGACATTTGCTACCGTCCAATCTGCAGGAATCACTCCAGAATCTATACAATTTTGGAAGATGATCACCAATGCATCCACTATCTCCATAGTTACTTTTTTCAACACTCTGGGATGTAGAATATCAGGTCCTGGGGACTTATCAACCTTCAGCCCCATTTATTTCTCCAATACAACCTTCTTACTAATACTAATTTCCTTCAATGCCTCATTCCCCCTAATCCCTTGGATCTCTAATTCTTGGAGATTTCTTGTATCTTCCTCAGTGAAGACAGACACAAAGTAATCATTTAGCTTCTCTGCCATTTCTCTATTCCCCATTATAAATTCTCCTGACCCTGCCTGTAATGGACCCACATTGTCTTTGCCAAACGTTGCCTTTTTATGTACCTGTAGAAGCTTTTACAGTCCGTTTTAATATTTTTTGCTTGCTATTTGATTCTCCCTTTCTTTATCAGTTTCTTTGTCCTCCTTTGGTGTATTCTAAAACCCTCCCAATCATCAGGTTTACTACTATTTCTGGCAAATTTATAGGCCTTTTCTTTTAATCTTATACAATCCCTAACTTCCTTTGTTATCCACGGTTGACTGCCTTACTTTTGGGGTTTTTGTGCCTTGAAGGAATGTATAGTTGCTGTAAACTATGTAATATTTCTTTAAAGACTATCCATTGCCTATGTACTGTCATACCTTTTAATGTATTTTCCCAATGCCTTATTGAAAGATGGCTGCCAATTTGGATCCATCATCGCAGGTCAGCAAAGCCTTCAATCTTTATGTGTTACAAAGACCATCAGTGAACTGAACAGGATTTGGACACCATGCACAAGGTGCAGGTTTTGACATTTGGCCACAGCCTGTCCAACACTTAAATCCATTTGCAAAACATGCGGTGTTAGGGCCAATGGAAGCAGCAATGTCGCAAAGAAAAGGCAGACACTGCGGGCAAGAGTCCTGTGTTACGAACAGTCAAACCGCATGACAGCTCTGCACACTGACAAGCTTCGCAATGCTCCATCATGACACAACCTATTCACTATGAGCTTTCGGGTGACACTAACATTACTGATCCCGAAGATCAGGGTATAAGCACAAGTGAGCAAGCGGAACAGGCATTCCATGTCATCAATGTTTCTGAGCACATTGATTCGATTACTCTGCTAGAAGCTTTTGCATCCATTCATATTTCCTGTTCAGGAAAAGAGGACATACACTTGCTCCAGACAAAAGGGTACATGGGTGCTAGTGCAAACATTTTACCCCTACACATCTTAAAACACATGTATCCAGGTACATGACATTCCAAGATACTTCAACCAATGCTCAGCTAACTGCTTACAATGGGTCCTCAATCCAATGTCTCGGATCCATTGCAATCAAGTGCTGAGAGTTGTTAATTATCTCCTTAAAAGTCTGCCACTACATCTTTACTGTCCTACCTTTCAACCTAGCTTCCCAATTAGCTAGCTCTGCCTTCATACCCTTGTAATTACCTTTATTTAGGTTTAAAACACTAGTCTTAAGCCCATACTCCTCCCCTTCAAACTGAATGTGAAATTCTATCATGTTATGATCGCTGTCACCTAAAGGCTCCTTACCACAAGGTTATTGATTTATCCGGTCTCATTGCACATTGCCAAGTCTAAAATAGCCTGTTCCCGGGTTGGTTCTAGAATGTACTGCTCTAAGAAATTGTCTGAATACACTCTATGAACTCATTTTCCAGGCTACGTTTGCCAATCTGATTCGTCCAATCTACATGCAAATTAAAGTCACCCATGTTTATTGCAGTAGCTTTCTTACACGCCCCATTTATTTCTTCCTTTATACTCTGTCCTAAAGTATGGCAACTATTAAGGGGCTATAAACTACTCCCACAAGTGACCTCTTACCTTTCCTATTTCTTATCTCTACCCAAACTGATTCTACATCTTGCTTTTTGAGCTAAGGTCATCTCTCACTCCCGTACTAACAGCATCCTTAATTAACAGAGCTACCTCACCAACATTTCCTAGCTTCTTGTCTTTTGAAAATGTCAAATATGCTTCAATATTCAGGTCCCAGCCTTGCTTACCTTGCAACTATGTCTCTGTAATGGCTATCAGGTCATACATATTTATTTCAATCTGTGCTAACAATTCATCCATTGTGTTATGAATGCTGTGCGCATTCTGATATAGAGCCTGTAACTCTGTCTTTTTACCATTTCTGCAATCTGTGGCCTTATCTGCTGGTGCACTCTTAAATTTGTACATTCTGTTCCTTCCTGCCACACTCTAATTATCATTACCCAAGTTGTTACCCTGCTCTTTAACTCATTGTTTCCCTTTGATTTACCACATCTCCTCTCACATGATCCCTTCCCCCCACTATTTAGTTTAAAGCCCTTTCTACCGCCCTAGTTATGGGACTCACCAGAACGCTGGTCCCAACACAGTTCAGGGGAAGACTGTCCCGATGGTACAGCTCCCACTTTCCCCAGTACTGGTGCCAGTGCCCCATGAATTGAAACTCATTTCTCCCATCCCAATCTTGGAGCCACCCATTCATCTCTCTAATTTTATTTGCCCTATGCCAATTTTCTCGTGGCTCAGGTAATAATCCAGAGATTATTACTTTTGAGGTTCTGCCTTTGAATTTAGCCCCTAGCTGCTGCTACTCCCAATGCAGAATCTCTTTCCTAAGCCTATTTATGTCATTGGTACCCACATGGAGAACGACAACTGGATCCTCCTCCTCCTACTTCAAGTTTCCCCAGCCCTGAGTAGATGTTCCGAATCCTGGAAGGCAACACGGCCTTCTGGACTCTCACTCTCAGTTGCAGATAACTGTGTCTCTCATATGTCTATCACCCAGACTATACTATCTCCTACTACCACGACATTTCTATTTACTCTCCCCACTTGAATGGCTTCCTGTACCATGGTGCCATGGTCAGTTTGCTTATCCACCCTGCATCCCTTGCTCTCATCCTAAAAGCTGAATGAACCTCAAAGCTGTTGGAGAATTGCAAGGGCTGAGGCTCCTCCACTTCTGCCTGCTCAATCCCCATACGTGCCTCACTCGCAGTCATACTCCCCTGTCCCTGACCACTGACCAAATCAGAAGATACTATCATAAAGGGTACGACTGCCTTCTGGAACAAAGTGTCCAGGTAACCTTTGCCCTCCCTGATGCATTGCAGTGACTGTAGCTCGGCCTCCAGCTCATCGATGCTGAGCCGAAGCTCCTCGAGCCATAAACACTTACTGCAGATGTAGTTGCCATGGATCACATTGGTGTCCATGAGCTCCCACATACTGCAGCTGCAACACATCACCTTCCCTGCCATTCCTATTGTGTTTTAATTAATAAATTATTTTCTTATTTTTTATTAAATGAATGCCTCCCTCACCAGCAGTTACTGTACTAATTTAAACCTTGGTAGTACAATAAACTTTACTGCTTAAAAATAAAACGAAACAGTAGACTCACCAACTTCTTACTTCCCTTCTGCTTGCATGTCTTAATTAATTACTACTGAATTTTTTTTTGTGTTTTTCTAATTTCCAGCTATTAACACATGCATCTTAACAGCAGTGTACTAACCTAGCTATTTACAGACACTCTCCAACAGCAGTTACTCACCGACCAATCACCTTACAGCTTTCTGCTGCTGTCACTGTTTGATTCTTTTTTCAAATGCGGTCCGCACACACCGACTCCCGATGTTAGGTGCTCCCTTGCAGGTCTGGTTCCTCTTCGTACCCTGAAGGTAAGTGAAGACCCCAAGCCTCGCTCTGTATTTATCCTCTCCTGATGTTTAGGTGATTACCATCTTTGGCATTGGGCAATGCCAAACACTATCTCCCTCCAGTTCCAGACAGTAACCGAAAGGAGACTTGCAACAAAGGAGTACTATGTGGGCCATGGTTTCCTTGGTTTTCCGATGATTTTCCAATTATTCCCATACTGTGGTCAGAAGATAGAAGGGCGGCACAGTGGCGCAGTGGTTAGCACCGCAGCCTCAAAGCTCCAGCGACCCGGGTTCAATTCTGGGTACTGCCTGTGTGGAGTTTGCAAGTTCTCCCTGTGTCTGCGTGGGTTTTCGCCAGGTGCTCCGGTTTCCTCCCACAAGCCAAAAGACTTGCAGGTTGGTAGGTAAATTGGCCATTATAAATTGCCCCTAGTATAGGTAGGTGGTAGGGAAATATAGGGACAGGTGGGGATGTGGTAGGAATATGGGATTAGTGTAGGATTAGTATAAATGGGTGGTTGATGGTCGGCACAGACTCGGTGGGCCGAAGGGCCTGCTTCAGTGCTGTATCTCTAAACTAAACTATACTCTTCTGCGCATCTTGTGGTTTCAAGATTCCCAAGGGTGAGAATGAGGATGAGTCACAGACTGTTACAGCCAACATACGGCACCTCCAGTGCAAACTGTATCCAACGCATGAAGTTAGAGATGTTCTTCTAGAACAAAGAAGGAAAATGAAAGAAATACGTGACAAATATGCTGGGAGTGAACTTCCCTAGTTAGCTATTGGTCAGCAAGTTACCATTCAAAACCTTATCACTGGTACGTGGAATTCTGCAACAGTATCCAAAGTCCGACCAGAACCATCTTCTTCTGAAGTAACTATACCTACTGGTGCCACACTGTGTTGTAACTGAGGTCAAATCAGAACTGTTCATTATCCCAAGTCCATGGAAGACTCCAATGCAACTTGTACAAGGTCGACAACTAGATCTCAGACAGAGTGTACACATTCTTCTTCTGCAAAATCCAATATTCAAACATCTGTTCCAGTATCTTAGAACTGCTACCCTACTTCAAAATCTGGCAGAGTTATCAAACCACCTTTATGTTTTCGAGATTGATGTTTTTGCATATTCTGATGGCCTTTTTTGTATTATCTCCTGATACTTTTCTGTGTATGTATATAATTAACTTGTGGGGTTGGTTAGCTCAGTTGGCTAGCATGCAATACAAAAAGATACCGACAGCACAGGTTCAATCCCTGTACCAGCTATGGTAGTTCATGGAGGCCTGCCTCCTCATCTTGCCCCATGCTTGAGGAGTGGTAACCCTCAAACCATACATCACCAACTGTCTCTCTCTAATGGGGAGAGATGCCTATGGTCCTTTGGGACTACGGCTAGATCAATATGGCTGACTTCTATTTACCTAAAGGAGATGTTTAGATTTGTAAATACATTCTTCTTTTTCTTTTGGAAAAAGGTGGATGTTGTGTGTGTACACCTTTAAAAGTTGTGGCTCCAAGATCATGTTAGACATCTAAGAGCTATGATGTAACACACCATGCGATTCTGAGTGTTATTCAGTCTTGAAGATACACCTGTACAGTTATCACCTCAATGTAATCGCTGCTATCTCAGTAATCAATAAAGAACCCACAATATTGCATCCCATTTTGAGTGATCAGTCTCTGTGTACAGTCTATACAAACACAGAGGTTCAAGGAACACGCAACAGAAGACATGTCTACACACAAAGCGGGATAGAAGTTTGGAACTCTTTTTCACAAATAGCAATTAATGTTTGATCATGGGCATGGGGTAAAAAAGTGGCAGTGGGACTTCAATTTCAGTAAAAATGTGAGGTGATACATTTTGGTAAATAAAATAAGAGCCATAATAATATTCTGAATGCAAGCAGGCACAGCGCTGCGGAAGAGCAGAGGAATTTGGGGGGCAGGTTCATATTTTAAATTCTTTCATGGGATGTGGGGCATCGCTGGCAAGGCCAGCATTTGTTGTCCATCCTTAATTGCCCTTGACAACTGAGAGGCTTGTTTCACCATTTCAGAGGGCAGTTAACAGCCAACCACATTGCTGCGGGTCTGGAGTTATATGTAGGCCAGACCAGGTAAGGATGGCAGATTTCCTTCCCAAAAGAACATTAGTGAACCAGATGGGTTTTGACAATAATCAATAATAGTTTCATGGCACTATTACTAAGACTTGTTTTCAATTCTAGATTTTGATTAATTAACAGGACACATTCATGGATTGAACTTAAATTCCACCAGCTACCACTGTGGTGGGATTTGAACCTGTGTTCCCAGGACATTAGTCTGGCATTCTGCATTACTATTTCCCAAATGCCATTACCACTATACCACCCTCTCCCCTGACAGGGCAGTAAAGGAAGCACCTCAATTTGATGAGGCTGTAAAGAAAAGCTATAGGAATTCTAGGTTTTATCACAAGATATATAGAATGTAAAAGCTAAGAGATAATGATGACCATATAGAAATCCTTAATGAGAGTGCCAGTTGGAGGACTGTGTGCAGTAATGGGCTCCACTCTCTATGAAGGATACAAAGGCTCCAGAGACGCTACAGCACAGATTCATCGAGGATGAAGCCTGCTATGAGGAATTACAAATACATCACACAAAGAATAGAGGTTACTTCACAGATCATAGAGAAAAATAGAGCTGAAGAAATAGGAACTACAATTAACTGGAACACTTTAAGTGAAAGATATTGTATTTATGTCGTCCTTCGACAGTCCAAAATTGTTTGACACACAAAAGTGTTTTTTTAAAGACCTTAAAATGCATGGAGGGCAATATTCCCTGTTTGAAGTATTCCTGTTATTTATATGAAAAAAGAACACAATTAGATTTGTTACCAATGTAAAAAAAAATCAATTTTTTTAAAACTAACTTTCCTGCCCCAGGAGTGTTTGACAGGACAGCATAGAGGGAGCTTTATTCTATATCTAACTCCGTGTTGTATCTGCCCTTTGAGTATTTGATGGAGTAGTGTAGGTGGCGCTTTACTCTATATCTAAATCATTTTTTTTCTATTTATTTATTTATTGGGAGTGCTGTACCTGTCCTGGGAGTGTTTGATGGGGACAGTGTAGAGGGAGTTTTACTCTGTATCTAACCCCCTGGTTTTTTTTGTGCTGCACCTGTCCTGGGAGTGTTTGATGGGGACAGTGTAGAGGGAGCTTTACTCGGTATCTAACCCAGTGCCGTACCCGTCCTAGGAGTGTTTGTTGGGACAATGTAGAGGGAGCTTTACACTGTATCTAACCACGTTTCTTTTTTTAAGGTGACCTTTATACCCCAGGCCCCTTTTATATATTTTACATTAAAGGGGCCTTTATTCCTGTTGGCCGCCCTTATATACATTTTATAAAATAACTTTATTAAAATCAAATAAATAAAACAAAACTCAAATTAAAATGCCATTCTCGGCGTCAATGATGCACTCCAGTCCCTGCGGTGCCCAACAGTCGCTGAAGGCCTCAAGCATGCCAGCGGACACCGCACGCTCCTTCTCCAGGGACACATGGGCGCAAACATGACCAAGGAAGAGGGGCAGGCAAGCAGGGTGGACGGACCCCCGATGGCTCACAGCATGGACCTGTGAATTGCCACCTTGGCCATGCCCAGGAGCAGACCAGTGTGGAGATCCTCCTCCAAGGATCAGGAGCGTGGGGCTGAAGTGCAGCCAAAACTTGAGGTATACCCTTTAAATACTCGAACAGGGTCTGCAACCTCGCACACTCCATATATACATGGAACAGGGACTCGCCCAGGCTGCAGAAATTACAGGCGGCCTGGGAGTCCATGAACCTACTTAAAAATCTATTGCATGGGACTGCCCTGTGCAGCACCCTCCACCCTAGGTACCCGATGTAAAGGAGAAGGACACCCACATAGAGAGACCTTCACCTGGATTTTCCCTCGCTGCCAGATGGCAACATGGACTGCCACTGCATGTCCGGCCAGCTGACAAGGGCGAGGAAGTGGAGAGTGTGCAGAAGCAGCCCGTACAGGGAGCTCCTCTGTGCCGTCTGGAATGGCACGGAGAGCATTTCCGAGATTGGGCTCAGGTTGTGTAAGACTGGCTCCTGAGGAGGGTTTCGAGGCCTGGGTTCGATGAGCAATTCCGGCTGAGCAGGGGTCAGCTCGGCTGGGAGCGTAGCGCACTCCTGAGCTCCCTCGTCACCCGCAGAAAGGGGCGTCCGGGGGGGGGCTTCGGCTACTCCACTGCCCGTCGGTCCGTCCCTGGAGCTGGCCGCCCGTTCAGCCGAGGCGCTCTCCTCTGCTGGCAGGGGAGCGTCCTGACTGGAGGCGACCATGTTCCAGACACTGAATAGATCCTGGTAAAAGACAGGCAACTCCCTCAGAGAGTCGCGGCTAACGTTCTCTGCCGGGAGCTGTGTGTCATCTTGGAGGCAGTGCCCGGTGGAAAAAATACGTCGCCAGCGCACACCATCTGGGAGGACGTTCAATGTAGAGGTATCTCTACAGGGTCCGAAGGCGGAGAGTCGCAGCCTGGGTGCGGACACACACCAGCGACTGGCCGCCCTCCTCAATCGGGACAATCAGGACTGCGGCAGAGACCCAGTGTTTCCTCTTGTATCTAACCTGTGCTGTACCTGCCCTGGGAGTATCTGGTGGGACAGTATAGAGGGAATTTTACTTGGTAGCACAAAAAACAAAATATTTCCAATGTTGGAAAGCTGAAACAAAAACAGAAAAGTTGTAAACACACAGCGTCAAAAAGAACCATGGAGAGAGAAAAGCAGGACTTAAGTTTCAGGTCGATGACCATTCATCAGAAATACAGGTGAAAGGTCATCGATCTGGAGCTTTATCAGGTGTCAGCTGTGGTCAGTGATAGCCCTCTTACCTCGGAGCCAGTAGGTTGTGCACGTAATCCAGGCTGACTACCGAGTGCAGTATTGAAGGAAGGCTGCATTATTGGAAGTGCTGTCTTTCAGATGAGACATTAAACCGAGGCCCTGTCTGCCCTCTCAGATGGATGTAAATGATCTCACCGTACTATTCGAAGAAGAGCAAGGGAGTTCTCCTCAGTGTCCTAGACAATGTTTATCCCTCATCCAACATCATTCAAAAGATTATCTGATCACTCATTGCAATTTGTGGGACCTTGCTGTGCAAATATGGCTGCTGTGATTCCCTATATTTCAACTGTGACTATACTTCCAAAGAATGTTACGGACTGTGAAGTATTTTGGGATGTCCTGAGAATGGATGGCTGGCATTTTACATCCCCCTCCCCAACAGGAGTGGGCTGGTGGTGGGGGAGCGGGTGGGGGGGGGGGGCAGGTGGTGGGGGGGTGGGTGTCGTAAAGTCAAGTGGGAGGTGGGGGGTGTCCTTCCTGAGACCTTCCCGCTCCTGCTGCAATTTTACCAGGGGCAGTGGCATCAAGAAATGGCCCGCCTGCCCCAGGCCAATCAAGGCCCTTAAGTGGGCAATTAACTGCGGGCAGGCGCCTTAGGCCCTACAGAAGGATGCCCTACTTGCGGGCTGGAGGAGTGCCCTCCTGATCTGACACCCTGTGCCCCCTGAAGCCCCAATCTGCCCCACTGAAATAACAACCTCCTCCCCACAACCAACCCCCATCCCGCCATGACTCGCTAGAGCCCGGCTGATTGTCCCAGGTAAGGCCCCAAAACTTATCTCTCTTCTGGGGCCAACGTCCACGATCCGACTGTTAGCTGGGTGCAGTCCCTGCAGTGGCCACCGCTCCAAATGGTGCTGCTGGGACTGACAGCTGTGGGCCCACTGATTGGCCGGCAGCTCTTGGAGGTGGGACTTCCTGCCTCAGAGAGTTGGAAGACCCGCCCAAGTCCAATTAAGGGCCTGGGGAGCGTAAAATCCTGCCCAATTTAAAATTCCGATGTGTTGGGCAATCAATGGCTGATATGTGGAGATGGGGACGCTGGAGCCTGGTCATGATGTAATTAAAGCTCCAGGAATATGTCAAATCCGAGTTGACAAGTCTACTTCTGACCAGCCTGGGAGCTGACACAGAGCTGCTCAGACCCAGCAAAGCAAACTACCTTTTTGATGCGATGCTTTTCCATATTAATTTCATGTGTTCCCAAGAGATGTGAACTCTTCTGGTTTTGTACTGAGTTTGGTGTGATGTCTAATGTTGTTGAAGGAGTTTGGCGTGTTACCTAATACTGTTGAGAGAAATTCGGACAGGTGATCTGGCAAAAACTTAAATATATTTCATTTTCAGAATATTCCAGTACATGGCAAAAAAATTTGTGAAACTGTTTATTATGGCTGTCTGCACTGTATTTGTGAACACCTCCTGTCAACACTCACCACTGCCCAACAATCACATCCATCACCTTGAATGCCATCTATATTCACTGCAAAGGATCAGTTATTAAAACATTATGGGTAAGTACTTATTATGAACAATACATACAGAATTCCCTCCTTTTATAATAAACTCATTCCAGACTGCTTGGTGTCATTTTATACTCATACAGTTCATTTGAGCATCTATCTTTCTTTGCCTAACTTGCAGGTTAACGCTGCACCAAGAAAGAATTCATTTAACATTTAACATTGCCATTTATGGCAATAGTGTGCTACATGGGTACTGAAATAGGGAGACAAAGTTGTTCTGGGTGATTGGGATGATGCACATCACCTTGCCCTGTTTGAGAGGAGCAGGAAGCTCTCCTGGTGCCCTGGCCATTAATCACATTCCTCCTTGTGGCGTATTACACTGTGGATATTGGCTGCTGGAAGGCCACTGTTGCTGTTAACCCAAAACAGATGAAAAATATTGGTGCAGTAACATCAGAGGCAGTAAATGAAAACTTGAAGAATTTTAGATACAGAACACAAACCTTCTGCTTTGGCACAATTTTTGTTCTGCACCCTTGGGATTGCCATCACTGCAGTCTACCAATGGAGAACAAAATATTACAAGCTAGATGCAGTAGAACCCATTTACTGCGCCTTCCCCCTGGTAGCCTTTGTAGTTGCACTTGTTTGTCTGGATTTAAGGAAAGTATGTAGGTCTGTTAGTGGGACTGGGATCTGCAATCTTTATGGGTTAAGGGTCTGTAAACTTGATGATACGTCCTGCTTCAGGGCACCATCCATCGGGTAGTATTACTATCAAATCCAACACAACACGAACTACAGGTCTGTGTGTTCCAGCAAAGACATATCTGTGCAAGTCAGAGAGTTTGAAAATCTGTGCGAACATGCATTTCACATCCACTGCTGACCCCATTGGAAATAATGGGCTGAAATTTATACTTCTGCAGCCGTTATCGGTGGTGGACGTAAGTAACAGCGGGCTGAACTTTGTGGAGCCTCCGCGATATTAAACTGAGTAGCAGCCTTTAAATGGCCAGGGCAGACCACCCCCCCCCCCCCACCGATGACGTGGAGGAGTGGAGGAGTGGGCGGTCTGTACCTGGCAATGGCGTCAGCTGCCTTTGCTCAGGTGTTGATGCCATTTTTAAAGGCCTTCAAGCCCAATTATGCCATTTAAAGATTTAAAAGAGAATTGTTTTTAAAAGATTAACTTCATTGATCTTGCCCCATGTTTGACAAATTTGTTAGAGTTCTTTGAGGACATAACAAGCGGAGTGGATAAAGGGGAACCCGTAGATGTAGTGTATTTGGATTTTCAGAAGGCTTTCGATAAGGTGCCACATAAAAGGTTATTGCACAAAATAAGAGCTCAGCGTATTGGGGGTAATGTGTTGGCATGGATTGAGGACTGGCTAACACACAGAAGGCAGAGAGTTGGGATCAATGGGTCTTTTTCAGGTTAGAAAACAGTAACTGGTGGGGTAACACAAGGATCAGTCCTAGGCTCTCAACTATTTACTATCTATATTAATGACTAGGAGGAAGGGACAGAGTATAGTGTGTCCAAATTTGCTGACAATACAAAAATAGGTGGGAAGGCATGTTGTGATGAGGACACAAAGAAGCTGCAAAGGGATATAGATAGGTTAAGTGAGTGGGCAAAAACTTGGCAGATGGAGTCAATGTGGGAAGGTATGAGGTAATCCACTTTGGTAGGAAGAATAAAAAGGCTGATTATTATTTAGATGGAGAAAGACTATAAAATACTGCAGTACAGAGGGATCTGGGTGTTCTTGTACATGAAACACAAAAGGTTAGCATGCAGGTGCAGCAATTAATTAGGAAGGCAAATGGAATTTTGGCCTTTATTGCTAGGGGGTTAGTGTTTAAAAATAGGGAAATCTTGTTACAACTGTACAGGGTGTTGGTGAGGCCACACCTGGAGTACTGCATACAGTTTTGGTCCCCGTGCTTAAGGAAGGATATACTAGCATTGGAGGCAGTTCAGAAAAGGTTCACTAGGCTGATGCCTGGGATGAAGGTGTTGTCTTATCAAGAACGGCTAAACAGGTTAGGCTTTTACTCATTGGAGTTTAGAAGAATAAGAGGTGATCTTATTGAAACATATAAGATTCTAAGGGGGCTACACAGGGTAGATGTTGATAATATGTTTCCACTGGTGGGGGAATCTCGAACTAGGGGACATAGTTACAGAATTGGAACTCAGTGATGCCATTGATTCTCTAGCCAGTGGAAAAGCCCCTGGAAAGGACGGCATTACCCCTGAAATAATCAAGACTGTCAAGCCTGCTATACTCTCAGCACTACATGAACTGCTTTGCCTGTGCTGGGACGAGGGAGCAGTACCACAGGACATGCGCGATGCCAATATCATCACCCTCTATAAGAACAAGGGTGACTGCGGTGACTGCAACAACTACCGTGGAATCTCCCTGCTCAGCATAGTGGGGAAAGTCTTTGCTCGAGTCATTTTAAACAGACTCCAGAAGCTGGCTGAGCATGTCTACTCTGAGGCACAGTGCAGCTTTTGAGCAGAGAGATCGACCATTGACTTGCTGTTCTCCCTTCGTCAGCTACAGGAGAAATGCCACGAACAACAGACACCCCTTTACGTTGCTTTCATAGATCTCACTAAAGCCTTTAACCTCGTCAGCAGACGTGGTCTCTTCAGACTATTAGCAAAGATTGGATGTCCACCGAAGCTACTAAGTATCATCACCTCATTCCATGACAATATGAAGGGCACAATTCAGCATAGCGGCACCTCATCAGAGCCCTTTCCTATCCTCAATGGCATGAAACAGGGCTGTGTTCTCGCACCCACACTGTTTGGGATCTTCTTCTGCCTGCTGCTCTCACATGCGTTCAAGTCTTCAGAAGAAGGAATTTTCCTCCACACAATATCAGATGAAAGGTTGTTCAACCTTGTCCGTCTTAGAGCGATGACCAAAGTATGGAACGTCCTCATCAGGGAACTCCTCTTTGCTGACGATGCTGCATTAACATGCCACACTGAAGAGTGTCTGCAGAGACTCATTGACAGGATTGCGGCTGCCTGCAACGAATTTGGCCTAACCATCAGCCTCAAGAAAACGAACATCATGGAACAGGACACCAGAAATGCTCCATCCATCAGTATCGGTGACTACACTCTGGAAGTGATTCAAGAGCTCACCTACTCAGGCTCAACTATCACCAGTAACTTGTCTCTCGATGCAGAAATCAACAAGCGCATGTGAAAGGCTTCCACTGCTATGTCCAGACTGGCCAAGAGGGTGTGGGAAAATGGCGCACTGACACGGAACACAAAAGTCTGAGTGTTTCAAGCCTGTGTCCTCAGTACCTTGTTCTACGACAGTGAGGCCTGGACAACGTATGTCAGCCAAGAGCGACCTCTCAACTCATTCCATCTTCACTGCCTCCAGAGAATCCTTGGTATCAGGTTGCAGGACCGTATCTCCAATGCAGAAGTCATCGAGGCAGCCAACATCCCCAGCTTATACACACTACTGAGCCAGCGGCGCTTGAGATGGCTTGGCCATGTGAGCCGCATGGAAGATGGCAGGATCCCAAGGATGCATTGTGCAGTGAACACGTCACTGGTATCAGACCCACCGGCCGTCCATGTCTCCGCTTTAAAGATGTCTGCAGACACGACATGAAGTCCTGTGACATTGACCACAAGTCATGGGAGTCAGCTGCCAGTGATCGCCAGAGCTGGCGGACAGCCATAAAGGCGGGGCTAAAGAGTGGCGAGTCAAAGAGACTTAGCAGTTGGCAGGAAAAAAGACAGAAGCGCAAGGGGAGAGCCAACTGTGTAACAACCCCAATAACCAATTTTATCTGCAGCACCTGTGGAAGAGTCTGTCACTCTAGAATTGGCCTTTATAGCCACTCCAGGCGCTGCTTCACAAACCACTGACCACCTCGAGGCGCTTACTCATTGACTTTCAAGACAAGGAGGCCAAAAAAAGGGGGCACACATTTAAAACTGAGATACGAAGGAATTTCTTCTCTCAGAGAGTGGTAAATCTCTGGTAATCTCTACCTCAGAGAGTTGTGGAGGCTCGGTCACTAAATGTATTTAAAGAGGAGGTAGATAGATTTTTGAAATCTCCGGGAGTCGAGGGTTTGGCAGAGCAGGCCCGAAAGAGGAGTTGAGGACTGGGACAGATCAGCCATGATCTGATTGAATGGTGGGGCAGGCTTGAGGGGCTAAATGGCCAATTCTTCTCCTATTTCTTATGTTCTTATGTTCTCTTGCACACCACCACCCCCCCAACACCATAGATTTAATTCCTTACCCTCTTCCCCCCGCAAAATACATACCTCATGCACATGACCTTCCCCTTCAAAGTTCATAAACTTTAAACTTTACCCCTTCCCACCATCACCTAAACCAATGATATTAGTTTGACCCCTGGCACCCTGGCCAACAATCCCATGATCAGATTCGTTGATCATTCACCTCATTGCTGTTTGCGCCTGACTACTGTGTAAAAAAGGACTGCTGCTTTTATCTAGAAATAAAAGGATACCACCCTTCAAAATCATTAAATATACAAAGCGCTTTAGATGGTTCTGAGACACTTGATATGTTGCTAGATCTATTCAAGTCTATCTTTATCCCGTTGCATAATTTAAATTACATAGATGTGCTATGCATTTATAATGAACCATTATTTGCTGTTGGAGTGAACCTAGTGGCATCTGCCATTAATTTGACTTGCGTTTGCCTGTTTAATCACAATAATATTTTGCTGAAAGTGTGAGCTGATAATAGTACAGTGAGGGAAACTGGGCATCTGCATGATCAGGACAAGTGACTGTGTCTCTCCTTAACCAATCAGGTTGGAACATTGTTAATAAACAACACGACTGAGAAGGAAGTATAAATTAGAGTGGGTGAATACAATGTCAGATCAAGAACAGAAAGAGAAATAAAGAGGGAGAGAAAGATTGGATTAAGAGAGATAAAAAATAGACAGAAAGGAACAGTAAAAAAATTTACACTTCACATTTTTAAAATATCCAATCACAATTAAAACCTGAAAGAATTACACTTGTAATAGTTAATTTTTAGTGCCAGAGAGGTTCAATAAGAGTAATTAACACTTATCCCATCACTAAAAGCATCTCTGATAGCTAATCCAGACTAATTAAATATGCACATTCTCTAAACGGATCCAATCACGCTCCTTGCGTGATTTCAGTCCAGGTTTAACTTTCTGCAGTAAGTTTACTTCATATCTACCAAGTACAGCAACTTCATGTCAGCCAGACATAGTAATGCCACCTTCATGAAGAAAACAGTGGAACAATTTCTGCTTTTAATCACATATCTCCTTCCACCTGAAATTGCTGTGTCGTTTGTGCATTAACAATTGCGAGCGCCATTAGTCTCGCCATTAGTTTGGAAGCAAATGATGGGCCATTAGTTATTGGTCATTTCATTATAACATATTGTTGTAAGATGTCACATTTGATGTCACAGAAATGATTTTGAGACTGACCTGTGTTAATTTTGTTTTTAAAATTAGGTGAATTCTCACAGATTGTAATAAAAAGGCCTCACACTCCATGCATCGAATGTGCACATTAAAGCCAGATGGGCCATTTTGGGAAATGCAATTTCCAGCTGATTCATCGTGGGTCAATTGTCTTACGCCTGCCTATTAAACAGGATGGCCTGCATTCAGTTAGAGAACAGCAGGTCATGTTGGCTCTGAAAGTCTATAGTCCATGATTCTGGCTGTTATGCGAGGATCATATCTGCCTGAGCTATCCAATGCTGGTCCTGCGTGATTTAGGGGGGTGTGATTTGGAGGGCATCTCATTTGCACGGGGCCAGTGAACACTACACCACTATGGACACATCTCCAATGCTCAGCTGCTGCTCACCATTAAAAAGTCTGATTTATTCCCCAGACCCACACTGCTTAGATGGTTGTGTGAAGCTCAGTGGGTAGCAGTCTCATCTCTGAGTAAGCAGGTCGTAAATTCAAGTCCGACTCTAGATATTTGAGCACATAATCCAAGCTGACACTCCAATGCAGTACTAAAGGAGTGCTATACTGACAGAGATGCTAACTCACAGATGATATGTTGAACCAAGGCCCTGTCTACCTTCTCAGGTGAGTGTGAAAGATCCCATGGGACAATGGGAAGAACAGCAGGTGAGTTCTCCCAGTATTTGGCCAATATTTACAGAAGTATTTTACTCTGTAGTGCATTGGAAAGCACATTGAATGTCTAGCGAATAGTTGAAAGAAGCGTTTGCCATGCTTTATTTAAAGGGACAATGTCTTCAGTAACATATGCTGAAACCATTTTCCAGCTTCGCTGCAGTTTGACACATTAAACAAATCTGCCAAACATTTTATCATGAACATGATGGGCCTTTAATGAGAACCAGTGCATATTTTTGAGAAAGACACCAAGGCTCTGTTTATTTTGGCCCATCTTTCCACATATCATTGACAAAGAGACATCTCAGGAAATGACGGTTAACTTTTGCAAGGTCTAGTATTCTATTTTTTTTCTGAAAGGTCACGGTTGCTGTCAACCAGAAGCATATGAAAAATATTGGTACAGTAACATCAGAGGCAGGAACAGAAAAATTGGAGAATTTTAGATACAGAACACGAGCCTCTTGTTTTGGCACAAATCTTATTCTGTACTGCTGGGATTGTCATCAATGCACTCTAACAATGGAGAACAAAATATTACAAGCTATAGGCAGTAGAACATGTTAACTTGTAACTCCTTGGCAGCCTTTTGTAAATGTGCATAGAGTCATTGTGGCTTCGAGGCACAGAGTCATTACAGCACAGAAGGAGGCCATCCGGCCCATCGAATCCATGCCAGCTCTTTGCTGAGTAAGTCCCATTCCCAGGCTCTGTAGTCCTGCAAGTTTATTTCCCATTCAATTTTCTTTCAAAATCATTTGTCTTCGCTGCTTCCAACACCCTCGTAGGCAGTGACTAATACGTACATATGGCCAGCATGTCCAGCTGGTGAGCCCTGATGCAGGCCATGTTGATCTGCATCAGGGTGTTCTTGAAGGGGTAGCTGAAAGCCTGCTCTAAGGGCTCCTGTGACAAGGGCTCCTCAGCACCCCTCATGGAGCTGGCAGGAATAGGCTGAGACAGAAAAACCAGTAAAACCAGTGGCCAGTCACAGGCTCAGCAGGAGACTGAAGTCTCTCAATCACAGCAGTGGTGGGGGAAGGGCAGTAAACTGATCAGAGTTAGTTTAAATATCACAACAGAGCAGCAATTCAGAGACAAAGTTAGGTCTTACGTTATAACCAGTGTAGTTCAGAGCAAAAGCATCTTCTTGATGTTGAGATAAGTCCAGGTGTATGTAATGGTCCCCATCCGTGTAGCAGAACCTGGTCTCCAATTGTTTCGGCCATCCCTACCATCGGACAAAGACCTTGTTTCGCTCGGACCATGTGGTGCTCAGTGTGCAACAGCCACCCCACGCTAAAAGAACCCACTCACAGGCATCTTCCACCCCCTCGAAATGAATTGTGGGACCTGGAATATCAGGAGTCTTATGGACAAGCCCAGTAGTGACAGACCTGAACCTCGCACCGCTATCATTGTCTGCTGATACAACATTGATATCACTACCCTGAGTGAGACACGGCAGGCAGGAGAAAGCCAGCTCAAGGAACAAGGTTGTGGATACACCTTCTTCTGGAAAAGTAAACCAGAAGAAGAGCGCTGACTCCACGGGGTTGGCTTCGCCATAAAAAATGAACTAGCCGACCACCTCAGGCAGTGAGTTCCAGATCATTACCAGTTGCTGTGTAAAAAGTTCTTCCTCACATGCCCCCTGTATTTTTTGCCCAAAACCTTAAATTTGTGTGCCCTAGTCCTTATACCATGACCGAATGATAACAGCTTTTCTTTGTCTACTTAATCTAACCCTGTCATAATCTTGTACATTTCAATCAAATCTCCCCTTAATATCCTTTGTTAGGAGATTAACCCCAAATTCTCCAACCTAACCTTGTAACTAAAACCCTCCATCCCTGGAACCATTCTGATAAACCTGCTCTGCACCCTCTCAAGGACCTTCACATCCTTCCTAATGTGTGGTGACCGGAACTGGGCGCAATACCCTCGCTCAAAAGCAAAATACTACGGATGCTGGAAAGGCCATAGACCTTACTAATGACAGGTCATGAACCTGAAACATTAATTCTGTTTCTCTTTCCACAGATGCTACCAGACCTGCTGAGTATTTCCAGCACTTTCTGGCAGTATTCTCATTGTGGCCTAACCAGAGCTTTATAAAGGTTCAGCATAACTTCCCTGCTTTTGGAGTAAATTTCTCTATTTATGAAGCCCAAGATCCCAAATGCTTTGCTAACCACTTTCTCAATATGTCCTGCCTCCTTCAAAGGTTATGCACATGATCCCCCAAGTCCCTCTGTCCTGCGCACTCTTTAGAACTGCGTCAATAAGTCTATATTGCCTCTTCCTATTCCTTCCGCCAAAATGCATCACCTCACATTTCTCTGTATTAAATTCTATCTGCCACTTGTCTGTCCATTCTGCTAGCCTATCTATGTCCTGTTGCGATGGTATCATCTTCACTGTCTGCCACACCTCCAAGTTTGGTATCATCGGAAAATTTTGAAATTTTACTCTGTATTCCAAGATCCAAGTCATTTATATATATCATAAAAGCAGTGGTCCGAGCACTATCTGAAAAACTACCAGTTACCATGACTTGCTGCTTTCTGCCCTTAAGTCAAATCATTTTTTTATCGAAGCTGACACTGACCCTCCTACTCCATGAGCCTTAATTTTGTGAACCAGCCATTTATGTGGTGCTTTGCATAACGCTTTCTTAAAATCCATTAAAGCAAAATCCTTGCATTTCTTTCATCAACCTTCTCTGTTACTTCCTCAAAAAATTCAATCAGATTAGTCATACCTTTTAAAAATTTGTGCTGGCTCTCCTTAATTAACTCAAACCTCTGCAAGTGCCTGTTGATATTTTTCCCTGATTATTGGCCAGAATTTTACCTGATCATTGGAGACAAGCTGGGAGGTAGGGGGGATGTTAAAATGGCAATGAAAGGTGCCAGGAGGGAATCCTGACGTGCTCCTGCCACAAGGGAAATTCCAAGTGGCAGGAATGCCGGTGGCTTGGGCCGGTCAGCAGGCAACCAATTTTTTTAAAAATTCGTTTCATGGGATGTAGGCATCGCTGGCCAGGCCAGCGTTTATTGCCCGTCCCTAACTCCATCCCTATGGAGGTGCCCTCTCTTTCCTCTTGCCGCCTCAGCAGCGGTCACTTTTAGTGGTGACACTGCCGCGGCTGCAGAGCTGCTGACCCTCTGATTGGGCTGGCAATTCAGAGAAGTAGGCTGCCATGCTTAATGGGCAAATTGGCCGCTGCCAGTATAATTGCTCGGGACCCACATGGTCCGATGTCAGGACTCACAGCTTGCCAGTAAGATCCTGACCATTGTTTCTAAAGCCTTATCCAACACTGATGTTAAACTGACTGGCCTGTAGTTACTCGGACTGTGCTTACACCTTTTCTTGAATAAGGGTGCCAAACTCCAATCCTCTGGCACCTCCCCAATAACTAGGGAAGATTGGAAGATTATGGCAAGCCCTCCCGCTATCTCTAATCCCACTTCCTTTAGCAACCGGGATGCAAGCCCTCCAGACCAGGTGACTTATCCACTCTAGGCATAGACAGCCTTTCCAGTACATCCTGCCTATCAACACTTTTTATTCTTTCACGGGATGAGAGTGTCGCTGTCAAGGCCAGCATTTGTTGCCCATCCCTAACTTCCCTTGAGAAGGTGGTGGTGAGCTACCTTCTTGAACTGCTGCAGTTCATGCTGTGTCGGTACAGCTGCAGTGCTATTAGGAAGGGAGTTCCAGGATTTTGGCCCGGTGACACCGAAGGAACGGTGTTATAGTTCCAAATCAGGATGGTATGTGGCTTGGAGGGGAACTTGCAGGTGGTGGTGTTCCCATGTGTCTGCTGACTTTGTCCTTCTATGTGGCAGAGGTCGCGGGTTTGGAAGGTGCTGTCTAATGGAGCCTTGGTGAGTTGCTGCAGTGCATCTTGTAGATGGTACACACTGTTGCCACTGTGCGTTGGTGGCGGAGGGAGTGAGTGTTTGTAGATGGGGTGCCAATAGAGTGTGCTGCTTTGCCCTGGATGGTGTTGAGCTTCTTGAGTGTTGTTGGAGCTGCACCCATCCAGGCAAGTGGAGAGTATTCCATTACACTCCTGACTTGTGCCTTGAAGATGGTGGACAGGCTTTGGGAAGTCAGGAGATGAGTTACTCGCCGCAGGATTCCTAGCCTCTGACCTGCTCTTGTAGCCGTAGTGTTTGTATGGCTGGTCCAGTTAAGTTGCTGATTAATGATAATCATCAGAATGTTGATGGTGGGGGATTCCGCGATTGTAATGCCATTGAATGCCAAGGGGGAGATGGGTAGACGCCTTTGTATTAGAGATGGTCATTGCCTGGCACTTGTGTGGAACGAATGTTACTTGCCATTTATCAACCCAAGCCTGAATGTTGTCCAGGGCTTGCTGCATGTGGACACGGACTGATTCAGCATCTGAGGAGTTGTGAATGGTGCGGAACAATGTTCAATCATCAGCGAACATCCCCACTTCTGACCTTATGATGGAGGGAAGGTCATTGATGAAGCTGCTGAAGATGGATGGGTATAGCATAGAACTCTGAGGATCTCCTCATTTATGTCCTGGGGCTTAGGTGTTTGGCTTCCAATAACCACGTGAATTTTCCTTTGTGCTAGGCATGACGCCAGCCAGTGGAGCGTTTTCCCCGATTCCCATTGACTCCAGTTTTGCTAGGGCTCCTTGATGCCATACTCAGTCAAATGCTCTCTTGATGTCAAGGGCATTCTGTCTCACATCACCTCTGTTTGAACCAATGCTGTAATGAGGTCTGGAACCGAATGGCCCTGGCGGATCCCAAATTGAGCATCGGTGAACAGATTGTTACTGAATAAGTGCTGCTCAATAGCACTGTTGATGACACCTTTCTTCACTTTGCTGATGATTGATAGTAGACTGATGGGGTGATAATTGGCTAGATTGGATGTGTCTTGCTTTTTGTGTGAGGATATTCCTGGGCAATTGTCCACGTTGTCAGGTAGATGCCAGTGTTGTTGCTGTACTGGAATAGCTTGTCTAAGTGTGCAGATAATTCTGGACCACAAATCATCAGTACTACAGTCAGGATGTTTTCAGGACCCATAGCCTTTGCTGTATCCAGTGATTTCAGCCATTTCTTGATATCATGTGGTATGAATCGAATTGTCTAAAGACTGCCATCTGTCATGCTGAGGATCTCAGGAGGAGATCGAGATGGATCATTCACTCAGCACTTCTGGCTGAAGGTGGTTGCAAATGCTTCAGCCTTGTCTTTTTCAATGAAGTGCTGGGCTCCCCCATCGTTGAGGATGGGAATGTTTGTGGAGCCTCCTCCTCCAGTTAGTTGTTTAATTGACCACCACCATTCATGATTGGATGTGGCAGAACTGCCGAGCTTTGAGGTGATCCATTTATTGTGAGATTGCTTAGCTCTATCTATTGCATGCTTCTTCCGCTGTTTAGCATGCATGTAGTCTTGTGTCATAGCTTCTTCAGTTTGGCATCTCATTTTTAGGTATGCCTTGTGCTGCTCCTTGCCTGCTCTCCTACACTCCTCATTGAACCAGGGTTGGTCCCTAGCTTGATGGCTGGACCATGAGGCTGCAGATTGTGATTGAATACAATTCTGCTGCTGCTCACGGATGCCCAGTTTTGAGCTGCAAGATCTATTCTGAATCTATCCCATTTACCACGGTGGTAGTGCCACATAACACGATGGACGATATCCTCAGTGTGAAAATGGGCTTCATCTTCACAAGGACTGTGTAAAGGATTACTTTATCGGACTAGTAATCCAGTGACCTAAACTAACAATTTAGAGAATGTGAGTTCAGATCCTACCATGGCAGTTTGAGAATTTGAATTCAGTTATGAAGGTAAAATTCTGCAAATAAAAAGCTGGTGTTCGTAAAATTTTCACCCCATTCATTTTCTATACCATCTCCACTTCAACTGATATCTTATCAGCATCCTCTTTCTCAGTAAACACCGATACAAAGTACACATCAAATGTTCTGGCCTTGCCCTGCTCCTCTAAATGTATGTTAACTTCTTTGTCCCTAATAGGTCCCACGTCACCTCTTACTACCCACTTACTATTTACATGCCAGCAGAAGATTTTTGGGTTCCCTTTTATGTTGGCTGCCATTCTATTCTTATATTCTGTTACTGCCAATCTTATTTTCCTCTTCACTTCCCCTCTCAACTTATTGTGTTTGGCCTGGTTCTCACTTGAAGAATTCACTTGACGTACTTCATACATCCTCTTTTTTGTTTTATCATTTTCTCTATCTCCTTCATCGGCCAAGGATCCCCTACGCTTTGGTTCCCCTACGTTTCCCCCTTGTTGGCATGTACCTAGCTTGCACCTGAAACATATCGTCCTTAAAGATCACTGTTACGAGCCAGTGAGAAAGGAGTCTAGGGATCCCTCCCAGCCTTCACCTGGCCTTACCATAACAGGGTTTAATTTAAAACACACCGTGTTTTAGTTCCCCCTTGGTGAATCCTTAATCACCGCTTTCCAATTATAAGGCAAAGAAACCAGCACAAACAGGCTTTCTTAGGTTTAAAGAAGAAAAGTTGAAATTTATTAAGCTTAAGCTCAAATTCTAATTCGGTTAACCCCTACGGATACAAGACACGCCCCATGCTAGCATGCATATGCGATACACACATGCAAATAGAGACAGAAAGGAGCAGAAAAAAAATAAAGTGGAAAATATTGAGGCAATATCTGAAGAGTTGTTATGGTTCTTCAAGCTCACTGTAGAGTCCTTGATTGTAGGTAGATCTTGCTTTTCATTGGGGCCCAGTAATCTTCTTAAACCTTGTTCGCTGTAGGAGACTTTTCTCTCTTGGGGTTCATGTGTCTTCAGTGAATTCAGAGGCTTGTGAGAAAGAGATGAGAGCAGACAGGAGAGATCTCCTCAGTCCAGGACAAACAGACATGCTGCCTTCAAACTCTCTGTGGCCAGTTCAAAAATAAACCCTGGAACAGCCAGATAGTCATGTGACCAGCTGGCCTAACCAGTCGTGGCCCTTGTGGATTGTATCCTCCTTAGCAGGCCTTGGAATGCGCTTCCTCACCTTCAATATCTGTTAGTATGTAAATGTTTTTTACAGCCACGGCTGATCTGTTTCACAAATCGTTTCCTCACTCCAACAACAGTTAAAAATCAATGTTCATGACAAAATTGATGTGCCTCATTCTTGGCAGGTGGGGACCTAGCACGACATTGCCACACCCAGTGGAATGAAATACAATTTGAGAAAAGCGCATTTCATTAGAAGGGGCAAGAGAAAATATAAGATGTAGAAAAAACCTATGCATTTCTCTCATTCATTCACAATCCTACAACTTGTTACAGCACTGGTGCCAGTGCTGCTTTAATTGCCCCCTTTCTGGCATCCCAATAAACATGTGGTTCTTTTTTTTGGGGAAGTTTCTCCGGTTTGCCCATTTCCATGGCTGCCTCGGGTCTTTTTTCCTGTTGAGATCTGAAAAGGGGGATGGGTGGCTTCGCTTTGGTTCTGAGGATTCTTTGCTAATCCTGCAGGTATTGGTGCAGACTCTACTGCACTCCCCTGTGGCACTTTGACTAGGTGAGGCATCACTCTCACAGTTTCTCTGCCCTTTAGAGGTCTTTCTTCGTCTCTGCAGGTCCCTGTAAATGCAATTAGCAACTATGGTGGGGTGCATCTAGTGTTTGCATTTACATAGAAGGATGTGGGGTCTAACTTTTCCCATTTTTCAAGGTTGGCTGACCGGACAGGAGGGGTTTCATCCAGAATTTCTCCCAGACTTCCTTTAGCCTGTCCTCTTGGTCACTTTTTCACCTTCCCTGAATAACCTTTTGCCAGCCTTATGCCTGCCTGTCCCTTTTTGGTCTCGGCAGGGTCCCTTACAGTTCACCAGCCCTCTGCTGGAGGGCCCTCCTAACACCGGTGCAGGACTTAGGGGTGCAGGTTTCACTGCAGGTTGGGGTTTCCCTCAACCTGGCACATGTGGCAATCCTGCAGTACTCCACCTCATCTTTGTTGAGTTTTGGCCGGTCAAACCGCTGTCTTATACGGGCTTTGATCTATCGTATACCCACATGTACTGCCACTGTAGTCTCATGAGCCCTTCTTAATATTTCTCTCCTGTACCTCTGTGGCACCACTAACTAGTGAACTACTGTCCACTCCTTGCTCTCAGGTCTGTGAGGAGAACTCCATTTCTTCATAGTACCTAATTTTTTAAATAGTAGCAATCAGGGACTCCCTCTGCTTCACTTTCAGACTGGGCAGCCTGTGCTAACTCTCGCAATACTGGTTCGGCTCACTGAGCCTTAGCCAGGGAAAATCCATTTAATTCATTCCCTGTGTCTCCTAACATTCCAACGAAAGTCTCAGACAGGCAAACCTCATGGTCCTCTGCCTACAGTGCCAATACAGTCTCCTCTGGGGGAGCTGGTTTGATCATGGCCTGATCCACTACACATTCAGGGAAACTGCAGGGGTCCGTCTCCCGCCACTGCCCTGTCTCTTTGACCTCCTGCAGTCTTTCTTTCACTACTGGGGATGGGGGCTACCACCTTCAACCCTGCCAGATCATTACCTAGGAACAGGTCAACACCATCCACAGGAGAACTAGGGACAATCCCTATGGTCACTGGTCCCGAAACTAGGTCGCACTCCAGGTGCACCCAGTGTACAGGTACAGGCATACACTGCCCTTTAATACCATTCACCACCATTTTGGTGTTCACTGCACTCTCTAGGAGAAAGGCAAGGCCTTTTCCCAGTAAAAAGGATCTAGTGGCCCCTGTGTCCCTGAGAATCACTATGGGCTTGCTTGCTCCACTCGAGTGGTATGGGGTTACTTTCCCTTTGGATACAAAACCCTGATAACCTTTAGGAATCCTATTAAATTTTCCTGCACTTGCAGCCATAAGCTTCCTGGGTCTCACTCTTAGTGCAGTTAAAGCCACAGCTTGTTCTGCTGTGCTTTCCATCAGGTTCACTTCTTCACTGAATGGCTGTGCCCTGATTAACCCTACAGATTTTCCTTTTAGTTTCCACTAGTCAGCTTTTAAATGCCCTGCTTTATTACAATGGAAGCACACAGGTCTCCGGGTCTCACTCTTGCACACCTTCCTTTTGGCTAGAGGAGGGACTCCTGTGTCTCCTGCTTTCCTTTCTCTCGCAGGACTGCTTGGGCTCGTATCACCTTCCTACCCTTTGTCCTTTTCGGATTTGTGGGGGTGACTAGGAAAGGTTTTCCCCTGGGAAACTGACTTATAAATTAAAGCAAACTCGTCAGACAAAATGGTTGCTTGTTGGGCTCTCTGAACCTGCTGCTCCTCGACATGTGCCTTTATGGAGAGCGGGAGAGAGTTTTTAATTCCTTTAACAGAATTATTTCTCTGAGTTTTTCTTAGCTGAGCTGTACTTTAAGATCCCTCAGCCACTGGTCAAAAGCCAGCTGCTTACTTCTTTCAAACTTCATACAAATTTGATTAGCTTGCTTCTTGAGTGTTCTAAACTTTTGATGATAGGCTTTGGGTACTAATTCATATGCCCCGAGGATAGCCCTTTTTGTCAGTTCATAATTTGACGAACTCTCATCTGGCAACAGGGAATAAACCTCATGGGCTTTTCCAGTTAGCTTGCTTTTCAGTAAGAGAGGCCAGGTCTCAGCTGGCCATTATAGTTGCCTTACTAGTTTCTCAAAGGACACAAAAAATTTTCTACATCCTCCTCATAGAATCTTGGAATTAGTTGGGCTAGTTTTAATAATTCTGTACCCATCCCTGAATTATGCTCCTCCATATTGGCCATGCTTTCACTGGGGTTACTCTGTCGCCCCCTAGTTAACTCATGCCACCTAGCTCCCTTTCTTGGCATTCCTTCTGGAATATTGTTTCTCTCTCTCTCTCCTCTCTCTCGTTCCTTCTCCTGTCTTTCTTTTTTTTCTCGTTCATTCTGGAAGGCTCTTTTTTTCTCCCTCTCCTACCTGTCTCTCTCTCTCTCCCTCTCCCCTCTCTCTTTTTCACGTTCTCTGTCTTCTAATTCAAGTTTCCTCTGTTCCAATTGTATCTTTGCTAGCAATACCCTGTCTGGGTCTACTTCTAACCCTGTTTCTGCTTCTTCAGATTCAAGGGAAAAATGGTTGGCCACTAGCCTTAGGAGTTCAGACTTCCTAGCCTTGCCATGTACAGTGATCCCACACTGCTCAGCCATTTTCCTCAGTTCCTCCATAGACAGTGCTTTTAACTTATCCCAAGTTACTTCACCCTGGCTTGGAGAGCTATTAGCTTCAGTTGCAGACATGTTAGCATTCAATCACACACAATCACAAGAAAACCTGTATTGAGATCTTGATCATTTTTTGCTTGGGAACAATTTGGCTTCCCACTTCCAGTTTCTCTTAAATGTGTGTGGGTCAATTCTGGATCCTAGCACCCAAATTTCTGTCATGACCAGGTGAGGAAGGTGTATAGGGGTCCCTCTCAGCCTTCACCTGGTCTTATTGTAACAGGGTTTAATTTTAAACACACTGTGTTTTGAGTTCCCCTTGGTGAATCCTTGTTCACCACTTTCCAATTATAAGGCAAAGAAACCAGCACAAACAGGCTTTCTTAGGTTTAAGGAAGAAAGTAGAAATTTATTAAATTTAAACTTAAACTCTAATTCGGTTAATGCCTATGGATACACAACGCACCCCATGTTAGCTTGCATATGCGATACACACATGCAAATAGAGACAGAAAGGAGCAGAATGAGGCAATATCTGAAGAGTTGTTACGGTTCTTCGAGCTCACTGTAGAGTCCTTGATTGTAGGGAGTTCTTGCTTTTCATTGGGGCCCAGTATTCTTCTTAAACCTTGTTTGCTGTAGGAGACTTTTCTCTCCTTGGGGTTCATGTGTCTTCAATGGATTCAGAGGCTTGTGAGAAAGAGGTGGGAGCAGACAGGAGAGATCTGCTCAGTCCGGGAGCAAACAGACACTCCCTTCAAACTCTCTGTGGCCAGTTCAAAAGTAAACCCTGGAACAGCCAGATAGACACGTGACCAGCTGGTTTGAACAGTCCTGATCCTTGTGGATTGTATCCTCCTTAGCAGGCCCTGCTCACCTTCGATGTCTGTTAGCTGATCTGTTTAACAAGTCATTTCTTCACTCCAACAACAGTTAAAAATCAATGGTCATGACAAAATTGATGTGCCTCATTCTTGGCAGGTGGGGGCCTAGCATGATATCACTCATTATTCTCTTACAGTTTTTCCTGTCAATCTTTGGTTCCATTTTACCTGGCTAGATCCCCTATCACCCCATTAAAATTAGCCCTCCTCCAGTTTAGAATTTCTGGTTTAGTTTGTTCCTTGCTCTTTTTCATTACTAATCTAAACATTGTGATACAATGATCACTCTTACCCAAGTGTTCCCCCACAGACACTTGGTCCACTTGGCCACCTCATTCCCCAGCACCAGATCCAGCAATGCCACCTTCCTAGTTGGACTGAGAACATACTGGTCAAGAAAGTTTTTGCACATCTCTGTGATTTCCCTGCAGCTTTGCTCTTCTAGCTCTCTCTCTCTCTCTATTTGGAGGCCTAGAGAGTACCCCTAATAGCGTGATCATCCTCCTTTTCCTTCTCAAGTCTAAACAAATGGATTCTGTTTTGCTCCCTCAAAGACATCTCTTTCCAACAATACAATCAATTTCCTAATCAGTACTGCCACTCCACTGCCCTTTTTTCCTTCCCGATCTTTTCTGAACAATTTATATTCTTCAATATAAATCTTATATAACAGGTTACTGAGTTTCTATAACAAGTTACTGAGTTTGGATGATCAGCCATAATCGTATTAAACAGTGGAGCAGGCTCGAAGGGCCGAATGACCTACTCCTGCTCCTAATTTTCTATGCTTTCTACGTTTCTATGTCATATTAAGTGCCCAGTCCTCACCATTTTTAAGCCACGCTTCTGTTATAACCACATCATATTCCCATATGGCTATTTGTGCTTGTAACTCACCAACATTATTCATCACACTTTGTGTGTTTACATACATGCGTTCTAAAGCTGTCTTTGTATTTCTCATAGTCCTTCTTTGTCTGTTCTTATCTGATATGGTACTACTTTCTTCTCTAGTACTATCCAACACACTCACTTCTTTATGCACCTTATTTTTCTTTTCTACTTCTATATGCTGGTGCCCATCCATCTGCCAAACTAGTTTAAACCCTCCCCAGCTGTACTTTATTGTAAGGATTTAATAAAAGTATGTAGGTCTGTCAATGGGACTGGAATCTGTGATTTTAGTGAGATAAGGATCTGTAAACTTGATGGTAGGTCTTGCTTCTGGGCACCAGTCATGGGGCAGCAATACCGTCAAATCCATCCCCACAGCAACCACAGCAATGTGATTCGGGCTACAGTTCCAGCAAAGACACATCTGTGCAAGTCGAAGATGTTTCAAATCTGCTTCAATATGCATTTCACATCCAATACTGATCCCCTCAGCAATATAGAGTTCCAAGCACCATAGAATCATAGAATGGTTGCAGCACATTTGGCCTCGAATGCCCGTGTCAGCTCTAGGCAAGAACAGCTCAGAAAGTCCCACTCCCCAGTCCTTTCCCCATAGCCATGCAATTTTTTTTGCTTCATGTTCTTATCCAATTCCCTTTGAAAGCCAGTATTGAATCTGCCTCTTCCACACTCTCAGACACTCCATTCCCAATCCTAACTACTCACTGCATAAAAACGTTTTTCCTCATTTCATCAATGGTTCTTTTGCCAATCACCTTAAATTGGTGTCCTTTGGTTCTCGACCGTTCCACAAATGGGAACAGTTTCTTTCTCTCTGGCACCTATCTCTCAGCCCATCTCCCTCAGTCCTGGTGCTCTCCCTCAACCCATCTCCCTCAGTGCTGGTCCTCTCCCTTAACCCATCTCCCTCAGCCCTGAACATCTCTCTCAGCCCATCTCCCTCAGTCTTGGGCCTCTCTCTCAGCCCATCTCCCTCAGTCCTGCAGCTCTCTCTCAGCCCACCTCCCTCAGTCCTGATCCTCTCTCTCAGCCCATCTCCCTCAGTCCTGCAGCTCTCTCTCAGCCCATCTCCCTCAGTCCTGATCCTCTCTCTCAGCCCATCTCCCTCAGTCCTGCAGCTCTCTCTCAGCCCATCTCCCTCAGTCCTGGAGCTCTCTCTCAGCCCATCTCCCTCAGTCCTGATCCTCTCTCTCAGCCCATCTCCCTCAGTCCTGATCCTCTCTCTCAGCCCATCTCCCTCAGTCCTGATCCTCTCTCTCAGCCCATCTCCCTCAGTCCTGATCCTCTCTCTCAGCCCATCTCCCTCAGTCCTGATCCTCTCTCTCAGCCCATCTCCCTCAGTCCTGGTACTCTCTCTCAGCCCATCTCCCTCAGTGCTGGTCCTCTCCCTTAACCCATCTCCATCAGCCCTGGACCTCTCTCTCAGCCCATCTCCCTCAGTCCTGGTGCTCTGCCTCTCCCCACTAGTCCACTTGTAATGGAGCAATTTTGCAGTGGGCATTAGAGTCAATATGGGCTTCATTTAATGGTACTTTAAACATGTTCCTGTAGAAATCTAGTGCTGACTATTATTAGCGCGCCACACATCGCGGTGGTGCCCATTGAAGTCGGCGGCCTGCCCACACTGAGCGGCCAGCGCAGAACCCCTGTGATATTACACGTGGCGGCTCAGAGGTATCACTGTGGCGCACCACTCCATCCCCGCTTATAATGTGGGGAGAGGCAGGACATCTGGCACAATGAGGGTCCTTTTGTCAACTGTGCAGCAGGTGCTGGGGCCCTATTTAAAGCGCCCCAGCACCTGCTTTCTGACAGCTGCCAAAATAATACTTACCTGACTACTGAAGAATGGGGCTGCTGTCAATCTGGCAGCAAAGCAGAAAGTGCTGGAGAAACTCAGCAGGCCAGGCAACACCTGTGGAGAGCAAATCAGAGTTAACTTTCAGGTCTGTGAACTTGGTCAAGTTAACTCTGCTTTGCTCTCCACAGATGCTGCCAAACCTGCTGAGTTTCCCCAGCACTTTGTGTCCCAGTGTCCTATGAAGTTGTGATCCTCTTCTTCCACTCAAGTGTAACATTCCTTCTTGGAGGCATGCTGCACCTGGGTGAATAATCTTAACTTTTCACATACCAGGATGTGAGACTTAAATGTACCATAAAAGACAATTGCACAACAGAAATAAAACCATAATTGAAGAATATCTACATACTATGGGCTTCTAATCATCTGACTGTGAAAAGCCACAGACTAATATGCATTTGGAATCTGTATTCATTTCTCTGCTAACTGTTATGTGAAAATACATGTAACTGCAATTAAACGATTTTTGTAAAGAACTAGGAAAATATGTTCATATTCTAGCTGCATTGCCAATGAGAAATATTACATCAATAATTATGATCAGCTGCTGTTGAAGCAAAGTGTTCGTGAACATGTGTCGATATGTAATAGATGAAAAACCAGGACAACAGCACAGATTTCCTCACTAGTCCTGCATTGGTTTTCAAACATGTGTAAGATTAATCCTGCAGCCAGAAGCTAAAGCAGTTACACAGTGGAGTCACCTTTGCATTTAAAGGACCACACCAAAAACCGAGGATGGCAGAGGGATGCTCTCGGGTGGCCCCACAGTTCAGCGGTGCTTCCCTATTCACTCTTCTCCAGGCTGTGCAGGCAAGGCGGGAGTTCCTTTACCCCAGTGATGGTAAGAAGAGGCCCTCCCGCCTGACCAAGGCAGTCTGGCTGGAGGTGGCAGGGGAGGTGAGTAACCATGCGGCCATCCAGCGGCGAAGGGTCCAATGCCGGAAGGGATGAACGAGCTATCCCCCAGCCAGCTGGGGCCCTCCAGGCCTTGTGCGTGCAGAGGATGACTGCCAAAGTCATCCAGAGCCAAAGGGCAATCAGATCAGCAGCCTCCCTCCAGTCAGGCTGCTAGTGCAGAGGTTGCACCGAGAAGGGGCACTTGCAAAGAGAACACACTGACACAAATGGGAATGCATGGGTGTCACAGCAATGTAAGTATATCTTTCACTAAATGTTCTTCACCAACATGTGTGTCCTTTTCTCTGTGTGAATGATGTGTGCCAGCATGTAGCGCCAATGTCACATCCCTTTGCACCGTTGGCACTTCAGGAAAGCCAACATATGCAATAACATCATTGCCATGCCACCATTACTCATGAGCGTCTCCATGGATGCAGTGACATGGACATTGGCTCAGTCAGCTGCTGCCTCTAATGGTTAACACAGGGATGCTGCAGATGTGGACTGGTGCACAGCAGATGAGCGAGGGTGATGTGTGGCTTGCAGAGCTCATGTCGGTTCCTATGGAGCAGAGAGCCTGCCATACAGCACTAGCTCACTGCTAGCCCTGCGTGCAGACCCTGGGTGCCATCTGCCCTCCCATGCACCTTTCCTGTTATAGGTCCTCAGCGTCCTCATAGTCCTAGGAGGAATCCTGTTGATGTCCCTCTTCATCATGCCAGGCCTGGCCCCTATTTGGTGCGTAGTTGTGCAGAGCACAGTGAGCAGCAAAGAAAGGAGCTGGCCTTTTCGGCCCATAGTACAGGGCACCATCCTATCAATAGAGGCATTGGAAGCGCATTTTCAGCATGCCGATCGCCTGCTCAATGGTGGCTCATGTAGCTCTGTGGCTGGCGTTGTATCTCTCCTCTGCAGCAATGGTGGAGTCCCTCACTGGTGTCGGGACCCATGTCTGCAAAGGATAGCCCTTATCTCCAAGAAGCCACCCCGCCATCTGAGCCAGTCCAGTGAACAGCGGTGGCATCTAAGACCCAGGTGTCATAGCAGCTGCCTGGGAAGCGGGCACAGATTTGCATGAAACATCTGCGGTGATCACATAACAGCTGCACCTAGATTGAGAGGGTTCCTTTCATGGTGACGTCTGCAGGTGGTAGCCTGGTGAGAGGCCTGATGACTACATGGGTACAGTCTGTGAACCCTAAAACCTTTAGTTATCTGGCAATGGTGCCGAATCCGATGGCCCTCTGGGCCTGGCTGTGCGGGTCCGTCCTGAAGTGGACATACTCTCTGGCCCTCTAGTGCAGCGCATCGGTGACCTCCCTGATGCAGTAGTGCACTTCTGACTGTGTGACCCCACTATGATCTCCAGTGGGCTCCTGAAATGCCGCACAGACGTCAGGTTAAGAGCTGCTGCCACTATGAGGACCGCAGGTATAGGATGTCCACCGAAGCCCATGGGCTGCAGGTCATTGTTGAGCAGGGCACAGAGACATGTCATCACCCTCTCTACATGTGCAACTGCCTCTGACACTGGCGCTCTGACATCCGATGGCTTGTCATGTGGGGACTGTAGATGCGCAGCAACCTGTAATGGTGAGCTCCCTTTGGAGGACGCTGCTCACGACCGGGGGCCTCTACGTGGACTGCACCTGCCTGTTGATTTTGCCTCCGGCACATATGGATCCTCAGGAGAAGTGGATCACACATCTAGGATAAGACATACCCACTTCCATGTGATAAATAAAGTTGTCTCCTTCACTTAATCAAAGGCATCCAACAGGGCAGGCATTGTTGTTGACGGGTACATCAGGTGCTTTCATGGATCAGCTATGTGACGTGGCATGGCATCGCACAACGTGACCACATGAAGATTCTACCAGCTGCTTCGATGGCCCCCACCAACCAGGTAACCTTTAGATTCCTGCTGGTTCTGACACCCTCCCCTAGAGTGCCATTGCTCCTTCACACACACAAAAGTACAATGGCACAGAACGGACACTATTCACGAACAGACGGTATGCAATACCTCCCTTCATGCCTACAGAGCTTTGCCTCTTGTAATCCCCCCCCACCGCCACCCTCCACCTCCCTTTAAGTATGCAGAGTTCAGACACCTGTATATCTGGACTTACCTTCAGTCGAGTACACCTGCTTCTGATGCCCCGTTGGCTTCTCAGGTTCATGAACGGGAAAGCACATGACGGCCACCTGTTCAACGTAAAATTGGAAGTGTGGATCAAGAGACAGCAGGATGCATAATCAGGAGAGGTAAGTAGTCCTTTACATATTATAATTGGGGTGTCGCTACCGAGCAGCGGGGGGAGGGGGGGTGGGGGGGCAGCGCCGCACCAGGATCTCGTCACTTCCGATAATATGCGGTGGGTCCTTCGTGACGTCGTGAGTCGAGGCGGGCATCTCCCACAGGGGCTGGTAAAATTTAGCTGAGTCTGGATCATGTTTCAAGTGGCAGGTAAGCAGAGTATTCATTAGTTGTAACAAAGCAAATTGGAACATTGGGATCAGCACTGTAAAATATAATTGGCCATTTAGGTCAGGGGTACCGATTCATATAAAATGAACAGTTTTCAAAGTTTTCCATTTTTCATTATATTGCACTAGATTGCTCCATTATGTGAAATGTTACTGAAGGGAGCCATGTGTATCGGTGTCACTCTAAGATACTCTGCTGTTTTCTTTTATAGTGATGAGTTATTAGGGCGGCACAGTGGTGCAGTGGTTAACACTGCAACCTCACAGCTCCAGGGACCCGGGCTCGATTCTGGGTACTGCCTGTATGGAGTTTGTAAGTTCTCCCTGTGACTGTGTGGGTTTCTGCTGGGTGCTCTGGTTTCCTCCCACAGCCAAAGACTTGCAGGTGATAGGTAAATTGGCCATTGTAAATTGCCCCTAGTGTAGGTAAGTGGTAGGGAACATGGGTTTACTGTAGGGTTAGTATAAATGGGTGGTTGTTGGTCAGCACAGACTTGATGGGCCGAAGGACCTGCTTCAGTGCTGTATCTCTAAATTAAAATAAATAAAGCCTGCAAGCAGGCATTTTGTACAGGAATCTGACAAGGTGGCGATGTCCCCTAATGAATTTATGAATATGGTCAGTGGGCAGAGACGGGTTTTCCAGGTGGTAGAGGTCGCAGGTTTGGAAGGTGCAGTCGAAGGAGCCTGCGCAAGTTGCTGCAGCGGTTCTTGTAAATGGTACACACTGCTGCCACTGTGCCCCAGTGGTGGAGGGTGTGAATGTTTACGGTGGTGGATGGGATGCTGATCAAGTGGGTTGCTTTTTCCTGGCTGACATCGAACTTCTTGAGTGTTGTTGGAGCTGCACTCGTCCAGGCAAGTGGAGAGTATTCCATCACACTCCTGACTTGTGCCTTGTAGATGGTGGACAGGCTTTGGGGAGTCAGGAGGTGAGTTACTCGCCTCAGGGTTCCTAGCCTCTGACCTGCTCTTGTAGCCATGGTATTTATATGGCTACTCCAGTTCAGTTTCTGGTCAATGGTAACCCCTAGGATGTTAATAGATGTTAATTCAGTAATGGTAATGCCGTTGAATGTCAAGGGGAGATGGTTTGATTCTCTCTTGTTGGAGATGGTCATTGCCTGGCACTTGTGTGGTGCGAATGTTACTTGCCACTTATCAGCCCAAGCCTGGATATTGTCCAGGTCTTGCTGCATTTCTACACGGACTGCTTCAGTATCTGAGGAGTCACGAATGGTGCTGAACATTGTGCAATCATCAGCGAACATTCCCACTTCTGACCTTATGATCGAAGGAGGGTCATTGATGAAGCAGCTGAAGATGGTTGGGCCGAGGACACTACCCTGAGGAATTCCTGCAGTGATGTCCTGGAGCTCAGATGATTGACCTCCAACAACCACAACCATCTTCCTTTGCGCTAGGTATGACTCCAGCCGGCAGAGGGTTTTCCCCTGATTCCCATTGACCTCAGTTTTGCTAGGGCTCCTTGATGCCATACTCAGTCAAATGCTGCCTTGATGTCAAGGGCAGTCACTCTCACCTCACCTCTTCAGTTCAGCTCTTTTGTCCATGCTTGAACCATGGCAGTAAAGAGGTCAGGAGCTGAGTGGCCCTGGCGGAACCCAAACTGAGCATCACTGAGCAGGTTATTGCTAAGCAAGATTGATGGCACTGTTGATGACACCTTCCATCACTTTACTGATGATTGACAGTAGGCTGATGGGGCAGTAATTGGCTGGGTTGGACTTGTCCTGCTTTTTGTGTACAGGACATACCTGGGTCATTTTCCACATTGAAGGGTAGATGCCAGTGTTGTAGCCGTAATGGAACAGCTTCTCTTGGGGCGCAGCAAGTTCTGGAGCACAGGTCTTCAGTACTATTGCCGGAATATTGTCAGGGCCCATAGCCTTTGCAGTATCCAATGCCTTCAGTCGTTTCTTGATATCACGTGGAGTGAATCAAATTGGCTGAAGTCTAGTAACAGTGATGCTGGGAACTTCAGGAGGAGGCCGAGATGGATCATCAACTCGGCACTTCTGGCTGAAAATTGTTGCAAATGCTTCAGCCTTATCTTTCACACTGATGTGCTGGGCTCCCCCATCATTGAGGATGGGGATATTTGTGGAGCCACCTCCTCCAGTTTGTTGTTTAATTGTCCACCACCATTCACGGCTGGATGTGGCAGGACTGCAGAGCTTGGATCTGATCCGTTGGTTATGGGATCACTTAGCTCTGTCTATCGCATGCTGCTTACGCAGTTTGGCACGCAGATAGTCCTGTGTTGTAGCTTCACCAAGTTGACACCTCATTTTGAGGTATGCCTGGTGCTGCTCCTGGCATGCCCTCCTGCACTCTTCATTGAACCTGGGTTGGTCTCCTGACTTGATGGTAATGGTAGAGTGGGGGATATGCCGGGCCATGAGGTTACAGATTGTGGTTGAGTACAATTCTTCTGCTGCTGATGGCCCACAGCGCCTCATGGATGCCCAGTTTTGCATTGCTAGATCTGTTCAAAATCTATCCCATTTAGCACAATGATAGTGCCACACAACACGATGGAGCGTATCCTCCATTTGAAGGCGGGACTTCGTCTCCACAAGGACTGTGCGGTGGTCACTCCTCCCAATACTATCATGGACAGATGCATCTGCGGCAGGCAGATTGGTGAGGAAGAGGTCAAGTATATTTTCCCTTCTTGTTGATTCCCTCACCACCTGCCGCATACCCAGTCTAGCAGAGTACATCTTGTGCCCTCGCCACCCTCAGTGCTTCCTCCAAGTGCTGTTTAACATGGAGGAGTACTGACTCATCAGCTGAGGGAGGGCGGTAGGTGGTAATCAGCAGGAGGTTTCCTTGTCCATGTTTGACCTGATGCCATGAGACTTCATGGGTCCAGAGTCGATGTTGAGGACTCCCAGGGCAACTCCCTCCCTACTGTAGACCACTGTGCCGCCACCTCTTCTGGTGTGTCTGTGCTGCCGGTGGGACAGGACATACCCGGGATGGTGATGGCAGTGTCTGGGACATTGTCTGTAAGGTATGATTCCGCGAGTATGAGTATGTCAGGCTGTTGCTTGACACGTCTGTGGGACAGCTCTCCCAAGTTTGGTACAAGCCCCCAGATGTTAGTAAGGAGGACTTTGCAGGGTCGACAGAGCTGGGTTCGCTGTTGTCGTTTCCGGTGCCGAGGTCGATGTTGGGTGGTCCGTCCGGTTTCATTCCTTTTTATTGACTTATATGCCTGGCTCAATTAAGTTTCTGGTCAATGACAATCCCCAGGATGTTGACGATGTGGGATTCAGTGATGGTAATGCCATTGAATGTCAAGGGAAGATGGTTAGATTGTCTCTTGTTGAAACTGGTCTCTGCCTGGCACTTGTATGATGCGAATGCTACTTGCCACTTATAAGCCCAAGCCTGAATGTTGCCTAGGTCTTGTTGCATGCGAACACAACTGCTTCATTATTTGAGCAGTTGTGAATGGAGTTGAACACTGTGCAATCATCAGCGAACATCCCCACTTCTGACCTTGTGGTGGAGGGAAGGGCATTGATGACACCTTGGACACTGCCCTGAGGAACTCCTGCAGAGATGTCCTGGAGTTGAGATGATTGGCCTCCAACAACCACAACCATCTTCCTTTGTGCTCGGTATGACTCCAACCAGTGGAGAGCTTTTCCCTTTTACTCCTTGATTTCAGCTTTGCTTGGGCTCCTTGATGCCACATTTGGTCAAATGCTGCCTTGACGTCAAGTGCAGTCACTCTCACCTCACCTTTTGAGTTCAGCTCTTTCATCCATGTTTGGACCAAGGCTGTAATGAGGTCTGGAGCTGAATGTCCCTGGCAGAACCCAAACTGAGCATTGGTGAGCAGGTGATTCGTAAGTGGCGCTTGATGGCACAGTTGGCGACACCTTTCTTCACTTTACTGATGATCGAGAATAGACTGATGGCGTGGTAGCTGGCCAGATTGAATTTATCCTGTTTTTTGTGACAGGACATACTTGAGCAATTTTACACATTGTCAGCAAGATGCCTGTATTGTAGCTGTACCTGAACAGCTTGGCTAGGGATGCAGCTAGTTCTGGAGTACAACTTAACAGCACTACAGCCAGGATGTTGTCAGGGTCATAGCCTTTGCTGTGTCCAGTGCGTTCAGAGTAAGGTAGCGTAAGCTAACGACAGAGTGCTTTGAGGACTGAGTGCTATGTCGGGTATTTGGTCCAGCTAGAAATACAGCGCTGAGGGTGAAGGAGGTGCTGGATTCTATACCTTTGTGTTGAACCTCCAGTAGTTGGTGATTGTGCTTTTGTCTGCAAGCTGGGGACTCTAACTTGCTATTACTTTAGCTGAGTAAATTCATAACCAGTTGACTAATTTATTAAATGAGGTTAGATAGATATGGCAGGGGTGGTGGCGTGCCGTGACTGTAGCATGTGGAAATCTGTGGATGCATTGCAGTCCTGGGAGATGGTGGCATAGTAATAATGTCACTGAACTAGTAATCCAGAGGCCCATGCTAATGCCCTGGGGACACAGGTTCCAATCCCATCATAGCAGCTGGCGGAATTTGAATACAATTAATATATTCAGTTAGTTAATAAATATCTGGAATTCTAAACCAGTTTCAGTAATGATGCATGAAACTATCATCGATTGTCGTAAAAGCTGACCTGGTTCACTCAGGACCTTTAGGGAAGGAAATCTTCTGTCATTACCTGGTCTGGCCTACATATGACTCCAGACCCACAGCAATGTGGTTGACTCTTAACTGCCCTCTTAAATGGCCCAGCAAGCCACTCAGTTGTCAAGGGCAATTAGGGATAGCCAACAAATTCTGGCCCTGCCAGCAAGGCTTACATCTCATAAAAAAAAACACACCTGCAGTAAGTTTCTGCAGCTGGAGTAACATCAGCTGAGAGTTGCTGAGCTGGAGTCTGAGCTGCAGGTATTCTGGTGTATCGGGGAGGGGGAGAGTTACCTGGATATGTTATTCCAGGAGGCAGTCACACGGCTTAGGTAGAACTCTAGAGTTGGTCAATGGTCAGGGACAGGAGGATGTGACTGTGAGTCAGGCAGGTATGGGGATCCAGCATGTAGTGATAGAGGAGTCTCAGCCCTCGACTTTGAACAGTTACGAGGTTCTTGTTATCTGTGCGATGAGAGCAAGGACTGAAGGGTGAATGAGCAAACTGACCATGGCACCATGCTGCAGGATGTCAATCATGTGGTGGGGGGGTGGGTGGGGTAGTGAAAAGGAATGTGGCAGTGATAGGGACAGTGTAGTCATGGGGATAGATACTGTTCTCTGCAGACGTGACCAGGAGCTCTGAAGGTTGTGTTGTCTGCCTGGTGCCAGAGTTAACGACATCTCCTTGAGGCAGGTGACAAACCTGGAGTGGGAGGGGGAGGATCCGGTTGTCGTGGTCCACATATAATCCAACAGGTAGGACTAGGAATGATGCTCTGCTGAGAGGGTTACAAGAGTTAGAGTTCAAATTAAAATGCAGAACATCAAAGGTAATCATCTCTGGATTGCTACTTGAGCCACGTGCCAGATAGGGTCAAACAGGTTAGAGAATTAAACACATGGCTCAAAGAGTGGTATGGGAAGATGGGGTTTTGATTCATGGGCACTGGCACCATTCCTCAGGAAAGAGAGAGCTGGTCCATTGGGATGGGCTCCACCTAAACCAGGCTGGGACCTGATGAATCAGATAACTAGGGCTGTGGCTATGACTTGAAACTAACAGAGGAGGGGAGGGTTCAGGTGAAGGGAGATTTAGAAATCTAAGATAAAAGGCGAGGCAATAGAACAATCTAGTGATGGTGCCAAAGATAAACAGAGTGAGACAGGAAGGGACAGAGAGTTCAACAGTAATTGTGCATCAACGTGTAAGGTCCATACAGGGAACAGCAGTAAAAAAATGAAATTTAAAGTTCTTTATCTGAATGATTGAAGCATCGGCAATAAAGTAGATGTACTTATGCCACAAATAGAAATGAGTGGTTTAGGTGAAGGAAATCAGTATTCGTAAAAAAATAGTGCTAGAGAAATTAATGGGATTAACAGCTGACAAATCCCCAGGGCCTGATAATCTACATCCCAGAGTACTAAAGGAAGTGACCCTGGAAATAGTGGATGCATTGGTGGTCGTCTTCCAAAATTCCATAGACTCTGGAGCAGTTCCTACAGATTGGAGGGTGGCAAATGTAATCCCACTGTTTAAAAGAGGAGGGAGAGAAAGAACAGGGAATTACAGACTAGTTAGCCTTATATCAGTAGTGGGGAAAATTATAAAGAATGCTATAGCGGAACACCTGGAAAACATAAACAGGATTGGACAAAGTCAGCATGGGTTTATGAAAGGGAAATCATGCTTAACAAGTCTACTGGAGTTTTTTGAGGATGTAACTAATAGAATAGATAAGGGAGAACCAGTGGATGTGGTGTTTTTGGATTTTCAGAAGGCTTTTGATAAGGTCCCACATAAGAGGTTAGTGTGCAAGATTAAAGCACATGGGGTTGGGGGTAATATACTGGCATGGATTGAGAATTGGTTGACAGACAGGAAGCAGAGAGTAGGAATAAACATGTCTTTTTCCGGGTGGTAGGCAATGACTAGTGGGATACCGCAGGGATCAGTGCTTGGGCCCCAGCTATCCACAATATATATCAATGACTTGGGCGAGGGAACTAAATGCAACATTTCCAAGTTTGCAGACGACACAAAGCTGGGGGTGGGGGGTGGAGGGGGGTGGTGGGGAATAAAAGCTGTGAAGAGGATGCAAAGAGGCTCCAGTGTGATTTGGACAAGTTGGGTGAGTGGGCAAATGCATGGCAGATGCAGTATAACGTGGATAAATGTGAGGTTATCCAGTTTGGTTGTAAAAACAGAAAGGCAGATTATCTGAATGGTGATGGATTGGGAAAGGGGGAGGTGCAGCGAGACCTGGGTGTCCTTGTACACCAGTCGCTGAAAGCAACTTCAGGTGCAGCAGGCAATTAGGAAGGCGAATGGTATCTTGGCCTTCATTGCAAGAGGATTTGAGTACAGGAGAAAGGATGTCTTACTGCAGTTATACAGGGCCTTGGTGAGACCACATCTGAAATATTGGGTGTAGTTTTGGTCTCCTTATCTGAGGAAGGATGTTCTTGCCATGGAGGGAGTGCAAAGAAGATTTACTAGGCTAATTTCTGAGATAGCAGGATTGACGTATGAGGAGAGATTGGGTCGACTAGGCCTGTATTCACTAGAGTTTAGAAGAATGAGAGGGGATCTCATAGAAACCTATAAAATTCTAACAAGACTAGACAGGCTAGATACAGGGAGGATGTTCCCGATGGCTGGGGAGTCTAGAACCAGGGGTCACAGTCTCAGGATGCGGGGTATGCCATTTAGAACCAAGGTGAGGAGAAATTTCTTCACTCAGGGTGGTGAACCTGTGGAATTCTCTACCACAGAAGGCAGTGTAGGCCAAGTCATTAAATATATTTACGCAGGAAATAGATATATTTCTTCATGCCAAAGAGATCAAGGGATATGGGGAGAAGGCGGGAACAGGGTACTGAATTAGACAATCAGCCATGATCTTTTTTGAATGGCGGACCCAGCCCGAAGGGCCGAATGGCCTACTCCTGCTCCTATTTTCTATGTTTCTAGATTTAATTGCCATGGCAAAGACGTGATTACAAGGTGACCAAGGTAGGGAAATAAATATTCCAGTGTACACAATATTTTGAAAATACAGACAGAATGGCAAGGAGGACGGGTTGTCCTGATAGTAAAGGATGACACAAGGAAATTAATGAGAAAGGACCTTGGCTCAGAAGATCATGAAGTAGAATTAGTATAGAATAGCAAGAGTCATAAAATACTGGTGTAAGTAGTTGAAAGGCCCCCTCACATTAGTTATATCATTGGACAGAGCATTAAACAAGAAATTATTGGAGATTGTACAAAGACAATTTGATAATTGTGGAGGACTTTGATCTTCATATAGACTGGACCAATTAAATTGGCAAGAGTGATCTAGAAGATGAGTTTGTGGAATGTTATTATCACAGTTTCTTGGAGCAAGATGTTATTAAACCAACCAGGGATAAAGCTGTTTTAGATCTAGTATTGTATAATGAGACAGGGTTTATTAGTAATCTCATTGTAGAAGATCCGCTGGGAAATAGTGATTATAATATAACTGAATTCCACGTTAAGTTTGAAAGTGACATGCTCCAATCACAAACAAGAATCTTAAACTTTAGCAAAGCCAATTACATAGGTATGAGGAGAGAGCTGGCTGAGGTTGATTGTGTAAGTAGACTAAAGGTATGGCAGTAAATAAACAGTGGGAAACTTTAAAGAAATAATTCAAAATGTTCAACAAAAATACATTCCATTGAAAAGTAAAATCTCAGCAAGAAAGCTTTCACAGGAAGTTAAGGATAGTATTGGATTAAAAGACGCTTGTAAGATTGCAAAGAATAGTAGCAAATCTGAGGATTGGGAGAGTTTTAGAAACCAGCAAAGGGCCACCAAAAAGCTGATAAAAAATAGAATGAGAGTAAACTAGCCAGGAATATTAAAACAGATTGTCAGAGCTTTTACAAGTGTATAAAGAGGAAGAGTGTAGTGAAAGTAAACGTTGGTTCCTTAGAAGCAGAGACAGGAGAAATTATCATGGGGAATGAGAGAGTGGCAGAGACCTTGAACAAATATTTTTGTGTCTATCTTCATAATAAAAGACACAAGTTGCTTCACAGAAATAAAGGGTATCCTAGGGGCTAAAAAGAGTGAATAAATTAAGATAATTAATATTAGCAGACAAAATGTATTGGAGAAACTTAAGAGACTAAAATCCAACAAATCCTCTGGACCTGATGGCCTACATCATAGGGTTCGAAAAGAGATAGCTGCACTGGCTGTGATTTCCCAACATTCCCTGGATCCTGGAATGTTTCCAGCAGGTTGGAAGTTAGCAAATGCAAGAATGCTATTCAAGAAAGGAGGGAGAGAGAAAATGGAGAACATACAGGCCAGTTAACCTGACATCAGAAATGTGCTGGAATTTATTATTAAGGAAGTCTTAACAATGCACTTAGGAAATCATTGTATGATCAGGCAAAGTCAACATAATTTTATGAAAGGAAAATTTGTTTGACAAACCTATTAGAGTTTTTTGAGGATGTAACCAGTAGGATAGATAAAGGGGAACCAGTAGATGTAGTATACCTGGATTTCCAAAAGGCAGTTGATAAGGTGACACAAAAAATTAATTGTGAAGACAAGGGCTCGTGGAATTAGGGGTAATATGTTAGTAGCATGGATAGGGGATTGACTAATGGACAGTAAGCAAAAAGTAGGCAGAAATGGGGCATTTTCAAGTTGGCAGGCTGTGACTAATGCAATGCCACAAATAGCCTCAGCTATTTACAAGATTTATTAATGACTTAGACAAAGAGAGAGGAATGTATCTAAGTTTGCTGATGATACGAAGGTAGGTGGAAGTGCAAGCTGTGAGGAGGAAACAGAGAAGTTGCAAAGAAATATAGACAGCTTAAGTGAGTGGACAGCAAGATGGAGTATCATGTGGAGAAGTGTGAGGTTATTCACTTTGGTCATAAGAATAGAAGAGTAGAATACTTTTTAGAAGGCGTGAAACTTGTAAATGTTGATGTTCAGAGATACTTGGGTGTGCTCATACACAGAACACAGAAAGCCAGCATGCAAGTACAGCATGCAATTAGGAAGGCAAATGGCATATTGGCCTTTTTTGCAAGGGAATTGGAATACAAGAATAAAGAAGTCTTGCTCCAATTGTACAGAGCATTGGTGAGACCACACCTGGAATACTGGGCTGAATTTTAACGGAATGAAGAAGATGGGTACGGAGGTGTGCAGGGACAAGTCAGACAGGAAGTTTGACGTCATGACATCTCATCCCGATTTTGTCCACAGCAGCACAAATGGAGGACAGAGGTCTGACAGTGATGTGGTGGGCAGGTAATTGAGATAGTTGACAGGCAAATTCAATGTGGATTTAATTTTATAAACAGCGCACAGGTCTCAAAGGACTTTAGAGGCCTGTCTCCTTCAAGGAAGTGATATGGAGGTGGCAGATCATGGCTGGCTGCAAGGGGAGGCTATTAGGAAGGCAATCAGCGAGGGCCAGGCAGGGTTATGAAGGGAGGGCTGCACACAACACAGGAGTGAAGGGAAGTTTGGCTGAGCTGTAGGGTAAGGGGAGAGCACTGCAAAAGGGAAATGGGCAGGTGACACCTGGACAGCTTAAGTGAGGCCCAAGTGGGGGCAACAAGAGGGATCCACTGGCATGGAAGGACTGACTTTCAGGCAGAGGTCATTTATCATGGGCTTCATTCAGCCAGGCTGCAGAGATACCATCGAAGACGAGGTGCAGTTGAATGGGATGGAAGGCCAGGTACCTGCAGCGGCAACGCTATGGCCTGTTAGGCCAAAGAGGGTCTTCAGCAGCTTCCAGGAGCTGCAGAAGGGTGAAGAGGGGAGAGAGAGATAGAGCTGAAGGAGGTACGCTCCAGAGAGAGTCTACAGATCAAAGCTCAACTACCTGTAGATGTCTGTGAGGCAGTGTCAACAAAGAATACACTTATCCAGGGAGGTTGTAAAGGACTTGTGTGCCATGATGCTGAATGAGGTGTTCCCCAGGGGACTTTGTTGGAATCTAATGTCAGAGGCCCTGAAGGTCACCGTGGTGTTCAACTTCTATGCTACATTCCAGGGATCTACAGGGGACATGTGTGGAATCTCACAGTCAGCAGCATATCAGTGCATCAGGAGGGCCAGTGACTGTGCACTTCCACACAGATCCCAACACATATGCTGAAAGGATGATCAGTTTCAGGGCCATTGCTGGATTCCCTCAGGTGCAGGGCATCATTGACAGCATGCATGTTGCCATCAAGGCTCTGGAACACCAGCAAGCAACCTTCACCAACAGAAAGGGCTTCCATTCCTGTTGTGGGACGACCTTAACAGGACCAACTAAAGAAGCTGACAGTGAAGGTCACCGAAGGAAGTGATGTCACGTCACACATGACCATGGAGTTGTTGGTGTTGCTTGACAGAGTGAGATGTGTTTAGATGCAGAAGTAACTGTTTGCATATATAAGTTCTATTTAAGTTATACTAAAAACCCACATTTTCTTAGGATATTCTGTGTAGTCCTGTGAGTCTTACAATAGTTCACACATCAAAAGAACAAGTAATATTGTTCACATTGAGGATACCGTCCATCATGTTGTGTGGTACTATCACCGTGCTAAATGGGATAGATTCGAACAGATCGAGCAATGCAAAACTGGGCATCCATGAGGCGCTGTGGGCCATCAGCAGCAGAAGAATTGTACTCAACCACAATCTGTAACCTCATGGCCCGGCATATCCCCCACTCCACCATTACCATCACGCCAGGAGACCAACCCTGGTTCAATGAAGAGTGCAGGAGGGCATGCCAGGAGCAGCACCAGGCATACCTCAAAATTAGGTGTCAACCTGGTGAAGCGACAACACAGGACGATCTGCGTGCCAAACTGCATAAGCAGCATGCGATAGACAGAGCTAAACGATCCCATAACCAACGGATCAGATCTAAGCTCTGCAGTCTTGCCACATCCAGCCATGAATGGTGGTGGACAATTAAACAACTAACTGGAGGAGGTGGCTCCACAAATATCCCCATCCTCAATGATGGGGGAGCCCAGCACATCAGTGTGAAAGATAAGGCTGAAGCATTTGCAACAATCTTCAGCCAGAAGTGTCAAGTTGATGATCCATCTCGGCCTCCTCCTGAAGTCCCCAGCATCACAGATGCCAGACTTCAGACAATTCGATTCATTCCGCGTGATATCAAGAAACGACTGAAGGCACTGGATACTGCAAAAGCTATGGGCCCTGACAATATTCCGACAATAGTACTGAAGACCTGTGCTCCAGAACTTGCCGTGTCCCTGGCCAAGCTGTTCCAGTACAGCTACAACACTGGCATCTACGCTGCAATGTGGAAAATGGCCCAGGTGTGTTCTGTACACAAAAAGCAGGACAAGTCCACCCCAGCCAATTACCGCTCCATCAGCCTACTCTCAATCATCAGTAAAGTGATGGAAGGTGTCATCAACAGTGCCAACAAGCAGCACTTGCTTAGCAATAACCTGCTCAGTGATGCTCAGTTTGGGTTCCGCCAGGGCCACTCAGCTTCTGACCTCATTACAGCCTTGGTTCAAACATGGACAAAAGAGCTGAACTGAAGAGGTGAGGTGAAAGTGACTGCCCTTGACATCAAGGCAGCATTTGACCGAGTATGGCATCAAGGAGCCCGAGCAAAACTGAGGTGGGGATGTTGGCTGATGATTGCACAATGTACAGCACCATTCGTGACTCCTCAGATACTGAAGCAGTCCGTGTAAAAATGCAGCAAGATCTGGAAAATATCTAGGCTTGGGCTGATAAGTGGCAAGTAACATTCGCGCCACACAATTGCCAGGCAATGACCATCTCCAACAAGAGAGAATCTAACCATCTCCCCTTGACATTCAATGGCATTACCATCGCTGAATCCCCCACTATCAACATCCTAGGGGCTACCATTGACCAGAAACTGAACTGGAGTAGGCATATAAATACCGTGGCTACAAGAGCAGGGCAGAGGCTAGGAATCCTGAGACGAGTAACTCACCTCCTGACTCCCCAAAGCCTGTCCACCATCTACAAGGCACAAGTCAGGAGTGTGATGGAATACTCTCCGCTTGCCTGGATGGGTGCAGTTCCAACAACACTCCAGAAGCTTGACACCATCCAGGACAAAGCAGCCCGCTTGATTGGCACCCAATCTACAAACATTCACTCCCTCCACCACCGACGTACAGTGGCAGCAGTGTGTATCATCTACAAGATGCACTGCAGCAATGCACCAAGGCTCCTTAGACAGCACCTTCCAAATCCGCGACCTCTCCCAACTAGAAGAACAAGGGCAGCAAATACATGGGAACACCACCTCCTGCAAGTTCCCCTCCAAGTCACACACCATCCTGACTTAGAACTATATCGCCGTTCCTTCACTGTCGCTGGGTCAAAATACTGGAACTCCCTTCCTAACAGCACTTTGGGTGTACCTACCCCACACGGACTGCAGCGGTTCAAGAAGGCAGCTCACCACCACCTTCTCAAGTGCAATTAGGGATGGGCAATAAATGCTGGCCTGGCCAGTGACGCCTACATCCCATGAATGAATAATAATTAAAAAAATTACATCATGGCAATGTTTGATTTTTTTTTCTGAAAAACACACCACAAGAGAACCAGGAAGACCAGGTTGCTTACCTGGAGTGGCTGACGATTCTGGAGAGCTGTTGGTAGGAGCCCTACAGCAGAGCACCGAGCTTGAAATACAGACAGGACCCCGAAACTCTGTAAGTATAGCAGGTAATTTGCCAGGGGATCAGAGCTTTCAACTAACCTGGTAGTGAGTTAAAAAATTAGAAAAGCAGTAGCTGAATCCATTACTGTTTTAGCTTTCCTGGGGTTTTTTGATTCATAGGTGGAGCCTAACCTGAAAGAGCAGGAAGAACTCAACAGCGTCAGTGGAGGTCCAAAGTGCAGTGAAAAAAAGCCTGGTTGTGGCAGCTGCTAGTACTGCAAGTTAAAACTTCTAAAAAAAAATGTTCTCTATTTAAAATAAAGCCTCCTCATCGTTAAAAATAATCAACTGCGCAAACAGAATGCAGTTGTGGTGTCTCACTCTTAAAGGGGCAGACCTGCAGAAAACTCATCTGTCTAAACAAGAAAAAAGAAGTGTGCCTGTTAAAAGAAAAACCTGTAAAAAGTCCTACATTTACAAAAAAGCAGGATTATTAAGACAATGGCTTTCAGATATCCAGTTCTAGATTGGATGGCGTCAGACATAGCGTTTGAATTTAAACTGTTCTGACAGCGAATGGAACTGTGTTTCCTGGAGCAAGAAGTGAGAGAACAAGAGAAACAAGCTCTCAAGATTAAGGTTGCACTGGGCAAAGAGGGCCTGCAATGAATCAATACATCAAGATTGTCAGCTAAGAATCTGAAGGACCCTAGCATGCTATGGACATTCCTGGCGCAGCAACTGAAGGTGAAGATAAAATTCCAAGTACATAAGCTTGAGTTTATGACCTACTGGAAAAGGCAAGATAAGCCCATTGACCAGTTTTTTGCAAGTTGCTAAGTCAAAACTCAAGAATGCAATTTACAGTTATCAGAACGGATTATAGAGTTAGTAATCATGTCTTTCAAAAAGACCTGCTAGAAAGAAGAAAGGGCACACCATAGATGCACTATGTAATGGTGGAAGGAAATTTGAAGCCATCATAGCTGGGTGCCAACAGTTACAAGTGTTGGAGGCAGCTACAACAATCGTTATGGTAACCAAGGCTCAGAAGTCTGCTAAGCCTTGTGGCAAATGCAACTTGATTCACCCTATTCACAGTTGTCCGGTGCACCAGGACCAGTACAAAGCTTGTGGCATGTGAGGATATTGGGTAAGGCAGAGCAGAAGGCCAAGCACAGATACTGCACACAGGAATGGTGGCAGATCACATGCAGAAAGAATGTCTGCAAGACAGGATGGCAAATGCAATAAAAGGTATGCCAAGACTCAATACAAGCCCAAGCAGGTACATCAGGTCAGCAGAGAGACAGATTGTCAGGAGGACATGGATGAAGAGTGCACTTATGCAAACAGTGAGCAAGCATTCCACATAGTTAATTTGGATCAGCATGTCAATGCTATCACACAGTCTGTGGCATTCACCATAATTGGGATTATATCTCCGCAGAAGAGTGGGATGCATAAACTCAGAGTAAAAATCAACACCGGAGCAAGTGCAAATATCCTGCCCACCCGTATACAGAGGGACATGTACTTAAAGAAATGGGAATCTATGGTATGGCCAATCAAAGCTAGGCTGACTGCCTACAATGGTTCTCCAATCAAGTTCATTGGAAAGATAACCTTGCAGTGCAGATATGGGAGCTCCGAAAGGCTACCACAGATGTTTTATGTTGTAGACACACTAGACCAGCTGTCGCAGGACTTCAAGCATGCCAAGCTCCAAATTGTCACAGTACATGAAGTCAGTAACGCGCTGAAGATGGTGGAAAATATGCAGGTTGAGTGTCTTGAGTTGGTCCATATAAAGGATGACAGAAAGGCTGGAAGTCTTGACAGGAAGTGGTGATGTGACCAGGAATTTCTCCTCAGGCTTCAGTTCATTACAGAAAGTACCCGGAGGTCAGAGGGATTGCCGATGATTGCTGATGTTGCCAATCACTATTTTTCTAAGTTTTTGAAACAAGGGAAGATGAAGGTATCGTATGGCAGGGAAGCAGAACCTGAATCAGCTTGATTGTGAGTAGGACAGAAGGTCAGAATCCTCAATCATGCCTCGGGAACTTGGTATCCTGCAGAGGTTGTGAGGATATGTGACTAACCTAGATCGTACCAGGTCAAGGCATCAAATGGTGTGATTCTCAGACGGAACCGAAATCAGTTCAGAGAGCTTACCATAACACTGCATGTGACAACCTGTGGCATTATAGACATGTTCAAAGACAAAGTCTGAAGATGAATATACAAAAGCTACGACAGAGAGGAAGAACATGCTAACCAGAGTTCTGAGTCACCAGAGTCTCAGAGATGAACTCAACTCTAGGCAGAGGTTTACAATAACAAAATCAGGACAAATAAGCAAACCCCCTCTACGTTTTAGAGAGTGTTAACATTACTTACTTGTAAATAACATTTTGTTTTAATCTTGTGTAGTTAGTCTAAACCACAACATCATTGTATATTGTACATACTGTTATGAAAGTGCTTCTTTTTTTCTTTTTTTTTGAGGACTCATATTATAGAATTATGGAGATTTGTTCATTTGGAAAGCTGAAAAGATGCCATGGATATGTTTTTTTACAAGGGCCACTGACAGGTCTTGTTTGAAAACAAACCTTTATTGGATGTCATATACCTTAAACTCAATAAACAACAGAAATCTTGGTGACTTCGGGGACACGTTTCCAGAGAAGTGATATGCCAAGATTTATGGTGGTCAGGAGATTTTGCTCTTGGGATATTGTTTTGGTTCAGTTGGAGTGTGCACTGTGTTGCAAGCAGTTTGGTTGGTAGCCTGCTGGAAAACAGTCAGCTCCTCTTTCTCCAACTCTTTGAAAAAACCCTGCGAATCCAGTGTGTGAAAGCTAAAACTCCTGATGTCGCATTTCTCCTGAGAAGCACCTGGAAAACCTACCAATTACTTTCGGTGCCACCTGAAAAGAACTGACCCAGAAAAGATCCTAGTGACCCATCTATGTGTACTCGGATGCCAGAATGTATGCCATTTTGGGGCACAACATATCTCAACCTTTTTCTTCAAGAATTGGCATGTATTTGGTCAAAGTATTCTTTTCTGTCTTTTTTTTGTAGAAGACCTCTGCAGGGAGAGAATTTCATTTTTTTACTTTAACCAGTGTGTGTGAGTGTATTTAAAAAGGGAACTTTCATATTTCAATCTGTGTTAATGCTTTGCTTCATGACTGGATAAGTCTTGTTTTAGAATAAACAGATAATTTTGTAGTTTATTAAAGAACCCTGGTTGGTGTATTTTATTATGGCATAAAGAATAGAGTATATGATTGGCTGTATAGGTAACTGGGTAAACATTTAAATATATGTTGTGACATATAGAGAAGTGGAGAAGTGGAACTAGAAAAGACAGTGCACTCCTCCTGCCTCGGTCGTAAAAATTATTTTTTTTCTTGTGAAAAAGGGGGATGTTGTGGGATGCCCTTAAGTGGACCATATTAAGAGGGTATAAGGCACATCACACATGACTAGGAAGTTGTGGGTGTGGCCCAACAGAGTGAGATGTGTTCAAATATAGCTCATGCAGTAACTGTTTGTATATATATATATTCTAGTTAAGTAAAAAATAAAGCCCATGTTTTCTTTGGATATTACTTGAAGTCCTGTGAGTTTCACAACAGTTTACATATCAAAGGTACAAGTAATATTACAATTCCCTCAATGTACGACTGGTCTGCACCAACATAAATGGATCCTGTAGATCTGTGCACACTTTCTGGAAATTTTGCATGATGTCTACATTTTGAGGCAGTCCCAGGTGCCAGAACTTTTCCGGCCTCCCTCCAGCCTTCAGAGATGGATCCTTGAAGACAAAGGCTACCCACTAAAGACATGGCTATTGACACCTGTGAGGAGCCCACGTACAGATGCAGAGGAGAGGTACAAAGCACCAGGATGATGCGAGTAACCGTTGAGCAGGCTATTGGTCTGCTGAAGATGGGATTCAGGTGACCAGATTGGTCTGGTGGAACCCTTTAGTATGCCCCGGTGACGGTCTACCATTTTGTCATAGTTTGCTGTGCATTGCACAACCTGGCCTATAAGCAATGAGGAAAGTGAGGAGCGGACTGCCTCCTCAGAAGATGAGGATGAGGAGTGAGAAGATGGGCAAGCCAGTCCAGATAAAGGACACCAGTGGCTACAGAAGAGCGGCCATGAGAGAGGCATAAGGGAAGCTTGCAATGCCTTTTTACATTCACGTTTCATTTGATCCTTTATGCCCCTTGTACCTTCACCATATATTTATGCAGCCACGTTGTCGCCTTCCTTCCTGAAGGATGCATTGGTTTATTGAATGTTTGCCCACAGCAGATTTGGTTAGGCTCCAGAGTTGACAATACGCAGCATGTTCTATTGCCTCCAGCCTCTGCATAGAGGCTGGGATGCAGCGAAGGGCCAAGTGCTTGACGGAAGTGAAAGGAAGGAAGTCCATGCCGTAGAGCAAAGATTTATTGATTTGCAGAATGAAGACTTCCATTTTCATCAGAAACAAATGCTTATCCATGATAACCCCGTGATTCTATGTGTACTTCTTAATTCTCTTTAGTGAATTCCTACACAATGCTGCCTCTGCACTGCCAGCTGAGGTGGAGGCTGGCTGCTAACCACGCTACCCTGTGGCTTTGGATGATCTTGGCAGTTGTCCTCTGGATGCCTTGGGCCTGGACAGTCCAGGCATGCTGAAGGCCTCCTGCACAGAAGCAGCACTGCCCTCTTTCAGCAGGAATGCTGGAGGAACTGGGGACACTGATAGAGGGGCAGAGGAACTGCTGCCTGCACCAGGAGCATCCTGAGACGAGCCCCCAGCTGCAGGAGACAGACACTCCTCCTCCCTATCAAGGCAGACTTCTGCCTCCCTGACAACCTGAGAGAACAGAGGACCTGGTGGTGACTCAGGGTCCCCTATTCTCCTCTTGTCTTGCCACTGCTGCCTTGTGCCCATAGTCAGGACAAAGGTTTGAAGGTCTTCACAAATATCCTGCAAACACTGAGTGCTCTGATGGATATGATTCTCCATCAGAGCTGCCAATCTCTCAATAGAGGAAGCCACTCGTGCACCAGTCAGAGACAACGCTGAGCTCAAGGCCTAGATGGGCTCCTCCATCTTCCGTGCTTGGGTAAGCAAAGCCTCTGGCATCTCTGCCAGATGTTGCCTGACCTCTCACTGCAGTTGCAGCATTTCCCATGATGCTTTGAGCACCAGAAGCACGTCATGAGCTGGGGATCAGCATGGGCCTGGCCTCTCATAGTCCACCGACTGTCAGAGACCTGGGATGTCACAGCCTCCGTCGGCTGCTCAGGCGCGTGTGTGCTCTGCTCACCAGTTTGTGTGCACAGATCTAAACTCAAGCGCAAATCCACCGAGGTGCATGTAGATGCTCTGGTGGAGGGTGCAGGAGTATGAGGTGGCGCTGGACCCCCTGAGTCTCCTTCCTCCCCCTCAGAGGTGGCAGGCTCCACCGCAGATTCAGGGGCTTGCTGATTTGGCACCGCTTGATCTGCATGAGAGAACAGAGACAAGCAAGGGTCAAGGTCCTACCCTACCCCGGTAGCACACCCCTACGTTGCAGGATGTATCCTTGTGCCCCAGGGCGATCTTACTCACTGGTTTGGGAAGGTGCTCCTGCCTATCTGTCTGCGATGCCTCGGCCATTTTGCAGTCCAGTCAGCTCCATGGCCTTGTTCTCCATTGGTGTGAGAACATGCAGCATGGGCAGCCCACTGCTGATCCTGGCCTGTTCTCTCCAATTATGTGCTATCTTTTTCTACAGACTGAGGGAAGGGAGCTGTTGGTCCCACAGTGACATTAATCCCAACACAAAGGCTGCTGGCAGTCCAGTTGCCACTGATGGGAGCACACAGACGCCTCCTGTATGTGTTCCCTTCCCACGGATTTCATGAGATTCTACAACGACAGGGGACCTCCTTTCAGGGCCACCTTGCCATGCCGCTGTCAGTCATCTTGCATCCCTTGACCCTTTTCCCACCTTTGGGGGATTGATTCCTCTCCTCCCAATGCACTGGCCTGCTTCACCAAGAGGATGAAGGCATTAAATGATACTCAGTTTCGCAGCCTGGATGAGGTTATTGAGCCATCTGCAGCATTCAATCCACATGCGTAGTGTAACCCCTTGATTGATGACCTCCTCTGCGATCTGTAGCCATGCTTGCTTCATTTGGCTCCCAGGTCTCCTCCTCCTGTCCCTCAGGAACAAGATGTCTCCTCTCCCTGACAGACTGTAGGAGCATCTGGAGGGAGGCTAAGGGAAGTTTGGGGCCACCCAGAGTCTCCTCTCGGCCATTTGTCATCATTGACTATGACCTCCTTTTCTTGCAGGCCCTCCAAATGCAGAGCTCATTGCAGGCCTGGCAGCCCTTTAAAGATGTCTCCAGCAACTGCCAAGTGTGTCTGACACTGTACTACCCACCTCCAGGCTCAATCCTGACCACACAATTGGTTGGCTGTCATAGATCATTAGCCTTAATTGGCCAGCCACTGTCGAGTCATGTGCGGCCAGTTGTTCCTGCCCCGTCATGCCTTGTGCCTGGTTCCAGTCCTGGCAGCGGGACCGGAGTCTCCCAAATAATATTCGACCCACTGTGTGAAGTTTTGGTCTCCATATTTAAGGAAAGATATACTTGCATTGGAAGCAGTATAGCAAAGGTTCACTAGGTTGTTGCCTGGGACGAGAGGGTTGTCCTATGATGATAGGCTGAGTAAATTTGGTCTATATTCTCTGGAGTTTAGAAGAATGAGAAATAATCTCATTGATGCAGACAAGATTCTGAAGGGGCTTGACAGGGTAGATACTGAGAGGTTGTTTCTGCTGCCTGAGGAATCTGAAACATGGGGGCACAGTCTGAGGATAAGGGGATGATCATTTAGGACTGAAATGAGGAGAAATTTCTTCACTCAAAGGGTTATGAATCTTTGAATTTGGAATTCTCTACCCCAGAGGTATTCATAATTGAGACTTCTCCATTTGGATATATCCATCTGTCCATGGTGGGTTTCGATTCATGGGGCATTGACACCAGCACCGGGAAAAGTGGAGGCTGCACCGTTGGGACGGTCTGCAGCTGAACCATGCTGGGACCAGTCCTAGAAAACCATATAACCAGGGAAGTAGAGACAGCTTTAAACTAGACAAGGGGTGAGAGGGATCAAGCTTGGGTAGATGTAGCAAATCATGGAGTAGAGTCAAGGCAGGAGAGCAGAATAGTAATACCAGAAATGAAGGTCAGAGAATGGCAGGAAGGGACGGTGAGAAAAAACCTAAGAACACACCAACAGTCAAGACTAGATGTTACAAAGATAACAAAAAGACAAAACTAAAGGCTCTGTATCTGAATGCACGTAGCATTCCTCACAAAGTAGACAAACTGATAGCACACATTGAAGTAAATAAATATCATCTGATAGCCATTACTGAGACATGGCTGCAGGATGACAAGGATTGGGTCTTCAATATTGAGGGGTATATGACATTCAAGAAGAATAGGAAGCTAGGTAATGGCGGAGGGGTAGGACTGTTAATCAAGGATGGCATTGATGCAATAGTTGGAAATGACCTTGGTTTAGGAGATCAGGATGTAGCATCGATTTGGGTGGAGATGAGGAATAGTAGAGGAAAGAAGTCACTGGTAGGAGTGGTCTACAGGCCTCCTAACAGTGATCACAATGTAGGACGAAGTATCCAAGAAGAAATATTGGGTGCTTGTGATAAAGGGATGGCTTTATAAACTGCATATAAACTGAAAAGATCAGATTGGCAATAGTAGCCTGGATGAGGAGTGCACAGAATGCTTTTGAGATAGTTTCTCCGAGCAGCACGTTCTGGAACCAACCAGAGAGCAGGTTATATTAGACTTGGTATTGTGTAATGTGACAGGATTAATTAATGACCTCAGAGTAAAGGCACCTCTAGGTAGCAGCAACCACAATATAATTGAATTTTACATCCAGTTTGAAAGAGAGAGGACTGGGTTTAAGACTAGTATTTTAAACTTAAATAAGGGCAACTTTGTGGGCATGAAAGCTGAGCTAGCAGAAGTGAACACGGTTACTAGGCAAGGAGGTAGATCAGCAGAGAAGCAGTGGCAGACATTTAAGGGGATATTTCAGAATACTCAGAATAAAAATATTCCGACTATAAAGAAAAATTCTCAGGGGAGGACCCACCATCCGTGGTTAACTAAAGAAGTTAAGGAAAGTATCAAACTTAAGGAAAAAGCACATAATACTGCAAAGATGAGTGGCAGTTCAGATGATTGGCCAGAATATCAAGAATAGCAAAGACTGACTAAAAGATTAATCAGGAGAAAGAATTTAAAGACTATGAGAGGAAGCTAGTTAGAAATGTAAAAATGGATAACAAGAGTTTCTACAGGTATTTAAAAAGGAAAAGAGCAAGTAAAGTAAGTGTTGGTCCTCTAGAGAGTGAGAATGGGGAGTTAATAATAGATAATAAGGTAATGGCGGATGAAATTAACCAATATTTTGCTTCTGTCTTCACTATAGAGGATACAAAAAACATTCCAGTAATAGCTGTAAATCAGGAGGTGGAAGGAAGAGAAGAACTTGGTGAAATTACAATCACTAGCGAAGTGGTACTGAGCAAACTGATGGAGTTGTGGGTTGACAGGTCCCCGGGTCCTGATGGGCTTCGTCCTACGGTCTTAAAAAAGGTGGCTAATGAGGTAGTGGATGCATTTGTGTTAATTTTTCAAAATTCGTTAGATTCTGAAAAGGTTCCATTAGACTAGAAAGCAGCAAATATAACCCCTCTATTCAAGAAGGGCAAGGTGGGGGGAGGCAGAAAACAGGTAACTATAGGCCAGTTAGCTTGACGCCTGTTGTGGGGAAGATGTTAGAATTGATCATTAAGGAGACTATAGCTAGGCACTTAGAAAAATTCCAGGTAATCAGGAATAGTCAGCATGGTTTTGTGAAAGGGAAATCATGTTTAACCAGTTTATTGGAGTTCTTTGAAGGAGTAACATGCGCTGTGGATAAAGAGGAGCCGGTTGTACTTGGATTTCCAGAAGGAATTTGACAAGATGTCACATAAAAGGTTATTGTGCAAAATAGGAGCTCATGATATAGGGGGTAAAATATTAGCGTGGATAGAAGATTGGCTGGCTGGCAGAAAACAGACAGTATGCATAAATGGGTTATTTTCTGATTGGGAGGATGCGACGAGTGAAGTTCCGCAGGGGCTTGTGCTGGAACTTCAACCTTTTACAATTTATATCAATGACTTAGATGAGGGGAGCAATGGCATGGTAGTTAAATTTGCAGATGACACAAAGATAGGTAGGAAGGTATCTTGTGAAGATAACATAAGGAGGTTGCAGACGGATATAGATAGGTTGAGTGAGTGGGCAAAAATCTAGCAGATGGAGTATAATCTGGGAAAATGTGAAGTTGTTCACTTCGGCAGGAAGAATAAAAAAGCAGAGTATTTCTTAAATGGGGAACGACTGCAGAATTCTGAGGTGCAGAGGGATCTAGGTGTTCTAGTGCATGAGTCACAAAATGTTAGTATGCAGGTACAGCAAATAATAAAGAAGGCTAATGGAATGCCAACCTTTATTACGAGAGGAATTGAAAATAAAAGTAAGGATGTTATGCTTCAGTTATACAGGGCATTGGTGCGACCACATCTTGAATACTGTGTGCAGTTTTGGTCTCTTTATTTAAGGAAGGATGTAAATGAGTTGGAGGCGGTTCAGAGGAGGTTTACTGGATTGATACCTGGAATGAGAGGGTTGTCTTCTGATGAAAGGTTGGACAGACTGGGCTTGTTTTCACTGGGGTTTAAAAGAGTGAGGGGAGACTTGATTGAATTATATAAGATCCTGAACTGTCTTGACAAGGTGGATGTGGAAAGGATGTTTCCTCTTGTGGGTGAGTCCAGAACTAGGGGGCACGGTTTTAAAATTAGGAGTCACCCTTTTAGTGCAGAGACGAGGAGAATTTTTTTCTCTCAGAGTGTTATGCGACTGGAACTCTCTGCCTCAGAAGGCGGTGGAGGCGGGGTCATTGAATATTTTAAAGGCCATGGTAGATAGATTCTTGTTCGGCAAGGGAATCAAAGATTATCAGGGATAGATGGGAGTGTGGAATTCGAGACAGAAACAGATCAGCCATGACCTAATTTAATGGCAGAGCAGGCTCAATGGGCTGAATAACCTACTTCTGCTCCCAATTAGTGTGATTGTATGGTCGTATGGTACGGTAGTATTTTCTCCCATGTAGTGGGGTCCATCTTACAGCCTGTGACATCTCTGACACTGGTGCTCCGACATCTGCAGGTAAGTCATGCAGGCCCCATAGACCCGCTGTCTTCTCTGGGCTAGAATGTGCTCTGGTGGCTGCTGCTGCTCGTGTCTGGGAACTTCCACATGGGCTGCACCTGCCTCTTGGTTCCGCCTCCAGCAGATATGCCTCCTCATGGCACCTGGATCCAGAAAGAAAGGGTGGACCAGTCCCATCTCTATGCTCGAGGTCAACTTGGTTCCTTCACAAGGTCAATGGCACCTATCAGGGCAGAGAGTGATGTGAATTGGTGTTTCAGCTGTGTTCCGATATGTGATGGATGGTATGGCATGACATTGCCCATCTTAACTTTAAATAAGAGTGGGACAGCCTGACCCCCCCCCCCCCACCCCTCAACACACACAAGGGTTCACAGGCGCAGAGTGGCCCCTTTATGGAGCAAAGGTATTGGGTACTCCCCTTCATGAATGCAGAGTTGAGACCCCCTTCACAACACTCACCCACCCACCTTCATAGGCTCTGAGAACTGACACCTCGGTGGCGGAAGCCTTTCTCTGACATGAAAGTGAAGGCACATGAACTGATGGCTGAATCGCACCAGGATGCATATTAATGCATGAAAAGAGGCTATTTGAATATTTAAATCTGGATTCCGTCGTCGAGTGGGGGGGGGGGGTGCCGCCACGGAGCATACTGCCGCCAGGAAAATAGGGCTTGGCCCTCCCGGCATCGGGCTCTGCAGGTACAGTGCCAATGGCTGCTAAACACCTGGATGACAGACTCAGTCAGCTCATTTTCACAGTCGAATTGAGCACTGTTATTTGGAAGTCTCAGGCTGTCTGAGATTGGCCTCCTCTCGCCAAACTCTCTTGGTCTCAGTAACATATTTATTCCTCACAACAAGCCATCACTTCCCAATCCTGAGCCTCAACAACAGTGCATTGCCTGTCCCTCATTATCATACAAGAGAACCAAACACCAAGCACTCCTCAAATCAAATATTCCACTGATATATTACAACTATTTTTCATTCCCCTTGTAACCGTGTGAGGTTTTTGTCACATCTCAAGCTGAAATGAATCACACTTGACTTTAACAAAGATTTAACAAGTGCTTTATTAAAGACTTCTTTAGAGTTCTGTTCACTGTCCTCACTACAGCAGCATAAGCTTATCTGACCTTACAACAATCCCCAGGTCAGGTGTTTTCCCCAAAGCACAAAGCTACCTTCAGTTTCCCTTCCAAGTACCATATATTCTCTAATACACAAGCTCACACATACAATTACGACAGTTTTCTCTGTTCTTTTCAAATACTTCTATGTGCCACCTGAGATGTAGGTGGCTGTTACAAAATACTATGAGCCTCTTGATTTGGAGATGACTCTTCTCTCAGCTCCCTGAACCCTGAAATGGACACAGGATGTGATGATTCTTTACTATGGGATCCTTGGCAGCCTGGGCCCACAGCAATGAAGAATTCCCCTGAAAGTTGATGGAGTGCTACTGCCTGTTGCTGTCGTATAGGGACATGAGCTCTGAGACACACAGATATCAGCTCCCTTTTGGTGCTGAGCACAGGATGCTGATTACCAGTGATTAGTGGGAGAGTGATCTCATGGAATCAGAAAGATTCAGCCCTGGGACAGAACCTTTAGTCTCTTGCAGACATTGTCTTGTCTGCAGCCTTTGACATGGCTGACCACACTATTCTCCTCTGTCATCCAACTAGATAGTACTGCACTCGCCTGATTCCATTCTTAACAATCCAGCCATAATAAGGGAATATCCTGCAATGGCTTCTCTTCCTATTCCCAAACCCCTGTTGTGAGATGACCTTAAGAAGGAAACACCTTAAGAGCTGCAAGTGAAGATGACCAGAGGAAGTGATGTTGTGTGACAGGTGACCAGGTAGTTGTAGGTGGAGCCCGGCAGAGTGAGAGGTGTTTAGATCTAGCTTGTGAAGTAACTATTTGTATTTATGGGTTCCAGTTCAGTTCTAATAAAACGCACACTTTATTGGGATGTTACTTGTAGTCCTGGGAGTCTCATAACAGATCACACACCGAAGGGACAAGTAATATTACCATCCCCTCCTATTTATCATATATAAGCTGTGACATGTCGACATCATCCAAAAACACATCAGGTTCCACACATCCGCTGGCGACACCCAGCTCTACCTCATCACCAACTACCTTGATGCCTTCAATGCCTTTAATTTGTCCGACATCCACTACTGGGCGAGTAGAAATTTCTTCCAACTAAATATTTGGAAGTCCAAATCCATTGTCTTCCGGTTTCCACAACTAATTCTGCTCCCTCGCCACTGATTCCATCCCTCTCCCTGTCAGCTGTCTGAGGCTGAACCAGACTGTTCACAATCTTGGTGGCGTACTTTTAACCCAGAGATGAGCTTCTGACAACATATCAACTGCATCGCTATGACTGCCTAATTCCACCTCCACAATATCACCCAACTCCACTGCTACCTCAGCTCATCTGCTGCTGAAACCGTCATCCATGCCTTTTTAATTTTTGGACTCGACCATTCCAACACTTCCACCTTCCACTGCCCATAAAATTTAGTTGATCCAAAACTCTGCTACCAATATCCTAAATTTCTTCAAGTCCCATTCACCCATCACACCTTATGCTCGTTTGCCTCCCATGGCTGGTCTTGCTGACTGAGATTTCTTTTGTTGAGCTTCTAATGAAAGATGACAATCCAGTGTAAAACTGAGGGAGTGCTACACTGTCGGAGGTGTCGTCTTTCGGATAAGATGGCACCTCCAGCAGTGCAGCACTCCTTCAGTTTTGCACTGATTGTCAGCTTTCATTAGAAGCTCAACAAAAGAAGCCTCAGTGAACAAGGCCAGCCATGGGAAGATCCACTGGGTCAGATCATGCTGACAGGTGGCCCGAGTCAAGTTGAGACAGGGGCCTCCTTTCCATTTCAGCAGCGAGCTACCAGCTGCAACAGTTATCAGATGGGAATGAACACAGTCTGGTTGAGAACCCTAGTGTTTTATAAAAATATAAACATGGAAAATTTTGTGGGAGGCTGGTTTTTAGAAAGGGCAACAACTCCATTTATGTGGCTCTGACAGTTACAATCGGTGTCTAAGCTACACTCATAGGGCCCCCGATTTGGTTGGTGAAGAGGCCCACTGCCTGACACAGGCTGGGGTTTCAGCTGACCATGGGAAGGTCTCTTTAAAAGATGACTGGTGATCTTCCAGCATCTGGTTCATTAATGTCCTTTAGGGAAGGAAATCTACCATTCTAATTCAGTATGGCCTACATGTGACTCCAGAATCACAGCAATGTGGCTGACTCTTAGCTGCCCTCTGACCTGGCCTAACAAGCCACACAGTTGTATCAAACCCCTACAACAAAGTCGAACATCATTAAAATCGGAGGGTCCACTCAGCTTCAACCTAGGCACTCGATTTGGGGACAGAGCAAAGACATAACCTGCCCAGTTGACCCTGCAAAGTCCTCCTCGTGACATCTGGAGACATGTGCCAAAATTAGGAGAGCTGTCCCACAAACTACTCAAGCAACAGCACAGTGGCGCAGTGGTTAGCAGCGCAGCCTCACAGCTCCAGGGACCCGGATTCGATTCTGGGTACTGCCTGTGCGGAGTTTGCATGTTCCCCCTGTGACTGCGTGGGTTTTCACCGGGTGCTCTGGTTTCCTCCCACAGCCGAAGACTTGCAGGTTGATAGGTAAATTGGCCATTATAAATTGCCCCTAGTATAGGTAGGTGGTAGGGGAAGATGGGAATGTGGTAGGAATATGGGATTAATGCAGGATTAGTATAAATGGGTGGTTGATGGTCGGCACAGACTCGGTGGGCCGAAGGGCCTGTTTCAGTGCTGTATCTCTAAATAAATAAACAGACCGACATAGTAATACTCACAGACTCATACCTTACAGACAATGTCCCAACTCCTCCATCACCATCCCTGGGAATGTCCTGTCCCATGGGCAGGACAGACCCATCCAGAGGTGGCAGCACAGTGTAATACAGTCAGGAAGAAGAGACCCTGGGAGTCCTCAATATTGACTTCAAAACTCATGAAATTTTATGGCATCAGGTCAAATTCGGGCAACGGAACCTCCTTCTATTTATAAGCTACTGCCCTCCCACCTCAGCTGATGAACCAGTGCTTCTCCATGTTGAACGCCACTTGGAAGAAGCACTGAGGGTAGCATGGCACAGAATGTACTGTGGGTGGGGGACTTCAAATACTATCACCAAGAGTTGCTCGGTAGCACCACTACTGAACGAGCTGTCTTGAAGGACATATCTGCCAGACTGGGCCTGCGGCATGTAGTGAGAGAACCAATCAGTGGCTAAAAACCATCTTGACCTCGTCCTCACCAATCTACCTGTTGCAGATTCATCTTTGCAACACGCTATTGGTAGAGAGATCACCACACAGTCCTTGTGGTGACAAAGTTCCAGCTTCACACTGAGGAAACCCTCTATTGTGTTGGGGGCACTAACACCATTCTGTGTGGGATAGATTCAGAACAGATCTAGCACTCAAAACTGGAAATCCATTAGGTGTCATCAGCAGCAGCAGAATTGTATTCCATCAAAGTCTGTAACTTCATGGTCCAGCATATTCCTCACTCTACCATTACCATCAAGCCAGGCAACCAATTCTGCTTCAATGAGGAGCACTGGAGAGCTTGTCAGGAGCAGCATCAGGCATACCTGAAAACGTGGTGCCAACCTGGTGAAGATACAGCACAGCACTTACATACATGCTAAACATATCATAGCTCTGCAGTCCTGCCATATCCAGTCGTAAATGGTGATGGACAATTAAACAATGAGCATCACATGAACATTCCCTACCTCAATGATGCAGAGCCCAGCATGAGTACAAAAGACAAGGCAGAAGTGTTTGCAACCATCTTCAGTCAAAAGTGCTTGTCCCCTGCTTGAGGTTCTTATCATCACAAATGCCAGTCTTCAGCAAATTCAGCAAATGTAGTATCAGAAAATGGCTCCATGGACTGGAGACAGCAAAGGCTATGGGCACGAACAACATCCCAGCTATAGTCCCGAAGACTTGTGCTCCAGGAATAGCCACACATCTAGCCAAGCTGATCCAGTACAGCTACAACACTGGCATCTACGTAACAAAGTGGAAAATTGACCAATTATGTCCTGTCCACAAAAAGCAGGACAAATCCATTCTGGCCAATTCCTGCCCCATCAGTCTACTCTCAATCATCAAGAAAGTAATGGAAGGTGTCATCAACAGTTCTATCTAGCAGCAATTAATCACCAATAACCTGCTCACTGATGCTAAGCTCAAGTTCTGCCTCGTCTCCAGCCTCGGTCCAAACATGCACAAAAGAGCTGAATTCAAGAGGTGAGGTGAAAGTGATATCAAGGCAGCATTTGACCAATTGTGGCATCAAGGAGTCCTAGCCAAATTGAAGTCAATGGGAATCAAGGGGAAAACTCTCCACAGGTTGGAGTAATACCTAACACCAAAGGACAATGGATGTGGTTGTTGGACTCCAAACATCTCAGCCCCAGAATTTCGCTGCAGGTGTTCCTCAGGGTAAACCATAGAAAAAAAACATAGAAAAATTACGGCACAGAAGGAGGCCATTCAGCCCACTGTGTCTGTGCCAGCCAAAATAACTAGCCGCCTAATCCAATCCCAATGTCCACCACGTGGTCTGTAGAATTGCAGGTTACAGCACTTCGGGTGCATGTCCAGGTACCATTTAAAAGAGTTGAGGGTTTCTGCCTCCTCCACCATTCCTGGCAGCGAATTCCAGACACCCACCACCCTCTGGGTGAAAAAGTTTTTCCTCATGTCCCCTCTAATGCTTCTACCAATCACCTTAAATCTGTGCCCCTTGGTAATTGGCCTCTCCGCTAGGGGAAACAGGTCTTTCCTGTTTATTCTATCAAGGCAACTCATAATTTTGTACACCTCAATTAAGTCACCCCTCAGCCTCCTCTGTTCTAAAGAAATTAACCCTGGCCGATCCAATCTTACCTCATCGCTGCAACTTCAAGCCCAGAGTCCTAGGCCCACCTATCTTCAGCTGCTCAATCATAAGGTCAGAAGTGGGGATGTTCACTGATGACTGCACAGTGTTTATCTCCATTTGTAACTCCTCAGATAGTGAAGAAGTCCGTGCCCAAATACAGCAAGACCTGGACAACATTCAGACTTGGGCTGATAAGTGGCAAGTAACATTCGGGTCACACAAGTGCCAGGCAATGACCATCTCCAACAAGAGATAATCTAACCATCTGTCTTGACATTCAAGAACATTACCATTGCTGAATCCCCACCATCAATATTGTGGAGGTTACCGTTGTTACGACCAGATGAGAAAGATGTCTATGGTTCTTTTACTGTCTTCACCGATTGTAACAGAGTTTAATTTTAAATACACTGTGTTTTGAGCTCCTTTAACCTGCCCTCTTGGTTACTTTTTACCCTTCTCTTTCCAAACCTTTGTCAGCCGTGTTCCTGCTTTTGTTCTCGGCGGGGGTCCCTTACAGTTCACCAGCCCTCAGCTGGAGGGTCCTCCTAATATCGATGCAGGACTTAGGGGTGCAGGTTTCACTTTAGGTTGGGGTTTCCCCTCAACCTGGCACATGTGGCAACTCCTGCAGTACTCCACTACATCTTTGTGGAGTTTTGGCCAGTCAAACCGCTGTCTTATGCAGGCTTTGGTCTTTTGTATACTGGGATGGGCCCTTCTTAATATTTCTCCCCTGTACCTCGGTGGCACCACTAACTGGTAAACCACTGTCCACTCCTTGCTCTCAGGTCTGTGAGGAGAACTCCATTTCTTCATCAGTACCTCATTGTTTAAATAGTAGCAATCAGGGACTCCATCTGCTTCACTTTCAGACTGGCCAGTCTGTGCTAACTCTCGCAATACTGGGTCTGCTCGCTTAGCCTCAGCTAGGGAAAATCCATTTAATTTATTCCCTGGGTCTCCGAACTTTCCAAAGAAAGTCTCGGACAGGCAGACCTCATGGTCATCTACCTGCAGTGCCAATGCAATCTCCTCTGGGGGAGCTGGTTTGATTATAGCTTGACCCACTATACATTCAGAGACTCTGCAGGGGACCGTCTCCTGCTACTGCCCTGTCTCTCTGACCTCTTACGCTCTTTCTTTTACTACTGGTAAGGCTACCACTTTCACCCCTGACAGATCATCACCTAGGAGCAGGTCAACCCTGTCCACAGGCAAACTAGGGACAATCCCTACGGTTACCAGTCCTGAAATAGGTCGCACTCTAGATGCACCCAATGTACAGGTACAGGCATGTCCGTCCAATCATCACTATTTTGGTGAACACTGCACGCTCTGGGGGGAAGGTCAGGCCTTTTCCCAGTAAAAAGGATCTAGTCACCCTTGTGTCCCTGAGAATCACTATGGGCTTGCTGGCCCAACACAAAGGACATAAGGTTACTTTCCTTTCAAACGGAAAACCCTGATAACCTTCAGGAATAATATTAGCTTTTCCTGAACTGGCCATAGAGAAGGCTTCCTGGGTTGCATTCTTACTGCAGTTAAAGCCACAGCTTGTTCTGTGCTTTCCATCAGGGTCCAGTCTTCACTGAGCAAGTGTGCCCTGATTAACTCTACTGTTTTCCCCTTTAGATTCCAGCAGTCAGCTTTTAAATGAACGTTTCTTATTACAATGGAAACACACAGGTCTCTGGGTCTCAATCTTGCTCACAGTGACTTCTTTTTTGGCTGGAGGAGGACCCCTTGTGTCTCCTGCTTTCCTTTCTCTTCCAGGTTCACTAATGTCCTTAAGGGAAGGAAATCTGCTGTCCTTACCTGGTCTGGCCTACCTGTGACTCCAGACCCAAAGCAATATGTTTGACTCTTACATGCTCTCTGAAATGGCCTAGCAAGCCACTCAGTTGTATCTCACTGCTATGAAGTCAATAAAAAGGAACAAAACCGGACGGACCACCCGGCATCGACCGAGGCACCGGAAACGACAATGGCAAACCCAGCCCTGTCGATCCTGCAAAGTCCTCCTTAATAACATCTGGGGACTTGTGCCAAAGTTCGAAAGCTGTCCCACAGACCAGTCAAGCAACAGCCTGACGTTGTCATACCCACGGAATCATACCTGACAGACAATGTCCCAGGCACTGCCATCACCATCTCCGGTATGTTCTGTCCGACCGGCAGGACAGACCCAGCGGAGGTGGTGGCACAGTGGTATACAGTAAGGAGGGAGTTGCCCTGGGAGTCCTCAACATCAGCTCTGGACCCCATGAAGTCTCATGGCATCATGTCAAACATGGACAAGGAAACCTCCTGCTGATCATTACCTACCGCCCTCCCTGGCATGCCCTCCTGCACTCTTCATTGAACCAGGGTTGGTCTCCTGGCTTGATAGTAATGATAGAGTGCGGGATATGCCGGGCCATGAGGTTACCAATTGTGGCTGAGTACAATTCTGCTGCAGCTGATGGCCCACAGCACCTCATGGATGCCCAGTTTTGCATTGCTAGATGTGTTCGAAATCTATGCCATTTAGCACGGTGGTAGTGCCACACAACACGAAGGAGGGTATCCTCAATGTGAAGGCAGGACTTCATCTCCACAACGACTGTGCGGTGGTCACTCCTAACAATACTGTCATGGACAGATGCATCTGCGGCAGGCAGATTGGTGAGGATGAGGTCAAGTATGTTTTCCCCTCTTGATGAGTCTGTACTTCTCCATGTTGAACAGCACTTGGAGGAAGCACTGAGGGTGGCATGGGCACAGAATGTACTTTGGGTGGGGGGCTTCAATGTCCATCACCAAGAGTGGCTCGGTAGCACCACTACTGACCGAGCTGCTCGAGTCCTAAAAGACATATCTGCTAGACTGGGTATGCGGCAGGTGATGAGGAAACCAACAAGAGGGGAAAACATACTTGACCTCATCCTCACCAACCTGCCTGTCGCAGATGCATCTGTCCATGACAGTATTGATAAGAGTGGCCACCGCACAGTCGTTATGGAGATGAAGTCCCGCCTTCACATTGAGGATACCCTCCTTCGTGTTGTGTGGCACTATCACCATGATAAATGGGATTGATTTCGAGCAGATCGAGAAATGCAAAACTGGACATCCATCAGCCGCATCAGAATTGTACTCAAACACAATCTGTAACCTCATGGCCCGGCATATCCCCCATTATACCATTACCATCAAGCCAGGAGACCAACCCCGGTTCAATGAAGAGTGCAGGAGGACATGCCAGGAGTAGAACCAGGCATACCTCAAAATGAGATGTCAACCTGGTGAAGCTACAACACAGGGCTATCTGCATGCCAAACTGCATAAGCAGCATGCATAGACAGAGCTAAGCGATCCCATAACCAAGGGATTAGATCAAAGCTTTGCAGTCCTGCCACATCCAGACATAAATGGTGGTGGACAATTAAACAACTAACTGGAAGAGGTGGCTCCACAACTATCCCCATCCTCAATGATGGGGGAACCCAGCACTTGAGTGCGAAAGATAAGGCTGAAGCATTTGCAACAATCTTCAGCCAGAATTGCCGAGTTGATGATCCATCTCGGCCTCCTCCTGAAGTCCCCAGCATCACAGATGCCAGACTTCAGCCTATTCGATTCACTCCGCGTGATATCAAGAAACGACTTAAGGCACTGGATCCTGCAAAGGCTATGGGCCCTGACAATATTCCGGCAATAGTACTGAAGATCTGTGCTCCAGAACTTTACACGCTCCGAGCCAAGCTGTTCCAGTATAGTTACGACACTGGCATCTACCCTGCAATGTGGTAAATTGCCCAGGTATGTCCTGTAAACAAAAAGCAGGTTAAGTCCAACCCGGCCAGTTACCGCCCCATCAGCCTACTCTCAATCATCAGTAAAGTGATGGAAGGTGTCATCAACATTGCCATCAAGCGACACTTGCTTAGCAATAACCTGCTCAGTGACGCTCAGTTTGGGTTCCGCCAGGGCCACTCAGCACCTGATCTCATTATAGCCTTGGTTCAAACATGGACAAAAGAGCTGAACTCAAGACGTGAGGTGAGAATGACTGCCCTTGACATCAAGGCAGCATTTGACCGAGTATGGCATCAAGGAGCCCTGGCAAAACTGAGGTCAATGGGAATCGGGGGAAAACCCTCCGCTGGCTGGAGTCATACCTAGCACAAAGGAAGATGCTTGTGGTTGTTGGAGGTCAATCATCTGAGCTCCAGGACATCACAGCAGGAGTTCCTCAGGGTAGTGTCCTGGGCCCAACCATCTTCAGCTGCTTTATCAATGACCTTCCTTCAATCATAAGGTCAGAAGTGGGGATGTTTGCTGAAGATTGCACAATGTTCAGCACCATTCGTGACTCCTCAGATACCGAAGCAGTCCATGCAGAAATGCAGCGAAACTTGAACAATATCCAGGCTTGGGCTGATAAGTGGCAAGTAACATTCACGTCACACAAGTGCCAGACACCTACCATCTCCAACAAGAGAGAATCTAAGCATCTCCCCTTGACATTCAACAGCATTACCATCGCTGAATCCCCCACTATCAACATCCTGGAGGCTACCATTGACCAGAAACTGAACTGAAGTAGTCATATAAATACCATGGCTACAAGAGCAGGTCAGAGGCTAGGAATCCTGAGGCGAGTAACTCACCTCCTGACTCCCCAAAGCCTGTCCACCATCTACAAGGCACAAGTCAGGAGTGTGATGGAATACTCTCCACTTACCTGGATGGGTGCAGCTCCTACAACACTGAAGAAGCTCGACACCATCCAGGACAAAGCAGCCCACTTGATTGGCACACCATCTACAAACATTCACTCCCTCCACCACTGACGCACAGTGGCAGCAGTGTGTACCATCTACAAGATGCACTGCAGCAACACACCAAGGCTCCTTAGACAGCAACTTCCAAACCCCCGACCTCTACCAACCAGAAGGACAAGGGCAGCAAATGCAAGTACCCCTTCCAGTCACACACCACCTGACTTGGAACTATATCGCTGTTCTTTCACTGTCGCTGGGTGAAAATCCTGGAACTCTCTTCCTGACAGCACTGTGGGTGTACCTACCCCACATTGACTGCAACGGTTCAAGAAGGCAGCTCACCACCACCTTCTCAAGGGTAATTAGCAATGGGCAATAAATGCTGGCCTGGCCAGTGATGGCCACATTTCATGAATGAATAAAAAAAGTAGGACTGCCTGGGCAGGTATCACCTTCCCACCCTTTGTCCTTTTCGGATTTGCGGGTGTGATTAGAAAAGGTTCTCCCCTGGAAAAATGAGTTATAAATTAAAGCAAATTCACCGGTCAGAATGGCCACTTACTGGGCTCCCTGAACCCGCTGCTCGTCTACATGGGTCTTTATTGAGTGTGGGGGAGAATTTTTAAATTCCTCTAACAGAATTACTTCTCTGAGAGTCTCATAGCTGGGCTGTATTTTTAAAGCCCTCATTCACTCGTCAAAAGCTAGCTGCTTACTTCTTTCAAACTCCAGATAAATTTGATTGGCATGCTTTTTGAGGGTTCTAAACTTTTGGCGATAGGCTTTGGGTACTAATTCATATGCCAGGAGGATAGCATTTTTGGTCAGTTCAGAATTTGATGAAGTCTCATCTGGCAACAAGGAATAAACCTCATGGGCTTTTCCAGTTAGTGTGCTTTGTATTAAAAGAGACCAGATCTCAGCTGACCATTTTAGCTGCCTTGACAGTTTCTCAAACAACACAAAAATTCTTCCACATCTTCTTCATTGAATTTTGGAATGAATTGAGCGGGTTTTAGCAATCTTGTACCCAGCCCTGAATTCTGCTCCTCCATATTGGCCATGCTTTCACTTGGGTTACTCTGTCGCCGCCTAGTTAACTCAAGCTGCCTCAGCTCTCTCTCTTCGGATTCTGTCTGGAACATTCTTTCTCTCTCTCTCCTCTCTCTCTCTCGCTCTCATTCCTTCTCCTGTCTTTCATTTTCTTCACGTTCCTTCTGGAAGGCTCTCTCTTTCTCCCTCTCCTGCCTCTCTCTCTTTCCTATCTCTCCCTTTCTCTTTCTCTTTCCCTGTCTTCTAATTCAAGTTTCTTTTGTTCCAATTGGATCTTTGCTAGCAGTACCCCGTCTGGGTTTACTTCTAACACTGCTTCTGCATCTTCAGATTCAAAGTAAAAGTGGTTGGCCACTAGCCTTAGGAGTTCAGACTTCCTAGCCTTGCCACGTTCGGTGATCCCACACTGCTCAGCCATTTTTCTCAACTCCTCCGTAGACAGTGCTTTTAACTTTATCCCAAGTTACTTCACCCTGGCTTGGAGAACTACTAGCTTCAATTAGAGACATGTTAGTTTTCAATTACACACAACCACAAGAAAACCTGTATTGAAATTTGGTCTTTTTGATTGGGAACTATTTGGCTTCCCACTTCCAATTTCACTGGTTTGTCTGTGGGTAAAATCCAGCAGGAGCCCCCAAATTTCTGTTACGACCAGGTAAGAAAGATGTCTAGGCATCTTTTACTGTCTTCACCTTTGTCTTATTGTAACAGGGTTTAATTTTAAACACACTGTGTTTTGAGCTCCCCCTTTGCGAATCCTTGTTCACAGCTTTCCAATTATCAGACAAAGAAATGAGCACAAACAGGCCTTCTTAGGTTTAAAGAAGAAAAGTGAAATTTATTAAATCTTAAACTTAACTTTAATACGGTTAATGCCTACGGATATACAACACACCCATGCTAGTATGCACCTGTGATATACACATGCAAATAGAGACAGAAAAAAGCAGAAGAAAATTAAAATGGAGAGGTTTGAGGCAGTCTCTAAAGGGGAGTTTCTTGTTACTGTCTCTGTGTTTCCAGCTCGCCATAGAGTCCTTGATTGTAGACACCTCTTTCTTTTCATTGGGGCCCAGTATTCTTCTTAAACCTTGTTCACTGTAGGAGACTTTTCTCTCTTGGGGTTCATATGTCTTCAATGGTTTCCGAAGCTGGTGAGTGCGAGATGAGAGCAGACAGGAGAGAGGTGTTCTCAGTCTGGGAGAAAACAGCCTTCTGATTTCAAATTCCTTGATGGAAGCTTAAATTCAAAAAACTCCAACAGTCAGTCAAGTGACCAAACTGGCCCAAGCACATCTGTTTGTGTATTCGGCCAACTTAGTAGTTAACCTGGAATGCTTCAATGTCTGGCCATCAAAAGTCCATTGTGGATTAAATTGGAGCAGGGAATAGCTCCTTTGTCCTTTGAAGTACTTGTCCGTTGATATGCTAATGTCTCTCTCCAGCCAACGTCTCCAATTATTTTTTAAAGCAAATTCTTTCTTCACCATCAGCAGTTTAAAATCAATATTTATGTGGCGAAATTAATTTTCCGCATTCTTAGCATGTGGGAGCCTTGTCAGACACCATAGACCAAAAACTTAACTAGACCAGCTAAATAAGTACTGTGGCTACAAGAGCAGATCAGAGGTTTGTAGAAATTAACCCACCTCCTGTGTCCCCAAAGCCTGTCCATTATCTACTGGGCACAAGTCAGGAGTGTGATGGAATATTCTCCACTTGCCTGGATGAGTGCAGCTCCGCCAACAGTCAACCATCTCAATATCACCCAGAACAAAGCTGCCTGCTTGATTGGCACCCCAACTACAACCTTAAACATTCACTCCCTCCATCACTGGGGCACAGCGGCAGCAATGTGTACCATCTACAAGATGCACTGCAACAACTCACCAAGGCTCCTTCGACAGCACCTTCCAAATCCGCAATATCTACCATCTAGAATGACAAGGGCAGATGATGCAAGGGACCAGCACCACTTGTAGGTTCCCCTCTAAGTTACTTACCATCCTGACTTGGAACTATATCGTCATTCCTTCATCATCACTGGGTTAAACTCCTGGAACTCACTCCCTAACCTACACGACATGGACTGTAGTGGCTCAAAAAGGTGGCTCACTACCACTTTCTCAAGGTTAATTAGGGATGGGCAATAAATGTTGGCCTAACCAGTGATGTCCACGTCCCATAAATGGAAAGAAACGATAAGTCCGTCAAGTCATTTCAAGGCAGTCACCATCCAGTTAACCACAGATTCCGTTCAAATTGACCGTAGTTTGGACACAGAAATATAGGTCCAGTTTCTGCTGGGAATATAAGGGTGAGGTTAATGAACTCACCATTGTTAGTGTATACATCGACCAGCAACTTGGGTAAAGAAGAAATATGTTGTGAGTTTCGAATCGCTGTAAGTTGCTGGACGATTAGCATCTTGCTGCTGTTAGCTTCACAAAAATGGGTGCTTACCCTCAACTTCCCAGTGAATTTTATGAAATTGCTGCATTTGTGCATCAATTACCCATTAAAAACACCACTGCAATTTTAGGGCTGTTACTTAACAATGTGAGGACCCATTTAACAATGAGATGTATGTTCCTGCATTGGCACTCAACCTCTCCAGGCCCAAACACTGAATAATTGAAACTGTGGAGTCTCATTCCTACAGGTAGCAAATTGTTCTGAGAAGTTTTTTGAACTTGTAAAATTTTTAAAGGGGAAAAGCTATTGGTCACATCATTCTCCAAGGTCCCAGGAGTCCCATTACACTCATTATCAGCTCGCACTTCCAGCAATTTGCAGCACAAAAGATTTTCAAGCTGAAGGTTGCAGAAAAAATACAACTCACGGGGCAAGCTGTGAAATACCCATCTCCAGCAAATTGTGGATCATTAATGTAATTCCCACAGTATGGGTTATTTATGGATTATTGGCCTCGGATTATTAAGACCAAAGCTAAATTCCAGTCCAATCTTCACCTTCAAGGCAAATCTTTTGGTTGGGTGAAACTTGAAATATAAGGTTTCGCTAAAATAGCATTTTGCAACACTGTTCAATTTTTACAAGCTCCTCTGCAGAGTAGAGCTATTTTACAGAAGCTATGTTCCTTTGGGTAGGCAAAATTAAGTGAATAAAGAACAGGAGATGAAAATAACCTGTCAAAAGTCTTGAGGACACTAGTCCAATCAAAGAGTAGAGAAAGGTTTTGCACATTCACAGAAGTCACCAAAATAAGTTCAGGAAATTATGATGAATAATTTATTTTCTGAAAGACCTGTGCCCTGAAATTTCTGGGACTGGAAAAACTTGGAAAAGGTGATACCTGCTCAGGAGAGGGCCAGGAATCTGGCATAGAACTTACATCCTCTTTGAAGGAAGGTAGTAACTGGAATAGGCAGTTTAGATTAGAGATACAGCACTGAAACAGGCCCTTCAGCCCACCGAGTCTGTGCCAAACATCAACCACCCATTTATACTAATCCTACACTAATCCCATATTCCTACCAAACATCCCCACCTGTCCCTACATTTCCCTACCACCTACCTATACTAGTGACAATTTATAATGGCCAATTTACCTATCAACCTGCAAGTCTTTTGGCTTGTGGGAGGAAACCGGAGCACCCGGAGAAAACCCACGCAGACACAGGGAGAACTTGCAAACTCCACACAGGCAGTACCCGGAATCGAACCCGGGTCCCTGGAGCTGTGAGGCTGCGGTGCTAACCACTGCGCCACTATGCCGCCGTTTAGTCCCATTCAATGAGATCATGGCTGATCTGTGACCTAACTCCATATACCCGCCTTTGTCCCATATCCCTTAACACCTTTGGTTAACAAAAATCTCTCATTCTCAAATTAACAACTGATCGAGCATCAATTGCCATTTGGGGAAGAGAGTTCCAAACTTCTGCCAACAAATGCGTGTAGAAGTGATTCCTAGGGCTGAATTTTTCCGAGGAGCTGGAAGTCCCGCCACTGGGACGAAAGCAGGACCCTGCGGCATTTTGCCAGCAGCAGCCAACTAACAGGGATCCTTTGAGGACGCCATCCAATTGAGGACAGTGGCCCACCCCCAAGAGCTGTTGGCCCAATCAGAGGACCAGCAGCTCAGCAGCTCAGCAGAGCCACTGCTAGAGGTGGCCATTGCTGAGGCTGCAGCTCCAGAATGAGGGGGCATCAATAGCGAGATGCCCGTGAAGATATGTAAGTTTCTTTGAGGGGTGGGGGGTGGGGGGTTGTAATATGATGGTATCTGGTGTGCTGGTGCGGCCATTACCTTTGGGGGTCCCTCCGTGGACCATGAAGTGCCCATTCAGGAAGGACCCTCCAGGGAACTTACAAGGAGGCTGCCAAGGCTTATCTGGTGATGTCCCCATGCAGCTGCGGGCCCTCCAGAAGCGAGTATAATGCCTGTGCGGGCAGTATGTGGCCATTAATTGGGCCATTAAGTGGCTTAATTGGCTGTCCTGTGGGCAGCTTTGCCACCAATATGTCATGGTAGCACGAAGACATGGGTCTCCCCTCCTAACACCTCCGCCCGCCATATTGTCAGCCCTCCCACCTCCCAGCCCATCTCAAATGGGTCAGGAAAATCTAGGCCGAGAAAAGTCTGGCTTAATTTTTAGACTATGCCCCCTAGTTTTAGGCTTCTCAATCAGCAGAAATAGTTTCTCTCTATCCACCGTATCAGTTCCCCTTAATAGAACAAAGAACAAAGAACAGTACAGCACAGGAACAGGCCATTCGGCCCTCCAAGCCTGCGCCGATCTTGATGCCTGCCTAAACTAAAACCTTCTGCACTTCCGGGGCCCATATCCCTCTATTCCCTTCCTATTCATATATTTGTCAAGATGTCTCTTAAACGTCGCTATCGTATCTGCTTCCACCATCTCCCCTGGCAGCAAGTTCCAGGCACTCACCACCCTCTGTGTAAAAAACTTGCCTCGCACATCCCCTCTAAACTTTGCCCCTCGCACCTTAAACCTATGTCCCCATGTAACTGACTCTTCCACCCTGGGAAAAAGCTTCTGACTATCCACTCTGTCCATGCCGCTCATAACTTTGTAAACCTCTATCATGTCGCCCCTCCACCTCCGTCGTTCCAGTGAAAACAATCCGAGTTTATCCAACCTCTCCTCATAGCTACTGCCCTCCAGACCAGGCAACATCCTGGTAAACCTCCTCTGTACCCTCTCCAAAGCCTCCACGTCTCGAAATATCTCGAAAACTTCAATCAAATCATCTCTCAATCTTCTAAATTGCAGGCAGTACAACTCCAGTTTGTGCAATTGCTCCTTTTAATGCTTGGTGTTCAGGTATCTGAACTCTCTGCTATGCTGCACTCTCTCCAGGTGTGGTCTAATTAGGTCTTTGTATAGCTAAAGCATGACTTCTACCCCTTTGTATTCCAGTCGTTCAGAAATAAAGAACAGCATTCCATTAGCATTTTGGATTATTTTCTGTGCCTCTTCATGACATTTTGCTGATTTAAATAATCGTGTTAATACTCTTTTAAATTCCAGATCTTCTGCCTGACCTCCCTTATTTCAAGGTGAAGGTGTGGGGAGGAAATGCCAGACACTGTGGGAAATTCCATTGATTCTGCCCTTACAAATTCTCAGCGGATCTCACACCAGCTGTGGGCCAATGCATGATGCACTGAGACACAGAAAGAACCCCAGACATTCCAACATTAAAGCTCTTCGATCCCAGAGACAACTTATTATCTTTGCAAAGTCTGGCCTCCAAACAGAGGCACGGGAGAAAGTGCAAAAAAGATTTACTCTGATAACACCAGAATTGAGAGGTTATATCTATCAGGAAAGACTGAACACACATTTGAACTGGAGTAATTTTCCCCGTGATTTTCATCATGGTGAGATCATGTACTAGCAACATGACTTTATGCCTCAAATCAATTCAAGTCATCGCAGGGTGTATTTGAGAGCAAATGAAAGAAAGGTTTGCACAGCTCATTTTCCTGAGGACAGTGTGTCTTTAACTACAGCAGGCTGCTACATACAGTACCTAACTGTATCCCTTCAATCGTTAGTTTACTGATTGATTGGCAGATTTAGCTCACTGAATGGGAACAGACCACTCAGAGGTGTTTGGAGTCTGGATGTGCTGTACATTCATTCTCATTCTGTCAGCTGATCATAGCTGTGCACTTTATAATTATCTTCTTATGGGCTGTATCTGTCTTAGTGTAAGTGACTGACTGGAGAATGTGTGCACCTCACAATGCAATCAATGAGTTACAGAAACAGGAGACTGTGTATGTGTCATTAACTCCTTCATTGACACAGGCATTATCAAAACATTCTTCACCTGGTCATAGGAATGCAAAGAATTCCCCGGTCTACTCAGCAGTCCATCCAGATTTTAGCTGAGCCATGCAGAAACAGGAAGGCCCCACCTTTAATCACCAATGTGTCATCAGTTAAAAGATGGCAGCTAAAGTGCTGGTTGGTGTACTAAAATTAGCAGGACTGACCTTTTCCTTGTAGGGGCCCCATGCAACATTCCAGTTTGGGGCTCTTACATTTTACTAGATATTGACACCAGATATTCACTGGATCTTTTTGGGGCTTCCAATTGGCTCAGGACCGAGTGAAACAGCATAGGTTGCATGGTCTTACTGCCCCTGAAAATTAACCTCAGTGCTTCTGTGTCCCAAAATAGCAGAAGTGGTTAGCAAATTCTGTTACCTCGGGTCTACGGTGACAACCTGTCCCTTTACTTTTGGCAATTAGATCAAACCATTCACCTCTATCTGTGCTCATTTATCTTATTGCGGCTGCTTCACAAATAGAGTGAAACAGCCTATAATCTTATTTTATTATTACTATTCTTTGCATAGACCTTACTGGATGAAGCACAATTACCCTTAAACTCTCTGTCCATTTATGTCACAGATTGACAGGACAGTGTAGAGGGAGCTTTACTCTGTATCTAACCCTGTGCTGTACCTGTCCTGGGAGTGTTTGATGGGACAGTGTAGAGGGAGCTTTACTCTCTATCTAACCCCATTTTTTTATTTGTATTTGTTAAATTTTTTATTTATTTATTTATTTTTGACAGTGTAGATAACCTGTCCCTTGATGCAGAGCTCGATACACACATAGGGAAAGCAGCTACCACCTTTGGCCAACTCGCGCAATGCGCATGGGATAACACCAAGCTGACCCTTAAGACCAAGCTGATCGTTTATAAAGCCTGTGTTCTCAGCACCTTGCTGTATGGCTGAAACATGGGCGGCTTACAGCTACCAGGAAAAGAAGCTCAACAATTTGCATCTTCACTGTCTGCAGTGCATTATTTGTATACCCTGGCAGGACAAAATCACAAATGCGACAGTCCTCTAAAAGGCTGAGCTCCCAAGTGTGTTGGCGCTAATCAAACAGAGGCGGCTTTGGTGAATTGGACACGTCTGCAGGATGGAAGACAATCACATACCCAAGGACCTTCTGTATGATGAGGTAGCCGGGGCCAGACCACTAGTGGGGTGCCTACAACTTCACTTCAAGGATGCTTGCAAACGTGACATAAAGGCTCTAAATGTTGACTCTCACACCTGGGAGTCACCAGCTGGAAAAAGTAGGAAATGGCAACACATCCTGTGGACCGGTGTGCATTACCACGATGACCAGTTGCTACAGCAGGTTGGCAACAGGCGCCAATGTCAAAAACAACAACTCACAGCGTCACTTGGCAGCTTCACGTGCAGCACTTGTGGCAGAATCCTCTCAAGGATTGGCCTTCACAGCCATCAGTAAAGGTGCGCCAAGAGTATACACCCCACTTAAATGGATTGTTTGCTGCATGTCCATCATCTTTAATAGATGGAAGGATGCCAACCAATGCTTCTGTGTTAGGGAAGGGACAGTTGGTCATGATTTCCATTCCTGATTGCAATCCAGCAATTACTGTTAGAAGTGTGCATGTGCGGACATTGGGTGAGAACAAGATCGGGTTTGGTTGTAAATAGTATGGTCACATTCACTGACTTAAACAACACACTGATAGTGGCCTCTTAGATAAGGTAGAGAAGAATGTTTGGCATGAGTGGAAAGGTACCACAACAAGGAGAAAACATTCTTCCTTGAAATTGGAAGAAGTTGATGAGGAAGTAAGATGAAGCGTTATGATTTATAACATGTCATGAGCTTGTACATTAGTAGTACTAAACACACAAGTAATTTATCTGCATGTGGCTCCTGCAGCTCACTCTTTGCTAACTAATCACTAGTGTTGATCATACTGGGATGAATTTTAATCTAAGGGGGTACATGGGTTTGGATATGGGTCCCGGCTTTGAGGGGTTGGGGGTTAAAACCGACAAAATTGACAGCCCATCAGGAAGCTGTCTCCAATCCACCAACTTCCACATTTTACTGCAGCACGTTAGGCTGTGTGTGTTCAGCCCCCTCAGGAGAGGCAGGTTGCTAAATAACATATGTTAATTTCTTAATAAGAGCAGTATTGACGTGGGTTTTCTAATTTAACTCTGAGTTCACAGATTTCCCGAGCTTCTGGGAACTCGCCAGTGAAAGCAAGGCAAGAGTAAAGCAGCAATAAAAACAAGAAATGCTGGAAATACTCAGCAGGTCTGGCAGCATCTGTGGAGAGAGAAGCAGAGTTAACATTTCAGGTCATTGACCCTTCTTCAGAGTGAAGCAGCAATTGGCTAGAACGACATGTTGGGGAAATGTGCCAATAAGTACTGAATACTCACAGCTACTGTTTTACTGGCTTGCGGGAGAGGACTTTTTCACAATACTTGAGCTGAGAAGGTACTTTCTACACAATAGAGGTGTCATCTACGTTTTGGAGGTTTGGAAGTTTGGAGGTCTGATCTGCGTTTTGAAGCTCTGATCTATCAGATCACTATGGGCACCGTTTGTGCTGCCTTAAGTCAAACCTCCTATGACCAGTATGACCATGAGCAGCAGAAGCATCAGCAGCAGCAGAAGCAGCAACTGCCTGCTGTTCACAGACCTGCAACTCCTTAAGGAGAGAGGAGATCAGCAGAGAGGTAGAGCTCACAGGAGGGCAAACCTGGCACACAGGCTCGAAGTTTCGTCAACATGTCAGAACACCAGTATCTCAGGAGGCTTGGCCATTACGTCAGGTTGTGTAAGATACTTGTCGCCTGCTGGAATGAGACCTGTTGCCAACTGGACCTGCTGGCCAAGCTTTACGTCAAAGACACCACCAAGCTCAACTTTTTAGTCTCGGAATCTTTCCAGGGCTCTGCTGGAGCTATTTCCAGGATCACACTGTCAGCAGCACACAAATAATAAGGCAGGTGACTGAAGGATTGTTTGCCAGGGCAGCCAACTATGTCATTTTGCCTGCAATGACACCAGTCAGAATAAGCAGGCACTCAGATTTCTGGCTCTGGCTTGCTCCCCACAGGTACAGGGCCTCATCGACTGTACATAGGTGACAATTAAGGCATCCCCAGTTCACCCAGAATATTCATCAACTGCAAAAGCTTCCAGTCCATCGAAATGCAGCTGGTATGAAACTACAAAAAGATGTTTCTGCAGGTGTGTGCAAGATTCCCGAGGAGCTGCCATGATGCTTCCATTCAGAGGCATTCCACCCTCCCTGATCTCTTCACACCTCGAAGCAGAGTTACTGGCTGGCCTCTCGGAGACAAGGTATATCCCTTTAAACCGTGGCCGACATCACCTCTCAGAAACCCAAGGAGTGAGGCTCAGGAGCAATACAGTGGATAACAGATGTCCACACCAGATGTGTCACCAGACAAGTCATTGGCAAGCTGAAGATCTGTGTCCGGAGCAGGTCTGGAGGTGCCCTTCAGTACACATCAGCCAGGGTCTCCAGAATGGTTGTGGTGTGCTGCACCCTGCGCAACATCACAGGACGGACAAGGTTCAGAGCCCAGAGCCTCTTCAGACGATTCTGAGGAGAAAGAAGATCAGAAAAGAGGGAGAGCTGGAAGGTGATGTGGGCAACGCACCACCAGAGGCGCACACTGCTGCCCAAGATGCCCTCATTAATGCAGCATTCACTTAGGTTCCACCAGACTGCCCATCTGAGAACCACATGCAAAAGCCATTTTCCTCCCTCACCTGCCCCAATGCCACTATGGCAAAGCAGATCTGCAAACAACCAAGCCTCCCTTTCACAGTTCCCCATTGCTCGGCATCAAATTCACTTCTTCCCATCCATCAACACACAACTGAAAAGGCTGGGAAAGGCAGGAAAGTGGTGGAAAGAAACAATATTTATGTGTTTCAAATAGACAACAGAAACTTAATGATCTAACACCATATAACACAACCATGTGCATACCCTTGTGCATTAACAAAGCTTTATTCTTCCTCTTCCTAGCTCTTCTACGTGGTGCAACCCCTGTGGATTCAGCAGAGGTAGAGGAAGGCTGCTCTGATCCCTGATCCAACTGCTGAGATGCTCTTGGCCATTGTTCTTTGGGTTTTGGAGCCTGTGAGGGCCCCGCCAAAGACTGTTCCAGCTGCACTTGTGCAGGGGCAGTCTCAGCCATCGGGAGACAAAGCAGCATGTGGGGCTCTGATTGAGGGCATCGGTGGGGAGGGGGGGAGGGAAATGGGTGAAAAGTGAAAGCACTTTGAGCCAAATTCCCACTTCTATGTCCCCTTTCACCATCATCGCTCTCATGGTCCACCTGTACTTCCCTACTACCAATGAGCTGAATAACACTTTGTCACGGATCAGTGGGGTGATGAATGGCCAAGTCTGGGGTATCATTCATCCTATTTAAGGTGGCATTCAGAGTGTGCGAGCCATTGGTGAAGGCCTGCTTGCACTCCTGTGATTGCTGTGTTTGATGCTCCCTGTAGGTGGCCACGCTTTCCTAAGACAAAGACATCACCACAAAGGCCTGTGACATGGTGCTGCTCATGTTTGAGACAGACTCCCTCCATCTGTCTGCAAGCCTACACAGTGCAGCTGGTGCTCCAGACATTATGTTGCACATTCTTTACTGCTGCTCCAGCAGTCTCCTGTTCATTGACAAAGTACAACATCTACATCCAGCTGAGCAGAGCTTGGAGATTCTTGCCCCCTCCGATGTGAGCTCTCTACTGCTGTCCCTGTCACCACCATCTGCTCTTGCTCACTTGTGATGTGTGGGCCACCAGATGAAAGCCCAACTATCTGTGTTACCAGTCTCACAAATGTGAGGGTATCTGAGCTGGTGCACGGTCTGCATGTGTCCTTTAAGGGTGCACCATCAGAGTGAGTGACCTACTCTGAGGAGTCATCATTGTTGTGGGTGAACTGGGCCACCACCTGCTGAATGTGTGAAGGCCCTGTGGGTGATAAATAAGGATGAGTTCTGTCAAGATAAGAATGCTTGAAGTTATCATTATGCACATGATCATTCTTCACTCACGGCTGACATGAAGTCAACATGACAATCCTGTCACCAGGTAGCTGGCAGGCTCCCATCTCATGTCACATGGCCAGGCAAGCAGACACTCTGCTGACCTACAATGCCTCCTCCTTTTAGCTGTTAATTGCAAGATTGCTGGAGGGCTAACTCCAGTTCTCTGACTCTCACTGGCGATCTGTGCCCTTTCCTCTTACAAGGAGAGAAAGAAGAGACATGTGAGTGAGAATGGTGATGGACAGAGAGTATTTATTGAGGGTGACAATGAGGGAGAGGCATGATATTGCACAAGGATGAGGGTGTGTGTAAGTGCTGGATGGTTAGATGGGGATGTGAGGAAGTTCATAGACAGAGAGGGATGGGTGTACCTGAAAGGTAGGTTGATATGAAGATGGATGTGCTGAAGTAGGCTTGAGAAAACAGATTCAGTTGTTTAGGGTATCAGGATGTAGCACAACGTGTTATTGCTCTCATTTTCCTACCCTGCATAGACCAAAAAGATGCTTGCTGCATTGGATCCAGGTGTGCAGCACTATGCTCCTGCTGCTTACCTTCTGGACAATCTGCAGCCACACCTTCTTTGTTTCAGCAGCAGGCTTCTTCCTCCTGTTCCTAGAGAATAACATCTCCCTCTGGGTCCTTACAGTCCCAAACAGCACATCCAAGGAATTATCACTGGAGCAGGGTGCAGCCCTTGCCCATCTCAACTCCAATCCAATGGTGCTTTATCTCCCCATGGCAACTCCAAGTGCTTCAACTTGCACGTTTGGAGTTTCCCTTTAAATATTGCAGTTCAGATCGCGTCATGCCTGTTACCACCGATTAAATGGGAAACCAGAACTAAAATGATAATGAGATGCCCGGGTCACTACTGCATGCTTTTGGCCCCCCCCTCATGCCTGGATTAAAATCCAGCCCATTTGGTATGTGAGTGAAAATGTCAGTCAGTATCAGTTAAAGGTAAATTTTGGTCAATTTGCTGAAATTTCTGAACTTATTAACTGACACTGTTATCACCAGGTGAGAAAAGGGTCTAGGGTGCCCTCTCAGCCTTAACCTGGTCTTACCGTAACAGGGTTTAATTTTAAACACACCGTGTTTTTAGCTCCCCCTTGGTGAATCCTTGTTCACTGCTTTCCAATTATAAGGCAAAGAAACCAGCATAAACAGGTTTTCTTAGGTTTAAAGAAGAAAGTTGAAATTTATTAAACTTAAACTCTAATTCAGTTAACGCCTACGAATCCACGACTCGCCCACGCTAGCATGCATACTCGATACACACATGCAGATAGAGACAGAACAGAGCAGAAGAAATAAAGTGGAAAAGTTTGAGGCAATCTCTGAAGAGGGCTTTTGTTACGGATCTTTGAGCTCACTGTCAAGTCCTTGATTGTAGATAGATCTTGCTTTTCGTTGGGTCCCAGTATTCTTCTTAAATCTTGTTCGCTGTAGGAGATTTATCTCTCTTGGGGTTCATGTGCCTTCAGTGGATTTGGAGTTCTGTGAGAAAGAGATGGGAGCAGACAGTAGAGGCTGTGGCGAGTCATCCAGGAGAGGTCTTTTCAGTCCAGGAGTAAACAGACAATTTGAGTACAATTCAGAAAAACCCAGGTTGCCAAGCAGGTTAGTCATGTGACTAGCTGGTCTGATCATGTCTGTTTGTGGATTCTCTGGTCTTAGCCAACCCTGGAATGTCTCTTACACACAATACCTGGTGCTCAAAGTCCATTGTGGGGTAAATTGGAGCAGGGAAGTAACTCCTTTGTCTCCACAAGCACTGGTGATTTTTTAAAAACAAGTCCTTTCTTCACTTCAGCAACAGTTTTCAAATCAATGTTCATAAGACAAAATTAGTATGCCTCATTCTTGGCAGGTGGGGATCGAACATGACAGCTCCCACTGAGCAGATTTGCAAATCATATTGTGTTGGCACCGAACAAGGGGTGGCACAGTGGCACAGTGGTTAGCACCGCAGCCTCATAGCTCCAGGGACCTGGGTTCGATTCTGGGTACTGCCTGTGCGGAGTTTGCAAGTTCTCCCTGTGACCGCGTGGGATTTTGCCCGGTGCTCCAGTTTCCTCCCACAGCCAAAGACTTGCAGGTTAATAGATAAATTGGCCATTATAAATTGTCACTAGTGTAGGTCGGTGGTAGGGAATATGGGATTGTTGCAGGATTAGTATAAATGGGTGATTGTTGGTCGGCACAGACTTGGTGGGTCGAAGGGCCTGTTTTAGTGCTGTATCTCCAAACAAAAAAGAACAGCATGAAATATCTTGTTACACTGATTACCCTTCATTGAATATATAACACAAATTCTGATGCAGTGACCACCACTCACTAGTCAATGTTACAGATGTCATTACAATGCCATTGATTGACCAACTTTGCACATCCAATTATAATGGCAGTGGCTCACATTCATTGACATTACAGGTCCATTTGTATTGGCACCGTGTCTCATTGACTAATTTTACAGATCACACTACAGTGCCATTACCGCTCACTAACCAACGCCATTACTCCTCCTTTATATAACATTGCAATTTGCTGACCAGTATCAGACATTGCAACCATGGAAATCCCTGGACCACATCCAATGCCATCTTAACAAAGAGGTCATGTTGAGTTGCAACAGTGGGGAAGTGAAGGAGGGAAATGGCCTAAATACATGTGTATGAATTGAACAAGTATGTTTTCACAGGTTGTTACTTACTAAATGTTTTGTTTTACTCAGAATGAAATTGAGAAATAAAGAAACATTGATGATGCAATGCAGGAAAATACCAATGTAAATTCAGTATAGGTTAGTGCCATGCTGGAGGCATTCATTCAAATCCAGACATACCTTTATCTCAGAAAAAAGGTTAAGGTTTGAATATTAAATAATGAAGTGTCAGAAGGAAATATTAAATGTCATTTCAAAAGAGTGAAATGTAATTTAAAAAAAGCAAAATACTGCAGATGCTGGAAATCTGAAATAAAAACAAAAAATGCTGGAAATACTCAGCAGGTCTGGCAGCATCAGTGGAGAGAGAAGTAGGGTTAACGTTTCAGGTCAATGACCTTTCATCAGAACTGACAAAGATTAGAAATGTAATTGGGTTTAATCAAATAAAGTGGCGGTGGGGCAAGAAATAACAAAAGGGAAGGTGTTGATAGGACAGGGTCACAGAGAATAACTGACAAGAAGGTCATGGAGCAAAGACAAACGGTATGTTAAAGGTGTGCTGAAAGACAAAGCGTTAGAGTAGAGAGGGTGTTAATGGACAGAAAAATGAACAGCCCTGGCCCAAAGCACAAACACGAAAAAAACCAATGGGCAGGCACATGGTAAAAAATGAATGATGAAACAAACTAAAATAAAAAATAACTACAAATAAAAAGGGGGGCCCGTTATATATTATAAAATTATATATATTATAAAAGAGTGAAATGTAACTGTTACTGTTTAAGTCATTTATCTGAACCCATGGCCATTGCATTTTTGCCATAGAATTTGAAGCCATTTGTTCTTCACAGTTAGATTTATTGCATATAAGTGACTTACCCGCTTCTTAAAAATATAGGCGGCAAAATTGGATGCCCCCCTGAAATCAGGGACGGGGATCACGATACACGATTAACCTGCACCTGTGCAAATTCATGTAGGCAGTACGCAAACTTCGTGCTGCCTGCTCATTATAATGATTGTGGCATAGAGCCCAGCACTGAACACACTGTTGAGTGGCTGCACACCTCAGCAGAGATCTCATGTTGATGTGAAGCTCGCATCACTTAAAGCTAGTCTGCACTATTGCAAGCCAGAGTGCATCCCTTAAAGGCAAGTTACATACTGGCTGCAGAAAGTGTTAGAAGTGGGGAAGGAGGAGCGAAAGAGGAGGAAGAACCAACAAAAGTGGTGCAACAGGCCAGAGAGTGTGCCCCAAGATTCTCTGATGCAGCGCTGGAGGCCTTGGTGCAGGAGGTGCATAGGAGGAAAGATCTTTTTTCAGGAGGCCCTCCAGACACATATTGAGAAGACAGGGGGAGCAGGTAGCCATCACGATCAATGCCAGCAGTCTAGCCCCGAGGGCCTGGATACAGTGCAGGAAGAAGCTTAATGACTTCACACAAGTGGTCAAGATCAGTGAATGCATCCTCATATGCCATCTCCTACTAACTGCTCCACTAGCCTCACACACTACTCCATTCAGCATACCCCCTTCACTTGCCTGCCTACAATCTCTATCAACCACACTCATACCACACATTCACAGCTTCACCTCACCCTCACCCATTTACCACTACTGCAAACCTCACACCCACATCTCACAGCTTGCGCACGCTGTCAGCTATTCAACTGTGGCAGGCATATTACCTAACAAATAACACAATGCCTCACACACATTGGCTGCGATTTTATTCGGGCAATGGGCTCTCGACGTCCGACAAAAGCACTGGCGAGAACTCCATGTCTCCCCTTCTGTAGGAGGAACACTGAATCAAGTACCAAATAGGCACTTAACTGGATAGTGACGGGCCTTCCACAGGATCAAGGACCCCATAATGGAAGTCCTGCCCTCTGAGAGCTGCAGGCCAATCAGCAGCTGGCAGCTCTTTAACTGAACAGCTCCACTGCGGAGGCACTGGCTGCTGCCAGTGGAGCACCTACCCGAGGCCCAGGAGCGGCACTGGACCCAGGCCACAGGTAGATCAAGGCTGGAAGAATCTCACAGGATGGGGGTCATGGGGCAGGTATTGTGGGGGGGGGGGGGGGGGGTGTGGCAGCAAGGGCAGGATTCAAATGTCAGGTCCCTCTGCCTTTTAACCAGGGACCCCACCCACCCCAAAGCCGACAATCAACCCACACAGTTTTTCTTGCCGTGCTCCCCGTGAAGAGACAGGCCCACCTGTTGCTGGGCTAATTTTGGCAGCATTGAGATGAGGCCCTGAATTGGGCATTAATTGTTCACCAAAAGGCTTCAATTGGCGGCGGGGTGAGTAGGCTGTCCCGCCCCGGACTTAATTTTGGCAGAGGTGGATATGTGTCAGTGCCCCCACCTCCCACCACCATCCCATCTGATTACATGCCCTCCCCACCTCCAAACCCAACATGGGGAAGAGCATAAGTTCCCCCATTGGCACACTTCTCATTGTCTTGCAGGACTTGGTGGCCCATAATCAGAGGCATCAGTGCCTTACAGCAGGGTCAGGCACAGCTTCATGTCCTAACGCCCATGCAGGAGACAGAGCTGGAAATCATTGGAGCAGCCGTCCTTGAGGACATGGCCAGTGGTGGGGCTGAAACCAGAGAAGATGAGTGTATGATCCTGCCTATTCTTCCTTATCACATCCCAAATCACCCTCCTCTTGCAATCTGTTATGATTTACAATCTGCAGATGGTGGAACCATGCACCTATTGCTTTACCCTCACTTCCCTCACCGCAACCTTGCCCTGTGCCTTTGCACTTTCAGATACCCAAGAACTGCCACCAATCTCAGCCCCCTAGAGAGTGAGGACACACATGTGTTCTGCTGCAGAGGGCTCAGATGAGGACCTCAAGGGGCAGTGTACAGAAAACAGCTGATGTGTGTGCACACAAAAATGTTTTGTGCATTGGTTAACCTTCCACTGACCCTGTTGTCACTGTCAAGGAGTCCGGCACCAACTTGACACAGGGCTTTGTGCAAAGCTTGGAGCCTATCCTTTCCAGTGTGAAAGTAGTGGCCAACTCCATGACATCACTTGTGGACTCAGGCATGATGCTGTGTCTGATGGTCGATGTCTCAACTTCCATTGAGCACAAGCAGAAGACACCCAGTGTCTGAGTGTTGCAGTGGAACCTCAGACTGAAATCATGACATCTCAGCTCGTTGCCATGCAGGCTCAAACTAGATGCAAGTGATGTGCGCAGAATCCTTGTAGCCACAGCCAATGCCTCCCCTATAGGCAACACCAGTCCCTGCAAACTTCACCAATTGTAACCAACTCCTCCAAACACCCAGCACTTCCACAAACTCAACAGAGCCAGTAGAAAGTAATCAGCAATTAAACTGCAAGTTGATGATGATCCCTTTAGATAGCACTGTTGGGCCAGCCCTTGTGCTACTGAATGCATGTTCACCGATGCGTGTTTACAAGAGGGTGTTAACTAAAATGGTGAGGTCCAAAATGGCAGTGCTGACAACAAATCAGCGTTAGACGTTGACTGACGTCACAATTTGTTTAATCTGCATACACCTGCACACATTTGCAATTCTCACATTTGCGCCCTCATCAAAAAGGACTTCAATGTCCAAGGCGCAGTCTTTCAGATGCGGTGTTTAACTGAGGCCCCATCTTGGTTGTCAGGTGAATGTAAAAGATTCCATGACCCAATTCAAGGAGGAGAAGGGGAGTTATCCTTAATGTCCTGGTCAACGTTTATCCCTCAGCTAACAGTTCAAACAGATAATCTGATCATTATCTCATTGTTGTTTGTAGGAGCTTGCTGTGTGAAAATTGGCTGCTGTGCTTCTGACATAACGACAGTGACTACACTTCAAAAGTACTTAGTTGACTGTAAGGTGTTATGGTTGCAAAAGGCAAATCATTTTTCCTATAGTCCCAACTTATCTGGTCATATAATTAGATATTGATCAGTGTGGGCACACTCCAGAACATAAAACACTCAGACCACTTACAGGAAAGGCCAACACAATTGTACCCGAGGGAATATCTATAGCCTTATCAGCCTTCCTACGTCAGCGCTTATGTAGCCTAACCGAGTTGTACTTTGATTCCTATTTTCTTCTCTAAATTCCCTTGTCTTTAATTGTCATCTCCTAAAGGAGATGCCTGCTGAATTGATGGCAACTTTCCAGTACCTACCTCCAAATGCCAATCTTCATTGTATGAGTATGGATAATGATTGTGTTCAGGCTAATGAGTTTTGGGGCCATGATAATGACATGCAGCATTTAATAATGTGTCCATCCTGCAGAGATTTGGAAGTAGGGGCCAAGGGCATTGACCTCCCCCCCACCCAACCCTGGCCTCCCCCCCTGCCCCCTCCTCTCCTCCCCCTTCACTTGGCTAGAGATTCGGAGGCCAAATGTGGCAGATTTAGTGAAAATGATTTAGGAAAGACTTAGTGACTGGGCAAGAATGTGACAGATGGAATATACTGTGGCAAAGTGGAAGGTTATCCACTTTGGTAGAAGGAATAGATGTGCAGAGTATTTCTTAAACGATAAGAGATTAGAAAGTGTAGATGTACAAAGGGCGTCCTTGTCAATAAGTCACTGAAAGCTAACATGCTGATGCAGTAAGCAATTAAGAAGGCTAATAGTATGTTAGCCTTTATTGCAAGAGGATTTGAGTACAGGAGTAGTGAAGTCTTGCTTCAATTGTATAGGACCTTGGTTAGACCGCACCTGGAGTACTGTGTGCAGTTTTGGTCCCCTTACCTTAGGAAGGATATTATTGCCATAGAAGGAGTGCAACGAAGGTTCACCAGACTTGTTCCCGGGATGGTGGGACTGTTCTTTGAAGAGAGATTGGGGGAACTGGGCCTGTATTCTCTAGAGTTTCGAAGAATGAGAGGTGATCTCATTGAAACCTACAAAATACTTAAAGGAATAGACAAGATAGATGCAGCTGAGATGTTTCCCCTGGTTGAGGAGCCTAGAACCAGGGGACACAATTTCAAAATAAGGAGGAAGCCACTTAGAACAGAGATGAGGAGAAATTTATTTACTCAGAGTGTTGTGAATCTTTGGAATTCTCTACCCCAGAGGGCTGTGGAAGCTCAGTCATTGAGTATGTTTAAAGCAGGGATTGACAGATTTCTAAATACAAATGACATAAAGGGATATGAGGATAGTGCGGGAAAAAGTCATTGAAGTGGATGATCAGCCATGAGCATATTGAATGGCAGAGCGCAGGCTCGATGGGCTGAATGGCCTACTCCTGCTCCTATGTTCCTATGTTCCAATGATTGATGCTGGGCCTAAGATTGGCGAACTCAGTACAGGTCAGGGATTTACTAGCTGTGTGTTTTATCACCACACCTTATGGTGCAATTTGGCCTAACTGTGTACATGTAGAAGTCTTCTTGCTTCAGGCCTGAGTGTGCTGAAATTGTCTGCATGACAATATCAGCAGTCACATTCTGAAGGTCAGCAGAACCCTTCTACCTCTCCATGATCCTTTCTACCTCATGATTCTATGACAGCAAAAATCTTTGAAGCATTCTACTGAAAAAGTCCACAAGTAGGGTCACCACAAGAATCATCAAGGAAATGCTTCAACTTTTATAGAATCTTACAGCACAGAAAGAGGCCATTCGGCCCATTGTGCCTGGGCCAGATCTTTGAAAGAGCTATCCAATTAGTCCCCTCCCAGCGATCTTTCCCCATTGCCCTGCAAACTACCCTTGATCAAGGATCGATCTATTTACTGTTTGAGAGTTATTATTGAATTTGCTTCCACCATCGCTTTAGGGTGTGCATTCCAGATCATCATAACTTGCTGTATAAAAAAATCTCACTCATCACCCCCGTTCTCACTGACCTACAATGGCTTCCAGTCCAGCAACATCTCAAACTTAAAATTGTCTTCCTTGTTTTCAAATCGTTCTGTGGCCTTGTTCCTCCCTATCTCTGCAACCTTCTCCAGCCCTACAACCCTCGAAGATCTCTGCTCTCCTCCAAGTCTGGCCTCTTGCCTCTTGTCCATCACCAATTTGCTTTGCACCCTCAGAGGCGGCCATGTCTTCAGTTGGAATTTCCTTCCTAAACCTCTCCACAACTCCACCTCTTGCTCCTTCTTTAAGATGCTCCTTAAAACCTACCCCTTTGACCAAGCTTATTGACCAACCTGTTCAAACATCTCTTTATGTAGTATACTGTCAAATTTAGGGAAATTTAACGAAGATAATAACACTATATAATTGCAAACTATTGTTGCTATTTATTCTATCAAAATGCATTTTAATTTTGAACATCTCAGTTAAATCACCCCTTAACCTGCTCTGCTCTCAAAATAACAATCCCAGATTCTCTAGTTTCTCCACATAACTGAAGTCCCTTGTTCCTGGTACCATTCTATTAAATCTCCTCTGCGCCCTTCCATGGCCTTAATATCCTTCCTAACGTGTGGTGCCCAGATGTGGGTACAATACTCCAATTGAGGCCTAACCAGTGATTTATGAAGGCTTAGAAAGACTTCCTTTCTTTTGTTCATTAAAGTTAGCACTGGGTCGAGCCGCACATTTTCTGCACAGCAAAGTAAAGCTCCACAATCACCCCATCAGCCATTACAGTCATAATGAAAGACAAAAGTTACATTCAGCTGTTTAATGAGAGGCGAGGTGGGGGATTGGCCGTGGGCAGGGTGGGGGTGGGGGTGGTGGTGGTGGTGGGGGGGGGGGTGGGTTGTTGGGGAGGGGTTTGCGGGGTGGGGTTTGCAGGGAGGGGTTTGGGGGCGATGCAAACAAAGATGGACAGAGAGAAAAGGATTGACATGCACTTTTGAAGACAGTTCAGTCCCCATAGACCTTCTACTTACTCTTGGCTTGATACATGAAAAAAACATTTTCCTCTCTAAATGAAGGGTGGAAGTGACAGAAAGAGAAATTCCAGTCAGGCTGCCTGATCCTTTCAGTCGTCTTTCTGTTAGCCTAGATTTCTTTGTACTTTATAAATCTATAGGAAGGCCAGCAACAACAAACAATCTCTTTCACCTTATTGTGATCTCCATAGCCCAGTTGTTTGATTCCGAGAGTCGATTTGGAAGACAACAGATTCTAAAATTGGCCTAAGTTACCTTTCTGCATTTAATGAAATTGGAGAAGTAAAAAGATTCCTTCTCATTGTTCTCAGAGTCTCTCCAAAGCTTTCAGTCTCACATATTGCTGCTTGCACACATGGCTTCCACTTAACTCTGAAGCACACGCATGCGAGCCTTGCTGTAATTGGTGGCTGCAATTCAGATTCAGGTCCCTGGGGAAGAAAGAGGATCTCAGCCCAGGCTCCAGTGCACATGGGGGCTCAATCATCCCTTTGTGCATTCATGTGTAAATGAACTTTAAGGCAGGCAGGCTCAGTTTGACTAAATGGCCCTTGCCTCAAGATGCACATACAAGTACATGAGCTTGGATAGACCATCCCTCTACATACCTATCGCCAGCCTGTTCGCCCTTGTCCCTGGTCTCAGTTTTAACTCTGGGATGGGTTTTGGTGAGTTCCAAACTTATCCAGACAATAGGCCTGGACTATTTTAATCCCTGGGCCTTATTTAATTCCCCTCTGGCAGAAATGCACATGGCCCAGATGCTGGCTGCCAGCACCAGCTGGATCAGCTGTGTTGTCTGTCTCACAAGGATCTTGCATTCAGTAATGGGGTGGAGTGGAGTGGCAAACCTGGAGCAGAGGAGGCCTAAGCTTTTCTGGTGGGTCCAATGGAGCTCCCCTGTTCCATCTGATCCTACAAGAAAGGTACAAGAAACCTTACTTGTTTGGACCCTTTCTGGTTCCAACTTCTCTTCCCTTTCTGACTTCACCTGCTGAGTATACCACAGTTCCCTTCAAGAAGCCAATTAAAATTGCAGTCAGAGAAAAGGAAAAAGAAAAGAAACACTTGAACATATATAGCACCTTTCATGACCATCAGACCCCCCAAACCACTTTACTGCCAATGAAGTATTTTTGAAGTGTAGTCACTGTTGTAATGTAGGAAATGTGGCAGCTAATTTACACACAGTAAGCTCCCACAAACAGCAATGTGATAATGATCATTTGTAATGTTGATTGAAGGATAAATCTTGCTAGGATACCAAGACTCACTTGCTCTTTTTTGATACAGTGGCATTGAATCTTTTACATCCACCTAAGAGAGCAGATGGGGCCTCAGATTAACATCTCATCCAAAAGCCTAGATTACTGCATTCTTGGAGTGAGCCTCAAACTCACAATGCTCATACCTACAGGTAAGCATGCTACCAATTGAGCCACTCTGTCACAAGTCCCAATGGTGCTATCTGGACCAGGCAAGGAGATGTAAAAGAGGACCCTGCCAGCTGTGGATGGATCTTCTTGCTGCCAGTTCTGGAGAGCAAGCTAATATTCAGGCTGTGAACTTCGGGTCAATTGAAACTTTGAAGACTGAGATTGCTAGATTTTTTATTAGATACGGATATCAAGGGACATGAAGCAAATGCAGGTAAATGAAGTTGTGTTACAGATCAGTCAAGCCCTTAGATTTATAAATAGAATTTAAAAGCATAGGTAAGCAGATCAAATTCAGAGAATATAAAAGCAAGAAAACCTCAGCTGAGGAGATTTAATTGAGCTATTCAAAATCATGAGGCATATTGAGTAAACTCGGTGAAACTGTTTACACTGGTAACAGTTAGTAACTAGAAGACACACATTTAAGACAATTGGCCAAGGAAACCAAAGAGGAGATAAGGAGGACATTTTTTTAAGAAGGACATTTTTACAATCTAGAATGCATTCCCTGAAAAGGTGATGGAAACAGATGCAATTGTATCTTTCAAAAGGAAATTAGACAATTACTTGAAAAGGAAATATTTGCTAGGCTATGGGGAACGAACAGGGGGCTGTGGGAATAATTGAATGTCTTTTTCAAAGAGCCAGCACAGGTATGTCGGGCCGAATGGTTTCCTTCTGTGCTGTATGATCTAATTGAATGACAGAACAGACTTAAGGGGTTGAATCACCTACCCATGTTCCTATGTTTCTCTGGAATAGTGTAGCCCTGTTGATTTTTGGCAGGTAAGTAACCTCATCAATTTTATATGCGATCCGTATTGTCGCTGGGCGTGTAGTGTTAAAATTCACCCCTCCCTGTATTTGGACAATTGAGTGAGCAAATTACTGGCCAGATAAACTAGAGCTGTTCTTATCTGTGCCAAACAGCATCTTCATCAAATTAAAAGACACAAAATGACTTGAGACACCATCAGGATCAGAGTCTAACTCCTTAAAACATTCAATAATTTGTATTAATTTCACTGGCACAAAACTTGCAAGTAACGGGGAATGGGTATTTCGAAAGCTGTTCACCCTCATGCAAATCACTCTCTCGACTAAAGGACATCACACACATACTCTTTACCCCACTTGGCAGCACCTAGTCAGTCTATCTTATGGTTATTCTGGGCTCAGCTTACATAGAATTATATAGTATTCCATAGACATTACAGCACAGAAACAGGTATTCAGCCCAAAAGGTCCATGCTGGCATTTATGTTCCACGCGAGGCTCCTCCCACCCTATTTCATAGAGTCATTACAGCACAGAGCGAGGCCATTCAGCCCATTGAGTCCAGCCTGACTTTCCATAGAGCAATCCCATCAGTCCCTTTCCCTGATCAATCCCCATAGTCCTGCAAGTTATTTCTCTCAAGTGCCCATCCAATTTTGTTTTGAAATCATTGTCTCTGCTTTCACCACCCTCATAGACAGCAAGTTCCAGGTCATTACCACTCACTGAGTGAAAAAGATTCTTCCTCTCATCCCTCCTGTATCTCTTGCCCAAACCTTAAATCTGTGTCCCCTAGTCCTTGTACCATCAGCTAATGTGAACAGCTTTTCTTTGTCTACCCTATCTAAACCTGTCATAATCTTGCACACCTCTATCAAATCTCCCCTCAATCTCCTTTGCTGTACAGAGAACAACCCCAGCTTCTCCAACCTAACCTTGTAGCTAAAAATCCCTCATTCCTGGAACCATTCTGGTAAATCTCCTGAAGTGTGGTGACCAGAAATGGACAAAATCATCTCACCCCATCAACATATTAGATTGAATTCAATTCTCAAACTGCCATGGTGGCATTTGAACTCAAGTTCTCCGGATTACTTGTCCAGTAACATTAGCTACCACATTACCCTTACACCTTCACATCATCATTTATCTCATTCATCACTTCAGTTACATTTTCTCTTCCTTTCAGGTAGCAAAGATTAAAAGCTCAAGCAAATCCTAGCTCCTCACTGATTTCCCATTCCCTCTTCCCCTTCATTGTTTTCTGAATCTGTTTCCACTTTTAGTCCTCTTCCTCTGCAGAAATCTGTTTGACAGGCTTTCACCAACCCTTCTGATCTTCCTTCATGACTCCGAATGTTGGATCAGCATGATGATGAGCTCTTCTTCCAATTCTTTCTTCTTTGGTGTAAAAGCCCCAGCTTGGAGTTCTAACCATTTATCCTCATTTCAGTCGTCCCAGTAATCTAAAGCCTGTCCTGCCTTCAGTTTGATCATGATGGAATCATACAACAACATCAACAACTTGTATTTATATAGCGCCTTTTACATAATAAAATTGCCCAAGGTGTTTCACAAAGGCATTATAAAACAAAATATGGCACCAAGCCACATAAGGAGGTATTACAGCAGATGAACAAAAGCTTGATTAAAGAGGTAGGTTTTAAAGAGTGTCTAAAAGGAGGAAAGGGAGGTGGAGAGGTGTAGGGAGGATATTCCAGAGCTTAGGGCCTATGCAGCTGAAGGTGCGGCCACCAAACGTAGAGCAATTAAAATCAGGAAAATCAAGAGGCCAGAATTAGAGGAGTGCAAATATCTTGGAGGGTTGTGGGGCTGGAGGAGATTACAGAGACAGGGAGGGCGATGCCATGGAGAGATTTGAAAGCATGGATGAGAATTTTAAAATCGAGCCATTGCTTGCACAGGGGTGATAGGGGAATGAGACCTAGTGTGAGTTAAAACACGGGCAGCAGAGTTTTGGATGACTTCAAATTTACGGAGAGTAGAATGTGGGAGACCAGCCAGGAGAGCATTGGGATAGTCAAGTCTAGAGGTAGCGAAGGCATGAATGAGGGTTTCAGCAGCAGATGAGCTGAGATGGGCCAAGTCGGGCGATGTTACAGAGGTGGAAATAGGTAAGTGATGGCACAAATATGAGGTCAGAAGCTCATCGCGGGGTCAAATATGACAGCAAGTCTGTGAACAGACTGGCTTAATCTCAGACTGTTGCCAGAGCGAGGGATGGAGTCATTAGCTAGGGAATGGAGTTTGAAGTGGGGACCAAAAACAACACCTTCAGTCTGCCCAATATTTAATTGGAGGAAATTTCTGCTCATCCAATACTGGATGTCAGATAAGCAGTCTGATCATTTAGCAACAGTGGAGGTCGAGAGAGGTGGTGGTGAGATAGAGTCGAGTATTGTCAGCGTACATGTGAAAACGAATGCTGTGTTTTCAGATGATGTTGCTGAGGGGCAGCATGTGGCTGAAAAATAGGAAGGTGGGGGCACAGATAGATCCTTGGTAGATCATAAAGGTACTAACCACAAGATGACAAGAATCAATGTTGTGTTTGTAGTGCACACATTTTTGAACATGATACAATTTCCTGTGCTGAAGGTTTAATAATCTGTCACTTTGAGGCTGTGAATAATGAATAAATAATTGATTACAACTAGTGATTAATTGAAATGCAGTCAGTCAGGTCTTTGGTAGCTGTTTGGAAGGGAGACAGCTTGCTCCATCAGAAGGTCATTTTCCCATGTTTGCTCATGGTAAGATGATGCATAATTCAAAATCACAGCCAGCAGAAGTACAGGAATGAAAAATTGGGCAGTGTGTGTAATAGGCGGCTGATCTGGATACTGCCCAGGATCAAAGTTCTGACCATAATGAGGGTTTGGATCTTTCCATCTTCACTTCCGAATGATGCCGATTGGAAATTCAAATCATGAAGTGGTGGCAGGGGAGTTGGGGGCGGTGGGGAGTGGAGATCAAGCCAGTCCATTTTTAGGTCCTGAATTGAGCAGAGGGAAGAGGAGGGAAGGGTGGTGGAGGAGGGGGAGATCTGGCCAGCCCATGCGTAGGACCTGAACTGGGCAGAGAGCAGAGATTGGACTGCATTATTTTTATGGAGCCAGTAGGAAGTGCTCTCCTGTCACCGGCACAAACAAAACAACAGTTCTCCACCCATTTATTCACCAATTTTCATGGGGATCCCAGAACCAGTGTTAGGATCCTGATTGCATATGCAAAGCATCTAATGCCTGTTTCAGGTGGGCGACCTGTACAACTGGAAGTACCTGGCTTCCAATTTGGTAGCTAGCGCACGACCAGGGGAGACTAGGCGAAGAAGATTACAAACCAAAATTTGTCCATCCAACATTGAGTAAAACACCCAATAAACAGTCCCAATTATATATGAATATCTTCCTTCTTTTGTCATTCTGTTATTTTGTATACCATGCTGATATTACAAATCAAGGATATTTTGTAACCACAGCTGTCTTCACAATTGGCTATTGTAAGCCATGGACCTTTCACTTGATTGTTCTTGTTTAAATTGATTTGGATGTGTATTTTATGTGGTGGATGGTATAGGACTGATTTTATTCCCTGTGCCATTTACACAAGGTCCGCTCTACAAACACCCCTCATTAGAATTGCCTGTAAAAATGTTTCAGCAGGAACCACTTGGAGGCTGTTTCCAGAACACCAATGGACACTGATGTGATTGTGGGGATCAAAGGTTTCCTGAAGATTTTCTGAGAAAGTTTTTCCTCACTTGTTGACTAATAGGAATTCATCTTATGCCTGATCATGTCCCTCAGCACTTCAAAGTAATTCATTTATGTCCAACACTGAATGCACAATGAATTACTTTGAATTAGATTCAATCTTATTATGAATGCAAACTCAGCAGTTGTTTATCACACAGGAACATCCCAGCATCAACAAAGAAACAAATAATCAGGTAATCTAGTTTTAGTGTGACTGATTGACGTATGAATGTTGGCACAAGGGCAATTCAATATTCCTCATTGAATAATACCATAGGATCTTTCAGTCTACTTGAGAGGGCAGACATCTTTGTTTAATGACTCATCAAAAGACAGCATCTCTGACAATGCAGCACTTGCACAGTACTGCACTAGGGCAGCAACTTAGATTGTGCACTCAAGGGGTTGTGAACACATAACATTCTAATTCAGAGGTGCAAGTGCCCCCAACAGAGCCAAGCTGACAGAGTGCATTAAGCAATGCTGTAAATCACTCCAATATAGGAACAGGAGCAGGCTATTCAACCCCTCGAGCCTGCTCTACCATTCAATAAGGCCATGGCTGATTTTCTACCTCAGCTTGACATTCCCACTTTATCCTCATATCCCTTGATTCCATTAGTGTTCAAAAATCTGTCAATCTCTGTCTTGAATATACTCAATGACTAAGCATCCACAGCTCCCTGGGGTAGAGAATTCCAAAGATTCACAACCCTCTAAGTGAAGAAATTTCTCCACATCTCTGTCCTAAATGGCTGACCCCCTTATCTTGAGACAGTGACTCCCGAGACTGAGAATGTTCAACCAGGGAAAGAAGCCTCTCAGTATCTACCCTCTCAAACCGTCGAAGAATTTTATACATTTCAATAAGATCATGTTTCATTCTTCTAAACTCCAGAGAATATTGGCCCATTCTAATCAATTTCTTCTCAGTGGACAGTCCTCTCATTCCAGGAGTCAATCTAGTACCCAATCTGTACCTTAACTTGATTTTTATCTAGCTTTGATCCATAGCCCCTGACACCTTTACTTACCAAAAATCTATCCATCTCAGTCTTGAAAACTCTAACTGACCCCCAGCATCCACAGCCTTTTGGGAAGGGTGAGGACAGGGGCAAGTGGGGAAGAATTCCATATTTCCACTACCCTTTGTGTGGAGAAAGCACTTCCTGATTTCATTTCTGAACTGCCTAACTCTAATTTTAAGATTATGCCTTCTTGTTCTGGACTCCCCCACCAGAGGAAGCAGTTTCTCTTTATCTACTGTTGTGACTGAGGCAGGAGGAATGTACTGTTTATTCCAGTTCCACTTCTCCACAGGTCACAACATATATTTAAGTTTTCCCACTTACCGATACGGCCTATCATAAACTCTATTTTTCCCAGAATAAAACACACCAACTAAGTTTCTTTAATAAAGCACAAAATTATCAGTTTATTATAAAAGCAAGTCTTAACCAATAATGAAGTAAAACAGACACACACGGATTTAAATATTAAAGCTCCTTATTTATCTTAGCCCCTCACATGCACACATACACATACATACACCAGTTAACTGGAAAAATAAGAGATTTTTGTTTAACACTGTTACAAAAAACCCCCCAGAAAAAAACATTTAGGCTGAATATTTGCTCTTAGTTGAAGAAAAAAAAGAAGGTATGGAAAGATGTTCTTTGTTTTAGTTTGGCATCCCAAATGCATATAGACGGCTGTCACCAGGATCTTCCAAGAACAGATCGTTCCAGGCAATGTTGAAGATCAGTTTGGGTAGGCTTTCAAAGAACTGCAGCTGCAGAGGCTTCAAATAGGTCTTACAGCAGAAATTCAGCAACAGGGATTTCAGTTCCCCCACATTCGATATGCAGGGTTTCTTCAAATACGTTGGAAATAGGAAACTAACACACTGGAAATGCAGGGTTTCTTTTCCAGAGAGAGAGATGAGTTGGTTCTTCTTTGGCAGTCAAAAACAAACTGTCTTTTTGTAACAATTCAGATTGAAACTAAAAACATTCCTGAAGTCAAGTCTCCTGAACTCTATAAATTTTGACCTGTCATTTCTTTGTAAACATCTCCCTAAGTCAAAAACAATCCCAGCTGGGTGATTATCCATAGACAGGTGTCTTCCAGTAAGTCATGTTCACAAGCCAAGTCCAGGAATCTTCTGGGGACTTCTTTTTTTAAAAAAAAGTTCAACACCTCTTCAAGATTCCAGATGCATCAGTGTCAGACCTTAACACATATTTTACAAAAGAAAGAAGCACTTTCATGACACTACACTATTGAATACTTTCACCATTTTAAACATCTTGATTTGATTACCCCTCATTCCTCAGAACTCATGGGAATACAAACCAAGTTTATTCAAACAGTCCTCGTAATTTAACCCCCTAAGCCCCAGTATGATTCCAGTGAATCTGTACTGCAACCTCCTCCAAAGCCAATATATCTGTGCTCAGAACTAAACACAGTACTCCAGTTGTAGTCCGAATCTCTCACTGTGATGTTTGTGTGCACAGTCAGCATGATGAAGATGGAGTGCATCTCCTCTGGATCCTCACCCTCTCTGGATCAAATTAAAAACCATTAACAAACACAATTTCTCAAATGCAAATATTTCGAGATTCCTCTTCCTTTCATTGCATTTCTGTTCATTTTTTTTTTGGGTTGCATTATTGGCCAAATTTTCCATAGCCATGTGTCATTGGCAGAGCCTCGCACCCGATGGGCACTTGTGATGCCCATTCCAGGGGGAATCCTCCTATGGAGCAACTTTGTGGAAAGCCTTCCACTAAATTATTTCATTTGGAACATTTTGCCATCAAAAAGGCATGGGAAAGTCATATCCAGTCAGACTCAACTAGCTCCGAAGGGTGTGGAGATCCAGAATCTATAGCTCCTCTTGGCTGAACTATGTATCCCAACCTTTCTTAGTCAGCATTTTTTTAAAGCTTACGCATCTGGCAGTTAACTGGAAATGGAAATTGATTTTCCATTTGGTCTTTAACTGAGAAGCACACATAAAACTTTTACGAAAGAGAAGTCAATTTAGAAAACTCATTGCTGGGAAATTACCATTGGAGTTTGTCGATTGGGGCAAATATCAATGATGGAGGAAATAAACTGAATAATTTATATAGGGAATTCCTGTCTTTAATGGAAGAATTGTGTTTTCACCTTTCTGCTACGCCATCAATTTTCCTGCTTAGTTTATTTTTAATATTGAGCATTCTTAAAGTATTCACTCGCTGCTGTTCTCATACCCTTCTCTCATACTCTGCTTCTCCTCCTCCTCCTGCCTTCATCATCCTGTCTCCCTCACCTCCTCAAAATATTATGTTGGCCTCTTCTCTCATCTCTGTATCTTACTTTGCCTCACCCACTCTCTAAACTTTCTCTCCCCTTCTTCATTTCCCTGTCTCTAATCCCTCTCCCACCGTCTCCTGCACCTTTACTTGACTTCTCCTGTCCCCTTGTCTTCTGCAGTATAAGGGTTTGAAAGGGATAATGTTTGAGGGAGTGTGAGGAATATTTCCCATCATAATGATGTAAGAGATCACATGTGAGAGAGGCGGAAGAGAGATGTTGCATGGCTTCAGAGGAGTTGTACAGACATATGTAAAGCTGTACATAGTTAAAATGTAATAAATGAGTTAACGCCAACTTTACTGAAGACTCAGTAACCTCTCCTAGCTGGACTAACCAAATGCAGACACAGTGGCAGACTAATCAAACATACAATTTCGGCTTCTCCTACATTTCTCTGCTTCTCTTCTCTTTCTCACTGTGACCTGTTCCTTGCTTCCATCTCCAGGTCCTCTCCTGTCTTCCTCTTGCCCTTTTCCCTGTCCTGCCATCCCCTGCTCTATCCCCAAGTCGACATTTTTAAAAAATTCATTCATGGGAAGTGGGCGTCACTGGCTATGCCAGCATTTATTGCCCATCACTAATTGCCCTTGAGAAGGTGGTGGTGAGCTGCCTTTTTGAACCGCTGCAGTCCATGGGAGATAGGTACACCCACAGTGCTTTTAGGAAGGGTGTTCCAGGAATTTGACCCAGCGACAGAGAAGGAACAGCAATATAGTTCCAAGTCAGGGATGGTGTGTGACTTGGAGGGGAACTTGCAGGTGGTGATGTTCCCATGCTGCTCTTGTCCTTCGAGGTGGTAGAGGTCATGGGTTTGGAAGGTGCTGTCGAAGGAGCCTTGGTGCGTTGCAGCAGTGCATCTTGTAAATGGTACACACTGCTGCCACTGTGCATCGGTGGTGGAGGGAGTAAATGTTTGAGGATGGGGTGCCAATGAAGCAGGCTGCTTTGTCCTGGATGGGGTCGAGCTTTTGAGTGTTGTTGCAGCTGCACCCATCCAGGCAAGTGGAGAATATTCCATCACACTCCTGACTTGTGCCTTGTAGGTGTTGGACAGGATTTGGGGAGTCAGGAGGTGAGTTACTCGCTGCAGGATTCCTAGCCTCTGACCTGCTCTTGTAGCCATGGTATTTATATGGCTACTCCCGTTCCGTTTCTGGTCAATGGTAACCCCCATGATGTTGTTAGTGGGGGATTCAGCGATGCTAGTGCCGTTGAATATCAAGGGGAGATGGTTAAATTCTCTCTTGTTGGAGATGATCATTGCCTGGCACTTGTGTGGCGCAAATGTTACTTGCCACTTATCAGCCCAAGCCTGGATATTGTCCAGGTCTTGCTGCATTTCTACACGGACTGCTTCAGCATTTGAGGAGTCGCGAATGGTGCTGAACATTGTGCAATCATCAGCAAACATTCCCCCTTATGACCTTATAATTGAAGGAAGGTCATTGCATGAAGCAGCTGAAGATGGTTGGGCCGAGGACACTACCCTGAGGAACTCCTGCAGTCAGGTCCTGGAGCTCAGATGATTGACCTCCAACAACCACAGCCATCTTTCTTTGTGCTAGGTATGACTCTAACCAGCAGAGGGTTTTCCCCTTGATTCCCATTGATTCCAGTTTTGTTAGGGCTCCTTGATGCCATACTCTGTCAAATGTAGCCTTGATGTCAAGGGCAGTCACTCTCACCTCAACTCTTGAGTTCAGCTCTTTAGTCCATGTTTGAACCAAGGCTGTAATGAGGACAGGTGCTGAGTGGCCCTGACGGAACCCAAACTGGGTATCACTGAGCAGGTTATTGTTAAGCAAGTGCTGCTTGATGGCACTGTTGATGACACCTTCCATCACTTTAGTGATGATTGAGAGTAGACTGATGGGGCGGTAATTGGCCGGGTTGGACTTGTCCTGTTTTTTGTGTACAGGAAATACCTGGGCAATTTTCCACATTGCCGGATAGATGCCATGTTGTAGCTATACTGGAATAGCTTCGCTAGGGGTGCGGCAAGTTCTGGAGCACAGGTCTTCAGTACTATTGCCGGAATGTTGTCAGAACCCATAGCCTTTGTAATATCCAGTGCCTTCAGTCGTTTCTTGATATCACGCGGAGTGAATCAAATTGGCTGAAGTCTGGCATCTGTGATGCTGGGGACTTCAGGAGGGGGCCAAGATGGATCATCAACCCGGCACTTCTGGCTGAAGATTGTTGCAAATGCTTCAGCCTTATCTTTTGCACTGATGTGCTGGGCTCCCCCATCATTGAGGATGGGGATATTTGTGGAGCCACCTCCTCCAGTTAGTTGTTTAATTGTCCACCGCCATTCATGGCTGGATGTGGCAAGACTGCAGAGCTTAGATCTGATCCGTTGGTTATGGGATCGCTTAGCTCTGTCTATTGCCTGCTGCTTACGCAGTTTGGCATGCAAGTAGTCCTTCACCATGGTTGACACCTCATTTTGAGGTATGCCTGGTGCTGCTCCTGGCATGCCTTCCTGCACTCTTCATTGAACCAGAGTCAGTCTCCTGGCTTGATGGTAATGTTAGAGTGGGGGATATGCCGGGCCATAAGGTTACAGATTGTGGTTGAGTACAATTCTGCTGCAGCTGATGGCCCACAGCGCCTCATGGATGCCCAGTTTTGCATTGCTAGATCTGTTCGAAATCTATCCCATTTAGCACGGTGATAGTGCCACACAAAGAACAGTCAGACACTGCGCAAATGACTACTGGCAACACCTATGCAGTCATATTCAGCTGGCCTCCAACACCGGAAACATCAGAGGAATGTATGATGGCATTGAGAGCTTTTGGACCAACCATCAAGAAGATCGCCCCCCTCAAATCTAAATCAGGGGACACAATCACTGACCAATGCAAGCAAATGGACTGCTGGGTTGAGCACTACCTAGAACTGTATTCCAGGGAAAATGTTGTCACTGAGACTACCCTCAATGCAGCTCAGTCTCTGCCAGTCATGGATGAGCTTGTTGTACAGCCAACAAAACCAGAACTCAGTGATGCCATTGATTCTCTAGCCAGCGGAAAAGCCCCTGGGAAGGACGGCATTACCCCTGAAATAATCAAGAGTGCTAAGCCTGCTATACTTTCAGCACTGTACGAACTGCTTTGCCTGTGCTGGGACGAGGGAGCAGTACCACAGGACATGCACAATGCCAATATCATCACCCTCTATAAGAACAAGGGTGACCGCGGTGACTGCAACAACTACCGTGGAATCTCCCTGCTCAGCATAGTGGGGAACGTCTTCGCTTGAGTCACTTTAAACAGTCTCCAGAAGCTGGCTGAGCGTGTCTACCCGAAGGCACAGTACGGCTTTCGAGCAGAGAGATCCACCATTGACATGCTGTTCTCCCTTCGCCAGCTGCAGGAGAAATGCCACGAACAACAGATGCCCCTCTACGTTACTTTCATTGATCTCACCAAAGCCTTTGACCCCGTCAGCAGACGTGGCCTCTTCAGACTACTAGAAAAGATCGGATGTCCACCAAAGCTACTAAGTATCATCACCTCATTCCGTGACAACATCAAAGGCACAATTCAGCATTGCGGTGCCTCATCAGACCCCTTTCCTATCATGAGTGGTGTGAAACAGGGCTGTGTTCTCGCACCTACACTGTTTGGGATCTTCTTCTCCCTGCTGCTCTCACATGCGTTCAAGTCTTCAGAAGAAGGAATTTTCCTCCACACAAGATCAGATGGTAGGTTGTTCAACCTTGGCCATTTAAAAGCAAAGACCAAAGTACGGAAAGTCCTCATTAGGGAATTCCTCTTTGCTGACGATGCTGCATTAAATTCTCACACTGAAGAATGTCTGCAGAGACTCGTCGACAGGATTGCGGCTGCCTGCAATGAATTTGGCCTAACCATCAGCCTCAAGAAAACGAACATCATTGGACAGGACGTCAGAAATGCTCCATCCATCAATATCGGCGACCACGCTCTGGAAGTGGTTCAAGGGTTCGCCTAACGAGGCTCAACTATCACCAGAAACCTGTCTCTCGATGCAGAAATCAACAAGCGCATGGGAAAGGCTTCCACTGCTATGTCCAGTCTGCTAAAAAGAGTGTGGGAAAATGGCGCACGTGGAACACAAAAGTCCGAGTGTATCAAGTCTGTCCCCTCAGTACCTTGCTCTATGGCAGCGAGGCCTGGTCAACGTATGTCAGCCAAGAGCGACGTCTCAATTCATTCCATTTTCGCTGCCTCCGGAGAATCCTTGGAATCAGGTGGCAGGACCGTATCTCCAACACAGAAGTCCTTGAGGCGGCCAACATCCCCAGCTTATACACACTACTGAGTCAGCGGCGCTTGAGATGGCTTGGCCACGTGAGCTGCATGGAAGATGGCAGGATCCCCAAGGATACATTGTACAGCGAGCTCGCCACTGGTATCAGACTCACCGGCCATCCATGTCTCCGCTTTAAAGACGTCAGCAAATGCGACATGAGGTCCTGCGGCATTGATCACAAGTCGTGGGAGTCAGTTGCCAGTGATCACCAGAGCTGTCGGACAGCCATAAAGGCGGGGCTAAAGTGTGGCGAGTCAGAGACTTAGCAGTTGGCAGTAAAAAAAACAGAAGCGCAAGGGGAGAGCCAACTGTGTAACAGACCCGACAGCCAATTTTATCTGCAGCACCTGTGGAAGAGTCTGTCACTCTAGATTGGCCTTTATAGCCACTCCAGACACTGCTTCACAAACCACTGACCACCTCCAGGCACTTACCCATTGTCTCTCAAGACAAGGAGGCCAAAGAAGTGCCATACAACACGATGGAAGGCGGGACTTTGTCTCCACAAGGACTGTGCGGTGGTCACTCCTACCAATACAGTCATGGACAGAGCATCTGCAGCAAGCAGATCGGTGAGAACAAGGTCAAGTATGTTTTTCCCTTGTGTTGGTTCTCTCACCACCTGCCGCATACCCAGTCGAGCAGCCTTTAGGACTCAGTCAGCTCGGTCAGTAGTGGTGCTACCAAGCCACTCTTGGTGATGGACATTGAAGTCCCCCACCCAGAGTACATTTTGCCCCCCTCAGTGCTTCCTCCAAGTGGTGTTCAATATGGAGGAGTACTGAGTCATCAGCTGAGGGAGGGCAGTCGGTGGTAATCAGTAGGAGATTACCTTGCCCATGTTTGACCTGATGCCATGAGACTTCCTGGGGTCCAGAGTCGATGTTAAGGACTCCCAGGGCAACTCCCTCCCTACTGTATACCACTGTGCCACCACCTCAGCTGCATCTGTCCTGCCGGTGGGACAGGACATACCCAGGGATAGTGATTGCAGTGTCTGGGACATTGTCTGTAAGGTATGATTCCGTGAGTATGACTATGTCAGGCTGTTGCTTGACTAGTCTGTGGGACAGCTCTCCCAACTTTGGCACAGGCCCCCAGATGTTAGTAAGGAGGACTTTGCAGGGTCGACACGGCTGGGTTTCCCCTTGTCGTTTCCGGTGCCTAGGTTGATGACAGGTGATCCGTCCGGTTTCATTCCTTTTTATTGACTTCATAGTGGTTAGGTACAACTGAGTGGCTTGCTAGGCCATTTCAGAGGGCATGTAAGAGTCAACCACATTGCTGTGGGTCTGGAGTCACATGTAGGCCAGACCAGGTAAGGACAGCAGATTTCCTTCCCTAAAAGACATTAGTGAACCAGATGGGTTTTTACAACAATTGTCAATGGTTTCATGGCCATCATTAGACTAGCTTTTAATTCCAGATTTATTAATTAAATTCAAACTCCACCTTCTGCTGTGGTGAGATTCGAACCCATGTCTCCAGATCAATACCCTTGGTCTCTGGGTTTCTAGTCCAGTGATACCACTATGCCACCACCTCCCTTCACCTGTTCTCCACTGTCCTCCCTTATCTTTCTCCCCTAAATTCTCCATTCAGGTGAAATATCCAGCTGCAGAGCCCAGGGCAGCTCTCTAATGAACAGAATGGATTATTACAGATCTCAGCTTACATGGGAAAGTGTCAGATTGCATGAGACATATGTATCACTACAGCCCCTCTTGAAAGTGCTTGGTGCAGCAGGGCCGTCCAGCACTCCAGCACATCCTCCCCTCGGGATAGCAGTGCAGCATACCTGAAGGGAGATACTGGGAACAGGACCTGCAGGAAGGAGCAGAAACTGCCCTGTGCTTGCCAGTCCTACCAATCTCAGTGTAATCAGGATAATATATGGAACTGGTCAATACATTAGTAGAACAGAGCAGCCAGAGTATCTGTGTGACTGGGAGCAAATGGGAGAAGTCCGTCCGTGAGCTGGGGGAGGAGGGGTTATTGCGGACAGTGTCTGTGAACTGCGGAGGGGGGGTTATTGGGGACAGTGTGAACTGGGGGAGGAGGGGTTATTGGGGACAGTGTCTTTGAACTGGGGGAGGAGGGGCTATTGGGTGCGGTGTCTGTCACCAGAGGAAGGCACTTGCAGGGGAATGTGTCTGTCTGAGTTGAGCGGTTGGGAGAATGTCTTTGTGAAGAAGTGACTGTGACTGTTGAGGCAGATTTTAGGGAAGCAATTGGTCGATTGGTCTGAAGAACTACCTCCATTCAGTCTGCACACATGACTGGAGCTTACTGTCACCCGTCATTTTAATTCTCCATCTTGTTCCCACTCTTATTTTACTGTCCTTGGCCTTCTACAGTGTTCCAATGAAGCTCAATGCAAGCTCAAGAAACAGCACCTCGTCTTTTGACTAGGCGTTTTACAGCCTTCCGGACTCAACATTGAGTTCAATAATTTTAGATCATAACCTCTGCCCCCATTTCGTTTCATGTTTCTTTGCTGGTTTGCTTTTTTTTCCCCTCGGTTCTCTCTTATTGCCTTTACTTTGCTTTCGGATGGCAGCTATTCAGGATCCTGCCATTCACCACCATCTCCTCTAGACACATCTTTTATTTCTTTATTTGTCCCATTACCACTCCCTTTGGCTTTGCACCATGAAATCTTTTGTCATTTAATCTCTCCTGCCCTCCGCCCTATCACAAAACAGAAAAGAAAACTTGCAGTTATATTGCACCTTTCACAACCATTGGACATCTCAAAGCAGTTTGCAGCCATTGACGTACTTTTGAGTGTAGTGTGCAGTCACTGTTGCAATGCAGGAAATCTCACAGACCTTCCCTTTTGTTCTTCGTCCCACCCTCACCCCTTCCTTTCACTTGGTCAAAACCTACTACATTTCTAACTTTTCCCAGTTCTGATGAAATGGTCTTCAACCTGAAACATGAATTCTGTTTCTCTCTCTGTAGATTCTGCCAGAGCTGCCAAGTATTTCCAACATTTTCTGTTTTTATTCCAGTACTCAGCGAACTGGACTGCTGTAAGGTGCAGTGTCCTCAGAGGGGAGAGAAAAGAAAGGAAAACAAACAATGAAATTCTAAAGCTCCCCATTTGCTCTCAGTTATTCTGTACATAACACATATTAAAAAGAAAAGCTCAGCACTAACTCCAGTTGTCCTGGATATTTTTCTCAGTATTACACAACAAGAGCATATTACATTTATATAGCACCTTTAATGTATAAAAAACATCCCAAGAAGCTTTGCAGGAGTGTAATCAGACAGAAATGAACACTGAGCCAAGAAGGAGACATTGGGAACAGTGGCAATATGGTTAGCATCAGAGAGCTCTCTTGTAGACAAGGCCTTACATGCCACGAACCATCTTAGTTGCCCAATGTCTAGGTGATTTGTAACAAGCTCAGGACTGAAACAGAAAACCTACCACAATATAGCAGTTTACGGGTTCTATCACATATTCTTACACAATCTTTTTTCCCTTCTAAGCAGTAGAATAAACTTTCTATTCAACTGTGGTTCAAGCTACAATCTGACAAACAGGTATTAAACAGTAAACAGATATGTCAATAGTAACAACAATACACTCTAGATTCATGGTAGATAAGGACTTCACAATTGTTCCTAGAAAATAAAAAAAAACAAGTGTTTGCTATTCTGAGCATCAATATGAACTGAACTTGACAAAAGGTCCTTCAATATTAACTTGACATGGTTCGATGTTGATCTTCCCAGGGCCACCGGCCTGTCTAACTCTCTTGGATGGTTTAAAATTGAGCACACAATTGGAAGGACAGGCTGCATTTTACTTTCAAAATATGACTGGGATAAAAGAGATTTAAAAATGCATTTCAAAATGCCAATCAAACACATATATTCAAAAGGCAACCACAAGTTCTTGAATCCAATGGCACAGCCCTTCCCTCAGCTACCTATGACACATACAGGGATTGACTGAGTGAGGGGGCGGGATGGGACACCAATCCTCAGATCAACTAGCCCCTGAAACTGATCATTTGAACTTTGATCCCATGACCCCTGTCCCCAAGCAGGCGACTTGTTGCATGACCATGGGAAATCAGCCAATGTCCTTGCCTTCCTGCATCTCCAGGCTGGACACCTTTGAGCAGAGGTTGTAAACCACTGATGCTCTGATGGAAGAAAACAGCCTGACAGTGGTCACCTCTCCTATTGTCCTGCAACCCATTCAAAGCCTTCTGTTAATTCTGTAATAGAGATCACTGGGGGGTCATTGGTAATGTTACCTCCTCCAGTGGGTTGTAGGGCAGAGTTCCTACCGAGACCCAGTCATGCATTTGTAATGAGACTCCCACCTAAGGAAATTGGTCAGGTTCATGAGGAAGGTCAGGGTACCAAGTGAAAGTCATGCCCTCATCCTCAACCCGCCCCTGCTGGATCAAAATGCCTCCCCCCATCAAGCGCCCCCCCCAAGTCCGTAATGGCCATTATGTCAGATGAAACATTAAACCATGGCCTTGTCTGCCCTCTCCAATGGACATGAAGGATCCCCTGGCGCTATTTCAAAGAAGAGCAGTGGAGTTATCCCCAATGTCCTGGCCAAGAATTATCCTTTAATAAACATCACTAAAAAACAGATCATCTGGTAATTATCACATTGTTGATTGTGGGGAGCTTGATGTGCGCATCGGAGCTGTCACATTTTCCTACATTACAATAGTGACTGCATTTCAAACATACTTCATTGGCAGTAAAGCTCTTTGAGATGCCTTGTGGTCCTGAGAGACACTACATAAATGCAAGTCTTTCTTTCTTTCTTTCCTGCAGCTATAGCGTATCAAAATGCATGGGATCATTTTCCAGGAATGGATTTGGTTTCTTTAAACATGTATACACCAGGGCAGAAAGAAAGGTGCCAATAAGACATTACATCCCAATATTCTCCTCTGCAGGTTAGTTTTAATGTGCCAGTAAAAGCTTCTACAAATAACATTTCTAACAATGCATCAAAACTAACGTGCAGCGGAAAATATCAGCAGCTGTCAGCTACGTTCTGGCTACACTGCCATAACACTGCAGAGTGAATAGCCAGCATAGTCTCCCAATGATTTCCCTTAATGAAACTCAATCTACTAATATCATTTGGCCTATAAAGTGCAATTGTTTTCAAGGATAGAACCAAAGTCTTTCATCTGAAATCATTCTATGAAGATAACAATATTATGGCAGCAGCTTTATATCTGACCAAGGCTGTTAAACCTCAGATAATGGGGTCAAAGAAATACTGGAACTGCACTGAGTAAAAATTGCCCTTTGGTTCCCATAAGAACTGAGTAATGAAGAACACTTCTGTTTTCTATGACCTCTGAGTGGAATGAATTGATTTATGTCATAATAAAAATGCTCAAATCTCCATTTATTCCAAGAAAAATAAAAAATAAAGAAGCCTTCCAGACAGTGTCACGGGACCGAGATCAGTTCATGTATTAATTTCATCTGTCTTGGAAATTGATATTACGTCATTGGAAAAACATTTTAAAAAATCTATTGTGTCATTTTAAAATGGATAGTCCTCTTGACACAACAGCCAATCTCAGCAATGCTGCTTCTCTCCTTTTTTTTTCATCGAATGTGAATTGTATCCTGTCTGAATATTTTGATGATTAAAGTTACCACCCCTACCCCAATAGCTCAATGCCTAGGCTTATTGTGGCAGCAGTGTGTACCATCTACAGGATGCACTGCAGCACCTCAACAAGGCTTCTTTGACGGCATCTTCCAAACCTGCGATCTTTGCCATTTAGAAGAAATAGGGAAGCAAATGCATGGGCAAATTATCACCTGCAAGGTCACATTCAAGACACGTACCATCCTGACTTGGAAATATATTGCCGTTCCTTCACCGTCACTGGGTCAAATTCTTGGAACTCCCTCCCTAATCCATTGTGAGAGTGCCTTTGTCACATCGACTGCAGAAGTTTAAAAAGGCGGTTCACCACCATCTTTTCAAAGGCAATGAGGGATGGGCAACAAATATTAGCCTTACCAGTGATGCCCACATCCCAAGAACAAATTTTTAAAGAACAGGAAGGTCCCAGGTCCAATACTGTCCTGTGTTGAGTTAATTAATCCAACTAGGCTAATAAGCAATTCACTATAATTGTCCACACTAGTTAAGGAGAAAGAAAAGAACCAGGATTCCTAGTCTTGACCACTATTCTTTGATCCATGCTTGGAAGTGCGAATATCAGATACAAAATCAGGGTCAGCTGAGATGCCTTTCACTGTCTAACAAAGAACTGGCCCAGGCACAAAGGGCCAAATGGTCACTTTTCGTGCTGTAAATGATTATGCTTCCTCTCTCCCAGTGTCCAATTTGGAGTCAAGAGAAAGCTCGGAAAAGTTTGGCTTTTCATTGGTGGAAAAACAGCTTGAAAAGGAGGATTAGGTACATGGATACCCTCATCAATCCCTTCAACCCTGCCAATGACCACAGCCTTAGTGATGCCCCTTCCCATGATTGCCAACATTGTCGCCTCCATGGGTGCTAAAACATACAGGTGCACTTATCCTCCTCCAGTTCTTTGCTGCTGCTGTTGTACTCCTCCTTCTCTGGCAGGAAAGAGGGATGTGTGCCAGTGAGCCTCCTGCAATATGTTTGGGTGATGTGGCTGTTGTGGTTGAATAGCTTCTGGTGTGTGTGAGCCGAGATGTGGGTGTGAGGCTTCCAGCAGAGGTATGCGTGTGAGGGTAAGGTAAAGCATAGGAATTTTAGGGGACTGATTAATAGAGATTGAGTCCAGCTTTTTGAGAATCGGTGAGGGAGTTCTGCCCTACCCCATTTGAGAACATGTCCCTACCCATTTGGAATTTTTGTCCTGATGTTTAGAGAGCCCAAATAAGCACAATTGAAGGAAACTCACATTTGAGGATCTGGGGCATGGCCACTTTTGTGGACAGAGTTTCATTCGAAGAGTGGGTTTAATGGGCAAACGTAAAAGATCAAGGAGATTTATAACTGATAGTTTGATGACTTCAAATTTAATTTCACATAGAATTACATAGAATTTACAGCACAGAAATAGGCCATTCGGCCCAAAAGGTCTGTGCTAGTGTTTATTCTCCACAAAAGCCTCCTCCCACCTTACTTTATCAATAAGGTCCAGAGAGAAAAAAGGAGGAAGGTGACGCCTGCCCTAATTGTTTACACTAATTTCCACTCATTTCACACCTGCCTTTATATTCCACCAAGTGCGAACGCAATTCTCTGGAAATTGACCATAAGTTGCCGTCAGCAAGATCAATTACCTGCCTGAGTTACAGAGACAGATCGATGGGTGTGACGTTTTATAATGAGTCCTTATGGACACAACTAGAAACAGATTAGGAAATGACCTTTCTGGTCCCCCACAAATATAATTTGGATTCAGTTGCCCTTAATATAAGTAACATTTAACAGAGATTTAACTGCATTCTGTAGGATATTGTGGGATATTGACACATTTATTCCCTGGAGTTTATTGTTTTGTAATGCTACTGATTGCAGCATGTACTGCAAAAGAAAGCATCTTCCTCAGACAAGGAACGGTGTTCAGAATCAATGTTCCATCCAGAATGCACATCCATATATCTATCCAGTGGCAAGTTGAAATTTGAATTAGTCATAGTTCAAAGAATCAATGGTGCCCCAATTGATCACCTAATCAACATAATTGTGAATTAAGGCTGCCACACTATTGATGTTGTGCTTGTAAACTTCCCTAGTGCATCCAGTGAAATCTGTGCGCTGATTATATGCTGTTTGGCATCTATAGCACATTGGGCAGGAGCGGACTTTTTTTTTTATTATTCATTCATGGGATGTAGGCGTCACTGGCCAGGCCGGCATTTATTGCCCATCCCTAATTGCCCTTGAGAAGGTGGTGGTGAGCTGTCTTCTTGAATCGCTGCAGTCCATTTGGGGTAGGTATACCCACAGTGCTGTTAGGAAGGGAGTTCCAGGATTTTGACCCAGCGACAGTGAAGGAACGGTGATATAATTCAAAGTCAGGATGGTGTGTGACTTGGAGGGGAACTTGCAGGTGGTGGTGTTCCCATGTATTTGCTGCCCTTGTCCTTCTAGTTGGTAGAGGTTGCGGGTTTGGAAGGTGCTGTCGAAGGAGGCTTAGTGCATTGCTGCAGTGCATCCTGTAGATGGTACACACTGCTGCCACTGTGCGTTGGTGGTGGAGGGAGTGAATGTTTTATTCTATTTTTATTTAGAGATACAGCACTGAAACAGGCCCTTCGGCCCACCGAGTCTGTGCCGACCATCAACCACCCATCTATACTAATCCTACACTAATTCCATATTCCTACCACATCCCCACCTGTCCCTATATTTCCCTACCACCTACCTATATTTGGGGCAATTTATAATGGCCAATTTACCTGTCAACCTGCAAGTCTTTGGCATGTGGGAGGAAACCGGAGCACCCGGAGGAAACCCACGCAGACACAGGGAGAACTTGCAAACTCCACACAGGCAGTACCCAGAATTGAACCCGGGTCGCTGGAGCTGTGAGGCTGCAGTGCTAACCACTGCTCCACTGTGCCGCCACTGTGTAGATGGGGTGCCAATCAAGCAGGCTGCTTTGTCCTGGATGGTGTCGAGCTTTTGAGTGTTGTTGGAGCTGCACCCATCCAGGCAAGTGGAGAGTATTCCACCACACTCCTGACTTGTGCCTTGTAGATGGTGGACGGGCTTTGGGGAGTCAGGAGGTGAGTTACTCGCCTCAGGATTCCTAGCCTCTGACCTGCTCTTGTAGCTATGGTATTTATATGGCTACTGCAGTTCAGTTTCTGGTAGCCCTAGGATGTTGATAGTGGGGGATTCAGCGATGGTAATGCTGTTGAATGTCAAGGGGAGATGGTTGGATTCTCTCTTGTTGGAGATGGTCATTGCCTGGCACTTGTGTGGCGCGAATGTTACTTGCCACTTATCAGCCCAAGCCTGGATATTGCCCAGCTCTTGCTGCATTTCTAAACGGACTGCTTCAGTATCTGAAGAGTCATGAATGGTGCTGAACATTGTGCAATCATCCGCGAACATCCCCACTTCTGACCTTATGATTGAAGGAAGGTCATTGTATGAAGCAGCTGAAGATGGTTGGGCCTTGGACACTAACCTGAGGAACTCCTGCAGTGATGTCCTGGAGCTCAGATGATTGACCTCCAACAACCACAACCATCTTCCTTTGTGCTGAGTATGACTCCAGCCAGCAGAGGGTTTTCCCCCTGATTCCCATTGACCTCAGTTTTGCTAGGGCTCCTTGATGTCAAGGGCAGTCACTCTCACCTCACCTCTTGAGTTCAGCCCTTTTGTCCATGTTTGAACCAAGGCTGTAATGAGGTCAGGAGCTGAGTGGCCCTGGCAGAACCCAAACTGAGAGTCACTGAGCAGGTTATTGCTAAGCGAGTGCCGCTTGATGGCACTGTTGATGGCACCTTCCATCACTTTACTGATGATTGAGAGTAGGCTGATTGGGCTGTAATTGGCTGGGTTGGATTTGTCCTGCTTTTTGTGTACAGGACATACCTGGTCAATTTTCCACATTGCAGGGTAGATGCCAGTGTTGTAGCTGTACTGGAACAGCTTGGCTAGGGGCGCGGCAAGTTCTGGAGCACAGGACTATACAGCAGATGCTGACGACTTTTGTTTCACTTGTCCCATTACTACTCCCTTTTGCCTACATCACCAACCCTTTCGTCATTCAATCAAAGATCTTCCACTTTGTTCCGTTTTCCACCATACCCCCTTTCGCTTGCTTAAAAACTATTACATCTCTAACTTTTCCCAGTTCTGACAAAATGTCATCGACCTGAAACATTAACTCAGTTTCTCTCTCCACAGATGCTGCCAGACCAGTTGAGCATTTCCAGCAATATCTGTTATTATATCAGATGCTGAGATATGTCACTGATGTGCACAGTTTGTAATTGTGTTGTGGACAAACAACAGCAGAAAGTCTACCTTTGAGCCTGTACCATCTACTGAGTCATGTGTGACATGTTCCCAGAGTGTGATGCGCTATGTACACGCACTGTGTCATGCTTTACATGACAGGAGCAGTGAACATTTATTTAAATTAGTGGGCAATGTGTTATAGCACGGGGTTATTTCATCACATTCCAGGGTGAATGCAGCCCCCAGAACTGCTGCTCCCATGGCCCACCTAGGAGCAATTAACATAAGAACATAGGAACTCGGAGCAGGAGTTAGCATTTCTGCCCCTCGAGCCTTCTCCGCCATTCAATACGATCATGGCAGATCTCATCTCGGCCTCAACTCCACTTTCCTGCCCGTTCTCCATGACCCTTCAACCCTTTACTAATTAAAAATCTGTCAATCTCCTCCTTAAATTTACTCAATGTCCCAGCATCCACCATACTCTGCGGTAGTGAATTCCACAGACTCACGATCCTTTGAGAGAAGTAATTTCTCCTCATCTCTGTTTTAAATCTACTACCCGTATCCTAAAACTATGACCTCGTGTTCTAGATTGCCGCACAAGAGGAAACATCCTCTCTACATCTACTTTGTCAATCCCGTTAATCATCTTATATACCTCAATTAGATCTCCTCTCATTCTTCTAAACTCTGGACAGTAAAGGCCTAAACTGCTCAATCTCTCTTCACAAGACAAACCCCTCATCTCTGGAATCAATCTAGTGAACCTCCTCTGAACTGCCTCCAATGCAACTACATCCCTCCTCAAGTAAGGGACCAAAACTTTAAGCAGTACTCCAGGTGTGATCTCACTAATGCCTTGCACAGTTGCAGCAACACTTCTCTACTTTTATACTCTATTCCTTTTACAATAAATGCCAAAATTCCATTTGCCTTCCTTATTACCTGCTGTACCTGCATACTAGTTTTCTGCGATTCATGCACGAGGACACCCAGATCCCTCTGCACTGAAGCATTCTGAAGTTTCTCGCCATTTAGATAATAATTTGCCTTTCTATTCTTCCAACCAAAATGGGTAACCTCACACTTATCCACATTTATCTCCATCTGCCAAATTTTGGCCCATTCACCCAACCTATCCATATCCATTTGTAAATTTCTTATTTCTTTATTGCAACTTACTATCCCACCTATTTTAGTATCCCTGCAAATTTGGCTATCGCCTTCTATCCCTGCATCCCTGGCCGCTATATCTATTGAATTACAATATTGGCCGGAACTTTTAACTTTAGCGGGAGATGAAATGAGTTATCAAATCAATTGCCTGTTTTCGAAGTTGCAAGTGCCGCTGCCTCTCATGCCAGAGACACCTGCAAGTTGTAAGAAAGTATCAAAGGTATATGTACGACAAAGTGCATTGTGACCACACACCACACAGCTTGTAGGGTGGCTCAAATTTCACCATTTCCCAGTGTTTAGGGGTCCCTCTCAGCTTTCACCAGGTCTTACTGTACCAAGGTTTGATTTTAAACACACTGTGTTTTTAGTTCCCCCTTGATGAATCCTTGTTCACCACTTTCCAATTACAAGGCAAAGAAACCAGCACAGACAGGCTTTCTTAGGTTTAAAGAAGAAAAGTTGACATTTATTAAACTTAAACTCTAATTCGGTTAACGCCTACAGATACACAGCGCGCCCCACACTAGCATGCATACTCGATACACACATGTAAATAGAGACAGAAAAGAGCAGAAGAAAAATAAAGCGGAAAAGTTTGAGGCAATATCTGAAGAGCTTTTGTTACAGTTCTTCGAACTTACTGTACAGTCCTTGATTGTCGCTAGATCTTGCTTTTCATTGGGGCCCAGTATTCTTCTTAAACCTTGTTCGCTGTTGGAGACTTTTCTCTCTTGGGGTTCATGTGTCTTCAGTGGATTCAGAAGTTTGTGAGAAAGAGATGGGAGCAGACAGGAGAGATCTTCTCAGTCCAGGAGCAAACTGACATGCTGCCTTCAAACTCTGTGGTTAGTTCAAAAGAAAACCCTGGAACAGCCAGGTAGTCATGTGAACAGTTGGTCTGACCAGTCCTGGTCCTTGTGGATTGTATCCTCCTTAGCAGGCCCTGGAATGCGCTTCCTCACCTTCGATGTCTGTTAGTGTGTATTTTTTTTTTCCAGCCACAGTTGATCGGTTTAACAAGTCATTTCCTTGCTCCAACAACAGTTAAAAATTAATGTTCATGACAAAGTTGATGTGCCTCATTCTTGGCAGGTGGGAGCCGAGCATGACACCAGTTTAAGTATGTGTTTGATGTCTGGTCTCCATACATACTGTGAAGGAATCTGCGGTCTGCAGGACCCATGGGGAAACAGGTGTGAACTGTTAACTGAGCAGCTGGTTTATTGAATGCTCTGGCAGGTGTATTAACCCTGGTCCTAAAACATTGTTTATTTTTTTGGAACAGAATGGCAGAATAGAAATTGAAAACAAATAATTCAGGTTGCTGAGGTAACTAAAACTGGTTGGAACCAGATAAACGGGTGAGGCAGTGCCCTCCAAGAGGAGATGGCAGGAAGGTTTTGTTTTACAGGTAGGTTGAAGAAAGTGAAGACAGGATCTAGGAACAGTTTCTGTAATTTAAAGGAACAGATTAACCCAACCCGGCCATATAGTGCACAGAATTGTCACTGAAGGACACGGATACTGGGAATCTATGCCATCAAGGCTGTCATGAGGAGAACTGAGACGGTTCTGGAGAAGTACGCCATTTTTCTTTTGGTGAAGACTGCAACTGTGGAGCTCGGCATTAAAATGAAGCTGCTCTCAGTCGGGAATTGTGGCGGCATCTCGGAAGACAGGATCTGGAAATCTACCTGAGGAATTTTGGGGTTGCGAGGAACTGTGTGACTGTAATTTGGGGCCATATGACTACTCAGAGGACACGTGAGACCCATCTTTGTTACATCTGATAGTTATATCGGCTGTGATTTAACTGCTAGATGATATTTAATTTATGTTGGTTTTGGTTTGAGTGTTAAAGTAAAATGTTGTTTTCCAAATTGGAGTCAGTCAGTGGATTTGATTCTTTTGGTTTGTTGGTGATCACCACAGGACTCATAACAATGCAGCCACCCAAATTCTGGTCCTCTGAGAAATCATTTCCCCAGATTATCAGAGAGGCTATTGTATGTTTATAAAGTCAACTAAAAGTGACACCATGGCTCAGTGGAAAACTGTGTGACCAAATGTGCTCCAAGACCATACAAAACAGGAAAGTTCCAGGCTCCATCCTTGCAGTGTGCTGTGACTCCTGCTCCTGACTACTAGCCGTCGTCTCTTGCTAAAGCGTTTGCTTAAGAGTTAATGGAAAGGCAGCTTGAGCTTGGCTGGGATGTATCTTATGGCCAAGCGAACTGCCAACATTTGTAGAAAATGCTGGAAATACTCATCAGAAAGATCATCAACCTATAACATTAACTCTGTTTCTCTCTCCACAGATGCTGCCTGACCTGCTGAGTATTTCCAGCACTTGCTCTTTTTATTTCAGATTTCCAGCATCCACAGTGTTTTGCTTTTGTACCAACATTTGTAGACTGGCCTCACATATAAAGAATGTCCACTTGAATGAGAGCAGTTCATGTCTGTGGAACTGTATCCCACGGTGAGCCAACAGCCACTAGAGAAAAATAGGAGAAATTGGGGGGAAATAATCTGCTAAAGTCAACGAGGGGAAGGAACATACTTTGATTCTTTCAACTGTGTATTGGACAGGTGAGTTTGTCTCAACTTCATAATCACAGGTCTAACAGAAAAAGGAATGATAACAAATGAAGTCTTTCAGGAATGATGAATTAAATGAAGCAGTAAAAGCGGTTACCTCCTGAATGATTATTAACCATTCTACTACTTATCAGCTACTTTACCCTCGCTGGGTTATAAGGAACTGCAAGCCCTCAGAAATGCTTCTTAGCGACCAGTCACATGACTTTCACTGATTAGATTAAAAGATCCAAATCCACAGACTTCCTCAAACTGCTCTGTTAATATAACTTCATCAAGGAGCCCTTTGTGTTGAATTTGAAAAGGGTATAATGATGATAACCTTACAAACCTATCTAATGACAGGGCACTGATCTTTAGTAATTCAAGGCAATGACATTTGAGCATAGCATCCTCTTCCTCATTTTGGATTACATGAGAGGAGGAGCCCTGTAGCGAGGTTCCTACATTGTGTGGTTCGGAATTAAATTGTAGCATTATTAGACAGGTCACGCAAGTTACCTTTCTAGACATTCAACTTCTGTGCTACAGCAATCAAGCATAAAATAAGGTATGCACGTTATGATTTTGTTCATTTAAAGGGACAGTATCCCTTTTGTTGACTTGCACAAGATTCCCTTCAACATTATCCTAATGTTCAAAGCATTTCAGCTTGGAAAGCAATGGGCTGGCCTGTTCCTGAACATTCTGTAGACTTCTCCATGACATAAGCCATACTATTCCAAGCCATGACTTGAGAAAAAAAACTAGTCGATTCACACACTGATGAGAATGTAAAGATCTGCCAAACATCTTCTCATCTGACAGAGGGGCTGCCAACTCTCCACTTTATCTTGCATTTTCATTTTGTTGGTTGTTTGGCTTGCTTTAAGTGGCATCATTTTAATAGTTCTTTAAAATTCATCCTAACTTCTGAGAAACAGTCAGTCATTTACAGTACAACTCCGTTAGACTTGATTTGCTTTTTCCAAAGCTCTTGTTATCCTTAAATCCCAGAAGAAGCTTGGTTATACAAACTCAAACTTTAAGGAGATGAATGGCTTTACTGGTTCCCAAAAGTGCACTTTAACAAGGTTTGAAATTCATGAGATTTAAAGCAAAAACAGGAACAGGAAAGAATTACATCAAATTGACGATGAAATTACTCTCACCAAATCACAGCCTGGTAGATTCATGAAGGGAACGATAATTATAATGAGGTCCATTCATCTAAAAAATACTTTTAGCAACATAGATGTATAAATAAGCAGTTAATATTAATGTCTAAACTAATTCTTTTAGAGGTTTATCCCTGTTTATATTGATATAAAGAAAAAACTATTTTTTAAATTAGGGACAAATACATGGTAAGTCCATCAATTTGATCTCAGGTGGAAAACCTTCATCGCAACAATAACATATCGCATCCCTAACTTTGTAAAAACTTCCCAAGGTGCTTCACTTCACAGGAGTGTAATCAGCCAAAAATTGACACTCAGCCAAAGAACATTAGGACAAGTAACCAAATGCCTGGTCAGAGAGATAAGCTTTGAGAGTGTCTTAAAGGAGCAGAAAGACGCAGAGAGACGGAGGTGTTAGGAAGGGAATTCAGATCATAGGGCCGGATGGTTGAAGGCATGGCTGTTAATGGTGGATAAAGGAAAGGGAGGATGCACAAGAGGCCAGTGTTGTACAATTAGCATGCTTGGTCACCAATTGAAACACAAATATATCTTTCCCATTGAGATGCGGACTGACAAGCATTTTCTACCATTATTTCAGTTTTCCGGCACAAGGCATTATCTTTTTATATCCATATATCAGAGTTTGTGCTCTGTGCATACACAAAGTTCTGCCTGTTATCTGATGTATTAGTGTTAAATTACCATGGGGAACTCTGATGAACCTAATAAAGGGAGCTGAGTAAATAAAGTACTGTTTGGGAGTTCGACAGACAAACGCAGCAACTCACAAGGGAAAATCATGACAATTATATTAAATTACACACAGCTTCCCGAGTATTATTTCTTGTTTTTCTATAAGGAATTTGAAAGTTTTTTTTTCCAAACCTATTGCTTTTATTTAGATTTTTTCTGCTTCCTATTTACAATCATCCCCTTCAACAATAACAACAATTTGCATTTGTGTCGTGCCTTTAACATAAAGACTGTCCAAGGGCAGTTCACAGATGGTTGTAAGAAAAACAGACTTTTAGAGCCAGAAAGGAAGAGGGATAATGGAAGATTTGTTTGACGAGGTGGGTTTGAGATGGTTTTTAAAGGAGGAGAGGCAGGTGGAGTGACAGAGAGGTTTAGGGAAGGAATTCCTGAGCATGATCCTGACAACTGAAGTTTCTGTTGCCAGTGGTGGGATGAAGGTAAGAATCAGAGGAACAGTATGTTTGGGAGATATAAATCTGGAAGAGATTGCTGGTTTTCGCAAGAGTATGATGGAAATAGGAGACAAGGGCAAGGAGTTGACATGTAACATGTTGGGGGAGCAGTAGCCAATGTACGTCAGAGGAAACAAGTGCTGGGCAAGCCGGACTATGCAGGACAGGATATATGCAACAGAATTTTGCACAAGTTTAGGGTGGCACAGTGGCGCAGTGGTTAGCACTGCAGCCTCCTAGCTCCAGGGACCCAGGTTCAATTCTGGGTACGACCTGTGCGGAGTTTGCAAGTTCTCCCTATGACCGTGTGGGTTTTTGCCGGGTGCTCTGGTTTCCTCCCACAGCCAAAGACTTGCAGGTTGATAGGTAAATTGGTCATTGTAAATTGCCCCTAGTATAGGTAGGTGGTAGGGAATATGGGATTACTGCAGGGTTAGTATAAATGGGTGGTTGTTGGTTGGCACAGACTCAGTGGGCCAAAGGGCATGTTTCAGTGCTGTATCTCTAAATATAAATAAAAGTTGCAGTTAATGTGGAAAGAAGAGGCAAGGCCAGCACTGTGAGGAATGAAATCTGAAGGTGGCAAAGGCATGAATTGGTGTTTCAGCAGAGGAGGGATAGAGGCAAGGCTGGGGGTGGGGAAAGTTGTAGAGGTGGAAGAAAGTGGTATTTTTGGCAGAGAGGTTATAGGTGCAAGACACCAAGTTTGTGACTGGTCTAATTGAACGTGGCAGTCAGGGAGAAGGGACGAGTTAGTACAAGGGAGCAATAGTTGTAGTGGGAGCCCAAAACACAATAGTTTCAGTCTTCCCATGTTGAGGACGATCTTATCCATTTCTCAGTGTACCTTATTGGAGTGGTGGAATGGCTTCCCTAGCTCATTTGCAATCCATGTGTTGAGGCCGAATAATCTTGCGTCCTTCCCCTAACATCTATCTCATGTTGGAGAAACTGAAACTCAGTAGTAGGATAAGGGTTAAAAACTCATTTTCTAGTACATTCAGAGATTCTTATGAATGCAAGAGTCTTTATGTATTTATGGTGCTGATACTATAAACCATGATAGGGTCAATTAATAATGGTAGCCTAGTGGTTATAGTATTGGACTAGCAATCCTGAGGTTATGAATTCAAATGGCAAGTTAAGAAATTAACGTCAATGACATCAAGGAATATGTGGGCTGGCACTAAGTAAAACAACTGTAAGTTTCTGGGCTGTTGTAAAAGGAACCCAACTGGTTCAGCATGTCCACCCCTATCCTAGCCTGGCTTACATATGACTCCTGTTACATGTTGATTCTTAATACCCTCAGGGCAACGATGAATGGGCAATAGATGTGGTCTTGCCAGAATTGTCCGCATCCTGAGAACAGATTTAAAACAAATGGGATTTTTAAAAAATGACTGTTTAATTTGGAACATTTCCCATTTAATACATATCAAAGCTGCTGGGATTCCTGAGAAAGTCTTCGATAGAAACGCTTTTCCATCACCTGATTTACTGCTATGGAGAATAAGGAGGAAGTGCTTCAAAGGAAACTCTTATAAAAGTATCTTGAAGCTGGCCTCTGTACTTAGTAAGTATCGAGCCATAATCCAGTTGACAGCACTGAGACAATCTTTAGAAACAGATACAAGGGTTGAAGGAACACTTCCAGTGGCGGACATTAATGAGTACTCAGGAGCAGGAACCCTGCCTAACCAAGAGGCACCGAGGCCAATTGTGGCTCTCAACTATTGCCCTTGCTGAGATCATCTAACTCAACACAGACTAAGAGACTGAACCTGAAACTTACTGAATTTTGAGGCTCAGTTGCAGAAACTCACTTAAACCCTTTACATTTTCCTTCTTATTCTTTTAGGAAAGGGTAGCTCCTGCCTTCCACTTGACACCATTTCCAAGCCAGCTTGATCATAAAATCAGCTTTCAGTGCACCAGCGGCTGCAGAGCATTCTGGGGGGTCGGGGGGGGGGGGGCGGTGGTGGAGTGGGGTGACGTCAGCAGGGTAAGGCAAAAGTCAGAGTCATACGGTCATTACAGCATAGAAGGAGGCCATTCGGCCTATCGAGTCCATGCCCACTCTCTGTAGAGCACTGCAGTCAGTTCTATTCCCTGCTCTATCTCTGTAGCCAAGTTTATTCCTCTCAAGCGCCCATCCAATTTCTTTTTCAAATCCTACATCGACTCTGCTTTCGCCACCCTTGTATGCAGTGAATTCTGGGTCATTACCACTCGCTGCAGTGGTAGAAGAGTCCAGCGGGGGTCGTGACCCTGGCGAGTGGGGCAGCCCACAGCCCGCACAGCCTCCTCGATATCAGCATCCTCCAGGCTGATGCTGTGTCCGTGGTCGCCATCCAGCTCACGGTGGAGCTTCCTTCCCGGCTCCCAGCTGTGATGGCGGAAGGGTGACCGAGACCTCTCCCCTCGCACCCCCTTCCCCCCTGCACCCCCTCCCCCTGCACCCCCTCCCCCTGCACCCCCTCCCCGCTCGCACCCCCTTCCCCCCTTGCATCCCCTCCTCCTCGCAACCCCTCCCCCCTTCCCTTTCCCTCCATGAAATCGCACAGTTTACTTGTTAGGGCCCCTGCTCAGGGATAGGAGCTAACAACCCCACTGCCTTGTGGGCGTCTCGGGAGAGGCCAAGTCTAAGAGAGTAAACCCTAACAAAAAATCCGTAGCGGAACCCCTAAGGCGGTCATGTGTCACCTTTGGCATGTTTCCGGCAGTTCCTGCAGCCATACCGGTGCCAAACGTCATGCTCTGCACTCCTTTGGACCCCACCAGAAAGGCCGAGAGGGGGGTTTTGACGCTTGGGTAACTCACAACCTCCATACATTCCGCCCAGGCATGCGCCATGGAGAGGTCACTCCATAGTCGCCTCACAGCGACCAAAACACGGAAGGCAGCAGTTATGGGTTATAAGTCCAGCTCAATTGGCATAGCGATTGGGCGCCACGGGTTGCCTTTGTCGGTGGGAGGGGTCATTGCATCTCACTGGACAGCTACTGCCCACCTCAAACCGGGCAGCTCCCGGGCAGAAAGGTTCTGTCCCGCCACAGTCCACCTGCTTCAATGGGTGCTTGGACCTCAGGGTCATTGCCCGACAAATGGACTGCAACACCAAAGGAAAAAATGCACCAGCCCTTCATTTTGCAAGCTGGAATGTCAGAACTATGTGTCCTGGCCTGTCAGAAGACCTTACACAAATCATCGACTCTTGGAAGACCACCATTAACAATGAGCTCAGTAGATTCAATGTGGACATTGCAGCACTTCAGGAGACTCGCCTCCCTGCGACCGGATCTCTAACAGAGCAAGACTACACCTTCTTCTGGCAGGGTAGGGATCCTGAAGAACCAAGACAGCATGGAGTGGGCTTCGCCAACATAAACTCTTTGCTCAGCATGATAGAGCCACCTTCAAATGGCTCGGAACGCATACTGTCCATCCGACTGCTCACCACCTCTGGTCCAGTACACCTACTCAGCATCTATGCTCCAACACTCTGTTCCCCACCTGAAGTTAAAGACCAGTTCCACAAGGAACTCCATAATATCTTTAGTAGCATTCCTCATACCGAACATCTGTTCCTGCTGAGAGACATTAACACCAGGGTTGGGGCCGACCATGACTTATGGCCCTCCTGCCTTGGGCACAATGGCATTGGAAGGATGAATGAGAATGGACAGAGACTGCTGGGGTTGTGTACCTATCATAACCTCTGCATCACCAACTCGTTCTTTCATACTAAACCCTGTCACCAGGTTTCATGGAGACACCCAAGATCACGTCGTTGGCACGAGCTGGACTTCATCGTCACAAGGTGAGTCTCTTTAAACAGCGTTCAAATCACACGCAGCTTCCACAGTGCGAACTGCAACACCGACCACTCCCTGGTGTGCAGCAAAGTTAGACTCAAACCAAAGAAGCAACATCAATCCAAGCAGAAGGGCCGCCCGTGCATCAACACTAACAGAATTTCTTATCCACAGCTGTTACATAAGTTTCTAAATTCACTTGAAAAAGCCCTTCAAAACACCCCTGCAGGGGATGCAGAGACGAAGTGGGCCCACATCAGAGACGTCATCTATGAGTCAGCAGTGACCACCTTTGGCAAACGTGAGAAGGAGAATGCAGACTGGTTTCAATCTCACTTTGAAGAGCTGGAACCTGTCATAGCCGTTAAGCGCACTGCACTGTTGAACTACAAGAAAGCCCCCAGCAGGTTAACATCCGTAGCGCTTAAAGCAGCCAGAAGCGCTGCACAACGAACAGCTAGGCGCTGTGCAAATGACTACTGGCAACACCTATGCAGTCGTATTCAGCTGGCCTCCGACACCAGAAACATCAGAGGAATGTATGATGACATTAAGAGAGCTTTTGGGCCAACCATCAAGAAGATTGCCCCCCACCTCAAGTCTAAATCAGGGGATACGATCACTGACCAATGCAAGCAAATGGATCGCTGGGTGGAGCACTACCTGGAACTGTACTCCAGGAAAAATGTTATCACTGATTCCGCCCTCAATGCAGCCCAGTCTCTGCCAGTCATGGATGAGCTGGACGAACAGCCAATATCAGAACTCAGTGATGCCATTGATTGTCTAGCCAGTGGAAAAGCCCCTGGAAAGGACAGCATTACCCCTGAAATAATCGAGAGAGCCAAGCCTGCTATACTCTCAGCACTCCATGAACTGCTTTGCCTGTGCTGGGATGAAGGAGCAGTACCACAGGACATGCGCGATGTCAATATCATCGCCCTCTATAAGAACAAGTGTGACTACGGTGACTGCAACAACTTCCGTGGAATCTCCCTGCTCAGCATAGTGGGGAAAGTCTTCGCTCGAGTCATTTTAAACAGACTCCAGAAGCTGGCTTAGCGTGTCTACCCTGAGGCACAGTACGGCTTTCGAGCAGAGAGATCGACCATTGACATGCTGTTCTCCCTTCGTCAGCTACAGGAGAAATGCCGCAAACAACAGATGCCCCTCTACGTTGCTTTCATAAATCTCACCAAAGCCTTTGACCCCGTCAGCAGACATGATCTCTTCAAACTACTAGCAAAGATCGGATGTCCACCAAAGCTACTAAGTATCATCACCTCATTCCATGACAATATGAAAGGCACAATTCAGCATAGCGGTGCCTCATTAGACCCCTTTCCTATCCTGAGTGGCGTGAAACAGGGCTGTGTTCTCGCACTTACACTGTTCAGGATCTTCTTCTCCCTGCTGCTCTCACATGCGTTCAATCTTCAAATGAAGGAATTTTCCTCCACACAAGATCAGATGGCAGGTTGTTCAACCTTGCCCGTCTTAGAGCGAAGACCAAAGTACGGAAGGTCCTCATCAGGGAACTCCTCTTTGCTGACGATGCTGCATTAACATCCCACACAGAAGAGCATCTGCAGAGACTCATCGACAGGATTGCAGCTGCCTGCAACAAATTTGGCCTAACCATCAGCCTCAAGAAAACGAACATCATGGGACAGGACGTCAGAAATGCTCCATCCATCAATATCGGCAACCACGCTCTGGAAGTGTCTCAAAAGTTCACCTACCTAGGCACAACTATCAGTAACCTGTCTCTCGATGCAGAAATCAACAAGCGCATGGGAAAGGCGTCCGCTGCTATGTTCAGACTGGTCAAAAGGGTGTGGAAGATTGGCGCACTGACATGGAACTCAAAAGTCTGAGTGTTTCAAGTCCGTGTCCTCAGTACCATGCTCTACGGCAGTGAGGCCTGGACAACATATATCAGCCAAGAGCGATGTCTCAACTCATTCCATCTTCGCTGCCTCCGGAGAGTCCTTGGCATCAGGTGGCAAGACTATGTCTCCAATGCAGAAGTCCTCGAGGCGGCCAAGATCCCCAGCATATACACACTACTGAGTCAGCGGCGCTTGAGATGGCTTGGCCATGTGAGCCGCATGGAAGATGGCAGGATCCCCAAGGACACATTGTACAGCGAGCTCGCCACTGGTATCAGACCCACCGGCCATCCATGTCTCCGCTTTAAAGATGTCTGCAAACACGACATGAAGTCCTGCGACATTGATCACAAGTCATGGGAGTCAGTTGTCAGTGATCGGCAGAGCTGGCGGGCAGCCATAAAGGCAGGGTTAAAGAGTGGCGAGTCAAAGAGACTTAGCAGTTGGCAGGAAAAAAGACAGAAACGCAAGGGGAGAGCCAACTGTGTAACAGCCCCGACAACCAATTGTATATGCAGTGCCTGTGGAAGAGTCTGTCACTCTAGAATTGGCCTTTATAGCCACTCCAGGCACTGCTCCACAAACCACTGACCACCTCCAATCGCTTACCCATTGTCTCTCGAGACAAGGCGAAAGAAGAAGTCCTTCTCCCATCAACTAATAGGACAGTTTTTCTTTGTCTACCTTATCTAAACCTGTCATAATCTTTTACACCTCTATATAATCTCCCCTCAATCTCCTTTGCTCATGGAAGAACAGCCCCAGCTTCTCCAACCTAACAATGTAGCTAAAATCCCTCATCCAGAACTGGACACAATACTACAGGTGTTGCCTAACCAGAGCTTTATAAAGGTTCAGCTTTACATCCCTGCTTTTATTTTCAATACCTCCCTTTATGAAGCCCAAGATCCCTTATGCTTTGCCAACTACTCTCAATATATCTTGCCACCTTCATGGATCTGTTCACATGAACCCCAAGGTCCCCCTGCACATTCTTTAGAACTAAACCATTTAGTCTATATTGCCTCTCCCTATAATTTCCGCCAAAATACATCACCTCACAATTCTCTGTATTAAATTCTATCTGACACTTGTCTGCCTATTCTGTGAGCCTATCTATGTCCTGTTATAGTCGATTTGTATCATTCACACTGTCTGCCACACCTCGAAGTTTGGTATCATTGGCAAATTTTGAAATTTTATTCTGTATTCCAAAATCCTAGTCATTTATAAAAAAGCAGTGGCCCTAGCATTGAATCTTGGGGAACATCTCATCTACCATCCTCCAGTCTGAAAAACAACCATTTACCACAACTCGTTATTTTCTGTCCTGAAGCCAATTTTTTTTTATCGAGTTGACACTGACCCTCCTATTCCATAAGCCTCAATTTTGTCAACCATCCTTTTATGTGGTACTTTGTCAAATGCTTTTTTTAAATCCATATAGACAACAACCACCACATTCCCTTCAACAACCTTCTCTGTTACTCCATCAAAAAATTCAATTCGATTAGTCAAGCAAATCCATACTGGCTATCCTTAATTAATTCAAACCTCTCCAAGTGCCTGTTGATTTCTTTCCCCCTGATTATTGTTTCTAAAACCTTAGCCACCACTGATATAAAACTGACCAGCCTGTAGTTGCTAGGATTGTCCTTACACCCTTTCTTGAATAAGGGTGTCACATTTGTCACTCTCCAATCCTCTGGCACCTGCCCCCATATCCAGGGAAGATCGGGAAGATCATGGCAAGTCCTTCCGCTGTCTCCACTTCCACTTTCTTTAGCAACCTGCGATGCAAGCCATCCGGACAGGTGACTTATTCACTCTAAGCACAACCAGACTTTCCAGCATATCCTTCCTATCAATTTTCACCTCATTCATTACCTCTACCATCTCCACTTCCACTGATATTTCGTCAACATTCTCTTCCCTAGTAAACACCGATATGAAGTACTCATTAAGTATTCTAGACTTACCCTGCACCTTAAAGCATATATCACCCTCTTTGTCCCTAATAGACCCCACTTCACTTTTTGCTATCCTTTTATTGTTTACATGCCAGTAGAGGATTTTTGGGTCCCCTATGATGTTAACTATGATTCTATTCTCATATTCTCTTTGCCAGTCTTATTTTCCTCTGCACTTCCCCTCTCAACTTATTGCATTTTGTCTGGTTCTCACTTGTCATGTATCATCACCCTCTTTCTTTATTTCATCATATTCTCCATCTCCCTTGTCATCCAAGAAGCCCTTTGGTTACTTCACCTTTCACCCTTGTTGGAATGTACCTGAAACATAGCCTCCATAAGGATCACCCAATGTTCCATTACAGTTTGTCCTGTCAGTCTTTAGTTCCATTTTATCCTGGCTAGATCCACTCTCATCCCATTGAAGTTAGCCCTCTTTCAATTTAGAATTTCTGCTTTAGATTGTTCCTTGCTCTTTTTCATTACTAATCTAAACATTATGATACAATGATCACTCTTATCCAAGTGTTCCCCCACATACATTTGGTTTACATGGCCACCTCATTCCTCAGCACCAAATCCAGCAATGCCACTATCCTAGTTGGACTGAGAACATAGTGGTCAAGAAAGTTCTCCTGACATATTTCAGAAATTCCTCCCCCTCCTTACCCTTTACTCCAACATTATCCCAATTGATATTTGGGTATTTAATGTCCCCCTATATCCCCACTATATAGTTCTCGCACATCTGTGATTTCCCTGCAGATTTGCCACTCTATCTCTCTCACTATTTGAAGGCCTATAAAATACCCCTAGTTGTATGATCATATCCTTTTTCCTTCTTAACTCTAACCAAATGGATTCTGTCTTAGCCTTTCAAGGACATCCTCCCTTTCCAATACTATAACGTCTTCCCTGATCAGGACTGCCACCCCACCTCCCTTTTTGCCTTGGTTATCTTTTCTGAAGACTTTGTATCTTTGAATATTAAGCACCTAGTGCTCACTATTTTTAAGCCACATTTCTATTATTGCTTTCTTTTGGGCCTCCTTATCTCGAGAGACAATGGATACGCGCCTGGAGGTGGTCAGTGGTTTGTGAAGCAGCGCCTGGAGTGGCTATAAAGGCCAATTCTGGAGTGACAGGCTCTTCCACAGGTGCTGCAGAGAAATTTGTTTGTTGGGGCTGTTGCACAGTTGGCTCTCCCCTTGCGCCTCTGTCTTTTTTCCTGCCAACTACTAAGTCTCTTCGACTCGCCACAATTTAGCCCTGTCTTTATGGCTGCCCGCCAGCTCTGGCGAATGCTGGCAACTGACTCCCACGACTTGTGATCAATGTCACACGATTTCATGTCGCGTTTGCAGACGTCTTTATAACGGAGACATGGACGGCCGGTGGGTCTGATACCAGTGGCGAGCTCACTGTACAATGTGTCTTTGGGGATCCTGCCATCTTCCATGCGGCTCACATGGCCAAGCCATCTCAAGCGCCGCTGACTCAGTAGTGTGTATAAGCTGGGGATGTTGGCCGCTTCAAGGACTTCTGTGTTGGAGATATAGTCCTGCCACCTGATGCCAAGTATTCTCCGAAGGCAGCGAAGATGGAATGAATTGAGACGTCGCTCTTGGCTGGCATACGTTGTCCAGGCCTCGCTGCCGTAGAGCAAGGTACTGAGGACACAGGCCTGATACACTCGGACTTTTGTGTTCCGTGTCAGTGCGCCATTTTCCCACACTCTCTTGGCCAGTCTGAACATAGCAGTGGAAGCCTTACCCATGCGCTTGTTGATTTCTGCATCTAGAGACAGGTTACTGGTGATAGTTGAGCCTAGGTAGGTGAACTCTTGAACCACTTCCAGAGCGTGGTCGCCAATATTGATGGATGGAGCATTTCTGACATCCTGCCCCATGATGTTCGTTTTCTTGAGGCTGATGGTTAGGCCAAATTCATTGCAGGCAGACGCAAACCTGTCGATGAGACTCTGCAGGCATTCTTCAGTGTGAGATGTTAAAGCAGCATCGTCAGCAAAGAGGAGTTCTCTGATGAGGACTTTCCGTACTTTGGACTTCGCTCTTAGACGGGCAAGGTTGAACAACCTGCCCCCTGATCTTGTGTGGAGGAAAATTCCTTCTTCAGAGGATTTGAACGCATGTGAAAGCAGCAGGGAGAAGAAAATCCCAAAAAGTGTGGGTGCGAGAACACAGCCCTGTTTCACACCACTCAGGATAGGAAAGGGCTCTGCTACTATTGCTACTACATCATATTCCCACACAGATATTTGTGCTTGCAGCTCATCAACATTATTCACCACACTTTGTGCATTTACATGCATGCATTGCAAACTTTTCTTTGTTTCCCATTGTCTTTCTTTGTCTGCTTCAATCTAATATGGAACTACTTCCTTCTCTATTGCTATCCAACATTCTCACTCCTTTAAGCACTTTATTCCTCTTTTCTACTTCTATATGCTGGTGCCCATCCAACTGCCAATTTAGTTTAAACCCTCCCTAATCACATTATTGAATCCCCCTATGAGGACATTGGCACCAGTCCTGTTGTGGTGCAACCTGTCCCTTTTGAATAGGTGTCTCCTGCCCCAGAACTGGTCACAACGCCCCAAGAATCTGAAGTCCTCCCTCCTGCACTAGCCTCAAGCCACACATTGACCCTCCCTATCTTCCTATATCTCGTCTTGCTTGTGCCTGGCACTGGGAAAAATTGAGAGATTACTACCTTCAAGGTCCTACTTTTTAACTTATTGCTTAGCTCCTGAAAATCTGACCATAGGACCTCAATACCTGCTCTGTCATTGATACTTACATGGACCACAACTTCTGGTTCACTCCCTTCCCCCTGCAGAATATTCTACACTTTCTGTGATGAACTTTACTCTGGCACCAGGGAGTCAATGCGCCATGTGGGACTCACGATGACGGGTACAGAAATGCCTGTCTATCCCCCAACTATGGAATCTCCTATAATGACTGCATTGCTATTCCTTGCTGTTCCCTCCTGTGCAGTCCCTTGCCCATTAGTGCCATGGTCTGGATTGCACTCCTTCAAGGTGTTCTCACTCCCAACAGTCTCCAATGCTGAGTGCCAGTTTGAGAATGGCACACACCCTGAAGACTCCTGCACCTCCTACCTCTTCCTATTCTTCCAGATGGCCACCCAGCTACTATCCTGAATTCTCACTGCCTGTGAGGTGCCCACCTCCTGGAATGTATGATCCACAAACTTGCCTGCTCCCCAATGCTCAGCAATGAGTCCAGCTGCCCCTCAAGCTCGGAAATCCTGACTTCAAGCAGTTGGAGACACTTCTATGTATGTGGTCCCCCAAGTCACATGATGTATCCTGAAGTCCCACATGGTGCAGCAATTGCAAGGAACAGGCCTTAGCTTCTCACCCATGATCTAAAACATCTTAGCTCTTTTAGAATCTAGTTAGTACCTTGTTTAAACTATTAATTTTAATTAATGCTGTAACCTAAAAAGCCACAGATGAAGTGCTCGAAGGTGGGATTAGACCGTATAGCTCTTTTCAGGCTGGCACGGATACGATGGGCTGAATGGCCTCTCTCTGAGCGGTAATTCTTTCTATGTTTCTCTGTTACTAAAGTTAAACCATCATGGTGAGTCCATGGCAGTCCACTGCACTGCCACTCAGTCACAGAATATTCTCATGACTTTCAAAGCAGTTGCAAGGAAGTTTTTTTGTTCCTTCCTTCAAATGGCCCTTGCCAATGAATCAAGTGAAGCAGTGATTCGTTAATTAGGAAATAATTATTCCAGCTATTTAATCTTTCCAGTCATCTGCCTCCATCTTTATTCTTCCTGCCACAAATTCCAGCAATTAATTACAAAACTCATTAGAATTCAATCAAGCCAAGTACATTTTCAAGTCATGTTGAATTTGTTGCTGTTGTAGGCAGCCTCTAACTCTTAAGGTAACTTTTTTTTTAAATTACAACCTTATACATAGAATTTTGCATCTTAGAAACAGGGCAGTTGGCCCAACAGGTTGATGCAGGTGTTTATGCTCCACACGAGCCTCCTCCCACGTTATTTCATCTCACCCAATCAACATATTCTTCTATACCTTTCTATCTCATGTACTTACCTAGATTTCCCTTAAATGTATCTATGCTATTCACCTCAACTACTCCATGTGGTAGCGAGCTCCACATTCTCACCACTCTAAGTGTATTATCTGGCAAGTACACATTTTTCAGTGGTTGAATATTTAATGGATGTGGAATGGTTGATGCAATGGAGGGGTTCACTTCTGATCTCCCTGCCATTATTTGCTAGCTAGTTATTTTATTGGTGCAAAGTTTGTGGAAAGAATCAGCCTGAGACACTCATAGGACTCACTCTTAGCACAGTAACAGTGATGCATATTTGCAGTTTGGGACATTTGATGGGAAAGTTAATTTTCATTGTCCTTAGTGCCAGTCATTACATTCCAAGCAGCCTTCGTGAATTGGATTACGATGACTGAATCACCAATTAAACACTAATTAAAAAGGCATGGTCCCAACTAAAACAAGCCAAGCTTCGACATGCCATTTATTTTGCATGTACTTTGCACTTTAAGATGTGATTGAATACCAACTGCACTGTTTGGACAAGCATTCCTTATAATTTGTTTCTGCTGTAACTTATACAAAGATCACATTAAATTCACATGCATGGAGATTACCTACGTATCCCTTTCAGCATTATGTGGACACTATGCACAAGTAGGGGTGCTGGGCAATATCCCGCAATGCCTCCCTAACACCATGGTGGGAGCACCATCACCATATGAACTGCAGTGAAGCCTGTCCACCATCTACAAGGCAGGAGTGTGATGAAATACTCTGTACTTCAGATGCGTGTAGCTCCAAAACAACACTTGAGAAAATGGACACTGCCCAGGACAAAGCAACCCACTTGATTGGTACCTCATCCACAACCTTAAATAATCACTTCCTGCAGCACTGGTGCACAGTGGCAGCTGTGTGCACCATCTTCAAAAAACACTGCAGCAACTCGCCAAGCCTCCTTCGGCTGCACATTCCTAACCCACGACCTTTACCACCTAGAAGGACAAGGGCAGCAAACATATGGGAACATCTGCAAGTTCCCCTCCAACTCACACACCATCCTGACTTGGAACTATAATCCTTCACTGTGGCTGGGTCAAAAACCTGCAACTCCCTTGTTAACAACACTGTGGGTGTATCCACACCACATGGACTGCAGCGGTCAAGAAGGTGGATCACCACCACATTCTCAAGGGCAATTAGAGATGGGCAAAAATACTGGCCTTGACAGTGACACTCACAACTTATGAATTAATTTTAAAAAATGAATCTCCCCAGAAATTTTAGTATAAAATCTCGGCTGATATTCCAGTGCAGCATTAAGGGAGTGCTTCATTGTTGTAAGCACTGTCTTTTGGATGAGACATTAAACTAAGGTCCCGTCTTCCGTCTCAGGTGAACATGAAAGATCCTATGACACTATTTTGAAGAAGAACAGGATGCCTGGCAAATAGTTTTCCCTCAAGCACCAGCACTAAAGAAACATAGGGGAGAATTTTAACCCCACAAAGCAGGTGGGTTTTGTTCGGAGAGGAGGTTAAAAAGTTAAAATTGTAGAACAGGATCCCGACCAGTGTCCAAACTACCCCCTTCCAGTTTTAACAGAGACAGGATAAGGTTTGAATGACTAAACTGTGTCCAGGCCTAATGACGCCAACAGGTGAACGAAGGTGAGAAGGGCTGAATCCATAGAGTAAGTGTCTTTACAGCACTGCTTATGGGCCAAGAGGAATTGGCATGCATTCTCCAGGCCCAACAAGCTAACCACTAAACCCCCAACACTGTAATGTGTCTGCTCCCCACCATCAGCAGACCCCAAACCAATCACCACCTCCACCCTGACCACCATTTGCCACTGCCATGCCCCATAATTACACCCTATCGACTCGAGCAACATCATCCCTGCCCAGTTAAATCAGCCCCACAGTCAGCCCCCACTGTCTCCTCATGATTGGATATAAGAGGAAATGTAGCAACATGGATAGAAAGTTGGTTGACAGACATCAAGACAGTATTTGACTGCTGTGTGGCAGCACTGTCTGGAGTCATACCTAGTGCAAAGGAGGATGACTGTGATTTTTGGAGCCAAATTGCCTCAGCCCCAGGACATGATGCAGAACATCCTCAGGACAGTGTCCTTGGATGATCAGGGGCGATAGGTAGGTTAACCAAAGCTTTTGGATGATGAGGGAGATAGAGAATAGGATGAAACAAAAGAAAGAGAACGAGATCAAATACAACAAGTTGAAAGGGGAGATGAAGAGAAAATAAGACTGGCAAAGAGAGAATATGGGAATAGAATGACAGTCAACATAAAAGGGAACCCAAAAATCTTCTACCGCATGCAAATAGTAAGCAAGTAGTAAGAGGCAAAGTGGGGCCTATTAGGTACAAAGAGGGTGAGATAGGCTTAGAGGAGTAAGGCAAGATTAGAACATTTAATGAGTACGGTCACGCTTGTGCCTGGAGAAATTATGAACTATATAATGAACTAATAAAACAAAGCCAAAAATGGACACTTTTCCTGAAAAACTAGATGGCGTCGAGAGGTCAGGTGACCTCACCCTGTACTGCCAATTGTTATGACCGAGGATAGAGGAATGCACTGTCTTTCGCTAGTTCCACTTCTCCATGGGTCACGACATATATTTAAATGTTTTACCCAGTTACCAATAAGGCCAAATATATACTTTATTCTAGTTTCAGAATTAAAATCTGCCAACCAGGTTTCTTTGATAAGCAATAAAATTCTTAATTTATTATAAAACAAGACTCACTCAATAAAGATGAAAAGCTTCTTAACATGCAGGTTGAAATATGAAAGTATAAATATATTCCCTTCTCAATAATACAACACACACACACACACACACACACACACAGGTTAAAGGAAAAATAAAGCAGCTTTCTCTGCAGAGATCAACTTTACAAAAACAAAAATACTTTGGCCAAATACGTGTTAATTCTTGAAGAAAAGGGATAAGCTATGTAATTTTCCAGATGGTTCTTTGGTTTGGCGTCCAGGTACACTGAGTCGGGTGTCACAAGACACGTGCGGTGGCCATTAGGATCTTTTCAGAAGTGGTTCGTTCAGGAAATGTCAAGAGGAAGTCTTGTAGAAGCCTCTCAGGAGAAATGCTGCATCAGTTTCTCTAATTCTCGTGCTGGAGTCTCAGGATAAGCTGGTCGCCTCTCTCTCTCAGCAGGCTTACACTCTAACTGACATTCAAACAGTTCCAAAAACGAAACCAACTCCTGGCCATCATAAATCTAGACATGTCTCTTCTCTGTAAACAACTATAATAGTCAGCAAGGCTCCTGCTGTTTATTTAGCTTAAGACACGTGACTTCCAGTAAGCGTTTGTTTTTAAACAGTCCCAAGTGTCCTTCCAATGACCTTTTTGAAGAAAATACAAGTCCAGCATCTCCTAAGGTATTTCCTCAGTCTTTTGAACACAAGTCCTCAAAAAATATTAACAATTAAAGCACGTTCATGACACAATACACGTGGAAACTACACGAACCCTGTGTCAATCTTCATGTCTGGGTCCAGCCTTGGAGAAGGCATTAAACTCTAAATAGCCCATTCTGTGTTAGTGGCTACCTTTCCTCAACAAATTGAATTAACAATGGCATGGCATGATGGACTGGATCTTCTTCTCCTGCCTCCAGGAGTGGCAGCAGGCAAAAAAGTGGTAGCCTGCACGAGCAGGCCATGTGCTGCCATGACACTGCGATCTTCCTCGCGGCGGCCCAGGCTAATAGGCTGGTCGGGCCACCCCCACCACCACCCCCCCACCCCCCCCGCCCCAATCACGTGGAGGGAGCAGGCTCTCCAATGACGGCAATGGCGTCAGCTGCCAGTGCGCAGGCACTAGCGCCATTTTTAAAGGGCAGCCAGCTCTGCCAATGTACTGCCAATAAATCTATCGCCCCTTCCCCTCTATACCAATTAAATTCAACATTTGCCCTTACCGCTCCCCAAAACACTTACCTTCAACACTTGACCTCCCCCCACAAACCACTGAAAGTGCAGAGGTCTCCCCTTCCCACTCTCCCCTATACCAGTGATTTGCATTAGAGCCCATTTCGCACTGCCCCCCTCCCACCCCACTGCACTAAATATCATAAGTTCTCCCCTTGCTCATCACGGTGGCACCTGCTTTCCCTGGACCAGAAAGTGAAGGCACGTGAGTGCCGGCTGCCACTCGGAAGATCGCAGCCTGAAGATAAGATCTCTGTTGATTTTATTTAAATGTATTCATTTCATTAATTTAAATATGTTGATCCGGGTGCTATCGCCCAGTGGTGGGAGAGCCGCCATAGAACCGCGCCACCGCTGAGAAGATCGGGCCTGGCACTCCCAACATCGGGCTTTGTGGTGGGCCGCTGCCGGAAAGATCTTCCAGCCCCCCTATGCCATGGAGCCCACGTGGGGATCTCAGTAAAATCTCAGCCAGTGTCTTCAAATTCAGACTCAAATCAATGGGTGTGAAAAAACTCCACTTTATCAAAATGGAATGAAGATGGGTGACACCCAGAGTTCATTGTCCAGCAATGGCACCACCATCAGATACCATTTATGAAGATAATGGTAAAGAGAAACCATGGTCACATGACAGAAACCAGGGGTCAGATATGGAGCTTATTAAAAGTATATGCTGTACAGCCAAAGAGTGATTCCATCTGGTCAAGAGGAAGAGGAAGAACACTGCCCAGAACACCATCTTTAAACTACAGTTAGGCAGTGACTGGAAGTGACGTTGAACTCCTCTCCCTGAGAAACTGTCCCAAGGTTTTTTACATTGAACTGTGACTGAGATACAACAAAATAAAGTCTACAGCAATGCATTCACCTTCCTGAAACTTTCCAAGTTTTATCTTCAGTGAACCAAGAAGAAGGAAAAACAGGCCTGTACTGTTTTTTTAAATCTTTACCTCTCCCCGCCGCCAATCCCACCAACCCCACCCCAAGGAGGAACGCCAGATTGATAGTGAACACTTTTAAAAACCATCAACCTAAATGTATGTTAACTTCTAATCTCGATCCTTTTTTGTGTGTCTGAGACTCTGTGTTCATCTGAGTGTGGGTGAAGTTGCAAATATTTTCAGGTATTGTATAATATACATTTATCTTTCTTTAAACCTACGAGAAAACCTGTCATTTATCTGTTTGTTGACCATTAAAACGCTCAGGGGTTAAAACACATTTCTAATAAAAAGCAGTCTCCAGTCAGTTGCAAAGTAGAAAAGGGAAACCGCCCCTGTCCTTTCCCACCTGTCTGCAACAGTCCTTTGTATCGGCATTTATTAAGGAAAAGGATGCTGACAAAATATCAGTTGAAGCAAAAATGGTAAAGGCAGTGCATGGGGTGAAAATTGACAGGCAGGATATACTGGAAAGGCTGGCTGTGCTTACAGTGGATATGTAGATTAGCCTGGTCCAGATGGCTAGAATCCCAGATTGCAAAATGAAATTGGGGTGGAGATAGCGGAAGGGCTTGCCATAATCTTCCAATCTTCCCTAGATCTGGGGCGTTTCCAAAGGATTCAAGTGTGGCAAATGTGACAACCTCATTCAAGAAAGGGTGTAAGGACATTCCAAGTAACTATCAGCTGGCCAGTTTAATATCAGTGGTGGGTAGGTTTTAGAAGCAATAATCAGGGGGAAAAAAATCAACAAGCACTTGGAGAGGTTGAACTAATTAAGGAGAGATGGCACAGATTTTGAAAAGGCAAGTCATGCTTGACTAATTTAATTGAATTTTGTGATGAAGTAACAGAGAAGTTTGATGAAGGGAATGCAATGGATGTTTTCTATATGGATTTTGACAAAGTACCAAATGAAAGGCTGGTTAACAAAATTGAGGTTCATGAATTGGAGGGTCAGTGTCAGCTTGGATAAAAAATTGGCTGAAGGACAGAAAACAGCTTGTGTTGGTAAATGGTTCTTGTTCAGTCTGGACGATAGCAGACAGTGGTGTTCCCCAAGGTTCAGTGCTAGTGCCACTGCTTTTTTTTTTTAATGTTGGAATAAAGAATACATTTCAAAGCTTGCTGATGATACCAAACTTGGAGGAGTGGCAGACAGTGAAGATGATACCAGTTGACTATAACAGGACATAGATAGGCTAGCAGAATGGGCAGACAGTGGCAGATGGAATTTAATACAGAGAATTGCAAGGAGATGCATTTTGGCAGAAGGGATGGGGAGAGACAATATAAACTTAATGGTGCAGTTATAAAGATTGTACAGGGACAGCAGGACCTGGGGGTGCATGTGCATAGATCTTTAAAGGTGGCAAAACATACTTAGAAAGTAATTCGCAAAGCATATGCAATCTTAGGCTTCATAAATAGAGGTATTGAGTACAAAAGCAGGGAAGTTATGTTGAACCTTTAAAAAGCTCTGGTTAGGCCATAGTTAGAGTACTACATCTAGTTCTGGTCACCACACTTTAGGAAGGATGTGAGGGTCCTTGATAGCATGCAGAGGAGATTTACCAAATGGTTCCAGGTTTGGGGGGATTTTTGCTGCAAGGTTAGGTTGGAGAAGCTGGGTTTGTTCTCCTTGGAGCAAAGGAGATTGCGGGGAGATTTATTAGAGGTGTACAAGATTGTGACAGATTTGGAAAACATAGACTAAGAAATACTGTTCCCATCAGTTGATGGTACAAGGACCAGGGGACACGGAATTAGGTCTTGGGAAAGAGATGAAGGGGGATGTGAGGAAGAACTTTTTTACACTGCGAGTGATAATGACCTGGAACCCCTTGCCTACGAGGGTGGTGGAAGCGAAGACAATCAATAATTTCAAAAGGAAATTGGATGGACACTTGAAGGAAATAAACTTGCATGGCTGCGGGGATACAGCAGGGAAATGGGACTTATTGGATTGCTCTATGGAAAGCCGGCATAGGCTCAATGGGCCAAATGGCCTCCTTGACTCCATAATCAACCATCTTCAGCTGCTTCCTCAATGACTTTCCCTCAATCATAAGAGCAGAGGTGGGGATGTTTTCTGATATTTGCACAGTATTCATTGCCATTTGCAATTCTTCAGATACGAAAACAATCCATACCTGCATGCAGCAAGACCTGAACAACATTCAGGCAAGGCTTGGTAAGAGGCAAGTAACATTCACACCACACAAGTGCCAAGCAATGACAATTTCCAATACAGAAAATCTAAATACCTCCCCTTGGCATTTAATAACATTACATCACAAATCCCCCACCAACCATATCATGTGATGGGGGGGGGGGGTGGGTGGTGGGGTGGTGGGTGGTGGTCACCATTGCCTAGAAAGTAGCTGGATAAGCCATACAAGTACTGTGGCTACAGGCGCAGGTCAGTGGCTGTGAATTCCGCAGCGAATGACTCACCTCCAGACTCCCCAAAGTCTTTCCCCTGCCTACAAGTCACAAGTCAAGAGTGTGATGAAATACTCTAAGTCAGTCTGGAAGGCAGAGCAAATATAGACCTGTTAAGGCACAAGCGAATAGTGCAAGGCTGGATTGCATCTATTTTAAAGGAAGGAGTCTTACAAGTAAGGCAGATGAATTGAGGACGTTGACAAACACATGGGAATATGTTATTATTGCTGTCATAGAGACATGGTTGAGGGAAGGGCAGGACTGGCAGCTCAATATTCCAGGGTATAGAATCTTCAGGCATGACAGGGGAGGGTGTAAAAGAGGAGGTGGTATTGCACTGTTGATCATGTAGTCAATTACTGCAGTAAGGAGGGATGATATCTTCGAAGGTTCCTCAAATGAGGCCATATGGGTAGAACTTAAAAACAAAAAGGGAGCACTCACTCTGCTGGGAGTATACTACAGGCTTCCAAACAGTCAGGGAGAGATAAAGGAGAAGATCTGTTAGCAAATCTCAGAGAGGTGTAAAAATAAAAGGTAAGAATAGTAGGGAATTTCAACTTCCCTCAATATTAACTGGGATAGTCTTAGTGCAAAAGACTTAAATGGGGTGTAATTCTTAAAGTGCATCCAGGGGAGCTTTTTGATCCAGCATGGAGAAAGTCCTACAAGAGAAGGGGCGGTACTGGACCGAAACTTAGGGAATGAAGCCATACAAATGGTGGAAGTGCCAGTGGGGGAGCATTTCGGGGATAGTGACCATAACTCTAAGATTTAAGGTAGCTCTGAAAAAGGACAAAGATGGACCAGAAATAAAGGTACTCATAGAAACATAGAAAATAGAAGCAGGAGTAGACCATTCGGCCCTTCGAGCCTGCTCTGCCATTCAATATGATCATGGCTGATCATCCAACTCAGTAACCTGTTCCCGCTTTTGCCCCATATCCTTTGATCCCTTTAAACCCAAGAGCTATATTTAACTCCTTCTTGAAAACATACAATGTTTTGGCCTCAACTGCTTTCTGTGGTAGCGAATTCCACAGGTTCACCACTCTCGGGTGAAGAAATTTCTCCTCATCTCAGTCCTGAATGGTTTACCCCGTATCCTTAGACTATGACCCCTGGTTCTGGACTCCCCCACCATCAGGAACATCCTTCCTGCATCGACCCTGTCAAGTCCTGTTAGAATTTTATAGGTTTCTATGAGATCCCCCCTCACTCTTCTGAACTCCAGCAAATATAATCCTAACCGACTCAATCTCTCCTCATGTGTAAGTCCTGCCATCCCGGGAATCAGTCTGGTAAACCTTTGCTGCACTCCCTCCATAGCAAGAACATCCTTCCTCAGGTAAGGAGACCAAAACTGCACACAATATTCCAGGTGTGGCCTCACCAAGGCCCTGTATAATTGCAGCAAGGCATCCCTGATCCTGCACTCGAATCCTCTCGCTATGAAGGCCAACATACCATTTGCCTTTTTTACCGCCTGTTGCACCTGCATGCTTACCTTCAGCGGCTGGTGTAAGAGAACACCCAGGTCTCACTGCATATTCCCCTCTCTCAGTTTATAGCCGTTCAGATAATAATCTGCCTTTCTGTTTTTGCTACCAAAGTAGATAACCTCATATTTATGCACATTGTACTGCATCTGCCATGCATTTACCCATTCACTCAACTTGTCCAAATCACCCTGAAGCCTCTCTGCATCCTCCTCACAACTCACCCTCCCACCTAGTTTTGTGTCATTGGCAAAATGAGATATTACATTTAGCTCCCTCATCTAAATCATTAATATATATTGTGAATAGCTGGGGTCCTAGCACCGATCCCTGTGGTACCCCACTCGTCACTGCCTGCCATTCAGAAAAAGACCCGTTTATCCCTACTCTGTTTCCTGGCTGCCAAACACTTTTCTATCCATCGCAATACACTACCCCCAATCCCATGCACTTTAATTTTACACACTAATCTCTTATGTGGAACTTTGTCGAAAGCCTTCTGAAAGTCCAAATAAACCACATGCACTGACTCCCCCTCATCAACTCTACTCGTTACATCCTCGAAGAATTCTAGTAGATTTGTCAAACATGAATACCCTTTCGTAAATCCATGCTGACTCTGTCCGATTCTACCATATTCTATAAATTCTACCAGATTCGCTAAAATCTTTGATAATGGACTCTAGGATTTTCCCCACTACTGATGTCAGTCTGACTGGTCTATAATTCCCTGATTTCTCTCTACCTCCCTTTTTAAATAGTGGGGTTACATTAGCTACCTTCCAATCTGTAGGAACTGTTCCAGAGTCTATAGAATCTTGGAAGATGACCACCAATGCATCCACTATTTCTAGGGCCACTTCATTAAGTACTCTGGGATGCAGACCATCAGGCCCTGGGGATTTATCGACTTTCAATCCCATCAATTTCCCCAACACCATTTCTCTACTAATACTGATTTCCTTCAGTTCCTCTCTCTCACTAAACCCTGTGTTCCCCAACATTTCTGGTATGATATTTGTGTCCTCCTTTGTGAAGACAGAACCAAAGTATGCGTTTAGTTGTTCCCCACAATAAATTCCCCTGTTTGTGACTGTAAGGGACCTACATTTGTCTTCACTAATCTTTTTCTCTTCACATACCTATAGAAACTTTTACTGTCTGTTTTTATGTTCCCCGCAAGCTTGCTCTGTACTCTATTTTCCCCTTCTTAATCAATCCCTTGGTCCTCCTTTGCTGAATTCTAAACTGCTCCTAATCCTCAGGTCTGTTGTTTTTTCTGGTGAATTTATATGCCTGCTCCTTGGATCTAATGCTATCTCTAATTTCCCTTGTAAGCCATGGTTTGGCTACCTTTCCCATTTTACTTTTGCACCAGACAGGAATAAACAATTGTTGCAGTTCATCCATGCGCTCTTTGAATGTTTGCTGTTGCCTTTCCACCGTCATCCCTTTAAGTAAAATTTCCCAATCCATCATAGCCGACTCGTGCCTCATACCTTCATAGTTTCCTTTACTAAGATTCAGGACCCTAGTCTCAGAATCAACTATGTCACTCTCCATCTTGAAGAAGAATTCTATCATATTATGGTCGCTCATCCCCAAGGGGTCTCGCACAATTAGATTGTCAATTATTCCTCTCTCATTACTCAATACGCAGTCTACGATGGCCTGTTCTCTAGTTGGTTCCTCAACGTATTGGTCCAGAAAACCATCCCGTATACACTCCAAGAATTCCTCCTCTATGGTAATATGACTAATTTGATTTGCCCAATCTATATGCAGATTAATTTCACCCATAATTACAAATGTTCCTTTATCGCATGCGTCTAATTTTCTGTTTAATGCCATTCCCAACATCACCACTACAGTTTGGGGGTCTATATACAACCCCCTCATAATGTTTTTTGCCCCTTAGTGTTTCTCAGCTCTATCCATAGAGATTCCACATCGTCAGAGATAATATCTTTCCTCATCATTACGTTAATTTCCTTTTTAACCAGCAATGCAACTCCGCTGCCTCTTGCTATTTTTCTTACCTTCCTAAATACTGAATACCCCTGGATGTTCATTCCCCATCTCTGGTCGTCTTGCAGCCATGTCTCCATAATCCCAATGATATCATACCCGTTTACATCTATTTGAGCGATTAATTCATCCACTTTATTGCGAATGCTCTGCACGCTAAGGCACAAAGCCTTAAGGCTTGTCTTTTTAACATTACTTGTCCCCTTCCTGCTATTTTTCACTGTGGCCCTGTTTGATTCTGGCCCTTGATTTCTCTAACTATTACTTTTCTTATTCCCCTTACTGTCTTTTGTTCTTGCCTTTGATTCCCTCTCCTCTGACTGCTTGCAAAGGTTCCCAACCCCCAACTCAATTGGGGGAAGACCGATTTCAATATGATAAAACAGGATCTGGCCAAAGTGGACTGGGAGCAGATACTTGTAGGAAAGTCTTCATCAGACCACTGGGAGTCATTCAAAAAGGAAATAGTGAGAGTTCAGGGCCAACATGTTCCCGTAAAGTTGAAGGGTAGGACCAACAAGTCCAGGAAAGCCTGGATATCAAGGGAGATAAAGGATTGGATAAGGAAAAAAAAAGAAGGCTTATGGCAGATTCAGAGTGCTGAAAACAGCAGAGGCACCAGAGGAGTATAGAAAGTGTAGGGAGGGTACTTAAAAAAGTAATTAGGAGAACGAAGAGGGGGCATGAAAAAACACTGGCGGGCAAGATAAAGGAAAATCCCAAGGCATTTTATAAGTATATTAAGGGCAAGAGGATAACCAGGGAAAGAGTACGGCCCATTAAGGACCAAAGTGGCAATCTGTGTGTGGAGCTGGAGGGGGGAGGTGAGGTTTTAAATGATTACTTTTCATCTGTGTTCACTATGAAGAAGGACGATGTAGGTGTAGAGATGAGGGAGGGGGATTGTGAAATACTTGAACAAATTAGCATTGAAAGGGAGGAGGTATTAGTGGTTTTAGCGGGATTAAAAGTGCATAAATCCCCAGGCCGTATGAGATGTATCCCAGGCTGTTATGTGAGGCAAGGGGGGAGACAGCAGGGACTCTATTTTCACAAATTTTCAAATCCTCTCTGGCCACAGGAGAAGTGCCAGAGGACTGGAGTACAGCGAATGTGGTACCATTATTCAAGAAGGGTAGCAGGGATAAACCAGGTAATTACAGGCCTGTGAGTCCAACATCAGTGGCAGGGAAACTATTGGAAAAAATTCTGAAGAACAGGACTAATCTCCACTTGGATAGGTAGGGATTAATCAAGGATAGTCAGCATGGCTTTGTCAGGATGAGATCATGTCTAATCAATCTAATTGAATTTTTCGAGGAGGTGACTAGATGTGTAGATGAAGGTAAAGCAGTTGAGGTAGTCTACATGGACTTCAGTAAGGCTTTTGATAAGGTCCTGCATGGGAGATTGGTTAAGAAGGTAAGAGCCCATGGCATCCAGGGCAATTTGGCAAATTGGATCCAAAATTGGCTTAGTGGCAGGAGGCAGAGGGTGATAGTCGAGGGTTGTTTTTGCGATTGGAAGCCTGTGACCAGCAGTATACCACAGGGGTCGGTGCTGGGACCCTTGCTGTTTGTCATGTACATTAATGATTTAGACGAGAATATCAGAGGTATGATCAGTTAGTTCGCAGATGACACGAAAATTGGTGGTGTCGTAAATAGTGAGGAGGAAAGCCTTAGATTACAGGAAGATATAGATGAGCTGGTAAGATGGGCCGAGCAGCGGCAAATGGAATTTAATCCTGAGAAGTGTGAGGTGATGCATTTTGGGAGGACTAACAAGTCAAGGGAATATACAATGGATGGTAGGGCCATAGGAAGTACTGAAGGTCAGAGGGACCTTGGTGTACTTGTCCATAGATGACTGAAGGCAGCAGCACAGGTAGATAAGGTAATTAGGAAGGCATATGGGATACTTACCTTTATTAGCCGAAGCATAGAATATAAGAGCAGGGAGGTTATGATGGAGCTGTATAAAATGCTGGTTAGGCCACAGCTGGAGTACTGTGTACAGTTCTGGTCACCACACTATAGGAAGGATGTGATTGCACTGGAGAGGGGTGCCTGAAGGGGTGTTAGAGGCAGGAACCCTCACAACATTTAAGAAGTTTAGGGTGGCACAGTGGCGCAGTGGTTAGCACCACAACCTCACAGCTCCAGCGACCTGGGTTCAGTTCTGGGTACTGCCTGTGCGGAGTTTGCAAGTTCTCCCTGTGACTGCGTGGGTTTCCGCCGGGTGCTCTGGTTTCCTTCATTGGCCATTATAAATTGCCCCTGCTGTAGGTAGGCGGTAGGAGAATTGTGCGGATGTGGTAGGGAATATGGGATTAATGTAGGATTAGTATAAATGGGTGGTTAATGGTTGGCACAGGCTCGGTGGGCCGAAGGGCCATTTTCAGTGGTGTATCTCTCTGAATCTCTAAGTATTTAGGTGAGCACTTGAAATGCCATAGCATACAAGGCTACAGGCCATGTGCTGGAAAATGGTATTAGAATAGATAGGCTTGATGGCCAGTATGGACACAGTGGGCCGAAGGGCCTGTTTCTGTGCTGTATAACTCTATGATGCTACTCCAAGGATAATGATATGGAGGGAGGGATGGTGACCAGGCAGACAATGATGAAGGCAGTGAGGGATCACAGGCAAGGTGTCATGAGATCTGTGCAATGCAGGCTTGTGACTCACTAATAATGTTTCTCAAGAATCTACCTTACATACCCATGCAAGCAAAAACGTTCTAACCTCTATAGCCCTGCTGGCTTTTCTTTGAATGCTCTTACCATCTCACTGGACCTGCCATCACATTAGGCCACAGCATGGATAATGCACTGACCTAATGCAGTGTGGTCCTTCCCATCACATACTTTGCAAGAGCAATTACGCTGTTAATGGCCCAGTAGTGAATAAATTAGTAAAAGATTCTTTTTTGTGGTGTACCAGGTTACACTCCAGAAAGCTTGTTGTTGAAGGATTATGCTGGAGCCAATCTTTACTCAGTCTTGCATTTATTTTGCAAAGTAAAAAGATTACAAACATGCAGCTTCTCAGTCAAACCTTCACCTAGTTTCAGTAAGTGTCTCCTTATGTATACTCAAGTAAGATCCTAATTAACACCCTCCACTTGAATATGATTAAACACAATTAACAGATTAACAGATTCTCTTTTTCGTCAGATAAAACTTAAAAGTTTTACATGCACAAACATTTCCAAACAAATCAAAATAAATTCCATATTCTGTACAAAGCATTACATTGCGAGACGTCCTTCCTCTGGGACTCCTACAATTTCTTTGTACAGCATTTCTTTTCATGAAACAATCAGATAGTTGATGACTTGCATGTACCCATTTAATTTTGGAGATTTCCTTACCCTCCAGCATTTGTTTCAATCCAGCAACGTCAATCCATAACCTTTCTCACTCACACTTTTTGTAGAGTGTATCCCATCAGAAACAATTGATTCAATGATTCTTATATTCAGTCTGCCCCTTGTACAGAATCTCACCTAAAATGTTTGACAAATAAAGCCCCATATCCACTGCCTCCACAAGAGACAGTGTTTCCACAGCTGAAGTATTTTTCACAAAAGTTTTTTTATTTTCTTAGCTTCCCAAGCGAGAGGACATTTCCCATTTTCACCAAGCAACAATATTGTGAAACCAGCTGCACTCAAATATCCATCAGCAAGATTATCATGTGAAGCATTGCGATAAATGATTAGCTTCATATTCTTTGAGTCACCAGAGGATGGAAACTTAAGTACACATTTCTCCAGATTTAACTTTTTTAATGTTTTATTTGCCTTAAAACATTCCCAACTTTTGGGTGTTTCATCGTAATACATAACACATCAAAACTAGCATCAGGTCTAGTCTGAGAGCACAACTAGTTTAATTGACCAATCAAGCTTCACAATTGCTCAGTCTCTTCTTTAGATATATCATCATCTTTCTGTGATATCCTAACACGATTAACCGGATGGGGGTACCATTCTCTAAATTTGATTGTTGATTTAAAGTTCTTCCAGACCTACTCTGCTCATGATATAAACCAATATATTTAAAAGCCCCGCAATCCTGACTTCTAATCCTAAATTCTACTTTAATCTTATTAATAACACATTTCTCAAAATCCGCAGTATCACCCCATAAGAAATCATCAACATGCATCATGGAGATGCCTGAAAGTTTCCCTTTCTGATACCGATAAAATTGTGGGATCTGCTTTTATTTGAACACAATCAATTTTCAGCAAAATAGATCTCACCAAGAAATACCACACCCTGGAAGCATCATTAAGACAATGGATGCATTTGTTTACTTTCCATAGTTTTCCTTCCACATCTGCTGCCTTTTTCGGCAGTTTCAGAAATACTTTCTGAAATTTATCACCCTGCAGAAACGCAGCTTTTCCGTCGATTGATCTACACTCCCATGAATGTGTGGCCAAAAGAGCTAAAAGGGTTTTTAAGATTACTTTTCCAGCTGTGGGGCAGTCCACTTTAATAACTGTATCACCCAGTCACTCTTCAAAACCCTGAGAAACTAGCCTCACTTTATCCTTATCAGTCCCATCTGCAAGGACTTTTTCAGTACAAGTCCATCTGTGTGACAAGGCTGGCTGTCCCTTATCTGGCACTTCAGAATAAACTCCAAACTCTCTCCAACTCTAACTCCTTTTGTTTTGCCTCTCTTATTAGTTTATCCTCAAGTTTATTGGCAGCCACCAAAATGTTACAGTCATAAGGACTTCTAGTTCTAGTGAGAGACTGTTCTTCAGTCTTCATTTCATTGTATAATCTATTCAAGCTCTGGCCTCTTCTAGCACTTTGAGCTCTTTTGGGACTACAGCTGTAATATCTCCCTCTCACACTACTGGAGGCTTTTTCTCTGATATGTGATCGTTTCCTGACGCAAGAGTCACTTCCAGACCCACTATTGGAACTTGCACTGTGCTTTCTTACTCTCCACTCTATCAGCTCATTCTGCCAGTCCAGGGACCTCGCTTCTTAGCCATCATCCTGAACATTCAACCAATATTTAAATTTACCAGTAGCTTTTCCAGCACGTCCCACAATTGTTGCATCCTTCCTTTCACTAGACCCCTCTGGAATATACGTCACCCAAGTACCTTCTCAGGGCAATTGGCCTTTGGTTGGGATAGCTCTGTGCTGTGTGTCATGATTGCCCACATACCACAATCCAACACTTGATCTACCATATTCTGTTCCTCAGGACCTTCATCACAAAACACATGAGTATTTGAAGTACAAGGTGCCTCGTTTCCTTCTATCTGCTGATCAGATTCTGAGATTTTGTAATCAATCACAATTAATAGTGAGGAATGAACCTTAACAGTTTGATTTCCATGTTTGATGACTACTGTCTTACCATCACGGCCAATTACCTTACCATGGCCTTTCCATTCCCGATGACCTTCTCTGTTATAATACATCAAATCTCCTGAATTAAATTCTGTCTGAGATGGCCTTATATGCCTCAGAGCTCTCCAAATTTTCTCAAGACCTCAGCCTTGATGAAAGCCCATCTCCCTGCATGTAAAGCATTCAAATGTGCAGAAAAAGATTAAACTAATTGTTGTACCTTTTAGAGCAGGAGGACTGCTGCACAGCACAGAAGGAAATTTGGCATTTCACTCATAGACCAATTGATAGGGACTACACCCTCCAACCATCTGAAGGGAATTCTTTGCATGAACCGTCCATGCCAGGGCGACTGTAAACTTGCAGTTTGGTTTGTCTGCTAAGATTTTATGCAGCATTCCATCAATCACCGTGTGCTTCCTTTCAGAGCCCATTGCTGAAAGGACTTTCAGCTGTGGTATTCGTGACCATAATATTCATGTTTTCACACATGTCTCGGAACTTGCCATTGGAAAGTTCCCCTCCATTATCAGTCAGAAACTTTATTGGTGCCCCAAGTCCAGTCCCTATCAATTTCTCCATGATTTTATCTGGAATCACCCTGTGATGGAAATCACACATGCCAAATGGAAAAATATTAATTTCATTGTATGAAACTCTATTTGAGAACTTTCTGGACATCATTAATAACTTTTAAAAAGCAGAACTTGAACAGCTAAAAATGGCTACGCACATTTGCATTTGAAAAGACAAAGGTTGGCTGAGAGACAGAAGTAAATTCCCTAGTCTAGCTGGAACAATGGGGGGGGGGGTGTGCCTCCTGATTCAATTAGTGAGATTGGTTTTGTCAATAGTGGTGATCAAAAGACGTCGACACCCTTTGACTTTGAAAGAGCCAAACCCCCTCCCCCTACCACCACCAAGTATGTCAAACAGCTTTGAATCTCAAAGATCCTTCCAGAAGTTGCTGTTTCAAACAAATAGATGGCCACATGACATACCTGCTGGCGTAACACTGAGGTTTTTGAATTGTGCCTCAGAGTGAACAAGAGACTGGAATTGAACTTCAAAGGAAGCATTTCTCTCTATGTGTCTCTTTCTCCAGCAAAGTCCCAGGGAAACCACAGTGGCAGCTACTACAACTTAAGACTACAGTACTTTACAGATGACCAAAAAAGACAGATAAATCCTCTCTTTGGCCTTCAGGAACCATAGAAGCAAGCCTGAAATTGTGCACGTGGTCCCAGGGAGACTCCAAGACTTTAACTTCAATTAAGGACATTACAACCCAGTATTAGCGTTCCATTTCTTACAAACTTTACTTCAACCTCCCAACTCTTTCTTCCCCTCTGTATCTATTTGTGTGTGGGTATGTGCCTCTCGTATGCATGTGCACGTGGATGTGTTGCGTATTTTAGTGATTGTAACCGGTTTAGAATGATAGGTTAATAAACTTACATCGTTCTTGTTTAAACTCAAGAAAAAACTGTCTGATTGGTTCATTTGTAATTATATTCGAAGAACAGTGAGCAAGGGCTCACTGAGGTGGTAAGCTAAAATCACTGTGTTTCAAAATATTAACTCTGTTACGACCAAACCAGAGAAGGGGCGAGAAGGGAGCCTGAGACCCCTTGCTCACCTGGTTGTAACAACCCTTTTTATCCTTGCTATGTATTATTTCACAGACTAAATCTGGTTGCCAGGCCTGTAAAATACAGAATTAAAATATTTCTGTCTTTGCTCTATATCTTTAAATCTATGGAAACTACTTCGTTAAAGACACGTGCAATGGAAGACTTACAATAGGATGTGACACTGTCCCCCAATACTTTTACAGATTTCACACTTTTCACTAATCTCTTCTATTATGTTTGTATAACTCTTTGCCAATCACAACTGTATCCTTTGACAAGAAGGGTGAGCAAATTGGCTGTGTAACTTTAAGGTAATTTGCTTTTTATCTCTGATTATCACCTGATACCATGAATACTTCACTAACACTCTGACTAGAAACATCAGGTTTTATTAAGGGGGTACAATAATGCCCTGACTGGGTAAACTGCAAACCTCCTGACTTTCCAAAAACAATTGCTTCATCATGCTCCATATCAAGTTTCATTTGCACCTTTTTCATAGAAGGCTTACTCATCATCATGGCATCTGTCCATCTTGGGAGACGATGGAATGTGCCCTGGTTCTTCTGGGTTGAATGTATTTTGTTGTTGCTGTAGAGGCCAACTTGTGAGTGACAATCCCTTCTGCAGCTAGCACAGATGAACAACATTAGCCTGAGGTCGGCTGATGTTTTTTTCCTTCCATCAGGCTCTCTTTTCCATCATCTGGCCGTTTCCTTTGTCCTCTGCTTTTTGCACAACCTTCCTAACTGCTTGTCTCAACAGTAGAGGTATCTCACTAGAGATTACATCAGTATTGATAAAGTGGCTTACTCCATTTCTTTTCGTGGAATTATAACTCTCTTTAGTGACTTCAATGTATTGTCAGCAACTAACCTAAAGCAAGCAGTACTTTTATAGTCCTTAACCTGGTGTCAATCCTCACTACCGAGTGAATCAGATAACATTTTAACCAATCTGTTCCATGTACTGTTGATGTACATGCCCTATCTAATACAGCACAGCTGAATGAATTCATAACTAACACATCCATCACAGGACTAAAACTCCATGTGGCCAGTACAATTCATTCCGATTCATTATTATCTTCCTCTTCTGCCTCAGAATCCTTTGTGTCATGTGTCATTTCTAGGACCCCTGCCTCTCCGCTTTGGGTGGTTCATTGCATAATGATACCTGCAGCCACACCTAAAGCACCCATCAACTGTTCCTTGGGTATTCCTGCAAATCATGCACCAGTTATTGCTGTTCCAATTCTGTCTTCTGCTGCACTAGCCAGACCTGCAAAAGGTGCTTTCATCCTCATTCCTCCAGTCTTTAACTTTTCCATTGTACTGGTGCCTGCGTCCAGTATCTGGACCATTTCGAAATCCAGTAATCATTGAGTCCTCCGTTTTTTGTGTCACTGCGGCAGGTCCTTTTTGTTCCACCAAGGCTGCAGGAAATGACTTTCCCCAGAAATGTTTTTATTAAATGCAGCAGACATCTAATCCAACAAGGAGTCTTTTTTTTCTGAGAAACAAACCCCCAGTTAGAACAAAGAGCCTGTCCTATATGTGACACCCTAGCACAATCTAGCAATTTAAATGCTAGCACTGAACCAGGGATCTCCAAATTGAATTTCCTGAATCATCTATATAGTCTGTCAAAGTCCATGATATATTCCTCATTGAATAACCACAGGTTTTCCAAAATCTATCAGAATCTGACCATGTCTCATAGGCATTTAGTAGATCATTTTTCTTGTAGATCTCACACAAGAATTTTAACAGAAGTGTAGGAAGTGGCAATGCCCAGGCCGTACCTTGTTTCCTCTTTGGTAGAGACGTAAACTGTGTGCACATATCCACTTCATTCTTCCACTGGTCATTTGGTTCAGACTCCGAGAACATCGGAGGGTAATCATACCCTGACAATTTACAATTGCTTTCTGCCATTTTCCACAATAGTCACTGGGATTTTAGTTTTCTATGTGAAATTTATTTTTTGTAGTTTCCAACCTTCGCCTTTAAGCAACCATCCTTTGCTACCCTGTTATAGTCCAGAAATAGTTGAAGGATTATGCTGGAACCATACTCCATCTTGCATTTATTTACAAAATACAAAGATTACAAATATGCAGCTCCTCACTCAAACCTTCATGATGACACCTCTGCATCAAGAAGCAGTGGAAACAGAGGCAGCTCCTGCAGCTGTATCTCCTTATATATACTCACGTAAGACCCTAATTAACACTCTCACCTGCATATGATTAAACACAATTAACAGAGCATATCAGATTTCATTAAAGGCAAATAAACAGCAAGGTGATATTGAACTATCTACACAACCCGGTAAAACCCAAGTTCAGCTCGGTGGACCTTTTCACACACTTGCAGGTGTTCCTACGTGGTGCTCCCCCTGCACCGTCAGCTGAGGTGAAAGCAGGCTGCTGACCTTTCTTCTCCCTGGCTTTCAATGACTGTGGCAGTCATCCTCTGGTTGCCTGAGGCCTGGTAGGGGGGTGGGGGGCTGGGGTATTGGGAGCTTCTTTCACAGCTGCAGGAGCTGCCTCTGTTTTCACGGCATCTTGAGACACTGTTGTCACCATCTAAAGGGACGAGGACCTGCCATCCAGGACGAAAGTGCCCAGGTGCTTCAAGCAACCACTGCTCTACCCTTTCAAGCACATTGGCCTCTCCCTGCCTACCTGAAGTGTTCAAGGACCTGGCGATGACTCCTGGAGCGTCGCCCCTCTGTTCCCCAACCATTATTCCACAGAGTTCATGAAAGAAGTGATGGTATGCAAGTCGTGTGCATCTCTGGCATCCCCTGGGTGTTTTTGTGGATGTATCTCTCCATGAGGGTCATGAATCTGACAATTGAGGATGCCATGTCTGCACACACCAGAGACATGGCTGCACTCATGGCCTGAATGGACTCCTCCATTGTTCAAACAAGGGTGCGCAGAGCCTCTGGAAGCTCTGCCAGATGTTCACGCACCTCACACTGCAAGTCCAGCATCTGTCGCCTTGCTGTTGACAGCAGCGGCATTTCATCAGCCTAAAGCTCAGCAGCGCCATGCTCTTCCACAGTCCTCCAAGTGTGAGGGACCTTAGCTGTCACTGGCTCCATCAGTTGCTCGAGCGTGTCTATACTGTACTCACCAGATTGTGACCCTTTTGCTATACAAGCGCAACTGCCCACCAACATGAGAGTACCTGTGCTGGTGGAGGATGTGGAGAAATAATGTGCTGCTGCATCCTCTGAGCTCTCCTCCTCCTTCTCAGAGGTAGAAGGCTGGCCCACAGGCTCTGCGGCTGCCTGTTCTTGAACATGACCTGTGAGAGAGAGAAGAGTGATGAGAGGGCACTGCACATTCCAACACATACTTCCGACTACTCATCATCTGGAACTCCATGTGACCAGTTGGTATGCTTTTTGCTCATCAGAGGGTCTATTGCCCCCATCCATTTGGCCACTCACTCTCTGCGGGCTCCACACCCATCTCACCATCTGCGACAGCCTGCCTGCTTCCATGCCTCCCAGCTCCAATGCCTCTATTTCAATTGGCATGAGGACTCCAGTTCTTTCTCTCTCTTGTGCATTGTGAGCTCTCTTCTCCCACAAGTATATAAATTACCATTATCACTCACCCATCATAGACGCGTACTACACCGATGTTGGTGGCAGCCTAACTGTCCATTACAGGGATGCCTCACACATGAGGCCATTCAGTACTGGGAGCACAGGGGTTAACTCTGACTGGTGTGCTCCACATGCATGCAGCAGGCAATGCTGCTGACTGGATGGGCACTCTCTTCTCCAAATTCATATTCATCTTTTGTCACCTTTAAGGCTGCGAGGGTAATATTATGCACTGCGCTCATCTTTGCCAGAATGTATAGGATAATTTATCCTCTTTCTACATTGCAGCCTCATCCATGGGACCACCCCATGGCTGCTCATCTCCTCCGCTATCTCCATCCATGCCCTCCTCCCTTCCCAAGGAAAAAGAGCTTCCTTCCAAGCCCGTGCCACCTGGAGGAGCACCTCTAGGGAGGCATCAGAAAACCTGGATGGCACCTTTGTTCTGCTTTCTGCCATTTCCTGATCTTTCCAGTTGTAGGTCTCCCTCTCAGTTTCCTCTGGAGCTCCTGCCTTTAAAACCACTGCTGGCAGTCTTTTAAAGATGGTGCCAGCCTAGCCTCACCCGTACTTCCCCATGCCCACGCCACCTAACTGGCCAACTCCCATGCCTGCCAGCCATTAATTGGACAGCCCGACAATATCGCAGTTCAATTTCGTCTCCTCACCTGCTCGGCCACGCTATCTGCTTTACTTCCCAATGTAGGCACGTCGTAGCTGCCGGTAAAATCCCGGCCCTATTGTTCTAAATTTAGTAGATATATTCTTAGTTCTTAGTATAATACTAAGAATACATATTCTTACATTTCCACCTCCAGTACAGAATTCTGTACAGAGTTTAGCAGCCTTAACTAACTTGCTCAAAATGTGCATTGTTTGAGTAACTCCTATTTTGCTTATTTCATATTAAAGTATAATTACAGGTGAGTTGTAATTGAGTTTGTTGTTGATTATGAGGTATTCATCTCCCTTCTCTCATCAACCACACCTATATCGTCCTTATTTTCCAGCATTCTATATAAAGCATCCATTTCTTTTTAAAACAATTGACTGAAATATTTCAGTGTCAGAAATATCACTGTCAAACGGGCTATCTTGGGGGCTTGGATATAGTTCTGTCTCAAAGATTTTGTACACCTGGTTTAATGTGCCACACTGTTAATCAAGGCTGACAATGACTCGTTTTGTTTCATTTTCTGGGGAGATGTGCTAATAAATTCCTCCTCATCCCCTCCGGGAATAGAAAGCTCCCATCAAATCAACATTGGTTTTGAGATTCACCAAACAGTGGAAACAGGTCAGCTCCCAGAAGAAGCTGCTCAGACTTCCATAACGTCCATTAAGTGCAGACAGAATTGGGAGGCGGCAGGGCCAAAGGGACTGAAACAATTGCATTCTCCAGTCTACCATGGGATTTGGAAATGTTTTCAACAAATTGCCTTTGAGATTCGCACTGTGTAATGTGGTAGTGTTGAACTATTTATAGTTTATGTTCTTCCAGTCTCTCTTAATGCAAAAGTGAGCAGTGTATCCAGGCATAGTCAGTCAATATTGTGACCTTTAACCTTTCAGGTAGTTCTGTGGAATCAATATGTGTTTCAAGTGGCTCCATGGTTTATCGATGGAATTTCATTTGCCACAATGTGTTGGTTTCAAGGGACTTTACAGAAGCAAACATGAAGAAAATTTAAGCAGTTTTCCTGCACATACATCATAAAAGAGAAGAGAGCGAGAAAGAGAAACCTCTAGACATTTACTTAGAATCTGTTTACAGTTTCATTGAATTGAATTTTATGAGTGATTGAGGAAACAATTTGAATTCATACCCAGTGAGTAATTTCAAGATATTGGGCTGCAGTCTCCTCCTGTAGGTGGGTGAGTGTTGAATGAAACTTCCTTCCACTGCCCATCCATACAATTCTGTTGTCTAACCAATTGAACTATCAGCTCGGGGCCCTCATTCAATAATGCAGGGCAGGTTAGGAGCAATAAAATTGCTAACTACATGAGTTGGCACCAATGTGTGGGGTGAAAATAGAGTTGGTGCAGCCATTAAAGGGCTGCAGCAAATTAAAGGAGGGCATCACCTTTTGAACAGCAGGAGACACAATTGGAGGAATGTCTGAGGAAGCTATGGTTTAGGGTGGGGGTTATGGGAGTGGTTGCAGTTAGCAGTTGGGTTGGGCTGCCAGGTTCTCCAACCATCCATGGAGGTTTTGCTGGCTGACAAAGGGTAAACCAGGGGCAGTGAGATCCAGTTTCTGGACTATCATATGTCAGAGAATCACAGAATCGTTACAGTCCTCACTGGCTCTCCAAAAGAGCAATTCCCTCAGTTCCATTCCCGTGCCTTCTCCCCATAACCCTGCACAATCTTCCTTTTCATATAACTGTCTAATTCCCTTTTCAATGCTTCAATTGAATCTGTCTCCACCACACTCTCAGGCAGCGCATTCCAGACCTTAACCACTCGCTGTGTGAAAAAGTTTTGCCTCATGTCACTTTTGCTTTTCTTACCAAATACTTTAAATCTGTGCCCTCTCATTCTCAATCCTTTCACGAGTGGGAACAGTTTCTCTCTATCTACTCTGTCCAGACCGCTCATGATTTTGAATACCTCTATCAAATCACCTCTCAGCTTTCGCTTCTCCAAGGAAAACTGTCCTAACTTCTCCAATCTATCATCATAACTGAAGTTCCTCATCCCTGGAACCATTCTCGTGAATCTTTTCTGTACTCTCTCCAATGCCCTCAATTCTTTCCTAAAATACGGCGCCCAAAGCTGGGCACAATACTCCATCTGAGGTCGAACTAGTGTCTTACACAAGTTCAACATAACTTCCATGCTCTTGTACTCTATGCCCCTATTAATAAAGCCTGGGAAATTGTATGCTTTATAACTTCTCTTTATTTTTTTATTTTTTTTTATTTTTTATTTAGAGATACAGCACTGAAACAGGTCCTTCGGCCCACCGAGTCTGTGCCGACCAACAACCACCCATTTATACTAACCCTACGGCAATCCCATATTCCCTATCACCTCCCTACACTAGGGGCAATTTATAATGGCCAATTTACCTATCACCTGCAAGTCTTTGGATGTGGGAGGAAACCGGAGTACCCGACGAAAACCCACGCAGACACAGGGAGAACTTGCAAACTCCGCACAGGCAGTACCCAGAATTGAACCCGGGTCTCTGGAGCTGTGAGGCTGCGGTGCTAACCACTGCGCCACTGTCCTGCCACCTTCAATGACTTATATGTTTCCTTAAATTATTGCTATTCAATCACTATTTCTCCAAATATCGATGTGCATGTTAGCAAAGCTAATTGAGCTCTTTTGTATTTGGGGAGCCAATAGAGGAGCCTCGGAGGAAGAGGCCATCCACTCTGATGACCATCCAGCCATTTCCAGGATCTCGATCATTACCACATTTAAATCAGCAACACTAGAATCAGCCAGAGATACCACTCGGGACAAACTTGTGAAGTATAAGGTGTGTCACTGAGTACTTGTGAGCACGAGGCTCTAGAACTGGGAAAGGAGGAACATACTAATCCTCCTTGGAGAGCTGCAGAATGACCACACTCAGCTCAGGAGTCCAGCGAGCCAGTTCACCTGCCCAGTCGTCAGAAGAACAATGTTTAAGGAGCATCAATCGTCTGTGCAGGCAATGGAGATAGTTTCAGAAGCACGCAGTTGAACCAGTGGCGAAATGGAAGGAATCTGCTTTCGACATCTGCACCACATTACATGGCATTCTTAATCCCCTGGAGACCAAACTAGAGTGGATGAAGTTTCAGCAGATTTCTGCAGCAAAAAAGTGGCAAAAATAGTTACTGCAGACAATGATGGCTTCCAGAATGACAACTAACACTGCTTCAACAGATGCCTTGAGAGTCAGCCTGAATGGTGACTTGTACAGAGCTTCCATGAATGAGTTGGGATTATCTGGTCTGTAATGACACAAACCAGCAGAACCTCAGAGCCAGTGCCCAACAGCAGTGGGCTGTAAAGAGTCTGTGCAAATTTCACTGCCAATGGAATATAGGAACAGGAGGAGGTTATTCAGCCCCTCAAGACGATCCTGTTATTTTAGTCGACCATGATTGATCTGTACCTCAACTCCAGTCATATAAATACTGTGGCTGTAAGAGCAGGTCAGAGGCTGGGAATTCTGTGATGAGGTAACTCCTCAAAGCCTGTCCACCATTTACAAGGAACAGGTCAGGGGTGTGATGGAATATTCTCCACTTGCCTGGATGAGTGCGCCTCCAACAACACTCAGGAAACTCGACACCATCCAGGACAAAGCAGCCCATTTGATCAGCACCCCATTTATCACATTAAACATTCAAACCCTCAACCACAGGCAGCAGTGTGTATCACCTACAACATGGCTGTCCAACATCCGCCCACAGGAGAGAAACCAGCCTGCCAAAGGTTTCCATCTGACGCACCAATCCTCTGTGATTGACAGCAGGCTGCCCGGGTGGGTGAGCGCTGATTGACCATTCGCAACACAGGCTAGCTGGGACCTGCTGTCTTCAGGTGGTTCAGGTAGTAAGCGAGAGAATGGAAATGGCTGCTGCAGGGGAGAGGGAGAGAGAGGTAAAGGGGAGAGCAGGAAGTGGGCCAACATACAGCACTGGATGTAGTGGTGCTGAGGGAGCACAGAGAGAGAGAGTCAGGCAGCTCTTTAAACCAGCACCAGCCCAGGGAGAAGAGAGAGAGAGAGAGAGAGAGAAAGAGAGAGGAGGGTGAGAGACGGGCGGGGGTGGGGGGGGGGGGGGCGGGGTGGGGGTGGTTGGTGGAGGTGTCAGAGAGATATACACAGAGAGAGGAGAGAGAGAGGGGCTAGAGAGACTCAGAGAGGGAAGAGAGAGAGAGAGAGAGGGGCTAGAGAGACTCAGAGAGGGAAGAGAGAGAGAGAGAGCAGGAGAGAGATAGAGAGGGGGGAAGGGAGAGAGATAAGACACAGAGAGGGGGTAGAGAGAGAGGGGAGAGAGAGGGAAGAGAGAGAGGGGAGAGAGAGAGGGGAGAGAGAGATAGTCACAAAGAGGGGAGGGAGATAGAGAGAGAGGGGAGAGAGAGATAGACACAAAGAGGGGAGAGAGATAGAGAGAGAGGGGAGAGATAAAGAGATCACGATCACTGCTGACAGATGAACATTTATCCAGAATACTCCACATTGTGACATCAGGTTTGTGGGCAGACATTGACGACTTGTGCAAGCAAAATCAATATCAGGTATCTCACTAAAACAGTGTTCAACATAGCAATGAGAAAGCAAGTTAATATATTAGTCTTCTCCTTTAAAGCTTGTTGACAAAAATGCACGTATTTTGTTGTTTTGATTAATAGTAAGATAAATTTTTAATACCTTTATCTTTCTGAAATTTGCTCATCGGCCCCCCCATGTAGGACAAAAATTGTAATGTGGCCCCTCGAAAACGTTGGACACACCTCACCTACAAGATGCACTTCAGCAACTCGCCAAGACTTCTTTGATGGCGCCTTCCAAACCAGCAAACTCTACGAGCTGGAAGGACAAGGGTAGCAGACACATGGGAACACCACCATCTGCAAGTTCCCCTCCAAGCCACGCACCATTCTGAATTGGAACTATATCATCGTTCCTTTACTGTCACTGGGTCAAAATCCTGGAACTCCTTTCCTAACAGCACTGTGGGTATACCTACACCACATGGACTGCAGCGGTTCAAGAAGCCCTTTTCAAGGGCAATTAGGGATAGGCAATAAATGCTGGCCTTGATAATGTTTTCCTTTAACTGGGAGTTAAAACGGCCACAAATCGTGGCCCACACCTGACAAATATCCTCGAAATGAACCATAGGTAAAAGGAAAATCTGAGTCATAATGTTCTTCATGGGTTGCACTCCTTTAATAATACAATGTGTTGGAACTCAGTCAAATCAACAGTCAGTAGATCAAGGTAGGACATGGCCACCATTATGTCACTCAAACAGGAAGAGTGCAGTTTAAAAAGGAATGATTAATCGGCAATATTCCTCCATTCTGGCCTATTTTACAACAAGAACAACAAAAAGTCTCAGACATCTTAGAATGACTAGAGACTTTAATATATTGCTGTGATTGTGTTGAGTCTGACACTAAAAAAATTGGAGAGAAAAGACAAAGGAAGGTTCAACACCTTTTGAGTGCCAACTTCATCCCTTACCCTTCCCTCTGACCCCATCCTTTCTTCTAATCTCACCCCTTGCCATGTATTCATGGTAGCCTCTGACCTTCCTCTGACTCTGAGTGATCTGTCCTCAGCAAAGGCCTCAACTTCATCCCCTTACACCCCTACCTCAATGAATTTGGCATGACGCTGAGCTCTTCTTTTGTCACCTTCACCTCCATGCCCACTTCTTTCAGCAGGTGTCTGACCCCACTCAGCGGACCCTTTTACCCAGTTCCAGTAATCTCCCTTCACCTGGACCCCTCCCTCTGGCCATCTTACCGTCTCTCGATCTTTTCATTGAGAACTGCTGGCGTGACACAGCCATCTCAGTTTCTCTGCTCCTCTCACTCGCTCTAACCTGACTCCCTCTGAACTTGCAGTATTCCATTCCCTCGGGTCCAACCTGAACATTGTCATCAAACCTGCTGACAAGGGTGGTGCTGTTTGGCCTGGCAAAGGCTAAGCGCCAACTCTCTGACACTTCCTCCTACCTTCTCGTGGACCATGACCTCACTACCAAATATTAAGTTATCCAGGACTGCCACTGGCCTCATCTCCAATACTCACTATAAGCCCACAGACTCACACAGCTACCTTGACTACATTTCCTCACACCCCACTTCCTGTAAGGACTCTGTTCCATTCTCCCAGTTTCTCTGTCTCCGTTGCAACTGTTCTGACGATGCACCCTTCCATACTCGCTCTTTCTGTCCTTGGCCTGCCATAGCGTTCCAATGAAGCTCAATAGAAGTTCGAGAAACAGCATCTCATCTTTAGACTGGGCACTTTAGTCTTCTGGACTCAACACTGAGATCAAAAATTTTAGATCATAACCTCTGCTCCCATTTTGTTGTGTTTTTTTGCTGGTTTGTTTTTTTTCTCTTTTCTTTTATTATCCTTTACTTTGTTTTCAGATGACTGCTATCCTGCCATTTCCATCTCATCCATACACATCTCTTGTTTCTTTACTGGTCCCATGACCATTCCCCTTGGCTTTGTACCATGAAACCTTTTGTCATTTAATCTCCACTGCCCTCCACCCTATCACAGACCTTCCCTTTTGTTTTTCTTCTCACTGTCCCCCCCACCTTTCACTTGCTCAAGATCTATTACATTTCTCACTTTTCCTGGTTCTGAAGCAAGATCACACAGACCTGAAACCTTAACGCTGTTTCTATCTCCACGGATGCTGCCAGATACGCCGAGTCTTTCCAGCATTTTCTGTTTTTTATTTAAGACAAAGGAAAGATTGGGGAAGACAACAGGCATTGCACAAGTGCCCTTGATGCTTTATTCAGTCAGCCAAGCAGAAAATTATCATGAGGAAAGTAGGACAAGGCCCAGCACTGTTACTTGACATCATATATGAAAGCTACATAAATGACACTGAGATGAAGTATTGCTTTCTTTTCTGGTCTATATAGAATAGATGTCGAAACTAGTTAATGATTAGGGACTACAAATGAAAAGAGAAGCTAGATTTGCTAAACTGTCCTTTCACTAACTCCCTCTGATTGGCTACTGGAATGGCTTGTTCATCCAGGCAGAACAACTTTCTGATTCATTCTACTTCAAGAGGAGAACAGAGTGTAGACACAGCACCAGTCTGAAGTACCTTTGAATTCAGAACATAAGAAATAGAAGCAGGAGTAGGCTATTTTATCCCTCAAGCCTGCTCTGCCATTCAATAAGATCATGGCTGATCTGATTGTGGCCTTCACTCCACTTTCCTGCCTATCCCCCATAACCCTTAACTCCCTTATAAATCAAAAATCTGTCTAACTCAGCCTTGAATATATTCAAGGACCCAGCTTCCACTGCTCACTGGGGAAGAGAATTCCAACCACGAAGGACCCTTTGAAAGAAGAAATTCCTCCTCATCTCTGTTTTAAATGAGAGACCCCTTGTTTTGAAACTGTGACCCCGAGTTCTTGATTCCCTCATGAGGGGAAATATCCTCTCAGTATCTACTCTGTCAAGCCCCCTCAGAATTTTATATGTTTCAATAAGATCACCTCTCAATTTTCTGAACTCCAATGAGTATAGGCCCGACCTGCTCAAAATTTCTTCATAAGGCAACCTCTTCATCCCAAGAAACAGCCGAGTGAACCTTCTCTGAACTACTTCCAAATAAGGAGACCAAAACTGTACGCTGTATTCTAGGTGTGGTTGTACCAATGCCTTATACAGTTGTTGCAGGACTTCCCTACTTTTATACTCCACCCCCTTGAAGGCTAACATTCCATTTGCCTTCCTAATTACTTGCTGTATTTGCATGCTGACAGTTTGTGATTTATGTACGAGGACAGCCATATCACTCTGTACCGCAGCATTCTGCAGTCTGTCTCCATTTAAATAATATTCCGCTTTTCTATGTGACCAGTGGTGTACCACAGGGATCAGTGCTAGGACCTTTGCTGTAGTGTACATTAATGATTTAGACGTGAATATAGGAGGTATGATCAGATAGTTCGCAGATGACACGAAAATTGGTGGTGTTGTAAATAGTGAGGAGGAAAGCCTTAGATTACAGGGTGATATAGATGGGCTGGTAAGATGGGCAGAGCAGTGGCAATTGGAATTTAATCCTGAGCAGTGTGAGGAGATGCATTTTGGGAGGACTAACAGGGCAAAGGAATATACAATGGATGGTAGGACCTTGGGAAGTACAGAGGGTCAGAGGGACCTTGGTGTACTTGTTCATATATCACTGAAGGCAGCAGCACAGGAAGGTGAGGTGGTTAGGAAGGCATATGGAATACTTGCCTTTATTAGCCGAGGCATGGAATATAAGAGCAGGGAGGTTATGATGGAGCTGTATAAAATGCTAGCTAGGCCACAGCTGGAGTACTGTGTACAGTTCTGGGCACCACACTATTGGAAGGATGTGATTGCACTGGAGAGGGTGCAGAGGAGATTCACCAGGATATTGCTTGAGCTGGAGCATTTCAGCTATGAAGAGAAACTGGATCGGCTAGGGTTGTTTTCTGTAGAACAGAGAAGGCTGAGGGGTGACCTGATTGAAGTATATAAAATTATGAGGGGCATAGATAGGGTAGATAGGAAGAAACTTTTTCCTTTAGTGGAGGTGTCAATAACCAGGGGGCATAGATTTAAGGTAAGGAGCAGAAGGTTTATAGGGGATTTGAGGAAACATTTTTTCACCCAGAGGGTGATTGGAATCTGGAACATACTGCCTTAATGGGTGGTAGAGGCAGGAACCCTCACAACATTTAAGAAGTATCTAGATGAGCACTTGAAACGCCATAGCATACAAGGCTATGGGCCAAGAGCTGGAAAATGGGATTAGAATAGATAGATGCTTGATGGCCGGCATGGACACGATGGGCCGAAGGTGACTCTATGACTCTATGACTTCCCACCAAAGTGGACAACCTCACTTTTTTTCCCACATTGAAACTTCTTACGAAATTTTTGCCTATTCATGTAATCTATCTATATCCCTGTGCAAACTCTTCGTGTCCTCCTGCCAACTTGCTTTCCTACCTATCTTTGTATCATCAGCAAATCTGGCTACAATACTCGCAGTCCCTTCATCAAGCCATCAAGCCATTAATTTAGATGGTAAATAGTTGAGTCCTCTGCACTGATTCCTGGGGCACTCCACTAGTTACCTAGTTACAGTTTGCCAACCTGAAAATGACTCATTTAACCCTGGCTCCAGACCTTGCCACATGCCTAGCCAAGCTGTTCCAGTACAGCTACAACACTGGCATCTAATCTGCAATGTGAAAAATTGCCCACGTATGTCCTGTACACAAAAAGCAGGACAAATCCAACCCGGCCAATTACTGCCCCATCAGCCTACTCGCAATCATCAGTAAAGCGAAGGAAGGTGTCGTGAACAGTGCTATCAATCGGCACTTGCTCAGCAATAACCTGCTCACTGACGCTCAGTTTGGGTTCTGCCAGGGCCACTCGGCTCCTGACCTCATTACAGTCTTGGTGTAAACATGGACAAAAGGGCTAAATGCAAGAGGTGAGGTGAGAGTGACTGCCCTTGACAGCAAGGCAGCATTTGACCGAGCATGGCATCAAGGAGCCCTAGCAAAACTGGAGTCAATGGAAATCAGGGGGAAAATTCTCCGCTGGTTGGAGTCGTCCCTAGTGCAAAGGAAGATGGTTGTGGTTGTTAGATTCAATCATCTGAGCTCCAGGACATCACTGCAGGAGTTCCTCAGGGTAGTTCCTAGGCCCAACCATCTTCAGCTGATTCATCAATAACCTTCTTTCAATCATAAGGTCAGAAGTGGGGATGTTCGCTGATGATTGCACAATGTTCAGTACCATTTGTGACTCCTCAGATACTGAAGCAGTCTGTGTAGCAATGCAGCAAGACCTGGACAATATCCAGGCTTGGGCAGATAAGTGGCAAATAACATTCGTACCACACAAGTGCCAGGCAATGACCATCTCCAACAAAAGAGAATCTAACCATCTCTCCTTGATATTCAATGGCATTACCATCGCTGAATCCCCCACTATCAACATCCTGGGGGTTACCATTGACCAGAAACTGAACTGGAATAGCCATATAAACACCGTGGCTACAAGAGCAGGTCAGAAGCTAGGAATCCTGTGGCGAGTAACTCACCTCTTGACTCCCCAAAGCATATCCACAAGGCACAAGTCAGGAATGTGATGGAATACTCTCCACTTTCCTGGATGGGTGCAGCTCCAACAACACTCAAGAAGCTCGACACCATCCAGGACAACGCAGCCTGCTTGATTGGCACCCCATCCACGAACATTCATTCTCTCCACCACCGACACACAGTGGCAGCAGTGTGTACCATCTACAAGATGCACTGCAGCAATGCACCAAGGCTTCTTGGACAACACCTTCAAAACCAGTGACCTCTACCACCTAGAAGGACAAGGGCAACAGATGAATGGGAATATCACTACCTGCAAAGTTCCCCTCCAAGCCACACACTTGGAACTATATCGGCGTTCCTTCACTGTCACTGGGTCAAAATCCTAGAACCTCCTTCCTAACAGCACAATGTGTGCACCTACCCCACATTGACTGCAGCGGTTCAAGAAGGCAGCTCACCATCACCTTCTCAAGGGCAATTAGGGATTGTCAATAAATGCTGGCCTATCCTGCGATGCCCACATCCTAGGAACGAATAAAAAAAACACTCTGTTTCCTGTGAGAATTGTAGTCACTGTTGTAATGTAGAACCTCAGTCCCCCTGTACTAGGAAAGGGGAACGCAGCAAAAAATTCCATTGATGATCACGGTCCACAGACCCCTATTGGAGCTTTTGTTTGTGTGGATATTGGATAAGGACGAGATCTGCATCTTCTGGGATAGATCAATGAATTCGACTGGGCAGTGCCCACATTTTGAGCGTGATTCAGTTTCTAGGTCATGATGTTCCCAAGATCAAATTCCCAAATGGCACTTGGGACTGGACTATTCTCTGATTGATGGGTGGATTAGAGGTAGGGAAAGGTTGCTTCCAATACCACAAGGCTCTACTGCTAACACACCATGTTTTTTCTCGGGGTGGGGTAGTCCTAATTATTTTATAATGTGGGTTAGGAGCTGTAGTTAGCTCATCCTTTGTGGGAGGGAGGGAAGCTAATTAGAAGGCCCTAACTCTTTCAGAGCAGGAACAATCTCAAGTGGAAAAAAGTCTTATAGGAGCAGTGGCCTTGGGTGGGAACAGCAGCAGGAATTCACAAATATATTAATTACATTTTACTGGCTGAAGTAAGTTCCAGAAGGGAATGAGTCTTTGGAACTGAGGACTGGAAGTTCTATATAAGGGTGGTTAAGGCCGAACAGAGGGAGATTGTTGAATCCTCAGTATCAACCTCCACTAGCCCAAGAACTGCCGTACATTATAGAAAGAGGGTCAAAGAAATGTCAAAGTACTTTAGGACCCTGTACCCAATCTGCAAACAGTACCAATGATAAATGACCAATGCATGTTCTTTCTCTGTCCTCACTGATTGTCAGGGAAACTTACTTATGCAAAGGGAAACCTCTGTAAACATTAAAGTACAATCTGAAATAACAACCACTCTGTCAACCCACATTTCCAGCTATGAGGGGTTCTGCTGGTCTTCAAGGACTGTTGATTTAAAGGGGCAATGCACCTGCACCTCTTGTCCTAGTGGGACCCTGGCACACATACACGGGAAGGAAATGCCCATGGACTCACCATCAACTAACATTGGCTGAGAAATTTCTCCTGCTCCATAGCAAGAATTGCACAAGTTATCACCCTGTTCTTTGGCAGTTACTGAACAGATCAAAGACACTACTCAAACCTTTTGCTATTGTTCAGCTACACTGTGACGATAAGGCTGTGCAAACTGTCTCTAAAATACTAATTATTTCTGGAAGCAAAAAAAGATGGTCAAAATAAATGCTGGAACTTGGGGGGAAACCCCACCAAAAACTGAAATTCCACATCTGAAGATTGGACTTCAGGCAAGGCTGAATCACTGACATTATCTTCAAGTTAATGCCTGCAGGGAAAGGAGCAAAGGGAATTGGAAGATCAAAATAATGAATCACTCAATAAAGTGATTGTCACAATTTTGATTTTTTCCATGAGATATTCTCTGAGATTCAGTCCACGATATTTATGGGGAAGGTGCAGGGGAGGCCAAAAAAAACCAAAGAATGGGACACAGAGGCTCTGCCGATCTTAACCACAGAACCTCATTATTATTTTTTTGTTCAGTTTCCCATACGAGATCTGGTCAGTTTGGCAGCCAGGCTGACGGCTGGGAGGGAAAACCAGCAGCAGGAGACCACAGCCAGGGACCCTTAGGGACAGTTTCATTCTCTCTCATTCGTCCAATCAGCATGGCCATGTCTCCGGCCTATGATGCTCTCTATCCTTCTGTACTTCTCAGTTATTGCAGTTTCATTGCAGCAGCTTTTTCGGGAGCAGAGTGTGAGCGAGTGAGCAGCTGGGAAGGTCAGTTTGAAAGTAAACTTAATTTCCTTTTGTTTTCGGCGGAGGCCAGGGGGCTGCTGGGTAAGTAAAACACTATATATTTGGGCGGTTTCTGAACCCGAGACACCACACTTGTAGTGTCTCCCACCCGCCCTCCTCCTCTAACCAAAAAAAAAGGACTCGGTGGGGTGTTTATAAGGTAAGGCTTTTTCTATTTCTCTGGTTTTATCGTGATTGGTAAAAACTTTTCGTTCCTTTTTCATTTAACTAAGTTAAGCTTAAGATTAAAAATGGCAGGAGATCTCAGACCCGTGTCATGCTCCTCTTGCTCAATGTGGGAGCTCAGGGACACGGCTGATGTCCCTGACTCCTTCACGTGCAGGAAGTGTGTCCAACTGCAGGTCTTGTTAGACCGCATGACGGCTCTCGAGCTGCGGATGGACTCACTTTGGAGCATGCGCGATGCTGAGGAGGTCGTGGATAGCACGATTAGTGAATTGGTCACACCGCAGATTAGGATTGCTGAGGGAGAAAGGGAATGGGTGACCAAAAGGCAGAGAAAGAGCAGGAAGGCAGCGCAGGAGTCCCCTGCGGTCATCTCCCTCCAAAACAAGTATACCGTTTTGGATACCGTTGAGGGAGATGGCTCACCAGGGGAAGGCAGCAGTAGCCAGGTCCATGGCACCGTGGCTGGCTCTGCTGTTCAGGAGGGCGGGAAAAAGAGTGGAAGGGCTATAGTCGTAGCGGATTCGATTGTAAGGGGAGTAGATAGGCGGTTCTGTGGTCGAAAACGAGGCTCCCGAATGGTATGTTGCCTCCCAGGTGCACGGGTCAGGGATGTCTCAGATCGGCTGCAGATCATTCTAAAGGGGGAGGGTGAACAGCCAGTTGTCATTGTGCACATAGGCACCAATGATATAGGTAAAAAACGGGATGAGGTCCTACAAGCAGAGTTTAGGGAGTTAGGAGCCAAGTTAAAAAGCAGGACCTCAGAGGTAGTAATCTCAGGATTGCTACCAGTGCCACGTGATAGTCAGAGTAAAAATGAAAGAATAGTCAGGATGAATGTGTGGCTTGAGAGATGGTGCAGGAAGGAGGGGTTCAGATTTTTGGGACATTGGGACCGGTTCTGGGGGAGGTGGGACTATTACAAATTGGACGGTCTACACCTGGGCCGGACTGGAACCAATGTCCTTGGGGGTGCTTTTGCTAACGCTGTTGGGGAGGGTTTAAACTAATGTGGCAGGGGGATGGGAACCAATTGAGGTCAGTTGACAGTAAGGAGGTAGTAACAAAAGCCTGTAAGGAACTAGATAATGAAGTCAGTGTGACTAAGGGGAAGAGCAGGCAGGGAATAGATGATGAATATAAAGGGACTGGTGGTCTGAGGTGCATTTGTTTTAATGCAAGAAGTGTAGTAGGTAAGGCAGATGAACTTAGGGCTTGGATTAGTACCTGGGAGTATGATGTTATTGCTATTACTGAGACTTGGTTGAGGGAAGGGCATGATTGGCAACTAAATATCCCAGGATATCGATGCTTCAGGCGGGATAGAGAGGGAGGTAAAAGGGGTGGAGGAGTTGCATTACTGGTCAAAGAGGATATCACAGCTGTGCTGAAGGAGGGCACTATGGAGGACTCGAGCAGTGAGGCAATATGGACAGAACTCAGAAATATGAAGGGTGCGGTAACAATGTTGGGGCTGTACTACAGGCCTCCCAACAGCGAGCGTGAGATAGAGGTACAAATATGTAAACAGATTATGGAAAGATGTAGGAGCAACAGGGTGGTGGTGATAGGAGATTTTAATTTTCCCAACATTGACTGGGATTCACTTAGTGTTAGAGGTCTAGATGGAGCAGAATTTGTAAGGAGCATCCAGGAGGGTTTTCTAGAGCAGTATGTAAATAGTCCAACTCGGGAAGGGGCCATACTGGACCTGGTGTTGGGGAATGAGCCCGGCCAGGTGGTTGAAGTTTCAGTAGGGGACTACTTTGGGAATAGTGATCACAATTCCGTAAGCTTTAAAATACTCATGGACAAAGACGAGAATGGTCCTAAAGGAAGAGTGCTAAATTGGGGGAAGGCCAACTATACCAAAATTCGGCAGGAGCTGGGGAATGTAGATTGGGAGCAGCTGTTTGAAGGTAAATCCACATTTGATATGTGGGAGGCTTTTAAAGAGAGGTTGATTAGCGTGCAGGAGAGACATGTTCCTGTGAAAATGAAGGATAGAAATGGCAAGATTAGGGAACCATGGATGACAGGTGAAATTGTGAGACTAGCTAAGAGGAAAAAGGAAGCATACATAAGGTCTAGGCGGCTGATGAAGGACGAAGCTTTGAAAGAATATCGGGAATGTAGGACCAATCTGAAACGAGGAATTAAGAGGGCGAAAAGGGGTCATGAAATATCTTTAGCAAACAGGGTTAAAGAAAATCCCAAAGCCTTTTATTCATATATAAGGAGAAAGAGGGTAACTAGAGAAAGGATTGGCCCACTAAAGGACAAAGGAGGAATGTTATGCGTGGAGTCAGAGAAAATGGATGAGATTCTAAACGAGTACTTTGCATCGGTATTCACTGAGGAGAGGGACATGACGGATGTTGAGGTTAGGAAAAGATGTTTGATTATTCTAGGTCAAGTCGGCATAAGGAGGGAGGAAGTGTTGGGTATTCTAAAGGGCATTAAGGTGGACAAGTCCCCAGGTCCGGATGGGATCTATCCCAGGTTACTGAGGGAAGCGAGAGAGGAAATAGCTGGGGCCTTAACAGATATCTTTGCAGCATCCTTAAACACGGGTGAGGTCCCGGAGGACTGGAGAATTGCTAATGTTGTCCCCTTGTTTAAGAAGGGTAGCAGGGATAATCCAGGTAATTATAGACCGGTGAGCCTGACGTCAGTGGCAGGGAAGCTGCTGGAGAAGATACTGAGGGATAGGATCTATTCCCATTTGGAAGAAAATGGGCTTATCAGTGATAGGCAACATGGTTTTGTGCAGGGAAGGTCATGTCTTACCAACTTAATAGAATTCTTTGAGGAAGTGACAAAGTTGATTGATGAGGGAAGAGCTGTAGATGTCATATATATGGACTTCAGTAAGGTGTTTGATAAGGTTCCCCATGGTAGGCTGATGGAGAAAGTGAAGGCGCATGGGGTCCAAGGTGTACTAGCTAGATGGATAAAGAACTGGCTGGGCAACAGGAGACAGAGAGTAGCAGTGGAAGGAAGTTTCTCAAAATGGAGACGTGTGACCAGTGGTGTTCCACAGGGATCTGTGCTGGGACCACTGTTGTTTGTGATATACATTAATGATTTGGAGGAAAGTATAGGTGGACTGATTAGCAAGTTTGCAGACGACACTAAGATTGGTGGAGTAGCAGATAGTGAAGGGGACTGTCAGAGAATACAGCAGAATATAGATAGATTGGAGAGTTGGGCAGAGAAATGGCAGATGGAGTTCAATCAGGGCAAATGCGAGGTGATGCATTTTGGAAGATCCAATTCAAGAGTGAACTATACAGTAAATGGAAAAGTCCTGGGGAAAATTGATGTCCAGAGAGATTTGGGTGTTCAGGTCCACTGTTCCCTGAAGGTGGCAACGCAGGTAAATAGAGTGGTCAAGAAGGCATACGGCATGCTTTCCTTCATTGGACGGGGTATTGAGTACAAGAGTTGGCAGGTCATGTTACAGTTGTATAGGACTTTGGTTCGGCCACATTTGGAATACTGCGTACAGTTCTGGTCGCCACATTACCAAAAGGATGTGGATGCTTTGGAGAGGGTGCAGAGGAGGTTCACCAGGATGTTGCCTGGTATGGAGGGCGCTAGCTATGAAGAGAGGTTGAGTAGATTAGGATTATTTTCATTAGAAAGACGGAGGTTGAGGGGGGACCTGATTGAGGTGTACAAAATTATGAGAGGTATAGACAGGGTGGATAGCAAGAGGCTTTTTCCCAGAGTGGGGGATTCAATTACTCGAGGACACGAGTTCAAAGTGAAAGGGGAAAAGTTTAGGGGGGATATGCGTGGAAAGTTCTTTACGCAGAGGGTGGTGGGTGCCTGGAACGCGTTGCCAGCGGAGGTGGTAGATGCGGGCACGATGGCGTCTTTTAAGATGTATCTAGACAGATACATGAATGGGCAGGAAGAAAAGAGATACAGAACCTTAGAAAATAGGCGACATGTTTAGAGAGAGGATCTGGATCGGCGCAGGCTTGGAGGGCCGAAGGGCCTGTTCCTGTGCTGTAATTATCTTTGTTCTTTGTTCTTTGTTCTTATGTCACTGGAACTCTAATTGCTTTTTCTTCTGTGGCCAAATGAGCTAGTTCGATTTTGTTGTCTAAATCATTCTGGTTCTTGTCAATATTTTAAACTATTGCTGTTTATTACTGTTCAGAGAATCTTAAATTGTCTATTGTGTAAATCGCCTTTGTTCCCTGAGTGCTGTAGTCAGTATTCCTTTCTGAGATCCAGTGTCACCAGTGACTCCTGTAAATGAGCATCACATCCCCTGTGATCTGAGGTGCACCCCTTCCTGCCCAGAATGTAGATGAGAAATATCTTGGCCCAGGGATCGTAATGGAGAACCCATACTCCATGCATTAGCTAGTAGTATATGCCACATGCTGCCATATGAATTCTCTCCTTGTGGAAGGCAAACTGGATAAGCAAGGATGGGTAATAAAAGCTGGCCTTGCTAGCCATGCCCATATCCCATGAAAGAATAAAAAAAAGGACACAGGCTTGAAACATCACATGTAATGCTGAATATCTATATCTCAATGCTGCACAGTATATAAAAAACAAAAATAAGGCAGCCTGCTTTCTTTCTAAACATGAACACTATTACACCACCTCCCCAACCTCCCTTCCCCCCACCCTCCTCCCCCTCCCCCTGCTCCCCGGCACTGGATTGAGAGACTGGTGGCTACTGATCTATGCTTGTTCCAGGTTTACCGGGCCATGGCGGCACCCCTCCACAGTCTTTGTTCGGCGGAGAGTTTCATCTGTTTTTTTCATTAAAACTTACCTCTTTTCCATCCTCTCCATCATCTTGATCACAAAGCTGTATTGCAGTCCCAGCAGTGGCCACTGCTCCCGGTGGCACTGCCAGGAATAAGAGCTGCCAGCCCGCTGATTGGCCAGCAGTTCCATTAGGCAGGACTTCCTGCCTCATTGAGGTGGAGGTTCCGCCGAAGAGCAATTAAGGGCCTGGGGATAGTAAAATCCGAGCTGGATCCCCAGGCCCGGCAGAGGCGTGATCGCCACCGACTTTTCGGTCAGTGGATGGCTCCCGTCCAACTAGCGCAAAATTCCGGCTTAGGTTTTTCTGAGTTTCAGCTGCACTTTCAGTTGCAGTGATTGGAAAGTCCTCATCCACCACTCCTATTCTGAAGATTGCACTTTCACAGCCTATTCTTGAGTCTTCATGTGGCAAAAGCGGCAGTACATCAGCGATAGCGTTCTCATTTGAACTACAATATCCAATGTTGTAGTCGTACTGAGAGAGAGGTACAGCCCACCATCATTGACACTGCAATTGTTGGTAGGGGAGTGAGAGGGGGAGTAGGAGGGAGAGGGGGGGAAGGAGAGAGGGAGGAAGGAGACAGAGAGGGAGAGGGAGAGAGGGGGACAGAGTGCAAGAGGGGGTGGGAGAGGGATGGACACAGGGAAGAGAGAGTGGGGAGAGAGAGGGGTGAGAATTGGGCACAAGGGAGAGAGATGAACACAGAGAGGGGAGAGAGGGGTGAGAGATGGACACAGAGAAGGGATCAGGATTGACATGAAGAAGGGGAGAGAGAGAGCAAGAGGGGAGAGAAAGAGATCAAGATCACTTCTGACAGATGGACATCTATCTGAATTCTCTGCATCGCTACATCAAGCATTCGGGCAGACATTGATAACTTCGGGAGGGTTTAAACTAGTTTGGCAGGGGGATGGGAACCGGAGCTATGGATCAGTGGATGGGGTAGCTGTTGAACAGGCAGATACAGATTGCAGACAGTCTGTGAGGAAGGTTAGACAGTTGACAGGGCAAAGTTGCAGCCAGTATGATGGGTTGAAGTGTGTCTATTTTAATGCAAGAAGTGTCAAGAATAAGGGTGATGAACTTAGAGCATGGATCAGTACTTGGAGCTACGATGTTGTGGCCATTACGGAGACTTGGATATCACAGGGGCAGGAATGGATGTTGGATGTTCCGGGGTTTAGATGTTTCAAAAGGAATAGGGAGGGAGGTAAAAGAGGTGGGGGAGTGGCATTGCTAATCAGGGATAGTATCACAGCTGCAGAAAGGGAGGTCGTCGAGGAGGGTTTGTTTACTGAGTCAGTCTGGGTAGAAGTCAGAAACAGGAAAGGAGCAGTCACTTTATTGGGAGTTTTCGATAGACCCCCCAATAGCAACAGAGACACGGAGGAACAGATTGGGAGGCAGATTTTGGAAAGGTGCAGAAGTAACAGGGTTGTTGTCATGGGTGACTTCAACTTCCCTAATATTGATTGGAACCTCCTTAGTGCAAATCGTTTGGATGGAGCAGTTTTTGTCAGGTGTGTCCAGGAAGGTTTCCTGACTCAATATGTAGATCGGCCAACTAGAGGAGAGGCGATGTTGGACTTGGTGCTTGGCAACGAACCAGGCCAGGTGGCAGATCTCTCGGTGGGAGAGCATTTCGGTGATAGTGATCACAACTCCCTGACCTTTACTATAGTCATGGCGAGGGACAGGAGCAGACGGGATGGGAAAATATTTAATTGGGGGAGGGGGAATTACAATGCTATTAGGCAGGAACTGGGGAGCATAAATTGGGAACAGATGTTCTCAGGGAAATGCACGACTGAAATGTGGAGGTTGTTTAGGGAGCACTTCCTGCGACTGCTGGATAGGTTTGGCCCGATGAGGCAAGGAAGGGATGGTAGGGTGAAGGAACCTTGGATGACAAGAGATGTGGAGCAGCTAGTCAAGAGGAAGAAGGAAGCTTACTTAAGGTTGAGGAAGCAAGGATCAGACAGGGCTCTAGAGGGTTACAAGGTAGCCAGGAAGGAACTGAAGAATGGACTTAGGAGAGCTAGAAGGGGACAGGAAAAAGTCTTGGCGGTAGGATTAAGGAAAATCTCAAGGCGTTATACACTTATGTGAGGAACAAAAGGATGGCCAGAGTGAGGGTAGGGCCGATCAGGGATGGTGGAGGGAACCTGTGCCTGGAGTCGGAGGAGGTAGGGGAGGTCCTAAATGAATACTTTGTTTCAGTGTTCACTAGTGAGAGGGACCTGGTCGTTTGTGAGGACAGCGTGGAACAGGCTGATATGCTCGAACAGGTTGATGTTAAGAGGGAGGATGTGCTGGAAATTTTGAAAGACATGAGGACAGATAAGTCCCCGGGGCCACACGGGATATACCCAAGGATATTACGGGAAGCGAGGGAAGAGATTGCTGCGCCTTTGGCGATGATCTTTGCGTCCTCACTGTCCACTGGAGTAGTACCGGATGATTGGAGGGTGGCAAATGTTATTCCCTTGTTCAAGAAAGGGAATAGGGATAACCTGGGAATTATAGACCAGTCAGTCTTATGTCGGTAGTGGGCAAATTATTGGAGAGGATTCTGAGAGACAGGATTTATGATTATTTGGAAAAGCATAGTTTGATTAAAGACAGTCAGCATGGCTTTGTGAGGGGCAGGTCATGCCTCACAAGCCTTATTGAATTCTTTGAAGATGTGACAAAACACGTTGATGAAGGAAGAGCAGTGGATGTGGTGCATATGGATTTTAGCAAGGCATTTGATAAGGCTCCCCATGGTAGGCTCATTCAGAAAGTAAGGAAAGTACAGGGAAAGTTGGCTGTCTGGATACAGAATTGGCTGGCCCATAGAAGACAGAGGGTGGTAGTAGATGGAAAGTATTCAGCCTGGAGCTCGGTGACCAGTGGTGTTCCGCAGGGATCTGTTCTGGGACCTCTGCTCTTTGTGATTTTTATAAATGACTTGGATGAGGAAGTGGAAGGCTGGGTTAGCAAGTTTGCCGATGACACGAAGGTTGCTGGAGTTGTGGATAGTGTGGAAGGCTGTTGTAGGTTGCAACGGGACATTGACAGGATGCAGAGCTGGGCTGAGAAGTGGCAGATGGAGTTCAACCTGGAAAAGTGTGAAGTGATTCATTTTGGAAGGTCGAATTTGAATGCATAATACAGGCTTAAAGACAGGATTGTTGGTAGTGTGGAGGAACAGAGGGATCTTGGGGTCCATGTCCAACGATCGCTCAAAGTTGCCACCCAAGTTGATAGGGTTGTTAAGAAGGCATATGGGGTGTTGGCTTTCATTAACAGGGGGATTGAGTTTAAGAGCCGTGAGGTTATGCTGCAGCTCTATCAAGCCCTGGTTAGACCACACTTGGAATATTGTGTTCAGTTCTGTTCGCCTCATTATAGGAAGGATGTGGAAGCTTTAGAGAGGGTGCAGAGGAGATTTACCAGGATGCTGCCTGGACTGGAGGGCACGTCTTACGAAGAAAGGTTGAGGGAGCTAGGGTTTTTCTCATTGGAGCGAAGAAGGATGAGAGGTGACTTGATAGAGGGGTACAAGATGATGAGAGGCATAGATAGAGTGGATAGCCAGAGACTTTTTCCCAGGGTGGAAAGGGCTATCACCAGGGGGCATAATTTTAAGGTGATTGGAGGAAGGTTTCGGTGAGATGTCAGAGGTAAGTTCTTTACACAGAGAGTGGTGGGTGCGTGGAATGCACTGACAGCGGTGGTAGTCGAAGCAGATACATTAGGGACATTTAAGCGACTCTTGGATAGGTACACGGATGATAGTAGTATGAAGGGTATGTAGGTTCCTAGAGTCGGTTAAAGGTTCGGCACAACATCGTGGGCCGAAGGGCCTGTACTGTGCTGTACTGTTCTGTACTGTTCTGTGTTCTATGTTCTAACTTGTGCAAGCAGAAACAATGCTCGGTATCTCATTAAATAGGGAGAAATACATTTTAAATTGAACTGTGTTTTAATGGCATTAGGTTGGTCAAACATTTTAGATACAAATTAATTGTCCCCATGTCAGTGGCTGAGTCAATAATTTTGTCAAATGTCCATGGTGCAACATGTTGCTGCCTATCCCTGGTCACTTGCATAAGATGAAATTTCCAAGTATTCTTTGATGCCATCTCCATGGTAGAAGCAATCTAACATGCTAGCTCAAATGTAAGATTTTGCGTGTTTAGTAACTTCGATTGGATTCTTTCATCCACCAATCCACACACGAATCTGTCCAGTAATGCACTGTCATAGAATGTACCAAAATTGCGATGTAGTGATAAATTCTTCAATGTACTCACCAATTATTTCGCTACTTCTCTGGTTTCTGGTTAGTTTTCCACTATCTCTCGTGGCTAAGGACTAAAATATTCCTGCAACTTGGTGATAATTATTTTGAATGGCACATCTTTTGCTTTGTTGGGAGCAAGAAGGTTTGTTAGCATGCCAAATGCTTCCGAGCCAATCTCCATGAGCAAAATTGCTTTCTTGCACTCAAAAATTAGCTTCTTCTGAGCATGGGCCTCTTCACTTTCAACTTGGAGTTCTAATATATTCTTAGCTCTGAAGAACATATTTATGCTTTCAGTGTATGAACTGAATAGTTCTTGAAATCTATCGTACATTCCTCGCCTTCCGATGAATCGCATGGGCACTGCAGCAACACACCAAGGCTCTTTAGACAGCACCTTCCAAATCCGCGACCTCTACCAACTAGAAGGACAAGGGCAGCAAATGCATGGGAACACCACCACCTGCATGTTCCCCTCCAAGTCACCATCCTGACTTGGAACTATATCGCCGTTCCTTCACTGTCACTGGGTCAAAATCCTGGAACTCCCTTCCTAACAGCACTGTGGGTGTACCTACCTCACATGGACTGCAGCTGTTAAAGAAGGCAGCTGACCACCACCTTTTCAAGGGCAATTAGGGATGGGCAATAAATGCTGGCCTATCCAGTGATGCCCACATCCCATGAATGAATAAAAAAAAGCCATTTTGTCCTGTTTTCAAGTGTAACAGTGTCCCAGTAAACACTTTACTGTGGCTGCTGGTAACAATGATACAGAAGCTAAGACAGCCTAATCAGAACAAACTCACCAAAGCCAGTGTAGGCACTAGGTGAATCAGATGAACACTGGAACCTTTCAGAGTCCATTCAACTGAGTGCCAGCACACATTTTCTGAAACAATGAGACTCAGCACAATCTAGCCAAAAGTCTTCACCATCCTCACAGGTAGGTCACTGGGAGTGAGCTTATGTTGTTTATTATGGCCTTTACTGCCATTTGCTGCAAAGAATTTTGTACTTTAATCCCATTTCATTGCCAAGATCTATTATATATTGGGAGGAACTTGTCAAGAGAGACGGACACCAAGATGGCCAGATCACATGTTTAATGACATCATCATGCACTAGGCATGCACATAATATAGCAATATATTACAATAAGTGACAATTCCCCCTCGGGATGGCTAACTAAGCAACATTATTGCGTGAGCTTTACCTCGTAAGGTAAATTTAGCTACCTGCTACAATGGATGCTGCTCCCTTGGGAGTTATCCCTTTATATCTTGAATCTAGCACTAGAGAAATATTGTTAGTTAAAAAATCCAACACAAGCGACACATATAAAATTCTAACCTACCACAGTGCTCGTGTGTCCTTTTTTTCTTATCAAAGCCAAGGTTAATGCAGCTGAAAATATATCCTAAAATATTTCTGAATGGGATAACATTGCAGGTAATGGACAGATGGAGGAAGATCACTGATGGGTTTAATCCTGTCACCGGTCGGCTACCTTCAATCACTGAACCACATCTGCCATGTTACAGTTAGTCACAGGGTCTATTCAAGGGTGATTTAAGCATGTTTAGTCTTCATCTGATATTGGACTGGTTGCACGACAGCTGGATCAGCAGCTCAAGTTAAAACACAGCGCAAACAGAGAATTTGGCGGTTTAACTATACTTGTAACTGTCAAACAAAGCAATACAACTCAGAATCATTAATTCAATTGCACATTCCTTCAAGTTTGCAGGGTTCAATCACTCAATCAAGGATTCTCCAGACACGTTGTCCAGCTATCAGATACATAGCAAAGCCAAACTGAAGAAGGTTCGTCCTTCTTTGTCTGACTTACATGTATTTCCTCTGTTAACCTATTTGTGTTATCAGCTTTACATCTTCCCCTTCACTGAATATCTGGGGGTCTCCCTCTTTCTCTTGGAATTTTATTCAAAAATCTTAGAATAAACTAAGAAAAGTAACAATTGCAATCATTAGCCTAACCCTTTACATGAATGCAGACTATCAATGAATATCAATAATTTATATGCCAATGTTTTTAACCATAGGTACTGATTCTGGCCTTTTGTGCATCCTCGTTTCTTCTGCCCCATCACTGGCAGCAGTGCCATCTAGCTCCTAAACTCTGAGATTCCCTCCTTAAACCTCTTTGACTTTCCACCTCTCTCCCCTCCTTTAAGACATCGCATAAACCTACCTTTTCGACAAATTTTCTTATCATCTGTATCTCTCCTTTGGTTCGATGTCAACTTTTGTGTGATTATGCTTGGGTGAAACATCTTGGGACATTTTACTACATTAAAGGTGATATATAAAGGTGATATATCAGGAGTCAGGAGGTTGATGGAATACTCTCCACTTGACTGGATGAGTGCAGCTCCAGCAACATTCAGGAAGCTCAACACCATCCAGGACAAAGCAGCCCGCTTGATCGGCACCCCATCCACCACCTTCAACATTCACTCCCTCCACCACTGATGCACAGTGGAAGCAGTATGTACCATCTACAACATGCACTGGAGCAATTCACCATGCCTTCTTTGACAGCACCTTAACTCGCGACCTCTTTCACCTAGAAGAACAAGAATGGCAGACTCATGGAAACATCATCTCCTGCAAGTTACCCTCCAAGTCACACTCCATCCTGACTTGGAAATATATTGACCTTTCTTCACTGTAGCAGGATCAAAATCTTGGAATTCCTTCCCTAACAGCACTGTGGATGTACCTATACCAGATGGACTGCAGTGGTTCAAGTAGACAGCTCACCACCATCTTCTCAAGGGCAATAAGGGATGGGCAACAAATTCTGGCTTGCCTTCGACACCCACATCCCATGAAATTTTTTTTTAAATTGCCTATTTATGAGCTGTCTTCTGTCTCCCCGCGGGGAATATTCAGGCATTACAAGGTTGATTGTCCAAGAAAACAGGGCGTAGGGGTGTCCTTCCTATCACATGTGAACATCTACCATTGTCTGTTTTTCTGAATGTTTCCCATATTTTTCTCCCCATAAAGGATTTCTCACTGTAAGTATCAACTTCTCTTCCATGAGCGCTACACTTGCCCATCCTTTAATTGGTTTCTTGGCACAACAAGAAAACGCTGTCAGATTTGTTTTACAGGGGAATAATAAAGAATGATGTAGAATTTGCAGCACTGAATCAGGCCATTCAGCCCAACTGGTTTATGATCCACATGAGCCTCCTCCCACCCCTCTTCATTTCACCCTATCAGCATATCCTGCTATTCCTTTCTTCCTCATGTACTTATCTAGCTTCCCCTTAAATGCATCTATGCGAGCCACCTCAACCACTTCATGTAGTATTGATTTCCAAATTGTAACCAAGCAATTAAGAGAAAGTCACAACACTGAAGGATTTATTGTACTGAAACCATGTTCTGTGTATATTAATGAGCCAACACATCATTGCACAACCTGGGCACACTAGTTAGCTCTGCTGTAAAAACAATGAAGGCATTTCATACAAACTTGTTAAAGGTTTGTGTGCTAATATTCAAAGAGCCAAATTCCAAAACTGGAATGAATCTCCACGGAGAGGCCACATATTGAACTGCCAGCTGCTTGATTCTCACCAAATAAGCAGGCAGCCAGCAAGCGAAAATCAAAGGGAGGGTTGACATCCCTTCAACCCATTGATGCTCAAGACCGGGATAATGTAACCAATTATTTCATGTTGTGTGATGCAACATAAATGAGATGCGTGGAGTCCAGTTTGCTGAAGATCTCAAACAGGTTTATTACAGCTAAACTGTTATACAGCACAGTGCAAACTATTTACAGAATCTTACTCTGGGTGTTAGAGTTGCAGAGTGACCCTGTCTCCAAGTCACATGACTGCCTCCTGGTACTTGGCTCATTAGCATACTAAGATCGTAAAGGGACATCACTCTTAAAGGCAATCATACGACATCCCCTTTCTTTTCAAAGATATGTCTTGTATGCTGAAAGTAAAAACACATAAAATTAGATAACATCAAAATTAGTTGTATAGGATATAGATTATAAAATTTACAGGTAGAAGGCTAGGAATCGCAAAAGTTACAAGCATTAAGGCTCATAAGTCCATATATCATTTTGGTGATTTGGCAACTTTTGCTCGGAGAATTGGAGTCTCATCTGTTGCTGTTCTTTCCGAAGTTTCTCCCTCTCTGCGTTCAGTTCCTGTTGCTTTGCCTTTAGCCTGCTAACATACTTGATTGCTTTTCTCAAGGTGACCACTTTTGAGGCCTTGTCATTTTTGAAGAGTTCTGGCACCTCATTGCAAAGAACAAACAGGCAATGCTTTAACTCATTCCTCCTCTGCTTCTTCAGGACATTGTGTGTCCTTTGCTTCTCCACATCCTCCGCGTATGAAGGTCTTGGACTCAAGGATGAGGACTTGTTGGGGCAGGAGGACTTGGCCTCGTGGAGGTACCTATCTGTTATGGCTCATTGTGGTGCTGTTGGTTCTCTAGAGAGCAGAGGTGAAGGCATGGCATAGTTGTGCTGTTCATGGGTTTCCAGACTGCACCATTTGATACTGGTCAGAGTCTGCAAGCAGGTTCCGGTCCTTGGAAATTTCCCCTTGGTAATGCTCCCCACTGTCAGCCTCTGCTTCTCAGCGGTTTCAACATCAGTCTCTTCTTCTGAGTCACTGGAGCATGAAGAAACACTGCCTGTTGACAAATAACTTCCACCATCTGAATCTGGATCTTTATTCTCTTGGTACGGCATCTCTAGGAAGGGGCTGATGCTCTCCAAACCAGAACCACTGAGATCCGGGAGGAACTGTGACTCAATGCAAGAACCCTTGGTCCCTTCTGCTGTAATTGGTACCTTGGTGACCTCGTGGATAGCTATGAAGTTGAGGTCCTTACACACTGGTAGTCCTGCCGCTGCTGGTACGCTTGTGTCTACTAGGTAGAATGTTTGTGGCTTCCATGCTGACTCGCCATATCAGCATTGCATTGTTAGTGTGCCACTGCAAGGGATGGCTGACCTGTAGTATGCAGATAGCTTGGCAGTTGTCGGTTGTGTCATTGATTTTCAACGATTCCGGTACATATCTTTAAGCAATAGGACTGGTAGGATATTTGCACTAGTGTCGGTGTCAATTTTGGCCCTGAGTCTATGTTTGCCAACTTTCTTTGAGCACATAATTTTAAGAATGGCGAAAGCTTCCAGTTGTTTGACTTCATCAGCGTGATGTGTCAGGTTCACAATGTGGAACACCTGTTTGTCTTCTGGCTGAGAATTACTCCTCATTGAGTCTTGTTCCAGGTCTATTTCATTGTGGACTTCATGTATCGGCTTGCGTTTACATAGGTCTCTTGCGCTCTCCTTGCTGCTGTTGCACTGTTGCTGCACCTGTCTTTTATTTGTCTGTGTCCTGTTGTGACTTCTGGCTGTGTCTTTGGAGCCAGATTTCTTGCATAGGTGGGCCCGTGTCCTTTTGCACAGCATGCCTTGCACAGGTCTTGATGTGCAGGACAATTTTGCAGGGAGTGGGATCAACTAAACTTATCGCATAGCTTGCTTGCTGTTTTCGACCTGGTTATCGTGTCGATACTGATGGCTTCACCTAGTGCTTGCAGGTGTTGTTGTCCAGCTACAATGGCTTCATATTTCCTGCCATCTTCCAGCAGTACATCAATGCTGTGACCTTTCTTTTTCACCAAGAGGTCTTTCTGAAATGCTTCAATGGGTGTCGATACAATCACTAGCTCCATTATTCAGTCCGACAGCACAGTTTCTGAGACTTCACATTCATTGCCCTTACTACGGCATCTACTGATGAACTAGTCTATTGATTCCTGTGGCTGTTGCCTGTAGGACATCAGTTCCAGGCAGTGAATTCTACAATTCACTTGTAATCAGAGCTGATCTTCTAACACTTTCAATATCTTTGAGGGATCTTTCTGGTCCTTGTCAGGTGGTCCAGAGTTATTGGTTCTGTGCAATCCCTCATTTCCAACTGCTATTAGTATTTTTACAACCTGTTTTTCTGGTTCTACAATTAATTGGTCTGTGAAGAATAACTGCATTCTTTGTTTGAACAGTTGGAACTTGGATAGGCCTTCCAGTTTATGCTGAGAAATTTGGTTTCCCTATTTGTGCTGTTCTTTTGCTTCACAACTTGCTTTCTGACTTGTTCTATGACTCTGCATTATTTCCCCTTTAAGAGACTCTGTTATTTAGACTAGCTGCTTTGATTGACAGGAGCAGGTGTTTGCTAGTGCTGCGTGTTTGTCCTGCTTCCAGCACTTAAGCCTGTTCTGTTCACACAACTGCTCACTAGCTGCTAGAGTTTGTTTATGTTCTTCATGCTTGAGTGGTTTCATTTTTTTTACTGTGGTTTCATGAATGGAAGCTCTTATTCACGCTCAAGTAGTTTAATTTTTTTTAACTTTGGCTACATGGATGAAGACTCTGCAGTGCTCTGGATTTTCCGACATTTTTTCTAATGGACACCTCCTATAATGGCGCCAACCTCGATCAGCCTGGGAGAGGAGTCGGGTCTTCCCTGTTTTTTTTCTACACGGAGCTTTTGCGAAAATACAATATTTTGAAGGAATTTACGCCATTTTTTAAAGCAGTATCCCTCCCCTCTCGGAACAAAGACTCACTCGATTTACTAGCAGCCTGTTGTTCAGTGCTCTGTCTGCAACAGCTTGAGGTAAGCTCTTTTATTTTTACTGTTTGAGCCAGTATTTTTTTGAAATTTTTCTCTCCAGTGGCTGTAGGTTTTCAGAGCTGTTTTTCCTGTGGTCTTCAAACCTAGACTTTGTTTTCTCACCATAACTGCCACCATATAATGAGTTCTTTGATGTTATCCAATGCAACATAAATGAGATACGTGGAGTCCAGTTTGCTGAAGATCTCAAGCAGGTTTATTACAGCTAAACTATTATACAGCACAGAACAAACTATTTACAGAATCTTACCCTGGGTATTAGAGTTGCCGAGTGACTCTGGCTCTGAGTCACTTGACTGCGTCCTTGTACTTGGCTCATTTGCATACTTAGATCTTAATGGGACATCACTCTTAAAGGCAAACATACAACCACATAGACTAATTAGTATCACATCTTTCGGGAGTGAAATTAGGAAACACTTCTGCAGAGGAAGAATGGTAGAAGTTTGGAACTCTCTTCCACAAATGCTAATTGATGCTGTATCAATTGTAAATTTGAAAGCAGAGATTGATATACTTTTGTTAACTGAAGTTATTTAGGGATATGGGATAAAGGCGGGTATATGGAGTTAGGTCGGAGATCTGCCATAATCTCACTGGATGGCGAAACAGGCTCAAGGAATTAAATGATTTGATCCTGCTTATCTGACATCCAGTACTGGATGAGCAGAAATTTGCTCCAATTAAAAATTGGGAAGACTAAAGCCATTGTCTTTGGTCCCCGCTCCAAACTCCATTCCCTAACTACTAACTCCATCCCTTTCCCTGGCACTAAACCAGACTGTTCGCAACCTTGGCATCATATTTGACTCCGAGATGAGCTTCCAATTAAATATCTGTGTCATCATTAAGACCGCCTATTTCCACCTGTGTAGCATTGCTTGAATTTGCCCCTTCTCAGCTCATCTACTGCTGAAACCCTCATCCATGCTTTTGCTACCTCTAGACTTGACTATTCCAATGCACTCCTGGCTGACCTCCCACATTCTACCCCCTGTCAGCTTGAGGTCATCCAAAACTCTGCTGCCCATGTCCCAACCAGTAGCAAGTTCCATTCACCTATCATGCTTGTGCTCGCTGATCCACATTGGCTTCGGTCAAGCTTTGCTTGATTTTAAAATTCTCATCCTTGTTTTCAAATCCCTCCATGGCCTCACCCCTCCCTATCTGTAATCTCCTCCAGCCCCACAACCCCCTGAGATATCTGTGCTCCTCTAATTCCTGCTTCTTGAGCATCCACGATTTTAATCGCTCCACCATCAGTGGCCGTGCCTTCAGCTGCCTAATCTCTATGCCATTAAATGTGATCGTCCTCTTGTGGTTGGGAGCCTATTCCCATGTGAACATGCCATTTTGTATTACTTTCTTTATTGCTCGCTTTTGTGGTTGCATTAAAACTCAACATTTTCATTTAATCACCATTGATATTGTGATTCAGTTTATGTGTCAACTTAAAGGTAAACACAGCATACGCTGCAAGAATTCATCAAACTTAAGGGATAATAATGGAAACAAGGCACATCAACAAAAGCTTTGTGAATGAAAACTGATATTGCTCTTTAATCATCTGTCTGGTAAGGTTGCCAATCCTTCAGGATTGTCCTAGCTTCTCCAGTGTTTTGAGCAACCTGGGGGAGAAAAAAATCACAGGGCATGAAGAAAAAATTGGATTTTTTTTCATTTTCTTCAAACACTTTTATTATTAGTTATAAAAATATTGGAGATGGGGAAGAAGGCTGTTCCACTGACTGTCAAGATTAATCCAATTGGATAACACAGAGTCTGTTCAGGCTCCAACTGGCGTTGGGAGGGTGCTGCCCCACAAGGACGAATGGGGCTGTGAGGTCAGGGTGATTAGTCATGTCATGGAACCTCCAGGAATACCCACAACCTGAGTTGGCAACCCTACTATCCAGAGAGAGGATTTAAAGAAAAGTAGGGCACCCACAAACCTTTCACAACCTTCTTTTCAAATATTGACCTGAAGTTGGATCCCACCACAGGCATAAAACAGGTGTCTATGGGTCCACTATGACAGACAGTGCTGAGCCCACTCATTCCTCATCTAATGCGCACCACCCACCATTTTGGTAAAGGTCCCTGCATAGGCGTCCGGGGCATTAGGCCCTTTGCATATGTAAATAAGGGGGGGCCTAACGCCTGTCTGAGGTCCCCTTTGCAAGATTGGTTAGTGACTGACAGCATCATGCAAGCTGTGGTTATTATCCTCAGCCAAACCAACCATCATCAAAGGCATCACCAGAGACTGCCTTCACAAAGCTAAGTTTGAAATTTTAAATTTGAACTTGCCTTATCGTGGAGCCGGAGGGAGCAGGAGCATAGTAAACTCACAGGCTGCTGCTGCTGCTGCCTGATACTGCTTACTCCCCCTCCTGCCAGCTTACTCTTTCACTCCAAAATCTCCCCACCACCTCAGTCACTATCTAATTTGACCAGTCTTGGTGTCTCTTGTCACCCATACCTTGCAGCTTGATAATAAATAAACAAGGCTAGCGAACTAATTTGTGGCAGTCTTGCCACCAACATTATTAGGCATGTGCACAAAACTGGGATCATGCCTGGAGTCGCATGCCATCCAATTTATGCTCTGCTCTCTTTTCTTTAACAAAAGGCCACCTCAAGAATATAATGAACCTAGAGGCAATTGAAAGGTAGAATATATGTCTTAGAAAATCAATCCCAGAAATTGCTCAGAGCACAGCAAGTTTTGGAGAAATTGCCAATGTGACAACAGTCATTTTATGAAGTACTTTGAGAAGATTTGACAGAATGAAGCTTATCTGAAAGAATGACTTGCATTTATATAGCTCCTTTCACCTTAGGAGATCCAAAAGTCCTTCACAGCCAAAGAAATACTTTCCAACTGTAGTCACTGTTGTCATGTAGGAAGCACAACAGCCAATTTTGCACATAGCAAGGTTCCGCAAGCAGGATGCGCAGTTAATCTGTATAAATAAACACATTATTACACATTGTAGCACACCAGCTAAGAGGCTTTCCATTACCTGATACACTCAGTGATTCTACCACTCCTGTGTTCATTCTCCTTCTCCGTGTCCTTTACTCTCTTTTCTGAAAATAGGGTTACAAGACCACTGGCACATTGGCAAAGTAGCCTCTTTTCATGTGGGAGCCCAGACAACAAGGTCCAATGGGGAAGTTGTGACCCTGAAAATGGTGTGGTATAACTTGTTATCTTATTTACACTGGCCCTTGGCAGTCACCATCTTGGAAGGGACCTTGCTATTGTTGGCTCCAGCACCTGCCTGCTTGTTGTAAGTCCCTTCAATATACAAATTGGGATTCTGTGACACACATCGCCACTGTCTATGATTTTGAGGCAGCAATGCACTGTCACCACTCCAACCATTTTCTCATATGCAATCATGGCCTCGTCTTTTTCCTCATTTGATTTTTGTGGGGTGATGAAGCAGCAGCAGAGCTCTTCCAGGCTCTGCAAGAACACTAGGGGCTGTAGCTGCCTTGTCTAACCTCCCAACTCCATGCCTGCCAGCTGGCTCATTACCAGTGTAAACTAGAATCCATCCTCTTGTCAAACAGTGATCTGCTGTGGGACCATCCATTCAAGGAGTGCAGCTCCTTGGGCCATGCTAATAGTTGTCACCCATGGCTCAGTCGGTAGCTCTCTCACCTCTGAGTCAGAAGGGTACGAGTTTAAATTAGAAGCAAAAAATGCTGGAAAAATTCAGCAAGCCAGGCAGCATCTGTGGAGAAAGAAGCAGAGTTAACATTTCAGGTCAATGGAACAGTTCCAACGGATTGGAGGGTAGCTAATGTAACCCCACTATTTAAAAAAGGAGGTAGAGAGAAAACAGGGAATTATAGACCAGTTAGCCTGACATCAGTAGTGGGGAAAATTCTCGAGTCCATTATGAAAGATGTCATAACTTCACACTTGGAAAACAATGACAGGATCGGACAAAATCAACTTGGATTTACGAAAAGGAAATCATGCTTGACAAATCTACTGGAATTTTATGAGGAGGTAACTAGCAGAATAGATAAGGGAGAACAAGTGGATATGATGTATTTGGACTTTCAGAAGGCTTTTGAAAAGGTCCCACATAAGAGATTAACGTGCAAAATCAAAGCACATGGGATTGGGGGTAAGGTACTGGCATGGATAGAGAACTGGTTGGCAGACAGGAAACAAAGAGTAGGAATAAACTGGAATAATGTAGGAATAATTATATAGATGAGGAAATTAAATGTAATATATCCAAGTGTACAGATGACACAAAGCTGGGTAGGAGTGTGAGTTGTGAGGAGGATGCAGAGAAGCTCCAGTGTGATTTGGACAGTTTGAGTGAGTGGGCAAATACATGGCAGATGCAATATAATGTGGATAAATGTGAGGTTATCCACTTTGGTAGCAAAAACAGAAAGGCAGATTATTATCTGAACGGCGATAGATTGGGAAAGGGGGAAGTGCAGCGAGACCTGGGTGTCCTTGTGCACCAGTCGCTGAAAGTAAGCATGCAGGTGCAGCAGGCAGTTAAGAAGGCAAATGGTATGTTGGCCTTCATAGTGAGAGGATTCGAGTACAGGAGCAAGGATGTCTTGCTGCAATTATACAAGGCCTTGGTGAGACCACATCTGGAGTAATATGTGTACTTTTGGTCTCTCTTTCTGAGGAAGGATGTTTTTGCCATGGAGTGAGTGCAGCGAAGGTTCACCAGACTGATTCCTGGGATGGCAGGACTGACGTATGAAGAGCGATTGGGTCGATTAGGCTTGTATTCGCTAGAGTTTAGAAGAATGAGAGGAGATCGCACAGAAACCTACAAAATTCTATCAGGACTGGACAGACTAGATGCAGGAAGGATGTTCCCGATGGTGGGGGAGACCAGGACAAGGGGTCACAGTCTAAGGATAAGGGGTAAGCCATTTAGGACTGAGATGAGGAGAGATTTCTTCACCCAGAGAGTGGTGAACCTGTGAAATTTCAAGGAAAACAGTTGAGGGCAAATCATTAAATATATTCAAGAAAGAGTTAGATATAGTTCTTAGGGCTAATGGGATCAAGGGATATGGGGAGAAAGCGGAAATAGGTTACTGAGTTTGGATGATCAGCCATGATCGTGTTGAATGGTGGAGCAGGCTCGAAGGGCCGAATGGCCTACTCCTGCTCCTATTTTTCTATGTTTTTATTTCATCAGAACCTGGAGTACCATGTAGAGATTTGATCACTTTGTTTAAGGGGGGATGTACTTACATTAGAAGCATTTCAGAGATTCTATGAGAAGCACTAGGCTGATTCCTGGGATGATCAGCAGTAGCGGTGATAGTGCGAGCCAGGGGGCAGCCGGGAAGGTAAGTTTCACTATAAAGTACTTACCTAGCGATTCGGCGGACGCGGACACGGGGACTGCTGGGTAAGTGAACTTATATATTCGGGCAGTGGCTAAACCCGAAACACTACACGTGTAGTGTCTCCCACCCATCCTCCTCCTCTAACTAAAAAAAAAAGGACTCTTGTGTGGAGGGTTTGGTAAGGTAAGGTTTTCCTTTATTTATTTATTTTTTTAATCTCTGTTGTCAATTTAGTGCAGAGGGGATGGAAGCTAGGGCAGGTGCATGCTCCTCTTGCAGGATGTGGGAAGTAAGGGTCACCACTTGTGTCCCTGCTGACTTCACCAGTGAAAAGTGCACCCAATTCCAGCTCCTCAGCGTTCGGGAACTGGAGCTGTAGCTGGATGACCTTCGGATCATTCAGGAGGCTGAGGGGGTGATAGAGAGCAGTTATAGGGAAGTAGTGACACCTAAGTTACAGGATAAAGGTAGCTGGGTGACTGTCAGGGGAGGGAAATGGAATAGGTGCACAGTGCAGGGATCCCCTGTGGCCGTTCCCCTCAATAATATGTATACTGTTTTGGATACGGTTGTGGGGGGGGACGACCTACCAGGGGAAAGCCACAGCGGCAGGTCTCTGGCACTGAGCCTGGCCCAGTGGCTCAGAAGGGAAGGGGGGAGAATAGGAGAGCAATAGTGATAGGAGATTCAATAGTCAGAGGAACAGACAGGAGATTCTGTGGTCACGAACAAGACTCCAGGATGGTATGTTGCCTCCCGGGTGCCAGGGTCAGGGATGTCTCGGATCGGGTCTACAGGATTCTTAAGGGGGAGGGGGAGCAGCCAGAAGTCGTGGTACACATCGGTACCAATGACATAGCTCAGAAAAGGGATGAGGACCTGAAAAGCGAATATAGGGAGTCAGGTTGGAAACTAAAAGGCAGGACGAGCAGAATAGTAATCTCAGGATTGATACCGGTGCCACGTGCTAGTGAGGCTAGAAACAGAGAGCGAGTGCAGCTGAACACGTGGCTACAGAACTGGTGCAGGAGGGAGGGATTCAGATATGTGTGTCATTGGGATACCTTCTGGGGAAGGTGGGACCTGTACAAGAAGGACGGGTTGCATCTGAACTGGAGGGGCACCAATATCCTGGGCGGGAGGTTTGCTCGAGCTCTTCGGGAGGGTTTAAAATAGTTTGGCAGGGGGATGGGAACCGGAGCTACGGATCAGTGGAAGGGGTAGCTGTTGAACAGGCAGATACAGAGTGCAGAGAGTCTGTGAGGAAGGTTAGACAGTTGACAGGGCAAAGTTGCAGCCAGTATGATGGGTTGAAGTGTGTCTATTTTAACGCAAGAAGTGTCAGGAATAAGGGTGATGAACTTAGAGTATGGATCAGTACTTGGAGCTACAATGTTGTGGCCATTATGGAGACTTGGATATCACAGGGGCAGGAATGGATGTTGAATGTTCCGGGCTTCAGATGTTTCAAAAGGAATAGGGAGGGAGGTAAAAGAGGTGGGGGAGTGGCATTGCTAATCAGGGATAGTATCACAGCTGCAGAAAGGGAGGTCGTCGAGGAGGGTTTGTCTACTGAGTCATTATGGGTGGAAGTCAGAAACAGGAAAGGAGCAGTCACTTTATTGGGAGTTTTTTATAGACCCCCCAATAGCAACAGAGACACGGAGGAACAGATTGGGAGGCAGATTTTGGAAAGGTGCAGAAGTAACAGGGTTGTTGTCATGGGTGACTTCAACTTCCCTAATATTGATTGGAACCTCCTTAGTGCAAATAGTTTGGATGGAGCAGTTTTTGTCAGGTGTGTCCAGGAAGGTTTCCTGACTCAATATGTAGATCGGCCGACTAGAGGGGAGACTATGTTGGATTTGGTGCTTGGCAACGAACCAGGCCAGGTGGCAGATCTCTCGGTGGGAGAGCATTTCGGTGATAGTGATCACAACTCCCTGACCTTTACTATAGTCATGGAGAGGGACAGGAGCAGACGGGATGGGAAAATATTTAATTGGGGGAGGGGGAATTACAATGCTATTAGGCAGGAACTCAGGAGCATAAATTGGGAACAGATGTTCTCAGGGAAATGCACGACAGAAATGTGGAGGTTGTTTAGGGAGCACTTGCTGCGACTGCTGGATAGGTTTGTCCCGATGAGGCAAGGAAGGGATGGTAGGGTGAAGGAACCTTGGATGACAAGAGATGTGGAACAGCTAGTCAAGAGAAAGAAGGAAGCTTACTTAAGGTTGAGGAAGCAAGGATCAGACAGGGCTCTGGAGGGTTACAAGGTAGCCAGGAAGGAACTGAAGAATGGACTTAGGAAAGCTAGAAGGGGACATGAAAAAGTCTTGGCTGGTAGGATTAAGGAAAATCCCAAGGCGTTATACACTTATGTGAGGAACAAAAGGATGGCCAGAGTGAGGGTAGGGCCGATCAGGGATAGTGGAGGGAATTTGTGCCTGGAGTCGTAGGAGGTAGGGGAGGTCCTAAATGAATACTTTGCTTCAGTTTCACTAGTGAGAGGGACCTGGTCGTTTGTGAGGACAGCGTGAAACAGGCCGATATGCTCGAACAGGTTGATGTTAAGAGGGAGGATGTGCTGGAAAGTTTGAAAGACATGAGGCTAGATAAGTCCCCGGGGCCACACGGGATATACCCAAGGATATTACGGGAAGCGAGGGAAGAGATTACCGCGCCTTTGGCGATGATCTTTGCATCCTCACTGTCCACTGGAGTAGTACCAGATGATTGGAGGGTGGCAAATGTTATTCCCTTGTTCAAGAAAGGGAATAGGGATAACCCTGGGAATTACAGACCGGTCAGTCTTATGTCGGTAGTGGGAAAATTATTGGAGAGGATTCTGAGAAACAGGATTTATGATTATTTGGAAAAGCATAATTTGATTAGAGACAGTCAGCATGGCTTTGTGAGGGGCAGGTCATGCCTCACAACCCTTATTGAATTCTTTGAAGATGTGACAAAACACATTGATGAAGGAAGAGCAGTGGATGTGGTATATATGGATTTTAGCAAGGCGTTTGATAAGGTTCCCCATGGTAGGCTCATTCAGAAAGTAAGGAGGCATGGGATACAGGGAAAGTTGGCTGTCTGGATACAGAATTGGCTGGCCCATAGAAGACAGAGGGTGGTAGTAGTTGGAAAGTATTCAGCCTGGTGCTCGGTGACCAGTGGTGTTCTGCAGGGATCTGTTCTGGGACCTCTGTTCTTTGTGATTTTTATCAATGACTTGGATGAAGAAATGGAAGGCTGGGTTTGCAAGTTTGCCGATGACACGAAGGTTGCTGGAGTTGTGGATAGTGTGGAAGGCTGTTGTAGGTTACAACGGGACATTGACAGGATGCAGAGCTGGGCTGTGAAGTGGCAGATGGAGTTCAACCTGGAAAGGTGTGACGTGATTCATTTTGGAAGGTCTTGTTACTGTTTCTCGAGCTGGCTGTAGTCCTTGATTGAAGACATGGTCTTGTGTTTCGTTGGGGCTCAGTATTCTTCATAAACCTTGTTCACGTCGGAGATTTTTTTTCTCTCTGAGTTTACCTGTCTTCACAAAATTCAGTTCCATGGGAAAGAGATGGAAGCAGGCAGACAGGAGAGGCTGTAATTCTTGCTTCAGTTCCAGGAGAGATCTTTACTCCATGAGCACACGGCTTTGTCTGAGCTCAAATCCTGTTTTATCCAATTTAAAACTCTCAGTTCAAAACACTGCAACAGCCAGTTAGTCATGTGACTAAACCTGGTCTGACCACTTCTGTGTATTGGGGAAGCAACTATTGGACCCCCATTGTTTCAATATTGTCTGGTAGTATGCAAATGTCCTTCCAGTCAGGGCTTGCAATTTTAAGTTTTTGTTCATGTGACAAAATAATGTGTGCCTCAGTCTTGGCAGGTTGGGGGTTTGTCTGACACCTCCACACCCAGGAGAATGAAATGTGATTTGAAGAAAAACGACACATTTCATGACAGAGTTTGAGAGAAATATACAACACAGAAAGAAAAACATGCATTTCTCTCATTCATTTCCATTCATTCACCAGTCTTCAGGTTAATAAAAATGGTCTGTTCTGGGTGCCAGAGCAGCTTTAATTTCTCTCTTTTTTCTCAGGAGAGTTAGTGGGGGGCGGGGGGTGTCTATCCTTAACTCCCTGATTTGTGCACAGACTTTTAGCTTTAGGGGTGGTTCCCTTGTGGGGAAGGAGTCTCTGTTACTCTCCCCTTTGCTCTCTGGAACTCTCCGACCTGCAGGTATTTGTGCACACTTAACTGCATTCTCCTGTGACACTTCGACTGGGTGAGGCATCATCTTCACAGTTTCTCTTCCCCCAAGAGGTCTCTCTTTGTCTCGGCAGGATCCTGTAAATGCTGTTAGCAACTCTGGTGGGGTGCTCTAGAGTTTGCATTCATATGGAGGATGTGGGGTCTAACTTTTCACATTTTTCGGGGTTGGTTGACCAGACAGTGGGGGTTTTCATCGGGGATTCTTCCAGGACTTCCTTTAACCTGCCCTCTTGGTCATTTTTTTCCCTTCTCTTTCTAAACTTTTTCCAGCCTTGTGCCTGCCTGTCCCCTTTTGTTCTCAATGGTGGTTCCTCACAGTTCACTCGCCCTTTGCTGGAGGGTCCTCCTAACACTGGTAAAGGACTTAGGGGTGTAGGTTTCACTATCGGTTGGGTTTTTCCCTCAACCTGGCACATATGGCAACTCCTGCAGCACTCCACCAGATCCTTGTGGATTTTTGGCCAGTCAAACTGCTGTCTTATGTGGGTTTTGGTCTTTCGTATATCGGTATGTACAGCCACTGTAGTCTTGTGGGCCCTGCTTAATATTTCTCCCCGGGTACCTCTGTGGCACCACTAACTGGTGAACTACTGTCCACTCCCTGCCCTCAGGTCTGTGAGGAGAACTCCATTTCCTCATCAGTACCTTATTCTTTAAATAGTAGCAGTCAGGGACTCCCTCTGCTTCACTTTCAGATTGGGCAGCCTGTGTTAACTCTCGTAATACTGGGTCTGCTCGCTGAGCCTCAGCTCGGGAGAATCCATTTAATTAATTCCCTGGGTCTCCTAACTTTCCAACGCAAGTCTCGGAGAGGCCGACCTCATAGTCATCTGCCTTCAGTGCCAATACAGTCTCCTCTGGGGGAGCTGGTTTGATCATGGCCTGAACCACTACACATTCAGGGACTCTTCAGGAGACCGGCTCCTGCCACCACCCTGTCTCTCTGACCTCCTGTGGTCTCTCCTTCACTACTGGGGGGGGTGGTGCTACCACCTTCACCCTGCCAGATCATTATCCAGGAGCAGGTCAACCCATGCACAGGCAAACTTGGGACAATCCCTACAGTCACTGGTCCCGAAACTAGGTCTCACTTCAGGTGCACCTGGTGTACAGGTACAGATTTACACTGCCCTCCAATACCATTCACCACCATTTTGGTGTTCACTGCACTCTCTGGGGGAAAGGTCAGTCCTTTTCCCAGTAAAAGGGATCTAGTCACCCCTGTGTCTCTGAGACTCACAATGAGCTTGCTTGCCCCACTCGAGGGATATGGGGTTACTTTGCCTTCAAATACAAAACCCTGTTAACCTTCAGGAATCCTATTAACTTTTCCTGCACTGGCTGTAGTAAGCATCCTGGGTTGCACTCTTACTGCACTTAAAGCCACAGCTTGTTCTGTGTTTTCCATCAGGTCCGGTCTGCACTGAGCAGGTGTGCCCTGATTAGCCCTACCCGTTTCTCCTTTAGTTTCCAGCAGTCAGCTTTTAAATGCCCTGCCTTATTACACAGGAAGCACACAGGTCTCTGGGTCTCACTCTTGCTCACAGCACATTCCTTTTTGGCTGGAGGAGTGCTCCCGGTGTCTCTTGCTTTCCTTTCTCTTCCAGGACTGCCTGGGCAGATATCACCTTCCCACCCTTTGTCATTTTCGGATTTGTGGGGGTGATTAGGAAAGGATCTCCCCTGGGAAACCCACTTATAAATGAAAGCAAACTCATCGGCACCCTGAACCCGTTTCTCCTCCATGTGGGTTTTTATTAAGAATGGGAGAGCATTTTTAAATTCCTCTAGCAGAATTACTTCTCTGAGAGTCTCACAGCTGGGCTGTATTTTTAAAGCCCTCACCTACTGGTCAAAAGCCAGCTGCTTGCTTCTTTCAAACTCCAGATAAGTTTAATTAGCTTGCTTTTTGAGGGTTCCAAACTTTTGGTGATAGGTTTCGGGTACTAATTCATATGCCCCGAGGATAGCATTTTTGGTCAGTTCATAGTTTTATGAGCTCTCATCTGGCAGCAAGGAGTAAACCTCATGGGCTTTTCCAGTTAGTTTGCTTTGCAGTAAAAGAGACCAGATCTCAACTGGCCATTTTAGCTGCCTTGCCAGTTTCTCGAAAGACACGAAGAATGCTTCCACATCTTCCTCATTGAATTTTTGAATTAATTGAGCGAGTTTTGGCAATTTTGTGCCCATCCCTGAATTCGGCTTCTCCATATTGGCCATGCTTTCACTCGGGTTACTCTGTCGTTCTCTAGCTAACTCAAACCGCCGTAACTCTCTTTCTTCGTTTTGCTTCCGGAATATTCTTTCTCTCTCTCTCTCCTGCCTTTCATTTTCTTCATGTTCCTTTCGGAAGGCTCTCTCTTTCTCCCTCTCCTGCCTCTCTCTCTCTCTCTCTTTCCCCGTCTTCTAATTTAAGTTTCCTCTGTTCGAATTGTATCTTTGCTAGCAGTACCCTCTCTGGGTCTGCTACTAACCTGCTTCTGCTTCTTCAGGTTCAAGGAAAAAATGGTTGGCCACTAGCCTTAGGAGTTCAGATTTCCTGGCCTTGCCATGTACAGTGATCCCACATTGCTCAGCCATTTTTCTCAGCTCCTCCATAGACAGTGCTTTTAACTTATCCCACGTTTCTTCACCCTGGCTTGGGGATCTACTAGCTTCAGTTGCAGATATGTGAGTATTCAAGCACATACAACCACAAGAAAACCTATACTGATTTGCAATTTTATGATTGGGAATAATTGACTCCCCACTTCCAATTTCACTCACTTGTCTGTGGGTAACAATCTGGACCCTAGCACCTAATTTCTGTTACGACCAGGTGAGAAAGATATCTAGTGCTCTTTTGCTGTCTTCACCTGGTCTAATTGGAACAGGGTTTTATTTTGAACACACAGTATTTTGAGCTCCCCCTTTGTGAATCCTTGTTCACAGTTTCAAGTTACAAACCAGAGAAATGAACACAAACAGGCTTTCTTTGGTTTAAAGAAGAAAGATGAAATTTATTGAATCTTAAACATAAACTCTGATATGGTTAACACCTACGGATATATGACGCGCCCACGCTAGTATGAACACGCAATACACACATGCAAATAGAGACAGAAAAGAGCAGAAGAAAAGATAAGTAGCACAGTTTGAGGTAATATCTTGTTACTGTTTCTCGAGCTCGCTTTAGTCTTTGATTGAAGATATGGTCTTGCGTTTCATTGGGGCCCAGTATTCTTTGTAAACCTTGTTCACGTAGGAGATTTTCTCTCTCTCTGAGTTTACATGGCTTTACAAGATTCAGTTCCATGGGAAAGAGATGGAAGCAGGCAGACAGGAGAGGCTGTAATTCTTGCTTCAGTTCCAGGAGAGATCTTTACTCCATGAGCACAAATCCTGTTTTCTCCGATTTAAAACTCTCAGTTCAAAACCCTGCAACAGCCAGTTAGTCATGTGACTAAACCTGGTCTGACCACTGCTGTGTATTGGGGAAGCAACTGCTGGGTCCCCATTGCTTCAACATCGTCTGGTACTATGCAAATGTCCTTCCAGTCAGGGCTTGTAATTTTAAGTTTTTGTTCATGTGGCGAAATAATGTTTGCCTCAGTCTTGGCAGGTTGGGGGTTTGCCTGACAACACAAAGATCTTAAAGGGACATCACTCTTAAAGGCAATCATACCGCATTCCCTTCCTTTCCAAAGATAAGTCACATATGCGAAAAGTAACATCAAAATTAGTTATGCGGGATATATATCATAAAATTTACAAGTATAGAAGCTTAAGAATCCATATATTGTTTTGGTGGTTTGACAACTCTTCCAGATCTAGTTATCATATAAACCTCTGGAGATGTGGATTTCACCCTTGGCTGTTTTGGGTTTGCAGGCATGTTGTCAATGTGTTGGTTGTTGTCCTTTTATTCTGTCACACCTTCAACGTCAGAGTGTGGTCTTTTGAGTCCGCTGTGCACAATTGGACTATTGCACACTTCTCTTGGTTGGCTTTGGTTCCTTCTCAAAATGGTTCTGCTAGATGTTGTAATCTCGCAGGACCTAGGCTCACTGCATACTTTGGATACCTCTGCAGGTAACCATGTTCTCATTGTGGGGTATATGACTCTGACCTTTCCTACGTGTAGTTGAGGTAGTTCTGACTCTGCGTGTCGGTCATGCACCATCTTCATTCTCCCCTATTTTTTGAGCGTTATCTCCTGCATCTCAGAGAATTTGGACAGATGATGGCTTGCCAGAGTTGTCTCCACTTATCTGCCAACATGATCTCTGCTGCTGATGGTAAGCCCATATCCATAGGTGTAGCTCTGAGGTGTAATATGGCAACACTAAAAACTTATTTCATTGTCCTGCACTTCAGGGTAAGTGATTTAACTGTGCGAACAATTCGCTCAGCAAGACCATTAGATCTAGGTTAATGTGATAAGGACGTCACATGGTTTACTTCCCATTTGGCACACATACCCCTGAAAGATTTGCCCGTATACTGTGGCCTATTGTCAGAAATGATTTCTTCAGGTGCACCAAATAGACTGAATATGGCACTCAATGTGTTTGCAATGACTGCGCTTGAAGTGTCTTTTACCTGTCTGACAATTGGAAATTTGGAAAAATAATCAGTCGTCTCCATTAATGGGAAATAGGTCAATTTTAAACCAAGGGACTGATGGAATTTCATGAAGATGTGGAGCTCCTCTGCATTGTTGTGACTGGTGGCTCTGGCATGCTTTGCACATCCTCACTAAACTTTCAATTCACTGTTGATCCCTGGCCAATAAACAGTGTCCTCTGCCAGTCATCCAGCTCTATGCCCATATGGCCTTGGTGAAGTTGTGACAAGATATCCTGTCAGGGAGCTTTGGGCACAATCACTTGATTTCCCTTGAAGATGAAACCTCTTGAGATATCGAGTTCTTCTCTATAAGGCCAAAAGCATCTAAGGGTTTCTGGCACCTCTTTTACCATGTCAGGCCAAACTTCTATGATGATTTGTCACAAGAGTTTTGTTTTTTTTTAAACCCAGGAGGTCTGTGTGTCTTTAAAACTGAAAAAAAGGCTATGAACAGTCATTGAATGTTAACATTTTGTGCTTGAAGTGCAGGCTACAGGGCAATTTGTATCCAAGCAACAGGAAGATTTTACAACAGTCTGAAGTGACTTCTGTGGAAAGACTTTAGTTTTTAGTTCTCCAGGGGGAAGCAGAACAGCCAGCAATGGCTGGAGCTGGGTTTTGCTGATGGACCAGAGAAAAATACCTATTCTCTCTGAAAATAAGTTCTGCATTTCAAGGAAAAAAGTGTTACATTAAGGTGAGGTTTTGATCTACCTGAAGAGAGAGGAAGAGACCCAGATAAAAGAGGAATTGCTACACCCTGTGGAGAAACAGTGCTTTGGAGAAAGGAAGCCTATGTTTTGGGTGGGGCAAGTTGCTGTTGCCTCCAGTCAAGAAGCCCTGCCTCAAGAGTGGGTTCTGTAATTGATGTGCTCTGTGGAGAAGGCTCCTTTGCTAAGAGTAAGTCCTGTTGACTTCTGTGGTTTTTTTGGAAGTTCCTGAACTCTTACGAAAGTTTCTACTGATAGACTGGTACTTTAAAATTTAAATAGACCTGTTGCTACAAACTGTTGCTGAAAGATCTGTATGATGTCTGCTGCATACAAACTACCTTGAACATCACCGCCATAGACAGTTCATTAATTTCACCTGGAGACTTCAAGTGGCATCTGACTATTCGACTCTGGGACAGCTCACTGATCCGGTAACAATCTACCAGGAGTTACAACCCAGTTATTTCATTATCCGAAAGAAACCTATAAAATCAGTATAACTATTTTCCCCAGTTAACTGTTGGTAATTGAATGTATGTGTGTGCAAGAGGGTTAGGAAGATTAAGGAGATATAAAATCTTTTCATACATATAGATTTATCCCATTATTATTTAAAACTTGGTTTATTAACAAATAATTATTTTTTTTGTTGTTTAAAGAAGGCTGGTTTGGCGTGCTTTATTCTGGGGATAAATAAAGTGATTAATTTGGCTATTTTTCCAGCAGGTGGCAAATTTTACCAAAATGCTGTGACCTGTGGAGTACTGGGACTGAATTAACAGTGCATTACTCCACCTTGTTTGTAACACTCTCCACAGTGCCTTCAGTTGTAGGTCATTGACTTTCTGATTGTAGTTTGTCACATTTGTGCTGACCAAAATGCAATAAATCAATGACCACATCTTCCACCTCAATGTCCATACTGTTCACTTGTAGATACAGCGGAACTTCTTCATTCTTGCTCAGGTTTCGCAATTTTCTCAGCATATCCAAAGTGACCATTTTGTTACCTGGTTTGTAGCAGATGTTGAAGTCGTACCCCTGCACTTCCACGAAGAGTCTCTCTGGTCGAGGTGGTACACTTGTCAATGATTTGCACCAGATCATCTCCAGTGGCTTGTGGTCAGTTTCCACCATGAACTGCTTACCGAAAAGGTAGGTGTGGAACCCTGTGATCCCAAACACCAGAGCAAGTGTTTCACGCTCCATATTTGAGTCATTGGATTTTGCTGAGGATAAACATTTGGACCCAAATGTAATTGGTTTGCCATCCTACAGGATGCACGCTCCTAGCACTGTCTGTGAGGTGTCAACTTCTAGGATTTTATTCTTTCTTGGATCGTAGTACTGGAGGGTGCAGGTTTCTGCTGACAGTACTTGTTTGAATTACTTAAACATATGCTGATGGTACTCCTGCCATACAAATGGTATGCCTTTTTTAAGAGCCTTCTCAACGATGATGCTTTGTTAGAAAAATTTGGAATGTATGGTGCCAAGAAGCTGAAAAATCCAAGACATCTCTGGAGGTCTTCCTTGTCTTGTGGGGTAGGCATAGGCCTTACATCTTCGATTTTGCCTGAGTCAGGATGGATTCCACAACCGGAATAGATGGAGCCAAAGAAATTGATCTGACTTACATTCACCTGACACTACTTGCTGTTACAAAGGAGCCTTTCACTACGAGCTACTGCCATCAATGAATGAAGATTTCGGTCATGTCCTTCCTTGGTTTTGCCCATTACCGCATTATCCTGATTACTCCATCCTTCTTTAGTGCACATTTAATTGAGCGCACCAGTCTGTGTGATGATGTACATGACTGATGATGCCATTGCGTTCCATGTCATCTAACTTGCTCTTAAGTTATTCTTGGATGTGCACACTGCACTTTCTGGGAGGGTCGATTAATGGGATTGCATCCTCTCTGAGGTGCAGTACGGCATCGCCTTTGAAATCTCCCATGGTGTCGAACCTGTTCAGGTACATTTGTTGTAGGTCGTGGACTGACTCAATGCGGGTACCCTTGGTCTCTTCTGCTGTTATTGGTACCTTGGTGACCTCGTGGATAGTTATGATGTTGCGGTCCTTACACACTGGTAGTTCTGCCATTGCTGGTCCACTCGTGTCGACCGAGTAAAATATTTGCAGTTTCCATGCCAACTTGCCATAGCTGCATTGCATTGTTAGTGTGCTACTGCAAGGGATGGCTGACACATTGTATGCAGATAACTTGGCATTTATCGATTGTATCATTGATTTGAAATGACTCCGGTACATATCCTTCAGGATTCGGATTGACAGGATATTTGCACTAACGTCCGTCGTAACCCTGAATCTGTGTTTGCCAGCTTTCTTTGGGTACGAGATGTTACTAGTGGCGAAAGCTTCCAGTTCTTTGACATCATCAACATAATGTGTTAGGTTCACAATGTGGAACGCCTGATCATCTTCTGACTGAGAATTATTTCTCTCTGAGTCTCATTTCAGGTCTGTTTCGCTGTGGACTTCGTTTGTCGACTTGCGTTTACGCAGATCTCTGGTGCTCTACTTGCCGTTGTTGCCCTGTTGTTGCACCTGTAGTCTGTTTGTTTTTGTCCTACTGTGACTTCTGGCTAAGTCTTTGGTGCCAGATTTGTTGCATCGGCGGGCCCAATGTCCTTTTGCACCACACACCTTGCACAGGTCTTGAAATGCAGGACAATTTTGCGCTGAGTGGGACCAACCACACTTACCACACGGCTTGCTTGCTCTTTCCACCTGGTTATCACACTGATACTGTTGGCTGCACAGCTACAATGGCTTCATTTTTCGTGCCATCTTCGAGCAGTGCATCAATGGCGTGACCTTTCTTTTTCCCCAAGTGGTCTTTCTGAAATACTTCAATGGGTGTTGATAGAATCACCAGCTGCATTATTTGCTCCAACAGCTCCATTTCTGAGAAATCACATTTGTTGCCCTTACTACGGCATCTACTGACGAACTGGTCTATTGATTCCTGTGGCTGTTGCCTGTAGGGCATCAATTCCAGGTGGTGAATTCTAAAATTTACTCAAATAGGAGTTCATCTTCCAGCACTTTCCAGATCTTTGTGGAATCTTTCTGGTCCTCTTCAGATAAGCCTGAAGTGTTGATCTTGTGTAATCCCTCATTTCCAACTGCTATTAGTATTTTTACCACCTGTTTTTCTGGTTGTGCAATCACTTGATCTGTAAAGCATAATTGCATTCTTTGCTTGAAAAATTGGAATTCAGATGGAATATCAGTGGCCTTCCAGTTCATGCTGGGAAATTTGTTATACATCTTACTGGTGTTTTATTCTTTAAAACTTGATTTAAGACATGTCCTATGACTGCATTGTTTCCCCTTTCAGAAATTCTCTGTTGTTTATACTGGCTGCCTGGATTTTTTTAAAAATTCAATCAGGAATGTGGGCATTGCTGGCTAGGCCAGTATTTATTGCCCATCCCTAATTGCCCTTGAGAAGGTGGTGGTGATCTGCCTTCTTGAACCGCTGCAGTTCATTTGGGGTAGGTACACCCACAGTGCTGTTAGGAAGGATGTTCTAGGATTTTGACCCAGCGACAGTGAAGGAACGGTGATATAGTTCCAAGTCAGGATGGTGTGTGACTTAGAGGAGAACTTGCAGGTGGTGGTGTTCCCATGCATTTGCTGCCCTTGTCCTTCTAGTTGGTAGAGATCGTGGGTTTGGAAGATGCTGTCTAAGGAGCCTTGGTGCATTGCTGCAGTGCATCTTGTAGATGGTACACACTGCTGCCACTGTGCATCGGTGGTGGAGGGAGTGCATATTTGTAGATGGAATACCAATCAAGCGGGCTGCTTTGTCCTGGATGGTGTCGAGCTTCTTGAGTGTTGTTGGAGCTGCACCCATCCAGGCAAGTGGAGAGTATTCCATCACACTCCTGACTTGTGCCTTGAAGAAGGCGGACAGGCTTTGGGGAGTCAGGAGGTGAGTTACTCACCTCAGGATTCCCAGCCTCTGACCTGCTCTTGTAGCCACGGTATTTATATGGCTATTCCAGTTCAGTTTCTGGTCAATGGTAACCCGTAGGATGTTGATAGTGGGGGATTCAGCGATGGTAATGCCGTTGAATGTCAAGGGGAGATGGTTAGATTCGCTCTTGTTGGAGATGGTCATTGCCTGGCACTTGTGTCGCGCGAATGTTACTTGCCACTTATCAGTCCAAGCCTGGATATTGTCCAGGTCTTGCTGCATTTCTACACGGACTGCTTCAGTATCTGAGGAGTCACGAATGGTGCTGAACATTGTGCAATCATCAGCGAACAACCCCACTTCTGACCTTATGATTGAAGGTAGGTCATTGATGAAGCAGCTGAAGATGGTTGGGCCTAGGACACTACCCTGAGGAACTCCTGCAGTGATGTCGTGGAGCTCAGATGATTGACCTCCAACAACTAAAACCATCTTCCTTTGCACGAGGTATGACTCCAGCCAGTGGAGGGTTTTCCCCCTGATTCCCATTGACCTCTGTTTTGCTAGAGCTCCTTCATGCCATACTTGGTCAAATGCTGCCTTGATGTCAAGGGCAGTCACTCTCACCTCACCTCTTGAGTTCAGCTCTTTTGTCCATGTTTGAACCAAGGCTGTAATGAGGTCAGGAGCTGAGTGGCCCTGGCGGAACCCAAACTGAGCGGTAATTGGCTGGGTTGGACTTGCCCTGTTTTTTGTGTACAGGACATACCTGGGCAATTTTCCACATTGCAGGGTAGATGCCAGTGTTGTAGCTGTACTGGAACAGCTTGACTAGGGGCGCGGCAAGTTCTGGAGCACAGGTCTTCAGTACTATCGCCGGAATATTGTCAGGGCCCATAGCTTTTGCAGTATCCAGTGCCTTCAGTCGTTTCTTGGTATCACGTGGAGTGAATCGAATTGGCTGAAGTCTGGCATCTGTGATGCTGGGGACTTCAGGAGGAGGCTGAGATGGATCATCAACTTGGCACTTCTGGCTGAAGATTATTGCAAATGCTTCAGCCTTATCTTTGGCACTGATGTGCTGGGCTTCCCCAACATTGAAGATGGGGATATTTGTGGAGCCACCTCCTCCAGTTAGTTGTTTAATTGTCCACCACCATTCATGGCTGGATGTGGCAGGACTGCAGAGCTTAGATCTGATCCGTTGGTTATGGGATCGCTTAGCTCTGTCTATCGCATGCTGCTTACGCAGTTTGGCATGCAAGTAGTCCTGTGTTGTAGCTTCACCAGGTTGACACCTCATTTTGAGGTATGCCTAGTGCTGCTCCTGGCATGCCCTCCTGCACTCTTCATTGAACCAGGGTTGGTCTCCTGGCTTGATGGTAATGGTAGAGTTGGGGATATGCCAGGTCATGAGGTTACAGTTTGTGGTTGAGTACAATTCTGCTGCTGCTAATGGCCCACAGCGCCTCATGGATGCCCAGTTTTGCATTGCTGGATCTGTTCGAAATCTATCCCACTTAGCACGGTGATAGTGCCACACAACACGATGGACGGTATCCTCAATGTGAAGGCGGGACTTAGTTTCCACAAGGACTGTACGGTGGTCACTCCTACCAATACAGTCATGGACAGAAGCATCTGTGGCAGGCAGATTGGTGAGGACGCGGTCAAGTATGTTTTTCCCTCGTGTTGGTTCCCTCACCACCTGCCGGAGTCCCAGTCTAGCAGCTATGTCCTTTAGGACTCGGCCCGCTCGGTCAGTAGTGGTGCTACCGAGCCACTCTTGGTGATGAGCATTGAAGTCCCCCACCCAGAGTGCATTTTATGCCCTTGCCACCCTCAGTGCTTCCTCCAAGTGGTGCTCAACTGAGTCATCAGCTGAGGGAGGGCGGTAGGTGGTAATCAGTAGGAGGTTACCTTGCCCATGTTTGGCCTGATGCCATGAGACTTCATGGGGTGCGGAGTCAATGTTGAGGACTCCCAGGGCAACTCCCTCCCTACTGTATACCACTGTGCCACCATCTCTGGTGTGTCTGTCCTGCCGGTGGGACAGGACATACCCGGGGATGGTGATGGCGGTGTCTGGGACATTGTCTGTAAGGTATGATTCTGTGAGTATGACTATGTCAGGCTGTTGCTTGACTAGTCTGTGGGACAGCTCTCCAACTTTGGCACAAGCCCCCAGATGTTGGTAAGGAGGCCTTTGCAGGGTCGACAGGGCTGGGTTTGCCGTTGTCGTTTCCGGTGCCTAGGTCGATGCCGGGTGGTCCGTCCGGTTTCATTCCTTTTTATTGACTTCGTAGTGGTTAGGTACAACTGATTGGCTTGCTAGGCCATTTCAGAGGGCATTTAAGAGTTAACCACATTGCTGTGAGTCTGGAGTCACATGTAGGCCAGACCAGGTAAGGACAGCAGATTTCCTTCCCTAAAGGACATTAGTGAACCAGTTGGGTTTTTACAACAATCGACAATGGTTTCATGGCCATCATTAGACTAGCTTTTAATTCCATAGTTATGAATTAAATTCAAATTCCACCTTCTGCTGTGGTGGGATTCGAACCCATGTCCCCAGAGAAATACCCTGGGTCTCTGGGTTACTAGTCCAGTGATAATACCACTAGCCACTGCCTACCCTAAAAGGAGCAGCTGTTTAACAGTATTGTGTGTTTATCTTGCTTGAAACACCTGAGCCTATCTGTTAACACAGCTGTTCAATAGGCAGTTCAATAGCTTTTTTTCGGGTTTGTTTATGTTCTTCACGCTTGAGTGGTTTTGATGTATTCTTATAGCTGTGGCTGCGTGAATGAAAGCTCTTCTTAACGCTCGAGTGGTTTAATGAGTTTTTTAAACTTTGGTTATGTAAATGAAAACTGTGCAATGATCAGAGGATTCCTGCACTTTTTGCTATTTGGCATCCCCTGTAATAGCCCCCACCCCGATCAGCCTGGGAAAGGAGTCTGAAGTGAAGGAAAGAGTAGAAGCTATCTGCAGATACTTCCCAACCTATTGCTCAAACCATGTTTCTTGGATGCTTAAGCGAGTGAAGCACTTCAGAGCTTTTTCTTTTTAATTGGGATTCCTTGACCATCGGCACAATGACTCTGCCATTTACTTGCAGCCTGTCATTCTGTGCTCTGTCTTCTGCAGCTGGAGGTAAGTTCCCCTTTTCTTTCTACTGTTGGGCCAGTATTTCTGTGGAACTTTCTCTCTTTTGGCTGTAGGAAGGGTAGTTTTTTTTTAAGCTGTTTTACCCATGGTCTTCATCCATAGACTTTATTTCCTCATGACAGCTGCCACCATGTAATGAGTTCTTTATGTTGTCTTATGCAACATAAATGAGCTGCGTGGAGTCCAGTTCTGTTGAAGATCGCTGACAGGTTTATTAACAGCTAACAAGTGTATACAGTACAGAGAAAACTATTTACAGAACCTTCCTCTAGGTGTTACAGTTGCAGAGTGACTCAGGCTTGTAGTCACATATCTGTGTCCTGGTACTTGGCTGATTAGCATACTAAGATCTTAAAGGGACATCACTCTTAAAGGCAATCATACAACAACTGTCACTGGTTCAAAGTCTTGGAACTCCCTCCCCAACAGCTTCCTGGGTGTACCTTCACCACATGGACTGCAGCGGTTCAAGAAGATGGCTCACCACCACATTCTCAAGGGCAGCTAGGGATGGGAAAAAAATACTCGCCTTGCCATTGACACCCACATCCAAAACAAGCTAGTAAAAACACCAAAAATGCACTATTTTTTCAGCTGCCCTGAGGAACGGGGTAGGGGTTGCAGGGTGAGAGCTCACTGCTGCATCAAGTTTGTTTGAAGGAAAGAGTAGAAGCTATCTGCAGATACTTCCCAACCTATTGCTCAAACCATGTTTCTTGGATGCTGAAGCGAGAGAAAGCATCATTAATGTCAGTGGAGGTATCTGCAGGACCATGCTGACTCTGAAAGCAAAACTTGCATTTATATAGCACCTTTCACAACCACCAGACATCTCCAAGTGCTTTACAGCCAATTAAGTACTTTTGAAGTGTAGTCACTGTTGGAATGTAGGAAGAACAGCAGTCATGTTGCACAGAGCAAACTCCCACAAACAGCAATGTGACAGTGACCAGATAATCTGCTTTCATGATGTTGATTAAGGGATAACTACTGGCCAGGACACCGGGGATAACTCCCTGAATTTCTTTGAAATTGTACTATGGGTTCTTTTACATCCTCCCCAGGTGCAGTCTGAGTTTAATATCTCAACCTCAAAGATGGCACCTTCCACTGTGAAGTGTTGCATGCTGTTGTTGCAGTACTAGTTGTAGTGTAGCTAGGGCATTGTGGATAAAGTCTAGGAGTCGAGATTAGAGAAATTAATAACTCTTTATTAATGCTTTATTATATATACAGTACGATTTATACTCTCCTCAAGCCTCCTTAGCTAGCATTCTTCGTGTTGCTATTCTCTTCTTCTAAAGCCTGTTACCATGTGACTATTACATCATCATCTCGACAGTGGGAGGGGCTGCTCTCACTACCCCCAACATTAATCCTTACATTTTTTTTATTCATTCGTGGGATGTGGGCATCACTGGCTAGGCCAGCATTTATTGCCCATGCCTAATTACCCTTGAGAAAATGGTGGTGGTGAGCTGCCTTCTTGAACTGCTGCAATCCTTAGGGTGTAGGTACACCCACAGTGCTGTTAGGAAGGGATTCCCAGGATTTTGACCAGTGTAGGAACAATGATATAGTTCCAAGTCAGGATGGTGTGTACCTTGGAGAGGAACTTGCAGGTGGTGGTGTTCCCATGCATCTTGTCCTGCAGACTCCCACCTGTCAAGAATGTGGCATATTAATTTTGTCATATGAACATTGATTTTAAACTGTTGCTGGAGTGAAGAAAGGACTTGTTAAAAGAAAAATCACCGGACACTTGGCTGGAAAAACATTTGCATACTAACACACAGTGCTTGGAGAGACAAAGGACTATTCCTTGGTCCACTTAACCCAAAATGGGATGTGATCACCAAACATTGAGGATGAGGACGCTCACATTCCAGGATGACTGCTCAGATGGCAGAATCCACAAACAAAAGTGGTCAAACCAGCTAGTCACATGACTAACCTGCTGGGCAACCTGGGTTCTTTTGAATTGTGCCATAGAGAAAGGCAGAAGGCTGTTTGAACTGGAACCTGGAGCAAGGAAGCCTCTCTCTCTCTCTCTCGCTTTCTCCCAAGCCACCGGATCCATGGGAGACACACAAACCTCAAGAGAGAAAAGACTCCGACCTCGAAACAAGTTGAAGCATGCACTGGGCCCCGACGAACTGCAAGTCTGACCGGCAACTAATGACTACACAGCAAACTCAAAGGACAATAAAATAGAAACCCATCTATTGCCTCAAATATTTCCTCTTTATTCGTTTCTACTTTTCTGTCTCTATCTGCTTGTGTGTTTATCGCGTATGCATGCTAGTGTGTTCGCGTCACATATTAGTAGTCGGGAACCGGATTGGAGTTGAAGAATAAAAAACTTCCACCTTACTTGTTTAAAATCTAAGAAAACTGTCCGAGTCAATTTCTTTGCCTTACAATTGAAGCAGTGAACAAGGATTCACTGAGGGGGAGCTAAAAACATGGTGTTTTTAAAATTATACCCTGTTAAGGTTAAACCAGACAAAGGCTGAGAGGGAACCCCTAGACCCCCTCTCACCTGGTCGTAATAATCTGCTGCCCTTGTCCTTCTAGGTGAAAGAGGTTGTGGGTTTTGAAGGTGCTGTCAAAGGAACTTAGGTGAGTCGCTGCAGTGCATCTTGTAGATGGTACACACTGCTGCCACTGTGCATCGGTGGTGAAGGAAGTGAACGTTGAAGGTGGTGGATGGGGTGCTTTGTCCTGGATGGTGTCAAGCTTCTTGAGTGTTGTTGGAGCTGCACCTATCCAGGCAAGTGGAGAGTATTCCATCACACTCCTGACTTGTAGATGCCAGTCAGGCATTGGGCGACAGGAGATGAGTTACATGCCGCAGCATACCTTGCCTCTGACCTGCTTTCTAGCCACAGTATTTATGTGGCTGGTCCAGTTCAGTTTCTGGTCAATGGTAACCCCCAGGATGTTGATAGTGTCATTGAACATCAAGGGGAGAGGTTAGAGTCCCTCTTATTTGAGATGGTCATTGCCTGACACTTGTGTGGCACGAATGTTACTTGCCACTTATCAGCCTGGATTTTGTTCAGGTTTTGCTACATCTGCACATGGACTGCTTCAGTATCTGAGGAGTCATGAATAGCACTGAAGATTGTGCAATCATCTGCGAACATACCCACTTTGTACCTTATGATGGAAGGAAGGATGAAGCAGTTGAAAATGGTTGGGCTGAGGAACTCCTGCAGTGATGTCCTGGGACTGAAATGATTGACCTCCAACAAACACAATCATCTTCCTTTGTGCTAGATATGAATCCAACCAGCGGAGAGTTTTCCCCCGATTCCCATTGACTCCAGTTTTGCTAGGGCTCCTTGACGTCCTTATGCTACATCGTGCCCCCACCCCCCACCCCCAAGTCTTTATCTAACATTTTCTTAAACATATATACATTCTTGACTTAACCTACTATCCTTTCTCCCCCCAAGTCTCTGACTTCACAGATTTAGTCTGTTAGGAGGTTTCATGACTCTCCCTGATCTTGTTCTTGTCTGACTGGGATGATCAGCTGTCTTCCTTGTAAGTCTGGATTGCTGACTTGGTTGATTTCTACTGAGGATTGTAGTATTCTGTTTGCTTTGGACTTGTTCAACTTCATCTGGGTCTTCCAAATGAATGATTGACTATTGCTTCCGGGGAATAGGGATAATGTTTCTCCTTCAGTTGTGTGTACCATATATGATCTCCTTTCGTTTCGTCTCTGTGGATTACATTACCTTCCCTTTCTAGGTCACGTATCCATACTCTTTGGCCTTTATTCAGTTTCGTTAAGTCCCTGACATGAAGACTTTTGTTGTAATTTTGTGATTGTTGCCTTCTGTAAGAGTTTTCCCGGTCTCTTACTCTCTCGTAGTCCTGGACATTCAATTCTAGAAGCAATTTCTTTGGCAAAACAGGATGTTGCGTTCTTATCTTCCTGCCCATCAGTAACTCTGAAGGTGATAGTTCACAGATCAATGGTGTAGGTTGATAAATTAGAAGTGAGGTTGGAAGGTCTTCATTCTTCTTCAATAAGGATTTTATGGTTCTTATACCTCTTTCTGCTTCACCATTCAACTGTGGATTATGTGGTGAATTTGTGAGAAGTTGAGAACCCATTTTTGTTGCAAACTGTGTGAAATATTCATTCGCGAACTGTGGTCCATTGTCTGACAGTACTTCGTCGGGGATACCGTGTGTCACAAAGATGTTTTGTAGAACTCTTATAACTGCTTCTGTTGTAGTTGAATATAACCTTCTCACTTCTATCCACCTTGAGAAATGATCAATGATGATTGTATAGGACTTCCCATTGAATGTGAATAGATCCATACCTAGACATTGCCAAGGTCTGGTAGGAAATTGAATAGTTATCAGAGGTTCACACTGTTCTGGTCTTTGTATTGCACAGATCTGGCAGCTCTGGATCAGATTCTCGATATCTTTGGATGTTCCTGGCCACTACACTGATGATTGTGCCCTTGCTTTGCACTTTGTTATTCCCACATGGCCTTGACGTAAACATAAGCTATCAGATCTAAGTGAACTAGGAATGACTAGTCTGCATTATAAACTGGCAAATCATTGATAATTATAGGATAAGTATAGTAGGAGGATAGAGCAGATGAATGCATGGCTGAGGAGATGCTACAGGAGGAGGGCTTTAGTTTCCTGGATCACTGGGTCTGTTTCTGGCAAAGGTGGGACCTGTACAAGTTGGACAGGTTGCACCTGAACCGGAACGGGACTAAGATCCTTGCTGGGAGGTTTGCTAGTGCTGTTCGGGGGTGGTTAAAACTAATTTGGCAGGGGGATGGGATACAGAGTGGAGGTACAGTAGAGGGTGTTGCACAGTCACATATAGAAGAGAAACTGAGTCAGTCTGGAAGGCAGAGCAAATATAGACTTGATAAGGCACAAGTGAAAAATGCAAGGCTTGTTTGCATCCATTTTAATGCAAGGAGTCTTAATTGTAAGTCAGATGAATTGAGGGCATTGATGAGCACATAGGATTATGATATTATTGCTTTCACAGAGACATGGTTGAGGGTGGGGCAGGACTGGCAGCTCAGTATTCCAGGGTATAGAATCTTCAGGCGAGACAAGGGAGGGGGTAAAAGAGGAGGTGTCATTGCACTGTTGATCGAGGAGTCAATTGCTGCAGTAAGGAGGGATGATATCTTAGAAGGTTCCTCAAATGAGGCCATCTGGGTAGAACTTAAAAACAAAAAGGGGGCAATCACTTGGCTGGGAGTGTACTACAGGCCTCCATACAGTCAGGGAGAGATAGAGGAGTAGATATGTAGGCAAATCTCAGACAGGTGTAAAAATAATATGGTAATAATAGTAAGGGATTTCAACCTACCCAATATCAACTGGGACAGTCTTAGTGCAAAAGGCTTAAAGGGGGCGGAATTCTTAAAGTGCATACAGGAGAACTTTTTGAGCCAGCATGTAGGAAGTCCTACAAGAGAAGGGGCAGTACTAGACCTAATCTTAAGGAATGAAGCTGGATAAGTGGTAGAAGTGTCAGTGGGGGAGCATTTCGGGGATAGTGTCCATAACTCTGTACGATTTACGGTAGTTATGGAAAAGAACAAAGATGGACCAGAAATAAAAGTACTGAATTGGGGGAAGGCCGATCTCAATATGATAAAACAGAATCTGGCTAAAGTGGACTAGGAGCAGCTACTTGTAGGAAAGTCAACATCAGACCAGTGGGAGTCATTCAAAGAGGAAATAGTGAGAGTTCAGAGCCAACAGGGACCCGTTAAGGTGAAGGGTAGGACTAACAAGTCCAGGGAACCCTGGATGTCAAGGGATGTAGAGGATTGGATCAGGAAAAAAAAGGAGGCTTTTGGCAGATTCAGAGTGCTGAAAACAGTGGAGGCACTGGAGAAGTATAGAAAGTGTAGGGGGCTACTTAAAAAAGTAATTAGGAAAGCGAAGAGGGGGCATGATAAAACGCTGGCGGGAAAGATAAAGGAAAATCCTAAGGTGTTTTATAAGTATATTAAGGGCAAGAGGATAACCAGGGAAAGACTAGGGCCCATTAGGGACCAAAGTGGCAATCTCTATGTGGAGCTGGAGGACATAGCTGAGGTTTTAAATTATTACTTTTCATCTGTGTTCACTATGGAGAAGGACGATGTAGGTGTAGCGATCAGGGAAGGGGATTGTGATATACTTGAAGAAATTAGCATTGAAAGGGAGGAATTATTAGCGGTTTTAGTGGGCTTAAAAGTGTATAAATCCCCAGGCCCTATGAGATGTATCCCAGGCTGCTATGTGAGGCAAGGGAGGAGATAGCAGGGGCACTGACACAAATTTTCAAATCCTCTCTGGCCACAGCAGAAGTGCCAGAGGACTGGAGGACAGCGAATGTGGTATCATTATTCAAGAAGGAAAGCAGGGATAAACCAGGTAATTACAGGCCAGTGAGTCTAACCTCAGTGGAAAAAAACTATTGGAAAAAACTCCAACGGACAGGACTAATCTCCACTTGGAGAGGCAGGGATTAATCAGGGATAGTCAGCATGGCTTTGTCAGGGGGTGATCATGTCTAACTAACTTGATTAAATTTTTTGAGGCGGTGGCTAGATGTATAGATGAGGGTAAAGCAGATGATGTAGTCGACATGGACTTCAGTAAGGCTTTTGATAAAGTCACGCATGGGAGATTGGTTAAGAAGGTAAGAGCCCATGGGATCCAGGGCAATTTGGCAAATTGGTTCCAAAATTGGCTTAGTGACAGGAGGCAGAGGGTGATAGTCGAGGGTTCTTTTTTGCGATTGGAAGCCTGTGACCAGTGGTGTGCCGCGGGTATCGGTGCTGGGACCCTTACTGTTTGTAGTGTACATTAATGATTTAGACGTGGATATAGGAGGCATGATCAGTAAGTTCGCAGATGACACGAAAATTGGTGGTGTCATAAATAGTGAGGAGGAAAGCCTTAGATTCCAGGACGATATAGATGGGCTGGCAAGATGGGTGGAGCAGTGGCAAATGGAGTTATACCTCAGTAGTGTGAGGTGATGCATTTTGGGAGGATTAACAAGGCAAGGGAATATACAATGGATGGTAGGACCCTAGGAAGTGCAGAGGGTCAGAGGGACCTTGGTGTACTTGTCCATAGATCACTGAAGGCAGCAGCACAGGTGGTTAGGAAGGCATATGGGATGCTTGCCTTTATTAGCCGAGGCATAGAATATAAGAGCAGGGAGGTTATGATGGAGCTGTATAAAGTGCTAGTTCGGCCACAGCTGGAGTACTGTGTACAGTTCTGGTCACCACACAATAGGAAGGATGTGATTGTACTGGAGAGGGTGCAGAGGAGATTCACCAGGATGTTTCCTGGGCTGGAGCATTTCAACTATGAAGAGAGACTGGATAGGCTAGGGTTGTTTTCCTTAGAGCAGAGAAGGCTGAGGGGGGACATGATTGAGGTATCCAAAATAATGAGGGACATTGATAGGTTAGATAGGAAGAAACTTTTTCCCTTAGCGGAGGGGTCACTTACCAGGGGGCATAGATTCAAGGTAAGGGGCAGGAAGGTTAGAGGGGATTTGAGGAAAAAAAATTTCACCCAGAGGGTGGTTGGAATCTGGAACACCTGAAGAGGTGGTAGACACAGGAACCCTCACAACATTAAAGAAGTATTTAGATGAGCACTTGAAACACCATACCATACAAGGCTACGGGCCAAGTGCTGGAAAATAGGATTCGAATAGTTAGGTGCTTGATGGCCGGAACAGACACAATGGGCCAAAGGGCCTGTTTTTGTGCTGTATAACTCTATGACTCTAATTGTGAAGTATTTTCTATATTCATTGAAAGTTTTCATCATTCTCTCACAAGGGCATTCGTGTTGCTATCCTTGTGTGCAATACTGCCTTATGCAAATACATTCTTCATCACTTTTTTGGGCTTGACAAATTACTTGCAATTTCTGTATGCTTGCTGGCTAATTTTGTGCAGTATACAGCAAATATGACTCTTTTTCATGCACAAAATTCATATCTTGTTGTGTCGGATGATCTACCGTCCATCTTGATAGGACATCAGCAGACATCTTTCTCTGGACATATGCAGTCTCATACGTATATCCCATCAATCGTAGATGAAATCTTTGGATTCTTGGAGGCATTTTTGTGATCTCCTTTTCATCCAAAGATACTAAAGTTTTATGGTCTATCTTGATGACGACTCTCAATCTGACAATATGATCTGCCATTATACCTTTGCTGTTCCCTATGTGTCCCAAGAAATGAATTGAAGTCTTGGAGAACTTGCACTTCTCATTCAGTGTAAGCCCTGCTTTTTGACGTTGTTGTAGAACTGCTCGAACTCTTTGGTCACGATCCTCTATTGACTGCCCAGGTATCAGAATGTCATCCAAGTGACAAATAACTCCTTTGAGCCCTTCTAAGAGGTTAGACACGGATCTTTGGAAGATCTCTGGTGCGGAAGCTATTCCAAACGATAACCGATTGAAATAAAACCCCCCGAAAGGTGTTATAAATGTGGTTAGTAATCTTGAGGTCTCATCTAAGGGTACATGCCAAAACCCACTACTGGTGTTGAGTTTGTTAAAGATGGTGCTCTGAGACTTCGCTAAACTGTCATCCACTGTGACCATTGGTGTTGTCTGATTGCCTTTAAGAGTGATGCTCCTTTAAGATCTTAGTATGCTAATGAGCTGGGTACCAGGATGCAGTCATGTGACGACATGCCAGTCTCACTCTGTAACTGTAACAACAAGAGGCAAGACCTTTAAATAGATAGCTCTGCATTGTATATACTTGTTAGCTATTAATGAACCTGTTTGAGATCTTCAATCAACTGAACTCTATGCATCTCATTTATGTTGCATCAGACAACATAAAAAGCTTCTCATTACATGGTGGCAGCTGTCGTGAGAAGACAAAAACAAAGATTGAAGACCACAGGAAAACAGCTTTAAAAACTACCTACAGCTAAAAGAGGGAATGTTAAAAAAAAACACTGGACAAAACAGTGTAAAGAAAAAAGCTCACCTCCAGTTTTAGAAGACAGAACACTAAATGACAGGTTAAAAATCAATCACTGTGAGTGGGTAAGTCAGTGTGCCCTCAGTTCAAGAACCCCAGTGAAGAAAAGAAACAAGCCTTGAAGCCCTTAAAAGATCGATTTTTTTTTGTCTTTCAAAGGCTCCTTGGGTGAGTAAAAAATTTGTGGAAGACCAAATTCCTCTCCCAGGCTGATCAGGTTGGTGCCATTACAGGAGGCGTCCAACCGCAAAAAGCACGTGAATCCTCCATTCATGCAGCTCGTAGCTAGAGCTATAAACAGAAACCATTAAATCACTGTAACATGAAGAGCTTTCATTCACTCCACCAGAGTTACAAAAAAAACATAAAACCACTCAACTGTGAAAAATTGCCTATTGAGTGGTTGCATAAACAAACTCTATCAGAGAGAAATAAAAGAGAATTCAAAATGCCTATTGCTCAGCTGTATAAACAGACAGACTCGAGTGCTTGAAGCTGGATAATCAGACAAGCACTGTTAAGCACTTGTTTCTGTCAATAAAAGCAGCTAGTCTAGAGAACAGACAGTTTCTTTTTAAAGGGAAAACAGTATAGAGTCACAAAAGCAAGTTCTTAAAGCAAATTTTTAAAGGAAAAGAACAGCAGGAAGATGGATACCAATTTTCCTAGCATGAACTGGAAAGTCTTGGACATCCTATCCAAGTTCAAACTGTTCCAAAGAAGAATGCAACTTTGCTTTACAGACCGAGGAACTGCAGAACCAGAAAAACTGGCAGTAAAAATATTGATAGCAATTGGAAATGAGGGATTGCACAGAATCAATAATTCTGGATGATCTGAACAGGACCAAAAAGATCCCACAAAGATATAGAAAGTGCTGGAAGATCAGCTCCGATTGAGAGTGAGTTTTTGAATTCACCACCTAGAATTGATGTCCTACAGGCAACAGCGACAGGAATCAATAGACCAGTTCATCAGCAGATGCCGTAGCAAGGGCAACAAGTGTGATTATTCAGAAGTTGAGCTGTCAGCCCAAATAATGGCGCTGGTGATTGTATCAACACTCCTGAAGCATTTCAGAAAGACCTCTTGGGGAAAAAGAGAGGTTACAGCATTGATGCACTGTTAGAAGATGGTAGGACATACAAATAAGCCATTGTAGCTGCAGCAGCATCTACAAGCACTAGGTGCAACCAACAGTATTGGCACCATAACCAGGTCAAAAAGAGCAAGCAAGCTGTGTGGTAAGTGTGGTCTGACCCACTCCTGGAGAAATTATCCTGTATGTCGTTACCTGTACAAGGTGTGTGGTGCAAAAGGACACTGGGCCCACCTATGCGAGAAATCTGGCTCCAAAGGCACGGCCAGGAGCCACAATAAGACATGAGCCAACAGAAGACAGGTGCAACAAAACGGCAACAGCAGCAAGGAAAGCGCCAGAAACCTGCATAAATGCAAGTCAATACACAAAGTCCACAGCGAAACAGACCTGAGACAAGACTCAGATCGGAGTAAGTCTCAGTCAGAAGATGAGCAAGCATTCTACATTGTGAACCTGACACATCATGTCGATGAAGCCAAGCTTTTGTCACCATCGACATCACATGCCCAAAGAAAGCGGCACAGTGGCGCAGTGGTTAGCACCGCAGCCTCACAGCTCCAGCAACCCGGGTTCAATTCTGGGTACTGCCTGTGTGGAGTTTGCAAGTTCTCCCTGTGTCTGCGTGGGTTTTCTCCGGGTGCTCCGGTTTCCTCCCACATGCCAAAGACTTGCAGGTTGATAGATAAATGGGCCATTATAAATTGCCCCTAGTATAGGTAGGTGGTAGGGAAATATATAGGGGCAGTTGGGGATGTGGTAGGAATATGGGATTAGTGTAGGATTAGTATAAATGGGTGGTTGATGGTCGGCACAGACTCGGTGGGCCGAAGGGCCTGTTTCAGTACTGTATTTCTAAAAAAAAAAATCTGGCAAACCTATAGTCAGGGTCAATATTGACAACAGCTCGAGTGCAAATATCCTCCAGTCCAAATCCTCAGAGATATGTATCGGATCCATTGGAGATCGATGATACAACTGACAACTGACAAGTTACCTGCGTACAATGGATCACCCATCCCTTGCAGTGGCACACTAACAATGCAATGCAGACATGGCAAGTCGGCATGGAAACCACAAACATTCTACTTAGTAGAGACGGGCAGACCAGCAGTGGCAGGACTAACTGCGTGTAAGGACCTCAACATCATAATCATCCATAAGGTCACCAAGGTACCTATTTCAACAGAGGAGACCAAGGGTACCCATATTGAGTCGGTCCACGACCCACAACAAATGCACCCAGACAGGTTCGACAGCATAAGAAATTTCAAAGGCGTTGCCCTACTGCAGCTCAAAGAGGATGACCCTCTCAGAAAGTGTAGCGTGCACATACAAGAAAAACTTAAATGCGTGTTAGATGACATGGAACGCAATGGCAACATCAGTCATGTACATCATCACACAAACTGGTGCAGCTCAATTACGTGCATACTGAAGAAGAATGGAACAATCAGGGTGTGTCTAGATCCGAGGCGTCTAAACCTCTCCCGAAAGAGATGTAAGGCATATGCCTATCCCACAAGACAAGGAAGACCTCCAGAGATGTCTTGGATTTTTCAATTTCATGGCACCATAAATTCCAAATTGTTCTGACAAAGTATCATTGCTGAGAGAGCTCTTAAAGAAAGATGTACTATTTGTATGGCAGGCGGACCATCAGCATATGCTTGAATCTCTCAAACAAGCATTGTCAGCAGAAACCTGCAGTACAACGACACAAGGGAAAAGACCATCCTGGAAGTTGATGCCTCACAGAAAGGGCGAGGAGTGTGCATCCCACAGGATGGCAAACCAATTGCATTCAGGTCCAAATGTTTATCCTCAGCACAGTCCAATCACTCAGACACAGAATGTGAAACACTTGCTCTGGTGTTTGGGATCACAAGGTACCACACCTACCTGTTTGGCAAGCAGTTCATGGTGCGAACTGACCACACACCACCAGAGATGATCTGGCGTAAACCATTGACAAGCACACTACCTCGAATACAGTGGCTCTTAGTGAAAGTACAAGGGTATGACTTCGACATCTGCTACAAAGCAGGTACTAAAATGGTCACCTTGGATATGGTGAGCTGATTGCCAAACCCAAGCAAGAATGAAGAGGTTCCATTGGATCTACAAGTGGACAGCATGGACGTCGAGGTGGAAGATGTGCTCAAAATCAACGTATTGCATTTTAGTCAGCACAAATGTGACCAACTACAATCAGAAACAGCCAATGACCCAAAACTGAAGGCACTGTGGAGAGTAATCAAAGAAGGCTGGCCTGATATAGTATAAGATGTGTCAGATACCCTCAGATGTTTCTGACCTTACAGAGATGAATTCAGTATCTTGAGAAGCATCACCTTCAAGGGAAAGCAAGGGATTGCGCCCAAACTCTCTGAGAGAACATCTTATCTTAATTTCACCAAGGCCATATGGGTATAGAGCAAATAAAAACAAGAAATGCTGGAACCACTCAGCAGGTCTGGCAGCATCTTTTCACAGAGGCTGCCAGACCTGCTGAGTGGTTCCAGCATTTTTTGTTTTTATTTCAGATTTCCAGCATCCGCAGTATTTTGCTTTTATTTTGGGTATAGAGCAAACAAGACGACTGGCACGAGACACTGTTTCTTCGCCAGGGATTAATAATGACATTAAAAGGTTAGTGAGGATGTGTGAGATATGCCAGAGCCATCAGCCACAGCAATGCAAAAAACCTCGACACCCTCATGAGATTCCATCAGTCCCTTGGTTCAAAATTGCCACTGGCCTATTTTCCATTACAAAGTGATTCTTGACAACGCAGCCGGCGGGGATATCATCCACCTGCGCCAACCTGCGCACATGCGCAAACCGGCTCTGGCTCTCTGCGTGTGCGCTGCGTTCTGCATTGCCAGGACCGGTTGGCGCATGCGTGGATAATGGCATCGCCTAAGTTGCCAGGACTGGCATGCCCAGATGACGTCATCGCATAACGCGGGAGAGAGAGCAAACGGAGAAGCGGGGAGAGAGCAGGGTGTGTAGGGGAAGCGGGGAGAGAGCAGGGGGGGGAGAAGCGGGGAGATGGGGGGAAGTGGGGAGAGAGCAGGGGGGAGAAGTGGAGAGACGGGGTGGGGGAAGCGGGGAGAGAGCAGAGGGAGAAGTGGAGAGACAGGGGGGAAGCGGGGAGACCGGGGGGGCGGAAGCGGGGAGACGGTGGGGAGAAGCAAGGAGACGGGTGGGGGGATGTAGGGAGACAGCAGGGGGGGGGAAGCGGGGAGAGAGCGGCTGAAGACCTTGGTGGTGGCGGGTGCGCTCTCCTCCTGCCTCCCCACTCGCTCTCTCCAGCAATTCCACCCCCCCCACCTACGATCTCCCGTTCTCTCCGGCCATTCTCCCCGCCCGCTCTCTCAAGCCACTCCCCCGCCCGCCCTCTCCGGCCATTCCGCCCTTCGCCCGCCCTCTCCGGCCATTCCCCAACCAGCCAATCTCTCTGGCCATTGTATGCTGCCATGTGTTCACGTTGCCTTTGTGTGATTATTTGAGCAGCACCATCTTTAGTCCTGGCAGCTGCCTGAACATCGCTGACTCTGACGTTTTAGTTGAACAGGCTGCATTTGCGCATGTGTCAGTGCAGCGCCACCTAGTGTCAATTGTCAGACATGTAAAAGACATTTCAAGCGCAGTCGTTGCTAACATATTGAGTGCCATATCCAGTCTATTCAGTGCACTTGAAGAATTCACTTCTGACAATGGGCCACAGCATATGGTCAAACCTTCCAGGAGATGTGTGCCAAATGGGTCATAGCCCATGTGACGTCCTCACTACATTGGACCCTAGATCTAATGGGCTCGCTGAGTGAATGGTTCGCACAGTCAAATCACTTATCCTGAAGTGTAGAACAATGAAACAACATTTTCGTGTTGCCATGCTCCACCTCAAAGCTACACCTATGGATATGGGCTTACCATCATCAGCAGAGATCATGTTTGGCAGACACATGTGAACGACTCTGACAAGCCATCATCTGTCCAAATTCTCTCAGTTGCAGGAGACATTGCTCGAAAAACAGGAGAGAATGAAGATGGTGCATGACCGACATGAAGGGGTGGAACTACCTCGACTACATGTCCGACAAAAGGTCAGGGTCATACACCCCACAATGAGAACATGGTTGCCGGCAGAGGTGTCCGGAGTGTGGGGTAAGCCTAGGTTCTACGAGATTAAGACATCTAGTACAGTGGTCTTGAAAAGGAACAGAGAGAGGTGTGCAGTACTCCAATTGCACACGGCGGATTCGAGGGAGCACGCTCCGATGGTGGGAGTGTGACAGATCAACAGGACAGCAGCCAACACATTGACAACATGCCTGCAAACCCAGGACAGCCAAGAGTGCAATCCACATTCCCAGAAGGTTATACCATAACCAGATCTGGAAGAGTTGTCAAACCACCGAAACGATATATGGACTCTTCAGCCTATACATTTGTTAAATTTCACAATCTCTATCCATGTGTAAATAATTTTGATGTTATCGAATTTTATGTATTTTTGCATTTAGCATACAAGACTTATCTTTGGAAAGAAGGGAGATGTTGTGTGATTATCTCTAAGAATGATGTCCCTTTAAGGTCTTAGACAGCTAATGAGCCAGTCTCACTCTGTAACTGTAAAACCAAGAGGCAAGTCCTGTAAATAGATAGCTCTGCACTGCATATACTTGTTAGCTGTTAATAAACCTGTTTGAGTTCTTCAATCAACTGAACTCCATGCATCCAGACAACATAAAAAGCTTCTCATTGCAATTGGGCGAATCTCACGCACCACTGCTTTGTTAAGCTGCATTAAATTCACACAAATACGTCAAGTTCCATTTTGTTTCGGGACAGGAACCATGGCCAGACACCACTCCATTGGTTGTATCACCGGAGAAATAACTTCCCGTCCGGTCATCACTTCCAACTGGTCTTGAACTTGGTTCATCAACAGGTGAAGTATCTTTCTGGGTGTGAAGATACACACTGGTATCTAAGATACACACTCTATACTCTGTCTTCAGTCTTCCGAGACCTGTGAAAAGTTTCAGATAGTCTGCTTGGAAGTGACTGTTTACCTGTGGCTGTTAGACTCCATCAATGTTCTTGATCAGATGCAGGTCTAAGTATGCTTTTCTACTTAGGAGGGAAAATTCTTGGTTTTGCAAGATGTATAACTTTTCCATAATTTGTTTCCCTGCATGTTGGAGAGTTGTTTGAAGCTTACCCTTCACTTTCAGTTGTGTCCCACTGGATCATGCAACTGTGTGTCTGCCGGTTGTAGGCATTGTCTCATCAAGCATGGCTCCTGGTCTGACAGAACTGTGACACCGGCACCTGTGTCCAATTTAAAGCTTGCTAGGTCTCCATTTACATAGATGTCCACCAACCAAAATCCTTGATTTGGGACATTAACTTCTCCTGGGAAATCTCCTGGTTCCTATTCTGCTGGAAGTTGATGGACTACATTCACTGCTCTCTGTGTGAAGGTATTCTGCTCTCTGACTTTAAATGACAAGGTCTTGCTCTGGCACATTTTCCATAATGCCCAGTTTTTTTACAGATGAGGCACTCCACTTTACTAGCAGGACACTATTCCCGTCTATGTGTCTTCCTGGCTCCACAGCACTGGTACGGTTTGCCAGTGTCATGTACCTTCTCAGTTGTGTGTGTCTTCTCTACAGATTGCATCTCTGTCTTTGGTTTCAAACACTGTACAGTCCTTGGATCTCTTCTAATCCAAGACTGGCCTTCAGCCCACAGAACGGCTCTGTTTTGTCTTTGTACTTCCACCTGTCGTACAATCTGATTTGCCTTCACGAGTGTAAGGTCATCTTTAGACTGCAAGAGATCTGCAGAGTTTCATCAGCTATGCCGACAACTATTCAGTCTGTTATCAGTTCCGCCTTTACTTCTGCAAATTCACATTCCTCTGCCAAACTGTACAGATTATAAAACAATCCACAGATTTGCCTATTCTCTGGATTCACTTGTTAAATTTTGCACTTTCCAGAATTTTGGTATTGCATAACTTGCAGTATTTGTCGAAGGCTTGAAGCACATCCTCAGATTTATCAGAAGCCTCGTTTATCCCTTGCTTTATTTTTATTTTTTTATTTTTTTTATTTAGAGATACAGCACTGAAACAGGCCCTTGGCCCACCGAGTCTGTGCCAACCAAGAACCACCCATTTTATACTAACCCTACAGTAATCCCATATTCCCTACCACCTACCTACAGTAGGGGCAATTTACAATGGCCAATTTACCTATCACCTGCAAGTCTTTGGCGGTGGAAGGAAACCGGAGCACCCGGAGGAAACCCACGCAGACACAGGGAGAACTTGCAAACTCCGCACAGGTAGTACCTAGAATTGAACCCGGGTCCCTGGAGCTGTGAGGCTGCGGTGCTAACCACTGCGCCACTGTGCCGCCCACAAATTGTAATCACGTTATCCACAATTGGACCCATAGAATATAAAAGGTTACTTACTTGTTCTATTTCGGAATTCATCTGGAATTGTGCAGTAATCCTAAATCATGGGAATCTTTTTATCCAAAAGGCCCAATTTTGTACCCAATTGGGTCCTTCCTGATTGTGGAAGCTTTCAGGCATTCTGAATTTCGAGTCCACTCTGTTTCTTATGCTTTTTTAGGCTTTTTAAGATGTTCCCTTTCCTTTTTAAATTGTACTGGCTTTAATGGAGGTGTGCGGGCTCTTTCTGGGATTTTCCTGCGCTTTCCAACCATTCCCGCGCTTCCCCTCCGCGATCTGGTTGAGTAATGGCTGCCGTCTCCACCCGACTCCCGGATTGCCTTTCGGCTGATCGGCGTCTCTCCCACTTTTTTTAACCCACTATGCCATTGGCCAAAAATGGCCATCGCCCAGCATTGGGACTTGGAACCCGATCGCTGGACCTGGATGTTTCATTGCAAAGCACCACGCTACCGTGGTGCAGTCTGAATGCCTGCACTGCTGACTCACCGACTATTCGCGTCTTCTTCAGCTGCAGAGAACCTCTGGAGCTCATAGCAGTCTCACGACAAGATCTGCTGTTCTCCTGGTGCTACTTCACAAGGTAAGGCGATCTTTAATATTTCCTAGTCGTTTTAACTGCTATCACCATGTTGCATGTTGTTGCAGTAGTTGTAGCATAGCTAGGGCATTGTAGATAAAGTCTCGGAGTCTAGATTATGTCAGCTAATAACTATTATTTACACATCTCTATTTACACTCTTCTCAAGCCTCCTTACCTAGCATCCTTCGTGCTGCTATTCCCCTCTTCCAAAGCTCATTACCATGTGACTATTACATCATCATCTCTACAGTGAGAGGAGCTGCTCTCACTACCTCCATCATTAACCCTTACAGGTCCTTATACTACATGCAGCACTCCCTCAATACTGCACTGGAGTGACAGCCTAGATTTTTGGGACTTGAACTCAGAAGCTTGTGACTCAGGTGAAAGTGTAACCAACTGAGCTATAGCTGGGAACTGACTCTTGGACCTCATTGTCGAAAAGTGAAATTAAGAAAAAATAAAATATTTCTTTTTCAACTGTCAGCCAGCCTGTGCGTCTGACTTGAAAAAGACGAGCACTAATGATATCTCCGGCGTGGAGTGCCTTCAGTACACTTTGATGTTTTTTTTCCAGTGCAATATAATTTATCGCCATTATTTTCAGTAATATGGAGCAATTCAGAACTATCGTCATTTTCTAAGAAGTGCTCTTTTTATACTGGGGCATTTCTCTGAAAGATGCAATTTTGTGTCATCACTATATTCTGGTTTGAAATCGAAGTTGGAGCAATCTGTCCTATAGACAGCACTAATTTATTTCTATTACTAAGTACAAAGCATAATTTAAAACCATCTCGCTAATAGTGCTGTCTACACAATTATTCGCCAGCAATCCATGCACCAATCATGATTATTCCAATAGGCTGGTACTGTATTGCTATCACTTGTCACCTTTTTGAGGATCCCACAGCATAATGGATTGTGCCTCCTCAAGTAACAACCTCTGGGTTCAATTCCCAGGTGAGGTGTAAACTCAGAAAGGTTTCCTCACTCTAATTGCTTCTGTCCACCTCGCTGTAAGCAGGATGCTGGCTGTTTGTCAGTTGGTGGATTGCTTTTCAGGGTAATGTTCTGCCATGACAGTTAACAAGTGGTTTGGTCTCATTAACACCAGGTTACTGTGTTTGCTATCTCAATCATGTGGTTGCTGTGTGACCAGCAGCTTCTACACTAGATAAAGAAATTCACGTACCTAGGTGTTCGTATGTTGTATCTGGATGTCCATCTTCAACAACAAAAGATAAACAATTACTCATCATCCTTATATTCGAAAGAAAGACTTGCATTTATATCACACCTGTCATGAGCTCAGAGTGCCCCAAAGTACTTTATAGCCAATGAAGTAATAATAAAGTGTAGTCACTGTAGTAATGTAAGAATGTTTCCAAGAGTGGAGAATTTTAGCTCTGATGGAAGATTGGATTGGCTGTTTTCTTTTTCCTTTACAACAGAGGAGGCTGAGGGAGATATAATTGAGGTGTAGAAAATTATAAGGGGCTTTAATAGAGTGGAAAGGAAGAATGTATTTCCGTTAGCAGAGAAGGCGATAACCAGAGTCATAAATCTAAAGTAATTGGTAGAAGGATTATAGGGAAATTGAGGAGGAAGCTTTTTAACCCAGAGGGTGGTGGGAGTCTGGAACTCACTGCCTGAAAGGATGGTAGAGACAGAAACCCTCATAACATTTGAAAGGTACTTGGATATGCACTTGAAATGCTGTAACTTGCAAGGCTACAGACGAAGAGCTGGAAGATGGGTTTAGGCTGTATGGCACCTTTTCAGCCAGTACAGACACAATAGGCTGAATGGCCTGCTCCTGTGAGTTATTTCTATGAATTCTCTGATTTGATGCCATGATTCTAAGATACACTGCAATCAATTTACAGATAACAAGGTCACACAAACAGCAATGAGATACTGACCAGATAATCTGTTTTACTGATGTTGGTTAAGGGATAAATATTGGTCAGGGCACTAGGGAGAACTCCCCTGCTCTTCTTCGAATAGTGCCATGAGATCTTTAATTTCCACCTATGAGGGCAGACTGCTTGAACGTCTCATCGGAAAGAAGGACCTCCACAGGGCAGCACTGCACTGGAATGCCAACCTGAATTATGGACTCAAGTCTCTGCAGTGGGACATGAACCCATGAACTCCAAGTCCTACACTCAGTTATAAGAGTGCGAACACTGAACTACAGTGGACACCTATGATAGTTAAACACTTCCCAATGCTTCATTAGTTCTATTTCCATAGAATTGCTGTACTCATTAAACAGCACAGTAACCATTGCTGTCACTTGTTATTTCTCCAAGGGGTCATAGATGTGTTTGCACATTTGACCAAACTTCTGTGTTTTTGAAATTCTAGCGAATGACTTGGAGGAAGAGATCTGTTGCTCGGACGAACACCTTGTCTCGACAAGGTCTGTAACTCTTGGCCCATCATTATTAACTTCAGCATGGCATCTTACCCACCCAACCACCATCCCAGACACACCCAGACAGCAGGAAATAGATAGTTAGCCAGGAGGCCATTCTCTCGTTAAGGCACTGGATCTGAGCGTGCACAAGGTGCTGGGAGCAGAACAATGTGAGATTGCTATTTCTCCACAGAGACTGAGGAAAAAAACCTCACATCACTTGTAGAAGTAGGAGATTAGGAGCTAGAATAAGTAAGGTAGCAGACGCGAAGGGTCAGCATGGTGCAAGAAATAGCTACCATTAGAATGGAATCTTTTGGCGAACTTTGTTGTTGAAAGTAGACAGTGTTTGATCGCACCAAATTGAGAGTTCATTTCCGTAGTGGCAGACTTGGTGGTGACATGTGACAGTGTGACTTCTGTATTATGGAGACAAAGCCCAGAAACCTCTAGGAATGCAGAAATCTATAGGCATGTGGAATGCGGGCTGGGTGGTGTGATAGTACAGGTGGAGGGGATTAGTTTATTCAGCTTCTCAACTTTCATTTGCTGCAAGGACTCAGCTATCAGTTGCTGTTTCCTCTGTCTGGCTGCAGGCTAATGGTACTCATATTTCAACTTCTCTCCTTCCTGAGTCCCTCATCCTGATGTAGAGATGGAGGACTTTCTCCCTATTCCTTATCATCATCATTATCAACCCCTTCATATTCAGGAAATAGTAATCCTTTCTGCATTGGAGCAAACAGCAATGATTCTGGAGTCTTTTGTTGCTCTGTACAGCAGGGTTCCACCAGGTTAATCGCGGCACTTAAAACAAGACTTCACATTGTCTATTACACTTCTTGTGCATTTCTTATACAACTCATTATACTTATTCCCCCCTCATCCCTTCATCTGGGGATGTCTTACTGGACTCGCAAGGCATTACTGGGAGGGGGATATCCCTGAACTCAAATCAACCATCCTGACATATGTTTCGGAATCATCACGGCTGGTGTGGCAAATTGTCAGGCGATAAGAGCATCAAGGTTAGTGGCCATTAACATGTGTGATAAATTAATTGTTACTGACTGCTTATTGAATCAAAGACTTTCCTATGAAGGAAACTGAGAGAGGTGTCAATTGGTCTTTACTGATACATGGCTCCATCAGTTGCTACTTGCACCTATGGGAACTCGTCCAATCTGTAGAACTGGAATGCTTGATCTCTGTGTTTTGTAGGTTCCATGGAGAAGGTCATCAAATCCGAAGTCGGTCTGAAGAACCTACTTTATACAATGGTAAGCCACTGCCTGACTATTGTGACAAATGTTAACACAAGGCTGCCAAACAATTCAAGGCAGTGGTGGCTTTGACAGGAACACACAGTGCTGTTCTCCTGGTGGAGGTGGATTGCAGGTCTTCAGCCAGCTGAGGTACTACAGCCCAATTGCCTCTGTGGGAGGGGGCGGGCGAAGGAAATTTCTGCAACCTTTAATCAAGAGATTGAAAGTGACCTCTTCTATGCAGTATCCTTCTCAGGGATATCGCAATGCTGCTTATACTGTCACTTCGAGACTGGCAGAGTTCTCAGAGCTCAGATTTAGAGGGAGGTTAGGGAAAGGGCTCAGGAATATTGACAATGCCCATCCACCCCCAGTTACATGAAGCAGGGCTAGCGCTCAGCAAGTATGGCATGAGACTGGTCTGTTTTCAACAACATTAAGGTATTTCTACTTGAGGGGGAATCCAAATCCAGGGGCCATAAATATAAAATAGTCACTAATCATAGAATAGAATCTTAGAATCATAGAATAGTTACAGCACAGAAGGAGGCCATTCGGCTTGTTGAGTCTGTGCCAGCTCTATGCAAGAGACCGCCCTTTCCCAGCAGCCCTGCAAATTTGTTCCTTTCAGGTGCTTATCCAATTCTCTTTTGAAAGCGACGATTGAATCTGCCTCCACCACAGTCTCAGGCAGTGCATTCCAGATCCCAACCACTCACTGCATAAAAAAGATTTTCCTCATGTCGCCATCAGTTCTTTTGCCAATCAAATTAAACTGGGTCATGACCCTTCTGCCAATGAGAACCGTTTCTCCCTATCTACTCTGTTCAGATTGCTCATGATTTTGAACAACTCTATTAAATCTCCGCTCAAACTTTTCTTTTCCGAGGAGAAAAACCCCAGCTTGTTCCATAGCTGAAGGAGACACAGGCGGTCAGTGAGTCAACCATGCAGGCTGTCAGACTGCACCACAGAAGTGTGGTGGTCTGCAATGCAACATCCAGGTCCAGTGATCTATCCACATAACTGAAATCACTTATCCATTGACCCATTCTTGTGATACTTTTCTGCACCCTCTCTAAATTCTTCACATCATTCCTAAAGTTTGGTGCTCAGAATTGAACACAATACCCCAGTTGAGGCCAAAATAGTGTTTTATGAATGTTCATCATAACTTCCTTGGTTTTGTGCTCTATGCCTCTATAAAGCCCAGGATCCTGTATTCTTTTTCATTACTTTCTCAAGCTGCCTTGCCACCTTCAACAATTTGTGCACATATACCGCCAGGTCCATCTGCACGCTTTAGAATTCCACCCTTTATTTTATATTGCCTCTCCTCATTCTTCCTCACAAAATGTATTGCTTTACACTTCTCTGCATTAAATTCCATCTGCCATATGTGTAGTATAAGGACATATCAGGGTTAATGCTGTAGACAGTGAGAGCAACCCCAACCAAGGGTGATGATGTAACAGTCACATGGTTTTGGAAGAAGAGAGTATCACCACGAAGGATGCTAGCTAAAGAGGCTTAAGGAGAGTGTAAATAGAGATGTGTAAATAATACAGGAGTTATTAATTGACCTTATCTAGACTCCGAGACTTTATCAATAATGCCCTAGCTACGCTACTACTACAACAACATACATAATATGGTGGTGCCAGTTAAAATGACTAAAAAGTATTGAAAACACCTTACCTCGTGAAATAGCACCAAGAGAACAGCAGATCTCATTGGGGGACTGCAAACAGCTTCAGAGTTGCTCCATAGCCGATAAAGACGCAGACGGACAGTAGTCAGCTGTGCAGGCAGTCAGACTGCACCACAGAACTGTGGTGGTCTGCAATGAAACATCCAAGTCCAGCAATCTATTCATGTAACTGAAATCTCTCATCTCCTGAACCGTTCTTGTAAAACTTTTCTGCACCCTCTCATGCAGGCCCCTATCTGCCAAGACTGAGGCATACATTATTTCGCCACATGAACATTAATACTCAAAATTGTGACTGGGAAGGAAAGAGGGCCTATCACAAGGAATTGCCAAGACCCTGACTGGAAAGACATTTGCATGCTAGCAGACAGTGTTGGAACAGTCCTTGCTTCCCCAATACACCGAAGAAGTGGTGATACAAGTTTGGTCACATAACTAACTGACTGTTGGAGTTTTTTGAATTTGAACTTGCTGACAGAAAGAAACTCAGAAAGCTGTTTGCTCCTGGATTGAGAAGACCTCTCTCTTGTCTGCTCCCATCTCTTTCTCATGGAATGGAAGAGAGAAATGTCTCCGACAGGAACAAGGTTTAAGAAGAATACTGGGCCCCAAACGAAAAGGAAGAACTGTCTGCAATCAAAGACTCTACGGCGAGCTAGAAACACAGAAACAATAACAAGAAACCCCCTTCAGAGACTCAAATCTCTCTATTTTTCTTCTGCTCTTGTCTGTCCCTATTTGCATGTGCGTATCGCGTATAAGCGTAGGGCCTGGTGCTTATCCATAGGCATTTAATGTATTAGAGTTTAAGTTGAAGGTTTCATAAATTTCACTTTTCTTCTTTCAACCTAAGAAAATATGTTTGTGCTCATTTCTTTGTCTTATAATTGGAAAGTGATTCACCAAGGGGGAGATCAAAACACAGTGTGTTAAAAAATTGAACCCAGTTACAATAAAACCAGGTGAAGACAGTAAAAGACCCCTAGACACCTTTCTCACCTGCTCGTAACAGGAACATGGGTGTTAGCATCCAGAATTTTACCCACAGACAAACAAGAGAAATTGGAAGTGGGAAGCCAAATTGTTCCCAATCAAAAAAGAAGATTAATACAGATTTTCTTGTGGTTGAATACTAACATGTCTGCAACTGAAGCTAGTAGCACTCAAAGCCAGGGTGAAGTAACTTGGGATAAGTTAAAAGCACTGTCTATGGAGGGGTTGAGAAAAATGGCTGAGCAGTGTGGGATCACTGTACGTGGCAAGGCTAGGAAGTCTGAACCCCTAAGGCCACCCATTTTTCCCTTGAATTTGAAGAAGTGGAAGCAGTGTTAGAAGTAGACCCAGTCAGGGTACTGCTAGCAAAGATGCAATTGGAACAAAAAAAACTTGAATTAGAAGACAGGGAAAGAGAATGAGAAAGGGGGAAACAAGAAAAAGAGAGACAGAAAAAGGAGAGAGAGAGGCAGGAGAGGTATAAATATTCCAGAAAGAATGTGAAGAGGGAGTGCTGAAGTGGCTTGAGTTAACTAGGGGGCAACAGAGTAACCTCAGTGAAAACATGGCTAATATGAAGGAGCAGAATTCAGGGCTGGGTAAAAAATTGCTAAAACTCACTCAATTAATTCCAAAATTCAATGAGGAAGATGTGGAAGCTTTCTTTGTGTCATTTGAGAAACTGGCAAGGCAGCAAAAATGACCAGCTGAGACCTGGCCTCTTTTACTACAAAGCAAGCTAACTGGAAAAGTCCATGAGGTTTATTCCTTGTTGCCAGATGAGACTTCATCAAATTATGAACTGACCAAAAATGCTATCCTTGGGACATATGAATTAGTACCTGAAGCCTATCGCCAAAAGTTTAGAACCCTCAAAAAACAAGCTAATCAAACTTATCTGGCGTTTGAAAGAAGTAAGCAGATGACTTTTGACCAGTGGCTGAGGGCTCTTAAAATATAGCTCAGTTATTAGACTCGCAGAGAAATAATCCTTTTAGATGAATTTCAAAACTCTCTCCCATTCTCAATAAAGACCCATGTTAGAGGAGCAGTGGGTTCACGGAGCCCAGCAAGCAGCTGTTCTGGCCGATGAGCTGGTTTAATTTATAAGTCAGTTTCCTAGGGCAAAACCTTTCCTAATCACCCCTACAAATCCGAAAAGGACAAAGGGTGGGAAGGTGATATTCGCCCAGGCAGTCCTGGAAGAGAAAGGAAAGCAGGAGAGACAGGGGGCCCTCCTCCAGCCAAAAAGGAAAGTACTGTGAGCAAGAGTTAGACCCAGAGATTTGTGTGCTTCCATTGTAATAAGGCAGGGCATTTAAAAGCTTGACTGCTGGAAACTAAAGGGGAAACCAGTAGGGTTAATCAGGGCACACCCGCTCAGTGAAGACAGGATTCTGATGGAGAACACAAAACAAGCTGTGGCTTTATCTGCAGTAAGCGTGCAACGCAGGAAGCTTACTATGGCCAGTGAAGGAAAGGTTGATAGGATTCCTAAAGGTGATCAGGGTTTTGTGTTTGAAGGGAAAGTAACCCCAAACCCCTCGCATGGGGCCAGCAAGCCCATAGTGATTCTCAGGGACACAGGGGCCACTAGATCCCTTTTACTGGGAAGAGGCCTGACCTTTCCCCCAGAGAGTGCAGTGAACACCAGGATGGCGGTGAATTGTATTGGAGGACAGTGTATGCCTGTACCTGTACACCGGATTTACCTGGAGCGCGACCTAGCTTCGGGACCAGTGACCGTAGGGAATGTCCCGAGGAAATGATCTGGCGGGGATGAAGGTGGTAGCCCCCATCCCCAGTAGTGAAAGAAAGGCCGCAGGAGGTCAGAGAGACGGGGCAGTGGCAGGAGACCGTCTCCTGCAGTTTCCCTGAATGTGTAATGGGTCAGGCTATGATCAAACCAGCTGCCTCAGAGGAGACTGCATTGGCACTGCAAGCAAATGGCCATGAGGTGTGCCTGTCTGAGCATTTCTTTGGAAAGTTCGGAGACCCAGGGAATGAATTAAATGGATTTTCCCTAGCTGAGGCTCAGAAAGCCGACCCAGTATTTCGAGAGTTAGCATAAGCTGCCCGGTCTATAATTGAAGCAGCTGGAGTCTCTGATTGTTACCATTTAAAGAATGAGGTACTGATGCGGAAATGGAGTTCTCCTCACAGACGTGAAAGCAAGGAGTGGACAGTAGTTCACCAGTTAGTGGTGCCACAGAGGTACTGGGGAGAAATATTAAGAGGGGCCCATGAGACTACTATGGCTGTACATGCTGGTATATGAATAACCAAAACCCGCATAAGACAGCAGTTTGACTGGCCAAAACTCCACAAAGATGTGGTGGAGTGCTGCAGGAGTTGCCACATGGGCCAGGTTGAGGGGAAACCCCAAGCTACAGTGAAACCGGAACCCCTAAGTCCTGTACCGGTGTTAGGAGGACCCTCCAGCTGAAGGCTGGAGAACTGTAAGGGACCCCAGCCGAGAAAAAAAGGGGACAGGCAGGCACATGACTGGCAAAAGTTTAGAAAGAGAAGAGGATAAAGTGACCGAGGGGCCAGGTTAAAGGAAGTCCAGGAGGAATCCTGGATGAAAACCCTGACTGTCTGGTCAGTCAACCCCAAAAAATGTAAAAAGTTAGACCCCACATCCTCCTATGTAAATGCAGACTCTAGAAGCACCCCAACAAAGTTGCTAAAAGCACTTACAGGAGCCTGCAGAGACAAAGAGAGACCCCTAGGGGGCACAAAAACCGTGAAGGTGATGCCTCACCGAGTCGAAGTGTTACAGGAGAGTACAGTCAAGTCTGCCCAAATACTTGCAGGTAGGAGTGTCCCAGAGAACAAATGGGAGATTAATGAAGAATCCTCCCCCACAGTCAGAGGAAAAGGGCACCACCCATCCCCTGAAGTCAAAAGTCTTTGCATGACTCAGATAATTCAGGATAGACCCACCCACTACTAACTTTCCTGAAAAAAGGGGGGAAATTAAAGCAGTACAGGCACCTAGAAAAGACCATTTTAATAAGCTTTAAGATTGATGAACGAATGGAAATGAATGAAGAAAATGCATGGTTTTTCTTTCTGTATCTTATATTTCTCTCAAATCTTGCAATGAAAGGCGCCATTTTCTTTCAAATCGCAGGAATATTGTGTGCTGTTTTGGTTTCCTTATCTGAGGAAGGATGCTCTTGCTATAGAGGGAGTGCAGCAAAGGTTTACCAGACTGATTCCTGGGATGGCGGGACTGACACATGAGGAGAGATTGAGTCGGTTAGGATTATATTCACTGGAGTTCAGAAGAGTGAGGGGGGATCTCATAGAAATCTATAAAATTCTAACAGGACTTGACAGGGTAGATGCAGGAAGGATGTTCCCAATGGTGGGGGGAGTCCAGAACTAGGGGTCATAGTCTAAGGATACGGGGTAAACCATTCAGGACTGAGATGAGGAGAAATTTCTTCACCCAGAGAGTGGTGAGCCTGTGGAATTCCATACTACAGAAAGCAGTTGAGGCCAAAACATTGTATGCTTTCAAGGAGGAGTTAGATATAGCTCTTGGGTTTAAAGGGATCAAAGGGTATGGGGCAAAAGCGGGAACAGGTTACTGAGTTGGATGATCAGCAATGATCATATTGAATGGCAGAGCAGGCTCGAAGGGCCGAATGGTCGACTCCTGCTCCTATCTTCTATGTTTGTATGTTTCTAAAAAACAAAGGAAACATCCTAAAAAGTATAACAAAGCCTAGAAACACAAAATGGAGTTGAAATTTGGAATGCCTGAAAGCAATCAGGTACAAAATTGATCCTTGTGGAGAAAATGATTTCTACAATTTAGGATTGCTTCCCAGCACCATACTAAAGAAGTTAAAGATCATATCAAATTGAAAGAAGAAGTATACACTTCAACAAAGACTCGTGGCAGGTCAAAAGAATGGACTGATATAAAAAAACAGAGAAGAATGACTCAAAGAATAATGGGAGAGAAATTAGAGTATGAGAGAAAGCTAGCTAGAAATATGAAAACAAATAGAGTTTCGACAGGTTTTTAAAGAGTAGAATAAGTAAAGTGAATGTTGGTCTTCTGGAGAGTGAGTCTGGGGAGTTAATAACAAAAATAAGTAAATGGCAGAGGGATTGAACAGATTTTTTGCATCTGTCTGCACTGTAGAAGATTCAAATAACATCCCAGAACTAATTGTGATTTAAGACTAGAAAGGGACGGCAGAACTTAAACCGATTATCATTACCAGGAAAAGGGTATTGAGAAAATTATTAGAACTAAAAGCTGACAGGTGTCCAGTTCCTGATGGACTTCAACCTCGGGTCTTAAAAGAAATGGCTGCTGTTACGACCAGGTGAGAAAGGGGTCTAGGGTTCCCTCTCAGCCTTTTCCTGGTTTGGCCGTAATAATGTTTAATTTTTAAAACACCGCATTTTAGCTTCCCTCTCAGTCAGTCCCTGCTCACTGCTCTCTAATTGTAATGGAAAATAAATTAACCAGACAGGTTTTCTCAGATTTAAACAAGAAAGGTGTAAGTTTATTAACCTTAAAACTCTAATTCAGTTGAAATGACTAGAAATGTGTGACACAACCACACCAGCATGCATATGTGATAAACACACACGCAAATAGAGACAGAGAAGGAGAAAGAAGGGGAAAGATTTGAAGTAATAGCTCGATTTCCATTACTGGTTTTGAGTTGGATGTAAAGTCTTTGATTGAAGTTAAGTCTCGCAGTTCTCGTTGAAGCCCAGTGCACATTTTCAAACTTTATTGGCTGATCTTCAGTCTTGAGGCTTAAGTTACTTCCATGGGTCCCTGGAGCTTTGCTTGAGAGAGAGAGAGAGAGAGAGAGAGAGACGGGGAAAGACCTTCCTTCTCTTTGGTCTTCAAATTGCAGTCTCTTTCCGAAACTGTTCTGTGAGCACAATTCAAACAATTCCAAGTTGGCCAGCAGGTTAGTCATGTAGCTAGCTCCTTATTTGGAACAACTCCGGCGAGGTTGCAGCCCTGTTTTCAGTTGCTGTCCTTTAGATTGCAAATGTGCACCTATGGTTTCAGCTGCTGTTGTGGTCTTTTTAACAAGTTATTTCAAGTCCAATAACAGTTCAAAAATAGGGTTCCATATGGCAAAATTAATATGTCTCATTTTTGGCAGGTGTGGTTTCCGTCACACTGCTAAGATAGTGGTTGCATTAATTTTCCAAAATTCTCTAGATTCTGGGAAGGTCCCATCAGATTGGAAAATAGCCAATGCAACTCCACTATTCAAGAAAGGAGGAAGAGAGAAAGCAGGAAACTGCAGGCCAGTTAGCTTAACATCTGTCACAGGGAAAATGATGGACCCTATTATTAAGGAATTTATAGCAGGTCATTTAGAAAATCCCAATGCAATCAGGCAGAGTCAACATGGTTTTGTGAAAGGGAAATCATGAGTGATTCATTTATTAGAGTTCTTTGAGGAAAGAACAAGCAAGTAGATAAAGGAGAACCTGTGGATGTGGTGTACTTGGATTTCCAGTAGGCATTTGACAAGGTGCTGCATCAAAGGTCACTAAACAAAATAAGAGCCCATGGTATAGGGGGTAAGATATTGTTTGGATAGAGGATTGGTTAGCTGATAGGAAACAAAGAGTAAGTATAAATGGGACATTTTTGGATTGGCAAGCTGTGGAGTTCCACAGGGATCAGTTTTGGAACCTCAACTATTTACAATCTATATCAATGACTTTGATGAAGGGGCAGAACATATGGTTACTAAATTTGCTGCTGACACAAAGATAGATAGGAGAGTAAGTTGTGAAGAGGACATGAGGAGTCTGCAAAATGATATAGATAGGTTCAGTGAGTGGGCAAAGATTTGGCAGATGGAGTATAATGTGGGAAAGTGTGAACTTGTCGACTTTGGTCAGAAGAATAGAAAAGCAACATATTATTTAAATGGTGAGAGATTGCAGAACTCTGAGATGCAGAGGGATCTGGGTGTCCGAGTACACGAAACACAAAAGATTAGTATACAGGTACAGCAAGTGATTAAGAAGGCAAATACAATGTTGTCATTTATTGCAAGGGGAATGGAATATAAAAGTAGAGATGTTTTGCTACAGTCATACAGGGCATTGGTGCGAACGCATCTAGAGTATTGTGTACAGTTTTGATATCCTTACTTAAGAAAAGATATAATTACATTGGGAGCAGATCAGAGAAGGTTCACTCGACTGATTCCTGGGATGAGAGGTTATCTTATGAGGAAAGGTTGGACAGGTTGGGTCTGTATTCTTTGGCGTTTAGAAGGATGAGAGGTGATCTTATTGAAACATATAAGATCCTGAGCGGACTTGACAGCGTAGATGTGGAAAGGATGTTTCCGCTTGTTGGAGAGACTAAAACTAAGGGACACATTTTAAAAAGAAGAGGTCTTCCATTTAGGCGGAGATGAGGAGAAACTTTTTATCTCAGAGGGCCGTGAGTGTGGATCTCTCTTCCCCGGAGAGCGGTAGAGGCAGGGTGACTGAATGTTTTTAAGACAGAGGTAGACAGATTCTTGACAAACAAGGGAGTCACAGGATGTTGGGGATAGGCAGGAAAATGGAGTTGAGTCCACAAACAGATCAGCCATGGTCTTATGGAATGACAGAGCAAGCTCGAGGGGCTGAATGGCCTACTCCTGCTCCTACTTCATATGTTCGTATGTTTGTATGTACTAAATCAGAAGCAGAACAAGTAAATACCCTTTTATATTCTACAGATGCAATTGCGGATGATATGATTGTGAGGCAAGGGATAAACGAGGCTTCTGATAAATTTGAGGATGTGCTTCAAGCCTTCGACAAATATTTTAATTGATGCAGTAACAAAATTCTGGAAAGAGCAAAATTTAACAAGCAAGTCCAGAAGATAGGTGAATCCATAGATTCTTTTGCAAATGATCTGTTCAGATGGCTGAGGGTTGTGACGATGGAGAATTAAAGGCGGAACTGATAAGAGACCGAATAGTTGTCAGAATAGCTGATGTGTCTGTATCAGATTTCTTGCAGTCGAAAAATGACCTTACACTTGAGAAGGCAATTCAAATCACATGACAAGCAGAAGTTCAGAAACAAACTAGAGCCATTCTGCAGGCTGAAGAGAAGCCTTAGATTAGAAGAAATCCAATGACTGTACAGTTCTTGAAGCCAAAGACAGAAAGACAATCTTTAGAGAAGAAGACACACACAGGTGAAAAGGTGCATGAACCAGGAAACCATACCAGTGCTGTCCAGCCAGGAAGACCCACAGTCAGGAACAGTGTCCTGCTCGTAAAGCGGAATGTTTCAACTGTAAAAAGACAGGCCATTATGAGAAAATGTGCCAGAGCACAACCTCTTCGCTCAAAATCACAAAGCAAAAGACCGTCACACAAAGTCCATCAACTTCCAGCAGAAATGGAACCAGAAGATTTCCTAGGGGAAGTTAATGACCTAAATTGATGATTTGGATGGTGGGCATTAATGTAAACGAACTTCTAATGAATTTCAAATTGGACGCAGGTGCCAGTGTCACAGTTCTGTCAGACCAAGAGCTTTGGTTGATGAGACATTGCCTACAGCCAGCAGATGTACAGTTGTATGGTCCAGGCTGGACTCATGTGAAAGTGAAGGGTAAGCTTCAAGCAACTTTACAATATCGAGGGAGAAATATTATGGAACCCCTACACATCTTGCAAAACCAGGAATTTTCCCTGTTAAGTAGAAAGCGTGCTTAGACCTGCATCTGATCAAGAAGATTGATGAAGTCAAACAGCCACAGGTAAACAGTCACTTTCAAGCAGACTATTCAAAACTTTTCTCAGGTCTCCTAACGCTCAAGACAGGCTCGTGTGTATCTTCACACCCAGAAAGATACCACAGCCATTGATGAACCAAGTTCAAGCGCAGCTGGATGGGAGTCATTTCTCCTGTTACGAAACCAACAGAGTGGTGTTCGGCTATGGTTCCTGCCCCAAAACAAAGTGGTACTCTTCATATCTGTGTGTATTAAACACAGCTTAACAAAGCAGTGGCGTGGGAAATTCATCCAATGCCCACAGTGGATGACAGCTTGGCAAAATTGACTCAGGGCACCATGTTTACTAAACTGGATGCCAATCGTGGGTTTTGGCAAGTACCCTTAGATGAGACCTCAAGATTACTAACCACATTTATAACACCTTTTGGGAGGTTTTGTTTCAATCGGTTACCATTTGGGATAACTTCAGAACCATAGATCTTCCAAAGGCATATGTCTAACATCTTAGAAGGGCTCAAAGGAGTTATTTGTCACATGGATGACATCCTGGTACATGGGCAGTCAGTAGAGGATCATAACCAAAGAGTTCGAGCAGTTGTACAACGATTTCAAGAAGCAGGGCTAACACTGAATGAGAAGTGCGAATTTTCCAAGACTTCAATTTGTTTCTCGGGACACATAGAATGTAGTAAAGGTATAATGGCAGATCCACAGAAGACATATGACATTACAGAATTCCCTACTCCTATTTCCATTCAGCAGCTCTAAAGATTCCTGGAAATGGCGAATCAGTTAACCAAATTTTTACCTCATTTCGTAGAGGTAACAGAACCGCTAAGACAACTTCCCAAAAAAGATCAAGCCTGGTGTTGGAGTTCACACCAAGAACAAGCATTCCGGAAGATTAAAGAGATGCTCATTTTGGCCAGACATCTCGGCGCACTATAACCCAACACTACCAACTACAATAGCTGCAGATGCCTCCTCCAAGGGGTTAAGGGCAGTCCTTTTCCAGGAGCAACCTGATGGTTTTCATAGGCAAATATACTATGCATCCAGAGTTTTGTCCGAGACAGAGATAAGATATGCGGTAATTGAAAACGAAGCACTTGCCATCACATGGGCATGTGAAAGATTTTCTAATTATATTGTCAGATTGAGAGTCATCATTGAGACAGACCATAAACCTTTGGTATCTTTGTTGGACGAAAAGGAGATTGCAAAAATGCCTCCAAGAATCCAAAGATTTCATTTAAGATTGATGAGATATACGTACGAGACTGTGTATATCCAGGGAAAGATGCAAACGTCTCCTGATGCCCTATCAAGAGCAATGATAGACCATCCGACACAACAGGATGTGAATTTTGTGCATGAGACAGAGTCATATTCGCAGTATACTGCACAAAACTGGCCAGCAAGCATATAGAAACTGTAAGAAATTTGTCATGCCCAAAAAAGTGAAGAAGAATGTATTTGTATAAGGCAGTATTGCACACAAGGATAGCCACAAGAACACCCTTGTGGGAAAACAATGAAAACTTTCTATGAATATAGAAAATACTTCACAATTATTGACGATTTGCTAGTTTATAATGACAGACTAGCCATTCCCAGCTCACTTAGATCAGATATCGTAGAATGTCTACAAAAGGCCACATGGGAATAACGCAGTGCCTAGCAAGGGCACAATCATCAGTGTGGTGGCCAGGAATATCCAAAGACATCAAGAATCTGATCCAGAGCTGCCAGATCTGTGCAATACAAAGACTAGAACAGCATGAACCTCTGATAACTATTCAATTTCCAACCAGACCTTTGCAACATCTAGGTATGGATATATTCACGTTCAATGGGAAGTCCTACATAATCATTGATTATTTCTCAAGGTGCACAGAAGTGAGCAGGTTATATTCAACAACAACAGAAGCAGTTATAAGAGTTCTACAAAACATCTTTGCAACACATGATATTCCTGATGAAATACTATCAGACAACGGACCACAGTTTGCAAATGAATATTTCAGTTGGCGACAAGAATGGAATTTCAACATCTCACAAGTTCACCACGTTATCACCAGTCGAATAGTGAAGCGGAAAGAGGTGTAAGACCCTTAAAGTCCTTATTGAAGAGGAATGAAGACCTTCCAACCTCACTTCTAACTTATAGATCTACACCATTGATGTGTGGACTATTACTCGCAGAGTTACTGATGGGCAGGAAGATAAGAACCCAACTTCCTGTGTTGCCTAAAAAGTTTCTTCAAGGTTTGAATGTCTGAGACTACGAGAGAGTAAGAGACCAGGAAAACCCTTATAGAATACAACAAACCTGAAATTACAACAAAAGATTTTGTGTCAGAGACTTACCAAACTGAATGAAGGCCAAAAAGTATGGATATGTGGCCGAGAAAGCAAAGGTACTGTAATCCACAGAGATGAAAACTACCAGAGATTGGATGTGGTACACACAACAGAAGGCAACATATATAGAAATAGGAGAAACATTATCCCTAATTCCCAGAAGCAATAGTCAATCATTCATTTGGAAGACCTAGATGATGATGAACAAACCCAAAGCAAACAGAATACTACAATCCTTAGTAGAAAACAACCATATCAGCAATCCAGACTTACAAGGAAGACTATAGATTGTCCCAGTCTGACTACAACAAGATCGGGGAGAGTCGTGAAATCTCCTAACAGACTAAATCTGTGAAGTCAAAGACTTGTGGGTCGGGGGGAAACAGGGTAATAGTCAAGAATGTATATATGTTTTAAAAAATGCATGGATAAAGACTTGGGGGGAGATGTAGTAAAAAGACATGTAAGGGTTAATGCTGGAGACAGTGAAAGCAACTCCCCCCCGACCCCCTCCCCACTGTAAGGGGATGATGTAGCAGTCACATGGTAATGGGCTTTAGAAGAAGAAAGTTCCAACACGAAGGATGCTGGCTCAGGAGGTTTGAGGAGAGTGTATACAGAGATCTGTAAATAATAAAGGCGTTACTAGTTGACCTTATCTAGACTCCGAGACTTTATTCATAATGTCCTAGCGATGCTACTACTGCAACAACAACACAAACACCTCTATGTCCATTCCATCAGTCTGTGTATGTTCTCTTGAAGTCTATCACTATCCTCCTCACAGTCCACTATACTTCCAAGTTTTGTGCTATCTGCAAATTTTGAAATCGTGCCCTGTGCACCCAAATCCAGTTCATTAATATAGATCGAAACCAGCAGTGGTCCTAGTTCCAATCCCTGGGGAACACAACTGTACACCTTCCTCAAGTCTGAAAAAAAACTGTTCACCGCCACTCTGTTTCCTGTCCCTCAGCTAACTTAGTATCCATGCTGCACAGTCACTTTTATTCCATGGGCTTCAACTTTTCTGGCAAGCCTATGTGACATTTTATCCAAAGCCTTTTGGAAGTCCATATAGACCACATCAACTGCATTATCCTCATCAACCCTCTCCATTACCTCAACAAAAAACTCAATCAAGTTGGGTAATTCTAAATCTAATATGGAATTCAGGAGAAATTTCTTTACCTAGAGACTGGTGAGAATGTGGAAATCTCTACCACAGGGAGTGGTTGAGGTGAATAGCTAGATGCACTTAAGGAAGCTACATAAACACACGAGGGAGAAAGGAATAGAAGGATATGCTAGTGGGTTAGATGAATAGGTGGGAGGTAGTTTGTTTGGAGCAAAAACATCGGCATGGATCTGTTGGGCCAAATGGCTAAATTCTATGTAACAGCAACTTGGATATGTATAGTACGTTTATTGTAGTAAAACATCCCAATGTATTTCACAGGGATATAATCACACATAATCAAGAGGAGAATCTTTGTGCAACTACTTTGAGATAATACTATGGCAGTACAATATAGCCTCCTTTTATTACTTTTATTGCCCAAAAACAAGCAGAAACAAAGCATAATCAAGCCCATCATGTTGCAACTTTTAGCAATTGTTTTGGTTCAGATGTGGCCCAGATAACCAAATTTTAAATGGATTGAGGGCTGGCTGATCATCTGACTTAACTTCAATTGCTAACTTTATTTTTAAACACAAGCAACAACAACAACAGCACCTTTAATATAGTAAAACATCCCAAGGCAGCTTACTGAAGCATTATCAGACAAATTTTGACAATGCATCACAGATGACCAAAAGTTTGGTTGAAGAGGTAGGTTTTAAAGAGTGACAGGAAGAGAGAGTGGCAGAGAGGAGCAGGCATTCTACAAGTTCGGGCCCAGGCAGCTGAAGGCACAGCCGCCAATGGTGGATCAATGAAAAACAAGGATTTGCAAGAGGCCAGAATTGGAAGGGTGCAGTGATCTTTGAGCATTGTGGGGCTGGTGGAGGTTACAGAGAGAGTAAGGGGTGAGGCCATGTAATGATTGGAACACAAGGATAAGATTTGCAGGGCCAGACTGCGAACAGGAGGATCCCACAAACAGCTATGAGTGTATCAGATTATCTGTTTTAGTTGGTGGTTGTTAGCTCAGGCACAAGGGAGAAATTTCCTGCTCTTCTTCGAAATTGGGATCTTTTCCATCCACTCAATTTAACGTCTCAGCCAAAAGATGGCACCTCTGACAGTGCAGCACTCTGCAAGTTAATATGCCAAAGCTCTGCCACTTTCAACAGGACAGTGAGCTCAGAAGCAATGGGCATATGGGTCTTGGTGTGAGTTGGGATACAGGCAGTAGAGTTTTGGATGTGCCTCAAGTTTACGGAGGGTGCAAGGTGGGAGGCCGTCCAAGAGATCGTCAGAATAGTCGAGACTGGAAGTGACAGAGGTATGGATGAGTGATTCGACGGCAGATGAGCTGAAACAGGGTGATATTACAGAACTGAAAGGAGACGGTCATGGTGATGGAATGGATATGGGGTCGACTTCTCAGTTCAAAGTCAAATGCAACACCAAGGTTTCAAGCAGTCTGTTTCAGCCTCTCCCAGTTGCCAGGGAGAGTGGATGGCTAAGGAACGGAGTTTGTGATGGGGACCAAAGACAATGGCTTCCAAAAAGTTCTGTTTGCCCAATATTTAATTGGAGGAAATTTCTGCCTATCTAAAATTGGATGTTGGACAAGTAGAGTGACAAATCCGAGGCAGTGGCGGAATCGAGAGAGAGGTGGTGGTGAGGTAGAGATGGGTTTTATCAGCATATATGTGGAACCTGGCCTTGTGTTTTTATTTATTTTTTTGTTTATTTAGAGATACAGCACTGAAATAGGCCCTTCAGCCCACCGAGTCTGTGCCGACCATCAATCTTCCATTTATACTAATCCTACACTAATTCCATATTCCTACCACATCCCCACCTGTCCCTATATTTCCCTACCACCTACCTATACTAGGGGCAATTAACCTATCAACCTGCAAGTCTTTGGCATGTGGGAGGAAACCGGAGCACCCAGAGGAAACCCACGCAGACACAGGGAGAACTTGCAAACTCCACACAGGCAGTACCCAGAATTGAACCTGGGCCGCTGGGGCTGTGAGGCTGCGGTGCTAACCACTGCACCACTGTGCCGCCCTAATTTTTCAGACAATGTTGCTGAAAGGTAGCAAGTGGATAAGAAGTAGGAGGGATAATGGACCACGCCTGCACAAACTCATTCAAGCTGAAGCCATGTCGAGCAATAACTGATGTTACATCTCTTTCTTCAATCATAATCTGATGCTGGAACATATACCTCTCCGTTGTCATAAAACTTAATGCAAACCATGATTGACAATGAAAGACTCATGAATCAGCCTTCTTCCTGGAGAGAAGCAACTAAAACTTCATTACTTTTTCTACTGTCTCTCGCTGTGAATGTTGATCCTGCTGCCTGAAAGGCAAGATCAATGCAACCGTCACTTTAGCACGCTCTTCCCTCTTTGATGTGCAGTAATTTATACATTAATATTAAAATAAGAAGCCCGGTCGGCACACATCCTTTGAAATATTTAGAGTTCAGCAGCTTAGTAGCAGAGTGCAACTTGCACGAAACATCGCTTCAAAGAAAAGCCGGTTCCCTCCCCAATACCCTGCAGCTTCTCGGCAAGGACACAATCTCACTCACTGTCATTATCTGTATTATAACGTGTTGAACTTTACCAACCTGTAAGGACCATGAAGGGAACCAAGAACAAAAAAAAAATGGTGTAAATGTCCTTGTGTTCACGTTAGCCATGTAACAAATCAAAGCATTGCTCATCTCTTAGCTTTTAAAATTAACTTCAAAAGACAGTGTGCGACAAAAATATTAAATCATCCGAGATTTTCTGTTTTGTTGACAGCTTCAGAGTTTTTGCTTTTGATGTTATTGGAGGAACAGAGATAATGAAGGACAGATTCCCTTGTGGAATGAAATCGCAAACCTGTCTAGAAAGAAAGTAGTTTGATTTTTTCTAGATATCGTGCACAGGGGAAATCTTCCTTCACTGTAAGGGAAATGAATTAGTAGATCAGCTAAAACAACAAAAACACCTTAAGTTAGTGAGTGTAACTGTACCATTGGGATTGAAGTTATCAGTTTCTCTGACCAACTCAGACTCAATGGAGAGCATGCCAGGAGCAGCATCAGTCATTCCTTAGAATGAGGCACCATACTAGTGTAGCTACAACACAGGGTAAGCTGCATACTAAACATTAAATGCAGCAGGCAATAGACATAAAATGTGGCCTCACAACAAAAAAATCGGAGCAAAGCTCGGCAGCTTTACCACCTCCAGTCGAGAATGTTGCTGGAGAATCAGGTAATTAACACAATGAGGTGGTTCCATGGATAACCCAACACCTCAACTATGTTGGAGGCCTGCACCAGCGTAAGTGATGACTGCAGTGTTTGCAATCATCTTCAGTGAAAAGTGCTGAATGGATGCTCTTATATTCCCGAGGCCCCCATAATGGTAGATGCCAATTTAGTTCACCGCATGTGACATTGGATGGGCGCACTGGGCGGAGCAACAACAACATGTTGTGCCGAGGACCTGTGAATCAAAGATAAACATTCCTCTACTCTAGCATTTCCAGTGCAGCTATCACACTGGCATCTAGCCAACAATGAGGAAGATAGCCTGGGTATGTCCTCTCTGTAAAAAGATGTAATAATCTAACCTGATCAGCCACCTCCCAGTAAACTGATGGAAGGAATCACTAACAGTAACAACACAGGAAGAATAGACAGGATACAACAGAAATGCACTGGGATAATGCCTTGTATAAGGAAATGCAAGTACCAAGAAAGCCTTGGAAAAGTGGGCTTTCCCTTTGTTAGAACATAGATTACAATATAATCAAAAGCCGGAATTTTATGCCCCCAAATGATCAGGCTAGTGGCAGGGGCATAAAACTGATTGGGAGGTGGGGGGGGGTGGGGTGCGTTCCCGACCCCTTCCTGCCCCTGCTGCAATTTTACATGGGGCGGCGGCTGTGAGAGATGGCCTGCCCGCCCCAGGCCAAGTAAGGCCCTTATGTGGCCTATTAACTGGCACTTAAGGGCCTCCTCCCGCCATTGCTGGTACGTTACCCTCAGCGGCTGGACGGCAAAAGCCTCAAAAACCCTTCCTGGTAAAACCAGGTGGCCTTCTTCCAGGATGGGGGGGGTGGAGCTCCTCCTGATCGGGCACCCTGTGCCCCACGGAAGACTGCCCCCATAGCCCCAACCACCCCCAATGCACAACACTCCCCGTGCCCCCTAACTGATCCCCCCCTTGCCTCACCGGGGCCCGGCCAATTGTCTCTGGCGAGGCCCTAAAAACTTACCTGTCTTCTGGGACCTCCTTCACTTTACTTGCGATTGCTCGGTGTAGTCCCAACAGTGACCACTGCTCCCAGTGGCGCTGCTGGGACTATGAGCTGCCAGCCCGCTGATGGCCAGCAGCTCCATTCGGCAGGACCTCCTGCCTCAAGGCGGTGGAAGTCCCACCCCAGACCAAATAAGGGCCTGGGGAGTGAAGGATTATGGCCTGGCTCCACAGGCCTGGCGGAGGCAGCCTTGCCACTGACTTTTTGGCTGATGGCGCCCTACGAAAAATTCCGACCAAAATGATTAAAATTACAAAAGGATGGCGTAAGTTAGATAGAAGTAGACAGTTTCCAGTAGATGGGGCTGAAGAACAAGGTGCCATAGATACAAGATTAATTGTAAGAGTTTTAGAACAGAGGGCACAAGAAACTTCTTCACACAGAGAGAGACGTGGAGCTGTGGAATTCATACGAACATGCGAACATATGAATTAGGAGCAGGAGTAGGCCACTCGGCCCCTCGAGCCTGATCGGATTGTAACCTCAACTCCACATTCCCGCCACCCTCAATAACCATTCAGCTCTTTGCTAATCAAGAATCTATCTACCTCTGCCTTAAAAATATTTGATAGACTCTGCTTCCACCGCCTTTTGAAGACTCACGACACTCTGAGAGAAAAAATGTCTCCTCATCTTTGTCTTAAATGGGAGACCCCTTATTTTTAAACAGTGGCCCCCAGTACCAGAGAATTCACTTTCACAGTTAGTAGCTGAGGCAGAAACTGTTATCAATCAAGACCAGATTGGATAGTGGATGGAGGAAAAGTAGGGATATGAAACAGAATGAGTAAATGTGATTAGGCCTGTTTGTCGATGTGGAGGGTAAACACTGACACAAATTGGTTGAACCAAATGAATTGTTTCCATGTTGTAACTTCAATGTATTTCTCAGTATTTTTAAATAGTCATCAATAACCTTCTCACCGATGCTCAGTTTAGATTTTGCAAGTACTACTCAACTCCAGGCCTCATCAGAACCCTAATCCAGATATGGATGTAAGTAAGAACTGCATGCCAGGAGAAAGGTGAGAGTAGCTGCACTTGACATCAAGGCAACATTAGACAGGGATTGGAACCAAAAAGCACTCCTGAGAGCAATTGTGGATGGGGGGAGGTTGGAGGGAGGAGGGTCAAAGGGAAAGCCGCCCCCAGTGGCTGATCATAGCTGACATGCAGAAAGTTGGTCATAGTTGCCAGAAGCTTATCCTCACAGATTATTGGTGCAGGAGTTCTCTGCTTGAACTTCAACAGTGTCAGAATTCCCCAGTGTCCCACCATCAACACCTTGGGGAGAATGACCAGAAAACTTAACTGGACCACCCATATCAACACCGTGGCTACAAAACCAGAGCAAATGCCGTGTACTTTGCCGCAAGTGCTTTGCTGCAGTGCTTCCTTAAGATTATACATTTTGCAGCCACAGTGCACTCCTGGTATAAGAGATGGATATTGGTCAGAATTTTACAGACCCCCAACGTCAGGGGTCGTGGCGGGGGGCCCAGAAAATGCCTCCGTGAGAGGCCCACCATGGGCCTCATGCCAGGATGGCCCGGCCCAATATTGCTGGCGGTTGCGAGGCCTCATGGCGGCACCCCCGCCACTCGGCGACGGGAGCCCAATCGACATATGTAAATTGTGACAGAAACCACACCTGCCAAATGGAAACAAAGTAATGTCCTCATATGGAACACTACTTGAACATTTTACTGGACATTGAACATAACTTGTTTAAAAGGACCAAAGAGCTGAATAGCTAAAACATGGCTGCACATTTGCATTCTGAGAGACAGTTGCATAAAGAGACAATGGGAGTGCTCCCTGATTCAATTAGCAAGATGGGTTTTGTCAATAATGATGATCAAAAGACATTGAGAGCCTTAGAATTTGTAAGAGACAGCACTCCAGCCCCCCACCGCGTGTGCCGAGTAAGCTTTGAAGAATCAACAATCCTCCCCAGAAGATGCTGTTTCAAACAAAGATCAGGTCACATGTATTTTAGTAATTGTAACTGAGATGGAATAATCATGCTAATAAACTTACATCTTTCTTGTTTAAACCTAAGAAATAATGTCTGATTGTTCATTTACAATTACAATTAGAGAGCAGTGAGCCAGAACACTGCGCTTTAAAAGTTGAGCCCTGTTACAGCCAAACCAGGAAAGGGGCAAGAGGGGAGCCTGAGACCCCTTCCTCACCCAGTCATAACAGAAAATTAATTTACATAAAGGAATGCATTACCTTCTCACTCCCGCCATCTGTCCCAGTTCGATATTGGTGCTGGTGGCCGGCCTCCCTGCGCCTTTGGATCCCTGTCTGGGGATCCGAGCTGGAACTTTGGTGGGGAGGGGGGATCAAATAAGTTTCTCTGTGCAGGAGGGGGCATAGGGAATGGGGTCAACATAATATCACTGGTGTAGGGGATGGTGGGAATGGTTAGAGTTTAAAGTTTATGTACTTTGCGGGGGGAAGGCCAGGTGGGCAGGGGAAGTGTTTTGGGGGGCAAAGGGCAAGTAATTAATTTTATGACTATTGAAGGGTGGGAGAGGGGCAATTAAAATGGGTTTAAACTTTTTTATTGCATTTGCCTTTAATAATTTAAATGAAAGGGCTCGAAGCTGACGCCATTACCGGGGACGGACAGCCCACCCCCTCCACGTGATCGGGGTGGGTGGTCCGCCCCGGCCATTTAACTGAGCCGCCATGATATTCAGCATATGGGCGGACTGCCATTGTTTATATTTGCCGCACCAGAAATTTCAGCTCATTGAGATCAATGGCAGGGACATCAATGGAGAGAACTGTTCTGCCATGGATGATGTTGAAGATCTTGAGCACTATTGTAACTGTAACTGTAACAATCCTGGTGAGCGGTGGGGATTCCATCCCACTATCAACTTAAGCCTTGTTGATGGTGGAGATGCTGGTCCTTTTTTGTATTTGTTCATGGGATTTGGACAACGCTGATGCCAGCATTTATGGCCCATCCCTAATTTCCCTTACCATTGCCATTTAATTTCTAATTGCCATTTAAGAGTCAACCACATTGCTATAGGTCTGGAATCATATGTCGGCCAGACCAGGTAACGACAGCCGATTTCCTTCAGATGTTTTCATGGTCACCATCAGTCTAGATTTTAATTCCAGATTTATTAATTGAATTCAAATTTCAGCATCTGCTGTGGTGGGATTTGGACCCATGTCCCCAGGGCATTAGCCTGGGCTTTGGATTACTAGTCCAGTGACATTACCACTATGCCACCGCCTCCCCTACCCCCCCCCCCCCCCCACACCCCCCCCACCGCCTTTCTCGTCCTATCTAATATCTCTCACACAGTTGACCACATCATCTTCCTTCAATGCTTCTCCTCCGTTGTCCAGGTAGGTTGAAGTACAGTTGCTTGGTTCCATTCTTATCAATCCAGTTGTAGCCAGCTCATCACCTGAAATGGTTTCTCTTCCTGCTCCTGCACCGCTGCCTCCAGTGTCTCCCAAGGATCCATCCTTGGCCCCCTCCTATCTCTCATCTATATGCTGTGCCTCAACAGCATCCTCCAAAAACACAAGGTCAGTTTTCACATGCATGGTGATGACACCCAGCTCTACCTCACCACCACCTCTCTTGACCCCTCCGCTATCTCAAAATTGTCAGACTGCTTGTCTGACATCCAGTACTGAATGAGCAGAAATTTCCTCCAACTAAGTATTGGGAAGACAGAAGCCATTGTCTTTTGTCCCTACCACAAACTTCATGCCAATAGCTACCAACTCCATCCCTCTACCTGGCAACTATCTGAAGCTGAATCAGACTATTCACAACTTTGGTGTCGTAATTGACCTCGAGATGAGCCTCCAACGCACGTCCACGCCATAAATAAGACCACCTACTTTCACTTCCATAACATCACCCGACTCCGTCCCTATCTCAGCTCATCTGCGGCTGAAACACTCATCCATGCCTTTGTCACCTCTAGTTCTAACTATTCCAACAGAGTCCTGGTCAGCCTCCCATTTTGCATTCTTCATAAACTTGAGCTCAACTAAATCTCTGCCGCCATATCCTAACTCGCACCAGGTCCTGTATGCCCATCACCCCTATGCTCATTGACATACACTGGCTCCTGGTTTGGCAATGCTTCAGTTTTAAAATTCACATTATTGTTTTCAAATCCCTCTATGATCTTGCCCCTCCCTATCTTTGTAACCTCCCCCAATCCTACAGCCCTCCAACGTCTTTGCACTCCTCTAATTCCCAGATCCATGATTTTAAACGCTCCATCATTGGTGGCTGTGCCTTCAGGTGCCTAGGCCCTCAGCTCTGGAATTCCCTTGCTGAACCTCTCTGCCTCTTGACCATTCTCTCCTCCTTTAACTCACTCCTTAAAACTTACCTCTTTAACTAAGCTTTTGGTCATCTGTCCTATTATCACTTTATATGGCTCAGTGTCAAACGTTGTTTGATAATTGCACCTTTGAAGCATCTTGGGATGTGTTAGTATGTTAAAGGTGCTATATAAATGCAACAAAAACAAGAAATGCAGGAATCACTCAGCAGGTCTGGCAGCATCTGTGGAAAGAGAAGCAGAGTTAACGTTTCGGGTCAGCGACCCTTCTTTTTCGCTGACCCGAAACGTTAACTCTGCTTCTCTTTCCACAGATGCTGCCAGACCTGCTGAGTGATTCCAGCATTTCTTGTTTTTGTTTCAGATTTCCAGCATCCGCAGTATTTTGCTTCTATATAAATGCAAGTTATTGTTGAAATGCTCAGAGGGGTCAGGATTTAAGTCTCTCCTTGCAGAATACCCAGCCTCCACCCTGTTCTTGTAGCCATAGTGTCAATATGGTTGCTCCAGGTAAGTTTCCGGTCCCGAGGATGTTGATGATGGGAATGTGACGATAGTGGAACTGTTTGAGGTTAAGTTGGAGATATTTGGTGTGATATTCTGAGGACTGGAGTGAGGTTTAGTTGAGTTTAGTAAGAGATATGAGACAGAGACAGCATGCTGTTGAAATAATGGGTTCTTCTTTATTATTTTTTTTACTTTCACTTTCCCTTTGTGGGCTCATGTGTGTTGTACAGTAGCCTCAAGTGTACAAAATGCACGATACAATTTTCAAAACACTACATTTGGGTCTTTCTTTATTGGAGACGGTCTTTGTCTGGTGTGACTTTTAGCTGCTACATGTCAGCCCAAATCTGGACATTATCGATCTCAAAACACTTCACACAGTGAATTATTAATAAAATGTGGGAACTGTTGTTATGTCAGGAAGTGAGGTTGCTATTTTGTGTCATCAATGTGAAAAGTGGGGTTTTCTTTTGGTGGTATTGCTTGAGGGAGAATGTTGGCTGGAACAACAGGAGAACTCCCTAGCAACACAGCAGTAATTAATTTTGCTGGGACTTTATTCCATATTTCCATTATTCTACAGAATGGAAAAGATTCTTCTGCGTTCTAGTCTTCGTCCAGCTGGTTAATTTTGTATTCTTGTCCTGCAGCCCTGTAATTGAAGTCTGAGTTAAATAACCTGTCTAAATCTACACTGTCAATGCTTTTCAGCTTTTTAAAATTTAGAACACGTTCCTTCGTCAATCTTCCTTTCTCAAAAGAAAACACCTCGCCTTCTGTGGATCTTTGTTTTAAATCCCATCATAGACCTCATCACTCATCTCTGAAGCTTTTGAAATGCATCATTGTCCCTTTGTGGGATTTGAATTCAAAAATGGCACAGGGTATTCTGACCGAGGGACCGAAAAAACCTGTTTCAGCCTATTATCCAGCACCTTGGAGACACATACCAGCATTAGCCTTGTTCATAATTCCTTACGCTGATTGGACAAGTGAGCTGCTGTGATCTGGAATGCATAGTCTGAAAGGGTAATGGAAGCAGATTTAATCGTCATTTTCTAAAAGGAATCGGAGAAATATTTGAAAAGGTAAAAACATATAGGGCTTTGAAAGAAGGACTTGCATTTATATAGTGACTTTCATGACCACCGGACATATTAAAGAGCTTTACAGCCAATGAAATACTTTTGAAGTGTAGTGACTGTTGTAATGTAGGAAACCAGGCAGGCAATCTGTACACAGCAAGCACCCACAAATAGCAATATGATAATGATCAGCTAATCTTTTTTTGTGATGTTGACTGAGGGATAAATATTAGCCAGGACATGGGGGAGAACTTTTGGGGAGAGAGCAGGGGGAGTGCGACTATTGTTAGCTCTTTCAAAGAGTCAGCATAGACACAATGGGCTGAATGGCCTCCTTCTGTGCCGTAATATTTTTTGATTCTAATAAGCGTTCTCAAATTCCTCTCTGTTTCACCAGTGTCAATAGCTGCTCACTTGTTGAGCAATATTGCAATGACTGAGAGATTAAGGCCCTGGATTTGATGTGGTCCTAGACAATGCAAACTCAAAACCTCAAAATGCAATATTAGTGAAGGAGTCAGTTACTGCAGTAAGGAGAGATGATATCTTGGAGGGGGCATCAAATGAAGCTTTATGGGTAGAGTTTAGGAATAAAAAAGGGACAGCCACATTGCTAGGGATTTATTATAGACCCCCAGATAGTCAGCGGGAAATTGAGGAGCAAATATGTGCGCAATTTGCAGAGGTGTGTAAAAATAATTGGGTAATTATATTAGGTGATTTCAACTTTCCCAACATTAATTGGGATAGTCATCGTGTTAAGGGCTTAGATGGAGTGGAGTTCTTAAAATGTATACAGGAGAACTTTTTAGCTCAATATGTAGAGGATCCAGCAAGAGAGGGTGCAGTGCTGGATCTAATTCTGGGGAATGAAGCCGGACAGGTGGTTGATGTGTTGGTGGGGGAGCATTTTGGTGATAGCAACCATAGCATGGTACAATTTAAGCTTGTTATGGAGAAAGAAATAGACAAGTTGCAAAAAAAGGTTTTGGATTGGGGGAGAGCGAATTTTAGTAAAATAATGCAGGATCTGGCCAAGGTAGACTGGAAAGAGTTACTTGTTGGGAAATCTACAGAAGAGCAGTGGGGGGCATTCAAAAAGGAAATGGGGAGGGTACAGGCCCAACATGATCCCTCTAGGGTAATAGGTAGGAGCAACAAGCCCAGAGAACCATGGATGACCAGAAACATTCAGGGTACAATGAGAAGGAAAAGAGAGGCTTTTAGCAAATACAAGGAGAGCAAATCAATGGAAGCATTAGTGGAGTACAGAAAGTGTAGGATGAGGCTTCAGAAAGCAATTAGGAGAGCAAAGAGGGGATACGAGAAAGCTCTGGCTGGTAAAAGTAGGGAAAATCCCAAGATATTCTATAAGTATATCAATGGGAAGAGGATAACAGGGAAAGAGTAGGACCCATTAGGGACCAAGGGGGAAATCTGTGGGTGGAGCGAGAGGACATTGGTAGGGTGTTGAATGAATACTTCACATCTGTCTTCACCCAAGTGAATGAGGATGTCGATATGGAAATTAGAGAGAGAGACAGTGAGGTTCTTGAGCAAGTTGTCACAGGGAGTGACAAGGTATTGGAGGTTTTGGAAGGCTTAAAAGTGGACAAATCTCCAGCTCCGGACGATTTGTGTCCCAAGATGCTGTGGGAGGCAAGGGTGGAGATTGCAGGGGCTCTGACCCTAATTTTTAATTCCTCTCTGGCCACGGGGGAGGTGCCAGAGGACTGGAGGACAGCTAATGTGGTCCCACTATTTAAGAAAGGTTGTAGAGATAAGCGAGGGAACTACAGACCAGTGAGTCTCACGTCAGTGGTAGGGAAACTATTGGAGAAAATTCTGAAGGAGAGAATCTATCACCACTTGGAGAGGCAAAATTTGATTAGGAATAGTCAGTATGGCTTTGTCAGAGGGAGGTCATGCCTAACAAATTTGATTGAATTTTTTGAGCATGTGACCAGGTGTGTAGATGAGGGTAGTGCAGTTGATGTAGTTTACATGGATTTCAGCAAAGCCTTTGACAAGGTCCCACATGGGAGACTTATCAAGAAAGCAAATGCACATGGGAAACAAGGTAACTTGATAAGGTGGATTCAAAATTGGCTTAGCTGCAGGAGACAGAGAGTGATGACAGACGGCTGTTTTAGTGACTGGAAGCCAGTGTCCAGTGGCGTACCACAGGGATCTGTGCTGGGTCCCCTATTGTTTGTCATTTATATAAATGGCATAGATGACTATGTGGGGGGTAGGATCAGTAAGTTCGCGGATGACACAAAGATTGGCCGAGTGGTTAGCAGTGAGGTGGAGTGTCTTAGGTTACAGGAAGATATAGACAGGATGGTCAAATGGGCAGAAAAGTGGCAGATGGAATTTAACGCTGAAAAGTGTGAGGTGACGCACTTTGGAAGGAGTAATTTGTCACGGAAGTAATCAATGAATGGCTTGACACTGGGCAGTTCCGAGGAACAAAGGGACCTTGGCGTGTTTGTCCATAGATCTCTGAAGGCAGACGGGCAGCATAATAGGGTGGTGAAAAAGGCATATGGGACACTTGCCTTTATCAATCGAGGCATAGATTACAAAAGCAGGGAGGTCATGTTGGAGTTGTATAGAACTTTGGTGAGGCCACAGCTGGAGTACTGTGTGCAATTCTGGTCACCACATTATAGGAAGGATGTGATTGTATTGGAGAGGGTGCAGAGACGATTCACCAGGATGTTACTTGGGACGGAACATTTAAGCTATGAAGAGAGGTTGGATAGGCTTGGGTTGTTTTCGCTGAAGCAGAGAAGACTGAGGGGTGACCTGATCGAGGTGTACAAGATTTTGGGGGGCATGGATAGGGTGGATAGGGAGCAGTTGTTCCCCTTAGTTGAAGGGTCAGTTACGAGGGGTCACAAGTTTAAGGTGAGGGGTAGGATTTTAAGGGGAATTTGAGGAAGAACTTTTTTACCCAGAGGGTGGTGACGGTCTGGAATGCCCTGTCTTTAAAAAGTACCTGGATGAGCACTTGGCACGTCATAACATTCAAGGCTATGGGCCAAGTGCTGGCAAATGGGATTAGGTAGACAGGTCAGGTGTCTTTAATGCATCGGTGCAGACTCGATGGGCTGAAGGGCCTTTTCTGCACTGTATTATTCTGTGATTCTGTGATTCTGTGAAAACCTATTTGCAGTGACTGATATTGATATTTTGAACAGTTCTCAAGATAACAACTAGGCCTTGACATAAGCAATTTCAAATTGAATTGTCAGACACTTTCTCATGAAGATTGCCACTGCCCTGCAGAGGGAAGGATTCCCACTTGGCTGTGTTTGGGTAATTCTGGGTTTTCAGGCACAGTGAAGGGAAAATGGGATTAGAGATCTGGTATGTCTCTAGCTCCCATGACACGCCCCATGGGTCTCCAAAAATGGTGGACCAGGGTGAGTGCAGATAGGGGTAGGGGAAGGGGTGGTGGTAGGCATTCCCGGCCCTCCCCAGCTCTTCGGTCTCAGTTTCCTCTTCAACGAATCATTGGTCGGCTCTGTAGAAAGGTGCTGGAAGAAAGCTGGTGGAGGAATTTGCCCTCGGGCCCTCCATGGACTATAGGTATTGCAAAGAGCCAAGACGAAGCCCAAAGATGAGAGAAGAGACCAGGGATCGCAAGTTATTTCCTTTCCTTCTCCCTCCACCCACCATCTCCAGGACAAACCTCAGGCCTCCAGCCTTTCTCTTGCTCAGCAACAGCAGCAGGAAGGCCCTGGTGCCAGCAGCTCTCAAACCTCTCAGTGTCCTTGGGCCTACCTCATTTCAAGGCACTACCAAGATGCAGGCCTGACCTGAACAGTCAATGGTCCAGCGGGGATCTGAGAGGAAAAATATAGGGCTGAATTTTATAGAGCCCTCAACCTCAGGAACGGTGGTGGGGGAGGCACGAAGATTGCTCCGGATGAGGCCCGCCACCAACCTCGACAGCAGCAGGGCCCCTCCCGAACCTGACAGCAGCGGCGAGGCCTCATGGCAGCCCCCCCACCACTTGGCAACGGGACCTCAATTTAAATATGTAAATAAATTAACGCACCCGAATAAATGAAGTTCCTGTCGCCTCCTGAAGTGCTGCCGTGATCTTAATCCCCCACGGCCAGCACTGCCGCACCCTCGAATCCCCGTCCGAGGAAACAAGGTGTGACACCTATGGGGAAGAGGGAGGAGGGAAGTTTATCAGTGCGGTAGGGGGGAGCGGCGTCAAACCTACTTGATTGGTCTCGGGGGTGATGAGAAGGGATAAAGGTAAAAGGTTCTAAACGTTGCTGGGGGGGGGCAGCGGGGTTCATATATTCAAGGTAGGTATTCAAAGGGGGGAAAGAGCAGGAGTGATGTGTCATGCTATTGGGGGAGTGGGAGAGGGCCTGGAAAGATTTTTAAAATTATTTATAATAATTTTCAATGCACTTTCCCTTTAAAAGTTTAAATTGTCATTTAGGGCTCTCAGCCCTTTAAAAATGGCACTGGCACCTGTGCAGTGGTGCTGAACGCTGTTGCCATGGAGGGGGTGTGCCCCAGCTATGCTAATGAGCTGCCATAGCTCCGCGGAGTGAAAGCCGCGCGTGCGGGCCGCCATCTGTAACGGCCGCCGCCGTACCTGGCGGCAGCCACATAAAATCCAGCCCATGGCTTTAACTTTTTTGTGGCACAGCTTTAATAAGGGAGAAACTTGGATGAACACCAGTGGAATTAGGTTTGCATCATCACATGATTCCACTGGTCGAATGATTCACTCATTACAAATACTCCCAGAAGTCATCCCACCAATTACAAACTCACTTGCGCACCAGAGCTACATTTAAACTAGCAGACTTCAAAACACAATCAATTCATTGCAGTTCCTGTTCCAGTGTGCATTGCCTGGCAGATACCTGCAACAAAATCTATCTGCTGTTCCTTAGCCTTGTTAACTAATCTGTTGAGCTCTTTATGAACATCATCAAGTCCTCTGACATTTGTACCTGGTTAAATAGCTTGATCTCATCAAACCCCATTGCACTATTATAAAGGCCCTTCATCCAAAGTGTCTGCACAGTGTTAGCAGTAGAAGACTGAGAAAAGAGCATGGGGCAAGTGTGCTATGGAAGTAAGAGTGAGCCTTACAATGTTAATCAACCTTAAGAGCTTGGTGTATGATATTGAGATTAACCATTACACACAGTGGCTCGGTTAATGCTTCAATCACAATTAGGAGGGCCGCAATGTCCGGCAGATGGAATGCTCAGGGGATGTCAACATCACTGGATTATCTTGTAACTTGGAATTACTCTAATGAACCTACTCAGGAGCTCACAAAGTTGGGATTTGGACCAGCCTTCTTACTGGTCATGCTGGATTGTGAACCACAAGCTCATCCTTTGAATCTGCATGAACTCCCAATCTGAAGGCCCACATGGTCCTTTTGTTCTCTTAGATGTGACAGATGCCTGGATAATGTCAGCCAATTTAGCGAGCCCTTCTCCATACCATGTTGACAAACTAAACCTGTGGACCAGGGTGAGACCATTTCCCTTCCTCCCACACTGAAAGCATCATCCTTGGTTAACCCCATTCTTAATTTACCTGAAAACAACAATATATTTTTGCAATGTTTGTACATCAAAAGTATCAGGTTTCCCTAAATCATTCTTTTAATAGGTTGTTATACCAATGCTGACATGACTTTTGTCCATCAAAATGGGTGTACTCCATCTGTTGGCCGACAGATTTAATTGATTAATTATTATATCAAGCTGTCTCTTTTACATCCAAAGAGGTTGCCGTGACAATTAAATGCACTGCTCCACTCCTGATTATTCCTCAGTATACTCTATACATGCAGTTAGTCTGCATTCTAACTGTAAACCCAGGTTGCATATCAGAAAAGGGAACATCTTGACTCTGGTATCTAAATATTTGAAACCGTGAAGAGCAAACCCCACAAAGGATGGAAGGTGAGGACAGATCTGTCCATTTTTGTGACCTTTTTGAACTTTGGAACATTAAGTGAGTGATAATCCCATTAATATTAGAAAGCACATATTTCGCTTAGGGTTTGCTCATGTTTGGAGAGCCACAAGATATGATTATACGATGAAGCCAGTGGGCAAAGCTTAAATTTAAGGAAGGCTTTTTTTTTTCCTGCTTGGAATTACTGATTTATAGAACGTGCTGCCATTGAATGTAATGAACAGTAACTCACTTAATTCAGAGGAGAACTGAATCAATCCAGGAATTAACAAAGGGTGGGTGCATTTGGAGATTGGGTTGTAAAAAGGAAAGAAAATATGTTAGTCGGGGCCACAAAACAAGAGCTGAAGGATAGGGATCTTGAATGACCTTTCATTGTTCCTTCAATCTTGCTTATTTTCCACTTTGTAAGCAAGGCAGGACACAGCTTCAGGGTTCAAACTCAAATTGCTTTCTAATACTTCATGAATTTGTGAGACCACTCTTTAAATAATGCAGCCAACAACAAATTTGAGAAGATGAGATGCAAGTTTAATTAACAGTGGCAACTGAGGTCTCGCGGTTTTATTGAAGGAAGCAGGCTATGCTGCAGGTGATATTTTGAACTAAAAGGAAGCAAATTAGTATTCCTGGAATAATTTACACTCACATCATTGGAAGTTTATGAAATGTCCTCCACAAATTTCACACAGCACGCATTCAGTTTAAATCCATACACAAATAATAGCTGTGCTTTCCTGTCATTTAATAATTATTGGCATTATGAATTTATTTGCAAAATGAGTGAATATTGCTCTATTTGCAATATTTAATAAGTTAATAAACCAGTTCTCTCCTAGTCTGAATCTTTTTGCCAAGCAAGGTAAAGACCCATCAAATCACATGAACATTAAACTCAAGGTGGAAACCATGGTTCCAATGAGATGTTAAACTATTGCCCCATTTACTGGTTCTGGGGATGTTAATGGTCTTCTGGCACAACACCAGGAACAGCCAGGAGTTTACCTGTTTGTTAACATTTTTCCCTTAACCATTTTCACCAAAAACAGATCAAATGGTTGTTCATCTTCTTGTTTTTTGTGGGATCTTGCTATTTACAAAATGGCTGGTACATTTGCCCACAAAGCAATCATTGCACTTCAAAGTAATGCGTTGCATGTAAATTGCTTTAGGATGGCTCGAAGAGAAGTGATCAGATGCTATATAAATGCAAGACTTTTCCTTTCTTTCTAATCAGACGCACTCATAATTTTCCTACAAAAGCACCCTTAACCTAGCACTGACAGCTGAAGAGTGCCAGTAGACTTTTTGTTCAATATGCCTAACCAATGCAGAACAGAAAAGCCATTAGGATGAAGAATATAGTGAATATAGAAGAAATATAGTGAAAATAATGGATGATCAAGCAGTGGTGCCAGTTGTGGCTCAATGGGTAACACTCTTGTCTCAGAATGTTGTGGGTTTAAACACATCTCTGGAGAATAAGCACATAATTCAAGGCTGACACTTCAGTGCAGTACTGAGGGAGTGCTGCACTGTTGGTAGGAGCTGCCTTTCAGATGGTGAACATAAAACTTTCTCAGGTGAACATAAAAGATCCCATGGCACTATCTTCTCTGAATTCTGGGTTGACATCCAGCAGGCTACTCGCATCCAGTGGGTGACTCCCCACGTCCCCACTCCCTCCAACATTGTATGGGTTGTGGGAGCCCATGAAACCCTCCCCCTGTATCAAACTAACCACTGTCCCATGGTCTGTGAGAGAGGTGGTTATGGTCATGGAAAGTATGTCAGCAAGACCTACCAGAGAATCCTTCCAATACTTCTCCAAGGGAGGAGCTCGAAGCTATGAAAATGACAACACCTCCAATGTCTGTATATTGTACCAAGGGAGTGGGGTGGGGTGGGGGTGGTTATATCTGATGGTCTGTGCACACCTGAAATGCCACCCAACTCTACTTTGCTAATAGGCAATGCAATAATTGCTCCTGAAAGGCTCTCTCAATGTGGAGTGAAAATCTTCAGGTGGTCTCACATAAGAAATTGCTGGAAAATGTCACCACTGCTGAAACTCTCCACACACTTCAGGCTCCTCACCTCCACCTATCTTAACTGATCTTGACAACAGCTGGGCCTTGTAACTCTCAGACCAATTTAGCCTGAGTACTTTGTGTGTGTCAAAGTAGGAAATGCAGGGCTCTAGCATTGCTGGCCCTCATTGTTGTATATTTAAATGAGCTCATTCAGGATTTGGGGACGGGCAATTTGAAGCAAAGGCCAAAATGCAAATGGGAATTCGGGGCAGCATGGTGTGGCATAGGCTCAATTTTGGGGCTAAAACCAACATGAAAGATTTTAGCCCCATTTTGCATCCTCAGAAAAGTTACCTGCCCTTATATAGGCAGAAATTATGGGATGTTTATGGAGAGACTAGAGAAGCTGGGATTAGTCACCTGAGCATCACAGAATCACAGAATTGTTACAGCATAGAAAGAGGCCATTTGGCCCGTCGTCTCTGCACTGGCTCTCTGTAAAAGCAATTTGCCTAGTGTCACTCCCTACCTTCTCCCCATAGCCCTGCACATTCTTCCTTTACAGATAACAAACCAATTCCCTCTTGAAGCCTTGATTGAATCTGTCTCCAGCACACCCTTAGGCAGTGCATTCCAGATCCTAATCACTCGCTGCGTGAAAACATTTTTCCTCATGTTGCCATTGCTTTTTTTTACCTAGGATGCTAAATTGCTCTATTGACTGCTCACTCAACCTATCCTACCACTTTCAATGATTAATGCACATATACACCCTCTGCTCCTGCACCTCCTTTAGAATTTCACCCTTTATTCGATATTATCTCTCCACTTTCTTCCTACCAAAATGAATCACTTCACAGTTCTGTTTTAAATTTCATCTGCCACTTGTCTGCCCATTCCACCAACTTGTCTATGTCCTTTTGATGTTCTACACTATCCTCCTCACAGTTCACAATGCTTCCAAGTTTTGTATTATAAGCATATTTTGAAATTGTGCCCTGTACACAAAGGTCTAAGTCATTAATATATATCAGGAAGAGCAAGGGTCCCAACACTGATCCCTGGGGAACTCCACTACAAATCTTCCTCCAGTCCAAACAACATCTATTAACCACTACTCTCTGTTTCCTGTCACTCAGCCAATTTTGTATCCATGTTGCTACTGTCCCTTTTATTCCATGTGCTATAACTTTGCTCACAAGTCTGTTCGAACAGAGAAGGTTAAGGGGAGCTTTGATAGAGGTTTTCAAAATCATGAAATTTTTTGATAAAGTAAATAAGTAGAAACTGAACTGGCAGGTGGGTTGGTAATCAAAGGACAGAGATTTGAAATGCGCTGCCTCAAAAGGAAGTAGATTCAACATTAATTTTCAAAATTGAACTGGAGAGATACTTGAAAAGGAAATCTTTGAGGACTGTGGGGAAATAGTGGTGAGTGCAAACGTTTGAATCGCGTTTTCAAAGAACCGGAGCAGGCACGATGGGCAGAATGGTCTCCTTCTGTACTGTATGCTTCGATGATTCAATGAATTACGTTGAAAATTCTTGAAATTCTAAGCTACATTTTCTTTTCCCTCCTTCCAGTATGTTGCACACAACATAGAACAGATGTGCAAAGCAGAGAAACAGAGATTTTCATGGCTGACGGAGTCTCGACCTGGGGCTGAAATTCAGATCTCAGGCCAAGTCATCCAGGGACTTTCTTACCCAGTGGTTGAATGTCAGAGCACAGAGACATTCCTTAAGTTAGCTTCTCTTGGTTCACCCAGTTATCTAAATAGCCTTACTCTTTCTAATTCATTTTCTGCTTATTGACAGCGCCCATGCAAGGAAATATAACACTTCTACATAAAATATATAATGGTTAATATGTGACAATATGTAACATAATATTTCACACTTTATAACTGAAAAAAAGACTTCTATATATATCATGCCTTTCATGACCACTAGACATCTCAAAACGCTTTATAGCCAATGAAGTTCTTTTAAAGTGTAATCACTGTTGTAATGTCGGAAACCCCGTGTGATAATGACCAGAAAATCTGTTTTTGTGATGTTGTTTGAGGGATAAATATTGCCCAAGGCACTGGGGACAACTCCCCTGCTCTTCTTCACAATGGTGCCATAGGATCTTTCATTTGAGAGGGCAGACAGAGCCTCAATTTAACGTCTCATCCAAAAGACAGCACCTCGGACAGTGCAGCACTCCCTCAGTACTGCATTGGAGCGTCAGCCTAGATTTTTTTTGACTGGTGTCAAAATCAAGTGCATGAGGTCAGGAATCGAACAGGTTGGATGTGGAAGAACTCCAGCGATGAGCCTTAACCCTGATCTTTGAAGACCACACCCTCAACACTAATGTATCATTCCCAATTTCCGGACTATCCTTCATTCTGGACCCTTGGACTCCTATAGAGTGACTGACACTGTGGTTGTAGCATAAGTGCAATTTCAATCTGGATTCAGAGCCTGATCTGACACTTGAAAGAGATGGAGTGAGACTAGGTTGTGGGTTCAAGCTCCATTCCAGAGACTTGTGCACAAAATCCAGGCTGACACGCTAGTGCAAAATTGAGGCAGTGCTGTACTGTCAGAGATGCAGTCTTTCAGATGAGTCATAGAGTCATAGAGTTACACAGCACAGAAACAGGCCCTTCAGCCCATCATGTCTGTGCCGGCCATTAAGCACCTATCTACTCTAATCCCAATGAGACATTAAATCAAGATCCCTTGTGCCCTCTCAGGTGGATGTAAAGATCCCTTGGCCCTATTCTGAAGAACAGCAGAGAATCTCTCCCCTGTGTCCTGGTCAATGCTCATCCCTCAACCAAAACCTACGTTACAACAGTAGTTATACTTCAAAAGTGCTTAATTAACTAGGAAATTCTTTGAGATGTCCTGAGGTTGTGAAAGATGCTGTAGGAAAGATGTGAAGGCATTGGAGAGAGTACAGAAAAGATTAACGAGAATGGTTCCAGGGATGAGGAACTTCAATTATGAAGATAGATTGGCGGCACAGTGGCGCAGTGGTTAGCACCGCAGCCTCACAGCTCCAGCGACCCGGGTTCAATTCCGGGTGCTGCCTGTGTGGAGTTTGCAAGTTCTCTCTGTGTCTGCGTGGGTTTCCTCCGGGTGCTCCGGTTTCCTCCCACATGCCAAAGACTTGCAGGTTGATAGGTAAATTGGCCATTATAAATTGCCCCTAGTATAGGTAGGTGGTAGGGAAATATATAGGGATAGGTGGGGATGTGATAGGAATATGGGATTAGTGTAGGATTAGTGTAAACGGGTGGTTGATGGTCGGCACAGACTCGGTGGGCCGAAGGGCCTGTTTCAGTGCTGTAACTCTAAACTAAGTTGGGACTTTTTCCTTAGAGAAGAGAAGGCTGGGCGGTAATTTGATAGAGGTATTCAAAATCATGAGGTGTCTGGACATAGTAGATAGAGAGAAACTGTTCCCACTCATGAAAGGATCAAGAACGAGAGGGCACGGATTTAAAGTGTTTGGTAAGAGAAGCAAAAGCGACATGAGGAAATTCTTCTTCACACAGCGAGTGCTTCAGGTCTGGAATGTGCTACCTGAGAATGTGGTGGAGGCAGGTTCAACTGAAGCATTCAAAAGGGAATTAGACAGTTATATGAAAAGGAAGAATGTGCAGGGTTACAGGGAGAAGGCAGGGGAATGGAACGGAGGGAATTGCTCTTTTAGAGAGCCAGTGCGGACATGATGGCCCAAATGCCCACCTTCTGCACTATAACAATTCTGTGATTCTGTGAAATCTTTCTTCCTTTCTTTCCAATTGCAGCCTGCATCTGGATTCAGAACCTGACCTGACACTCGAATGAGGTGATGCTATCACTAAGACTACCTACTTCCACCTCCGTAACATTGCCAGACTCCACCCCTGCCTCAGCTTATTTGCGACTGAAACCCTCATCCTTTAGACTTAACTATTCTAATGCACTCCTGACCAGCCCTCCATGTTCTATCCTCTGGAAACTTGAGGTTTTCTGCCCATGTCCTAACTCACACCAAATGCTGTTCACACATCACCCCTGTGTCGCTGACCATCACGGAATCCTGGTTGAGCAGTGCTTTGATTTTAAAATTCTCATCCTTGCATTCAAATCCCTCCATGGCCTCGCAACCCACCCCCCACCCCCTCCCCCCACCCAGTGCCATCTCAGTAATCTCCTCCAGCCCCACAACCATCCAAGATATCTGCACTCCACTAGCTCTGCTCTAATAAGCATTCACAATTTTAATCACTCCACTGTTGGTGGCTGTGCATTCAGCTGCCTCAGCCCTAAGCTCTGGAAGTCCCTCCATAAACCTCTCTGCCTCTCTACCTCTCTCTCCTTCTTTAAGACACTCCCTAAAACCTACCTCTTTGACCAAGCTTTTGGTTATCTGACCTAACATCTTATGTTGCTGATGTCATATTCGGTTTTATAATAATGTTTATATTAATGATTTAGATTCAAATGTACAGGGCATGATAAAGAAGTTTACAGATGATACAAAAATTGGCCGTCTGGTTGACAGGGAAGAGGGAAGCTTTAGATTGCAGGAAGATGTCGATGGTCTGCTCAGTTCAGCAGAAAAATGGAACATGGAATTCAATACAGAGAAGTGTGAGGTAATACATTTTGGGAGGTGCAACAAGGCAAGGGAATACACAAGAAATGGGAGGATAGTGACCAGTGTGGACGAACAGAGGGACCTTGGAGGGTATGTCAACAGATCCTTAAAGGTAGCAGCACAGGTCAATAAGGTGGTGAAGAAGGCATATGGCATGTTTTCCTTTATTAGCCGAGGCATAGAATATAAGAGCAGAGAGGTTATGCTAGAACTTTTATATCACATTAGTTAGACCACAACAATATTTTAGGAAAGATGTGATTGCACTGGAGAGCCTGTACAGGAGATTTACAAGGATGTTGCCAGGACTGAAAAATTTTAGCTATGAGGAAAGATTAGATAGGCTGGGGTTGTTTCCCTTGGAACAGAGGAAGCTGAGTGGTGACTTAACTAAGGTGTATAAAATTATGAGGGGCCTAGGTAGAGTAAATAGGGATGACGTATTTAAGTTAGTAAAGGGGTCAAAACCAGAGGGAGTAGATTTAGTTGATAGAAGGATTAGGGGAGAGATGAGGAAACATTTTTTCGTTGACAGGATGGCAGGGGCTTGGAACTCATTGCCTGAAAGGATAGTAGAGGCAGAAACTCTCACCACATTTATAAAGTACTTGGATGTTTACTTGAAGAGCCGTGACCACAGGGCTATGGGCATAGTGCAGGAAGATGGGATTAGTGGGATTAGGCCGGATAGCTCTTCATCAACCGGCATGGACACAATGGGCTGAATGGCCTCCTTCTATGTTGTAAATTTTCTCTGATTTTCTATGAGTTCTATGATAATGCCCTTGTAAACTGCCTTGGAATCTTTTATACTGTCAAAGGCAAAAAATAAATGCAAGTTGTCGATGTTGGGTGCACCCCTGGAGGAGTAAGTCTCACTCGCTTTGCTTCAGAGTCACTTTGATACTTCACCTCTGATTAAGGCTCCAAGGACACTGTGAACACAAAGTGTTTCAGGCTTCATATTGCTGCTGAGCTTCATGAATGCGGTGTGAGATTGCAAGAAGCTTACCTTGAAATTGTGGCATCATACACACTCAGCACAGGTTTAAACTGTCCAGTGTCACTTCTCCAGTCTCTAATCTCATTTTTCTTTCACATTGGGGATGTTTTATCAGTTTAAATTTGGTCCCACTGAAGGCCTCAATTTTTCAGCAAAGCTTTCTTTGAAATAGTCTTGGAAAAACTGTCTTGATGCATTTTGACATTGGCTGTGTTTCCCATTGCACCCGACTAGTGCAAAAGTGGAGGGCAGGATTGCATCTAACAGGAACACACTGGGAGAAAAGGGAACATTTCCATTTGAACTACAAAGCGATTTCCATGGGAATTTAATGGGGTCAAAAATGCTAATGTTTTAAAATCAGAACTCCAACGTGCCAAGCACATTGTCTGTGCAGGAAGCAGGCACAGAGTGAAATGAGAGCCTTTGATGTCATAAGGAAGAAATTCCAGCACCTTCTTTAGAAACTGGGCCATTTGTATCCAAAGTAATTATTCAGGGAGTTAATCTTCTGCCTGTCAGAGTTAATATTTGAACAGGTTTGTGCACAGTAATGAAGGAGTATTATAGAACAGTCTCTGTTCACCAATTTGTCACACCAAAAAAGCCAGGCAGCTTTTAATCACACACACACAGGGAGGAGGACAGGTTTGAGTGAAAGGCAGCTTCACAAGTTAAAATTCTAAGTAAGGTTTGAGCTCTGTTTTGCCATCATTCACCTCCTTGGTTATTGGGCATCTAATTGAAGTGCATTTTAAAAACTGACATAAAATCATTTGACAACTAGTAGTGTTATTGTGCCCAATTTTTTTAAAAATCACTTTAACAAATTGTCACTTCATGCTAAGCAAATTAACTGAAGAAATATTGTTTGATTTTTTTGGTTTCCATTCTGCAGCGGTGAATAAATGATTAGCAATCTTATAAAATCTTCAAATGATGAAGGAAACTAGGGCTGAGACATGTTTATTCTAAGTCACAATGTTATTGCTGCAAATTATTGGGAACCAACTTTATAATTAAGGAACTATGGAGCTGCACTGCATAGGGTAGAAGTTTCTGACTCGTTATAACAGGAATCAGAAATAGTGAATTTATGCCCTGCAAATCCAACAGGAAATGTGTTGCTCCTGGTGCAGGGAACATTATATCCTGGTGAATGGGACTTTGCATCCCGGTGAATGGATCATTGTATCCCATTGAAAAGGACATTGTATCCCAGTGAATGGGATATAGTATCAGGTGAACGGAAAATTGTATTCCAGTGACTGGTTCATTGTATCTCAGTGAATGCAACATAATATCCTAGTGAACTGGGCATTGCATCCCGGTGAATGGGACAATGCATCTGGGTGGATGGGACATTGTATCCCAGTGAATGGGACATTGGATTGCTGTGAATGGGACATTGTATTCCGGTGAATAGGACATTGTATTCCGGTGAATGGAGCATTGTATTCAGTGAATGCAAATTGTACCCCAGTGAGTGGTTCATTGTATCCCAGTGAATGGTACGTTATATCCTAGTGAACCAGAGAGTGTATCTGGGTGGCTGAGACATTACATTCCGTAAATGGGACATTGTATTCTGGTAAATGAATCATTGTATCCCAGTGAGTGGTTCCTTGTATCCCAGTGAATGGTACATTATAGCCCAGTGAATGGGACATTGGATCCTGGTGAATGGGACAATGTATCTGGGTGGATGGGACATTGTATCCAGGTGAATGGAATGTCGTATCCCAGTGAATGGAACATTATATCCGATGAAATGGACATTGTACTCCAGTGAATGGAAAATTGCATCCCAGTGAATGGAATATTGTATCCCAAGAATGGGACTTTGTATCCCAGTGAATGGAGCATTGCAACCTGATGAATATGACACTGTATCCCAGTAAATCTAACATTCTATCCCGGGGAAGGGGTCATTGTATCCTGTGAATGGAACTTTGTTTCCAGGTGAATCCAGCATTGTATCCCGTTGACTGGTGCATTGTATCCTGGTGAATATGACACTGTATCCTGGTGAATGGAAAATTGTATCCAAGTGAGTGGTTCATTGTATCCCAGTGTATGAGACATTCTCATGAATGATGCATTGTATCCCAGTGAATCAGTCATTGTATTCCATGAATAAATCATTGTATTCCAGTGAAAGCAGCACTATATCCTGCAAATGGCTCATTGCATCCCGGTGAATGGGTCATTGTATTCCGGTGAATGGAACATTGTATTCCGGTGAATGGAACATTGTATTCTGGTGAATGGGTCATTGTATTCCAGTGGATGAGACATTGAATTCCAGTGAATGGGTCACTGTATTCCGGTGAATGGGTCATTGTATTCCGGTGAATGGAACATTGTATTCTGGTGAATGGGTCATTGTATTCCAGTGGATGAGACATTGAATTCCAGTGAATGGGTCACTGTATTCCGGTGAATGGGTCATTGTATTCCGGTGAATGGAACATTGTATTCTGGTGAATGGGTCATTGTATTCCAGTGGATGAGACATTGAATTCCAGTGAATGGGTCACTGTATTCCGGTGAATGGGTCATTGTATTCCAGTGACTGGGTCATTGTATCCGAGTGAACGGAACATTGCATTCCTGTGAATGGGTCATTGTATTCCAGTGGATGGAGCATTATATTCCGGTGAATGGGTCATTGTAACCGAGTGAATGGAACATTGCATTCCTGTGAATGGAGCATTGTATTACGGTGAATGGGTCATTGTATTCCAGTGAATAGGTCATTGTATCATGGTGAATGGATCTTTGTATCCTGGTGAATGGGTCATTGTATCCTGATGAATGGGTCATTGTATCCTGATGAATGGGTCATTGTATCCTGATGAATGGGTCATTGTATCCGGATGAATGGGTCATTGTATCCTGGTGAATTGGTCATTGCACTGCAGTAAGCCCAACCCACACTAGGCTCTGGAGATTTCTAACTTTGTTGTTGCTGTTTTTCCTAAAGTGTACAATGCAATACAGAGCATTAAAGTTGGAGAAAGTAATTAGTAATGGGCCAGGAGATTTTGCTGTGTACCTTGTGCCTCTGTGAATGATAGAATATTCCAACACAGACAGATGCAATATGACTATTAAATTTGTGCCTGTATTTCATTCACATAAACTGCTTAGTCTAATTTCAGTCTCCTGTTCAATCCCCATACCCATTAAAATCCCATCCAGTATTGTTTATTGTTTTCACTGGAACGACTGAGGTGGAGGGACGACATGATAGAGGTTTACAAAGTTATGAGCGGCATGGACAGAGTGGATAGTCAGAAGCTTTTTCCCAGGGTGGAAGAGTCAGTTACTAGGGGACATAGGTTTAAGGTGAGAGGAGAAAAGTTTAGAGGGGATGTGTGAGGCAAGTTCTTTACACAGAGGGTGGTGAGTGCCTGGAACTTGTTGCCGGGGGAGGTGGTGGAAGCAGGTACTATAGAGACGTTTAAGAGGTATCTTGACAAATACATGAATAGGATGGGAATAGAGGGATACGGCCCCCGGAAGTGCAGAAGGTTTTAGTTTAGGCAGGCATCAAGATCGGCGCAGGCTTGGAGGGCCGAATGGCCTGTTCCTGTGCTGTACTGTTCTTTGTTCTTTGTTCTTTGTTCATTGTTCAGTCTAATCCCACTCCCCTGCTCAATGCCATATCCTTTAATATCCCATGCAGTTTAATCTTACTCTCCCATTTGCATTTTCACCCTTATTAGTTGAGAGAAAACCAAGAGTCATAGAATGGTTACAGCATAGAATGAGGTCTTTCCGCTATCATGTCTTTGCCAGCTCACTGCAAAAGCAACTCAGCGAATCCCACTCCCTCGCCCATTTTTAATAGCCCCACAATTTTTTCTGCTTCAGGTGCAAAACCAATTCTCTTTTGAAAGCCACCATTGAATGTGCCTCCACCACACTCACAGGTGGTGCATTCCAGATCCTAACAATTCGCCGTGTAAAAAAGCTGTTCTTCATGTTGCCATTGTATTTTTTGTCAATCACCTTAAATCAGTGTCCTCTGGTTCTCATCCCTTCTGCCCTTTGTTGAGACAGGTCTCTGTTATGGCCACAACATTATATTCCCATATGGCTATCTGTGCCTGCAGCTCACCAACCTTATTTACCACGCTTTGCATCTTTATCGACATGTACTGTCAACCTCATTTAGATCTTATTGCATTTCCTCTTACTCTGACCTCACTTAATACCTTACTATTTCTTACTCTAGTGCTATGTGTCACTCCCAATCCTTCATGCACCTTGTTTCTCCTTTCTAATTTGACATCCTGGTACCTATCCCTCTGCCAAGTTAATTTAAACCCTCCACAACAGCACTAGCAAAGTGCCCTGCAAGGTCCCGGTGTGTGAGGTGCAAACTGTCTGGCCTGTACAGGTCCCATCTCCCCCAGAACAAGTCCCAATGTCCCAGGAATCTAAAGCCCTGCACCGTCTCTCCAGCCATGTATTTGTCTGCTTTATCCTCCTATTTCTATACACACGAGTATGTAGCACTGAAATTAATTTGGAGCTTGCTACCTTTGAAGTCCTGCTTGCTAGTCTCTCTCCTAGCTCCCTAAAATCTACCTGCAGGACCTCACCCCTCTTTCGACCTGTGCAATTTGTATAGATATGGACCATGACTTTTGGCTGTTCACCCTCTCCCCTCAAAGAGCTGTGCAGCCGTTCAGTGACATCCTTGACCCTGGTACCAGGGAGACATCATACCATCCTGGAATCATATCTGCAGCCGCAGAAACACCTGTCTGTTCCCCTATCACTATTGCTTTCCCAAGCTTCCTCCTTCCCCTGTACAGCTGAACTACCCATGGTGCCTTGGACTTGGCACTGGTTGCACACCCCAGAGGAATCACAACTCTCACCAGTATTCAGAACTGGAGAGTGAGATGCACTCAGGGATCTCCTGCACTACTTGCCTAGTCCTCCTTGACTGCCTGGTTGTCAACTATTCCCTCTCTGCCTGCATACCCTTAAGGTGATCACCTCTAGAAACATGTTACCCACATAGCCCTTAGTCTCACTGATGCACTGAAGTGACGCCAGCCGCTGTACATGCTCCAAAACCTGGAGCTCAAGCTCCTCCAGCTGATGAAGCATCTTACACATGTGGTTGCCCAGGACATGCAAAGAGTCCTGGAGTTCTCACGTGGAACTGAATGTGTATTCCACAGGACTGAGGTTCCCTGCCATACCTCTATTTATTAAGCTATTAACTAAATTGAGAGCAATAATCATAAGACTTAAAAATAGCACTGCTCACCTACTCACTAATCAGCTCCTTTGTGCTGACAACACTTTAGGTGTTTTTATTACCTCTCTCCCTAATGCTCATGCTACCTTACATCCATGTTCAGATTCAATTGAGCTTTCTTCTTTATTTTTAAACTAATTTCTTAATCTAGTTTAATTTACAGGTAGGCTAACTTAAATGCTTTTTTCTTAAATGATTTTTGAAACATATTCTGTCAGAAATATCATACAGTCCATCAAGGGTTAAATCACAGTGCAGGCTACATTCTAAATCTGTAAGAATCTTGACATAGGTAAGTGGTTCTGAGCTCAGTGATACATACACAGCTGAAGTATTCAAAGTTATTTGTTCATAAGAACACAAATTACATAATTAACACTTGATCAGTTTGCAGGGCTCTTGAAGGTAACAACATGTCAGGTTATAAAGAGTTGTGGTGTTGTTGTGATACATTTCCAATTATCTGCTGCATCTTACTGAATGACTAAGTGTTTAATTAATAAACGTGTGCATGCTTCAGTTACCTTTCAGTTTTGGACTTAAGCACGTCTTTAATTACAGCTCACTGCCAAACCTTTATAAATGAATCTTGAAATCACAAGGTGTGTTTCTTTTTATTTATTCATGGGATGTCACTGGCAATCCAGCATTTGTTGCACATACCTAATTGCCCTTGAGAAGGTGGTGGTGAGCAACCTTCTTGGACCATTACAGTCCGTCTGGTGTAGGTATACCCACAATGCTGTCAGGAAGGGAGTTCCAAATTTTTGGCCCTGCAACAGTGAACGGACTTCACTGTTCCAAGTCAGCATGATGTGTGATTTGGAGGGGAACTTGCAGGTGGTGGTGTTCCCATGCATCTGTTGCCCTTGTCTTTCTGGGTGGTAGAGGTAGCGGGCTTGGAAGATGCTGTTGACGGAAGCTTGGTGAGTTGCTGCAGTGTATCTTGTGGATGGTGCATGCTGCTGCCGCTGTGTGCCTATGGTGGAAGAAGTGAATGTTTAAGATGGTAAATAGAGTGTCAATCAAGCGAGCTGCTTTGTCTTGGATGGTGGTTGAGCTTCTTGAGCATTGTTGGAGCTGCACTCATCCAGGCAAGTGGAGAGTATTCCATCACACTCCTGACTTGTGTCCTGTAGATGGCAGACAGGCTTTAGGGAGTCAGGAGGTGAATTATTCGCTGCAGAATTTCCAGCCTTTGACCTGCTCTTGTAGCCGTAGTATTCATACAGTCATAGAGTCATAGAGTTATACAGCACAGAAACAGGCCCTTCGGCCCATCATGTCTGTGCCTGCCATCAAGCACCTATCTATTCTAATCCCATTTTCCAGCACTTGGCCCATAGCCTTGTATGCTATGGTATTTCAAGTGCTCATCTAAATACTTCTTAAATGTGGTGAGGGTTCCTGCCTCTACCACCCATTCAGGTAGTGTCTACTTGATTCCAACCACCCTCTGGTGAAAAAGTTTTTCCTCAAATCTCCTATAAACCGCCTGCCCTTTATCTTAAATTTATGCCCCTTAGTTATTGACCCCCCTGCCAGGGGAAAAAGTTTCTTCCTATCTATCCTATCAATGCCCCTCAAAATTTTGTATACCTCAATTAGGACCCCTCTCAGCCTTTTCTGCTGTAAGGAAAACAACCCTAGCCTATCCAGTCTCTCTTCATAGCTGAAATGCTCCAGCCCAGGCAGCATCCTGGTGAATCTCCTCTGCACCCTCTTGTGCAATCACATCCTTCCTATAGGGTGCCCAGAACTGTAGATAGTACTCCAGCTGTGGCCTAACTAGCGTTTTATACAGCTCTAACATAACCTCCCTGCTCTTATATTCTATGCCTCGGCTAATAAAGGCAAGTATCCCATATGCCTTCCTAACCACCTTATTTACCTGTGCTGCTGCCTTCAGTGATCTATGGACAAGTACACCAAGGTCCCTCTGACCCTCTGTACTTCCTAGGGTCATACCATCCATTGTATATTCCCTTGCCTTGTTAGTCCTACCAAAATGTATCACCTCACACTTCTCAGGATTAAATTCCATTTGCCGCTGCTCCACCCATCTTACCAGCCCATCTAAATCATCCTGTAATTTTAGTTTAGTTTAGAGATACAGCACTGAAACAGGCCCTTCGGCTCACCGAGTCTGTGCCGACCATCAACCACCCATTTATACTAATCCTACACTAATTCCATATTACTACCACATCCCCACCTGTCCCTATATTTCCCTACCACCTACCTATACTAGGGGCAATTGCTAATGGCCAATTTACCTATCAACCTGCAAGTCTTTGGCGTGTGGGAGGAAACCGGAGCACCTGGAGGAAACCCACGCAGACACAGGGAGAACTTGCAAACTCCACACAGAAATGTAAGGTTTTCTTCCTCACTACCAATTTTCGTGTCATCTGCGAACTTACTGATCATACCTCCTATATCCACGTCTAAATCATGAATGTACACTACAAACCGCAAGAGTCCCAGCACCGATCCCTGCGGTACACCACTGGTCACAGGCTTCCACTTGCAAAAACAAGCCTCGACCATCACCCTCTGCCTCCTGCCACTAAGCTAATTTTGGATCCAATTTGCCAAATTGCCCTGGATCCCATGTGCTCTTACCTTCTTAACCAATCTCCCATGTGGGACCTTATCAAAAGCCTTACTGAAGTCCATGTAGACTACATCAACTGTTTTACTCTCATCTACACATCTAGTCACCTCCTCGAAAAATTCAATCAAGTTTTTTAGACACGATCTCCCCCTGACAAAGCCATGCTGACTATCCCTGATTAATCCCTGCCTCTCCAAGTGGAGATTAATCCTGTCCCTCAGAGCTTTTTCCAGTAGTTTCCCAACCACTGATGTTAGACTCACCGGCCTGTAATTACCTGGTTTATCCCTGCTACCCTTCTCGAATTGCAGGGATATTTGTCACTGTCCTCCAGTCCTCTGATAGCTCTCCTGTGGCCAGAGAGGATTTGAAAATTTGTGTCAGTGTCATATGGCCGGTCAGAGAGTCACAGAATTGTTATAGCGCTGAAGGAGGCCATTCGGCCCATCATGTCTACACTGGCTCTCTGAAAGAGCAACTCCCTCAGTTCCATTCCCCTGCCTTCTCCCCGTAACCCTGCACATTCTTCCTTTCATATAACTGTCTAGTTCCCTTTTGAATGCTTCAATTGAACCTTCCTCCATCACGTTTTCAAGCAACGTATTCCAGACCTGAACCACTCGCTGAGAGAAAAAGTTTTTCCTCATGTCACTTTTGCTTCTCTCACCAAATACTTTAAATCTGAGGGCTCTCGTTCTTGATCCTTTCGTGAGTAGCAACAGTTTCTCTCTATCTACTCTGTCCAGATCCCTCATGATTTTGAATACCTCTATCAAATCACCTCTCAGTCTTCTCTTCTCCAAGAAAACAGTCCTAACTTCTCCAATTTATCTTCATAACTGAAATTCCTCATCCCTGGAACCATTCTCGTGAATCTTTTCTGTACTCTCTCCAATGCCCTCATGTCTTTCCTCAAGCGCGGTGCCCTGAATTGGAAGCAATACTCCAGCTGAGGCCAAACTCGTGTCTTCGACAAGTTCAACATAACTTCCTTGCTCTTGTACTCTATGTCCCTATTAATAATGCCCAGGATACTGTATGCTTTATTAACTGCTCTCTCAACCTGTCCTGCCACCTTCAATGACTTATGCACATATACACCAAGGTCCCTCTACCCCTGCACACCCTTTAGAATTGTACCCTTTATTCTATATTGTCTCTCCATGTTCTTCCTACCAAAATTACTCACTTCACATTTCTCTGTATTGAATTTCATCTGCCACTTGTTTGCTCATTCCACCAACTTGTCTATATCCTTTTGAAGTTCTGCACTATCCACCTCACAGTTCACAATGCTTCCAACTTTTGTATCATCTACCAACTTTGAAATTGTGCCCTGTACACCAAAGTCTAGGTCATTAATATATATCAAGAAAAGCAAGGGTCCCAACACTGATGCCTTGGGAACTCCACTACAAATCTTCCTCCAGCGTAAAAAACTTCCATTAACCACTACTCTTTGTTTCCTGTCACTCAGCCAATTTTGTATCTATGTTGCTACCATCCTATTTATTCCATGAGCTACAAGTTTATTCACAAGTCTGTTGTGTGGCACTGTATCAAATGCCTTTTGAAAATCCATGTACACCACATCAACAGCATTGCCCTCATCAACCCTCTCTGTTACCTCCTCAAAAAACTCCAGCAAGTTAGTTAAGCATGATTTTCCCTTAAGAAATCCATGCTGGCTTTCCTTAATTAAATTGCGCTGACTATTGATTTTCTCCCAAATTATTTTTTCTAGGAGCTTTCCCACCACCGAAGTTAAACTGACTGGCCTGTTTCTGAGCTTATCTTTACACCCTTTTTTGAATGAGGGTGTGACGTTTGCAATTCTCCAGTCCTCTGGAACCTCCCCCGAATCGAAGGAAGACTGAAAAATTATTGCCAGTGCCTCTGCGATTTCCACCCTCACTTTCCTCGGTATCCTTGGATGCATCTCATCCGGTCCTGGTGTTTTATTCACTTAAAGTATAGTTAAGTTTTTGGTCAATGTTACCCCCCCAGGATGTGGATAGTGGGGGAATTCAGTGCTGGTAATGCCATTCAGCATCAAGGCAAGATGGTTACACATTCTTTTGTTGGAGATGGTCATTGCCTAGCTCTTGTATGGCACAAATATTACTTTCTTCTTATTAGCCCAAGCCTGAACATTGTCCAGGTCTTGCGGCATGCAGGCACAGACTGCTTTAGTTACTCACACTCTGTGGATGAGGCCTGGAGGGAAGAACTGGTGGATCTTCTGATTGTATGAAAAGACTTGCATTTCTATAACATCTTTCACTAGCTCAAAGTTTCCCAGAGAGCTGTACAGCCAATGAAATGGTTCAAAATGGTGCGTCGGGCACTGGCACTAATACTGGGGAAAATGGGGGATGTACCATTGGGCCGGTCTGCACCTGAACCGTGCTGGGACCAGTGTTCTAGAAAACTGTATAACTAGGGAAGTAGAGAGGGCTTTAAACTAAAAAAGGGGGGAGAGGGATCAAACTTGGGTAGATGTAGAAAATCAAGGGGTAGAGTCAAGGCGGGGGAGCAGAATAGTAATATGGGAAATGAAGGTCAGAGAATGGCAGGAAGGGACAGAGAGAAAAAAAACTAAGATCACACCAACAGTCAAGACTAGATGTTATAAAAATAACAAAAAGACAAAACTAAAGGCTCTGTATCTGAATGCACATAGCACTCATAACAAAGTGGACGAACTGATAGCGCACATTGAAGTAAATAAATATGATCTGATAGCTGTTACAGGCATGTGGCTGCAGGATGACAAGGATTGGGTCCTGAATATTGAGAGGTATATGACATTCAAGAAGAATAGGAAACTAGGTAAAGGTAGAGGGGTAGCTCTGTTAATCAAGGATGGCATTGGTGCAATAGTTAGAGATGACCTTGGTTCAGGATATCAGGATGTAGAATCGGTTTGGGTGGAGATGAGGAATAGTAGAGGAAAGAAGACACAAGTGAGCATGGTCTACAGGCTTCCTAACTGTAACCACAATGTAGGACGAAGTATACAAGAAGAAATATTGGGTGCTAGTGATAAAGGGATGGCAATAATCATGGATGATTTTAATCTACATATAAACTGGAAAAATCAGATTGGCAATAGTAGCCTGGATGAAGAGTTCATAGAATGTTTTCAGGATAGTTTCTTAGAACAGCACCTCCTGGAACCAACCAGAGAGTAGGTTGTATCAGACTTGGTATTGTGTAATGTGACAGGATTAATTAATGACCTCAAAATAAAGGTACCTCTAGGTAGCAGCGACCACAATATGACTGAATTTTACATCCAGTTTGAAAGAGAGAGGACTGGGTTTAAGACTAGTATTTTAAACTTACATAAGGGCAACTATGTGGGCATGAAAGCTAAGCTAACTGAAGTGAACTTGGTTACTAGGTTAGGAGATAGATCAATAGAGAAGCAGTGGCAGACATTTAAGGGGATATTTCAGAATGCTCAGAATAAGTACATTCCTACTATAAAGAAAGATTCTAAGGGGAGGACCCACCATCACTGGTTAACTAAAGAAGTTAAATCATCAAACTTAAGGAAAAAGCATATAATTGTGCAAAGATGAGTGGCTGATGATTGTTTAGTTTAGAGATACAGCACTGAAACAGGCCCTTCGGCCCACCGAGTCTGTGCCGACCATCAACCACCCATTTATACTAATCCTACACTAATTCCATATTTCTACCACATCCCCACCTGGCCCTATATTTCCCTACCACCTACCTATACTAGGGGCAATTGCTAATGGCCAATTTGCCTATCAACCTGCAAGTCTTTGGCATGTGGGAGGAAACCGGAGCACCCGGAGGAAACCCATGCAGACACAGGGAGAACTTGCAAACTCCACACAGGCAGTACCCAGAATTGAACCCGGGTCGCTGGAGTTGTGAGGCTGCGGTGCTAACCATTGCGCCACTGTGCCACCCTTTGGTCAGAATATAAAAAACAGCAGAGAATGACTAAAAGGTTAAACTGGAGAAAGAAGTTAGAGAATGAGAGGAAGCTAGCTAGAAATGTAAAAACAGATAGCAAGAGTTTCTACAGGTATTTAAAAAGGATAAGAGTAATTAAAGTGAGTTTTGGTCCTCCAGAGAGTGAGAATGGGGATGAAATGAAGAAAATATTTTGTTTCTGTCTTCACTATAGAGGATACAAAAAACATTCCAGTCATAGCTGTAAATCAGGAGGTGGAAGGTAGAGAGGAACTTGGTGAAATTACAGAAGAACATAAGAAATAGGAGCAGGAGTAGGCCATTCGGCCCCTCAAGCCTACCCCGCCATTCAATAAGATCATGGCTGATCTGCCCCAGACCTCAACTCCTCTTTCATGCCAGGTCCTCATCACCCTCAACTCCCCAATATTTCAGAAATCTATCTACCTCCTCTTTAAATACTTTCAGTGATCTAGCCTCCACAACTCTCTGGGGTAGAGAATTCCAGACATTTACTACCCTCTGAGAGAAGAAATTCCTTTGCATCTCAGTTTTAAATGAGTGTCCCCTTATTCTGTAACTATGTCCCCTAGTTCGAGACTCCCGCACTAGTGGAAACATCTTCTCAACATCTACCCTCAGAATCTTGTACGTTTCAATAAGATCACCCCTCATTCTTCTAAACCCCAATGAGTAAAGGCCTAACCTGTTTAGGTGTTCTTGATAAGTCAACCCCTTCATCCCAGGAATCAACCTAGTGAATCTCTTTTGAACCGCCTCCAATACGGGAACCAAAATTGTATATAGTACTCCAGGTGCAGCCTCACCAACACCCTGTACAGTTGTAACAAGACTTCCCTATTTTTAAACTTCAACCCCTAGCAATAAAGGCCAAAATTCCATTTGCCTTCTTAACTACTTACTGCACCTGCATGCTAACGTTTTGTGTTTCATGCACAAGAACACCCAGATCCCTCTGTGCTGCACTTTTTTGGCGTCTCTCTCCATGTAAATAATAGTCTGCCTTTTGATTCTTCCTACCAAAGGGCATGACCTCACACTTTCCTACATTAAACTTCATCTGCCAAGATTTTGCCCACTCACTCAACCTATCTATATCCCCTTGCAGATTCATAATGTCCTCATCACAACATGCCCTCCCACCTATTTTTGTATCATCAGCAAATTTGGATATATTACACTCTGCCCCCTCCTCCAAATCATTAATATAGATAGTAAATAATTGAGACCCAAGGACTGATTCGTGTGGCACTCCAATGGTTACGTCTTTCCAACCTGAAAAAGACCCATTAATCCCGACTCTCTGTCTTCTGTGAGTTAACCAATCCTCAATCCATGTTAATACATTACCCCCAATAACCTGAGCTCTATCTTGTGCAATAATCTTTTATGTGGCCTCTTATCGAATGCCTTCTGGAAATCTAAATACACTACATCTACCAGTTCCCCTTTATCAACTCTGCTTGTTATATCCTCAAAGAACTCTAGCAAATTTGCCAAACATGATTTCCCTTTCACAAAACCATGTTGACTCTGTTTGATTGAGTTAAGCTTTTCTAAATGTCCTGCTATTTCTTCCTTACTAATGGACTCTAGCATTTTCCCAACGACCGATGTTAAGCTGACTGGCCTACAGTTTCCTGCTTTTTGTCTTCCTCCCTTCTTGAACAGGAGCATCACATTAATGGTTTTCCAATCCTCTGGGACCCTCCCGGAATCCAGTGAGTTCTGGAATGTTTCGACCAATGCCTCCACTATCTCTGCAGCCACTTCCTTTAAAACCCTTGGATGTAGGTCATCATGCCTATCACCAGGGAAGCGGTACTGAGAAAATTGATGGAACTGTGGGCTGATAAGTCCCCGGATCCTGATGGGCTTCATCCTAGGGTCTTAAAAGAGATGGCTAATGAGGTAGTAGATACGTTGGTGTTAATTTTTCAAAAATCGTTAGATTCTGGAAAGGTTCCATCAGACTGGAAAATAGTAAATATAACCCCTCTATTCAAGAAGGGGGCGAAGGCAGAAAACAGGTAACTATTGGCCAGTTAGTTTGACATCTTTCGTGGGGAAGCTGTTAGAATTGATCATTAAGGAGGCTATAGCTGGGCACTCAGAAAAACTCAAGGTAATCGGGAATTGTCAACGTAGTTTTGTGAAAGGGAAATCACATTTAACCAATTTATTGAAGTTCTTTGAAGGAGTAACATGCGCTGTGGATAAGTGGGAGCCCGTTGACGAACTGTACTTGGATTTCCAGAAGGCATTTGACAAGATGCCACATAAAAGGTTATTGCGCAAAGTAGGAGCTCATGGTGTAAGGGATAACACATTAGCATGGATAGAAGATTGTCTGCTGGCAGAAAATAGAGAGTATGCATAAATGGGACCTTTTCTGATTGGCAGGATGTGATGAGTGAAGTTCCACAGTGGTCTGTGCTGGGGCCTCAACTTTTTACCATTTATATCAATGACTTAGATGAGGGAAGCGATGGCATGGTAGCTAAATTTGCAGATGAGACAAAGATAGGTAGGAAAGTATGTTGTGAAGAGGACACAAGGAGGTTGCAGGAGGTTGAGTGAGTGGGAAAAAATCTGGCAGATGGAGTATAATGTGGGAAAATGTGAAGTTGTTCACTTTGGCAGCAAGAATAAAAAAGCAGAGTGTGACTTAAATGAAGAACGACTGCAGAGCTCCGAGGTGCAGAGGGAATGTTCTAGTGCATGAGTCACAAAAAGTTAGTATGCAGGTACAGCAAGTAATAAAGAAGGCTAATGGAAATCTATTCTTTATTACCAGAGGAATTGAAAATAAAAGTAAGGATGCTATGATTCAGTTATACAGGGCATTGGTGAGACCACATCTCGAATATTGTGTGCAGTTTTGGTCTCCTTATTTAAGGAAGGATGTAAATTCATTGGAGGCAGTTCAGAGGAGGTTTACTAGATTGACACCTGGAATGAGCAGGTTGTCTTATGAGGAAAGGTTGGACAGACTGGGCGTATTTTCACCGGAGTTTAGAAGAGTGAGGGGAGGTTTGACTGAAGTATATAAGATTCTGAAAGGTCTTGACAAGGTGGATGTGGAAAGGATGTTTCCTCTTGTGGGTGAGTCCAGAACTAGGGGGCACGGTTTTAAAATTAGAGGTCACCCTTTTAGGACAGAGATGAGGAGAAATTTTTTTCTCTCAAAGGGTTGTGCGACTTTGGAACTCTCTGCCTCAGAAGGTGGTGGAGGTGGGGTCATTGAATATTTTTAAGGTGAAGGTAGATAGATTCTTGTTAGGTAAGGGAATCAAAGTTTATCAGGGGTAGATGGGAGTGTGGAATTCTAGACACAGACAGATCAGCCATGATATTATTGAATGGCTGAGCAGGCTTGAGAGGCCAGATGTATGTTTGTATGAAGTACTTTTGAAGTGAGCAGCTGCTGTAATGTATGAAACACTGCAGCCAATCTGAGCACAGTAAGCTCTCTCAAATGGAAATGTGATGATTTTGCGATCATCTGATTTTGTGATGTTGGGTGAGGGATAAATATTGGCCAGGACAACAGGGATAATTCCCAGGTTCTTCTTCAAAATTCTGCCATTGGATCGTTTACGCTCACCTGGGAGAGGAGATGGAGACTCAATTCATCATCTCATCTGAAAGACAGAACCTCCAAACTGTGCAGCACTCCCTCAGTACTGCGCTGGAGTCCCAGTCTCGATTTTGTCCTCCAGCCCCTGGAGTGGGACTTAAATGTACAACCTTCTGACTCAGAGGTGGGAGTGCAACTCACTGAGGTGGACCTGCATGATGGGAAAACTGAGAAGTGAATAAATGTGTGAGGGGTAGCTTGCAAATAGCAAATAGATCATCAATAACATAAAGTGCTGGGATGTAAAGAAAAAATCAGAGAGAAAAACAAAACTTGTTCGGGATTTATTAGTTGGTTGTTGATGATCGTTGAAAGCCAATTGAGGGAAAGATTTCTCAGAGGAAAATCAATTTAAAAAGGGTAGATGCTTACTTTCCAGTCAGGCCTGGTATTAGTTTTGTAACTGTGTTTCAAACTGTGCAAATGTTAGTCATTATGCTGCCAGTTAATTTTTGTACAGCACAAACTTCCTAACAACATTGATTGGAAGCTACAGGAATATGTAGACACTGGAGACTGCAGCAAGGTATGGCACAAGAGGCTCAGTATTGTACCAAAAGCAGCCGCAATGGAGGCACCCCCACACTAACTTCAGCTGTCTAGACTTCACCGTAGAGCAGTGCATGACAAGGTCCCAGTTGAGTAAATCACTAAGTTTGTTATCCAGGTCCCAAGTGACACGAAGTCACGGCCAAGTGGAATAATTCCCCTGTTGGTAGAACTGAAAATCACCACTGGCCTCCACTCATTGGTCGTGTTACCTCCAAACCTCACAGGAGGCTTCACTGTGCTGTGAACTGCTACCAGAAGGTGCACTGACCATTACATCAATTTTAGCAGCAATCACCAGAAGCAAGAAAGAAGGAAGTTTGCTCTCTTTTATCTTCCTCAAAGTTATCGAAGTCCTTCAAGCACCAAGAATTCATGAGTCCGCTCATAATCCTAGGCTGCACATAAACCAATAGGGTTTTGATTCCCAAAACAGCCAGATGGGACGCACCTTTTACCTGGAAATAGAACCATAGAATCTTACAGCACGAAGGGAGGCCAGTCTGCCCATCATGCCTGCGCCAGCTCTTTGAAAGAGCTAGTCCCACCCTCTGCTCTTTCCCCATAGCCCTGCAACTGTTTTCTCCTTTTCAAGTATTTGTCCATTTCCCTTTTGAATGTTGCTACTGAATCTGCTTCTACCACCCTTTCATGCAGAATATTCCAGATTACAACAAAGTGGTCCAAGTATTGGAACTAGTAATCCATCACCACAAAAACTAACTTTATAACTGTCCTGGATCTTGTGTGAGCATCATTTAATGTGGGTGCTGCCTGTGGGATTCATATATTTCTATATGAGAAAAGTCCCTGTTGTCTGTGCAAGGAAAGTGACTTGAGTGGGCAATACACAGGGTTAGTACAGCAATAATTACATACTGCTCAGTGCTAATGTCATGAGACACCTGTTTTTAAAACCTCATCCTTGCTCAGGTAATCTTTCCTCAATTAAATCTGTGTCACTGTGTGAGAGATTAAGATTGAGGAATTGTTAAGAAATCCATTTCTGCACAAAATAATTACTTATGTTATATGCTATATACTAGATTACATTTCTATCAAATTCAGCAGTTAAACCTAAAATTGAAAGACTGATGCTGTGTCTGTGCCAAAGGTTATTGCAGTCGGCTTGAAGGCCTGGTTAGCATATTGTTTACACTTTGATTCACTTCATCACTTGAAACTGAAGTGTCAGTATTGTTGCTTTGGTAACTTGTCTTCTTTATCTCATGCTGACCTTAAAACACCAGCGTTTTTCTGTACAACCTGTAACCATAAGACATGAGAATGGAGATTGAGAGTAGGGGACGGATCATGGGAAAGTGATGTCATAGGGCCGTTTAGCCAAGCTTAAAAGCAACAACATTGGACTGTGAGTTGGGAAATGAAGAGGGATGACATCAAGAAGTTGCAATGTGTGTATCCCCCATGACCAAAGTTATCTCGACTGACACAACTACGTCAAACTCATTCACAACCAAAGTCAGGATTCTGAGTACCAGGTGATGTGTTTTATAGGGGAGTTTCTCCAGGACCAGGAGCAGGAAGGAATGCCACAAACATCGCAGGGTTGTAGTTTAGGGGTGGACCTCCTTCTCCCCAAGACTACTTTCATAAAAAATTAAAACTGACGGGTCTTCGTTTACTTCTGCAGACAGAACGGATCCAATGATCTGTTTTGTTTCTTCCTCCTCCGCCTCCAGTTTTGACTCTGTCTGTCTTGAATGTGGGGGCTGAAGCTGGGATTTGCTGCTGCAGTACCTTCCCAAAACAACTACTCTCAAGATTGGCACATACCAGCAGGTTTTTAACCACAGGTAATTGTAGCCAGCACTGATCCCACCCTGACCATTCCAGAAAGGAAATCAGGAAGCAGTTCCTCACACAACGAGTCATGGAAATCTGGAACTCCCTCCCAAAGAGCTGTGGATGATAGGGGTCAATTGGATCTTTCAAGGCCAAGATTTTTGTTCGGCAAGTGGTGTCAAGGGATATGGAGTAAACGCAGGAAAACTCACAGAACAGCACCTCATCTTCTGATTGGGCATGTCACAGCCTTCTGGATTCAACATTGAGTTCAACAATTTCAGATCATGATCCCCCGTTTTGATTGTTTTCTTTTACCATGTGCCAGACTTAAACTTGTTTTTCATGTTTTTGCTTTCAGACAGAGCAGTTCATTATTCTGCCATTAACATTCTCTCTGTGAATGCTTTGTCTTTTACAACAATTATTACCACTCCCTTTACCTTTTATTCCATGACATCTTTGTCATTTAATCTCTCCCGCCCTCTGCCCTATCACAGACCTTCCCTTTTGTTCTTCCTCCCTCTCCTCCTTTCAACGGCATAAAACCCATCACATTTCGACCTTCCCTCAGTTCTGAAGAAGCACCAAATCTGACTCGAAAAGTCAATTCTGTTTCTTTCTCCACAGATGCTGCCAGACCTGCTGAGTATTTCCAGCACTTTCTGTTTCTGTTTTTATTGCAGGAAAATGGAGTTCAGGTACAAACCAACCATGATCTAATTCAATGCTGGAGCAGGCCCAAGGATCTGAATGACCACTTTCTGTTCCTAATGTTCCTGACTTCTACAGAAGTCACCAGAAGGTGACAGTAGCACGGATAGTGGCTCAATTCCTTCCTCTCTAACTGAGAGGCCATAAGGTCTATTGTAGCATTCTTACTGCCCCCTCCCCACCAAACTTACTCTCAGATGAGATGTACGAAGTTAACATGGGCTGAGACTCAAACCTGGACCTTCCTGCTTCACTTGGCTCAGTCCGACAATAAGCAGTGCACTCACCATCCAAAGACAAGACTACTCATTCATCTAATGTCTTTCATTGGTGACAAGGTGGATAAATGAAGTAGAAGATGTAACAGATATTCAACCAATTGGAAGGGGAGTGCAATGAGAATGCAGAAAAACGTTCAGTTGGCTTTACAATCCTTTGTTTCATTTAAAGAGATATGATAGATTCAAGTGCCAGTTATTCTAATCAGTGATGTTTTAAGCTAAAACTATGGCTGAAGTGTAGTCATGTCTGAGAGTTCGGCCCTGGAGAAGGCTTGCACTGGAATTAGAGGAACCTCACCAGAGGACTGACAAACAGCAACAGGGCTGAAGTGAACACAAATCCGCTTTCTAAATGAAATGTCCCCAAGCAACATTACAAGAAATTTGCTGGTGAATTACAGCAAAATATTTGTATAGAAGCAATTTCAAGGCAGAGACCACATCTCAGGAGTCAGATTATGGTGATTAACTGCTGAAGTCTCTCTCATGGTTTACACCATAATCTGAATCCCTCAATTAGATTTCTGCCTTCAATCATTCCCACTTATTCATTATTCTATATATAAACCATCTACACCCCTCGATTAGGCTTTCTAAGCACTTGCATGTGGTCACTATCCTATTTATAAAGTATCTGAGCTCCTTCAAGAAATTACTGCCTTTAACTCACTCGCAAGCGTCCATTACTTTATATATAAACCACCTGAACCCATGAGCAGCTTAAGATCACTCTTGGGTTTCCATTATTACTAAATTGATGAGATTGCAAATAGTTCTGAAAACTATTAATCATTGTTAATCATTGACACTTGTCAAAAGTTAATTGTTATTCTTGTGTAAACAATGTTTATACATAGAATCATGCCACACAGAGAGCCCATTCAGCCCATCGACCCTATGTCAGCTCTTTGAAAGAGCTATCCAATGACTCCTACTTGCCTACTCTTTCCCCATAGCACTGCAAACTTCTCCTGTTCACCATTGATCCAATTCCCTTTTGAAATTTACTATCGTATCTGCTTTCAGGCAATGCATTCTGGATCATAATAACTCACTGGGTAAAAAAGCATTTTCTTCATTTCTGCCTTGAATTGTTTGCCAATTATTTTAAATCACAGGAACTGGTCATGAAACCCATTTTAAGATTCGCTCTGATAACAAGGCTGAAATGAAAGCTATTTGCATGTCTAACTAAAAGAACCCATTAATATCTATGGGGATTCTCCTGATCACCAGCTGTAACTTCAGCAGAGAATCTACATGAACCTGGTGAAGTTTCTGTAGATCTTCTACCAAGGTGGCATGATCGGGAGAATTCTCTAGACCCCTCATCAGGAAGCATTTTTAATGTTTCAGATTTTCAGCCTCTGTGATATTTTATTATTGGGCTTGTGGTTGTCAAATGTAGGAAAAGTGAGTAGTCCCAGAATATCTTGACAGCTGAAATGTGCAGAAATCAGAAGGATGTGGGTTCAAAACCCACTTCAGAGACTTTTGCACAGAACTCAAGCCAACACTCCAGTGCAGTACTGAGGGAATTCTGCATTCTCAAATTACCATCTTTTAGATGAGATGTTAAATCGAGAGCCCATTTGTCCTTTCAGATGGGCAGAAAAGATCTCACAGCACAATTTTGAAGACAAGTAGTGGAGTTCTCCCCATGGCCCTGGTCAATATTTATTCCTCAACCAACATGTAAAACATATTATCTAGTCATTATCACTGTGCACACATTGCTGCTGTTTTTTACATTAGAACAGTAACTACACTTTTGAGGTACTTCATTGGCTATAAAATCCTTTGGGAAGTCCTGAGGTTGTGAAAGGTTGCTGTATGAATGTAAGTTCTTTCTTTCTTCATAGTGGCATCACTTGTTCATCTGCAGTGTATCAAAGTCAGTAACAGCAACAATGGAACGCAGGCTGCCAATGATCTCCAAACAGAAATTCTCCCTTTCAGATTCAATTGGCCTGCAGTGGATCTCAAGCATTTACTGTTTTGATACCAAAGCCTTCAGTTACCTGTGACAAAAACAGAGAATATTGGAAACATTGTACAGGTCAGTCAGCATCTGAGGGGAAAGCAGAGGAGCCAACCTTTATCAGAACGGACATCTGCAACATTAATCCATCTGTTCTCGCTCCACAACTACTGAGCGTTTCTGGCATTTTCTGTTTTCGTCTCAGATTGCCAGCATCTGCAGTATCTTTGTTTTTCTTTTGTTTGTAGAATTTATATGAACACGTTGTATATAAATAATGTTATTCTATCCACTCAATGTAACTTTATAATTGGGTCCTTCTCATTAATTTCCATCCATTACAGATTGTAGGCATTGAGTGGAGTCACTTATATGGAGAATAACTGTATTTAATATTGGTTGTAACTGTATCAACATTTATAACCACAGCACAACAAAAGCATTCAATTTCCAGTGATTCTCTTCAATGGGACAAACTGTACATAGAATTTGACACAATCTAATAACTGCAGCTAAAAGCTGTTCTGACTTTACTTTCAGTTATAGAACACCAGTGGGCTGGAATTTCCCTGAAAAACCATTAATATCAGCACACCAGATATCAAAAACTAAATAAACAATTTGATGTTAAATGACCATTGCTATGGGGCTTTTTCACTTCTCTGCCGACCAATGCTATGACTGCAGAGCTACAGATATGCAGAAGGATAAGCTGTATTACTACAGGTATGTACAAAGGTAGTCTGTAGTTCTATAGAAATGTGGAAGTGTGACTTGTAGTGATACAGCTATGCACAAACATAACTTGCAGTGCTATAGATATACAGTCAGTTAAACATAAAGTGCTCCAAGTACGTAAAAGAGTAGCCTGATGTACAACAGGTATGTAGAAGGGGAATCTACAGTACTACAGGTATAACGACAGGCATATAGAAAGGTGACCTGCAGTGCTATAGATGTTCAGAGAGATTTGGATTTGCTTGTACGCAAGATACAGAAAGTTAATTAGCAGGTGCAATAAGCAATTAGCAATTAAATGGGCTGTTGGCCTTCATTACAAAGGGGTTGGAGAATAAGAATAAGGAAGGGCTGAATTATACAGCCCTGCCTGACATCGGGGGTAGTGGCGGGTGGGGGCCGGAAAATGCCTCCGGCAGAGGCCCGCCACGGGCCTCAATGCCGGGAAGTCCTGGCCCGATATTGCCGGTGGCAGCAAGGCCTCAGGGCGGCCCCCCTGCCACTTGGTGACGGGAAGCAAATTTGCATAGGTAAATTTATTTACATAAATGAATTAATTAGCTACCTACTCCCGCCATCCATCCCGGAGCGATATTGTTGCTGGTGGCCGGAACTCCTGCGCCTTTGGAACCCCGTCTGGGGATCCGAGGCTTAACACTGGTGGGGAGGTGGGGAACAGGTAAGGGTTGCAGTGCAGAAGTGGGGGAAGTGGGATCAAACTCATTGGATTAGTGTAGGGGATGGTGGAAAAGGGTAAAGTTCACAGTTTGTGAATGGTGGGAGGGGGAAGGTCAGGTACAGAAGGTAAGTATTTTGAGGGGGGGGAGAGGGCAAGGAATGAATTGTATGGTTATGGGGAGGTGGGAGAGGGACTAGAAACATTTATTCACTACCTCTTTAAAAATTTAAATTAAGTAAAAGCCCTTTAAAATGGCATCGCTGCCTGCGCAATGGCACCTGACGCCATTGCCAGGGACAGACTGCTTGGCCCTGAACGTCATCGGGAGGAGCAGTCCACCCCAGCCATTTAAATGAGTCGCCGTGTTTAATATTGCAGTGGCTCCGCGACCTGCAGTCCGCACGATTGGACCAATTTCGATGGCAGACATGTAAAATGCAGTCCGCAGACCTGCTGCTATTGTGCAGGGCGTTGGTGAGACCTCACCTGGAATACTGTGTATGGTTTTGTTCTCCATACCTAAGAAGGATATACTTGTCTTAAATGGGGGTGTCACTGCATTGAATACTGGGATAAGAGGGTAGTCCTATGAGGAGGGATTGAATAGAATGGGCCTACTTGCATTCCAAATAGTGAAAGCAGCATGCGACAGACAGAGCTAAGCGAACTCGTAACCAATGGATCAGATCTAAGCTCTGTAGTCCTGCCACATCCAGCCGTGAATGGTGGTGGACAATTAAACAACTAACTGGAGGAGGTGGCGCCACAAATATCTCCATCCTCAATGATGGGGGAACCCACCACATCAGTGCAAAAGATAAGGCTGAAGCATTTGCAATAATCTTCAGCCAGAAATGCCGAGTTGATGATCCATCTCATCCTCCTCCTGAAGTCCCCAGCATCACAGATGCCAGTCTTCAGCCAATTTGATGCACCCCGCGTGATATCAAGAAACAACTGAAGGCTGCAAAGGCTATGGGTCCTGACAATATTCCAGCAATAGTACTGAAGACCTGTGCTCCAGAACTTGCCGTGCCCCTAGCCAAGCTGTTCCAGTACAGCTACAACACCGGCATCTACCCGGCAATGTGGAAAATTGCCCAGGTATGCCATGTACACAAAAAGTAGGACAAGTCGAACCCAGCCAATTACCGCCCCATCAGCCTACCCTCAATCATCCGTAAAGTGATGGAAAGTGTCATCGTCAGTGCTATCAAGTGGCACTTGCTTAGCAATAACCTGCTCAGTGACACTCAGTTTGGGTTCCGCCAGGGCCATTCAGCTCCTGACCTCATTACAGCCTTGGTTTGAACACGGACAAAAGGGCTGAATTCAAGAGGTGAGGTGAGAGTGACTGCCCTTGACATCAAGGCAGCATTTGACCGAGTATGGCATCAAGGAGTCCGAGCAAAACTGAAGTCAATGGGAATCGAGGGAAAACTCTCCGCTGGCTGGAGTCATACCTAGCGCATAGGAAGATGGTCGTCGTTGTTGGAGGTCAATCATTTCAGTCCCAGGACATCACTGCAGGAGTTCCTCAGGGTAGTGTCCTAGGCCCAACCATCTTCACCTTCCTTCAATCATAACGTTAGAAGCGGGGATGTTCGCTGATGATTGCACAAACTTTAACATCATTCGCGACTCCTCAGCTACTCAAACAGTCCATGTAGAAATGCAGCAAGACCTGGACAATATCCAGGTTTGGGCTGATAAGTGGCAAGTAACATTCACACCACACAAGTGCCAGGCAATGACCATCTCAAACAAGAGAGAATCTAACCATCTCCCCTTGACATTCAATGGCATTACCATCACTGAATCCCCCACTATCAACATCCTAGGGGCCAACATTGACCAGAAACTGACCTGAAAGAGCCATATAAATACCGTGGCTACAAGAGCAGGTCAGAGGCTGGGAATCCTGAGGCGAGTAACTCACCTCCTGACTCCCTAAAGCCTGTTCACCGTCTACAAGGCACAAGTCAGGAGTGTGGTGGAATACTCTCCACTTGCCTGGATAGGTGCAGCTCTAACAACACTCAAGAAGCTCGACACCATCCAGGACAAAGCAGGCTGCTTGATTGGCACCCCATCCACAAACATTCATTCCCTCCACCACCGACGCACAGTGGCAGCAGTGTGTACCCTCTACAAGATGCACTGCAGCAATGCACCAACGCTCCTTAAACAGCATCTTCTAAACCCACGACCTCTACCAACTAGAAGGACAATGGCAGCAAATGCATGGGAACACCACCACCTGCAAGTTCCCCTCCAAGTCACACACCATCCTGACTTGGAACGATATCACCATTCCTTCACTGTCGCTGGGTCAAAATCCTGGAACTCCCTTCCTAACACTCCCTTCCTCACATGGACTGCAGTGGTTCAAGAAGGCAGCTCACCACCACCTTCTCAATGGCAATTAGGGATGGGCAATAAATGCTGGCCTAGCCAGCGACGCCCACAGCCCAGGAATGAATTTTAAAAAAATTCTCTGGAGTTTAGAATAATGAAGATGATCTCATTGAAACATATAAGATTCTAGGAGAGCTTGATAGGGTAGATGCTGAGGGGTTTTTCCACTAGCAGATGAGTCGAGAACTAGGGGACATAATCTCAGGATAAGAGATGACCATTTTGGACTGGGATGAGGAAAAATTTCTTCACTCAGAGAGCTGTGAATCCTTGGAATTCTCTACCCAGAGGGCTGTCGATGCTCAACATTTTCAAGGCTGAGATCAATAGATATTTGGTCTCTCAGGGAATCGAGGGATACAGAGGTCAGGCAGGAAGGTGTAATTGAGGTTGAGGATCAACCTTGATTTTATTAAATCGTGGAGCAGGCTCTAAGTGCCATATGGTCTACTCCTGCTCCTATTTCTTATGTTTTTAGGTACCTAGAAAGTTGACATATGTTGCTAAAGATACACAGAAGGTTGGCCTGTAGTTCTGCAGGTATACAGCAAGGTAACACGTGATACTACAGGCATGTAGAAGGGCAACAAGTAGTGCTACAGATAGCTGCAGCTCTAACAACACTCAAGGAGCTTGACACCATCCAGAACGTTGACCTTCAGTGCTTTAGTTTAAAAAAAAATTTTTTTTCAATCACAGGACATGGATGTTGCTAACACCCATCCCTAATTACCGTCGAGAACATGGTGACGATCTGTCTTCTTGTGCTGCTACAGCCTGTGTGGTGTTGTTACTCTCACACAGTGCTGTTGCTACAGAATTCCAGGATTTTGAACCAATGGAATTGAAGGAATGCCAATATATTTCCAAGTCAAGAAGGTGTGTGGTTTTGAGGGGAACTTGGAGGTGGTGGTATTCCCATGCATCTATTGTCTTTGTCCTACTAGGTTCGGAAGGTGCTATCAAAGGAGCCTTGGTGAGTTTCTGCAGTGCATCTCGTAGATGGTACACACTGCAGCCATGGTGCACTGAGGGTGGAGGGAGAGAATATTTGAGGTGGTGGATGGATTGTTGATCGAGCAGGCTTCTTTTGTCCTGGATGGTGTCAAGCTCCTTGAGTGTTGTTAGAGCTGCACTCATCCAGGCAAGTGGAGAGTATTCCATTAGACTCTTGGCTTTTCCTTTGTCAATGAAAGACAGGCTTTTGGGAGTCAGAAAGTGAATCACTCACCACAGAATATCCAACCTTTGACCTGCTCTTGTCGCCATAGTATTTAAGTGGTTGGTTTGGTTATGGTTCTGTTCATTGGAGATTGTTATGAATACTTCTATATTTTTAAGTATTTGTTTAAGGACTCATGTATTTTAGAGCTGGACATTGGTTTATTTTGGGAACTAAAAAGACTTCATTGGATGGGTTTTTACAAGGGTCACTGAGAGGTCTGGCTTTGAAAACAAATAGTTACTGGAAGGCACTTGTTTTCAAATAATTACTCAGCAGGAGTTGTTTTTGACTTGGAGAAGATGTTTACAGAGAAGTGACAGGTCAAGATTTATGGAGATCAGGAGACTTGACTTCTGGAATGTTTTTGGTTTCACTTTGAATTGTTTTCAGACAGTTTTTTTTTAGAGATACAGCACTGAAACAGGCCCTTCGGCCCACTGAGTCTGTGCCGACCATTAACCACCCATTTATACTAATCCTGCACTAATCCCATATTCCTACCACATCCTCACCTGTCCCTATATTCCCCTACCACCTACCTATACTCGTGGCAATTTATAATGGCCAATTCACCTATCAACCTGCAAGTCTTTGGCTTGTGGGAGGAAACCGGAGCACCCAGAGGAAACCCACGCAGACACAGGGAGAACTTGCAAACTCCACACAGGCAGTACCCAGATTTGAACCCGGGTCGCTGGAGCTGTGAGGCTGCGGTGGTAACCACTACGCCACTGTGCCGCCCCAGTTGAGCATGAACAGTGGTTTGAAAAGAAGACTCACCTTGCCAAAAAGAACAAACCACCCCAACTCAGTCTGTTCCAACTCTTTGAAAAACCTGTCAGTTTTCCATTTCTCAAGAGCTAAGATGTAAGTGTAAGAAGCAGACTAAACTGTTGCCACATTTCTTGTGTAAGGCCTGTCTGAAACCTCTGTCACTGCATTTCCTTTGAAGCCTGCCCAAACTGATCTTCAACTTCACCTGAAAAGAACTGTTCTAGGAAGATCTCAGTGACAGCGTCTGTACGCATTTGGGATGCCAAAGCAAAACAAAGGACATCTTTCCATATATTCTTTCTTCTTCAAGAATTAGCAAGTATTTAACCCATGATTTTTTTGTTTTTTTTGTACTGGAGCTCTAAAATGTAAATCCCTTTATTTTTTTCTGGTTAACGGGTATATGTGTGTGTATGAGTGAGGGGCTAAGATAAAAAGGGAACTTTAATATTTCAATCTGTGTGTTTATGCTTTACCTCATTACTGGTTAAGACTTGTTTTATAATAAACTGATAATTTTGTTGTTTATTAAAGAAACCTGGTTGGTGTGTTTTATTCTGGGAAAAATAGAGTATATGATTGACCATATCGGTACGTGGGAAAATTTTAATATATGTTGTGACCTGTGTAGGACTGGAACTAGAATAAACAGTACACTCCTCCCACCTCGGCCACAACAAGATGTTGATTCAATGATGATAATGCCACTGTATGTCAAGGGGAGATGGTTAGACTTTCGCTTGTGGAGATGGTCATTGCCTGGCACTTGTGTGATGTGAATGTTATTTGCCACTTATCAGCCCAGGCCTGAATGTTGCCCAGATCTTGCTGCATGTCAGAATGGCCTCTTTCATTATTTTCGAAATTGCAAATGGAACTGACCACTGTGCAATCATCAGCGAACAACCCAAATTAAGGTCTGCAGAAAGTTGACCTGTAGTGATGCAGGTATACAGTAGGAAAATCTTCAGAGCTACAGTTATGTTGAAGGGTAACATGTAGGTCTACAAGTTTAGGTTGTCTGTAGTTCTACAGGTAGAGGAAGGATAATCTTTGGTGCTACAGGTATGTAGAAAGATAACATGTAGTGGCATAGTTAGGTAGAAAGGTGACATGTAGTGCTACAGGAATGCAGACGATAACCTGTAGTTCTACAAGTGATTTGAAGGTTCACCTGTTGTGCTCCATGTATACAGAATGATGACCTGTAGTGCTCCAGGTATCCAGAAAGTTGACCTATTGTACTACAGGTATCAAGAAGGGTAACCTAGTTTTACAGATATTTAGAAGAGTAAAATAGAGTACTACAGTTATGCAAAAGGGTCACCTGTAGTACTAAAGATATTTGAAGGTTAACCTGTTCTATTATAGTTATGTAGAAGGGTACCCTGTAGCGCAACAGGTATGGAGAAGAGTAAGCTGTTGTACTACAGGTATGAAGAACGTTGACTATTAGTGGTACAAATAATAGAAGGGTGACCTCTAGTGCTACAGGAATGTAGAAAGGGTAACCTGTAGCTCTACAGGTGTTTTGAAGGGTGACCTGCAGTGGTATATGTGTACAGAAGTGTGCCCAGCCATGATACAGGTACAAGGATGGGTAACCTCTGGTACTACAGGTATGTAGAAGCCTAACCTTTTTAACTACAGGAATGTAGAAGGGTAACCTGTTTAACTACAGGAATGTAGAAGGGTAACCTGTAGCGTTACTGGCATATGGAAATTTAATCCTTAGTGGTACAGGTATGCAGAAAGTCGACCTCTAGTGTTACAGGTATACAGAATGGTAGCCTGTGCTACAAGTAATGTAGAATAGTAATCAGAAGATCTACAATTATGTTTTAGGGTCACCTGTAGTGTTGCATTTATGAAGAAGGGTGACCTGTACAAGTATGTAGAAAGGAAACAGGTTTACAGGGTAACACATAGTACAATAGATAATGCAGAAAGTTGACCTGTAGGGTTGCAGGTATGCTGAAGTGTAACCTGTATTAATATAAATATGCAGAAAGATAATCTGTAGGATTATCAATATGAAGAAGTGTAACTTGTATTACTACAGGTATGCAGAAAGTTAACCTGTAGGGGTATAGATATGTAGAAAAGTTACCTGTTATACTGCAGGTATTTATAAGGGTAACCTGTAATACAAGTTTACACAAAATTGACCTGTAGTGCTATTGGTATACAGAAGGGTAACCCACATGTATAAGGAAGGATAACCTCTGGGACCACAGGCATATGACATTACAGGTATTTAGAAGAGTGATAGGTATGCAGAAAGTTGACTTATAATGCTACAGTTATGTAGAAGGGTAATGTGTAGAGCGGTGATCGACAGTGCTGCAGATATACATAAAGTTGACATATTGCTCAAGGTCGACAGAAGCATAACTTGTAAGACTACAAGTACTAGAAGTGTTGCGGCTCAGTTGGAAGCCCTCTTTCGCTTGATATAAAGGTCATGGGTTCAAGTCCAACTCCAGGATTTGAGCACAAAAAAACACTGACACTTCAGTGGAGTGCTGCACTGACAGAGGTGCTGCCTTTTAGATGAAAGATTAAACTGAGGCCCCCTCTGCCCTCTCAGATGGAGATAAAATATCTCGCAGCACAATTTTGAAGAGCAGGGTAGTTATCCCTGGTGTCCTGGCCAATATTTATCCCTCAATTAACATCACAAAAAATAGATTACCTGGTCATTATTACATTTCTGTTTATGGGAGCTTGCTGTGTGCAAATTGGCTTTTGCATTTCTCACATTACAGAAGTGACAATACTTCTAAAATACTTAATTGGCTGTAAAGCACTCTGAGACGACCAGTCGTCATGAAAGGCACTATATAAATGCAAGTCTTTTTACAGGTAAAGCTACAGATATGTAGAAAATGGACCTTAAGTACTTGAGGTATACATAGGCTGCCAACCAGTGTTGACGGGCCCTTTAATCCATTGTTTTCATGTTTCTGCTGGTGGAAGATCTGAATTCCTTGCACAATTAGAGAAGGAACGAGTAAATACAGTGCTTTGCTCATACTGACCTTTCTGGCTTTGAGCAGCCTCATATATGCATCCAGATTGATCCCGAATGATGATTTATTTTTTGTGTTTTGATGCATCCCTCAGCTATCCCAGTAACACATAATGTGAAGGAGACATGAAATGTTGGTCTCCCTCATGGAGCTAATAATCAGTGCTGTGAATTATATTTTATGCAGGTTTGCATCACAGTGTTTGAGAGGAGAACTCAAGGAACACTCCACACAGAAAGTGATTGATCCACACATTATCCTTCCTTTCTGGCTGGGCACTAAGTATGCCTGCTTGTAATTTTCCATTTAATATTATTACAATTTGGTAAAAAAAAAATCTCCTATCTAGATCAACACAACAGAAATAGAAAATGGAATGTTGTAGAAGACTGGAGACTACAGGGCTAATTGTAATTTGGGGTAACAGTGCAAAATGGGCAATGTTGGACTTTTCATCCCATAGAAATCAAAAGAACTAAAAATGGGGAGAACTGTATAACATCTGTTTACAATGTTGGCCAAAGTCAAAATGACCCCAATGTCACTCATGTTTCATTCCTGATTCATGACTGAATCAGTGGCCTTGCTATCATATCCCCTGACAGATGCAAGTGATTATTCCCAGTCCTGTACTACGAAGGAAATTGGGATAGAAGGGTAATTGAGATATGGGGGGGGGGTGAGTTAGTTATGTTTGTCACGTGATATACCAGACCTAACCATGATTATCTTAGTCAATCAGGAAGGATCTTTGCCCTTTTTTTCCTGAAGTTGGCCAAAAGATTTCCTGCCTTTGTTTCCCTTCCCATGGGAGTTGGCTTTTCTAGTGACTGGAAAGGGAGAGGACGGTGCATGAGACTGCCTCAGTTATTGAACAGTGTGAACACTGAAGACCCTAAGGATGTTTCCTCAGCCCACTTCTCTCTGTTTGAGAGATGCAGTTACTGTCACATCTGATTGGCAGGAACCCAGCAAATGCACAGAGTGGCTTTCTAAAAAAGGAGTCCTCATTAACACCATCCTTCGATAACTCACTGCATCGTTTGCCCTACCTCCTTGTATCTTCTGACTGTTTTCACATCATTATAATGTGGCCAAGATTATTCCTGATTTAGCACCTGAGGTTGGCACAAATGTGAACAATAGTAAAGAGGTCTGTTTTAGACAAACAACAGCTTCTGCTCCCTTTCCATTGCCATTGAAGAATCTAGAAGTACTACTTTCAGTTGCAAATCTAGTCTGCAGATGATCACACCAGGAAGGGTCAGCCTGGACTCTCACTGTGGGAGCCAGTAAACGGAGCCTGTGCTGCAGCTAATTTGTGTACCTGATTAGTCCCATGTTTCTCAAGAAAGAGTGATGACACAGCTGAGGTCGGGCATGAAGGGCACTATGTCATGACCATTCGCTTTAACAGATCCACTGGTCACTTTGCCAACTGGATAAAATCCACTAATTTTACAGCAAAAAAAAGCAAACCAGGCAAGCCAACAACTCCAAATATACCATTTGCATTATGATGAAGGCATTAAGTTCAACCAAGAATATCACAGACTTTACTACATAGATTCATACAGCACAGAAGGAGGCCATTTGGCTCATGGTGCCTGTGCTGGATTTATGAAAGATCGATCCAATTAGTCTCACTCCCCTGCCCTTTCCCCACAGTCCTGCACATTTTTCCTTTTCTAATATTTATCCCACTTCCCTTTGAAAAGTTATTACTGAATCTACTTCTACCACCCTTTCAGCCAGCGCATTCCAGATCACAACAACTCACTGTATTAAAAAAAAATATTCTTTTGCCAGATTCTTCTTTTGAAATTTGGGGATCCAGGGAAAACAGTTTCCAAAATAAAAAAATAAGGATCTGATTTGTTTTTCTTTTCTGTCTTGAATCAGTTCAATTCATCTTTATTGAGTGCATTTTAGTACAATATTTTCCGAAACTTAACCGTTACAAACTTAAACATACTCCACACAAATAACAAACTGGAAATGTACAGGAAAAGCAAAAAAAAACTTTACAGAATTTCATTCCATATTTACAGGGTGCTGCTTGCAACATGCCTGCACAATTCGTACAACCCAGCATTGGGACAAGTGCTCAAAAATCAAGAGGGTTCAAGAAAGGATGGTGGGCTGTTAAGGTACAATCTCCGGTCTCTGGATTTCTGTTCAATCCAAGGGTGCGTGATCCCATCTGAACTTTCCCCACATCCTTCCACTGGCTGCAATGCCTTTACCCTGCAGGAAAAGAGGACAAAAAGACTGTTACATTGAGTAGGAGCCCGATGACACAGTTACAGCGCCTTTCAAAATCTCAGGACATCTCAAAGTGTTTTACAGCTAATTAAGTACTTTTGAAGTGTAGTAACTGGCAGCCAATCTCCACAAAAACAGAAATGAGATAATGACCAGATAATCTGTTTCAGTGATACTCATTGATGAATATCAATATAGGTAAGTGTGAAGTGGTGGCTTTTGCTAAGAGTAATAAGGAGGCTGCCTACTCATTGGAAAATAACTGTCTCAATGGGGTAGAGATGAGAGGGGATCTAGGGTTTCTGATTCAGAAATTATTAAAATTTGTGACGCACGTTAACAAAGCCAAAAATCATGCAAATAAAGCACTGGGGTTCATCTCTGGAGGAATACAACTCAAAAGCAGAGAAGTTATGTTAAACTCATGTAGAATTTTGGTTCAGAGTACTGTGAACTGTTCTGGTCTCCATATTACAAAAAGCATACAAAGATACTGGAGAAGGTACAAAAAAGATTCACAGGGATGATACCAGAACTGAGAGGCTACAACTATCAGGAAAGACCAAGGTCATTAAAATTATGAAGGAGTTTAATAGGGTAGACATAGAGAAGTTACGCTTCTACTTTTGGGGAAGTTTAAAACTAGGGTCCATAAATATAAGTTAGTCATTAATAAATCAAATAAGAAATTTATTTACCCAGAGAGTGGTAAGAATGTGGAACATGATACCACATAGAGTGGTGAGACGAATAGCATAGATGCATTTAAAGGAAAGCTAAATAAGTACATGCGGGTGAAAGGAAAACAAGGATATGATGATAGGGTGAAATGAAGAGGGATGGGAGGAGGCTCATGTGGTACATAAACACTGACATAAACCCATTGGGCCGAATGGCCTGTTTCTGTGCTGTAAATTCTACGTAATTCTATGTAATTTGTAGCCTCTGAGCTTCTCAGTGAGATCACTTCGAGATCTTATTCAGTGGTTCAGCTATGACAGTTCACAATTCCACGACTGATCTCATGAGCACCTAGATACAGAATCATAGAATGGTTACAGCACAGAAGGAGGCTATTTGGCCCATCAAGCCTGTGCCAGCAATCGGAAAGAGCAATTTAGCTAGTCCCACTCTCCAACCTTTCCCCGTAGCCCTGCAATTCTTTCCATTCAGGTGCATATCCAATTCTCATTTGAAAGCCATGATTGAATTTGCCTCCGCCACACTCTCAGGTAGTGCATTCCAGATCCCAACCACTCACTGCGTAAAAAAGTTTTTCCTCATGTCGCCTTTGCTTATTTTTCCAAACACTTGAAATCTGTGTCCTCTGGTTTTCAACCTATCCCCACACAATATTAAAACTTACAATCAGAAATACAGAGAGGAAAGCAAGAGCCTACTCAGATATACTGGCAGTTAAGGACGTTAAAGCAAGACTCAATCTTTAATCTCACACCATACCAGTAACGCTCCTAATGAAATGATGATAAATGCAACTCATCATTTATTATTCACTGCATCCACAATAATCATCCAGTGGAAATAGTTTCTCCTTATTGACTCTGTTAAAATGCCACATCAATTTCAGGTTTCTCCACATAATTTTATTCCCTCATCCCTGGTAGTATTCCAGTAATCTCCACTGTAGCTCTCCAAGGGCCTGACATCCTTCCTAAAGTATGATGCCCAGAATTGGACACAATACTCCAGCTAGGGCTTAAACAATGATTTAGAAAGGTTTAGCATAACTTCCTTGCTTTTGTACTCTATGCCTTGATAAAGCTCTTAGCTTTTCAACAGCCTTATCGACTTTTCATGCCATCTTCAAACACATCACACACCATTCGATCCGTTGAGACTCTGATTCACACATTGCTCAATCTCCAAATCTCCCTTCCCTTGGTGCATTCTGTCCCACAATTCTGTGCAGCATCATCTCTGCAGCAACAATGGCAGTGAAGTTGTACCCCTGTGAGCAATTTAATAGCCATAACTGCAGGATAACATCTGAGCAGACTTGTGTTATCGAGTTAATTGAGGTCAGTGATAAATCTGGATAAGATATTAAGTGTGTCCATATGCAGGTTGACCAAGTCAATAGCGAGTTGTGCAGTGTAAGTCAGTTCCACCTGGGACACAGACCATGTCCAATCACTTGACCAATAAATCAAGAAAGATCAATGTGTCTCGAAACAAACCTGATACTGTGAAGGAGTGAATTGGAAACGGTTTCTAAGGAGATGATGAGTAAAACTTCTGACTGTTGGAAATGGGAAATTAAAACAGAGGACTAGAAACCCGGTTACAGACACCCAAGTCTTGGTGTTATGACGGTGCTTCTATATTTTTTGTTAAGTATTTTTTCTGAGGAGTCATGTATTTTAGAATTATGGACGTTGTTTTATTTGGGAAAATGGAATAGGATTCCATGGATTTTTTTTTCTCACTGGGGTCATTGAAAAGACACTGAGAGGACTTGATTTGTAAACAACCCTTACTGGAAGTCACCTGTCTTCAGATAAGCACCCAGTGGGGTTTTTTTGACCTGAGAAGTGACAGCTTATGATTTATAGGGATCAGGAGGCTTGATTCTTGAGATATTGTTTTTGGTTCTGTTTTGAATAGTCAGTTGGGGTATGGACAGTGTTTTGAAAGGAGTTTAAAAATTAACCTGCCAAGGACAAAACCCCAGTTCAGCCTTTTCCATATCTTAGAAAAGCCTGCCAACTTTTCCATCTCTTTGGGAAGCTCTAAGAAGAGAGTGTAAGAAATAGAGAAATTGATGCTGCATTCCTCCTGAAAAGCCTGCCAGAAACCCCTTCTACTGGAAAGTCTGATCTTCAAAGTCTGCTGAAAAGAACTGTTCTAGGAAGATCCCAGTGACAGCATCTATGTATATTTGGGACGTCAAACCAAAAAGGGACAACTAACATCTTTCCATATCTTTTCTTTTTTTCTTCAAGAATTAGCAAGCATTGGCCAAAGTCTCCTTTTTTGTCTTTTTTTTGTAACAGAGTTCTAAAGAGAAAATCTCTTTATTTTTTCAGTTAACTGGTGCATGTGTGTGTATATGAGGGGCTAAGGTAAAAGGGATCTTTCATATTTCAATCTGTGTGCTAATGCTTTGCTTGGTTACTGGTTAAGTCTTGTTTTATAATAAACTGATAATGTTATTGTTTATTAAGGAAACCTGTTTGGTGTATTTTATTCTGGGATAAAGAGTAGAGTCTATGATTGACCGTATCGGTAACTGGGTAAACATTTAAATATATGTTGTGACCTGTTGGAGAAGTGAAACTAGAAAAGACAGTGCACTCCTTCCACCTCGGTCGTAACAATTGGAAAACGTGCACTACAGGACCCAATATGGTGTGCAGTGCACATGCGCATTCTAGCTGCAAATGATGTCCGCTACATTGGTTAGAGTTTCCTGTAGTTATGCCGAAACAAACACAAGGTCCACTGTTACAGGCCACTCAGTGAAATCAAGTCCCAACTGCGCACAGCGTGTATTCGGCGGTCCGTTTTCTCAGGCGTACAGCAGCAGTTCCTAAAGGGATTGCTGAGGCAACCATCGCAAAACTAAGTTCAATGTTTTTCACCTACCTGAATGTAGAGCCAGGAGGATTAGGAGTAGTTTCTCCCAGCTCCACATTAAACTGCAGGCTGCTGTTGTCACCCCTGCCATCTGTCCACTCCCGATTACCACACCCCCACCTAATTTCCAGATTCAAATTAGAGCCTCAGCCAGCATTCCAGCCAGCTGATTTCACCATAAACCCCTGCCTCGATCCACGACTGGTGAGCTACCTCTGGGGCCATGACTGATACTCGCAGCTCGCCAGAAATATGTAAATGAGGCTTTCGGCACAAAGCACTTCACATGTTAAAAATGTATTCATCTGATTCTGTTGTCTTACATAATTTAATCCAGAATGGTTTGTTATATCACTTATGTAACCCTGTAATAAAATCCTTTATTACACAAAGGCCCAGCCTCTCACCATATCTCCATCCTTCACCACAAAGACTTCTAATTGCCTACTTATCCCACGTATATGGGTTGTTTTTATCACTCTCCCTGGTGACTTATTCCGCAAGACAATTAACCGTTCAGTTAAAAAGACATTCCCTGACCTCTCTTTTCTCTTAAACTCCTAATTTTTGAATTTGTATCCTTTGGTACTTAACCGTTCCCCAATGTGAGCAATTGGCCTGTCTGAACTTTGTCACAGCCCTTGTAACCTTCAAAACTTCAATACAGTCACCACGTCAAATAAATAATAATTTGCGTCCCAGGATCTGATTGAACAAAGGTTGCGAGCTGAACCTGGGTTAGGAACATGACCCTAACAGTCTGATTATGCTTTCACGATTAGCAACAGACAGCATTCAGTGATCCCTGTAATGTTTGCCTCAATAATAAATTACCAAAGCTCCTAACTATAATTCATATTGGTATCATCCATTTCTTTAGTTTCATTAAAGGCATGAATCTTTCATTGTCAGTTTAACCATTTTATTATTTTTGGCATTTAATTTATATATAGAGCTGATTAATATATGATTGATTGCTTTCAATTTGCTTCGATATGTTGATTAATAAATGACACCTTAATCCTCATTTATCTTGCAGGCAAGATTTTTATAAGATTCCTGTATCCGGGCCTTAGCAAACTGCCTTGATGAGGCCGAGGGTTGCTATCCCTCCAGCACTGTGCTGGAGTCTCCAGGAATTAAAGATTATTCTGCAGGACACTACTGCAAGCAACCTGGGGGAAATATCAAAGGAACTTTAAAAAAAAATTGTGCTTCTTTTTTACATTTTCTTTCAACACTTTTGTTTATTAGTTACAAAACTACAGAGATTGGTGAAAAACAGGTCTTTGACTGTCACAATCATCCAACTGAGTGATGAAGAGTGCATTCACTTTCCAATCACTGTGGAAAGATGGCGGGCTGTGAGGATAGACATGTTAGCCATCCAATGGGGGTAAAGTGGGGGCGGGCAGTGGAAGATATGACGTCATGTAACAATGCCTCCAGGAATACATGCAATTATAGCTGGCAACTCTACCAAGTTCTGCCACTCTATGTTGAACATAAATCCAGTTGGGAATTCATGAAATACTTCTTTACCCAGAGAGTGATTAGAATCTGGAAGTCACTACACACATGGAGTAGTTGAGGCAAATAGTATAGATGCGTTTAAGGGGAAGCTAGATAAACACATGATTGGGGGTGGGGGGGAGAGGGAAATGAACAAGATATGCTGGCACGAGTTATATGAAATAGGGTGGGAGGAGTCTTCTGTGGAGCATAAACACCAGCATAGACCAGTTGGGCTGAATGGCCTATTCCTGTTCTATACACTTGATGTAAATGTGTGGCATGCAGGAAAGTCTAACAGTGACGCATGGGCTTGCTCTCTGGAAAGCCTTTGAGAAGTATAATAGAATGTGGGTTGGAGCAACGAGATTGTTTTACTCGATGTGTTCGGTGCCTAGGCTGGGGAATTATACCTCAGCACCTGTGAAACCAGTCACCACCACACTTCCACTTCTCAGAGACTGCCTGCCACTGGGCTCTGTCAGAAAACAATCACTCAACAAGCACTTCCTCAGTCATTTTTCAAATTCTGACAGCAGCTCCCTAGAGTTTAGATGGAGGATTTTTTTTTCCTTCCACTTATTTGTTTAGCTTGAGGTACAGTCTGTCATAGAGGTCAGCTATGAAGAGAGCAACCTTTGAACAGTGTTCAAGATCAGGAATGTGGTGACTGCCAATCCACTGCCGTGTATAAATATTTAAAATACCAACACTCTGAAAGAACTGGGCTTCTTTTCTGCTTTTCCTCCTTCAACCTCAACCAAGCTAAACGCAAAAGCTTCTTGGGCTCTCATTTGCACTTGCTTCTGATCCAGTAACACTCCATTTTATTATAGAAATAAAATGCTAATTACAACAACTGTATAGTAAATATGAGTGTTGAGGAGTGGGACACTTTTCCCAGTTAGTGACGGAGCACACTCTGGCCCAGTATAGCATGGTGTGTGCCCAGATGTGCTCACTCTGCTCTAACAGCCCCTCACCTCCAGTGTGTCTTAGCCCCAAATCCAATCAGGATTTCCCTTCTGTTTCAGTCTGACTACTTCCTCATGACAGCTATCCTTAGGACCAGTCTACTTAGATGATCATCAATGTTAAACCAAAGGAACTTTACCTATATTACAGTTCCATTGTTGTGTGAAGTCCATCTTAGTCATCAGTAATTAATCACTGACTTTTAGAGCAGATGTTCCTTTCATTCCTCCATTCTCCCCATTGGGTGCTCTGCAGGTTTGCTGTCCTCCCATGCAAGTTTGCAATGAGGAGGTAAGCTTTCTACCTGTTTAACCTCTACTAATTACCTGGTTGTCTGACTTTCCCTGATCTTATAGATTGGACATCACTGAATATAGAATAACTCCAGTGCAACAACATACATAATCAGCCATAGCTCGTTTGGTAGCACTTTTGCCTCTGAGTCTGAAGGTTGTGTGTTCAAACCACACTCCAGAAACATGCTTTAAAAAAAAATCTAGGCTAACACTCCAGCACAGTACTAAGACAGTGGTGTTGTCTTTCAAATAAGATGCGAAACTAAGGTACTGCCTGCACTCTGAGGTGGACGTAAAAGATTCCATGCTGTGATTTCAAAAAAGAATAGGCGTGTTGGCTCAGCCAATTAACATCACAAAGAACAGGTTAGATTGGCTGTTGTGTTTCCTGTATTACAACAGCGACTACACATCATTGACTGAAAAGTGCTTTGAGATGTCCTGAGGTTGTGAAAGATGCTATATAAATGTAAGTTTTCCTTTTTTTAACAATTGAGAGTGGTGAGAAGGTGGAACTCATTGCCACATGGAAATGTTGAAGCAGATAGTGCAGATACATTTAAGGGGAGGCTAGATGTGTACAGGAGGGAGAATAGAGGGACATGGGGGTAGAGGCCAGCTACCCGACCCAAACCCGACGGGACCGGATGACATGTGTCGGGTCCGGGTTGGGTCGGGCCCATCTTCCGGGGCCGGCTTTCGGGCTCGGGTCGGGCCGGGCCAAGTCCAGGTCGAGTTGGGTCGGATCGGGCCGGACACACATGGTAAGTGCCCTGCCGGTAAGTATTAAAATTTTAAAACTTACCTGAGCTGGGAGTCCGGGACAAAACCGAGTCGCGCAGTGAGTGAGTGACATCACTATGACGTCATCGCGCATGCACTGCAGCTTCTTGCAGATTTGGTGTCAGGAAGGTAAGTAAAGGGATGGTCGGGTTGGGCTCGGGTCGGGTCGGGTCAGGCGGGTTCAGGTCAGGTCGGGCTCGGGGCAAAATCGGAGGGACTCAGGCCGGGTTGGGCTCGGGTCCGCTGTGATTTGGTCAGGTTCTTTTTCCCGACCTAAAGCGGGCCTCTACATGGGGGAATGGCGAGAAAAGGTTATTATAGTGGGAGGAGCTATATGTGGAATATAAAATGTGATAAAAACATTTGGGCCGAATGCCCTGTTGTTGGTTTGATGTAATTCTGTGGCTCTATCCCTTTAAGCACTCCTTTATTTCACTTGGAACCTTTCTTACAGTCATAGGAGATTGGCAGGCTGAGAACACAGAGCTAGACCGCATGGGAACATTAGGATCAAGAGTAGGCCATTCAGATACTCGAGGTTGCTGTGCCACTCAGGTGCTGATCTGATCACCAATTCCATTTACTTGCTTTTTCTCCATATCCCCTGATACCATAACTCAACAAAAATCCTTCAATCCGAGCCTGAAAAACTCCAATTGTCCCCTAGCACTCAGACTTTTGATGGATTATTAATGGTGGTTAAATCACACATGCTCTGATATGCCTTCATTTAGAATTTGTTTAAATATTGGAATAAGGCTTTGGCACATTCTAGGAATGAGCAGCAAATTGTTCATGGCAGGATTCCCACAGATAAGACACAGGACTGAGCACTGCCTTGGTTTCTGTTGTTCACCCCACCCAGAATGCAAAGAATTGAGACAACAAAATGCAAAATCTTCTGGAAGAAAAGGACAGCATCTAAATCTCTACTTAAATGACATTGTACCAAAGCAGCTCTTATTGATTGAGGTGATCGCATTGTCCTAGACTGAACCTCAGGAATTGCAGTGTGCATTCGATTAGGCCGCAGAAAGGGTGCCCTGGCAGTCAACGCTCCGCCATCAACAAGAAACATGGAAGCAATAAAATTCTACACTTACCAGCAAGTTGAAGCAGCAAAGCTCTGAGCACTGGGTTGAATGGACATCACTAGAATTCCAACGAGCGCTGACACACAAAGCAAAATTTTCAGTGAGTCAATTAATGAGCGGTGCAACATGACACCAGAGGTACTGCGTATCATTGTCCGACTAGTCCTCTCCTGTCAACCGCAAGCAAGATCAGCGGGTCAATTGCTTGTACCGCTTGCAAAGAATCACATCTTTTCTATACAGACAATCAAAACAGTTAATAAGAAGTCTGATCACCAATGCCTGCTGGCCACAAGCACAGGCCTTGTATATCTTGCATGATAAATACCTACTTCCCCCTTTGTACAAGTGCAGCTGGCTAGAGATTTGCCAGCGTTCAGAGTCACTGCTATCAAAACACAGACATAGTTGCAGAAAATGCAAGCAAAGAACGATTACTTCTCATCATCTTCAATATGAAGATATAAAGGATTTGGAATCCATCTTAGGGAATGGGCAGTCTCTTGGCACCAACATCTGAAGAACATCACTTGTGACGAAAAAAGAAATGTATCTGACAAACATCAAAGAATATCACAGCATGTTCTTTGGAATAACGGGATGTTCATTTGATTCCAGTTTCACAGGCCCTGACTTCCTGAAGAGACAAAGTTTTTGTTACTTAAAAAAATTATCCAGTTAGATCTCGAATCTGTATTGTTTTAAGGAGAGGAATGCATGATTTCTGAATTGGCCAAGGATCAGTCTGGTAGACAGTAACAATGCGTTTCCTTCACAAGAATGGTCTGAGCCCATGAGAAATAGTCTACATCTTTGTTTTTCTTTTCTCCAGTGTTGTTTAGAGGTGTCCCATGATCCCCTGCTGTCATGCCATAGCGGAAGCTGATTGGCTGATCTGTCCTCTCATTGATTGAATGCTGTTCAGAATTTTCTTCTGGTGACCAGCCAAAGTGACCCCTATCCTCAGCAGATCCCTGTGGAAAATAAAAACAATTATTTATTTCGGGTAACACCAACAAAATGTGGCCAGAGAATTTTTCCTGGGTTAGGTCTTGTTTAATTCTGTGTGTGTGTGTGTATGTCTTACAGGAAAAGGAATTCCTTTTTGTGAAGTTTTAAAGCCCAATATTCTTCAATCCACCTCTCTCCCTAAATGCTTTGCTCCCACTCCAAGAAAGCTGCCTTCAAATAGCTCATCCAACTAGACCCTTCCCACCTGTACCCTCAACAGTGCTGGCAAGTTATTAGGCTCCTATGGTGGGAGTGGTGGGGTGGTGTAGGTGGGGGAAGGAAGGGGTGCTAGCTTCTCAGCTGATTCCAGACCCAAACCTGTCCTTGTCTAACAGTTTACATGCCTGGTTGGGTGGGAATCCAGGTCCCCTGAGGTGAAGGAAGAGTGTATTAATCACAGCAGCACCAGATCTCCTGAACAGACTGCCTGGAAACTGTTTTGCTTCATAGAATACCTAGCAGAAGTGACCCTGAACAATGGAATTCAAATGGGGAGTCTGAACAAAACATACTGGCGCTAATATAAAGGTCCAGAGCTGTAACTTTAAATTTGGTGATATTGTTTCAGCTGCCCCATTATACAACTCTCCTCATTTCAATTTCCATTGAAGTTTTCATGACAGCATTTTGATATGATTAGATTTTTTAGATTAGAGATACAGCACTGAAACAGGCCCTTCGGCCCACCGAGTCTGTGCCAAACATCAACCACCCAATTATACTAATCCTACACTAATTCCCATATTCCTACCAAACATCCCCACCTGTCCCTATATTTCCCTACCACCTACCTATACTAGTGACAATTTATAATGGCCAATTTACCTATCAACCTGCAAGTCTTTTGGCTTGTGGGAGGAAACCGGAGCACCCGGAGAAAACCCACACAGACACAGGGAGAACTTGCAAACTCCACACAGGCAGTACCCGGAATCGAACCCGGGTCCCTGGAGCTGTGAGGCTGCAGTGCTAACCACTGCGCCACTATCTTGTCCAAAGTCTGATCCGTGAGTGTCAGCAGGCTATGCGACTGCGGGAAGCTTCACAGCTGAGCACAATCCTGCTCTTACTCAGTGAAGGTCCATGGTTAGCGATCAGGAGTGGGAATCCTCATTGGTTATTCTGCTGTCTGTCTCCAGGATGCTGTTGTCACTAACTCAGCACTGATCAGGATTGGAACCTGGCACTTGCCTAGTCTATCTGAATCATTACATTTGAATGTGATCCAACTCCCCTAAAGCTTACTGGACAGGTCTTTGTGGCACAGTGCCAACCTTTCGTAACCTTACATAAATACCACATCCTGGCCAGTTCTCAAGTACTAGTATTGAAGGATTCACTGAGAGCGGTTGAGGGCAGGATCTATTTCAGAGGCAGTCAGGTGTAGGTTTTGTATTCTGGAAGGAATGGGCCAAATGGCCTTCTTCGTCCAAATCTGTCTTGTAAGTTTCCCCTGTGATACTTACTCGGAAGTCATCTGTGTACTCAGCTGCAGTGAGGTGAATCCAGAGTTGAGGAAGTTCTCTCTGTACTGACTCATCTTGATTGCACTAAGCCAATCTTCTACTGAGGTGAAGGCAGTGAAGTCAGGGACACTGCGATCCAACAGAGGCTGGGAAGGCCTGCATTTATTAGCAAAGAACAAAAGGGAACATCAGTGTCTCTGACAAAAAGACACAAAACAGCTTCTCAAAATTTTCTCTCATTTGCATCCTCAGGAAAAGCGCGGGTCAAATTTATTTGCTCCTTTAAGCTTCCCTTTAAGCTTCTCTCCCACCACCATCTTTCATATATAAACACACCCCAGGATGATTCTAAAATGTCAGCTCTACTCAGTGGGTAACACTCTTGCCTCTGAGCAGCGGATTGTGAGTTCAAGCCCCACCTTGAGTTTGACACTCCAGTGCAATACCAAGGGAGCACTGCACTGTTAGAGGTGCCCTCTTTTGGATGAGGCCTCAAGCCGAGGTTCCATCTGCTCTTCAGTTTGGCACTAATTAAAGAAGAGACAGGGAACTGCCATGACCATATTTACATCTAAACCAATACCACGAAGTTAACAGATTATGTGGTCACGCATCTCATTACTGTGGGCAAAGTAGTGATTCCATTTCTCTACAAAATAACAGTAACCACATTTCAAAAATAGTTAATTGATTGTGAAGCAGTTTGGGGCGTCTCTCGGAGGTGAGAGGTTATGTATAAATAAAATTTTGTTCCTTCTGTCATTCACTCTCTTCAAGATGAGACAAGTCCAGCCATGGATGTCATCCAGGCACTTTCCAAGGTCATCTCTCAAGCAGGTTTGAATTAATCAGCCTTAGCCTCAGGAGCTTTTCAAAACAAAACTTCGAGAGCACACATCAACTTTTTCATGATTTCTAAAAGTCAGACTGTCTGCAGACACGAGTTGAAGAGTCTGAACATCACTTGGTTCCAGTTACAGGGTACGAGCTGCCCTGCTTCTCGTTACTGTTATTAGATTATGGGTTTAGATGAATGGGGGTTTTGTTTATAAAGGAAGGTTGCAATGTAATGGGACACCACCTTGGACCCTGGAAAGAATTAGTCCTCTCTATTTTCATGAGAGAACAAAATGGCCCCAGGCCCTTTTTAATTGACTTTTGTTTTGTAGGAAAGAAATGACTGGCGATGGGAAGTCTACAATATTAGGGAGACAAACCACGGCTATAAATACCCTTAATCAGAGAGAATCGGACATTAAATTGCCTCTGATTTTCCCTGTGGCTTAGTTATTTGTTGCCCTTTCCTGTTTTGATAGTTTGCAGAACAGAAGAGACTATGCCTTCAACACCACCATTCAACTCTGCTCGAAAGGATGTTTGAATTCAGCAATTTTGATATTGGTTTTGTAGGGCTGGAGGAGAAGGTTACAGAGATGGGAGGGGCAAAGCCATGGATGGATTTAAACACAAGGATGGGAATTTTAAATTTGAGGCATTACAGGGCTGCTGCACGAACCTTACTTGACTCCTTCATGAAGTTAGCTCTCGAACTGGTTAAAACTGCAACGAGATTCAGTTTGCAGAATCTGACATGCAGGAAGACATATTTTTAGGACATTCCTGGCTGCCTTTTCCTCCATTACTGATTTTTTTTCCTGCCATTTTTCCAATTGAAGCGTGTTGCTATGTTATAGCGAGCAGTATGACTCACAGAGACATGGCTTTGATATTTACTGAGGTGGGATTTCCCAGTGGGGACATAGTTCTGGTTGGGACTGGGTTTTCCTAAATGACGTAGAGTTTTAACTCCACAGCATGTGTTTTCTTTTCAATAGGTGCCCTGCCTGTAAGCCAGCTTGATTAACAGGCTTGGATCTCTGTTGGCAGGGGCAGGGGGCTGAACACTGCAGGAGAGGCCACAGCCAAGGACCAAGTAGAATTTCTGCTCTTGGGGTCAAAGTGGGGAGGGTACAGTGTGGTTTGGAGGGCTAGGGGTTGATTGTGGGGTTCGTAAAGAGGTCAGGGCAGAGATGGGGGATTGGGGATCGTGGGGGGACTTAGGGGTTTGGTGATTGTGGGAGGGGCGGGGAGTGTCTGATCATGGGGCAGTCAATGATCGTGAATGGGGTCGTCAGTGGGGAGGGGTAGTCCACTTGCAGGGTGGGGAGGGGTAGGTCGGTGATCATTGGGGGAGTGTGTCTGATTGCAGGGGTGTTGGTGGTCACGAGGGAGTGAGGTGGGGAGAGGTGGGGGAGGGTGTGTCGTTCAACCAGGGGATGGATCAGTCAGTGACTGCGGGGGTGGGTGGAAGGGTGTGATCGTGGGAGTGGTTTTAATTGTAGGGATAGTTCCAATTGCAGGGATGGTTCCAATCATAAGATGGAGTGGTTTGACTGCGGGGACGGTTCTGATTTTGAGGTGAGGTGTATGATCACAGGGATGGTTTCGATCGTGGGGACGGTTCCGATCATGAGGTGGGAGGGGGTTGATCACCTGGGAGTTTAACAGATTTGCTTGGGAAGCACTCCTACTCCTCTTGGCCCACAAGCTGTGCTGAAAAGGCACTTACATGTTCCATGCAGCAACCCCACCTCTCTGTGGCCAAACGGCATAAAGTTAGAAGAGAGATGAAACCTGGGGCATAAAGTCTCATTAAAATAGTTAAATGAGCCGTCTCCTGAGAACAGATTGGCCGTTCAGCCCCTGTTCCACCTCCATTCACATGGTGGAGTTCGGGTCTAAGATTTTTAAAGTTTTAACGTCCCATCTGACCCAAAACCACCCATTGTTGGGGGTTACAATTACCCCATGGGAGATTAACAGCTTGGCTATAAAGGGGATTTGAAAGGAAGGTCTTAAAGGTGGAGAGGTAAATGAAGAGGCTTGATACATACACCAGGGAGAAGGTAATGGGGGATGCATGGAGACAGGCTGGGAAGAGGTAATTAGAGTACAAGAAGGCTCATATGGCATATAAACCTCAGCAGAGACTGGTTAAGCTGAATGGTCTGTTTTTGACCTGTAGATTCTATGTAATTCTGTATAATTATACCTGCATAACAGAGTCTCTCCTGCTGTGCTCGTACTTTTCACATATAAATTAAGAAATGACTTGTATTTATTAATCATTTTTCACAACTTCAGCATATCCCGCAGCACTTCACATCCAATTAAGTACTTTTGAAGTGTAATCACTGTTGTAATGTAGGAAATGTAGCAGACAATCTGCGCACTGCAAGAGCCTACAAACAACAAGATTAATGATCAAATAATCAGGTTTTTTTTTAACTGATGTTGATTGAGGGATGAATATTAGCTGGGACACTGGGGAGAACTCCCCTGCTCTTCTTTGAGCAGTGCCATGGGATCATGGGACCTGAGAGGGCAGACAGGACCTCAGTTTAACGTCTTATCCAGAAGATGGCATCTCTGACAGTGCAGCACTCCCTCAATGCTGCACTGGGGTGTCAGCCTGGATTATGTACTCAAGTTTATAGAGGAGGGATTAAACCCACACCTTCTGACTCAAAGGTGAGAGTGCTACCCATTGAGTCACAGCTTGCACCCTTTACCAGGCAAGAGTGTGAAACTCAATCATGTCCTGTATGAGAATTATATACAAAGGGCCTGATACGCTAAAGTCCCTGCTGGTCCTAAATTTCCCCAACTCTCCTCCCATTTGTGATCCACCCATTCAATCGCACAGGAAGTACACATCCAACATCTTTTTAATGACAATATGTCTCTCAGTCTCTTATATGCAACAATGCATATTTCATATGCTTATTATATGGCCCCCTTCTTTACATGTGGAAAATTACAGGGCATTTCTTCACTACTTCTGTACCCAGCATGCAAACCAAGTGCCTTAAGGTAGAATTGACCCTCAAGTGTCAGCCCAAAAATGCACACCCATTGCATCCTGAACCAGACCGATGAGGATTTGACCACTGCAACAGGCTGAATCAAACAGGCAAGAGTGTCACCAATAAAAACAAGAAATGCTGGAAATACTCAACAGATTTGGCAGCATCTGTGGAGAGAGAAGCAGAGTTAATGTTTCAGGTCAGTGACCCTTCATCAGAATGTTCTGAAGAAGGGTCACTGACCTGAAACGTTAACTCTGCTTCTCTCTCCACAGATGCTGCCAGACCTGCTGAGTATTTCCAGCATTTCTTGATTTTATTTCAAATTTCCAGCACCTGCAGTATTTTGCTTTTAAATAAGAGTGTCGCCAATGGCTGACACGTGACTGAGAAGAGGATAGAAGCCTACACTGTGGTGATGGTGGCCATAGTCTTGAGGCTGGTAGGATTTCGAATCATTTTGTCTAGGGTGTTGACGTTCTGGGCGAACTTGGGCCTGGAATTGCGGTCTTTCTGCCAGCAGTCTAGCATCAGCTGGTGCAGGGCAGTCGGGCAGTCCATGGGTGGTGGAAGGCGATAGTCCTGCTCAATAGCGTTGATGACCTGTAAGTATACATATATAAAAAAATGCAGATTACAAAGTCATTTTCAAACAAATAGCACAGATTATGAGGTTTCTTCCATTAACATTTAATAGAAATAAGCTATCAGGTGGAATTATCCTCAATGATGTTACCTATCACGAGAAAAGAGAGGACTAGTATGCATAGAACGGCTTCCACAATGACAGGATGTCCAAAAGTGCTTCACAACCAATGAAATACTTTAAAAGTGTAATCACTGTCGTAATGCAAGAAACTGGAAGCTAATTTGCACACAGAATGCCCCCATAAACAGCAATGCGATAATGACCAGATAATCTGTTTTCGGTGCTGGCTGAGGGATTTCGGCCAGGACACTGGGGAGAACTCCCTGCTCGTCTTCCAATAGTACCATGGGATCTTTTACATCTACCTGAGAGAACAGGTAGGGCCTTAATTTAACATCTCATCCAAAAGATGCCACCTCCAGCAGTGCAGCATTCCCTCAGTCCTGCAGTGAAGTGTCAGCCTAGATTGTTGTGCTCGAGTCTCTGTAGCTGGACTTCAACCCACAACTTTCTGATTCAGAGAGGAATATGCTACCCACTGATCCATGGTTGACACAAGGGAAATGGGCACTCTCTGGCAGGTCATCATTTGTCAATCTTTTCAATGTACTGATGCTTGGTGCTCAGGTTTAAATTCAAGTTTAAACTAGGAAAAGTCAAATTTAAGGCTGGTAGCAGAAATTCTTCTTCACGGAAAAGGTGTACGAATGTGAGGCAAAGGCGGTTAAATGGAGCTGAGGTCCAGACAGCTCAACTATGATCTAATTGAATGACCAAACAGACTCAAGGGGCGGAATTACCTCCTCCTGTGTCCTATGTTCTATTTGGAATGGAATTCTGCACAGAGTGGCAGAGACAAAACTCTGAAATCGTTTAAACAACATCCCTGTGTGAAGCTATTACATTGGATCATAGCAGGTTATAGGCAGAGCTGAACAGTTCCCCAGCCAATCGAGCTGGGCAAATCTCTGCAGCACCACCACATCCAGTTAAGAAGGGTGATGAAAAACCTGGCAACTAATTGGAAAAAGAGGCTTCATGAGTTGTCTGCATACTCGGAGTGATCAATGCATGGAATGGATTCTCAGATACAGCATGGCCTCTCTGGGTGGGTGAGCTATAATATGCCAAATGGTCTTCCTCATCCGTAAAGATCTGGTGATTTTAATCAGGAAAGGAAGATGAGAAAAATCAGGAATTAACAGATAGCTGATGGGAAGCTTGGGTTTTAATACAGATTGCAGCATAGGGATGACTGATGGAGGTAAGGAGTTGCTGGAGAAGGATCAGTTGGGAGTAGGAGGTAGTGCAAGAATTTTGATTTAAATAATGGGTATCTATACAGTCCATCACTAAGGTTGCCTACTTATACCTCTGTAATATCACTTATTTCCACCCTTGTCTCAGCCCATCTGCTGCTGAATCCCACATCCATGATTTCTCTATCTCCAGATTTAATTATTCCAGTACTCTTTTGGCCATCCTCCAATCTTCCACCCTGAGCTGATCCAAGGTTCTGCTGCTCATATCCTATCCGGCACCAAGTCCTGTTCAGCAATCACTGACCTACGTTGGTTCCTGATCACTGAATGCCTCCATTTTAAAATTCTCATCCTTGTCTTCATGGCTTCACCCTCCCTATCTCTGTAACCTCCTCCAGCCCTACAACCCTCTGAGATCTCTGCACTCCTCCAATTCTGCCCTTTTGTGCATCTTCAATTTACATCACCCCACACTGCCAGCCATGTCTTCAGCTGTCAAGGCTCTAAGCTCCTGAATTTACTCCCTAAACCTCTCTACCTCATTACCTCTCTCTCCTTTAAGTCATTCCTTAAAACCTACCTTTTTGACGAAGCATTTGATCACCTGTCCTAATGCCTCTCTCTTTGGTTCAGAGTCAATTTGTTTTGTCTGATTACATCCCTGTGAAGCACATTAGGATTTTTTTTTTTATTCGTTCATGGGATGTGAGGGTCGCTGGCCAGGCCAGCATTTATTGTCCATCCCTAATTGCCTTTGAGAAGCTGGTGGTGAGCTGCCTTCTTGAACCGCTGCAGTCCATGTGGGGTAGGTATACCCACAGTGCTGTTAGGAAAGGAGTTCCAGAATTTTGACCCAGTGACAGTGAAGGAACGGTGATATAATTCCAAGTCAGGATGGTGTGTGGCTCGGAGGAGAACTTGAAGGTGGTGGTGTTTCCCGTGCATCTGCTGCCCTTGTTCTTCTAGGTGGAAGAGGTCACTGGTTTGGAAGGTGCCGTCTTAGGAGCCTTGGTATGTTGCTGCAGTGCACTGTGCGTCAGTGGTGCAGGGAGTGAATGATTGTGCATAGGGTGCCAATCAAGTGGGCTGCTTTGTCCTGGATGGTGTCGAGCTTCTTGAGCGTTGTTGGAGCTGCACCCATCCACGCAAGTGGAGAGTATTCCATCACACTCCTGACTTGTGCCTTTTAGATGGTGGACAGGCTTTGGGGAGTTAGGAGGTGAGTTACTCGCCTCAGGATTCCTAGGCTCTGACCTGCTCTTGTAGTCACGGTAATTATATGGCTAATCCAGTTCAGTTTCTGGTTAATGGTAACCCCCAGGATGCTGATAGTGGGGAATTCAGCGATGGTAATGCCATTGAATCTCAAAGGGAGATGGTTAGATTCTCTCTTGCTGGAGATGGTCATTGCCTGGCACTTGTGTGGCACAAATGTTACTTGCCAATTATCATCCCAAGCCTGGATATTGTCCAGGTCTTGCTGCATTTCTACATGGACTGCTTCAGTATCTGAGGGGTCGCGAATGGTGCTGAACATTGTGCAATCATCAGTGCACATCCCCACTTCTGACCTTATGATTGAAGCAGCTGAAGATGGTTGGGCCTAGGATACTACCCTAAGGAACTTCTGCAGTGATGTCCCGGAGCTGAGATGATTGACCTCCAACAACCACAACCACCTTCCTTTGTGCGGTACGACTCCAACCAGTGGAGCGTTCTCCCCGATTCCCATTGACTCCCATTTTGCTAGGGCTCCTTGATGCCATACTCCGTCAATTGCTGCCTTGAAGTCAAGGGCCGTCACTCTTACCTCACCTCTTGAGTTCAGCTCTTTTGTCCATGTTTGAACCAAGGCTGTAATGAGGTCAGGAGCTGAGTGGCCCTGGCGGAACCCAAACTGAGCATCAGTAATGTATTTTTAATACATTAAAGGTTCTATACAAATGCAAGTAGTTATTGTATAGTGAGGTGGAAAAACATGCATATTGGGAGCTTGGGAAGAACAAGAGTGGAAAGATTAACAGTTCACATCCTAGTGCAAAATTTTCTTGTCTGCTATCTTACTGCTGCCATTTTTGTTAAAATAGTGTACACAAAGATATTTGCAAATGTTTTAACTGAAGAAAATTAAACCCCTTCCCCCTCTGACAGTGGGTTGCATTGAGAGGTGAATTTCTGAAAAAGCAGATCAAATAATCGAACAGAGAACTGCAGTTAATTATTGTCGTATGTCATTGTTCATTGACCTTAAACAACCTTAAACACTGTACTGAGCCTTAATGTCCTTGTGTTATTCCCTGTTGATTAAAAAAAGAAGTGTTTGTTTGAGGGATAGATCCTTCTGGCGTGGCTGGGAGAGTGAAGTTGATTTCCATACTCAGTCAAAGCCTCTGATCTCTTGGGTTGTCAGACTCAATAATTCTTTCTCACCAGCCCTCCTGAGGCCTTCATCAAATCCGAGTGTTGAAACAAAAATAAATGTTAAAATGTAACCTCATTAATGCTCGGAATAATTACTTCTAAAGCAGATTACTTCTAAGCAACATTGTTGGTGAATCACACTTGAGGGGGCGAACTTATTCAAAGATTTTATATACGTTTGACCTACTATGCCTTCAAACCAGATGTGATTGACTAACAACAGGAGTACAGTGAATTTAACATTTGAACTATGTTAACACTTGCTAGTTGATAGATGTCAAAAATACTTTCATCTGAAAATAACTGCTTTTATTTTTCTGTCAGGCATAGACTTTCTGTTATGTGTTAGGCAGCTCTAGTGCAGAGCACTTCGCACCAACTGACTGCCAGCAATGTCATAATGTATATCGTCTGAAATGATTTAATTCTATCTGCCAATCAAGAAGTAAAACCTAAGACTGGATGGTAATGATTACCACTAAACGAAGATGTGTGTGCAACTGGTTTCAGAGATCCAACCAATCTGTAATTGATTCTTCCATAGGTATCAAATTATATTTGAGCTCGGCCATTCAGGAGTGAAATCAGGAAGAATCTTTTCACACAAAGGGTGGTGGACATCTGAAATTCCCTCTCCCAAAAGGTGGTAGATATTGGGACAACTGTCGGTTTCAAGTTTGAGATAGATTGATTTTTTTTTGTCAGGCAAGGATATCAAGGATTATGGACCAAAGTTGAGGTTACAGATCAGTCACGATCTAACTGAATGGTGAAGCAAGCCTGAGGAATTAAGATTATTCCTCCTTTTTCTTGATTCCCCCACCAGAGGAAATAGATTCTCTACATGTACCCTAGTAAATCCTTTTAACATTTTGATCACCTTAATCAGATCACTTTTCAGTCTCCAATATTCAAGGGAATACAAGCCAGGTTTATGCAACCTGTTCTCATAATTTAACCCTCTATGCCTGAGTATCATTCTGGTGAATCTGCACTGCAGCGCCTCCATGCCAAATCTCTCCTACTGGCGGTGCCAGGGACTGACCGCAGTAGGCCAGATGGGCGTCTGACCAAGGCTGTGTATAACTGAAATATAACTTCTAATCCTTTGTAATCCAACCTCTTTGCAATGAAGGCCAACATTCCTTTTACCTTTTTGTATTTGTCCACCAGTTTTAAATAATTTGTGTACTTGGACTCTTAAACTTCTCTGCTCCTCCACAGTTTCCAGTTTCTCACCATTTAGAAAATACTCTGATTTATCTTTCTCAGGTCTTTCTTAGGCATCAACAACTGAAAGGTCACGCTCAAAGTCTAGGACAACAAACTAGGTGCCAGCATCTGCCAGAGATGCAGACACTGATCCACAGGCTCAGAGTCATCAAGATGCCACACAATCTGCAACATCTGCTTGAAAGCTGGGAGCTCATGTCAGAAAAAGCAGATCGCTAATCAAAGCCCATTAGCTACTAATCAGTTTGTCATTATGCACAGCAGCACCACTCTGCTGATCAAGACAAAGAAATTACTTCAATCCCAGTTATCTCACGCACTCTCAAAAGAAAACAAAGAATTCCAATTAGAGGGGGAAGTATGAACATATTCTTATGGAGAAAAATGAAACAAAAATCATGTGCACTGTTCATGTGGCAAACAGTTCACACTACACAGTCTAGTGAAATAGAGCAAGATAGAACTCATGGGGAAATTTTAACCCTACTTGTCCAGAGAAAACCAGACAAGTGGGCAGTTAAAATGACTTACCCACTGATTGCCTGCCAGTCCTGATTTTAACCTGCTCTTCTAAGCAGGTGCCGAAGACCCTGTCTGAAACCAGCGGTTTAAGTATGTAGATCAGGGGTCCGATGATGTCATTAGGCCCAGACAGCAATTTTAACTCAGACCTGAATGGGGAAGTTACTGCAGCTTTCAAGCCAGGGTGAAGCTGGTCAGAATAGGATTGGCACATGAAGAGGTCCTGAAAGATATGGTTTAACTTTCCTTTGGGTGGGCCTGCAGGAGCAGGAGTGTTTCTCTGGGTGGTACAAGGGAAATTTAAGCCTCTTCTGCCCTGGGATCCCCTTACCTCCATCTCCCCCCTCCCCCTCCCCACTGTGAGTCATTCCCAGAAACGCCTTTTCCAACCACACCTGCATGCCAACAGGCAGAGGTGAACAGGTGGCATGTTAATGAAGGCTGGGAGTTAAAATAGCCCAGGCCTCATTTCTGCAGCAATGTGTGACTCTCTAACCTGCTTAAAACCCATGTAGAGTTACAATCAAGGTCAAAGTTTTGAGGAAGATTTGACTGGTTCTCCAAAAAATACTTTGACTGAAATATCATATTATTTCACTGGCTGGTTCTGAGGTCTCAGGACCACTGAGATCAGTTCGGAATGAAGAGTATTAAGGTGTGAATAACCAACAGAACATGTTGGAGACATGTAGCAGATCAGTCAACTATTGAAAGAGAAAACCAAGAAAATTCTGATGTGTCTACCATTCATCAGGCCTTATTCTGATAAACGGATCGGGTGGAAGCATGGGCTTGTCTTTCTCTTCCATGTGCTGAATCAACCCATGATGTAGTTCCACCGTATTCTGTTCTCCTTTTTCAGCAATCATGCGTTTTTCCTTTTATCCAATTCGTAAAATAGTTTCTTATATTTTTGAGGTTGCATTATATTAAGGTCAGGAACACTTGCATTTTCTGCTGTATGTACTTACGTCTTGATTTGACATGTCCCAGTAAGGCCTCTCTCCAAATGACATCACTTCCCACATAACAATTCCATAACTCCACACGTCACTGGCTGAAGTGAATTTGCGATATGCAATCGCCTCTGGTGCAGTCCATCGCACGGGAATCTTTCCACCCTGTACAAATAGTTAATGACAGTGCTCTATTAGTTTCTCTAATTGCTGCAATTGTGTTTCTCTATGTAAAAGAGGCTGTGGCAACTTCATCATGTTAGCTGTGGCTCAATGGGTAGCACTCCCACCTGGGGTCAGAATGTCCTGGGTTTAAGTTCTGGCCCAAAGACTTGAGCCCATAATCCAGGCTGATTCTAGAGTGCAGTACTGCGGGAGTGATGTGATGTTAAACTGAGGCCCTGTTTGTGCTCTCAGGTGGATGTAAAATATCTCCTGGCACTATTTCATAAAAGAGCAGGTGAGCTCCCTCCAGAGTCTTTGCGAATATTTATCCCTCAAACATCATCATTAAAACAGATTATCTAGCTACTTATATTAATGTATTTTTGTGGGAGCTTGCTGTGCACCTTGCTGTGCTTTTCCTACATTACAACAGCGATTACACTTCAAAAGTATTTCATTGGCCGTGAAGCTTTTTGGGATATCTCAACATCGTGAAAGGCACTGCATAAATGTAAGCTGCTAAGTTATTTGATTGCTCGTCTGACAGCCGGTACTGGATGAGCAGACATATCCTCCAATTAAATATTGGGAAGACTGAAGCCACTGCCTTCTGTCCCCGCTATAAACTCTGTTCCCGAGAAACTGATTCCATCCCTTTCCCTGGCAATTGTCTGAGGCTGAACCAGACTGTGCGCAACCTTGGTTTCATATCTGACCCTGAGATAAGCTTTCATGCCATCACTAAGACTGACTATTTCCATCTCTGTAACGTCACCTGACTTTGCCCCTGCATCAGCTCATCTGCTGCTGAAACCCTCATTCATGCCTTTGTTACCTGTAAGCTTGACTATTCCAATGCATTCCCAGCTGATCTCCCACATTCCAACCTCTTTAAATGTGAGGTCATCCAAAACTCTGCTGCCCACATCCTTACTCGCAACAAGTCCTTTTCACACATCACCCCTGTGCTCACTGATCTATATTAGCTCCCAAACAAGAAATGCTTCGATTTTAAAATTTTCATCCTTGCTTTCAAGTCCCTCCATGGCCTTATCCCTCCCTAGCTCTATAATCTCCTACAGCCCCACAACCCTCCAAGTTATCTGCCCTCATCTGATACTGCCCTCTTGAGCATCCCTGATTTTAAATGCTCCACTATTGGTGGTCGTGCCTTCAGCTGCCTGGGCCCTAAGCGCTCAAATTCTTTCCCTCAACCTCTCTGCCTCTCTTTCCTCCTTTAAAACGCCCCTTAAGATCTATTTCTTTCTGGCCATTTGCCTTAATATTGCCTTATTTGGCTTGGTGTCTAATTTTGCTTTAACACTCTTGTGAAGTGCCTTGGGATGTTTTATTACATTAAAGGTGTTATATAAATACAAGTTGTTGTTGTTGGTAAGTCTTTTGCAGCTCCTTAAGTTGAAGATTGTCAAGGCTGAACTATGGAAAATGCACCTACCTTTCTGCACCCAGTGCCAGCAGCAAGTACTCTCAGTTAAGGCAGATCCAGGGTTAAACAGAGGCTAAAGCTTCCTGTCTGAACAATCTACCTAGGTGCCAAACACAACTTCCTAGGGCAACAGTGTTCCCCTCACCAGCCATCCATAAGCCTCCTCAGAGTTATATTGCCTAATTTAGAAACAATTAGTGTGGGCGTATTGTAGTGTGGACTTGTGCCCAAAAGAAGCTTGCCTCAGAACTGAGTTTCCCCAAATTCATTCCGAGCTGTCAACAAGTAAGATATTTTCATCCCATCGGTTAATTTGGCATTCAGACCTCAGACACATGGACAGGAGGATATATTGAGCATTAGACAGCAGCAAGTACAAAACCTCCCCTTTACACCAAAGTTAAGCACTTGGCAGCACCAATTGGTTGCGGGTTCGAGGCTCACTCCATGGCTTTCAAGTACCTAATCCAGGCTGGTCCTCTGGTGTAATACTGAGGGGATGCTGCACTGATACAGATGCCAACCTTTGCATGAGTTGTACTGATGCAATACCAGGTCCACATTCAATCCCTGGTCTATGCTTTGTTGGTGATTTCAGCTAGGGGAAGAATTGGAGGGAGCACTATAGTTGGCCTCATTGCTGGGGAGAGAAATCCACCATTCCTGTTCTTGTTCATCACATCGTGCCTTTTGTTCAACATTGCATGTGCGTGGAAGTGAGGGTCGGACTCGGAGCCCAGACAGTCTGAGGCTGTCATTGACAATGGTCATTTGGAAGACATACTGAAGGGCAGCACTGTACCCCAGATGAATCATCACCTTGCAGAGTAGAGTAGGGACAAGAAAAGATAACTGCCATTGTGGTGCTGTGGCTCTTTAATAACTGTGTTCATATTGGTTGTAAGCTGCTACATAATTGGATGCAAAAAGGGAAACTGACACAACAGTGATCAAGTGCTGCAAGCTATCTGTGTGAAACTGTTAGCCCATGGAAGGAGTTAGAAAAATGCTTAACATTTGTATAAATTAGTCCCTATTAACCTCTATGCCTTTGTTTACGTGGAGGAAAAGCAGCTTCTCATCACAGCACTGAATCTTACTGTGGGTTGCTGTGTGAGATGATTCAGAAATGCATATATCAGGAAGATCACTGAATTGTGACTGTTTGTGCAATGAGGCAGCCACGAGTTGGGCTCAGTATATTTTGTTCAAAAGCTGCTGAGGCAGTGGAGGCAAGAAGGCACTGTGGCTTGATCAGAAGGTGCAGTCTTCTCTGTGTTTATTCTCCTGTTAAGACCAGGTGAGAAAGGTGTCAAGGGGTCTCTCTCAGCCTTCACCTGGTCTTACCAGAACAGTTTAATTTTAAACACACCGTGTTTTAGCTCCCCTTGGTGAATCCTTGTTCACTGCTTTCCAATTATAAGGCAAAGGAATCAGCACAAACAGGTTTTCTCAGGTTTAAAGAAGAAAAGTTGAACTTTATTCAACTTAAACTCTAATTCGGTTAACGCCTATGGATACATGACGCACTCACGTTACCATGCATATACAATACACACATGCAGATAGAGACAGAAAAGAGCAGAAGAAATAAAGTGGAGAAGTTTGAGGTAATATCTGAAGATGGTTTTGGTTACTGTTCTTCAAGCTCACTGTAAAGTCTGTGATTGTAGGTAGGTCTTGCTTTTCGTTGGGGCCCAGTATTCTTCTTAAACCTTGTTCGATGTAGGAAACTTTTCTCTCTTGAAGTTCATGTGTCCTCAAAGGGTCCAGAGGCTTGTGAGAAAGAGTTGGGAGCAGATAGGAGAGGGCTTCTCCCTCTAGGAGCAAACAGTCTTGCTGAGTTCAAAATCTCTGCGGCTAATTCAAAAAACCCTGGACCAGACAGTTAGTCATGTGACCAGCTGGTTTAACCAGTCCTGGCTTTTGTGGATTGTATCACCTTAGCAGTCTCTGGAAGGCTCTTCCTGATACCTTCAATGACTGGTGATCAAAATCCATTGTGGGTTGAATGTGTCGGGGAATGGTCATTTTGTCTCCAGAAGCACTGTTTGTTGGTATGCTTTGGGATGTTTGCCTCATCATGCTCTCTCTCCTCCCAGTTCATTGCCCTCCTTTCCTCCCTTAATGTCTCGCTCCATGTAAACTTCCCAAACCATATTCACAGCCACACCCTTGACCTTGCCATCTCATAGGGCCTTGCTACTCCCACTGTGTCAATCACAGATAAGGCTTTCTCTAACCACTTACTTGTCTCGCTCTCCACCCATATCCTGCTTCCCTCGCGAAACCCTACTTCCTAGTGTATCATCTCCAACCTCTCCTTCTTCTCCAAAGTCCTTGAACGTGTGGTCACCTCCCAAATTTGTGCCCATCTTTCAATGTTCGAGTTTCCTCCACAATCTCTGTTCCCTAGCTATTGACTCCATCCCTCCCCCTGGCAACTGTCTGAGGCTGAACAATTATTCGCAATCACAATGTCATATTTCACCCCAAGATGAACTTTCAACCACATATCCGCACTACGACTGCCTATTTCCACCTTCATAACATCACCTGACTCTGCCCCTGCCTCAGCACTTCTGCTGCTGAAACCCTTATCTACTCTTTATTTACAGACTTAACTATTCTAATACACTCCTAGTCGGCCTCCCACATTCTACCCTCCGTAAACTTGAGGTTATCCAAACTTCTGCTGCCCGTATCCTAACTCGCAGCAAGTTTCATTCCTCTATCATCCCTGTGCTCGCTGATCTACATTGGGTCCCGGTCAAGTAACGTCTTGATTTTAAATTCTGATCCTTGTTTTCAAATCCCTCCATAGCCGTGCCCCTCCCGATCTCTGTAATCTCCTCCAGCTTTACAACCCAATGAGATATCTGCACTCCTCTAATTCTGGCCTTTTGCGCATCTCCAATTTGATTCGCTCCACCATTGGTGGACATGCCTCTAGTTGCCTAGGGCTTAAACTCTGGAATTACCTCCCTATGCCTTCCCCCTTTTCTACCTCTCTCTCCTCCTTTAATATGCTCCTTAAAACCCACCTCTTTCTCCAAGCTTTTGGTCACATGCCTAATATCTCCTTATGTGGCTCAGTGCCATATTTTGTTTTATAATGCTCCTGTGAAGTGTCTTGGGATGTTTGATTACTTTAAAGGCCATATAATTACAAGATGTTGTTGTTACTGTGTTAAAGATGTTATATAAATTGTTGCTATCTATCAATTGCTTTGTTCTGCCTGCATCATGTGAAAGGGACAGAAACCACTGACATTCCAACATGCTGCAGAGCAGAATGAACAGGCAGGGCTTTGCAGTCGGGGTCCCTCATGCAGTGCACATCTCCTATTCATAGCGGGGTGGAGAGAAATAGCAAACCTCTCTGATGGGACCAGAGACCAGCTCACCCTCTGAGGGGCCAATGGCTGGTTCACGGCCTACACCGTTAGAAGAATGGCTCCAGATTGTGAAAGGCATGGCCTGAGGTAGCCAAAAGAGAGAAAAGCAAAAAGTTGCAACCTACACTTCGAGCTGATGCCAAGTTGCAAAAGAAGAGAGCCTGCCTCAAATTTAACAATAAATCTAACACGAGCAGAGCAGGACTGGAGAACATTCTAGTCTCAGCTTGCAGGAAAGTGAGAATAGAAATTAGTAATGAGCATTCCAGTTTAGGCGAATAAGACTTGTCGAGGTTGAGACATTTTTTTGCGGCATTACAAAATGGTTGATAACCATTTGGCAGCCCCCGTTTTATTTACCAATGACTTCAACCAAATTTCTGCACCTTTAAGAGTGTGATGAGTAAAGCCCATTGCCACCCTGGATGCTACAGCAGGTTCTCACTGCCACAGACATTGTTCGTCCATCACTGAACTGTCCCAAGTTTGTAAGAGCTGTAGCTAACTTCTCAGTGGTATCCATCCTTCATTAAGCTGTCTGAGAATCCTATTTTTATTGAAGTTGACTAATTCATTTCCATTCTCTCTGAGCCTTTCTTTTCTGAGGCATTTCTGCTTCAGCATTTTCTCGAGTGCAAATGCCAAACTTCTGTTGCAGTCGCTATAATTCTGATTTGTTCAGAGTGAAAAAGAGTCCATAATCCTTCCAACCGTAGGTGTGTGGTGTTTATTGATTATGGTGACAAGCCATTGAATTTATAGTTTCAGAATCAACAGCATTAAAGCTACAGTCTCAACTACCAAGATCCGTTTCTCTCGTACTTGTAGGAATAAACCCGATTTTAACCAGGGGCGAGGGGTGGGGAGGGGGGAGTGTGAGGAGTTCAGTTGTGTTGGGGGTGGGGGGTATGGGGAGTGTGGGGAGTGTGGTGTGTGTTGGGGGGGAGTGTGGTGTGTGTTGGGGAGGTGTGGGGAGTGTGGTGTGTGTTAGGGGGTGTGGGGAGTGTGGTGTGTGTTGGGGGGGAGTGTGGTGTGTGTTGGGGGGTGGGGGGAGTGTGGTGTGTGTTGAGGGGGTGTGGGGAGTGTGGTGTGTGTTGGGGGGTGGGGGGAGTGTGGGGTGTGTTGGGGAGGTGTGGGGAGTGTTGTGGGGTGGGTTTGGGGGGAGTGTGGGGGGTGTGGGGAGCGTTGGGGTGGGGTGAGTGTTGGGGGGTGTTGTGTGTGGGGAGTGTTGGGGGGTGTTGTGTGTGGGGAGTGTTGGGGGGTGTGGGGAGTGTTGGGGGGTGGGGGGAGTGTTGTGGGGTGGATTTGGGGGGAGTGTGGGGGGTGTGGGGAGCGTTGGGGGGTGGGGGAAGTGTTGGGGGGTGGGGGAGTGTGGTGTGTGTTGGGGGGTGGGGGAAGTGTGGGGAGTGATGGGGGGTGGGGGGAGTGTGGGGTGTGTTGGGGGGGTGTGGGGAGTTTGGGGAGTGTTGGGGGGGTGTGGGGAGTGTGGTGTGTGTTGGGGGGTGGGGGTATGGGGGGTGTCGGGAGTGTGGTGTATGTTGGGGGGTGTGTGGGGAGTTTGGGGAGTGTTGAGGGGGTGCGTGGGGAGTGTGGTGTGTGTTGGGGGGGTGTGGGGAGTTTGGGGGTGTTGGGGGGTGGGGGAGTGTGGTGTGTGTTGGGGGGTGGGGGAAGTGTGGGGAGTGTTGGGGGGTGGGGAGAGTTGGGGGGTGGGGGGAGTGTGGGGTGTGTTGGGGAGGTGTGGGGAGTGTTGTGGGGTGGGTTTGGGGGGAGTGTGGGGAGCGTTGGGGTGGGGTGAATGTTGGGGGGTGTTGTGTGTGGGGAGTGTTGGGGGGTGTTGTGTGTGGGGAGTGTTGGGGGGTGTGGGGAGTGTTGGGGGGTGTGGGGAGTGTTGGGGGGTGGGGGGAGTGTTGTGGGGTGGATTTGGGGGGAGTGTGGGGGGTGTAGGGAGCGTTGGGGGGTGTTGTGTGTGGGGAGTGTTGGGGGGTGTGGGGAGTGTTGGGGGGTGGGGGGAGTGTTGTGGGGTGGATTTGGGGGGAGTGTGGGGAGCGTTGGGGGGTGGGGGAAGTGTTGGGGGGTGGGGGAGTGTGGTGTGTGTTGGGGGGTGGGGGAAGTGTGGGGAGTGATGGGGGGTGGGGGGAGTGTGGGGTGTGTTGGGGGGGTGTGGGGAGTTTGGGGAGTGTTGGGGGGGTGTCGGGAGTGTGGTGTATGTTGGGGGGTGTGTGGGGAGTTTGGGGAGTGTTGGGGGGTGCATGGGGAGTGTGGTGTGTGTTGGGGGGGTGTGGGGAGTTTGGGGGTGTTGGGGGGGTGTGGGGAGTGTGGTGTGTGTTGGGGGTGTGTGGGGAGTGTGTGGGGAGTGTGTGGGGAGTGTGTGGGTAGTGTGTGGGGAGTGTGGTGCGTGTTGGGGGGTGGGGGAGTGTGGTCTGTGTTGGGGGGTGGGGGAAGTGTGGGGAGTGTTGGGGGGTGGGGGGAGTGTGGGGAGTGTTGGGGGGTGGGGAGAGTTGGGGGGGTGGGGGGAGAGTTGGGGGGGTGGGGGGAGTGTTGGGGGGGTGGGGGGAGTGTTGGGGGGGTGGGGATTGTGGGGAGTGTTGGGGGGTGGGGGCTGTGGGGAGTGTTGGGGGGTAGGGGGAGTGTTGTGGGGTGGGTTTGGGGGGAGTGTGGGGGGTGTGGGGAGCGTTGGGGGTGGGGTGAGTGTTGGGGGGTGTTGTGTGTAGGGAGTGTTGGGGGGTGGGGGGTGTGGGGAGTGTTGGGGGGAGGGGGGAGTGTTGTGGGGTGGATTTGGGGGGAGTGTGGGGGGTGTGGGGAGCGTTGGGGGGTGGGGTGAGTGTTGGGGGTTGTTATGTGTGGGGAGTGATGGAGGGTGTGGGGAGTGTTGGAGGGAGGGGTGCGTGGGGAGTGTGGGGAATGTTGGGGGTTGGGTGTGTGGGGAGTGTTGGGGGATGGGGGGTGGGGGGAGTGTTGGGGGGGTGGGGGGAGTGTTGGGGGGTGGAGGGTGGAGGGAGTGTTGGGGAGTGTTGGGGTTGGGGGGAGTGTGGGGAGTGTTGGGGGGAGTGTTGGGGGTGGGGGGAGTGTGGGGAATGTTGGGGGGTGGGGGGAATGGGGGAGTGTTGGGGGATGGGGGTGGGGGGAGTGTTGGGGGGTGGAGGGTGGAGGGAGTGTTGGGGGGTGGAGGGTGGAGGGAGTGTTGGGGGATGGGGGTGGGGGGAGTGTGGGGAGTGTTGGGGGGGTGGAGGGTGGGGGGAGTGTGGGGAGTGTTGGGGGATGGGGGTGGGGGGAGTGTTGGGGGGTGGAGGGTGGAGGGAGTGTTGGGGTGTGTTGGGGGTGGGGGGAGTGTGGGGTGTGTTGGGGGGTGGGGGAATGGGGGAGTGCGTTGTGTGTGGGTGACGGACTGCTGTGTCTGGGGGGGAGGGGTTTGGTGGTGGTGGACAGGAGTGCAGTGTGTGTTGGCGAGGGAGTGCTGTATGTTGAGTTGAGGAGGTGAGGGAAGCATCCATGACGTTGGCAAGACAAGGCCCTTGCAATATTTACTCCTGAGCCTCACTGAAATATTCCAGTGCTGACTTCACTGCAGCCAGCAGGGAGTGCATGGATGTTATCCTGCGGGAACGGGAAAATCGAGCAGCTGCAGGATTAAAATCAGGGATAAACACAACATTTAAAGTAAGTCTTCTTTTCCCAAATGTTCCCTGTGAAAAAATGATCAAAGACCAGGACAGTTTTACCAAGGGAAGTGATGATCGGCTGTTAATTATGTCATCAGAAAAGCATCTCGCAAGACACTTCAAAGTGCCAAACTTTAGCTTTCACACCTGATGTGTTTCACAGTCCAAAGCTCAATCTCAGATAATGTTGTAACGAAATATTCCTACCTGAAGGTATTTTGTGCAAAAGGTACGGGAGTTTAAGCTGACGATAATCAAACCATTCCCCTATACAGTACTCAGCATTCCAACATACTGCCGGTCAGGATCAAGTGTGTCTTTCGTTTGGACTTGAAGCGATTTCTTCAATATTACTTGTGTGTTTCTTGTCATAATTTAACCTTCCCTGTCTCCTCCTCAATTAATTTGTCTCAATATCAATAAGGTGACAAAATTAGAAAATCTTCCTTCAGACATTGCTCAATTTTCTAATCATTGCTGTGATCAGGAACAAACACAAGAAATTTTTCTCAAATGTCACAAACAAGCAAAGAATATTGGTTACTAAAGTAAGCAAATTGGGTGCTGGAATAGAACAGATATCTGGCAATGAGTTAGAGCCTTTAACAAGGGACTCACGTGCTCTAGCCACTATAATCAATGATTGGAAGCAGTTATAAGACTGCCATCTGATTGAGTTCCAGATACAAATTTTGTACAACATAGTTTGACATTCAGATTTAATTGAAAAAGTTAAACTGAATGAATCACAAGTAGGTTTTAACAATCATTCCTACCTCTTGGCTTGATCAGAGCCTTGAAATCATTCTACAGTATTGGAATGTCAAACTTACGAGCAGATCTCCCGTGGCATTGCTCATACTGAGTCAAAAGCATAGTAAGGTGTGAGAGGGAATGTGACACTAGCAGGAGGTGTGTGCGAGGTGCAGGACATCCATTTTGTGATTACAGATAGCAGTTAATCTAGGTTGATGTTGTCCCTTTTTGTGCTGGCTCTAAGCAATTACTGACTGTTGAGACACATGTAAGACATGGGACTCACATGAGAGGATTAATAATCATAATGTCACTGCAGCAGATTCTTATCAGGAACAATCTGTAATGATTTATGGGTAAACTTCAAATCAAATGCACATTACAAGACTTCAAAACTTCAAAAGTCTGTGTGCTGTTTTGCAGAGAATGGAACATGCAGACTCATGGTTTCCACAAAAATCCTCTGTCCCCTTCAGTAATGTGAAACACTACAAGGAGAAAAGCTTGGTAACACTAGACCATGCCTTCACGTCTGTTGTAATTAAACCTAGCGACAGCAGAGTTCCTGGGCTGATTAGGTTGTGAAGTATGTGGGAAAATACCTGGCGTCCAAAATCGTTTCTAAAGGACAACAGTGTGTTCTTAATTATTAGCGAGATGGAAGGTGCGATTTGCAATGGAAATCTAAGACACAAAGGCTCCAGTCTCACCATGTGTCACTCTGTTAGAAAGTAGCTGTTGATTAACACTTCCCTCATCCCGCTGTCAATCACGCTCTTGAACCACAGAATGATAGTGGGGCTTTTATATTATAACACGTGTTTTGTGTCAAGTCGGAGTTGAAAATTTGCCTTTCAGATTGAAAGGTAGCTGAGTGATACCAGCTGTGTCTAGGTAGGCTGATTCCAGGGGCCCTAATCTAATATGGATGGAATGTCCTTCACTGCTTGTAATGCCAGCTCTACATCACAGCACTGGGGAATATTCAGCTGTGCCCGCTGTGTGCTGTCAGTCACTGGGTATGGGACTGCATCCTGATCATTGCCTTCTGAATCTATTCACATTCAAAGATAATCCACTGTCTGGAATACTAAGATGCAGGGTCACTGAAATCAAAAGCAAGAAGTGGGTGCTTTATGCTTTCAAGGCAATTCTGATCAACAAATTAGGAATTCTTCATTTTGAAAAGTGTTCAGATGTCAAGAGGGCTACTAATGAGCCACAAAGATGGACGACTCACCAGGACTTGAATGTGAGAGCCAGTATCAACAATTGTATATCATTCTGACTTCTCAATAGAAAGAACTTCAGAACAACATTTGTGAATTGCAGTTCAAATATTCAAGGGATTTGTCAACAATTCTGACTACATGTCCCTCTTTAAGAGTTGTTAAAATGTTTTTAAAAAAATCTATGTATGCATTCCTATTTTGATGGAGTGAGTAATGTTGGTTTTTGAGTTTGAATAACTCAAACCCAATTTTTTCCCCAGTTTTGAAACAGTATCAGAAATATTTTCATGTGGATGTCAAGTATAAACTTTCAACCAGCACAGGTGTGTGTGTGGTTTGGGGAAGCTCTATGAAAAGAAAGGGGGGGGAAAGTCAAATAAATCATTTTTTAAAAAGTCTTGAAATTAGTTGTGTGGTCTAGAGTGATCCACACTGGGCAAAAATGAAGAAACATTGAAGACATCTAATGGATATTGTGAGTGCAACATTCACACGTAACCTCCTAGTATACGCTTTGACAAGAACTAAACCAATTCCCATTTTCCTTATAAGATCCTAAATACCAGTTAGATTTAAGTCCCCAGCAAAAAAGGATCTTACATTATGTTTAATATCGTGGACTCCCTTGGCTCACCTATATTCAATGCACTGACTTCAGGAACTAACAATATTGGGGCTAATTTTCACCTTGATTTCAAACGGTAACTGTGCGGAATGAATTGTTCACATATCATGGAACTCTCCCGAGTTTCATTCTCACTGATTTCAACTGAAGTGAAAATCTGACAGGTTTGATAGCTTGTGGGAGGTGGGCTCTACAGCCTGCAATGAGGGTGAACATGGCCCCCATTAAAGCATTTTTAACAGAAGGGTTTTGAGTTCACAGTGCAATGAGGGGCTCACAGACCCAGAGTGTATCACAATGGGAGCTCTACTGTAAATTCCACTGCAAACTGTTGCTACTGTCATTAATTCAGACAAGGAAATGAAGAGCAATAGTTCTCTAATCCATCCAACTGCTTCTTGTTAAATACAGCGACATCTCAAGTTGCTTAGTCCCACAAACATTAAAGGATATTATCCTTGTTTCAGTCGTTCTTTATGTCAACTCAGCTTACATGTCAGGATTCTACTTGTTATATGCTTCCCTTGTATTAAATATATGGCATGTATTTTCTCTTCCCCTTTTTGCGAAAAGAATTCATTATCAGACATCTGCCATTTCAGTTATACTTAATTTAACATTTTAATCAGGAGTTAGTCTGAGAGTTTGTAACATGCTGGAGTCTGGACCATGACATCTGAGTAGAAGTACCAGGTCCTCAGATATGGGAATTTATGTGATGTAATAGAGAGCCCGAATTCATAGCATCTGTGAGTTTTACTGTACTTTTTACTCACGTTTGAGAAGGTAAGGATGGGATTTATGCAGTAATTACCCCCACCCCCACATCTCATTATTTCCTTCTTTAAGGGTTTAACCCCTTGGCTCAGTTGGAAGCACTCTCACCTCTTTATCAGAAGGTTTGCGGTTTCAAGACCCACTCCAGAGACTTGAGCATAAAATCTATGCTGATAATTCTTTGCAGTACTGAGGGAGTGAGGCATTGTAAGAGGGACCATCTTTTGGGTGAAATGTTAAACTGAGGCTCTGTTTGCCCTCTCAGGTGATCAGAAAACATCCCATTCAACGGGTAAGGGAATTCTCCCTGGTGTGCAGGTCAATATTTATCCCTCATTCAACATCGCGAAAACAGATCATTATCTCATTGCTGTTTGTGGGATCTTGCTGTGTCTAGATTGGCTTCCACGTTTCCTACATTACAACAGTGCCTACACTTCAAAAGTACTTTTAACTGAAGGCATGCTCACGCATGGAGAAATTATGAACTTATAATGAACTTATAAAACAAACCCACAAAACTGACACTTTTTCTGAGAAACCAGATGGAGTCAAGAGGTCAGGTGACCTCACCCTGTACTGCTAATACACATGGAAACTACAAGAACCCTGAGTCAACCTTCACATTTGAGTCTTGGCGAAGGCTTTAAAAATGTAAATAGCCTATTTTGTGTAAATGACTGCCTCTCTTCAGCAAATTGGGCTAACAATGGCATGGCAGACATGATGGGCTGGATTTTACAAAGCCCACGACTTTGGACTCCATGGTGTGTCGGTGGTGGGGGAGGTGCGGGGTGTGGAAAATGCTTGCAGCAGAGGCCTGCCATGGAACTGCACGCTGGGAGGGCCCGGCCCAATTCTCCCGGCGCCCGGCAGTGGCGAGGTTCCATGGTGGCCCCTCCGCCGGCGGGTGATGGACCTGCATCTACATATTTAAATCAATGAAATGAATAAATTTAAATTAACTTATGCACAATCTTCCAGGCCTGCCGCGATCCTTAGTGCGGTGGCCAGCACCCCTGCACCTTCAATTCCCCGTCTGGGGAAAGCTGGCGTGACACAGGTGGGGAGGGGGGAGAAGTTAAGATTTCCAATGCAGGGGGTGTGGGGGAGACAGGGTCAAATAAACACGCTGAGTGTAGGGGATGGTGGGAAGGGGTGAACATTAAACTTTGTGCAGACTGTGGTGGGGGGGGGGGGGTGTGGATGGTCAGATTTAAAAGGTAAGTGCTTTGAGGGAGAATCGGCAAATAGTTAATGTAATTGTTATTGCGGGGTGGGAAAGGGGTGTTAGAATTTTATTTGCTAAATTTTGGGGGGTGTATCTTTAAAAAGTTAAATATGCCGGCAGGGCTGACTGACCTTTAAAAATGGCGCTCGCACCTTTTCACAAGCAGCTGGCCCCATTGCTGGCATTGGACAGCCCGCCCCCTCCACGTGATTGGGGGGAGGGGGCGGCCTGCCCCGCCTATTTAAATGAGCCGCCACGTGGGAGATCACAGCGGTTCTTCGGCGTGCGGCCCGCACCATGGAGCTCACGACGAGAGCAAGGGTGGGCTCTTAAAATCCAGCCCCGTGTCTCCAAATTCGAAAGGTTAATGCAGTGACCTGAACAGACTCATACCTGATTCCTCACATCAAAGGCTGTATTGACTGGATAGGCAATTCCGGTCACATCAGTAAAACTGATTTATTAAAAAGGTACTGGCAAGTCTCCATGATCACCCAAGCTAAGGAAATCTCAGCTTTTTTAACACCTATTCCACTGCAAAGTCATGCTCTTTGCTTTAAAGAATGCCCCAGTAACCTTTCAAAGACTGATGAATCAGGCGCTGGCTGGTTTAAACAACTGTGTTGTCTACCTTGATGGCCTACTGGTCTGTAAGCAACACCTGGGAAGACCACCCAATTTATCAAGAACATTATTCAAGGTCCTCCAAAATGCTAACCTAGTGGCCAACTTGGTTAAAAGCAAGTTCACAAAGGCCAAAGTGACCTATTTGGGACATGTTGTAGGTCAAGGTTGGGTTTTGCAAGGGCAGTGAAAGAACAAGCCCTGCTAGATTTCCCCATTCCCAAGACCAAGAGAGAGATAATGTGATTCCTGGGAATATGCGTTTTTTAATAGAAAATTTGTCCCTAATTACAGCACCCTATCTGCCCATTGACCGACCTACGGAAGAAAAATGTCAAGATAATGAGGTCAGAACTGTGCCAGACGGATTTCGAGAAATTGAAGGTTATTTGACAAATGAGTCCATATTCGCAGCACCCAATTTTAACAGATTCTTCAAGGTGGCTATTGACATGAGCAATGTGCTGTCCTACTCTAAGATGACTCAAGTATTGAGAGGCTAATTGGCTACTTTTCAAAAAAAAAGTGAATAAATATCAACGTAAGTATTCCACAATAGAAAAAGCATTGGGATTCCTGCTAGCCCTTCACCATTTCGAGGTCTATGTTAATAATGGGCACAGGGAAATTTTGAATATACACTGACCACAACCCACGAACCTTATTAGAGAAATTCAAAGTTAACAATGCCAGGCTGTTCAGATGGAGTTTACTCCCCCAGCCATTCAACTTAAAAATCATGCACATTGCTGGAAAAAATGTAATTGGTGATGTGCTGTCCAGATTTTAAATCAACAATACCACCAGCAAGCTGTGAAAAGTCTAGTGACAGTGAATGAGAAATGCATGTGAATGAATGTGTGTGAATGTTTACCACCGTGTGTTAATTTTCTTCCTTTCCAAAAAACTAAAGAAATACCGAAGAATTTAATTTTTTCCCCTTTTTTCAGGGAGGTGTCACATTCACACATGGAGAAATTACGAACAATATAATGAACTTATAAAACAAACCTAAAAACTGACACTAAAACAAGATGGAGTCAAGAGGTCATAACACATGGAAACTGCAAGAACCCTGAGTCAACCTTCATGTTCGGACCAGTCTTGGAAAAGGGATTAAAATGTAAATGGCCTATTCTGTGTTAATTTGTCTTCAACAAATTGAGTCAACAATGGCATGGCAGACATGGTGTCTCCAAATTCAAACTCAAATGAATGGGTGTGAAAAAACTCCACTTTATCAAAATGGAACGAAGATAGGTGACACCCAGACTCCATGGCCCAACAACGGCCCCACCATCAGATACCATTTATGAGGACAATGGTAAAGAGAAACCATGGTCACATCACAGAAACCAGGCATCTGATAATGAGCTTAATAAAAGTATATGCTGGGCAGACAAAGACAGAGCCAGAGAGAGAGAGAGATTCCATCTGCTCCACCAGAAGAAGAAGGACCCTGCCTAAGAACACCATTTTTAGACTACAAGTAGATAGTGACCGTAAATGGCTTTGAACTCCATACCTGAGAAATTGTACCAGCCTTTCAACATTGAACAGTGACTGAGATACAACAAAACAAAGTCTGCAATAAAGCATTCGCCCTCCTGAAACTTTCCAAGTTCTGTCTCCAGTAAACCAGGAAAACAAGGAAAACAGGGAAAACAGGCCTCTATCCTTCCTTGTGTGTGTGTGTTCGTTTGTGTGTCTGTATGCATGTGAGTGTGGCTGAAGTTGCGAATATTTTCTGGTATTGTCTAATAAATATTTGTCTTTCCTTAAACCTACAAGAAAACCCTGACATTTGTCTGTTTGTTTATCATTAAAATGCTCAAGGGTTAAAACACATTTCTAATAAAACGCTGTCTTCGGTCAGTTGAGAGGTGAAAAAGGGAAACCAGCCCTATCATTTCCCACCTGTCCATAACACTGTCTTCAATGGAAAGGAAAATTGAATGCTGTGTATCATGGGTGGCTGATTCAATACTGCCTGTTTTGTACTCCTTCTCAAGTTGCATTTTTCCTCAATTATTCCTCGACAGCATCTTCCTATTCAAGTTGTGGTCTTGGTATTTAAATTGTTCTTTTCACACAACTAGGAGATGCAAATTGCCACAATGGCTGTATATTAGTATTGCCAGCTGATTGTAGAGTGGAGAGGCTGATTGATTGTGGTTTTTGCAGTCCCAGCCAATACATAGTAATTAAAATCCTAATCACTAAACAGGGGGTACATCGAGGTGGCAAGGCAAAGTATTCATGACATGGTTTACTGCCTACACATTTTGGAGGTTCGTATATTGAAAAGAAAATTCACATTGTGTTGCTTGGCATCTTGGAGGGTAAAGAGCCAGAGCACACCTTTTTAAAAATGATTCGAAAGGAATTTTTATTAGCTTTCAATGCCCACTTGTTTATTTCTGTCTTTGTGTCAATTCATTTGTCTAAAAAGTAATTTAAATATTTGCTTTAGGCACCATCAGGGGAATTAGCTAAACAGCATTTCTGAGTCAAACAGTGCCCGAGGAGCTGAATTAACAGGCAACGCAAATGCTATGCTAGCTGCAGCAGTCCAGATTAGCAGCTGTATTCCAATTGATGTTAATCCACCCTGTTTACACCAGGTACCTCAGTAACTCTTCCAGCCAAGTTTCTCCAAAAGTGTCATCATGATGTGCCATTTTGGGCCCATTCTTCTAGTTTCATACCATAAGAATCTGTATGTTATATCATCTCTCATTAGGAATTTTTAGCCTGCCAGTGTGTTAACATGTTTAAAAGTGTATTCCATGACTGTCTGAGAGAGCTGTCTATGTCTTGGTCTGGGGAAGATGTGAAGCACTTTTCCAGTTGCCTAGCCAATCAACTAGTGTAACTTTGGGCTGCTTTTCTTGTCTGATATCTTCTAACCTCAATTAAAGAAGTATCAGTAAATCTGCAGTTTACCTACGTGAACTGAAAGTTTTCCTGCTCTACTGTTTACAGGAGGATTCCGCAGACAAGTGGTCTGCATCATTCAGGGAAGGTTGTCTAATTAGAGGACAACAGACAACTACCTATTTTTGATCTGGGTGATGCCATTCTTCAAAAGCTTAATTACTGAATTGACAGTGGATTATTTCCTACAGTCTATGCTTTTAAGACATTTTAATTGTTATTTTTAATTGTGTAGTTACTTTTTTATTTGTCTTGTTTACCAGCTTGACTATAAAAGAGTACAATCAGACTAATTGTCTAAGTCCTTCAGTGATTTCCAACCTTGTTTGTTGATTTGAACCTGAATTAAGTAGTGTGTTAACATGGCCTTTCCTGTTCATCAGAGAGATCCGGAATACACAGTATGCAGTTTCTCCCATTTCTAGTGCATAGATTGAACAGTAAAAGGGTTCATTGCTTACTCAGGGGCTCAATATTCTAGTAATTTTACTGGTTTACAGACAGAGGGGGTGGGGGTGGTGTGCTTGTGTATGGCAGTTGTATGTTGCACTCGACATGCGTAAAAAGTATTAAGAAGTAACCCAGTTTGCAGCAGTGACACTTCCATAATAATACTCACCAAAAAAGATCAATCAAAATACCAAATAATTGTTACCCCTGTACTGGTTTTACTTTGAAAAGAACAATTGGTTGAAGCTCCACCCCTTGGTAATAAGGGGTCAGAAAAGGTGATGCCCGATAAGGGGACAGCTGGAGCAAGACAGAGGCACAGCCTGTTCAGTGCCCCTCAAAGAATACCACACGAAGCACTGCTTACATGTCCAGCTTTTAAAGAGGATGGTGCAACACCTGGACCATACGGAAAGGTCACCTGAGTCCATCTCTGTGGTGTTTCGAAGGATGAAAATCTTCACTGCATTCTCCCATGAATGAGGGAGCAGCTCAAATGGCAACTGCAGTGACCAACCACAGAAATGTCGGTCATATTCATATAATAAAAACATGTATTTATTATCTCCTTTAATATAGGAAAAGGTGTTTTATAGGAGCATAACCAGTCAGAAATTGACACCGAGCCAAAGAAGCAGACCCTGGAAGAGGTATCTTGATCAAAGAAGTAGTTTTTAAGGAGCATCTTCAAGGAGGAGCGTGAGATAGAGAGACAGAGAGACTTAGCAAAGGAATCCAAGATCTCAGGGCTTCGCCCGCTGAAGGCATGGCTGCCAATGGTGTGGCAAAGGAAATTGAGAATGTATCAGAGGCCAGAATTGGAGAAGCACAGAGATCTTGGAGGGTTACAGGGTGAGAGAAAGTTGCAGAGATACAGAGGAGCAAGGCCAGAGAGTTATTTGAACATGAGAATTTTAAATTCAATGCATTGCTGGAATGGCAGCCAATGTTGGACAAATGAGCACAGGGGTGATGAGAGAGTGGGACTTGGTGTGAGTTAGGACATGAGCAGCAGAGCTGAAGTTTATAGAGCCAATAGTAAATGAAAGGAGCCAATCATTGGAGAGGAAATCGATGAGGCAAAATTTCTGCACTCATTAGGATCAAGGTGTACCTGGAGAAGAGGGTCTCGAGCATTACTAGGAGCACAAAGCTACAGGAGCAGACAAATGATGATGACTTCAGCACAGTTCTGTACCAACACAAAGGAAATCTGATGAAAGACCACTGACCTGAAACGTTGGGTGGCATTTAATGGAGGCAATGGGGGTCTTGTCCGCCAGCTGAAGAGCCAATGAGAGCCCTGTGTTGCCACTTTGCAGGAAGGCCCGCAGCATTACGAGCCAATCAGAGGCTGGCAACTCTTTTACTCAGCAGCGCCACTGTAGAGGTGGTGGCTGCTGCCGGTAATGCACTCAGCCGAGGCCCAGGATTGTCAATGGACCCAGGCCACAGGTGAGTGATGGCAGCAAGGATAGGGGTTGGTTCTCAGCCAGCCCCCCTCTTCCCTATGCCGGGTCCCTCGATCTGGCAACGAGTGCCTGTGAATGAGGATCCCATACCCCCCCCACCCCCATCCCAGAAGCCAGCAAGAACCCACACAGGTTATTTGTCATGCTCCCCACGTGGCGACAGCCCACCTGCCACTGGGCTAATACGGTGGCGGAAAGAGGCCCTTAATTGGGCAATAATTGCACCTCAATTGGCAGTCGGGCGGGAAGGCTGTCCACAGACCTTCTTGCCATGGGCTTAAGTGGGGTGAAGGCAGAAAGGTGGCAGGGTCCCTACCTGCTACCATCCCGCTTGATTAAATGTTCTCTCCGCCTTCAAACTCGCCAATGGGGAGAGCATAAAGTCCAGCCCGTTGACTTCTTTTTTCCACTATAGATCCTGCCTGACCTGCTGAAATGTATCCAGCATTGACTGTTCCTAGTTCGGTACAAATGGCTTTCCACGACACAAATGAGCCGGTCACCCACCCAACAGTTACTGGTCGGACCTTGCGTCGACATGGTCTTTGCCAAGACAACATACGGTATTTCAACGCAATTGTATTCAAGGCTTTTTGGTATAAGAAACAACTTGCATTTATATAGCACCTTTCATGACCTCAGGATATCCAAAGTGCTTCACAGATGATAAAGTACATTTGATGTGTAGTCTCAATTTAATGTAGGCAAATGCATCAGCCTATTTGCACACAGTAATGTTCCATGCACAGTAATTGTCATTTAAGTGAGCAAATCGTCTGTTTTTGTGATGTCGGTGGAGAAATAAATATTGGTCGGGTCACCGGTGAGAACTCCCTACTCTGCTTCAAACAACACCTTAGGATTGTTTAAGTCCATTATCCCATCTGTATAATGTCACCTCAGACAGTGCAGCACTCCTTCAATACTGCACTGGAGTGCCAGCCAACATTATGTGCGCAAATCCTGGAAAGGGACTTGAGCCCTCAACTTACTGACTCAGCCGAAGGTGCTAAGACGGGACCAAGGCTGGTATCTAAGTGTCCAGAACCTTGACAAGAGACCATATAAATGAGAAGTATTTCCTTCTCTGTCCATACATCCTTCTTTCCTTATATCCCAGAAACCAAGGCCAAGAATAGCCTTGGCACCGATGAAGATGCTTCAGGGATTGTTGTTCATGCAGGCAGAGCTAGTTTGTTTCACAGGCAGTTAACCATCTGCTTCAAGAAACAGCAATTACTTCCATTCCCACAGAACGGGGAGCACATAAAACTAGAGAACAGAGATTTCTGCTACAAAGAGCATATATGAACCTCACAAGGGTTAAAACTGTAGACATTATATACATGGAAAATATACACTATAGACAATTAAAAAATAAACTATATACTCTGAGGAAACAAATACCCTTTACATCCATCACCATGTAATAAGATACACATAAGGTCACAAAATATTCACTGAATTTTGCTTTGGGTCATTCATTTACTGAGTGTGAAAGGGGAGTCTCCCAAATGACAAACAAATTATCATAGGCAGCTCTTCTGTGCAAAATGAAAGACAAATGGACTAGCAGTTCAGAGATTTTATAGCTATACAAGGGTACTTGCTGCCAAGGTAGTAAACCCTACTTAACTAAGCTTAAAGTATGTTATTCTATATAGTCAATTAGAATTAGTTGCAGGAGATTCCCATGAAGGCTCAAGTGGGTAGCTGAGTTTAACAAAGCAAGGCAGTCCTAGCTTTGATCTGTGGATCTCAACTGTGACAGAAGTCGGAGTGCTATAAACTGGTCTCATTGTCCCTAGGTTAGAGAGAGGGGAAAATCGTCCTAAAAAAACGGCTAATGAAATGTTTGCCTTTATTTGGGGGGGTGGGGGGGGGCTGGAATACAAAGGGGTAGAAGAGAGTCATCAGCTATGCAGAGCCTTTTCAGATCCCATCTGGAGCGCTATGTTTCGTTCTCCGCACTGCACCTCAGGTAGGGTACAATGGTCTTGGAGGGTGTTTAAAATGATGAAGGCATTTGATGGGGTAGGTACAGCTACTCTTTCCTCCGGTGGGGGAGTCCAGAACAAAGGGGCATCATCAAAAAATTAGAGCTAGGCCACTCAGGAAGGAAACCAGGAAGAACCTGGTTCTGCCCCAAGAGGATAGAAGAGACTGTGGATACTGGGGCAATTAAAATTTTGAAGACTGAGATCGATAACAGTACCAAGGGATATGGAGCAAAGATGGTTAAATGTATTTGAATGGCAGAACAGACTCGAGGGGCAGAATGGCCTCTTTCTGTTCCTACATGCATTCCTATAATCCTGCTCCCAATCTCTATTCAGCAGCTAGAATATAGATGCTGATGGTGTAGATATTGGATGAGCACAGGATTGGACTGGCTATCATGCCATTTCCCCCAGCCATTCTCAAATAGGCTGCTAAAACATACTTGAAAGAGGTACCAAAGAATGACCATGAAACTCTGGAGCATCTGTGGAGATAGTTAACATTGAAGGTTGATCAACTTTAATCAGAACAGTTTTGAGCTCTGATGAAAGGTCATTGTCCTGAGATGGTAACTCTGCTTCTCGCTCCAAAGATGCTGCCAGACCTGCTGAGTATTTCCAGCACTTTCTCTTTTTAGTTTTAGTTTTAGAGATACAGCACTGAAACAGGCCCTTCGGCCCACCGAATCTGTGCTGACCATCAACCACCCATTTATACTAATCCTACCCTAATCCCATATTCCTACCTGTCCCTATATATTTCCCTACCACCTACCTATACTAGGGGCAATTTCTAATGGCCAATTTACCTATTAACCTGCAAGTCTTTGGCATGTGGGAGGAAACCGGAGCACCCGGAGGAAACCCACACAGACACAGGGAGAACTTGCAAACTCCGCACAGGCAGTACCCGGAATTGAACCCGGGTCGCTGGAGCTGTGAGACTGCCCTTGTGGCAATCCTGCAGAGACAGAGTGGTAGGGTGCTGTGGTGACAGAAGGTGCCTGTTGTCGAGGGGGCTTCACTGTAAATCCAGCCTGAGCCACACCTGACCAGGGAGTACTTGATACTGACTCTTGGGCAAGAGGTACAACAACATTACACCCCAAAGCTTAGATTCCTACACTGCGATAAGCACATGTGACCTTGAAACTGCTAGTTACCAGCATGTACTCCTGGACTCTGCAAAGCACTGTACCTGATAGCTATCCCCATGTCTAGACAACCTGCTTGGTCTTAGAAATAATTTCTTTTCCACTTCAGTACTTAATTAATTGTTAAATGTGGTCAACCTCTTCTGTTTCAACCGAACGAAAGAAAATCAAATGGAAGTGGTAAGCTCTCTCTCTCTCTTAGGCAACAATACTTGCATCACTGTCACTCACTGACATTGGTATGCATCAGCTAGGCAAAGCAAACCTTTCACATTATACAAGGATTGACACCCTGACTCGCTTGGCTGCTCGCTGTCATTTCTTCACAACAGATAGAGGCATTCAGTTTGTATCATTCTACAACCTGTCAGACACAGCTGGCAAAACACTCCCAACAAAGTGTTCTGTGTGTTTAGTGTGTAGTGTACGTGGTATGTGAAGAGGTATACCAATCTGTGTAAGTGTGTGCACGTGTGAGGGTGGTGTTAGTTTGTCTGTGCTCACACTTCCTTCAACAGATCAATACACTGGCTTGTTTTTGTGTCCAGTTCTGTGATGGTGTCCTTCCTGCTGTTTTTTCATTTGGAAGCCTCGTTGACTGTGAGGCACAGCAGAATCATCCAGGCAGCAGGCATTGAACAAAAAGATTGAAGAGTTAAAATGTGTTACACTTTTGACGAAATTCCACTACAGGAGGTTGTGATTTCAATACCCAGGTTTGAATATATGGTAATGTCAGTACTGGATCACTGAAACTTTGGGCTGGATTTAGTATGGGGGCAGGGGTCCCGGAGTTGGGTCCAAAAGCAGGGGATGAACCCGCTTTGGCGGTCAGTGGGACTCGGGGCCGCAGCTTGTCAATGGAGTCTGAGGCGGCCATCCCCATTCAGGACGGCCGACTGCCCCCAAGAGCTGCTGGTCAAACAGAGGGCTGGCAGCTCAGCAGCTTCAGGAGCACCACTGGGAGAGGTGAGCATTGCTGGAGCTGCACCTGGAGGAAGAGAACACATTGATGGACGTGCGCCCTCACAACCAGGTAAGTGGGGACTGGGGTTCCGGGGCCAGTCAGGCAGGCCCCGGCGAGGGGTGGGGGGTGTGTGTTGGTGAGGGCAGGTGGCAACATTGCCACTTGGGAGCCCCTCCATGGACCTCAGTATGCCCAAAATGAAGGGTCCCGCCCTCCCGGGCCCACTGGGAGGTGGCCAGGGTTTACCTGGCAGTTTACTACATGGCAGAGGGCCGCTGCTGCTGGTTAAAGCAAGTGGAGGCGGAAAGAGACCTTAATAGGCCACTTAAGTGGTTCAGTTGAGCTCTGGGTGGAAGGGCCATTTGCCATCTTTCCCACTGCTGGCAAGATGGCATGGTGGTGGGAAGATGATGGGTACACCACCCACAATCTTCCCACACCAACATGCCAGCCTTCCCACCTCCCATCCATCTCTCTACCTCTGTCTCCTCCTTTAACGTGCTCCTTAAAGCTTTTGGTCACCTGTCCTCATATCTTCTTTTGTGGCTCTGTGTCCAATATTGTTTGGTAATGTCCCTGTGAAGCACCTTGGGATGTTTTATTACGTTAAAGACACTATATAAATGCAATTTTCTTTTCAGAGTTTCTCTCTCCCGCAGAGTTCAGAGTTGGATTGATCAATAAATCAGGAAGTTCACACATGAAAGTCACCTCTGGATGCAGAAAATGTCTGAAATGTAATTTGGAGAAAGAAAATGGATGCTGGGGGTCAATTGAAATTTTCAGAGCTGAGATTGATATATTTTTGTTGGGTAAGGGTATTGAAAGATATCGAGCAGAGGCAGGTAAATGAAGTTGAGGTACAGATCAGGCAATATGTAACTGATTGGTGGAACAGGCTTGAGGGGTTGAATTGTCAATTGCTCCAAAGACATCCTGTGTATTAACATTGCATGTCACAGAGTGGCACAAGGCTGGTTCATGCTTCATGGAGCCAACTTCTGGAGGGATACTGCTGAATTTAAGTTGTGAAATAGAAAGAATCACAAGCCTGTATATCGTCGTGTCAGGTTTTGATAAGTAACCCATCGACAGTACCTGAAAGGGCAGTTGAGACATCATTTTAATGTCTCATCTGAAAGACAGGTGAATATTTATTGGGCAATTTTTGGGATAATGGTCTTATTTATATGTAGCCTCTAAATGTGCCAAATGGCTCGTCTATTTTGAGCGGTTCAAAGAACCTCATGACACCTCTTTTCTGTGTCTGAGCTTGGATGATGGAGGGGTATCACCAGTGAGGGTTGCAGGGGGTTATCTCTAGTCTCCAGCAATTAGTCCAGCTCGACAATGCAGGCATTGTAGTGTACCAAAGTACAAATAAGACACGATAGTTTCCAGGGTGAGAGGTGTTCTCAGGCAAAATTATGTGGTTGGCTAACTGCACATTAATAGAATGATACTCCTTCCTTTAAAAAATATGAGCCTCTCCTCCCACATTATTTACTTCATCTCATCCTATCAACATATCCTTCTATTTCTTACCCCTCATGTACTTTCCCAGCTTTTACTGAAATGCATCGATGCTACTTGTTTCAATTGGTCTAAGTGGTAGAGAGCTCCACATTCTAACTACTTCCAGAGTCTTTTTTATTTGTTATTGGATGTGAGTGACACTGGCAAGGCCAGCATTTATTGCCCATCCCTAATTGCATTTGGGAAGGTGGCGGTGTGCCGCCTTCTTGAACCGCTACAGTCCGTGTGGCGAAGGTGCTCTCACAGTGCTGTTAGGTAGACAGTTCCAGGATTTTGGCCCAACGTCAGTGAAAGAACAGTGATATAGTTCCAAGTCAGGATGGTGTGGGACTTGCAAGGGACTTGCAGGTGATGGTGTTCCCAAACGTCTGCTGTCCTTGTCCTTCTAGGTGGTAGAGGACATCGGTTTGGAAGGTGTTGTCAAAAAAGCCTTGGCGAGTTGCTGCAGTGCATCTTTGAGATGGTGCACACCGCTAATACCGTGCGCCGGTGGTGCAGGGAGTGAATGTTTAAGGCGGTGGATGGGGTGTTGATCAAGCAGGCTGCTTTGTGCTGAATACTATCGAGCTTCTTGAGTGTTGTTGGAGCTGCACCCATCCAGGCAAGTGGAGAGCATTCCATCACACTCCTGACTTGTGCCTTGTAGATGGTGGACAGGCTTTGGGGAGACAGGAGGGGAGTCACTTGCCACAAAATTCCTATCCTCTGTGTAGCCACAATATTTATGTGGCTAGTCCAGTTCTGTTTCTGGTTGATTGTGACCCCCAGGATTCGCTAATGGCAATTCTGTTGAATGTCAAGAGGAAATGGTTAGATTCTCTCTTGTTGGAGATGGCCATTGCCTGGCACTTGTGTGGTGTGAACGCTACTTGCCCCATATCAGCCCAAGCCTGAATGTTATCCAGGTCTTGGTGCATGCGGGCACGGACTGTAATGAGGTTTCTCCTGAATTCTTTATTGGATTTATTGGTGATTATCTTATATTTATGGCTGTTAGTTTTGGAATCCCCCACAAGTGAAAACATCTTGTCTAGGTCTATTCTATTGAACACTTTCATAATTTAAAACCTTGATCAGGTCGCCTGTCAGTCTTAAATAAATAAAAACAAGAAATGCTGGAAATACTCAGCAGGTCTGGCAGCATCTGTGGAGAGAGAAACAGAGTTAACGTTTCAGATCAGTGACCCTTCTTCAGACCTCACCTCTCAGTCTTCTTTTTTTGGACAAAAGAGCCCACTTGCCTCTTTTCTTGAAAAATTGAGATATTGTTCTGAACAGAGCAATGGAGACTCTATGACAGTGATGCACAGTAGATATCACCTGAGACTGCCTAAAAGCAGCCTGTTCCATAAGAAGTCAAGGCTATGGTCAGTTTAATATCCACTGCTGAAGCTGTGCCCCTTGTTGATCTGGGGTGTAATCTATAGCCACCAGCTAGTGTAACTCTCCTATAGTCTCCAACCTTTTCATACACTGCCATTAATACAACAACATAGCCTGGGGCGTAGACAGCTGAAGATATGGCCGCAATGGTGGGATGAAGGGAGCTGATGTACAAGTCAAAGGAAATAGAGACTTGCAGACATCTGAGAAACTGTTTACATTTGGTGATATGCAAATGGATTTAAGTAGATGTTTGAGCAAAGATAAAGTTAAAACAGATGAAAATTTTGGAGGCAATTTGCACTTGAACAGCTGATTCCACCCAAAGCAGAAACTCAACCCCATTATAGAATCATAGAAAGTTTATGGCACAGAAAGAGGCCACTTGGCCCATCGTGTCTGTGCCATCCGAAAAATGATCCACCCATTCTAATCCCACCTTCCAGTACTTGGTCCGTAGCCCTGCAGATTACGGCACTTCAGGTGCATATCCAGACTCCTTTTGAATGAGTTGAGGGTTTCTGCCTCAACTACCCTTTGAGACAGTGAGTTCCAGACTCCCATCACCCTCTGGGTGAAAAAGCTTTTCCTCATTTCCCCTCTAATTTTTCTACCAATCACTTTAAATCTATGCCCCCTAGTCACTGACCTCTCTGCTAAGGTGAATAGACCCTTCACCTCCACTCTATTCAGGTCCCTCACAATTTTGTACATTTTAATCAGATCTCCCCTCAGCCTTCTCTGTTTCAAGGAGAACAACCCCAGCCTATCCAATCTTTCCTCATAGCTGTCTTTTGCCAGTCCTGGCAACATCCTTGTAAATCTCCTCTGTACCCTCTCTAGTGCAATTACATCTTCTCTGTAATGAGGAGACCAGAACTGCACACAGTACTCAAGCTGTCACCTAATCAATAAGTTATACAGTTCCAGCATAACCTTCCTGCTGTTCTATTCTATACCTTGTCTCATAAAGGAAAGGATTCCATATGCCTTCTTAACCACCTTATCGAACTATCCTGCTACTTTCAGGGATCTCTGGACATTCACTCCAAGGTCTCTCACTTCCTCTACACTTCTCAGTATTTTCCCATTTATCGTGTATTCCTTTGCCTCGTTTGACCTCCCCAAATGCATCACCTCACACTTCTCTGGCTTGAATTCCAATTGTCACTTTTCTGCCCATCTGACCAGACCATCAATATCTTCCTGTAGCCTACAGCTATCCTCCTCACTATCTATCACACAGCCAATCTTTGTGTCATCTGAAAACCTCTTGATCATGCCCCCTACAATTACGTCCAAATCGTTAATATATACCACAAAAAGCAGGGGGCTAGTACTGAGCCCTGCGGGACGTCACTGGAAATAGCCCTTCAGGCGCAAAAACACCCATCAACAATTACACTTTGTTTCCTGCCACTGAATCGAATTTGTATCCACGTGACTCTTCTGACGCCCTAGGTCATTTTGACAATTTCCAGTTTCCTGGCCCCAACCTCCTCCTCTTCACTATGGACGTCCAATCTCTCTACACCTCCATCCCCCACCAGGACGGTTTGAGGATTCTCCGCTTCTTCCTTGAACAGAGGCCCAACAGTCCCCATCCACTGCCACCCTCCTCCGCCTGGCTGAACTTGTTCTCACATTGAACAACTTCTCCTTCAACTTCAAGTAAAAGGTGTTGCAATGGGTACCCACATGGGTCTTAGTTATGCCTGTCTTTTTGTGGGATATGTCGAACATTCCTTGTTCCAGTCTTACTCAGGCCCCCTCCCCCAACTCTTTTTCCGGTACATTGATGACTGTATCGGTGCCATTTCCTGCTCCCGCCCCGAACTGGAAAACTTTATCAACTTTGCTTCTAATTTCCACCCTTCTCTCACCTTTACATGTTCCATCTCCGACACTTCCCTTCCCTTCCTCGACTTCTCTATCTCCATCTCTGGTGATAGGCTGTCTACTAATATCTATTATAAGCCCACTGACTCCCACAGCAACCTCGACTACACTTCTTCATACCTGCCTCCTGTAAGGACTCCATTCCATTCTCCCAGTTTCTCCGTTTCCCGACACATCAGCTCTGATGATGCTACCTTCCATGACAGCGCTTCTGATATGACCTCCTTTTTCCTCAAACGAAGATTCCCCCCCACTGTGGTTGACAGGGCCCTCAACCATGTCCAGCCCAAATCCCCGCACCTCTACCTCACCCCTTCCCCTCCCTCCCAAAACCGCGACAGGGTTCCCCTTGTCCTCACTTTCCACTCCTTCAGCCTCCACATCCAAAGGATCATCCTCTGCCATTTCTGCTACCTCCAGCGTGATGCCACTACCAAACACATCTTCCCCTCCCTTCTCCTATCAGCATTCTGAAGGGATTGTTCCCTCCGTGACACCCTGATCCACTCTTCCATTACCCCCACCACCTCGACCCCTTCCCATGGCACCTAGCCCTGCAATCGCAGGAGGTGTAATACCTGCCCATTTACCTCCTCTCTCCTCACTATCCCAGGCCCCGAGCACATCTTTCAGGTGAAGCAACGATTTACTTGTCCTTCTTTCAATGTAGTATACAGTATTCGCTGCTCACAATGTGGTCTCCTCTACATTGGGGAGATCAAACGCAGACTGGGTGACCGCTTTGCAGAACACCTCCGCTCAGTCCGCAAGCAGGACCCTGAGCTTCTGGCTTCTTGCCATTTCTGCCATGTGGGACCTTGTCAAAAGCCTTGCTAAAATCCATGTAGACCATATCATCTGCACTACCCTCATCTATCTTCCTTGTTACTTATTCAAAAAATTTGATCAAGTTGGTCAAACTAGATCTTCCCTTTACAAATCCATGCTGACTATCCTTGATTATCCTATGCCTTTCTAAGTGACACCTTATCCTGCCTCACAGAATAGGTTCCAATCATTTGCCCACTACTGAGGTTAGACTGACTGGCCTGTAATTATTCTGTCTATCCCTTGCTCCCTTTTTAAACAGAGATACAATGTTAACAGTTCTCCAATCCTCTGGCATCACACCTGTATCCAGTGAGGACTGGAAAATGATGGTCAGATCTTCCGCTATTTCCTCTCTTGCTTCATTTAACAGCCTGGGGTACATTTCATCTGGCCCTGGTGATTTATCAACTTTCAAGGATGCTAAGCCATTAATACTTCCTCCCTCCCTATGTTTATCGCATCCAATTCATCACACTCCTTCTCCTTAACTACAATATCTGCATTGTCCCCCTCTTTTGTGAAAACAGACGCAAAGTATTCATTAAGAACAATACCAACATCATCCGCCTCAACACATATGGGCCCTACTCTTTCCTTAGTTATCCTCTTACTCTTAATGTATCGATAAAACATCTTTGGGCTCACCTTGATTTTGCTTGCCAATATTCTTTCATGCCCCTCTTTGCTTTCATAATTTCATTTTTGATTTCACCCCTCCACTTTCTATACTTCACTCGGCTTTCTCTAATATTGAGTTCTCGGTGTCGGACGTAAGTTTTCCTTTTCTGTCTTATCCTACCCTGTTAACTCCTTGACATCCGTGGGGCTCTAGATTTGGCCGTCTCACCCTTTTTCTTTGTGGGAACGTGTTTACTCTGAAACCCTTGAATCTTCCCTTTGAATGCCTCCCACTGCTCTGACACTGATTCACCTTCAAGTGGCTGTTTCCAGTCCACTTTTGATAAATTACTCCTCAGTTTCGTAAAATTATATATAAAGGCTTATACTCTTTAAGAAAAGGAGCTGATTTAAAGCACATCAGAGAGCCAGAAACCTTCAATCTAATATGCTCTCCCCTGTATGGCGACTTTGGATGCAAGGAGAACATTTAATCAGGCGGGTGAGGATCCCCCCACCTTCCCTTCTTCACCCCAATTAAGTCCATGGTGGGAAGGGCCGAGGACAGCCTTCCTGCCCCTCCGCTAATTGAGGTGTTTAAGAGGCAATTAATGCTTAATTAAGGGCCTCTTCCTGCCACCACTGGTATTAGCCCAGCAGTGTGTGGGCATGTTTCCAAGCAGGGAGCATGACATGCAAACCGTGTGGGGATGCCTGTGGCTCCTGGGGGGAGCAGGAAGGGTGGGGGGGGCACGGGGTCCCTCATTCAAAGACACAGTGCCTGATTGAGAGACCCCAAATCAGAAAGGGAGGAGCCTGCTGACAGCCACCACTCTGCCCTTGCTGCTGACCCCCAAACCTCCGGTCCCCGTGACCCCCACCCCGCGAAATCCCTCTCACCATCACTTACCTGTGGCCTGTGTTACTCCATGATTCTGGGCCTCTGCTGGGTGCTGTTCTGACAGCAACCACCGCCTCTTTGGGGGTGGCGCTGCCAAGCAGAGGAGCTGCTGGCCAATCAGAGGCCGGCAGCTCTCGGCAGGCGGGACTTCCCGTCCCTGGGGTTCTGGTCCTGGGAAAGGCCTGCCGGTGGCCCCTCAAGTGCCTGACTGGTTCTTGGATACAGCAGGCCTTCCCCAAGGGAGGCAAAGTGAGTCTCTCGCCAGCTCTCCAGCCAGCGGCCAATACCCTCCCATCGGCTCCATAAAGATCCCCCAATGTTACTGAGAGCAGCATGTTCACTCCCACACTACAAGACACACTGCCTGGCAGTACAATGGTTTCAGCATCTCATGGAGACTGTTCATTTTCTTTCTCAAAGGTTTCAGTACATTACAAAGGGCTGAGAAAAAGAGGTGCATTTATAAACCACCTTTCACAACCTCAGGGTGCCCCAAAGTACTTTACTTTTTACTAATAACTTTTATAGTGTCATCACGGTTGTAAGATAGGAAACACACAGACAATTTATGCACAGCAGGATCCCACAAGCAGCAATGAGATAAACGACAAGGTAATATTTGTTTTGTGATGTTGGCTGAGGGATAAATATTGACTAGAACACCAGGGAGAACTTCCCTGTACTTCTTGAATAGTGCCATGGGATCATTTACATTGATCAGACAGGACAGATGGGGCCCACTAACAGTAATGAACTAATGGCCAAAGAAGACTCCAGAAAAACCAAGACATCTGCATTTGCTTCCACAATCAGCTGGAAATCCTGTCAGTAGCTCGTGATTTTGAGTTTATGCAGATACTGTACTGCCTGTCTGCCACTTTCACTCCCACTTCATATTCTCCTTGTATTTCTATTGCATATTTCTGAATGCATCAGAGTAAATTCAGACACGCTGCAGACTCAGGGGAGTGTGAATTGATGGCAGTCAAGGCGATTGGGTAGCGAACCACATCACTGCAGTGCAGCTTCTCTGACCCGTGCTCCTGTCGAGTGGAACCCCCCCCCTACCCCCGCCACCCCACCCCGCCCCTGAATTGCCCTGCTGTCCCAGTAGGTGCAGTCAATGTGAAACTCGGACTCACCAGAGAGCTGGTGTAGGTGGGGTCTGAGGTGTCATCCTGCAGGTAGCGGGACAGGCCGAAGTCTGACACCTTGCACACCAGGTTGCTGTTGACCAGGATGTTGCGTGCGGCCAGGTCACGATGTACGTAGTTCATCTCTGACAGGTACTTCATCCCCGCTGCAATTCCCCGCATCATTCCCACCAGCTGGATCACTGTGAACTGTCCATCATTTTGCTGCAGAAAAATGAATACATTCATCAGTACATGAGTATGTTTGCAACAAAAAAGACAAATCAGGAGGGAGGCCTTTAGCAGTATGAAGAGAACACAAATGGAAAACACACAACTGGGCGGCACAGTGGCGCAGTGGTTAGCACCGCAGCCTCACAGCTCCAGCGACCCGGGTTCGGAAGGGAAATATAGGAACAGGTGAGGATGTGGTAGGAATAGGGATTAGTGTAGGATTAGTATAAATGGGTGGTTAATGGTCGGCATAGACTCGGTGGGCCGAAGGGCCTGTTTCAGTGCTGTATCGCTAAATCAAATTAAATCAAATCAAACTACACCTCAACTCCTCTTCAAACCAAAATTGCAGCTTCCCCACCACTCCACTGGAAGGGTATGGTTTCATTAGTACTGAGCTGCTGCCTCATCCATGTGAATGCTGACAGGCTATTTAACTATGAAAGACATCTCCCTCTAACCCAACCTCATTCTCACCAATGCCTATGTGACAAAAGTGAAGGACTGCTGTCTGGGTTTGGCTTAACTTTGTTTCCTTTAATTATGGCATGGTACTTCAGGAGTTAAATAAAGCTCTTCACTCGCAGATGTCCTGTCCTATCCAAGCATAACTCCATACAATGCTGTGACTATCATTAGTTAGTTGCCAAGCAGTTTACTTGAAAGAGGAACCGAGCCACTTAATTCAAATACAAATCTACTGAGCAATTTGTTCAGATGTGAATGCGTGAAGGTGTGTGCTATGTCTGTGCGTGTTGTGTGAGCGGTGTGTGTGATGTGTGTGTGCTGTGGGTGTGAGCAGTGTGTGTGATGTGTGTGTGCTGTGTGTGTGTGCTGTGGGTGTGAGCAGTGTGTGTGATGTGTGTGCGCTGTGGGTGTGAGCAGTGTGTGTGATGTGTGTGCGCTGTGGGTGTGAGCAGTGTGTGTGCTGTGAGTGTGAGCAGTGTGTGTGCTTTGTGTGTGCTGTGTGTGTGCTGTGGGTGTGAGCAGTGTGTGTGCTTTGTGTGTGATGTGTGTGTGCTGTGGGTGTGAGCAGTGTGTGTGCTGTGAGTGTGAGCAGTGTGTGTGCTTTGTGTGTGATGTGTGTGTGCTGTGGGTGTGAGCAGTATGTGTGCTGTGGGTGTGAGCAGTATGTGTGCTGTGAGTGTGAGCAGTGTGTGTGCTTTGTGTGTGATGTGTGTGCTGTGTGTTATTACGGACAGGGGAAGATGGTGTGGAAACTTCCACTTTTCACCTCTCAACTGACCACAGACGGTGTTTTTTTAAAATATTGTTTTAGTCCCTGAGTGTTTTAGTGGGCTAATAAACAGATAAATGACAGGTTTTCTTGTAGGATTAAAACAAAGATAAATTATTTATTGAACAATACCCAAAAATATTCACAACCTCACCCACTCACACACACAAGAGATAAAGATTAGAGGATGGCATGCATTTAAGTCCGATTGTCGTAAAAAAGAGTTCACTTTGAAACCTTCTTGGCTTTCTGGGAGGGATATTTAACTGTGGTGCAGGTCTGTTGTTCCTTTTTGTGGTTCACTGAAGTGTTCCAGACTCCTCTCGTTAAGATTCAGTCAAAGATGTTACAGGCAGGGTCTCCTTCTTGGCTGGAATAGATCTATTACCTTCCTCGTTGACTGGCTTTCTGTCTCCTTCATGAGAGCTCTTTATTAAGAGAAAACCTTATCAAGCTTGGTTTTGGTCAGGTGACCACAGATGCTCTCCCCTTGTGTGTTCATACAATGTCTTTGAATGTGTGGCCATTGTTACACAATGGGGTTTGAATGTGGCTTATCTTGATAAAGTGATGTTATGTTACACCTATTATCTTGGCTTTAAATCCGGAGTCTCCCTATCAGTGAAGGCCTTTGTCAACCCAATTCTTGAAGATAGAAGCCATTTAGCATTGAATAGGATGTTTAGCATTTTAATGTGCATTCCCCAGGACTAGTTCAGACATGATGACGGGGTTGGTCTCCAATAGTCACTATGTATATTTGCAAGTACGGGAGAGGTCACCTGACCTCATCCTCCATCTTATTTGCAGCAAAACTGTGCCCATTTTTTTTTAGTTTCATTCATCAGTTCATTTTTACAATTCATAATTGCTCCAGTTCACTTTAGTTCATAACTGTTCCTTGCGTGAGGGTGACACCTCCCTGCAAAAGGAAAAATGAAATTCCTTGGTATTTCATTTTTTTTTGTTTGTTTTTTTTAGAAAGAAAGAAAAGAACACATGATCAACACGCATTTATTACATGTATTCCTCAGATTTACTGTCATTAGTCTTTCACAGTTTCCTGATGGCATAGTGTTTTAAGTCCTGGACAGGACATCTGCGATGACATTGTTTTTCCAATTATATGTGTGAGTTTAAAGTTAAATGGCTAGACAAGTAAGCTCCATCTGAACAGCCTGGCATTGTTCACTTTGAATTTCTGAAAGAAGGATAGTGGGTTGTGCTCAATACATCTCAGGATGTCTCTGTGTCCATTATTAACATAAACTTCGAATTTCTGAAGGGCCAATAGAAGTTCCAATGTTTCCTTTTCAATGATGGAATATTTACGTTGGTGTTTATTTAATTTAGTTTTTTTGAAAAATAGCCAATTGACATCTCAGGGCCTGAGTTACCTTCCTGGAGTAAGATCGCTCCTTCTCCTACTCGGGTGCTGAAGTTGGAAACAAATTTTCTGTGGAAACCACACATCCCCAGGAATGACATTATTTCTCTCTTGATCTTGGGAGTGGGGAAATCTATCAGGGCTTGTACTTTTACTGCCCTTCGCAACACCCGACCTTGGCCTCCTAAATAGGTTACTTTGATCGTAGCAAACTCACTTTTAGCTATATTGGCCATGAGGTTAGCACTTTGCAGGCCCTTAAATGGTGCTCTTAAATAATTTAAGCAGTCTTCTTAGGTATTGCTATAGACCAACAGGCCATCCAGGTAGATAACATAGTGGTTTAAACGAGCCACCACCTGATTCGTCATTCTCTGAATTGTTGCTGGTGCATTCTTTAACCCGAATGGCTTGGCTTGACACTGGAATAATCCATCGGGTGTTACAAAAGCAAAGATTTCTTTGGCTTGTGTGGTCATGGGGATTTGCCAGTATCTTTTTAATAAATCAATTTCACTGATGTAGGCGGAGTTACCTACTTGGTCAATACAGTCTTCAATTTGGGGTATGAGTCCATTCGTGTTACTGCATTAACTTTGCGGTAGTCAAGACAGAGTCTTTTTGAGCTGTTAAGATTTGGGGACTAGTTACCATAGGTGGGCTCCAGCTGTTCTGATTGGGTTCAATTAGATTGTTGATTTCTTTGCAGACTTGAGCAAATGTATCAGGGATCAGTCAATATTGGTTTTCTTTTTTTTGGTGGTGTCGCTCCTACATCTACATTGTGAATGTTTAAAGAGAAACAACCCGGTTTGTCTCTACAAACTTCCTCAAATTTCCTTAGCAGTGTTGCTAGGTCCTTTAATAAAAACAGAAAGTACTGGAAATACTCAGCAGGTCTGGCAGCATCGTTTTAGGTCAGTGACCCTTCATCAGAACTGGCAAAGGTTAGAAATGTAATAGGTTTTGAGCAAGTGAAAGGCGGGCGGAGTGGTGGGTGGAGGGGAAGAACAACAGAAGGGAAGGTCTGTGATAGGGCTGAGGGCAGGAGAGTTTAAATGACAATGGTGTCATGGAATAAAAGAGAAAGGGAGTAGAAATAGCCATAATAAAAGACAAAGCATTAGTTCAGAGAGTGTGTGTAAATGGCAGAATAATGAACAGCTCTGTCTGAAAGCAAAAACATGAGAAATCAGTTTAAGACTAGTACGTGGTTAAAAAATCAAAATGGCGGACATGATCTGAACTTGTAGAACTCAATGTTGAGTCCAAAGGGCTGTAGAGTGCCTAACAGGAAGATAAGGTGCTGTACCTCGAGCTTGCATTGAGTTTCACTGGAACACGGCAGCAGGCCGAGGGTTGAAATGTGGGTGAGAGCAGTGTGGTGAATTAAAATGGCAAGCAACTGAAGGTTCGGGGTCATGTTTGCGGACTGAGCAGAGGTGTTCCGCAAAGCGGTCACCCAATCTGCATTTGGTCTCCCCAATGTAGAGGACACTGCATTGTGAGCAGCAAATACAGTATACTACATTGAAAGAAGTACAAATAAATCACTGCTTCATCTGCAAGAAGTGTTTGAGGCCCTGGATGGTGAGGAGAGGGAAGTTAAAAGGGTGGGTGTTACATCTCCTGCGATTGCATGGGAAGGTGCCGTAGGAAGGGGATCAGTTGTCAGGGGTGAGAATTTTCTGGGTTCCCTTCTTCCCCTAGGTCATCTTCATTATTATTCTCACTGCCAGGTTTGTCTGGTTCCCAATTGTGGTTCTTTTCAACGTATTTCGGTGGCACAGCCTTTGCTTTTTTCTCCGGTCTGGTTGTTAATCAGGTAGTTTACTTCACTGACCTTTTCCCCCCACACTGTACGGGCAGCTAAATCTCACTTTTAGGGATTCAACCTATAATGGCAATAGTACCAGGACCTGGTCCACTGGTTTAAATGCTCGTGCTTCAGTCTTTTTGGCTGCCTGCCTTTTCATGTTTTTCTGAGAGGCTTTAGGATGGTCTTTCACTCTGCAGCACAGTCTTTAAAAAGTCGCTCACGAAACGCTGAAATGTAATTTAATAATGAGGTTTTCTCCCTTTGATCTAGGAATTTTTCCTTGATCAATTTAAGGGGCCTCTTACCTCGTATCCAGAGATCAATTCAAATGGACTGAAGCCTGTTGATTCATTTGGTGAATCTCTGGAGGCGAACAACAGAAAAGCTAACCCTTTATCCCAGTTGTGGGGGTACTCTCAGCAATAGGCTCCGATCATGGTTTTCAGGGTTTGGTGGTCTCATTCCAGAGCCCGTTGGGATTGTGGGTGATATGCCGAAGATTTTAGCTGTTCGATGCCGAAGCTATGTATGACTTCTTGGAATACCCTGGACATAAAATTAGTTCCTTGATCTGATTGGATCTCTTTAGGCCGTCCTTATTGAGAGAAAAACTGGGTCAGTCCCTTGACCACAACTTTGGCTGTAATTTATCTCAAGGTTATGGCTTCTGGGAGTTGGGTGTCCATATTCACGATGGTTAGGAGGTATTGTAACCTGTCCCAGTTTTGGGTAAAGGTCCCATGCAATCGACCAGAACTCTGCTGAAGGGTTCTCGGAAAACAGGGATGGGTATCAATGGAGCAGGTTTGATTGCAGGTTGTAGTTTAACAACAACCTGGCAGGTATGGCAGGTGCTACAAAATTTAACCACATTGTTGTGGAGATGAGGCCAATAAAAGTGCTGATTTATCTGGGCCGGGGTCTTTCGGATACCTACGTGCCCAGCCATTGGGATTTTATTAGCAATCCTCAACATGTCCCTATGATATTTGGGGGGGGGGGGGCCTAAAATTTGGTGGACAACTGTTCACTCCTCCTCTGCAAGTCACTGCGGAGGTCTCCATTTCTTCATTACTACCCGACTTTAGTGTACATTAATGATTTGGATGTTAATATAGGAAGTATGATAAGTAAGTTCACAGATGACACGAAAATTGGTGGTGTCGTAAATAGTGAGGAGGAAAGCCTTAGATTACAGGTCCATATAAATGGGCTGGTAAGATGGGCAGAGCAGTGGCAAATGGAATTTAATCCTGAGAAATGTGAGGTGATGCATTTTGGGAGGACTAACAAGGCAAGGGAATATACAATGGATGGTATGAACCTAGGAAGTACAGAAGGTCAGAGGGACCTTGGTGTACTTGTCCATAGGTCACTGAAGGCAGCAGCACAGGTAGATAAGGTGGTTAGGAAGGCATATGGGATACTTACCTTTATTAGTCGAGGCATAGAATATAAGAGCAGGGAGGTTCGGATGGAGCTGTATAAAACACTAATTAGGCCACAGCTGGAGTACTGTGTACAGTTCTGGTCACCACACTATAGGAAGGATGTGATTGCACTGGAGAGGGTGCAGAGGAGATTCACCAGGATGTTGCCTGGGCTGGAGCATTTCAGCTATGACGAGAGAAGGCTAGGGTTGTTTTCCTTAGAACAGAGAAGGATGAGGGGGGACATGATTGAGGTATACAAAATTATGAGGGGCATTGTTAAGTTAGATAGGAAGAGACTTTTTCCCTTAGCGGAGGGGTCAATAACCAGGGGGCATAGATTTAAGGTACGGGGCAGGAGGTTTAGAGGGGATTCGAGGAAAAGAAATTTCACCCAGAGGGTGGTTGGAATCTGGAACCCACTGCCTGAAGTGGTGGTAGGGGCAGGAACCCTCACAACATTTAAGAAGTATTTAGATGAGCACTTGAAACGCCATAGCATACAAGGCTACGGGCCAAGTGCTGGAAAATGGGATTAGAATAGATAGGTGCTTGATGGCCAGCACAGACACGATGGGCCGAAGGGCCTGTTTCTGTGCTGTATAACTCTGTGACTTTTAAAGTAATAGCATTCAGGAACTTTCTCTGCCTCTGCCTCAGAATAGGCGGTCGATGCTATTCTTTCTAAATCAGTATCTGCCTGCTGGGCTTCAATCAGGGAGGACCTACTATACACCTCCTTCTCTCCTAAATCTCCGAAAAAAGTTTCAGCCAGCCAGATCTCTGGGGCCTCTGGCTGAATTCCTGGCTCAGCTCTCTCTGGCGGAACTTGTTTAGCCATGGACCTGGTTACTACACAGTCAGGGAAGATTCCAGGGATTCTTCCTGTATCTGTTCCTTCTCCTTGGCCTCATTTGGCTGGTCTAAGACTACCAGGGCTGCTACTCCTAGCCAAATCATTGCCTAGTAGCAAACCTACTCCGGCCACAGGAGGACTAGGAACAATCCTTACTGTAACTGGTCCAGGGACTAGGTCACACTGCAAGTGGACCTGATATAGGGTTATAGACATGTAGCCACCATCAATGCCTTTTACCAGAACATTTGCCTTTTGCGAGTTCTATGGTCAAAAGGTCATGCCTTCATCCAACATTAAGGATTGAGTGGCTCCGGTATCCCTGAACAGGACAACTGGCTTGCTCACCTCATCAGAGGGGTACGGGGACGCCTTTCCATTTAAAACAAAATCCTGGTAACCCTCAGGAGGTTTTCCTGTTTCTGCCACACCAATGGCAGTATTCTTTGAGGGGTCCATCACCGTGGTTAGGGCCACAGGTTTGTCTGCCATACTACCTGTTAAGTCACTCTTTCCTGGACTGGCCTTGTGAACCCTGACAAAACCTATTGGCTTCCCCTCAACTTTCAGCAATCGGCTTTCACATGTCCTGCTTTACTACAATGAGAACACACAGATCTGTGGAAAACATTCCGACCCTCTGTACTTTCTTTCCTGACTTATGGAGCACTCTCTATGTTCTCACTCTGATTTTCCCTTTTACTAGCATCCCATTTTTGTCACTATCCCACTTTCTATCCCTCCTGGAACTCTGGATATTATTATGGAAGGATTTTCCTTGACAAAAGGATGTATGTGCAAGCTCATAGTGGTCTGCCATTGCAGCAGCTTCTCTCCTTTTTTCCTCAATATGGATCTTGATGTTAATGGGAATATTATTTTTTAATTCTTCTAATGAAATTACCGCTCACAAATTTTCATGGGAGGGGTCTAACTTGAGAGATTTTATCTCGCAGTCAAAAGCCAGGTGTTTCACTCTTACAAAGTCGATAAACGTTTGGACAGGTCTTTTCCTAGCATTTCCAAATTTTTGCCAATATGCCTCAGAGACTAACCCGTAGGCATTTAAAACAGAGGTTTTAGACCGTAATTGAAAGAACTTTTCTCCGACAACATGGAATAGGCTTCATGAGCTCTTCGCACTAACTCATCTTATAAGAGGAGGGTGCAACATGCTTTTGCCCATTTTAGCAATTTTCCCAAAAAAGATAAAATACAATTTGACCTCTTCTTCATTAAATTTCGGCAGATGAAAGGTCACTGACCTGAAACATTAACTTTGCTTCTCTCTCCACAGATGCTGCCAGACCTGTTGAGTATTTTCCAGCACTTTTTGTTTTTACTTCTCTTTCAGCTTGTCTAACTCAAACTGTCTCACCTCTCTCTCCTTTTGCATCTTTCTTTCTGCCGCCTCTCTTTCTCTTTGCATTTGCCTTTCTTCTTCCTCTCTTTCCCTCTGCATCTCTCTCTCCGTGTCCTCTCTTTCCTCTTTTTCCCTTCGAAACTCCAATTCCAATTTTTGTGTTGCCAATTGAAGTCCAGCTTGGGTTACCTTTTCAGACTCAGGATCCATGCTCGCTTCTTCTGGGACAATTTAAAAATGACTAGCTAGATTATGAAGGATCTCAGGTTTCTTTGCTTTCTGTCTGAAAGTTATTCCCATCTGGGTTGCTGTAGCTTTTAAGTCTTCAATACTTAATAGATTTAAGGCATCCCATGATAACTCTCCCTGTTCTACAAACGCTTTGGTGTTGAATGTGGCCATGTCCAATTGTTTTAGCACCATGGAGAAGAAAAGGAAAATGAGAAAACCTGCTTATTTTTTTTTCACAATTTTAAGGATGAATTTCCCTCTCGTTTCCAAATCACTCGTTCAGTCTGATATTTCAGAATTCTGGGTCATAAGCCCCCAATCTGTTACGAACGCGGTGAGGGGGGAGGCGGGGGATGGTGGCGGTGGTGAATGGTGTGGATGACTTCTACTTTTCACCTCACAACTGACCGTAGACGGTGTTTTTTTTAATATTGTTATTGTCCCCGAGTATTTTAGTGCTCAAATAAACAGACAAATGATAGGTTTTATTGTAGGATTAAATGGAATATAAATTATTTATTAAACAATCTCTGAAAATATTCACAACCTCACCCATTGACACATCCACACACACAAGAAGAGATAGAGATTAGAGGATAGCATGTATTTAAGTCTGATGGTTGTAAAAAGAGTTCACTTTAAAACCTTTTTGGTTTTCCAGGAAGAGTTTTTAACAGCGGTGCAGGTATGGTGTTCCTTTTCTTGGTTCACTGAAGTATTGCAGACGCCTCTGGTTAAGACTCAGTTAAAGTCGGTGGTGAGAAGCCTTTTACAATTTCTCAGGTGGGGAGTTTTCAAGGTCACCTTGCAGTCTCTGCCTCTGTGGTTTAAAGATTTTGCAGGCAGGGTCTTCTTCTTGGCTGGAGTGGATCTCTCAGCTTCCTGGTTGGCTGGCTCTTTGTCTCTGTCTTTTAGAGAGCGCTTTTTAAAGAAAAAGCCTTATCAGGCTTGGTTTCAATCAGGTGACCATAGATGCTCTCCCCTGGTGTGTCGAAACAATGTCTTTGAATGTGTGGCCATTGTTACACATGGGGTTTGAATGTGGCTTATTTTGATAAAGTGATGTTGTGTCCTATCTATTAACTTGGTTTTGAATGCAGAGTTTCCTTGTCTGTGAAAGCCTTTGTCAACCCAATTCCTGAAGATAGGAACCATTTAGCATTGAATGGGCTGTTTAGCATTTTAATGTGACTCCCCAAGGACTAGTCCATACATGATGATGGGTTTAACTCCAACAGTCACTATGGCTAGAATTTTATAACACCCCAACAAGTGGGATGGTGGTGGATGAGGGAGGGGGTGGAGTAAAATGGAGTGGGAGGCTCTGGGAGGCTTTCCTGACCCGCTCCTGCCTTCACTGCCCTTTACGTAGGGCAGAGGGGGTGGGGGCAAAAAATGGCCCACCCTCCCAGGCCACTTAACAGCCACTTAAGGGCCTTCGCCCACCTCCACGCGGATTTTACATGCGGCAAGCGGGTGTCCTGGAGCCGGGAAAAGCCACCTGGGAAAACCAGGCGGCTGCTGATCGTCCTGGGGAGGGAGGGACGGGGGCCCTGCTCATCAGGCACCAGGTGCCCGATGGAGGGCTGCCCCCCACTACCCCAACCACCCACAGCACCCAACACAACACGCCCCACCCCCCTCCCCCCAACCAACCATCCTTGCCTTGCCGGGGTCCGACCAATTACCCCTGGCCAGGCAACCAAAACTTACCTTAACTCCTGGTTCCATGTGTTCCTCTGCAGTCGGCTGGGCTGCAGTCCCAGCAGTGGCCACTGCTCCCACTGGCACTGCTGGGACTAAGAGCTGCCGGCCCGCTGATTGGCCGGCAGCTCAATGAGATGGGATTTCCTCCCTCAAGTGGGTGGAAATACCGCCTCGGAAAATTTAAAGCCTGGGGACCCATAAAATACAGAACCCCAGGCGAGGCAGAAGTGGGTTTGCCATCGACTTTTCAGTCGTTGGCCAGCTCCCGTTTACCCAACATAAAATCCCGGCCGATGTATATTTGTGGTGCAAGAGAGGACACCTGACCTCTTACTTCATCTTCTCTGCAGCAAAGATGTGCCCATATTTTGGAGTTTAGTTCATTAGTTCATTTTATAGTTCATAATTACTCCAGTTCAATTTAGCTCACAACTGTTCCAGTTCACTTTAGTTCATAACTGTTCCTTGTGTGAGCGTGACAGTGAGTGTGTGTACAGTTTATGTGTGTTGTGTGATTGAAAAACTTTGCAAATGTACAGTTCCTGTGGAATCATGGGACAAAAGCAGCAGCTAAAAGTCTCTATTTGTTCTCTGTTTGTTATCCGAGGCACGCGATAATTGTACTTCGGCAACATGCCAAGTGAAAACATTCTGGAGAAGCTTTGCCTCTTCTATGGTAGCAGTCTCAAAGACAGATGCCAAAAATATCTTGTGCAAAAATAGTGAAAGAATCTCAAAAGCCTAAACAACGACACACAGGCCCGTTCAGATCTGGGGAGAGAAGAGGAATCATCAGAGATCAAGGCCGGAATTTTACGCCGCACCAGCAGGTCAGATGGTGGCGTAAAATTGAGCGGCAGGCTCCAGGAGGCCTAACCACCGTGATTCCGCCTCCGACCAAGTTTACGGAGGTCCGGTGGCGGGTGAGAAGCGGTCCGCCCACCCGAGGCCAATCAAGACCCTTAAGTGGCCTCTTATCGGCCACTTAAGGACCCTTGCCTGCCTCCACGGGTATTTTACCCATGGCAAGCGGGTGTGCTGGGAACGTGACAGGCTGCCCAGCTATAGCTGCCGGCCTTTCCGCACCCCGGGGGGGCCTGGCAATCGGGCACAGGGTGCACGATTGAGGGCCGCCCCCGCCTCCAAACCCAAGCTCGGGATCCAAGATGCCCCCCTTACCCCATATGGGATGGATCCCCAGGGTGGGCAGAAGCAGGTTCGGCACCGACATTTACGACGGAGTCCGGCTCCCATCAACCCACTGTAAAATTCCGGCCCAAGTTTCCACACCCCATCCTGGAGCACGGAAACTAATGGTAGCACCAAATGTTGCCGAGCTGCAGGCTGGGACTGTCTTCTGGAACGCTTTTGGTCTGTACAGATTCGTGTGACACAGAACTGTGATTTCACCAACATAGCTTAACTTAGACATGCTTTCACACCATTCTTCAAACATTGTGCAAAACCTTGGACTTAAACACTGGCTCCAGCTTTCAGAATTTCAAACTGCTTGTGAGCTCAGTGAATGTGAATAACTCAGTGCTTCTCAATTGTAAATTAAAATTCACATTGGACGACATCTCTGCCATAATTAAAATAACCAAAACTTTGATGAAATATTGCAGTTCAGCAGCATTCTATTATTATTAATTTCCAAGTTGTTTCAGAGGTGATTTTATGGAGCTCATTTTAACTACAGCAGCATTGAGTGAAACTGCACTCAAAAATTATATTCCAATGTTATAACTTTTAATATCTTTCTGCATCATGATGCCTGGGATTTTATCTTTGGGGCGGCAACACTGAGAAATATGGAACCTTGGGGAACATATAGCAAGTGATATTTCTTGGCTCACAATCCTGGTGAGATCCAGCACTGGGCTCTGATCAGATCCTGACACTGCAGTAGAAATGGGCTCTGATCAGATCCTGACACTGATGTCGAAATGGGCTCTGATCAGATCCTGACACTGATGTAGAAATGGGCTCTGATCAGATCCTGACACTCCTGTAGGACTGGGCTCTGATCAGATCCTGACACTGATGTGGGACTGGGCTCTGATCAGATCCTCACACTGCTGTAGGACTGGGCTCTGATCAGATCCTGACACTCCTGTTGGACTGGGCTCTGATCAGATCCTCACACTGCTGTAGGACTGGGCTCTGATCAGATCCTGACACTGATGTAGAACTGGGCTCTGATCAGATCCTGACATTGATGTAGGACTGGGCTCTGATCAGATCCTGACACTGATGTAGGACTGGGCTCTGATCAGATCCCGACACTGCTGTAGGACTGGGCTCTGATCAGACCCTGACACTGCTGTAGGACTGGGCTCTGATCAGACCCTGACACTGCTGTAGGACTGGGCTCTGATCAGATCCTGACACTGCTGTAGGACTGGGCTCTGATCAGATCCTGACACTGCTGTAGGACTGGGCTCTGATCAGATCCTGACACTGATGTAGGACTGGGCTCTGATCAGATCCTGACACTGCTGTAGGACAGGGCTCTGATCAGATCCTGACACTGATGTAGGACTGGGCTCTGATCAGATCCTGACACTGATGCAGGACTGGGCTCTGATCAGATCCTGACACTGATGTAGGACTGGGCTCTGATCAGATCCTGACACTGCTGTAGGACTGGGCTCTGATCAGATCCTGACACTGCTGTAGGACTGGGATCTGATCAGACCCTGACACTGATGTAGGACTGGGCTCTGATCAGATCCTGACACTGATGTCGGACTGGGCTCTGATCAGACCCTGACACTGCTGTAGGACTGGGCTCTGATCAGATGCTAACACTGCTGTAGGACTGGGCTCTGATCAGATCCTGACACTGCTGTAGGACTGGGCTCTGATCAGACCCTGACACTGCTGTAGGACTGGGCTCTGATCAGACCCTGACACTGCTGCAGGACTGGGCTCTGATCAGATCCTGACGGTGCAGTAGGACTGGGCTCTGATCAGATCCTGACACTGCTGTAGGACTGGGCTCTGATCAGATCCTGACACTGATGTAGGACTGGGCTCTGATCAGATCCTGACACTGCTGTAGGACTGGGCTCTGATCAGACCCTGACACTGCTGTAGGACTGGGCTCTGATCAGACCCTGACACTGCTGTAGGACTGGGCTCTGATCAGATCCTGACACTGCTGTAGGACTGGGCTCTGATCAGATCCTGACGGTGCTGTCGGACTGGGCTCTGATCAGATCCTGACACTGCTGTAGGACTGGGCTCTGATCAGATGCTGACACTGCTGTAAGACTGGGCTCTGATCAGATCCTGACACTGCTGTAGGACTGGGCTCTGATCAGACCCTGACACTGCTGTAGGACTGGGCTCTGATCAGACCCTGACACTGCTGCAGGACTGGGCTCTGATCAGATCCTGACGGTGCAGTAGGACTGGGCTCTGATCAGATCCTGACACTGCTGTAGGACTGGGCTCTGATCAGATCCTGACACTGATGTAGGACTGGGCTCTGATCAGATCCTGACACTGCTGTAGGACTGGGCTCTGATCAGACCCTGACACTGCTGTAGGACTGGGCTCTGATCAGACCCTGACACTGCTGTAGGACTGGGCTCTGATCAGATCCTGACACTGCTGTAGGACTGGGCTCTGATCAGATCCTGACGGTGCTGTCGGACTGGGCTCTGATCAGATCCTGACGGTGCTGTAGGACTGGGCTCTGATCAGATGCTGACACTGCTGTAAGACTGGGCTCTGATCAGACCCTGACACTGATGTAGGACTGGGCTCTAATCAGATCCTGACACTCCTGTAGGACTGGGCTCTGATCAGATGCTGACACTGCTGTAGGACTGGGCTCTGATCAGATCCTGACACTGCTGGAGGACTGGGCTCTGATCAGATCCTGACGGTGCTGTAGGACTGGACTCTGATCAGATCCTGACACTGCTGTAGGACTGGGCTCTGATCAGATGCTGACTCTGCTGTAGGACTGGGCTCTGATCAGATGCTGACACTGCTGTAGGACTGGGCTCTGATCAGATCCTGACACTCCTGTAGGACTGGGCTCTGATCAGATCCTGACACTGCTGTAGGACTGGGCTCTGATCAGATCCTGACACTGCTGTAGGACTGGGCTCTGATCAGATCCTGACACTGCTGGAGGACTGGGCTCTGATCAGATCCTGACGGTGCTGTAGGACTGGACTCTGATCAGATCCTGACACTGCTGTAGGACTGGGCTCTGATCAGATGCTGACACTGCTGTAGGACTGGGCTCTGATCAGACCCTGACACTGATGTAGGACTGGGCTCTGATCAGATCCTGACACTGCTGTAGGACTGGGCTCTGATCAGATGCTGACACTGCTGTAGGACTGGGCTCTGATCTGATCCTGACAATGCTGTAGGACTGGGCTCTGATCAGACCCTGACACTGCTGTAGGACTGGGCTCTGATCAGACCCTGACACTGATGTAGGACTGGGCTCTGATCAGATCCTGACACTGATGTCGGACTGGGCTCTGATCAGACCCTGACACTGCTGTAGGACTGGGCTCTGATCAGATGCTAACACTGCTGTAGGACTGGGCTCTGATCAGATCCTGACACTGCTGTAGGACTGAGCTCTGATCAGATCCTGACACTGCTGCAGGACTGGGCTCTGATCAGATCCTGACACTGCTGTAGAACTGGGCTCTGATCAGATCCTGACGGTGCTGTAGGACTGGGCTCTGATCAGATCCTGACACTGCTGTAGGACTGGGCTCTGATCAGATCCTGACACTGATGTAGGACTGGGCTCTGATCAGATCCTGACACTGCTGTAGGACTGGGCTCTGATCAGACCCTGACACTGCTGGAGGACTGGGCTCTGATCAGATCCTGAGGGTGCTGTAGGACTGGGCTCTGATCAGATCCTGCCACTGCTGTAGGACTGGGCTCTGATCAGACCCTGACACTGATGTAGGACTGGGCTCTGATCAGATGCTGACACTGCTGTAGGACTGGGCTCTGATCTGATCCTGACACTGCTGTAGGACTGGGCTCTGATCAGACCCTGACACTGCTGTCGGACTGGGCTCTGATCAGGCCCTGACACTGATGTAGGACTGGGCTCTGATCAGATCCTGACACTGATGTCGGACTGGGCTCTGATCAGATGCCAACACTGCTGTAGGACTGGGCTCTGATCAGATCCTGACACTGCTGTAGGACTGGGCTCTGATCAGATGCTGACACTGCTGTAGGACTGGCTCTGATCTGATCCTGACACTGCTGTAGGACTGGGCTCTGATCTGATCCTGACACTGCTGTAGGACTGGGCTCTGATCAGATGCTGACACTGCTGTAGGACTGGGCTCTGATCAGATGCTGACACTGCTGTAGGACTGGGCTCTGATCAGACTCTGACACTGCTGTAGGACTGGGCTCTGATCAGATGCTAACACTGCTGTAGGACTGGGCTCTGATCAGATCCTGACACTGCTGTAGGACTGGCCTCTGATCAGATGCTGACACTGCTGTAGGACTGGGCTCTGATCAGACCCTGACACTGCTGTAGGACTGGGCTCTGATCAGACCCTGACACTGCTGTAGGACTGGGCTCTGATCAGACCCTGACACTGCTGTAGGACTGGGCTCTGATCAGATCCTGACGGTGCTGTAGGACTGGGCTCTGATCAGACCATGACACTGCTGTAGGACTGGGCTCTGATCCGATGCTGACACTGATGTAGGACTGGGCTCTGATCAGATGCTGACACTGCTGTAGGACTGGGCTCTGATCAGATCCTGACACTGATGTAGGACTGGGCTCTGATCAGATCCTGACACTGATGTAGGACTGGGCTCTGATCAGATCCTGACGGTGCTGCAGGACTGGGCTCTGATCAGATCCTGACACTGATGTAGGACTGGGCTCTGATCAGATCCTGACACTGACGTAGGACTGGGCTCTGATCAGATCCTGACACTGATGTAGGACTGGGCTCTGATCAGATCCTGACGGTGCTGCAGGACTGGGCTCTGATCAGATCCTGACACTGATGTAGGACTGGGCTCTGATCAGATCCTGACACTGATGTAGGACTGGGCTCTGATCAGATCCTGACACTGACGTAGGACTGGGCTCTGATCAGATCCTGACACTGATGTAGGACTGGGCTCTGATCAGATCCTGACGGTGCTGCAGGACTGGGCTCTGATCAGATCCTGACACTGATGTAGGACTGGGCTCTGATCAGATCCAGACACTCCTGTTGGACTGGGCTCTGATCAGATCCTGACACTGCTGTAGGACTGGGCTCTGATCAGATCCTGACACTGATGTAGGACTGGGCTCTGATCAGATCCTGACACTGCTGTAGGACAAGGCTCTGATCAGATCCTGACACTGATGTAGGACTGGGCTCTGATCAGATCCTGACACTGATGTAGGACTGGGCTCTGATCAGATCCTGACACTGCTGTAGGACAAGGCTCTGATCAGATCCTGACACTGATGTAGGACTGGGCTCTGATCAGATCCTGACACTGATGTAGGACTGGGCTCTGATCAGATCCTGACACTCCTGTTGGACTGGGCTCTGATCAGATCCTGACACTGCTGTCGGACTGGGCTCTGATCAGATCCTGACACTGATGTAGGACTGGGCTCTGATCAGATCCTCACACTGATGTAGGACTGGGCTCTGATCAGATCCTGACACTGATGTAGGACTGGGCTCTGATCAGATCCTGACACTGCTGTCGGACTGGGCTCTGATCAGATCCTGACACTGCTGTAGGACTGGGCTCTGATCAGATCCTGACACTGATGTAGGACTGGGCTCTGATCAGATCCTGACACTGATGTAGGACTGGGCTCTGATCAGATCCTGACACTGATGTAGGACTGGGCTCTGATCAGATCCTGACACTGATGTAGGACTGGGCTCTGATCAGATCCTGACACTGATGTAGGACTGGGCTCTGATCAGATCCTGACACTGATGTTGGACTGGGCTCTGATCAGATCCTGACACTGATGTAGGACTGGGCTCTGATCAGATCCTGACACAAATGCAGGACTGGGCTCTGATCAGATCCTGACACTGCTGTCGGACTGGGCTCTGATCAGATCCTGACACTGCTGTAGGTCTGGGCTCTGATCAGATCCTGACACTGCTGTAGGACTGGGCTCTGATCAGATCCTGACACTGCTGTAGGACTGGGCTCTGATCAGATCCTGACACTGATGTAGGACTGGGCTCTGATCAGATCCTGACACTGATGTAGGACTGGGCTCTGATCAGATCCTGACACTGATGTAGGACTGGGCTCTGATCAGATCCTGACACTGATGTAGGACTGGGCTCTGATCAGATCCTGACACTGATGTAGGACTGGGCTCTGATCAGATCCTGACACTGATGTAGGACTGGGCTCTGATCAGATCCTGACACTGATGTAGGACTGGGCTCTGATCAGATCCTGACACTGATGTAGGACTGGGCTCTGATCAGATCCTGACACTGATGTTGGACTGGGCTCTGATCAGATCCTGACACTGATGTAGGACTGGGCTCTGATCAGATCCTGACACTGATGCAGGACTGGGCTCTGATCAGATCCTGACACTGCTGTCGGACTGGGCTCTGATCAGATCCTGACACTGCTGTAGGACTGGGCTCTGATCAGATCCTGACACTGATGTAGGACAGGGCTCTGATCAGATCCTGACACTGATGTCGGACTGGGCTCTGATCAGATCCTGACACTGATGTAGGACTGGGCTCAGATCAGACCCTGACACTGCTGTGGGACTGGGCTCTGATCAGATCCTGACACTGCTGTAGGACTGGGCTCTGATCAGATCCTGACACTGATGTAGGACTGGGCTCTGATCAGATCCTGACACTGATGCAGGACTGGGCTCTGATCAGATCCTGACACTGATGTTGGACTGGGCTCTGATCAGATCCTGACACTGATGTTGGACTGGGCTCTGATCAGATCCTGACACTGATGTTGGACTGGGCTCTGATCAGATCCTGACACTCCTGTAGGACTGGGCTCTGATCAGATGCTGACACTGATGTTGGACTGGGCTCTGATCAGATCCTGACGGTGCTGTCGGACTGGGCTCTGATCAGATCCTGACACTGCTGTAGGACTGGGCTCTGATCAGATGCTGACACTGCTGTAAGACTGGGCTCTGATCAGATCCTGACACTGCTGTAGGACTGGGCTCTGATCAGACCCTGACACTGCTGTAGGACTGGGCTCTGATCAGACCCTGACACTGCTGCAGGACTGGGCTCTGATCAGATCCTGACGGTGCAGTAGGACTGGGCTCTGATCAGATCCTGACACTGCTGTAGGACTGGGCTCTGATCAGATCCTGACACTGATGTAGGACTGGGCTCTGATCAGATCCTGACACTGCTGTAGGACTGGGCTCTGATCAGACCCTGACACTGCTGTAGGACTGGGCTCTGATCAGACCCTGACACTGCTGTAGGACTGGGCTCTGATCAGATCCTGACACTGCTGTAGGACTGGGCTCTGATCAGATCCTGACGGTGCTGTCGGACTGGGCTCTGATCAGATCCTGACGGTGCTGTAGGACTGGGCTCTGATCAGATGCTGACACTGCTGTAAGACTGGGCTCTGATCAGACCCTGACACTGATGTAGGACTGGGCTCTAATCAGATCCTGACACTCCTGTAGGACTGGGCTCTGATCAGATGCTGACACTGCTGTAGGACTGGGCTCTGATCAGATCCTGACACTGCTGGAGGACTGGGCTCTGATCAGATCCTGACGGTGCTGTAGGACTGGACTCTGATCAGATCCTGACACTGCTGTAGGACTGGGCTCTGATCAGATGCTGACTCTGCTGTAGGACTGGGCTCTGATCAGATGCTGACACTGCTGTAGGACTGGGCTCTGATCAGATCCTGACACTCCTGTAGGACTGGGCTCTGATCAGATCCTGACACTGCTGTAGGACTGGGCTCTGATCAGATCCTGACACTGCTGTAGGACTGGGCTCTGATCAGATCCTGACACTGCTGGAGGACTGGGCTCTGATCAGATCCTGACGGTGCTGTAGGACTGGACTCTGATCAGATCCTGACACTGCTGTAGGACTGGGCTCTGATCAGATGCTGACACTGCTGTAGGACTGGGCTCTGATCAGACCCTGACACTGATGTAGGACTGGGCTCTGATCAGATCCTGACACTGCTGTAGGACTGGGCTCTGATCAGATGCTGACACTGCTGTAGGACTGGGCTCTGATCTGATCCTGACAATGCTGTAGGACTGGGCTCTGATCAGACCCTGACACTGCTGTAGGACTGGGCTCTGATCAGACCCTGACACTGATGTAGGACTGGGCTCTGATCAGATCCTGACACTGATGTCGGACTGGGCTCTGATCAGACCCTGACACTGCTGTAGGACTGGGCTCTGATCAGATGCTAACACTGCTGTAGGACTGGGCTCTGATCAGATCCTGACACTGCTGTAGGACTGAGCTCTGATCAGATCCTGACACTGCTGCAGGACTGGGCTCTGATCAGATCCTGACACTGCTGTAGAACTGGGCTCTGATCAGATCCTGACGGTGCTGTAGGACTGGGCTCTGATCAGATCCTGACACTGCTGTAGGACTGGGCTCTGATCAGATCCTGACACTGATGTAGGACTGGGCTCTGATCAGATCCTGACACTGCTGTAGGACTGGGCTCTGATCAGACCCTGACACTGCTGGAGGACTGGGCTCTGATCAGATCCTGAGGGTGCTGTAGGACTGGGCTCTGATCAGATCCTGCCACTGCTGTAGGACTGGGCTCTGATCAGACCCTGACACTGATGTAGGACTGGGCTCTGATCAGATGCTGACACTGCTGTAGGACTGGGCTCTGATCTGATCCTGACACTGCTGTAGGACTGGGCTCTGATCAGACCCTGACACTGCTGTCGGACTGGGCTCTGATCAGGCCCTGACACTGATGTAGGACTGGGCTCTGATCAGATCCTGACACTGATGTCGGACTGGGCTCTGATCAGATGCCAACACTGCTGTAGGACTGGGCTCTGATCAGATCCTGACACTGCTGTAGGACTGGGCTCTGATCAGATGCTGACACTGCTGTAGGACTGGCTCTGATCTGATCCTGACACTGCTGTAGGACTGGGCTCTGATCTGATCCTGACACTGCTGTAGGACTGGGCTCTGATCAGATGCTGACACTGCTGTAGGACTGGGCTCTGATCAGATGCTGACACTGCTGTAGGACTGGGCTCTGATCAGACTCTGACACTGCTGTAGGACTGGGCTCTGATCAGATGCTAACACTGCTGTAGGACTGGGCTCTGATCAGATCCTGACACTGCTGTAGGACTGGCCTCTGATCAGATGCTGACACTGCTGTAGGACTGGGCTCTGATCAGACCCTGACACTGCTGTAGGACTGGGCTCTGATCAGACCCTGACACTGCTGTAGGACTGGGCTCTGATCAGACCCTGACACTGCTGTAGGACTGGGCTCTGATCAGATCCTGACGGTGCTGTAGGACTGGGCTCTGATCAGACCATGACACTGCTGTAGGACTGGGCTCTGATCCGATGCTGACACTGATGTAGGACTGGGCTCTGATCAGATGCTGACACTGCTGTAGGACTGGGCTCTGATCAGATCCTGACACTGATGTAGGACTGGGCTCTGATCAGATCCTGACACTGATGTAGGACTGGGCTCTGATCAGATCCTGACGGTGCTGCAGGACTGGGCTCTGATCAGATCCTGACACTGATGTAGGACTGGGCTCTGATCAGATCCTGACACTGACGTAGGACTGGGCTCTGATCAGATCCTGACACTGATGTAGGACTGGGCTCTGATCAGATCCTGACGGTGCTGCAGGACTGGGCTCTGATCAGATCCTGACACTGATGTAGGACTGGGCTCTGATCAGATCCTGACACTGATGTAGGACTGGGCTCTGATCAGATCCTGACACTGACGTAGGACTGGGCTCTGATCAGATCCTGACACTGATGTAGGACTGGGCTCTGATCAGATCCTGACGGTGCTGCAGGACTGGGCTCTGATCAGATCCTGACACTGATGTAGGACTGGGCTCTGATCAGATCCAGACACTCCTGTTGGACTGGGCTCTGATCAGATCCTGACACTGCTGTAGGACTGGGCTCTGATCAGATCCTGACACTGATGTAGGACTGGGCTCTGATCAGATCCTGACACTGCTGTAGGACAAGGCTCTGATCAGATCCTGACACTGATGTAGGACTGGGCTCTGATCAGATCCTGACACTGATGTAGGACTGGGCTCTGATCAGATCCTGACACTGCTGTAGGACAAGGCTCTGATCAGATCCTGACACTGATGTAGGACTGGGCTCTGATCAGATCCTGACACTGATGTAGGACTGGGCTCTGATCAGATCCTGACACTCCTGTTGGACTGGGCTCTGATCAGATCCTGACACTGCTGTCGGACTGGGCTCTGATCAGATCCTGACACTGATGTAGGACTGGGCTCTGATCAGATCCTCACACTGATGTAGGACTGGGCTCTGATCAGATCCTGACACTGATGTAGGACTGGGCTCTGATCAGATCCTGACACTGCTGTCGGACTGGGCTCTGATCAGATCCTGACACTGCTGTAGGACTGGGCTCTGATCAGATCCTGACACTGATGTAGGACTGGGCTCTGATCAGATCCTGACACTGATGTAGGACTGGGCTCTGATCAGATCCTGACACTGATGTAGGACTGGGCTCTGATCAGATCCTGACACTGATGTAGGACTGGGCTCTGATCAGATCCTGACACTGATGTAGGACTGGGCTCTGATCAGATCCTGACACTGATGTTGGACTGGGCTCTGATCAGATCCTGACACTGATGTAGGACTGGGCTCTGATCAGATCCTGACACTGATGCAGGACTGGGCTCTGATCAGATCCTGACACTGCTGTCGGACTGGGCTCTGATCAGATCCTGACACTGCTGTAGGTCTGGGCTCTGATCAGATCCTGACACTGCTGTAGGACTGGGCTCTGATCAGATCCTGACACTGCTGTAGGACTGGGCTCTGATCAGATCCTGACACTGATGTAGGACTGGGCTCTGATCAGATCCTGACACTGATGTAGGACTGGGCTCTGATCAGATCCTGACACTGATGTAGGACTGGGCTCTGATCAGATCCTGACACTGATGTAGGACTGGGCTCTGATCAGATCCTGACACTGATGTAGGACTGGGCTCTGATCAGATCCTGACACTGATGTAGGACTGGGCTCTGATCAGATCCTGACACTGATGTAGGACTGGGCTCTGATCAGATCCTGACACTGATGTAGGACTGGGCTCTGATCAGATCCTGACACTGATGTTGGACTGGGCTCTGATCAGATCCTGACACTGATGTAGGACTGGGCTCTGATCAGATCCTGACACTGATGCAGGACTGGGCTCTGATCAGATCCTGACACTGCTGTCGGACTGGGCTCTGATCAGATCCTGACACTGCTGTAGGACTGGGCTCTGATCAGATCCTGACACTGATGTAGGACAGGGCTCTGATCAGATCCTGACACTGATGTCGGACTGGGCTCTGATCAGATCCTGACACTGATGTAGGACTGGGCTCAGATCAGACCCTGACACTGCTGTGGGACTGGGCTCTGATCAGATCCTGACACTGCTGTAGGACTGGGCTCTGATCAGATCCTGACACTGATGTAGGACTGGGCTCTGATCAGATCCTGACACTGATGCAGGACTGGGCTCTGATCAGATCCTGACACTGATGTTGGACTGGGCTCTGATCAGATCCTGACACTGATGTTGGACTGGGCTCTGATCAGATCCTGACACTGATGTTGGACTGGGCTCTGATCAGATCCTGACACTCCTGTAGGACTGGGCTCTGATCAGATCCTGACACTGATGTAGGACTGGGCTCTGATCAGATCCTGACACTGCTGTAGGACTGGGCTCTGATCAATTCCTGACACTGATGTAGGACTGGGCTCTGATCAGATCCTGACACTGATGTAGGACTGGGCTCTGATCAGATCCTGACACTGATGTAGGACTGGGCTCTGATCAGATCCTGACACTGATGTAGGACTGGGCTCTGATCAGATCCTGACACAGCTGTAGGACTGGGCTCTGATCAGATCCTGACACTGATGTTGGACTGGGCTCTGATCTGATCCTGACACTCCTGTAGGACTGGGCTCTGATCAGATCCTGACACTGCTGTCGGACTGGGCTCTGATCAGATCCTGACACTGATGTTGGACTGGGCTCTGATCAGATCCTGACACTGATGTAGGACTGGGCTCTGATCAGATCCTGACACAGCTGTAGGACTGGGCTCTGATCAGATCCTGACACTGCTGTCGGACTGGGCTCTGATCAGATCCTGACACTGATGTTGGACTGGGCTCTGATCTGATCCTGACACAGCTGTAGGACTGGGCTCTGATCAGATCCTGACACTGCTGTCGGACTGGGCTCTGATCAGATCCTGACACTGATGTAGGACTGGGCTCTGATCAGATCCTGACACAGCTGTAGGACTGGGCTCTGATCAGATCCTGACACTGCTGTCGGAATGGGCTCTGATCAGATCCTGACACTGATGTTGGACTGGGCTCTGATCTGATCCTGACACTCCTGTAGGACTGGGCTCTGATCAGATCCTGACACTGCTGTCGGACTGGGCTCTGATCAGATCCTGACACTGATGCAGGACTGGGCTCTGATCAGATCCTGACACTGCTGTAGGACTGGGCTCTGATCAGATCCTGACACTGATGTAGGACTGGGCTCCGATCAGATCCTGACACTGATGTAGTACTGGGCTCTGATCAGATCCTGACACTCCTGTTGGACTGGGCTCTGATCAGATCCTGACACTGATGTAGGACTGGGCTCTGATCAGATCCTGACACTGATGTAGGACTGGGCTCTGATCAGATCCTGACACTGATGTAGGACTGGGCTCTGATCAGATCCTGACACTGATGTAGGACTGGGCTCTGATCAGATCCTGACACTGATGTTGGACTGTGCTCTGATCAGATCCTGACACTGATGTTGGACTGGGCTCTGATCAGATCCTGACACTGATGTAGGACTGGGCTCTGATCAGATCCTGACACTGATGCAGGACTGGGCTCTGATCAGATCCTGACACTGATGTTGGACTGGGCTCTGATCAGATCCTGACACTGATGTTGGACTGGGCTCTGATCAGATCCTGACACTGATGTTGGACTGGGCTCTGATCAGATCCTGACACTGCTGTCGGACTGGGATCTGATCAGATCCTGACACTGCTGTCGGACTGGGATCTGATCAGATCCTGACACTGCTGTCGGACTGGGATCTGATCAGATCCTGACACTGATGCAGGACTGGGCTCTGATCAGATCCTGACACTGATGCAGGACTGGGCTCTGATCAGATCCTGACACTGCTGTAGGACTGGGCTCTGATCAGATCCTGACACTGCTGTCGGACTGGGATCTGATCAGATCCTGACACTGATGCAGGACTGGGCTCTGATCAGATCCTGACACTGATGTTGGACTGGGCTCTGATCAGATCCTGACACTGATGTTGGACTGGGCTCTGATCAGATCCTGACACTGCTGTCGGACTGGGATCTGATCAGATCCTGACACTGCTGTCGGACTGGGATCTGATCAGATCCTGACACTGCTGTCGGACTGGGATCTGATCAGATCCTGACACTGATGCAGGACTGGGCTCTGATCAGATCCTGACACTGATGCAGGACTGGGCTCTGATCAGATCCTGACACTGCTGTAGGACTGGGCTCTGATCAGATCCTGACACTGCTGTCGGACTGGGATCTGATCAGATCCTGACACTGATGCAGGACTGGGCTCTGATCAGATCCTGACACTGCTGTAGGACTGGGCTCTGATCAGATCCTGACACTGATGTAGGACTGGGCTCTGATCAGATCCTGACACTGATGTAGGACTGGGCTCAGATCAGACCCTGACACTGATGTAGGACTGGGCTCTGATCAGATCCTGACACTGCTGTAGGACTGGGCTCTGATCAGATCCTGACACTGATGTAGGACTGGGCTCTGATCAGATCCTGACACTGATGTAGGACTGGGCTCAGATCAGACCCTGACACTGCTGTGGGACTGGGCTCAGATCAGACCCTGACACTGCTGTGGGACTGGGCTCAGATCAGATCCCGATGTTGCTGTCGGACTGGGCTCAGATCAGACCCTGACACTTCTGTCGGACTGGGCTCTGATCAGATGCTGACACTGATGTAGGACTGGGCTCTGATCAGATGCTGACACTGATGTAGGACTGGGCTCTGATCAGATCCTGACACTGCTGTAGGACTGGGCTCTGATCAGATCCTGACACTGATGTAGGACAGGGCTCTGATCAGATCCTGACACTGATGTAGGACTGGGCTCTGATCAGATCCAGACACTCCTGTTGGACTGGGCTCTGATCAGATCCTGACACTGCTGTAGGACTGGGCTCAGATCAGACCCTGGACACTGATGTAGGACTGGGCTCTGATCAGATCCTGACACTGATGTAGGACTGGGCTCTGATCAGATCCTGACACTGCTGTCGGACTGGGCTCTGATCAGATCCTGACACTGCTGTCGGACTGGGCTCGTATCTGATGCTGACACTGATGTAGGACTGGGCTCTGATCAGATGCTGACACTGCTGTCGGACTGGGCTCTGATCAGATCCTGACACTGCTGTCGGACTGGGCTCTGATCAGATGCTGACACTGATGTAGGACTGGGCTCTGATCAGATGCTGACACTGATGTAGGACTGGGCTCTGATCAGATGCTGACACTGATGTAGGACTGGGCTCTGATCAGATCCTGACACTGCTGTAGGACTGGGCTCTGATCAGATCCTGACACTGATGTAGGACAGGGCTCTGATCAGATCCTGACACTGATGTAGGACTGGGCTCTGATCAGATCCAGACACTCCTGTTGGACTGGGCTCTGATCAGATCCTGACACTGCTGAAGGACTGGGCTCTGATCAGATCCTGACACTGATGTAGGACTGGGCTCTGATCAGATCCTGACACTGATGTAGGACTGGGCTCTGATCAGATCCTGACACTCCTGTTGGACTGGGCTCTGATCAGATCCTGACACTGCTGTCGGACTGGGCTCTGATCAGATCCTGACACTGATGTAGGACTGGGCTCTGATCAGATCCTGACACTGATGTAGGACTGGGCTCTGATCAGATCCTGACACTGCTGTAGGACTGGGCTCTGATCAGATCCTGACACTGCTGTAGGACTGGGCTCTGATCAGATCCTGACACTGATGTAGGACTGGGCTCTGATCAGATCCTGACACTGATGTAGGACTGGGCTCAGATCAGATCCTGACACTGATGTTGGACTGTGCTCTGATCAGATCCTGACACTGATGTTGGACTGGGCTCTGATCAGATCCTGACACTGATGTAGGACTGGGCTCTGATCAGATCCTGAGACTGATGCAGGACTGGGCTCTGATCTGATCCTGACACTCCTGTAGGACTGGGCTCTGATCAGATCCTGACACTGATGTTGGACTGGGCTCTGATCTGATCCTGACACTCCTGTAGGACTGGGCTCTGATCAGATCCTGACACTGATGTAGGACTGGGCTCTGATCAATTCCTGACACTGATGTAGGACTGGGCTCTGATCAGATCCTGACACTGATGTAGGACTGGGCTCTGATCAATTCCTGACACTGATGTAGGACTGGGCTCTGATCAGATCCTGACACTGATGTAGGACTGGGCTCTGATCAGATCCTGACACTGCTGTAGGACTGGGCTCTGATCAGATCCTGACACTGATGTAGGACTGGGCTCTGATCAGATCCTGACACTGCTGTAGGACTGGGCTCTGATCAGATCCTGACACTGCTGTAGGACTGGGCTCTGATCAATTCCTGACACTGATGTAGGACTGGGCTCTGATCAGATCCTGACACTGATGTAGGACTGGGCTCTGATCAATTCCTGACACTGATGTAGGACTGGGCTCTGATCAGATCCTGACACTGATGTAGGACTGGGCTCTGATCAGATCCTGACACTGCTGTAGGACTGGGCTCTGATCAGATCCTGACACTGATGTTGGACTGGGCTCTGATCAGATCCTGACACTGATGTAGGACTGGGCTCTGATCAGATCCTGACACTGATGTTGGACTGGGCTCTGATCAGATCCTGACACTGCTGTAGGACTGGGCTCTGATCAGATCCTGACACTGATGTTGGACTGGGCTCTGATCAGATCCTGACACTGATGTTGAACTGGGCTCTGATCAGATCCTGACACTGATGTAGGACTGGGCTCTGATCAGATCCTGACACTGCTGTAGGACTGGGCTCTGATCAGATCCTGACACTGATGTTGGACTGGGCTCTGATCAGATCCTGACACTGATGTAGGACTGGGCTCTGATCAATTCCTGACACTGATGTAGGACTGGGCTCTGATCAGATCCTGACACTGATGTAGGACTGGGCTCTGATCAGATCCTGACACTGATGTAGGACTGGGCTCTGATCAATTCCTGACACTGATGTAGGACTGGGCTCTGATCAGATCCTGACACTGATGTAGGACTGGGCTCTGATCTGATCCTGACACTGATGTAGGACTGGGCTCTGATCAATTCCTGACACTGATGTAGGACTGGGCTCTGATCAGATCCTGACACTGATGTAGGACTGGGCTCTGATCAGATCCTGACACTGATGTAGGACTGGGCTCTGATCAGATCCTGACACTGCTGTCGGACTGGGCTCTGATCAGATCCTGACACTGCTGTAGGACTGGGCTCTGATCAGATCCTGACACTGATGTAGGACTGGGCTCTGATCAGATCCTGACACTGATGTAGGACTGGGCTCTGATCAGATCCTGACACTGATGTAGGACTGGGCTCTGATCAGATCCTGACACTGATGTTGGACTGGGCTCTGATCTGATCCTGACACTGATGTAGGACTGGGCTCTGATCAGATCCTGACACTGATGCAGGACTGGGCTCTGATCAGATCCTGACACTGCTGTCGGACTGGGCTCTGATCAGATCCTGACACTGATGCAGGACTGGGCTCTGATCAGATCCTGACACTGATGTAGGACTGGGCTCTGATCAGATCCTGACACTGATGTAGGACTGGGCTCTGATCAGATCCTGACACTGATGTAGGACTGGGCTCTGATCAGATCCTGACACTCCTGTTGGACTGGGCTCTGATCAGACCCTGACACTGCTGTAGGACTGGGCTCTGATCAGATCCTGACACTGATGTAGGACTGGGCTCTGATCAATTCCTGACACTGATGTAGGACTGGGCTCTGATCAGATCCTGACACTGATGTAGGACTGGGCTCTGATCAGATCTTGACACTGATGTAGGACTGGGCTCTGATCAGATCCTGACACTGCTGTAGGACTGGGCTCTGATCAGATCCTGACACTGATGTAGGACTGGGCTCTGATCAGATCCTGACACTGATGTAGGACTGGGCTCTGATCAGATCCTGACACTGATGTTGGACTGTGCTCTGATCAGATCCTAACACTGATGTTGGACTGGGCTCTGATCAGATCCTGACACTGATGTTGGACTGGGCTCTGATCAGATCCTGACACTCCTGTAGGACTGGGCTCTGATCAGATCCTGACACTGATGTAGGACTGGGCTCTGATCAGATCCTGACACTGATGTTGGACTGGGCTCTGATCAGATCCTGACACTCCTGTAGGACTGGGCTCTGATCAGATCCTGACACTGATGTAGGACTGGGCTCTGATCAGATCCTGACACTGATGTAGGACTGGGCTCTGATCAGATCCTGACACTGATGTTGGACTGTGCTCTGATCAGATCCTGACACTGATGTTGGACTGGGCTCTGATCAGATCCTGACACTGATGTAGGACTGGGCTCTGATTAGATCCTGACACTGATGTAGAACTGGGCTCTGATCAGATCCTGACACTCCTGTAGGACTGGGCTCTGATCAATTCCTGACACTGATGTTGGACTGGGCTCTGATCAGATCCTGACACTCCTGTAGGACTGGGCTCTGATCAGATCCTGACACTGATGTAGGACTGGGCTCTGATCAGATCCTGACACTGATGTAGGACTGGGCTCTGATTAGATCCTGACACTGATGTAGAACTGGGCTCTGATCAGATCCTGACACTCCTGTAGGACTGGGCTCTGATCAATTCCTGACACTGATGTAGGACTGGGCTCTGATCAGATCCTGACACTGATGTAGGACTGGGCTCTGATTAGATCCTGACAATGATGTAGGACTGGGCTCTGATCAGATCCTGACACTGCTGTAGGACAGGGCTCTGATCAGATCCTGACACTGATGCAGGACTGGGGTCTGATCAGATCATGACACTGCTGTAGGACTGGGCTCTGATCAGATCCTGACACTGATGTAGGACAGGGCTCTGATCAGATCCTGACACTGATGTAGGACTGGGCTCTGATCAGATCCTGACACTGATGTAGGACTGGGCTCAGATCAGACCCTGACACTGCTGTGGGACTGGGCTCAGATCAGACCCTGACACTGCTGTGGGACTGGGCTCAGATCAGATCCCGATGTTGCTGTCGGACTGGGCTCAGATCAGACCCTGACACTTCTGTAGGACTGGGCTCAGATCAGACCCTGACACTGATGTAGGACTGGGCTCTGATCAGATCCTGACACTACTGTAGGACTGGGCTCTGATCAGATCCTGACACTGATGTAGGACTGGGCTCAGATCAGACCCTGACACTGCTGTAGGACTGGGCTCAGATCAGACCCTGGACACTGATGTAGGACTGGGCTCAGATCAGACCCTGACACTGCTGTGGGACTGGGCTCAGATCAGACCCTGACACTGCTGTGGGACTGGGCTCTGATCAGATCCTGACACTGATGTAGGACTGGGCTCAGATCAGACCCTGACACTGCTGTAGGACTGGGCTCAGATCAGACCCTGGACACTGATGTAGGACTGGGCTCAGATCAGACCCTGGACACTGCTGTCGGACTGGGCTCTGATCAGATCCTGACACTGCTGTCGGACTGGGCTCTGATCAGATCCTGACACTGCTGTCGGACTGGGCTCTGGTCTGATCCTGACACTGATGTAGGACTGGGCTCTGATCAGATCCTGACACTGATGTAGGACTGGGCTCTGATCAGATCCTGACACTGCTGTCGGACTGGGCTCTGATCAGATCCTGACACTGCTGTCGGACTGGGCTCTGATCAGATCCTGACACTGCTGTCGGACTGGGCTCGTATCTGATGCTGACACTGATGTAGGACTGGGCTCTGATCAGATCCTGACACTGCTGTCGGACTGGGCTCGTATCTGATGCTGACACTGATGTAGGACTGGGCTCTGATCAGTTCCTGACACTCCTGTAGGACTGGGCTCTGATCAGATCCTGACACTGCTGTCGGACTGGGCTCTGATCAGATCCTGACACTGCTGTCGGACTGGGCTCTGATCAGATGCTGACACTGATGTAGGACTGGGCTCTGATCAGATGCTGACACTGATGTAAAACTGGGCTCTGATCAGATCCTGACACTGCTGTAGGACTGGGCTCTGATCAGACCCTGACACTGCTGTAGGACTGGGCTCTGATCAGACCCTGACACTGCTGTAGGACTGGGCTCTGATCAGATCCTGACGGTGCTGTTGGACTGGGCTCTGATCAGACCCTGACACTGCTGTAGGACTGGGCTCTGATCCGATGCTGACACTGATGTAGGACTGGGCTCTGATCAGATCCTGACGGTGCTGTAGGACTGGGCTCTGATCAGATGCTGACACTGCTGTAGGACTGGGCTCTGATCAGACCCTGACACTGCTGTAGGACTGGGCTCTGATCAGATGCTGACACTGCTGTAGGACTGGGCTCTGATCAGATGCTGACACTGCTGTCGGACTGGGCTCTGATCAGATGCTGACACTGCTGTAGGACTGGGCTCTGATCAGATGCTGACACTGCTGTAGGACTGGGCTCTGATCAGATCCTGACACTGATGTAGGACTGGGCTCTGATCTGATCCTGACACTCCTGTAGGACTGGGCTCTGATCAGATCCTGACACTGCTGTCGGACTGGGCTCTGATCAGATCCTGACACTGATGCAGGACTGGGCTCTGATCAGATCCTGACACTGCTGTAGGACTGGGCTCTGATCAGATCCTGACACTGATGTAGGACAGGGCTCTGATCAGATCCTGACACTGATGTAGGACTGGGCTCTGATCAGATCCTGACACTGATGTAGGACTGGGCTCAGATCAGACCCTGACACTGCTGTGGGACTGGGCTCAGATCAGATCCCGATGTTGCTGTCGGACTGGGCTCAGATCAGACCCTGACACTTCTGTAGGACTGGGCTCAGATCAGACCCTGGACACTGATGTAGGACTGGGCTCTGATCAGATCCTGACACTGATGTAGGACTGGGCTCAGATCAGACCCTGGACACTGATGTAGGACTGGGCTCTGATCAGATCCTGACACTGATGTAGGACTGGGCTCTGATCAGATCCTGACACTGATGTAGGACTGGGCTCTGATCAGATCCAGACACTGCTGTCGGACTGGGCTCGTATCTGATGCTGACACTGATGTAGGACTGGGCTCTGATCAGATGCTGACACTGCTGTCGGACTGGGCTCTGATCAGATCCTGACACTGCTGTCGGACTGGGCTCTGATCAGATGCTGACACTGATGTAGGACTGGGCTCTGATCAGATGCTGACACTGATGTAGGACTGGGCTCTGATCAGATGCTGACACTGATGTAAAACTGGGCTCTGATCAGATCCTGACACTGCTGTAGGACTGGGCTCTGATCAGACCCTGACACTGCTGTAGGACTGGGCTCTGATCAGACCCTGACACTGCTGTAGGACTGGGCTCTGATCAGATCCTGACGGTGCTGTTGGACTGGGCTCTGATCAGACCCTGACACTGCTGTAGGACTGGGCTCTGATCCGATGCTGACACTGATGTAGGACTGGGCTCTGATCAGATCCTGACGGTGCTGTAGGACTGGGCTCTGATCAGATGCTGACACTGCTGTAGGACTGGGCTCTGATCAGACCCTGACACTGCTGTAGGACTGGGCTCTGATCAGATGCTGACACTGCTGTAGGACTGGGCTCTGATCAGATGCTGACACTGCTGTCGGACTGGGCTCTGATCAGATGCTGACACTGCTGTAGGACTGGGCTCTGATCAGATCCTGACACTGATGTAGGACTGGGCTCTGATCAGATGCTGACACTGCTGTAGGACTGGGCTCTGATCAGATCCTGACACTGATGTAGGACTGGGCTCTGATCAGATCCTGACGGTGCTGTAGGACTGGGCTCTGATCAGACACTGACACTGATGTAGGACTGGGCTCTGATCAGACCCTGACACTGATGTAGGACTGGGCTCTGATCCGATGCTGACACTGATGTAGGACTGGGCTCTGATCCGATCCTGACACTGCTGTAGGACTGGGCTCTGATCAGACCCTGACACTGCTGTAGGACTGGGCTCTGATCAGACCCTGACACTGCTGTAGGACTGGGCTCTGATCAACTCCTGACGGTGCTGTAGGACTGGGCTCTGATCAGACCCTGACACTGCTGTAGGACTGGGCTCTGATCCGATGCTGACACTGATGTAGGACTGGGCTCTGATCAGATGCTGACACTGCTGTAGGACTGGGCTCTGATCAGACCCTGACACTGCTGTAGGACTGGGCTCTGATCAGATGCTGACACTGCTGTAGGACTGGGCTCTGATCAGATGCTGACACTGCTGTAGGACTGGGCTCTGATCAGATGCTGACACTGCTGTAGGACTGGGCTCTGATCAGATCCTGACACTGATGTAGGACTGGGCTCTGATCAGATGCTGACACTGCTGTAGGCCTGGGCTCTGATCAGATCCTGACACTGCTGTAGGACTGGGCTCTGATCAGACCCTGACACTGATGTAGGACTGGGCTCTGATCAGACCCTGACACTGATGTAGGACTGGGCTCTGATCCGATGCTGACACTGATGTAGGACTGGGCTCTGATCCGATCCTGACACTGATTTAGGACTGGGCTCTGATCAGATGCTGACACTGATTGAGGACTGGGCTCTGATCAGATCCTGACACTGATGTAGGACTGGGCTCTGATCAGATCCTGACACTGATGTAGGACTGGGCTCTGATCAGATGCTGACACTGATTGAGGACTGGGCTCTGATCAGATCCTGACACTGATGTAGGACTGGGCTCTGATCAGATCCTGACACTCCTGTTGGACTGGGCTCTGATCAGATCCTGACACTGCTGTAGGACTGGGCTCTGATCAGATCCTGACACTGCTGTAGGACTGGGCTCTGATCAGATCCTGACACTGATGTAGGACTGGGCTCTGATCAGATCCTGACACTGCTGTAGGACTGGGCTCTGATCAGATCCTGACACTGATGTAGGACTGGGCTCTGATCAGATCCTGACACTGATGTAGGACTGGGCTCTGATCAGATCCTGACACTGATGTAGGACTGGGCTCTGATCAGATCCTGACACTGATGTAGGACTGGGCTCTGATCAGATCCTGACACTGATGTAGGACTGGGCTCTGATCAGATCCTGACACTGATGTAGGACTGGGCTCTGATCAGATCCTGACACTGATGTTGGACTGGGCTCTGATCAGATCCTGACACTGATGTAGGACTGGGCTCTGATCAGATCCTGACACTGATGTAGGACTGTGCTCTGATCAGATCCTGACACTGATGTAGGACTGGGCTCTGATCAGATCCTGACACTGATGTAGGACTGGGCTCTGATCAGATCCTGACACTGATGTAGGACTGGGCTCTGATCAGATCCTGACACTGATGTAGGACTGGGCTCTGGTCAGATCCTGACACTGCTGTTGGACTGGGCTCTGATCAGATCCTGACACTCCTGTTGGACTGGGCTCTGATCAGATCCTGACACTCCTGTTGGACTGGGCTCTGATCAGATCCTGACACTCCTGTTGGACTGGGCTCTGATCAGATGCTGACACTGCTGTAGGACTGGGCTCTGATCAGATCCTGACACTGATGTAGGACTGTGCTCTGATCAGATCCTGACACTGATGTAGGACTGGGCTCTGATCAGATCCTGACACTCCTGTTGGACTGGGCTCTGATCAGATCCTGACACTGCTGTCGGACTGGGCTCTGGTCAGATCCTGACACTGATGTAGGACTGTGCTCTGATCAGATCCTGACACTGATGTAGGACTGGGCTCTGATCAGATCCTGACACTGATGTAGGACTGGGCTCTGATCAGATCCTGACACTGATGTAGGACTGGGCTCTGATCAGATCCTGACACTGATGTAGGACTGGGCTCTGATCAGATCCTGATACTGATGTAGGACTGTGCTCTGATCAGATCCTGACACTGCTGTTGGACTGGGCTCTGGTCAGATCCTGACACTGCTGTTGGACTGGGCTCTGATCAGATCCTGACACTGATGTAGGACTGGGCTCTGATCAGATCCTGACACTGATGTAGGACTGGGCTCTGGTCAGATCCTGACACTGCTGTTGGACTGGGCTCTGATCAGATCCTGACACTCCTGTTGGACTGGGCTCTGATCAGATCCTGACACTCCTGTTGGACTGGGCTCTGATCAGATGCTGACACTGCTGTAGGACTGGGCTCTGATCAGATCCTGACACTGATGTAGGACTGGGCTCTGATCAGATCCTGACACTGCTGTCGGACTGGGCTCTGATCAGATCCTGACACTGATGTAGGACTGGGCTCTGATCAGATCCTGACACTGATGTAGGACTGGGCTCTGATCTGATCCTGACACTCCTGTTGGACTGGGCTCTGATCAGATCCTGACACAGCTGTAGGACTGGGCTCTGATCAGATCCTGACACTGCTGTCGGACTGGGCTCTGATCAGATCCTGACACTGATGTTGGACTGGGCTCTGATCTGATCCTGACACTCCTGTAGGACTGGGCTCTGATCAGATCCTGACACTGCTGTCGGACTGGGCTCTGATCAGATCCTGACACTGATGCAGGACTGGGCTCTGATCAGATCCTGACACTGCTGTAGGACTGGGCTCTGATCAGATCCTGACACTGATGTAGGACAGGGCTCTGATCAGATCCTGACACTGATGTAGGACTGGGCTCTGATCAGATCCTGACACTGATGTAGGACTGGGCTCAGATCAGACCCTGACACTGCTGTGGGACTGGGCTCAGATCAGACCCTGACACTGCTGTGGGACTGGGCTCAGATCAGATCCTGACACTGATGTAGGACTGGGCTCTGATCAGATCCTGACACTGATGTAGGACTGGGCTCAGATCAGACCCTGACACAGATGTAGCACTGGGCTCAGATCAGACCCTGACACTCCTGTTGGACTGGGCTCTGATCAGATCCTGACACTGCTGTCGGACTGGGCTCTGATCAGATCCTGACACTGATGTAGGACTGGGCTCTGATCAGATCCTGACACTGATGTAGGACTGGGCTCTGATCTGATCCTGACACTCCTGTTGGACTGGGCTCTGATCAGATCCTGACACTGCTGTAGGACTGGGCTCTGATCAGATCCTGACACAGCTGTAGGACTGGGCTCTGATCAGATCCTGACACTGCTGTCGGACTGGGCTCTGATCAGATCCTGACACTGATGTTGGACTGGGCTCTGATCTGATCCTGACACTCCTGTAGGACTGGGCTCTGATCAGATCCTGACACTGCTGTCGGACTGGGCTCTGATCAGATCCTGACACTGATGCAGGACTGGGCTCTGATCAGATCCTGACACTGCTGTAGGACTGGGCTCTGATCAGATCCTGACACTGATGTAGGACAGGGCTCTGATCAGATCCTGACACTGATGTAGGACTGGGCTCTGATCAGATCCTGACACTGATGTAGGACTGGGCTCAGATCAGACCCTGACACTGCTGTGGGACTGGGCTCAGATCAGACCCTGACACTGCTGTGGGACTGGGCTCAGATCAGATCCCGATGTTGCTGTCGGACTGGGCTCAGATCAGACCCTGACACTGCTGTGGGACTGGGCTCAGATCAGATCCCGATGTTGCTGTCGGTCTGGGCTCAGATCAGACCCTGACACTGCTGTGGGACTGGGCTCAGATCAGACCCTGACACTGCTGTGGGACTGGGCTCAGATCAGATCCCGATGTTGCTGTCGGACTGGGCTCAGATCAGACCCTGACACTGCTGTCGGACTGGGCTCAGATCAGACCCTGGACACTGATGTAGGACTGGGCTCTGATCAGATCCTGACACTGATGTAGGACTGGGCTCTGATCAGATCCTGACACTGATGTAGGACTGGGCTCTGATCAGATCCTGACACTGCTGTAGGACTGGGCTCAGATCAGACCCTGGACACTGATGTAGGACTGGGCTCTGATCAGATCCTGACACTGATGTAGGACTGGGCTCTGATCAGATCCTGACACTGATGTAGGACTGGGCTCTGATCAGATCCTGACACTGCTGTCGGACTGGGCTCTGATCAGATCCTGACACTGCTGTCGGACTGGGCTCGTATCTGATGCTGACACTGATGTAGGACTGGGCTCTGATCAGATGCTGACACTGCTGTCGGACTGGGCTCTGATCAGATCCTGACACTGCTGTCGGACTGGGCTCTGATCAGATGCTGACACTGATGTAGGACTGGGTTCTGATCAGATGCTGACACTGATGTAGGACTGGGCTCTGATCAGATGCTGACACTGATGTAAAACTGGGCTCTGATCAGATCCTGACACTGATGTAGGACTGGGCTCTGATCAGACCCTGACACTGCTGTAGGACTGGGCTCTGATCAGACCCTGACACTGCTGTAGGACTGGGCTCTGATCAGATCCTGACGGTGCTGTTGGACTGGGCTCTGATCAGACCCTGACACTGATGTAGGACTGGGCTCTGATCAGATCCTGACACTGATGTAGGACTGGGCTCAGATCAGACCCTGACACTGATGTAGGACTGGGCTCTGATCAGATCCTGACACTGATGTAGGACTGGGCTCTGATCAGATCCTGACACTGCTGTCGGACTGGGCTCTGATCAGATCCTGACACTGCTGTCGGACTGGGCTCTGATCAGATCCTGACACTGCTGTCGGACTGGGCTCGTATCTGATGCTGACACTGATGTAGGACTGGGCTCTGATCAGATGCTGACACTGCTGTCGGACTGGGCTCTGATCAGATCCTGACACTGCTGTCGGACTGGGCTCTGATCAGATGCTGACACTGATGTAGGACTGGGCTCTGATCAGATGCTGACACTGATGTAGGACTGGGCTCTGATCAGATGCTGACACTGATGTAAAACTGGGCTCTGATCAGATGCTGACACTGCTGTAGGACTGGGCTCTGATCAGATCCTGACACTGATGTAGGACTGGGCTCTGATCAGATCCTGATGGTGCTGTAGGACTGGGCTCTGATCAGACCCTGACACTGATGTAGGACTGGGCTCTGATCAGACCCTGACACTGATGTAGGACTGGGCTCTGATCCGATGCTGACACTGATGTAGGACTGGGCTCTGATCCGATCCTGACACTGCTGTAGGACTGGGCTCTGATCAGACCCTGACACTGCTGTAGGACTGGGCTCTGATCAGACCCTGACACTGCTGTAGGACTGGGCTCTGATCAGACCCTGACACTGCTGTAGGACTGGGCTCTGATCAACTCCTGACGGTGCTGTAGGACTGGGCTCTGATCAGACCCTGACACTGCTGTAGGACTGGGCTCTGATCCGATGCTGACACTGATGTAGGACTGGGCTCTGATCAGATCCTGACGGTGCTGTAGGACTGGGCTCTGATCAGATGCTGACACTGCTGTAGGACTGGGCTCTGATCAGACCCTGACACTGCTGTAGGACTGGGCTCTGATCAGATGCTGACACTGCTGTAGGACTGGGCTCTGATCAGATGCTGACACTGCTGTAGGACTGGGCTCTGATCAGATGCTGACACTGCTGTAGGACTGGGCTCTGATCAGATCCTGACACTGATGTAGGACTGGGCTCTGATCAGATGCTGACACTGCTGTAGGCCTGGGCTCTGATCAGATCCTGACACTGATGTAGGACTGGGCTCTGATCAGATGCTGACACTGCTGTAGGCCTGGGCTCTGATCAGATCCTGACGGTGCTGTAGGACTGGGCTATGATCAGACCCTGACACTGATGTAGGACTGGGCTCTGATCAGACCCTGACACTGATGTAGGACTGGGCTCTGATCCGATGCTGACACTGATGTAGGAATGGGCTCTGATCAGATCCTGACACTGATTTAGGACTGGGCTCTGATCAGATCCTGACACTGCTGTAGGACTGGGCTCTGATCAGATCCTGACACTGCTGTAGGACTGGGCTCTGATCAGATCCTGACACTGATGTAGGACTGGGCTCTGATCAGATCCTCACACTGATGTAGGACTGGGCTCTGATCAGATCCTGACACTGATGTAGGACTGGGCTCTGATCAGATCCTGACACTGATGTTGGACTGGGCTCTGATCAGATCCTGACACTGATGTAGGACAGGGCTCTGATCAGATCCTGACACTGATGTAGGACTGGGCTCTGATCAGATCCTGACAATGATGTAGGACTGGGCTCTGATCAGATCCTGACACTGATGTAGGACTGGGCTCTGATCAGATCCTGACACTGATGTAGGACTGGGCTCTGGTCAGATCCTGACACTGCTGTTGGACTGGGCTCTGATCAGATCCTGACACTCCTGTTGGACTGGGCTCTGATCAGATGCTGACACTGATGTAGGACTGGGCTCTGATCAGATCCTGACACTGATGTAGGACTGGGCTCTGATCAGATCCTGACACTGATGTAGGACTGGGCTCTGATCAGATCCTGACACTGCTGTCGGACTGGGCTCGTATCTGATGCTGACACTGATGTAGGACTGGGCTCTGATCAGATGCTGACACTGCTGTCGGACTGGGCTCTGATCAGATCCTGACACTGCTGTCGGACTGGGCTCTGATCAGATGCTGACACTGATGTAGGACTGGTCTCTGATCAGATGCTGACACTGATGTAGGACTGGGCTCTGATCAGATGCTGACACTGATGTAAAACTGGGCTCTGATCAGATGCTGACACTGCTGTAGGACTGGGCTCTGATCAGATCCTGACACTGATGTAGGACTGGGCTCTGATCAGATCCTGATGGTGCTGTAGGACTGGGCTCTGATCAGACCCTGACACTGATGTAGGACTGGGCTCTGATCAGACCCTGACACTGATGTAGGACTGGGCTCTGATCCGATGCTGACACTGATGTAGGACTGGGCTCTGATCCGATCCTGACACTGCTGTAGGACTGGGCTCTGATCAGACCCTGACACTGCTGTAGGACTGGGCTCTGATCAGACCCTGACACTGCTGTAGGACTGGGCTCTGATCAGACCCTGACACTGCTGTAGGACTGGGCTCTGATCAACTCCTGACGGTGCTGTAGGACTGGGCTCTGATCAGACCCTGACACTGCTGTAGGACTGGGCTCTGATCCGATGCTGACACTGATGTAGGACTGGGCTCTGATCAGATCCTGACGGTGCTGTAGGACTGGGCTCTGATCAGATGCTGACACTGCTGTAGGACTGGGCTCTGATCAGACCCTGACACTGCTGTAGGACTGGGCTCTGATCAGATGCTGACACTGCTGTAGGACTGGGCTCTGATCAGATGCTGACACTGCTGTAGGACTGGGCTCTGATCAGATGCTGACACTGCTGTAGGACTGGGCTCTGATCAGATCCTGACACTGATGTAGGACTGGGCTCTGATCAGATGCTGACACTGCTGTAGGCCTGGGCTCTGATCAGATCCTGACACTGATGTAGGACTGGGCTCTGATCAGATGCTGACACTGCTGTAGGCCTGGGCTCTGATCAGATCCTGACGGTGCTGTAGGACTGGGCTATGATCAGACCCTGACACTGATGTAGGACTGGGCTCTGAACAGACCCTGACACTGATGTAGGACTGGGCTCTGATCCGATGCTGACACTGATGTAGGAATGGGCTCTGATCAGATCCTGACACTGATTTAGGACTGGGCTCTGATCAGATCCTGACACTGCTGTAGGACTGGGCTCTGATCAGATCCTGACACTGCTGTAGGACTGGGCTCTGATCAGATCCTGACACTGATGTAGGACTGGGCTCTGATCAGATCCTGACACTGATGTAGGACTGGGCTCTGATCAGATCCTCACACTGATGTAGGACTGGGCTCTGATCAGATCCTGACACTGATGTAGGACTGGGCTCTGATCAGATCCTGACACTGATGTTGGACTGGGCTCTGATCAGATCCTGACACTGATGTAGGACAGGGCTCTGATCAGATCCTGACACTGATGTAGGACTGGGCTCTGATCAGATCCTGACAATGATGTAGGACTGGGCTCTGATCAGATCCTGACACTGATGTAGGACTGGGCTCTGATCAGATCCTGACACTGATGTAGGACTGGGCTCTGGTCAGATCCTGACACTGCTGTTGGACTGGGCTCTGATCAGATCCTGACACTCCTGTTGGACTGGGCTCTGATCAGATGCTGACACTGATGTAGGACTGGGCTCTGATCAGATCCTGACACTGATGTAGGACTGGGCTCTGATCAGATCCTGACACTGATGTAGGACTGGGCTCTGATCAGATCCTGACACTGATGTAGGACTGGGCTCTGGTCAGATCCTGACACTGATGTAGGACTGGGCTCTGATCAGATCCTGACACTGATGTAGGACTGGGCTCTGATCAGATCCTGACACTCCTGTTGGACTGGGCTCTGATCAGATCCTGACACTGCTGTCGGACTGGGCTCTGATCAGATCCTGACACTGATGTAGGACTGGGCTCTGATCAGATCCTGACACTGCTGTAGGACTGGGCTCTGATCAGATCCTGACACTGATGTAGGACTGGGCTCTGATCAGATCCTGACACTGATGTAGGACTGGGCTCTGATCAGATCCTGACACTGATGTAGGACTGGGCTCTGATCAGATCCTGACACTGATGTAGGACTGGGCTCTGATCAGATCCTGACACTGATGTAGGACTGGGCTCTGATCAGATCCTGACACTGATGTAGGACTGGGCTCTGATCAGATCCTGACACTGATGTAGGACTGGGCTCAGATCAGATCCTGACACTGATGTAGGACTGGGCTCTGATCAGATCCTGACACTGATGTAGGACTGGGCTCAGATCAGACCCTGACACTGCTGTGGGACTGGGCTCTGATCAGATCCTGACACTCCTGAAGGACTGGGCTCTGATCAGATCCTGACACTCCTGTCGGACTGGGCTCTGATCAGTTCCTGACACTGCTGTAGGACTGGGCTCTGATCAGATCCTGACACTGATGTAGGACTGGGCTCTGATCAGATCCTGACACTGCAGTAGGACTGGGCTCTGATCAGATCCTGACACTGCTGTAGGACTGGGCTCTGATCAGTTCCTGACACTCCTGTAGGACTGGGCTCTGATCAGATCCTGACACTGCTGTAGGACTGGGCTCTGATCAGATCCTGACACTGCTGTAGGACTGGGCTCTGATCAGTTCCTGACACTCCTGTAGGACTGGGCTCTGACCAGATCCTGACACTGCTGTAGGACTGGGCTCTGATCAGTTCCTGACACTGATGTAGGACTGGGCTCTGATCAGATCCTGACACTCCTGTAGGACTGGGCTCTGACCAGATCCTGACACTGCTGTAGGACTGGGCTCTGATCAGTTCCTGACACTGATGTAGGACTGGGCTCTGATCAGATCCTGACACTCCTGTAGGACTGGGCTCTGACCAGATCCTGACACTGCTGTAGGACTGGGCTCTGATCAGATCCTGACACTGATGTAGGACTGGGCTCTGATCAGTTCCTGACACTCCTGTAGGACTGGGCTCTGACCAGATCCTGACACTGCTGTAGGACTGGGCTCTGATCAGATCCTGACACTGATGTAGGACTGGGTTCTGATCAGATCCTGACACTGATGTGGGACTGGGCTCTGATCAGATGCTGACGCTGCTGTCGGACTGGGCTCTGATCAGATGGTGACGGTGCTGTAGGACTGGGCTCTGATCAGATCCTGACACTGATGTAGGACTGGGCTCTGATCAGTTCCTGACACTCCTGTAGGACTGGGCTCTGATCAGATCCTGACACTGATGTAGGACTGGGTTCTGATCAGATCCTGACACTGATGTGGGACTGGGCTCTGATCAGATGCTGACGCTGCTGTCGGACTGGGCTCTGATCAGATGCTGACGGTGCTGTAGGACTGGGCTCTGATCAGATCCTGACACTGCTGTAGGACTGGGCTCTGATCAGATCCTGACACTGCTGTAGGACTGGGCTCTGATCAGATCCTGACACTGCTGTAGGACTGGGCTCGGATCAGATCCTGACACTGCTGTAGGACTGGGCTCGGATCAGATCCTGACACTGCTGTAGGACTGGGCTCTGATCAGATCCTGAAACTGATGTAGGACTGGGCTCTGATCAGATCCTGACACTGCTGTAGAACTGGGCTCTGATCAGATCCTGACACTGCTGTAGGACTGGGCTCTGATCAGATCCTCACACTGATGTAGAACTGGCCTCTGATCAGTTCCTGACACTGATGTAGAACTGGGCTCTGATCAGTTCCTGACACTGATGTAGAACTGGGCTCTGATCAGATCCTGACACTGCTGTAGTACTGGGCTATGATCAGATCCTCACACTGATGTAGAACTGGGCTCTGATCAGATCCTGACACTGCTGTAGGACTGGGCTCTGATCAGATCCTGACACTGCTGTAGAACTGGGCTCTGATCAGATCCTCACACTGATGTAGAACTGGGCTCTGATCAGATCCTGACACTGATGTAGGACTGGGCTCTGATCAGTTCCTGACACTCCTGTAGGACTGGGCTCTGATCAGATCCTGACACTGATGTAGGACTGGGTTCTGATCAGATCCTGACACTGATGTGGGACTGGGCTCTGATCAGATGCTGACGCTGCTGTCGGACTGGGCTCTGATCAGATCCTGACACTGCTGTAGGACTGGGCTCTGATCAGATCCTCACACTGATGTAGAACTGGGCTCTGATCAGATCCTCACACTGATGTAGGACTGGGCTCGGATCAGATCCTGACACTGCTGTAGGACTGGGCTCTGATCAGATCCTGAAACTGATGTAGGACTGGGCTCTGATCAGATCCTGACACTGCTGTAGAACTGGCCTCTGATCAGTTCCTGACACTGATGTAGAACTGGGCTCTGATCAGTTCCTGACACTGATGTAGAACTGGGCTCTGATCAGATCCTGACACTGCTGTAGAACTGGGCTATGATCAGATCCTCACACTGATGTAGAACTGGGCTCTGATCAGATCCTGACACTGCTGTAGGACTGGGCTCTGATCAGATCCTGACACTGCTGTAGAACTGGGCTCTGATCAGATCCTCACACTGATGTAGAACTGGGCTCTGATCAGATCCTGACACTGATGTAGAACTGGGCTCTCATCAGATCCTCACACTGATGTAGAACTGGGCTCTGATCAATTCCTGACACTGATGTAGAACTGGGCTCTGATCAGATCCTGACACGGCTGTAGAACTGGGCTCTGATCAGATCCTCACACTGATGTAGAACTGGGCTCTGATCAGATCCTGACACTGCTGTAGGACTGGGCTCTGATCAGATCCTGACACTGCTGTAGAACTGGGCTCTGATCAGATCCTGACACTGATGTAGGACTGGGCTCTGATCAGATCCTGACACTGCTGTAGGACTGGGCTCTGATCAGATCCTCACACTGATGTAGAACTGGGCTCTGATCAGATCCTGACACTGATGTAGGACTGGGCTCTGATCAGATCCTGACACTGCTGTGGGACTGGGCTCTGATCAGTTCCTGACACTGATGTAGGACTGGGCTCTGATCAGATCCTGACACTGATGTAGAACTGGGCTCTGATCAGATCCTGACACTGATGTAGAACTGGGCTCTGATCAGATCCTGACACTGCTGTAGGTCTGGGCTCTGATCAGATCCTGACACTGATGTAGGACTGGGCTCTGATCAGATCCTGACACTGCTGTAGAACTGGGCTCTGATCAGATCCTGACACTGATGTAGGACTGGGCTCTGATCAGATCCTCACACTGATGTAGAACTGGGCTCTGATCAGTTCCTGACACTGATGTAGAACTGGGCTCTGATCAGTTCCTGACACTGATGTAGGACTGGGCTCTGATCAGATCCTGACACTGCTGTAGAACTGGGCTATGATCAGATCCTCACACTGATGTAGAACTGGGCTCTGATCAGATCCTGACACTGCTGTAGGACTGGGCTCTGATCAGATCCTGACACTGCTGTAGAACTGGGCTCTGATCAGATCCTCACACTGATGTAGAACTGGGCTCTGATCAGATCCTGACACTGATGTAGAACTGGGCTCTGATCAGATCCTCACACTGATGTAGAACTGGGCTCTGATCAGTTCCTGACACTGAAGTAGAACTGGGCTCTTATCAGATCCTCACACTGATGTAGGACTGGGCTCTGATCAGATCCTCACACTGATGTAGAACTGGGCTCTGATCAGATCCTCACACTGATGTAGAACTGGGCTCTGATCAGATCCTGACACTGATGTAGAACTGGGCTCTGATCAGATCCTCACACTGATGTAGAACTGGGCTCTGATCAGTTCCTGACACTGATGTAGAACTGGGCTCTGATCAGATCCTCACACTGATGTAGAACTGGGCTCTGATCAGATCCTGACACTGCTGTAGGACTGGGCTCTGATCAGATCCTGACACTGCTGTAGAACTGGGCTCTGATCAGATCCTCACACTGATGTAGGACTGGGCTCTGATCAGATCCTGACACTGATGTAGGACTGGGCTCTGATCAGATCCTGACACTGCTGTCGAACTGGGCTCTGATCAGATCCTGACACTGATGTAGGACTGGGCTCTGATCAGATCCTGACACTGATGTAGGACTGGGCTCTGATCAGATCCTGACACTGCTGTCGGACTGGGCTCTGATCAGATCCTCACACTGATGTAGAACTGGGCTCTGATCAGATCCTGACACTGATGTGGGACTGGGCTCTGATCAGATCCTGACACTGCTGTAGGACTGGGCTCTGATCAGTTCCTGACACTGATGTAGGACTGGGCTCTGATCAGATCCTGACACTGATGTAGGACTGGGCTCTGATCAGATCCTGACACTGATGTAGGACTGGGCTCTGATCAGATCCTGACACTGATGTAGGACTGGGCTCTGATCAGATCCTGACACTGATGTCGGACTGGGCTCTGATCAGATCCTGACACTGATGTAGGACTAGTCTCTGATCAGATCCTGACACTGCTGTAGAACTGGGCTCTGATCAGATCCTGACACTGATGTAGGACTGGGCTCTGATCAGATCCTGACACTGCTGTAGAACTGGGCTCTGATCAGATCCTGACACTGCTGTAGAACTGGGCTCTGATCAGATCCTGACACTGATGTAGGACTGGGCTCTGATCAGATCCTGACACTGCTGTAGAACTGGGCTCTGATCAGATCCTGACACTGATGTAGGACTGGGCTCTGATCAGATCCTGACACTGATGTCGGACTGGGCTCTGATCAGATCCTGACACTGATGTAGGTCTAGTCTCTGATCAGATCCTGACACTGCTGTAGAACTGGGCTCTGATCAGATCCTGACACTGATGTAGGACTGGGCTCTGATCAGATCCTGACACTGCTGTAGAACTGGGCTCTGATCAGATCCTCACACTGATGTAGAACTGGGCTCTGATCAGTTCCTGAAACTGATGTAGAACTGGGCTCTGATCAGATCCTCACACTGATGTAGAACTGGGCTCTGATCAGATCCTGACACTGCTGTAGGTCTGGGCTCTGATCAGATCCTGACACTGATGTAGGACTGGGCTCTGATCAGATCCTGACACTGATGTAGGACTGGGCTCTGATCAGATCCTGACACTGATGTAGGACTGGGCTCTGGTCAGATCCTGAAACTGCTGTTGGACTGGGCTCTGATAAGATCCTGACACTCCTGTTGGACTGGGCTCTGATCAGATCCTGACACTCCTGTTGGACTGGGCTCTGATCAGATGCTGACACTGCTGTAGGACTGGGCTCTGATCAGATCCTGACACTGATGTAGGACTGGGCTCTGGTCAGATCCTGACACTGCTGTAGGTCTGGGCTCTGATCAGATCCTGACACTGCTGTAGGTCTGGGCTCTGATCAGATCCTGACACTGATGTAGGACTGGGCTCTGATCAGATCCTGACACTGATGTAGGACTGGGCTCTGATCAGATCCTGACACTGATGTAGGACTGGGCTCTGGTCAGATCCTGACACTGCTGTTGGACTGGGCTCTGATCAGATCCTGACACTCCTGTTGGACTGGGCTCTGATCAGATCCTGACACTCCTGTTGGACTGGGCTCTGATCAGATGCTGACACTGCTGTAGGACTGGGCTCTGATCAGATCCTGACACTGATGTAGGACTGGGCTCTGATGAGAGCCTGACACTCCTGTTGGACTGGGCTCTGATCAGATCCTGACACTGCTGTAGGACTGGGCTCTGATCAGATCCTGACACTGATGTAGGACTGGGCTCTGATCAGATCCTGACACTGATGTAGGACTGGGCTCTGATCAGATCCTGACACTGATGTAGGACTGGGCTCTGATCAGATCCTGACACTGATGTAGGACTGGGCTCTGATCAGATCCTGACACTGATGTAGGACTGGGCTCTGATCAGATCCTGACACTGCTGTAGGACTGGGCTCTGATGAGAGCCTGACACTCCTGTTGGACTGGGCTCTGATCAGATCCTGACACTGCTGTAGGACTGGGCTCTGATCAGATCCTGACACTGATGCAGGACTGGGCTCTGATCAGATCCTGACACTCCTGTTGGACTGGGCTCTGATCAGATCCTGACACTCCTGTTGGACTGAGCTCTGATCAGATCCTGACACTGCTGTCGGACTGGGCTCTGATCAGATCCTGACACTGATGTAGGACTGGGCTCTGATCAGATCCTGACACTGATGTAGGACTGGGCTCTGATCAGATCCTGACACTCCTGTTGGACTGGGCTCTGATCAGATCCTGACACTGCTGTCGGACTGGGCTCTGATCAGATCCTGACACTGATGTAGGACTGGGCTCTGATCAGATCCTGACACTGATGTAGGACTGGGCTCTGATCAGATCCTGACATTGATGTAGGACTGGGCTCTGATCAGATCCTGACACTGCTGTAGGACTGGGCTCTGATCAGATCCTGACACTGATGCAGGACTGGGCTCTGATCAGATCCTGACACTGATGTTGGACTGGGCTCTGATCAGATCCTGACACTGATGTTGGACTGGGCTCTGATCAGATCCTGACACTGATGGTGGACTGGGCTCTGATCTGATCCTGACACTCCTGTAGGACTGGGCTCTGATCAGATCCTGACACTGCTGTAGGACTGGGCTCTGATCAGATCCTGACACTGATGCAGGACTGGGCTCTGATCAGATCCTGACACTGATGTTGGACTGGGCTCTGATCAGATCCTGACACTGATGTTGGACTGGGCTCTGATCAGATCCTGACACTGATGTTGGACTGGGCTCTGATCAGATCCTGACACTGATGGTGGACTGGGCTCTGATCTGATCCTGACACTGATGTAGGACTGGGCTCTGATCAGATCCTGACACTGATGTAGGACTGGGCTCTGATCAGATCCTGACACTCCTGTAGGACTGGGCTCTGATCAGATCCTGACACTGATGTAGGACTGGGCTCTGATCAATTCCTGACACTGATGTAGGACTGGGCTCTGATCAGATCCTGACACTGATGTAGGACTGGGCTCTGATCAATTCCTGACACTGATGTAGGACTGGGCTCTGATCAGATCCTGACTCTGATGTAGGACTGGGCTCTGATCAGATCCTGACACTGATGTAGGACTGGGCTCTGATCAGATCCTGACACTGCTGTCGGACTGGGCTCTGATCAGATCCTGACACTGCTGTAGGACTGGGCTCTGATCAGATCCTGACACTGATGTTGGACTGGGCTCTGATCTGATCCTGACACTCCTGTAGAACTGGGCTCTGATCAGATCCTGACACTGCTGTAGGACTGGGCTCTGATCAGATCCTGACACTGATGTCGGACTGGGCTCTGATCAGATCCTGACACTGATGTAGGACTAGTCTCTGATCAGATCCTGACACTGCTGTAGAACTGGGCTCTGATCAGATCCTGACACTGATGTAGGACTGGGCTCTGATCAGATCCTGACACTGCTGTAGAACTGGGCTCTGATCAGATCCTGACACTGCTGTAGAACTGGGCTCTGATCAGATCCTGACACTGATGTAGGACTGGGCTCTGATCAGATCCTGACACTGCTGTAGAACTGGGCTCTGATCAGATCCTGACACTGATGTAGGACTGGGCTCTGATCAGATCCTGACACTGATGTCGGACTGGGCTCTGATCAGATCCTGACACTGATGTAGGTCTAGTCTCTGATCAGATCCTGACACTGCTGTAGAACTGGGCTCTGATCAGATCCTGACACTGATGTAGGACTGGGCTCTGATCAGATCCTGACACTGCTGTAGAACTGGGCTCTGATCAGATCCTCACACTGATGTAGAACTGGGCTCTGATCAGTTCCTGACACTGATGTAGAACTGGGCTCTGATCAGATCCTCACACTGATGTAGAACTGGGCTCTGATCAGATCCTGACACTGCTGTAGGACTGGGCTCTGATCAGATCCTGACACTGATGTAGGACTGGGCTCTGATCAGATCCTGACACTGATGTAGGACTGGGCTCTGGTCAGATCCTGAAACTGCTGTTGGACTGGGCTCTGATCAGATCCTGACACTCCTGTTGGACTGGGCTCTGATCAGATCCTGACACTCCTGTTGGACTGGGCTCTGATCAGATGCTGACACTGCTGTTGGACTGGGCTCTGATCAGATCCTGACACTCCTGTTGGACTGGGCTCTGATCAGATCCTGACACTCCTGTTGGACTGGGCTCTGATCAGTTCCTGACACTGATGTAGGACTGGGCTCTGATCAGATCCTGACACTGATGTAGGACTGGGCTCTGATCAGATCCTGACACTGATGTAGGACTGGGCTCTGATCAGATCCTGACACTGATGTAGGACTGGGCTCTGGTCAGATCCTGACACTGATGTAGGACTGGGCTCTGATCAGATCCTGACACTGATGTAGGACTGGGCTCTGATCAGATCCTGACACTGATGTAGGACTGGGCTCTGGTCAGATCCTGACACTGCTGTAGGTCTGGGCTCTGATCAGATCCTGACACTGCTGTAGGTCTGGGCTCTGATCAGATCCTGACACTGATGTAGGACTGGGCTCTGATCAGATCCTGACACTGATGTAGGACTGGGCTCTGATCAGATCCTGACACTGATGTAGGACTGGGCTCTGATCAGATCCTGACACTCCTGTTGGACTGGGCTCTGATCAGATCCTGACACTCCTGTTGGACTGGGCTCTGATCAGATGCTGACACTGCTGTAGGACTGGGCTCTGATCAGATCCTGACACTGATGTAGGACTGGGCTCTGATCAGAGCCTGACACTCCTGTTGGACTGGGCTCTGATCAGATGCTGACACTGCTGTAGGACTGGGCTCTGATCAGATCCTGACACTGATGTAGGACTGGGCTCTGATCAGATCCTGACACTGATGTAGGACTGGGCTCTGATCAGATCCTGACACTGATGTAGGTCTGGGCTCTGATCAGATCCTGACACTGCTGTAGGTCTGGGCTCTGATCAGATCCTGACACTGATGTAGGACTGGGCTCTGATCAGATCCTGACACTGATGTAGGTCTGGGCTCTGATCAGATCCTGACACTGCTGTAGGTCTGGGCTCTGATCAGATCCTGACACTGATGTAGGACTGGGCTCTGATCAGATCCTGACACTGATGTAGGACTGGGCTCTGATCAGATCCTGACACTGATGTAGGACTGGGCTCTGATCAGATCCTGACACTCCTGTTGGACTGGGCTCTGATCAGATCCTGACACTCCTGTTGGACTGGGCTCTGATCAGATGCTGACACTGCTGTAGGACTGGGCTCTGATCAGATCCTGACACTGATGTAGGACTGGGCTCTGATCAGAGCCTGACACTCCTGTTGGACTGGGCTCTGATCAGATGCTGACACTGCTGTAGGACTGGGCTCTGATCAGATCCTGACACTGATGTAGGACTGGGCTCTGATCAGATCCTGACACTGATGTAGGACTGGGCTCTGATCAGATCCTGACACTGATGTAGGACTGGGCTCTGATCAGATCCTGACACTCCTGTTGGACTGGGCTCTGATCAGATGCTGACACTGCTGTAGGACTGGGCTCTGATCAGATCCTGACACTGATGTAGGACTGGGCTCTGATGAGAGCCTGACACTCCTGTTGGACTGGGCTCTGATCAGATCCTGACACTGCTGTAGGACTGGGCTCTGATCAGATCCTGACACTGATGTAGGACTGGGCTCTGATCAGATCCTGACACTGATGTAGGACTGGGCTCTGATCAGATCCTGACACTGATGTAGGACTGGGCTCTGATCAGATCCTGACACTGATGTAGGACTGGGCTCTGATCAGATCCTGACACTGATGTAGGACTGGGCTCTGATCAGATCCTGACACTGCTGTAGGACTGGGCTCTGATGAGAGCCTGACACTCCTGTTGGACTGGGCTCTGATCAGATCCTGACACTGCTGTAGGACTGGGCTCTGATCAGATCCTGACACTGATGCAGGACTGGGCTCTGATCAGATCCTGACACTCCTGTTGGACTGGGCTCTGATCAGATCCTGACACTCCTGTTGGACTGAGCTCTGATCAGATCCTGACACTGCTGTCGGACTGGGCTCTGATCAGATCCTGACACTGATGTAGGACTGGGCTCTGATCAGATCCTGACACTGATGTAGGACTGGGCTCTGATCAGATCCTGACACTCCTGTTGGACTGGGCTCTGATCAGATCCTGACACTGCTGTCGGACTGGGCTCTGATCAGATCCTGACACTGATGTAGGACTGGGCTCTGATCAGATCCTGACACTGATGTAGGACTGGGCTCTGATCAGATCCTGACATTGATGTAGGACTGGGCTCTGATCAGATCCTGACACTGCTGTAGGACTGGGCTCTGATCAGATCCTGACACTGATGCAGGACTGGGCTCTGATCAGATCCTGACACTGATGTTGGACTGGGCTCTGATCAGATCCTGACACTGATGTTGGACTGGGCTCTGATCAGATCCTGACACTGATGGTGGACTGGGCTCTGATCTGATCCTGACACTCCTGTAGGACTGGGCTCTGATCAGATCCTGACACTGCTGTAGGACTGGGCTCTGATCAGATCCTGACACTGATGCAGGACTGGGCTCTGATCAGATCCTGACACTGATGTTGGACTGGGCTCTGATCAGATCCTGACACTGATGTTGGACTGGGCTCTGATCAGATCCTGACACTGATGTTGGACTGGGCTCTGATCAGATCCTGACACTGATGGTGGACTGGGCTCTGATCTGATCCTGACACTGATGTAGGACTGGGCTCTGATCAGATCCTGACACTGATGTAGGACTGGGCTCTGATCAGATCCTGACACTCCTGTAGGACTGGGCTCTGATCAGATCCTGACACTGATGTAGGACTGGGCTCTGATCAATTCCTGACACTGATGTAGGACTGGGCTCTGATCAGATCCTGACACTGATGTAGGACTGGGCTCTGATCAATTCCTGACACTGATGTAGGACTGGGCTCTGATCAGATCCTGACTCTGATGTAGGACTGGGCTCTGATCAGATCCTGACACTGATGTAGGACTGGGCTCTGATCAGATCCTGACACTGCTGTCGGACTGGGCTCTGATCAGATCCTGACACTGCTGTAGGACTGGGCTCTGATCAGATCCTGACACTGATGTTGGACTGGGCTCTGATCTGATCCTGACACTCCTGTAGAACTGGGCTCTGATCAGATCCTGACACTGCTGTAGGACTGGGCTCTGATCAGATCCTGACACTGATGTCGGACTGGGCTCTGATCAGATCCTGACACTGATGTAGGACTAGTCTCTGATCAGATCCTGACACTGCTGTAGAACTGGGCTCTGATCAGATCCTGACACTGATGTAGGACTGGGCTCTGATCAGATCCTGACACTGCTGTAGAACTGGGCTCTGATCAGATCCTGACACTGCTGTAGAACTGGGCTCTGATCAGATCCTGACACTGATGTAGGACTGGGCTCTGATCAGATCCTGACACTGCTGTAGAACTGGGCTCTGATCAGATCCTGACACTGATGTAGGACTGGGCTCTGATCAGATCCTGACACTGATGTCGGACTGGGCTCTGATCAGATCCTGACACTGATGTAGGTCTAGTCTCTGATCAGATCCTGACACTGCTGTAGAACTGGGCTCTGATCAGATCCTGACACTGATGTAGGACTGGGCTCTGATCAGATCCTGACACTGCTGTAGAACTGGGCTCTGATCAGATCCTCACACTGATGTAGAACTGGGCTCTGATCAGTTCCTGACACTGATGTAGAACTGGGCTCTGATCAGATCCTCACACTGATGTAGAACTGGGCTCTGATCAGATCCTGACACTGCTGTAGGACTGGGCTCTGATCAGATCCTGACACTGATGTAGGACTGGGCTCTGATCAGATCCTGACACTGATGTAGGACTGGGCTCTGGTCAGATCCTGAAACTGCTGTTGGACTGGGCTCTGATCAGATCCTGACACTCCTGTTGGACTGGGCTCTGATCAGATCCTGACACTCCTGTTGGACTGGGCTCTGATCAGATGCTGACACTGCTGTTGGACTGGGCTCTGATCAGATCCTGACACTCCTGTTGGACTGGGCTCTGATCAGATCCTGACACTCCTGTTGGACTGGGCTCTGATCAGTTCCTGACACTGATGTAGGACTGGGCTCTGATCAGATCCTGACACTGATGTAGGACTGGGCTCTGATCAGATCCTGACACTGATGTAGGACTGGGCTCTGATCAGATCCTGACACTGATGTAGGACTGGGCTCTGGTCAGATCCTGACACTGATGTAGGACTGGGCTCTGATCAGATCCTGACACTGATGTAGGACTGGGCTCTGATCAGATCCTGACACTGATGTAGGACTGGGCTCTGGTCAGATCCTGACACTGCTGTAGGTCTGGGCTCTGATCAGATCCTGACACTGCTGTAGGTCTGGGCTCTGATCAGATCCTGACACTGATGTAGGACTGGGCTCTGATCAGATCCTGACACTGATGTAGGACTGGGCTCTGATCAGATCCTGACACTGATGTAGGACTGGGCTCTGATCAGATCCTGACACTCCTGTTGGACTGGGCTCTGATCAGATCCTGACACTCCTGTTGGACTGGGCTCTGATCAGATGCTGACACTGCTGTAGGACTGGGCTCTGATCAGATCCTGACACTGATGTAGGACTGGGCTCTGATCAGAGCCTGACACTCCTGTTGGACTGGGCTCTGATCAGATGCTGACACTGCTGTAGGACTGGGCTCTGATCAGATCCTGACACTGATGTAGGACTGGGCTCTGATCAGATCCTGACACTGATGTAGGACTGGGCTCTGATCAGATCCTGACACTGATGTAGGTCTGGGCTCTGATCAGATCCTGACACTGCTGTAGGTCTGGGCTCTGATCAGATCCTGACACTGATGTAGGACTGGGCTCTGATCAGATCCTGACACTGATGTAGGTCTGGGCTCTGATCAGATCCTGACACTGCTGTAGGTCTGGGCTCTGATCAGATCCTGACACTGATGTAGGACTGGGCTCTGATCAGATCCTGACACTGATGTAGGACTGGGCTCTGATCAGATCCTGACACTGATGTAGGACTGGGCTCTGATCAGATCCTGACACTCCTGTTGGACTGGGCTCTGATCAGATCCTGACACTCCTGTTGGACTGGGCTCTGATCAGATGCTGACACTGCTGTAGGACTGGGCTCTGATCAGATCCTGACACTGATGTAGGACTGGGCTCTGATCAGAGCCTGACACTCCTGTTGGACTGGGCTCTGATCAGATGCTGACACTGCTGTAGGACTGGGCTCTGATCAGATCCTGACACTGATGTAGGACTGGGCTCTGATCAGATCCTGACACTGATGTAGGACTGGGCTCTGATCAGATCCTGACACTGATGTAGGACTGGGCTCTGATCAGATCCTGACACTCCTGTTGGACTGAGCTCTGATCAGATCCTGACACTGCTGTCGGACTGGGCTCTGATCAGATCCTGACACTGATGTAGGACTGGGCTCTGATCAGATCCTGACACTGATGTAGGACTGGGCTCTGATCAGATCCTGACACTCCTGTTGGACTGGGCTCTGATCAGATCCTGACACTGCTGTCGGACTGGGCTCTGATCAGATCCTGACACTGATGTAGGACTGGGCTCTGATCAGATCCTGACACTGATGTAGGACTGGGCTCTGATCAGATCCTGACATTGATGTAGGACTGGGCTCTGATCAGATCCTGACACTGATGCAGGACTGGGCTCTGATCAGATCCTGACACTGATGTTGGACTGGGCTCTGATCAGATCCTGACACTGATGTAGGACTGGGCTCTGGTCAGATCCTGACACTGCTGTTGGACTGGGCTCTGATCAGATCCTGACACTCCTGTTGGACTGGGCTCTGATCAGATCCTGACACTGATGTAGGACTGGGCTCTGATCAGATCCTGACACTGATGTAGGACTGGGCTCTGATCAGATCCTGACACTGATGTAGGACTGGGCTCTGGTCAGATCCTGACACTGCTGTTGGACTGGGCTCTGATCAGATCCTGACACTCCTGTTGGACTGGGCTCTGATCAGATCCTGACACTCCTGTTGGACTGGGCTCTGATCAGATGCTGACACTGCTGTAGGACTGGGCTCTGATCAGATCCTGACACTGATGTAGGACTGGGCTCTGATGAGAGCCTGACACTCCTGTTGGACTGGGCTCTGATCAGATCCTGACACTGCTGTAGGACTGGGCTCTGATCAGATCCTGACACTGATGTAGGACTGGGCTCTGATCAGATCCTGACACTGATGTAGGACTGGGCTCTGATCAGATCCTGACACTGATGTAGGACTGGGCTCTGATCAGATCCTGACACTGATGTAGGACTGGGCTCTGATCAGATCCTGACACTGATGTAGGACTGGGCTCTGATCAGATCCTGACACTGCTGTAGGACTGGGCTCTGATGAGAGCCTGACACTCCTGTTGGACTGGGCTCTGATCAGATCCTGACACTGCTGTAGGACTGGGCTCTGATCAGATCCTGACACTGATGCAGGACTGGGCTCTGATCAGATCCTGACACTCCTGTTGGACTGGGCTCTGATCAGATCCTGACACTCCTGTTGGACTGAGCTCTGATCAGATCCTGACACTGCTGTCGGACTGGGCTCTGATCAGATCCTGACACTGATGTAGGACTGGGCTCTGATCAGATCCTGACACTGATGTAGGACTGGGCTCTGATCAGATCCTGACACTCCTGTTGGACTGGGCTCTGATCAGATCCTGACACTGCTGTCGGACTGGGCTCTGATCAGATCCTGACACTGATGTAGGACTGGGCTCTGATCAGATCCTGACACTGATGTAGGACTGGGCTCTGATCAGATCCTGACATTGATGTAGGACTGGGCTCTGATCAGATCCTGACACTGCTGTAGGACTGGGCTCTGATCAGATCCTGACACTGATGCAGGACTGGGCTCTGATCAGATCCTGACACTGATGTTGGACTGGGCTCTGATCAGATCCTGACACTGATGTTGGACTGGGCTCTGATCAGATCCTGACACTGATGGTGGACTGGGCTCTGATCTGATCCTGACACTCCTGTAGGACTGGGCTCTGATCAGATCCTGACACTGCTGTAGGACTGGGCTCTGATCAGATCCTGACACTGATGCAGGACTGGGCTCTGATCAGATCCTGACACTGATGTTGGACTGGGCTCTGATCAGATCCTGACACTGATGTTGGACTGGGCTCTGATCAGATCCTGACACTGATGTTGGACTGGGCTCTGATCAGATCCTGACACTGATGGTGGACTGGGCTCTGATCTGATCCTGACACTGATGTAGGACTGGGCTCTGATCAGATCCTGACACTGATGTAGGACTGGGCTCTGATCAGATCCTGACACTCCTGTAGGACTGGGCTCTGATCAGATCCTGACACTGATGTAGGACTGGGCTCTGATCAATTCCTGACACTGATGTAGGACTGGGCTCTGATCAGATCCTGACACTGATGTAGGACTGGGCTCTGATCAATTCCTGACACTGATGTAGGACTGGGCTCTGATCAGATCCTGACTCTGATGTAGGACTGGGCTCTGATCAGATCCTGACACTGATGTAGGACTGGGCTCTGATCAGATCCTGACACTGCTGTCGGACTGGGCTCTGATCAGATCCTGACACTGCTGTAGGACTGGGCTCTGATCAGATCCTGACACTGATGTTGGACTGGGCTCTGATCTGATCCTGACACTCCTGTAGAACTGGGCTCTGATCAGATCCTGACACTGCTGTAGGACTGGGCTCTGATCAGATCCTGACACTGATGTCGGACTGGGCTCTGATCAGATCCTGACACTGATGTAGGACTAGTCTCTGATCAGATCCTGACACTGCTGTAGAACTGGGCTCTGATCAGATCCTGACACTGATGTAGGACTGGGCTCTGATCAGATCCTGACACTGCTGTAGAACTGGGCTCTGATCAGATCCTGACACTGCTGTAGAACTGGGCTCTGATCAGATCCTGACACTGATGTAGGACTGGGCTCTGATCAGATCCTGACACTGCTGTAGAACTGGGCTCTGATCAGATCCTGACACTGATGTAGGACTGGGCTCTGATCAGATCCTGACACTGATGTCGGACTGGGCTCTGATCAGATCCTGACACTGATGTAGGTCTAGTCTCTGATCAGATCCTGACACTGCTGTAGAACTGGGCTCTGATCAGATCCTGACACTGATGTAGGACTGGGCTCTGATCAGATCCTGACACTGCTGTAGAACTGGGCTCTGATCAGATCCTCACACTGATGTAGAACTGGGCTCTGATCAGTTCCTGACACTGATGTAGAACTGGGCTCTGATCAGATCCTCACACTGATGTAGAACTGGGCTCTGATCAGATCCTGACACTGCTGTAGGACTGGGCTCTGATCAGATCCTGACACTGATGTAGGACTGGGCTCTGATCAGATCCTGACACTGATGTAGGACTGGGCTCTGGTCAGATCCTGAAACTGCTGTTGGACTGGGCTCTGATCAGATCCTGACACTCCTGTTGGACTGGGCTCTGATCAGATCCTGACACTCCTGTTGGACTGGGCTCTGATCAGATGCTGACACTGCTGTTGGACTGGGCTCTGATCAGATCCTGACACTCCTGTTGGACTGGGCTCTGATCAGATCCTGACACTCCTGTTGGACTGGGCTCTGATCAGTTCCTGACACTGATGTAGGACTGGGCTCTGATCAGATCCTGACACTGATGTAGGACTGGGCTCTGATCAGATCCTGACACTGATGTAGGACTGGGCTCTGATCAGATCCTGACACTGATGTAGGACTGGGCTCTGGTCAGATCCTGACACTGATGTAGGACTGGGCTCTGATCAGATCCTGACACTGATGTAGGACTGGGCTCTGATCAGATCCTGACACTGATGTAGGACTGGGCTCTGGTCAGATCCTGACACTGCTGTAGGTCTGGGCTCTGATCAGATCCTGACACTGCTGTAGGTCTGGGCTCTGATCAGATCCTGACACTGATGTAGGACTGGGCTCTGATCAGATCCTGACACTGATGTAGGACTGGGCTCTGATCAGATCCTGACACTGATGTAGGACTGGGCTCTGATCAGATCCTGACACTCCTGTTGGACTGGGCTCTGATCAGATCCTGACACTCCTGTTGGACTGGGCTCTGATCAGATGCTGACACTGCTGTAGGACTGGGCTCTGATCAGATCCTGACACTGATGTAGGACTGGGCTCTGATCAGAGCCTGACACTCCTGTTGGACTGGGCTCTGATCAGATGCTGACACTGCTGTAGGACTGGGCTCTGATCAGATCCTGACACTGATGTAGGACTGGGCTCTGATCAGATCCTGACACTGATGTAGGACTGGGCTCTGATCAGATCCTGACACTGATGTAGGTCTGGGCTCTGATCAGATCCTGACACTGCTGTAGGTCTGGGCTCTGATCAGATCCTGACACTGATGTAGGACTGGGCTCTGATCAGATCCTGACACTGATGTAGGTCTGGGCTCTGATCAGATCCTGACACTGCTGTAGGTCTGGGCTCTGATCAGATCCTGACACTGATGTAGGACTGGGCTCTGATCAGATCCTGACACTGATGTAGGACTGGGCTCTGATCAGATCCTGACACTGATGTAGGACTGGGCTCTGATCAGATCCTGACACTCCTGTTGGACTGGGCTCTGATCAGATCCTGACACTCCTGTTGGACTGGGCTCTGATCAGATGCTGACACTGCTGTAGGACTGGGCTCTGATCAGATCCTGACACTGATGTAGGACTGGGCTCTGATCAGAGCCTGACACTCCTGTTGGACTGGGCTCTGATCAGATGCTGACACTGCTGTAGGACTGGGCTCTGATCAGATCCTGACACTGATGTAGGACTGGGCTCTGATCAGATCCTGACACTGATGTAGGACTGGGCTCTGATCAGATCCTGACACTGATGTAGGACTGGGCTCTGATCAGATCCTGACACTCCTGTTGGACTGAGCTCTGATCAGATCCTGACACTGCTGTCGGACTGGGCTCTGATCAGATCCTGACACTGATGTAGGACTGGGCTCTGATCAGATCCTGACACTGATGTAGGACTGGGCTCTGATCAGATCCTGACACTCCTGTTGGACTGGGCTCTGATCAGATCCTGACACTGCTGTCGGACTGGGCTCTGATCAGATCCTGACACTGATGTAGGACTGGGCTCTGATCAGATCCTGACACTGATGTAGGACTGGGCTCTGATCAGATCCTGACATTGATGTAGGACTGGGCTCTGATCAGATCCTGACACTGATGCAGGACTGGGCTCTGATCAGATCCTGACACTGATGTTGGACTGGGCTCTGATCAGATCCTGACACTGATGTAGGACTGGGCTCTGGTCAGATCCTGACACTGCTGTTGGACTGGGCTCTGATCAGATCCTGACACTCCTGTTGGACTGGGCTCTGATCAGATCCTGACACTGATGTAGGACTGGGCTCTGATCAGATCCTGACACTGATGTAGGACTGGGCTCTGATCAGATCCTGACATTGATGTAGGACTGGGCTCTGATCAGATCCTGACACTGATGCAGGACTGGGCTCTGATCAGATCCTGACACTGATGTTGGACTGGGCTCTGATCAGATCCTGACACTGATGTAGGACTGGGCTCTGATCAGATCCTGACACTGATGTAGGACTGGGCTCTGGTCAGATCCTGACACTGCTGTAGGACTGGGCTCTGATCAATTCCTGACACTGATGTAGGACTGGGCTCTGATCAGATCCTGACTCTGATGTAGGACTGGGCTCTGATCAGATCCTGACACTGATGTAGGACTGGGCTCTGATCAGATCCTGACACTGCTGTCGGACTGGGCTCTGATCAGATCCTGACACTGATGTTGGACTGGGCTCTGATCTGATCCTGACACTCCTGTAGGACTGGGCTCTGATCAGATCCTGACACTGCTGTCGGACTGGGCTCTGATCAGATCCTGACACTGATGTAGGACTGGGCTCTGATCAGATCCTGACACTGCTGTAGGACTGGGCTCTGATCAGATCCTGACACTGATGTAGGACTGGGCTCTGATCAGATCCTGACACTGATGTAGGACTGGGCTCTGATCAGATCCTGACACTGATGTAGGACTGGGCTCTGATCAGATCCTGACACTGATGTAGGACTGGGCTCTGATCAGATCCTGACACTGATGTAGGACTGGGCTCAGATCAGACCCTGACACTGCTGTGGGACTGGGCTCTGATCAGATCCTGACACTCCTGAAGGACTGGGCTCTGACCAGATCCTGACACTGCTGTAGGACTGGGCTCTGATCAGTTCCTGACACTGATGTAGGACTGGGCTCTGATCAGACCCTGACACTGATGTAGGACTGGGCTCTGATCAGATCCTGACACTGCAGTAGGACTGGGCTCTGATCAGATCCTGACACTGCTGTAGGACTGGGCTCTGATCGGTTCCTGACACTCCTGTAGGACTGGGCTCTGACCAGATCCTGACACTGCTGTAGGACTGGTCTCTGATCAGTTCCTGACACTGATGTAGGACTGGGCTCTGATCAGATCCTGACACTGATGTAGGACTGGGCTCTGATCAGATCCTGACACTGATGTGGGACTGGGCTCTGATCAGATGCTGACGGTGCTGTCGGACTGGGCTCTGATCAGATGCTGACGGTGCTGTAGGACTGGGCTCTGATCAGATCCTGACACTGCTGTAGGACTGGGCTCTGATCAGATCCTGACACTGCTGTAGGACTGGGCTCTGATCAGATCCTGACACTGCTGTAGGACTGGGCTCTGATCAGATCCTGACACTGATGTAGGACTGGGCTCTGATCAGATCCTGACACTGATGTAGGACTGGGCTCTGATCAGGTCCTGACACTGCTGTAGGACTGGGCTCTGATCAGATCCTGACACTGCTGTAGGACTGGGCTCTGATCAGATCCTGACACTGATGTAGGACTGGGCTCTGATCAGATCCTGACACTGCTGTAGGACTGGGCTCTGATCAGATCCTGACACTGATGTAGGACTGGGCTCTGATCAGATCCTGACACTGCTGTAGGACTGGGCTCTGATCAGATCCTGACACTGCTGTAGGACTGGGCTCTGATCAGATCCTGACACTGATGTAGGACTGGGCTCTGATCAGATCCTGACACTGCTGTAGAACTGGGCTCTGATCAGATCCTGACACTGATGTAGGACTGGGCTCTGATCAGATCCTGACACTGCTGTAGAACTGGGCTCTGATCAGATCCTGACACTGATGTAGGACTGGGCTCTGATCAGATCCTGACACTGATGTAGAACTGGCCTCTGATCAGTTCCTGACACTGATGTAGAACTGGGCTCTGATCAGTTCCTGACACTGATGTAGAACTGGGCTCTGATCAGATCCTGACACTGCTGTAGAACTGGGCTCTGATCAGATCCTCACACTGATGTAGAACTGGGCTCTGATCAGATCCTGACACTGATGTAGAACTGGGCTCTCATCAGATCCTCACACTGATGTAGAACTGGGCTCTGATCAATTCCTGACACTGATGTAGAACTGGGCTCTGATCAGATCCTGACACGGCTGTAGAACTGGGCTCTGATCAGATCCTCACACTGATGTAGAACTGGGCTCTGATCAGATCCTGACACTGCTGTAGGACTGGGCTCTGATCAGATCCTGACACTGCTGTAGAACTGGGCTCTGATCAGATCCTGACACTGATGTAGGACTGGGCTATGATCAGATCCTGACACTGCTGTAGGACTGGGCTCTGATCAGATCCTCACACTGATGTAGAACTGGGCTCTGATCAGATCCTGACACTGATGTAGGACTGGGCTCTGATCAGATCCTAACACTGCTGTGGGACTGGGCTCTGATCAGTTCCTGACACTGATGTAGGACTGGGCTCTGATCAGATCCTGACACTGATGTAGAACTGGGCTCTGATCAGATCCTGACACTGATGTAGGACTGGGCTCTGATCAATTCCTGACACTGATGTAGGACTGGGCTCTGATCAGATCCTGACTCTGATGTAGGACTGGGCTCTGATCAGATCCTGACACTGATGTAGGACTGGGCTCTGATCAGATCCTGACACTGCTGTCGGACTGGGCTCTGATCAGATCCTGACACTGATGTTGGACTGGGCTCTGATCTGATCCTGACACTCCTGTAGGACTGGGCTCTGATCAGATCCTGACACTGCTGTCGGACTGGGCTCTGATCAGATCCTGACACTGATGTAGGACTGGGCTCTGATCAGATCCTGACACTGCTGTAGGACTGGGCTCTGATCAGATCCTGACACTGCTGTAGGACTGGGCTCTGATCAGATCCTGACACTGATGTAGGACTGGGCTCTGATCAGATCCTGACACTGATGTAGGACTGGGCTCTGATCAGATCCTGACACTGATGTAGGACTGGGCTCTGATCAGATCCTGACACTGATGTAGGACTGGGCTCTGATCAGATCCTGACACTGATGTAGGACTGGGCTCTGATCAGATCCTGACACTGATGTAGGACTGGGCTCAGATCAGACCCTGACACTGCTGTGGGACTGGGCTCTGATCAGATCCTGACACTCCTGAAGGACTGGGCTCTGATCAGATCCTGACACTCCTGAAGGACTGGGCTCTGATCAGATCCTGACACTCCTGTAGGACTGGGCTCTGATCAGACCCTGACACTGATGTAGGACTGGGCTCTGATCAGATCCTGAGACTGCTGTAGGACTGGGCTCTGATCAGATCCTGACACTCCTGAAGGACTGGGCTCTGATCAGATCCTGACACTCCTGTAGGACTGGGCTCTGATCAGACCCTGACACTGATGTAGGACTGGGCTCTGATCAGATCCTGACACTGCTGTAGGACTGGGCTCTGATCAGATCCTGACACTGATGTAGGACTGGGCTCTGATCAGATCCTGACACTGATGTAGGACTGGGCTCTGATCAGATCCTGACACTGATGTAGGACTGGGCTCTGACCAGATCCTGACACTGCTGTAGGACTGGTCTCTGATCAGTTCCTGACACTGATGTAGGACTGGGCTCTGATCAGATGCTGACGGTGCTGTCGGACTGGGCTCTGATCAGATGCTGACGGTGCTGTAGGACTGGGCTCTGATCAGAGCCTGACACTGCTGTAGGACTGGGCTCTGATCAGATCCTGACACTGCTGTAGAACTGGGCTCTGATCAGATCCTCACACTGATGTAGAACTGGGCTCTGATCAGATCCTGACACTGATGTAGAACTGGGCTCTCATCAGATCCTCACACTGATGTAGAACTGGGCTCTGATCAATTCCTGACACTGATGTAGAACTGGGCTCTGATCAGATCCTGACACGGCTGTAGAACTGGGCTCTGATCAGATCCTCACACTGATGTAGAACTGGGCTCTGATCAGATCCTGACACTGCTGTAGGACTGGGCTCTGATCAGATCCTGACACTGCTGTAGAACTGGGCTCTGATCAGATCCTGACACTGATGTAGGACTGGGCTATGATCAGATCCTGACACTGCTGTAGGACTGGGCTCTGATCAGATCCTCACACTGATGTAGAACTGGGCTCTGATCAGATCCTGACACTGATGTAGGACTGGGCTCTGATCAGATCCTGACACTGCTGTGGGACTGGGCTCTGATCAGTTCCTGACACTGATGTAGGACTGGGCTCTGATCAGATCCTGACACTGATGTAGAACTGGGCTCTGATCAGATCCTGACACTGATGTAGGACTGGGCTCTGATCAATTCCTGACACTGATGTAGGACTGGGTTCTGATCAGATCCTGACTCTGATGTAGGACTGGGCTCTGATCAGATCCTGACACTGATGTAGGACTGGGCTCTGATCAGATCCTGACACTGCTGTCGGACTGGGCTCTGATCAGATCCTGACACTGATGTTGGACTGGGCTCTGATCTGATCCTGACACTCCTGTAGGACTGGGCTCTGATCAGATCCTGACACTGCTGTCGGACTGGGCTCTGATCAGATCCTGACACTGATGTAGGACTGGGCTCTGATCAGATCCTGACACTGCTGTAGGACTGGGCTCTGATCAGATCCTGACACTGATGTAGGACTGGGCTCTGATCAGATCCTGACACTGATGTAGGACTGGGCTCTGATCAGATCCTGACACTGATGTAGGACTGGGCTCTGATCAGATCCTGACACTGATGTAGGACTGGGCTCTGATCAGATCCTGACACTGATGTAGGACTGGGCTCTGATCAGATCCTGACACTGATGTAGGACTGGGCTCTGATCAGATCCTGACACTGATGTAGGACTGGGCTCAGATCAGACCCTGACACTGCTGTGGGACTGGGCTCTGATCAGATCCTGACACTCCTGAAGGACTGGGCTCTGATCAGATCCTGACACTCCTGAAGGACTGGGCTCTGATCAGATCCTGACACTCCTGTAGGACTGGGCTCTGATCAGACCCTGACACTGATGTAGGACTGGGCTCTGATCAGATCCTGACACTGCTGTAGGACTGGGCTCTGATCAGATCCTGACACTCCTGAAGGACTGGGCTCTGATCAGATCCTGACACTCCTGTAGGACTGGGCTCTGATCAGACCCTGACACTGATGTAGGACTGGGCTCTGATCAGATCCTGACACTGCTGTAGGACTGGGCTCTGATCAGATCCTGACACTGATGTAGGACTGGGCTCTGATCAGATCCTGACACTGATGTAGGACTGGGCTCTGATCAGATCCTGACACTGATGTAGGACTGGGCTCTGACCAGATCCTGACACTGCTGTAGGACTGGTCTCTGATCAGTTCCTGACACTGATGTAGGACTGGGCTCTGATCAGATCCTGACACTGATGTAGGACTGGGCTCTGATCAGATCCTGACACTGATGTGGGACTGGGCTCTGATCAGATGCTGACGGTGCTGTCGGACTGGGCTCTGATCAGATGCTGACGGTGCTGTAGGACTGGGCTCTGATCAGAGCCTGACACTGCTGTAGGACTGGGCTCTGATCAGATCCTGACACTGCTGTAGGACTGGGCTCTGATCAGATCCTGACACTGCTGTAGGACTGGGCTCTGATCAGATCCTGACACTGCTGTAGGACTGGGCTCTGATCAGATCCTGACACTGATGTAGGACTGGGCTCTGATCAGATCCTGACACTGCTGTAGAACTGGGCTCTGATCAGATCCTGACACTGCTGTAGAACTGGGCTCTGATCAGATCCTGACACTGCTGTAGAACTGGGCTCTGATCAGATCCTGACACTGATGTAGGACTGGGCTCTGATCAGATCCTCACACTGATGTAGAACTGGCCTCTGATCAGTTCCTGACACTGATGTAGAACTGGGCTCTGATCAGTTCCTGACACTGATGTAGAACTGGGCTCTGATCAGATCCTGACACTGCTGTAGAACTGGGCTCTGATCAGATCCTCACACTGATGTAGAACTGGGCTCTGATCAGATCCTGACACTGATGTAGAACTGGGCTCTCATCAGATCCTCACACTGATGTAGAACTGGGCTCTGATCAATTCCTGACACTGATGTAGAACTGGGCTCTGATCAGATCCTGACACGGCTGTAGAACTGGGCTCTGATCAGATCCTCACACTGATGTAGAACTGGGCTCTGATCAGATCCTGACACTGCTGTAGGACTGGGCTCTGATCAGATCCTGACACTGCTGTAGAACTGGGCTCTGATCAGATCCTGACACTGATGTAGGACTGGGCTCTGATCAGATCCTGACACTGCTGTAGGACTGGGCTCTGATCAGATCCTGACACTGCTGTAGGACTGGGCTCTGATCAGATCCTCACACTGATGTAGAACTGGGCTCTGATCAGATCCTGACACTGATGTAGAACTGGGCTCTGATCAGATCCTCACACTGATGTAGGACTGGGCTCTGATCAGATCCTGACACTGCTGTAGGACTGGGCTCTGATCAGATCCTGACACTGATGTAGGACTGGGCTCTGATCAGATCCTGACACTGCTTTCGAACTGGGCTCTGATCAGATCCTGACACTGCTGTAGGACTGGGCTCTGAGCAAATCCTGACACTGATGTAGGACTGGGCTCTGATCAGATCCTGACACTGCTTTCGAACTGGGCTCTGATCAGATCCTGACACTGATGTAGGACTGCGCTCTGATCAGATCCTGACACTGATGTAGGACTGGGCTCTGATCAGATCCTGACACTGATGTAGGACTGGGCTCTGATCAGATCCTCACACTGATGTAGAACTGGGCTCTGATCAGATCCTGACACTGATGTAGGACTGGGCTCTGATCAGATCCTGACACTGCTGTAGGACTGGGCTCTGATCAGTTCCTGACACTGATGTAGGACTGGTCTCTGATCAGATCCTGACACTGATGTAGGACTGGGCTCTGATCAGATCCTGACACTGATGTAGAACTGGGCTCTGATCAGATCCTGACACTGATGTAGAACTGGGCTCTGATCAGATCCTGACACTGCTGTAGGACTGGACTCTGATCAGATCCTGACACTGATGTCGGACTGGGCTCTGATCAGATCCTGACACTGATGTAGGACTGGGCTCTGATCAGATCCTAAAACTGCTGTAGAACTGGGCTCTGATCAGATCCTGACACTGATGTAGGACTGGTCTCTGATCAGATCCTGACACTGATGTAGGACTGGGCTCTGATCAGATCCTGACACTGATGTAGAACTGGGCTCTGATCAGATCCTCACACTGATGTAGAACTGGGCTCTGATCAGATCCTGACACTGCTGTAGAACTGGGCTCTGATCAGATCCTGACACTGCTGTAGAACTGGGCTCTGATCAGATCCTGACACTGATGTAGGACTGGGCTCTGATCAGATCCTAAAACTGCTGTAGAACTGGGCTCTGATCAGATCCTGACACTGATGTAGGACTGGGCTCTGATCAGATCCTGACACTGATGTCGGACTGGGCTCTGATCAGATCCTGACACTGATGTCGGACTGGGCTCTGATCAGATCCTGACACTGATGTAGGTCTAGTCTCTGATCAGATCCTGACACTGCTGTAGAACTGGGCTCTGATCAGATCCTGACACTGATGTAGGACTGGGCTCTGATCAGATCCTGACACTGCTGTAGAACTGGGCTCTGATCAGATCCTCACACTGATGTAGAACTGGGCTCTGATCAGTTCCTGACACTGATGTAGGACTGGGCTCTGATCAGATCCTGACACTGCTGTAGGACTGGGCTCTGATCAGTTCCTGACACTGATGTAGGACTGGGCTCTGATCAGATCCTCACACTGATGTAGAACTGGGCTCTGATCAGATCCTGACACTGATGTAGGACTGGGCTCTGATCAGATCCTGACACTGCTGTAGGACTGGGCTCTGATCAGTTCCTGACACTGATGTAGGACTGGGCTCTGATCAGATCCGGACACTGCTGTAGAACTGGGCTCTGATCAGATCCTGACACTGATGTAGGACTGGGCTCTGATCAGATCCTCACACTGATGTAGGACTGGGCTCTGATCAGATCCTGACACTGCTGTAGAACTGGGCTCTGATCAGATCCTGACACTGCTGTAGAACTGGGCTCTGATCAGATCCTGACACTGATGTAGGACTGGGCTCTGATCAGATCCTAAAACTGCTGTAGAACTGGGCTCTGATCAGATCCTGACACTGATGTAGGACTGGGCTCTGATCAGATCCTGACACTGATGTCGGACTGGGCTCTGATCAGATCCTGACACTGATGTAGGTCTAGTCTCTGATCAGATCCTGACACTGCTGTAGAACTGGGCTCTGATCAGATCCTGACACTGATGTAGGACTGGGCTCTGATCAGATCCTGACACTGCTGTAGAACTGGGCTCTGATCAGATCCTCACACTGATGTAGAACTGGGCTCTGATCAGTTCCTGACACTGATGTAGGACTGGGCTCTGATCAGATCCTGACACTGCTGTAGGACTGGGCTCTGATCAGTTCCTGACACTGATGTAGAACTGGGCTCTGATCAGATCCTGACACGGCTGTAGAACTGGGCTCTGATCAGATCCTCACACTGATGTAGAACTGGGCTCTGATCAGATCCTGACACTGCTGTAGGACTGGGCTCTGATCAGATCCTGACACTGCTGTAGAACTGGGCTCTGATCAGATCCTGACACTGATGTAGGACTGGGCTCTGATCAGATCCTGACACTGCTGTAGGACTGGGCTCTGATCAGATCCTCACACTGATGTAGAACTGGGCTCTGATCAGATCCTGACACTGATGTAGGACTGGGCTCTGATCAGATCCTGACACTGCTGTGGGACTGGGCTCTGATCAGTTCCTGACACTGATGTAGGACTGGGCTCTGATCAGATCCTGACACTGATGTAGAACTGGGCTCTGATCAGATCCTGACACTGATGTAGGACTGGGCTCTGATCAATTCCTGACACTGATGTAGGACTGGGCTCTGATCAGATCCTGACTCTGATGTAGGACTGGGCTCTGATCAGATCCTGACACTGATGTAGGACTGGGCTCTGATCAGATCCTGACACTGATGTTGGACTGGGCTCTGATCTGATCCTGACACTCCTGTAGGACTGGGCTCTGATCAGATCCTGACACTGCTGTCGGACTGGGCTCTGATCAGATCCTGACACTGATGTAGGACTGGGCTCTGATCAGATCCTGACACTGCTGTAGGACTGGGCTCTGATCAGATCCTGACACTGATGTAGGACTGGGCTCTGATCAGATCCTGACACTGATGTAGGACTGGGCTCTGATCAGATCCTGACACTGATGTAGGACTGGGCTCTGATCAGATCCTGACACTGATGTAGGACTGGGCTCTGATCAGATCCTGACACTGATGTAGGACTGGGCTCTGATCAGATCCTGACACTGATGTAGGACTGGGCTCTGATCAGATCCTGACACTGATGTAGGACTGGGCTCAGATCAGACCCTGACACTGCTGTGGGACTGGGCTCTGATCAGATCCTGACACTCCTGAAGGACTGGGCTCTGATCAGATCCTGACACTCCTGTCGGACTGGGCTCTGATCAGTTCCTGACACTGCTGTAGGACTGGGCTCTGATCAGATCCTGACACTCCTGAAGGACTGGGCTCTGATCAGATCCTGACACTCCTGTAGGACTGGGCTCTGATCAGACCCTGACACTGATGTAGGACTGGGCTCTGATCAGATCCTGACACTGCTGTAGGACTGGGCTCTGATCGGTTCCTGACACTCCTGTAGGACTGGGCTCTGACCAGATCCTGACACTGCTGTAGGACTGGTCTCTGATCAGTTCCTGACACTGATGTAGGACTGGGCTCTGATCAGATCCTGACACTGATGTAGGACTGGGCTCTGATCAGACCCTGACACTGATGTGGGACTGGGCTCTGATCAGATGCTGACGGTGCTGTCGGACTGGGCTCTGATCAGATGCTGACGGTGCTGTAGGACTGGGCTCTGATCAGATCCTGACACTGATGTAGAACTGGCCTCTGATCAGTTCCTGACACTGATGTAGAACTGGGCTCTGATCAGTTCCTGACACTGATGTAGAACTGGGCTCTGATCAGATCCTGACACTGCTGTAGAACTGGGCTCTGATCAGATCCTCACACTGATGTAGAACTGGGCTCTGATCAGATCCTGACACTGATGTAGAACTGGGCTCTCATCAGATCCTCACACTGATGTAGAACTGGGCTCTGATCAATTCCTGACACTGATGTAGAACTGGGCTCTGATCAGATCCTGACACGGCTGTAGAACTGGGCTCTGATCAGATCCTCACACTGATGTAGAACTGGGCTCTGATCAGATCCTGACACTGCTGTAGGACTGGGCTCTGATCAGATCCTGACACTGCTGTAGAACTGGGCTCTGATCAGATCCTGACACTGATGTAGGACTGGGCTCTGATCAGATCCTGACACTGCTGTAGGACTGGGCTCTGATCAGATCCTCACACTAATGTAGAACTGGGCTCTGATCAGATCCTGACACTGATGTAGGACTGGGCTCTGATCAGATCCTGACACTGCTGTGGGACTGGGCTCTGATCAGTTCCTGACACTGATGTAGGACTGGGCTCTGATCAGATCCTGACACTGATGTAGAACTGGGCTCTGATCAGATCCTGACACTGATGTAGGACTGGGCTCTGATCAATTCCTGACACTGATGTAGGACTGGGCTCTGATCAGATCCTGACTCTGATGTAGGACTGGGCTCTGATCAGATCCTGACACTGATGTAGGACTGGGCTCTGATCAGATCCTGACACTGCTGTCGGACTGGGCTCTGATCAGATCCTGACACTGATGTTGGACTGGGCTCTGATCTGATCCTGACACTCCTGTAGGACTGGGCTCTGATCAGATCCTGACACTGCTGTCGGACTGGGCTCTGATCAGATCCTGACACTGATGTAGGACTGGGCTCTGATCAGATCCTGACACTGCTGTAGGACTGGGCTCTGATCAGATCCTGACACTGATGTAGGACTGGGCTCTGATCAGATCCTGACACTGATGTTGGACTGGGCTCTGATCAGATCCTGACACTGATGTAGGACTGGGCTCTGATCAGATCCTGACACTGATGTAGGACTGGGCTCTGATCAGATCCTGACACTGATGTAGAACTGGGCTCTGATCAGATCCTGACACTGATGTAGAACTGGGCTCTGATCAGATCCTGACACTGCTGTAGGACTGGGCTCTGATCAGATCCTGACACTGATGTAGGACTGGGCTCTGATCAGATCCTCACACTGATGTAGGACTGGGCTCTGATCAGATCCTGACACTGCTGTAGAACTGGGCTCTGATCAGATCCTGACACTGCTGTAGAACTGGGCTCTGATCAGATCCTGACACTGATGTAGGACTGGGCTCTGATCAGATCCTGACACTGATGTCGGACTGGGCTCTGATCAGATCCTGACACTGATGTAGGACTGGGCTCTGATCAGATCCACACACTGATGTAGGACTGGGCTCTGATCAGATCCTGACACTGCTGTAGAACTGGGCTCTGATCAGATCCTGACACTGCTGTAGAACTGGGCTCTGATCAGATCCTGACACTGATGTAGGACTGGGCTCTGATCAGATCCTAAAACTGCTGTAGAACTGGGCTCTGATCAGATCCTGACACTGATGTAGGACTGGGCTCTGATGAGATCCTGACACTGATGTCGGACTGGGCTCTGATCAGATCCTGACACTGATGTAGGTCTAGTCTCTGATCAGATCCTGACACTGCTGTAGAACTGGGCTCTGATCAGATCCTGACACTGATGGAGGACTGGGCTCTGATCAGATCCTGACACTGCTGTAGAACTGGGCTCTGATCAGATCCTCACACTGATGTAGAACTGGGCTCTGATCAGTTCCTGACACTGATGTAGGACTGGGCTCTGATCAGATCCTGACACTGCTGTAGGACTGGGCTCTGATCAGTTCCTGACACTGATGTAGGACTGGGCTCTGATCAGATCCTCACACTGATGTAGAACTGGGCTCTGATCAGATCCTGACACTGATGTAGGACTGGGCTCTGATCAGATCCTGACACTGCTGTAGGACTGGGCTCTGATCAGTTCCTGACACTGATGTAGGACTGGGCTCTGATCAGATCCTGACACTGCTGTAGAACTGGGCTCTGATCAGATCCTGACACTGATGTAGGACTGGGCTCTGATCAGATCCTGACACTGATGTAGAACTGGCCTCTGATCAGTTCCTGACACTGATGGAGAACTGGGCTCTGATCAGTTCCTGACACTGATGTAGAACTGGGCTCTGATCAGATCCTGACACTGCTGTAGAACTGGGCTCTGATCAGATCCTGACACTGATGTAGAACTGGGCTCTCATCAGATCCTCACACTGATGTAGAACTGGGCTCTGATCAATTCCTGACACTGATGTAGAACTGGGCTCTGATCAGATCCTGACACGGCTGTAGAACTGGGCTCTGATCAGATCCTCACACTGATGTAGAACTGGGCTCTGATCAGATCCTGACACTGCTGTAGGACTGGGCTCTGATCAGATCCTGACACTGCTGTAGAACTGGGCTCTGATCAGATCCTGACACTGATGTAGGACTGGGCTCTGATCAGATCCTGACACTGCTGTAGGACTGGGCTCTGATCAGATCCTCACACTGATGTAGAACTGGGCTCTGATCAGATCCTGACACTGATGTAGGACTGGGCTCTGATCAGATCCTGACACTGCTGTGGGACTGGGCTCTGATCAGTTCCTGACACTGATGTAGGACTGGGCTCTGATCAGATCCTGACACTGATGTAGAACTGGGCTCTGATCAGATCCTGACACTGATGTAGGACTGGGCTCTGATCAATTCCTGACACTGATGTAGGACTGGGCTCTGATCAGATCCTGACTCTGATGTAGGACTGGGCTCTGATCAGATCCTGACACTGATGTAGGACTGGGCTCTGATCAGATCCTGACACTGCTGTCGGACTGGGCTCTGATCAGATCCTGACACTGATGTTGGACTGGGCTCTGATCTGATCCTGACACTGATGTAGGACTGGGCTCTGATCAGATCCTGACACTGATGTAGGACTGGGCTCTGATCAGATCCTGACACTGATGTAGGACTGGGCTCTGATCAGATCCTGACACTGATGTAGGACTGGGCTCTGATCAGATCCTGACACTGATGTAGGACTGGGCTCTGATCAGATCCTGACACTGATGTAGGACTGGGCTCTGATCAGATCCTGACACTGATGTAGGACTGGGCTCTGATCAGATCCTAAAACTGCTGTAGAACTGGGCTCTGATCAGATCCTGACACTGATGTAGAACTGGGCTCTGATCAGATCCTGACACTGATGTAGGACTGGGCTCTGATCAGATCCTAAAACTGCTGTAGAACTGGGCTCTGATCAGATCCTGACACTGATGTAGGACTGGGCTCTGATGAGATCCTGACACTGATGTCGGACTGGGCTCTGATCAGATCCTGACACTGATGTAGGTCTAGTCTCTGATCAGATCCTGACACTGCTGTAGAACTGGGCTCTGATCAGATCCTGACACTGATGGAGGACTGGGCTCTGATCAGATCCTGACACTGCTGTAGAACTGGGCTCTGATCAGATCCTCACACTGATGTAGAACTGGGCTCTGATCAGTTCCTGACACTGATGTAGGACTGGGCTCTGATCAGATCCTGACACTGCTGTAGGACTGGGCTCTGATCAGTTCCTGACACTGATGTAGGACTGGGCTCTGATCAGATCCTCACACTGATGTAGAACTGGGCTCTGATCAGATCCTGACACTGATGTAGGACTGGGCTCTGATCAGATCCTGACACTGCTGTAGGACTGGGCTCTGATCAGTTCCTGACACTGATGTAGGACTGGGCTCTGATCAGATCCTGACACTGCTGTAGAACTGGGCTCTGATCAGATCCTGACACTGATGTAGGACTGGGCTCTGATCAGATCCTGACACTGATGTAGAACTGGCCTCTGATCAGTTCCTGACACTGATGGAGAACTGGGCTCTGATCAGTTCCTGACACTGATGTAGAACTGGGCTCTGATCAGATCCTGACACTGCTGTAGAACTGGGCTCTGATCAGATCCTGACACTGATGTAGAACTGGGCTCTGATCAGATCCTGACACTGATGTAGAACTGGGCTCTCATCAGATCCTCACACTGATGTAGAACTGGGCTCTGATCAATTCCGGACACTGATGTAGAACTGGGCTCTGATCAGATCCTGACACGGCTGTAGAACTGGGCTCTGATCAGATCCTCACACTGATGTAGAACTGGGCTCTGATCAGATCCTGACACTGCTGTAGGACTGGGCTCTGATCAGATCCTGACACTGCTGTAGAACTGGGCTCTGATCAGATCCTGACACTGATGTAGGACTGGGCTCTGATCAGATCCTGACACTGCTGTAGGACTGGGCTCTGATCAGATCCTCACACTGATGTAGAACTGGGCTCTGATCAGATCCTGACACTGATGTAGGACTGGGCTCTGATCAGATCCTGACACTGCTGTGGGACTGGGCTCTGATCAGTTCCTGACACTGATGTAGGACTGGGCTCTGATCAGATCCTGACACTGATGTAGAACTGGGCTCTGATCAGATCCTGACACTGATGTAGGACTGGGCTCTGATCAATTCCTGACACTGATGTAGGACTGGGCTCTGATCAGATCCTGACTCTGATGTAGGACTGGGCTCTGATCAGATCCTGACACTGATGTAGGACTGGGCTCTGATCAGATCCTGACACTGCTGTCGGACTGGGCTCTGATCAGATCCTGACACTGATGTAGGACTGGGCTCTGATCAGATCCTCACACTGATGTAGAACTGGGCTCTGATCAGATCCTGACACTGATGTAGGACTGGGCTCTGATCAGATCCTGACACTGCTGTGGGACTGGGCTCTGATCAGTTCCTGACACTGATGTAGGACTGGGCTCTGATCAGATCCTGACACTGATGTAGAACTGGGCTCTGATCAGATCCTGACACTGATGTAGGACTGGGCTCTGATCAATTCCTGACACTGATGTAGGACTGGGCTCTGATCAGATCCTGACTCTGATGTAGGACTGGGCTCTGATCAGATCCTGACACTGATGTAGGACTGGGCTCTGATCAGATCCTGACACTGCTGTCGGACTGGGCTCTGATCAGATCCTGACACTGCTGTAGGACTGGGCTCTGATCAGATCCTGACACTGATGTAGGACTGGGCTCTGATCAGATCCTGACACTGATGTAGGACTGGGCTCAGATCAGACCCTGACACTGCTGTGGGACTGGGCTCTGATCAGATCCTGACACTCCTGTAGGACTGGGCTCTGATCAGATCCTGACACTGATGTAGGACTGGGCTCTGATCAGATCCTGACACTGATGTAGGACTGGGCTCTGATCAGATCCTGACACTGATGTAGGACTGGGCTCAGATCAGACCCTGACACTGCTGTGGGACTGGGCTCTGATCAGATCCTGACACTCCTGAAGGACTGGGCTCTGATCAGATCCTGACACTCCTGTCGGACTGGGCTCTGATCAGTTCCTGACACTGCTGTAGGACTGGGCTCTGATCAGATCCTGACACTCCTGAAGGACTGGGCTCTGATCAGATCCTGACACTCCTGTAGGACTGGGCTCTGATCAGATCCTGACACTGATGTAGGACTGGGCTCTGATCAGATCCTGACACTGCTGTAGGACTGGGCTCTGATCGGTTCCTGACACTCCTGTAGGACTGGGCTCTGACCAGATCCTGACACTGCTGTAGGACTGGTCTCTGATCAGTTCCTGACACTGATGTAGGACTGGGCTCTGATCAGATCCTGACACTGATGTAGGACTGGGCTCTGATCAGGTCCTGACACTGATGTGGGACTGGGCTCTGATCAGATGCTGACGGTGCTGTCGGACTGGGCTCTGATCAGATGCTGACGGTGCTGTAGGACTGGGCTCTGATCAGATCCTGACACTGATGTAGAACTGGCCTCTGATCAGTTCCTGACACTGATGTAGAACTGGGCTCTGATCAGTTCCTGACACTGATGTAGAACTGGGCTCTGATCAGATCCTGACACTGCTGTAGAACTGGGCTCTGATCAGATCCTCACACTGATGTAGAACTGGGCTCTGATCAGATCCTGACACTGATGTAGAACTGGGCTCTCATCAGATCCTCACACTGATGTAGAACTGGGCTCTGATCAATTCCTGACACTGATGTAGAACTGGGCTCTGATCAGATCCTGACACTGCTGTAGAACTGGGCTCTGATCAGATCCTCACACTGATGTAGAACTGGGCTCTGATCAGATCCTGACACTGCTGTAGGACTGGGCTCTGATCAGATCCTGACACTGCTGTAGAACTGGGCTCTGATCAGATCCTGACACTGATGTAGGACTGGGCTCTGATCAGATCCTGACACTGCTGTAGGACTGGGCTCTGATCAGATCCTCACACTAATGTAGAACTGGGCTCTGATCAGATCCTGACACTGATGTAGGACTGGGCTCTGATCAGATCCTGACACTGCTGTGGGACTGGGCTCTGATCAGTTCCTGACACTGATGTAGGACTGGGCTCTGATCAGATCCTGACACTGATGTAGAACTGGGCTCTGATCAGATCCTGACACTGATGTAGGACTGGGCTCTGATCAGATCCTGACACTGATGTAGGACTGGGCTCTGATCAGATCCTGACTCTGATGTAGGACTGGGCTCTGATCAGATCCTGACACTGATGTAGGACTGGGCTCTGATCAGATCCTGACACTGCTGTCGGACTGGGCTCTGATCAGATCCTGACACTGATGTTGGACTGCGCTCTGATCTGATCCTGACACTCCTGTAGGACTGGGCTCTGATCAGATCCTGACACTGCTGTCGGACTGGGCTCTGATCAGATCCTGACACTGATGTAGGACTGGGCTCTGATCAGATCCTGACACTGCTGTAGGACTGGGCTCTGATCAGATCCTGACACTGATGTAGGACTGGGCTCTGATCAGATCCTGACACTGATGTTGGACTGGGCTCTGATCAGATCCTGACACTGATGTAGGACTGGGCTCTGATCAGATCCTGACACTGATGTAGGACTGGGCTCTGATCAGATCCTGACACTGATGTAGGACTGGGCTCAGATCAGACCCTGACACTGCTGTGGGACTGGGCTCTGATCAGATCCTGACACTCCTGAAGGACTGGGCTCTGATCAGATCCTGACACTCCTGTCGGACTGGGCTCTGATCAGTTCCTGACACTGCTGTAGGACTGGGCTCTGATCAGATCCTGACACTCCTGTAGGACTGGGCTCTGATCAGATCCTGACACTCCTGAAGGACTGGGCTCTGATCAGATCCTGACACTCCTGTAGGACTGGGCTCTGATCAGACCCTGACACTGATGTAGGACTGGGCTCTGATCAGATCCTGACACTGCTGTAGGACTGGGCTCTGATCAGATCCTGACACTCCTGAAGGACTGGGCTCTGATCAGATCCTGACACTCCTGTAGGACTGGGCTCTGATCAGATCCTGACACTGATGTAGGACTGGGCTCTGATCAGATCCTGACACTGCTGTGGGACTGGGCTCTGATCAGTTCCTGACACTGATGTAGGACTGGGCTCTGATCAGATCCTGACACTCCTGAAGGACTGGGCTCTGATCAGATCCTGACACTCCTGTCGGACTGGGCTCTGATCAGTTCCTGACACTGCTGTAGGACTGGGCTCTGATCAGATCCTGACACTCCTGTAGGACTGGGCTCTGATCAGATCCTGACACTCCTGAAGGACTGGGCTCTGATCAGATCCTGACACTCCTGTAGGACTGGGCTCTGATCAGACCCTGACACTGATGTAGGACTGGGCTCTGATCAGATCCTGACACTGCTGTAGGACTGGGCTCTGATCAGATCCTGACACTCCTGAAGGACTGGGCTCTGATCAGATCCTGACACTCCTGTAGGACTGGGCTCTGATCAGATCCTGACACTCCTGAAGGACTGGGCTCTGATCAGATCCTGACACTCCTGTAGGACTGGGCTCTGATCAGACCCTGACACTGATGTAGGACTGGGCTCTGATCAGATCCTGACACTGCTGTAGGACTGGGCTCTGATCGGTTCCTGACACTCCTGTAGGACTGGGCTCTGACCAGATCCTGACACTGCTGTAGGACTGGTCTCTGATCAGTTCCTGACACTGATGTGGGACTGGGCTCTGATCAGATGCTGACGGTGCTGTCGGACTGGGCTCTGATCAGATGCTGACGGTGCTGTAGGACTGGGCTCTGATCAGATCCTGACACTGCTGTAGGACTGGGCTCTGATCAGATCCTGACACTGCTGTAGGACTGGGCTCTGATCAGATCCTGACACTGCTGTAGGACTGGGCTCTGATCAGATCCTGACACTGCTGTAGGACTGGGCTCTGATCAGATCCTGACACTGCTGTAGGACTGGGCTCTGATCAGATCCTGACACTGCTGTAGAACTGGGCTCTGATCAGATCCTGACACTGCTGTAGAACTGGGCTCTGATCAGATCCTGACACTGCTGTAGAACTGGGCTCTGATCAGATCCTGACACTGATGTAGGACTGGGCTCTGATCAGATCCTCACACTGATGTAGAACTGGCCTCTGATCAGTTCCTGACACTGATGTAGAACTGGGCTCTGATCAGTTCCTGACACTGATGTAGAACTGGGCTCTGATCAGATCCTGACACTGCTGTAGAACTGGGCTCTGATCAGATCCTCACACTGATGTAGAACTGGGCTCTGATCAGATCCTGACACTGATGTAGAACTGGGCTCTCATCAGATCCTCACACTGATGTAGAACTGGGCTCTGATCAATTCCTGACACTGATGTAGAACTGGGCTCTGATCAGATCCTGACACGGCTGTAGAACTGGGCTCTGATCAGATCCTCACACTGATGTAGAACTGGGCTCTGATCAGATCCTGACACTGCTGTAGAACTGGGCTCTGATCAGATCCTGACACTGCTGTAGAACTGGGCTCTGATCAGATCCTGACACTGCTGTAGAACTGGGCTCTGATCAGATCCTGACACTGATGTAGGACTGGGCTCTGATCAGATCCTGACACTGCTGTAGGACTGGGCTCTGATCAGATCCTCACACTGATGTAGAACTGGGCTCTGATCAGATCCTGACACTGATGTAGGACTGGGCTCTGATCAGATCCTGACACTGCTGTGGGACTGGGCTCTGATCAGTTCCTGACACTGATGTAGGACTGGGCTCTGATCAGATCCTGACACTGATGTAGAACTGGGCTCTGATCAGATCCTGACACTGATGTAGAACTGGGCTCTGATCAGATCCTGACACTGCTGTAGGTCTGGGCTCTGATCAGATCCTGACACTGATGTAGGACTGGGCTCTGATCAGATCCTGACACTGCTGTAGAACTGGGCTCCGATCAGATCCTGACACTGATGTAGGACTGGGCTCTGATCAGATCCTCACACTGATGTAGAACTGGGCTCTGATCAGATCCTCACACTGATGTAGAACTGGGCTCTGATCAGATCCTGACACTGATGTAGGACTGGGCTCTGATCAGATCCTGACACTGCTGTAGGACTGGGCTCTGATCAGTTCCTGACACTGATGTAGGACTGGGCTCTGATCAGATCCTGACACTGATGTAGGAATGGGCTCTGATCAGATCCTGACACTGCTGTAGGACTGGGCTCTGATCAGTTCCTGACACTGATGTAGGACTGGGCTCTGATCAGATCCTGACACTGCTGTAGGACTGGGCTCTGATCAGTTCCTGACACTGATGTAGGACTGGGCTCTGATCAGATCCTGACACTGATGTAGGACTGGGCTCTGATCAGTTCCTGACACTCCTGTAGGACTGGGCTCTGATCAGTTCCTGACACTGCTGTAGGACTGGGCTCTGATCAGTTCCTGACACTGATGTAGGACTGGGCTCTGATCAGATCCTGACACTGATGTAGGACTGGGCTCTGATCAGATCCTGACACTGCTGTAGGACTGGGCTCTGATTAGATCCTGACACTGATGTAGGACTGGGCTCTGACCAGATCCTGACACTGATGTAGGACTGGGCTCTGATCAGATCCTGACACTGCTGTAGGACTGGGCTCTGATCAGTTCCTGACACTGATGTATGACTGGGCTCTGATCAGATCCTGACACTGATGTAGGACTGGGCTCTGATCAGATCCTGACTCTGCTGTAGGACTGGGCTCTGATCAGATGCTGACACTGCTGTAGGACTGGGCTCTGATCAGATCCTGACACTGCTGTCGGACTGGGCTCTGATCAGATCCTGACACTGATGTAGGACTGGGCTCTGATCAGATCCTGACTCTGCTGTAGGACTGGGCTCTGATCAGATGCTGACACTGCTGTAGGACTGGGCTCTGATCAGATCCTGACACTGCTGTAGGACTGGGCTCTGATCAGATCCTGACACTCCTGTAGGACTGGGCTCTGATCAGATCCTGACACTGCTGTAGGACTGGGCTCTGATCAGATCCTGACACTCCTGTAGGACTGGGCTCTGATCAGTTCCTGACACTGCTGTAGGACTGGGCTCTGATCAGATCCTGACACTGCTTTCGAACTGGGCTCTGATCAGATCCTGACACTGCTGTAGGACTGGGCTCTGATCAGATCCTGACACTGATGTAGGACTGGGCTCTGATCAGATCCTGACACTGATGTAGGACTGGGCTCTGATCAGATCCTGACACTGATGTAGGACTGGGCTCTGATCAGATCCTGACACTGATGTAGGACTGGGCTCTGATCAGATCCTCACACTGATGTAGAACTGGGCTCTGATCAGATCCTGACACTGATGTAGGACTGGGCTCTGATCAGATCCTGACACTGCTGTAGGACTGGGCTCTGATCAGTTCCTGACACTGATGTAGGACTGGTCTCTGATCAGATCCTGACACTGATGTAGGACTGGGCTCTGATCAGATCCTGACACTGATGTAGAACTGGGCTCTGATCAGATCCTGACACTGATGTAGAACGGGGCTCTGATCAGATCCTGACACTGCTGTAGGACTGGACTCTGATCAGATCCTGACACTGATGTAGGACTGGGCTCTGATCAGATCCTGACTCTGCTGTAGGACTGGGCTCTGATCAGATGCTGACACTGCTGTAGGACTGGGCTCTGATCAGATCCTGACACTGCTGTAGGACTGGGCTCTGATCAGATCCTGACACTCCTGTAGGACTGGGCTCTGATCAGTTCCTGACACTGCTGTAGGACTGGGCTCTGATCAGATCCTGACACTGCTTTCGAACTGGGCTCTGATCAGATCCTGACACTGCTGTAGGACTGGGCTCTGATCAGTTCCTGACACTGATGTAGAACTGGGCTCTGATCAGATCCTGACACTGATGTAGAACTGGGCTCTGATCAGTTCCTGACACTGATGTAGAACTGGGCTCTGATCAGTTCCTGACACTGATGTTGAACTGGGCTCTGATCAGATCCTGACACTGCTGTAGAACTGGGCTATGATCAGATCCTCACACTGATGTAGAACTGGGCTCTGATCAGATCCTGACACTGATGTAGAACTGGGCTCTGATCAGATCCTGACACTGATGTAGAACTGGGCTCTGATCAGATCCTCACACTGATGTAGAACTAGGCTCTGATCAGTGCCTGACACTGATGTAGAACTGGGCTCTGATCAGATCCTGACACGGCTGTAGAACTGGGCTCTGATCAGATCCTCACACTGATGTAGAACTGGGCTCTGATCAGATCCTGACACTGCTGTAGGACTGGGCTCTGATCAGATCCTCACACTGATGTAGAACTGGGCTCTGATCAGATCCTCACACTGATGTAGAACTGGGCTCTGATCAGATCCTCACACTGATGTAGAACTGGGCTCTGATCAGATCCTCACACTGATGTAGAACTGGGCTCTGATCAGATCCTCACACTGATGTAGAACTGGGCTCTGATCAGATCCTGACACGGCTGTAGAACTGGGCTCTGATCAGATCCTCACACTGATGTAGAACTGGGCTCTGATCAGATCCTGACACTGATGTAGAACTGGGCTCTGATCAGATCCTGACACGGCTGTAGAACTGGGCTCTGATCAGATCCTCACACTGATGTAGAACTGGGCTCTGATCAGATCCTGACACTGATGTAGGACTGGGCTCTGATCAGATCCTGACACTGCTGTCGAACTGGGCTCTGATCAGATCCTGACACTGATGTAGGACTGGGCTCTGATCAGATCCTGACACTGATGGAGGACTGGGCTCTGATCAGATCCTGGCACTGCTGTAGGACTGGGCTCTGATCAGATCCTCACACTGATGTAGAACTGGGCTCTGATCAGATCCTGACACTGATGTAGGACTGGGCTCTGATCAGATCCTGACACTGCTGTAGGACTGGGCTCTGATCAGATCCTGACACTGTTGTAGGACTGGGCTCTGATCAGTTCCTGACACTGATGTAGGACTGGGCTCTGATCAGATCCTGACACAGATGTAGGACTGGGCTCTGATCAGATCCTGACACTGCTGTAGGACTGGGCTCTGATCAGATCCTCAGACTGATGTAGAACTGGGCTCTGATTAGATCCTGACACTGATGTAGGACTGGGCTCTGATCAGATCCTGACAATGATGTAGGACTGGGCTCTGATCAGATCCTGACACTGCTGTAGGACTGGGCTCTGATCAGATCCTCACACTGATGTAGAACTGGGCTCTGATCAGATCCTGACACTGATGTAGGACTGGGCTCTGATCAGATCCTCACACTGATGTAGAACTGGGCTCTGATCAGATCCTGACACTGATGTAGGACTGGGCTCTGATCAGATCCTGACACTGCTGTAGGACTGGGCTCTGATCAGTTCCTGACACTGATGTAGGACTGGGCTCTGATCAGATCCTGACACTGCTGTAGGACTGGGCTCTGATCAGATCCTCACACTGATGTAGAACTGGGCTCTGATCAGATCCTGACACTGATGTAGGACTGGGCTCTGATCAGATCCTGACACTGCTGTAGGACTGGGCTCTGATCAGTTCCTGACACTGATGTAGGACTGGGCTCTGATCAGATCCTGACACTGATGTAGGAATGGGCTCTGATCAGATCCTGACACTGCTGTAGGACTGGGCTCTGAACAGTTCCTGACACTGATGTAGGACTGGGCTCTGATCAGATCCTGACACTGATGTAGGACTGGGCTCTGATCAGTTCCTGACACTGATGTAGGACTGGGCTCTGATCAGTTCCTGACACTGCTGTAGGACTGGGCTCTGATCAGTTCCTGACACTGATGTAGGACTGGGCTCTGATCAGTTCCTGACACTGATGTAGGACTGGGCTCTGATCAGATCCTGACACTGATGTAGGACTGGGCTCTGATCAGATCCTGACACTGCTGTAGGACTGGGCTCTGATCAGATCCTGACACTGATGTAGGACTGGGCTCTGATCAGATCCTGACACAGCTGTAGAACTGGGCTCTGATCAGATCCTGACACTGATGTAGGACTGGGCTCTGATCAGATCCTGACACTGCTGTAGAACTGGGCTCTGATCAGATCCTGACACTGATGTAGGACTGGGCTCTGATCAGATCCTCACACTGATGTAGAACTGGCCTCTGATCAGTTCCTGACACTGATGTAGAACTGGGCTCTGATCAGATCCTGACACTGCTGTAGAACTGGGCTCTGATCAGATCCTCACACTGATGTAGAACTGGGCTCTGATCAGATCCTGACACTGATGTAGAACTGGGCTCTCATCAGATCCTCACACTGATGTAGAACTGGGCTCTGATCAATTCCTGACACTGATGTAGAACTGGGCTCTGATCAGATCCTGACACGGCTGTAGAACTGGGCTCTGATCAGATCCTCACACTGATGTAGAACTGGGCTCTGATCAGATCCTGACACTGCTGTAGGACTGGGCTCTGATCAGATCCTGACACTGCTGTAGAACTGGGCTCTGATCAGATCCTGACACTGATGTAGGACTGGGCTCTGATCAGATCCTGACACTGCTGTAGGACTGGGCTCTGATCAGATCCTCACACTGATGTAGAACTGGGCTCTGATCAGTTCCTGACACTGATGTAGGACTGGGCTCTGATCAGATCCTCACACTGATGTAGAACTGGGCTCTGATCAGTTCCTGACACTGATGTAGAACTGGGCTCTGATCAGTTCCTGACACTGATGTAGAACTGGGCTCTGATCAGATCCTGACACTGCTGTAGAACTGGGCTCTGATCAGATCCTCACACTGATGTAGAACTGGGCTCTGATCAGATCCTGACACTGATGTAGAACTGGGCTCTCATCAGATCCTCACACTGATGTAGAACTGGGCTCTGATCAATTCCTGACACTGATGTAGAACTGGGCTCTGATCAGATCCTGACACGGCTGTAGAACTGGGCTCTGATCAGATCCTCACACTGATGTAGAACTGGGCTCTGATCAGATCCTGACACTGCTGTAGGACTGGGCTCTGATCAGATCCTGACACTGCTGTAGAACTGGGCTCTGATCAGATCCTGACACTGATGTAGGACTGGGCTCTGATCAGATCCTGACACTGCTGTAGGACTGGGCTCTGATCAGATCCTCACACTGATGTAGAACTGGGCTCTGATCAGATCCTGACACTGATGTAGGCCTGGGCTCTGATCAGATCCTGACACTGCTGTGGGACTGGGCTCTGATCAGTTCCTGACACTGATGTAGGACTGGGCTCTGATCAGATCCTGACACTGATGTAGAACTGGGCTCTGATCAGATCCTCACACTGATGTAGAACTGGGCTCTGATCAGATCCTGACACTGCTGTAGGTCTGGGCTCTGATCAGATCCTGACACTGATGTAGGACTGGGCTCTGATCAGATCCTGACACTGCTGTAGAACTGGGCTCTGATCAGATCCTGACACTGATGTAGGACTGGGCTCTGATCAGATCCTCACACTGATGTAGAACTGGGCTCTGATCAGATCCTGACACTGATGTAGGACTGGGCTCTGATCAGATCCTGACACTGCTGTAGGACTGGGCTCTGATCAGTTCCTGACACTGATGTAGGACTGGGCTCTGATCAGATCCTGACACTGCTGTAGGACTGGGCTCTGATCAGTTCCTGACACTGATGTAGGACTGGGCTCTGATCAGATCCTGACACTGCTGTAGGACTGGGCTCTGATCAGTTCCTGACACTGATGTAGGACTGGGCTCTGATCAGATCCTGACACTGATGTAGGACTGGGCTCTGATCAGTTCCTGACACTCCTGTAGGACTGGGCTCTGATCAGTTCCTGACACTGCTGTAGGACTGGGCTCTGATCAGTTCCTGACACTGCTGTAGGACTGGGCTCTGATCAGATCCTGACACTGCTGTAGGACTGGGCTCTGATCAGATCCTGACACTGCTGTAGGACTGGGCTCTGATCAGTTCCTGACACTGATGTAGGACTGGGCTCTGATCAGATCCTGACACTGCTGTAGGACTGGGCTCTGATCAGATCCTGACACTGCTGTAGGACTGGGCTCTGATCAGTTCCTGACACTGATGTAGGACTGGGCTCTGATCAGATCCTGACACTGATGTAGGACTGGGCTCTGATCAGTTCCTGACACTCCTGTAGGACTGGGCTCTGATCAGTTCCTGACATTGCTGTAGGACTGGGCTCTGATCAGTTCCTGACACTGCTGTAGGACTGGGCTCTGATCAGATCCTGACACTGCTGTAGGACTGGGCTCTGATCAGATCCTGACACTGCTGTAGGACTGGGCTCTGATCAGTTCCTGACACTGATGTAGGACTGGGCTCTGATCAGATCCTGACACTGCTGTAGGACTGGGCTCTGATCAGATCCTGACACTGCTGTAGGACTGGGCTCTGATCAGTTCCTGACACTGATGTAGGACTGGGCTCTGATCAGATCCTGACACTGCTGTAGGACTGGGCTCTGATCAGTTCCTGACACTGATGTAGGACTGGGCTCTGATCAGATCCTGACACTGATGTAGGACTGGGCTCTGATCAGTTCCTGACACTCCTGTAGGACTGGGCTCTGATCAGTTCCTGACACTGCTGTAGGACTGGGCTCTGATCAGTTCCTGACACTGCTGTAGGACTGTGCTCTGATCAGATCCTGACACTGATGTAGGACTGGGCTCTGATCAGATCCTGACACTGCTGTAGGACTGGGCTCTGATCAGATGCTGACACTGCTGTAGGACTGGGCTCTGATCAGATCCTGACACTGCTGTCGGACTGGGCTCTGATCAGATCCTGACACTGCTGTAGGACTGGGCTCTGATCAGATCCTGACACTCCTGTAGGACTGGGCTCTGATCAGTTCCTGACACTGCTGTAGGACTGGGCTCTGATCAGATCCTGACACTCCTGTAGGACTGGGCTCTGATCAGATCCTGACACTCCTGCAGGACTGGGCTCTGATCAGATCCTGACACTGCTGTAGAACTGGGCTCTGATCAGATCCTCACACTGATGTAGGACTGGGCTCTGATCAGATCCTGACACTGCTGTAGGACTGGGCTCTGATCAGATCCTCACACTGATGTAGAACTGGGCTCTGATCAGATCCTGACACTGATGTAGGACTGGGCTCTGATCAGATCCTGACACTGCTGTAGGACTGGGCTCTGATCAGTTCCTGACACTGATGTAGGACTGGTCTCTGATCAGATCCTGACACTGATGTAGGACTGGGCTCTGATCAGATCCTGACACTGATGTAGAACTGGGCTCTGATCAGATCCTGACACTGATGTAGAACTGGGCTCTGATCAGATCCTGACACTGCTGTAGGACTGGACTCTGATCAGATCCTGACACTGATGTAGGACTGGGCTCTGATCAGATCCTGACACTGCTGTAGGACTGGGCTCTGATCAGATCCTCACACTGATGTAGAACTGGGCTCTGATCAGATCCTGACACTGATGTAGGACTGGGCTCTGATCAGATCCTGACACTGATGTAGGACTGGGCTCTGATCAGATCCTGACACTGCTGTAGGACTGGGCTCTGATCAGTTCCTGACACTGATGTAGGACTGGGCTCTGATCAGATCCTGACACTGATGTAGGAATGGGCTCTGATCAGATCCTGACACTGCTGTAGGACTGGGCTCTGATCAGTTCCTGACACTGATGTAGGACTGGGCTCTGATCAGATCCTGACACTGATGTATGACTGGGCTCTGATCAGTTCCTGACACTGATGTAGGACTGGGCTCTGATCAGTTCCTGACACTGCTGTAGGACTGGGCTCTGATCAGTTCCTGACACTGATGTAGGACTGGGCTCTGATCAGTTCCTGCACTGATGTAGGACTGGGCTCTGATCAGATCCTGACACTGATGTAGGACTGGGCTCTGATCAGATCCTGACACTGCTGTAGGACTGGGCTCTGATCAGATCCTGACACTGATGTAGGACTGGGCTCTGATCAGATCCTGACACTGCTGTAGAACTGGGCTCTGATCAGATCCTGACACTGATGTAGGACTGGGCTCTGATCAGATCCTGACACTGCTGTAGAACTGGGCTCTGATCAGATCCTGACACTGATGTAGGACTGGGCTCTGATCAGATCCTCACACTGATGTAGAACTGGCCTCTGATCAGTTCCTGACACTGATGTAGAACTGGGCTCTGATCAGTTCCTGACACTGATGTAGAACTGGGCTCTGATCAGATCCTGACACTGCTGTAGAACTGGGCTCTGATCAGATCCTCACACTGATGTAGAACTGGGCTCTGATCAGATCCTGACACTGATGTAGAACTGGGCTCTCATCAGATCCTCACACTGATGTAGAACTGGGCTCTGATCAGATCCTGACACGGCTGTAGAACTGGGCTCTGATCAGATCCTCACACTGCTGTAGAACTGGGCTCTGATCAGATCCTGACACTGATGTAGGACTGGGCTCTGATCAGATCCTGACACTGCTGTAGGACTGGGCTCTGATCAGATCCTCACACTGATGTAGAACTGGGCTCTGATCAGATCCTGACACTGATGTAGGACTGGGCTCTGATCAGATCCTGACACTGCTGTGGGACTGGGCTCTGATCAGTTCCTGACACTGATGTAGGACTGGGCTCTGATCAGATCCTGACACTGATGTAGAACTGGGCTCTGATCAGATCCTCACACTGATGTAGAACTGGGCTCTGATCAGATCCTGACACTGCTGTAGGTCTGGGCTCTGATCAGATCCTGACACTGATGTAGGACTGGGCTCTGATCAGATCCTGACACTGCTGTAGAACTGGGCTCTGATCAGATCCTGACACTGATGTAGGACTGGGCTCTGATCAGATCCTCACACTGATGTAGAACTGGGCTCTGATCAGATCCTCACACTGATGTAGAACTGGGCTCTGATCATATCCTGACACTGATGTAGGACTGGGCTCTGATCAGATCCTGACACTGCTGTAGGACTGGGCTCTGATCAGTTCCTGACACTGATGTAGGACTGGGCTCTGATCAGATCCTGACACTGATGTAGGAATGGGCTCTGATCAGATCCTGACACTGCTGTAGGACTGGGCTCTGATCAGTTCCTGACACTGATGTAGGACTGGGCTCTGATCAGATCCTGACACTGCTGTAGGACTGGGCTCTGATCAGTTCCTGACACTGATGTAGGACTGGGCTCTGATCAGATCCTGACACTGATGTAGGACTGGGCTCTGATCAGTTCCTGACACTCCTGTAGGACTGGGCTCTGATCAGTTCCTGACACTGCTGTAGGAGTGGGCTCTGATCAGTTCCTGACACTGCTGTAGGACTGGGCTCTGATCAGATCCTGACACTGCTGTAGGACTGGGCTCTGATCAGATCCTGACACTGATGTAGGACTGGGCTCTGATCAGATCCTGACACTGATGTAGGACTGGGCTCTGATCAGATCCTGACACTGCTGTAGAACTGGGCTCTGATCAGTTCCTGACACTGATGTATGACTGGGCTCTGATCAGATCCTGACACTGATGTAGGACTGGGCTCTGATCAGATCCTGACACTGCTGTAGGACTGGGCTCTGATCAGATGCTGACACTGATGTAGGACTGGGCTCTGATCAGATCCTGACACTGCTGTCGTACTGGGCTCTGATCAGATCCTGACACTCCTGTAGGACTGGGCTCTGATCAGTTCCTGACACTGCTGTAGGACTGGGCTCTGATCAGATCCTGACACTCCTGCAGGACTGGGCTCTGATCAGATCCTGACACTGCTGTAGGACTGGGCTCTGATCAGATCCTGACACTGATGTAGGACTGGGCTCTGATCAGATCCTGACACTGCTTTCGAACTGGGCTCTGATCAGATCCTGACACTGCTGTAGGACTGGGCTCTGATCAGATCCTGACACTGCTGTAGGACTGGGCTCTGATCAGATCCTGACACTGATGTAGGACTGGGCTCTGATCAGATCGTCACACTGATGTGGAACTGGGCTCTGATCAGATCCTGACACTGATGTAGGACTGGGCTCTGATCAGATCCTGACACTGCTGTAGGACTGGGCTCTGATCAGTTCCTGACACTGATGTAGGACTGGTCTCTGATCAGATCCTGACACTGATGTAGGACTGGGCTCTGATCAGATCCTGACACTGATGTAGAACTGGGCTCTGATCAGATCCTGACACTGATGTAGAACTGGGCTCTGATCAGATCCTGACACTGCTGTAGGACTGGACTCTGATCAGATCCTGACACTGATGTCGGACTGGGCTCTGATCAGATCCTGACACTGATGTAGGACTGGGCTCTGATCAGATCCTCACACTGATGTAGGACTGGGCTCTGATCAGATCCTGACACTGCTGTAGAACTGGGCTCTGATCAGATCCTGACACTGCTGTAGAACTGGGCTCTGATCAGATCCTGACACTGATGTAGGACTGGGCTCTGATCAGATCCTGACACTGCTGTAGAACTGGGCTCTGATCAGATCCTGACACTGATGTAGGACTGGGCTCTGATCAGATCCTGACACTGATGTCGGACTGGGCTCTGATCAGATCCTGACACTGATGTAGGTCTAGTCTCTGATCAGATCCTGACACTGCTGTAGAACTGGGCTCTGATCAGATCCTGACACTGATGTAGGACTGGGCTCTGATCAGATCCTGACACTGCTGTAGAACTGGGCTCTGATCAGATCCTCACACTGATGTAGAACTGGGCTCTGATCAGTTCCTGACACTGATGTAGAACTGGGCTCTGATCAGATCCTCACACTGATGTAGAACTGGGCTCTGATCAGATCCTGACACTGCTGTAGGTCTGGGCTCTGATCAGATCCTGACACTGATGTAGGACTGGGCTCTGATCAGATCCTGACACTGCTGTAGAACTGGGCTCTGATCAGATCCTGAAACTGATGTAGGACTGGGCTCTGATCAGATCCTCACACTGATGTAGAACTGGGCTCTGATCAGTTCCTGACACTGATGTAGAACTGGGCTCTGATCAGTTCCTGACACTGATGTAGAACTGGGCTCTGATCAGATCCTGACACTGCTGTAGAACTGGGCTATGATCAGATCCTCACACTGATGTAGAACTGGGCTCTGATCAGATCCTGACACTGATGTAGAACTGGGCTCTGATCAGATCCTGACACTGATGTAGAACTGGGCTCTGATCAGATCCTCACACTGATGTAGAACTAGGCTCTGATCAGTGCCTGACACTGATGTAGAACTGGGCTCTGATCAGATCCTGACACGGCTGTAGAACTGGGCTCTGATCAGATCCTCACACTGATGTAGAACTGGGCTCTGATCAGATCCTGACACTGCTGTAGGACTGGGCTCTGATCAGATCCTCACACTGATGTAGAACTGGGCTCTGATCAGATCCTCACACTGATGTAGAACTGGGCTCTGATCAGATCCTCACACTGATGTAGAACTGGGCTCTGATCAGATCCTCACACTGATGTAGAACTGGGCTCTGATCAGATCCTCACACTGATGTAGAACTGGGCTCTGATCAGATCCTGACACGGCTGTAGAACTGGGCTCTGATCAGATCCTCACACTGATGTAGAACTGGGCTCTGATCAGATCCTGACACTGATGTAGAACTGGGCTCTGATCAGATCCTGACACGGCTGTAGAACTGGGCTCTGATCAGATCCTCACACTGATGTAGAACTGGGCTCTGATCAGATCCTGACACTGATGTAGGACTGGGCTCTGATCAGATCCTGACACTGCTGTCGAACTGGGCTCTGATCAGATCCTGACACTGATGTAGGACTGGGCTCTGATCAGATCCTGACACTGATGGAGGACTGGGCTCTGATCAGATCCTGACACTGCTGTAGGACTGGGCTCTGATCAGATCCTCACACTGATGTAGAACTGGGCTCTGATCAGATCCTGACACTGATGTAGGACTGGGCTCTGATCAGATCCTGACACTGCTGTAGGACTGGGCTCTGATCAGTTCCTGACACTGATGTAGGACTGGGCTCTGATCAGATCCTCACACTGATGTAGAACTGGGCTCTGATTAGATCCTGACACTGATGTAGGACTGGGCTCTGATCAGATCCTCACACTGATGTAGAACTGGGCTCTGATTAGATCCTGACACTGATGTAGGACTGGGCTCTGATCAGATCCTGACACTGATGTAGGACTGGGCTCTGATCAGATCCTGACACTGCTGTAGGACTGGGCTCTGATCAGATCCTCACACTGATGTAGAACTGGGCTCTGATCAGATCCTGACACTAATGTAGGACTGGGCTCTGATCAGATCCTCACACTGATGTAGAACTGGGCTCTGATCAGATCCTGACACTGATGTAGGAATGGGCTCTGATCAGATCCTGACACTGCTGTAGGACTGGGCTCTGATCAGTTCCTGACACTGATGTAGGACTGGGCTCTGATCAGATCCTGACACTGATGTAGGAATGGGCTCTGATCAGATCCTGACACTGCTGTAGGACTGGGCTCTGATCAGTTCCTGACACTGATGTATGACTGGGCTCTGATCAGATCCTGACACTGATGTAGGACTGGGCTCTGATCAGATCCTGACACTGCTGTAGGACTGGGCTCTGATCAGTTCCTGACACTGATGTATGACTGGGCTCTGATCAGATCCTGACACTGATGTAGGACTGGGCTCTGATCAGATCCTGACACTGCTGTAGGACTGGGCTCTGATCAGATCCTGACACTGCTGTCGGACTGGGCTCTGATCAGATCCTGACACTGCTGTAGGACTGGGCTCTGATCAGATCCTGACACTCCTGTAGGACTGGGCTCTGATCAGATCCTGACACTCCTGTAGGACTGGGCTCTGATCAGATCCTGACACTCCTGAAGGACTGGGCTCTGATCAGATCCTGACACTCCTGTAGGACTGGGCTCTGATCAGATCCTGACACTGATGTAGGACTGGGCTCTGATCAGTTCCTGACACTGCTGTAGGACTGGGCTCTGATCAGATCCTGACACTCCTGTAGGACTGGGCTCTGATCAGATCCTGACACTCCTGAAGGACTGGGCTCTGATCAGATCCTGACACTGATGTAGGACTGGGCTCTGATCAGTTCCTGACACTGCTGTAGGACTGGGCTCTGATCAGATCCTGACACTCCTGTAGGACTGGGCTCTGATCAGATCCTGACACTCCTGAAGGACTGGGCTCTGATCAGATCCTGACACTGATGTAGGACTGGGCTCTGATCAGACCCTGACACTCCTGTAGGACTGGGCTCTGATCAGATCCTGACACTGCTGTAGGACTGGGCTCTGATCAGATCCTGACACTGCTGTAGGACTGGGCTCTGACCAGATCCTGACACTGATGTAGGACTGGGCTCTGATCAGATCCTGACACTGATGTAGGACTGGGCTCTGATCAGATCCTGACACTGATGTGGGACTGGGCTCTGATCAGATGCTGACGGTGTTGTAGGACTGGGCTCTGATCAGTTCCTGACACTCCTGTAGGACTGGGCTCTGATCAGATCCTGACACTGCTGTAGGACTGGGCTCTGATCAGATCCTGACACTGATGTGGGACTGGGCTCTGATCAGATGCTGACGGTGTTGTAGGACTGGGCTCTGATCAGTTCCTGACACTCCTGTAGGACTGGGCTCTGATCAGATCCTGACACTGCTGTAGGACTGGGCTCTGACCAGATCCTGACACTGATGTAGGACTGGGCTCTGATCAGATCCTGACACTGATGTAGGACTGGGCTCTGATCAGATCCTGACACTGATGTAGGACTGGGCTCTGATCAGATCCTGACACTGATGTGGGACTGGGCTCTGATCAGATGCTGACGGTGTTGTAGGACTGGGCTCTGATCAGATGCTGACGGTGCTGTAGGACTGGGCTCTGATCAGATCCTGACACTGCTGTAGGACTGGGCTCTGATCAGATCCTGACACTGCTGTAGGGCTGGGCTCTGATCAGATCCTGACACTGCTGTAGGACTGGGCTCTGATCAGATCCTGACACTGCTGTCGGACTGGGCTCTGATCAGATCCTGACACTGCTGTAGGACTGGGCTCTGATCAGTTCCTGACACTGATGTAGGACTGGGCTCTGATCAGTTCCTGACACTGTTGTAGGACTGGGCTCTGATCAGTTCCTGACACTGTTGTAGGACTGGGCTCTGATCAGATCCTGACACTGCTGTAGGACTGGGCTCTGATCAGATCCTGACACTGCTGTAGGACTGGGCTCTGATCAGTTCCTGACACTGCTGTAGGACTGGGCTCTGATCAGTTCCTGACACTGCTGTAGGACTGGGCTCTGATCAGATCCTGACACTGCTGTAGGACTGGGCTCTGATCAGATCCTGACACTGCTGTAGGACTGGGCTCTGATCAGATCCTGACACTGCCGTAGGACTGGGCTCTGATCAGATCCTGACACTGCTGTAGGACTCGGCTCTGATCAGATCCTGACACTGCTGTAGGACTGGGCTCTGATCAGATCCTGACACTGCTGTAGGACTGGGCTCTGATCAGTTCCTGACACTGCTGTAGGACTGGGCTCTGATCAGTTCCTGACACTGATGTAGGACTGGGCTCTGATCAGATCCTGACACTGCTGTAGGACTGGGCTCTGATCAGATCCTGACACTGCTGTAGGACTGGGCTCTGATCAGATCCTGATTCTGTGGTTGAATTGGTAACTGGGTTACTGATTTGATCCTGCCCCTGCTCCCATCTCTGCAAAATAAAATAATTCTATCATTCATCGAAAATCTGTACAACTTGTGCTGAATGAAATTTGGCACTTATCAGAGGGACATAACGTAAACTGTTTGTTGAGTGTTGGGGGCTGAATAGACGCTCCTGCAAGACCCTCACTTTGCAAGGGTTGTCTTGCTGCTTGTGTCATCACTTCCTATGAATTATGTACATGTGACCTATGGAAGCAGTAGTACTACAGCCTGAAGAGGGAAATCTCCATTCCACGTGTTCTGTGGCTGTTGAAAAGGCGAACAGAGGTCCTGGAGGTGATAGAGAGTCGGGAGTAGGGGAAGCAGCAGTCGGCCTCAATTCATGCAATTCGCTTCATTCCCCACTGCTGTTGGAGAGCAGAATCCCTGCAGTAACGTCGAATTTGTAGACATCTGGATTCCTTGCATAATGGTAGTACATTTAGCAGAGTGAGATACACTTCTTTCTGCTTTTGGGAATTCACGATGAACCTCACATAACCCTTCACTGGGAAATAAACCATTCAGTATTAAGTTCAGTTTTGCTCTTGCTGTTTTATTTACTTCATTTTAACACGGCTTTTTGGATTTTGATGTGCTACCCACTGACCGCTCCACCCTGATGAAGATAAATATTCACAAAATGGTAGTTGTACTGAACACTGGCTGATAAGTATGGCCAACTGACATCGGCTGAATAAAGATGCGAAGCTTGTTCTTGACCATAAGTTAAAAAGCTGCTACTTAAAAAGACAAATACTTACTTTTACTGGTTGTCATTCACTAATGCTAAGAAGAGAATGAAATCTCAATGCTCTTGATAGATTGTGTACACTGATCACTGTACCGATTAACAACGATTGAGCATTACATTATGTGCCCAGCCAGGATCCTGGTCATGGCGCCACCTCAGCTGGCAGTCGTTTGGCCGAATCTCTGAGCTCCACAAACAGCAGTTGTCACTGTTCTTGGTGAACGTCAGGAGAACTCTCTGCTCTCCAGTTATTGATATGGTTGATTCTTGATAGCCACAAAGGAAGTGACAAATGGGCAGTGAATATTGTCCTGCCAGTGTCATCCACATTAAAAAAACAAATATAAAGTAACTGGACAAAAAAATAGGCTAAAGGGACTTTGATTTAAAATTGCAATAAGGTAAATCACACAGACCAAAATACAAACGCTCCAGTACTTTACAAACCCACCCACTCCGCCCAGCCCAATACAAATCCCACAGTCTAACACAAACCCCACTAGTCTAATATAAACCCCCAGAACAATACAAAAGCCCAGTCCTAGATAAAATCCCTAATCCAATATACAACCACACCCACCACCCCCCCCCCGCCAGTCCCATACAGATCCTCCAGTACAATACAAACCTCCGCCACTCCAATACAAACAAACCCAGTCCAGTACAACACCTCCTCATCCAATACAAACCAGTCCAATAGAAATTCCTGCCATCTAATACAACTCCGCCAGTCCAATACAAACCCCTCCAGTCCAATACAATCCCCTCCAGTCCAATAGAACCCCCCCCAACCCAATATAAAACCCACCAGTCCAATATAAACCTCACAGACAAAACAAACCTGAAACATTGATCTGTTCTGTAACAAATGGTCAATAAGCTAGATCCAATTGGAAGCAAGCCCCTCTGATCCAAAAAAACAGCAGTATAAAAATTATGCAGCATTGTAATCACCATATCACTAATAGCAAAGATTGCATTATCCTCACACACTCTGATTAACTGTTGTTACTTTGATTATAATTTCAATTTTATTTCTTATTTAGAAAACTGAACTTCTGAAGACCTGGAGAAGCTGTAAATTGTTTTCCTTGGCCTTCTCCTGGCAATGATCAGCTTGAATATTTACCCGTAGAAATGAATCCAGAGCTCCATTCTCCATAAACTCCGTGATGATCATCACCGGGCGACTTTTGGTTACCACTCCTTCCAGACGGATGATATTTGGATGGTCAAACTGACCCATGATACTGGCCTCACTCAGAAAATCACGACGTTGTTTTTCGGAGTAACCTGCCTTCAGGGTCTTAATCGCCGCATAGATTTCTCGCTTTGCAGGCAGCTTGAGACGGCCCTTGTACACTTCCCCAAATTCTCCTGGAGGAGAGGGGGGTGACAAGAAGGGGAAGAGAGCGGTTCAGGAAAGAGTAGAGAAATTAGGGAGTCAATTTACAAAAGAGAAAAGATCTTCAATTACAGTGACACTAAAAATAGTCAGAATATATTCCAGTCAGGAGGAGAATTCAATCAATATGCACAGCATCTCAAACTCAACAAGATGTACCTGCTCCAATTACTTCCTCAATTTTCACACAAGAGACATCAATCTCCTTGGCAAACTCCCGGACGGCCTCATTTGGGTCCTCATAAGTAAATGGATCAATGTAGATCTTCATCCCGGGAGAACCTAGAGAGAGCAGACAGCAGGTATCAGTCAAATAGCTGCTGCCACGGCATTTCGATAAAGAATGGAGTAGTTAGGCTATAAGAGACTTCCATCCCTTTGCGGTGCTTGTAATGAATACCAAAACAGTGATCTGCTGGGGGAAAAAAAATTATGCTTCGATTTTTCTGTTCCGCTAGAAAGCAGCACAGAAATGGCCTAAAAAGGGCATTTATAGCTCCCCTGAATTGTAGAACCTCATGATTTATGAGATTCCTTCTGCCTTTGGATGCATTAATTTATTCTCAGAGCAATAATCCTTTGCCGACAGACAGAAGTGGCTGGAGGTATTGAACAATTCAACAACTTGAACTACTTCATTACAACAAAGAGCAGAAGCAGCTATAGAATGGAAGACTTGATTATGTGAACAGAATTTAAAATGAGACTTTTGCAGATCTATTAAGTTTTCAGTTTCTCATTTCTCTCTTCCCATTCCCCTTCCAGTAGGTCCACCTGTATACATTTTGGTCTTGGCACATATTCTCGCCTCATTACAACATCATTAGGAGCCCAGTGGCCAGTAGGTCAAGAGGCTAGAGTGAATCTTAATTGTTCTGCTTAAAAATTGGTGCTGAAATGTTTGAACAGCTCCTGAAATATTAATTGTAGACATTATACCCCTTCCTTGGCCTGTTCCACTTATAGCAGTTAAGTCTGGCATGTGAACTGAATGGCAAGCAGGGCTGGTACTGAAACCCTGTACCCGAGGGATGGCTGTAGAAGCAGTTCTCGCTCTATTTCCTACCTTATCACAGCACATAGCCATGCAAATTAGTCTTTGTGACAGCCAGTATGCCAGCTTTGATGTAGTGGCTTGAAGTCAGCTGCTGCAGATTTCAGCACTGCATCAGCAGTGGGGGAGCCCAGAATTGGTATTCAATATTTATCAAGTTACTGCAAAATGATCTTTGCAGCAAAGTTACGAAAATGCAGACATGGTGTCAAACCACCATCCAGCTTTTTATTCCTTATCATTCATTGAGTTTAATAGAAATGGAATTGAGAATGCGGAGTAGATGTAATGGGTGCTGAACCAATGGTGCCCAGTTTATACCATCGCCCAAAGCCAAAAATGATTTGCGTGAGTGTTGAGCAGGACTGGGGTGATCTGTGATGGCCTCACATCATGAATTGCCACTTGGGTACAGTACCCAGGGATAGCCTGGATCCAGAGAACTGTACATGCAGAACTGGACAGTGCCCAGGGAGGAAAGGATGGAAACACAATGGAAGATGGTTGTGGTATTAGAGGCCAATCATTTCAGCTCCAGATCATCACTACAGGAGTTCCTCAGGGTAGTTTTTTATTTTTTATTACAGTGATCATTTAGGAATGGTCTGGATCAGAAGGTGGTGCAATTCCAGCCAACATTAGGAGCATCCAGGTCTTGGAACACGATGTACATCCTGTCTGGAGAAATGTGCAGGTGCTTGTTGACCAGCTCAAACAGAATTTTGGAGTAAGTTTTGTTCTGCTTGCTGCCGATTTTGCCGATGCTGGAGAGGGATCCGAGAGCACAGGGCTCAGTGGATCCACCGTACTGAATCATCTGGTCCGGCACGATGTGCACTGCGATGTCCTAGGCCCAACCATCTTCAGCTGCTTCATCAATGACCTTCCCTTCATCATAAGGTCAGAAATGGTGATGTTCACTGATGATTCCAAAATGTTCAGTACCATTCGCAATTCCTCAGATACTGAAAACGTCCATGTGCATATGCAGCGAGACCTGGACAACATTCAGGCTTGGGCTGATAAGTGGCATGTAACATTGATGCCACACAAGTGCCAGGCAATGACCATCTCCAACAAGTGAGAATCTAACCATCTCCCCTTGACATTCAATGGCATTCCATCGTTGAATCCCCCACTATCAACATCCTGGGGGTTACCATTGACCAGAAACTGAACTGGACCAGCCATATAGATACTGTGGCTACAAGAGCAGGGCAGAGACTGGGAATTCTGAGGTGAGTAACTCACATCCTGACTCCCCAAAGCCTGTCAACCATCTACAGGGCACGAGTCAGGAGTGTGATGGAAAACTCTCCACTTGCTTGGATAAGTGCAGTTCCAACAACACCCCAAAAGCTCGACACCATCCAAGACAAAGCAGTCTGCTTGATTGGCGCCCCAACCATGATCTTAAACATTCACTCCCTCTGCCAATAACACACACTGGTAGCAGTGTGTACCATATACAAGATGCATTGCAACAACTTACCAAGGCTCCTTCAACAGCACCTTCCAAACCCGCGAGCTCTACCACCTAGAAGGACACGGGCAGCAACCGTGTGGGAACATCACCACCTGCAAGTTCCCCTCTAAGCCACACACCATCCTGACTTGGAACTATATCGCCGTTCCTTCACTGTCGCTGGATCAAAATCTTGGAACTCCTTCCCGAACAGCACTGGGGTGTACCTGCACCAGATGGAATGCAGCAGCTCAAGAAAGCGACTCACCACAACCTTCTCAAGGGCAATTAGGGATGGCAACAAATGCTGGCCTTGCCAGCGATGCCCACATCCCTTGAAAGAATAAAAAAAGGCCCCAAATTACTTTGGGATGCGATCCAAGCAGTTAGCAATCAGGAATAGAATCAGGAAGAATAAAAACAAGAAATGCTGGAACCACTCAGCAGGTCTGGCAGCATCTGTGGAAAGAGAAGCAGAGTTAACGTTTCGGGTCAGTGACCCTTCTTCGGAACGAGGAAATATTAGAAATGTCAAAGGTTATAAGCAAGTAAGGCGGGGGTGGGGCAAGAGATAACAAAGGAGAAGGTGTAGATTGGACAAGGCCACATAGCTGACCAAAAGGTCATGGAACAAAGGCAAACAATATGTTAATGGTGTGTTGAGCTCTACACCTTGTCCAATCTACACCTTCTCCTTCGTTATCTCTTGCTTATAACCTTTGACATTTCTAATATTTGCCAGTTCCGAAGAAGGGTCACTGACCCGAAACGTAAACTCTGCTTCTCTTTCCACAGATGCTGCCAGAACTGCTGAGTGGTTCCAGCATTTCTTGTTTTTATTTCAGATTTCCAGCATCCGCAGTATTTTGCTTTTATTATAGAATCAGGAAGTACCTTTTCACACAAAAGGCAGTGGAAATCTGAAACTCTCTCCCCATGAAGCCAGGTCAATTAAATTATTTAGAACAGAGATCAATAGATTATTATTGGATAATTGTATCAAGGAGTATGGATCAAAGGTGAATAAATGACGTTAAGATACAGATCAGCCACAATCTAATGAAATGGCAGCATAGGCTTGAGGGGATGAATGGCCTCTTATTCCTATGTTATCCTGAGATAGTGATGGCGTGCTCGCTCTGACTGAGGGGCTCAGAATCATAGAATCATATGGCACAGTAGGAGGCCATTTGGCCCTTCATGACTCTGTGCTTAAAGACTCTACAGCAGGGCATTTAGAAAAATTCAAGGTAATCAGGCACAGCCAACATGGTTTTGTGAAAGGGAAATCATGCCCAACCAATTTATTGGAGTTCTTTGAGGGAGTTACATGTACTGTAGATAAAGGGGAACGGGTGGATGTATTGTACTTAGATTTCCAGAAGGCATTTGAGATACTTGCTCCCTGTGTGGATGAGGAGAAGGGCTGCGGAGAGGATGAGCCAACTGACCACGCCACCATGGTGCAGAAGGCCATTCAAGAGGGGGGAGCAAAAAGACAAGTGGTAGTTATAGGAGATTCTATAATTAGGGGGATAGATAGTATCCTTTGCAAGCCGGATCGGGAGTCCCGCATCGTGTGTTGCCTGCCCGGTGCTAGGGTGCAGGACATCTCTGACCGGCTTGAGAGGATATTGGAGCGGGAGGGGGAGGATCCAGTTGTTGTGGTCCACGTTGGGACCAACAACATAGGCAAGGCTAGGATGGAGGACCTGTTTGGGGATTATAAAGCACCAGGAACGAAATTAAGGAACAGGTCCTCGAGGGTCATAATCTCCGGATTACTGCCCAAGCCACGTGCAAATTGGTTTAGGCATAAGAAAATTAGGGAAGTAAACACGTGGCTAAGGGAGTGGTGTGGGAAAGAGGGGTTCCATTTCATGGGGCATTGGCATCAGTTTTGGAACCGGGGGGATCTGTACCGATGGGACGGTCTCCACCAGAACCGATCTGGAACCAGTGTTCTAGCGAAAAGGATAAATAGGGTGGTCTCCAGGACTTTCAACTAGTGAGTCGGGGGGAAGGGAAAGGGAAAACGACAGGGAGTATGATGATAAATAAAAAGGTAAGCAGCAGGTTAACATGTGTGCAGGAGGGTTTAAGTTCAAGGCAGACTATGAAAGAAGCAGAAAGGAAGGATAACTCAGGAGATATTATTAGAGATGTTGGAAATCATGAGGTTAAGAAAGCTAGCATAAAGGCACTTTACCTGAATGCTCGTAGCATTCGTAACAAGGTTGATGAGTTAACGGCACAAATCATCGCGAATGAATATGATTTGGTAGCCATTACGGAGACATGGTTACAGGTTGGTCACGACTGGGAGTTAAATATCCAGGGGTACCAGACTATTCGGAAGGACAGACAGGAAGGTAAGGGAGGTGGTGGAGCTCTGATATTCAAGGACGACATCAGGGCGGTGCTGAGACAGGATATAGGTTCTATGGAGAATGAGGTTGAATCCATTTGGGTGGAAATTAGAAACTCTAAGAAGAAAAAGTCACTGATAGGCGTAGTCTATAGGCCACCAAATAATAACATCACATTGGGGCGGGCAATAAACAAAGAAATAACTAATGCCTGTAAAAATGGTACGGCAATTATCATGGGGGATTTTAATCTGCATGTAGATTGGTCGAACCAGCTCAGTCAGGGTAGCCTTGAGGAGGAGTTCGTTAAGTGTATCCGTGATAGTTTTCTTGAACAGTATGTAATGGAACCGACGAGGGAGCAAGCTATCCTAGATCTAGTCCTGTGTAATGAGACAGGACTAATTAATGACCTCATAGTTAGGGATCCTCTTGGAAGGAGTGATCACAGTATGGTTGAATTTAGAATACAGATGGAGAGTGTGAAGATAAAATCCAATACCAGGGTCCTGCGCTTGAACAAGGGGGACTACAATAGAATGAGGGAGGACTTGGCTAAAGTAGACTGGAAACAAAGATTTTATGGTGGGACAGTTGACGAGCAGTGGAGGACTTTCAAAGCAATTTTTCAAAGTGCTCAGCAAAAGTATATTCCAGTGAAAAGGAAGGACTGGAAGAAAAGGGGTAATCTGCCATGGGTGTCTAAGGAAATAAGGGAGGCTATCAAATTGAAAGAGAAGGCATACAAAGTGGCCAAAAACAACATGAAACTAGAAGATTGGGGAAACTTTAAAGGTCAACAGAAAGCCACAAAAAGAGCTATAAAGAAAAGTAAGATAGAACATGAGAAAAAAACTAGCACAGAATATAAAGACAGATAGCAAAAGTTTCTATAAATATATAAAACAAAAAAGAGTGGCTAAAGTAAACGTTGGTGCTTTAGAGGATGAGAAGGGGAATTTAGTTATGGGATATGATGAAATGGCCGAGGCATTGAACAGGTATTTTGTATCGGTCTTCACAGTGGAGGACACTAATAACATGCCAGTAATTGACAAAGAGATGAACGTAGGTGAGGACCTGGAAACAAACATTATTACGGAAGAGGTAGTGTTGGGCACGCTAATGGAGCTAAGGATTGATAAGTCTCCTGGCCCTGATGGAATGCATCCCAGGGTACTAAAAGAGATGGCGGGAGAAATAGCAGGTGCACTGGCGGTAATTTTCCAAAATTCGCTGGACTCTGGGGTAGTCCCAGCAGATTGGAAAACAGCAGATGTGACGCCACTGTTTAACAAGGGAGGTAGACAAAAGATGGGGAATTATAGACCGGTTAGCTTAACCTCTGTAGTGGGGAAGATGCTTGAGTCTATTATCAAGGAAGAAATAGCAGGACATCTTGATAGAAATTGTCCCGTTGGGCAGACGCAGCATGGGTTCATGAAGGGCAGGTCATGCTTGACAAATCTTTTGGAATTCTATGAAGACATTACGAGCAAGGTGGACAATGGGGACCCAGTGGATGTGGTGTACCTAGATTTCCAAAAGGCCTTCGACAAGGTGCCACACAAGAGGCTGCTGCATAAGATAGGGATGCATGGCGTTAGGGGTAAAGTATTAGCATGGATAGAGGATTGGTTGACTAACAGGAAGCAGAGAGTGGGGATAAATCAGTGCTATTCTGGTTGGCAATCAGTCACTAGTGGTGTGCCTCAGGGATCGGTGTTGGGACTGCAATTATTTACAATTTATATAGATGATTTGGAGTTGGGGACCATGTGTAGGGTGTCAAAGTTTGCAGATGACACTAAGATGAGTGGCAGAGCAAAGTGTGCAGATAACTGTGAAACTTTGCAGAGGAACATAGATACATTGAGTGAGTGGGCAAAGGTCTGGCAGATGGAATACAATGTTAATAAATGTGAAGTCATTCATTTCGGTAGGAGTAACAGTAAAAAGAATTATTACTTGAATGGTAAAAAGTTGCAGCATGCTGCTATGCAGAGGGACCTGGGTGTCCTTGTGCATTGAATCGCAGAAGGTCTGCATGTACAGCAAGTAATTAGGAAGGCAAATGGAATTTTGTCCTTCATTGCTAAAGGGATTGAGTTTAAAAGCAGAGAGGTTATGTTGCAGCTGTATAAGGTACTGGTGAGGCCGCACCTGGAGTACTGTGTGCAGTTTTGGTCTCCTTACTTGAGAAAGGATGTACTGGCACTGGAGGGGGTGCAGAAGAGGTTCACTAGGTTGATTCCGGAGTTGAGGGGGTTGGCTTATGAGGAGAGACTGAGTTAATTGGGATTATATTCATTGGAATTCAGAAGAATGAGGGGGGATCTTATAAAAACATATAACATTATGAAGGGAATAGATAAGATACAAGTAGAGAGGATGTTTCCACTGGCAGGTGAAGCTAGGACAAGAGGGCACAGCCTCAAGATTAGAGGGAGCAGATTTAGGACTGAATTGAGAAGGAACTTCTTCACCCAAAGGGTTGTTAATCTATGGAATTCCTTGCCCAGTGAAGTAGTTGACGCTTCTTCAGTCAACGTTTTTAAAGCTAAGGTAGATATCTTTTTGAACAATAAAGGAATTAAGGGATACGGTGAGAGGGCGGGTAAGTGGATCTGAGTCCACGAAAAGATCAGCCATGATCTTATTGAATGGCGGAGCAGGCTCGAGGGGCCGGATGGCCTACTCCTGCTCCTAGTTCTTATGATCTTATGATAAGGTGCCACATCAAAGGTTATTGCAGAAAATAAAAGCTCATGGTATAGGGGGTAACATATTGGCATGGATAGAAGATTGGCTAACTAACAGGAAACAGAGAGTAGGCATAAATGGGTCATTTTCTGGTTGGCAAGATGTAACGAGTGGTGTGCCACAGGAATCTGTGCTGGGGCCTCAACTTTTTACAATTTATATAAATGACTTAGATGAAGGGACCGAAGGTCTGGTTGCTAAATTTGCTGATGACACAAAGATAGGTAAGAAAGTAACTTGTGAAGAGGACATAAGGAGGCTACAAAGGGATATAGATAGGTTAAGTAAGTGGCCAAAGACCAACAGGATATAATGTAGGAAAGTGTGAAATTGTCCGCTTTGGCAGGAAAAATAAAAAAGAAGCATATTATCTAAATGGTGAGAGATTGCACAGCTCTGAGATGCAGAGGGATCTGGGTGTCCTAGTGCATGAATCGCAAAAGGTCAGTTTGCAGGCACAGCACGTAATTAGGAAAGCTCATAGAATGTTATTGTTTATCGCGAGAGGAATTGAATCCAAAAGTAGGGAGGTTATGCTTCAGTTATACAGGGCATTGGTGAGACCACATCTGGAGTACTGTGTACAGTACTGGTCTCCTTATTTAAGGAAGGATGTAAATGCATTGGAGGCAGTACAGAGAAGGTTTACTAGACTAATACCTGCAATGGGCAGGATGTCTTACGAGGAAAGATTGGACAGGCTAGGCTTCTATCCACTGGAATTTCGAAGAGTCAGAGGTGACTTTATTGAAACATATAAGATCCTGAGAGGTCTTGACAGGGTGGATGTGGAAAGGATGTTTCCTCTTGTGGGAGAATCTAGAACTAGGGGTCACTGTTTAAAAATAAGGTGTTGCCCATTTAAGACAGAGATGAGGAGAAATCTTTTCTCTCAGAGGGTTGTGAGTCTTTGGAATTCTCTTCCTCAAAAGGCGGTGGAAGCAGAGTCTTTGAATATTTTTAAGGCAGAGGTAGATAGATTCTTGCTAAGCAAGGTGGTGAAAGGTTATTGGGGGTAGGTGGAAATGTGGATTAATCAGTTCAGCCATGAACTTTATTGAATGACGGAGCAGGCTCGAAGGGCCGAGTGGCCTACTCCTGCTCCTAATTGGTATGCTCGTATGTACTGGCTCTTTTAAAGAGCTATCCAATTAGTTGCACTCCCTTGTTCTTTCCACATAAGCTTTGCTAAATTCTCCTTTCAAATATATATCCAATTCTCTTTTGAAAGTTACCATTGAATTTTCTTCAACCACCCTTTCAGGCAGCACATTCCAGATCACAACAACTTGATGTGGAAAAAATTCTGCTTATCTCTCCACTGATTTTTTTTCCAATTGTATCCTTTGGTTACCAACCTTTTTGCTACTGGAAAAAGTTCATCCTTCTTCACTTTGAGCACGATAATGAAAACTTTAAATAAGTAATTTATCTTTCTTTTGAGGGTTCAGTCTGCCTCCCTGGCCTGGATTCACCTTTCCCAGTGAGGTAGACATGTGCCCTATAAGAGGCCAGAAATGTCTCATCTCACTGGGCATTCTGATCTTCAAACTTATGCTGGGTCCAACTAAGAGGAGGGAAGGAAAATCGCCCAATGTGGGGAATCTCTGCAAGCCCCTTTCCTGCCAGCTCTGATATGAGAGACCAAGGCTGGAAATTTTTGTTCAGGCGGTGACACCCCACCCATCAGTGAAAAAGTTGGGGGATAGCCCGCCTCTGCCAGGCCTGGAAGCCACGCTGCTATTTTACATGGCCCAGACCCTTAGTTGGCCTTGGTTGGGGTTTCCACCTCACTGAGGCAGGAAGTCCTGACTCCAAGAGCTGCTGGCCAATCAGAAGGCCAGCAGCTCTTCAGTCCCAGCAGCGCCACCAGGAGTGGTGGCCACTGCTGGGACTGCATCCAGCGAGAGGAGCCATCATGGGCGCCAGCCTGGGAACAGGTCAGTGGGGATTGGGCCTCGTCAGGGACAATCAGCTGGGCCCCGGCGAGGGAGGATGGGCATCGGACTGTAGTCGAAGGGTGTTAGTTTTAGCGGGGGCAGCCCATGCTGCTGAGGAGCCCTCCATGGGGCATGGGGTGGGGGGGGGGGGGAGTTAGATTCCAGTCCAAGTTTGGGACGGACCAGAATTGACCCCTGGAAACTCAGTGGAGGCTGGGGCCTGGGACCCACCCATTCCCAGGCCTTTCACTGGTCTCACACATGATCCAGGCCATATATATTAAGGATGTTCTCAGCCATTTAAAGATAGTTCCTACTGAAAGTACGAGACAAAGCTGTCAAGTTGCCATCCCAATAAGATGAGGTGCTGTCATCAAACCGCTAATCAGCATTGCCGAGGTGACCACTGTACCTAGACATGGCAAAATTTATCGTGCAAGATATTATGCCAGGCCTTGCTGAATGGGAGGTTTGCTCACTGATTCAGAGAGATGCTTCCTTTCTCCATGTCCTCTCTCACTTCATGAAGTCCAGGGAGAGTGGGAGAGAGAGCGAAGGCTTTAAATGGTTCATTGCTTCAGTTGTTCCCAATGCTCAAGTTCGGATTTGAGGCCTGTAAGCTGATCCAGTGCCTGAATAAAGCCCACAGTACCAGCAGTAACACAATCTTTCTCATGCATTATAAAACATCCCTTAGATGATGCATGATATAATATTGTGACTGCTTTATTGTAAAAGGAGTAATAACAAATTATAAATTTATCCTCAACTGTTAAAATTCTTTGACATATTTCACTTTTGATTTCATGGTGCCATGGTTTAAGCTCAGATCTATGGTAGGATAAGATTACCCCTATATATACAGTTTGATTTGAAACAACTCAAAGAGCTTTGGGCATAGTTCAAGTGCCTTGTCAATCACAACCCTCTTCCCTTCCCGCTGATAAGATCTGGCTTCCTGATTCCCTCACAGTTCTGTCATTCCTCTCACCCTCACCCCTGATTTTCAAGTCTTGACAACTCTCCCTGTCCAGTGTTGCTGTATGAAAAACATAAGCTGTCATTGCATGTTACACTCTGAAAAATGAAGTATATAACTGCAAGTATAAAACTTTAATGGTGCTGGAATCCACTGTTTAACAGGAAATCAATCAGGTTGCCCCAGTGGCTCAGTGGGTTACTGCTCTGCCCTTTGTGGAAGTGAGCTATACCTATCAGAAAGTCTGAAATTTAATCATCAGTCTGCACCCTGATGGCTGTTTTCAGATAGGGTGGTGATGGGGATACTAACCAATGGTTCCAAGGTCCCAGTGTAAAGGACACATGGATGAGTGTTGGGTGAACAGCGATGCGCGGGTGACTTTCGTGCCCTCTTCTGATACCTACTGTCCCGCTAACGTAAGGAATAGAAAAAGAAAAAAGACTTGCATTTATATAGCGCTTTTCAAGACCTCGGGATGTCACATACTGCTTTACAGCCAATTAAGTACTTTCTGAAGTGTAGTCACTGTTGTAATGTGGGAAACATGACAGGAAATTTGCACACAGCAAGCTCCCACCAACAGCAATGAGATAATGATCAAATAATCTGTTTTAATGGGTATTGGTTGATGGATAAATACTGACAAGAACTCCCCTGCTCTTCTACAGTTTGTACCACGTTATCTTTTATATTCACCTGATAGGGCAGACAGGATCTCAGTTTAATATTTCACCTGAAAGACAGCACTTATGACAGTGCAGCACTCCCTCAGCATTAGACTAGGAGTGTCTGCCTGTATTTTACTTTATGTCTCTGGAGTGGCACCTCAACTCACAACCTCTGACTCAGAGATGGAAGCATTGCTGACTGAGCCGTGGCTGACACCTCGGGGCTTTATGACATTTAAGAAGGATGAGAAAGCTCACAGTGGACATGTGTTATGTACATTTGTATTTAGGGGTAAGTTTTTCCAGAACTCAGACCTAACTTGTGACCATTATGGATTAGAGAGTCAAGGGTGCTCTGCCCCCAATCTTTTGGTCCACCTTGGTTGCATGCAGGGTCTTGCCAACAGCACAGTCTCCAAATATAGTGTGCCAAACATGCAGCTCAGGATTGAGCACACACTCACTTGGAATGTATCCCTAGGTGTAAACCCTACCTGTTTGTGATGTGAACCTGGTTCGAGCACATATCTGTACATAATGTGCACACACACAGGTGTATCTCACACACCTGCCCAAGTGAAGATTATATGCGAGTGTATGGAGTGCACAGATGCACATTATAGAGCTGAGTCCTTACCTGGAGTAAGTTGGGTTTGCTGCGTGAACCCTGGAGCTGGGTGAAGCGGAAGTGATGAATTGGCATTGATGAGCAAGGCAGTTTATTGACTTCATTTTAACGCACTCTGTATACCATCTGTGCTTCAAGCGGGAGCGTAAGGAACCACAACATCTTGCGAGAGTGTGGTCTTTTAAAGGCAATTGACTGACTATTGGAGCCAAAATTATTGGAATTTTTTTTTAAGAAATTAATTTTTTTAATTTTCAGTCTGTGCAAAGACCATATGGGGAGAGGTAGAAATGATGGACAAGAATGAAAGGACAGAAATCCTCATGTTAGGGCAATAAAGGGAAGATTTCTGGCAAAGTGAAGCTGAATGCCTGCTGCTCTTTGATGACTGCTGAGGTGGGAGAGAGGAGGGCTGGCTTGTGTGGCCCTCCAGGGCACCCTATCCAGAGGACAGCAGTAACACCTTACATGACAGTGTCTGTAGTGTTTTGAAAATTGCATTGTGCATTTTGTTCACTTGAAACTACTATACACACACACACATGCCAGCAGAGGGTTAGAAAGTGAAAGTAAAAGAATAAAGAAGAATCTATTGTGTTCAACAGCATGCAGTCTTATATCTCTTACTAAACTCAGCTGAATCTTACTTCAGTCCTGAGAACACTACGATGACGATGAGGTAAATAGAAAACAGATGGTGAAAAACAGGAAACATTGCTTTCAGGTATGAAACTTTTCCAACGTTTTTGTCTGCTTTGTGAAGACAGCATTTTAAGTTGGAGACTGTGTTAGACACACTCAGGAAGCTTTACAGTGTAAACACACACACTGATCTCTCCAAGATCACCATCCAATGCAAAAAAAAAATAATCTCGAATTATTTCAGGGAAGTTTCTTCTGAAGGGAACACAACCCCGGATCCCTGATCATGGACGATCACTGAGTTGCTGATCAATATGGTATTGTTTACGCCCAATCAACCACCTTTTGATGGTCATTCAGACCCATCATCTGTATCCCCATGTTGGCAAAGTGGCTGCGATATTTCCAAGGCATGATGACAGGTTTTATAATCACAGATGACAAGAAAAAAGGCCCTACTTCTCCACTATGGAGGTGAAGAATTAGAGGATATCTTTGAGACATTTACACCTGAGCAAAATGACTACAACTCAGCAAAACATGCACTGACAATGGACTTTACACCCAAGAAAAATATAATATACAAAACTATTGTATTCTGACGCACTAAGCGAAAAGCAAATGAGACAACTGACCAATATTGCACGTGAGTGAGGCAACTAACAACCAAATAAGTTTGGTGATGTTGAACGCGTTGAACAAGAATTCAAAACACAAATAATCAAAGGTTGTCTCTCTAGTCAACTATGCCGAAAAGCACTCAAGAAAGACAGAAAGCTGTCAGAGCTGCTGGAGTTAGCAAGATCACTGTCGTTATCAGAGTCCAGAGCTACTGAAGTTAAGGCTGCTAACGGTAACTATCTGACTCCAATTTCCACTTCTATGAACACTGCTCATCACTTACGTGCCAGGAAACCACCTGCAAAGCAACAACAGCCATCTCTATCCAAAGAATGTTTCCACTTTGGCAGTGCTTACCTACACCTGACAGAGTATCCTGCCACTGATAAACAGTGTAAAGCTTGTGGAAAACCCAACCATTTTGCTTGTGTCTGTCGCTCATCAACAAAATCAACTACTAAGCCCAATACCATTGAAGGGTGCCACATATGCATACCTCAGCAAAAAGGTGAGAGAATGTAGCCAACATAGAGGCGGATGGCCCTAAACATACTTTAGTTCTCTCTCTCAGACACAGCAAACAGCCACATGTGACAGTGCCCATTGGCTGCTTGGATGTAGATGCTCTCATAACTACAAGAGCATTGTCAATTTAATGGGAGACAAAACATTCAACAAACTTCAGGATTTCCTCATTCTCTGCAAACCAGGGAATTCGAAAATGTTCCCTTAAAATAGTGGTAAACCACTGGAAATTCTCGGGACGTTTGAAATGTCAGTCTCATTCAAAGGCACTGGAACAAATGCTCTATTCTATGGGCATTGCTGAAAATAGAGACACGTTGTTAAAGCTTTTCGTCTTGCACTCATTAGGACAATCCACAAGAATACCAATGTAAGGGAAAACAACAACTTTGTACTGTATGAGTACAGTACAAAGCAAAAATAGTTGTTTTCCCTTACATTGCTATTCTTGCGGATTGTCCTAATGAGTGCAACCAAATGACTAGCTCTATTCTATGCTATATCTGCAGAATGTGACAAGCTCATTAGTTTCCACACAGCAACAGGTCTGTACCTGATTGCAGTCACATATGTGATTCCTTTGCACAATAAAAACATTCTCAAATTTTATGCTGGTCACTTCACTGGTATCAGCAAACTAAAAGCTGCATGTCGACCCTAATGTACTCCCAGTCATACATCAAAGGTGATGAATACCATTTCATGTCAGGAAACAGACAGAGAAGGAACTTCAGCACCTACTTGACCTCAACGTTATTGAGAAAGTTGGGGATGAGCCTATCCCTTGGGTCTCACCCATACAAGTCATCAAGAAACCAAAGAGTGAAAACCAGATTAGAATCTGCATTGATATGCGAGCACCAAACCAAGTCATACAACTCGACACCAACAATCGATGATATCACAGAGAAAGTGAATGTTGCTAAACACTTTGCTAAACTTGACCTCAATGCAGGCTATCATCAAATTGAGCTTGCAGAGAATCGAGATATCTTACTGTATTCTCTACTCACATCGGACGTTGACGTTACAAGAGGCTCAACTTTGGAGTCAATTTAGCAGCTGAGATATTTCAGCATTTGATTCAATCTGCACTTCAAGGACTTGAAGGCACACTGAACATCAGTGTTGACATTCTCAGCTACGGTTGCACTAAAAGGGAACTTGAGACACGCCTTCTTGCGTGCCTACAACGTCTCAGAGAATGTAACTTCACCTTGAACAAGTGCTTGTTTAATGAAAGCAGAATTGAATTTATGGGTCATGTGTTCAGTGATGAAGGAGTATCACCTGACCCACGGAAGCTTGAAGCCATTGTAAATGCTGTAGATCCTACAAATGTGCATGAAGTCCGGATTCTGCTAGAACCCGTCACGTACTGCAGTCATTTTGTTCCTGACCTTGCTACGCTAACTGCCCCCCTACACAATCTGACAAAAGAGACCACTAAGTGGGAATGGACTAAATCACACAAGCAGTTGGTACACCAGATCAAATGAAGTTTGTCAGCAAGTTGCACAACTGCCTATTTCGACCCTGAGGAAACCACCCAGCTAGTTGTGGATGCAAGCCTGGTTGGCTTAAGCACAGTTCTCATACAGAAAGACCAGGTAACCTATCAATTGTTGCGATGACAAGCAGATCATTAATGTTGGTACAGCAATGTTTTCTGCAAACAGAGAGAAAGTGCTCTCAATCACATGGGGTGTCTTACACTTTCATCTCTACCTATATGGAAGCAAGTTTAAAGTAATAACCTATTATTGACCACTAGTGAGCTAATTCAACAATCCAAATCGCAAACCACCCACTAGAATAGAAATAAAAACAAGAAATGCTGGAACCACTCAGCAGGTCTGGCAGCATCTATGGAAAGAGAAGCAGAGTTAACGTTTTGGGTCAGTGACACTAGAATAGAACGTTGGATACTCAAAATGCAAGAGTACGAGTTCCAAGTTGAGTATCAGCCAGGCAAACTCAACCCAGCGGACTATCTTTCACGACGTCCGTTGTCAACAGTCGGTCCTACTGGTCCTGAGGAAAATGTTGCCGAACAACTTCTTAACTATGTAAGCATAAATGCGGTGCCAAAGTCACTAAAACTAGCTGACATCAAAGCAGCAAAAAAACAAGATGAAGCTTTGCAATTCTGTATGAATGCTATGGAATCACAAAACTAGAAAGATGTGATCAAGAGAGCATCTACAAATGAAATTGCTCACACACTGCATGGTCTTCACAATGTTTGAAATGAGCTTACTGTTACGAGATCAGATGTGATTGTATTACACAACAACTGTATTATCATTCCACACTCATTGAGGGAATGCACTGTCGATATAGCACATGAAGGACACTAGGAAATTGTCAAAACCAGTCAACTTCTTATGGAAAGGTATGGTCCCCAGGAATTGACTGCATGGTCCAGCACAAAATCAATCAGTGTTTGCCATGTCAAGTAAAACTACAATGTCAAATCTTCATGATCCTCTCATGATGTCTGAACTACCTCCAGGACCATGGATTGAAGTTAGCATTGATTTCACAGATTTGCCCACAGGTTGTTGTCACTGATGACTACAGCAGATTCCCGATTGTGGAATTAGTCATGTCAACTTCCATGAAAACAGTCATCCCAAAGCTTGACCAGATCTTTGCTTTGTTTGGAATCCCTCAAATAGTAAGAAGTGGCAATGGACCCCCATTCAACAGCGATGAATTCAGCAAATTCGCAAACTACCTCGGGTTCACTCATCGCAAAATCACACCCCCTTGGCCAAAAGCTGATGGAGAAGTCGAGAGATTCATTTTGCGTACCTTGAAAAAAGTACAGCTACAGCTAAGAGCAACTCATGGAAGCAAGAGCTATATCACTTTCTCTGTAATTACAGAGCAACTCTTCACTCGACTATTGGAAAACCTCCAGCTGCACTCACCTTTGCACATCTTATACGCACACGTCTACCTGAGCTACCCTGCAGAGCTAATGATCAACATATACGTGTGAACGCGATCGAGAACAGAAGGATTGAATGAAGGTAAATGCAGAGCTACACCGCTACAGCCAGGAGATAAAGTACTTGTGAAACATGATGGTCATGTTGAAAAATAAACAATGACATCCAACCATTTGTTGTGACCAACACAAAAGGATCAATGATCACTGCTAAGCGCGTTTCACAAATCATCACACAAAACATGTCATTCTCCAAAACACTGGAAACACCACTCGTAAGCATTGAATCCAATTCAGACATTGACATCTCATATGACGAATATGAGTCAAATGAGGCTACACCTGATGTCAGACGATATCCTACTCATGAGAGAAAACATCCACCCTACTTAAGTGACTATGTTACGAAGTGAACTGTTTATGTTTAAGTTTATTGTTTACATTTTTGAAAACAAACAATTGAAACATGCTATGTCTCTCATTTACTAAGAAGGATAGGGATGTAGTGTTTTGAAAATTGCACTGTGCATTTTGTTCACTTGAGGCTACTGTACACACACACATGCCAGCAGAGGGCTGGAAAAGAATAATGAAGAATCCATTGTGTTCAACAGCATGAAGTCTTATATCACTTACTAACCTCAGCTGAACCTTACTTGAGTGTCAAGAACATCATAATGTCCACACGATTAACCGTGCTTCCAGGATATGGGAGTAAATGCAGGTGATTGTGGCAGGCATTAAGAAATCTGGCAAGGTAAGACTAACCAACAATATTACTTAGGAAGTAGTTGGCACAGGTTCCAGGTGGTAAAGCATTAACCTGTCTATCTGTTCTACATTTGCTGCTGGCCCACACCAAACCCTCACATTATACCTCCCCACCTTATCCATCTGTCAGCAGGGGACACAGTCAAGATTCGACTCAGAATTGAAAACCACACTCCACAGGTACGTGCTCCAAGAGCTTCAGACATCGCTCCATTGCAACACAAACATGGGCATAAATGAGTTTCTTTCAACTTCTGTTGAAAATGCCTCATTTTCATTTCCATACTGAAAGACCAGTATGAGTGCAGTATTTGTTCATTGTTTGTGCTACAAGTCAAATATGTGTGTTATAGACCAATGCCAGCCAAGAAGCACCTCCCGAGCTCTCTGGAGCTCTCCAAAATGTCCCAGTATAGCCCATGTCCAGATGTCCCAGCACAGTTCACTCCCCAATATTCCAGTACAGCCTGCTCCCCAATATCCCAGTATAGTCTGCTCCCCGATACCCAGAATAGCCCACTGCCCGATATCCCATTACAGCCCTTTCCTTATCAGCTGATATTCATGTGCTGCTCTATCCCTCTCTCCTGATATCCTGAACTGCTTTCTACCTGTCTCCTGATATCCCTGTGCTGCTCGCACCCTCCCTTCAGTTGAAATTGATCGGAATCACTAGACAATTTCTATAGTGGGCATTGCATTCTCAATGCCAGTTTCCCGCGCGGGTGAAAAGTTGAAATTCCACCCTCCTCTTTCTCCTCCCAATCTAAAAATGCTGTTGACACCTCCCCACAACAACCAATAAAAATTCAAAGATCAAACAATGTGATAAGCTGTGAGATGGGCATGATATACGGTACCCAATACCATGACCCACCTCCGGACAATGGCAGAGGGAGCTAGATGTGCACTGACCTGATACACACGTGGAGGATAACGGCAGTGATCAAACACCGCCTTGCGGTGTTGCTTGAACGGTCTGCCGTGAGAAACAGAATCAAACTGAAAAAGCAAACAGCAGCAGCTTTTAGTCAGTGAGTAATGCAATTAGAGTGAAGTGCTGAGGGTGAGCTGTCAGCAAGGGATGTAAAGTGTGCTGCAGCTGAGCAAACCACTCACAAATCAGCTCTCCTGTCTCCTTAGTACAGCAATTTGGAGGGGCTGCATTGCATTAAGTATCTATATTATGGCTCACCATATTTCAGAATTCCCTGACACTTTCATGTAAACTGAGATTACGCATGAATATATTCAATCTCGAGCTGTGACAGTGTTTATTTCGATATATTTTCAGATGAGTGCGATTAGCCAGCTGGCACCATCTGGGAGTTTAACAACTTCCCATTAACAGGGTGTTGTGTAAACATCAGTGCCATATAAGCTGTTAGATGCATTACCATTTACTGCTGGTAATAGACTCCTCCTAATTTACTCTGCACAAAACACGCACTTGTACATCCTTGTAAGACACTGCTGTCCATCTGTGGCATTATTCTACTAGTGTCTGGTACTTGCTGTTTATAGCTCACCGATCAATTAGAAAACCACATCTCTGTGTCTGCACATGTCTCCTTAACCACCTCCTCCTCTCCCATGAGCAGTGATAGACACAGAATTACAGAGAGGGTGGAATCTTCTGCACTACCAAAACTTTTGGGCATCAGGACCATCTCCAGGTCAGCAGTTCGCCGACAGAGAAGATACTTAGGGAGGCAGCTGATTGACAGGCTGCTTTTACATTTTCCATTCAATTAGGGACGGCAGGCTGGTTCCTGAGGCAGGAGCACAGGATATCGTGGCCCATTGTAATGGAGTCTGGCAGCCTCCACTGTGAGATAAGTGGGAGTGCTGCTGAGGGCCAGACTGGTGCAACAGCAGGAAGACACTGTAGTCACCATTAATGTCTGCAGAGCAGCTGGAAAGTAACATGCATCTGATCATCAGAGACATCTGTCTTCACTATTTCAGAACTCAATGGCAAGGCTGCGGTATGGGCAGACAAGCGCTTTGCCATCTGCTGCCACTGAACTCTTCAACAACCTTATGGTTCTGAGGCTGTGAGGCCACCTCCTCTCACCTTCTGGGGCATGGATACAGTGGCAGGCCTGTGCACTGCTCGCAAAATTTCAACTCTGTCCAAAAATAGGGCTTAATTGCCCTTTTTAGGGCCTTAATTGGCTACCCGGCACTGCGAGCCCACCTCCAGGAAAAGTGCTCAAAGGCGGGAAGAGGTCCTGGAGCTAACTTGGCGCACAGAGTTCTAATTTTCCAAGCGCCCACCCAACCTCCAAAGCTGCCTCCAAAGATCCAGCAAGATTCCGGCCAGAAATTACAACACAGAAACTGGCCATTTGGTCTATCCAGTGCATATGGTCTATGCTTCACACGAGCAGTATCCTAACCCCATGTCTTGCCTTGTTCCCACATCTCTTTATTCTCCTTTCCTTCAACCACCTATCTAACCCATTCTTCAATGTTGACACAGTCTCTGTTGCAATCACTAACACTGGTCGTGGATTCTACAGCCCCACAACCCCCTGCGTAAAGAGATTTATCCAGCTCTGTCCTGTATTTAATCTTATATTATGTCCCCTTGCTCCTGACCTCTTGCTCACTGAAACTATTCTGTTTCTTTCTACCCTGTTCCATCTCTTCATAATTTTAAGATCCTTCATCAAATTTGTTCTCACAAAAATTGATTCTATTGCTTTCAATATTTGTCTCTCTCTTTTTCAACATGACACATGATAGAAAATTAAATATTTGACTTCACTGAAGTAGGAGTTGCCCTGTCCTTTCTGTAGTCACAATGTCACTGGGTGGAACATAGGCCATTTAGCCCCTCTGACTTGCTTTCCCATTCAATTAGATCATGGCTGACCTGCACCTCAATTCCATTGACCCACTTTGGCTCCATATCTCTCGATACCCTCGTCTAACAAAAATCTATCAATTTCAATCCGTAAAGCACCAACTGCACCAGAATTTACATCCTTCTGGGGAACAGTTCCAAATTTCCACTACACCTTGTTTGAAAACTCTTTCCTGATTTCGCTCCTGAATGACCAAGCTCTAACCCAATATTCTGTTAGCCTTTTTGATTACTTTTTGTACCCATTTACTAGCTTTTAATTATTTGTGTACTTAGATTCCCAAATCTTTTTGCTCCTTCACAGTCCCTAGTTTCTCACCATTTAGAAAATACTCCAATTTGTCTTTCTTATGTCCTAAGAGGATAACCTCACACTTGCCCATTTTGAACTTCATTTGCTATAATTTTGCCCACTCACTTAATCTGCTTGTGTCCGTTTGCAACTTTCTACTCCCATCTGCACTACCTACTGTCCCTCCTTTGAGACCACCTCTGGTTTACTATTTCCAAAGCAGTGGGCTTCAGACTGGTGAACAGATGCTTCATGAACATTTTCAGGATGTGTCGCACTCAGCAAACAGAATAATTTCACCGCACAGCTACAAGAGGAGATGGAAAACCCTGCAGAACTTACCTTGAACAAGAATATTACTGGATAGAGGAATCACTGCCCTGCCTTCCTTCTGCCTCTGCTCCTCTCTCCCCATTCCCCCCTTCACTTGCCCCGTACTGAGTTAAAAACCTGACAGGTCACTATCAGCACCTCATATTGAAAAAGTTGTCTATTACCTACAAAGCAGCAGAGACACTCATTGACTGAAGGATCTCCTTTCCCCATCCACAGGAAAATCAGACAGGAAGGAATAAATACCAATTGGGGAACTAGGTTGATTTCCTCTTGATTTAGATCAATGGGACAGAAGATTGTATATGCTCCATTAGGCAGGTCTCCTCCCTATCCATTATTCGCCAGCAGTCTGTGCTTAGCAGATCTAGCAGCTTCAGGCTCATATATAGCAATATCTACCCCATTCTCTCTCGATTGCCCCTTGCAATAAAGAAACCAACAACATTCAAAAAATCATGGAACCTTACAGCACAGAATGGGGCCATTCAGCCCATCATATCTGTGCCAACTCTTTGAAACAGCTATCCAATTTATTCCCACACCCCAGCTTTTTCCTCTTTTGAATTTACTGAAACATTCCTTCTTCCTTGGCTTTGCCTTTATATATTCATTAACGAGATGTGGGCGTCTCTGGCAAGTCGGACATTTACTGCCCATCCCTAAGTTCCCTGAGTTTGATACAGTTGAGTGGTTTGCTAAGCCAATTCAGAGAGCAGCTAAGAGTCACTGATCGATCAGACCAAGCAAGGAAGGCAGTTTTCTTTCTCCAAAACAACATTAGGGAACCACTTGGCTTTTTAATGACAATCCGACAGCTTCCTGGTCACTTTTAATGATTGTTATTTAAACTGAATTCAAATTCTCAAACAGTGGCATTGGAATTTGAACTGTTGCAGGATGCAGCTTTCCTGTAGTCACTTACCTCGCCCGGTGCTATAATGCTGAAGTTTATCGCTGTATGCTGCTTCTTTGCCATAAGCTCGTTTCCTGTCGCAGAAAGAAACACAAACACGTGATTCCTCTCGGTTGGAGAAGCTGGGCGGTGTGAGAAGACTTGAGAGAAACAAATAACAAGATTTATTACAATAATGACAAGAAGCATCAAATTATTTTCAACTAAATCTACAGTGAGAAATGTTTCTGGCACCATTTTCCAACACAGAAGTGAAGTGGTAGACAGTAACTGATCCATTGGGGAACAAATCAGTCCTAGATTTTCCTGCAGCAACACCTAGGAACAGGGGGAGGCCATTCAGCCCCTCCACCATTCTATTAGATCACGGCTGATCTGCACCTTGACTCCATTTACTGTCTTCGCTCCTTGTACCTTGATGCCTTACCCAACAAAACTCTATCGATCTCAGTCTTGAAAGCTTCAATTGACTCCCAGCATCCATGGCCAAAAGGGGGAGAGAATTTCAGATTCCTACTATCCTTTTTGTGAAGAAGTGCTTCCTGATTTCACGCCTGAAAGGTTTGGCTCTAACTTTAAGATTGTGTCTCCTTTGTTTTTGATTGCCCCACCTGAGGAAATAGTTTCTCTGTATCTACTCTATCAATTTTAACATTTTAAACACCTAAGGCTGAATTTTCCCTGGCCCATTGGTGATGTGTTGGGAGGTGGTAAGGCTGGCAAAATAGTGGGGTTGGTCTCAGGAAGGGAGCCCTATGTCTTTCTGCCACCATATTATATGGCAGCCCCCCCCCCCCATTGGTTTCCGGGGAGGGGGAGGGCACCCTTCTTGATGGGTACTCCATAGCCCACGGAGGGTTCCACCCCCCCCAGCGGCAATAGCTGCCCTCGTGGCAACGGTGCCACTGGTTCTCCAGGACAACACCCCCAACCTGATCGTTGGGGCCTGGCTGCCAGGCTCTGGCTTCCCCTAATTTAACCCACCTGGTTTCAAGGGCGCCCTGCCTTTGAAGCATCCTCTCGCTGGTGATGCAGCTTCAGCAATGCCCACCATTAGCGGCTGCTGAGGGTGGGCCATTGTCCCCCAGTGGAGGCCTCTTAATTGGCTGCTGCTGATAATATGCTGCCCCGGGTCCTGCTGCCCACAGAAGCGGGGTCGTCTCCTGCTTTTGGCCCCAGCGCTGGGCCTTCCATGTAAGCAACAAAATTCAGCCCCTTGATTGGATCACTCCTCAAACCCTTTACTGAAAGGAATACAACCTGCTCTCAGAATTTAACCCTTTTAACCCTGGTATGATTCTGGCCAATCTGCCCTGTACCTCCTTCCAAGGCTAATATATCCTTCCTGAGGTGTGATGCCCAATGCTGAACACAATACTCCACATGGAGTCTGTACAACTGGAGCATCACTTTCTCCCCTTTGTATTTCAAAGCCCTTGAGATAAAGGCCCACTTGTTCTAGATTCCCCCACCAGAAGAAATGCAGGAACATGGTGGTAAGTGATCAAACCGTTCCTTCACTGTCACAGGGTCAAAATCATGGAATTCCCTTCCTAACAGCACTGTGGGTGTACCTACACCCCAAGGACTGCGGCAGTTCACGAAGGCAGCTCACCACCACCTTCTCAAGGGCAATTAGTGATGAGCAATAAATGCTGGCCTAACCAGCGACTCCCACATCCCAGAAGTGAATTAAAAAATCCAATGAGACGACTAGAATGTCTCTACTTAACAGATGGGGCCAACAGTTTCTCCTAGTCAGGCCTTCAACTAGAATGGGTAAATGAGAACACGAAGACACTTTCATCAACACCAACGATGTCCTTTTGCTACCAGATTACAAATATTCTTTCATTCAGAGTGGTCAATAAAAAAAACCATCGTCCTTTCTCTGAGTGTTTTACTAGAATAAAGTCAGACATGTTTCCATAACGACCTGCTGCAGATGATTGACACAGCCACCAGCGAGACTATGAAGACCACTCCCGCAGCTGCTGAACCTGCAATCAGTGGCAACTGCTCCCTCAGCTCTGAGTTGTAGTCATCTACAAGGAGAAAAATGGAGCAATGTGAGGAACTTCATCAACAATCATTTCAGCAACAAGTGAGGTCATTAAAGGAAGATCTTTACAATCAGGCTGAGAGCTCCAATTTTAACATTTCAGCTCCACTTTGTGCTGGTTAAGGTTAATATGAAATGCATGTCAAATGCACTTTGACAGCATCAAACTCCCAAACCCTCAGCCTTTTCATAAAGCATATTTCCTTCCCATCATTGCTTTTGCTTTCAGGCTTCAGTTTAAAGTACCTTGTAATTGAGTTAGCTTAACTCATTGCGCGCTGCATCTCATTTTCTGCTTTTATAGCAAAGTACCTGCTTCCCGCTTGCTATGGAGGGTCCAGTAAAAGTGATTCCTGAAATCAAGAGTGTGTCTAAAAGATGGTCACATGAGACTGGCATTCCAACCGTGCAATATTACCGCCAGAAGGAAGAACTGGGAGCACCAGAAGAATCCAATGGGGCACGAGCCTAAAGTTGCCAGTAAGTCCAGCTGTTTCATTGGTAATACTGGGTCCCATCAGTGTCCTTCAAGACATGCCTAGGCTCTACATGAATAAGCCCCTTACTGGGGCAAAGCAGTCTATATTCGTTATAAGACAATATTTAAATGTGTGTTACATTTCAATTTAGTCACAACCTTTAAAAGGGGATATTGTCTATGAGGAACAGGGTTTAGCAGTTTGTTCTTGCTTGAGGAGGGAGAAAATCTTCAGGACAGGGTTCGCGGACACAACAGAATTTTGTGACGCAACGTCCCACGCTCGTTCTGTGCCTGCATTACGAGTGCTGTCTTCTTGGTAAAGGCATCATTGGCGGTGCCCCAGTGGGTCACCAGAAGCAGGGGTTGGGTACCTTACATACGGAAATGAGGTGACTAAAGCCTATTTTAAGCCCTCCTTGCAGAAATTGGTTTGGATTGAACAGAGACAGGCTTGGCCACTCGGGATCCTGAAGCAGTCTCTGTGGCCTAAGTAGCTGCCATTAAACAGTACGTTTAAAATAATAAGCAAAAAAGAAATGTTCCTGTGGAGCCAGTCCTAGCAAGTGCTGCCTGCCACACCCTGCTGATACTCCGAACCACTCCTGGAACTTCCCCTAGGGCCACTGCTGACGAGGCAAGCCACCCGACATTCCCCTTAGTGAAATGTGTAGCTGCATCTGAGAACTTATCAGCTCATGCAAAAAAAATGTTACTGAGACCCAAGGGCCAATTTTGAGCTAGCCTTAGGCCAGCAGGTTGGGGCATGCATTGTCAACTATTTACGGACCCGAAAAGTGGCTACAACCAACTTTTACTCCGATGTCTTTGGACACAATATCCATCACCACAACTGTGTGCAAACAGGAAAAGTTTTGCCAAATTCCATATGAAGGGGATGCACTTTATGACTGAACAATGACTTGGAAAACCTTTGTTGAGTGACCCATCTTGGTTTGGTACTATAAGTTCTTCAGCTTACTATCTCAAAACTTTGCAGTAGCAGAGAATGTACAGACCACACTGTCTGTTATGGGGACAAGACCCCTGCCACTGTCTTCACAGTATCACAGTATTGATTATGCTTGTGGCTAAGGGCAAAATGCACAGAGAGTCCTAGTTGGAATATTGCGGGCAATTAATTAATTTAAATAGTGGGATAATCAAGAGTTGTTGACCCACAGTTTCTCAACTATCACTTTCTGTAACGATTGCTCCTTGCTTGAGAGCCCTCTGATTGGACCGGTAGCATCAGGAGCCTACCTCTTGTCCTTAATAGGAGGGTGAGCATGAGGGTGGCTAATTAAATGCCAGTAAGTGCGGGCTCAGGTCTCCCATTTGATCCCAGCGTCAGGATCCCGAAACCCATGGGAAAATCCAGCCCCAGATGTCTGTATAAACTTCTTGAGATCATAACCTTGTTTGATCATCAGTGATCTTCTCATTTTAAGTAAAAGTGTGACAGTTATTTCAGAGGGCAATAACCCACAAAGCCTGAATTATCTATTGATGACTTACTTGTTTTCTGCTCTATACTGAGATTAGAAAGCTCAGAGAGAAACTAACCTTGGATTGTACATCACTTGGTATGGTTCCACAAACCTCTCCCGTCCCCATACTAAGAACTAACTGAGAACAGATTCAGAATGATACAGCACAGAAAGAGGTCATTCGTTCCATCGTGTCTATGAAAGAACTATTCAATTAGGCCCACTCCACTGCTTGTTCCCTCATAGCCTTTCAAATTTCACCTTTTCAAATATATATCGAATCTGTTTGAAAGTTACTATTGAATCTGCTTCCACCATCATTTCAGCCAGTGCATACCAGATCACAATAATTTACCATGTAATAACAAATTCTCTGGTTCTTTTGCCACTTACCTCAAATCTGTAACCAATCCTTCAGTGGAAAGAGTTTCTCCTTATTTACTCTGTGAAAAAGCCTTCATCATTTTGAACACCACTACTAAATGTCCACTTAATCTTCTCTGTTCAAAGAACAACCACCCCAACTTCTCCAGTTTACCCACATTCCCTCATCCCACTACTATTCTAGGATCCTTTGGATCCTCTCCAAGAATTCGACATCCTTCCCAAATTTTGGTGTGCAGAATTGACATGTAACAAGTGTTTTATAAAGGTTCACCATAACTTCCTTGCTTTTGTACTCTATGCCTCTCCTTATAAAGCCAAGGATTCATTATGCTTTTCAACAGCCTTCTCAACTTGTCCTACCACCTTGAAGGATTTCTATATGTGAACCCCACCCCCCACCCCAGGTCTTTGTACTTTTATGGAATTTATAAAAATGTCTTCATTAAGACTTGTTTTAAAGTGATTTATTTTAGAAAATCCATGAAAAACTAACAGGGTGTTGTGATGTTTCCCTCCTGTAAATACTGACATCTGCAATGATATAGTTTCAGAGGGGCCTCTGGTATCTCGGTCAAACATGACCCTGAGTGTCAGTAGGCTATTGAACTTCAGGGGACATCACAACCAAGGGCCCATACCTGGTCCCATTTGGTGTTCCCAGACCCATATTGTTCAGCAGATGTTATTAAATTTCACCTATAGTGAGAACCTAAGCTGACCTGCTCTACTGTGAAATCACAGAGTCATTACAGCACAGAAGGAGGCCAGATGGCTCATTGAGTCCGTGACATCCACTCCAATTGCCTTCGGCCAATTGTAGCATCTGTACAGCTGCCGTGGCAGAGATCAGCTGACTAGTGCTCAATGTAGGTCTTTCCAAGTCTGCATGGCTCAATCCCACCATGGGTTCAGTTATCAGTTGAGCAACTGGAGCAGTTCAGAACATGACCAGCTGGATTCAAGTGAAAAGAAAAGGAAAATCAAATGAGTTGTTATCCACTTTAATGTCCAATAGCATGTTAATGATAGGAAATAGAAACCCTTCCTATAACTAATCCTGACAGCCAGATGGTCTCCAATAAATATAATCCATCACTTAGCTGCAAACTATTCAGTTTTCCTGACTTGCCAATAAATGGCATGCTTGCTTGTCTTGATGGTGAGCCTGATGGTGGAAGTGTTCTGGAGTGTCCTCCCTGGTGTCCTCTACCACCATCAGTAAAACAGATTATCTGCTCAGTACCACATTGCTGTTTGTGGGAGTTTGCTGTGCAAGAATTGGATACTGCATTTCCTACAATACAACAGGGACTACACTTCAAAAAATACCTGATTGGCTGCAAAACATTTTGGTACGTCTTGTGGTCAAGAAAGTCACTATGTAAAAGTAACTTTGTTCTTTCTTTACCACACTCTTCCTTCAGCATTCTTTGATCAGCATGAGGCAGAGGGAGGGAGGAACTTAAAACAATTACTATCACTAGAGAAAAAGTACTAGGAAAACTAATGGGACTAAATGCTGACAAGTCCACTGGACCTGATGGCCTGCTTCCTAGGGTCTTAAAAGAAGTGGCTGCAGAGATAGTGGATGCTTTGGTTGTAATCTTTCAAAATTCCCTAGATTCTAGAAAGATCCCAACAGATTAGAAAACCACAAATGTAACAGCTCTATTCAAGAAAGGAGGGAGACAGAAAACAGGAAACTATCGACATCTGTCATTGGGAAAATGCTAGATTCCATTGTTAAGGAAGTAGTAGCAGGACATTTAGAAAATCATAATGCAATCAGGCAGAGTCAACATGGTTTTAGGAAAGGGAAATCATGTTTGACAAATTTATTAGCATTCTTTGAGGATGTAACAAGCAGGGTGGACAAAAAGAAACCAGTAGATGTAGTGTATTTGTCGTAACCAAGCTCATGGTGTTGGGGTAATATATTAGCATGGATAGAGGACTGGCTAACTAACAGGAAACAGAGTCTGGGGATAAATGGGACATTTTCTGGTTGGCAAACTGTAACTAGTGGAATGCCACAAGGATCAGTGCTGGGGCCTCAACTATTTATGATCTATATTAATGACATGGATGAGGAGACCGAGTGTATTGCAGCCAAGTTTGCAGACAATACAAAGATAGGTAGGAAAGCAAGTTGTGAGGAGCATGGGTTAAGTGAGTGGGCAAGTATTTGATAGATGGAGCATAAGGTGGGAAAATGTGACATTGTCTACTTTGATGGGAACAATAGAAAAGCAGAATATTATTTAAATGGAGGGAGACTGCAGAATGCTGCAGGACAGAGGGATCTGGGTGTCCTTGTATATGAATCACAAAAAGTTAGCATGCAGGTACAGCAAGTAATAAGGAAATCAAATGGAATGTTGGCATTTATTGCAAGGGGGATGGAGTATAAAAGTAGGGAAGTCTTGCTGCAACTGTACAGGGCATTAGTGAGACTGCACCTAGAATACTGCATATAGTGTTGGTCTCCCTACTTAAGGATGGATATACTTGCATTGGAAACAGTTCACTGAAGGTTCACTAGGCTGATTCCTGGAAGGAAGGGTTTGTCTTATGAGGAAAGATTGAGCAGGTTGGGCCCATACCCATTCGAGTTTTGAAAAATGAGAGATGATCTTATGAAACATATAAGGTTCTGAGGGGGCTTGACAAGGCAGATGCTGAGAGGATGTTTCCTCTCATGGGGAAAGTCTAGAACTAGGAGGCTCAGTTTCAAAATAAGGGGTCTCCCATATTGGACAGAGATGAGGAGGAATTTCCTCTCTCAGAGGGTCATTAATCTTTAGAAATCTCTTCCCCAGCGAGCAGTGGAGCCTAAGTCATTGAATATATTCATGGCTGAGTGAGACAGATTTTTGATCTACAAGGGAGTAAAGGGTTATGGGGAGCAGGCAGGAAAGTGGAGGTGACGCCACAATCAGATCAGCTATGATCTTATTGAATGGCGGAGCAGGCTCGAGGTACCAAATAGCCTACTCCCGTTCCTATTTCTTATGATCTGAGCACCTATGTCAGTTAAGTATATACACTTGCAACAGAAGGACAGTCCTGCTGATCGCTACAGCCAATGATGCGCAAGGCAACCTTGAATAAATTAATTACAGCGCTCAGGAATGCTTTGCCTCAGTTCCAGGATAACAACACCAGATAGAGGCACTGACTACAGATGCAATTGAAAGCATTACTTTGTTACAGGCCCTGATGGTCACTGTGGAGTTGATCTGGCTTGGAGGACTCATCTCCTACATGCTGGGGACTATATTCAGTTGAAGACGACGAGTTAATTGTGCAGATTAAAACCTCTCTCCGTATGCTGCCTATGTTTGATCTGTCTTTGCTTCGCATGGAATAAATCATTTTTTTCATATGTTGCAATCTGCCATCTACCTGCTTCCTGCACGTATAGTCTGTAGCTTTCAATTGTTTGCCTCACAATCTCAGTTGATGATGTTCTCCCCTGTTTATTTATTAAAGTGCTGCAAGCTCCCCTTCAATGAATATGTTTAGTTTATTTTACTGCAAGAAAGATACACCAATTTTTCACTTCCCTCTGACATCCAATAATCCTGAATTTTTCAGTCAATAATAAGAATCTGAGTGTACAAAATGATGAATCTCCTGTCTGTGTGTATTGCAGCCAAAATGGGAAAATTGTCCAGCATCACATTAATCTGTTTAGGTGCATCGAAAGAAAATCCATTTCAGCTAATGTACAACCCTGATATCCGTGATATGATCAGACAGTAACCCTCTGGGCTCCTGAAGGTCACAGAGCAGGGGGTGGGGTGGGGAGGGGGTGGTGGTTGTGTTTACAGTTCCCTGCAACTGCACCATTCTGAGTTCTTCTCAAGTAGTGAGAAGAGGGAGAAAGACGAGATCTGATCAGACATTGGAAGAGGCCATGCTGGAGATGATGGTGGTAACTTGGCAAAGCCATTGCCCATTTCTCCCAATGGAGTGAAATTCAGGCACATTGTGCAGCAAGCAGCAGGGCAATCCTCTCTGGCAGTTAACAGCATAAGCCATTATTTACCCCAGTGAGTTTAAGGTCAATACATTAAAGAAATGAGCAAGTGGGGAATGGAGAAAGTCACATATTACTTGGAAAATAAGAATCTAAACGGGGTAGAGGAACTAAAGGATCTGGGAATCACTGAAACTAGTAACACAGGTTAATTAGACCACAGGATAAGCAAGCCAAGCACTAGGGTTTATTTCTAGAGAGACAGAATTGAAAAGTAGAGAAGTTATGTTAAACTTTATCAAACATTGGTTAGATCAACCGGAGTTCTGGTCACCGTATTATAAAGAGATATAGAAGCACTAGAGGGGGTATTACAAAAGATTTACAAGGATGATACAAGAACTGTGAGGTTATACATATCAGGAAAGCATAAATAGGCTGGGGTCGGGTCTGGCCCATACCCTACTCCTGCGCTATGGTGGTCACCTGAGCCATCTTCCGCTTTATCTGGAGATCGAAAATGGACTGTGTCCACGGGACATGATGTACAAATCTCTTGGTAAAGGGGGAAAAAAGGTACCCAACGTTGCTCTCATCCTGATGGCCACCTTTGTGGCAGCTGCATCAAGCACCCTCAGTACGCAAACACCAAGTGTCACTCCGTGCTGAGGTTCTACATGTCCCCGGTGTTGCGAATGATGGGTCTGGCCATGTTGCCGCGGAACGCTCCATTCAATTGGGCCGTGCCTTCCCACCTGTCCCTCGTGGAAAAGTTTGTGCAGAAAAACTGCTTTGAACTCAAGTCCATCAGACAGTGGTCTGCACATAATGTCCTCAAGGCCCTGTGAGAAAAGGAGATGGTGGATCCTGTCAGATGGTTCCCTGAGCAGACTGCCAAACTCATTTGGCAGGATGCCTCATCGCCAGAGCACTCAAACAAGCACCAAGACATAGCTTTGTATGCTTGAGCCCTTGAGGCGGCTGCAGTGGGGAAGAGGACATCACCCACCTCCTTCCGGAATGTGACTTTGTAAAGCAGGTCTAGAAAGTGATGCAGTGGTGTCTGTCGAGTTTCATCCCGAGCAGCTCCATAACACAGGACTCAGTGCTCTATAGTCTGTTCCCAGGGATGCACACCAAGACAATAATCAACTGCTGCTGGAGGACCATCAACTCAGTGAAAGATGCTCTTTGGTCTGCCCGAAACTTGCTGGTCTTCCAGTGCAAAGAGCTGTCAATGATCGAGTGTTGCAGGCTGGCACATTGCAAGATCCAGGACTACATACTAAGGGAGATACTAAAGCTTGGGGCAGCTGCCACAAAGGCTCAATGGGGAAAGGTCTCAGGCCCTCCCACCATAGTATACCGAGGGCTGGAACCTACATACTGTACTGAAAGAAACTGATTTGTATTGCACTTTATGTAATGTCAAATTTGAACTGTCGTGTAATGTACTTCTACAAATTTCATGAACAAAGTATATTTTGGAAAGCAAAATAAATAGGCTGGGGTCTCTTTTCTCTTGAAAAGGGTAACCAAATAGAGGTCTTTAAAATTATGAAAGGTTTTTACAGAATCAACACAGAAGAGCAGAACTAGAGACCATCAATATAAGATAGTCACCAAGAAATCAAGTAGGGAATTCAGAAGAAATTTCTTTACCCAGAGAGTGGTGAAAATGTGTAACTCGCTACCACAAGGCGTAGCTAAAGTGAATAGTATAAATGCATCTAATGGGAGACTAGAAAAGCATATGAGGGAGAAGGGAATAAAGGCTGATAGAGTTAGGTGAGGAACGATAAGAGGGTATTTGAGTGGAGCATAAACACCGGCATGGACTTGTTGGGCTGAATGACCTGTCTATATAAATAATCGTCTAGTGGGCCAGCATTGCACTGCATTATTATACTGTGCTGACAAATGTACATGCGCGAGATGTTTGCAAGAATTAGTTCAATCTTTTTGTGATAAATAGCCAGTTTTGCCATCGGCAATCCTTTCTAAAGTCACTTGAAGGATATTGGGGGCCTTCATGTGATTGGTGGGTGCAAAACAAAGTAAGGCAGGGGCAATAGCCGAGTTATTTTCTGGTCTGATGGTGAAGCCTGCTGTGGCTGAAGTCCACCACTAGTGGATTCAGTAGGGACAACTATGAGGTTACAAGCGTCAACTTGGTCCAGTTGGGTTGCACTCTCATCACGGAGATAGGAGGTCATGACTTCAAGCCCACCCCCCCCCCAACGGACTTCAGTACACAATGTCGCCCAATTGTTCAGTGGAGTACTCTGGGAGTGCTGAACTGTCAGAGGTGCTGCCTTTTGGATGAGATGATAAAGAGAATAAACCAGTTTGCCTTCCCAGGTGAATGTAAAGGATCCCATGGCACAGTTTGAGGAAGAGCAGGGGAGTTCACCTGATGTTACTTTTAATGCACAGAAAATGAGACAGGCTGTGTAAAGATGAAGTAGTGTCCCATAAGAGTTCCCAGTCTGAGAGCAAAAAATGCAAAATTACCCCTTAGATTCCATGGCTGCCATTTCCTCTCTAACATGACAGCTTTCTTTTTTATTTCAAAGGAGTGCTCTTTTTAACAGCTGTAAAGAACAGCTGAAAGGACAGAGGTTGCAACAGTCGAGACTCTTGGATACATCCCCATTAGCCAAGTCCAACATCGGGAGAAGAGATTGATCATCAGTGCTGTTTGGGCAACATTTCAGTACAGGTGGCTGGAGGTGGGATGGCAGTGCCAGTCCTCTCACCCATGGGCGAGTTCCTGGTGTGTTCTTACTGCACTGTCAAGAGCTCGGAATGTTGTCAAGCCAGGAATCTCGACAGTGGAAGGGGAGGGAAAACTGCAGGGTGGAAAACATCAAATAATAAATCAAGTTAGATTTGTGTTTTGTTTCCCTTCTCCTTTAGTGTCCTGTGTCCCCAGGCTGTCAGAAGATGGCGACTTACGGGTTTTAACTCCTCCAGTCAATTAGGACTTTTGCCATTACTGTAATCTGTTTCCCTCGGCAGCACCCTCCCTTGCCAAGCTTACCATCTGTCAGTGTTTGGAAGCACATTTTGCCGCTGTACTTTCCGAAGCCAGCAACGGTCCTGGCTCGCACCTGCACCACGTACACAATGCCAGGCCGCAGACCATCAATGCGAGCTGTGTTAGTCAGGCTCTTCACCACTGAAGAATTGTACTCATTGTGATCCTGAAAAACAAAGGAAATCCATCCAGTTTTTATCATAGAATCATACAGTGCAGAAGGAGGCCATTCAGCCCATTGTGCCTGTGCTGGCTCTTTGAAAGAGCTATCCATTAGTTCCACCCCCTCTGCTCTTTCCCCATAGTCCTGCAACTTTCTCCTTGTCAAGCATTTATCAAATTCCCTTTTGAAAATTACTAGTGAATCTGCTTCCACCTCCTCTTTAAGCAGTGCATTCCAGATCATAACAAACGGTTGTGTAAAAGAAAATCTCTTCAACTGCACCCTGGTTCTTTGGCCAATTAGCTGAAATCTGAGTCCTCTGGTTACCAAACCCCTCATGCCAGTGTTGTTGCTGATTCTCACTGCCTCCTGCCAAATCACACAAGGCATTGACTCATTTGATGTTTACTTAGATTTGTTTGGTAAGTAGGAGCATTTCTGTATTTTCATCCCCAAGGTTATGTTTGATGTACACGGAAGTGTGACATGCTGCAGCAGCCAGTAAACTGCACACAGTGATGCGTGAAACTCTGAAATATAGTTGAACAGTTGAATGGTGATGATATCACAAGAATGATCTCGGCGTCGTTACTGAGCCTGACTGTGCGAGACGGCAGCATCACGATCAGAAGAGTCCCATTCATTAACACTGAGTTCTGGCTGAGGAGAGTCACTGAATCTGACAGGGCAAAAGAGCTGGATTAACAACAGTTGTGATAAGATTATTAACATAGGGTGCTGGCTGCAAGTGGAACGGAGGCTAGTAATGCAAGAAAGCTGAATGTAAATAGTTCTTAGCTGTGGCAGCAATAGGGGTGTTTTACCAGTGTTTTTGGGTTAGGGAGATGTAAATGGACAGGGTTCCTACTGCTGATCACATTGCAACAACTGACACTGGTAGTTCACATCTGTAGATACAGGTGAGGTACTGGATAGAAAGAAACTTTTGCATTTATATAATGTCTTTCCCAACCTCAGGACATCTCAAAGCACTTTATGATCAATGAAGTATTTTTGAAGTCACTTAAAATGTTGCAGTTAATTTTCACACAGCAAGGTTCCACAAACGGCAGTGAGATAACTGACAGGATAATTTGTTTCAGAGTTTTATAGTTGAGGGTTGAATGTTGATCAGGATGCTGAGATGACTGCCTTGCTCTTCTGTGAATATTACCATGCAATCAGTTGTGTCCACCTTGGTTCAGCAGTAGCAGTCTTGGATCTGAGTCAGATGATTCTGGGTTCAAATCTGACTCCCAGGCTCCAGGCTGATACCTCAGTGCAGTGCCAGGGAATGTTGAAGATGTCTTTCAGATGTTAAAGCCTAGCTACACTCTCTGGTGGATATCGAGAATTTGACTGCATGATTCAAAGAAGAGCAGCAGGATTCTCTCCAGTGCCCTGGCCAATATTTATCCCTCAACCAATAGCTAAACTAGATTACCTAATCATTATCACATTACTGTTTGTGGGACCTTGCTGTATTTCCTGCATTACAATAAGTGCCAGAGCAGCAATGAAGTAATAGGTGTGGAGGAAGGGGGTTGGGCAAGGTAGTTCTTTTGCATTAGGGGAGTTGTGTAGTGGTAATACAGGACAGTGAGTTTGAATGTCAGCAGGCAGTGTGAAGGGTTACTTGAGGAAGTGTTTTGTTAAGAGGGTGGTGCTCAGGGTGGGAAGAGAAGGGAGAGATCAGTGTGTTGTCTTCCTGCCCTGCTGAGGACGTGGACTGGCCTGCAGTCCTGGGGATGAGGGCACCAGCATTCAGAGCCACCTAACCTCCACATTGCATGAGTGATGACTCTTGGTGGCCCTCCTTGGTGGAGGTCTGAACAAGTGAAGTCGGGCATTCTGCCCCTCAGGCTGCTTGCCCTTATCCTCCAGTTGACGGAATAGATCAGGCTGAGCAGTGCAATTAAAAGGCTGCAAAGAAGTTTCTTGCTTGCATCAATGGGGATGTAAATGAGCACACCCAGGTTGTTACATTTCATACATTAGAACAGTGAGCATGCTTCAAAAGTACTTCAATGGCTGTAAAGCACCTTGGGATACCTTGAGGTTGTGAAAGGCACAACTGAAAAGTCAGCCCAGCTCTGTGATCAGACCAACTGTACAGTAAACAGGGGATTCTGGGTTTGAGTCCCAGTCAGTGCCTGGCTTCATAACTACATAGCAGTCTCTGAGCTACTTCCTGGTATTGATCAGCTGGGCCAAATGGCCTGTTCCTGTGTTATTAATCCTATGTAAATTCTTGCTTTATCTCCCTCTGGTGGTGGTATAATTTTTGTTGAAAGGTGCAGCAGCAATGCAAATGAAGTGGAGGAAATTCTGGGCCAGAATGATTAATTACACATTGTCTTTGGTTTCTGTGCAGGCTCACCTAATTAAAAACTAATTAGCCGCTAATGGGCTGAACAATTTCTCAGGCCTGGCATTTCGTGTCTTGAAGCAGAGGTTGCCAGTCACCAAGCTTGTCAACAATTCATACCTAGACCGATCACAGGTCAGCCAGCACGGTAAGCTTATTTGAAGATAATGAAATGATTTGATTCGAGACAGGGGATGGGGATATTCCTCCCTTCTCATGAACTGGTTTCTCCCTCAGGAAGGTTTATTGATGCCTCAATGTGCAGATTTTGCCAATAAAATGCTAAAGGGGCCATTTCAACCTTGTCCACCTGTTATGGCTTCCCTCAGCCACACACTCAAATTGACAAGTGATTATTGTATTTCATGTCAGATGCAGTGTTAGCGAAAACTGAAATATCACAGGCAGAGAATTATTGGAATTCAGTACAGCGGGAAGTCATTCCGCCCATTGTGCCTGTGGCAGCTTTTTGAAAATCCTATCCAAATAGTTCCACTCGCCTCCTCTTTCCCCACAGTCTGACAAATTTTTCTCTCTCAAGTTGATAAAGTGCCACATAACAGGCTTGTCAGCAAAGTTGAAGCCAATGGAATAAAAGGGGCAGTGGCAGCATGGATACGAAGTTGGCAGAGTGAGGGGAAATAGAGAGTAGTGGTGAAAGATTGTTTTTTGAACTGGAGGACGGTATATAGTTGGGCTCACCAAGTATTGGAATTAGGACCACAGATTTTCTTAGACTCAGCATCATTATGGCAAAGAAGGAGGCCATTCGGCCCATTAAATCCATGCTGGCTGTCTGTAAAGAATTCCAGTCAATCAATCCCATTCCCCGGCTCTATCCCCCTAACCCTGCAAGTTTATTTCCTCCAAGTGCCCATCCAATTTCCTTTTGAAATCGTTTATCGTCTCTACTTACACCACGCTTATAGGCAGCAAGTTCCATGTCATTACCACCCACTACGTAAAAAAGTTCTTCCTCACATCCCCCCGCATCTCTTGCCTAAAACCTTAAATCTGTGTTCCCTAGTCCTTGTACCATCAGCTAATGGGAACAGCTTTCTTTTGTCTACCTTATCTAAACCTGTCATAATCTTGTACAACTCTATTAAGCGTCCCCTCAATCTCCTTTGCTCCAAGGAGAACAAACCCAACTTCTCCAACCTAACCTTGTAGGTAAAATCCCTCATCCCTGGAACCATTCTGGTAAATCTCCTCTGCACCCTCTCAAGGACCCTCACATCCTTCTAAAGTGTGGTGACAAAAACTGGATGCAATACTCTAGTTGTGGCCTATCCAGAGCTTTCTAAAGGTTCAGCATTACTTCCCTGCTTTTGTACTCAGTACCTCTATTTATGAAGCCCAAGATCCCATTTGCTTTGCTAACTACTCTTTCAATATGTCTTGCCACCTTCAAGGATCTGTGCATGTGAACGCCCAGGTCTCTGTTCCTGTACACTCTTTAGAACTGTGCCATTACATCTATGTTGTCTCTCCCTATCCCTTCTGCCAAAATGCATCACATCACATTTCTCTGTATTAAATTCTATTTGCCACTTGTCTGCCCGTTCTGCAAGCCTATCTATGTCCTGTTGCAGTCGATTTGCATCAACCATATTGTCTGTCACACCTCCAGGTTTGGTATCATTGGCAAATTTTGAAATTTCACTCTGTATTTTACTATCCAAGTCATTTATATATATCATAAAAAGCACTTGTCCTAGCACTGAATCTTGGGGAACACCATTGTCTACCATCCTCCAGACTGAAAAACAACCATTTTCCACAACTCACTGCTCCTGTCCTTAAGCTAATATTTTATCCAAGCTGACACTTATGACACAGAAGGAGGCCATTCTCCTATTCCTATTCCATGAACCTCTATTTTGTTAAGCAGCCTTTCATGTGGCACTTTGTCAAATGCTTTCTTAAAATTCATATAGACAATATCCATTGCTTTCCTTCATCAACCTTCTGTTACTTCATTAAAACATTCAATGAGATTAATTAAGCACGATCTGCCTTTCACAAATCCATGCTGGCTCTCCTTAGAGTGGATAAGCCATTTGCTGTGGATGGCTTGGATCCCAGGTTGCTAAGTGCTCTCCAAATGCCTGTTGATTTTTTTCCTGATTGTCGTTTCTAAAACCTTACTCGCCACTTATGTTAAACTGACTAGCTTGCAGTTACTCGAAATATCCTTACACCCTTTCTTGAATAAGAATATCACATTTTCCACTCTCCAATCCTCTGACACCTCTTCTGCATCAAGGGAAGATTAGAAAATTATGGCAAGCCCTTCTTCTGTCTCCACTCCTACTTCCTTCAGCAACCTGGGTGCAAGGCATCAGGACCAGGTGACTTATTCACTCTAAGCACAGCCAGCCTTTCCAGTGCATTCAGTCTTTCAATTTACACCCCATCCATTACCTCTACCATCTACGCTTCTAGCGATATTTTATCAGCGTCCTCTTGCTTAGTAAACACTGATAGAAAATACTCATTAAGTATTCTAGCCTTGTCCTGTGCCTCTTATGACACATTTAATATTTGCTTAATATTTACATGCAGGTAGATTTTTGGATTCCTTTCTGTTAATTGCTGTTCTATTCTCATATTCGCACTTTGCCAGTCATATTTTCCCCTTCACCTCCCCTCTCAACTTATTGTATTTTGCCTGATTCACACCTGAAGAATTTACCTGACGTGCATCATAAATCATCTTTTTTGGTTTCATCATATTCTCTATCTCCCTCTTCATTCAAGGAGTCCTGGCTTTAGTTCCCTTACCTTTCGCCCTTGTTGCAAGGTTCCTAGCTTGTACCTGAAACATCTCCTCCTTAAAGATCACCCATTGCTCCATTGCAGGTTTTCCTGTCAATCTTTGGTTCCATTTTACCCTGAATAGATCCCTTCTAATCCCATTGAAGTTAGCCCTCTTCCAAATTCGAAGTTCTACTTTAGATTGTTCCTTGCTCTTCTCCATTACTAACCTAAACCTGATGATACGATGATCACTCTCACCTAAGTGCTCCCCACAGACACTTGGCCCACCGCATTCCTCAGCACCAGATCCAGCAATGCCGCCTTCCTAGTTGGACCAAGAACATACTGATCGAGGAAGTTCTCCGAGATATGTTTCTGTTATTGCCACTACATCATATTCCCACATGGCTATTTGTGTTTGTAGCTCACCAGTCTCATTCACCACACTTTGTCCCTCTACAGACATGCATTGTAAATCTGTCTTTGGATTCCTTATAGTCCTTCTTAGTCTGATGCTATCTAATATGGTACTAATTCCTTCTGTAGTACTAGCCAACACTCTCACTTCTTAATGCACCTTATTGCTCTTCTATATGCTATATATACTTCTATCTGCTGGTGCCTATCTCCCTGCCAATTTAGTTTAATTCCTCCCCGTGAGGACATTGGTTCCAGTCCTGTTGAGGTGCAACCCATCCCTTTTGACCAGGTGCCTCTTGCCCCAGAATTGGTCCCAACGGCCTCAAGCCACTCACTGATCCTCCCTATCTTCCTAATTCTACTCTCGCTTGTGCATGGCACTGGTAGTAATCGATAGATTACAACATTCGAGGTCCTACTTTTTAACTTCCTCCCTAGTTCCTGAAAGTCTGACTGGAGGACTCACTGCCTGCTCCATGTCATTGTTACCAATGTGTACCACAGATTCTGGCTCACTCACTTTTCCCTGCAGAATATTCTGCATCCTCTCTGCATGACATCTTTTACGTTGGGACCAGGGAGGCAACAGACCATGCGGGACTCACAATCTCGGTTACAGAAATGCCTGTTTGTCTCCCTAACTATGGAACCTCCTATAACGAGTGCATTGCTAATCTTATCTATTCCCTCCTGTACAGTCCCTTACCCATTGGTGCCCTGGTCTGTACCGCACTCCTTCAAGGTGTCGTCACTCCCAGCAGTCGCCAAATCTGAGTACCGGTTTGAGAGTAGCACACACCCTGAAGACTCAAGCTCTTTCTGCCTCTTTCTACTCTTTCGGATGGCCATCCAGCTACTATCCTGAACTCTCACTGCCTGTGGGGTGACCTCTTCCTGGAATGTACAATGCAGGAAACTCTCGTCCTCCCTGATGCTTCACAGTGACTCCAGTTGCTCCTCAAGCTTAGAAAAGCTAAGCTTGAGTTCAAGCAGCTAGGAACATTTCCTGCACGTGGGCCCCCAAGCCACATGAAGTGTCCTGAAGCTCCCACATGGTGCAGAAATTGCAAGCAACAGGTCTCAGCTGCCCATTCATGGTCTAAAAATATCTAAAAATCAATATTAATGACTTGGACAGCACTTGGAAGCATTGTGAACTGTGAGGAGCATAGTGATTAACTTCAACAGGACATAGACAGGCTGGTGGAATGGGTGGACACATGGCAGATGAAATTTAATGCAGAGAAGTGTGAAGTGATGCATCATTTTGTTAGGAAGAATGAGAAAAGGCAACATAAAATAAAGGGTGCAATTCTAAAGTGGGTGCAGGAGCAGAATGACCTGAGGTTATATGTGCACAAATCACTGAAGGCAGCAGTGCAGGTTGAGAAAGCGGTTAATAAATGTTACGACCAGGTAAGAAAGGGGTCTAGGGTTCCCTCTCAGCCTTCACCTGGTTTTGCCGTAAGAGTTTAATTTTTAAACACACTTCTTTTAAGCTTTTTTAAGCTTACTAACTTCCAATTATAAGGCAAAGAAACTAGCCAAACAGGTTTTCTTAGGTTTAAAGAAGAAAAGTTGAACTTTATTCAACTTAAACTCTAATTCGGTTAACGCCTATGGATACATGACGCACTCACGTTACCATGCATACACAATACACACATGCAGATAGAGACAGAAAAGAGCAGAAGAAATAAAGTGGAGAAGTTTGAGATAATATCTGAAGATGGTTTTGGTTACTGTTCTTCAAGCTCACTGTAAAGTCTGTGATTGTAGGTAGGTCTTGCTTTTCGTTGGGGCCCAGTATTCTTCTTAAACCTTGTTCGATGTAGGAAACTTTTCTCTCTTGAAGTTCATGTGTCCTCAAAGGGTCCAGAGGCTTGTGAGAAAGAGATGGGAGCAGATAGGAGAGGGCTTCTCACTCTAGGAGCAAACAGTCTTGCTGAGTTCAAAATCTCTGCGACTAATTCAAAAACCCTGGACCAGACAGTTAGTCATGTGACCAGCTGGTTTAACCAGTCCTGGCTTTTGTGGATTGTATCACCTTAGCAGTCTCTGGAAGGCTCTTCCTTATACCTTCAATGACTGGTGATCAAAATCCATTGTGGGTTGAATGTGTCGGGGAATGGTCATTTTGTCTCCAGAAGCACTGTTTGTTGGTATGCAAATATTTTTCAGCTAAGTATCTCACAGCTCTTGTAACAGGCCTTCTCTTCTTCCCAGCAAGTTTAAAATCAATGTTCATGTGACAAAATTAATATGCCTCATTCTTGGCAGGTGGGGGCCTGTATGACACCTCCACATCCAGCAGAATGAAATGTGATTTGAGAAAAGCGCATTTCATTAAAAAGGGTCGAGAGAGAAAATATAAGATACAGGAAAAAGCATGCATCTCTCTCTCTCTCTGTCATTCACATTCATTCATAAATCCTAAGACTTATTACAGCCTGTGTTTTCCTGGTAGCAGTGTTGCTTTAAACTACCCTTTTTTGGCATCCCAATAAACATGTTGCTCTTTGGGGAGGTTTTTCTTCAGTTTTTCCATTTCCATGACTGCCTAGTGTGTCTTTGAGATGGTTAGGTTTAATTAGCCCTGAGTTGGAATTTATAATTCCAGGAGACTGAGTAGTGGGTGAGTCTATCCTGAACTCTCTTTCAGAGCTTTGCTGAGTCATGCAAAGGCTTTTGACTTTAGGGGATGGGTGGTTCTCTTTTTTTTCTGAATGTGGGGGAGGCTAATCTCTCCTTTGTCCTCTGGGACACTCCAGCCTGCAGGTATTTGTGCAGACTCTACTGCACTCCCCTGTAGCACTTCGACTAGGTGAGGCATCACCCTCATGGTTTCTTTGCCCCTCTAGGTGTCTTTTGTTGTCTCTGCAGGTTCCTGTAAATGTTGTTAGCAACTCTGGTGGGATGCTTCTTGTGTCTGCATTTACATAGGAGGATGTGGCTCTAACATTTCACATTTTTCGGGGTTGGCTGACCGGACAGTCGGGGTTTTCATCCGGGATTCTTCCCGGACTTTCTTTAACCTGCCCTCTTGGTAGCTTTTTCTCCTTCCGTATCTAACCTTTTTCCAGCCTTGTGCCTGCCTGTCCCCTTTTGTTCTCGGCGGGAGTCCCTTACAGTTCACCAGCCCTCTGCTGGAGGGTCCTCCTAACACAGGACGTAGGGGTGCAGGTTTCACTGTAGGTTGGGGTTGCCCTCAACCTGGCACATGTGGCAACTCCTGCAGTACTCCACCACATCTTTGTGGAGTTTTGGCCAGTCAGACTGCTGTCTTATGCAGGCTTTGGTCCATCGTATACCGGCATGTACAGCCACTATTGTCTCATGGGCCCTTCTTAATATTTCTCACCGGTACCTCTGCGGCACCACTAACTGGTGAACTACTGTCCACTCCTTGCTCTCAGGTCTGTGAGAAGAACTCCATTTCCTCATCAGTACCTCATTCTTTAATGGTAACAATCAGAGACTCCCTCTGCTTCACTTTCAGACTGGGCAGCCTGAGCTAACTCTCGCACTAACAGGTCGGCTCACTGAGCCTCAGTTAGGGAAAATTTATTTAATTCACTCTCTGGGTCTTCTAACTTTCCAAAGAAAGTCTTGGACAGACAGACCTCATGGTCATCTGCCTGCAGTGCCAATTCAGTCTCCTCTGGCAGAGCTAGTTTGATCATGACCTGATTCATTACACATTCTGGGAAACTGCAGGGGACCGTCTCCTGCCACTGCCCTGTCTCTCTGACCTCCTGCGGTCTTTCTTTCACTACGGGGGGGCGGGGGGCTACCACCTTCACCGCAGCCAGAAAGGTCAACCTTGTCCACAGACAAACTAAGGACAATCCCTATAGTCACCGGTCCCAAAACTAGGTCACACTCCAGGTGCACCCAGTGTACAGGTACAGACATACACTGCCCTCCAATACCATTCACCACCATTCTGGTGTTCACTGCACTCTCTTGGAGAAAGGTCAGGCCTTTTCCCAGTAAAAAGGATTTAGTGGACCCTGTGTCCCTGAGAATTACTATGGGCTTGCTTGCCTCACTCGAGGGGTATGGGGTTACTTTCCTTTCAGACACAAAACCCTGATAGCTTTCAGGAATCCTGTTAACTTTTCCTGCACTTGTAATAGTAAGCTTCCTGGGTCTCACTCTTACTGCAGTTAAAGTTACAGCTTGCTCTGTTGCGCTCTCCTCCAGGATTCCTTCTTCACTGAGCGGATGCACCCTGATTAACCCGACAGGTTTTCCCTTTAGATTCCAGCAGATCGCCTTTAGATGACCTGCCTTATTACAATGGAAGCACACAGTACTCCAGGTCTCACTCTTGCTCACAGTACCTTCCTTTTGGCTAGAGGAGATCCCCCTGTGTCTCCTGCTTTTCTTTCTCTCCCAGGACTGCTTGGGCTCCTGTCGCCTTCCCACCCTTTGTTCTTTTCGGATTTGTGGGGGTGACTAGGAAAGGTTTTCCCCTGGGAAACTGACTTATAAATTAAAGCAAACTCATCAGCCAGAACGGCCACTTGCCGGGCTCTCTGAACCCACTGCACCTCTACATGTGTCTTGATAGAGAGTGGGAGAGAGTGTTTAAATTCCTCTAACAGAATTACTTCTCTGAGATTCTCATAACGGAGCTGTATTTTAAGAGCCATCAACCACTGGTCAAAAGCCAGCTGCTTACTTCTTTCAAACTCCAGATATGTTTGATTAGCTTGCTTCTTGAGGGTTCTAAACTTTTGGCGATAGGCTTCTGGTACTAATTCATCTGCCCCTAGGATAGCATTTTTAATCAGTTCATAATTTGATGAACTCTCATCTAGCAATAGGGAATAAACATCATGGGCTTTTCCGGTCAGTTTGCTTTGTAATAAAAGAGGCCAGGTCTCAGCTGGCCATTTTAGCTGCCTTACCAGTTTCTCAATGGACGCAAAAAAATCTTCTACATCCTCCTCATTGAATTTTGGAATTAGTTGAGATAGTTTTAACATTTTGGTACCCAGCCCTGAATTACACTCCTCCATATTGGCCAGCATTCACTGGGTTACTCTGTCACCCCTAGTTAACTCAAGCTGCTTCAGCTCCCTTTCTTCGCATTCTTTCTGGAAGGTTCTCTATCTCTCACTCTCCTGCCTCTCTTGGTCTTCACGTTCCTTCTGGAAGGCTCTTTCTTTCTCTCTCTCCTGTATCTCTCTTTCTCTTTCCCTGTCTTCTAATTCAAGTTTTCTCTGTTCCAGTTGTATCTTTGCTAGCTTTACCTTGTCGGAGTCTACTTTAAACCCTGTTTCTGCTTCTTCAGATTCAAGGGAAAAATGGTTGGCCACTAGCCATAGGAGTTCAGACTTCCTAGCCTTGCCATGTACAGTGATCCCACACTGCTCAGCCATTTTTCTCAGCTCCTCCATAGACAGTGCTTTTACGTTTTCCCAAGTTACTTCACCCTGGCTTGAGGAGCTACTAGCTTCAGTCCCAGACATGTTAGTTTCAAGCACACTCAACCACAAGAAAACCTGTATTGGAATCTTGCTCTTTTTTGACTGGGAACAATTTGGCTTCCCACTTCCAATTTCTCTCTTTTGTCTGTGGGTAAAATCCAGGATGGTAGGCCCCAAATTTTTGATATGACGAGGTGAGAAAGGGGTCGAGGGTTCCCTCTCGGCCTTCACCTGCTCTCACCAAAACAGGGTTTAATTTTAAACAAACTGTTTATTTTTAGCTCCCCCTTAGTGAATCCTTGTTCACTAACTTCCAATTATAAGGCAAAGAAACTAGCCAAACAGGTTTTCTTAGGTTTAAAGAAGGTTGAACTTTATTAAACTTCAACTCTAATTTGGTTAACTCCTACAGATACACAACATGCCCACGCTAGCATGCATACGCGATACACACATGCAGATAGAGACAGAAAGGAGCAGAAGGAATAAAATGGAAAAGTTTGAGGCAGTATCTGAAGATGGTTTTGGCTACTGTTCTTCGAGCTCGCTGTAAATTCCTTGATAGTAGGTAGGTCTTGCTTTTCGTTGGGGCCCAGTATTCTTCTTAAACCTTGTGTGATATAGGAGATTTTTCTCTCTTGAAGTTCATGTGTCTTCAGTGGTTGCAGAGGATTCTGAGAAAGAGATGGGAGCAGACAGGAGAGGTCTTCTCACTCCTGGAGCAAACAGTCTTTCTGAATTCAAAAACTGTGTGGCTACTTCAAAAAACCCTGGACCAGCCAGTTAGTCATGTGACCAGCTGGTTTAACCAGTCCTGCTTTTGTGGATTGTATCGCCTGAGCAGTCTCTGGAATTCTCTTCCTTACACCTTCAATGTCTGGTGATCAAAATCCATTGTGGGTTGAATGTGTCAGGGAATGGTTCTTTTGTCTCCACAGTCACTGTCCGTTAGTATGCAAATATTTTTCAGCTAAGTGTCTGGCAACCCTTGTAACAGGCCTTCTCTTCTTCCCAGCAGGTTTAAAATCAATGTTCATATGACAAAATTTAATATGCCTCATTCTTGACAGGTGGGGGCCTGCATGACATAAAGCATACGGGATTCTGGCCTTTCTAAATAGGGGTTTGGGTACAGAAACAAGGGGGTTATGGGAACCTTTATAAAACACTGGTTTTTAATTGGAGCATTGTGCCCAATTCTGGGCAGCACATTTTAGGAAGGATGTGAAAGCACTAGAGAGGGTGCAGAAAAGATTTAAGAGAATGGTTCCAGGGATGAGAGACTCCTGTGTTGTATTCATTCCATGATTCTGTGATTCTATGTATTTATCTAATTCACTTTTGAACTTACTACTGGATCTGTTTCTCACCACCTTTTCAGGCAGCACATTCTAGATCATGATAATTCGTACCATCTTAGTTTAAAGTCACCTCATGAAAAACAAAAACAGCTAATTAAAACATTACTACCCTTTTTAAGATTAGTTAGTGGTTCCTCCCACGCGCAGTTGGTTTTACGCGATCATTTTTACAACTTTACTAAAATGTCACTTTGTTTCCGTCATTAATCTAAAGGTGAGCTGAGAGCAGAAACGTCAGAACTTTTCTCTTTTCAGAAATTGATACACCTGTAGTGTATTTCCAACACTGTGGGCTTGGCTGCCGACTAGCAGCTAAGGGGATGGGAATGGAGGCGAGACTCTGCAAGTGCAGGCCCGATTTAAACAGACCACGGCAGTCATTACTGTGGTTGCTGTTTAACTCCTTGAATTGCAGCAGCAGTCATGGAATGGGAAAGACAGAGGGCTGGAACCCAGGGCCGGGTTGCCCCTAGCTTTGCGGATGCTGACCTGGAGGTCCTCCTTGAACCAGTGATGGAGAGGTCAGAGGTCCTCTTGCCCAAGGGTAGCAGGAGAAGGTCACCCTCCCAAACCAAGCGGACAGGTTGAGGTTGCTGAGAATGTTAGCAGACAATGTGTGGTCAGGAGGAACAGGGTCCAGTGCCTGAAAAGATTCAATGACCTTCTTTGCTCAGGCAAGGTGAGTGCTATTCCAGACCCTCATGATATTCAACCACCAGCAGACACTCCAGCTGAGGAGCCTGAGGGTTCATGCTGCTCCTGAACATGGGAGGAATGTGTGCCCAGGATACTTACTGACCCCTCAGCAAGGCTCAGAGCCCTAGTGCTGTTGAGGACCAGCCAGCACTGATACATGCAGCTTCCAACAAGAATGAGATGCTGGCATTGGCTACACAGGTCAACAGTGCTTTATCGCTTGCTCTCTATTGTCCTTGCAGGAGAACAGGGCATATAATGCCTGAGAAAGGGTGCTGAGAGGAGGAGGAATGCCCATCTTCACATTGTCACCACCACAGAGGAGGGAGCAACGGAGATTGCTAGGGTGGCTGACCATGCGCAAGCTGGGGAAGGCGAGATGTACATCCTTGGTGAATAGAGAGGGTGAATAGAAACCACAATCTGTAGATGAAGGGGGTGCAGAGCATTCCACCCCATCCAACAGCACGCGAAAGACCCAGTCTCAGCACCGCAGAAGTTTCTACTCTGTAAGCCTAATTCTCATGATCTCTTCTCGTGTCTCCCACAGGATCAGACATCGAGGGGGAAGAACATATTCCTATGTCTCCAGTGGGGCAAGCATTGCTGGCAGGGACATCAGAGCAAGCACCATGATATCTTACAAGTGCAGCTTCCACCGGTGCAGATACGGTCACTGCGGTGGGTCCTTGCACACACTTAGATAGTATGGCACTGGGTCATTAGAACATCACAAGCGAGCAAGAGGAGCTGAGAGAGACAAAGGCAGTTGTGGGCAGCCCCCCTTGGAGGATGGAGGTCAGACACATTCCTGCTCAGCTAGCACAGATGAAGGGCCTTGGGAGTCACAAGAAAGGAGGTTCTATTTAGATCAGCAACAACAGATGTGTTCCCACGTGTCGGAGTTTCCTGAGCTGAGAATGGAGGAGTCCATTCAATTCGTCTGTATTCACATGGCTCATTTCTTTCAACACATGAGCTCCTCCATTTGAGAGAATGGCCACACTCAGGGATAGGCATATGCAACAGTACTCAGAGTGCATATGGGAACTGCACACTGACATTCAAAGGATGCATGCCACATTGACCGGTCAATCGTGCTGATAGCACAGAGAAGTTTGGAGGGGATGCCAGTTGCGTGCAGCTGATACTCCCGTCCAGCTATTCAGAGTGCCTGCCAAGAGCTGAAGATGTCAGCAAGGGGGCTGAGGGTGCCACTCCTCACTGGACATCGTAATCACCATCGGCCTGCTTGGCTCTTCTGACTTCAGGACCATGGGCTAGATTTAATGGGCCCCCAGGAGACCGGCTAGGAGGTGGGGGAGCCCATAGAATGGCGACAGAAGGCAGGGGATAGAGGGCCCGTCACCTTCTCATCACACCACGATAAAGGCGGGAGTGGGAAAGACCAAAGATGGCCTTCCAACCCAGGAGCCAATTGTGGCCCTTAAGTGGCCAATCAGTAGCCACTTAAGGGTTTCTTCTTGCCGCTGTTGAAATTAGACCAGCGGCACGGGGTGCCTCTGCCATGTGGGAGGTCATCCAGTAAAGCGAGGAGACGTCACTGTGGGCCTGTGGGAGTAGGGGAGGCCTCCTCTATGGTCCAAGGAAGGCCCCCAGTGGCAAAGGCCACCCCTCCAGTAACAACCCCCCCCCTCCCCCACATCACTGGGCCCTGCCAGACTGGCCCCAGTGACCCTGCCTCACTTAGCTTGGGTCCAGGGCTCCAGCGCTGGGCCTGGTCCCAGGCCTGGTGTAGGACCTGCAGTGGCCACCGCTCACAGTGGCACAGCCAGTACTACTGAGCTGCTGGTCCTCTGATTGGATGGCAGCTCTTGGAGGTGGGAACCCCGTCCTTAAAGGGATGGGATCTCACACCGGGCACTTAGGTGCCGAAGCGCTGTTGAATCGTGTCGGGGGGCTCCAAAAGGCCAAGACAGGGTTCCCCTCTCCTTTATGTCCAGTGCTAGCAGCCCTGCTGGCACGAACATATTCAACCCCATCTATTTAGCAGGGCCCTGTGACAGATGTTGCCCCTGCATTGATGCCAGTGCAGCAGCTTCTGAAGGTGCCCCCACCAGCACCTGCATGATGAGGACGAATGCCCTGCGAATCAGATACAAGCGAGCAGGCTGCCTCCACCATATCTGAGGCAACAAGGGGAGCAGTATGTAGACATGGGTGAGAGCAGAGGCCACCGGGTCAAGCAGAACACTGAGTGGGTCACTGAGGTTTATCTCACCTGTAACTGTGCACTTTTTCTCTTATTCAACACAATTTAAATACTGGCACGTGACGTATGAGCTTCCATTCTTTAACAGCGAGGCAGGAAAAGAGGGTAAAAGATGGTGAAGGGAAGCAAGAGTCCTTGAAGTGGATGGTGAAACATCTGGACAGATGTGGATCATTCATTGTGGTAAGAATTGATCTGTTCCATGCTTCTTCTTCAATGGAAGTGTTGTCAGAGGCAACTCAAAGTGAGTTCCAGACCATGCCGTCCTCCTGGGTTAGAAGGGCTCAGCTGAAATGAGCCTGGATCAGGTAATCCTTGATGTTGACAGCATCTTGACGAGAGCTTAGAGTCCTGCACTGGCCCCGACCACCTCCCTGTGTAGCTGAGCCACCTCTGTGTTCTGCATCTTCTTCCTCCTCCTCCTCTTCCACTTCCCGTTCCTCGATGAGCTGTCTCCTTCCAGGGCATCATCGTCAAAAGGTGCACACTTCTGTGCAGGGCCATGTTATGGACAGCACAGCAGACTAACACAATGACCGAGGCCCTTACAGGAGTGTACTGCAGGGCAACAGCCGACCGATTCAGGCACTAGAACCACCTCTACAGAAGCTTGATGGCCTGCTCGATGGTGATCACTGTGAGCAGATGGTTATGGTTAGAGTGCCTGTGTCTTGGGGTTTCGTAAAGGGGCGAGTAGTCATCTCTTCAAGGGATATTCTTTGTCCCCTAGAATCCATCCACAGAGTTTGGGGGTTTGTGGGGGGTGGGGGTGGAATAAAGAACTGTGGCACTCTGGACTGCCAGAGGATGAAGAGTCATGGCAACTACCAGGAAAGCGAGTGGACACATGGAGGAAGCTCTTATTGTGGTTGCAGACCAGTTGAAAATTGAGGGATGGAAGTACTTCCTGTTGATAAATCTCACTGACCGGTCAGTGGGTGCCCTGATGGCCATTGGGGTGCAGTCGATTACATCCTGCACCTGAGGGAATCCAGGGATGGTGGCGAAACCCACTGTGCTTTGTGCCTGTGAGGCCCTATCTGTCTGGAACTGATTGTACTGTTCAGCTCTCGCAAATAGGGCTCAGTGACCTGCGAGATGCAATGGTGTGCAGCCATTTGCAAGACACCACTAAGATCTGCAGCTGATCCTTGGAAGCAGCCAGTGGCAAGGATGTTCAAGTCCACAGTGAATTTAATGGCTACTAACAGGTCATGGTGACCAGTGCTCCAAACTGTGAGGTCTTCCATCACGAGGGCACAAATCTCTGTGATCATCTACCGAGAGAGTTGCCGTCTCATATGGCACTGGTTCTCGGTCATCTCAAGGTAGCTCCTTTTTCGCTGGTAGATCCTATACTAGGGGTATGGCCTCTGTGGCCTTCCTGCCCCTTTCCCTCTCCACTAGACTCCTCATATCCAGGGGTTTGCCTTTCCTGTAGAGGATGCTGCTCCTGATCACCACTGTACCGGAAACCTGAAAGTCGTGCCCCCATTGCCAGCTGTTGCCTTGTTTGCTTTCAGGTGGCCTCCCAATTGTGTCTGGAAGCCTTGCAACCCCCCTGCACTGCCCAAGCATGTAGTCAACACTCTCCCCGCTACATGTGCACATCTGATGGCACCTGTGTGCCAATCGCTGACTGTCCCTCTCAGCCATTCTCCCTTTCATGGGGCACACCTAATTTCTAGGGGTGGCCATGACTGGTGCCCTACTCTGTTGCCTCCTCCATGCCCCTGACTCAGCGTGCAGCCCGTACGCCCCAACCGAAATCTCAAACTGGCCCTCTACAAACACTCAATAAGCTCTTTAACTAGCTTAATTGGACTTATTTGCAAATCGGGCAGGTTCTTGGAGCCGGCCTTCCCCCGCCATGATGAAACTTGCCGGTGGCAGAAACGGCAGTGGGAAACCGGCACTCCGGCCAGCACTGCTATTGTTAGTGCCTGCCCTGCTCCGTTCCCATCCCCTGGGGGACCTCATATCCATATCTGACCCGGTGTTTTTTTTACTGATAATTCAGGCATTTTCTTTTGCTATTATTTACATTGCACTAAATATCTTGGAAGAAGCAAAGAATGAGTTTGAATGGCAGGATTAGACTGGAACACTGAATGCTGCTGTTTAATGTCTCATCCTGCACCTGTGCTTGTGTTTTGAATAAAACCCTTACTTTACAGTACAGTATTATGGGTTTAAAAACCTACCTGTTGCATTCCCAGTCTTCTTTCCTTTCACAGACTTTTACTTCAAACAATTAAATTACCAGCCATTCCCATACCACTTCCTTACATCAGTCATTGGGAAAATGCTAGAATCTATTCTAAAGGATGTGATAAATGGACACTTGGATAATAATAAACTGATTGGGCATAGTCAACATGGATTTATGAATGGGAAATCATGTTTGATGAATCTGTTGGAGTTTTTTGAGGATGTTACGAACAGAATTGATAAAAGGAAGTAGGTGGACGTGGGATACTTGGATTTTCAAATGGTCTTTGATAAAGTCCCCCACAGGAGGTTGGTTAGCAAAATTAAAGCACATGAGATAGGAGGTAATATACTGGCATGGATTAAGGATTGGTTAACAGGCAGAAAGCAGAGAGTAGGAATAAACGGATCATTCTCGCGTTGGCAGGCGGTGGCTAGTGGGGTACCGCAGGGATCAGTGCTTGGGCCTCAGCTGTTCACAATATATATCAATGATTTGGATGTGGGGACCAAATGTAATATTTCCAAGTTTTCGGATGACACAAAACTAGGTGGGAATGTGTGTTGTGAGGACGATGCAAAATGGCTTCAAGGGGATTTGGAAAGACTTAGTGAGTGGGCAAGAACATGGCAGATGGAATACAATGTGGAAAAATGTGAGGTTATCCACTTTGGTAGGAGGAACAGATGTGCAGAGTATTTCTTAAATGGTAAGAGATTAGGAAGTGTAGATGTACAAAGGGACCTGGGTGTCCTTGTCAATAAGTCGCTGAAAGCTAACATGCATGTGCAGCAAGCAATTAAGAAGACTAATGGTACGTTAGCCTTCATCACAAGAGGATTTGAGCACAGGAGTTGTGAAATCTTGCTTCAATTGTCTGGAACCTTGGTTAGACCGCACCTGGAGTACTGTGTGCAGTTTTGGTCCCCTTATTATGGATAAGGGGATATTATTGCTATAGAGGGAGTGCAACGAAGGTTCACCAGACTTGTTCCTGGGATGGCGGGACTGTCCTATGAAGAGAGATTGGGGAAACTGGGTCTGTGTTCTCTACAGTTTCGAAGAATGGGAGGTGATCTCATTGAAACGTACAAAATACTTAAAGGGATAGACAGGGTAGTTTAGTTTAGTTTAGTTTAGAGATACAGCACTGAAACAGGCCCTTCGGCCCACCGAGTCTGTGCCGACCATCAACCACCCATTTATACTAATCCTACACTAATCCCATATTCCTACCACATCCCATCATTTCCCTACCACCTACCTATACTAGGGGCAATTTATAATGGCCAATTTACCTACCAACCTGCAAGTCTTTTGGCTTGTGGGAGGAAACCGGAGCACCCGGAGAAAACCCATGCAGACACAGGGAGAACTTGCAAACTCCACACAGGCAGTACCCAGAATTGAACCCGGGTCGCTGGAGCTGTGAGGCTGCAGTGCTAACCACTGCGCCACTGTGCAGATGTTTCCCCTGGATGGGGAATCTAAAACCAGGGGACACAACTTCAAAATAAGGGGGAGGCCACTTAGGACAGAGATGAGGAGAAATTTATTTACTCAGAGGGTTGTAGATCTTTGGAATTCTCTACTCCAGAGGACTGTGGAAGTTCAGTCATTGAGTATATTTAAAGCAGATATTGACAGATTTCTAAATCCAAATGACATAAAGGGATATGAGGATAGTGTGGGAAAAAGGCATTGAAGTGGATGACCAGCCATGATCACATTAAATGGCGGAGCAGGCTTGATGGGCTGAATGGTCTACTCCTGCTCCTATGTTCCTGTGCCTTTTGCTGGTAAATGCAAAGGAGCAGGGCTCTCCACTGCACTCAGAGTCAGTCTCAATGATACTCAATGTGATTATAAGTACTCTATGTCGAAAAGTTTATTGTCTTCCATCTTGGTGCGACTAAGCATAGAAACCATCATCTAACAAAATGCCTGTAACTGAGATGCACATTCTAGTGATGTAGACATCCTGGCACTGAGGTTAGTACCTAGACAAGTGAGCAAATGGCAGATGTGAAGGGTAATGACTGTTGCAGGCATTTCCTTTCGCAGATGATGCTGCATTCCACCAAAGCTGAAATCTACCCCTCCAGCTTTCTTGACAACAGGAGATGGTAACTTGCAGGTGGTGGTGTTCCCATGTATTTGCTGCCCTCGTCCTTCTAGGTGGTAGAGATTGCAGGTTTGGAAGGTGCTGTCGAAGGAGATTTGGTGAGTTGGTACACATCTACATGATGGTTGAGGGACGAATATTGACCAGGGCACTGAGAAGAACTCCCGTGCTCTTTAAAAAGTGCTCCTGAGAGGGCAGAAGAGGCCTCAGTTTGACATCTCATCTGCACGATGGGCATTTGCGACAGTGCAGTACTCTCTCAGGACTGTACTGGAGTGTCAGCCTGGGATTAGACCTGGAGTGTAACTTGATCTTATCACCTTCTAAAGAGAAACTATAGCCGTAATACCACAAATATTATTAAATATCACTATCTTTAACAAAGAAGGAAATTAGAAAGCTTTTTGAAAAAGAGGAATGGCTACCCTGATCAGATCAATTCTCGCTGTATGTCACGTAAACTTATGACCATCCTAAGGCTAAGTCATTTTCGGCCCTGAAAAGTGCCCAGTCTACTTCAGATAACCCTGGAAGGGTAATGTATCCCAAAAATTTGAGCAACAGGTAAAGCTAGCTGTTTCATGCTGCTACTGTGCAGTAGCAACACGTATGGTGTTCGCCACTAACAGGATGCTGCCGTCAAGCCAAAAAGACGTCCTGCCTATCACACAAATGAGTAATGTGGTATATGAATTTCAATGCCAGTGTGATGCTAGGTATATAGGCCATACATCCCAAAGACTGATGGATCGTATCAAACAATATGTCCCTTTTGCTGTTCACAACGGATTAGGTACAGGCCGTACCCAACCAGCCCGTGCTTGCAAAACTCAAAACAGTGTCCAACATTCGATGTGATTCCACGATTGGACAACATTTGCTAAATAATCCTCAACGTGCTAAGAATTATGCTGACCATCAGTTTAAGATTGTCAGTAGGACTCGCAGTGTGGTGCATTTGCACGTACTGGAAGCTACATATATTAATACACATGGCCCTATTCTTTGCAGACAGAAAGAACATGTACAAACATTACGCCTGTTCCAGCTAAACAAAATAAGTGGCAATCGATCACTGGTTTATTCCTTAGGGCAATGCCTTGACTAATCAGAGTCAAGCGGCCTGGTTTAATTTTCAAACAAAGCTGGGCAGTTAACTGTCAGTCACCGTAAACTGGTGCATTCTCCATTGCAAAACCTCTACCAATCAGAGTTCACTTGCCAACCAATCAGCACTCTCTTCTCATACAGTATAAAGTTGTTGTTTTCCCTTACATTGGTATTCTTGCGGATTGTCCTGATGAGTACAGGATGAAAAGCTTCGACAACATGTCTCTATTTTCAGTAATAAAAAAGAGGAATCTTTAAGGATATGTGGAATGCCTGTGAGATACAAATCATAGAATTACAGAATAGTTACAGCACAGAAGGAGGCCATTCGGCCCACTGAGTCCATGCCTGCTCTCTGCAATAACAACTCAACTAGCCTGACTACCCCGCCCTTTCACTGTACTATTGAAAATATCTCTACCACACTCTCAGGTCGTGCCTTCCACATCCTAACCACTCGCTGAGTAAAAAGGTTTTTTCTCATGCTGCTGTTGATCTTTTTGCCAATCACCTTAACTCAATGTCATAGAGCCATGGAGTTATTACAGCACAGAAAGAGGCCATTTGGTCCATCACATTCAAGCTGGCTCACTGTAGAGCAATCCAGTCAATCCCATTCCCCGGCTGTATCTCCATAGGCCTGTCAGTTTATTTTCCTCAAGTCCCCATCCAATTTCCTTTTGAAATCGTTCATCGCCTCGCTTCAGCTAATGGGAACAGCTTTTCTTTGTCTACCTTATCTAAATCGGTCATAAGCTGGTACACCTCTATCAAATCTCCTTCAATCACCTTTACGCCAAGGAATCATACAATCATAGAATTGTGACAGCACAGAAGGAGACCATTCGGTCTGTCATGTCCGTGACAGCTCTCTACAAGAGCAACTCACCCAGTCCTACTCCCGTCATTCTTTTCCCCATAGCCCTGCAATTCTTTTCTCTTCAGATAATGATCCAATACTCTTTTGAAGGCCTCAATTGAATCTGTCTCCACTGCACTCTCAGGCAGTGCATTCCAGATCCTAACAACTTGCTGCATTAAAAATCTTATCCTCATCTAATCTCTGGTTCTTTTGCCAATAACCTGAAATCTGCGTCCTCTGGTTTTGCACCCTTTGGCTGATGGGAACAGTTTCTCCTTATCTACTCTGTCCAGACTGCTCATGATTTTGAACACCTTGATCAATCTCCTCTCAGCCTTCTCTCCTCTGAAGAGAAGCTTCTCCAATCTATCCATGGAACTGAAGTTTCTCATCTCTGGAACCATTCTTTTGAATCTTTATTGCACCCTCTCAAATGCTTTAACATCCTTCCTAAAGTGTGGTGCTGAAAACTCGACACAATACTCCAGTTGAGGCCAAACTATTGTTTATACAGCTTGATCATAACTTCCTTGTTCTTGTACTCTATGCCTCTATTTATAAATCCCAGGATCCCATATGCATTATTAACTTGTTTCTCAACCTGCCCTGCAACCTTCAATGATCTGTGCACATATAAGAACATAAGAACTAAGAGCAGGAGTAGGCCGTCTGGCCCCTCGGGCCTGCTCCGCCATTCAATAAGATCATGGCTGAACTTTTCGTGATCCACTTACCCGCTCTCCCACCGTATCCCTTAATTCTTTTATTGTTCAAAATGATATCTACCTTAGCTTTAAAAACGTTTACTGAAGTAGCGTCAACTACTTCACTGGGCAAGGAATTCCATAAATTAACAACCCTCTGGGTGAAGAAGTTTCTTCTCAATTCAGTCCTAAATCTGCTCCCTCTAATCTTGAGGCTATGCCCTCTTGTCCTAGCTTCTCCTGCCAGTGGAAACATCCTCTCTACTTGTATCTTATCTATTCCCTTCATAATTTTTTTATGTTTCTATAAGATCCCCCCTCATTCTTCTGAATTCCAATGAATATAATCCCAATCTACTCAGTCTCTCCTCATAAGCCAACCCCCTCAACTCCGGAATCAACGTGGTGAACCTCCTCTGCACCCTCTCCAGTGCCAGTACATCCTTTCTCAAGTAAGGAGCCCAAAACTGCACACAGTACTCCAGGTGCGGCCCCACCAGTACCTTATACAGCTGCAACATAACCTCTCTGCTTTTAAACTCAATCCCTTTAGCAATGAAGGACAAAATTCCATTTGCCTTCCTAATTACTTGCTGTACCTGCAGACCAGCCTTCTGCGATTCATGCACAAGGACACCCAGGTCCCTCTGCATAGCAGCATGCTGCAACTTTTTACCATTCAAGTAATAATCCTTTTTACTGTTACTCCTACCGAAATGAATGACTTCACATTTATTAACATTGTATTCCATCTGCCAGACTTTTGCCCACTCACTCAATGTATCTATGTTCCTCTGCAAAGTTTCACAGTCATCTGCACACTTTGCTCTGCCACTCATCTTAGTGTCATCTGCAAACTTTGACACCCTACACGTGGTCCCCAACTCCAAATCATCTATATAAATTGTAAATAATTGCAGTCCCAACACCGATCCCTGAGGCACACCACTAGTGACTGATTGCCAGTCAGAATAGCACTCATTTATCCCCACTCTCTGCTTCCTGTTAGTCAACCAATCCTCTATCCATGCTAATACTTTACCCCCAACGCCATGCATCCTTATCTTATGCAGCAGCCTCTTGTGCGGCACCTTGTAGAAGGCCTTTTGGAAATCAAGGTACACCACATCCACTGGGTCCCCATTGTCCACCTTGCTCATAATGTCTTCATAGAATTCCAAAAGATTTGTCAAGCATGACCTGCCCTTCATGAACCCATGCTGCGTCTGCCCAACGGGACAATTTCTATCAAGATGCCCTGCTATTTCTTCCTTGATAATAGACTCAAGCATCTTCCCCACTACAGAGGTTAAGCTAACCGGTCTATAATTCCCCATCTTTTGTCTACCTCCCTTGTTAAACAGTGGTGTCACATCTGCTGTTTTCCAATCTGCTGGGACTACCCCAGAGTCCAGTGAATTTTGGAAAATTATCGCCAGTGCACCTGCTATTTCTCCCGCCATCTCTTTTAGTACCCTGGGATGCATTCCATCAGGGCCAGGAGACTTATCAATCCTTAGCTCCATTAGCTTGCCCAACACTACCTCTTCCGTAATAATGATTGTTTCCAGGTCCTCACCTATATTCGCCTCTTTGTCAATTACTGGCATGTTATTAGTGTCCTCCACTGTGAAGACCGATACAAAATACCTGTTCAATGCCTCGGCCATTTCATCATATCCCATAACTAAATTCCCCTTCTCATCCTCTAAAGCACCGACGTTTACTTTAGCCACTCTTTTTCGTTTTATATATTTATAGAAACTTTTGCTATCTGTCTTTATATTCTGTGCTAGTTTTTTTCTCATGTTCTATCTTACTTTTCTTTATATCTCTTTTTGTGGCTTTCTGTTGACCTTTAAAGTTTTCCCAATCTTCTAGTTTCATGCTGTTTTTGGCCACTTTGTATGCCTTCTCTTTCAATTTGATAGCCTCCCTTATTTCCTTAGACACCCATGGCAGATTACCCCTTTTCTTCCAGTCCTTCCTTTTCACTGGAATATACTTTTGCTGAGCACTTTGAAAAATTGCTTTGAAAGTCCTCCACTGCTCGTCAACTGTCCCACCATAAAATCTTTGTTTCCAGTCTACTTTAGCCAAGTCCTCCCTCATTCTATTGTAGTCCCCCTTGTTCAAGCGCAGGACCCTGGTATTGGATTTTATCTTCACACTCTCCATCTGTATTCTAAATTCAACCATACTGTGATCACTCCTTCCAAGAGGATCCCTAACTATGAGGTCATTATTTATTCCTGTCTCATTACACAGGACTAGATCTAGGATAGCTTGCTCCCTCGTCGGTTCCATTACATACTGTTCAAGAAAACTATCACGGATACACTCAACGGACTCCTCCTCAAGGCTACCCTGACTGAGCTGGTTCGACCAATCGACATGTAGATTAAAATCCCCCATGATAATTGCCGTACCATTTTTACAGGCATTAGTTATTTCTTTGTTTATTGCCCGCCCCAATGTGATGTTATTATTTGGTGGCCTATAGACTAAGCCTATCAGTGACTTTTTCTTCTTAGAGTTTCTAATTTCCACCCAAATGGATTCAACCTCATTCTCCATAGAACCTATATCATCTCTCAGCACCGCCCTGATGTCGTCCTTGAATATCAGAGCTCCACCACCTCCCTTACCTTCCTGTCTGTCCTTCCGAATAGTCTGGTACCCCTGGATATTTAACTCCCAGTCGTGACCAACCTGTAACCATGTCTCCGTAATGGCTACCAAATCATATTTATTCTCGATGATTTGTGCCGTTAACTCATCAACCTTGTTACGAATGCTACGAGCATTCAGGTAAAGTGCCTTTATGCTAGCTTTCTTACCCTCATGATTTCCAACATCTCTAATAATAACTCCTGAGTTATCCTTCCTTTCTGCTTCTTTCATAGTCTGCCTTGAACTTAAACCCTCCTGCACACATGTTAACCTGCTGCTTACCTTTTTATTTATCATCATACTCCCTATCGTTTTCCCTTTCCCTTCTCCCCGACTCACTAGTTTAAAGTCCTACAGACCACCCTATTTATCCTTTTCGCCAGAACACTGGTTCCAGATCGGTTCAGGTGGAGACCGTCCCATCGGTACAGATCCCACCGGTTCCAAAACTAATGCCAATGCCCCATGAAATGGAACCCCTCTTTCCCACACCACTCCCTTAGCCACGTGTTTACTTCCCTAATTTTCTTATCCCTAAGCCAATTTGCACGTGGCTCGGGCAGTAATCCGGAGATTATGACCCTCGAGGACCTGTTCCTTAATTTCGTTCCTAGTCCTTTATAATCCCCAAACAGGTCTTCCATCCTCGCCTTGCCTATGTTGTTAGTCCCAACGTGGACCACAACAACTGGATCCTCCCCCTCCCGCTCCAATATCCTTTCAAGCCGGTCAGAGATGTCCTGCACCCTGGCACCGGGCAGGCAACACACGATGCGGGACTCCCGATCCGGCTTGGCACCCAGGTCCCTCTGCTTCTGCACCCCCTTTAGAATTGTATCCTTTAATTTATATTGTCTGTCCATGTTCTTCCCACCACTTCACACTTGGAGAACCCCAGCTTCTCCAAACTAACCTTTGTCGCTAAAATCCCTCATCCCTGGAACCTTTCTGCTAAATCTCCTCTGCACCTCTCCAGGACCCTCACATCCTTCCTAAAATGCAGTGACCAGAACTGAATACAATACTCTAGTTATGGCCTAACCAGAGCTTTATACAGTTTCAATATAGCTTCCCTGCTTTTGAACTTATGAAGACCAAGGTCCCATATGCTTTGTGAACTACTCTCTCAATATGTTCTGCCACCTTCAAAGATTGATGCACATGAACCCCCAGACCCCTCTGTCTCTGCACATTCTTTAGAACTGTGCCATTTAGTCTATATTACCTCTCCCTCTCCCTTCTGCAAAAATGCATCACCTCATGCTTCTTTGTATTAAATTCCATCTGCCACTTATCTGCCCATTCTGCCAGCCTATCTATGTCCCATTGCACTCGATTGGTATCATCCTCACTGTGTCCCACAGCTCCAAGTTTGGTATCATCGGCAAATTTAGAAATTGCAATATGCAGGCCATTTATATATATGAAAAAAACAGTGGTCCTAGCACTGACCCTTGGAGAATACCATTGTCTACCATGCTCCAATCTGAAAAACAACCATTTATCATGTCTTGCTGTTTTCTGTCCATAAGCCAATATTTTATCCAAGCTGTCACTGACTTTCCTATTCCATAAGCCTCTGGTTGGCAACCCATCCACCAATGGGAACCATTTATATCTATATGCTGTCTAGACCCCTCATGATTTTGAATACCTGCATCAAGCCTCCTCTCAACCTTCTCTACTCTAAGATGAACAACACCAGTTTCTCTAATCTATCCTTCTAACTGAAGTCCCTCATCCCTGGAAACAGTTTTGTAAATATTTTCTGCATGCTCTCTAAAGCCTTCCTATACTTCCCAAAGTGCAGTGTCCAGAACTGGACACAAAACTCCAGTTGAGGTCAAACCAGTGTTTTATAAAGGTTCATCATAGCTTCCTTGCTTTTGTACTCTCTGTCTCTATGAGAAAGCCCATGATGCCACATTCTCAACCTGCCCTGCCACCTTCAATGATTTGTGTACATAAGCCCCCAGCTTTTTCTGTTCCTGCACCCCTCTTTAGAATTGGACCCTTTATTTTATATTGTCTCTCCTCGTTGTTCCTACCAAAATGAATCACTTCACACTTCTCTGCATTAAATTTTATTTGCCACATGTCTGTCATTCCACCAGCATGCCTACGTCCTTTTGAAATCTATCACTATCCTCCTCACGGTTAACAATACTTTCAAGTTTTGTTTTATCTGCAAATTTTGAAATTATACCCTGTACACCAGACTAGGCCATTAATATATATCAAGAAAAGCAGTGGTCCTTGTCCTAACCCCAGGGAACCCCAATGTACACCTTCCTCCACTCCGAAAAACAACCCAGGGCTGATGCAGAGAATGACACAGGCACAGACGCGATGGGCTGAACATAGAAGATAGGAACAGCCTGTTGCAGTACTGGAATATTCTACGAGTCCAAGTTAGCTCTTGAAGAGAAAAATACACGGAGCTTTCAAGTGAAAACCTTGTCATTGCCATTGAAAGATAACTACCCTTGAGAAGTATAGAATGAAAATGCAATAGCAAATTACCAGCGTATTGATAGTGGCTGCAATTCCTCAATAACCAACATTTTAAGTCATTATGTTCACTCTGCAGGGAGTACAATTACTTCCCTTGTCTGTGAGACATCAAAAGAAGCAGTCGGGTATTTTTGATGGTAAAATTTAAAAGAAAACAGTGCATTCAAATGGAAAAGAAAAACATTCTGGATATCATCAAATCAATACTTCTGTTAAAGGGATTCTCATTGGATGCAAACTTGGATTCTAGTCTAAAAAAGTCAATATTTCACTTAGAAGGTATTTTCAGGACAATGTAGTTTCCGGTGGGTGCATTTACAGCAGTATGGCGCATCCATGCAAAGAGAAATATGCCTGGAACTTCATTTATATTATTTTAAGTGCACTGGTGCCATACAGTGCCAAGAGGGGAAGAAGGCAAGCTTTATTCCCCAACCTGCTTGATGCTGAAATTGAGTCTGTGAAATGGGAAATAGATCCCTTGTCCAGCATGAATCTCTAGCATCTCAATGAGCACAAGATTCAATAGATTTTTTTTTTAAGTTAGTCACTTTAGAGTTTACCATATTTGCTTGAGAAGGCCAAACTGCTGGAATCTCCTGCCACACTAATCTATAAAAGGCAAAAGCACTGATTTTCAAAACCTAGGGGCACAGCTGTGAGAAACATAAAGAGCTTTCTGAGGAGATGACAGCAAGTCCTAGAAATATAGAAAATAGGAGTAGGAGTAGGCCATTCGGCCCTCGGGCCTGCTCCGCCATTCAAAAAAATCATGGCTGAATGTCTAATTCAGTACCCTGTTCCTGTTTTCTCCCTATATCCCTTGATCCCTTTGGCATTAAGAAATATATTTATTTTCTTGAATATATTTAATGATTTGGCCTCCACTGCCTTCTGCGGTAGTGAATTCCACAGGTTCACCACCCTCTGAGTGAATAAGTTTCTCCTCATCTCGGTTCTAAACAACATACCCTGTATCCTGAGACTGTGACCCCTGGTTCTGGACTCCCCAGCCATTGTTAACATCTTCCCTGCATCTAGCCTGCCTAGTCCTGTTAGAATTTTATAGGGTTCTATGAGAGTCCCCTCTCATTCTTCTAAACTCTAGCGAATATAAGCCTAGTCGACCAAATCTCTCCTCATACGTCAATCTTGCTGTCCCAAGAATCAGCCTAGTAAATCATCTTTGCACTCCCTCCATGGCAAGAACATCCCTCCTCAGATAAGGAGACCAAAACCGCACACAATACTGCAGTAAGACATCCTTGCTCCTGTACTCGAATCCTCTTGCATTGAAGGCCAACACACCATTCGCCTTCCTAACTGCTCGCTGCACCTGAATTCTTACCTTCAGTGACTGGTGTACAAGGACACCCAGGTCTCGTTGCACCTCCCCCTTTCCCAATCTATCACCATTCAGATAATAATCTGCCTTTCTGTTTTTACAACCAAAGTGGATAACCTCACATTTATCCACATTATACTGCATCTGCCATGCATTTGCCCACTCACCCAACTAGTCCAAATCACATTGCAGCCTCTTTGCATCCTCCTCACAGCTCACATTTCCCCCCCCACCCCAACTCCCCAGCTTTATGTCACCTGCAAACTTGGAAATGATACATTTAGTTCCCTCGCCCAAGTCATTAGTATATATTGTGAATAGCTGGGGTCCAAACACTGATCTCTGCAGTACCCCGCTAGTCACTGCCTGCCACCCGGAAAAAGACCCGTTTATTCCTACTCTCTGTTTCCTGTCTGTCAACCAATTCTCAATCCGTGCCAGTGTATTACCCCCAATCCCATGTGCTTTAATTTTGCACACTAACCTCTTCTCAAAAGCCTTCTGAAAATCCAAATACACCACATCCACTGGTCTCCCTTATCTATTCTACTAATTACATCCTCAAAAAACTCCAATAGATTTGTTAAGCATGATTTCCCTTTTGTAAACTCATGCTGACTTTGTCCAATCCCATTTATGCTTTCCAGGTGTTCTGCTATAACATCCTTTGTAATCGACTCTAGCATTTTCCCCACTACTGATGTGGGATTACATTTGCTGCCCTCCAATCTGTAGGAACTGCTCCAGAGTCTATAGAATTTTGGAAGATGACCGCCAATGCATCCACTATTTCCAGGGCCACTTCCTTCAGTACTCTGGGATGTAGATTATCAGGCTCTGGGGATCTGTCAGCCTTTAACCCAATTAATTTCCCTAGCACTATTTTTTTTTTACTAATACTGATTTCCTTCAGTTCCTCCGTCTCATTAGACCCTTGGTTCCCTCACATTTCTGGGAGGTTATTTGTGTCCTCCTTTGTGAAGACAGAACCAAAGTACGTGTTTAATTGTTCTGCCATTTCTTTGTTCCTCATTATAATTTCCCCCGTTTCTGACTGTAAGGGACCTACATTTGTCTTCACTAAACTTTTTCTCTTCACTAATCTTTTTCTCTTCACATATTTATAGATGCTTTTACAGTCAGTTTTTATGTTCCCTGCAAGTTTACTCTCATACTCTATTTTCCCCCACTTAATCAACCTCTATGTCCTCCTTTGCTGAATTCGAAACTGCTCCCAATCCTCAGACTTGCTGCTTTTTCTGGCAATTTTCTATGCCTCCTCTTTGGATGTAAAACTCTCCCTAATTTCTTTTGTAAGCCACGGTTGAGCCACTTTTCCAGTTTTATTTTTGCAGCAGACAGGAATGGATAATTGCTGGAATTCACGCACACGTTCTTTAAATATTATCCATTGCCTATCCACTGTCAACCCTTTTAGTAAAATTCCCCAATCTACCATAGCCAACTCGCGCCTCAAACCTTCGTAGTTTCCTTTATTTAGTTTCGGATTCAACTACTTCACTCTCCATCTTAATGAAGAATTCTATCATATTAAGGTCACTCCTCCCCAAGGGACCCCACACAACAAGATTGTTAGTTAATCCTTTCTCATTGCACAATACCCAGTCTTGGATCGCCTATTGTCCAGTTGGTTCCTCAACGTACTGGTCTAAAAAACCGTCACGTACACACTCCAGGAAATCCTCCTCCACAGTATTATTGCTAATTTGGTTTGACCATTCTATATGTAGATTAAAGTCACCCATGATTACAGTTGTACCCTTATTGCACGCGTCTCTCTAATTTCCTGTTTAATGTCATCCCTTACATCTCCACTATTGTTTGGGGGCCTATAGACAACCCCCACCAACATTTTCTGCCCCTTGGCGTTTCTTAGCTCCGCCCATACAGATTTCACATCATGATTTTCTGAGCCAATATCCTTCCTCACTATTGCATTGATTTCCTCTTTTACTAACAACGCTACCCCACCTCCTTTCCCTTTTTGCCTGTCGTCCTAAATATTGAATACCTCTGGATGTTCAGTTCCCATCCTTGGTCACCCTGCAGCCATGTCTCTGTAATCACAACTATATCATAACCGTTTATATCTATTTGCGCTGTTGATTCATCTACCTTATTGCGAATGCTCCGTGTACTAAGACACAATGCCTTTAGACTTGTCTTTTTAACATTGTTAATCATCTTAGCTTTATTTTGCACTGTGGCCCCATTTGTTTCTCGACCTTGTTTTTTCTGCCTTCCACTTTTGCTTCTTACCTTTCTGTCTTTCATTTCTATTCTTGTTTCCCCCTCCTCTGTCTCCCTGCTCAGATTCCCATCCCCCTGCCATTCTTATTTAAACCCTCACCAACAGAACTAGCAAACACCACCACCCCCCCAACCCCCTGAGGAAATTGGTCCCAGTCCTGCCCAGATGCAACCCGTCCAGCTTGTACTGGTCCCACCTTCCCCAGAACCGGTCCCAATGTCCCAGGAATCTGAATCCCTCCCCCCTAGACCATTTCTCCAGCCACGTATTCATCTGAGATATCCTGAGTCTTGAGCTTGAAATTCTTGAAAGAGGACTGTTTTTCTACCCATGCAATAAAACTGCTGTAGAAGATTAGTTGCCTCTTGTATGAACTAATTGAATTCATTTGGTCATGTGGCAGGAGCAGCTGTAAAAAAAAATCAAGTATTAAAAAAAGGAGTTGAAAAGAAGCCGACTTGACAGCCGAGTCTTACAGCGAACTAAAGGTCTGATCCAATCACCAGCGGTTGACTTGTTTCCATAACTAGTTGGTGGTTATTCCTATAACAAGCTGATGGACACAGCCACATCATTGAGATTATTCACTGACTGATGCAAATTAGCAGAGAAAGACTGTGTTTTGAAAACATTTTCCATCTATCTGTGGCAATGTAGTTATCAAATTATTCAGAAGTTGAAAGTATTCAGTGCTAGGCTCCGAATGACGCAGATTAGCATACTACTGTGCCCTAGACTCCAATCCAGCCTGGACTGATTAGTTTTAAGACTCCTATCTCATCTCTGTCAACTGTGAAATGACTTTAGGGCACTCTCAACCTAGTTTCGATGATTAAAATGTGGCACAAAGTATCAGTTTCTCTCAGGGCAGCCACAAGCACGGCTGCTGTTGAAAAGCAAAAGCAATTGATGTAGCAACTATTTCGGTTAAAATTAAGGCACATTGACAAAGAGATAGCTTTACTCTGCGTTGGACCCATTCTACATGTCTTCTTGAGAGAGATGGATGCTGATAGTGGGTACAAAATAGCAGAAAGGTATTGCGCTTCACATTATGTGACACTTCATCAGACACCTTTTGAAAGATAAATACATCAACTACAATACACTTATCAACCTTCTCCATTATCTCACCGAAGAACTCAATCAAGTTTGTCAGACATGATTTGCTCTTAACAAATTCATGTTGATTGTCATTCGTAAACCTGTGTTTTCCAAGTGACAATTACTATTGTTTCAGATCATGGTCACTACCTTGGAGCTGTTCTTCCAGCACTGAGAAGCATGCTTCTCTATTCCACTTGTTCAATAACTCTTGCTGCATGGTGACTCACAGATCAATTGCCCTTAGCATTTTTTAGTCCGACCCAAATTAGATTAAATAATTTATTTAAATTGAATCAACAAACTGTATTTGTTCCCCAAATTATCATCTTAAATTGCAACTACAAGATTGAATTTGGTAAAATCATAGAGGTTTAGAGCACAGAAGGAGGCCATTCGACAGTGTCTATCTTGGCTCTTTGTTACAGTAATCCAAAATTAATCACAATGCCCTCTTTCTCCCCATGGCCCTTTTCTTTTAAATTAATTCTTGGTATATGGACATCCCTAGTTGGCCATGAGAAGGTGGTGTTGGACCTTCTTCTTAATCCACTGTAGTCCATGTGGTGTACATGCACCCACAGTGCTGTTAGGTAGAGAGTTCCAGGATTTTGACCCAGTAACGATGAAGGAATGGTGATACATTCCCAAGTCAGGATGGTGCATGACTTGGAGGGGAATTTGGAGATTGGGTTGATTCCATGCACTTGCTACCCTTTTTTTTTAGATAGAGGTGGTTGCAAGTTTGAGAGCCGCTGCCATAGAAGTCTCATCGAGTTGGTGCATCATATATCCTGTAGATGCTACAAACTGTGGCCACGTTGTGCCGGGTGGAGGGAGGGAATGGTGCTGGGTGGGCTGCCAATCAAGTGGGCTGCTTTGTCCCAGATGGTATCAAGTTTATCGAATGTTGTTGCAGCTGCACCAATTCAGGCAAGTGGAGAGTATTCCATCACACTCCAGACGTGTGCCTTGTAGATGGTGGACAGGCTTTGGGGAGTCAGGAAGTGAGTCACTCGCCATAAAATATCCAACCTCTGATTGGCTCTTGTATCTTCCACAGCTACAAATATTTATCCAGTTTTCCCTTAAAAGATGCAATGGTCTTTGCTTCATCCACTCCATCTGGTAAAGTATTTCATGCTCCAACTCTGTTCCCACTCTCTTGATGACCATTTTAACTTGTTGGTCCCTCATCACTGACTCCCCAATCGAGTTGGTGCATCATTTATCTTGTAGATGCTACATTCTGTGGCAGTCTTTCCCTAAAGAGTCTTTCCCTATTCATCCTATCAAAACTCCTCACCATTTTAAAAAGCTCAATTAAATCTCCTCTTCACCTTCTCAGTTCCAGTGCAAATAGCCTCAGTATCTCAAGTCTCTCCTCATAACGAGAGTTTTCCATTCCTGGCATCATCCTGCACTGAAAGCTCTCTCTGGCTTTAATGTCCTGTCTCTAATGACATGCCCAAAACTACACACAGTATTCAAACTGTGACCTAACCAATATTTTCTACAAGTTTGACATTACTTCTTTACTTTTGCACATGTTGCTACAAACGTGGTTCAATATTTCTGTCCATTTAGTCAAAAATTGCTTTGGCTTTTTAATGGACTTTAGCAAGTATTCAAATCAATAAACTGCAGGTACAAAGGATGGTGCCATTTACAATATGATGCACAGGTTATATAACAATCTCTGTACCTTTTCATAATATCGCAGCTCGTAGTCGAGGATGATCCCATTTGGTTGATCGGGCTGTGGCCAGGACAGTGTGATGCTGGTCATTGTGGAGCTCACCTGATGCATAATGGGAACTGTAGAGGGAGCTGCAAGAGACAGAAGTGAAAAGAATCAAAACAAAAGCTTGTGCTTTCTTTCAAAGAGAAATAACATTTTTAAGCCCAACCCATCTCCTTCTCGGCTCTTGTTTCAAAAATAATTGAAATTCTGGGCTTCAGCAATTGCAGCTTCTTGAAGATATAAGGGTGAACAAATCTCCTGCTTACAATGTGATTTGGTGCTAGGAAAGCTTCAGTTTCAAATCTGCAGAATGGTCCAGAAGCAACATGATGGTCAGACGATCAAAAGCAATTCATGTTGGCCAGATGGAAATGTGTCTGAAACATTACTTAGTGTTGAGAGAAGGTGAATGAGAGAGTAATTTTTTTATCGCTTGCAGTTCAATTCACACAAACAGTGGCTGATACGTGTGGTCCAATTTGTACCTCTACAGAAAAGTGAAGCACCCCCACTGGGAACTCCATTTAGACCAAGACCAAATTGATTTAGATTGTTTTTTTAAAGAGAGTTCCGAATGGATTTCTGTACAGATGAGTTGAATTGGTCAACTCAAAAAAATAGTTTTCCCAGATTGGATAACCAATTCAGTCCAATTCACTACCAACTACAAAATTCCAAACAACAAAGCTATAACTGAAACACTCTCTGATATGAATCAGAATTCTAGATATACTTAAACATCATGCTATTTCGAGTCTATTTTTTCTTGGAACCTATGGGGTATTTTTCTGAGTCAGGACTCCTGGTTGTGAGCGCCACATAACAGGAGTACAGATGGGGAATTGATGACCTGTGCAGTTTTCCACCATTAATGTTAATGGGATCCTGATATGTGTTTTCACTATGCAAATCTCTATGCTCCCCTGGAAAATTTACCTCCACCTTGATGCAAAGAAACAAAAAGCTGGAAACACATATCAGGTCAGTTAGTATCTGTGGAGAAAGAGTCAGTCAACATTTCGGGTGTGGACCTTTCATCAGACCTGAAAATGAGAGACGTACAGGCATATTAATAGGATCAGAAACATGGGGGTGGAGAAGCGTACTCATACAACACAGGCAAACAAACACAGGGAGGTGACCTTGGTGCAATGATGACACAGGTCATCTCAAGTCAAGCCATACATTCTGCTTATTACATGATTGAGGTGCTCGATGGCACCATTCCACTGAGGGTTTCCTCTCTTTGTCTGTTTGCATTTTTTAACATGTGCTCTCCTTGCTCATTTGTCTGATCATATGAATATGCATTCCCATCTCTTACATTCCAGTTCTGCTGCACTCGAAACATTGACCCATCTGCTTTCTCTTCAAAGATGCTGTCTGACCTGCTGAGTGTCTCCAGCTTTTTCTGGTTTTGTTTCAGATTTCCAGCATTTATCAATTTTTTTTTTATTTATTTTGCTTTTTGCCTCCATCTCGTCAGAATTCCCTAGCTTCCTTTTCCCTCTTAGACATATATGAAACACAGGCATTCAAATTTGTTAATTTTTCTCAGCTTGCAATGTTTGTGCTGGTGTCAGATTTTGCAAGATATGTTGTGACTACATGCACATTCTGGTCTAGTCAAAATAATAATAAGAATTTAAAGAGCTAATATTATGCGGACTGAATTTATGCAAATGCTTGTCTCCACTGGATTTTTTCCAGCAACAAATATAAGTATCATGTACGAGTCTACCATCCAGAGGGATGGGCTTACTGCTCCAAATTCAGGAACTGCAAGGGATGCCAGCACTATGAACCCTTCTTATTTACGCCAACAACGATCAAAAGCTGTTGTTGCTCCTGCCTATATTCTGCATATCTTTGCGTCCGTCCAATTCTGCCCTCTTGCCTATCCCCAATTTTTGTTGCTTCAGCACTAGCAGCTGTGCCTTTAGCTGCCGAGAACCTAAGCTCTGGAATTCCCTCCCAAAAGCTCTTTGCCTCTCTTCCTTTTTCACCTCCTATCTCTTTGACCAGCCTTTGGTCACCTGTTATAATATCTGTTCACGTGGCTCGTTGTCTTATCACACTCCTGAGAACAGCCTTGGGGTGTTTTAGTGCATACACACATGCATTGTGCTAAATAAATGCAAGTTGTTGTTGTATGAATCCAAAAGGTTTGTACAGAATACCACATTGATGTTCCACATCCTGCTTCTCCTGCCAATGGAGCAGTGTCCCTAACAGATAAACACCATACTTTACACATGCAGTCAGTATTTGGGCCCAGTCCGTGTTTGAAATTAGAGCTAAGCCATTCAGGACTGAAATCAGGAAGCACTTTTTCACACAAAAGCAAATGAAAATCTTGAACTCTCTCCCCCAAAAGGCTTTGAATGCTGGGGACAACTGAAATTTTGAACACTGGAATCGATAGTTAAGTATCAAAGGATATGGTTTAAAGATGGGTAAATAGGGTGGAGATACAGATCAGCTATGATCTCATGACTGACAGAATGGGCTTGAGGGGCTGAATGGTCTTTTGCTGTTCCTATGCTTGCTTTTTGCATTTTACATGCAGGTTAGAATAGCCCCCATTGAAATCTCTGGGCTCTCACACACTGGGAAGCTGGTCCATCATCCACCATGGTCGAATTTCAACATAAGCTGTTGCTTCATGTGGGCCCCACACTCATGTTTCCAAAATCAAGTTATTTTTAGTCTCTTCTCTCCCAAGTGGAGGTGATAGAAGAAAAAAAGAACTTGTATTTATACAGCGCTGTGATTTTTCAGCCGCCTAAATTTATGGTCAGAACTCCATGCACGGTACAAGCCTTAGTTTCGTCAATATGCACCCAGTAGTGTGGCTCTTCACCAACATCTTTCTCTCCACAGCTCACCAACTACATGGACCTGAGGCCTGAGACCGAATAGCTGGGGCTCCTCTGGCCTCACCATCCATACACAGATCACACCCTGTGCCCACTCTCCACGCACTCAAAAATGGCTGCATCTGAATTTTTAAACTTGACTTATTATCCGATATTAAATGTACGAATACACCTCAGTCATTTATGATCTCACACCTCACAAACTGAATGGACTCACACTAACCCCTGATGACTCACGTATTGCATTGTCTGTTCAAGCTGGTCTTCTGTCCCTGTTTGAAAGATTTTTTGAAAAATTCATCTGCGGGATGTGACAAAGTGGGCGAGGCCACTTCACAGAACAATTATGAGCAAATTACATTAATAAAGGACTGGAGTCACGTCAAGGCCAGATAGGATAAGCAAGATGTGTTAACTAATTTGGTTTGTATGAATGATAGCCACCTTTACTGGTACCTTTTGAAAAATAATTTCTTGTTTCTTTTAAAAACTGAATTCAAATTCTCAAACTGCCATTGCAGGGAGGGGGGATTTTGAATTCGTATTCTGCTGGATTATTAATCCAGACCTCTGGATTACTAGTCAACTAACACAACCACTGCACCACCATACCCTCAAGTGGCTTGAAGAACACAGGAACCAACAATCACCCCACTGCTGCAGATGCTGTGCGTATTAACGGAATGGAAACTTTACTCGACACCTCTGCTCTCTCACTCAAAGAAGCTTGGCAGTTACCCCTTACCTTTCCACGAGGGGAGTGCATGATGAAGGCTCTGCTGGTATGGTGGGATTTTCCCATTTTTTTTTTAATGAGAATGCTTGTCTGCCAGAAACACATTAATCAGGCTGTGTCTCATATTCACTGCTGTGGGATCCCGTGGGATCCAATACAACTTATTTCTGAAATTGTCAATTAAAGTTTCAATTCTTTATCTGGTCGATTAGTAGCCTCAGCAAATACAAAGGGGTGCTCTTGTTTTTTCTTTTACCTTTAAATGTCAGTAATTTTGCTGGAAGATGATAGCAGGTGCGAGGTGTGTTTAATCACCGTATGCAGCCCTGAAGGTCAGGCTAGATTTTGTCAGCATGAAATACCAACAGAGCAAGCTGAACAAGAGAAGTAAAGAACGGCAAGTGTATGAAACAAATGGCTCTGTCAGGGGTCTAATCATCATGTTGTCAAGCCTCGATCTTAGTATCTGAAGCCAATTGCCTGACATTTCCATCTGTGCATTTGTACTACAGGTAGACTATCTACAATCAGCTGTGATTACACAAGGAGCACTGAGGAAAGCGAGATCTCTCATGACGCACAGAAGGGTGCCTGTTCAAAGGGAAAGTGCTGTGATAATATTCTTTAACCTCTTAATCCTTCCCATGTATTGAATCCCGCTGCACTGTAAGATTAGCTTCCACTTAATCTTCCACGACCAGTGACAGCAGTGTGTACCATCTACAGGACCCGCTGTAGCAACTTGCCGAGGCTTCTTCAACAGCACCTTCTCAACCCGCGAACACTTCGATGAACAAGGGCAACAGGCCCATGGGAACATCACTATTGTGGTATTACTTTAACTTTAAGGGCGTATCTAAAATGGCTGTCCATCACCAGACAGGATATGATGTACAGGCCCATGTGATCTCTAAGCAGTTGTTGAAAGCAGCTACAGAAACAAGACATGTATCCTATATTCCCAGTATTGCTGTATATCAGTTATATCTTCAATAAAAGAACCCACCTTTCCAATCACCAATCTGGTCTCTGTCATTGGTGTGTTTGCATCATGAAAGAGGAAACGCAACAACCACCACCAGCACATTCCCTTCCAAGTCACACACTTCCCTGACTTGGAAATATATCGCTGTTTCTTCACTGTTACTGGGTAAAAATCCTGGAACTCCCTCCTTAACAGCACTGTGAGAGAGCCTTCACCAGGCAGACTGCAGCGGTTCAAGGAGGCAGCTCACCATCACCTTCTCCAGGGCAACTAGAGATGGACAATAAATGCACCCATCCTGGAGTTGTTAGTGACCCCCATGTCTGGCAAAATAATATATTCAAAAAAAATCCCAACTGGAAGGTAGATCAAAATGTTAGCACTTGTTCATGGATTCAGCCCAGTAACAGTTGGTACTGAATAATCTGCATATCTAACCTTCTGTTACTCCTTGAAATAAGTGACAGGAATTGGGCATGGACAGTTTTTCCCAGCCTCAAGGCTGGGGACCATGGTCGAAGGAAGCTGGTACAACTGGTCACCTCAGAATCATTCAGCAGTCCCATATTTATTGCAATTTCCAATTTGTTTGGGAGATGAATACCTGTTTAGGATCCAAGTAAAGAAATTAAGAAACCTTTACAGGGATAAAGTACAAGTGCAGATATTATGAGATTGCATTCCTGGTAGGAATTTTCTCCCATCGGGTCTGCTTATCACAAATTTGCCAGATCTCCAAGCCTGCACTACTAATGGACCAGGTTGCCATTGGGTGTCTGACACCCTGAAACCCGTCACTATTGACAAGGATCTCCAGGTGTCAGCCATGGATTAGTGGGTAGCAACCTTTCCTCTGAATTAGAAAGTCATAGGTTCAAGTCCCACTGCAGAGATTTAAGCACAAGATCCAGGTTGACACTCTCATCCCAATATTGAAAGAGTGCTGGACTGTCAGTAAGTGTTGCCTTTCAAATGAGATGTTAAACTGAAATCCTATCTCTCAAGTGGATAAGAAAGATCCCATGGCACTATTCAGAGACGAGCAGCAGGGTTCTCCCCCCAGTTTCCAGTCAACCTATGAACCTCATTTGAAAATTTAGATTTTCTGCTCATTATCACATCATTGTTTGTAGAAGCTTGCTCAAATTGGATGTAAAGTGTTTTGCAACATCCTGAGGTTGTGGAAGGTGCTATATGAATGCAAGTCTTTCTTCATCTATTATCAGATAAAATTATTAGGGCAGTATTAGGTTTCAGGTGGGCAATGATTTACCTCAGGTCTACATCATTGAGTCCTGTGGGCATTACATCGGCCAGCACATAAATTGGCTGATCTCACCAGGTTTTCCAACTGCAAAACAGGGTGGCCGCCTCATCTAAATGGGGGTTGAGGTGCAATGGACTAGAATGTATCATTCCTGCCTTAACTCTCAGCCCGCTTTGCACTTGCCACCCTTGCCAGGGAAAGCTGGAGAGTGGCTCTGGTAAGCATCAGGAGTGTGCCAATATCTCTTCCTGAGGATGCAAGGAGCTGGTGCCAACCTTGCATGCTTGAATGCATGGGGCATTTTGCAGAGTTTAATACCTGTGGGTTGATGAGGTTTGTTGCTCAACCATGTCAAATAATTGGATTCCTTTAAAGTTTAATGGAAGAACAAAACTATCAAAAACATGTCAATGCTCCTATGCTTTCCTTAATTAAGATCTTTGAATCCACTGTCAAGACATATAGCTTTTTATCTTGATCAAATATTTGAAAATCCCTTCAACTCCATAATCATGTAGAGTTAGGTGGGTCAGAGTGATTAATGCGTGTGTTGGGGTGGAGGCATGCGAGGGAGTGCTGGAGGACAGTGGTACTGATCTTTGGTGGTCTGGTGACACATGATGTGTCCTTGGGGCTGTTGGCAGAAGGCAGATGAAGACTTATCAACACTTCATTTCGTGAGCCATTTAATGATTTTACACTATTTTCATTTCTCTCTCTCTCCCATCTATGAGTTACATCTATTCAAACAACAGTGTAGAATCAGTAAATAAGAAGAAAACTGCAAAGCTTGACAATGTTGTTGATGACCTCTCACTGTGTGCCTCCAATGTGCTAGATTCTGGAAATGGGGAGGGGAAGAGGAGAGGTAGATGGTACCAAAGTAGTAGGTCAAGGTTCCAATGCTTAGTGCCATGAAGGAAGTGGGGGTGGGTGCGGTGATGGATGGTACTCTAATAGTAGGGCATGATACCTCAATACCCAGTACCTTGATGGGATGGGAGTGGTAGATGGAATATCCTGGTAGTACTCAGCTTCTCAATAAAATCAAAAATGGGAAAATAGATTCTCCATTTACACTTTGTGTTTTAGAAGCATAAGGATTCCATTTTGTTTCAAGCACACAGCTACAGTTGTTGCTGATAAGATTCTCGATATTCATTGTATTTATCGAATCACAGAATAATACAATACGGGAGGCCATTCAGCACATTGTGCCTATGCCAACTCTTTGAAAGAGCTATCCAATTAGTCCCAGTGCCTTGTCCTAGCCTCATAGCTCAGCAAATGTTTCCTTTTCAATTATTTACCCAATTCCTTTCAGAAAGTTACTATTAAATCCGCTTCCTCCAACCTTTGAGGGAGTGCATTCCAGATCATAACAACTCATTGCATAAAAAGAAATATCATCTTGCCTAAAACACTTGCAAAGAGTTCTTTTTTTTTTGTTGGCCAGTACCTGGGGATCCAAATTTCATTGCTCTCCATTTAGCTTGTGTTGTCAAACGTTGACTATTTTTAAAAATGGGTTTAATTGTGTACCCATTCAAAACAACCAGTTTGTTGAGTTTGTCTGGACTTGTGTTGATCTCTCACTTGTTTTCACTTCAACTACCTTGATGTGCAATTATGTAAAACTGCTGCAGATTGATGAAAATTGGATGTATGTGACTATTTGCTACCTGGATAACTGGTCATTTTTCTGGAACAAAATGGAAGATCATTACTGAGCACTTGGAATGTGGTGCTGCTTCATGAATAAACTGCATTATCCTTAGTCTCAACTATCAATGTACAGGCTACTAAAAAAACATTTCTGAATCCCAGTAATTACAGAAACAGACAAGGATCACAATTGCTTCTGGGCAGTAAATTACTGTTAGTTAGTGTACAATATTACAGCATCAAAAAAATAGATATTGTATAATGGAAACTAAATCAAATGCCCACTGACTGAATTAGAATGAGTAGGATTTATTTTGTGATGTCAATGAATTTAGAATACAAATACAATGGCTTAGTTTGATGTGGGTTTATTGATTGTATGGCTGTTAAAAAGGCAACAGCACTTGTATGTTTTAAACTGAGCCTTTTGTTTTGTGTCAGCTCCAAATCTGATATACATCAAGACTCACTATGTTTAGAAATCTCCAAACCAAATTATTGAGATATTTGCACTCTAATTCTTGCTCTTGGCAGGGGTATGCTCTACCTATCTAATTTAAAAGAACTTAGGCCCAGGTTAGCAAGAACCAAAAATCTAAGGAATCCAAATGTGAACCAAGTCGCTCGGAAATTTCAACAGCCAAAACTGCACCACCTACCAACAAATAGTCCCGCGTCATAGGGCACTGGTTTGCAGAGTTATCGGCAGCTGAATGGGAAGAATCTCAGCCCAAGTGGCAGATCCACAAACCCCAGGAGTTTCCATGAATCATAAGATCTTATGGATGAGGAAGCCCAGTCAGCCCATTTTAATTTTAATCCATCCAGAACGTCCCTACACTCATTGCTGAATCTAATTGGTTTTCAAATGGTTCCAAGGTTCTTGTCTCCACTATTCTGTCCAAGAGTCCATTCCAAATGTGAATCACTCTCTACTCTTTACTGAGAAGGGTATCTTCCCTGGTGAGTACCCTGAGGAAGTAATGACTCAGAATATTTACCATGCTGTCTTATCCTTAGTCTCAAGCATATTTGTATATTTTAATTTTCTCACCACATCATTTGCAACTCTCCTGCTATTTCAATTCTGGGAAAAAATATACTGCTAGGTTGAGTCGCAACAGCAATTTTTTTTCTGGGTCTTTCTTTGCCAACCTGATTAAAGTTTTGACAGTTTTGTACAACTTCAGTGTCCCAGAGTCTGGTACACTCACTGTCCTGTCCCATCTCTGTGTAACAGAGTCTGGTACACTCACTGTCCTGTCCCATTTCTGTGTAACAGAGTCTGATACACTCACTGTCCTCTCCCGTCTCGGTGTCCCAGAGTCTGATACACTCACTGTCCTCTCCCGTCTCGGTGTCCCAGAGTCTGGTACACTCACTGTCCTCTCCTGTCTCGGTGTCCCAGAGTCTGATACACTCACTGTCCTCTCCCGTCTCGGTGTCCCAGAGTCTGGTACACTCACTGTCCCGTCTCGGTGTCCCAGAGTCTGATACACTCACTGTCCTCTCCCGTCTCGGTGTCCCAGAGTCTGGTACACTCACTGTCCTCTCCTGTCTCGGTGTCCCAGAGTCTGGTACACTCACTGTCCCATCTCGGTGTTCCAGAGTCTGATACACTTACTGTCCCGTCTCGGTGTCCCAGAGTCTGATACACTCACTGTCCTCTCCTGTCTCGGTGTCCCAGAGTCTGATACACTCACTGTCCTCTCCCGTCTCGGTGTCCCAGAGTCTGGTACACTCACTGTCCTCTCCTGTCTCAGTATCCCACAGTCTGGTACACTCACTGTCCTGTACCGTCTTTGTGTCCCAGAGTCTGATCCGCTCTCTGTCCCGTCTCTGTGTCCCAGTGTCTGATATGCTCAGTCCTTCCCCAGAAGCTCCGATAATTTGCCTGCCAGGAGCCCACATTTACGCCAGTCTTTCCTCTGCCTCTGTGTCCATCAATCAGTTGAGCTCATCCACAGTCTGACTGCTCCTGTCTGAGGGGTTTGGAAGGCTCTGGTTGCCAGTTAATATGTGTTATTTTCAAATAGAGATCAATGGTGGCTTGTGGTACCCATAATCTCCCCCATATCAGAAACCATTCTATTCCCAAGAGTCAGAAGAGAAGGAAGGTTATTTAGTGAAGACCACATGACCAATATACGGGGGAGTTGGCTAGGAAGGCATACAGATGGCTATAGAGAGCTGGGTCAGTTTAACTCTCTCCTCAGCTTAGAGCCAGCTCAGTCCCAACGACAATCCCTTACCTTCTTCCTGAGTGACTAGTTTGCTGCAAGGAAAATGGCAAATTCTGGTTGAGCCCTCACTCGGCAGATAGCAAGTACGAGCAACTTATGAGCTGAACAGTGATCAGATCAGTACCAAACGTGCCAGTGCTATGTGACCATGCTCCTCGGTGTAGCACAGACATACACCGTAACCCAATTGGTGGATCCAACAATTGGATTGGTCAGGATTGAGTACCAGTTATTTGCCTCTCTGCCAGCTAATTGTGGTAGGCATGGGCCTCCAGGTAAGACATTGTAATAGCTATCATCTAAGCTCTCAGGTGCAGACCAAACTAAGGTGCGAACACCCTCCTCAGTCTGTTGGCTGCCAAGGTTCTGTGTGAAGAGAATTTTGGCAATTCTGAATCCAGTTCCAAGCAGGTATCAGCCCTCAGCCCAGTCAGAGCTGCCCTAATACAATACTCAATGGAAATGAACTGGCAATTATATTTGGCTGGTGAGAAAACTGGTAAAAGACTCCCTACTGGTGCAGGAAGGGGGCATTTGCTTGACATTGGCACAAAGGCAGATTATTTGCATAGAAGAGGAGTTTTAACCTGTATCTAACAATGTTATAGCTAACCTGGAAGAACTTGGCAATAACATGGATGCTATTTTCTTAACAGAGACCACTTTTAACTTAAATATAGGTGAGCCCTTGGGAGCGGTGACCACCATATGATAAGGTTTAAGTTCCAACCCAAAAGGGAAAAATCAATGCAAAAACTAGAAACCATATTCAAGCAGGGCAGAGTTTAAAGAAAGGAGGTGGCCGTAAATAATCCCAGTGCACTATTCTGAAGAACAGCCATAGCCAATATTTATCTTCTAAGCAACATCTAATGATCCGGTCATTTATCTCCTCACTGTCTATGCAACCTTGCTATGCACAAATTGGCTGCCATGTGACAACACTTCAAATGTGCATAATTGGTGCAAAGTACTTTGGGATGTCATAGAGACAGCACTGAAACAGGCCCTTCGGCCCACCGAGTCTGTGCTGACCAACAAGCACCCATGTATACTAATCCTACATTAACCCCATATTCCCTCCCACATCCCCACCTTCCCTCAATTCTCCGACCACCTACCTACACCAGGGGCAATTTACCTACCAACCTGCAATTCTTTGGCTGTTGGAGGAAACCGGAGCACCCGAGGAAAACCCACGCAGTCACAGGGAGAACTTGCAAACTCCGCACAGGCAGTACCCAGAACCGAACCCGGGGTCACTGGAGCTGTGAGGCTGCAGTGCTAACCACTGTGCCACCCATTGTCCTAAGCTTATGAAAAGCACAATAGAAATGCAAGTCTTTATTTAGATGAATGCAGTGTATTTCAAATGGTTCTACAAATCCAGAAAAGGACTATTACACAAAAGAAAATGTTTAAAAAAGAAAAGAATCAGAATAGAAATTGAAGGAGGTCTGCAAAAATTGAAACATTAGTAACAATGCTCAAATGTCAGTGAATAAAGCAAATCAGATGCTGGGTTATAATAAAAGCTGAAATAATGAAGTGATCCTGCCATTTTATAAATCATTGGTACGAGGGCACTTAGAATCCTGTGTACAATTCTGGTCACCAGAGTACAAAAAGGATATTGCAGCTATTAAAAGGATAGAGAAAAGAGCAACCAGAATGATTGAGGAGATGGAGGGATTGAATTATGAAGACTAATTACATAAATTGGACACGTCTCCCTGGAAAAGAGAAGGTTGAGAGGGAATACGTTAAAGGGGTTAGATAATGTAGATTATGATCAACTGTTGCACCTTTTCCAGAACAGAGGGCACAGCCTGCGATTGAAGGGGTGGAAATTCAAAAATTTTAACTGTCCCCATCTGGTGGAAAACAGATTGGGGTGGGGTGGGGTGGGTGTGGTGGTGGCACAGTTAAAATCAGAGGTGTCAATTACCCCCACAGGTCTCGCTTCCTTCCCTTCCCACCATGTTCCCATATTAACCTGCTCCTACCTGAGTAGACACCCACAGGAAGGAAGTGGATCTCAACTTTAAACTGGAAATCTGGCCCATAATGTCATCAGAATCTGATCTGCAATTCCAAACTGAGGCCTGGTTGAGATGGTGGGGGAGGAGGTGGGCTTCTGGTGGGGAGGCGGGGGGGCGTGGGGTTGGTGGATGAGGGTTCGTGCGCAGCGTTGATGCCCCATCAAGCAAAACCCGGAGCCGGATTCTGGGACAAACCCGAAGCCGGATCCTTGACCAAACGAGGCCCAGCAGATAAGTTTAAAATGCATTTTTCAGGTTTTCTTCTGGGCCAGGAGTGCTCTTTTAGGCATCACAAGAAAGCTTTGGTCTACCCTTGGGCCAGGCTACCATCTTCTCCACCCAATGATCGCAACCAGACTTCCCATTGACCCCGAATGCAGGCCTATTCACAGCCATGGCCTCCAGCTGCAGCCTTCTGCCACTTACTTATGCTCCTGTCCATCAGCCAGTCTGTCGATCTGGCCAGCTGTCAGGTGGGACACCTGCAGCAATGTATTTAAATGAGCCATGGAGATTGGCACAGCCTCCCATCCATCCCAGACCCTGCCGGATTCTTTGGCCGATTACGGGTGCCCCCTCCCCCACCCCCACCCCCCACCCCCTCCAAATACCAGGGCCATTAGTTCAATGAGCAAGTGGTCAATCTATGGAACAGGCGCCCTCGGGAGATGGAGAGGAAGCAGATCGTGGTGATTCATTCATTCAAATGCAAGTGGATAGATTTATTTCGGAAAACATAATTTTCGGATCCAGTATATGAATAATTTGAGACATGACATGTGGCAGCACGCTCGGAGGGAACAAGTGTCTTTGGACCTATGGGTTTGCTTGACCTCATGTCTGGGTCTGTTATAGACTAATTAATAGAGATTGCTGTTATTAGACAATAACTCCATTATCGAATCATGCAACTACCAGGATGGGAAGGGGTGAGCTTGACGGACCTCAGTCTTTTTCCATCCAACAATTCCATTTAGCACACAGTAATGTAGAGTAACAGTGAATGTTTTCAAGTCAGAGATTGTTCAGGTACAGAATAAGTGTATTCCATTAACAAGCAACTGCTACTCATTTTTGAATGCTTTGAATAGATAAAAAATGTAGAAACCAATTCAAATTGAAAATGAAGAAACTCAGAACAATATTGAAAATAACTAAAGGTGAACATGAAAAAATAAGAAAAAAGGTTAAGAACAGAATAAAGAAAACTAAGATAGTATGAAGGCAATTTCAAAAAAAACATCATAAGGAACAATAATGTATTTGACAAGTATCTCTGTACAAAGAGCTCTGTAAAAAGCAAGGTAGGACCCCTGAGAGAAGAGAATTATCATTTGTAGGTGATCAAAAAAATGGCAGAGATATTTAATTATTATTTGCATCAGTTGTTACTAACCAGATATTGGAGGAGATGAATTCTGAGGTGGTTAAGAGTGAGATGAGCGGTAGTATGATGGATCAACTCAGCGCAGCGCCCGCATTTAGCGGCCACCGCAGAGCCCCCCGTGATATTCCACACGGGGGCTCATTAGAATCATGGCGTTGAGCTGCCTTTCCCATATTACGTGGGGAGAGGCAGGACATTCGGCGCAGTGAGAGAGTTTTTTTACAGTTGTGCAGCAGGTGCCTGGGCCCTATTTTAAGCGCCCCAGCACCTGCTTCCTGACTGCTGAAGAGTGGGGCTGCTGTCAATCTGGCAGCAAAGCAGAAAGTTCTGCAGAAATCCAGCAGGTCAGGCAGCATCTGTGGAGAGAGAAGCAGAGTTGTCCAAGTTCACAGACCTGAAAGTTAACTCTGCTTCTTTCTCCACAGATGCTGCCTGACCTGTTGAGTTACCCCGGCACTTTCTGCTTTGCTGCCACATACTTACCCTGCTGTGTCCCAGTGTTCTATGAAATTGTGATCCTCTTCTCCCACGCAAGTGTAACATTCCTTCTTGGAGGTGTGCCGCACCTGGGTGAATAATCTTAATTTTGCACATTTCAGGACGTGAGGCATAAATAGACCATAAAAGGTATGACAGAGGTTTACAGAGAACACACTGACACAAATGGGAATGTACAGGTGTCACAGTAATGTAAATACATCTTTCACTACATGTTCCTCACCAACATGTGTGTCCTTTTCTCTGTGTGAATGATGTGTGCCAGCATGTAGTGCCAATGTCACATCCCTTTGCACCATTGGCCTTTCAGGAGAGCCAACGTATGCAATATCATTGCCATGCCACCATTACACATGAGCGTTCCCGCGGATGCAGTGACATGGACATTGGCTCAGTCAGCTGCTGCCTCTAATAGTTACACAGGGATGCTGCAGATGTGGACTGGTGCACAGCAGGTGAGCGAGGGTGATGTGTGACTTGCAGAGCTCATGTCGGTTCCTATGGAGCAGACAGCCTTTGTCTGATAAGCCACTTCCATACATCCCTAGTGACAATATTGAAAATGCTGGTCTCTTTAATTAAACAGGACTCATTTCAGTGTTCTACAGAGCAGGTGATGCTCATTATAATTTTGCATTTCAGGGCTGGGTTTTTGACCAGTTGGGGAGTTACCTCTGGACAGAGAGTGAATCCAGAAGGAAAGAGTGGGAACTGATGTTTGGACTGAACTATGAATTGCCAATAAAACAGTTGTGGATTAGAGACTGTTATCGGCTTTCTCATTTTGGTGACTGGACATCTGCATGTTTAACACCTAGCTCAATGCTAGCCTTGCATGGAGAGCCTGGGTGCCATCTGCCCTCCCATGTGTCTTTCATGTTGTAGGTCCTCAGCGTTCTCATAGTCCGAGCAGGAATCCTGTTGACGTCTCTCCTCATCCTGCCAGGCCTGGCCCCTCTTGGGTGCGTAGTTGTGCAGAGCAGAAAAGAAAGGAACTGGCCTTTTCGGCCCGTAGTACAGGGCATCACCCTATCCATCCAGGCATTGGAAGCGCTCTTTCAGCCTGCCGATCTCCTGCTCAATGGTGGCTCTTGTAGCTCAGTGGCTGGCGTTGTATCTCTCCGTTGCAGCAGTGGTGGAGTCTCTCACTGATGTCGGGAGCCATATCTGCAAAGGATAGCCCTTATCTCCAAGAAGCCACCCCTCCATCTGAGTCAGTTCAGTGAACAGCGGTGGTAGCTGGGACTGGCGCAGGACCCAGGTGTCACACAGTCAAAGCAAGCATCTGCGGTGATCACATACCAGCTTCACTGAGATTAAGAGGGCTCCTTTAATGGTGACGACTGCAGGTGGTTGCCTGGCAATAGGCCTGATAGCCACATGAATGCAGTCTATGAACATTACAACCTATGGTTCTCCGGCAATGGCGCAAGAACCAATGGCTCTCTGGGTCTGGCTGTGAGAGTCTGTCCTGAATCGGACATCCTCACTGGCCCTCCGGTGCAGGGCATAGGTGACCCCCCTGATGCAGCGGTGCACTGCTGACTGTCTGACCCCACATAGGTCTCTGGTGGGCCCCTAAAAGGCTGCAGAGGCGTCAGGCTTGATTATGAGGAATAAAGGCATGGGATGTCCACCGGAGCCCATGGGCTACAGGTCATCCTTGAGCAGGGCACAGAGACGTGCCACCACCCTCTCTATATGCGCAATCTCCTCTGACACTGGTGCTCTGACATCTGATAGCATGTCATGTGGGGTCTATAGATGCACAGAAAATGTAATGGCGAGCTCCCCTTGGGGGCGCTGCTCACGACGGGGGGCCTCTACGGGGATCGCACCTGCCTGTTGGTATTGCCTCTGGTGCATACGTATCCTCACGTGCAGAGGATCACACAATGTAGGATGAGCCATACCTATTTCCATGTGATAAATAAAGTTGAACCCTGCATGTATTCGAAGGTTCCTAACAGGGCAGGGATTGGTGTTGACGGGTACATCAGCTGCTTTCCCGCATCAACTTGGTCATCTTGGCCAACACTCAGTGGCACAGTATGACCACATCAAGATCGTACCAGCTGAATCAATTGCCCCCACCATCCATATAACCTTAATGCTCCTGCCCTTTCTGGCACCCTACTCACACACAGGGTGTCTAGTGTGCCATTGCCCCCTCACAACCACAGAGCGTTAATGTTAACGGAGGGATGGTACACGGTAGCTCCCTTCATGTCAGCACAGCTTTCCCTCCAGTAATCCCAGCCCCTCCTCCCTTTAAGAATGCAGAGTGAGACCCCTGAATATCCCCCCTCCTCCCTTCTAGACTGCAGAGTTAGACCCCTGAATATTCCCCCTCCCTCCTCCCTTCCAGAATGCAGAGTTAGACCACTGCATATGCCCCCCTCCCTCCTGTCTTTAGGAATGCAGAGTTAGACCGGAAGCGACAATGGCAAACCCAGCCCTGTCGACGCTGCTAAGTCCTCCTTACTAACATCTGGGCTCTTGTGCCAAAGTTGGGAGAGCTGTCCCACAGACTAGTCAAGCAACAGCCTGACATAGTCATACTCACGGAATCATACCTTACAGACAATGTCCCAGACACTGCCATCAGCATCCCTGGGTATGTCCTGTCCCACCGGCAGGACAGACCCAGCAGAGGTGATGGCACAGTGGTATACAGTAGGGAGGGAGTTGCTCTGGGAGTCTTCAACATCGACTCTGGACCCCATGAAGTCTCATGGCATCAGGTAAAACATGGGCAAGGAAACCCCCTGCTGATTACCACCTACTGCCCTCCCTCAGCTGATCAGTCAGTACTCCTCCATGTTGAACACCACATGGAGGAAGCATTGAGGGTGGCAAGGGCACAAAATGTACTCTGGGTGGGGGACGTCAATGTTCATCACCAAGAGTTGCTCGGTAGCACCACTACTGACCGAGCCCTAAAGGATATATCTGCTAGACTGAGTATGCGGCAGGTGGTGGGGGAACCAACAAGAGGGGAAAACATACTTGACCTTGTCCTCACCAATCTGCCTGCCGCAGATGCATCTGTCCATGACAGTACTGGTAGGAGTGACCACCGCACAGTTGTTGTGGAGTCGAAATCCCGCCTTCACATTGAGGATACCCTCCATCGTGTTGTGTGGCACTACCACCGTGCTAAATGGGATAGATTTCGAACAGATCTAGCAATGCAAAACTGGGCATCCATGAGGCGCTGTGGGCGATCAGCAGCAGCAGAATTGTACTCAACCACAATCTGAAACCTCATGGCCTGGCATATCCCCCACTCTACCATTGCCATCAAGCCAGGAGACCAACCCTGGTTCAATGAAGATGCAGGAGGGCATTCCAGGAGCAGCACCAGGCATACCTCAAAATGAGGTGTCAACACAGGATTATCTGCGTGCCAAACAGCGTAAGCAGCATGTGATAGACAGAGCTAAGCTATCCCATAACCAACGGATCAGATCTAAGCTCTGCAGTCCTGCCACATCCAGCCATGAATGGTGGTGGACAATTAAACAACTAACTGGAGGATGTGGCTCCACAAATATCACCATCCTCAATGATGGGGGAGCCCAGCACATCAGTGCGAAAGATAAGGCTGAAGCATTTGCAACAATCTTCAGCCAGAAGTGCCGAGTTGATGATCCATCTCAGCCTCCTCCTGAAGTCCCCAGCATCACAGATGCCAGACTTCAGCCAAATTCGATTCACTCCACGTGATACCAAGAAACGACTGAAGGCACTGGATACTGCAAAGGCTATGGGCCCTGACAATATTCCAGCAATAGTACTGAAGACCTGTGCTCCAGAACTTGCCGCGCCCCTAGCCAAGCTGTTCCAGTACAGCTACAACACTGGCATCTACCCTGCAATGTGGAAAATTGCCCAGGTATGTCCTGTACACAAAAAGCAGGACAAGTCCAACCCGGCCAATTACCGCCCCATCAGTCTACTCTCAATCATCAGTAAAGTGATGGAAGGTGTCATCAACAGTGGCATCAAGCGGCACTTGCTTAGCAATAACCTGCTCAGTGACGCTCCGTTTGGGTTCCGCCAGGGCCACTCAGCTCCTGACCTCATTACAGCCTTGGTTCAAACATGGACAAAAGAGCTGAACTCAAGAGGTGAGGTGAGAGTGACTGCCCTTGACATCAAGGCACCATTTGACTGAGTATGGCATCCAGGAGCCCTAGCAAAACTGAGGTCAATGGGAATCAGGAGGAAAACCGTCCACTGGCTGGAGTCATACCTAGCGCAAAGGAAGATGGTTGTGGTTGTTGGAGGTCAATCATCTGAGCTCCAGGACATCACTGCAGGAGTTCCTCAGGGTAGTGTCCTAAGCCCAACCATCTTCAGCTGCTTCATCAATGACCTTCCTTCTATCATAAGGTCAGAAGTGGGGATGTTCGCTGATGATTGCACAATCTTCAGCACCATTCGTGACTCCTCAGATACTGAAGCAATCTGTGTAGAAATGCAGCAAGACTTGGACAATATCCAGGCTTGGGCTAATAAGTGGCAAATAACATTCACGTCACACAAGTGCCAGGCAATGACTGTCTCCAACAAGAGAGAATCTAACCATCTCCCCTTGACGTTCAACGGCATTACCATTGCTGAATCCCCCACTATCAACATCCTAGGGGCTACCATTGACCAGAAACTGAACTGGAGTAGCCATATAAATACCGTGGCTACAAGAGCAGGTCAGAGGCTAGGAATCCTACGGCGAGTAACTCACCTCCTGACTCCCCAAAGCCTGTCCACCATCTACAAGGCACAAGTCAGGAGTGTGATGGAATACTCTCCACTTGCCTGGATGGGTGCAGCTCCAATAACACTCAAGAAGCTCGACACCATCCAGGACAAAGCAGCCCGCTTGATTGGCACCCCATCTACCAACATTCACTCCCTCCATCACTGACACACTGTGGCAGCAGTGTGTAGCATCTACAAGATGCACTGCAGCAATACACCAAGGTTCCTTAGACAGCATCTTCCAAACCCGCAACCTCTACCAACTAGAAGGACAAGGGCAGCAAATGCATGGGAACATCACCACATGCAAGTTCCCCTCCCAGTCACACACCATGGAACTATATCGCCGTTCATTCACTATCGCTGGGTCAAAATCCTGGAACTACCCCATATGGACTACAGCAGTTCAAGAAGGCAGTTCATCACCACCTTCTCAAGGGCAATTAGGGATGGGCAATAAATGCTGGCCTGGCCAGCGACACCCACATCCCATGAACGAATAAAAATAACAAATCCCCCCCTCCTTCCTCCTTTCCGTAATACAGAGTAAAACCCCTGAATAACAGAACTTCCCTTCGCTGGCGACAATTTCTGCATCTGCGGACCCACCGACTTTTCAATTCGGGGATGGGATGGCACGTGACGGCTGCCCGTTAATCGGAAAATCCGGAAGTGTCAGTGGAGAGGCGGTGGGCTGCATAATCAGCAAAGGTAAGTGCGCTTTACCATATGCTCATTGTGGTGCAAGATTCAAGATTAGCTCGGATAGGTGGAAGGACCAAAAAAGGGGTTGAAGCGATATGGGTACAGGGTGGTTAAATGTCATTGGGACTATTTGCTCATGTGGAGAGTAACTGCTGATATGGACTGAATTCCCTGTTTTCGTGTTGTAATTTCTATGTAGGTATACATATAATTCAAACAAATCAGGTGGATTCCAATGCAAGCATGATATCCTCCTGACTCAGATTTCCTCTTTTGCTCGACTCCGACACTGCCAGTCATTGAAAAAGCATGAAGTCCAATGATCTATCTCTTCATCAGTACTGGGGAAGATAATTGTCTACATCGTATCTGCTCAATTGACAAAGAGCAATGGGAGAGGGGGTAGTAAGGAAACTGGAAACTTGTTGAAAAAGAAGTGATTATAAGAGAGGAAATCTTCTGCCAATTTGGCAACATCAGCTGGAACACTTAAGTCCCCCTCTTTACTGTCTCTCTGACACATACGTCCACCTACATTTGAAGTCTTCCTAATTGGCATTGAGGTACCGATGTGTAGAAGAGCTGACAAAAAAATTAACTATCAGGCAGAACAAAATGACTCAGACATTATTTGACAAAGAGAGCACTTTAGAAGGATTCAGCCCAATATAGGTTGACTCATAGTGTTGTATTATTGCATGCATCTCATTTCATTTCAAAAGTTCTGATGGTTTCGGTAACCTATGTTAATTGGGTATTGACTGGTTTCGATATGATACACATGAATTCTGAGCACAGTGACTGAGGACTGATGACATCTTTGAGTGCTTGAACATAAGGAATGGTCTCAACTTGGGTGGTATGAAGTCATGCTTTAACAAAATAAGTGGCTACATTCAAGTGCAAACCAAATTAGTTCATTTCATGTCATGGCAGGGATGATTCATAATGGGTTGATGGGTTGGAAATCTTTTAACTCTTGCAGAATTGGCAAGGATCAAGAATCAAAACAAACAAAAAATAAAGAATGGATGGCGAAGCCTGATGAAAAATGTGAAAAGAAACTTTGCCTCAGATAGATTAATTTAAATAATTGAGAACTTGTTTGACAAATTTCCTTTCACTGTGCAGCATAGACTGATGGGATGATTGAAAGGGATCTACCAGTGATGGAATTCTGGGCAGTCCCAACAAAATTGCTGCTGAATATGGCCTGTTATCACAGAATTGTTCTTAATTCAGCACCAAAGGCTATCTCACTTGGAAGGTATGGGTCCTGAAGGAAATGGGACAATTTCACACAGGTGCAGCAGAGGGTGATTTTTGAGATGTTTAAACCATAATTTTGAGGTAACATGACTAGGATTTTATGCAATGAGGTATATTTTAATCTTTAAAAGCCTTGGAAAGTTTCATACATGATAGTTAATCAAATCAAACAAATCAGGCTGACTTTATTTAAATTTTAACCTTTTTTCATTCTTTTACATTATTTGGTATTCAATTAACAGGTCCGACTTGCCTGAGGTGGTGTTTTATTTTGGCCCAGATGGTTCGTCAGAGGAAAGCATTGAAGAGAGAGCAGATTAGGTGGTGTATTTTGGGAGGACTAACAAAGCAAGGGAATATACAATGGATGGTAGGACCCTAGGGAGTACAGAGGGTCAGACGGACCTTGGTGTACTTGTCCATAGATAACTGAAGGCAACAGCACAGGTAGATAAGGTGGTTAGGAAGGCACATGGGATACTTGCCTTTATTAGCCGAGGCAAAGAATATAAGAGCAGGGAGGTTATGATGGAGCTGTATGAAATGCCAGTTAGGCCACAGCTGCAGTACTGTGTACAGTTCTGGGCACCACACTATAGGAAGGATTTGATTGCACTGGAAAGGGTGCAGAGGAGATTCACCAGGATGTTGCCTGGGTTGGAGCATTTCAGCTATGAAGAGAGACTGGATAGACTGGGGTTGTTTTCCTTAGAGCAGAGAAGGCTGAGGGGGGACCTGATTGAGGTATACAAAATTATGAGAGGTGTATATATAGGATAGACAGGAATACACTTCTTCCCTTAGATGAGGGGTCAATAACCAGGGGGCATAGATTTAAGGTAGGGGGCTGGAGGTTTAGAGGGGATTTGAGGAAAAAAAATTTCGCCCACAGGATGGTTGGAAACTGGAACACACTGCCTGAAGAGGTGGTAGAGGCAGGAACCCTCACAACATTTATGGAGTATTTAGATGAGCATATGAAATGCCATAGCATACAAGGCTCCGGGCCAAGTGCTGGGAAATGGGATTAGAATAGATAGGTGCTTGATGGCCGTCACAGACACAATGGGCCGAAGGGCCTGTTTCTGTACTGTATAACTCTATGACTGTATGATTGGAGGAGAAAACCTGAATTGAAGTCGCCCCAAGCTTTGGGGGATAATGTGGACCGGGGTTGTCGTGTCTCGGCAACAGGATGACTGACTGTAAGCTGACCCATGTTGCTGCATGTTAAAGGGCTCGGTGGAGTGTGGAGGATTTAGGTAAAGAACAGTACACAGGCAAACATGCTACACTTCTTTAGTTTCTAAAATGTATAGTTAGCTTTAGCTCTTGTGTAGAGAAACCTTTAAGTTGCAGACATTCATGAAGCAGTCCGTGCCCACATGCAGTAAAGCCTGGACGACATTCAGAACTGGGCTGATAAGTGCAAATAACATTCATGCCACCCAAGTGCCAGGCAATGACCATCTGAACAAAAGAGAATCTAACCCATCTCTCCTTGACATTCCATTGGATTACGATCGCCAAATTGCCTGGTGTCACCATTGGCCAGAACTCAACTGGACACGCCATAAAAATACTGTGGCTACAAGAGCTGTTTAGAGGCTAGGAATTATCTCCTGACTCCCCAAAGCCTGACCACCACCTACAAGGCACAAGCCAGGAGTGTGATGGAATAATCTCCGCTTGGGTGCAGCAAAACTCAAGAAGCTCGACATTTTTCAAGACAAAGCAGTCCACTTAATTGGCATCCTATCCACCACCTCAAATATTCACTCCTTCCACCTGTGGACAGTGGCAGCAGTGTGTACCATCTACAAGATGCACTGCAGCAACTCATCTTTTGACAGCACCTTCCAAACCCATGACCTCTACCACCTAGAAGGACAAGGGCTGCAGACACATGGGAAACCACCACCTGCAGGTTCCCCTCCAAGTCGCACACCATCCTGATTTGGAACTATATCGCGGTTCCGCTGTGCAGGGAGGACACCTTGGAAAAGGAGGAGCCCTCCCTGCGGGCTTGGGGGGTGTGGCCCTCCTCCGTGGCAAATTTGTGACCCACGGAGGACCGCCACCAGGAACCAATTCACCCCCCGGGACACCCGCTCCCCCTGTACTGAATGCCCACTCCCTACCCCGCCTCGCTGGGGCCATCCAGACTGGCGCTGGTGACCCCACCTCTTCTTTGGGGTTCCAGTGCTAGCCTGGGTCCGAGTCCTCGGCAGTACCGGCAGTGGCCACCACTCCCAGTAATGCCACCGATACTGCTGAACTGCCAGCCCTGTGATTGGCCAGCAGCTCTTGGGGGCGAGATCCCCATCCCTATTAAGTTTTTATAGGGACGGCGATCTCACCTCCTTAAACTTTCACCCCAAAAGACCGGAGGACTGCTCCTTGAGTTGGAAAAATGCAGAGGCAGGCTTCCCCCACCCACCGCCCTTTTGAGCCTGGCACCGGGAGTCCTGCCTCCTGCAGAAAATCCAGTCCTTTGGGTCAATGTAACAGGAGTTTATTTACAGGCATCTACAGTAATATTGAGAACAAAGTAATTCATGACAACGCTACGTCATCGCCGACGTCATCAGGATGCGCCGCGGTGCGCACATGCGCAGACGGTCTCCTGATCTCTGCGCATGCGCTGCGGTCTGGCTTGCCAGGACCGTTGTGCGCATGCGCAGATGACGTCATCGCGTTACGTCGTCTTCCTCGGGCAACGCGCCAGGTTGGCCTCTGCGCATGCGTCAAAGCTTCGGCGCGACCTTTTGAAAGTGGAAGGAGGAGAGGTTTCGTTGGGCATTTTCTCGCATTTTATCTGAATTATTTATTCGTTTTGGAGACTTGCTTCATTTTTATTTGACACAGGAGATTGTTCCAAGGTAAGTTGCTCTGCCTTTGTAAGTTGCTTTGAAAACATTTCCATTGTCTGGGCCACCGCATGTTCTCCAGTCCCTGTTGTGAGTTGCTGTGTGCAGGCAGTACATGTACTGCAACCTACCGTCTTAACAGTCACTTTCGTTTTTGTAACGTTTTAATGGAGTGCATTCTGTATTTCTTATCTCATCTCATGTTTCCCATGAGGAGACTGGACTGGCTGCGGCAACAGACTCTCCGCTGGCAGCAAGGACTGGCTGATGAGATGGAGCCATTTACTATGCCCAACAATTGCCCGGAAGCACCTTCGGATGGAGCTGGCCACGCGCTGGACATCAGTCACGTGTCACAAACCCTGGATCCTGAGCGTCTCACCCCCTGGCCTAATGATCTGATGGACCATACATATGTCTGCCTGTTCAAAGCTCCACTTCCCCTACTTGCGGTACCCTCTCCTTGCTGCTCAGTTACACAGTTACCTGCTCCTACACCCATCAGAGCAGTGCACATGGGCACACAGCCACCTGTTTCCCCATCCGCCTTTGAAACAACCATGCAGAGCCTTGTGAGACTCCGCAATTGCCAGCTGCTGCCCGTCAAGCAGAGAGGGCGTCCAAAGGGGTCAAGCACTTGGGGAACATTCAGCAAGAAGAGACTGAGCACTAAAAGAAACAAGCATGCCGTGTCCAGTAGTAGCAGAAATGTGAATGCTCTTGCTGTGAACACAACTGGTGATAGTAGTAGGCAGGATTAAATGGGAATGGATGGGAAGACGCACGAGTAACATAACCACTAGCAGGGAACTGCTGGGCTAAATGGCCAGCTTTATGTTCATAGCCCAAAAGAAATGTGCTTCTTTTCCAGCACCCTCACATCATTCATGTTTTCCCTGAGAGCAGCATTGAACCATCACGAGATAGGGGCAGTAACATCATCCTGCCTCCTACAGCTGAGGTGGGTACTAAGTGATTCATTGGCGGTGTTATCAGTACATGCCTTTACCGCAGAACACAAAGCATGCTCAACAGTAATTTCATTGGAGGGAGGGAAGCTCTGACACTGATGTTCTTTCCTTATTTCTTTTCATGTAAAATGTGCCCTTGAGAAAACAATCCTTGACACTTAAGGACGGCATTCAAGCAAAGGAGGCAGTGCAGGAGAGGACGCAAGGATGTGCTGACTCCTGCATCTGAGGTGGGTAATAAGTGCTTCATTGGCGATGTTATCAATTGGTGCCTTCACTGCAGAACTTAAAAAGGTGTGCACAACAGTAATTTCAGTGGATGGAGGGAGGCAAGCTCTGACTCTGATTTGCTTTATTTCTTTTCATGTAAAACATGCCGTCGAGAAAACAATCCTTGAGACTTAAGGTCAGCATTCAAGCAACGAAGGCAACTGGATCATGCTGCGGAGCTGGTCACGATGTGGAAAGGAACATTGCATTTATGGATGAATTGGGAATGCACATTGGGATGCGTTTGGGGAACATTCAACAAGAATAGACTGAGCTCAGACTCTTGTGACTTTGCCTTCTTCACATGGACAATACAGTAGTGGAATAGAGAGCCAAGCGTTCATTCACCACAAGGCTCTCCAGGAACAATCTCTTTAGCTGTGCATAGCAGAGACTTGGCCTGTCTGTCTAACGGGAATGCTGGAAACACAACACTCATGTATCCATGCACAGCAGTTCCTCGGATGCTTAATGAACTTAATAAAACTTCTCAATAATTAACCCCAGAATTGTTGAGGTTTTGTTTTGGATGCTATTTCCCCGACTTTGCAACTGCACTTCAGATATTCAACTGTGGTGGAGGGGTGGAGGTAGGGGGGTAGAGGGAGGGGTGGAGATAGGGGGGTAGAGGGAGAGGGGGGAGGGGTGGAGGTAGGGGGGTAGATGGAGAGGGGGGAGGGGTGGGGAGAGGGAGCATGCAAAATGCAGGGACCAGACAGTTGCAATGCCTGAAGTACTGTGGAGAAGTAGGGGAGAAGCAACTGGATTGGGCATCCGCAGCTGGAGGGAACGGCTGAATGGAGAGGGCCGGATGCGAGAGGCCGTAGAGAGCTGCGGGGAGCGAGTGTGCGAAGACCTTGGTGTCGCCGGGTCCAGGGATTGGCCGGTAAGTCTTTTGCTGTTGTGTTTCGGGTGCATGCACAGAAAAAGGCACTCCTCTTCCGCTCCGCTGCTCCCCCCCACTCCCGCCCTTCACCCCCACCCCTCCTCTCTTCTCTCTTTTCCCCCCCCTCCTTCCCTCCTCTCTTTCTTCCCCCCCCTCCCTCCTCTCTTTCCTCCCCCTGCTCCCTCCTCTTTTCTCCACCCCCCCGCTCCCTCCTCTCTTCTTCATCCCCCCCCCCCCCCACCCCCGACACCCTCAACGCTGCTCTCCCCGGCCGCCGCGCTGCTCTCCCCGGCCGCCGCGCTGCTCTCCCCGGCCGCCGCGCTGCTCTCTCACTCCGGCCATTGTATACTGCCACGTGTTCGTTAGGTTGCCTCTGTGTGATTCTTTGAGCAGCGCCATCTTTAGTCCTGGCAGCTGCTACAGTCGCAATCTGTGACGTTTTCGTGGCACATGCTGTATTTGCGCATGTGCCAAAACAGCGCCACCTACCGATCGCGTTGTCAACAAATGCGGTCTATTGAGAAACACAAGGTTCTGACTCGTGACATCACATCCTGTGATGATACTTAAGATCTATGTACATAATCTGCCCAGGAACAGCTTATGTACCTTATACCACACTAGTCACAGAACTTGGAGTGGAACTTGGAGGTGGTGGTGTTCCCACGCGCCTGCAGATATTTATTCAATTAACGGCTTCAAGTAGATTTTACTTTATCGCAAATGTACAGTTAAAACATGCATGACAGAAAACAAATTGAAAACTGGTGGAATTGTTTAAAGAGTTAATATCTGAAACGTGACATTGTTATGATGGTTGGATTAAAAAGCATAATTATTAAACATAATTACAGAGAAAATAAGCCCACCGGATGTTTAAAAACTAATCAGAGCATTAAACATTTTGTATTGAAAATCAACAGGGATGAGTATATTAACTTGCTGTGTCTTTGCCAACTCTTATCTTGTCGTGTTGCTACACTTTCCCTTGCCACTGTTCCATGCAGACTCTAGCTCAGAAATTGAAGATCTTCACGGCTGCATACTCTGGTATTAGAAGGCATTCTAGGAGATGGTTCATCATTTATTTTATTTTAGAGATACAGCACTGAAACAGGTCCTTCAGCCCACTGAGTCTGTGCCAACCAACAACCACCCATTTATACTAATCGTACATTAATCCCATATTCCCTACCACATCCCCATCATTCTCCTACCACCTATCTACACTAGGAGCAATTTATAATGGCCAATTTACCTATAAACCTGTAAGTCTTTGGCTGTGGGAGGAAACCAGAGCACCCGGCGGAAACTCACGTGGTCACAGGTAGAACTTGCAAACTCCGCACAGGCAGGACCCAGAACTGAACCTAGGTTGCCAGAGCTGCGAGGCTGCGGTGCTAACCACTGGGCCGCCCAAATTTAGGTTGCGGGTCTGCAGTCACAGTTGATTGCTAGCAGATAACTTAGAGAGAGAGAGTCAGAGAGATACAGCACTGAAACAGGCCCTTCAGCCCACCAGGTCTGTGCCGACCAACAACCACCCATTATACTTGTGACGTTTCATGGTAGCATTCTCACCTCTGAGGCAGATGGTTATGAGTTCAAGTCCAATTCCAGAGACATGAACACAAAAACTTAGCTGACACTGTAGTAAAGTGCTAAAAGAGTGCTGTACTGTCTTTTGAATGAAATGTTAAACCATGACCTCTTGAGTAGGCATAAAAGATCTTTTTGGTAGTATTTCAAATTAGATCATAGGAGTTCTCCAAGGTCTCAAGGCCAATTTTTATCCTTCAACCAATCTCACTATAGCAGACTACCAGGTCATTGATCTCACTGCTGTTTGTGGGAGCTTGCTGTCCACAAATTGGCTGCCTTGTTTCTTACATTTCAACAGTACTTCATTGGCTGTAATGCGCTTTGGAATGTCCTGAGATTTTGAATGGCGACAACTTGCTGTGCCAAAATATGGAGGTGGAAATAGGCGATTTGTGTGATGGAGAAGACATGGGGGCGGAAGCTCAGCTCAGAGCCCAATGAACTGTCCAGTGGTGAGGGAACATGAGCAAAATTGGGAATTTGGGGCAACATGTGAAATGTTTGAAGGGACATTGGCGGCCCCATGCAAGTGAGGGAAATCCATCCAGCCCCCTAGGCTGAAGAGAATTGCCTGAGGTAGGACACAAGGTTGGGAGAGGAGAATAAATCAAGGACAGGAGCAATTGGTTAGACAAAAAGTCAAGAAAAATAAAATTCTACTTAAATAAATGGCATGCTCTTCCCACATGAAAAGAATAGATGGGGAGAAAGAGATGATTAAGTTTTTATATAATATTCATAAATATTCACTACCTGATTAATGTTTAATAAACACCAAGAGGAAAAGATTGCTAATGTTTGGTAATTATAAAACCATAAACTTTCCATAAAGAACGTGTTTCTTTCTTTTCTTTAAAAAAACATAGCATACAATCTCGGGTGAGGAGAACACAATGGGAGGATTTGGAGGAGGCAGCCCTGGAGTTGAGATTTGATGATTGTTGTCCCCATTCACGTCATCGGAATTAACTTCTGGAACTTGTCACTGCTGAAAAATGTTCAACAATATCTACTTCTTTGTTTTATAAAAACACAGAAAGAAATGTGAGATTGGGAATAAAGGAAGCAGAAATGAATATTTATTGCATTGCCTCCTGATCCTTACTCGCGCCATTTTTTACTGGGAGTCTCAATTTGGTGCCAGAAAAGAAATCATTCCTCACAGTCGGAGCTGGAGTATAAAAGAAAAGCAGAATTTATCAGCCAAATCTCCAGATACCTCTGAAGCTTATCATTATTCTCTCTCCCTCTCAGCATCTAATGTGGGACTCTTGTGTCACTAACTGGAAGCTGGATACAGTAACAGCTCACCAATGTCTTTTCTCCTCATCTGTGCACCCTTGCCCTCCCTCCAGAATGCATTTCCTGAGGAGTAGGAGGGGGTGTGTGGAATTTCTTTGCATCTGTAAAAGCTTGAAGAGAAACCCCTTGATGAGTCGAATGATTTAATTAATATAATTGATTCATTTTCCAGTAAAGCTTGTTGCAATTAGATTATAGGATGATGCAGCTTTCTCAGAAGATAACAATACAAATTAAAATGATAAACAGGACTGGATTTTGCTTAATAAGCCTTCTGTCTCAAACACAGCTACCATGCAAAGCTAGAAGTTTATTCAAACTCCGAGTGTGTTCAGCCAGTTCCACTTACATTTAGAAAACTTTCCTTTTTATATACACTTGAGTGATGAATAGTGACTTTAGAATGAGTGGACGTAACATAAATATTATTGATGAATGCCAGTCTACTGCTGTGACTGAGAACTTGCCGCTCTTGTGAACTCAGATGGATAGGTGACCCTGGAGTGTTTGCAAGCGGTTCCAACCCAATCTATAACTTTCAAAATAAATATTTTTACAGCCACAAAAGGTCACAGCACAAACTGTAGCCTGTTTCAGTGTAAAGGTACATTACATCACAGCGTCCTTGGGCAAATAACAAATTCTTCAACTCACAGGCCTTTGTTGTAAAGCAGCATTCATTCTGTGCTGGAAGTCCAGTCTATGAGAAGAGGCAGTGTTACACCACGGCTAGGTTAGCACGTACTGAAGCAGTGGCAGGGGGGGATGGGGGGGGTTCTTGGAGAGGTATAGCAGTTGAACGCTCTCTACTGTTACTAAATCTCATTCTTCCATTTCAAACATGGCCAGAGCATTATCCATCTCATTTGGAAAGTCAAGATGAATGAGTGAAATTGGCTTAAGGGAGGGAAATTCACATTGAATTTGCCTCACTCCCTCTGCCCACACTGACTCCCCTACATCTGAATCCAGTGGGAAGATGAAGCCGAGAGGTCTGGAGATGGGAAGAACTGCAGTGAATGGCTTGCAGTGTCTGATGCCTCCCTACTGAAGGCCTCAACTTTCCACAAAACCTCAATACTGTGTCTTCTCAGCTGGAGAGGTTAACCAGCTTATTTAATTTGCCACAGAATTCCTCGTGCACTGATGGGATGGAGGTCTCTGTCATCTTGGGACTGTCGACTCTCGTTGGATACATTTCTGCAAATTTCACCGTATGACCTCCTGTACTGCCTGACTAAACAGCCAATAATTTTATAATGAACAAAGGTATTCAATTAAAATGAAAAGAAGCACATGATTGTTTTCAACATACCAATTATTTTTTTCTCGTGGGTTATGCACACCGGTCCAGGAGATCAATCTTTAATTCCTGGAGATTCCAGGACAATCCTAGAGGGTTGGCAACCTTATATTACTCAGGACACAAATCGGTGGATTACCCTCACCAAATTTAGCTGGCGAACTAACACAGTCTCCCCAGGGAGTGACTGTTCTCCATGTACAGTAAACTACTTGGAGCCATGGGTGGGAATTGTGTAAGTGGAGAGCGGACAATCCGAGGAGATGAGACATTCCCACAATCAGAGGGATTACCTCTTCTGCTTACACTACACCACAGGAAACCAGGTCTACAGTGCAGAACCAGGAATGGAAAGATGAGGAGTGCATGAAGCATTCCTTCCACCTCTGGGACTTGAATCAAACTGAGACTAATGGGGTGCTTCCCCCCATCCCTCCTCTGAAAGTGGCAAAGATCTAAAGTGAAGTGAGTTTAAGCAAAGCCAATGCAGTTCTGAATAGACATGGTTCCTGTGTAAAACTTCCTTTAACTTGGCATAAGCTTTCAAATCAAACAGTTTACCGTTCTGACCTAATGGCCAGAATTTTACAGCCACCGAATGAGTAGGCTGGTGCGGGGAGGGCATAAAATTGAATGGGAGATGGGAGGGGCTGCTCCTGATGTCTTCCCTCCCCCGCTGCAATTTTATGCGGGGCCCCAGGCCAATCAAGGTCCTTAAGTGGCCAATTAATGGCCACTTAAGGGCCTCCACCCGCCACCGCGGGTATTTTACCCATAGCAGGCGGACAACAAAGGCCCCAAGAACACTACCAGGTAAAAGCTGGTGGCCTTCTTGTGGACTGGGCGGGGGCGCTCTCCTGATCGGGCACCCTTTGCCCCACAGAGGGCTGCCCTCGAAGCCCCAACTGCCCCCACTGCAGAACACTAACCACCCCTCTTGTCTCTCCAGGGCCTGGCCGATTGTCTGCAGCGAGGCCCCAAAAACTTACTGTTGTTCTGGGGCCATCCTTCCTCTATCTTCTGATGGCTGAGTGTAGTCCCAGCAGTGGCCACCGTTCCCGGTGGCGCTGCTGGGACTAAAAGCTACCAGCCTGCTGATTGGCTGGCAGCTCCATTTGGCTCCATTTTTTGTTATTCGTCTGTAGGATGTGGTGGTCGCCAACCAGACCAGCATTTATTGCCCATCCCTAATTCCCGTTAAGCTGAGTGACTTGCTAGGTCATTTCAGGGGGCATTTAAGAGTGAACCACATTGTTATGGGTCTGGAGTCACATGTAGGCCAGACCAAGTAAGGATGGCAGATTTCCTTCCCTAAAGGACACCATTGAACCAGATTGATTTTTCCAACAATCGACAATGGTTTAATGGTCACCTTTTTACCAGCTATATTGCTTGCTGTAGTCACTATTAAGCTCTGTGCTTCATGTACACGTTCAGAGCCAAAATATGCTAGAAAATGGATCTTAATCACAATCAGTTGACAATTGCTAACTGTTATTTTAGATGAAAAACCAGCCAATAATGTAAACTGGTTTGACAAGTGCTACATCCCGTTCTGTTGCCACAAACAATTGACTATACAAACTAAGCATCTTTCATGTTTGCTATTGTACTAAAGTGGCAATCTGAAATCTCTAAAGCACTGTTCTCCCAGTTTTACTTTCCTTCATTCGTACATGCGCTGTAATAAAGGGTTGAGATACAGTTTGAAGATCATCATCCAATGAGCACCTAACTTCTAGTCTTACTCCTCATCCATCATGCAGACATTGTAACTTGGCCTTTACGGACCTCAGAACCTGTACAATTGGAAAGGAAACAGAAAACCTTCCAGTTCTTTGATGAATTGTTGAGTTCATGTAACTGGCACCGCAATATGAGTCATTTTACAGACTAATGTAAAACATTTTGGTAGGAACGTCTGCAGAGCCCCTGGTTAATGTCTTATGGCCCTTAGGAAGACTGGAGCATCAGTGAACCCCTGTGTATAATGAGTATACTGGTCAACTCAGCCCTTAAGAGTAAAGTGAAATGGCTTGAAAACACATTAAGCTCGTGTCCCAGCACAGTGAGACATGCATGATTGAGGCCTGCTCTAAGTGGATCAATTCCCAGGGTGCCAGCCACAAATGCTTTCTTTGCACATAGAGCCTGTATGCTTAGATGAAAGGTTATCGACCTGAAACAATAACCTTTCTTTTCCATCCACAGATACTGCTTGACCTGTTGAGTGCTTCCAGAATTTGTTTATATTTCACATTTCCAGCATAAACAGTATTTTTCTTTGTGTTCTGCATGCTAAACCCCTAAAATGTTTTCCTTTTCAATTAGTTATCTTTTTAAATTTCAAGTAACTTTCCCTTTGAAATCCACTTCCACCACCCTTGCAGGCAGTGCACTCGAGATCATAAACTACTCACTCCATAAAAAGAAATTCTCCTCATCTTCCCCCTAATTCTTTTGCCAATTAACTTACATCTGTGTCTGACCCTCCTGCCAGTGGAAACAGTTTCTCCCAATCTGCTCTAACAAAATCCTTCATAATTTTGAACACCTCCATTGAATCTCCACTTAACTTTCTCCGTTGTAAGGAGAACAATCCCAGTTTTTGAAGTACTTTTGAAGTGCAGTCACTGTTGTAATTTAGGGAAACGCAACAGCCTATTTCTACGCAGAAAGATCCTTCAAACAGCACTGAGATAAATGGCCAGATAACCTGTTTTCATGCTGTTGATTGAGAGATAAATAACAGTCGGAACACCAGGGAGACACCCCCCTCCTCTTCGAATAGTATCATGGGATCTTTTTCTGTCTTATCTGAGAGGTGTTGGTGAAGGTTCTGGATCGATTGCTTTAGTGACTTCTTTCAAAATCACTGCTGTAGACAACATGCAGCACATGCTGACTTCCTTTTTATTAATTCATTCTTGGGATGTGGGTATCATTGGTTCATCCTTGGTTACCCTCCAGAAGGTGGTGGTGATTCTTCTTGGCTGCAGAAGCAGGAGGATCTGATAAAGATGGTTTGACTGTGAAACAAGCTCCAGGTTACCAGTTTGGTGCAGTGGATTCAGCACTGGTGTTAAAGGGTAATGCAATTCAAGGGATGCAATGCACTGGAGCATTATTGGTGCTAGATCGGTATCCTCCGGATTACTGCAATCACGCACAATGCAGTGGGGAAGATCCCAGTCTGAGCCACGCCCTTCTCCATGGGGCAGTGAGGAAAAATGAAAGGGAAGCTTTTTCAATTGCCCCTCCGGATTCCAGCTCTCTCAAGGAGTAAATTAAAAGTCAAAACAGGGATTTCAACACCAAATAATAGGATCTTGAAAGACAAAACTAAGTTACATTGGAAAGACAATCCAGCATGACCTACATCATCAAACCCACACACCCCACATCACCACTGCCCCCTGCCCTAACATCATGCTAACCACCCTATAGGTTGGGATAAAGATGGTTACAGCCATAGATGGAACGTTGACATTGCAGTCTGTCAGACGGTTAATGAGCCCGAGAATTTTTCCAGTACTTTGTACTATTCTGCAAGGGAGGAGCTTGATGATACGAAAACAACAAACAAAACCGCCCTGCAGGACCCACAGAAGTAAAGGGATTGAAATATAATTGCTCTCATCAGAAGGTGGATATGCAGAAGTTGAGGATACTTGAGTAAACATTCCCATGAGTAATTACTACAAGATAGTAAGAACAAATTGCAGGAATATGGGGAAAGAGCCGGGGAGTGGGAATAACTGGATTACTCTTTGAAAGAGCTAGTGCAGACTTGATGGGCCCAATGGCCTCCTTCCCTGCTGTATCATTCTATGATTCTAAAGGGCTAAGTAGCTTCATTTAAGAATTGTACAGTTGCAAGTCTGCCTCACTGCGCTCACCGACAGTCTCTGAGGCTATGATGGTGTGAAGTGAGAAAAGCGATTTTCATGGAAAAATTCAGATCAAAAAGAAAAGGTAAAAGGTCTTTGAGTTTGCAGCTAATGCAAAATATCCACACATCCTGAGAGGAAACGATGCTAAGCAAAACCAGCTTGATCTAAGCTTCAAATAACATGTTAAGAGTAAATAGGAAAAGATCAGTCTGCAGGCAGCAAGCTGATTGTTGCTCTTAAATTCAGCAGCCAAAAATATTATAGATTTGTGACTGAATAATATATTCATTAACATATTGATTGATTCTTTAGTTGAAGATTTTTTTGAATCTATAAACCCCGCTCTTTGATTAAAAACTCTGTTGGATTTATTTTGTTGTTATGAGAACCTAAGTTTTTACTGATTTACATTCAGTTTTTGCTTTTAAGAGCAGAATCTCATCCACAAATAATGACGGGTGTGAAAATGTTTATAGGGATTGTTCAGATTTTTTTTTTTATTATAGACCAGTTGCTAGCACCGCCCAGACTGCAAACTTGTCCAGGACAAGTTTCATTTCCCTGGTTTGACAACACTTGCACACCAGGGATCACTTTATTACTGGAATTCAATAACATTTAACTAATGAGGGGTCATTTTGGCAGCAAGAGCCTCACCTACTGGTGGCACATGAAGGGAAGAACTTGTACATATATAGCGTCTTTCATAAACTCAGTATGTCCCATTCACAAGCAATGAAGTATGTTTGAAGTGTAGTCACTGTTGTAAAGTAGGGAAGGCTGCAGCCAATTTGTGAACAGCAAGATCCCACAAACAACAAATGACCAGATGATCTATTCACAGCTGTTGGCTGAAAGACAAATATTGGTCAGCATACAAGAGAGAATTTGCCTGCTCTTCTTTGAAGTAGTGCTATGGGATCTTTTAAGTCCACTTGGGAGGGAAGTAGCTCTTACTGAGAGCCTGCTCGGACACAATGGGCCAAATGGCCCCCTTCTGTGCTGGAATCATTCTATGACTGTATGATCAATACTTGGACCGGAGTCCTAACCTAGATTAGATGCACATGTCCTGGAGTTGGACTTCAACCCACAATTTCTGACCCAGAACTGAGAGTGCTACTATCACTGAGCCAAGTTTTCTTAAATAATAGAGCGAGAAGAACCCTTCTCCTCCACTGACACCCCCATAAGCCTCTAAATGGCAGACTGGTTGACTTAGCCAATAATCAGTTAGCTTCAGAGCCTTGAAGCCCTGCTGATTGATTATGTTCTAAAATTACAGCAGTCAAACATAGGGGCTGAGGTTTGCCTTAGGCAATAGTGAAACAGTAGCCCCAAAATGTCCAATTGACTCGAGTTAATTTTCAGTGACGTGTTGGGAATACAAAGTGAGTTACTAGCTGCGGTAATTAAGTGGGCACTACTGACTCAGCCTGCTCTCTCTGCTGCTTTCCAGGGAACATGAGACCTCAGTGGATCTCTGATTCCAATTATGGACTGGGAGCAGCTCGGCACAATGCTGAATTCAGGATGGCTTTGAAATAAAAATGGTGAGGTGGCACAGTGGTTAGCACCGCAACCTCACAACTCCAGCGACCTGGGTTCAGTTCTGGGTACTGCCTGTGCGGTGTTTGCAAGTTCTCCCTGTGACCGCGTGGGTTTCCGCCGGGTGCTCCGGTTTCCTCCCACAGCCAAAGACTTGCAGGTTGATAGGTAAATTGCCCCTAGTGTAGGAAGATGGCAGGAGAATGGTGGGGATGAGGTGGGGAATATGGGATTAATGTAGGATTAGTATAAAATGGGTGGTTGTTGGTCGGCACAAACTTGGTGGGCCGAAGGGCCTGTTTCAGTGCTGTATCTCTCTATGTCTGTATCTATGAGGTAGAAAACTTACTCAAAAATGTTTATTCAGAAAACAGGGAACCATCGACTCTGAAGAGGACAAGTTCTAATGAGGTGGAAAGGACCTCAAATGCAGAACTCAAAATTGAACACCGTTCCTGGTCAGTTTCAGCGAATTTTAAGTCAAAGCAAGATAATAATGAATAAAATCCAAGTTGCTGACCCAATTCAAAAATTAAAAAAAGTTACACAGAAAGGAGGGAAGCTAAAACACTGAGGATAGCTCTTTTTAAAACCATTTCAAAGGTACAATCATTGACCCCATCTAATGGCAATGGAAGAAGCTGGTACTGGACTGAAAGGAGCATTTAGCTGTGTAAATCATACAGAATCGATCAGACATCAATGGCATCTCCAGCACACAATACTACAGCTTAATTGAGCAATTTCCTTGATGTACTTATGGCCAATGTTATTTGGTTGAGTTCTCTTAAAGAAATGGCACTATTTGAACGTTACCCCAATGTCAAATGCACATATTCCATCATGGAATGTCATTAACATTTTGAGTGGAAGCATTTTTCAGAGGAAGGTATCAGAAACATAATGGTTTTCCAATAAAAATTCAAGGGACCATAACAGGTCTGAGGAGGTATGACTTGATCAGGAGCACTGAGATGTGAGGAGACCATTTAAAGGATCAGCGCTTCCTGCTCCATTAAGGTCATTGAAATCAAATATGGGTTCTTTAAATGAGAATAGATGATTCTTTACCCAACCACTTTAACTATATCAGTGAAAGATAATGAATTTTAAGGAGGAAAATAAAGAATGATTGCCTTTTATTATGTTGCCTGGGAATATCTCAAATTGATTCACACACAATGAATTCCTTTGAAGTACAGTGACTGTTGTACAAAGTAAACAGGGTCTAAAAGGAGCAATGAAATGAATGACCCACTCATTCTTTTTTGGTGGTGTTGGTTGAGAAAGGAAAGGATCTTATTCAAATCCCAGCACGTAAGTTGTAGTAACGAAGGTTAGAAAATAAAAGAAAAGAGTTTGGCAGTGCTGAAGGGTATCTATTTCAATACAAGAAGTATCGCGAATAAAGCAGATGAGCTGAGGGAACAGATAGTTACATGGCAGTATGATATCATAGCTATTACAGAAACATGGCTTAAGGAGGTACAGGAATGGCAGCTCAACGTTCTGTTTACAGGGTTTTCAAACGTGATAGAGATGGGGAATAAGAAAGGAGAGGGAGTGGCAATTTTGGTCAAAGAAACTATTACAGCTGTGAGGAGGGATGATATGTTGGAAGGTTCATCAAATGAGGCCACATGGATTGAGCTAAGGAACAAAAAAGGGGCAATCACACTGCTGGGAGTGTACTATAGACCCCCAAACAGTCAGAGGGAGATAGAAGAGCAGATATGTAGGCAAATCTCTGAGAAGTGCAAGAACAATAGGGTAGTAATAGGAGGGGATTTTAACTACCCCAATATTAACTGGGATAGTTGTAGAGTGAAAAGAATTGAGGGAGCAGAATTCTTGAGGTGCATTCAGGAGAACTTTTTTGCCCAGTATGTAACAAGTCCAACAAGAGAGGGTGCAGTTTTAGACTTAGTTTTAGGAAATAAAGATGGGCAGGTGGAAGGAGTGGCAGTGGGAGAGCATTTTGGTGGTAGTGATCATAATTCAGTCAGTTTTAACATAATTATGGAAAAGGACAGAAATAGAACAGGAGTTAGGGTTCTCAATTGGGGCAAGGCCAATTTTACTAAACTGCGGAGTGATTTAGCGGAAGTGGACTGGAAACAGCTACTTGAAGGTAAATCAGTGTCAGAACATGGGAAGCATTCAAAGGGGAAATTCAAGGGGTTCAGAGTAAACATGTTCCCACAAAGAAAAAGGGTGAGACGGCCTTATCTAAAGCCCCATGGATGTCAAGGAGCCTACAGGGTAACCTAAGGCAGAAAAGGAAAGCTTATGTCTGACATCGAAAACTGAATACTGCAGAAAGCCAAGAGGAGAATAGAAAGTGGAGGGCTGAAATCAAAAAAGAAATTAGGCAAGCAAAGAGAGGGCATGAAAGAATATTGGCAAGCAAAATCAAGGTGAACCCAAAGATGCTTTTTCAATACATTAAGACTAAGAGGATAATAACTAAAGAGAGATTAGGGTCCATTAAAGACCAAAAAGGAGGTAGCCTATGTGTAGGGGCGGAAGATGTTGGTATGGTTCTTAATGAATACTTTGCGTCTATCTTCACAAAAAAGGGGAATGATGCAGATATTGTAGTTAAGGAGGAGGAGTGTGAAGTATTGGATGTGATAAACATAGGGAGAGAGAAAATATTAATGGGATTAGCATCCTTGAAAGTTGATAAATCACCAGGACCAGATGAAATGTACCCTAGGCTGTTAAAAGAAGCAAGAGAGGAATTAGCGGAAGGTTTGACCATCATTTTCTAGTGCTCACTGGATACAGGTGTGGTGCCAGAGCATTGGAGAATTGCTAATGTTGTACCTCTGTTTAAAAAGGGAGAGAAGGATAGACCGAATAACTCCAGGCCAGTCAGTCTAACCTCAGTAGTGGGAAAATTATTGGAATCTGTTCTGAGAGACAGGATAAACTGTCACTTAGAAAGGCACAGGTTAATAAAGGACAGGCAGCATGGATTTGTTAAGGGAGGATCTTGTTTGACCAACTTGATCAAACATTTTGAAGTAACAAGGAAGATAGATGAGGGTAATGCAGTTGATATGGTAGATATGGATTTCAGCAAGGCTTTTGACAAGGTCCCACATGGCAGACTGCTTAAAAAAATAAAATCCCATGGAATTCAGGGAAATGCAGCAAGATGGATACAAAATTGGCTCAGTGGCAAGAAACAAAGAGTCATTGTTGACTGGTGTTTTAGCGACTGGAGGGCTGTTTCCACTGGTGTTCTGCAGGGCTCAGTACTGGGTCCCCTTCTTTTTGTGGTGTATATTAACGATTTTGATGTAAATGTAGGGGGCATGATCAAGAAGTTTGCAGACGACACAAAGATTGGCTGTGTGATAGATAACGAGGAGGATAGCTGTAGGCTGCAGGAAGATATTGATGGTCTGGTCAGATGGGCAAAAAAGTGGCAAATGGAATTCAACCTGGAGAAGTGTGAGGTGATGCATTTGGGGAGGTCAAACGAGGCAAAGGAATACACGATAAATGGGAAAATACTGAGAACTGTAAAGGAAGTGAGGGACCTTGGAGTGAATGTCCACAGATCCCTGAAGGTAGGACAGGCTGATAAGGTGGTTAAGAAGGCACATGGAATCCTTTCCTTTATTAGCCAAGGTATAGAATATAACAGCAGAAAGTCTATGCTGGAACTGTATAACTCATTGATTAGGCCACAACTTGAGAACTCTGTGCAATTCTGGTCACCTCATTACAGAAGGATGTAATTGCACTAGAGAGGGTACAGAGGAGATTTACGAGGATGTTGCCAGGACTGGGAAATTGCAGCTATGAGGAAAGATTGGATAGGCTGGGGTTGTTCTCCTTGGAACAAAGAAGGCTGAAGGGAGATTTGATTGAGATGTACAAAATTGTAAGGGGCCTGGATAGGGTGGAGGTATAGGGTCTATTCACCTTAGCAGAGAGGTCAGTGATGAATGGGCATAGATTTAAAGTGACTGGTAGAAAAATTAGAGGGGAGATGAGGAAAAACATTTTCACCCAGAGGGTGGTGGGGGTCTGGAACTCACTGCCTGAAAAGGTAGTTGAGGCAGAGACTCTCAACTCATTCAAAAGGAGTCCGGATATGCACCTCAAGTGTCGTAATCTGCAGGGCTACGGACCAAACGCTGGAAGGTGGGATTAGAATGGGTGGATCATTTTTTGCAAGGCACAGACACGATGGGCCAAGAGGCCTCTTTCTGTGCCTTAAACTTTCTATGATTCGATGATTCTAGCCAGCTAACTCCTGAATATACAGGTTTAACATCTTGTCAATGGGCACCGCCTCAAATAATACAGCAACTCAATTTGTGCTGCATGGAAATATCAGTCCAGATTACACATGCTTGATTGCAGTCAGGCTTTAACCATTTATCCAGAGCCAAGAGTGCAACTGAGCCAGGCTCACTCCAGTTACCAGGGAAACTGTGAATATTTCCAGGCCTAATGGTCAAACATTAGCTTGAAGTTTCATTTGAATGAAATATCTCGCTCTCTAAATTCAATTGCCACAAGAGTCCGTGTTCTTCCTAATATTTAATACAGAAAACAGCGATGGGGAGATTAAGAAGAGAAAGGACAATGTTAACGCAAGGTGTACAGAGAAGACTCAAAATTAGATATAGTCAGATTCCTTCTTGGAATATGGTTTCCACACATCTTTGGTAAATGCCTCAATATTATAAACTCACGAGTAACTATCTATGCATTATTAAAAATCTAGCATATAGTGTGCAGTTCCAGTACAGATTAACTTTATTTCTTGTGCCACACTTTTATAATGGAAAGCCTGTATGTCAACATATCGCAATAGAAAAACCTGACGTCAAGCTTTTATATTGAAAAACCATATCTCAAATTTCACATCATGGTATGTTGAAGAACCAATGAAATCATGTAAAACACATTTTAAAATAATTGTTGGATTTTTTTAATTAATTGAAATTTTTAATGTCTAAGGTAAGATTTTTTTTTAAATAGTACCATTAAATTTATCCATTGCTTTCTTTTAATCATTTTATTTTTACTCAAAAACCTCAGCCTCTTCCAAAAGCCTTGGTTCGCATATAATATTTGTATCCAAAGTGGTAATGTTCTGACCTGACGTTACAACATACCATGCCTACACTTTCCCAGACTGTCACCCAGTTCTACCAAAGCCCAGGACCATTCCCTCCCTAATGCAACGAAAATGTAATTCCATTTCCCCAAAGTGCTAAATATCAGTGCCTGGAATTTGCTTGGGTTCTCTAGTGGAAGATCACCAGAGCCCCTGGTGAAATATTGTAAATAGGTCAAATTTGATTACATCATTTGTTCAACGTATCACTCAGCCTGTTGCTGAGGTTCTGGCAGGAGATGTGGAGAACCCTGCAGAAATGCAGGGCAAAGATAATTAATACATTTTTATCTCCAACTTGTTACGCATCCTTGGCTTTAAAACCAACAAAGGAAAATATACATAAAGGCTTGGAAATGCATGGCGAGCCCTCTGGAAGTGCCAGGAAAGAATAGACTCTGTTCCCCGACAGTATCAGTCAATAACGATTATTAAATACAAACCCAACTACTCAACTCAGTGCCCTTACTTACAGCAGCAGTGAAAATCTGGCCAACCAAACAGGAGGCACAAACACGTAAAGGTTCCAAAGCTGACTCAGAAGAGATAAAAAGCAGTAATTTGCCTCAGTCTACTTCCACTGTTCCACTGCACCCTTCCTTCAATGGAATGGGCATATTAGAATCAACTGTGAAGATGGTTTCTCTAAATTTCCAAATTTTGTCTCGATTGGCATCAATTCCATTAAATTCCACAGAATCTAGAGCACAGAAACAGGCCTTTCAGCCCAACTGGTCTACGGCCACGTTTATACTCCACACAAGCCTCCTCCCACTCTTATTATCTCTTCCCATCCTGCCCCTGCTCTCTGTACTCCCATCTCCCTGAAGTATGCATTAAGCCTCCCCTTAAGCTCTCTGCTGCAACCACTCCATGCAGCAGGAAGCTCCACATTGTCAACAATCTCTGACATTGAGGCACAATCCACATGCAGACCTAACACCCCAAGACAGGGAAAAGACACAAATCACTTAAATCTGTCAGTAAGGCGGCCTTACGAATATATTTAGGAAAACAAAACACGTTGACATTTTTATTTGCGCCAGTCAGAATTTTAAGAGGCGACAGCTATAATTATATTAATAACTGTCTTAGAAGCAAAGCAAACTGTGGTCTATTCTGCAGCTCACTCTGACTGTCACAGGCAGTCTTTGTGATCACATCACATTTTCCTTTTTGCCGGGCATTATTTCACTGAATAAAGAAATCCCATGAACTGCCGTTACCATCTACCGCTGGCTGGAGTCATACCTAGCGCAAAGGAAGATGGTTGTGGTTGTTGGAGGTCAATCATCTGAGCTCCAGGACATCACTGCAGGAGTTCCTCAGGGAAGTGTTCTAGGCCCAACCATCTTCAGCTGCTTCATCAATGATCTTCCTTCAATCATAAGATTAGAAGTGGGGATGTTCGCAGATGATTGCACAATGTTCAGCACCATTCGTGACTCCTCAGATACTGATGCAGTCCGTGTAGAAATGCAGCAAGACCTGGACAATATCCAGGCTTGGGCTGATATGTGGCAAGTAACATTCGCACCACACAAGTGCCAGGCAATGACCATCTCCAACAAGAGAGAATTTAACCATCTCCCCTTGACATTCAACAGTATTACCATCGCTGAATCCCCCACTATCCACATCCTAGGGGTTACCATTGACCAGAAACTGAACTGGAGTAGCCATATAAATACCGTGGATACAAGAGCAGGTCAGAGGCTAGGAATCCTGCGGCGAGTAACTCACCTCCTGACTCCCCAAAGCCTGTCCACCATCTACAAGGCACAAGTCAGGAGTGTGATGGAATATTCTCCACTTACCTGGATGGGTGCAGCTCCAACAACACTCAGGAAGCTTGACACCATCCAGGACAAAGGAACCCGCTTGATTGGCACCCCATCTACAAACATTCACTCCCTCCACCACCGACGCACAGTGGCCGCAGTGTGTACCATCTACAAGATGCACTGCAGCAATGCACCAAGGCTCCTTAGACAGCATCTTCCAAACCCACGACCTCTACCAACAAGAAGGACAAGGGCAGCAAATACATGGGAACACCACCACCTGCAAGTTCCCCTCCCAGTCACACACCATCCTGACTTGGAACTATATCGCCGTTCCTTCACTGTCGCTGGGTCAAAATCCTGGAACTCCCTTCCTAACAGCACTGTGGGTGTACCTACCCCAAATGGACTGCAGCGGTTCAAGAAGGCAGCTCAGCACCACCTTCTCAAGGGCAATTAGGGATGGGAATAAATACTGGCCTGGCCAGCGTCGCCCACATCCCATGAATGAATAAAAAAAATCTGGCAACTTTCAACATGAGGATCAAAGTAAGCCACCAAACAGCAGTGACAATGCTACGGTATTGATACCAGCAACTCAGTAATTACTTTGCAACAATGCATGGTTTTGGAATGGAGCTGCATGAGAAGTGAAAGGTTCTTGTCTAATCACATTCGGTGATTATGAATGGATGAGATATTAGAGCATCTGTCAGTCTGTTCCTGTTTCATAATAGCAACCACACTAATTCTGGAGTTATCAGTCTCCCAGGATTGGTTGCTAGTAAGGAAGCCGCTGACTGACAGACTGACAAGCTGTATTTCTACTTAGGGACCAACCATCCTGAAACACATTTGCCCAACTGGTTGTACTGCAGCCAATTTGACGCGCTAGACTCAATTATTATCTACAGACTCAATCATACCAATGTTCTCCTGGACAGCCTTCCATCTTCCACCCATTGTAAACCTGAGCCCATCCACAATCTCTGCTGCCTGTACCATAACTTGCACTAAGTCCCGTCCACCTATCACCCCTGTGCTCGCTGACCTACAATGGCTCCCAGGCCAAAAACAGCTAGATTTAAAAATCTTCATTCTGGTGTTCAAATCTCGCCATGGCCTCACCCCTTCCTTTCTCTGTAACCTCGTACATCCCAAGAACCCGCCAAGATCTCTCCATTCCTCCAATTCTAGATTCTTGTGCACTTCAGATTTCCTTCGCTCTACCGTTGATGACTGTGCCTTCAGCTGCCTCAGCCCTAAGCTCTGAAATTCCCTCCTTAAACCTCACCACCTCTCTTGCCATCTCTTCTCCATTAAGATATTGCTTAAAACCAACCACTTTGACCAAGCTTTGTTTTTATATTTCATAGCAAAGGACTTCTGCTGTAGATCTTTAGAAGAGTGGAGGTGACACTGCTGCCTGGCAGAGGATGAGGAACCCACCTCCCCCACAGCATGAATGGAGTTCATCATTATTTTCTTCTGAATGCAATAAATCACTCCATAATTTTTCTGTGAATTGTCAGAATGGGCAAGGATTGGGTCTTTCACCTGAGGGATCTTTACTTCTGTGGTTTAGGATATCATCTGAACCCATCACTTTAATTGCTTCCTTACAATCGCCATCTATCCATCTTACAATATCTAAACTATCTGAAATCTTAGATAACTGCCATGCAATAATTCCTGAGTATCCACTGTTCTTTGTACATAAATCATGGACCAGAACAATAGAATAGCTGAAATGTATACATGGTACCAGTGTTGGGGGCAATTTTAACCCTACCTACCTAGCTGCGGGAAGCAGGTGAGTGAGCAGTTAAAATTTCTCAGATTACTTACCCATCCTGGAACCACTGGGAGTCGAGTGTACCCAATTTTAACCCCTGTTCTACTGAACTGGCGGCAAGGAGATCCGCACAAAATCAACAGGGAGTGGGAGTGCTCTGGATCCTACAAGGAAAGCTTTGTGCCTCCCTTGCTGCTCTACCCTAGCTGTTTCCAATTGCAAGAACCCCACTCCCTACCCACAGTTGGCAGGTGGCCTTTGGGCTACTATGATTTTTGGAGAGATAAAAATTCGGCCAAAGGGATTTACATGTGACTCGAGAGTTAAAATAATGTGGGCTTCTTTCTCGGGCAGGGGGTAAGTTTTCGACTCACATCACTGCCCATTCACCAAAAAACAGCCCTGAGTTAAAATCAGATCTACAGGATGCATCACACAGATGGCTCATGGAAGTGATCTGTAAGGTCTGCTGGAGAATGCCCATGTGAGTGAAAGTCTACGGTTACGGCGATGGCAAGCACACGGATAGGAAAAGGCACAGTCTATAACATAATTCAGTAAATATCCTCACCAGTTCAGATAACTTACAAATGATATAATTACCCATAAACTAGGTGGATAGACAAAAGAAAGGCAGGAAAGAAGGAAGAGCTAAGCAAGTTCTAATTTTAAGATTGTGCCGATTTGTTCCACATTCCCCCACCAGAGGAAATAGTTTGTAGCTACGCTAATTAATCCTTTTATTATTTTGCATTTGCGACTCCTCAGATATTGAAGCAGTCTGAATCCACATGCAGCAAGACCTGGACAACATTCAGGCTTGGGCTGATAAGTAACAATCACGTTACACAAGTGCCAGGCAAAGACCATCTCCAACAAGAGAGAATCTAACCATCTCCCTTTGACAGTCAATAGAATTACCATCGCTGAATCCCCACCATCAACATGCTTGGGGTTGACATTGACCAGAAACGCAACTGGACCAGCCATATAAATACTGTGGCTACAAGAGCAGGTCAGAGACTGGGAATTCTGTGGTGAGTAACTCACTTCCTGACTCCCCAAAGCCTGCCATCTACATGGCACAAGTCAGGAGCATGATGAAATACTCTCCACTTGCCTGGATGAGTGCTGCTCCAACAAGACTTGAGAAGCTCAATAAAATCCAAGACAAAACAGCCCCTTGATCTGCACTCCAACCAACATCTTCAACATTTACTCCCTCCACCACCGACGCACAATGACAGTAGTGTGTGCCATCTACAAAATAAGCACTGCAGCAACTCATCAAGCCTCCTTCAGCCGCACCTTCCAAACCCACAACCTCTACCATCTCGAAGGACAAGGGCAGCACTTGCATGGGAACACCACCACCTGCAAGTTCCCCTCCAAGTCACACTTCATCCTGACTTGGAACTATATCGCCATTCCTTCATAGTCACTGGCATTCCTCTCTAACAGCACTGTGTGTGTACCTACGCCACATGGACTGCAGCAGTTCAAGAAGGCAGGTCACCATCACCTTCTCAAGGGGAATTAGGGATGGCAATAAATGCTGTCCTTGCCAGCGATGGCCATAAAAACATTTTTAAAAATGAGCCCACAAGTTCAAACTCAAGAGTGAGTGTGCTGCCAGCTCAGCCAAGCTGGCACTTATGTGGGGAAACTGCAAACCATGAGACATAAGCATATAAAATGAACAGAATTTTTCTGGCAAAATAATGATGAATTTAATGCACACACTGTTATTATAACACAGGAACAGGAGTAGACCACATGGCCCATCGAACCTGCTCAGCCATTCAATATGATGGCTAATCTTAGGCTTCAACTCCACTTCCTTGCCCACTTGCCATATCCCCTGATTCCCTGAGACACCAAAATTCTGTCTATCCCAGCCTTAAACGTATTCAACGATGGAGCATCCACAAATCTCTGGGGTAAAGAATACCAAAGATTCACAACCCTTTGAGTGAAGTAATTTCTCTTCATCTCAGTCCTAAATGATCAGCCCCTTATCCAGAAATTCCCCAACCAGCAGAATCAATCTCTCAGTGTCTACCCCCCCCATCCAGACCCTTCAGAATCTTGTATGTTTTAATGAGATCACTTCTCATTCTTCTAAACTCCACAGAGTATAGGCCCAATTTAAACAGCCTCTCATCATAGTACAACCCCATCATCCCAGGGACCAATTTAATGAACCGTCGCTGTAGTGTCTCCAGAACAAGTATATCCTTTCTTAAATGTGGATACCAAAACTGCAGACAGTACTCCAGAAGTGGTCTCACCAAAACCCTGTACAATTAGTGCTTGAATAATCCATCAACTTCTGATGAGAAACAGAGACGCCATTAGTTACGAATCACCACAAACAGCCAGATCATTTGTGCCACTCCACTGTTAGCTTTGTGCAAATGGCAGCGAGACCTCGATCTCCCCATGAAATTGTTGCATTTTCACACTAATGAAACTCACGGCAGAGAGTAAGGACTGGTACTTGATGATGTAAGGGCCTCTTTAATGAGGTAATTTATCTTCCTGCAATGGGACTAAAACTCACCATCCCAGAAAGGGAACAATTTAAACAGTGGCATCTCACTCCCGTTGGTAGTAAATTGCTCTTAGAGACTTTTCCTTTCCGTCTCTTTGTCTTACTCTCTTAATCCAATCTTTCTTTCCTTCTCTTTATTTCTCTTTCTGTTCGGATTTGCCTCTAATTCACCCTACTTCCTGCTCTGTTGTTCCTCTGTTTCATTCTTTATCCTTAAATCTCATTGGTTCAGGAGATAAACTGTTGGTCCTGTCAGTCACAAGGTCCTAGATGCCCTGTTACCCTCCCCGCGCCGTTACATCAGCTCACACATCATAGAGTCAGAGTCATAATGGTACAGAAAGAGGCCATTTAGCCCATCGAGTCCATGCCACATCTAACAACTTGAAGGACGTAATATTTTTCCAGCCGAAGGGTGAGTGACAAAGTCTAACTCACGGGGCATGGTCCTGAGATGCCCAGCTCCAGCAAACTCGAGATGGTTTGCTTCTGAGCAAAATTAAATCATTTTCTTGAGTTTTTCTTCTTCTCCTAAGCCTATGTCTGTTTCTGCATCCTCCTACCCTGCTAGATGGACACCATTTTCGCATTCATCTGAACTCTCTGTAGTTTGGGTGGGGGGCGGGGGTGCAGTGCTCATCTCCTGGAACGTGTGTTCTAGGAAATTCTCAGCCTCCTGTATGCCCTGCAGTGACACCAGCTGCTCCTCAAGCTCAGAAACCCTTAGCTCAAGTTCAAGCAACTGGAGACATATGAAGCATCCTGAATTTCCCACAGGAATTGTAGGGCAAAGGTCTTAACTGTCCCATCATTTTACTTTAAAATATTCTCTTTAGATCTAATTAATTATTCTGTTTCTTTATATATTTACTGATGCCCCTTCGGGCCTCCTTCCCCCTGTGCACCACATTCCCACTCTTACCAAGCTCCCATTGCTACTCTGTTGAGGAGACACCCCATGCATTGTGCACACAGCTGATGTTGAAGCAATCTCATCCCACCCCACAACTCTTCACTGGGGGAGGGAGGCGGCAAGAAAGAAAAAGGGAAACATAAATCAGGATGACTCATCGGGCAGCCTGAGAGAGAGAGGCACAAAGGTCTCACAACAGATGGTCTGCCCGAGCTCTCAGCCTGACAGGAAATCAGACGCAACAATTGAAAACCATGGATGGAGCAGAAGGCCAACGTGGTATCAAAGTAGGCAGGAGGATACACGCAACTGATGGCCGTAAGGAGACAAGGAAGTAACTTCCTCTGTTGTCTGACGTACATTCTAAATAAAACGACACGTTCACAGTACAAATGGGTGTACAAGTCACTGTCTGATTTATAAATACAGGGACATATAGCACAACCAATGTCATTCCACAAATGCTTCGGAACACAGTCTGCCTTGAGCACCATCCTTCCTGCTAAAGTTAAAGGAACAGGAAGATTAGAACTTGGATGGTGAGTGCGCAGCATGGAATATATTTCTTGCTGATTACTATAAAAAAACCTTTGCATTCAGGCTGGGAAATGACATATTTTCTTCCCTGTCCTAGAGGAATATCTGGATAATAGAGCCTTTCAACACAGCATGTAAAGGGCTGACTGTAAAACCAATGGAACGGCGATAGCCAGACTGCAATTGAAATTAAAGCTGACATCATGTTTCAACCTCTGTTGCTCTAATAATAAAGCACACTTCACAGCTGGGAGGTTAAACACATAAGGGTTAGTCACGCTGACACCGAGCTCCTGCTCGAGGGCGTCCCTCTTATTTTTGGCTGCATAAAGAATTGCGATAGGAAGTCATTTTGTTTTTCAAACAGCTACACTGGGGCATTCCACTGAGAGTCATGGGGTGTGAGCCACCATGCCCCTGGAGTAGGAGAGACCGAAGACCCAATTTTAACCCTGCCAGTCCATCAGCTAAGATGGCAGCCAGACGCTTTCCACTGGGTTTCCTGTGCATTTATGCCAGCATTCATTTTAGGCCCAGGTGTCTTAGGCAGCAGCAGCAGCACTAGCCACAAGCAGATGGGGCAAGCGTCTCATTAATATATAAATGTTAGGGGTCTCATGATGTCTCGGACTCCGCCATGATTTTACCTGCTGAAGCTGCCACTGAAACCTAACAGGTGCCAGAATCTTAGCCAGAAGAGGCCTGGGCAGTGCTCCTCTGATCGACAAAGAAACCACGAGCTCCCCATGTACTGGGCTTGCCTTCCATGACCAAGCCCTTCTCTCCAAACACTTACCTTACAACATTCCCTCAGGCCTCCTGCCCTCCCAAATCCAGCTCCTGCCCTCTGCCTCCTCGTCATTCCCTCCAGGTTTGAGTGGTAAGTCTATCGTTGAACATTTATACGAGAGCCGACAGTTAAAATGGGCCAAACCGCCTGCTGGTGTAACCATGGGTCTTCCCTGCCTCTTCTAACACTCACAGCTGCCCAGTGTTAAAACGGTGGCTCCACTAAATCAGGAAGAACTGGTTACCTATGACCACTTGATGCTGACTCTGCTCACTCAACCGCCTAGCGCGTATTCTCTAGCATTGACTTCTTCCACCTTCCTAAGTCAGAAAAGGAGTGTTGATATAAATATATCTTTTCCTTACAACACTCTCAGTTGGACTGTCATCGACCATGTAACACCTAGCAGCCATGCTGAGAACTCGGAATCCAATTTGCAATTCTCTCAGCTCTACAGATTTTTCCCAATGCTCAATCATCAGTGTGCACAGGCACCTGCTCATTTACAGAGGAATGATATATCAGGCGGAGCCAGAAACTAGGAAACCTGCTATCTTTTCCCATACACAATCATGTTGACAAAAATTACATGATAGCAACTCTCCCCACACATCTACACACATTCATTAAACTCTTTGCTAAGTTGGGCGGTACACTGGCTTCATTTCAGGGCCAGATTAGGTTTATTAGGAGCAGTAAATCACAGATTTACACAAATTGCAGTATATCAGTTAAAACAAATTGAATTTTCATCAAACATAAACACAAGAGTTTGAAAAAATACGGCACAAGATGATGCCCTTCCTTCCATTTAAACAACATTTTTAATGCATTGAACCCTCTTCAGACATCCTAAGTGATATCGCAATTTGAGCATTGAGTTCCTTTTCTTCTGTTATTTTGTTTCCTTCCAGTTCCAACAACAACTTGCATTTATATAGAATTTGTAATGTGGTAAAACATCCCAAGGCGCTGCACAGGAGCATTCTAAAACAAAATTTAACCGGGTTCGATTCCGGGTACTGCCTGTGTGGAGTTTGCAAGTTCTCCCTGTGTCTGCGTGGGTTTTCTCCGGGTGCTCCGGTTTCCACCCACAAGCCGAAAGACTTGCAGGTTGATAGGTAAATTGGCCATTATAAATTGCCCCTAGTTTAGGTAGGTGGTAGGGAAATATAGGGACAGGTGGGGATGTGGTAGGAATATGGGATTAGTGTAGGATTAGTATAAATGGGTGGTTGATGGTCGGCACAGACTCGGTGGGCCGAAGGGCCTGTTTCAGTGCTGTATCTCTAAACTAAACTAAACCAAGCCACGTATGGAGATATCAGGACAGGTGAAGGCAAAGAAGGCAAAGTTTCTGGCAGTGATGTGATTCACATGCTGAAGAAGTGGTTTGAGTTGAGTAACTCATGGTGTGTAATGTGTTGGTAGTGCGTTGAGGCATGTGACATTGTTGGAGAAAGAGAATTGACAAAAACTGAGGAACAATGAAGAGGAATTAATGAGGATGGATTGGTATGAGGCACATCAGATGAAGGAGAGGGGTCCAACAGTCACTTACCAGCTTGGTTGGTGGTCACATTGACAGACACGTGCTGTGGTGAGTACGTACTCTTGCCGGAGACTCCATTGACAGCCTGAATCTCAAACGTGTATGGAGTGTGCGCCCAAAGGCTGCTGATGAACACTCTGGTTTCCGTCAGGCCGAACTGCCGCGGCACAAACTCCACGTTCTCGTCACACCGGGTGCACAGCTTACGGTTGCTGCGGCACTTCTTGCAAACGATGTTGTACATGACGTCGTCACGCCCGCCAACGTCACGTGGTGGGTTCCATTCCAGGATGATGGAGGTCTCGTTCACACTGGATATCACATTACGTGGGCCTGATGGAACACCTACAAACATAAGACAGACTGTTATAAAGAGGTTGCTCAAGAAACAACAATCTGGAAGCAGGCACCACAAAGTACAAAGGAAACAAGTTTAAATTACCCAGCTTATATTTAAAAGATTCCTACTGCAAGCAGAGTTGTTGTAGTCATAGTCCCAAAGGACCATAGGCATCTCTCCCATTTAAAAGGGACAGTTTGTGATGTATAGCTTGAGGGTCACCACTACACAAGCATGAGGGCAGGTCTCCACAAACTACTATAGCTGATACAGGGATTGAACCTGTGTTGTTGGTGTCTTTTTGTATCACATGTTAGCTATCTAGCCAAGTGAGCTAATCGACCAAGGAGAAAAGAACCTGCCAATTACTGTAAGTCAGTCTTTCTGCAATAGTATCTCTATTGCCCACTCCAATTATTTGCTCTTCTGATTTTGAACCATCAGTTTAACAGGAGGTAATCTCACTATGCAGCACCAATAGCAAGCTCTCCCTGATGAGTATTCATCAACTTCAAAACCCACGCAGGATTAAATTCAATTTCTATTGTTTGTTTTGTATTTATCTTAATCCTGGCTCTAAGGTGCATATGTACAAGATCAAAACTTGGCCTCTCTCAATTAAATGAGTGTACTATTGTGTAACATATAGAGTGTTAGTCCCTATAACGTAGCTTGTATTATTCTGAGATATTCCTCTGCACCACTATGCGAATTATGTATTATACATTGTATTTTGTAAAGCTCCAAGTCAGGATGGTGTATGACTTGGAGAGGAACTTGCAGGTGGTGTGTTCCCATGCGCCTGCTCCCCTTGTTCTTCCAGCTGGAAGAGGTCGCGGGTTTGGAAGGTGCAGTCGAAGGAGCCTTGGGGAGTTGAAGCAGTACATCTTGTAGATAGCACATAAAAACAAGAAATGCTGGAAATACTCAGCAGGTCTGGCAGCATCTGTGGAGAGAGAAGCAGAGTTAACGTTTCAGGTCAGTGACCCTTCATCAGAACTAGCAAATGTTAGAAACGTAATAGGTTTTAAGCAAATAAAGTGGGAGTGGGGCAAGAGATAACAAAAGGCAAGCTGTTGATAAGAGAGAAGATCACAGAGAATAACTGACCTGAAGGTAATGGAGCAAAGGCAAACGGTATGTTAATGATGTGCTGAAAGACAAAGGAGACCAATGTAGAGGAGACCAAATGCAGATTGGGTGACCACATTGCAGAACACCTCCGCTCAGTCCAAAAGCATTATTCCGACCTTCTGGTTGCTGGCCATTTCAACACACACCCCTGCTCTCATGCCCACATCTCTGTCCTGGGATTGCTGCAGTATTCCAGTGAACATCAACACAAGCTCAAGGAACAGCATCTCATTTACTGATTAGGCACGCTACAGCCTGCCGGACTGAACATTGAGTTCAATAATTTCAGAGCATGACAGGCCCCCATTTTTATTTTTAGTTATTTTTTCTTTTTTTATTTGTTTATTTTATTTTAGTTTGTTTCATCATTCATTTTTTTACCATGTGCCTACACACTGTTTTTTCATGTTTGTGCTTTCGGCCAGGGCTGTTCATTTTTCTGTCAATTAACCCCCTCTCTGCACTAATGCTTTGCCTTTCAGCACACCATTAACATACTGTGTGCCTTTGCTCCATGACCTTCGGGTCAGTTATTCTCTGTGACCCTTTGCCCTATCAACAGCTTGCCTTTTGTTATCTCTTGCCCCACCCCCCGCTTTATTTGCTGAAAAACGATTACATTTCTAACATTTGCTAGTTCTGATGAAGGGTCACTGACCTGAAACTTTAACTCTGCTTCTCTCTCCACAGATGCTGCCAGACCTGAGTATTTCCAGCATTCCTTGTTTTTATTTCAGATTTCCAGCATCTGCAGTATTTTGCTTTTACTGTAGTTAGTACACACTGTTCCCAGCAGTGGAGGTGAATGTTTAAGGTGGTGGATGGGGTGCTGATCAAACGGGCTGCTTTGTCCTGGATGATGTTGAGCTTCCTGAGTGCTGTTGGAGCTGCACCCATCCAGGTAAGTGTCGAGTATTCCATCACACTCCTGACTTGTGCCTTGTAGATGGTGGACAGGCATTGGGGAGTCAGGAGGCGAGTCATTTGCCAAAGAATTCCCAACCTTTGACCTGCTCTTGTAACCTCAGCATTTATGTGGCTGGCCCAATTAAGTTTCTGGTCAATGATAACCCTCCAGATATTGATATTGGGGAATTCGGCAATGGTAATGCTGTTGAATGTTAAGGGAAGATTTTATTTTTGGATGTGGTCATTGCCTGGCGCTTATGTGGCATGGATGTTGCTTGCTCCTTCCTTTATGCTAAGTATGACTCTAGCCAGCGGAGAGTTTTCCCCCTGATTCCCATTGACTTCAATTTTACTAGAGCTCCTTGATCCCACACTCAGTCAAATACTGCCTCGATGTCAAAGGCAGTCACTTACACCTCATCTCTGGGATTCAGCCCTTTAGTCCACATTTGGACCAAGGCTCTAATGAGATCAGTTGGAATCTAACTGAGTAGTGGTGAGTGGGTTATTGGTGAGCAAATGCCACATAATAGCACTGTTGGTGACTCCTTCCATCACTTTGTTGATGATTAATAGTAGGCTGGTAGGATGGCAATTGGCTGGGATAGATTTGTCCTGCTTTTTGTGGACAAGACATACCTGCGCAACTTTGCAATTGGTTGGCAGATGCCAGTGTTGTAGATGTACTGCAATAGCTTGGTTAGAATTGAGGTTGGTTCTGGAGCACATGCCTTCAGCACTATTACCAGGATGCTATCTGGACCAATAGAGAGAGAAAATAACAGAGCGACCAGGGATAAGTCAGAGAGAGGAAAACAGACGGAGAGAAAATGGACAGAAAGTGACACAAAGAGAGACAGAGACAGGAAATTAGAGACAGATAGAAAGAGACATAGGCAGGAGTTTTACAGTGTCTCCCAAAAAGAGTGGGAATGTGGCAGGGTGGGAGGGTTGCGTAAAACGGAGTGGAAGGCTGGGGGGGCCCTTCCCGACCCTGCCAGTTAACGGCCACTTAAGGGCCTCCACCTGCCACCATGGGGATTTTACCGTTGGCAAGCAGGCAGCCCAGGCCAGAGAAAAGCTGCCTGTAGAAAGTAGGTGGCCTTCTGCTGGCCTGGGGCTAGGACACTCCTGTTCAGGCACACTGTGCCTGACGGAGGGTGCCCCCAATGCCCCAATCACTCCCAATGCCCAACATGTCCCCCGCGCCCCCAATTGACCCCACTTGCCTCGCCGGGGCGCAACTAATCACCCCAGGAAAAGCCCCAAAAACTCATTTCTTTTCAGGGGCTGTCCTTCCTCTTCCTTCTGGGTTGTAGTCCCAGCAGTGGCTACTGCTCCCAGTGGCACTGCTGGGACTAAGAGATGCCAGCCCACTGATTGGCCAGTGGCTCCATTAGGCAGGACTTCCAGCCTCAATGAGGTGGAAGTCCCGCCTCAGATCAATTAAGGTCCTGGGGACCATAAAATGCGGACTGGATTCCCAGGCCCGGTGAAGGCGGGATTGCCACTGGCTTTTCAGTCGGTGGACGGCTCCTGTCCAACAAGCGTAAAATTCTGGCCATAGATAAACACACAGATAGATTGATAGATGAACTGATAGATAGAGAGTCAAGGCAATAAAAAAGACTTGCATTATATAGTGCCTTTCATGACCACCGGATGTCTCAAAGCACTTTACAGCCAATAAAATACTTTTGAAGTGTCATCATTGTTAATGTAGGTCAGTCAGATAGATCAATAGATAGAGAGAGGGACAGATAGATCAACAGGTAGACAAAGAGATGGACAGGTCAAAAGATCAATAGACAGGCAGAGAGTTGGACAAATGGATAGTTAAATACATGGAGATGGAAAGATTATATAGATCAATAGACAGACAGAGAAACAGAGGTTGTGATTTTATCCGGGCGATGGGGTTCTTGATATCCGGCAAAAGCGACGTTGAGAACCCTGTGTCGCCGCTTCTGTGGGAGGCCCACGAAAAATAATATCAATTAGGCACTTAATTGGACAGCGGTGGGCCTTCCACAAGATCAAGGACTCTGGCGACAGAAGTCCTGCCCTCTGAGAGCTGCCAGCCAATCAGAGGCCGCATGTCTCTAACTGAGCAGCACCACAGCAGAGGCGGTGGTTGCTGCTGGTGGAGCACATACCCGAGGCCCAGGAGCGGCGCTGGACCCAGGCGACAGGTAGGTCAAGGCAGGAAGATTCTCATGGTGTGGGGGTTGTGGGGGAGTGGTGTAGTGGGGGATCAGCAGCAGGCTCAGGAGGTGGCTCTCTGTAGCCTCACTGCTTCCCGATGTCGGGTGTTCAGACACTAAGTGCCTTTTAATGTAGGAACCCCCCCACCCACCCACCCATCCCAGAACCAGCAAGCAGCCCGCATGGTTTTTCTTGCCGTGCGGTGACAGGGCCACCCGCTGCTCAGCTAACTGTGGCGGTGGCAGGATGAGGGTCTCAATTGGACATTATTTGTCCAGTTAAGGGCCTCAATTGGCGGCTGGGCGGGAAGGCCGATCACAGGCCGTTTCACTCTGGACTTCATTTTGGTGGAGGGCAAGATGGTGGCGAGGTCCCTCCGCCATCATCCCACCCAATTATATGCTCTTCCCACTTCCAACCCACCATGTGGGAAGAGCATAAAATTCCACCCCCCCAAAGAGCGACAGAGAGACAAACAATGGACAGGCAGATGACAGACTGTTGGGCAGACAGACAGAATGACGCCATGGGAAACTAGCTTACTGCATTTGTCAGAATTGTTCACTGCACCATTTCAGTGGAAGATTTTACTGCTTTCTTTCAAACAGGTTAACACTTCCACTATACCAAGAGAAAGAGACATTTAGGCAGAAGCCCAGGTACGCTGATACAACATGTATAGTTTCATACATCAAGGGACTGGGATGACATCATAAACCACAAGATTAAAGCTCTTGTGATTCATCAACATCATCCCAACCCAGATATGTCTCATGCGGTATGGGGTGCACCACGTTACAGCAAGAGGTCACTGGTGGACAGCTGGCTCCTACCATCGAATCATGTGAGTCAGCAAGAAGTGACATGGGACCAGTATCTGATGAGCAATGACACTGTTATCAAACTAGAATAAAGCAAATAAAGATCCTCGGTGTAACCCAAGGTGACAAAATATGGACTTGCACTCTCAATAGATGTCAAAAAGGGAGCGTGAGTGAAGCACTTAAACAGCTCATTGGCGACAAGAGTCAACACTTTTTGGCTGCTTTTAGGATTTTTTGAGAAAAATATGAATGTTTGTGTACGAAGTCTGAATTCGGTTTCTTTTATGTTTTTTTTCCCCTCCATGAACAACTGATACTGGAGCTGAGAGGTTCGACACATCAGGAAAGGCTGAACAGGCAGGAGGTCTTTTCTCCAGAAAAGAGAAGGCTGAGGAGTGACTTAATAGAGGTCTTTAAGATTATGAAAGGGTTTGACAGAGTAGACATAGACAGGATGTTTCTGCTTGTTGTCAAGACCAGAACTGGAGACCTTAAGCATAAGATAGTCACGAATAAATCCAATAGGAAATTCAGGAGAATCTTGTTTACCCAGAGAGTGGTGAGACTATGGAACTTGCTAGCACAAGGAGTGGTTGAGGTGAATGGCATAGATGCACGTAAGGGAAAGTTAGATAAGCACAAGAGGGAGAAAGGAACAGAATGATAGAATATACAATAAATGGCAGGACCCTTAGGAGTATTGACAGGCAGAGAGGTCTGGGCGTACAGGTCTACAGGTCACTGAAAGTGGCAACGCAGGTGGATAAGGTAGTCAAGAAGCCATACGGCATGCTTGCCTTCATCGGTCGGGGCATAGAGTATAAAAATTGGCAAGTCATGCTGCAGCTGTACAGAACCTTAGTGAGGCCACACTTGGAATATTGCGTGCAATTCTGGTTGCCACATTACCAGAAGGACGTGGAGGCTTTGGAGAGGGTACAGAAGAGGTTTACCAGGATGTTGCCTGGTCTGGAGGGCATTAGCTATGAGGAGAGGTTGGATAAACTTGGATTGTTTTCACTGGAACGACGGAGGTGGAGGGGCGACATGATAGAGGTTTACAAAGTTATGAGTGGCATGGACAGAGTGGACAGTCAGAAGCTTTGTCCCAGGGTGGAAGAGTCAGTTACGAGGGGACATAAGTGTGAGGGGCAAAGTTTAGTTTTTTAGTTTTAGAGATACAGCACTGAAACAGGCCCTTCGGCCCACCGAGTCTGTGCTGACCATCAACCATCCATTTATACTAATCTTACACTAATTCCATATCCCTACCACATCCCCACTTGTCCCTATATTTCCCTACCACCTACCTATACTAGGGGCAATTGCTAATGGCCAATTTACCTATCAACCTGCAAGTCTTTGGCATGTGGGAGGAAACCGGAGCACCTGGAGGAAACCCACGCAGACACAGGGAGAACTTGCAAACTCCACACAGGCAGTACCCAGAATTGAACCCGGGTCGCTGGAGCTGTGAGGCTGCGGTGCTAACCACTGCGAGACAAGTTCTTTACACAGAGGGTGGTGAGTGCCTGGAACTTGCTGCCGGGGGAGGTGGTGGAAGCAGGTATGATAGCGACGTTTAAGAGGCATCTTGACAAATACATGAATAGGATGGGAATAGAGGGATACGGTCCCCGGAAGTGCAGAAGGTTTTAGTTTAGGCAGGCATCAAGATCGGTGCAGGCTTGGAGGGCCGAATGGCCTGTTCCTGTGCTGTACTGTTCTTTGTTCTTTGATATGTTGAGAGGGTGAAATGAAGTATGGTAGGAGGAGGCTGATGTGGAGCATAAACTAGTCAGGCTGAATGGCCCTTCTCTGTGTTGTAAATTCTACTGTATGGCAGCTGCCATTTTGGGGACAGAATTATGTTCAGGGACGACATATAAATGTGTCTGTGGTATCTTCTTGGTTTACTACTTCTACAGAAATTGCAAAGTCATTCTTAAAGAACTTGTTTATGAGTTTGTCGGAAATGTTGCAGAGCAAATCTTCTCAGTTGCACGCATTGAGGCAAGAGAATCTCAACCCTTCGGTGCAATCGCTATCTTTGACGTCTGGCATTAAAATGTTGCATAGAAGCCAGCAACAGAAGCAAAATAAAACAGGAAAACATGTTTCCTGAAAGATGCAGGGGTTTATGGGCTCAAACTATCACACTTTGTTCTTATCGTTCAGTGAGTGCCCTTTCCATGGGGAGACTCTTGCTGTGTGATTGTGCTGCCAGTGAGATTGTCAGGCCAGTGATAAGACTCAGTGATTGGTTCTGTATCTCAGCAATTGGCCACTTCAGGAACCCTCGAAACAGAGGCCCGATTTGATGCAACTGACCCATAAAAATCAGGAGACACAAAAGGCTCCTTAAATCACAAGAGCTGAAAAATAAACCCCACGAGACACTGGGCAGACACAGACAAGAGAATGACAGCAATTATACCCACCTCCAAAATAACCTTGCTTAGATATTTTGATGATACACATATTTTGAGTGTATCTTTATATACTCAGCATGCACTAACACACACACACTCTCTCTCTCGTCAGCCCAAGCAGGCTGATTGAAAACTGGATTGTTGGTTAATCAAGATTTTTCTCCTTTAATTCCTGCCTTTAATATTTTAGTGGTTCAAGAGTTCACCTAACTAGGCTCAACTATCACCAGTAACCTGTCTCTAGATGCAGAAATCAACAAGCGCATGGGAAAGGCTTCCACTGCTATGTCCAGACTGGCCAAGAGAATGTGGGAAAATGGCGCACTGACACAGAACACAAAAGTCCGAGTGTATCAAGCCTGTGTCCTCAGTACCTTGCTCTATGGCAGCGAGGCCTGGACAACGTATGTCAGCCAAGAGCGACGTCTCAATTCATTCCACCTTCGCTGCCTCCGGAGAATACTTGGCATCAGGTGGCAGGAGCGTGTCTCCAACACCGAAGTTCTCGAGGCGGCCAACATCCCCAGCTTATACACACTACTGAGTCAGCAGCGCTTGAGATGGCTTGGCCATGTGAGCCGCATGGAAGCTGGCAGTATCCCCAAAGACACATTGTACAGCGAGCTCGCCACTGGTATCAGACCCATCGGCCATCCATGTCTCCGCTTTAAAGACGTCTGCAAACGTGACATGAAATCCTGTGACATTGATCACAAGTCGTGGGAGTCAGTTGCCAGCGATCGCCAGAGCTGGCGGACAGCCATAAAGGCGGGGCTAAAGTGTGGCGAGTCAAAGAGACTTAGCAGTTGGCAGGAAAAAAGACAGAGGCGCAAGGAGAGAGCCAACTGTGTAACAGCCCCGACAGACAAATTTTTCTGCAGCACCTGTGGAAGAGTCTGTCACTCTAGAATTGGCCTTTATAGCCACTCCAGGCGCTGCTCCACACACCACTGACCACCTCCAGTCGCTTACCCATTGTCTCTCGAGATAAGGAGGCCAAAGAAGAAATATTTTAGTATATATTCTTCTCTCCTCCACCTCTTCTCCATGGAGCTTTTCGTCCATACTGGGAAATGAGCTGCGCCACACAGAAGCGAAGAAAGAATGTGCATTTCCATAGTGCCTTTCGCAACCTCAAGATGTCCCAAACCACTTTATTGCCAATTAAGGTGTTTTTGAAATATTGATGCTATTGTAAAGAAATGAGCTAGGTCACAGATCCTGGGAAGAAGTTGAGCTACAGACAGGCAAGAGTCATCAGACAACAGTGCCCGAGAGCGGAGCTGGGCCGCGGGGCCCCGAGAGCGGAGCTGGGCCGCGGATACGGTGAGAGGCTCTGGGCCGAACATACCAAGAGTGGAATTACACCAGCTCTGTGCCCAGGAGCAGATAGGCAGCCAGCAGCTGGGATAGTGGGTATGGGGATAGAGAGGTGGTCACAGGGGGAATGGTCCAATCTCCAGTACTGGGGATGGTTAAGGTCCATTCCTCGATCCCTGAGGTGGTGCCACACTTGAGGAAAGATGTGAGGGCATTGGAGAGAGTACAGAAAAGATTCACAAGAATGGTTCCAGGGATGAGGAATTTCAGTTATGAAGTTAGATTGAAGAAGTTAGGACTGTTTTCCTTGGAGAAGAGAAGGCTGAGAGGTGATTTGATAAAGTTATTCAAAATCATGAGGGGTCTGGACAGAGTCAATAGAGAGAAACTGTTCCCACTTGTGAAAGGATCGAGAACGAGAGGGCACAGATTTAAAGTATTTGGTAAGAGAAGCAAAAGTGACATGAGGAAAAACGTTTTCACACAGCGAGTGGTTAAGGTCTGAAATGCACAGCATGAGAACATGGAGGCAGGTTCAACTGAAGCATTGAAAAGGGAATTAGACCATTATATGAAAAGGAAGAATGTGCAAGGTTATGGGGAGAAGACTGGGGAATGGAACTGAGGGTATTGCGCTTTCAGAGGGCCAGTATGGACACGATGGGCTGAATGGCCTCCTTCTGCACTGTGTGATTCTGTGGCGCGATATTGGGGGTTTCTTTGGATGGGGAGTGCCTGATGACAAGCAGGAATGAAGATAACTTCTCGTGGGAAAGCACTCTTGCTCCTTCTGGTCCACAAGCAGTGATGCAAAGGTACTTACTCTTTCCCCAGAGCTGTCCGCACCTCCCTTCAGCTGTCGGGTTTCACGAGGTGTGGAAAACCCATCCAGCCAGGGTTAAACCCACAAAGCAGGTTAAATCATAGGCTGCCAATGAAGCCTCCTGGGAGAGGGTTGGCTGCCCACCTCTTGTACCGTCTCTGTTAAAACAGGAAGTAAACGGATGGGGTATTTAAAAAAAAAATCCTGACCCCAACTCACCTGCATTTTGTTAAAATTACCCCCTTGATAGCTGTTAGATATATCCACCACCATGTATGTATTCTACTCACTGAGTACTGACAGAGCGACATCAGATATTGCATCTTAAGTCACTATCATTGTAGCAATGCAGGATGCTCAGAAAGTGTTCCTGCTGTCCATTTCCAGTACGGCATGCAGTAGGGGATTTCATCTTAAATGCACACATAAATCAGTGCAAAGGCGATTGGTTGCACTCCCAATGACTAGGTTCTAAAAAGTGTCTTTCCAGTTCAACCACCCTGGACGTAGCCAAACCAGAGCCTCAGGCCTGCAACTGGCCTTCCCTCCCTCACCTCACCAAGTTAGGGTCCCAACAAAGGCAGGAATCTGTCAGGAGACCACCAAAATGATGTTAATTGAGCTGACCTGTGATCCGGTCGCAACTATCTTCACGAAAACCACTGGAATGAACCTTCGAAGGGTGAAATAACTCTAGGTAAAATGAGGTGCAATATCCATAAAACATTTCACTGGAGATCAGGGTCAGCTGCCAGAAGGGCTGAGGGAGCGGACCAGGAAGATGCTGGGCAGAAAGTTCCAGCATTAATAGCTGGTTCATGCCCAGTTAACTGGACATAGCTGGGATGGTGTTAGGAAAGGTACAATTGACAACACTGCCTATGGGTTGGAAAAGGGGAAAACCTGTCCTGCTACCCAGAAACCTAGGCTGGAATTGAGAGAGTGCATGGATAGCAGCTGAGGGGAGGATCAAATCCAACTGTAATGGCCTATGTGGTGGAATAGTCTTGCAGAGCTTACTGTCATGGGCTCCCTCCCAAAGAACGGCCACTTTTTTGCTTTACTCTTTCATGGAATGTGAGCATCACTCACAAGGCCAGCATTTGTTTCCCATCCCTAATTGCCCTTGAGAAGATTGTTAGTGAGCCACGTTCTTGAACTGCCGCAGTCTTTTTGGCGCAGGTATACCCACAGTGCCATGAGGAAGGGAGTCCCCGGTTTTTGACCTCGCGACAGTGGAACGGTGCTATAGTTCCAAGTCAGGATGGTGTGTGGCTTGCAGGAAAACTCGCAGGTGATGATGTTCCTATGCGTCTGCTGCCCTTGTCCTTCTAGGTGGTAGAGGTGGGGAGTTTGGAAGGTGCTGTCAAAGGAGGCTTGGCGAGTTGCTGCAGTGCATCTTGTAGCGGTATTGGAGAGTGGTAAGCATATTCTTATTGGCAGGTGTAAAGTGCCTTACACCTGCTTCAGGTATGAGTAAAGGAGGTCTCTTGTTTGCCCTTACCCAATATGCTCGGCAGTGGCCTTCCAGGCACACACTTCCTATTTGCCATATTGTAGGCCTTAGTAGTCCGAATAGCACCTGACAAACAGGCACGGCATAGACTGATTTCTGGACCCTCTTCAACAGCTAAAATTATCCTGCATGAGAAAAGTATTTCTAAAATGTAATCGATTGTCCAAGAGCCTTATGAAAGTGGTCAAGTGTGTCAGACAATACCATGTTATTATTGAGCAAATTATCTGAATAGATTGTCCATCGAAGAGCCCTTTTAAGTTATTTTCTGGCACTCATATCCTGACAGCAGTGAACTAAAAGAAATGATAGGATCGATGGCAGGCTTCTCTCTGTTTGGTTCTGTGTTGACCTGAGCTTATTAGAGAGCTAGATGTCGCCATCCAACTTTTGGTTTAAGCTCCCAGCACCCAATGTTAGCTGACATGGAATTTCTGAGGTAAAGCATTCCTATGCCCGAGCAAATTATTGTTAGAACACAGAAACAGGATTTTATTATTCTGACCTGGTTGGTTAGAAGTAGAGTTACCAATCCTCCCGGATTGTCCTGTAGTCTCCAGCAATAACAGATTAATGTCCACAAGAAAAATCATTGGGGAATTTTAAAAAAACAACTTGTGTTTTACTTGCATTTTTAAATAACTTTGTTGATTAGTTGTAAAAATATTGAAAATGGGAACTACGTTTGTTTGACTGATAGTTCAGAATCACTCATTCATGTGATGAAGAGTCTGTTTGGATTCCAATTGGGGTAGAGAGGCGAGGCACCATGAGATGGAAGTGTCGGGTGATTAATGGTGAGAGTGCGTTGGCGGAATCACAAGATGAAACCTCCAGGAATATGTTCAGGCAGCGTTGGGAACCCTAGTTAGAAGTCCTGCCCTGTATACTAAAGGAGTTATAGTCCAATTACAAACATTTGATCCACGATGTACTTATAATATCCTTACAGACACTTTTCTTTGTTCGCTCGGAGGATGTGGGCGTCGCAGGCTAGGCCGGCATTTATTGCCCATCCCTAACTGCCTTTGAGAAGGTGGTGGTGAGCTGCCTTCTTGAACCGCTGCAGTCATGTGAGGTAGGTACACCCACAGTGCTGTTAGGAAGGGAGTTTCAGGATTTTGACTCAGTGACAGTGAAGGAATGGCGATATAGTTCCAAGTCAGAATGGTGTGTAATTTGAAGGGGAACTTGCAGGTGGTTGTGTTCCCATGCATCTGCTGCCCTTGTCCATCTCGGTGGTAGAGGTCACGGGTTTGCAAGGTGCTGTCGAAGGAGCCTTGGTGCGTTGCTGCAGTGCATCTTGTAGATGGTACACACTGCTGCCACTGTGCGTTGGTGGTGGAGGGAGTGAATGTTGAAGGTGGTAAATGGAGTGCCAATCGAGCAGACTGCTTTGTCCTGGATGGTGTCGAGCTTCTTGAGTGTTTTTGGAGCTGCACTCATCCAGGCAAGTGGAGAGTATTCCATCATGTACCCGTTAAGGTGCAGGGTAGGACCAACAAGTCCAGGGAACCTGGATGTCAAGAGATATAGAAGATTGGATCAGGAAAAAAAAAGGCTTATGGCAGATTCAGAGCACTGTAAACAGCGGAGGCATTAGAGGAATATAGAAAGTGTAGGGGGGTACTTAAAAAAGTAACACGGAGAGCGAAGAGGGGACATGAAAAAACGCTGGCGGGCAAGATAAAGGAAAATCCTAAGGCATTTTATAAGTATATTAAGGGCAGGAGGATAACCAGGGAAAGAACAGGACCCATTAGGGACCAAAGTGGCAATCTGTGTGTGGAGCCGGAGGACACAGGTGAGGTTTTAAATGGTTACTTCTCATCTATGGAGAAGGACAATGTAGGTGTAGAGATTTACTTGAACATATTAGCATTGAAAGGGAGGAAGTATTAGTTGTTTTAGCAGGCTTAAAAGTGGATAAATCCCCAGGCCCAGATGAGATGAATCCCAGACTGTTATGTGAGGCAAGGGAGGAGATAGCAGGGGCTCTGACACAAATTTTCAAATTCTCTCTGGCCACAGGAGAAGTACCAGAGGTTTGGAGGACAGCGAATGTGGTACCATTATTCAAGAAGGGTAGCAGGGATAAACCAGGTAATTAGAGGCCAGTGAGTCTAACATCAGTGGTAGGGAAACTATTGCAAAAAATTCTGATGGAAAGGATTAATCTCTACTTGGAGGGGCAGGAATTAATCGGGGATAGTCAGCATGGCTTTGTTAGGGGGAGATTGTGTCTAACTAACGTGATTGAATTTTGAGAGAAGGTGACTAGATGTGTAGGTGAGGGTAAAGCAGTGGTTAAGAAGGTAAGAACCCATGGGATCCAGGGCAATTTGGCAAATTGGATCCAAAATTGGCTTAGTGGCAGGAGGCAGAGGGTAATAGTCGAGGGTTGTTTTTGTGAGTGGAAGCCTGTGAGCAGTGGTGTACTGCAGGGATCGGTGCTGGGACCCTTACTGTTTGTAGTGTACATTAATGATTTAGATGTGAATATAGGAGGCATGATCAGTGTTCACAGATTACACGAAAATTGGTGGTGTCGTAAATCTTTCTTTCTTTCTTCGGTCTCCTCGTCTCGGGAAACAATGGGTAAGCGCCTGGAGGTGGTCAGTGGTTTGTGGAGCAGTGCCTGGAGTGGCTATAAAGGCCAGTACTGGAGTGACAGACTCTTCCACAGGTGCTGCAGATAAAATTGGTTGTCAGGGCTGTTTCGCAGTTCGTTCTCCCCTTGCGCTTCTGTCTTTTTTCCTGCCAACTGCTAAGTCTCTTCGACTCGTAAATAGTGAGGAGGAAATCCTTAGATTACAGGACAATATAGATAGGCTGGTAAAATGGGCAGAGCAGTGGCAAATGGAATTTAATCCTGAGAAGTGTGAGGTGATGCATTTTGGGAGGACTAACAAGGCAAGGGAATATACAATGGATGGTAGGACCCTAGAAAGTACAAAGGGTCAGAGGGACCTTGGTATACTTGTCCATAGGTCACTGAAGGCAGCAGCACAGGTAGATAAGGTGGTTGGAAGGCATATGGGATGCTTGCCTTTATTAGCTGAGGCATAGAATATAAGAGCAGGGAGGTTATGATGGAGCTGTATAAAATGCTAGTTAGGCCACAGCTGGAGTACTGTGTATAGTTCTGGGCACCACACAATAGGAGGGATCTAATTGTACTGGAGCAGGTGCAGAGGAGATTCACCAGGATGTTGCCTGGGCTGGAGCATTTCAGCTATGAAGAGAGACTGAAAAGGCTATGGTTGTTTTCCTTAGAGCACAGAAGGTTGAGGGGGGATATGTTTGAGGTATACAAAATTTTGAGGGGCATTGATAGGTTAGATAGGAAGAAACTTTTACCCTTAGCGGAGGGGTCAATAACCAAGGGGCATAGATTTAAGGTAAGGGGCAGGAGGTTTAGAGGGGCTTTGAAGAAAAAAATTTCAGTCAGAGGGTGGTTGGAATCTGGAACACACTGCCTGAAGGGGTGGTAGAGGCAGGAACCATCACAACATTTAAGTATTTAGATGAGCACTTGAAATGCCTTCGCATACAAGGCTACGGGCCAAGTGCTGGAAAGTGGGATTAGAATAGTTAGGTGCTTGATGGCCGCCACAGACATGACGGGCCAAAGGGCCTGTTTCTGTGCTGTATAACTCTATGACTATCACACTCCTGACTTGTGCCTTGTAGATGGTGGACAGACATTGGGGAGAAAGGAGGTGAGTTACTCGCCGCAGAATTCCCAACCTCTGACCTGCTCTTGTCGCCACAGCATTTATGTGGCTGGTCCAGTTCAGTTTCTGGTCAATGGTGATGCCCAGGATGTTGATAGTGGGGGATTCAGCAATAATAATGCTTTTGAGCATCAAGGGGAGATGGTTAGATTCTCTCATTGTCTGGAACTTGTGTGGCACAGATGTTACTTGCCACTTATCAGCCCAAGCCTGAATGTTATTCAGGTCTTTCTGCATCTGGACACAGGCTGCTTCAGTATCTGAGGAGTCGGGAATGGTGCTGAACATTATGCAAACATCCCCAATTCTGACCGTATGATCGAGGGAAGGTCATGGATGAAGCAGCTGTTGGGCCTCGAACAGTACCCTCAGGAACTCCTGCAGTGATGTCCTGGAGGTGAGATGATTGTCCTCCAACAACCACAACCACCTTCCTTTGTGCTACTTATGACTCCAACCAGCGGAGAGTTTTCCCCCTGGCTCCCATTGACTTTAGTTTTGCTCGGGCTCTTTGTTGGTCAAATGCTGCCTTGATGTCAAGGGCAGTCACTCTCACCTCACCTCTGGTGTTCAGCTCTTGTGTTCATGTTTGGACCAAGGCTGTAATGAGGTCAGGAGCTGAGTGGCCCTGGCAGAACCCAAATTGAGCTTCAGTGAGGCTATTGCTGAGTAAGTGCCCCTTGATAGCACTGTCGACGACCCTTTCCATCACTTTGCTGTTGACTGAGAGTAGACTGGGGCAGTAATTGGCCAGGTTGGATTCGTCATGCTTTGTGTGTACAGGACATACCTGGGCAATTTTCTACATTGCCGGGTAGATGCCAGTGTTGTAGCTGTACTGGAACAGCTTGCTAGGGGTGCAGCTTGTTCTGGAGCACAAATCGTCAGTACTTTTGCTGGAATGGTATCAGGGCCCATAGCCTTTGCAGTATCCAGAACTTTCAGCCATTTCTTGATATCACATGGAGTGAATCAGATTGGCTGACTGGCAACTTAACGGCTTGTTATGTCAATAAATTACTAGATCAGGAGCCTCACCAACTTTCTGTTAATGCCATCAGTCCAAAGTGGTGGTTTGCTGCACTCTTAGGGATTCTCTGACACCATAAGACAGTCGGACACCAGCAATCTGCTCCTTATTACAAGTAAGGAATGAATTTCCAAGTGATGCTTTCAGTTCCGCTGTATAAAGTGGGACAGGCACATTTCTACACAGTGTCCCCCGCATCACCCACACCCCCACTTTCCACTGTTGATGAACAAGGGGATGAAACTATCCTAAATCTCAAATCCAGGGCTCCATGAGTCAAACATCAGAAACAGACAGAACAGCAGCTATCCTGGGATGCATGAAGCTGAAGTTGAATTGGAGCATGGGATAAATCTACCAATACCATTCCTTGCTCCTTTTCCAGTTAATGATAGATACAAGAACAGGAATGGTGATGAGGAGCCAGCATACTCGATGTTAATTCAATTTGAAAGATAAGGAGCCGAGATATTGGCGAATTAGAGATGTTGGCACAAAATTGTTTCTAGCTGCTAAATAAATCCAGACAATAAGCACATTAAATTGTAACTTGCAGCATTATTGCAAAATATGAGAATAATTAGTCAGCATGAGACAGTCAGTATCAGCCGGCAAGCTGCCAGTGATGAGGGGGCAGGCAGCTGGCAGGCGAACTAAGCCCCAGCACTGTTAAATGAGGTGCACGGTGCCTGTGTTTGCAAAATGATGAATCATCCAATCACAACAGCTCCCATTGAGGAAAGGCTAAGAGCAGGAAGCCTTCAGCCACTGAGGTGCTCCAGGTTCTAGGCCCTTGGGGACAGGGAACTGTTGATCGATACCCAATGGCCTATGAGACTGAGAGTCAAATCACTTTTGTTGTAGCTTCCAATTAAAAGTCAACCTTACTTTCCCCGTATCCGCATTTTCATTGGACTTATAGTCTAAATCAAATGCAAACATCCGCACAGAGTCAAATCCTTTTACGATCCACCAAAGAAAGATAAATATAATAAATTTCTTTCTCTACATTTTAACCAAGGTTTTAATGTATTTATACAACTGAATGAACACACCTTACTAATATCACACAGTGCAATTTCCAAAGCTGCCACCAAGGAAATGGCTAGAATTTTACATCCCCACTGAGAGCGGGAAGGTGGTGGGGGGTTGCGGGGCGTAAAATGGAGAGGGAGGCTCGGGGCTCCCGTCCTAACCCACTCCCGCCTCCGCCACCACTTTCTGCTGGGCGGTGACGGTGATAAATGGCCCGCCCACACCAGGCCAAACAAGGCCCTTTAAGTGGCCACTTAACAGCCACTTAAGGGCTTCCGCCCGCTGCCACGGGGATTTTACCTGTGGCAAGCAGGCAGCCCAGGCCCAAGAAAAGCTGCCTGTTAGAAGCAAGCGGTTCTCTGACGTTCTGGGGAGGGAGGCTGTCATGATGAGGCACCCTGTGCCCGACGGACGGCTGCCCCCACCACCCCAAACACGCAACATGCCCCCTGTGCCCCAATCGACCACCCGTGCCTCACTGGGGCCCGACCCCCCGTGAGGCAACAAAAACTTACCTTGGTTCCGGTGCTCCCCGACATCATCTTGTTGAAACAAAAACAAGAAATGCTGGAATCACTCAGCAGGTCTGGCAGCATCTGTGGAAAGAGAAGCAGAGTTAACGTTTCGGGTCAGTGACCCTTCTTCAGAACTGACAAATATTAGAAAAGTCACAGATTATAAACAAGTGAGGTGGGGGTGGGGCAAGAGATAACAAAGGAGAGGGTGCAGATTGGACCGGGCCACATAGCTGACCAAAAGGTCACGGAGAAAAGGCAAACAATATGTTAATGGTGTGTTGAAAGCCAAAGCATTAGTACAGATTAGGTGTGAATACACTGAATTCAACACACCATTAACATATTGTTTGCCTTTTCTCCATGACCTTTTGGTCAGCTATGTGGCCCGGTCCAATCTGCACCTTCTCCTTTGTTATCTCTTGCCCCACCCCCACCTCACTTGTTTATAATCTGTGACTTTTCTAATATTTGTCAGTTCCGAAGAAGGGTCACTGACCCGAAACGTTAACTTTGCTTCTCTTTCCACAGATGCTGCCAGACCTGCTGAGTGATTCCAGCATTTCTTGTTTTTGTTTCAGATTTCCAGCATCCGCAGTATTTTGCTTTTATCATCTTGTTGAAGCTGTGCTGCAGTACCAACAGTGGCCACTGCTCCCGGTGGCGCTGCTGGGACCAAGAGCTGCCAGACTGCTGATTGGCTGGCAGCTCCATTAGGTGGGACTTCCTGCCTCAAGCGGGTGGAAGTCCCGCCTCAGAACGGTTAAAGGCCAGGGAACTGCAAAATGCAGGTCGGATCCCCAGGCCAGGCGAAAGCAGGTTCGCCACCGTCTTTTCAATCAGTGGACGGCTCCCGTCCACCCAGGGAAAAATCCCAGCCAATGATTTTGTTGCAAAGCAGTTAAAAGGGCATCAGAGTTAGTGTTGCCAACCCTTCAGGACTATCCTCATGTCTGCAAGAATTGGAGATTAATCACCAGGACACTGCTGGGAGCAATCCAGGAGAAAAATCATCGCCGCATTCATTTTTTTTCCCCCCACTTTCCTTAAACATTTTCATTTATTGTTTATAAAAATATTTGAGATGGGAGAAAATTTGACTGACAGTCAAGAATCGTCCAATCAGGTAATGAAGAGTCTGTTTGTTTTCCAATTGGTGTGGGAAGACCATGCGCTGTGAGGACGGACATGTTGGGCAACCAATGGTAGGAGAATGGGGGCGAGATGGTTGGAGGCAAGAGGTGAGGTGGTGAAACTGCCAGGATTTTTTCCAAACAGCAGTGGCATCACTAATTTGGTGGGGTGGAGATGATGGTAATTTTCACCACTTTGTTGGTTAAATTAGTTGACCTCCCCTGATCATAACCCCACCTCACCCAGCTGGCTGCTGCAATCTCACTATGAGCACCGAAATAAAAAGAAAAGAAAGGTTTTGTAGTATAATGGTCTAAGAGGGTTAATGTGAGACAGTGTAAGGAACCATTATGATGTAAGAGATCACATGTGAGGGAGACTTGGAGGGAGATGCAGCGTGGCTTCAGAAGAGTCACACAGACTGGTATGAAGCTGTACATAGTTAGATTATAATAAAGAATTAATGTTTAAAGTACACAAGACTCAGTAATCTCTCTAAGTTAGACTAACTAAGTATATTAAAGGTGGCAGCGGCCAAACCAAGCATACAACATGGTGAGCAGCGGTGCGTTGGTGATTTTTACCATACCACACCCCGAAGAATTTGAAGAAATACTTTGAAGAAGGTTGACCTGAAAAAACGCCAAAACCGCAGAACTCGGGTAGAGGCTGTGAAAAAGCTCCAAAGCTGCTCCATGGATGAAGGAGGCATGGAGAGTTGGGGAATCGGCTTGTACAGGCATTCAGGCTGCACCACAGAGGCGGGTAGTCTGTGAAAAAAATACTGGCCCAGCGATCGCAGGCTTCCAGTCGGAGAACCAAGCAATCATCGGGGATCTGGTGAGCAACTCAAAGAGGGTAAAATATTTTGTTCCTAATGGCTTTAGGCAGCAGCACCAGGAAAACCAGAAGTCCTTAGCGAGGGTGGATCCGAGGTCAGCTCGGAGCGAGCGGAAAAAAGTCAAAGAGGCTGCAAATACTCAATACTCTAAGACAAGGGAAAAAAAAAAAAGAGTATAGCAGAAACACTGCAAATATGCATTTAAAGACGGAAATAAATACACAGAGTCCAGACCCTGGCAGGAGTCAGTGCGAGGCTGCAAAGTGCAGGAAAGTTCTGATACTGAAGGTAAAATTTTTTAAAAAATAAACCAAATAGAAAGCCATGGATCTTAAATTCGTAATAGCAGAGAGGTTTGGACACATGAAAGGACCAAATCAAACTCAAAATTGGTCACTCTGGCAAAAAAGATTTTTGAGATACAGAATTGCTTCAAAATTAGACAGCCAGTCTGAAGCTGAGCAAGTGAACTCATTGTTGTATTCCATCAGAGCAATAGCAGATGATGTTATTGCAAAGCAAGGCAAAAATGAGACATCAGAAAAATTTGATGACGTTTTAAAAGCCTTTGTTAGCTATTTCAGCCTAAGGAGCAATAAGATTCTGCAAAGGGCAAGACTTAACAGAAGGGTCCAGAAGCCAGGTGAAACAGTTGTTGCTTTTATTAATGACCTTTGTAGAACTAGCTGAAGGATGTGCATATGGAGACCTAAAAGCAGAATTAATAAGAGACCATATTGTAGTAGGTATTATTGATGAACCTCTACCAGATTTATTGCAGTCTAAGGAAAACCTCACCCGAGACAAAGCAATACAAGCAGAGGTCCGGAAGATGAACAGAGCAATCCTGAGAGGTGAAGAAAGACCTTGGTTCAGGAAACCTCCAACGATCGTGCAGTTCCTTAATCAGAGGGCTGTAAAAGAAGCATCAGAAAAGAAGGTACACTGGGAGGGAGGGAAGTGCAAGACACCATTAAACCCCACCAGCGCTATGGCGTCAAATGACCCACAGGCATGAACAGTGTCCTGCAAACCAAACAGAATGCTTCCATTGTAAGAAAATAGGCCATTTTGGGAAGATGTACCAAAGTAAAATTTCTACTCCCACAGGTTTGAAAGAAAAAGTCTTCAAGCATAGAGTTGTTAATGAAGTTGAACAATCTCCATCAGGAGAGAAAATCAGAAAACTTGCTGGATGAGATCAATGATCCTAATCAGGCATTTTGGTCTGCAGATATATATGTCAATGGACATTTCACCAATTTTAAACCGGACACTGGAACAAGTGTAATGGTTTTATCAGACAATGAACCCTGGTTATCAACACATTACCTACAGCCAACAGAAACTCTGTTTACATGGCACAGGAGGGATTGAACTGAAAGTCAAGGGAAAGCTACAGGCAGCACTCCAGTACAAGGAAAAGCAGGTATAAGAAACACTATGTTCTACGGAATCAGGAATTCTCTTAAGTAGAAGAGCTTGCATTAACTTTCATCTTACAAAGAACCACTGGACAATGTGGATCACTTCTCATACCTTGGGAGCATCCTCTCAGCAAAGGCAGACATCGACGATGAAACTCAGCATCACCTCCAGTGTTCCAGCATAGTCTTTGGTCATCTGAGGAAAAGTGTGTTTGACGACAAAGACATCAAACCTGGCACCAAGCTTATGGTCCATAGGGCCACAGTGTTACCTGCCCTCCTGAAACATGGACACTGTACTGCAGACATCTCAAAGCCCTGGAGATTATCACCAGTGGTGCCTCCGCAAGATCCTGCAAATTCAGTGGCAGGACAGGCGTTCCAATATCAGTGTCTTCTCTCAGGCCAACATCCCCAGTATCGAGACACTGGTCATGGCTAGTCAGTTATGCTGGGCGGGCCACATCGTCCGCATGGCTGACACAAGACTCCCACTCCGAGCTCCGACATGGCAAGAGGCTACCAGGAGGGCAGAGGAAACACTACAAGGAGGTCCTTCAAACCTCCCTGACAAAATGTGACATTGACACTGATTAGTGGGAATCTCTTGCCCGAGACTGCCCAAAATGGAGAAGAAGCACCCATGAAGGTGCCAGCTAGTTCGAACAATGTCGACATTCCCAGGCAGCAACCAAGTACAAACAGCGGAAGGAGTGTTCGGAAATTTGAGCATCCCATTCACTCGCCTCACCAGACACCATTTGCGGCAGAGTGTGCGGATCCAGATTTGGACCATTCAAGTCACCTAAGGACCCACAACCCTGGAGTGGGAGAAAGTGATCCTCATTCCTGAGGGACTGTCTAAGAAGAAAAGTGGGACAAGTTAAGCAACAAGAATCCAGGAGTTATTTCCAAAAAGACCTCCTGAAATTATTTACTGGTCTAGGAAGACTGACAATCGAATACAGTATTACTTCGCAAAAAATGCAAAAGCAGTATGTCTTTTCACACCTCGGAAGACACTATACCCACTAATGAAGCAAGTCAACTTCATAACTCAACTTAATAAGGCTGTGGTAAGAGAAGTTCATCTGATGTCGTCAGTGGAAGAAAGCTTGGCAACGTTATCCAAAAGAGCCATGTTCACAAAGCTTGACACGAATAGTGGCTTCTGGCAAGTCCCATTGGATGAGAAGTCAAGGTTATTGACAACCTTCATTTCGCCGTTCAGAAGATTTTAATTGTTCGGTATAACATCAGCACTGGTAATATTTCAAAGAACTATGTCAAACATTCTACAGGGCCTTAAAGGAGAAATATGCCATATGGATAACACCTTAGCTCATGATGAATCCATTGAAGAACATGACCTGAGGGTTAGAGTGGTTTTGAATCATCTACAAGAGGAAGGCCTAACACTTAACGAGATGTGTGAGTTTTTGAAAACGTCAGTTTGTTTCCTAGGGCACATTAATAGTAGCAATGGCATAATGGCAGACCCACAAAAGATGAGACCCATTAGTCAATTTCCACTTCCTACTTCTGTCCAAGATCTTCAACGATTCCTTGGAATGGTCAATCAGTTGGCAAAATTTTTGCCCAATCTAGCGCAAGTTACTGAGCCTTTGTGACATATATTAAGGAAAGTTCAAGCATGGTGTTTAGATGATCAGGAACAAGCATTTCAAAGCATCAAGGAGATGCTGATTTCGCCAGATACCTTAGCGCACTATAACCCCTCAGTGCCAGCCACAATTGCAGCACGCCTCATCTACAGGGATAGGGGCAGTCCTTTTCCAAGAACAGTCAGATGGATGTCGAAGATAGGTTTATTATGCATCACAAGCATTGTCCGAGTCTGAGACGAGGTACGTTGTCATAAAGAAATATGCTCTTGTAGTCACGTGAGCTTGTGAGAAGTTCAGATTATAGCATCCGCTTAAAGGTTGTCATAGAGACAGACCACAAACACCTCCTTTTCTTACTTGATGAAAAGGAACTCGCTGGGATGTCTGAGAATCCAAAGATTCTAGTTGAGGCTAATGAGGTTCACGTATGAAATGGTAAACATACAGGGCAAGCAACAAACAGCAGATGTATTGTCCAGAGCTACTGTTGACCATCCAACACAACAAGATGTTAACTTTATTAATGAGATTGAGTCACATTCTCAATTCACTGCATCACATTGGCCAGCAAGTTCCAAAAAGCTCCAAGAAATTTATCATGCTGAGATGCAAGATGAAAAATGCATCTGTATCTGCCAATATTACAAGCAAGGTTGGCTGCAGCAGTGTGCCAGTGATAAGAGGATGAAAATCTTCTTTGAACACAGAAGACACTTTACTATTGTGGATGATTTGCTGGAATATGATGAGAGGCTGGTGATTCCGGAGTCACTCCGGGTAGACATCTTGGAGAAAATACACCAGAGTCACATAGGTATAACGAAATGTAGAGCACGGGCTCAGTCGTCCGTCTGGTGGCCAGGAATATCGCGAGATATAGAAGAAATGATTTCTAATTGCCAGGTATGCGCAGTGCACAGACAGGAACAGGGAACCCCTTATCTCAACCCAATTCCCAACCAAACCATGGGAACGTCTGGCAATGAATCTATTCACGTTTAATGGAAAATCCTACCTGATTGTCATCGACTACTTTTCAAGGTGGATTGAGGTCAAATGTTTGTACACAACAACAACTGAAGCAGTCATTCGAGTGTTACAAGAAATCTTTGCAACACATGGTATACCTCACCAAATAGTTTCTGATAATGGACCATAATTTGTAAACAACGACTTTACATATGTTGCAGAAACTGTAGATTCGTCTTACAAGTTCCCCTAGATATCCACAATCTACCAGAGAAGCTGAGAGAGGAGTCAGAATTATCAACACACTGCTCAAGAAAAATGATTTTCAAACAACACTCCTGAACTATAGAATTACTCCATTGCAATGTGGATTAGCACCATCAGAACGGTTGATGGGAAGGAAGCTAAGAATGCAACTTCCTATCCTATCCAAAAAATTACTTCCTGGGCTAGAAGTCCAGCATTATCAGAGCATTCAAAACAGAGAAAAGTCTTACCGAAAGCAACAAGCCTATAAATAGAACAGGAAATACTGCACCAGGAACCCACCTAAGTTGACAGAAGGAGAAAAGGTATGGGTACGAGACAAAGGCAGAGAAGGAGTAATCGTCCAGAAAGATGAGAATCAGAGATCTAACTTATAGTACCTTCTGAAGAATGTAATAAAGAAGAAACAGCAGGAATCTTATTCCTATTCATCAAACACGTCAACAGTCACACATTTGGACAAACCAGATGTTGAACCTGAAATTCAGAAAGCACCGGATACTACAAACCTCAAAGAAGGCCGTCCAAGTCAAGAAATAAGAGTTCAGAGAAAGATGACTGATCTTCCACATCTGACAGCAACATGATCAGGGAGAGATGTGAAACCTCTTGACATATTGAATCTGTGATGTCAGAGACTTGGGGGAGATGTGGTATGTAAAAATTTAAAAAAAAATGTACAAATGTATATATATGGATAAAGACTTGGGGAGAGATGTAGTATAAGGGTCTGAAAGGGTTAATGTGAGACAATGTAAGGACTACCTCCAACCATGATGATGTAAGAGATCACATGTGACAGAGACTTGGAAGGAGATGCAACATGGCTTCAGAGAAGTCTCAGACTGTTGTGAAGCTGTACATAATTAGAATGTAATAAAGAATTAATGTTTCAAATACACAAGACTCAGTATCTCTCGAAGGTAAACTAACTAAATATATTAATGTGGCAGCGGACAAACCAAACATACAACAGGTTTGCATTAAGACAGGGTTTTCACGACCATCAGATGTCTCAAAGCGTTTTACAGCCAATTAAGTCATTGACATCAAGGCAGCATTTGACTGAGTGTGGCATCAAGGTGCCCTAGCAAAACTGAAGTCAATGGGAGTCAGGGGGAGTTGTACCTAGCACAAAGGAAGATGGTTGTGGTTGTTGGAGGTCATCTCAGCTCCAGGACATCATTGCAGGAGTTCCTCAGGGTAGTGTCCTCGGCCCAACCATCTTCAGCTGCTTCATCAATGACCTTCCTTCAATCATAAGGTCAGAAGTGGGGGTGTTAGCTGATGATTGCACAATGTTCAGCACCATTCGTGACTCCTCAGATACTGAAGCAGTCCATGTAGAACTGCAGCAAGACCTGGACAATATCCAGGCTTGGGCTGATAAGTGGCAAGTAACATTTGTGCCACATGAGTGGCAGGCAATGACTATCTCAAACAAGAGAGAATTCAAACATCTCCCTTTAATATTCAATGGCATTACCATTGCTGAATTCCCCACTATCAACATCCTGGGGGTTACCATTGACCAGAAACTGAACTGGACCAGCCAAAAACAAGTCAGAGGCTGGGAATTCTGTGGCAAATAACTCACTTCCTGACTCTCCAAAGCCTGTCCACTTTGGCACAAGGCACAAGTCAGGAGTGTGATGGAATACTCTCCACTTGCCTGGATAGGTGTAGCTCCAACAACACTCAAGAAGCTTGATATCATCCAGGACAAAGTAGCCCTCTTGATTGGCACCCCATCCACAAACATTCGCTCCCTCCACCACCGATGCACAGTGGCAGCAGTGCGTACCATCTACAAGATGCACTGCAGCAACTCACCAAGGATCCTTTGACAGCCCCTTCCAAACCTGCCACCTCTACCATCTAGAAGGACAAAGGCAGCAGATGCATGGGAACACCACCTGCAAGTTCCCCTCCAAGCCACACACAATCCTGACTTGGAACTGTATCACCATAGCTGGGTTAAAATCCTGGAACAGGTTTAACATCGCATCCAAAAGATGGTACTTCTGACAGTGCAGCATTCCTGCAGTACTGCACTGGAGAGCCAGCCTTGATTTTTGCCCTCAAGCCTAGAGTGAGACTTGAACACAGAACCTTGTAACTCAGAGGCAAGAGCACTACCAACTGAACCACAGCTGGATGGTTAATTTGTGCTTCATGCCTTCTTTTATATAGACAAATATATATCTAGGGAATCGAACTCTTCTCAAGCTTGGGTACAACTGACGCCGGGAGCAAATAACATCCACCTGATTGGTTCTGACAGCTCAGGTTTGCCTTCCAACTGACTGAGAGTCACAAGATCAAATGGCAGATGAGAAAAGTTGATTTTCTTGCGGTAAAGCACCATCGCACTGACTCGGGTAGAAGAGCTCGTTGGCACTGACGCTTTTAAAGCCGATACAAAATGGCCTCTGCTGCTCACAGGCCCTTGACGATGTAGTTCTTAAAGCAGCCACTAGGAGGTGCAGGCAGACTGCTCAGGGAATAACTCTTGATATTCCCTTCACAAAACTCACATTTAAACCTCTTTGCCTGTTCTGGGATTCATTTTGATTTCGCTTTGTGTGGTGATTTTTCTTATTACCAAAATAGTTCCAAGAGGCCTGTTACTTTTTGGAAGGCTCACCTCAGGCATTAAACACAGGCTAATTGGTCAGAGGTTATTTAACCCAATAAGTAACTCTAACAGTGAGTTCGCAAGATATCTTTCAAAGTGTCAGCCCCAGCTTTCAGTACACAAAACGCAAGGGAGGGTGATATTTACAATAGGCAGCCTTGAGCTGCTGACAACCTCCGTGCGCCTTCGCTCTAATACCGGAATGCAATTTGACATGCCTTGCTGGAGCACTCAAGGACTGTGTCATTTGTACTTATTACTTTATTTCAGAGGCACTAGCTTGAAACAAAACTGGTGACAGTGCTCCCAGACGTGTTTACATTTACCATTAGCTGGTGAGCGAGGTGAAGAGACAAGAGAGCAGAAGCAATATTCTCAGCCATGTCAAAAAAATCTTTCATATTATTGCTTGAGTGATTAACAGTATCACACTAATGCAAAAGGCCAGACATGAGTGTAGTACAGGGCAGTATATTGGACATTGGGTTGTTACTGGGTTAAATATGCTAATCATACTGTATACCTCATCACAGAAAGTGATGTAACACCACATGTGTGGAACCCTCATGCACAGGCTTGGAAAATGTAAAGTTTGTAAACCATTGAAGTAAGGCATGTTTAATAAAGCTGTTGCTTCTTTTAACCCATCTGACTTTTCAGACATTCCGTACTAGTTAACAGTAAGCAGAATATTATAGTGAGGATGTTGGGGGAGATCTAAAAGAATCCCTTCTATAAATCCAATGGATAATGTGAAATATGGACATGGTTTCAAATAATTTGTCTGCCCAGGGAGATCCCAAAAAATGTGAATGAGAGATGTGTTTCAGTTCAAATACAGCTGTAGTGGAGGCAGGGGTCAGGATATGAGGAGAGTTAGTGACAAAGAACCCAGGGTTCGATACACCTCCCCCATGGAACACTGTGGAGAGAGAGGAGAAGAATGGGAAACCGTGACCGCTGGTTGAATTTATTCCGTCTATGTCTGTTTCTAATTTTTGCTTTGTGTTTTCCTTTCTTGCCGCTTCAGCAGGTCACGGCAGCTGTGTGAAAATCTACTGAAGATTCAGTCACCTGACCCATTGCAAGCCATTACAGGATCACAATTAGGGCACTCAAACCACATCCATGGAAAAGAGGAGACCGAGACATCACTGCCAATATGCAGCCCAACTGTGTAAAAGTTGATCTAATGAGCCTAAGGACACGACCAAATTGAATAACACTCAGACTGAGACGTGGCACATGGGAGTAACACATTGAACTGGGTTCAAAGAATTCAAGAATGAAGCTTTTCAATTTCGGATTTCTATCAAACCCTTCTCTGAAGGCATTTGCATCCCTCCAGTTTCTCATCCAAATGGTTGTGCTTCAGATTTGAGCCTGGACAGTAAGAGTTGGCAGGATCTCTCATTAAGAGAGGGGGGAGCATCAGAGTTGGCCCTGATGCCCCCACCCAACCTTTACAAACATGAGCATAAACACACGAACACGCACACACGCACAGACTGACAAAGGAACACATGAACAGACAAACAATTACAGACAGGTAAAAACTCTCTGGTCCATCCCGCCTGTCCCACACAATTGCTATACCTTGTGTATCACAATATATACACTCCCCACCCCAACTGAAACTGTATAATCCCTGCGAGAGGCAGAGAAATAGATTAAAAAACCAGGACAATTTGGAGGAAAATTATTTTTTTGAAAATTCCTCTCTGACCCACCTAGGTGATCAAAACGAATCCAGGTGACCACTCTGGCCTTGATTTTTCCATGCAGTTCATAGCTTTTGTACGAGGATATCTCCATCCCAGTCCACTCCTCGTTTGAAGGAATTCAGTGACTCAGCATCCATTGCACAAGGAGGCAGCCTGTTCCAGAGATCCACTATTCTCTGGGGAAGGTACCACCTGCTGATATCTAACCTAGATCTGGCCTTGTACAACTAAACATTGTGACCCCTGGTTCTCCCTAATTTATTTAATTGGGACATACTGTCAACTGGAACACAACCTATTCCCTTCATCATCTTATCACCTTAGCAGTGATCTGATAGAGTCCATGCTTTTCTAGTGTTGAGTGCCAACTCATTTTGTCTATCTTGATAACTAAGATGCTTTACACTGGGAATTAGTCTAGTGGCCCTCCTTTGCACCCTTTTCCAAAACCTCATTATCACCCACCATATATGAGGAGACAAAATTTATGCAATATTCCAACTGAGGCCTGACCAAAGTCTTATACTAAGACAAAATAGCATACCTCATCTTAATGAATGCAACCTAACAACCTATTGGCTCTAGCTTTCAACTCATGGCCTGCTCAAGTACCTTTACAGATCTATGCACTAGAATGCCCAGGTCTCTTTTCCCTGAAGGGTGTATATATGTTGACCAGTCACCCACATGCATGACTCTGCACTTATCCAAATTAAACATCATTTGTCAGTCATGAGCCCAATCTCCCAATACATTAAAATTTACCTGAATATGTTGAGCATCCACAAGTCGTAACACTCCTAGTATCACCTACAAATTTGAAGATCATGCCCTCAACACCGACATCCCAAATCATTAATAAAAATAGTAAAGGTCCCAACACCGATCACTGGTAAATGGTCTCCAAATCCATTTATAATTAGATTGTGTCTAATGGGCCCCCAGCCAGTTCCCAATGCAGCTCAATATATTACCACTAATACCAGAAACTTTTACCTTGTAGCGAAGCCTCTTGAGCAGCATCATATCATAAGAATTTTGGAGGTTTAGATAGACAATGTCTACTCGGCTTCCCTCATCCACCATCTTAGTGACTTCTTCAAAAAGCATAATTAGCTTTATAAGACATGACCTTTTTATGAAGCCATGTTGGGTGCCTATATACACACACACACACATGCATATATGCACACACAAGCACAAATGTAACAGGAGAGATGATCAGCGTGCAAATCTTGACATTTCTTCTCCTCAGTCTGAGAACATTGAACCACCTGTAGTGTCCCTATACCAAACACAGTAATTTAGCAGGGACCAAAGGTCCACTCCAGTACATTACTAGATCATTTAGTTTAGCATTCCACCAGCTTTATCATCAAGATTTCATACATGAAGCTTGACCACTTTATCGATATCACCTGAAGCTGGGCTATGTTACACCATTATAATACTGATCTGGACTACATTTGTAAATTATTTAAATCAGGATAATTGATTTGCTGGAGGAATGGGTGTGTCCTATTTATTATAATTTGACAATTAGAACATGAGCTTGTCATAATCACATCAATGTGTCTGGAAAGCCATCATCATCACCATCCTCATCTTCATGTTGCCACCAGGTTCATTTAACACATGGATGTTAATACACTGCAATAAAGCCACACTGAAACCACTATGGCTCAATATTGCATGATAGTTACAATTCATTACCTGAAACTGGTCCCACAAAATCCACCCCAGCAATAGACCTCTAGCCAACTAACCTTCCACCCAAATGTTACAGTTTAAAATGCTCACTCACACACAGCCCACTTGGAAGGGGCAATTCTATTACTATGTTCTCGGGTGTTTTAACAGTTCAAGTTTAATATAGTATGAAAATCACAATGACAACATTATGAACATGAGCACAGCAGGCCCAATTTTGTCAGTGATTTCCTGGTTGATATGATGCAAGGTTGCTTCCCCTCCCACCCTTGTTTTCACTTGGGGATCCTGAAAATGGAGAAGTCAACAAATCAATTCTTACCCTTTTTAAAAAAAAAAAATCACTGAATCTGTTTAGTAGCATTTACTCATCACAGTACTTAGGCTGTGACAAGCCTAATCCTTAATAAAGAGGCAGATAGCCTTGGAACTTAATAGGTAGTGATCTTAGTGTTTAAGGATCGCAGCATTTCTTGCACGTGCTGCTAGTTCTCTACTCACTTGTACAAGGCATCTTGGGTGAGTCAAAATCTGCTCTGTAATATCCATTACGACAGGAGCACACGCTGGACGCCTCATTTAAGGACCTGCTGTTGGCAGGGCAAGGGGTGCACAGTTCACTGCCCTGGTTTGCCTTAAAGGTTCCGGAATGACAAGCTGGAAAAAAAAAAGAGAGGAGGTCACTTAACTTGGTCAGTCCTGAAAATAAGCAGACATTTTCTGACTGCTAATTGAGCCACATAGTCAGATTGTACTATTACAACTCAGATAGCCAGGTGGTGAAAGATAGAACTGGAGTCTGGTCTTTATACACTTGCAAACCTTTATTTACAGAGACACACACTACATTTCGTGCACCTCCAATCCAACCACCACATTTTCAGCCTGTTCCTAAATGTAAGAGCACAGGTGTGTCCCCAGATGATGCCCACCACCTGAATACAATTAAACACTCAATTAATATACAATTACCTGATTCCCTTCTCTTTCTTTAAATAAAAATAAAAAATAAACTTTATATGGTCAATCAAAATGTTAAAAAAATTAAAGGTTTCCATACTTTGTACAAAGCATTCCATTGTGAGACATTCCTCCTCCAGGACCCCTACCAATTTATTCGTACTTGCACTTCTTTTTTATAAACAATTAGACAGCTGATGGCTTTTAATTTAATTTTAGAGATTTCCTTTCTCTCCACCATTTGTTTCAAGCCGGCAAGGTCAATCTTTTCTCACTCACACTTATTGTAGAGTGTGTATTATCCCATAATGAATGATTATCTACACAACATTCAATGGGTATCCTACCTTCATATGGCCATTGTACAGGATGTCACTTGAAAACTTTTGACAAATAGAATCCCATATCCACTGTGTCCACAAGAGTCAGTATTTCAGCAGCCAAAGTACTTGTAACAACCTTTTTTTATTTTCTTAGCATCTCAAGCTAAAGAGACAAATTTCCCATTCTCACTCATAAGAAAAATTATGAAACCAGTTGCACTAGAATACCCAACAGGAAGATTAGTAATGTGAAGCATCGCTAAAAAAAAGACAAGTTTCATGTTCTTTGGATCACCTAAGGATGGGACTTAAGTACACAATTTTCCAGATTTAATTTTCTTAATGTTTTATTTGCCCTTAAACATTCTCTACTTTAGGGTGTTTCATTGTAGTACTTAACTGCAACACATCAAAACTAGTATCTGGTCCAGTCTGAGTGCCCAACCAGTTCAAATGATCAATCAAGTTTTGCAATTGCTCTGTCTCTTTTTTCGAAATAAGATTACCCTTCTGTAATAACTTAATATGATTAACTGGGATGGGAGTAACATTCTCTAAATAGGATTGTTGATTTAAAATTATACCAGAAATACTCTGCTTAATATCTAAATCAATATATTTAAAAGCCCCACAAGCCTGACTCTAAATTTTAAACTCTAATCTGATTAATAACACATTTCCCAAATTCGACAGTACCACCCTGTAAGAAATCTTCAACATGCATCATGAAGTGCCTGAAAGTTTTCATTTATGATAACAATAAAGCATTGTGGGATCTGCTTTTAATTGGACACAACATATTTTCAGCAAAACACTCATGAAAATTACTGTACCCTGAAGGCATCATTCAGGCCATTGTTGCATTTGTCTGGTTTCCACAGTTTTCCTTCTGCATTTGTTGCCTCTTTGGGCAATTTCAGAAATACTTCTCTCTGAAAAGTATCAGCCTGTAGAAATGTAGCTTTTGTGTCAATTGACCTACAATTCCATGAATATGTGGCCAAAAGAGCTAAAAAGGTTTTCAAGATTAATTTTCCTGCTGTGGGAGAGTCCACTCTAACATCAGTATCACCCAGTCACTCTTCAAAAGCCCTAGCAACTAATCTTGCTTTTTACTCCCATCTGCAAGGACATTTTAGTACAAACCGACCTTTTGGCCTCTACTTCTACTTTAATAGTCTGTTGGGACATCTACTGTGAGATCTCCTCCCAGCACTATCAGAGGGTCTTTCTCTGGCACGTGATCATTTCATGATCAAGAGTCACTTCTGAACCCACTATCAAAACTTGCACTGTGTTTTCTTACTTTTCACTATTTCACCCCATTCTGTCAGTCCATGGACCTTGCTGTTTGGCCATCATCCTGAACATTCAACCAATATTAAAACTTACCAGGCAGCAGACATCTGATCCAACAGGGTCTCCTTCTCCAAGAATCAAACATCAGTTAGAACCAGTTGCCTGTCCATATGAGACACCTTAGCACAATCCAGTAACTTAAAGATTCGTTCCGATCCAGGGATCCCCAAATTGAACTTTGTCAACTTTTTATACAATCTGTTCAAGTCCATGATATACTCCTCCATGGAATGTTCATCTCTTCTCTGAAATCTATCAAATTCTGACCATGCCTCATAGGCATTTAACAGATCATATTTCTTGTAGATATCATCCAAGAACTCTAATAGAAGATCCAAACCTTCATCACTGTCCAACTGATGGGCATTCATCTCACAAAATACTCTACTCCTGATTTTACTTCCTGTAGAAAGTGACAATGCCAAGGCCCTTCCTTATTTTCTCATTGGTAGAGAAGTAACTCATTTCCACATATTAATCTCATTCTTCCACTGGTAATATGGTTCACACTCCGAAATACAGAGGTAATCATACTTTCACAATTTAAACTTGCTTTTTGCCATTTTCTACAACGGCTATTTGGATTTTAGTTTTATATCTGAAAAGAAATTGTAGTTTCCAACCTTCATCTTTAGGCAACCATTATCTGCTACCATGTTACAGCTCAGATAGCTAGGTGGTGAAGAATAAAGCAGGAACCAATCTTCATACACTTGCAAGCTTTTATTTACAGAGACACACATTACCTATCGTGCACCTCCAATCCAACAACCAAAGTTTCAACCTGTTCCTTTTTGCATGAACACAGGTGAATCCCTAGTTAATGCCCACCACCTGAATACAATTAAACACCCAATTAATATACATTTAACCATGACTCCTCAGGATGAACAAAGGATGCATAAACTCATCAATTGACATCTGACCACAAGTTAGCAAACTCACTAATGCTGCAGCAGGAAACCATGCTAAAAATATGAAGACTTGAAAAGTTTCAATGTTCTTCTTTAACTTAGAAGTCATAGAATTATTACAGCACAAAAGGCTGCCATGAGGCCCATCAAGTCCATGCCGGTTTCTTTCGGGCAATCCTGTCAGTCCCATTCTCCTGCTCTATCCCTGTGGCGCTGCAAGTTTATTTCCCTCAAGTGCCCATCCAATTTACTTTGGAAATCATTTATTGTCTCAGCTTCCACCACCCTCATAGCCAGTGAGTCCCAGGTCATTACTATTTTCTGTGTAAAAAAATCTTCCTCACATCCCCCTGCATCTCTAGCCCAAAACCTTACATCTGTGTCGCCTGGTCCTTGGACCATCAGCTAATGGGAACAGCTTTTCTTTGTCTACATTATCTAAACCTGTCATGATCTTGTACACCTCAATCAAATGTCCTCTTAATCTTCTTTGCTTCATGGAGAACAACCCCAGCTTCTCCAACCTAACCTTGTAGCTGAAATCCCTCATCCCTGGAACCATTCTGGTAAATCTTCTCTGCACCCTCTCAAGGACCCTCACATCCTTCCTAAAGTGTACTGACCAGAACTGGATGCAATACTCTATCTCTTTTTTACATTATAATATCTGTTTTTCATCTCTCTAACTGGACTTCAACTGAAATTCCAGGTACAGGGAGCAGCAATGATTAACAGAAACCCAAAAGAATGCAGATTCTATCTCCCCGTCAATGTGGGAATGCATTGTTCTGCATCTCATTCCCTTCTTCAGCCTTCCTCTCCTGATCAGTGGAATAGGAATGTGTAACAGGACCCAGTGGGGCTGATTGTCCTCCTATACCTCACCCAAAGTGAACATTTGATCTTCATGAGCTTAGGCAGTGGATTTTCAACCATTAGCCCTATGGGACATCATAGTTGAACCTAGTTTATTCCATAAACAAATGCAAAGATGTACATCAGTGACAGGAGGAGTCTGCCTGATTTTTCTCCCCCCTGCCCTCAAAAGTATCCGGGAAACTAACGATAACATGACCACCTCATTGCCACCAACACCAACTGATATCAGCAAACACAGCATATACCACGGGCTCTCCTGATCCCTGTGGTTCAGTTACATGTCAGGTCTTTCAGAAAAGATGTGAAACCAAGGCTCCAGGTGCCCTCTCAGGTGGATGTAATAGATCTCATGGCGACAAGTAACCAAAATAGGTGGTGCTTTATCTTAAGGATACAATTCTGAAGGACACACACACAAGACAGTTAGGATATACACACACCCCTTGGATTTGTACATCAAGCTGGTCCTGTAGGAGGAAATGAAGGATAGAAATCCCATGTGGTGAGGTTCATTCACACACATTCGTGCACTCATACTGTATTCACGTATGGTATTTGTATGTGTCCAAACATCATATACAGGATTTTTGTTTATTCTTTCATGGGATGTGGGTGTCACTGGCCAGGCCAGTATTTATTGCCCATCCCAAATTGCCCTTGAGAAGGTGGTGGTGAGCTGCCGATTTGAACCGCTGCAGTCCATGTAAGTTGGTTAAAGCCACAGTGCTGTTAGGAAGGGAGTTCCAGGATTTTGACCCAGCGACAGTGAAGGAACGGTGATATAGTTCAAAGTCAGGATGGTGTGTGACTTGAAGGAAAACTTGCAGGTGGTGGCATTCCCATGTATTTGCTGCCCTTATCCTTCTAGTTGGTACAGGTCGCAGGTTTGGAAGGTGCTGTCTAAGGAGCCTTGGTGCGTTGCTGCAGTGTATCTTGTAGATGGTACACACTGCTGCCACTGTGCCTTGGTGGTGGAGGGAGTGAATGTTTGTGGCTGGGGTCCCAATCAAGCGGGCTGCTTTGTCCTGGATGGTGTCGAGCTTCTTGAGTGCTGTTGGAGCTCCACCCATCCAGGCAAGTGGGGAGTATTCCATCACACTCCTGACTTGGGCCTTGTAGATGGTGGACAGGCTTTGGAGAGACGGGTGATGAGTTACTCACCTCAGGATTCCTAGCCTCTGACCTGCTCTTGTAGCCACGGTATTTATATGGCTACTTCAGTTCAGTTTCTGGCCAATGGTAGCCCCTAGGATGTTGATAGTGGGGGATTCAGCAATGGTAATGCCATTGAATGTCAAAGGGAGATGGTTAGATTCTCTCTTGTTGGAGATGGTCATTGCCTGGTACTTGTGTGGCACGAATATTACTTGCCACTTATCAGCCCAAGATTGTCCAGGTCTTGCTTCATTTCTACACGGACTGCTTCAGTATCTGAGGAGTCACGAATGGTGCTGAAGATTGTGCAATCATCAGCGAAAATCCCCACTTCTGACCTCATGATTGAAGGAAGGTCATTGATGAAGCAGCTGAAGATGGTTGGGCCAAGGACACTACCCTGAGGAACTCCTGCAGTGATGTCCTGGAGCTCAGATGATTGACCTACAACAACCACAACCATCTTCCTTTGTGCTAGGTATGACTCCAACCAGTGGAGAGTTTTCCCCCTGATTCCCATTGACTTCAGTTTTGTTAAGGATCCTTGATGCCATACTTGGTCAAATGCTGCCTTGATGTCAAGGGCAGTCACTCTCATCTCACCTCCTGAATTCAGCTCTTTTGTCCATGTTTGAACCAAGGTTGTAATGAGGTCAGGAGCTGAGTGGCCCTGGCGGAACCCAAACTGAGCATCACTGAGCAGGTTATTGTTAAGCAAGTGCTGCTTGATGGCACTGTTGATGACACCTTCCATCACTTTACTGATGATTGAGAGTAGGCTGATGGGGCGGTAGTTGGCCGGGTTGTACTTGTCCTCTTTTTGTGTACAGGTCATTCCTGTGCAATTTTCCACCTTGCCAGATAGATGCCACTGTTGTAGCTGTACTGGAACAGCTTGGCTAGGGGTGTGGCAAGTTCTGGAGCACAGGTCTTCAGTACTATTGCCGGAATGTTGTCAGAACCCATAGCCTTTGTAATATCCAGTGCCTTCAGTCATTTCTTGATATCACGCAGAGTGAATTGAATTGGCTGAAGTCTGGCATCTGTGATGCTGGGGACTTCAGGAGGAGGCCGAGATGGATCATCAACTCAGCATTTCTGGCTGAAGATTGTTGCAAATGCTTCAGCCTTATCTTTCACACTGATGTGCTGGGCTCCCCCATCATTGAGGATGGGGATATTTGTGGAGTCACCTCCTCCAGTTCGTTGTTTAATTATCCACCACCATACACGGCTGGATGTGGCAAAGCTTAGATCTGATCCTTTGGTGATGGGATTGCTGAACTCTGTCTATCACATGCTGCTTACGTAATTTGGCAGGCAAGTAGTCCTGTGTTGTATGGAATGTAATACAAGTGTATTAAATGTTTAGATGTGAATTTCAATGATCACAATATCTACCCTTAAAGGTCATAAGAGTGATGTGTCCGGTGTACCTGCTAATGGTTCCTATTCTCACCACAGCACTGCAAGTCACTGTGCCAACACAGTTCATCAGTGAACAGTCTGGGCTCAGATCTCAAACAGGCCAGTTTGCATTGAATCAGGTAGACAGTCCAAACTGCAGTCACTCCTTAGTCATTTTTCATTTATACCATCAACGTAATAGATTTAAGTTGAAGTTTGAATTAATAAACAGCGGTTTCTCACACTGTCTTGCTATAAATATGTCAGATCTGTCAGCTCCTGTTGCGGCCCTGTGTTAAAGTACTAATAAAAAAACTCTTCAGAATGCTTATCATTTGTATCTCACATTCTGCTGAGTTTCTCGAATATCTGTGCAGGATTTCTCCACACAAAAACTACTTGCTCCTCTGGCCTTCTAACTGATAGGAAGGAAATGGTGACTGCTGGAATTAAACAGCAGGTCCATCAGGACCTGAAAGGACAAGGTGGGCTAATGCAGCAGCCGCCAGCCTTCATCCACTGTGATGTGTCCATAAACACTGAAGAAAGTTCCTGCCACTTGCTGGGCAGCAATATTTCATCTGAGATCATTTATCCATCATTTAACTCTGTCAGGTCTTCACCCCATTCGATTGCAAGCAGATGGCAAAAGTGGTCAACCACTATGAAAGGCACCATCACGTATGGCGGCTGCAGAATGTGGGAGCTCGTGGACCTGTGTGATCCAAGGCAAACACATCTGTTGTAAATTTTTGTCTCTGGAAGAATTTCGGCTTGGTGTCATTGAGCTGGAGGCCGAGTTACAGACACTGCGACACATCAGGGAGGGGGTGAGTTACCTGGACACTTTGTTCCAGGAGACGGTCACACCCCTTAGAATAGGGTCGTCTGATTTGGTCCAAGGTCGGGACAGGAGGGTGTGACTGCGAGTGAGGCAGGTATGGGGATCCAGAACGTAGAAGTGGAGGAGCCTCAGTCCTTGCAATTGTCCAACAGGTTCGAAGTTCTTGCAGTTTGTACGGATGAAAGCGAAGGCTGTAATGTGGATGAGGAAACAAAGCATGGCACTGTGGTACAGGGAGCCATTCAAGCAGGGTGAGTTAATAGGAATATAGTGGTAGTCAGAGATACTATAGTCAGGGGGATAGACATGGCTCTCTGCAGCCAAGAGCGAGCGTCCAGAAGACTGTGTTGCCTGCCCGGGGCCAGGGTTCAGGACATCTGCTTAGGCCTGGACAGGAACTTGCAGTGGGAGGGGGAGGATCCAGTTGTACTGGTCCACATGGGTACCAACAACATAGATAGGACTAGGGAAGAGGTTCTGCATGGGGAGTATGAGCAGCTAGGGGCTAAATTTAAAAACAGAACCTCAAAGGTAATAATTTCTGGATTATTACCTGAACCACGAGCAAATTGCAGCAGAGTAAATAAGATTAGAGAGTTAAATGGGTGGCTGAAGGATTGATGTGAGAGAAAAGGGTTTCGATTCATGGGGCACTGGCACCAGTACAGGGAAAAGTGAGATCTGTATCATTGGCACGGTCTTCACCTGAACCATGCTGGGATCAGAGTTCTGGCAAGTCGTATAACTAGGGCGGTAGATAGGATTTTAAACTAAATAGTGGGGGCAAGGGATCAAGTCAGGGAAGATGTGATAAAGAGAGAAGACAAGGCAAGAGAGCAAGGTAGCAATAAGGCAATTGATAATCTGAGTGTGGCAGGAAGGGACAGAGCATACAATAAGTGTTCCAGCAGATAAGACTAGAGGTTGCGAAAATAATAAAAAGACAGAATCAAAGGCACTCTATTTGAATGCACACAGAATTAGCAATAAGGTAGATGAATTGACAGCATAAGTGGAAGTAAGTAGGTATGATCTACTTGCTGTTGGGGAGACGTGGCTGCAGGGTGACCAAGGCTGGGAACTGAATGTCCAAGGGTATTCAACATTTAGGAAGGATAGGAAAAAAGGAAAAGGAAGTGGAGTCATGCTATTAATAAAGGATGAGATCAGTCTATTAGTGAGAGTGGATCTTAGATATCTTAGATTGAAAGATCAAGATGCAGAATTAGTTTGGATGGACCTAAGAAACAGCAAGGGGTAGCAAACATTGGTTGGAATTGTTTAGAGTAGTGGTAATGTACAGCACAGTATAAATCAGGAAATTAGAGGTGCATGTAACAAGGGTAATACAGTAATCATGGGAAACTTCAATCTACATGCAGACTGGGTAAACCTAATTGGTACTAATGCTGTGGAGGACGAATTCATGGAATGTATACAAAATGATTTTTAGAATAGTATGTTGAGGAACCAACTGGAGAACAGGCTATTTCAGATCCAATATTGTACAATGAGAAAGGGCTAGTTAACAGTTTTGTTGCAAAGGAACCTTAGGAAAGAGTAACCATAATATGAAGAATTTTATTTTAAGTTTGAAAGTGATGTAGTTCAATCCTAAACTAGGGTCTTAAATCCAAATAAAGGAAACAACAAAGGTACGAGGTGCAAATTGGCTTTGGTAGAGTGGGAAATTATATTAAAAGGTATGACAGTAGATAGGCAATAGCTAGCACTTAAGGAATTAATGCATGGTTTAAAAAAATTACATTCCTTTGAAGCACAAAAACCCAGCAGGAAAGGTGATCCAACTTGACTAACAAGAGAAGTAAAAGATTGTATTCGATCAAAGCTTGCCAAAAAAAGTAGTAAGTTTGAGGACTGGGGGCATTTTAGAATTCAGCAAAGAAGGACCAAGAAACTGATAAAGAAAGAGAAAATAGAATATGAAAGTAAAGTAGCGAGCAACATAAAAATACACTGTAAAAGCTTCTATAGATATGCAAAAAGGTAAAGATTAGCACAGACAAATGTGAGGCAGAGACAAGAGGATTTAGAATGGAGAATAAGTAAATGGCAGAGAAACTAAACAAGTACTTTGTGTCTGGCTTCACAGTGGAAGATACAAAAAAACCTCCCAGGAATAGTAAAGAACCAAGGAACTAGTAAGAATGAGGAACAGAAGGAAATTAGTATTAGTAAAAAAGTAGCATTGGAGAAATTACGGGGACTGAAAGTTGATAAATCCCACTCAGAGGTTGGTGAATCTGTGGAATTCTCGACACCAGAGGGCTGTGGAGGATCAGTCATTGAGTATATTCAAGACAGAGATCAATAGATTTCAAGGTATTAAAGATATCAAGGGATATGGGGATAGAGCAGGAAAATGGCACTGAGGTGGAAGATCAGCCATAATCTAGTTGAATGGCAGAGCAGGTGCGAGGGGCCGAATGGCCTACACCTGCTCCTATTTCCTATGTTCCTATCCCATCTGTGGTAAGTGATGTCATGATGATGATGAGAGGTTTTCTTATTCATCCTCCTTGGGTGCTTTTAATTGAAGTTGAGTTCTACATTTTTCAGCTATCACCCAGAGGTTCAGGTGCCCTCTGGCACCTCAGCCAAGTGAATGTTTCTCATGAGTCTGCCATAGTAGGTTAGGAGACTACGATCATCTGTCCTCACATCATCACCAATCAGAGGTCCAACCAGCAGGGAGCCACTGCACAGTGACCATAAGGCAGGAGGTCTGGTTGATTTTGCACCTTCCTATCTGGGGGTGCTGAAACCAACTGTAGAGCCCATCTGATTCTCCACCTAACTCAGCTCGGATCCAGACATGGAACCTACTGGACGCTATGCTGCCTTGCCAGCTGAAATCACAAAGCCACCCAGCACACAACCAGTACCAACCCACAAGGCCCTGTGGCTCTTCTGTGATACACAGCCTGAGCAGGTTTCTGCATCATCATCCCTCACCAGCCAGACTCTTCAACCTCTTGAGTCTTATATTTCACGGGAATAAAGTCATGGCTTTGTTGAAAGTTACAATCCCAATATCTAGTTTATTATGACCCTGCCCTCCTGGTGGAAACTGGGTGAGCGAGTGGTTAGAATTGTCTGGGTGACTTACACCATCTAGATTGCGCCATTTTCCATTTCCACCAGCTCTCTGAGCAGGCAGAAAGGACACCAGGCCCAAAACCAGAGGGGACCTTCATTTAAAATGATGTCATCATGCTCCAACCACGATATTATCTGTGACCTGATGCTGTGAAAACTCACTGGCAGTTACAATCCCCACCCCCCCCAAATATTTGGCCCTGGCAACTTACTGGGATTGGTTGGTTGTGGATGATGTGCCAGAGATACAAAAGGCAGAACAAGGGCTATGTGTCAGCATCCAGAGAGCAGTAGGCCAACTACCCCAGACCACCATGGCATGGCAACCCACTCAACTAAAGCAAGTTTCTAACCTCTCTAGTTTCTACTCCAGCACCGTAATCACTACGCATTTACCAGAGTGGTTCCGACACTGGATTCGTAACTCAGAGATTGTGGCATATGAAGTGCATTAGAGGCAGTTCAGAGAAGGTTCACTAGTTTGATTCCTGGGATGAAGGGGTTGTCTTCTGAGGAAATGTTGAGCAGGTTGGGCCTATACTCACTGGAGATTAGAAGAATGAGAGGTGAACTTACTAAACATATAAGATTCTGAGGGGGCTTGACAGGGTAGATTCTGAGAGGACGTTTCCCCTCATGGGAGAATTTAGAACTAGGCGGCACATTTTCAGAATAAGGGGTTATCCATTTATGATGGAGATGAGGAGGAATTTCTACTCTCAGAGTCGTGAATCTTTGTCATTCTTTTCCCCAGCGAGCAGTGGAGGCTGGGTCATTGAATATATTCAAGGCTGAGTTGGACAGATTTTTGAACTATAGGGGAGTCAAGGATTATGGGGGGTAGGCAGAAAAGTGGAGGTGAAACCACAATCAGATCAGCTATGATCTTATTGAATAGCAGAGCAGACCCGAGGGGCCGAATGGCCTGCTCCTGCTCCTATTTCTTATGAATTTAATAAAACTGATGATTTCTAAGGCTGGCACCGAAAAAATTACCATGAAACCGAGTAGAATGATGGTGAAAAACCCAACTGGTTCATTAGTGTCCTTCGGCGAAGGAAAGCTGTCACCCCCATCTGGCTTGGGCCTGCATGTGATTCCAGACCCATGCCTCGTGATGGATTCTCACTGACCGCAGGGGAAGTAGGGATGGGCAATAAATACTGCCTTGCCAATGTCACACACACAAACAAATAAAAAAAAACAAAGTAAGTCATTACTGTGAATGATTTCTAACAATCTTTTTCAGCAAATGTGCTTTGTGTCTGATCCCAACAATCTTGTGGTATAGAGACACCCACCCAAGCTTTCACGCTAACCAATGTGGTTTATTATACATGACCTAAATTCATGTGGGATGAGAGATGGTGGGCTGTGTGTGGAAAGATAGTAATGAAATCAAGAGGTTCTGACAGTGCCTGAACCACAGAGTGATTATCTAAGGATTTAGAAAAGGCAGGAGAAAGCCACGTCTGAATTACTGCAGTAAACAAAGAGATAAAGATTTCCTAATTATTTACTTTCCTTTCTAAAAACAATACTTTTTTTCTTGGCAAGTGTGCACGGGTGGACATAAGGAGATTTACAGGAGCAAGTTCAAGCAGTGATGCCTCCCACAGTCAAATAGCCTGACAACACCCCTCACTCAACGAACAGCAGCCACCTGGGCCAAGATACTGAGAGACTGCCACACACCTCAGGACAAGCACGAGACAGAACCTTTAGCGAAGGAGGGTGGAATGAGGGCAAACCCACTCCATTCTCCAAGAAACCTGAGAAAGACCACTGTTGAAGCACTTTGTACAGTTTTGGTCTCCACACTATCGGAAGGATGTTCAGGCAATAGAGAGGCTACGGCACAGGATACTGCCTAGTGTGAGCAATTATAAATACAAAGAAAGAATTCAAATTTGGGCCTGTTTTTCTTAAAGTAGAGAAGATTCAGGGATGATTTGATAGACGCGTTTAAAATTATGAAGAGAAGGGAGAGACTAAATAGGAGGAGACTGGGCCCTGTGACTGAGGGGTCTCGAACAAGGGGACATAGATCTAAGATTAAATAAAGGACAAAGGGCAGAAGAAGTGTCTTTACATAGGGGGTTGTAGGGCTGTAGAATACACTGTTCGTGTTAGTGATTGAAACAGAGACGTCATCAACATTGAAGAATGGGTTAGACAGGTGAAGAAAGGGGAATAAAGAGGTATGGACACAGGTCAAGACATAGGGTTCGGATACTGTTTGTGTGGAGTCCACCAACATGGACAGTTGGACCAAATGTCCTGTTCTGTGTTGTAATTTCTGTGTAATAGTTTGTGACAGGCTGCTTTGAGCTAGGGATGCACACAATAGTTAAAAGGATAACAGAGAGCAGAGTAGCAGAGAATTTGAGGGGTCATGGCAAGGTATGCCCCTGCCAGAGTTAGCACCCTCATGATTACGCTGTATTTCAATTTCAGTTGGATCACGGAAAGGTCAGTCTGGATTCTGAGAAGGTTTAAAGTGCAACACAGTATTTGGTGTTTGTCACCCCATGATCAATCGAAATGCATCACTTGATGTACAACTCCAAAATACTGCTTCACATCAACAGTCAGTCCCTTCTCAAGCTGATTCTTTGTCCACAGCTGATCAGACACCCAGAGATTTCTAAATCCTATTGGGAGACAGAAATCATTGCATTTCCACCAACCTTTCTTAAAAGTCTGTCGCTCCAGGAATGGAGAGAGCCTCGCACCTTCTGGGACCAGTGGCAGGCCAAGAAAAAGGAAAGACTTGTATTTCCATAGTACGTTTCATGACTTCAGGACACCCCAAACACATTACAGCCAATGATCTTTTACCCCCACCTGAGATAGCAGGCAGGGCCTCAATTTAATATCTCACCTGAAAGGCAGGACCTCCAACAGTGCAGTACAATACTGGAGTACCAGCCTAGATTGTGTGCTCAAGTCCTGGAGGGGGACTTGAACCCATGACCTACTGAATCAGAGATGAAAGTGAGCCCAGGCTACAGAAACGCCTTTATGTTTCTGCTAAAATTGGCCCAACTCAGATAGGAAGAATGTTCCAGAATGTAGAAATAGGACAATCAGCCCATCAAATGCATCCCTCTGCTATTTTAATTCATCCAGGCTAGCATCCATCTGCATCCTGAATCCTCTATTAATGTCTTTAATTCTACTAAGTGTAACACAGACCTTCTCCACTGGCCTGATGTTATTGACTTTGGGTTACAGTGGGAGGCAGGACTGGTAAATTTAACTGATGCCCAGGAATTAAAATAGCCCAGGCCTCACGCAGATGGTTTAAGTCAAAGCTGACACTCACCACCCACCTCATCCCCACAGTAATGTTTGTCTATCAGCCCCAGTTAAAAGCAATGAACCAGTCTGTTGGATTAAAAGTCTCAAATCAATGTATTATTTCCTGTTAGTGCCTAGCACCAATCTCAGGAAGTGATCACAGGACATCACTTTTCCTGTTTTCAAATTTAGGTAGGGTGGTCAACTCTGATTGGCTGTATTCTAGCAGGGTCATCACATGACCTTTCACTGCCAACTGCATCACCCTGCCTTCCCACCATTGATTGCCTGATTCGTTAATTGGTCAATAATGGCAGATTGAATACCCATGATTCTCTGAGCTCTAGAACCTCCTCTAGTTCCCGTACAGGGGACACCACAAATTTAAAATTACACACACTCTCAAGTCAAGCATATTGTGGTAAAACAGGTGCTAATTTTAGATAGCAGCCATCTCCAAAATCATTTTAATACCCACAAAATTCAAGAGACAGTCACAATTGGCTGTTGCATTTCTTGCATTACACAGCAACTTCACTTTCAAATTTCTTCATTGACTGTGAAGTGTTTTAGGATGTTCTGAGATTGTGAAGGATGCTGAATAAATACTATCCCTTTTTTTGCATCTGTTTGAGTCCCTGTTAACTTTAGCCACAAATCTTGGAAGAGGCCTTAACATACACAGTTGGTTCCAAAACACAAAAAACATTCAGGATTGGTACATGCGGTATGGAGAATCTATGGCTAAGGGTGTGCCCCACATCCACTGGTTGAAGTTAAATCACATTCAGACAGCGGGATGTTAATGTCTATGCTTCAAACAAACTTAAACCCACCAACTCAGCTGTGTTTGGCAAATCACAACAAACATTCATCTCTCAAGATTCTGTAACAGGCCTTTTTCCAATCTCCACTAAAACAGATCGAAAGTGCAGGAAACATTCCAAATTAGATCCATGCATCAGTATAGGTTTTGCAGCATCTTGCCAAGTTGAAGGGAGGTTAATAGACTGACCGTACACATTTATTATAAGTAAATTAGTACTTTTGCCCAGGCAGGTGACTTCAAAGATATGCTGTGTGTGAATTTGCCAGTGTGGTAAACAGTAAACTGTTTTAAATTCTCAGGGCTGAGTTTGCAGGGCAATTCTGACTAGGGCATCTTCTCATCAACCATGAAGTCAGCCTTATGACTCCGAAGCCAGTGAGGGTTCTTACCATAGGACCAGGGGAGTGATTTCTCTGTTTCAATTATTACATCAGAGTGAACGTCAGATTTGGGATATAGCGGTTTTGAAGAAAGATTCAGAACACAAATGAATTGCAAAAGGTAAATTCCAAATCAGCTGCATCAGCTTTATAGGTGTAGCCATGGCTCAGTGGGTAGCACTCTTCTCTCTGAGGCAGGCAATTCTGGGTTCAAGTGCCACTTCAGAGACTTGAGTATATATTTCAGGCTGACACTTCAGTGCAGCACCAAAGATGTGTGATGCCGTCAGGAGGTGCTGTCTTTCAGAGATCTTATTTGCCCTCTCTGGTGAGTGTAAAAGATCCCATGGCACTATTTCAAAGAAGAGCAGGGGAGTTATCCCTGGTGTCCTGGCCAATATTCATCCCTCAACCAACATCACTTCAATCTCACTGCTGGAAGTGGGACCTTGCAAATCGGTTGTTCTATTTCCTAAATTACAACAGTGACTACACTAAAAGTTTTTAATTGACTGTAAGCACTTTGTGATGTCCTTGGCTCATGTAAGGCCCAGTATAAACACGTTTTTGTTTGCGAAGCTGAGTGGAGTAGTTCAGTGTTCCCAGCTCCCTTTCTTCCCTCACAGTCTTAGCTAGGAGAATTTTATGGCTGAAGGCAGGGACATGGAAACCATTTGCTTGCAAATGAAGGTAGCATCAAGCAAGGGTCAGGTCTAGACAGCCGGTGGGAACAACACCCAAGAGTTTTAAAGACTGCCATCAGGCCAGATCATTTCAGTAGCCTCACACTGCCTGTAATACAGTTACACAAAGTGATAAAAGCTGCTACTGGTAATTGCAAGATTAAGAAAACACTGATATTCTTGAACTGGCTGATATCCAGCATTGATAAGTATGTTAGTCTATTCCCAAACAGCACTGGTAGGAACTCATTGGAGGATTACAGCCAGTTCCCCGCTCTTTGAGACACTTGTTATGCATTCTGCACCTCCCTCACAAAGATAACTCAGTAAGTTCATTTTGATATCCTCCAGAGTGCTCTGCTTTTTAAATAGACTGGCGGCTGCAAATTTAATGCGAATATATATTCAACTACATTATATCCTTCTGAAGTCTTTCTTGTGATAATAAACAAGCTATCTGATCAAAATAAACTGCCTCATTTAACACTGTGGCATCTTATTATATCTATTCATTTTGAAAAGTAATATCACTTACTTTTGTTTTCATTTCAGCTAAGTTATTAAAGGGACATTACCTTCAAGAAAGATTTGAACAGGATCTGAAGCAAGCTCTGCGCTTATGAAGAACATTTTTTCACTGATAGTAGTAAGCAGAAAAGGCAGCATGTATCATCAACACTGCTACAGTAATGTGTTACTGTCGCAATCTAAATAACCTGTATTTGCAAACAGAAGGTGAAAAGAAATTGCCAAATAGTATTTGCTGAAGACACATCTCCTTTAATTTGATCAGTTTAATTGAAGAATGTGTGTAGAAAGATTTGATCTGATTTGCGTGGTTAATGTTGTGTGACATTCTTAGCCAATTTCACACTCAGGACAGGATAGTACTGTGGGATCCCGTCCCAATGTGGGCAGGATTGCAGGAAAGAACAATGCATGGTATGGCTACCACTACCCAGACCTGCTTTTCTTCCACCCATCAGACCATTGTCAGCTGCTTCTCCACCGGCTTGCCATGTGCAACGGGCAGTGTGTGGGGGGGGAGTGGGGGGGGCAGGTGCGGGCAGTCCCTGGAAAATTTCCTTTCGCTTGCTGCTGTTTCCCAGAGCCGTCATGGGAAAAGTGTCAATTGGCCTTGGGGAGTGGTGCTCCAGCGAAGCATGAGGGCCTCGGAGTGATCTCCCCTCTCTCAATTCATCCTCACTATCACGGATACATGCTCATCTTCCTCTTGGTGGCAGAAATCTTACTGTGGGCCAACCCGAGGAAATAGATTGGAGTTGGGCAGAATTGGAGGAACCGTTCCCCCTCCCCGCCCCCACCCCCAAAGAACTCCACCCCATGAGGAGAATTCTGACCTGACTCACCAAGGAAAGGCCCTCACTGCCAGCTCCAGATTACTCTGAGACACAACATTCACACCGAATGGCTGAAAGGACCAATGGTAACATGTTAATGTACTTCACAAGCCATGGTCGAAAAGAAAGGAAGGAAAGGACTTGCATCTCTGGAGCACATTTCACAACCTAAAGTGCTTTACAGCCAATGAACGACTTCTGAAATGTAGTCACTGTTGAGCAGGCCATTCAATCCCTCGAGACTGTCCCACCATTCCATTAGATCATGGCTGATCTGTATCTTAACTCCATCTACTCACCTTGGTTCTGTGACCCTTAATACTCTTACCTAACCAAAAGCTATCTATCTCAGTTTTGAATTTTTCAATTGCAGAACCTCAACAGATTTTTGGTGGAGTGAGTTCCAGATTTCCACTACCCTCTGTGTGAAGAAGCAATGTGATAATGACCCAAACGGCACAGAGAGTTTAATGCCTCACCCAAAAGAAGGCACCTCTACAATGCAGCACTCCCTCAGTACTGCACTAGAATGTCAGCCTAGATTGTGTGCTCCAGTCTCTGCAGTGTGACTTGAATCCACAATCTTCTGACTTAGAGGTAGGGTGTAATGCCTACATACAAGAGAGGGAGGAAAAGCCACAGTCCCTGTTATAATAAAGAATTTGTAATGACCAATTCCCTTGGCTGTGGCTAATAGTTTGTGCCAGGTCAGCTGGTTTCAGCTTAGTTCACGATGATTGCACGACCTCATGGTTGGACTAGGGGATGGAAAAATCAGCCTGGAATTATCCAGTAGGTGGGATCTGCTGGAAAGTATGAGTGACAACAGAATAGGGTTTCTCGACATGATCCTCTCAGTCAAATGTCCTGCTGTTACTATAAACCTCACATGAATGGGAACTTGGATGAAGTAACAAATTTCAGCCAACTCAGAACCCAGCAGTTGGAAACTTCTATGTCAACTACCCCATCCTCCACAGTGACTCCATGTCCCAAAACCTCCATTTTAAGACCTGTCCAAGCCCTCCAGTCATAACACCTAACCTGCAAGCAATGGCCCTCTGATTCAGGATAGTACTTGATGCCCACTCTCTCTGCATCACTAACAGAGGCTGAACTTACAGCCACAGAGCCCCTCTACCCATCAACAAGACCTTTCACTTACCTTTCCCTCTTTATCATTCAGCACCCATTTTTCCTCCTTCTAAAACTCTTAGCAACTTTTGTCTATGTTGGAAAGGGAGGGGATGTTGGGTGGTTGGAGACTGAAGGCAAGTATTTATGAGCATAAATATTCCTGAGGTTCGCACTTTTCCTTTAGGGAGAGTGAGATGTGATGTCTCCAGAGCCTCAGTGAACATCACCTAAACTCTCCCCTAATCCTAGTCAGCTAAGGGACTAGAAATTCATTCAAGTCTTAAACATGTCAGACGAGGATTACCAACTCTCAGTGGGCACATTTCTGGAGCTTTTATTACATGACCTCTTAGGTCCAACCACCCGATCCCCGCAAGTGACCCCGCCATTGGTTGCCAGGACAACTTGTGGTTCACCACCTTCCCACATCAATGGTAATGCAAACAGACTTTTGGTTATCCAATTGGATAATCTATGACTAATAGTCAAACAGGCACTTTCCCATCTGCAATATTTTTAAGACTAATAAACCAAGGTGTTCAAAGAAAATGAAAGGAAACATTCAATATATTTTCTCTTGAATTGCTTGCGGTCATGTCCGGGAAGTTAATCTTTAATTCCTGGAGACTTCTGGACAATCCTGGAGAGCTGGCAATCCTAACATAGATAAAAGTTGACTAGGAGAGAAAAGGACATTTACAGTGCGAAGGGAACTGTAAGCCAATTTGGGGATTTGCACTTGGTGTAGGAACAGAGTGTAGTAATGTTGACATTTTTCTACATCACAACAGTGACCACGCTTCAAAAAGTACTTCATTAGCTGTAAAGCACTTTGGAATGTCCTGAAGTCAATTAAGGTACTATAGAAATGCAAGTCTTTTAAGTCTTTCATTCTTTCCTACCAAGGCCTAGACTCATCTCCCATCATTTTGTTCAATTTACTTCTGTGTACATTGAGCTATCCAGGCCCTGATTTCAAAAGAACTACTTAGAATTCTGTCCGTTTCGAAAACTGTTAAAATATACCCTGTAATACACTTTGAAAACCAACCACATTCGTTGATGAGCACTGATATAATTATACAACCTCACATCTGGGCAATCTGGCGTCAGATCTTGAGACTGCAGCTGGGCCTTTAAAACTCTAAAACTGCCCCTGTGGTTTTATCCCAGTGGAATTCGTTCCACTCATTATCTTTTATTGGCGCAGCCTGTGGGGTTAATGGAAGTTTATCTAAACAACCTTCTCTTCCCCACTTCCCCCAACCTCCTTCCCTCCTGTGGACCTTTTGTCTGCTGCTCACGAGTTGCGAAATTATTCCTCTTAGTAAGAGTAAACACGGGCCTGACAGAACAAGACAGCTTCATGCAGAGCTCCAAGATGACCCCATGTCAACTCCACGATAACTTCAGCTTGTGACCCACGGACTCTGCTACCACCAGTAGGAAACAGGGCTTATTTATGTCTTCACAGTAAGCCTTTCAATCTGTCACACAATAATTCTTGCTGGTTCCCATTCCACAAATGGAGCATCCCAATGAACGGAAAACCGAAAGAATGTTTCTTGGCAAGCTCCTTCCCCTAATCTAACCTCATCTTCCAACTAGCTCTGAGTGTTATTTAACCAATCGTGTGAAATACATATTTCAAATCTGTTACAGGAAGAGGATAAGGCTACTGCTGGGTTGGCACTTCTGTTGAGAGTCTAGGATGTCACATGAATGAGTTACAGCCTAATTTTCTCCCATTGTAAATACATATTTCTGTATTCCGATAGCACAGCTGATTCACATTAACGACCTTTTAAATGAAGGAATTTACTGAATGACCACCTCTACAGCATTTTAGTGCCAAAATCCATATAAATCATATCAACTTTTATAATCAAAATACAGATTACTCCAGCTGTATATCAACTGCACGAAGCCTGGCTGCACAGATTAAACTGGTTAAAAGAGGGAGATTAGACCAATAATATCCGCTTTTAAAATTTACTAGATAGAAGTTTTAACATTGGGAATAAAACATTTGCCACAGGGTGAAATAACGAAAGCTTGGAAGTGCCAGACACTCCCAGCCAGGAGATTCCTAATCCCAATCATTATGTCACATGGAGACTCCTTATGCACATTTCCTTCCTGGATTGGAAAAAAGAACAATCGCAGGAAGTATCTTCATGAACCATTTGAGACTCCCTCAGTGCCTGGTCTTAGTAAGTGAGGCAGGGACCCAGGCTCAGCTTCTCTTCAGATTACAACTAGTGTGCAGCATGCAGGGAACGAACGAGATGGGAATAAAAAGTAAAACAGATTTTCTTTTAAACAAGAGGAAATAAATGACATCTCACTAAGCAAGCGATTATCTCAGAATAAGAGCAAAAACATGATGAAGAATTTTGTGTGTGTGTGCATAAAATACCTGCAAACAATCTCAAAAATTCATCCACCACCCAAGCCACTAGGTGCAGTATATTGTTGAGTATTTGCTGGACTTGGTCTTTGGCTGCTTTGCAGTGATATAAATGAAGCACTGTTGGTGATCACTGAGCAGCCAATGGCACCTTCCTGTAGGACCGTCAGCTAGCAGCATGACAAATGCACTCACCCCTTGGCCACACGGCCACCATTATCTTCTGGCTGCGGCCTAGCTTGCTGCCTCCATTGGAAGGTTCTACCCCACTCTTGACAGATTAAAGGGCAGGAAACGAGATTCTGACCAGCAAGGATTGAATAGGCACGGGAAACACTGGTGTCGTTCCCGCTGCCAGCGGTGTTGTTGAATTCCAGGACACCAGCTCCCAGAGGTAAACATAACTGTTACTATTCAAAGCTGTTGTGGTTAATGTAACTGCAGAATGAAATATTAGCAGTATCACATATAGTAATTCACTCAGGTTTATGTTGCCCTGGAGGCCAGTTGTTCATACCCATCTTCAGGCTGATCCCTGAAAAGTGGGAGGGTGGGGGCTGGCGAGGTAGGGCGGAGTTTGTGGTATAAATCGTTTGGTCAAGCACCTATTTTTAATGAGGCCCATTAAGGTTCCATACCCCACATACATTTGTAACCGAGACTGACAGCAGTCATCACAGTCCATCTACAATATCAATTAGCTCTGGTGAAGTGTCAGATGGTTACAAGGAGGAAGGCACCTCACTGCCAGCTATGTGTGTAAAGCAGATTGAATCTCTTTGGCGATGGTTAAGAGAACAAAAAAACATTTTTTCACTACAATAAATCAAACACAAGCTACTTAATGAGGTTTCTGTTCATGAAAATAAATGGGAAATTATGCTGCTTGAGCAATGGTGTCAAATCGAGAAATGTTATCCAGACAATTTTCTCAGTTCTGTTAAATGCTCCCCTCCTGCAACCCAAGGAAGAAAGGAAGAATGTTGCTTTTCTACAGCACCTTTTCTAACCTCAGCATGCTCCAAAGATATTTACAGCCAATGAAGGACGTTTTTCTTGAAGTGTAGTCACGATTGTAATGTAGGAAGTGCAGCAGCCTATTTGCATACAGCAAGATCCCACATGAGATAGATGACTAGATAATCTGTTTTAATGATGTTCGTTGAAGCACTAATATTGGTCAAGAGACCAGGCATAACTCCCCTGCTGTTCAGAATAATGCCATGGGCCCTTTTACATCCACCTGAGAGGGTCAACAGGGCCTCAGGTCAAAATCTCATCCAAAAGACAGATCCTCCAACAGTGCAGCACTCCCTCAGTACTAAACTGGAGTGTCAGCTGGATGTTGTGCTCTGCAGTGAAACTTGAATCTGACCTTCTGACTCAGATGTGAGAGCAATACCCACTGAACCACAGCTGAGAGGTCACGACAGTGGGCAATGCATGGGGCACAAGTGCCCCAACCCACTTTCATTCACCTCTGACACCACATTACTACTTCTTCCTCATTCATGTCTGCTCTTCCAGCCGCTTCACCCAGCCCACTCAAACTCCCTTCCCCAATCCCTCTGCCTCGACACCTGCTTTCAAAATCCAAAAACCTTTCAAATCAATATCTGTCGCTCAATCTTTCCAACATCCCTTTTCCCTTTCTGTTCAGCACCTGCACTGGCCTCCTCTACCCTGGTAAAGTGCCCTGAGATATCTCATTGTGTGTAAAAGGTGTCATAGCAATTGGAAGCTCCTGCTGCAATATAGTGCTCACTCCCATGTCAGTTTATAAAATAAATATATGGCATTCTATCACATGAGTCTTAAAAACAGATTGACACAGCCCTGAGAGAAAGGACAGTACAAAGACTTTCCTAGCACAGGGGAAAAGAGGTGCCTGGCTCTCTCTGCAGAATATTTCTCAATCATTCTGACAGTTATAGAACTGCTGGCAGTGCTTTTTATTTAAAGAACCCGGTGGAAGGTCGGGGGTTAAGGTTTCAATTTGGGACAAAAGTCAACATTGACCCATCATAGCTTGAAAATCAACAAAGATCTCCTTCATAAACACAGACCCCACTGCAGAGCTCCTCCTGCTTATAGTTTCTGTACCAATTGCATGGGTGTTCCATGCTCACAATCTCTGAAAGAGGTTGGCAACATCCAGTGGCCCCTGGATGAGCAGCAGTGATGGCAGCAGCTTTCTGAAGGGTGGCGAATGGCAATGTGGAACCAGCTGGGAGAAGCTATCTCACACAGTACAGCAGTCTGTACACCATCAGGCTTTTAAAACATATCGAAATATATATACACGAACACACTCTCTTATAACAAAGAGAAGTTTTGTTCTCAAGACAAATTGTACGCACACGTACACACACACACACACACAGTTTGTCCTGAGAACAAAGCTTCTCTTAGAACATAAAAAAACCCTCATTCCACATCAGGCCTACATTGTAAATTTATTTTAGCAGTCGAATATCTTTCTACCTCAGCGATTTACAAATTGGTTTCATTAACACTAAATGCATCCCACTGAGTGAGGACTGGGTAGTCCTGGGAGGATTCCACTGACACAACAATCATTCCCGGGGCCTCTCATTACAATCCATTCAATAAATGAACACAGCGCAAACACCCGAGGTCACTCTGGAAAATGACATTTAACCTTTGAGAAAGTTCACGCTGTGGAGCAAGTGGCTGCTGAATTTTGACCACCATTCTGGCATGATCAGCAAGACAAAGGATGTGTGCAATCCACTCAGTGGTTGAGGGTAGTTGAATAATTCACATTGTACTCAGCACCATTGTGGGGAGGAGGGGAGAGCGTGTTCTACCCGCACACTTTTCTGCTTTCTCTTACACTCCAAATCCCTGAATTGCCTTGGATGTGCCCCAAATCTTTATATATAGTTGCCCCTCTCTTTGAAAGGGATCATTTCTGTAACCTCCTCCAGTCCTACAACTCTCTAGGATCTCTGCAGTCCTGCAATTTGGCCTTTTGCGCATCTCATATTTTCTGTGCCCTAGCTTTGGTGGCAATGCCTTCAGCTGCCAAGGCACTAAGGTTTGAAATTCTCACACTAAGCCTCTTCGCTTCTCTATATCTCTCCTCTTTTAAGACTTGCCTTAAAACCAACCTCTTTTGTGTTCTCGTATCTCTTTGCGTGGATCAATGTCAAATTTTGTTTGATACAAACATACGAATTAGTGGCAGGAGTAGGCCACTCGACCCCTTGCGCCTGCTGTGTTGATAACACTCCTGTGAAGTGCCTTGGAATGTTTTACTATGATAAAAGGTGCTATATAAACATGAGTTGTTTTGTAGGGCTTCTTTCTTGATATCACCCAACATCGAGTGCTTCACCCACCACTTTAACACAAGTGTTAGCCTGCTTATTTCGAATGGGTTATTGAAAGAGCAGGAAGGAGTGTCTCAAGTGAACACAAGAACAGTTCACCTGCTAATATCCAGCCAAGGACAATTTTTAAATGATTAAATCTAATTCATCGTTCACATTTATTTCTAGGCTCTATGGAACCAAGCAAAAAATGAATATCTGGCACAAATATGGGGGGCAGGGGGGGTGGTTTAACTGGATAGGTGGGGCGGCAAAAATGCCTTTGGTGATTTATCCACTGGAAAGTCAACCGGATCCTGCTGTTTCCAAATTTAGGTGAGGCATCTGAACAAGCAGCTAAGTTGCCTGCCCAAAGCTGATGGGGTCCTAGTTCACATACAATGTCAACAGGAGATGCCAGCGTTTCTAACTCCAGCCTGTGTGTGAAAGCCCCTGCGACATTCCTACCAGGCGAAGAGGATGGGGAAGATCCCCTTCAGCCCCACTTGGAAAGTTGAAGCTTTCCAGAACAGACTGAATCTTTTGGCCATCTAATGTCGCAGAGGCCAACAGCCACTTCCCATCCACTTGCCACATGCTCCGGGAAAGAGGTGGACAAGCGGATTGTTAACGGGGCTCCATGGTTATAATCACCCTGGAGACATACTGATTCGGAGGTGTTGGGAACTAACTCAAACTAGCCGTTTGCAACTGGAAATCCATTCACAGATAAAATACTGCCCCTGCTCCAGATTATAGATTTAAAAATAACAAGCAGAGGAAACACACGCAGATGGATAACATGTACATTGGAGTAACGCATGTACAAAGGAGCAATACGTGTTCAAAGCAGCGACACGTGTACAAGAAAGGAAAGCATGTACAAAGGAGGTACTATGCAAAGGAGCAACAGATACACAGGAGGAACATGCAGACGAAAGAAGAGTACATTTACAGAGGAGGGACGCATTTACAGAGGAAGGAACAAGTGTAGAGAGAAGGAACACGTACAAAAGAGGAATGCATTTACAAAAAAGGAACTTGTGTACAAAGGAGGAATGAGTGTACAAAGGAGTAACACATGTATAAATCAGCAATGCTAGTGTACAGGAGCAACACGTACAATGGAGGAATTTGTGTACAAAGGACCAACACATGCACAAAGGAGGAACACATGTACAGAACAGCAATGCATGCACAAAGGAATAACGTCCAAAAAAAGGAAGCCTTTACAGAGGAGGAACACGTGTACAAAGGAGGAAGACGTGTACAAAGGAGGAACACGTGTACAAAGGAGGAAGAAGTGTACAAAGGAGGAAGAAGTGTACAAAGGAGGAGCGTGTGTACAAAAAAAGGAATGCGTGTACAAAGAAGCAACACATGTACAAAGGAGCAATATGTGTACAAAGGAAGAATGTGTTTACAGAAGAGGAACACATGTACAGAAGAGGAATGCATTTACAGAGGAAGGAACAAGTGTAGAGAGAAGGAACACGTACAAAAGAGGAATGCATTTGCAAAAAAGGAACTTGTGTACAAAGGAGGAATGAGTGTACAAAGGAGTAACACATGTATAAATCAGCAATGCTAGTGTACAGGAGCAACACGTACAATGGAGGAATTTGTGTACAAAGGACCAACACATGCACAAAGGAGGAACACATGTACAGAACAGCAATGCATGCACAAAGGAATAACGTCCAAAAAAAGGAAGCCTTTACAGAGGAGGAACACGTGTACAAAGGAGGAAGACGTGTACAAAGGAGGAACACGTGTACAAAGGAGGAAGAAGTGTACAAAGGAGGAAGAAGTGTACAAAGGAGGAGCGTGTGTACAAAAAAAGGAATGCGTGTACAAAGAAGCAACACATGTACAAAGGAGCAATATGTGTACAAAGGAAGAATGTGTTTACAGAAGAGGAACACATGTACAGAAGAGGAATGCATTTACAGAGGCGGAACATGTGTAGAAAGGAGGAATGTGTGTATACAGGAGCAAAAGGTGTACAAAAGAGAATGAATAGTTGCACAATGTAGTGTCATGCAGGCCCCCCACCTGCCAAGAATAAGGCATATTAATTTTGTCATATGAACATTGATTTTAAACTGTTGCTGGAGTGAAGAAAGAACTTGTTAAAAAATCCCCAGACACTTGCCTGGAAGGACATTTGCATACTAATAGACAGTGCTTGTGGAGACAAAGGTCTATTCCCTGGTCCACTTAACCCACAGTGGATTTTCATCACCAGACAGTGAAGGTGTAAGGAAGAGCATTCCAGAGACTGCTAAGGTGTTCCACAAAAGCCAGGACTGGTTAAACCAGCTGGTCACATGATTAACTGGCTGGTCCAGGGTTTCTTTTTGAACTAGCCACAGAGAGTTTGAACTGAGAGTGTCTGTTTGCTCCTGGACTGAAAAGACTTCTCCTGGTTGGCTCGCCACAGCCTCTCCTGTCTGCCTGCTCCCATCTCTTTCTCACGGATCTCCAAATCCACTGAAGGCACATGAACCCCAAGAGAGAAAAGTCTGCTGCAGCTAACAAGGTTTAAGAAGAATACTGGGCCCCAACGAAAAGCGACATCTAACTACAATCAAGGACTCTACAGAGAGCTCGAAGATCTGGAACAAAAACTCTTCAGAGATTGCCTCAACCTTTTCCACTTTATTTTTTCTGCTCTGTTCCGTCTCTATCTGCATGTCATGTGTGTATCACATACGCGTGCTAGCGTGGGTACGTCGTGCATCCGTAGGCGCTAACCGAATTAGAGTTTAAGTCTAATAAATTTCAACCTTTCTTCTTTAAACCTAAGAAAACCTGTTTGTGCAGGTTTCTTTGCCTTATAATTGGAAAGCAGTGAACAAGGATTCACCAAGGGGAGCTAAAACACGGTGTGTAAAAAGTTAAAACCCTGTTACAGTAAGATCAGGTGAACGCTGAGAGGGAACCTTCGAGACCTTTCTCAGCTGGTTCCAACAGTAGGTACAAAATAGCAAATAGTTGCAAAGCTATTTTTTTTATTAGCTTTAGCAATTACTTTGTTAAAATCATGAGTTAATGAATGAGGCATCTGGAATAAGGAAGGGAGAATAAATTAAATCCCAGAGCTCAGTTCATTCAGGAACCTTTTTCTCCAATAAACCTTAGCCATCATTCAACAGGGCCAAAAAAACAACAGCGCGTATCAGGTGAGATGTCTGCATGCTTATTTTGGCTAAAGGTTGCTTTCATTGCATCAAGGTTCTTATCTTTCATGTTGTTCCTTTAAGAATTGCAGAATATATTCTTCAATAAAAGGCCTTGCTGAGGAACTAATGACAACTGACCAGCTACTCCGAGCTTTGGATTTCGCTCACCGTGCAGTTGTAACTGAGCAGTGCTAATGAACTAAAAACTCGTGTTTATCCAGGTGTCTACACACCAGGGTTCCTGCTTCAGGCTATAGTGCTCCTTGGTGTGTTAAAACCTACAATCTGATGTATGTATAGCACTTTGTTTATTACCTAATTAAAGATTAAGTACATATGGAGCAAGTTCCAATGAAAGATGTACCCTGGGCAGCGGTGGAGGTCACTCTGCATCAACTCCAATGTGAGTTTAGAAGGAGACTGTACATTGATCCATATAAACAGGGAGATAACAGACTGTCTGTGTGACCTGACTGCAGACTTTCATCCCTGCCAGAATAAGAAAGACTAAAATCTTGGGACATGATGGCTGCACATTACCCAATGGTTGCGACAGAAATTTAGTCTGTCACATGGCCATCTGACCTAAATATTGACAATACAGTGCCACAAAACATAATCCAGTATATTCAACGACCCCCCTCCCCCGAAAATCTAAAAAAAAATCAACATCATGCAAAGAGAAAAAGATAAATGTTTTAATCTAATGTTGAAAATTCAATTCAGACTGCACTCATTGACTGTATTCAGTCCAAATAACATCAGAATATCAATACAATCTCATGGGAGACCAAACATCGTCTCACTCAGATACCGTAACACCGCCTCACTCAGATACCGTAACACCGCCTCACTCAGATACCGTAACACCGCCTCACTCAGATACCGTAACACTGCCTCACTCAGATACCGTAACACCGCCTCACTCAGATACCGTAACACCGCCTCACTCAGATACCGTAACACCGCCTCACTCAGATACCGTAACACCGCCTCACTCAGATACCGTAACACTGCCTCACTCAGATACCGTAACACCGCCTCACTCAGATACCGTAACACCGCCTCACTCAGATACCGTAACACCGCCTCACTCAGATACCGTAACACTGCCTCACTCAGATACCGTAACACCGCCTCACTCAGATACCGTAACAACGCCTCACTCAGATACTGTAACACCGCCTCACTTAGGTACATCAACACCCGCCTCACACAGATACCTCAACACTGCCTCACACAGATACCTCAACACCGCCTCACTCAGATACCGTAACACCGCCTCACTCAGATACCGTAACCCCGCCTCACTTAGATACATCAACACCCGCCTCACACAGATACCTCAACACTGCCTCGCACAGATACCTCAACACCGCCTCACTCAGATACCGTAACACCGCCTCACTCAGATACCGTAACACCGCCTCACTTAGATACATCAACACCACCTCACACAGATACATCAACACCGCCTCACTCAGATACCGTAACACCGCCTCACTCAGATACCGTAACACCGCCTCACTCAGATACCGTAACAACGCCTCACTCAGATACCGTAACACCGCCTCACTCAGATACTGTAACAACGCCTCACTCAGATACCGTAACACTGCCTCGCACAGATACCTCAACACCGCCTCACTCAGATACCGTAACACCGCCTCACTTAGATACATCAACACCCGCCTCACACAGATACCTCAACACTGCCTCGCACAGATACCTCAACACCGCCTCACTCAGATACCGTAACACCGCCTCACTCAGATACATCAACACCGCCTCACTCAGATACCGTAACACCGCCTCACTCAGATACCGTAACACCGCCTCACTCAGATACCGTAACAACGCCTCACTCAGATACCGTAACACCGCCTCACTCAGATACATCAACACCGCCTCACTCAGATACCGTAACACCGCCTCACTCAGATACATCAACACCGCCTCACACAAATACCACAACACCGCCTCACTCAGATACCGTAACACCGCCTCACACAGATACATCAACACCGCCTCACTCAAATACCACAACACCGCCTCACTCAGATACCGTAACACCGCCTCACTCAGATACATCAACACCGCCTCACACAGATACATCAACACCGCCTCACACAGATACATCAACACCGCCTCACACAGATACATCAACATCGCCTCACACAGATACATCAACACCGCCTCACACAGATACATCAACAGCGCCTCACTCAGATACCGTAACACCGCCTCACTCAGATACATCAACACCGCCTCACACAGATACATCAACACCGCCTCACACAGATACATCAACACCGCCTCACACAGATACATCAACACCGCCTCACACAGATACATCAACACCGCCTCACACAGATACATCAACATCGCCTCACACAGATACATCAACATCGCCTCACACAGATACATCAACACCGCCTCACACAGATACATCAACACCGCCTCACTCAGATACCGTAACACCGCCTCACTCAGATACATCAACACCGCCTCACACAGATACATCAACACCGCCTCACACAGATACATCAACACCGCCTCACACAGATACATCAACACCGCCTCACACAGATACATCAACACCGCCTCACACAGATACATCAACATCGCCTCACACAGATACATCAACACCGCCTCACACAGATACATCAACATCGCCTCACACAGATACATCAACACCGCCTCACACAGATACATCAACACCGCCTCACACAGATACATCAACACCGCCTCACACAGATACATCAATACCGCCTCACTCAGATACCGTAACACCGCCTCACACAGATACATCAACATCGCCTCACACAGATACATCAACACCGCCTCACACAGATACATCAACATCGCCTCAGACAGATACCTCAACACCGCCTCACTCAGATACATCAACACCGCCTCACTCAGATACATCAACACCGCCTCACACAGATACATCAACACCGCCTCACACAGATACATCAACATCGCCTCAGACAGATACCTCAACACCGCCTCACTCAGATACCGTAACACCACCTCACACAGATACATCAACACCAGCTCATTTAGATACCATAACACCGCCTCACTCAGATACCTCAACACCGCCTCACTCAGATACCGTAACACCACCTCACACAGATACATCAACACCAGCTCATTTAGATACCATAACACCGCCTCACTCAGATACATCAATACCGCGTCACACAGATACATCAACACCACCTCACTCAGATACCTGAACACCGCCTCACTCAGATACATCAACACCGCGTCACACAGATACATCAACATCGCCTCACACAGATACCTCAACACTGCCTCACACACATACCCTAACACCGCCTTACACAGATACATCAACACCGCCTCACACAGATACATCAACACCGCCTCACTCAGATACATCAACATCGCCTCACACAGATACATCAACACCGCCTCACACAGATACATCAACACCGCCTCACACAGATACATCAACACCGCCTCACTCAGATACATCAACACCGCCTCACTCAGATACATCAACATCGCCTCACACAGATACATCAACACCGCCTCACACAGATACATCAACACCGCCTCACACAGATACATCAACACCGCCTCACACAGATACATCAACACCGCCTCACACAGATACATCAACATCGCCTCACACAGATACATCAACACCGCCTCACACAGATACCTCAACACTGCCTCACACACATACCCTAACACCGCCTTACACAGATACATCAACACCGCCTCACTCAGATACATCAACACCGCCTCACTCAGATACATCAACATCGCCTCACACAGATACATCAACACCGCCTCACACAGATACATCAACACCGCCTCACACAGATATATCAACACCGCCTCACTCAGATACATCAACACCGCCTCACTCAGATACATCAACATCGCCTCATACAGATACATCAACACCGCCTCACACAGATACATCAACACCGCCTCACACAGATACATCAACACCGCCTCACACAGATACATCAACATCGCCTCACACAGATACATCAACACCGCCTCACACAGATACATCAACATCGCCTCACACAGATACTTCAACACCGCCTCACACAGATACATCAACACCGCCTCACACAGATACATCAACACCGCCTCACACAGATACATCAATACCGCCTCACTCAGATACCGTAACACCGCCTCACACAGATACATCAACACCGCCTCACACAGATACATCAACACCGCCTCACACAGATACATCAATACCGCCTCACTCAGATACCGTAACACCGCCTCACTCAGATACATCAACACCGCCTCACACAGATACATCAACACCGCCTCACACAGATACATCAACACCGCCTCACACAGATACATCAACATCGCCTCAGACAGATACCTCAACACCGCCTCACTCAGATACCGTAACACCACCTCACACAGATACATCAACACCAGCTCATTTAGATACCGTAACACCGCCTCACACAGATACATCAATACCGCGTCACACAGATACATCAACATCGCCTCACACAGATACATCAACACCGCCTCACACAGATACATCAACACCGCGTCACACAGATACATCAACATCGCCTCATACAGATACCTCAACACTGCCTCACACACATACCCTAACACCGCCTTACACAGATACATCAACACCGCCTCACTCAGATACATCAACACCGCGTCACACAGATACATCAACATCGCCTCATACAGATACCTCAACACTGCCTCACACACATACCCTAACACCGCCTCACACAGATACATCAACACCGCCTCACACAGATACATCAACACCGCCTCACACAGATACATCAACATCGCCTCAGACAGATACCTCAACACCGCCTCACTCAGATACCGTAACACCACCTCACACAGATACATCAACACCAGCTCATTTAGATACCGTAACACCGCCTCACACAGATACATCAACACCGCGTCACACAGATACATCAACATCGCCTCATACAGATACCTCAACACTGCCTCACACACATACCCTAACACCGCCTTACACAGATACATCAACACCGCCTCACTCAGATACATCAACACCGCGTCACACAGATACATCAACATCGCCTCATACAGATACCTCAACACTGCCTCACACACATACCCTAACACCGCCTTACACAGATACATCAACACCACCTCACTCAGATACCTGAACACCGCCTCACACAGATACATCAACACCGCGTCACACAGATACATCAACATCGCCTCATACAGATACCTCAACACTGCCTCACACACATACCCTAACACCGCCTTACACAGATACATCAACACTGCCTCATCCAGATACCTCAACACCGCCTCACACTTGATACCTCAACAGTGCCTCACTCAGATACATCAGCACCACCTCACTCCGTTACCTCAACACCACCTCACTCCGTTACCTTAACACCACATTACTGAGATACATGTAATGCAACCTCAGTGAGATATTCTCAGTCAAGTTCAACCTTCCTCAGTTGCGCACCAGGAGACAATTAGGTTGACATGAATTACGATGCAACAAATGCCATCGCTTACAAACTCAGTTCACTAAGTTTTCAGGACCAGATTAGTGACTCAGTAGATATCTGTACCACGGTAGTACTAAGCCACACAGTCCAGGAGGTCCTAAGTTCAATCTCAGCTCTGTACTTAGCTCAGCGATTCCCTGCCCATTCCATAAGAACATAAGAACTAGGAGCAGCAATCGACAATTTGGCCCTACAGCCTGCTCCGCCTATCACTACGATCGCAGCTGATCTCCTGCCTCAACTCCACTTTCCAACCTGCTCCCCATATCCCCTGATTCCCCGAGAGATCAAAAATCTATCATTCTCAGTCCTGAATATATTCAGTCCTGAATGGAGCATTCATCAATAACAAAGATTCACAATCCTGAGTGAAGAAATCTCTCCTCCTGATTCCTTACCAGAACATTGGTTAAGGGTAGGATCAAGCTCATTCAGTGAATGCATTCATCAGATAATAGATTACTGACTCGGGCTCGGGCACATGTTCGAAGGGTATCTACATGGCCAATGTTTGTGAGATGAATGGCACCAATGAAATGGCATCACAGCCAACTGGCCATGTTTTTGAAGGGGAACCACTGCCTCTAAATGTCTGTCCCAGAAAGCATCAAAGTTCAGTCCGAGTTTTGCTGGTACCCTGTGTTAAACTCCAGAAAGCTTGTTATGGAAGGATAATGCTGGAGCCTATCTTTACTCAGTTTCACATTTATTGTGCAGAGAAAAAGGATTACAAACATAGCTCCTCACTCAAACCCTCCACCAGTCTCAGTAAGTGCTCAACTCATACCATAATTAACACCTTTCACCTACATATAATCAAACCATTGATACACAATGAACAGATTAACAGATTCCCTTCTTTTTTTTATAATACAACTTGGATTAAACAACATTTCAAAATAAATTCCATGTTATGTACAAAGTACTAGCATGTTCAAAGAACATTTCAGAATAAATCAAAATAACTTCCATATTAGGTGCAAAGTGTTGCATTGTGAAACGTCCCTCCTCTAGCATCCCTGATAATTTCTTTGCACCAGCATTTCTTTTTGTGAAACAATCGGATAGCTGCTGACTTGCATCTACCTATTTAAGTTTGGAGATTTCCTTTCTCTCCAGCATTTGTTTCAATCCAGTAAGGTCAATACATAGTATTTTCTCACTCACATTTTTTGTAGAGTGCACATTATCCCACAAAGAATGATTATCCATATAACATTCAATGGATATCCTACCTTCTGTATATCCCTTGTTCAGAATTTCATCCAAAACATTTGACAAATAGAACCCCAAATCCACTGTCTCCACACGACCCAGTATTTCTGCAGCTAAAGTGCTTTGAACAACCCTTTTTATTTTCTTAGCTTCCCAATCTAATGGACAACATTTCCCATTTTCACCCATCAGAAATATTATGAAGCCAGCTGCACTCGAATACCCATCAGCAAGATTAGCGTGTGAAGCATCACTAAAAATTATTAGCTTCATGTCTTTTGGGTCACCCAAGGGTGGAAACTTCAGTACACATTTCTCCAGATTTAGTTTTATCAACGTTTTATTTCCCCTTAAAACATTCTCAGCTTTCGGGTGTTTCATCCTCTTGCTTAACTCCAGCACATCAAAACGAACATCAGGCCTAGTCTGAGTGTACAACCAGTTTAATTGAGCAATCAAGCTTCACAATTGCTCAGTCTCTGCTTTCGATATATCATCTTTCTGTGATGACCTAACATGATTAACCAGGATGGGAGTAACACTCTGTAAATAGGATTGTTGATTCAAACTTATTCCAGACTTAGTCTGCTTAAGATCTAAATCAATATATTTAAAGGCCCCACAAGCCTGACTCCTAATCTTAAATCATGCCCTAATCTTACTAAAAACATACTTCTCAAAATCCGCAGTACCACCCCATAAAAAAATCATCAATGTGCATCATGAAGATGTCTGAAAGTTTCCCTTTATACCAATAAAACATCGCAAGATCTGCTTTCAGTTGAACACAACCAATTTTCAACAAAACTTCACGATCGTGAGGACTTCTGCTTCTAGTTCTATTCCAAGACTGCTCTCTCGCCATTTCATTTTGGAATCTGTTCAAACTAGGGCCTCTATTAGCACTTTGATGTCTTTCGGGACTACTGCTCGAAGATCTCCCTCGCACACTTTTGGAGTCTCTTTCTCCAGTACAGGATCACTTCCTTACGTAAGAGTCACTTCCAGACCCACTATTAGAATTTGCACTGCGCTTTCTTCTCCTCCACTCTTTCACCTCATTCTGCCAGTCTGTGGCTCTGGCTTCTTGGCCATCGTCTTGAACATTTAACCAATATTTAAACTTGCCCGTAGATTTTCCTGCATGTCCCACAATTGTTGCATCCCTCCATGTATTAGACCCCTCTGGAATACAAGGCTACGGGCCAAGTGCTGGAAAATAGGATTAGAATAGATAGGTACTTGATGGCTGGCATGGACACGATGGGCCGAAGGGTCTGTTTCGGTGCTGTATAACTCTATGACTCTATGTCACCTGCGTGACAAAGGCAATTGTCCTTTGAATGTGATAGCTCTTTCCTGAGCAGCATGATCGCTCACATTACTATCCAACCCTTGATCTACTGCATTCTGTGCCTCAGGACCTTCATCACAAAACACATGAGCATTTGTGGTACAAGGTGCCTTGTTTTCCCTTGTCAGCTACTCAAATTCTGAGATTTTGTAATCAACCCCGATTAATTGTGAGGAATGAACCTTAGCAGTTTGATTTCCTTGCTTGATAAGTACAGTCTTACCATCACGACCGATTACCTTACCAGGGCCCTTCTATTCCCTATGACCCTCTCTTTCATAATACACCAAATCTCCTGAACTAACTTGTTAAAGTCACGTGCCAGTGGAAGTCTGACAACAGGACAGGATGGTGTCCTCCGATACTTTTTACAGATTTCACACTTTTCACTAATCTCTTCTATTATGCTTCGATACTCTTCATTAATCACACCTGCATCCTTTAGGAGGGTTATTAATCTCTGATAAGAAGGGTGAGCAAACTGTCTGTGTAACATTAAGACAATTTGCCTTTTATTTCTCTGATTCTTAACACCTGATACCATCAATAATTCTCTAAAATCCTGACAAGAAACATCAGTTTTTGTTAAGGGGGTACAATAATGTCCTGACTGGGTAAACTAAATTCACTGACTTCCCAAAAACAATTGTCTTATCATGCTCCATATCAAGTTTCATTTGTGCCTTTTTCATTGAAGGTTTACTCAACAGTAAAGGTATCTCTCTAGAGATTAGATCAGTACTGATAAAGTGGCGTATTCCATTAATTTTACATGGAATTACAACTCTCTTCAGTGACTTCAATGTGTTGCCATCACCAAAACTCAAGCTGGTAGTACTTTTATACTCCCTAACCTTACATTAATCCGCACTACTGAGTGAATCCAGATAATACTGTAACCAATCAGTTTCACATACAAGCACTATCTAATACAGCACAGTTGAACGAATCTGCATCTAACACATCAGCACAGGACTAAAACTCCTTGTGATTTGTACAATTAGTTCAGATTCATCAGTATCTTCTCCATCAGGCTACATCATTTTTTCATTTTAAGCACACCAGCCCACAGGATGTGGCGCCCCCATTTCCCTCTTTCACCAGCTAGTGACTCACAAGTGTGAAAGTCAACATTTAGGATCCTCATTTCATGCCTGCAAGCATCCTTGAAGCGGAGCTTTGGGCGCCCAACTGGTCGTCTGGTCCCAGCTACCTCACCATACAGAAGGTCCTTGGGTATACGACCATCTTCCATCATGTAGATGTGTTAGATCCACCGAAGCCACCTCTGTTTGATTAGTGCCAACACACTTGGGAGCTCTGCCTGTGAGAGGACTGCCACGTTTGTGATTTTGTCCCGCCAGGATATACCTATAATGCGCCACAGACAGTGAAGATGGAAATTATTGAGTTTCTTTTCCTGGTAGCTGTAAGTCACCCATGTTTCAGCCATACAGCAAGGTGCTGAGAACACAAGCCTTATAAACCATCAGCTTGATCCTAAGGGTCAGCTTGGTGTTATTCCATGTGCATTTCGCAAGTCGGTCAAAGGTGGCAGCTGCTTTTCCTATGCGAGTATCGAGCTCTGCATCAAGGGACAGACTGTCTGTCACTGTGGACCCAAGGTAGCACAATTTGCTAATCACTTCCAGTGGGTGCTATTTAGTGTGATCAGGGGCAGAGATGCAACACCTTGTCCCATGACCATGGTTTTCTTGATGCTTATAGTCAAGGAGAACAAGCTACAGGCACGGCAGAGACAGTCCATAGGTCTTTGTAGCTGAGTTTCTGTGTGAGTGACTAGTGCAGCATTAGCAGTGTAGAGGAATTCTCTGATCAGGACATGATGTGTTTTTGTCTTTGCTTTCAGCCTTGATAGATTGTAGAACTTGCCCTCTGACCAGGTGTGCAAGTAGGCTCCTTCCATATTAGCAGCGAATGCAAAGATCAGGAGCGTGGAGAAAATGATTCCAAATGGAGTGGGGGCTCGGACACAACCCTGTTTCACTCCATTCTTCACCCCAAAACTGCTGGAAATTGAGCCATCAAGCTGTACAGTGCAGTGCATGTTGTCATGCAAGGAGTGGATGAGACTGAGGAGCTTTGGTGGGCAGCCAATTTTTCCCAAAATCTTGTCGAGCCCTGCTCTGTTGATGGTGTCAAATGCTTTAGTGAGATCTACGAAAGTAAGGTAAAGGGATATAGTCTGTTCCAGGTGGCAACCTTGAGGTGGGAAGCAGCAACCTGTAACTGCTCCCTTCGCACACCTGGAAGATAAGATCACACCTACTTTTGTGCTGATCTTGGGCCCTGCCAGTTGGTGCCTTCAACATTAACAATATCAAGAGCTAATGGCTAAGGGAGTAAACCCAACAAAATCTGGAGTGGAGTCCCTAACAATAGCAACTTGCATTTATGGAGAACTTTTAAGGGTACGGGTAGAATCAAGTTCATTCAGTGAATGCCTCCACGGGAGAATAGATCACTGACTCTCACTGTCTCAGCTCAAGCATGCAGGATGGCTACATGGCCAATTTTTGGGAGGTGAGTAGTAAACGTCCCGAGGTGTTTCACGGAAGAGTTATCAGACATAAATGTGAGCCAAAAAGATCAGCTTGGTCACAGCTTGGTTTAATGAGCGACTTAAAGGCAGAGAGAAAGGTAGAGAGGGAGAGGTTTAGGGAAGAAATTCCAGAGCTTTAGCCTTAGCCTTCAACCTTAGCAGCTAAAGGCACAACCAGCAATGGTGGAGCAACTAAAATGGTGTATGTGTAAGAAGCCAGAATTGGAGGAACGCAGAGATCTCGGAGGGTTTCTGCGCTGGAAGAGATTGCTGAGACAAGGAAGGATGAGGCCATGGAGAGATTTGAAAGCTAAGATTGAAGTGCTGCTGGACCAGGAGCCAATGTAGGTCAGTGAGCACAAAGATGATGGGTGAATAGGACTTGGTGCGAGTTAGGATACAGGCAGCAGGGTAATTCTAAACAAGTCACGTTCCCTAATTCACCACCTACCAATTCCCTGATGTTTATATAGCAGGTGAGAGGCAAAATATTCGGCTTCCCGGTGAGATCATGATTCAGTGGAGCATTACAGTGCGTGCAAGAGAGTGAAGCATTCCGACAACACAGCGATTCAAGTTCATTACCATTAACTGACTGCTGGGTAAATATTGACCTGCATGGCATGAAGCACAGGAGGTAAAATTAGAAGCCTGAATTCTGTGACTGGTTGGTCAGAATGTTGTGGAGGGCTGCAATTATCAGCCCTTTGCAGCCTTGAGAACTACCATTTAATGAAAGGCTCATAATCTTCCGTTATTAACTGTGACCGGGAAACAATGGTCTTGGACATCAGGTGGAAGGGCTGGGCACAAGAAGCAAATGTATTAGTGGGTATTCGTAGTGATATTGGAGTCGTTTGGTGATCTTTACCTTAAGGATTAAGCCGTTCCTCCCTCTTAAACAAGGGCAAATTATGATTGCAGAAAGTGTCTTGATGGCAGAATGAGGAATTTCCATTAATCACACAATAAATATCCATTTACAGACAGTGCATCGGGAATCTCAGTGCAAAGTCTGAGTGACATTTGCTCTTTCTTTGTGAGTCTCAAGTGCATGATTGTCCAAAACCTCATTTCATGAGATGCTGTCCTTTCAGATCTTTCCATGTGTGTTTAGCAAGGGTGCAGTTTTCTGTAGCACAGAATGTACACCAATAATTGCTTATTTAAATCCAGTTTATTTTAATCCAGCTATATTTAAAATTACATACATCTATATAAATTAAATCTATTTCCCCAGGAACACAGTTCTGGGAGGCACAGTGGCGCAGTGGTTAGCACTGCAGCCTCACAGCTCCAGCGACCCAGGTTCAGTTCTGGGTACTGCCTGTGTGGAGTTTGCAAGTTCTCCCTGTGTCTGCGTGGGTTTCCGCTGGGTGCTCTGGTTTACTCCCACCTCCAAAAGACTTGCAGGTTGATCGGTAAATTGGCCATTGTAAATTGCCCCTAATATAGGTAAGTGGTAGGAGAATGGTGGGGATGTGGTCGAGAATATGGGATTAATGTAGGATTAGTATAAATGGGTGGTTGTTGGTCGGCACAGACTCGGTGGGCCGAAGGGCCTGTTACAGTGCTGTATCTCTCAATAAAAAAAATAAAAATAAATAAACACCCTCCAGCCCTGTATGAAGAACAGCAATGAGCAACTTGGCCTTCTTTTGATCTCACTCTTTGACCCGCCAAAAAGAGATTTTCAAATTAAGTGCCTTCTTGGCTTCGTGGTAGGACTCCAACCTCTGACTTAGAAGATTGTGGGTTCAAGCTCCCGACCCAGGCTGACACTCCAATGCAGTACTGAGGGAGCCTCTGCTGCACTGTCAGAGGGGGGCCCCTTTCTGATGAGAGCCCTGTCGACCCTGTCAGTTGGGTGTAAAAGATTCCATAACACTACTAATGTAGAGTGGGGGAGTTCTTCCCAGCGTCCTGGTCAATGTTACCAAAAAACAGATTAACTGGTCATTTTTCTTATTTCTGTTTCTGGGACTTTGCTAGGCATAAACTGCCTGCTGTATTTGTATATAAAACTACAGTGACTACACTTCAAAAGTACTTAATTGGCTGTGAAACGCTTTAGGACAGTGTGAGGATGTAAAAGGCGCTATATAAATGCAAGTCTTTCTTGCACCAAAATCCCCAGCAACCCAAGGCAAGATTAGAAGCGTCATCACAAGACAGTACTTCAGTACAAATTGTCATCCTACTGCTTTGTGGCTCGACAAGCTAGTCTCATAAGTACCCTGTCCACCAGGTTACCTAGCAACCATTTTATAAGGCTGCTTATAGTGAATTTACCAGAGCATTTTAATGACTGCACATCCTTTGGAATCACTGTGCACTAAAATGAACATATCTTTTATAAAGTTGTTGCTCATTACTGACAATTTGGATAGACACTAAAACCATTGACTCATTACTGGAGAACAATGGGTCCTGACCTGAGCTAAGTGATATGGTAAAACATTTGAAGAGCTCAGCCCTGCTTACACCAACTTCCTGCTTCTTCTTTCAGTGCTCATTTACTGAATTGAGTTAACCCTCCTGGAGAATGGATAATATCATGGTTTTGTAAACTGAACCTCAAAATGTACTTTAATCCCAAAGTTTTCTATAGGCATATAAATAGTAAAAAGGTGATAAAAGGAGGAGTGGGGCCAATTAGAGACCAGAAAGGGGATTTACGCGTGGAGGCAGAGGGCATAGCTGAGGTATGAAATGAATACTTTGCATCTGTCTTTACCGAGGAAGAAGATGCAACCCAGGCAATGTTGAAAGAGGAGATAAGTCCGACACTAGAGGGGTTTAAAATTGATAAAGAGGAAGTATTAGATAGGCTGTCTGAACTTAAAGTGGATAAAGCACCAGGACCAGATAAGATGCATCCAAAGATACTGAGGGAAGTGTGGGTGGAAATCGCAGAGGCATTGGCCATAATTTTTCAGTCTTCCTTAGACTCAGGGGTGGTGCCAGAGGACAGGAGAATTACAAACTTTACACCTTTGTTTAAAAAAGGGTGTAAAGGTAAGCCCAGTAACTACAGGCCAGTCAGTTTAACTTCGGTGGTGGGAAAACTTCTCGAAAAAATAATTTGAGACAAAATTGATAGTCACATGGACAAATTCGGGTTAATTAAGGAAAGCCAGCACAGATTTCTTAAGGGAAAATCATGTTTAACTAACTTGCTGGAGTTTTTTGAGGAGGTAACAGAGAGGGTTGATAAGGGCAATGCTGTTGATGTGATGTACATGGACTTTCAAAAGGCATTTGATACAGTGCCACACAACAGACCTATGAGCAAACTTGTAGCTCATGGAATAAAAGGGACAGTAGCAACATGGATACGAAATTGGCTGAGTGACAGGAAACGAAGAGTAGTGGTTAATGGATGTTTTTCAGGCTGGAGGAAGGTTTGTAGTGGAATTTCCCAGGGATCAGTGTTTGGACTCTTACTTTTCCTGATATATATTAATGACCTACACCTTGGTGTACAGGGCACAATTTCAAAGTTGGCAGATGATACAAAAGTTGGAAGCATTGTGAACTGTGAGGAGGATCATGTAGAACTTCAAAAGGACATAGACAAGTTGGTGGAATGGGCAGACAGGTGACAGATGAAGCTCAATGCAGAGAAATGTGAGGTGATTCATTTTGGCAGGAAGAACATGGAGAGACAGTATAGAATAAAGGGTACAATTCTAAAGGGGGTGCAGGAGCAGAGGGACCTAGGTATATAAGTGCATAAGTCATTGAAGGTGACAGGACAGGTTGAGAGAGCAGTTAATAAAGCATACAGTATCCTGGGCTTTGTTAATAGGGGCACAAAGTACAAGAGCAAGGAAGTTACGTTAAACTTGTATAAGACACTAGTTAGGCCTCAGCTGGTTTACTGCATCCAGTTCTGGGCACTGCACTTGAGGTAAGATGTGAGGGCATTAGAGAGGGTACAGAAGAGATTCATGAGAATGTTTCTAGGGATGAGGAATTTCAGTTATGAAGATAGATTGGAGAAGTTAGGACTGTTTTCCTTGGGGAAGAGAAGGCTGAGAGGTGATTTGATAGAGGTATTCAAAATCATGAGGGATCTGGACAGAGTAGATAGAGAGAAACTGTTCCTATTCGTGAAAGGATTGAGAACGAGAGGGCACAGGTTTAAAGTATTTGGTAAGAGAAGCAAAAGCGACCTGAGGAAAAACTTTTTCATGCAGCGAGTGGTTCAGGTCTGGAATGCACTGCCTGAGAGTGTGGTGGAGGCAGGTTCAACTGAAGCATTCAAAAGGGAATTAGACAGTTATATGAAAAGGAAGAATGTGCAGGATTATGGGGAGAAGGCAGGGGAATGGAACTGAGGGAATTGCACTTTCAGAGAGCCGGTGTGGACACGATGGGCCAAATGGCCTTTTTCTGCACTGTAACAATTCTGTAATTCTGAGCCAGTCCAGTGGGGTTCAGACTGCATTGTGTGAGTGTGTGTATTTGGATTGTCTCTATTGCAATCTACAAGCTAAAAACTCATCCAATTAACTTTACTATTGTGACTGGCTGAAGTGTGCAGAGAAGTGGGAGTCAGTCATTAGGGGGCAATTTGAACTTTACACAAAGACTGATTCTGGGGGGTGGCGGCGCTTTTAGAATATCCGGAAGTTTCTAGAATGCGAAGCTAGAAACAACTGTCAGCCATTGTTTCTGCAAATGGTTGGCACATTCAGATGTAATTCCTCTCCACTCTGTGCTGTTGTGATTAAGGTGCTAACCCTTACATTTTTATACGGTCTAACCCCTTGATTAAAAGAGTGGAGAGTATTGTGATCCAAGTCTGTTAACTGTTCGTGTGATGATAGCATCCATAATGTTTCAGTAAAAGCCTGCTTTCCTTGTGTCTTAATGATGGTGCAGGCATTAACGAATGAGGTTTTCAATAAATTGTCATCACCAGGAAAGCAAAACACTGAACACACGCAGTGATCCCAACTCCCGATCGGCTTTAGAATTGGGAATAAATGGCAGTTTAAATGAAAGGAAAAGTTTCAGTCACATACGGTGTGTGCTTAACCTCCAGCAACTTGAAAGCACAGGTGGTTACAATGAAATCTCAGATTGGGCTATCCCCGCAGAGCACTGCTGGGGTCCTGGAAAGTTTCACTGAAGCTCAGTCCTCTGTAATGTCAGCTGTATGGACGTTATTGACACATCACCCCACAGCTTAACTTTTAAATCTGGCATTTGTTATACCAGATCCAGTTCTGGTCTCTTGCACATCTCCACCTTTCATTGCTCCAACAGTGGTGCTGTGCTTTCAGCTACCTCGGTCCTAAGCTCGGGAATTCCTTCCCTAAACCTCTCTGCCTCTCTCTCCTCTTTTAAGACGCTTTTTAAAACCTACTTCTTTGGCCATGTTTTAGTCACCTGTCTTAATACCTCCTTATGTGGTTCAGTATTAAATGTTGCCTGATAATGCTCCTGTGAAGCATCTTGTGACATTTACATAGAAACATAGAAAATAGGAGCAGGAGTAGTCCATTCGGCCCTTCGAGCCTACTCTGCCATTCATTATGATCATGGCTGATCATCCAACTCAGTAACCTGTTCAGGCTTTCGCCCCAAACCCTTTGATCCCTTTAAATCCAAGAGCTATCTCTAACTCCTTTTTGAAAACATACAATGTTTTGGCCTCAACTGCTTTCTGTGGTCGTGAATTCCACAGGCTCACCACTCTCTGGGTGAAGAAATCTCTCCTCAACTCAGTCCTGAAAGGTTTACCCCGTATCCTTAGACTATGACCTCGGGTTCTGGACTCCCCCACCATCGGGAACATCCTTCCTGCATCTACCCTGTCAAGTCCTGTTAGAATATAATCCAACTCAATCGCTCCTCATACGTCAGTCCCGCCATCCCAGGAATCAGTCTGGTAATCTTTCGCTGCATTCCCTCTATAGCAAGAACATCCTTCCTCAGATAAGGAGACAAAAACTGTACACAATATTCCAGGTGTGGCCTCACCAAGGCCCTGTATAATTGCAGCATTTAAATACATTAGAAATGCTATATAAATGCATGTTGCTGATGACAGCCCAGAAGACCTCAAAGGCAATTAGGAATGGACAACAAATGCTGGCCTTGCCAGTGACGCCCACATCCCATGAAAGAATTAAAAAAGAGATCTGTGAAGTGATTGGAATTTCTGTATTTGTTGATTTACTGTGTTATTTCTTTTTCTTTCTGCAGTCACAGCACCAATTACCACTGCGTAGCTGACACTACCTTTTGGAAAATAGGATGGAGGTTCCCAGCAGTGTGTTGTGTCATGCAGGCTCCCACCTGCCAAGAATGAGACCTATTAATTTTGTCATATGAACATTGATTTTAAACCAGCTGGGAAGAAGAGAAGGCCTGTTACAAGGGTTGCCAGACTTTTAGCTGAAAAATATTTACATACTAACAGACAGTGCTTGTGGAGATAAAAGGTCCATTCCCTGACACATTCAACCCACAATGGATTTTGATCACCAGACATTGAAGGTGTAAGGAAGAGCATGCCAGAGACTGCTAAGGTGATACAATCTGCAAAAGCCAGGACTCGTTAAACCAGCTGGTCACATGACTAACTGGCTGGTCCAGGGTTTTCTGAACTAGCGACAGAGTTTTTGAAATGAGAAAGACTGTTTGCTCTTGGAGTGAGAAGACCTCTCCTGTCTGCTCCCATCTCTTTCTCACAAGCCTCTGGACCCACTGAGGACACATGAACTTCAAGAGAGAAAAGTCTCCTACATCAAACAAGGTTTAAGAAGAATACTGGGCCCCAACGAAAAGCAAGACCTATCTACAATCAAGGACTTTACAGTGAGCTCGAAGAACAGTAACCAAAACCATCTTCAGATTTTACCACAAACTTTTCCTCTTTATTTCTTCTGCTCTTTTCTGTCTCTATCTGCATTTGTGTATTGCGTATGTATGGTGGCATGGGCGCGTCACGCATCTGTAGGCATCAACCGAATTAGAGTTTAAGTTGAATAAAGTTCAACCTTTTTTCTTTAAACCTAAGAAAACCTGTTTGACTAGTTTCTTTGCTTTATAATTGGAAAGCGATGAACAAGGATTCACCAAGGGGGAGCTAAAAACACGGTATATTTAAAATTAAACCCTGTTATGGTAAGACCAGGTGAAGGCTGAGAGGGAACCCTAGACCCCTTTCTCAGCTGGTTGTCACAGTTGATATTTGTAGAGTGTCCTCTCCCCCTCAAACTCATAAAGAAAGGTTTGATAATTGTTGCTCCAAAATGATGACAACACAGTGATATTTTTTTCAATATATACAAGTACTTTACATCATGTGGCGTGCAGCTTATGAAATGGGTGCTGAATGCAGTGTACAATATACCCAGACCCTGACCTACTCTACTGACCTCTTTTTGAGAACCTGCTGCTCATGCAGCAACTGCTCACATCGCTTAATCTCCAATTCCTACCTGCTGATAACAGACATAGATCAGTGACCAGCCTGGAAATAAGCTCCAGTCCCAGTACTGACCCCAAATCTGTTTTGACCATCCACCCTTTGTGATGGTTATTTTCCACAGCAGGTGCTGTATTTAAAGAGTGAGGTGAAGCTGTGGGTGGCTTTGATGGGTAGTCACCTCCCGACTACTGGCTACAAAACATGCATAGCCAGCCTCCTAATGAGGCCAATCACTTGCCTGTACAGTGTCCTCCCACACTCACTTATATATCCAGGTCTGAATAATGCAATGAAGGACTGTTACTGCAAATGCACAATCTGCTACCTGCTCACTGCATTAAACCCATTTCCACACAATCTTTAGGACTGTTTCAACATCAGCTTTTGGCTGCTCCTGCAATTATCATTTATTTTTTTCCCTTCTTCTTGACATTTTTCTTTGATATAAATGGAGATAATTCCCTTTTTTCTCCTTTCATGAAATATTTACTGAAATGCCTGGTGCTTTACAGTGGGAATACAAAGCACTGAATACACGTAGCAGGTCAGTCCCAGCTTGAAAAGAGCAGGCGATCACTGTGAGTGGATAGCCTCTGTCACAGCAGGGCTTTCACACTGCATTTTATAGAGAGTACATCCAGACCATCAGCAGCCTGTGGAGGTGTGTGTGTGAGTGTATATATTGGCCTAGTCTGTGGGTGTATATATACGGGCTTCGGCTTTCCATCCACCTCCAACATAAGGGACTGATAGAAGGCAGAGAGTGGTCTTAGATGGTAAATACTCAGCCTGGAGCCCAGTTACCAGTGGCGTGCCACAGGGATCAGTTCTGGGTCCTCTCCTGTTTGTGATTTTTATTAACGACTTGGATGAGGAAGTCGAAGGGTGGGTCAGTAAATTTGCAGATGATACAAAGGTTGGTGGAGTTGTGGATACCGAGGAGGGCTATTGTCGTCTGCAAAGGGACTTGGATAGGTTGCAGTGCTGGGCTGAAAAGTGGCAGATGGAGTTTAACCCTGAAAAGTGTGAGGTCGTCCATTTTGGAAGGACAAACACGAATGCAAAATACTGGGTTAACGGTAGGGTTCTTGGGCATGTGGAGGAGCAGAGAGACCTTGGGGTCTATGTGCATAGATCGTTGAAAGTTGCAACTCAAGTGGATAGGGCTGTGAAGAAGGCATATGGGGTGTTAGCGTTCATTAGCAGAGGGATTGAATTTAAGAGCCGTGAGGTGATGATGCAGCTGTACAGGACCTTGGTAAGGCCTCATTTGGAGTACTGTGTGCAGTTCTGGTCGCCTCATTTTAGGAAGGATGTGGAAGCCTTGGAGAGGGTGCAGAGGAGATTTACCAGGATGTTGCCTGGAATGGAGAATAAGTCTTACGAGGAAAGGCTGAACATTCTAGGCCTCTTCTCATTAGAACGGAGAAGGATGAGGGGTGACATGATAGAGGTTTATAAGATGATCAGGGGAATAGATAGGGTAGACAGTCAGAAACTTTTTCCCCGGGTGGAGCAAAGCGTTACAAGGGGTCATAAATTTAAGGTGAAGGGTGGGAGATATAAGGGGGATGTCAGGGGAAGGTTCTTTACCCAGAGAGTGGTCGGGGCATGGAATGCCTTGCCTGGGGAAGTTGTTGAGTCAGAAACTTTAGGGACTTTCAAACGGCTTTTAGATAGGTATATGGATAAACGAGAATGATGGGGTATAGATTAAATTGTCCTTGACAGAGGACAAAGGATCGGCACAACATCGTGGGCCGAAGGGCCTGTTCTGTGCTGTATTTTCTATGTTCTATGTTCTATGAGCCAGATCTTCCTCTAATCCCGACGGTGGGTTCTGTTGTGGGGCGGGGGGTGAGGTGCAGGAGAATTGGGGCAGAATTGCCCGCCATGGCACCCAACGTCGGGATTCCAGGATTGGATTCTCCTGGAGGCAGTGTAGGCTGACGATGACCTTCCCGCCCAGAGGCCAATTCAGGCCCTTACATGGCTTATTTACAGCATTTAACGGCCTCTTCCCGCTGCTTACCAGTGGCAGGGGAGGGGGGGAGGTGGGGGCCTCCGCCATGAAGGGAGGATGCCTTGTAAAATGAGGCGCCCTCCCTGCTGACATGGTTGGGGGGGTGGGGGGTGGGGGGAGGGTGGCCCACCCCTGGAAAAAACTGTACCTCCCCCCCACCCCAGGAATCCCCTCCCCATGAACTGCACGACCATCCCCCCACACCCCCTCACCGAGGCCTTCCAGACTGGCCCCGGTGATCCCGCCTCAACTACCTGTGTTCTGGGGTTCCACCACTGGGCCTGGGTCAGAGGCGTCTGCAGCACCGGCAGTGGCCACAGCTTGCAGTGGCGCTGCTGATACTGCATGAGCTGCTGGCCGTCTGATTGGCCGGCAGCTCTTGGGGGCGGGTCCTTGTCCCTATTTAGTGTTTAAAGGGATGGGGATTCCGCTTCCTTAAACTTTGACGCCACAAGATGGAGGATCGCTCCGGAAGTCTGAAAAAATGCAGAGGCGGGGTTCCCCTCAACCTTTTGGCCCAGTGCCGGGAGCCCCTTCTCCTGCACAAAATCCAGCCCAGGGTTGCCAATATTGGTTGCATATAAGCCTTCATCTGCCCTGCCCCCAGGCTCCCGCCATTGGTCACACAACATGTCCATCCTTCCAGTGCACGACTTTCCCACACCAATTGGAAAGTTGACTAAATGATTCTTGACTACTAGCCTTTTTCCTCTTTAATATTTTCACAGCTAATAAACACATTTAAATAAAATGCAAAAAACACCAGTTTTTTTAATGCCCCTGTGATTTTTTTTTTCTCCTGGTTTATTTGTGGCAGTATCCAGGAGATTAGTCTTCAATTTTTGGAGTCTCGGGATAATCCTGGAGAGTAGCCAACCGTTCTCCAACACCGGGATGATTTTCAGTAAATCTGGGATGAATGGCGAGGGAACACAACTTGTGGACACGCTGTGCCCCACATTTCCACGGGCCAGCTGCAACCAAGAAACTCTATTCGTCCATACCTGGGTGCTAACCAAATGCAAATGAGGCAAACGTAGTCTACACAACATTCACTGTCAGATCCCTGGGGACAATCCCCCCCCTCCCCCGCCACCACTCCCAACCCCTGCCACTTCATACAGAAATCTGTGGGCCTGACAATTGGGCTGGCCAGGAAGACAAGCCTGTGCAAGAAGGAAACAGTTTCTCTCCCTACCTTATTGAATTCTTCAATCATCTTAAATCCCTTAATTTTCTATACTCAAGGGAACACAAATCAAGTCCATGCAACCTGCCCTCATAATTTAAACCTTTCGCGTTGGGATCATGAAACTGATGCCTTGGTATAAAGACATAAAGTAGAAGGACTGCACTGGCTCAGCACTGGCTCAGTACTGCACTGGGCGTGTCACCATGCACGATGAACTCTAGTTGTGACTTTTGACTGAGAGAGGAGGGAAGAGCGCTACCACAGAGCTAAACTGACATGGCCTACTCCCAGGATTTCCCAAGACCAAAGGGGTGCTTGAGTACATTGTCATGAAAGTGCTTCCATTATTAATATTTTTTGAGAACTTGTGTTTCAAAGACTGTGGAAAATACCTGAGGAGATGCTGGACTTTTTTTTTTAAAAAAGGGTTATTGGAAGGACACTTGGGCCTTTGTTTAAAAAGAAACACTGGAAGTCACATGTCTTAAGCTAAGTAAACAGCCTGAGCCTTATGGGCTATGGAACTATTTGGAGTTGTTTACAAAGAAGTCATATGCCTAGATTTATGATTCAGGAGCTTTGGTTGCATTTTTGGAGATTGTTTGGAGGGTAGTTTGTGCGTAACATGCTCAGAGAGAAACCACCCAACTCATCCTGTTCCACCTCCTTGAGAAACCCTGAGAATCCAGTGTGACCGATAATGCCACTGATGCAGTTATTCTCCCAAAAAGACTGCAAGAACACTCCTCAATGTCTCCTGAACAGAGCTGCTCCAGAAAGCTCCCAGTGACAGCTGTCTATGCGTGCCCGGGTGCCAGACTGCAAGTCACCTGGAACATTTCATATCTTATCCTTTTTTTCTTCAAGAATTAACAAGAATTTGGCCAAAGTATTTTTGTTTTTGTAAAGTTGATCTCTGCAGAGAAAGCTTCTTTATTTTTTCTTTAACCAGTGTGTGTGTGTGTTTGTGCTGGGTTATTTAGAAGGGAATATATTTATACTTTCATATTTTAACCTGTGTGTTAATAAGCTTTGCATTTTTATTGGATAAGTCTTGTTTTATAATAAATTAATAATTTTGTTGTTTATTAAAGAAACCTGGTTGGTGGATTTGTATTCTGTAATGGATAGATACAAGTAGATAATTGGCCATATCCATGACTGGTCAAAATATTTTGGAACATATGTTGCAACCAATGGAATAGTGGGACGAGAGGGAGACAGTGCACTCCTCCAATCTCAGTTGTAACAACACGCACAACAGACACTTACACTTCTTGTATCTGTGCGTGAGTAATTTTTTTTTATATTCAAGAGACAGGACTTTCCATTGATGTGGGAACAAAGGTTAAGACACAGGGATGCAATGGACCAGACAGACTCCTTACTGAATTTAAATCACTGATGATTTGGGTTAGTGAGCACATACAGATAGACTATCCTTTTCATAAAGGATCTCCACAATAGGAAATTTCCTTCTGCGGGCAAGGGCTCCAATGCAGGAAGTGGATCAGTTTTCAGTCCACATATTTTTAGGAAGCACGAATGTTGATTGCAAGAAGTCAACTGCTGGCTTCACAATAGGAAGGAAGCATTTACAGAATCGATTTGTTGAGAATGAGCCTCATTTGGTTCTTTCCTTAACCAACACAGGGGCAGCACAGTGGCGCAGCAGTTAGCACCGCAGCCTCCCAGCTCTAGCAACCCGGGTTCAATTCTGGATACTGCCTGTGCGGAGTTTACAAGTTCTCCCTGTGACCGCGTGGGTTTCCGCCGGGTGCTCCGGTTTCCTCCCACAGCCAAAAGACTTGCAGGTTGATAGGTAAATTGACCATTGTAAATTGCCGCTAGTGTAGGTAGGTGGTAGGAGAATTGAGGGAAGATGGGGATGTGGTAGGGAATATGGGATTAATATAGGATTAGTTTAAATTGGGTGGTGGATGGTCAGCACAGACTCAGTGGACCAAAAGGCCTGTTTCAGTGTTGTATCTCTCTATAATACCATTATTCAGTCAGACTTTCAGATTGAGTGGGCTTGAAGAGTGCTTGTAATGTTGTTTGCAACAGTGCCCAGGAGATTATTCTTCGATTTCTGAAAATACAAAGGCAATCCTGAAGGTTGAGCCACCCTACTTGTAAAATATGCCACAATCAGTAACACATACACATTACACCATCATAGTGTGCTTTCATGTAAGATGCACATCCTCGACTGTACCAGGGACATCCGGGGCTGTACAAAGAGTATGACAAGCACTGACCTCAATAAAAAGCACCATGGCTAAGTGACACAATTATTTCCTTCTGGAACAGGCTCAAGGAGCTAAATGACCTACTCCTGTTCATATGTTCAGTTCTGCTTCTTTTTCATCCTCTCCATTTTCTTCCCTCTCCTCCTGATGACACCAACTCCTTCCGAGGATGAAGTTCCACAGGTGTCAGCATCTCACCCACATGGCAGGCATTCATGTTGGCAGGCTGCTTGCCCATGAAAGAGAGGGGGCAGCATAGCGAAGACCCCATTCTCTTGTCTTCACAAATGCCCACTGGGGTCACCAGCTCTGGTTGGATGCATTCCTGGAGGTTTCATCACATGAACTTTCACCTTCAACCACCCCACACCCCCCCTATTGGTTGTCCTGCATGTCCATCCTTACAACACCATTTCAAGTGTAAAATGAACAGGCTCTGTGTTTGATTGGATGATTCTTGATGATCAGTCAAACGGCTGATATATTTACAACTAATAAATGGAAATGCTTAAAGAAATTGAAAAACAACATACAATTTTTTCAATGCGGCTATGCTTTGTCTCCAGTGTTTTTGCTGGGGTTTCCTGAAGATTAAATTTCAGTTCCCGAAGACTCCAGGACAATCCTGGAGGGTTGGCAACTCTAATTCCCAGAGACAGGCACCTTCAAGATGGAGTTGCCGCACAGCGATCAGAAATGTTAGATTCTCTCCACTCCCTACTCCCAGGGTTCATCCTCCAGGACAGCCGCTGCCTCAGCCGAGACGGGTCAGAAATTGAATCTGGGAATGTACAGTCCAGTCACTCATGGAGCGAACTGGCTAATCCATGTGGTGCAACACTCTGACAGGCACGTCATATAAACGGTGCGAACCATCCCCAAGCACAAGATTCTCTGACCCACCGGGACTTCCCTTCTCACTGGCTGAAGGCTGGCAACTTTCAACAGCCTCCATCTGCTCGCAGTTAGCTTGTGGCGAGTTAGCAGCTGATCCTACCGCCAGCCGAAACTCTCCAGCAAAGCTGGTTGCTTCTCACACAAGATAAATGTGTCTTAAAGTGCTTGCACACAAGAAGCCATATTTGTCACAATTTGATGTGTTAGCTCCAATAACTCTGCCCGTTCCTCTAACTTGCCAAACACTGAAGCTGCTCCCTCTAATATGACGCTACAGTTTGTAGCTCTTGCTGTCCCTGATCTTCAGCAGAACCATCTGGATGAATTAGGCAATGATCACATTTTGCCTATTTGCACAATTAACTGCAGCACAGAACCCACCCCACTGTGACTCTCCCACAGCAAAGTGCCCATTTACTCCACCACCTGCAGATCCTGATACATCACGGAACATTAAATAGGTCATTGTAAATGTCACGGAGCCCACAGGAGATAGGCTGCATGCTACTCTTTGTGATTAAATCCTGTTCCCTTTGGACTACTTGATCTCAATGCAGAGGACAGCTCTCCACTCCCTTCTCACATTGGACACACATGGTCACGTCTGCTCAAATCATGACACCCGTCTGCTCCAAGTAAATGCTAATTTGCTGCTTCCTCAGCAAGTTCAGTACAATACTGTTTGACCTCGGGTCTTGGTGCCTGTCGCTGCTGTAGGTCCTGTGGAATTGAGATTGGGAGCTGGGCACTGACAGGCAGCATAGAGGTCACAGACGAGGTGGAAAAGCACCCATTAATGCCTGCTAGTGAATTCAATGCCAGTGTGATGTTACAATGGTTTTTTTTTGTACTCAGAATTTAGAATTTTGTGTGTTTAAAAAAAAACTGGGTGGAGGATTTTTGCTCAGTGAAAGACACCTGTAAAATAATTAGAATTCCTGCAATGTTTTGAAAGGAAGTTCAAAATAAGGGCTGAATTTTACGAGCCCCTCGAAACCATGGGTCACGGCGGAGGGGGGGGGGCCTATAAAATTCTGTGGGGAGAGGGCCACCTTGACCCCCAACGTCGAGAAGGGCCCCTCCGCATATTACTGGCGGTGGTGGCAGCTCCCCAGTTAGAATATGGAAAACTCCATTTACCTCTCCAGATTATGCATTCCGCTGCCTCTCGCTCCACACTTCCGCATTTTATGTAGAACGGGCAGCCGTCACGTGCCATCCCATTCACAAACCGAAAATCAGATGGGACATCAGAAGCAGGAGTACTCGACAGTGAAGGTAAGTTCAGATATACAGGGGTCTCAGCTGTCCATTCTTAAAGGCAAGAGGGAGGGGGTCTGGGATTACTGCAGGGAAAGCTCTGCAGGCATGAAGGGAAGTACTGTGTACCCTCCCTCCGTAAACTGTATACGCTCTGCGTTTGTTTGTGTGTGTGAAGGAGCAATGGTACTCTAGTCACCCTGTGTGTGGGGAGGGTGCCAGAAAGGGTAGGAGCATGAAGGTTATATGGATGGTGGGGGCAATTGATGCAGCCAGTAGGATCTTGATGTGGTCATGCTGTGCCACTCTGAGTGTGAGTCAAGATGGGCAATGACATGTCACGCCACATAGTTGATCCATGAAAGCACCTGATGTACCCATCAACACCAATCCCTGCCCTGTTAGGAATCTTCGAATACATGAAGGACACAGCTTTATTTACCACATGGAAATGGGTATGGCTCATCCTACATAGTGTGATCCGTTTCTCCTGAAGATCTGTATGCGCCGGAGCCAACAAGAACAGGCAGGTGCGGTGCATGTAGAGGCTTCCAGTCATGAGCAGCAGCCCTGAAAGAGAGCTTGCCATTATGGTCACCGTGCACCTACAGGCCCCACATGACATGCCATTGGATGTCACAGTGTCAGAGGAGATTGCGCATGTGGAGAGAGTGGTGACACGTCTCTGTGCCCCGCACCTGCAACCCATGGGCTTCGGTGGACATCCCATGCCTGCAGTTCTCATAGTGGCAGCCGTTCTTAAGTTTGACGCCTATGCAGCATTTCAGGGGCCCACCAGAGACCTTTGTGGGGTCACTCAATCAGTAGAGCAGCACTGCATGAGGGAGGTCACCAATGCCCTGCACCGGAGGGCCAGTGAGTCTGTCCGTTTCAGGACGGACCCTCACAGCCAGGGCCCCCCAATGGGCCATCGGTTTCAGCACCAATGCCGAATACCCAAAGGTTTTAGGGTTCATCGACAGAACTCATGTGGCCACCAGGCCTCTCGCCAGGCTACCACCTGCAGACGTCACCATTAAAGGAATCCTCTCAATCTAGGTGCAACTCGCATGTGATCACTGGAGATGCTTCATGCAAATCTGTGCCCGCTTCTCAGGTAGCTGCCATGACACCTGGGCCCTGCACCAGTCCCAGCTGCCACTGCTGTTCACTGAACTGGCTTAGATGGATGGATGGGTGGCTTCTTGGAGCCAAGGGCTATCCCTTGCAGACATGGATCCCGACAACTGCTGCAGAGGAGAGATACAACGCCAGCCACTGAGCTACAACAGCCACCACTGAGCAGGCGATCAGCATGCTGAAAACGCGCTCCCAATGCCTGGGTGCATATGGTGGTGCCCTGCACTACAGGTCGAAAAGGCCAGTTCCTTTCTTTGCTGCCCGCCGTGCTCTGCACAACTACGCGGCCAATAGGGGGCGGGACTGGCATGATTAGGAGAGACATAAACAGGATTCCTCCTCGGGCAATGGGGACACTCAGGACCTACAACAGGAAAGGTACATGCGAGGGCAGCTGGCACACAGGGTCTCCATGCAGGGCTAGTAGTGAGCTAGGGATGTACGGCAGTGGCTTATCAGACAAAGGCTGTCTGCTCCATAGGAACCGACATGAGTTCTGCAAGCCACACATCACCCTCGCTCACCTGCTGTGCACCAGTCCACATCTGCAGCATCTCTGTGTAAACCATTAGAGGCAGCAGCTGACTGAGCCAATGTCCATGTCACTGCATCCGTGGAGAAGCTCATGAGTAATGGTGGCATGGTAATGATGTTATTGCATACATTGGCTCTCCTGAAGGGCTATTGGTGCTAGATGCTGACACCCATCATTCAGACATGTTGGTGAGGAAACACATGTTGGTGAGGAATATTTAGTGAAAGACGTATTTACATTGATGTGATACTCATGCGTTCCCATTTGTGTCAGTGTGTTCTCTATAAATGCAGACCTGTTGCTATACCCCTGATGGAAGACCTATGTGATGCCTGCTGCAGTTAAATTGCCATGAATGCCTACCCATCACAGACTATTCAGCAACCTCGCCTGGACAGACTATGAGTGGCATCTGACTATTCGATTCAGGGATACCTCACCATACCAGAAATATCCTACCAGAACATGATAAACAGTTATTTTTATTATTCCTTCAATATCTAAGACACAGCTGTAAACCAAAAAATCCTTTTCCCCAGTTAACTGAGCATTGAGGGAATAAGGACTTTTTCATATATAGTTATCTCATTATTGTTTAAGACCTAGTTTATTAATAAATAGTTAATTTTGTTGAAGTTTAAAGAAACCTAGTTTGGTGTGCTTTATTCTGGGGGACAAATAGAGTGTCTAATTTGGCTACTTTCTGGTCGGTGGGAAAGTTTATTTGATATGCTCTGGCCTGTGGAGCAGTGAGAATGAATTAACAGTGCATTATTCCCACCTTGGTCCTAACATTGAATGCATTCCCATTCTCATTCACTCACTCACTCCCATTCTCATTCAAAAAACTCACTCCCAGCCTCAGTCACTGTGCAACTCACTCCCAACTTCAGTCACTGTGTAAATCACTGCCAACCTCATTCACTGTGTAACTCACTCCCAGCCTCAGTCACTGTGTAACTCACTCCCAGCTTCATTCACTGTGTAAATCACTGCCAACCTCAGTCACTGTGTAACTCACTCCCAACCTCAGTCACTGTGTAACTCACTCCCAACCTCAGCCACTGTGTAACTCACTCCCAGCTTCATTCACTGTGTAAATCACTGCCAACCTCAGTCACTGTGTAACTCACTCCCAACCTCAGTCACTGTGTAACTCACTCCCAACCTCATTCACTGTGTAACTCACTCCCAGCTTCATTCACTGTGTAACTCACTCCCAACCTCAGTCACTGTGTAACTCACTCCCAACCTCAGTCACTGTGTAACTCACTCCCAACCTCAGCCACTGTGTAACTCACTCCCAGCTTCATTCACTGTGTAACTCACTCCCAGCTTCATTCACTGTGTAACTCACTCCCAACCTCAGTCACTGTGTAACTCACTCCCAACCTCAGTCACTGTGTAACTCACTCCCAGCCTCAGTCACTGTGTAACTCACTCCCAACCTCAGTCACTGTGTAACTCACTCCCAACCTCAGCCACTGTGTAACTCACTCCCAACCTCAGCCACTGTGTAACTCACTGCCAACCTCAGTCACTGTGTAACTCACTCCCAACCTCAGTCACTGTGTAACTCACTCCCAACCTCAGCCACTGTGTAACTCACTCCCAACCTCAGTCACTGTGTAACTCACTCCCAACCTCAGTCACTGTGTAACTCACTCCCAACCTCAGCCACTGTGTAACTCACTCTCAACCTCAGTCACTGTGTAACTCACTCCCAACCTCAGTCACTGTGTAACTCACTCCCAACCTCATTCACTGTGTAACTCACTCCCAGCTTCATTCACTGTGTAACTCACTCCCAACCTCAGTCACTGTGTAACTCACTCCCAACCTCAATCAGTGTGTAACTCACTCCCAACCTCAGTCACTGTGTAACTCACTCCCAACCTCAGCCACTGTGTAACTCACTCCCAGCTTCATTCACTGTGTAACTCACTCCCAACCTCAGTCACTGTGTAACTCACTCCCAACCTCAGTCACTGTGTAACTCACTCCCAGCCTCAGTCACTGTGTAACTCACTCCCAACCTCAGTCACTGTGTAACTCACTCCCAACTTCAGCCACTGTGTAACTCACTCCCAACCTCAGTCACTGTGTAACTCACTCCCAACCTCAGTCACTGTGTAACTCACTCCCAACCTCAGTCACTGTGTAACTCACTCCCAGCCTCAGTCACTGTGTAACTCACTCCCAACCTCAGTCACTGTGTAACTCACTCCCAACCTCAGCCACTGTGTAACTCACTCCCAACCTCAGTTACTGTGTAACTCACTCCCAACCTCAGTCACTGTGTAACTCACTCCCAACCTCAGCCACTGTGTAACTCACTGCCAATCTCATTCATTCTCTAACTCACTCCCAGCCCATATTCAGTGTCTGATGGAATATTTCACACAAACAAATCAAAGAGCAGAACAGTTGCTTTTACTGTTGATGCAGAATTACAGCGAAGCAGATGGCATGATTGGGATTAATTGTGTTTGAACTGTTAGAAACACACAGAAAACTGCCTTTATAAATCAGTGGTCCAATTATTCACAATTATGCAAATAGCCTACATGCTTGTCATTTGACCTTTGAAAGGCGCTGTGTAGCCCATCAAAGTAATCCAGGCCAGAAGGGTTAATGAAGGCCTGTTATCGGTCTTTGTTACTCATCCTGTACATGCTGATGATATTCTCACCACAATGAAGGCTTTTCATCCACCAAATACGTAGAAGAATGTTTCACAGATTTGAAGGTTAAGACTGAAATGTCAGCTGTATCTGTCTAGCTGACATCCTGCATAAGTAATTGTGTCACATTTTACCATCCGTCTATTATTCTTACACCTAGAAGAGTTACGCATCTCCTCTCTACTCCTTGATCCTAATTGATGAAAGCTGCATGTGGAATATCCCAAATCTGTAGATTCTGAGGCATATTTTAATTTGGATTGCCACTGAGACGTCAAAAAAAAAATCAAGTCTTTGGAGGCAGAACTGTCAATTCGTAAAGTGTAAGGGGTGAGAATCCATCATCGAAAAGAGGAAGACATGTTAAACGCTCTGAACATGTGGAGCTTGTTTATTTTAAAGAACAACACACAAAAATCTTTCAAGTGTTGAGCAAAGATGAGCGAGTTGTTCAAATAATGCAACTGGTACGGTTTGTTTTAGATTAAAATGGGTGTGCGTTTCTTGAGATATTCAATTGGAACCATTCACATCTCGAGCTGCCATTTATTTACCTTTAAATATATTGAAGCACTGAAAAAAGTGCAAAAAAAGATTTACAATACGATACCAGAACTGAGAGGTCACATCTATCAGGATAGATGGACCAGGTTGGGGCTATTTTCTCCAGAAAAGAGATGGCTGATAGATGTTTTTTAAATTATCAAGGATTTCGATAGGGTAGATGTAGAGAAAATGCTTCCACTTGTGAGGGAGATGAGAACTAGGGGCCATAAATATAAGATAGTTACCAATAATTTCAATAGAGGATTCAGGAGAAACTTATTTACTCAGAGAGTGGTGAGAACCACAGGGAGTGGGGGTTGAGGCAAATAGCAGAGACGCAGTTTAGGGAAAGCTGGCTAAACACTTGAGGGAGAAGGGAATTGAAGGATATGTTGATAGGGTGATGTGAGATAGAGTGGGAGGAGGCTCAAATGAAGCACAAACACAGGCATTAATCATTTTGGCCGAATGTCTTGTTGCTGTGCTGTGTTCTATGTGTGATGGAAAACCCACATGCCAAATGGAAAAAATTAATTTTGTCGTGTGGAACTCTGCCTGAAACTTTTTTACTGGACATTATTACAAATAACTTTTAAAAAGCAAAACAGAACAATTAAAGATGGCCACGCACAATTTGTATATAAGAAGCCAAAGGTAAGCTGGGAGATTGGTGATTACCCAGTCCAGCCTGAACAATAGGGGTGCACTCTGATTCAATCAACTGGAATGGTTTTGTCAATGTTGGTCATCAAAAGCCATCGACAACCATTGACTTTGAAAGAACCAAACCCCCCACCCCCACCAAGTATATCTGAACAACTTTGAATTTCAAAGTTCATTCCAGGAACTTTAGTTTCAAACAAAGAGGTGGTCACATGACATGACTATCTGTGTGACTCTGACAGTTTGTGAATTGTGCCTCCAAAAGCAGAGAGTAACTGAACTCCAAGTAGGAACATCTCTCCTCTCTCCCTCTCCAGCAAAGTCCTAGGATGTGGACTCTCATCACTAAACTGTCTCTAATTTGACAGGGATTTGAAAGTCCAACTGAACAAGGCTGAAAGGATGGTTGATGTGGGAAGCCCGATAGACTTGGACAACAAGGGGTGCTCTTCAGATACTGCATCTTGGACCAGAGTACTCTGTTGCTAGATGTGTTACACATGACGGGGAAGTGTTTAATGTTAAAGAAAAATAACTTGTAATTTTTAGGGCCTTACACTGTTTCAGGATGTCTCAAAGATTTTACAGCCAATGAAGTACTTTTGAAGTGCAGTCACTGTTGTAATGTTGGAAACACAGAAGTTAACTTGTGCACAGCAAGCTCCTACAAACAACAATGAGATAATGGCCAGACAAACTGTTTTAGGTGTTGCTTGACAGGTAAGTATTAGCCAGGACATCAGGGAAAAATCTCCTGCTCTTCTTCCAATGGTGCCATAGGAATTTTTACAACTACCTGAGAGGGCAGATGGGGCATCGATTTAGTCTTTCCTTTAAAAGAGGGCATCGAGAGTGCAGCACTCCCTCAGTACTGCACTGGCACTGGTTGCCTGAACCATAGCACCATACAACCACAGAAAAATTACAGAACAAAAGGAGGCCAGTCAGCCCATCGTGTCCGCGCAAGATGAATAAACTAGCCACCGAATCTAATTCCACCTTCCAGCACCTGGTCCATAGCCTTGCCGGTTACAGCACTTCAGGTGCATGTCCAGATACCTTTTAAAAGAGTTGAGGGTTTCTGCCTCCACCACCATTCCTGGCAGTGAATTCCAGACACCCACCACCCTCTGGGTGAAAAAGTTTTTCCTCATGTCCCCTCTAATCCTTCTACCAATCACCTTAAATCTGTGCCCCCTGGTAATTAACCTCTCCACTCGGGGAAACAGGTCCTTCCTGTCCATTCTATCTAGGTCCCACATAATTTTGTACACCTCAATTAAGTCACCCCTTAGCCTCCTCTGTTCTAAGGAAAACAACTCTAGCCAATCCAATCTTTCCTCATAGCTGCAACTTTCGAGCCCTGGCAACGTTCTTGTAAATCTCCTCTGTATTTTTCCGGAGCAATTATGTCCTTTCTGTAATGTGGTGACCAAAACTGTACACAATACTCCAACTGTGGCCTCACCAGCGTTTTATACAGTTCCAGCATTACATCCCTGCTTTTGTATTCTATACCTCAGCCAATAAAGGAAAGCATTCCGTATGCCTTCTTCACCACTCTATTTACCTGTTCTGCCACCTTCAGGGACCTGTAGACATGCACTCCAAGGTCTCCCACTTCTTCTACCCCTCTCAATATCCTCCCGTTTATTGTGTATTCTCTCACTTTATTTGTCCTCCCCAAATGCATTACCTCACACTTCTCGGGATTGAATTCCATTTGCCACTTTTCTGCGCACTCAACCAAACAATTGATATCTTTCTGGAGTCTACAGCTGTCCTCTTCACTATCAACTACACAGCCAATTTTTGTGTCATCAGCAAATGTCCCAATCATGCCTCCCACATATAAGTCCAAATCATTAATATATACCACAAACAGCAAGGGACCCAACACTGAGCCCTGTGGAACGCCACTGGAAACAGCTTTCCATTCATAAAAACATCTGTCGACTACTACCCTTTGTTTCCTCGCCCTGAGCCAATTCGGGATTCAACCTGCCACATTCCCCTGTATCCCATGGGCTTTTATTTTACTGACCAGTCTGCCATATGGGACCTTGTCAAATGCCTTACAAAAATTTATGTAGACCACATCCACTGCACTTCCCTCATCAATCCTCCTTGTTACTTCCTCAAAAAACTCAATCAAGTTAGTAAGACATCACCTTCCCTTAACAAATCCATGCTGACTATCCCTGACTAATCCATGCCTTTCTAAGTGGCAGTTTATCCTGTTCCTCAGAATAGATTCTAACTATTTACCCACCGAGGTCAGACTAACCAGCCTATAATTATTTGGCCTATCCCTCGTACCGTTTTTAAACAATGGTACAATGTTTGCAGACCTCCAATCATCTGGTACCTCTCCTGTATCTAGTGAGGATTTGAAGATGATCCTCTGCCCATCCACTATTTCCTCCCTGGATTCCTTTAACAGCTGGTGTGCAATCCATCTGGCCCTGGCAATTTATCCACTTTCAAGGATGTCAGGCCCTCCAGTACTTCCTCTCTCATTATGCTTATCGTATCTAATATTTCACACTCCTTCTCTTTAACTACAATGTCGACATCAACCCTCTCCTTTGTGAAGACAGAGACAAAAAACTCATTAAGAACCCTGCCCACATCTTCTTCATTTTCACATAAGTTTCCTTGTACATCTCTGATAGGCCCTACCCTTTCCTTAGTTATCCTCTTGCTCTTAATGTACTGATAAAACTTCTTTGGGTTTTCCTTGATTTTACCTGCCAATAATTTTTCCTGTCCTCTCTTTGCTTTTCTAATTTCATTTTTTACTTCACCCCTGTATTTTCTATACTCTTCTAGGCTTTCTGAAGTATTAAGATTTTTATGATTGTCATAAGCTTTCTTTTTCTGCTTTAACTTACCCTGTAAGATTCTAGATAACCAAGGTGCTCTAGATTTATCTTTGTGGGGACATGCCTACGCTGTGTCTGTAGAATCTCGTTCTTGAATGCTTCCCACTGGTTTGCCACTGATTATCCTTCAAGTAGCTGTATCCAGTACACTTTCACCAGGTAACCTCTCAGCTTCTTAAAATTTGCCTTCCCCCAATTTAGAACTCTTACTCCTGTTTTAGCTTTGTACTTTTGCCATGATTATGCTAAAACTTACTGTATTATGGTCACTATCTCCAAAATGGCCACCCACTGTTACTGCCGCAACTTGCCCAGCTTCATTACTGAAGACTAAATCTAGAATTGCACCCCCTCTCATTGGGTTTGTTATGTGCTGGCTAAAAATGTTCTCTTGAATGCAGTTCAAGAATTTTGTCCCCTCTGTGCCCTTCACACTGTTTGTATCCCAGTTGATATTGGGGTAGTTGAAATCCCCAACTATTATTGCCCTATAGTTTTTGCACTCATAAATTTGCCTACATATTTGTTCTTCTACCTCCCTCTCACTATCTGGGGGTCTATAATACACTCCCAGTAGTGTGACCGCCCCTTTTTTATTTCTGAGCTCCACCCATATGGCTGCATTTGATGATTCATTTAGCATATCATCCCTCCTCAAAGCTGTTGTTGATTCCTTAACTAATAATGCTACACCCCCTCCTTTTTTTATCTCCCTCGCTATCCTGCCTGAAAACTTTATATCCAGGGAGATACTGAAATACTGTTCTTTTCCCCCATGCGCCTCAGCTTGTTTAACACAAAATCTCTTGTGTTTTGTTTTCCCTCTCTTTGTGGATTTTACCTACACTTTGCTGGAATCTGTCACGTACATTACAATCAAGGGTTGTTTGTAAGCAGTGGTCATCCAAACCCTTGTTCAAATGAAGGACATTTTAGCTCTGTTGCCCATTAAGGATTGTAAATGTTTCCCATCTCCTGTGACACATTGATTGCAGTAAATCCATTTGAAGGTAATGGCTCACAAATGTGCAACGAGCTGCCACAAACATATCGACTGGTGAAGTTAACAGGTTGGCAGCTTTTTTTTATTCATTCATGGGATATTGGTGTCGCTGGTCAGGCCAGCATTTATTGCCCATCCCTAATTGCCCTTGAGAAGGTGGTGGCGAGCCAGCTTCTTGAATACAACTAAGTGGCTTACGAGGCCATTTCAGAGGGCAGTTAAGAGTGGAACAGGAGTGACATCTAGGCTAGACCAGGTAGGGATAGCAAGTTTTCTTCCCGAAAGAGAAGCCAGGTGGATATTTTTAATGACAATCCGATACTTTCATGGTCACCATTACTGATCCTAACATTTTTTAAATTCCAGATTTATTTAATTAGCCGAATTTAAATTCCGTAGCTGCCCTAGGGGGATTTGAACTCACAGCTCCGGATCATTAGTCCAGTAAGCTTACTGATGATAGTAGGGCTGCATCATTAAATTGCTAATACAGACATCATGCGGCCTCTTTAATGGGATGGGGGCTGTCAATAGGCAGCCAGCAGAAGAATGAAAATAAGCTTCAGGCCCCCCCACAGTAGTTAACTGCTCCTTTTTTTAAAAAGATTATGCTTGGGATGTGGGAATCACTGGCAGGGCTGGCATTTATTGTCCCCTCTTAGTTGCCCTGGGAAAGCGGGTGGTGGGCTTTCTTCTCATCCACTTCAGAGGGCAGTTAAAAGTCACCATCTTAATGTAGGATTGGAATCCCATATTAAGGACTTAATGAACTTTAACAAAAATCCAACAGCTTCATGGCCATTTTCATTAATCGCCTTTTATTCCCAAATTTTTTAATCGTTGAGTTCAAATTCTCAAACGTCCCTTATCAATTTAGGTCTCTGGAGAACTGATCCAGTAACATAACACTACAATATCCTTCCTTATTTTATCATGGCTTCTGCACAGCATAGTCACTAACAAGCCATGCTCTGGTGCTGTCCTGGTCAATATCTTCCCCCAATCCTTGGATCAATAGAGATTAACTGGTGACTCATTCCCGAACGAGTTGTGGAAACACTGCTGGAACACAGTGGAGTTTGTGTTTATATAAATTACCAGTCACTGCACTTCAAAAGTAATTAGTTGTGTGAAGTGCTTTAAGATTTTTCAGTCGAATAAAGGCACTTTATAGCGGAAAGTTTTATTAGATTAGAGTTTAGTATAGTGCACGCATAATGCAATTGTGCTCAGCCTGGTGGTTTGCACTGCAGTTGTGCTCAGGGTGGCAGTGGAGTTGGCACAGCGGAGACTAGATCCAAGCTGCCATGGTAGGTGACATGCAGTCGTATTTGGCTTGGGAAATTATGGTGCTCTAGGTTATGAATTCAGAGCACAGTGCACAGTGTGGCTGACCAATATTGTATGGGAAAGTGGATTTACAGTAACATAGGAACAGGTGAAGGCCATTCAGCCCTTTGGGCCTGTTCTGCCATTCAATTCGATCATAGCTGATCTTCAACTCAACTCCATTCTTCCCACCTCTGCTCCATATCCGATAAAACCCTGAACTGACAAAAATTTATCAATCTCAGTCCTGAAAGCTCCAATTGCAACCCCCCCACCACCGCCCCCCCCCCCCCCCCGCAGCCACAACATTGTGGGGGAGAGAGTTCCAAATTTTCACTACCCTTTGTGTGAAGAAGTGCTTCCTGATTTCACTACTTAATGGCCTCACTCTAATTTTAAGATTATGCCACCTTGTGTTGGACTCCCCCCACCAGATGAAATAGTTTCTATCTATCTAACTTAACAAATCCTTTTATAACATTAAACACCTGCTGGCACAGAGTGGATGGGCTAAATGACCTCCTCTTGTGTGCACTAATCCATGATTCTACCTTGCTCAGCTCACCCCTCAACTCTACAGTAAGCACAGGATGGGCAAGGGTGGCTTCAGCTTTGGGAATAATTCACGTGTCAGGACTGTCATGGCACAGTTTTTTCACACAAGTCCCAGCGGAATGAATTACAGCTTGCCAAATCTTGCTGTGTGTGGAACAGCTGCCATCCTTGCTTATTTCCAACTACTGTGATTCATAGTATGTAAAGAACTTTGAGAATAGATAAAGCACTTGATCACTACAAGTCTTTTTTTCATGCTTTATCAGAAAACTCTTTTTGCCTGTATAATTAATTTTTTGTTCTAATTGCAGTTCAAATTCACTGTGATCACAGTGACTGGGTAGCGGATGTCAAAAGGTGTCACATGTAAAGGAGAATGTTACAACCTTATCCTTAGAAAGCTGCCTGCTATTCAGACCTGAGGAAATGTCTCCTCGACAATCAGCTTTAACAAAGATTAAAAGGGGAAAAGCTGTAACACTGATCAATAGATAATCTTTTAACCCAAGGGGATCATTAGACTCCAGTTAATAGGCCACCATTTCTAATCTCTGATCCAGATACTGTTCAACACTTTCACAGTTAATAAGTGTTAACAAGTTATATCAAGACACTTATCCAGCCAATATCCTTCAACAGTACAGTAAAAAAATGATCATTTTTAAAATCCTAATCAGCAAATAGTTTTCATAAAATGTGTGAGAAATGGTCATGGAAACTGCAACAGCAAAATGCTTGGACACTGCAGAAAGGCTTTTGTTAATGTCTGAACCAAAGAGAGGAAGTGTAAACTCTAGTGACTGGATTTTAAGAGCCAGCTGCCGACAAACAATGATGGCCTGCATGTGCCAAAGAGCCGCCGAAATCTCCTGCGCGGCTGCTCACTTAAATAGCTGGGGCGGCCCACCACTCACCTTCCCCCCACCCCCCCCCCCAATCACATGGAGGGGGCGGGATGTCCATTGCCGACAATGGTGTCAGCTGCCTGTGCGCAGGTGCTGGTGCTGTTTTTAAAGGGCAGCCAGCCATGCAGGCAAATTTGAATTTTTAAAGTGAACCTCCCCCCACCCCAAAATTTACAAAATAAAATTGTAATGCCCCTTTCCAATCCCCAATAAAAATTACATTAGGTATTTGCCCTTTGGCCCCAAAAACACAAATCTTTGAATTCTGACCTTCTGCCCCCCCCCCCCCAATTGTAAAAGTTGAAAGTTCCCACCTTCCCACTGCCCCCTACACTGATGATGATTATTGGACCCTGTTCCCCACCGCCGCTCCACCCTCCACCCTGAAAATCTGAACACTCTTCCCCTCCTCACCAGTGTCACGCCTGCTTTCCCCAAACGGGGAATTGACGGCGCGGGAGTGCCAGCCGCCGGACCGGAAGATTGCCGGTAAGTATATTTAAATGAATTTGTTTCATTGATTTAAATATGGAAATTGAGATTCCATCGTGTGTGGGGGGGGGTTTCACCACAGAGCCTCGCCATCGCCTGGAGGATGGGGCCAAGCCCCCCCCCCCCACCCCTGGCGTCGGCCTATGTGGTGGGCCTCTGCTGGAACCATCTTCCGCACCGCCCCCCCGCCACAGAGCCCAATGTCGCAAACTCTGTAAAATCCAGCCCAAGGAGTGCGCCGCAGACAATGATGTCTGCTCCACCCACAGCCAGTTTCACCAAAGGCCAGAGACCAGTCTTGCATGTTGCAAAGTCGCCAAAATGTACAGAAGCTCCTTTATTTTAAACGGCTAGGCACACAAATAAGGGGCCACGCTTCTTCATAAGAGTGGCTGCTGCTGCTGCTGAGATTAACTGAGAGACTCGATAGGTCTGTGGAGCTTTGTGTCTGAATGGGAATTAAAAGGAGTAGCAGTCATAAAGCTGTGACCTGCATAGGGCTCTACGCTAATAATAAAACATGGAGAAATTTGTTAACAAACACATTCAAAAGTGACATTTTGCCATCAATGCTCCAAATTTTATTTAAAGGAAAAGCAAATTATGATGCACTTCAGATCAGCATATTTTGTTTTTGATTTTATCTTTTTGCATGAGTGCACCTGGGAACAGGTAACTGCCACTTGACATGCTCACTCACCTCCATCCAACTCAGAGACTGGACTCACTGGCCAGCACTCACTTACACACAGAGGACAAGAAATAAAGAGTTCATTGAAATGTAATCATAATTCTTTGCAGTGGCGATTGTGGAAAGGACGTTTCCTCATGTGGGAAATCTAGAACTCGAGGTCACTGTTTAAAAATAAGGGGGCGCCCATTGAAGACAATGATGGGAAGAAATCTTTTCTCTGAGGGTCGTGAGTCTTTGGAACTCTCTTCCTCAAAAGGCAGTGAAGCTAAAGGCCGGCTCGGGTCTGCAATTGAAACCCGACCCGAGCCCGACAGAACCACATCCGACCCGAACCCGACCGGGCCAGAGACCTTTAATTTTTTTCCCGCGCTTGACCCGACCTGGCCACCGGAATGAAGTTGATTATATTAAAGAGGTTGTGCTCTACCTTGGATGGAATCTCTCACTGCAGACTAGTGCGGAGTCCGGATGCAAGTTTCCCGCCTTGACGTCCTGGCTGTCACTGTGTCCGAACCGGCCTGACCCGACCCGAATGCCGGACGGGGCAGACCGACCCGACCCGAATCCAACACATCATCGGGTCTAGTTGAGTTCGGGTCGGGTAGCCATGCTCTAGTGGAAGCAGAGGCTTTGAATACTTTAAAGGCGGAGGTAGATAGATTTTTGATAAGCAAGTGGGAGGAAACTGCTCACCTTCCTAACCTGTTGAGCTTTTAGACCCAGGTGCCCCCATCCTCCGCACACAGAGACTCCCTCGGCACTTGCGTGGATAACGTATCATTTGAGTCCAGGTCAGATGGGGGAATAAGAATCAATGAGAGCAGCTGATACCCTTCCCATTTGAACTAGCTATGGTAAATGATCGGCTCCCTCTACCATCTGCCGACTGGTTTATTTTAGCCCTCTCAACACTGGCGAGGGTTCTTCAACAGAGAGAGAGAGACAGAACCACAACCTGCATTTCTACAGTATGTTTAATGCAAATAAAAACATCCTGACATGCTTCACAAATAGAGGGCTGAGCAAAACGCAGGCTGGGGCAGCAAGAGTGAGAGTGACTGAAACCTTGGTGAAAGAATCAGGTCTCAAGAAGGGTTTTAAAGATGGAGGGGGAGGTGGTGTGATGGAGAGATTTTAGCAAGGAGCGGGGGTGTTGCACAAGAGGCAGCAGTCGGAGGTAAAGGAGCGTTTGACAGGACAATAGTGAGCTGGAGCTCTGAAGCTTTTACACAATAAAGGGCCAGTGCTTTGAAGAGTCTTCACCTAACATGGGATCTTCATCATGACAACTGCCACTGGCGTGCCCAACAGGGCTTGCACGCTGGCGTATCTCTATGCTGTCTTCAAATCGTGAGTTTCACTGCCTGCACTCCTCCTTTTTAATTATGTCTCCTTTTCTCCTGAGCCACCTCTGCCACCCTGCCAAAAGAGTCCATTCTTCATGTGTGAAGATAAGCAGTAAGTTTCAACAGGCAATGAGACCATTTAGGGCATCAAGCCAAGCCAGGTCCCATCCTCACCCGGCACATGCACATTCCAACAGGAGTCACTGGACTGCGGAAGCTGATATTCCTGCCTTCCCTATCTCAAACTTAAAACCAATTATGGCATACCGACTATCATCTCAACAAAGTTCAGGGGCACCTTCCTTTCCTGTATTTCCAATTCTGGCCTCTTGCACATCCCTTATTTCCTTCTCTCCACCATTGGTGGCCGTGCCTTCAGCTGCCTAAATCCTAAACACTGAAATTACTTTCTTAAACTTCTCCGCCCCTCTCCCTCTCTCTCCCGCTTTAAGACTCTCCTTAAAACTACTTTTCTGACCAAGATTTTGATTAGCTGTCCTAATATATCCTTATGTAGTTCATTTGTTGTAAAGCACTTTGGGATGTCGTAGGATCATGAAAGGCACTGTATATATGCAAGTTTTTCTTTTTATGTGGTTCAGTGTCTATTTTGCTTGATAATGCTCCTGTGAAGCATCTTGGGATGTTTCACTAAGTTAACGGTGCTATACAAATGCAAGTTGTTGTTTTATGATTCCGTTCCGAGCTGAGGAGCAAATTTACCGATGAACTGTGAAAAGACTGAGAGGTGTAAAGGAAGTGAAGGACCTTGGAGCGAATGTCCACAGATCCCTGAAGGTAGCAGGACAGGCCGGTAAGGTGGTTAAGAAGGCATATGGAATCCTTTCCTTTATTAGCCGAGGTATAGAATATAAGAGCAGGGAGGTTATACTGGAACTGTATAACTCATTGGTAAGGCTATAACTTGAGTAGAGTGTGCAGTTGGAACAGAGAAGGCAGAGGGAGATCTGATTGAAATGTAAAAAATTTTGAGGGTCCTGGATAGAGTGGAGGTGAAGGGTCTATTCACCTTAGCAGAGAGGTCAGTGACAAGGGGCCATAGATTTAAAGTGATTGGTAGAAAAATTAGAGGGGAGATGAGGAAAACCACCCATAGCATCAGCGATGAGGAGAGGTTGGAAAAACTCGGATTGTTTTCACTGGAACGACGGAGGTGGAGGGGCAACATGATAGAGGTTTACAAAGCTATGAGCGGCATGGACAGAGTGGATAGTCAGAAGCTTTTTCCCAGGGTGGAAGAGTCAGTTACTGGGGGACATAGGTTTAAGGTGCGAGGGGCAAAGTTTAGAGGGGATGTGCGAGGCAAGTTTTTTACACAGAGGGGGTGAGTGCCTGGAACTTGCTGCCAGGGTAGGTGGTGGAAGCAGATACAATAGCGACGTTTAAGAGACATCTTGACAAATATATGAATAGGAAGGGAATAGAGGGATATGGGCCCTGGAAGTGCAGAAGGTGTTAGTTTAGGCAGGCATCAAGATCGGCGCAGGCTTGGAGGGCCGAATGGCCTGTTCCTGTGCTGTACTGATCTTTGTTCTTTCTTTGTTCACCCAGAGGGTAGTGATGGTCTGGCACTCACTGCCTGAAAGGGTAGTTGAGGCAGAAACCCTCAACTCATTCAAAAGGAGTCTGGATATGCACCTCACGTGCCGTAATCTGCAGGGCTACGGACCAAATGCTGGAAGGTGGGATTAGAATAGGTGGATCGTTTTTCAGCCAGCACAGACACGATGGGTCAAGTGGCCTCTTTCTCTGCCTTAAACCTTCTCTGATTCTAACTACTTCTGACACAGCCTCCTTTTTAAGGTTTTTAAAAAAATTATCATCTGCTCATCAACTAAGTAGGTCAGCTCTTAAAGGGTTAACAGTAATAAGCTTGCTCAGACTATTTTTAACATAGACTAAGCAGAGTGTTCGGAGGTTTGGCCAGCTGGGCATGGTCATTGGGAAAACGTGGTCAGGTAGACCAGGATTTATCATCTACTGTGTCCATGATCACCGGATATCTATGGCAGCTTGGACTCTATAACCCATGCCACAAGTTGCCAACTCTTGTTGGATATATTCCAGGAGATCTCGGCACTTGACATCCCATCTTCCACCACCACTCCCAGCCAAACAGCCTTTTTTTTGTCCGTCTCCAATATTTTTAGAACTTATAAAGAAAAATGAAATGCGCGCACAATTTTTTTAATGCCCCTGTGAATTACCTTGCAGCAGTGTCCTGGAGATTAATCTCTCCTTCCTGCAGACACCAGGGCAATCTGTCTGGTTTGGCAACCCTACCCATGTCTCCTCATCTCCAGAAACAAACTGTAAGAGCTGATATCTCTCCCGCCTCTGTTGTGTGAACAGTCTACATCCAAGCCAACGCTTGCCTGCATTCGCCAACCCACATTCCTCAAGCCCACCAGAGTCAGCCACAAGGTCTGACTGGAGGTAACCTGCACTCTGGCTGACTTCATTTCAGGACATATCCAAGGACAAGGGCTAGTTAAGGAAACAAAAACATTCCTGAAGGTCAAAATCAGTTGGGATATGCTGCACCTAAATCTAAAAAAGAAACAAAAATGGAACAAAAATGGTTCAAAATAAAACGGAATATCATGGAAACAGGTCTTTTGCCCCATCCAGTCTGTGCTAGTGTTTATCCTCTACATGTATAATAATCCCATGTCCCACCCAGCTACCATATCTCTTTATTCTCTATTCCCTCAACAACTGATTTAACCCATTCTCAAATGTTGATATGGTCTTTGCTTCAATCACTAATGCTGGGAGTGTATTCCACAGTCCCACAACTCTCTGTGTAAAATGAACACTTCTTTCTGCTCTGTATCCTGAATCTCTTACATTTCATTCTATATTTCCGTCCCTTCGTTCTGGACGTCTGAACCACTAAATAAACAGGAACCTTGCGCATGAAGCATAACAAGCTGAGTGACATGTGTTTTAAGTAAACAGTCTCGGTCAACACTCTGAACTTGTAACAGCAATGTGTGAGGATGTATTTTAAACAGCAGGCTGTTATTAAAGTCAGTCTTTATCTGCCTTCATTTCTCATATTCCCCTTTTCTTTTCCTGGTGAGTTTTATTTCTTTGGAGACTTGCGTGTGTCTTTTATTGTGCTGATAAACCGGCCACAGAGAGAGCTGCGATTCATTCATTTAACATCATTAGGACCGGGTCCTGACAGTAAGGCTTAGGCAAGCTCCCTCCCTCCCTCCTTCCCACTGTGCTAAAAACTCAACTCCAGAAGCTCCCAAACTTTGCAGGCATAAAAGCCACTCAACTCCTCTCCTTGCAGTTAGAAACCTGAGCTCAAGAGGTTTCAGGCCAGTGCACAATTGAGGAAAACTACAGCTCAGCAACATTTTGACAGTTTTTTTTTTATATTCAACATTCTGACAGTTTATTTTAATATTTGTCCTGGGGATGTGGATGTTGCTGACAAGGCCAGTACTTACTACCCATCCCTAATTACCCATGAGAAGGCGGTGGTGAGCCGCCTTCTTAAACAGTTGCAGTCCATGTGGTGTAGGTAGATCCATAGTGCTGTTAGGGAGGAATTTCATGGATTTTGACCTAGTGACAATGAAGAAATGTGATATAGTTCCAAGTCAGGATCCCATGTGTCTGCTGTCCTTGCCCTTCTAGGTGGTACAGGTCATGAGTTTGGAAGGTGCTGTCTAAGAAGCTTTGGTGAGTTGCTGCAGTGTATCTTGTAGATGCTACACACTGCTGCCACTGTGCGCCGATGGTTGAGGGAGTGAATGTTTAAGGTGGTGAATGGTGTGCCAATCAAGCAGGTTGATTTGTCCTGGATGGTGTTGAGCTTCTTGAGTGTTGTTGGAGCTGCACTCATGCAGGCAAGTGGAAAGTGTTCCATTACACTCCCGATCTGTGCCTTGTAGATCGTGGACAAGCCTTGGGGAGTCAGGAGGTGAGTTACTCGTTGCAGAATTCCCAGCCTCTGACCTGCTCTTGTAGCCACAGAATCTATATGGTTGGTCCAGTTAAGTTTCTGGTCAATAGTGACCTCCCAGGATGTTGATAGTAGGGAATTCGGTGATGGTAATGTCGTTGAATGTCAAGGGGGGGGGGGGGGATGCTTAGATTCTCTCTTGTTGAAGATGGTCATTGCCTGGCACTTGTGTGGTGCAAATTTACTTGCCACTTTTCACCCCAAACCTGAATGTTGTCCAGGTCTTGCTGCATGTGAGCACAGACTGTTTGAGCATCTGAGGAGTTCTAAATGAAAATGAACACTGTCCAATCATCAGCGAACATCTCCACTTCTGACCTTATGATGGAGGGAGGTCATTGATGAAGCAGCTGAAGATGGTTGGGCCCAGGACACTACCCTGAGGAACTCCTGCAGTGATGTCCTGGGGCTGAGGTGATCGGCCTCCAACAACCACAACCATCTTCCTTTGTGCTAGGTATGACTCCAACCAGTGAAGAGTTTTCCTCCTGATTCCCATTGACTCCAGTTTTAATAGGGCTCCTTGATGCCATACTCGGTCAAATGCTGCCTTGATGTCAAGAGCAGTCACTCTCACCTCACCTCTTGAATTCAGCTCTTTTGTCTATGTTTGGACCAAGGCTGTAAATGAGGTCTGGAGCTCAGTGTCCCCGGCGGAACCCAAACTGAGCATCAGTGAGTAGGTTATTGCGGAACAAGTGTTGCTTGATAGCACTGTCGACCACATCTTCCATGATTGAGAGTAGGCTGATGGGATAGTAATTGGCTGGGTTGGATTTGTCCTGCTTTTTGTGGACAGCAAATACCTGTCACAATTCCACATCGTTGGGTATATGCCAGCATTGCAGCTGTACTGGAATAGTTTGGCTAGGGACATGGCTCGTACTTGAACACAAGTCTTTAGTACTACAGCAGGGATGTTGTCAGGGCCTGAGTCTTTGCTGTATCCTTGTATCTCCTGTTTCTAGACTTAGGTTTCTAAATAAAACAGTACAATCCTCTAACATGTGAAATAAAAGAAACTAAAGAACTTGTATTTACATAGCACCTTTCATGACCTCAGGACATCCCAAACTATTTTAGAGCCAATGAAGTACTTCTGAGGTGGAGTCAGTGTTGTAGTGTAGGAAATGCAGCAGCTAATTTGTACACAGCAAGGTACTACAAACAGCAATAAGATAATCTGTTTTAGAGTAGTTGCATGGGGATAAATATTGGCCAGGACACCAAGGGTAACTCCCCTGCTCTTCCTTGAAATACAGCAGTGAAATCTTTTACGTCCACTTGAGAAGGCAGATGGGGCCTTCGTTTAAATGCTCACCCAAATGAAAACAGTCCTGACAGTGCAGCACTCTGTCAGTACTGCACTCGCATGTCATTTTAGATGATGTGCTTAAGTCTCCTGAGTGGAACTTGAACTCGTAATTCTCTAACTCAGAAGGGAGATTGCTACCAATTGAGCCACAGCTGACACGTAACTACCTCGAGTCCCAGTAAGAAAAACGGGAACCTACAATTAAACGGAGTATCATGTCGGAATTGCTAAGGTGAGAGGACCAATGCTCAGAAGGAGTTCAGAAGGTTGTAGATTTGTTTTTCTGCTGGGCCTGGTGTAGTATTTGCATTTTGAAAGTGCCTTGAGTGTTAAAGTTGTCAACCTCTGAATGTGGATGTGTAGTGGAATCCTTTGTGAGCACATTGGCCTGTCAATAACCCATCACCACGACAACAACCACGGACACCTCATTTGCACCAAAAAAATCTTTTATGTGTTTTTCTCAATTGCTCACCAACACTGCCTCCCTCCCCCCATTACCCACCCTTGACTGGCATGAAGGGATCTTACATGTCAAGAAATTAATAAGAAATTTCACAGATCAAGCATTATTCATGCAGTATAATTAATCATACGAGATAAAAATAGGTAATGTCTGAGGGTTGTGCTCACTTTTAATCAGCACTGGCTGTAATCATTTTCTTTTGGACTAGGGCGACTGATCACTGTTCACAGGTCACAGATTTGTGCAATGTTTCTGAATCTTCAATATCTTAGCTTCTGTCACCTGCTTAACATTTCAAAGCAGTGGCAACAGGGCAGCCCCAGGGTCGATAATTCATTAACGGGAGGATTATTCCCTCCCATTCTGTTGATTATGCTAAAACAAATGGTTTCCTCTTCCCCTCAGATTACCCCCTGTAGCTCTCCAAGTCATCTTCTACACTGAGATGAGAAAAAGGTTCATGAAATTTACTATCTGTAATCCTAACCCCTTTTCAGCTATTTCTCTGTATTACTCAAACCCCAGTTGTTTTTGGTTAAACCTTTGCTCCTCTGACTGATATCAGGCAGCAAACTCAAAAGTGGCACTTAATTCACCTCAGGGAATTACACAATTGGTGCAAATCAATTGAGTTAACTGTTCCCTTTTTAGACTTTATTCAGAGGGTTACTGAAGGGCAGGTGGAGTCTCATGGGGTGGGTGTCGCTGGGGAGAGGGGTGTAGGGAGGTCAGCAGCAAGGACAGAGGGTTGGCTCTCAGCAGGCCCCACCCCTTCCCGATGACAGGTCCCTCATTCAGGCACTAAATGCCTTTTAACGAGGGACCACAGCACCACCCCACCCCCCCCACCCCCGGAGCTGACAAGCAACCCGAACTTGCTTCCTATGCGGCGCCAAGCCTGCCCGCTGCATTGCTAATTGCAGCAGTGGTGGGATGAGGCCCTTAATTGGGCATTAATTGCCCACTTAATAGTCTCAATTGATGGGGTGGGGGAGTGGGGTGGGTGGAAGAAAGGCTGTTCACAGGCCTTCCCGCCCCAGACTTAATTTTGGTGGAGGCGGGAAGGTGGCAGGGCTCCCTCCACCACCATCCCGTCCGATTATACGCTCTTCCCACCTCCAAACCCACCGCAGGGGAGAGCATAAAATTTCCCCCCATTGTATGTGAATGTGCATGTGTGTGAGTGTGCATGTGAGTGTGAGTGTGGGTGTGTGAGTGAGTGAGTGTGTGTGGGTGTGAGTGTGCATGGTAGAGTGTGTGTGTGTGTTTGTGCAGTAGTGAGATTGGGTCTCATTATTACACAGCATACAGGACTACTGGCAATATCAATGGGAAAGTTATTTGCACGTCCATGCGACATTTTTCTGTCTGTTGTATTCGAGGTGATACCTCCCTTGAAATAGCAGAGGAGCACCATATAAACATGGTAGGTGCTTGTTTACGAATACCACAACAGTCAATGGTGGCCTTCGGTCCTTAATATCCAGAATGGAGGACACAGCTATTCTGCTGGTTTCCAGGGCTTGATAACCAGCCAGTTACAACATACACGGCCTCTTATTTCTTGATAATCCCTCTATACAAAAACCACCTAAACCCCTCGATTAATTAGTAGCATGTCTCTCACTCCAAGATATCCAGCATCATTTTTATACATATATATCTATGATTCTATGGAATGAGGTAACATGGGTTCATTTTGAGATAGGTGGGTGGTTTGCATGAGTTACATCCACTATTATTCTATATATAAACCATACAAGCCCTTAAATTAGTTTTGTAGAAACCTACAGCACAGGAGGAGGCCATTCAGCCCAACATGCCGATGCTGGTTCTTTGGTAGAGCCATCCAATTAATCCTACTCTCCCTCTCCAAGTAAATACTCAATTCCCGTTTGAAAGTTACTATTGAATCTGTTTTCACCACCCTTTCAGACAGTGCATTCCAAACCACAACAGCTTGATGCATTAATGAAATTCTCTTAATCTCCTCTCTGGTTCTTTTTCCAATTACTTTAAATTATCCCCTGAATTGTGTGTGAGCTCTATCCATGCAGAGACTGACTCATGGAAATACAAACTTGTAACAATGAGCACACTGATTCTCAAGTAAGAGAGTGATGTGGCTGGGTTGACAGTGAAGGGCTGCATGGTCAAATAGCCTGCTGACATTCAATGCTTAGGCTCCCTCATTAAAAAAGTCCCACCGGCTGAGGTCCCATTGACTCACTGAATGAGCCACTGTCTATAACAGTGGATAGAAGAGAAACACAGAGGAAAATAAAAGTCGGAAAACTCCTGATTCTATTTCATACAGCTTAAGGCTATATAATCACTGCCGTATTTGGACTGATATATTAGAGTATTATGCTAATAACTTTCCTCTGCATATTTAAATTAGGTTAATTCAGATGGACTTCATTAAAAGTCAAAGGATGTATGACATCGTGTATGTTTGCAAACCTTGGCAAATATAATTGTTTAGCTATAAGCAATAACATAGAATGAATTATGCTGATTGCATCTGATTTGCATTAATTAGAAAACAGGCATTTCCCTTTAACTCAGAAATTGCAAATTTTATAACTATCAAACTTAAAGAATTTAATTGTTACGCCTTTAGGGACTGTATATGCAAATCAGCTTAATTAGAAACCAGATTTCTCTGTTTAATTAATAAGAATAAGTTGTACTGTCACACAGTGCTGGGTATAGGAAGGGTATAGATGATCTAACTTTACAGAGGAATAGTACAATAATCAACATATTTAATTCCACACACTCTGTCAATCAGAATGGTGTCTGCTCAATCCCCACCATATAGCCAAATGCAGATGTGTTAAGCTCGCACCTGGAATGGCAACTAAAACATCAGCAGCCTCCCATTAATCAAACTTGAACAGTCACCATAACCACAGGATAATGCTTTCTATAAAACAAATATTTATATTCGACAAAAAGTGGCCTGCACTACCTCACACTGCACACTGCGAGTTACTTAACTATGCGTGAAGATGATGAGATCGGCTGTACTGCTGAGATATGGCTTCGAGTCCAGCCCAGGTGCACGGGATGAAATTCAGTTTTCTCTGACAGCTCAAAGCATCCTCAGTGTGGAGGGTATTCCAGGTCCAGGTTTGAGCAGACCCAGGTCAATGAAACCACATTCATCTGATTTCAGTTGCAGTTTCAAGTGATGTGCCAGAAATGGTCCTCCTCTGAGGTTTAAATTGGGGAGAGTGAGCTTAACTATATATTGTAGGTCTGCTACACTAATCTCATTATCCTTTGAAACTGACACTGTAAAAAAGCACTGCCCAGCAGAGATAAAGGCATACGGCATACTTTCCTTCATCGGACTGGGTATTGAGTACAAGAGTTGGCAGCTCATGTTACAGTTGTATAAGACTTTGGTTCGGCCACATTTGGAATACTGCGTGCAGTTCTGGTCGCCACATTACCAAAAGGATGTAGATGCTTTGGAGAGGGTGCAGAGGAGGTTCACCAGGATGTTGCCTGGTATGGAGGGCACTAGCTATGAAGAGAGGTTGAGTAGATTAGGATTATTTTCATTAGTAAGACGGAGGTTGAGGGGGGGCCTGATTGAGGTGTACAAAATCATGAGAGGTATAGACAGGGTGGATAGCAAGAAGCTTTTTCCCAGAGTGGGGGATTCAATTACTAGGGGTCGCGAGTTCAAAGTGAGAGGGGAAAAGTTTAGGGGGATATGCGTGGAAAGTTCTTTACGCAGAGGGTGGTGGGTGCCTGGAACGCGTTGCCAGCGGAGGTGGTAGACGCAGGCACGATAGCGTCTTTTAAGATTTATCTAGACAGATACATGAATGGGCAGGAAGCAAAGAGATACAGACCCTTAGAAAATAGGCGACAGGTTTAGATAGAGGATCTGGATCAGCGCAGGCTTGGAGGGCCGAAGGGCCTGTTCCTGTGCTGTAATTTTCTTTGTTCTTTTGTTCTAAAGTATTAGATTTCAATTAGTCTGAAATGCCAGCTATGGCTGAGTGGGCAGCACTCTGACCTCTCAGCCTGAAGATTGTGGCTTCAAGGCCTATAGTTGGGATGTGAGCACAGAATCTAGGCTGACGTCCCAGTGAAGTACTGAGGGAGTGCTGCACTGTCAGAGGTGTTCTCTTTTGGAAGAGGTCTCATCTTCCCTCTCAGTTGGATATGAGAGACCCCCATAGTACTATTGGATGAAGAGCAGGAGAATTCTCCCAGTGTCTGGGTCAGTATCTGTGCTACAGTCAACATCACTAAGAAAACAGATTATCAGGTCATTATTACATTGCTGTTTGTGGAATCTTACTGAGCACAAATTGGTTGCTGGGTTTCCTTCATTACAATAGTGACTACACTTCAAAGGTATTTCATTGGCTGTGAATCTCTTTGGGACATTCTGAAGTTGTGAAAGACGTTATTTAAGTTCTTTTATTCTACTGACATACAAACTGGTTTTGGCCAATCTGGCAGCACAAATCTGGAGTCAGGTCCTGGCTCAAGTCCAGAGTACACTGAAACCAGGTGATGCCATAGCCTTGGGAGATTGGTTTACACTGTTTGGAACTCGCACCATGTGCAACATAACTCCAGTGCACCACAGGTACAAGAAGTAGGCAGGTAGTCTGTTGGACCTTGACAGTGTCTCTTAAAAGTCCAGACTCCCAATGTTCAAAACAACATCTAGTTAAGCCGACAGACACAGGGCGTTTCTCAACTAGCAGTGGGTTTTCAGGCCACAGCGCAATGTAGATGTTAGCAGCTAGACTTTGCCAGGATCAGACTGCTAGTGCTGTATAACCTGCCATTGGTTTTATCCTTTGGTTGATTATTGCGATAATGCAACAACATCAGGAAGAAATTCCACCTGCTCCCTCAAGAAACATTGTTGGAGTTAACAAGGGTCCAGCAAGCCACCACACAGCATTAATTGCCAATGTACAGAGGCTAACGTTTGACATTATTAACGTAAAGTCATTGTATTATATTTTGACTCTTGCTTGTAACTGATGTTGAGGAGACCTGAATTATCCATGATAAAGGTCCAGCCTTAAGGTGCTGACTGAGGGGCATGAATCATTCAACAGGTGCACTTTTAATGCGTAAGTGTATCAAACATCATCAGCTATTCAGAAGGAGGATGACTTGACGTTTGTTCTTTTCAATCGCTGATGTTAAGAATGAGCAGCACATTTCTGTGCACCTCCCAAGGTTGGAAAAGCAATCTTGACAGATTTCTGGTAGAGGAAAGTTTTGCTTCTGGGAAAGTATGCTGGGGTGGAGACTGAGTGAGGACCAGATCAGGCTTGACTGTAATGATCATAACAGTTATATCGCCCAACACTCACTGCCTGTTCTCAAACATGAAAGGACAGCCAGTTGGACAAGGGACTGGCGAGCTGGCAATATCTATGGAGCTGGCAATATCTTTGGAACTGCATCTAGGATGAGCCAACATCTTCAATTGAGGAAGGGAAGAAAATGAAGAGGAAGGTATTGGAAAAAAAAAAGTGATAGCACAGAATAGGGAGTCAGAGAGGGAAATGTACAGAAGTGCCGCTAAATAAGGCTGTTTCCTGACACGTTTTGTCATTTTAAACCACTGCTGATTCCTAAGATGAGGAAGCTGAAAGTGCTGTGAGAACTAGCATAATCTATCAATTTATTGAAGTGGAGCCTGGAAGGGAGAAGCATTGATAAAAAGTGACCAGTCAGCTAAATTTTCTACTAGATCAGGGGATCACTGATTCATTACAGTCCTGGCTCATCTATCATCTCCAGTTTAAAGTGCATGTACAGACATTAACATGAATTCTGTCTCTCATATTGCCCATGCTCTGCCACTCAATGGGTATTCCTCCCCGTCCTAAGAACATTATTTTGCATCATGTCACTGTGAATTGCAGATCTAAAAATCTGTTTTCTGTTAAGTTCCACATGAATACACTGTTGACACGTTCACTGTGATATCACAAATATATTCAAATAATGTTATTTAACAACCCATGGCTCTTGTTTAAATGAAACATGAGCAACTAAGCCAGTGTGATTTTATTCCCGTAACTGACTATTCATCACCCAGCATCACTTATAATCAGTTCTGCTGCTGACTTTGGATTGCATCATACATCTTTTCAGTAGCTCACTGACAACAAGGTGTGGGCTGAGAGGAAGAAGGCAGAGGGGAGAGAATGAGTGATGTCTCAAGAGACAACCCAACACCAACAGAGGAACAGGAGGAGGCCACTCAGTCCTTCAAACTTGTTCCTTCAGTCAATTAGCCCATGGTTGATCAACTCAATTTACCTGCCTTTGCTCCAAATCACTTAATACCCTTACCTAACAAAAATCTATCAATCTCAGCCTTGAAAGTTTCTATTCACTTCCAGCATCCTATTCTGAGTAAAACAGCAGAACTGGAAGCAGACTATGTTCCTATTATGGGTAAAACAGTGGGACTGGGAGCAGACTGTGTTCCTATTCTGGATAAAGCAATGGGACGAGGAGCAGACTGTGTTCCTATTCTGAGTAAAACAGCAGGACTGGAAGCAGACTATGTTCCTATTATGGGTAAAACAGTAGGACTGGGAGCAGTCTGTGTTCCTATTCTGCATAAACAGTGGGACTGGGAGCAGACTGTGTTCCTATTCTGGGTAAAACAGTGGGACTGGGAGCAGACTGTGTTCCTATTCTGGGTAAAACAGTGGGACTGGGAGCAGACTGTGTTCCTATTCTGGGTAAAACAGTGGGACTGGGAGCAGACTGTGTTCCTATTCTGGGTAAAACATTGGGACTGGGAGCAGACTGTGTTCCTATTCTGGGTAAACAGGGGGACTGGGAGCAGACTGTGTTCCTATTCTGGGTAAAACATTGGGACTGGGAGCAGACTGTGTTCCTATTCTGGGTAAACAGGGGGACTGGGAGCAGACTGTGTTCCTATTCTGGATAAAGCAATGGGACTGGGAGCAGACTGTGTTCCTATTCTGGGTAAAACATTGGGACTGGGAGCAGACTGTGTTCCTATTCTGGGTAAAACAGTGGGACTGGGAGCAGACTGTGTTCCTATTCTGGGTAAAACAGTGGGACTGGGAGCAGACTGTGTTCCTATTCTGGGTAAAACATTGGGACTGGGAGCAGACTGTGTTCCTATTCTGGGTAAACAGGGGGACTGGGAGCAGACTGTGTTCCTATTCTGGATAAAGCAATGGGACTGGGAGCAGACTGTGTTCCTATTCTGGGTAAAACATTGGGACTGGGAGCAGACTGTGTTCCTATTCTGGGTAAAACAGTGGGACTGGGAGCAGACTGTGTTCCTATTCTGGGTAAAACAGTGGGACTGGGAGCAGACTGTGTTCCTATTCTGGGTAAAACAGTGGGACTGGGAGCAGACTGTGTTCCTATTCTGGGTAAAACATTGGGACTGGGAGCAGACTGTGTTCCTATTCTGGGTAAACAGGGGGACTGGGAGCAGACTGTGTTCCTATTCTGGATAAAGCAATGGGACTGGGAGCAGACTGTGTTCCTATTCTGGGTAAAACATTGGGACTGGGAGCAGACTGTGTTCCTATTCTGGGTAAACAGGGGGACTAGGAGCAGACTGTGTTCCTATTCTGAGTAAAACAGCAGGACTGGAAGCAGACTATGTTCCTATTATGGGTAAAACAGTAGGACTGGGAGCAGTCTGTGTTCCTATTCTGCATAAACAGTGGGACTGGGAGCAGACTGTGTTCCTATTCTGGGTAAAACATTGGGACTGGGAGCAGACTGTGTTCCTATTCTGGGTAAAACAGTGGGACTGGGAGCAGACTGTGTTCCTATTCTGGGTAAAACATTGGGACTGGGAGCAGACTGTGTTCCTATTCTGGGTAAAACAGTGGGACTGGGAGCAGACTGTGTTCCTATTCTGGGTAAAACAGTGGGACTGGGAGCAGACTGTGTTCCTATTCTGGGTAAAACAGTGGGACTGGGAGCAGACTGTGTTCCTATTCTGGGTAAAACATTGGGACTGGGAGCAGACTGTGTTCCTATTCTGGGTAAACAGGGGGACTGGGAGCAGACTGTGTTCCTATTCTGGATAAAGCAATGGGACTGGGAGCAGACTGTGTTCCTATTCTGGGTAAAACATTGGGACTGGGAGCAGACTGTGTTCCTATTCTGGGTAAACAGGGGGACTAGGAGCAGACTGTGTTCCTATTCTGAGTAAAACAGCAGGACTGGAAGCAGACAATGTTCCTATTATGTTCCTATTCTGGGTAAACAGGGGGACTGGGAGCAGACTGTGTTCCTATTCTGAGTAAAACAGCAGGACTGGAAGCAGACTGTGTTCCTATTCTGGGTAAAACATTGGGACTGGGAGCAGAATGTGTTCCTATTCTGGGTAAACAGGGGGACTGGGAGCAGACTGTGTTCCTATTCTGGGTAAAACATTGGGACTGGGAGCAGACTGTGTTCCTATTCTGGGTAAACAGGGGGACTAGGAGCAGACTGTGTTCCTATTCTGAGTAAAACAGCAGGACTGGAAGCAGACAATGTTCCTATTATGTTCCTATTCTGGGTAAACAGGGGGACGGGGAGCAGACTGTGTTCCTATTCTGGATAAAGCAATGGGACTAGGAGCAGACTGTGTTCCTATTCTGAGTAAAACAGCAGGACTGGAAGCAGACTATGTTCCTATTCTGGGTAAAACATAGGGACTGGGAGCAGACTGTGTTCCTATTCTGGATAAAGCAATGGGACTAGGAGCAGACTGTGTTCCTATTCTGAGTAAAACAGCAGGACTGGAAGCAGACTATGTTCCTACGATGGGTAAAACAGTGGGACTGGGAGCAGACTGTGTCCCGATTCTCGGTAAAACAGTGGGACTGGGAGCAGACTGTGTCCCGATTCTCGGTAAAACAGTGGGACTGGGAGCAGACTGTGTTCCTATTCTGGGTAAACAGGGGGACTGGGAGCAGACTGTGTTCCTATTCTGGGTAAAACAGTGGGACTGGGAGCAAACTGTGTTCCTTTTTTGGGTAAACGGGGGTACTGGGAGCAGACTGTGTTCCTATTCTGGGTGAACTGGGGGACTGGGAGCAGACTGTGTTCCTATTCAGGATAAACAGTGGGACGGAGCAGACTGTGTTCCTATTCTGGATAAAACAATGGGACTGGGAGCAGACTGTGTTCCTATTCTGGGTAAATAGTGGGACTGGGAACAGACTATGTTCCTATTCTGGGTAAACAGGGGGACGGGGAGCAGACTGTGTTCCTATTCTGGATAAAGCAATGGGACTAGGAGCAGACTGTGTTCCTATTCTGAGTAAAACAGCAGGGCTGGAAGCAGACTATGTTCCTATTATGGGTAAAACAGTGGGACTGGGAGCAGACTGTGCTCCTATTCTGGGTAAACAGTGGGACGGGGAGCAGACTGTGTTCCTATTCTAGGTACACAGGGGGACTGCGAGCAGACTGTGTTCCTATTCTGGATAAAACAATGGGACTAGGAGCAGTCTGTTCCTATTCTGGGTAAAACAGTGGGACTGGGAGCAGACTGTGTTCCTATTCTGGGTAAAACGGGGGGACTGGGAGCAGACTGTGTTCCTATTCTGGATAAAACAATGGGACTGGGAGCAGTCTGTTCCTATTCTGGGTAGAACAGTGGGACTGGGAGCAGACTGTGTTCCTATTCTGGGTAAACAAAGAGACTGGGAGCAGACTGTGTTCCTATTCTGGATAAAACAATGGGACTGGGAGCAGACTGTGTTCCTATTCTGGGTAAAACATTGGGACTGGGAGCAGACTGTGTTCCTATTCTGGGTAAAACAGTGGGACTGGGAGCAGACTGTGTTCCTATTCTGGGTAAAACAGTGGGACTGGGAGCAGACTGTGTTCCTATTCTGGGTAAAACAGTGGGACTGGGAGCAGACTGTGTTCCTATTCTGGGTAAAACAGTGGGACTGGGAGCAGACTGTGTTCCTATTCTGGGTAAAACATTGGGACTGGGAGCAGACTGTGTTCCTATTCTGGGTAAAACAGTGGGACTGGGAGCAGACTGTGTTCCTATTCTGGGTAAAACATTGGGACTGGGAGCAGACTGTGTTCCTATTCTGGGTAAAACAGTGGGACTGGGAGCAGACTGTGTTCCTATTCTCGGTAAAACAGTGGGACTGGGAGCAGACTGTGTTCCTATTCTGGATAAAACAATGGGACTGGGAGCAGACTGTGTTCCTATTCTGGGTAAAACATTGGGACTGGGAGCAGACTGTGTTCCTATTCTGGGTAAAACAGTGGGACTGGGAGCAGACTGTGTTCCTATTCTGGGTAAAACATTGGGACTGGGAGCAGACTGTGTTCCTATTCTGGGTAAAACAGTGGGACTGGGAGCAGACTGTGTTCCTATTCTCGGTAAAACAGTGGGACTGGGAGCAGACTGTTTTCCTATTCTGGGTAAACAATGGGACTGGGAGCAGACTGTGTTCCTATTCTGGGTAAAACATTGGGACTGGGAGCAGACTATGTTCCTATTCTCGGTAAAACAGTGGGACTGGGAGCAGACTGTTTTCCTATTCTGGGTAAACAATGGGACTGGGAGCAGACTGTGTTCCTATTCTCGGTAAAACAGTGGGACTGGGAGCAGACTGTTTTCCTATTCCGGGTAAACAGTGGAAGTGGGAGCAGACTGTGTTCATATTCTGGGTAAAACATTGAGACTGGGAGCAGACTGTGTTCCTATTCTGGGTAAAACAGTGGGACTGGGAGCAGACTGTGTTCCTATTCTCGGTAAAACAGTGGGACTGGGAGCAGACTGTTTTCCTATTCTGGGTAAACAATGGGACTGGGAGCAGACTGTGTTCCTATTCTCGGTAAAACAGTGGGACTGGGAGCAGACTGTTTTCCTATTCCGGGTAAACAGTGGAAGTGGGAGCAGACTGTGTTCATATTCTGGGTAAACAGGGTGACTGGGAGCAGACTGTGTTCCTATTCTGGGTAAAACAGTGGGACTGGGAGCAGACTGTGTTCCTATTCTGGGTAAAACAGTGGGACTGGGAGCAGTCTGTGTTCATATTCTGGGTAAACAGGGTGACTGGGAGCAGACTGTGTTCCTATTCTGGGTAAAACAGTGGGACTGGGAGCAGACTGTTTTCCTATTCCGGGTAAACAGTGGAAGTGGGAGCAGACTGTGTTCCTAATCGCGGTAAAACAGGGGGACTGGGAGCAGACTGTGTTCCTATTCTGGGTAAAACAGTGGGACTGGGAGCAGACTGTTTTCCTATTCCGGGTAAACAGTGGAAGTGGGAGCAGACTGTGTTCCTAATCGCGGTAAAACAGGGGGACTGGGAGCAGACTGTGTTCCTATTCTGGGTAAAACAGTGGGACTGGGAGCAGACTGTTTTCCTATTCTGGGTAAAACAGTGGGACTGGGAGCAGACTGTGTTCCTATTCTGGGTAAAACAGTGGGACTGGGAGCAGTCTGTGTTCATATTCTGGGTAAACAGGGTGACTGGGAGCAGACTGTGTTCCTATTCTGGGTAAAACAGTGGGACTGGGAGCAGACTGTTTTCCTATTCCGGGTAAACAGTGGAAGTGGGAGCAGACTGTGTTCCTAATCGCGGTAAAACAGGGGGACTGGGAGCAGACTGTGTTCCTATTCTGGGTAAAACAGTGGGACTGGGAGCAGACTGTTTTCCTATTCTGGGTAAACAATGGGACTGGGAGCAGACTGTGTTCCTATTCTGGGTAAACAATGGGACTGGGAGCAGACTGTGTTCCTATTCTCGGTAAAACAGTGGGACTGGGAGCAGACTGTTTTCCTATTCCGGGTAAACAGTGGAAGTGGGAGCAGACTGTGTTCATATTCTGGGTAAACAGGGTGACTGGGAGCAGACTGTGTTCCTATTCTGGGTAAAACAGTGGGACTGGGAGCAGACTGTGTTCCTATTCTGGGTAAAACAGTGGGACTGGGAGCAGACTGTGTTCATATTCTGGGTAAACAGGGTGACTGGGAGCAGACTGTGTTCCTATTCTGGGTAAAACAGTGGGACTGGGAGCAGACTGTTTTCCTATTCCGGGTAAACAGTGGAAGTGGGAGCAGACTGTGTTCCTAATCGCGGTAAAACAGGGGGACTGGGAGCAGACTGTGTTCATATTCTGGGTAAACAATGGGACTGGGAACAGTCTGTTCCTATTCTGGGTAAAACAGTGGGACTGGGAGCAGACTGTGTTCATATTCTGGGTAAACAATGGGACTGGGAGCAGTCTGTTCCTATTCTCGGTAAAACAGTGGGACTGGGAGCAGACTGTGTTCCTATTCTGGGTAAAACAGTGGGACTGGGAGCAGACTGTTTTCCTATTCCGGGTAAACAGTGGAAGTGGGAGCAGACTGTGTTCCTATTCTGGGTAAACAGTAGGACTGGGAGCAGACTGTGTTCCTATTCTGGGTAAAACATTGGGACTGGGAGCAGACTGTGTTCCTATTCTGGGTAAAACATTGGGACTGGGAGCAGACTGTGTTCCTATTCTGGGTAAAACATTGGGACTGGGAGCAGACTGTGTTCCTATTCTGGGTAAACAATGGGACTGGGAGCAGACTGTGTTCCTATTCTGGGTAAACAATGGGACTGGGAGCAGACTGTGTTCCTATTCTGTGTAAAACATTGGGACTGGGAGCAGACTGTGTTCCTATTCTGGGTAAACAATGGGACTGGGAGCAGACTGTTTTCCTATTCCGGGTAAACGGTGGATGTGGGAGCAGACTGTGTTCCTATTCTGGGTAAAACAGTGGGACTGGGAGCAGACTGTTTTCCTACTCCGGGTAAACAGTGGAAGTGGGAGCAGACTGTGTTCCTATTCTGGGTAAACAGTGGGACTCGGAGCAGACTGTGTTCCTATTCTTGGTAAATAGTGGGACTGGGAGCAGACTGTGTTCCTATTCTGGGTAAAACATTGAGACTGGGAGCAGACTGTGTTCCTATTCTGGGTAAAACATTGGGACTGGGAGCAGACTGTGTTCCTATTCTGGGTAAAACATTGGGACTGGGAGCAGACTGTGTTCCTGTTCTGGGTAAAACAGTGGGACTGGGAGCAGACTGTGTTCCTATTCTGGGTAAAACAGTGGGACTGGGAGCAGACTGTGTTCCTATTCTGGGTAAAACATTGAGACTGGGAGCAGACTGTGTTCCTATTCTGGGTAAAACATTGGGACTGGGAGCAGACTGTGTTCCTATTCTGGGTAAAACATTGGGACTGGGAGCAGACTGTGTTCCTATTCTGGGTAAAACATTGAGACTGGGAGCAGACTGTGTTCCTATTCTGGGTAAAACATTGGGACTGGGAGCAGACTGTGTTCCTATTCTGGGTAAAACATTGGGACTGGGAGCAGACTGTGTTCCTATTCTGGGTAAAACATTGGGACTGGGAGCAGACTGTGTTCCTATTCTGGGTAAAACATTGGGACTGGGAGCAGACTGTGTTCCTATTCTGGGTAAAACATTGAGACTGGGAGCAGACTGTGTTCCTATTCTGGGTAAAACATTGGGACTGGGAGCAGACTGTGTTCCTGTTCTGGGTAAAACAGTGGGACTGGGAGCAGACTGTGTTCCTGTTCTGGGTAAAACAGTAGGACTGGGAGCAGACTGTGTTCCTATTCTGGGTAAAACATTGGGACTGGGAGCAGACTGTGTTCCTATTCTGGGTAAAACATTGGGACTGGGAGCAGACTGTGTTCCTGTTCTGGGTAAAACAGTGGGACTGGGAGCAGACTGTGTTCCTGTTCTGGGTAAAACAGTAGGACTGGGAGCAGACTGTGTTCCTGTTCTGGGTAAAACAGTGGGACTGGGAGCAGACTGTGTTCATATTCTGGGTAAACAATGCGACTGGGAGCAGTTTGTTTTCCTATTCCGGGTAAACAGTGGAAGTGGGAGCAGACTGTGTTCCTATTCTGGGTAAACAATGCGACTGGGAGCAGTTTGTTTTCCTATTCCGGGTAAACAGTGGGACTGGGAGCAGACTGTGTTCCTATTCTGCCTCAACAGTGATACTTGGAGCAGACTGTGTTCCTATTCTGGGTAAACAGTGGGACTGGGAGCAGACTGTGTTCCTATTCTGCCTCAACAGTGGGACTGGGAGCAGACTGTGTTCCTATTCTGCCTCAACAGTGGGACTGGGAGCAGACTGTGTTCCTATTCTGGACAAACAGTGGGACTGGGAGCAGACTGTGTTCCTATTCTGGGTAAAACAGTAGGACTGGGAGCAGACTGTGTTCCTATTCTGGGTAAAACAGTAGGACTGGGAGCAGACTGTGTTCCTATTCTGGGTAAAACATTGGGACTGGGAGCAGACTGTGTTCCTATTCTGGGTAAAACAGTAGGACTGGGAGCAGACTGTGTTCCTATTCTGCACAAAGAGTGCGACTGGGAGCAGACTGTGTCCCTATTCTGGGTAAAACAGTGGGACTGGGAGCAGAGTGTGTTCCTATTCTGGGTAAAACAGTAGGACTGGGAGCAGACTGTGTTCCTATTCTGGGTAAAACAGTAGGACTGGGAGAAGACTGTGTTCCTATTCTGGGTAAAACAGTAGGACTGGGAGCAGACTGTGTTCCTATTCTGCACAAAGAGTGCGACTGGGAGCAGACTGTGTCCCTATTCTGTGTACAACAGTGGGACTGGGAGCAGACTGTGTTCTTATTCTGCACAAACAGTGGGACTGGGAGCAGACTGTGTTCCTATTCTGGGTAAAACAGTGGGACTGGGAGCAGACGGTGTTCCTATTCTGCATAAACAGTGAGACTGGGAGCAGACTGTGTTCCTTTTCTGGGTAAAAAGTGGGACTGGGAGCAGACTGTGTTCTGGGTAAAACAGTGGGACTGGGAGCAGACTGTTCCTATACTGGGTAAAACAGTGGGACTGGGAGCAGACTGTGTTACTACTCTGGATAAACAGTAGAACTGGGAGCAGACTGTATTGCTATTCTGGGTAAATAGTGGGACTGGGAGCAGTCTGTTCCTATTCTGGGTAAAACAGTGGGACTGGGAGCAGAATGTTCCTATTCTGGGTAAAACAGTGGGACTGGCAGCAGACTGTGTTCCTATTCTGGGTAAATAGTGGGACTGGGAGGAGTCTGTTCCTATTCTGGGCAAAACAGTGGGACTGGGAGCAGACTGTGTTCCTATTCTGGGTAGTGGGACTGGGTGTAGTCTGTTCCTATTCTGGCTAAAACAGGGGGACTGGGAGCAGACTGTGTTCCTATTCTGGGTAAAACAGTAGGACTGGGAGCAGACTGTGTTCCTATTCTGGGTAAAACAGGGGGACTGGGAGCAGACTGTGTTCCTATTCTGGGTAAAACAGTAGGACTGGGAGCAGACTGTGTTCCTATTCTGGGTAAAACAGGGGGACTGGGAGCAGACTGTGTTCCTATTCTGGGCAAAACATTGGGACTGGGAGCAGACTGTGTTCCTATTCTGGGTAAAACATTGGGATTGGGAGCAGACTGTGTTCCTATTCTGGGTAAAACAGTGGGACTGGGAGCAGACTGTGTTCCTATTCTGGGTAAAACATTGGGATTGGGAGCAGACTGTGTTCCTATTCTGGGTAAAACAGTGGGACTGGGAGCAGACTGTGTTCCTATTCTGGGTAAAACATTGGGATTGGGAGCAGACTGTGTTCCTATTCTGGGTAAAACAGTGGGACTGGGAGCAGACAGTGTTCCTATTCTGGGTAAAACAGTGGGACTGGGAGCAGACTGTGTTCCTATTCTGGGTAAAACAGGGGGACTGGGAGCAGACTGTGTTCCTATTCTGGGCAAAACATTGGGACTGGGAGCAGACTGTGTTCCTATTCTGGGTAAAACATTGGGATTGGGAGCAGACTGTGTTCCTATTCTGGGTAAAACAGTGGGACTGGGAGCAGACTGTGTTCCTATTCTGGGTAAAACAGTGGGAATGGGAGCAGACTGTGTTCCTATTCTGGGTAAACAATGGGACTGGGAGCAGACTGTGTTCCTATTCTGGGTAAAACAGTGGGACTGGGAGCAGACTGTGTTCCTATTCTGGGTAAAACAGTGGGACTGGGAGCAGACTGTGTTCCTATTCTGGGTAAACAATGGGACTGGGAGCAGACTGTTCCTATTCTGGGTAAAACAGTGGGACTGGGAGCAGACTGTGTTACTACTCTGGGTAAACAGTAGGACTGGGAGCAGACTGTGTTCCTATTCTGGGTAAAACAGTGGGACTGGGAGCAGACTGTGTTCTTATTCTGGGTAAACAGGGTGACTGGGAGCAGACTGTGTTCCTATTCTGGGTAAAACAGTGGGACTGGGAGCAGACTGTGTTCCTATTCTGGGTAAACCAGGGGGACTGGGAGCAGACTGTGTTCCTATTCTGGGTAAAACATTGGGACTGGGAGCAGACTGTGTTCCTATTCTGGGTAAAACAGTGGGACTGGGAGCAGACTGTGTCCCTATACTGTGTAAAATATTGGGACTGGGAGCAGACTGTGTTCCTATTCTGGGTAAAACATTGGGACTGGGAGCAGACTGTGTTCCTATTCTGGGTAAAACATTGGGACTGGGAGCTGACTGTGTTCCTATTCTGGGTAAAACATTGGGACTGGGAGCAGACTGTGTTCCTATTCTGGGTAAAACAATGCGACTGGGAGCAGTCTGTTCCTATTTTCGGTAAAACAGTGGGACTGGGAGCAGACTGTGTTCCTATTCCAGGTAAACAGTGGAAGTGGGAGCAGACTGTGTTCCTATTCTGGGTAAACATTGGGACTGGGAGCAGACTGTTCCTATTCTGCGTAAAACAGTGGGACTGGGAGCAGACTGTGTTCCTATTGTGGGTAAAACATTGGGTCTGGGAGCAGACTGTGTTCCTATTCTGGGTAAAATAGGGGGACTGGGAGCAGACTTTGTTCCTATTCTGGGTAAAACATTGGGTCTGGGAGCAGACTGTGTTCCTATTCTTGGTAAAACATTGGGACTGGGAGCAGACTGTGTTCCTATTCTGGGTAAAACATTGGGACTGGGAGCAGAATGTGTTCCTATTCTGGGTAAAACATTGGGACTGGGAGCAGACTGTGTTCCTATTCTTGGTAAAACATTGGGACTGGGAGCAGACTGTGTTCCTATTCTGGGTAAAACATTGGGACTGGGAGCAGAATGTGTTCCTATTCTGGGTAAAACATTGGGACTGGGAGCAGACTGTGTTCCTATTCGGGGTAAAACATTGGGACTGGGAGCAGACTGTGTTCCTATTCTGGGTAAAACATTGAGACTGGGAGCAGACTGTGTTCCTATTCTGGGTAAAACATTGAGACTGGGAGCAGACTGTGTTCCTATTCTGGGTAAAACATTGGGACTGGGAGCAGACTGTGTTCCTATTCTGGGTAAAACATTGGGACTGGGAGCAGACTGTGTTCCTGTTCTGGGTAAAACAGTGGGACTGGGAGCAGACTGTGTTCCTGTTCTGGGTAAAACAGTAGGACTGGGAGCAGACTGTGTTCCTGTTCTGGGTAAAACAGTGGGACTGGGAGCAGACTGTGTTCATATTCTGGGTAAACAATGCGACTGGGAGCAGTTTGTTTTCCTATTCCGGGTAAACAGTGGAAGTGGGAGCAGACTGTGTTCCTATTCTGGGTAAACAATGCGACTGGGAGCAGTTTGTTTTCCTATTCCGGGTAAACAGTGGGACTGGGAGCAGACTGTGTTCCTATTCTGCCTCAACAGTGATACTTGGAGCAGACTGTGTTCCTATTCTGGGTAAACAGTGGGACTGGGAGCAGACTGTGTTCCTATTCTGCCTCAACAGTGGGACTGGGAGCAGACTGTGTTCCTATTCTGCCTCAACAGTGGGACTGGGAGCAGACTGTGTTCCTATTCTGGACAAACAGTGGGACTGGGAGCAGACTGTGTTCCTATTCTGGGTAAAACAGTAGGACTGGGAGAAGACTGTGTTCCTATTCTGGGTAAAACAGTAGGACTGGGAGCAGACTGTGTTCCTATTCTGGGTAAAACAGTAGGACTGGGAGAAGACTGTGTTCCTATTCTGGGTAAAACAGTAGGACTGGGAGCAGACTGTGTTCCTATTCTGCACAAAGAGTGCGACTGGGAGCAGACTGTGTTCTTATTCTGCACAAACAGTGGGACTGGGAGCAGACTGTGTTCCTATTCTGGGTAAAACAGTGGGACTGGGAGCAGACGGTGTTCCTATTCTGCATAAACAGTGAGACTGGGAGCAGACTGTGTTCCTTTTCTGGGTAAAAAGTGGGACTGGGAGCAGACTGTGTTCTGGGTAAAACAGTGGGACTGGGAGCAGACTGTTCCTATACTGGGTAAAAAAGTGGGACTGGGAGCAGACTGTGTTACTACTCTGGATAAACATTAGAACTGGGAGCAGACTGTATTGCTATTCTGGGTAAATAGTGGGACTGGGAGCAGTCTGTTCCTATTCTGGGTAAAACAGTGGGACTGGGAGCAGAATGTTCCTATTCTGGGTAAAACAGTGGGACTGGCAGCAGACTGTGTTCCTATTCTGGGTAAATAGTGGGACTGGGAGGAGTCTGTTCCTATTCTGGGCAAAACAGTGGGACTGGGAGCAGACTGTGTTCCTATTCTGGGTAGTGGGACTGGGTGTAGTCTGTTCCTATTCTGGCTAAAACAGTGGGACTGGGAGCAGACTGTGTTCCTATTCTGCACAAACAGTGAGAATGGGAGCAGACTGTGTTTCTATACTGCTTAAACAGTGGGACTGGGAGCAGACTGTGTTCCTATTCTGGGTAAAACAGTAGGACTGGGAGCAGACTGTGTTCCTATTCTGGGTAAAACAGGGGGACTGGGAGCAGACTGTGTTCCTATTCTGGGTAAAACAGTGGGACTGGGAGCAGACTGTGTTCCTATTCTGGGTAAAACAGTGGGACTGGGAGCAGACTGTGTTCCTATTCTGGGTAAAACATTGGGATTGGGAGCAGACTGTGTTCCTATTCTGGGTAAAACAGTGGGACTGGGAGCAGACTGTGTTCCTATTCTGGGTAAAACAGTGGGAATGGGAGCAGACTGTGTTCCTATTCTGGGTAAACAATGGGACTGGGAGCAGACTGTGTTCCTATTCTGGGCAAAACATTGGGACTGGGAGCAGACTGTGTTCCTATTCTGGGCAAAATATTGGGACTGGGAGCAGACTGTGTTCCTATTCTGGGCAAAACATTGGGACTGGGAGCAGACTGTGTTCCTATTCTGGGTAAAACATTGGGATTGGGAACAGACTGTGTTCCTATTCTGGGTAAAACAGTGGGACTGGGAGCAGACTGTGTTCCTATTCTGGGTAAAACAGTGGGAATGGGAGCAGACTGTGTTCCTATTCTGGGTAAACAATGGGACTGGGAGCAGACTGTGTTCCTATTCTGGGTAAAACAGTGGGACTGGGAGCAGACTGTGTTACTACTCTGGGTAAACAGTGGGACTGGGAGCAGACTGTGTTCTTATTCTGGGTAAAACAGTGGGACTGGGAGCAGACTGTGTTCTTATTCTGGGTAAAACAGTGGGACTGGGAGCAGACTGTGTTCTTATTCTGGGTAAAACAGTGGGACTGGGAGCAGACTGTGTTCCTATTCTGGGTAAAACAGTGGGACTGGGAGCAGACTGTGTTCCTATTCTGGGTAAACCAGGGGGACTGGGAGCAGACTGTGTTCCTATTCTGGGTAAAACATTGGGACTGGGAGCAGATTGTGTTCCTATTCTGGGTAAAACATTGGGACTGGGAGCAGACTGTGTTCCTATTCTGGGTAAAACATTGGGACTGGGAGCTGACTGTGTTCCTATTCTGGGTAAAACATTGGGACTGGGAGCAGACTGTGTTCCTATTCTGGGTAAAACAGGGGGACTGGGAGCAGACTGTGTTCCTATTCTGGGTAAAACAATGCGACTGGGAGCAGACTGTGTTCCTATTCCAGGTAAACAGTGGAAGTGGGAGCAGACTGTGTTCCTATTCTGGGTAAACATTGGGACTGGGAGCAGACTGTTCCTATTCTGCGTAAAACAGTGGGACTGGGAGCAGACTGTGTTCCTATTCCAGGTAAACAGTGGAAGTGGGAGCAGACTGTGTTCCTATTCTGGGTAAACATTGGGACTGGGAGCAGACTGTTCCTATTCTGCGTAAAACAGTGGGACTGGGAGCAGACTGTGTTCCTATTGTGGGTAAAACATTGGGTCTGGGAGCAGACTGTGTTCCTATTCTGGGTAAAATAGGGGGACTGGGAGCAGACTTTGTTCCTATTCTGGGTAAAACATTGGGTCTGGGAGCAGACTGTGTTCCTATTCTGGGTAAAACATTGGGACTGGGAGCAGACTGTGTTCCTATTCTGGGTAAAATAGGGGGACTGGGAGCAGACTTTGTTCCTATTCTTGGTAAAACATTGGGACTGGGAGCAGACTGTGTTCCTATTCTGGGTAAAACATTGGGACTGGGAGCAGAATGTGTTCCTATTCTGGGTAAAACATTGGGACTGGGAGCAGACTGTGTTCCTATTCGGGGTAAAACAGTGGGACTGGGAGCAGACTGTGTTCCTATTCTGGGTAAAACAGTGGGACTGGGAGCAGACTGTGTTCCTATTCTGGGTAAAACATTGGGACTGGGAGCAGACTGTGTTCCTATTCTGGGTAAAACATTGGGACTGGGAGCAGAATGTGTTCCTATTCTGGGTAAAACATTGGGACTGGGAGCAGACTGTGTTCCTATTCGGGGTAAAACAGTGGGACTGGGAGCAGACTGTGTTCCTATTCTGGGTAAAACAGTGGGACTGGGAGCAGACTGTGTTCCTATTCTGGGTAAAACAGTGGGACTGGGAGCAGACTGTGTTCCTATTCTGGGTAAAACATTGAGACTGGGAGCAGACTGTGTTCCTATTCTGGGTAAACAATGGGACTGGGAGCAGACTGTGTTCCTATTCTGGGTAAAACAGGGGGACTGGGAGCAGACTGTGTTCCTATTCTGGGTAAACAATGCGACTGGGAGCAGTCTATTCCTATTCTGGGTAAAACAGTGGGACTGGGAGCAGACTGTGTTCCTATTCTGGGTAAACAATAGGACTGGGAGCAGTCTGCTCCTATTCTGGGTGAAACAGTGGGACTGGGAGCAGACTGTGTTCCTATTCTGGGTAAACAATGGGAGTGGGAGCAGTCTGTTCCTATTCTGGGTAAAACAGGGGGACTGGGAGCAGACTGTGTTCCTATTCTGGGTAAACAATGGGAGTGGGAGCAGTCTGTTCCTATTCTGGGTAAACAATGGGAGTGGGAGCAGTCTGTTCCTATTCTGGGTAAACAATGGGAGTGGGAGCAGTCTGTTCCTATTCTGGGTAAACAATGGGAGTGGGAGCAGTCTGTTCCTATTCTGGGTAAAACAGGGGGACTGGGAGCAGACTGTTCCTATTCTGGGTAAAACAGTGGGACTGGGAGCAGACTGTGTTCCTATTCTGGGTAAACAATGGGAGTGGGAGCAGTCTGTTCCTATTCTGGGTAAAACAGGGGGACTGGGAGCAGACTGTGTTTCTATTCTGCATAAACAGTAGGACTGGGAGCAGACTGTGTTCCTATTCAGGGTAAAACAGTGGGACTGGGAGCAGACTGTGTTCCTATTCTGGGTAAAGCAGTGGGACTGGGAGCAGACTGTTTTCTTATTCTGGGTAAAATAGGGGGACTGGGAGCAGACTGTGTTCCTATTCTGCACAAACAGTGGGACTGGGAGCAGACTGTGTTTCTATTCTGCTTAAACAGTAGGACTGGGAGCAGACTGTGTTCCTATTCTGGGTAAAACAGTAGGACTGGGAGCAGACTGTGTTCCTATTCTGGGTAAAACAGGGGGACTGGGAGCAGACTGTGTTCCTATTCTGGGTAAAACAGTAGGACTGGGAGCAGACTGTGTTCCTATTCTGGGTAAAACAGGGGGACTGAGAGCAGACTGTGTTCCTGTTGTGGGTAAAACAGGGGGACTGTAGCAGACTTTGTTCCTATTCTGGGTAAAACATTGGGACTGGGAGCAGACTGTGTTCCTATTCTGGGTAAAACAGGGGGACTGGGAGCAGACTTTGTTCCTATTCTGGGTAAAACATTGGGACTGGGAGCAGACTGTGTTCCTATTCAGGGTAAAACATTGGGACTGGGAGCAGACTGTGTTCCTATTCTGGGTAAAACATTGGGACTGGGAGCAGACTGTGTTCCTATTCTGGGTAAAACATTGGGACTGGGAGCAGACTGTGTTCCTATTCTGGGTAAAACATTGGGACTGGGAGCAGACTGTGTTCCTATTCTGGGTAAAACAGTGGGACTGGGAGCAGACTTTGTTCCTATTCTGGGTAAAACAGCAGGACTGGGAGCAGACTGTGTTCCTATTCTGGGTAAAACAGGGGGACTGAGAGCAGACTGTGTTCCTATTGTGGGTAAAACAGGGGGACTGGAGCAGACTTTGTTCCTATTCTGGGTAAAACAGGGGGACTGGGAGCAGACTGTGTTCCTATTCTGGGTAAAACAGGGGGACTGGGAGCAGACTGTGTTCCTATTCTGGGTAAAATAAGGGGACTGAGAGCAGACTGTGTTCCGATTCTGGGTAAAACATTGAGACTGGGAGCAGACTGTGTTCCTATTCTGGGTAAAACAGTGGGACTGGGAGAAGACTGTGTTCCTATTCTGGGTAAACAATGGGACCGGGAGCAGTCTGTTCCTATTCTGGGTAAAACAGGGGGACTGGGAGCAGACTGTGTTCCTATTCTGGGTAAACAATGCGCCTGGGAGCAGTCTGTTCCTATTCTGGGTAAAACAGGGGGACTGGGAGCAGACTGTGTTCCTATTCTGGGTAAACAATGCGCCTGGGAGCAGTCTGTTCCTCTTCTGGGTAAAACAGTGGGACTGGGAGCAGACTGTGTTCCTATTCTGGGTAAACAATGGGACTGGGAGCAGTCTGTTCCTATTCTGGGTAAAACAGGGGGACTGGGAGCAGACTGTGTTTCTATTCTGCATAAACAGTAGGACTGGGAGCAGACTGTGCTCCTATTCTGGGTAAAACAGTGGGACTGGGAGCAGACTGTGTTCCTATTCTGGGTAAAGCAGTGGGACTGGGAGCAGACTGTGTTCCTATTCTGGGTAAAACAGTGGGACTGGGAGCAGACTGTGTTCCTATTCTGGGTAAAACATTGGGACTGGGAGCAGACTGTGTTCCTATTCTGGGTAAAACATTGGGACTGGGAGCAGACTGTGTTCCTATTCTGGGTAAAACAGTGGGACTGGGAGCAGACTGTGTTCCTATTCTGGGTAAAACATTGGGACTGGGAGCAGACTGTGTTCCTATTCTGGGTAAAACATTGGGACTGGGAGCAGACTGTGTTCCTATTCTGGGTAAAACATTGGGACTGGGAGCAGACTGTGTTCCTATTCGGGGTAAAACAGTGGGACTGGGAGCAGACTGTGTTCCTATTCTGGGTAAAACAGTGGGACTGGGAGCAGACTGTGTTCCTAGTCTGGGTAAAACATTGGGACTGGGAGCAGACTGTGTTCCTATTCTGGGTAAAACATTGGGACTGGGAGCAGTCTGTGTTCCTATTCTGGGTAAAACAGGGGGACTGGGAGCAGACTGTGTTCCTATTCTGGGCAAAACATTGAGACTGGGAGCAGACTGTGTTCCTATTCTGGGTAAAACAGTGGGACTGGGAGCAGACTGTGTTCCTATTCTGGGTAAAACAGGGGGACTGGGAGCAGACTGTGTTCCTATTCTGGGTAAACAATGGGACTGGGAGCAGACTGTGTTCCTATTCTGGGTAAACAATGGGACTGGGAGCAGTCTGTTCCTATTCTGGGTAAAACAGTGGGACTGGGAGCAGACTGTGTTCCTATTCTGGGTAAACAATGGGACTGGGAGCAGTCTGTTCCTTTTCTGGGTAAAACAGTGGGACTGGGAGCAGACTGTGTTCCTATTCTGGGTAAACAATGGGACTGGGAGCAGTCTGTTCCTATTCTGGGTAAAACAGGGGGACTGGGAGCAGACTGTGTTTCTATTCTGCATAAACAGTAGGACTGGGAGCAGACTGTGCTCCTATTCAGGGTAAAACAGTGGGACTGGGAGCAGACTGTGTTCCTATTCTGGGTAAAGCAGTGGGACTGGGAGCAGTCTGTTCCTATTCTGGGTAAAACAGGGGGACTGGGAGCAGACTGTGTTCCTATTCTGGGTAAACAATGGGACTGGGAGCAGTCTGTTCCTATTCTGGGTAAAACAGGGGGACTGGGAGCAGACTGTGTTTCTATTCTGGGTAAACAATGGGACTGGGAGCAGTCTGTTCCTATTCTGGGTAAAACAGTGGGACTGGGAGCAGACTGTGTTTCTATTCTGCATAAACAGTAGGACTGGGAGCAGACTGTGCTCCTATTCAGGGTAAAACAGTGGGACTGGGAGCAGACTGTGTTCTTATTCTGGGTAAAATAGGGGGACTGGAAGCAGACTGTGTTTCTATTCTGCTTAAACAGTAGGACTGGGAGCAGACTGTGTTCCTATTCTGGGTAAAACAGTAGGACTGGGAGCAGACTGTGTTCCTATTCTGGGTAAAACAGGGGGACTGGGAGCAGACTGTGTTCCTATTCTGGGTAAAACAGTAGGACTGGGAGCAGACTGTGTTCCTAGTCTGGGTAAAACAGGGGGACTGGGAGCAGACTTTGTTCCTATTCTGGGTAAAACAGTAGGACTGGGAGCAGACTGTGTTCCTAGTCTGGGTAAAACAGGGGGACTGGGAGCAGACTGTGTTCCTATTCTGGGTAAAACAGTAGGACTGGGAGCAGACTGTGTTCCTAGTCTGGGTAAAACAGGGGGACTGGGAGCAGACTTTGTTCCTATTCAGGGTAAAGCAGTGGGACTGGGAGCAGACTGTGTTCCTATTCTGGGTAAAACAGGGGGACTGGGAGCAGACTGTGTTCCTATTGTGGGTAAAACAGGGGGACTGGAGCAGACTTTGTTCCTATTCTGGGTAAAACATTGGGACTGGGAGCAGACTGTGTTCCTATTCTGGGTAAAACAGGGGGACTGGGAGCAGACTTTGCTCCTATTCTGGGTAAAACATTGGGACTGGGAGCAGACTGTGTTCCTATTCTGGGTAAAACATTGGGACTGGGAGCAGACTGTGTTCCTATTCTGGGTAAAACATTGAGACTGGGAGCAGACTGTGTTCCTATTCTGGGTAAAACATTGGGACTGGGAGCAGACTGTGTTCCTATTCTGGGTAAAACATTGGGACTGGGAGCAGACTGTGTTCCTATTCTGGGTAAAACAGTGGGACTGGGAGCAGACTGTGTTCCTATTCTGGGTAAAACAGTGGGACTGGGAGCAGACTGTGTTCCTAGTCTGGGTAAAACATTGAGCCTGGGAGCAGACTGTGTTCCTATTCTGGGTAAAACAGTGGGACTGGGAGCAGACTGTGTTCCTATTCTGGGTAAACAATGGGACTGGGAGCAGTCTGTTCCTATTCTGGGTAAAACAGGGGGACTGGCAGCAGACTGTGTTCCTATTCAGGGAAAACAATGCGACTGGGAGCAGTCTGTTCCTATTCTGGGTAAAACAGTGGGACTGGGAGCAGACTGTGTTCCTATTCTGCACAAACAGTGGGACTGGGAGCAGACTGTGTTCCTATCCTGGGTAAAACAGTGGGACTGGGAGCAGACTGTGTTCCTATACTGGGTAAAGCAGTGGGACTGGGAGCAGACTGCGTTCCTATTCTGGGTAAAACATTGGGACTGGGAGCAGACTGTGTTCCTATCCTGGGTAAAACAGTGGGACTGGGAGCAGACTGTGTTCCTATTCTGGGTAAAACATTGAGACTGGGAGCAGACTGTGTTCCTATCCTGGGTATAACAGTGGGACTGGGAGCAGACTGTGTTCCTATACTGGGTAAAGCAGTGGGACTGGGAGCAGACTGTGTTCCTATTCTGGGTAAAATAGGGGGACTGGGAGCAGACTGTGTTTCTATTCTGGGTAAACAGTGGGACTGGGAGCAGACTGTGTTCCTATTCTGCATAAACAGTAGGACTGGGAGCAGACTGTGCTCCTATTCTGGGTAAACAGTGGGACTGGGAGCAGACTGTGTTCCTATTCTGCTTAAACAGTAGGACTGGGAGCAGACTGTGTTCCTATTCTGGGTAAAACAGGGGGACTGGGAGCACACTGTGTTCCTATTCTGGGTAAAACAGGGGGACTGGGAGCAGACTGTGCTCCTATTCTGGGTAAACAGTGGGACTGGGAGCAGACTGTGTTCCTATTCTGCATAAACTGTGGAACTGGGAGCAGACTGTGTTCCTATTCTGGGTAAATCAAAGGGACAGAGAGCTGTCTGTGTTTCTATTCTGCATAAACAGAGGGACTGGGAGCAGACTGTGTCCCTATTCTGGGGAAAACAGTGAGACTGGGAGCAGACTGTGCCCGATTCTGGGTAAAACAGTGGGACTGGGAGCAGACTGTGTTCCTATTCTGCATAAACAGTGGGACTGGGAGCAGACTGTGTTCCTATTCTGGGTAAAATAGGGGGACTGGGAGCAGACTGTGTTTCAATTCTGCATAAACAGTAGGACTGGGAGCAGACTGTGCTCCTATTCTGGGTAAACAGTGGGACTGGGAGCAGACTGTGTTCCTATTCTGGGTAAAATAGGGGGACTGGGAGCAGACTGTGTTTCAATTCTGCATAAACAGTAGGACTGGGAGCAGACTGTGCTCCTATTCTGGGTAAACAGTGGGACTGGGAGCAGACTGTGTTTCTATTCTGCTTAAACAGTAGGACTGGGAGCAGACTGTGTTCCTATTCTGGGTAAACAATGGGACTGGGAGCAGTCTGTTCCTGTTCTGGGTAAAAGAGTGGGACTGGGAGCAGACTGTGTTCCTATTCTGGGTAAACAATGGGACTGGGAGCAGTCTGTTCCTATTCTGGGTAAAACAGTGGGACTGGGAGCAGACTGTGTTCCCATTCTGGGTAAAGCAGTGGGACTGGGTGCAGACTGTGTTCCTATTCTGGGTAAAATAGGGGGACTGGGAGCAGACTGTGTTCCTATTCTGGGTAAAACATTGAGACTGGGAGCAGACTGTGTTCCTATTCTGGGTAAAACAGTGGGACTGGGAGCAGTCTGTTCCTTTTCTGGGTAAACAATGGGACTGGGAGCAGTCTGTTCCTTTTCTGGGTAAAACAGGGGGACTGGGAGCAGACTGTGTTCCTATTCTGGGAAATCAATGGGACTGGGAGCAGTCTGTTCCTATTCTGGGTAAAACAGGGGGACTGGGAGCAGACTGTGTTTCTATTCTGGGTAAAACAGTGGGACTGGGAGCAGACTGTGTTCCTATTCTGGGTAAAACAGTGGGACTGGGAGCAGACTGTGTTCCTATTCTGGGTAAACAATGGGACTGGGAGCAGTCTGTTCCTATTCTGGGTAAAACAGGGGGACTGGGAGCAGACTGTGTTTCTATTCTGGGTAAAACAGTGGGACTGGGAGCAGACTGTGTTCCTATTCTGGGTAAAACAGTGGGACTGGGAGCAGACTGTGTTTCTATTCTGGGTAAACAATGGGACTGGGAGCAGACTGTGTTTCTATTCTGCATAAACAGTAGGACTGGGAGCAGACTGTGCTCCTATTCTGGGTAAAACAGTGGGACTGGGAGCAGACTGTGTTCCTATTCTGGGTAAAACAGTGGGACTGGGAGCAGACTGTGTTCCTATTCTGGGTAAAGCAGTGGGACTGGGAGCAGACTGTGTTCCTATTCTGGGTAAAATAGGGGGACTGGGAGCAGACTGTGTTCCTATTCTGCACAAACAGTGGGACTGGGAGCAGACTGTGTTCCTATCCTGGGTAAAACAGTGGGACTGGGAGCAGACTGTGTTCCTATCCTGGGTAAAACAGTGGGACTGGGAGCAGACTGTGTTCCTATTCTGGGTAAAACATTGAGAGTGGGAGCAGACTGTGTTCCTATCCTGGGTAAAACAGTGGGACTGGGAGCAGACTGTGTTCCTATACTGGGTAAAGCAGTGGGACTGGGAGCAGACTGTGTTCCTATTCTGGGTAAAACATTGAGACTGGGAGCAGACTGTGTTCCTATTCTGCATAAACTGTGGAACTGGGAGCAGACTGTGTTCCTATTCTGGGTAAATCAAAGGGACAGAGAGCTGTCTGTGTTCCTATTCTGCATAAACAGAGGGACTGGGAGCAGACTGTGTCCCTATTCTGGGGAAAACAGTGAGACTGGGAGCAGACTGTGCCCTATTCTGGGTAAAACAGTGGGACTGGGAGCAGACTGTGTTCCTATTCTGGGTAAAATAGGGGGACTGGGAGCAGACTGTGTTTCAATTCTGCATAAACAGTAGGACTGGGAGCAGACTGTGCTCCTATTCTGCACAAACAGTGGGACTGGGAGCAGACTGTGTTTCTATTCTGCTTAAACAGTAGGACTGGGAGCAGACTGTGTTCCTATTCTGGGTAAAACAGTAGGACTGGGAGCAGACTGTGTTCCTATTCTGGGTAAAACTGTGGGACTGGGAGCAGACTGTGTTCCTATTCTGGGTAAACAATGGGACTGGGAGCAGACTGTGTTCCTATTCTGGGTAAACAATGCGACTGGGAGCAGTCTGTTCCTATTCTGGGTAAAACAGTGGGACTGGGAGCAGACTGTGCTCCTATTCTGGGTAAACAATGGGACTGGGAGCAGTCTGTTCCTGTTCTGGGTAAAACAGTGGGACTGGGAGCAGACTGTGTTCCTATTCTGGGTAAAACAGTGGGACTGGGAGCAGACTGTGTTTCTATTCTGGGGAAAGCAGTGGGACTGGGAGCAGACTGTGTTCCTATTCTGGGTAAAATAGGGGGACTGGGAGCAGACTGTGTTCCTATTCTGGGTAAAACATTGAGACTGGGAGCAGACTGTGTTCCTATTCTGGGTAAAACATTGGGACTGGGAGCAGACTGTTCCTGTTCTGGGTAAAACAGTGGGACTGGGAGCAGACTGTGTTCCTATTCTGGGTAAAACATTGAGACTGGGAGCAGACTGTGTTCCTATTCTGGGTAAAACAGTGGGACTGGGAGCAGACTGTGTTTCTATTCTGCAGAAACAGTAGGACTGGGAGCAGACTGTGCTCCTATTCTGGGTAAAACAGTGGGACTGGGAGCAGACTGTGTTCCTATTCTGGGTAAAACAGTGGGACTGGGAGCAGACTGTGTTCCTATTCTGGGTAAAACATTGAGACTGGGAGCAGACTGTGTTCCTATTCTGGGTAAAACAGTGGGACTGGGAGCAGACTGTGTTTCTATTCTGGGGAAAGCAGTGGGACTGGGAGCAGACTGTGTTCCTATTCTGGGTAAAATAGGGGGACTGGGAGCAGACTGTGTTCCTATTCTGGGTAAAACATTGAGACTGGGAGCAGACTGTGTTCCTATTCTGGGTAAAACAGTGGGACTGGGAGCAGACTGTGTTCCTATTCTGGGTAAACAATGCGACTGGGAGCAGACTGTGTTCCTATTCTGGGAAATCAATGGGACTGGGAGCAGTCTGTTCCTATTCTGGGTAAAACAGTGGGACTGGGAGCAGACTGTGTTCCTATTCTGGGAAATCAATGGGACTGGGAGCAGTCTGTTCCTATTCTGGGTAAAACAGTGGGACTGGGAGCAGACTGTGTTCCTATTCTGGGAAATCAATGGGACTGGGAGCAGTCTGTTCCTATTCTGGGTAAAACAGTGGGACTGGGAGCAGACTGTGTTTCTATTCTGCAGAAACAGTAGGACTGGGAGCAGACTGTGCTCCTATTCTGGGGAAAAACAGGGGGACTGGGAGCAGTCTGTTCCTATTCTGGGTAAAACAGGGGGACTGGGAGCAGACTGTGTTTCTATTCTGCATAAACAGTAGGACTGGGAGCAGACTGTGCTCCTATTCTGGGTAAAACAGTGGGACTGGGAGCAGACTGTGTTCCTATTCTGGGTAAAGCAGTGGGACTGGGAGCAGACTGTGTTCCTATTCTGGGTAAAATAGGGGGACTGGGAGCAGACTGTGTTCCTATTCTGCACAAACAGTGGGACTGGGAGCAGACTGTGTTCCTATCCTGGGTAAAACAGTGGGACTGGGAGCAGACTGTGTTCCTATCCTGGGTAAAACAGTGGGACTGGGAGCAGACTGTGTTCCTATTCTGGGTAAAACATTGAGAGTGGGAGCAGACTGTGTTCCTATCCTGGGTAAAACAGTGGGACTGGGAGCAGACTGTGTTCCTATACTGGGTAAAGCAGTGGGACTGGGAGCAGACTGTGTTCCTATTCTGGGTAAAATAGGGGGACTGGGAGCAGACTGTGTTTCTATTCTGCATAAACAGTAGGACTGGGAGCAGACTGTGTTCCTATTCTGGGTAAACAGTGGGACTGGGAGCAGACTGTGTTCCTATTCTGCTTAAACAGTAGGACTGGGAGCAGACTGTGTTCCTATTCTGGGTAAAACAGTAGGACTGGGAGCAGACTGTGTTCCTATTCTGGGTAAAACAGGGGGACTGGGAGCAGACTGTGTTCCTATTCTGGGTAAAACAGTAGGACTGGGAGCAGACTGTGTTCCTAGTCTGGGTAAAACAGGGGGACTGGGAGCAGACTGTGTTCCTATTCTGGGTAAAACAGTAGGACTGGGAGCAGACTGTGTTCCTATTCTGGGTAAAACAGGGGGACTGGGAGCAGACTGTGTTCCTATTCTGGGTAAAACAGTAGGACTGGGAGCAGACTGTGTTCCTATTCTGGGTAAAACAGGGGGACTGGGAGCAGACTGTGTTCCTATTCTGGGTAAAACAGTAGGACTGGGAGCAGACTGTGTTCCTAGTCTGGGTAAAACAGGGGGACTGGGAGCAGACTGTGTTCCTATTCTGCACAAACAGGGGGACTGGGAGCAGACAGTGTTCCTATTCTGGGTAAAACAGTAGGACTGGGAGCAGACTGTATTCCTATTCTGGGTAAAACATTGGGACTGGGAGCAGACTGTGTTTCTATTCTGCTTAAACAGTAGGACTGGGAGCAGACTGTGTTCCTATTCTGGGTAAAACAGTAGGACTGGGAGCAGACTGTGTTCCTATTCTGGGTAAAACAGGGGGACTGGGAGCAGACTGTGTTCCTATTCTGGGTAAAACAGTAGGACTGGGAGCAGACTGTGTTCCTAGTCTGGGTAAAACAGGGGGACTGGGAGCAGACTGTGTTCCTATTCTGGGTAAAACAGTAGGACTGGGAGCAGACTGTGTTCCTATTCTGGGTAAAACAGGGGGACTGGGAGCAGACTGTGTTCCTATTCTGGGTAAAACAGTAGGACTGGGAGCAGACTGTGTTCCTATTCTGGGTAAAACAGGGGGACTGGGAGCAGACTGTGTTCCTATTCTGGGTAAAACAGTAGGACTGGGAGCAGACTGTGTTCCTAGTCTGGGTAAAACAGGGGGACTGGGAGCAGACTGTGTTCCTATTCTGCACAAACAGGGGGACTGGGAGCAGACAGTGTTCCTATTCTGGGTAAAACAGTAGGACTGGGAGCAGACTGTATTCCTATTCTGGGTAAAACATTGGGACTGGGAGCAGACTGTGTTCCTATTCTGGGTAAAACAGGGGGACTGGGAGCAGACTTTGTTCCTATTCAGGGTAAACATTGGGACTGGGAGCAGACTGTGTTCCTATTCTGGGTAAAACATTGGGACTGGGAGCAGACTGTGTTCCTATTCTGGGTAGAACATTGGGACTGGGAGCAGACTGTGTTCCTATTCTGGGTAAAACATTGGGACTGGGAGCAGACTGTGTTCCTATTCTGGGTAAAACAGTGGGACTGGGAGCAGACTGTGTTCCTATTCTGGGTAAAACAGTGGGACTGGGAGCAGACTGTGTTCCTATTCTGGGTAAAACATTGGGACTGGGAGCAGACTGTGTTCCTATTCTGGGTAAAACATTGGGACTGTGAGCAGACTGTGTTCCTATTCTGGGTAAAACAGTGGGACTGGGAGCAGACTGTGTTCCTATTCTGGGTAAAACAGTGGGACTGGGAGCAGACTGTGTTCCTATTCTGGGTAAAACATTGGGACTGGGAGCAGACTGTGTTCCTATTCTGGGTAAAACAGTGGGACTGGGAGCAGACTGTGTTCCTATTCTGGGTAAACAATGGGACTGGGAGCAGTCTGTTCCTATTCTGGGTAAAACAGTGGGACTGGGAGCAGACTGTGTTCCTATTCTGGGTAAACAATGGGACTGGGAGCAGTCTGTTCCTATTCTGGGTAAAACAGGGGGACTGGGAGCAGACTGTGTTTCTATTCTGCATAAACAGTAGGACTGGGAGCAGACTGTGCTCCTATTCTGGGTAAAACAGTGGGACTGGGAGCAGACTGTGTTCCTATTCTGGGTAAAGCAGTGGGACTGGGAGCAGACTGTGTTCCTATTCTGGGTAAAATAGGGGGACTGGGAGCAGACTGTGTTCCTATTCTGGGTAAACAATGGGACTGGGAGCAGTCTGTTCCTATTCTGGGTAAAACAGGGGGACTGGGAGCAGACTGTGTTCCTATTCTGGGTAAACAATGCGACTGGGAGCAGTCTGTTCCTATTCTGGGTAAAACAGTGGGACTGGGAGCAGACTGTGTTCCTATTCTGGGTAAACAATGGGACTGGGAGCAGTCTGTTCCTATTCTGGGTAAAACAGGGGGACTGGGAGCAGACTGTGTTTCTATTCTGCATAAACAGTAGGACTGGGAGCAGACTGTGTTCCTATTCTGGGTAAAGCAGTGGGACTGGGAGCAGACTGTGTTCCTATTCTGGGTAAAATAGGGGGACTGGGAGCAGACTGTGTTCCTATTCTGCACAAACAGTGGGACTGGGAGCAGACTGTGTTCCTATCCTGGGTAAAACAGTGGGACTGGGAGCAGACTGTGTTCCTATCCTGGGTAAAACAGTGGGACTGGGAGCAGACTGTGTTCCTATTCTGGGTAAAACATTGAGACTGGGAGCAGACTGTGTTCCTATTCTGGGTAAAACAGTGGGACTGGGAGCAGACTGTGTTCCTATTCTGGGTAAAGCAGTGGGACTGGGAGCAGACTGTGTTCCTATTCTGGGTAAAATAGGGGGACTGGGAGCAGACTGTGTTCCTATTCTGCACAAACAGTGGGACTGGGAGCAGACTGTGTTCCTATCCTGGGTAAAACAGTGGGACTGGGAGCAGACTGTGTTCCTATCCTGGGTAAAACAGTGGGACTGGGAGCAGACTGTGTTCCTATTCTGGGTAAAACATTGAGACTGGGAGCAGACTGTGTTCCTATCCTGGGTAAAACAGTGGGACTGGGAGCAGACTGTGTTCCTATACTGGGTAAAGCAGTGGGACTGGGAGCAGACTGTGTTCCTATTCTGGGTAAAATAGGGGGACTGGGAGCAGACTGTGTTCCTATTCTGGGTAAACAGTGGGACTGGGAGCAGACTGTGTTTCTATTCTGCATAAACAGTGGAACTGGGAGCAGACTGTGTTCCTATTCTGGATAAATCAAAGGGACAGAGAGCTGTCTGTGTTTCTATTCTGCTGAAACAGTAGGACTGGGAGCAGACTGTGTTCCTATTCTGGGTAAAACAGTAGGACTGGGAGCAGACTGTGTTCCTATTCTGGATAAATCAAAGGGACAGAGAGCTGTCTGTGTTTCTATTCTGCTTAAACAGTAGGACTGGGAGCAGACTGTGCTCCTATTCTGGATAAAACAAAGGGACAGAGAGCTGTCTGTGTTTCTATTCTGCTTAAACAGTAGGACTGGGAGCAGACTGTGCTCCTATTCTGGGTAAAACAGTAGGACTGGGAGCAGACTGTGTTCCTATTCTGGATAAATCAAAGGGACAGAGAGCTGTCTGTGTTTCTATTCTGCTTAAACAGTAGGACTGGGAGCAGACTGTGTTCCTATTCTGGGTAAAACAGTAGGACTGGGAGCAGACTGTGTTCCTATTCTGGGTAAAACAGGGGGACTGGGAGCAGACTGTGTTCCTATTCTGGGTAAAACAGTAGGACTGGGAGCAGACTGTGTTCCTAGTCTGGGTAAAACAGGGGGACTGGGAGCAGACTGTGTTCCTATTCTGGGTAAAACAGTAGGACTGGGAGCAGACTGTGTTCCTATTCTGGGTAAAACAGGGGGACTGGGAGCAGACTGTGTTCCTATTCTGGGTAAAACAGTAGGACTGGGAGCAGACTGTGTTCCTATTCTGGGTAAAACAGGGGGACTGGGAGCAGACTGTGTTCCTATTCTGGGTAAAACAGTAGGACTGGGAGCAGACTGTGTTCCTATTCTGGGTAAAACAGGGGGACTGGGAGCAGACTGTGTTCCTATTGTGGGTAAAACAGGGGGACTGGGAGCAGACTGTGTTCCTATTCTGGGTAAAACATGGAGACTGGGAGCAGACTGTGTTCCTATTCTGGGTAAAACATGGAGACTGGGAGCAGACTGTGTTCATATTCTGGGTAAAACATGGAGACTGGGAGCAGACTTTGTTCCTATTCTGGGTAAACATTGGGACTGGGAGCAGACTGTGTTCCTATTCTGGGTAAAACAGGGGGACTGGGAGCAGACTGTGTTCCTATTCTGGGTAAAACAGGGGGACTGGGAGCAGACTGTGTTCCTATTGTGGGTAAATCAGGGGGACTGGAGCAGACTTTGTTCCTATTCTGGGTAAAACATTGGGACTGGGAGCAGACTGTGTTCCTATTCTGGGTAAAACAGGGGGACTGGGAGCAGACTTTGTTCCTATTCTGGGTAAACATTGGGACTGGGAGCAGATTGTGTTCCTATTCTGGGTAAAACATTGGGACTGGGAGCAGACTGTGTTCCTATTCTGGGTAAAACATTGGGACTGGGAGCAGACTGTGTTCCTATTCTGGGTAAAACAGTGGGACTGGGAGCAGACTGTGTTCCTATTCTGGGTAAAACATTGGGACTGGGAGCAGACTGTGTTCCTATTCTGGGTAAAACAGTAGGACTGGGAGCAGACTGTGCTCCTATTCTGGGTAAAACAGTGGGACTGGGAGCAGACTGTGTTCCTATTCTGGGTAAAGCAGTGGGACTGGGAGCAGACTGTGTTCCTATTCTGGGTAAACTAGGGGGACTGGGAGCAGACTGTGTTCCTATTCTGCACAAACAGTGGGACTGGGAGCAGACTGTGTTCCTATCCTGGGTAAAACATTGGGACTGGGAGCAGACTGTGTTCCTATTCTGGGTAAAACATTGGGACTGGGAGCAGACTGTGTTCCTATTCTGGGTAAAACATTGGGACTGGGAGCAGACTGTGTTCCTGTTCTGGGTAAAACATTGGGACTGGGAGCAGACTGTGTTCCTATTCTGGGTAAAACATTGGGACTGGGAGCAGACTGTGTTCCTATTCTGGGTAAAACATTGGGACTGGGAGCAGACTGTGTTCCTGTTCTGGGTAAAACATTGGGACTGGGAGCAGACTGTGTTCCTATTCTGGGTAAAACATTGGGACTGGGAGCAGACTGTGTTCCTATTCTGGGTATATCAGTGGGACTGGGAGCAGACTGTGTTCCTATTCTGGGTAAAATAGGGGGACTGGGAGCAGACTGTGTTTCTATTCTGCATAAACAGTAGGACTGGGAGCAGACTGTGTTCCTATTCTGGGTAAACAGTGGGACTGGGAGCAGACTGTGTTCCTATTCTGCATAAACTGTGGAACTGGGAGCAGACTGTGTTCCTATTCTGGGTAAAACAGTGGGACTGGGAGCAGACTGTGTTCCTATTCTGCATAATGAGTGGGACTGGGAGCAGACTGTGTCCCTATTCTGGGTAAAACAGGGGGACTGGGAGCAGACTTTGTTCCTATTCTGGGTAAAACAGTAGGACTGGGAGCAGACTGTGTTCCTATTGTGGGTAAATCAGGGGGACTGGAGCAGACTTTGTTCCTATTCTGGGTAAACATTGGGACTGGGAGCAGACTGTGTTCCTATTCTGGGTAAAACATTGGGACTGGGAGCAGACTGTGTTCCTATTCTGGGTAAAACATTGGGACTGGGAGCAGACTGTGTTCCTATTCTGGGTAAAACAGTGGGACTGGGAGCAGACTGTGTTCCTATTCTGGGTAAAACAGTAGGACTGGGAGCAGACTGTGTTCCTAGTCTGGGTAAAACAGGGGGACTGGGAGCAGACTGTGTTCCTATTCTGGGTAAAACAGTAGGACTGGGAGCAGACTGTGTTCCTATTCTGGGTAAAACAGGGGGACTGGGAGCAGACTGTGTTCCTATTCTGGGTAAAACAGTAGGACTGGGAGCAGACTGTGTTCCTATTCTGGGTAAAACAGGGGGACTGGGAGCAGACTGTGTTCCTATTCTGGGTAAAACAGTAGGACTGGGAGCAGACTGTGTTCCTATTCTGGGTAAAACAGGGGGACTGGGAGCAGACTTTGTTCCTATTCTGGGTAAACATTGGGACTGGGAGCAGACTGTGTTCCTATTCTGGGTAAAACAGGGGGACTGGGAGCAGACTGTGTTCCTATTCTGGGTAAAACAGGGGGACTGGGAGCAGACTGTGTTCCTATTGTGGGTAAATCAGGGGGACTGGAGCAGACTTTGTTCCTATTCTGGGTAAAACATTGGGACTGGGAGCAGACTGTGTTCCTATTCTGGGTAAAACAGGGGGACTGGGAGCAGACTTTGTTCCTATTCTGGGTAAACATTGGGACTGGGAGCAGATTGTGTTCCTATTCTGGGTAAAACATTGGGACTGGGAGCAGACTGTGTTCCTATTCTGGGTAAAACATTGGGACTGGGAGCAGACTGTGTTCCTATTCTGGGTAAAACAGTGGGACTGGGAGCAGACTGTGTTCCTATTCTGGGTAAAACATTGGGACTGGGAGCAGACTGTGTTCCTATTCTGGGTAAAACAGTAGGACTGGGAGCAGACTGTGCTCCTATTCTGGGTAAAACAGTGGGACTGGGAGCAGACTGTGTTCCTATTCTGGGTAAAGCAGTGGGACTGGGAGCAGACTGTGTTCCTATTCTGGGTAAACTAGGGGGACTGGGAGCAGACTGTGTTCCTATTCTGCACAAACAGTGGGACTGGGAGCAGACTGTGTTCCTATCCTGGGTAAAACATTGGGACTGGGAGCAGACTGTGTTCCTATTCTGGGTAAAACATTGGGACTGGGAGCAGACTGTGTTCCTATTCTGGGTAAAACATTGGGACTGGGAGCAGACTGTGTTCCTATTCTGGGTAAAACATTGAGACTGGGAGCAGACTGTGTTCCTATTCTGGGTATATCAGTGGGACTGGGAGCAGACTGTGTTCCTATTCTGGGTAAAATAGGGGGACTGGGAGCAGACTGTGTTTCTATTCTGCATAAACAGTAGGACTGGGAGCAGACTGTGTTCCTATTCTGGGTAAACAGTGGGACTGGGAGCAGACTGTGTTCCTATTCTGCATAAACTGTGGAACTGGGAGCAGACTGTGTTCCTATTCTGGGTAAAACAGTGGGACTGGGAGCAGACTGTGTTCCTATTCTGCATAATGAGTGGGACTGGGAGCAGACTGTGTCCCTATTCTGGGTAAAACAGGGGGACTGGGAGCAGACTTTGTTCCTATTCTGGGTAAAACAGTAGGACTGGGAGCAGACTGTGTTCCTATTGTGGGTAAATCAGGGGGACTGGAGCAGACTTTGTTCCTATTCTGGGTAAACATTGGGACTGGGAGCAGACTGTGTTCCTATTCTGGGTAAAACATTGGGACTGGGAGCAGACTGTGTTCCTATTCTGGGTAAAACATTGGGACTGGGAGCAGACTGTGTTCCTATTCTGGGTAAAACAGTGGGACTGGGAGCAGACTGTGTTCCTATTCTGGGTAAAACAGTGGGACTGGGAGCAGACTGTGTTCCTATTCTGGGTAAAACATTGGGACTGGGAGCAGACTGTGTTCCTATTCTGGGTAAAACATTGGGACTGGGAGCAGACTGTGTTCCTATTCTGGGTAAAACATTGAGACTGGGAGCAGACTGTGTTCCTATTCTGGGTAAAACATTGAGACTGGGAGCAGACTGTGTTCCTATTCTGGGTAAAACAGTGGGACTGGGAGCAGACTGTGTTCCTATTCTGGGTAAAACAGGGGGACTGGGAGCAGACTGTGTTCCTATTCTGGGTAAAACAGGGGGACTGGGAGCAGACTGTGTTCCTATTCTGCACAAACAGTGGGACTGGGAGCAGACAGTGTTCCTATTCTGGGTAAAACAGGGGGACTGGGAGCAGACTGTGTTCCTATTCTGGGGAAAAACAGGGGGACTGGGAGCAGACTTTGTTCCTATTCTGGGTAAAACAGTAGGACTGGGAGCAGACTGTGTTCCTATTCTGGGTAAAACAGGGGGACTGGGAGCAGACTGTGTTCCTATTCTGGGGAAAAACAGGGGGACTGGGAGCAGACTTTGTTCCTATTCTGGGTAAACATTGGGACTGGGAGCAGACTGTGTTCCTATTCTGGGTAAAACATTGGGACTGGGAGCAGACTGTGTTCCTATTCTGGGTAAAACATTGGGACTGGGAGCAGACTGTGTTCCTATTCTGGGTAAAACATTGGGACTGGGAGCAGACTGTGTTCCTATTCTGGGTAAAACATTGAGACTGGGAGCAGACTGTGTTCCTATTCTGGGTAAAACAGTGGGACTGGGAGCAGACTGTGTTCCTATTCTGGGTAAACAATGGGACTGGGAGCAGTCTGTTCCTATTCTGGGTAAAACAGTGGGACTGGGAGCAGACTGTGTTCCTATTCTGGGTAAACAATGGGACTGGGAGCAGTCTGTTCCTATTCTGGGTAAAACAGGGGGACTGGGAGCAGACTGTGTTCCTATTCTGGGTAAACAATGGGACTGGGAGCAGTCTGTTCCTATTCTGAGTAAAACAGGGGGACTGGGAGCAGACTGTGTTTCTATTCTGCATAAACAGTAGGACTGGGAGCAGACTGTGCTCCTATTCTGGGTAAAACAGTGGGACTGGGAGCAGACTGTGTTCCTATTCTGGGTAAAACATTGGGACTGGGAGCAGACTGTGTTCCTATTCTGGGTAAAACATTGGGACTGGGAGCAGACTGTGTTCCTATTCTGGGTAAAACATTGGGACTGGGAGCAGACTGTGTTCCTATTCTGGGTAAAACATTGGGACTGGGAGCAGACTGTGTTCCTATTCTGGGTAAAACAGTGGGACTGGGAGCAGACTGTGTTCCTATTCTGGGTAAAACAGTGGGACTGGGAGCAGACTGTGTTCCTATTCTGGGTAAAACATTGGGACTGGGAGCAGACTGTGTTCCTATTCTGGGTAAAACAGGGGGACTGGGAGCAGACTGTGTTCCTATTCTGGGTAAAACAGTAGGACTGGGAGCAGACTGTGTTCCTATTCTGGGTAAAACAGGGGGACTGGGAGCAGACTTTGTTCCTATTCTGGGTAAACATTGGGACTGGGAGCAGACTGTGTTCCTATTCTGGGTAAAACAGGGGGACTGGGAGCAGACTGTGTTCCTATTCTGGGTAAAACAGGGGGACTGGGAGCAGACTGTGTTCCTATTGTGGGTAAATCAGGGGGACTGGAGCAGACTTTGTTCCTATTCTGGGTAAAACATTGGGACTGGGAGCAGACTGTGTTCCTATTCTGGGTAAAACAGGGGGACTGGGAGCAGACTTTGTTCCTATTCTGGGTAAACATTGGGACTGGGAGCAGATTGTGTTCCTATTCTGGGTAAAACATTGGGACTGGGAGCAGACTGTGTTCCTATTCTGGGTAAAACATTGGGACTGGGAGCAGACTGTGTTCCTATTCTGGGTAAAACAGTGGGACTGGGAGCAGACTGTGTTCCTATTCTGGGTAAAACATTGGGACTGGGAGCAGACTGTGTTCCTATTCTGTGTAAAACAGTAGGACTGGGAGCAGACTGTGCTCCTATTCTGGGTAAAACAGTGGGACTGGGAGCAGACTGTGTTCCTATTCTGGGTAAAGCAGTGGGACTGGGAGCAGACTGTGTTCCTATTCTGGGTAAACTAGGGGGACTGGGAGCAGACTGTGTTCCTATTCTGCACAAACAGTGGGACTGGGAGCAGACTGTGTTCCTATTCTGGGTAAAACAGTGGGACTGGGAGCAGACTGTGTTCCTATCCTGGGTAAAACAGTGGGACTGGGAGCAGACTGTGTTCCTATTCTGGGTAAAACATTGAGACTGGGAGCAGACTGTGTTCCTATTCTGGGTATATCAGTGGGACTGGGAGCAGACTGTGTTCCTATTCTGGGTAAAATAGGGGGACTGGGAGCAGACTGTGTTTCTATTCTGCATAAACAGTAGGACTGGGAGCAGACTGTGTTCCTATTCTGGGTAAACAGTGGGACTGGGAGCAGACTGTGTTCCTATTCTGCATAAACTGTGGAACTGGGAGCAGACTGTGTTCCTATTCTGAGTAAAACAGTGGGACTGGGAGCAGACTGTGTTCCTATTCTGCATAATGAGTGGGACTGGGAGCAGACTGTGTCCCTATTCTGGGTAAAACAGGGGGACTGGGAGCAGACTTTGTTCCTATTCTGGGTAAAACAGTAGGACTGGGAGCAGACTGTGTTCCTATTGTGGGTAAATCAGGGGGACTGGAGCAGACTTTGTTCCTATTCTGGGTAAACATTGGGACTGGGAGCAGACTGTGTTCCTATTCTGGGTAAAACATTGGGACTGGGAGCAGACTGTGTTCCTATTCTGGGTAAAACATTGGGACTGGGAGCAGACTGTGTTCCTATTCTGGGTAAAACAGTGGGACTGGGAGCAGACTGTGTTCCTATTCTGGGTAAAACAGTGGGACTGGGAGCAGACTGTGTTCCTATTCTGGGTAAAACATTGGGACTGGGAGCAGACTGTGTTCCTATTCTGGGTAAAACATTGGGACTGGGAGCAGACTGTGTTCCTATTCTGGGTAAAACATTGAGACTGGGAGCAGACTGTGTTCCTATTCTGGGTAAAACAGTGGGACTGGGAGCAGACTGTGTTCCTATTCTGGGTAAAGCAGTGGGACTGGGAGAAGACTGTGTTCCTATTCTGGGTAAAACAGGGGGACTGGGAGCAGACTGTGTTCCTATTCTGCACAAACAGTGGGACTGGGAGCAGACAGTGTTCCTATTCTGGGTAAAACAGGGGGACTGGGAGCAGACTGTGTTCCTATTCTGGGGAAAAACAGGGGGACTGGGAGCAGACTTTGTTCCTATTCTGGGTAAAACAGTAGGACTGGGAGCAGACTGTGTTCCTATTCTGGGTAAAACAGGGGGACTGGGAGCAGACTGTGTTCCTATTCTGGGGAAAAACAGGGGGACTGGGAGCAGACTTTGTTCCTATTCTGGGTAAACATTGGGACTGGGAGCAGACTGTGTTCCTATTCTGGGTAAAACATTGGGACTGGGAGCAGACTGTGTTCCTATTCTGGGTAAAACATTGGGACTGGGAGCAGACTGTGTTCCTATTCTGGGTAAAACATTGGGACTGGGAGCAGACTGTGTTCCTATTCTGGGTAAAACATTGAGACTGGGAGCAGACTGTGTTCCTATTCTGGGTAAAACAGTGGGACTGGGAGCAGACTGTGTTCCTATTCTGGGTAAACAATGGGACTGGGAGCAGTCTGTTCCTATTCTGGGTAAAACAGTGGGACTGGGAGCAGACTGTGTTCCTATTCTGGGTAAACAATGGGACTGGGAGCAGTCTGTTCCTATTCTGGGTAAAACAGGGGGACTGGGAGCAGACTGTGTTCCTATTCTGGGTAAACAATGGGACTGGGAGCAGTCTGTTCCTATTCTGAGTAAAACAGGGGGACTGGGAGCAGACTGTGTTTCTATTCTGCATAAACAGTAGGACTGGGAGCAGACTGTGCTCCTATTCTGGGTAAAACAGTGGGACTGGGAGCAGACTGTGTTCCTATTCTGGGTAAAACAGTGGGACTGGGAGCAGACTGTGTTCCTATTCTGGGTAAAACATTGGGACTGGGAGCAGACTGTGCTCCTATTCTGGGTAAAACAGTGGGACTGGGAGCAGACTGTGTTCCTATTCTGGGTAAAACATTGGGACTGGGAGCAGACTGTGTTCCTATTCTGGGTAAAACATTGGGACTGGGAGCAGACTGTGTTCCTATTCTGGGTAAAACATTGGGACTGGGAGCAGACTGTGTTCCTATTCTGGGTAAAACATTGGGACTGGGAGCAGACTGTGTTCCTATTCTGGGTAAAACAGTGGGACTGGGAGCAGACTGTGTTCCTATTCTGGGTAAAACAGTGGGACTGGGAGCAGACTGTGTTCCTATTCTGGGTAAAACATTGGGACTGGGAGCAGACTGTGTTCCTATTCTGGGTAAAACATTGGGACTGGGAGCAGACTGTGTTCCTATTCTGGGTAAAACAGTGGGACTGGGAGCAGACTGTGTTCCTATTCTGGGTAAAACAGTGGGACTGGGAGCAGACTGTGTTTCTATTCTGCATAAACAGTAGGACTGGGAGCAGACTGTGCTCCTATTCTGGGTAAAATAGGGGGACTGGGAGCAGACTGTGTTCCTATTCTGGGTAAACAATGGGACTGGGAGCAGACTGTGTTCCTATTCTGGGTAAACAATGCGACTGGGAGCAGTCTGTTCCTTTTCTGGGTAAAACAGGGGGACTGGGAGCAGACTGTGTTCCTATTCTGGGTAAACAATGCGACTGGGAGCAGTCTGTTCCTATTCTGGGTAAAACAGTGGGACTGGGAGCAGACTGTGTTCCTATTCTGGGAAAACAATGGGACTGGGAGCAGTCTGTTCCTATTCTGGGTAAAACAGTGGGACTGGGAGCAGACTGTGTTCCTATTCTGGGTAAACAATGGGACTGGGAGCAGTCTGTTCCTATTCTGGGTAAAACAGGGGGACTGGGAGCAGACTGTGTTTCTATTCTGCATAAACAGTAGGACTGGGAGCAGACTGTGCTCCTATTCTGGGTAAAACAGTGGGACTGGGAGCAGACTGTGTTTCTATTCTGCATAAACAGTAGGACTGGGAGCAGACTGTGTTCCTATTCTGGGTAAAGCAGTGGGACTGGGAGCAGACTGTGTTCCTATTCTGGGTAAAATAGGGGGACTGGGAGCAGACTGTGTTCCTATTCTGCACAAACAGTGGGACTGGGAGCAGACTGTGTTCCTATCCTGGGTAAAACAGTGGGACTGGGAGCAGACTGTGTTCCTATCCTGGGTAAAACAGTGGGACTGGGAGCAGACTGTGTTCCTATTCTGGGTAAAACATTGAGACTGGGAGCAGACTGTGTTCCTATCCTGGGTAAAACAGTGGGACTGGGAGCAGACTGTGTTCCTATACTGGGTAAAGCAGTGGGACTGGGAGCAGACTGTGTTCCTATTCTGGGTAAAATAGGGGGACTGGGAGCAGACTGTGTTTCTATTCTGCATAAACAGTAGGACTGGGAGCAGACTGTGCTCCTATTCTGGGTAAACAGTGGGACTGGGAGCAGACTGTGTTCCTATTCTGCATAAACTGTGGAACTGGGAGCAGACTGTGTTTCTATTCTGCATAAACAGTAGGACTGGGAGCAGACTGTGCTCCTATTCTGGGTAAACAGTAGGACTGGGAGCAGACTGTGTTCCTATTCTGGATAAATCAAAGGGACAGAGAGCTGTCTGTGTTTCTATTCTGCTTAAACAGTAGGACTGGGAGCAGACTGTGTTCCTATTCTGGGTAAAACAGTAGGACTGGGAGCAGACTGTGTTCCTATTCTGGGTAAAACAGGGGGACTGGGAGCAGACTGTGTTCCTATTCTGGGTAAAACAGTAGGACTGGGAGCAGACTGTGTTCCTAGTCTGGGTAAAACAGGGGGACTGGGAGCAGACTGTGTTCCTATTCTGGGTAAAACAGTAGGACTGGGAGCAGACTGTGTTCCTATTCTGGGTAAAACAGGGGGACTGGGAGCAGACTGTGTTCCTATTCTGGGTAAAACAGTAGGACTGGGAGCAGACTGTGTTCCTATTCTGGGTAAAACAGGGGGACTGGGAGCAGACTGTGTTCCTATTCTGGGTAAAACAGTAGGACTGGGAGCAGATTGTGTTCCTAGTCTGGGTAAAACAGTGGGACTGGGAGCAGACTGTGTTCCTATTCTGGGTAAACAATGGGACTGGGAGCAGTCTGTTCCTATTCTGGGTAAAACAGGGGGACTGGGAGCAGACTGTGTTCCTATTCTGGGTAAACAATGGGACTGGGAGCAGTCTGTTCCTATTCTGAGTAAAACAGGGGGACTGGGAGCAGACTGTGTTTCTATTCTGCATAAACAGTAGGACTGGGAGCAGACTGTGCTCCTATTCTGGGTAAAACAGTGGGACTGGGAGCAGACTGTGTTCCTATTCTGGGTAAAACAGTGGGACTGGGAGCAGACTGTGTTCCTATTCTGGGTAAAACATTGGGACTGGGAGCAGACTGTGCTCCTATTCTGGGTAAAACAGTGGGACTGGGAGCAGACTGTGTTCCTATTCTGGGTAAAACATTGGGACTGGGAGCAGACTGTGTTCCTATTCTGGGTAAAACATTGGGACTGGGAGCAGACTGTGTTCCTATTCTGGGTAAAACATTGGGACTGGGAGCAGACTGTGTTCCTATTCTGGGTAAAACATTGGGACTGGGAGCAGACTGTGTTCCTATTCTGGGTAAAACAGTGGGACTGGGAGCAGACTGTGTTCCTATTCTGGGTAAAACAGTGGGACTGGGAGCAGACTGTGTTCCTATTCTGGGTAAAACATTGGGACTGGGAGCAGACTGTGTTCCTATTCTGGGTAAAACATTGGGACTGGGAGCAGACTGTGTTCCTATTCTGGGTAAAACAGTGGGACTGGGAGCAGACTGTGTTCCTATTCTGGGTAAAACAGTGGGACTGGGAGCAGACTGTGTTTCTATTCTGCATAAACAGTAGGACTGGGAGCAGACTGTGCTCCTATTCTGGGTAAAATAGGGGGACTGGGAGCAGACTGTGTTCCTATTCTGGGTAAACAATGGGACTGGGAGCAGACTGTGTTCCTATTCTGGGTAAACAATGCGACTGGGAGCAGTCTGTTCCTTTTCTGGGTAAAACAGGGGGACTGGGAGCAGACTGTGTTCCTATTCTGGGTAAACAATGCGACTGGGAGCAGTCTGTTCCTATTCTGGGTAAAACAGTGGGACTGGGAGCAGACTGTGTTCCTATTCTGGGAAAACAATGGGACTGGGAGCAGTCTGTTCCTATTCTGGGTAAAACAGTGGGACTGGGAGCAGACTGTGTTCCTATTCTGGGTAAACAATGGGACTGGGAGCAGTCTGTTCCTATTCTGGGTAAAACAGGGGGACTGGGAGCAGACTGTGTTTCTATTCTGCATAAACAGTAGGACTGGGAGCAGACTGTGCTCCTATTCTGGGTAAAACAGTGGGACTGGGAGCAGACTGTGTTTCTATTCTGCATAAACAGTAGGACTGGGAGCAGACTGTGTTCCTATTCTGGGTAAAGCAGTGGGACTGGGAGCAGACTGTGTTCCTATTCTGGGTAAAATAGGGGGACTGGGAGCAGACTGTGTTCCTATTCTGCACAAACAGTGGGACTGGGAGCAGACTGTGTTCCTATCCTGGGTAAAACAGTGGGACTGGGAGCAGACTGTGTTCCTATCCTGGGTAAAACAGTGGGACTGGGAGCAGACTGTGTTCCTATTCTGGGTAAAACATTGAGACTGGGAGCAGACTGTGTTCCTATCCTGGGTAAAACAGTGGGACTGGGAGCAGACTGTGTTCCTATACTGGGTAAAGCAGTGGGACTGGGAGCAGACTGTGTTCCTATTCTGGGTAAAATAGGGGGACTGGGAGCAGACTGTGTTTCTATTCTGCATAAACAGTAGGACTGGGAGCAGACTGTGCTCCTATTCTGGGTAAACAGTGGGACTGGGAGCAGACTGTGTTCCTATTCTGCATAAACTGTGGAACTGGGAGCAGACTGTGTTTCTATTCTGCATAAACAGTAGGACTGGGAGCAGACTGTGCTCCTATTCTGGGTAAACAGTAGGACTGGGAGCAGACTGTGTTCCTATTCTGGATAAATCAAAGGGACAGAGAGCTGTCTGTGTTTCTATTCTGCTTAAACAGTAGGACTGGGAGCAGACTGTGTTCCTATTCTGGGTAAAACAGTAGGACTGGGAGCAGACTGTGTTCCTATTCTGGGTAAAACAGGGGGACTGGGAGCAGACTGTGTTCCTATTCTGGGTAAAACAGTAGGACTGGGAGCAGACTGTGTTCCTAGTCTGGGTAAAACAGGGGGACTGGGAGCAGACTGTGTTCCTATTCTGGGTAAAACAGTAGGACTGGGAGCAGACTGTGTTCCTATTCTGGGTAAAACAGGGGGACTGGGAGCAGACTGTGTTCCTATTCTGGGTAAAACAGTAGGACTGGGAGCAGACTGTGTTCCTATTCTGGGTAAAACAGGGGGACTGGGAGCAGACTGTGTTCCTATTCTGGGTAAAACAGTAGGACTGGGAGCAGATTGTGTTCCTAGTCTGGGTAAAACAGGGGGACTGGAGCAGACTGTGTTCCTATTCTGCACAAACAGTGGGACTGGGAGCAGACAGTGTTCCTATTCTGGGTAAAACAGTAGGACTGGGAGCAGACTGTGTTCCTATTCTGGGTAAAACATTGGGACTGGGAGCAGACTGTGTTCCTATTCTGGGTAAAACAGGGGGACTGGGAGCAGACTTTGTTCCTAATCTGGGTAAACATTGGGACTGGGAGCAGACTGTGTTCCTATTCTGGGTAAAACATTGGGACTGGGAGCAGACAGTGTTCCTATTCTGGGTAAAACAGGGGGACTGGGAGCAGACTTTGTTCCTATTCTGGGTAAAACAGTAGGACTGGGAGCAGACAGTGTTCCTATTCTGGGTAAAACAGGGGGACTGGGAGCAGACTGTGTTCCTATTCTGGGTAAAACAGGGGGACTGGGAGCAGACTGTGTTCCTATTGTGGGTAAATCAGGGGGACTGGAGCAGACTTTGTTCCTATTCTGGGTAAAACATTGGGACTGGGAGCAGACTGTGTTCCTATTCTGGGTAAAACAGGGGGACTGGGAGCAGACTTTGTTCCTAATCTGGGTAAACATTGGGACTGGGAGCAGACTGTGTTCCTATTCTGGGTAAAACATTGGGACTGGGAGCAGACTGTGTTCCTATTCTGGGTAAAACATTGGGACTGGGAGCAGACTGTGTTCCTATTCTGGGTAAAACAGTGGGACTGGGAGCAAACTGTGTTCCTATTCTGGGTAAAACAGTGGGACTGGGAGCAGACTGTGTTCCTATTCTGGGTAAAACATTGGGACTGGGAGCAGACTGTGTTCCTATTCTGGGTAAAACATTGGGACTGGGAGCAGACTGTGTTCCTATTCTGGGTAAAACAGTGGGACTGGGAGCAGACTGTGTTCCTATTCTGGGTAAAACAGTGGGACTGGGAGCAGACTGTGTTCCTATTCTGGGTAAAACATTGAGACTGGGAGCAGACTGTGTTCCTATTCTGGGTAAAACAGTGGGACTGGGAGCAGACTGTGTTCCTATTCTGGGTAAACAATGGGACTGGGAGCAGTCTGTTCCTATTCTGGGTAAAACAGTGGGACTGGGAGCAGACTGTGTTCCTATTCTGGGTAAACAATGGGACTGGGAGCAGTATGTTCCTATTCTGGGTAAAACAGGGGGACTGGGAGCAGACTGTGTTTCTATTCTGCATAAACAGTAGGACTGGGAGCAGACTGTGCTCCTATTCTGGGTAAAACAGTGGGACTGGGAGCAGACTGTGTTCCTATTCTGGGTAAAGCAGTGGGACTGGGAGAAGACTGTGTTCCTATTCTGGGTAAAACAGGGGGACTGGGAGCAGACTGTGTTCCTATTCTGCACAAACAGTGGGACTGGGAGCAGACAGTGTTCCTATTCTGGGTAAAACAGGGGGACTGGGAGCAGACTTTGTTCCTATTCTGGGTAAAACAGTAGGACTGGGAGCAGACTGTGTTCCTATTCTGGGTAAAACAGGGGGACAGTGAGCAGACTGTGTTCCTATTCTGGGTAAACAATGGGACTGGGAGCAGTCTGTTCCTATTCTGGGTAAAACAGTGGGACTGGGAGCAGACTGTGTTCCTATTCTGGGTAAACAATGGGACTGGGAGCAGACTGTGTTCCTATTCTGGGTAAAACAGGGGGACTGGGAGCAGACTGTGTTCCTATTCTGGGTAAACAATGGGACTGGGAGCAGACTGTGTTCCTATTCTGGGTAAAACAGGGGGACAGTGAGCAGACTTTGTTCCTATTCTGGGTAAAACAGTAGGACTGGGAGCAGACTGTGTTCCTATTCTGTGTAAAACAGGGGGACAGTGAGCAGACTTTGTTCCTATTCTGGGTAAAACAGTAGGACTGGGAGCAGACTGTGTTCCTATTCTGGGTAAAACAGTGGGACTGGGAGCAGACTGTGTTCCTATTCTGGGTAAAGCAGTGGGACTGGGAGCAGACTGTGTTCCTATTCTGTGTAAAACAGGGGGACAGTGAGCAGACTTTGTTCCTATTCTGGGTAAAACAGTAGGACTGGGAGCAGACTGTGTTCCTATTCTGGGTAAAACAGGGGGACTGGGAGCAGACTGTGTTCCTATTGTGGGTAAAACAGGGGGACTGGAGCAGACTTTGTTCCTATTCTGGGTAAAACATTGGGACTGGGAGCAGACTGTGTTCCTATTCTGGGTAAAACAGGGGGACTGGGAGCAGACTTTGTTCCTATTCCGGGTAAATCATTGGGACTGGGAGCAGACTGTGTTCCTATTCTGGGTAAAATATTGGGACTGGGAGCAGACTGTGTTCCTATTCTGTTTAAAACATTGGGACCTGGAGCAGACTGTGTTCCTATTCTGGGTAAAACAGTGGGACTGGGAGCAGACTGTGTTCCTATTCTGGGTAAAACATTGGGACTGGGAGCAGACTGTGTTCCTATTCTGGGTAAAACATTGGGACTGGGAGCAGACTGTGTTCCTATTCTGGGTAAAACAGTGGGACTGGGAGCAGACTGTGTTCCTATTCTGGGTAAAACAGTGGGACTGGGAGCAGACTGTGTTCCTATTCTGGGTAAAACATTGAGACTGGGAGCAGACTGTGTTCCTATTCTGGGTAAAACAGTGGGACTGGGAGCAGACTGTGTTCCTATTCTGGGTAAACAATGGGACTGGGAGCAGTCTGTTCCTATTCTGGGTAAAACAGTGGGACTGGGAGCAGACTGTGTTCCTATTCTGGGTAAACAATGGGACTGGGAGCAGTATGTTCCTATTCTGGGTAAAACAGGGGGACTGGGAGCAGACTGTGTTTCTATTCTGCATAAACAGTAGGACTGGGAGCAGACTGTGCTCCTATTCTGGGTAAAACAGTGGGACTGGGAGCAGACTGTGTTCCTATTCTGGGTAAAGCAGTGGGACTGGGAGAAGACTGTGTTCCTATTCTGGGTAAAACAGGGGGACTGGGAGCAGACTGTGTTCCTATTCTGCACAAACAGTGGGACTGGGAGCAGACAGTGTTCCTATTCTGGGTAAAACAGGGGGACTGGGAGCAGACTTTGTTCCTATTCTGGGTAAAACAGTAGGACTGGGAGCAGACTGTGTTCCTATTCTGGGTAAACAATGGGACTGGGAGCAGTCTGTTCCTATTCTGGGTAAAACAGTGGGACTGGGAGCAGACTGTGTTCCTATTCTGGGTAAACAATGGGACTGGGAGCAGACTGTGTTCCTATTCTGGGTAAAACAGGGGGACTGGGAGCAGACTGTGTTCCTATTCTGGGTAAACAATGGGACTGGGAGCAGACTGTGTTCCTATTCTGGGTAAAACAGGGGGACAGTGAGCAGACTTTGTTCCTATTCTGGGTAAAACAGTAGGACTGGGAGCAGACTGTGTTCCTATTCTGTGTAAAACAGGGGGACAGTGAGCAGACTTTGTTCCTATTCTGGGTAAAACAGTAGGACTGGGAGCAGACTGTGTTCCTATTCTGGGTAAAACAGTGGGACTGGGAGCAGACTGTGTTCCTATTCTGGGTAAAGCAGTGGGACTGGGAGCAGACTGTGTTCCTATTCTGTGTAAAACAGGGGGACAGTGAGCAGACTTTGTTCCTATTCTGGGTAAAACAGTAGGACTGGGAGCAGACTGTGTTCCTATTCTGGGTAAAACAGGGGGACTGGGAGCAGACTGTGTTCCTATTTTGGGTAAAACAGGGGGACTGGAGCAGACTTTGTTCCTATTCTGGGTAAAACATTGGGACTGGGAGCAGACTGTGTTCCTATTCTGGGTAAAACAGGGGGACTGGGAGCAGACTTTGTTCCTATTCCGGGTAAATCATTGGGACTGGGAGCAGACTGTGTTCCTATTCTGGGTAAAATATTGGGACTGGGAGCAGACTGTGTTCCTATTCTGTTTAAAACATTGGGACCTGGAGCAGACTGTGTTCCTATTCTGGGTAAATAGTGGGACTGGGAGCAGTCTGTTCCCATTCTGGGTAAAACAGTGGGACTGGCAGCAGACTGTGTTCCTATTCTGGGTAAAACAGTGGGACTGGGAGCAGACTGTGTTCCTATTCTGGGTAAAACAGTGGGACCTGGAGCAGACTGTGTTCCTATTCTGGGTAAATAGTGGGACTGGGAGCAGTCTGTTCCCATTCTGGGTAAAACAGTGGGACTGGCAGCAGACTGTGTTCCTATTCTGGGTAAAACAGTGGGACTGGGAGCAGACTGTGTTCCTATTCTGGGTAAAACAGTGGGACTGGGAGCAGACTGTGTTCCTATTCTGGGTAAAACATTGGGACTGGGAGCAGACTGTGTTCCTATTCTGGGTAAAACATTGGGACTGGGAGCAGACTATGTTCCTATTCTGGGTAAAACAGTGGGACTGGGAGCAGACTGTGTTCCTATTCTGGGTAAAACAGTGGGACTGGGAGCAGACTGTGTTCCTATTCTGGATAAAACAGTGGGACTGGGAGCAGACTGTGTTCCTATTCTGGGTAAAACATTGAGACTGCAAGCAGACTGTGTTCCTATTCTGGGTAAAACAGTGGGACTGGGAGCAGACTGTGTTCCTATTCTGGGTAAAACATTGAGACTGGGAGCAGACTGTGTTCCTATTCTGGGTAAAACAGTGGGACTGGGAGCAGACTGTGTTCCTATTCTGGGTAAAACAGGGGGACTGGGAGCAGACTGTGTTCCTATTCTGCACAAACAGTGGGACTGGGAGCAGACAGCGTTCCTATTCTGGGTAAAACAGGGGGACTGGGAGCAGACTTTGTTCCTATTCTGGGTAAAACAGTAGGACTGGGAGCAGACTGTGTTCCTATTCTGGGTAAACAATGGGACTGGGAGCAGTCTGTTCCTATTCTGGGTAAAACAGTGGGACTGGGAGCAGACTGTGTTCCTATTCTGGGTAAACAATGGGACTGGGAGCAGTCTGTTCCTATTCTGGGTAGAACAGGGGGACTGGGAGCAGACTGTGTTTCTATTCTGCATAAACAGTAGGACTGGGAGCAGACTGTGCTCCTATTCTGGGTAAAACAGTGGGACTGGGAGCAGACTGTGTTCCTATTCTGGGTAAAGCAGTGGGACTGGGAGAAGACTGTGTTCCTATTCTGGGTAAAACAGGGGGACTGGGAGCAGACTGTGTTCCTATTCTGCACAAACAGTGGGACTGGGAGCAGACTGTGTTCCTATTCTGCATAAACAGTAGGACTGGGAGCAGACTGTGCTCCTATTCTGGGTAAAACAGTGGGACTGGGAGCAGACTGTGTTCCTATTCTGGGTAAAGCAGTGGGACTGGGAGAAGACTGTGTTCCTATTCTGGGTAAAACAGGGGGACTGGGAGCAGACTGTGTTCCTATTCTGCACAAACAGTGGGACTGGGAGCAGACAGTGTTCCTATTCTGGGTAAACAGTAGGACTGGGAGCAGACTGTGTTCCTATTCTGGGTAAAACAGGGGGACTGGGAGCAGACTGTGTTCCTATTCTGGGGAAAAACAGGGGGACTGGGAGCAGACTGTGTTCCTATTCTGGGTAAAACATTGGGACTGGGAGCAGACTGTGTTCCTATTCTGGGTAAAACATTGGGACTGGGAGCAGACTGTGTTCCGATTCTGGGTAAAACAGTGGGACTGGGAGCAGACTGTGTTCCTATTCTGGGTAAAACAGTGGGACTGGGAGCAGACTGTGTTCCTATTCTGGGTAAAACATTGAGACTGGGAGCAGACTGTGTTCCTATTCTGGGTAAAACAGGGGGACTGGGAGCAGACTGTGTTCCTATTCTGGGTAAACAATGGGACTGGGAGCAGACTGTGTTCCTATTCTGGGTAAACAATGGGACTGGGAGCAGACTGTGTTCCTATTCTGGGTAAAACATTGAGACTGGGAGCAGACTGTGTTCCTATTCTGGGTAAAACAGTGGGACTGGGAGCAGACTGTGTTCCTATTCTGGGTAAACAATGGGACTGGGAGCAGACTGTGTTCCTATTCTGGGTAAACAGTGGGACTGGGAGCAGTCTGTTCCTATTCTGGGTAAAACAGTGGGACTGGGAGCAGACTGTGTTCCTATTCTGGGTAAACAATGGGACTGGGAGCAGTCTGTTCCTATTCTGGGTAAAACAGGGGGACTGGGAGCAGACTGTGTTCCTATTCTGGGTAAACAATGGGACTGGGAGCAGTCTGTTCCTATTCTGGGTAAAACAGGGGGACTGGGAGCAGACTGTGTTCCTATTCTGGGTAAACAATGGGACTGGGAGCAGACTGTGTTCCTATTCTGGGTAAAACAGTGGGACTGGGAGCAGACTGTGTTCCTATTCTGGGTAAAGCAGTGGGACTGGGAGCAGACTGTGTTCCTAGTCTGGGTAAAACAGGGGGACTGGGAGCAGACTGTGTTCCTATTCTGGGTAAAACAGTAGGACTGGGAGCAGACTGTGTTCCTATTCTGGGTAAAACAGGGGGACTGGGAGCAGACTGTGTTCCTATTCTGGGTAAAACAGTAGGACTGGGAGCAGACTGTGTTCCTATTCTGGGTAAAACAGGGGGACTGGGAGCAGACTGTGTTCCTATTCTGGGTAAAACAGTAGGACTGGGAGCAGATTGTGTTCCTAGTCTGGGTAAAACAGGGGGACTGGGAGCAGACTGTGTTCCTATTCTGCACAAACAGTGGGACTGGGAGCAGACAGTGTTCCTATTCTGGGTAAAACAGGGGGACTGGGAGCAGACTTTGTTCCTATTCTGGGTAAAACAGTAGGACTGGGAGCAGACTGTGTTCCTATTCTGGGTAAAACAGGGGGACTGGGAGCAGACTGTGTTCCTATTGTGGGTAAATCAGGGGGACTGGAGCAGACTTTGTTCCTATTCTGGGTAAAACATTGGGACTGGGAGCAGACTGTGTTCCTATTCTGGGTAAAACAGGGGGACTGGGAGCAGACTTTGTTCCTAATCTGGGTAAACATTGGGACTGGGAGCAGACTGTGTTCCCATTCTGGGTAAAACATTGGGACTGGGAGCAGACTGTGTTCCTATTCTGGGTAAAACATTGGGACTGGGAGCAGACTGTGTTCCTATTCTGGGTAAAACATTGGGACTGGGAGCAGACTGTGTTCCTATTCTGGGTAAAACAGTGGGACTGGGAGCAGACTGTGTTCCTATTCTGGGTAAAACAGTGGGACTGGGAGCAGACTGTGTTCCTATTCTGGGTAAAACATTGGGACTGGGAGCAGACTGTGTTCCTATTCTGGGTAAAACATTGGGACTGGGAGCAGACTGTGTTCCTATTCTGGGTAAAACAGTGGGACTGGGAGCAGACTGTGTTCCTATTCTGGGTAAAACAGTGGGACTGGGAGCAGACTGTGTTCCTATTCTGGGTAAAACATTGAGACTGGGAGCAGACTGTGTTCCTATTCTGGGTAAAACAGTGGGACTGGGAGCAGACTGTGTTCCTATTCTGGGTAAACAATGGGACTGGGAGCAGTCTGTTCCTATTCTGGGTAAAACAGTGGGACTGGGAGCAGACTGTGTTTCTATTCTGCATAAACAGTAGGACTGGGAGCAGACTGTGTTCCTATTCTGGGTAAAGCAGTGGGACTGGGAGCAGACTGTGTTCCTATTCTGGGTAAAACAGGGGGACAGTGAGCAGACTTTGTTCCTATTCTGGGTAAAACAGTAGGACTGGGAGCAGACTGTGTTCCTATTCTGGGTAAAACAGGGGGACTGGGAGCAGACTGTGTTCCTATTCTGGGTAAAACAGGGGGACAGTGAGCAGACTTTGTTCCTATTCTGGGTAAAACAGTAGGACTGGGAGCAGACTGTGTTCCTATTCTGGGTAAAACAGGGGGACTGGGAGCAGACTGTGTTCCTATTGTGGGTAAAACAGGGGGACTGGAGCAAACTTTGTTCCTATTCTGGGTAAAACATTGGGACTGGGAGCAGACTGTGTTCCTATTCTGGGTAAAACAGGGGGACTGGGAGCAGACTTTGTTCCTATTCCGGGTAAATCATTGGGACTGGGAGCAGACTGTGTTCCTATTCTGGGTAAAATATTGGGACTGGGAGCAGACTGGGTTCCTATTCTGGGTAAAACATTGGGACTGGGAGCAGACTGTGTTCCTATTCTGGGTAAAACATTGGGACCTGGAGCAGACTGTGTTCCTATTCTGGGTAAAACATTGGGACTGGGAGCAGACTGTGTTCCTATTCTGGGTAAACAATGGGACTGGGAGCAGACTGTGTTCCTATTCTGGGTAAAACAGTGGGACTGGGAGCAGACTGTGTTCCTATTCTGGGTAAACAATGGGACTGGGAGCAGACTGTGTTCCTATTCTGGGTAAAACAGTGGGACTGGGAGCAGACTGTGTTCCTATTCTGGGTAAAGCATTGGGACTGGGAGCAGACTGTGTTCCTATTCTGGGTAAAACATTGGGACTGGGAGCAGACTATGTTCCTATTCTGGGTAAAACAGTGGGACTGGGAGCAGACTGTGTTCCTATTCTGGGTAAAACAGTGGGACTGGGAGCAGACTGTGTTCCTATTCTGGGTAAAACATTGAGACTGGGAGCAGACTGTGTTCCTATTCTGGGTAAAACATTGGGACTGGGAGCAGACTGTGTTCCTATTCTGGGTAAACAATGGGACTGGGAGCAGTCTGTTCCTTTTCTGGGTAAAACAGTGGGACTGGGAGCAGACTGTGTTCCTATTCTGGGTAAACAATGGGACTGGGAGCAGTCTGTTCCTATTCTGGGTAAAACAGGGGGACTGGGAGCAGACTGTGTTTCTATTCTGCATAAACAGTAGGACTGGGAGCAGACTGTGCTCCTATTCTGGGTAAAACAGTGGGACTGGGAGCAGACTGTGTTCCTATTCTGGGTAAAGCAGTGGGACTGGGAGAAGACTGTGTTCCTATTCTGGGTAAAACAGGGGGACTGGGAGCAGACTGTGTTCCTATTCTGCACAAACAGTGGGACTGGGAGCAGACAGTGTTCCTATTCTGGGTAAAACAGGGGGACTGGGAGCAGACTTTGTTCCTATTCTGGGTAAAACAGTAGGACTGGGAGCAGACTGTGTTCCTATTCTGGGTAAAACAGGGGGACTGGGAGCAGACTGTGTTCCTATTCTGGGGAAAAACAGGGGGACTGGGAGCAGACTGTGTTCCTATTCTGGGTAAAACATTGGGACTGGGAGCAGACTGTGTTCCGATTCTGGGTAAAACAGTGGGACTGGGAGCAGACTGTGTTCCTATTCTGGGTAAAACAGTGGGACTGGGAGCAGACTGTGTTCCTATTCTGGGTAAACAATGGGACTGGGAGCAGTCTGTTCCTATTCTGGGTAAAACAGGGGGACTGGGAGCAGACTGTGTTTCTATTCTGCATAAACAGTAGGACTGGGAGCAGACTGTGTTCCTATTCTGGGTAAAACATTGAGACTGGGAGCAGACTGTGTTCCTATTCTGGGTAAAACAGTGGGACTGGGAGCAGTCTGTTCCTATTCTGGGTAAAACAGTGGGACTGGGAGCAGACTGTGTTCCTATTCTGGGTAAACAATGGGACTGGGAGCAGACTGTGTTCCTATTCTGGGTAAACAATGGGACTGGGAGCAGTCTGTTCCTATTCTGGGTAAAACAGTGGGACTGGGAGCAGACTGTGTTCCTATTCTGGGTAAACAATGGGACTGGGAGCAGTCTGTTCCTATTCTGGGTAAAACAGGGGGACTGGGAGCAGACTGTGTTTCTATTCTGCATAAACAGTAGGACTGGGAGCAGACTGTGTTCCTATTCTGGGTAAAACAGTGGGACTGGGAGCAGACTGTGTTCCTATTCTGGGTAAAGCAGTGGGACTGGGAGAAGACTGTGTTCCTATTCTGGGTAAAACAGGGGGACTGGGAGCAGACTGTGTTCCTATTCTGCACAAACAGTGGGACTGGGAGCAGACAGTGTTCCTATTCTGGGTAAAACAGGGGGACTGGGAGCAGACTTTGTTCCTATTCTGGGTAAAACAGTGGGACTGGGAGCAGACTGTGTTCCTATTCTGGGTAAAACAGGGGGACTGGGAGCAGACTGTGTTCCTATTCTGGGTAAAACATTGGGACTGGGAGCAGACTGTGTTCCTATTCTGGGTAAAACATTGGGACTGGGAGCAGACTGTGTTCCTATTCTGGGTAAAACATTGAGACTGGGAGCAGACTGTGTTCCTATTCTGGGTAAAACAGTGGGACTGGGAGCAGACTGTGTTCCTATTCTGGGTAAACAATGGGACTGGGAGCAGACTGTGTTCCTATTCTGGGTAAACAATGGGACTGGGAGCAGACTGTGTTCCTATTCTGGGTAAAACATTGAGACTGGGAGCAGACTGTGTTCCTATTCTGGGTAAAACAGTGGGACTGGGAGCAGACTGTGTTCCTATTCTGGGTAAACAATGGGACTGGGAGCAGACTGTGTTCCTATTCTGGGTAAACAATGGGACTGGGAGCAGACTGTGTTCCTATTCTGGGTAAAACAGTGGGACTGGGAGCAGACTGTGTTCCTATTCTGGGTAAACAATGGGACTGGGAGCAGACTGTGTTCCTATTCTGGGTAAAACAGTGGGACTGGGAGCAGACTGTGTTCCTATTCTGAGTAAACAATGGGACTGGGAGCAGACTGTGTTCCTATTCTGGGTAAAACAGTGGGACTGGGAGCAGACTGTGTTCCTATTCTGGGTAAACAATGGGACTGGGAGCAGACTGTGTTCCTATTCTGGGTAAACAATGGGACTGGGAGCAGACTGTGTTCCTATTCTGGGTAAAACAGGGGGACTGGGAGCAGACTGTGTTCCTATTCTGGGGAAAAACAGGGGGACTGGGAGCAGACTGTGTTCCTATTCTGGGTAAAACATTGGGACTGGGAGCAGACTGTGTTCCTATTCTGGGTAAAACATTGGGACTGGGAGCAGACTGTGTTCCTATTCTGGGTAAAACATTGAGACTGGGAGCAGACTGTGTTCCTATTCTGGGTAAAACATTGAGACTGGGAGCAGACTGTGTTCCTATTCTGGGTAAAACAGTGGGACTGGGAGCAGACTGTGTTCCTATTCTGGGTAAACAATGGGACTGGGAGCAGACTGTGTTCCTATTCTGGGTAAACAATGGGACTGGGAGCAGACTGTGTTCCTATTCTGGGTAAAACAGTGGGACTGGGAGCAGACTGTGTTCCTATTCTGGGTAAACAATGGGACTGGGAGCAGACTGTGTTCCTATTCTGGGTAAACAATGGGACTGGGAGCAGACTGTGTTCCTATTCTGGGTAAAACAGTGGGACTGGGAGCAGACTGTGTTCCTATTCTGGGTAAACAATGGGAGTGGGAGCAGTCTGTTCCTATTCTGGGTAAAACAGGGGGACTGGGAGCAGACTGTGTTTCTATTCTGCATAAACAGTAGGACTGGGAGCAGACTGTGCTCCTATTCTGGGTAAAACAGTGGGACTGGGAGCAGACTGTGTTCCTATTCTGGGTAAAACAGTGGGACTGGGAGCAGACTGTGTTCCTATTCTGGGTAAAACATTGAGACTGGGAGCAGACTGTGTTCCTATTCTGGGTAAAACAGTGGGACTGGGAGCAGACTGTGTTCCTATTCTGGGTAAACAATGGGACTGGGAGCAGACTGTGTTCCTATTCTGGGTAAACAATGGGACTGGGAGCAGTCTGTTCCTATTCTGGGTAAAACAGGGGGACTGGGAGCAGACTGTGTTTCTATTCTGCATAAACAGTAGGACTGGGAGCAGTCTGTGCTCCTATTCTGGGTAAAACAGTGGGACTGGGAGCAGACTGTGTTCCTATTCTGGGTAAAGCAGTGGGACTGGGAGCAGACTGTGTTCCTATTCTGGGTAAAACAGGGGGACAGTGAGCAGACTTTGTTCCTATTCTGGGTAAAACAGTAGGACTGGGAGCAGACTGTGTTCCTATTCTGGGTAAAACAGGGGGACTGGGAGCAGACTGTGTTCCGATTGTGGGTAAAACAGGGGGACTGGGAGCAGACTGTGTTCCTATTCTGGGTAAACAATGGGACTGGGAGCAGTCTGTTCCTATTCTGGGTAAAACAGGGGGACAGTGAGCAGACTTTGTTCCTATTCTGGGTAAAACAGTAGGACTGGGAGCAGACTGTGTTCCTATTCTGGGTAAAACAGGGGGACAGTGAGCAGACTTTGTTCCTATTCTGGGTAAAACAGTAGGACTGGGAGCAGACTGTGTTCCTATTCTGGGTAAAACAGGGGGACTGGGAGCAGACTGTGTTCCTATTGTGGGTAAAACAGGGGGACTGGGAGCAGACTGTGTTCCTATTCTGGGTAAACAATGGGACTGGGAGCAGTCTGTTCCTATTCTGGGTAAAACAGTGGGACTGGGAGCAGACTGTGTTCCTATTCTGGGTAAACAATGGGACTGGGAGCAGTCTGTTCCTATTCTGGGTAAAACAGTGGGACTGGGAGCAGACTGTGTTCCTATTCTGGGTAAACAATGGGACTGGGAGCAGTCTGTTCCTATTCTGGGTAAAACAGGGGGACTGGGAGCAGACTGTGTTCCTATTCTGGGTAAACAATGGGACTGGGAGCAGTCTGTTCCTATTCTGGGTAAAACAGTGGGACTGGGAGCAGACTGTGTTCCTATTCTGGGTAAACAATGGGACTGGGAGCAGTCTGTTCCTATTCTGGGTAAAACAAGGGGACTGGGAGCAGACTGTGTTTCTATTCTGCATAAACAGTAGGACTGGGAGCAGTCTGTGCTCCTATTCTGGGTAAAACAGTGGGACTGGGAGCAGACTGTGTTCCTATTCTGGGTAAAGCAGTGGGACTGGGAGCAGACTGTGTTCCTATTCTGGGTAAAACAGGGGGACAGTGAGCAGACTTTGTTCCTATTCTGGGTAAAACAGTAGGACTGGGAGCAGACTGTGTTCCTATTCTGGGTAAAACAGTAGGACTGGGAGCAGACTGTGTTCCTATTCTGGGTAAAACAGGGGGACTGGGAGCAGACTGTGTTCCTATTGTGGGTAAAACAGGGGGACTGGAGCAGACTTTGTTCCTATTCTGGGTAAAACAGTAGGACTGGGAGCAGACTGTGTTCCTATTCTGGGTAAAACAGGGGGACTGGGAGCAGACTGTGTTCCTATTCTGGGTAAAACAGGGGGACAGTGAGCAGACTTTGTTCCTATTCTGGGTAAAACAGTAGGACTGGGAGCAGACTGTGTTCCTATTCTGGGTAAAACAGGGGGACTGGGAGCAGACTGTGTTCCTATTGTGGGTAAAACAGGGGGACTGGAGCAGACTTTGTTCCTATTCTGGGTAAAACATTGGGACTGGGAGCAGACTGTGTTCCTATTCTGGGTAAAACAGGGGGACTGGGAGCAGACTTTGTTCCTATTCCGGGTAAATCATTCGGACTGGGAGCAGACTGTGTTCCTATTCTGGGTAAAATATTGGGACTGGGAGCAGACTGGGTTCCTTTTCTGGGTAAAACATTGGGACTGGGAGCAGACTGTGTTCCTATTCTGGGTAAATAGTAGAACTGGGAGCAGACTGTGTTTTGGGTAAAACAGTGGGACTGGGAGCAGACAGTGTTCCTACTCTGGGTAAACAGTAGAACTGGGAGCAGACTGTGTTTTGGGTAAAACAGTGGGACTGGCAGCAGACTGTGTTCCTATTCTGGGTAAAACAGTGGGACTGGGAGCAGACTGTTCCCATTCTGGGTAAAACAGTGGGACTGGCAGCAGACTGTGTTCCTATTCTGGGTAAAACAGTGGGACTGGGAGCAGTCTGTTCCCATTCTGGGTAAAACAGTGGGACTGGCAGCAGACTGTGTTCCTATTCTGGGTAAAACAGTGGGACTGGGAGCAGACTGTGTTCCTATTCTGGGTAAAACAGTGGGACTGGGAGCAGACTGTGTTCCTATTCTGGGTAAACAGTAGAACTGGGAGCAGACTGTGTTCCTATTCTGGGTAAAACAGTGGGACTGGGAGCAGACTGTATTGCTATTCTGGGTAAATAGTGGGACTGGGAGCAGTCTGTTCCCATTCTGGGTAAAACAGTGGGACTGGCAGCAGACTGTGTTCCTATTCTGGGTAAAACAGTGGGACTGGGAGCAGACAGTGTTACTACTCTGGGTAAACAGTAGAACTGGGAGCAGACTGTATTCCTATTCTGGGTAAAACAGTGGGACTGGGAGCAGACTGTGTTCCTATTCTGGGTAAAACAGTGGGACTGGCAGCAGACTGTGTTCCTATTCTGGGTAAAACAGTGGGACTGGGAGCAGACTGTGTTCCTATTCTGGGTAAAACAGTGGGACTGGGAGCAGTCTGTTCCCATTCTGGGTAAAACAGTGGGACTGGCAGCAGACTGTGTTCCTATTCTGGGTAAAACAGTGGGACTGGGAGCAGACTGTGTTCCTATTCTGGGTAAAACAGTGGGACTGGGAGCAGACTGTGTTCCTATTCTGGGTAAACAGTAGAACTGGGAGCAGACTGTATTGCTATTCTGGGTAAATAGTGGGACTGGGAGCAGACTGTGTTCCTATTCTGGGTAAAACAGTGGGACTGGGAGCAGACTGTATTGCTATTCTGGGTAAATAGTGGGACTGGGAGCAGTCTGTTCCCATTCTGGGTAAAACAGTGGGACTGGCAGCAGACTGTGTTCCTATTCTGGGTAAAACAGTGGGACTGGGAGCAGACAGTGTTACTACTCTGGGTAAACAGTAGAACTGGGAGCAGACTGTATTCCTATTCTGGGTAAAACAGTGGGACTGGGAGCAGACTGTGTTCCTATTCTGGGTAAAACAGTGGGACTGGGAGCAGACTGTGTTCCTATTCTGGGTAAAACAGTGGGACTGGCAGCAGACTGTGTTCCTATTCTGGGTAAAACAGTGGGACTGGGAGCAGACTGTGTTCCTATTCTGGGTAAAACAGTGGGACTGGGAGCAGTCTGTTCCCATTCTGGGTAAAACAGTGGGACTGGCAGCAGACTGTGTTCCTATTCTGGGTAAAACAGTGGGACTGGGAGCAGACTGTGTTCCTATTCTGGGTAAAACAGTGGGACTGGGAGCAGACTGTGTTCCTATTCTGGGTAAACAGTAGAACTGGGAGCAGACTGTATTGCTATTCTGGGTAAATAGTGGGACTGGGAGCAGACTGTGTTCCTATTCTGGGTAAAACAGTGGGACTGGCAGCAGACTGTGTTCCTATTCTGGGTAAAACAGTGGGACTGGGAGCAGACTGTGTTCCTATTCTGGGTAAAACAGTGGGACTGGCAGCAGACTGTGTTCCTATACTGGGTAAAACAGTGGGACTGGGAGCAGACAGTGTTACTACTCTGGGTAAACAGTAGAACTGGGAGCAGACTGTATTGCTATTCTGGGTAAATAGTGGGACTGGGAGCAGTCTGTTCCCATTCTGGGTAAAACAGTGGGACTGGCAGCAGACTGTGTTCCTATTCTGGGTAAAACAGTGGTCTGGGAGCAGACTGTGTTCCTATTCTGGGTAAAACAGTGGGACTGGGAGCAGACTGTGTTCCTATTCTGGGTAAAACATTGGGACTGGGAGCAGACTGTGTTCCTATTCTGGGTAAAACATTGGGACTGGGAGCAGACTATGTTCCTATTCTGGGTAAAACAGTGGGACTGGGAGCAGACTGTGTTCCTATTCTGGGTAAAACAGTGGGACTGGGAGCAGACTGTGTTCCTATTCTGGGTAAAACAGTGGGACTGGGAGCAGACTGTGTTCCTATTCTGGGTAAAACATTGGGACTGGGAGCAGACTGTGTTCCTATTCTGGGTAAAACAGTGGGACTGGGAGCAGACTGTGTTCCTATTCTGGGTAAACAATGGGACTGGGAGCAGACTGTTCCTATTGTGGGTAAAACAGTGGGACTGGGAGCAGACTGTGTTCCTATTCTGGGTAAAACATTGGGACTGGGAGCAGACTGTGTTCCTATTCTGGGTAAAACAGTGGGACTGGGAGCAGACTGTGTTCCTATTCTGGGTAAAACATTGGGACTGGGAGCAGACTGTGTTCCTATTCTGGGTAAAACATTGGGACTGGGAGCAGACTATGTTCCTATTCTGGGTAAAACAGTGGGACTGGGAGCAGACTGTGTTCCTATTCTGGGTAAAACAGTGGGACTGGGAGCAGACTGTGTTCCTATTCTGGGTAAAACATTGAGACTGGGAGCAGACTGTGTTCCTATTCTGGGTAAAACATTGGGACTGGGAGCAGACTGTGTTCCGATTCTGGGTAAAACAGTGGGACTGGGAGCAGACTGTGTTCCTATTCTGGGTAAAACAGTGGGACTGGGAGCAGACTGTGTTCCTATTCTGGGTAAAACATTGAGACTGGGAGCAGACTGTGTTCCTATTCTGGGTAAAACAGTGGGACTGGGAGCAGACTGTGTTCCTATTCTGGGTAAAACAGTGGGACTGGGAGCAGACTGTGTTCCTATTCTGGGTAAACAATGGGACTGGGAGCAGTCTGTTCCTATTCTGGGTAAAACAGTGGGACTGGGAGCAGACTGTGTTCCTATTCTGGGTAAACAATGGGACTGGGAGCAGTCTGTTCCGATTCTGGGTAAAACAGTGGGACTGGGAGCAGACTGTGTTCCTATTCTGGGTAAACAATGGGACTGGGAGCAGTCTGTTCCTATTCTGGGTAAAACAGTGGGACTGGGAGCAGACTGTGTTCCTATTCTGGGTAAACAATGGGACTGGGAGCAGTCTGTTCCTATTCTGGGTAAAACAGGGGGACTGGGAGCAGACTGTGTTCCTATTCTGGGTAAACAATGGGACTGGGAGCAGTCTGTTCCTATTCTGGGTAAAACAGTGGGACTGGGAGCAGACTGTGTTCCTATTCTGGGTAAACAATGGGACTGGGAGCAGTCTGTTCCTATTCTGGGTAAAACAGTGGGACTGGGAGCAGACTGTGTTCCTATTCTGGGTAAACAATGGGACTGGGAGCAGTCTGTTCCTATTCTGGGTAAAACAGTGGGACTGGGAGCAGACTGTGTTCCTATTCTGGGTAAACAATGGGACTGGGAGCAGTCTGTTCCTATTCTGGGTAAAACAGTGGGACTGGGAGCAGACTGTGTTCCTATTCTGGGTAAACAATGGGACTGGGAGCAGTCTGTTCCTATTCTGGGTAAAACAGGGGGACTGGGAGCAGACTGTGTTTCTATTCTGCATAAACAGTAGGACTGGGAGCAGACTGTGCTCCTATTCTGGGTAAAACAGTGGGACTGGGAGCAGACTGTGTTCCTATTCTGGGTAAAGCAGTGGGACTGGGAGAAGACTGTGTTCCTATTCTGGGTAAAACAGGGGGACTGGGAGCAGACTGTGTTCCTATTCTGCACAAACAGTGGGACTGGGAGCAGACAGTGTTCCTATTCTGGGTAAAACAGTAGGACTGGGAGCAGACTGTGTTCCTATTGTGGGTAAATCAGGGGGACTGGAGCAGACTTTGTTCCTATTCTGGGTAAACATTGGGACTGGGAGCAGACTGTGTTCCTATTCTGGGTAAAACATTGGGACTGGGAGCAGACTGTGTTCCTATTCTGGGTAAAACATTGGGACTGGGAGCAGACTGTTTTCCTATTCTGGGTAAAACATTGGGACTGGGAGCAGACTGTGTTCCTATTCTGGGTAAAACAGTGGGACTGGGAGCAGACTGTGTTCCTATTCTGGGTAAAACATTGGGACTGGGAGCAGACTGTGTTCCTATTCTGGGTAAAACATTGGGACTGGGAGCAGACTGTGTTCCTATTCTGGGTAAAACAGTGGGACTGGGAGCAGACTGTGTTCCTATTCTGGGTAAAACAGTGGGACTGGGAGCAGACTGTGTTCCTATTCTGGGTAAAACATTGAGACTGGGAGCAGACTGTGTTCCTATTCTGGGTAAAATAGTGGGACTGGGAGCAGACTGTGTTCCTATTCTGCACAAACAGTGGGACAGGGAGCAGACTGTGTTCCTATTCTGGGTAAAACATTGGGACTGGGAGCAGACTGTGTTCCTATTCTGGGTAAAACAGTGGGACTGGGAGCAGACTGTGTTCCTATTCTGGGTAAAACAGTGGGACTGGGAGCAGACTGTGTTCCTATTCTGGGTAAAACATTGAGACTGGGAGCAGACTGTGTTCCTATTCTGGGTAAAACAGTGGGACTGGGAGCAGACTGTGTTCCTATTCTGGGTAAAGCAGTGGGACTGGGAGAAGACTGTGTTCCTATTCTGGGTAAAACAGGGGGACTGGGAGCAGACTGTGTTCCTATTCTGCACAAACAGTGGGACTGGGAGCAGACAGTGTTCCTATTCTGGGTAAAACAGGGGGACTGGGAGCAGACTTTGTTCCTATTCTGGGTAAAACAGTAGGACTGGGAGCAGACTGTGTTCCTATTCTGGGTAAAACAGGGGGACTGGGAGCAGACTGTGTTCCTATTCTGGGTAAAACAGTGGGACTGTGAGCAGACTGTGTTCCTATTCTGGGTATAACATTGAGACTGGGAGCAGACTGTGTTCCTATTCTGGGTAAAACATTGAGACTGGGAGCAGACTGTGTTCCTATTCTGGGTAAAACAGTGGGACTGGGAGCAGACTGTGTTCCTATTCTGGGTAAAGCAGTGGGACTGGGAGAAGACTGTGTTCCTATTCTGGGTAAAACAGGGGGACTGGGAGCAGACTGTGTTCCTATTCTGCACAAACAGTGGGACTGGGAGCAGACAGTGTTCCTATTCTGGGTAAAACAGGGGGACTGGGAGCAGACTTTGTTCCTATTCTGGGTAAAACAGTAGGACTGGGAGCAGACTGTGTTCCTATTCTGGGTAAAACAGGGGGACTGGGAGCAGACTGTGTTCCTATTCTGGGTAAAACAGGGGGACTGGGAGCAGACTGTGTTCCTATTCTGCACAAACAGTGGGACTGGGAGCAGACAGTGTTCCTATTCTGGGTAAAACAGGGGGACTGGGAGCAGACTTTGTTCCTATTCTGGGTAAAACAGTAGGACTGGGAGCAGACTTTGTTCCTATTCTGGGTAAAACAGGGGGACTGGGAGCAGACTTTGTTCCTATTCTGGGTAAAACAGTAGGACTGGGAGCAGACTGTGTTCCTATTCTGGGTAAAACAGGGGGACTGGGAGCAGACTGTGTTCCTATTCTGGGTAAAACAGGGGGACTGGGAGCAGACTTTGTTCCTATTCTGGGTAAAACAGTAGGACTGGGAGCAGACTGTGATCCTATTCTGGGTAAAACAGGGGGACTGGGAGCAGACTGTGTTCCTATTCTGGGGAAAAACAGTAGGACTGGGAGCAGACTTTGTTCCTATTCTGGGTAAAACATTGGGACTGGGAGCAGACTGTGTTCCTATTCTGGGTAAAACAGGGGGACTGGGAGCAGACTGTGTTCCTATTCTGGGTAAAACATTGGGACTGGGAGCAGACTGTGTTCCGATTCTGGGTAAAACAGTGGGACTGGGAGCAGACTGTGTTCCTATTCTGGGTAAAACAGTGGGACTGGGAGCAGACTGTGTTCCTATTCTGGGTAAAACATTGAGACTGGGAGCAGACTGTGTTCCTATTCTGGGTAAAACAGTGGGACTGGGAGCAGACTGTGTTCCTATTCTGGGTAAACAATGGGACTGGGAGCAGTCTGTTCCTATTCTGGGTAAAACAGTGGGACTGGGAGCAGACTGTGTTCCTATTCTGGGTAAACAATGGGACTGGGAGCAGTCTGTTCCTATTCTGGGTAAAACAGGGGGACTGGGAGCAGACTATGTTCCTATTCTGGGTAAACAATGGGACTGGGAGCAGTCTGTTCCTATTCTGGGTAAAACAGGGGGACTGGGAGCAGACTATGTTCCTATTCTGGGTAAACAATGGGACTGGGAGCAGTCTGTTCCTATTCTGGGTAAACAATGGGACTGGGAGCAGTCTGTTCCTATTCTGGGTAAAACAGGGGGACTGGGAGCAGACTGTGTTTCTATTCTGCATAAACAGTAGGACTGGGAGCAGACTGTGTTCCTATTCTGGGTAAAACAGTGGGACTGGGAGCAGACTGTGTTCCTATTCTGGGTAAAGCAGTGTGACTGGGAGCAGACTGTGTTCCTATTCTGGGTAAAACAGGGGGACTGGAAGCAGACTGTGTTCCTATTCTGGGTAAAGCAGTGGGACTGGGAGCAGACTGTGCTCCTATTCTGGGTAAAACAGTGGGACTGGGAGCAGACTGTGTTCCTATTCTGGGTAAAGCAGTGGGACTGGGAGCAGACTGTGTTCCTATTCTGGGTAAAACAGGGGGACTGGGAGCAGACTGTGTTCCTATTCTGCACAAACAGTGGGACTGGGAGCAGACAGTGTTCCTATTCTGGGTAAAACAGGGGGACTGGGAGCAGACTTTGTTCCTATTCTGGGTGAAACAGTAGGACTGGGAGCAGACTGTGTTCCTATTGTGGGTAAATCAGGGGGACTGGGAGCAGACTGTGTTCCTATTCTGGGTAAAACATTGGGACTGGGAGCAGACTGTGTTCCTATTCTGGGTAAAACATTGGGACTGGGAGCAGACTGTGTTCCTATTCTGGGTAAAACATTGGGACTGGGAGCAGACTGTGTTCCTATTCTGGGTAAAACAGTGGGACTGGGAGCAGACTGTGTTCCTATTCTGGGTAAAACAGTGGGACTGGGAGCAGACTGTGTTCCTATTCTGGGTAAAACATTGGGACTGGGAGCAGACTGTGTTCCTATTCTGGGTAAAACATTGGGACTGGGAGCAGACTGTGTTCCTATTCTGGGTAAAACAGTGGGACTGGGAGCAGACTGTGTTCCTATTCTGGGTAAAACAGTGGGACTGGGAGCAGACTGTGTTCCTATTCTGGGTAAAACATTGAGACTGGGAGCAGACTGTGTTCCTATTCTGGGTAAAACAGTGGGACTGGGAGCAGACTGTGTTCCTCTTCTGGGTAAAGCAGTGGGACTGGGAGCAGACTGTGTTCCTATTCTGGGTAAAGCAGTGGGACTGGGAGCAGACTGTGTTCCTATTCTGGGTAAAATAGGGGGACTGGGAGCAGACTGTGTTCCTATTCTGGGTAAACAATGGGACTGGGAGCAGTCTGTTCCTTTTCTGGGTAAAACAGGGGGACTGGGAGCAGACTGTGTTCCTATTCTGGGTAAACAATGCGACTGGGAGCAGTCTGTTCCTATTCTGGGTAAAACAGTGGGACTGGGAGCAGACTGTGTTCCTATTCTGGGTAAACAATGGGACTGGGAGCAGTCTGTTCCTATTCTGGGTAAAACAGGGGGACTGGGAGCAGACTGTGTTTCTATTCTGCATAAACAGTAGGACTGGGAGCAGACTGTGCTCCTATTCTGGGTAAAACAGTGGGACTGGGAGCAGACTGTGTTCCTATTCTGGGTAAAGCAGTGGGACTGGGAGCAGACTTTGTTCCTATTCTGGGTAAAATAGGGGGACTGGGAGCAGACTGTGTTCCTATTCTGCACAAACAGTGGGACTGGGAGCAGACTGTGTTCCTATCCTGGGTAAAACAGTGGGACTGGGAGCAGACTGTGTTCCTATCCTGGGTAAAACAGTGGGACTGGGAGCAGACTGTGTTCCTATTCTGGGTAAAACATTGAGACTGGGAGCAGACTGTGTTCCTATTCTGGGTAAAACAGTAGGACTGGGAGCAGACTGTGTTCCTATTCTGGGTAAAACAGGGGGACTGGGAGCAGACTGTGTTCCTATTCTGGGTAAAACAGTGGGACTGGGAGCAGACTGTGTTCCTATTCTGGGTAAAACAGGGGGACTGGGAGCAGACTGTGTTCCTATTCTGGGTAAAACATTGAGACTGGGAGCAGACTGTGTTCCTAGTCTGGGTAAAACAGTGGGACTGGGAGCAGACTGTGTTCCTATACTGGGTAAAGCAGTGGGACTGGGAGCAGACTGTGTTCCTATTCTGGGTAAAATAGGGGGACTGGGAGCAGACTGTGTTTCTATTCTGCATAAACAGTAGGACTGGGAGCAGACTGTGCTCCTATTCTGGGTAAACAGTGGGACTGGGAGCAGACTGTGTTCCTATTCTGGGTAAACAGTGGGACTGGGAGCAGACTGTGTTTCTATTCTGCATAAACTGTGGAACTGGGAGCAGACTGTGTTCCTATTCTGGATAAACCAAAGGGACAGAGAGCTGTCTGTGTTTCTATTCTGCTTAAACAGTAGGACTGGGAGCAGACTGTGTTCCTTTTCTGGGTAAAACAGTAGGACTGGGAGCAGACTGTGTTCCTATTCTGGGTAAAACAGGGGGACTGGGAGCAGACTGTGTTCCTATTCTGGGTAAAACAGTAGGACTGGGAGCAGACTGTGTTCCTATTCTGGGTAAAACATTGGGACTGGGAGCAGACTGTGTTCCTATTCTGGGTAAAACAGGGGGACTGGGAGCAGACTGTGTTCCTATTCTGCATAAACAGTAGGACTGGGAGCAGACTGTGTTCCTATTCTGGGTAAAACATTGGGACTGGGAGCAGACTGTGTTCCTATTCTGGGTAAAACAGGGGGACTGGGAGCAGACTGTGTTTCTATTCTGGGTAAAACATTGGGACTGGGAGCAGACTGTGTTCCTATTCTGGGTAAAACAGTGGGACTGGGAGCAGACTGTGTTCCTATTCTGGGTAAAACATTGGGACTGGGAGCAGACTGTGTTCCTATTCTGGGTAAAACAGGGGGACTGGGAGCAGACTGTGTTCCTATTCTGCATAAACAGTAGGACTGGGAGCAGACTGTGTTCCTATTCTGGGTAAAACATTGGGACTGGGAGCAGACTGTGTTCCTATTCTGGGTAAAACAGGGGGACTGGGAGCAGACTGTGTTCCTATTCTGGGTAAAACATTGGGACTGGGAGCAGACTGTGTTCCTATTCTGGGTAAAACAGGGGGACTGGGAGCAGACTGTGTTTCTATTCTGCATAAACAGTAGGACTGGGAGCAGACTGTGCTCCTATTCTGGGTAAACAGTGGGACTGGGAGCAGACTGTGTTCCTATTCTGCATAAACTGTGGAACTGGGAGCAGACTGTGTTCCTATTCTGGATAAATCAAAGGGACAGAGAGCTGTCTGTGTTTCTATTCTGCTTAAACAGTAGGACTGGGAGCAGACTGTGTTCCTTTTCTGGGTAAAACAGTAGGACTGGGAGCAGACTGTGTTCCTATTCTGGGTAAAACAGGGGGACTGGGAGCAGACTGTGTTCCTATTCTGGGTAAAACAGTAGGACTGGGAGCAGACTGTGTTCCTATTCTGGGTAAAACATTGGGACTGGGAGCAGACTGTGTTCCTATTCTGGGTAAAACAGGGGGACTGGGAGCAGACTGTGTTCCTATTCTGGGTAAAACAGTAGGACTGGGAGCAGACTGTGTTCCTAGTCTGGGTAAAACAGGGGGACTGGGAGCAGACTGTGTTCCTATTCTGGATAAAACATTGGGACTGGGAGCAGACTGTGTTCCTAGTCTGGGTAAAACAGGGGGACTGGGAGCAGACTGTGTTCCTATTCTGGGTAAACAATGGGACTGGGAGCAGTCTGTTCCTATTCTGGGTAAAACAGTGGGACTGGGAGCAGACTGTGTTCCTATTCTGCACAAACAGTGGGACTGGGAGCAGACAGTGTTCCTATTCTGGGTAAAACAGGGGGACTGGGAGCAGACTTTGTTCCTATTCTGGGTAAAACAGTAGGACTGGGAGCAGACTGTGTTCCTATTCTGGGTAAAACAGGGGGACTGGCAGCAGACTGTGTTCCTATTGTGGGTAAATCAGGGGGACTGGAGCAGACTTTGTTCCTATTCTGGGTAAAACATTGGGACAGGGAGCAGACTGTGTTCCTATTCTGGGTAAAACATTGGGACTGGGAGCAGACTGTGTTCCTATTCTGGATAAAACATTGGGACTGGGAGCAGACTGTGTTCCTAGTCTGGGGAAAACAGGGGGACTGGGAGCAGACTGTGTTCCTATTGTGGGTAAATCAGGGGGACTGGAGCAGACTTTGTTCCTATTCTGGGTAAAACATTGGGACAGGGAGCAGACTGTGTTCCTATTCTGGGTAAAACATTGGGACTGGGAGCAGACTGTGTTCCTATTCTGGGTAAAACAGTGGGACTGGGAGCAGACTGTGTTCCTATTCTGGGTAAACAGTGGGACTGGGAGCAGACTGTGTTCCTATTCAGGGTAAAACATTGGGACTGGGAGCAGACTGTGTTCCTATTCTGGGTAAACAGTGGGACTGGGAGCAGACTGTGTTCCTATTCTGGGTAAAACAGGGGGACTGGGAGCAGACTGTGTTCCTATTCTGGGTAAAACAGTAGGACTGGGAGCAGACTGTGTTCCTAGTCTGGGTAAAACAGGGGGACTGGGAGCAGACTGTGTTCCTATTCTGCACAAACAGTGCGACTGGGAGCAGACTGTGTTCCTATTCTGGGTAAAACAGGGGGACTGGGAGCAGACTGTGTTCCTATTCTGGGTAAAACAGTGGGACTGGGAGCAGACTGTGTTCCTATCCTGGGTAAAACAGTGGGACTGGGAGCAGACTGTGTTCCTATTCTGGGTAAAACAGGGGGACTGGGAGCAGACTGTGTTCCTATTCTGGGTAAAACAGTAGGACTGGGAGCAGACTGTGTTCCTATTCTGGGTAAAACAGGGGGACTGGGAGCAGACTGTGTTCCTATTCTGGGTAAAACAGTAGGACTGGGAGCAGATTGTATTCCTAGTCTGGGTAAAACAGGGGGACTGGGAGCAGACTGTGTTCCTATTCTGCACAAACAGTGGGACTGGGAGCAGACAGTGTTCCTATTCTGGGTAAAACAGGGGGACTGGGAGCAGACTTTGTTCCTATTCTGGGTAAAACAGTAGGACTGGGAGCAGACTGTGTTCCTATTCTGGGTAAAACAGGGGGACTGGGAGCAGACTGTGTTCCTATTGTGGGTAAATCAGGGGGACTGCAGCAGACTTTGTTCCTATTCTGGGTAAAACATTGGGACCGGGAGCAGACTGTGTTCCTATTCTGGGTAAAACAGGGGGACTGGGAGCAGACTTTGTTCCTAATCTGGGTAAACATTGGGACTGGGAGCAGACTGTGTTCCTATTCTGGGTAAAACATTGGGACTGGGAGCAGACTGTGTTCCTATTCTGGGTAAAACATTGGGACTGGGAGCAGACTGTGTTCCTATTCTGGGTAAAACAGTGGGACTGGGAGCAGACTGTGTTCCTATTCTGGGTAAAACATTGGGACCGGGAGCAGACTGTGTTCCTATTCTGGGTAAAACATTGGGACTGGGAGCAGACTGTGTTCCTATTCTGGGTAAAACATTGGGACTGGGAGCAGACTGTGTTCCTATTCTGGGTAAAACATTGGGACTGGGAGCAGACTGTGTTCCTATTCTGGGTAAAACAGTGGGACTGGGAGCAGACTGTGTTCCTATTCTGGGTAAAACAGTGGGACTGGGAGCAGACTGTGTTCCTATTCTGGGTAAAACATTGGGACTGGGAGCAGACTGTGTTCCTATTCTGGGTAAAACATTGGGACTGGGAGCAGACTGTGTTCCTATTCTGGGTAAAACAGTGGGACTGGGAGCAGACTGTGTTCCTATTCTGGGTAAAACAGTGGGACTGGGAGCAGACTGTGTTCCTATTCTGGGTAAAACATTGGGACTGGGAGCAGACTGTGTTCCTATTCTGGGTAAAACAGTGGGACTGGGAGCAGACTGTGTTCCTATTCTGGGTAAAACATTGGGACTGAGAGCAGACTGTGTTCCTATTCTGGGTAAAACAGTGGGACTGGGAGCAGACTGTGTTCCTATTCTGGGTAAAACAGTGGGACTGGGAGCAGACTGTGTTCCTATTCTGGGTAAAACATTGGGACTGGGAGCAGACTGTGTTCCTATTCTGGGTAAAACAGTGGGACTGGGAGCAGACTGTGTTCCTATTCTGGATAAAACATTGGGACTGGGAGCAGACTGTGTTCCTAGTCTGGGTAAAACAGGGGGACTGGGAGCAGACTGTGTTCCTATTCTGCACAAACAGTGGGACTGGGAGCAGACAGTGTTCCTATTCTGGGTAAAACAGGGGGACTGGGAGCAGACTTTGTTCCTATTCTGGGTAAAACAGGGGGACTGGCAGCAGACTGTGTTCCTATTGTGGGTAAATCAGGGGGACTGGAGCAGACTTTGTTCCTATTCTGGGTAAAACATTGGGACAGGGAGCAGACTGTGTTCCTATTCTGGGTAAAACATTGGGACTGGGAGCAGACTGTGTTCCTATTCTGGGTAAAACAGTGGGACTGGGAGCAGACTGTGTTCCTATTCTGGGTAAAACATTGGGACTGGGAGCAGACTGTGTTCCTATTCTGGGTAAACAGTGGGACTGGGAGCAGACTGTGTTCCTATTCTGCATAAACTGTGGAACTGGGAGCAGACTGTGTTCCTATTCTGGATAAATCAAAGGGACAGAGAGCTGTCTGTGTTTCTATTCTGCTTAAACAGTAGGACTGGGAGCAGACTGTGTTCCTATTCTGGGTAAAACAGTAGGACTGGGAGCAGACTGTGTTCCTATTCTGGGTAAAACAGGGGGACTGGGAGCAGACTGTGTTCCTAGTCTGGGTAAAACAGGGGGACTGGGAGCAGACTGTGTTCCTATTCTGGGTAAAACAGTAGGACTGGGAGCAGACTGTGTTCCTATTCTGGGTAAAACAGGGGGACTGGGAGCAGACTGTGTTCCTATTCTGGGTAAAACAGTAGGACTGGGAGCAGACTGTGTTCCTATTCTGGGTAAAACAGGGGGACTGGGAGCAGACTGTGTTCCTATTCTGGGTAAAACAGTAGGACTGGGAGCAGATTGTGTTCCTAGTCTGGGTAAAACAGGGGGACTGGGAGCAGACTGTGTTCCTATTCTGCACAAACAGTGGGACTGGGAGCAGACAGTGTTCCTATTCTGGGTAAAACAGGGGGACTGGGAGCAGACTTTGTTCCTATTCTGGGTAAAACAGTAGGACTGGGAGCAGACTGTGTTCCTATTGTGGGTAAATCAGGGGGACTGGGAGCAGACTGTGTTCCTATTCTGGGTAAAACAGTAGGACTGGGAGCAGACTGTGTTCCTATTCTGGGTAAAACAGGGGGACTGGGAGCAGACTGTGTTCCTATTGTGGGTAAAACAGGGGGACTGGGAGCAGACTTTGTTCCTATTCTGGGTAAAACAGTAGGACTGGGAGCAGACTGTGTTCCTATTCTGGGTAAAACAGGGGGACTGGGAGCAGACTGTGTTCCTATTGTGGGTAAATCAGGGGGACTGGAGCAGACTTTGTTCCTATTCTGGGTAAAACATTGGGACTGGGAGCAGACTGTGTTCCTATTCTGGGTAAAACAGGGGGACTGGGAGCAGACTGTGTTCCTATTCTGGGTAAAACATTGGGACTGGGAGCAGACTGTGTTTCTATTCTGGGTAAAACATTGGGACTGGGAGCAGACTGTGTTCCTATTCTGGGTAAAACATTGGGACTGGGAGCAGACTGTGTTCCTATTCTGGGTAAAACAGTGGGACTGGGAGCAGACTGTGTTCCTATTCTGGGTAAAACATTGGGACTGGGAGCAGACTGTGTTCCTATTCTGGGTAAAACATTGGGACTGGGAGCAGACTGTGTTCCTATTCTGGGTAAAACAGTGGGACTGGGAGCAGACTGTGTTCCTATTCTGGGTAAAACATTGGGACTGGGAGCAGACTGTGTTCCTATTCTGGGTAAAACATTGGGACTGGGAGCAGACTGTGTTCCTATTCTGGGTAAAACATTGGGACTGGGAGCAGACTGTGTTCCTATTCTGGGTAAAACAGTGGGACTGGGAGCAGACTGTGTTCCTATTCTGGGTAAAACATTGGGACTGGGAGCAGACTGTGTTCCTATTCTGGGTAAAACATTGGGACTGGGAGCAGACTGTGTTCCTATTCTGGGTAAAACATTGGGACTGGGAGCAGACTGTGTTCCTATTCTGGGTAAAACAGTGGGACTGGGAGCAGACTGTGTTCCTATTCTGGGTAAAACATTGGGACTGGGAGCAGACTGTGTTCCTATTCTGGGTAAAACAGGGGGACTGGGAGCAGACTGTGTTCCTATTGTGGGTAAAACAGGGGGACTGGGAGCAGACTTTGTTCCTATTCTGGGTAAAACAGTAGGACTGGGAGCAGACTGTGTTCCTATTCTGGGTAAAACAGGGGGACTGGGAGCAGACTGTGTTCCTATTGTGGGTAAATCAGGGGGACTGGAGCAGACTTTGTTCCTATTCTGGGTAAAACATTGGGACTGGGAGCAGACTGTGTTCCTATTCTGGGTAAAACAGGGGGACTGGGAGCAGACTGTGTTCCTATTCTGGGTAAAACATTGGGACTGGGAGCAGACTGTGTTTCTATTCTGGGTAAAACATTGGGACTGGGAGCAGACTGTGTTCCTATTCTGGGTAAAACATTGGGACTGGGAGCAGACTGTGTTCCTATTCTGGGTAAAACAGTGGGACTGGGAGCAGACTGTGTTCCTATTCTGGGTAAAACATTGGGACTGGGAGCAGACTGTGTTCCTATTCTGGGTAAAACATTGGGACTGGGAGCAGACTGTGTTCCTATTCTGGGTAAAACAGTGGGACTGGGAGCAGACTGTGTTCCTATTCTGGGTAAAACATTGGGACTGGGAGCAGACTGTGTTCCTATTCTGGGTAAAACATTGGGACTGGGAGCAGACTGTGTTCCTATTCTGGGTAAAACATTGGGACTGGGAGCAGACTGTGTTCCTATTCTGGGTAAAACAGTGGGACTGGGAGCAGACTGTGTTCCTATTCTGGGTAAAACATTGGGACTGGGAGCAGACTGTGTTCCTATTCTGGGTAAAACATTGGGACTGGGAGCAGACTGTGTTCCTATTCTGGGTAAAACATTGGGACTGGGAGCAGACTGTGTTCCTATTCTGGGTAAAACAGTGGGACTGGGAGCAGACTGTGTTCCTATTCTGGGTAAAACATTGGGACTGGGAGCAGACTGTGTTCCTATTCTGGGTAAAACAGGGGGACTGGGAGCAGACTGTGTTCCTATTCTGGGTAAAACATTGGGACTGGGAGCAGACTGTGTTTCTATTCTGGGTAAAACATTGGGACTGGGAGCAGACTGTGTTCCTATTCTGGGTAAAACATTGGGACTGGGAGCAGACTGTGTTCCTATTCTGGGTAAAACAGTGGGACTGGGAGCAGACTGTGTTCCTATTCTGGGTAAAACAGGGGGACAGTGAGCAGACTGTGTTCCTATTCTGGGTAAAACATTGGGACTGGGAGCAGACTGTGTTCCTATTCTGGGTAAACATTGGGACTGGGAGCAGACTGTGTTCCTATTCTGGGTAAAACATTGGGACTGGGAGCAGACTGTGTTTCTATTCTGGGTAAAACATTGGGACTGGGAGCAGACTGTGTTCCTATTCTGGGTAAAACATTGGGACTGGGAGCAGACTGTGTTCTTATTCTGGGTAAAACATTGGGACTGGGAGCAGACTGTGTTTCTATTCTGGGTAAAACATTGGGACTGGGAGCAGACTGTGTTCCTATTCTGGGTAAAACATTGGGACTGGGAGCAGACTGTGTTCCTATTCTGGGTAAAACATTGGGACTGGGAGCAGACTGTGTTTCTATTCTGGGTAAAACATTGGGACTGGGAGCAGACTGTGTTCCTATTCTGGGTAAAACAGTGGGACTGGGAGCAGACTGTGTTCCTATTCTGGGTAAAACAGTGGGACTGGGAGCAGACTGTGTTCCTATTCTGGGTAAAACATTGGGACTGGGAGCAGACTGTGTTCCTATTCTGGGTAAAACATTGGGACTGGGAGCAGACTGTGTTCCTATTCTGGGTAAAACAGTGGGACTGGGAGCAGACTGTGTTCCTATTCTGGGTAAAACAGTGGGACTGGGAGCAGACTGTGTTCCTATTCTGGGTAAAACATTGAGACTGGGAGCAGACTGTGTTCCTATTCTGGGTAAAACAGTGGGACTGGGAGCAGACTATGTTCCTATTCTGGGTAAACAATGGGACTGGGAGCAGACTGTGTTCCTATTCTGGGTAAACAATGGGACTGGGAGCAGTCTGTTCCTATTCTGGGTAAAACAGGGGGACTGGGAGCAGACTGTGTTTCTATTCTGCATAAACAGTAGGACTGGGAGCAGTCTGTGTTCCTATTCTGGGTAAACAATGGGACTGGGAGCAGACTGTGTTCCTATTCTGGGTAAAACAGGGGGACTGGGAGCAGACTGTGTTTCTATTCTGCATAAACAGTAGGACTGGGAGCAGACTATGTTCCTATTCTGGGTAAACAATGGGACTGGGAGCAGACTGTGTTCCTATTCTGGGTAAACAATGGGACTGGGAGCAGTCTGTTCCTATTCTGGGTAAAACAGGGGGACTGGGAGCAGACTGTGTTTCTATTCTGCATAAACAGTAGGACTGGGAGCAGTCTGTGCTCCTATTCTGGGTAAAACAGGGGGACTGGGAGCAGACTGTGTTCCTATTCTGGGTAAAACAGTAGGACTGGGAGCAGACTGTGTTCCTATTCTGGGTAAAACAATGGGACTGGGAGCAGACTGTGTTCCTATTCTGGGTAAAACAGGGGGACTGGGAGCAGACTGTGTTCCTATTCTGGGTAAAACAGTAGGACTGGGAGCAGACTGTGTTCCTATTCTGGGTAAAACAGTGGGACTGGGAGCAGACTGTGTTCCTATTCTGGGTAAACAATGGGACTGGGAGCAGTCTGTTCCTATTCTGGGTAAAACAGGGGGACTGGGAGCAGACTGTGTTTCTATTCTGCATAAACAGTAGGACTGGGAGCAGACTATGTTCCTATTCTGGGTAAACAATGGGACTGGGAGCAGACTGTGTTCCTATTCTGGGTAAACAATGGGACTGGGAGCAGTCTGTTCCTATTCTGGGTAAAACAGGGGGACTGGGAGCAGACTGTGTTTCTATTCTGCATAAACAGTAGGACTGGGAGCAGTCTGTGCTCCTATTCTGGGTAAAACAGTGGGACTGGGAGCAGACTGTGTTCCTATTCTGGGTAAAGCAGTGGGACTGGGAGCAGACTGTGTTCCTATTCTGGGTAAAACAGGGGGACTGGGAGCAGACTGTGTTCCTATTCTGGGTAAAACAGTAGGACTGGGAGCAGACTGTGTTCCTAGTCTGGGTAAAACAGGGGGACTGGGAGCAGACTGTGTTCCTATTCTGGGTAAAACAGGGGGACTGGGAGCAGACTGTGTTCCTATTCTGGGTAAAACAGTAGGACTGGGAGCAGACTGTGTTCCTATTCTGGGTAAAACAGTAGGACTGGGAGCAGACTGTGTTCCTATTCTGGGTAAAACAGGGGGACTGGGAGCAGACTGTGTTCCTATTCTGGGTAAAACAGGGGGACTGGGAGCAGACTGTGTTCCTATTCTGGGTAAAACAGTAGGACTGGGAGCAGACTGTGTTCCTATTCTGGGTAAAACAGGGGGACTGGGAGCAGACTGTGTTCCTATTCTGGGTAAAACAGGGGGACTGGGAGCAGACTGTGTTCCTAGTCTGGGTAAAACAGGGGGACTGGGAGCAGACTGTGTTCCTATTCTGCACAAACAGTGGGACTGGGAGCAGACAGTGTTCCTATTCTGGGTAAAACAGGGGGACTGGGAGCAGACTGTGTTCCTATTCTGGGTAAAACAGGGGGACTGGGAGCAGACTGTGTTCCTATTGTGGGTAAATCAGGGGGACTGGAGCAGACTTTGTTCCTATTCTGGGTAAAACATTGGGACTGGGAGCAGACTGTGTTCCTATTCTGGGTAAAACAGGGGGACTGGGAGCAGACTGTGTTCCTATTGTGGGTAAATCAGGGGGACTGGAGCAGACTTTGTTCCTATTCTGGGTAAAACATTGGGACTGGGAGCAGACTGTGTTCCTATTCTGGGTAAAACAGGGGGACTGGGAGCAGACTTTGTTCCTAATCTGGGTAAACATTGGGACTGGGAGCAGACTGTGTTCCTATTCTGGGTAAAACATTGGGACTGGGAGCAGACTGTGTTCCTATTCTGGGTAAAACATTGGGACTGGGAGCAGACTGTGTTCCTATTCTGGGTAAAACAGTGGGACTGGGAGCAGACTGTGTTCCTATTCTGGGTAAAACAGTAGGACTGGGAGCAGACTGTGTTCCTAGTCTGGGTAAAACAGGGGGACTGGGAGCAGACTGTGTTCCTATTCTGGGTAAAACAGTAGGACTGGGAGCAGACTGTGTTCCTATTCTGGGTAAAACAGGGGGACTGGGAGCAGACTGTGTTCCTATTCTGGGTAAAACAGTAGGACTGGGAGCAGACTGTGTTCCTATTCTGGGTAAAACAGGGGGACTGGGAGCAGACTGTGTTCCTATTCTGGGTAAAACAGTAGGACTGGGAGCAGATTGTGTTCCTAGTCTGGGTAAAACAGGGGGACTGGGAGCAGACTGTGTTCCTATTCTGCACAAACAGTGGGACTGGGAGCAGACAGTGTTCCTATTCTGGGTAAAACAGGGGGACTGGGAGCAGACTTTGTTCCTATTCTGGGTAAAACAGTAGGACTGGGAGCAGACTGTGTTCCTATTCTGGGTAAAACAGGGGGACTGGGAGCAGACTGTGTTCCTATTGTGGGTAAATCAGGGGGACTGGAGCAGACTTTGTTCCTATTCTGGGTAAAACATTGGGACTGGGAGCAGACTGTGTTCCTATTCTGGGTAAAACAGGGGGACTGGGAGCAGACTTTGTTCCTAATCTGGGTAAACATTGGGACTGGGAGCAGACTGTGTTCCTATTCTGGGTAAAACATTGGGACTGGGAGCAGACTGTGTTCCTATTCTGGGTAAAACATTGGGACTGGGAGCAGACTGTGTTCCTATTCTGGGTAAAACAGTGGGACTGGGAGCAGACTGTGTTCCTATTCTGGGTAAAACATTGGGACTGGGAGCAGACTGTGTTCCTATTCTGGGTAAAACATTGGGACTGGGAGCAGACTGTGTTCCTATTCTGGGTAAAACAGTAGGACTGGGAGCAGACTGTGTTCCTATTCTGGGTAAAACAGGGGGACTGGCAGCAGACTGTGTTCCTATTGTGGGTAAATCAGGGGGACTGGAGCAGACTTTGTTCCTATTCTGGGTAAAACATTGGGACAGGGAGCAGACTGTGTTCCTATTCTGGGTAAAACATTGGGACTGGGAGCAGACTGTGTTCCTATTCTGGGTAAAACAGTGGGACTGGGAGCAGACTGTGTTCCTATTCTGGGTAAAACATTGGGACTGGGAGCAGACTGTGTTCCTATTCTGGGTAAAACAGTGGGACTGGGAGCAGACTGTGTTCCTATTCTGGGTAAAACATTGGGACTGGGAGCAGACTGTGTTCCTATTCTGGGTAAAACAGTAGGACTGGGAGCAGACTGTGTTCCTATTCTGGGTAAAACAGGGGGACTGGCAGCAGACTGTGTTCCTATTGTGGGTAAATCAGGGGGACTGGAGCAGACTTTGTTCCTATTCTGGGTAAAACATTGGGACAGGGAGCAGACTGTGTTCCTATTCTGGGTAAAACATTGGGACTGGGAGCAGACTGTGTTCCTATTCTGGGTAAAACATTGGGACTGGGAGCAGACTGTGTTCCTATTCTGGGTAAAACATTGGGACTGGGAGCAGACTGTGTTCCTATTCTGGGTAAAACATTGGGACTGGGAGCAGACTGTGTTCCTATTCTGGGTAAAACAGTGGGACTGGGAGCAGACTGTGTTCCTATTCTGGGTAAAACATTGGGACTGGGAGCAGACTGTGTTCCTATTCTGGGTAAAACATTGGGACTGGGAGCAGACTGTGTTCCTATTCTGGGTAAAACAGTGGGACTGGGAGCAGACTGTGTTCCTATTCTGGGTAAAACAGTGGGACTGGGAGCAGACTGTGTTCCTATTCTGGGTAAAACAGTGGGACTGGGAGCAGACTGTGTTCCTATTCTGGGTAAAACATTGAGACTGGGAGCAGACTGTGTTCCTATTCTGGGTAAAACAGTGGGACTGGGAGCAGACTGTGTTCCTATTCTGGGTAAACAATGGGACTGGGAGCAGTCTGTTCCTATTCTGGGTAAAACAGTGGGACTGGGAGCAGACTGTGTTCCTATTCTGGGTAAACAATGGGACTGGGAGCAGTCTGTTCCTATTCTGGGTAAAACAGGGGGACTGGGAGCAGACTGTGTTTCTATTCTGCATAAACAGTAGGACTGGGAGCAGACAGTGTTCCTATTCTGGGTAAAACAGTGGGACTGGGAGCAGACTGTGTTCCTATTCTGGGTAAAGCAGTAGGACTGGGAGCAGACTGTGCTCCTATTCTGGGTAAAACAGTGGGACTGGGAGCAGACTGTGTTCCTATTCTGGGTAAAGCAGTGGGACTGGGAGCAGACTGTGTTCCTATTCTGGGTAAAATAGGGGGACTGGGAGCAGACTGTGTTCCTATTCTGGGTAAACAATGCGACTGGGAGCAGTCTGTTCCTATTCTGGGTAAAACAGTGGGACTGGGAGCAGACTGTGTTCCTATTCTGGGAAAACAATGGGACTGGGAGCAGTCTGTTCCTATTCTGGGTAAAACAGGGGGACTGGGAGCAGACTGTGTTCCTATTCTGGGTAAACAATGCGACTGGGAGCAGTCTGTTCCTATTCTGGGTAAAACAGTGGGACTGGGAGCAGACTGTGTTCCTATTCTGGGAAAACAATGGGACTGGGAGCAGTCTGTTCCTATTCTGGGTAAAACAGGGGGACTGGGAGCAGACTGTGTTCCTATTCTGGGTAAACAATGCGACTGGGAGCAGTCTGTTCCTATTCTGGGTAAAACAGTAGGACTGGGAGCAGACTGTGTTCCTAGTCTGGGTAAAACAGGGGGACTGGGAGCAGACTGTGTTCCTATTCTGCACAAACAGTGGGACTGGGAGCAGACAGTGTTCCTATTCTGGGTAAAACAGGGGGACTGGGAGCAGACTTTGTTCCTATTCTGGGTAAAACAGTAGGACTGGGAGCAGACTGTGTTCCTATTCTGGGTAAAACAGGGGGACTGGCAGCAGACTGTGTTCCTATTGTGGGTAAATCAGGGGGACTGGAGCAGACTTTGTTCCTATTCTGGGTAAAACATTGGGACAGGGAGCAGACTATGTTCCTATTCTGGGTAAAACAGGGGGACTGGGAGCAGACTTTGTTCCTATTCTGGGTAAACATTGGGACTGGGAGCAGACTGTGTTCCTATTCTGGGTAAAACATTGGGACTGGGAGCAGACTGTGTTCCTATTCTGGGTAAAACATTGGGACTCGGAGCAGACTGTGTTCCTATTCTGGGTAAAACAGTGGGACTGGGAGCAGACTGTGTTCCTATTCTGGGTAAAACAGTGGGACTGGGAGCAGACTGTGTTCCTATTCTGGGTAAAACATTGGGACTGGGAGCAGACTGTGTTCCTATTCTGGGTAAAACATTGGGACTGGGAGCAGACTGTGTTCCTATTCTGGGTAAAACAGTGGGACTGGGAGCAGACTGTGTTCCTATTCTGGGTAAAACATTGAGACTGGGAGCAGACTGTGTTCCTATTCTGGGTAAAACAGTGGGACTGGGAGCAGACTGTGTTCCTATTCTGGGTAAACAATGGGACTGGGAGCAGTCTGTTCCTATTCTGGGTAAAACAGGGGGACTGGGAGCAGACTGTGTTTCTATGCTGCATAAACAGTAGGACTGGGAGCAGTCTGTGCTCCTATTCTGCGTAAAACAGTGGGACTGGGAGCAGACTGTGTTCCTATTCTGGGTAAAGCAGTGGGACTGGGAGCAGACTGTGTTCCTATTCTGGGTAAAATAGGGGGACTGGGTGCAGACTGTGCTCCTATTCTGGGTAAAACAGGGGGACTGGGAGCAGACTGTGTTCCTATTCTGGGTAAACAATGGGACTGGGAGCAGACTGTGTTCCTATACTGGGTAAAGCAGTGGGACTGGGAGCAGTCTGTTCCTATTCTGGGTAAAACAGTGGGACTGGGAGCAGACTGTGTTCCTATTCTGGGTAAACAATGGGACTGGGAGCAGTCTGTTCCTATTCTGGGTAAAACAGTGGGACTGGGAGCAGACTGTGTTCCTATTCTGGGTAAACAATGGGACTGGGAGCAGTCTGTTCCTATTCTGGGTAAAACAGGGGGACTGGGAGCAGACTGTGTTTCTATTCTGCATAAACAGTAGGACTGGGAGCAGACTGTGCTCCTATTCTGGGTAAAACAGTGGGACTGGGAGCAGACTGTGTTCCTATTCTGGGTAAAGCAGTGGGACTGGGAGCAGACTGTGTTCCTATTCTGGGTAAACTAGGGGGACTGGGAGCAGACTGTGTTCCTATTCTGCACAAACAGTGGGACTGGGAGCAGACTGTGTTCCTATCCTGGGTGAAACAGTGGGACTGGGAGCAGACTGTGTTCCTATCCTGGGTAAAACAGTGGGACTGGGAGCAGACTGTGTTCCTATTCTGGGTAAAACATTGAGACTGGGAGCAGACTGTGTTCCTATTCTGGATATATATCAGTGGGACTGGGAGCAGCCTGTGTTCCTTTACTGGGTAAAGCAGTGGGACTGGGAGCAGACTGTGTTCCTATTCTGGGTAAAACATTGAGACTGGGAGCAGACTGTGTTCCTATTCTGGCTAAAACATTGAGACTGGGAGCAGACTGTGTTCCTAGTCTGGGTAAAACAGGGGGACTGGGAGCAGACTGTGTTTCTATTCTGCATAAACAGTAGGACTGGGAGCAGACTGTGCTCCTATTCTGGGTAAACAGTGGGACTGGGAGCAGACTGTGTTCCTATTCTGGGTAAACAGTGGGACTGGGAGCAGACTGTGTTCCTATTCTGGATAAATCAAAGGGACAGAGAGCTGTCTGTGTTCTTATTCTGCATAAACAGAGGGACTGGGAGCAGACTGTGTCCCTATTCTGGGTAAAACAGTGAGTCTGGGAGCAGACTGTGCCCTATTCTGGGTAAAACAGTGCGACTGGGAGCAGACTGTGTTCCTATTCTGCATAAACAGTGGGACTGGGAGCAGACTGTGTTCCTATTCTGGATAAATCAAAGGGACAGGGAGCAGACTGTGTCCCTATTCTGGGTAAAACAGTGAGACTGGGAGCAGACTGTGTCCCTATTCTGGGTAAATAGTGGGATTGGGTGCAGTCTGTTCCTATTCTGGATAAAACAGGGGGAATGGGAGCAGACTGTGTTCCTATTCTGCACAAACAGTGAGAATAGGAGCAGACTGTGTTTCTATTCTGCACAAACAGTGAGAATAGGAGCAGACTGTGTTTCTTTTCTGCTTAAAAAGTAGGACTGGGAGCAGACTGTGTTCCTATTCTGGGTAAAACAATAGGACTGGGAGCAGACTGTGTTCCTATTCGGGGCAAAACAGGGGGACTGGGAGCAGACTGTGTTCCTATTCTGCACAAACAGTGAGAATAGGAGCAGACTGTGATTCTATTCTGCTTAAACAGTAGGACTGGGAGCAGACTGTGTTCCAATTCTGGGTAAAACAATAGGACTGGGAGCAGACTGTGTTCCTATTCGGGGCAAAACAGGGGGACTGGGAGCAGACTGTGTTCCTATTCTGCACAAACAGTGAGAATGGGAGCAGACTGTGTTTCTTTTCTGCTTAAAAAGTAGGACTGGGAGCAGACTGTGTTCCTATTCTGGGTAAAACAGTAGGACTGGGAGCAGACTGTGTTCCTAGTCTGGGTAAAACAGGGGGACTGGGAGCAGACTGTGTTCCTATTCTGCACAAACAGTGCGACTGGGAGCAGACTGTGTTCCTATTCTGGGTAAAACAGGGGGACTGTGAGCAGACTTTGTTCCTATTCTGGGTAAAACAGTAGGACTGGGAGCAGACTGTGTTCCTATTCTGGGTAAAACAGGGGGACTGGGAGCAGACTGTGTTCCTATTGTGGGTAAAACAGGGGGACTGGAGCAGACTTTGTTCCTATTCTGGGTAAAACATTGGGACTGGGAGCAGACTGTGTTCCTATTCTGGGTAAAACAGGGGGACTGGGAGCAGACTGTGTTCCTATTCTGGGTAAAATATTGGGACTGGGAGCAGACTGTGTTCCTATTCTGGGTAAAACATTGGGACTGGGAGCAGACTGTGTTCCTATTCTGTTTAAAACATTGGGACCTGGAGCAGACTGTGTTCCTATTCTGGGTAAAACAGTGGGTCTGGGAGCAGACTGTGTTCCTATTCTGGGTAAAACAGTGGGACTGGGAGCAGACTGTGTTCCTATTCTGCTTAAAAAGTAGGACTGGGAGCAGACTGTGTTCCTATTCTGGGTAAAACAGTAGGACTGGGAGCAGACTGTGTTCCTAGTCTGGGTAAAACAGGGGGACTGGGAGCAGACTGTGTTCCTATTCTGCACAAACAGTGCGACTGGGAGCAGACTGTGTTCCTATTCTGGGTAAAACAGGGGGACTGTGAGCAGACTTTGTTCCTATTCTGGGTAAAACAGTAGGACTGGGAGCAGACTGTGTTCCTATTCTGGGTAAAACAGGGGGACTGGGAGCAGACTGTGTTCCTATTGTGGGTAAAACAGGGGGACTGGAGCAGACTTTGTTCCTATTCTGGGTAAAACATTGGGACTGGGAGCAGACTGTGTTCCTATTCTGGGTAAAACAGGGGGACTGGGAGCAGACTGTGTTCCTATTCTGGGTAAAATATTGGGACTGGGAGCAGACTGTGTTCCTATTCTGGGTAAAACATTGGGACTGGGAGCAGACTGTGTTCCTATTCTGTTTAAAACATTGGGACCTGGAGCAGACTGTGTTCCTATTCTGGGTAAAACAGTGGGACTGGGAGCAGACTGTGTTCCTATTCTGGGTAAAACAGTGGGACTGGGAGAAGACTGTGTTCCTATTCTGGGTAAAACATTGGGACTGGGAGCAGACTGTGTTCCTATTCTGGGTAAAACATTGGGACTGGGAGCAGACTGTGTTCCTATTCTGGGTAAAACAGTGGGACTGGGAGCAGACTGTGTTCCTATTCTGCATAAACAGTGAGACTGGGAGCGGACTGTGTTCCTATTCTCGGTAAAAAGTGGGACTGGGAGCAGACTGTGTTCTGGGTAAAACAGTGGGACTGGGAGCAGACTGTTCCTATACTGGGTAAAACAGTGGGACTGGGAGCAGACAGTGTTACTACTCTGGGTAAACAGTAGAACTGGGAGCAGACTGTTCCTATTCTGGGTAAAACAGTGGGACTGGGAGCAGACTGTTCCTATTCTGGGTAAAACAGTGGGACTGGGAGCAGACTGTTCCTATTCTGGATAAAACAGTGGGACTGGGAGCAGTCTGTTCCTATTCTGCACAAACAGTGAGAATGGGAGCAGACTGTGTTTCTATTCTGCTTAAACAGTAGGACTGGGAGCAGACTGTGTTCCTATTCTGGGTAAAACAGTAGGATTGGGAGCAGACTGTGTTCCTATTCTGGGTAAAACAGGGGGACTGGGAGCAGACTGTGTTCCTAGTCTGGGTAAAACAAGGGGACTGGGAGCAGACTGTGTTCCTATTCTGGGTAAAACAGTAGGACTGGGAGCAGACTGTGTTCCTAGTCTGGGTAAAACAAGGGGACTGGGAGCAGACTGTGTTCCTATTCTGCACAAACAGTGGGATTGGGAGCAGACTGTGTTCCTATTCTGCATAAACAATGGGATTGGGAGCAGACTGTGTTCCTATTCTGCATAAACAATGGGATTGGGAGCAGACTGTGTTCCTATTCTGCATAAACAATGGGATTGGGAGCAGACTGTGTTCCTGTTCTGCATAAATAGTGGGACTGGGAGCAGACTGTGTTCCTATTCTGGGTAAAACAGTGAGACTGGGAGCAGACTGTGTTCCTGTTCTGCATAAATAGTGGGACTGGGAGCAGACTGTGTTCCTATTCTGCATAAACAGTGGGACTGGGAGCAGACTGTGTCCCTATTCTGGGTAAATAGTGGGACTGGGAGAAGACTGTGTTTCTTTTCTGCTTAAAAAGTAGGACTGGGAGCAGACTGTGTTCCTATTCTGGGTAAAACAGTAGGACTGGGAGCAGACTGTGTTCCTAGTCTGGGTAAAACAGGGGGACTGGGAGCAGACTGTGTTCCTATTCTGTACAAACAGTGGGACTGGGAGCAGACAGTGTTCCTATTCTGGGTAAAACAGGGGGACTGGGAGCAGACTGTGTTCCTATTCTGGGTAAAACAGGGGGACTGTGAGCAGACTTTGTTCCTATTCTGGGTAAAACAGTAGGACTGAGAGCAGACTGTGTTCCTATTGTGGGTAAAACAGGGGGACTGGAGCAGACTTTATTCCTATTCTGGGTAAAACAGGGGGACTGGAGCAGACTTTATTCCTATTCTGGGTAAAACATTGGGACTGGGAGCAGACTGTGTTCCTATTCTGGGTAAAACAGGGGGACTGGGAGCAGACTTTGTTCCTATTCCGGGTAAAACATTGGGACTGGGAGCAGACTGTGTTCCTATTCTGGGTAAAACAGGGGGACTGGAGCAGACTTTATTCCTATTCTGGGTAAAACAGGGGGACTGGAGCAGACTTTATTCCTATTCTGGGTAAAACATTGGGACTGGGAGCAGACTGTGTTCCTATTCTGGGTAAAACAGGGGGACTGGGAGCAGACTTTGTTCCTATTCCGGGTAAAACATTGGGACTGGGAGCAGACTGTGTTCCTATTCTGGGTAAAATATTGGGACTGGGAGCAGACTGTGTTCCTATTCTGTTTAAAACATTGGGACTGGGAGCAGACTGTGTTCCTATTCTGGGTAAAACAGTGGGACTGGGAGCAGACTGTGTTCCTATTCTGTTTAAAACATTGGGACTGGGAGCAGACTGTGTTCCTATTCTGGGTAAAACAGTGGGACTGGGAGCAGACTGTGTTCCTATTCTGGGTAAAACATTGGGACTGGGAGCAGACTGTGTTCCTATTCTGTTTAAAACATTGGGACTGGGAGCAGACTGTGTTCCTATTCTGTTTAAAACATTGGGACTGGGAGCAGACTGTGTTCCTATTCTGTTTAAAACATTGGGACTGGGAGCAGACTGTGTTCCTATTCTGGGTAAAACAGTGGGACTGGGAGCAGACTGTGTTCCTATTCTGGGTAAAACAGTGGGACTGGGAGCAGACTGTGTTCCTATTCTGGGTAAAACATTGGGACTGGGAGCAGACTGTGTTCCTATTCTGTTTAAAACATTGGGACTGGGAGCAGACTGTGTTCCTATTCTGGGTAAAACAGTGGGACTGGGAGCAGACTGTGTTCCTATTCTGTTTAAAACATTGGGACTGGGAGCAGACTGTGTTCCTATTCTGGGTAAAACAGTGGGACTGGGAGCAGACTGTGTTCCTATTCTGGGTAAAACAGTGGGACTGGGAGCAGACTGTGTTCCTATTCTGGGTAAAACATTGGGACTGGGAGCAGACTGTGTTCCTATTCTGTTTAAAACATTGGGACTGGGAGCAGACTGTGTTCCTATTCTGTTTAAAACATTGGGACTGGGAGCAGACTGTGTTCCTATTCTGTTTAAAACATTGGGACTGGGAGCAGACTGTGTTCCTATTCTGGGTAAAACAGTGGGACTGGGAGCAGACTGTGTTCCTATTCTGGGTAAAACATTGGGACTGGGAGCAGACTGTGTTCCTATTCTGTTTAAAACATTGGGACTGGGAGCAGACTGTGTTCCTATTCTGTTTAAAACATTGGGACTGGGAGCAGACTGTGTTCCTATTCTGTTTAAAACAGTGGGACTGGGAGCAGACTGTGTTCCTATTCTGTTTAAAACATTGGGACTGGGAGCAGACTGTGTTCCTATTCTGGGTAAAACAGTGGGACTGGGAGCAGACTGTGTTCCTATTCTGGGTAAAACAGTGGGACTGGGAGCAGACTGTGTTCCTATTCTGTTTAAAACATTGGGACTGGGAGCAGACTGTGTTCCTATTCTGTTTAAAACATTGGGACTGGGAGCAGACTGTGTTCCTATTCTGGGTAAAACAGTGGGACTGGGAGCAGACTGTGTTCCTATTCTGGGTAAAACATTGGGACTGGGAGCAGACTGTGTTCCTATTCTGGGTAAAACATTGGGACTGGGAGCAGACTGTGTTCCTATTCTGGGTAAAACAGTGGGACTGGGAGCAGACTGTGTTCCTATCCTGGGTAAAACAGTGGGACTGGGAGCAGACTGTGTTCCTATTCTGCATAAACAGTGAGACTGGGAGCGGACTGTGTTCCTATTCTCGGTAAAAAGTGGGACTGGGAGCAGACTGTGTTCTGGGTAAAACAGTGGGACTGGGAGCAGACAGTGTTACAACTCTGGGTAAACAGTAGAACTGGGAGAAGACTGTATTGCTATTCTGGGTAAATAGTGGGACTGGGAGCAGTCTGTTCCTATTCTGGGTAAAACAGTGGGACTGGGTGCAGTCTGTTCCTATTCTGGATAAAACAGGGGGACTGGGAGCAGACTGTGTTCCTATTCTGGGTAAAACAGTGGGACTGGGAGCAGACTGCGTTCCGAATCTGGGTAAAACAGGGGGACTGGGAGCAGACTGTGTTTCTATTCTGCTTAAACAGTAGGACTGGGAGCAGACTGCGTTCCGAATCTGGGTAAAACAGGGGGACTGGGAGCAGACTGTGTTCCTATTCTGGGTAAAACAGTAGGACTGGTAGCAGACTGTGTTCCTAGTCTGGGTAAAACAAGGGGACTGGGAGCAGACTGTGTTCCTATTCTGCACAAACAGTGGGATTGGGAGCAGACTGTGTTCCTATTCTGCATAAACAATGGTACTGGGAGCAGACTGTGTTCCTATTGTGGATAAATCAAAGGGACAGGGAGCAGACTATGTTCCTATTATGGGTAAAATATGGAGACTGGGATCGGACTGTGTTCCTATTCTGGGTAAAACATAGGGACTGGGAGCAGACTGTGTTCCTATTCTGGGTAAAACATGGAGACTGGGAGCAGACTGTGTTCCTATTCTGGGTAAAACAGTGGGACTGGGAGCAGACTGTGTTTCTATTCTGCATAAACAGTAGGACTGGGAGCAGACTGTGCTCCTATTCTGGGTAAAACAGTGGGACTGGGAGCAGACTGTGTTCCTATTCTGGGTAAAACAGTGGGACTGGGAGCAGACTGTGTTCCTATTCTGGGTAAAATATGGAGACTGGGATCGGACTGTGTTCCTATTCTGGGTAAAACATGGAGACTGGGAGCAGACTGTGTTCCTATTCTGGGTAAAACATGGAGACTGGGAGCAGACTGTATTCCTTTTCTGGGTAAAACCTTTGGACTGGGAGCAGACTGTATTCCTATTCTGGGTAAAACATTGGGACTGGGAGCAGACTGTATTCCTATTCTGGATAAAACATTGGGACTGGGAGCAGACTGTGTTCCTATTCTGGGTAAAACATTGGGACTGGGAGCAGACTGTATTCATATTCTGGATAAAACATTGGGACTGGGAGCCGACTGTGTTCCTATTCTGCACAAACAGTGGGACTGGGAGCAGACTGTGTTCCTATTCTGGGTAAAACATGAGGACTGGGAGCAGACTGTGTTCCTATTCTGGATAAAACATTGGGACTGGGAGCAGACTGTGTTCCTATTCTGCACAAACAGTGGGACTGGGAGCAGACTGTGTTCCTATTCTGGGTAAAACATTGGGACTGGGAGCAGACTGTATTCATATTCTGGATAAAACATTGGGACTGGGAGCCGACTGTGTTCCTATTCTGGGTAAAACAGGGGGACTGGGAGCAGACTGTGTTCCTATTATGGGTAAAACATTGGGACTGGGAGCAGACTGTGTTCCTATTCTGGGTAAAACATGAGGACTGGGAGCAGACTGTGTTCCTATTCTGGATAAAACATTGGGACTGGGAGCAGACTGTGTTCCTATTCTGCACAAACAGTGGGACTGGGAGCAGACTGTGTTCCTATTCTGGATAAAACATTGGGACTGGGAGCAGACTGTGTTCCTATTCTGGGTAAAACATGAGGACTGGGAGCAGACTGTGTTCCTATTCTGGATAAAACATTGGGACTGGGAGCAGACTGTGTTCCTATTCTGCACAAACAGTGGGACTGGGAGCAGACTGTGTTCCTATTCTGGATAAAACATTGGGACTGGGAGCAGACTGTGTTCCTATTCTGCACAAACAGTGGGACTGGGAGCAGTCTGTGTTTCTATTCTGCACAAACAGTGGGACTGGGAGCAGTCTGTGTCCCTATTCTGGGTAAATAGTGGGACTGGGAGCAGACTGTGTTTCTATTCTGCACAAACAGTGGGACTGGGAGCAGTCTGTGTCCCTATTCTGGGTAAATAGTGGGACTGGGAGCAGACTGTGTTCCTATTCTGGATAAAACATTGGGACTGGGAGCAGACTGTATTCATATTCTGGATAAAACATTGGGACTGGGAGCAGACTGTGTTCCTATTCTGCACAAACAGTGGGACTGGGAGCAGACTGTGTTCCTATTCTGGATAAAACATTGGGACTGGGAGCAGACTGTATTCATATTCTGGATAAAACATTGGGACTGGGAGCAGACTGTGTTCCTATTCTGCACAAACAGTGGGACTGGGAGCAGACTGTGTTCCTATTCTGGGTAAACAGTGGGACTGGGAGCAGACTGTGTCCCTATTCTGCATAAACAATGGCACTGGGAGCAGACAGTGTCCCTATTCTGGATAAAGCAATGGGACTAGGAGCAGACGGTGTTTCTATTCTGGGTAAACAGTGGGACTGGGAGCAGACTGTGTCCCTATTCTGCATAAACAATGGCACTGGGAGCAAACTGAGTTTCGATTCTGCACAAACTGTGGGACTGGGAGCTGACTGTCTTCCTATTCAAAGTAAACAGGGGGACTGGGAGCAGCCTGTGTTCCTATTCTGGGTAAACAGTGGGACTGGGAGCAGACTGTGTTCCTATTCTGAGTAAAACAGTGGGACTGGGAGCAGAGTGTGTTCCTATTCAAAGAAAACAGGGGGACTGGGAGCAGCCTGTGTTCCTATTCTGTGTAAACGGGGGACTGGGAGCAGACTGTGTTCCTATTCTGTGTAAACGGGGGGACTGGGAGCAGACTGTGTTCCTATTCTGTGTAAACAGTGGGACTGGGAGCAGACTGTGTTCCTTTTCTGGGTAAACTGGGGGACTGGGAGCAGACTGTGTTTCTATTCTGGGTAAACTGGGGGATTGGGAGCAGACTGTGTTCCTATTCTGGGTAAACTGATGAGATTGGGAGCAGACTGTGTTTCTATTCTGGGTAAACTGGGGGATTGGGAGCAGACTGTGTTCCTATTCTGGGTAAACTGGGGGACTGGGAGCAGACTGGGTTCCTATTCTGCATAAATAGTGGTACTGGGAGCAGACTGTGTTCCTATTCTGCATAAACAATGGGACTGGGAGCAGACTGTGTTCCTATTCTGCATAAATAGTGAGACTGGGAGCAGACTGTGTTCCTATTCTGCATAAATAGTGAGACTGGGAGCAGACTGTGTTCCTATTCTGCATAAACAATGGGACTGGGAGCAGACTGTGTTCCTATTCTGCATAAATAGTGAGACTGGGAGCAGACTGGGTTCCTATTCTGCATAAATACTGGTACTGGGAGCAGACTGTGTTCCTATTCTGCATAAACAATGGGACTGGGAGCAGACTGTGTTCCTATTCTGCATAAATAGTGAGACTGGGAGCAGACTGGGTTCCTATTCTGCATAAATACTGGTACTGGGAGCAGACTGTGTTCCTATTCTGCATAAATAGTGAGACTGGGAGCAGACTGTGTTCCTATTCTGCATAAATAGTGGTACTGGGAGCAGACTGGGTTCCTATTCTGCATAAATACTGGTACTGGGAGCAGACTGTGTTCCTATTCTGCATAAATAGTGAGACTGGGAGCAGACTGTGTTCCTATTCTGCATAAATAGTGGTACTGGGAGCAGACTGTGTTCCTATTCTGCATAAACAATGGGACTGGGAGCAGACTGTGTTCCTATTCTGCATAAATAGTGAGACTGGGAGCAGACTGGGTTCCTATTCTGCATAAATACTGGTACTGGGAGCAGACTGTGTTCCTATTCTGCATAAATAGTGAGACTGGGAGCAGACTGTGTTCCTATTCTGCATAAATAGTGGTACTGGGAGCAGACTGTGTTCCTATTCTGCATAAATAGTGGGATTGGGAGCAGACTGTGTTCCTATTCTGCATAAACAATGGTACTGGGAGCAGACTGTGCTCCTATTGTGGATAAATCAAAGGGACAGGGAGCAGACTATGTTCCTATTCTGGGTAAAACATGGGGACTGGGAGCAGACTGTGTTCCTATTCTGGGTAAAACATAGGGACGGGGAGCAGACTGTGTTCCTATTCTGGGTAAAACATGGAGACTGGGAGCAGACTTTATTCCTATTCTGGGTAAAACATTGGGACTGGGAGCAGACTGTGTTCCTATTCTGGGTAAAACAGGGGGACTGGGAGCAGACTGTGTTCCTATTCTGGGTAAAACAGGGGGACTGGGAGCAGACTGTGTTCCTATTCTGGGTAAAACAGGGGGACTGGGTGCAGACTGTGTTCCTATTCTGGGTAAAACAGGGGGACTGCGAGCAGACTGTGTTCCTATTGTGGGTAAAACAGGGGGACTGGAGCAGACTTTGTTCCTATTCTGGGTAAAACATTGGGACTGGGAGCAGACTGTGTTCCTATTCTGGGTAAAACAGGGGGACTGGGAGCAGACTTTGTTCCTATTCCGGGTAAAACATTGGGACTGGGAGCAGACTGTGTTCCTATTCTGGGTAAAATATAGGGACTGGGAGCAGACTGTGTTCCTATTCTCGGTAAAACATTGGGACTGGGAGCAGACTGTGTTCCTGTTCTGTTTAAAACATTGGGACTGGGAGCAGACTGTGTTCCTATTCTGGGTAAAACAGTGGGACTGGGAGCAGACTGTGTTCCTATTCTGGGTAAAACATTGGGACTGGGAGCAGACTGTGTTCCTATTCTGGGTAAAACAGGGGGACTGGGAGCAGACTTTGTTCCTATTCCGGGTAAAACATTGGGACTGGGAGCAGACTGTGTTCCTATTCTGGGTAAAATATAGGGACTGGGAGCAGACTGTGTTCCTATTCTCGGTAAAACATTGGGACTGGGAGCAGACTGTGTTCCTGTTCTGTTTAAAACATTGGGACTGGGAGCAGACTGTGTTCCTATTCTGGGTAAAACAGTGGGACTGGGAGCAGACTGTGTTCCTATTCTGGGTAAAACATTGGGACTGGGAGCAGACTGTGTTCCTATTCTGGGTAAAACATTGGGACTGGGAGCAGACTGTGTTCCTATTCTGGGTAAAACATTGGGACTGGGAGCAGACTGTGTTCCTATTCTGGGTAAAACATTGGGACTGGGAGCAGACTGTGTTCCTATTCTGGGTAAAACATTGGGACTGGGAGCAGACTGTGTTCCTATTCTGGGTAAAACATTGGGACTGGGAGCAGACTGTGTTCCTATTCTGGGTAAAACATTGGGACTGGGAGCAGACTGTGTTCCTATTCTGGGTAAAACAGTGGGACTGGGAGCAGACTGTGTTCCTATTCTGCATAAACAGTGAGACTGGGAGCGGACTGTGTTCCTATTCTCGGTAAAAAGTGGGACTGGGTGCAGACTGTGTTCTGGGTAAAACAGTGGGACTGGGAGCAGACTGTTCCTATACTGGGTAAAACACTGGGACTGGGAGCAGACTGTTCCTATTCTGGGTAAAACAGTGGGACTGGGAGCAGACTGTGTTCCTATACTGGGTAAAACAGTGGGACTGGGAGCAGACAGTGTTACTACTCTGGGTAAACAGTAGAACTGGGAGCAGACTGTGTTCCTATTCTGGGTAAATAGTGGGACTGGGTGCAGTCTGTTCCCATTCTGGGTAAAACAGTGGGACTGGGAGCAGACTGTTCCTATACTGGGTAAAACAGTGGGACTGGGAGCAGACTGTGTTCCTATTCTGGGTAAAACATTGGGACTGGGAGCAGACTGTGTTCCTATTCTGGGTAAAACAGTGGGACTGGGAGCAGACTGTGTTCCTATTCTGGGTAAAACAGTGGGACTGGGAGCAGACTGTTCCTATACTGGGTAAAACAGTGGGACTGGGAGCAGACTGTGTTCCTATTCTGGGTAAATAGTGGGACTGGGAGCAGACTGTGTTCCTATTCTGGGTAAAACAGTGGGACTGGGAGCAGACTGTGTTCCTATTCTGGGTAAATAGTGGGACTGGGAGCAGTCTGTTCCTATTCTGGGTAAAACAGTGGGACTGGGAGCAGACTGTTCCTATTCTGGGTAAAACAGTGGGACTGGGAGCAGACTGTTCCTATACTGGGTAAAACAGTGGGACTGGGAGCAGACAGTGTTACTACTCTGGGTAAACAGTAGAACTGGGAGCAGACTGTGTTCCTATTCTGGGTAAATAGTGGGACTGGGAGCAGACTGTGTTCCTATTCTGGGTAAAACAGTGGGACTGGGAGCAGACTGTTCCTATTCTGGATAAAACAGTGGGACTGGGAGCAGACTGTGTTCCTATTCTGGGTAAAACAGTGGGACTGGGAGCAGTCTGTTCCTATTCTGGATAAAACAGTGGGACTGGGAGCAGACTGTGTTCCTATTCTGGGTAAAACAGTGGGACTGGGAGCAGACTGTGTTCCTATTCTGGGTAAAACAGTGGGACTGGGAGCAGACTGTGTTCCTATTCTGGGTAAAACAGTGGGACTGGGAGCAGACTGTGTTCCTATTCTGGGTAAATAGTGGGACTGGGTGCAGTCTGTTCCTATTCTGGATAAAACAGGGGGACTGGGAGCAGACTGTGTTCCTGTTCTGCATAAATAGTGGTACTGGGAGTAGACTGTGTTCCTATTGTGGATAAATCAAAGGGACAGGGAGCAGACTATGTTCCTATTCTGGGTAAAATATGGGGAATGGGATTGGACTGTGTTCCTATTCTGGGTAAAACAGTGGGACTGGGAGCAGACTGTTCCTATTCTGGGTAAAACAGTGGGACTGGGAGCAGACTGTTCCTATACTGGGTAAAACAGTGGGACTGGGAGCAGACAGTGTTACTACTCTGGGTAAACAGTAGAACTGGGAGCAGACTGTGTTCCTATTCTGGGTAAATAGTGGGACTGGGAGCAGACTGTGTTCCTATTCTGCATAAACAATGGGATTGGGAGCAGACTGTGTTCCTGTTCTGCATAAATAGTGGTACTGGGAGTAGACTGTGTTCCTATTGTGGATAAATCAAAGGGACAGGGAGCAGACTATGTTCCTATTCTGGGTAAAATATGGGGAATGGGATTGGACTGTGTTCCTATTCTGGTAAAACATAGGGACTGGGAGCAGACTGTGTTCCTATTCTGGGTAAAACATGAGGACTGGGAGCAGACTGTGTTCCTATTCTGGGTAAAACATGAGGACTGGGAGCAGACTGTGTTCATATTCTGGATAAAACATTGGGACTGGGAGCAGATTGTGTTCCTATTCTGGGTAAAACATGGAGACTGGGAGCAGACTGTGTTCCTATTCTGGATAAAACATTGGGACTGGGAGCAGACTGTGTTCCTATTCTGGGTAAAACATGAGGACTGGGAGCAGACTGTGTTCCTATTCTGGATAAAACATAGGGACTGGGAGCAGACTGTGTTCCTATTCTGGGTAAAACATGAGGACTGGGAGCAGACTGTGTTCATATTCTGGATAAAACATTGGGACTGGGAGCAGATTGTGTTCCTATTCTGGGTAAAACATTGGGACTGGGAGCAGACTGTGTTCCTATTCTGCATAAACAATGGGATTGGGAGCAGACTGTGTTCCTGTTCTGCATAAATAGTGGTACTGGGAGTAGACTGTGTTCCTATTCTGCATAAACAATGGTACTGGGAGCAGACTGTGTTCCTATTGTGGATAAATCAAAGGGACAGGGAGCAGACTATGTTCCTATTCTGGGTAAAATATGGGGAATGGGATTGGACTGTGTTCCTATTCTGGTAAAACATAGGGACTGGGAGCAGACTGTGTTCCTATTCTGGGTAAAACATTGGGACTGGGAGCAGACTCTGTTCCTATTCTGGGTAAAACATTGGGACTGAGAGCAGACTGTGTTCCTATTCTGGATAAAACATTGGGACTGGGAGCAGACTGTGTTCATATTCTGGATAAAACATTGGGACTGGGAGCAGACTCTGTTCCTATTCTGGGTAAAACATTGGGACTGAGAGCAGACTGTGTTCCTATTCTGGATAAAACATTGGGACTGGGAGCAGACTGTGTTCCTATTCTGGGTAAAACATTGGGACTGGGAGCTGACTGTGTTCCTATTCTGGGTAAAACATTGGGACTGGGAGCAGACTCTGTTCCTATTCTGGGTAAAACATTGGGACTGAGAGCAGACTGTGTTCATATTCTGGATAAAACATTGGGACTGGGAGCAGACTGTGTTCCTATTCTGGGTAAAACATTGGGACTGGGAGCAGACTGTGTTCCTATTCTGGGTAAAACATTGGGACTGGGAGCAGACTCTGTTCCTATTCTGGGTAAAACATTGGGACTGAGAGCAGACTGTGTTCATATTCTGGATAAAACATTGGGACTGGGAGCAGACTGTGTTCCTATTCTGGGTAAAACAGTGGGACTGGGAGCAGACTGTGTTCATATTCTGGATAAAACATTGGGACTGGGAGCAGACTGTGTTCCTATTCTGGGTAAAACATTGGGACTGGGAGCAGACTGTGTTCCTATTCTGGGTAAAACATTGGGACTGGGAGCAGACTCTGTTCCTATTCTGGGTAAAACATTGGGACTGAGAGCAGACTGTGTTCATATTCTGGATAAAACATTGGGACTGGGAGCAGACTGTGTTCCTATTCTGGGTAAAACATTGGGACTGGGAGCAGACTCTGTTCCTATTCTGGGTAAAACATTGGGACTGAGAGCAGACTGTGTTCATATTCTGGATAAAACATTGGGACTGGGAGCAGACTGTGTTCCTATTCTGGGTAAAACATTGGGACTGGGAGCAGACTGTGTTCCTATTCTGGGTAAAACATTGGGACTGGGAGCAGACTGTGTTCCTATTCTGGGTAAAACATTGGGACTGGGAGCAGACTGTGTTCCTATTCTGGGTAAAACATTGGGACTGGGAGCAGACTCTGTTCCTATTCTGGGTAAAACATTGGGACTGAGAGCAGACTGTGTTCATATTCTGGATAAAACATTGGGACTGGGAGCAGACTGTGTTCCTATTCTGGGTAAAACATTGGGACTGGGAGCAGACTGTGTTCATATTCTGGATAAAACATTGGGACTGGGAGCAGACTGTGTTCCTATTCTGGGTAAAACATTGGGACTGGGAGCAGACTGTGTTCCTATTCTGGGTAAAACATTGGGACTGGGAGCAGACTCTGTTCCTATTCTGGGTAAAACATTGGGACTGAGAGCAGACTGTGTTCATATTCTGGATAAAACATTGGGACTGGGAGCAGACTGTGTTCCTATTCTGGGTAAAACATTGGGACTGGGAGCAGACTCTCTTCCTATTCTGGGTAAAACATTGGGACTGGGAGCAGACTCTGTTCCTATTCGGGGTAAAACATTGGGACTGAGAGCAGACTGTGTTCATATTCTGGGTAAAACATTGGGACTGGGAGCAGACTCTGTTCCTATTCTGGGTAAAACATTGGGACTGGGAGCAGACTCTGTTCCTATTCTGGGTAAAACATTGGGACTGGGAGCAGACTCTGTTCCTATTCTGGGTAAAACATTGGGACTGAGAGCAGACTGTGTTCATATTCTGGATAAAACATTGGGACTGGGAGCAGACTGTGTTCCTATTCTGGGTAAAACATTGGGACTGGGAGCAGACTGTGTTCCTATTCTGGGTAAAACATTGGGACTGGGAGCAGACTCTGTTCCTATTCTGGGTAAAACATTGGGACTGGGAGCAGACTCTGTTCCTATTCTGGGTAAAACATTGGGACTGAGAGCAGACTGTGTTCATATTCTGGGTAAAACATTGGGACTGGGAGCAGACTCTGTTCCTATTCTGGGTAAAACATTGGGACTGGGAGCAGACTCTGTTCCTATTCTGGGTAAAACATTGGGACTGAGAGCAGACTGTGTTCATATTCTGGATAAAACATTGGGACTGGGAGCAGACTGTGTTCCTATTCTGGGTAAAACATTGGGACTGGGAGCAGACTCTGTTCCTATTCTGGGTAAAACATTGGGACTGAGAGCAGACTGTGTTCATATTCTGGGTAAAACATTGGGACTGGGAGCAGACTGTGTTCATATTCTGGATAAAACAGTGGGACTGGGAGCAGACTCTGTTCCTATTCTGGGTAAAACATTGGGACTGGGAGCAGACTCTGTTCCTATTCTGGGTAAAACATTGGGACTGGGAGCAGACTCTGTTCCTATTCTGGGTAAAACATTGGGACTGAGAGCAGACTGTGTTCATATTCTGGATAAAACATTGGGACTGGGAGCAGACTGTGTTCCTATTCTGGGTAAAACATTGGGACTGGGAGCAGACTGTGTTCCTATTCTGGGTAAAACATTGGGACTGGGAGCAGACTCTGTTCCTATTCTGGGTAAAACATTGGGACTGGGAGCAGACTCTGTTCCTATTCTGGGTAAAACATTGGGACTGGGAGCAGACTCTGTTCCTATTCTGGGTAAAACATTGGGACTGAGAGCAGACTGTGTTCATATTCTGGATAAAACATTGGGACTGGGAGCAGACTGTGTTCCTATTCTGGGTAAAACATTGGGACTGGGAGCAGACTCTGTTCCTATTCTGGGTAAAACATTGGGACTGAGAGCAGACTGTGTTCATATTCTGGGTAAAACATTGGGACTGGGAGCAGACTGTGTTCATATTCTGGATAAAACAGTGGGACTGGGAGCAGACTCTGTTCCTATTCTGGGTAAAACATTGGGACTGGGAGCAGACTCTGTTCCTATTCTGGGTAAAACATTGGGACTGGGAGCAGACTCTGTTCCTATTCTGGGTAAAACATTGGGACTGAGAGCAGACTGTGTTCATATTCTGGGTAAAACATTGGGACTGGGAGCAGACTCTGTTCCTATTCTGGGTAAAACATTGGGACTGAGAGCAGACTGTGTTCATATTCTGGATAAAACATTGGGACTGGGAGCAGACTGTGTTCATATTCTGGGTAAAACATTGGGACTGGGAGCAGACTCTGTTCCTATTCTGGGTAAAACATTGGGACTGAGAGCAGACTGTGTTCATATTCTGGATAAAACATTGGGACTGGGAGCAGACTGTGTTCATATTCTGGATAAAACATTGGGACTGGGAGCAGACTGTGTTCCTATTCTGGGTAAAACATTGGGACTGAGAGCAGACTGTGTTCATATTCTGGATAAAACATTGGGACTGGGAGCAGACTGTGTTCCTATTCTGGGTAAAACATTGGGACTGGGAGCAGACTCTGTTCCTATTCTGGGTAAAACATTGGGACTGGGAGCAGACTGTGTTCCTATTCTGGGTAAAACATTGGGACTGTGAGCAGACTGTGTTCCTATTCTGGGTAAAACATTGGGACTGGGAGCAGACTGTGTTCCTATTCTGGGTAAAACATTGGGACTGGGAGCAGACTCTGTTCCTATTCTGGGTAAAACATTGGGACTGGGAGCAGACTGTGTTCCTATTCTGGGTAAAACATTGGGACTGGGAGCAGACTGTGCTCCTATTCTGGGTAAAACATTGGGACTGGGAGCAGACTCTGTTCCTATTCTGGGTAAAACATTGGGACTGTGAGCAGACTGTGTTCCTATTCTGGGTAAAACATTGGGACTGGGAGCAGACTGTGTTCCTATTCTGGGTAAAACATTGGGACTGTGAGCAGACTGTGTTCCTATTCTGGGTAAAACATTGGGACTGGGAGCAGACTGTGTTCCTATTCTGGGTAAAACAGTGGGACTGGGAGCAGACTGTGTTCCTATTCTGGGTAAAACATTGGGACTGGGAGCAGACTCTGTTCCTATTCTGGGTAAAACATTGGGACTGGGAGCAGACTGTGTTCCTATTCTGGGTAAAACATTGGGACTGGGAGCAGACTCTGTTCCTATTCTGGGTAAAACATTGGGACTGGGAGCAGACTGTGTTCCTATTCTGGGTAAAACATTGGGACTGGGAGCAGACTGTGCTCCTATTCTGGGTAAAACATTGGGACTGGGAGCAGACTCTGTTCCTATTCTGGGTAAAACATTGGGACTGTGAGCAGACTGTGTTCCTATTCTGGGTAAAACATTGGGACTGGGAGCAGACTGTGTTCCTATTCTGGGTAAAACATTGGGACTGTGAGCAGACTGTGTTCCTATTCTGGGTAAAACATTGGGACTGGGAGCAGACTGTGTTCCTATTCTGGGTAAAACATTGGGACTGTGAGCAGACTGTGTTCCTATTCTGGGTAAAACATTGGGACTGGGAGCAGACTGTGCTCCTATTCTGGGTAAAACATTGGGACTGGGAGCAGACTGTGTTCCTATTCTGGGTAAAACATTGGGACTGGGAGCAGACTGTGCTCCTATTCTGGGTAAAACATTGGGACTGGGAGCAGACTCTGTTCCTATTCTGGGTAAAACATTGGGACTGTGAGCAGACTGTGTTCCTATTCTGGGTAAAACATTGGGACTGGGAGCAGACTCTGTTCCTATTCTGGGTAAAACATTGGGACTGGGAGCAGACTGTGTTCCTATTCTGGGTAAAACATTGGGACTGGGAGCAGACTCTGTTCCTATTCTGGGTAAAACATTGGGACTGGGAGCAGACTGTGCTCCTATTCTGGGTAAAACATTGGGACTGGGAGCAGACTCTGTTCCTATTCTGGGTAAAACATTGGGACTGGGAGCAGACTCTGTTCCTATTCTGGGTAAAACATTGGGACTGGGAGCAGACTGTGTTCCTATTCTGGGTAAAACATTGGGACTGGGAGCAGACTGTGTTCATATTCTGGATAAAACATTGGGACTGGGAGCAGACTGTGTTCATATTCTGGATAAAACATTGGGACTGGGAGCAGACTGTGTTCCTATTCTGGGTAAAACATTGGGACTGGGAGCAGACTGTGTTCATATTCTGGATAAAACATTGGGACTGGGAGCAGACTCTGTTCCTATTCTGGGTAAAACATTGGGACTGGGAGCAGACTGTGTTCATATTCTGGATAAAACATTGGGACTGGGAGCAGACTCTGTTCCTATTCTGGGTAAAACATTGGGACTGGGAGCAGACTGTGTTCCTATTCTGGGTAAAACATTGGGACTGGGAGCAGACTCTGTTCCTATTCTGGGTAAAACATTGGGACTGGGAGCAGACTGTGTTCCTATTCTGGGTAAAACATTGGGACTGGGAGCAGACTCTGTTCCTATTCTGGGTAAAACATTGGGACTGGGAGCAGACTGTGCTCCTATTCTGGGTAAAACATTGGGACTGGGAGCAGACTCTGTTCCTATTCTGGGTAAAACATTGGGACTGGGAGCAGACTCTGTTCCTATTCTGGGTAAAACATTGGGACTGGGAGCAGACTGTGTTCCTATTCTGGGTAAATCATTGGGACTGGGAGCAGACTGTGTTCCTATTCTGGGTAAAACAGTGGGACTGGGAGCAGACTGTGTTCCTATTCTGGGTAAAACATTGGGACTGGGAGCAGACTGTGTTCCTATTCTGGGTAAAACATTGGGACTGGGAGCAGACTCTGTTCCTATTCTGGGTAAAACATTGGGACTGGGAGCAGACTGTGTTCATATTCTGGATAAAACATTGGGACTGGGAGCAGACTGTGTTCCTATTCTGGGTAAAACATTGGGACTGGGAGCAGACTGTGTTCATATTCTGGATAAAACATTGGGACTGGGAGCAGACTGTGTTCCTATTCTGGGTAAAACATTGGGACTGGGAGCAGACTGTGTTCATATTCTGGATAAAACATTGGGACTGGGAGCAGACTGTGTTCCTATTCTGGGTAAAACAGTGGGACTGGGAGCAGACTGTGTTCATATTCTGGATAAAACATTGAGACTGGGAGCAGACTGTGTTCCTATTCTGGGTAAAACATTGGGACTGGGAGCAGACTGTGTTCATATTCTGGATAAAACATTGGGACTGGGAGCAGACTGTGTTCATATTCTGGATAAAACATTGAGACTGGGAGCAGACTGTGTTCCTATTCTGGGTAAAACATTGGGACTGGGAGCAGACTGTGTTCATATTCTGGATAAAACATTGGGACTGGGAGCAGACTGTGTTCCTATTCTGGGTAAAACAGTGTGACTGGGAGCAGACTGTGTTCATATTCTGGATAAAACATTGAGACTGGGAGCAGACTGTGTTCCTATTCTGGGTAAAACATTGGGACTGGGAGCAGACTGTGTTCATATTCTGGATAAAACATTGGGACTGGGAGCAGACTGTGTTCCTATTCTGGGTAAAACATTGGGACTGGGAGCAGACTGTGTTCCTATTCTGGGTAAAACATTGGGACTGGGAGCAGACTCTGTTCCTATTCTGGGTAAAACATTGGGACTGGGAGCAGACTGTGTTCATATTCTGGATAAAACATTGGGACTGGGAGCAGACTGTGTTCCTATTCTGGGTAAAACATTGGGACTGGGAGCAGACTGTGTTCATATTCTGGATAAAACATTGGGACTGGGAGCAGACTGTGTTCCTATTCTGGGTAAAACATTGGGACTGGGAGCAGACTGTGTTCCTATTCTGGGTAAAACATTGGGACTGGGAGCAGACTCTGTTCCTATTCTGGGTAAAACATTGGGACTGGGAGCAGACTGTGTTCATATTCTGGATAAAACATTGGGACTGGGAGCAGACTGTGTTCCTATTCTGGGTAAAACATTGGGACTGGGAGCAGACTGTGTTCCTATTCTGGGTAAAACATTGGGACTGGGAGCAGACTCTGTTCCTATTCTGGGTAAAACATTGGGACTGGGAGCAGACTGTGTTCATATTCTGGATAAAACATTGGGACTGGGAGCAGACTGTGTTCCTATTCTGGATAAAACATTGGGACTGGGAGCAGACTGTGTTCCTATTCTGGGTAAAACATTGGGACTGGGAGCAGACTGTATTCATATTCTGGATAAAACAGTGGGACTGGGAGCAGACTGTGTTCCTATTCTGGGTAAAACATTGGGACTGGGAGCAGACTGTATTCATATTCTGGATAAAACAGTGGGACTGGGAGCAGACTGTGTTCCTATTCTGGGTAAACAGTGGGACTGGGAGCAGACTGTGTTCCTATTCTGGATAAAGCAATGGGACTAGGAGCAGACTGTGTTCCTATTCTGGGTAAAACATTGGGACTGGGAGCAGACTGTATTCATATTCTGGATAAAACAGTGGGACTGGGAGCAGACTGTGTTCCTATTCTGGGTAAACAGTGGGACTGGGAGCAGTCTGTGTCCCTATTCTGGATAAAGCAATGGGACTAGGAGCAGACTGTGTTCCTATTCTGGGTAAAACATTGGGACTGGGAGCAGACTGTATTGCTATTCTGGGTAAACATTGGGACTGGGAGCAGTCTGTTCCTATTCTGGGTAAAACATTGGGACTGGGAGCAGTCTGTGTCCCTATTCTGGATAAAGCAATGGGACTAGGAGCAGACTGTGTTCCTATTCTGGGTAAAACATTGGGACTGGGAGCAGTCTGTGTCCCTATTCTGGATAAAGCAATGGGACTGGGAGCAGACTGTGTTCCTATTCTGGGTAAACAGTGGGACTGGGAGCAGTCTGTGTCCCTATTCTGGATAAAGCAATGGGACTAGGAGCAGACTGTGTTCCTATTCTGGGTAAAACATTGGGACTGGGAGCAGTCTGTGTCCCTATTCTGGATAAAACATTGGGACTGGGAGCAGTCTGTGTTCCTATTCTGGGTAAAACATTGGGACTGGGAGCAGTCTGTGTCCCTATTCTGGATAAAACAGTGGGACTGGGAGCAGACTGTGTTCCTATTCTGGGTAAACAGTGGGACTGGGAGCAGTCTGTGTCCCTATTCTGGATAAAGCAATGGGACTAGGAGCAGACTGTGTTCCTATTCTGGGTAAAACATTGGGACTGGGAGCAGACTGTATTCATATTCTGGATAAAACAGTGGGACTGGGAGCAGACTGTGTTCCTATTCTGGGTAAACAGTGGGACTGGGAGCAGTCTGTGTCCCTATTCTGGATAAAGCAATGGGACTAGGAGCAGACTGTGTTCCTATTCTGGGTAAAACATTGGGACTGGGAGCAGACTGTATTGCTATTCTGGGTAAACATTGGGACTGGGAGCAGTCTGTTCCTATTCTGGGTAAAACATTGGGACTGGGAGCAGACTGTGTTCCTATTCTGGGTAAAACATTGGGACTGGGAGCAGACTGTGTTCATATTCTGGATAAAACATTGGGACTGGGAGCAGACTGTGTTCCTATTCTGGGTAAAACATTGGGACTGAGAGCAGACTGTGTTCATATTCTGGATAAAACATTGGGACTGGGAGCAGACTGTGTTCCTATTCTGGGTAAAACATTGGGACTGAGAGCAGACTGTGTTCATATTCTGGATAAAACATTGGGACTGGGAGCAGACTCTGTTCCTATTCTGGGTAAAACATTGGGACTGGGAGCAGACTGTATTCATATTCTGGATAAAACAGTGGGACTGGGAGCAGACAGTGTCCCTATTCTGGATAAAGCAATGGGACTGGGAGCAGACTGTATTGCTATTCTGGGTAAATAGTGGGACTGGGAGCAGTCTGTTCCTATTCTGGGTAAAACAGTGGGACTGGGAGCAGTCTGTTCCTATTCTGGATAAAACAGGGGGACTGGGAGCAGACTGTGTTCCTATTCTGCATAAACAATGGGATTGGGAGCAGACTGTGTTCCTGTTCTGCATAAATAGTGGTACAGGGAGCAGACTGTGTTCCTATTCTGGATAAAGCAATGGGACTGGGAGCAGACTGTGTTCCTATTCTGGTAAAACATAGGGACTGGGAGCAGACTGTGTTCCTATTCTGGGTAAAACATGGAGACTGGGAGCAGACTGTGTTCATATTCTGGGTAAAACATGGAGACTGGGAGCAGACTGTGTTCCTATTCTGGGTAAAACATAGGGACTGGGAGCAGACTGTGTCCCTATTCTGGATAAAGCAATGGGACTGGGAGCAGACTGTGTTCCTATTCTGGTAAAACATAGGGACTGGGAGCAGACTGTGTTCCTATTCTGGGTAAAACATGGAGACTGGGAGCAGACTATGTTCCTATTCTGGGTAAAATATGGGGAATGGGATTGGACTGTATTCATATTCTGGGTAAAACATTGGGACTGGGAGCAGACTGTGTTCCTATTCTGGGTAAAACATTGGGACTGGGAGCAGACTGTGTTCCTATTCCGGGTAAAACATGAGGACTGGGAGCAGACTGTGTTCCTATTCTGGGTAAAACATTGGGACTGGGAGCAGACTGTGTTCCTATTCTGGGTAAAACATTGGGACTGGGAGCAGACTGTGTTCCTATTCCGGGTAAAACATGAGGACTGGGAGCAGACTGTGTTCCTATTCCGGGTAAAACATGAGGACTGGGAGCAGACTGTGTTCCTATTCTGGGTAAAACATAGGGACTGGGAGCAGACTGTGTTCCTATTCTGGGTAAAACATGGAGACTGGGAGCAGACTGTGTTCCTATTCTGGATAAAACATTGGGACTGGGAGCAGACTATGTTCCTATTCTGGGTAAAACATAGGGACTGGGAGCAGACTGTGTTCCTATTCTGGGTAAAACATGGAGACTGGGAGCAGACTGTGTTCCTATTCTGGGTAAAACATGGAGACTGGGAGCAGACTGTGTTCCTATTCTGGGTAAAACATAGGGACTGGGAGCAGACTGTGTTCCTATTCTGGGTAAAACATGGAGACTGGGAGCAGACTGTGTTCATATTCTGGGTAAAACATGGAGACTGGGAGCAGACTGTGTTCCTATTCTGGGTAAAACATGGAGACTGGGAGCAGACTGTGTTCCTATTCTGGGTAAAACATGGAGACTGGGAGCAGACTGTGTTCATATTCTGGGTAAAACATGGAGACTGGGAGCAGACTGTGTTCCTATTCTGGGTAAAACATGGAGACTGGGAGCAGACTGTGTTCCTATTCTGGGTAAAACATGGAGACTGGGAGCAGACTGTGTTCCTATTCTGGGTAAAACATGGAGACTGGGAGCAGACTGTGTTCCTATTCTGGGTAAAACATGGAGACTGGGAGCAGACTGTGTTCCTATTCTGGGTAAAACATGGAGACTGGGAGCAGACTGTGTTCCTATTCTGGATAAAACATTGGGACTGGGAGCAGACTATGTTCCTATTCTGGGTAAAACATTGGGACTGGGAGCAGACTGTGTTCCTATTCTGTGTAAACAGTGGGACTGGGAGCAGACTGTGTTCCTATTCCGGGTAAAACATGAGGACTGGGAGCAGACTGTATTCCTATTCTGGGTAAAACATTGGGACTGGGAGCAGACTGTATTCATATTCTGGATAAAACATTGGGACTGGGAGCAGACTGTGTTCCTATTCCGGGTAAAACATGAGGACTGGGAGCAGACTGTGTTCCTATTCCGGGTAAAACATTGGGACTGGGAGCAGACTGTATTCCTATTCTGGGTAAAACATTGGGACTGGGAGCAGACTGTATTCATATTCTGGGTAAAACATTGGGACTGGGAGCAGACTGTGTTCCTATTCCGGGTAAAACATGAGGACTGGGAGCAGACTGTATTCCTATTCTGGGTAAAACATTGGGACTGGGAGCAGATTGTATTCATATTCTGGATAAAACATTGGGACTGGGAGCAGACTGTATTCCTATTCTGGGTAAAACATTGGGACTGGGAGCAGACTGTGTTCCTATTCCGGGTAAAACATGAGGACTGGGAGCAGACTGTGTTCCTATTCTGGGTAAAACATTGGGACTGGGAGCAGACTGTATTCATATTCTGGATAAAACATTGGGACTGGGAGCAGACTGTATTCCTATTCTGGGTAAAACATTGGGACTGGGAGCAGATTGTATTCATATTCTGGATAAAACATTGGGACTGGGAGCAGACTGTATTCCTATTCTGGGTAAAACATTGGGACTGGGAGCAGACTGTGTTCCTATTCTGGGTAAAACATTGGGACTGGGAGCAGATTGTATTCATATTCTGGATAAAACATTGGGACTGGGAGCAGACTGTGTTCCTATTCCGGGTAAAACATGAGGACTGGGAGCAGACTGTGTTCCTATTCTGGGTAAAACATTGGGACTGGGAGCAGACTGTATTCCTATTCTGGGTAAAACATTGGGACTGGGAGCAGACTGTATTCATATTCTGGATAAAACATTGGGACTGGGAGCAGACTGTGTTCCTATTCCGGGTAAAACATGAGGACTGGGAGCAGACTGTGTTCCTATTCTGGGTAAAACATTGGGACTGGGAGCAGACTGTATTCCTATTCTGGGTAAAACATTGGGACTGGGAGCAGACTGTGTTCCTATTCCGGGTAAAACATGAGGACTGGGAGCAGACTGTGTTCCTATTCTGGGTAAAACATTGGGACTGGGAGCAGATTGTATTCATATTCTGGATAAAACATTGGGACTGGGAGCAGACTGTGTTCCTATTCTGGGTAAAACATGGAGACTGGGAGCAGACTGTGTTCCTATTCTGGATAAAACATTGGGACTGGGAGCAGACTGTGTTCCTATTCTGGGTAAAACATAGGGACTGGGAGCAGACTGTGTTCCTATTCTGGGTAAAACATGGAGACTGGGAGCAGACTGTGTTCCTATTCTGGATAAAACATAGGGACTGGGAGCAGACTGTGTTCCTATTCTGGGTAAAACATGGAGACTGGGAGCAGACTGTGTTCCTATTCTGGATAAAACATTGGGACTGGGAGCAGACTATGTTCCTATTCTGGGTAAAACATAGGGACTGGGAGCAGACTGTGTTCCTATTCTGGATAAAACATTGGGACTGGGAGCAGACTATGTTCCTATTCCGGGTAAAACATGAGGACTGGGAGCAGACTGTGTTCCTATTCTGGGTAAAACATTGGGACTGGGAGCAGACTGTGTTCCTATTCTGGGTAAAACATTGGGACTGGGAGCAGACTGTGTTCCTATTCCGGGTAAAACATAGGGACTGGGAGCAGACTGTGTTCCTATTCTGGGTAAAACATTGGGACTGGGAGCAGACTGTGTTCCTATTCCGGGTAAAACATGAGGACTGGGAGCAGACTGTGTTCCTATTCTGGGTAAAACATAGGGACTGGGAGCAGACTGTGTTCCTATTCTGGGTAAAACATTGGGACTGGGAGCAGACTGTGTTCCTATTCCGGGTAAAACATGAGGACTGGGAGCAGACTGTGTTCCTATTCTGGGTAAAACATAGGGACTGGGAGCAGACTGTGTTCCTATTCTGGGTAAAACATGGAGACTGGGAGCAGACTGTGTTCCTATTCTGGGTAAAACATGGAGACTGGGAGCAGACTGTGTTCCTATTCTGGGTAAAACATGGAGACTGGGAGCAGACTGTGTTCCTATTCTGGGTAAAACATGGAGACTGGGAGCAGACTGTGTTCATATTCTGGGTAAAACATGGAGACTGGGAGCAGACTGTGTTCCTATTCTGGGTAAACAGGGGGACTGGGAGCAGACTGTGTTCCTATTCTGGGTAAAACATGGAGACTGGGAGCAGACTGTGTTCCTATTCTGGATAAAACATTGGGACTGGGAGCAGACTATGTTCCTATTCTGGGTAAAATATGGGGAATGGGATTGGACTGTATTCATATTCTGGGTAAAACATTGGGACTGGGAGCAGACTGTGTTCCTATTCTGGGTAAAACATTGGGACTGGGAGCAGACTGTGTTCCTATTCCGGGTAAAACATGAGGACTGGGAGCAGACTGTGTTCCTATTCTGTGTAAACGGGGGGACTGGGAGCAGATTGTGTTCCTATTCTGTGTAAACAGTGGGACTGGGAGCAGACTGTGTTCCTATTCCGGGTAAAACATGAGGACTGGGAGCAGACTGTGTTCCTATTCTGGGTAAAACATGGAGACTGGGAGCAGACTGTGTTCCTATTCTGGGTAAAACATGGAGACTGGGAGCAGACTGTGTTCATATTCTGGGTAAAACATGGAGACTGGGAGCAGACTGTGTTCCTATTCTGGGTAAAACATGGAGACTGGGAGCAGACTGTGTTCCTATTCTGGGTAAAACATGGAGACTGGGAGCAGACTGTGTTCCTATTCTGGGTAAAACATGGAGACTGGGAGCAGACTGTGTTCCTATTCTGGGTAAAACATGGAGACTGGGAGCAGACTGTGTTCCTATTCTGGGTAAAACATGGAGACTGGGAGCAGACTGTGTTCCTATTCTGGATAAAACATTGGGACTGGGAGCAGACTATGTTCCTATTCTGGGTAAAACATTGGGACTGGGAGCAGACTGTGTTCCTATTCTGTGTAAACAGTGGGACTGGGAGCAGACTGTGTTCCTATTCCGGGTAAAACATGAGGACTGGGAGCAGACTGTATTCCTATTCTGGGTAAAACATTGGGACTGGGAGCAGACTGTATTCATATTCTGGATAAAACATTGGGACTGGGAGCAGACTGTGTTCCTATTCCGGGTAAAACATGAGGACTGGGAGCAGACTGTGTTCCTATTCCGGGTAAAACATTGGGACTGGGAGCAGACTGTATTCCTATTCTGGGTAAAACATTGGGACTGGGAGCAGACTGTATTCATATTCTGGGTAAAACATTGGGACTGGGAGCAGACTGTGTTCCTATTCCGGGTAAAACATGAGGACTGGGAGCAGACTGTATTCCTATTCTGGGTAAAACATTGGGACTGGGAGCAGATTGTATTCATATTCTGGATAAAACATTGGGACTGGGAGCAGACTGTATTCCTATTCTGGGTAAAACATTGGGACTGGGAGCAGACTGTGTTCCTATTCCGGGTAAAACATGAGGACTGGGAGCAGACTGTGTTCCTATTCTGGGTAAAACATTGGGACTGGGAGCAGACTGTATTCATATTCTGGATAAAACATTGGGACTGGGAGCAGACTGTATTCCTATTCTGGGTAAAACATTGGGACTGGGAGCAGATTGTATTCATATTCTGGATAAAACATTGGGACTGGGAGCAGACTGTATTCCTATTCTGGGTAAAACATTGGGACTGGGAGCAGACTGTGTTCCTATTCTGGGTAAAACATTGGGACTGGGAGCAGATTGTATTCATATTCTGGATAAAACATTGGGACTGGGAGCAGACTGTGTTCCTATTCCGGGTAAAACATGAGGACTGGGAGCAGACTGTGTTCCTATTCTGGGTAAAACATTGGGACTGGGAGCAGACTGTATTCCTATTCTGGGTAAAACATTGGGACTGGGAGCAGACTGTATTCATATTCTGGATAAAACATTGGGACTGGGAGCAGACTGTGTTCCTATTCCGGGTAAAACATGAGGACTGGGAGCAGACTGTGTTCCTATTCTGGGTAAAACATTGGGACTGGGAGCAGACTGTATTCCTATTCTGGGTAAAACATTGGGACTGGGAGCAGACTGTGTTCCTATTCCGGGTAAAACATGAGGACTGGGAGCAGACTGTGTTCCTATTCTGGGTAAAACATTGGGACTGGGAGCAGATTGTATTCATATTCTGGATAAAACATTGGGACTGGGAGCAGACTGTGTTCCTATTCTGGGTAAAACATGGAGACTGGGAGCAGACTGTGTTCCTATTCTGGATAAAACATTGGGACTGGGAGCAGACTGTGTTCCTATTCTGGGTAAAACATAGGGACTGGGAGCAGACTGTGTTCCTATTCTGGGTAAAACATGGAGACTGGGAGCAGACTGTGTTCCTATTCTGGATAAAACATAGGGACTGGGAGCAGACTGTGTTCCTATTCTGGGTAAAACATGGAGACTGGGAGCAGACTGTGTTCCTATTCTGGATAAAACATTGGGACTGGGAGCAGACTATGTTCCTATTCTGGGTAAAACATAGGGACTGGGAGCAGACTGTGTTCCTATTCTGGATAAAACATTGGGACTGGGAGCAGACTATGTTCCTATTCCGGGTAAAACATGAGGACTGGGAGCAGACTGTGTTCCTATTCTGGGTAAAACATTGGGACTGGGAGCAGACTGTGTTCCTATTCTGGGTAAAACATTGGGACTGGGAGCAGACTGTGTTCCTATTCCGGGTAAAACATAGGGACTGGGAGCAGACTGTGTTCCTATTCTGGGTAAAACATTGGGACTGGGAGCAGACTGTGTTCCTATTCCGGGTAAAACATGAGGACTGGGAGCAGACTGTGTTCCTATTCTGGGTAAAACATAGGGACTGGGAGCAGACTGTGTTCCTATTCTGGGTAAAACATTGGGACTGGGAGCAGACTGTGTTCCTATTCCGGGTAAAACATGAGGACTGGGAGCAGACTGTGTTCCTATTCTGGGTAAAACATAGGGACTGGGAGCAGACTGTGTTCCTATTCTGGGTAAAACATGGAGACTGGGAGCAGACTGTGTTCCTATTCTGGGTAAAACATGGAGACTGGGAGCAGACTGTGTTCCTATTCTGGGTAAAACATGGAGACTGGGAGCAGACTGTGTTCCTATTCTGGGTAAAACATGGAGACTGGGAGCAGACTGTGTTCATATTCTGGGTAAAACATGGAGACTGGGAGCAGACTGTGTTCCTATTCTGGGTAAACAGGGGGACTGGGAGCAGACTGTGTTCCTATTCTGGGTAAAACATGGAGACTGGGAGCAGACTGTGTTCCTATTCTGGATAAAACATTGGGACTGGGAGCAGACTATGTTCCTATTCTGGGTAAAATATGGGGAATGGGATTGGACTGTATTCATATTCTGGGTAAAACATTGGGACTGGGAGCAGACTGTGTTCCTATTCTGGGTAAAACATTGGGACTGGGAGCAGACTGTGTTCCTATTCCGGGTAAAACATGAGGACTGGGAGCAGACTGTGTTCCTATTCTGTGTAAACGGGGGGACTGGGAGCAGATTGTGTTCCTATTCTGTGTAAACAGTGGGACTGGGAGCAGACTGTGTTCCTATTCCGGGTAAAACATGAGGACTGGGAGCAGACTGTGTTCCTATTCTGGGTAAAACATTGGGACTGGGAGCAGATTGTATTCATATTCTGGATAAAACATTGGGACTGGGAGCAGACTGTGTTCCTATTCTGGGTAAAACATTGGGACTGGGAGCAGACTCTGTTCCTATTCTGGGTAAAACATTGGGACTGGGAGCAGACTGTGTTCATATTCTGGATAAAACATTGGGACTGGGAGCAGACTGTGTTCCTATTCTGGATAAAACATTGGGACTGGGAGCAGACTGTGTTCCTATTCTGGATAAAACATTGGGACTGGGAGCAGACTGTGTTCCTATTCTGGGTAAAACATTGGGACTGGGAGCAGACTGTATTCATATTCTGGATAAAACAGTGGGACTGGGAGCAGATTGTGTTCCTATTCTGGGTAAAACATTGGGACTGGGAGCAGACTGTATTCATATTCTGGATAAAACAGTGGGACTGGGAGCAGACTGTGTTCCTATTCTGGGTAAACAGTGGGACTGGGAGCAGACTGTGTTCCTATTCTGGATAAAGCAATGGGACTAGGAGCAGACTGTGTTCCTATTCTGGGTAAAACATTGGGACTGGGAGCAGACTGTATTCATATTCTGGATAAAACAGTGGGACTGGGAGCAGACTGTGTTCCTATTCTGGGTAAACAGTGGGACTGGGAGCAGTCTGTGTCCCTATTCTGGATAAAGCAATGGGACTAGGAGCAGACTGTGTTCCTATTCTGGGTAAAACATTGGGACTGGGAGCAGACTGTATTGCTATTCTGGGTAAACATTGGGACTGGGAGCAGTCTGTTCCTATTCTGGGTAAAACATTGGGACTGGGAGCAGTCTGTGTCCCTATTCTGGATAAAGCAATGGGACTAGGAGCAGACTGTGTTCCTATTCTGGGTAAAACATTGGGACTGGGAGCAGTCTGTGTCCCTATTCTGGATAAAGCAATGGGACTGGGAGCAGACTGTGTTCCTATTCTGGGTAAACAGTGGGACTGGGAGCAGTCTGTGTCCCTATTCTGGATAAAGCAATGGGACTAGGAGCAGACTGTGTTCCTATTCTGGGTAAAACATTGGGACTGGGAGCAGTCTGTGTCCCTATTCTGGATAAAACATTGGGACTGGGAGCAGTCTGTGTTCCTATTCTGGGTAAAACATTGGGACTGGGAGCAGTCTGTGTCCCTATTCTGGATAAAACAGTGGGACTGGGAGCAGACTGTGTTCCTATTCTGGGTAAACAGTGGGACTGGGAGCAGTCTGTGTCCCTATTCTGGATAAAGCAATGGGACTAGGAGCAGACTGTGTTCCTATTCTGGGTAAAACATTGGGACTGGGAGCAGACTGTATTCATATTCTGGATAAAACAGTGGGACTGGGAGCAGACTGTGTTCCTATTCTGGGTAAACAGTGGGACTGGGAGCAGTCTGTGTCCCTATTCTGGATAAAGCAATGGGACTAGGAGCAGACTGTGTTCCTATTCTGGGTAAAACATTGGGACTGGGAGCAGACTGTATTGCTATTCTGGGTAAACATTGGGACTGGGAGCAGTCTGTTCCTATTCTGGGTAAAACATTGGGACTGGGAGCAGACTGTGTTCCTATTCTGGGTAAAACATTGGGACTGGGAGCAGACTGTGTTCATATTCTGGATAAAACATTGGGACTGGGAGCAGACTGTGTTCCTATTCTGGGTAAAACATTGAGACTGGGAGCAGACTGTGTTCATATTCTGGATAAAACATTGGGACTGGGAGCAGACTGTGTTCCTATTCTGGGTAAAACATTGGGACTGAGAGCAGACTGTGTTCCTATTCTGGATAAAACATTGGGACTGGGAGCAGACTGTGTTCATATTCTGGATAAAACATTGGGACTGGGAGCAGACTCTGTTCCTATTCTGGGTAAAACATTGGGACTGGGAGCAGACTGTATTCATATTCTGGATAAAACAGTGGGACTGGGAGCAGACAGTGTCCCTATTCTGGATAAAGCAATGGGACTGGGAGCAGACTGTATTGCTATTCTGGGTAAATAGTGGGACTGGGAGCAGTCTGTTCCTATTCTGGGTAAAACAGTGGGACTGGGAGCAGTCTGTTCCTATTCTGGATAAAACAGGGGGACTGGGAGCAGACTGTGTTCCTATTCTGCATAAACAATGGGATTGGGAGCAGACTGTGTTCCTGTTCTGCATAAATAGTGGTACAGGGAGCAGACTGTGTTCCTATTCTGGATAAAGCAATGGGACTGGGAGCAGACTGTGTTCCTATTCTGGTAAAACATAGGGACTGGGAGCAGACTGTGTTCCTATTCTGGGTAAAACATGGAGACTGGGAGCAGACTGTGTTCATATTCTGGGTAAAACATGGAGACTGGGAGCAGACTGTGTTCCTATTCTGGGTAAAACATAGGGACTGGGAGCAGACTGTGTCCCTATTCTGGATAAAGCAATGGGACTGGGAGCAGACTGTGTTCCTATTCTGGTAAAACATAGGGACTGGGAGCAGACTGTGTTCCTATTCTGGGTAAAACATGGAGACTGGGAGCAGACTATGTTCCTATTCTGGGTAAAATATGGGGAATGGGATTGGACTGTATTCATATTCTGGGTAAAACATTGGGACTGGGAGCAGACTGTGTTCCTATTCTGGGTAAAACATTGGGACTGGGAGCAGACTGTGTTCCTATTCCGGGTAAAACATGAGGACTGGGAGCAGACTGTGTTCCTATTCTGGGTAAAACATTGGGACTGGGAGCAGACTGTGTTCCTATTCTGGGTAAAACATTGGGACTGGGAGCAGACTGTGTTCCTATTCCGGGTAAAACATGAGGACTGGGAGCAGACTGTGTTCCTATTCCGGGTAAAACATGAGGACTGGGAGCAGACTGTGTTCCTATTCTGGGTAAAACATAGGGACTGGGAGCAGACTGTGTTCCTATTCTGGGTAAAACATGGAGACTGGGAGCAGACTGTGTTCCTATTCTGGATAAAACATTGGGACTGGGAGCAGACTATGTTCCTATTCTGGGTAAAACATAGGGACTGGGAGCAGACTGTGTTCCTATTCTGGGTAAAACATGGAGACTGGGAGCAGACTGTGTTCCTATTCTGGGTAAAACATGGAGACTGGGAGCAGACTGTGTTCCTATTCTGGGTAAAACATAGGGACTGGGAGCAGACTGTGTTCCTATTCTGGGTAAAACATGGAGACTGGGAGCAGACTGTGTTCATATTCTGGGTAAAACATGGAGACTGGGAGCAGACTGTGTTCCTATTCTGGGTAAAACATGGAGACTGGGAGCAGACTGTGTTCCTATTCTGGGTAAAACATGGAGACTGGGAGCAGACTGTGTTCATATTCTGGGTAAAACATGGAGACTGGGAGCAGACTGTGTTCCTATTCTGGGTAAAACATGGAGACTGGGAGCAGACTGTGTTCCTATTCTGGGTAAAACATGGAGACTGGGAGCAGACTGTGTTCCTATTCTGGGTAAAACATGGAGACTGGGAGCAGACTGTGTTCCTATTCTGGGTAAAACATGGAGACTGGGAGCAGACTGTGTTCCTATTCTGGGTAAAACATGGAGACTGGGAGCAGACTGTGTTCCTATTCTGGATAAAACATTGGGACTGGGAGCAGACTATGTTCCTATTCTGGGTAAAACATTGGGACTGGGAGCAGACTGTGTTCCTATTCTGTGTAAACAGTGGGACTGGGAGCAGACTGTGTTCCTATTCCGGGTAAAACATGAGGACTGGGAGCAGACTGTATTCCTATTCTGGGTAAAACATTGGGACTGGGAGCAGACTGTATTCATATTCTGGATAAAACATTGGGACTGGGAGCAGACTGTGTTCCTATTCCGGGTAAAACATGAGGACTGGGAGCAGACTGTGTTCCTATTCCGGGTAAAACATTGGGACTGGGAGCAGACTGTATTCCTATTCTGGGTAAAACATTGGGACTGGGAGCAGACTGTATTCATATTCTGGGTAAAACATTGGGACTGGGAGCAGACTGTGTTCCTATTCCGGGTAAAACATGAGGACTGGGAGCAGACTGTATTCCTATTCTGGGTAAAACATTGGGACTGGGAGCAGATTGTATTCATATTCTGGATAAAACATTGGGACTGGGAGCAGACTGTATTCCTATTCTGGGTAAAACATTGGGACTGGGAGCAGACTGTATTCATATTCTGGATAAAACATTGGGACTGGGAGCAGACTGTGTTCCTATTCCGGGTAAAACATGAGGACTGGGAGCAGACTGTGTTCCTATTCTGGGTAAAACATTGGGACTGGGAGCAGACTGTATTCATATTCTGGATAAAACATTGGGACTGGGAGCAGACTGTATTCCTATTCTGGGTAAAACATTGGGACTGGGAGCAGATTGTATTCATATTCTGGATAAAACATTGGGACTGGGAGCAGACTGTATTCCTATTCTGGGTAAAACATTGGGACTGGGAGCAGATTGTATTCATATTCTGGATAAAACATTGGGACTGGGAGCAGACTGTGTTCCTATTCCGGGTAAAACATGAGGACTGGGAGCAGACTGTGTTCCTATTCTGGGTAAAACATTGGGACTGGGAGCAGACTGTATTCCTATTCTGGGTAAAACATTGGGACTGGGAGCAGACTGTATTCATATTCTGGATAAAACATTGGGACTGGGAGCAGACTGTGTTCCTATTCCGGGTAAAACATGAGGACTGGGAGCAGACTGTGTTCCTATTCTGGGTAAAACATTGGGACTGGGAGCAGACTGTATTCCTATTCTGGGTAAAACATTGGGACTGGGAGCAGACTGTGTTCCTATTCCGGGTAAAACATGAGGACTGGGAGCAGACTGTGTTCCTATTCTGGGTAAAACATTGGGACTGGGAGCAGATTGTATTCATATTCTGGATAAAACATTGGGACTGGGAGCAGACTGTGTTCCTATTCTGGGTAAAACATGGAGACTGGGAGCAGACTGTGTTCCTATTCTGGATAAAACATTGGGACTGGGAGCAGACTGTGTTCCTATTCTGGGTAAAACATAGGGACTGGGAGCAGACTGTGTTCCTATTCTGGGTAAAACATGGAGACTGGGAGCAGACTGTGTTCCTATTCTGGATAAAACATAGGGACTGGGAGCAGACTGTGTTCCTATTCTGGGTAAAACATGGAGACTGGGAGCAGACTGTGTTCCTATTCTGGATAAAACATTGGGACTGGGAGCAGACTATGTTCCTATTCTGGGTAAAACATAGGGACTGGGAGCAGACTGTGTTCCTATTCTGGATAAAACATTGGGACTGGGAGCAGACTATGTTCCTATTCCGGGTAAAACATGAGGACTGGGAGCAGACTGTGTTCCTATTCTGGGTAAAACATTGGGACTGGGAGCAGACTGTGTTCCTATTCTGGGTAAAACATTGGGACTGGGAGCAGACTGTGTTCCTATTCCGGGTAAAACATAGGGACTGGGAGCAGACTGTGTTCCTATTCTGGGTAAAACATTGGGACTGGGAGCAGACTGTGTTCCTATTCCGGGTAAAACATGAGGACTGGGAGCAGACTGTGTTCCTATTCTGGGTAAAACATAGGGACTGGGAGCAGACTGTGTTCCTATTCTGGGTAAAACATTGGGACTGGGAGCAGACTGTGTTCCTATTCCGGGTAAAACATGAGGACTGGGAGCAGACTGTGTTCCTATTCTGGGTAAAACATAGGGACTGGGAGCAGACTGTGTTCCTATTCTGGGTAAAACATGGAGACTGGGAGCAGACTGTGTTCCTATTCTGGGTAAAACATGGAGACTGGGAGCAGACTGTGTTCCTATTCTGGGTAAAACATGGAGACTGGGAGCAGACTGTGTTCCTATTCTGGGTAAAACATGGAGACTGGGAGCAGACTGTGTTCATATTCTGGGTAAAACATGGAGACTGGGAGCAGACTGTGTTCCTATTCTGGGTAAACAGGGGGACTGGGAGCAGACTGTGTTCCTATTCTGGGTAAAACATGGAGACTGGGAGCAGACTGTGTTCCTATTCTGGATAAAACATTGGGACTGGGAGCAGACTATGTTCCTATTCTGGGTAAAATATGGGGAATGGGATTGGACTGTATTCATATTCTGGGTAAAACATTGGGACTGGGAGCAGACTGTGTTCCTATTCTGGGTAAAACATTGGGACTGGGAGCAGACTGTGTTCCTATTCCGGGTAAAACATGAGGACTGGGAGCAGACTGTGTTCCTATTCTGTGTAAACGGGGGGACTGGGAGCAGATTGTGTTCCTATTCTGTGTAAACAGTGGGACTGGGAGCAGACTGTGTTCCTATTCCGGGTAAAACATGAGGACTGGGAGCAGACTGTGTTCCTATTCTGGGTAAAACATTGGGACTGGGAGCAGATTGTATTCATATTCTGGATAAAACATTGGGACTGGGAGCAGACTGTATTCATATTCTGGATAAAACATTGGGACTGGGAGCAGACTGTGTTCCTATTCCGGGTAAAACATGAGGACTGGGAGCAGACTGTATTCCTATTCTGGGTAAAACATTGGGACTGGGAGCAGACTGTATTCATATTCTGGGTAAAACATTGGGACTGGGAGCAGACTGTGTTCCTATTCTGGGTAAAACATTGGGACTGGGAGCAGACTGTATTCATATTCTGGGTAAAACATTGGGACTGGGAGCAGACTGTGTTCCTATTCCGGGTAAAACATGAGGACTGGGGGCAGACTGTATTCATATTCTGGGTAAAACATTGGGACTGGGAGCAGACTGTGTTCCTATTCCGGGTAAAACATGAGGACTGGGAGCAGACTGTATTCCTATTCTGGGTAAAACATTGGGACTGGGAGCAGACTGTATTCATATTCTGGGTAAAACATTGGGACTGGGAGCAGACTGTGTTCCTATTCCGGGTAAAACATGAGGACTGGGAGCAGACTGTGTTCCTATTCTGGGTAAAACATTGGGACTGGGAGCAGATTGTATTCATATTCTGGATAAAACATTGGGACTGGGAGCAGACTGTGTTCCTATTCCGGGTAAAACATGAGGACTGGGAGCAGACTGTATTCCTATTCTGGGTAAAACATTGGGACTGGGAGCAGATTGTATTCATATTCTGGATAAAACATTGGGACTGGGAGCAGACTGTGTTCCTATTCCGGGTAAAACATGAGGACTGGGAGCAGACTGTATTCCTATTCTGGGTAAAACATTGGGACTGGGAGCAGACTGTATTCATATTCTGGATAAAACATTGGGACTGGGAGCAGACTGTGTTCCTATTCCGGGTAAAACATGAGGACTGGGAGCAGACTGTGTTCCTATTCTGGGTAAAACATTGGGACTGGGAGCAGATTGTATTCATATTCTGGATAAAACATTGGGACTGGGAGCAGACTGTGTTCCTATTCTGGGTAAAACATTGGGACTGGGAGCAGATTGTATTCATATTCTGGATAAAACATTGGGACTAGGAGCAGACTGTGTCCCTATTCTGCATAAACAATGGCACTGGGAGCAGACTGTGTCCCTATTCTGCATAAACTGTGGGACTGGGAGCAGACTGTCTTCCTATTCTGGGTAAACAGTGGGACTGGGAGCAGAGTGTGTTCCTATTCAAAGTAAACAGGGGGACTGGGAGCAGCCTGTGTTCCTATTCTGTGTAAACGGGGGGACTGGGAGCAGATTGTGTTCCTATTCTGTGTAAACAGTGGGACTGGGAGCAGACTGTGTTCCTATTCTGTGTAAACAGTGGGACTGGGAGCAGACTGTGTTCCTATTACTGCACAAACAGTGGGACTGGGAGCAGACTGTGTTTCTATTCAAAGTAAACAGGGGGACTGGGAGCAGACTGTGTTCCTATCCTGAGTAAACGGGGGGACTGGGAGCAGACTGTGTTCCTATTCTGCACAAACAGTGGCACTGGGAGCAGACTGTGTTCCTATCCTGAGTAAACGGGGGGACTGGGAGCAGACTGTGTCCCTATTCTGTGTAAACGGGGGGACTGGGAGCAGACTGTGTTCCTATTCTGTGTAAACGGGGGGACTGGGAGCAGACTGTGTTCCTATTCTGGATAAAGCAATGGGACTAGGAGCAGACGGTGTTCCTATTCTGGGTAAACAGTGGGACTGGGAGCTGACTGTGTTCCTATTCTGGATAAAGCAATGGGACTAGGAGCAGACTGTGTTCCTATTCTGGGTAAACAGTGGGACTGGGAGCAGACTGTGTTCCTATTCTGGATAAAGCAATGGGACTAGGAGCAGACGGTGTTCCTATTCTGGGTAAACAGGGGGACAGGGAGCAGACTGTCTTCCTATTCAAAGTAAACAGGGGGACTGGGAGCAGCCTGTGTTCCTATTCTGGGTAAAACAGTAGGACTGGGAGCAGACTGTGTTCCTATTCTGGGTAAAACAGGGGGACTGGGAGCAGACTGTGTTCCTATTCTGGGTAAAACAGGGGGACTGGGAGCAGACTGTGTTCCTAGTCTGGGTAAAACATGAGGACTGGGAGCAGACTGTGTTCCTATTCTGGGTAAAACATTGGGACTGGGAGCAGATTGTATTCATATTCTGGATAAAACATTGGGACTGGGAGCAGACTGTATTCATATTCTGGATAAAACATTGGGACTGGGAGCAGACTGTGTTCCTATTCCGGGTAAAACATGAGGACTGGGAGCAGACTGTATTCCTATTCTGGGTAAAACATTGGGACTGGGAGCAGACTGTATTCATATTCTGGGTAAAACATTGGGACTGGGAGCAGATTGTATTCATATTCTGGATAAAACATTGGGACTGGGAGCAGACTGTGTTCCTATTCCGGGTAAAACATGAGGACTGGGAGCAGACTGTATTCCTATTCTGGGTAAAACATTGGGACTGGGAGCAGACTGTATTCATATTCTGGATAAAACATTGGGACTGGGAGCAGACTGTGTTCCTATTCCGGGTAAAACATGAGGACTGGGAGCAGACTGTGTTCCTATTCTGGGTAAAACATTGGGACTGGGAGCAGATTGTATTCATATTCTGGATAAAACATTGGGACTGGGAGCAGACTGTGTTCCTATTCTGGGTAAAACATTGGGACTGGGAGCAGATTGTATTCATATTCTGGATAAAACATTGGGACTAGGAGCAGACTGTGTCCCTATTCTGCATAAACAATGGCACTGGGAGCAGACTGTGTCCCTATTCTGCATAAACTGTGGGACTGGGAGCAGACTGTCTTCCTATTCTGGGTAAACAGTGGGACTGGGAGCAGAGTGTGTTCCTATTCAAAGTAAACAGGGGGACTGGGAGCAGCCTGTGTTCCTATTCTGTGTAAACGGGGGGACTGGGAGCAGATTGTGTTCCTATTCTGTGTAAACAGTGGGACTGGGAGCAGACTGTGTTCCTATTCTGTGTAAACAGTGGGACTGGGAGCAGACTGTGTTCCTATTACTGCACAAACAGTGGGACTGGGAGCAGACTGTGTTTCTATTCAAAGTAAACAGGGGGACTGGGAGCAGACTGTGTTCCTATCCTGAGTAAACGGGGGGACTGGGAGCAGACTGTGTTCCTATTCTGCACAAACAGTGGCACTGGGAGCAGACTGTGTTCCTATCCTGAGTAAACGGGGGGACTGGGAGCAGACTGTGTCCCTATTCTGTGTAAACGGGGGGACTGGGAGCAGACTGTGTTCCTATTCTGTGTAAACGGGGGGACTGGGAGCAGACTGTGTTCCTATTCTGGATAAAGCAATGGGACTAGGAGCAGACGGTGTTCCTATTCTGGGTAAACAGTGGGACTGGGAGCTGACTGTGTTCCTATTCTGGATAAAGCAATGGGACTAGGAGCAGACTGTGTTCCTATTCTGGGTAAACAGTGGGACTGGGAGCAGACTGTGTTCCTATTCTGGATAAAGCAATGGGACTAGGAGCAGACGGTGTTCCTATTCTGGGTAAACAGGGGGACAGGGAGCAGACTGTCTTCCTATTCAAAGTAAACAGGGGGACTGGGAGCAGCCTGTGTTCCTATTCTGAGTAAAACAGTGGGACTGGGAGCAGACTGTGCTCCTATTCTGAGTAAAATAGTGGGACTGGGAGCAGACTGTGTTTCTATTCAAAGTAAACAGGGGGACAGGGAGCAGACTGTGTCCCTATTCTGCATAAACAATGGCACTGGGAGCAGACTGAGTTTCTCTTCTGCACAAACAGTGGGACTGGGAGCAGACTGTCTTCCTATTCAAAGTAAACAGGGGGACTGGGAGCAGCCTGTGTTCCTATTCTGAGTAAAACAGTGGGACTGGGAGCAGCCTGTGTTCCTATTCTGAGTAAAACAGTGGGACTGGGAGCAGACTGTGCTCCTATTCTGAGTAAAATAGTGGGACTGGGAGCAGACTGTGTTTCTATTCAAAGTAAACAGGGGGACTGGGAGCAGACTGTGTTCCTATTACTGCACAAACAGTGGGACTGGGAGCAGACTGTCTTCCTATTCAAAGTAAACAGGGGGACTGGGAGCAGCCTGTGTTCCTATTCTGTGTAAACGGGGGGACTGGGAGCAGACTGTGTTCCTATTCTGTGTAAACAGTGGGACTGGGAGCAGAGTGTGTTCCTATTCTGTGTAAATGGGGGGACTGGGAGCAGACTGTGTTCCTATTCTGTGTAAACAGGGGGACTGGGAGCAGACTGTGTTCCTATTACTGCACAAACAGTGGGACTGGGAGCAGACTGTCTTCCGATTCAAAGTAAACAGGGGGACTGGGAGCAGACTGTGTTCCTATTACTGCACAAACAGTGGGACTGGGAGCAGACTGTCTTCCTATTCAAAGTAAACGGGGGGACTGGGAGCAGACTGTGTTCCTATTCTGCACAAACAGTGGGACTGGGAGCAGACTGTGTTCCTATCCTGAGTAAAACAGTGGGACTGGGAGCAGACTGTGTTCCTATTCTGTGTAAACGGGGGGACTGGGAGCAGACTGTGTCCCTATTCTGTGTAAACGGGGGGACTGGGAGCAGACTATGTTCCTATTCTGTGCAAACGGGGGGACTGGGAGCAGACTGTGTTCCTATTCTGTGTAAACGGGGGGACTGGGAGCAGACTATGTTCCTATTATGTGTAAACGGGGGTACTGGGAGCAGACTGTGTTTCTATTCAAAGTAAACAGGGGGACTGGGAGCAGACTGTGTTTCTATTCAAAGTAAACAGGGGGACTGGGAGCAGACTGTGTTTCTATTCAAAGTAAACAGGGGGACTGGGAGCAGACTGTGTTTCTATTCAAAGTAAACAGGGGGACTGGGAGCAGACTGTGTTTCTATTCAAAGTAAACAGGGGGATTGGGAGCAGACTGTGTTCCTATTCTGGGTAAATGGAGGGACAGGGAGTGGCCGGCATTCCTATTCTGGGTAAAACAGTGGGACTCGGAGCAGACTGTGTTCCTATTCTGGGTAAAACATTGGGACTGGGAGCAGACTGTGTTCCTATTCTGTTTAAACAGTGGGACTGGGAGCAGACTGTGTTCCTATTCTGGGTAAAACATTGGGACTGGGAGCAGACTGTGTTCCTATTCTGGGTAAAACATTGGGACTGGGAGCAGACTGTGTTCCTATTCTGGGTAAAACATTGGGACTGGGAGCAGACTGTGTTCCTATTCTGGGTAAAACATTGGGACTGGGAGCAGACAGTGTTCCTATTCTGGGTAAAACAGTGGGACTGGGAGCAGACTGTGTTCCTATTCTGGGTAAAACAGTGGGACTGGGAGCAGACTGTGTTCCTATTCTGGGTAAAACAGTGGGACTGGGAGCAGACTGTGTTCCTATTCTGTTTAAACAGTGGGACTGGGAGCAGACTGTGTTCCTATTCTGGGTAAAACATTGGGACTGGGAGCAGACTGTGTTCCTATTCCGGGTAAAACATGAGGACTGGGAGCAGACTGTGTTCCTATTCTGGGTAAAACAGTGGGACTGGGAGCAGACTGTGTTCCTATTCTGGGTAAAACAGTGGGACTGGGAGCAGACTGTGTTCCTATTCTGTTTAAACAGTGGGACTGGGAGCAGACTGTGTTCCTATTCTGGGTAAAACATTGGGACTGGGAGCAGACTGTGTTCCTATTCCGGGTAAAACATGAGGACTGGGAGCAGACTGTGTTCCTATTCTGGGTAAAACATTGGGACTGGGAGCAGACTGTGTCCCTATTCTGCATAAACAATGGCACTGGGAGCAGACTGTGTCCCTATTCTGCATAAACTGTGGGACTGGGAGCAGACTGTCTTCCTATTCTGGGTAAACAGTGGGACTGGGAGCAGAGTGTGTTCCTATTCAAAGTAAACAGGGGGACTGGGAGCAGCCTGTGTTCCTATTCTGTGTAAACGGGGGGACTGGGAGCAGACTGTGTTCCTATTCTGTGTAAACGGGGGGACTGGGAGCAGATTGTGTTCCTATTCTGTGTAAACAGTGGGACTGGGAGCAGACTGTGTTCCTATTCTGTGTAAACAGTGGGACTGGGAGCAGACTGTGTTCCTATTACTGCACAAACAGTGGGACTGGGAGCAGACTGTGTTTCTATTCAAAGTAAACAGGGGGACTGGGAGCAGACTGTGTTCCTATCCTGAGTAAACGGGGGGACTGGGAGCAGACTGTGTTCCTATTCTGCACAAACAGTGGCACTGGGAGCAGACTGTGTTCCTATCCTGAGTAAACGGGGGGACTGGGAGCAGACTGTGTCCCTATTCTGTGTAAACGGGGGGACTGGGAGCAGACTGTGTTCCTATTCTGTGTAAACGGGGGGACTGGGAGCAGACTGTCTTCCTATTCTGGGTAAAACAGTGGGACTGGGAGCAGACTGTGTTCCTATTCTGGGTAAACAGGGGGACTGGGAGCAGACTGTCTTCCTATTCTGGATAAAGCAATGGGACTAGGAGCAGACGGTGTTCCTATTCTGGGTAAACAGGGGGACAGGGAGCAGACTGTCTTCCTATTCTGGATAAAGCAATGGGACTAGGAGCAGACTGTCTTCCTATTCTGCATAAACAATGGCACTGGGAGCAGACTGAGTTTCTCTTCTGCACAAACAGTGGGACTGGGAGCAGACTGTCTTCCTATTCAAAGTAAACAGGGGGACTGGGAGCAGCCTGTGTTCCTATTCTGAGTAAAACAGTGGGACTGGGAGCAGCCTGTGTTCCTATTCTGAGTAAAACAGTGGGACTGGGAGCAGACTGTGCTCCTATTCTGAGTAAAATAGTGGGACTGGGAGCAGACTGTGTTTCTATTCAAAGTAAACAGGGGGACTGGGAGCAGACTGTGTTCCTATTACTGCACAAACAGTGGGACTGGGAGCAGACTGTCTTCCTATTCAAAGTAAACAGGGGGACTGGGAGCAGCCTGTGTTCCTATTCTGTGTAAACGGGGGGACTGGGAGCAGACTGTGTTTCTATTCAAAGTAAACAGGGGGACTGGGAGCAGAGTGTGTTCCTATTCTGTGTAAATGGGGGGACTGGGAGCAGACTGTGTTCCTATTCTGTGTAAACAGGGGGACTGGGAGCAGACTGTGTTCCTATTACTGCACAAACAGTGGGACTGGGAGCAGACTGTCTTCCGATTCAAAGTAAACAGGGGGACTGGGAGCAGACTGTGTTCCTATTACTGCACAAACAGTGGGACTGGGAGCAGACTGTCTTCCTATTCAAAGTAAACGGGGGGACTGGGAGCAGACTGTGTTCCTATTCTGCACAAACAGTGGGACTGGGAGCAGACTGTGTTCCTATCCTGAGTAAAACAGTGGGACTGGGAGCAGACTGTGTTCCTATTCTGTGTAAACGGGGGGACTGGGAGCAGACTATGTTCCTATTCTGTGCAAACGGGGGGACTGGGAGCAGACTGTGTTCCTATTCTGTGTAAACGGGGGGACTGGGAGCAGACTATGTTCCTATTATGTGTAAACGGGGGTACTGGGAGCAGACTGTGTTTCTATTCTGGGTAGACAGGGGGATTGGGAGCAGACTGTGTTCCTATTCTGGGTAAACTGGGGGACTGGGAGCAGACTGTGTTCCTATTCTGGGTAAAACAGTGGGACTCGGAGCAGACTGTGTTCCTATTCTGGGTAAACTGGGGAACTGGGAGCAGACTGTGTTCCTATTCTGGGTAAAACAGTGGGACTGGGAGCAGACTGTGTTCCTATTCTGGGTAAAACAGTGGGACTGGGAGCAGACTGTGTTCCTATTCTGTTTAAACAGTGGGACTGGGAGCAGACTGTGTTCCTATTCTGGGTAAAACAGTGGGACTGGGAGCAGACTGTGTTCCTATTCTGTTTAAACAGTGGGACTGGGAGCAGACTGTGTTCCTATTCTGGGTAAAACAGTGGGACTGGGAGCAGACTGTGTTCCTATTCTGTTTAAACAGTGGGACTGGGAGCAGACTGTGTTCCTATTCTGGGTAAACTGGGGCGATTGGCAGCAGACTGTGTTCCTATTCTGGGTAGACAGTGGGACTGGGAGCAGACTGTGTTCCCATTATGGGTAAATTGGAGGACTGGGAGCAGACTGTGTTCCTATTCTTGGTAAACAGGGGGACTGGGAGCAGACTGTGTTCCTATTCTGGGTAAATTGGAGGACTGGGAGCAGACTGTGTTCCTCTCTGTGTAAACAGTGGGACTGGGAGCAGACTGTGTTCCTTTTCTGCATTAACAGTGGGACTTGGAGCAGACTGTGTTCCTATCTGGGTAAACAGTGGGACTGGGAGCAGACTGTGTTCCTATTCTGGGTAAACTGGGGCGATTGGCAGCAGACTGTGTTCCTATTCTGGGTAGACATTGGGACTGGGAGCAGACTGTGTTCCCATTATGGGTAAACTTTGGGACTGGGAGCAGACTGTGTTCCTATTCTGGGTAAATTGGAGGACTGGGAGCAGACTGTGTTCCTCTCTGTGTAAACAGTGGGACTGGGAGCAGACTGTGTTCCTTTTCTGCATTAACAGTGGGACTGGGAGCAGACTGTGTTCCATTTCTGCATAAGCAGTGGGACTGGAAGCAGACTGTGTTCCTATTCTTGGTAAACAGGGGGACTGGGAGCAGACTGTGCTCCTATTCTGGGTATGGGAGTGGGACTGTTAGCAACCTATCGTACCTTATGGCTGTACCACTGTCATATGATGGAATACTTTTCAGAAGGCAATTATCATATATTTACTGCTGGGTTTTTAGGTGGGGCGTGGGAAATGAGTGGGGTATTCAGTCGTCGGGGAATAACTGCTCAATTAGGTGACTGTAAACTTGCACAGCTGTTGTCTGGCTGACCTGTTATTCGCTGCTCTCACTGACCAAAATGTGGGTTTCTGTTGCTGTTTTCCCATGTTTCTTTAACAAAGTAACAAAGCACATTTTGAGTTAAAAGGATTGTTCTGTGAAAGATCGTGGGGCACCTTTCAGCCTGGTGATTATTTCCACTACGATTCACAATCAGAAGCAAGCTTGCTTTGCAACAGGAAAGAAAGGAGAGTGTGAGAGAGAAAGCAGCCATCAGACCTGAGTGAAGATAGACAATGCCTGGTGTTCACTTCCACTCTGTTAGGCATCTCTGCATTGATCTGTGAATCAATGTAGTTATCCGTGGTGGCTCAGTGTTGGATCCACACAGGTGGGTGCTTGAAGATTAAATTAATCAGTTGCTTCTTTTTAAAACATAATATTTTTCTGTTTGCTGTTCAGGTACAGCACACACTATCAGAGAAAAATGTAAATTCAGAAAATAATTTAATGCCATATTCTTGAATAGAATCAGCTGTAAGCAATATCACGAGTAAAATGAGCGCTTCCCAGTATTGCAACCATCCAAATCATCACAACAAAAGACCTCTTTCCACAGTCTTTCAATGCACAAAGACTGCTCTGTGCGCAGATTGAGAAAGGAAAATACACATCCCTCAACAGGGTCCCAACACAGACAGCGTCAAAACACCAAGAAAAGCTTTTGAGCCTCAACTAACTAAGGCAGTCTCAGAGGGCACGGGACTTGGCATTCGTACTGGGGTTCTTTTTATTAAAAAGTGAATGCTAAAAAAGGATCTGCATTATTATTTAAAATGGAGGTAATTTTTTCATATTGCCAATCTCTAAATTGTCCTCTGGATTTACACCCAACACAAGCTGGGGAAGAGGCTTAGAGATGTGGACTGAGCCACAAATTAATTGGGCTTGAGAACCATAACGTTCAAGGAGAGGAGATTTGTGTCTCCCATTCAAGAGATTTAAACTCAAATGTGAGATGTTTAAGAGCAGCATAATCCAACATGATGATGAGATGCTCAAAGAGGAGGAAAATTACAGGGTGACTCAAGGCTAAATAACCCCCTCGCCATTCCCAGCCATTCTGCAGAGATGTCAGACTCGAAGTTTGCCTGTTCCACATCCACAGGCATCAGCAGAGGGGGCTGTCAACTGGTAGCCTTTTCTTGTTGAGTGTGATGTGCTGCAGATTACAGCCAAGTACACTGAAGGGATTGAAGCAGTCACTGAGAGGGTTATCACACACTAACTAAATGGAGCACACTAGTCATTGGTATCAGCCACAACATCTATCCTCTAAAATAAAATCTGCTCTACAACTGCAGCAACAACAAAAGATTTGGAGCAAATTTCCCCTACGGTGGGTTCTCCCGCTCAGTAGCACATCGCTGTCACCTGAATTGTATATTAATTTGTCTTTGCACTTTCAGATGTTGATTTTCCTGTTGTGTTTTCTGTAATATCCCAAATTGGGCCTTTATTCTGAACAGGTCACGTTTTCTCCCTGGATACAATCTACTTTTCTTAACTCAAAGCCATTTCATTTTTTACCCAGAGAGTGGTGAGAATGTGGAACTCACTCCCACATGGAGTAGTTGAGGCGAATAGTATAGATGCATTGAAGGGAAAGCGAGATCAACACATGAGGGAGAACAAAGTGTAAGGAGGTGAGGGAGTTAAATGAAGTAGGGTGGGAGAAGGCTCATGGGGAGCATTAAGACTAGTTGTGCCGAATGGCCTGTTTCTATCCTGTAAATTCTATGTAATTCTATATAATTTGATTTTTAAGCATAAATTCTTTCTTTCTTTTGTTATTCACATTGCTTAATTCACACTATTGGCTTTTTAGCTCAAAATATGACTTTGAATTATTAGGAACAGACTGTAACATCAATCATGACAAAGAATGTGGCGAGAACGAAGCCTTCAATTAATTCACAGCTGTCTCACTGGAATATACTCAATAGGTGCTCACAAATGCACATTAACAACGGGATAAGATGGCAGTGGTATAGGGGCTAAGAACATGGAAGCACAGGAACAGAAGTAGTACATTCAGCTCCTTGAGCCTGTTCCTTCGTTCAGTTAGATCATAGCTGATTTTAGTCTTAACTGCATCTACCCCACCTTCGTTTCGTAACCCTTAATACCCATATCCAACAAAAATCTATCAATCTCAGTTTTGAAATTATCACTTTAGCCCCAGCCTCAGCAGCTTTTTGGGGGGAGAGAGTTCCAGATTTCCACTACCCTTTGTGTGAAGGAATGTTTCCTGACATCACTCCTGAATGGCCTAGCTCTGACTTTAAGGTTCTGCCGTCTTGTTCTGGTCTTTCCCCACCAGAGGAAATAATTTCTCTCTATCGACCATGGCAAATCATTAAATCATCTTAAACACCTTAATTAGATCATCCCTTAATCTTGTACATGAGGTGCCTTAAGTTAAATTTAGTGAGATGACTCAATCTGTGATAGCCAAAAATCTCACTGGGTCTCCCTCAAGAGGACAGCTGCCTGTCTATACCTGTAACTCCAGGAACTGGCTGTCACTTACGGAAAGCTAGAACTGTCACAGGGTTGTTGAGTGAATCACTGTTCTCAATCCTGGCAATTTAATCTTAGGCTCACTATTTATAACAATCAGCAATTTTAAGTATAAAATAGGTGATCTCGGAGCAAGTGTTATGATTGCTGGATTTTTTAACATGATTACGCTTTGAAAATTTTGATTTTTAAATGTTTAAGATGGAGTCATAGAAGTCAGGTGACCTCACATAAAGACGAGACAGAAATCTTGGTTACCAGGACAACAGAGAACACACATCAAAGATGTTTTTTTGCAAAACAGAGACGACAGGTGTATAACACCTGAAGAACAATGGGTTTCACCCTCCCAGACTTTCAGATCATAAACAAGGAGTCAATGATTCTGAGGATGTAAATGTGCATGGCAGCTGCTAATACCTGGAAACAATGGAAAAACTGGGTGGCTCTGCTGTAGCCAGACTTGTGGACTTTGCATATTGGAAAAGGACAATGAGCTATTGACTTTTGATTCCAGATACATTCAACCTATTTTCTGAAAGCAGACAGGCTGTAAGGAAGATGACCAGTGGTGGCAGCCTTAAGGGAGAGGGAGAGGGAACACCTTCTCTCAGAAGACTGATACAGCAAAAAGCTTTATCTTATTCTTTCATGAGATGTGGGCATCGCTGGCAAGGCCAGCATTTGTTGCCTGTCCCTAATTGCCCTTGATAAGGTGGTGGTGAGCTGCCTTCTTGAACTGCTGTAGTCCATCTAGTGCAGGTACACCCACAGTGTTGTTAGGAAGGAGTTCCAGGATTTTGATCCAGCGACAGAGAAGAAATGGCGATATATTTCCAAGTTAGGATAGTGTGTGACTTGGAGGGGAACTTGCAGGTGGTGGTGTTCCCATGCGTCTTCTGTCCTTGTTCTTTGAGGTGGAAGAGGTCTCTGGTTTGGAAGGTGCAATTGAAGGAGCCTTGGTGAGTTGCTGCATTGCATCTTGTAGATGGTACACACTGCTGCTACTATGGTGGTGGAGGGAGTGAATGTTGAAGGTGGTAGATGGGGTGCCAATCAAGTGGGCTACTTTGTCCTGGATGATGTTGAGCTTCCTGAGTGTTGTTGGAGCTGCACTCATCCAGGCAAGTGGGAGTATTCCATCACACTCCTGACTTTTGCCTTGTAGCTGGTGGACAGGCTTTGGGGAGTCAGGAGGTAGGTTACTCGCTGCAGAATTCCTAGCCTTTCACCTGCTCTTGCAGCCACAGTATTTATGTGACTTCTCCAGTTTAATTTCTGATCAATGGTAACCCCAGGATGTTGATAGTGGGGGATTCAGCGATGGTAATGCAATTGACTGTCAAGGGGAGATGGTTAGATTCTGTCTTATTGGAGATGGTCATTGTCTGGCACTTGTGTGGCACGAATGTTACTTGCCAGTTATCAGCCCAAGCCCGAATGTTGTCCAGGTCTTGCACATGGCCACGGACTGCTTCAGTATCTGAGGAGTTGAGAATGGTACTGCACATCATACAATCATTCGTGAACATCCCCACTTCTGACCTTATGATTAAGGGAAGGTCATTGATGAAGCAGCTGAAGATGGTTGGACCTAGGACACTACCCTGAGGAATTCCTGCAGCAATGTCCTCCAGCTGAGATGATTGGCCTCCAACAACCACGACCATCTTCCTTTGTGCTCAACATGACTTTAACTAGAGGAGCATTTCCCCCTCGATTCCCACTGACTTGAGTTTTGCTGGGGTTCCTTGATGCCACACTTGGCCAAATGCTGCCTTAATATCCAGGGTAATCACTCACACCTTACTTCTTGAGTTCATCTCTTTTGTCCATGTTTGGACCAAGGTTGTAATGAGGTCAGGAGCTGAATGGCCCTGGCGGAACCCAAACTGAGCATCAGTGAGCAGGTTATTGCTGTTTTATGGGTGCTTTAGTACGGTTGACAACACCCTGCATCACTTTGCTGATTTTCAAGAGTAGACTGATGGGGTGGTAAATGGCCAGATTGGATTTGTCCTGATTTTTGTGGATAGAACATACCTGGGCAATTTTCCACATTATCAGGTAGATGCCAGTCTTGTAGCAGTATTGGAACAGCTTGACTAGGGGCGCATCTAGTTCTGCAGCACAAGTCTTCAGTACTATAGCTGGGATGTTGTCAGGACCCAAAATCTTTGCTGTATCCAGTGCCTTCAGCCATGTCATGATATCATGTGGAGTGAATTGGATTGGCTGAAGACTGGCATCTGTGATGCTGGAGACCTCAGAAGGAGGCCGAGATTGGTCATCCACTAGGCACTTCTGGCGGAAGATGGATGCAAGTGCTTCAGCCTTATCTTTTGCACTGATGAAGACTTGAACCTGTTTTGAAAGTTGAGGTTTGCATAGAAATAAAAGACCAACAGGACCACCAGGGATTGCCTTATTCACGCAAGTCCAGGTCGAAAGTGCTTGGAGAAGTGAGTGAAGAGTCATTGACCTTGAGAAAGGTCTGGGAGATCCAACTCATTGCAACTGGGAGGAGTTTGGGATTTTTAACCACAAAGATTTCACCGTCAAGTAGGTCTGTCTAGCATATGAGAGTGGTGTGAGGTTTTTTCAAGTGTTTCAATAAGTGAAGAAAATACCTTTCTCTGTAATTTGGGTATCAGTTACTTATAAATTATTATTTAGACAATGGGAATTACTTTTAGTTTAGTTATAATAAGTCTTAAAACATGAAATCTTGTCGTGCAATTCTTTAAATTGGTCAGCAGAGTTCATATCTCGTGTTTTAACATTAACAGTCTCATTGAGGTCGTAACACAAGCAACACTTGATTTGCTGATAAGCCAGCTCCAGATTCTAGTGGGTAGACAGAGATCGTTGGCTGCCTGATTTTGATATTCACAAAATTATCGTAATGTTGGCAAGCTGACTATGGGGAAAAGGACCAATTATTGAGATAAATGCTTACTGCCAATGGTGAGGAAGTAATCTAAACTCAATGAATGCCAGGAGTGCCTAGCACCACTGTATGAATTGCTGTGTGATGTGCACTGTAACTGGTCTAGGTGGACTGTGAAACCTGGCCCCCAAACAGTCCCAAGTGTAGGGGGTGGAACTGCAGGGAAACCAGGGGATGGTTCAGCAGGGAGGGTGGGGGAATGGTACCGCAAGGAGAGTGGGGGATGGTACCTCAGGGAAGCTGGGTGTTGATTCAGCAGGGAGGGTGGGGGATGGTATTGCAAGCAGAGTGGAGGATGGTACCACAGGGAAGCTGGGAGATGATTCGGCAGGGAGGGCGGGGGATGGGAGCGCAGGGAGGTGGGGGATGATACTGCAGGGAGAGCTCAGGGAGATTTGTATTGGATAGAATTATGTAGAAATATCAATAAAGAAACGGGCTATTGATTCCATCCAGTCCTCGTTGTTTATGCTCCACATGAGCAGTGTCCTATGTCTTGCCTTGTTCCCACATCCCTTTATTCCCCTTTCCTTCAACCACCTCTGTAACCCATTCTTCAATGTTGTCAGAGTCTCTGTTTCATTCACAAACATTGGTAGTATATTCTACAGCCCCATAATCCTGAGTAAAGAGGCTTCTCCTGATCTCTATCTTTTATTTAATCTCAGATTTATGTCCCCTTGTTTTAGACCCCTCACTCACAGGAACTATTCTGTTTCTATCTGCTGTCTCCCTTCCCCTCAAAGTTTTAAACACTTTTATCAAATCAGCCCTGAGTCTCTTCTATTTTAAGAAAAGCAGCCTGAATTTTTCAAGTCTTCCTCGTGTTTATATTTCCTCACACCGGGCAGCATCCTGGCGAATCTTCATGGTATATCATGATTGCCTGAACACCCGTCTAAAAGTGTGGAGCCCAAAACTGCACAAAGTGCTGCAACTGTGGTTTTGCTAAAGTTTTTACAGATTTGTCATTACATCTTGATTTTTATATTCTATATCTCTTGCCATAAAACTCAGCATTCCATTAGCTTTTTTATAGCCCTACCCATTTCAGGAGCTGCCTTTAGTGCAATAAAAGCAGTAAGTGCTGGAACTACTCAGCAGGTCTGGCAGCATCTGCAGACAGAGAAACAGAGTTAACATTTCTGTGACCTTTCAGCAGAACACTTTAGTGTCTTGTGCATCTACTCTCCCAAATCCATCTGCTGTTCCACAGCACTGAGCCTTCCAACATTCAAAGTATTATTATTGCTGTTTAAAATAAAAAATCACCATACATTTAATGACATTGAATTTTAGCTACTGCTTTTTTGCCCGTTCCACAATTTTATCAATATCCCTTTGCAGCTTTCTTAAGTCCTCAGAACTATTTAGTCTGCATCTTATTTCAATATTGTCTGTAAATTTGTACACCACTCCCTCGAGCCCAATATCCAAAATGTTGCTGTACACTGTAAACACAAAGTAATTCCAGAACAGAAACCTGTAGGAGTCCATGACCCATTCCAAACTCAATGAGAAATTGCCCTTAACTCTTTCCTTAGTTGTAAACCAGTTTTTAATCCAACTTCTACTCTCCCTTAATTCAATACCTCTAAACTTCTCTAATAATCTTCAGTGTAGTACCTTCTCAAAGGCTGCAAACCACATCCACTGCATTTCCCCATCTACTGTTTCTGCATCAGATTTGTTCCTTTTCTGAAATCTGCATTGGCTGCATCTAATTATCTTCCCTTCCTGTCATTACTTAGTCATTTAATCTTAAATTATAGAGTCTGTAGTAACCCAGGACAGGATGATATTATCCCAGGACTGTCTGAGATACTCTTCCAGGACTAATTGATACTATCCCAGGACTGACTGATACTAGATGCAATACTGGCAGATAGTAACTGAGGACAGTATGATAGTAGTCCAGTAATCCACTCCAGGAACAGCAGTAAAAGCAAAAAATGGTGGAAATACTCAGCAGGTCTGGCAGCATCTGTGGAGACAGAAGGAGAGTTAACCTTTCAGGTCAGTGACCTATCATCAGAACTGGCAAAGATTAGAAATGCAATAGGTTTTAAGCAAATAAAGCAGGGGTCGGATAAGAAGAAGGGTGAAATGAAACTGCAGAGTTGAACAGCTTTGTGATAAGGTGAGGGGGGTGCTTCTGGGCAGAGAGGTCCAGTGTGCTCGTGTGGCAGCGCATGGCACGGAGTGTGGATCTCAGGATGCAGCGAGAACAGCAGTCCGAGGAACGTTGTATTTCTCGGAGATACCTGTAATACTGGGTGGATTCAAAACATGAAGGATGAAGAACTGTAGTGTTGTGCTGTGTTCTTAAATCTTCATCCACTACGAACTATAGGCTTTATATTTGGATTCAACACAAACACTATTTATGGTCTTACTTATCTACATTGTGTGATCTCAAGTCCTGGTCTTTTCCGTGTGTGTGTGTGTGTGTGGTATGTGTTCTCTGTAAGCCATGTGCTGAGTGTATCTCTCAAAAACCCCTTATATATGGGGTCTGATGATGTCATCCATTGCATCAATGGCCTGATCTCTTAACGATTCGGTTTCTTAACGGTGGAGTCACCACTTCACTGAATTACATTACATTACCCCCTTCTTTTAAATTCAAAGTTTCCCCCTATACTTTAAAAATTATCAATTATTCTATAGCAACATGACACAGTCTTTTGGAATTGCTTTAGCATTGACTCTTTTGAAGAGGTTAAATTTTTCTTCACAATGTAGTTTCCTCGCTTCGCTATGATCATATTGCCTTTTCTCTGATCTACGGTTAGCATTCTTGGGTCAAATGGTGAGTTAATTTTCGATTTTTTTTCTTGACAAACCAGGACTTTGTCACCTTCTTCTTTCTCACTATCTTTTGCGTGCGTCCGTCAGTCTGCATGCGTCTTTATCCTGTTTTTGACTCTTGTCTCTATCTCTCAAGCTTTCTCTTGAGTGCATGTAGTGTTGAGTGGGTGTGAATTGTGGCAGTGAATGCTTCTTCAGGATGCTTTCCTTTATCAAGTAGTTCTGTCCTCTGATGGTGTTCATCGTGGTCAGCTTCAATTTGCTGGCAGTTTTGAAGCTTAGCAGATTTCCCTTGCTTGAGTCTACAACATGGAATTCAGTCTCACATGTGGACCCAAGAGAGGATTTGAGAGTAACCTGGATGATCCCTAGGACTGGTAGAGGGGTATCTGATCCATAGGAGAAGGTTTTAGATATTGGCTTGTTCGATTGCAGTTTCTGTTTTCTCCGTAACTCGTGGGATGTCAGGGCATCTATTATGTTTACTGTTGCTCCTGAGTCAATTACTGCAGAGATTCTTGAATTGCCTATAAACACATGCAGGTGTTGGCACTTGTGGTTGGAGCAACAGAAATCTTCTCTAGTGCTAGGAAGATGTAATGTTCCTTCTGACATTCAACTCCAGTAATATCTTGTGCAGGCTTCGATCGGCATGCTCTTACATTTTTCCACAGGCTTTTCACTTCTTTCCTCTTGCAGGACAAGTTTTGTAGTGAGGATATGCACCACCACAACGAGTGCATGTTCAAACATGAGGCGCTTGTAATCTCTCTCTTGGTCTTCCTTGACGTGCCTAAGACCTTTCTCTGGGTTTCCTATTTGCCCTTGTGTTTGGTGTGTTTCTTTGGTGAAACCAACTACTTGTGGTATTCACATAGTCTATTGCTGATCCTGACCTAGCCTCAGGGGATTCCCGTCTTATGTTACTTGTTTCTTTCCTTTTAAGAATTCAGTTTGTCTTTTGCTGGCTTCCAGCATTCTGCTAATATCAAGTAACCTTTGCAAGTTTAACGATTTGCCCTCTCTAAGAGCCTGCCTTCTTAGTCTTGGTGATTGGCAGGTCATAATGATCTGGGAGATAATTTCTTTGTCCACCTTTGTGAAGTTGCAATTCTGGCTCAGACTTCCGTGTCTCATCATGTAGTGGCCAAATGTCTTGCACTCATCTTGTTTTGCTTGCCTGAAGATAAAACATTGGTAGTGAAGATTTACCCTCGGTTGAAAATATTTTGTTAGAGCATCCTTCGCTGCTTCATAATCATTGTCAGTTCCGGTGTCAGTGAGCGTATCGGGGATATAGTCGACTTTTGATCCAGCAGAGTGTAGGAGTAATGCTCTCTTTCTTTAGGGTGTATTGATATTGAGTGCCACTATTAGGATTTCGAGTTTTGCTTGCCATTTGCTCCAGTATGCCCCTGGGTTGCTGTCCATTTCTGTAAAGGCTGGATAGACCGGCAATTGTTGAGCGCACATGGTGATTGCTTTTGCTTAAATCTGGAGCAAAATGTTTTTTCTGTTCCAGTCCACGTTTTCTCTCCGATCCAGTACTGTTTTTCTCTCAACTTTTTTTTTCTGTGTTTGCTCTCTGTCCTTGGATCCTTCTGTGCCTCATTTTTGTGCTGGAAAATGGGATTAGAATAGATAGGTGCTTGATGGCTGGCACAGACACGATGGGCTGAAGGGCCCATTTCTGTGCTGTATAACTCTATGACTCTATTTTCCTTACTGGTGTGTGTGCGTTCTCTATAAACCATGTGTCGTGTGTCTCTCAAAAATGGTGTCTCCTCCTTATACATGTATGATGATGTCATCAGTTGCATCAGTGGCCTGATCTCTTACAGGCACAGTTTCTTCAAGATGAAGTCACCACTACACCTCATTACAGGAACCTAAGAATCTACGCTAACCTTCAATCCAGTACAGGAGTGCTGCACTGTTGGAGGTGATGTCTTTTGGATGAGACATTAAACTGTGTGAAAGATGTAAAAAGGACATGGTACTATTTGAAGAACAGGGGAGGTCTCTCCAGTGTCCAGGTTAATATTTAACCCACAACCAACATCACTAAAACAGATTATCTGGTCATTGCTGCTGTGGGAGCTTTTTGTGCACAAATTGGCTGTCATGTTTCCTACAAGACAGCAGTGACTACACTTCTAAAGTACTTCAGTTGGTGTAAAGTGCATAGGATCAGCCTGAGGTGTTGAAAGGGCACTATATAAATGCAAGTTTTTCTTTACTGGTCCGTCACAAGTTTGGTTTTAAGTTAATTTCTAAAGTCATCAGTAGGAGTTCTGTGCCTTAAAGTGCTTCCTTGATGCTATTCTCCTTCCACCAAGAATGAACAGGCTTGTCATCTTGTTATTGGAGATATTAATCGATCTTTCTGATGGAGGTGATTGACAGGATGTGGCCATCTCTCCCAGTGGAATCCTCTATTCCCAGAAGCAGCTGGACTGTCACATCTCAGCAGTAACCAAGTGTGCTGTTGGGAAGAATAAACACTGCTGGAAGCTTGATGTGAGGATGGTCAAACTTCAGCTAAATACAGAACGAGCAATCTTGAGTTAAAAATAAAATATCCTCAGCATTCAATGTAATTTAAGGGGTACAGCAAAGAGCCTGCTAATCAATTCTGAAAATTCAGCGTTCCTTTGATTCTCGCCTCTTGCGCATCCCCAAACTCCTTCACCACACCATTGGTGGTCATGCCTTCAGCTGCCGAGGAAATCCCTCCCTAAACTTTGTTGTCTCTCAACGTCTCTCTCACTCATCAATTAAAATGCTCCTTACAAGCTACCAGCTGTCATAAATACAAGTTACCAATAAATCTAATAGGGAATTCAGGAGAAACCTCTTACCCAGAGGGTGAGTAGAATGAGGAACTCACTACCACATGGGGTAGTTGAGGTGAATAGCATAGATACATTTAAGGGCAGGCTGGCGAAGTGCATGAGGGAGAAAGGAACAGAAGGATTTGTTGATAAGGTTTGATAAAGTAAACTGGGAGAAGGCTCGTGTGGCGCATAAACACTGGGATAGAACAGTGAATGGCCAGTTTCTGTGCTGTAAATTCTATGTACCTCTGACAAAGCTTTTGGTCACCTGTTGTAACATCCATCACCATATGTAGAGCGGTGTAAAATTTTGTTTGAAAATGCTTCTGTGGAGCATGGTGGCACATTTTACTACATTAAAGGTGCTATATAAATGCAAGCTTTGCTACTGTTTGGCAGTGCTGAAGGGTATCTATTTCACTGCAAGAAGTATAGCAAATAAAGCAAATGAGCTGCGGGCAGTGATAGACATGTGGCAGTATGACATCATAGCTATTACAGAAACATGGCTTAAGGAGGGACGGGAATGGCAGCTCAACGTTCCTGGTTACAGAGTTTTCAGATGCGATAGGGAGGGGGATAAGAAAGGAGGGGGAGTGGCAATTTTGGTCAAGGAAACTATTACAGCTGTGAGGAGGGATGATATGTTGGAAGGTTCATCAAATGAGTCCTTATGGATTGAGCTAAGGAACAAAAAAGGGGCAATCGCACTGCTGGGAGTGTACTATAGACCCCCAAACAGTCAGAGGGAGATAGAAGAGCAGATATGTAGGCAAATCTCTGAGAAATGCAAGAACAATAGGGCAATAATAGTCGGGGATTTTAACTACCCCAATATTAACTGGGATAGTTTTAATGTGAAAGGAATTGAGGGAGCAGAATTCTTGAGGTGCATTCAGGAGAACGTTTTTGCCCAGTATGTAGCAAGTCCAACAAGAGAGGGCACAGTTTTCGACTTAAGCTTTAGGAAATGAAGATGCGCAGGTGGAAGGAGTGGCAATGGGAGAGCATTTTGGTGGTAGTGATCATAATTCAATTAGTTTTAATATAATTATGGAAAAGGACAGAGATAGAGCAGGAGTTAGAGTCCTCAATTGGGCAAGGCCAATTTTACTAAACTGAGGAGTGATTTAGCGAAAGTGGACTGGAAACAGCTACTTGAAGGTAAATCAGAGTCAGAACAATGGGAAGCAAAGGGGAGATTCAAGGGGTTCAGGGTAAACATGTTCCCACAAAGAAAAAGGGTGAGGGGGCCAAATCTAGAGCCCTGTGGCTGTCAAGGAGCCTACAAAGTAAGATAAGGCAGAAAAGGAAAGCTTATGTCTGACGCCGAGAACTGAATACTACAGAAAGCTGAGAGGAGTATAGAAAGTGGAGGGGTGAAATCAAAAAGGAAATTAGGAAAGCAAAGAGCGGGCATGAAAGAATATTGGCAAGCAAAATCAAGGTGAACCCAAAGATATTTTATCAATACATTAAGAGTAAGAGGATAATTAAGGAGAGAGTAGGGCCCATAAAGGACCAAAAAGGTAATCTATGTGTAGGGGCGGAAGATATTGGTATGGTTCTTAATGAACACTTTGCGTCTGTCGTCACAAAACAGGGGGACGATGCAGATATTGTAGTTAAGGAGGAAGACTGTGAAGTATTGAGTCATAGAGAGATACAGCACTGAAACAGGCCCTTCAGCCCACCAAGTCTGTGCTGACCATCAACCACCCATTTATGCTAATCCTACATTAATCCCATACTCCCTACCACATCCCCACAATTCTCCTACCTACACTAGGAACAATTTACCTATCAACCTGCAAGACTTTGGCTGTGGGAGGAAACTGGAGCACCCAGCAGAAACCCACGTAGTCAAAGGGAGAACTTGCAAACTCCACACAGGCAGTACCCAGAACTAAACCCAGGTCGCTGGAGCTGTGAGGCTGCTATGCTAACCACTGTGCCAGTGTACCACCCAGTGAAAGTGATAAACATAGGGAGTCAGGAAGTATCAATGAGATTAGCATCCTTGAAAGTTGATAAACCACCAGGGCCAGATGAAATGTATCCTATTAAAAGAAGCGAGAGAGGAAATAGCAGAGGGTCTGAGCATCATTTTCTAGTCCTCACTGGATACAGGTGTGGTGCCGGAGGATTGGAGAATTGCTAACATTGTACCTCTGTTTAAAAAGGGAGCGAAGGATAGACCGAATAATTACAGGCCAGTCAGTTTAGCCTCAGTAGTGGGAAAATTATTGGAATCTATTCTGAGAGACAGGATAAACTGTCACTTAGAAAGGCACAGGTTAATCAAGGATAGGCAGCGTGGATTTGTTCAGGGAAGATCTGGTTTGACCAACTTGATAGAATTTTTTGAAGAAGTAACAAGGAAGATAGATGAGGGCAGTGGAGTTGATGTGGTCTATGTGGATTTTAGCAAGGCTTTTGACAAGGTCCCACATGGCAGACTGGTTAAAAAATAAAATCCCATGGGATTCTGGGAAACGCAGCAAGGTGGATACAAAATTGTCTCAGTGGCAGGAAACAAAGGGTAATTGTGGACGGCTGTTTTAGCAACTGGAGGGCTGTTTCCAGTGGCGTTCTGCAGAACTCCCTGCTTTTTGTGGTCTATATTAACGATTTGGACATAAATGTAGGGGGCATGATCAAGAAGTTTGCAGATGACACAAAGATTGGCCTTGTGGTAGATAGAGAGGAGGATAGCTGTAGGCTGCAGGAAGATATTGATGGTCTGGTCAGATGAGCAGAAAAGGGACAAATGGAATTCAACTTGGAGAAGTGTGAGGTGATGCATTTGGGGAGGTCGAACAAGGCAAAGGAATACAAGATTAATGGGAAAATATTGAGAAGTGTAGAGGAAGTAAGGAACCTTGGAGTGAATGTCCACAGATCCCTGAAGGTAGCAGGACAGGTCAATAAGGTGGTTAAGAAAGCATATGGAATCCTTTCCTTTATTAGCAGAGGTATAGAATATAAGAGCAGGGAGGTTATGTTGGAACTGTATAACTCATTGGTTAAGCCACAACTTGAGTACTGTGTGCAGTTCTGGTCACCTCATTACAGAAAGGATGTAATTGCACGAGAGAGGGTACAGAGGAGATTTACGAGGATGTTGCCAGGACTGGAAAAATGCAGCTATGAGGAAAGATTGGATAGGCTGGGGTTGTTCTCCTTGGAACAGAGAAGGCTGAGGGGAGATCTGATTGAAATGTACAAAATTTTGTGGGGCCTGGATAGAGTGGAGGTGAAGGGTCTATTCACCTTAGCAGAGAGGTCAGTGACAAGGGGCATAAGTTTTTACACCCAGAGGGTGGTGATGGCCTGGAACTCACTGCCTGAAAGGATAGTTGAGGTAGAGACCCTCAACTCAGTCAAAAGGAGTCTGGATGTGCACCTCAAGTGCCGTAAGCTGCAGGGCTATGGACCAAATGCTGGAAGGTGGGATTAGAATAGGTGGATCGTTTTTCAGCTGGCACAGACACGATGGACCTTAAACGTTCTATGATTCTATGTTTACCTCAAGATCCTGGACTAACATCACTTCCTGCAATCTTCTGAACCTCAAACATTCTTAAAATTACAGTAGTTTTCTACAGTGGTTTGTAAAGTGTGATTCAGCTGTGGCTCAGTGGTAGCACTATTGCCTTTGAGTGAGAAGGTTGTGGGTTTAAATCTCACTCCAGTAATGTCAGCACAAAAGCTTGGCTGATGCTCCCAGTGTAATACTGAAGGAGTGCTGCACTGTTGAAGGGACAACACTGAGGGAGTGCTGTACTGTTGTAGGAACTGACTGTCAGATGAGACATTAAACCAAGACCCCATAGCCCTTTCAGGGGAGACTTGATTGAAATATATAAGATCCTGAACGGTCTTGACAAAGTGGATGTTGAAAGGATGTTTCCTCTTATGGGTGAGTTCAGAACTAGGGGACACTGTTTTAAAATTAAGGGACACCATTTTAGGACAGAGATAAGGAGAACTTTTTTCTCTCAGAGGGTTGTGCGACTTTGGAATTCTCTGCCTCAGAAGGTGGTGGAGGCGGGGTCATTGAACATTTTTAAGGGGGAGGTAGATAGATTCTTGTTCGGCAAAGGAATCAAGAGTTATCGGGGGTAGATGGAAGTGTGGAATTCTAGACAGAAACAGATCAGTCATGATCTTATTAAATGACAGAGCTGACTCGACGGGCTGAATGGCCTACTTCTGCTCCTAATTCGTATGGTCATAAAAAAATTCATATGATCAATATTGATCCATCAGATAACACCTAAAAACAGATTATCTGGTCATTATCACATTGCTGACTGTGGGAGCTTGCTGTGTGCAAATTGGCTGCTGCATTTCCTACATTATGACAGTGACTGCACTTCAAAAGTCCATCATTGGGTGTCAAGCACTTTGGGACATCCTGAAGTTGCAAAAGGTGCATGTTCTTTATTTACTGAATGCAGTTTGTACACCATAGCACAGGCTGGGATCAGTTAAGCTAGCACAGATCATGACGGAGACTGATGCAGTCTTCTGCTGATGTTCACTAACAGCTGGAACATCATTTTGGCTCTCTTGTACCTAACGATGTCATCAGCATCATGCATCCAAAGTGCTCGCTGCCAATTGCTAGTTGTGTATTATGATCTAATTATGCACCAGTCCTAAAGTAAAGGATATGTCTCGGGAGGAAGCAGCTGTTAACACTGATACAGAACAATGATGGGTCCAGGGGCTTGGTGCCTTCGGCCCAATTCACACAATGACTGGTCCCAGTGCAGTATTTGACATTTCCCATTCCCTTGATCTCTCTTTAAAGCAGGCTTTCCATGATAAACAATTTGCCACCTAACATGTCATTTGTAATATGCAGCTTTGTGTCGAATGTTGTTCTACTTGAGAAGGGTTTGTGCTACCCTGGCACAATAACATATAAAAATTCAATCCTGCCAGGGATGAATTGTGACCTGACTTGTCTGCTGCCTTTGGGGGAAATCTTGTGACATTTCTAGAAAGCTACATCTCCATCTCCTTGAGTTGTAATTAGAGAGAGAACATAGCCCAGGGGCTGAGGACAACTTTAACTTCCCTGTTTGATGACTTGGACCAGTGGAAGGAAGGCACCGATTGTCACTTATTGAGTTGCACACAAATTAAATCAGAGTGTGTTAGATTTCCTGCTCTGTCTCCTCCCATCCTCCTGTTGCTATGAACAGACTCCTTCATGCTCAATAGACATCTGCCTACATCAGATATAGAATTAAAGATTTGATCTGTATTCCCACCAGAATTTTGTGCCAGCCCGAGTGAGTGTTTGCTGGATCCTCAGGGAGAGATGATGCTTAGGATTACAATGCTTCTGGATAGTAGCAATGGCTCAGTTGGTAGCACCTTCACCTTCGTATTAGAAGGTTATAGTTTCAAATCCAACTCCGGCGATGTTTATTTTGAGCACGAAATGTAGACTGATACTCCAATGCCGTACTGAGGGAGAATTGCACTGTTAGAAGTGCTGTCTTTCAGATATGGGATTAAACTAAGATTCCATTTGCCCACTCAGGTGAACGCAGAAGATCTCATGGTACTATTGAAGAAAAGAAGGGGAATTCTCCTCTGTGTATGGGACAATATTTATCCCTCAACCAACAGTAGTGAAAACAAATTATCTTGGTCATTATCACAGTGCTGTTTCTGGGAGCTTGTTGTGCACAAATTGGCTCCTGTGTTCCCCATATAACAAAAGTACCCCTCCACTCACCAGAACTGCCTGGTGCCAGGTTCAAGCCCTGCACCTTCTGACAGGAACCCTAGCACTGATCATTTCAGTACCACTGATCAACCGAACGTAAAAAGCAGCAGAATGCTCTCATTGCTATTAGGAACTGGGAATGAAAGAGGCCAGAGAGACAGACCTAAAAAAAAACCTTTTTTTCCCCAGTATATGTCAGTGTGTGTCCTTGAAGAAATAAGTGCAGTATTTAATCAGCTCCTACCAAAAAAAAATCAATCAGACCTCAGCACTCCCAGCAATAAAAAGCCTGAATTAATTTCTGAAGACTATTCCCTGTTGACTCTGACCAGCAGTCTGTACCAGAATGAAACACTTGCTGCATACTGTGATTTGGGGATTAGTGATTGGTCCCAAGATGCAGTACAGAACAGAGGGGATAGCAAATGGCATAATCTGCATAAACATGTTTCCGTATTAGGAGGCTAAATTGCACAGCTTGAGAATTTGTGCAACAGCTATTTCCAGGGCCTCACTATTAGATAAATCAGATCGTCAGAAAGCACTGAGGTAAGAGTCTTATTTTGTCGCCCCTCTTTTTGACTGCAGTGTCTGCTGTGTTGGGAATCTAAACGAAAACTTCCCACTCAAAATGGGGGGAGGACGAAGATTGCCATGCTTCAATCCAAGTGCTTTCCACACTGATGGTTCTCAGCTTCGAACCAGCTACAAGTGAACACAAAGTTGTTGTGCGAGAGTGTGGGGCAAGGGGTGTCCTAAGCTTAGGAGAGATGAGGTATCTGGGACGGCCATCTGAATTCTCAAATCATCAGATGGAGATCACGTCCTCACTCGCCAGGCATGATCAAAGTGCCAACAGCATCAAATTTCTGCTTCAATTTCGCTGATCCGTGATGAATTTGGGATCACTGAATGTCAAGAGGAGGTACTGCTTTGAGGCCACGTTGCTGGCTGAATCATGACAGAGGCAGCAGGTAGGTTTGACTCCTCTTTGGCCCCATGTGGGTGAGAGACTGACACACGACAGCAATCCCACTCTGCCAGCCAATGCGAGAACGTCACGAGAATCTACTCACCGTGCAATGTGAATTCATCCTGGTGTTTATATCCTTCCATGGTCTCACCTCTCCCCATCTCTGTAACCTCCTCCAGTCCTACAACCCTACAACACCTTTCTGGTCTTCCAAGTCTGGACTCTTGCGCATCTCTGACTTCCTTCAGTGGTTGTGCCTAGAGCTGCCTAGGTCCTAAAGTCTGGAATTCCCTCCCTAAACCTACGTCTCCCCCAACCTTTAAAACGCTCCTTAAAACCAACCTCTTTCGCCAAGCTTTTCGTAACTTGTCCTAATATCTCATTACGTAGTTCAGTGTCGATATTTGTCTGTTTCTCTCCTCTGTCTGGGGAAATTTTACTGTGTCAAAGGGGCTATATAAAAGCATTTTAGGGACATAAGCAGGGTTTGGAGCAGTGCACTCAAGATATATCCGCAAATGTAAAGCAACCTCACTCTCAGAAACTGGCTGGCAAGATCAGCTCAGAATAAATTCTGCATCCCTGTTGGACAGTAAACATGATCCACAGTCCAAGGTGGATTCCACAGCCGAGCTCCAGAATGTTGCAACAAGCTCCTTCGAGCACATTCCTTCCTTCTGCATTTCTCCCTCATCCTCTTCCCCATTCCCTTGGGTATCATTTGAATCAGTAACTGCTTCGAAGCAGGCTTACATTTGAATCAAAGCACATTCCCTTTGAAAGCACTTATTATTGGAATGTATTATAATTCACTTGATTGTATAAGTAGGGCCCATTATTCCAAGTGCTTATTAAATTCTTTTCAAGAAATGAAGAAAAGACAGCAGCACCAAGAGTTTGAATGCAATATAAGAGTCACAATTCCTCTTCCATAACTCCTCGAATACTGAAGAACGTTCCCAGATTGAATGAAATGAATGGCTCTCCTCAGAACCTGCTGTACTTGTTCCAAAATTAATTCAAACACGAGATGATGTCTTGTGGTGTTGTGCACAGGAATCAGGGCCATGTGAAGAGGAGTTAGAGGGAAATATAGGACCCTATTTAATTACAAATTTATAGTCAAAGTTAAAAATGGAAACTGCATACAGACTTTTTCATTCTGTAATTACAGCAAGCTGCCAATGATGGCAATGCCCTGCCTCCACTCAAAGGAAGGATGCAATTACAGAGTAAAAAGAACAAGGTGGCGTTGTCTGGCTGGCACAGTGCCATGGGATTACGGGGGGGATTTCGGTCATCAGGAGCGGCTGGTTGAGTAGAAGTCAAAAGGAGACAGTGATTGATTAAAACCCATGCGGATTAACCGAAAAGAAGTTGGTGTGAGACCCATGAGCAGGCCCTTTCCCTGTGCCACAGCTGAAGCACTGATGAATAACTCACAGAAACAAATACATTGGGAAGGGAGGGTAACAGTATGCATAGACTAGGCTTGTATTTCATTGAGTATAGAAGATTCAGGGGACATTAGTTGAGGTGTTTAAGATGATCAAAGGAGTCTTGTGGGTAGATACAGAGAAACTATTATCCTTGCTGGGGAAATGAAGAACAGGGGGGCATAATCTTAAAATTAGAGCCAAGCAGTTCAGGGATGATATCAGGAAGTACTTCTTTACACAAAGAGTAGTGGAACTTTTCCCTACAAAAAAGACGTTGAGGCTGGGGGTCAACTGAAATTGACAGATTTTTGTTAGGTAAGTGCACTAAGGGTTACGGAACCAAGGCAGGAAGACAGAGTTATGATATAGATCATACATGATCTAATAGAATGCTTGGACAGACTCAAGGGACTGAATGTTCTACTGCTGTTCCGATGTTCCCAACTGAAAGAAAATAGAAAGCACACAACTCACAGCAAGGGTGTACAGTCAGGGTGATGTCCAAGTCAAAAATATCTCAGCGGAAAGGAAGAGAAATGGATTTGTTAAAAAAGTGTAATTTATTTTTTGCTCAATTGTGATGGGGATTTCTCCCTTTTCAAAGTGCTGATCGCTCTCTATAAAAGACCCCTCGGGGTATCTTTCTCTTAGTCCTGATCGTGATCGGCCTCTTTCATTCCCTAAAATAAACTGCATCCCTGCCAACTGTGTGTGGATTTATGAGACACAGGAGGGACATGCTTTTAGAGCTGTTTTGGTGCTAAATCCATGCAGTTAAATCCAGTCATAACATTCAGTGTAAAGTGCACTGATATCTACTTAATTACAACACGCAAGAAAACCAAAGGGAAAAGAGAGGGGGATACTAAGCTCCCTCAAACATCCTCAAAGACAAACAAACTGAATACCTAACAAAAGCTAAAATCATGAGAGAGGATGAAGATAAATAGTAATATTTATCTAAAACATTAAGATTCCTCTAACAGAAGTCTGCTTTTCCATTTATTCTCAAAGAACAAGGTGTTCTTAACAGAAAATGTTATTATTCATTGTGGTGAAAACATTAAAGTCTCTTCATTTTTATTGAAGTTGTTTTCGGAGTCTGACCTTATCGCACTCTTTTGACTGGACACCTCTCATGCTCTCATTGCCAATATGCTAATGTTACAGTTAGGCCCTTCTATTACTCGCACTCTCCTAATTAGCTGTCAATGCCCCACATTGCTGGGACATTGCTGAACCAGGGACTTCATTGGCAGATAGCCTTTTCTTCCTGCAGTTTCACCCTTGTGACACTGCAAACAAACAGAAGAATCATATCTCGTGGGATTCCTGACTGCAGAGGGGGCCCTCCCGTTACACTAACTGAGCTAGAATCTGGAAGTGCCATGACACGCAAATTTTATTTTAAGTGTGTTGCTAGACATATAGGCCGTACGTTCCAAAGACTGGCGGATCATATCAAACAACATGTCCCTTCCGCTGTTTACAATGGGCAAAGTGCAGGCCCTACCAACCCGTGCTTGCAAAACTCAAAACACATTGTCCAACATTAGATGTGATTCCACGATTTGGACATCGCTAAATAATCCTCAGTGGGCTAAGAATTATGCTGACAACCAATTTAAGATTGTCAGTCAGGCTCACAGTGTGATGCATTTTTGCGTACTGGAAGCTACATATATACACAGGGCCCTGTTCTTTGCAGACAGAAAGAACATGTACACACATTGCGCCTGTTTCAGCTAAACAAAATAAGTGGTCCATTTCTCATGGCAATGCCATGACCAGAGTCAAACTGCCTGGTTTAAATTTCAAACAAAGCTTGGCAGTTAACTGTCGGTCACCATAAACTGGTGCATTCGCCATGGCAATGCCTCTACCAAACCATCTGACAATTATCTTGCTGTCAAATCAGCCAGTGATCAGTCTTTGGCATTTACCTAATGTAAAATTTTTATTGATGGTTTCGCAAGAAAATATGAGGGGACAATTGGCGAGAAATTCCTTTGCACCTCATATCACAAATAAAATTCTTATATAAATTGAACTTGGTTAGTTAAATCTGCTGAACTGGCAGCAAATTCAATCATAGGATCGTTGGGTCATGAAGCATTTTATAACTGACTGCTTCCATGTTTTGTGCTACATCTTTCCGAGTTAACATCACTCTCAGTCCTGACCTTACCATACAACATCAAAGTTATAATCACCAGTCAATATTCCTCCCTCAACTACCACCACCAAACACAGATTGGCTGGTTGTTATCTCATTGCTGTTTGTGAGACCTTGCTGTGTGCAGATTGGCTGCCACATTTCCTACATTACAACAGTAACATTTCAAAAGCATTTAATTGTGGCTATAAAGCAATTTGGAGTATCCAGAGCTCTCAAAAGATCCTGTATAAATGCAGTTCTTTTGTTCTTTCACCAGTCAGATGATGAACAACAGGTATTGGGGATTGAGTGTGGAGACACAATGAAATAGAGCACTCCTTCAAGCATAGGGTCATCTGAACAAATCCTCAAGCACCACAAACATAAGAACAGGAGGAGGCCATACAGTTCCTCAAAGCTGTTCCACCATTTAATTAGACCATGGTTGATATGTACCTTAACTCCATTTACCTGCCTTTGCTTCATATCCCTTGATACCCATACCTGACAAAAATGTATTGATCTGGCATTAAAGGAAATGGTCCCTTGCATTTCCTCAGACTTGATAAAGGATGGGATGGAGACAGTAGAGAGAAAGGACCTTAGCTCAGAAAATCAAGATGTAAAATCAGCTTGGGTGGAGCTAAAAAAAAAAAGGGACAGTAAACATTGATGGGTGTTGTTTAAAGACTCCCTAACAGTAGTTGCAGTGTTGGCCAGAGGAAACATTAAGATATTTGAAGTGCATTTGACAAGAGTATTACAATAATCGTGGGGGACTTTAATCTTCATTTGACTTGACAAAGCAATTTTGCAGTAATAGTGTGGAGAATGAGTTCTTGGAATGCATTCAAGATAGTTTTCTAGATCAGTATGTCAATGAAATAACTAGGGAGGAGGCAATTTTGAATCTAGTATTGTACAATGAGACAGAGTTAATTCATAACTGCATTAAAGGAACATCTGGAGAAGAGTGATCATAATATGGTAGAATTTTATACTGAGTTTGAGAGTGATTTAACTAAGTCCAGAACTAGAGTCTTAAATCTGAACAAAGCAAACTATGTAGGTATGAGGACTGAGTTGGCTAAGGTAGATTGGAAAACTAGATTAAAAGTTACGATGGCAGATAGATAATGGGAAACATTTAGAGAACTAATTCATAATTCACAATGATTATGTATTAGCTTAAGGAACAAAAACTCCACAGGAAAAGTGGTCCAACAGTGGCTAACAAGAGGAGTTAAAGAAAGCATTAGGTTAAAGTAAGAGGCTCATAATGTTGCTGAAAAGCCTAAGTATTCAGATAATTTTCAAATTCAGCAAAGGAGAAGCAAGAAAGTTCCTATTTTTTATGTGTTTACAAAAGAGAAAGTAGAATATGAGCGTGAACTAGTGGAAGGCAGAAAAACAGATTGTAAACATTTCTAAGATATGTAAACAGAGAACAACAAGAATAAGCATAGATCCCTTAGAGACAGACACATACAAAGTTATGATGGGGAATAAGGAAATGGCTGAGACATTAAAAAAAAATGCTTTGAATCATGGTCAAAGACACAAAAATCATTCTGCAAATTTATTTATTGAGAGATAGAGCACTGAAACAGGCCCTTCGGCCAGCTGCGTCAACAACCACCCATTTATACTAACCCTACTGTAATCCCATATTCCCTACCACCTACTTACACTAGGGGCAATTTACAATGGCCAATTTACCTATCACCTGCAAATCTTTGGCAGTGGGAGGAAACCGGAGCACCCGGCAAAAACCCACACGGTCACGGGAGAACCTGCAAACTCCGCACAGGTAGTACCCGGAATTGAACCCGGGTCCCTGGAGCTGCGAGGTTGCGGTGCTAACCACTGCGCCACCGTGCCGCCCTTAATAGGAACCAAGGGTTTAGTGAGAATGAGGAACTTAAGGATATTAGTAAGTAAATAGTACTGGAGAAATTAATGGGACTAAAAGCCAATAAATCCCCAGGACTTGATGGTCTACACTCCAGGGTTTTAAAAGAGGTGACTGCAGAAATAGTGGATGCATTGGTTTTCATCTTCCAGATTTCTTTAGATTCTAGATTGAAACCAGTGGATTCAAAGTTAGCAAATGTAACACCGCTATTCAAGAAAAGTGGAAGAAAGAAAACAGGGAACTATAGGCCACGTAGCCTGACATCAGTAACAAGGAAAATGCCAGAATCTATTATTAAGGAGATGGTAACAGGGCACTTGGAAAATCATAACACGATTGGGCAGAGTCAACATGGATTTATGAAAGGAAAATGGTGTTTGGCAAATCTGTTAGAACTTTGTGAGGTTGTAACAAATAGGGTAGATAAAGGGGAACCAGTGGGTGTAGTATATTTGGATTTTCAAAAAGCATTTGATAAGATGCTACACAAGTGGTTATTACACAAAATTAGGACTCATGGGATTTGGAGAAATATATTAGTAGGAATTGAGGATTGGTGAACGGAAAACAGAGTAGAAATAAACAGATATTTTCAGATGGCAGTCAGTAAATATGGGGGTACCACAGTGCTTGGGCCTCAACTAATTACAATCTATAAATGAATTAGATGAGGAAACTGAATATAATATATCCAAGTTTGCTAATGATACTGTCACAAAAACATGCTAGATCAAAGGATGATTTTTTTTTAATCCACTGGGTGGAAACCTGAATACTAAACTGGTGAAGACGAATCACTCAAATCTTGCAAGCTTCAACCTCTGTTTGCTGACTGTGCTTACCTACCTAAACCTGAGAAGGGAGCTAGAGAGAGAGAACTTTCTAGAAAGAACAGACAGAAAACTCTTTCAGCGACACAGTAGAGAACTTTCCAGAAAGAATAGACAGAGACCTCCCTTGAAGGAATTCAGCTGCATTGCTGTCTCCCGAAGAACCAATGAATCAGCATCCACCTCTTCAAACCAGAAGCCTCAGAACCACGGAATTCAGCCCGAAGGCAGCTGAGTCACCAACCTCTAAAGATTGTATAGCCCTTTTATTTCTCTGGACTCCAATTTGATCAATCTATCCTACTCCCACTCTGTAACCGATTTGTGTAGTGTGTGTTTGTTCGTGTGTGTGAATGCTGGAGCTTATTTTATTAATCTAACTTAGATCGGTTTAAGCACAGCAAAGCTAACCTCTTTCTTTAACTCGAGAAAACCTGTCTGATTAGCTTTTCTTTATGATCACAGTGCGTAAACAGTTGAACAGTCACTGAATTGGCAGTATATCCACTTAAAATGAAATAATTCAGTTGTGGTCAAACAAGGAGAGGGAAAAGAGGGGAGCCCTTCAACCCCTCCTCACCCGATCGTAACAGTACAATGTTAGATAGGAAAGTAAACTGTGAGGAGGACGCAAAGAGGCTGCAAAAGAATTTAGACAGGTTAAGTGATTGGGCAAGACCATGGCAGATGGAATATAACGGGGATAAATGTTAAGTTATCCACTTTAGTAGGTAAAATAGAAAAGCAGAATATTTTTTAAATGGTGAGAGACTGGGAAATGTTGGTATCGGGAAGGATCAGGGTGTCATTGTACAGGAATTACAGAAAGTTAACAAGCAGGTACAGCAAGAAATTAAGAAGGCAAATGGTACATTAGCCTTTATTACAAAGAGATTCGCATATAAGAGTAAAGATATCTTATGGTAATTGTATAGGGACTTGGTGAGACAACACCGGGAGTACTGTGTACCATTTTGGAGTCTTTACCGAAGAAGGATATACCTCCCTTATAGGGAGTGCAACCAAGTTTCACTACACTGATTACAGGGATCAGGGGATTGGTTTATGAGCAGAGATTGAGTAGACTAGGCCTCCATTCCCTAGAGTTTAGAAGAATGGGAGGTGATCTCATTGAAACATGTAAAATTCCTAAGAGGCTTGACAGAGTAGATGCTGAGAAAATGTCTCCCCTGGCTGGGGAATCTAAAGTACGGGCCACAATCTCAGAATAATGGGTCTGCCATTTCAGACTGAGATAGAGAGAAATTTCTTTGGAATTCTCTACCCCAGAGGAATGTGGATGCTCAGTCATTAAGCATGTTCAAGTCAGAGATCAATATATTTTTGGGGATATAGGGATAGTGCAGGAAGATGAGGCTGAGGTAAAAGATCAGCCACAATCTTATTGAATGGTGGAGCAGACTCGAGTGGGCAGAATAGCCTACTCCTGCTCTTATTTGCTTATTTGCTTATTTCTTTTAAAGCAAAGATCCCTGGCAGAATACTGATGTTTACAGAGGTCACTCTCCCTCACAGAAATGTCTGATGTCGGGTTACACACTAGGTTTACAATTCAGTGGGAGCTGCTCTGAAGATCTATGATCAGTGTGCTGTATTTTACGTATTCGAATCTTATTGGTTCGTTGCCTTGTGCTGCGGCACTCAAATGGCATGCGTTGAATCAGCAGACACCAAACAAGGCTCAGTGATAAAACATTATACCATTACTTGATGAATCTTTGTGCAAAAACCGGCAAAACATTTCCCCAAGAGCAGCAAGGTTGCAACCTCAACACACTAAACTGACCCATCGAGTGGGAGGTTAGTGGGTTACTGAGGGACTGGGAGTAGGTGCTAAACCAGAAAAGCAAAGAAACGGTTGAGATTACCGCAAAATGGGGCAAGGAATTTAGGAAAGGAAATAAATGAGAGTCAGTAAAAAATTACTTATAAAACTTGATTCAAAGCAAGATAAAGCTTGCCGTAATCTGGCAGGGTCATGGAGGCAAAAATACTGGGTTCTATTAAAATGCTGATGGATACATCAATGGGGAGGAGCAAGATTCATCGGGGATTTAGGGTAATACAGGAACGAGATTAGATGTTCAAATGGTTATTTCTTGTCTCTGGCTTTTCAGTTTTATTCCTTTGGTCAAACATAAACAGCACAGGGTAAACTCAGAGAGTCTGCTCTCCATACAGGAAGCTGTGTCCCTCATGGGACAGAAGCCAGACATGGTACCCTGTTGCCCATGCTGATTATTCGCTCCATGTCCCCATTGGGAGTAAGGGGGTAATGGAATACATGAACAAAGATCCAGGCATGGTTGGGTTGAGTTTGATGAATTCTGAACTGTTCTCATCATCCTACTGTATACATTTAAATATAGGAGCTACAACATGAAGTGCATGACTGAGGCAGGAATGAGAAGGAGGAGGAGGATGGTGCTGAAGGTTGGATGGGATGCCTTTTGCAAAACAATCCCCCCAGAATGAATGCCTGTAAACTGAATGATTCTGAATCAAGGTCTCTCATTGCAGGACAGCTGCTTATTTGTCTAAAGTGTTCTGAGTGGGTTTTGTTTGAAAAGGGCCCATTCGTAGCCTCAAATGTTTTGCTGAAAATGTGTCAGACAGCTTTTCAGATTGCCTTTACTCTCTTCAGAAAACCAACACTTACCTTTTCTTCTCTTCCACACGCTATTTCTACCCACCATTCATAGCTCACACTAATTATATCTCGTTAATTATATTTCACTCTGTCCAGAAGGAGGGGTAGAATCACAATGTGTTTTGACTTCCCTGAAAGCTTTGCATTCACAGCATAAATTATTGATCGGACCTCAGCCTCCCCTCCCCCTTCCTCAATTGTAACTGCTGCAGACCACCTGCTGTACAGTTTCGAGAGAGGCTGGGTTGAACAAAAGTGGAAAAATAAAAGAAGCAAGCCCCTGGGCATCCGCAACACACCCCACAGCGCTCCGCACCTTCCCTGACACACCGCGCACCCCCGATACTCCGCACAAAACGCAATACCCCTCCCTGCACTCCGCACAATCCCCCGATACCCCTTCCTACACTCTGCACAATCCCCCGATACCCCTCCCTACACTCTGCACAATCCCCCGATCCCCCTCCCTGCATTCCGCACAATCCCCCGATACCCCTCCCTGCACTCCGCACAATCCCCCGATACCCCTCCCTGCACTCTGCACAATCCCCCGATACCCCTCCCTGCACTCCGCACAATCCCCCGATACTCCTCCCTACACTCCGCACAATCCCCCGATACTCCTCCCTGCACTCTGCACAATCCCCCGATACCCCTCCCTGCACTCCGCACAATCCCCCGATACCCCTCCCTGCACTCCGCACAATCCCCCGATACCCCTCCCTGCACTCCGCACAATCCCCCGATACCCCTCCCTGCACTCTGCACAATCCCCCGATACCCCTCCCTATACTCCGCACAATCCCCCGATACTCCTCCCTACACTCCGCACAATCCCCCGATACTCCTCCCTACACTCCGCACAATCCCCCGATACACCTCCCTACACTTTGCACAATCCCCCGATACCCCTCCCTACACTCCGCACAATCCCCCGATACCCCTCCCTATACTCCGCACAATCCCCCGATACCCCTCCCTGCACTCCGCACAATCCCCCGATACCCCTCCCTGCACTCTGCACAATCCCCCGATACCCCTCCCTGCACTCTGCACAATCCCCCGATACCCCTCCCTGCACTCCGCACAATCCCCCGATACCCCTCCCTACACTCCGCACAATCCCCCGATACCCCTTCCTACACTCCGCACAATCCCCCGATACCCCTCCCTACACTCCGCACAATCCCCCGATACCCCTCCCTGCACTCTGCACAATCCCCCGATACCCCTCCCTGCACTCTGCACAATCCCCCGATACCCCTCCCTGCACTCCGCACAATCCCCCGATACCCCTCCCTACACTCCGCACAATCCCCCGATACCCCTCCCTGCACTCTGCACAATCCCCCGATACCCCTCCCTGCACTCTGCACAATCCCCCGATACCCCTCCCTGCACTCCGCACAATCCCCCGATACCCCTCCCTACACTCCGCACAATCCCCCGATACCCCTCCCTACACTCCGCACAATCCCCCGATACCCCTCCCTACACTCCGCACAATCCCCCGATACTCCTCCCTACACTCCGCACAATCCCCCGATACTCCTCCCTACACTCCGCACAATCCCCCGATACACCTCCCTACACTTTGCACAATCCCCCGATACCCCTCCCTACACTCCGCACAATCCCCCGATACTCCTCCCTACACTCCGCACAATCCCCCGATACCCATCCCTACACTTTGCACAATCCCCCGATACCCCTCCCTACACTCCGCACAATCCCCCGATACCCATCCCTACACTTTGCACAATCCCCCGATACCCCTCCCTACACTCCGCACAATCCCCCGATACTCCTCCCTACACTCCGCACAATCCCCCGATACCCCTCCCTACACTAGCACAATCCCCCGATACCCCTCCCTGCACTCTCCACAATCCCCCGATACCCCTCCCTACACTCCGCACAATCCTCACATCCCCCGACACACCCCCCCCTACACTTTACACACCCATGAATGCATCGCACACTCCCCAACATGACAAACACCCCGACATTCCACACATCCCCCTGTGCTCTCATGCAGGCCCCCACCTGCCATGCATGAGGCATATTAATTTTGTCACATGGACATTAAATTTCAAACTGTTGTTCAAGTGGAGAAAGGACTTGCTTTAAAAAAAAATGCCCGATCTTGATTGCATATTAACAGATAGTGTTTGGAAGGACAAAGCAGCCATTTCCTAACACACTCAACCCACAATGGACTTGTGATCACCAGACGTTGACGGTGGGGGAGCTCCCATTCCAGGTTGACTGCTAAAATGGCCAAATGCTCAAACAGACATCGTCAAACCAGTTGTCACATGACTAACCTGCTGGCCAACCTGAGTTTTTAGAATTTGTACAAACAGTTTGAGCAGAGTGTCTGTTTGCTCCTGGACTGAGAAGATCTTTCCTGTCTGCTCCCATCTCTTTCTCACAAGCCTCTGAAACTAATGAAGACACATGAGAGAGAAAAGTCTCCAAACAGCGAACAAGGTTTAAGAAGAATACTGGGCCCCAATGAAAAGCAAGACCTACCTACAATCAAGGACTCTACAGTGAGCTCGAAGAACCATAACAAAAACTCTTCAGATATTGCCTCAATCTTTTCCACTTTATTTTTCTTCTCTTTTCTGTCTCTATTTGCATGTGTGTATCGCACATGCATGCTAGCGTGGGTGCGTCGTGTATCCGTAGGCATCAACTGAATTAGAGTTTAAATTTAATAAATTTCAACTTTTCTTCTTTAAACCTACGAAAGCCTGTTTGTGCTGGTGTCTTTGTCTTATAATTGGAAAGTGGTGAACAAGGATTCACCAAGGGGGAGCTAAAAACAGTGTGTTTAAAATTAAACCCTGTTACAGTAAGAGCAGGTGAAGGCTGAAAGGGAACCCTAGGCCTCTTTCTCACCTGGTCATAACACACTCCCCAAAACTGTCTGTAACTGAGATTCCAGTTTCTATCCTATCATTTTGCTGATTGCATCATTCAGTCAGTGGTGAATTCTGCTCTGAATATAAGACTGTTTTGAGAAAATAATGCACATCTTGTGAATTGATACTGGAGTTCCGAGTGCAGATTCGTAATGTACAAAGAATAAAGATACTGTCAGGAATGGTTAGGCCAATAACATCTTGAATGCAAAAAGGCAATCCTACTCTTCCATTTACACTCTTTCTATTCATTCCTCTTCACTGAGCCCCTCACACTTGCCAATTCCTATTACTTCAGCAGGCAGACATTTTACTGTGTTTACAATCCTGCGATCAACACGTTTGACTCACCACCAGTTTATATTAATAGAATGTGGCTGAACAGTGCAAGAATAGTCACACTGGTACTTTAACTATATCTACACGCTGTCTTCAAGATATGGCAGCAGAAAGTAAGTTAGTGGTCTCCCGAATCCAGAATTCCTCTTCAAGGAACATATTATTCTGGAGCAGTGACATTTGGTGTCTTTCCACCTGATCTATAAATGGAGCTTGGGGCCAGAAGAAGTGATTGGAATCCTTCATCCACCTCATGACAGATGAGAATCTCCTACCCGCCACAGCAACAACCTCTCACACTGCTCACTGCACATCACCCATCACTCATTGGCACCCACTGGCACTCAGGAGTTACGTTTAACATCCAGATACTCCCCCTCACCCAACTAGCAATGCTGCTAGACCCATACCCACCTCTTACTGCTTTCACATACTTCCAGTACTTCATCCATGACAGGCACATCACCCAAACACAGTGCTGCACAACCACTGACATTCTACCCTCTCTCTTGCTGGACAAGGTGGTACACAATAGAAGGGAGGATAGCAGAGCTGGTCGGAGACAAGGACACCAATATCTTCTGAGCCCTAAGGAAAAGATGGTTCCCCACGTAATGGGGCTGGCTGTGACGGAGCCCGTAGCATTTGACATTGCTGAAAACATTGAGGATGATGGCATCTTTAGGCCCCTTCTAAATCCCTGCATACTCTCATCCTGCTCTCTGGCTGCAGATGGTGTGACCAGGGACCGTCTTGATTCCCACCCCATCCCCCTTCCCCTTCCCTCACAATAACCTTCCCCTTTCAAGTTCCTGCTTTCAGAATCCCAAGAACTGTTATAGAGCCATACAGTCATAGAGAGATTGTTGTCTGCTATATTCCAGAAAGCCAGGAGGTGAAGGATAGAACTGGAGCCACTCTTTATACACTTTTCTAAGCATTTATTTACATTACAAATAAGCACCTCCTAACCCAACAACCACAGTTTCTGAAATAAAAACAGAAAATGCTTGAAATACTCAGCAGGTCAGGCAGCATCTGTGGAGAGAGAAATAGAGTTAATGTCATGGAAATCTGGAACTCTTCCCCCAAAAGGCTGTGGATGCTGGGGGCAATTGGAGCATTCAAGACTGAGACTGACTGATTTTTGTCAGGTATCAAAAGATAGGTAGCAAAGTGTATAAATTGAATTGATATCAGCATTGATCTAATAGAATGGCAGAACAGGCTTGAAGGGCTAAATTCTGTTCCTATGACCTCCTCCCTCAAACATTTACTGATCATTCTAATACTTTCACCTTTGTGCCCCCACCTACCCCCCCAGAAAAGAAATATAGTTCAGAGACCGTTTTAAAGGAATCTCAGGCATGCTAATTGGGGTTGATGGCATGTTATGTACTTAAAGCATTAAACTTTGCACTCTCAAATCTGCAAGCTCGACACACTAAAGTGAATGCTCATAGGACCCAATTCAAACCACACCACTGGATTAAAGTGTCTCTCTGCATGCCAGAGACAAGGCCTATTTGCAATGGGAGAGGGAAGGTGGGGGATGTGAAAAGGACTTCACTAAGGCTGAGCATGCTTGATGAAAACCCATGTCGAAATGGCTCACAAAGTGCTCTTAAAGCAAGTCTGTCAGCCGGAGGGCATAATTACAGTATGTGATAACTGTCAAGTCAACTGAAAGGTACAAAGAGTTTCTGTCTGGCAAGTGAATGCATAAAAAAGCAATACTTGCATAACTGTGTGCAACTTGACAAGTGTAAGAAGAGCTGAACAGCATAATAACAGATTCATCATTTTGCCTCATTCTGTGTACAAGTTTGACTTTAGCCTAATTTAGCCTCTAAATTTAACCAATCTATGCAGGCAGTGATATTTTAGTACAGTATAGCTGTGACATTTACTCTTCTCCTTTCACTGTGACTGTACCTCACTTTTAGTTAAATGATTTCCCACTATGGTTAGTGCAGTTTCAAAGTCTTCCACAAGACAATATGAACATAATTCTATTACACTAGATGGGCAGGTTAAGTGCCATCTCTATGGAGCAGATAACAGGGAATGCATCCTTGCATGGGTTCTACTAGCAAGGCCGATTGGCTCCAGACACCATTAACAGCTCAAGGCCTTTGACCTCCCCTTCACCCTCCTTGTATCAACATATTCCTGATTAATGCCAGAACTCTGGACCTGGCATAGATTCGACCTTCATCAAGGTAGAATCAGTTGTTGGACATACACACACGCAGACGTGTGTCTCATACCAGGAGACTGACCCAAACAAAATGTCACCAGTTATTCATAGTACTTGTGGGAAACATTGGCATGCCACTTGCCCTGAGGAGATAGCGAAGAGGTCAATCCTGCATCAGAGAACATCAATAATTAATCATGTTGGTTATGGGACTGGAGTCACTTGGAAGACCAGGTAGGAGCAGCATAGAAGCATAGAATCATACGACAATTACAGCACAGAAGAAGTCCATTTGACCCATCATGTCTTTTCTTTTTATTCATTCCTGGGATGTGGGCATCGCTGGCCAGGCCAGCATTTATTGCCCATCCCTAATTGCCCTTGAGAAGGTGGTGGTGAGCTGCCTTCTTGAACCACTGCAGTCCACGTGAGGTAGGTACACCCACAGTGCTACCACCCAGCTCTCTGCGAGAGCAACTCAGCTAGCCCCACTCCCCACATTTTCCCCATAGCCCTGCAAATATTTTCTATTCAGATAAATATCCAATAGCCTTTTGAAAGCCACAATTGAATCTGCCTCCACCACACTCTCAAGCAGTGAATTCCAGATCCTAACCACTCGCTGCAGAAAAAAAATAATTCCTCAGGTCACTTCTGGTCCTTTTGCCAATCATCTTAATCAGTGTCCTCTGGTTCTCCATCCTTCCACCAATGGGAACAGTTTCTCCCTATCTACTATGTTCAGACCTTTCATGATTTTGAACACCTCTATCAAATCTCCTCTTAATCTTTTCTCCAAGGAGAACAGTCCCAGCTTCTCCAATCTATCCTCATCCCTAGAATTATTCTTGTGAATCTTTTCTGCACCTCCTCTACAGCCTTCACATCCTTCCTAAAGCGTGGTGTCCAGAACTGGGCATAATACTCCAGTTGAGGCTGAACCAGTGCTTTATAAAGCTTCACCGTAACTTCCTTGCTTTTGGACTATATGTCTCTATTATCATTGATGAACCAGTTGGGTTTTTACAACAGTCCAGCAGTTTTCTTAGTTATTTTTCTGGTGCCAGTCCACAAATTATCTGATATACTGAATTCAATTTCACAATTTACCATGGTGCGATTTGAACTCAAAACCAGATGGTTGCTCGGCCAGGATCTACAGGCCACTACACTGCATTACCCAACTTGCTCAGTGCTGCATTTGATATTTGCCTGGGGTCATAACTACAATTGTCACTCAGCCCTTGTCACTGTCATGTGTCTGTACACACAAGCATTGCACAGTGAAAGCATAGATTATGTAAAGAAGGCAAGATCTTCCTCCACCTCCCATTGACAGTCACGTGTGTTAAAAGTGCAACCAGTACCTTGGTAAACCTTCACCACATTGTACACAGCAGCAAGGAACCACAGCAGATACAGAAGAAGTTATAAAAACAAGCTGTTTATATGTCCTGCTAGCTAACTCTGATAGCCATATTGGAGATATCTTCAGAGCATAATAATGTGCTAAATAAATGCAAACTTTTTTTCTAATATATACACGGTTTACTGTTTTTATAACATGCTGTGGGTAGCAATATTGCTAAATTATAAACCACATGGTGGTGTTCCACAATGAGCCAAATACTACAATTCTGGTGCATTATAATTCAGAGAGCAGAGTAACAGTGCATGAAACATATACAAGTAACAGATATGTAGAGTACATAGGGGGATATGGCTGCTCACTATCCTACTTCCTTCCCACAATATTAGCAATTTAGTTGGGCACCATCCCGTAACGTTCCATTGAGCAGCATCCAGCACGGTGGCTCTGACCCACTCCCAGTTTGATTGGCTTCCTTGCTGAATATGATGATAGCTGTTGTCAAAACAGAACAGCAGTTAAACCACCCTTTCCCATCAGATCATACAACACCATGAATTAATTGACAAAACACCAAAAGGGTCAGACAAAGCTTGCCAAGGGAAGAATCTGTAGCAGCACAGTTAACGTTCCCTACCATCCCTGCTGTCCTGTAAAAGCACACCTTAGCCTTACCTCTGCACGCCATAGCCTTTTCTGGCTCATAGCCTGCCTTGCAGGTGCAGCTCCCTATGGGCACCATCCATTCTCCATCACCATTGCAGTACAGTTTGATGGGGACATCAACCTCCTCAGCGTTCTGCACACAGGTACCCTTGGCAATGACCAGCGAGGTGCTCTCCGTGCCCGTCATGGTCTCGGCGAAGGTGGCGTAGTTCTGAATGACGCTGGGGCACTTTTTGAAAAAGACGCGGACAGAGAGCAGGGACATGCAAGCACCGTAGTCCTGAAAGGCCAGGTAAAAGCCATTTTTGCTCAGCGGCCCAAAGCTGCGGATCTCGGTGTTGACCTTCATCAGCCTGCCACCAAAGTCCACCTGGGAGAAGCTTTCGTCCGCAGCGATGGTGTCCACCTTGAGGTACGGCATCTCAGTCCACAGTGCTGCGCCTTGGACAGTCAGCCCGGAGTCAGTCTCGTAGTAATACAAATTGAATGTTTCTTTGCAGGAGCCTGGGACATTGGGTATGCTGCTGCAGTCACGCACGGTAAACCTCATCTCCACGTAAATGCGTTGAGCACCCTTGCGGTTGACAAAGGTGGTCCACAGCCAGTTGTTCTGGTTAGACTCAAAGACGTTGCAGACCTGGTAGGTACGGATGGTGTTGAGGTTTTCATCGTAGCCGCTCACCTCTTCCCACTGCAAGAGAACAAAAAAAAACACAAGAGCAGAGGTTGTAAAGTCAGTACTAGCATGGTCAGAGTTGGAGCTTCCTCGTGTCTACATACCCAATATAAAACATTCTGCACTGAGCACTGACACACAGACAAAACCCCCTTGTAAAGTGTCTCATCCTTTTCAAATAGGAATTCTCAACATCAGGACAACTTTAAAACAAGATTCTCCCCAATAGGACTCCTTTTAATGTGGGAGAGTTGTGATCAGATTTTTCTTTAAAGGTTGATTCTTACTATTCTGTACCTTTTTAAAAGAGAACAGGTTTGATTTGAACCCTAACCACCTGATTCTTGGCAGAAACAACCAGGATCCATATCAGCATGGAACTTAACCCTTTCGTGCCATCTCTGATATTAACAGCAACAATAACTTACACTTAAGGTAGTAAAATATCCCAAGGTGCTTCGCAGGAGTGTTATCAGGTAAAAGTTAACATGGGGCCACATAAAGAGATAAAAGGGCAAATGGCCAAAGAGGTAGGTTGTAAAGGAGTATCTTAAAGGAGAAGAAAGGGATGGAGAGGTTTAGGGAGGGAATTCCAGGGCTTAGGGCTAGGCAGCTAACGGCAAGGCCCCTAATTGTGGAGCAATTAAAACTGAGAATGCACAAGAGGTCAGAATTGGAAGGTTGCAGATATCTTGGAGAGTTGTGGGGCTGGAGTAGATTACAGAGATAGGGAGGGGGCGAGGCCATTAGGGATCTGAATACAAGGATGAGAATTTTAAAATCGAGGCAATGTTGGACCAGGAACCAAGGTTGATCAGTGAGCACAGGGCTTATTTAGGAGGATGAATTGAGAATGAGGCCAAAGGCTTTAAACTGAGGCTTTGGAATTAAAGACACCCCAGGTCTGAAGCTTAGGTTAGTCAGTGTACTCTGCATTCACCTCACTTGCCCAAAACCTGCTGCTCGAGAAACTTCCAAGTCTGTTTGTGAAGAAGACACTAAGACTAGGATGCTTTGCTGGAGACTGTTTATTGCATGCCACAGAACTCACTCCTAACACCCAGGCAGTGCTGGCTGGCTCTTCATATATACATTTGAGTACAATTAACTAATCAACACTTGTTCACCTTATTACCTTCAACCAATGCTGGAAACTTGAGGGTACATTTATCAAAACTCAATCTCTTCAATGTCTTATTTGCTTTCAGCACTTCCCCAACAGTAGCATGTTTCGGCATGGTGCTCAATTCTCAGCATCTGACCTAGTTTGTGTGCACAATCAGTTCAACTGCCCGATTAAGCTCCTTAACTGGTCTGCTTCTTCCTTGGTTGCAGAGACTTCCTTTTGTGAGGATCTGACCCAATTTACTGGGATCCTAATACCATTCTCTAGGTATGACTGTTGATTTAGGGTTACTCCCTAACTTAGTCTGCCTAATATTCAACCCTATATATTTGAAAGCTTCAGAAGCCTGACTTCCAATTTTAAACTCCTGCAGAACTTTATCTACCACAAATTTCACAAATGCCTCAGATCCTCTCCACAGAAAATCGTCTATGTGCATCAAGAAAATGTCTGCTTGTTTTTCTTCATAGTATCAGTAAAACATTGCCAGATCCACTTTGAGCTGAATACAACCAGCTTTTAGTATGACCGACCGAACTGAAAAATACCACACCATGGATGCACCATTTAGCCCATAAACACACTTGTTTAGCTTCCATAATTTCCTCTCTATATCTCCAGCTTCTTTTGGTAGCTTTAAAAATACTTCCCGTTGAAATTTCTCCCCTTGCAAAATGCTGCTTTGATGTCAATGGACTTACATTCCCATGAGTGTGTCGCTAAAAGGGCTAGGAAAACCCTCAAACTTGTTTTTCCTGCTACAATATTCATATTTTCACACATACTCCTAAACTCATCATTGGCAAATTATCTTCCATTGTCAGTTAGAAATCTAGCCGGTGCTCCCAGTCCCGTTCCTGGCCACATTTCCATTATCTTGTTCACTGTTACTTTTTTGTCTTTACTACAAATTGCCATTTACAGACTGAATCTAGTTGTTACGTCTATAAAGTGGAGAAGAAAAATGTTTTTTTCTTTATCCCATACCTTCAAGTCCATCGCTACAGTTTCATTAAAGTCCCTTGCTAATGGGAGACTCACTATGGGTCGGGATGACGTCCTCCAGTATTTTTTACAGATATCACATTTTCCACTGATATCTTCAATAAGTTTAGTGTCTTCTTTTGGGCCTCCTTATCTTGAGAGACAACGGATACGCGCCTGGAGGTGGTCAGTGGTTTGTGAAGCAGCGCCTGGAGTGGCTATAAAGGCCAATTCTAGAGTGACAGGCTCTTCCACAGGTGCTGCAGAGAAATTTGTTTGTCGGGGCTGTTGCACAGTTGGCTCTCCCCTTGCGCCTCTGTCTTTTTTCCTGCCAACTACTAAGTCTCTTCGACTCGTTTAGTGTAGTCATCATCTAATACCCCTGCAGCTTTTACCAGAATCTTCAACCTATGACAAGATGGATATGTAAACTGTCGATATAGTTTTGAAATAATTTGCCTTTTCTACTTTAAATCCCTACCCCCCGGATGCCATTAATACTTCTTTAACATCCTGTTTAGAGATGTTAGGTCTCGCTAAAGGAATACAGTAATGTCCCGACTGTGTAAACTGCAAAGCTACAGATTTCCCAAAGACAACTGCCTTATCATGTTCCGTATCCAATTTCATCCGAGCCTTTTTCACAGACGGTTTACTTAACAGCAAAGATATTTCACTGGAAACTACATCCGTACTAATTAAATGGTTTACCCTTGCTATTTTACATGGAATTCCCACTCTTTGTAGTAATTTCAATGTGTTGTCATTGCCAAACCTGAAACAGATAGAGCTGTCACATTCTTTGACCTTGCTTCACTCTTCCTTACTTAAAGAATCCATGTAACACCTTAACCAGTCCACGCCACATACTGTGGACGTACACCCACTGTCTAGTATTGCACAATTGAACGAATCTGCAACTAGGACACTCATTACCGGACTGAAGCTTCTCGTGACCAGTACAATTCCTTCTGATTGATCAGTAGCGTGATCCTTGCCTTCCGAACCTTCCACGTCGTGTGTCATCTCAAAATTCCGGTTATTCCTTTTTGGACAATGCAATGCACAATGATACTCTGAGTCACATCAGAAACACCTGTTGCCCACCGTTTGGTTATATATGGGGTTCGTCCTTCTGCCATAATTGCCCAATTACTGCTGTCGATTATAACTGCCAAAAGGGTCTCTATCCTCATTCGTTTTGTGTGTGATTCTCTTTTCGTACTGACATTTGGCCCCATATTTGCACGGCCTCGAAATGCTGCTAGCATTGTATCCTCCACCTACGGTGTCACCACTGAAGAGCCCATCTGCACCGGAAAGGAATGTTTTCCCAAAAAATTTTCAGGGGGTCAGACAGCTGATCAAAAAATGTATCTCTTTCTTTGAACCTAACTCCGGTTAATACCAAGAGCCTATCCATGTTCGATATCCAAGCACAATCCAACAATTTGAAGGCCTTATTATTGTATTCCTTTAGCGAGATCTAATATCTCTGAGCAGGATGTTAAAGAGGTATTAATGGCATCCGGGGGTAGGGATTTAAAGGAGAAAAGGCAAATTATTTCAAAACTACATTGACAGTTTGCACATTCAACTTGTCATAGGTTGAAGATTCTGTTGAAAGATGATGACTACACTAAAATTATCGAGGATATCAGTGGAAAATGTGATCTAAGAATTTCCAAGTAGAATCTCTGCAATGTTGCACATAGTCAGTTAAACTCCATAATATATTCTTCCATGGAAGAACCATCCATTTTTTTAAACTTATCAAAGTCTGTCCATGCCACATCGGCACTCAATAAGTCAACTTTCATACAACTGTTAAGAGATCGTCCAAACACTTCTCATTGTCCAAATGATGAGTCTCTAGTTCCGAGAACACTTTGCCCCTTATCTTGTTTCTGGTGGGAAATGAAAGTGCAAGGGCTATTCCTTGCTTCCTTTTTGGTAAAGACATAACCCATGTCCACAGATCAACTTCATTCTTCCATTGATCATAAGATTTGGCTTCACAAAATAGCGGTGAAAAATCATATCCCTACACCTTACACCTGGTTTCAGTCATCTCTCTTCCAAAAAAACCTCCAAATACAGCTTTCTCAAAAAACTAACTCCACTTTTAATCTCCTGTCTGAAAACAAATCTTAGGCTCCAATCTTCACTTTCAGGCAACCATCCTCTGCTACCAATGTTAGAGAAACTTCCAAGCCTGTTTGTGAAGAAGACACTGCGACTAGGATGCTTTGGTGGAGACTGTTTATTGCTTGTCACAGAGCTTACTTCTCCACTCCTAACAACACCCAGCCAGTGCTGGCTGGCCCTTTACATATACATTTGAGTACAAGAAACCAACACCAAAAACCTGTTCACCCTATTACCTTCAACCAGTAGGTATTTAACACCCATTAATAGAACTTATTAGACACTAACACCTGATTCAGGTTTAAACCTCAGCTTTAAACTGCAGGATGCAAACTATGTGATGAACACCCTGGCTTATCCTGTGCAGAGGGTTGCTAACTTTTTATCAACGTATTCTTGGAGGTTTCACCTCATGAGCTACCATCTCCAAGGCTCTGCCTGGTCACATAGTCCCTTTCCCCCTCTGACTTCAATATTTCTACAACCAATAAATAAAAGCGATCAAAGAAAATATTTTAAAAACATTTTTTTTTACATCCCAATGAGTTTTCCTGTGGATAAAAGCAAAATACTGCAGATGCTGGGAATCTGAAACAAAAACAAAAAGAGCTGGAAATACTCAGCAGGTCTGGCAGCATCTGTGGAGAGAGAAACAGATTTAACGTTTCAGGTCAGTGACCTTTCATCAAAAGTTAGAAAAGAATTAGGCTTTCAGCAAGTGAAGGGGAGGGGAGTGGGGGAGAGAACAAAGGGGAAGGTGTTTGATAGGGCAGGAGAGATTAAATAACAAAGGCAAAGCACGTGTTAATGCTTGTGGTGAAAGACAAAGCATTAGTCCAGAGAGAGTGTTAATAGTGGAATAATGAGCAGCTCTGACTGCATGAAAACAGGCACATGGTTAAAAATAAAATATTAAAAAAAGGCCAGTCATGCTCTGAAGTTATTGAACTTGATGTTCAGTCCACAAAGCTGTAGAATGCCTAATCGAAAGATCAGGTACTGCTCCTCGAGCTTGCGTTAATGTTCACTGGAACACTGGAGCAGGTCAAAGACAGAAATGTTGGCATGAGAGCAGGGGGGAGTGTTGAAATGGCAAGCAACTGGAAGTTCGGGGTCATGCTTTCGGACTGAGCGGAGGTGTTCCGCAAAGTGGTCACCCAATCGGCGTTTGGTCTCCTCAATGTAGAGGAGACCGCATTGCGAGCAGACAATACAGTATACTAAATTGAAAGAAGTATACTAATTGCTGCTTCACCTGAAAGGAGTGTTTGAGGCCTTGGATAGTGAGGAGAGAGGAGGTAAAAGGGCAGGTATTACACCTCCTGCGATTGCATGGGAAGGTGCCGTGAGAAGAAGATGAGATGTCAGGGGTAATGGAGGAGTGGACGAGGGTGTCACAGAGGGAATAATTCCTTCGAAATGCTGACAGGGGAGGGAGGAAGCGTTTGGTGGTGGCATCACGCTGGAGGTGTTGGAAATGGAAACATCAACGCAAGCTCGAGGAGCAGCACCTGATCTTTCGATTAGGCACTCTACAGCCTTGCAGACTGAACATTAAGTTCAATAATTTCAGAGCATGACTGGCCTTTTTTAATATTTTATTCTTTAACCATGTGCCTGCTTTTCATGCAGTCAGAGCTGCTCATTACTCTGCCATTAACACTCTCTCTGGACTAATGCTTTGTCTTTCACCACAAGAATTAACACACACTTTGCCTTTGTCCCACGACAGCTTTGTTATTTAATCTCTCCTGCCCTCTGCTCTATCAAACATCTTCCCCTTTGTTCTCTCCCCCACCCCCTTCCCCTTCACTTGCTTAAAACCTAATCCTTTTCAAACCTTTGCCAATTCTGATGAAAGGTCATTGACCTGAAACTTTAACTCTGCTTCTCTCTCCACAGATGCTGCCTGACCTGCTGAGTATTTCCAGCACATTTTGTTTTTGTTTCAGATTTCCAGCATCTGCAGTATTTTGCTTTTATTTTAGTGTTTAATTCACTGTCACTTCTCTTCCAGGGATATCTACCTTAAAGAAGTTCTACTGTTCTCTCCGACAGGATTTTTGTTTGTTTCTTTTACCTTGTTCACCTTCATTGCTTTCTATTTCCGTCCTGGTGTTTGATAAAGTGTCTACTAAAACTCGTTTTCACAGCCTCATCTCCGTCCTCGGTGACTGTCTCCGGCTCCAATGTATTCCACGTGGATTCCAACTGAAGTTTCACCCTTCATGTTTTGAATCCACCCAGGATTACAGGTAATACAACATTCCTCGGACTGCTGTTCTCACATCCTGAGATCCACACTCAATGCCATGTGCTGCCACATGTACACACTGAACCTCTCTCTCCAGAAGCACATCCTCACCTTATCTCAAAGCTGTTCTACTCCGCAGTTTCATTTCATCCTTCGTCTTATTCGACGCATTAACTGTTTTACTTCCTTTCAGATATGAAGGAACGCAAGCTCCAGCAACTGATGGAGACTAATGCCCCTCCAGATCCTTCTTCCCCTTCACTTCCCTCTGACCCCACCCCTTCTGATCTGACCCCTTGCCGTGTATTCACTATACCCTCTGACATTCCCCTCTCTGACGCTGAACGTTCTGTACTCAGCAAAGGTCTCAGTTTTATCCCCTTATGCCCCCACCTCAATGAATTTCGCGCTCGGTATGACGTTGAGCTCTTCTTCTGTCGCCTCCGCCTCCGGGCTCACTTCTTTGACCAGGAGTCCTCCCCCCGATCAGTAGACCCATTCACCCGCCTCCAGCATTCTCCCTCCACCTGGACCCCTCCCTCTGACCTCTTACCCTCTCTTGATCTTTTCATTGAGAACTGTCGGCGAGACATCGGCCGTCTCAATTTCTCTGCCCCCCCTCACTCACTCTAACCTGCCCCCCTCTGAACTTGCTGCACTCCGTACTCTCAGGTCTAACCCCGACATGGTGATCAAACCTGCAGACAGGGGTGGTGCTGTTGTTGTCTGGCGTACCGACCTCTACCTTGCAGAGGCTGAGTGCCAACGCTCAGACACTTCTTCCTACCTTCCCCGGACCATGACCCACAGGACTGTCACTGACCTCATCTCCTCAGGAGATCTTCCCTCGACAGCTTCCAACCTCATAGTCCCGCAACCCTGGACAGACCGCTCCTACCTCCTTCCCAAAATCCACAACAGGACTGTCCTGGTAGTCCCATCATTTCAGCCTATTCCTGCCCCACTGAACTTATTTCTTCCTATTTTGACTCAATCTTTTCTCCCCTGGTCCAGTCTCTTCCCACCTACATTCGAGACTCTTCTGACGCCCTACGTTATTTTGACAATTTCCAGTTTCCTAGCCCCAACCGCCTCCTCTTCACTAAGGATGTCCAATCTCTCCACACCTCCACCCCCCAGCAGGATGGTTTGAGGGCTCTCCACTTCTTCCTTGAACAGAGGCCCAACCAGTCCCCATCCATCACCACCCTCCTCTACCTGGCGGTACTTATTCTCACATTCAACAACTTCTCCTTCATCTCCACTCACTTCCTTCAAGTAAAAGCTGTTGCTATGGGTACCTGCAAGGATCCTAGTTATGTCTGTCTTTTTGTGGGATATGTCGAACATTCCTTGTTCCAGTCCTATTCAGACCCCCTCCCGCAACTCTTTTTCCGGTACATTGATGACTGTATCGGTGCCGTTTCCTGCTCCCGCCCTGAACTGGAAAACTTTATCAACTTTGCTTCTAATTTCCACAATTCTCTCACCTTTACATGGTCCATCTCTGACACTTCCCTTCCCTTCATCAACTTCTCTATCTCCATCTCTGGGGATAGGCTGTCCACTAATATTCATTATAAGCCCACCAACTCTCACAGCTACCTCGACTACACTTCTTCACACCCTGCCTCCTGTAAGGACTCCATTCCATTCTCCCAATTTCTCCAACTCCGAAACATCTGCTTTGATGATGCAACCTTCCACAGCAGTGCCTCTGGTATGTTTTCCTTTTCCGTCAACCGAGGATTCCCCCCCCCCCCTCCCACTGTGGTTGACAGGGCCCTCAACCGTGTCCGGCCTATTTCCTGCACTTCTGCCTTCACCCGTTTCCCTCCCTCTCAGAACCCCGACAGGGTTCCCCTTGTCCTCACTTTCCACCCCACCAGCCTCCACATCCAAAGGATCATCCTCTACCATATCTGCCACCTCCAGCATGATGCCACCACCAAACCCATCTTCCCCTTCCCTCGCCTGTCAACATTCTGAAGGGATCGCTCCCTCCTCGACACCCTCGTCCACTTCTCCATTACCCCTGACACCTCGTCCCCTTCCCATGCCATTGCAGGAGGTGCAATACCTGCCCATTTACCTCCTCTCTCCTCACTATCCAAGGCCCCAAACACTCCTTTCAGGTGAAGCAGTGATTTACTTGTACTTCTTTCAATGTAGTATACTGTATTCACTGCTCACAATGCAGTCTCCTCTACCATGGGGAGACCAAACGCAGATTGGGTGACCACTTTGCGGAACACCTCCGCTCAGTCCGAAAGCATGACCCCGAGCTTCCAGTTGTTTGCCATTTCAACACTCCCCCCTGCTCTCATGCCAACATTTCTGTCTTTGACCTGCTCCAGTGTTCCAGTGAAGATCAACGCAAGCTCGAGGAGCAGCAACTGATCTTTCGATTATGCACTCTAAAGTCTTGCGGACTGAACATTGAGTTCAATAACTTCAGAGCATGACTGGCCGTTTAAAACATTTTTTTTTAACCATGTGTCTGTTTTTCATGCAGTCAGAGCTGCTCATTATTCTGCTATTAACACTCTCTCTGGACTAATGTTTTGTCTTTCACCACAAGCATTAACACACGCTTTGCCTTTGTCCCAGGACATCTTTGTTATTTAATCTCCCTCTGCCCTATCAAACGCCTTCCCCTTTGTTCGCTCCGCTACTCCGCTCTCCTTCACTTTCTTAAAATTTAATTCTTTTCTAACCTTTGCCAGGTCTGATGAAGGGTCACAGACCTGAAACGTTAACTCTGCTTCTCTTTCCACAGATGCTGTCCGACCTGCTGAGTATTTCCAGCACTTTCTGTTTTTGTTTGAGTTTTCCCTTGGGTTGCTTGCAGCAGCGTCCAGGAGATTAAACTTTAATTTCTCAAGACTCCAGGCCAATCCTGGAAGGTTGGCAATCCTGTCTGTGCAGTTCTGATGCTGATACATTTTTGAAGAGTAGCTGTTGATGATTTGGGTGAACTGTGCTGGGGGGAATCACTCAACTCTGAAAATGGGGCTTCAACACATGACCTTTTCCAGAAGCAAAAGTGCTACTAACCGAGCCAAGCTGACACTGTCTTGCCTCCCAATAGCTGCTGATTAACATTGGTTGGGCTTCTTCACACAGCTACCTCCCATTTTTTGTCATAAACAGCCCACAACAGGTGAGTTTCTTCCATTCCCTTGTCTTCTGCTCCACTCCCAGTCAGCCATTGTCAGTCAGCAATTCTGGGTGCAGTGTTCTTTGTCCATTAAAAGAGAGAATACGGAAACAATGCCAGGGGCTCGAGTAATGCCAGGCACACAGCATGCGTGAAATAAAATAATAATTATAAGGAGACACAGTTTTAATCGGCTTTTCACTCAAGGAATTGTCTTGCCTTCTAAAAGAGCTCTCTTATTTTCTCTCAAAGGATCAAAAGGAGATAGGGCTCAAGTCCAAAATCAGAAACATTTGGGGATGCATGCGGGAGGGGGAATCGGAGATCAGAATGAAGGGGGGAATAGGAGCAGAATAGAGGGTGACAGGGGAACAGATCAGCGGGGCACTGGGGAATAGAATGGAAGGGGCTGGGAACAGAATAGAGAGGGGACAGAGAATAGAATAGAGGGGGGATTGGGGAACAGAATAAAGGGGGGATTGGGGAACAGAATAGAGGGGGATTGGAAACTGAATAGAGGGGAGATTGGGGAACAGAATAGAAGGCGGAAAGGGGAACAGAATAGAGGGGAGATTGGGTAACAGAATAGTTGGGGGAATGGGGAACAGAATAGTGGGGGGAATGGGGAACAGAATAGTGGGGGGAATGGGGAACAGAACAGAAGGGGGTTTGGAAACTGAATAGAGGGGGAAATGGGTAACAGTGGAGATGGAGGACTGAGGAACAGAACAGAGGGCAGGGGCTGTGAAACAGAACAGAGCGAGGGTCTGTGGAACAGAGGAACAGAATAGCAAGAGGAATTGGCGAACAGAAAAGAGGTAGCTACTGGTGAACAGAATAGGAGGACGGATTGGGCAACAGAATAGAGGCAGGACGGGGGAAAAGAATACAGGGAGGACTGGGGAACAGAATAGGAGGACGGATTGGGCAACAGAATAGAGGGAGGACTGGGGAACAGAATAGAGGGAGGACTGGGGAAGAGAATAGAGGGAGGACTGGGGAAGAGAATAGAGGGAGGACTGGGGAAAAGAATAGAGTGAGGACTGGGGAAAAGAATAGAGGGAGGACTGGGGAAGAGAATGGAGGGAGGACTGGGGAAGAGAATGGAGGGAGGATTGGGGAACAGAATAGAGGGAGGACTGGGGAAAAGAATAGAAGGAGGACTGGGGAAGAGAATAGAGTGAGGACTGGGGAAAAGAATACAGGGAGGACTGGGGAACAGAATGGAGGGAGAACTGGGGAACAGAATGGAGGGAGGATTGGGGGACAGAATAGAGGGAGGACTGGGCAAAAGAATAGAGGGAGGGCTGGGGAAGAGAATGGAGGGAGGGCTGGGGAAGAGAATGGAGGGAGGGCTGGGGAAGAGAATGGAGGGAGGGCTGGGGAAGAGAATGGAGGGAGGGCTGGGGAAGAGAATGGAGGGAGGGCTGGGGAACAGAATGGAGCGAGGGATTGGGAACAGAATGGAGGCAGGGATTGGGAACAGAATGGAGGGAGCGATTGGGGAACAGAATGGAGGGAGGGATTGGGAACAGAATGGAGGGAGGGATTGGGGAGCAGAATAGGGGGAGGACTGGGGAGCAGAATAGGGGGAGGACTGGGGAACAGAATGGGGGGAGGGATTGAGGAACAGAATGGAGGGAGGGATTGGGGAACAGAATGGAGGGAGGGATTGGGGAGCAGAATGGAGGGAGGGATTGGGGAGCAGAATAGAGGGGAGGGATTGGGGAACAGAATGGGGGGGAGGGATTGGGGAACAGAATGGAGGGAGGGTTGGGGAACAGAATGGAGGGAGGGCTGGGGAACAGAATGGAGGGAGGGATTGGGGAACAGAATGGAGGGAGGGATTGGGGAGCAGAATGGAGGGAGGGATTGGGGAACAGAATGGAGGGAGGAACAGAATGGAGGGAGGGATTGGGGAGCAGAATGGAGGGAGGGCTGGGGAACAGAATGGAGGGAGGGCTGGGGAACAGAATGGAGGGAGGGCTGGGGAACAGAATGGAGGGAGGGCTGCGGAACAGAATGGAGGGAGCGCTGGGGAACAGAATGGAGGGAGCGCTGGGGAACAGAATGGAGGGAGGGCTGGGGAACAGAATGGAGGGAGGGCTGGGGAACAGAATGGAGGGAGGGATTGGGGAACAGAATGGAGGGAGGGCTGGGGAACAGAATGGAGGGAGGGCTGGGGAACAGAATGGAGGGAGGGCTGCGGAACAGAATGGAGGGAGGGATTGGGGAACAGAATGGAGGGAGGGATTGGGGAACAGAATGGAGGGAGGGATTGGGGAACAAAATGGAGGGAGGGATTGGGAACAGAATGGAGGGAGGGATTGGGGAGCAGAACAGGGGGAGGACTGGGGAACAGAATGGGGGGAGGGATTGAGGAACAGAATGGAGGGAGGGATTGGGGAACAGAATGGAGGGAGGGATTGGGGAGCAGAATGGAGGGAGGGATTGGGGAGCAGAATAGAGGGAGGATTGGGGAACAGAATGGGGGGGAGGACTGGGGAACAGAATGGGGGGGAGGGATTGGGGAACAGAATGGGGGGGAGGGATTGGGGAACAGAATGGGGGGGGAGGGATTGGGGAACAGAATGGGGGGGAGGGATTGGGGAACAGAATGGGGGGGAGGGATTGGGGAACAGAATGGGGGGGAGGGATTGGGGAACAGAATGGAGGGAGGGATTGGGGAACAGAATGGAGGGAGGGCTGGGGAACAGAATGGAGGGAGGGCTGGGGAACAGAATGGAGGAAGGGATTGGGGAACAGAATGGAGGGAGGGATTGGGGAGCAGAATGGAGGGAGGGATTGGGGAACAGAATGGAGGGAGGGATTGGGGAGCAGAATGGAGGTAGGGATTGGGGAAAAGAATAGAGGGAGGGATTGGGGAAAAGAATAGGGAGAGGGATTGGGGAAAAGAATAGAGGGAGGGATTGGGGAAAAGAATAGAGGGAGGGATTGGGGAAAAGAATAGAGGGAGGGATTGGGGAAAAGAATAGAGGGAGGGATTGGGGAACAGAATGGAGGGAGGACTGGGGAACAGAATGGAGGGAGGGATTGGAACAGAATGGAGGGAGGGATTGGGAATAGAATGGAGGGAGGGATTGGGAATAGAATGGAGGGAGGTATTGGGAACAGAATGGAGGGAGGGATTGGGGAACAGAATGGAGGGAGGGATTGGGAACAGAATGGAGGGAGGGATTGGGGAGCAGAATAGGGGGAGGACTGGGGAACAGAATGGGGGGAGGGATTGAAGAACAGAATGGAGGGAGGGATTGGGGAACAGAATGGAGGGAGGGATTGGGAAGCAGAATGGAGGGAGGGATTGGGGAGCAGAATGGAGGGAGGGATTGGGGAACAGAATGGAGGGAAGGATTGGGGAACAGAATGGAGGGAAGGATTGGGGAACAGAATGGAGTCCTTAACATGCCAAACCAGTCATTAACAAGGTAGGGTATATGAGATGGAGCTTCACAGGTTTAGTTGACAACCTCTTGCTTCTTACATATTCATTCCTCCTATCCAATGTGAATCTGAGAGTAAAGTACTGTGCAGTGGATGTTGAATGATTCCTTTTCACCATTTATCATCATGATATTCCCCCACCTCAGCATTTGGACATCTCCCAATCCAGATAGCAGATGATATCAAACATCACTCACTGGATACCCTCTCATTAAGAAATATTAACTGGCTCTACTTAAGGTTTATTCCTGCAATGACTGCAATAATTGCACTCCAAACATGTCGTTTGCAAGCATTAATGTGATTTTTACGATCTAACAAGGAATTATGCTGCAGGCTGTTACAACAGGAACGTTTTTTTTTCACCTATACAATGGAATTAATCATGGAGCTTGCAGCCTGCACAATCTTTTATTTATTTGCCTTGCAATTGATCTGTTTGTTTTTTTGGTGAGCAATTAATGTTAATTTGCCTCAAATCAATAAGCACTGCAGAGAAAAATATAGGGAAGCTAATTTTGTTTTAATGACATCTGCACAGGAAATATAGACTGTGCCTACATTTTTTTTGTGGAGGGGGGAGATAATTGTCTGGCAAATCAGTGGCATTTAGTGAGTCTTGAGCAATTTAATTTAAATCTGTGTTCATTGTCATAAACTCTGTCCTCCTGAGTACACCATGGGAAGCAGTCATTGTAAGCTTTGTTGTATAAATGGGCAATGTTAAAATTCTCCAGCTTGAAATAAACAGAGAAAGCAGTTTTATTGTCCCCAGAGCACTCATGCATTTGCTGTTTCCTCCTCCTCTGTTTGACGGAGGGGGGAACTTGAAGGAAGACCCAGTCCAGAGACTTGAGCATGTAATCCAGACTCACACTCCCAGTGCAGTACCAAGGGAGCACTGCACTATAGAAGGCATCAGCTTTTATGAGATGTTAAACTGAGGCCCTGTCTGCCTCTCAGTTGGGCGTAAAGATCCTATGCCACTATCTCGAAGAAGAGCGGGGGGAGTTTTCTTGGTGTCCAGGCCAATATTTATCCATCAACCAACATCAGTGTAATAGATTATCCACAAATTATATCAATGCTGTTTGTGTTGAGCTTGCTGATTGGCTGCCACATTTCCTACATTACAACAATGGCTACATGTCAAAGAGTAACTAATTGGCTGTAAAGCATTCTGGGAAGTCCTGAAGGCTAGGTCAGCAGAGAGCCAGGTGCAAAGCCATGCCATCTGCTGCAAGGACACATGCAGCTATGATGCAGCATAGAGCTGGCACAGCAATGATAATATTGATAAGCTGCAGCCTGAAGCCTGCCCCCACCTCCCATTAACATGCTGCAATGTGGACTGAATGGAATGATGCCAAGAAGGGACTTGCAGGTTGACCCTCTTGGCAACCCATCTCAGGCAGCACCACCTCAACATCAGCAACCATCAGCCCCAAGGACTGCTCCACCTCTAACCTGCAGACTGAAAAGTGCACAAAAGAAAAACAAAAGTGCTTCACAGCCAAGGAATTACCTTTGAAGTAAAAGCAAAATACTGGAAATGGAAATCTAAAATAAAAACAGAAAGTGCTGGAAATACTCAGCAGGTCTGGCAGCATCTGTGGAGAGAGAAGCAGAGTTAATGTTTCAGGTCTGTGACCTTTCTGCTTCTCTCCCCACAGATGCTGCCAGACCTGCTAAATACTTCTGAAGTGTAGTTACTATTGTAGTATAGGAAACGTGGCAGCCAATTTATGCACAGCAAGCTCCTAGAAACAGCAATGAGATAATGACCAGATAATCTGCTTTAGTGATGTTGGTTCGAGGATAAATATTGGCGAGGACTCTGAGGAGAAGTCCGCTGCTCTTCTTCAATCTAGTGCAATGGGACAAAAGTGGATACACTTGGACAAATGTGGGTTAATTAAGGAATGCCAGCACGGATTTGTTAAGGGAAAATCGTGTTTTACTAACTTGCTTGAGTTTTGTTGATGAGGTAACAGAGAGGATAGGTGAGGTTAATGCAGTTAATGTGGTGTACATGGATTTGATAAAGTGCCACATAACAGGTTTGTCAGCATATGAGGTACAGTAGCAGCATTGGTACAAAATTGGCTGAGGGACAGAAAACAGAGAATAGTGAAAGGTTGTTTTTCGACTGGAGAAAGGGATACAGTGGAGTTCCCCAGGTGTCAGTGTTAGGACTCTTGCTTTTCTTCATATATATCAATAACCTAGACTTGGGTGAACAGAGCACATTTTCAAAATTTGTGGATGACACAAAACTTGGAAATATTGTAAACTGTGAGGAGGATAGTGATAAACTTCAAGAGGACATAGGCAGACTAATGGAATGGGCAGATAAGTGGCAAATGAAATTTAATGCAGAAAAGTGTGAAGCAATTCATTTTGGTAGGAAGAACAAGGAGAGGCAATATAAATTAAAGGGTACAATTCTAAAGGGGGTGCAGGAGCAGAGGGGCCAGTGGGTATATGTGCATAAATCATTGAAGGTTGCAGGGCAGTTTGAGAAAGTGGTTAATAAAGCACGCAGGATCCTGGGCTTTATAAATAGGGGCAAAGAGTACAAGAACAAGGAAGCTATGATAAACCTGTATAAAACACTGGTTCGCCTCAACTGGAGTATTGTGTCCAGTTCTGGGCACCACACTTTATAAAGGATGTTAAAGCATTAGAGAGGGTGCGGAAAAGAAAAGAATGGTTCCAGGGATGAGGAACTTCAGTTACATGGATAAATTGGAGAAGCTGGGGCTGTTCTCCTTGGAAAAGAGAAGATTAAGAGGAGATTTGATAGAGGTATTTAAAATCATGAGTGATCCGGGCAGAGTAGATAGGGAGAAACTGTTCCCATTGGCGGAAGGATCCAGAATGAGAGGACACAGATTTAAGTTGATTGGCAAAAGAAGCAACAGCGACATGAGGAAAAACTTTTTTGTGCTGTGAGTAGTTAGGATCTGGAATGCACTGCTTGAGAGTATGGTGGAGGCAGATTCAATTGAGGCCGTCAAAGGAGAACTGGATAATTATCTGAAGAGGAACGATTTGCAGGGTTACGGGAGGAAAAGGTGAACTAGGTGAGTTGCTCTTACACAGAGCCGGCTCAAACATGATGGGCTGAATAGCCTCCTTCTGTGCTGTAACCATTCTATGATCGTCTGCACAATGACATAATAAAAGCAAAAGACTGCATGCAGATGCTGGAAATCTGAAATAAAAGCAGCAAGTGCTGGAAATACGCAGCAGGTCTGGCAGCATCTGCGGAGAGAGAAGTGGAGTTAACGTTTCAGGTCTGTGAAGGTCACTGACCTGAAGCGTTAACTCTGCTTCCCTCTCCACAAATGTTGCCTGGACTGCTGAGTATTTCCAGCACTTTCTGTAACTATGATCTTTTGCATTGATCAGAGCATCAGATGGGGCCTTGGCATCACCGTGAATTTATCAAACACTTCCTCACAATATGAATGTCTGCCTGTTTAAGTTTTTATCTGATCTATAACACCTCCAACAGTGTAGCACTTTCTCAGTATTGCATTGGAGTTTCAGCCTAGATTTTATGCCGAGGTCCCTGGAATCTTCAACCTTCTGACTCAGGAGGTGAGAGTGCTGGCACTGGGCCACAGGTGACACTACCTTCCATTATATCTTTGTCTGTCACTTCTGAATCCTCTTCCCTTGGCTGCTGATGGACACAGGTATCTGTTGAGCATTGCTAAAAACTTTCGCGATATTAGTTGCCCTATTGTGACACAATCTTTTAATTGTCTCCCTCATTTTAAATATTGTGTGCTTAGTTTTTCACTCCCACCAATAATGCCTGTCCAATTGCAATAATTCTACAAATGGATTGAGGCAACAGTTTGGGTGTTACCAACCATCCCAAACAATTCGCACCAGTCGGCAAAGGTCGGCTCCATGACGATGTGACAGTTCGTGCCAATGAATTGACTTCCGCTGGTAGGTTTTGCCGATGCCAGGGAAAAGCAAATGCAATGCCTGCTGTCTCCTGCTTCTGCCGTACTGCCAATTCAACTCATTGTTAGTCAGCTCTCAATTTAATGGAAAAATTAAAGCAGGCAGGCATTTATATTGTGAGGAAATGTTTGATAAATTCACAGTGATGCCCAGGCTCCAGAAGCAGCCTACAGGTGCTCTCAAATCATATCTCAGTAGCTTCAGGTTTAATTGATTCCCAACTGAACTCACGGATAATTAAGATTGCTTCCTCAGTATTTTAATCCTGGGATTTTGCAATGAAATTATACTGATTTTGAAAATTAATTCATTAGCAGCGCTGACAGGTCCCTCATTGAGAAGGCAATTTGAGTCCAGCCTATGCATAAAACCAAAATGTCTTCCACTGTACAATTTTTTTCAAATTAATTCCCTATAAAATGCTGACCCTATTAATTCATATTTGTACTGAGGTCACAGACGAACTGTTCACTTCCACTGTCTGACTTGCACCAAGTGAATTAATCAAAGTTCAATGTAATTAATTGTATTATTCATGCAATCTTTACAATTATTAGTAGAACCGAGGAATGTGAAGGGGCGGGGAGAATCTGTTATAGGTTAAGTGGTGCTCCTTATTTTAGTTAAAGTTTTAACTATTGTAGTTTGATAAAGTGGAAGCTATTGACTGTAATCATCAATTAGAGGAGCCTCTCAGTTAGCACCTAATCACAGGTTGGTTAACAAAATAATTTAAGTCACTGATTATTGGTGAATAGAGTTACTTAGTTAAGTGTAGTCAACAATTATACAGCAGCATAGGAATTGTTAGATAATAAAAGACAAAGGTCTTTCTAGTCTTTCTCATGTATTTTGGAATTATGGACATTGTTTTATTTGGGAAAACTGAAAAGGATTCCATGGATTTTTTTTTCACTGAAGTCATCGGGAGGTCTTTTGGACTCGGTTTGTAAACAACCCTTACTGGAAGTAACCTGTGTTCAGATAAATACCCAGCAGAGGCTTTTTGACTTGGGGAAGATGTTTACAGAGAAATGACAGGTGAAGATTTATAGGGGTTAGGAGGCTTGACTCGAGATATTATTTTGGTTTCGCTTTGGACAGTCAGTTGGGGTTTGGACAGTGTTTTGAAAGGAATTTAAGAATCAACTTGCCAATGACAAAACCCCAGCTCAGCCTTTTTCCATCTCTTCAAAAAGCCTGTCAGCTTTTCCATCTCTTTGAGAAGCTCTTAGAAGCGAGTGTAAGAAATGAAGAAATTGATGCTATATTCCTCCTGAAAGGCCTGGCAGAAACCCTTGTTGCCATAGTTCTCCTGGAACGCCTGCCAAACTGATCTTCAATGTCACCTGAACAGAATTGTTCCAGAAAGATCCCAGTGATAGCCGTCGACGCGTATTTGGGATGCCAAACCAAAAAGGGACAACTGACATCTTTTCATATCTTCTCTTTTTTTCTTCAAGAACTAGCAAGTATTTGGCCAAAATATTCTTTTCTATTTTTTTTTTGTAACAGAGCTCTAAACAGAAAATCTCTATTTTATCGGTTAACTGGTGTGTATGAGTGTGAGGGGCTAAGGTAAAAAGGGAACTTTCATATTTCAATCTGTGTATTAATGCTTTGCTTCATTACTAGTTAAGTCTTGTTTTATAATAAACTGATAATTTTGTTGTTTATTAAAGAAACTTGGTTGGTGTATTTTATTCTGAGATAAAGAGTAGAGTATATGATTCACCGCGTCTGTAACTGGGTAAACATTTAAATATATGTTGTGACTTGCAGAGAAGTGGAACTTTCCCACCTCGGTCATGCCACCTTAAATGCATCAATCATGGTAATCAATCTCCATCAGTCTACAACACACCCCGAAATAAAGCCAAGAAAACCCTCGTGGTGGAAAGCTTTAAGATACTACCTCTCCCAAGCAAGCTACAATTACCATATATTAAACTACTCATATTGTGTGATACAATATAACTCATCAGCATTCAGCTTACAAGATAAGTCTGGGGAAAGTAGGACGTTCAGCCATTTGATCTTGCCAAATGTCTGCCATGTTCCCACTGCAACAATTTCTTAAATAAGTCCAAGGTGCTGGCCTCGACTACTGTGTCCCAGCATGAGGATCACCCTTTCCTGCATTTGTTGGTCAAATCACTAGCTGTCAGAGTCATTTGGTTAAAGTGATCAATAATTGATAGAATTATTCAGTTAGATTCCCTTATGTCTCGGTAACATGACTCTCTAGAAGATGCTAGAACTGCCAAAGTGTATCTATACAAGCACGGAGTAAGAAATTAGGTTCTTCTGCTCAATCCCTGATGATCTGCATTGCATCCTGCTGCCCATTATCTGTTTGCCCATGTACATCAGTTCAGCTCATTTGAAGAGGTTGCCTAAATATATAGGTGTACGAGGCCTCTAGCTTGTGGAAGTGCTGATGTTTGGACTGTAATTCCACCAAGAATAAGATGTTCAAGGGAAGTTGGTTAAAGTTCTGATCTAAAGGAACAAACAGAAAAAAGGTTGCGCTAATTTTTTATCCAAGATTTTGTATTTTTTGATTAATATTTGGTAGATACATTTCTTGCTCAACTAATTTTCAGTGTAATAATGTTTTTTTGTTCCAGAAAATAATTAATGGGCCACAATGTGATGTATCAGGGCAACATTAATTAGACCTGCTCTTGCCTGTTTAATTGCAATAATATTTTGTACCATAAGTTACTGAAAGTGGGAGCTGGTAACAGCGTAGAGAGGGAAACCGGGCATCTGCATGATCAGGACAAGTGACTGTGTCTCTCCTTAACAATCAGATTGAAGTCTGAATTGTTAATAAGCAGCGCAAGGACTGATAAAGAAATGTAAATTAGAGTGAATTCAATGCCAAATCAGGAACAAAAAGATAAATTAAGAGAGGGAAAGAAAGAGTAGATTAAGAGAGAGGAAAAAGAGAAAGGAAAAGTAAAACAAAATTACATTTTACATTTTTGAAAGCTCCAACAACTGTTAATACCTGAAGGAATGAGACTCCACACTTGTAATAGTTAATTAGCCCTTTGGCACAGAAAATTAACACTTTTCACGTTAAAGGATACTTCAATGCAATGCATTCAATGGTGAGGCAGATAGCGAGATGCCGTTTTCACAAGGCTAACGGCAGAGTAGTCCATTTTGGACAGCAACTTGTGAATTTCCACATTTAACAGGGCATCTGAAGTTAACGTTGCCTTTGCACATTAATAATGAGTGCCATTAGCTTCACCGTTATTTTGACAGCAAATTATCGCCCAATATATTTTTTCTGCATTTTCCAGATCAGACCACAGACGGGAACATTAATGGAACGTAAGTGAGTTGAAAGCATCTTAATCACTGTATTTTATGTTTAATTGATACAAGATGAAGGAAGGTATGACAAGGAGAGCAGCAGGCACCAGAGCCTGTACTTGCCCAGACTCCATTGCTTGCACATATATTGTGAGTCAATGGATTTCGGCAGCTACTGTTTCTCCCCATACAACATTTCAAAAAGCTTTTTATAAATTTTTTACTCATTTAAGGCAGCCTTTCAAAAGATTCTCCTCCTCACTACAGCGTTTCTAAAAGCTGTACTAATTTCTGTCCCCATATGTGGAACTCTCATCCAAGTGGCAGCGCCTCCAACTCCAGAATGGGGTGAAATTGTTGTATTTATACAGTGGATCTGTACTAATCTTGCCACAGAAAGCTAATTCTTGTTTATTAAGTACCCTTTAACGTGAAAAGTGTTTAATTAGCCCTCTGGCAAAGAAAATTAACTATTACAAGTGTGGAGTCTCATTCCTTCAGGTAGTAACTGTTGTTGGAGCTTTCCAACATGTAATTTTGTTTTACATTTCCTTTCTCTTTTTCCTCTCTCTTAATCCACCCTTTCTTTCCCTCTCTTAATTTATCTTTTTGTTCCTGATTTGGCATTGAATTCACTCTAATTTACATTTCTTTATCAGTCCTTGCGCTGCTTATTAACAATTCAGACTTCAATCTGATTGGTAAGGAGAGACAATCACTTGTCCTGTTCATGCAGATGCCCGGTTTCCTTCGCTGCGCTGTTACCAGCTCCCACTTTCAGTAACTTATGGTACAAAATATTGTTGCAATTAAACAGGCAAAAGCAGGTCTAATTAATGTTGCCCTGATACATCACAATTAATCCCACTCTCCTGCTCTCTCCCCACAGCCCAGCAAATTTTTCCTTTAAGTACTTCTCCAATTCTTTTTTAAGAATTACCATTAAATCTGTTTCCACCAGCTTTCCCATCAGGAAACTACAGTTCACAACAACTCCTTTCAGGAGGGGAGAGAATAATTAAAAGATTTGCATTTATATATTACCTTTCACAACCACTGGGTGTCTCAAAGCACTTTACAGATAACAAAGTACTTTGGAAGTGTCGTCAGTTGTAATGTTGGAAACATAGCAGCCAATTTGTACACAGCAAGCTCCCAAAAACAACCATGTGATAATGACCACATAGTCTGTTTTTGTGATGTTGATTAAGTGATAAATATTGGCCAGTACACTGGGGATAAATCCCCTGCTCTTCTTCGAAATAGTGTCATGGGATCTTTTACATCCACCTGAGGGGGCAGACAGGGCCTCAGTTTAATGTCTCATCTGGAGTGTCAGTCTGGATTTTTGTGCTCAAGTCCTGAAGTGGGCTTTAAACCCACCACCTTGTAATTCAGAGGCGAGAGTGCTACCAAGTGAGCCACAGCTGACACCTAGAGGGGGAAAGAATACACCTTCAGCAAAACCAAAGTGAATTGCAACCAATTAGAATAACACAGCATCATTGGTTGAGGCAGAACTTTGTGAGTGTGGTCCAAATACAAGCTATTGGCCATCACCTTGCCCAACCTCATTGCCTCCCAGCCCCTCAGCGCAGAGTTTTGTAGGTTCATTGTGTCTTGCTTCCAAACCTCCCTCAGATCAAGCCTGCCAACACCTTCCAATCCTCTGCCCCTGGGTTGCTGCATTCCCTACAGCTCTGCTCCATCACCAATAGCCTATCATTGGATCAACACATCCCTGCTCTTTATAACTCTTTCCCTCTGCCAGTATTTCCCACACACTGCCTTCCTTTCAAAGCCTCCTAAAAATCCATCTCTTTGGCTTCAACCCTAACCACATTTCCTGTGCAGACTACTCCTTTCCCCCTTGTTAAATGCTGTGAGATATTCTCTCACATTAAAGGCCATAGAAAAGTGTAAGTTGTTGTTCATGAAGAAACAAAAACTGAGTTGATAGTCCTGTGGAGTCAGCTCTGAACTGATGCTTCATGTTATTCAAGAAAGCTGTGTAAAGACCGCTGTGAAAGGAAACAGCTGAAGTGTGAGGGAAACAGAACCAACTTCACAATAATTTGGACTCAAAAACTATTAGCACAGATTAACAGAGAGACCAATCAAACGGGATCAGGGCTTTTCAACACCTCAAACTCAATAAACTCTTTCCAGATTCCCTTCTAATTTGTTTAGGTGTCATCCTTGGTTCAGTAGCAGCACTCTTGCCTCCAAGATTGTGGATACAAGTCTTACTCCAGAGGCTTGAACACAAAGTTTAAGCTGACACCCAGTGCTCCACTGTCGAGGTGTTTTCTTTCAGATGAGATGTTAAACTGAGGCCCTGTTTCTGAAGGATATAAAAAATCCTATGGCACATTTAGAAGAGCTGGGGAATTCATCCTCAACCAATACCACCAAAAACTCATTTACCTCATTTTATTTTAAGATACAGCACTGAAACAGGCCCTTCGGCCCACCAAGTCTGTGCTGACCATCAACCACCCATTTGTAATGTAATCCTACATTAATCCCATATTGCGACCACATCCCCTCAATTCCCCTACCACCTACCTACACTACGGGCAATTTATAATGGCCAATTTACCTATTAACCTGCAATTCTTTGGCTGTGGGAGGAAACCGGAGCACCCGGCGGAAACCCATGCGGTCACAGGGAGAACTTGCAAACTCTGCACAGGCAGTACCCGGAATTGAACCCGGGTCGCTGGAGCTGTGAGGCTAACCACTGCGCCACTATGCCACTCATTGTTGTTTGTGCACAAGTTAGCTACTGTATTTGCCTACATTACAACAGTGACTACACTTCAACACTACTTCATTGTATATTAGGGCGTATCATCGACAAGATGCATTGCAGAGACTCACTAAGTCTCCTTTGACAGCACCTTCAAAACCCGCAACATCTATTCGTTCGAAGGACAAGGGCAGCAGGTTCATGGGAACACCGCCACCTGCAAGTTCTCTCCAAACCACACTCCATCCTGACTTGGAACTATATCGCCGTTCCTTCATCATCACTGGGTCAAAATCCTGGAATTCCCTCCCGAACAGTATTGTGGGTGTACATACGCCACAAAGACTGCAATGGTTCAAGAAGGCAGTTCACCACCACCTTCTCAAGGGCAATTAAGGATGGGCAACCAATGCTGGTCTTTGAAAGACTAAAAAAAAGGTTGTTGTGGAAATTTTCACTCTCTGACGGTATGTTTAGTACAGTACCCAGTAGTGCTCCCTGCACCGGGCTCGCTCTCAGGCAGTGCAGTTGATTCAGTGCCCATAACACACTACGTCTTAGCTTGCCAGTGTGGTTGTTAGAGATCATATAAAACCACCAAAACTGAAGCAGTAGTTGAAGGATGTGCTTGAAATACTGCAAAATACAAAACAATGAATGATACTCTTGACTTTGTTAATAATCCACATTGTAATTTTTCAACAGAACATTACAAGGGCCTATTGTACTTAGAAAAGGTGCTTACGGAGCAAGTGAGAACAGTGTGATTATCAGTGTATCATAACCGTTTAGTAATCCATACATGAATCAGCAAGAATGTACTGTGGGAATCTCTGTGTGCTCCCTTTATATCTACAGATGATCACAACACTCAAGAGTGAGGTTTAAAACAGATTCATCTGAATTGTTTGTAGCACTGTTCTGAGCGGCTTTAAAAGCTGGATAAGCACAAAAGCCATTAGCCTCAGCCCCCTTGATCAATTAGAATGGATGTGGCATTAACCAGTTTAACTTTATGCCAATTCAGTTTTTAACTGTTTTTAGACTGGGTCAATGTAAAGCCTTATCTTTCACTGGATCAAATTCAAGTTGCTTCTTCTGCTGAGCCAGTCTTTTCACACAGTGTTGGCTTTTGTCCCGTTACTTGGTCTTGCCTTGAACCTGTTTGTTTCCAGTAAATGTTGCTGTACTGCCTCAGTCTCACCTGGCAACATTGCCATGGAAACATGCAGACACGACTCACTGTGTGAAACAAAAGCCTTTCAACTTCCATATTTTGCTAATTCCGAATTTACACCATACTAGACTGCGAAGGTGGGGCTGGGCTCCACCACAGTCTGCTCCATGACGGTTACCCATGGTACAATGTTGGGTTTGGTAGGTTCTCTGCAGGCCCAGTTGACTCGCGATATTTCCTCCCACAGGCCTTCCATTATCCTGCATCATCTGACATCCATTCAGATCAGTCTATGCCCAAGACATGGCCAGAGCACCAAGTGTAAGAAACAAACGGGTCATTTGTACCAATGACAGCAAGTCAGTTGGAGGCCAAATATCATCCCAGATTCTTGTCATAATCCTGAACCTTTCCCTTTCTATGAAGTAATTATTTGCTTCTTTATTTGAAGGATTGGTGGCAATTTACTCCCAAATCATTTCTGTGCAAAGCAGACCCAAACAAAGGAGTGTGAGGAGGTCTGGTCTACATTAGAAAGACCTATGACACATCTCTGTTGACTTGAGAAGACACAGAAAATGCAAGTCTAATTTTGTGCTAATTATGTCATGGAGTGGATGGGGGGAGGTAGTGGTGGGGGTGGTTTACAGTAGGGTCACCAAACCTCCAGGATTGTCCTGGAGTCTCCAGGGAATAAAGGTTTAAAAAAATTGCTTGCTTCATTTTCACCAAACTCTTTCAATTATTAGTTATAAAAATATCAGAGATGGGGAACAAGGCTGTTTGACTGGGCAAGGAGGTTGGCAGTAGGAGGTCATGTGATATGACCTCCAGAAATTCTTCAATCAGAGTTGGTGTCTTTAGTGGTGACACCCTATCACCACTCTCTGGGTAAAGATGTTTCCCTTGAATTCATTATTGGGTTTATTAGTGACTATGTTGTATTTATGGCCCCCTAGTTTTGATCTCCCCAGAAGTGGAAACATCTTCTCTACACCTATCTATTAAACACCTTCATAATTTTAAAGATCTCCATTACGTCAGCGCTTGCCCTTCCCTTTTCTGGAGAAAAGAGCCCCAGCCTATAAAATGTAAATTTTTCAGGGCTGATTTCCAATTGGACATACCAGCAGGAAATTGGTGCTCAGATGAAGGAGATCAGGCTGAACACTTTAAGATTCAGTCCATTTAGGTCAACGGAGGGAAAATCAGGGGTGAAAAGCATTCCCTGTGACTGCCACACCTCAGTGGGAGCATCAATCGGCAGATCCTTTAAAGAGTTTGTGCCTAGAATAGTAGGTTGTGTTTTCCTCTATGCTGGCTGGTCTCAAGGCTTTAGCGATTAAGTTTCTCACTGCTTTTTTATCTTCAGATAAGATGTTAAACAGAGGCCTCATCTGCTCTCTCAGATGGACAGAAAAGATCCCATGGCAATAATTGGAAGAAGAGCAGAGGAGTTATCCCAGTGTCCCTGTTCAATACTTTTCCTTCAACTAATATCAATAAAAACTAGATTACCTGGTCATTATCACATTTTATGAGACCTTGCTGTGTGCAAACTGGCTGCTGTGTTTCCTACATTACAATAGTGACTACATTTTAAAAGTATTTATTAGCTGTAAAGCACTTTGGGATATTCTAAAGTCATGGAAGGTGCTAAATAGATTCAAGTCTTTTTTTCTTTTATGATTGGATTCTAGGAGCTAGCTCCTGGTATAAGACGAAGTCTAAGGGCCCAATTTTAACTCAGTGTAAGTGAATGGGTTTTGAGTGAATTAAAATCTCACCCTACGAGCCTGCCACTAGTCTACTGAAACAGGATTTAGCAGCAGCAAAGTCAGGAGCCAACTCTAGGAATGCCAGACATTCAAGATTCCGACTTAAAAGCCAAGTGTTAAAAGGCATAGAACTTAAGAAAGTGTAGAACTGGAGAAGGGCATCAGGCCCATTCCTTCCAAGGGCCATGTACCACCTGTCCTCGCATCAAATTGACTCCATAGTTATTTAGTCTTCTAGTGGTGCAGTGGTTAGCACTGCAGCCTCACAGCTCCAGTGACCTGGGTTCGATTCTGGGCACTGCCTGTGCAGAGTTTGCATGTTCTCCCTGTGAGCGTGTGGGTTTTCGCCGGGTGCTCCGGTTTCCTCCCACAGCCAAAGACTTGCAGGTTGATAGGTAAATTGGCCATTATAAATTGCCCCTAGTATAGGTAGGTGGTAGGGGAATTGAGGGAAGGTGGGGATGTGGTAGGAATAAGGGATTAATGTAGGATTAATATAAAATGGGTGGTTGATGGTCGGCACAGACTCAGTGGGCCGAAGGGCCTGTTTCAGTGCTGTATCTCTAAATAAATAACATTTTAAAAAATGATGTGTACATACTCCCGGAGTGCCAAAAATCATCAAACTGAGCTGCAGAGTGTCTATCCAATGCCATGTCTCGGGCTTGTTGCTTTCTGCACCTGGCACTTCCCTGCAGGACAGTAACTATTACATTCCAAAGGGCATTTCATCATCCTTGCCTATAATTATCTCGCTACCCTGAAAACTCAGTCTCCAGATACTTAGCCATTGAAGATGATTAAAGGATTTGATAGGGTAGATAGAGAAAAACTATTTCCTCTGGTCGAGGAGTCCAGAACAAAGAAAGACAATCATAAAATTAGAGCTAGGTTGTTCAGGGGTTGACGTCCGGAAGCATTACTTCACACAAACGGTGCCTGAACTTCGGAATTTTTCCCCCCAGAAAAGCTGTTGAATCTGGGGGTCAACTGAAAATTTCAAAACTGAGATTGATAGATTTTTGTTCGGTAAGGTTATTAAGGGTTACAGAACTAAGGCAGGTAATTGGAATTATGATACAGATTAGATGTGATCTAATTAAATGATGGAACAGGCTTGAGGGGCTGAATGGCCTCCTGTTCCTAGATTCCTTTATTGTAGAGGTTAATCTACTCAGCATCAGCTGGTTCTCTTGTCATCTCTGTCACTCAGTGCAGATATTTCTTTGTCTCTCAGAATTTGAACCTGTTTCATCTATTCTTGTTGCTGTTAGTTCGAATTGAATAACTTGCTTAAATCTAGAATATGCACTCCTCATAATATAGATCATGTCTCCTCTCACCAGTAGGGGTGAAGGGGGAAAGTGAATCTATTGTACAGGTTTGATTAGATTAGAGATACAGCACTGAAACAGGCCCTTCGGCCCACCGAGTCTGTGCCGAACAACAACCACCAATTTATGCTAATCCTACACTAATCCCATATTCCTACCAAACATCCCCACCTTTCCCTATATTCCTGTCCCTATATTTCCCTACCACCTACCTATACTAGTGACAATTTATAATGGCCAATTTACCTATCAACCTGCAAGTCTTTTGGCTTGTGGGAGGAAACCGGAGCACCCGGAGAAAACCCATGCGGACACAGGGAGAACTTGCAAACTCCACACAGGCAGTACCCGGAATTGAACCTGGGTCCTTGGAGCTGTGAGGCTGCGGTGCTAACCACTGCGCCACTGTGCTGCCCGCCCGCCCATCCTCTGGAGCATATTGAGCGCTTTGCGTGGTCGTCAGGTCGACCTTTCCTGGCGTGTGCAGAGTGCGCATCTTTCAATTCAGGCCTGAAAACAGGCAAAATTTATGCCCCTATGAGGCGAGAATAAGGCGCTGATTTGGCTGTACATACACCAAGATACTCCAAATCCTGAGTAGTGAAGGTGAAGAGTTACTTGTAACAGTTGATACCGCTTAAGCTCAGTTCTGTGTTATCAGGGACTTGGACCGAGTACAGAAGGAAGCGTGTCCAATGCAGGTTCCACCTGCCACGTCTGCTGTCCCTGCAGCCTCCTCAGCTGTGGCCCTCCTTCAACCTTGGTATATTTCAATTCGTTAACCTGGGCAGAAAAACAGCTGGCAATGGATCACAAGTGAATAGTTCAGACAAGTCACACAAGGCCTCACGGTGGCTGGGGATCAGTGGAATAGGAATAGGATAACCCTTCAGGCATCATTCACACGCACGCAAACATGTTCACATTTTTTCCAGTCTGTCTTTTGTTTTTGGGTTGCTGTTTTTAAAATGAGAGTGTATGTAGGTGGGCTGAAGTGTCAAAAGGCTGCTATTATTTGTAAAAGTGTTATGGTCATCCTTAACAATGAAGGATGAACACTATTAGCAAATATGGCTTCAAAGACAGCTTTGGTCAGCAGACATGCTCACAAAGGTACGATGCAGTCCCCACGATAATGACACAGCATTGACTGCGTCTGATTATGCTTCCATTGATAGAAGCTCAAAGTAACGCCAATAATTGAGAGTCACATCAGAACAGCAAACGTAGTTTGGGCTTTGTTTACTCAACCAGCAGTTGGCTGCTCCAGAACCTGAAGCTTTTTCTGTTATACACACATATACAAATATACACATACACAAACGTTCACACATGCACACATATAAAGGGGAGACGAACTTTATTAAACATGTCAGGTGCTGCTGATATTGTTTCTTTTCCACAACTCCGACCTAAAATGTATTAATCACCAGTCTACTTCATTAACAAGCCTTTGATTTTCTATATAGAAATAAATTGAAGTTACAACACAGAAATAGGCCATTTGGCCTAACCAGGCCATGCTAGCATTTGCCCTCCACAGGAGCAAACAGTTTTGATCACATTCACCCAGCATGGTTCTCATGCTCTTTCAATGGCCGAGCCTACCTCATTAACAAGCCCAAGCTTATCTTTATAATACTTCTGTCCCCCTCCACAGCCTTGCCTTCAGCTGTATGAATGGACTGGTGTCAAACTGGAAGCATTGCAGTCTGGAGTCACAGAGCCCATGATATGTGTGTCAATGTTCAGAATCAGAGTCACATAGAGGGCAGTGTGTCGCCAGTAATAAGTCTGATGGCTTTCAACAGGCAGCATGAGAGAAGTGCCTCCTTTGGACTATGTTCAATTCATGTGGATTCCAGTTCTCCTGCACAAATGGAAACAAAGAGAGGGGGTGTGGGACAATGGGAGTGCCCCCTGATTCAGGAAACCATTCATAGTCACAATGGAGGAGCTGGCCTCCGGGATTAGCCAGTATCCAAAAAAAGAACTCTTAGATCCAGCTGTGTGTATGTATCTGTGAGTGAGTGAGTGTGTGTGAGAGTGATTGTGAGAGCGAAAGACAGTGCAATGGAGTATGTTTATGTGTGTACGTATCTATATGCATGTATCTGTGTGTATGTGTCAATGAGTGTATCTAAGAGATATCTATCTATCTGTGAGCAAGAGAGAGAAAGAGGGTGCAAATGAGTGTGTACATTTGTACATATCTGTGAGTGTGCATGTCTGTCTGCAAAATGCATGAAGTGTTTGTATCTGTGCATTTGTGTGAATGTGTGCAAGCATGTGTGAGAGTAAGTGAGTATGTGTTCCTTGGGTATGGAAAGGATACGTTAAGAACATTGGTGTCAGGAAAATACAGAATTCCTTGTCACTGCTCATCCCAGACTAACAAGCCATTGCTTCTGTCCAACACCATGCACCTGAACTTCCTGCAATGTTGACTCACAAACCCCCAGAATTTTCATGTACCTGAGACCACTTCTCATTCATACCTACAGCATGGAATTCCTGGCCCTTCTATCCTGATTCCAGCTTTAATTCTATCTCTTTTAACTTAAATGCAGCAAGACCTGGACAATATCCAGGCTTGGGCTGATAAGAGGCAAGTAACATTCGCGCCACACAAGTGCCAGGCAATGATCATCTCAAACAAGAGAGAATCTAACCATCTCCCCTTGACATTCAATGACATTACCATTGCTGAATCCCCCACTATCAACATCCTAGGGGCTACCATTGACCAGAAACTGAACTGGAGTAGCCATATAAATACCGTGGCTACAAGAGTAGGTCAGAGGCTAGGAATTCTGCGGCTAGTAACTCACCTCCTGACGCCCCAAATTCTGTCCACCATCTACAAGGCACAAATCAGGAGTGTGAGGGAATACTCTCCACTTGCCTGGATGGGTGCAGCTCCAAAAACACTCAAGAAGCTCAACGCCATCTAGGACAAAGCACTCTGCTTGATTGGCACCCCATCCACAAACATTCACTCCCTCCACCACTGATGCACAGTGGCAGCAGTGTGCACCATCTACAAGATGCACTGCAGCAACGCACCAAGGCTCCTTAGACAGCACCTTCCAAACCCGCAACCTCTACCAACTAGAAGGACAAGGGTAGAAAATGCATGGGAACACCACCACCTGCAAGTTCCCCTCCAAGTCACACACCATCCTGAATTGGAGCTAGATCACCATTCCTTCACTGTCGCTGGGTCAAAATCCTGGAACTCCCTTCCGAACAGCACTGTGGGTGTACCTACCCCACATGGACTGCAGTGGTTCAAGAAGGCAGCTCACCACCACCTTCTCAAGGGCAATTAGGGATGGACAATAAATGTTGGCCTGGCCAGCAACGGCCACCTCCCATGAATGAATTTTTTTAAAATCCCCAACTTAGAGCTTGCGATTTGTAACTTACTTGTTTCTAAAATGACCAAGCACAGCGGCCTGAAGTTTCCGTTTGACTACACTGCATTTTTTAATCTTCTGATACATGAACAGAAGGGTCTTGGACAAGACAATTAACTCTTATGTATCTAACTGAAGCCCACAAACTCGCCCACTGGGCTTCAATTGACATTTTCAATGTTTGCAAACTGTGATCTTTCCTTGTCAACTGGTGCAAATTTTCTTTGATATGACAAAAAAATCATCAAAATTTCCAAAATGTGACATTGATAAAATTAAAAACAAAATTCCTTTGCATGGCAATAGCACTGAGCACCACTATTGCAAACACAGTACGCCATGGAATGGTCAGACATGGGTTTGCACCCTGCAATTTTTTCCAAAGTTCCCAGCTTGGCTGCACCCTCAGGAGAGTGGTTATTTCGGAATGATAGGGGGGCTTACAGGGTTAAATTGCGAAGACAGGTTGGAAAAACTTGATTTATATTTCCTTGCATTTAGGAAATGGAGCGGTGATCTGATCTAAGTGTTTAAAGTGTTAAAAGGATTCCATAGGATAGATCCATAGAAATTATTTCCTCTGACGGAGGAATCCAGAACAAGGTGAAATTATTTTAAAGTTAGAGCCAAGAAATTCAAACACTCTCCCCAAAAAGGTTGTGGATGCCCGCGGAACACATTGGAACTTTCAAGACTTGAGATGGATAATTTTTTTTGTGAAGTAAGGTTACCAAGCAATGTGGAGTAAAGGCAGGTGTTGAAGTACAGATCAGCCATGATTGAATTCAATGCCTCAAGTTGCTGGATACTTTCCTCCTGTTCCTATGCTGCTGGAAGCTCCACTCTCACTCATGGGAGGGCTTGCGGTTGTTGAGTAATCAGGAGACAAATAAACCCAAACAACAGTCAGGCACTGAGCATCTCCTAGCACAAGCAATGAGCTGAATACAAGTCAGCTGCCTGCCACTGGCACATTGTGCACAGAGACCTTAAAAAAATGCATTAAACAACAGTGATTTAATAATACATAATTAGGCCTAAATTATACAGTGTGGTTTCTCAGAATAGCAGAGTAGAAGCACAAGCAGAATTTCCATTTCTTATTTCTGACTGTCTTGCAAACGCTGAATGAGGTAATCAGAAATTCCACCGGATACCAGCAAATGGATAACCTAAGGACCATCATTAATTACGCACCCGATTGCTTGAAGCATGGCACAGAACTAATTAACGGTTTGTCCCTGATTTGCCTGTGATGCTTTATATATATTCTGATTGGACATTTGGAAGTTTATTTTTTGAGGTCTATGTGAGAAATCAGATTCTAGAAATCCATTTCAGGAAGGTAATTGGATGGCATGTAGCGAATCCCACCACACTCACACATGTCTGAAAGAAAGATAAATGGAATCTATTCCGATTTATCTCATTCTTAAAATCGCACCATTGCGTATCAGTAGTCTTAGTTAACATGCCCATGTGTAATACCTTTGTCTACCATTTTAATGACAACTAACCTTTCATATTAAATAAGATAATCCCTTTGTTAAGGGAGAGACCCGTCAACTGACTACATTAACACATTTGTGATCTGTACACCTCACAGTTCCAACCGATATGTTTAAATAGGTATGCGATCAGTCTCACTCAATGTGATCACATATATATCTTACTCCTGAGTGATCTTAGTTGCTATGCAACATAAACCTATGAGTGTAGGATAGATCAGGGTCTGGCCAGGGACTGTATTTGCCCTGTGCAGGTATTTTTGATTCAGTTATGCTCCATGCTCACCGTACAAAGTTAAAGGTTTCATTCTCTCTTTGTGCTGCTTTTAGTGTATTAGTTTACTGGTTTACTCTTGCCCATCAAATCCCTTGCATGCACTATTTTAAACAGATTAACAGGCGTATTAATACAAGAATTTGCTGGTACTTGTTAATGAAAATGGATCACAGAGGAAATGAGACCCAGGTCATTATGTTCCACATAATTACTAATTTTATTGTCATTCATGGATATCTGTGTCTTTTAAAGGGAAAGTATGCTTATATAAACCGTCTGTAATAGATGAAAAGAGGGCCACTTTCTTCATTTGCCAGAAATCGTGCAGTGAGCTTGCAAACAAAGAAATCTTTGTCAGCACCTGTATGAAACATGAGTCAATGTCCCACATGAGGAGTTGAGGCCACGCAAAATCTTCAAGTGAAGGAGGACTAGAAGGTGGGGGACAGGGTATTCCAAACAAATCTTCCCCTCTCCTCTCAGCATTCTGAAGGGACCATTTCCTCCGCGACACACTGATCCACTCCTCAGTCACCTCTAACCCCCCTTCCCTTTCCCACGGCACCTTCCCATGCAAGCACAGGCGATGCAACACCTGGCCTTTCACCTCCTCCCTTCTGACCATCCAGGGCCCACATACTCCTTCCAGGTGAAACAGTGATTTACAAGCATAGAGTCATAGAGAGATACGGCACTGAAACAGGCCCTTCGGCCCACCGAGTCCGCACCAACCATCAACCATCCATTTATACTAATCCTACATTAATTCCATTTTTCCCTCAATTCTCCTACCACCTACCTACACTAGGGGCAATTTTTTACAATGGCCAATTTACCTATCAACTTGCAAGTCTTTGGCATGTGGGAGTAAACCAGAGCACCTGGAGGAAACCCATGCAGTCATCGGGAGAACTTGCAAACTCCACACCGGCAATACCCAAAACCAAACCTGTGAGGCTGCAATGCTAACCACTGCACCACCCTAAAGCATGGCCCCAAGCTTCCAATCCCTGTCATTTTAAAGCTCAACCCCTTCCCACTCTGACCACACTGTCCTACACTGTTCCAATGAAGCTCAATGCAAGCTTGAGGAACAGCACCTCACCTTTCGATTAGGCACTTTACAGCTTTCCTGATTCAACATTGAGTTCAACAATCATAGCCACTACTCTCTTTTTTTGGACATGGCGATAATTCTACTTTTCCATTTCCACCTCCCCTAGATTCATCTTTTGTTTCTTTACTTGTCCCATTACCATCTCCTTTTATCTTGCACCATCATCCCTTTTGTCATTTAATCTCTCTGGCCTTCCACCCTATCATAGATCTTCCCTTACTTTCTATTCTCCCCTTCCCTCTTTTCCAGCCTCTGTTCTTGCTTAAAACCTGTTACATCTCCAACATTTTCCCATTCTGTCAAAAGGTCAACGATCTGAAACGTTAACACTGTTCCTCTCTCCACAGATGCTGTTGAGTATTTCCAGCATTTTATGTTTTATTTCAGATTTCCAGCATCTGCAGTATTTTGCTTTTGATTAGTTTTCAGATTATTTCACACTTTTTTTTAATGAAATGTTGTCATCTGCAAAGTAAATAAATATATCATGGTATGGAGTCAAGTACTTTGTGTGTTATCTTCCCTGTTTGATGTTGAAAGCAATCAAGAAGACACAATATGTCAACAGTTAAAGTCCGTGCCAGCAAAAAGGCTGCTGTCATTTTCAAAGGCTGAAGTACTCAGTGATTGAGCTGAATTAGAGACTACAGCAAGCTGAGGGATGGCAGCTGTATATGGAGGTTTCACCAGCTCCAGTTACATGTGTCGAAACTGGACTAAAAGATTTGTTGTCAGCCTTCTGCCCTTCCTCGAACTGACTGCTAATTTGCCACGTCCTGGAGGACCACAGCTCATCAGTCAACTTACTGAGTGGAGTAAATCATCAGAATGCATGGGGCATCTCTCAACTGCCAAAGGTGGATCTCTGAGTGCCCAGATAATGAAAGAAAGCTCTCGAGCAGAGAGTTACATTATTTCATACTTCACAGCTTCCTGAGAAGTGAAATTTGCCATTTGCCCTTCTGGGGAAGGAATAGCAATATATGACGGAGGAGGGGGCAGAAAAATAGCCTCGGAGGTTTGAAGCCTCCCCCAAGAAGTCCATCGTTTCAAAAGACAGCAGAATCCATGCCAAAAGCTGGTAATGCTCACGGATAATGCCTTTGGAATTGGCAGGTTTAAATGAAAGAGATGGAGTTGAGAATGAACACTCATGCGCGACAGTTCTGGAGCTTTAATCTCATCCAATTAGAACTGCACTGCAGATGACTGCTTCAAGACTTTGCCGCACAATTTTGTCCTATAGCACAAGAAGCTGAGCTTGTTAAAATACTTCCTTGCAGAAACATCGCTAGCGCTCCCATCACAGTGCCAATCCTCACTTGCAGAACCTACGAGAACAATTTTATTGCAACAAATCGAAAGGGATAAGGCAGGAGGGGTAAAGGAAGCTCAAAGTTGGTGGAACCACAGTACAGGGCGTCATCCTGTGCATGGATAATGATGTTGTACACGAGCAGTAGGGGCCATGGAGGGAAATGCTGAACTGTATATATGGCCACAGGACTGTCACAATATTAGTGACAATGAGCAAAAGGCACAGGTGACATCAACCATATACTGCCAAGATCAGAATTAGAGATCTGTCGGGGACTTGTCAGTTGTAGTAATCCTTTTGCCAGTGTCTCTCAGAGGCCAATACTGAATTCCACAAAAATATCTTTGTGCTCATTTTAAAGTATTCATTTTCCCCTCCTTTATTCTTCTCTGATCTCTCTCTATCCTGAACTCAGTGGATCATGTGGTCAGATAGACTGTACAGAACCTAGCTTACCCCTATCAAGTAATCACCATTCCACAATCCTCACTCAAAATTCACACACAAACACACCCACCAGTGACTCGAAGACCACTAAAGCAGGAACCATGACTAATGTAAGTAGATTTCAGGTGGAATCTAACAAGAAATGAACTTCTAGAGATTTAAATATTATATGAGAAATCTGATACCTTTGTTCATTTCATATCAATGATCTCCAGCATAAATTCCTGTGCCACACTTTAAATTGGGAATTGTCTATGTAAACCAGTCATGGTTATAATTACACCTCCTGCCAATGGTGGCACGGCAGAAATTTACACTGGAAATATTAAAGGTAAGGACAAAAAGTATAATTTTAAAACAGCACATCCAGGTCGAATCACCTCCTGCCCTCTAACTCTACTCTGCCTGAAGATTGTATTTAGGCTGGGAATTTCCTCACAGTCATAACTTCACCTCACATGTGTAAATAATATTCCCATTGCACTTCTGGTGAAACTTTGACAACGGAGTGGGAGCAGCTCCGAGGAAATTCCTGGCCTTAGTCTCAGTTTCTGGTGCAACACCAGGAGAGATCAACTAGCATTTACATAGATATTTTCAGGAATATAATTAAAACCGTGCACATTGCCCGCACTTTTTGCCGGTCACACTTCACATTTAGTCAGGGGTATAAATGGCAGTATTGAGAGTAGCCAGTCAATAGACACCCCTCCCGATTTGGCCTTCCATTGTATATTCGGAAACCAAACCCATACTGCCAGTTTCACACAGCCTGTAACAGTTGAAAGTTAACCCGCTTCAAGTGTTGCCCTCAAATTTCTGACACGCTTCAAGGAAAAGTTTTAAAGCTGTTATTTAGAAAGTATAGGGATCTGCCCCGGGAGTGGAACATTATAGCATTATATGTTGTAGTCTTAGATGCCACTATTGCTCAGTGAATAGTCCTCTCACCTCTGAATCAGTATGTTCTTAGTTCAAGTCCTACCCCAGGACTTAACTACAACAATCTTGGCAGACACTCCAGTGTAGTACTGAGGGACGGCTGCATTGTCAGAGGTACTGCCTTTTGGATGAGATGTTAAACCATGACCTGCCTGCCCTCTCAGGTGGACATAAATAGCCCACAGCATTATTTCAAAGAAGAGCAGGGAAGTTTGTCCTGGTTACTATTTATTCCTCAATCAACATCACAAAATGACAGATCATGTGGTCATGATCACATTGCTGTTTGTGGGAGCTTGCTGTACTCAAATTGACTGCTGTGTCTCCTACCTTAAAAGGTACTACATTGGTGGTAATATGCTTTGGGATGCCTGGTGATTGTGAAAGTCAGTATGTCTTTCTTTTTTCTTTTCATTATAAATGTCTGCAGCCCTTTATTTGACTTTTCTTTTGAAGAAAAGGCGAATAAATCCTGAGTAACAATGAAACTCAAAACAACCTCACCCAGAATTTACTTCAAAGTGATTAGAATTTGCACTGTTCACAGAACACACTTCACTTTGCAGCAGATGAACACACTGTGCATTTACTCATTCTTAGGATATGGGTCTCGCTGGCAAGGCCGACATTCACTGCCCACAACTAGTTATCATTAGAAAATGGTGATGGGCCTTCTTCTCGAATTCCTGCAGCCCTTGGTTCCTTATTATTGAAATTTTGGAACTTTTTTTTCAATAAACTGACTTACTAAACCACTTCAGAAGGAAGTGAATCAATGAAACAGAGGGTAAAACTCAATGAAAAGAGGACCACAAAACATGCGGACGTGCATGGTTGCCTGTGATACACTCCTTGACAATGTAATGGAATTTACCCCCATGAGGTGGGAATGGAGTCACCAGATTTGGAGGGTTAGGAATCTCCCTTCAAAGGAGTGAACCAGTTAGATGTTTACAACAATCCAGCAGCTTTCCTGCTCACTTCTAATGATGCTGGCCTAAATTTACCAAATTAATTCACAATTAATTTCACAACCAAATTAATTTCACAACTTGTTATGGTGAGATTCAAACTCACAATCTCTGGATTACGAGTCCAGTACAATAATCATTAAACTACTGCACCCCATCTTGGCTTAATTTATTCAGATCAAGGCCATGGAAGACTCACTAATATACCTAAGTTCTGAAAGAGTCCATCACATTACGAAGTGTTGAAAGAAAGATGCTGATTACTGCTGGTTTGTTCTGACCTGGGCGGGGAAACTTCTAAACCAGTCAATCTACAAACTTCCATCACTAAGTGCAATAATTAACCTCAGGGTGTTGACAGCAGTAAGCCTTAAAAGGGATAGGCCAGCTTAAACTCAGCTGCAGCTTAGCAGCAGAATAATACATCATGCTTCACATATTTCAAAGGAAATGTTAAACCCTCAGTGGATGTAAAAGATCCCATGGCACTATTTCGAAGAAGAACAGTGGAGTTCTCCACAGTGTCTGGGCCAATATCAGTAATTCAATCAACATCACTAGAAAGGAAATTATTATATCGGATTTACAGTACTCAAACAGGTCATTTGGCCCAACAGAACCATGCCGACGTTTACACTCCACATGAGCCTCATCTAACCCCGTCAACATATCCTTTTATTCTTTTCTCCCTCATGTGTTCACCTAGTTTCCCATTGAATGCATCTATGCTATTTACCTCAACCATTCCCTGTGAGAGAGAGTTTCTCATTCTCAGCACTCTCTGGGTAAAGGAGTTTCTCCTGAATTCCCTATTGGATTTATCAGTGACTATCTTATATTTAAGGCCCCTAGTTCTGGTTTTCCCCACAGGTGGAATCATTTTCTCTACATCTACCTTATCGAACAACTTCTAATTTTAAAGAGCTCTATTAGATCACACCTCAATCTTCTCTTTTCGAAAGGAAAGAGCCATGCCTGTTCAATCTTTCTTGACAGGTATAACCCCTCAGAAATCCCTTGTAAAATACTCGAAGAGCCATATTACCTTGAACATCACACAACAACCACTAATCTCCTTTTTAATAAAAGAAAGAAGCTTCTTTTAAATGTTTCTATGAAATTGGGTCGGGCTGACGAATTGATACTGGAAAGTTTATCTGTTGTGCAGACAGAACTCATTAATCAGCATTGCTACCTGCAGGTAATAGGTACTAGGATATAGAGAGTGCTGGATATTCTTCTAGTGAATTGATAGCTTTCCAGGTTGGTTTGTTAATGAGTGGAGAGAGTAGCAATCTTTACTATGAGGAACAACAGACACAGTCTCACCTGTTTCCCTGAGTTTTGTTTCCCTCTTGCCAATTTTCCTACTTCATCCTCTTCTGAAAGCCTCGATTCCATGCAGGAATGGAGTTCCATGGGTTGTATTCATGTATGAACCTTGGGCAGGCTATTTGGCAATGAGAGCCTTACTGCAAAGCCCAATCCTGTCCTTAACATTTATGGCGAGGGATCAGTGATCAGTGGAGATTCTGACTGATGGCAGCAACTCTACTGGCCCATCTGAGGACAGCTAATGCAGCAGAAGCCAAGAGTCAAACCTTGGTCTTCCTTAGTCTGCATGGCTCAGCTACTCAACGGAGAAACTCAATGAACCATCAGGATGCCCACATGTCTTGTTAATCTAAGAATTATGCACACTTTGCATGGCACAGCATTGAAATGAATTACTGTGGAAGGACAGTCAGTCTGTTCCATATCCGATACGGTTTACCGAAACTTATCACATCTAATTTCATCTGGGTATTTAACAGCCTTGAAGCCGAAAAGCATTGATGTCTTATAGGGAACAGTGACCCATTTTTATATTCGGTCTGGCTTCACAGATTTGCTGATAATTACAGCCAGCACTTGCTGTTCAGCCAGGTTTTGGATGACCCTGTTTGCAGTGGCATGGGGAGATGGTATAATGAAACGCAGTAATCCTGCTGTTAATAGAGCTGGATCTAAGCCAGGCCATTCTGAGCATTCCCAGCCACCGCATACTGCCTATTTCTGTGCAGTTTAGGTATGAGCCACTGAGTGATAATGGGACCTGGGGACAGGACAAGAAGGTGAATAGCAGAGACAGCATTTGTTTTTCTTTAAAGCATAATATGTGAGGAAGGGTGGCAGGACACGCAAACCGAACAAATATTGCACTGCAGGGCTTGCAAAGGCATTGCAACAATAATCAGACTGACATCATAGCACATCTCACCTGACCTCACCTGAGATCGTAACATCACACTGACATCGTAGCACACTGTACAGACATCGTAGCACACTGTACTGACATCGTAGCACACTGTACAGACATCGTAGCACACTGTACTGACATCGTAGCACACTGTACAGACATCGTAGCACACTGTACTGACATCGTAGCACACTGTACAGACATCGTAGCACACTGTACTGACATCGTAGCACACTGTACAGACATCGTAGCACACTGTACCGACATCGTAGCACACTGTACAGACATCGTAGCACACTGTACTGACATCGTAGCACACTGTACCGACATCGTAGCACACTGTACAGACATCGTAGCACACTGTACCGACATCGTAGCACACTGTACAGACATCGTAGCACACTGTACCGACATCGTAGCACACTGTACAGACATCGTAGCACACTGTACCGACATCGTAGCACACTGTACCGACATCGTAGCACACTGTACAGACATCGTAGCACACTGTACCGACATCGTAGCACACTGTACAGACATCGTAGCACACTGTACCGACATCGTAGCACACTGTACAGACATCGTACCACATGGCATGAACATGGTAACACACCACACCAACATCGTTACACACCACACTGACATTGTAAAACACCGCACTGACATCGCAGCACACCACACTGACATTGTAACACACCGCACTGACATCATAACACACCGCACTGACATCGTAACACACCGCACTGACATCGCAGCACACCACACTGACATTGTAACACACCACACTGACATATTAACACACCGCACTGACATTGTAACACACCGCACTGACATATTAACACACCACACTGACATTGTAAAACACCGCACTGACATCGCAGCACACCACACTGACATTGTAACACACCGCACTGACATCGTAACACACCGCACTGACATCGTAACACACCGCACTGACATCGCAGCACACCACACTGACATTGTAACACACCACACTGACATATTAACACACCGCACTGACATTGTAACACACCGCACTGACATATTAACACACCGCACTGACATTGTAACACACCACACTGACATTGTAACACACCGCACTGACATTGTAACACACCGCACTGACATATTAACACACCGCACTGACATTGTAACACACCGCACTGACATATTAACACACCGCACTGACATAGTAAAACACCGCACTGACATCGCAGCACACCACACTGACATATTAACACATCGCACTGACATTGTACCACACCGCACTGACAGATTAACACACCGCACTGACATTGTAACACACCGCACTGACATCGCAGCACACCGCACTGACATATTAACACACCGCACTGACATTGTAACACACCGCACTGACATCGCAGCACACCGCACTGACATATTAACACACCGCACTGACATCGTAACACACCGCACTGACATATTAACACACCGCACTGACATTGTAACACACCGCACTGACATATTAACACACCGCACTGACATCGCAGCACACCACACTGACATCGCAGCACACCACACAGACATATTAACATACCACACCGACATATTAACACACCGCACTGACATTGTAACACACCACACTGACATATTAACACACCGCACTGACATTGTAACACACCGCACTGACATCGCAGCACACCGCACTGACATATTAACACACCGCACTGACATCGCAGCACACCACACTGACATTGTAACACACCGCACTGACATATTAACACACCGCACTGACATCGCAGCACACCGCACTGACATATTAACATACCGCACTGACATTGTAACACACCGCACTGACATCGCAGCACACCGCACTGACATATTAACACACCGCACTGACATCGCAGCACACCACACTGACATTGTAACACACCGCACTGACATATTAACACACCGCACTGACATCGCAGCACACCGCATTGACATATTAACACACCGCACTGACATATTAACACACCGCACTGACATCGCAGCACACCACACTGACATTGTAACACACCGCACTGACATATTAACACACCGCACTGACATCGCAGCACACCGCACTGACATATTAACATACCGCACTGACATTGTAACACACCGCACTGACATCGCAGCACACCACACTGACATAATAACACATCGCACTGACATTGTAACACACCGCACTGACATCGCAGCACACCACACTGACATATTAACACACCGCACTGACATTGTAACACACCGCACTGACATCGAAGCACACCACACTGACATATTAACACACCGCACTGACATTGTAACACACCGCACTGACATCGAAGCACACCACACTGACATATTAACACACCGCACTGACATTGTAACACACCACACTGACATCGCAGCACACCACACTGACATATTAACACACCGCACTGACATTGTAACACACCACACTGACATCGCAGCACAACACACTGACATATTAACACACCGCACTGACATCGAAGCACACCACACTGACATATTAACACACCGCACTGACATTGTAACACACCGCACTGACATCGAAGCACACCACACTGACATATTAACACACCGCACTGACATTGTAACACACCACACTGACATTGTAACACACCGCACTGACATCGCAGCACACCACACTGACATATTAACACACCGCACTGACATTGTAACACACCGCACTGACATCGCAGCACACCGCACTGACATATTAACATACCGCACTGACATTGTAACACACCGCACTGACATCGCAGCACACCACACTGACATCGCAGCACACCACACTGACATCGCAGCACACCACACTGACATATTAACACACCGCACTGACATTGTAACACACCACACTGACATTGTAACATACCGCACTGACATTGTAACACACCGCACTGACATTGTAACATACCGCACTGACATTGTAACTCACCGCACTGACATTGTAACACACCGCACTGACATTGTAACTCACCACACTGACATTGTAACACACCACACTGACATTGTAACTCACCACACTGACATTGTAACACACCACACTGACATTGTAACACACCGCACTGACATTGTAACACACCGCACTGACATTGTAACATACCGCACTGACATTGTAACACACCGCACTGACATCGCAGCACACCACACTGACATTGTAACACACCGCACTGACATCGCAGCACACCACACTGACATCGTAACACACCGCACTGACATTGTAACTCACCACACTGACATTGTAACACACCACACTGACATTGTAACACACCGCACTGACATTGTAACACACCGCACTGACATTGTAACATACCGCACTGACATTGTAACACACCGCACTGACATTGTAACATACCGCACTGACATTGTAACACACCGCACTGACATTGTAACATACCGCACTGACATTGTAACACACCACACTGACATTGTAACTCACCACACTGACATTGTAACACACCACACTGACATTGTAACACACCGCACTGACATCGCAGCACACCACACTGACATCGCAGCACACCACACTGACATTGTAACACACCGCACTGACATTGTAACATACCGCACTGACATTGTAACTCACCGCACTGACATTGTAACACACCGCACTGACATTGTAACTCACCACACTGACATTGTAACACACCGCACTGACATTGTAACTCACCACACTGACATTGTAACACACCACACTGACATTGTAACACACCGCACTGACATTGTAACACACCGCACTGACATTGTAACACACCGCTCTGACATCGCAGCACACCACACTGACATATTAACACACCGCACTGACATTGTAACACACCGCACTGACATTGTAACTCACCACACTGACATCGCAGCACACCACACTGACATTGTAACACACCACACTGACATCGCAGCACACCACACTGACATATTAACACACCGCACTGACATATTAACACACCGCACTGACATCGCAGCACACCACACTGACATATTAACACACCGCACTGACATCGCAGCACACCACACTGACATCGCAGCACACCACACTGACACCGCAGCACACCACACTGACATATTAACACACCGCACTGACATTGTAACACACCACACTGACATTGTAACACACCGCACTGACATTGTAACATACCGCACTGACATTGTAACTCACCACACTGACATCGCAGCACACCACACTGACATCGCAGCACACCACACTGACATATTAACACACCGCACTGACAATGTAACATACCGCACTGACATTGTAACTCACCACACTGACATCGCAGCACACCACACTGACATATTAACACATCGCACTGACATTGTAACACACCGCACTGACATTGTAACTCACCACACTGACATCGCAGCACACCACACTGACATATTAACACATCGCACTGACATTGTAACTCACCACACTGACATCGCAGCACACCACACTGACATATTAACACATCGCACTGACATTGTAACACACCGCACTGACATTGTAACTCACCACACTGACATCGCAGCACACCACACTGACATCGCAGCACACCAGACTGACATCGCAGCACACCACACTGACATATTAACACACCACACTGACATATTAACACATCGCACTGACATTGTAACACACCACACTGACATCGCAGCACACCACACTGACATATTAACACATCGCACTGACATTGTAACACACCGCACTGACATTGTAACTCACCACACTGACATCGCAGCACACCACACTGACATTGTAACACACCACACTGACATTGTAACACACCACACTGACATCGTAGCACACCACACTGACATATTAACACACCGCACTGACATCGCAGCACACCACACTGACATATTAACACACTGCACTGACATATTAACACACCACACTGACATTGTAACACACCGCACTGACATCGCAGCACACCACACTGACATCGCAGCACACCACACTGACATATTAACACACCGCACTGACATATTAACACACTGCACTGACATATTAACACACCACACTGACATTGTAACACACCACACTGACATATTAACACACCACACTGACATATTAACACACCACACTGACATTGTAACACACCACACTGACATATTAACACACCACACTGACATCGCAGCACACCACACTGACATATTAACACACCGCACTGACATATTAACACATTGCACTGACATATTAACACACCGCACTGACATATTAACACACCGCACTGACATCGCAGCACACCGCACTGACATATTAACACACCGCTCTGACATATTAACACACCGCACTGACATCGCAGCACACCACACTGACATCGCAGCACAACACACTGACATATTAACACACGGCACTGACATATTAACACACCGCACTGACATTGTAACACACCGCACTGACATCGCAGCACACCACACTGACATCGCAGCACACCGCACTGACATATTAACACACCGCACTGACATTGTAACACACCGCACTGACATCGCAGCACACCGCACTGACATATTAACACACCACACTGACATATTAACACACCGCACTGACATATTAACACACCGCACTGACATCGCAGCACACCACACTGACATATTAACACACCGCACTGACATCGCAGCACACCACACTGACATATTAACACACCGCACTGACATATTAACACACCACACTGACATTGTAACACACCGCACTGACATATAAACACACCACACTGACATCGCAGCACACCACACTGACATATTAACACACCGCACTGACATATTGACACACCGCACTGACATCGCAGCACACCACACTGACATCGCAGCACACCACACTGACATATTAACACACCGCACTGACATTGTAACACACCACACTGACATCGCAGCACACCACACTGACATATTAACACACCGCACTGACATATTAACATACCGCTCTGACATCGCAGCACACCACACTGACATTGTAACACACCACACTGACATCGCAGCACACCACACTGACATATTAACACACCACACTGACATATTAACACACCACACTGACATATTAACACACCGCACTGACATATTAACACACCGCACTGACATCGCAGCACACCACACTGACATCGCAGCACACCACACTGACATATTAACACACCGCACTGACATTGTAACACACCGCACTGACATTGTAACACACCGCACTGACATTGTAACATACCGCACTGACATTGTAACTCACCACACTGACATCGCAGCACACCACACTGACATTGTAACACACCGCACTGACATTGTAACACACCGCACTGACAGATTAACACACCGCACTGACATTGTAACACACCGCTCTGACATCGCAGCACACCACACTGACATATTAACACACCGCACTGACATTGTAACACACCGCACTGACATTGTAACTCACCACACTGACATCGCAGCACACCACACTGACATTGTAACACACCGCACTGACATTGTAACACACCGCACTGACAGATTAACACACCGCACTGACATTGTAACACACCGCTCTGACATCGCAGCACACCACACTGACATATTAACACACCGCACTGACATTGTAACACACCGCACTGACATTGTAACACACCGCACTGACATCGCAGCACACCACACTGACATTGTAACACACCACACTGACATCGCAGCACACCACACTGACATATTAACACACCGCACTGACATATTAACACACAGCATTGACATCGCAGCACACCACACTGACATATTAACACACCGCACTGACATCGCAGCACACCACACTGACATCGCAGCACACCACACTGACATCGCAGCACACCACACTGACATATTAACACACCGCACTGACATTGTAACACACCACACTGACATTGTAACACACCGCACTGACATTGTAACATACCGCACTGACATTGTAACTCACCGCACTGACATTGTAACACACCGCACTGACATTGTAACTCACCACACTGACATTGTAACACACCGCACTGACATTGTAACTCACCACACTGACATTGTAACACACCACACTGACATTGTAACACACCGCACTGACATTGTAACACACCGCACTGACATTGTAACACACCACACTGACATTGTAACACACCGCACTGACATTGTAACACACCGCTCTGACATCGCAGCACACCACACTGACATATTAACACACCGCACTGACATTGTAACACACCGCACTGACATTGTAACTCACCACACTGACATCGCAGCACCCACACTGACATTGTAACACACCACACTGACATCGCAGCACACCACACTGACATATTAACACACCGCACTGACATATTAACACACCGCACTGACATCGCAGCACACCACACTGACATATTAACACACCGCACTGACATCGCAGCACACCACACTGACATCGCAGCACACCACACTGACATCGCAGCACACCACACTGACATATTAACACACCGCACTGACATTGTAACACACCACACTGACATTGTAACACACCGCACTGACATTGTAACATACCGCACTGACATTGTAACTCACCACACTGACATCGCAGCACACCACACTGACATCGCAGCACACCACACTGACATCGCAGCACACCACACTGACATATTAACACACCGCACTGACAATGTAACATACCGCACTGACATTGTAACTCACCACACTGACATCGCAGCACACCACACTGACATATTAACACATCGCACTGACATTGTAACACACCACACTGACATCGCAGCACACCACACTGACATATTAACACATCGCACTGACATTGTAACTCACCACACTGACATCGCAGCACACCACACTGACATTGTAACACACCGCACTGACATTGTAACACACCACACTGACATTGTAACACACCACACTGACATCGTAGCACACCACACTGACATATTAACACACCGCACTGACATCGCAGCACACCGCACTGACATATTAACACATTGCACTGACATATTAACACACCACACTGACATTGTAACACACCGCACTGACATCGCAGCACACCACACTGACATCGCAGCACACCACACTGACATATTAACACACCGCACTGACATATTAACACACTGCACTGACATATTAACACACCACACTGACATTGTAACACACCACACTGACATATTAACACACCACACTGACATTGTAACACACCACACTGACATATTAACACACCACACTGACATCGCAGCACACCACACTGACATATTAACACACCGCACTGACATATTAACACACTGCACTGACATATTAACACACCGCACTGACATATTAACACACCGCACTGACATCGCAGCACACCGCACTGACATATTAACACACCGCACTGACATATTAACACACCGCACTGACATAGCAGCACACCACACTGACATCGCAGCACAACACACTGACATATTAACACACGGCACTGACATATTAACACACCGCACTGACATTGTAACACACCGCACTGACATCGCAGCACACCACACTGACATCGCAGCACACCGCACTGACATATTAACACACCGCACTGACATTGTAACACACCGCACTGACATCGCAGCACACCGCACTGACATATTAACACACCACACTGACATATTAACACACCGCACTGACATATTAACACACCGCACTGACATATTAACACACCGCACTGACATTGTAACACACCGCACTGACATTGTAACACACCGCACTGACATCGCAGCACACCGCACTGACATATTAGCACACCACACTGACATTGTAACACACCGCACTGACATTGTAACACACCGCACTGACATCGCAGCACACCACACTGACATTGTAACACACCGCACTGACATCGCAGCACACCACACTGACATCGCAGCACACCGCACTGACATATTAACACACCGCACTGACATTGTAACACACCGCACTGACATCGCAGCACACCGCACTGACATATTAACACACCACACTGACATATTAACACACCGCACTGACATATTAACACACCGCACTGACATTGTAACACACCGCACTGACATTGTAACACACCGCACTGACATCGCAGCACACCGCACTGACATATTAGCACACCACACTGACATTGTAACACACCGCACTGACATTGTAACACACCGCACTGACATCGCAGCACACCACACTGACATTGTAACACACCACACTGACATTGTAACACACCACACTGACATTGTAACACACCGCACTGACATCGCAGCACACCACACTGACATTGTAACACACCGCACTGACATCGCAGCACACCACACTGACATATTAACACACCGCACTGACATCGCAGCACACCACACTGACATTGTAACACACCGCACTGACATTGTAACACACCGCACTGACATCGCAGCACACCACACTGACATTGTAACACACCGCACTGACATCGCAGCACACCACACTGACATATTAACACACCGCACTGACATCGCAGCACACCACACTGACATTGTAAAACACCACACTGACATTGTAAAACACCGCACTGACATTGTAACACACCACACTGACATTGTAACACACCGCACTGACATTGTAACACACCGCACTGACATCGCAGCACACCACACTGACATTGTAACACACCGCACTGACATCGCAGCACACCACACTGACATTGTAACACACCGCACTGACATCGCAGCACACCACACTGACATATTAACACACCGCACTGACATCGCAGCACACCACACTGACATTGTAAAACACCACACTGACATTGTAAAACACCGCACTGACATTGTAACACACCACACTGACATTGTAACACACCGCACTGACATTGTAACACACCGCACTGACATCGCAGCACACCACACTGACATTGTAACACACCGCACTGACATCGCAGCACACCACACTGACATTGTAACACACCGCACTGACATCGCAGCACACCACACTGACATTGTAACACACCGCACTGACATCGCAGCACACCACACTGACATATTAACACACCGCACTGACATCGCAGCACACCACACTGACATCGCAGCACACCACACTGACACCGCAGCACACCACACTGACATATTAACACACCGCACTGACATTGTAACACACCACACTGACATTGTAACACACCGCACTGACATTGTAACATACCGCACTGACATTGTAACTCACCACACTGACATCGCAGCACACCACACTGACATCGCAGCACACCACACTGACATATTAACACACCGCACTGACAATGTAACATACCGCACTGACATTGTAACTCACCACACTGACATCGCAGCACACCACACTGACATATTAACACATCGCACTGACATTGTAACACACCGCACTGACATTGTAACTCACCACACTGACATCGCAGCACACCACACTGACATATTAACACATCGCACTGACATTGTAACTCACCACACTGACATCGCAGCACACCACACTGACATATTAACACATCGCACTGACATTGTAACACACCGCACTGACATTGTAACTCACCACACTGACATCGCAGCACACCACACTGACATCGCAGCACACCAGACTGACATCGCAGCACACCACACTGACATATTAACACACCACACTGACATATTAACACATCGCACTGACATTGTAACACACCACACTGACATCGCAGCACACCACACTGACATATTAACACATCGCACTGACATTGTAACACACCGCACTGACATTGTAACTCACCACACTGACATCGCAGCACACCACACTGACATTGTAACACACCACACTGACATTGTAACACACCACACTGACATCGTAGCACACCACACTGACATATTAACACACCGCACTGACATCGCAGCACACCACACTGACATATTAACACACTGCACTGACATATTAACACACCACACTGACATTGTAACACACCGCACTGACATCGCAGCACACCACACTGACATCGCAGCACACCACACTGACATATTAACACACCGCACTGACATATTAACACACTGCACTGACATATTAACACACCACACTGACATTGTAACACACCACACTGACATATTAACACACCACACTGACATATTAACACACCACACTGACATTGTAACACACCACACTGACATATTAACACACCACACTGACATCGCAGCACACCACACTGACATATTAACACACCGCACTGACATATTAACACATTGCACTGACATATTAACACACCGCACTGACATATTAACACACCGCACTGACATCGCAGCACACCGCACTGACATATTAACACACCGCTCTGACATATTAACACACCGCACTGACATCGCAGCACACCACACTGACATCGCAGCACAACACACTGACATATTAACACACGGCACTGACATATTAACACACCGCACTGACATTGTAACACACCGCACTGACATCGCAGCACACCACACTGACATCGCAGCACACCGCACTGACATATTAACACACCGCACTGACATTGTAACACACCGCACTGACATCGCAGCACACCGCACTGACATATTAACACACCACACTGACATATTAACACACCGCACTGACATATTAACACACCGCACTGACATCGCAGCACACCACACTGACATATTAACACACCGCACTGACATCGCAGCACACCACACTGACATATTAACACACCGCACTGACATATTAACACACCACACTGACATTGTAACACACCGCACTGACATATAAACACACCACACTGACATCGCAGCACACCACACTGACATATTAACACACCGCACTGACATATTGACACACCGCACTGACATCGCAGCACACCACACTGACATCGCAGCACACCACACTGACATATTAACACACCGCACTGACATTGTAACACACCACACTGACATCGCAGCACACCACACTGACATATTAACACACCGCACTGACATATTAACATACCGCTCTGACATCGCAGCACACCACACTGACATTGTAACACACCACACTGACATCGCAGCACACCACACTGACATATTAACACACCACACTGACATATTAACACACCACACTGACATATTAACACACCGCACTGACATATTAACACACCGCACTGACATCGCAGCACACCACACTGACATCGCAGCACACCACACTGACATATTAACACACCGCACTGACATTGTAACACACCGCACTGACATTGTAACACACCGCACTGACATTGTAACATACCGCACTGACATTGTAACTCACCACACTGACATCGCAGCACACCACACTGACATTGTAACACACCGCACTGACATTGTAACACACCGCACTGACAGATTAACACACCGCACTGACATTGTAACACACCGCTCTGACATCGCAGCACACCACACTGACATATTAACACACCGCACTGACATTGTAACACACCGCACTGACATTGTAACTCACCACACTGACATCGCAGCACACCACACTGACATTGTAACACACCGCACTGACATTGTAACACACCGCACTGACAGATTAACACACCGCACTGACATTGTAACACACCGCTCTGACATCGCAGCACACCACACTGACATATTAACACACCGCACTGACATTGTAACACACCGCACTGACATTGTAACACACCGCACTGACATCGCAGCACACCACACTGACATTGTAACACACCACACTGACATCGCAGCACACCACACTGACATATTAACACACCGCACTGACATATTAACACACAGCATTGACATCGCAGCACACCACACTGACATATTAACACACCGCACTGACATCGCAGCACACCACACTGACATCGCAGCACACCACACTGACATCGCAGCACACCACACTGACATATTAACACACCGCACTGACATTGTAACACACCACACTGACATTGTAACACACCGCACTGACATTGTAACATACCGCACTGACATTGTAACTCACCGCACTGACATTGTAACACACCGCACTGACATTGTAACTCACCACACTGACATTGTAACACACCGCACTGACATTGTAACTCACCACACTGACATTGTAACACACCACACTGACATTGTAACACACCGCACTGACATTGTAACACACCGCACTGACATTGTAACACACCACACTGACATTGTAACACACCGCACTGACATTGTAACACACCGCTCTGACATCGCAGCACACCACACTGACATATTAACACACCGCACTGACATTGTAACACACCGCACTGACATTGTAACTCACCACACTGACATCGCAGCACCCACACTGACATTGTAACACACCACACTGACATCGCAGCACACCACACTGACATATTAACACACCGCACTGACATATTAACACACCGCACTGACATCGCAGCACACCACACTGACATATTAACACACCGCACTGACATCGCAGCACACCACACTGACATCGCAGCACACCACACTGACATCGCAGCACACCACACTGACATATTAACACACCGCACTGACATTGTAACACACCACACTGACATTGTAACACACCGCACTGACATTGTAACATACCGCACTGACATTGTAACTCACCACACTGACATCGCAGCACACCACACTGACATCGCAGCACACCACACTGACATCGCAGCACACCACACTGACATATTAACACACCGCACTGACAATGTAACATACCGCACTGACATTGTAACTCACCACACTGACATCGCAGCACACCACACTGACATATTAACACATCGCACTGACATTGTAACACACCACACTGACATCGCAGCACACCACACTGACATATTAACACATCGCACTGACATTGTAACTCACCACACTGACATCGCAGCACACCACACTGACATTGTAACACACCGCACTGACATTGTAACACACCACACTGACATTGTAACACACCACACTGACATCGTAGCACACCACACTGACATATTAACACACCGCACTGACATCGCAGCACACCGCACTGACATATTAACACATTGCACTGACATATTAACACACCACACTGACATTGTAACACACCGCACTGACATCGCAGCACACCACACTGACATCGCAGCACACCACACTGACATATTAACACACCGCACTGACATATTAACACACTGCACTGACATATTAACACACCACACTGACATTGTAACACACCACACTGACATATTAACACACCACACTGACATTGTAACACACCACACTGACATATTAACACACCACACTGACATCGCAGCACACCACACTGACATATTAACACACCGCACTGACATATTAACACACTGCACTGACATATTAACACACCGCACTGACATATTAACACACCGCACTGACATCGCAGCACACCGCACTGACATATTAACACACCGCACTGACATATTAACACACCGCACTGACATAGCAGCACACCACACTGACATCGCAGCACAACACACTGACATATTAACACACGGCACTGACATATTAACACACCGCACTGACATTGTAACACACCGCACTGACATCGCAGCACACCACACTGACATCGCAGCACACCGCACTGACATATTAACACACCGCACTGACATTGTAACACACCGCACTGACATCGCAGCACACCGCACTGACATATTAACACACCACACTGACATATTAACACACCGCACTGACATATTAACACACCGCACTGACATATTAACACACCGCACTGACATTGTAACACACCGCACTGACATTGTAACACACCGCACTGACATCGCAGCACACCGCACTGACATATTAGCACACCACACTGACATTGTAACACACCGCACTGACATTGTAACACACCGCACTGACATCGCAGCACACCACACTGACATTGTAACACACCGCACTGACATCGCAGCACACCACACTGACATCGCAGCACACCGCACTGACATATTAACACACCGCACTGACATTGTAACACACCGCACTGACATCGCAGCACACCGCACTGACATATTAACACACCACACTGACATATTAACACACCGCACTGACATATTAACACACCGCACTGACATTGTAACACACCGCACTGACATTGTAACACACCGCACTGACATCGCAGCACACCGCACTGACATATTAGCACACCACACTGACATTGTAACACACCGCACTGACATTGTAACACACCGCACTGACATCGCAGCACACCACACTGACATTGTAACACACCACACTGACATTGTAACACACCACACTGACATTGTAACACACCGCACTGACATCGCAGCACACCACACTGACATTGTAACACACCGCACTGACATCGCAGCACACCACACTGACATATTAACACACCGCACTGACATCGCAGCACACCACACTGACATTGTAACACACCGCACTGACATTGTAACACACCGCACTGACATCGCAGCACACCACACTGACATTGTAACACACCGCACTGACATCGCAGCACACCACACTGACATATTAACACACCGCACTGACATCGCAGCACACCACACTGACATTGTAAAACACCACACTGACATTGTAAAACACCGCACTGACATTGTAACACACCACACTGACATTGTAACACACCGCACTGACATTGTAACACACCGCACTGACATCGCAGCACACCACACTGACATTGTAACACACCGCACTGACATCGCAGCACACCACACTGACATTGTAACACACCGCACTGACATCGCAGCACACCACACTGACATTGTAACACACCGCACTGACATCGCAGCACACCACACTGACATTGTAACACACCGCACTGACATCGCAGCACACCACACTGACATATTAACACACCGCACTGACATCGCAGCACACCACACTGACATTGTAACACACCGCACTGACATTGTAACACACCGCACTGACATCGCAGCACACCACACTGACATTGTAACACACCGCACTGACATCGCAGCACACCACACTGACATTGTAACACACCACACTGACATTGCAACACACCGCACTGACATTGTAACACACCGCACTGACATCGCAGCACACCACACTGACATTGTAACACACCACACTGACATTGTAACACACCACACTGACATTGTAACACACCGCACTGACATCGCAGCACACCACACTGACATTGTAACACACCGCACTGACATTGTAACACACCGCACTGACATCGCAGCACACCACACTGACATTGTAACACACCGCACTGACATTGTAACACACCGCACTGACATCGCAGCACACCACGCTGACATTGTAACACACCGCACTGACATCGCAGCACACCACACTGACATTGTAACACACCGCACTGACATCGCAGCACACCACACTGACATTGTAACACACCGCACTGACATTGTAACACACCACACTGACATTGTAACACACCACACTGACATCGCAGCACACCGCTATGACATTGTAACACACCACACTGACATTGTAACACACCGCACTGACATCGCAGCACACCACATTGACATCGTAACACACCGCACTGACATTGTAACACACCGCACTGACATCGCAGCACACCACACTGACATATTAACACACTGCACTGACATATTAACACACTGCACTGACATTGTAACACACCGCACTGACATCGCAGCACACCACACTGACATATTAACACACTGCACTGACATATTAACACACTGCACTGACATCGTAACACACCGCACTGACATTGTAACACACCGCACTGACATCGCAGCACACCACACTGACATATTAACACACTGCACTGACATATTAACACATCGCACTGACATTGTAACACACCACACTGACATTGCAACACACCACACTGACATATTAACACACCGCACTGACATTGTAACACACCGCACTGACATTGTAACACACCACACTGACATTGTAACTCACCACACTGACATTGCAACACACCACACTGACATATTAACACACCGCACTGACATCGCAGCACACCACACTGACATATTAACACACCGCAGTGACATCGCAGCACACCACACTGACATTGTAACACACCACACTGACATCGCAACACACCGCACTGACATTGTAACACACCACACTGACATTGTAACACACCGCACTGACATCGCAGCACACCACACTGACATTGTAACACACCGCACTGACATTGTAACACACCACACTGACATCGTAACACACAACACTGACATCGTAACACACCACACTGACATTGTAACACACCACACTGACATTGTAACACACCGCACTGACATTGTAACACACCACACTGACATTGTAACACACCACACTGACATTGTAACACACCACACTGACATTGTAACACACCGCACTGACATTGTAACACACCGCACTGACATTGTAACACACCACACTGACATCGCAGCACACCACACTGACATTGTAACACACCGCACTGACATCGCAGCACACCGCACTGACATATTAACACACCGCACTGACATCGCAGCACACCACACTGACATTGTAACACACCACACTGACATTGTAACACACCGCACTGACATCGCAGCACACCACACTGACATTGTAACACACCGCACTGACATTGTAACACACCACACTGACATTGTAACACACCACACTGACATTGTAACACACAACACTGACATCGCAGCTCACCGCACTGACATATTAACACACCGCACTGACATTGTAACACACCGCACTGACATCGCAGCACACCGCACTGACATATTAACACACCACACTGACATATTAACACACCGCACTGACATATTAACACACCGCACTGACATTGTAACACACCGCACTGACATTGTAACACACCGCACTGACATCGCAGCACACCGCACTGACATATTAGCACACCACACTGACATTGTAACACACCGCACTGACATTGTAACACACCGCACTGACATCGCAGCACACCACACTGACATTGTAACACACCGCACTGACATCGCAGCACACCACACTGACATCGCAGCACACCGCACTGACATATAAACACACCGCACTGACATTGTAACACACCGCACTGACATCGCAGCACACCGCACTGACATATTAACACACCACACTGACATATTAACACACCGCACTGACATATTAACACACCGCACTGACATTGTAACACACCGCACTGACATCGCAGCACACCGCACTGACATATTAGCACACCACACTGACATTGTAACACACCGCACTGACATTGTAACACACCGCACTGACATCGCAGCACACCACACTGACATTGTAACACACCACACTGACATTGTAACACACCACACTGACATTGTAACACACCGCACTGACATCGCAGCACACCACACTGACATTGTAACACACCGCACTGACATCGCAGCACACCACACTGACATATTAACACACCGCACTGACATCGCAGCACACCACACTGACATTGTAACACACCGCACTGACATTGTAACACACCGCACTGACATCGCAGCACACCACACTGACATTGTAACACACCGCACTGACATCGCAGCACACCACACTGACATATTAACACACCGCACTGACATCGCAGCACACCACACTGACATTGTAAAACACCACACTGACATTGTAAAACACCGCACTGACATTGTAACACACCACACTGACATTGTAACACACCGCACTGACATTGTAACACACCGCACTGACATCGCAGCACACCACACTGACATTGTAACACACCGCACTGACATCGCAGCACACCACACTGACATTGTAACACACCGCACTGACATCGCAGCACACCACACTGACATTGTAACACACCGCACTGACATCGCAGCACACCACACTGACATTGTAACACACCGCACTGACATCGCAGCACACCACACTGACATATTAACACACCGCACTGACATCGCAGCACACCACACTGACATTGTAACACACCGCACTGACATTGTAACACACCGCACTGACATCGCAGCACACCACACTGACATCGTAACACACCGCACTGACATCGCAGCACACCACACTGACATTGTAACACACCGCACTGACATTGCAACACACCGCACTGACATTGTAACACACCGCACTGACATCGCAGCACACCACACTGACATTGTAACACACCACACTGACATTGTAACACACCACACTGACATTGTAACACACCGCACTGACATCGCAGCACACCACACTGACATTGTAACACACCGCACTGACATTGTAACACACCGCACTGACATCGCAGCACACCACACTGACATTGTAACACACCGCACTGACATCGCAGCACACCACGCTGACATTGTAACACACCGCACTGACATCGCAGCACACCACACTGACATTGTAACACACCGCACTGACATCGCAGCACACCACACTGACATTGTAACACACCGCACTGACATTGTAACACACCACACTGACATTGTAACACACCACACTGACATCGCAGCACACCGCTATGACATTGTAACACACCACACTGACATTGTAACACACCGCACTGACATCGCAGCACACCACATTGACATCGTAACACACCGCACTGACATCGCAGCACACCACACTGACATATTAACACACTGCACTGACATATTAACACACTGCACTGACATTGTAACACACCGCACTGACATCGCAGCACACCACACTGACATATTAACACACTGCACTGACATATTAACACACTGCACTGACATCGTAACACACCGCACTGACATTGTAACACACCGCACTGACATCGCAGCACACCACACTGACATATTAACACACTGCACTGACATATTAACACATCGCACTGACATTGTAACACACCACACTGACATTGCAACACACCACACTGACATATTAACACACCGCACTGACATTGTAACACACCGCACTGACATTGTAACACACCACACTGACATTGTAACTCACCACACTGACATTGCAACACACCACACTGACATATTAACACACCGCACTGACATCGCAGCACACCACACTGACATATTAACACACCGCACTGACATTGTAACACACCGCACTGACATTGTAACACACCGCACTGACATTGTAACACACCACACTGACATTGTAACACACCACACTGACATTGTAACACACCACACTGACATTGTAACACACCGCACTGACATTGTAACACACCGCACTGACATTGTAACACACCACACTGACATCGCAGCACACCACACTGACATTGTAACACACCGCACTGACATCGCAGCACACCGCACTGACATATTAACACACCGCACTGACATCGCAGCACACCACACTGACATTGTAACACACCACACTGACATTGTAACACACCGCACTGACATCGCAGCACACCACACTGACATTGTAACACACCGCACTGACATTGTAACACACCACACTGACATTGTAACACACCACACTGACATTGTAACACACAACACTGACATCGCAGCTCACCGCACTGACATATTAACACACCGCACTGACATTGTAAGACACCGCACTGACATCGCAGCACACCGCACTGACATATTAACACACCACACTGACATATTAACACACCGCACTGACATATTAACACACCGCACTGACATTGTAACACACCGCACTGACATTGTAACACACCGCACTGACATCGCAGCACACCGCACTGACATATTAGCACACCACACTGACATTGTAACACACCGCACTGACATTGTAACACACCGCACTGACATCGCAGCACACCACACTGACATTGTAACACACCGCACTGACATCGCAGCACACCACACTGACATCGCAGCACACCGCACTGACATATTAACACACCGCACTGACATTGTAACACACCGCACTGACATCGCAGCACACCGCACTGACATATTAACACACCACACTGACATATTAACACACCGCACTGACATATTAACACACCGCACTGACATTGTAACACACCGCACTGACATCGCAGCACACCGCACTGACATATTAGCACACCACACTGACATTGTAACACACCGCACTGACATTGTAACACACCGCACTGACATCGCAGCACACCACACTGACATTGTAACACACCACACTGACATTGTAACACACCACACTGACATTGTAACACACCGCACTGACATCGCAGCACACCACACTGACATTGTAACACACCGCACTGACATCGCAGCACACCACACTGACATATTAACACACCGCACTGACATCGCAGCACACCACACTGACATTGTAACACACCGCACTGACATTGTAACACACCGCACTGACATCGCAGCACACCACACTGACATTGTAACACACCGCACTGACATCGCAGCACACCACACTGACATATTAACACACCGCACTGACATCGCAGCACACCACACTGACATTGTAAAACACCACACTGACATTGTAAAACACCGCACTGACATTGTAACACACCACACTGACATTGTAACACACCGCACTGACATTGTAACACACCGCACTGACATCGCAGCACACCACACTGACATTGTAACACACCGCACTGACATCGCAGCACACCACACTGACATTGTAACACACCGCACTGACATCGCAGCACACCACACTGACATTGTAACACACCGCACTGACATCGCAGCACACCACACTGACATTGTAACACACCGCACTGACATCGCAGCACACCACACTGACATATTAACACACCGCACTGACATCGCAGCACACCACACTGACATTGTAACACACCGCACTGACATTGTAACACACCGCACTGACATCGCAGCACACCACACTGACATCGTAACACACCGCACTGACATCGCAGCACACCACACTGACATTGTAACACACCGCACTGACATTGCAACACACCGCACTGACATTGTAACACACCGCACTGACATCGCAGCACACCACACTGACATTGTAACACACCACACTGACATTGTAACACACCACACTGACATTGTAACACACCGCACTGACATCGCAGCACACCACACTGACATTGTAACACACCGCACTGACATTGTAACACACCGCACTGACATCGCAGCACACCACACTGACATTGTAACACACCGCACTGACATCGCAGCACACCACGCTGACATTGTAACACACCGCACTGACATCGCAGCACACCACACTGACATTGTAACACACCGCACTGACATCGCAGCACACCACACTGACATTGTAACACACCGCACTGACATTGTAACACACCACACTGACATTGTAACACACCACACTGACATCGCAGCACACAGCTATGACATTGTAACACACCACACTGACATTGTAACACACCGCACTGACATCGCAGCACACCACATTGACATCGTAACACACCGCACTGACATTGTAACACACCGCACTGACATCGCAGCACACCACACTGACATATTAACACACTGCACTGACATATTAACACACTGCACTGACATTGTAACACACCGCACTGACATCGCAGCACACCACACTGACATATTAACACACTGCACTGACATATTAACACACTGCATTGACATCGTAACACACCGCACTGACATTGTAACACACCGCACTGACATCGCAGCACACCACACTGACATATTAACACACTGCACTGACATATTAACACATCGCACTGACATTGTAACACACCACACTGACATTGCAACACACCACACTGACATATTAACACACCGCACTGACATTGTAACACACCGCACTGACATTGTAACACACCACACTGACATTGTAACTCACCACACTGACATTGCAACACACCACACTGACATATTAACACACCGCACTGACATCGCAGCACACCACACTGACATATTAACACACCGCAGTGACATCGCAGCACACCACACTGACATTGTAACACACCACACTGACATCGCAACACACCGCACTGACATTGTAACACACCACACTGACATTGTAACACACCGCACTGACATCGCAGCACACCACACTGACATTGTAACACACCGCACTGACATTGTAACACACCACACTGACATTGTAACACACAACACTGACATCGTAACACACCACACTGACATTGTAACACACCACACTGACATTGTAACACACCGCACTGACATTGTAACACACCACACTGACATTGTAACACACCACACTGACATTGTAACACACCGCACTGACATTGTAACACACCACACTGACATTGTAACACACCACACTGACATTGTAACACACCGCACTGACATCGCAGCACACCACACTGACATTGTAACACACCGCACTGACATTGTAACACACCGCACTGACATTGTAACACACCACACTGACATCGCAGCACACCACACTGACATTGTAACACACCGCACTGACATCGCAGCACACCGCACTGACATATTAACACACCGCACTGACATCGCAGCACACCACACTGACATTGTAACACACCACACTGACATTGTAACACACCGCACTGACATCGCAGCACACCACACTGACATTGTAACACACCGCACTGACATTGTAACACACCACACTGACATTGTAACACACCACACTGACATTGTAACACACAACACTGACATCGTAACACACCACACTGACATTGTAACACACCACACTGACATTGTAACACACCGCACTGACATTGTAACACACCACACTGACATCGCAGCACACCACACTGACATTGTAACATACCGCAGTGACATCGCAGCACACCGCACTGACATCGCAGCACACCACACTGACATTGTAACACACCGCACTGACATCGCAGCACACCACACTGACATTGTAACACACCACACTGACATTGCAACAGACCACACTGACATTGTAACATACCGCACTGACATCGCAGCACACCACACTGACATTGTAACACACCGCACTGACATCGCAGCACACCACACTGACATTGTAACACACCGCACTGACATCGCAGCACACCACACTGACATTGTAACACACCGCACTGACATCGCAGCACACCACACTGACATTGTAACACACCGCACTGACGTCGCAGCACACCACACTGACATTGTAACACACCGCACTGACATCGCAGCACACCGCACTGACATTGTAACACACCGCACTGACATTGTAACACAACGCACTGACATCGCAGCACACCACACTGACATTGTAACACACCACACTGACATTGCAACACACCACACTGACATTGTAACATACCGCAGTGACATCGCAGCACACCGCACTGACATCGCAGCACACCACACTGACATTGTAACACACCACACTGACATTTTAACACACCGCACTTACATCGTAACACACCGCACTGACATCGTAACACACCGCACTGACATCGCAGCACACCACACTGACATTGTAACACACCACACTGACATTGTAACACACCGCACTGACATCGCAGCACACCGCACTGACATTGTAACACACCGCACTGACATCGCAGCACACCGCACTGACATCGCAACACACCACGCTGACATTGTAACACACCGCACTGACATCGCAGCACACCACACTGACATTGTAACACACCGCACTGACATTGCAGCACACCACACTGACATCGTAACACACCGCACTGACATCGCAGCACACCACGCTGACATTGTAACACACCGCACTGACATCGCAGCACACAACACTGACATTGTAAAACACCGCACTGACATTGTAACACACCACACTGACATTGTAAAACACCACACTGACATATTAACACACTGCACTGACATCGCAGCACACCGCACTGACATATTAACACACCACACCAATATCGTTACGGACCACACTGACATATTAACACACCGCACTGACATCGCAGCACACCACACTGACATTGTAACACACCACACTGACATTGCAACACACCACACTGACATTGTAACACACCGCAGTGACATCGCAGCACACCACACTGACATTGTAACACACCACACTGACATTGCAACACACCACACTGACATTGTAACACACCGCACTGACATCGCAGCACACCGCACTGACATTGTAACACACCACACTGACATCGCAGCACACCACACTGACATATTAACACACCGCACTGAGATCGCAGCACACCACACTGACATATTAACACACCACACTGACATTGTAACACACCGCACTGAGATCGCAGCACACCACACTGACATATTAACACACCACACTGACATTGTAACACACTGCACTGACATCGCAGCACACGACACTGACATATTAACACACCGCACTGAGATCGCAGCACACCACACTGACATATTAACACACCACACTGACATTGTAACACACCGCACTGAGATCGCAGCACACCACACTGACATATTAACACACCACACTGACATTGTAACACACTGCACTGACATCGCAGCACACCGCACTGACATTGCAACACACCACACTGACATTGTAACACACCGCACTGACATTGTAACACACCACACTGACATTGTAACACACCGCACTGATATTGTAACACACCACACTGACATTGTAACACACCACACTGACATATTAACACACCACACTGACATTGTAACACACCGCACTGACATTGTAACACACCGCACTGACATTGTAACACACCACACTGACATATTAACACACCACACCAATATCGTTACAGACCACACTGACATATTAACACACCGCACTGACATCGCAGCACACCACACTGACATTGTAACACACCGCACTGACATTGCAACACACCACACTGACATTGTAACACACCGCACTGACATTGTAACACACCGCACTGACATTTTAACACACCGCACTGACATCGCAGCACACCGCACTGACATATTAACACACCGCACTGACATCGCAGCACACCACACTGACATTGTAACACACCGCACTGACATTGTAACACACCGCACTGACATTGTAACACACCGCTCTGACATTGTAACACACCGCACTGACATTGTAACACACCGCACTGACATTTTAACACACCGCACTGACATCGCAGCACACCGCACTGACATATTAACACACCGCACTGACATATTAACACACCGCACTGACATATTAACACACCACACTGACATTGTAACACACCACACTGACATCGCAGCACACCACACTGACATTGTAACACACCGCACTGACATCGCAGCACACCACACTGACATTGTAACACACCGCACTGACATTGTAACACACCGCACTGACATTGTAACACACCGCACTGACATTGTAACACACCGCGCTGACATTTTAACACACCGCACTGACATCGCAGCACACCGCACTGACATATTAACACACCGCACTGACATATTAACACACCGCACTGACATATTAACACACCACACTGACATTGTAACACACCACACTGACATCGTAACACACCGCACTGACATTGTAACACACCAGACTGACATTGTAACACACCACACTGACATTGTAACACACCGCACTGACATTGCAGCATACCACACTGACATATTAACACACCGCACTGACATCGCAGCACACCACACTGACATTGTAACACACCGCACTGACATTGTAACACACCGCACTGATATCGCAGCACACCACACTGACATTTTAACACACCACACTGACATTGTAACACACCGCACTGACATTGTAACACACCGCACTGACATTGTAACACACCACACTGACATCGCAGCACACCGCACTGACATTGTAACACACCACACTGACATTGCAGCATACCACACTGACATATTAACACACCGCACTGACATCGCAGCACACCACACTGACATAGCAGCACACCACACTGACATTGTAACACACCGCACTGACATTGTAACACACCACACTGACATTTTAACACACCACACTGACATATTAACACACCGCACTGACATCGCAGCACACCACACTGACATCGCAACACACCACACTGACATCGCAGCACACCACACTGACATTGTAACACACCGCACTGACATTGTAACACACCGCACTGACATATTAACACACCGCACTGACATTGTAACACACCACACTGACATATTAACACACCGCACTGACATCGCAGCACACCACACTGACATTGTAACACACCGCACTGACATTTTAACACACCAGACTGACATTGTAACACACCACACTGACATCGTGACACACCAGACTGACATTGTAACACACCACACTGACATTGTAACACACCGCACTGACATTGTAACGCACCACACTGACATCGCAGCACACCGCACTGACATCGCAGCACACCACACTGACATTGTAACACACCACACTGACATCGCAGCACACCGCACTGACATTGTAACACACCGCACTGACATTGTAACATACCGCACTGACATCGCAGCACACCGCACTGACATTGTAACGCACCACACTGACATCGCAGCACACCGCACTGATATCGCAGCACACCACACTGACATTGTAACACACCACACTGACATCGCAGCACACCACACTGACATTGTAACACACCACACTGACATCGCAGCACACCGCACTGACATCGCAGCACACCACACTGACATTGTAACACACCACACTGACATCGCAGCACACCACACTGACATTGTAACACACCACACTGACATCGCAGCACACCGCACTGACATCGCAGCACACCACACTGACATTGTAACACACCACACTGACATCGCAGCACACCGCACTGACATTGTAACACACCGCACTGACATTGTAACACACCGCACTGACATCGCAGCACACCACACTGACATTGTAACACACCGCACTGACATCGCAGCACACCGCACTGACATTGTAACACACCGCACTGACATTGTAACATACCGCAGAGACATCGCAGCACACCGCACTGACATCGCAGCACACCACACTGACATTGTAACACACCGCACTGACATCGCAGCACACCGCACTGACATTGTAACACACCGCACCGACATCGCAGCACACCACACTGACATATTAACACACCGCACTGACATCGCAGCACACCACACTGACATCGCAGCACACCACACTGACATTGTAACACACCGCACTGACATCGCAGCACACCACACTGACATATTAACACACCACACTGACATTGTAACACACCACACTGACATGGTAACACACCACACACTGACATATTAACACACCGCACTGACATCGCAGCACACCGTACTGACATCGCAGCACACCACACTGACATTGTAACACACCGCACTGACATCGCAGCACACCACACTGACATATTAACACACCACACTGACATTGTAACACACCACACTGACATGGTAACACACCACACTGACATATTAACACACCGCACTGACATCGCAGCACACCGCACTGACATCGCAGCACACCACACTGACATTGTAACACACCGCACTGACATTGTAACACACCGCACTGACATTGTAACACACCGCACTGACATTGCAGCACACCGCACTGACATAGCAGCACACCACACTGACATTGTAACACACCGCACTGACATTGTAACACACCGCACTGACATTGCAGCACACCGCACTGACATAGCAGCACACCACACTGACAATGTAACACACCACACTGACATTGTAACACACCACATTGACATTGTAACACACCGCACTGACATCGCAGCACACCGCAGTGACATTGTAACACACCGCACTGACATTGCAGCACACCGCACTGACATAGCAGCACACCACACTGACATTGTAACACACCGCACTGACATTGTAACACACCACATTGACATTGTAACACACCGCACTGACATCGCAGCACACCGCAGTGACATTGTAACACACCGCACTGACATCGCAGCACACCACACTGACATTGTAACACACCGCACTGACATTGAAACACACCGCACTGACATTGTAACACACCGCACTGACATTGCAGCACACCGCACTGACATAGCAGCACACCACACTGACATTGTAACACACCACACTGACATTGTAACACACCACACTGACATGGTAACACACCGCACTGACATCGCAGCACACCGCAGTGACATTGTAACACACCGCACTGACATCGCAGCACACCACACTGACATTGTAACACACCGCACTGACATTGTAACACACCGCACTGACATTGTAACACACCGCACTGACATTGCAGCACACCGCACTGACATAGCAGTACACCACACTGACATTGTAACACACCACACTGACATTGTAACACACCGCACTGACATTGTAACACACCGCACTGACATTGTAACACACCACACTGACATTGTAACACACCACATTGACATTGTAACACACCGCACTGACATCGCAGCACACCGCAGTGACATTGTAACACACCGCACTGACATTGTAACACACCACACTGACATTGCAGCACACCGCACTGACATAGCAGCACACCACACTGACATTGTAACACACCACACTGACAATGTAACACACCACACTGACATTGCAGCACACCGCACTGACATTGTAACACACCACACTGACATTGCAGCACACCGCACTGACATAGCAGCACACCACACTGACATTGTAACACACCACACTGACATTGTAACACACCACATTGACATTGTAACACACCGCACTGACATCGCAGCACACCGCAGTGACATTGTAACACACCGCACTGACATTGTAACACACCACACTGACATTGCAGCACACCGCACTGACATAGCAGCACACCACACTGACATTGTAACACACCACACTGACAATGTAACACACCACACTGACATAGCAGCACACCACACTGACATTGTAACACACCACACTGACATTGCAGCACACCGCACTGACATAGCAGCACACCACACTGACATTGTAACACACCACACTGACAATGTAACACACCACACTGACATAGCAGCACACCACACTGACATTGTAACACACCACACTGACAATGTAACACACCACACTGACATAGCAGCACACCACACTGACATTGTAACACACCACACTGACATTGTAACACACCACACTGACAATGTAACACACCACACTGACATTGTAACACACCACATTGACATTGTAACACACCGCACTGACATCGCAGCACACCGCACTGACATTGTAACACACCGCACTGACATTGTAACACACCACACTGACATTGTAACACACCACACTGACAATGTAACACACCACACTGACATTGTAACACACCACATTGACATTGTAACACACCGCACTGACATCGCAGCACACCGCAGTGACATTGTAACACACCGCACTGACATTGTAACACACCACACTGACATTGTAACACACCACACTGACATTGTAACACACCGCACTGACATCGCAGCACACCACACTGACATTGTAACACACCGCACTGACATCGCAGCACACCACACTGACATTGTAAAACACGGCACTGACATTGCAACACACCACACTGACATTGTAAAACACCACACTGACATATTAACACACTGCACTGACATCGCTACAGACCACACTGACATATTAACACACCGCACTGACATCGCAGCACACCACACTGACATTGTAACACACCGCACTGACATTGTAACACACCGCACTGACATTGTAACACACCGCTCTGACATTGTAACACACTGCACTGACATTGTAACACACCGCACTGACATCGCAGCACACCGCACAGACATCGCAGCACACCGCACTGACATATTAACACACCGCACTGACATATTAACACACCGCACTGACATATTAACACACCACACTGACATTGTAACACACCACACTGACATTGTAACACACCGCACTGACATCGCAGCACACCACGCTGACATTGTAACACACCACACTGACATCGCAGCACACCGCACTGACATCGCAGCACACCACACTGACATTATAACACACCACACTGACATCGCAGCACACCGCACTGACATCGCAACACACCGCACTGACATCGTAACACACCGCACTGACATTGTAACACACAGGAACTGACATTGTAACACACCGCACTGACATCGCAGCACACCGCACTGACATATTAACACACCGCACTGACATATCAACACACCACACTGACATCGTAACACACCACACTGACATATTAACACACCGCACTGACATAGCAGCACACCGCACTGACATCGCAGCACACCACACTGACATTGTGACACACCAGACTGACATTGTAACACACCACACTGACATCGTGACACACCAGACTGACATTGTAACACACCACACTGACATTGTAACACACCACACTGACATATTAACACACCGCACTGACATAGCAGCACACCGCACTGACATTGTAACACACCGCACTGACATCGCAGCATACCACACTGACATATTAACACACCGCACTGACATCGCAGCACACCACACTGACATTGTAACACACCACACTGACATCGCAGCACACCACACTGACATCGCAGCACACCGCACTGACATCGCAGCACACCACACTGACATTGTAACACACCACACTGACATCGCAGCACACCGCACTGACATCGCAGCACACCACACTGACATTGTAACACACCACACTGACATATTAACACACCGCACTGACATTGTAACACACCGCACTGACATAGCAGCACACCACACTGACATTGTAACACACCGCACTGACATCGTGACACACCGCACTGACATCGCAACACACCGCACTGACATCGCAGCACACCACACTGACATTGTAACACACCACACTGACATTGTAACACACCACACTGACATTGTAACACACCGCACTGACATTGTAACGCACCACACTGACATCGCAGCACACCGCACTGACATCGCAGCACACCACACTGACATTGTAACACACCGCACTGACATCGCAGCACACCGCACTGACATTGTAACACACCGCACTGACATTGTAACATACCGCAGAGACATCGCAGCACACCGCACTGACATCGCAGCACACCACACTGACATTGTAACACACCGCACTGACATCGCAGCACACCACACTGACATTGTAACACACCGCACTGACATTGTAACATACCGCAGAGACATCGCAGCACACCGCACTGACATCGCAGCACACCACACTGACATTGTAACACACCGCACTGACATCGCAGCACACCGCACTGACATTGTAACACACCGCACTGACATCGCAGCACACCACACTGACATATTAACACACCGCACTGACATCGCAGCACACCACACTGACATTGTAACACACCGCACTGACATCGCAGCACACCACACTGACATATTAACACACCGCACTGACATCGCAGCACACCGCACTGACATTGTAACACACCGCACTGACATAGCAGCACACCACACTGACATTGTAACACACCGCACTGACATCGTGACACACCGCACTGACATCGCAACACACCGCACTGACATCGCAGCACACCACACTGACATTGTAACACACCACACTGACATTGTAACACACCACACTGACATTGTAACACACCGCACTGACATTGTAACGCACCACACTGACATCGCAGCACACCGCACTGACATCGCAGCACACCACACTGACATTGTAACACACCGCACTGACATCGCAGCACACCGCACTGACATTGTAACACACCGCACTGACATTGTAACATACCGCAGAGACATCGCAGCACACCGCACTGACATCGCAGCACACCACACTGACATTGTAACACACCGCACTGACATCGCAGCACACCACACTGACATTGTAACACACCGCACTGACATTGTAACATACCGCAGAGACATCGCAGCACACCGCACTGACATCGCAGCACACCACACTGACATTGTAACACACCGCACTGACATCGCAGCACACCGCACTGACATTGTAACACACCGCACTGACATCGCAGCACACCACACTGACATATTAACACACCGCACTGACATCGCAGCACACCACACTGACATTGTAACACACCGCACTGACATCGCAGCACACCACACTGACATATTAACACACCGCACTGACATCGCAGCACACCGCACTGACATTGTAACACACCGCACTGACATCGCAGCACACCACACTGACATATTAACACACCGCACTGACATCGCAGCACACCACACTGACATTGTAACACACCGCACTGACATCGCAGCACACCACACTGACATATTAACACACCACACTGACATTGTAACACACCACACTGACATGGTAACACACCACACTGACATATTAACACACCGCACTGACATCGCAGCACACCGCACTGACATCGCAGCACACCACACTGACATTGTAACACACCGCACTGACATTGTAACACACCGCACTGACATTGTAACACACCGCACTGACATTGCAGCACACCGCACTGACATAGCAGCACACCACACTGACATTGTAACACACCACACTGACAATGTAACACACCACACTGACATTGTAACACACCACATTGACATTGTAACACACCGCACTGACATCGCAGCACACCACACTGACATGGTAACACACCGCACTGACATTGTAACACACCGCACTGACATCGCAGCACACCACGCTGACATTGTAACACACCGCACTGACATCGCAGCACACCACACTGACATTGTAAACACGGCACTGACATTGCAACACACCACACTGACATTGTAAAACACCACACTGACATATTAACACACTGCACTGACATCGCTACAGACCACACTGACATATTAACACACCGCACTGACATCGCAGCACACCACACTGACATTGTAACACACCGCACTGACATTGTAACACACCGCACTGACATTGTAACACACCGCTCTGACATTGTATCACACTGCACTGACATTGTAACACACTGCACTGACATTGTAACACACCGCACTGACATCGCAGCACACCGCACTGACATCGCAGCACACCGCACTGACATATTAACACACCGCACTGACATATTAACACACCGCACTGACATATTAACACACCACACTGACATTGTAACACACCACACTGACATTGTAACACACCGCACTGACATCGCAGCACACCACACTGACATATCAACACACCACACTGACATTATAACACACTGCACTGACATCGCAGCACACCGCACTGACATCGCAACACACCGCACTGACATCGTAACACACCGCACTGACATTGTAACACACAGGAACTGACATTGTAACACACCGCACTGACATCGCAGCACACCGCACTGACATATTAACACACCGCACTGACATATCAACACACCACACTGACATCGTAACACACCGCACTGACATCGTAACACACCACACTGACATTATAACACACTGCACTGACATCGCAGCACACCGCACTGACATCGCAACACACCGCACTGACATCGTAACACACCGCACTGACATTGTAACACACAGGAACTGACATTGTAACACACCGCACTGACATCGCAGCACACCGCACTGACATATTAACACACCGCACTGACATATCAACACACCACACTGACATCGTAACACACTGCACTGACATCGTAACACACCACACTGACATATTAACACACCACACTGACATCGCAGCTCACCGCACTGACATCGCAACACACCGCACTGACATCGTAACACACCACACTGACATATTAACACACCGCACTGACATATCAACACACCACACTGACATCGTAACACACCGCACTGACATTGTAACACACCACACTGACATCGTGACACACCAGACTGACATTGTAACACACCACACTGACATTGTAACACACCACACTGACATTGTAACACACCACACTGACATCGCAGCACACCACACTGACATCGCAGCACACCGCACTGACATCGCAGCACACCGCACTGACATCGCAGCACACCACACTGACATTGTAACACACCACACTGACATATTAACACACCGCACTGACATAGCAGCACACCGCACTGACATTGTAACACACCGCACTAACATCGCAGCATACCACACTGACATATTAACACACCGCACTGACATCGCAGCACACCACACTGACATTGTAACACACCACACTGACATCGCAGCATACCACACTGACATATTAACACACCACACTGACATTGTAACACACCGCACTGACATAGCAGCACACCACACTGACATTGTAACACACCGCAATGACATCGCAGCACACCACACTGACATCGCAGCACACCGCACTGACATCGCAGCACACCACACTGACATTGTAACACACCACACTGACATATTAACACACCGCACTGACATAGCAGCACACCACACTGACATTGTAACACACCGCAATGACATAGCAGCACACCACACTGACATTGTAACACACCGCACTGACATCGCAGCACACCACACTGACATTGTAACACACCGCACTGACATTGTAACACACCGCACTGACATAGCAGCACACCACACTGACATTGTAACACACCGCACTGACATCGTGACACACCGCACTGACATCGCAACACACCGCACTGACATCGCAGCACACCACACTGACATTGTAACACACCGCACTGACATCGCAGCACACCACACTGACATTATAACACACCGCACTGACATCGCAGCACACCACACTGACATTGTAACACACCGCACTGACATTGTAACACACCGCACTGACATTGTAACACACCGCTCTGACATTGTAACACACCGCACTGACATTGTAACACACCGCACTGACATCGCAGCACACCACGCTGACATTGTAACACACCGCACTGACATTGTAACACACCGCACTGACATCGCAGCACACCACGCTGACATTGTAACACACCGCACTGACATCGCAGCACACCACACTGACATTGTAACACACCGCACTGACATTGTAACACACCGCACTGACATTGTAACACACCGCTCTGACATTGTAACACACCGCACTGACATTGTAACACACCGCACTGACATCGCAGCACACCACGCTGACATTGTAACACACCACACTGACATCGCAGCACACCGCACTGACATCGCAGCACACCACACTGACATTGTAACACACCGCACTGACATCGCAGCACACCACACTGACATTGTAACACACCGCACTGACATCGCAGCACACCGCACTGACATTGTAACACACCACACTGACATTGTAAAACACCACACTGACATATTAACACACTGTACTGACATCGCAGCACACAGCACTGACATATTAACACACCACACCAATATCGTTACAGACCACACTGACATATTAACACATCGCACTGACATCGCAGCACACCACACTGACATTGTAACACACCGCTCTGACATTGTAACACACCGCACTGACATTGTAACACACCACACTGACATTGTAACACAACGCACTGACATTGTAACACACCGCACTGACATTGTAACACACCGCACTGACATTGTAACACACCGCACTGACATTGTAACACACCGCTCTGACATTGTAACACACCGCACTGACATTGTAACACACTGCACTGACATTGTAACACACCGCACTGGCATCGCAGCACACCGCACTGACATATTAACACACCGCACTGACATATTAACACACCGCACTGACATATTAACACACCGCACTGACATATTAACACACCGCACTGACATTGTAACACACCGCTCTGACATTGTAACACACCGCACTGACATTGTAACACACCGCACTGACATATTAACACACCGCACTGACATATTAACACACCGCACTGACATATTAACACACCACACTGACATTGTAACACACCGCACTGACATTGTAACACACCACACTGACATTGTAACACACCGCACTGACATCGCAGCACACCGCACTGACATATTAACACACCGCACTGACATATCAACACACCACACTGACATCGTAACACACCGCACTGACATCGTAACACACCGCACTGACATCGTAACACACCACACTGACATATTAACACACCGCACTGACATCGCAGCACACCACACTGACATCGTGACACACCAGACTGACATTGTAACACACCACACTGACATCGCAGCACACCACACTGACATTGTAACACACCACACTGACATCGCAGCACACCACACTGACATTGTAACACACCGCACTGACATTGTAACACACCACACTGACATCGCAGCACACCACACTGACATATTAACACACTGCACTGACATATTAACACACTGCACTGAATATTAACACACCGCACTGACATCGCAGCACACCACACTGACATTGTAACACACCACACTGACATTGTAACACACCGCACTGACATCGCAGCACACCACACTGACATTGTAACACACCGCACTGACATTGTAACACACCACACTGACATTGTAACACACCACACTGACATTGTAACACACAACACTGACATCGCAGCTCACCGCACTGACATCGCAGCACACCACACTGACATTGTAACACACCGCACTGACATTGTAACACACCCCACTGACATTGTAACACACCACACTGACATTGTAACACACCACACTGACATTGTAACATACCACACTGACATCGCAGCACACCGCACTGACATATTAACACACCGCACTGACATATTAACACACCGCACTGACATATTAACACACCGCACTGACATTGTAACACACCGCACTGACATCGCAGCACACCGCACTGACATATTAACACACCGCACTGACATCGTAACACACCGCACTGTCATCGCAGCACACCGCACTGACATTGTAACACACCGCACTGACATCGCAGCACACCGCACTGACATATTAACACACCGCACTGACATCGTAACACACCGCACTGACATTGTAACACACCGCACTGACATCGCAGCACACCGCACTGACATCGTAACACACCACACTGACATTGTAACACACCACACTGACATGGTAACACACCGCACTGACATCGCTGCACACCGCACTGACATTGTAACACAGCGCACTGACATCGCAGCACACCACACTGACATTGTAACACACCGCACTGACATCGCAGCACACCACGCTGACATTGTAACACACCACACTGACATTGTAACACACCGCACTGACATTGTAACACACCGCACTGACATCGCAGCACACCACGCTGACATTGTAACACACCGCACTGACATCGCAGCACACCACACTGACATTGTAACACACCGCACTGACATTGTAACACACTGCACTGACATTGTAACACACCACACTGACATTGTAACACACCGCACTGACATTGTAACACACTGCACTGACATTGTAACACACCACACTGACATCGCAGCACACCGCACTGACATTGTAACACACCGCACTGACATCGCAGCACACCGCACTGACATATTAACACACCGCACTGACATCGTAACACACCGCACTGACATTGTAACACACCGCACTGACATCGCAGCACACCGCACTGACATCGTAACACAGCGCACTGACATCGCAGCACACCACACTGACATTGTAACACACCACACTGACATTGTAACACACCGCACTGACATTGTAACACACCGCACTGACATCGCAGCACACCACGCTGACATTGTAACACACCGCACTGACATCGCAGCACACCACACTGACATTGTAACACACCGCACTGACATTGTAACACACTGCACTGACATTGTAACACACCACACTGACATTGTAACACACCGCACTGACATTGTAACACACTGCACTGACATTGTAACACACCACACTGACATTGTAACACACCGCACTGACATCGCAGCACACCACACTGACATATTAACACACTGCACTAATATTGTAACACACCACACTGACATTGTAACACACCGCACTGACATTGTAACACACCACACTGACATTGTAACACACCGCACTGACATATTAACACACCACACTGACATTGTAACACACCGCACTGACATTGTAACACACCGCACTGACATCGCAGCACACCACACTGACATATTAACACACCACACTGACATATTAACACACCGCACTGACATATCAACACACCACACTGACATATCAACACACCACACTGACATATTAACACACCACACTGACATTGTAACACACCACACTGACATTGTAACACACCGCACTGACATATTAACACACTGCACTGACATTGTAACACACCACACTGACATTGTAACACACCGCACTGACATCGCAGCACACCGCACTGACATCGCAGCACACCGCACTGACATTGTAACACACCGCACTGACATTGTAACACACCGCACTGACATCGCAGCACACCGCACTGACATCGCAGCACACCACACTGACATTGTAACACACCACACTGACATTGTAACACACCACACTGACATCGCAGCACACCACACTGACATTGTAACACACCGCACTGACATTGTAACACACCGCACTGACATATCAACACACCACACTGACATCGTAACACACCGCACTGACATTGTAACACACCACACTGACATCGCAGCACACCACACTGACATATTAACACACCGCACTGACATCGCAGCACACCACACTGACATCGTGACACACCAGACTGACATTGTAACACACCACACTGACATTGTACCACACCACACTGACATTGTAACACACCGCACTGACATCGCAGCACACCGCACTGACATTGTAACACACCGCACTGACATCGCAGCACACCGCACTGACATCGCAGCACACCGCACTGACATATTAACACACCGCACTGACATATTAACACACCGCACTGACATATTAACACACCGCACTGACATATTAACACACCGCACTGACATTGTAACACACCGCTCTGACATTGTAACACACCGCACTGACATTGTAACACACCACATTGACATATTAACACACCGCACTGACATATTAACACACCGCACTGACATATTAACACACCACACTGACATTGTAACACACCCCACTGACATTGTAACACACCACACTGACATCGCAGCACACCGCACTGACATCGCAACACACCGCACTGACATCGTAACACACCGCACTGACATTGTAACACACCGCACTGACATTGTAACACACCACACTGACATCGTAACACACCGCACTGACATTGTAACACACCGCACTGACATCGCAGCACACAGCACTGACATATTAACACACCGCACTGACATACAACACACCACACTGACATCGTAATACACCGCACTGACATCGTAACACACCGCACTGACATCACAGCACACCACACTGACATCGTGACACACCAGACTGACATTGTAACACACCACACTGACATTGTAACACACCACACTGACATATTAACACACTGCACTGACATTGTAACACACCACACTGACATATTAACACACTGCACTGACATATTAACACACTGCACTGACATTGTAACACACCACACTGACATATTAACACACTGCACCGACATATTAACACACCGCACTGACATATTAACACACTGCACTGACATATTAACACACTGCACTGACATTGTAACACACCACACTGACATTGTAACACACCGCACTGACATCGCAGCACACCGCACTGACATCGTGACACACCAGACTGACATTGTAACACACCACACTGACATTGTAACACACCACACTGACATTGTAACACACCGCACTGACATCGCAGCACACCACACTGACATCGTGACACACCAGACTGACATTGTAACACACCACACTGACATATTAACACACCGCACTGACATCGCAGCACACCACACTGACATTGTAACACACCACACTGACATCGCAGCATACCACACTGACATATTAACACACTGCACTGACATATTAACACACTGCACTGACATATTAACACACCGCACTGACATCGCAGCACACCACACTGACATTGTAACACTCCGCACTGACATTGTAACACACCCCACTGACATTGTAACACACCACACTGACATTGTAACACACCACACTGACATTGTAACATACCGCACTGACATCGCAGCACACCGCACTGACATATTAACACACCGCACTGACATATTAACACACCGCACTGACATATTAACACACCGCACTGACATTGTAACACACCGCACTGACATCGCAGCACACCACACTGACATTGTAACACACCACACTGACATCGCAGCACACCGCACTGACATCGCAGCACACCACACTGACATATTAACACACCGCACTGACATCGCAGCACACCGCACTGACATAGCAGCACACCACACTGACATTGTAACACACCACACTGACATCGCAGCACACCGCACTGACATCGCAGCACACCACACTGACATGGTAACACACCGCACTGACATCGCTGCACACCGCACTGACATTGTAACACAGCGCACTGACATCGCAGCACACCACACTGACATTGTAACACACCGCACTGACATTGTAACACACCGCACTGACATCGCAGCACACCACGCTGACATTGTAACACACCGCACTGACATCGCAGCACACCACACTGACATTGTAACACACCGCACTGACATTGTAACACACTGCACTGACATTGTAACACACCACACTGACATTGTAACACACCGCACTGACATTGTAACACACTGCACTGACATTGTAACACACCACACTGACATTGTAACACACCGCACTGACATCGCAGCACACCACACTGACATATTAACACACTGCACTAATATTGTAACACACCACACTGACATTGTAACACACCGCACTGACATTGTAACACACCACATTGACATTGTAACACACCGCACTGACATATTAACACACCACACTGACATTGTAACACACCGCACTGACATTGTAACACACCGCACTGACATCGCAGCACACCACACTGACATATTAACACACCACACTGACATATTAACACACCGCACTGACATATCAACACACCACACTGACATATCAACACACCACACTGACATATTAACACACCACACTGACATATTAACACACCACACTGACATATTAACACACCGCACTGACATCGCAGCACACCGCACTGACATAGCAGCACACCACACTGACATTGTAACACACCACACTGAGATCGCAGCACACCGCACTGACATTGTAACACACCGCACTGACATCGTAACACACCGCACTGACATAGCAGCACACCACACTGACATTGTAACACACCGCACTGACATCGTAACACACCGCACTGACATCGTAACACACCGCACTGACATCGCAGCACACCACACTGACATTGTAACACACCACACTGACATTGTAACACACCGCACTGACATCGCAGCACACCACGCTGACATTGTAACACACCGCACTGACATCGCAGCACACCACACTGACATTGTAACACACCGCACTGACATCGCAGCACACCACACTGACATTGTAACACACCACACTGACATTGTAACACACCACACTGACATTGTAAAACACCACACTGACATATTAACACACTGTACTGACATCGCAGCACACCGCACTGACATATTAACACACCACACCAATATCGTTACAGACCACACTGACATATTAACACATCGCACTGACATCGCAGCACACCACACTGACATTGTAACACACCGCTCTGACATTGTAACACACCGCACTGACATTGTAACACACCACACTGACATTGTAACACAACGCACTGATATTGTAACACACCGCTCTGACATTGTAACACACCGCACTGACATTGTAACACACCGCACTGACATCGCAGCACACCGCACTGACATCGCAGCACACCGCACTGACATATTAACACACCACACTGACATATTAACACACCGCACTGACATATTAACACACCGCACTGACATTGTAACACACCGCTCTGACATTGTAACACACCGCACTGACATTGTAACACACCACATTGACATTGTAACACACCGCACTGACATATTAACACACCGCACTGACATATTAACACACCGCACTGACATATTAACACACCACACTGACATCGTAACACACCGCACTGACATTGTAACACACCGCACTGACATCGCAGCACACCGCACTGACATATTAACACACCGCACTGACATACAACACACCACACTGACATCGTAACACACCGCACTGACATCGTAACACACCGCACTGACATCGTAACACACCGCACTGACATCGCAGCACACCACACTGACATCGTGACACACCAGACTGACATTGTAACACACCACACTGACATTGTAACACACCACACTGACATATTAACACACTGCACTGACATTGTAACACACCACACTGACATATTAACACACTGCACTGACATATTAACACACTGCACTGACATATTAACACACTGCACTGACATATTAACACACTGCACTGACATTGTAACACACCACACTGACATATTAACACACTGCACTGACATATTAACACACTGCACTGACATATTAACACACTGCACTGACATTGGAACACACCACACTGACATATTAACACACTGCACTGACATATTAACACACTGCACTGACATTGTAACACACCGCACTGACATTGTAACACACCGCACTGACATCGCAGCACACCACACTGACATTGTAACACACCACACTGACATCGCAACACACCACACTGACATATTAACACACTGCACTGACATTGTAACACACCGCACTGACATCGCAGCACACCACACTGACATATTAACACACTGCACTGACATATTAACACACTGCACTGACATTGTAACACACCACACTGACATTGTAACACACCGCACTGACATCACAGCACACCACACTGACATTGTAACACACCGCACTGACATTGTAACACACCCCACTGACATTGTAACACACCACACTGACATTGTAACACACCACACTGACATTGTAACATACCACACTGACATCGCAGCACACCGCACTGACATATTAACACACCGCACTGACATATTAACACACCGCACTGACATATTAACACACCGCACTGACATTGTAACACACCGCACTGACATCGCAGCACACCGACCTGACATATTAACACACCGCACTGACATCGTAACACACCGCACTGACATCGTAACACACCGCACTGACATCGCAGCACACCGCACTGACATCGTAACACACCGCACTGACATCGCAGCACACCACACTGACATTGTAACACACCACACTGACATTGTAACACACCACACTGACATGGAAAAACACCACACTGACATTGTAACACACCACACTGACATGGTAACACACCGCACTGACATCGCTGCACACCGCACTGACATTGTAACACAGCGCACTGACATCGCAGCACACCACACTGACATTGTAACACACCGCACTGACATCGCAGCACACCACACTGACATTGTAACACACCGCACTGACATTGTAACACACTGCACTGACATTGTAACACACCACACTGACATTGTAACACACCGCACTGACATCGTAACACACTGCACTGACATTGTAACACACCACACTGACATTGTAACACACCGCACTGACATCGCAGCACACCGCACTGACATCGCAGCACACCGCACTGACATTGTAACACACCACACTGACATCGTAACACACCACACTGACATCGCAGCACACCGCACTGACATTGTAACACACCGCACTGACATCGCAGCACACCGCACTGACATTGTAACACACCGCACTGACATCGCAGCACACCGCACTGACACTGCAGCACACCACACTGACATATTAACACACCACACTGACATATTAACACACCGCACTGACATATCAACACACCACACTGACATATCAACACACCACACTGACATATTAACACACCACACTGACATTGAAACGCACCCCACTGACATATTAACACACCACACTGACATATCAACACACCACACTGACATATTAACACACCACACTGACATATTAACACACCACACTGACATCGTAGCACACCACACTGACATTGTAACACACCGCACTGACATATTAACACACTGCACTGACATTGTAACACACCACACTGACATTGTAACACACCGCACTGACATCGCAGCACACCGCACTGACATCGCAGCACACCGCACTGACATTGTAACACACCCCACTGACATTGTAACACACCGCACTGACATCGCAGCACACCGCACTGACATCGCAGCACACCCCACTGACATTGTAACACACCACACTGACATTGTAACACACCGCACTGACATTGTAACACACCGCACTGACATCGCAGCACACCGCACTGACATTGTAACACACCACACTGACATGGTAACACACCACACTGACATGGTAACACACCGCACTGACATCGCTGCACACCGCACTGACATTGTAACACAGCGCACTGACATCGCAGCACACCACACTGACATTGTAACACACCGCACTGACATCGCAGCACACCACACTGACATTGTAACACACCGCACTGACATTGTAACACACTGCACTGACATTGTAACACACCACACTGACATTGTAACACACCGCACTGACATTGTAGCACACTGCACTGACATTGTAACACACCACACTGACATTGTAACACACCGCACTGACATCGCAGCACACCACACTGACATATTAACACACTGCACTAATATTGTAACACACCACACTGACATTGTAACACACCGCACTGACATTGTAACACACCACACTGACATTGTAACACACCGCACTGACATATTAACACACCACACTGACATTGTAACACACCGCACTGACATCGCAGCACACCACACTGACATATTAACACACCACACTGACATATTAACACACCGCACTGACATATCAACACACCACACTGACATATCAACACACCACACTAACATATTAACACACCACACTGACATCGTAGCACACCACACTGACATTGTAACACACCGCACTGACATATCAACACACCGCACTGACATATTAACACACCGCACTGACATATTAACACACCACACTGACATTGTAACACACCGCACTGACATTGTAACACACCGCACTGACATCGCAGCACACCACACTGACATATTAACACACCGCACTGACATATCAACACACCACACTGACATATCAACACACCACACTGACATATTAACACACCACACTGACACATTAACACACCACACTGACATATTAACACACCACACTGACATCGTAGCACACCACACTGACATTGTAACACACCGCACTGACATATTAACACACCACACTGACATCGCAGCACACCGCAATGACATTGTAACACACCACACTGACATTGTAACACACCGCACTGACATTGTAACACACCGCACTGACATTGTAGCACACCACACTGACATTGTAACACACCGCACTGACATATTAACACACCACACTGACATCGCAGCACACCACACTGACATTGTAACACACCACACTGACATCGCAGCACACCGCAATGACATTGTAACACACCACACTGACATTGTAACACACCGCACTGACATTGTAACACACCGCACTGACATTGTAGCACACCACACTGACATTGTAACACACCGCACTGACATATCAACACACCACACTGACATATCAACACACCACACTGACATATTAACACACCACACTGACATATTAACACACCACACTGACATATTAACACACCACACTGACATCGCAGCACACCACACTGACATTGTAACACACCGCACTGACATTGTAACACACCACACTGACATTGTAACACACCGCACTGACATATTAACACACCACACTGACATCGCAGCACACCACACTGACATATTAACACACCACACTGACATATTAACACACCACACTGACATATCAACACACCACACTGACATATTAACACACCACACTGACATTGTAACACACCGCACTGACATATTAACACACCACACTGACATCGCAGCACACCACACTGACATTGTAACACACCGCACTGACATATTAACACACCACACTGACATCGCAGCACACCACACTGACATATTAACACACCACACTGACATATTAACACACCACACTGACATCGCAGCACACCACACTGACATATTAACACACCACACTGACATATTAACACACCACACTGACATATCAACACACCACACTGACATATTAACACACCACACTGACATCGTAGCACACCACACTGACATTGTAACACACCGCACTGACATATTAACACACTGCACTGACATTGTAACACACCGCACTGACATCGCAGCACACCGCACTGACATTGTAACACACCACACTGACATTGTAACACACCACACTGACATTGTAACACACCGCACTGACATCGCAGCACACCGCACTGACATCGCAGCACACCGCACTGACATTGTAACACACCGCACTGACATTGTAACACACCGCACTGACATCATAACACACCGCACTGACATCGCAGCACACCGCACTGACATCGCAGCACACCGCACTGACATTGTAACACACCGCACTGACATTGTAACACACCGCACTGACATCGCAGCACACCGCACTGACATCGCAGCACACCACACTGACATTGTAACACACCGCACTGACATATTAACACACCGCACTGACATCGCAGCACACCACACTGACATTGTAACACACCACACTGACATCGTAACAAACCACACTGACATCGCAGCACACCACACTGACATTGTAACACACCACACTGACATCGCAGCACACCGCACTGACATTGTAACACACCACACTGACATTGTAACACACTGCACTGACATTGTAACACACCGCACTGACATCGCAGCACACCGCACTGACATCGCAGCACACCACACTGACATCGTAACACACCCCACTGACATTGTAACACACCACACTGACATTGTAACGCACCACACTGACATTGTAACACACCGCACTGACATCGCAGCACACCGCACTGACATTGTAACACACCGCACTGACATCGCCGCACACCACACTGACATTGTAACACACCGCACTGACATCGCAGCACACCACACTGACATTGTAACACACCACACTGACATCGTAACACACCCCACTGACATTGTAACACACCACACTGACATTGTAACGCACCACACTGACATTGTAACACACCGCACTGACATCGCAGCACACCGCACTGACATTGTAACACACCGCACTGACATCGCAGCACACCGCACTGACATTGTAACACACCGCACTGACATCGCAGCACACCACACTGACATTATAGCACACCGCATGGACATTGTAACAAACAGTATTGACATTGTAGCACGCCACACTGACATATTAACACACAGCACTGACATCATAACACATAGCACTGACATCATAGCACACCGCACTGACATTGTAACACACCCATAACAAACCACACTGACACCTCACAGTGCCATTGCCACTGTGCATTGATAGCACAACCATAGCATACTGCAGCCACGTCCCTGTGTCACAGATTGAACACACCAATTTTCCCCCAGAGCAGTTACCTCATTCTATGCATGGCATCAGTGAGACTAAGTTGCCACAACCAAAGGGGAGGGAAGAGCATTAGGTGTTTGATTCAGCCAGTTCAAGTGAACTTGACAGACAGGCCTGTTCCAGAGTGCTTGCCATCTCCACTCCCAACTTGTCAGTTTGAGAACATTTCATAATGGGGAAGTGGAGCAAGTTAAGCATTAAAAGGAGGAAGATATTCTAAAGGATTATCGTCTAGTGTTGTAGAAATTACCCACATCACATTTAAAAGATGCCCGACCGTGACCTTAGTTTATCCAGCTCCCCACCATACTGGTCTTGTTCACACTTTGTCCTTGGCCTTTCCTGACCATATCCTGTTTCCTCTTTTCCTTCCTGTCCTATCCCACCTCTCATTTCTCTCCGTCCTCACTTACATCCCAGACTCTACTCAAGTCTGCTTGTTTTCTTCACACAACTTGTCATTGTCGGTTTCATTTTTCCCCTTCCTTGGGAAGCCCTGTCTAGTCTAATCACTCTCTACTAGAATCCCATCAGTTCTCTGCTTCCCTCCACTCCCTCCAGTCCTCAATCATCCTTTGTCATTGCCCGATGGGTCCTGCCCAACTTGCCAACCAAGGAGAAATTCTGCAAACCATTCCGTCAGAAGATGAAAGAGTTTTGTGGAAGGGATGGGCTTGAACAATCATGTGACCTGGAACTGCACTATGCTTCTTAAATACTGATTAAGACCCTTTGCTGGTCTCTCATTTCTTCCCTTCTCGCTGTGTTTATTTGTAGTCACTAAATGTGGAGCTTTTCTTTTAATGAGCCTCGTTCATTCAATGGTCTTGGGAGTTAAGCCTATACGGCCTCTTCTCATTTTTTTTCTGCTGTTCTTCCACTTTGTTAAGTCTCCTGAGCGCCAGCAAGAACGAAGACATTCATTTCACCTGAGCTGCCAAATGTCTGGTGATCAGGGTTTATTAAGGGGTTTTGTGTGTGCACTTGTCTATCACTCTCAGTGCGACATTCTGTTTTTGAAATGGTGCCAAGACAACAGATCAGCTGTAATTAATATATTAATATCACTCAATTATTGAGTTATTAACTAATTACTTAGACATTATCTCACTAACTTGCAAGTGTGGATCTGTTTTTACTGCAATGAAATTAATTACTTCATACATGAGATAATAACAATTATGGCTGATTAACAGGGTTGATGCTGAGTTTTGCTCTTTACTAGATATTCTAGGAGTTGACAAGTAGAAGAACATGATCACATGAGCCATTGTAAATATTTTTGATTGCTAAAACCTAAGACAAAAGATAAAAACATCTCCAGGTTTCATTTCCCCTGGGTGCTGTTTTTAATCTTACTGGATAAGGTGTCTGGGTGTTGAGTTCCTTGCTGAGTTTAGTTTAACATGCCTGTCAAACACAGCACAGCCAGAAATCTAACACAAACATGCTAACCTGTGCACCAGAAATAGTACACGGAAGGAAGCTAAACAAACAGGCTGTAAAATTTCACACTGCAGTCGACAGATCCTCCTCCCAAACATGAACTCTTTCAAAGTCGCTGGTGTGAAGTTGATTCTTTGAAGTCGGCAGATCCAATCATTGAGGATGCCCGCAAACTCCCCCACCAAGTCCAGCAGGCTCTTTCAAGATTTGTAACTGTGAATAGCTTTACAATCTCCTTTGTCCATGGAATGGCCAGTTTATTAATTAGCCCTTAAGTCAGAAAAAGGCTGTCGGCACATTTTCAGCTCCAATTTCAGTTTGTGCGACAATCTCTAAGAGTCATCCTCACTGGGAAAGAAACAATCCACAGAGATCTGCTGCTTCCATTTTTCAGCATGTTTATGCTCTCAGTATTCCCCCTTTTTGAACCCCTCTCCAGTCTCCTTGGAATTGACACCATCTAAGGCAGGGTGTTGGGGGGAGATACTTCAAGAGATGTACCAAAGCACACCAACCGGGAGCTGAGTACCACTCTGATTTCTCCTCCCTGCGTGACCAGATTTATATTCACTGAGTAGTTCCACATAGCTCCAAGGCTCACATCAGTAGCTCAGTAGAAAGGGGACAGTGATCGTGAAGCCATCACAAGGCAAAGCCACTTGTGAGAGTCATTGCGAGGCCTGTCTGTTACCTGAATCAGAGTAGCGTAGCGATGTTATGGGGTGGTAAAGGGGGTGGGGTGTTTTTCTGCACCTGCGATCTCAGTTGGTGAATACCACAAGAGATCAATGAAAGGGGAAAGATGGAGCGGAACGTCTGTGTGTTTCACCAAGTGTGATCATGTTATTGCGAGGAAACCCACTGGGAGGAGTGAGGGAGCCCGCCTGCATGTGGTAACTGCACTTACATTCATCATGATAGTACTGAGGGAGTACTGCGCTGTTGGAATTGTCGTCTTTTGCATGAGATGTTAAACAAAGGCCCTATTTGCCCTCTCAGGCAGATGTAAAAGATCTCCTGGCACTATTATAAAGAAGAGCAAGGGAGTTCTCCCCAATTCCCTGGCCAATAATTATCCCTCAGCAAGCACTCAAACAGATGATCTGGTCATTATCTCATTGCAGTTGGTGGGATCTTGCTGTGTGCCAATTGGCTTCCTACATTACAACAGTGACCACACTTCAAAAATTACTCAATTGGCTGTGAAGTGCTTCGCGATGTCCTGCAGTAGTGGAAAGCACAATATAAAATTACTTCTTCCTTTCTATAGTCGCTTTAATAATGACATCTTTTCAACCAAGGAATTCTATTTCTTCCCACGACCAGAAGCCATCACCCTGTATCAGCAATAAGTGATATAAATAAAACACTCAATAAAAGGGGACAGAAAACCAAACTCAATGGGAAAGCCTGTCAGCTGGGTGGCAGAGCTGGCAATAGTGATACTACATTCCTGAAGAGTGTGGATTCCACCTCCATTGAGGCATTTAACAGGGAGAAGGCTCAATCTTCCAGTGTCGCGCATTAATGTATGTTTGAACTAACTGCCTGCAGGCCAGCATTGCCCTCCATTTAGCTTTACTCCACTGCTTTCCATTATTGTATGGGTTGACATCATTTCACAGACGTGCAGCATCCAGATGCAGCGAGAATTCAGCATCTTTATCATAACACATTCACTGAAATAGAAACTAGAAAATAACAGCCGACCGACATGGAGCTGGGTTGCAGTGTGCAATTCCCTGTCTGCACACAGCGCTGTCTGAATTTGTCGCCTGAATGTAGGAAGAGATTCTTGGCAAGTCATTTGAAGCTGAGATTCTGACCCCACATTCGCTCCATCACAAAGACTGCCCACTTCCACCTTCGTGACATCGCCCTGTCTCCACCTCTGCCTCTGCTTGACAGATTTGGGTACACTATTTCAATGAAATCCTGGGTTTTCTATCATTTACTACCCACCATGAACATCAGCTCATGAAAACTAATTCGCACCAAGTCATGTTCACCAATCAAACCAGTGTTGGCTCCCGGTTTGATAACATCTTGATTATAAAATTATCATCCTTGCTTTTAAATCCCTCCATGTCTAGCTGTATACAAACCAGAATATTCCACCTAGCTGTATACTAACCAGAATATTCCATCTAGCTGTATACTAACCAGAATATTCCAGCTAGCTGTATACAAACCAGAATATCCCAGCGAGCTGTATACAAACCAAAATATTCCAGCTAGCTGTATACAAACCAGAATATCCCAGCTAGCTGTACAATAATCAGAATATTCCACCGAGCTGTATACTAACCAGAATATTCCACCGAGCTGCATACAAACCAGAATATCCCAGCGAGCTGTATACAAACCAAAATATTCCAGCTAGCTGTATACAAACCAGAATATCCCAGCTAGCTGTACAATAATCAGAATATTCCACCTAGCTGTATACAAACCAGAATATCCCAGCGAGCTGTATACAAACCAAAATATTCCAGCTAGCTGTATACTAACCAGAATAGCCCAGCTAGCTGTATACTAACCAGAATATCCCAGCGAGCTGTATACAAACCAAAATATTCCATCTAGCTGTATACTAACCAGAATAGCCCAGCGGGCTGTATACTAACCAGAATATCCCAGCGAGCTGTATACAAACCAGAATATCCCAGCTAGCTGTATACAAACCAGAATATCCCAGCGAGCTGTATACAAACCAAAATATTCCATCTAGCTGTATACTAACCAGAATAGCCCAGCTAGCTGTATACTAACCAGAATATCCCAGCGAGCTGTATACAAACCAGAATATCCCAGCTAGCTGTATACAAACCAGAATATCCCAGCGAGCTGTATACAAACCAAAATATTCCAGCTAGCTGTATACTAAACAGAATATTCCAGCTAGCTGTATACAAACCAGAATATCCCAGCGAGCTGTATACAAACCAGAATATCCCAGCGAGCTGTATACAAACCAAAATATTCCAGCTAGCTGTATACTAACCAGAATATTCCAGCTAGCTGTATACAAACCAGAATATCCCAGCAAGCTGTATACAAACCCGAATATCCCAGCAAGCTGTATACAAACCAGAATATCCTAGCTCGCTGTATACAAACCAGAATATTCCACCTAGCTGTATACTAACCAGAATATTCCAGCTAGCTGTATACAAACCAGAATATCCCAGCAAGCTGTATACAAACCCGAATATCCCAGCAAGCTGTATACAAACCAGAATATCCCAGCTAGCTGTATACAAACCAGAATATTCCAGCTAGCTGTATACTAACCAGAATATTCCATCTAGCTGGATACAAACAAGAATATCCCAGCTAGCTGTATACTAACCAGAATGTTCCAGCTAGCTTTACACAAACTCGAATATTCCACCTAGCTGTATACTAACCAGAATATTCCATCTAGCTGTATACTAACCAGAATATTCCATCTAGCTGTATACTAACCAGAATATTCCAGCTAGCTGTTAAGAAACCAGAATGTTCCACCTAGCTGTATACTAACCAAAATATTCCATCTAGCTGTATACTAACCAGAATATTCCAGCTAGCTGTATACAAACCAGAAGATTCCAGCTAGCTGTTAAGAAACCAGAATATTCCAGCTCGCTGTATACTAACCAGAATATTCCACCTAGCTGTCTACTAACCAAAATATTCCAGCCAGCTGTATACTAACTAGAATATTCCAGCTAGCTTTACGCAAACTCGAATATTCCACCTACGTGGATACTAACCAGAGTATTCCACCTAGCTGTATACGAACCAAAATATTCCAGATAGCTGTATACTAATCAGAATATTCCAGCTAGCTGTTACGAAACCAGAATATTCCAGCTAGCTTTACACAAACTTGAATATTCCACCTATCTGTATACTAACCAGAATATTCCAGCTAGCTGTTAAGAAACCAAAATATTCCACCTAGCTGTATACTAACCAGAATATTCCATCTAGCTGTATACTAACCAGAATATTCCAGCTAGCTTTACACAAACTCGAGTATTCCACCTAGCTGTATACTAACCAGAATATTCCATCTCGCTGTATACTAACCAGAATATTCCACCTAGCTGTATACTAACCAGAATATTCCATCTAGCTGTATACTAACCAGAATATTCCATCTAGCTGTATACTAACCAGAATATTCCAGCTAGCTTTACACAAACTCGAGTATTCCACCTAGCTGTATACTAACCAGAATATTCCACCTAGCTGTATACTAACCAGAATATTCCACCTAGCTGTATACTAACCAGAATATTCCAGCTAGCTGTATACTAACCAGAATATTCCATCTAGCTGTATACTAACCAGAATATTCCAGCTAGCTGTATAGTAACCAGAATAATCCATCTCGCTGTATACTAACCAGAATATTCCAGCTAGCTGTATACTAACCAGAATATTCCATGTAGCTGTATAAAACCAGAATATTCCATCTAGCTGTATACTAACCAGAATATTCCATCTAGCTGTATACTAACCAGAATATTCCATCTAGCTGTATAAAACCAGAATATTCCATCTAGCTGTATACTAACCAGAATATTCCAGCTAGCTTTACACAAACTCGAATATTCCAGCTCGCTGTATACTAACCAGAATATTCCATCTCGCTGTATACTAACCAGAATATTCCAGCTAGCTTTACACAAACTCGAATATTCCACCGAGCTGTATACTAACCAGAATATTCCATCTAGCTGTATACAAACCAAAATATGCAACCTAGCTGTATACTAACCAGAATATTCCATCTCGCTGTATACTAACCAGAATATTCCAGCTAGCTTTACACAAACTCGAATATTCCACCGAGCTGTATACTAAACAGAATATTCCATCTAGCTGTATAAAACCAGAATATTCCATCTAGCTGTATACTAACCAGAATATTCCACCTAGCTGTATACTAACCAGAATTTTCCATCTAGCTGTAAACTAACCAGAATATTCCACCTAGCTGTATACTAACCAGAATATTCCACCTAGCTGTATACGAACCAGATTATTCCATCTAGCTGTATAAAACCAGAATATTCCATCTAGCTGTATACTAACCAGAATATTCCATCTAGCTGTAAACTAACCAGAATATTCCACCTAGCTGTCTCCTAACCAGAATATTCCATCTCGCTGTAAACTAACCAGAATATTCCACCTAGCTGTAAACTAACCAGAATATTCCACCTAGCTGTCTCCTAACCAGAATATTCCATCTAGCTGTAAACTAACCAGAATATTCCACCTAGCTGTAAACTAACCAGAATATTCCACCTAGCTGTATACTAACCAGAATATTCCACCTAGCTGTATACTAACCAGAATATTCCATCTAGCTGTAAACTAACCAGAATATTCCACCTAGCTGTAAACTAACCAGAATATTCCACCTAGCTGTATACTAACCAGAATATTCCACCTAGCTGTATACTAACCAGAATATTCCATCTAGCTGTAAACTAACCAGAATATTCCACCTAGCTGTATACTAACCAGAATATTCCACCGAGCTGTATACTAACCAGAATATTCCACCTAGCTGTATACTAACCAGAATATTCCATCTCGCTGTAAACTAACCAGAATATTCCACCTAGCTGTATACTAACCAGAATATTCCACCTAGCTGTATAATAACCAGAATATTCCACCGAGCTGTATACTAACCAGAATATTCCATCTAGCTGTATACTAACCAGAATATTCCACCTAGCTGGATACTAACCAGAATATTCCATCTAGCAGTATACTAACCAGAATATTCCACCTCGCTGTAAACTAACCAGAATATTCCACCTAGCTGTATACAAACCAGAATATTCCACCTAGCTGTATACTAACCAGAATATTCCACCTAGCTGTATACTAACCAGAATATTCCACCTAGCTGTATACAAACCAGAATATTCCACCTAGCTGTATACAAACCAGAATATTCCACCTAGCTGTATACTAACCAGAATATTCCATCTAGCTGTAAACTAACCAGAATATTCCACCTAGCTGTAAACTAACCAGAATATTCCACCTAGCTGTATACTAACCAGAATATTCCACCTAGCTGGATACTAACCAGAATATTCCACCTAGCTGTATACTAACCAGAATATTCCACCTAGCTGTATAGAAACCAGATTATTCCACCTAGCTGTATACTAACCAGAATATTCCACCTAGCTGTATACTAACCAGAATATTCCACCTAGCTGTATACTAACCAGAATATTCCACCTCGCTGTATACTAACCAGAATATTCCACCTAGCTGTATACTAACCAGAATATTCCACCTAGCTGTAAACTAACCAGAATATTCCACCTAGCTGTATGCAAACCAGAATATTCCACCTAGCTGTATACTAACCAGAATATTCCACGTAGCTGTATACAAACCAGAATATTCCACCTAGCTGTGTACTAACCAGAATATTCCACCTAGCTGTATACAAACCAGAATATTCCACCTAGCTGTAAACTAACCAGAATATTCCACCTAGCTGTATACTAACCAGAATATTCCATCTAGCTGTATACTAACCAGAATATTCCACCTAGCTGTAAACTAACCAGAATATTCCACCTAGCTGTAAACTAACCAGAATATTCCATCTAGCTGTGTACTAACCAGAATATTCCACCTAGCTGTATACTAACCAGAATATTCCACCTAGCTGTATACTAACCAGAATATTCCACCTAGCTGTAAACTAACCAGAATATTCCACCTAGCTGTATACTAACCAGAATATTCCAGCTAGCTGTATACGAACCAGAATATTCCACCTAGCTGTAAACTAACCAGAATATTCCACCGAGCTGTAAACTAACCAGAATATTCCACCTAGCTGTATACTAACCAGAATATTCCACCTAGCTGTATACTAACCAGAATATTCCACCTAGCTGTATACTAACCAGAATATTCCATCTAGCTGTATACTAACCAGAATATTCCACCTAGCTGTATACTAACCAGAATATTCCACCTAGCTGTATACTAACCAGAATATTCCACCTAGCTGTATACTAACCAGAATATTCCATCTAGCTGTATGCTAACCAGAATATTCCAGCTAGCTGTAAACTAACCAGAATATTCCACCTAGCTGTATACTAACCAGAATATTCCACTTAGCTGTATACTAACCAGAATATTCCACCTAGCTGTATACTAACCAGAATATTCCACCTAGCTGTAAACTAACCAGAATATTCCACCTAGCTGTATACCAACCAGAATATTCCACCTAGCTGTAAACTAACCAGAATATTCCACCTAGCTGTAAACTAACCAGAATATTTCACCTAGCTGTATACTAACCAGAATATTCCACCTAGCTGTATACTAACCAGAATATTCCACCTAACTGTAAACTAACCAGAATATTCCACCTAGCTGTATACTAACCAGAATATTCCACCTAGCTGTATACTAACCAGAATATTCCACCTTGCTGTATACAAACCAGAATATTCCACCTAGCTGTAAACTAACCAGAATATTCCACCGAGCTGTAAACTAACCAGAATATTCCACCTAGCTGTAAACTAACCAGAATATTCCACCTAGCTGTAAACTAACCAGAATATTCCATCTAGCTGTATACTAACCAGAATATTCCACCTAGCTGTATACTAACCAGAATATTCCACCTAGCTGTGTACTAACCAGAATATTCCACCTAGCTGTAAACTAACCAGAATATTCCACCTAGCTGTACACTAACCAGAATATTCCACATAGCTGTATACTAACCAGAATATTCCATCTAGCTGTAAACTAACCAGAATATTCCACCTAGCTGTAAACTAACCAGAATATTCCACCTAGCTGTACACTAACCAGAATATTCCACCTAGCTGTATACTACCCAGAATATTCCACCTAGCTGTATACTAACCAGAATATTCCACCTAGCTGTATGCTAACCAGAATATTCCAGCTAGCTGTAAACTAACCAGAATATTCCACCTAGCTGTAAACTAACCAGAATATTCCACCTAGCTGTAAACTAACCAGAATATTCCACCGAGCTGTATACTAACCAGAATATTCCACTTAGCTGTATACTAACCAGAATATTCCACCTAGCTATATACTAACCAGAATATTCCACCTAGCTGTAAACTAACCAGAATATTCCACCTAGCTGTATACTAACCAGAATATTCCACCTAGCTGTAAACTAACCAGAATATTCCACCTAGCTGTAAACTAACCAGAATATTCCACCTAGCTGTATACTAACCAGAATATTCCACCTAGCTGTATACTAACCAGAATATTCCACCTAGCTGTAAACTAACCAGAATATTCCACCGAGCTGTATACTAACCAGAATATTCGACCTAGCTGTATACTAACCAGAATATTCCACCTAGCTGTAAACTAACCAGAATATTCCACCTAGCTGTATACTAACCAGAATATTCCACCTAGCTGTAAACTAACCAGAATATTCCACCTAGCTGTAAACTAACCAGAATATTCCATCTAGCTGTATACTAACCAGAATATTCCACCTAGCTGTATACTAACCAGAATATTCCACCTAGCTGTGTACTAACCAGAATATTCCACCTAGCTGTAAACTAACCAGAATATTCCACCTAGCTGTCTACTAACCAGAATATTCCACCTAGCTGTATACTAACCAGAATATTCCATCTAGCTGTATACTAACCAGAATATTCCATCTAGCTGTAAACTAACCAGAATATTCCACCTAGCTGTAAACTAACCAGAATATTCCACCTAGCTGTATACTAACCAGAATATTCCACCTAGCTGTATACTAACCAGAATATTCCACCTAGCTGTATACTAACCAGAATATTCCACCTAGCTTTAAACTAACCAGAATATTCCACCTAGCTGTATACTAACCAGAATATTCCAACTAGCTGTAAACTAACCAGAATATTCCACCTAGCTGTATACTAACCAGAATATTCCACCTAGCTGTAAACTAACCAGAATATTCCACCTAGCTGTATACTAACCAGAATATTCCACCTAGCTGTATACAAACCAGAATATTCCACCTAGCTGTATACTAACCAGAATATTCCACCTAGCTGTAAACTAACCAGAATATTCCACCTAGCTGTATACTAACCAGAATATTCCACCTCGCTGTAAACTAACCAGAATATTCCACCTAGCTGTAAACTAACCAGAATATTCCACCTCGCTGTATACTAACCAGAATATTCCACCTAGCTGTAAACTAACCAGAATATTCCACCTAGCTGTATACAAACCAGAATATTCCACCTAGCTGTATACTAACCAGAATATTCCACCTAGCTGGAAACTAACCAGAATATTCCACCTAGCTGTATACTAACCAGAATATTCCACCTAGCTGTAAACTAACCAGAATATTCCACCGAGCTGTAAACTAACCAGAATATTCCATCTAGCTGTATACTAACCAGAATATTCCACCTAGCTGTCTACTAATCAGAATATTCCACCTAGCTGAAAACTAACCAGAATATTCCACCGAGCTGTATGCTAACCAGAATATTCCACCTAGCTGTATACTAACCAGAATATTCCATCTAGCTGTATACTTACCAGAATATTCCACCGAGCTGTAGACTAACCAGAATATTCCACCTAGCTGAAAACTAACCAGAATATTCCACCTAGCTGTATGCTAACCAGAATATTCCTCCTAGCTGTATACTAACCAGAATATTCCACCTAGCTGTATACTAACCAGAATATTCCACCTAGCTGTATACTAACCAGAATATTCCATCTAGCTGTATACTAACTAGAATATTCCATCTAGCTGTATACTAACCAGAATATTCCAGCTAGCTGTTAAGAAACCAGAATGTTCCACCTAGCTGTATACTAACCAAAATATTCCAGCTAGCTCTATGCAAACCAGAATATTCCATCTAGCTGTATACTAACCAAAATATTCCATCTAGCTGTATACAAACCAGAAGATTCCAGCTAGCTGTTAAGAAACCAGAATATTCCAGCTCGCTGTATACTAACCAGAATATTCCACCTAGCTGTATACTAACCAAAATATTCCAGCCAGCTGTATACTAACTAGAATATTCCAGCTAGCTGTTAAGAAACCAGAATATTCCAGCTAGCTTTACTCAAACTCGAATATTCCACCTACGTGGATACTAACCAGAGTATTCCACCTAGCTGTATACGAACCAAAATATTCCAGATAGCTGTATACTAACCAGAATATTCCAGCTAGCTGTTACGAAACCAGAATATTCCAGCTAGCTTTACACAAACTTGAATATTCCACCTATCTGTATACAAACCAGAATATTCCAGCTATCTGTATACTAACCAGAATATTCCGTCCAGCTGTATACTAACCAGAATATTCCAGCTAGCTGTTAAGAAACCAAAATATTCCACCTAGCTGTATACTAACCAGAATATTCCATCTAGCTGTATACTAACCAGAATATTCCAGCTAGCTGTATACTAACCAGAATATTCCATCTCGCTGTATACTAACCAGAATATTCCAGCTAGCTGTATACTAACCAGAATATTCCATCTAGCTGTATACTAACCAGAATATTCCATCTCGCTGTATACTAACCAGAATATTCCAGCTAGCTGTATACTAACCAGAATATTCCATCTCGCTGTATACTAACCAGAATATTCCAGCTAGCTGTATACTAACCAGAATATTCCATCTAGCTGTATACTAACCAGAATATTCCAGCTAGCTGTATACTAACCAGAATATTCCATCTCGCTGTATACTAACCAGAATATTCCAGCTAGCTGTATACTAACCAGAATATTCCATCTAGCTGTATACTAACCAGAATATTCCAGCTAGCTGTATAGTAACCAGAATAATCCATCTCGCTGTATACTAACCAGAATATTCCAGCTAGCTGTATACTAACCAGAATATTCCATGTAGCTGTATAAAACCAGAATATTCCATCTAGCTGTATACTAACCAGAATATTCCAGCTAGCTGTATACTAACCAGAATATTCCATCTAGCTGTTTACTAACCAGAATATTCCATCTAGCTGTATAAAACCAGAATATTCCATCTAGCTGTATATTAACCAGAATATTCCAGCTAGCTGTATACTAACCAGAATATTCCATCTAGCTGTATACTAACCAGAATATTCCAGCTAGCTTTACACAAACTCGAATATTCCAGCTCGCTGTATACTAACCAGAATATTCCATCTCGCTGTATACTAACCAGAATATTCCAGCTAGCTTTACACAAACTCGAATATTCCACCGAGCTGTATACTAACCAGAATATTCCATCTAGCTGTATACAAACCAAAATATTCAACCTAGCTGTATACTAACCAGAATATTCCATCTCGCTGTATACTAACCAGAATATTCCAGCTAGCTTTACACAAACTCGAATATTCCACCGAGCTGTATACTAAACAGAATATTCCATCTAGCTGTATAAAACCAGAATATTCCATCTAGCTGTATACTAACCAGAATATTCCACCTAGCTGTATACTAACCAGAATTTTCCATCTAGCTGTAAACTAACCAGAATATTCCACCTAGCTGTATACTAACCAGAATATTCCACCTAGCTGTATACGAACCAGATTATTCCATCTAGCTGTATAAAACCAGAATATTCCATCTAGCTGTATACTAACCAGAATATTCCATCTAGCTGTAAACTAACCAGAATATTCCACCTAGCTGTATACTAACCAGAATATTCCACCTAGCTGTAAACTAACCAGAATATTCCACCTAGCTGTATACTAACCAGAATATTCCACCTAGCTGTATACTAACCAGAATATTCCACCTAGCTGTACACTAACCAGAATATTCCACCTAGCTGTAAACTAACCAGAATATTCCACCGAGCTGTATACTAACCAGAATATTCCACCTAGCTGTAAACTAACCAGAATATTCCACCTAGCTGTAAACTAACCAGAATATTCCACCTAGCTGTAAACGAACCAGAATATTCCACCTAGCAGTAAACGAACCAGAATATTCCATCTAGCTGTATACTAACCAGAATATTCCACCTAGCTGTATACTAACCAGAATATTCCACCTAGCTGTGTACTAACCAGAATATTCCACCTAGCTGTAAACTAACCAGAATATTCCACCTAGCTGTACACTAACCAGAATATTCCACCTAGCTGTATACTAACCAGAATATTCCATCTAGCTGTATACTAACCAGAATATTCCATCTAGCTGTAAACTAACCAGAATATTCCACCTAGCTGTAAACTAACCAGAATATTCCACCTAGCTGTATACTAACCAGAATATTCCACCTAGCTGTATACTACCCAGAATATTCCACCTAGCTGTATACTAACCAGAATATTCCACCTAGCTGTATGCTAACCAGAATATTCCAGCTAGCTGTAAACTAACCAGAATATTCCACCTAGCTGTAAACTAACCAGAATATTCCACCTAGCTGTAAACTAACCAGAATATTCCACCTAGCTGTATACTAACCAGAATATTCCACTTAGCTGTATACTAACCAGAATATTCCACCGAGCTGTAAACTAACCAGAATAATCCACCGAGCTGTATACTAACCAGAATATTCCACCTAGCTGTATACTAACCAGAATATTCCACCTAGCTGTAAACTAACCAGAATATTCCACCTAGCTGTATACTAACCAGAATATTCCACCTAGCTGTAAACTAACCAGAATATTCCACCGAGCTGTAAACTAACCAGAATATTCCATCTAGCTGTATACTAACCAGAATATTCCACCTAGCTGTATACTAACCAGAATATTCCACCTAGCTGTGTACTAACCAGAATATTCCACCTAGCTGTAAACTAACCAGAATATTCCACCTAGCTGTATACTAACCAGAATATTCCACCTAGCTGTATACTAACCAGAATATTCCATCTAGCTGTATACTAACCAGAATATTCCATCTAGCTGTAAACTAACCAGAATATTCCACCTAGCTGTAAACTAACCAGAATATTCCACCTAGCTGTATACTAACCAGAATATTCCACCTAGCTGTATACTAACCAGAATATTCCACCTAGCTGTATACTAACCAGAATATTCCACCTAGCTTTAAACTAACCAGAATATTCCACCTAGCTGTATACTAACCAGAATATTCCAACTAGCTGTAAACTAACCAGAATATTCCACCTAGCTGTAAACTAACCAGAATATTCCACCCAGCTGTATACTAACCAGAATATTCCACCTAGCTGTAAACAAACCAGAATATTCCACCTAGCTGTATACTAACCAGAATATTCCACCTAGCTGTAAACTAACCAGAATATTCCACCTAGCTGTATACTAACCAGAATATTCCACCTCGCTGTAAACTAACCAGAATATTCCACCTAGCTGTAAACTAACCAGAATATTCCACCTCGCTGTATACTAACCAGAATATTCCACCTAGCTGTAAACTAACCAGAATATTCCACCGAGCTGTATACAAACCAGAATATTCCACCTAGCTGTATACTAACAAGAATATTCCACCTAGCTGTAAACGAACCAGAATATTCCACCTAGCTGTATACTAACCAGAATATTCCATCTAGCTGTATACTAACCAGAATATTCCAGCTAGCTGTATAGTAACCAGAATAATCCATCTCGCTGTATACTAACCAGAATATTCCAGCTAGCTGTATGCTAACCAGAATATTCCATGTAGCTGTATAAAACCAGAATATTCCATCTAGCTGTATACTAACCAGAATATTCCAGCTAGCTGTATACTAACCAGAATATTCCATCTAGCTGTTTACTAACCAGAATATTCCATCTAGCTGTATAAAACCAGAATATTCCATCTAGCTGTATATTAACCAGAATATTCCAGCTAGCTGTATACTAACCAGAATATTCCATCTAGCTGTATACTAACCAGAATATTCCAGCTAGCTTTACACAAACTCGAATATTCCAGCTCGCTGTATACTAACCAGAATATTCCATCTCGCTGTATACTAACCAGAATATTCCAGCTAGCTTTACACAAACTCGAATATTCCACCGAGCTGTATACTAACCAGAATATTCCATCTAGCTGTATACAAACCAAAATATTCAACCTAGCTGTATACTAACCAGAATATTCCATCTCGCTGTATACTAACCAGAATATTCCAGCTAGCTTTACACAAACTCGAATATTCCACCTAGCTGTATACTAACCAGAATATTCCACCTAGCTGTACACTAACCAGAATATTCCACCTAGCTGTAAACTAACCAGAATATTCCACCGAGCTGTATACTAACCAGAATATTCCACCTAGCTGTAAACTAACCAGAATATTCCACCTAGCTGTAAACTAACCAGAATATTCCACCTAGCAGTAAACGAACCAGAATATTCCATCTAGCTGTATACTAACCAGAATATTCCACCTAGCTGTATACTAACCAGAATATTCCACCTAGCTGTGTACTAACCAGAATATTCCACCTAGCTGTAAACTAACCAGAATATTCCACCTAGCTGTACACTAACCAGAATATTCCACCTAGCTGTATACTAACCAGAATATTCCATCTAGCTGTATACTAACCAGAATATTCCATCTAGCTGTAAACTAACCAGAATATTCCACCTAGCTGTAAACTAACCAGAATATTCCACCTAGCTGTATACTAACCAGAATATTCCACCTAGCTGTATACTACCCAGAATATTCCACCTAGCTGTATACTAACCAGAATATTCCACCTAGCTGTATGCTAACCAGAATATTCCAGCTAGCTGTAAACTAACCAGAATATTCCACCTAGCTGTAAACTAACCAGAATATTCCACCTAGCTGTAAACTAACCAGAATATTCCACCTAGCTGTATACTAACCAGAATATTCCACTTAGCTGTATACTAACCAGAATATTCCACCGAGCTGTAAACTAACCAGAATAATCCACCGAGCTGTATACTAACCAGAATATTCCACCTAGCTGTATACTAACCAGAATATTCCACCTAGCTGTATACTAACCAGAATATTCCACCTAGCTGTAAACTAACCAGAATATTCCACCTAGCTGTATACTAACCAGAATATTCCACCTAGCTGTAAACTAACCAGAATATTCCACCGAGCTGTAAACTAACCAGAATATTCCATCTAGCTGTATACTAACCAGAATATTCCACCTAGCTGTATACTAACCAGAATATTCCACCTAGCTGTGTACTAACCAGAATATTCCACCTAGCTGTAAACTAACCAGAATATTCCACCTAGCTGTATACTAACCAGAATATTCCACCTAGCTGTATACTAACCAGAATATTCCATCTAGCTGTATACAAACCAGAATATTCCATCTAGCTGTAAACTAACCAGAATATTCCACCTAGCTGTAAACTAACCAGAATATTCCACCTAGCTGTATACTAACCAGAATATTCCACCTAGCTGTATACTAACCAGAATATTCCACCTAGCTGTATACTAACCAGAATATTCCACCTAGCTTTAAACTAACCAGAATATTCCACCTAGCTGTATACTAACCAGAATATTCCAACTAGCTGTAAACTAACCAGAATATTCCACCTAGCTGTAAACTAACCAGAATATTCCACCCAGCTGTATACTAACCAGAATATTCCACCTAGCTGTAAACAAACCAGAATATTCCACCTAGCTGTATACTAACCAGAATATTCCACCTAGCTGTAAACTAACCAGAATATTCCACCTAGCTGTATACTAACCAGAATATTCCACCTCGCTGTAAACTAACCAGAATATTCCACCTAGCTGTAAACTAACCAGAATATTCCACCTCGCTGTATACTAACCAGAATATTCCACCTAGCTGTAAACTAACCAGAATATTCCACCGAGCTGTATACAAACCAGAATATTCCACCTAGCTGTATACTAACAAGAATATTCCACCTAGCTGTAAACGAACCAGAATATTCCACCTAGCTGTATACTAACCAGAATATTCCACCTAGCTGTATACAAACCAGAATATTCCACCTAGCTGTAAACTAACCAGAATATTCCACCTAGCTGTATACGAACCAGAATATTCCATCTAGCTGTATACTAACCAGAATATTCCACCTAGCTGTAAACTAACCAGAATATTCCACCTAGCTGTAAACTAACCAGAATATTCCATCTAGCTGTATACTAACCAGAATATTCCACCTAGCTGTATACTAACCAGAATATTCCACCTAGCTGAAAACTAACCAGAATATTCCACCGAGCTGTATGCTAACCAGAATATTCCACCTAGCTGTATACTAACCAGAATATTCCATCTAGCTGTATACTAACCAGAATATTCCACCTAGCTGTATACTAACCAGAATATTCCACCTCGCTGAAAACTAACCAGAATATTCCACCTCGCTGTATGCTAACCAGAATATTCCACCTAGCTGTATACTAACCAGAATATTCCACCTAGCTGTATACTAACCAGAATATTCCACCTAGCTTTAAACTAACCAGAATATTCCACCTAGCTGTATACTAACCAGAATATTCCAACTAGCTGTAAACTAACCAGAATATTCCACCTAGCTGTATACTAACCAGAATATTCCACCTAGCTGTAAACTAACCAGAATATTCCACCTAGCTGTATACTAACCAGAATATTCCACCTAGCTGTATACAAACCAGAATATTCCACCTAGCTGTATACTAACCAGAATATTCCACCTAGCTGAAAACTAACCAGAATATTCCACCTAGCTGTATACTAACCAGAATATTCCACCTAGCTGTAAACTAACCAGAATATTCCACCTAGCTGTAAACTAACCAGAATATTCCACCTAGCTGTATACTAACCAGAATATTCCACCTAGCTGTAAACTAACCAGAATATTCCACCTAGCTGTATACTAACCAGAATATTCCACCTCGCTGTATACAAACCAGAATATTCCACCTAGCTGTATACTAACCAGAATATTCCACCTCGCTGTAAACTAACCAGAATATTCCACCTAGCTGTATACAAACCAGAATATTCCACCTAGCTGTATACTAACCAGAATATTCCACCTAGCTGTAAACTAACCAGAATATTCCACCTAGCTGTATACTAACCAGAATATTCCACCTAGCTGTATACAAACCAGAATATTCCACCTAGCTGTAAACTAACCAGAATATTCCACCTAGCTGTATACTAACCAGAATATTCCATCTAGCTGTATACTAACCAGAATATTCCACCTAGCTGTAAACTAACCAGAATATTCCACCTAGCTGTAAACTAACCAGAATATTCCACCTAGCTGTATACTAACCAGAACATTCCACCTAGCTGAAAACTAACCAGAATATTCCACCACCTGTATGCTAACCAGAATATTCCACCGAGCTGTATACTAACCAGAATATTCCATCTAGCTGTATACTAACCAGAATATTCCACCTCGCTGTAAACTAACCAGAATATTCCATCTAGCTGTATACTAACCAGAATATTCCACCTAGCTGTATACTAACCAGGGGATTCCACCTAGCTGTATACAAACCAGAATATTCCACCTCGTTGTATACTAACCAGAATATTCCACCTAGCTGTATACTAACCAGGGGATTCCACCTAGCTGTATACAAACCAGAGGATTCCACCTAGCTGTATACTAACCAGAATATTCCAGCCAGCTGTATACAAACCAGAGTATTCCACCTAGCTGTATACTAACCAGAATATTCCACCTAGCTGTATACGAACCAGGGGATTCCACCTAGCTGTATACAAACCAGAATATTCCACCTAGCTGTATACTAACCAGAATATTCCACCTAGCTGTATACTAACCAGGGGATTCCACCACGCTGTATACAAACCAGAATATTCCACCTAGCTGTATACTAACCAGGGGATTCCACCTAGCTGTATACAAACCAGAATATTCCACCTAGCTGTATACTAACCAGGGGATTCCACCTAGCTGTATACACACCAGAATATTCCACCTAGCTGTATACTAACCAGGGGATTCCACCTAGCTGTATACAAACCGGAATATTACACCTAGCTGTATACAAACCAGAATATTCCAGCTAGCTGTATACAAACCAGAATATTCCAGCTCAATTAATACAAACCAGAATATTCCAGCTCAATTAATACAAACCAGAATATTCCACCTAGCTGTATACTAACCAGAATATTCCACCTAGCTGTATACTAACCAGAGTATTCCACCTAGCTGTATACTAACCAGAATATTCCAGCTAGCTGTATGCTAACCAGAGGATTCCACCTAGCTGTATACTAACCAGAATATTCCAGCCAGCTGTATACTAACCAGAATATTCCACCTCGCTGCATACAAACCAGAATATTCCAGCCAGCTGCAAACTAACCAGAATATTCCACCTAGCTGTATACTAACCAGAATATTCCACCTCGCTGTATACAAACCAGAATATTCCACCTAGCTGTAAACTAACCAGAATATTCCACCTAGCTGTATACTAACCAGAATATTCCACCTCGCTGTATACAAACCAGAATATTCCAGCTAGCTGCATACAAACCAGAATATTCCACCCAGCTGTATACTAAGCATAATATTCCACCTCGCTGTATACTAACCAGAATATTCCACCTAGCTGTATAATAACCAGAATATTCCAGCTAGCTGTATACTAACCAGAGGATTCCACCTAGCTGTATACTAACCAGAATATTCCAGCTAGCTGTATACTAACCAGAGGATTCCACCTAGCTGTATACTAACCGGAATATTCCAGCCAGCTGTATACTAACCAGAATATTCCACCTCGCTGCATACTAACCAGAATATTCCACCTAGCTGTATACAAACCAGAATATTCCAGCAAGCTGCATACAAACCAGAATATTCCAGCTCAATTAATACAAACAAGAATATTCCATCTCAATTAATACAAACCAGAATATTCCACCTAGCTGTATACTAACCAGAATATTCCAGCTAGCTGTATACAAACCAGAATATTCCACCTAGCTGTATACTAACCAGAGGATTCCACCTAGCTGTATACTAACCAGAATATTCCAGCCAGCTGTATACTAACCAGAATATTCCACCTCGCTGCATACCAACCAGAATATTCCAGCCAGCTGTATACTAACCAGAGGATTCCACCTCGCTGCATACTAACCAGAATATTCCAGCCAGCTGCATACTAACCAGAATATTCCAGCTAGCTGTATACTAACCAGAATATTCCACCTAGCTGTATACTAACCAGAATATTCCACCTAGCTGTATACTTACCAGAATATTCCACCTCGCTGTATACAAACCAGAATATTCCACCTAGCTGTAAACTAACCAGAATATTCCACCTAGCTGTATACTAACCAGAATATTCCACCTAGCTGTATACAAACCAGAATATTCCATCTAGCTGTATACTAACCAGAATATTCCACCTCGCTGTATACAAACCAGAATATTCCATCCAGCTGTAAACTAACCAGAATATTCCACCCAGCTGTATACAAACCAGAATATTCCATCTAGCTGTATACTAACCAGAATATTCCACCTCGCTGTATACAAACCAGAATATTCCACCTAAATGTATACTAACCAGAATATTCCACCTCGCTGTATACTAACCAGAATATTCCAGCTCAATTAATACAAACCAGAATATTCCAGCTAGCTGTATACTAACCAGAATATTCCACCTCGCTGCATACTAACCAGAATATTCCAGCTCAATTAATACAAACCAGAATATTCCACCTAGCTGTATACTAACCAGAATATCCCACCAAGCTGCATACTAACCAGAATATTCCACCTAGCTGTATACTAACCAGAATATTCCACCTCGCTGCATACAAACCAGAATATTCCAGCTCAATTAATACAAACCAGAATATTCCACCTAGCTGTATACTAACCAGAGGATTCCACCTCGCTGTATACTAACCAGAATATTCCAGCCAGCTGCATACTAACCAGAATATTCCAGCTAGCTGTATACTAACCAGAGGATTCCACCTAGCTGTATACTAACCAGAATATTCCAGCCAACTGCATACTAACCAGAATATTCCAGCTAGCTGTATACTAACCAGAGGATTCCACCTAGCTGTAAACTAACCAGAATATTCCACCTAGCTGTATACTAACCAGAATATTCCACCTCGCTGTAAACTAACCAGAATATTCCAGCCAGCTGTATACTAACCAGAATATTCCAGCTCAATTAATACAAATCAGAATATTCCACCTAGCTGTATACTAACCAGAATATTCCAGCCAGCTGTATACAAACCAGAGTATTCCACCTAGCTGTATACTAACCAGAATATTCCACCTAGCTGTATACTAACCAGAATATTCCACCTAGCTGTATACTAACCAGGGGATTCCACCTAGCTGTATACAAACCAGAATATTCCACCTAGCTGTATACTAACCAGATTATTCCAGCCAGCTGGATACAAACCAGAGTATTCCACCTAGCTGTATACTAACCAGAATATTCCACCGAGCTGTATACGAACCAGGGGATTCCACCTAGCTGTATACAAACCAGAATATTCCACCTAGCTGTATACTAACCAGAATATTCCACCTAGCTGTATACTAACCAGGGGATTCCACCTCGCTGTATACAAACCAGAATATTCCACCTAGCTGTATACTAACCAGGGGATTCCACCTAGCTGTATACAAACCAGAATATTCCACCTAGCTGTATACTAACCAGGGGATTCCACCTAGCTGTATACACACCAGAATATTCCACCTAGCTGTATACTAACCAGGGGATTCCACCAAGCTGTATACAAACCAGAATATTCCACCTAGCTGTATACAAACCAGAATATTCCAGCTAGCTGTATACAACCAGAATATTCCAGCTCAATTAATACAAACCAGAATATTCCAGCTCAATTCATACAAACCAGAATATTCCACCTAGCTGTATACTAACCAGAATATTCCACCTAGCTGTATACTAACCAGAATATTCCACCTAGCTGTATACTAACCAGAATATTACACCTAGCTGTATACAAACCAGAATATTCCACCTAGCTGTATACTAACCAGAATATTCCAGCCAGCTGTATACTAACCAGAATATTCCACCTCGCTGCATACTAAGCAGAATATTCCAGCCAGCTGTAAACTAACCAGAATATTCCACCTCGCTGCATACTAACCAGAATATTCCAGCCAGCTGTAAACTAACCAGAATATTCCACCTCGCTGCATACTAACCAGAGGATTCCACCTAGCTGTAAACTAACCAGAATATTCCAGCCAGCTGTATACTAACCAGAATATTCCAGCCAGCTGTATACTAACCAGAATATTCCACCTCGCTGTATACAAACCAGAATATTCCACCTAGCTGTAAACTAACCAGAATATTCCACCTATTTGTATACTAACCAGAATATTCCACCTCGCTGTATGCAAACCAGAATATTCCACCCAGCTGTATACTAACCAGAATATTCCACCTCGCTGTATACTAACCAGAATATTCCAGCTAGCTGTATACTAACCAGAATATTCCACCTAGCTGTATACTAACCAGAATATTCCACCTAGCTGTCTACTAACCAGAATATTCCACCTCGCTGTATACAAACCAGAATATTCCACCTAGCTGTAAACTAACCAGAATATTCCACCTAGCTGTATACTAACCAGAATATTCCACCTCGCTGTATACAAACCAGAATATTCCACCTAGCTGTATACTAACCAGAATATTCCACCTCGCTGTATACTAACCAGAATATTCCAGCTAGCTGTATACTAACCAGAATATTCCACCTAGCTGTATACTAACCAGAATATTCCATCTAGCTGTATACTAACCAGAATATTCCACCTCGCTGTATACAAACCAGAATATTCCACCTAGCTGTAAACTAACCAGAATATTCCACCTAGCTGTATACTAACCAGAATATTCCACCTAGCGGTATACTAACCAGAATATTCCACCTAGCTGTATACTAACCAGAATATTCCACCTCGCTGTATACAAACCAGAATATTCCACCTAGCTGTATACTAACCACAATATTCCACCTCGCTGTATACAAACCAGAATATTCCACCTGGCTGTAAACTAACCAGAATATTCCACCTAGCTGTATACTAACCAGAATATTCCACCTAGCTGTATACAAACCAGAATATTCCATCTAGCTGTATACTAACCAGAATATTCCACCTCGCTGTATACAAACCAGAATATTCCACCTAGCTGTATACAAACCAGAATATTCCATCTAGCTGTATACTAACCAGAATATTCCACCTCGCTGTATACAAACCAGAATATTCCACCTAGCTGTATACTAACCAGAATATTCCACCTCGCTGTATACTAACCAGAATATTCCAGCTCAATTAATACAAACCAGAATATTCCAGCTAGCTGTTTTCTAACCAGAATATTCCACCTCGCTGTATACAAACCAGAATATTCCACCTAGCTGTATACTAACCAGAATATTCCACCTCGCTGTATACAAACCAGAATATTCCACCTAGCTGTATACTAACCAGAATATTCCAGCTCAATTAATACAAACCAGAATATTCCAGCTCGCTGTATACTAACCAGAATATTCCACCAAGCTGTATACTAACCAGTGGATTCCAATCAGCTGAATACCTATGATATTTTCAGACTGGCTGTACACCAGTTGTGTTGAAACCGGACTTCTTGTCGCCACGCACACTATAGTATTTACATCTAATGTGCTATGCCTGGTGAATAGTGTTAAGTGTGTTTTAAGATTGACCAGTTGCCTCTAGTTGGGATACTGATGCTCTCAGTTTGATGTTGGGCCAGGAACACAGTTCAGATATTGTGATCGCTATCAGTTTTGTGCCGTACCATCCACCGCTCTTTGGCTGGTTCTGACCAACCAGGAACAATTCAGGGTTAGAATCATAGAAATTTACAGCAGGGATGGTTTCCATTTGGCCCATCGTGTCCGTGCCTGCCGCCAAGTATCCATCCAGCCTAATCCCACTTTCCAGCACTTGGTACGTAACCTTGTAGGTTACAGCACTTCAAGTGCATATCCAAGTTCTTTTTAAACGTTATGAGGCTGTCTGTCTCTACCAGCCTTTCAGACAGTGAGTTCTAGATCCCCACCATCCTCTGGTTTAAAAAAAGTGCCTTGAATCCCCTCTAAAACTCTTACCCTAGATCTAGGCCCCCTGTTATGGACCTCTCAACCAAGGGAAATAGGGCCTTCCTATCCACTCTATCTGGACCCCTCATAATTTTATATACTTCAGTTAGGTCTCCCCTGAGTCTCCTCTGTTTCAAAGAAAACAATCCTCGCCTATCCAATCTTTCCTCATAACTAAAATTCTACAGTTTAGGCAACATCCTCGTAAATCTCCTCTGTACCCTCTCTAGTGCAATCACATCTTCCCCATACTGGGGTGACCAGACCTGCACACAGTACTACAGCTGTGGTCTAACTAGCTTTTTATACAGTTCCAGCATAGCCTCCAACTCTTATATTCTATGCTTTAGCTAATAAAGGCAAGTATCCTGTATGCCTTCTTGACCACCTTATCTACCTGTCCAGCCACCTTCGGGGATCTGTGGACATGCACTCCAAGGTCCCTCTGTTCCTCTACACATCTCAGTATCCTACCATTTATTGTGCATTCCCTTGCCTTGTTAGCCTTCCCCGAATGCATTACCTCACACTTCTCCAGACTGAACTCCATTTGTCACTGTTCCACCCACCAAACTCATCCATTAATAATTCCCTGCAGTCTACAAATGTTTTTTTTTATCAACCACACGGGCAATTTTATATCATCTGCAAACTTCTTAATCATACCCCCTATATTTAAGTCCAAACCATTGATTTATACCAGAAAAAGCAAGGGAGCTACTACTGAGCCCTGCAGAACCCCACTGGAAACAGGCTTCCCGTCACAAAAATACCCATTAAACTTTGCTTCCTGCCTCTGAGCCAATTTTGGATCCAACTTACCACTTTGCCTTGGAAACCACAGGCTTTTAGTTTTGTGACCAGTCTGCCACGTGGGACCTCATCAAAAGCATTGCTAAAATCCATATAGATTGCATAAAATGTACTATCCTCAGACCCTCCTCATTAACTCATCAAATAATTCAGACACAACTTTCCCTTAATAAATCTGTGCTAACTGTCTTTGCTTAATCTGTGCCTTTCTAAATAAATATTTACCCTGCCCTCAGAACTTTTGCCAATAATTTTTCCACCACCAAGGTTAGGCTAACTGGCCTGTAATTACTCTTTCTATCCCTTTCTCCTTTTTAAACAATGGTACAATGTTATATATCCTCCAGTGTTCTGGCACCACATCTGCAGCCAGAGACAATTGGAAAATGATGGCCAAAGCCTCCGCTATTTCTTCTCTTGCTTCTCTTAACAGCCTAGGATACATTTTGTCCAGGAGTGCAGATTTGTCCACTTTCAAAGATGTTAAACTCCTTAATACTTCCTCTCTCTATGTTAATTTCAGCTAATTTTTCACATTCCTCATTCCTGATTGCAATATCTGTAGTGTCCCTCTCTTTTGTGAAAACAGATGCAAAGTGTTCATGAAGAACCATACCCACGTTGTCCGCCTCCATACATAGATTATCCTTATGTTCCCTAATAGGCCCTATTCTTTCCTTTGCTATCGTCTTACTCTTTATGTATTTATAAAAAAATCTTTGAATTTTCCTTGATTTTACTTGCCAATATTTTTTCATGCTCTCTGCTTTCCTAATTTCCTTTTTAATTTCGCATCTATACTTTTTTATGCTCCTCTAGGTTTTCTGCAGTATTAAGCCCTCAGTATCTATCATAAGCTTCCCTTTTTACCTTTATCCTCTTCTTTAAACCTCTTGACATCCAGGGGGCTCTGGATTTCTTAGAAACCACCCTTTTTCTTTAAGGGAACATACTTGCTCTGAACCCTCACTATCTCTTGAATGCCTTCCACTGATCTGGCACTGATTTACCTTCAATTAGTTGTTTCCAGTGCACTTTAGCTAAACTACATGTCAGCTTAGTAAAATTAGCTTTTCCCCAATTGAGAACTTTTATTCCTGGTCTATCTTTGTCCTTATCCATAACTACCCTAAATCTAACTGAATTATGATCACGTCCAACAAAGCATTCCCCAAGTGATGCCCCTTCCAACTGCCCAGCTTCATTCCCTGAAACTAAGTCCAGAAACGCACCCTCTTGTTGGGCTTGCTATGTACTGGCTAAAAAAATTCTCCTGAAGGCATTGTAAGAATTCTACTCCCTCTGTGTCTTTCACACTAATTCTATCCGAGTTAATATTAGGGTAGTTGAAATCCCCCACTGTGACTGCCCTATTGTTTTTGAGATTTTGAGATTTAGAGATTTGCCTACATATTTGCTTCTGTACACTCCCTGTAGTGTGATTGCTCTTTTTTTGTTCTTCAGTTCAACCCATTTGACCTTATTTGATGATCCTCCTACCATATCACCCCCCGCCCCCCCCCCCCACCCCACCCCACCACAGCTATACTTATTTCTTTAATCAATATTGTGGCCCAGGGATAGGCACTGACATGTCGCATCATGGACGTTTGACAAAATTATTGACGCAGCCATACACATGGGGCAATTAAGCTGTACGTAAAGTATATAGCCAATCAAAACACAATTTGATTTAATACACATTTCTCCCTATAAATAAGGTAGCTAAGCATACAGACATCAATGGAAAGCAGCATAACTGTATTAGCTCGCAAGGAAGCAAAATAGTATGCAATGCCAGTGCGAATTACTATTGTTGACAGAATAGAGCTAGCTGCACCATAATCACAGCGTGGTAGATGGACCTTATCGGATGACCTCTGTGGATTCACACTGTGTCAGGAGTGCAAATTTATCCAATAAACCATGAAACGCAAGGACAGGATTGTTATTGTGGTCATTGAGGTGAGGCAGTAGAAAAATCAGCAATAGGAAGACGGACCATTTCTCACTGCTATTATCATAAGACAATTTAACCTGTGATGGTCAATGTTTGTGCAACTTCTCCACCTGCTTGTAATATGTATCTGAAGACATGGCAGCCAACAATATTTGCTCACCAAAGCTAGTGACAAATTTAGATCAACACAACTATAAATAAAGAGTGCCCTTTAGTTCCTCCAATAAAGCGATTCTCTTAAATTCACTTATGCCTATATGTCAGTCTATCACGGTGTATTCTGATTCAGCTCTGCCAAAATAGCTATTAACAAAAAGTTTTTCTGCAAAAAGTTGAGCAGTTGTTACTGCATGTATTATTCCATTACTATCTATAATATTGTACTCCAGACTAACCATGTCCAAGCCAAATCTCTTACCGGTAATCAATGGTGCACTTTTAACATAATGTAATTATATGGTACAAACAACTTTCAAATGACATTGGCCAGTCAAGTTACTTGCCCTCAAACTGGATAGTAAATGATGCATATTGCAGTTACTGATCTTTAACATACTTGTAGAACTTGTCCTTTAATCCAATACGCAGTTAATGACTGTTACAAACATGGTCATTGAAACTTAATACATTTTTACCATATCTTCGCTGACAGTTTTTAAAACTGCAAATACAGCATAGATTTTGTTAAGGAATTATAGACAGACATCATAGATTTTTTTATTTGTTCATGGGATGTGGGAGCCGCTGGCTCGGCCAGCATTTATTGCCCATCTCTAATTACCCTTGAGAAGGTGGTGGTGAGCTGCCTTCTTGAACTGCTGCAGTCCTTGGGGTGTACGTACATCCACAGTGCTGGTAGGAAAGGAGTTCCAGGATTTTGACTCAGTGACAGTGAAGGAATGGCGATATAGTTCCAAGTCAGGATGGTGTGTGGCTTTGAAGGGAGCTTGCAGGTGGTGGTGTTTCCATGCATCTGCTGCCCCTGTCCTTCTAGGTGGTAGAAGTTGTGGGTTTGGAAAGTGCTGTCGAAGGAGCCTTGGTGAGTTGCTGCAGCGCATCTTGTAGATGGTACACACTGCTGTCACTGTGCGCCAGTGGTGAAGGGGGTGAATGTTGAAAGTGATGGATGGGGTGCCAATCAAGCAGGCTGCTTTGTTCTGCGTGGTGTCGAGCTACTTGAGTGTTGTTGGAGCTGCACCCATCCAGGCAAGTGCAGAATATTCCATCAGGACATGAGTTACTCGCTGCAGAATTCCAAGCCTCTGACCATCTCTTGTAGCCACAACATCTATGTGGCTGGTCCAGTTCAGTTTCTGCTCAGTGATAACCCCCAGGACGTTGATAGGGATGTTGTTCAAGTTTTATTAAAGCTATTTGTTACATTGTATTTACTAACTATTGTATATGGATCAGCAGCATCCTGTTTTTGCTAGTATTACTCGGCCCCTTTATATCATACTATTTTATTCACGAGGAATTTACAGTGCTGACTTCTGGAGATTCTTTGGATTTTCTTGCCTATTTTCCCCTCAATACAAGTTCTGGAATGATGTGATTCCAAATGGATAGCAGTGGAACAGTGCCATTTAAATAGAAGTGAAAGTCTAGCAAATTTCAACATGTCACTGAGCTTGTATCGCAGGTAAAAGTAATGCATGCCAGTGTGTAGAAATTGAGACATTCCCTAAGTGAATTTTACCATTTTAAAATGAGTTTACATAACACAAGCCTTTAAACATGTGTTTTTAAATAACCTAGCTGCCAGGTTATTTTAAAAATCACGGAGAAAGGCTTAAAGCAGGGGTATCCAACCTTTTCACATGGGGGCCTCATTATAATTTTTGTCTTACATAGGGGGGCCGATGAGACAATTTCAGAAAGATAAAGGCATTAAAAAGTATCTTACTATTAATCAAAACAACAACAAATGTGCATTTTTGTCAAGAAGCCTTAAATGAGAAGACTAATTTACTGACTTACTTTCTCTTCACTATGTTGGGCACTGATTTAGTGACATATCTGGCATTTTTTTGCTTGTACGAGTAATCAATGCTTGCCTGCACACTAGTTGTAGTGACGTGGAGTATTCTTGGAGTGATCTTGATCTTGATTGCTCTCCCTCTCCTGACTCTCTCTCTCTCTGTCTGTCTCTCTTTCTCTCTCTGTCACTCTCTCCCCCTCCCTCTCTGTGTCCCCCTCTCTCTGTTTCCCCCCTCTCTGAACCATCTCCCCCTCTTGGTGTCGTTCCCCCCCCCCGCCCCCTCTCTCTCTTCCACCCTCTGCTCCCTCTCTCTCTCTCTGCCCCCTCTCTCTCTCCTTTCCTGTCCCCCTCTATCCCTGCTCTCGCCCTGTCCCCCACACTCCCTCTCTTTCTCCCTATCTCCCCTCTCTCACCTTGTTCCCCACCTCTCTCTCTCTCTCTTCCCCTTCTCTCCCCTGCTCCCTCTCTCTCTCTCCCTGTCCCTCTCTCTCTTCCTGTCCTCCCCTCTCTGTCTCCCCTCTCTTTCTCTCCATGTCCCCTTCTTTCTCCCTCTCTCTCTGCCCCCTCTCTCTCTCTGTCTCTCTTTCTGTCTCTGTCTGCCCTCCTCTCTCTCCCTTTCTCTCTCTCTCCCCCTTGGCTGTCTCACTCCCTCTCTGCACCAAACCCCCCCCATACCCCACCCCCCCCCCCCCCCACAATCCCCCGGTCTCACCCCTCTCTGTCTCTTTCTCTCCTTGTCCCTCTCACTCTCGGCTCTGCCCCCCTCTATCTCTCCCCCCTCTCTCTCTGCCCCCTCTTTCCCTGTCCCTCCCTCTCCCTTTCGGATTTAAAAAAAAACAATCGGAACCCGCCGGAAAACCACAAACTTGTCCAAGGTTCGGAAGCACTGTCTTTGCTCTAAGCACCTGATAGCTAGGAAACTGACAGCTGCAATTTTTTTTTTAAACTGACTGGTCTGGAAGAAGAAGCCAAGTGGAAATTTCTTATCCCTGAAATTAGCAGTCACGGACCCCAAAATCCCTACCGTGGACACATTGCCGATCCCTGTTGTGGACCCCTCCTTTTTTTCTCCCCCTCTCTAAACCCTGTAACCAGGAATGTTGAGCTGCCATTTCTGTCCTTCTTTCAGCCATGTCTCAGTTCCAGCTATAATATCTTACTCCCATGTATCAGTCTGTGCTCTCAGCTCACCTTACTTATTCCCTAGAGTTCTTACATTGTAGTATATACGGTTTAGCAACCTTCCGTGTTATTTATTCTCTAGCCTTTGTTTCCTCTGCCTTCCAAATACACCTACAAAATTCTTGTCTTCCATTTCCAGCTTTTCTTTTCTCCCTTCTGAATCTATTCTCATGTTCCCATCCTCCTGCCAAGCTAGTTTAAACACTTTTCAACAGCACTAGCAAAACCCCCTGCGAGGATATTGGTCCCAGCTCTGTTGAGGTGCAACCCTTCTGGCTTGTACAGGTCGCACCTTCCCCAGAAACGGGCTGAACGCCTCAGGAATCTAAAGCCCTCCCTCCTTCACCATCTCTCCAGTTATCTATTCATCAGCTCTATCTTCCAATTTGAATATTCACGAGCACATGACACCAGGAGTAATCTGGAGATTATTACTTTTGAGGTACTGCTTGTCAATCTCTCTCCTAGTTCCCTAAACTCTGCCTTCAGGACCTCATCCCTCTTTCTGCCTATGTCATTGGTGCCAATAAAACCTGTTCCTCGAATCAAAGGCATTATCTATAACCATGGTGTTGCTATACCACTCAAACAGATTTCATTAGAGCACAATGATGTTTTTCATTGAAATGATCATTTGAAACCATAACATGCAATATAATGGATAGCTTTTAAAACCCACAATACAAACACAGCTCTTACTTTTTTTGACTTTTCTCATGTTAATGCAATACAACTGGAAAAGATTGGGAGCTGCAAAGGAGATGCTAAAGAGCCATATGCAGCTCCGGAGACTTAGGTTGCAGACTGACTCCTGTTCGAGACAATTACCTGGAAATTTTACCAGCAACTCACTAATTGGCTCCTTCCCTAGTTGGGGTGCCACTGTAGCAGTTTTGCAGATGCTGCTTTTGTTGTTGGAGATTTCACTGGAAGCTCTGTCCCCCGTTTTAACTCTTCAGTTGCTGCACTCTGTCTCCACCAAGGTCCGCTGCTGCTGCCGGTGAGTCTCTTTGCAATATAGATAAACACCTCACTGCTCACCTAATCAATTCCTCTAGACTTCAGCTCTCAGGTCTTGCTGTCTTCCTGCTCCCTCACTTGGACTGCTCCTTGTTTTTGTTATGACTGAGGTGGGAGAAGTGCACTGTTTATTCTAGTCCCACTTCTCCACTGGTCACAACATAAATTTTAAATTTTCCTACTTACCGATACAGTCAATAATATACTCTATTTTCACCAGAATAGAACACACTAAACAGGATTCTTTAATGAACAACAAAATTAGCAGTTTATTATAAAACAAGTCTTAATTAGTAACGAAGTAAAGCATAAATACACAGATTGAAATTTTAAAAGTTCCCATTTTACCTTAGGCCCCCACACACACGCACACACACACATACATACACTGGTTAACCCGGGGCTGATTACTTGCTCATTTTTGAAGAAAACAGCAGATGAGATATATTGTGTTCCCAAACTGGCATACGGTCTAACTTCAGAGTGCACATAGATAGGTCACTGGGATCTTTTAGAACAGTTCTTTTCAGGCAGCACTAAGAATTAATTTATCAGGCTTTCTTCGACAAGATGAATTGACACAGTAGACTTCTCACGGTCTTTTAGGGAGTTGCTGGAAAACGAGCTAGGTTGTGTTCTTCTCTCCTTCCTTGACACTTCTTCAGCAGACTTGATTTTATCTCCCTCCAGAAGGTAAAAACACACTGACACTATAACCAAAAGCTTCCGAGTTTTGTCTGCCCTCTCAGGTGTGCTCTGCTATTCCTAGCTAGTCCTGTCAGAGGGCGCGTGATTGACCTCTCTGCCCACATCTTCCCCTGTTACCAGGGTTTCTGTTCTATTTTTAATTTGTCATGTGACAACCAGTATACATTGTTGCTAAACTAGTTCTTTCAGTGCCCTCTTGAGTATCCTCTTAAAAAAACTGGTCAAACATTTATTCAGTTTGACTATGAATTCCTCAAAAAATATTTTAACAAAAAAACTAGAATCACTTCCATAACATTTTGTAAAGGTCAAAACAGCACCCCTTCCCTCACTGTGACGAATTCCCTGAGTTAAGCACTCTGTTGAAACAGTACCCCGTCAAGCTGGACTCCATGCTTCGTGTGCCAGTAAAAGCCTCCTGTATTCATACTAGCAAAAATTCCAAAAACATGAATCAGCCTCTGCTGACCAGGTAACAGTTCTAATTTGCCACCTAATTAACTATGCGGCTGCCAGTAGCCGGCAGCTCCTTTACCACTGACTACCACTGTGAAAGAAACGACAAGTTAACTTAAAAAATTAAGTTAAATGCTGAATGCAAAACTTGACCAGATTTCAGAAAGAGATCAACTGTTAAAATGCCCTCACTCACTCACCAAATCCCCGAGTTAAATACTCTGGCAAAGCAATACTCCTTCGAGCTGGATTCCATGCTACTTGGTGTTTAGGTATGTTCATCTCGACCATCCTGGCTCTGAAAAATGGACTTGCTGGATCACATCGGACATCAAAAATGCTTCCTGTTGTAATCAGGTAGCCCGTGACAACAACCCAACAGAAAGAAGGAGACTGCTGTCCCTGCCTCAAATACAATGGAAGTAATTAATATTCTGATTGCCTGACTGTACAACGAAGCTCTTTGATCTTCCAAAGAATCGGCCTTTGAAGCCCAGTAGAAATGTAAAACAGAATGAGTTTTCTCTGCATATCCAGTTCCATTTGGACCTATTTCCATGCTCAGATGCTGAAAAGGGGGGTTCTGTGGTGTTGGGTGTCCATTAAAACTTTCATCAGAGACTCACCCTCAGAGATGCCAGAAAGAACTACAGAGAATGTAGACTCCTTGACTCCTTATTGTGGGAATGTTTAGACTGGTGAAATACTAAACATTAAAAATAACTGCAAAATAATCATAGAAACATCAAAAGATTTACAGCACCGAAGGGAGCCATTCGGCCCATTATGTCTGTGCCAGCAAAACTGCACGAAAGATTATATAGGCTATAGTAGATATCACACTGTCAGAACCTTTACTGTTTTAATGGCTGTATAAAAGTAAAGCATTGTCTTCACAATTAGTTAATATATGCACCTCTTCTATGCCTGTAACTGCTAATTGCAAATAAATCTGATTCTTAGTTGTAGCCTGAGTTATATAGTATGATATTTAACAATGTTCAAATTCAAACTACCTACAGTACTGATCAGGAAGACTCTGATTGTCTTTATTATTGATCAGGATCAATGTTCCCTGTAAGCTGTGTGCACACGGGTGACTACGCAGCAGCCTGGAAGGTGTCACGCAGGCCATTCACAAGTTGTCCCATTTAAGATACCGCACACGTGCAGCCATGCAGAAAATTTAAAGGAACCGCGCATTCAAATGAACAGACCTCGCACAATAAAAAATATTCAGAGGGGACATTGATCAGGAGTACCCATACTGACTGCAATAATATCTGACTCCGGCGGGCCTCAGCTCATCTGCTGCTGGAAGCCTCAGCTATGACTTTATTAACCCTAGATTTGACTATTCCAGTGCTCGCTTGGCCTGCTTCCCAACTTCCAATCTCCATAAACTTGAACTCATCCAAAACTCTGCTGCCTGTATCCTAACTTACACTAAGTGCTGTGCACCCATTACCTCTGTGCTCGCTGACCTACATTGGCTCCCGGTCCAACAATGCCAAAATTCTCATTCTTGTTTGAAAATCCCTCCACAGCCTTGCTCCTCCCTATCTGTGTAACATCCTCCAACCCTACAACATACTGAGATTTTTGGACTCCTTCAATTCTGGCTTCTTGCACACCCTCAATATTATTAATTCCACCATTGGTGGCCGTGCATTCAGCTACCTTGGTGCCAAGCTCTGGAATTCCCTCGACAAGCCTCTCTGCCTCTCTACCTCTCTCTCCTCCTTTTAAGATGCTTCTTAAAACCTATCTCTCTGGCCAAGCTTCTGATCACTAGTTCCAATATCTTCCTATGTGACACAGAGGCAAATTCTGTTTAATAATGCTCTGTGAGGTGCCTTTGGGCATCTTACTACTTTAAATGTGCTATATAAATGCAGGTTGTTGTTGTTCTTGTTGTATTGCTGATCAGGATATTCAAACTAACTGTATGACTGATCAGGAATAACCAGACTATCTGTGTTTCTGATCAGGATAGAAAGATTGCTTTCATACAAATGAGAAATATTCAAACTTGCTTTAAACTAACCAGGAATATTGAGACTAACTGAACACAATGGGTTGAATGGCCTCCTTTTGTGCCATAAATTTCTATGATTTTATGTCATTTGATTGATTACTAATGAAAATACTTTTCTGACACACTGCAAGTGTTATATTGGAACAACATATTGTTGCTCTGTGTTGGATAATATAGAGACAATGGCCTATATTATATCACATTCCCTTTGGGGATTTTCTGAGCAATTAGTGATACAGTTTGCTTCTGGGCATTTGGTAAACTCCATCATTACAGACAAGCTAGCTTTGACTGGGCCCATTTCCTGGCAATAACTCAGTATGATTTCACCAAATTGCCAATCAACAGCTGCAAAAGACAGACACAGCTCAGAAATCTTCTGACAAATTTCTACTCCCTTACCATGGCCTTCATCCAAACCTTTAATCAGAGGATAAGTTCTTAGACCTATTGTAAATTTACTTTTCAGTCATTTAAAAACCCTGATTAAAAAAACACACATACGGGCAGCACAGTGGCGCAGTTGTTAGCCCCGCAGCCTCACAGCTCCAGCGACCCAGATTCCGTTCTGGGTACTGCCTGTGCGGAGTTTGCAAGTTCTCCCTGTGACCGCGTGGGTTTCTGCTGGGTGCTCCGGTTTCCTCCCACAGCCAAAGACTTGCAGGTTGCTAGGTAAATTGTCCCTAGTGTAGGTAGGTGGTAGGAGAATTGAGGGAAGGTGGGGATGTGGTAGGGAATATGGGGTTAATGTAGGATTAGTATAAATGGATGGTTGTTGGTGGGCACAGACTCGATGGACCACAGGGCCTGTTTCAGTGCTGTATATCTCTATGACTATAACTTATGCTGATATAGTGGTACAGGGTTATGTAGGACATTGGAAAAGTGTCTCATAAGCTTTGGGTCCTGTGTCAGACCCAGTCCAGGTGGATGGAGATATAAGTCTCCTCTCTTTAATGGCGGTGATACATGGTTGAAATTAAATTGTCTGGTACCAATTGTTATTAAATTGGCAACCTCCATCATGGAAGGACTGTGTCAGAAATGAAAGTGTTGTGTTGGTGCAGTTGGGGTTACTGTTCTACACAGAATAACAGAGCACATACAGAACAGAAATATACCATTGGGCCCAACTGGGGCATCTGATGTCTATGCTCCATATGAACCTCTTCCTACTCTATTAACTTCATCAAAGCTGTGAACATATCCTCCTATTCCCTGCACCCTCACTAGGGAAGAAAATCTGGTAAGAGGAAGTAGAAAGTAGTAAGTGAAATTAGAAGACAGACGAAGTGAAGGCATACATCAAATAGGATCAGAATGTGGAATAATGTTAAATAGACAAAGTTAAGGGCACTCTATCTGAATGCATTCAGCATTTGCAACAAGTTAGATGATTTGAAGGCACAGATAGAGGCAAATAGGTATGATTTAATTGCCATTACAGAAACATGGTTACAGGATGACCAAGACTGGGAACTGAATATTCAAGGCTTTTCATCATTTAGGAAGTAAAAGGAGGTGGGGTAGCACCCTTACTAAGGGATGTGATATGTACATGACATGACAGAGGATCTCAGATCAAAGGATCAAGATGTCGAATCAAATTGGGCGGAACTAAGAAACAGCAAGGGGCAGCAAATATTGGTGGCAGTAGTTCATAGGTCATGAAGCAGTAGTGGTAATGTTGGGCATGGTATAAAAGAGGAAATGAGAGGTACATGTAACATTGTTAATACAGTAATAATGGGTGACTTCAAGTTACATATAGACTGGGTAAACCTAATCAGCACTAATGCTGTGGAGGATGAATTCCTGAAGTGTGTACGAGATGGGTGTCTGGATCAATACATTGAAAAGCCAACTGGTGATTGGGCTATTTTAGATTTAGTATCATGCAATGAGAAATAACTAATTAATAACCTTGCTGTAAAGGAGCCTTTGGGAAATAGTGACCATAATATGATAGAATTTTACAGTAAGCTTGAAAGTGATATAGTTCATTCTAAAACTCAGGTCTTAAATCTGAACAAAGGAAACTATGAAGGTATGAGGGGCAAGTTGGTTCTGGTGGATTGGGAAAATACACTAAAAGAATTTGACAGTAGATAGGCAATGGCTAATATTTAAAGAAATATGACATGCTCTACAACAAATATACGTTCTTCTAAGACACAAAAACCCAACAGGAAAGATGAATCAACCGTGGATAACAAAATAAGTTAAAGATTACATTACGTCAAAGGAAGTGGCTTATAAGGTTGCCAGAAAAAAAGTGGTAAGCTTGAGAATTGGGAGCAATTTAGAATTCAGCCAAGGATGACCAAGAAACTGATAAAGAAAGGGAAAAGGGAATATAAATGCAAGCTAGAGAGAAACATAAAGGCAGACAGTAAAAGCTTCTTTAGGTATGTGAGAAGGAAAAGATTAGTAAGGACAAATGTGGGTTCATGACAGGCAGGGACAGGAGAATTTATAATGGAGAATAGGGAAATGGCAGAGAAATTAAACAATTACTTTGTGTCTGTCTTCATGGAGGAAGATACAGAAAATCTCCCAGAAATACAAGGGAACCAAGGGACTTGTGCAAAAGAGGAACCAAAAGAAATTAGTATTAGTAAAGAGGGAGTACTCAAAAGAATAACTGGATTGAAGGTTGATAAATCCCCTGGACCAGATGAGCTGCATCCCAGAGTATTGAAGGAGGTGGCTATAGAGATAGTGGATGCATTGGTGGTTATCTTTCAAAATTCTATACATTCTGGAAGAGTTCCTGCACACTAGAAAGTAGCAAATGTAACCCCACCATTTAAGAAAGGAGGGAGAGAGAAAACGGGGAACCACAGACCTGTTAGTTTGATGTCAGTAGTAGAGAAAATGTTAGAATCATGTTTGACAAACCTGTTGGCATTTTTTTGAGGATGTTACTTGCAGCATTGATAAAGGAGAACCAGTGGATGTGGTGTATTTAGATTTTCAGAAGGCTTTTGATAAGGTCCCACACAGGAGGTTGGTTAACAAAATAAAAGAACATTGGATTGGGGGTCATATGGATTGAGAATTGGTTAATGGACAGAAAACAGAGAGTAGGAATAAATGTGTCATTCTCAGGGTGGCAGGCTGTTACTAATGGGGTACCACAAGGTTCAGTGCTGAGGCCACAGCTGTTCACAATCTACATAAATGATTTGGATGTGGGGACCAAATGTAATATTTCCAAATGTGCTGCTAACATAAAACTAGGTGGGTTTATAAGTTGTGAGGAGGATACAAGGAGGCTTCAAGGGGATTTGGGCAGGTTAAGTGAATGGGCAAGAACATGGTAGATGGAATATTATGTGAATAAATGTGAAGTTATCCACTTTAGTAGAAAAAAACAGAAAGACAGAGTATTTCTTAAATGCTGAGAGATTGGGAAGTGTTGGTGTCCAAAGGGATCTGGGGTGTCCTTGTTCATAAGTTACTGAAAGCTAACATGCAGGTGCAGCAAACAATTAGGAAGGCAAATGGTATCTTGGCCTTCATTACAAGGGGTTTTGAGTACAGGAGTAAAGAAATCTTGCTGCAGTTGTATAGAGCTTTTTGAGCCTGCACCTGGAGTATTGTGTACAGTTTTGGTCTCTTCATCTAAAGAAGGATATACTTCTTTATCTGGGATGGCGGGATTGTCTTATGAGGAGAGATTGAGGAAACTGGGCCTGTATTCTCTAGAGTTTCAAAGAATGAGAGGTGATCTCATTGAAACTTACAAAATTCTTTCAGGGTGTGACAGGGTGGATGCAGATAGGATGTTTCCCCTGGCTGATGAGTCTAGAACCAGGGGACATAGTCTCAGAATAAGGGGTAGGCCATTTAAGACTGAGCTGAGGAGGAATTTCTTCACTCAGAGAGTAGTGAATCTTTGGAATTCTCTACCCCAGAGGTCTGTGGAAGCTCAATCATTGAGCATCTTCAAGGCAGCAATCAATTGTTGGGCGGCACAGTTAGTGCAGTGGTTAGCACCACAGCCTCACAGCTCCAGCGACCCGGGTTCAATTCTGGGTACTGCCTGTGTGGAGTTTGCAAGTTCTCCCTGTGACTGTGTGGGTTTTTGCCAGGTGCTCCGGTTTCCTCCCACAGCCAAAGACTTGCAGGTTGATAGGTAAATTGGCCATTATAAATTGCCCCTAGTATAGGTAGGTGGTAGGGGAATTGAGGGAAGGTGGGGATGTGGTAGGAATATGGGATTAATGTAGGATTAGTATAAATGGGTGGTTGATGGTCGGCACAGACTCGGTGGGCCGAAGGGCTGTGATCTAATTGAATGGTGGAGCAGGTTCGACAGGCTGAATGGCCTACTCCTGTTCCTATGTTTTTATATAACTTTCCCTTAAATGCATCTATGCTATTTGCCATGTGGTAGCGAGTTCCACATTCTCACCACTTTCTGGATAAAGAAGATTCTCCCAAATTCCCAACTGAATTTATCAGTGATGATTTAATATTTATGGCCTTTATTTTTGATCTCCCCCCAATTGGAAACATCTTCTCTCCATCCATCAGATCAAACCCTTTCATAATTTTAAAAATCTTTGGCAGATTATCCCTCAGCCTTCACTTTTCTAGAGAAAAGGGCCCCAGCCAGTTCAATCTCTCCTGACAGTTATATCCTTTCAGTTCTGATAATCTCCTTGTAAATCTTTTCTGCACCTTCTTCAGAGCTGCGACATCCTTTTTAAACTATGGAGAGTAGAACTCCAAATGACACTCTAAGGACTGGATTTTATGAGCCCTGCTGAGGTGGGTTGGAGGCAGGGTGCCAATAGATTTGTGACGGGTGGCGGGGGCAGAAGGCCTGTCCTCGCCCTGTTGCCAAGCGATTTTCTGGGGCCGGGATAGGCTGACAACGGCCTTACCACCCAGAGGCCAATTAAGGCCTTTAAATGGCCTATTAACATCCTACTAAGGGCCGTTTCCTGCCGTTGTTGGGATCTTAGCAGCAGGGGAGGGGTGGGGAGGTTGCCTCCGCCACACAGGGAGGGTGCCTTAGAAAACGAGGGGACTTCTCTGCGAGCTTGTGGGGGGGGGGGTCCCTCTTTCATGGGAAATCTGTGGCCGACGGAGGATTCCCACTGGGAACAACTTGACCCCCTGGGACCCCCCTCCCCTGAACTGAACAACCACCACCCCCCCCGCAAACCCCTCGCTGGGGGCTTTCAGACTGGTTCGACACCGCCTCACTTATCTGAGGTCTGGGGTTCCAGCACTGTGCCTATGTCCAAGGCCTCTGCAGTATTGGCGGTGGCCACCACTCCCGGTGGCATTGGTGATATTGCTGAGATGCTGGCCCTCTGATTGACTGTCAGCTCTTGGAGGTGGGATCCCCGTCTTTAAAGCGATGAAGATCCCGGCTCATGAAACCTAGATGTCCGGTGAGGGGCGGGTGCGAAAAGGCGGAGGCCCGGTGCCGGGATCCCCGCCTCCTCCCCAAAATCTAGCCCTAAGTGTGCTGTAGCCAAAGTTCCTAAACAATCTCTCCCCCCAGAAAGGAAGTTGGTGTTCAGGTGTGCTGCAAAGCAGAGCAGGGAGAGCTTTACTCCTATTTGAACCTCTGCTATAATCACAACTGGAAAAAACATATGGTCTTGTCGCTGGGTGTTAGGTCTGAACTGCCTCTGTTCCACATTGCTGACAGCCATGCCTTAGAGCCCAAATGCGTTAAAAATATGAGAACATGAATTAAAAAATAAACACTGGAGACAACAGTAAGCATATGTCCTGCATGTACTAATTTGTCTGACAACAATTTAATATGGTTAGATTCTGGGATTGGAAGGGCAACAGGGTGCCTTTGTCCAAGGGCTTAGTCAATCTCACAGTCACACAACAATCAAACAAAGATCGGGTTCCCAAACTGCAGCTGATGTGATAGATTGCATTCTCTCTGCTGTCGAGCCTGGATTCATCAAAGTGAATATTACAAACTGTTGAGTTATTTAGTGAGCAAGAGAATGAAGAGCTCAGTTTCTCTTAGAAAGCAACCAGACTGGTTTGGTATCTTCACAAAGCAGGTAGAATCCAACCGTATTTGCCAATGCTAAATAAACACAACCAGAGTGCTGCAGTTTCAAAATGATCTGGAGTCTTGGTTTGTAATTTGTGAATATTGTTTTTCTTATGTCTGAAGACTAGACAGCATCAATGCAGGCAAAATGCAGGCAGATAGTAGAATTCAACATTCGGCCAGACCAAGATGCTCATCCGATAGATAATGTTATTTCAGCTGGCTCTGAGTATAAACAAGCTTTATTTTGCAGAGTAATATCAATAATTTTAATGAATATTTTTATTTTAGTGGAGAAGGAGACAAGACATATTTGCATAAGAATGTTAGGAGACTCTTAATTACAGCTAGAGCACATTACAGGAGAATGACTGCATATAGCCTTAATACAATTTTCTTTGTTTCTCCAAACGACTAAAGTGGAACTCCTAAGGCTTGTTTGGTGCACTGATGGCTGCCAAGCCCCCCATGTTGCCGGGGAGACTCTCAGAGTGGCACTGTTTCCCCATACACATTCAGCTCTCCAACATTCCCTTCCCGCTCCCATATACTTAATATCAGTTGGTTTATAGTCCAACAAGGAGCCAGTGCTGGATCTAGCTCCAGGACATTAACTGGGACAGGCAGGCAACGTACAGGTAGGGCAACACCTTGGGAATCATAGCCAGAACATAATTAGTTTTAATGTAAAAATTTAAAAGGAGAGGAAACATTCAAAGATGAAAGTACTTGACTGGAAAATAGCCAATTTTAATGAGATGAAAAGGAACTATCCTGGAGAATCTGGAAAATGATCAGAGATGACTTGACAAATAGTGAAAAATATTCAAGCAGGAGATACTTAGCTACTGACTCCACACAACGCAAAGACAATGCGGTAAAAGCTGTAGCTCCTTGAAAGACTGAAAAAAATCTTTCAAATGAGGCATGATAAATAAAGAGGTCACAAATTGAGGGCAAAAAACACAAAAGATAATCCAGCAAAGTACAGAAAATATAGACGGAAAGCAAAAATGATTGGAAAGGCTAAGAGGATATGAAGCTGCAAATAATCAAAGGAAGTAGTCAAGGATTTTATAAATCCATACAGAGTAAAAAGAACCTAAAGGAAGGGTGGGGTTTCTTAGAGATAAAAAGGAAATCTGGTGGAGAATGAAGGGTTGATGGAGATTTCAAATTTGTGGTTTGTCTGTACATTGGCATTAGGAATGAACAGGTGCAAAAAGGAGGTGTGGGAGACAACAGACAGGATGGAAAAATAGTACTGAAATATTGGAGGAACTCTAAAGCACTGGGCCCTGATGGCTGGATTCCAGAATGCTGAGGGAAGTCAGAGAAAAAACAGCAATGTTGTGCCAGAGGACTAGAAAGTTACCAATGTAACATTTCTGTTCAATAGTGGACAAAGGGATAAACCAGGGAAAGGAGAACAAACTTGAATTTATATAGCAACCTTCCCAACCTCAGAATATCCCAAACCATCGCAGCAAATGAAGTTTTGAAGAATAGTCATTACTGTGTTACGCCAATGTGCTTTGTTGAATGATAATTTTCTTTAATCCACTGACTAGAGATCTGAATTTATATTTTTAAAGATATTTTTGAAGGACCAGCTAAAAGGATGACTTTGCTGGCAGCTTAACATGGCTACCTAATTTGCAACACTGTATCCTACACTGCAATGCTTGTGAGGAGGGAGACTAAATATCCGCTCATGTCCCAGCAAGAACCAAGACCCAGGAAGTTTAAAGGAACTACCTGTTCTCTTTAGCAAGAGAGAAACACTGCCAACTGCTATGTTTTGAATCACTGACTGACTGTAACAAGACCTTCTCCATCTGTGGTTTTAAGCTTGTGTCTTACTACAGCAGAGATAGGAGAAGCAACTGAACTTTGACATGTGCAGACCCAACTGGGAGTCTCTCTCTCTCTCCATTCCAGCTTGAAAGTTTTCAAATCCTGCCTGTTGACTGACCACCTTTGTATACACCGACTACAATCAGAAACCCCGTTGGAGGAAATCATCCACATTGCTGTCACCAAGAGTCCCACCGAACCAGTCATCTACCTCTTCAAGCTAAAAGCCTCAGGACCACTGAATTCAGCTAGAAGCCAGCCGAATCACCAAACTCCACAGACTGTATACCTTTTTTCTATGGACTCGAACGCAACAATCTACCTTTCCCCATTCTGTAAGCTATTTGTGTGTAAACCTCTTGTATGTGTGTGCGTGAGTGAAAGTCGGTACGTTGTTTATTATTTTTATTAGCTTGGCTTAGGTACAATAAAGTTAACTTCTTTCTTTGATAACTCAAGAAAACCTGTCTGATTGATTACTTTCTTGTTATGATCATAACAAGAAAGTAATCAATCAAACACCAACTGAATTGGCCAGTACATCCAATTTAAGAAAGAATTCAACCTGTTGTGGTCAAACAAGGAGAGGGAAAAGAGGCAAGCCATTTGGCTCCTCCTCACTTGACCATAACTGCTGTAATATAGGCAAACACAGTAGCCAACCTATGCACAGAAGGCTCCTACAAACAGAAATGCAATCAATGACCAGATGATCAGCTATATCGGTGTTGGCTGTAGGATATGTGTTGTCCAGGAGACCAGGAGAACTTGGTGTTTTCTTTACATATTGGCTTTTGCATTCACCTGAGAGGGTAGATGGGACTTGATTTAAGTCTCATCTAGAGGATGGCACCTCTGACAGTGTAGCGCTCCCTCAGTGAGACCTCTAGATTATGTGCTCAAGTCTCTGGAGTAGTGCTTGAACCCACAAGCTTAATATCTGGAATGGAAGAGTAGTCTTCTGAGGAAAGATTGGACAGGCTAGGCTTGTATCCGCTGGAATTTAGAAGAGTAAGAAGCGACTTGATTGAAACATATAAGATCCTGAGGAGTCTTAACAGGGTGGATGTCGAAAGGATGTTTCCTCTTGTGGGAGAATCTAAAACGAGGGGTCACAGTTTAAAAATAAGGGGTCACCCATTTAAGACAGAGATGAGGAGAAATGGTTTCTCTCAGAGGGTCGTGAGTCTTTGGAATTCTCTTCCTCAAAAGGCAGTGGAAGCAGAGTCTTTGAATATTTTTAAGGCAGAGGTAGATAGATTCTTGATAAGCAAGGGGGTGAAAGGTTAGTAGGGGTAGGTGGAAATGTGAAGTAATCAGTTCAGCCATGAACTTACTGAACGGCGGAGCAGGCTCCGCCTCCTCCTGAAGTCCCCAGCATCACAGATGCCTGTCTTCAGTCAATTCGATTCACTCCGCGTGATATCAAGAAATGACTGAAGGCACTGGATACTGAAAAGGCTAAGGGCCCTGACAATATTCCGGCAATAGTACTGAAGACCTGTGCTCCAGAACTTGCCGCACCCCGAGCCAAACTGTTCCAGTACAGCTACAACACTGGCATCTACCCTGCAATGTGGAAAATTGCCCAGGTATGTCTTGTACACAAAAAGCAGGACAAGTCCAACCCGGCCAATTACCATCCCATCAGCCTACTCTCAATCATCAATAAAGTGATAGAAGGTGTCATCAACTGTGCCATCAGGCGGCACTTGCTTAGCAATAACCTGCTCACTGAAGCTCAGTTTGGGTTCTGTCAGGGCCACTCAGCTCTAGAGCTCATTACAGCCTTGGTTCAAACATGACAAAAGAGCTGAACTCAAGAGGTGAGGTGAGAGTGACTGCCCTTGACATCAAGGCAGCATTTGACCGAGTACGGCATCAAGGAGCCCTGGCAAAACTGGAGTCAATGGGAATCAGGGGGAAAACTCTCCACTGGTTGGAGTCACACCTAGCGCAAAGGAAGACGGTTGTGGTTGTTGGAGATCAATCATCTGAGCTCCAGGACATCACTGCAGGAGTTCCTCAGGGAAGTGTCCTGGGCCCAACCATCTTCAGCTGCTTCATCAATGACCTTCCATCAGTCATAAGGTCAGAAGTGGGGACGTTCACCGATGATTGCACAATGTTCAGCACCATTCGCGGCTCCTCAGATACTGAAGCAGTCCGTGTAGAAATGCAGCAAGACCTGGACAATATCCAGGCTTTGGCTGATAAGTGGCAAGTAACATTCGTGCCACACAAGTACCAGGCAATGACCATCTCCAACAAGAGAGAATCTAACCATCTACCCTTGGCATTCAATGGCATTACCATCGCTGAATCCCCCACTATCAACATCCAAGGGGCTACCATTGAGCAGAAATGAACTGGAGTAGCCATATAAATACCGTGGTTACAAGAGCAGGTCTGAGGCTAGGAATCCTGAGGCGAGTAACTCACCTCCTGACTTCCCAAAGCCTGTCCACCATCTACAAGGCACAAGTCAGGGGTGTGATGGAATACTCTCCACTTGCCTGGATGGGTGCAGCTCCAACAACACACAGGAAGTTCGACGCCATCCAGGACAAAGCAGCCCGCTTGATTGGCACCCCATCTACAAACATTCGCTCCCTCCACCACAGACGCACAGTGGCTGGGTGAAAATCCTGGAACTCCCTTCCTAACAGCACTGTGGGTGTACCAACCCCACATGGACTGCAGTGGTTCAAGAAGGCAGCTCACCACCACCTTCTCAAGGGCAACTAGGGATGGGCAATAAATGCTGGCCTGGCTGGCGACGACCACATCCCGTGAATGAATAAAAAAAAGGCTCAAAGAGCCGAGTGGCTTACTCCTGCTCCTAATTTGTATGTTTGTATGTCCGCTCGTATCTACGACTGTGACATGGCTAACACTTCACTATTTGCAGCTAATTACGAGCAGGCAAGCTTTTAAAGGCTGTAATACAGGTTAACATGCCTACTCAGAATTACACAGAAAGACAGCCAACAAAATGCAAGTCACATCTGCCAAGCTTAATAGAGTTCTTCGGTAAAATAATGAAGTGTATTGATGAAGGAAATGTTGTGGATGTTAGGTCCATTTGAGTTTCAAAAGGCACAGGACAGAAAGCTTTCTGATAAAATTAAGGCACGTAGGGAAACAGGGAGAGTAGTGTGGAAGGCAGAATAAGCAGTTGGTTCAAGGACTGGAAACACTGAGTATTAATTAATGGAGATGTATAAGCAATGGAGTCGCCTCGGGTCAGTCTTGCAACCATTGCTTCTCTCGATATATATAAAAACAATCGCAAGTTCAGTATAGAGGGAAAAGTATCAAAAATAAAAATAGAGACTGTGATTAACTGGACAGAGGACTGGCGATCACTTAGGGGGAACACAGACAGGTTTGTCACTTTGGCAGATGAGATTTAATGCAGAAAAATGTGAGATGATGCAATTTGAAGGGAAGAAAAAGAAATATACATTAAATGGTAACATTTTAAATGGTATGGTAAAAGGGACGGGCTGAGGATTTCAGATATATGAACCTGCTAAAGTCGGAGTCCAAGATGATAAAAATATAAAAATAATCTGGGGTCCATTTTTTTATAAATAGGACTGTAGAGCACAGTAGAAAAGAGCTAATGCCAACCGTGTGCAGATCATTGGCAAATAGAATATTGTATCTGGTTTTGGATGCCCTAAATTTGGAAAGATGACAAACCCATGGTCAGGGGAAGAAGAGATTCACCAAAATAATACCAGGATGAGAGGCTTCAGTCTGTCACAGACATGATGGGCTGAATGGCCTCCTTCTGTGTTGTATGATTCTCTGAGGAGCGACTGAAGAAACTGTGCTCTTCTTGTTAGAAAGAGAATTTTAAGAGAAAAGCGAATAGAACTGCTCCAAGTTTTGCTAAGGTAAATCAGGAGGAACTATCCAACTGATCAGTGAGTCAATAACTAAAAGGGATCAATTAAAGGTTGTTGCAAAAGAGCAAAGGGAGATGTTAGGAGAATTGTTTTAATGGAGGTCATTGTTAGGATATGGAATGCCTTACCAGAATCTAGTTTCCCCATAAATGTATCAATGCTGATCACCTTGACTACTCCTTATGGTAGCAAAGTCCACATTCTAAACACTCCTGTGTAAAGAAGTTTTTCCTTAATTCCTTATTGGATTGATTAATGACTATCCTATATTGATGACCCCTAGTCCTGATCTCTCCAACAAGTGGAAATATCTTCTCTGCACCTACCCTTTCAAGCCCTTTCATAATCTTAAAGACCTCTATCAGGAAACTGCTCATGGAAATTAATAATGGGAAACAAGGAACTGGCAGAGACTTTGAACAAGTATTTTGCATCTGTTTCCATGGTAGAAGACACAAAAATCATCCCAAGAATAGTGGAAAATTAAGAGGCAAAAGGGAGGGATGAAATTAAAACAATCACGATCACTGGAGAAAAAGTACTAGGAAAATGAATGGGATTAAAGGCTGACAAGCCACCGGACCTGATGGCCTGCATCCTCGGGCTGTATTTTACAAGCTCGCCATTGATCTCAACCCGCACACGTGGGGACCGCGGAGCCGCTGCAATATTAAACGCAGCGGCTCATTTACACAGCCGGGGTGGACTGCCTGCCCCGATGACGTGGAGGGGGCGGGCGTTCTGGCCCCGGCAACAGCATCCGGCACCACTGCGCAGGCACCGGTGTCATTTTTAAAGGGCTTCCAGCCCTTACATTTATTTTAAATTTTTTAAATTACATGAGTGTTAAAAATTAAATAAAATTATCCCGGCCCTCTCCCACCCACCCCCAATTACCATCAAATTTATTACTTGCCCTTTCGCACCACCCCCCCCCCCAAAAAAAAGCTTACCTGTGCTACTGAACTTTCACCCCCCACAAAGCTAAAAAACTATGAACTTTACCCCTTCCCATCACACTCTCGACCAACCGAAAATGTTTAACCCCCGCTCCTGCCCCCACCCTGAAAACTAAATAAAGGAAACTAGGAAGGTATGAGGCGCAAGTTGGCCATGGTAAACTGGGGAACCTTACTACAAGGATTAACAGTGGATAGGCAATGTATAATATTTAAAGAACATGCCCATGAACTGCAACAATTATTCATTCCTGTCTGGCGCAAAAATGAAACCGGAAAGGTGGCTCAACTGTGGCTTACAAAAGAAATTAGGGATAGTATTAGATCCATAGAGGAGGCTTATAAAATTGCCAGAAAAAGCAGCACGTCTGAGGATTGGGAGCAGTTTAGAATTCAGCAAAGGAGGACAAAGAGGTTGATTAAGTGGGTGAAAATAGAGTATGAGAGTAAACTTGCGAGGAACATAAAAACTGACTGTAAAAGCTTCTATAAACATGTGAAGAGAAAAAGATTAGTGAAGACAAATGTAGGTCCCTTACAGTCAGAAACGGGAGAAATTAAAATGGGGAACAAAGAAATGGCAGAATAATTAAATATATACTTTGGTTCTGTCTTCACAAAGGAGGACACAAATAACCTCCCAGAAATGTTAGGGAACCATGGGTCTAATCAGAGGGAGGAACTGAAGGAAATCAGTATTAGTAAAAAAAATAGTGCTAGGGAAATTAATGGGATTAAAGACTGACAAATCCCCAGGGCCTGAAAACCCACATCCCAGAGTACTAAAGGAAGTTGCCCTGGAAATAGTGGATGCATTGGTGGTCATCTTCCAAAATTCTATAGACTCTGGAGCAGTTCCTACGATTGGAGGGTATAACCGCACTATTTAAACAAGGAGGGAGAGAAAAAACAGGGAATTACAGACCAGTTAGCCTTACATCAGTAGTGGGGAAAATGCTAGAGCCTATTATAAAGGATGTGATAGCAGAACACTTGGAAAGCATAAACAGAATTGGACAAAGTCAGCATGGGTTTACGAAAGGCAAATCATACTTAACAAATCTACTGGAGTTTTTTGAGGATGTAACTAGTAGAATAGATAAGGGAGAACCAGTGGATGTGGTGTATTTGGATTTTCAGAAGGCTTTTGATACGGTCCCACATAAGAGATTTGTGTGCAAAATTAAAGCACATGGGATTGGGGGTAATATACTGGCACGGATTGAGAATTGGTTGACAGACAGGAAACAGAGAGTAGGAATAAACGGGTCTTTTTCCGGGTGGCAGGCAGTGACTAGCGGGGTACTGCAGAGATCAGTGTTTGGGCCCCAGCTATTCACAATATATACTAATGACTTGGGCGAGGGAACTAAATGTATCATTTCCAAGTTTGCAGGTGACATAAAGCTGGGGAGTTGGGGCGGGGGGGGGGTGAAATGTGAGCTGTGAGGAGGATGCAAAGAGGCTCCAATGTGATTTGGACTAGTTGGGTGAGTGGGCAAATGCATGGCAGATGCAGTATAATGTGGATAAATGTGAGGTTATCCACTTTGGTTGTAAAAACAGAAAGGCAGATTATCTGAATGGTGATGGATTGGGAAAGGGGGAGGTGCAGCGAGACCTGGGTGTCCTTGTACACCAGTCGCTGAAAGCAACTTCAGGTGCAGCAGGCAATTAGGAAGGCGAATGGTATCTTGGCCTTCATTGCAAGAGGATTTGAGTACAGGAGAAAGGATGTCTTACTGCAGTTATACAGGGCCTTGGTGAGACCACATCTGGAGTATTGTGTGCAGTTTTGGTCTCCTTGTCTGAGGAAGGATGTTCTTGCCATGCAGGGAGTGCAAAGAAGATTTACTAGGCTGATTCCTGGGATGGCAGAATTGATGTATGAGGAGAGATTGGATCGACTGGACCAATATTCACTAGAGTTTAGCAGTGTAGTCACTGGTGTATGAAATGTAGCAGCTAATTTGTGCACAACTAGATTCTACAAACAGCAATGTGATATTGATCAGATACTGGGTTTTAGATGTTGGCTGAGGGATAAATATTGGTGAGGACAATACTGAGCTGAGTTGGAAAAATCATCCGCTGCTTATCCTGAGGATCACCAAGACCTAGGATTCCTTACTCCCCCAGAATGTCCAGGAGTTAACCAACATCAGGGTTCTTCCTCCAAGAGCTTCCTTCAGCAACCCGAGAGATCAGGGCGCTAAATTTGCACCACCATGCACCCACGCCTCCTCCCACCCCCGCTTCACTCACCCCTCCCCACAGCCTGATGTGACTGGCTGCTGTTAAACAAGTCTCCGGTTTGGTGACATCCAATGTCCAACACTGCAGAGAGCTGTGACCATGTGAAGTACAGGTGGGAGGGGGCTGGAGGCTCAGGAATCAGAGTTCAATGTTTGGGAGAGTTGCAGCTTTCTGTTAGGAGGTGTGGTAGTGGGGGGGGGTTCTGAAATCAGGAGGAGGGGAAGACAGACAGACTGGGAAATAGGGACTGAGAGAGAGAGGGAGACTGAGGAATGGGGGCTTGGGGGGAGGGATGGATCATAAGGAAAGAGGGAGATTGGGGAGAGAGAGGGAGACTGGAATATGGGGGCTCAGGGGAGAGAGATATAGACTGGGAACTGGGAAATGGAGGCTCGGGGTGGGGGGCAGGGGTATGGTGGAGACTGTTGAATGGGGGGGGGTGGAACAGATTCAGTTGCTAACCATTTAAGATTGGCCTGGAGTCTCCAAGAATTGAAGATTAATCTCTCAGACATTGCTGCAAGCAACCCATGAGAAAAAAATCATCGGGGCATTAACAAATATTGCATGTTTTTATCACATTTCCTTTGAACAGTTTTGTTTGGTAGTTCTAAAAATATTGGAGAGGGGAAAGGCTATTTGACTGAAAGTCAAGAATTATGCAATTGGGGAAAGAAAAGTTTGAGGGCTTTCCAACTGGCAAATACATGGGAACACCACCACCTGCAAGTTCCCCTCCAAGTCACACACCATCCTGACTTGGAACTATATTGCCGTTCCTTCACTGTCGCTGGGTCAAAATCCTGGAACTCCCTTTCTAACAGCACTGTGGGTGTACCTACCCCACATGGACTGCAGCAGTTCAAGAAGGCAGCTCAACACCACCTTCTCAAGGGCAATTAGGGACGGGCAATAAATGCTGGCCTGGCCAGTGACGCCCACATCCCATGAATGAATAAAAAAAAGGGAGAACAGTAGAGGCCTGCTACCCGTCCCGAACCCAACAGGACCCAACGGCATGTGTCGGGTTCGGGTCGGGCCCATCTTCCGGGGCCGGTTTTCAGGATCAGGTTGGGCCGAGTCCAGATCGAGTCGGGTCGGGTCAGGCCGGACACACACAGCAAGTGCTCTGCTGGTAAGTATTAAAAAAAAAACTTACCTGAGCTGGGAGTCCGGGACGAAACTGAGTCTGCACAGTGAGCGAGTGACGTCACTATGACGTCTTGTGAATGCGCTGCAGCTTCTTACAGGTTCGATGTCAGGAACGTAAGTAAAGGGATGGTCGGGTCGGGCTCAGGTCGGGCCAACTAATGGTGGGTTCGGGCCGGGTCGGGCTTGGAGCAAAATCGGAGGGACTCGGGCCGGGTCGGGCTGTGGTTCGGTTGGGTTTGGGTCGGGTTCTTTTTCCCAACCTAAAGCAGGCCTCTAGAGGACAGTGCCCCGTGACGACGGACATGTCGGGCAACCATCGGCAGGAGAACAGAGGTGGGGCAGTTGGAGGCAGGACGTCATTTCAGGAAACCTCCAAGAATACATTGAATCAGAGTGGACAACCCTAGTCCCAACATAGAAATGTAAAGGATCCCACCGGCTTTGGGCAGGTGTCCGTGTTGTCTGCTCAGTAGACCAGGTTAAAATTGGGAATGGTCAGCTCCTGGCAATTGCAATGTGGGTGAGTAACCAGGCAGGTAGAGTTAAAATTGTCCCCGATATCTCTGATTTATGTAATGTTTTATTCCATTCAAATTGCATGTAAATCACCTCAACCTTGTAGTCATTTACTAACTCGCAGAAGACCAATAAAATGATAAATACATTACCAGCTGGTCAGCAACTGTAAAACATTATTGAGCTATGGAACCATAAAACTGCACTTAGTCCCACATAGTTCTCTCACAATGAGAACACACCAATATCAGGGTCTTCTGGGAGGTTATTGCCAAGGTCAAGAGCTACCACATGGTTATTAATTTTGTTGTGGGATCTCAGCTTCATTGTTGTGGATCTATTTACAAAGTGCCTGACCGTATCTGTCTGAAGAACAGAGATTGTGACTTCAAGAATCTAACCTGAAATTCACATCAGTTAATGGAGGGAGCATGGTTTAGGACTAAGGAATTCACATGTGTTCGAAACTAATAAACTACCCCTAATCACATTACAGAGAGGTATGAAAGGATACGGTCTTTCAGTGTCTTGGATGGATTTCCTGCGTTAATCCAGGCTTTAGAATATTCACAACTGCCTAAAAGCCTCCAACAGGAATTTAATTCCCACCCTCCCATCACCTTTCAAAGACTCAGATCCGAGAGTCATCTCCTCACAAGGTTAGAGCAAGCCTACAATTATCCGACGTCGCTATTTGCCCACTAGAAAGCTAGGTCAAAGGTCCTTATTGACAATAGAAAAGCTCCCTTAATTCGTCTGTTATTGCACAGACTGTGCGAAGATCTTTCAGGCTCTGTGCTTTGCTCACTGCTGTCTCTATGCTGGTGTTGCATTGCTACACTTTGTTCAGTTGTGTGAAAGGAGGGGAGGGGATGAATTCTGAAGGAATTTGGCAGATGAAAGCAGCACCTGTGAGGGATGGGGTGAATTAAAAAAGGAGAGGCCAGAGGGCATCTAATGATTCGTCTCAAATTGCTTTAGAATTCAAGTATTCCATTGTTTCCCCAGAAAGGTCCCCCTTCTTTTTTTTGTCAGTCCGTACACATACATCCAGTGGTATATAAAGGAATGTCGCCCTGTGAAGACAATGTTGTAGTTCTGTCTACAATGACAACTTTTAGAGCTGAGCAACAAACCATGTTTAAAACAAAAAGTTCCCAGTGAGGGGAGGCATCAGGCAGGGATCCTGCTCCAAACTGATATCGAACGACCCCAGCTGGTAAAGCACATGTGTGGACGTTGGCTGAGGTCAGGAAACGGCTCAGCTCTGTTGCTCCCACAGTTGTAAGGCCTGTCGAGGCTCACAGACTAGAGTCATGCTTAAGTGAGGTACTAGAGGCCAGTCAATGCCTGCAGACTTGTACCCCAAGCATAAGTCATCATCTTCAGAAGAGTACAGTATAGAAAAACAGCTAACACTAATTTATAAGGAGCAGCAGAACACATCAGTTAAGAGAGTAAAGCAAGACCTTTGAGTGAAAGGCCGTTTGAGGGTCAGCTTGGCTCACTTGGTAGACTGACACTCCAGCGCAATACTGACAGAGTGCTGCACAGTCGCAGGTGCCATCTATCTGCTGTCTGCCCTCTCAAGTGGATGTAAAAAATATGGTATGATAAGGCAGAGGTACTTGCAACGATCTTCAGCCAGAAGTGCCGAGTTGATGATCCATCTCAGCCTCCTCCTGAAGTCCCCAGCATCACTGATGCCAGACTTCAGTCAATTCGATTCACTCCGCGTGATATCAAGAAATGACTGAAGGCATTAGATATTGCAAAGGCTATGGGTCCTGACATTATTCTGGCAATAGTACTGAAGACCTGTGCTCCAGAACTTGCCGTGCCCCTAGCCAAGCAGTTCTAGTACAGCTACAACATTGGCATTTGCCTGGCAATGTGGAAAATTGCCCAGGTATGTCCTGTACACAAAAAGCAGGACAAGTCCAACCCGGCCAATTACCGCCCCATTAGTCTACTCTCATTCATCAGTAAAGTGATGGAAGGTGTCATCAACAGTGCTATCAAGTGGCACTTGCTTAGCAATAACCTGCTCAGTGACGCTCAGTTTGGGTTCCGCCAGGGCCACTCAGCTCCTGACCTCATTACAGCCTTGGTTCAAACACGGACAAAAGAGCTGAACTCAAAAGGTGAATTTGGTGTGACTGCCCTTGACATCAAGGCAGCATTTGACTGAGTATGGCATCAAGGAGCCCTAGCAAAACTGGAGTCAATGGGAATCAGGGGGAAAACTCTCCACTGGTTGAAGTCAGACCTAACGCAAAGGAAGATGGTTCTGGTTGTTGGAGGTCAATCATCTCAACTCCAGGACATCACTGCAGGAGTTCCTCAGGGAAGTGTCCTGGGCCCAACCATGTTCAGCTGCTTCATCAATGACCTTCCATCAGTCATAAGGTGAGAAGTGGGGATGTTCGCTGATGATTGCACAATGTTCAGCACCATTCGCGACTCCTCAGATACTGAAACAGTCCATGTAGAAATGCAGCAAGACCTGGACAATATCCAGGCTTGGGCTGATAAGTGGCAAGTAACATTCGAGCCACACAAGTGCCAGGCAATGACCATCTTCAACAAGAGAGAATCTAACCATCTCCCCTTGACATTCAATGGCATTACCATCGCTGAATCCCCCACTATCAACATCCTAGGGGCTACCATTGACCAGAAACTGAACTGGAGTAGCCATATAAATACCATGGCTACAAGAACAGGTCAGAGGCTAGGAATCCTGCGGCGAGTAACTCACCTCCTGACTCCCCAAAGCCTGTCCACCATCTACAAGGCACAAGTCTGGACTGCGATGGAATACTCTCCACTTGCCTGAATGGGTGCAGCTCCATCAACACTCAAGAAGCTCGACACCATCCAGGACATAGCAATCCGCTTGATTGGCACCCCATGTACAATCATTCACTCTCTCCATCGCCGACGCATAGTGGCAGCAATGTGTACCAACTACAAGATGCACTGCAGCAACACACCAAGACTCCTTAGACAGCACCCTCCAAACCCGCAACCTCTCCCAACTGGAAGGACAAGGGCAGCAAATGCATGGGAACACCACCACCTGCAAGTTCCCCTCCAAAACACGCACCATCCTGACTTGGATCTATATCGCCGTTCCTTCACTGTCGCTGGGTCAAAATCCTGGAACTCCCTTCCTAACGGCACTGTGGGTGTACCTACCCCACACGGACTGCAGCGGTTCAAGAAGGCAGCTCACCACCACCTTCTCAAGGGCAATTAGGGATGGGCAACAAAATTGCTGGCCTGGCCATCGACGCCCACATCCCATGAATGAATTTTTTTAAAATTCAAAGAAGAGCACTGGAGTTACGCCTGGTGTCCTGGCCAATATTTATCCCTAAATCAATGAAATGATTATCTGATCATTTGTCTCACTCCTGTTTGAAGAACCTTGCTGCATGCAAACTATCTCCCCATGTTTGTCGACAAAACAGCAAAGACGACACTTCATAAAGTAATCGATTAGCTGTGAAGAATTCTGGGAAGCCCTGAGGATGTGAAAGGTACTTATAAATTCCAAGCTTCCTTCGTTCTGTTTTTTCTCAAATAATCGGGCAAGTAAGAGAGCTTGCATCACTTTCCCCTCACCATGGCACATCCTTTGATGGCATGAATAAGATTCAGCACTTACCATGTGAACAATCACACATCTACCTGCCAAGTACGTGCAGAAGATGTGTTTTGGGTATTGTTTTAAAGAAAAACCATTCTGTTGGTGCACGATAATGAAATGAAACTTTAATAATGTGTTCTGTGTCAAGATGCAAAACAGGTACCAGAGGAATGATCTATAAGCAGCTGAAAAGCTCAGGCCTACTGATGGATTGGTCAGTGTGAGCAATATATTGGAGTTTCATGAAAAATCTAACCACAGTAATCTGAGTCTTGAATGGTTCTAAATCCTGTGCACTGTAGTGACCCAAGCCCAAATCCACTTAGCCAACGTGGCTTAATTTCCACGTTATCAACAAGTTAATTTAAAGTTAATCATTAACTTGCAATCTAAAATCCATCTCCGTTTGTTCCTCATAATGAAGTCAGTAAATTATACCAAGGAATGGTCCTATCACACATTCCATTCTACTACACCAAACTGGTCAGTGCGTCTCAGTGAGTCATCACAGATGGCTTAGATCCCATTCTTGCCTCGTATAAATGCAGGTGCATTTTAAGCAGAAGTGGCTCATACTGGCTGAGTGCAGCAACATCGGGCCGAGTGTCGCATACACCTGTCACATACTGTTATAAAGAAACCCCAACATCCTACACAAAAATGCAGGCTCAGTACAAACAAAAGCATAAACCACAAGGAAAGACAAATTAAATCACGCAAGAGCCTGCTCACCTTCCTTTCTGCTTCATCTGTCCCTCATTTCTATAGCCATCCCAACCATCCAATACCCAGTAACTTGGTCCTCTCGAACTCCTCTTCTTTATCTTCATGCTACCTTTTTAATCCTCTCTGTCCTCTATCCCTTCTTTTAATCTACTCTAGTCCTCTCTCTGTCACTCTTGCTTTCCTCTGTGTTCGCTATTCCTGTCCTTTGGTGTTTGCTCTCCCTTTCTCGGGCTTCTCTCTTTCTCTCTCCACTTCTGGTTCTCTGTCCCTGTTTCTCCCTTTCTTCCATTTATTCCTTCTTTCTCTCCTCAGCATCTCTGTCCTCTGGTACCTGTCAGCTACCTTGAGTTGCTTAAGTCATTACAGCTCTTCATCTCCAATACATTCATCCATCAGTGGAAGATCACTATATTCGTCAATGAAGAAAAAAAGATAAGGCTTACATTTATATAGCGCCTTTCATGAACTCAGGACATTTCAAATGCTTTACAGCCAATTAAGTACTTTTGAAGTGTAGTCATATTGTAATGTGGGAAACACAGCACCCAGTTTGTGCACAGCAAGCTCCCACAAACTGCAATGTGATAACAACAGGATAGTCTCTTTTAGTGATGTTGGTTGACAGAGAAATGTTGGCCACGACACCAGGGATATCTCTGCTGCTCCTCCTCAAATCATCCCATGGGATCTTTTCATCCATCTGAGAGGGCAGACAGGGCCTTGGTTTAACATCTCATCTGAAAGACGGCACCTCTGACAGTGCAGCACTCCCTCTGTACTGCACTGGAGTGTCAGCCTAGATTTTGTGCACGTCTCCACCCTGGAACTTGAACCCATGACCTTCTGACTCGTAGGCAGCAGTGCCAGCCACTAAGCCAAGGCCAGCATCTTCTGTTGGTGATTTACAGAGACAATGAAAAGTCCCTTATATAATAAAAGCAAAATACTGCGGATGCTGGAAATCTGAAATAAAAACGAGAAATGCTGGAACCACTCAGCAGGTCTGGCAGCATCTTTGGAAAGAGAAGCAGAGTTAACGTTTCGGGTCAGTGACCCTTCTTATGATGTCTGTAAGGAAGCTTCCAGAAGACTTGTCCAAACATGGGGTTGCATGCAAGGACAATGGCTTTTCAGCTGGAAGTCATTTGTGCTGAAGGCTTTTTCTTGGATGAGGGCAATGGGTAGCTGAGCGCAACATATAACATCATCTCTCGAGCAATTACATGGATAATGTTTGTTTTGCATTAGCCAGGTGCATGGTTTCCATAAAGCTGTGGTGAGTCGGAATTCCAAACATGATGTGTTGTTAGACTGAAGAATGTAGATAATTACTGTTTTCACAACTAGTGAAGTGCAAGGATTTAATGATAGGTTTAGAGATGTTTAAGTAGTTCCATCTTTTCAGTTCCTCGGCAGCATCTTTGCACCATTTATATGAAAGAAAAGTGAATATTCTGCTCCCCCTTCTGTTACCTTTGCAGTGTTTGTGTTATCTCTCAGTTCAGAGAATGGCCATCCAGTTGTCAGATACCAGCTGGAGGGCTGTGCTCAATTCTGAACACCTTACCTCAAGAAAAACATATTGGGCTGGATTGGGTGCAGTGCAGATTCACCACAATGCGAGAGGCTATTAGGGTTAAATTATTTGCACAGATTACAAAGACTTGGTTTATAGTATCTTGAGTATAGGGGTTATCTAATTGAGGTGGTTACATCAAGATGCATAAAAGGATTCTTATAGGGTAGAGATAGAGAAACTATTCCTCTGGTGAGGGGATCAATTGCAAAGTGTTATGACCGAGTGAGGAAGGTGCCTGGGGGTCCCTCACAGTCTTCACCTGGTCTTACCCTAACAGGATTTAATTTTAAACACACTGTTTTTAGCTCCCCCTTGGTGAATCCTTGTTCACTGCTTTCCAATTATAAGGCAAAGAAACCAGCACAAACAGGCTAAGAAGAAAAGTTAAAATTTATTAAACTTAAAATCTAATTCGGTTGACGCCTACGGATACACGACACACCCACGCTAGCATGCATACACAATACACACATGCAAATAGAGACAGAAAAGAGCAGAAGAAAAATAAAGTGGAAAAGTTTACGGCAAGAGTTTAAGAGTATTTGTTATGGTTCTTCGAGCTCACTGTAGAGTCCTTAATTGTAGGTAGATCTTCCTTTTCGTTGGGGCCCAGTATTCTTCTTAAACCTTGTTCGCTGTGGGAGACTTTTCTCTCTTGGGGTTCATGTGTCTTCAGTGGATTCAGAGGCTTGTGAGAAAGAGATGGGAGCAGACAGGAGAGATCTTCTCAGTCCAGGAGCAAACAGACACTCTCAGTTCAAACTGTTTGCACAATTCAGAAAACCCCAAGTTGCCCAGCAGGTTAGTCATGTGACTAACTGGTCTGACCATGTCTTGAATTGTATCATCTAGCAGGTTCTGGAATGCTCCTCTTACACACAATACCCGGTGATCATGGTCCATTGTGGGTTGAATGTGTCAGGGAATGGTCCTTTGTCCTTCCAATCACCGTCTGTTAATATGCAAATATGTTTTCCAGCCACGGCTCATCTGCTTAACAAGTCCTTTCTTCACTCCAGTAACAGTTTAAAATCAACGTTCATAACAAAATTAATGTGCCTCTTTCTTGGCAGGTGGGGACCTTGCATGACAAAAGGGACAATCTTAAAATTAGACCTCGGCTGCTTATCAGGAAAACCAGGAAGCACTTCGTTTTTTACATAAAGAGTAGTGGAAATCTTGAACTCTGTTCCCCCAAAGAGCGATGAATACTGGGAGTCAACTGGAGCTTTCAAGATGAGATTGACGATCTGAAATGTCAGCAATGGCAATATTGCAGGGAGGAGTAGGGGAGAACTCCCTGGTGGTATGCCCAATAGTTATCGTTCAACCAATATCACAACAAACTGTTTAACTGGTCATTTATCTCATTGCTGTTTGTGGGACTTTGCTGAGTGCAGACTTCAAAGTAATTAATTAGCTTTAAAGCACTTTGGGACACTCTGAGGCTGTCTATGTCTGTCTGTTTTTCTTTCTTTCTCTCTTTCTTTCTTAATCCTAATATTTTGAGAGGAGGAGACCTGTCAACCCACAGTGTGCAAATAGCTGAAATATTCTTACCCCCGATGAAGGATATGCTGTCCAGCCCAGTTCAGCCGTGGCTATCCGTGTATCCAGCAGGGTCTCTGGAGAAAAAAGAAGCAAAAGCAGCAACAGGTCAGCATTCACCCCATGAGACAGCACATTAGTTACAATGGCCAACACCTCTGCATCACCTCTGCTCCATTCACCCTGCCGATCTGGGTTATCTGTGACTTCTCTTCCATTGTCCATGGAACTGGAACTGTGCAGGCACTAACCAGTTCTGACCTAAGATGGCAATCAAGGTTCTATTTATGTGATGGGATCCTAATTTCCATATTTAAAAGGGGCACTTTGGGCACCCTGCAGGAGACCCATTTCAAAATGGCGCCAGCCACATCACCAGTGTTAGCATGACAGTAAAGCTACTGACTCCATTTTGAGGCTTTGCACTTGAAATGCCATAACATACAAGGCGACGGTCCAAGTGCTGGAAAATGGGATTAGAATTGATAGGCTTGATGGCCGGCACAGACACGGTGGGCCGAAGGGCCTGTTTCTGTGCTGTATAACTCTATGACTCTATGAGGCCGTCGCCACCCAGTTAATACCAGGTAAGTTTACTCAAAATTGACTCCACTGAGTGAAAATTCAGCAGTCCTGCACTCGCAGCTGGAAGCCTCGCTCAAAGGGGAGGGTAGAGTAGGTAGGGTAGGTTGGAGAAATATTGCTGTTATGGTTTGGGCTTTCACCAAACCACATTCCCTTCAACACAGCTCTTGGGAATGGTGAATTTACCGTTATTATTCAAATGGTGGGAGGAGGCTCTTATGGAGCACAAGCACCGACCATGTTCGGCCAAATAGCCTGTTCTGTGCTGTAAAATTCTATGCAAATAATAACCACACAATATTTTTAGCTTGCAGGTGTAAATTCTGGTAAGTCAGCACCTTGACAACTTCGGATAACTAGTCCAAGGAAAATTAAGTGAGGAATTCTCTTGACATTTACCAATAAATCAACTAAACATCAGGGGGCACTTTCAGACAGAGTAGAGATTAATAAAAATATAAGTATGCAACGTGAAAAGGTCGATTAGCCATCAAGCATGTTCCTTCCTCAGCACATGTACAAATCTTTCTTTCACAGTTTCTACCCAACCCATTTAAGGCCCTTTTACAAAGTTCTTACCCCTTCCCGCTATTCCGATGCTTAACCAGCCAGCAATCCCAAAACAATCTATGTGCAAGTGTTCAGCTTATGCCCTATTGAATGTCAAAATGGAACTTTCTCTGAGGTGATCTCTTGATCTGTCTGATGGGACTCATTTGCCTTTAGTCTTCTTTCTTTGTTTTAAACCTGATCGAAAGTATGTCTGCACCACATTATTTTATAACCCATTTAAGAATGGATAGTTAAATATTTATAATATTAAAATCTTACGTCTGTGCACACTTGCTGTCAACTTTTCCCATTATAAACACCTAAGTCCATATTTTAAAATGGGAACTGCCAATGTAAACTCGTCACACTGCAATTACATCCATCTGCCAGTGGAAGTGCTGTGGAAAGAACAACTTCAAAATGGGGACTGGCTTCCTTCTGTGCACCCTGGTCCAAACCCCTCGCCCTCTAGCCTCACTTTAACTGAAGACAACTCTTGGTCTTGATACCTCCCGTGTAATGTCATGGCACACCGTATTCCAAAAGAAAATAAAACACATCTTCAAAGTGCAAAGTACTATTCATTAAACCAGAATCAGAGTAAAATAATACTGCCAAAACCTCCTGTATTGATCAAAAACTTCAAACCGTGCTTATTAAGTAAACATGCTCAAGATCTATTAGTCAACAAATATCTTTAATTATACAGTTTCATTGAAAAGAAAATGAGGTTTACATTCCATAGTGTTGTAAAATGCAGCACCAAATTAAGTTTGTGACAGTCTTCCCATCTACAAATTGAATTCATGAAGGTACAATGCTGCAGGTCGTACCTCTAATAATTACACACAGAGAATGTTAGCATTGCAGCAAGCAAACCTGAAAGAATCTTCATTGTCTATATTATCTTCAACTTATTTTGGAAACTCAACGTAAAAATATCTTGCTAATGCATTAATTAAAATGTTTTAAACGCTTTGATCTGAAAAGATTTCACAACTGTCGGTCTTCACTAAGGACTCTCGTGAAATCTATTAGTGCTTCCGCAAAGAAAACTTTGTTTAAATGGGTTGAAATTATTTCCAAGACAGCTCTACTAATGTTCTGAAAAAGCAGTTCACCGCTGTGGCTCAACTTGTGCCCCACTGAAACCCAACAAGGCAACACTAACAGCCCTGACTTTAATCACCTGCACCAGATGGGATGCAATGGGCTGGAATATCTTCAACGTGACACTCACCTTGTCCACACTGCAGTCCTGCCCCATGAAGGTTGCCAATTGTCACAAATAACCCCACCCCAACTCTCTTGTCATTGGTCGCCTGGCATGTCCGCCCTTGCAGTGTATAGCCTTCCCACACCAATTGATTGATTCTTGACTGGCAATCACAAACTGATTTCTCTTCATCTCCAATACTTTTATAACTAATAAATAAAAGTGTTCAAGGAAAATAAAAACAATATTTTTTAATGCCCCTATGATTCTTCTCGTGGGTTTCTCAAAACTGTGTCATGCAGATTAACCTTTAGTTCTTGTAGTCTCAAGGACAACAGTTGGCAACCTTATACATTGCTCTATTTTAACTGGTATATTTCAGGTAACATGTGAGGCACTCGTACCAGGCAGGTGACAGCCTCACTGGATGGCTGATCATGTAATTCAGATCCTGGTGCTATTTTTACTCGTGCCGACCTCACCAGGTAAACCTAGGCCAATAAGCAGCAGGCCCAGAGGAGAAGAGAAGCTGAGCTTATTTTTTTAAATTTCCTATTTGCAGGTGTTTTCCTCCGGTCCGCACAAGGAAACCTTGGACCTTGCCTCCTCTGCCCTGACTGTGATCACCTCCACTTCACCCCACCCCCCCCCCCCCACCCTCGTGCCCCCACCCCCAACCATCCCAGGATCCTATTAGCTTGGTGTAGGGGACGGTTCCTGTTGATCATTAATGACTGCCTCCCTCTGCACTCGATCCACTCCCACCCTCCTGCCTCACACCACCGACACCAGGTTCGGGCGGGTGTTGGGCCTGGTGTATTTAAATGAGGCCTGGGTGTCAGACCTTTCAGGCAAGATGAGCCCAACATACGACTTTCATCCCGAGTCAAAATCGGGGCTAACATGTCCAAGAAAATGATCCATTTGAAGGACAAGCATCACCTCAGCTGAGCCAGAAAGTGCACTGCCCATCTTCCCTGGCAACTTCATTAAAAGGAGTGTGGCCCTTCAAAGAAATCATTAAGTGGCCCGAATTTTTTAGTTTAAAATCTCTCCGTGGGTCGTACTTATTCACACGGACCATAATTATTCTGTAAAACCCTGGGACCTTGCTACTACCTTTAACTGAGTGTCATTGCATCGAGGCAATATTCACGAAGCATTAATGCTTTGAAGTGCTGTAACCTGCAAGACTACGGTCCAGGTGCTGGAAAGTAGGATTAGAATGGGCAGCTAGTTTTTTTTTTCTTCGGCTGGCATGGACATGATGGGCTGAATGACCTCCTTCTTTGCCATAATTTTTCTATGGTTCTATGCCAACAATGAAGCCTATTTGTCTGGTCTGTAATCAAGCATCCATCATGAACAAGACTGCTGACGATCACTTTCGATGATATGGACTTGTGTACATATGCAGCTGAACAGTTCCCAAATAAGTCCTCCTTCTCAGATACCCCCGGTGACCCTCCTAACGTGCCACAGAGGGCTTCAATTGTTCGAGTGGATGTTAACCGTGCAGGCCTTAATCGGCAACTCATCAATCATGTATGAGAAGACTGAACTCTGTGCCAGCGAGTGAGGTTAATAATCAGTAACACACCTTCCAGTACACACAGGAATCAATATCACATTCAGCTAAGGGAAGATTTACTGTCTTAAGGAATATGGCACAAAATACCACTGCAAGAGATAGTGTTGGCACTTATTTTGATATAATTATTAACAAGAAGAATCCAACATCCACTGATTCTTACTTGATATATTTCGGGCCCTCTGAAGTGTGTGGAGGTGAGTTGCATTTTTGCAATTAGGACAGCTCCATCCAAAGTCTCAGTGGGGAGGCTAGCTGGCATAATCTGCTGTATTTTCTCAGGTCACATACATCTTTGGTGTGTGCTCTTAACTTACAAAAACTCAGATACATTCATGTACATATAAGCGTAGGTTAATGGTTAATCAGCAGTGTTTGCATTCACTGAACTGCCATGACTAAACCCGTTTTTCCAGGTCCTCCTTGTTAATTTTGTACCCAGTCTGTCCCTTTTTTTTGTACATGTGCCAGAATTATGAGTGGCAATTCTGCAGTGGACTCATTTCCATTGGGAGCCACTGAGATGGTTCAAGCTCACTTTACTTAGTACACTTAACAGCTGTCAACAGAAGGAAGGCTCTGTCCCATCTGTCTGGGATGCTTTTGAACCCAAGACTCAGGCCACGAGAGGAAAGGCACTGATCTTTTTCCCAGTACAGCTTAAATGGCAAGTTCCAAAAGGAGACAAGGAAAAATTCCTTGAAAAATAAGCAATTGGTTCTGTTTTTAATTTATTTTGTCCAATCTGCTTTTCTGATAGCCAGGATGTTGAACACTGGATAATCCTTAAGATTCCTCAGAGCAAAACTAAACCTCCAACTTCAATTTTTTTGGGACAATCATGAACTGCAGTTGGTCCTGTAAATATAGGGGCCAAGTCTCACCATCAGCTCCGAATTGGACTGAACATCAGGCGGTGATTAACCTACGCTTATAAAAGGTGAGCAATTTGTTCTCTCAAAATTATGAGGTGTTCAAAATTATGATGGGTCTGATAAAGTAAATAGGGAGAAACTGTTTTCATTGGTACCAGGGTTGGTAACCAAAGGACACAGATTCAAGCAAGTTGGCAAAAGAACCAGAGACAAGATGAGGAGAATTTATTTTATGCAGTGAATTGTAGTGATCTGGAATGCATTGTAGTGGAAACAGATTCAATAGTAACTTTCAAGGGCTATGGGGAAAAAGTGGGACTAATTGGAGAGCTCTTTCAAAGCACCGGCACAGGCATGATGGGTAGAATGGCCTCCTTTGTTGTATGATATTATGATTCCATGCTCCAGCTGAATACAGTTTTGGCAGTGAAGACAAAGTCCCATAACATAGTTTAAGAGTTAGTCGTAGTAAAAAAAAGGTTTCCCCCCAAAAGGTCCCAAAACACTATTTCGGAGAAGTGCAGGGGAACTCCCCTGATGTCCTGGTCAATATTTACCCTTCAACCAACATAATTAAAACTAATTATCTGGTCAATGTCACATTGCTATTTGTGGGATCCTGCAAATTGACTGCCATGTTTTCTATATTAAATCATCAACTGCAGGCTAGATTTTACAGGCCCCTCCAAGGCAGGATCGGAGGCAGGGGGCCACGGAGTATCCCGATGGGTGGCAGGTGGGCCTTCTGGGCTGGCCTTGGTGACCTCGCCTCACCCATGTCTTCTCTGAGGTTCCACCGCTGGGCCTAGGGCTGAGGCCACTGCAGGACTGGCAGTGGCCACTGCTCTCAATGACACTGCTAATACCACTGAGCTGCCAGCCTTCTGATTGGCCGGCAGCTCATGGAGCCGGGATCCCCATCTTTAAAGGTGTGGGGATCCCGCCTCTTTAAATTTACATTTATAAACACTGGAGGAATGCTCCGGCGGGGCCATGAAAATGCAGAGGTGGGGCTCCCCCTGCCTTTTCGGCCTGGCATCAGGAGTCCTGCCTCCTGCATAAAATTCAGCCCCTCATTTCAAAAGTATTTCATTGGTTGTGAAGTACTTTGGGTTGCAAAAGGCACTGTATAAATGCAAGAAATTCTTTCTTAACGGCTCATTGCGCATCACCAAGGTCTACGCAAGAGAAAGTTCCCCATGAAAAGAACATTTCTTCGACATTGACTGAGGTGGGCAGGGATTGTGATTTGAATTCTGTTCCTCCTTAATATGATCCTCTAGGAACTCTGATCTGCTGAAGTCATGAAAATTTTATAAAGCTACTGCATATATTTCTACGTGAGTAATCAATAGCAAGAAACTGGCAGATTTAGTTTGGCAATTATAACATTAAATATTGATACTCTGCAGACGTGATCAATAGAGTTTTTTTAATTTAAAAAAATTGAATGGGGTAATCAATTTTATACACCTCACACTAGTTTCCCCAGATCATTAAAGGCGAGGGTTAGGCTGTGTAACAGTAATGGATGTTATAATCTGATGGAACAGTGTGGGGACAAGGCTGCTCATTATCAGAAAAGTAAGGAAAGGGGTAGATGTTATACCAATACTAAAATTAAATCCAGCAACAGAAAAATAGATTGTATACACTAACAAACAAAATAACAAAATCCAACAATACCAACGAGGCTAAAAGATCTTAACATCTGTTGCATGACTGTTAATGACAAAAAAAAATCTTCCAGTAGCAATTTCTGGGGTAATGTTCCATTAAAACTAGAAATTCAACACCCAGAATGTTTAGTTTAGTTTAGAGAATCAGCACTGAAACAGGCCCTTCGGCCCACCGAGTCTGTGCCGACCATCAACCACCCATTTTATACTAATCCTACACTAATTCCACATTACTACCACATCCCCTGTCCCTACATTTCCCTACCACCTACCTACACTAGGGGCAATTTATAAAGGCCAATTAACCTATCAACCAGCAAGTCTTTGGCATGTGGGAGGAAACCGGAGCACCCGGAGGAAACCCACGCAGACACAGGGAGAACTTGCAAACTCCACACAGGCAGTCCCCAGAATTGAACCCGGGTCACTGGAGCTGTGAGGCTGCAGTGCTAACCACTGCGCCACTGTGCCGCCCAATGCTTCATTGTGTTGGTCTATTGTAATAACAAACCTTAAACATGCTTCGAAAAGAAACTATTTTGAACAGACAGAAGACTAATACATGGGAGGGCTGTGTCAGTGGGCCAATGTCTTACTCATTGCTCTCTCGGACACAGGCTCCAGTTCAGAACTGTCTGCCTCTCTCTGTTGCTGTCCCTCTCTTGTCTCAGGGCTCCAGGGGTTATTAGAAAGCCAAATGCATTCTCGCACTCTTAGTCCAGCTCTGATTAAAAATATGCACACACAGTCCACAAACCCTTTGACACTGTCAGTATCACTGGCTGCCAATGTTTCACCAATATAACTGCAACGTGAGAACTCAGCTTCAACAAATGCAACAGCCTCAATTATGTGATAAAAGCAAAATCTGCAGATGCTGGAAATCTGAAACAAAAACAAAAGGTGCTGGAAAAACTCAGCAGGTCTGGCAGCATCTGTGGAGAGAGAAGCAGAGTTAACGTTTCAGGTCTGTGATCTTTCATCAGAACTGGCAAAGGTTAGAAAAGAGTTAGGTTTTAAGCAAATAAAGGGGAGGGGAGTGGGGTAGAGAACAAAGGGGAAGGTGTTTGATAGGGCAGAGGGAGATTAAGTAACAAAGCTGTCCTGGGAGAAAGGCAAAGCATGTGTCAATGCTTGTGGTGAAAGACAAAGCATTAGTCCAGAGAGACTAATTGCCTCAATTACTGTTCAGTAAGAGTTCAGAGAAATTGGCCTGTGTGCCTAGCATTAAGTGTCTATAAGAGCTAAATGTGTAATATCTGCTGTATATCTGATTGTTCAAACATGAGAAGCATGCTGATTTTCACAGCAACCAATCAAAAAACAACACAACCTTCTGTCACTACATCTTACTGTTGACTTGATGAAAGTCCCCAGTTTGACTCAAAGTCTCCTTAGGAGTCTTCCACTCCCAGATTTTGATGAGGGTGTGGTTCTGATCTCTGAAGGTGACACTGTCCAGTCTAAATAAATAAACAAGCCATTTCAGCATATTGTGTGATTTTAGCCATTAATACCTGTATGGATACAGTGTCCATCCGCTGATCATTAGACAGTATTAGATCCTCAGTTAGTTAAGAATGCTTGCTCCACCAGTCACCACCCTCTGGTCCCTCATCAAAGTGGTCATTTCTTTGGCATTGCCTTGACCATGATGAATGGTTTCACCCACACATGGGCATTTGGCAACCGAAGTTAAGAGAAGTCAATCAGAAGCTAGAACCTTACATTATTTTAGCACTCCAAGTTTCTGTCTCAGAAAGCCTGCGCAGGCGTGATGGGCCGAATGGCCTCCATCAGTGCTGTGTGATTCCATGAACCAGAGATAAAACCAGACGTGTTCCTGATCTGTGTTTTTACCAGTTACGCCCTAAGAAAAATTGTTTTTCCTTTGTTTAACTCATTTGGAACTTATTTTGGCTTGTACATTCCTGTTGGGAATAACAATTGGATTATGTCTTTTATCAAAAAAGAGTTGATATCCTTTGGTCTGTGATTGTGAGGTTGCAATCCCAGCATTGACGTCAGGATCAGGCCCCGGTGATGCGTTCCAGCACTGACCCCACCAGAGTACGAGGGTTCAGTAGGAGGGTACCTCAACTGCAAGAGCTGGAGGACATATACACCAAATGGGGACAGTGTCCTGATTGCCCCACCTCCATGGAGAAATAATTTTTGTGACCCTTTTTGGCCCCTTTGTAAGCAAGCCCAAAATAAAAGATTTTTGTTTAAATTGGTCTGATCTTTAGGAGTACAGGTTGCTTTCCTGGCCTATTCCCACCACTCCCCCAACCCCCCACCTTCCTTTCCACCTCTAGTCAGGGCCACTTTCTGGAGGTTGCACCGGGTCTCACTTAGGCCAGTGTAGTAGTGACTCCCAGCACTGATAATCCCCACCCACAAGCTCCAGTCTCTCCCACGTGTGGGCATATATTTAGAGAGGTTCGACGTTCTGCCCCCAAACATGGATCCTGGGAAATTTACAGCACAGAAATAGACCATTCAACCCAACAGTTGCTTATGTTCCACACGAGTCTCTTCCCACTATCCTTCATCTCACCCTATCAACAAATCCTTCTATTCCTTTCACCCGTATCTGTTTATCTAGTTTCTCCTTAAATGCATCTATGCTATTCATCTCAACTGCTCCACATTCTAACCACTCTCTGGGTAAAGAATTCCTTATTGAATTCATTTGTGACCCACTTCTGGGGTTGTCTGTCATACTCCCGCCTAGGTTACGCAATTTTATTAAAATTATTTTGTGCCTTGACTTGCCCAACATACAATCTTTGACGAGTCACAATTTTCTCTTGTTAAACATCGTGAAGAGAAAAATCATCCACAAGCATTGTACTCATTACCAATTCCATGCTTCACTGCGACCACTATCTCAAGCCGAACCAGACTGTTTTGCAACACTGGTATTCTAAACTGACCCCAAGCTGAGCTTTCAACCACATATCCTCTCTGTCACCAAGACCGCCTATTTCCACCTCTGTAGCATTGCCCATCTCTACCCCTGCCTCAGCCCATCTGCCCATCAACTATTCCAATACTTTCCTGGCTGGAGTCTTATCTTCCAACCTCACCCTCCATAAACTTCAGCTCACTTAAAATTGTGACACCTTCATTGCAACCAGCATCAAATACCATTCACTCATCACTCCTGTCTTTGCTGACTTACGTTGCCCCAACTCTTTAAATTTAAATCCATTCATGGTCTCACCCTTCCCTATCTCTGTAACCTCCTTCAGCCCTACAACCCTGCCCGAACTTTCCATTCCTCTGACGTCGGCTTCTTGAGCAAACCCCATCCATTCACCCCCACCCCACTGGTGGCCTTTACTTCTCCCACCTAGACTCCGAGCTGTGGAATTCCCTCCCTAAATCCCTCTGCCACATCAACTCCTTCTCCTCCTTTAAAACCTTCCTTTAAATCTCATCTCTTTGGCCAAGCTTTATGATCAGCCTTCCCAGGATCTCTTTGTTTGGCTCTGTGTCCATTTTTGCCTCATGCCTCTGTGATGCACTCTGGCTGTTTCTTTACATGTTAATGATGCTATATGAATGCAAATTGTTGTTGAAACTATTACTAGTTTGACATGGTTGAAAGTTGAAATTCAGTGTATAAAAATTAAGCAAAATAAACAACTTGAGATGTAGCTTCTCACATGACAGATCATGAAATTACTTCCATATATTTTAACTCAGAACTTTACAAGTGACAAGACTTAAAATAATCAAACACGTAACAAGAAATTATTGCCAATAAATGTCAGTTGGATATGACAGTAAAACACAATTGTAAAATGGGCTTCATATCACAACAGAGTGAAATGTGTCAGCTAGTTAAAGCAAGCTACCCTCTTCCAGCAATTACAGAAAACTATACATGCCATACCTTTATTTAATCACTTCAAACCTATCCGGATAAATGTAACTCAAAAAGATGAATCACAAAAGATTAACTATTGTAAAATGTTCAGCAATTAATTTTCAATTTCAAATTAAATCAACTGAAATCATACTAATTGCAACTTCTACTTAAACTGTACTTTAAAACTTTCTAAGCATCTACTGCGGGCAGTAACCTGTCTGATGGTTTGGCTCACTTGCACTAACTGAGGAACACTAAAAGCAAAAGATTGAGTAACAGAACAAGAGCATTCCACACCCTATCTGTGCTGCAGCAGTTGATTTGATATTATCTGAAAGACCGTTTCTCACGTAATGTGCATAAAAGGAAAATAATTGCATCTGAGTTTTTTTTAGAATAGTTCCAAAATAGGAAGATAGGGCAAAGGAATATTAAAATAAGCCATAAAATCAACACCTGAGGACTATTAAATAGGACCGTGTTCAGATTGGGGACCGGGGTGGGGTAACTCGAGCGAGTCTGGACCTCCACCTGGCAACATGGTGCCCCAACACCAGTCCCCGAAAACGATCCTGTCAGACTGTCCCTCCCCAGGTTGGAGGTGGGCTACTGGGCTCAGTGGAAGACCGCCAGGCTAGAGGCAGAGACTTGCTACAGTGTTCCTGAGGTCATCAGCAGTGCACAAGCGAAGAAGGCAGCCAGTGAATGTTTATGTATCCAGTATGCATGTGGAACCCATTGTACGGAGCATCACAACTGTTTAACACTTTGCAGCTAGTTTTCCATGGAATGGATGCCTGTCTAGTGTCCTGTTTTTGACGATCTCATTCAGTTATGTACACTGAATGCTCATCGCGATACAGTGGAGATTTAAAAAACAGAAAGATGTGCAACTCCGCAAGAAAGCGGCGTCTTCTGTCAGAGAGTCAGTTCCCATGCAAGAGCAATGAGAGCTTGCCAGCACCAACTGTGTAGCAGGAGAATTGTAGCTCAAGATAACTATAACTGGCAGAACACTAACAGCTAGCCTTTATCGAGAATTGCCTCTGTCATCACAGTTAGTGTCCTGCACGGTTCAGTCTTTCAGCTACTCAGGGAGAACAGTTCTTCCAGGGTGATTGCACATAGAAAGACTTGCACTGCTATAGTGACATTCATGACCTTAGGACATCCCAAAGTATTTTACTGCTAATGAAATACTTGTGAACTTCAGTCACTATTGTAATGAAGGGAAACAGTCATTTTGTGCACAGCAAGGTCCAGCAACCAACAATGAAAGAAATTATCAGATAAACTGTTTCAGTGATGTGAGTTGAGGGGTAAGTGTTTACCAGGATACAAGGGAGAACTCCCCTGCTTTTCTTTGAATAGTGCTATGGTAGCTTTGACACCCACTTGAGAGAGCAGACAGAGGCTTGGTTTAACAACATCCAAAGACAGCACCTCCAACAGTACTGCTCTGGAAGTGTCAGCCTGGATTATGTGTGCAACTTCGGGTGGCACAGTGGCGCAGTGGTTAGCACTGCAGCTTCGCAACTCCAGCGACCCAGGTTCGATTCTGGGTACTGCCTGTGTGGAGTTCGCAAGTTCTCCCTGTGACCGCGTGGGTTTCCGCCGGGTGCTCCGGTTTCCTCCCACAGCCAAAGACTTGCCCGTTGATAGGTAAATTGGCCATTATAAATTGCCCCTAGTATAGGTAGGGGAATGTGGAGATGTGAGAGGGTAATGGGATTAATGTAGGATTAGTAAAACTGGGTGGCTGATAGTTGGCACAGACTCGGTGGGCCGAAGGGCTGTATCTCTAAATAAATAAAACTTGCTCAAGTGTCTTGAGCCCACACACTGGCTCAGAGATAAAAATCAATAAATCCTTGCAGCTTTCTGGTGGGTAAGTAACCTGGTTTTAGCTGGACAGGCAGGGTTTAAATCACCCCTACTATGTGGCATTGTGGTCTCTGATATAACATTAGTGAATATCACTGTTGTATATCTCAAATAATCAAAAATCTCATTTGAGCCTGTAGTTTTACTTACTCTACATGATCTATTTTAAATTAAGAGCATCCCATCAGTGCTGAATTTTAAACTGAACTGTTGTTTACTTCTTAATTGATTTTTAATTCCACCATAATTCAAAAACACAGACCGACAAGCACTCAAGGTATTGGTTACATTCAAAGTCCTCTGTCTCGACTGTGAACCAAGTGATTGTGTGTTTACTTTGACAAAACCCACAGGATATTCATCCTAGTGCATGAATAAACTGACACATCCCCCATTCCAGCCATGATTCACAACCCTAGCTCCCATCTTATACTGATGTACTCCTGATATATGGATCCTGGCAGGTGCTGGAGTGCACATACATATATTTTTATGAAGGCTCGAGTTGTGCTGTTAACTGCAGACTTCCCGTTACATGTGCCTCATAAGTCATTAACCCTTATGCTTGTAAACCAATCCATGCTAACACAATCCAAGTGCAGCAGGCAATTAAAGTCAAGTGAGAGAAAAATGTCTCCTTGGAATTGAAGGATTTATGACTAATTCACGAGACCTCACTTCTACACCCGTAGGTCCTCTTAACCCTTGGCAGCCCCTGAACACACATTAAATTAGCATTGCGCTCATGGTCATCCCTCTGGACTGAGCCTCAAAGGGACGCTGATAGGAAAGCCAATGCAACGTGTTTGGAGCTCTCAGCTGATGATAGACCAATTCTTCAGGCACTCACCAAAATGAGGGGCAATAGAGACAAGATGAAATGCAAGGGATTTGGAATAGAAGGCAAAGAAAGCCTCTTCAACCAGAGAGTTGTGAAGCTGTGAAATTCACTTCCAGAGTTGGTGGCTGAAGCAGAACCTACTCAACATTCAAGATTAGAGTTGAAGGGATGTGGGAACAGGGTAGGTAAATGTGATTACAACTATTTGCTGGCCTGAAGGTTAAAAACTGACAGACCCTTTGGACTGAATGGCCTGCTTCCATGTTGTAACTTTTATGTATTTTTAAATATCTCTGCACCACTAAGATGTTGTGGTGGGGGAGGCCCCAGAAAATTCTTCCGGGACCCCCGATGCCGGGAAGGCCCCATTGCAATTTACGGGCAGTGACGAGGCCTTGGTGCGGCCACCACCCACCCCCGCCACTTGGCGGCGGCGCCTTCATCTGAATATGCAGATGATATTACAATGAAAGAATAATGACTTACCTGGTAGTGATGACCATCCCACATCGATATTCCAGTCACTGGCTGGAGCTCCGGCGCCTTCGGAACTCTGTTTGGAGTTCCGAGGCGTGAAGCTGATGGCGAGTGGGGAGGTGTGAAATCTTCCAGGTGGCGGTGGCGGAGGGAGTGGGGAAAACTGCTTCCATTGGCTGAGAGGATGGTGGGAAAGGGTTGAAGGACAAAGATTATAAAGTTTGGTGCTGAAAGGTCAGGACCGGCAATAATAGATTTTTTGGAGGGGGGGGTGGGGAAGAGGGAAATAAATATCTTGCTTGATCATTGGGGGAGTAGAGGAGGGGCTTTGATGTTTAATTGACTGTTTTTCTTTAAATTAAAAGTGCTGTTCTCTTTATGGCCGCCCCCTCTACGTCATACGGGACGGCCATTTCGCCCCCTCCATTTATATGAGCCCCCGTGGGAAACATCGCGTGGGCTCAGCGGCACACACGCCACACCTTCTTTCAAGCTCACTGCCGTAAAATGCAGCCCACACATTCAAATGCACACAGACACAAACATCCAAACGCAAACGCACACGTGCACACACACCCATATGCACACAGACACACACACCCTATTGTGTACACACTCACAGATAAACACTCCAATAGACACACACACAGCTTCTCCCTACAGTTGATCTTGACTATTCATGAACAAGTCTGCTATTTATACTATTTGACACAGAACAAATCCTCAGTCCCCAAACACTTCAATTGCCGGATAACCCAGTTATTCTGGGAGATGTGTTTTATTTGGTTTCATAAATGACATCCTCAGAGATTTCATTATTTTTGTTTCTCGTTACTGAATTGTGCACAGGTATGATGAACAAGTAATGCCTGTCTCGCACTCTCTTTTAATGCAACCCTCTGCCTGCTTACCTGTGTTCTGATGCATGACCGCAAAACACAACACATTAGTGTAACTTCAGGAGTTCCAACATCTTCAAGTGTTAATCAGAAAACACAATAAGGTGACACTCCATCTGCTTTTAAATTACAGACCTCCTTGCTTTTGTTTCACACACGGTGGAGAATTAACTCGGTCAGGATGAGCAGGGAATTCTCACCCAAAAATTGGAATTTTACAGGGGAGAAAAATCCTAATGCAAAGCGTCACAGATGAGGTTAATTCTTTGAAAACAAATCTGATTAAACAGGAGGTGAGCAATGTTTGCCTGTTGGGGTGATTTGGGAGATGAGACAGATTGGTCAGCGGTAGGGGAGACAAGGGCAGGAGAGGCCCCAGGTTTTCTTGTGAGCCCTGGATCAGCACTCCTGCCCACCAGAAAACAGAAGAGCATTTAAAATAATTTACCACGCTGAGCTTCACTGTCATCTGTCCGCTTCATGACAGGTTTGTCCTGGCAAGCCCAGGTTAGCGTTACAGTGACATCATCAGAGCCTAACCTACATATTTAAATGAGGACCCCACTGCCTTCAGAAAGGGTCTTTAGTGCCTGCCATTCAAAATTTCGGGAGGCCATTAGGTAAATCTCCCACTCCATTGTAACTACCCTCCCTCGCCAAACAGCATAAGCAGCATGTGATAGACAGAGTTAAGCAATCCTCCAACCAATGGATTAGGTCTAAGCTCTACACTCCTGCCACATCCAGTCCTATATGGTGGTCGACAATTAAACAACTAACTGGAGGAAGTGAATCCACAAATATCCCCATTCTCAATGATGGGGAGCCCAGCACATCAGTGCAAAACATAGGGCTGAAGCATTTGCAACAATAACCAGAGAGCATAGATTTAAGGTAAGGGGCAGGAGCTTTACGGGGTATTTGAGGAAAAAAAAATTCACCCAGGGGGTGATTGGAATCTTGAACAGGTGGTAGAGGCAGGAACCCTCACAACATTTAAGAAGTATTGAGATGAGCACTTGAAATGCCATAGCATACAAGACGACAGGCCAAGTGCTGGAAAATGGGATAGAATAGATAGGTGCTTGATGGCCAGAATGGACACGATGGGCCAAAGGGCCTGTTTCTGTGCTGTATAACTCTATGACTCTAACAATCTTCAGCCAGAAGTGCTGAGCGGATGATCCATCTCAACCTCCTTCTGAAGTACCCAGCATTACAGATGCCAGTCTTCAGCCAATTCGATTCACTCCACGTGACATCAAGAAACAACTGAAGGCACTGGATACTGTAAAGGCTATGGGCCCTGACAACATTCCGGCAATAGTACTGAAGACCTATGCTCCAGAACCTGTTGTTCCCCTAACCAAGCTGTTCTAGTACAGCTACAACACTGGCATCTCCCCAGCAATGTGGAACATTGCCTAAGTATGTCCTGTATACAAAAAGCAGGACAAATCCAACCCGGCCAGTTACTGTCCCATCAGTCTACTCTCAATCATCAGTAAAGCAATGGAAGGTGTCACCGACAGTGCCATCAAGCAACACTTGCTCAGCAATAACCTGCTCACTGAAGCTCAGTGTGGGTTCCACCAGGGCTACTCAGCTCCTGATCTCATTACAGCCTTGGTTCAAAGATGGATAGAAGAGCTGAACGCAAGAGGTGAGGTGAGAATGCCCTTGACATTAAGGCAGCATTTGACCGAATATAGCATCCAGGAGCCCTAGCAAAACTGGAGTCAATGGAAATCGGGGGAAAACTCTCCACTGGTTGGAGTCGTACCTGGTGCAGGGGAAGATGGTTGTGGTTGTTGGAGGTCAATCATCTCAGTTCCAGGAGATCACTGTAGGAGTTCTTCAGGGTAGTTTGTCCGAGGCCCAACCATCTTCAGCTGCTTCATCAATGACCTTCCTTCAATCATAAGGTCGGAAGTGAGGATGTTTGCTGATGATTGCACAATGTTCAGCACCATTCACAACCCCTCAGATACTGAAGTCGTTTGTGTAGAAATGCAGCAAGACCTGGAATATCTAGGCTTGGACTGATAAGTGGCAAGCAACATTCATACCACACAAGTGCCAGGCAATGACCATCTCCAAGAAGAGAGATTCTAACCATCTCCCCTTGACCTTCAATGGCATTACGATTGCTGAATCCCCCCTATCAACATCCTGGAGGTTACCATTGACCAGAAACTGAACTAGAGCAGCCATATAAATACTGTGGCTACAAGAGCAGGTCAGAGGCGAGGAATTCTGCAGCGAGTAACTCACTTCCTGACTCCCCAAAGCCTGTCCACCATCTACAAGGCACAAGTCAGGAGTGTGATGGAATACTCTCCACTTGCCTGGATGGGTGCAGCTCCAACAACACTCAAGAAGCTCGACACCATCTCGGACAAAGCTGCCCGCTTGATTGGCACCCGATCTACAAGCATTCATTTCCTCCACCACCGACGCACAGTGGCAGCAGTGTGTACCATCTATAAGATGCACTGCAGCAATGCACCAAGGCTCCTGAGACACCACCTTCCAAACCTGCGACCTCTACCAACTAAAAGGACAAGGGCAGCAAATACATGGGAACACCACCACCTACAAGTTCCCCTCCAAACCACGCACCATCCTGACTTGGAACTATATCACCGTTCCTTCACTGTCGCTTGGTCAAAATCCTGGAACTCCCTTCCTAACAGCACTGTGGGTGTACCTACCCCACATGGACTGCAGCGGTTCAAGAAGACAGCTCAAGGGCAATTAAGGATGGCAATAAATGCTAGCCAAGCCAGTGACGCCCACAGCCCCTGAATGAATAAAATAACACACCACCGTGTGTTAGTCTCTGCTGGAGTTACAAGACCCCCCATTATCTCAGTGCTACACACTTTCAGTATCGTTCAGCTGCTCCATGCTACCATGGTTTGATGATATTTCAAATTCCTCCTGCTCAGCGTTTGGACTGGGGAAGACCAACGTTCCCATAAAGGATGTTGCTGGGTTTGAATATAGGGAAGGGGACAGCAATGTTTGGGCCCAGTTTGTATCGATAAAACAATTGGAAATTGTAAAAGGCAGATAGGTAATTCAGCACAAGGTGAGACCCACGCAAAGGTTGGATCCCTGGCCTGTACTGATTTATTTGCATATAAAGATTTAGCAACCAGACCCCCATTTATCTACTGATATTAAGTAAAGTTGACGCAGTAACCTCAGGACACCTCAGGATTCCTCCGGCTCCTGTTGAAACTGCTCTGGCCAACCGTAAGTTAACTAGTGACATGAGAAAGTACATGATGTACCAGTTCGAAATCTCCAGCTGAAAGCTGAGGGACTTACAATGATTGCTGGCTGTTAAACTGATCTCAGTTTTGTTTGCTTTCGATAAATTTATTCAACAGCTGGGATATTTTTCTCACTACTTCCAAAATCAGACTGGTGAATTTTCATGAACAAAAGAACGGCAGATGCTAAGAATTTGCAACAAACCTGGGCAGCTCTAGAAACTCTCAGCAGAGTGAATGGGACAGAGTTTGAAATGGATATGAGATCAGGATCCAAAAATCATCCGTGTGTGAGGTTCCCGACCCATTTTGAAAATCCAGCCCAGTATCTCAGGTGTAGATCACTCATCAAACCTGGACAAGACTTTGACAATGGGTCCCCACTTAAAACGTTAAGCACTCTGCTCGCTCCACAGATGGTGCCTAGCCGGCTAACTGCTGCCAGCATTGTCTGAGTTTATTTGTGGAAAATTTTTGTTCTCTTCAAACACACTTAAGTCACCACACAGCATTTCCATATCCAGTGTAACCTATGTCTCAACCCACACATGGTAAGTATAAAGCTCATTGTCGCCACCCCCCAATTATTCACATTGGTCCCAACTACAGAACTGTTTTCACATACCAGCTTATCTCCCTAAATGAATCTCAAAATGTAATAAAATAGTGGACAGGCAATAGCTAGTATCTGAAGAGGTATTACATACTCTACAACAAATATACATTCCTCTAAGACACAGAAACCCAACAGGAAAGATGAATCAACCATGGATAACAAAAGAAGTTAAAGATTGCATTAGATCACAGGAAGTGGCTTATAAGGTTGCCAGAAAAAGTGGTAAGCCTGATTGGGAACAATTTCAAATCCAGCAAAGGATGACCAAGAAACTGATAAAGAAAGGGAAAAGGGAATATAAATGCAAGCTAGAGAGAAACATAAAGGCAGACTGTGAAAGCTTCTTTAGGTATGTGAAAAGGAAAAGATTAGCAAGGACAAATGTAGGTCCATTATAGGCAGAGACGGGAGAATGTATAATGGAGAATAGGGAAATGGCAGAGAAATTAAACAATTACTTTGTGTCTGACCTCATGGAGAAAGATACAGAAAATCTCCCAGAAATACTAGGGAACCAAGAGACTTGTGAAAATGAGGAACTGAAAGAAATTAGTATTCATAAAGAGATAGTACTTGAAAAATTAACTGGATTGAAGGTTGATAAATCCCCTGGACCAGATGAGCTACATCCCAGAGTGATGAAGGAGGTGGCTTCAGAGATAATGGATGCACTGGTGGTTATCTTTCAAAATTCTATAGATTCTGGAAAGGTTCCTGCAGACTGGAAAGTAGCAAATGTAATCCCACTATTTATGAAAGGAGGAAAGAGAGAAAACGGGGAACTACAGACACAGGAACATAGGAGCAGGAGTAGGCCATTTAACCCATCGAGTCTGCCCCGCCATTCAATATGATCATGGCCGATCATCCACTTCAATGCCTTTTCCCCACACTGTTAGCATGACATCAATAGTAGGGAAAATGTTAGAATCCATTATAAAGATGTGATAATTGGACACTTAGAAAATAATATATGATTGGGCAGAGTTAACATGGATTTATGAAAGGGAAATTAGGTTTGACAAACCTCTTTTTTGAGGATGTTGCTTGTAGCATAGATAAAGGAGAACCAGTGGATGTGGTGTATTTGGATTTTCAAAGGATTCCGATAAGGTCCCACACAGGAGGTTAGTAAACAAAATTAGAGCACCAGGGATTGGGGGTAATATACTGGTATGGATTGAGAATTGGGGAACAGACAGAAAGCAGAGAGTAGGAATAAATGGGTAATTCTCAGGATGGCAGGCTGTTTCTTGTCGGGTACCAGAAGGATCAGTGCTGGGGCCACAGCTGTTCACAATCTATATAAATTATTTAGATGCGGGGACCAAATGTAATATTTCTAAATTTGCTGATGACACAAAATTAGGTGGGATCATACGTTGTGAGGAGGATGTAAGGAGGCTTCAAAGGCACTTGGACAGGCTAAGTGAATGGGCAAGAACATGGCAGATGGAATATAATGTGAATAAGTGTGAAGTTATCCACTTCAGTAGAAAGCAAAACAGAAAGACAGAATATTTCTTAAATGGTGAGAGATTGGGAAGTGTTGGTGTCCAAAGGGACCTAGGTGCTCTTGTTCATTAGTCACTAAAAGCTAGTTATTCAGGTGCAGCAAGCAATTAGGAAGGCAAATGATATGTTAAAGTCTTTTACTAACTAACAGTAGTCTTGGTGTAGAGGGTTATAGCCCTTTATTAACCAACAATGTGCTCAGTGTAGATGGTTACAGATGTTTACTATCAACAGATTTTGGTGTTAATGACATTACATAGGAACATAAGAGCGGGAGTAGGCCATTCAGCCTGTCGAACCTGCATCGCAAGGCGTTTTGAGTGCTGAAGGAAAGAAGTCTTGCTACGATTGTATAGAGCCTTGGTGAGACCATACCTTGAGTATCGTGCACAATGTTGGTCTCCTATTCTAAGGAAAGATACCTGCCATAGAGGGAGTGTAACAGAGGTTCACCAGACTAATCCCTGCGATGGCGGAATTGTCTTATGAGGAGAGATTGAGGAAACTGGGCCTGTGTTCTCTAGAGTTTTGAAGAATGAGAGGTGATCTCATTGAAACTTACAAAATTCTTACAGGGTGTGACAGGGTAGATGTGGATAGGATGTTTCCTCTGGCTGGTGAGTCTAGAACTAGGGGACATAGTCTCAGAATAACAGGTAGGCTGTTTAAAACTGAGATGAGGAGGAATTTCTTCACTCAGAGAGTAGTGAATCTTTGGAATTCTGTACCCCAGAGGTCTGTGGAAGCTCAATCATTGAGCATGTTCAAATCAGAAATTGATAGATTTCTGGATACTAACGACATCAAGGGATATGGGGTAATGCAGGAAAGTGGCGTTGAGGTAATCAGCCATGATCTAATTGAATGGTGAGGCAGGCTCGATGGGCTGAATGGCCTACTCCTGTTCCTATGTTCCTATGTAATGTCATTAACACCAAAATCTGTTGGTAGTAAACATCTATAAACCTCTACACATTGTTGGTTAGTAAAGGACTGTAACCATCTACACCAAGTGTACTGTTAGTTAGTTAAAGGCTTTACCCTCTACACCGAGTATTTTTGGTTCGTAAAAGGCTGAAACCCTCCATACAAAGTGTACTGTTAGTTAGTTAGTAATCCTTCCACTAAATGCACTTGCTCGGTATACACTTGAAATTTTCAACTGTCTATTGACTTTGAAAATTACACAGTACAGAATTACTGTAATAAGTATTGTGGGAGAAGAAGAATAGATGGAACTTCATTGCAAAATTGTTTAATTAATAGTATTCTGCAGAATGAGTTACCATGTCATTATTAGCAGCTGGATATAGGAATGCTTCTTCAGAGCAAACACTGTGAGCAGCCGAGCCCGGCCAAGACAAAAGAGCATTTCAGATTGCTGATTGACTTTTGTAACTGGATGTGAGAGGTTAATGCACCAGAATAATTTCTAACCTGTGAGCACACCTTTCTGTGAATCACCATGCATGAGTAAACTAACTTTGCTGCTTCTGACAGCCTGCAGGGCTAGTCACACAGATTTCAGCCTGTGTGAGGAAGAGGAGTTAGGGGAAGTGAGGCGTCTCCTTGCCATGCAGTGCAACACCACACTTGGCACAGTTCTATCTGCCTGGTAGCCTTCCTGTGACTTTGATCAGTGCTAATACTTTCAGAATGACGTGAGGAGCCTATAACAATCCCAGGCAATGCATAGCTCTGTGAGAACATCCTATTCCGCACATCTTTTCATCACTGAAGTCAGATTCAAGCAGCTTTCTGCCCTAATTCCCCAAGAAGCTCGTGTTTTGATTCTGCAGATTTCTTTTGTTTCTTTCATCAGAAAGTCCCGTTGAAAAACAGGGAGCAGAGGATTCATGAATATTGTTATGATTAGCACTCAGATAGTGTAACACCTCTTAATTAGCCTACACGTACCACGTTGATCCCAAATAAAGGATATTCATTTTCTGCATCATTATTTGAACAAACATTTTTGAAACAATATTCTTACAAAATATCTCCACCTAGAACCAATCAGTTCGCTAAGGACATTTTCAGCATCAAATAAAGTGGTTTCATTCACAATATCAAGGAGGCTAGGAGTTGTGGTGGTAAACTGTCAACCCAGTGATTAGGAGTTCAAGTCCAACCATGACAAATTACAAAACTGAATTCAGTAAATCTCAGAATTTGTGGGTTGGCACCAGAAAAAATGACCATGAAAGCCACTGGACTGACATTAAAACCCAACTGGCTCATTAACTTCCTTCAGTAAAAAGAACCTTTTGATCTGACCTACATATAACTCCAGTTCCAGACTGTGTGATTGATACTTAATATCATTAGGGCAACAAGGGATGGACAATTAATATGGTGTCATGCTAAGCCCTCACCTGCCAAGAATGAGGCAGATTAATTTTGTCATGAACATTGATTTTAAACTGTGACTGGAGTGAAGAAAGGACTTGTTAAACAGATCAGCCATGACTGGAAAAGACATTTGCATATTAACAGACAGCATTTGGAAGGACAAAGCAGCCATTTCCTGACACGTTCAACCCACAATGGACTTTTAATCACCAGGCATTGAAGGTGGGGGAGCTCACATTCCAGGTTGACTGCTAAGAATACACAAACGGACATGGTCAAACCAGCCAGTCACATGACTAACTGCTGGGCAACCTGAGTTTTTTGAATTTGTGCAAACAGTTTGGGCAGAAAGCAGAATGCTCCTGGACTGAGAAGATCTCTCCTGGCTGGCTCGCCATAGCCTCTCCTGTCTGCCTGCTCCTATCTCTTTCTCACAAGCCTCTGAATCCACTGAAGACACATGAACCCTAAGAGAGAAAAGTCTCCTACAGTGAACAAGGTTTAATAAGAATACTGGGCCCCAACAAAAAGCAAGATCTACCTACAATCAAGCAATCTAGAGAAGAACCGTAACAAAAACTCTTCAGATATTGCCTCAAACTTTTCCACTTTATTTTTCTTCTGCTCTTTTCTGTCTCTATTTGCATGTGTGTATCGAGTATGTATGCTAGTGAGGGCGCGTCGTATATCCATAGGCATTAACTGAATTAGAGTTTAAGTTTAATAAATTTTGACTTTTCTTCTTTAAACCTAAGTAAGCCTGTTTGTGCTGGTGTCTTTCCCTTATAATTGGAAAGCGGTGAACAAGGATTCACCAAGAGGAATCTAAAAACAGTGCGTTTAAAAATAAACCCTGTTAAGGTAAGACCAGGTGAAGACTCAGAGGGACCCCTAGACCCCTTTCTCACCTGGTTGTAACAATGGCCTTGCCAGCATCACTAAGATCTCAAGAATTAGTGCCAGCCGTGGCTCAGTTGGAAGCACAAAAATCTAGACTGACACTCCACTGCAGTACTGAGAGAAGGCTGCACTGTTGGAGGTGCCGTCTTTTGGGTGAGACCTTAAACCGAGGCCCCATCCACGCACTCAGTGGAAGTAAAGGATCCCATGGCACTTTTTCGAAGAAGAGCGGGGGAGTTATCCCCGGGTGCCCTGGCCAAAATTTAGCCCTCAAAGTCACAAAAAAACAGACAAAATTATCATTATCTCTATTGTCTTTGGGAGTTTGCTTTGGGCAAATTGGCTGCCATAGAGCGATATAGCACTGAAACAGGCCCTTTGGCCACGGAGTCTGTGCCAACCACCAACTTATACTAATCCTACATTAACCCCATATTCTCTACCACATCCCCACCATTTTTCTACCACCAACCTACACTAGGGGCAATTTACAATGGCCAATTTACCTATCAACCTGCAAGTCTTTGGCTGTGGGAGGAAACTGGAGCATGCAGTCACAGGAAGAACTTGCAGATTCCACACAGGCAGTACTCAGAACCGAACCCAGGTTGCTGGAGCTGTGAGGCTAACCACTGCCCTACTGTGCCACCCTGTTTCTTACATTACAGCAGTAATTACATTTCAAAAGGGTTTCGTTGCCTGTAATGTGCCATGGCACATCCTTAGGTCATGAAAGGCACTATATAAATACAACATTTCCTTCTATCCATGTTGGATATATTAGAATCATGTGTTAAGGGGGCACCTCTATCATTTACATTGCAACTTTGAGATCATAAAACTCAGGATATGATTTTCTAGTATCAGTGCATCAAGTAATGTACCATAAATAGCAAACAAAAATACAGGTTTGATTATGTCCCCCACCCTTCCCTTTCCTCTCCGTGCTGTGCAGTTACTGATCACAGGATGAGGGGAGGGAGGGGGAGTTGGTTGGGCAACTGTCCCCCAGGCTGTTGTTCTATGCTTCTTCACAATTAGTCACCCAGTCAGAGCAGGGGGCTAGGAAGTAAATAAAATCATCAAACAGTAAGGTTTTGTTTCCCCACCACCATCAGTTATCTAATGCTATTAGGCTGGTCTTTCATCCAATTTTATTGCCCTTAAAACAGAATCTAATGTGCCATTGATAAAGTAACCCATTAACTATAGCTTACTTGTGTCAGTTGTGCTAAGGGGTAGCAGTCTTGCCTCTGAGAAAGTAGGTTATGGGTTCAAGTCCCACTCCAGAGACTTAAATAATCCAGGTTGACAGTCCAGTGCTGTATTGAGGGAGGGAGTGCTGCACTACCACAGTGCTGCCTTTCAGATGAGACATTAAACCGAGGCCCTGTTTGCCATCGTAGGTGGATGTAAAAGATCCCATGGCACTATGCAAAGCAGAGCAAGGGACTACTTATAGTGGCCAACATTTATCCCTCAACCAACAACTAAAATAATTATCTGATTAGTTATTTAATTGCTGCTGGTGGGAGCTTGCTGTGCCCAATTGGCTGCTGCATTTTCTACATTTCAGAAGTACTGCATTGGCTGTGAAGATCTTTGAGACATCATGAAGTTGTGAAAATCACACTAAAAATGAAAGTTCTGTCTCTTTTTTTCTTGACTCACTTACCAAGAACTCTGAGTGAAATATTACTGGAACTTTTCCATTAGGCACTTAATTATAGTGGAATATTCCCCGTAATTGCTGGAAATAATTAGATCTGTGCACAGTAATTTGTGTGGTAACCCTGGAAACGAGTGCTATCTGGGTAAATAAAATATTCACGCAACAGGAGTAAACAACTCAAGTTATTCACTTAATAAAAGTGAACAGAATGGCTGAAGACAGCAAGCAGTGTGTGATTTTAACATCTATTCAGAATCAGTGCTAGCTTACTTCAAAAGGACAGCATTAGCTCACTGGGGAGTGTCTCTCATTCTCCGATAGCCTACAGCAAAGTTTCATGATTTCATCCTCTCCAACTCTACAATGTGCAATGCTGAGCAGAATCAGCAAATGCTCAGTCAGGTAATGACATCAATAGTTATCACTGATAGAAATGCACTTTGCTCTATTTACTAATTTTTCAAGTTGCCTTCAAGAAAGATTGGAACTTTTTGCAGGGCTTTCACCTGTCATGCCCAGTAAAGACATATCCTCTTTTAAGATACAAGCTTTATTCAAGGTGGATTCTTTAAAATTGACTTTACCTTTTTAAAAAAGGTGGACAATGTTGCCAAAGATGACCACCAAAGGTCAATGACCTGGCCTGTGTATTTGTCTATTCAGGATAAAAGGATACAATTACACCCATCCTGAAACCATCAACAGACATTTCTGAATTGAATGGGCTCTTCTGAAACAAAGAAGGTAGCCACATCATAACTGGATTATACTCATCCAGAGTGCCTAAGAGGTGTTGTGAACATTTCAGGGAATGAATATTGTTCAATAAATAGTTAATCTTCTGTTTTAAACCTACATGAAAACCTGTTACTGTCTGTTTATTTGGAAAGTAAAACACTCAGGGGCTAACTCATCATTTTAAATACAACATGATTGCGATCATTGGGAGGTGAACAGTGGGAACCACGCACACACCTTACCAACTGGCCATAACATGCCAGATATATTTTATCAGTTCAAATACGGAGAAAAAAGAAAATAAATCTTTCTGAGTGTCATGCAGGCCCTCACCTGCCAAGAATGAGACACATTGGTTTTGTCATATGAACATTGATTTTTAACTATTGCTGGAGAGAGGAAATGACTTGTTGAACAGATCAGCCATGGCTGGAAAAAACATTTGCATACTAACAGATGGTGCTTGTGTAGACAAAGGACCATTCCCTGACACATTCAACCCACAATGGATGTTGATCACTGGACACTGGACAGGGATGGGGAAGAGCATTCCTGGGCCTGCTGGGGTGGTGCAATCCACAAGGACCAGGACTGGTTGGACCAGCTGGTCACATGACTTACTGGCTGTTTCAGGGTTCTTTATGAACTAGCCACAGAGAGTTTGAACTCAGAGTGTCTTGGTCCTGGACTGAGAACAACTCTCCTGTCTACTTCCATCTCTTTCTCATAAGCCTCTGAATCCACTGAAGATACATGAACCCCAAAAGAGAAAAGTCTCCTACAGTGAACAAGGTTTAAGAAGAATACTGGGCCCCAATGAAAAGCAAGATCTACCTACAATCACGGACTGTACAGTGAGCTCAATGAACTGTAACAAAAACTCTTCAGATATTGACTGAAACTATTCCACTTTATTTTTCTGCTGCTCTTTTCTGTTTCTACTTGCATGTATGTATCGCATATGCATGCGAGCATGGGCACGTCGTGGATTCGTAGGTGTCAACCAAATTAGAGTTTAAGTTCATGTTTAATAAATTTCAACCTTTCTTCTTTAAGAAGGCTTGTTTGTGCTGGTTTCTTTGCCTTATAATTAAAAAGCAGTGAACAAGGATTCACCAAAGGGGAGCTAAAAACACGGTGTGTTTAAAAATAAAACCCTGTTGTGGTAAGACCAGGTGAAGGCTGAGAGGGAACCCTAGACACCCTTCTCACCTGGTTGTAACTTTGAGTAAACACTTAATTTCTTCTGGTCACTTCTAACTTGAGATCATGGAGCTTCACAGGGGCTGGAGGTACAGGCTATAAGAGAGGAGTGAGAATATGGGACAGGGAAGAGAGAGTATGGGACATGGGGTAGCAGATGGCAGACCAAAGGTATCGGACAGTGGGTAGGAGATAGCAAAGGGTATGGGACAGGGAAAAGAGGGTACGGGACAGGGGCTAGGAGTTAGGAGAGTGAGGGTATGGAACAGGGGATATGAGATAGGACAGTAAGGGTACGGACCAGAGGAGAGGGTATGGGTCAGGGGAGAGAGGATATGGGACAGGGATCTGAGATAGGAGAGTGAGAGTATGGGATAAGGATATGGGCAAAGAGAAGGAGAGTGAGACTAAATCGATAAGTTCTTTCCAAGTACCTGCACTTGCACGATGGGCCAAATGGACTCGTCTGTTCTGTATGAGTCTATGACTGGTAGGAAGTGTAGCAAGTATGGATTACATTTTGCTCACAATTTCACAAAACAGGCACAGATTGCATTACATTTCCCACATTACAACAATGAGTACACTTTAAAATGTATGTCATTGGCTATAAAGCACTTTGGGATGTCCTGAGGTGGTGAAAGGTGTTACATAAACGCAAGTCTTTCTCCAGATAAGGAAGGTTATTCGGCCCAGTCTAGATAATGCTATATTGTCCCCAATGCAACCTCGAATTCTTTATTAAGTGGTTCCAAAGTTTTTACTTTCACTACTCTATCTTGGAGTACATTCTACGCATTGTTCACTAAAACTTCTTTAAAAATTTCTGAACAGCAGGAACTAATCTGATTTGATAGCTGTGTTGAGGATTATGAGGGACAGGACAGCGCAAGTGGAAAAAAAGGTGAGTTTCAAGCCAGACACCCATTTCTCACCCCAAAAAACAGGTAGGTGGCAACTGTAAACTGGGGTAGGGGAACCTCGGCTGCCCCACTGCTGCTCAAGGACCAGTTGATGCGATTTTCAAGCAGGCCTGTAAATGGGCAGAATAGTCCCTGCCTGATGCAGGCTTAACTATACTCATGGAGGGGTTTCAAAAGCAACCTGCATTTATATAGCGCCTTCAACACAGTAAAACACCTAAGACGCTTCACAAGAGCGATCATCAAACAAATTCTGACACTGAGGCACCTAAGCATATATTAGGACGGGTGGCCAAAGGCTTTGTCAAAGAGTTTTAATAGAAAGAAAAACTTGCATTTATATGGTGCCTTTCATAACCTCAGGATATTCCAAAGCGCTTTGCCACCAATGAAGTACTTTTGAAATGTTGCTACTGTGGTAATGTAAGAAACATTTTAAGATTTTAACATTTTAAGATGTAGGGAAAAACTTAAAGGAGGAGAGAGAAGGGGAAAGATTTAGGGAGGAAATTCCAGAGCTTGGGATCTAAGCAGCTGAAGGTACGACTTAATGGTGGAGTGAAGAAAATCAGAGTTAAGCAAGAAGCCAGAATTGGAGGAAGGCAGAGACTTCAGAGGGTTGTAGGTCTGGAAGAGATTACAGAGATAGGGTGGGGCATGGCCATGGTGAGATTTGAATACAAGGTTGCAAATTTTAAAATCGTGACCAGGAGCTAATATCAGTCAGTGAGCACTGGGGTGATTGGTGAATGGGACTTGACATGAGTTAAGGACACAGGCAACAGAGTTTTGAATGAGCTCATGTTTAGAGGATGGATGGTGGGAGGCCAGCCAAGATAGCATCGTTGTGGGATCGTTGTACAATTGGGCAGACCATACATTATGGGTTCTTCGCCCAGTTTACGAAGTGTCGAGCCATCTAACCAGCTCCTGAAAGAGACACTGGAAACTGCTCACAAAAAAAGACCAGGCAGCTTGCAATTTGTATTTTCTTTTGGTGGGCCCAGGAGGAGCAGGAATAAAATAGTCTGACAGAGAGATGGCATAGACATATTATTTTATGCTTAAAGATTATCTTGTAAGAACTTAATTAGGCTACAAATATCCTTTTACTCCAATCCTGTTTAATGGTGTTTTGTGTGTGGGGAAAAGAACAGGTGTTTACAAGGATTGTGGTGATTGAGTAAATTATAACATTGCAGCAATCCAGTGGTGAGAGCATGACGTGTTCAAAACCGATCGATTCTTTTAACCATTTATGTACTGGCTGATTATCCATCACCAATTCTGCAGAGTAGTTATGAAGTGTTCAGAGCTATCAGTGCTCTGTGTGACATTGTCCAGGATGCTGGATACCTGTCTGTGAATTGTAAAACATCAATGTAATCTAAAACAAGAAATTACAATTTATATAGCACATTTATCAGAGCAGAAAAACCCTAGATGCTTCACAGAGTCACAATCAGAGAAAAGTTGACCCTGAAACAGAAAGAGGTTTTAGCAGGGGAGACCAACAGCTTAGTTGAAGAGCTGGGTTTTAAAGGGGGTCTTCAAGCAGAAGAGGGAGGTGGAGGGGGAAAGTGAGGGATTTCCTCAGGCTGGTGCCTAGACGGCATTGCTGACAACTGTGGGGTGAAGCTCAAGGGTATATAAAGGGCCATACACAGACATGGAGACCTGGTAAAGATGGGAGTGTATTGTAGGCCTGGAAGAAGTTGCAGACAGAGGGAAGTGCATTGCCATAAACAGTTCAACACAAGGCTGAGAAGGTTATGTTGGAGGCGTTCCGGGACAGGGAGCCAGTGTAGGTCAGTGAGGACAGAAAGCCAATGTAGGTCAGTGAAGACAGGCAGCCAATGTAGGCCGGTGAGGATAGAGAGCCTATGTAGGTCAGTGAGGACAGGGAGCCAGGGTAGGTCAGTGAAGACAGGGAGCCAAGGTAGGTCAGTGAGGACAGGGAGCCAAGGTAGGTCAGTGAGGACAGGGAGCCAATGTAGGTCAGTGAGGACAGGGAGCCAATGTTGTACAGTTAGGATAGGGAGCCAATGTAGGACAGGGAGACAGTGTAGGTCAGTGAGGACAGGGAGACAGTGTAGGTCAGTGAGGACAGGGAGCCAATGTTGTACAGTTAGGATAGGGAGCCAATGTAGGACAGGGAGCTAGTGTAGGTCAGTGAGGACAGGGAGACAGTGTAGGTCAGTGAGGACAGGGAGCCAATGTAGGTCAGTGAGGACAGGGAGCCAATGTTGTACAGTTAGGATAGGGAGCCAATGTAGGACAGGGAGCTAGTGTAGGTCAGTGAGGACAGGGAGACAGTGTAGGTCAGTGAGGACAGGGAGACAGTGTAGGTCAGTGAGGACAGGGAGCCAATGTAGGTCAGTGAGGACAGGGAGCCAATGTTGTACAGTTAGGATAGGGAGCCAATGTAGGACAGGGAGCTAGTGTAGGTCAGTGAGGACAGGGAGATAGTGTAGGTCAGTGAGGACAGGGAGACAGTGTAGGTCAGTGAGGACAGGGAGACAGTGTAGGTCAGTGAGGACAGGGAGATAGTGTAGGTCAGTGAGGACAGGGAGACAGTGTAGGTCACTGAGGACAGGGAGACAGTGTAGGTCACTGAGGACAGGGAGACAGTGTAGGTCAGTGAGGACAGGGAGATAGTGTAGGTCAGTGAGGACAGGGAGACAGTGTAGGTCAGTGAGGACAGGGAGACAGTGTAGGTCAGTGAGGACAGGGAGATAGTGTAGGTTAGTGAGGACAGGGAGACAGTGTAGGTCAGTGAGGACAGGGAGACAGTGTAGGTCAGTGAGGACAGGGAGATAGTGTAGGTCAGTGAGGACAGGGAGATAGTGTAGGTTAGTGAGGACAGGGAGACAGTGTAGGTCAGTGAGGACAGGGAGACAGTGTAGGTCAGTGAGGACAGGGAGACAGTGTAGGTCAGTGAGGACAGGGAGACAGTGTAGGTTAGTGAGGACAGGGAGACAGTGTAGGTCAGTGAGGACAGAGATAATGACCAGAGGTTAGCTATAAGTTACTATTCCACAACTCAAATCAGCAAACTCGGCAAGGTCCACAATAGGTTATATTTGACAGTGAATCCTAAGAACATTCAATGCCTTGTATATATTTGGTATCCTTACAGTACTTGTGTCAAATTAGATACGGCTTTCTCACGTTGCAGATGCTCCTGATTGGAGATCTGTGTGGAATTTGTATTTAGAACGGACACGGTGCTAAAAGTGCAACTTTGGCGAGGGTGAGAAATGAGCAGTAGCTGATTGGCCAACCGTCATACACCCCACCAGAGGGGAACAATCCCAACCACCTATTTTGAGCCGCCACTGAAGTACAGCTTCACCCTCATTCGCTTTTCTAAGGCACATGCTGAAAGTATATTAAGGAATAGATGAAGTAAGGTGGGAGGATAAAAACTGGCATAGACCTGTTGGGCCAAATGGCCTGTTCCTCTGCTGTAAGAGGAAGTGAGAGACCTTGGAGTGCATGTCCACAGGTCCCTGAAGGTGGCAGGACAGGTAGATAAAGTGGTGAAGAAGGCATACGGAATGCTTTCCTTTATTGGCCGAGTATAGAATACAAAAGCAGGGATGTAATCTGGAATTGTAAAGAACGCTGATTAGGCCACAGCTGCAGTATTGCACACAGTTCTGGTCACCACATTACAGGAAGGAGAGAGTACAGAGGGGATTTACAAGAATGTTGCCAGGGCTTGAAAGTTGCAGATATGAGAAAAGATTGGATAAGGGTTGTTTTCCTTAGAACAGAGGAGACTGAGGGGTGACCTAAGTGAGATGAACAAAATTATGAGGGGCCTGGATCGAGTCGACAGGAAGGACCTGTTTCCCCTAGCGGAGAGGTCAATTACCAGGGGCATAGATTTAGGGTGATTGGTAGAAGGATTAGAGGGGACATGAGGAAAAACTTTTTCACCCAGAGGGAGGTGGGTGTCTGGAATTCACTGCCAGGAATGGTGGTGGAGGCAGAAGCTCTCAATTCTTTTGAAAGGTACTTGGACATGCACCTGAAGTGCTGTAACCTGCAAGGCTACGGATCAGGTGCTGGAAAGTGGGATTAGATTGGACGGCTAGTTTTTTCAGCTGGCGATGACACGATGGGCTGAATGGCCTCTTTCTGTGCTGTAACTTTTCTATGGTTCTATGGTTGTATGTAACTCTATCTCAATTTAACCTAAGTGTTAAGGAAAAGAAATAACTGGTAATTGCCAAGACACAGAAAGGACTTTCACTTCGTGCTTGACTCCTGAGAGCATTTGTGTTTCTCAACCTGCTTCTGGTCCACATATAGATATACCCTGCAAGAAGAGGACAGAGTAAAGAAGAAAACGTTTTTGGCTTGATTTGCAGATCGACAAGTGTTCTGTATTTATTTCGTCGGCCAACAGGTATAATGCATTAGAGTGAAGAAACATTGTCCTGAATCAAGTACCATACTGTAGTTGTTGTAAGTACATCGAGAACAGCATTATAGCACTCAGAACACTGAGGCAATTGAGTGTTTCAGATCCAACCATGTCAGAAGCCTCCTTTGCAACAAGGAGCCAGCTGGGCACAGAATCTCAGACAGCAGCCCACTCTCAGCACTCAGGACAACAAAGTATATTTGTGTGGGTGGTAAGAGCAACACTGTTTGTTGGCACATAAGTGTGTCCCCCTCAGGCCTCCTGGAAATCTACACCAAAGGCTGATGGAATAGATGTAAGAATTCTTTGGATTTGTTCATGAATGACTTCACATTGTCCCCCAGAATCCCAAACACTGGCAGCCCTGAACTTCAGGCCAACATCATCAGAACAAGCACTCAGTTTGTTGGGCTGATGCACATTAAGCACAGCATACAATATCAGTTGTGTGAAAAAGATTAGGAAGAAATGAATGGCCACTTCTCTTCTCTTTGTTATTCTTAGGAGCGGAGTTTACGTCTTTTTAAGATGAAAATAATTTTCATTGCATTCTCAAACTGTTTGCTTAAATCTTTTTCACTCAGCCAACCATTAGCCCATGGAGTCAAACATCATTCCCACTGCGGATTAATCCTGAGTTACAGTACAAATCATTTTAAGATTGTTTTATGACACCACTCCTTAATAGTTACTGCTGTGGGGGTGACATAGGTGGAGGGAGGTGCAGAAATCTACATTGAGTAAATTGTGTATTCTAACAACAGGTAAGCATCAGTCTAGACAAGGTGAAAGGGATTTAGCAACAGCGGTATTAGAGAGCCCCTGAAAAAGAATGTTATGCATCACAATTTTCAATAATTTATATATTTTTACTAGCCCAAATGTTACTCCAGATTGCTTCAATTCTTTTCTAATATTCACCAATTAAAAGTATCAGCAAAAACCTTCGTCAGAAGAATAGAAAAGCTGTATACTATTTAAATGGAGAAAGATCGCAGAATTCAGTGCTACAGAAAGATCTGGGTGTCCTGGTACATGAATCACAAAAGGTTAGTATACAGGTACAGCAAGTGATTAGGAAGGCAACTGGAATGTTGGTGCTCAGTGCAAGGGGAATCGAGTATAAAAGTCGGAAAGTTTTACTGCAGTTGCACAGGACCTTGGCAAGACCACATCTGGAATACTGTGTACAGTTTTGGTCTCCTTATTTGAAAAACGATATAATTACGATAGAAGCAGTTCAGAGAAGGCTAACTTGACTAATTCCGGGGACATAGGGGTTATCTTATGAAGAAATGTTGAACAGGTTGGGCCGATACCCATTGAAGTTTAGAAGAATGAGAGGTGATCTTAATGAAACATAAAAGATCCTTAGGAGACTTGATCAAGTGGATATGGGATGATTCCTCTTTTGGGGGAGACTAGAACTAGGTGACACTGTTTAAGAATAAGAGGTCTCCCTTTTAAGACAGAGATGTGGAGCATTTATTTTTCAAAGGGTCATTAGTCTGTAGAATTATCTTCCCCAGAAAGCAGTGGAGGCTGGAATTTATTCAAGACTGAGTTCGATTTTTGATAGACAAGGGAGTCAAGGGTTATGGGGGGAAGACAGGAAAGTGGAGTTGAGACCACAACCAGATCAGCCATGATCTTATCGAATGGCCGAGCAGGCACTAAGGGCTGAATGGACTACTCCTGCTCCTATGTTCCTAATTGTTACTGTTTGGGCTATTCCCCAACTCTACCTATTTGACTTCATCGCATAGTGCACCTTCCACATGCACAACTGCACCTCCTGTGATCTATATTTGACACCCTTATGTAGGCTGCGAATGGGGACATTGTGGTATAATTAACAATTTACCCTTTTAACTGACTTGTAGATATCCACCTTAGAAAACTAGCTAACCTCTTCAACCCTGAAACCCATAACTAGCTATAGACATCTTTGTGCATTGTCTCTCTTCCTCATACAAAAACAGCCTATCCTCCTGCACAGTCCAGAAAACTGGAAACACACTGCTGTCAGATCATATTATTCAGGCTAAGACAAGGTGAAAAATTTAGTTCCAAGATGCAAAATTACACAGAGGCATAAGCAACACATCAGATACTCAGCACTACAATGCTTTACTTATACAATACTCGAAACCGACTCAAAAATAATATCCCAATCTCAGATTCTTTTCAGAATCCAATAACAGAGACTTTGATGGATATAATATCGGCGTTTACTCATTATATGGAATTCTGTCTTATCTTCAAGATGCAGAAGCACACGTTGATAGCACTTACCTTGTAGGTACAGATATTCAATCTTAGAAAACCAGCTAGCCTCCTCTACCCTAAAACCCATAGCTACATAGAAACATAGGAGCAGGAGTAGGCCATTCGGCCCTTGGAGCCTGCATCGCCATTCAATATATCATGTTCGATCGTCCAAACTCAGTACCCTGTTCCCGCTTTCTCCCCATATCCCTTGATTCTTTTAGCCCTAAGAACCATATATAACTCTTTCCTGAATACATTCAATGATTTGGCCTCAACTGCTTTCTGTGGTAGAGAATTCCACAGGTTCACCACTCTCTGGGTGAAGAAATCCCTCCTCATCTCAGACCTAAATGGCTTACCTTGGACTCCTCCACCATCGGGAACATCCTTCTTGCATATAGTCTGTCCAGTCCTGTTAGAATTTTGTAGGTTTCTATGAGATCCCCTCTCATTCTTCTAAACTCTAGCGAATACAAGCCTAATCAACCCAATCTCTCCTCATATGTCAGTCCTGCCATCCCAGCAATCAGTCTGGTGAACATTCGCTGCACTCCCTCCATAGCAAGAACATCCTTCCTCACATAAGGAGACCAAAACTGCACACAATACTCCAGATGTGGCCTCACCAAGACATTGTACAATTGCAGCAAGACGTCCTTGCTCCTGTACTTGAATCCTCTCGCTATGAAGGCCAACATACCATTTGCTCTCTTAACTTCCTGCTGCACCTGCATGCTTACTTTCAGCGACTGATGCACAAGGACACCCAGGTCTCGCTGCACCTCCCCCTTTCCCAATCTACTGCAGTTCAGATAATAATCTGCCTTTCTGTTTTTGCCACCAAAGTGGATAATCTCACATTTATCCTCATTATACTGCATTTGCCATGTATTTGCCCACTCACTCAACCTGTCCAAATCACACTGGAGCTGCTCTGCATCCTCCTCACAGCTCACACTGCCACCCAGTTTTGTGTCATCTGCAAACTTGGATATATTGCATCTAATTCCCGCATCTATATCATGAATAGCTGGGGTCCTAGCACTGATACCTGCGGTAACCCACTAGTCACTGCCTGCTCGGAAAAAGACCCGTTTATTCCTACTCTTTGTTTCTTGGCTGCCAACTAGTTCTCTATCCATGTCAGTACCTTACCACCAATCCCATGTGCTTTAATTTTGCACGTTAATCTCTTATGTGGGACCTTAGCGAAAGCCTTCTGAGAATCCAAATACACCACATCCACTGGTTCTCCCTTATCTACTCTACTAGTTACATCCTTAAAAAATTCCAGTAGATTTGTCAATCATAATTTCCCTTTCGTAAATCCATGTTGACTTTGTCCGATCATGTCATTGTTTTCCAAGTGCTCTGCTCTTCCATCTTTTATAATGGACTCTAGCATTTTCCCCACTACTGATGTCAGGTTAACTGGTCTATAATTCCCGGTTTTCTCTCTGCCTCCTTATTTAAATCGTGGGGTTACTCTATGACTCTACATTAGCTGCCCTCCAATCCATTGGAACTGTTCTAGAGTCGACAGAATTTTGAAAAATGACCAGCAATGCATCCACTATTTCAATTGCCACTTCCTTAAATACTCTGGGATGTAGATTATCAGGCCCTGGGAATTTATCAGCCTTCAATCCCATCAATTTCCCTAACACCATTTCCCTACTAATACTGATTTCATACAGTTCCTCCTTCTCATTAGACCCTATGTTCCCCAACATTTCTGGGAGGTAATTTGTGTCCTCCTTTGTGAAGATGGAATCAAAGTATTTATTTAATTGTTCTGCCATTTCTTTGTTCCCCATTATAAATTCCACTGTTTCTGACTGTAAGGGAGCCACATTTGTCTTCACTAATCTTTTTCTCTTCACATATCTATTGAAGCTTTTACAGTCAGTTTTTATGTTCTCTGCAAGCTTACTCTCATACTCTATTTTCCCATTCTTAATCAATCCCTTTTTCTTCCTTTGCTGAATTTTAAACTGTTCCCAATCCTCAGGTTTGCTGCTTGTTCTGGCCATTTTATATTTCTCCTCCTTGGATCTAATACTGTCCCTAATTTCTTTTGTAAGCCACGGTTGAGCCACCCTTCCTGTTTTATTTTTGTGCCAGACAGGAATGAACAATTGTTGTAATTCATCCATGCGCTCTTTAAATGCTAGCCATTGCCTATCCACTGTCAACCCTTTAAGTAACATTCCCCAATCTATCATAGCCAGCTCGCACCTCATACCTTCATAGTTTCCTTTATTTAGATTCAGGACCCTAGTCTTGGAATCAACTCTCTCACTCTCCATCTTAATGAAGAATTCAATCATGTTATGGTAGTTCTTCCCCAAGGGACTCCACACAACAAGATTGTTAACTAATCCTTTCTCATTACACAATACCCAGTCTAGGATGGCCTGTTCTCTAGTTGGTTCCTCAACGTATTGGTCCAAAAAACCATCACGTACACACTCCAGAAATTCCTCCTCGACAGTATTATTGCTAATTTGGTTTGCCCGATCTATATGTAGATTAAAATCACCCATAATTACAGTTGCACCCTTATTGCATGCTACTGTAGACAACTCTGTGTATTGTCTAGCTTCCTCATAAAAAACAGTGCAATCTTTTTCCAAAGGCAGCTGATCGAACTCCTTTTTAAATTCTCATTACATTCACCCAAGTAAAACTTCATATAGAAAAGACCCTGAAATTCTTGGACCTCAAAGGCTGGAACAAAAAATATAGGTCAAAATTTGTTGCAGGACCCAGCTACGCCAAGTCATCATTCCTTTTCCAAAAACACAGCGTCAGTTTTCACACGTACACTGACAACACCAACTGGAATGGAATATTGTGCCTAAGGCGGGGCTTCCGGCACTGGGCCAGAAAGGCCGGGGGAAATGTTGCCTCGGCCAGCTGGATCGCAAATTGCCCAAGGAAGAGGGCCCCACCCCCAAGCCTGCCGAGACGCCGTCTTGTTTTATTGGGCGACCTCACCGCGTGGTAGAGGCCACCCCCGCCCCCCCCACCACAACCCACTGCTCGTTAAATCCCACGGTGGCAGGAAGAGGCCTTTAAGTGACTGTTAATAGGCCTCTTAAGGGCCTCAATTAGCCTCTGGGCAGGAAGGCCATCTTTGGCCTACACCGCCCCAACAAAATTGTGTTGCAACAGGGAGGCAACAGGCTCTCCACGCCTCCGCCTCCTGTCACAATTCTGTGGGCACCCCCCCCTCCCCACCCCACTCTCAAACCTGTCTTGGGGGGGGGCCATAAAATTCAGCCTACTGTCTCTAAATTATCAGACTACTTGTCTGATATCCAGTACTGGATGAGCAAAAATTTCTTCCAATTAGATACAAACTCTGTTCCCTAGCTACCGACTCTATCCCTCTCCCTGGCAACTGTCTGAAGCTGAACCAGACTGATCGCAACCCTGGTGTCTTATGTGACCCTGAGATGAGCTTCCAATGACACATCTGCACCATCACCAAGATCACCTACTTCTGCCTCTGTAACATCATCTGACTTCGCCACTGCCCTCACCCATCACTGACCTCCCACATTCTACCCTCCATAAACTAGAGGACATCCAAAACTCTGCTGCCTGTGTCCTTACTCGCACCAAGTCTGATTCACCCATTACCCCTGTGCTCGCTGACCTACATTAGCTCCCGGTTAAGCAATGCCTCGATTTTAAAATTCTCATCTTTGCTTTCAAATCCCTTCAAGGCCTCGCCCCCTATCTCTGTAATTCCCTCCAGCCCCACAATATTCTGAAATATCTGTCCTCCTATAATTCCAGCCTCTTGAGCATCCCTGATTTTAATCACTGCCATCGGTGGCCATGCCTTCAGTTGCCACGGACTTAAGCTCTGAAATATGCTCCATACAGCTCTCCACCTTTCTAGCTCTCTTTCCTCCTTTAAGACGCTGCTCAAAACCTACCTCTTTGATAAAGCTTTTGGGCATCTGCTTTAAATCCCTAATTTGGCTCGGTATCATATTTTATTTGATAATGCTCCTGTGAGGCGCCTTGGAATATTTTATTATGTTAAAGGTGTTATAAAAATATGAGCTGTCATTGTTCTCTTGTTTTGACATTTCAAACAGGGGGAGGGGGCGCTTCTGACTCCCTGCCTCTTCTGCCATGATGTCACGCAAGGATGCAGGACTGGTGGAATTCTGTCCCACCCTATCAGACCTCCAGTGGTGGACCAGGGCTTCAGAGATTTCTGGTTCATTGTATTCAATTACTTGGAGCAAGACAGGTCATGGAAAGACGTAAAACTCATTCTGGGCATTGCAATGGAAATTCAGTTCCCAAGTGGGTTAAAAGCACAGATTCACATTCACTTTTGCCAAGTTTCCAATGCTCTTGAGCTAATGATCTAATGATTATGTTAAAAAAGATGTTTATTTTTGCGCCATTTCTCCCTTTTTGGGTCTGTGTGTGTTCTCTCTTTGCTTTGTCTTCTTTCAATTAATTTAATTCTTTCCTTTGCTTGGCTCACTTTTACGTTCTCTCGATCAACCAGGTTCCACTTGCTGTGTAGCCTCTGTTCTTCTTGACTGTCACACTGGTGTAGCTCTATAAAAGCTCCAAGTGGGAGATATTAGACATAGTGTTTCAGTTGCCAAACATTTCTTTCAGCGGCTAATGGGAAATAATTTTGCAGCTAACCCGGTCATTCAACGAATATCTCCCACTTGGAAGCTATTTAACTGTTTCACAAGTGCCGCAGTCTGGTAACTCCAGCAAAAAAAATCACACATTTTCTCCGTGCCTTGCTGAGATGTTTAAATTAAGACTCATTGATGTAAAACTGGCGAATTAGCTGCCCATTGTAACAGAAACCACTGATTTTCATATAAAATCACAGGGTTTCTATAATGGGTAGTTGCAATCTGCAGTGCCTGATTTACACCCACTTAGCAAGATGAGAACTAACACCACTATGTTGTGTCCTAAAAACCAAGTCTCGATAGACCTCATCTTTACACTTAGTCTTATCAACCTTCGTGCAGTCCTGAAGAGTTCTGAAGAAGGGTCACTGACCTGAAACGTTAACTCTGCTTCTCTCTCCACAGGTGCTGCCAGACCTGCTGAGTATTTCCAGCATTTCTTGTTTTTATTAGTGTTTGTCTAATGTCGACTGGGGCATAAATATTGGTCAAGACACCAGGAAGAACTCCCCAGCTCCTTTTCAATATAGTGCCGTTGGATCTTCTACCTAAGAGGGCAATGGAAACTCAGATTAAGGTTTCACCCAAAGGATGGGACCTCTGACTGTCTTCGAATGCCAGCCTAGATTTTGAGTTTAAGTCTCTGAAATTGGACTTGAACCCACAGCTGCAGACTCAGAGGCAAGAGTGCTATCCATTGAGCCACAAAAGTGGGAGCAATGGGGCATCCAGGACCAAGAGGTAGTACAGATGACAATATGAGGCTGATCAGAGGGAAGAGCTATGAGTAATAACTATGGGTCTTCAGCCTAGGAAAGATAAATCTGCAAGGGGACCCCTTAGATGTATATGAGGTACTTAACGGCATAGAAAAAATAAACAGCACAGAAGGTACAGGTTGAGCACTGCAAAAGGCAAGTGCAGGAGTAAAATCATTCATCCTTTCTTTTTACAGAGGGTGATCAACAGATAAAGCAGGTGATAGGAAGAGGAGGCTCAGTTGGATTCTGTGATGGGAAGATGGTGGGGTTGGTATTGTAGAAGCATAAGATCAGATGGGACAAAGATTCTCCCTCATTTAAAGCTATCCTGTGTTATTGTTAAGGAGCATACAATGGCTTGCCAAATGTCTCATCAGGAAGACAATGGTGTTTTGAAGGTGCAGAGTTCCTCATTAGGTGCAACTGGCAGTCGACCTTCTCACAGTGTAATTCTGCCAAAAACCTGAGAATGGAATTTAAAACATTGCCTTTGATAAGGCTTCATGTTACAGAGGTGGAAGGAGACAATCTTTCTAATAGAGAATATGGAGTCAGAAGCTCAGCTCCGAACAATCGAGTTCAGCTTGAGACAGTGGCTGAGGAGTTAATTTGAGCCAGTTACCTCGACTCCACATTCCTGCCTACCCCCAATAACCTTTCAGCCCCCTTGCTTAGCAAGAATCCATCTACCTCCGCCTTAAAAATATTGAAAGACACTGTTTTCACTGCCTTTGAGGAAGAGAGTTCCAAAGATTCACGACACTCGAGAAGAAAAAATTTCTCTTCACTTCTGTCTTAAATGAACGACCCCTTATTTTTAAACAGTGACCCCCTAGTTCAAGATTCTCCCACAAGAAGAAATATCCTTTCCACATCCACCCTGACAAGACCCCACAGGATCTTATATGTTTCAATCAAGTCGCTTCTTCTAAACTCCAGCAGATACAAGCCTAGCCTGTCCAACCTTTCCTCATAAGACAACCCGCCCATTCCAGGTATTAGTCTAGTAAACCTTCTCTGAACAGCTTCCAACGCATTTACATGCTTCCTTAAATAAGGAGACCAATACTGTACACAGTACCAAATGTGGTCTCACCAATTCCCTGTATAACTGAAGCATAACCTCCCTACTTTTGTATCAATTCCCCTCGCAATAAACAATAACATTCTATTAGCTTTCCTAATTACTTGCTGATCCTTCAAACTAACCTTTGCGATTTATGCATGAGGGCACCCAGATCCCTCTGCATCTTAGAGCTCTGCAATCTTTCACCATTTAGATAATATAAATGCACTGGAGTGCTGACTTGGGGCTGCATTAGAATGCTAAAGTGGGAGTTTTGTGACTGAAGGGTAATTAAGGGTTAGTTTTATCTAAAGTCTAGTCTTTCTTTTATTTAGCAAATTAACTTAACAGTTGCTGTTTGGGTTGGAGAAGGTGAGTTTTAGACCAGCTTTAAACAGAGTTCACTCAGGCTCTGCTTGCAGCTGCACCTTGATAATTAGATAACTGGCTTAAACTAGTTTTCAGGGGCTAGAGTCAGACAGTATAAAAGTGGGCCATCTTACAGTGCTGACTTCGTTTGCAATGGAGTGCTGACTTGGGGCTGCATTAGCGTGCTAAAGTGGAAGTTTTGTGACTGAGGGAGTTCGGTGAGGAGGGAGCAAGGAGCTCCTTTCATTTCCTACCTGTCCTCAAAGAGCGTGAGGGGAGCCGAGAGTTTCCAAACAGCACAGCTGACTGCTGAGTAAGTCCTGGTGGGTATTTTTCAAACTGGATTGAATTGTAAGTCATTGTTTTAGCAAGACTTAGTTGATTTATTTTTTTATTCTAATAGTCTTCTAAAGTTTTAAATTTAAAGGGTTTACTCATGGCAGGAGAGCTTAAAGCCGTGGTTTGCTCCTCTTGCTGCATGTGGGAATCCGGGAACATTTCCAGTCCCCGGGACCAGCATGTGTGCAGGAAGTGTGTCCAGCTGCAGTTCCCGGAAGCTCGGGTTTCAGAGCTGGAACGGCAGCTGGAAACACTGTGGAGCATCCGCGAGTCTGAGAGCATCGTGGATAGCATGTTTAGAGAGGTGGTCACACCGCAGCTGAAGGGACTTGAGGAAGGAAGGGAAGGGGTAACCACCAGGCAGTCCAAGAGAAACAGGCAGGTAGTTCAGGAGTCCCCTGGGGTCCCGCTTGCAAATCGGTATTCCATTTTGGAGGCTGATGAGGCTGGTTCCTCCAAGGAGTGCGGGCAGAGCCAAGCTTCTGGCACCACAAGCAGCCTGTCTGCACAGGAAGGGGGAAAGAGAGGAAGAGCAATAGTAATGGGGGAATTCTATAGTCAGGGGAACAAATAGGCGCTAATGTGGCCGTCAATGTGACTCCAGGATGGGGTGTTGCCTCCCTGGTGCCAGGGTCCAGGATGTCACTGAACAGCTGCAGGACATCCTGAAGAGGGAGGGTGATAAGACAGAGGTCATGGTACATGTTGGTACCAATGACATAGGTAGAAAGAGGGATGAGGTTTGCATCAAGAATTCAGGGAGTTAGGCAGTAGACTAAAAAGCAGGACCTCTCGGGTTGTAATCTCTGGATTACTCCCAGTGCCACGTGCTAGCGAGTATAGAAATAGGAGAATAGCACAGATGAATGCGTGGCTTAAGAGTTGGTGCAGGAGGGAGGGTTTTAGATTCCTGGACCACTGGGACCATTTCTGGGGAAGGTGGGACCTGTACAAGCGGGACGGTCTACACCTGAACCAAAGGGGGACTAACATCCTTGTGGGCGGGTTTGCTAGTGCTGTTGGGAGGAGTTTAAACTAATTTGGCAGGGGGAGGGGACGCAGACTCCTGGCAGAATAGGGACACAGCTAAACACTGGAAAGCAAACAAGTCAGAGGGAATACAGCGGAAGTAAGTTTCAAGGGAGTAAGACCAGGATGGATGGCCTCTACTTTAATGCCAGGAGTATTACAGGTAAAACGGATGAGTTAAGGACAAGGATTGACACGTGGAATTGTGATATAGTAGCCATCATGGAGACATGGTTGAGGGAGGGGCAGGGTTGGCAGCTCAATATCCTGGGATATAGAATCTTCAGGCGAGACAGAGGAGGGGGTAAAAGAGGAGGTGACATTGCATTATTAGTTAAGGAGTCAGTTACTGCAGGAAGGAGAGATGATATCTTGGAGAGGGCATCAAATGAAGCTTTATGGGTAGAGTTTAGGAATAAAAAAGGGACACCCACATTGCTAGGTGTTTATTATAGACCCCCAGATAGTCAGCAGGAAATTGAGGAGCAAATATGTGCGCAATTTGCAGAGGTGTGTAAAAATAATAATAGGGTAATTATATTAGGTGATTTCAACTTTCCCAACATTAATTGGGATAGTCATCATGTTAAGGGCTTAGATGGAGTGGAGTTCTTAAAATATATACAGGAGAACTTTTTAGCTCAATATGTAGAGAATCCAACAAGGGAGGGTGCAGTGTTGGACCTAATTCTGGGGAATGAAGTCGGACAGGTGGTTGATTTGTTGGTGGGGGAGCATTTTGGTGATAGCGACCACAACATGGTACAATTTAAGCTTGTTATGGAGAAAGAAATAGACAAGTTGCAAAAAAAGGTTTCGGATTGGAGGAGAGCGAATTTTAGTAAAATAAGGCAGGATCTGGACAAGGTAGACTGGAAAGAGTTACTTGTCGGGAAATCTACAGAAGAGCAGTGGGGGGCATTCAAAAAGGAAATGGGGAGGGTACAGGCCCAACATGTTCCCTCGAGGGTAATAGGTAGGAGCAACAAGCCCAGAGAACCATGGATGACCAGAAACATTCAGGGTACGATGAGAAGGGAAAGAGAGGCTTTTAGCAAATACAAGGAGAGCAAATCAACGGAAGCATTAGTGGAGTACAGAAAGTGTAGGATGGAGCTTAAGAAAGTAATTAGGAGAGCAAAGAGGAGCAAAGCTTTGGCTGGTAAAAGTAGCGAAAATCCCAAGATATTCTATAAGTATATCAATGGGAAGAGGATAACCAGGGAAAGAGTAAGACCCATTAGGGACCAATGGGGAAATCTGTGGGTGGAGCAAGAGGACATTGGTAGGATGTTGAATGAATACTTCACATCTGTCTTCACCCAAGAGAATGAGGATGTAGATATAGAACTCAGAGAGAGAGAGACTTTGAGGATCTTGAACAAATTGTCATAGGGAGTGACAAGGTATTGGAGGTCTTGGCAGGCTTAAAAGTAGACAAATCTCCAGGTCCGGACGATTTGTGTCCCAGGATGCTGTGGGAGGCGAGGGTGGAGATTGCAGGGGCTCTGACTCTAATTTTTAATTCCTCTCTGGCCACGGGGGAGGTTCCAGAGGACTGGAGAACAGCTAATGTGGTCCCACTATTTAAGAAAGGTTGTACAGATAAGCCAGGGAACTACAGAGCAGTGAGTCTCACGTCAGTGGTAGGGAAACTAATGGAGAAAATTCTGAAGGAGAGAATCTATCTCCACTTGGAGAGGCAAAATTTGATTAGGAATAGTCAGCATGGCTTTGTCAGAGGGAGGTCATGCCTAACAAATTTGATTGAATTTTTTGAGTATGTGACCAGGTGTGTAGATGCGGGTAATGCAGTTGATGTAGTTTACATGGATTTCAGCAAAGCCTTTGACAAGGTCCCACATGGGAGACTTATCAAGAAAGCAAATGCACATGGGATACAGGGTAACTTGATAAGTTGGATTCAAAATTGGCTTAGCTGTAGGAGACAGAGTGATGACAGACGGCTGTTTTAGTGACTGGAAGCCAGTGTCCAGTGACGTACCACAGGGATCTGTGCCGGGTCCCCTATTGTTTGTCATTTATATAAACGACATAGATGACTATGTGGGGGGTAGGATCAGCAAGTTCGCGGATGACACAAAGATTGGCTGAGTGGCTAACAGTGAGGTTGAGTGTCTTGGGTTACAGGAAGTTATAGATGGGATGGTCAAATGGGTAGTAAAGTGGCAGATGGAATTTAACCCTGAAAAGTGTGAGATGATACACTTTGGAAGGAGTAATGTGACACGGAAGTATTCAATGAATGGCCTGACACTGGGAAGTTCCGAGGAACAAAGGGACCTTGACGTGTTTGTCCAAAGATCTCTGAAGGCAGAAGGGCAGGTTAATAGGGTGGTGAAAAATGCATATGGGACACTTGCCTTTATCAATCAAGGCATAGATTACAAAACCAGGGAGGTTATGTTGGAGTTGTACAGAACTTTGGTAAGGCCAAAGCTGGAGTACTGTGTGCAATTCTGGTCGCCACATTATAGGAAGGATGTGATTGCACTGGAGGGGGGTGCGGAGGAAATTCACCAGGATGTTGCCTGGCATGGAACATTTAAGCTATGAACAGAGGTTGGATAGACTTGGGTTGTTTTCGCTGGAGCAGAGAAGACTGAGGGGTGACCTGATCGAGGTATATAAGATTATGAGGAGCATGGACAGGGTGGATAGGGTGGATGACTCTTAGTTGAAGGGTCAGTTACGAGGGGACACAAGGTGAGGGGCAGGAGGTTTAAGGGGGATTTGGGGAAGAACTTTTTTACCCAGAGGGTGGTGACGGTCTGGAATGCACTGCTTGGGAGGGTGGTAGAGGCGGGTTGCCTCACATCCTTTAAAAAGTACCTGGATGAGCACTTGGCACGTCATAACATTCAAGGCTATGGGCCAAGTGCTGGCAAATGGGATTAGGTAGACAGGTCAGGTGTCTTTAATGCATCGGTGCAGACTCGATGGGCCGAAGGGCCTCTTCTGCACTGTATTATTATGTGATTCTGTAAATGTGCTTCTTTTTTATTCTTCCTTCCAAAATGGACAATTTCACATTTTCCCACATTATACTCCATTTGTATGATCTTTGCCCAGTCATTTAACATATTTATAGCCATTGTATCCTTCTTATGTCCTCTTCACAACTTACTATCCCACCTATCTTTGTGCCATCAGCAAATCTAGCAACCATACTTTTGATCTCTTCATCCATGTCATTTGGTTAAATTGTAAAAAGTTGAGGCCCCAGCACAGATCCCTATGGCACACCACTCGTTATATCTTGCCAACCAGAAAATTACCCATTTATGCCTACTCTCTGTTTCCTGTTAGCTTACCAATCTTCTATCTATGCCAATATGTTATCCCCTACACCATGAGCTTTTGTTTTTTGCAATAACCTTTGATATGGCATCTCATCAAATGCCTTCTGGAAATCTAAGTACAGTACATCCACTGGTTCCCCTTTATCCATAGCACATGTTACATCTTCAAAGAACTCCAATAAATTGGTTAAACATGATTTCCCTTTCACAAAACTATGTTGACTCTGACTACCTTGATTTTTTTCTAAATGCCCTACTGTAACGTCCTAAATAATAGCTTCTAACATTTTCCCTCAGACAGATGTTAAGCGAACTGGCCTGTAGTTTCCTGCTTTCTGTCTCCCTCCCTTTTTGAATAAAGGAGTTCCATTCACTATTTTCCAATCTAATGGAACCTTCCCTGAATCTCGGGAATTTTGGAAAATTAAAACCAACGCATTAACTATCTCACTCGCCATTTCTTTTAGGACCTTAGGATGAAGTCTATCAGGACCCGGGGAATTGTCATCCCACAGCTCCAACAATTAGCTCAGTACCACTTCCCTGGTAATTTTCTTGAGTTCCTCCCTCCCTTCCATTTCCTGATTTACAGCTATTTCTGGGATGTTACTTGTATCCTCTATAGTGAAGACCAATGCAAAATACCTGTTCAGTTCATCTGCCATCCCCTTATTTTCCATTATTAAGTTCCCGGATTCACTTTCGAAAGGACCAGCACTCACCTTGTTAACTTTTTTCTTTTTCAAACATCTCTAGAAACTCTTACTATCTATTTTTATATTTCTAGCTAGCTTTCTATCATTCTCTAATTTTTCCCTCCTTATCAATCTTTTAGTCACTCTTTGCTGTTCTTTATATTCTGTCCAATTGTCTGACCTGCCACTCAACTTTGCGCAATTATATGCTTTACTTTAACTTTAACTTGTTTATTAACCACGGATAGTGGGCCCCCCCTTGGAATTTTTCTTTCTCGTTGGACTGTATCTATTTTGTGTATTCTGAAATATCCCCTTAAATGTCTGTCACTGCATCCCTATTGACCTATCCCTTCACCTAATTTGTCAGTTCATTTTAGCTAGCTCTGCTTTCATGCCCTTATTTAAGTTTAAAATACTTGTCTTGGACCCATTCTTCTCTCCCTCAAACTGAAAGTTTATGATCACTGCTCCCTAGGGGCGCCTTCACTATGTGGTCATCAATTAATCCTATCTTGTCAATACCAGGTCTAGTATAGCCTGCTCTCTGGTTGGCTCCAGATGTGCTGTTCTAAGAAACTATCCCGAAAACATTCTATGAACTCCTCAGCTAGGCTAACTTTGCCCATGTGATATTTTCAGTCGATATATAGATTAAAATCCCCCATTATTATTGCTGTACATTTCTGACAAGCTGCCATTATTTCTGAAGAAGTGTCACTGACCTGAAACGTTAACCCTGCTTCTCTCTCCACAGATGCTGCCAGACCTGCTGAGTATTTCCAGCATTTCTTGATTTTATTTCAGATTTCCAGCATCTGCAGTATTTTGGTTTTATCCCATTATTTCTTTCTTTATACTCTGTCCTACTGTGTGGTTCCTGTTAGGGCGCCTGTACACCACACCCACAAGTGACTTCTTACCTTTATCATTTCTCATCTCTATCCAAACTGCTTCTACAGCCTTGTTTCCTGACCTTAGGTCATCCCTCTCTAATGTGCTAATACCATCATTAATGAACAGAGCCACCCCTCCACCTATTCGCAGCTTCCTGTCCCTCCTAAATGTCATGTACTCTTCAATATTCAGGTCGCAATCCATGTCATCCTGCAGCCATGTCTCTGTAATGGCTATCAGATCGTACTTATTTATTTCTATTTGCACTGTCAGTTCATCTGTTTTGTTTTGAATGCTACGTGCATTCAGATACAGAGGCTTTAGCTTTGTCCTTTTATTACGTTTGTAACATCGACCCTTGACTGCTGATTTACTCTTAGATTTGTACTCTCTGTCCCTTCCTGTCACAGTCTGTTTATTATTTCCTATATACCTTTCTCTCTTGCCTTGTCTTTACTTTTTGATTTACCACATCTTCCCAAATTTGATCCCATGTCCCCACTATTTAGTTTAAACCCCTCTCTACTTCCCTAGTTATGCAGCTCGCCAGAACACCAGCTCCAGCACGGTTCAGGTGAAGACCGTCCCAAGGGTACAGCCTCCACTTTCCCCAGTACTGGTGCAGTGTCCCACAAACCGGAACCCATTTCTCCCACACCAGCCTTCGAGCCACGCAGTCCTTTCTCTAACCTTATTTGCCCTTCATGCCCAATTTGCACGTGGCTCGGGTAATAATCCGGAGATTATTACCCTTGAGGTTCTGCTTCTTAATTTTGTGCCGAGCTCCTCATACTGACTATGCAGAAGCTCCTTCCTTGTCCTGCCTATGTCATTGGACCACAGCAACTAGATACTTCCCCTCTCATTGTAAGTTCCCCTCCAGCCCTGAGCGGATCTGGAAATTTGAAATTAAAAACGCTGGCATCAGGAAAAGTGATCATGAAGCTGTTGGATTGTCATAAAACCCAACTGGTTCACCAACGTGCTTTATGGAAGGAAACCTTCTGGCCTTACCCAGTCCAACCTATAGGTGTCTCCAGGCCCACATCAACATGGCTGATAATTTAGTGCCCTCTGAAGTGATCGACCAGGGTACTGTTGTAACACCACCTCTCAGGGCTACAAGGGATGGTCAACAAATGCCAGCCTGCATCCCGAAAGTGAACCTTTTAAAAATGGCTAAAGCAAATCATAGAGCAACACACTGGAGGATAGCAATGATGACGCAACCATTTGCTTTTCCTGTTCACTCTTGTCTCAGCATCAGAATTAGGTTTCCATCCTGTCAATCTGGGTGGCAATCAAACCCAGAAGAGCACAGCAGTGTTAGTATGAGCCATCACTGTAAACTTTTCTAGCTCCATATCGTTAGTGCTGTAAAGCAAATACAGCTGCTGGCTGTGTACTTGCTTTTTACTACTGTAGGATGTCATTATTGGGATAATAGCATGATTAGGCACTGCTTCCATTATTGCAAGAGATCACTAAAAGCCCTCAAACTCCCCTGGGCTCTTGAAGACCGTTACTCGAAACATTTTCTTCTGGTATTCTTTTGTGAACATTTCAATCCACACTGATGGACCCAGTTCAGGCCTGCTGATTTATTGAAGTGATTTGAACTGTTATTAATTGGAATTGAGATCTTGGCTTTCCACCCCAAAAACCTCAATTTTATCTGGTACTTATAAATACACCTCAGGCATTGAGGGGAAAGCAACATAGAAGCCAACACAGAGTAATATTAGGCGGGGTGTGAAACCGACATTCCGCTCGATCTCATTAGTTACCTGATGGGCGGGTTAGGTTGAAATGTCCTCAAGATTTGCAGTAAACTCGCTGTATTACAGTCGGGGGAACTGTCGCTGTGTTATAGTCGGGGGGGGGGGAACCGTCTTGCTGCGTTACAGTCAAGGGGGAACTGTCGCTGTAATACAGTCGGGGGAACAGTCTCTGTATTACAGTCCGGGACAGGGAGGACAACCATCACTGTATTACGGTCGGGGAAGAGCCATCTCTGTATTACAGTTGGCGGGGGGGATCCGTCACTGTATTATAGTCGGGGGGGGGGGGCGGGGGAACTCGTCACTGTGTTCTCGTCGAGGAAGAACTGTCTCTGTATTACAGTTGGGGGGAACCATCACTGTGTTGCAGTCACAATGGGAATCGCGTTGTGTTACAGTCGGTGGGGTGGGGGGTAACCTTCTCTGTATTACAGTTGGGGCAGAACCGTCTCTGCATTACAGTCGGGGGGGGTAACTGTCACTGTGTTACAGTTGGGAGGGAACCGTCATTGTGCTACAGTCGGGGGGAACCGTCTCTGTATTACAGTCAGGTGGGAACTGTTGCTGTGCTACAGTCGGGGTAACTGTCACTGTGTTACAGTTGGGAGGGAACCGTCATTGTGTTACAGTTGGGTGGAATTGTCTTTGTATTACAGGTCAGGGGGAACCATCGTTATGCTGGAGTTTGTGGAGGGGGACCATCGCTGTATTACAGTCAGCGGGGACCCATCACTTTGTTACAGTCGGGGGGGACTGTTGTCTCAATTACAGTCAGGGGGAACCGTCGCTGTGCTACAATTAAGGTGGCAGGAACCATCGCTGTATTACAGTATTACAGTCAAAGAAGAAACCATCACTGTATTCAGGCCACAACAATAAGAAGCTTGTCGCAGGTCACAGATTTCCCATGAGCAATGCCTCAGCAGATCAACTAATACACATGAAAAGAGTGAGGCCATTCAGCAAGTGATGTCAGGAAGCACTTCTTCATATAAAGGGTAGCTGTAATCTGGGACTCTTCCCCCAAAATGCTGCCATCACACTTCATACGAAAGGAAAATCAATTTATCTTTAATTAACCTGAGGATGTGACTTCATCACAAACATGTCTCTAATTATTCACAACCAATAAACCTAGTGGCTGTAAAGGATTAGGCCAATTAACGTCATTTCTGCCTCTGTAACATGTGCCTTGGCTGGTATAACCTCTAACTTACCATGAGCAATGTTACAGGTCATTCACAAATGTTATATATTCAAAACAGTGAGTGGTCTCAGGATTTCGTAAGTACTATACCAGTGGGATTGTAATAAATGTAACATTTTGAGACCAATTGAAATCAATGGGGCTCAGCCCAGCGTTTCGTGGCAGATAACCTTAAATTAATAAGCATCTCACAAATTTAATGTCAGAGGCTTTTAAAGGTGGGCTTTCACTGAGGTATGAAAGTAATAGTGAAGAAGCCCTTTGGCTGGAAGTCAAGTAAGAATCAAATTTCAATAGAGTTCAGTGCAGGAGACCAAGGAAATGAAAATCAGGGAGTCAAAACTGACAGCGAATGCTTTAGTGAGGGAGTAGCAGGTTATTGTTAAAATTAGGAGAGGAATGAAACTGTAATGGAAAATTAGGAGCCAAGCCTGCATATATCATCCACCCACCCCATTGACGCATTCCTAATCCTCTCCCAACCCACTGTCCGGCTGACAATAAATGTCAAAGTTCTCCCTACCACCTAACTCACCATCACACCACCGCCCCCCAACACTCTTCCTGCTGCCAACAATGGCCACCTTAACCATGGTCTTGTTGCTTCAGTGGGAAGCCTGTTATCACACAAGGGCGACATCCCTGTGTTGTATTGGAAACTGCGTGCTGCTCACAGAATGAGTGCTCCTTCCCTTGACTGGCAGCTGAATCAGAACTTTCTGCAAAATCAGGGCAAACGTGAGGCCTGGTCAAGGGAGGGGCATGACGTTGTCCCCCCACTTCCCCATCTCCCTCCTCCATTGAGACCAAATTGAAAACTGGTGCACGGAAGAGGGTTTCTCACAAATCCCCCTCAATGAGAGTAAAGCTGAGGTCACTGTGGTATCTGGTAAGAGCTGATCATTTTGTAATACTGCCCTCCCTGTTGGAAGGTTATATTGAATAAAGGAGTGAGACATCATGGCCAATTAAATAGAGTCTCTCTGTGAGTTATTTCTAGTCTAAACACAACAGAAAGATGGCAACGAGGAAGGGATTTTTTTTTTACATTTCATTGGAATAATCAAGGATCGGAGAACGTTGTGACACTTTATGAAACCTCTGAAGTTGAATTTGAGGATGCTTCAGCAGTTTAGGAAGATTGCTCTGTGTTCACATGTTGCATTCCTGCACAGTTCAGTGAATCAGATATGAACAGTGAGCAAATACAAACTTGGACTGAGTGGTGTATGTAGCTGCATGAAAAAATGGTACATAAAGCTTATTTGGGGTCAATGGGGGAATGTAACCCTGACAAAGAGTAATTATGAACAAAGGCTTAACATTTGGATGAAAGCAAATACAATCGGCAATGAGGATAAAGTTAATATCTTCCTCACTATGATGGGGCCAGATGCCTTTGATATAGTGTCTAACCAGTGATGGCCAACAGACCTCAGTGCTATGCAATACACCGAAATAAATGAGATTTCAGACTTCTATTATGGCACAACTAAGCTTGAAATCACACTGAGAGTCGCATTCCATCAAAGGAAGTCATTGCAAAGTGAATTTATAGCGGATTACATTCTTGAGTTAAATAAACTCTCCCGCCAGTGTGGGTATGGCACGAATTTAGAGATAAACATTAGAGACAATTTCATAGGAGGCCTGAAGAACAATAAAATCCAGGCCAAGCTGTTGAGTAAAGGAAATCAGCTGACGTGGAAGGAGGCCTGCAATGAGGCCACAGTCATGGAAATGGCAGAAAGCAATAGTTGCAAATTGCAAGGTAGTTCTTTTACCAAGCTGGTAGGTGAATTCCAATGGATTTCAGCAGGATCAAGGCTATGGCAGTCAAGTCCACAGTCTCAGAGTCAGAAGTTCAGATGTTACCACTGCCATGGTAGCCACAAACCATTTCAATGTCTCCATTCCCAGACAAAGTGCTATGCCTGTGGGAAAGTCGGTCATATCCGAACAGCATGCGGGAGTAGAGGAAACAGTAATGCTCCAGTACACGGTCAAGCACCATGTCGGCGCCAAGTGTCAGTTCATGGTCAAGTAGCAGGTTAAGGTCGGGGTAAATCAAAAGCTAGTTCAGGAGCCTGGAAGTCCTCAAATGCGCATATGATGGAAATGGAAACAGAAGTTGGTGTCACTGAGCAAAGAAATCTCTGTCAGAGAGCAACTAAAACAACACATGGAAGATAAGACTAATAGGACTGAAGATATGATTCCAGCACCCACAGTAGAAATGAAAGTAGAAGATTCACAACTTAATTTCATCCTTGATTCAGCAGTAGCAATGTCTATTATCTCAGAAGGACAGTTTGGGAAATCCCTGAGTAACATTCCTTTGCGCAAAACAGGTGTAAAGCTGACTAGTTATTCCAATAACAGTATGCCAGTGGTACGAACATACGAATTAGGAGCAGAAGTAGGCCATTCAGCCCCTCTAACCATTCAATAAGATCATGGCTGACCTGTTTGTGTCTCGAATTCACACTCCCATCTACCCCCAATAACCTTTGATTTCCTTGCCTAACAAGAATCTATCTAACCCCATCTTAAAAATATTCAATGACTCCGCCTCCACCACCTTCTGAGGCAAAGAGTTCCAAAGTCGCACAACCCTCTGAGAAAAAGAATTCTCCTCATCTCTGTCCTTAAAGGGTGACCTCTAATTTTAAAACAGTGCCCCATAATTCTGGATTCACCCACAAGAGGAAACATCCTTTCCACATACACCTTGTTAAGACCGTTCAGGATCTTACATACTGCAATCAAGTCTCCCCTCACTCTACTAAACTCCAGTGAAAACAAGCCCAGTCTCATAAGACAACCCGCTCATTCCAAGTATCAATCTAGTAAACCTCCTCTGACCCACCTCCAACGCATTTATATCCTTCCTTAAATAAAGAGACCAAAACTGCACACAGTATTCGAGATGTGGTCTCACCAATGCCCTGTATAACTGAAGCATAACATCCTAACTTTTATTTTCAATTCCTCTCGTAATATAATATTCCATTAGCCTTCTTTATTACTTGCTGTTCCTGCATACTAACTTTTTGTGACTCATGCACTAGAACACCTAGATCCCTCTGCACCTCGGAATTCTGCAGTCGTTCTCCATTTAAGTAATACTCTACTTTTTTATTCTTCCTGCCGAAGTGAACAACTTCATATTTTCCCACATTATACTCCATCTGCCAGATTTTTGCCCACTCACTCAAACTATCTATATTGGTCTGCAAGCTCCTTATGTCCTCTTCACAACATACTTTCCTACCTATCTTTGTGTTATCTGCAAATTTAACTACCATGCCGTCGCTCCCCTCATCTAAGTCATTGATACAAATTGTAAAAATTTGAGGCCCCGGCACAGACCCCTGTGGTGCTTCACTCGTCACATCCTGCCAATTAGACAAAGACCCATTTATGCAGACTCTCTGTTTTCTGCCAGCAGCCAATCTTCAATCCATGCTAATACATTACCCACTACATCATGAGCTCCTACTTTGTGCAATAACCTTTTATGTGGCACCTTGTCAAATGCCTTCTGGACATCCACTTGGTTGATGGTCGGCACAGACTCAGTGGGCCGAAGGGCCTGTTACAGTGTTGTATCTCTCTATGACTCTATGACAGTACGTCAAGGGCTCCCCTTGATCCACAGTGCGTGTTACTCCTTCAAAGAACTGCAATAAATTGGTTAAACATGATCTTCCTTTCACAATACAATGCTGACTATTCCTGATTACCTTGAGTTTTTCTAAGTGCCCAGCTATTGCCTCCTTAATGATCAATTCTAACACCTTCCCCACGACAGACGAGAAGCTAACTGACCTATAATTACCTGTTTTCTGCCTCCCCCCCCACTTCTTGAATCGAGGGGTTACATTTGCTATTTTCCAGTCTGATGGAACCTTTCCAGAATCTAGGGAATTTTGAAAAATTAACTCCAACGCATCCATTATCCATCATTAGCCGCCTCTTATAAGACCCTAGGATGAAGCCCATCAGGACCCGGGGATTTGTCAGCCCACAGCTCCATCAGTTTGGTCAGTACCACTTCCCTGGTGATTGTAATTTCACCAAGTTCCTCTCTACCTTCCACCTCCTGATTTATAGCTATTACTGGAATGTTTTTTGTATCCTCTATAGTGAAGACAGAAGCAAAATATTTGTTCATTTCATCCGCCATTTCCTTATTATCTACTATTAACTCCCCATTCTCACTCTCTAGAGGACCAACATTCACTTTGCTTACTCGTTTTAAATACCTGTAGAAACTCTTGCTATCCATTTTTACATTTCCAGCTAGCTTCCTCTCATACACTAATTTTGTTCTCCTGATTAACCTTTCAGTCATTCGCTGTCATTCCTTATATTCTGATCAATCATCTGACCTGCCACTCATCTTTGCGCAATTATCTGCCTTTTCCTTAAGTTTGATTCTTTCTTCAACTTCTTTAGTTAACCAGGGATGGTGGGTCCTCCCCGTAGAATTTTCTTTGTAATAGGAATATACTTATCCTGAATATTCTGAAATATACCCTTGAATGTCTGCCACTACTTCTCTATTTATCTCTCTCCTAGCCTAGTAACCCAGTTCTCTTCAGCTAGTTAGCTTTCATGCCCACATAGTTGCCCTTATTTAAGTTTAAAATGCGAGTCTTAGACTCACACTTCTCTCTTTCAAACTGGATGTAAAATTCAATCATATTGTGGTTGCTGCTACCTGGAGGAGACTTTACTCTGAGGTCATTAATTGTTCCTGTTACAGTACACAATACCAAGTCTAATATCTGCAAGTCTCTAAGAAACTATCTCAAAAGCATTCTATGAACTCCTCATCCAGGCTAATATTGTCAATCTGATTTTTCCAGTTCATATGTAGATTATTGCCTTTATCACAAGCACCCAATATTTCTACTTGTATACTTCATCCTACATTATGGTTACTGTTCGTGGGACTTTAGACCACTCCCACGAGTGAGTTCTTTCCCCTACTATTCCTCATCTCCACCCAAACCTGATCTCCTGAACCAAGGTCATCTCTAACTATTGCACCAATGCCATCCTTGACTAAGAGTGCTACCCCTCCACCTTTACCTAGCTTCCTATTCTTCTTGAATGTCATATCACCCTTAAATATTATACCCTTCAATATTCAGGACCCAATCCTTGTCATCCTGCAGCCACGTCTCCGTAATGGCTATCAGATCATATTTATTTACTTCAATGTGTGCTATCAGTTTGTCTACTTTGTTATGAGTGCTACATTCATTCAGATACAGAGCCTTTAGTTTTGTCTTTTTGTTATCTTTGTAACAACTAGTCTTGACTGTTGGCATGTTATTAGTTTTTTTTTCTCTCTATCCCTTCTCTGACATTCATTTCCCATATTACTGTTCTGTTCTCCTACCTCCACTCTACCCCCTGGTTTGCTACGTCTATCCAGGCTTGATCCCTCACCCTCTTCCCTCTGACAGCTGAGTAAATCCAGAATTTCTTGGTTTTATTCCAGATTTCCAGCATCTGCAGTATTTTGCTTTTATTGATGCCTCACTGCCCCCCACCCCCCCCAACCTTGTTTAGCTTAAAGCCCTCCCTACTTCCCGAGTTATACAGTTTGCTAGAACACTGGTCCTAGCATAGTTCAGGTGCAGACCGTCCCAACGGTACAGCCCCCACTTTCCCCAGTACTAGTACCAGTGCCCCACAAACTGAAACCCACTTCTCCCACACCAGTCTTTGAGCCACGTATTCATTTCACTAATCTTATGTGCCCTCTGCCAATTGGCATGTAGCTCAGGTAATAATCCAAGGATTATTACCCTGAGGTTCTGCTCTTCAATTTGCTGCCTAACTCCTCATACTGCCTAAGCAGAACCGCTTTCCTAGTCCTACCGATGTCATTGGTAGGTCTCCCTGATGGGAAGGAATTGACATAAGATACAGTTAAACTGGGAAGAGTTATTTACAATAGGAATCAGTAAGAGCACATCTGACATTGAGAAAGTGTTGAGATCACCAAGTGGTCTTTGAGTAAGGAGAACCAAATGATAAAATTAGGCATCGCAAGACTGAAGTCAAGATAAAGGATGATGTACAGCCGACATTTTGCAAAGCGAGGTGAGTGCCTTATGCACAGTTAGAAACAATAAATGAAGAGTTGAATAGATTAGAAAGAACAGAGGCAATTAAGAAGGTGAAGAGCAGTGAATGGGTTCCACCCATTGTGGTAGTTAAAAAAGCAGACAGGTTCATCAGGATTTGTGGAGATTACAAGAAAATGGTAAATAAGGTGATTGAAAATGATACTTACCCACTGCCTACGAACATACGAACTTACAGATTAGGAGCAGGAGTAGGCCACTCGGCCCTTCGAGCCTGCTCCGCCGTTCAATAAGTTCATGGCTGAACTGATTACTCCACATTTCCACCTACCCCCGATAACCTTTCACCCCCCTTGCTTATCAAGAATCTATCTACCTCTACCTTAAAAATATTCAAAGACTCTGCTTCCACTGCCTTTTGAGGAAGAGAATTCCAAAGACTCACAACCCTCTGAGAGAAACCATTTCTCCTCATCTCTGTCTTAAATGGGTGACCCCTTATTTTTAAACAGTGACCCCTAGTTCCAAATTCTCCCATAAGAGGAAACATCCTTTCCACATCCACCCTGTCAAGGCCCCTCAGGATCTTATATGTTTCAATCAAGTCACCTCTGACTCTTCTAAATACCAGCAGATACAAGCCTAGCCTGTCCAATCTTTCCTTGTAAGACAGCCCGCCCATTGCAGGTATTAGTCTAGTAAACCTTCTCTGTACTGCCTCCAATGCATTTACATCCTTCCTTAAATAAGCAGACGAGTACTGTACACAGTACTCCAGATGTGGTCTCACCAATGCCCTGTAGCATAACCTCCCTACTTTTGTATTCAATTCCACTTGCGATAAATGATAACATTCTATTAGCTTTCCTAATTACATGCTGTACCTGCACACTAATCTTTTGCGGGTCATACACCAGGACACCCAGATCCCTCTGCATCGAGTGATGATTTGTTTTCTAATTTAGCCAATCAGAAGGCGTTCATTAAGATAGATGTGTCAAATACATACTTGCCATTAGAATTAACTGACAAGAGCAAGGAATTGTTCACCATTCATATACAAGAGAAGTTATACCAGTGCGAAAGGTTACCATTTGGGGTGTCTATTGCTCTGGCTGTGCTCCAGACCATCAAGAATCAGGTACTGAGTAGAATGAAGGGAGTGCGCTGCTTTTATTTTTTTATTTAGAGATACAGCACTGAAACAGGCCCTTCAGCCCACTGAGTCTGTGCCGACCATCAACCACCCATTTATACTAATCCTACACTAATCCCATATTCCTACCACATCCCCACCTGTCCCTATATTTCCCTACCAATACTAGGGGCAATTTATAATGGCCAATTTACCTATCAACCTGCAAGTCTTTGGCTGTGGGAGGAAACCAGAGCACCCGGAGGAAACCCACGTAGACACAGGGAGAACTTGCAAACTCCACACAGGCAGTACATAGAATTGAACCCAGGTCGCTGGAGCTGTGAGGCTGCGGTGCTAACCACTGTGCCACTGTGCCGCCACTGTTTCTTAGGTAATTAGCAGTAAGACAGAGGACAGGCACATTGTAAGGATGAACTAAGTCCTAAATCAATTTCAAGAATATGGAATCAAAGCAAAAAAGCACAAGTATTGCTTCATGGTGTCAAGAATAACATGTCTGGGTCACCAAATAGATCGTGAAAGTCTCCATTCAACGCAGGAGAAGGTTGAGGGGATTTTGAAAGCAAAGAGACCAGAAAACAAAAATGAACTTGGGGCACTTGCAGGGATTGTTGTGCATTATTCTAAATTCATCGCCAATTTAGCAAACACATTTGCCCCACTGTATGAACTGCTCAAAAACAGAATCGCTTAGGAGTGGTCTTTAGAGTGCCAGATAGCTGTTGAAGAAGTGAAGAGAAAGTACTGACTAATGATGCTATTTTGGCCCACTGTGGTTCCAAGAAACAACTGGTTTTAGCATGTGATGCCTCACCACAAGGTTAGGTGTGGTGTTATCTCACATAATGGAAGGTGGTACGGAGAGGCCTGCAGCATATGCTTCACATACGTTAACAAAGTCAGAGCAAAATTACTCACAAGTTGAGAAAGAGGCAATAACCAACATTCCACAAGTAGCTGTATGGTAGGAAATTCACTTTGTTAACCGACCACCAAGCCCTTATGATCAATTTTGGTTCAAAGAAGAGGGCACCATCCCTAGCAGCAGCACAGGTTCAGAGGTGGGCGTTGATTTTAATGTCTCATCAGTACGATATTAAATATCATAAGTCAGCAGATCATGCTAGTGCAGACGTTCTTTCAAGATTTCACGTGAAGACGAATTTATTATAGCCACTGGGTTACTTGTGAATTACTTTACATACACAAATGACATGCCTGTGTCTGCAAAAGAGGTTAGGGAAGAAACTCGCAGGGATGTGGTCCTCAGTAATGTGCTAAATTATGCTGTGAATGGCTGGCCTAAAGAGTGCGATAGTGAGAAACAACAGGAGTACTACAAATGAACAAATGAACTGAGTGTAGATCAAGGTTGTCTCCTTTGGGATATAAGAGCACACAAGATACTCTGTATGAAAGCAGTGGCAAGAAGCTATTTTTGGTATCCAAAAGGTAGTCCGAGATATTGAAGAATTGGTGAAAAGAATGAGAAATGCTCCAACCAAAGTTCCTTTCATTCCATGGTCAAACGCAAGGAAACCATGGAAACAAGTACATGTCGATTTAGGAACATAGGAGCAAGAGTAGACCATTCAGCCCATCTAGCCTGCTCCACCATTGAATACAATCATGGCTGATCATCCACTTCAATGCATTTTCCACACCATCCCCATATTCCTTTATGTCATTGGTATTTATAAATCTGTCAATTTCTGCTTTAAACATACTCAATGACTGAGCTTCCACAGCCCTCTGGGGTAGACAATTCCAATGGTGAGGTAAGAGTGACTGCCCTTAACATCAAGGCAGCATTTGACCGAGTATCGCATCAAGGAGCCCTAGCAAAACTGGAGTTAACGGGAATCAGGGGGAAAACTCTCCACTGGTTGAAGTCATACCTGGCACAAAGGAGGATGGTTGTGGTTGTTGGAGGTCAATCATCTCAGCTCCAGGACATCACTGCAGGAGTTCCTCGGGGTAGTGTCCTAGGCCTAACCATCATCGACTGCTTGATCAATGACCTTCCCCCCAACATAAGGTCAGAAGTGGGGATGTTTGCTGATGATTTCACAATGTTCAGCACCATTCACGACTCCTCAGATACTGATGCAGTCCATGTAGAAATGCAGCTAGACCTGGACAATATAAAGGCTTGGGTTGACAAGTGGCAAGTAACATTCGTGCCACACAACTGCCAGGCAATGACTATCTCAAACAACAGAGAATCTAACCATCTCCCCTTGACATTCAATGGCATTACCATCGCTGAATCTCCCACTATCAACATCCTGGGAGTTACCATTGACCAGAAACTGAACTGGAGTAGCCATATAAATACCGTGGCTACAAGAGCATGTCAGAGGCTAGGAATCCTGTGACGAGTAACTCCCCAAAGCCTGTCCACCATCCACAAGGCACAAGTCAGGAGTGTGATGGAATACTCTCCATTTGCCTGGATGGGTGCAGCTCCAGCAATACTCAAGAAGCTGGACACCATCCAGGACAAAGCAGCCCGCTTGATTAGCATCCCATCCACAAACATTCACGCCCTCCACCACTGATGCACAGTGCCAGCAGTGTGTACCATCTATAAAATGCACTGCAGCAATACACCAAGCCTCCTTAGACAGCACCTTCCAAACCCATGACGTCTACTACCTAGAAGGACAAGGGCAGCAGTTGCATGGGAACATTACCACCTGCAGGTTCCCCTCCAAGCCAACCATCCTGACTTGGAAGTATATCGCCATTCCTTCACTATCGCTGGGTCAAAATCCTGGAACTCCTTTTCTAACAGCAATGTGCTGAGTAACTCACCTCTGACTCCCCTAAGCCTGACCCCACATGGACTGCAATGGTTCAAGAAGTCGGCTCACGACCACCTTCTCAAGGGCAATTAGGGATGAGCAATAAATGCTGTCCTTGCCAGTGATGCCCACATTCTGTGAATGAATTTTTAAAAAAAGATTCACAACCTTCTGAGCAAAGAAATTTCTCCTCATCTCAGTCCTAAGTGGCTCCCCGTTTATTTTGAAATTGTGTCCCCGGTTCTAGACTTTCCAACCACGGGATTCAACTTACCTGCATTTCCCCTGTCTATCCCTTTAAGTATTTTGTAGGTTTCAATCAGATCCCCTCTCATTCTTCAAACAAAGTGATTCCTGACAATGCAGCGGCTAGCTGACGTCATCAGAGTGCGCCACATGCGCAGCTACATCTTGCAGGACTAAGTGGCGCATGCGCGGGATTACGTCATCACGTATCCGCGCCTGATCCATTGTCACGCATGCGAGATAAAGTGTCATCAGGTATACAGCCCCCCACTCGGCTGGAGGTAGTGGCTGAATGGGAGACTTTGAGGCTGGAGCTCGATCCCTGTCACTCGCTCCCGCCCTACTAGCTTCTACCCCCCACCCCCCACTCCGCAACCCGCTCCAGGCCACGACGCTTCTTCCTCTCAGCTGCTCGCTCCAGACCTCGTTACAGCCCCCTCACTCCCCTGGTCAACGGTTCCTCGTTTCGCGCCATCCCGTTCTCTGGCCACTCACTCCCACTTCCCCCCACCCCACCCCACTCTAGCTGCTAGCTCTAGGCCTCACCGCTTCCCTCCTCTCGGCCATTCGCTCCTACGTCGCCCCTTGCGGCCTGTCTTGCTTCTTCGGGCGGCGCATGGTGACTGATCAAATGTGGGAGTGAGTGGCTGAGAGGAGGGAAGCGGCGTGGCCTAGAGCTAACGGCTGGAGTGGTGGGAGGTAAGCAGGAGCGACTGACCGGAGAGCGTGGTAGCGGGAGCTGGGAACAATCGGCCAGGGAAGTGGGTGGGGGGAGCAGCGAGGTCTGGAGCGAGCAGCTGAGGGGGGAAAGCAGCCGGTGGGGAGGAGGGGGAAAAAGCGAGTTGTTGAGTGGGGAGAGCGGCCAGTGGGGCAGCAACTAGTAGCTGCGTTCGGGTGAAATCAGTCTTGGTCCGTCCGGCATGTAAACAAATCACGGTAACGAATTGGCAGCACATTTTATACGCTGCCCGATTTTCTTTTCCATCGATCAGGGTGCCAATTCACTATCTTCCAATGGAAATTAAATCATAAAATTCCTTTAGTATTTAATAGGATCACGGGAACATTGAATGGATCTGAGGATTACAATTAGCATCCTTTAACTACATAGTAGCATATTACTGGGCTTCTATTCAACTTAATGTAAGGTTAGTTTGCTGGAATGATCTAGCCATAAGCACTTCCTGTGATAAATTGAGCAGCACCATCTTTAATCCTGGAAGATGCCTGAACATCACAAACACTGACGTTCCCGTTAAAGAGTCTGCATTTGCACATGCGAAAGTACTGCGCCACCTAGTGGTTGCATTCTCAGCAAACACAGCCTTCTTCAAAACTCAAGCGAATGCAGGCCCAGTTTCCCCAATCTCTCCTCATAGGATAGTCCCGCCATCCTGAGAACAAGTCTGGTGAACCTTCATTGCACTCCCTCTGTGACAATAATATCCTAAGATAAGGGGACCAAAACTGCACACAGTACTCCAGGTGCAGTCTAACCAAGGTTCTATACAATTGAAGCAAGACTGCATCACTCCTGTACTCAAATCCTCTTGCAATAAAGGCTAAGATACCATTAGACTTCCTAATTGCTTGCTGCACCTACATGTTAGCTTTCAGTCACTTATTGACAAGGACAAGGGGCGGCACAGTGGCGCAGTGGTTAGCACCGCAGCCTCACAGCTCCAGGGACCAGGGTTTGATTCTGGGTACTGCCTGTGCGGAGTTTGCAAGTTCTCCCTGTGACCACGTGGGTTTTCGCCGGGTGCTCCGGTTTCCTCCCACAGCCAAAGACTTGCAGCTGATAGGTAAATTGGCCGTTGTAAATTGCCCCTAGTGTAGGTAGGTGTTAGGGAATATGGGATCACTGTAGGATTAGTATAAATGGATGGTTGTTGGTTGGCACAGACTCGGTGGGCCGAAGGGCTTGTTTCAGTGCTGTATCTCTAAAAAAAAACACCCAAGTCCCTTTGTACATGTACACTTTCCAATCTCTTACCATTTAAGAAATATTTTGCGCATCTGTTCATCCTACCAAAGTGGATCACCTCACATTTTTCCACATTATATTCCATTTGCCATGTTCTTGCCCACTCACTAAGTCTATCTAAATCCCCTTGAAGTCGCTTTCCATCTTCCTCACAACACACATTCCCACCTAGATTTGCATCATTCGCAAATTTGGAAATATTACATTTGGTCCCCACATCCAAATCAATGATATATATTGTGAACAGCTGGGGCCCATGTACTGATCCTTGCGGTACCCCCCTAATCACAGCCTGCCAATGCAAGAATGACCTGTTTATTCCTACTCTGTTTTCTGCCTGTTAACCAATCCTTAATCCATGCCAGTATATCACCTCCTATCTGATGTGCTTTAATTTTGCTAAGCAAGCTCCTGTGGGGGACTTTATCAAAAGTCTTCTGAAAATCCAAGTATACTATGTCCACCCCCGACTCCCCTTTATTAATTCTGTTAGTAACATCCTCAAAAAAACTCCAAAAGTTAAATCAAACATGATTTCCCATTCATAAATCCATGTTGACTATGCCCAATCAGATCATTATTATCAAAGTGTCCATTTATCACATCCTTTAGAACAGATTCTAGCATTTCCCTATGACTGAAGTAAGGCTAACGGGTCTGTAGTTCCCTGTTTTCTCTCTCCCTCCCTTCTTAAATGGGCGATGACATTTGCTGCCTTCCAATCTGCAGGAACCATTCCAGAATCTATAGAATGTTGGAAGATGATCACCGTGCATCCACTATCTCCATAGTTAACTCTTTCAACACTCTGGGTTGTAAAATTTCTGGTGCCGGGGACTTATCAACCTTCAGCCCATTTATTTCTCCAATAAAACCTTCTTACTAATACTAATTTCCTTCAATTCCTCATTCCCCCAAATCCTTTGGATCTCTAATTCTGGGAGATTTCTAGTATCTTCCTCAGTGAAGACAAACACAAAGTAATCATTTAGCTTCTCTATCATTTCTCTATTCCCCATTATAAATTCTCCTGACTCTGCCTGTAATGGACCCACATTTGTCTTAGCCTTTTTACTTTTTACCTACCTCTAGAAGTTTTTACAGTCCATTTTTATGTTTTTTGCTAGTTTACGTTCATATTCTATTCTCCCTTTCTTTATCAGTTTCTTGGTCCTCCTTTGCTGCATTCTAAAATCCTCCCAATCCTCAGGTTTACTACTATTTCTGGCAACTTGATAGGCCTTTTCTTTTAATCTTATATAATCCTTAACTTCCTTTGTTAACCACAGTTGACTGCCTTTTCTTTTGGGGTTTTTGTGCCTTGAAGGAATGTATAGTTGCTGAAAACTATGTAATAATTCTTTAAAGACTATCCATTGCCTATGTACTGTCATACCTTTTAATGTATTTTCCCAATCCACCTCAGCCCATTTGCCGCTCATACCTTCATAATTTCCTTTGTTCAAATTTAACATCCTGGCTTCAGATTGAACTACCTCACTTTCAAACATAATGTAAAATTCTATCATAATATAGTCCTTGTCATGCAGGCCCCTATCTACCAAGAATGAGGCACATTAATTTTGCCACATGGGCATTAAATTTCAAATTGTTGCTGGGAAGAAGAGAAGGCCTATTACAAGGGGTTGCAGGCCCCTGGCTGGAAGGACATTTTTGCATATTAACAGACACTGCTTGGAACAAAGGAGCTATCCCCTGACCCACCCAATACACAAAGCCAGAAGAGATTATACCAGTCACGTGACCACCCTGCTGGCCAACTTGGGGAGTTTTAAATTGTAGACACAGTGTTTGAACTAGCAGAAAGCTCTGTGCTCTTCAATTGAAAAACCTCCTCTCTTCCTGTCTGCTCCCATCTCTTTCTCACGGAACTGAAATCCACTGAAGACACATGAACCCCAAGAGGAAAAGTCTCTTACAGTGAACAAGGTTGAAGAAGAATACTGGACCCCAACGAAAAGCAAGATCTACCTACAATCAAGGACTCTACAGTGAGCTTGAAGAACTGTAACAAAAACTCTTCAGATATTGCCTCAAACTTTTCCACTTTATCTCTTCTGCTCTTTTCTGTCTATATTTGCATGTGCGTATCGCGTACGCATGCTAGCGTGGGCATATCGTGTATCCGTAAGCATGAATCGAATTAGAGTTTAAATTTAATAAAATTTCACCTTCCTTCTTTAACCCTAAGAAAACCTGTTTGTGCTCATTTCTTTACCTTATAATTGGAAAGCGGTGAACAAGGATTCACCAAGGGGGAGCTAAAAACAGTGTGTCTAAAAATAAAACACTGCTACAGAAAGACCAGATGAAGGCTGAAGGGGAACCCTCGACCTCTTTCTCACCTGGTCGTAACAGTCCCTCATCCCTAAAGGTTCTTTTACAACAAGATTATTAATTAGCTCTTTCTCATTACATAATACTAGATCTAAAATACCCTGTTCTCTCGTCAGTTCCACAACATACTGTTCTAGAAAACCATCTCTAACACACTCCAGAAACTTGTCCTCCACAGCATTAGTGATCATTAGGTTTACCTGCTCTATATGCAGATTGAAGTCACCCATGATTACTATATTACCTATGCTACGTGCTTTCCTAATTTTCTAATTAATACCATGCCCCACACTACCACTACTGTTTGGTGGCCAATAAACAACTCCTACCAATGCTTGCTGCCCCTTGCTGTTCTTAGCTCTACCCAAACAGGTTCCACATTTTGTTCTTCTGATCTGAGATCCTCCCTTACTAATGTTCTGATACCATCCCTTAGTATCAGCGCAACACCACCTGCTTTTCCCTTTTGCCTGTCCTTCCTAAATGTCGAATATCCTTGAATATTCAGTTCCCTGTCTTGGTCACCTTGTAGCCATGTTTCCGTTATGACAATTAGATCGTACCCATTTACCTCTATTTGGGCCTTTAAGTCATCGACCTTGTTGCGAATGCTGCGTGCATTCAGGTAGAGTGCCCTTAACCATGTTTTTTGATATTATTCTGTATTCTAAGCCTAGTTGATGCTCGTCTCTGTTTCGCCTGCCTTCTAATGTCACTTGCTACTTTTTTACCTCCTGTTACCAGCTTTACTTCCTTCCAATTTGAGCTACCCCTCAGGTTCCCATCCCCCTGACAAGCTAGTTTAAACCCTCCCAAATAGCACTGGCAAATCTCCCTGCCAGGATATTCATCCCAATCCTGTTAAGGTGTAGCCCGTCCATCTTGTACAGGTCCCAGAACCAGTCCCAATGTCTCTGAAATCTGATGCCCTCCCTCCTACAACAATGATCCAGCCACGTGTTCAATTGATCAATCCTCCTTTTCCTATGCTCACTAGCATGTGGCACTGGGAGTAATCCTGAGTTTACTGCCCTTGAGGTCCTGCTTTTTAATTTCCTTCCTAACGCCCTAAAATCTGTTTTCAGGACCTCATCCTTCTTCCTACCTATGTGATTGGTACCATTGTGGACCATGACCTCTGGCGGTTCACCCTCCCCCAGAAGGATGTCCTGCAGCCGCTCCGTGACATCCTTGACCCTGGCACCAGGGAGGCAACACACCATCACTGGGTCACGTTTACTGCCGCAGAAATATCTGTCTGATCCCCTCACTATCGAATCCCCTATCACTATTGCTCTTCCACTCTTCTTCCTTCCCTCCTGTGCAGCTGAGCCACCCATGGTGCCACAGACTTTGCTCTGCCTGCACTCCCCTGAAGAACCATTGCCCTCACCAGTATCCAAATGGAAAACCAATTAGCAAGCAAGATAGACTCAGGTGACTCCTGCACTGTCTGCCTGGTTCTCTTAGATTGCCTGGTAGTCACCCACTCTCTATCTGCCTGCATGCTCCTAACCTGCGGTGTGACCACCTCCCTAAACTTGCTATCCATGTAGTCCTTTGAAGTGGAAGGGAAAGAGTACTTTGTTTTGGTAGATGTTGAGGTTTTAAGAAGTTAGTTTGCAATTTATGGATTGCCAGAGGTGTTGGTGTCAAACAACAGCCTGCAGTTTACATCAGAAGCGTTCCGAATATTTCTGAGTAAGAATGAAGTCAAACAAACTGTGGGACCACCATATCACCCAGCATCGAATGGTGCTACAGAAAGTAGCGTGCAGATTGTGCATAGCTGCTTGCAAAAGTATTTGCTGGGTGACAAGCTCGGCAGAGATGCCCCTATTTCTCTTTGACACAGGCTAGTCAATTAAATAATAACAGTCTGCAACGGGTTGCTTACATTATGAGTTAGTGTTTAAACACTCTCCTAGGACAAGGTTTAGTTTGCGTAAGCCTGACATCACTAGCAAAGTAAGAGAAAAGCAAAACAAAGTGAAGATGAGTCATGATATACCAGGCTGGGAACTTAGAAGGTTCAATGCTGGTCAGAAGATTATGGTGAAAAAAACACCGAGGTGGTGAGGAAAAGTATGTGTTTGGAGTTGTTGTAAAAAGACTAGGTGCATTCACATATCTAGTCAAGACTGGAGAGAGACTCCGTCAGTGTCATGTAGATCATTAGCTGGAACGGGAGAATCCGATGAAAGGAGAGCAGGATAACCGTACTAGAGTCCAAGTTCCTCCTACTGTATTAAGTGGAAGTCAGGAAGAAAGGGAAAGTTACAGAAAGTGAAAGTTTGCTGGTATCATAGAATCCACCATTAGAGCAAAGTGAGCCAGGGGCTTTGATTATGACGAGTCAGTCAATGACAAGAGCCTACATCTGTAATGTTACCCATGTCTTTTAGCTTTTTCCAGACATGCCTGCTGTGCATTTCCAACACTTTATGCTTTCATTTAACACCCCAACACATTTTAGCGAGGGAACCGGTGATGCCAGTGCAGTTACCTTTGGAACATATGCACAGGAGTAGGCCATTCAGCCCCGCAAGCCTGTTCTGCCGTGCAATTAGATATGTCTTAACTCCATCTGTCTTGGTTCAGTAACGCTTCGGACTCTCATCCAACAAAAATCTATCAATCTCAGTTTTGAAATTTTCAATTGACCCCCAGCCTCAGCAGCATTTTGGGGGAAGAGAGTTCCAGTTCACTGCTCTTTGTATAAAGAAGTGCTTCCTAATGTCATCCCCTGAATGGCTTAGCTCTAATTTTAAGGTTATGCCTCCTTGTTCTGGACTCCCCCCACCAGAAGTAATAGTTTCTCTCTATCTACCCTATCAAATCCTTTAATCATCTTAAACACAATGATACCAAGAGCTGGAGGATCCATTGCCTTGTCTGAATGAGTAGGACTCTGAATGAACCAGGAGAACAAAAAAAAAAACCCTGTTGTCTAATTTCATTGGGAAATTACTTGAAATGCAGCATGCCTCTCGGAGCAATGTAAGTCAGATAATACTTTGAAAGAAAAATGAGATTCTATGTGTTCTGACCCATTGTTACCTTAAACGTTTACTGTACGGGAGACATGACCTATTATGACTGAATAGTTTTAGATGAACCAGAGCAACATAACCAGAATCCATTTATCATAATCCTATTCAAGAGAAACAAAGCAGATCTCTGGCAACAGGCTGACTGAAAACAAATTACCGACAGAAAGAGAATAGTCTGCGTGGAGCGGGGCCGAGGATTTATTGACAATGAGTGTGTAATGAAACGTGACTCCCTTTTCTTTAGACACTCCTGTCACTCTCGCACTCAAGAAAGCAAATAAGAGGAGGCATTGTGTTGGGAAAAAGGAATGATGAACAAGCTGTGCACAGAGCAGAAGGAAAACAAAACTCCTTGATTTTTCTTTTGCCCTAAAAATAAGATTTTCTGAAAGCCGCCCAGGTGTTGGTTGGAGAATTGCGAACATCAAAACAAGCAGATTTTCCCACAAGTAAACAACTCACAAGCACAAGAATCTCTTTGTAGTGCCTGTTAACCATTCAGAGGCTGTTCGGTCCATCAAATCCATCCCTTCCACTAGGCTTGAGTAATCTGTTTCATCATACACAGAAGCCCACCCAATTCATTTCCTGAGGGAAAGCACTCCGTGACATTTCCTCGTGTACGGAGATAATCAAGCTCAAGACAAGAACATCCATTATCAGCTCCAAGGTCAAACTGCCCAATTTGGATGGGCAGATAAAATGAAGTAAAGCAAGCACTGGAGTGATTTGTAATATTCTGATTGCCTGTTAAGGACTCAACCATTGAGCTATTGTGTTGAGGTGGAACACTTGAGAATTAGCAAGTCGCTCATGAATCTGCCAGGTTGGAATAGTTCAATTTGAAGGATTATTGACCAGAATGGAACATCTCTGGTAGCCTTCACTTTCCAATCTTAGAGTTGCATCTACTTCACACAGAATCTGGTCAAGTGAACTCCATTTATGGGAACTGTTTTAATGCTGAACATTTTAGTTCCTTTAATAGGCTGATTGCCTTCAGCAGATTCCTCGCGTGATTGGTTACTTTAGAGATCCTAAAAGTCTGACATTGAGTTTAAATATCAAGGAGGCAGGGAGTGAGCTGTCCTGGGATACTGGGAATATCAGTGAGTGGGCTGTCCTAGGATGTTGGGAATATCAGTGAGTGGCCTTTACTGGGATATCGGGAATAATAGGAAGCAGGCTGTCCTGGGGTAGCGGGAATATCAGTGAGTGGGCTGGACTGAGATATCGGGAATATCAGTGAGAGAGCTGTACTGGGATATTATGGAGTGGACTGTCCTGGGATTTCGGGAATAGCAGTGAGTGGGCTGTCCTGGGATACTGGGAATATTAGGAAGTGGGCTGTAATGAGCTATCAGGAATATCAGGGAATGGTCTGTTCTGCGATACTGGGAATATCAGGGAATGGACTGTACTTGGTTATCAGGACACGGAGTGTACTGGGATATCGGAGAGTGAACTGTGCTGGGATATCAGGACATGGGCAGTACTGGGACATTGTGGAGGCAAGCAGCAAGCTACAGAGACCTTCACTTCAGCCTCAGTAGAGCTGCAGGCAGCTCAAGAGATGTTGCTTGGCCAACCTTGGTCTATGAAACACACATGTGCAGCACAAAGTACAAATAACAAATATTGCACCCATTCTGCTCTTTCAGCGTAGATTGTTAATTGAGTACAGTCTATGTTTACATCTACAAACATATCAGAGATAACGGTGTATTTTTAGTTGGCCTGAATTAAAGATATTCCTGCAATCAAAAAAATAACATTACAGCCTGTTGGAACAGGTTTGGTTTTTCTTTGTGATTTCATTCATCAGTACAAGTCTCTTAACCAATGATTTTCTTCCTTTTTTAACCAATGATTCCCTTAAAGGGATTTCACACTTCCCAATGTGCCATCTTAGCTCAGTGGTTGTAGATTTGACTCCAGAGACTTGAGCATATAATCTAGGTGAGGGAGTGCTGCACTGTCAGGGGTGTTATCTTTTGGATAAGATGTTAAACCTATACCCCAGTCTCCTCAAGATTCTCGTACAGTTCATTCCCTGTCATCCCAGTCTGCCCTCTCAGGTGAATGCAAAAGATCCCATGGCACTATTTTAAAGAGGAACAGAGGAGTGGTCCCCAGCATCATTAAAAAAATCAGATGATCTTGTCACCTATGTCAATGCCATTTGTGGGATCTTGCTGTACATAAATTGGTTGTTGCATTTCCTACATTACGACAGCGACTGCACTTCAAAAAGTACTTCATTGTCTTTGAAGCACTTTGGGACTTCCTGAGGTTGTGAAAAGCGTTATCCAAATGGAGTCTTTGTTTTGTTTTGTTTTTACTTCAGAGTGTAGAGGCCCAGAGACAGGAATCATGAACTTTGAGATACAGGGTGACCAAAGCCACTAAGATGCCACACACGATCTCAAAATACTTGCAGCAAGTTAATGAATAGTGTTGCCCCATAGTTTGTCTGTGACCTTAGTTCACACAACCTGAGGGAGACAAGATTTACCCAATTCACTGAGGACAATGTGGAATGCATCAAAGTAAAATATCATTGTCACACAAGAATGCAGCAAGGGTCAGTTGCCATAGTGACCCGATTACAATGGTGTGCGACATGAACCCATCAGGGGAAGCGTCAACACATTGTCAGTCTATACTGAATGTGCAAAAGCATCAAACCGTGCAGTTAATTGTACGGGTGAGGATGATTTAATTACCCATGGGTAGTGAATGCACAATTGAATGATGAAGGTGTTTCACAGTGACAGAAGTTCACTGACCCACTCTGCTTCATGGTATTATGTTGCATCCCTCTTCCAACCTACCTACTCCTTTATAAAACTTATCAAGATGTTTACTAGCCTGAGTCAGCGATCAAAATCTCAAGATGTACTGAAAAACATTGATGTGTATCGCAACTAAAGTGGAGAAGTGAGGGGGCGGGGGGCGGGATTTTATATAAGCGACAGGGGTCTCCACCACCAGCTGAAGAAGCGATGAGAGCCCCGCTTTGCCTTTTTATGGGAAGGCCCGCCGCATTCCTGAAGTCCCCAGCATCACAGATGCCAGTCTTCAGCCAGTTTGATTCACTGCACGTGATATCAAGAAACGGCTGAAGGCACTGGATACAGCAAAGGCTATGGGTCCTGACAGCTTTCCGGTAATAGTACTGAAGACTTGTGCACCAGAACTGGCTGCGCCCATAGCCAAGCTATTTCAGTAAAGCTACAAGACTGGCATCTACCTGATTACATGGAAAATTGCCCTGGTATATCCTGTGCACAAAAAGCAGGACAAATCCAATTACTGCCCCTTCAATCTACTCTCAATCATCAGCAAAGTGATGGAAGGGGTCGTCGACAGTGCGATCAAGCAGTACTTAATCAGCAATGACCTGCTCACTGACATTCAGTTTGGGTTCCGCCCCCAGGGCCACTCAGCTCCTGACCTCATTACAACCTTGGTCCGAATATAGACAAAAGAGCTGAACTCAAGAGGTGAGGTGAGAGTGACTGCTCTTGACATCATGGCAGCATTTGACCGAGTATGGCATCAAGCAGCCACAGCAAAACTGGTGTCAGTGGGAATCAGGGGGAAAACGTTCTACTGGTTGGAGTCATACCTAGCACAAAGGAAGATGGTTGTGGTTGTTGGAGGTCAATCATCTCAGCTCCAGGACATCACTACAGGAGTTCCTCAGGGTAGAGGGCGGCAGCTCTTTTACTGAACAGCGCCACCACAGAAGCCAGTCTGATGCCGGTAATGCACCCACCTGAGGCCTCAGATGGTCAAGTAAAAGCCTGCTCGGGTCTGCAAATGAAACCCGACCCAAGCCCAACAGAACCACATCCAACCCGAGCCCGACCCGACCCGTGTCCTTTGTCTTTTTCCCGCGCCCGAACCGACCCGACCCGACCACCGGAATATAATCAACTTTATTGAAGAGGTTGTGCTCTACCTTCGATGGAATCGCTCACTGCAGACTAGTGTGGAGTGTTTCCTGCCTTGACGTCCTGGCCATCACTGTATCCGACTCAGCCCGAGCCTGAATGCCGGACCCGGAAGAGCGACCCCACCCGAACCCAACACATGTCGGGCCCAGTCGGGTTCGGGTCGGGTAGCCATGCTCTATCGTCAAGGGACCCAGGCCACAGTTAAGTCATGGCTAGAGGGATTTTGCAGGGTAGGGGTCACGGGGCACATGTTTGTAAGGGGTTGGCAGCAAGGGCAGAGGGGTGTCTCTCGGCAGGCTCCCCCCCATTGCCTATGCTGGGTCCCTTGATCAGACGCTAAGTGCCTTTGGAAGAGGGACCCAACCCCCAGGCTCTGGAAAGCAACCCGCACATGTTTGCTTGTTATGCTCCCCATGTGGTGAAAGGTCCGCCCACGGCTGGACTAATACCAGCGGCTGCAGAATGAAGCCCTTAATTGGGCATTAATTGCCTACTTAAGGGCCTCAATTGGTGGTGGGATGGGAAGGCCGTACACGGGCCTTCCTGTCACGGACTTAACTGGGGTGGAGGCGGGAAGGTGGTGGAGTCCTCACCCGCCATCATCCCACCCGATTAAATGCTCTCCCTGGCTCCAAACTCACTGTGAAGGAGAGCATAAAATCCGCCCCCCGCCGTGGAGATTGGAACAGGTCGAACAATATATTGTCAATGGGTATGATGACAACCTTCTGGTTTCAAGCGGCTTTCACATCCAGCCATTGAAAGAGTTATAGGGAGGTTCTGCTGACACCAAGGAGTATACGTAAAAACCGCCACCATTTGGATTTGAGTTCTGCTGGGGTGAACACCAAGACCCTGTGATTGCTGGAGCCAGAGTGAACGGGAAGTGAGATTGGAGTCCAAGGGAGGAAGACCAGGAATTCGGAGAAGAATACAATTTGTCCCATTTGTGGTAGTGTGCCTTTAAATTTCGGTGGAGGGAAACCTTGAATGGATATTTTACTGTACTCCAACCACTTACCACCCCCTCCATCCACTCTTATCCAAGCCCAGCAGATCAAGAGGAGCTCCTGGGCTTCCTGCCTAATAAACTCTCAGTGGAACTCACTCCGGTTGAGCACTGGGATAAATCCTGGTAAGGCCTGGAACCTTTATGGGAATAAGGAAATTAATACTGAAGGAATCATTGCACTGCACAGTACATACTGCGGTTTCAGACTCCACCTGGTATGCAGTGATACATGTGGAGACTTGCAGCAATCTCTCTCTCTTAGTCCTCAGGCAAAACTGCTGATTTCAGGGCAAATCAAATCCATATAATGCTCAATCGTAGTCAGTTCTCATTGTCATCTGTTCAGAAGAGCAATGAGGAGAGGGAGGGAGAGAGAGGGGGAGAGAAACATGCAGCCATCTCCTCTTAGAAACGGTGAAAAGACCAATCAGGAAATGTTAGACTAGTTAAGGGGCTGTGGCAGTGAAAATGCTGAAATTAGCCTTACAAGCCTTGCACAGCAGAGAGCAGCCATAAACCAATCAACTTCCTGAGAGGGTGTGAAAACAGGCAATGTACCAGAGTACAAACACAGCACAGCACTGTGAGCAATCTCTGGTACAGGACTGAATGGTGCATTGCTTCCTTGGAGAACATTTTGAGAATGGATTTCATTTGTCTGGAGCACATCAGTCTGCTATAATTCAAAGGCACTGAGCAGATGTGAGTGCCAGTGAGAGTTTATTAGGTCCAAGTGTCTCTGTGCAGCAGCTGGGAAGGGATAAGTCACAAATGGAGTGGATGTTAAATGGACAGTAGCCTCAACAACCAGGGAAACCAACAACTAAATTAACAAAACCAGCAGAAAATCAATAGATATCGAGAACGTGCCTCATCTGCTCCATGACCCAGTGCCAAATAGGTTTCCCCTGCTATGACAGCAATGTCTCTAAGTTCCCACTGTCTAATATTTATTAGTTCCTGTTCTCTCGATGGGTCTGTCCTGTGATACACAAACCTCCAATGGAGGGATATGTCAGGCTGGAAACTCACATCTCCCTCAGATCTCTCTAGTTGCAGACAATCCGTCGTCTGATGAGATCAGGGGGGGCCAGTGCAGGAGGATAGCACCTCTCACACAGAGAGAGGCAGCTCTACGCCACTCCCGGATGGCTGAGATGAGATGGCAATGTTGCTGCACAGACATTGTGCTAGGAGCAATCATTTGTAAAGAGCTTTGTTCTGCTGATTACTGAGGTTATTAATTAACTAGTTAGTTAGATGTTAGCACAGCTGAAAGGCTCCCTTTCCAGAGAAAGCAAGTGTCGGGTGGTTGGCACTGTGAACTAATAATGCTGTTTCACATAAGGTCTGATCCATTCCTCAGTTCACTCACACCATTGGGAACAGGCCCCAGCTCACTCACAACATGGGGAACAGGACCCAGTTCACTCACACTGTGGGGAACAGGCCCCAGCTCACTCACACCATGGGGAACAGGACCCAGTTCACTCACACTGTGGGGAACAGGCCCCAGCTCAATCACAACATGGGGAACAGGACCCAGTTCACTCACACCATGGGGAACAGGCCCCAGCTCACTCACAACATGGGGAATAGGACCCAGTTCAGTCGCCCTGTGGGGAACAGGCCCCAGCTCACTAACACCATGGGGAACAGGCCCCGGCTCACTAACACTGTGGGGAACTGGCCCCGGCTCACTAACACCGTAGGGAACAGGCCCCGGCTCACTCACAGCGTGGGGAACAGGCTCCGGCTCACTCACAGCGTGGGGAACAGGCCCCGGCTCACTAACACCGTGGGGAACCGGCCCAGCTCACTAACACCCTGGGGAACAGGCCCCGGCTCACGAACACCATGGGGAACCGGCCCGGCTCACTCACACCGTGGGGAACAGGCCCCGGCTCACTCACACCGTGGGGAACAGGCCCCGGCTCACTAACACCGTGGGGAACAGGCCCCGGCTCACTAACACCGTGGGGAACAGGCCCCAGCTACTAACACTGTGGGGAACAGGCCCCGGCTCACTCACACCATGGGGAATAGGCCCCAGCTCACTCACACCATGGGGAACAGGCCCCGGCTACTAACACTGTGGGGAACAGGCCCCGGCTCACTAACACCGTGGGGAACAGGCCCCGGATCGCTAACACCATGGGGAACAGGCCCCGGCTACTAACACTGTGGGGAACAGGCCCCGGCTCACTCACACCATGGGGAATAGGCCCCGGCTCACTCACACTGTGGGGAACAGGCCCCGGCTCACTAACACCATGGGGAACAGGCCCCGGCTCACTAACACCGTGGGGAACAGGCCCCGGCTACTAACACTGAGGGGAACAGGCCCCGGCTCACTCACACCATGGGGAATAGGCCCCGGCTCACTCACACCATGGGGAACAGGCCCCGGCTACTAACACTGTGGGGAACAGGTCCCAGCTCATTCACATTGTCAGAACAGGCCCCGGTTCCCTCACACTATGTCGGAACAGGCCCCGGTTCTCTTACATCGTGGAGAACAGGCTCCGGTTCACTCACACCGTGGGAAACAACCTCCGACTCCCTCACACTGGGGAACAGGTTTTGTTGAAACGGGCAACCCCATCATGCTGGTCTCTAGCTCCCGGTCACTCCCCTGATTCCAGCTGCAAAGTACTTGAGGATGTTGGGAGCGATTCTGAAAATTGGCGAATATGTGAACAACATTGGAAAACATGAGTTGACCTTTTAACATGGTAATTGGTTGCTTTGTTAATTTTCTGTCAATTAAAATTACATCTAGTAAATGAGCTGAAGAAGGTTTCACTTTCATTTTTTGAGCTGCGTTTAAATCAATGAATCAGTCCAAACAGATCTCATGGATTCATGTTTAATGGAGTTATTTCAAAGAGCTGGTTAAATTAGTTCCACTTTGCTCCAGATTGATTGAGTACAGATCCACTGTCTCAGTGTGCTTTATCAGTAATCATAGAGGTGAAACTCTGTGCTTGCCAGTGCAACCAATTGAGCGCCCGCCGTACACATTTCCAGCCCTGAATGTTTGCAGGTTTAATATATAGCACAGATACACAGTAAAGGTCACTCAGCATCAACCAACCTCCATACAGCAGCCCCTACTGCACCAGTGTGACATTAGTAAACTGGGCAGCATTAGTCTGAAAAGAAAGAATAGGAAGTCTTGCATTTCTGCAGCGTCTATCACAATTTCAGCATGTGCCAAAGCACTTTACAACGAATGAAGTGCTTTTGAAGTGCAGTCATTGGTGTAATGCAGGAAATGTGACAGCCAGTTTGTGCACAGAAAGATCCCACAAACAGCAATGAGATAAATGACCAGATAATCTGCTTTTAGTGATGTTGAATTGGGTAAATATTGGCCAGGATACCAGGGAGAACGCCCCAGCTCTTCAGCAAAATATTACCATGGGTTCTTTTACTTCATCCTGATTGGGCCAACAGCACCTCAGTTTAATGTCTCATGTGAAAGATGGCATCTCTGTACTTCCTCAGTACTGCACTGTCGTGCTAGCGGCACAGTGGCGCAGTGGTTAGCACCGCAGCCTCACAGCTCCAGGGACCCGGGTTCAATTCTGGGTACTGCCTGTGTGGAGTTTGCAAGTTCTCCCTGTGTCTGCGTGGGTTTCCTCCGGGTGCTCCGGTTTCCTCCCACATGCCAAAGACTTGCAGGTTGATAGGTAAATTGGCCATTATAAATTGCTCCGAGTATAGGTAGGTGGTAGGGAAATATAGGGAAGGTGGGGATATGGTAGGAATATGGAATTAGTGTAGAATTAGTATAAATGGATGGTTGATGGTCGGCACAGACTCGGTGGGCCGAAGGGCCTGTTTCAGTGCTGTATCTCTTAAAAAAAAAAATTATGGGCTCATGTCTCTGGAGTGGGACTTGAAACCTCAACCTTCTGACTCAGAGGCAAGTGTGCTACAACTGAGGCACAGCTGACCCCATGAGGAGTCACTCACAGTGGAGCGCTTCTTCCAAGATTAGGAATCAAGTTCACCTCCTGTAGAGGCAGTATCCAGTTCATGGTGCTCGCCTGGAAGTCTACCTCAGGGGAGAGCTATGTACTCCTTGAACACAAGCATGAGTAGAACTCTCTCCCAGTGGATCAAATTGTAAATGTTTGGAAACCAGTGAGGGCATAGTCCCTACTCCCTTGAAACATTTAACCAGAGGTTAGGAATTCGGATTAGATCCAATGGACTCCTGAGCACTCTATAACCTGGTCTAAAACTGCACTCCTTTCTTCCAGGAACTCCCACTCCTTATCGCACTGGAATCAGGGCTTTTTGAAATCCTCAATCACACTGATGGCTTAGCGCCTGTGCATTCACACTCCTACTTTAGGGTCAGTTAGATGCTGGAGTCACTTTGAGCTAGGATTTGCCAATCCTCGAGGATTATCCTGCAGACTCCAGGACAGTGCTGAGAGCAACTTGGGAAAAATCACAGACATATCGAAAAAATTATGTGATTTAAAAAAACAAATTCTCTGAACATTTATTAGTATTAAAATAAGAGTTTCAAGATTAAAAGAATGTTTGACAGTCAAGTATCAGCCAATCAGGTAATTGAGGGCTTGTTCATTTTCCAATTGGCATGAGAGGGGCATGTTGGGTAACCAATGGTGGATAAGTGGGGGCAGAGTGGTTGGAGGCAAGAGGTCTGGCGATGAAACCTCCAGGAATGTGTTGCACCAGAGTTGGTAAATCTTACTTTGCACCGACCCTGAAACTATGGATACAGAAGACACCCATTGTGAGATTTCATGTCTCACATTGAATTGTTACAGTTTTTATGCAGGGAACACAGATTAACTTTACTGAGGGCAGAGAGAGGCAGGTCTCTTTAATTAAACAGCTCGGCTCGACTGAATCTTTATGACCCTGGTACTCCCTGGAGAAACTCACACAGAGTTATCGGCTCAGTCATTGAGTATATACAAGACAGAGATAAATAGATTCCTAGATATTAAAGATATCAAGGCTGATGAGGATAGTGTGGAAAAATGGCGTTGATAAACAAGAACAGCCATGATCTGGTTGAACGGTGGAGCAGGCTCAGGGGCCGAATGGCCTACTCCTGCTCCTATTGCCTATGTTCCGATGTTAGGTTGGAAAAGCTGGGGTTTTTCTTTTTAGAACAAAGGAGGTTGAGGGGAGATTTAATGGAGGTGTACAAGATTATGACAGGCTTAGATAAGTTAGACAAGGAAAAACTGTTCCCATTGACTAATGGTACAAGCACTAGGGGACACAGATTGAAGGTTTGAGTAAGAGATGAAGGGGCAATATGAGGAACAACTTCTTATGCAGTGGGTGGTAATGACCTGGCCCCAAGGGTGGTGGAAGCTGAGACAATCAATGACTTGAAAAGGAAATTGGATGGGCATTTGAAGGAAATAAACTTGCAAGGCTATGGGGATCGAGCGAGATATGTGGGACTGACTGAATGGCTCTGTGGAGAGCTGGCATGGACTTGATGGGCTGAATGGCCTCCTTCTGTGCCGTTAATGACTCTATAACTCTACAAGCCCTCAGCAAATGTGATCCCGAAATGACAAAGTTCCAAGTGGCATGCTTCCCATTTTCCATTCCACAGCAGGAAGAGGTTTCACCAGTGCTAAGATTGCACTGTGTCAATTGGGCACCTGACTCTGGAATGGGAAGACAGTGAAATCTTCTGGGATGTCAGGTCAGCCTGGCTTTAGGTTCAGGCTGCATTTACACTTAGGACGTAGCATCCATGCAAAACAAAACCAATTTGCACAAATGTTACAGCTGGAGTGTAAACACACTCGGAGGGTTGTGGGGCTAATTGTGTAATGTGTTACAACACAGTATGACAGAAATCCTCTGAATACATTAATGAGTTAGGTGTCAACTCTTGTCTTTGAGTCAGAGTGTTGTGGGCTCGTTCATGTTCCACTCCAGAGACCAGGGGAGATCATTTTAACTGAGACATCAGTTTAGTTGTTCAGATGAGAGACAGAGTGAGGCCCCAGTTGCCCTCTCAGGTGGATGTAAAAGATCCTGTGCCCAGATTGAGAAGAAAAGCTGGGCTGTTCACCCTAATGTCTGGCCAATATTTATCCTTCAACCAAGATCTATGAAAACAGATATCTGCTCATTCCAAGCAAGATTGAGACATCAATAGGTTATTGTTGGGTAAGGATATCAAGGTACATGAAACAAAGGTGGGCAGATGGAGTTAAGATACACATCGTGATCAAACTGAATGGTGCAACAGGCTCTCAGGACTGGATATACACCTCCTATTCCGATCTCACTGCTGTTTGTGAGACCATGCACTATAACTGCCATATCTGTCTGCATCGCAACGGTAATTACATTTTAAATTCCGCAGCTGTGAAGCACTTTCTGCGTCCTGAAGTCATGAAGGGCGCCAAATAAATGCAGGCATGTTCAAAGTTTCTCATGAGAAATTTTTGCATGGATTTCGAGAGTTGGTACCGAGCTGAATTTGGCTTCTTTCTGGACAGGGAACCCATTTTCAGGTCGTGAACCCGATCACATCATCAGCAGCGGGACTGAATCTTGGATCATGGTAAGTTTAAGGCACAGAAAGAGGTCACTTGGCCCATCGTGTCTGTGCCGGCCGAACTTCTAATCCCACCCTCCAGCATTTGGTCCGTAGCCCTGCAGATTACGGCACTTGAGGTGCATTTCCAGACTCCTTTTGAATGAGTTGAGGGTCTCTACCTCAACTACCCTATCAGGCAGTGAGTTCCAGATCCCCATCACCCTCTGGATGAAAACATTTTTCCTCGTCTCCCCTCTAATTTTTCTACCAATCACTTTAAATCTATGCCCCTTCATCACTGACCTCTCCACTAAGGTGAAGAGACCCTTCACCTCCACTCTATCCAGGCCCCTCAAAATTTTGTACATTTCAATCAGATCTCCCCTCAGCCTTCTCTGTTCCAAGGAGAACAACCCCAGCCTATCCAATCTTTCCTCATAGCTGCTTTTTTCCAGTCCTGGCAACATCCTCATAAATCTCCTCTGTACTCTCTCCAGAGTAATTACATCCTTTCTGGAATGAGGTGACCAGAACTGCACACAGTACTCAAGTTGTGGCTTTACCAATGAGTTATACAGTTCCATCATAACCTCCCTGCTCTTATATTCTATACCTCGGCTAATAAAGGAAAGGATTCCATATCGACCTGGCCTGCTACCTTCAGGGATCTGTGGACATTTACTCCAAGGTCCCTCACTTCCTCTACACTTCTCAGTATTTTCCCATTAATCATGCATTCCTTTGTTGAGCTCCCCAAATGCATCACCTCACACTTCTCCAAGTTGAATTCCATTTGCCATTTTTCTGCCCATCTGACCAGACCATCAATATCTTCCTGCAGCCTACAGCTATCCTTCTCGCTATCTGCCGGTACAATCTTCCTGAAGGCATCCAATTGGAGTTCTGTTGAAAGGTCACAGACTTGAAACTTTAACTTTGTTTCTCTCTCCACAGATGCTGCCCGATCTGCTCAGTATTTCCAGCACTTTCTGTTTTAATCCAATCCGGAATGGTGGTCCAGCTGAGGAGTCAGGAGGGCCAATCAGCACATGCAATGTGGAGGGCAGTTGGCAGCCGGCAGCCTGCGGCCTTCATTGTAGCTGCAGCGAGAGTGCAACTGGAGAGACTGGGACAGGGGTAGCAACATGATAAAAGAGAGATGAGGCTGAAGGCTTTTTCCTCAATCCCAGCACACTGCATGGCAACAGTCTCCATGAGAGATTACTGTAATGGCAGACCTGTGCCAACAGATGGTCACTGTACTGTTGCAATTGCCTTCCCACCACTACCGCATGGGTTCCTAACTTTGAACTGAGCATTCCCAGCCACCTCGGGAAAAGCAGCCGGACCTGGGAACACATTGGCAAACTGGCCTGGCGCATCTTTTTTCCCAATTTCACGGTGCCCTCTGCCTCCAAGGGCCTGGGAAAATTCCTCCCGGTGTTCTGGAAAGATCAAGCTTAAGAAAGGCCTCTCCTCACCAAGCGGCCTTCCTTTCTACAGGGTGCACTTTGTGTAAACATCTTGCTCTTCACTCATTTTTTTTTAGAACATTACAGCGCAGTACAGGCCCTTCGGCCCTCGATGTTGCGCCGACCTGTGAAACCATCTGACCTACACTATTCCATTTTCATCCATATGTCTGTCCAATGACCACTTAAATGCCCTTAAAGTTGGCAAGTCTACTACTGTTGCAGGCAGGGCGTTCCACGCCCCTACTACTCTCTGAGTAAAGAAACTACCTCTAACATCTGTCCTATATCTATCACCCCTCAACTTAAAGCTATGTCCCCTCGTGTTTGCCATCACCATCCGAGGAAAAAGACTCTCACTATCCACCCTATCTAGCCCTCTGATTATCTTATATGTCTCTATCAAGTCACCTCTCCTCCTCCTTCTCTCCAACGAAAACAACCTCAAGTCCCTCAGCCTTTCCTCGTAAGACCTTCCCTCCTCCTTCTCTCCAACGAAAACAACCTCAAGTCCCTCAGCCTTTCCTCGTAAGACCTTCCCTCCATACCAAGCAACATCCTAGTAAATCTCCTCTGCACCCTTTCCAAAGCTTCCACATCCTTCCTATAATGCGGTGACCAGAACTGCACGCAATACTCCAGGTGCGGCCTCACCAGAGTTTTGTACAGCTGCAGCATGACCTCGTGGCTCCGAAACTCGATCCCCCTACTAATAAAAGCTAACACACCATATGCCTTCTTAACAGCCCTATTAACCTGGGTAGCAACTTTCAGGGATTTATGTACCTGGACACCAAGATCTCTCTGCTCATCTACACTACCAAGAATCTTCCCATTAGCCCAGTACTCTGCATTCCTGTTACTCCTTCCAAAGTGAATCACCTCACACTTTTCCGCATTAAACTCCATTTGCCATCTCTCAGCCCAGCTCTGCAGCCTATCTATGTCCCTCTGTACCCTACAACATCCTTCGGCACTATCCACAACTCCACCGACCTTAATGTCATCCGCAAATTTACTAACCCACCCTTCTACACCCTCTTCCAGGTCATTTATAAAAATGACAAACAGCAGTGGCCCCAAAACAGATCCTTGCGGTACACCACTAGTAACTAAACTCCAGGATGAACATTTGCCATCAACCACCACCCTCTGTCTTCTTTCAGCTAACGTTCATTCTCCAACGTGAAACTGAAGCAGGTTTGATGGATGCCTCCTTGCTGCTGGCCGGAGGCCGAGACAATTTGAATTAGAGTATGGGATGTGCAAGTTAGGAAAATGACTCATCCTAAACCTTTCTGAAACCAATGGAATCTGCATTTACAATGTTTAGCATTTTGAATTTCGTTTTGGCTGCAAGTTTGGTGAATGTCAAACAACAAAATGTGACCATTAAAGATAAAGAGAACCTTGTTGTTGTTGCAGTGGACAAGGAGAAAGATCCCAATTACAGACACTCTCATTCATGAGACCATCAAATTAAACGCACAGATAACAGACTTTAATTTGACTGAAATGCTCAGTCCTGGCCAGGAGGCTGTCAGGCTCTTAGCTAATTATTACCTACCTTCTGCAAACTATTCAAAGCGCTAGGAAATTATTTGACCAGAATGTGAATTATTTGTGCTGTAGGTGTAGTCAAGGAACGAGAGACAGAAAAAACTGAGGAGAAAGTAAATTATATCCAGGGCCTGACAGCCTACTTTTGTTGTTGTTTTGGAAACATGTCATCTTGATGTGGAGCATAGCTAAACTCGTGAACTCACTTCATCCTTGTAAAACTAACTGCTTCCAGTGAAAGGAAGTCATTTGTACACAAACTCACATTGCTGTGCATGCAGAAGGGAGACTATGCAGTGACTCCACTTGTTCAGAGCAGTGAGTCGTGTCTGGGCAGTGACTGATGGTTTGAGGGGAAGGTGTGGACTGGGTAGAGAAGGGGAGGAGGGAAACTGTTGCCAGTCTTTGTACTTTAAAGGTAAGCAACTTGGTAACTGTCAGAAGAAGGTCTTCTGTTTCAACCTGCAAATAATTCCAAACAAGATTGCAGTTAGAAATTAAAATGTATCTTTTATAAGCTGGGTTTCAGATGTGTCTATACTAATGTTCAATCCTGTCTGCAATATTCCCCATTCTGGCTATTGTTACGACCAGGTGAGAAGTGTGTCGAGGGTTCCCTCTCAGCCTTCACCTGCTCTTACTGTAACAGGGTTTAATTTTAAACACACTGTTTTTAGTCCCCCCTTGGTGAATCCTTGTTCACCACTTTCCAATTATAAGGCAAAAAAAATCCAGCACAAACAGGCTTTTTTAGATTTAAAGAAGAAAAGTTGAAATTTATTAAACTTAAACTCTAATTCGGTTAACGCCTACGGATACACGACGTGCCCCACACTAGCATGCATACTCGATACACACATGCAAATAGAGACAGAAAAGAGCAGAAGAAAAATAAAGTGGAAAAGTTTGAGGCAATATCTGAAGAGTTGTTGTTATGGTTCTTCGAGCTCACTGTAGAGTCCTTGATTGTTGGTAGACCTTGCTTTCCGTTGGGGCCCAGTATTCTTCTTAAACCTTGTTCGCTGTAGGAGACTTTTCTTTCTTGGGGTTCATGTGTCTTCAGTGAATTCAGAGGCTTGAGAGAAAGAGATGGGAGCAGGCAGACAGCACATGCTGTGGCGAGCCAGCCAGGAGAGATCTTCTCAGTCCAGGAGCATTCTGCTTTTTGCCCAAACTGTTGGTGCAAGTTCAAAAATCTCAGGTTGCCCAGCAGGGTAGGCATGTGACTAGCTGGTTTGACCATGTCCGTTTGTGTATTCGGCCATCATAGCAGTCAACCTGGAATGCAAGCTCCCGCACCTTCAATGTCTGGTGATCAAAAGTCCATTGTGGGTTGAATGTGTCAGGGAATAGTCCTTTGTCCTTTCCAAGCACTTTCTGTTAATATGCAAATGTCTTTCCAGCCAAGGGTCCAGTGTTGGTTGAATGTGTCAGGGAATAGTCCTTTGTCCTTCCAAACACTTTCTGTTAATATGCAAATGTCTTTCTAGTCAAGATCTGGCATTTTTTTTTGAAGCAAGTCCTTTCTTCATTTCAACAACAGTTTGAAATTTAATGTCCATGTGGTGAAATTAATATGCCTCGTGCTTGGCAGGTGGGGGCCTGCATGACAAAGTTAAGAAAGAATAGAATAACCATTACACTACTGGGGGTATTCTGTAGACCCCCAACTAGTGGGAAATATATGGAGGAACAAATTTGCAGTCTTTCCTGTCTCTATTTGCATATGTGTATCGTGTATGCATGCTAGCGTGGGCGTGTCGTGTATCCGTAGGGGTCAACCGAATTAGAGTTTAAGTTTAATAAATTTCAATTTTTCTTCTTTAAACCTAAGATAACCTGTTGTGCTGGTTTCTTTGCCTTATAATTGGAAAGCAGTGAACAAGGATTCACCAAGGGGGAGCTAAAACACAGTGTGTTTAAAAATAAACCCTGTTACGGTAAGACCAGGTGAAGGCTGAAAGGGACCCCTCGACATCTTTCTTACCAGGTCGTAACAACTTGAGTCAAATAGGTTCTGTCCTTGACCCCTCTAGGACATCCTCTCCCTCCAGCACTGTAATATTCTCCTTCATCAATACTGCCACCGCTCCTCCTTTCTTTCCTTCCCTATTTTCCTGAACACTTTGTATCCATGAATATTTAGTACCCAGTCTTGCCCTTTTTGAGCCAGGTCTTTGTTAACGCCACAACATCATATTCCCATGTGGTTATCTGTGCCTGCAGCTGACCAACATTATTTACCATGCTTTGTGCATTTACATACATGTCCTTTAAACCTAACTTAAACTTTATTCATTCCCTCTTAGTCTGATGCCACCTAGTACATTACTATTTATTACTCTAGTGCTATATGTGCACCTTGTTTCTCCTATCTAATGCTAATTCCTGCTTTCCAGCCCTCTGCCAAATTAGTTTAAACCCTCCCAAAAACACTAGGAAACCGTACTACGAGGACATTGGTCCCGGCCTGTTGAGGGGCAACTTGCCCGGCCTGTACAGGTCCCACCTGCCTCAGAACTGGTCTCAATGTCCCAGGAATCTAAAGCCCTCTCTCCTGCACCTTCTCTCCAACCACACATTCATCTGCTCTCTCCTCCTATTTCTGTACTCACTAGCACATGCTACCAGGAGTAGTCTGGAGATTACTACCTTTGAAGTCCTGTTTGCTAGTCTCCTTCCTAGCTCCCTGAAGGACCTCATCCCTCTTTTCACCTATGTTGTTGGTACCGATATAGCCCACAACCTCTAGTTGTTCACCTTCCTGCTTCAGAGTGCTCTGTTGCTGCTGAGAGATAGCCTTGACCCTGGTACCAGGGAGACAACGTGCTGTCCTGGAATCACTCCTGAAACTGTCTGTATCCCGAACTGTAGAATCCCCTTTCATTACTCCTTTCCCAATCTTCCTCCTGAACCCCTGAACAGCTGAGCCACCCATGGTGCCGTGGACTTGGTTCTGGCTACACCCCCGAGAGGAACCATCACTCTCACCAGTATTTAGAACTGGATACTGGTTGGTGAGTGAGATGCACTTGGGGGGGCTCCTGCACTACCTGCCTGGTCCCCTGACAGTCACCCATTCACTTTCTACCTGCATACCCTTAAGCCGCAGGGTGACCACCTCCAGAAACATGCTATCCACATAGCTCTCAACCTCATGCATGCACTTCAGTAAGAGTACAGGTTGAATTGAAGAGTGAACAGAAACTGCTGGAAATACTCAGCAGGTCTGGCAGCAACTGCAGAGAAAGAAACAGAGTTAACGTTTCCGGTCTGTGACCTTTGATCAGAACTGTTCTGATGAAAGTTCACAGACTGGAAGCATTTATGCTGTTTCTTTCTCCACAGGTGCTACCAGACCTGCTGAGTATTTCCGACACTTCCTATTCTCATTTCAGAGTTCCAGCATCCGCAGTATTTGCTCTTAATTGAATTGAAGGATAGTCAGTTTGGGGGTGGGTGGTGTTGGAAGAAGGAAAAGACTGACAATATGACCTGGGCAGGTCAGAGATCAGACTCCTTTGACAGGGTGAGGATTTGAATGGGGTACAATGTCCCGTCAAGTGGGACAGGATCTGGGGGAGTGACTACTGAAGTAGCTTTTGGGAAAGTGCTGATGGATTGGAATTGTAATCAATTTAAAAATGTAAACATTACCAGGGAAGCAGTTCCCAGACCCCTGCCCTCTCCCCCCTCGAGAATTCAACATAGTGCTTTCAACAGTTTGATATCTCCCCTCAGCCTTGAATCAATCGATATTTTCTCCTGTCAATAAAAGTGAAGGTACTTGGTGTTTCGTGTCTGTTTAAGATACAGAACCCATTTAATAATCTTATCCTACTTGTACTTGATTTGTCCACTTATTTTTTTGGTGTTGGTGGTTTTTTGCTTGGTCCTGAGTTGGTACTTATGCCTTCTGGTTTCTACCAGGCAGGACACTGAGCTACAAGAGAGAAATCCAACAGAAGGTATCATAATTACTGTTCAACAAAACTGGGTTTTGCTGCATTAATATTCTCTCCTAATTCAATCAGAAGATTGCAGAGTTATAAAGTGACTGATTGCCTTCGGCTTGGTTGGTAGCTCGGACTGGCCCGGTAACACGCCCGCTGTTTCTGTGCCAAACTGACATATGTTTGCAACAAGACATATTGGCAAGCTAGTTGTGCCCAGCTTTCAAGAGTCAAGGCCTGGCTTTCCTAGTTTCCTTGCAATTTAAGTTTACAGAATTTGAAATCAATTGGGGAAAGCGTCTCCTTTGGACTGGCTGCTTTTGGCCAAAATTCAGACCATCACAAGACTGGAAAAGGTACAGGTTCGTCCATCCCTCCAAGCCAACTGCTCTACTTCCAGCACCCTGTCAAATTGCTCTGACTACAATGGCCTATTTCATATTGCCTCACTTTCTCTCAGGCTTTTAGCCTGTATTTTATATTTCACTTCCAGATTTTTAAATCTCCCAATTATCCTAATGTCCTACCATCCAACTGAGAGTAGGATGATTCGGCGCACAAACTACACTGGGACAGCTGTTACTGTCAATTCATTGTCAACCTGTGGGAATTGCAATGATTTGTTGTGTCAGATTCGGCCTTCCCTGCTCCTCCTGCCCTCCCCCTCCCCCTTCATTGAGATGGAATTCCTCATCTCCTCATTTTGCTTAATTAGACAGCCCGGCCAAGAGTGAAGAGAACTTGCTGAACCAAAATAAATGAGTTGGCGTGACAAGCTGCTCTGAGACGTCAAAGTCACAACCTTCTGACTGAGAGTCAAGCTTCTACAGCCTGAGCTACCAAACCACTGGGGACATGTCAATCTCCCCATGCCTTAGCTATCTGGAGGGAAAACACAGGCGTAGGCACAAATTAAATTAAATATTAATACAATTAAATATTAATGACAGAGCAGCTTACACTGAGACCAATCAGACACGCAAGTAACAAAGGTTAGTCGCCATCTGTCAATCGCAAGCCTGATTTTCCTGTTGACTCTACGGAGCAGCATGAGAGAGACACATGGGCTTCTTATCGCCACAGTGCTTTGCACCATTCAACTCCACAACTTGATTGATCTACACGCATGTGTGTGTCTGTGAGTGTGGAAGGCAAGGTGGAGGGGGCAGCGAACAATTCTTCAGCTGTCACAACCTTATCCACCTTTCCTTCATTTCGTTGTGAGAATATTTTTGTTAATTTTGCCTCTTTCAATTCATGATATTCTTATGACTGAGGAGAACCATTTGGCCCAGCTTCGTTCTGAATAATCCTAGACTCCCTCCACTGCTGCATCCAGTGTTTATATTAAACGATTCTATGGTTTACTCCTCTACCACTGCACATTGCAAGTGTCGATCACTCCATCTGTGAAGAACCACTTCCTGATACCAGTCCCAAAGTTACTTTTACTCGTTTGAACCTTGTCCTACTCCCACAGTTTAATTTACAGTGGTATTGCAGTATTGGTGGTTTTTCACACCATTTACTATCTTGTATCTCTCTCTAAGATCACCTCTGAGATGCTTCCTTTTCAGGCTGGAAAGCCTGAGGCTCTCCAGTCTTTCATTCTAACTCTTAACACTGCAGATCCGACTCATGTCTCCTGTCTGTCTCTGCATTGCCTCTGGTTTTTGAATGTCTTTCTTGTACCTCAGTGACCAGATCTGGACAGAGCCCTGTACAGTTTGATTAGGACTTATATTTAACTGTATTTCTGCCCTTCTTCCACTAAAGGTGCTGACTAGTGCTGGGTTGAAGTTCCCCACAGGCTTCAGACACTCACTGGTAACTCACTCCACTGACCTTTCTTCTTAAACTTTCATGAGGGGACTCACATTTAAGCCAGCTCTATTCTCAATCAATGCTCACACTTGCGCTCTACCCAATAGCAGTCACTTGTCAACCATGGCTAAATGGGTAGCACTCTTGCCTCTGTGTCAGGCGATTGTGGTATCAAGTCCCATTTCAAAGACATGAGAACAAAAGCTAGGCTAACACTCCCAATACAGTAATGAGGGTGTGCTGCACTGTTGGAGATGCTGTCTTTAGGCCTACCTCCTCAGCAGCTGGCTAGCCTTTCAATGTGGCTGGAAATTGGAATTTTTTTTTTATTCATTCACAGGATGTGGCACACTGCTAGCAATGCCAGTATTTGTTGCCTATCTCATCCTAATTATTTATCATTCCAAATATGGTAATCAGATCCTGCTGTTAAATTTGGAAGAACCTGAGAAAAACCTGTTCTTCCAGGTTTCCCGACAGCTAAGTTGCCCCCCCATTCCCCCACCACCCCACACCCTCCCTGCCTCCCCAAAAATATCGAGGCCTCTGTAACTATGCTGCCAGCCATGCTTTCCCCCAGGGATTCATTCTCCTCTTATTTTCTTTCTGGCTCATTTCTCTGAAAATTACCCTAACAGTTACTGATTATCACTGCATTCCATAGAATGGTGATAACACAATAAAGAGGATGCTAAACTCATACTATTAAACTGTTGAGGCAGGTTTCCTGGAGGGCCAGGAAAGCTAACGCTATCATCTCTGTGAAGATTATTAATGGTTATCAAAATTGTAGCAGCTGTGACAAAAATATAGTGGAAAAATGTTCAGGTCTTGAATCTTTAAGTCACACATTTTTTAAGTGTTAAAACTGACAAGGTGTTATTTCCCCAAGTCCATTTGTTAAACAATTCTTGCTTACACTCTATTCCATGGGTAAAAATCAATTAACCTTTCAAACCATAATATTAATCAGAATTCAAAGACACTCAGCACACAACAGTGCAATCAGTATTCCAAGGTCAACATCTTTTGACCTTTGAACTGAGGAAAAATTACCAGTTATGATCGCTTCCTTGTGCGACTCGCTGTCGGGGCCTGAGGTGTGTAAGGATGAAAGGGATATGCAGAGATCTTTCCCCAGAGTCACTCACAGCAGCACCCAGGAGATCAATCAATTATTCTGGGAGATTCCCGTACAATCCAGGACGGTTGGCAACCCTGGGGCAACTGGAGATGGGTAGTAAATGTTGGCCTTGCCAGTGATGTCCACCTGAATGAATATATTTTAATAATTCATTTGTTCATTTGGAGGGTAAAAGATTGGGAGTGTTTAGTGCTGGCTTGTAAATTGGATTTTATATTAGATTCATCATTTACTATATTGGCAAAGGGAGGGTCTGTCTTATACCAGGCAATGATCCAGACAGAACAGATGGCAAAATATGGACTGATTAGTCAAAACTTCTCAGTCAAATATGCAGTGTAAAAGAGAATCACTGTTCCGCACTCACTGAATGTTACTAAGTGGGACATAAAACCTGGGCACTTTCCTGCATTACTTTCTCTATAATTGGAGGTTATTCAATGTGCAGCACTTCATATTCAGCCTTCTGCTCTTAAGATTGGAAAGACAAAGAAATTATCAGTGGATGGGTATGATCTCACCATAACCAGGGCTGTGAGAAGCATTCCACATTAAAGGACCTAATTATTCGACACCCATGGAGTGAATGTCGATTTTTTTTGTCTCTCCATTGTCTAAAGAGAGCAAGCAAAAAAGTGACCCCTAAATGATGTTTTGCTATTATTCAGTCCCCTTCCCAAACACACTGAGACATTACAGTTGGTAGAGTTACGGGTGGGGAGGTGAGAGACTGGGGCTCCGAAAACAGGAGTTTGCATTTTTGAGCAATTACAGAGGCCCATTGATCCAATAAAAAAAGCTTCAGGAAGTATGAACACTGGCAGTAACAGCCTAGAAAGACAGTATTTATTCTTTCATGGATATCTTCTGAGCTAGGCATCAAAGGGGTAATTTTTGAAGCACATCAGCATCAGATACAGAGATGGAACTGAGTCTCTTGCAAGTGAGAGATGGGAACAGAGTCATTTTCTATGTTAAGTCAGACAAGCAATGAGAGAAAGAAAGAGAATAAAAGTAACTCTATATTAAACATGAAATAGAAACTGGAGATATTAAGATGACAACAGCTGAATATCAAAGGCAGGTTCAAGGAACTGTTGAAAACTCTGGGTTTTTTCTCAACTGTTCTAAACTTAATAGACCAGTAGTTGTCAAGTTCAAGCACAAACAGTGCTATTGTTGAGTTTTCATAAGACGTATTTTAGCAAAAGCTTAATTTTAAGAACTAAAATCTGAGTTAGGTATTTGAAGTAAGGGTAGGGAATTGAAAAGTAAGTTAGTTGTTCTTAATACCGAGAGCCAAGAGGGACTGAGCGCAGCTGTCCTATGATGTGTCAGCCATGGTTAACACTCTTGCTTGTAAGCCACAAGATCATGCCCAGTCCAGAAACTGAGGAGTGCTATACTGTGGAAAGTACTGTTTTTCAAATGAGATGTGAAAACAAGGGTCTAACTGCCCTCTCAGGTGGATGTAAAAGATTCCATGGCACTATGTGAAGTAGAGAAATAGAGTACTTGCTGGCCGATATTTATTTCTCAACCAACATCACTAAGACAGATTATCTGGTCATTACCACATTGCTGCTGGGAGCTTGCTGTGCGCAAATTGGGTGCTGTGTTCCTACATTACAACAGTGACTACACTTCAAAAATACTTGATTGGCTGTAAAGCTCTTTGGGATGTCCTGAGGTCATGTAAGGTGTTGTAGAAATGCAAGTCTTTAGCCCACTGTGGGGCTGACCTTTTTGACTCAATGAGGCACATCACGTGTAACTATTAAGTTTTTCCCCATGCAATCAGTGAAATATCCAAACAATTTCATATTTTCCTTGGAGCATTTTCATTCTCGTGAGAACACAGGGGAATTAAACAAAGCATGTGTAAAAAACAAAACACATAGGCTCCAGGAAAAGTCAGACACTGTCCGTAGTCACTGGGGGTGCCTTTGTTCAACAGGGTTGCCTTTCTTCATCACTGCCCGCATGTTAGCATCACCTGGTCAGAGCAGAGAGAGGAAGATATGCTCACTCAATGCAGAGCTCACATGCCGATTCCCCTCATTGTACTCTGCACAGTCAGTGCTTAATAGTCAAGACAGGAATTTACCCTGACCTGTTCTAACCTGCAACGTACCTTCCCTCTTTTTTAAAGATCTTTGCCTTCATCATTTTCCTGCACTTCAGATTGGTGACACATTCCCCCTCTGGAGCTGTACAGTGTGTACTGAGCAGTGGTTCCAGATTGGATTGGAGCCCTGGTGTGGTCCATATTAGCTGACCTTAGTCAGGGTATGCTGAGATGTGGGGTGGGGAAGAGGTACGCATGACAAATGGTCTAAGCATCCCTAGGCTATGGAATGCAAAAAAATGCCGTCCTGACCTGAGAATGATCCACTAACTCCCATTGAAAAATGTATGAACATAGGTGTTGAATGAGGACAGGATCATTCCAGATTTTCTGCCCTCTTGCATGGTCAAACAGCTTGCTACCATTCGATGTATAGGTGCCTAACTGAAGATGCTCACTGGTATGATGCACGATGACCGATAAGGCAGCAAGAGACTCAGCAGTGAGGAGAGGAAAGGAAGAATTTCAGGGTTGAGGAGGGGAACATTGTTCCTTTGATCCTGATCACACCGCCCATATTGTGCCACAAGCCAACCTGCTCTCAATGTTTGGTAAACACGACTGACATACATGGAGAAAGTTACAAATAAAGCCAACAGTAGATAAGATAGATGCAAAGATGCACTTGTGAGGAACTGTGTCATAAATATAAGATAATCACTGATAAATTCAATGAGAAATTCAGGAGAAATGTCTTTACCCAGAGAGTGAGGAGAATGTGGAACTCGCTACCACAGGGAGAATAACATCGATGCGTTTAAGGGGAAGTGAGTTTCCCCTTGAGGGAGAAAGGAATAGGTGAGATGAAGAGGGACTCGTGTGAAGCATAAAGGCTGGCATCGATCAGTTGGGCCAAACAGCCTATTTTTGTGCTGTACATTCTGTGTAATAGGCCACACATTGAAACTCTTCTGCCTGCAACAGTGCAAATGGTGGAAACAGACACAGTCCACACACATAGAGTGGTTCAAAGGGTGTTGACATCCCAGCTACAGCATGCTGGTCAAAGTAAACATGCCAACTTGACAAAGTCTCTGAAGGACCTAAATCACATTAAGTGGCTCTCCGGAAGGTGGAGTTACTCGGGGCATTGAGCTCCATATCCGTTTTCTTGTTTTGTCCTGTTTACTTACAATAGGCTAACTATACAAACAAACAGGAATGAGGCCTCTTTGTTTCTTCATAACTACAGCCCTCACCCAAAATAATATAAAAGAGTACAGCTGAAGTGAGTCCTGCAGGCAGCGTGAGATGGCGCTGAATCAGATCTATCGCTGTTTCCTATCAAAACAATCCCATCAATTAGAACATCTGTAAGGCATAACTTTTCATTCTCTCAGTTCTGTACATAGTCTTTGTACTTCCAAGCAGAATCTTGGATGATGAGTTAAAGAAGGCCGACACAGAGATGAACTTTGTGGATCAAGAAGCCAGCAAAGGGGGTTATTTTGATTTTCTGTAATAGTTTCCTCATGCTGACATGTTTGCCAAAAAAAAAATCAAACACGCACAGCCTGAAAACACTTCATTTGGCACAAGTGATACTCTGCGGGCAAGCCAGAAAACTGATCGATAAAGATCAATCGTCCTGGAGTAAAGAAACACAGCTACTGAGGAGGAGAGAGAGAAAGACAGGAAACCACTGAGGAGGAAAGAGAGAGAGAGAAACAGAAAATATAGGAAAGGAGAGATAGACAAACAGAAAAAAACAGAGGAGGAGAGAGAGGCACACTGAAAATATAGGGAAGGAGAAATATAGACAGAGCAAAACACTTGGGGAGTGGAGAGGGAGAGGGGCGCACCGTAAGACTGGAGAAGAGACACACACAATTGTGATGAACCCCTTTGTTCTGTGTAGCACTAATTATCATAATAATTTTGAACAAAGACACAGTTCTTGATGATTCATTTTGGGTTGAGTTTATAGGACACCCTGCATTATTGTAAATGTAATATGACTCATCCCCATTAACTGTCTTCCACGATGTAATAAAAGCAGCATTGAAATCTCCTAAAAATTGTAAGATTATTATTTACTGAATTCCTCTTTGGGTTTGTGGCACTATTTAATGTGATTATAATATGGCACAAGGCATGGGGCAGGGGCCCCTTGGAGTGCAGGCGTGATCAATATCTTCCATCTGCACTGGCCCTCGACATCTTTTTATGAGAATGAATTACAGCCCTAAACATACACAAGGGTTTTCTCGAAGCAGTATCGGTGATATTCCACTTTATTAGTTAGTCAGCTGTGAACAAATGTTCACTATTGGGTTGGGAGTTAGCTTGAATCCAGTGGTGCTAATTACGGACTCTGAATCAAGGTTAGTGTAAACCTGGCATAGCCTCAACAACTAGATTCACACTATGAAACTGGTAAAACAAAACCCCACTGGCAATGGTTGGGAACACAGCCCCTTGGACCTGCTCTGCCATTCAATTAGATCATGTCGGATCTTCACCTCAGCTCCATTCTCCCATTTTAGCTTCGTAGATCTAGATACCCTTACCTAAGAAAAATCTTTTGATCTCAGACTTCAAAGTTCCAATTGTCCCCCAGAATCCACAGCCTTTCCGGGGGGGGGGGGGGGGGGGGGGGGTGGGGGGGAGAGTTCCAGATTTTCACACCTCCTTGTGTAAAGAAGTGCTTCCTGCTTTCCCTCCTGAAAGGTCTGGCACTAGTTTTAAGATTGTGTCCTGTTCTTGAAATAGTTTCTCTGTATTTACCCTATTGAATCCTTTTAACATTTTAAACACTTCAATCAGATCACCCTAAAATCTTCCAAACTCCAAGGAATACAAGCCAAGTTTATGCAACATGTTTTCATAATTTAACCCTTTTAGCCCTGGTATCATTCTGGTGAACCTGCACTGCATCACCTCCAAGGCCAATATTTTTTTTCCCAAAAATATACATTATTCATAAAAATCTGTATAAAAATACATTACAAAACAGTTCAAAACAGCACCAAGTTAACATTCCAGAAAGTGCAAAGGAAATCAGATTTCTTCAATACAGGAGTGAGTTGCCTCACAATCCTCCCATTCCATTTTACATGCCATGTACATTTTACAGCAAAACCATATTTGGTGTATACAGCCCGAAGGCTTTTCCATGGGTCCAGCCCCTCAGTTTGCTATGGCAGGAAGACCTTACACAGTGCTCTTTGCCCATTGAGCCTTTGCAGCAGCTGCCGCAAAGTGTGTCCCACAGCACCTAGTCCTGGACCTTGGAATGTGCCAGTCTGCAACACTCGGGCATGGACAACTCTTTGCGCTGGAAGACCAGCAAGTTTCGGGCAGTCCAAAAGCGCCTTTCACTGGTCCTCCAGCAGCAGTTGATGTTTATCTCGGTGTGCATCCCTGGGAACAGACCGTACAGCAAAGACAGAGGTTACAGAGGTGCTTGGAATGAACCTCGACAAAAACCACTGCATCTCTTTCCACACCTGCTTTCTAAAGGCACATTCCAGAAGGAGGTGGGCAACAGACTCTTCCCCACCACAGCCACCTCGAGGGCAGCGTGTGGAGGCAGTGAGATTCCGGGCATGCAGGAAGGGTCTGACGGGGAGGGCCCTTCTCACCACCAGCCAAGCTACGACTTGGTGCTTGTTTAAAAGTTCTGGTGATGAGGCATTCTGTCAAACAACTTTGGCAGTCGGCTTGGGAAACCATTCGACAGGATCCACCATCTCCTTTTCCCGTAGGGCCTTGAGGACATTCCATGCAGACCACTGCCTGATGGATTGGTGGTCAAAGGTGTTTTTCCGCAGAAACTTTCCCACGAAGGATAGGTGGTACAGCACAGTCCAACTGGATGGAGCGTTCCGCAGCAATGTGGCCAGGCCCATCCTTCACAACACCGGGGACAGATAGAACCTCAGCACGTAGTGACACTTGGAGTTTGCATACTGGGGCTCTACACACAGCTTGATACAGCCGCACATGAAGGTGGTCATCAGGATAAGGGCAACGTTGGGTACGTTTTTTCCACTTTATCCAGAGGTTTGAACATCATGATCTTCCAGACACAGTCCATTTTGCATCTCCAGATAAAGCGGAAAATGGCTCAGGTGACTGCCACAGCACAGGAGTGGGGTATAGGCCAGATCTGCACCATGTACAGCAACAATGTGATCGCCTCGCACCTGATGACCAGGCCCTCCAAGGCCAATATATTCTTTTTTTTATTTCCAAAATATACTTTATTCATAAAAATCTGTAAAAAAATACATTACCAAACAGTTTAAAACAGCACCAAGTCAAAAAATACAAACAGTGCAAGGGTGATCAGTTTCCTTCAATACAATCATGAGTTGCCTCACAACCCTTCCATTTCATTTGTCATGCCATATACATTTTTACATTTTACAGCAAACGAAAATTTTCCCGATACAGTTCGAGGGGTTTTCCATGGATCCAGCCCCTCCGTTCAGCTTGGTGGGGGGACCTTACACAGTGGTCTTTCCCCATTGAGCCTTTGCTGATGCTGCCCCAAGCTTTAGTGCGTCCCTCAGCACGTAGTCCTGGACCTTACAAGGCCAACATATTCTTCCAGAGGTGCAGTGCCCACAACTGAACACACTACTTCAGACAGGGTCTGACCAAGACTCTGAAGAATCACTTACTCCTCTTTGTAATCTAACCCCCTCAAAATAAAAGGCGACATTCCTTTTTAATTGCATTCTGTAACTGTTCACGAGCTTTAGGTTCTTCACTGCTGTCCCTTTTTTCAATTAAGGTGTCATTTTTCCATCCCATAATTCAACTGCTACTTTCCATCCACTGTCAGCTGCTAATTATTCTTTATGCAAATTTCAAACAAAATTCAGGAACCAGACATTTGAGAAACCAATTCACAGAATTCCCATGCATTCATATGTCAAACACAAATACATACCCAGCTAATTCAGTGGCACTTAGAAAAAGTCAGTCTTCTGGCCTTTTTTCTGTGGTTGTGATCAGGCTCAATATGATAATTTTTGCATGCAGACCCTGTTGCCATAGAAATGGCACCTTCTTTGTCCTGTAATTCTAAACTAATGAATTAACTAACTGGGTTAGTGACTGCTGCATGTACCTATTTCCAGACACATTTCTTCACTGAATTTATTTCTGATAGGTGTTTTTTTCAGGTTTTACAGATTGCTTGGCTTTTTTTTACCAACGTGATATTCTTGATCTTTCAGAGCATTGGAACCTATTGAAAGTCATCCCCCATACCTTGGTGTACAGACACTGTACAACACATTCTTTTTGTGGGGGGGGGGGGGGGGGTGGGTGGTGGGGAAGGGATGCAGGAAGGGAGAATTAGAATCTTCCAGATGGCTTGCACATTACTAAATAGGAACAGCTGAATGAATCACAGCAGGAGCAATATTAAGCCACCAGCTCGTGTCCTGATGAGTCCTTTGTTAGGCAGGTGTCCTCATCATGGTGGGTAACTACATGTCACGGAGACAGATCTGCTCCATCTGGCTCTCTGGGCAGGATTTTCGGCCCCGATATGGGGACGGGAATGGAGGCGGGCAGGTGCGTCATTTCACGCCACCGGCTGGTGTGCCATTTTGTTGGCACCATCTCGCCCCAAGCTATTTTCCTGGTGGCAGGTCATTAAGAGGCCAATCAAAACTATTAATCAGAGGGAAACTGGAATTTCCAGTCAGCCTATGCTCCAGGAAGACCTTGAGGCTCCCCCCTCCCCCCCCCCTTCCTAACAGGGCAGCATTGTGGAGGGGTCTCCCCTCTACAATGGTGGCCTGGTAGCTGTGGTCATTTTTTTACTTCAAAAGTTTTAAAAGTGCTGAGATAGTGCATCAATATGGAGGTGCCCTTTCTCTCCTTAGGTTGCAGCTCCTTCCACGCTGGAGGGCCTTGTCCCCCCACCCCGGCCACTAATTGGCCCATCCAGGCAAAATCACTGTCGGGTAACTGTTCCTGCCACAGTGCGGGGTCGGGACCCCCATTTGACCCTGACACGCTGATGTCATCATCTCAACCCAAAATGCAAATTCCTGCCCTCAGTCACCACATTGCCATAATGCCTGGCTATGGCTGCACAAATATCTGTGTTCATTAAGCACAGTGGGAGTGAGAGAAGGAAAGGAATAGAGGAAGGCGGAGAAAGAGGGAGGGAGAGAGAGAGGGGATGGAGAAGGATGGGTGAGAGAGGTAGGGTTGCAAGATGGGGTAGTAAGAATGGGAGGGGAGAGGGAGTGGGAGGGAGGGAGGGGACACAGAGAGTGAGCGAGTGAGTGAGTGAGGGAGGTAGCAGAGGGAGGGGAGAGAGGAAAGGTGAGAGAGGAGGGGGAAAGAGCAAGAGAAGGAAGGGGAAAGATAGAGAGAAGTAGGGAGAGAGAGAGTGAGAGAGTTTTACGACCAGGTGAGAAGGGGTCTAGGGTTCCCTCTCAGGCTTTGCCTGGTTTAACCGTATTAGGATTTAATTTTAAAACACCATGTTTTCAGCTCCCTCTTCAGTGAATCCTTGTTCACTGCTCCAATTGTAAAGCAAAGAAATCAAACAGGTTTCCTTAGATTTAAACAAGAAAGGTAGAAGTTCATTAATCCTAAACTCTAATCCAGTTAACGGCTACGAATATGTGACACAACCATGCTAGCATTCCTACACAATAAACACACATGCAGATAGAGACAGAAAAAGTAGAAGGAATAAAGGGGAAAATTTTGAGGCAATATCTGGTAGTTACAGTCCTTTAAGTTCAATGTGGAGTCTTTGGTTGCTGGTAAATCTTGCAATTCGTTGAGGCCCAGTTCATGCTACAACTTGTTCCGATGTAGGAGTCTTTTCTCTCGAGGCTCACGTGTCTTCCATGGGTCTGGTGGTTTGGGAAAAAGCGAGAGAGAGAGAGAGAGAGAGAGAGAGAGAGGGGCTTCCTTGTTCCAGGTTCAGTTGCACATTGCCTTCTATTCCTTTCTGTGTGGCACAATTCAAAAACCTCAGGTTGCCCAGCCGTTTAGTTATGTGACTAGCTCCTTATTTGGAACAATCTCACCTGCGAGGTTTTTGGATTGTATTACCTTAGCAGTCTCTGGAATGTGCTTCCTTACACATTCAATGTCTGGTGATCAAAGTCCATTTGGGTTAATCTGTCGCCACAAGCAGTGTCTCTCAGTATGCAAATGTCCTTCCAGCCCAGTGTCTGGTGATCTTCAAACAAGTCATTTCTTCACTCCAGCAACAGTTTAAAATCAATGTTCATATGACAAAATTAATATGCCTCATTCTTGGCAGGTGGGGGTCTTCATGGCAGAGAGGGAGGAGAGAAAAAGGAGAGGAGAGAAAGAGGGAGGTGGAGAGGAAGAGGGAGGAGGAGATGAAGAGGGGTTAGGGAGAGAGAGTGAGGGGAGAGAAGAGAGGGGGGGAGGAGTTGGGGGGGGGCAAGGAATGTTGTGTTATCTTTCTTCAGTGAGAGCAAGATTTAGAAATAATGTGTTTAGAGCAGAAAGTGAATGCTAATTTTAACCTAAACCATTCGGTCGCAAGCTGACAGGTTGAACTGATCGCCTGCTTTACACTCTGCCTTATTTTATTCATCATTGAATTCAATTGAATGTAAAACTGTGCAGGGTGTAAAACCCACTTTCCATTTGATCCTGTCAGTTTCCCACCGGGCAGGTTAGGTTGAAGTTGCGCCCGTAATAATGTCAATCAAGTATTTCCCTCTGTCAGTCAGATCAAAACACTCTATTTAAGGTCATTTTCAAGATATAAAAGTTCCTTTAAAATGCACAAAATGGACTAAAAATAAAATACCCGTATTTCAGTATACCACTCTTACAGGAAGCTGGTACAAATGGCTGTGGGTTCTGAACATTATATGGAATTACATTGAATTTACAGCACAGAAAGAGACCATTTGGCCCAACTGTACTATGCCGGCATTTATGCTCCTCATGAGACTCCTCCCACCTTATTTCACCGAACGCTTTCTCCATCATCTCCTGAGTTAGCTTCCCCTGAATTCAGGCACCCCATCGAAGGCGGGAATGAAGGTGGGGGATGCCAAAATATACCAGTGCTGGCCGGCATGTCAGTTTCAGGACACCATTCCTAATGCCAGCTATGTTAACCAGGGCGGGGAGAGGGTGGGACAGGAATCCTGCTCTCCTCCCCATTGAGGCTAATTAAAGTTAAGAACTTGCTGGAGGGGAAGGGTGGAATTTTGAAGGAGTATCGGGTTTCAGGAGGTGGCTGTTGCATATCTGCTGAGGGAGGTGGGTGCAGAGTGAGGAGCCAGTCATGGCTGCCCTGGGGCATCACACCGGGCCCATAAGAGGGTCAGTGGGGCAAAGGGGGACTCAGCACTTGGTAAAGAGGCGCCCTTGGCGTTGTGCAGGTGGCGGGGAGAGTGTGCAGTCAGCGCTCGACATTGAATAGGGTTGTCACTCCTCTGGCATCACGTGGGCAGAAGAGTAGGGGGCAAAGCTGCCAATCACATTAGGGCGGCCACCTGACCAAAAGGAAGGGTGTAGCAGGCAATGGAGGCCCAGGGATCAAGGGCAAAACCCTCTGCAGGAAAAGTGGAACACTAAGCAGAAAGAGGGTATGGGAAAGGAAAGAGGGGCAGGAAGGCAACAGAGGCCATTACCTCAACACAGGATCAACTGCCGAAGATGGAGCTACCTGGAGATGACTTCGTGCCACAGGAGACGTGACTCTCCAAGCAAATGGTCATAGACATCTGTGACCTCACATCTTGCAGCACTGGTCACCCTGCCCTCCCAGTAGTCATCAAAGTCACTGTAACCTTGGAATTCTTCACTTCTGGCTCCTTCCAAGGATCAGTTGCAGACTTTAGTGGCATCTCACAAGTAGCAGCACACCACTGCATCTGCAGGTCACTGATGCCCTCTTTGTCAGAGCTGGACAGTACATTCACTTCACGACTAACACGGCCTCGCAGGGACAGAGAGCATTGGGTTTCACCACCATCGCTGGATTGCCCCAGATGCAGGGTATCATTGATTGCACCCATGTGGCCATCAAGGCACCCAGCGACTGCCCACTCAGATCCATCTACAGGAAGGGCTTCCACTCCCTCAACGTTCAACTGGTCTGTGACCAAGCAAGAGCTTCCTCCATTTGTGCGCTCACTTTCCTGGCAGCTGCCATGACTCCTTCATCCTCTGCCAGTCCAGGCTGCCTCAGATCTTCACTCCAACCCCCCAAGTGCATGGATGGATCCTGGAGTACAACAGATATCCCTTGAAAACATGGCAACTCACCCCTTTACGGGAGCCCCAGGCAGAGGTACAGAGACGATACAACCAATGTCACCTGTGGTAGGACAACCATTGAGCAGGCCATTGGGCTTCTGAGATGCAATTCTGGTACCCGGACCAGTCAAGTGATGCCCTCCTGTACCCTCTGCAAGGGTCTTGGTCATTATGGTGGTCTGCTGCACTCTCCATAACATGGCCCTCCAGAGAGGTGTGAACCTTAAGGACAGTGAAGCCCTGGAATGAGACAGCTCATCGGGGGAGGAGCAGAACAGGAGGTGAGAGGGGAGGAGGAAGAGGAGGCGGAGGGAGATGATGCTGAACAGAGGTGCCCCTGCTGCACAATGAGGTGGCCTCCTCCTGCCACTCTCTGGGAAGAGGACCTCCCTCCTCTCCCTCACGGCCTCCTGCAGTTTGGCATCAATGAAGCAAGGGGCAGCCCTGCCCCTAGTACCAGACCTCCAGCTCCCCTGTGACATCTCACTTTCCTCTGGTGCTGTGCAAGGCTCTGGCACAAACTGCAGATCTCTCCCTTAGGATACCCAGCAGCCTCAGCGATGGCTGCCATGGTGAGTCTAAATCAGTGCCACACTGCATCTGACCCACCTCCTTCTCCACCTCACTGGCTCTGTGGACAGAAAACCCATCTCCATATCAATTAAGGGCTCCCCCCACCATGAAAATCTTCACTTTAATCAGTTTCCCACTGGTGGTAGGTTTCTGTCCCGAAAACAAACCTGGCTCCTTTTTCCCACCTCTATGGCGAAAATCCAGCCGATTGACTCTACTCGAGGAACTGGAAGGCCTTTTCTTATTTCTTCCATTTATTGTCCAGCTTCTTTCCCTTTATTTTATCCTCCCCTGCTGTCTCCATGGGACACAAGTGACAGACGTAGCTACTCTCTCCCAGTTCTTTGCCAGTACCACTCACTCACCTACAATGAGACATTAGGGGGTGTAAGTGTCCCCTATTTTGACAGGAAGTGCTGAGTCAAAGCCATAGTGCAGAGCACAATCGTGGTCAAAAAGAGTAGGGGAGAAGAGGGGGCAACTGAAGAAATAGTGAGTATAAGTGAGTATAAGAAATAGTAGAGAGTGCAGGGGGTGGGGAAGACTGGAGCAAATGGCTTTAATGCTTGTGGTGGAGGACTGAGGTGAAGATGTGGGGATACACAGAAGTTACACACAGAAACATTCAGCCCAGGCAGTCCACGTCAGTGTGAATAGCTCGAATCACAATTGCCGAACCTATATGAAGGGATGGATATTTTGTCCTTTTTTGCTCAATTATCTTTAGGAATCAAAGAGCATTTAGCTAGAATTGTTTCTGAGAAGATGAAATGAATAAGGACACGATGGGCCAAAGGGCCTGTTTCTGTGCTGTATAACTCTATGACTCCATGACATAGGAAAACCTGAAGCTGGGAAAAGCCTTTCAGCCCATCAAACCAGTCCCATCCAATCTCACATGACATTATTCCATCATGGACATTCCTTCCACATCACCTACTCTTCCCATAATTTAAGGAATTAATTGCCCTCCCCTGAAAAAACAAGCAGTGATGGTAAATAATTCCATAACCCTCCATCCCGCTACGTAACAGATATTGATCCAGATCTTAAATCAACCACAGTCTCTCTGAGTCTCTTCCCATGCCACTATCCTTTGAGGAACCTTGTCCATTTTGTACTCATGTCCTCCAGTCCTATGGTTGTTGTCCTCGGGCAAAGACTCTAAATGGTCTATGGAAGAAGCAGACTAGTGGGTGCAGTGTTCGCGTGTGCCTCTATCTCCAATCCATTGTTTCTCTGCCTCTGTCCTTCTCTCTCCTTCATAGTGTGTGTATGTGTGTTTCAGTCTCTTTCTCTCTCTCCCTTTCAATGCTTTTTTGTGTTTGAAGAATGGGAGAAAACCTCATCCACTTAATGAAACTGGGTCACACGGTGGACGAGAATGATGTCTTGGGTCTAAATTGGAACACAAAAGCTCTCCTTTTTTCCCTGTCACTCCACAATTAGTGATACTAACATGGTGAAACCAGCTGTGTTTTTTTTAAAAAAACTTAAGTTACTTCTTCCAGTTTGTCTCAGAAATCATTATTTTTGGCCTGATCCCTTGCTAACATTGCCAAGACCTCTTTAGGCTGAATGCTCCCAGTGGTGATCATATGTCCACATGCTACAGCTCTTCAATGTTGCAAATTGTGCAAAATTGTTCCAAATAAAATCCTTCAATCTCTGCACTCAGCATTGTACCTCATTCATCAGCTGATACGAGTGTGGTGGTATGACACACAAGGTTGGGGGACCATATAATGTAGGCTGTGGACTGCGTTACATTTATTCCGTCTGACCCCCAATCTGACCTTGGGCAGTTTTTTGCTCAACACTGGGGAAGAATTTATTTTTCCCATTACCGCCATTGTTCGGCTCAGCGTGGGATGCAAGAGGCAAAGGGAGGGAATATAAGTCACTGCCAAAATATCCAAAGAAATGTGTCATGTGAACTTCCTGTGCCAACACTGTGTTGTCAAACTGACCTCGTCTGTTCACTCCACAGATGCCGAGTGACCTGCTCTGCCTTTCCAGCATTTCTGGTTTTGTCTCAGATTCTGCAGTGTTCTCACTTTTTTGTTAACACAAGCTTACTTCCTGTTCTTTCTTCTTTGTGTGTGTTTTTTAAAATGTATCCCCTCTTGTTTAATGGTCCCCATCATGGATTTCTCCTCATAAAGTGACTCTTTTAGCAACCGTCAGGCAGTGAACTGATGGCTGTTTTCAAATAAATCATATTTTCCCCCATAGGAACAGAGGCCCCTCGAGCCTGTTCCTCCATTTAATTCGATCATGTCTGATCTGTATTTTAACTCCATTTACACGCCTTGGTTCCATAACTCTTAATACCCTTACCCAACAAAAATCTATCAATCTCTGTTTTGAAATTTTCAATTAACCCCAACCTCAGCAGCTTTCTGGGGGAGAGAGTTCCAGATTTCCACTACCCTTTGTGTGATAAAGTGCTTCCTGACATCACCCCTAATTTTAAGGTTATGCCCTTTTGTTCTGAACTCTTCCACCAGATGAAATTGTTTCTCTCTATATACCCTATCCACTCCTTTAATCATCTTAAACACCTCAGTTAGATCACCCCTTAATCTTCTATACTTAATCGAATACAAGCCCAGTCTATGCAAGCTGTCCTAATAATTTAACCCCTTTAGCCCCCATATCATTCTGCTGAATCTGTGCTGCACCCTCTCCAAAGCCGATGCATCCTTCCTGAGGCTCGGTGCCCAGAACTGAACGCAGTATTCAAAAAGGGGTCTAATCAGAGTTCTAGCAAACTGCAACATAACATACACCCCTTTGTATTCCAATCCTTTTGAGATATAGGCCAATTCACAGCAATGCCCCGGAGATTCATCTTCCATTCCTGGAGTCTCCCGGGCAATCCGGAAGGGTGGTCACCCTACCAGCAGTGAGGTGGCATCACTGCCGCAGTGCAGCAAGGGTAATCTGGAATCACTGGGGGAATACCTGCCCAGGTGAAAATACTTTTATTTTCATTTGTTATGTGGATCCAAAGTGGATCCAAAATTAGCTTAGTGGCAGGAGTCAGAGGGTGATGGTCGAGGGTTGTTTTTGCAAGTGGAAGCCTGTGACCAGTGGTATACCGCAGGGATCGGTACTCTTGCTGTTTGTAGTGTACATTCATGATTTAGACGTGAATATAGGAGGTATGATAAGTAAGTTTGCAGATGAGACGAAAATTGGTGGTGTCATAAATAGTGAGGAGGAAAGGCTTAGATTACAGGACAATATAGATGGGCTGGTAAGATGGGCAGAGTAGTGGCAAATGAAATTTAATCCTGAGAAGTGTGAGGTGATGCATTTTGGGAGGACTAACAAGGCAAGGGAATATACAATGGATGGTAGGATCATAGGAAGTACAGAAGGTCAGAGGGACCTTGGTGTACTTGTCCATAGATCACTGAAGGCAGCAACACAGGTAGATAAGGTGGTTAGGAAAGCATACGGGATACTTACCTTTATCAGCCGAAGCATAGAATATAAAAGCAGGTGGGTTATGATGGAGCTGTATGAAATGCTAGTTAGGCCACAGCTGGAGTACTGTGTACAGTTCTGGTCACCACACTATAGGAAGGATGTGATTGCACTGGAGAGGGTGCAGAGGAGATTCACCAGGATGTTGCCTGGGCTGGAGCATTTCAGCTATGAAGAGAGACTGAAAAAGCTAGGGTTGTTATCCTTAGAACAGAGAAGGCTAAGGGGGGAAATGATTGAGGTATACAAAATTATGAGGGGCATTGATAGGTTAGATAGGAAGAAACTTTTTCCCTTAGGGGAGTGGTCAATAACCAGGGGCATAGATTTAAGGTAAAGGGCAGGAGGTTTAGAGGGGATTTGAGGAAATATTTTTTCATTCAGAGGGTGGTTGGAATCTTGAACGCACTGCCTGAAGAGATGGTAGAGGCAGGAACCATCACAACATTTAAGAAGTATTTAGATGAGCACTTGAAATGCCATAGCATACAAGGCTAAGGGCCAAGTGCTGGAAAATGGGATTAGAATAATTAGGTGCTTGATGGCCAGCACAGACACAATGGACCGATGGGCCTGTTTCTGTGCTGTATAACTCTATGACACTATGTTTGCAAGGGGTACGGAACAACATACTATTGTGGACTAATGTCAGCCTTGTCAGTGATGCTGAGATGTTGAAAATGAATAAGGAAAAGTGCAAGATGGTGGATTAGTCCAGGCAGGCAGTCAGTCAAACCCAGCATCCCTGGAAAGCAGGATTTTTACTTGGTCAAGGATAGTACAGCTGCAGTGAGGGTACAGTTGGGTTTGATACTGGAAGCAAGACCAGCACATCGATTAAAGGACAGGTCTTATCCAAATGCTGCAATTAGCTCAGAGTCGCACTTTCTCAATCATTGCTGGACAGGTTTCTTTCAAGCCCCCTGTGGTGTCGCTATTCAAGTACCACTGATCCTCTTAGATCATTAAGAGCTATCACTGTGGTCAATTGATTTGAGAATGTTTGTGCACAGAAAGTATGTCAAAGATGTATCCTATTTGATGAGCAGGTCCAGTGTGACCAATTTATTATCTTTTAATCAAACGAGAAGAATCTGGAAAATAGGAACACTATGTTAAAATTAGAGCCAGGCCATTCAGGAGTGAAATTAGGAAGCACTTTTTCACACAAAGGGTAGTGAAAATGTGGAATTCCCTCCCTGTAAAAGCTGTGGGTGCTGGGGGTCAATTTGAAGACTAGGATCAATAGGTTTCTGTTAGGTAAAGGTACCAAGGGATCTGGAGAAAAGGCAGGTTAATGGAGCTTAGTCCTGAACTAATTTCATAGTGGAACAAGCTTGAGAGCCTGAATGTCCTACTCCTCTTCCTCCATTCCTATCTAGATTTGTGACAACTGCAAAAGATGAAATGGCCTCAACAGATAAACCAAGGTGAGCTTAATAATTTTGCATGGAAGCTACTCTCACAAGATCCAAACCCTCTTGTTACTTCCAATTGTTTTTTTTTCTTACTAAAGGTGCGCAAGTTTCAACATGATTAACCCTGATAACAGTCGTTCAACACTTACCTCAGTTACCATGGCAGCTAATAACTTGCTGCCCAGGCACATAATGCAGGCTGACACTCCAGTGCTGTAATGGAGGGAGTGCTGCATTGTCACAGATGCCATCTTTTAGGTGCGAGCTTATAAACTGTGGCTTAGGATTAATGTCCTGGATACTGCTGCAAACAAGCCAGGAGAAAAATCATCAGGGTATTTACAAATTGTGTTTTTGATTTTCTTTGAACGCTTTGCTCTATTAATTATGAGAATCTTGGAGATGGGAACAAGGACTGTTTGACTGCAGAGCTCAGAGGTAGGAGGTCATGTGATGAAACCTCCAGGAATACGTTGGCAACTCCTAAATGGGCATGAAACCTGCACGCTATCAAACCATTGCACACAGATTAGTACAGCAAGGCAGAATTTCTCACACTGGGGGGCCGCGACTTTCCGGGGGTCTGTGAAATAGTCAAGACATACTTGATTGAATGGCGGCTGGAGGCGGGGCTTGGTGCGAGCTGGGAGGTGGGAGCAGACTGCGACCGTTACAGATGCAGCACAGCATGGTCTGGCTGTCTCACCTTGAGGACAGCATGCATGGAGGAGCACTGAGAGTAGCAGGGAGATGGTCATGTAGATTTCCAATTACCAAGGCTGGTGGTGGATGCCAGGTGAGTTCAACCTTGTTCACGCAAGGGGATTTAAAAAAAAATATTTAACTATTTAAATTCAAAGAAAGGGTGCCAAAATACAAGTTCATCTAAACCTTTTGAGTAAGAACTATTATAGTGAGGCACCATGGTGTTCAGTTGTCAGGCCTTGCAATAAACAAGGAATTTACAAAATCATTTGTTTTTAAAAAGTTACCTGTAGATTAAATCACAGAATTGCTACAGTTCAGAAGGAGGCCATTCGGCTCATCGTGTTTGCACAGCTCTTCAAATGAGCAATTCACCTAATGCCATTTTCTCGCCTTCTCCCCGTAATCTTGCACCTTCTTCCTTTTCATATAATTGTCAAATTCCCTTTTAATGCTTCGATTGAACCTGCCTCCACCACACTCTCAGGTAGCGCATTCCAGACCTTAACCACTCGCTGAGTGAAAACATTTTTCCTCATGTCACGTTTGCTTCTCTGACCAAAAACTTTAAATCTGTGCCCTCTCGTTCTCGATGCTTTCACCAGTGGGAACAGTTTTCCCTATCCACTCTATCCAGACCCTTCATGATTTTGAACACCTCTATCAAACCTCCTCTTCTCTGAGGAAAACAATCCCATTTTCTCCAATCTATCTTCATAACTGAAGTGCTTCATCCCTGAAACCATTCTCATGAATCTTTTCTGTACTCTCTCCAATGTCTTCACATCTTTCCTAAAGTGCGGCGACCAGCATTGGACGCAATATTCCAGCTGAGGCCGAACTCGTGTCTTATACAGGTTCAACATAACTCACTTGCTCTTGTACTCTCTGCCCCTATTAATAAAGCACAGGATACTGTATGCTTTATTAACCACTCTCTCAACCTGTCCTGCCACCTTCAATGACTAATGCACATATATCCCCCGGTCCCTCTGCTCTTGCACCCCATTTAGAATTGTACCCTTTATGTTATATTGGTTTTCCAAGTTCTTCCTACCAAAATGAATCACTTCACCCTTCTCCACATTGAACTTCATCTGCTACTCGTCCGCCCATTCCATCAACTTGTCTATGTCCTTTTGAAGTTCTACACTATCCTCCTTTTTGCGTACAATGCTTCCAAGTTTCATATCGTCATTTTAAATATCAAAACTAAATGCAGAGCCACAAGATGCTTGCTTGAACTCAATGCTCAGCTCCCAATATTGGCCATCTTGTCAGCAAGGGGCATGAGGCAGAGATCAGACACTTCACCCTCTACTCGCTACTAATCACCACCACCTGTCATAACCCGTGAGTGCGGTAAATGACCAGTCTTTTTAAAAACAAAAGGAATGATTGATCCAGCGGGTGAGCTGCTGCCAGTGACCATTTGAATTGGGGGAAGAAAGATGAGGTTAAGTGTGGTGAGATGTGAGATCTATACCTTCCAAGTCTATGCGCCATACTGATCAGTTGAAATACATGTGGCTCTGAGACAATGTGGGAGTTAGCAGTAAGTGTTGAGGAGGTGGTGAGCAGAGAGCAAGGAAACATAATACCGTATGAAAATAAAAACCACACCCATAGCAAAGAGCACTAATGTCTAAATTTCTGCCCATTTTTTATAAAGACAGTTATTTCGTTAAGAACGGTAGCCCGCTGTACTCCACATATTCTTCCAGAAAGCTGCTTCCGGTCCAGCATCTCCTCCTGAAGTGATCCCCATCCTCCAAGCACAGTCCTGCTGAATAGAAGTGACTGTCGAGGTGATGACAGGGGTAATGCTGCAAACTGTTTCAGTGTTGCAGTGACCTTCAGTCTGACCTCCACAGTGGCTCTGCTTAGATCTGGCCTTTCACCTGAAGTGTCCTACCCCAAAACAAATGATCAATAACAGCAATTAAACAGTCAGACCAATACCAAGCCCTGCTGAAATCAATCATTCCTTTTTTAAAAAGACTGCTCATAGTTTATGACAGGTGTGATCGCTAGATCTCTAGAGGTCACACCTGCAGGGAGAGTCATTGAAAACAGATAATGACTCCTGACCCACACTAGTAATATGTTGCTCGATACCTACTGTCGACATCAGCCTGTCAAACCTAAACATTAAATATCGCCAATCAGAAGACACCAATCTATAAACCTACTGAGAAATCCATAATGGAACAGGGTCTCAGTTGCTATGACACAGATCCATCCCACCAGGAGCCCAGGCCAGATCCAGCCGAGGAATGACCTCCTGAGGATTAGATTGTAGATGAACTTCAGGCAATGGTACTGAGAACTGTCACCGAGCTCAGTGAGATCAAATCACAGTCTGTGATCAATAACGGCATCAGACACCAATCTGCAAATTTGGAGGAGTAAAAATCCAGATACCAGTAACCTGGGGCATTTTAACTGCCCTCTGGCCTTAATGCACCCACCCCCACCACCACGGATAAACACACACACATGCACATACACGTGGATATGCACACACACAGATACATGCATGAATATGCGCATTGGTAAGCACACACATGTGGATACACATACTCCACTTCATGCATGCACACACACAAGACACATACATATGTACATATACACAGAAACTCATTCTCACATGCACGCAAACACATCCACACACACTCATACTTACACTGTTATGATCCACGTAGAGACCATCAACAAACAAACAGAATCGAATCCGCCGATTGACCCCAATTCAGGAAACCAAACCAAACAGGCAAGATTTCACTTTTATAAATTTTACTTTAACACTCAAACCAAAACCAATATGAATTAAACATGAAGCAACAGACAGATCACGATCTATATATATATTATAAATTCCACCTTCACTATCAGATACAATAAAGATGGGTCACAGTTTCACTGGGCAGTCCACCCAGCGTATAGAGCAACAATTACAGTCGCACATTTCTTCACAACTCCTAAGTTCCTCAGATAGCTTTCCAACTCCTTTCTTCAAGGATTTAGCTGCTGTTCTTCTTCTGACTGCAGTTCCCTCTCAATCCAAACCCCATGGGTTGGGGCTTCACCACAAGGCGAACCTCTCCAGAACCACCTCAATTCTGCTCACAACAGTCTTGATGGCATGGAATTACCAGGCTTCCTTTATTCGAGTCCTTCAGTGACAACCTGTGCACTTTATGGCTGAGTCTGGTTCGTCAGCTACTTTAAGTAACAGAAACAGCTCCAGGATTCAGTCTTCACTTTCTTCTGCTTGTAGGAGCTCCACTCCTGCCAGATCTAGGGAGGACTCTGTCTCCTTTTATCTGGTTCTAACCAGTGTCAGTTTCCCCAGAAACCTGAAGTTGTTTTCCCAGCTTCTGTTTCAGCTTTGGATTCATCTATGTTTCATTTCTAGTTTCTGTTTCAATTCTAGTTTCCCTCTCAGTTAGGGTCAAAAAAAAACAAGCTTTGCAACCATAGATTCCATGACAACACACTTATGCTCATGCAAACACACACGGAATTACACACTGTCATGCACACATACTCACATGCCTACGTACAAATACGCTCAGAAACATACATGTGAACAAACACACACACATATGCACTAATAGTGGACTGTAAAAGGACTGGGATACTGATTGTAACACATACTTACACAAACTGCATTAAAGTGGAGTGACTGAAAGCAGAGATACTTGGAACATATCCATGTACACCTTGTCAATGATAAACAGCAGGAGTGTGACAGAGCAATGGTTTTGTTTTATAACAAATCCCTGCCTCTGCTGCCATTGACTAACAGTGCTTTGCTAGACTCTGCTGTGATGTTAATCAGGGGTAAAAGGCCTCGCCTGCCAGAATATCCTTTCTCTTCTAGTTTAGATCAAATGGAACTGGCCACGCTCATTGCACACGTATTATGACTGGGGGAGGGGGAGACTGACAATACATACTAGTGCATATTTTTGATTAGAAACAGATGGGAAATCCTGTTAGTTGTCTTTTTGTGCAATGTTCATTTATTTGCTCCATTGAGCCACATAAGGAAATATTAGGACAGGTGACTTAAAGCTTGGCCAAAGTGGTAGGTCTTAAGAAGCATCTTAAAGGAAGACTGCGATGCTCCCTCATCATGCACCACTCCTCAGGTCGAGAGGGCAGCAGGCCCCGCGTGCCTCAGCCTCTGCCATTCTTAACTCAGTTAGGGAACTATTATGGATACATTCTCTCCCTAATGCTCTGGTTGACATCTGCTTTCAGGAAGACGCTCCAAACAATAGTAGCAGAAACGGCACAAATTCATCAGTCGGTAAGCTTCCGAAAACCTAAGCATAAGATCCAGTTGACATTCCCAGTGCAATACTGAGGGGGGGGGGGGGGGGGAGGGGTACCATCTTTTGGATGAGATATTAAACTGAGGTCCTGTCTTCCCTCTCAGAGGGGCAGAAAAGTTCCCATGGCAATAGTGGATGAGGAATAGAGGAGTTCTCCCTGGTGTCAACATTGGTATCTCAACCAACATCACAAAAAACAATATCTGATTATTATCTCATTACAGTTTGTGGGACCTTGATGAGTATAAATTAACTGCCGTGTTTCCTATAACAGTGACTACATTTTAAAAGTACTCCATTGGCTGTGAAGTGTTTTAGGATGCCTGAACATCATGAAAGGCACTATATAAATGTATGTTCTTTCCAGTTATTTACACTGGTCTGATTACCTTTTTGGAAACATTGTGCCATATAATAGACTATGACTGTGGAGAGATTGCTTTCAGTGGTACACAGAAAGAGGGAGCAAGAAACGCCACCATATCTAAATCTCATGTTCTCTCTGGTACAGTACTGCATCACAGTGGCTTATCAGTGAATCACACTTTTCACCCTCCCTGCCAACATACCCACTCCCTCCCTACACACACACACACACATACACATGCACACACACACTCCATCCTGACGATACCTGTTTCAATCAATCGCTTCAGACTAAGGAAGCAGTATATGCCTTAACAGATCACTAATGTAATATAATCTGCAGACATCACTGCTGCACTCACTGCTTACCACTCCTACCCACCTTGGCCTTATTCCTACAGATTCCTACAGCAGATTCCCAATCAAATTACTGGCAGTGATCCTGACAACTGTGTCATACAGATTATCCTTTAAAAGGTCTGAGTCCCTAGAACAAACTGTCACAACCCACTCTAAGATCTGTGCTTTAATAGCTTCACGCTGCTCTGCGGGACCTCATTTGTGACATTGCCACCTCTTCCTTAACAAGCCACTGCACCATGGGAGAATTCCACTAGAATCTTGTTAGAACTGCGCTGGGAGCATGAAGTTATTATAAATATAAAGCTGTGATTTATGGGTGTTTGAGGTTTCTGTGTATCCTATCTATTGAGGCTTTGATATCAATACCCTGAAGAATCCCTGTGGCTAAATGTGTGGCATAGTTTTAGGATATTAAGTTTCATTGTGTGGAGTTAAAGTGATTTCTGAAAGAATAATTAATGGATCTCGCATACTAAAACCTGAATATTGACATCTTTCAACCAAACACATCTTTCACAGTGTTTCATACTAAAATAAATCATCTTTTAACTGACGTGATGTGTACCTCATGACCTCAGCATGGCAGACAAGCTAAATATCTCTGTCACCTCATACAATGCCTTTGAGTTAAAAGGCATAATGCTGAAAACATTTTCAATTCATTTCAGTTCTTCCAACTTGTATTTTAAGCAGGTTTACAATCACCTTCCCATTTTTCTCTTGCGTTCAATGTCTGCCTGCGCTCTGCTGTCTTCATGCAGCCAGGATCGTCGGACTGCTCTGGGTCTAAGGACTTCTCTAATGTGGAGTTGTTAACTCCGGTCACATGACCTCCCACTGTCATCCACTCCACCCCCACACTCCAACAATTGGTCCATCCGCCTGGAACATTGCCTTCCCAACCCAACTAGAAAGGGAACAGAACCTTTGTTGCCCAGTTGGATTAATCTTGAAACAGCTTTTGTTCCCCAGCTCCAATATTTTTATAACCAATAAATGAAAGCATTCAAAGAAAGTGAACAAAATGGCCCCATGATTTCCCTCTTGGGCTGCTCACAACACAGCCTGGGAGACAACCTTCCATTGCATTTCACTCGGAGTGCTCCAGCACCACCATAATGTCTCCCCCCTCTCAACAGTATTGCTACTCCCCACCTCACCTTCCTAACAGTACTGTGGCTACTTATCAAGAGTGAGCAGGCTTGTGGGGAGGAGTGCAATGCCGTGGAGGGTGGAGTTACTGGACACAGATTGTACTCACAAGCAAGCAGACTTTCAAAACCCTTCAATTCTCCTGGAACATTTGGCCAAAATCTTTCTGATCCATGATCCCACATAACTGTCTGTCATTACAGGTAATATTTACTATTATCCTGGCTGCCATTTGAGTGCAGCATTGAGGGACTGCTGCACTGTCAGAGGTGCTGCCTTTGAGTTGAAGTATGAAACCGTGGTCCATTGAGGTGGGTGTAAAAGGGCCCACAATAAAATCTATGGAAGAATAGGCAGTTCTCCCAGTGTCCTGGTCAACATTCATCCCTCACCTGTCTTTCAGTGATATTGCTTATCTGGTCACTCCGTTCATTGCTTTTTATGGGACAATATGGGTGCATATTGGTTCCTGTGTCTGCTTACAATAACAGCACAATAGTTGATTGGATGTGAACCACTTTGAGATCTCCTCAAATCATGATAAGGTGCTATCTTTCTATGTGCCAAATTATGCTGCAATGCAGATGATAGTTTGAATTTCCTATGACTAGGAATGTGTATAACCTTTCTGAAAAGTTGTTCCATTTACGGGCACTTCAATTGAACAGTTTTGGGAAATATACTCTGTTACCCTCCCTACACCTCTCCACCTCACTTTCCTCCATTAAGACACTCTTTTTGACCAAGCTTTCGGTCATCTGACCTAATATTTTCTTATGTAGCTTGGTGTTATATTTTATAATACTCCTGTGAAGCACCTTTTATTACATTAAAGGTTCAGTATGAATAGAATCATAGAATGGTTACAGCAAAGAAGGAGGCCGTTCGGCCCATTGTGTCCATGCCACTCTCTAAAAGAGCAACTCACCTAGTTCCACTCCTCAGCCTTTTCCCCATAGCCCTGTAAATCTATTCACTTCAGATAATTATCCAGTTCACTTTTGAAGGCCTCAGTTGAATCTGCCTCCGCCACACTCTCAGGCAGTGCATTCCAGATCCCAATAACTCGCTGCATAAAAAAGCTTTTCTTCATGTCGCTGTTGCTTCTTTTGCCAATCACTTAAATCTGTGTCCTCAGGTTCTGGATCCTTTAGACAGTGGGAACAGTTTCTCCCTATCTACTCTGTCCAAACCCTTCATGATTTTTGAACACCTCTATCAAATCTCCTCTTAATCTTCTCTACTGTAAGGAGAACATAAGTTGATGTTGTTGCTCTCAGTGAGCAATTCAGGGACTGATCCCAGATGTGTTCCAATACAGTAAAATGCCAATACATATCAATTCAGAATGAAAACTAATATACAATATGAGAAAGTAATTATACATCCAGAGTATGTATAGTTGTTCAGTTAGAAAAGTGCAGTTCATTAGAGTGACTTTTTGTAAGTTTTTTTTTATTCATTCATGGGAAGTGGGTGTCGCTGGCCAGGCCAGCATTTATTGCCCATCCCTAATTGCCCTTGAGAAGTGTGTGCACATCAACTTGGGTGATGCCATTGCTGAACAATGTGACAATCTTCATGGAATCAAACCAGACCAGGTATAGTATGGGCCACAGAGGAGTAAGACTCCCTCCATTCTATTGTGCCTTTGCCATTCAATCCCAGCTCCGCAGATACTACTACACCAGTGTAGGATCATTCATTTTCCTCATTGTTCGTATTGTAGTCTCTGTCAGTGGGACCACCAAATTAGTGACAATTTTTGTTTGCAAGATTATTGGGAGTTTTCTGTTTTGCACTTGCACTTGATTATAAGAACTAATTTCCCAGGGATCCAAAGCGCCACCATGGGCTGAGGGAACTTTTGGTTTGGACTAAATTTGAACATAGAACCCAGAGGTGAATCGATCTAGTGTCGCTATAGTACCCACCCATGATTTTGGTTTCACTAACAATTTGCACATGGTTATAGAGTTTTATTTAATCTCTTTTTGCTTCTAATGGTGCTTAGATTTGCCAGTGCCCTCTCCCAATCCATTTGCCTATTTAGTAAATTAAAAATCTTGCGTTTGCACCTATTTCCTCTCAACATTTTACCATTATAAATTTCTGTGTGCAGATTTCTACTGAAAACTGCCATGTAAGCATTCCATACTGTTGTTACACCTTCCTGCCATTAGTGGCACTGTAGCACTGCCACTGTCTAAAGAACATAACTACAGTGCGATTAGTTTACACACGTAGTTAACATTATAAATATGGACATAGAAATTTATAATTGAAATACAAAAATAAGGACAGAATGTATGACTTTAACATGAGGACATAACACCTGTACACTCTGATCCAAGTGTGCCCTGCCCTCTCACCCCACATCACCTGAAAACTAGAGTCACAGAGTTATACAGCACAGAAACAGGCCCGTCGGCCCATCATGTCTGTGCCAGCCATCGAGCATCTATCTATTCTAATCCCATTTTCCAGCACTTGGTCCGTAGCCTTGTATGCTATGGCATTTCAAGTACTCATCTAAATACTTCTTAAATGTTGTGAGGGTTCCTGCCTCTACCACCCCTTCAGGCAGTGCGTTCCAGATTCCAACCACCCTCTGAGTGAAAACATTTTTCCTCAAATCCCCTCTAAACCTCCTGCTCCTTATCTTAAATCTATGCCCCCTGGTTATTGACCCCTCCGCTAAGGGAAAAAGTTTCTTGCTATCTATCTTATCAATGCCCCTCATAATTTTGTATACCTCAATCATTTCCCCCCTCAGCCTTCTCTGCTTTAAGGAAAATAACTCTAGCCTATCCAGTCTCTCTTCACAGCTGAATGTCCAGTCCAGGCAACAGCCTGATGAATCTTCTCTGCACCCTCTCCAGTGCAATCACATCCTTCCTATAGTGTGGCGCCCAGAACCGTACACAGTACTCCATCTGTGGCCTAACTAGCGTTTTATACAGCTCCATCATAACCTCCCTGCTCTTATATTCTATGCCTCGGCTGATAAAGGCAAGTATTCCATAAGCCTTCTTAACCACCTTATCTACCTGTGCTGCTGCCTTCAATGATCTATGGACAAGTACACCAAGGTCCCTCTGACCCTCTGTACTTCCTAGGATCCTACCATCCATTGCATATTCCCTTGCCTTGTTAGTCCTCCCAAAATGCATCACCTCACACTTCTCAGGATTAAATTCCATTTGCCACTGCTTCGCCCATCTTACCAGCCCATCTCCATCCTCCTGTAATCTAAGGCTTTCCTCCTCACTATTTACGACACCGCCAATTTTTGTGTCATCTGCGAACTTACTGATCATACCTCCTATAGTCACCCCTGAATCATTAATGTACACTACAAACAGCAAGGGTCCCAGCACCGATCCCTGCAGTACACCAATGGTCACAGGCTTCCACTTGCAAAAACAACCCTCGATCATCACCCTCTGCCTCCTGCCACTAAGCCAATTTTGGATCCAATTTGCCAAATTGCCCTGGATCCCTTGGGCTTTTACCTTCTTAACCAATCTCCCATGCTGGACCTTATCAAAAGCCTTACTGAAGTCCATGTAGACGACATCAACTGCTTTACCCTCATCTACACATCTAGTCACCTCCTCGAAAAATGCAATCAATTTTGTTAGACACGATCTCCCCCTGACAAAGCCATGCTGCCTATCCCTGATTAATCCCAGCCTCTCCAAGTGGAGATTAATCCTGTCCCTCAGAATTTTTTCCAACAGTTTCCCTACCACTGATGTTAGACTCACCGGCCTGTAATTACCTGGTTTAGCCCTGCTACCCTTCTTGAATAATGGTACCACATTCGCTGTCCTCCAGTCCTCTGACACCACTCCTGTGGCCAGAGAGGATTTGAAAATTTGTGTCAGAGCCCCTACAGATCTCTGGTTAGATGCTAATGTAAAACTGCACTCAGTTGTGAGCACTGCACCTCAGGAAGCAGATGCTGGATAAATATTGATTGGGGAGAACAGCCCTACTTATCACAACAAAAAGGCAGCATTTATGTCCACCCGAGAAAATAGAGAGGGCCTCAGTTGAGCATCTCGTTCTAAAAACTGCACCTCCAGCAGTGCAGCACACCCTTATTATTAACACTGGAGTGTCAGCCTACATGTTGTGCTCTGACTTGAACCCAAATCCTAGTGACTTAGAGACAAGAGTGCTACCCACTGAGACCACTGTTCCCTTTAAAATGTACTTATTGTGCACAGCTTGTTCAGCATTGTCGCTTTATGTTGCTTAAAAGTTGATAAATGTTTAAACCACATGTTATATATCATAGAACAAGGCTGCTGTGTGAAGCTAAATGGGAGCACTGGCTGATAATCTCCATCTCAATCTCTTCACCTTGCTCTCTGGTACACTCTCAGCATCGCTATCCCACCCTTTCCCTCTTTTATTCCCTTGTCATCTCTATCCTTCCCTCTCTCTGTTGCTCTCTCCATCTCCCAAAGTTCTCTCATTTCCTGAATATCTTCATTTAGATTGGAAAATTGTGCATGTAATTCCGCTATTTATACATTCACTACAGCACAGAAGGAGGGCATTCGGCCTATTGAGTCCATGCTGGTTCTTTGCAGAGCAATCCAGTCAGTCCCATTCCCCTGCTCTATTCCCATAGACCTGCAAGTTTATTTCCCTCAAGTGTTCATTCAAGTTCCTTTTGAAATCATTCATCATCTCCGCTTCCACCACCCTCATAGTTAGCGAGTTCCAGGTCATTACCACTCACTGCATAAAAACGTTCCTCCTCACATCCCCTCTGTATTTCTTGCCTAAAACCTTAAATCTGTGCCCCTTAGTCCTTTACCATCAGTTAATGTGAGCAGCTTTTCTTTGTCTATCTTATCGAAACCTATCTTCTATCAAATCTCCCCTCTGTTATATTTTTACATTATTCAAAATGACTTTGGAACTATACTTGGTTATGTCTCACTGTGAGCAATGCACATGCTATCCACTAGCACTATTGCTCACATGCATGGTCTGGAACCTAGCAGTATTCCAGGGAATAAAATATATTTTTGCCAACCAGTTAGGATGGCTTCTGTTTCACTTTTATTTTCCAGAATTAAACGTTAACCTTCTGAATCTTTTTGGCGGTCAGATAAGAACTGTTTCTCATTCAGTTTTTTTTATCACATGTGAATGTGTAATTACCCTTCACTTTCTTACAAAAGTAAAACAATTTGTCAGATCTTTATTGGTTTATTGATGGTTTCAGGATGAATATCACAGCCACAATTTCCGCTAAGGCTGCATCAGAAACATCAAGAGCCAAAAGCTCCAGCTGTCTCTGACTATTGTAGTTGCAGTGCCCACACTTGCAATCCTCGGAGCTAGCAATAATAGGGCCCATTGTCACAAATCTAACTCTGTAGGTTGCCATTCTCCAGGATCCAATTCTGCATTGGCATTGTTAAGTACAACACTGATTTTTAAAAGACTTCCTCTCCCCTGCTGCCAAATGTAACCGCGGGCTGGTTCCTGCCATCCAATGCACGTTCACATGAACTTTAAATTACACAAAGCATCTCAGAATATTCGTGGAAGTTTTCTCACCATTTCCAGCCCTCCCACTGTTTGCTGTTCTTTTTAAATCCATTCTTTATGCGGCAACAAAAGAGATACAGTCTGTTTGAGCTGCAATCTGAAATTGCAACACTGCTAACCTAAATGTAGCTGCAGATGATGAAGGATGAGATCGCACACCATCTGTCAAGGAGATGGACTGTCTTCTGAGCAAATACTTCCAGGCATCCTTCAGGTATTAACTAATTAAGTTTTTTTCCATAAAATGCACAGGATTGTATCAAAGTACAGTGCCAGCGCCTGCTTTCCTTCCTTTTGCAAAGGTACTTGTTTTGTTGAATTATGAAGTCATGTAGTCGTGAAGTCATGACTCAAAACTTCACCTAAATTGACCTTTATAAAATCGCACATTTTTGACCTCCTCTGATGCTAGGTTGCTCCACGTGCTGAGGTTTTTATTCATTCTCAGGATGTGGGTGTCGCTGGCAAACTGGCATTTATTGTCCATCCCTAGTTGCCCTGAGAAGGCGTTGCTAAAACTGAATGGCTTGCTAGGCCATCTCAGGAGGTAGTTGAGCATCAAACGTGTTTATGTGGGACTGGAGTCAGATACAGGCCCAGACTGGGTAAGGACGACAGACTTCCAAAAGAGGACATTACTGAACCAGCTGAGTTTTTATGACAATCAAACAGCTTCATGGTCACTTTTTCTGATAACGAGCTATTTATTTCCATATTTTTTTTAAACTGAATTCAAATTCTCACACCTGTGAAGGGACCTCAGGTTTGATGTGCGCTGAGTTACCTGATTACAGTCAGGCCAACAGTAGGGGTGCAAAACTGGCCTCAGTGAGCCTGGGCTCGGGAGGGTGAACAGAACATTCGACATGGTCCTCAGTCCTGGTAACAATCCACTAACTCTGCCTCCCCCGGTAGAAGGAGTGCATAGCTGGATGTCTGGTAAAGACAGGATTGGGTGATCTCTCCATGGGCAGAGAACCTAACAGCACAGTACAATTAGGGATGTCCAGTTGGGCAGGGTCTCATTGAGCAGGATCCCATCACCTTCAGGAGGGGAGGAAAGGTTGGGAGCGGTGAAGAAAAACATATAACTTGACACTTGTGAATATAAGCAAAGACTGAACTGAGGAAAGAATTTTTTTTCAAATCTGCCTCCTAATGTCAACATCACGTACTCGCAGATAAGGTGAAGTGTGGGCCACATGCAGAGTCAAGCTCCCTCTATTCTGCTTCCATGATATATCTCAGAGGAGCACCCTGTACATTTGTAGCTCTCAAACTAACCATCAGTATTGGCTCTGCGTGAGACAGTGGGATTGGGAGAAAGAGAGTGAGGGAGAGAGAGTATGAAACTGATAGAGAGAGAAAAAGACAGCGAAAGGGAGAGAAAGAGAGACAGAAAAAGAATGGCAGACAGAAAAGAAAGAAAGAGAGAGAAAGAAAAACGAACAAATTAGCTGCAGTCATCAGTCTCTGTCAGGCTTATTGTTCAGGGAATTATAAATGCAAAAAGCTGAATATGAATTCAGAGGAAAAAATACAATAATGACTCTAAATTATATAATGCATTTATCTGAAATGAATTCCTTTCTCTGCTCTTTATTTATTTTAAATACATTAAAAGTGAGATTTTAAGAGGTTAGTACATTGAAGACTCCTCTGCCAATATCCCCAGCTACAATATCAAGGCTGAATATGAGAACTGCAGAACACAAGGCTGTGAATCAACAGGATTTGGACCATCATGAAGCTCCTGTAATTCTTTCAGACTATCGATATGATGAGTACACTGTAACTGAGGGCAACCAGAGGATGGATTTGAGCAAGGAAAACCTGTTCTTGGTTCCCTTCAGGAAAACACTGGCCCTGGTTGGAGATGGGATCAGGGTTTCCAGCTCATAATGTTTAATTATAATGTTCCTGTCTAGTTTAAATAGTGTCCCATCAAAACACAACTAAACCAAAAGGTGAAGGGTTTTGACAGACTGAATAAAGGAGAAACTGGCAAGAGGGTCAATAACCCAGAGGGCACATTTAAGGAAATTGTCAAAAGAACGAGAGATGAGATGAGGAGAATTGTTGGACACAGCTAGTTGTTGTGATCAGGAATGCGCTGTCTGAAAGGACGGTGGAAGCAGATTCAATAATGACGTTCAAAAAGAAATTTGGTAAATACTTGGAAGGGGAAATATTTGCAAGGCTATGGGGAGTGGGACTAATTAGATAGCTCTTTTAACGAGGCAGACAGAGGCACGATGGGCTGAATGGCCTCCTTCTATGCTGTGCTATGATTCCAGGACCCCAAGATAGAATGAGTGCATTGTGATGTGGTACTATTTATTCAATAATAAAAACTGCTTCTAGCTGGTTATTACTCAGTTAACTTCTACTGTGAAATATTATCCCCTGGGCCATATACACCTGCATTCATACTGCTTGACTCTGCTGATACAAAGCAGTAACCGACAGCGAGACAGACACCAACATACAGACTAAATTTTGAGTGCACATTGGAATTCCCTCAGTATCTGAAAGCTCTGTGGGGTGTCACCTCCACCTACTTCTCATCACTAAGGTCAGAAGTTAGCAATAACTAAACATGATTCAGCTTTGAATAAAAACAGGAAATGCTGGAAACACTCAGCAGGTCACAGACCTGAAACATTAACTCTGTTTCTCTCCCCACAGATGTTGCCTGACCTTCTGAGTATTTCCAGCATTTTCTGTTTTTATTTCAGATTTCTGTGATCCACAGTATGTTGCTTTTGTTTTATGATTCAGCTTGGCCTGTAGTTCAGCAGCTCTTCCAGAGCCCCAGACTATCATCATTTGCCTCTCCCACAGACTACTTCACAAACCTGTACATCAATATATTTACTATGATTGGTTCTGGGGATGTGTGAAAGACCGGCATTTATTTATCAGGAGTATTTACTGCCCATCCCTAATTCTGCTGAGGGCATTAAGGGCTAACCATGTCATATGGAACCAGAGTTAAATGAAGGCCAGACTGGGTAGGAACAGCAGGTTCCTGCCTATCAAGGACATTAGTGAACTGGTTGGGTTTTTACAACAGTTTTCATGGTCATTTTTAAGATAATAGCCTGTAATTTACCAGGTTTATTCAATTCACTTTCACATCTAGCCATGGAGAGATGTGAACTCACTATCTGCAGGATCATGAGTCCAGTACGATAATCACAAGGCTACCTTACTCACCTCTTTGATATACATCAACAATGTGGACATTTTCTGCATAAACTGGATCTCCAAACTGCAGTTTCTTCTATAAGATAATAACTTGAAACGTGGTTAACTCTACTTTGTTTAGGTGATCACTTCCTTGCTTTATAATCAAAGCTGCTGGTTCTCTTTTCCGACTTCTCACTCAGAGTTTTTGATGCTTCCCATTTGAGTCTCTTGGGGATACGAACAAATTTGGAATCATATCCCTCACTTGATAGTATTTTTTTTTAGCTCCCTCAGCCTGGGCATCAGACCACTTAAAATTTCAGAAATCAGGATAGAAAAGGCTGAGTTGGTTTTACAAAGACAGATTAAAGGTAATGATGTAGCTACTCCGAGGGAGTGCCGCACTGTCGTGGGTGCCATCTTTTGGATGAGACGTTAAACCACAGCCTCATCTTCCCTCTCGAGTGGATGCCTACAATCGCATTTGAAGAAGAGCAGGCGAGTTTTCCCAGGTGCCCTAGCCAATATTTGCCCCTCAACCAACATTACTAAAGCAGATTATCTGGTCATTATCACATTGATGTTTGTGGGAGCTTGCTGTGTGCAAATTGACTGCCACATTGCAACAGTGACTGCACTGCAAAAGTACTAGATTGGCCGGTAAGCACTTTGGGGCATCCTGAGGTCATGAAAGACACTATCGAACTATAGAAATGCAAGTCTTTCTTTTTGTGCAGTGTGCCACTGCTCACTGCACTCTTCAATGTTAATGACCTGACTCTCAAAGACCCAAATAACCACCAACACACATTTTTGTGAGGTTTGTAATGAGCTTCTGTCAGACGTTCAGTTTTGCTTCTTTTGCCCCTACAAAGATCATAGGACTGAGGATCCAGAAGGAAAAGGAAACAGGAGGTTGGGGAGTGGTTGGGGGCAGTGGGGGCATGGGCGGGAATCATGTATCACCACTCAAGTGTTATTGCCTCAGAAGAACTTCTGATTTTTCTTTCCTTTTTTTACTTTTGCTGTGGTGCTGATAGATGAAAAGACAGAGAATGCTGGTTAAATGTGTGACCGAAAGGTGAAGTATGAGGGTGTTGGAGTAAGCAATGCAACGATAATGCTGGGTCCTGCAGTGCCGACACTGTGAAGTCACGCCCGGCCCTCATCCGCAAGGAAAGACTCCAGACAGTGAGCAAAGGAATGTGTCCAATATGTGCATGCTTGCAAAGATTTCTTTTTTCCAAAAATATACTTTATTCATAAAAATGTGTAAAAAGTACATTACAAAACAGTTCCAAGTTGACATTCCAAAAGTGCAAAAGAAATCAGTTTTCTTCAATACAGAACATGAGTTGTCTCACAACCCTTCCATTCCATTTTACATGCATTACACAGCAAAACCATATTTTGGAGCATACAGCTCAAGGGGTTTTACATAGGTTCCAGCCCCTCGGTTCCCTATGGCAGGAGGATCTTACACAGTGGTCTTTCTCCATTGAGCTATTGCGGCGGCTGCCCCAAGCTGTAGTACGTCCCTAATCATGTAGTCCTGGACCTTGGAATGTGCCAGTCTGCAATACTCGGTCATGGACAACTCTTTGCACTGGAAGACCAGCAAGTTTCGGGCAGACCAAAGAGCGTCTTTCACTGAGTTGATGGTCCTCCAGCAGAAGTTGATGTTTATCTCAGTGTACGTCCCTGGGAACAGACCGTAGAGCACGGGTTCCTGTGTTACAGAGCTGCTGTGAATGAACCTCGGCAAAAACCACTGCATCTCTTTCCACACCTGCTTTGTAAAGGCACATTCCAGAAGGAGGTGGGTAATAGTCTCTTCCCCACCACAGTCACTTCGAGGGCAGCATGCGGAGGCGGTGAGATTCTGGGCATTCAGGAAGGATCTGACAGGGAGGGCCCTTCTCACCACCAGCCAAGCTATGTCTTGGTGCTTGTTTGAAAGTTCTGGTGATGAGGCATTCTACCAAATGACTTTGGCGGTCTTCTCGGGGAAACATCTGACAGGATCCACCATCTTTTTTTCCCATAGGGCCTTGAGGACATTCTGTGTGGACCACTGCCTGATGGATTGGTGGTCAAAGGTGTTTTCCCGCAGAAACTTTACCACGAAGGATAGGTGGTACGGCAGGGTCCAACTGGATGGAGCGTTCCGCGGCAATGTGGCCAGACCCATCCTTCACAACACCGGGGACAGATAGAACCTCAGCACGTTGTGACACTTGGTGTTTGCATACTGGGGCTCTACACACAGCTTGATACAGCCGCACACGAAGGTGGTCATCAGAATGAGGGCGATGTTGGGTATTTTTTCCCCCCTTTATCCAGAGGTTTGAACATCGTGTCCCTCCAGACACGGTCCATTTTGGATCTCCATATAAAGCAGGAGTGGGGTATGGGCCAGACCTGCACCACATACAGCAACAACGTGAGCGCCTCACACCTGATGTCCAGGTTCTAACCCGCAATGGAGAGAGAACGCTGCTCCCACATGCTCAGCTTGTGTTGTACCATGGCTACTCTCTCCTTCCAGGTTTTGGTACATGCCCCGGCCCTTCCGAACCATATCCCCAGCACCTTCAGGTAGTCTGACCTGACGGTGAAGGGGACAAAGGATCGGTCAGCTCAGTTCCCAAAGAACATGGCCTCACTCTTGCCGTGATTTACTTTGGCTCCCGAGGTCAATTCGAACTGTTTACAGATTCTCATCGGCCTGCAGACAGGCAGCGGAACCGAGCAGGAGATGGCAACGTTGAACATATACAGGGAGGCTTTGACCTGAGTCCCTCCGCTGCCTGGGATTGTCACTGCTCTTATGTCCACATCCTTCCTAATGGACCCAGCAAAAGGTTTGATGCAGCAAACAAACAAAATAGAGCAGAGAGGACAGCCCTGCTTGACTCCAGATTTGATCAGAAAACTTTCTGATTCCCACCCATTGATTGAGACTGCGCTACTGATGTTTGTGTAGAGCATTGGATCCAATTGAGGATTCCCTCCCCAAACCCCATTTTGGAGAGCAGGTCCAGCGTGCAGTTGAAGTCACTGCCAAGAATGACCGGCCTGGACGTTGCCAGCAGCAGTGGGAGCTGCTGGAGGATGGTCAGCTGCTCGCTGTATTGGATTGGGGCGTACACATTGATTGACTGGAGCGGAGCACTGTTGTACATTACGTCTGTTACGAAGAGGCGACTGTCCACCACCTCCTTAGCTTTGGAGATGGTGCAGTTGCCTTCCCGCAACAGAATATCCAGACCAGAGAAATGGGAATCATTTCCCCCGACCAGATCAATGGCCTGTGGGACCACCATCACGACCATTTCCTGGAAGTGCTGAGGTGCGGTATCCCACACTCCTGCAGAAACAGTAGATCGGCTTTGACCTTGGCAAGCTAACTCAAGGTCGAAACACATCGCATGGTGGATTTAACACTATGCACATTAATAGAAGCATTCTTTATACCCATTTAAAACTGGATGTAGTTTACCACGCCACGTGTCCTTACTAGTCCTAGTCCTTGGATATGTTCCTGCATACCCATAGTGTGCACAAGCTGTTGTACATGCATTGGGCTCAGAAAACCCTTCTGGTCACTCACGGGTGGTTTGTTCCACTGGGGTGACATCGGGGGGGTTTTGTCGACAGCAAGGTTTGGACTATCCTCTGCTGGTGGTGTCTTTCCCCTCTGTTCCTCCTCGAGGATGTTTCTGCTCCTGGCTTCCTGGAGATGGAGTGCGCCGAATGCTTCGCTGTTCTCGGTCTCCCGGAGCTGGGGTGCACCGGGCATCTCGTTGGGTTCAGCGAGCTGATTTCCTCGCTGCGGGGAGGATTGTTGGTCTCCTTTGCAGCACGAGGCTCGTTCATCATTCCTTCCGCCAGCCTCTCCTGTGACCTTGCCACCTGTGCGTAACTGAGGCAGTGCTTGGGGCAGGTCTTCTACGGGTCTTCTAAAAATGCCAGCTTCATTTGCCGAGGCCAGAATATGTGGCCGAGGCCACATCATGGATACAGTTAAAACCAAAGGATTTGACTAAATTGGAGAGAATAAAAAAAGCACACTATGAACTAAAGTGAATTATTCTAACTGCAAAACTAATTAGTCCAGCCCCTCTTACGTTTGTATCAAAATCTTATTTTATGTGAAAGGCTGGGAGAAGCACAAGAGAGCTGTACTCCTAAGGCGCAAACCCTCAAATCTATTCTGTTCAAAAGATTCTGTTTCTCAAATACACTGATTGCATGAAAGGAACCCATGAAAGCAAAGGGATTTTGTCATGTTTATACATCAAGGGGAGTGCATTACTGCAACTGGTGACAGAGCCGCTCTGACACCTGCCTCCAACTATCTGTTGTTTTCAGTAGTTGTTTTCCAGTGTCAGCCATGATTCAGTAATAGTACACCCGCTTCTGAATCAGAAGGTCGCAGGTTCAAATTCCACTCCAGAGACCTGAGATTATAATCTAGGCTGACAGTCCAGTGCCGTATTGAGGGAGTGCTGCTCTGTCGAGTCCAGAAAAAGAGGTCATTACCTTAAAATTGGAGCTAGGCCGCAAAGGGTTAACGGCAGGGAGAACTTCTTCACACAAAGGGTAGTGGAAATCTGGAACTCTCTCCCCCAAAAAGCTGCAGTGGCTGGGGATCGATTGAAAATTTCAAAACTAAGATTGATAAATTTTTGTTAGATAAGGTTATTCAGGGTTACAGAACCAAGGTGGGTAAATGGAGTTAAGATATAGATCAGCCATCATCTAATTGAATGGCAGAACAGACCCGAGGGGCTGAATGGCGTCCTCCTTTTCCTAAGTTTCTAAAGCACTATAGGATGGCCTGAGATTGCAAAAGGTACTATATAATTATTTCTCAATAAATGAATGGATGAATGAAAAATAGCACTTAAGGCCAAGGCTTTCAGGGTTGCAGCAGGAGCTAAGTTTCAGTATCTTGACAAAGGCACTTTAAAGTTACCCCTCTTGGCATTATTGTAGCAGTGCACCAGAGCTGGTGCAGTGCCCGACTGGTATTCCTGCATAAACCTATTTGGTCTCACTGGACTGCTGAATGGGCTCCTTTGCTCGACTAGATGTCAGGATTTTGGCTAGCGCTGGAGGGCAACTATTGAGGAAGGATGTGGACTTATAGGTCTTTCATTTCCTTGTGGATTACTATAATCCCCTCGCCAGCATCTGCTCAACACGCCTCTTCACCTACCAAAGAAAGGACAGCCACCAACCTAGCGCCAGGCCCAGCAAAATCAGAAAGAATTTTGCTGCTCGACTGCCATTCCAGTAATTACAATCATACTAACAAACACAAAGTACTAACACTTCTGTAAATACCAAAGGGAGGAAATGCACAATGACCTAACTAACGGTATGGTCACATGTTGAACATATTAAAACACTGAGCACTGATGTTCATCTTCTATTATGGCTGGATTTATTCTGATGACATAAAACCAGATCTGTACCCAAAGTCTTTAAGTGCATTCACACTCGACGAGCTTTGCTTCACACTGACTAAAACTTGGAGTGTAAATCAGGTGCCAAGGCGCAGACTGACTCCAAAGCCAAGTTGAATGAGGCTCCCCTGCTCCAGGGGATCTCAGCCAGGTGCATTTCAGTGTCAAGTTGTGCGCCGATGCTGGATTCAGGCTGCTTATACACTCCACACTGATACTAGAGTTGTACTGTGAACCAACCCTCAGTGAACTGAAGCTTTAGAAGCACATAAACAGCCTTCTTGCAAATGTATAGTGACACAATGAAATCAAACACCAACATATCCACAGCTAACACAAGTTAAAGCAAATGACTTTAATAGGGACATTAATTTACCAGATAGATCATTTTCAGGCTGTTGTTGACTCTGACTTATATTTAAAATCACTGTAGTTACGAGATCCTTGTTCACTGCTTTCTAGTTATCAGGCAAAGAAACCAGCACAAACAGATTTTCTTAGGTTTAAAGAAGAAAGGTTGAAATTTATTAAACTTAAACTCTAATTCAGTTAACGCCTACGGATACACGACGTGCCCATGCCTACATGCATATGCGATACACACATGCAGATAGAGACAGAACAGAGCAGAAGAAATAAAGTGGAAAAGATTGAGGCAATCTCTGAAGAGGGTTTTTATTACGGATCTTCGAGCTCACTGTAGAGTCTTTGTTTGTAGGTAGATCTTGCTTTTCGTTGATGCCCAGTATTCTTCTTAAACCTTGTTCGCTGTAGGAGACTTTTCTCTCTTGAGCTTCATGTGTCTTCAGTTGATTTGGAGTTCCGTGAGAAAAAGATGGGGGCAGACAGGAGAGGCTGTGTCGAGCCAGCCAAAGGAGGTCTTTTCAATCCAGGAGCAAACAGGCACTCTGAGTTCGAACTGTTTTTACAATTCAGAAAACCCCAGGTTGCCAAGCAGATTAGTCATGTGACTAGCTGGTCTGACCACGCCTGTTTGTGGATTCTCTGGTCTTAACCGGCACTGGGATGTCTTTTCTTACACACAATTCCAGGTGCTCAAAGTCCATTGTGGGTTAAAGGGAATAGCCCCATTGTCCTTCCAAGCACTGGCTGTTGGTAGGCAAAAATGTTTTTCCAGCCAAGGGCCTGGTGATTTTTTAACAAGTCCTTTCTTCACTTCAGCAACAGTTTGAAATTTAATGTCTATATGGTGAAATTAATATGCCTCATTCTTGGCAGGTGGGGGTCTAGCATGACACCTCCACACCCAGCGGAACGAAATGCGATTTGAGAAAAGCGCATTTCATTAAATGGTCGAGAGAAAATATAAGATACTGAAAACATGCATTTCTCTCATTCATTCATAAATCCTAAAACTTACTAAAATTACCCCCCCTCCCTCCTTTTTGGTATCCCAGTAAATATACTTTTTTTTTTAGGAAGTTTCGCTTCAGTTTGCCCATTTTCCATGGCTGCTTAGGGTCTTTTAGATGGTTAGGTTTAAATAGCCCTGAGTTGGATTTTTTTTTCAGGAGAGTCAGTAGTGGGTGGGTCTATCCTGAACTCTCCTTCAGTGAGTTGCTGAGTCATACAAAGGCTTTTGACTTCAAGGGATGCGTGATTCTCTTTTTATCTGACTGTGGGGGATGATTCTCTGCTAATCTCCCCTTTGTCCTCTGGGACACTACTGCAGTCCCCTGTGGCACTTTGACTAGGCGAGGTATCACCCTCACGGTTTCTCTGTCCCCTAGAGGTCTTTCTTTGTCTCTGCAGGTTCCTGTAAATGCTGTTAGCAACTCTGGTGGGGTGCTTCTAGTGTCTGCATTTACATAGGAGGATGTGGGGTCTAACTTTTCAAATTTTTTGGGGTTGGCTGACCGGACCGTAAGGGTTTCATCCAGGATTCCTCCCGGACTTCCTTTAACCTGCCTTCTTGGTCACTTCTTCCCCTTTCCTATCTAACCTTTTGCCAGCCTTGTACCTGCCTGTCCTTTTTTGTTCTCGGCGAGGGTCCCTTACAGTTCACCAGCCTTCTGCTGGAGGGTCCTCCGAACAGGACCAAGGATGCAGGTTTCACTGTAAGTTGGGGTTTTGTCATTTGTATACCAGCATGTACAGCCACAATAGTCTCGTGGGCCCTTCTTACTATTTCTCTCTGGTACCTCTGTGGTACCACTAACTGGTAAACTACTGTCCACTCCTTGCTCTCAGGTCTGTGAGGAGAACTCCATTTTCTCATCAGTACTTTAAATAGTAGCAATCAGGGATTCCCTCTGCTTCACTTTCAGACTGGGCAGCCTGTGCTAACTCTCGCAATACTTGGTTGGCTCACTGAGCCTCAGCTAGGGAAAATCCATTTAGTTCATTCCCTGGCTCTCCTAACTTTCCAAAGAAAGTCTCAGACAGACAGACCTCATGGTTATCTGTCCGCAGTGCCAATTCAGTCTCCTCTGGGGGAGCTGGTTTGATCATGGCCTGATTCACTACACATTCAGGGAAACTGCAGGGGTCTGTCTCCCGCCACTGCCCTGTCTCTCTGACCTCCCGCGGTCACCTACTTTGGGGTGCTACCACCTTCACCCTCGCCAGATCATTACCTAAGAGCAGGTCTACCCTATCTACAGGCAAACTAGGGACAATCCCTACGGTCACCAGTCCCGAAACTGGGTCACACTCCAGGTGCACCCAGTGTACAGGTACTGGCATACACCACCCTCCAATACCAATCACCACCATCTGGTGTTGACTGCACTCTCTGGGAGAAAGGTCAGGCCTTTTCCCAGTAAAAGGGATCTAGTGGCCCCTGTGTCCCTGAGAATTACTATGGGCTTGCTTGCCCCACTCGAGGGGTATGGGGTTACTTTCCCTTCAGACACAAAACCCTGATAGCCTTCAGGAATCCTATTAGATTTTCTGGCACTTGCAGTAGTAAGCTTCCTCGGTTTCACTCTTACTGCAGTTAAAGCCACAGCTTGTTCTGCTCTGCTTTCCATCAGGGTCCTATCTTCACTGAGTGGGTGTGCCCTGATTAACCCGACAGGTTTTTCCTTTAGTTTCCAGCAGTCAGCTTTTAAATGTCCTGCTTTATTACAATGGAAGCACACAGGTCTGCGGGTCTCACTCCTGCTCATAGCACCTTCCTTTTTGGCAGGTGGAGGACCCCCTGTGTCTCCTTCTTTTCTTTCTCTCCCAGGACTGCTTGATCTCCTATCACTGTCCCACCCTTTATCCTTTTCAGATTTGTGGGGAAAGGTTCTCCCCTGAGAAACCGACTTATAAATTAAAGTAAATTCATCAGGCTGTCTGAACCTGCTGCTCCTCTACATGGGTCTTTATGGAGAGTCAGACAGAGTGTTTAAATTCCTCTAGCAGAATTACTTCTCTGAAATTCTCATAGCTGAGCTGTACTTTAAGAGCCCTCAGCCACTGGTCAAAAGCCAGCTTCTTACTTCCTTCAAACTCCAGATAAGTTTGATTAGCTTGCTTCTAGAGGGTTCTAAACTTTTGGCGATATACTTTGGCTATTAATTCATATGCCCCGAGGATAGCACTTTTTGTCAGTTCATAATTTGATGAACTCTCACCTGGCAACAAGGAATAAACCTCATGAGTTTTTCCGGTTAGTTTGCTTTGTAGTAAAAGAGGCCAGGTCTCAGCTGGCCATTTTAGCTGCCTTGCCAGTTTCTCAAAGGAGACAAAATATTCTTTTACATCTTCCTCATTGAATTTTAGGATTAGTTGAGCTCGTTTTAAAAATTCTGTACCCAGCCCTGAATTAGGCTCCTCCATATTGGCCATGGTTTCACAGGGGTTACTCTGTCACCCCCTAGTTAACTCAAGCCACTTCAACTCTCTCTCTTTGCATTCCTTCCGGAATATTCTTTCTCTCTCTTTTTCTTCATGTTCCTTCTGGAAGGCTCTTTCTTTCTCCCTCTCCTGTCTATCTCTTTCTTTTTCCTCTCATTCAAGTTTCCTCTATTCTAATTGTAGCTTTGCTAACAATACCCTGTCAGGGTCTACTTTGAACACTGCATCTGCTTCCTCAGATTCAAGGGAAAAATAATTGGCCACTAGTCTTAGGAGTTCAAACTTCCTAGCCTTGCCACATATAGTGATCCCACACTGCTCAGCCATTTTCCGCAACTCCTCCATAGACAGTGCTTTTAACTTATCCCAAGTTAGGGCGGCACAGTGTCGCAGTGGTTAGCACCGCAGCCTCACAGCTCCAGCGACCCGGGTTCAATTCTGGGTACTGCCTGTGTGGAGTTTGCAAGTTCTCCCTGTGTCTGCGTGGGTTTCCTCCGGGTGCTCCGGTTTCCTCCCGCAGCCAAAAGACTTGCAGGTTGGTAGGTGAATTGACCATTATAAATTGTCACTAGTATAGGTAGGTGGTAGGGGAATATAGGGACAGGTGAGGATGTGGTAGGAATATGGGATTAGTGTAGGATTAGTATAAATGGGTGGTTAATGGTCGGCACAGACTCGGTGGGCCGAAGGGCCTGTTTCAGTGCTGTATCTCTAAATCTAAATCTAAATCTACTGTACCCTGGCTTGGGGAGCTACTAGCTTCAGTTGCAGACATGTTAGTATTCAGGCACACACAACCACAAGAAAACCTGTATTAAAATCTTGCTCTTTTTTGATTGGGAACAATTTGGCTTCCACTTCCAATTTCACATGTTTGTCTCTGGGTAAAATCCAAGACGGTAGCCCCAAAATTTCTGTTATGACCAGGTGAGAAAGGGGTCTAGGTTTCCCCCTCAGCCTTCATCCAGTCTTACAGTAACAGGGTTTTATTTTAAACACACCTTGTTTCTAGCTCCCCCTTGGTGAATCCTTGTTCACTGCTTTCCAATTATAAGGCAAAGAAACCTGCACAAACAGATTTTCTTAGGTCTAAAGAAGAAAGGTTGAAATTTATTAAACTTAAACTCTAATTCGGTTAATGCCTACGGATACACGATGCACCCACACTCGCATGCATACACGATACACACATGCAGATAGAGACAGAACAGAGTAGAAAAAATAAAGTGGAAAGGTTTGAGGCAATCTCTGAAGCGTTTTTGTTACGGATCTTCACGCTCACTGTAGAATACTTGATTGTAGGTAGATTTTGCTTTTCGTTGGGGCCCAGTATTCTTCTTAAACCTTGTTTGCTGCAGGAGACTTTTCTCTCTTGGGGTTCATATGTCTTCAGTTGATTTGGAGTTCTGTGAGACAAGATAGGAGCAGAAAGGAGAGGCTGTGTCAAGCCAGCCAGGAGAAGTCCTTTCAGTCCAGGAGCAAACAGACACTCTGAGTTCAAACAATTCAGGAAAAAACAGGTTGCCAAGTAGGTTAGTCATGTGACTAGTTGGTCTGACCACATCTGTTTGTGGATTCTCTGGTCTTAGCTAACCCTGGAATGTCTCTTCTTGCACACAATACCTAGTGCTCAAAGTCCATTGTGGATTAAATTGGAACAAGGAATAGCCCCTTTGTCCTTCTAAGCACTGGCTGTTAGTATTCAAAAATGTTTTTCCAGCCAAGGGCCTGGTGATTTTTTAGCAAGTCCTTTCTTCACTTCAGAAACAGTTTGAAATTTAATATCCATATGGTGAAATTAATATGCCTCATTCTTGGCAGGTGGGGGTCTAGCATGACACTGCTAAAAGGTTCAGCTTAATGAGGGGACGTGGGATCCCCTGAAGGGGATGAATACCTTTCATCAGACCATTTAAAAGGCTTCAATTGTATGTAAAACTCACACTAGTCCCAGCTTTTCCCTCAGTCTTATATCTGAATATTTTCCATCATTTAGATCTGCCAGCATCCAGTAGCATCTAGTAAAGCTCCCTGATACTACCAATCAATAGGAAGTGCACTGGAACAGCTGCTGTGCACCTCAGTCTCTGATATTACAGGCCTCTCCATTTAGTCTGCTGTTTCTGATGACAGGGCCGAGTTTGGGAACTTGTCACGAGAGGGAAACAGGCAAGATAATATCACTCGGGAAAACTAAAATCTACCTCTTAAAAATCATTTGCCAAAATGACAATGATTAAAATTTCCATGAAAGGAAAATCCAGAATGAATATTATTCTGGAATTCTATAATTGCTGTTATACACCCTGGATTTACTGAAGAATCTTATAATGAGAGGAGTGGTGGGTGGCATTAATTTCAAACATTGCTCTTTCACATCTGACACCTGCCTTTGAATAAAAACCTCCGGGAATCATCGTTGTCTACCTTTGCAGATTCAAAGCAAAATGACTTTGCCTACTCTCAGTTCAGTTCCTCATGGAATTGAACCCGTGGGTCAAACTGCCTACAATTCATCATTCATTGGCATACTCATTTAAATTGGCCATTCAGATAGTTGGTTTGGGAAATGCAAATGTTACATTGGTGCCTTAAGGGGTGTTTTGTTTTGAGGTCAGGATTAAGATACAGGCTTCTCCAATGATCCTTTGCTAAACGCACCATCTATTGTGTGATACTGAATCTTATAGGTCAGAAAGGCTTCAGTTTTGACCACTGTGTTGAGTTATGTCTCAGCTCGGCTCAATACTGCTATCACTGGACTCAGTATCCTAGGGCAACTGAAGGAAAAACTAAAACCTGCGAGGGCTCTCAATTTGATCTCGATTCAGTGACCCTTGTTGAAATATATGTGTGTAACACCAAATCAGAACAAGGTGGAACATCAGCTATATTCCTCCCATGGTTGGATGTCTTGCCCAAACACAGTATCTGGGCTCATACTTGAAACACAATGGCTTGGATAACAACAACAACTTGCATTTATATAACCCCTTTAACATAGTAAAAAAAAAGCAAAAGCATTTCGCAAAAGCATCAAACAATATTTGACACCAAGCCATAGAAGGCAATATTAGGACAGATGACCAAAAGTTTTGGTAAGGAGTGTCTTAAAGGAGAAGAGGGCAATAGAGAGGTTTAGGGAGGGAATTCCAGAGCTTATGGCCTAGGTAACTCCAGGCGTGGCCACCAATACTGGAGTGATTAAAATCTGGGATGCTCAAGACGCCAGAATTGAAGAGGTGTAAAGATCTCAGAGGGCGAGAGGAGATTACAGAGATAGAGATGGGCGAGGCCATGGAGGCATTTGAACACAAGGATAAGATTTTTAAAATCAAGGCATTGACAGATCAGGGGTCAATGTAGGTCAGCGAGCACAGGATGAAGCTGTGAAAGGAAGGGAGTATATGTACACATTACTGTGGTGAGTGACACCAGACTATAGTAAACCTGGGAAATAGGTAACCTTGTCAATTATTGTATCCTCAGCATAAGATATGTTACATCTTGAAAAGCCATAAGAAAACAACAGATATGAGGTGTTTTAAGTCTTGTGGTGGCAATCTTATTTTCTTTGCTAACAATAGTTAGTGTGATTCATCGATGAACACTGAAACGGAACACAATCTCGGCTCAGCAACCTCCTGCACATAAGCCAGCTCTGTTGTACCAGAACAGGTGGAGATGGAATGACACGGATGTTTGAAGAAAGGATGGATAACTGCCACTATTTTCCGTCCTTAATAAGCTGAGGTTTTGTGACATTTCAGAGGAACACAAATTCTCTGATTGTATTACATTACTCTGTGTAAGCATACACTCCACTCTCATAACACAGTCCTTAAGAACTGAGCATTTGTGCGTTTGAATGAGGAGGGTGTTGCAGTGAATATCCCCAATAGTCCAGTTTTGAGATGGTGCAGCTTTGCAGCAAACAGAGAACAGATATCTGAAATGAGAGCGAGGCGGAGTATTATTTTATAACAGTACAGCAAACATAGCTCGAGCTCAGTGAAGAAGGTATTTTTCAGCATGAGGAAATGCATAGTAAATACTGTTACTGATCATTTCAACGGATGTATATTGGCAACATTCGCTGGGAAAATAGCTGAGTTTAATGCATGAATAACTCAGAACAACTTGTGGCAAGCAAGCAATATGCGGTGAGTTGCAATTCGCCACAAGTGGCTGGACAATTTGCACCACTCCACTATTAGCTTCACAAAAACAACAGCCCACCGTCAACCTCCCCATATGTTTCAAGAAATTTCTGCATTTGAACATTAAATAAATTCACTGCAGAAAGTTAGAGCTTGTACTTAATGACATAAGGACTCTTCTGATGAGGAGATTTACGTTCCTGCAATGGCACCCAATGTCTCCGACCCAGAGTTGGAAAAATTGAAACTGTGGAGTCTCATTCCTGCAGGCAGCAAATTGTTTCGAGAGATTTTTAAAATTTAAACCTTTCTGTCTCTTTTGTTTCTCTCTCTTACTGCAATCTGTCTTTCCCTCTCTTTCTCTACTGATTTGACTCCACTTCACCCTATTTCCTGCTCTATCCTTAAATCTCATTGGTTAATGAGCTAGTGGGTCCCGCTGTTTACCAAAGGCCCAGGCGCCCCTTTATCCTCACAGTGCTGTTACCAGCTCATAAGTCCAAGAACTTACAGAGCAAAATAATTTCAAGCTAAGGGTTAAGGAACAAAGTCCAACTAATGGGGCACAATGTGAGCCAGCCCGGCCCCAGCAAACTCTGGGCTAATGTTAGGAGAAGCTCACATACAGACCACACTGTAACATAAAAAGTTAAATGCCTCTGTGCTCAAATAGTGTTTGGGAGTCGCTAAGTTTAGAATACTGTGTCTGGGGCTGGGGCTGGGGCTGGGAGGTTGCTATGGAAATGGGGTGTGTTCTATGTAACAGGATAGATTGCAGACAACTCACAGTCCATTCAGAGCATTTCTGAAAACAGATAAATGACTGCCATCAAGGTAAGTGTGAGGGGTGTGGGGGCGCATCACATAGGGGGTTCTCAGGGACCACAGTATTTTTGTGAGGCCAAGAGGAGCCTCAGGACCCCATGAAAATAATTCCAGTCACAGCGGCAGCAAGACCTCTTTGGCTCCATTGCCGATCGAAATTACAGTCTCCATCCAGTTCCAAACCAAAGTGAGCATTGGTCCTCTAGAAAGTGAGTCTGGGGAACTAATAATGGAAAATAAGGAGAAGGCAGATGAATTGAGCAGGTATTTTGCATCACTCTTCACTAGAGAGGATACAAGTAACATCGCAGAAATAGCTGTAAATCAGGAAATGGAAGGGAGGGAGGAACTCAGGAAAATTACAATCACCAGGGAAATGGTACTGAGCAAATTGTTGGGAGTTGCGGGCTGGCAAATCCCCAGGTCCTGATGGATTTTATCCTAGGGTCTTAAAGGAAGTGGCTAGTGAGATAATTGATACATTGGTTTTCATTTTCTAAAATTCCCTAGATTCGGGGAAGGTTCCATTCGATTGGAAAATAGCAAATGTAACTTCTTTATTCAAAGAGGGAGGGAGACAGAAAGCAGGAAACTACAGGCCAGTTCGCTTAACATGTCATAGGGAAAATATTAGAAACTATTATTAAAGATGTTATAGCAGGGCATTTAGAAAAATTCAAGGCAATCAGGCAGTGTCAACATGGTTTTGTGAAAGGGAAATCATGTTTAACCAATTTATTGGAGTTCTTTGAAGAAGTAACATGTGCTGTGAATAAAGGGGAACCAGTGGATGTATTATACTTAGATTTCCAGAAGGCATTTGATGAGGTGCCATATCAAAGGTCATTGCGGAAAATAAAAGCTCATGGTGTAGGGGGTAACATACTGGCATGGATAGAAGATTAGCTAGCTAACAGGAAACAGAGAGTAGGCATAAATGAGTAATTTTCTGGTTGACAAGATGTAACGAGTGGTGTGCCACAGTTCTGGGGCCTCAACATTTTACGATTTATATAGATGATTTGGATGAAATTTGCTGATGACATAAAGATGGGTAGGAAAATAAGCTGTGAAGAGGGCATAAGGAGACTACAAAGGGATATAGATAGGTTAAGTGAGTGGGCAAAGATCATGAAAATGGAGCATAATGTGGGAAAATATGAAATTGTCCATTTTGGCAGGAAGAATAAAAAAGCATATTATCTAAATGATAAGAGATTGCAGAACTGTGAGATGCAAAGGGATCTAGGTGTCCTTGTGCATGAATTGCAAAAGGTTAGTATGCAGGTACAGCAAGTAATTAGGAAAGTTAATTCAATGTTATTGTTTATTGTTAGAGAAATTGAATACAAAAGTAGGGAGGTTATGCTTCAGCCACGCAGGGTATTGGTGAGACCACATCTGGAGTACTGTGTACAGTATTGGTCTCCTTATTTAAGGAAAGATGTAAATGCATTGGAAGCAGTTCAGAGAAGGTTTACTAGACTAATACCTGGAATGGGCAGGTTGTCTTATGAGGAAAGGTTGGACAGTTTAGGCTTGTATCTGCTGGAATTTAGAAGAGTAAGAGACGACTTGATTGAAACATATAAGATTCTGAGAAGTCTTGACAGGGTGGATGTGGAAAAGATGTTTCCCCTTGTGGGAGAATCTCAAACTAGGGGTCACTGTTTAAAAATAAGGGATCACCCATTTAATACAGAGCTGAGGAGAAATGTTTTCTCTGAGGGTCGTGAGTCTTTGGAACTCTCTTCCTCAAAAGGCGGTGGAAGCAGAGTCTTTAAATATTTTTAAGGCAGAGGTAGATAGATTCTTGATAAGCAAGGGGGTGAAAGGTTATCGGGGTAGGTGGGAATGTGGAGTTGAGGTTACAATCAGATCAGCCATGATCTTATTGAATCGCGGGTAGGCTCGAAGGGCTGAGTGGCCTACTCCTGCTCCTAATTCGTACGATCGTATGCATCTAAAATGGTGATCAGGGTCCTAAGATCCCGATTTCCATATTAAAGGGGGGCCTGTCAGCTGAAACAGGCAGACTCTTCAATACCTGACACTAGGCCTATTTCAAAATGGCACCAGCTGCATTGTCATTGTTAAAGGGGCAGACGGTTACCATCCCCCTTTTAACGCTACATTGAAGGCAAATTCGAATCAGCCTCCTTGTGTTTAATAGAAAAATAAATATTGTTTGCCCATCGTACTTAAAGGAGTTTATCCCCACCCTCCCCCCTCCACCCCCCATCCCTCACCCCCAAGGCTCAGTAACCCAACTGTTGGAGTTGGATTGCTGGTGCTGCGATTTTGCTCCAACTTCTAGCTCACCATTGCCAAAATAAATGGGGCACACCACCACATTCCATTGGTGATTTCTTTGCTCAAAAGTTTAATCAAGTTTTCTGAAATGGGTTTCAATTTGAAACATGCTTTATTCAGCAAGCAGGGAGCAACAATCCAATCAGTGAAATAGTGTGAGGCCACTTTATGAATCAGGCAAACTGCCCTTTACAGTCAGGAAGGCATTACACCTTTAAGTTACATGGTGGCCACATTGAACTCAGAGAGAGGACCAAAATACAGCTGCAATGCAGGGAGAGGAACATAGGAACAGCAGTAGGCCATTCGTCCCCTCTAGCCTGTTCCACCATTCAATTAGATCAGGGCTGATCTGAGAGGAGGAAGAGCAGAATATCAACTATGTAAATCACAAAGTGTACAGAGACAGATACAATCTTCATCGAGACATTTATAGCATTGAAGGAGGCCATTTGGCCCACGAGTCCAGTATTGTTAAGTAAGTTGAAGAAGTCTGGCTCAGTCTTAGAAAATCAGCTGTGTTCTCAGCCCACCTTCTCTCTTACGAAAGCTTGCTCACTGGAACAACGTGACTGGGGCCGCAGATTACCATTGGGTTCAGAAGATTGCTGCACCCTCTAAGCAAAGTGAATGGCCACTAACAGCATGCACATCACTTCCAACATGTGAAGATGGCACAGAACAACTCAACACCCATTCAAAGGGACAGGCCATTCAGCCCTTCAAGCTTGTTCCACCATTAAATTAGATCATGGTTGATCAAAGTTCAAATCAGCCAACAATCGCAAATATACAGAAAGACTCCAGCGTCTGCAAACATTAACTTGTCCACACATCAACAATTGATCCCTTTAACTCTCTCTTTCTTAAACCTGTCGGTTTTCTCCCTCACAGAGGCTGTGTGTCCACATTCTCTTTGCATGACAGGGAAACGAGATACGGCCATTCATCCTGGATCAATGATACATTAAACTGAAAATATTCAGCTTGCTTTACCGATTTAGATACACAGTTTTTTTTAATCGAAGAGAAAAAAATCATTTAAAAATAAACACACTAATTTCACACACCGTTGTTTGAGTCGCATTCATTTCTTATGTATCTACTTCGCAATTTCAGGTCAATTTCACCAATTTAAATTCAACCAGCCTGTGAGTTAGGTGCAGGCAAATGAATCTGACAACAATTTATGTTAATACAATGCATCTGGATAAATTATAGGCATGTGGTGCAAATTTAAACTGGATACTCCACAATTATCATGACCGTGCTCTGTGGGCCCCACTCGTCAGGTTTCAAAGTAATAACTAAATATTGCGCTGCACATTACTGTAAAAGACAATAATGAATCCCTTATAGCCTCACTCCTTCCTACCTCTGTAATCTCCCCCAGCTCTACAACCCTCCGAGATCTCTGTGCTCCTCCAATTCTGGCCTCTTGTGTATCCTGTGTTTTCAGCTGCCTATGCCTCTTTATCTCTCCTCTTTAAGAAGCTCCTTAAAACCTACCTCTTTGACCAAACTTTTTGGTCATCTGCCCTGATATCACCTTATGTGGCTTGGTGACAAATTTTGCTTCATAATGCTCCTGTGAAGCACCTTGGGACATTTTACTGTGTTAACGACACTATATAAATGCAACTGTTGTTGAATATTCATTGAATGAAGAACTGACTATTATAGGCATGACCCCTTTTAAGACTGGTGTGGCCCTGTCAGCAGGGAAATTGTTCAATAAATCAATAATGTTTTGACATGCAAGAACATATTTCTTTCACAGTTTAAAGGAATTCTGAAGGTTGGAATTGAATTCTGTCCCCTGAATTCAGCATTCAGCTTTGAAATGATGCAAGTTAAACAATGTGTGTAATAGCAGTGAAATCTCACTGGTTAATCTCTTTCGCAGTCTCCACATCTCACCTATTGGTCCACTTACCCTCACATTCTGCCTCACTCTAACTGCTGATCGAAAAATTTCAGGCACTGAGCTTAACGGGATTCAAGGACAGACCCAGAACTGATAGATATCCAAATCCGATTCCTTCCCAATGCAATAATAAAGCATTAACAGCAGCAAATAATCTCACACCTCAGTTGGTTACATCTGAACTGCAGACATGCACCAAATGGTGAGCTGTGAAATTAGCCAGTTAGAAAACTTACACACACAGACTCAGACACACAGTTTCTCTCTCTCTCTCGCACACACACACACACACAGGCAGACTCATTTGTACACACACATATATGTACACAGCCTATCCTAACTTTTTGTGTCACAGAAAGATTAAACTGAGATTGCAAGTACCTAAACTACAGAATGTTTAAATACACAGTAAGCAATATTTGGAACATATTGCAGTAAGAGAATTCTTCCAGTATTGCTCGGTGCTCTCAGGGATGTTGTGTTAGACAGTTTGTGGCTGAGGGTTTGGAGCTTCTCCATCTTCAGTTCTCTGCTTTATTGGATATTGAGCTGTAGTGGCTTTCCTCCATTCTGTTTGTGGCTCTGAAGTTATGGACACCCCTCCTGCCTATTTCCCCTACCAAACACCCCCCCCTCCCACCCCCCCCACCACCACCACTAAAGCCCTCCACCAGAACCCCCTGGCCCCTCACCTGGCTCCACCCCTGCCCATCCCCCACCCACCTACCCACCAGCAACCCCCACACCCCTCTACCACCCTCTACCCACCCTCGCCACTCCACCACCACCAGTCTGTTTCAGATCAACTTCCCATGCTCAAAAAAAAATTCAAAAGTCTGACCCGAAAAGTCTCTGGAAGAGACCCCCACCTGGAACTCTGAAGGCCCCTCACTGAACAGTACAATTAATCTCCATCTCACCACCAACACTTGGGGTAATAGAACTCTCATTTACAAAGCAACCTCAGGTAGAATGTCGAGTGTCCTCAGTGCCAGGCATTGTGCAATGAATTTTCCTTTAAATGGTGAGCTGCATTAGTTAGACAGATTGCATGTCAGGATCCCCGCTTACTGTAACCCCGTGTCTCAGACCATCCGAAAGGTTTTCCTGCTGCCTGTTTGGATGGAGGAGGATGTGACTCGCAGGCAAATGGGTTTGAAATCGCTTGGGGGGGGGTGGGGGCGGAGGTGGTGAGGAGGGATGAGATGTGAAGCCCATCTCCCCGGAGACCCTCATTAGGAGACTCATTGAAAGCAATGTGTTAATGAACTCACAGAGTGGCGACATTGAGGCACTCTTCAAGCTGCTCAACAAGCGTTTCGAAGGCACTGGTTGCAATAATGAGGCCAGCCTATATTCGAGCTTCTGCACCGTGAAATATTCCAACCTTTCTGATTAACAGGAACGGGGGGGGGGGGGGGGGGGTTTTGCTCAAAAAAAGCATTTGTTAAAATCTGCATGCCCTACATATTCATAAAGGGAGATAGGATGAAAGCTCTGCTGATTCAGAAGGAGCGGGCTGCACGAAGCACTGAGCTGATCAAACGGGAAAAAGTAAAACGCAAATAGCGAGCAAAAAGCAAAGATAAATCTGTTATAAAACACCCAGATCGCTTTCTTTTGGAGGCACTGCATATTTTTAATAAGGATGCTGCCTTCCAGAAATTGAGGGATGTACAATATTATTCTCATATTGTGATCTGGGGATACATTGTCAATCAGTCTCGGTGTTTCAAACATTAATGAAAGAGGCAGGAAGAGAGAACAACGGCAATGGTCAGGAGCTGAGATGTAACACTCAAGTGCCAGTAATGCAACATTTGTACAGTACAATGTCTGTGCTATTAACATTTCAATGATACGATATATAATCACTGGGCTCACAGTTCGCACTGATATTGTCGAAACAGCATGAATCACTTTGAAAGATGTTCTTATACTGAGCGCGATGCTGCCCATTGTTTAATATGAAGAGGTTTAGAAGAGCCAAGGTAACAGCAGTCACAGGGACAATCTCTTCCTAACCCACAGTGTCTGTTAACCCATTTATCACTCTGAAAAGAGCACTTTCATACCGCGTACCCGTACAAAAATCACAATTAACGCAATTCTTGACATTCCCTCATCTTGGAAAGTGTCAAATCCTAGAGTCAAGTCAAAAACCCGAACTGTTCGGCTTTCTCCTCCTTATCCCAGAATATAGAGGTTCCAGTACTGCTGTCTCACTGAACCCTACACACACAGAGTTACACACATTCACTTATTCATACACAGAAGCATACAGATATCCACAGACATCCACACACACACACACACTCACTCACACACACAGACACAGATATCCGCACACACACTCACACACACAGACACAGATATCCGCACACACACTCACTCACACAGACACAGATACTCACAGACATGCACACACACACACACAGGCACAGATACAGACATACAGACACTCACACAGGCACAGATACAGACATGCACACACACACACACAGGCACAGATACAGACGCACACACACACACAGATACAGACATACACACACTCACACACAGGCACAGATACAGACACACACACAGGCACAGATACAGACGCACACACACACACAGATACAGACATACACACACTCACACACAGGCACAGATACAGACATACACACACAGGCACAGATACAGACATGCACTCACACACACACACAGATACAGATACTCACAGACATGCACACACACAGAGACACAGATACAGACATACACACACAGTCACTCTCACACGGACACAGCACAGATACTCAGACATGCACACACACACAGATACAGACATGCACATACACTCACACAGATACTCACAGATATGCACACACTCACACACACACACAGACACAGATACTCACAGATATCCGCACACACACACACAGAGACATGCACACACATAGATATAAATAATCACAAACATCCACACAGGCTCACTCACACATACAGATACTCACAGACATACACACACTCACACAGACCCAGATACTCACGTGCACGCACTCCCTCACACACACACAGATACTCAGACATGCACACACTCACACAGACACGGATACTCACAGACATCCACATGCACCACACACACACTCAGACATCCGCATACACTCACTCACACACAGATATCACAGACATCCTCACACTCATTCTTGTACACAGATACATACATCCACACACACACGCAGGTGCAGACATTCACACAGGCGCACACTCGCAGACACACACAGAGCCTCAGAGATCCACTCCCTCACTCCCTCACACAGGTATTGATAGAGATCCACACACTCATAGTACATTCCAACACATAAAGATACTCAGAGAGATCCACACATCTGCACGCAGATACTTCACACTTTCTGTATCTTCCTGATACACATTTGGAACAACCTGCAAGAGCTGAGATTTTTTGTAAGTCTCCTAATGATGTGTGGATGGCTGCCCCGCTAGTCAAGCTCAGTAAAGTGCCGGAGCCACATTAAGTGGGAGAAGGGGTCCCATCACAGGAGAAAGCGCAAAGAAACCCAAAGAAACCCGAGGCACTTCTACCAGGCACACACAGAATCCCAATTCCTTGGCCAAAAAACACTGCATTGCAGCTGTAAAGGAAACAGTGTGGGAAAGGGTCAAGCGACCAACATCTGTTTGCAAATATATAAATATATATCCTACATTAAAAAGTCACTCCCTCTGCAAAAGCATTGGCAGACTCTACTGCAACTTTTTAACATGCAAGTTTTGTTTTAAAACAAGATGGACAATTGCAAGGCTGCAAACTTGGGGTAAATCAGAGTGGGCTGTCTGGGTGGAGGGAGAATGGAGAAGTTGTTACCTTCCACAGCACCGACTGCAGACAGCAGGCAGAGGATGAGAATGGGAGCCATAGTTTTGGATCCTGCCCGGGGGTCTCCTGTAGCTAGCTGATGCTTATATTCCAGATCGCCGAGTGCGAGTCTCTCTGTCTCTCTGTGCACAGTCACATTGCAGGCTCGGCAGCAGAGAAGTGGAGTTCTCGCACACAGAGCGGGGTCTGGGGGAGGCTGGCACCCAGACCCCCAGCATCAAACCCCTTCCAATCGCTGCCTTTCACAGCTCCCAAGCCGGCCAATCACCAGCCAGCCCAGCCCAGCCCAGCCCACAACCGAGGCTGGCAAACAGGGGAGAGGCTGCGAGAAACAGCAAACTTTGCACTCTTGAAAGAGCTGTGAGTGCAAATAAAAGTGAGATGGCCCTATCTAGTGGGAGTGAGGGGTACTGCACACTCATACTTTTTGAGCTGGTGTGTGTGTGTCCCTTTGCCGATTAGCCCTTTCACTTCTTTTTCTGACTCAGGAATTACAGACAGAATCTGACTGTCTTGAGTTTAAATACTGGCAATAATCTTCTGACTATTGGCGTTTAATCTGATGGAGGTAGAGAGTAGCAGCTTTGGTGCTTGTACAGATGTGTCAGTCCTTGACGCCCCCTCCCATCAAAACAATGTCTGACATCCTTCAAAACTAGTTTGCCCTATCAGATTTTTATTCACACCTGTACCCTTCTCAAGGTGTCAGCTGCAGCTTAGTGGTAGCATTGTTGACTCTGAGTCTGAAGATTGTAGATTCAAATCTCTCTTCAGAGACGTGCCTGCTAAATCCCAGACTGGTAACTTCCAGAGCTGCACTGTTGACAGTACTGCCTTTCAGGTGAGATGTCTTCGTTCTTCAGCAGGTGTAAAAGATCCCATGCACTATTGGAATCATGACCAGGAGTTAGCCCTCAACCAGCACAATAAAAAAAAGAGTTTAATTATTTATCTTATTGCTGCCTGTGGGATCTTGCTGTGTACAAAATGGCTACTGTATTTTCCTATGTTATATGGCACTATAAAAGTACTCCATTAGCTGTGAAGGGCTTTTACAACGTTGTGAGATTGCAATAAGGGGCTATATAAGTAGAAGCTATTTATTTCAATTACCTTTTTCTTTTCTTCCACACCCCCTCCCACCCTGCCCCACCATCCATCCTTACCCTTCAGTGAACTTAACAATTGTAAACTCCTCCAACTACTCATAGGAGTGAAAGGCTCGATTGCAGCTGGAATCTGGATTTCAATAAAACCCAGCCAGCAGAAATGCTGAGCTCACACCTCTTGTTCCAGTTCCTAGTAGGCATAATTCCATAGCACAAAACTAGTCAACATTAACAAGGGTTGACAACTCTGGTTCGATCACGTTACTTCCTGCCCCCAACCATCCCACAGTCCATCCTTGCAGCGCACTAAATTTCCACAGCCTATTAGGATTCTTTGTTTCCCGATTGGATAATTCTTGCTTGTCAGTCAAACAGTCTATTTTCCCCTCTCAAACATTTTTATAATTAATGGACAAAAGTGTTCAAAGAAGTGAAAGCATAACTTTTCCTACTTCCCTCAGGTTCTATCTCCTGGGTTTACTCACAGTGTCTGGGAGATTCTACTTCATTGCTTGAAGACACCAGGACAGTCGTGGGGACTTGGCAACCCGAGCATTAACTGGCAAGGCCACTCAGACAGCTCGAGACAGTAGCTACAATGAGAATAGAAGGATACATCCCTTCCTGCTGCTTTGAGGCAAACCTATTTTGGGGGCAGTTTCACTCTACATTTGTAGAGGAGGGCTATTAAAAATTCTCAGTTTAAAGCTTCATAGTTGTCAAGATAGGCTAACAAAGTTGGAACTCTGCACTTTAAAGAAGTGCAGACTTGGGGTTGATCTGATCAAGGTTCGTAAGATGAGGAAGGGAATAGATTGTGTCCAGTTGACGGTTTGTTCAAATTAAATAGGTTAGGGAGGACGAGGGGTCACAATATTAAGTTGCATAGGCCAAATTTAGGTTTCAGGAGGTGGTTCCTTCCTCAGAGAACCATGTATTTCTGGAACATGCTGTCAGATTGAGCAGTGGATGCTGATTCACTGAATTCCTTCAAGCAAGAAGCGGACCTGTTTCTCGCTGGGGTGGAGATATCCTCACACAAAAGGTGGGAACTGAAGGAATTATCAAGGCCAGAATGATCTCCTCCACTAGTTTCAATTGCCTAAGGGGTCAGGGATAAGATTCCCAGATTGTTTTCCACAAAATTGGCCTGGGTTCTTTATTTTTGTTGCCTCTCCCAGGAGATCACAAGGTTTTTAAGATGAGGTGTTGTAACCTATGAAATGTGGCAGTTAATTTGCACGCAGCAAGATCCCACAAACAGTAATGAGATAAATGATCAGGTAATCTGGGTTAGGTGCTGGTTAAGGGATAAGTTTTGGTCAGTACACAAGGGAGAACGTCCCTGTACCTCTTTGAAATAGTACCATTAGATCTTTGACGTCCACCTAAGCGGGTAGATGTCGCCTCGGTTTAATGCCTCATCTGAAAGATAGCACCTCCGACAGAGTAGCACTCCCTCAGTACTTCACTGACGTGTCCGCCTAGATTATGCGTAAGTATGCAAGTATGGAGCTGTGGACGGTGGAATAGGAGAAGCCAACTGATTGCTTTCAACAGGCCCCACTTTGGCATTCCCTTCCCTGTATTCATCTCAACAACAACAAAAACTGGCATTTGTATAGCATCGTTAACATAGTAAAACATCCCAAGACACTTCATAGAAGAGTTATGAGACAAAGTTGGACACCAAACCTGAAAGAGATATTCGGGCAGATGAACTAAATCTTGGTCAAAGAAGTAGGTTTTACAGAGAGAGGTGGAGAGGTTGAGGGAGGGAATTCCAGAGATTAGGGCCGAGGCAGCTGAAGGCGCTGTCACCAATGGTGAAGCAATTAAAATCAGGGTGGCTCAAGAGGCCAGAATTAATGGAGCACAGATATCTTGGAGGGTTGTGGGGCTGGAGAGGTTACAGAGATAGGGAGGGGTGAGACTGTGGAAGTATTTAAAAACAAAAATGCAAATTTTAAAATTGTTGTGTTGCTGTAGTTGGAGCTAGTGTAGGTTAGTGAGCACAAGGGTGTTGAATCAATGGAATTTGGTGTGAGTTGGGCTATGAACAGCAGAGTTTTGGTTGAGCTTACGTTTATGTAAGGTGAAAGGTGGGAGACTGGTCAGGAAAGAAGTAGTACAGTCAAGTCGAGGGGTATCAAAGGAATGGATGAGGGTTTCAGCAGCAGATGAACTGAGCCTGGAGTGGAGTTGTGCGATGTTATAGTCAATCATATGCATTCTCCATTAGCCTCACAACAATGGGTGAGTAAGCTCTATGTTACATGGCTGCTCTGTGCTGCTACTGATGGGAACTATGTGAAGTGGCATTACTGTGAGGAAAAACACTCTTCAAGCTGAACCATTTGCAAAATCACTTCAACCTTAAAGAGAAAACTTGCATTTCTATAGCACCTTTCACATCCTCAGAACATGCAATAAGGACTTTGATGTGCAGTCATAGCCAGTTCACATGAGTCAGGTCCCATGAAGAGCAAGTGAATGAGTCACCAGTTATTCTGTTCCGGTGGCACGGGTTGAGGGACGACATCAGGAGAACTCCAGAAGAATTCTGATGGGGTCTTTTATATTCATCTGGCCACCCAGATGGGGCCTTAGTTTCTAGATCTCAGTACTGCCTGAGATATCAATCTAGATTACATTTTCAAGTCCTTCAGTGGGGCTTGACCCCACCATCATCTGGTTCAGAGATGCAAGCCCTACCACTGAGTCAAGCTGACATCTTAAGCAAAAGCTATTCAAAAAGAACGAAGCAATCAATTAGCATGTCAGTCAGTACTTATACTACAAATATTTTGCCTCAGTATTTACCAGAGAAACTAACAAGGTGGACATGACATTAGAAAAAGAGATTTTAAAAAATTAAGACATTTAAGATAGAAATGAGGGAAATAATTGTAAACTGGTCCAATTTAGAGAGTATAAACCATAGGGTCTCAATGGATTTCATTCATGCATACTAAAAGAAGCAAGTGATACGATAGCAGAGGCACTATAATATACATACAAAAAAATCATTAGAAAAGGGAATAGTGCATGTGGACTGGCAGACAGCTAATGTTATTCCTATATATAAAAAGGGCGACAGAGATAGAGCAAGTCCAGGGAACTATAGACCAGTCAGCTTAATGTCAGTGGTAGGAAAGATAATAGAGTCTTTACTCTAAGATGTAATAGAAAAACATCTAGAAATTGAAAATATAACAACTGTGTCAGCACAGATTCCAAAAGAGAGGTCATGCTTGAAGAACCTTATTGAATTCTTTGAAGAAGTAACAGGAAGGTTAGATAAGGATAATGCAATAGATGTAATATACTTGCATCTTCAAAAGATCTTTGATAAGGTACAACATAGTAGACTCATGACTAAGTTCAGAACATGTGGAATCAGGGGCCAAGTAGTAGAATGTTTAGCAAGCTGGCTACAAAACAGAAAACAGAGAATAGGGATTAAAGGTAGTTACTTAGATGGCAGAAGATTGGAAATGGTGTTGCACAAGGATCGGTGCTGGGACCATTGTTGTTCACCATTTAGATAAACAATTTGACCTCAACTTGGAAATAGATTTTCAAAATATGCGACGGACACCTAATTGGGGTATAGACAATATTGAAGAAGGCTACGTCAAAATACTAGAAGAGGTTAATAAACTTGCAGAATGGGCATGTAAATAATAAATTAATTTAAATATCGATAAGTGTGTGGTGGTGCATTATGGTAGGAAAAATAACGACACCATATTTTCCTTGCAAATTAAGAGTCTGAATAGGTTCAGGGGATACAGGTGCACAGATCATTAAAAGTTGCAACACAGTTCAACAAGGTCATAAAAATGCAAACAAAGCACTGGCATTCATTTCGAGAGGAAAATAATTGAAGTACCAAGAAGTTATGCTAAACTTGCATAGAACTTTAGTTAGACCACATTTAGAGCACTGTGTACAGTTCTGGTCTCCATATCAGAAAGAGGATATAGAGGCGCAGGAGAAATTGCAAAGAAGATTTACAAGGTGATACCAGAACTGAGAGGTTATAACTATCAGGAAAGACTGAACAGGTTGAGGCTCCTTTCAATCAAAAAGCAAAAGCTGAGAGGTAACCTAATAGTGGTGTTTAAAATTAGGTGGACGTAGGGCTGGATTTTACCATAGGCAGACGGGACTTTACCACCGACATAAAAGTCGGTGGCGAACCTGCCTCCGCCTGGCCCAAGGATCCGAACCGCATTCTACAGGTCCCTGGGCTTTACTTGTCCCGAGGCGGGACTTCCACCCGCCTGAGGGAGGAGTCCCGCCTCAGTGTGCTGCAAGCCAATCAATGGGCCGGCAGCTCTTAGTCCCAGCAACGCCACTGGGAGCATTGGCTACTGCTGAGACTGCAGCCCAGCCGACCGAGGAGGGTGCCATGGAACCAGGATCCAAGGTAGGTTGTCGATGCCTCGCCGAGGGAATCAGGTGCCCCCCCGGCGAGGCAAGGGTGGTCGTTTGGGTGGAAGGGGGGCATCTTGGGTTCTGTGCCCGACTGCCATGGCAACCCCCCCAGCGTGCGGAAAGGCCGGCAGCTATCGCTAGGCGGCCTTTCACGTCCCCAGCACGCCCGCTTGCCACGAGTAATATACCCATGGAGGCAGGCGAGGGCTCTTAAGTGACCATTAAGTGGCCACTTAAGGGCCTTGATTGGCCTCGGGTGGGCGGGCCCTTCCCCCCCCCACTCCCCGCCCGCCCGCCGTAAAGTTGGCCAGAGGCGGGAGCAGAGCGGGAAGGCCACCTGGAGCATCCTGCTCAATTTTATGCCGCCCCCATCCACCGCCACGCTATCATCCGACCTGCTGGGATGGTGTACAATTCAGCCCATAGTGAAGGTGCTTCCACTTGTGGGGGATTCCAAAACTAGGGACTATAAATATAAAAGAGGCAAGATACGGAGGATGCTGAAAATCTAAAATGTAAACAGAAACTACTGTAAATATTCTGCAGGCAAGCAGCATCTGTGGAGAGAGCAACATAGTCAGAGTCAGAGTCACCTATGGCACAGGAAGAGTCCATTTGGCCCATCGAGTCCATGCCAGCTCTCCATGGAGCAATTCAGTCAGTCCTACTCGCTGGCTTGATCCCCGTAGCAACAGAGTTAATGTTTCTTTGTTTCTCTCTCCACAGAGACTGCCTGACCTGCTGAGTATTTCCCGCATTTTCTGTTTATATTTTAGGCCAAAAATATAAGATAGTCACTGAAAAATCCAATAGGGAGAGAGGTGAAAATATGGAACTTGATACCACATGGGGCAGTTGAGGTGAATGGCATAGATTCATTTAAGGGGAAGCTAAGTAATTTATTCAGAAAGGAATGGAAGGAGATGGGCAACAAATGCTGGCCTAGTCTGTGACATCCACATCCCACAAACAAATAAAAACATATGTTGACAGGGTAAGATGTAATGGATCAGGAGGAGACTCATGTGGAGCATAAGCACCAGCACAAACCAGTAGGGCTGAACGGCCTGTTTCGGTGCTCTAAATTGCATGCAATTCTTTGATTGCAAGCTGAGTGTGAAGATACGAGTTTGGTGAAGGGGGAGGAGGTGCTCCTTTTGTCTACTTTTTTCGCCCTCCAGTATTTGGTCTTGCTTCAGTGCAGTGGGAGGAGCTGGTTTCTGAGTAGCTGGTAAGCTATTCTATTTATAATAAATAGGGTGTAATGGCAGGCAGCTCGGCCAAGTGGAATGTGCAGCCTGTGGCATGTGGGAAGTCATGGACCCACCATGTGTCCCTGACAAACACATCTGCAGGAAGTGTCACCGGTTGCATAAGCTTGAGCTCTGCGTTTTGGAATTCAAGCGCCAGCTGGAATCACTGGGGTGCATCCGCGAGGCCCAGAATTATGTGGATAGCATGTTTAGGGAGGTGGGCGCACCACAGGTTAGGAGCATGCAGGTAGATAGGGAATGGGTGACTGCCAGGCAATCTAAGTGAACCAGGAAGATAGTGCAGGAGTTTCCTGATATGATCTCACTTGCTAATCGGTTTTCCATTATGGAGACTGATGAGGGTGATGGTTCCTCAGAGGGGTATAGTCAGAGCAAAGTTTATGGCACTACAGGTGGCTCAGCTGCACTGGAGGGGAGAAGAAGAGTGGAACAGCAGTCATGATAGGGGATTCGTTAGTTAGGGGAACAGACAGGCATTTTTGCGGCAGTAAATGTGACTCCAGAATGGTGTGTTGCCTCCCTGGAGCCAGGATCAAGAATGTCATGGAGCGGCTACAGGAGATTCTTCTGGGGGAGGGTGAACAGCCAGAGGTCATGGTCCATCTTGGCACCACTGACATAGGTAAGAAGGGGGTGAGGTCCTGAAAGCAGATTTAGGGAGCGAGGAAGGAGATTAAAAAGCAGGACCTCAAAAGCAGGAATCTCAGGATTGCTCCCAGTCTCGTGTGAGTGAGCATAAGAATAGGAGGATTGAGCGATTGAACACGTGGCTGGAGAACTGGTGTAGAAGGGAGGGCATCATATTCCTGAGGCATTGGGAACAGTTCTGGGGCAGGTGGAACCTGTACAAGATGGACGGGTTGCATCTTAGCAGGACTGGGACGAAAATCCTCGCAGGGAGATTTGCTAGTGCTGTTGGGGAGGATTATAACTGGATTGGCAGGGGGATGGGAACCTGAGAGGGAGCTCAGATTGGAGGAAAGCAAAACTGGTAACTTGTCAGGAGTGTGGGAACCAGGAGCAAGTATCAGTGAGGAATACCAAGATGCACAGAATACCAGGGGAGATAGATAGCTCAAGAGTAAGGAATAACAAGTTATGAGGTGGGGTCAGAGTAAGGGAGAAAATAATAAAGTCTAAATCAGGGCTAATGTGCATGTATGTGAATGCACGGGGTGTGGTTAATAAAATTGGTGAGGTACAGACACAGATTGCCATGGGGAAATATGATGTGGCTATAACAGAGACCTGGCTCAAAGAAGGCAGGACTGGGTGTTAAGTATTCCTGAATACAAGGTGTTCAGGAAAGATAGGAAAGGGAAAGAAAGAGGGAGGGGGGGGGCAGTATTGATTAAGGAGAGCATTGCAGTGCAGGAGAAAAAGGATGCACCAGAGGGGTCGAGGACAGAATCAATTTGGCTAGAGCTAAGGAACAAAAAAAGTGCAGTTACACTGCTCGGTGTTGTCTATAGGTCACCAAATAGTGGGAAGGACGTGGAGGAACAAATTTGCAAGGAAATTACAGAGAGGTGCAAAAATTATAGGGTAATTATAATGGGGGACTTAATTATCCAAACATAGACTGGGATAATAGGAGTGTAAAGGGAGTGAGGGGCAAGAGTTCCTAGAGTGTGTTCAGGAAAGTTTTCCACGACAGTATGTTGCAAATCCAATGAGAAAGGGTGGATTGGGACAATGCTGTTGATGTGGTGTACATGGACTTTCAAAAGGCATTCAATACAGTGCCACACAACAGATGTGTGAGCAAACATGTAGCTCATGGAATAAAAGGGATTGTAGGAAAATGTCAATGGAACTGGCTAAGTGACAGGAAACAATGAGTAGTGATTAATGGATGTTTTTCAGGCTGGAGGAAGGTTTGTAGTGGAGTTCCCCAAGGGTCAGTGTTGGGACCCTTGCTTTTCCTGATATATATTAATGACCAAACCTTGGTGTACAGGGCACAATTTCAAAGTTTGCAAACTTTGAAGAGGATAGTGTACAACTCCTAAAGACATAGACAAGTTGGTGGAATGGGCTGACAGGTGTCAGATGAAGTTCAATGCAGAGAAATGTGAAGTGATTCATTTTGGTAGGAAGAACCTGGAGAGACTATATAGAATAAAGGGTACAATTCTAAAGCGGGTGCAGGAGTAGGGGGACCTGGATATATATGTGCATAAGTCATTGACGGTGGCAGGACAGGCTGAGAGAGCGGTTAATAAAGCATACAGTATCTGGGCTTTATTGAGGGGTCACTTGACGTGGAATGTTAACTCTGCTTCTCTCTCCACAGATGCTGCCAGACCTGCTGAGTATTTCCAGCATTTCTTGTTTTTATTTCAGATTTCCAGCATCTGCAACATTTTGCTTTTATTACCTGGGCTTTATTAATAGGGGCATAGAGTACAAGAGCAAGGAAGTTGTGTTGACCTTGTATAAGACACTAGTTTGGCCTCAGCTGGAGTATTGCGTTCAGTTCTGGGTGCCACACTTGAGGAAAGACATGAGGGCATTGGAGAGAGTACAGAAAAGATTCACGAGAATGGTTCCAGGGATGAAGAACTTCAGTTATGAAGATAGATTGGAGAAGTTAGGACTGTTTTCCTTGGAGAAGAGAAGACTGAGAGGTGATTTGATAGAGGTATTCAAAATCATGAGGGATCTGGACAGAGTAGTTGGAGAGAAACTGTTCCCACTTGTGAAAGGATCGAGAACGAGAGGGCACAGATTTAAAGTATTTGGTAAGAGAAGCAAAACTGACATGAGGAAAAACTTTTTCACACAGCGAGTGGTTAAGGTCTGGAATGCGCTGCCTGAGAACATGGTGAAGAACAGGTTCAACTGAAGCATTGAAAAGGGAATTAGACAGTTATATGAAAAGGAAGAATGTTCAGGGTTATGGGGAGAAGGCAGGGGAATGGAACTGAGGGAATTGCTCTTTCAGAGAGCCAGTGTAGACATGATGGGCCGAATGGCCTCCTTCTGCACTGTAACAATTCTGTGTTTATGTGAATCTATGATTCTGTAACTGAACCAAAGTCTTGGTAAATTAAATCAAACCCCACACCTAGGAATACATATACCACCAAATCTTTAAGCAACATATGCATTTATGTATCAGTATAATACATTCAAATCAGCTGTTGTCACATCCCATGGTCTCTGAGAGAATAGTCTTACCTATCCCTTCCTGCTTTTCCCCACTATCTTTCCTGTGGCATGTCAGAAATAACAAATTGTGAACTGTGGTCATTCTGGGCCTTTGGAGGGATCAAGTCCCTACCTTGCTGGCCTAGTTCCCAACTGACAAAACTCATTACCAATTTCGTTGGCAAGGTCAAGTGTCAGGCCAAATGGGTGACCAAAACATTGTGTAACAAGTGTCTTAACTACTCCCTCACAGCAGTTGGGTGTTTCAGCAGAATTCCACTACACAGCTGGACTGCATTGAAGGTAAATTGCCAGTGTCTCAGTTCTATTCCAAATACACATTATCATCAATTAATGTGCACGTTTGCCTGGAGCTTGCTGTCGATATTCTGATGTTGCTCGTGAGCTGGGGCTGATAAGGCTCCACTTCCATTCCTTATAATGGGATGTAGAGCTCATTCAGAATTAAGTAGGACACCGAGTTGTTTCAGGCTACTGATCTCAGCTGTATAAAGAGTCTATCTAGCAATCATCTGGCACTGCGATTCAAACAGGTAATGCCAGTAATTTAAATACATGCAGTCCACTTCTCTTTGTAATGAATCAGGTGGGGAGCTATATGAAGATAATTCAACATAGTTAATTTGGCTACTGGGACATTTCAAGAAGCTGTCACTGATCTATCTTAACAGGACAGGTTTATTTATAGCACAGGTTTCAAGGAGCAACACCAGTATTCATCCATCACTGGCATTATAGGATGTTCATTCAACCATTAATTACAGCGACAGTCCACCTCAAAGCCCAGTGAATACATGTTACAAACAGATCCCCCTTTCATGGTGATAATATTAAGTTTTAATATGATTTATTATATATGCAGAGAACTGTGCAAAACAGAATTGATTACAACCTTAAGATAACTTGTAAGTTATTATGATCAGGAAGGCACTGCCTGAAAATGTGGGGAAGCAAATTCAATAGTAACTTTCAAAGGGAATTGGATAAATACGTGAAAAACAATAATTTGCAGGGCGATGGGGAAAGAGCAAGGGAGTAGGACAAATTGGATAGCTCTTTCAAAGAACAGGCGTGGGTATGATTAACTAAATGGCCCCTCTCTGTGCTGTGATTCCATGAGTCACATGAAAAGAGGTAGAAAATGAAAATGATAAATAAACTGAAATAGTGGGGGTAAAATAAAGACAATAGTTGGTTATAGTACTGTGATAGGTTCCTTTGGATAGGCATTTTCCAACCAAAGCTCACTGGGAGCACTGCTCCCCATTGTAAGTACTCCATCGGGAAATCAGATCTATGGTGGAATGTTAACCTGAAATATTGAATGGGTTTTGGAGCAGGCGGCTGGTTAAAGGGGCTGAAATTGGCGGCATGTTGGGAAGCTGACAACAACCTGTGCGCGGGAAATCCTCTTGGGAGAGGCAGATTGTTAATTATAATATGTAAAAAGACAGTTAGCAACTGCTTCAACTTGCCCCTTTGAATTTAATTCTAAGTGCACAGGTTCCTCCGGCTTCTGAAAGTCACCAATGAAAGCAAAGCAGGAGGAATTGAGGGGACTACACATATGAAATTCAAAAAATCCTATAAGTACTAAGAACTCACACCTGCTACCTTGCCTAAGTGAAAAGGCTTTTGCTCACAGGACATGTTCTGAGAGTGTGCTTTCACTACTTTGGCGACGATTTCCTACATTTTGGAGATCATTTCTACTACCTGGAGTTTTGTGCATCTGATCTACACTTATCAGCTGTCAAATATCAGTGTAGCGTGGGTGCTGCTTATATAGTTTTATCTTCGGCTTCAGATGAGGAACAAGACAAGCAACAACAGTAGCAACAGCACCAGCATGTGCAGCAACAGCAGGAGCACCAACAGCCTTCTGCTCACTTATCTGCTGCTTCACAGGAGACAGGGGATGAGTACAGAGCTGCAACTTACAGGAGGCAATACCCCCAGCACAAGGTTTACAGGCAGAGGATCAACTTCCTGGACATATTCTGAGCACCAGTGCCTCAGGAGGGTCAGGGTATCCCATCAGGTGGCTGCTGACATTTGCAGCCTCCTGGAAGAAGACCGCTTTCCAAGTGGACCCAGTGGGCATGCATTGCCAATGGCTGTAAAAGTCAACAGGGCCCTTAATCTTTTCACTTCTGGTTCCTTCCAGGGATCTGCAGGAGATATTTTCAGAATTTCATAATCTGCAGGCTACAAGTGCATCTTCGGTGACCAATGCCATGTTTTCCAGGGCTGGAAATTACGTGTATTTTGCAACAGATGATGTGAGTCAGATTGAGCAGGTACTTGGCTTTGTGACTCTGGTTGGTTTCCCTTGGGTGCAGGGAGTCATCGACTGCATGTGTGTAGCAATCAAGGTGTCCCCAGATTACCCTGGAGTCTTTATCAATTGCTAGGGCTTCCTCTCCATCAATGTTCAGCTCGTCTGCAACCCCCAAAAGCTCATCATACATGTTTGTGTGCGATTCCCAGAGAGCTGCCATGATTATTCAACCTGTGCAGTACAGCCTGCCTGAGATATTCACACCTCGAAGCAGAGCTAGTGGCTGTCTCCTTGAAGACAAAAGCAACCCTCTGAAGAAGTGGCTGATGACACCTGTCAGGAGTCCAGAGAATGATGCCCGGGAGAGATACCATCAAAGCCACTTGACTACAAGAGCTGTCACTGAGCAAGCAATTGGGATGATGAAGATATGATTCAGTATACACCAGCCTGGGTATAGAGAATGATAGTGCAGCAGTAAGGACTGGAGCTCCAGGAAGAAGAAGGTGCTGAGCGCACTGCCTTTTCAAGAGAAGGAGGAGCAATATGAGGAGCAGGAGGAGGAGAGACCTGGTGTGGTGAGGGCACCAGCAGTGGCACACATAGCTGCCCGGGATGCCTGGGATTGCCTAATTCTGGCATGGTTGAGTTAGACTGCGGAAATGCACCCACCTGGCGGCCACATTCTGAACCCACTTGGCCCCACATTCCCCAACAAAAAACAGCCCTACAATCAACAAAGCAGCCCTGTGGCAGCCACCCATTGCTTGTCTTTAACACTTGCCTTAGCATTCACTTGCCACTTGCCAGGCAGCATGCAATATTGAAAAATGGTGCAAACAAACAATTTTAATCATACTGAAAAATTAGGCAGAAACATAACAATCCAACATTGTGCTAAACACCCATGTGCATATCATTGTGCAACCACAAATCATTATTCTTCATTTCTTGACAACTCCTATGTGCAGAAAATCCTTTGGCTTCAGCAGAGCTAGAAACAGGCTGCTCATATCCCTGCTCTGACTGCTCAGATGTTCTTGGCCGATGTCCCTTGCCCGTGAGGGTTCTGCCAAAGATTGGCCCACCTGCACCTGTGCAGGGGCAGACTCAGCAGTTGGGACAGGAGGCAACATGTGGGGTACTGACTGTGGGGGCGCAGAGGGATGGCAATGGGCGAGAAGTGGAAGCACTTTAAGAAGAGTCCCCAATTCCATATCTCCTTTCTCTATCTTCCTTCTCATGGTGTACTAGCACATCCCTGCTAACCAAGAGATGGAGAGCACGTTGCTGTACTTCAGTGAGGCACTAATGGCCAAGGCAGGGTTTTCCTCAATCCTGTTTAAAGTGGCAGATTGAGTGTGCAAGTTATTGGTTAAGGCAAGTGTGCACTTGCTTACTGCAACATCTGATGCTCCTTGCAGGTGGCCACTTTTTCCATGGATCTAGTCATCATCACGAAGGCCTGAGACACCATGATACACATGTCTGAATTGGATTTCTCCAATCTCTTTCCAAGTGTGTAAGTGTGGTAGCTCACACATTTTCTGCTGGTGCTCCAGAAGGGTGGCACAGTGGCGCAGTGGTTAGCACCGCAGCCTCACAGCTCCAGCGACCCGGGTTCAATTCCGGGTACTGCCTGTGTGGAGTTTGCAAGTTCTCCCTGTGTCTGCGTGGGTTTCCTCCGGGTGCTCCGGTTTCCTCCCACATGCCAAAGACTTGCAGGTTGATAGGTAAATTGGCCATTAGAAATTGCCCCTAGTATAGGTAGGTGGTAGGGAAATATATAGGGATAGGTGGGGATGTGATAGGAATATGGGATTAGTGTAGGATTAGTGTAAACGGGTGGTTGATGGTCGGCACAGACTCGGTGGGCCGAAAGGCCTGTTTCAGTGCTGTATCTCTAAAAACTAAAGTATCCTGCTCGTCGATGGGCCACAGGTTCAGCCAGCTGAGTGTTCTGTGCCCTCCAAAGGGGACTCTCCACTGCTGTATCTGCTTCCACCATCTGCTCCTGCTCACCTGTGATATGTGTATTGCCATGTGACAACCCAACTCTCTGCCTTGCTGATCCCACTGAGGTGTGTGTATCTGAGCTGGTGGATGGTCTGCATGAATCCTGTGACAGTGCATCCTCGAGTGAGTGACTTCCTCTGAAGAGTCTTTGTCCTCCTCCTGCACCACTTCCTGGATGCTTGATAGGCCTGTTGGAGATGAAAAACATGATTTAGAACTATCAAGTTTAGGAGGTGTTAAGTCATCATTGTACACATGATCATATTTCACAGGCTGCTGACATCAAGTCAACATGAGTGAGTGTTATATGTCATGTAGCCGTGCGATACTTAATTTTGCCACCAGGTCGCTGGAAGACCCTTATCTCTCTATTGCCAATGACCAGGCATGCCGAGACTCGGCTTATCTCCAGCCCTTCTTCTCTACAACTGTCAAAGTGGAGGTGACTGGAAGGCCACCTCCAGTTCTCTGCCTCGCCCTGGTATTCTGGCTTTCTTCTCTCACCAAGAGAGAAAGAAGAGACCAATGAGACTAAGAAATGGAATGCTTTGAGGGGACAGAAGGACAACATTTGTGGACAGTCACTGCAAGAGGTGGGTGTGACATTGCGTTAGGATGAGGGTGAGCGTCAGCGATGACTGGTCAGATGGGGATATGAGGAGGTACCTAGGCAGAGAGGAGTGGATGCAACTGCAAGTAAATTGATAGAAGGAGTGAGATGCAGGATATCAAGGCATCATTTGACCAATTGTGGCATCAAGGTACCCTAGCAAAATTGAAGTCAATGAGAATCAGGGAGAAAACTCTCCACTGGTTGGAGTCATACCTAGTACAAAGGAAGATGATGTTGGAGGCCAATTACCTCAGTTTCAGGACATCACTGCAGGAGTTTCTCAGGGTAATGTCCTAAGGAATATTCATCTTCAGCTGCTTCATTAATGACCTTTTCTCCATCATAAGATCAGAAGTGGGGAAGTTTGCTGATGATTATACGATGTTCGATATCATTCGTGACTCCTCAGATGCTGAAGCAGCCCGTGTCCATATGCAACAAGACCGGGACAACATTCAGGCTTGGGCCGGTAAGTAGCAAGTAACATTTGTACCACACAAGTGTCAGGCAATGATGATCTCCAACAAGAGAGAATCTAACCATCTCCCCTTGACATTCAACAGCATTACCATCGCCGAATCCCCCATGATCAACATCCTGAGGGTTGCCAATGACCAGAAACTGAACTGGACCAGCCACATAAATGCTGTGGCTACAAGAGCAAGTCAGAGGCTAGGAATTCTACAGCGAGTAACTCACCTTCTGTCTTCCCAATGCCTGTTCACCATCTACAAGACACAATTCAGGAGTGTGATGGAATACTCTCCACTTGCCTTGATAAGTGCAGCTTCAACAACACTCAGGAAGCTTGACACCATCCAGGACAAAGCAGCCAGCTTGATTGGCAATCCATCCACCACCTAAAACATTCACTCCCTCCACCACCGACACACAGTGGCAAGTGTCTACCATGTACAAGATGCACTGCAGCATCTCACCAAGTCTCCTTTGACAGCACCTTGCAAATCTGTGAACTCTACCACCTAGAAGGACAAGGGCAGCAGACGCATGGGAACACCACCATCTGCAAGTTCCCCTCCAAATCACACATCATCCTGACTTAGAAATATATCGCCGTTTCATCACTGTCACTGGATCAAAATCCTGGAACTCCCTCCCTAACAGTACTGTGGGTCTACCTGTACAGCAGTTGTTCAAGAAGGCAGCTCAGCACCATCTTCCCAATGGCAATTAGGGATGGGCAACAAATGTTGGCCTTGCCAGCGACACCCACATCCCATTAAATTAATTCAAAAAGTAGAAGTCTTGGGAAGGCAGAGTGATGAGGGGACATCAGGATATATTTGAATGTGCCACTATACTCACTTTTCCAGACCTGACTAGGTCATTAATCTTCTTCTGGTATTAGGATAGAATCATAGAAAAGTTACAGCACAGAAGGAGACTATTCAGCCCATTGTGTCTGTGCCGGCTGAGAAAACTAGCTGCCCAATCTAATCCCACTTTCCAGCACCTGGTCCATAGCCTTGCAGGCTACAGCATTTCAGGTACATGTTCAGGTACCTTTTAAAAGAATTGAGGGTTTCTGCCTCCACCATTTATCCAGGTCGTGAATTCCAGACACCCACCACCCCCTGGGTGAAAAAGTTTTTCCTCATGTTCCCTTTAATCCTACTTTAAATCTGTGCCCCCTGGTAATTGACCTCTCCACGAGGGGAAACAGGTCCTTCCTGTCTACTCGATCCAGGCCTCTCATAATTTTATACACCTCAATTAAGTCACCCCTCAGCCTCCTCTGTTCTAAGGAAAACAACCCTAGCCTATCCAATCTTTCCCCATAGCTGCAACTTTCAAGCCCTGACAACATTCTTGTAAATCTCCTCTGTACTCTCTCCAGAGCAATTATGTCCTTCCTGTAATGCGGTGACCAGAACTGTATGCAATACTCCAGCTGCGGCCTAACCAGCTTTTGATACAGTTCCAGCATTACATCCCTGCTTTTGTATTCTATACCTTGGCCAATGAAGGAAAGCATTCCATATGCCTTCTTCACCACTCTATCTACCTGTCCTGCCACCTTCAGGGACCTGTGGACATGCACTCCAAGGTCTCTCACTTCTTCTACCCCTCTCAATATCCTCCTGTTTATTGTGTATTTCCTCGTTTTGTTTTCCCTCCCCAACTGCATTGCCTCACACTTCTCTGGATTGAATTCTATTTGCCACTTTTCTGCTCTCTCAACCAAACCATTGCTATCATTCTGAGGTCTACAGCAACCCTCTTCACTATAAACCAAATGGCCAATTTTTGTGTCATCTGCAAGTTTCCCAATCATGCCACCCACATTTAAGTCCAAATCATTAATATATACCAGAAACAGCAAGGGAGCCAACACTGAGCGCTGTGGAAGACCACTGGAAACTGCTTTCCATTCACGAAAATATTAAAGAACAAAGAAAAGAACAAAGAAAATTACAGCACAGGAACAGGCCCTTCGGCCCTCCAAGCCTGCGCCGATCCAGATCCTCTATCTAAACCTGTCGCCTATTTTCTAAGGGTCTGTATCTCTTTGCTTCCTGCCCATTCATGTATCTGTCTAGATACATCTTAAAAGACGCTATCATGCCCGCGTCTACCACCTCCGCTGGCAATGCGTTTCAGGCACCCACCACCCTCTGCGTAAAGAACTTTCCACGCATATCCCCCCTAAACTTTTCCCCTCTCACTTTGAACTCATGTCCCCTAGTAATTGAATCCCCCACTCTGGGAAAAAGCTTCTTGCTACCCACCCTGTCTATACCTCTCATGATTTTGTACACCTCAATCAGGTCCCCCCTCAACCTCCGTCTTTCTAATGAAAATAATCCTAATCTACTCAAATATCCATCAACCACTACCCTTTGTTTCCTGTCACTGAGCCAATTTTGTATCCACTTTGCTGCATTTCCCCTGTATCCCATGGGCTTTCATTTTTCTGACCAGTCTGTCATGTGGGACCTTGTCAAATGCCTTTCTAAAATCCATGTAGACCACATCCACTGCACGACCCACATCAACCTTCCTTGTTACTTACTCAAAAAATTCAGTCAATTTAGTAAGACATGACCTTCCCTTCACAAATCCATGCTGCCTATCCCTGATTAAATCATGCCTTTCTAAGTGGCAGTTTATCCTATCTCTCAGAATTGATTCCAATAATTTACCCACCAACGAGGTCAGACTGACCGTCCTATCCCTCGCACCCTTTTAAAACAATGGTACAACATTAGCAAACCTCCAATCCTCTGGTACCTTGCCTGTATCTAGTATCTATTGTATCCAGGAGTGTGGCACCACAGACCTGCTGCTGACCGCCTCAGTGACTTCCAGCCACATTTTCTTGATCTCAGAGGCAGACTTCTTCCTCCTGTCTGCAGAGAAGAGAATTTTCCCTTGGGCCCTTACAGCCTGCAGCATCAGCTCTACGGAGGCAACAGTGAAACAGATGCAGCCTTGCAACATTGTGAGGACATTGCGGCAGTTTCTTGCTCTATTGAAAAATCTGCCAAACCTTTCAACTTTCATCCTAGCAGGGCTCCTTTAAATACTTCAACTGAAATAGACTCGTGCGTGAGTCAGGAAATCCGGAAGTCAGGTGCTAATGCAGTGGCTGGATAAAAAACCCACTGACAAACACGCTGCTGAAATTCCAGGTTCTCCACAGGCTACATGGGCTATCCTGCGGTCAGAACACTGAACAATTAAAATCCAGCCATATGTTTTTGATAAAATAAAATAATAATCAGTACTTTATCGCTTGCTAGATGTCCTAATACAGTGGTCTTTCAGTGCATACAGTGACTAGTAGTACATGGGGGGATTCCCACAGATGATTTTACACTGACAAATTCCCAACACATGACCTCACTCACAGGGAACATTCATCAGGAAATCATGAACATAATCCCCAAGATTTTCTATCCAGAGAATGATTTCATGGAGTCTTTCTTCTGAATCCTGAACCCAAAGTGACAGCCTCTACCATTTCCCCCATTGCCTTAGGTTCTCAGCCTCCTCTGCTTGGATTTTATTTATTCTTTTAGAGGATGCCAGCATCATTGACAAGGCCAGCATTTGTGCCCATCACTAATTGCCATTGAGAAGATGATCGGTGAGCCACCTTTTGAACCACTGCAGTCCTCTGTGTTATTAGGAAGGGAGTTCCAAGATTTTGACCCAGCAACAGTGAAGGAACGGCGATATCGTTCCAAGTCAGAATGGTCTGTATCTTGGAGGGGAACTTGCAAGTAGTGGTGTTCCCATGCATCTGCTGCCCTTGTCCTTCCAGGTGGTAGAGGTTACGGGTTTGGAAGGTGATGTTGAAGGATCCTTGGTGAATTGCTGCAATGCATCTTAAACATGGTACACACTGCTGCCACTGTGCACCAGTAATGGAGGAAATTAATATTTAAGGTGGTGGATGGGTTCCCGATCAAGCATACAGCTTTGCCCTGGATGGTGTTGAGCTTCTTGAGTGTTCTGGAGTTGCAGTCATCCAGGCAAGTGGAGAGTATTCCATTACACTCCTTTTTATTATTCATTCATGGGATGTGGGCATCTCTGGCTAGGCCACCATTTATTGCCCATCCCTAATTGCCCTTGAGAAGGTGGTGGTGAGCTGCCTTCTTGAACCGCTGCAGTCCATGTGGGGTAGGTACACCCACAGTGCTGTTAGGAAGGGAGTTCCAGGATTTTGACCCAGCGACAGTGAAGGAACGGCGATATAGTTCCAAGTCAGGATGGTGTGTGACTTGGAGGGGAATTTGCAGGTGGTGATGTTCCCATGCATTTGTTGCCCTTGTCCTTCAAGATGGTAGAGGCTGCGGGTTTGGAAGGTGCTGTCTAAGGAGCCTTGGTGCATCACTGCAGTGCATCTTGTAGTTGGTACGCACTGCTGCCACTGTGCGTCAGTGGTGGAGGGAGTGAATGTTGAAGGTGGTGGATGGTGTGCCAATCAAGCGGGCTGCTTTGCCCTGGCTGGTGTCAAGCTTCTTGAGTGTTGTTGGAGCTGCACCCATCCAGGCAAGTGGAGAGTATTCTATCACACACCTGACTTGGGCCTTGTAGATGGTGGACAGGCTTTGGGGAGTCAGGAGATGAGTTACTCGCCGCAGGATTGATGAGGGAAGGGCAGTGGATGTTATCTATATGGACTTTAGTAAAGCCTTTGACAAGGTACTGCATGGCAGACTGGTACAAAAGGTGAAGTCACACGGGATCAGAGGTGAGCTGGCAAGATGGATACAGAACTGGCTCAGTCACAGAAGACAGAGCGTAACAGTGGATGGGTGTTTTTCTGAATGGAGGGCTGTGACTAGTGGTGTTCCGCAGGGATCAGTGCTGGGACCTTTGCTGTTTGTAGTATATATAAATGATTTGGAGGAAAATGTAGCTGGTCTGATTAGTAAGTTTGCGGACGACACAAAGGTTGGTGGAGTTGCGGATAATGATGAGGATTGTCAGAGGATACAGCAGGATATAGATCGGTTGGAGTCTTGGGCAGAGAAACGGCAGATGGAGTTTAATCTGGACAAATGTGAGGTAATGCATTTTGGAAGGTCTAATGCAGGTGGGAGGTATACAGTAAATGGCAGAACACTTAGGAGTATTGACAGGCAGAGAGATCTGGGCGTACAGGTCCACAGGTCACTGAAAGTGGCAACGCAGGTGGATAAGGTAGTCAAGAAGGCATACGGCATACTTGCCTTCATCGGTCGGGGCATAGAGTATAAAAATTGGCAAGTCATGTTGCAGCTGTACAGAACCTTAGTTAGGCCACACTTAGAATATTGCGTGCAATTCTGGTCGCCACACTACCAGAAGGACGTGGAGGCTTTGGAGAGGGTACAGAGGAGGTTTACCAGGATGTTGCCTGGTCTGGAGGGCATTAGCTATGAGGAGAGGTTGGAAAAACTCAAATTGCTTTCACTGGAACAACAGAGGTGGAGGGGCGACATGATAGAGGTTTACAAAGTTATGAGCGGCATGGACAGAGTGGATAGTCAGAAGCTTTTCACCCGGGTGGAAGAGTCAGTTACTAGGGGACATAGGTTTCAGGTGCGAGGGGCAAAGTTTAGAGGGGATGTGCGAGGCAAGTTTTTTACACAGAGGGTGGTCAGTGCCTGGAACTTGCTGCCAGGGGAGGTGGTGGAAGCAGATACGATAGCGACGTTTAAGAGACATCTTGACAAATACATGAATAGGAAGGGAATAGAGGGATATGGGCCCCGGAAGTGCAGAAGGTTTTAGTTTAGGCAGGCATCAAGATCGGCGCAGGCTTGGAGGGACGAATAGCCTGTTCCCACGCTGTACTGTTCTTTGTTCTTTGTTCTTTGATTCCTAGCCTCTGACCTGCTCTTGTAGCCATGATATTTATATGGCTACTCCAGTTTAGTTTCTGGTCAATGGTAGCCCCTAGGATGTTGATAGTGGGGGATTCAGTGATGGTAATGCCATTGATTGTCAAGGGGAGATGGTTAGATTCTCTCTTGTTGGAGACGGTCATTGCCTAGTACTTGTGTGGCGCAAATGTTACTTGCCACTTATCAGCCCAAGCCTGGATATTGTCCAGGTCTTGCTGCATTTCGACATGGACTACTTCAGTATCTGAGGAGTTGCGAATGGTGCTGAACATTGTGCGATCATCAGCGAACATCCCCACTTCTGACCTTATGATTGAAGGAAGGTCATTGATAAAGCAGCTGAAGATGGTTGGGCCGAGGACACTACCCTGAAGAACTCCTGCAGTGATGTCCTGGAGCTCAGAAGATTGACCTCCAACAACGGCACAGTGGCGCAGTGGTTAGCACCGCAGCCTCACAGCTCCAGGGACCCGGGTTCAATTCTGGGTACTGCCTGTGCGGAGTTTGCAAGTTCTCCCTGTGTCTGCGTGGGTTTCCTCCGGGTGCTCCGATTTCCTCCCACATGCCAAAGACTTGCAGGTTGATAGGTTAATTGGCCATTATAAATTGCCCCTAGTATAGGTGGTAGGGAAATATATAGGGACAGGTGGGGATGTGATAGGAATATGGGATTAGTGTAGGATTAGTATAAATGGGTGGTTGATGGTCGGCACAGACTCGGTGGGCCGAAGGGCCTGTTTCAGTGCTGTATCTCTAAACTAAAAAACTAAACTAAACAACCATCTTCCTTTGTGTAAAGTATGACTCCAACCAATGGAGAGTTTTTGCCCTGATTCCCATGGACTCCAGTTTTGCCAGGGCTCCTTGATGCCATACTCGGTCAAATGCTGCCTTGATGTCAAGGGGCAGTCACTCTCACCTCAACTCTTGTTTTCAGCTCTTTTGTCCATGTTTGAACCAAGGCTGTAATGAGGTCAGGAGCTGAGTGGCCCTGGTGGAACCCAAACTGAGCGTCACTGAGCAGGTTATTGCTAAGCAGGTGCTGCTTGATGGCACTGTTGATGACACTTTCCATCACTTTACTGATGATTGAGAGTAGACTGATGGGGCGGTAATTGGTCGGGTTGGACTTGTCCTGCTTTTTGTGTCCAGGACATACCTGGGCAATTTTTCACATTGCAGGGTAGATGCCAGTGCTGTAGCTGTACTAGAACAGCTTGGCTAGTGGCGTGGCAAGTTCTGGAGCACAGGTCTTCAGTACTATTGCCGGAATATTGTCAGGGCCCATAGCCTTTGCAGTATCCAGTGCATTCAGTCGTTTGTTGACATCATGCAGAGTGAATTGAATTGGCTGAAGTCTGGCATCTGTGATGCTGGGGACTTCAGGAGGAGGCCGAGATGGATCATCAACTCGGCACTTCTGGCTGAAGATTGTTGCAAATGTTTCAGCCTTCTCTTTCACACTGATGTGCTGGGTTCCCCCATCATTTGAGGATGGGGATATTTGTGGAGCCACCTCCTCCAGTTAGTTGTTTAATTGTCCACCACCATTCACGGCTGGATGTGGCAGGACTACAGAGCTTAGATCTGATCCGTTGGTTATGGGATCGCTTGGCTCTGTCTGTCGCTTGGTGCTTACGCAGTTTGGCACGCAGATAGTCCTGTGTTGTAGCTTCACCAGGTTGACATCTCATTTTGAGGTATGCCTGGTGCTGCTCCTGACATGCCCTCTGGCACTTTTTATTGAACTGGGAATGGTCTCCTGGCTTGATGGTAATGGTAGAGTGGGGGATATGCTGGGCCATGAGGTTACAGATTGTGGTTGAGCAATTCTGCTTCTGCTGATGGCCCACAGCGCCTCATGGATGCCCAGTTTTGCATTGCTAGATCTGTTTGAAATCTATCCCATTTAGCACGGTGATAGTGCCACACAACACAATGGACGGTATCCTCAATGTGAAGGCGGGACTTCGTCTCCACAAGGACTGTGCGGTGGTAACTCCTACCAATACTATCATGGGCAGATACATCTGCGGCAGGCAGATTGGTGAGCACAAGGTCATGTATGTTTTTCCCTCTTGTTGGTTCCCTCATCACCTGCTGCAGACCCAGTCTAGCAGTTATGTCCTTTAGTACTCGGCCAGCTCGGTCAGCAGTGGTGCTACCGAGCCACTCTTGGTGATGGACATTGAAGTCCCCCACCCAGAGTACGTTCTGCACCCTTGCCACCCTCAGTACTTCCTCCAAGTTGTATTCAACATGGAGGAGTACTGACTCATCAGCTGAGGGAGGGCAGTAGGTGGTAATCAGCAGGAGGTTTCCTTGCCCATGTTTGACCTGATGCCATGCGACTTCATGGGGTCCAGAGTTGAAGACTCCCAGGGCAAATCCCTCCCTACTGTATACCACTGTGCTGCCACCTCTGCTGGGGCTGTCCCGCCGGTGGGTCAGGACATACCCGGGGATGATGATGGCAGTGTCTGGGACATTGTCTATCAGGTATGATTCCGTGAGTATGACTATGCCAGGCTGTTGCTTGACTAGTCTGTGGGACAGCTCTCCCAACTTTGGCACAAGCCCCCAGATGTTAGTAAGGAGGACTTTGCAGGGTCGACAGGGCTGTGTTTGCCGTTGTCGTTTCCGGTACCTAGGTCGATGCCGGGTGGTCCATCCGGTTTCATTCCTTTTTATTGACTTCGTAGCGGTTTGATAGCTTGCTCGGCCATTTCAGAGGGCATGTAAGAGTCAACCACATTGCTGTGGGTCTGAAGTCACATTTTGGCCAGACCAGGTAAAGGACAGCAGATTTCCTTCCCTTAAGGACTTGTGCCTCCCCTGACTTGTGTCTTGTGGACAGACTTTGGGGAGTCAGGAGATGAATTACTCACCACAGAATTCCTGACCTCTGAACTGCTCTTTTAACCACAATATTTATATGGCTGGTCCAGTTAAGTTTCTGGTCAATGGTAACCCTCAGGATGTTGATGGTGGGGGATTCAGCAATGGTAATGCCAGTGAATGCTGGGGGAGATGTTTAAATTCTCTCTTGTTGGAAATGGTCATTGTTGTGTTTCTATTTCTTAACACAAAAACACCAACCACACAGACAAGATGAGTGAATCTATAAGGTGGGTTCCTTTATTGAAGATACTAAATTATGTACAGCGATACTATGAAGATAGGGTAACGCGTCTTGACTCTGTATCTGCTTCCAAAAACTGCCGAGAGATCACATAGGTCTGGACATTGTCACAAAAACGTGCTATGTCGAATGACGATTTTTTAATCCACTAGCTGGAAAACTGAATATTTAACTGGTGAAGATGAACCACTCAAACCTTGCAAGCTTCAAACTCTGTCTGCTGACCTTGACCACCGAGACATATCCCCTGTTGCAGACTGTAGTGTTCAGTTGTTTAATTGATCTGTGTTTGGTTGTGTTAGTCTGCTCACTGCGCTTAATTACTTAAGCCTGAGGGTGGAGCTGGAGAGTTTGAGAAGCTTCAGTAAAGAACAAAGAGAGACCCCCTTGAAGATAATCAACCGCATTGCTGCCTCCCAGAGAACCACTGAATCAGTGTCCACATCTTCAAACCAGAAGCCTCAGAACCACCAAAGGAAAGTTGTACGACCACCAGATTCAGCCTGAAGTTAGCCGAGTCACCACCCTCCACAGACTGTATACCCTTGTTATTTCTCAGGACTCTAATTCGACCAATCTATCCTTCACAACTCTGAAACCTATTTGTGTGTGTCTGTGGAAATTGGAGTGTATTTTATTATTTTTATTTAGATTGGTTTAAGTACAATAAAGCTAACCTCTTTCTTTGTTAAACTCAAGAAAACCTGTCCGATTGGCTCTTTTTATGATCACAGCATGTCAACAGTTAAACACTCACTGAATTGGCAAGTATATCCACTGAAAAAGAAATAAACTTGTTGTGGTCAAGCAAGGAGAGGGTAAAGAGGGGAGCCCTTCGACCCCTCCTCACCTGATCGTAACAGAAATATGGGGGCTCTACATCCGAGATCAAATCCGAAGACAAATGAGAAATTGAATGCAGCAAACCAAATTGATCCCGAGAAATAATTTTTAAAGCTTCAATGCAGGTTTTTTTGTGGTTCAATGCTAGAGAACTAAAATATCCATATTCAAGGTTAGAACCATCCGAGAACAGAGTGAAGTAACTTGGGGCAGTTTAAAAGCCCTATCCATTGAAGAGTTAAGGAGTATGGCTCGGCATTTAGAGATAAATATCTGATCAAAAGCTCGGAAACCCAAAATCCCAAAACCTGTGGTTAACCATTTTGAAATTGAAACGGAAGAACTGGGGACAGACATAGAATTTGAAACAGCTACACTAGCATTAACTAAGATGCAGCTAGAACTGCAGAGACTAAAGCTGGAATTCCAAGAAAGGGAAAAGGAAAGGGAGAGACAGGAGCTAAAGGAGAAAAGGGAGAGATAATTCCAGAAAATGGAGAAAGAAAGAGCTTTCCAGAAGGAGAGGCAGGAAAGAGAGATAAGGCAGTTCAAACTGAATAGGGGAAGACCCAATGTAGCCCCAGTAAAGGCACTGCTAGTGAGGGAACTATCCTTAGCTCAAGAATGAGTACTGATCTCTTAAAGTTCTCCCAATTGATACCAAACTTCAATGAGGGGGATGTGGAAGCATTTTTCATCTCATTTGAAAAGCTTGCAAAACAGTTGAAGTGGCCAGCAGAGGGCTCGACCCTGCTACTTCAAAAGCAAATTAACAAGAATAAACCATTAGGTTTATTCCCTGTTGCCCAACGAGAGTTCATCAAACTATGAGATGACCAAAAATGCTATCCTGAACACTTCTGAGTTGGTATCGGAGGTGTACCGCCAAAACTTCTGAACTCTCCGAAAACAACTCAAACTTACATCAAGTTTGAAAGGGTTAAGCAATTCGCTTTCAACCAATGGTTATGGGTGCTTTAGATAGAGTCCACCTATGAAAATCTCAGAAAGGTGAACGTCCTTGAGGAGTTCAAAAACTTGCTTCTCCTTTCCATAAAAAACCCATGTGGAGAAACAAGAGGTTCCAAAAGCCAGGCAGGCAGCAATCCTGGCTGATGATTATACACTTATTTGGGGCGGCACAGTGGCGCAGTGGTTAGCACCGCAGCCTCACAGCTGCAGGGACCCGGGTTCAGTTCCGGGTACTGCCTGTGTGGAGTTTGCAAGTTCTCCCTGTGACCGCGTGGGTTTTCGCCGGGTGCTCCGGTTTCCTCCCACAGCCAAAGACTTGCAGGTTGATAGGTAAATTGGCCATTATAAATTGCCCCCAGTGTAGGTAGGTGGTAGGGAATATGGGATCACTGTAGGGTTAGTATAAATGGGTGGTTGTTGGTCGGCACAGACTCAGTGGGCCAAAGGGCCTGTTTCAGTTCTGTATCTCTAAATAAATAAATAAATAAGCCCTTGGCCCAAGGGAGACCGTTCTCTAGTCACCTCCAAAAACCTGAAAAGGATAGAAGGTCAGATTTTGATAGGAGGATGAACAGCCATGGGGAGAAGTGAAAGCTGGAAATGCAAGGGGCCCTCCTCCGGCCAAAAAGGAATGTGCTGTGAACAGGAATGCTTCCTGAAAGCCTGTAGGTTTCCATTGCAACAAGGCAGATCACCTCTGAGCTGATCGCTGGAAGTTCTGGGGAAAACCCATAGGATTAGTCAGGGAAAGGAGCCCTGATGGAAAGCACAGCAGACCAGACTGTGCCTCTAACTGCAGCAGTAAGTCCTTGTAAGTGTACCATTGTGAGTGCAGGAAAAGTTAACATAATCTCTGAGAGATACCAGGATTTTGTGTCCAAAGTAAAAGTGATCCCATACCCCACGAGTGAAACAAGTAAGCCCATAGTCATACTTAGGGATACAGGGGCTACCCAATTCCTTCTGCTGAGAAAGGGCATGACCTCTCCCCCAGAGAGTGCAGTGAATGCCAACGTATTGGTGAACGGTATCAGGGGAAGGTATATGCCCATAGCTTTATATCGGGTGTACCTGCAGTGCGACCTTATTTCAGGACCAGTAACAGTAGGGATTGTCCCTAATTTACCTGTGGATGGGGTCAACCTGCTCCTTGGTAATGACCTGGCGGGGGTGAAGGTGGTAGCTTCCCCAGTGGTTTTCGAGAGACTGACAGAAAAGGTCCCTTGCATTTTTCCTGACTGTGTGGTGATCCAGTCCATGGCCAAACAAGCTCCATCAGAGGAGGCTGAACTGGCACTGCAGACAGATAACCCGACTGTCTGGTTATCAGAAACCTTCCTTAGGAATTTAGAGGAACCAAAGGATGGGTTAAACAGGTCTTCCTTGGTCGAGGCTCAGCAAGCCAACCCAGTGTTAAAAAAGTTAGCACAGACTGCCCAAACTGAAACTGAAGCGGAGTGTGTTCCAGAGTGTTACTTTTTAAAGGATGAGGTGCTGATGAGGAAGTGGAGACCTCCTCACAGACCTGCGGATGAAGAGTGGACAGTGTTTCACCAGGTAGTGGTGCTGCCGAGGTACCATAGGGAAATATTGAGAATAGCCCACGAGATTCCAATGGCTGGACACGTTGGTATCAGAAAAACCCAAGCCCACATAAGACAGCATTTTCACTGGCCACAACTCCACAAGGATGTGGTGGAGTTCTGAAAGACTTGGCACACTTGTGTGGAAGCCTCAACCTGCGATAAAACCTGCACCCCTAATTCCCAGACTGGCTTTTGGGGAACCATTCAGCAGAGTGCTGGTGGATTGTGTGGGGCCCCTGCTGAAAACAAAAGGGGGTACCAGTATCTTCTCATCATTATGGATGTAGCTACCTGATTTCCAGAGGCCATCGCCCTAAGAACTATTTCTGTCAAGGTAGTTGTGGAGGGGCTAACCCAATTCTACACCCGATATGGGCTGTCTGCTGAGATCCAGTCGGATCAGGACACAAATTTTATCTCCAGTATGTTTCAAAAGGTAATCTGGGAATAATCCAGCTAAAGTCCTCAGCCTACCACTCACAAGGGGGCTTTGGAATTGTAACATAAACCCTAAAGACAATGATCAAGACATACTGCTATGAGTCCCCCCATGACTGGGCTGGGATTTCTTCTGTTTGCTACCAGGGACTCACCCAATGAGTCCACTGACTTTAGTCCCTTTGAATTAGTTTATGAACACGAGGGGAGAGGTCCTCTTAAACAAATCAAAGAGAAGTTTTTGCGACACAGGGATGAATCTTTCCTGTTAGACTGCATCTCCATGTTCTAAGAACGGCTCATGAGAGCCTGTGCGGTGGCTCAGGAACACCTAAAAACCTCCCAGACAGCTGTGAAAAGGCAGGCGGATAAACATGCCAAGGCCAGAACATTTCAGCCTGGAGACCATGTGTTAGCACTATTACCAATACAGGGAGAACCATTGAAATCCCAGTTCAGTGGCCCGTACAGAGTAGTAAAGAGAATTAGGGGGGTGAATTATTTACTTGACACCCCAGACCGTAGGAAAAAAGCAAAGGCTGTGCTACATCAATATGTTAAAGCAGTATCTCAGCCGGGAAGGGGAGAAACAAGCTCAAGTGTGTCAGGCAGTCAGGAAAGAGGGGGGTGAAAGTGACAGTGAGGACGAGTTCGAGGGAGGCCGGGAGGATGCCTAAATTGAACCCCCTACTGTCCAGTTAACTAACACTGAAATATTAGGGAAATTAGACACCGTACTCTCCTATTTAAATGCAGCACAGAGAGGAGACCGAACAAGGCTACTCACAGCGTTTAGAGAGGTCTGCAGGGACAAACCAGGGTGCACAACCCTAACCCTACATGACGTGCACGTAGGAGAGACCCCTCCCATAAAACAAAATTCCTATCGCCAAGGTCCCGGGAAACTAAGCCAGATTCAGGAGGAAATTCAGTACGTGCAGGAGCACAAGCTGATTGAGCCCATTCAGATCAGCTGCAGTTTCCCAGTCATGCTGTTGCCCAAGCCCAATGGCTCAACAAGGCTCTGCATTGATTACAGGAAGGTCAATGCAGTGATCAGAGATGATTCCTATCCAATTCCCTGCCTGGAAGACTGTATCGATAGAGTAGAAAATGGCACCTACATGGCAAAGATAGACTTGTTAAAAGAATAGTGGAGGTTCCCTTAACCTCACCTGAGTTAAAGAGATCTCAGCTTTTGTCACCCTAGATTGCTTATTCCAGTGTCGGGTAATGCCATTTAGATTAAGAAATGCCCCAGCCACATTCCAAAGGCAGATGAACCAGGCAGTGGCTGGCCTGCCCAACTGTGTAATGTACGTGGATGATATGTTAGTGTACACTGACACTTGGGGGTACCACCTAGACCCGTTAGAAGTCAGAGAGTCATCGAGTCGTACAGCATAGAAACAGGCCCTTCAGCCCACCGTGTCCATGCCGACCATAATGTCTATCTATACTAATCCCATCTGCCTGCATTAATTCCATATCCCTCTAAGCCTTGCTCATTCAAGTATCTGTCCAGATGCCTCTTAAATGTCACTACTGTTCCTGCCTCCACCACCTCCTCAGGCAGCTCATTCCAGATACCCACTATTCTTCTTGTGAAAAATTTACCCCTTTGATCCCCTTTAAACCTCCTCCTGCTCACCTTAAATCTATGCCCTCTAGTTTTAGTCACCCCGACCATGGGAAACAGACTCTGGCTATCAACCCTATCTATGCCTCTCATAATTTTATATACCTCTATCATGTCCCCTCTCAGCCTCCTTTGCTCCAGGGAAAACAGACCCAGCCTATCCAATCTCCTTTTATAACTCAAGTCCTCCAAACCAGGCAACATCCTTGTGAATCTTTTCTGCAGCCTCTCTAGCTTAATCACATCTTTCCTGTAGTGCAGCAACCAGAACTGCACACAGTTCTCCAAATGCAGCCTAACCAACGTTATGTACAACATGACGTCCCAACTCTTGTACTCAGTGCCTCACCCAATGAAGGCAAGCATGCCATACGCCTTCTTTGCTACCCTGTCTACCTGTGTTGCCACTTTTAGGGAACTATGTACTTGCACTCCAAGGTCTCTCTGCTCAACAACACTCCCCAGGGCCCTGCCATTCACTGTATATGTCCTGCCCTGGTTTAACTTCCCAAAATGCATCACTTCACACTTGTCTGCGTTAAATTCCATTTGCCAATCCCTTGCCCACTTTCCCAGTTGATCTATATCCTATTGTAACCTTAGACAACGTTCGTCACTGTCCACTATACCACCAATTTTGGTGTCATCTGCAAACTTACTAATCATGCCCCTTACAGTCACATCCAAGTCATTCATATATATGACAAACAACAGAGGGCCCAGCACTGATCCCCGTGGCATACCACTGGTCACCGGCCTCTAATCTGAAAAACAACCCTCCACTACCACCCTCTGCCTCCTATCACCAAGCCAATTTTGTATCCAATTTGCTAGCTCACCCTGGATCCCATGTGTTCGAACCTTCTGGACCAGCCTACCATGCGGGACCTTGTCAAAGGCCTTGCTAAAGTCCATGTAGACAACGTCCATCGCCCTGCCCTCGTCAATCCTCTTGGTCACCTCCTCGAGAAGTTCAATCAAATTTGTGAGACAATGATTTCCCACGCACAAAGCCATGCTGACTATCCCTAATCAGACCGTGCCTTTCCAGATGCATATAAATCCTGTCTCTCAGAATCCCTTCCAATAACTTTCCCACCACTGATGGAGAACTGTAGTTCTCTGGCTTATCCCTGCTGCCCTTCTTAAATAAAGTCACAACATTAGCTATCCTCCAGTCTTCCGGTACCTCACCCGTGGCTAACAATGATACAAAAATTTCTGCCAGGGCCCCAGCAATCTCCTCCCTTGCTTCCCATAGCATCCTAGGATACACCTGGTCAGGCCCTGGGGATTTATCCACCTTAATGCGCTTCAAAACCTCCAACACCTCTTCCTTTGTAATGTTGATATGCTCCAGGATATCGCTGTTCCCTCCCTTGAACTCACTAGCTTCCATGACTTTCTCCATGGTAAATACGGACGAGAAATATTCATTGAAGACCTCGCCCATTTCCTGTGACTCCACACGGTGGCGCAGTGGTTAGCACCGCAGCCTCACAGCTCCAGGGACCCGGGTTCGATTCTGGGTACTGCCTGTGCAGAGTTTGCAAGTTCTCCCTGTGTCTGCGTGGGTTTCCTCCGGGTGCTCCGGTTTCCTCCCACATGCCAAAGACTTGCAGGTTGATAGGTTAATTGGCCATTATAAATTGCCCCTAGTATAGGTAGGTGGTAGGGAAATATATAGGGACAGGTGGGGATGTGATAGGAATATGGGATTAGTGTAGGATTAGTATAAATGGGTGGTTGATGGTCGGCACAGACTCGGTGGGCCGAAGGGCCTGTTTCAGTGCTGTATCTCTAAACTAAACTAAACTAAACTAAACATAGATTGCCACACTGATCCTTAAGGGGACCTACTCTCTCCCTAGCTCCCCTTTTACTCTTCATATACTTATAGAATCTTTTAGGATTATCCCTTATCTTATCTTCTGAAAGTTACAGTTGGCTGAGCTAGCGGTAAATCTTGCAAAAAAAGAGCTCGCCGAAGCTCAGGTAACCTACCTGGGGCATGTTGTGGGTGAAGGGTGGGTGCTGCCCAGAACAGTGAGGTTATCGGCGTTGATCGATTTTTTTTTCAGTGTTCATAGATGTTATGTTGTGTTTTGGAAAAATGTGGTGGGGGATATTGAAAATATTCTTGGATTGGTGGGGGGAAGGGGGAGGGGGAGAGAGGGGAGGGGAGGGGAGGGAGAGGGGAGGCGGAGAGGGTGGGGGAAGGGGGAGATGGAGGAGGGGGAGAGGGAGGGGCAAAGTGAGTGGGAGAAAGGGGAGGGAGGTGGAGGAAGAGGAAGTAGGGGTGAGGGTGAGGGGAAGGGGAGGATGGGGAGGGGGAGAGGGGGAGGGAGGGGGCGAGGGAGAGGAGGGGGAGATGGGAGAGAGGGGAGGTGGGGAGAAGGGGAGGGAGGGGGAGAGGGGTGAGTGGAGAGGTGAGGGTGGGGGAGTGGGAGTGGGGTGATGGGGGAGGGGGGAAGGGGAGGGGGACAGGGATGGGGAGGAGGGGGAATGAGAAAGGCAGGAAGGTGGGAAGGGGAGGGGGAGGGGGAAGGGAGAAGGGGAGGGGAAGGGTAGGGGAAGGGGGAGAGAGAGGGGAAGGGGGAGGGGAGGGTATGGGGGAAGTAGGCAATCAGGAGGAGTGTGTGTGTGAGAAATGACCAGCAGTGGCCCCCAGCTTTTATGTGGAGGCAACAGAATCTTTTGTTGTCTCCACATGAGGGTAAATCAAAAACTTGAAACTTGTCTTCTGATAGCAGCCTCGAATGGCCCCTTTCAGAACTGTTGATTTGGCTGCCATGTGTCTGAGAAAACTGACCACGGAGTGTTCAGTCACAAACCAATTTCACCAAGAAGCCTGAAATGGGTGTCAGAGGTCCAATTTGCATAAGCAATATGCCTGACACCAGTTTCAAGCAGGCTGCATGATTACTCTTCATTTGAGCATCAATGCTCCTTTGCCTGTTAATTACCATTTAAGTGATCTTCAACTTTACATTTTTCTTTAAAAATATTCAAACACTCTTCATTATAATCAGCACACTTCCAGACAGCATGATTTTCTCCCAGATCAGCAGACTAACCTAGATATGGGCTTACCCAGCTTCCCATAAATATTTACATTGCAACATGTTTAAACCATTTCTGAATTGTGTGTTAATGAAGACAGAAAGTGCTGGAAATACTTAGCTGCTCTGGCAGCATCTGTGGAGACGGAAACAGAGTTAACGTTTCAGAACGATGGCCTGCCATCAGAACTGTATTTTGGGTTTTGTTCTGCAGAAGCCAGTGAGAAACTAAATTTGAAACCCAGTGTGACGTGAAAAAGCCAGGAGCTAACACATGAGGGTCTGGGTTTTGCCAAATTTGGTTAATTTTAGAATTGCACTGAATGCTCTCCTCGTGAAAAATAATAGTAGAACACAGAGAAGGACAAAGCGTTATTTAGTAGTGCGGAACTAAGGATGGTTGTATGTTTGTGTGTGCATATCATAGAGTCATAGATTCATTATGGTACAGAAGGAAACTATTCAGTCCATTGAGTCCACGTCAGCTCTCTGTAGAGCCATCAGTCTCTTACATTCCTCAGCTCTACCTCCAAAGCCCTGCAAGTTTATTTCCTTCAAGTGCCCATCCAATTTCCTTTTGAAATCATTCATCATCTCTGCTTCCACCACCTTCGGAGGCAACAACTGCTCGGTGATTACCACCCACTACGTAAAAACGTTCGTCCTCACATCCCCCCAGCATTTCTCACCAAGAACCTTTAATCTGTGCCCCCTAGTCATTGTACCATCAGCTAATGGGAGCAGCTTTTCTTTCACTACGCTGTCCAGATCCCTCATGATTTTGAATACCTCTATCAAATCACCTCTCAGCCTTTTCTTCCCCAAGGAAAACAGTCCTAACTTCTCCAATCTATCTTCATAACTGAAATTCCTCATCCCTGAAACCATTCTCGTGACTTTTTTCTGTACTCTCTCCAATGCCCTCACGTCTTTCCTCACATGCGGCGCCCAGAATTGGACGCAATACTCCAGCTGAGGCTGAACCGGTGTCTTATACAAGTTCAACATAACATCCTTGCTCTTGTACTCTATGCCCCTATTAATAAAGCCCAGGATACTGTATGCTTTATTAACCACTCTCTCAACCTGTCCTGCCACCGTCAATAAATTATGCACATGCACACCTAGGTCCCTCTGCTCCTGCACCCCCTTTTGAATTGTACCGTTTATTCTATATTGTCTCTCCATGTTCTTCCTACCAAAATGAATCACTTCACATTTCTCTGCATTGAACTTCATCTGCCACCTGTCTGCCCATTCCACAACTTGTCTATGTCTTTTGAAGTTCTACACTATCCTGCTCACAGTTCACAATGCTTCCAAATTTCGTATCATCTGCAAACTTTGAAATTGTGCCCTGTACACCAAGGTCTAAGTCATTAATGCATATCAGGAACAACAAGGGTCCCAAAACTGATCCCTGGGGAACTCCACTACAAACCTTCCTCCAGCCTGAAAAACAACCATTAATCACTACTCTTTGTTTCCTGTCACTCAACCAATTTCATATCCACGTTGCTATCGTGTATTTTATTCCATGAGCTACAAGTTTGCTCACAAGTCTGTTGTGTGGCACTGTATCAAATGCCTTTTGAAAGTCCATGTATACCATATTAACATCATTGCCCTCATCAACCCCCTCTCTATTACCTTCTCAAAAAAAATCCAGCAAGCTAGTTAAATATGATTTTCCCTTAAGAAATCCATGCTGGTTTTCCTTAATTAACTCGCATTTGTCCATGTGACTATTGATTTTGCCCCGAATTATTTTTTTCTAGAAATTTTCCCACCACTGAAGTTAAACTGACTGGCCTGTAGTTGCTGGACCTATTTTTACAACCATTTTTGAACAAGGGTGTAATGTTTGCAGTTCTCCAGTATTCTGGCACTACCACTGAGTCTAAGGAAGACTGAAAAATTATGGCCAGTGCTTCTGTGATTTCTACCCTCACTTCCCACAGTATCCTTGGATGCATCTCATCCTGTCCTAGTACTTTATCCACTTTGAGTTCAGACAGCCTATCTAATACTTTCTCTTTATCAATTTTAAACATCTCTAGTTTCTGACTTAGGTCCTCTTTCAACATTGCCTGGGTTGTATCTTCTTCCTTGGTAAAGACAGATGCAAAGTATTCATTTAATATCTCAGCTATGCCCTCTGCCTCCATGTGTAAATCCTCTTTCTGGTCTCTAATTGGCCCCACTCCTCCTTTTACTGCCCTTTCACTATTTATATGCCTATCGAAAAGTTTGGAATTTCCTTTAATGCTAGCTGCCAGTCTCTTCTCATGCTCTCTCTTTGCTTCTTTTATTTGGCGTTTTCACTTCCCCTCTGGACCTTCTATATTCAGCCTGGTTCTCAATAGTATTTTCTACCTGGCATCTGTCATAAGCACACTTTTTCTTCTTTATCTTAATCTCTACCTCTTTTGTCATCCAGGGAGCTCTGGATTTGCTTGCTCTACTTTTCCCCTTTGAGGGAACATACCTTGACTGTGCCTGAACTAAAGGCCAGCTACCCGACCTGAACCTGACGGGACCCGAAGACATGTGCCGTGTTCGGGTTGGGCCGGGTCGCTTTTCCGGGTTCAGCTTTCAGGTTCGGGTGGGGTCGGACCGGGTCCGGGTCCGGCCAGGTCTGGGTCGGGCTGGGTCCGGGTCGGACAAACACAATATTAATTGGATTTGAAAGGTTGTTTAAAAAGATGAAGATTGGAGCCACAAAGTCAGTGATTGTTTGGTTATGAGCTAAATAGAAACCCATGGAGTTGTGCCCAGACAGGTTGTGCCACACTGTACCAGTATCTGTATTGCTTAAAATAAAGACAGCAATTGCTCGAAGGCTCAGAAAGTATTATTATTTATTGCCTAGACTCCTGCTTTATAGGTTGCAATACTTGCTGCAAGTTTATCCAGTGAGCAGCGGAGATGCAGAGACCAGGAAGGTCCTGAGTGATTAATTATTATAAAATATACAGTATTTATATAAAAAATATAAAATGATCACTGTGAGGACTCTAGTCTACACACATACTATACAGTACGGGTTCGGGTCTGATGTGGTTCTCTCGGGTTCAGGTCGGGTTTTTTTTTCCAGATCCAAGCAGGCCTTTAGCCTGAACTATCTCTTCTTTGAAGGTAGCCCATTGATCATCTATCAGTTTTCCTGCCAGCTTTTGACTCCAATTTATTTGCCACAGCTCCATTCTTACCCGATTGAAATTGGCCTACCCCAGTTAATTATTTTTACCCTGATTGTTCTTTGGTTTTTTCCATAGCCAGCCTAAACCTTATGATACAATGATCACTATCCCCGAAATGCTCTCCTACTGATACTTGATCCACTTGGCCCAACTCATTCCCAAGAACCAGGTCTAGCAGTGCCTCCTTTCTCGTTGGACTAGCAACATACTGTGGTAGAAAATTTTCCTGAACACACTCTAGGAACTCTTACCCCTCACTGCCCTTTGCACTCAACATGTTAGGCACCCACCTGCCAAGAAGGAGGCACATTAATTTTGTCATGAACATTGATTTTAAACTCTTACTGGAGTGAAGAAAGGACTTGTTAACCAGATTGGCCGTGGCTGCAAAATACATTTGCATATGAACAGACAGTGTTTGGAAGGACAAAGCAGCCATTCCCTGACACATTCAATCCACAATGGACTTTTAATCACCAGACGTTGAAGGTGGGGGAGCTCACATTCCGGGTTGACTGCTGAGATGGCCGAATACATAAACGGACATGGTCAAACCAGCTAGATACATGACTAACCTGCTGGGCAACCTGAGTTTTTTGAATTTGTACAGGCAGTTTGGGCAAAAAGCAGAATGCTCCTGGACTGAGAAGATCTCTCCTGGCTGGCTCGCCATAGCCTCTCCTGTCTGCCTGCTCCCATCTCTTTCTCATAAGCCTCTGAATCCATTGACGACACATGAATCCCAAGAGATAAAAGTCTCCTACAGTGAACAAGGTTCAAGAAGTATACTGGGCCCCAATGAAAAGCAAGGTCTACCTACTAACAAGGACTCTACAGTGAGCTCGAAGAACCGTAACAACAACTCGTCAGATATTGCCTCAAACTTTTCCACTTTATTTTTCTTCTGCTTTTTTCTGTCTCTATTTGCATGCGTGTATCGAGTATGCATGCTAGTGTGGGGGCATCTTGTATCTGTAGACGTTAACTGAATTGGAGTTTAAGTTTAAGGTTAATAAATTTCAACTTTTCTTCTTTAAACCTAAGAAAGCCTGTTTCTGCTGGTTTCTTTGCCCTATAATTGGAAAGTAGTGAGCAAGGATTCTCCAAGGGGGAGATAAAAAAACACAATGTGTTAAAAATTAAACCCTATTATAGTAAGACCTTGTGAAGGCTGAGAGGGAAACCTAGATCTCTTTCTCACCTGGTCGTAACAGAAATTTGAGTGCTACCATCCTGGATTTTATCCACAGACAAATGAGAGAAATTGGAAGTGGGAAGCCAAATTGTTCCCAATCAAAAAAGAGCAAGATATCAATGCAGATTTTCTTGTGGTTGTGTGTGCCTGAATACTAACATGTCTGCAACTGAAGCTATTAGTTCTCCAAGCCAGGGTGAAGTAACTTGGGATAAGTTAAAAGCACTGTCCATGGAGGAGTTGAGGAAAATGACTGAGCAGTGTGGGATCACTGTACAGGGAATGGCTAGGAAGTCTGAACTCCTAAGGTTAGTGGCCATCCATTTTCCCCTTGAATCTGAAGACGAAGAAACAGGGTTAAAAGCAGACTCTGACAGGGGTATTGGTAGCAAAGGTACAATTGGAACAGAGGAAACTTGAATTTGAGGAGAGGGAGAGAGAAAGAATATTCTGGAAGGAATGCAAAGAGACAGAGTTGAAACGGCTTGAGTTAACTAGGTGGCGACAGAGTAACCCCAGTGAAAGCATGGCCAATATGGAGGAGCATATTTCAGGGCTGGGTACAAAATTGATAAAACAAGCTCAACTAATTCCAAAATTCAATGAGGAGGATGTGTCCATTGAGAAACTGGCAAGGCAGCTAAAATGGCCAGCTGAGACCTGGCCTCTTTTACTACAAAGCAAGCTAATCAGAAAAGCCCATGATGTTTATTCCCTGTTGCCAGATGAGAGTTCATCAAATTATGAACTGACCAAAAATGCTATCCTTGGGGCATATGCATTAGTACCCAAAGCCTATCACCAAAAGTTTAGAACACTCAAGAAGCAAGCTTACCAAACCTATCTGGAGCTTGAAAGAAGTAAGCAGCTGGCTTCTGACCAGTGGCCGAGGGCTCTTAAAATATAGCTCAGCCATGAGAATCTCAGAGAAGTAATTCTGTTAGAGGAATTTAAACACTCTCTCCCAGTCTCCATAAAGACCCAGGTAGAGGAGCAGCGGATTCAGAGAGTGGCTGTCCTGGCCGATGAGTTTGCTTTAATTTATAAGTTGGTTTCCCAGGGGAGAACCTTTCCTAGTAACCCCTAAAAAGCCGAAAGGGACAAAGGGTGGGACAATGATAGAGGCCCAAGCAGTCCTGGGAGAGAAAGGAAAGCAGGAGACACAAGGGGCCCTCCTCCTGCCAAAAAGGAAGGTGCTGTGAGCACCGGAGACCCGTGTGCTTCCATTGTAATAAAGCAGGGCATTTAAGAGCTGACTGCTGGAAACTGAAGGGAAAACCTGTAGGGTTAATCAGGGCACACCTGCTCAGTGAAGATGGGACCCTGATAGAAAGTGCAGCAGAACAAGCTGTGGCTTTAACAACAGTAAGAGTGAGATCCAGGAAGTCTACCGCTGCAAGTGCAGGAAAATTTAATCGGGTTCCTGAGGGTTATCAGGATTTTGTGTCTGAAGGGAGAATAAACCCATACCGCTCGAGTGGGGAAAGCAAACCCATAGTGGTTCTGAGGGACACAGGGGCCACTAGATCCCTTTTACTGGGAAAAGGCCTGACCTTTCTCCCAGAGAGTGCAGTGAACACCAAAGTGATGATGAATGGTATTGAAGAGCAGTGTATGCCTGTACCTTTACATCAGGTGCACCTGGAGTGCGACCTAGTTTCAGGACCGGTGACTGTAGGGATTGCCCCTAGTTTGCCTGTGGACGGGGTTGACCAGCTCCTAGGTAATGATCTGGTGGGGGTGAAGGTGGTAGCTCCCCCAATAGAGAAAGACGGCAGGAGTTCCGAGAGACAGGGCCGAGGCGGGAGATGGACCCCTGCAGTTTCTCTGAATGTGTACTGGATCAGGCCATGATCAAACCAGCTCCCCCAGAGGACATGGCATTGGCACTGCAGACAGATGACCATGAGGTCTGCCTGACTGAGACTTTCTTTGAAAAGTTTGGAGACCCAGGGAATGAATTAAATGAATTTTCCCTAGCTGAGGCTCAGCGAGCTGACCCAGTATTGCGAGAGTTAGCACAGGCTGCCCAGTCTGAAAGTGAAGCAGAGGGAGTCCCTGATTGCTACTATTTAAAGAATGAGGTACTGATGAAGAAATGGAGTTCTCCTCACAGACCTGAGAGCAAGGAGTGGACAGTAGTTCACCAGTTAGTGATGCTGCAGGAGTACCAGAGAGAAATATTAAGAGGGCCCACAAAACTACAGTGGCTGTACATGCAGGCATACGAAGGACCAAAACCCACATTAGACATCAGTTTGACTGGCCAAAATTTCACAAAGATGTGGTGGAGTACTGCAGGAGTTTTTTTATTCATTCATGGGATGTGGGTGTCACTGGCTTGGCCAGCATTTATTGCCCATCCCTAATTGCTCTTGAGAAGTTGGTGGTGAGCTGCCTTCTTGAACCGCTGCAGTCCTTGTGAGGTAGGTACACCCACAGTGCTGTTAGGAAGGGAGTTCCAGGATTTTGACCCAGCGACAGTGAAGGAACGGCGATATAGTTCCAAGTCAGGATGGTGTGTGACTTGGACGGGAACTTGCAGGTGGTGATATTCCCATGCATCTGCTGCTCTTGTCTTTTGAGGTGGTAGAGGCCGCGGGTTTGGAAGGTGCTGTCTAAGTAGCCTTGGTGCGTTGCTGCAGTGCATCTTGTAGACGGTACACACTGCTGCCACTGTGCGTTGGTGGTGGAGGGAGTGAGTGTTTGTAGATGGGGTGCCAATCAAGCGGGCTGCTTTGTCCTGGATGGTGTCAAGCTTCTTGAGTGTTGTTGGAGCTGCACCCATCCAGGCAAGTGGAGAGTATTCCATCACACTCCTGACTTGTGCCTTGTAGATGGTGGATAGGCTTTGGGGAGTCAGGAGGTGAGTTACTCGCCGTAGGATTCCTAGCCTCTGACCTGCTCTTGTAGCCACGATATTTATATGGCTACTCCAGTTCAGTTTCTGGTCACTGGTAGCCCCTAGGATGTTGATAGTTGCTACATGTGCCAGGTTGAGGGGAAACCCCAACCTACAGTGAAACCTGCACTGCTAAGTCCTGTACCGGTGTTAGGAGGACCCTCCAGCAGAGGGCTGGTGAACTGTAAGGGACCCCGCCGAGAACAAAATGGGACAGTCAGGCACAAGACAAGGCTGGCAAAAGATTAGATAAGGAAGGGGAAAAAGTGACCAAGAGGGCAGGTTAAAGGAAGTCTGGGAGGAATCTGGGATGAAAACCCTTACTGTCTGGTCAGCCAACCCTGAAAGATGTGAAATGTTAGACCCACATCCTCCTGTGCAAATGCAGACACTAGAAACACCCCACCGGAGTTGCTAACAGCATTTACAAGAACCTGCAGAGTCAAAGAAAGACCTCTAGGGGCAGAGAAACCACAAGGGCGATGCCACATGTGGTCAAAGTGCCACAGGGGAGTGCAGTGGAGTCTGCAGAAATAACAGCAGGCAGCAGTGTGCACTGGGACAAAGGGGAAATTCGCAAAGAATCCTCCCTCACAGTCAAAAAAAAAGCAAACCACCCATCCCCTGAAGTCAAAAGCCTTTGCATGACTCAGCAAAGAGAGTTCAGGATGGACCTCCCATTGCCTACTTCTTTTTTAAAAATTACCTCAGCAAGAACAAAGACCCTTGGCAGCCATGGAAATGGGCAAATGGGAAAGAAACTTCCCCCCAAAAAAGAACCACATGTTTATTGGGATGCCAGAAAGGGGGCAATTAAAACAGCATGGGCACCAAGAGAAGACAGGCTGTAATAAGTTTTAGGATTTATGAATGAATAGGAATGAATGAGAGAAATGCATGTTTTTTTCTGTATCTTACACTTTTCTCTAGACCCTTTTAATGAAATGCGTTTTTCTCAAATTCCATTGCATTCCGCTGGGTGTGGCGGTGTCATGCGATGCCCCCACCTGCCAAGAATGAGGCATATTAATTTTGTCATGAACATTGATTTTAAACTGTTACTGGAGTGATGAAAGAACTTGTTAAACTGATCAGCCGTGGAAAATACATTTGCATAGTAACAGACGGTGATTGGAAGGACAAAGCAGCCATTCCCTGACACATTCAACCCACAATGAACTTTCGATCACCAGACATTAAAGGTGGGGGAGCTCACATTCCAGGTTGACTGCTCAGATGGCCAAATACACAAATGGACATAGTCAAACTAGTAGTCACATGACTAACCTGCTGGGCAACCTGAGTTTTTGAATTTCTACAAGCAGTTTGGGCAGAAAGCTGTTTGCTCTTGGACTGAGAATATCTCTCCTGGCTGGCTTGCCACAGCCTCTCCTATCTACCTGCTCCCATTTCTTTCCCACAAGCCGCTGAATCCATTGACGACACATGAACCCCAAGAGAAAAAAGTCTCCTGCAGCGAACAAAGTTGAAGAAGAATACTGGGCCCCAATGAAAAGCAAGATCTACCCACAATCAAGGACTCTACAATGAGCTCGAACAACCATAACAACAACTCTTCAGATATTGCCTCAAACTTTTCCACTTTATTTTTCTTCTGCTCTTTTCTGTCTCTATTTGCATGTGTGTATCGAGTATGCATAGCTAAAAGGAAACAGAGAGTCAGCATAAATGAGTCATTTTCTGGTTGGCAAGATGTAACGAGTGGTGTGCCACAGGGTTCTGAGCTGGAGCCTGAACTTTTTGCTATTTATATAAATGACATGGATGAAGGGACTGAAGGTATGGTTGCTAAATTTGCTGATGACACAAAGATAGGTAGGATAGTAAGTTGTGAAGAGGACATAAGAAGGGATATAGATAGGTTAAGTGAGTGGGCAAAGACCTGGCAAATGGGGTATAATGTGGGAAAGTGTGAAATTGTCCACTTTGGCAGGAAGGATATAAAAGAAGCATATTATCTAAATGGTGAGAGATTGCAGAGCTCTGAGATGCAGAGGGATCTGGGTGTCCTAGTGCAAGAATTCCAAAGGGTTAGTCTGCAGGTACAGCACGTAATTAGGAAAGCTAATAGAATGTTATTGTTTATCGCGAGGGGAATTGAATACAAAAGTAGGGAGGTTATGCTTCAGCTGTACAGGGCATTGGTGAGACCACATCTGGAGTACTGTGTACAGTACTGGTCTCCTTATTTAAGTAAGGATGTAAATGCATCGGAAGCAGTACAGAGAAGGTTTACTGGACTAATACCTGGAATGGGTGGGCTGTCTTTCGAGGAAAGATTGGACAGGCTAGGCTTGTATCCGCTGGAATTTAGAAGAGTCAGAGGTGACTTGATTGAAACATGCAAGATCCTGTGTGGTCTTGACAGGGTGGATGTGAAAAAGATGTTTCCCCTTGTGGGAGAATCTAGGATTAGGGATCACTGTTTAAAAATATTGGGTCACCCATTTAAGACAGAGATGAAGAGAATTTTTTTTCTCTCAGAGGGTCGTGAGTCTTTGGAATTAAGGTATGGTGAGGGAGAGCTGCAGATTCCTGGGGCATGGGACCAGTTTTGGGGCAGCAAGCACCTATTCGAAAGGAACGGATTGCACCTCAACAGGACTGGGACCAGTGCCCTCGCAGGGAGGTTCACTAGTGTGGTTGGGGCGGTTTTAAACATGGGGATGGACACTAGTTTAGAGAAGAAGAAAAGAGAAATAAGGTGCATAAAGGTGTAAGTGTGTTGGATAGTACCAGAGCAGGAAGTTGTACCATATTAGATAGGAGCATACTGAGAAGGACGATGAGGAATACAAAGAGAGATCTACAATGCATGTACATAAATGCACAAAGTGTAGTAAATAATGTTAGTGAGCTACAAGCACAAATAGCAGTGTGGAAATATGATGTAGTGGCAATAAAGGAACCAAGGATTAAAAATGGTGAGGACAGAACACTTAGCATTAGGAAAAGATAGGGAAGGACAAAAGGGAGGTGGAGTGGCAGTACTAATTAGGGAATACATTGTAGTGTTGGAAAGAGAGGATGTTCTTGAGGGACAAGGACAGAATTCATTTGGTTAGAGTTAAGAAGCAAAAAGGGTATAATCAGGTTTCAGGGGGTATTGTAGAGGCCACAAAATAGTGACAAAGAGATAGAGGAGAAAGTCTGCAGGGAAATCACAGAGATGTGCAAGAACAATACAGTGGTGATATTGGGGGACACTAAATACCCAAGTATCAATTGAGATAATGTGAGAGTAAAAGGAGGGGTGGAATTTCTCAAACGTGTTCAGGAGAACTTCCTTGATCAGTATGTTCTTGACGCGACTAGGAAGGAGGCATTGCTGGATCTGGTGCTGGGGAATGAGGTGGCCAAGTGACCAAGTGTATGTGGGGGAACACTTGGATAAGAGAGATCATCGAATTATAACGTTTAGATTAGTAATAGAGAAGAACATGGAACAATATGATGTAGAAGCTCTAAATTGGAAGAGGGCTAACTTCAATGAGATGAGAGTGGATCTAGCCAGGGAAAAATGGAACCAAAGATTGACAGGAAAAATTGCAGCAGAACAATCGACGATCTTTCAGGAGGAGATGTTTCAGGTGCAGGCCAGGTAAATTCCAACGAGGACAAAAGGTAAGGGAACTGAAGCCAGGGCTCCTTGGATGGTTAGGGAGATAGAGAATATGATGAAGCAGTAAAAGAAGGTATATATTGCATGTCAGGTGCGTTCAAGCAAGAACCAGGCCAAGTAAAATAAGTTGAGAGGGGAAGTGAATTGGGGAAAAGGCTAATTATAACAATATTAGGCAGGAACTGAAGAATTTAGATTGGGGGCGGCTGTTTGAGGGTAAATCAACATCTGACATGTGGGAGTCTTTCAAACGTCAGCTGATTAGAATCCAGGAACAGCATGTTCCTGTGAGGAAGAAAGACAAGTTTGGCAAGTTTTGGGAAGCTTGGATAATGCGGGATATTGTGAGCCGAGTCAAAAAGAAAAAGGAAGCATTTGTAAGGGCTGGAAGGCGAGGAATGGAAGCACTTGAGGAATATAAAGACAATAGGAAGGAACTTAAGCAAGGAGTTAGGAGGGCTAAAAGGGGTCATGAAAAGTCATTGGCAAACAGGATTAAGGAAAATCCCAAGGCTTTTTATACGCATATAAAGAGCAAGAGGGTAACCAGGGAAAGGGTTGGCCCACTCAAGGACAGAGATGGGAATCTATGTGTGGAGCCAGAGGAAATGGGCGAGGTGCTAAATGAGTACTTTGCATCAGTATTCACCAAAGAGAAGGACTTGGTGGATGATGAGCCTAGGGAAGGGAGTGCAGATAGTCTCAGTCATCTCATTATCAAAAAGAAGGAGGTGTTGGGTGTCTTGCAAAGCATTAAGGTAGATAAGTCGCCAGGGCCTGATGGGATCTACCCCAGAATACTGAGGGAGGCAAGGGAGGAAATTGCTGGGGCCTTGACAGAAATCTTTGAATCCTCATTGGCTACAGGTGAGGTCCCAGAGGACTGGAGAATAGCCAATGTTGTTCCTTTGTTTAAGAAGGGTGGCAAGGATAATCCAGGAAATTATCGGCCGGTGAGCCTTACGTCAGTGGTAGGGAAACTATTAGAGAGGATTATTCGGGACAGGATTTACTCCCATTTGGAAACAAACAAACTTATTAACAAGAGACAGCATGGTTTTGTGAAGGGGAGGTTGTGTCTTACTAATTTGATTGAGTTTTTTGAGGAAGTGACGAAGATGATTGATGAGGGAAGGGCAGTGGATGTTATCTATATGGACTTTCGTAAAGCCTTTGACAAGGTCGCGCATGGAAGACTGGAACAAAAGGTGAAGTCACATGGAATCAGAGGTGACCTGGCAAGATGGATACAGAACTGGCTCAGTCATAGAAGACAGAGGGTATCAGTGGATGGATGTTTTTCTGAATGGAGGGATATGACTAGTGGTGTTCCGCAGGGATCAGTGCTGGGACCTTTGCTCTTTATAGTATATATAAATGATTTGGAGGAAAATGTAGCTGGTCCGATTAGTAAGTTTGCGGACAACACAAAGGTTGGTGGAGTTGCGGACAATGATGAGGATTGTCAGAGCATACAGCAGGATATAGATCGGTTGGAGACTTGGGCGGAGAAATGGCAGATGGAGTTTAATCTGGACAAATGTGAGGTAATACATTTTGGAAGGTCTAATGCAGGTGGGAGGTATACAGTAAATGGCAGAACCCTTAGGAGTATTGACAGGCAGAGAGATCTGGGCGTACAGGTCCACAGGTCACTGAAAGTGGCAACGCAGGTGGATAAGGTAGTCAAGAAGGCATACGGCATGCTTGCCTTCATCGGTCGGGGCATAGAGTATAAAAATTGGCGCAGCTGTACAGAACTTTAGTTAGGCCACACTTAGAATATTGCGTGCAATTCTGGTCGCCACACTACCAGAAGGACGTGGAGGCTTTGGAGAGGGTACAGAGGAGGTTTACCAGGATGTTGCCTGGTCTGGAGGGCATTAGCTATGAGGAGAGGTTGGAAAAACTCAGATTGCTTTCACTGGAACAACGGAGGTGGAGGGGCGACATGATAGAGGTTTACAAAGTTATGAGCGGCATGGACAGAGTGGATAGTCAGAAGCTTTTTCCCAGGGTGGAAGAGTCAGTTACTGGGGGACATAGGTTTAAGGTGCGAGGGGCAAAGTTTAGAGGGGATGTGCGAGGCAAGTTTTTTACACAGAGGGTGGTGAGTGCCTGGAACTTGCTGCCAGGGGAGGTGGTGGAAGCAGATACGATAGCGAAGTTTAAGAGGCATCTTGACAAATACATGAATAGGAAGCGAATAGAGGGATATGGGCGCCGGAAGTGCAGAAGGTTTTAGTTTAGGCAGGCATCAAGATCGGCGCAGGCTTGGAGGGCTGAATGGTCTGTTCCTGTGCTGTACTGTTCTTTGTTCTTTGAAGAGGAAAATAAGGTTGGCAAGGAGAGAATATGAGAATAGAATGGATGTTAACATGAAAGGGAAGTCAAAAATCTTCTACTGGCATATAAATAGGAAGCGGGTAGTAAGAGGTTGTGTGGGGCCAAATACGGGCCAAAGAGGTGGTCCCTGATTTGGGCTGGAGTTTTCCAGGTTGGAAGTCAAACCCAGGTTAGACAAAAAAGCAGTCCTGCAATTGAAAACAAACAGCTTGTTTTTTTTTTACCAAGGCCATATGACTGGAAGTTTTAGTTTTAGTTTGTCAAGAAAACTGTAGAGAGTGTTGGAGCTACCAACAAGAGCTGGGTGTGTTTTTAAAAGCAGGCTTTCAGAATTATGAATGTCTGCAGAGGTTGTTTAAAGAAGCCTGGACTGAGGGCTGACCATCTGCTGTCCTTGGTGCCACGCCGTCAGGACAATGGTGTTAAGGTCAAAGTGGTTTGAGAGGCAACAAGACCAAACCATTAAAGGCAAAACTGCATTGCTCGCTCTTGATGGAACATCTGCATCCTGGAGGACTGGACTTGGGCGCGTTGCGTATCCGTAGGCGTTAACCAAATTAAAGTTAATAAAGTTCAACCTTTCTTCTTTAAACCTTAAAAAACCTGTTTGGCTAGTTTCTTTGCCTTATAATTGGAAGTTAGTGAACAAGGATTCACTAAGGAGGAGCTAAAAAAACCAGTGTGTTTAAAATTAACCTTTGTTACGGTAAGACCAGGTGAAGGCTGAGAGTGAACCCTCGACCCCTTTCTCACCTGGTCGTAACAGTCTTTATCTCAAGCGGGCTGTAATCCAAAGGGGTGGAAGTGATGCTTCAATTAAATCCAATCTTAGTCAGATCCCAGCTGGAATACTGTGGAATATTATGTTTAATTTTGTACATTGTACCTCAGGACAAATATATTGGCCTCAGATGTTAAATTCCAGAAAGCTTGTTGTGGAAGGATGATGCTGGAGCCTATCTTTACTCAGTTTCATATTTTTTGTAGCGAGTAAAAGGATTACAAATGAATAGCTTGTCTCTCAAAAACTTCCACCAGTCTCAATAAGAGTCTGCTTCTAAGTGTTCAAGAGAAGACATCAATTAACACTATATATAATGAAACAACTGATACACAATTAACAGATTCCTTTCTTTCTTTTATAATAAAACTTGGATTAATATGCTCAAACAACTTTTCAAAATAAATTCCATATTATGTACAATGTATTAACATGCTCAAAGAACATTTCAGAATAAATCAAAATAACTTGCATATTAGGTACAAAGTATTACATTGTGAGACTCCCTCCTCCAGCATTCTTAACAATTTCTTTGTGTTCGCATTTCTTCTTGTGAAACAATCGGATAGCTGATGACTTTGTATCTACCCATTTAAGTTTGGAGATTTCCTTTCTCTCCAGCATTTGTTTCAATCCAGCAGTGTCAATACATAGTCTTTTCTCACTCACACTTTTTATATCGTGTCCATTATCCCACAAAGAATGATTATCCACATAACATTCAATGGGCATCATATCTTCAGTATGTCCTTTGTTCAGAATTTCACCTGTAATATTTGAGAAATAGAACCCCAAATCCACTGCCTCTACATGACCCTGTATTTCTACAGCTAAAGTGCTTTTAACAACCCTTTTTATTTTCTTAGCTTCCCAAGCTAATGGACAACATTTCCCATTTTCACCCATCAGAAATATTATGAAACTAGCTGCACTCGAATACCCATCAGGAAGCTTAGCATATGAAGCATCACTAAAAGTGACCAGCTTCATGTTTTTTGGGTCACCTAAGGATGAGAACTTCAGTACACATTTCTCCAATTTAATTTTTTAATGTTTTGTTTGCCCTTAAAACATTCTCAACTTTCGGGTGTTTCATCATCGTGCTTAATTCCAGCACATCAAAACTAGCATCAGGCCTCGTCTGAGAGCACAGCCAGTTTAATTGACCAATCAAGCTTCGCAAGTACCCATTCTCTGTTTTAGATATATCATCATCTTTCTGTGATGATTAACACGATTAACTGGGATGGCAGTAACACTCTCTAAATAGGATTGTTGATTCAATCTTACTCCAGACTTAGTCTGCTTAAGATCTAAACCAATATATTTAAAGGCCCCACAAGCCTGACTCCTAATCTTAAATCATGCCCTAATTTTATTAATAACATATTTCTCAAAATCCACAGTACCACCCCATAAGAAATCATCAACGTGCATCATGAAGATGTCTGAAAGTTTCCCTTTATGATACTAATAAAACATCGCAGGATCTGCGTTTACTTTTTTATAGAGATACAGCACTGAAACCGGCCCTTCGGCCCACCGAGTCTGTGCCGACCAACAACCACCCATTTATACTAACCCTACAGTAATCCCATATTCCCTACCACCTACCTACACTAGGGGCAATTTACAATGACCAATTTACCTATCAACCTGCAAGTCTTTGGCTGTGGGAGGAAACCGGAGCACCCGGCGAAAACCCACGCGGTCACAGGGAGAACTTGCAAACTCCGCACAGGCAGTACCCAGAATTGAACCCAGGTGCCTGGAGCTGTGAGGCTAACCACTGCACCACTGTGCCACCCCAATTTTCAATAAAACAGATCTCACTGAGAAATACGACACCGTGGAAGCATCATTAAGGCCATAGAGGCATTTGTTCCATTTCCAAGTTTTCCTTCTGCATCTGCTGCCTCTTTAGGTGGTTTCAGAAATATTTCTGTCTGAAAAGTATCCCCTGCAGAAATGTGGCTTTTACATCAATGGATCTACATTCCCATAAGTACGTGGCCAAAAGAGCTAAAAAGAATACTTTTCCAGCTGTGGGAGAGTCCACTCTACCCCAATCAGTATCACCCAGTCGCTCCTCAAAACCCCTCACAACTAACCTCCCTTTAGCCTTATAAGTTCCATTGGGAAGGACTTTTTCAGTACAAATCCATCTATGTGACACGGCTGGCTGTCCCCTATCTGGTACCTCAGAATAAACTCCAACCTCTCTCCAACTCTCTAATTCCTTATGTTTTACTTCTTTTATTAATTTATCCTCATGTTTATTGGCAGCCACTAAAACTTCACAGTCATGAGGACTTCTGCTTCTAGTTCTATTCCGAGACTGCTCTCTCGCCTTCATTTCATTGTAGAATCTATTTAAACTACTGCCCCTATTCGCACTTTGATGTCTTTCGGGACGACAGCTAGAAGATCTCCCATGCGCACGATCTGAGGCTCTTTCTCCAGTACAGGATTGTTTTCTGATGTAACAGTCGCTTCCAGACCCACTATTAGAACTTGCACTGCTCTTTCTTACTGTCCACTCTTTCACCCCATTCTGCCAGTCCATGGACCTCGCTTCTTGACTATCATCTTGAACATTCAACCAATATTTTGACTTAGCAGTAGATTTTCTTGCAAGTCCCACAATTGTTGCATTCCTTCTTTTAATAGACCCCTCTGGAATATATGTCACCCGAGTACCTACTGGGGGCAATTGTCCTTTGAATGCGATAGCTCTTTCCTGAACACCATGATCACTCACATTACTATCCAACCCTTGATCTACTGTTAACGTTTTGGGTCAGTGACCCTTCTTCAGAACTCCGAGTTCCAAAGAAGGGTCACTGACCCGAAACGTTAACTCTGCTTCTCTTTCCACAGATGCTGCCAGACCTGCTGAGTGGTTCCAGCATTTCTTGTTTTTATTTCAGATTTCCAGCAGCTGCAGTATTTTGCTTTTACTTTGATCTACTGTATTCTGTTCCTCAGGACCTCCATTACAAAACACATGAACATTTGTGGTACAAGGTGCCTCGTTTCCCTCTATCAGCTGCTCAGGTTCTGAGATTTTATAATCAACCCCGATTAATCATGAGGAATGAACCTTAACAGTTTGATTTCCATGCTTTATAGCTACTGTCTTACCATCATGGCCGACTACCTTACCAGGGCCCTTCCATTCCCTATGCCCTCTCTTTTATAATACACCAATTCTCCTGAATTGAATTCTGTCTCAGGTGGTCTTATACAATGTCTCAGAGCTCTACGAATTTTCTCCAAGACCTCAGCCTTGATGAAAGCCCATTTCCCTGCATGTAAAGCATTGAAATGTGCAGGGGAAAAAATTGAACTAATTGTAGCACCTTCTCGAGCAGGAGGACTGTCGCACAGTACAGAGGGCAATTTGGGATTCGCCCATAGACCAATTGTTAGGGACTATATCCTCCAAGCATCTGAAGCGAATTCCTCGCATGAACGGCCCATGCCAGTCAACTTGCAGTTTGGCAGTTCAGCTAAGATTTTATGCAGCATTTCATCAATCACTGCGTGATTCCTTTCACAGAGCCCATTGCTGAAAAGACTTTCAGCTGTGGTATTCATAACCATAACGTTCATGTTTTCACATGTCTCTGAACTCGTCATTGGCAAATTCTCCTCCATTATCAATCAGAAACTTAGCTGGTGCCCCAAGGACAGTCCCTATCTATTTCTCCATGATTTTATCTACAATAACCCTTTTGTCCTTGCTATGTATTGTTACGACCAGGTGAGCAATGTGTCTAGGGGCTCCAGACGCTGGCCGAGTGCGTCTACCCAAAGGCACAGTGTGGCTTTCGTGCAGAGAGATCGACCATTGACATGCTGTTCTCCCTTCGTCAGATACAGGAGAAATGCCGCGAACAACAGATGCCCCTCTACATTGCTTTCATTGATCTCACCAAAGCCTTTGACCTCGTCAGCAGACGTGGTCTCTTCAGACTACTAGAAATGATTGGTTGTCCACCAAAGCTACTAAGTATCATCACCTCATTCCATGACAATATGAAAGGCACAATTCAACATAGCGGCACCTCATCAGACCCCTTTCCTATCCTGAGTGGCGTGAAACAGGGCTGTGTTCTCGCACCCACACTTTTTGGGATTTTTTTCTCCCTGCTGCTCTCACATGCGTTCAAGTCTTCAGAAGAAGGAATTTTCCTCCACACAAGAACAAGGGGGAAGGTTGTTCAACCTTGCCTGTCTAAGAGCGAAGTCCAAAGTACGGAAAGTCCTCATCAGGGAACTCCTCTTTGCTGACGATGCTGCTTTAACATCTCACACTGAAGAGTGTCTGCAGAGTCTCAGCGACAGATTTGCGGCTGCCTGCAACGAATTTGGCCTAACCATCAGCCTTGAGAAAACGAACATCATGGGACAGGACGTCAGAAATGCTCCATCCATCAATATTGCCGACCACGCTCTGGAAGTGGTTCAAGAGTTCACCTACCTAGGCTCAACTATCACCAGTAACCTGTCTCTAGATGCAGAAATCAACAAGCGCATGGGAAAGGCTTCCACTGCTATGTTCAGACTGGCCAAGAGAATGTGGGAAAATGGCGCACTGACACGGAACACAAAAGTCCGAGTGTATCAAGCCTGTGTCCTCAGTACCTTGCTCTATGGCAGCGAGGCCTGGACAACGTATGTCAGCCAAGAGCGACATCTCAATTCAGTCCATCTTCACTGCCTCCGGAGAATACTTGGCATCAGGTGACAGCACCGTATCTCCAACACAGAAGTCCTCGAGGCGGCCAACATCCCCAGCTTATACACACTACTGAGTCAGTGGCGCTTGAGATGGCTTGGCCATGTGAGCCGCATGGAAGATGGCAGGATCCCCATGGACACATTGTACAGCGAGCTCGTCACTGGTATCAGACCCATCGGCCGTCCATGTCTCCGCTTTAAAGACGTCTGCAAACGTGACATGAAATCCTGTGACATTGATCACAGGTCATGGGAGTCAGTTGCCAGCATTCACCAGAGCTGGCGGGCAGCCATAAAGGCGGGGCTAAAGTGTGGCGAGTCGAAGAGACTTAGCAGTTGGCAGGAAAAAAGACAGAAGCGCAAGGGGAGAGCCAACTGTGCAACAGCCCCGACAAACAAATTTTTCTGCAGCACCTGTGGAAGAGCCTGTCACTCCAGAATTGGCCTTTATAGCCACTCCAGGCGCTGCTCCACAAACCACTGACCACCTCCAGGCGCTTACCCATTGTCTCTCAAGATAAGGAGGCCAAAGAAGAAGATGTATTGTTACGACCAGGTGAGAAATGTCTCTTGCTGTCTTCACCTGGTCTTATTGTAACAGGGTTTAATTTTAAGCACACTATGTTTTGAGCTCCCCCTTTGTGAATCCTTGTTCACAGTTTCCAATTATAAGACACATAAATGAGCACAAACAAGCTTTCTTTAGTTTAAAGCAGAAAAGTGAAATTTATTAAACCTTAAACTCAAACTTTAATACAGTGCACACCTTCAGATATGCAACGTGCTCATGCTAGCATGCACACACAATATCAATATGCAGATAGGAATAGAAAAGAGCAGAAGAAAAGATAAGTAGAACAGTTTGAGTCAATATCTTGTTACTGTTTCTTGAGCTCGCTGTAGTTCTTGAACGAAGATATGCTCTTGCGAGTCATTGAGGCCCAGTAATCTTCTTAAAACATTGTCCACGTGGCAAACCCTTCTCTCTTTGAGTTTCACGTGTTTTCAATGGTTTCAGTTCCCTGAGAGATGAGCAGGCCAGCAGGCAGGCAGGAAAAGAGATGTTCTCAGTCCCAGGAGAAGGTCGTTACTTTATGAGCACACAGCTTTGTCTCTCTGGCAACTCCTTTGTTTGGGAGTTCAAATTCAAAAAAGACTCCCAGGTTGCCCTGCAGGTTAGTCATGTGACCAGTTCCTTATTTGGAAAAGTCTCCTCTACCTCCTTGGTTGGAAGTTCAAATTTCTCTGCGACAGCCAGTCATATGACCAAAAGTGGTCCGACCACCTCTGTGTATTGGAGGGACAGGGACTGCTGCGGCCCCATTGTTCCAACCCCGTCTGCCACCATGGAAATGTCTTTCCGGTCAGGGCCTGCAATTTTAAGTTGCAATGTTCAAGTGGCGAAATAATGTGTGCCTCAGTCTTGGCAGGTGGGGTTTGCCTGACAGTATTATTGTAGAAAGACTAAATCTAGTTGCTAGGTCTATAAAATGTGGAATGATAATGTTCTTGTCTTTGTCCCATACCTTTAAACTCATGGCAACTACCATGTTAAAGTCACGAGCCAATGGAAGGCTTACAATAGGATATGGTGGCGTCCTCCAATACTTTTTACAGATTTCACTCTGTTCACTAATCTCTTCTATTATCCTCATATACTCTTTGCCAATCACACCTGCATCCTTTTGCAGAGTTTTTAATCTTTGACAAGAAGGGTGAGAAAATTGTGTAACTTTAAGACAATTTGCTTTTTATCTCTCTGATTCTTATCACTTGTGCCATTAATACTTCTCTAACACTCTGACTAAAAGCATCAGGTTTTATCAAGGGAATGCAACAATGCTCTGACTGGGTAAATTGCAAATTCACGGACTTCCCAAAAACAATTGCTTTATCATGCTCCATATCAAGTTTCATCTGTGCCTTTTTTCATTGAAGGTTTACTCAACAGCAAAAATATCTCACCAGAGACTACATCAGTAGTGATAAAGTGGCTTACCCCAGCTATTTTACATGGAATTACTACTCTCTTCAGTGATTTCAATGTGTTGGCATCACCAAACCTAAAGCTGGTAGTACTTTTATACTCCTTAACCTTGTGTCAATCCTCACTACTGAGTGAATCCAGATAACATTGTAACCAATCATAGAAACATAGAAAATAGGAGCAGGAGTAGGCCATTCGGCCCTTCGAGCCTGCTCCGCCACTCATTATGATCAGGGCTGATCATCAACTCAGCAGCCTGCTCCCACTTTCGCCCCATACCCTTTGATCCCTTTAGACCCAAGAGCTATATCTAACTCCTTCTTGAAAACATACAATGTTTTTGCCTCAACTGCTTTCTGTGGTAGCCAATTCCACAGGCTCACCACTCTCTGGGTGAAGAAATTTCTCCTCATCTCAGTCCTGAAAGGTTTATCCTGTACCCTTAGACTATGATCCCTGGTTCTGGACTCCCCCACCATCTGGACTCCCCCCCCACCTCTTCAGTAAATTCTTGTTCACTGCTTCAATTGTAAGGCAAAGAAGTCAGACATGTTTTCTTAGATTAAAACAAGAAAGGTGGAAGTTTATTAATCTTAAACTCTAACCCGGTTAACGACTCCGAATATGCGACGCGATCACGCTAACATGCATACGCGATAAACACACACACAGATACAGACAGAAAAAGTAGAAAGAATAAAGGGGAAAAGTTTGAGGCAATATCTGTTAGTTATTTACTGTCCTTTGAGTTCAATGTGGAGTCTTTGGTTGCCAGTAGTCTTGCTATTCGTTGGGGCCCAGATTATGCTTGGAACCATCTCTCTTGCGAGGTTTGTGGATTGTATTATTTTAGCAGGTCGTGGAATGCACTTCCTTACACCTTCAATGTCTGGTGATCTGGTTAATTGGCTCATGGAATAGTCCTTTGTCTCCACAGGCAGCGTCTCTTAGTATGCAAATTACTTCCAGCCCAGATGTCTGGTGATCTCTTTAACAAGTCATTTCTTCACTCCAGCAACAGATTAAAATTAATGTTCATATGATGAAATTAATAGGCCTCATTCTTGGCAGGTGGGGGCTCTGCATGACATAATGTAAGCTTACCATGCACTCTCCCACCGCCCCCGTCCCCCATGGCAAATCTCAACATTCCTGCCCTTTTCCCTCCCGGAATACAGATATTTAAAATTTGATCTTTCCCCCTCCTTTCAGTATCTTTGCCCTTTACCCCTTCCCATCACCCCCTCCCCCCGACCAAACCACAAAGTTTTAACCCCACTCCCCACCCCCTCCCGTACGGAGAAAAAAAACCTTCTCCACCTTTGCCACAGGTGTTGGCCACATTTCCCCGAACGGGGATTCGAAGGCGCGGCATTGTCGGCCGCCCAAATGAAGATCAGTGCGGTAATTAAGGAGGCAACGGAATCCTCATTAAATCAGGTACGTAAATTCGTTTACATATTGAAATGGGGGTCCTGTCACTGAGCGTCGGGGCGGCTGCCACAAGGCTTCACCGCTGCTGCCGATATCGGCATGGGGCCTGTCGCAATTGGGGTTGGTGGCGGGCCCCTGCTGCACCGATCTTCATTGCACTCCCCCACCCACCACCAACATTCCCAACGGCGGAGAGGCTTTAAAATCCAGCCCGTGGTGTTCCAATGACAATAAGGATACTCAGGTGGAATCTAATCTGAAATAGCTTTCAGTCAGACTGCTTTCCATTTCTTAAAGAGAAGTTAACTTCACCATATCATGCTTTACAACAGAACTTGCTCCACCATGTGAGTTCTTCACAGGTCCTTTGGACCATGACTTCTTTAGCCTTAAGGACTTCAGAAAATTTGCTAACCCGCAACTTCCCCGTGCTGTCGCGAACCATTTTGAAGGCTGAGCCTCATAAGCATTTGGACGGTGAGCTGTGGGTGGAAATTGAGCGCCCCCGAGACAGCGCTCACCCCCACTCTGGGACAGGAAATTAGAGACGCATGCAATAAGAGTGCAACTGTAATTATGTGTGACTTTAATCTACATATAGATTGGGCAAACCAAATTAGCAATAATACTGTAGATGAGGAATTCCTGGAGTGTGTACGTGATGGTTTTTTGGACCAATACATTGAGGAATGAACGAGAGAATAGGCCATCCTAGACTGGGTATTGTGTAATGACAAAAGATTAGTTAACAATCTTGTTGTGTGGGGTCCCTTGGGGAACAGCAACCATAACATGATTGAATTCTTCATTAAGATGGAGAATGAGAGAGGTGATTCGGAGACTAGGGTCCTAAATCTAAATAAAGGAAACTATGAAGGGATGAGGTGCGAGTTGGTTTTGATAGATTGGGGAATGTTACTCAAAGGGTTGACAGTGGATAGGCAATGGCTAGCATTTAAAGACCGCATGGATGAATTACAACAATTGTTCATTCCTGTCTGGCGCAAAAATGAAACAGGAAGGGTGGCTCAACCATGGCTTACAAAAGAAATTAGGGATAGTATTAGATCCAAGGAGGAGAAATATAAAATGGCCAGAACAAGCAGCAAACCTGAGGATTGGGAGCAGTTTAGAATTCAACAAAGGAGGACAAAGGCATTGATTAAGAAGGGGAAATAGAGGATGAGAGTAAGCTTGCAGAGAACATAAAAACTGATTGTAAAAGCTTCTATAGATATGTGAAGAGAGAAGATTAGTGAAAACAAATGTGGGTCCCCTACAGTCAGAAACAGTGGAATTTATAATGGGGAACAAAGAAATGGCAGAACAATTAAATGCATACTTTGGTTCTGTCATCACAAATTACCTCCCAGAAATGTTGGGGAACATAAGGTCGAATGAGAAGGAGGAACTGTATGAAATCAGTATTAGTAGGGAAATGGTGTTTGGGAAATTGATGGGATTGAAGGCCGATAAATCCCTTGGGCCTAATAATCTACATCCCAGAGTACTTAAGGAAATGGCACTAGAAATAGTCGATGCATTGCTGGTCATTTTTCAAAATTCTATTGACTCTGGAACAGTTCCAACCGATTCGAGGGCAGCTAATGTAACCCCGCTATTTAAAAAAGGTAGAGAGAAAACAGGGAATTATAGACTGGTTAGCCTGACATCAGTAGTGGGGAAAATGCTAGAGTCCATTTTTAAAGATGTGATAACAGAGCACTTGAAAAGCAATGACAGGATCGAACAAAGTCAACATGGATTTATGAAAGGGAAATTATGCTTGACAAATCTACTGGAATTTTTTGAGGATGTAACTAGTAGAATAGATAAGGGAAAACCAGTGGATGTGGTGTATTTGGACTTGCAGAAGGCTTTCGATAAGGTCCCACATAAGAGATTAGCGTGAAAAATTAAAGAACATGGGATTGGTGGTAAGGTACTGACACTGATAGAGAACTGGTTGGCAGACAGGAAACAAAGAGTAAGAATAAACGAGTCTTTTTCCGAGCGGCAGGCAGTGACTAGTGGGGTACCGCAGGGATCAGTGCGAGGACCCCAGCTATTCACAATATACATTAATGATATATGTTGGAGAAATTTTCTTAGCTTTGCTAATTATTACTTAACTTTGTAGAAGCAGAAAATCAGGAGACAGCTTGTAGCTAATCTAACCACAACCAACAGTCATAAAATGTAGACAGAGCAGCTAACCACAATTAGATGTTACGGCCAGATATTGTGTCTGGAGTGGGCATTGAATTAAGGAACTAGCTTGTTATTGTTGAAACTGATGTTTCGCTGACCTCGGACCCTGCATGGTGCACCGTTATGTAGGCAGTCTTGTGGGTGCTTATCTAATTGTGAAACTGTTAGCTCTGCCTCTTTTATACTATATAAGTCCATGGCGATCTGTAGCTTTTGGGAGTAGCACTGGACCGCCTTTAGGTAAGGTGTGCTCTCCCATGATATCATGCAATAAAGTGTTTGATTCTCAACATCTGAGTCCGGAGAATTTGTTCAACAATTGGGCACAATCTGGATTTTCTTCAACAGATTTGGCGTAGTCGGCAGGATCCCTGAGTTCACGGGATCCAAAAGAACCTAGTGAAAAAATAATCAACAGGATCAGGGGTAAGTCAACTTTTCTGCGACCCTGATATCCCAATCACCCAGTCTGAGCCGGAATTAAGAGGACAATTGGGTCCCACGTGAAGGCCAGGAATTAAATGGGCGAAGGGAACAAAGGGGTCAAGGAAGAATTGGCTGAAACCTGATCAGAAAAGGTCTAAAATTGAGTAAGTTAAGCTCACACATGGGAAGTGAGTAATTCTGCGAAGGGAAGTTGAAAAGTAGATAAGTGGAAAATCCAGTAAATTTAGGAATCTGGCATAGTCGGCTGGGCCGAATACCTGATCCCATTGAGTATACGAAGTTAACTCTCACACATGGGAAGTGAGTAAAATACGGTGAAAAGATATGGGACAGAGATGACTGGGGCTGTAACTAAATTACCAAATTGACCCAACAGGCACGTTTTCGGGGCTCCTGAGTACACCCGCTGATCTGGCCCTAGAGAAAGACGCGGGTGACAAGAGTTGGAGAACGAAAATATCGTTGACCTGAGGAGACAGGGGTGAGCCGGTTAGCTGACCTTGAGAACTTAACATTAACTGTCTCTGTGTGTGCTTGCGTCTGTCTCTGTCTTGTCTGTTGTTATATTTTTGCATTAGTTTCGTTGTGGTATTGCGGTTGTTCTTTGTGTTTAATACTGCTTACTCAATAGAGAAAGGAAACAATATACGAGTGAAGAAGGTTCTGAGGAGGCAGAAGAAGCAGAGAGAAAATGGGCTTAACGGCCTCCAAGAAGGAAGGGTTGCCCCCGGGGACAAATAATTCGTGTCCTCCGGAGAAAGGCGACCCACGACCTTTTGCCCACTCAAAAGGAACGAAGAAACGTTACGGTAAAATCGTTCAATGTAAGAATAAGGTAGGAGACCCCCTGGTTCCACCAGGGTCACTGGCTGATAAAGTATGGAAAGAGACAGGTGATAGTAGATATGTAATTCCGTTTAGTTCAGATTTATATGGGTGGTCGCACGGAAATTGGCCTTATGGAGGTTCTTTCAAATTTGAAAAGATAGATTATTGGAAAACGTGTTGAAAGCGGGTGCGGAGATCCAACCTGGGATAATGTCTATATGATCCATTGTTTAAATAAGTTTAGGGGAATTGCAAAAGGCCATCAACCCCCTAAGAACAAAGAACACCAGGCCTCCGCATCAGCACCGCCACCGTACAGCCCTGAGTCTCAAGCAGTTCAGTACCCGAAACTTCCCGTCCCCGCCCTGAACGCTGAACCCCCTGATGAAGTAGTGGCCTTTATCGGCACTCGCCCACGACAGAATTCGGCCAGTCCGGCCCCTGATCCGAATAATGAGATAAATCAGGCCAACGCTGAAGACCGGCCCGAAAATGAAGGCACGGTACCCCAGCAGGACTCTAGCGTCTCCTCCACGGCCCATGGCATGAATCTCTGGCCTCGCAACGTCCATCAGACTCCCCTAGAGTGTCCCCGAGTAATGATCGGTGACACAACTTTTGATAAACCGTGGACCCATGCGGAAGTCCGCGGTATGCTCCAAGATGCCCCTAATCCACTAAAACGTCCGACAGGTTTTTACAATTGGTTAGTACAAATTTGCGACATTTACAATTGCCTACCTCAAGATGTACACACTTTAATGCATCTGGCATATGGGACCCATTGGGCAGCAGTAAAAGGCTCCATCACGTTCCCCCGGATACCCTGGTCTGTGGAGGAACCACGTAGTACTTGGCTTGAAACCACCGCTAAGCCCGTCATTATGGCCGCCGCAAAACAACAAGCGGATTTTGGGGAAGTTACTCGGTGTCTGCAAAAGGCCACTGAGACTATGCCCGACTTCCTTGCCCGCTTTAGAGAGACTTGGGAGTCGTCTGCTGGGATCCCACTCGCAAATAATAATACATTGGCAGTCCAAACACTTGTCTATTGTATGCAGTCTAGACATGCCCAGACTTTCAAGTCCCACAACCTTAATTGGCAAAACCTGGATTGGCCCCACCTCCTTACCCACCTCACCAATATGGACAGACAGGGTCTTTTTGATAACAAAAAAGAAAAGGAGGCATACCCCCGTCTGACACCCCATGAGTGGAACAGGGGAAATCAGAGGCAAAATCAGGGACAGGAATACCCACAATATGGGGAAGGGAACAAAACCATTGATAACTGTAATACGTGTGGGAGACTGGGCCACTCCGTACGGAACTGCCGGTCTCGGCCCTGTTACATATGTGGAAAATATGGACACTGGGCTCGAAGAATCAGCAAGGGTCGTCGCAACCACACCAACCTCCCCAGCAACCTCAACAGGCCCGTTACACTCTAAATGACCCTTTTGCCTACAACCTCAATGCATAGGGTTGCCACATGAGGCAGGTTATGCAGGCCGCCACGATACGACTCTCCCACTCCCCATCGGAAAATCCCATGATGGACATAGATATGGGGGGTCGTATCGTCTCGGTTTTGGTGGACTCCGGAGCCACCCACACATCTGCACCTCCCTCAGCGGGTCTTCCTCTAAGCTCCAAAACTGTGGGTGTCTCTGGAGTGCCTATGGTTGAACCCCTTTCTACCCCCATGCCCATCGTCGTTGGACCGGTAACGGTCCCCGACATTACTATAGTCTCCCCCTCTTGCCCAGTGGCCCTACTCGGTCGCCAAACCCTTTGCAAACTCAACGCCTCCATCCACTGTTCGCCACAAGGCCTCATTTTAGAGATCCCTGACTCTGGTCTCCCCCTCTTGCAGGCAGCTATGACTGTAACCCCGCCTCTTTCCTCTCCTATTCCTTCCCTGTATGCATGGACATTTTCGGGCGACCCTGTACATGCTAATCTTACCTCGTTACTCTCACATCTGGAACGCGCTGCCCCATCTCCCACGATCGGTTTCCTTCGTTGGATCGTATGGACCGGTCGTTTTCTGCGTAAACTACACTGCACTGCCGCTTACCTTGATCACCCTGATCCTTCTTATTCGGCTGTAGTAGAGCCCTATCTCAATCTACCTTCTACACTAACCTTAACTGGACTTTATTATGTGGGTGAAGAGGGATTAGCGGCAGAAGTTCTGCTCAATGCCGAGCAGAGGCCACTATTCCGAAATAACCCTGCCTCTTTTCCCCATGTTTCCATTATTGTCAAAGCCCCGTGGCACTCCAAGGACTTGGGGCCCATGGTGCACAGACTCCGAAATATGTCTAAGGAATTTGAACCCTTGGACCCAACAGACCCCGACTCTATGCAAATTGCCTGTTTGGGACAGGAGGAATTCTGTGTGCACTGCCCTCCCTCGTCCGGCAAGGCAACTTTTATCTTGCAGACCCCGCCGCTTTCCCCCTCCTATGACAACCCCTTATTGCTCGACACTGTGCCACCATCTTTATGGGCACGGCACGCCAACCACGCGGGCCTAGTCATCTCGGCCCCACCTCACACGGTCACTGTGAAACCAGGGGCCATCCTACCGTCTATTAGACAGTACAATGTGTCACCCAATGCCCAGGAAGGGATAAAACCAGTTGTTGACTCCCTTCTACAACAAGGCATCCTGGTACCTACCACAAGTCCTTGTAACACTCCTATCTTCCCTATTCCTAAGCCAGGATGAGGGAATATAGATGAGGGAATTCAATGTAATATATCCAAGTTTGCAGATGACACAAAGCTGGGTGGGAGTGGGAGCTGTGAGGAGGATGCAGAGAAGCTCCAGTGTAATTTGGACATGTTGAGTGAGTGGGCAAATACGTGGCAGATGCAGTATAATGTGGATAAATGTGAGATTATCCACTTTGGTAGTAAAAACAGAAAGCAGGTTATTATCTGAACGGCAATAGATTAGGAAAGGGGGAGGTGCACCAGTCGCTGAAAGTAAGCATGCAGGTGCAGCAGGCAGTTAAGAAGGCAAATGGTATGTTGGCCTTCATAGTGAGAGGATTCAAGTACAGGAGCAGGGGTGTCTTGCTGCAATTATACAAGGCCTTGGTGAGACCACATCTGGAGTATTGTGTGCAGTTTTGATCTCTTTATCTGAGGAAGGATGTTCTTGCTATGGAGGAAGTGCAGTGAAGGTTCACCAGACTGATTGCTGGGATGGCAGGACTGACATATGAAGAGAGATTGGGTCAATTAGGCTTGTATTCGCTAGAGTTTAGAAGAATGAGAGGGGATCACATAGAAACCTACAAAATTCTAACAGGACTGGACAGACTAGATGCAGGAAGGATGTTCCTGATGGCGGGGGAGTCCAGGGCCAGGGGTCACAGTCCAAGGACAAGGGGTAAGCCATTTAGGACTGAGATGAGGAGAGATTTCTTCACCCAGAGAGTGGTGAACCTGTGGAATTCTCTACCATGGAAAGCAGTTGAGGCCAAATCATTAAATATATTCAAGAAAGAGTTAGATATAGTTTTTAGGGCTAAAGGGATCAAGGGATACGGGGAGAAAGCAGGAACAGGGTACTGAGTTTGGATGATCAGCCATGATCGTATTGAATGGTGGAGCAGGCTCGAAGGACCGAATGGCCTACTCCTGCTCCTATTTTTCTATGTTTCTACGTTTCTATGACACCTCTACATTGGGTGCCCCCCCGCCCGACCGGCTTTTGGAGTGGAGAAAGTTTGTTCTGTGGCTGGAGGGTGGAACACTCCTGCACCTCCCAGCCCCACAAAACTAAACACAAACCCTTACACTGGGTCACTAGCCTCTGCTGAGTGAAGTGTGTGCAGCCAATGCTCCACTCAGTACTCTCCTAAAAGAGCATCCAAGCTCCCATGTCAATCAGAGCATGTAGGTACTGGCCAACCGTAGAGCCAGGGCAAAATTGCGAGGGCTGGTATGGATGGTTACTAATTCCTACCATTTTGAAGGAGCTCTATTCCCTCCAGGCAGGAAATCTAAATATCTCCATCTGCTAATCCAGCAGTGCTGCTTTCTGTGAGAGGGGAGGAGGCCATGTGCTGCATACATAGCTGGAAATGTCTCGCTTTGCTCCAAACCCCCAGGCAGATGTCTTGTCCTGTCCCTGGCCTGTCAAAGGTGAAGAGTTTCCAATCTAGAACTGTATGTTTACCGTGGTTTGGCATACAGTTTCCTTGGGACATGATAAAGATATGAGAATCATTTGTCCCTCATGATTGTCTGTTTTCAAACATAGGCTGGCCAAGTGGCTGCTGGAATACATTTTTTTTTTCTTGTTGGCATACAGAACTCCACCAGGCGTTGTCAGGGAAACATTGCTCATCACCAAACCAATCCACTTTCAGGTCATTTATAAAGCTTCCACTTGTAGCGGTGTCTACACATTTGCCAAGTTCTGCTGGCTTAATTGGTCTTCATAAAGATCTGGCAGCATTATCATCTGAGAATGCTTTAAAAAAATATTCAAACCAGTGATTCAGAAATTATCTGCTGTGATTACCTGGACCAGCTCTCAGTGTGCGCAGGTTTTGGACCATTAACTCTGGGAACAATTTGTTGACCTGTAGTTTACTTTTATGGTTCACTAATATCAGCACATTTTGGGTTAATCCAGACTTTCCAAAATTAGGCCGATATCAAAGAAAGGCTCAGATGCCTCTCTGCTCTCCCTCATTGATACAATAGTTCTGCTACTTTAGTGGAACCTGAATGTGTCTTTCAGGAACACTGTCGCTGTATCAGAGGCCAGAATTTTATGTGACCTGGCGGGGAGGGGGAGGCGGAACTGGAAGTGGGTGGCGCGGGTACTTCCTAATGCTGTCCTTGCAGGGGGTATGAAGTTGCTGCTGACCAGATCCATGTGCCCGCACCTCCCTTCCTTGCAGGTTCTCCTCACTGAAGGACCCGCCGCCTGAATGGACAATGCCCGTGGCACCTGGGCACTGTCAGCCTAAAGGGCCACTCTGCCAGTTGCTTTCTCAGCACTGCCCAACCCACCCCTCTCTCAGCTTCGTCTCGATTGACCCTCGTGCCAGGAGCTTGATGACACGTTGGAAGCTCGACTCCAGATCCCTGGTTCCTCAACTTCCCTTCCCCCTCCTCTATGCTAAATGCTCTGGCCGCACTACACCAGCCTTCCTGTGAAAGGGAACTCCCTGAACCCCCGCAAACTCTCCCCCCACACTCCCCCACCCCCCACACCTTACCCGGCTGCTAAATGCAGCAATGCCCTCAGCTGCTGCCCTGTTATTGCCCTTAAATACCTACTGGGGTTCTGATGCCCCGTGACCCCCGTGCACTCCTTGTAACGTAAAATGCCATTCAATTAGGTCTTCAACAATCTTAATAAGCTCTCAATTGCCAGTTTTGATAAAAGCGCACTCCGTTCTCACGTGACTTGCCATCTGCTGCTGGCAAAATACAGACCTGGCGTGATGACATAAGAGGTCCATCCCAGTGCCACCCCACCCAACTTTATGCCGCCCCTCACCTCCAATGCCGTCCTCTTCAGAGCTGTAAAATCCCAGCAAGGGTTACAGATGCTCTTACCTTCCAGGAGCAGAGCAGACCTGTGGAGAGAATGCCGAGCGCGGAGCCTATAAATCGAGCCCGAGGCCCAGTCTCTTACCTTCCGCGAGCGGAGAGGAGAGGAGCTCTTCCAGCGCGCCGGAGTTTTGAAAAAAAAGGCAAACAGTGACGTCAGAGGAGAGCTGAAAGGCGATTGGTTGGTGAGTGGCAGCTGTTAGAGTATCTTAAAAAAAATAAGGGGAAAGTTGTTTTTTTTTGTTGGAAAAAATCTCTGGTGATAAGGTGAGTACTACTAAAGTTTTTTTTTAAGGACTTTAGATTGAAGTGGGTAGAACAAGGCCCCTAGTATAATTAGTAATTTTAAATTAAGGGAGTAACTAATTAACCTAATGCTAAGTCATGGCAGGAGAGCTCAGCCCCGCGATATGCTCCTCCTGTGCTATGTAGGAAATCTGGGATGCTTCCAGTGTCCCTGGTGACCCTGTGTGCAGGAAGTGTATACAGCTGCAGCTACTGGCTACCCGCATTACGGAGCTGGAGCTGCGGGTGGATTCACTGTGGAGCATCCGCGATGCTGAGGACGTCTTGGATAGCACGTTTAGTGAGGTGGTCACATCGCAAGTAATGGCTGCATAGGCAGAAAAGAGACGGAGTAGTTGGCGCAGGCAGGTAGTGCAGGAGTCCCCTGTGGCCATCCCCCTCTCAAACAGATACACCACTTTGGACACTGTTGGGGGGGATGACCTCCCAGGGTAAAGCAGCAACAGCCAAGTTCATGGCACCATGGAGGGCTCTGCTGCACAGCAGGGGAGGAAAAGGGTTGGAAGAGCTATAGTGATAGGGGATTCTATCATAAGGGGTGCAGATAGGCGTTTCTGTGGCCACAAACGAGACTCCAGGATGGTATGTTATCTCCCTGGTGCTAGGGTCAAGGATGTCTCGGAGCGGCTGCAGGACATTCTGAAAGGGGAGGGTGAGCAGCCAGAGGTCGTGGTTCATCTTGGTACTAACGACATCGACAGGAAAAGAGATGAGATCCTGCAAAGTGAATAGAGGGAGTTAGGCAGAAGGTTAAAAAGCAGGACCTCTAGGGTTGTAATCTCAGGATTATTCCCTGTGCCACATGCTAGTGAGGGTAGGAATAGGAGGATAAGGCAAATGAATGCGTGGCTTAAGAGCTAGTGTAGGCGGGAGGGCTTCAGCTAGTTGGATCATTGGGATCTCTTCTGGTGCAGAGGCGACCTGTACAAGAAGGACGGGTTGCATCTAAACTGGAGGGCGACCAATATCCTTGTGGGGAGATTTGCTAGTCCTACTCGGGAGGGTTTAAACTAGTCTTGCAGGGAGGTGGGACCCAAAGTAGTCGTCTCTCAGACGAGATAGTTGAGGCAAATGTAGAGGTTAAAGCAAGCAAGTCCAGTAGGCAGGGCGGGCAGGAGCAGGACAGGGAGCGTGGAAGGTCTGGTAGGCTAAACTGCATTTACTTTAATGCAAGAAGCCTTACAGGTAAGGCAGATGAACTCAGAGCATGGATCGGTACATGGGATTGTGATATTATAGCTATTACGGAAACGTGGTTGAGGGATGGGCAGGACCGGCAGCTCAATGTTTCGGGGTACCAATCCTTCTGGCGTGACTGAGGTGGAGGTAAGAGAGGAGGGGGAGTTGCACGATTCATTAGGGAGGACATCACGGCAGTACTTAGAGAGGGTATCCCAGGGGGAATGTCCAGCGAGGCCATATAGGTAGAACTTAGAAATAAGAAAGGGGTGATCACTTTGATGGGATTATACTATAGGCCCCCCAATAGTCAGAGGGAAGTGGAGGAGCATATGTGTAGGGAAATCACAGATAGGTGTAGGAATTATAGGGTTGTAATAGTAGGTGATTTTAACTTCCCTAATATTGACTGGGACTGCCTTAGTGCGAATTTGTTAAGTGTGTCCAGGATAGTTTTCTGATGCAGTATGTGGATGGCCCTACTAGAGAAGGGACTACATTCGACCTCCTCTTAGGAAATGAGGATGGGCAGGTGGTTGATGTGGCAGTGGGGGAGCACTTTGGGACCAGTGACCATAACTCTATTAGCTTCAAGATAGTTATAGAAAAGGATAGGACTGGTCCTCAGGTTGAAGTCCTAAATTGGGGGAAGGCTAATTTCGACAGCATCAGACAGGATCTCTCAAAAGTTGAGTGGGAGAGGCTGTTTACAGGTAAAGGGACGTCTGGCAAGTGGGAGGCTTTTAAAAGTGAGATAGGAAGAGTTCAGGGCCGGCATGTTCCTGTTAGATGGAAGGGCAAGGCTGGCAAGTTTAGGGAACCTTAGTTGACGAGGGATATTGAGGGTCTGGTCAGGACAAAGAAGGAAGCATATGTCAGGTAAAGGCAGCTGGGATCGAGCGAGTCCCTCGAGGAGTATTGGGGATATAGGAGTACACTTAAGAAGGAAATTAGGAGGGCGAAAAGGGGCCATGAGATTTCCCTGGCAGATAAGATAAAGGAGAATCCTAAAAGATTCTATAAGTATATTAAGAGTAAAAGGGTAGCTAGGGAGAGAGTAGGTCCCCTTAAGGATCAGTGTGGTAATCTATGTGTGGAGCCACAGGAAATGGGCGAGGTCTTAAATGAATATTTCTCGTCCGTATTGACATTGGAGAAAGTCATGGAAGCCAGTGAGTTCAAGGGAGGGAACAGCGATATCCTGCAGCATATCAACATTACAAAGGAGGAGGTGTTGGAGGTTTTGAAGCGCATTAAGCTGGATAAATCCCAAGGCCTGACCAGGTGTATTCTAGGATGCTATGGGAAGCAAGGGAGGAGATTGCTGGGGCCCTGGCAGAAATTTTTGTATCATCGTTAGCCACGGGTGAGGTACCGGAAGACTGGAGGATAGCTAATGTTGTGCCTTTATTTAAGAAGGACAGCAGGGATAAACCAGTGAACTACAGGCCGGTGAGCCTTACATCAGTGGTGGGAAAGTTATTGGAAGGGATTCTGAGAGACAGGATTTATGCGCATTTGGAAAGGCACGGTCTGATTAGGGATAGTCAGCATGGCTTTGTGCGTAGAAAATCATGTCTCACGAATTTGATTGAGTTTTCCAAGGAGGTGACCAAGAAGATTGACGAGGGCAGGGCGATGGACGTTGTCTACATGGACTTTAGCAAGGCCTTTGACAAGGTCCCGCATGGTAGGCTGGTCCAGAAGGTTCGAACACATGGGATCCAGGGTGAGATAGCAAATTGGATACAAAATTGGTTTGGTGATAGGAGGCAGAGGGTGGTAGTGGAGGGTTGTTTTTCAGATTGGAGGCCGGTGACCAGTGGTGTGCCACAGGGATGGTGCTGTTCTTTGTCATATATGTTAGTGACTTGGATGTGAATGTAAGGGGCATGATTAGTAAGTTTGCAGATGACACCAAAATTGGTGGTATAGTGGATCGTGAAAAAGGTTGTCTAAGGTTACAACAGGATATAGATCAACTGAGAAAGTGGGCAAGGGATTAGCAAATGGAATTTAATGCAGACAAGTGTGAAGTGATGCATTTTGGGAAGTTAAACCAGGGCAGGACATATACAGTGAATGGCACAGCCCTGGGCAGTGTTGTTGAGCAGAGAGACCTTGGGGTGCAAGTCCACAGTTCCCTGAAAGTGGCAACACAGGTAGACAGGGTGGTGAAGAAGGCATATGGCATGCTTGCCTTCATCGGCCGAGGCACTCAGTACAAGAGTTGGGACGTCATGTTACACATAACGTTGGTTAGGCCGCGTTTGGAGTACTGTGGGCAGTTCTGGTCACCGCACTACAGGAAAGATGTGATTAAGCTGGAGAGGGTGCAGAAAAGATTCACAAGGATGTTGCCTGGTTTGGTGGGCTTGAGTTATAAAGAGAGATTGGATAGGCTGGGTCTGTTTTCCCTGGAGCGAAGTAGGCTGAGAGGGGACAAGATAGAGGTATACGAGAAGCATAGATAGGGTTGATAGCCAGAGTCTGTTTCCCATGGTAGGGGTGACTAAAACTAGAGGGCATAGATTAAAGATCAAGGGGGATCAAAGGGGTAAATTTTTCACACAAAGAATAGTGGGTATATGGAATGAGCTGCCTGAGGAGGTGGTGGAGGCAGAAACAGTAGCGACATTTAAGAGGCATCTGGACAGGTACTTGAATGAGCAAGGCATAGAGGGATATGGAATTAATGCAGGCAGATGGGATTAGTATAGATAGGCATTATGGTCAGCATGGACGCAGTGGGCCGAAGGGCCTGTTTCTATGCTGTACGACTCTAGGACTCTATGAATAGTAATGTCGCTTGTTGGGTTCGACTTGCATCTGGAATTTAGATCTTTACACAAGAGATTGGCAGAGATTAGGTACCCTGTAATGAGTGGCTCACCTCCTCACCCCAAGCCTCTCCAAATCTAGAAGACTCAAAGGCAGAAGTGTGAAGGAAGACTTTGCATTTGGCTGGATGGGTGTAGTTAAGGAGGTAGGCTGGGGGAGAGTTAAGAAACTCAACATAGTCCAGGACAGAGCAGTTTGTTTGATCAGTGCCCCTGACACTCTGCGAAATATCCATCCCGTTCATTACTGCTGCACTGCGGCTGTAGTATGTGCTGTCGATAGGATGCACTGCAGCAACCCACTATGGTAACTTTGCGAGTTAGACCTAGTCGCATGACCTCCATCACCAAGAAGGCAACAGCAGCTACGTCCCAGGCCACAATCACCTTCAAGGCATGTACAGTCCTGACTTGGGCCATATATCGTCAATCCTTCAACATCACTGAGTCAGTGAAGGGTATTTTTCTCACCTTATTCCCTGCTGAAATGGCGGGAGCATTAACGAATCAGGAACCCATTGAACTCTTCAGCGGGCTTTACCACGGCATAAGTATCCCAACACTGAGTTCCCTGCCCAATCGAGTGGGATGATGTCAGGATCCTATCCTGATGTCATTTTTAGGGGATTTAATTCCCTGCAAGCACCCAAACCTGTCTCCTCTTGCCTGGGGGAATTTCACCCTCTGTCCTGCATTGCATCATCAAGAGGGCATCATCATTTGAAGGACGGCAGTGGTTCAAGAAGAGGGCTCACCAACACCTGGGACAGGGAATAAATACTATTCTTGCTACTGCCCCCCATATCCCAAAAGCACATGAACAATTTACACTGGTGTAGGCAATTGTTCACCTCAAAATAAACCACCTCATTAGCTCAAGCTCTTCGAGGTTTTTGTTTCTTGGGGGTAATGGTGGGACATGGGGGTGCAATTGAGTATCGATGTTGGTGAAAGTCAAAGGAAATAAATTTTGGGATGGGTGTAAAATGACTTGTCCGTTCCCTCCCACCTGAATTGCATTGTTGTTGAGAGCTAATATCAGCACATTGGTGTCCAAGGTGTGGGGGCTGGGGGTAATTTCAAACTAACCTTCCTGGCAGAAACTGATGGGATGGAACCAGCTGATCAATTTTTACCCGGCCAGATTTACACCCAGCCCGAATTACACTTGGCCCGATTTAGCACATGCCAGATTTTACTTACCATTGTTTTCAAGAGAATGTAAGATCGGATGAGGTGTAAAGAAGGCATCCAGTCTCATCTGGCCCATTTCGACAAGAGCGAGTTAGTTTAAAATTAATCGCTAAGTGTTCCCGCAGAGCATGGAATCTGGCAGATTTGTCAACTCTCCAGGGACACTAATTTCAGTTGCATTCAGAACATCCAGATAACACACAGGAAAGGGGCTGCACCAAATAATGTAGGAGAATGAACAGTTTCACAAGGATCTTCTTGTGGGCTGCAGCCACAGCTGGAACTCCAGCTGTGAATCATTGTCACCCATCCTTGATCATTTCAATATACTGAGGGACATCAGTTATGCCGAGACTAGAGGAGCTGGAATTTTTCTCCTTGGAACAGAGAAGCTTAAGTTTAGATTTGATAGAGGAGTTTTTTAATTCATTCCTGGGATGTGAGTGTTGCTGGCCAGACCAGCATTTATTGCCGATCCCTAATTGTCCTTGAGAAGGTGGTGGTGAGCTGCCTTCTTGAACCGCTGCAGTCCGTGTGGGGTAGGTACACCCACAGTGCTGTTAGGAAGGGAGTTTCCAGAATTTTGACCCAGCGACAGTGAAGGAACGGCGATATAGATCCAAGTCAGGATGGTGCGTGGCTCAGAGGGGAACTTGCAGGTGGTGGTGTTCCCATGTATTTGCTACCCTTGTCCTTCCAGGTGGAAGAAGTCGCGGGTTTGGAAGTTGCTGTCGAAGGATCCTTGGTGCGTTGCTGCAGCACACCTTGGAGATGGTACACACTGCTGCCACTGTGCGTCGGTGGTGGAGGAAGTGAATGTTTAAGGTGGTGGATGAGGTGCTGATCAAGCAGGCTGCTTTGTCCTGGATAGTGTCGGCCCTCTTGTTGGAGCTGCACTCATCCAGGCAAGTGGAGATATTCAATCACACTCCCGCCTTGTGCCTTGTAGATGGTGGTTGGGCTTTGGGGAGTCAGGAGGTGAGTTACTCACCACAGGATTCCCAGTCTCTGACCTGCTTTTGTAGCTATGGTATTTATATGGCCACTCCAGTTCAGTTTCTGGTCAATGGTAACCCCTAGGATGTTGATAGTGGGGCATTCAGCGATGGTAATGTCATTAAATATCAAGGGGAGATGGTTAGATTCTCTCTTGCTGAAGATTGTCATTGCCTGGCATTTGTGTGGTGCGAATGTTACTCACCACTTATCAGCCCAAACCTGAATATTGCCCAGGTCTTGCTGCATATGGACACGGACTGCTTCAATATCTGAGGAGTTGTGAATGGAGCTGAACATTGTGTGAACATTCAGCGAACATCCCCACTTCTGATCTTATGATAGACGGAAGGTCATTGATGAAGGAGCTGAAGATGGTTGGGCTGAGGACACTACCCTGAGGAACTCCTGCAGTGATGTCCCGGGACTGGGACACACCTGGGAGTGGAGTGAAGCAGCAGACAGTGGACATAGGAGGAAGAAAACGCGAGCGAGAGGTATAAAAATCAAGACCTGGGTTCGAGGCCCTCACTCAGCTGCGAGCGGAGTGGCAGATAATGGACCTAGGAGGAAGTAAACCCAAGCAGGAAGTATAAAAGTCAAGACCAGGGCTTGAGGCCCTCACTCACCTGGGAGCGGAGCGTCAGACAGTGGACCTGGCAGCAGAGCGGTAGAGAGCGGACCTGGGAGCAGAGCGGAGCGGCAGACAGCAGACCCGGGAGCGGAGCAACAGACAGCAGACCCGGGAGCGGAGCAACAGACAGCGGACCCGGGAGCGGAGCATCAGACAGCGGACCTGGGAGAGGCAGACAGCAGACCCGGGAGCGGAGCATCAGACAGCGGACCCGGAAGAGGCAGACAGCGGACCCGGGAGCGGAGCAACAGACAGCGGACCCGGGAGCGGAGCATCAGACAGCGGACCCGGGAGAGGCAGACAGCAGACCCGGGAGCGGAGCAACAGACAGCGGACCCGGGAGCGGAGCATCAGACAGCGGACCTGGGAGAGGCAGACAGCAGACCCGGGAGTGGAGCATCAGACAGCGGACCCGGGAGAGGCAGACAGCAGACCCGGGAGTGGAGCAACAGACAGCGGACCCGGGAGCGGAGCATCAGACAGCGGACCTGGGAGAGGCAGACAGCAGACCTGGGAGCGGAGCGACAGACAGTGGACCCGGGGGCGGAGCGGCAGATAGCGGACCCGGGAGCGGAGCGGCAGACAGTGGACCCGGGAGCGGAGCGGCAGACAGTGGACCCGGGAGCGGAGCGGCAGATAGCGGACCCGGGAGCGGAGCGGCAGACAGTGGACCCGGGCGCGGAGCAACAGACAGCGGACCCGGGAGATGCAGACAGCAGACCCAGGAGCGGCGCAACAGACAGCGGACCTGGGAGAGGCAGACAGCAGACCTGGGAGCGGAGCGACAGACAGTGGACCTGGGAGAGGCAGACAGCAGACCTGGGAGCGGAGCGACAGACAGTGGACCTGGGAGAGGCAGACAGCAGACCTGGGAGCGGAGCGACAGACAGTGGACCTGGGAGCGGAGCAACAGACAGTGGACCCGGGAGCGGAGCAACAGACTGCGGACCCGGGAGAGGCAGACAGCAGACCTGGGAGCGGAGCGACAGACAGTGGACCCGGGAGCGGAGCAACAGACTGCGGACCCGGGAGAGGCAGACAGCAGACCTGGGAGCGGAGTGACAGACAGTGGACCCGGGAGCGGAGCGGCAGATAGCGGACCCGGGAGCGGAGCGGCAGACAGTGGACCCGGGAGCGGAGCGGCAGACAGCGGACCCGGGAGCAGTTGGGAGCGACAGACAGCAGACCCAGGAGCGATATGGCAGACAGTGGACCCGGGATCAGAGCGTCAGACAGGAGACCTGGGAGCGGAGCGACAGACAGTGGACCCGGGAGCAGAGCGGCAGATAGTGTACCCGGTAGCGGAGTGGCAGATAGTGTACCCGGTAGCGGAGTGGCAGATAGTGTACCCGGTAGCGGAGTGGCAGATAGTGAACCCGGGAGCAGTTGGGAGCGACAGACAGCAGACCCAGGAGTGATAAGGCAGACAGCGGATCCGGGAGCAGAGCGGCAGATCGCGGACCCGGGAGCGGACCGACAGACAGTGGACCCGGGAGCAGAGCGGCAGATAGTGTACCCGGGAGCAGAGCGGCAGACAGTGGACCAGGGAGCGGAGCGGCAGACAGCGGACTTGGGAGCAGAGCGGCAGACAGTGGACCAGGGAGCGGAGCGGCAGACAGCGGACTTGGGAGCAGAGCGGCAGACAGAGGACCTGGGAGCGTAGCGGCAGTTAGTGTACCCGGGAGCGTCGCGGCAGATAGTGGACCCGGGAACGGAGCGGCAGACAGTGGACCCGGGACCGGAGCGGCAGCTAGTGGACCAGGGAGCGGAGCGGCAGACAGTGGACCAGGGAGCAGAGCGGCAGACATTGGACCCGGGAGCAGAGCGGCAGCTAGTGGACCAGGGAGCGGAGCGGCAGACAGTGGACCAGGGAGCAGAGCGGCAGACATTGGACCCGGGAGCAGAGCGGCAGACAGTGGACCCGGGAGCAGAGCGGCAGACATTGGACCCGGGAGCAGAGCGGCAGACATTGGACCCGGGAGCAGAGCGGCAGACAGTGGACCCGGGAGCAGAGCGGCAGACAGTGGACCCGGGAGCGGAGCGCAGACAGTGGACCAGGGAGCGGAGCGGAAGACAGTGGACCCGGGAGCAGAGCGGCAGACAGTGGACCAGGGAGCGGAGCGGAAGACAGTGGACCCGGGAGCGGAGCGGCAGACAGTGGACCCGGGAGCGGAGCGGCAGACAGTGGACCCGGGAGCAGAGCGCAGACAGTGGACCAGGGAGCGGAGCGGAAGACAGTGGACCCGGGATCAGAGCGCAGACAGTGGACCAGGGAGCGGAGCGGCAGACAGTGGACCCGGGAGCGGAGCGGCAGACAGTGGACCCGGGATCAGAGCGCAGACAGTGGACCCGGGATCAGAGCGCAGACAGTGGACCAGGGAGCGGAGCGGCAGACAGAGGACCCGGGAGCGGAGCGGCAGATAGTGGACCCGGGAGCGGAGCGGAAGGCAGTGGACCCGGGAGCGGAGCGCAAACAGTGGACCCGGGAGCGGAGCGGAAGGCAGTGGACCCGGGAGCGGAGCGCAAACAGTGGACCAGGGAGCGGAGCGGAAGGCAGTGGACCCGGGAACGGAGCGGCAAATAGTGGTCCCGGGAGCGGAGCGGCAGACAGTGGACCCGGGAGCGGAGCGGCAGACAGAGGATTGGGAGCGGAGCGGCAGACAGCGGACCCGGGAGCGGAGGGGCAGATAGCGTACCCGGGAGTGGAGCGGCCGACAGTGGACCCGGGAGCAGATAGCGTTTCCGGGAGTGGAGCGGCAGACAGTGGACCCGGGAGCAGATAGCGTACCCGGGAGTGGAGCGGCAGACAGTGGACCCGGGAGCAGAGGGGCAGATAGCGTACCCGGGAGTGGAGCGGCAGACAGTGGACCCGGGAGCAGAGGGGCAGATAGCGTACCCGGGAGTGGAGCGGCAGATAGTGGACCCGGGAGCGGAGCGGCAGACAGTGGACCCGGGAGCGGAGCGGCAGATAGTGGACCCGGGAGTGGAGCGGCAGACAGTGGACCCGGGAGCGGAGCGGAAGGCAGTGGACCCGGGAGCGGAGCGCAGACAGTGGACCAGGGAGCGGAGCGGAAGGCAGTGGACCCGGGAGCGGAGCGGCAGACAGTGGACCCGGGATTAGAGCGCAGACAGTGGACCAGGGTGCGGAGCAGAAGACAGTGGACCCGGGAGCGGAGCGGCAGACAGTGGACCCGGGAGCGGAGAGGCAGACAGTGGATCCGGGAGCGGAGCGGCAGACAGAGGATTGGGAGCGGAGCGGCAGACAGCGGACCCAGGAGCGGAGGGGCAGATAGCGTACCCGGGAGTGGAGCGGCAGACAGTGGACCCGGGAGCAGATAGTGTACCCGGGAGTGGAGCGGCAGACAGTGGACCCGGGAGCAGAGGGGCAGATAGCGTACCCGGGAGTGGAGCGGCAGACAGCGGACTTGGGAGCAGAGCGGCAGACAGAGGACCCGGGAGCGTAGCGGCAGTTAGTGTACCCGGGAGCGTCGCGGCAGATAGTGGACCCGGGAACGGAGCGGCAGACAGTGGACCCGGGACCGGAGCGGCAGCTAGTGGACCAGGGAGCGGAGCGGCAGACAGTGGACCAGGGAGCAGAGCGGCAGACATTGGACCCGGGAGCAGAGCGGCAGACAGTGGACCCGGGAGCAGAGCGGCAGACATTGGACCCGGGAGCAGAGCGGCAGACATTGGACCCGGGAGCAGAGCGGCAGACAGTGGACCCGGGAGCAGAGCGGCAGACAGTGGACCCGGGAGCGGAGCGCAGACAGTGGACCAGGGAGCGGAGCGGAAGACAGTGGACCCGGGAGCAGAGCGGCAGACAGTGGACCAGGGAGCGGAGCGGAAGACAGTGGACCCGGGAGCGGAGCGGCAGACAGTGGACCCGGGAGCGGAGCGGCAGACAGTGGACCCGGGAGCAGAGCGCAGACAGTGGACCAGGGAGCGGAGCGGAAGACAGTGGACCCGGGAGCAGAGCGGCAGACAGTGGACCAGGGAGCGGAGCGGAAGACAGTGGACCCGGGAGCGGAGCGGCAGACAGTGGACCCGGGATCAGAGCGCAGACAGTGGACCAGGGAGCGGAGCGGCAGACAGTGGACCCGGGAGCGGAGCGGCAGATAGTGGACCCGGGATCAGAGCGCAGACAGTGGACCAGGGAGCGGAGCGGCAGACAGTGGACCCGGGAGCGGAGCGGCAGACAGTGGACCCGGGATCAGAGCGCAGATAGTGGACCCGGGATCAGAGCGCAGACAGTGGACCAGGGAGCGGAGCGGCAGATAGTGGACCCGGGAGTGGAGCGGCAGACAGTGGACCCGGGAGCGGAGCGGAAGGCAGTGGACCCGGGAGCGGAGCGCAGACAGTGGACCAGGGAGCGGAGCGGCAGATAGTGGACCAGGGAGCGGAGCGGAAGGCAGTGGACCCGGGAGCGGAGCGCAGACAGTGGACCCGGGAGCGGAGCGGAAGGCAGTGGACCCGGGAGCGGAGCGCAGACAGTGGACCCGGGAGCGGAGCGGCAGATAGTGGACCCGGGAGCGGAGCGGCAGATAGTGGACCCGGGAGTGGAGCGGCAGACAGTGGACCCGGGAACGGAGCGGCAGATAGTGGACCCGGGAGCGGAGCGGCAGACAGTGGACCCAGGAGCGGAGCGGAAGGCAGTGGACCCGGGAGCGGAGCGCAGACAGTGGACCAGGGAGCGGAGCGGAAGGCAGTGGACCCGGGATTAGAGCGCAGACAGTGGACCAGGGTGCGGAGCAGAAGACAGTGGACCCGGGAGCGGAGCGGCAGACAGTGGACCCAGGAGCAGAGCGGCAGACAGTGGACCCGGGAGCGGAGCGGCAGACAGTGGACCCAGGAGCAGAGCGGCAGACAGTGGACCCGGGAGTGGAGAGGCAGGCAGTGGACCCGGGAGCGGAGCGGCAGATAGTGGACCCGGGAGCGGAGCGGCAGACAGTGGACCCGGGAGCAGATAGCGTACCCGGGAGTGGAGCGGCAGACAGTGGACCCGGGAGCAGAGGGGCAGATAGCGTACCCGGGAGTGGAGCGGCAGATAGTGGACCCGGGAGCGGAGCGGCAGACAGTGGACCCGGGAGCGGAGCGGCAGATAGTGGACCCGGGAGTGGAGCGGCAGACAGTGGACCCGGGAGCGGAGCGGAAGGCAGTGGACCCGGGAGCGGAGCGCAGACAGTGGACCAGGGAGCGGAGCGGAAGGCAGTGGACCCGGGAGCGGAGCGGCAGACAGTGGACCCGGGATTAGAGCGCAGACAGTGGACCAGGGTGCGGAGCAGAAGACAGTGGACCCGGGAGCGGAGCGGCAGACAGTGGACCCAGGAGCAGAGCGGCAGACAGTGGACCCGGGAGCGGAGAGGCAGGCAGTGGACCCGGGAGCGGAGCGGCAGATAGTGGACCCGGGAGCGGAGCGGCAGACAGTGGATCCGGGAGCGGAGCGGCAGACAGAGGATTGGGAGCGGAGCGGCAGACAGCGGACCCGGGAGCGGAGGGGCAGATAGCGTACCCGGGAGTGGAGCGGCCGACAGTGGACCCGGGAGCAGATAGCGTTTCCGGGAGTGGAGCGGCAGACAGTGGACCCGGGAGCAGATAGCGTACCCGGGAGTGGAGCGGCAGACAGTGGACCCGGGAGCAGAGGGGCAGATAGCGTACCCGGGAGTGGAGCGGCAGACAGTGGACCCGGGAGCAGATAGCGTACCCGGGAGTGGAGCGGCAGACAGTGGACCCGGGAGCAGAGGGGCAGATAGCGTACCCGGGAGTGGAGCGGCAGACAGCGGACCCGGGAGCGGAGCGGCAGACAGTGGACACGGGAGAGATGCGACAGACAGTGGACCTGGGAGAGATGCAGCAGACAGCGGACTCTCTCTGGCTGTGTTGGCTTGCACTGAGATTAAAAAGACTTTGTGACTTCACAGGAAATGGGTGAGCTGATTGGTTGGTTAGTAACTGCTCTTATTGCCCGTAAACAGCTAAAGAAAAATTGAAAAATAATTTTTTTTTTAAAACCCTCAAATAGCTACCTTGTGAGTTTGTGCGAGTATGGTTTTTGTTCATGTAATTTCACACTCACACTGAAGAGTGCCTGCAGAGTCTCATCGACAGGTTTGCGTCTGCCTGCAACGAATTTGGCCTAACCATCAGCCTCAAGAAAACGAACATCATGGGGCAGGACGTCAGAAATGCTCCATCCATCAATATTGGCGACCACGCTCTGGAAGTGGTTCAAGAGTTCACCTACCTAGGCTCAACTATCACCAGTAACCTGTCTCTAGATGCAGAAATCAACAAGCGCATGGGTAAGGCTTCCACTGCTATGTCCAGACTGGCCAAGAGAGTGTGGGAAAATGGCGCACTGACACGGAACACAAAAGTCCGAGTGTATCAGGCCTGTGTCCTCAGTACCTTGCTCTACGGCAGCGAGGCCTGGACAACGTATGTCAGCCAAGAGCGACGTCTCAATTCATTCCATCTTCGCTGCCTCCGGAGAATACTTGGCATCAGGTGGCAGGACCGTATCTCCAACACAGAAGTCCTCGAGGCGGCCAACATCCCCAGCTTATACGCACTACTGAGTCAGCGGCGCTTGAGATGGCTTGGCCATGTGAGCCGCATGGAAGATGGCAGGATCCCCAAAGACACATTGTACAGCGAGCTCGCCACTGGTATCAGACCCACCGGCCGTCCATGTCTCCGCTATAAAGGCGTCTGCAAACGCGACATGAAATCGTGTGACATTGATCACAAGTCGTGGGAGTCAGTTGCCAGCATTCGCCAGAGCTGGCGGGCAGCCATAAAGACAGGGCTAAATTGTGGCGAGTCGAAGAGACTTAGTAGTTGGCAGGAAAAAAGACAGAGGCGCAAGGGGAGAGCCAACTGTGCAACAGCCCCGACAAACAAATTTCTCTGCAGCACCTGTGGAAGAGCCTGTCACTCCAGAATTGGCCTTTATCGCCACTCCAGGCGCTGCTTCACAAACCACTGACCACCTCCAGGCGCGTATCCATTGTCTCTCGAGATAAGGAGGCCCAAAAGAATTTAATAAAAATTATTTATTAATTAGAATAGTGCTGTTTGAACAGAGTCAGGCTGTGAGTTGTGTGTGAGGGATTTTACTGACTCGGGGAAGGAGGTGCTCTTTGGTCTCTTTTCTTTTCTGCCTTTTCAGCCTCCACGGTACAGGGGAAGAAGCAGAATGGCAAGTAACTGGGAAGGTATTCTACTTATTACATTAGCAATAATTAGTATTTTTTTTGCAAATCTAAGGTATCGCAGGGCAGCTTGGCCAAGTGAAATGTACCTCCTGTGATGTGTGGGATGTCATGGATCCACCATGTGTCCTTGATAAACACATCTGCAGGAAGTGTCACCAGTTGCTGAAGCTTGAGCTCTGGGTTTCGGAACTTGAGCGGTGGCTGGAGTCATTGTGGTGCATCCGTGAGGCAGAGAACTACGTGGATAGCACGTTTCAGGAGGTAGTCACCCCGGAGCTTAAGCGAGCACAGGCAGAGAGGGTCTGGGTGGCTGCCAGACAGACAAGAAGGTCAATAAAAGCAAAATACTGCGGATGCTGGAAATCTGAAATAAAAACAATAAATGCTGGAACCACTCAGCAGGTCTGGTAGCATCTGTGGAAAGAGAAACAGAGTTAACATTTCGGGTCAGTGACCCTTCTTCGGAACTAGCAAATATTAGAAATGTTAGAGGTTATAAGCAAGTGAGCCGGGGGTGGGGCAAGAGATAACAAAGGAGGTCAAGGCAGGTAGTGCAGGAGTCCCTGGAGAACATCCCACTTTCTAACCAGTATTCAGTTCTGAATACCGCTGAGAGAGTGAGTTCCTCTGGAGAGAGCAGCGAGAGTCATGACCAAAGCACCATGGGCGGCTCAGCAGTGCAGGGAGGGAGGAGAAAAGACAAGGGAGCAATAGTGGTCGGGGATTCTATAGTTAGGGGAACAGATAGGCATTTCTGTGGTCGCAGATGTGATTCCAGGATGGTATGTTGCCTCCCTGGTGCAAGGATCATGGATATCACTGAGCAGCTACAGGGCATTCTGGAAGGCGAGGGTACACAGTCAGAGGTCATGGTCCACATTGGTACCAACGATATAGGAAGAAAGAGAGATGAGGTCCTTCAAGCTGAGTTTAGGGAGTTAGGAAAGAGATTAGCAAGCAGGACCTCAAGGGTAGTAATCTCCGGATTACACCCAAGGCCACGTGCTAGTGAGTATCGAAATAGGAGAATACACCAGCTGAATGCGTGGCTGGAGAGATGGTGCAGGAGGGAGGGCTTCAGATCTCTGGGGCATTGGGACCGGTTCTGGGGAAGATGTGACCTGCACAAGCTGGACGGTCTGCACCTGAACAGGACTGGGAGGGATATCCTTGCAGCGAGGTTTGCTAGTGCTGTTGGGGATGGTTTAAACTAGATTGGCAGGGGGATGGGAAACTGAGGGCAGTTTCAGGGCAGGGAAAGGAAGGCAAAAAATTAGCAAGTGACTCGGAAAGACAGATAAAGCAAATATTAAAAAGTGTGCAGCACAGGAATTTGGCAATGATAAAAAGTATTTATTTAAATGCAAGGAGGATAGTAAATAAAGCCAATGATCTGAGGGCACAGACAGACACATGGCAACATGTTATCATTGCTATAATGGAAACTTGGCTTAAAGTAGGGCAAGAATGACAGCTCAACATCCCTGGATATAGTGTTTTCAGGCGGGATAGAGAGGGAGATAAAAAAGGGGGGTTGTAGCATTATTGGTTAAGGAATCAATAACAGCTTTGAGGAGGGATGATATGCTAAATGAATCATCAAATGAGGCCATATGGGTGGAGATCAGAAATAAAAAAGGGACAGCCACACTACTAGGAGTGTACTATAGATCCCCAAATAGTGAGAGGGAGATAGAAGAACAAATATGGAGGCAAATTTCTGAGTGCAAAAACCATAGAGCAATAATAGTTGAAGATTTCAACTACCCCAATATCAAATGGGATACAAACAGTCTGAAGGGCTGAAGAGCCCGTTTTTAGCTAGCACGTAACAAGCCCAACAAGAAGGGGCGCAATTAAAGATTTAGTCTTCGGTAATGAAGCTAGGCAAATAGATGAAGTAGCAGTGGGTGACCATTTTGGAGACAGCGATCCTAATAGTTAGTTTTTAGCATAATTATGGAAAAGGACAAAGATAAGACAGGAGCTAAAGTTCTAAATTGGGGGAAGGCAAATTTTACGAAACTGAGAGGTGACCTGGGGAAAGTTGACTGGACACAGCTACTGGAAGGAAAATCAGTAGCAAGCCTGTGGGAGGCATTCAAAAGTGAGATTCTACAGGCACAGTGTAGGCATGTCTGCCTAAAGATAAAGGGTGGCACTGTCAAATCTTGAGCCCCCTGGTTATCTACAGCCTTACAGTGTATGTTGAAGCAGAAAAAGAGAGCTATGACAATCACAAAAAACTTAATACTTTAGAAAGCCTAGAGCAGTATAGAAAGTGCAAGGGTGAAGTAAAAAAATAAATTGAAAAGCAAAGAGAAGACATGAAAAATTATTGGCAGGTAAAATCAAGGAAAACCCAAAGATGTTTTATCAATACATTAAGAGTAAGAGGATAACTAAGGAAAGAGTAGGGCCAATCAAAAATGTACAAAGGAATTTACACATGGATGCAGATGATGTGGGCAGGGTTCTTAATGAGTTTTTTGCCTCTGTCTTCACAAAGGAGAGGGATGATGTAGACATTGTAGTAAAAGAGGAGGACTGTGAAATATTAGATACGATAAGCATAATGAGGGAGGAAGTACTAGAGGGTCTGACATCCTTGAAAGTGGATAAATCACCAGGGCCGGATGGATTGCATCCCAGGTTGTTAAAGGAAGCTGGGGGGGAAATGCTGAGGATCATCTTTAAATCCTCACAGGATACGGGCGAGGTACCAGACGATTGGAGGTCTGCGAACATTGTACCATTGTTTAAAAAGGGTGCTAGGGATAGGCTAAATAATTATAGGCCGGTCAGTCTGACCTCGGTGGTGGGTAAATTATTAGAATCAATTCTGAGGGGCAGGATAAACTGCCACTTAGAACTGCATGGATTAATCAGGGATAGTCAGTATGAATTTGTTAAGGGAAGGTCATGTCTTATGAACTTAATTGAATTCTTTGAGGAAGTAACAAGGAAGATTGATGAGGACAGTGCAGAGGATGTGGTCGACATGGATTTTAGTAAGGCATTTGACAAGGTTCCACATGGCAGTCTGTTCAGTAAAATAAAAGTCCATGGGATACAGGGGAATTTGGCAAGTTGGATCCAAAATAGGCTCAGTGACAGGAAACAAAGGGTAGTAGTCGACGGATGTTTTTGTGAATGGAAAGCGGTTTCCAGTGGCTTTCCACAGGGGTCAGTGCTGGGACCCTTACTGTTTGTGGAATATATTAATGATTGGACTTAAATGTGGGAGGCATGATTGGGAAACTTGCTGATATCACAACAATTGGTCGTGTAGTTGATAGTGAAGAGGATAGCTGTAGACTCCAGAATGCTATCGATAGTTTGGTTGAGTGGGCAGAAAAGTGGCAAATGGAATTCAATCTGGAGAAGTGTGAGGTAATGCTGTGGTGCAGTAGGAGCACTGGGGTAAAGTAAATTGTTTAAGGTGAGTAATGAAGATAATATATTTTGAGAACAAAATTGTGGAATTGGAACTTAGGGCTATTTTTGGTATTTTGTAAAGTTGTAAACTGAATTTTTCTAATTGTTCAGAATAAACAATATATTTGGGGAGGGCAAATAAAGCGAGGGGATACACAATAAACAGAAGGATATTGAGAGGGGTAGAAGAAGTGAGAGACCTTGGAGTGCATGTCCACAGGTCCCTGAAGGTGGCAGGACAGGTAGATAGAGTGGTGAAGAAGGCATATGAAATGCTTTCCTTTATTGGCCGAGATATAGAATACAAAAGCAGGGATGTAATGCTGGAACTGTATCAAATGCTGGTTCGGTCACAGTTGGAGTATTGCATACAGTTCTGGTCACCACATTATAGGAAAGACATAATTGCTCTGGAGAGAGTACAGAGGAGATTTACAAGAATGTTGCCAAGGCCTGAAAGTTTCAGTTATGAGGAAAGATTGGATAGGCTAGGGTTGTTTTCCTTAGAACAGAGGAGGCTGAGGGGTGACTTAATTGAGGTGTACAAAATTATGAGGGCCGAACTAGAGCAGACAGGAAGGACCTATTCCCCTGGCAGAGAGGTCAATTACCAGGGGGCACAGATTTAAGGTGATTGGTAGGAGGATTAGAGGGGACATAAGGCAAAACCTTGTTACCCAGAGGGTGTCTGGAATTCACTGCCAGGAATGGTGGTGGAGGCAGAAACTCTTAATTCTTTTAAAAAGTACATGAACATACACCTGAAGTGTTGTAACCGGCAAGGCTACGGACCAGGTGCTGGAAAGTGGAATTAGATTGGGTGGCTAGTTTTTCAGCCAGCACGAACATGATGGGCTGAAAGGCCTCCTTCTGTGCTGTAATTTTTCGATGATTCTATAGACTGAGGTGATTGGCCTCCAACAACCACAATCATCTTCCTTTGTGCTAGGTATAACTCCAACCAGTGGAGAGATTTCCCACTGATTGCCATTGACTTCAGTTTGGCTAGGGCTCCTTGATACCACACTCAGTTGAAATCACTTTCACAGGAACAGAGTCTTACATGATTTCCAATGTAGTCCAGCACAGAAACGTGATCTTGATGTCCAGTGGAACCAGGAATTTGAAGCCAGATTTGCGAGAAAAACCATAGCCAGGTCTTATCCAGATTTTTACCAGAGCTCAGATGTTAAGATCAGGGGATGGGGCTTGAACCATTAGACAGAGGCTGTTTAAACTAACAGTTAACTTGAATTTTGGGCTAAAAATGCTCCCACTGTTAGAATCAGGGAAACCTAAACAGCAAAAGAGAGGATTTAGTGAGGAGACACAGCAACAATGGCAGCAGATGGCCACAGATAGATAATGAGGAGCTTCCTCAGAAGCTGACTGCCCAGGAGCCATCTTGGTTAGGATAAGAAAAGCATCGTCATGGGACAAGGTGTTGCATCTCTGCCCCTGATCACATTAAACAACACCCCACTGGAAGTGGTTAGTAAATTCTGCTACCTTGGGTCCACGGTGACAGACAATCTGTCCCTTGATACAGAGCTCGATACACGCATAGGGAAAGTAGCTACCACCTTTGGCCGACTTAAGCAATGCTATGGGATAACACCAAGCTGAACCTTAGGACCAAGCTAATGGTTAATAAAGCCTGTGTTCTCAGAACCTTGTTGTATGGCTGAAACATGGGTGACTTACAGCTACCAGGAAGAGAAGCGTAATAATTTCCATCTTCGCTGTCTGCGGTGCATTATGGGAATATCCTGGCAGGACAAAATCACAGATGTGACAGTCCTCTCAAAGGCAGAGCTCCCAAGTGTGTTGGCACTAATCAAACAGAGGCAGCTTGGGTGGATCAGACACGGCCGCAAGATGGAAGATGGTCGCATACCCAAGATCCTTCTCTATAGTGAGGTAGCCATGGCCAGACGCCCAGTTGGGCATCCAAAGCTCTGCTTCAGTGATGCTCGGAAGCATGACATGAAGGTCTTAAATGTTGACTCTCGCACCTGGGAATCACTAGCTGGTGAAAGGTGGAAATGGCGACACATCCTGTGCACTGCCACGACAACCAGTTGCTACAGCAGGTTGGCAACAGGTGCCAATGTCAAAAACAACAGCTCACAGCGTCACTTGGCAGCTTCACGTGTGGCACTTGCGGCAGAACCTGCCTCTCAAGGATTGGCCTTCATGGCCATCAGCAAAGGTGCACCAAGAGAAGACACCCCACCTAAATGGATTGTTTGCTGCACGTGCATCATCTTTCATAGATGGAAGGATGCCAACCACTCTCACCTCACCTCTTGAGTTCAGCTCTTTTGTCCATGTTTGTACCAAGGCTGTAATGAGGTCAGGATCCGAGTGGCCCTGGCGGAAACCAAACTGAGTATCAGTGAGCTGGTTGTTGCTGTTTAAGTGGTGCTTGATAGATGTTGACAACATCTTCCCTCACTTTGTTGATGATCAAGAGCAGATTGATAGGGTGGTAATTGGATTTGTCCTGCTTTTTGTGAACAGGGCATACTTGGGCAATTTTCCACATTGTTGGGTAAATGCCAGTGTTGTAGCTGTACTGGAACAGCTTGCTAGAGATATGGCTAGTTCTGCACCACACACCTTCAGTACTACAGCCAGGATGCAGCCAGGGTGGCACAGAGGCGCAGTGGTTAGCACTGCAGCGTCAGAGCTCCAGCGACCCGGGTTCGATTCTTGGTACTGCCTGTGTGGAGTTTGCAAGTTCTTCCTGTGACTGCGTGGGTTTCTGCTGGGTGCTCTGGTTTCCTCCCACAGCCAAAGACTTGCAGGTTGATAGGTAAATTGGTCATTGTAAATTGCCCCTAGTGTAAATAGGTGGTAGGAGAAAGGAGTGAATATGGTAGGGAATATGGGATTAATGTAGGATTTGTATAAATGGGTGGTTGTTCGTTGGCACAGACTCAGTGGGCTGAATGGCCTGCTTCAGTGCTATATCTCTAAATAAATGCTGTCTGGGCTCATATCCTTTGCTTAATCCAATGTCTTCAGTCCTTTCTTGATATCATGTGGATTGAATCAAATTGGCTGAAGACTAGCATCTGTGCTGCTGGGGACCTCAGGAGGAGGTCAAGATGGATCATCCACTTGGCACTTCTGGCTGAAGATGGTTGCAAATGCTTCAGCCTTTTCTTTGCAATAATGTGCTGGGCTCCTCCATCATTGAGGATGGGGATATTGGTGGCGTCTCCTCCTCCGGTCATTTGTTTCATTGTCCGCCGCCATTCATGACTGGATGTAACAGCACTGCAGAGCTTTGATTTGTTCCGTTGATTGTGGGATCGCTTAGCTCTGTCTACTGCATGCTGATTGTTTGGCATGCAAGTAGTCCTGTGTTGTAGCTTGATAAAGTGAATAGGAAGAAACTGTTTCCAGTGGCAGGAGGATTGGTACAGGATGGCTAAGATTTAAGGTAATCGGCAAAAGGACCAGAGGCAAGAGGAGGAGAATGTTTTTTCTCTACTGTTATAATCTGGAATGCACTGCCTGGAAGGGCAGGGAAGCAGATTCAATAATAACTTTCTGAAGGTAATTGGGCACATTGGGTAAAAGGAAAAAATTGCAGAGGGGGGAAAGAGCAGGGAAGTGTGAGACATTGGTTAACCCGTTCAGAGAGCCATGCATAGGCACGATGGACTGAATAGACTCCTTCTGTGTTATATGATTCTATGAAATGGGAATTTCAATTAAATCACTTCTCAGGCTTCAAAACCTAACAATGTTAAATGAGCACAAGTGAACCAATCAAAGGGGAAACAAATGTAAACTTCAATCTTAAGTAGCAAGAATCACACCAGAACAAATTAAACATCATCCAACAAATTACAGTCTAGGGAATGGGGGATTTATAAGGAGAATTATACCTTTTATGACTGGTACATGGATGCAGGATTTAGTCAGAAATGAAATCCACACGTATAGAACAGGCACTCAAACACTGACTATAAATTCTATCTGCATTTTAGTCCTGATGACCAGCTTAATCTTCATCCATTTAGTGCACACAAGTTTGTACGTTTTTGGAGACTGGATTTAATCCTCCATGGTTTGTTGTCTTATTTTTTTTATCTCAAGAGTGGCAGACTGTAGATGTTCCCTTAATTGAAAGCATAGAGGTTTCCAGTGGAAGGAAGGGGCCAACAGTTCCAAAAAAAAAAAACATTCCTTTCAAGCATAGCAATCCCACCCATCTCCCCACTCTGCTTGCTCCCAACCCTGTAATGTAGTGCAGTGGTGAGTTCACCTTTAAGAAACTGTACCTTTAAAAGATCAGGCCACTGATGCAATCGATGACATCATCAGACATATATAAGGAGGGGACACCATAGGTGCGTCTCACTCAACTCATGGCTTTACAGAGTGTGGATACAGGCAGCAAGGAAAAAATCTGTACCTGAACTCGTGCGATCTCAATAAGTAAAGCCAATCAATACTGTTTTGTGTTGAGTCTAAATATAAAGCCTGCAGTTGTAATTTTAAAGAAAATTTAAGAACACAGCACAACACTACAAATACCACCTCATCATATCTTGCACCCTATTCATTACTTTCCCAACCTATTGATTTGGTAATTTTGAATAAACTAGGCATTGCATAGAATTATTAGAGACAGAGTGATCTCCTGGACTGGAATTGATCGCCGAAGGGGGTCAGAGAGGAATTTCCCAGATTTTGTTTTCCCAAATTGACCTGGGTTATGTTTTTTCACCTCTCCCCTGAGTTCATGTGGTTTCAGCTGTGTTGGGGAGTGGAGATATTGGGATGCACAAGGTATTATTTTGTGGGGCAGGCTTGATGGACCAGAGGATCTTATCCTGTCCATCATTGTTCGCTTGTGACATGAACATTATTGCACAAGTTGATTACCTTCAAGTGAATTCCCTTCGTGTCCCTAAAGTACAAGGAGGCAGAATTTTGGGTGCCCTGCCCCGCTGATGAAAGTGAGATTCCTGTCTGTCTGTGGAGTACCATGCAGTTGAGGGACAGGATCATTATTGTATTCGGTGTGGGAGGTCCAAGGCTGTAAGGGTGCACCCTTCGGGGTATTCCAATGGGGGATGTCGGGGCAATCCTCACCCAATCAAACAGAGTTGATAGTGTGGGAAATCTAAAGGAACTTCCTTGGCCAAAGATGAAAATGGATTTGATCTTTTGCTCCTACATGGGCAAAAATCCTTATAATCAAAGGTCTTCAATCCCCTCCCAAAGAGATTCTCTTATTCTTTATATATCTTGGGATCTTTGCTAGAGCCTCAACAGAACTCACACCACCTCCTAGTTATTAACAGTTCCTTTGGGCCTCACTCTCACCCAGGCACCCAACAATTCCTCCCTCTACCTTGACATGGGGTGAAGGGGTCAGGTGGAAAACACAGAAAGACTGGAACAGGAGGCCATTTGCCATTTGCAGAAGAGAGTTCCAAACTTTTACCCCCTTTACATGTAAAGGTATTTCCTAATTTCCTTATTAGGTCTGCCTCTAATTTTTAGATTATGCCTCCTAGACTCCTCTACGAGCAGAAGTAGTTTCTCTCTATCTACCCTATCTGTTCTTAATATTTTGTAAATGTTGATCATATTACCTCTTAAACTTCTAAATTCTATGGAATCTAACCCTAGTTTGTGTAATCTCTCCTTGTAATTTAAGTCTTGAAGTCCAGATCTCATTCTAGTAAATCTGCTATACTCCCTCCAATATATCCTTCCTAAGCTGTCATGCCTAGAACTGCTCACAGTACTAAAAATTCATCTACTTTCTACCCACACAGGAATTTCTTCATGCTTTGCCCCTGCCAGAAACCCAGCAGGCCCCTATTGCTCCCTTGATGCTGTCCCCATAACGTCTACCCTCGCTCTGCGCTCACTGCCCCATGGAGATTCATGGGCCCTCATGTTTAGCTTGTGCCCGGTTTTCAAACCTTGTCTCAGTGTGAATAAACTGCCTGGATCAACATCTGCAATTCTCTCCATCCTTGTGAAGATGCCTGAAATGTTCTTTTCGGACAAATGTGGGGGGGGTGGGGGGGGAGATATTACATGGGCAACGGGGGTCTCAGCCACCAGCTGAAGAGCCAGCGAAAGTCCTGCATTGCCTCCTCTGGGGAAGGTCTGCTGCATTACGTACCAATTCGGCACGTAAGTGGACAGCGGTGGCCCATCCTCAGGGTTAGGAACCCAGTGATGGATGTCCCACCTGATGAGCAGTGCCAGTGCGGGAGGTGGTGGCTGCTACCAGTAATGCACTCACTGGAGGCCGAGGATTGTCAAGGGACCCAGGCCACAGGTGAGACATAGTGGGGGAGGGGTGGGGTAGTTTCACGGGGTGGGGGTTGTAGGGATTTGGCAACAAGGGCAGGGGGTGGTACTCATTAGCCCTCCCCCCCCCCCGCTTTCCAGTGCCGGGACCCTCAACCAGGCTCTAAATGTCTTTTAATGAGTGTTGTGTGATTGCCTTTAAGAGTGAGATCCATTTAAGAAACTCTCTTAGTATGCCAATGAGCCAAGTACCAGTATGTAATCATGTGACTACATCCTAGTGTCACTCTGTAACTGTAACACCAGGTGTTACAGGCAAGCCCTGTAAATAGTTAGCTCTGTACTTTATATTCTTGTTAGCTGTAATAAACCTGTTGCTGTCCCTGTCTTCTGTTGGCTTGTGTCCTACGATGCCTCCACAAGATCCCAACATTAGAGGAATTGAATCCCAAGTTCACAGGAGCCAAATTCTTCTCCAAGTTGGATGCTAAACATGGATATTGGTCGGTACACCTAGCTAAGGAATCTCAGGAAGTCATCACCTTCAGGACACCATTTGGAAGATATTGCTTCCAGAGACTATCCTTCAGTTTATCTGTCAGTCAAGATCTGTATCAGCAGCACTTGGTCAGAATTATAGAAAATATGCCCAGATGTACATGCATTGCTGATGACAAGTGGATGAGATCCACCATTGACATGCTGTTCTCCCTTCGCCAGCTACAGGAGAAATGCCGCGAACAACAGATGCCCCTCTACGTTGCTTTCATTGATCTCACCAAAGCCTTTAACCTCGTCAGCAGACGTAGGCTACTAGCAAAGACCGGATGTCCACCAAAGCTACTAAGTATCATCACCTCATTCCATGACAATATGAAAGGCACAATTCAGCAGAGTGGTGCCTCATCAGACCCCTTTCCTATCCTGAGTGGTGTGAAACAGGGCTGTGTTCTCGCACCCACACTGTTTGGGATATTCTTCTCCCTGCTGCTCTCACATGCATTCAAGTCTTCAGAAGAAGGAATTTTCCTCCACACAAGATCAGATGGCAGGTTGTTCAACCTTGCCCATCTTAGAGTGAAGACCAAAGTGTGGAAAGCCCTCATCAGGGAACTTCTCTTTGCTGACGATGCTGCATTAATATCCGACACAGAAGAGTGTCTGCAGAGTCTCATCGACAGGTTTGCGGCTGCCTGCAATGAATTTGGCCTGACCATCAGCCTCAAGAAAACGAACATCTTGGGACAGGACGTCAGAAATTCTCCATCCATCAATATTGGCGACCACGCTCTGGAAGTGGTTCAAGAGTTCATCTACCTAGGCTCAACTATCACCAGTAACCTGTCTCTCAAAGCAGAAATCAACAAGCGCATGGGAAAGGCTTCCACTGCTATGTCCAGACTGGCCAAGAGAGTGTGGGAAAATGGTGCACTGACACGGAACACAAAAGTACGAGTGTTTCAAGCCTATGTCCTCAGTACCTTGCTCTACGGCAGCGAGGCCTGGACAACGTATGTCTCAATTCATTCCATCTTCGCTGCCTCCGGAGAATACTTGGCATCAGGTGGCAGGACCGTATCTCCAAAGCAGAAGTCCTCGAGGCGTCCAACAGCCCCAGCATATACACCCTACTGAGTCAGCGGCACTTGAGATGGCTTGGCCATGTGAGCCACATGGAAGATGGCAGGATCCCCAAGGAAACATTGTACAGCAAGCTCGTCACTGGTATCAGACCCACCGGCTGTCCATGTCTCTGCTTTAAAGACGTCTGCAAACGCGACATGAAGTCCTGTGACATTGACCACAAGTCGTGGGAGTCAGTTGCAAGCGATCGCCAGAGCTGGCGGGCAGCCATAAAGGCGGGGCTAAAGAGTGGCGAATCGAAGAGACTTAGCAGTTGGCAGGAAAAAAGACAGAAGTGCAAGGAGAGAGCCAACTGTGTAACAGCCCCAACAACCAATTTTATCTGCAGCACCTGTGGAAAAGTCTGTCACTCTAGAATTGGCCTTTATAGCCACTCCAGGCTCTGCTTCACAAACCACTGACCATCTCCAGGCACTTACCCATTGTCTCTCGAGACAAGGAGGCCAAAGAAGTGTCAACAAGGGCCTCAATTGGCGGCGGGGCGGGGAAGCTGTCCATGGGTCGTCCCACCATGGACCTAACAGGGGTGGAGGTGGGAAGATGACAGGGTCGACCCCCAACCCCCACCACCATCCCGCCTGAGGGATAGTGACGGAGCAATATTTCAAAGTATTCGATAAGGTGTCACACGAAAGATTGTTACACAAGATCATGGGGTTGGAGGTAATATGAGCCATAGCCAACAATTTGCGATCCATTCTCTTCCTCTTTCTCTCTGCTACTCTCTCTCCATCTATATCCTTCCCTCTCTCTTTGTCATTCCCTCTCCATCTAGATTCCTCCTCCTCTGTTGCACTCTCTATCTGAATGGAGGCAGAGAAAGAGAGGCAAATATAGAGGAAGCTTTGGGAGCGTTTGATGGGACAGTTTAGATGAAGCTTTCCTCTTTTTGTAACCTATGCTGTGCCTTCCCTGGGAGTGTTTGATGTGACAGTGTAAACATACAGCTCTGGAAACAATGTCTTCATAATGGTGCCTCCTAATAGACTTATTCACAAATGTGAAGTTCATCGGATTAAAGGGGCAGTCGCAGAATGGATACAACATTGTTTAGGAGACAGAAAGCAAAGAGTAATTGTGAACAGTTGTTTATCAGATTGGAGGGAGACATACAGTGGTGTTGCTCAGGGGCCAGGATCAGAACCACTGCTTGTTTTGATCTATATTAATGACCCCGACTTCGGCCTAGAAGGCACAATTTAAAAGTTTGCAGATGATACAAAATTTGTCAACTTTTAAAAAAGGTCCCGCCTTGGTTATTACTGCATTGGACCATGGCCAGAATTTTACCTGGTCAAATCGGATGTCCTCCGAGGCAATGACGTCGGGTCAGGTCGGATTCCCAACGTCATGATGTCCAATTCCCATTTTATGTAGGTCGGACGGCGGGCGAGATCGAGGCTGCATATGTCGTCTACTTTGCAGCAATTAAGGGCCAATTGAGGTAGTCGACAGACCAGTTGACAGCCATTTTATGTCAGTCGATGGGTCGGAGGGGGAGTCAGGAACCCAGAAGCTTTAAAAGAGTGGCAAGTAGTGTACCTGTGAAGGAGTTGGAGGTACTGTTTTTTTTATTACTCTCTGGTAGATGTGTGTGCTGTTTTGAAGGTTGGAGCTGTTTTTTCTGGTTCACCTGAGTGATTGAAACTCTTGGTAGGGCCACAGCAGCACTGATTTATCCTGTGTAGGGGAGGGGAGGGTTGCGACAGCAAATAACTGTCCTCATTACATCTTTGAGACTGTGCAGTCATGGGCATTTTCCACTCTGGAGGTGGCTCCTCTAGCGAGGAAGGGAACGTCACACGGAGGGACAGGAGTACAAGTGGCCGAGGAAATCAACAACCTGCTGGCCAACTGCAGCCTGGGAATGGGGGAGGGGCAGAAGGCCACAGAGTGTGCCGGGAGAAAACAGCTGTGAGGAGACAAGTCTACCCAGGAGGCAGCGTGTACTGACAGCAGTTGAGCTTTCTACAGATGTTGGAGCGCCAGTGCTGTAGAAGACGCCACCTGTCCAGAGAGGCTGTCACATCTTTGTGTGAAATGATTGCAGCGGAGGTCACATCCAACTGCGTGGGTGGCAATCCAGTGCCATTCACACTAAAGGTCACAGTCGCTCCGAACTTCTATGCATCCGGCTCCTTCCAGGATTCCACCGGAGACATGTGCGGAATCTCACAATCGTCAGCGCATCACTGCATAAAGGTGATAACTGATGCCATATTCAGGCGTGGCAATCATTTCATCAAGTTCCAGACAGACTCCGTCAGTCAGACCAAGACAGCCAGAGGCTTCAGCACCATCGTTGGGTTCAAGGCATGATTGACTGTACACATGTGGCCATCAGAGCTCTTGCAGGCTAGCCAGGGGCCTTCATTAATCAAAAGGGGTTTCACTCAATGAATGTGCAACTAGTCTGTGACCACGGTAAGAATATACTATAGGTATGTGCTCATTATCCAGGAAGTAGCCATGACGCATTCATTCTCTGGAACTCCCGGGTGCCAGCACTATTCAGACCCCCACTCCGAGTGCCTGCAAGGATGGATACTTGCCGACAAGGGTTACCTGCTGAAGACATGACTGATGACACCAGTGAGGAACCCAAGCCATGAAGCAGAGGAACGGTACAACGTGAGCCATGTGATCACCAGAGTCACCAGTGAGTGGGCCATCGGTCTGAAGATCACATTTAGGTGCCTGGATCGCTCAGGTGGTGCCCTTCAGTATTCACCAGCAAGGGTATTTCGCATTGTTGTCGAATGCTGAGCATTACATAACCTGACGCTGCAGACAGGGGAAGCCCCGGATACTGAGATTGTTCAGCACAAAGCATCCTCAGACAAGGAAGGTGAAAGTGTTCAGGAGGATGAGGAGGAGGGGGCGCAGCCAACTGAATAGCGGGCTGAGGGAGCTGCAGCTTTGTTGGAGTCGAGTGCAATGGAGGCTTGGGTGGCTCTAATACTCAGGCGTTTCTCCTGATCGGATGTTCATCATGCAGTGACTGACATGTCAGTCTGAAATGAGGCATCACATCAGCTGGAAGCGCAGAAGCACTCACCTGCAGGTGGAAATCTCAGCTGCAATGGGCCACCTTTCCCTCAAACACCACAAGGCCCGATTGTGTCACCTCCCCAAATCTATATCTCATGCAGAACAACAAACATCTAAACACCTAAAACATCATCATTGACTTCTGACAGATGAAAATGTCAAGTTAAAATTTTAATAGGTTTTTAGTAAAGTGTAACAGCAAATAAATATTTACAAATCACACCAGTGACCCCATAGTGCAATTATTGTGATTTTTTGAAATGTTTGCGAGTGATCACGCATGTGAACGACCCATTGCTGCCAGCCATGGCAGAGGCAGGTGGCTGTTCAGGCTGCCCCATGGCTTTGGATGACTTTGGCGGGCGTCCTCTGCCATGAGGGTCCCGGCATGTTGAGGTGACCCTGTGGAGTCTCAGTTCCACACTCTGACACCCTGGGATGATGTGGTGCTGATTTCACTAGCAGAGGGGACATGGAGCTGCTGAATGCATGAGGAGCCCCTGTGAGGAGTCCCCAGATGAATACTGCTGCTGCCCCTCCGCCCTCTCGAGGCTCAGTTGGGCCTCTCTGCTGACCTCATAGGGATGAGCAGCTTCCGGATTTCGCAGGAGTCTCATCGACAGCTAGCTGAGGCACTGGTCCATGGAGCTGACGGACTCTGTGAGGTTCTGCAGGATCTCCAGGATCGGGCCCTCCACAGCAGCTGCCAATCTGTCAGCAGAGGAAGCCTGCTGGGCAGAGGACAGGGACTGTGCGTTACTCATGGCCTGGATGGAAACCTCCACAGTCTGAGCCAGAACACGCATCGTCTCAGGTAACTCCGCAAGCTCTCTCTGTACCGCATGCTGCACCTGCAGCCAAATGGATGTCCTCAGAGGCTCATCATCAACATGGGGCTCAGCACTGGCCTGGCCTCCCACAGTCCTCCGAGTGTCAGAGGCCTCGGCCCATACTGCCTCTCGCAGCTGGTCCGGCACTTGTGCGGTGCTGGCAGCAGATTATGACCACGAATCTGAAGGCGCAAATAATCCCAACTGAGGTGACTGCTTCTGAACTGGTGCTTGGTGTGGAGAAAGTATGTGACGCTGCACCCTCTCAGGTCCACTCCTCCTACTCAGAGGTGGACGGATCTGCCCGGATACATCGCCTGGCCGCTGCTGTGCTTTACCTGCAGGGGAAAACAGAATGATCAGGTGTGAGTGATACTCCGGACTGAAGGACATGTCATAGACTGCAGTGTGACTGTAGTGATTTTGACCTTTTCATTGCTTGATCCAAGCTCCCCACCTCCAAGCCCGTCCACCACCCGCACTCTGGGGAACTCACCCTCCTGGCCAGGTGCTCCGACCTCACAATCAGCTACTGAGCGTCCTCCGTCCTCCCCTGCAAGCAGCAATGCCTCCTCCTCCACACTGGTGAGAAATCTGAGGTGGGTCACTCCGCCACCGGTCCAGGCCCTCTCTAGGGCATTCTGTGTCCTCTTCTCCTGCAGAGACACATGGCAATTAGTTCAGTTCCTTGACTTGAAAAAGCACCCATTCTTCCCTTGTACTGCATGCTGCATCTGGAACCAATGCACAGTGCACAGTGGCACACCTCTGGACCATTGTGCGTCTCAGATTCGCCAAGTATACAGGCCAAGGCAGGGCTGCAGCCAATCACTGAAGGCTTCAACTCTGCAGCATCAGCACCCATTGACCCTCCTGTGTCAGTTCAAAGCTACAATGACTGCAGAATGCTCCTTACCCGGGCAGAGCGCAGAAGGCCATTGACCCGCTTGTGGCACTGGAGCCATGTCCTCCTCACAACCCCGCGGCTGTTGACCTCCTCCGCTACCTGCAGCCATGCCTTCTTGGTGACTTGGGGAGGCCTCCTCCTTCTGTCTGATGGGAAGAGGACCTCCCGCCTTGTCTCAGCCGCCTGGAGGAGGACATGCAGGGAGTCGTCAGAGAAACTGGGTGCCATGCGATTGCATCTCTCTGCCATTGTTGCAAGCAGGTTCTGGTCTGTCTCGGGTATATTAATGTTTACTGGATGGGTCACCCCTTGAATTCTTGATGCACTCCTTTCACCCTCAGGCAGTTCTATTCCTTCTTCTAATATGTTGCTCCTCCCAATGTCCTCTTTACTGCAGGTAAACCTCACAGAGCCACTGAGGTTGTTGAAAGCCCTTTTTCAGCATCTTCATCTGGCTTGAGCATTACCCCCACCGACACTCACCCTCCCACCCGTGCGCGCCCTTTGCTTTCATGAATACGCCAACAAGCTGCGAATAGGTTAGTTAGCACTCGATCGGGGCGGCAGCTAGGCGCGGAGGGGGAGAGACTGCAGCACCCGCTTCCGCCTCCCAGAACACGGAGCCGCCGACAAAGGTAAAATTCCGGCCCTTGTCTCTGTTTATATGGGGGAGGTCAGTGCCAGTGAGCTCCCCTGAATGACCTCACCACAGAGAAATGAGTGTCAACATGGTGGGACAGAGTAATAGAGAGAGGCAGAGTAACAGAGGGACAGTGAGGGATCGGGAGTGTATGAGAGAGATATAAAGGAAAATTTGCATTCATACATTGCCTTTCACAACTTTAGGTATTTCCAAAGCACTTCACAGCCAATGACGTACATTTTGAAATGTAGTTACTGTTATTGGAAATACAGCAACTCATTGTGCACAGCAAGATCCCACAAACAGCAATATAATAAGAGAATCTGATTTCTTCAGTGATTTTGTTTGAGCGATAAATATTGCTCAGGACACTGGCTTCCGTTAGTGTCTCATCCAAAAGACTGCACCTCCAACAGTGCAGCACTCCATCAGTATTAACACCGGAGTGTCAGCCTTGCTTTTGTGCTCAAGTCTCTGGAGTCAGGTTCTGAGACCACAATCATCTGACTCAGACGCAAGATTGCTGCTCACTGAACCACAGCTGTCACACTCCAGCCCAAAGAACAAAGAACAGTACAGCACAGGAACAGGCCATTTGGCCCTCCAAGCCTGCACCGATCTTGATGCCTGTCTAAACTAAAACCTTCTGCACTTCCGGGGCCCATATCCCTCTATTCCCTTCCTATTCATGTATTTGTCAAGATGTCTCTTAAACGTCGCTATCGTATCTGCTTCCACCATCTCCCCTGGCAGCAAGTTCCAGGCACTCACCACCCTCTGTGTAAAGAACTTGCCTCGCACATCCCCTCTAAACTTTGCCCCTCGCACCTTAAACCTATGTCCCCCAGTAACTGACTCTTCCACCCTGGGAAAAAGCTTCTGACTATCCACTCTGTCCAAACCACTCATAACTTTTTAAACCTCTATCATGTCGCCCCTCCACCTCCGTCGTTCCAGTGAAAACAATGTGAGTTTTTCCAACCTCTCCTCATAGCTAATGCCCTCCAGACCAGGCAACATCCTGGTAAACCTCCTCTGTACCCTCTCCAAAGCCTCCACATCCTTCTGGTAGTGTGGCGACCAGAATTGCACGCAATATTCAAAGTGTGGCCTAACTAAGGTTCTGTACAGCTGCAGCATGACTTGCCAATTTTTATACTCTATGCCCCGACCGATGAAGGCAAGCATGCCATATGCCTTCTTGACTATCTTATCCACCTGCGTTGCCACTTTCAGTGACCTGTAGATCTGTACGCCCAGATCTCTCTGCCTGTCAATACTCCTAAGGGTTCTGCCATTTACTGTATACCTCCCACCTGCATTAGACCTTCCAAAATGCATTACCTCACATTTGTCCAGATTAAACTCCATCTGCCATTTCTCCGCCCAAGTCTCTAACTGATCTATATCCTGCTGTATCCTCTGACAATCCTCAACTCATGATCCGCAACTCCACCAACCTTTGTGTCATCCGCAAACTTACTAATCAGACCAGCTACATTTTCCTCCAAATCATTTATATTTACTACAAACAGCAAAGGTCCCAGCACTGATCCCTGCGGAACACCATTAGTCACATCCCTCCATTCAGAAAAACACCCATCCACTGATACCCTCTGTCTTCTATGACTGAGCCAGTTCTGTATCCATCTTGCCAGCTCACCTCTGATCCCGTGTGACTTCACCTTTTGTACCAGTCTGTCATGCGGGACCTTGTCAAAGGCTTTACTAAAGTCCATATAGATAACATCCACTGCCCTTCCTTCATCAATCATCTTCGTCACTTCCTCAAAAAACTCAATCAAATTTGTAAGACACGACCTCCCCTTCACAAAACCATGCTGCCTCTCGCTAATAAGTTTGTTTGTTTCCAAATGGGAGTAAATCCTGTCCCGAAGAATCCTCTCTAATAGTTTCCCTACCACTGACGTAAGGCTCACCGGCCTATAATTTCCTGGATTATCCTTGCCACCCTTCTTAAACAAAGGAACAACATTGGCTATTCTCCAGTCCTCTGGGACCTCACCTGTAGCCAATGAGGATGCAAAGATTTCTGTCAAGGCCCCAGCAATTTCCTCCCTTGCCTCCCTCAGTATTCTGGGGTAGATCCCATCAGGCCCTGGGGACTTATCTACCTTAATGCTTTGCAAGACACCCAACACCTTCTCCTTTTTGATAATGAGATGACTGAGACTATCTGCACTCCCTTCCCTAGGCTCATCATCCACCAAGTCCTTCTCCTTGGTGAATACTGATGCAAAGTACTCATTTAACACCAGTCTCTTCCTTTTTCTCCTCTCTTTCCATTGCTATCCCTCCCCCGCCTCTGTCTCTCTTTCTCTTTCTTTTATTCCCTCTGCATCTCTATCCCTCTCTCTCTCTCTATGCTACTCTCTCTCCATCTGGACAGAAGAGGAGAAAGGAGCTGTAGAAGGAGCTTTACTCAGGTATTAAAATGTTTTGAAACGGGGTGGGGGGGGGTGGGGGGGGGGGTAGGTGTCTGTAGTCCCCCTGGAATGGCTTCACTGTGGAGACCTGATGTCTAGGGGTTTACCCAGTTCACAATCGAGAGAATTTCATGGAAATCATGAAATACAGAATTGTCAGTGAAAATAACTCGGTTAGATGCAGGAGTCTTGGTGATGGTTAAGCTGTTAACTTGTCATTCCAACATCCAGAACCAGCTACGTAAATTAGTTTGAAAAAGAGACTTGCATTTATCTCGTGATTTTCACGATTACTGGACACCTTAAAGTGCTTAACAGCCAATGAAGTACTTTTGAAATATTGTCACTGTTGTAATGCAGGAAACGCAGCAGCTAATTTGCGCACAGCAAGATCCCACAAACAGCATCGCGATAATGACAGGTAATCTGTTTTTTTTTTGTGATGTTGATTGAGGAATAAATATTGGCCGGACTCCTTCGCTCTTCTTCAAATTGGATCTTTTACGTCCACCCAAACAGGCAATTAGGGCCTCAGTTTAATGTCTGATCTAAAAGACAGCACCTCTAACAGTGCAGTATTCCCTCAGTACTGCACTGCAGGGTCAGCCTTGATTTTTGTGCTCATGTCTTTGTGATGGATCCTGTGGTTTGCGGGACCCATGAGGAATATTTGCGAGCTATTGTCTGAACAGATGTTTTGTCGAATATTCTGGCAAGTGGTCTGACCCTTGGTTTGCAACTTTTGTTTCTTTTATCGGAACAGACTGTGTTTGTTAGCAGCCCGAAACAAACCTTTGTGTTGCTGGGGAGAAAAGAAGCTGGGTGGAGTCTTATAGGAGAGAGGAAGCTATTGGAGCTCAGATGATGAGAGAGTGCATTGAAGGCAGGTTGGGAAAGTAAAGGCGAGATCTAGGGGCTATCACTGTTACTAAGAGTAACTGGTTAACCAGACCCAACTATACCGGGCACAGGGTGGTCACTAAAGGGCTGGGATAAAAGATAGTATTGGATCCACACGGTCAAGCCTGTCGAGAGAGGAGAACTCAGAAGGTTCTGGAGAAGAACACTGTTGATTTTGAACTGAGAAAGTTCTGGAAAAGTGAGCTGCTGTCGAAAGACTTTAACCGTGGTGATCGTGTTGAAAGGGAACTGCTAAATCATTGAAGAAAGGAGCTGAAAATCTAGCTGAGAAAGTTCATATCTTTGAAGGACTGTGTGGTGGTAATCAGTACTCTATCTGCTGAATAGACTGGCTAGTAAATGTACAAGATTTATCTTTGATAGTTAAGGTGTAATTTGTAATATGTAATGTCCGTGATTTATCTGTTAATTCATGTTTATTTTATGCTAAATTTGTTTGATTGTTAAAGTAAGATTTATAAAAGTGAAATCTTGTCCATTCGGTTCTTCTCTCGAGGTTGTTTGGTAAATTTGATTCCTTTGGTTTGTTGGTTTCCATGGAGATTACAACAAAATTTGGGGGCTTTTGTCCAGGATTTGAACTAAGACTGGGCTGTGAAACAGGTTCATTTGAATTTTCCTGAACTTAAACCAACAAGATTTCACATTTACTTTTGCTGCATTCAGTGGGAAATCAACATGAGGAACTTCGAAGGTCAGGCCTTTGTGGAGAAAGGCAATTTGTCTCTTAGTGCCTTGAAATTGTTGACAAAAGATAATTTACAGACTAGAGCGGGCAGCTTAAAATCAGGGGCTAGGAAGGCAGAGATCATTGAAGAATTAGCTCCTCACTTGAAATTGGAGAAGAAAAAGGATGTTTCTGCTCGTGTTCAGGTATAAATAACCAAAACTGAATCAGAAAGAGAAACAAGGCCATTCAAACTAGAGAAGCTGAGATTGAAAAGAGAAGAAAGAAAAACAGAAAAAGAGAAATGCGGGAGAGGGTGAACAGTCAGCGGTCGTGGATCACATTGGTACCGACGATGTAGGTAGAAAGAGGGATGAGGTCCTGAAAGTAGATTTTAGGGAGGTAGGTAAGACATTAAAAATCAGGAACTCAGAGGTAGTAATCTCTGGATTACCCCCAGTGCTAAGTGGTAGTGAGCACAGAAACAGGAGGTTAGAGTTGATGAAAGTGTGCTGGAGAGATGGTGCAGGAGGGAGGGCTTTAGATTCCTGGGGCATTGGTCCCGGTTCTGGGGGAGGTGGGATCTGTACAAGCCGGATGGTTTGCACTTCAATAGGACTGGATCCAATATCCTTGGCAGGCGGTTTGCTAGTGCTATTGGGCAGGGTTTAAACTTGTTTGGCAAAGGAATTGAGGGAGCAGAATTCTTGAGGTGCATTCAGGAGAACTTTTTTGGCCAGCATGTTGCTAGCCCAAACAAGGCACGGGTAATGAAGATGGGCAGGTGGAAGGAGTGGCAGTGGGAGAGCATTTTGGTGATAGTGATCATAATTCACTCAGTTTTAACATAATTATGGAAAAGGACAGAGATAGAACAGGAGTTAGAATTCTCAATTGGGGCAAGGCCAATTTTACTAAACTGAGGAGTGATTTAGCGAAAGTGGACTGGAAACAACTACTTGAAGGGAAATCAGTGTCAGAGCAGTGGGAGGCATTCAAAGGAGAGATTCAAAGGGGTCAGAGTAAACATGTTCCCACAAAGAAAAAGGGTGAGACGGCCAAATCTAGAGCTCCATGAATGTCAAGGAGCTTACAGGGTAACATAAGGCAGAAAAGGAAAGCTTATGTCCGACACCGAGAACTCAATACTACAGAAAGCCGAGAGGAGTATGGAAAGTGGAGGAGTAAAATCAAAAAGGAAATTAGGAATGCTGAGAGAGGGCATGAAAGAATATTGGCAAGCAAAATTAAGGAGAACCCAAAGATGTTTAATCAATACATTAAAAGTAAGAGGATAACTAAGGAAAGAATAGGGCCCATAAAAGACCAAAAAGGTAACCCATGTGTGGAGGCGGAAGATGTTGGTATAGGTCTTAATGCATACTTTGCATCTGTCACACAAAAGAAGGGGACGATGCAGATATTGTGGGTGGAATTTTATTCTCTCCTCTGCGGCGTGTTTGGAGGTGGGGAGAGCATAAAATTGGGTGGGATGGTGGTTGGTGAGGGGGAGGGGGGGGGTGGGAACCGTGCCACCATCACGCCTCCGTCGAAATTTTGTCTGGGGTGGGAAGGCCTGTGAACGGGCATCCAGTCCCGCTGCCAATTGAGGCCCTTGACGGGGTAATCAATCCCTAATTAAGGGCCTCGTCCTGCCACAGCCACGGAAAACCGTACGGGCTACTTTCCGACTGCGGGAGGGGTTCCCTCGTTCAAAGGCACTTAGTGCTTGAACAAAGGATTTGTCATTGGGAAGGGGGGGACCCGCTGAGGGCTTGCCTCTGCTCTTGCTGCCGAACCCGCTCCATCCCCCTCCCCCATGACCCCCACCCTGCGAGACCCTTCCCACCCTGATCTACCTTAAACCTGGTTCCAGCACCGCTCTTCGATGTCTGGTCGCTGCAGAAGCAGTCACTGCCTCTGCAATGCTGGGACCTCCGCTGATGGGGCCCTAATCCTGTACAAGGCCTGCCGCTGTCAAGTTAAATGCCTGACTGGCACTAGATTTGGCAGGCCTTCTGTACAAGATGTGACGCTGGGATCATTTTCCTCTGATGTCAAGACCCCCGCCGCCAGGATAAAATTCCACTCTGTAGTTAAGGAAGAGGGGCTGGATTTTGAGCTGGAGGCAGGGCTCCCAGTGCCAGGCTGAAAAGACGGGGGATAGCCCACCTCTGCCTCTTCGCACCCTCCCAGTGCGATCCTCCGGTCTTTTTAAATCAAAGTTTCAGGAGGCGGGATCCATGAGCTGCTGGCCAATCAGAGGTTAAAGGGTATGTTTGGCGTCAATTGCTGTTTGCGGAATGCAGTTCAAAACATCTACACCCCTTATTGTGAAGAAGTGTTTCCGAATTTAACTCCTGAAAGGTTTGGCTCTAATTTTTTGACTACGTCCACAGAAATAGTTCCTCTCAATCTACCCTATCTGTTCCCCTTAACAGCTTTAAATTTAAATCAAATTATCCCTCAATCTTCTAAATTTCAGGAAATACAACTCTAGTTTATGCAATAAAAACAGGAAATGCTGGAAATACTCAGCAGGTCTGGCAGCATCTGTGGAGAAAGAAACAGAGTTAACGTTTCAGATCAGTGACCCTTCATGAGAACTGACCTGAAACGTTAACTCTGCTTCTCTCTCCACAGATGCTGCCAGACCTGCTGAGTATTTCCAGCATTTCCTGTTTTTATTTCAGATTTCCAGCATCTGCAGTATTTTGCTTTTATTCTAGTTTAAGCAATCTCTCCTTTGAGTCCAGTTATTGTTCTGGTAAATCTATGCTGCAGTCCCTCCAAGGCCAATATATCCATTACGAAGTGTTCTCAATGCTTCATACGTGGTCTAACCAAGGCTTTGTATAGCAGAAGCATAACTTCTATGTCATTGTATTCTAGTGCTCTGGATATAAAGGCAAGCATTCCATGAGCCTTTTTGATCATTTTCTGTGCCTGTTCATGACACTTTAATTATCTTTGTTACTGAACCCCAAGTCTCTTTGGCCTCCACTGTTTCTAGCTTTTCACCATTATTACGGCCATGTGGTGTGATGCGGGTAGTTTCCATTGTTCAACTCCCCACCTGACTGCAGCTAGTGTATTTGTATTAGAGTTTAGCCCCTGGGTTTTTTTATTTTTTAAATAAACAGACGATGACAGATTTTCCTGTCGGTTTTTAAAATAACAGAAAGTCAATTGTTTACTGATCAATACGCTTTATCCTGAAATTGTTGCAACCATCTCCACTCATGCATTCACTCGCGTTCACACAAACACACACACACACAAGAAACAGATAGAGAAGGGAAGGATGAAGGTTGTTTTTCGTGGGGGGAAAGGTTACGATAAACCTGTTGAATTCTCTTGAGAATCAAGTTCCAGATGGATGCAGGCCTGAGATGATTGAAGGTTCTGTTGAAGATGTTGGGTCACTTCCAGCTCTATTTGCTGTATAATGTAGATGTTGATTTTTTTCAGCAGGGCAGGTGCTTTCTGGCTTATTGGAATGCTAGCTGTTACAAATAGCTTCACCTTCTGGGTCAGTCTCTCTCTGGCTGCTTTTTTAAAGGTTAAACTGCGTAACCTCTCACCTCCTCTCTTCCCCATGATGATCGCACAATGGCCCAAGACATGGCTACTCCACATCTCCTTTGTTTCAGAAGAAGACATTCAATTTTGGAATGTCTTTAGAATAGTGTAAAATGGGTTTTATTAACACCTTTTGGCTTTGAGGATTTGTCCTCTGTCTATGTCAGACTGAGTACATAAAAGGCAAATTCCCTTTCTCTTTGGTGGCCATTTTGGATCATTGTTCACTTTTTAAAATAAAAGTTCATTTTTTAAAGACAAAGTTGGTTTTTCATTACTCTTCAGTGTTAGTCCATAGTTTGTATCATCGCACTTCTGGTGTGCGTGACACCATTTGGAATGTACCCACTTCTATTCCCTTTAGGTCCAAAGTGGATAACCTCACATTTTCCTACAATTAAAATCTATTTTCCACAGTTTTGCCCATTCATTTAATCTATCAATATCTCTTCATAACGTTATACTTCCAACTGCACTGCTCACAGAGCAGTATGTATATCCAGAGCACTAGAATACAATGACATAGAAGTTATGCTTCTGCTATACAAAGCCTTGGTTAGACCACGTATGAAGCATTGAGAAAACTTCGTAATGGATATATTGGCCTTGGAGGGACTGCAGCATAGATTTACCAGAACAATAACTGGACTCAAAGGAGAGATTGCATAAACTAGAATAAAAGCAAAATACTGCAGATGCTGGAAATCTGAAATGAAAACAGGAAATGCTGGAAATATCTTTGTGCCATCGGCAAATTTATATATGAGTGTTACGACCCAGTGAGAAAGGTATCTAGGGGTCTCTCTCAGCCTTCACCTGGTCTTACTGTAACAGGGTTTAATTTTAAACACACTGTTTTTAGATCCCTCTTGGTGAATCCTTGTTCACCGCTTTCCAATTATAAGGCAAAGAAACCAGCACAAATAGGCTTTCTTATGTTTAAAGAAGAAAAGTTGAAACTTATTAAACTTAAACTCTAGCTTGATTAACGGCTACAGATACACAACATGCCCACGCTAGCATGAATACGCGATACACACATGCAAATAGAGACAGAAAGGAGCAGAAGAAAAATAAAGTGGAAAAGACTGAGGCAATATCTGAAGAGTTGTTGTTACGGTTCTTCGAACTCACTGTCGAGTTCTTGATTGTAGGTCGATCGTGCTTTTCATTGGGGCCCAGTATTCTTCTTAAACCTTGTTCGCTGTAGGAGACTTTTCTCTCTTGGGGTTCATGTATCTTCAGTGGATTCAGAAGCTTGTGAGAAAGAGATGGGAGCAGACAGGAGAGATCTTCTCAGTCCAGGAGCAAACAGTCTCCCTCTGTTTAAACTCTCAGTGGCCAGTTCAAAAGAAAACTCTGGAACAGCCAGGTACTCATGTGACCAGATGGTCTAACCAGTATTGGCCCTTGTGGATTGTATCCTCCTTAGCAGACCCTGGAATGTGCTTCCTCACCTTCGATGTCTGTTAGTATGTAAATGTGTTTTTCCAGCCACTGCTGATCTGTTTAACAAGTCATTTCCTCACTCCAACAACAGTTAAAAATCAATGTTTGTGACAAAATTGATGTGCCTCATTCTTGGCAGGTGGGGGCCTAGCATGACAATGAGGCTTTCTATTCCATCATCTATGTTGTTTATGAATACAGTGAATAGTTGAAAACCCACAACAGCTTAACCTCAGTGGTGGGAAAGCTTTTAGAAATGATAATTCGGGACAAAATTAATAGTCACTTGGACATGTGCAGTTGAATTAAAGAAAGACAGCACTGATTTGTTAGGGGCAAATCATGTTTAACTAACTTGCTTGAGATTTTTGATGAGGGTTGATGAGGGTAATGTGGTTTATGTGATGGATATGGACTTAGAGTCATAGAGTCGTACAGCATAGAAATAGGCCCTTTGGCCCATCGCATCCATGCTGACCATAATGCCTATCTATACTAATCCCACCTGCCTGCATTAATTCCATATCCCTCTATGCCTTGCTCATTCAAGTACCTGTCCAGATGCTTCTTAAATGTTGCTACTGTTCCTGCCTCCACCACCTCCTCAGGCAGCTCATTCCAGATACCCAGTATTCTTTGTGTGAAAAATGTACCCCTTTGATCCCCTTTAAACCTCCTCCCTCGCACCTTAAATCCATGCCCTCTAGTTTTAGTCACCCCCTACCATGGGAAACAGACTCTGGCTATCTACCCTATCTATGCCTCTCATAATTTTATATACCTCTATCATGTCCCCTCTCAACCTCCTTCGCTCCAGGGAAAACAGACCCAGCTTATCCAATCTCTCTTTATAACTCAAGTCCTCCAAACCAGGCAACATCCTTGTGAATCTTTTCTGCACCCTCTTTAGCTTAACCACATCTTTCCTGTAGTGCGGCACCCAGAACTGCACACAGTACTCCAAATGCGCCTTAACCAACGTTATGTACAACTGTAACATGACGTCCCAACTCTTGTACTCAATGCCTCGGCCGATGAAGGCAAGCCATATGCCTTTTTCACCGTCCTGTCTACCTGTTTTCACAGGTAGGAACATAGGAACTATGTACTTGCACCCCAAGGTCTCGCAGCTCAACAACACTCCCCAGGGCCCTGCCATTCACTGTATATGTCCTGCCCTGGTTTAACTTCCCAACATGCATCACAATTTACTTGTCTGCATTATATTCCATTTGCCAATCCCTTACCCACTTTCCCAGTTGATCTAAATCATGCCCCCTACATTCTCATCCAAGTCATTAATATATATGACCAGCACCGATCCCTGCGGCACACCACTGGTCACCGGCCTCCAATTTGAAAAACAACCCTTCACTACCACCCTCTGCCTCCTATCACCAAGCCAATTTTGTATCCAATTGGCTAGCTCACCCTGGATCCTATGTGTTAGAACCTTCCGGACCAGCCTACCATGCGGGACCTTGTCAGAGGTCCATGTAGACAATGCCCACCGCCCTGTCCTCGTCAATCCTCTTGGTCACCTCCTCAAAAAACTCAATCAAATTCGTGAGACATGATTTCCCACGCACAAAGCCGTGCTGATCATCCCTAATCAGACCTTGCCTTTCCAAATGCATATAAATCCTGTTTCTCAGAATCCCTTCCAATAACTTTCCCACCACTGATGTCAGGCTTACCGGCCTGTAGTTCCCTGGTTTATCCCTGCTGCCCTTCTTAAATAAAGGCACAACATTAGCTATCCTCCAGTCTTCCGGTACCTCACCCATGGCTAACAATGATACAAAAATCTCTGCCAGGGCCCCAGCAATCTCCTCCCTTGCTTCCCAGAGCATCCTAGGATATACCTGGTCAGGGCCTGGAGATTTATTCACCTTAATGCGCTTCAAAACCTCCCAACACCTCCTCCTTTGTAATGTTGATATACTCCAGGATATCGCTGTTCCCTCCCTTGAACTCACTAGCTTCATTGACCTTCTCCACAGTAACTACAGACGAGAAGTATTCATTTAAGACCTCGCCCATTTCCCGTGGCTCCACACATAGATTACCACACTGATCCTTAAGGGGACCTACTCTCTCCCTAGCTACCCTTTTACTCTTAATATATAGAAACTTTTAGGATTCCCCTTTATCTTATCTGCCAGGGAAATCTCATGGCCCCTTTTCACCCTCCTAATTTCCTTCTTAAGTGTAGTCCTACATCCTTTATACTCCTTGAGGGACTCGCTTGATCCCAGCTGCCTATACCTGACATATGTCTCCTTCTTTGTCCTGACCAGACCCTCAATATCCCTCGTCAACTAAGGTTCCCTAAACTTGCCAGCCTTGTCCTTTAATCTAACAGGAACATGCTGGCCCTGAACTCTTCTTATCTCACTTTTAAAAGCCTCCAACTTGCCAGGTGTCCCTTTACCTGTAAACAGCCTCTGCCAATCAACTTTTGAGAGTTCCTGTCTGATGCCATCGAAATTAGCCTTCCTCGAATTTAGGACTTCAACTTGAGGACCAGTCCTATCCTTTTCCAGAACTATCTTGAAGCTAATAGAGTTATAGTCACTGGTCCCAAAGTGCTCCCCCACTGCCACATCAACCACCTTTCCAGCCTCATTTCTGAAGAGGAGGTCGAGTGTAGCACCTTCTCTAGTAGGGCCATCCACATACTGCTTCAGAAAACTATCCTGGACACACTTAACAAATTCTTTCCCATCTGATCCCTTAGCACTAAGGCAGTCCCAGTCAATATTAGGGAAGTTAAAATCACCTACTATTACAACCCTATAATTCCTACACCTATCTGTGATTTCCCTGCATATAAACTCCTCCAATTCCCTCTGACTATTGGGGGGCCGATAGTATAATCCCATCAAAGTGATCATTCCTTTCTTATTTCTAAGTTCTACCCAGAAGGGGTTTGATAAACTGCCACATAACAGGCTTGTCAGCAAAGTTAGAGCCCATGGAATAAAAGGGACAGTTGCAGCATGGATATGAAATTGGCTGAGTGACAGGAAACAGACAGTAATTGGGAAAGGTTGTTTTTTGGACTGAAGGAAGATATATAGGAGGGTTCCCCAGGGGTCAGTGTTAGGACCCCTGCTTTCCTTCATATATACTAATGACCTGGACATGGGTGCGCAGGGCACAATTTCAAAATTTGCAGATGACACAAAACTTGGAAGTATTGTGAACTGTGAAGAGGATAGCGATAAACTTCAAGAGAACATGCACGGGCTAGAGGAATGGGCAGACAAGTGGCAGATGAAGTTTAATGCAGAAAAGTGTGAAATGATTTTACTATGTATTTCTATACTTCTGGCATACACTGCATATAGATATAATTTTTTCAATGTCTTTGTATCTGCCGACACAATACACAGCTGATCTGGCTCTGAGCTCACACTTCCCCATTCCCATGTGGTCTTCATGAATCTTCTGGCGAAGTTAGAGTCATAGAGAGATACAGCACTGCAACAGGCCCTTTGGCACACTGAGTCTGTGCCGACCAACAACCACCCATTTATACTAATCCTACATTAATCCCATATTCCCTACCATATGCCCACCATTCTCTTACCACCTACCTACACTAGGAGCAATTTATAATGGCCAATTTACCTATCAACCTGCAAGTCTTTGGCTGTGGGAGAAAACCAGAGCACCCGGCGAAAACCCACGCAGTCACAGGGAGAACTTGCAAACTCCGCACAGGCAGTACCCAGAACGGAATCTGGGTCGCTGGAGCTGTGAGGCTGTGCCACTGTGCTGCCCTAGTCAATTTTTAAAAAACATTTTTCCTCAAATCCCCTCTAAACCTGCTGCCCCTTACCTTAAATCTATGCCCCCTGGCTATTGACACCTCTGCTAAGTCAGAAGTTCTCTGTATTGTTTTGGATATGATTATTCTGGATCCAGCTAGCAGAACATCATCTTCTAGTGAGATGTCATCTCTGATTGAATATCACTGCTGTATTGCTGGTTGTGTTTGTTGCATCTTTTCCAACCATCCCTGAATCACTTGCTAAGAGCACATGTAACCCTTCATCTTTACTGGTATCTTCTCTGATTTGACTCATTTTCGGTGGCGTCACATTCACTGTGTGATGTATCTTTATACCTAGATCTTCTATCTTGTGATTGTCGTGATGACAGAGGAGATAGGGTATCCGCTAGCACCATTTCTCTTCCTGCCTTGTATTTCAGAGGGAAAGTGTAACTGAAGCCACAAGAGTAACCTCTGTAGAGTCATAGAGTCATTTCCGGCTCAGAGGAGGCCATTCGGCCCATTGAGTTCATGCCAGCTCTCCGCAGAGCTATGCAGTCAGCCCCACTCCCTGGCTCAATCCCCGTAGCCATGCAAGTCTATTTCTCTCAGGTGCCATCCAACTTCCTCTTGAAGTTATTGATTGCCTCCACTTCCACCACCCTTGTGGACAGTGAGATTAAGGCCATTTCCAACCACTGCATTAAAAAGTGCTTCCTCATATTCCCCCTGCATCTTTTGCCCGAAGCTTTCAATCTGTGTTCCCTAGCTGGCGTCAACACAGATTTCTCTTGTAGAATTGCTCCAGTGGACGATGAACACTCTCCACTGTGAATTTTCTCCCATAGAGATATGTATGGAATTTCTCGCATTCATGCACCACTGTCAAAAGCTTTCCTTCTTTCTTGTCATATCTGGTCTAAGCTGATGTTAGAGCTTTGGATGTGAACTCTATTGGCTTTCCTTCTTCTACCAGTGCACTCCCAGTCCTTTCGTAGAAGCATCTACTTGTAGAATGATCGGTTTTGCTCTGTTGTAGTACCACAGACCACCTCCAGGCACTTACCCATTATCTCTCAAGACAAGGAGGCCAAAGAAGAAGAAGTATGACAGACTTACATCTTACTTATTTGAGTTTACTGAAACTCCGTTCATGTGACTCTGACCACTGGTACTCAACATCTTCTCTCATCAGCTCTCAGAGGTTTACCCTGACATGTAAGGTATGAAAGAGCTCATGTACTGGATCAAGCCAAGAAAACCTCTCAGCTCCTTTTCTCTCTCTTGAAGCTTCCATCTCAGAGATAGCTGTGACTTTTTCAGGCCTTGGCTTGACTCCATCAGGTGTGTACACAGATCTGAAAAACTGTCACTCCATCTTCTTTAAATGCATTTGTCTGTGTTTAGCTTGATCCCAGCTTTTTTGGTTCTCTCCATGGCTTCATGTAGATGGTAGTTACAATCTTTCTCATCAACGCCATAGATCTGGATATCATCAACTATGCCGATTGCTCCTTTGCATCCTTTGTATATCTCGTATACTTACTGCTGGAACACATCCTGGCTCACTTTAAAGCCAACAGGTAGTTGCAGGAATTTGTACCGTTCAAAAGGTGTGTTGAATATTCTCAATAGTGAAGATCCCTCATAAAGCTTCACATTCCAGTAGCTTGCTGAAAACTTTTTGCCCCTGCCAGTGCTGGTGTGATCTCTTCTAGCTTTGGAGTAGGGTAGTGATCCCTCTTTATTGCTTGATTAAGATCTTTGGGAGTCAGGCAAATTCATAGCCGTCCATATGGCTTCTCTCTCACTACAATGAAATCTGCCAAATCTGAAGGCTCTGTGACTCTGGGAACCACTTTATTTTCTTTCAAGCTTTACTCTTAGCTCTATTGGTACTTGATGTGGGGGTTGAATCGCTGGTTTAATCTCTGGGTGGATGTGATACTCAAAATCTTCAAATTATCCAACCATCTCTTCAAAACATATATTGGATATATTTGCCCCAGATCTTCCTTGCTTCTGATTGGATGGCATTTTCTTTGGGTGTTCCACATTCAACATTCATTGATGCCGTCTGTATTTCTTAGTTGACCGAGATCAGCTGCAGTTCTTCGTAACTGCTGAAGCTCAGGAAAGCTGCACCACTTGTTTCAGTGACGTAGAACATACAGTTAACGTCTTTTCCTTTGTGCGCCCCTCTGATTTGGGTCATTCCCAGCTGTTGAATCTCAGTTCCACCATATTCCATCCAGCATGATGTTGCTCGGTTTCAGAGCGTGTTTCTTTGGGTAACTATTCTCCTTTAAGTTTTCAGGAAAGATCTTCTGGCATAGTCTGACCGGGATAATTTTACTCTGTGCTCTCGTATCAAGCTTCAGCTTCAGATTTATCGTTGTGGGATTACCTCTCACCTTCTTTCTGATCCGTATATTTGTGTAAATTTATTTTCTTTGGAAATGTCACATCCAGACATTTCATATAGGTCTATGGTTCCTGTGTCTATTGTGTTCCCAAACACCCTGCCACCTTCCTGGGTATGGATGTTTTGGTTTCTTTTATTTCTCATTTGCCCTGTTGCTCTGTCTCTGGTACTATCATCCCCACTCATTTCCCAGCTATTAAAAAGATCCAGTCCTTCCTCTCTCAAAAGAATGTGGCTGACCTTTTTCCTCTTCAATAGTGCCTTTCAGAAAACTACTGAATGTCAGTTTGCACTTTTGCTTAAATTTTTCAAATGCCTCCATGATGTTGTCGGCCTCCAAATTTATCATGGGCTGGATCTGTGCATTCACTGCTGCGACGGCAGCCATCCCGTGTATCGTTTAGATTTATACTGGGTTTTTTTTCTGGCATTAATTCAGGTTGTTTTTCACAATCAAATTCAGCATTTACATCGCTCCATAGCATTTGAATTCTACTCACAAACACCTTTCTGCCACCATATTATGTTTTGTGGTTCCCAGAGCTTCATAAATAATTACACTTTCGACACAAATACTGGATGTTGCATCATATTTTCTCACATTTCTTCATTTGTGGTGGAATGATACAATGTGTGCTTGGTACACAGGTTGCAGTGCATTGTGGAGATATATATATATTATATACATACACTTGAACAATGTAGTTCCAAAGTCATTTTGAATAATGTAAAAATATAACAGAGGGGAGATTTGATAGAAGATAGGTTTCGATAAGATAGACAAAGAAAAGCTGCTCACATTAACTGATGGTAAAGGACTAAGGGGCACAGATTTAAGGTTTTAGGCAAGAAATACAGAGGGGACGTGAGGAGGAACGTTTTTATGCAGTGAGTGGTAATGACCTGGAACTCGCTAACTATGAGGGTGGTGGAAGCGGAGATGATGAATGATTTCAAAAGGAAATTGAATGGACACTTGAGGGAAATAAACTTGTAGGTCTATGGGAATAGAGCAGGGGAATGGGACTGACTGGATTGCTCTGCAAAGAACCAGCATGGACTCAATAGGCTGAATGCCCTCCTTCTGTGCTGTAGTGAATGTATAAATAGCGGAATTACATGCACAATTTTCCAATCTAAATGAAGATATTCAGGAAATGAGAGAACTTTGGGAGATGGAGAGAGCAACAGAGAGAGGGAAGGATAGAGATGACAAGGGAATAAAAGAGGGAGAGGGAGGGATAGTGATGCTGAGAGTGTACCAGAGAGCAAGGTGAAGAGATTGAGATGGAGATTATCAGCCAGTGCTCCCATTTAGCTTCACACAGCAGCCTTGTTCTATGATATATAACATGCGGTTTAAACATTTATCAATTTTTAAACAATTTACCTGACTGCACACTGAACAAACTGTGCACAATAAGTACATTTTAAAGGGAACAGTGGTCTCAGTGGGTAGCACTCTTGTCTCTAAGTCACTAGGATTTGGGTTCAATTCAGAGCACAACATCTAGGCTGACACTCCAGTGTTAATAATAAGGGTGTGCTGCACTGTTGGAGGTGCAGTTTTTTGAACGAGATGCTCAACTGAGGCCCTCTCTATTTTCTCGGGTGGACATAAATGCTGCCTTTTTGTTGTGATAAGTAGGGCTGTTCTCCCCAATCAATATTTATCCAGCATCTGCTTCCTGAGGTGCAGTGCTCACAAATGAGTGCAGTTTTACATTAGCATCTAACCAGAGATCTGTACACCTGGAACATAACTAGCACTCCTTGTATTCCAGGCCCTTGAGATCAAGGCCAATATTCCATAGATATTTTCATTTTTTTCAGTAGATTTTAGTGATTTCAGTACATAATTTAACTTGGATTTAATTCCAGTATTCTGAGTGTAATGGCGTGTCTGCATGCCTATCACTCAATCTGACTCTACCTGCCCTGGGAGTGTTTAATGGGACAGTGTAGAGGTAGTATTATTCTGTATGTAATTGGTGCTGTATCTGCCCTCGAACAGTGTTAATTGAGCTTTACTCTACGTAATTGTTTATTTTTCTTTTTTTTTTGTTGAGGGAGTTTTACTCTGTATCTAACCTGTTTTTTAAAAAATCAAACCCGTTTTTTTCATGAAGGAAGCCTTTATACCCCAGCCCCTTTTATATATTATTTGTCGAGGGGGCCTTTATTCCTCAGGCCTCCCTTATATGCATTTTATAAAATAACTTTATTAAAATCGAATAAATAAAACAAAAAACACAAATTAAAATCGAATTGCCTGCATCAATGATGCATTCCAGCCCCTGCAGAGCCCACCGGTCGCGGATGGCCTCAAGCGAACCGGCGGACACCGCATGCTCCTTCTCCAGGGACACCCGGGCGCGAATTTAACCGCGGAAGAGGGGTGGGCAATCAGGGTGGATGGACCACCCCCCGGATGGCCCACAGCCTGGACCTGTGAATTCCCACCTTGGCCAGGCCCAGGAGCAGACCGACGAGGAGATCCTCCTCCCGGCACATGCCCCTCTGCATCGGGTGCCCAAAGATCAGGAGCGTGGGGCTAAAGTGCAACCAAAACTTGAGGAGCAACCCTTTTAAATACTCGAAGAAGGGCTGAAACCTCGCACATTCCCTATATACATAGAACACGACTTGTCTGGGCCGCAGAAATTACAGGCGGCCTGGGAGTCCGTGAACCTGCTTAAAAGTCTATTGCACAGGACTGTCCTGTGCAGCACCCTCCACCCCAGGTCCCTGATGTAAAGGGGGAGGACTCCGGCATTGAGAGACCTCCACCAGGGTTTCTCCTCGCCGCCAGATGGCAACACAGACCGCCACGGCATGTCCGAGCAGCAGACGAGGGCAAGGAAGTGGAGAGTTTGCAGGAGCAACCCGTACAGGAAACTCCTGCGTGCCATTTGGAATGGCACGGAGGGCATTTCCGAGAGGCAGCTCAGGTTGTGTGGGACCGGCTCCCAAGGAGGGTTTCGGGGTCTGGGTCTGATGAGCAGTTCCAGCAGAGCAGGGGTCAGCTCGGCCAGGAGGGCTCCACACTCCTGAGCCCCCTCATCACCTGCAGAGTGGGGCGTCCCGAGGGCTTCGTTTACTCCTCCTCCCGTCGGTCCATCCCTGGAGCCGGCCACCCGGACAGCCAAGGCACTCTCCTCCACCAGCGGGGGCGCGCCTTGACTGGAGGCGACCATGTTACAGACTCTGAATAGATCCCGGTAACAGACAGGCAACTCCCTCAGAGAGGCACGGCTAACGTTCTCCACTGGGAGCTGCGTGTTGTCTTGATGGCAATGCCCCGGCGGAAAAAATACGTCGCCAGCGCACACCTTCTGGGAGGATGCTTGACATGCAGGTATCTCTACAGGGTCCGAAGGCAGAGAGTCGCAGCCTGGGTGCGGACGCACACCAGCGACTGACTGCCCTCCTCAATCAGGAGACTAAGGACCTCGGTAGAGACCCAGTGTTTCCTCTTGTCCCAGAAGAAATTGACAAGCTTCTTCGGAATCTTGGTGGCAAATGCAGGGGGCAGGACCAAAGTGACCAACCAGTACCACAGCATGGAGGTCACCAGTTGGTTCATGACCAGCACTTGGCTCCTGTAGGAAAGCACTTCGAGCAGTCCTGTCCAGCGCTCCAGCCGAGTGGTGACTTTCGCCTCCAACTCCTGCCAGTTTGCCGGCCAGGCTTCCTCAGCGGGGCTAAGGTGGACTCCCAGATAGAGGAGGTGCGTGGTGCTCCACACAAAGGTGTTAAATCCTCTGGCAGGGAGTCCACCCGTCACTGACCTACCAGGAGTCTGGAACATTTTTTCCAATTGATCCTCATGGAGGAAGTGACAGAAAAGGCGTGCTGGCAGTCGCGCATTATCTGCAAGTCAACGGGATCTGTTACCGTGAGGAGCACATCATCGGTGCAAGTCGAGAGGACGACCCACATGCCCGGCCCATGCAGGGCCAAACCCGCCAACCTCCTGCGAAGCAGGCACAGGAATGGCTCCACGCAGATGGTGTATATTGGCTGGACATGGGGCATCCCTGACGCACTCCTCTCCCAAAGCGAAGGGGTGCCATCAAGGACCCAATAACTTTAACCAGACACTCTGTGGCGGCGTATAAAAGTCAGACCTGGGCCACAAAATGCGGCCCAAGTGCGAATGCGCGCAGACTCCCAAAAAGGTATTTGTGATTCACCCTGTTGAACGCCTTCTCCTGATCGAGGGAGAGAAAGCCGACCGACAGACCAGTCCTCTGGGAAAGATGGATGAGGTCCCGGACCAGGTGGATGTTGTCCTGGATGGACAGGCCCGTGACGGTGTAGGACTGGTCGGGGTGGATCATGTGGGCCAGCACGGAGCCGAGGTGGGTAGACATAGCCCGGGGCAAAGATCTTATAATACAGGAGGGAGACCGGATGCCAGTTCTTAATCAAGCGGAGATCGCCCCTCTTAGGCAGCAGGATGATGACTGCCCTGCACCACGATTGGGGCATAATCACCCCCCAGGAGGTCCCAGAACACCCTGAGGAACTCCACAGTCAGCCCGTCCAGCTCCGGGGATTTGCCCAGTCAGCTCCGCCAATGTGAGCGGAGCCTACAATCCTTTGGCGCCCTCTGGGCTGACCTTGCGCAGGTCCTCCCACAAAGCTCTGCGTGCATCCTTGCTTGATGGATCCAGAGAGAACATCACACTGAAATAGGTACAGACCAAAAAGCCCATTCCCTCCGGATCCAAGACAGAGGATCTGGCGTCAGCCAGCAGCTCAACCAGGTGCTTACGGACCCCCCGCCATTTTTCCAGGGAGTCGAAGACGAGTGAGGTGCGGTACAAATCTTCCAGGATCTGGATCCATGACCTCACGTACGCGCCTCGGGACCCTACGAGCTGCAGGTCCCTCAGCGAGCCCTTCTTCTCTTAGTAGGCCTGCCACAGGGCCGTGTCTGTGACAACATGACCGAGACGGGACTCGAGCACCTCCCTCTTGAGGCGCCCAATCTCGGTTTCCTGCCTCTTATTCGACCCCTTCGCATACTCCTGAGAGAAGACACGGATGAGCCCACATCCCATCATAGCCCCAAGGAGCGAAAGCCCCCCTGCTTCCTTCTCCAGTCAGCCCAGAATCGATGGAATAAGTCGTGGAATTGCTCGTCCTCCAGCAGCCGGTTGTTAAAGTGCCAGTATGTGGACCCCGCCCGCATGCAGCGCACACAAGGTGGTGGTCCAAGATAGCCACATGGAGGCAGCCAAGAGAGACATACGCCTGCGAAATGTAGAGGCGGTCGATTTGGGACCTTCCTCCTCCAGACCTCCATGTGAAGGCGCTGGACTCGGGATGGAGATTCTGCCAGACGTCCACCAAGTCGAGGGAGCTGATCAGTTCCCGCAACATCTCCACCGACACTTGGCTGTGCTGGGTACCGGAGCGATCCCTCACCTCGAGGGTACAGTTAAAATCCCTCCTCCCAAGGATGATGCAGTCGCGCTATCGATAGAACTCAAGAGAGCGGACATTTCTTTAAAGAAGCACGCTTGCAATGCACTGGGCCTGGGTGTGTACACGTTCACAAAGTGGAGAGGCACGCTACCCAGGCGAATGGCAAGGTAGAGAAAGTGGCCTGGCACAAGCTCCTTGACCCCCCTTGATCTCCTGCTGAAAAGTCGGGGCCAACAAAATAGCTACCCCACTAGAAATAGGGGTGAGGTGACTCATGTAGACCCCACCCTGCCACTCCAGGAGCCAGGTGGCCTCGTCGCCCGGAACGGTGTGGGTTACCTGCAGAATGCTCACTGCATATCCCCCTTTCCTGAGGTCTGAGAGATTGTGAAATCTGCAGAGAGACCCCCTGCTGCTGTTGATTTTGAGGCTGGCTATGGTTATCTTCATGTCAAAAGTACCTTGATCCCATCATCATCACCTCACTGTGAGGAGGGAGCGGAAGTGCACCTGGCCTTCCACTCCCCCAGCAATCCATTGAGGAACGCTTTAAACAGGCGCCTCTGAACCAGTTTCATGCCCGCACCCTTCCCCGCCTTCTTGAGGGTGGCACGGATGGACTGGAAGATCAATGCCAATTTCGACCACCAGCCGAGGGCCAGCTGAACTTTATTGTGGCAACCCATGCAGGCCGGAAGGAAGTCCCAGATTTCCGCAGTGGGGATGAAAGGAGACTCAGTAGGAGGCACGCGGGAGTCCATTGCCTCACTGGCGATGGATTCAGCATCGTCCTCTGTGCCCCAAACCGAGTCCCCATCCTCCTCCAGGTCGTCACCGCCAGCTGTCGATACACCCACCACACACTGTGGGGCAGATGCCCCAGCCGTGCCAGCAGGTCCCACCTCCGTCACGATTTTGCCCCCAGGATCGATGGCGGAGGAGTCCTCTCTGGTTCATCTATTGGACTGGAGCCTATGGGCACCGCCGGTTCAGGACCCCCCTCCACCTCCGTCCCCAGGTCAGTGAGCGGCCCAGGGGAGCCGGAGCCGGGACCGGAGGCGGAGAGAGGAGGCCATCTCCCGCCCCGCCAACGCCCACAGGCCCAGCAGACGGGGCAGCAATTTCAACCATAACTGGGTCGGGTACATCCTGGTCGGGAGTGGATTTTGGCTGGGAAGGCTGACCCTTCGGGGCCTCGCCCTCCCCTCCACTCAGGGCACCCGACACAGTGGCAGATGGCAAGGCTTCTCCAGTAGTGTCCCCAGACTACCCCATCACAAGCTGGGCTTCACTTGCTCCTTCAGGAGGGGCCACATCTACAGGAGTCTTTGCCTCCCCTCCACCCTGAGGGGTAGGGAGCTCCTGTGCAGGCTTTACAGCCTTGCTGGTGATGGTGCCAAGGGGAAACTTGGGACCTGAGTCAAGAGACAGCTCCCCTCGAGCAGATGGGCCCTGCGCCTCAGGGCCCTGTGTTACATCTGTGGAGGGGTGCCTTCTCTTTTTCCCACTAGGGCCCAGAGGCTCAGAGACCTCCAGGTCCTCAGAGGCCTCCGCACCCTCCTTTTGCTTGGTTACCCTGGGCCTGAGCCCAGCCCTAGGGCAGGTGAGTTCCCCAGGATCGGGCCTTAGGCTGAGCTCAGGCCTGGGTTGTGCCACGGTATCCAGAGGGCGCGCCTCATGGTGTTTATTCTTTCTCCGCGTCTTCCTTCCACTCGGAAGGGCACGCCCCTCCCTGCCACAGGCCGTGAAAACGACAGGCGTAAGGGGAGTGGGAGGAGGTGCAGTGGGGCCTCCCTGGGCCGCTGAGGTCGAGTTGGGGGCCCGGAGGTTGGTTCAACTCTTTCGAATATGCCCCACCCCCTTGCAGGCATGGCTCCACGCCCCTTCCGAGGTCCAGAAGACACAGTAGGCCATCCCCTGGAGCTGAACCGCAAATTGGCCTCCGTGACCTCCTCCCGCACCAGCTGCATGAATTGTTGGCGGTGGAAGGAGTAGACATGTCGGAGACTGTTGTTCCGAAGACCAAGCGGGACTGGGGTGACCCCTGATCTCACCTCCCCCAGATGGTGCAGGCGGGAGAGGAGGAGCTCATCTGGAATAAAGGGAAGGACATCTGGTCGAATTGCACGCTGTCCAGTGTCCTCCAGAGGGTCCACTGCCAGGAAAGTCCCGCCTACGGTGAGCCCCCTGCCCAGGGCCAGGGCCACCACCCACTCGGTCTTTAGGAAAACACTGCTTTCCCGTACATCTTTGAGGCTGTGACAATGGCCAAGGGGTCAACAACCTCGGTCATTGCCTTGACACAAGCCTCAATAGTCATAGTTGGGTGGGTGTAACCCTTCACCCCATGTTCTGCAGTCAAGATTTTAAATGTTGACGGGGCTACAGGAGCGGCTGTAGCAGCTGCTGCAGCATAGGAAGTCCCCGCCACCGGAGTGGACTGTGAGGCCATGGGGTAGAAGAGTCATCGTTGACTAAAATAGAGTTGAGAGAGAGAGAAAAAAAAAATAATAAAACTTACCTGCTCCCCCCTCCCCACTAGTGTTCCACTCCTCGGGGATCCGAAGGTGTGGGAGTGCTGGCCACCGGCACAAATATCGCACCAGGACCGACGGCGGGAGCGGGCAAGTAATTTATTCATTAATTTTAACTAATTAACATATTTAAATTTTGATCCCGCCACCAGTCGGTGGGGGTGCCACCACGAGGCCTCACTGTCACCGGCAATATGGGACCGGACCTTCCTGGCATTGAGGCCTGTGGTGGGACTCTCCTGGAGGCATTTTCCAGCCTCACCCTGCCCTCACCCCTGCCACGACTGCTGCATCGGGGGGTCTGTAAAATTCACCCCATTGTCTGAAACCATAGGTTTCAAACAGATTTTATTTGCACTGAGCTGAATTTATAAAGAATTCAAGAACAACAAATTTATGCAGTATTTCCAAAAAGAATTGGTAATTAAACAGCTATTTTTGGATATTTAAAACATTACCAGCCAGTTTGGAGAGAAAAGAAATTCAGAAAATCAACTGATAACAACAAAGTAAACATCAAAGTAAACATCTATCAGCAAGGAGCAAATGACTCTGAGCTGAAAGTGTATTAATCACCAACAAAAAAGTTCTATATTAAAGGACAAGAGAAATATTTGAGTTCCACCAAAATGGTCATGAACAGATTGCAATGCTCATTAAGCATGATTATGAACTTGCTTTCTGATCACAATGAGTTTGTTAAACTCAGATTCTCTCAGTTACTACGGAAACTAGGATGCATCAATCACCAACGAGTACTCACATTCTGTCACAGGGACATTACCAAAAATAAATTGCCAGCAGAACAACACACTGCCTTACTAATGGCTATAACATGTATCATACAAGACACCATTGAAGACTTAGGCAAATCACTGGCTAAAAAGCTGTTAAAATTAGTTTTAAAGGACACGACCGGTTTGGAGCATGTGATGAATGAACATCGAGAGGCAGCAAGTAGCCTCGTGGTTAGTCTGGGTGCCAAGTTTCCCATTGAAATTTTCAACAAGATACAGTCAGTGTTCAAGTCTTGGCCACAAACATATTTCTACATGGTGCTGACAATGGCGAGGCTGTGTAGAACAAACGTGTATTACACTGTACCCCTGTTAAAACCTGTCTTCAAAACTATGCTCCTCATCCTTCTGAAAGTGACAGATGGGGAAATGAAGTGGGCTTTCTGTGTTGCTTTGGGGCTTTTTAGTGAGAGCATTCTAGAATACCTCTCAAACACGGAGGAAAACCCAAAGCATAGACTAAATAACAAGGTATTGTATAAGATATCTGATACTTACGATTTACTTTTCAACTTTTGGCTGCCCATGAAAGAGCCCAAGGTGAGCATAGCAGTGATGGAAACAGTAGAGCCGATAATCCACTTACTGCCTCATGACAAACTGAAGAAGGAGCTCCCCAACTTAATTACAAACATTCTCTCCATGTACCAGGGAACCTGCCCTGATCCTCGTGTCACTAAAGGTCTGTGCAGTGTACTTCGCACTGCCCTAGAATTGAACAGTGAAGTAATCGTGACACAACTGCAGAGTCTGCAGAACAGTTTACACAAAGACATCTGTGTTGTGATGGAACAACCCATCAACCCATCTTCTGAGAAGCAACTATATGAAATCCTTTGCTGCTTCAGAGTTCTAGATCCAGCCTTTACTGACCAGATACTAGGGGCTGGATTTTATGCAAGAGGTCGGGCTTCCAAAAAGATGGGGGCAACCCCACCTCTGCATTTTCTCAGACCTTCGCAGCGATCCTCCGGTCTTTTGGGGTCAAAGTTTAAGGAGGCGGGGGTCCCCGTTTCTTCAAACATTTAGTAGAGATTGGGATCCCGCCCCCAAGAGCTGCCGGCCAATCACAGGGCTGGCAGCTCAATGGTATCGGCTGCACCATCGTGAGCGGTGGTACAGCACTGTCGGTACTGCAAAGGCCTCTGACCCAGGTTCAGCGGTGGAACCTGGGACCCGAGGTAGGTGAGGCGGGATTGCCAGTCTGGAAGGCCTCAGCCTGGTGGGGTGGGGGTTTGGTCCAGGGGGATGATGGTCCCAGGTGGTCCAATGGTTCCTGGGATGTCAGAGGGGTCCTCCACGAATTGTCCACGATGGAGGGACCCTGCCCCCAAGCACGCAGGGAGGGAGCCTCATTTTCCCAGGCATCCTCCCTGCACGGCAGAGGCCCCCCCACCACTGGTAAAATCCTAGCGGCAGTGGGAAGGGCTTCAGTTGGACTCTGTGGCGGAAAGCCGACGTTGGCCGATACCGCCCCCGGGAAGATCGGGTCTGGTAATCCCGGAGTCGGGTTCCGTGGTGGCTGCTGCTGCTCCAATTCTCTGATCCACCCCACCATAGATCCTGATGTCGGGCAAGGAACAAAATCCAGCCCTAGATTTCCTTCAGATGCAACTGGCAACTGATAATGACCAAGTTCAACTTGGGACAGTGGCCTTACTGATAATGTTCCGTCAAACATGGAAAGTCATCGAGTCAGAGTCATTTACAGCAGAGATGGCGGCTATTTGACCTATCAAGGCCATGCTGGCTCTCCATAGAGCAATCTAGTCAGTCCCATTCCCCTGCTCGATCCCTATAGCTCTGTAACTTTATTTCCTCCAGCTGCCCATCCAATTTCCTTTTGAAATCATTGCTGTCTCCACTTCCACCACCCTCGTAGGCAGCGAGTTCCTGGTCATGATCACTCACTGCGTAAAAAAGTTCTTCCTCATGTTCCCCCTGTATCTCTTGCCCCAAACCTTCAATCTGTGTCCCCTAGTCCTTGTACCATCAGTAAATGGGAACAGTTTTTCCTTGTCTAACTTATCTAAGCCTGTTGTATTCTTGTGCACCTTTATCAAATCTTCCCTCAATCTCCTTTTGCTCCAGGGAGAACAATCACAGCTTTTCCAACCTAACCATGTAATTAAAATCCTTCCCCCTTATTTTGAAATTGTGTCCCCTGGTTCTAGACTCCCCAACCAGGGTAAACATCTCACCTGCATCTACCCCGTCTATCCCTTTATATTTTTTGTAGGTTTCAATGAGATCACCTCTCATTCTTCGAAACTGTAGAGAATACAGACCTAGTTTCCCCAATCTCTCTTCATAGGACCATCCCGCCATCCCGGGAACAAGTCTGGTGAACCTTCATTGCACTCCCTCTGTGGCAATAATATCCTTCTTAAGGTAAGGGGACCAAAACTGCACACAGTATTCCAGGTGCGGTCCAACCAAAGTTCTATCCAATTGAAGCAAGACTTCACTACTCCTGTACTCAAATCCTCTTGCGACTAAGGCTAACATACCATTAGCCTTACGAATTTCTTGCTGCACCTGTATATTAGCTTTCTGTGACTTATTGACAAAGACACCCTTTGTACATCTACACTTTCTAATCTCTTCCCATTTAAGAAATACTCTGCACATCTTCTTCACAACATACATTCTCACCTAGTTTAGTGTCATCTGCAAACTTGGAAATACTACATTTGGTCCCCACATCCAAATCATTGATATATACTGTGAACAACTGGGGCCCAAGCATTGATCCCTGCAGTATCCGACTAGTCACAGTTTGCCAACACGAGAATGACATGTTTATTCCTACTCTCTGCTTTCTGCCTGTCAACCAATCCTTAATCCATGCCAGTTTATTACCTCCTATCCAATGTGCTTTAATTTTGCTAACCAACTTCCCGTGGGGAACTTTATCAAATGCCTTCTGAAAATCCAAGGATACTATGTTCACTGACTCCCCTTTATAAATTGTGTTAGTAACATCCTCAATAAACTCCAACAGGTTCATCAAACATGATTTCCCATTCATAAATCCATGTTAACTTTACTCAATCGATCATTATTATCCAAGTGTCCATTTATCACATCCTTTAGAATAGATTCATAGATCCCATATGCTTTGCGAACCACTCTGTCAATATGTCCTACCACTTTCAAAGATTGATACACATGCACCCTCAGGTCCCTCTGCTCCTGCATACTCTTTACAACTGCACCATTAAGTCTATATTGCCTCACCCTATCCCTCTACCAAAATGCATCACCTCACACTTGCCTGTATTAAATTCCATCTGCCACTTGTCTGCCCATTCTGCTTGCCCAACTATGTCCTGTTGGAACCGATTTTTATCATCCTCACTGTTTGCCACACATCCAAGATAAGTATCATTGGCAAATTTTGAAATTATACTCTGTATTCGAGGTTCCAAGTCATTTATATATAGCAAAAAAAGCAGTGGTCCCAGCACTGATCCTTGGGGAACACCACTGTCTACCATTCTCCAGACTGAAAAACAACTATTTACTATGACTTGCTATTTTCTGTCCTTAAACCACTTTTGTTTTATCCATGAGCCTCAATTTTGTTAACCATCCTTTTATGTGTTACTTTGTCAAACGGTTTCTTAAGGTCCAGATAAACAACATCCACCACATTCTCTTCATAAACCTTCTCTGTTCCTTTATTCAACAATTTAATTAGGTTAGTCAAATGGGAAGAATCAGATTATGACCAGCCTACAACGATCATTTTCATCTGAGAGTAACAGACTGAAGGGACTACTTGCCAAGTTAATATACACAATGGCCAGTCACAATTACCTGGAGCTAGAAGGAGGAAAGGAAATGGTGGAATTTATCATCCAACAGTGTGCTCTGCCCATGGAGGAGAATGAGAACAGAGAAATCAAAGAGCAGCTCAGCAACTATCTGGTGGATGTTGTTACGGATAATGATTTACGCAGACTGTATGAAACTTTGATCAAAAAGCTGACAACAACTTTAACAATTGACAATGTTCTCTGGGAATACCTTTTGGAATTTGTGATGACAATCAAGTACACAGAGGCCTTCACAACAGTCTGTAATGTCTTAGTAAATCTCGCAAGAAAGAAACTGAATGCTGAGATGACAGAATTTGTTCTCAATTCTGAAGACCATCCAAATCTTCCTAATCCTCGTACATTGTTTACCCGTCTATTGACAGTATCTTCTTCTCTGTATCAGGGAAAAGACAGAGGTGCTGCTGCTCTGAATTTGCTACACATCCTGGGAAAGAACATCCACCCAGCAGCAATGAGAGTATGGGACAAGGAACTGCCAACTTTAGTTGATTTTCTGTGGGAGAATTCAGAGCATTCCAATCTGCAGAATGATTGGGAAGAAAAACTGTTGGTGCTTTTGTCCCAAACTCTGGAAGCAATTGCAGAGGAGACGTGGATCATCCAGCTCATTGCAGAAATGACCAAGCAAGTTCACATGTATCATCTTTTTTTGTTGGAGAAAGGTTTTCTGTACAAGTGTTTGGGAAGAGCGCTCCAAATGACCCAGGATAAAGTTATCATTAAAAAAAGCCTTAAGGAAATGATACAGAGTGTTCAGTACAATGAAGATGCCGAGAGAGACGGGGTAGCTTCTGGCATTGGTAACTGTGCTTTAACCCACTTAGACACCACGCTCAGTGTGCTGAAGGATTTCACCAACTTAAATACCTCTAAGACAACAAGTATCTTCCACCTGATTAAGAACCAAGGTGATGACGAAATAATAAAAGTGAAAAGCATGCTCATTTTATGCTATGGGCAAATAATATCACATTGCCCTGGTGATCTCATTCTGCCCAGAATAGAAACAGAAATTCTACACAATGTCCTGATCAATTATAACATTAAGATATTTGGACACAAAGTTGAGGTGAAGGACTTGACACTTAAATTAAATTTGATCAAGGCAGTGATGCTGTTGGTCAATGTTATCCATCCCAATGAAGAGCACACTTCCTACACTCTCACCAGAAAGGCAGAATTGCTGAGCTGCATGCAGGAGTTGATCATGGCTGAACCAACAGAGACAATGACCACTTCAGTTCGAAAGTCTGCCATAGATGCCTGTACATCCCTCATAAAACTGGAGCCTTCATTTGATGTTAACAGTGAGCTGATTACTGTTTGTGTCAACAGTGTCTTCAACTTGCCAGCTTTGGAGTCCAGCAGTGTCAATGAAAGTACAAATATGGACATTGTAGAGAGACAGAAACTTTACAGTGAGACACTGGCTTCTCTGCAGCAATTTCTGAAGCAATGCCTTGTATTGGATTTGTCTCCTGATGGGCTTCAAGCTCTATTTAAGAACATGGAGACTGGGATCCAATCCACAAAGGAGCATGACCGAGAAACAGCAATGGAGACCACTTTACAGCTGGTGACATTTTATCTGGAGAAACTTGTGTTCCGGATAGGTGAGAGATGATAAGGATGGTTTCCACTTCTCATCTTTTAACTAACGGAAGACTATGGGCTGGATTTTGTTGAGGTCCCGATGATGGGATCTGTGGCAGTGGGGGTTGGAAGAACGTTCCAGCAGCGGCCCACCACAGAGCCTGATGCCGATAGTGCTGGGCCCGATCTTCCCAGCGGCGGCGAGGCTCCCTCGCACTCCCCCATGACTGGACCCGGATTAACATATTTAAATGAATCGAATGAATACATTTAAATCAAATCAACAGCGACCTTACCTTCGGACCGCGATCTTCCGAGCGACGGCTGGAACTCACGCGCATTCACTTTCCTGTCCAGGGAAATCAGGCGCCACCGTGGTGGGGAAAGGGGGAGCTGATGATTTTTACTGCAATGGTGGGGGGGGGAGAGGAAAAGGCTCTGATGCAAATGACTAGTGTAGGGGAGAGTGGGAAGGGGAGACCTCTGCATATTGATCATTTTGCGGCGGGGGGGGGGAAGATCAAGTGTTGAAGGTAAGTGTTTTGGTGGGGGAGAGGGCAAATGTTTAATTTAATTGTTATTGCGGGGGGGGGGGGCGTTTGGGGAGAAGGGGTGATATATTTATCGGTGATACATTGGGGGAACGGTAGCCCTTTAAAAATTTAAAGATGCCAGCAGGGCTGGCTGCCCTTTAAAAATGGCACCAGTGCCTGCGCACAGGCAGCTGACACCATTGCCGGGAACGAAGAGCCGGTCCCCTCCACATGATTGTTGGGGGTGGGGGCGGTGGTGGTGGGAGGGGTGCGACCTGACCGATTCATTATTCTGGGCCACTGTGAGGAAGTTTGCTGCTGCATTGCAGCGGGAGAAGAAAATTCAGCCCTTTGTGTTTTATTAGCATTGTGTTTTAACCCTCGTGTGTTTAATGGTCAATAAACAGTTACATGACAGGTTTTCTCATAGGTTTAAAAAAGATAAATGTTTATTAAACAATACCTGAAAATTCACAATTTCATCCACTCAAACACACACTTGCGCACACACACAAGAAAAGATCGGATTTAAAAGACAGCATGCATTTAGGTCTGATGTTGTTAACAAAGAGTTTGTTGTGAATCCTTGCTTGTTTCCCCAGGAGGACAATTTAAAAACCTGTTGTTCCTTTTCCCTGGTTCACTGTCAGTACACGTTGGAATGTTTCTGGTGGACAGATGCTTTGTTGCAGACTTGTTTGGTTAAATTTCAGTCACAATTCAATGGCAGAAATCATGTTCAAATTGCTCAGGTAGAGAGTTTCAAGGTCACCTTTCGTCTCTGCCTCTAGGTAGTTTAAAGATGGTATTCCCACATGGTCCACTTTCTTGCTGGGGTAGGTCACTCTCTTTCTTTTGGCTTTCTGCACAGAAAACGTCTCTTGCGAAAAACCTCAGAGACTTGGGGCTGAATTTTACTGGCTCCTCGACGCCGCGGGTCACGGCATGGGGGCCGATAAAATGTTGCAGGGAGAGGCCCGCCTTGACCGGCGAGGTCGAGAAGGGCCCACCGCATATTACCGACGGCGGCGGGACCACTGTGCAGCTTCCCCGCTGCATGGTGGCGGCACCACAATTATCATATGGTAAACGGTCCTTACCTTTGCTGATTATTCAGCCTGCCACCTCTCCACTGACTTTTCTGGATTTTTTGATGAACAGGCGGCCGTCACGTGCAATCCCGTTCACGATTGGAAAACCTGGCGGGTCCTCAGAGGCAGAAGGTTTCGCGGCAGCAGGTAAGTTTCTTTTCAGGGGTCTCACTCTGCTTACCTAAAGGGAGGAGGGAGGGGGGATATACAGAGGTCTAACTCTGCATTCTTAAAGGAAAGGGGTCTTGGATTACTGGAGGGAAAGCTCTGCTGGCATGAAGGGAGGTACTGTGTACCATCCCTCCATTAACAGTGCACGCTCTGTGTTTGTTCATGTTTGTGAGGGGGCAATGGCACACTCGGCACCCTGTGTGTGGGGAGGGTGCCAGAAAGAACAGCAGCATGAAGGTTATATGGATGGTGGGGGCACTCGATTCAGCTGGTAGGATCTTGATGTGGCACACCACATAGTTGATCCAGGAAAGCAGCTGATGTACCCGTCAACACCAATCCCTGCCCTGTTAGGAACCTTCGAATACATGCAGGATTCAACTTTATTTATCACATGGAAATAGGTATGGCTCATCCTACATTGTGTGATCCTCTGCCCGTGAGGATCCGTATGCACCAGAGGCAATACCAACAGGCAGGTGCGATCCACGTAGAGGCCCCCGGTTGTGAGCTGCAGCCCCCAAGGGGAGCTCGCAATTATGTTTGCCGTGCATCTACAGACCCCACATGACATGCCATCGGATGTCAGAGCACCAGTGTCAGAGGAGATTGCGCATATAGAGAGGGTGGTGGCACGTCTCTATTTAAAAGTCTCGCGTCCTGGAATTTGCAAATGTACGATTATTCACCCAGGTGCGGCACGCCTACAAGAAGGAATGTTACACTCAAGTGTGAGAAGAGGATCGGAACTTCACAGGACACTGAGACACAGCGGGGTAAGTATATGGCAGCAAAGCAGAAAGTGCTGGGGTAACTCAGCAGGTCAGGCAGCATCTGTGGAGAGAGAAGCAGAGTTCACTTTCAGGTCTGTGAACTTGGACAAGTTAACTCTGCTTCTCTCTCCACAGATGCTGCCTGACCTGCTGGATTTCTCCAGCACTTTCTGCTTTGCTGCCAGATTGACAGCAGCCCCACTCTTCAGCAGTCAGGTAAGTATTTCTTTGACAGTTGTCGGGAAGCAGGTGCTGGGGCGCTTAAAATAAGGCCCCAACACGTGCTGCACAACTGTCAAAACTCTTGCTGCGCAGAATGTCCTGCCTCTCCCCATGTGATGTGGGGGGGGGGTGGCGCATGGCCTCTATGGAACTGATTCCCTGCAATTAATTTCTTAACATCTTCATCCTGTGTTTGAGTCTGGAATCTCCATGTCTGCAAAGTCATTGTGAGCCCGACTTGTTGAAGCCATTAATATTGAATGGGCCATTTGCATTCCTAATGCCTTCTTCAACACTTGACCAAACATGACGATTGGTTCAGGGTTCCAGCAGTTACCATGTGTATTTGCAGTACAGGAGAGGTCACCTGACCTCTTACTCCATCTTGTTTTGCAGCAAAAAGCTGTCTGTTTTGATTTCAGTTCATCAGTTCATTTTATAGTTCAGGATTTCTGCTTATATGAGAATGACACTTGCCATTATCCAGAAGGTTCCATCTCATAACTTTGAAGTTGGACACATCCAATTATAGTCACAATATACAATCCATCGCATGTTGTAAGGGAGTCGGCGATTAAAAGTTTGTATGTATTAGTTTATATCCAATTATATCTTGAAGGGTTTCCTATGGGTCATCAAGATAAGGAAGTGGAGCACCTGAAAACCATCAAAGTCGGGTTAAATGAACTAAGCGATCAGGCCTTCTTTCAAACGTGCACCGATGTTGGTAATGTTTTATCCAAACACATAGCTAATGATCAGTTGGACACTCTACTCTTCACTATCTTTAATGGACTAACAGACAAGCAATGGAATGTTTCCTATGCAGCCTCCATTGTCACAAATGTCCTCATTAAAAAACGTGGAGCCAGTCTGGCAGACATTCCTGGAACAATCAAAGTGTTGTACAGTCACTTACACTCAATTACTGAGCCACGGGTGACACACGCAGTGACTTATTCCATCTCCATTCTAGCGTCACACAATGTGCCAGCAGTTTTGTCCACACTCCTCACTTACCCTGTTCCATTTGACAGACACGTCAGCTCCATCTGGAAATCACTACTGAGAGAGAAGACACTAGCCACAGCCACAATTAAATATTTACTGGACAACTTAAAGTCATTGTACGATGGCAGCAGTGATTCCCATGCTAAAAGTGCTAAAGGTTCAGCAACTCAGCAGCGATTAGTTGGTCTCTGTGCTCTTCGTGAAGTGGTGTGTGACTCTGACTCTGGGCAAGTGATTAACAGTCTATATCCCCAGTTAGTCAGCAACCTTCTAATACATCTCAGCTTCAGTGTCTGGGTCAGGTTTCCTACCAACTTTCTCAACATTTCAAAGAACAGAACAACCTGCAGCCCATCTTTAAAACTAAATGAAGCTGATGCTTGTCACTATGCAGCCGAGATACTTCAAGCTGTCGTCACTAAGGGAAATGGTGATGCTGCAAACATGAGAGAAATGGAAGGATGGGACCTCATCATCAGTCCAAGAAAGCACCATGAGGGGGTAACACTGCTGGCAAGCACATTGACCGTGTGTGCTGCCCCTCAACTGAGCAGCATTGTGCAGGAACTCACTCCTTTCCTTGTCAGTACAGGCACAAGTCAGAGAATCACAATTGCTACAATTGAGAGCGGCAGAGTTGATAAAGAGCTGGAGAGAGGAGGACCCAGTGAGTGGCAGAGTTTTAAAAAAGCAGGAGAGAGGGGGACCTGGAGAGCAACAGTACTCCGAAGAAGAGTCACTGACCCGAAACATTAACTCTGCTTCTCTTTCCACAGATGCTGCCAGACCTGCTGAGTGATTCCAGCATTTCTTGTTTTTATTTTAGTACTTATAAAGAGTTAGCCAGTCCAGTCCAGTCCACCAGAGCAGAATGACCGCATTCTGAGAGAAAAATTAGTGAGATGTCAGAAAAACAGGTAGTTGATTGGTTGGTGAGAGTTTTTCTCATTTATATTTCAAAAACTCAGGTAATTATAGTAATTAGGTTCCATTTACTTATAGTAGAGTCATCGAGAGATACAGCACTGAAACGGGCCCTTTGGCTTACCAAGTTTGTGCTGACCAACAACCACCCCTTTATACTAATCCTATATTCCCTACCACATCCCCACCATTCTCCTACCACCTACTTACACTGGGGACAATTTATAATGGCCAATTTACCAATCAACCTGCAAGTCTTTGGCTGTGGGAGGAAACCGGGGCACCCGGTGGAAACCCACACGGTCACAGGGAGAACTTGCAAACTCCGCACAGGCAGTACCCAGAACCGAACCTGGGTCACTGGAGCTTTGAGGCTGTGGTGCTAACCACTGCACCACTGTGCCGCCCCAAACCTTAGTAGATTGGTTGGTGAGTATTTCTTATTAATTAATTAATTATTTAAAACACAATAAAGATGGCAGGGCAGGTGATGTGTTGTAGCTGCAGCATGTGGGAACTCGTGGACACTAGCATGATCCATGACAACCATGTCTGCAGTAAGTGTCTGTGGCTCGAGCAGCTTCGGCACAGAGTAAATGAGTTGGAGGCAGAGCTACAGACACTGCGATGCATCAGGGAGGGGGAAAGTTACCTGGACACTTTGTTCCAGGAGGCAGACACACCCCTTAGGGTAGGGTCATCTGATTTGATCAGGATTGATAAGGAGGGAAAAATTAGAGTACGAGAGAAAGCTAGCTAGAAATAAAAAAAACAGGTAGTAAGAGTTTCTATAGATATTTAAAAAGGAAAAGTTAACAAACTAAGCGATGGTCCTATAGAAAGTGGGTCTGGGGAATTAATAAGGGAAAAAAGGAGATGGCACATGAATTGAACAGGTATTTTGCATCAGTCTTCACTATTGAGGATACAAGTAACGTCCCAGTATTAACTGTAAATCAGGAAATGGAAGGGAGGGAGGAACTCAAGAAAATTACAATCACCAGGGAAGTGGTACTGAACAAATTGTTGGAGCTGTGGGCTGACAAGTCTCCGGGTCCTGATGGACTTCATCCTAGGTCCTAAAAGAAGTGGCTAGTGAGATAGTTAATGCGTTGGTTTTAATTTTCCAAAATTCCCTAGATTCGGAGAAAGTTCCATTAGATTGGAAAATAGCAAATGTAACTCCTTTATTCAAAAGGGCAGGGAGATAGAAAGCAGGAAACTACAGGCTAGTTAGCTTAACATCTGTCTTAGGGACAATGTTAGAAGCTATTATTAAAGACGGGCACTGAGAAAAATTCAAAGTAATTCCCGTATACCACCGATAACTTTTCACCCCTTTGCTTATCAAGAATCTCTCTACCGCTGCCTTAAAAATATTTAGACTCTGCGTTGTTTATGCTGGGTTACAGGGTTCAGTTTGTAATATCTGATTTAACTGTGAGCAATGTAGATTTGTGTTAAATAACCAACTAGTTTATTTACAACATATTAACTATAAAAGATTCTTACAAGATTTCAGCACATGTCTTTACAGCAGCCAGTATTTTGTGGAAGGTTCTAGCAATCTCTTAGTTTCACTTTTGCTCAGCAGCATCTGCCGGAGGCTGAAGCAATCAAACACAGTGAACATCGAGAGTGGTCAGACTGATACGATCAAAGCTGATCAATCAAGCACTACATATTTTCCCCTTTTGACTAAAGACATGAAGTAAAGCACTAAAGACATTCTTTTTAAATTCAAGTATTCTAAACAACAAACATATATACATCAAGTTATTTCAACTTATCTGTTTTCTCTAAGTACATAAATAGTGTTAGAGTACATAAATAGTGTTTGAGCTAGGAAGGTCTCTTAGGTCTTCAATTAGATTTACGAATTTGAGGTTGTGGATCTGTTTGGTCAGCTTGATGAGATGGATGATCAATATCACTCATTGGAAAAGGAATTGTATCCTCACAGCCACTATCCTCAAACTATCCTGGTCTGCTCCCTATCTGGCATTCCACTTACTAATGTCAGCCAACAGATAAGCATTTGTACCAAACAGATGTTTAATTTGCTTTGGACCTGATACTAATAAAGCAAGTTTGTGGTCGCGATTTGACTGTTTGATTCGAACTCAATCTCCAACTTTAAACTGTGGTTCCCTTGTGCCTGTATGTCAAAGTATACTTTTGTTTTATCTTGTCAAGAACAACATCGCTGAGTGCTGGCAATCCACCTGGCTTCTGAGTGCTAGCTGCTGTGAACTGGAACCCAAAGAGAGATTCCCAGTCATATCACTTCTTGCCCTCTGGATTTAGCAATTTCCACTGCTCTTGGTTGAAGCCGGACACCAGGCTGTCATCAGAGCTTTCTTTGGTGCTGGTCTCCATGCTTTCGCTTTCGGAAACAGCCTCTGAAATATTCGGTTCAGTTTCTAGTCCCTGATCCCCATTTTCTTCCATGTCTGCTTTATCAATCCCATTAATGTGTCCTCCGGTAGAGTCTTCAAGTTTGAATCCAAGCCGATCGAAAAGGTTTACCCCCATCAGACTTTGGCCTTTAGCTACAAAGAAAGTGAAGCTGTCTAGGGTGACACTTTTATAGCGTACTGGAACTGCGATCATCCCTGAAACTGGAATGATAGAGTCATCATAAGCTTGAAGAGTGTCTGTTGCAGGAGAGAGAATTGCGAAAAATACTGATGGTAGAGTTTGTCACTCAAAATAGATACTTTCGCGCTAACATCGATAAGAAGTGATAGTGAGGTGCCTGCAATCTTGAAGTGACCTGGTGCTTTACTTCATGTGACATACGAACATACGAATTAGGAGCAGGAGTGGGCCACTCGGCCCCTCGAGCCTGCTCCACCATTCAATAAATTCATGGCTGAACTGATTACTCCACATTTCCACCTACCCCTGATAACCTACCACTTCTTAGCTTATCAAGAATCTATCCACCTCTGCTTCAAAAATATTCAAAGACTCTGCCGTCTGAGGAAGAGAATTCCAAAGACTCACGACCCTCTGGAAGAAAAAAATTCTCATCTCTGTCTTAAATGGGTGACCTCTTATTTTTTTAACAGTGACCCCTAGTTCTAGATTCTCCTACAAGAGGAAACATCCTTTCCACATCCACCCTGTCAAGACCCCTCAGGATCTTATATGTTTCAATCAGGTGACCTCTTAATCTTCTAAACTCCTCATAAGACAGCCCGCCCATTCCAGGTATTAGTCCAGTAAACCTTCTCTGAACTGCCTCCAACGAATTTACATCCTTCCTTAAATAAGGAGGCCAGTACTGTACACAATACTCCAGATGTGGTCTCACCAATGCCCTGTATAGCTGAAGCATAACCTCCCTACTTTTGTATTCAATTCCCCTTGTGATTAGCGATAATATTCTATTAGCTTTCTTAATTACGTGCTGTACCTGCATACTAACCTTTTGCAATTCATGCACTAAGACTCCCAGATCGCTCTGCACATCAGAGCGCTGTAACCTCTCACCATTTAGATAATATGCTTCTTTATTCTTCCTGCCAAAATGGACAATTTCACACTTTCCCACATTATACTCCATTTGCCAGGTCTTTGCCCACTCACTTAACCTCTCTATATCCCTTTGTAGCCTCCCTATGTCCTCTTCAGAAGTTACTTTCCTACCTATCTCTGTGTCATCAGCAAATTTAGCAACCATACCTTCGGTCCCTTCATCCATGTCATTTATATAAATAGCAAAAAGTTGAGGCCCCAGCACAGATCCCTGTGGCACACCACTCGTTACATCTTGCCAACCAGAAAAATGACCCATTTATGCTTGCTCTCTGTTTCCTGTTAGTTAGCCAATCTTCTATCCATGCCAATATGTTACCCCCTACACCATGAGCTTTTATTTTCTGCAATAACCTTTGATGTGGCACCTTATCAAATGCCTTCTGGAAATCTAAGTACAATACATCCACTGGTTCCCCTTTATCTACAGCACATGCAACTCCCTCAAAGAACTCCAATAAATTGGTTAAACATGATTTTCCTTTCACAAAACCATGTTGACTCTGCCTGATTATCTTGAATTTTTCTAAATGCCTTGCTATAACATCTTTAATAATAGCTTCTAACATTTTCCCTCAGACAGATGTTAAGCTAACTGGCCTGTAGTTTCCTGCTTTCTGTCTTCCTCCCTTTTTGAATAAAGGACTTACATTCACTATTTTTCAATCTAACAGAACCTTCCCCGAATCTAGGGAATTTTGGAAAATTAAAACCAACGCATCAACTATTTCACTAGCCACTTCTTTTAACACCCTAGGATGAAGTCCATCAGGTCCCAGGGACTTGTCAGCCCGCAGCTCCAACAACTTGTTCAGTACCACTTCCCTGGTGATTGTAATTTCTTTGTGTTCCTCCCTCCCTTCCATTTCCTGACTTACAGCTATTTCTGGGATGTTACTTGTATCCTCAATAGTGAAGACCGATGCAAAATATCTGTTCAATTGATCTGCCATCTCCTTATTATCCATTATTAATTCCCCAGACTCACTTTCTATAGGACCAACGCTCACTTTGTTAACTCTTTTTTAAAAATATCTATAGAAACTCTTACTATCTGTCTTTATAGTTCTTGCTAGCTTTCTTTCGTACTCTAATTTTACCTTCCTTATAAATCTTTTAGTCATTCTTTGCTGCTATTTATCTTCACAGTGTGTTTAAAATTAAATCCTGTTACAAAAAGACCAGTTGAAGACAGTAAAAGACCCCTAGACACCTTTCTCACCTGGTCGTAACACAGGGAACTGACCATGATGGGGCACATTTTGGTGAGATTTCTGAGATTTTCTTGTCAACCCTTGCACTGAAGCTGGTTGGGCAAGTTGTGTCTGCAACCCTGAGTCTTCGGGTGCATGTGTGTGTAACCTCTTCAAATGTAACATGGCAGATTCGATCTGAACTGCTAAGGTTATGGCTTTTTCAAAGGTTAAATCATCATCCTCCATGAGAAGATGTTCCCTAATTCGTGGAATTGAAGCCTTTTCAATTAATTGAATGGGTTAGTGTGCCAAATTTACATGCAGATGCCAATTGCTGCAATGCTGTTTGTTTAGCCCGCCCATTCCACGTATTAGTCCAGTAAAACTTCTCTGTACTGCGTCCAATGAATTTACATCCTTCAAAGAACAAAGAACAATGAACATTACAGCACAGGAACAGGCCATTCGGCCCTCCAAGCCTGCGCCGATCATGATGCCTGTCTAAACTAAAACCTTCCGCACTTCCGGGGTCCATATCACAGAATCACAGAATAATACAGTGCAGAAGAGGCCCTTCGGCCCATCGAATCTGCACCGATGCATTAAAGACACCTGACCTGTCTACCTAATCTCATTTGCCAGCACTTGACCCATAGCCTTGAATGTTATGACGTGCCAAGTGCTCATCCAGGTACTTTTTCAAGGATGTGAGGCAACCTGCCTCTACCACCCTCCCAGGCAGGGCATTCCAGACCGTCACCACTCTCTGGGTAAAAAAGTTCTTCCTCAAATCCCCCTTAAACCTCCCTCTATTCCCATCCTATTCATGTATTTGTCAAGATGCCTCTTAAACGTTGCGATCGTACCTGCTTCCACCACCTCCCCCGGCAGCAAGTTCCAGGCAGTCACCACCCTCTGTGTAAAAAACTTGCCTTGCACATACCCTCTAAACTTTGCCCCTCGCACCTTAAACCTATGTCCCCTAGTAACTGACTCTTCCACCCTGGGAAAAAGCTTCTGACTATCCACTCTGTCCATGCCACATAACTTTGTAAACCTCTATCAGGTCTCCCCTCCACCTCTGTCGTTCCAGTGAAAACAATCTGAGTTTATCCAACCTCTCCTCATAGCTAATACCCTCCAGACCAGGCAACATCCTGGTAAACGTCTTCTGTACCCTCTCCAAAGCCTCCACGTCCTTCTGGTAGTGTGGCGACCAGAATTATACGCAATATTCCAAAAAAAATAGGGAGACCAGTACTGGACACAGATGTGGGCTCACCAATGCCCTCTATAACTGAAGCATAGCCTCCCTATTTTTGTATTCAGTTCCCCTTGCAATAAACGATAACATTCTATTAGCTTTCCTAATTACTTGCTGTACCTGCATACCAATCTTTTGCGATTCATGCACCAGGACACCCAGATCCCTCTGCATCTCAGAGCTCTGCAATCTCTCACCATTGAGATAATATGATTCTTTTTTATTCTAAGGCACTTAGTTTTCAACCCGGGGAAAAGGTGCTAATTTTGTTGCCTTTGCCTGGTGAACCATTGAAAGCTAAGTTTAGTGGACCCTACTATATCAAAAGGCAACTCAGTGAGGTGAACTATTTGGTTCGTACCCAGACAATTGGAAAAGTCAAAGTGTGCGTCATGTGAATATACTGAAGAGGTACTACGACTGTGAGCAGGGTCAGCCAGTAGGTGTAGCACAGGTGTTAGAAAATGTAGATGGTGACACTGGTGCCCGTGATAAACTGAAGGATGAGTCTGTCACTGTGTTCTCAAATTGAGCCTCCTGTGGTGAAGCTGGTGAACACAGAATTGTTAGAGGGTCTGGATGAGGTGCTACAGCATTACCTGAGCACCAGAGAAAAGACATTCCTAACCTATTGAGGGAGCATAAGCTGATATGTGCAGATAAACCAGGTCATACTTCTCTGGCGATCCGTGAGGTTGATGTCGAGGATGTGAAACCAATTGCACAAAATCCCGACAGACTCAATCCCAGTAAATAAGCTAAGGCCAGGGAGGAGGTTCAGTATTGAGTAATGATATAATTGAATCTAATCAAAATAGTTGGGGTTCTCCTGTTGTTTAATACCAAACCAGAGTGTTCTCAAAGATTCTGTATCAATTACTGAACGGTTAATGTGGCAACTAAGATGGACTCCTATCCGATCCCAAAGCTTGAGGATTGCATTGATAGGGTGGGGAACTTGGCCTTTTTTTTTAGCAAAATTGATTTACTTAAAGGATATTGGCAAGCTCCCTTATCTGATCAAGCCAAATAAATCTCTGCTTTTGTGACACTCAATGGTCTGTTTCAATCTATGAAAGGTCACTGACCTGAAATATTAACTCTACTTCTCTCTTCACAGATGCTGCCAGATCTGCTGAGTATTTCCAGCACTTTTTGTTTTTATTAAAGCCATTTGCTTTGAAAAATGCATCGGTGACATTTCAAAGAGTAACTAAACATGTGACTGCCAAATTGAATAATTGTGTTGTGTACATGGATAACCTTTTGGTGCACAGCGGCACTTGGAGTGATCATGTCAGACATTTAGGTGTTCTATTTGACAGGCTGGTCAAGACTAACCTTATCATAAACCTGGCAAAGAGCGAGTTTTCCAAGGTCAAAGTCACTTATTTTGGATATGTCATGGATCAAAGTCAGGTATTACGAGGAGAGGCCAAGGTTCAGGTGATAATAGACTTTCCTGAAAGTCAAAGAAGGAAGTGTTACAGTTTCTGTGTATGTGTAGGTTCTACAGGAAATTTGATCTTAATTTCAGCACAGTAGTCACCCCCATTGTCAAACCTGTTAAAGAAGAACATGAAGTTTGAATGGTCAGAGTCATGCCACACTGCATTTGAGAGGTGAAATGCCCTTTTAATAAAAAGAAGCTGTTCTTACAGCCCTAGATTTTAATGAACCGTTCAAAGTGGCTATTGACACCAGTGATGTAGGGGCAGGAGCAAGATAATGATCCTGGTAGGGAACGGCCCGTTAGCTGCTTCTCTAGGAAGCACAATAAACATCAAACAAAGTACTCGACCAACGAGAAAGAAGCTTTGCAACAATTTGAGGTATACGTAACCAATAGCCAGAGAGAGATATTGGTTTATACTGATCATAATCCTCTTAAGTTTCTAGAAAATCTCAGAACAAAGACCCTCATGTTGTTTCGCTGGAACTCAATATTACCGCCAATTACACTGAAAATTGTACATTTTGCAGGGAACAACAATGTAATTGTTGATGCTCTGTCCAGAATTTAACAGAGGGGATTAGAGTGAAGGAAAGCTCTGAAATGTGAAAAATTTACCATGTCTGTATCCTATTGATCTTAATGTTATTGGTTAAGCCTTGTAATTTTGTAAATATGATGTATAATTGTACTATAGGAAAATGTTATCTGTATAGTATATAATAATCTACTTGTAAAAGTTTATATTAAGAATTTATTTTTTTTGAACTTGTAAAGAAAACCTTACTACTGTAAAATTTTATTTTTTAATGGAGGAGGTGTTATGGAGTCTTCATGTGTGAACTGAGTTCTGTAAAGCTTGCGTTTGTGTTTTGAGATGCTCCCTGATTTAAAGCTCGGGGTTTTCAAGTTGAACCCACAAAAATCCACACTCTCTGCCCCTCCTATGTTTGGGGTTTAGTGAGAGTGTTTTGGGGATCAATGTTGAATCAGTGTTCGGTATTTTCAAACTGCAGTGATATTTACAACAAGGGCAAGAGTTAAAGCTTTAAAATGGAGAGAGATCCAAAGGGAAATGGTTTCTCCCAATCTACAGTATCTGATCCCCTTAATATCTTGAAAACTTCAATTAAATCACTTAATTAAATTAAGTCTTGAATAGAAACCTTTCTTGAGACAAACAAAACTTTTTAATGCAATAAATTAGTTCGAGACCATCGAAATAGAAATCTACAAAGAAAATTCTACACAGGACTGACGTGGGTGTGTAAGAACTAACATTCGCAGGAGTGAGAAAGCCCATGTTAAGGTGGAGACAGATACATAAATGACGAAACAACAAATCGACAACATAGCAACACCAATACTCATCATTATCTATGAGTAAAATCAGAGAGCTCTGTGCTTTGTGTTTATCACTCAGGTACATTGTCTGAAACCATTGGTTTCAAACAGATTTTATTGCATTGCGTTGAATTTATAAAGAGCTCAAGAACAACAAGTTAACTCAGTATTTCCAAAAAGATTTGGTGATTAAACGGCAATTTTGGAGATTCAAAACATTACTGGCTAGTTAGGAGGGAAAAGCATTTCAGAAAATAAACCGGTAGCAAGAACAAAGTAGACATCTATCAGCAAGGAGCAAAAGACTGAGCTGAAAGTGTGTTAACCATCAACAAACACATTTTATATTAAAGGACGAGAGAAGTATTTGAATTCCAGTAAAATGGTGACTAACAGAATGCAATGTTCATTGAGCATGGTTTTCAACTCGCTTTCTGATGAAGATCAATTTGTTCAACTCAGATTCTCTCAGTCACTACGGAAACTAGGATGCATCAATCACCAACTAGTACTTACATTCTGTCATTGGTACGTTACCAAAAATAAATTGCCAGCAGAACAACACACTGCTTTACTAATGGCTATACCATGTATAATACAAGACAACATTGAACACTTAGACAAACCATTGGCTAAAAAGCTGATAAAATTAGCTTTGAAGGACCTGAGTTCTAGCTCCATCTTTTACAGATCTGATAATAGATTTCCTTCAGATGCAACTGGCAGTTGATAATGACCAGGTTTACCTTGGGACACTGGTTGTGCTGTTTTACCTTATTGATAATGTCCCATCAAACATGGAAAGTGGGAAGAATCAGATTATGACCAGCCTACAACGATCATTTTCATCTGAGAGTAACAGAGTGAAGGGACTACTTGCCAAGTTAATATACACAATGGCCAGTCACAATTACCTGGAGCTAGAAGGAGGAAAGGAGATGGTGGAATTTATCATCCAACAGTGTGCTCTGCCCATGGAAGAGAATGAGAACAGAGAAATCAAAGAGCAGCTCAGCAACTATCTGGTGGATGTTGTTACGGATAATGATTTACACAGACTGTATGAAACTTTGATCAAAAAGCTGACAACAACTTTAACAATTGACAATGTTCTCTGGGAATACCTTTTGGAATTTGTGATGACAATCAAGTACACAGAGGCCTTCACAACAGTCTGTAATGTCTTAGTAAATCTCGGAAGAAAGAAACTGAATGCTGAGATGACAGAATTTGTTCTCAATTCTGAAGACCATCCAAATCTTCCTAATCCTCATACATTGTTTACCCGTCTATTGACAGTATCTTCTTCTCTGTATCAGGGAAAAGACAGAGGTGCTGCTGCTCTGAATTTGCTACACATCCTGGGAAAGAACATCCACCCAGCAGCAATGAGAGTATGGGACAAGGAACTGCCAACTTTAGTTGATTTTCTGTGGGAGAATTCAGAGCATTCCAATCTGCAGAATGATTGGGAAGAAAAACTGTTGGTGCTTTTGTCCCAAACTCTGGAAGCAATTGCAGAGGAGACGTGGATCATCCAGCTCATTGTAGAAATGACCAAGCAAGTTCACATGTATCATCTTTCTCCCCTGGAGAAGGGTTTTCTGTACAAGTGTTTGGGAAGAGCGCTCCAAATGACCCAGGATAAAGTTATCATTAAAAATAGCCTTAAGGAAATGATACAGAGTGTTCAGCACAATGAAGATGCCGAGAGAGACGGGGTAGCCTCTGGCATTGGTAACTGTGATTTAACCCACTTAGACACCACGCTCAGTGTGCTGAAGGATTTCACCAACTTAAATACCTCTAAGACAACAAGTATCTTCCACCTGATTAAGAACCAAGGTGATGACGAAATAATAAAAGTGAAAAGCATGCTCATTTTATGCTATGGGCAAATAATATCACATTGCCCTGGTGATCTCATTCTGCCCAGATTAGAAACAGAAATTCTCCTCAATGTCCTGATCAATTATAACATTAAGATATTTGGACACAAAGTTGAGGTGAAGGACTTGACACTTAAATTAAGTTTGATGAAGGCAGTGATGCTGTTGGCCAATGTTATCCATCCCAATGAAGAGCACACTTCCTACACTCTCACCAGAAAGGCAGAATTGCTGAGCTGCATGCAGGAGTTGATCATGGCTGAACCAACAGAGACATTGACCACTTCAGTTCGAAAGTCTGCCATAGATGCCTGTACATCCCTCATAAAACTGGAGCCTTCATTTGATGTTAACAGTGAGCTGATTACTGTTTGTGTCAACAGTGTCTTCAACTTGCAAGGTTTGGAGTCCAGCAGTGTCAATGAAAGTACAAATATAGACATTGTAGAGAGACAGAAACTTTACAGTGAGACACTGGCTTCTCTGCAGCAATTTCTGAAGCAATGCCTTATTTCAGATTTGTCTCCTGTATATCTAATGATCAGTTGGACACTCTACTCTTCACTATCTTTAATGGACTAACAAACAATGGAATGTTTCATATGCAGCCTCCATTGTCACAAATGTCCTCATTAAAAAACGTGGAGCCAGTCTGGCAGACATTCCTGGAACAATCAAAGTGTTGTACAGTCACTTACACTCAATTACTGAGCCACGGGTGACACGCGCAGTGACTTATTCCATCTCCATTCTCGCGTCACACAATCTGCCAGCAGTTTTGTCCACGCTCCTCACTTACCCTGTTCCATTTGACAGACACGTCAGCTCCATCTGGAAATCATTACTGAGAGAGAAGACACTAGCCACAGCCGCAATTAAATATTTACTGGACAACTTAAAGCTTCTCAAAAGATCGACAAATACAGCATTAAATTGTTGTCCATTCTGATATCTATCATTGACCAGATGTCCCGACCCAGGAATCTCATTGCCGTTGAGGCAATGTCGAGCATTTCCAAAATTCTAGATCAGCGACAGGATTATGAAAATCCCGTTCTTGGCAATGTAGCAATTGTAATTCAACCTTACTTAGATCATCAACACGAGAAAGTGAGAGCTGCAGCATTTAACGTACTCAGGAAGCTGATCATATTTCAAGCTGTGGAAATAAATACTCCATTTATGGAAGACATCAAGTCCACCTTTTTCAGCTTGCTGCTGCATCTCAATGATGAGAACATTGAGGTTGTCAAAATATGCAAATCATCCCTGTTAGAATGGAGTCAGAAAATATAGATAAAATGTTCCGAGACCTGTCATTTGAGGAGACCACCCTGGACTATAAGGAATATTTAAACAATGTCTCCAAGCACATTGGCAAAGACTTGCCCAACCAGGTCACCTTCTACATAAACAGCTGTGCTGTCTTCATCAGGAATGTGCTACCTGAGATCAGAAGTAACGCAGTCACATTTCTTGGGTTTCTCATGGACAATGCACCACCAGATTATTACAGATCACCCGCTGCAGATCAGATTTGTGATGATGTTATTGCCTTGCTGTCAGATCCCGTGCAACATGTGCGAATGAAAGCAGCCAAGGCAATACGATACCTCTGAATGTATTAGGGACCATCAGACTGAAATTATTGTAAGAGATTCGTTTTGATAATGATTGGAAAGTGCTGGACTGAAGTAGAGGAGCTCACCTATCAAATAGTTCAAAAGGAGGCAAACATTACAATGGAAACAATCTGATTTGTTCCACAGAGAACACAAATACATCAAATGGAGTGTTATAGGGTTTCTACCCGATTCTGTAAATTAATTCACTCTTTGAGAAATTTCTGCTGGAATTATCATCAGAAAAAAGATCAAATCTCAGTTTTTGCACTATTATTTTTTGAATAAAGATTATATTGTAAGAATTGTCCGTCTTCATTTTATTAATAGTGTTAATGAAGGGAATGCTTTTAAATTTCCTTTCCTTGCTTTGTGTTTTTCATTCAGAGTCATGCGCACAGCCCATCCCATTCCCCAGCTGAGATGAAATGTGGATAACCTGCTCCCTGGTCTCGGGCAGTGCCATTCTACAGTGACTCGTGCTGCCTCTCCCTCCTATTTTACTCACTGAGAAAGGGGTGTCTTCTGCCTGATCCCATCCCTTTCCACACAGCCTCAATCATGGGATCTTAGAGTCTCTGGCAAATCCAGCATTTATTGTCCATTCTATTTGCCCTTGAGAAGGTTCCTCAGTTTTGTGAAGCAGGAAGCAGTGTCGAAAAGAACCACATGTAATTTAAAACCTAATATACATCTGTATGGAGCTGGAGGGTTGTGTGTGGAAAACTGTCATGTTTATTCTGTCAGTATCCAAAATGACTGTCAGGTTCCCTTGCCAGATTTCTGCTTTTCTCAGTTTATATAGTGTAATTTCACTTTCCACCAATACTCTTTATTGATAAGCTGACTGTATGGGTAGAACTTTATCATGACAGACCCACGAGCAGTGGGGAGGTTGGTATCAGGTCAGGTACACGTTTGTTCTGTCAGTGGGATTTGCCCAACCACAGCATTAGCATCCTACTTCCAGGTTTCTGACCAATCAGTGTGGGTGTGATGGAAACCCGCACTGGGTGAATGAAGGATCTCTGTTTAAAGGGACTCCACTGGTGGTCAGAATGACTGCAGGATACCTTGTTTGTGAAGGCTGCTGAAGGCAAGGAAATGGAAGACAGATGAGGGAAGTCTTCCCCCCTCAACCCCAGAGGTTCTCTGACTCTTCCCTGGAGGTGATGCTGGAGTCATTGAGGGCCAGAAGGGAGGTGCTCTTTCCTCTGGCCAGGATGATTATTGGGGTGGGAGAGGGACAATTAAAATGGGTTTAAATTTCTTTATTGCATTTACCTTTAAAAATTTAAATTAAATGGAAGGCCTCGAAGCCCTTTAAAAATGGCGTCAATACCTGCACAAAGGCTGTTGATGCTATTGCCAGTGCGACGGAGCGGTTTGCCCAGGCCATTTAAATGAGCCGTCACGTTTAATATCGTGATGGACCATGACGTATATCAGCGGCAGAAATGTAAAATGCAGTCCATAGTATTTGCTTTGCCTCATCTAATTCTGGCCCCTTGAAAATCCCCAATTTTCAGCACTCCCCCATTGGTGGATGCATCTTTAGTTGCATCGGCCCGAAGCTCTGGAATTCCTTCCTTAAACCTCTCTGCTTCGCTGCCTCTCTTTCATCCTTTAAGACACTCCTTAAAACCTACCTCTTTGACCAAGCTTGTGGATAAAAGACCTAATATCGCCTTCTGTGGCTCGGAGTCATATTTTCCTTTATAATGCTCCTGTGAAGCCCATTGGCATACTTTATTATGTTAAAGGTGCTATATAAATTTAAGTGGTTGTTACAGCAGAGGAACATGCTGTAACATCTGTTACTCTCATGCTGCAGTGAAGGCTGACAGCAGGGAATTTGAGATGAAGGTGACTAAACTTTAAGGGAGGTGAACAAATTTCCAAACAGTTGGAAGTGACCTTCAAAGCAGAGCATCCAGTCTCTCAGAACAAATCCTGTAAGCACAAGTCTTTCACTGAGCCTGGCCACAAGCTTTGCAATTTCACTCTTTAAAGACTTCCCAGCCTGTCAGTTTCATTGATCAATGACTCCCCAAATGCTGTCACCTTGTTAACCCTGGCAAGTTCCTCACAGCTCGGGAAACCCATGCACTGGCTGTGGAGGCTAGAATGTTGGGTTAAATCCACAGTTAATTATCCATTTGAATATTTTAATCACTTACCAAAAAATTATCAGCATTTTTTTCCTTAATAAACACTGATACAATGTAGAAAAAAAGGAGCAGCAGTAGGCCATTCAGCCCATCGAGCCTGCCCAATTATATCATGGCTAATAATCTATCTCACTGCCATTTTCCCCTACTATCCCCATATCCCTTGATGTCATTAGTATCCAGAAATCTTTTGATTTCTGTCTTGAAGATGCTCAATAATTGAGCTTCCACAGCCTCTGGGGTAAAGAATTCCAAAGATTCAACACTGTCTGAGTGAAGAAATTCCACCTCATCTCAGTCTTAAATTGTCTACCGCTTCATCTGAGACTGTGTCTCCTGGTTCTAGACTCACCAGCCAGGGAAAACATCCTATCTACATCCACCCTGTCACACCCTGCAAGAATTTTGTAAGTTTCACTGACATAACCTCTCATTCTTCGAAACTCCAGAGAATACAGACCCAGTTTCTGCAATCTCTACTCATAAGACAATCTCACCATCCCACGGATTGGTCTGGTGAACCTTCATTGCACTCCCTCTGTGGCAAGTATATCCTTCCTTAGATAAGGAGACCAAAATTGTACACAATACTCCAGGTGCGGTGGTCCCACCAAGGTTCTATACAATTGCAGCAAGACTTCTTCACTCCTGTACTCAAAACCCCTTGTGATGAAGGCCAACAAATCACTTGCCTTCCTAATTGCTTGCTGTACCTGCATGCTAGCTTTTAGTGACTCATGAACAAGGACAACTAGGTCCCTTTGGACATCAACATAAACGTAAAATGCTGTGGATGCTGGAAATCTGAAACAAAAACAGAAAGTGCTGGAAATACTCAGAAGGTCTGGCAGCATCTATGGAGAGAGAAAAACAGAGTTAACTTTTCTGGTCTGTGACCTCCCTTCTTCCCAACACTTCCCAACTTCTCACCATTTAAGAAATACTCTGACTTTCTGTTTTTTCTACCAAAGTGAATGACTTCACACTGACAGTATTTTCCTTCTGCCATGTTCTTGCCCATTCACTTAGCCTGTCCAAGTCTCCTTGAAGCCTCCTTGCATCCTCCTGACAACTTACATTCCCACCTAATTTTGTGTCATCAGCAAATTTGGAAAAATTACATTTGATCCCCACATTCAAATCATTTGTATAGATTGTGAACAGCTGTGTCCCCAGCACTGATCCTTGCGGTACCCGAATAGTAACAGCCTGCCATCCTGAGAATGACCCATTTATTCCTACTCTCTGTTTTTTGTCTGTTGGATCGGCAAGGAAGAGTGTGTGTAGTTTCAGGAAAGAGGTATATGACCGGGAGGCATTAGTGAAAAGAAGCCCGGATGGAGTAAAGCCATTATAGAGCGGGAAAAGGGGGCATTTGCCCAACACAAACACGGCTGGGACAATACTAGGAATAGAGGTAGCAATAGAGGGAGAACCTATGAAAACCCTGCAAAGGCAATACAATTTCCCCAAAGAAGCGGAGAGGGATTTAGAGATAGCAGTAAAGTCCCTGGTGGATCAAGGGCTCTTAAGACCTCTGGCAAAACACGTAGATGTAGGGGATCGGGTAATGTTAAGGAATTATGCTTGGGTAGGACTATTTGAACTGTTGTATAGGGGACCGTATGATATAATGGAGCAAGCCACAGACATTATACTGCACACACCTGCACTGGGACAACTGGGAAAAAGGTTAAACAGAGAACTGGCCTGTATCTGTCAGATTGTCTGAAACCAATCACTGCTATTAGCTGAACTTGACTAAGCAATATGAAGGCAGATATTATTGTGACACCTCAGGGAATCAAGCTGTTTTTGCTGAACCAAGACCTCATACATTAACTTTTTTTGCCTCTTCTTTCACTGCCTTTTCTTCGCCATCGCCAGACACCGCAAATAGATCACAATGATCAATTGGATTATGACCAACACATGAGACACGATTCTTATCCAAGTATTTATCTCAACCGTAGTTCCCCAATTCCATAATTGTTTCCATTTTAATGCTTTGTATGTCTTTCCCCACTTCACTTTGTTTTAATTCCCACAATACATGCTGGTTTACATCAAGATCATTCAGTAATTTAGTTATTTTAGCCTGAACTTCAGGTTCAAGAAAGATTCTGATGAAGGTCACGATCTGAAAAGTTAACTGATTTTCTGTCCTAAGATGCTGCCTGACTTCTTGAGTATTTATAGCATTTTCTGTTTTTGTTTCAGATTTCCAGCATCCGTGGTATTTTTCTTTTGTATTCTATAAAAACAAAGGTGACCGCGGTGACTGCAACAACTACCGTGGAATCTCCCTGCTCAGCATAGTGGGGAAAGTCTTTGCTCGAGTCGCTCTGAACAGGCTCCAGAAGCTGGCCGAGCGCGTCTACCCTGAGGCACAGTGTGGCTTTCGTGCAGAGAGATCGACCGTTGACATGCTGTTCTCCCTTCGTCAGATACAGGAGAAATGCCGTGAACAACAGATGCCCCTCTACATTGCTTTCATTGATCTCACCAAAGCCTTTGACCTCGTTAGCAGACGTGGTCTCTTCAGACTACTAGAAAAGATTGGATGACCACCAAAGCTACTAAGTATCATCACCTCATTCCATGACAATATGAAAGGCACAATTCAACATGGTGGCTCCTCCTCAGAGCCCTTTCCTATCCTGAGTGGCGTGAAACAGGGCTGTGTTCTCGCACCCACACTTTTTGGGATTTTCTTCTCCCTGCTGCTTTCACATGCGTTCAAGTCCTCTGAAGAAGGAATTTTCCTCCACACAAGATCAGGGGGCAGGTTGTTCAACCTTGCCCGTCTAAGAGTGAAGTCCAAAGTACGGAAAGTCCTCATCAGGGAACTCCTCTTTGCTGACGATGCTGCTTTAACATCTCACACTGAAGAGTGCCTGCAGAGTCTCATCGACAGGTTTGTGGCTGCCTGCAATGAATTTGGCCTAACCATCAGCCTCAAGAAAACAAACATCATGGGGCAGGACGTCAGAAATGCTCCATCCATCAATATTGGCGACCATGCTCTGGAAGTGGTTCAAGAGTTCACCTACCTAGGCTCAACTATCACCAGTAACCTGTCTCTAGATGCAGAAATCAACAAGCGCATGGGAAAGGCTTCCACTGCTATGTCCAGACTGGCCAAGAGAGTGTGGGAAAATGGCGCACTGACACGGAACACAAAAGTCCGAGTGTATCAGGCCTGTGTCCTCAGTACCTTGCTCTATGGCAGCGAGGCCTGGACAACGTATGTCAGCCAAGAGCGACGTTTCAACTCATTCCATCTTTGCTGCCTCCGGAGAATACTTGGCATCAGGTGGCAGGACCGTATCTCCAACACAGAAGTCCTCGAGGTGGCCAACATCCCCAGCTTGTACACACTACTGAGTCAGCGGCACTTGAGATGGCTTGGCCATGTGAGCCGCATGGAAGATGGCAGGATCCCCAAAGACACATTGTACAGCGAGCTCGCCACTGGTATCAGACCCACCGGCCGTCCATGTCTCCGCTATAAAGACGTCTGCAAACGCGACATGAAATCCTGTGACATTGATCACAAGTCGTGGGAGTCAGTTGCCAGCATTCGCCAGAGCTGGCGGGCAGCCATAAAGACAGGGCTAAAATGTGGCGAGTCGAAGAGACTTAGTAGTTGGCAGGAAAAAAGACAGAGGCGCAAGGGGAGAGCCAACTGTGCAACAGCCCCGACAAACAAATTTCTCTGCAGCACATGTGGAAAAGCCTGTCACTCTGGAATTGGCCTTTATAGCCACTCCAGGCACTGCTTCACAAACCACTGACCACCTCCAGGCACGTATCCATTGTCTCTCGAGATAAGGAGGCCCAAAGAAGAAAGAAAGATTTGTCTCATATAGTTGCTGTTGTGTTAAATTGTTGCTTTGCTGTTAACCTCAAAACTGTGACAGAGGATAAAACTGATACACCAACCTAATGATGCCAATAAGCCCAGAATTTTCCCCATCAAAACACCACTGTGAGGCAATGTTTAAAAATCGAACAGAATGAGGACATTTCCTGTGTGATAATGGACTATTCAGTGACTCAGGATGCGGAAGTGATCAAATCAAGCACTCTATAGATTTATAGAAACAGACAAGATAAAGATGTTACAATCAAAAGGGGTGGATTGTGTCAATCATTATCACGGATATGATCTTTGTACTATAAGAAATGTGTGTTTAGGGACAGACTGGCAACTTGCAGGGTAACTGCGGACGGATTGCTAATCTGCAGAGATGGCACTGTCTATCTCCAAGTTATCACCAGGGTGAGCAGGCAATCAACAGCATGGATAGTGCTAGGTGGATGCTGAAATCATTGAAATGAGCAGGCAGCACATAGTTGGTGTGCTGTCTGTGTCGTGATCCACAGGCATGGGTTAATCATGCCTCACGATCCCCACGCCCATTTTCCAGGGCTATCGAATTTAGGTCCCATTGTAATTGGTAAAAGAGAAAAGGGTAGGATAAGGATGTTTTTTTTTACACAGTGAGTTGTTATGATCTGGAATGCACTGCCTGAAAGGATAGTGAAGGCAGATTTATCTTTATTGATACAGCACTGAAACAGGCCCTTCGGCCCACCGAGTCTGTGCCGACCATCAACCACCCATTTATACTAATCCTACATTAATCCCATATTCTCTACCACATCCCCACAATTCTCCTACCACCTACCTACACTAGGGGCAATTTACAATGGCCAATTTACCTATCGACCTGCAAGTCTTTGGCTGTGGGAGGAAACCAGAGCACTCGGCAGAAAACCCACATGGTCACAGGGAGAACTTGCAAACTCCACACAGGCAGTACCCAGAACTGAACCCGGGTCGCTGGAGCTGTGATGCTAACCACTGCGCCACTGTGCCATTATTGAATAGTAACTTTCAAAAGAGAATTGGATAAATACTTGAATAGAAAAATATCCAGTGGTATTGGGAAAGAGGAGGGGTGTGGATGAACTGGATAGTTTTTCCAAAGTACTTTGGGCTCTGTGGGTTGAATGGCTGCCTTCTCTGCTGTGTGCATCTATAATTCAATGATAAAGTTTCAAATAGAACTGATCCATCTTGAGCCATCCTCCACCACCCACCCCCCAAATTCCCTGATCACCCATCCCCCACACGCCCTTCAAACTGCAAACAGTACAGCTTACACAGAGATCCCCCAGACATTATCACTGGGTCAATGTTCCTGGTACACAGAGGTTCAGATGCACAGCCACCCATCGCAGGTTGAACTGGAGGTTGCTGAAACATACAGCAGGCTCTGAGAAATCCAAGACCTGCCCAGTGCTGCCCAGGGCAGACTCTCTAAGTTTCTCTGTGCTTCCCACATATATCTATTTTGGAAGAATTTGCCACTGCTGATATTATTGTAAAAAGAAACAAAATGCTGGAAACTATCAGCATCTGTTGAGAGGATACAAGTCAACATTGCGGGTATTGAACCCTTGATATACACTTGCACTGCACTATCTTGTAAAAAATAAAAAGTGAATGTGAAAGGTGACTTTTCTCCGACTCTGCATTCCAGAGATTTCAGCATAAAATCTAGACTGATATTGCAGTGCAGTACTGAGAGAGTGCTGCACTGTCAGAATCTCCATGCTTCAAATGAGATGTTAAACCCATCTGCCCTGTTAGAAAGATGTAAAAGATACCACGGCACTATTTTAAAGAGCAGACAGGGAGTTATCCCAGGTGGCCTGGCCAATATTCTTCCCTGTTGAAAAAAAACTTAGTCACATGACTAACTTGCTGGCCAAATTGGAAGTTTGAATTGTGCTCACAGGACAGTTTGAAGACAGACTGCAGTTTGCGACTGAACCTGGAACAAGATGGCCTCTCTCCTGGCTGGCTCTCTCTCACAAGCCTCCGGACCCACTGAAGACACATAAACCTAAAGAGTGAAAAGACTCTTACATCGAAACAAGTTAAACCATGCACTGGGCCCCAATGAACAGCAAGACTTACCGGCAACCAAAGAGTCAACATCAACTTAAAGGACTGTAACTACCAGCTATTGCCTCAAACTTTTCCCCTTTATTCTTTCTACTTTTTCTGTCTCTATCTGCGTGTGTGTTTATCATGTACGCATGCTAGCGTGGTCGCATTGCGTATTCGTAACTGTTACCCGAATTAGAGTTTAAGATTAATAAACTTCCACCTTTCTTGTTTAAATCTAAGAAAACCTGTCTAATTGATTTCTTTGCCTTACAATTGGAAAGAGGTGAACAAGGATTCACTGAGGGGGAGCTAAAAAACAGTGTTTTTAAAATTAAACCCTGTTACGGTTAAAGCAGGCAAAGGCTGAGAGGGAACCCCTAGACCCCTGTCTCACCGATTGGTAACACTGAACAAAACAATTAAAAGAATTACTGTATGTTTGAGTGTGGTGAAAATTGCATAACTCCAGGCTGGGTATTGGGAATGTTCCCTGAGCTGGAATGGGTAGACCTGTGTCCTGATTTAAATTAGACTCACGAGCTACCAGTGCCTGTTCTGTCTCCCCATGTAGGTCACCAGAGTGACGGACATCAATGGATGGTCACTGTAATACCAGCAGCAGCTCTCCTGGGAATTCTACTAAATGCGCCACATAAATGCAAGCTGTTGTTGTCCACCACTTTTGCTGCTGGTAGAGGGTGAGACAGTTACCTAATGAAGCTGGCAGTTAAGTAACAGAGAACAACTTGCATGGAAAAAATGTCAGGGTAAAATGTGGACTCCCAGAGCAAAATGCATTCATAGGAATAACAGAAGGATGTAATAATCACAGAAACAAAAATCGGAATCCACCTAGATTTTATAAAACCTGCATCTTTCATGAGGTGCCTGATTTACTCCATGTTTATTATTTTCATAGCCGTAGCAGTGCTGCCAGCTGCACCAGCCATGCCAGCTACACAAACTGTATCAACTTTGCTAGCTGCAGTACAGAACTAACTGTGCCAACTGTCACAATCAGCCAGCTGTCATAGCACAGAACAAGAGCTGGACTCTTCCCCAACCCTCCCGTGAGATGCAAGAACTCAAAGGCAGGTAATAAATAGATAGAACTAGAGAGAGACTATCTGTCGTACTGATAGATGGATAAGGGACTAGGCATCCTCAGCGCTGCTAACATTAGGGAACAACACTGTCCCCTGGTACTGACCAAACTGGTTCATCCTTCAGTGTCAGTGTTATATATAATGTGGTCATTGTACAATGCCACTACAGATACTGCGTGATAAAGCATTTAGAGATTGCACAGACCACACCAGAGTTTTATAGTCAGGGAAACAACTCCATCGTACTTTTATATAACACTGTACATATAAGGGAGTGTCTCAGAGCACTTAGCAAGACCACAGCTTGGACACATCCCATACTCCATCGTACATCATCCACCAGATGGACACAAAGAGTTCCTGCAGCAGCTGATCACTTCTCTGACACACAAAGGTGGCAGGAACCGGAGCTGGCCATTCAGACCCTCGAGCCTGTTCCGCCGTTCATGACTGATCTGTATCTCAAGTCTATTCACTCGTCTTTGCTCTATTTCCCCGATACCCAACAAAGCCTATCAATCGCAGTCTTGAAAGCTTCACTTGTCCACCAGCATCCACAGTCTTTTGGTGGAGAGAGTTCCAGATTTCCACTACCCTTTGTGTGAAAAAGTGCTTCCCGGCATCACTCCTGAATGACCTGGATTTAATATTAAGATTATGTCCCTTTATTCTGGATTCTCCCACCAGAGGAAATAATATCTCTGTATCTGCGCCATCAAATTCCTTATCATTTAAAACACTGCAGTGTACTACGTCTATCGAAGCCTGTGTTCTCATACTCAACTTCCAGTTAATGTCTCCCAATGGCAGTCATCCCAAGAGAATGATTTTAACCGAATTTGCCCTGTGACAAGCTGACAGGATCAGATTAACCAACTGTTTTATTCCTCGTCCATTTAAGTCAATGGAAAGCAGATTGGGTGGATTGTAAAATGCTTGCCTGATCCAATCTTATCAGTTTTGCGGCAGGCGGATTGGTTCAACTGACCCTAATAGAGTCAGTTCCTCAACATTTGGGCCCGACCAAATACACAGTCAACTTTTACAAATTTAATGCTCAGAGCATTTTAAAGAATCGTGAATTTCACAATTTCACATTATTTAAATTGTAAATTGTTGCAATGAAACATGAAAATGATCTATTTAAAACAAAAAAGAAAAGGGAGGTTTCTGGTTTCAAACGGCATTCAGTGTATACTCAAATCCTATAGTAAAAAGCTGAATATAAACAGGTCACATTCTTTAGTCACTGAAGTCAGTGGTTAAATGTGAGCAGGGAGCAACCTGCAACTGTCTCTTTCTTCATTCCCTGTCTCTGCGCTGTGAACACCTGTCCGTGTTTAGACACAGATCTCCCTGTGTTTAGAGAGTTTGTTGGAATTGTCAGACAGTGCCTTGTAAGTCTTGCAAGGTGGGGGATTCTGCATTCCACACAGTTCCAAAACTGCAGCGCAGGCAAAGTACAATCTGCTTCTTTTGCAATGCTTTTATAAGCAGGAATCTCCAGCTTACAGTTCTAATCAAAGCCAGGAATCACATCAAACAAGCTCTAATCCACCAGTAACAGGTGCATTTGTGCAGGGTCAAAGATACGCACAGTTTTCAGGACCATAGAACCATAGAAAGTTACGGCACAGAAAGAGGCCATTCAGCCCATTGTGTCTGCGCCGGCTGAAAAAACTAACCGCCCAATCTAATCCCACCTTCCAGCACCTGGTCCATAGACTTGCAGGTTACAGCACTTCAGCTGCATGTCCAAGTACCTTTTAAAAGAATTGAGGGTTTCTGCCTCCACCATCATTCCTGGCAGCGAATTCCAGACACCCACCACCCACTGGGTGAAAAAGTTTTTCCTCATGTCCCCTCTAATCCTTCTATGAATCACCTTAAATTTTTGTCCCCTGGTAATTGACCTCCCCGCTAGGGGAAACAGATCCTTCCTGTCTATCTAAGCCCCTCGTACTTCTGTACATCTCAATTAAGTCACCCCTCAGCCTCCTCTGCTCTAAGGAAAACAACCTTAGCCTATCCAATCTTTCCTCATAGCTGCAACTTTCAAGCCCTGGCAACACTCATGTAAATCTCCTCTCTACTCTCTCCAGAGCAATTATGTCCTTCCTGTAATGTGGTGACCAGAACTGTATGCAATACTCCAGCTGCGGCCTAACCAGCATTTTATACATTTCCAGCATTACATCCTTGCTCTTGTATTCTATACCTTGGTTAATGAAGGAAAGCATTCCATATGCCTTCTTCACCACTCTATCTACCTGTCCTGCCCCCTTCAAGGACCTGTGGATATGCAATCCAAGGTCTCTCACTCCCTCTACCCCTCTCAATATCCTCCCATTTATTGTGCATTCCCTCGCTTTGTTTACCCTCCCCAAATGTATTACCTCACACTTCTCTGGATTGAATTCCATTTGCCACTTTTCCGCTCTCTCAACCAAACCATTGATATCTTTCTGGGGTCTACAGCTATCCTGTTCACTATCAGCTACACAGTCAATTTTTGTGTCATCTGCAGATTTCCCAATCATGTCTCCCATATTTAAGTCCAAATCATTAATATATACCACAAACAGCAAGGGACCCGACACTAAGCCCTGTGGAATGTCACTGAAAACAGCTTTCCATTTGCAAAAACAGCTGTCGACTACTACCCTTTGTTTCCTGTCCCTGAGCCAATTTTGGATCTAACCTGCCACATTCCCCTGTATCCCATGGGCTTTTATTTTTCTGATCGGTCTGCTATGTGAGATTTTGTCAAATGCCTTACTAGAATCCATGTAGACCACATCCACTGCAGTACCCTCATCAATCCTCCCTGTTACATCCTCAAAAAATTGAATTAAATTAGTAAGACATGACCTACCCTGAACCATGCTGACTATCCCAGATTAATACTTGCCTTTCTAAGTGGCAATTTATCCTATCTCTCGGAATTGATTCTGATAATTTGCCCTCCACCAAGGTCAGACTGACCAGCCTATAATTATTTGGCCTATCTCTCACACCTTTTTTAAACAATGGTACAACGTTCACAGACCTCCAATCCTCTGGTACCTTACCTGTACCTGGTGAGGATTTGAAGATGATCCTCAGAGCATCTGCTACTTCCTCCCTGGCTTTCTTTAACAACCTGGGATACAAACCACCAGCCCTAGTGATTTATCCACTTTCAAGGAAGTCAGACCCTCCAGTACTTCCTCTCTCATTATGCTTATCACATCTAATATTTCACACTCCACCTCTTTTATTACAATGCCTGCATCAACCCTCTCCTTTGTGAAGACAGAGGCAAAAAACTCATTAAGAACCCTGCCCACATCTTCTGCATCCACGCATAAGTTCCCTTGTACATCTCTGATAGGCCCTACCCTTTCTTTAGTTATCCTCTTGTTCTTAATGTACTGATAAAACACTACAGAAGGTTGTTGAAACCTCTGAGCTTCTTTTGCTTCGCTGCTTGACTCTTTCCTCTAGCAGTAATATTGTTTGAGCTTCTTTGCTATGCAAGAAAACACCTGTTGAGAACTAGCATTTAATTCAGCATCATCAGAGTGTTTGTTTCACTGTACTTCAGTCCAGAACAGTACATTCATTACTTTATTCTAAGCTTTGTGGATGTGATGTGTCAAGATTCAAACCAAGTGATTAAATCCATCAGTCGTATCGCATTCTTGACAGCAAACTGAACCCCTTCAGTAAACTGTGCATCATTTAGGAGGGTTACAATGTCTGTTAAAAGCTATGTTTTCAGTTTCAGTGTGAGCTCTTCTGAGATGAAATCTGAGTAGTATTTCAGGTGAAACCAAGAATTCCAACATCTAATTACTGGCTCTGGAGGAAGGGTGATGTTTTATTCCCCAATTTCAGCCATTTCAGCTGCATTTGCAATGTATTGCCTGTATCAAAGCTTGCAGCTAGGACAGTGTTTGAAGATCTTTTTAATGTAGCTGACCAGTTTGTCAACTTTACCAAGCTCACTTTCCATAGCTCACTGACAAGAGAAATTATGGGCTGGATTTCATGCTCTCCCCCATGGTGAGTTTAAAGTCGGGAAGAGCATTTAATTGAATGGGATGATGGCAGGTGGGGACCCCGCCACCTTCCTGCCTCCACTCCAATTTAGTTGGTGGCTGGAAGGCCCATGGACAGCCTTCTCACCCCACCATCAATTGATGCCCTTAAGGGGCAATTAATGCCCAATTAAGGGCCTCATCCCGCCTCCACTGGTATTACCCCAGTGGCAGGCAGTTGTGTCACCACATGGGACCACGGCAAGCTAACCCATGCGGGTTTATTGCCGGCTCCTGGGGGTGGTGGGGGGGAGGGGGTCTTATGTCCTTTGTTCAAAGGCATTCAGTGCCTGATCGAGGGACCTGGTATCGAGAAGGGGTGGAGGGGCCGCTGCGAGCCATCCTCCTGCCCTTGCTGCTGACCCCCTTACATCCCCTCGTCCACAATCCCCACCATGCAAAACTCTTCCCGCCATGACACACCTGTGGCCTGGGTCCCTTGACAATCCTGGGCCTTGGGTGGGTGCTTTACCGGCAGCAGCCACCACCTCTGCGGTGGTGCTGCTCAGTAAAAGAGCTGCCGACCTCTGATTGGCCACGGTCCTTAATGCCATGGAAGGCCTGCTGCTGCCCAGTTAAGTGCCTGATTGGCAGGTGATGTGGTGGTCCTTCCCGAAAAGAGGCGACGTGGGGCTATTGCCGGCTCTTTAGCCAAGACCCGCTTCCACCTCCGCTGTCAATTTACTCAGGGCGGCGATGGCGAGAAATGACCCCCCCGCCCCCACGCCCCTAGCCAATCAAGGCCCTTAAGTGGCCAATTAACTGTCACTTAAGGGCCTCAGCCCGCAGCCATGAGATTTTATGTTTGGCTGGCAGGCAGCCGAGGCGTCAGAAATCCTGCCTGATAAAACTAGGCAGCCTTTTGGAGGGCTGCCCCCAAAGCCCCAACATCCCCCAACACACAACACGCCCCCTGCCTCCCTAACTGCCCCCCCCTTGACTCACCGGGGTCCGACCGATTGTTCCCGGCGAGGCCCTAAAACTTACCTTTTTTTCCAGGACCATCTTCATCCTGCAGCTAGGTGTAGTCCTACTAGTGGCCACTGCTCCCTGTGGCACTGCTGGGACTAAGAGCTGCCGGCTCACTGATTGGCCAGCAGCTCCATTAGGCAATGTGATAGAAGTCCCACCCAAGACCAAATAAGGGCCTGGGGAGCGAAAAATCCGGTCTGGATCCCCAGGCCTGGTGGAGGCAGGCTCGCCACTGACTTTTCGGCTGATGGATGGAATCCCCCACCCACTGTAAAATTCCAACCCAAGTTCTTCCAATGGCATGTTGGTACTTGCAAAAGCATCCACAAGTTCCATTGTAACCAACTGATGATTTTCTGAGCTCTCTGTCAACTTCTTAAAAAGAAATGAAATCGTTGCTTGATTTTTTGCGTGTTCGGTTTTCAGCAGTGCAGTGTCAGATATTTTCTTTCTGCTGCAAGGGTTTTCGGACTCTAAATGGCACTGAACTGTTGCCCGCTGTGTGTAATCCAGTGAAACACCGCAGTTTGTACAAAACAGTATTCCACCATTAGCATATAGAATTCAGCTTCCAAATTCTTTCACTCGATGTGCTGCAGTAATGGTTGCAGTCGTTTTTGATTTGCTCATTCTGGCATTCTCACTTGGCTAGGAATCTGAAAGTTACACCGGAATCCCTCCCTCATCTACCAATCAGCGAGATGAGCCATGTGTCAACCACTAAAATACGCAATGTTCACAACATGCCCAGCCATCAATGAGGTGAGCCTTGTGTCAATGAACAAAATATGTGATGTTCACAAATTGGCTGCTTTCATGGAGGAGTTGCGATTGCACAGACCATGACGCATTTTTCACAGCTGTGAATTTAGTAGGGCCCTACTCATCATTTATACAGAACAAGACAGCTTAGTCCATGCTAGTCAACTTGCTGTAGGAGAAAGAGCTGGGCAGTGGGACTAATTGGATAACCCTTTCAAAGAGCTGGCACAGCACGATGGGCTGAATGGTCTCCTTCTGAGCGATAGGATGCTATGATTTTATCATAGATTAGATCGCTGAAGTTGATGGCTCATATCTGGTTCTTCAAACTATCCACATAATGGTTAGATTCGACGATCCATGATTCTATAGTATAGATGTATAAGGTCAATGCCTCAAGCCAGGCTTACCTGTTAGCAACTCCATAATCCAGTGCCCTGTGTTAGGCATTTTGGCAAAGATAGCTACTCTGAGCCCACCCCGAGACTGACTGCTCTTCCAGAATACTCAATGACAGTTCAGTGTAGGCCAGAGCCCTCCTTCACTGCAGCCATTTACTCTACTTGCCACAAATCCACTTCACCCATGGGAGAAGTTTGCAATATAGGCAGAAAGCCTTAGTGAACTGGCTCACTGGGGGGATGAAGTGGATTATGCTTAGTGTGACCTAGCTGATAGGCACCAGACATGGACAATACTTATGCTAAATTCCTAAAATCTGCTCCAGGTGAGGGGGCAGATAATAGAGAAGATCTTGATCACCTGAGTCTGAGAATACTAAACGGGATCTAATTTGAGGTCTGTATACCCTTAATGTTCCAGTGCACAGCATGGTTTCTGTTCATAAGGAAGTGGACAGTAATAAGCTGAAAATTAGAAGACTTGCTGATTTCGGTGGCCTTGAATTTGTTTTTTCAGATTATCCACGAGACGGGAGGTTCACTGAACCCATTGCGAAGTGATGTAATGTTGCATATTGTCACCCATTCTATTTGATGTTTTCATTATTGATGTGTTGAGTGACATCAAGCCAAGGGTCAACAATAGCATAGAGTCATAGAGGTATACAGCACAGAAACAGGCCCTTCGGCCCATTGTGTCTGTGCCGGCCATCCAGCACCCAGCTATTCTAATCTCATATTATAGAGTCATATAGGCAAGACTCCGCTAATGCAGGTGCTCATTTCTACTAGTAACTTGGTTGGATATCACCTCAGTATGAAGTTCCCTCCAGGCCCTGCAGTGCCCTTTGTCTGAGCTGTGGAATACTTCCAATATAACCAAAAGAAAGGAAGAACTTGCATTCCTACAGCATCTTTCACATCCTCAGGACATCTCAAAGTAATTTACAACCAATGAACTACTTTTAAAATGCAGTCACTGTTGTAATGTAGGGAAACACGGCAGTGAATATGTGCACAGCAAGCTCCCACAAACAGCAATTTGATGATGACCAGATAATCAGGCTCAGTGACATTGGATGAGTGAAGATTCACAACTGTCTTTAACCAATGGGAAATTGATTCAGGATCATTTTGTGCAATTGTGTGCCCTTGTAGATAAATACAGCACAATGATTCTGTTTCATCTCCCTAACGACCCTCTTGGCCACACAATGCAGTGAATCATTAAATGCTTTTGCAGCAATTCTCAACTGCTCTGAAGAGGTTTCAAGTTCTGCTTTAAAGTTCATTCGATTTTGTCTAACAGCTCTCCTTCCCTGAGCATGTATTGTAGCAGGAGCCTGCTTACTACTGACTGGTCAGAAGACTTCTTTCTCGCTTCAAAACATTTATGATTTTGTTGCAGAGGTGACCAAATTGAGATTGCAAGAATGGGTGTTTGATGGACGCATTTAAAATGATGAAGATATAGGACAGTGTGGGTAGAAACAGACTCGTTCCTGTGGTTGCGGGGTCTAGAAAAAGGGGACACAGACGTAAAATTAAATGTAAAAGATTTAGGACAGACAGCAGGAAATACATGGAGTGTTGAGAAGCTGTAGAATGTAATACAGCTTGTGATTGAAGCAGACAACACGGAATGAACTTTGTTCTGGCGATGGCAGTCCTGGCAGCAGGCCAGAAGATGGAAGGGGACAACCTGCCTCAGCCCTTTCTGGGCCCATGTTGCAATTCCACGGCAAGCGGGCAATTAACTGTCAGCCCTCAGGGACGCCATCCCTTTTAGAGACGAGCGCCTGTCTCCAAGAACTGCCAGCCAATCGGAAGGCCGTCAGCTCTGCAGTGCCAGCAACACCACTGGGAGCAGTGGCCACTGCTAGTACTGCAGGAGGCCCTACAGTACCGAGGACATTCGGGACTCCAGGATAGGCGACTAGGGTTGGGGTTGCCAGGGCCATTCAGGCAGGCCCTGGCGACAGGGTGAGTGTTGGGTTAGTGAGGATGGGGCATGTCTTCCTGGATAGGGGGGCAGGCCTGGGGGTCCTCGATTGCCCGAAAGGAGGGACCGCCCCTGATCCCGCTAGGAGGGCACCAGGTTTTACTGGTGGTGTCTCCCTGCAGCGCCAGGCCCCTCAACCTTCTATTAAATTGAGGTGGAGGCAGGAAGAGGCCCTTCAATGGCCATAATTGGCCACTTTAGGGCCTCAATTGGCCTGAGGTGGGAAGGCCATCTTTGGCCTTCCCCGGCCTGGACTAAATTGGAAGATGTTAGGTAGGCGACGGGCACACTACCCCCCGCCTTCTGACTCAATTTTATGGCCCCCCCCAGAAATTAGAGGAGAGAGAAGCAGTAGTGAATAGATTACTAAAAGAATTGGAAGAGGAATGACAAGGTCGCAAGGAGGATTTAGAAAATCATGGGGTTGAAAAGGAATAGTGGTGTCGCCGACCACAGTTTGTTGAGAGTCAGAGTGTGGACAATCAGCGCCAGAGTGACTCCTGGGCTATAGAAGCACATGCTCAATGCTGCAGGGCAGAAGAGACCAAGGGACAGTGCGCTGACCTAAAGGTTGCATACCAGTGCTTGGTTAAGGAGAAACAGCATAGTCAGTGTCAAGAGGAAAATCATGGTCCTTGCCAGGAAAAAGTGTGCAGATTGAGGGAGGCGCTGAAATGAATTGAGGGTATAGTATGTGCAATGGGAGGAGTGGTGGACACCAGTGATAGTGAATCTGATGATGGGGAAGGAAACAGAAGGGCTGATGAACTGGCAAAAGAGGGAGCTGAGAAGGGTAGTCCCTGGGACCCCATGAATCCGGAATGGTGGCAGCTATAACAGACAAGCAAGAGGCCACATCAGTGCCCCTATCCCCTGATCTTAAGGATGTTCAACATAAGGATCCAGTTACGAAGGCTATCATCAGGGCAAAACAAGAAGGGAAAGAATTGGCAGGACCATGGCAGGCTTGTGACATAATGATGAGGAAAGACATGCTATTCAAGGGAGATAAGTGGGTGGTGCTCGAAGGAGACCAACAGGAAGTGATGCAGTTGACCCACGGAGGCGCTGGCATGGGGCTTCCCGGAAGTGAAGGAACTTGGGAATGTGTCAAACAAGTAGGATGGTGGCCCAGGATGAGATCAGATGTAGAGGGCTATGTGAAGGGATGTTTGGTAGCCTGGCCAATAACCCAGATCCCCCGAAAAGGAAGGCAGAATTAGGAGTGACCTGACGAGTGGAGGCACCCTGGCGGTCAATCCAGATTTATTTTATCGGACCCTTAACAACCACCAAAAGGGGTAATAAGCACTGCCTGGTATTAGTGGACCATTTCACTAAATGTGTGGAGGTTTTCCCCTGTAAGTCAGCCACTGCTTTGTGGACTGCTAGGACTCTGGTCAAGGAGGTGATCGCGAGATGGGGATTGCCTGATACAGTGGAATTGGATCAGGGAAGTCATTTCACTGGACAGGTGATAGAGGCAACTCTAAAATTGCTGGGGATAGAAGGCAAATGGCATGTGTCACACACCCCCAGTCATTGGGGATAGTGGAACGCATGAACAGAACCATGAAAACAGCTCTGCAGAAAGAGTTGTAGGGACGGTCCCAGCGATGGGATGAAGTACTGTCCCTAGCCCTCATACATATCAGAGGACAGAAGTCCAAAGTGACAAGGAAATCCCCCCATGAATTGGTGATGGGGAGGCCCATATGTACCTCCACCCACCTGTTGATACCCACACTGAGGGAACAGCAGGCCCAGGAGGTAACTAAACATAAATTCACCCAAGATCTGTGGAACCAATTGTAATTGTTGCATGAAAGTGCGGCTATTAATATTGGGATGAAGCATCAGCAGAACAAACTACTGCTGACTCCGGGCAAGTCCCAAGATTGGGACACTGGGGACCAAGGCATGGTAAGAAACTTTGCAAGGGTGGGAGTATTTGAACCCTTGTACAAAGGCCCATACCATATTGTGGACAAGGCCAGTCCTATGGTTTACGCCATCCAATTGCTCAAACATGGTAAATGACTCCACATTAACCAAATGAAGAAAGTGCATCTGCCAACCCATGAGACGGGAAAGGTGGCTAGTAGCAGACTCCTTGATAAGATCATTAGTTTGGGACGAGGATGACAATGATAATGACTCAGAAGAGTTGGAAGTGGGCGCCCCTCCAATACCCCATTGGGACTGACAAGGGCGGCGGTGAGGTCGGTGACAATCCGATTGAGGGGAGGATACCCTTCCGATCTTTCCGTTCCATCGAAGTAATCGGAAACGGTGAAAGCCGCAGCATTGGGCTGAATTCTTTATGGATGTCTAACCCCTCTGGCAAGGCCTTTGAGTAAAAGAGCCTTAGCAACGTGTAAATATTTTGTCTTGCAGAATTATTCACAGCTGACCAGTGACGACTGGAGAGGCCCATTATATCTTGCAGAATGCTACTCATCACACTGATAGCACTGGGATTGGGGACAGGTGGAAGTTCAGTACATAGGAGTCACAAAATAAATTGCTGTAGGAGCGAAGGCTCAGATGGCATAAAGATAGATGGTAACTATCAGGGCAATATGGACACAACCAGTAGGATTGTGGTGAACGTCACCATTGGGCAATGGGTATGTGTCAAGTGTCTGGAGGGAAACAAGATCGAGGTCCCCCTCCAAGGGTAAATACCTGCTCCTGCTCTCCGTGAGAGAGCCCTGCAGCGAGAGTGACTGTAAAGTCCAATTGAAGTGTGTAAGACCAGGGGGCAGGTTGATCCTCCCCAGAACGGGAGGGGTAACACCGATAATAGTGTCATGTATCGGCAAGAATGAGTAAAGGCAAAACACTGCGGCCACAATTAACAGATTTCCCTTGCCCAGCATTAAGCACTGGACCAGAGAATGGACTAGTGTTGACAAAAACGAATAAAGTTTTGTATGACAATGTACACCCGTGGTCCTAAACATCTCAGATTTGGGATTACCCCTGTGGTGTTCAAATCTGACTAGAACAAAATATGAAAGATTGGTGAAGCGAGTGATCGAACAGGAAACCCAGGCACAGGGGTCCCAGGCCAGAGCTCCGGAGGGAGACTGGGCTTGGAGACATGTGACCGGGCCGAGACGAGGTTCTTGGGGAAATTTGAGAAGGAGGAAAAAAGAGGATTGGTGAATGATGTAATAACAGGTTTTAATACTGGGACAGGAGTAGTAAACACCCTAGACATAGCCAATTTGGACCAAAAGGTTAGGACCCTCAGCACTCAGCTGAAAGAAATTCTAAGGGACAGACAAAAGATCCAAACAGATGGGTTCCAGAATGCCCAAAGACTGACCAAATGGGTTAAATTGTTGGTGCCCAGCATGGAGGATCATGCGAAAACAATCAATAAATTGTCTCGGGAAGTGGAGGAGTCAGGAAAGAGAGCAGCTAAGAAAGACGCCTGTTCGACCTATGATAGTTGGGTTATCGAAAAGAACCGGGAAAACCTGAGGCAAATTCACCAAGGCGAGGTACCCCTCTGGATCAGTAATGATCAGGTTAAGAATTTGGTTTTGAAACACACCAATCTGACTGGTTGCCAACTCAGGGGAATGTTATTGGGAATGGTACTGCAATATCTATTATCACTGTGAATCATGCACCTAAGGATGAATACAGAATGGATGCAGAACTGGCTCAGTCACAGAAGACAGAGGGTATCAGTGGATGGGTGTTTTTCTGAATGGAGGGCTGTGACTAGTGGTGTTCCACAGGGATCAGTGCTGGGACTTTTGCTGTTTGTAGTATATATAAATGATTTGGAGGAAAATGTAGCTGGTCTGATTAGTAAGTTTGCGGACGACACAAAGGTTGGTGGAGTTGCGGACAGTGATGAGGATTGTCAGAGGATACAGCAGGATATAGATCGGTTGGAGACTTGTGCAGAGAAATGGCAGATGGAGTTTAATCCGGACAAATGTGAGGTAATGCATTTTGGAAGGTCTAATGCAGGTGGGAAGTATACAGTAAATGGCAGAACCCTTAGGAGTATTGACAGGCAGAGAGATCTGGGCGTACAGGTCCACAGGTCACTGAAAGTGGCAACGCAGGTGGATAAGGTAGTCAAGAAGGCATACGGCATGCTTGCCTTCATCGGTCGGGGCATAGAGTATAAAAATTGGCAAGTCATGCTGCAGCTGTACAGAACTTTAGTTAGGCCACACTTAGAATATTGCGTGCAATTCTGGTCGTCACACTACCAGAAGGACGTGGAGGATTTGGAAAGGGTACAGAGGAGGTTTACCAGGATGTTGCCTGGTCTGGACGGCATTAGCTATGAGGAGAGGTTGGATAAACTCAGATTGTTTTCACTGGAACAACGGAGGTGGAGGGGTGACATGATAGAGGTTTACAAAGTTATAAGCGGCATAGACAGAGTGGATAGTCAGAAGCTTTTTCCCAGGGTGGAAGAGTCAGTTACTCGGGGACATAGGTTTAAGGTGAGAGGGGCAAAGTTTAGAGGGGATGTGCGAGGCAAGTTCTTTACACAGGGGGTGGTGAGTGCCTGGAACTTGCTGCCGGGGAAGGTGGTGGAAGCAGGTACGATAGCGATGTTTAAGAGGCATCTTGACAAATACATGAATAGGAAGGGAATAGAGGGATACGGACCCCGGAAGTGCAGAAGGTTTTAGTTTAGGCAGGCATCAAGATCGGCGCAGGCTTGGAGGGCTGAATGGCCTGTTCCTGTGCTGTACTGTTCTTTGTTCTTTGTTCTTGTTCTAATACTGGGTGGAGAACATTGGAGTAATGAGGGAAGAACACCATGTTGTGTATCATCACATTCACCCCTATGCGGTCCACTCTAGGAAAGTAATGTTGGGAATATCATTGAGAGGATGTTGTATGGGAGAATCGACTATAGTGTGTTCACATCCTGTCTATGCCACTGAGGAAACATTCTGTGGTTTTAATGCAACAGTTAATTGCACTGTGGAGGCAGTATTGGCGGTTATGAGTCCAACTAGGTTGGCTTACACGAGTAAGGGGAAATATTGTGTGACTATCTCCCAGACATCATTCTGGCACGGTAGGACACAGTGCCTCCTAGAGAATAGTACAGTATGTCTTACCCCAATGCTTCCCTCAAGGATAGGCCAGGTGGAACTGGTGGACATACACAGGCGACAGGTAGTGGTCCTCAATTCTACTGAAAGTTTGAGGAACCATCTGGAACTGTATGTTAGCCAATTCTCATACCCCATAACCCCATTGCCAGAGGTTAGACAAGGGCTGGACTAAGTACATAAGATTTATTACATCCTCCAGCAAAGGTTTGGGCAAGTGTAACGGAACATTGAGAAAATACAGGTGACCACCTGGTGGGCGGACCCGTGGGACTGGGGTATTAACGTGTCAGTTCACCCCTGGATCAGAATATTCTCACATGTTCTGATTGTAGCCCAGCTTGTGGTGTTGCTCTGCTTCCTCATCATCCTCTGTCAGCTAAGGCGACGAACTAAGAAACGGGAAAAGCAAGCACTTATACGAGAGGTTTTCCAAGAAGGGACTCCTCGGGGGAGGTCGGAGGATCACAAGTTGGAAGGTTTCATCGAAACCTAAATGGACCCTGAAGGGGCCAGGTAAGGTTTAAAGGGTGGAGCTCTGTCGGCGACCACCATTCAACCCATGAACTGTATGTGACCTGTTATGTGGGGAAATAATGTGTGCGGCTAAAAGTGGCTAACATACAGTTCCAGGATGTTGCCTGGGCTGGAACATTTCAGCTATGAAGAGAGACTGGATAGGCTAGGGTGATTTTCCTTAGAGCAGAGAAGGCTAAGGGGGGACCTGATTGAGATGTACAAAATTATGAGGGGCATAGATAGGGTAGATAGGAAGAAACCTTTTCCCTTAGTGGAGGGATCAATAACCAGGGGGCATAGATTTAAGGTAAGGGGCAGGAGGTTTAGAGGAGATTTGAGGAAACATTTTTCACCCAAAGGGTGGTTGGAATCTGGAACATACTGCCTGAAGAGATGGTAGAGGCAGGAACCCTCACAACATTTAAGAAGTATTTAGATGAGCACTTGAAATGCCATAGCAAAAAAGGCTACAGGCCAAGTGCTGGAAAATGGGATTAGAATAGATAGGCTTGATGGCCAGCATGGACACGGTGGGCTGAAGGGCCTGTTTCTGTGCAGTATAACTCTATGACTCTATGTAAACAAGTCCACAGCAGGGAAGTACCCCATCTAAAAACATTCACTTCCTCCACCACAGACGCAGTGTGCATCTATAAGATGCACTGCAGCAATGCACCAAGGCTCCTTAGACAGCACCTTCCAAACCCGCGACCTCTACCAACTAGAAGGACAAGGGCAGCAAATGCATGGGAATACCACCATCTGCAAGTTCCCCTCCAAGTCACACACCATCCTGACTTGGAACTATATCGCCATTCCTTCACTGTTGCTGGGTCAAAATCCTGGAACTCCCTTCCTAACAGCACTGTGGGTGTACCTACCCCACATGGACTGCAGTGGTTCAAGAAGGCAGATCACCACCACCTTCTCAAGGGCAGTTCGGGATGAGCAATAAATGCTGGCCTGGCCAGTGACGCCCACATCCCATGAATGAATAAAAAAAAAGTAGGGATGTGCTGAGACAGAAATGTGATGTAACTGAACTGTAAAGGGGTAATGGATGTACTAACATCTGCAAGCTTTGATGAAGACATATTTACAACCAGGTGAGAAATGTATCTAGGGGTCTGTTACTATCTTCACCTGGTCTTATTGTAACAGGGTTTAATTTTAAACACACTGTGCTTTGAGCTCCCCATTTGTGAATTCTTGTTCACAGCTTTCCAATTATCAGGCAAAGAAATGAGCACGAACAGGTTTTCTTTGGTTTAAAGAAGAAAAGTGAAATTTATTTAACTTACTTAAACTCTAATACAGTTCACGCCTACGGATATATGATGCACCCACGCTAGCATGCACACACGATATACACATGCAGATAGGGACAGAAAAGAGAAGAAGAAAAGATAAACTGGACCAGTTTGAGGCAATATCGTGTTACTGTGATTCGCTCATGGTATAGTCCTTTTGTAGGTAATTCTTGCGTTTTGTTGGGGCCCAGTATTCTGCTTAAACCTTGTTCACGTAGGAAACCTTCCTCTCTTTGAGGTTCACGTGCCTTCACAAGATTAAGTTCCCTCAGATATGAGCAGGCAGACAGGAGAGGAGGTAATTCGTGCTTCAGTTCCAGAAGCACACAGCGTTCCCTGTTCAAATCCTTTGTTGGAAGTTCAAATCTCAGCAGCCAGCTAGTCATGTGACTCAAACTGGTCTGACCACTTCTTCTGCGTATTGGGGAAGCAACAACTGGGTTTTTTGTTCCAACACTGCTAGTTACTATGCAAATGTCTTTCCGGTCAGGGGCATGCAATTTTAAGTTTTAATGTTCATGTGGTGAAATAATGTGTGCCTCAGTCTTGGAGGTGAGGTCTAAACATGTCTAAACGTACTGCTAAATTTGTAACAGATGCACCATGTGAGCTGGTTGCTTGGAGATTGACAATCAACAGCTGATTGACCGATCACTGTACATCGGGTAGTCAGGTCCAGCCCATTCCAAGCTGATCACGCAGGCTGCAGGTACGAAACAGGGTATAAGAAAGCATGCTCCGACGTGCTGGCTGGCAAGCTCAGGAAAAAGTAGTCTGATCAACTACTTGGAGAATCGGAAGGGGAGGACTGATCACCTGCTCCGTTCTGACTCTCGGATGAACGTAAGTAACCTAGCTTACGTGGATGTGTGAGTATAATCTCAGTTGAAGATAAGGTTTTGAAACGCTGAATAAACGTGCTATGTGTGAGCAATAATTTGGTGGTCTTGAGTCGTTGATACCCAGAGTAAACCTCCGGACCAGTAGTATGGATAGGCTACACCATTCATGTGCCACAATTCAGTGATGGTATCCACAAGGAATAATTTCTGCATTGATAACCAACACCATCTGTCCACCATCAACACTAACTAAAGCTGTTCCAAAGCTTTCCGTCTGTCTGAATCAAGAGATAGCTCAACATTTTCAAATGAAAGAGATCTTTATTAGCACCCTCCAGCACCTATCTGCCTGTGATTGTGACTAGGCCAAGCTCTCGAGTCACCCAAGCAAGACTGAAAATGGGTGAGAAGCATTTCCATTCTGTTTGACTCTCAGGTTAGCTGAAAACACGCATACTATCCATCCCCAGGATTACCTTGTTTAAGCTCTGGAACACTATCCACTTAAGTCCCTAACCTGAATCCACCTGTTCCTAACTCCTTAAATCATGTTTTGAGCACCTCAAAAATTAATTTGTCAAATGCTCTCATCAGACTCCCTACCTCTGCCTTCAGAAACTTTCGAAGCTGCATCATGACCCATTTTCACTACCTCAAATAATCCCGTACATCTACTATTTCTTTTCAAGTTTGACTGACTCCCTATTCCTGTGTGAATTATTTTCAAGAGCCTCATTCTTGGCTACAAGATATTAAGGGGAACAGATAGGGTAAACTGAGAGAAACTATTTCTGCTGGGTGGGGAGTCTGGGACGAGGAGGCATAGTCTAGAAATTAGAGCCCAATCTTGGTCATAGAGTCATTATGACACAGAAGGAGGCGATTCAGCCCATCAAATCCATGCAAGCTCTTTGCATAGCAATCCAGTCAGTCTCATTCCACAGCTTTATCCCTCAAGTGCCCATCCAATTTCCTTTCAAAATCATTGATTGTCTCTGCTTCCACCACCCTCATGGTCTGCAAGTTCCAGGTCATTACCACCTGCTGCATAAAAAAGTTCTTCCTCACATCCCCCTGCATCTCTTGAATAAAACCTTAAATATATACCCTCTAGTTCTTGTACCATCAGCTAATGGGAACAACTTTTCTTTGTCTACCTTATCTAAACCTGTCATAATCTTGTACACCTCTATCAAGTCTCACCTCAATTTCTTTTGCTCCAAGGAGAATAACCCCAGATTCTCCAATCTAACCTTGTAGCTACAATCCCTTATCCCTGGAATGATTCTGGTAAATCTCCTCAGCACCTTCTCAAGAACTCTCACATCCTTCTTAAAGTGTGGAGACCAGAACTGGACAATGTCTATCTATCCTATCTTCTCTCATTATGAGTCTTGGACTCATCTTCTGTCCCATAATAACTCAATATTGCCCATCGCCCCAACTGTCACTGGCTCCCTGTCCTCCAATGCTTAAGACTTAAAATGTTATCCTTTCTCCAAATGCCTCCAACACTTCATTCCACCCTATGTCTGGAAAACTCCACAGCCTTACACCCCAACCTAAAAGTATCAGTTCTCCAATTCCGGCCACTGGGAGCAGAACAACAGGAGTAGGTCATTTCGGCCTCGAGTCTGTTCCACCATTCAATGAAATCATGGCTGATCTGTAATCTAACTCTCTATACCAGTCTTTGTCCCCTATCCCTTAATATCTTTGGTTAACAAAAATCTATCTGTCTCAGTTTTAAAATTAACAATTGATCTAGCAGCAATTTCCATTTGTGGAAGTGAGTTCCAAGCATCGACTATAATAAAAACAGAAAGTGCTGGAAGTTCTCAGCAGGTCAGGCAGCATCTGTGGAGAGAGAAGCAAAGTTAATGTTTCAGGTCAGTGACCTTTCATCAGAACTGGCAAAAGTTAGAAAAGAATTAGGTTTAAGCAAGTGAAGGGATGGGGGGGGGGATGGTCAGGAAGAGAACAAAAGGGGAAGTGTATGTTATATATGTATATATTGTTATGCTATCTGTAAGGTGTTAGGAACTAATTGGCTAGGAACCAGTTGTTATGTGTAAGTGTTCCAGTGGGGGGGCCTCATTCACGGCTGCACTGGGGAGTCATGTTATATGTAACACAAGAACCAGTTGAATCGGGTTCGAGAGCACAGAGCATGGTTCTATAATAAACACAACTGACTCCAGCCTTTTCCAAGTTTAAAGTGTGATTCTTTCCAACATCTGGGAACCAGAAAACAACATAAAGGTAAAACATGGTGGCAGCGAGTGTCTGTGAGTAAACTGACAACATTTTTTAAAGCATCAGATTGAGAAAATGACCCAAATTAGTGCCAGAGAGAGAGAAAGAAAAACTGATTGACTTGGGTGAAAACTCGAAAAAAAAATGAAATGTCAGCCGGGACAGGAATAAATGCAAAGCTACAGCCGATCATGAATTGGGAAGCTGATGATGTCTTAGAGGCATTTGAGAAGTTTAAACAAAAGTGCAATTTGGCATTCAGTAGTTTCCTCAAAGGCACCAGTGAAGAGGAGAGGGTCAACTGTATCCTTCTGTGGACTGGAGATAAAGGATTACATTTATTTAACAGCTGAGACCTAAGCTAAGAGGACAGCAGAAGGGGCGGCACAGTGGCGCAGTGGTTAGCACCGCAGCCTCACAGCTCCAGCGACCCGGGTTCAATTCTGGGTACTGCCTGTGTGGAGTTTGCAAGTTCTCCCTGTGTCTGCGTGGGTTTCCTCCGGGTGCTCTGGTTTCCTCCCACTTGCCAAAGACTTGCAGGTTGATAGGTAAATTCGCCATTATAAATTGCCCCTAGTATAGGTAGGTGGTAGGGAAATATAGGGACATGTGGGGATGTGGTAGGAATATGGAATTAGTGTAGGATTAGTATAAATGGATGGTTGATGGTCGGCACAGACTCAGTGGGCCGAAGGGCCTGTTTCAGTGCTGTATCTCTAAACTAAACTAAACAGAAACTCAGACAAAATTTTTGAAAGATTCAGCTACCATCTCCAGCCAAAATCAAATCATCGAATACACCAATATGAATTTCAAGGACTCAGATAGGAACTAGGTGAGCCTATTGACAATTTTGTGGCAAGATTGAAAAATGCAGCCAGGAAATATAAATTTAAGGATACAGATGAATGGCTGATAGATCAACTCATTTGGGGTTCTGCACATATTGAAGTACAGAAAGCTCTAATCGGACAGGACAAGCTCACAATATCGTAGGCTGCAGACACTGCCAGATTACATGAAGCCATGAGCAGACAGATGAAGAGTCTGATCTCCCAAATGACTAGCCTTCAGTTAAGCCAATAGACAGGCAACAGAGTGAAACAACAACTAAAGAATGTACATCAAACAGAGAGAAAGGCGTGAAGGAGCTGTGGACGACCACATGAATTGACAGATAGAAGAAAATGTCCCGCATATGGATCAATCTTCAGAGCTTGCGGAAAGACCAATCACTGGGAAAAGATGTGCAGAACAAGGTAAGAAGGTGGTAGACAAGTCATCAGAGCCAGAGTAACAGAGTGAAGGAATAGGGAAAGAAACCAAAACATCCATACCCTGGAAGGTGTTGATGGGTTTGAGAACATGATGGACATAGAAACCATAGAATTGCACAAAATGTCTGGATGTGACAGTTCCCAGAGAAAAGAAATTCACACAACCATTCAGATCAGGAAGAGGCTGAGAAATAAGCCCACAATGATAAATCTGAAGGTGAAGATCGATACTGGAGTGCAGAGTAACATCATCCCGCTCAGACTATACCAGCAGATCTTTCCTGAAAATTTGGAGAAAAATGGTGATCCAAGGGAAGGTGCTCTGAAACTAAACAATGTCATGCTAACAGCATACGGGGGAACTGAGATTTGACAGCTAGGAACAACCCAAATCAGATGGACACACAAAGGAAAAGATGATAACTGTTTGTTCAACGTCACAGAAACTGATGGTCCAGCTATCCGGGGGATTGAGCAGCTGTGAAGAGCTGCAGATTATCTCAGTAAACCATGAAGTGAAGGAAGCGACACTGAGTGTTGACGATAGTACACCCGGTGAAAAGTGCCCTCCGATCAGAAGCAAAGAAGATCTGGTACAAATGCACCCAGAGTGTTTTGATGAGATGGTTGGATGCTTCGAAGATTTTGAGTATCACATCACTATTGACCCAGCGATGAAACCAGTGATTCATCCCCGATGTAAAGTACCAGTAGAACTAAAAGGAAAGATTGAAAGAGAGCTCCAAGAAATGAAAGAAAAGAAGGTGATCGCCAGAGTTACAGAGCCTATAGACTGGGTAAATTCCATCATGGTGAGAGAGAAGCCAAATGAATGGCTAAGAACTTGCCTAGATAGAACAAACAAAGATAATTACAGCACAGGAACAGGCCCTTCGGCCCTCCAAGCCTGCGCCGATCCAGATCCTCTCTCTAAACATGTCGCCTATTTTCTAAGCTTCTGTATCTCTTTTCTTCCTGCCCATTCATGTATCTGTCCAGATACATCTTAAAAGACTCCATCGTGCCCGCATCTACCACCTCCGCTGGCAATGCGTTCCAGGTGCCCACCACCCTCTGCGTAAAGAACTTTCCACGCATATCCCCCCTAAACTTTTCCCCTTTCACTTTGAACTCGTGTCCTCTAGTAATTGAAACCCCCACTCTGGGAAAAAGCTTCTTGCTATCCACCCTGTCTATACCTCTCATGATTTTGTACACCTCAATCAGGTCCCCCCTCAACCTCCGTCTTTCTAATGAAAATAATCCTAATCTACTCAACCTCTCTTCATAGCTAGCGCCCTCCATACCAGGCAACATCCTGGTGAACCTCCTCTGCACCCTCTCCAAAGCATCCACATCCTTTTGATAATGTGGCGACCAGAACTGTACGCAGTATTCCAAATGTGGTCGAACCAAAGTCCTATACAACTGTAACATGACCTGCCAACTCTTGTACTCAATGCCCCGTCCGATGAAGGAAAGCATGCCGTATGCCTTCTTGACCACTCTATTTACCTGCGTTGCCACCTTCAGGGAACAGTGGACCTGAACACCCAAATCTCTCTGGACATCAATTTTCCCCAGGACTTTTCCATTTACTGTATAGTTCACTCTTGAATTGGATCTTCCAAAATGCATCACCTCGCATTTGCCCTGATTGAACTCCATCTGCCATTTCTCTGCCCAACTCTCCAATCTATCTATATTCTGCTGTATTCTCTGACAGTCCCCTTCACTATCTGCTACTCCACCAATCTTAGTGTCGTCTGCAAATTTGCTAATCAGTCCACCTATACTTTCCTCCAAATCATTAATGTATATCACAAACAACAGTGGTCCCAGCACGGATCCCTGTGGAACACCACTGGTCACACGTCTCCATTTTGAGAAACTCCCTTCTCCTGCTACTCTCTGTCTCCTGTTGCCCAGCCAGTTCTTTATCCATCTAGCTAGTACACCTTGGACCCCAAGCGCCTTCACTTTCTCCATCAGCCTGCCATGGGGAACCTTATCAAACGCCTTACTGAAGTCCATGTATATGACATCGACAGCCCTTCCGTCATCAATCAACTTTGTCACTTCCTCAAAGAATTCTATTAAGTTGGTAAGACATGACCTTCCCTGCACAAAACCATGTTGCCTATCACTGATGAGCCCATTTTCTTCCAAATGGGAATAGATCCTATCCCTCAGTATCTTCTCCAGCAGCTTCCCTACCACTGACGTCAGGCTCACCGGTCTATAATTACCTGGATTATCCCTGCTACCCTTCTTAAACAAGGGGACAACATTAGCAATTCTCCAGTCCTCCGGGACCTCACCCGTGTTTAAGGATGCTGCAAAGATATCTGTTAAGGCCCCAGCTATTTCCTCTCTTGCTTCCTTCAGTAACCTGGGATAGATCCCATCCGGACCTGGGGACTTGTCCACCTTAATGCCCTTTAGAATACCCAACACTTCCTCCCTCCTTATGCCGACTTGACCAAGAGTAATCAAACATCTGTTCCTAACCTCAACATCCGTCATGTCCCTCTCCTCGGTGAATACCGATGCAAAGTACTCGTTTAGAATCTCACCCATTTTCTCTGAGTCCAAGCATAACATTCCTCCTTTGTCCTTTAGTGGGCCAATCCTTTCTCTAGATACCCTCTTTCTCCTTATATATGAATAAAAGGCTTTGGGATTTTCCTTAACCCTGTTTGCTAAAGATATTTCATGACCCCTTTTAGCCCTCTTAATTCCTCGTTTCAGATTGGTCCTACATTCCCGATATTCTTTCAAAGCTTCGTCTTTCATCAGCCGCCTTGACCTTATGTATGCTTCCTTTTTCCTCTTAGCTAGTCTCACAATTTCACCTGTCATCCATGGTTCCCTAATCTTGCCATTTCTATCCCTCATTTTCACAGGAACATGTCTCTCCTGCACGCTAATCAACCTCTCTTTAAAAGCCTCCCACATATCACATGTGGATTTACCTTCAAACAGCTGCTCCCAATCTACATTTCCCAGCTCCTGCCGAATTTTGGTATAGTTGGCCTTCCCCCAATTTAGCACTCTTCCTTTTGGACCACTCTCGTCCATGAGTATTTTAAAGCTTACGGAATTGTGATCACTATTCCCAAAGTAGTCCCCTACTGAAACTTCAACAACCTGGCCGGGCTCATTCCCCAACACCAGGTCCAGTATGGCCCCTTCCCGAGTTGGACTATTTACATACTGCTCTAGAAAACCCTCCTGGATGCTCCTTACAAATTCTGCTCCATCTGGACCTCTAACACTAAGTGAATCCCAGTCAATGTTGGGAAAATTAAAATCTCCTATCACCACCACCCTGTTGCTCCTACATCTTTCCATAATCTGTTTACATATTTGTACCTCTATCTCACGCTCGCTGTTGGGAGGCCTGTAGTACAGCCCCAACATTGTTACCGCACCCTTCCTATTTCTGAGTTCTGTCCATATTGCCTCACTGCTCGAGTCCTCCATAGTGCCCTCCTTCAGCACAGCTGTGATATCCTCTTTGACCAGTAATGCAACTCCTCCACCCTCTCTATCCCGCCTGAAGCATCGATATCCTGGGATATTTAGTTGCCAATCATGCCCTTCCCTCAAACAAGTCTCAGTAATAGCAATAACATCATACTCCCAGGTACTAATCCAAGCCCTAAGTTCATCTGCCTTACCAACTACACTTCTTGCATTAAAACAAATGCACCTCAGACCACCAGTCCCTTTATATTCATCATCTGCTCCCTGCCTGCTCTTCCCCTTAGTCACACTGACTTCATTATCTAGTTTCTTACAGGCTTTTGTTACTACCTCCTCACTGTCAACTGACCTCAATTGGTTCCCATCCCCCTGCCACATTAGTTTAAACCCTCCCCAACAGCGTTAGCAAAAGCACCTCCAAGGACATTGGTTCCAGTCCGGCCCAGGTGTAGACCGTCCAATTTGTAATAGTCCCACCTCCCCCAGAACCGGTCCCAATGTCCCAAAAATCTGAACCCCTCCTTCCTGCACCATCTCTCAAGCCACGCATTCATCCTGACTATTCTTTCATTTTTACTCTGACTATCACGTGGCACTGGTAGTAATCCTGAGATTACTACCTCTGAGGTCCTACTTTTTAACTTGGCTCCTAACTCCCTAAACTCTGCTTGTAGGACCTCATCCCGTTTTTTACCTATATCATTCGTGCCTATGTGCACAATGACAACTGGCTGTTCACCCTCCCCCTTTAGATCCCAAAGATCTTAACCAAGCAACAAAGAGAGATCAATACCCTATTCCCACATTGGAAGAAATCACACCAGCACTTGCAGGGGCAAAAGTTATCAGCAAACTTGATGCCAGAAATGGCTACTGGAATGTGAAGCTAGACACAGAATCTTCACTGTTGACAACATTCAACACACCCTTTGGACGGTACAAATTCCTGCATCTACCCTTTGGCCTCAAAGTGAGCCAGGATGTCTTCCAACAGAAAATAGATGTGACATACAGGAGATGCAAAGGAGCAGTCGGTATAGCTGATGATATCCAGATATATGGTGTAGATGGAAAAGCTCATGACAACCATCTACATGAAGCCATGGAGAGAACCAGGAAAACTGGGATTAAGCTAAATGCAGACAAATGTATTGCAAAAGTGACAGAATGCCAGTTCTTCGGAATGGTGTACACACCTGATGGAGCTAAGCCGAGCCCTGAAAGAATCTCAGCCATCTCGGGGATGGAAGCCCCAAGAGATGAGAGAGTTGAGGTTTTCTTGGTTTGATACAATACATGAGCTCCTTTATTCCGCACATGTCGGAACACACAGTAAACCTGTGGGAGCTGATGAAACAAGATGTAGAGTACCAGTGGTCAGAGTCACATGACAGGAAATTCAACAAACTCAAAAAGGTAGTATGTAAGGAAACAAGTCTGTCATGCAATAACAGAAAGAAACCTGTCACTCTGCAAGTAGATGCTTCCACAAGAGGACTGGGAACAGCCCTGGTCCAAGAGGGAAAGCCAATAGCATTTGAGTCCAAAGCTCTGACATCAGCTGAGACAAGATATGCCAACATAGAGAGAGAGCTTTTGGGTAGTCGTGTGTGGATGTGAGAAGTTCCACACATATCTCTATGGGAGGAAGTTCACAGTGGAGAGTGATCATCATTCACTGGAGCAGATCTGCAAGAAAAATCTACATAAAGCACCAGTAAGACTGCAGAGGTTACTCTTGAGGCTTCAGAGTTATGATTTCACTCTGAAATATAAGCCAGGAAGAGAAATGGTGCTGGCAGACACCCTATCTCAGTTGTCACCACAGGAGAAACATGAGATAAAAGATCTAGGCATAAACATTCATCACCTAGTGAATGCAACACCACCGAAACTGAGTCAAATTAGAGATCAGACCAGCAAAGACGAGGAGTTACAGATGCTATCTCAGCAAATGATCCAGGGATGGCCTGATAAGATACAGCACACACAGCCAGCAATACCACAGTACTGGTCTATCAGAGATGACATCTCACTAGAAGATGGTGTTCTGCTGGTCTGATCCAGAATAATCATACCCAAAACAATGCAGGAAGAACTTCTCCAAAAGATACATGAAGGCCATATGGGAATGGAGAAGTGTAAGCTCAGAGCCAGATCAGCTGTGACTGGATTGGCATATACAAAGATATTGAAAATATGGTGTCTACATGCAATGTATGCCAGAAGTACAGAAACTCCCAACAGGAAGAGGAGATGATTGCTACTGAAGTACCAGCCAGACCATGGCATACTGTAGGAGTCGATTTATTCACACATAATCAAGAATGGTATCTTCTCGTCACAGACAACTACTCAAAATTACCTTTTTTTCGGAAGGCCTCCAAACAGTCAGGAAGAGATAGAGGAACAGGTATGTAGGCAAATCTCAGAGAAGTGTAAAAATTTTAGAGTAATAATAGTAGGGGATTTCAACTCCTAATATCAACTGGGATAGTCTTAGTTCAAAAGGCTTAAAGGGGGCGAAATTCTGAAAATGCATACAGAAGAGCTTTTTGAGCCAGTATGTAGAAAGTCCGACAAGAGAAGGGGCAGTACTGGATCTAATCCTAGGGAATGAAGTGTTAGTGGGGGAGCATTTCGGGGATAGTGACCATAACTCTATAAGATTTAAGGTAGTTATGGAAAAGGACAAAGACGGGCCAGAAATAATTGGGGGAAGGCTGATTTCAATTTGATAAAACAGGATCTGGCCAAAGTGGACTGGGAGCAGCGACTTGTAGGAAAGTTTACATCAGGCCAGTGGGAGTCATTCAAAGAGGAAATAGTGAGGGTTCAGAGCCAACATGTACTCGTTAACGTGAAGGGTAGGATCAACAAATCCAGAGAACCCTGGATGTCAAGGGATATAGAGTATTGCATCAGAAAAAAAAAAGGAGGCTTATGGCAGATTCAGAGCGCTGAAAACAGCGGAGACATTAGGGGGGTATAGAAAGTGTAGGGGGGTACTTAAAAATGTAATTAGGAGAGTGAAAAGGGGACATGAAAAAACATTTGCGGGCAAGATAAAGGAAAATCCGAAGGTGTTTTATGAGTATATTAAGGGCAAGGGGATAACCAGGGAAAGAGTAGGGTCCAGTAGGGACCAAAGTGGCAATCTGTGTGTGGAGCCGGAGGACATAAGTGAGGTTTTAAATGATTACTTTTCATCTGTGTTCACTATGGAGAAGGACGATGTAGGTGTAGAGATCAGGGAGGGGGATTACAATATACTTGAACACATTAACATTGAAATGGAGGAAGTAATGGATGTTTTAGCGGGCTTAAAAGTGGATAAATCCCCAGGCCCAGATGAGATATATCCCAGGCTGCTATGTGAGGCAAGGGAGGTGATAGCAGGGGCTCGAACAATAATTTTCAGATCCTCTCTGGCCACAGGAGAGGTGCCAGAGGACTGGAGGATGGCGAATGTGGTACCATTATTCAAGAAGGGTAGCAGGGATAGACCAGGTAATTCCAGGCCGGTGAGTCTAACATCAGTAGTTGGGAAACTATTGGAAAAAGTTCTGAGGGAGAGGATTAATCTTCACTTGGAGAGGCAGGGAATAATCAGGGATAGTCAGCATGACTTTGTTGGGGGGGAAATCGTGTCCTACTAACGTGAATGAATTTTTCGAGGAGGTGACTAGATGTGTAGATGAGGGTAAAGCAGTTGCTCTGGTCAACATAGACTTTAGTAAGGCTTTTGATAAGGTCCCGCATGGGAGATTGGTTAAGAAGGTAAGAGCACATGGAATCCAGGGCAATTTGGCAAATTGGATCCAAAATTGGCTTAGTGGCAGGAGGCAGAGGGTGATAGTCGAGAGTTGTTTTTGCGATTGGAAGCCTGTGACCAGTGGTATACCGCAGGGATTGGTGCTGGGACCCTTGCTGTTTGTAGTGTACATTAATGATTTAGACGTGAATATAGGAGGTATGATCAGTAAGTTTGCAGATGACGCGAAAATTGGTGGTGTCGTAAATAGTGAGGAGGAAAGCCTTAGATTACAGGAAGATATAGATGGGCTGGTAAGATGGGGGGAGCTGTGGCAAATGGAATTTAATCCTGAGAAGTGTGAGGTGATGCATTTGGGAGGACTAACAAGGCAAGGGAATATACAATGGATGGTAGGACCCCAGGAAGTACAGAAGATAAGAGGGACCTTGGTGTACTTATCCATAGATCACTGAAGGCAGCAGCACAGGTAGATAAGGTGGTTAGGAAGGCATATGGGATACTTGCCTTTATTAGACGAGGCATAGAATATAAGAGCAGGGAGGTTATGATAGAGTTGTATAAAATGCTAGTTAGGCCACAGCTGGAGTACTGTGTACAGTTCTGGGCACCACACAATAGGAAGGATGTGATTGCACTGGAGAGGGTGCAGAGGAGATTCACCAGGATGTTGCCTGGACTGAAGCATTTCAGCTATGAAGAGAGACTGAAAAGGCTAGGGCTGTTTTCCATAGAGCAGAGAAGGCTGAGGGGGGACAGGATTGAGGTAGACAAAATTAAGAGGGGCATTGATAGGTTAGATAGGAAGAGACTTTTTCCCTTAGCGGAGGGGTCAATAACCAGGGGGCATAGATTTAGGGTAAGGGGCAGGAGGTTCAGAGAGGATTTGAGGAAAGTGTTTTTCACCCAGAGGGTGGTTGGAATCTGGAATACATTGCCTGAAGGGGTGGTAGAGGCAGGAACCCTCATAACATTTAAGAAGTATTTAGATGTGTACTTGAAATGCCATAGCATACAAGGCTATGGGCCAAGTGCTGGAAAATGGGACGAGAATTGTTAGGTGCTTGATGGCTGGCACAGACACAATGGGCCGAAGGGCCTGTTTCTGTGCTGTATAACTCTATGACTCTATGAGATGGAAGATTTGAGAGCCACAACAATAATCACAACAGTACGAGTTCTGTTCGCTGAGCAAGGGATTCCTGAAAGGTTAATATGTGACAATGGTACCCAATTTACATCCAGAGAATTTAAGGAATTCACTGACCAGTATGGGTTCAACACCATCACCTCATCACCACACTACCCACGGGGACACGGATTTATAGAAAGACACGTTCAGACGGTCAAAAGAACACTTGTGAAATGCCAAGAGACAAAGGAAGACCCAAAGCTGACCTTATTGTCACTCCGATCCACACCTCTCAAGGCTGACATGAAATCACCTGCAGAGCTGTTAAATCGAAGAAAATATAAGACGCCTCTATCAAACAAAATACATCCTTCAAGTGACCAGGAGGAAGTGAGACAACAAATCACTGAAGCAACACTTCAACAAATATGCTAAATCCCTACCTGAGCTGTTGAAAGGACAAACTGTACACGTACAGGATCCAATCATGAAAACCTAGAGCCCAGCAAAAGTTCTTAGTGAAGCTGAGACTCCAAGGTCATATATCATTGAGACTGAAACCAGTAACCAAATGAGAAGGAACAGAATCCATATTCGACCTACACCTGAGCTGAAAAAACAGAAAAGACCATCAACAACACCGGAAACATGACTATCCAGCGAGACAACATTAACAACATCACCAACAAGTGACACATCACCTGTACCGTGTACCAACTCACCACTGAGAGCAACAAATGCCAAATTTACAAGATGAAGGCACAGCATCTTACCACCCAAGCGATACCGTGAATAATATTTTTTAAAAAACACACTATAAAAGACTCTAAAAAGGGGTTCAGAATATTTCCACTAGTCGGAAGATAATATTGACAGTTATATTGTTTTAAAGAAAGAGGGATGTTATATATGTATATAGTTATACCAACTGTAAAGTGTTAGGAACTAATTAGCTAGGAACTAGTTGCTATGTTGCTAGGCTGAGCGTGTCTATCCTGATGCACAGTGTGGCTTTCGAGCAGAGAGATCCACCGTTGACATGCTGTTCTCCCTTTGCCAGCTACGGGATAAATGCCGCGAACAACAGATGCCCCTCTCCGTTGCTTTCATAGATCTCACCAAAGCCTTTGACTTCGTCAGCAGACGTGGTCTCTTCAGACTACTAGCAAAGATCGGATGTCCACCAAAGGTACTAAGTATCATCACCTCATTCCATGACAATATGAAGGGCACAATTCAGCATAGCGGTGCCTCATCAGACCCCTTTCCTATCCTGAGTAGCATGAAACAGGGCTATGTTCTCGCACCTACACTGTTTGGGATCTTCTTCTCCCTGCTGCTCTCACATGCGTTCAAGTCTTCAGAAGAAGGAATTTTCCTCCACACAAGATCAGATGGCAGGTTGTTCAACCTTGCCCGTCTTAGAGCGAAGTCCAAAGTACGGAAGGTCCTTATCAGGGAACTCCTCTTTGCTGACGATGCTGCATTAACATCCCACACAGAAGAGTGTCTGCAGAGACTCATCGACAGGTTTGTGGCTGCCTGCAACGAATTTGGCCGAACCATCAGCCTCAAGCAAATGAACAGCATGGGACAGGATGTCAGAAATGCTCCATCCATCAATATCAGCGACCACGCTCTGTAAGTGGTTCAAGAGTTCACCTACCTAGGCTCAACAATCACCAATAATTTTGTCTCAATGCAGAAATCAACAAGCGCATGGGAAAGGCATCCACTTCTATGTCCAGACTGGCCAGGAGGGTGTGGGTAAATGGCGCTCTGACATGGAACAGAAAAGTCCGAGTGTTTCAAGCCTGTGTCCTCAGTACCTTGCTCTACGGCAGTGAGGCCTGGACAACGTATGTCAGCGAAGAGCGACGTCTCAACTCATTCCATCTTTGCTGCCTCCAGAGAATCCTTGGCATCAGGTGGCAGGACCTTATTTCCAATGCAGAAGTCCTCGAGGCGGCCAACATCCCCAGCATATACACCTTACTGAGCCAGCGGCGCTTGAGATGGCTTGGCCATGTGAGCCGCATGGAAGATGGCAGGATCCCCAAGGACGCATTGTACAGCGAGCTCGTCACTGGTATCAGACCCACCGGCCGTCCACGTCTCCGCTTTAAAGACGACTGCAAATGCGACATGAAGTCCTGTGAGATTGACCACAAGTCGTGGGAGTCAGTTGCCAGCGTTTGCCAGAGCTGGCAGACAGCCATAAAAGCGGGGCTAAAGAGTGGCAAGTCGAAGAGACTTAGTGGTTGGCAGGAAAAAAGACAGAAGTGCAAAGAGAGAGCCAACTGTGTAACAGCCTCGACAACCAATTTTATCTGCAGCGCCTGTGGAAGAGTCTGTCACTCTAGAATTGGCCTTTACAGTCACTCCAGGCACTGCTTCACAAACCACTGACCACCTCTAGGTGCTTACCCATTGTCTCTCGAGACAAGGAGACCAGAGAAGTTGCTATGTGTAAGTGTTCCAGTGAGGGGGGGCCTCATTCATGGCTGCACTGGGGTGTCATGTTATATGTAACACAAGAACCAGTTGAAATCGGTTCTGGAACACAGAGCTTGGTGCTATATTAAACAAGACTGACTCCAGCCTTTCCTCAGTTTAAAGTGTGATTCTTTCCAACATCTGGGAACCAGAAAACAACATAAAGATGAAACAGTGTGTGATAGAGCAGAGGGAAGGATAGATTAAATCATAAAGCTGTCCTGGGATAAAGTCAAAGAGTGTGTTCATGCTTGTGGTGAAAGACAAAGACTTAGACCAAAGAGAGTGATAATAGTGGAATAATGAGCAGTTTTGTCTCCATGAAAAACAGGCCCAAGGTTAAAAAATTAAAATAAAATAAAATAATAAATATAAAAATATACAAAAAAGGCCAGTCATGCTCTGAAGACACAGTTAAAAAATAAAACTAAAATAAAACAAAATAAAATAAAAAAGACAGAGCTGCTCATTATTCCACTATGAACACTCTCTCTGGCCTAATGCTTTGTCTTTCACCACGAGCATAACACACTCTTTGCCGTTGTCCCAGGACAGCTTTGTTATTTAATCTCTCCTGCCCTCTTCCCTATCACTCATCTTCCCTTTTGTTCTCTTCCTGACCATCCCCTGCCACCACCCCCCCCACCCCCCCACATCCTTCACTTGCTTAAAACCTAATTCTTTTCTAACTTTTGCCAGTTCTAATGAAAGGTCACAGACCTGAAATGTTAACTCTGCTTCTCTCTCCACAGATGCTGTCAGACCTGCTGAGTATTTCCAGCACTTTCTGTTTTTATTTCAGATTTCCAGCATCTGCAGTATTTTGCTTTTATCCAAGTATCTACTATCCTTTGTGTGAAGAACTGTTTCCGAATTTCATTCCTGTAAGGTTGGGCTCTAATTTTTAGACCAGTCCCAGACGTCGCACCCAGCAGAAATAGTTTCTCTCAACTTATCCATTCCCCTTTATATGTTGAAAACATTGATGAAATCACCCCATAACCTTCTAAACACCAGGGAATACATCCCTGGTTTGTGCAATCTCTCCTCGTAGTTCAACCCTTGGAGGTCAGGAATATTCTAGTAAATGTATGTTTTTTGGCACTCATTTTCATTGGATGTGTGCTTTGCTGGCAAGGCCAGCATTTGTTGCCCATCCCTAATTGCCTTTGACAACCGAATGGCTTGCTAGGCCATTTCAGAGGGTAGTTAAGAATCAACCAGTTTGCTGTGGATCACATGTAGGCCAGACCGGGTAAGGATGGCAGATTTCCTTCCCGAAAGGACATTAGTGAACCAGATGGGTTTTTACAACAATCAATGATAGTTTCAAGGCACCATTACTGAGACTAGCTTCCAATTCCAGATTTTTAATCAATTACTTCAATTCCAGCTGCCGTGGTGGGATTTGAAACCATACCCCAGGGCATTAGCCTGGGCCTCTAGATTACTAGCTCAGTGACATTACCACTGTGCCACCTTCTCCCCTTAAGGCTTCCTCGAAGGCCAATATATTTTTTCAAAGGTGTGATGTCCAGAGCTGTACACAGTACTCCAGGTGTGGTCTAACCAGGGCTTTGTTTAGCTGCAGCATAACTCCCATCTCCTTGTATTCTAGTCTGCTCGATATAAAGGCCAGCATTCCATTAGCCTTTTTGGTTATTTTTTGTACATCTTCATGAAATTTTAATGATCTATGTACTTGGAACCCCATGCCTCTTTAGACCGCCACTGCTTCTAGCTTTTCACCATTTCTATACCTTTTACATACAATGTGGATGACCTCATATTTGATTAAATTGAAATCTATTTGTCACAGTTTTGCCCATTCACTTACTCTTTTTAATGTATCTTTGCAATTTTATGTCTCCACCTACACTGCTTACAATGCTACCTATCTTTCTGCTTACAATGCTACCTATCTTTATGCCATTGGCAAACTTGGATATGTGGCTTTCTATCCCATCATCTATGTCATTAGTAAATACAGTGATTAGTTGGGACCCCAACACAGATACATGTAGGACACCACTCATCACATCCTACCAATTAGAGTACCTGCCCATTATCCCTACACTTTCAATTTCTGCTCAACCAATTTCCAAACCAGGTCAAAAATTTGCCTTCAATTCCATGAGGTTCAGCTTTCGCTAAGAATTTCTTATGAAGGACACAATCAACTGCCTTCTGGAAGTCAATATAAATAATATTCATAGACAGCCATATTTACTACTTCAGTCACCTCTTCAAAAAATTCAATCAGATTCATCAGTCATGGCCTTCCCTTTACAAATCTATGCCAGATTTATCCAATCTGCTGAACATTTTCAAGGTATTCAGCCACCCTATTCTTAATTATAATTAGATGTTAGGCTAACTGATCTATAATTCCCTCATTTCCCTCTCTCATCTTTCTTAAATAGCAGAGTGACACGTGTAATTTTCCAATCGAAAGGAATTGTGCCTGAATTAAGAGAACATTGGAAGATTATACTTAGGGCATCTACAATGTTCTCACCTACTTCTTTTAAAACCCTGGGATGGAAACCATCTGGTCCTGGGGATTTGTCGCTCTTTATGCCATTATTTTCTCCATTCTTGTTATTTTGCTTCGATTCATTTTGGTAAGTCCCTAACCCTGATTCAATATTAGTTTCCTTGGGATGTCTGGCATGCTGATCTCTTCCTCTACTGTAAATACTGATGCAAAGTAATCATCCAACGTGTCTGTCATTCCTTATTTTCACAGATAATATCACCATTTTCAGTTTTCAAGGACCCTACATCGTACTGGTCACCTTCATTTTCTTAATATAATTGTACAACATTTTTGTGTTGATTTTGATATCCCTTGCTAGTCTCTCTTCATTCTCTCTTTTTGTAGCTGCAATTTTGTTATCCTTTGCTCTTCATTATATCTCTCTACATTCAACAGTGACTACACTTCAAAAAAGGTACTTCATTGGCTGTGCACAATAACACAAGAAATAGGAGCAGAAGTGGACCATATGGCCCATTGAGCCTGTTCCGTCATTCAAGATGATAATGGCTGATCTTGGGCTTCAATTCCACTTTCCTGCCCGCTCGCCATATCCCTTGATTCCCTGAGAGACCAAAAATCTGTCTATCCCAGACTTAAGTGTATTCAACAATGGAACATCCATAACCCTCTGCAGTAGAAAATTCCGAAGATTCACAACCCTTTGAGTGAAGTAATTTCTCCTCATCTCAATCCTAAATGATTGGCCCCTTATCCCGAGACCCTGTGCCCCTTGCTTTCGCTTCTTCGATCAGCTGGAACAATCTCTCAGTGTCTACCCTATCCAGCCCCTTCAGAATCTTATATGTTTCAATGAGATCGCTTCTCATTCTTCTAAACTCCAGAGAATATGGGTTCAATTTACTCAGCCTCTCATCACAGGACAATCCCCTCATGCCAGGGACTAATTTAGTGAATTTTTGCTGTACCACCTTCAATTCAAGTATATTGTTCCTTAAATGTGGAGACCAAAACTGTACACAGTACTCCAGATATTGTCTCACCAAAACCCTGTACAATGGTAGCAAGAGTTCCTTATTCCTGTACTCCAATCCTCTTGCAATAAAGGCCAACACGCCATTTGCTTCCTAATTCCTTGCTGTACCTGCATGATAACTTGTGTTCCTTGTACAAACACTCCCAAGTCTTTTTGAACATCAACACTTATAAGTTTCACATCTCTTAAAAAAATATTCTGCTTTTCTATTCTTATGACCAAAATGAATAACTTCACACTTCCCTACATTATACTCCATCTGCCATCTTGTTGTCCACTCACTTAACCTGTCCATATCTATTAGTAGCCTCTCTGTGTCCTCCCACAGCTTACCTTTCCACCTACTTTTGTATCATCAGCAAACTGAGCTGCAGTACTCTCTGTCTCTTCATCTAAGTAATTAATATAAATTGTAAATAGCTGAGGCCCCAGCACTGATCCTTGCGGCACTCCACTATTTATTGTCTGCCAACTTGAAAATCTCCCATTTATGGCCACTCTTTGCTTCCTGCCTGTTAACCAATCATCTAGCCATGCCAATATATTACCCCTAACTCCATTATCCCTTATCTTGACTATTAATTTTTTGTGTGGCTGCCTATGGAATACCTTTTGGAAATCCAGGTAATCCTCCTCCTTTGCCATTCTGTCTGTTTTTTTGAAATATTGTGTACCCTGGAATATTTATCTCCCAACCTTGATCACCACATAACCATGTCTCTGTAATGGCGATTAGATCTAAATCATTTACCTCCATTTGTGCCATTAGTTCATCTATCTTATTGCAGATGCTTTGCACATTCAGATAAAGAACCTTTAATTTCAATTTTTTTGCTTCTATTGCCTTCAATGACCTTATTCACTGATGTACAATTTTTGTTAAATTTTATGTCCCATTCTACTTTTCTTTACCCACAATGCTATACTGTTCTGATACCTTGGTCTTTCTCTTTGGATTTCTAAATCTCCCCTCTCCTGAACCCTCTCCCCCTCTGTTAGCTCATTATCTCTCGTCTTATCTGCTGGAGAACTCTTGAGTTTTTATGATCTGTCTCTTCCTGTCACATTCTGATTATCATTACCTCTGTTGCTATCTTGCTCTCTGGCCTTCTCCTCTCTCTTGAAGTTATCACATCTTCCCTCACTTGATCTCTCACCCCCACTATATAGTTTAAAGCCTCCCTATTGCCCTAGTTGTATGACTTGTCAGAACACTGGTCCCAGCACAGTTCAGGTGTAGACCATCCCGACAGTACATCTTCCACTTTCCCCAATACTGGTGCCAATGTCCCGTGAATCGAAACCTCATTTCTCCCACACCAATCTTTGAGCCACCCATTTAACTCTCTAATCATATTTACCCAGTACCAATTTGCTCGTGGCGCAGATACTAATCCAGAAATTATTACCTTTGAGGTTCTGCTTTTTAATTTAGCCCCTAGCTGCTCATACTCCCTACACAGAACCTCTTTCCTAGTCCTATCTATGTCCATGTGGACCAGTACAACTGGATCCTCCCCCTCCCACTGCAAGTTCCTCTCCAGCTCTGAGCAGATGTCCCGAACCCTGGCACCGGGAAGGCAACACAGCCTTCTGGACTCTCGCCGTAGAGAACTGTGTCTATCCCCTTGACCATACTGTCCCCTACTACCACGATATTCCTGTTTCCTCTCCCTGCTTGAATGGCTTCCTGTACCACGGTGCCATAGTTAGTTTGTTTAGCCACCCTGCAGCCCTCAATCTCATCCATACAAACTGAAAGAACCTCAAACCTGTTGGGCAATTGCAAGGGCTGAGGCTCCTCCACTTCTGCCTTCTTGATCCCCTTACCTGCCTCACTCGCAGTCACATCCTCCTGTCCCTGACCATGGACCAAATCAGAAGGCCATATCCTATGAGGTGTGTCTGCCTTCTGGAACAACGTGTCTAGATAACTTCCCCCTCCCTGATGCATCAAAGTGTCTATCGCTCAGCAACCTGCTCATCAACTCTGAGCCGCAGCTCCTCGAGCTGCAGACACTTGCTGCCGACATGGTTGCCGTGGATCACATTGGTGACCATAATCTCCTGCATATTGCAGCTGCAACGTATCACCTGCCCTGTCATCTTGATTGTGTTGTAAATAATTAATTCATTATTTACTTAATTAATAGGAAATACTCACTAGCCAATCTATTAAGCTTTACTACTAGTAAATAAAACCTTACAATTACTAAAATTACCTGAGTTTTGAAAGTTAAATGAAAAAACTCTCACCAATTACCTACTTTCCTGTTCAGTGCTTTGAGTCCTCCAGTGGTTATGAAAAGTGCTATATAAATGTAAGACTTTTTTTTCTTTTTCTCTCCCAGTCTTTTGCATTTTTGTACTCTTTTCCTTTTAGTTTTATATTGTCTCTTACCTCTTTCATTTATGGTTTTTTTTGTCAAGTCGGGCTATTGCCTCACAGCAATATAAACTGTAACGCATTAAATTCTTTTTTGAACACCTCCCACTGATTTTCTGTCTTTTCAGACATTATAGATTTACCCAGTTTACTGTGGACAGTCCCTGTCTCATCCCACTGAAGTCTACTTAAATTTACTTAAATCTAGAACCTACGCAGTCGTTTCACATTCCTCCCTTTCAAACATCATGTTGAACTCGATCATATTGAGATCGCATTAGATAAATGTTCACGCATCATTAGGCTGTTAACTAATTAGGGCACATTACTCATTACTAAATCTAATATGATCTGCCCCCTTGTTGGGTCTAGGATGTATTGCTGCAGAAAACTATCCTGGGTGCACAAGAAATTCACTACCTTAAGTGTAAATCCCCCATTAAAACCACTACATGCTTGCTTAATCTCTGCTACCAGGAGGCCAATGCACAACTCCCACTGCAGTCTTAAATCCTTTTCTACTTCTAAATTCTACCCATAAAGTCTCCACTGCTGACTTACCTCTCATTATATCCTCTCTTTTCATTCAAGTTAATTGTTAACTCTATTCCTCCTCTTCTACCATTTTCCCTATCGTTCCTGTAGACCTGGTATATTTCATTTCCAGCCCTCACCTTCTTGCTACCATGCCTCAGTAATGGCTACCCTAGCATAACCTCCAAGTTGAATTTGCACCTTCAATTCATTCAACCTATGGGCTGAATTTTATGGGGTCCCCCAAGATGGGTTCTGAGACAGGGGGCCCATAGAATTTGCTACGGGGGGCAGGGGGGGGCGGAGGGCAAGTATCAATGCAATTTTAGCGGAGGCAGGATAGGCCGAAGATGGCCTTCCTGCCAGAGGCCAATTGAGGCCCTTAAGCGGTCTATTAACACCCACTTAATGATCTCTTCCTGCCTCCGCTGCGATTTAACCAGCAGCAGGGGTAGCCTCCGCCATGCAGGGAGGTCGCCCAGTAAAGCGACCTGTGGGCTTGGGGGGTAGGTGGCCTCCTCTGTGGGCAATCTGTGGTCCACAGCGGGCCCCCCGTTGGGAAAACCTGCACCTTCCTGAAACACCCTCCCCCTGCACTAAATGCCTTGTCGGGGCCTGCTGGTCTGGCTCTGATGACCCTGCCTCACTCACCTTGGGTGCGGGCTCTAGCACTGTGCCTGACTCCAAGACCTCTGCAATACAAGCAGTGACCACTGCTTCCAGTGGAACTGCCGATACTGCTGAGCTGCTGGCCCTCTGATTGGCCGGTAGGTCTTGGAGGCGGGATGCCCGTCTTGAAAGGGACAGGGATCCTGGCACCGAGCTGTTAATTGGTTTCAGCACCATTGAATCGCGCCGGTGGTGGTAGGGAGGGGGCCAGATGGGCGAGGTGAGATTGCCCCACCTTTTCGGCCTGGTGCAGGCATCCCTGCCGTGGGCACAAAATTCAGCCCTATTTGTTTGTATAAATCTTATATTGGTCACACACCCTAATCTGTCCTTCTGCTCTAATCTTTTACTCTCACATTGCTTATTTCTCTCTCCTGGTTTAATTACTTTACATCTTTCAGTTTTCCCTTTACAGGCAATGCTTAAAGCACAATTTCTGACTGTTACTGCACTCTCTTCCACTTTATTTGTTCTTGTATTATTATTTATACTATCTTTTCCACCTGAGCCCTTCCCTCAACCACATTTACTAATTTAAAGTCCTCTTGACTGCCTTATTTATCCTTTACACAAATGCCCGATTCCAATCCTGGTTCAAATGGAGTCTATCCCAGTGGTACGGTTCCTTCCTCCTCCAGTACTGCTGCCAGTGTCCCATGAAATGAAACCCTCCTTTCCCACACCACTGCTTCGGGCATGTGTTCATCTCCAATGTTCCCTGCAATTTTGTTTACAAGTGTGCAGGTGATTTCCTAAAGCGCGTGACCCATTTAAATGTTTTTGCGCGGCTCCGCACGTTACTTGTGCACGTCCTTCATGGGGCATTTTGGATTGCTGCAGATTGGATTGCCTTCCAAATCTGCTTACTCCTATGTCAATCTGCCTGTGGCTCGAGTAATAATTCAGGGATTATAACCGTTGAGGTCCTGTTCTTTAATTTAGCTCCTGGTTCTTGGTCCACTCCAAACAGGACCTCTTGCCTACACTTCCCATTGACCACAATGACTGGATCCTCCCCTTCACTCTCCAATATCCTTTCAAGCTGGTTTGGGATGTCCCTCACCCTGGCACCAAGTCGGCAACATACCTCGTGAGACCCCCGATGCTGCGTACAAAGGATGCGAGCTGTCCTCCAAATTATTGAATCCACTATAGCTACCACATTACATTTCCCCTCCTCACCGTCTCCTCTTTAGACAGCCTCCTGCTCCAAGGTGCCATGGTCCACATTTCGCCTGCCCTTCAATCAGCTTTATCCTCATCCTGACAGGTAGCAAGTACATTCTGTGGTTCTTCAATCTCATCTCACCTGGGTTTCTCTAACTCTACACTATCAGTCACACCAGTCCCATTCTGAACCTGCACTGCTCTATGAGGTGTGACCGCAATCCGGAGCAAACTGTCCAGAAACTGCTCCCCGTCCCTTATGTGTCAGAATGTTTCCAACTTGCACTTCAGCTCAATGACTCCGAGACGGAGACATTGACAGGGGATGCTTTCACTCGGGACAGTCTGCTTGTCCATGAGCTCCTGTATGCTGCAGTCCAGACACACATACCGCACTGCCATATCTTAGTCTAGATTATTCCAATTTTTATCTACTTCTAAGTTTTTTGTAAGCTTTTGTTCTTGTTCTACACACTAGCTTGCACTAAGCACTAAACAACTGGACAAAATTTTAAATACTTACTGCCTGAAGTTTATACAAACTGTACAAATGATGGAGGTAAAAAACAACACCTCCTTCCCTCTCTGCCCAGAATTCCCACCCTCACCAAATTGTTGACTTTGACACACAGTTTAGCATGCACTCCCTTTACGACCACTGTGTGCGACCATTCTCAACTTTTGGTCACCTCAGTCCGAGTCTCTCCCTAAACTTCTTCACTTCATCATTTTTCACTCCACCTTCAGAAGTTTTCTCAAGATCCACCAGCCTGACCCAGCTCTTGGTCTCCCCGCCTAATCTCTCACCACCAGGCTGGACACTGGTTCTTCATTTCTATTTCTGTTTGCATTGTTCCCCTCCCCCTGTTAAATATTTAAAGGCACGATGCAACTGTGAATCCTTGTCAAATGCAGATATTCAGTTCAGCATTTAGCGAACTTTCCTTGACCTTTATCATCGATGCAACCTCATGCTCCCATTGAGAAAATTGGACCTCCTGAGGTAAGGGTCTCACCTGCTGTGTATTTCCAGTTCTTTATATGAATACAAATGACTGAGCTGTTCATGAGCACAACACAGTCAACAAATCCAATGTTTACATGGAATAAAGCTTCGATCTGCAGCTGTGTCATGGTAGTTGCAGTCATTTTCTGTTGGAACTACCCAAATGCCGACGAGTTCCTTCATCAAGCCCCTGACTCTTAACAACTGTGGCCTCATGTTGGTTGAAATGCATGCAATATCTCATTAATTGGTTAGAAGGCTCTGTGCAAACCCACTTCGTAAAATGTGAAACTATAGCTTTGAACCAGCTTATCTGATGTAAATAAGTCTAAGTGGAGCTAATGAATTCAAGGCAAACAAACTCAGTGCCAAAAAGCACCGCTGAGGCAACAAAGGCAGGTGTTGGAGCTAGGACCACATTAACCTGAGGAATCCTGAGCCAAACATTCTCCCCCTGAATTATACAGCTGTGATTCGATGTGCTTTGCTTCAGCTGGTTTTAGAATTCTGCTCGTGATCCTGAAAGATGATTGAAATTGCATCTGTTATTGTAATTGAATGGGGATGGGAGCTTATGCAGTGTAGGGAATCTTAAATAAGGAAGCGATGAAAGAACAATGAAACAGGCTGCTTCAGCAAGCAAAACAGAAAGGTGCAGTGAAAATTGTTTCCAATGATGTGATGTCTGAGAGAACGGGTCCCTTCCCAAAAGAAAATGTTTGCATATGGAGCAGAGAGAATGCCAGGCTTCAGGAAACGCTTGTATATCACAGAATCATTACAGTGCAGATTGGCTCCTACTCTCTGCGCTGCATTCTGCATTGCCAGGAGTGGTTGGTGCATGCGCAGATGACATCATCGCGTAACACGGGCAGAGAGTGGGGGTGGGGGGGAGCGGAGAGAGCACGGCTGAAGACCTTGGTGGTGGCGGGTGCACTCTCCTCCTCCCCTCCTCCCCCTCCCGCCAGCTCTCCCGCCCACCCACTCTCCCGCCCGCCCACTCTCCCGCTCGGTCCCTCCCTCCGGCCATTGTGTGCTGCCATGTGTTTAGGTTAGGTTGCCTTCGTGTGATTATTTGAGCAGCGCCATCTTTAGTGCTGGCAGCTGCCTGATGTCGCAGACTGTGACATTTTAGTGGCACAGGCTGCATTTGTGCATGTGCCAGTGCAGCGCCACCTAGTGGTTGCATTGTCAGCAATCGCAGCCTTTCATATAACTGTCTAGTTCCCTTTTGAATGCTTCAGCTGAACCTGTTCTCCACCATATTCTCAGGCAGCACATTTCAGATCTTAACCACTCGCTGCATGAAAAAGTTTTTCCTCATGTCACTTTTGCTTCTCTTACCAAATACTTTAAATCTGTGACCTCTCATTCTCGATCCTTTCACGAGTGGGAACAGTTTCTCTCTATCTACTCTGTCCAGACCCCTCATGATTTTGAATATATTTATCAAATCACCTCTCAGCCTTCTCTTCTCCAAGGAAAACAGTCCTAACTTCTCCAATCTATCTTCAAACCTGAATTTGCTCATCCCTGTGAACCATTCTCGTGAATCTTTTCTGTATTCTCTCCAATGCCCTTACATCTTTCCTCAAGTCTGATGCCCAGAACTGGACACAACACTCCTGCTGAGGCCGAACTAGTGTCTTATACAGGTTCAACATAAATTACTTGCTCTTGTACTCTATACCCCTATAAATAAAGCCCAGGATACTGTATGCTTTATTAACCGCACTCTCAACCTGTCCTGCCACCTTCAATGACTTATGCACATATACACCTAGGTCCCTCTGCTCCTGCACCCCCTTTAGAATTGTACCCTTTATTCTATACTGTCTCTCCATGTACTTGCTACCAAAATGAATCACTTCACATTTCTCTGCATAGAACTTCATCTGTCACCTGTTTGCCCTTTCCACCAACTTGTCTCTGTTCTTTTGAAGTTCTACACTATCCTCCTCACAGTTCACAATGCTTCCAAGTTTTGTATCATCTGCAAACTTTGAAATTGTGCCCTGTACACCAAGGTCTAGGTCATGAATATATATCAAGAAAAGCAAGGGTCCCAACACTGATCCCTGGGGAACTCCACTACAAACCTTACTCCAGCACGAGAAACATCCATTAACCACTACTCTTTGTTTCCTGTCACTCAGCCAATTTCGTATCCATGTTGCTATTATCCCTTTTATTCCAGGTGCTACAAGTTTGCTCACAAGTCTGTTGTGTGGCACTGGATCAGATGCCTTTTGAAAGTCCATGTACACCACATCCACAGCATTGTCCTCACCAACCCTCTCTGTTACTTCCTCAAAAAACTCCAGCAAGTTAGTTAAACATGATTTTCCCTTAAGAAATCTATTCTGGCTTTCCTTAATTAACTCGCATTTGTTCGTGTGACGATTAATTTTGTCCCAAATTAATTTTCTAGAAGTTTTCCCACCACTGCAGTTAAACTGATTGTCCTGTAGTTGCTGGGCTTATCTTTACATCCTTTTTTGAACAAGGATGTAACGTTTGCAATTCTCCAGTCCTCTGGCGCCACCAGCGAGTCTGAGGAAGACTGAAAAATTATAAAAGGTTATTGCACAAAATAGGAGCTCAGGGTATTGGGGGTAATGTGTTGGCATGGATTGAGGATTGGCTAACACACAGAAGGCAGACAGTCGGGATCAATGGGTCTTTTTCAGGTTGGAAAGCTGTAACTAGTGGGGTGTCACAAGGATCGGTCCTGGGGCCTCAGCTATTTACCATCTACATTAATGACTTAGAAGAAGGGACAGTGTGTAGTGTATCCAAATTTGCTGATGATACAAAAATAGGTGGGAAGATATGTTGTGATGAGGACACAAAGAATCTGCAAAGTTAAGTGAGTGGGCAAAAACTTGACAGATGGTGCTCAATGTGGGAAAGTGTGATGTCATCCACTTTGAAAGGAAGAATAAAAAGGCAGATTATTATTTAGATGGAGAAAGACTATAAAATACTGCAGTACAGAGGGGTCTGAGTGTTCTTGTACATGAAACACAAAAGGTTAGCATGCAGGTGCAGTAGGTAATTAGGAAAGCAAATGGAATTTTGGCCTTTATTGCTAGGGGGTTAGAATTTAAAAATAGGGAAGTCTTGTTACAACTGTACAGGATGTTGGTGAGGCCACACCTGGAGTACTGTGTACAGTTTTGGTCCCCGTAGTTAAAGGATATACTATCATTGGAGGCAGTTCAGAAAAGGTTCACTAGGCTGATTCCTGGGATGAAGGGGTTGTCTTATCAAGAACGGCTAAACAGGTTAGGCCTTTATTCATTGGAGTTTAGAAGAATGAGAGGTGATCTTATGGAAACATATAAGATTTTAAGGGGGCTCGACAGGGTAGATCTTGAGAATATGTTTCCACTGGTGGGGGAATCTCAAACTAGGGGACATAGTTACAGAATAAGGGGGCACACATTTAAAACTGAGATGTGAAGGAATTTCTTCTCTCAGAGGTTGGTAAATCTCTGGAATTCTCTGCCTCAGAGAGTTGTGGAGGCTAGGTCACTAAATGTATTTAAGGAGGCAGAGCAGGCCCGAAAGAGAAGTTGAGGCCTGGGACAGATCAGCTATGATTTTATTGAATGGCGGGGCAAGCTTGAGGGGCTGAATGGCCTACTCCTCCTCCTATTTCTTATGTTCTTATGGCCAGTCCCTCTGTGATTTCCACACTCACTTCCCTCAGTATCCTTGGATGCATCTCATCCAGCCCTGGTGCTTTATCCACTCTAAGTTCAGACAGCCTATCTAATACTTCCTCTTTACCAATTTTAAATGCCTCCAGTGTCTGACTTACCTCCTCTTTCAATATTGCCTGGGTTGTATCTTCTTCCTTGGTAAAGACAGATGCAAAGTATTCATTTAATACCCTCTGCCTCCATATGTAATTCCCCTTTCTGGTCCCGAATCGGCCCCACTCCTCCTTTTACCACCCTTTTACTGTTTATATGCCAATCGAAAACTTTGGGATTTACTTTATTACTAGCTGCCAGTCTCTTTTCATGTTCTCTTTTTGCTTCTCTTATTTGTCTTTTTCACTTCCCCTCTGGACCTTCTATATTCAGCATGGTTCTCAATAGTATTTTCTACCTGGCCTCTGTCATAAGCACACTTTATCTTCTTTATCTTAATCTCTACCTCTTTTGTCATCCAGGGAGCTCTGGATTTGTTTGCCTTACTTTTCCCCTTTGAGGGAACATACCTCAATTGTGCCCGAACTATCTCTTCTTTGAAGGTAGCCCATTGTTCATCTACTGGTTTTTCTGCCAGCTTTTGACTCCAAATTTATTCGCCTCAGCTCCATTCTTACCCGATTGAAGTTGGCCTTCCCCCAATTAATTATTCTTACCCGGGATTGCTCTTTGCCCTTTTCCCGAGTCAGCCTAAACCTTATGATACAATGATCACTATCCCCTAAACACTCTCCAACTGATACTTGATCAACTTGGCCCACCTCATTTCCAAGAAGCAGGTCTAGCAGTGCCTCCTTTCTCGTTGGACTAGCAATATACTGTTGTAGAGAATTTTCCTGAACACACTCTCGGAACTCTTGCCCCTCACTGCCCTTTACACGATTATCCCAGTCTATATTTGGATAATAAAAGTCCTCCATTTTAACTACCCTGTAATGTAATTTCCTTGCAAATTTGTTCCTCCACGTCCTTCCCACTAGCTGGTGACCTATAGACAACACTGAGCAATGTAACTGCATCTTTCTGTTCCTTAGCTCTAGCCAAATTGATTCTGTCCTCAACCTCTCTGCGACATCCCTTTTCTTCGGTACTACAATACTCTCCTAAATCAAAACTGCCAGCCCTCCCCTTCTTTGCCCTTTCCTTTCTTTCCTGAATAACTTGTATCCAGGAATATTTAACACCCAGTCCTGTCCTTCTTTGAGCCAGGTCTCTGTTATAGCCACAACATCATATGTCCACACAGCAAACTGTACCTGTCCCTCTCCAGACTTATGAACCACATTCAGTGCATTCACACACATGCACGTTAACCCTGATACAGACTTTATTACTTTCTCCCTTACTCTGACTCCACCTCATAACTTAATAGTCCCTCTCTCGTGCTATCTACCTCCCCCAGTATTCTGTGCACCTTGGTATTCCTCTCTAATATTTGCTCCTGGTTCCCACACCACAGACAAGTTACCAGTTTTGCTTCCTCCAATCTGAGCTCCCTCTCAGTTTCCCATCCTCCTGACAATTTAGTTTAAACCTTCCCCAACAGCACTAGCAAGTCCCCCTGTGAGGATATTAGTTCCAGTCCTGCTAAGATGCAACCCGTCCATCTTATACAGGTCCCACCTGCCCCAGAACTAGTCCCAATGTCTCAGAAATCTGATGCCCACCCTCTTACAGCAGTTCACCAGCCATGTGTTCAATCGCTCAGTTCTGCTATTCCTATGCAAACTCGCACGTGGCACTGGAAGTAATCCTGAGATTACTGCTTTTGAGGTCTTGCTTATTTTTAATCTCCTTCCTTGGTCCCTAAAATCTGCTTTCAGGATCTCATATCTCTTCCTACCTATGTCATTGGCACCAATGTGAACCATGACCTCTGGCTGCTCACCCTCCCCCAGAAGAATGTCCTGCAGCCAACCTGTGACATCCTTGACCTTGGCAGCAGGGAGGCAACACACCATCCTGGAGTCACGTATACTGCCGCCTAAATGCCTGTCTGTTTCCCCAACTAACGAGTCCCCTATCACAAATGCTCTCCCACTCACTTCCTCCCCTCCTGTGCGGCTGAGCCACCTGTGGTGCCACAAACTTGGCTCTGACTGCACTCCTCTGAGGAAGCATCATCCTCACCAGCATCCAAAATGGAAAACCGAGTGGCGAGTGAGATCACATCAGGAGACTCCGGCACCAGCAGCCAGGTTGTCTTAAAATTAAGGAAACATTTGGAAATGGAACAGAGCGTGTGCTAAGATTCAGGAAACAATTGTATGTGGAACAGAGAGAGTGCCAGGCTTCAGGAAACATTTGTATATGGAACAGAAAGATTGCTAAGATTCAGGAAACAATTGTATATGGAACAGAGAGAGTGCCAGGTTTTGGAAACATTTGTATATGGAACAGAAAGTGTGCCAGGCTTCAGGAAACATTGTCCCCTTCTGAACTTGAGGCACTCCGCTCTCTCAGGTCTAACCCAGACATGGTCATCAAACATGCAGACAAGGGTGGTGCTGTTGTTGTACGATGTACCGTCCTCTACCTTGCAGAGGCTCAGCACCAACTCTCAGACACTTCTTCCTACATCCCCCTGGACCATGACCCCACCACTGAACATCAAGCTGCTGCCCACAGGTCTGTTACTGACTTCATCTCTTCTGGAGATCTTCCCTCTACAGCTTCCAACCTCACAGTCCCGCAACCCCGGACAGCCCGCTTCTACCTCCTTCCCAAATCCCACAAACAGGACTGTCCCAGCAGACTCATTGTGTCAGCCTGTTCCTGCCCCACGGAACCTATTTCTTCCTATCTTGACTCTATCTTTTCTCCGCTGGTCCACTCTCTTCCCACCTACATCCTTGACTCTTCTGACACCCTATGTCATTTTGACAATTTCTAGATTTCTGGCCCCAACCGCCTCCTCTTCACTATGGACGTCCAATCTCTCTAAACCTCCATCCCCCACCAGGATGGTTTGAGGGCTCTCCGCTTCTTCCTTGAACAGAGGCCCAATGAGTCCCCATCCACCACCACCCTCCTCTGCCTGGCTGAACTTGTTCTCACATTGAACAACTTCTCCTTCAACTCCACTCACTTCCTTCAAGTAAAAGGTGTTGCTATGGGTCCTTGTTATGCCTGTCTTTTTGTAGGATATGTAGAACATTCCTTATTCCAGTCCTACTCAGGCCCCCTCCCCCAACTCTTTTTCTGGTACATTGATGACTGTATCGGTGCCGTTTCCTGCTTCCGCCCCAAACTGGAAAACTTTATCAACTTTGCTTCTAATTTCCACCCTTCTCTCACCTTTACATGGTCCATCTCTGACACTTCCCTTCCCTTCCTCGACCTCTCGATCTCCATTTCAGGGGATAGGCTGTTTACTAATATCCACAGCTACCTCGACTACACTTCTTCAAACCCTACCTCCTGTAAGGACTCCATTCCATTCTCCCAGTTTCTCCGTCTCCAACGCATCTGCTCTGATGATGCTACCTTCCATGACAGCGCTTCTGATATGTCGTCCTTTTTCCTCAACCGAGGATTCCCCCCACTGTGGTTGACAGGGCCCTCAACCGAGTCCGTCCCATTTCCCGCACCTTTACCCTCACCTCTTCCCCTCCCTCCCAGAACTGTGACAGGGTTCTCCTTGTCCTCACTTTCCACCCCATCAGCCTCCATATCCAAAGGATCATCCTCCGCCATTTCCACCACCTCCAGCGTGATGCCACTACCAAACGCATCTTCCCCTCCCTTCCCCGTCAGCATTCTGAAGGGATCGTTCCCTCCGTGATACCCTGGTCCACTCCTCCATTACTCCCACCACCTCATCCCCTTCCCATGGCACCTTCCCCTGCGATCGCAGGAGGTGTAAATCCTGCCCATTTACCTCCTCTCTCCTCACTATCCCAGGCCCCAAACAATTCTTTCAGGTGAAGCAGCGATTTACTTGTACTTCTTTCAATTTAGTATGCTGTATTCGCTGCTCACAGTGTGGTCTCCTTTATCACTGCTCATTCCGAAAGCAGGACCCCGAGCTTCCAGTTGCTTGTCATTTCAACACTCCCCCCTGCTCTCATGCTCACATCTCTGTCCTGGGATTGCTGCAGAGTTCCAGTGAACATTAACACAAGCTCAAGGAACAGCATCTCATTGATTGATTAGGCACATTAAAGCCTGCCGGACTGAACATTGAGTTCAATCATTTCAGAGCATGACAGCCCCCAATTTTACTTTTATTTTTAGTTATTTTATTCTTTTTCCTCAAATTTTTTATATATTTTTTGCGTTTGTTTTATTTTATTTCATCTTAGTTGGTTCAGTTTGCTTACCCACTGTTGTTTTCATGTTTGTACTTGCGGCTGATCAATTTTCAGTCCGTTAACACTGTATCGGTACAAATGCTTAGTCTTTCAACACACCATTAACATATTGTTTGCCTTTGCTCCACGACTTTCTGGTCAGCTATTCTGTGACCTTGTCCAATCAACACCTCATCCTTTGGTTTCACTTGCCCCACCCCCGCTTTGCTTGCATATAAGCTTCTACATTTCTAATATTTGCCAGTTCTGAAAAGAGACCTGAAAAGTTAACGCTGCTTCTCTCTCCACAGATGCTGTCAGACCCGCTGAGAATTTCCAGCATTTCTTGTTAATATATGAGGAAACATTTGTAAATGGAACAGAGAGAGTGCCAGACGTGAGGAAACATTGATATATGGAACAGAGAGAGTGCCAGGCTTCAGGAAACATTTGTATATGGAAAAGAGAGAGAGCCAGGCTTCAGGAAACATTTGTATTTGGAACAGAGAGAGTCCCACGCTTCAGGAAACATATGTATATGGAAAAGAGAGGGTGTCAGGCTTCAGGAAAAATTTGTATATGGAACAGAGAAAGTGCCAGGCTTCAGGAAACATTTGTATATGGAACAGAGAGTGTGTCAGGCTTCAGAAAACATTTGTATATGGAACAGAGAGAGTACCAGGCTTCAGGAAACATTTGTATATGGAACAGAGAGAGTGCCAGGCTTCAGGAAACATTTGTATATGGAACAGAGAGAGTGCCAGGCTTCAGGAAACATTTGTATTTGGAACAGAGAGAGTGCCAGGCTTCAGGAAACATTTCCATATGGAACAGAGAGAGTGCCAGGCTTCAGAAAACATTTGTATTTGGAACAGAGAGAGTCCCAGGCTTCAGGAAACATTTGTATTTGGAACAGAGAGAGTCCCAGGCTTCAGGAAACATTTGTATATGGAACAGAGAGAGTGCCAGGAATCAAGAAACATTTGCATATGGAACAGAGAGAGTGTCAGGCTTTAGAAAACATTTGTATGTGGAACAGAGAGAGTGCCAGGCTTCAGAAAACATTTGTATTTGGAACAGAGAGAGTGCCAGGCTTCAGGAAACATTTGTATATGGAAAAGAGAGAGTGCCAGGCTTCAGGAAACATTTGTATTTGGAACAGAGAGAGTCCCACGCTTCAGGAAACATTTGTATATGGAAGAGAGAGAGTGCCAGGCTTCAGGAAACATTTGTCTATGGAACAGAGAGAGTGCCAGGCTTCAGGAAAAATTTGTATATGGAACAGAGAGAGTGCCAGGCTTCAGGAAACATTTGTCTATGGAACAGAGAGAGTGCCAGGCTTCAGGAAACATTTGTATATGGATCAGAGAGAGTGCCAGGCTTCAAGAAACATTTGTCTATGGAACAGAGAGAGTGCCAGGCTTCAGGAAACATTTGTATTTGGAACAGAGAGAGTGCCAGTCTTCAGGAAACATTTGTATGTGGAACAGAGAGAGTGCCAGGCTTCAGGAAACATTTGTATGTGGAACAGAGAGGGTGCCAGGCTTCAGGAAACATTTGTATGTGGAACAGAGAGAGTGCCAGGCTTCAGGAAACATTTGTCTATGGAACAGAGAGAGTGCCAGGCTTCAGGAAACATTTGTATGTTGAACAGAGAGATTGCCAGTCTTCAGGAAACATTTGTATGTGGAACAGAGAGAGTGCCAGGCTTCAGGAAACATTTGCATATGGAAAAGAGAGAGTGCCAGGCTTCAGGAAACATTTGCATATGGAACAGAGAGAGTGCCAGGCTTCAGGAAACATTTGTATTTGGAACAGAGAGAGTGCCAGGCTTCAGGAAACATTTCCATATGGAACAGAGAGAGTGCGAGGCTTCAGAAAACATTTGTATTTGGAACAGAGAGAGTGCCAGGCTTCAGGAAACATTTGTATTTGGAACAGAGAGAGTGCCAGGCTTCAGGAAACATTTGTATTTGGAACAGAGAGAGTCCCAGGCTTCAGGAAACATTTGTATATGGAACAGAGAGAGTGCCAAGATTCAAGAAACATTTGCATATGGAACAGAGAGAGTGCCAGGCTTCAAGAAACATTTGTATGTGGAACAGAGAGAGAGCCAGGCTTCAGGAAACATTTGTATTTGGAACAGAGAGAGTCCCAGGCTTCAGGAAACATTTGTATTTGGAAGAGAGAGAGTGCCAGGCTTCAGGAAACATTTGTATATGGAACAGAGAGAGTGCCAGGCTTCAGGAAACATTTGTCTATGGAACAGAGAGAGTGCCAGGCTTCAGGAAACATTTGTATATGGATCAGAGAGAGTGACAGGCTTCAGGAAACATTTGTCTATGGAACAGAGAGAGTGCCAGGCTTCAGGAAACATTTGCATGTGGTACAGAGAGAGTGCCAGGCTTCAGCAAACATTTGTATGTGGAACAGAGAGAGTGCCAGGCTTCAGGAAACATTTGTATGTGGAACAGAGAGAGTGCCAGGCTTCAGGAAACATTTGTCTAAGGAACAGAGAGAGTGCCAGGCTTCAGGAAACATTTGTATATGGAACAGAGAGAGTGCCAGGCTTCAGGAAACATTTGTATTTGGAACAGAGAGAGTGCCAGACTTCAGGAAACATTTGTATGTGGAACAGAGAGTGTGCCAGGCTTCAGGAAACATTTGTATGTGGAACAGAGAGTGCCAGGCTTCAGGAAACATTTGTATGTGGAACAGAGAGAGTGCCAGGCTTCAGGAAACATTTGTCTATGGAACAGAGAGAGTGCCAGGCTTCAGGAAACATTTGTATGTGGAACAGAGAGAGTGCCAGGCTTCAGGAAACATTTGCATATGGAACAGAGAGAGTGCCAGGCTTCAGGAAACATTTGCAAATGGAACAGAGAGAGTGCCAGGCATCAGGAAACATTTGTATTTGGAACAGAGAGAGTGCCAGGCTTCAGGAAACATTTCCATACGGAACAGAGAGAGTGCCAGGCTTCAAGAAACATTTGTCTATGGAACAGAGAGAGTGCCAGGCTTCAGGAAACATTTGTATTTGGAACAGAGAGAGTGCCAGTCTTCAGGAAACATTTGTATGTGGAACAGAGAGAGTGCCAGGCTTCAGGAAACATTTGTATGTGGAACAGAGAGAGTGCCAGGCTTCAGGAAACATTTGTCTATGGAACAGAGAGAGTGCCAGGCTTCAGGAAACATTTGTATGTTGAACAGAGAGATTGCCAGTCTTCAGGAAACATTTGTATGTGGAACAGAGAGAGTGCCAGGCTTCAGGAAACATTTGCATATGGAAAAGAGAGAGTGCCAGGCTTCAGGAAACATTTGCATATGGAAAAGAGAGAGTGCCAGGCTTCAGGAAACATTTCCATATGGAACAGAGAGAGTGCGAGGCTTCAGAAAACATTTGTATTTGGAACAGAGAGAGTGCCAGGCTTCAGGAAACATTTGTATTTGGAACAGAGAGAGTGCCAGGCTTCAGGAAACATTTGTATTTGGAACAGAGAGAGTGCCAGGCTTCAGGAAACATTTGTCTATGGAACAGAGAGAGTGCCAGGCTTCAGGAAACATTTGTATGTTGAACAGAGAGATTGCCAGTCTTCAGGAAACATTTGTATGTGGAACAGAGAGAGTGCCAGGCTTCAGGAAACATTTGTATGTGGAACAGAGAGAGTGCCAGGCTTCAGGAAACATTTGTCTGTGGAACAGAGAGAGTGCCAGGCTTCAGGAAACATTTGTATGTGGAACAGAGAGAGTGCCAGGCTTCAGGAAACATTTGTATGTGGAACAGAGAGAGTGCCAGGCTTCAGGAAACATTTGTATGTTGAACAGAGAGATTGCCAGTCTTCAGGAAACATTTGTATGTGGAACAGAGAGAGTGCCAGGCTTCAGGAAACATTTGCATATGGAAAAGAGAGAGTGCCAGGCTTCAGGAAACATTTCCATATGGAACAGAGAGAGTGCCAGGCTTCAGGAAACATTTGTATTTGGAACAGAGAGAGTGCCAGGCTTCAGGAAACATTTGTATATGGAACAGAGAGAGTGCCAGGATTCAAGAAACATTTGCATATGGAACAGAGAGAGTGCCAGGCTTCAGGAAACACTTGTATGTGGAACAGAGAGAGAGCCAGGCTTCAGGAAACATTTGTATTTGGAACAGAGAGAGTCCCAGGCTTCAGGAAACATTTGTATTTGGAAGAGAGAGAGTGCCAGGCTTCAGGAAACATTTGTATATGGAACAGAGAGAGTGCCAGGCTTCAAGAAACATTTGCATATGGAACAGAGAGAGTGCCAGGCTTCAGGAAACACTTGTATGTGGAACAGAGAGAGAGCCAGGCTTCAGGAAACATTTGTATTTGGAACAGAGAGAGTCCCAGGCTTCAGGAAACATTTGTATTTGGAAGAGAGAGAGTGCCAGGCTTCAGGAAACATTTGTATATGGAACAGAGAGTGTGCCAGGCTTCAGGAAACATTTGTCTATGGAACAGAGAGAGTGCCAGGCTTCAGGAAACATTTGTATATGGATCAGAGAGAGTGACAGGCTTCAGGAAACATTTGTCTATGGAACAGAGAGAGTGCCAGGCTTCAGCAAACATTTGTATGTGGAACAGAGAGAGTGCCAGGCTTCAGGAAACATTTGTATGTGGAACAGAGAGAGTGCCAGGCTTCAGGAAACATTTGTATGTTGAACAGAGAGATTGCCAGTCTTCAGGAAACATTTGTATGTGGAACAGAGAGAGTGCCAGGCTTCAGGAAACATTTGTCTAAGGAACAGAGAGAGTGCCAGGCTTCAGGAAACATTTGTATATGGAACAGAGAGAGTGCCAGGCTTCAGGAAACATTTGTATGTGGAACAGAGAGAGTGCCAGGCTTCAGGAAACATTTGTATGTTGAACAGAGAGATTGCCAGTCTTCAGGAAACATTTGTATGTGGAACAGAGAGGGTGCCAGGCTTCAGGAAACATTTGTATGTGGAACAGAGAGAGTGCCAGGCTTCAGGAAACATTTGTCTATGGAACAGAGAGAGTGCCAGGCTTCAGGAAACATTTGTATGTTGAACAGAGAGATTGCCAGTCTTCAGGAAACATTTGTATGTGGAACAGAGAGAGTGCCAGGCTTCAGGAAACATTTGCATATGGAAAAGAGAGAGTGCCAGGCTTCAGGAAACATTTGTATTTGGAACAGAGAGAGTGCCAGGATTCAAGAAACATTTGCATATGGAACAGAGAGAGTGCCAGGCTTCAAGAAACATTTGTATGTGGAACAGAGAGAGAGCCAGGCTTCAGGAAACATTTGTATTTGGAACAGAGAGAGTCCCAGGCTTCAGGAAACATTTGTATATGGAACAGAGAGAGTGCCAGGCTTCAGGAAACATTTGCATATGGAACAGAGAGAGTGCCAGGCTTCAGGAAACATTTGTATTTGGAACAGAGAGAGTGCCAGGCTTCAGGAAACATTTGTATTTGGAACAGAGAGAGTGCCAGGCTTCAGGAAACATTTGTATTTGGAACAGAGAGAGTGCCAGGCTTCAGGAAACATTTGTCTATGGAACAGAGAGAGTGCCAGGCTTCAGGAAACATTTGTATGTTGAACAGAGAGATTGCCAGTCTTCAGGAAACATTTGTATGTGGAACAGAGAGAGTGCCAGGCTTCAGGAAACATTTGTATGTGGAACAGAGAGAGTGCCAGGCTTCAGGAAACATTTGTCTGTGGAACAGAGAGAGTGCCAGGCTTCAGGAAACATTTGTATGTTGAACAGAGAGATTGCCAGTCTTCAGGAAACATTTGTATGTGGAACAGAGAGAGTGCCAGGCTTCAGGAAACATTTGTATGTGGAACAGAGAGAGTGCCAGGCTTCAGGAAACATTTGTATGTTGAACAGAGAGATTGCCAGTCTTCAGGAAACATTTGTATGTGGAACAGAGAGAGTGCCAGGCTTCAGGAAACATTTGCATATGGAAAAGAGAGAGTGCCAGGCTTCAGGAAACATTTCCATATGGAACAGAGAGAGTGCCAGGCTTCAGGAAACATTTGTATTTGGAACAGAGAGAGTGCCAGGCTTCAGGAAACATTTGTATATGGAACAGAGAGAGTGCCAGGCTTCAAGAAACATTTGCATATGGAACAGAGAGAGTGCCAGGCTTCAGGAAACACTTGTATGTGGAACAGAGAGAGAGCCAGGCTTCAGGAAACATTTGTATTTGGAACAGAGAGAGTCCCAGGCTTCAGGAAACATTTGTATTTGGAAGAGAGAGAGTGCCAGGCTTCAGGAAACATTTGTATATGGAACAGAGAGTGTGCCAGGCTTCAGGAAACATTTGTCTATGGAACAGAGAGAGTGCCAGGCTTCAGGAAACATTTGTATATGGATCAGAGAGAGTGACAGGCTTCAGGAAACATTTGTCTATGGAACAGAGAGAGTGCCAGGCTTCAGCAAACATTTGTATGTGGAACAGAGAGAGTGCCAGGCTTCAGGAAACATTTGTATGTGGAACAGAGAGAGTGCCAGTCTTCAGGAAACATTTGTATGTGGAACAGAGAGAGTGCCAGGCTTCAGGAAACATTTGTATATGGAACAGAGAGAGTGCCAGGCTTCAGGAAACATTTGTCTAAGGAACAGAGAGAGTGCCAGGCTTCAGGAAACATTTGTATATGGAACAGAGAGAGTGCCAGGCTTCAGGAAACATTTGTATGTTGAACAGAGAGAGTGCCAGGCTTCAGGAAACATTTGTATGTGGAACAGAGAGAGTGCCAGGCTTCAGGAAACATTTGTCTATGGAACAGAGAGGGTGCCAGGCTTCAGGAAACATTTGTATGTGGAACAGAGAGAGTGCCAGGCTTCAGGAAACATTTGTATGTTGAACAGAGAGATTGCCAGGCTTCAGGAAACATTTGTCTATGGAACAGAGAGAGTGCCAGGCTTCAGGAAACATTTGTCTATGGAACAGAGAGAGTGCCAGGCTTCAGGAAACATTTGTATGTGGAACAGAGAGAGTGCCAGACTTCAGGAAACATTTGTCTATGGAACAGAGAGAGTGCCAGGCTTCAGGAAACATTTGTATGTTGAACAGAGAGATTGCCAGTCTTCAGGAAACATTTGTATGTGGAACAGAGAGAGTGCCAGGCTTCAGGAAACATTTGTATGTGGAACAGAGAGAGTGCCAGGCTTCAGGAAACATTTGTATGTTGAACAGAGAGATTGCCAGTCTTCAGGAAACATTTGTATGTGGAACAGAGAGAGTGCCAGGCTTCAGGAAACATTTGCATATGGAAAAGAGAGAGTGCCAGGCTTCAGGAAACATTTCCATATGGAACAGAGAGAGTGCCAGGCTTCAGGAAACATTTGTATTTGGAACAGAGAGAGTGCCAGGCTTCAGGAAACATTTGTATATGGAACAGAGAGAGAGCCAGGCTTCAGGAAACACTTGTATGTGGAACAGAGAGAGAGCCAGGCTTCAGGAAACATTTGTATTTGGAACAGAGAGAGTCCCAGGCTTCAGGAAACATTTGTATTTGGAAGAGAGAGAGTGCCAGGCTTCAGGAAACACTTGTATGTGGAACAGAGAGAGAGCCAGGCTTCAGGAAACACTTGTATGTGGAACAGAGAGAGAGCCAGGCTTCAGGAAATTCTTGTATGTGGAACAGAGAGAGAGCCAGGCTTCAGGAAACATTTGTATTTGGAACAGAGAGAGTCCCAGGCTTCAGGAAACATTTGTATTTGGAAGAGAGAGAGTGCCAGGCTTCAAGAAACATTTGCATATGGAACAGAGAGAGTGCCAGGCTTCAGGAAACACTTGTATGTGGAACAGAGAGAGAGCCAGGCTTCAGGAAACATTTGTATTTGGAACAGAGAGAGTCCCAGGCTTCAGGAAACATTTGTATTTGGAAGAGAGAGAGTGTCAGGCTTCAGGAAACATTTGTATATGGAACAGAGAGTGTGCCAGGCTTCAGGAAACATTTGTCTATGGAACAGAGAGAGTGCCAGGCTTCAGGAAACATTTGTATATGGATCAGAGAGAGTGACAGGCTTCAGGAAACATTTGTCTATGGAACAGAGAGAGTGCCAGGCTTCAGCAAACATTTGAATGTGGAACAGAGAGAGTGCCAGGCTTCAGGAAACATTTGTATGTGGAACAGAGAGAGTGCCAGGCTTCAGGAAACATTTGTATGTTGAACAGAGAGATTGCCAGTCTTCAGGAAACATTTGTATGTGGAACAGAGAGAGTGCCAGGCGTCAGGAAACATTTGTCTAAGGAACAGAGAGAGTGCCGGGCTTCAGGAAACATTTGTATATGGAACAGAGAGAGTGCCAGGCTTCAGGAAACATTTGTATGTGGAACAGAGAGAGTGCCAGGCTTCAGGAAACATTTGTATGTTGAACAGAGAGATTGCCAGTCTTCAGGAAACATTTGTATGTGGAACAGAGAGGGTGCCAGGCTTCAGGAAACATTTGTATGTGGAACAGAGAGAGTGCCAGGCTTCAGGAAACATTTGTCTATGGAACAGAGAGAGTGCCAGGCTTCAGGAAACATTTGTATGTTGAACAGAGAGATTGCCAGTCTTCAGGAAACATTTGTATGTGGAACAGAGAGAGTGCCAGGCTTCAGGAAACATTTGCATATGGAAAAGAGAGAGTGCCAGGCTTCAGGAAACATTTGTATTTGGAACAGAGAGAGTGCCAGTATTCAAGAAACATTTGCATATGGAACAGAGAGAGTGCCAGGCTTCAAGAAACATTTGTATGTGGAACAGAGAGAGAGCCAGGCTTCAGGAAACATTTGTATTTGGAACAGAGAGAGTCCCAGGCTTCAGGAAACATTTGTATATGGAACAGAGAGAGTGCCAGGCTTCAGGAAACATTTGCATATGGAACAGAGAGAGTGCCAGGCTTCAGGAAACATTTCCATATGGAACAGAGAGAGTGCGAGGCTTCAGAAAACATTTGTATTTGGAACAGAGAGAGTGCCAGGCTTCAGGAAACATTTGTATTTGGAACAGAGAGAGTGCCAGGCTTCAGGAAACATTTGTATTTGGAACAGAGAGAGTGCCAGGCTTCAGGAAACATTTGTCTATGGAACAGAGAGAGTGCCAGGCTTCAGGAAACATTTGTATGTTGAACAGAGAGATTGCCAGTCTTCAGGAAACATTTGTATGTGGAACAGAGAGAGTGCCAGGCTTCAGGAAACATTTGTATGTGGAACAGAGAGAGTGCCAGGCTTCAGGAAACATTTGTATGTGGAACAGAGAGAGTGCCAGGCTTCAGGAAACATTTGTATGTGGAACAGAGAGAGTGCCAGGCTTCAGGAAACATTTGTCTGTGGAACAGAGAGAGTGCCAGGCTTCAGGAAACATTTGTATGTTGAACAGAGAGATTGCCAGTCTTCAGGAAACATTTGTATGTGGAACAGAGAGAGTGCCAGGCTTCAGGAAACATTTGTATGTGGAACAGAGAGAGTGCCAGGCTTCAGGAAACATTTGTATGTTGAACAGAGAGATTGCCAGTCTTCAGGAAACATTTGTATGTGGAACAGAGAGAGTGCCAGGCTTCAGGAAACATTTGTCTGTGGAACAGAGAGAGTGCCAGGCTTCAGGAAACATTTGTATGTGGAACAGAGAGAGTGCCAGGCTTCAGGAAACATTTGTCTGTGGAACAGAGAGAGTGCCAGGCTTCAGGAAACATTTGTATGTGGAACAGAGAGAGTGCCAGGCTTCAGGAAACATTTGTATTTGGAAGAGAGAGAGTGCCAGGCTTCAGGAAACATTTGTATATGGAACAGAGAGTGTGCCAGGCTTCAGGAAACATTTGTCTATGGAACAGAGAGAGTGCCAGGCTTCAGGAAACATTTGTATATGGATCAGAGAGAGTGACAGGCTTCAGGAAACATTTGTCTATGGAACAGAGAGAGTGCCAGGCTTCAGCAAACATTTGTATGTGGAACAGAGAGAGTGCCAGGCTTCAGGAAACATTTGTATGTGGAACAGAGAGAGTGCCAGGCTTCAGGAAACATTTGTATGTTGAACAGAGAGATTGCCAGTCTTCAGGAAACATTTGTATGTGGAACAGAGAGAGTGACAGGCTTCAGGAAACATTTGTCTAAGGAACAGAGAGAGTGCCAGGCTTCAGGAAACATTTGTATATGGAACAGAGAGAGTGCCAGGCTTCAGGAAACATTTGTATGTGGAACAGAGAGAGTGCCAGGCTTCAGGAAACATTTGTATGTTGAACAGAGAGATTGCCAGTCTTCAGGAAACATTTGTATGTGGAACAGAGAGGGTTCCAGGCTTCAGGAAACATTTGTATGTGGAACAGAGAGAGTGCCAGGCTTCAGGAAACATTTGTCTATGGAACAGAGAGAGTGCCAGGCTTCAGGAAACATTTGTATGTTGAACAGAGAGATTGCCAGTCTTCAGGAAACATTTGTATGTGGAACAGAGAGAGTGCCAGGCTTCAGGAAACATTTGCATATGGAAAAGAGAGAGTGCCAGGCTTCAGGAAACATTTGTATTTGGAACAGAGAGAGTGCCAGTATTCAAGAAACATTTGCATATGGAACAGAGAGAGTGCCAGGCTTCAAGAAACATTTGTATGTGGAACAGAGAGAGAGCCAGGCTTCAGGAAACATTTGTATTTGGAACAGAGAGAGTCCCAGGCTTCAGGAAACATTTGTATATGGAACAGAGAGAGTGCCAGGCTTCAGGAAACATTTGCATATGGAACAGAGAGAGTGCCAGGCTTCAGGAAACATTTCCATATGGAACAGAGAGAGTGCGAGGCTTCAGAAAACATTTGTATTTGGAACAGAGAGAGTGCCAGGCTTCAGGAAACATTTGTATTTGGAACAGAGAGAGTGCCAGGCTTCAGGAAACATTTGTATTTGGAACAGAGAGAGTGCCAGGCTTCAGGAAACATTTGTCTATGGAACAGAGAGAGTGCCAGGCTTCAGGAAACATTTGTATGTTGAACAGAGAGATTGCCAGTCTTCAGGAAACATTTGTATGTGGAACAGAGAGAGTGCCAGGCTTCAGGAAACATTTGTATGTGGAACAGAGAGAGTGCCAGGCTTCAGGAAACATTTGTCTGTGGAACAGAGAGAGTGCCAGGCTTCAGGAAACATTTGTATGTTGAACAGAGAGATTGCCAGGCTTCAGGAAACATTTGTATGTTGAACAGAGAGATTGCCAGTCTTCAGGAAACATTTGTATGTGGAACAGAGAGAGTGCCAGGCTTCAGGAAACATTTGTCTGTGGAACAGAGAGAGTGCCAGGCTTCAGGAAACATTTGTATGTGGAACAGAGAGAGTGCCAGGCTTCAGGAAACATTTGTCTGTGGAACAGATAGAGTGCCAGGCTTCAGGAAACATTTGTATGTTGAACAGAGAGATTGCCAGTCTTCAGGAAACATTTGTATGTGGAACAGAGAGAGTGCCAGGCTTCAGGAAACATTTGTCTGTGGAACAGAGAGAGTGCCAGGCTTCAGGAAACATTTGTATGTGGAACAGAGAGAGTGCCAGGCTTCAGGAAACATTTGTCTGTGGAACAGAGAGAGTGCCAGGCTTCAGGAAACATTTGTATGTTGAACAGAGAGATTGCCAGTCTTCAGGAAACATTTGTATGTGGAACAGAGAGAGTGCCAGGCTTCAGGAAACATTTGTATGTGGAACAGAGAGAGTGCCAGGCTTCAGGAAACATTTGTATGTTGAACAGAGAGATTGCCAGTCTTCAGGAAACATTTGTATGTGGAACAGAGAGAGTGCCAGGCTTCAGGAAACATTTGTATGTGGAACAGAGAGAGTGCCAGGCTTCAGGAAACATTTGTATGTTGAACAGAGAGATTGCCAGTCTTCAGGAAACATTTGTATGTGGAACAGAGAGAGTGCCAGGCTTCAGGAAACATTTGCATATGGAAAAGAGAGAGTGCCAGGCTTCAGGAAACATTTCCATATGGAACAGAGAGAGTGCCAGGCTTCAGGAAACATTTGTATTTGGAACAGAGAGAGTGCCAGGCTTCAGGAAACATTTGTATATGGAACAGAGAGAGTGCCAGGCTTCAAGAAACATTTGCATATGGAACAGAGAGAGTGCCAGGCTTCAGGAAACACTTGTATGTGGAACAGAGAGAGAGCCAGGCTTCAGGAAACATTTGTATTTGGAAGAGAGAGAGTGCCAGGCTTCAGGAAACATTTGTATATGGAACAGAGAGTGTGCCAGGCTTCAGGAAACATTTGTCTATGGAACAGAGAGAGTGCCAGGCTTCAGGAAACATTTGTATATGGATCAGAGAGAGTGACAGGCTTCAGGAAACATTTGTCTATGGAACAGAGAGAGTGCCAGGCTTCAGCAAACATTTGTATGTGGAACAGAGAGAGTGCCAGGCTTCAGGAAACATTTGTATGTGGAACAGAGAGAGTGCCAGGCTTCAGGAAACATTTGTATGTTGAACAGAGAGATTGCCAGTCTTCAGGAAACATTTGTATGTGGAACAGAGAGAGTGCCAGGCTTCAGGAAACATTTGTATATGGAACAGAGAGAGTGCCAGGCTTCAGGAAACATTTGTCTAAGGAACAGAGAGAGTGCCAGGCTTCAGGAAACATTTGTATATGGAACAGAGAGAGTGCCAGGCTTCAGGAAACATTTGTATGTTGAACAGAGAGAGTGCCAGGCTTCAGGAAACATTTGTATGTGGAACAGAGAGAGTGCCAGGCTTCAGGAAACATTTGTCTATGGAACAGAGAGGGTGCCAGGCTTCAGGAAACATTTGTATGTGGAACAGAGAGAGTGCCAGGCTTCAGGAAACATTTGTATGTTGAACAGAGAGATTGCCAGGCTTCAGGAAACATTTGTCTATGGAACAGAGAGAGTGCCAGGCTTCAGGAAACATTTGTCTATGGAACAGAGAGAGTGCCAGGCTTCAGCAAACATTTGTATGTGGAACAGAGAGAGTGCCAGACTTCAAGAAACATTTGTCTATGGAACAGAGAGAGTGCCAGGCTTCAGGAAACATTTGTATGTTGAACAGAGAGAGTGCCAGGCTTCAAGAAACATTTGTATGTGGAACAGAGAGAGTGCCAGGCTTCAGGAAACATTTGTCTATGGAACAGAGAGAGTGCCAGGCTTCATGAAACATTTGTATGTTGAACAGAGAGATTGCCAGTCTTCAGGAAACATTTGTATGTGGAACAGAGAGAGTGCCAGGCTTCAGGAAACATTTGTATGTGGAACAGAGAGAGTGCCAGGCTTCAGGAAACATTTGTATGTGGAACAGAGAGAGTGCCAGACTTCAGGAAACATTTGTCTATGGAACAGAGAGGGTGCCAGGCTTCAGGAAACATTTGTATGTGGAACAGAGAGAGTGCCAGGCTTCAGGAAACATTTGTATGTTGAACAGAGAGATTGCCAGGCTTCAGGAAACATTTGTCTATGGAACAGAGAGAGTGCCAGGCTTCAGGAAACATTTGTCTATGGAACAGAGAGAGTGCCAGGCTTCAGGAAACATTTGTATGTGGAACAGAGAGAGTGCCAGACTTCAGGAAACATTTGTCTATGGAACAGAGAGGGTGCCAGGCTTCAGGAAACATTTGTATGTGGAACAGAGAGAGTGCCAGGCTTCAGGAAACATTTGTCTATGGAACAGAGAGAGTGCCAGGCTTCAGGAAACATTTGTCTATGGAACAGAGAGAGTGCCAGGCTTCAGGAAACATTTGTATGTTGAACAGAGAGATTGCCAGTCTTCAGGAAACATTTGTATGTGGAACAGAGAGAGTGCCAGGCTTCAGGAAACATTTGTATTTGGAACAGAGAGAGTGCCAGGATTCAAGAAACATTTGCATATGGAACAGAGAGAGTGCCAGGCTTCAAGAAACATTTGTATGTGGAACAGAGAGAGAGCCAGGCTTCAGGAAACATTTGTATATGGAACAGAGAGAGTTCCAGGCTTCAGGAAACATTTGTCTATGGAACAGAGAGAGTGCCAGGCTTCAGGAAACATTTGTATATGGAACAGAGAGAGTTCCAGGCTTCAGGAAACATTTGTCTATGGAACAGAGAGAGTTCCAGGCTTCAGGAAACATTTGTCTATGGAACAGAGAGAGTGCCAGGCTTCAGGAAACATTTGTATGTGGAACAGAGAGGGTGCCAGGCTTCAGGAAACATTTGTATGTGGAACAGAGAGAGTGCCAGGCTTCAGGAAACATTTGTATGTTGAACAGAGAGATTGCCAGTCTTCAGGAAACATTTGTATGTGGAACAGAGAGAGTGCCAGGCTTCAGGAAACATTTGTATTTGGAACAGAGAGAGTGCCAGGATTCAAGAAACATTTGCATATGGAACAGAGAGAGTGCCAGGCTTCAAGAAACATTTGTACGTGGAACAGAGAGAGAGCCAGGCTTCAGGAAACATTTGTATTTGGAACAGAGAGAGTCCCAGGCTTCAGGAAACATTTGTATTTGGAACAGAGAGATTGCCAGTCTTCAGGAAACATTTGTATGTGGAACAGAGAGAGTGCCAGGCTTCAGGAAACATTTGCATATGGAAATGAGAGGGTGCCAGGCTTCAGGAAACATTTGTATTTGGAACAGAGAGATTGCCAGTCTTCAGGAAACATTTGTATTTGGAACAGAGAGATTGCCAGTCTTCAGGAAACATTTGTATGTGGAACAGAGAGAGTGCCAGGCTTCAGGAAACATTTGCATATGGAAAAGAGAGAGTGCCAGGCTTCAGGAAACATTTGTATGTGGAACAGAGAGAGTGCCAGGATTCAAGAAACATTTGCATATGGAACAGAGAGAGTGCCAGGCTTCAAGAAACATTTGTATGTGGAACAGAGAGAGAGCCAGGCTTCAGGAAACATTTGTATTTGGAACAGGGAGAGTCCCAGGCTTCAAGAAACATTTGTACGTGGAACAGAGAGAGAGCCAGGCTTCAGGAAACATTTGTATTTGGAACAGAGAGAGTCCCAGGCTTCAGGAAACATTTGTATTTGGAACAGAGAGATTGCCAGTCTTCAGGAAACATTTGTATGTGGAACAGAGAGAGTGCCAGGCTTCAGGAAACATTTGTATGTGGAACAGAGAGATTGCCAGTCTTCAGGAAACATTTGTATTTGGAACAGAGAGAGTGCCAGGATTCAAGAAACATTTGTATTTGGAACAGAGAGATTGCCAGTCTTCAGGAAACATTTGTATGTGGAACAGAGAGAGTGCCAGGCTTCAGGAAACATTTGCATATGGAAAAGAGAGAGTGCCAGGCTTCAGGAAACATTTGTATTTGGAGCAGAGAGAGTGCCAGGATTCAAGAAACATTTGCATATGGAACAGAGAGAGTGCCAGGCTTCAAGAAACATTTGTATGTGGAACAGAGAGAGAGCCAGGCTTCAGGCAACATTTGTATTTGGAACAGAGAGAGTCCCAGGCTTCAAGAAACATTTGTATTTGGAACAGAGAGAGTGCCAGGCTTCAGGAAACATTTGTATATGGAACAGAGAGAGTGCCAGGCTTCAGGAAACATTTGTATGTGGAACAGAGAGATTGCCAGTCTTCAGGAAACATTTGTATTTGGAACAGAGAGAGTGCCAGGATTCAAGAAACATTTGCATATGGAACAGAGAGAGTGCCAGGCTTCAAGAAACATTTGTATGTGGAACAGAGAGAGAGCCAGGCTTCAGGAAACATTTGTATTTGGAACAGAGAGAGTCCCAGGCTTAAGGAAACATTTGTATTTGGAACAGAGAGAGTGCCAGGCTTCAGGAAACATTTGCATATGGAAAAGAGAGAGTGCCAGGCTTCAGGAAACATTTGTATTTGGAACAGAGAGTGTGCCAGGATTCAAGAAACATTTGCATATGGAACAGAGAGAGTGCCAGGCTTCAAGAAACATTTGTATGTGGAACAGAGAGAGAGCCAGGCTTCAGGAAACATTTGTATTTGGAACAGAGAGAGTCCCAGGCTTCAGGAAACATTTGTATTTGGAACAGAGAGAGTGCCAGGCTTCAGGAAACATTTGTATATGGAACAGAGAGAGTGCCAGGCTTCAGGAAACATTTGTATATGGATCAGAGAGAGTGACAGGCTTCAGGAAACATTTGTCTATGGAACAGAGAGAGTGCCAGGCTTCAGGAAACATTTGTATGTGGAACAGAGAGATTGCCAGGCTTCAGGAAACATTTGTATGTGGAACAGAGAGAGTGCCAGGCTTCAGGAAACATTTGTCTAAGGAACAGAGAGAGTGCCAGGCTTCAGGAAACATTTGTATGTGGAACAGAGAGAGTGCCAGGCTTCAGGAAACATTTGTCTAAGGAACAGAGAGAGTGCCAGCCTTCAGGAAACATTTGTATATGGAACAGAGAGAGTGCCAGGCTTCAGGAAACATTTGTATGTGGAACAGAGAGAGTGCCAGGCTTCGGGAAACATTTGTCTAAGGAACAGAGAGAGTGCCAGGCTTCAGGAAACATTTGTATATGGAACAGAGAGAGTGCCAGGCTTCAGGAAACATTTGTATGTGGAACAGAGAGAGTGCCAGGCTTCAGGAAACATTTGTCTAAGGAACAGAGAGAGTGCCAGGCTTCAGGAAACATTTGTATATGGAACAGAGAGAGTGCCAGGCTTCAGGAAACATTTGTATGTGGAACAGAGAGAGTGCCAGGCTTCAGGAAACATTTGTCTATGGAACAGAGAGAGTGCCAGGATTCAAGAAACATTTGCATATGGAACAGAGAGAGTGCCAGGCTTCAGGAAACATTTGTCTATGGAACAGAGAGAGTGCCAGGCTTCAGGAAACATTTGTATGTGGAACAGAGAGAGTGCCAGGCTTCAGGAAACATTTGTCTAAGGAACAGAGAGAGTGCCAGGCTTCAGGAAACATTTGTATATGGAACAGAGAGAGTGCCAGGCTTCAGGAAACATTTGTATGTGGAACAGAGAGAGTGCCAGGCTTCAGGAAACATTTGTCTATGGAACAGAGAGAGTGCCAGGATTCAAGAAACATTTGCATATGGAACAGAGAGAGTGCCAGGCTTCAGGAAACATTTGTCTATGGAACAGAGAGAGTGCCAGGCTTCAGGAAACATTTGTATGTTGAACAGAGAGATTGCCAGTCTTCAGGAAACATTTGTATGTGGAACAGAGAGAGTGCCAGGCTTCAGGAAACATTTGTATGTGGAACAGAGAGAGTGCCAGGCTTCAGGAAACATTTGTATGTTGAACAGAGAGATTGCCAGTCTTCAGGAAACATTTGTATGTGGAACAGAGAGAGTGCCAGGCTTCAGGAAACATTTGTATGTGGAACAGAGAGAGTGCCAGGCTTCAGGAAACATTTGTCTATGGAACAGAGAGAGTGCGAGGCTTCAGGAAACATTTGTATGTTGAACAGAGAGATTGCCAGTCTTCAGGAAACATTTGGCTATGGAACAGAGAGAGTGCCAGGCTTCAGGAAACATTTGTATGTTGAACAGAGAGATTGCCAGTCTTCAGGAAACATTTGTATGTGGAACAGAGAGAGTGCCAGGCTTCAGGAAACATTTGTATGTGGAACAGAGAGAGTGCCAGGCTTCAGGAAACATTTGTATGTGGAACAGAGAGAGTGCCAGGCTTCAGGAAACATTTGTATGTGGAACAGAGAGAGTGCCAGGCTTCAGGAAACATTTGTCTATGGAACAGAGAGAGTGCCAGGCTTCAGGAAACATTTGTATGTTGAACAGAGAGATTGCCAGTCTTCAGGAAACATTTGTATGTGGAACAGAGAGAGTGCCAGGCTTCAGGAAGCATTTGCATATGGAAAAGAGAGTGTGCCAGGCTTCAGGAAACATTTGTATTTGGAACAGAGAGAGTGCCAGGATTCAAGAAACATTTGCATATGGAACAGAGAGAGTGCCAGGCTTCAAGAAACATTTGCATATGGAACAGAGAGAGTGCCAGGCTTCAGGAAACACTTGTATGTGGAACAGAGAGAGAGCCAGGCTTCAGGAAACATTTGTATTTGGAACAGAGAGAGTCCCAGGCTTCAGGAAACATTTGTATTTGGAAGAGAGAGTGTGCCAGGCTTCAGGAAACATTTGTATATGGAACAGAGAGAGTTCCAGGCTTCAGGAAACATTTGTCTATGGAACAGAGAGAGTGCCAGGCTTCAGGAAACATTTGTATATGGATCAGAGAGAGTGACAGGCTTCAGGAAACATTTGTCTATGGAACAGAGAGAGTGCCATGCTTCAGGAAACATTTGTATGTGGAACAGAGAGAGTGCCAGGCTTCAGGAAACATTTGTCTATGGAACAGAGAGAGTGCCAGGCTTCAGCAAACATTTGTATGTGGAACAGAGAGAGTGCCAGGCTTCAGGAAACATTTGTATGTGGAACAGAGAGAGTGCCAGGCTTCAGGAAACATTTGTCTATGGAACAGAGAGAGTGCCAGGCTTCAGGAAACATTTGTATGTTGAACAGAGAGAGTGCCAGACTTCAGGAAACATTTGTATGTGGAACAGAGAGTGTGCCAGGCTTCAGGAAACATTTGTATGTGGAACAGAGAGTGCCAGGCTTCAGGAAACATTTGTATGTGGAACAGAGAGAGTGCCAGGCTTCAGGAAACATTTGTATGTGGAACAGAGAGAGTGCCAGGCTTCAAGAAACATTTGCATATGGAACAGAGAGAGTGCCAGTCTTCAGGAAACATTTGCAAATGGAACAGAGAGAGTGCCAGGCATCAGGAAACATTTGTATTTGGAACAGAGAGAGTGCCAGGCTTCAGGAAACATTTCCATACGGAACAGAGAGAGTGCCAGGCTTCAAGAAACATTTGTCTATGGAACAGAGAGAGTGCCAGGCTTCAGGAAACATTTGTATGTTGAACAGAGAGAGTGCCAGGCTTCAGGAAACATTTGTATGTGGAACAGAGAGAGTGCCAGGCTTCAGGAAACATTTGTCTATGGAACAGAGAGAGAGTGCCAGGCTTCAGGAAACATTTGTATGTTGAACAGAGAGATTGCCAGTCTTCAGGAAACATTTGTATGTGGAACAGAGAGAGTGCCAGGCTTCAGGAAACATTTGCATATGGAACAGAGAGAGTGCCAGGCTTCAGGAAACATTTGTATTTGGAACAGAGAGAGTGCCAGGATTCAGGAAACATTTGTATTTGGAACAGAGAGAGTGCCAGGCTTCAGGAAACATTTGTATTTGGAACAGAGAGAGTGCCAGGCTTCAGGAAACATTTGTATTTGGAACAGAGAGAGTGCCAGGCTTCAGGAAACATTTGTCTATGGAACAGAGAGAGTGCCAGGCTTCAGGAAACATTTGTATGTGGAACAGAGAGAGTGCCAGGCTTCAGGAAACATTTGTCTATGGAACAGAGAGAGTGCCAGGCTTCAGGAAACATTTGTATGTTGAACAGAGAGATTGCCAGTCTTCAGGAAACATTTGTATGTGGAACAGAGAGAGTGCCAGGCTTCAGGAAACATTTGTATGTGGAACAGAGAGAGTGCCAGGCTTCAGGAAACATTTGTCTATGGAACAGAGAGTGTGCCAGGCTTCTGGAAACATTTGTATGTGGAACAGAGAGAGTGCCAGGCTTCAGGAAACATTTGCAAATGGAACAGAGAGAGTGCCAGGCATCAGGAAACATTTGTATATGGAACAGAGAGAGTGCCAGGCTTCAGGAAACATTTGTCTGTGGAACAGAGAGAGTGCCAGGCTTCAGGAAACATTTGTCTAAGGAACAGAGAGGGTGCCAGGCTTCAGGAAACATTTGTATATGGAACAGAGAGAGTGCCAGGCTTCAGGAAACATTTGTATTTGGAACAGAGAGAGTGCCAGACTTCAGGAAACATTTGTATGTGGAACAGAGAGAGTGCCAGGCTTCAGGAAACATTTGTCTATGGAACAGAGAGTGTGCCAGGCTTCAGGAAACATTTGTATGTGGAACAGAGAGAGTGCCAGGCTTCAGGAAACATTTGCAAATGGAACAGAGAGAGTGCCAGGCATCAGGAAACATTTGTATTTGTAACAGAGAGAGTGCCAGGGTTCAGGAAACATTTCCATACGGAACAGAGAGAGTGCCAGGCTTCAAGAAACATTTGTCTATGGAACAGAGAGAGTGCCAGGCTTCAGGAAACATTTGTATGTGGAACAGAGAGAGTGCCAGGCTTCAGGAAACATTTGTATGTGGAACAGAGAGGGTGCCAGGCTTCAGGAAACATTTGTATGTGGAACAGAGAGAGTGCCAGGCTTCAGGAAACATTTGTCTATGGAACAGAGAGAGTGCCAGGCTTCAGGAAACATTTGTATGTTGAACAGAGAGATTGCCAGTCTTCAGGAAACATTTGTATGTGGAACAGAGAGAGTGCCAGGCTTCAGGAAACATTTGCATATGGAAAAGAGAGAGTGCCAGGCTTCAGGAAACATTTGCATATGGAACAGAGAGAGTGCCAGGCTTCAGGAAACATTTGTATTTGGAACAGAGAGAGTGCCAGGCTTCAGGAAACATTTCCATATGGAACAGAGAGAGTGCGAGGCTTCAGAAAACATTTGTATTTGGAACAGAGAGAGTGCCAGGCTTCAGGAAACATTTGTATTTGGAACAGAGAGAGTGCCAGGCTTCAGGAAACATTTGTATTTGGAACAGAGAGAGTCCCAGGCTTCAGGAAACATTTGTATATGGAACAGAGAGAGTGCCAGGATTCAAGAAACATTTGCATATGGAGCAGAGAGAGTGCCAGGCTTCAGGAAACACTTGTATGTGGAACAGAGAGAGAGCCAGGCTTCAGGAAACATTTGTATTTGGAACAGAGAGAGTCCCAGGATTCAGGAAACATTTGTATATGGAAGAGAGAGAGTGACAGGCTTCAGGAAACATTTGTATGTGGAACAGAGAGAGTGCCAGGCTTCAGGAAACATTTGTCTATGGAACAGAGAGAGTGCCAGGCTTCAGGAAACATTTGTATGTGGAACAGAGAGAGTGCCAGGCTTCAGGAAACCTTTGTCTAAGGAACAGAGAGAGTGCCAGGCTTCAGGAAACATTTGTATATGGAACAGAGAGAGTGCCAGGCTTCAGGAAACATTTGTATGTGGAACAGAGAGAGTGCCAGGCTTCTGGAAACATTTGTCTAAGGAACAGAGAGAGTGCCAGGCTTCAGGAAACATTTGTATGTGGAACAGAGAGAGTGCCAGGCTTCAGGAAACATTTGTCTAAGGAACAGAGAGAGTGCCAGGCTTCAGGAAACATTTGTATGTGGAACAGAGAGAGTGCCAGGCTTCAGGAAACATTTGTCTAAGGAACAGAGAGAGTGCCAGCCTTCAGGAAACATTTGTATATGGAACAGAGAGAGTGCCAGGCTTCAGGAAACATTTGTATGTGGAACAGAGAGAGTGCCAGGCTTCGGGAAACATTTGTCTAAGGAACAGAGAGAGTGCCAGGCTTCAGGAAACATTTGTATATGGAACAGAGAGAGTGCCAGGCTTCAGGAAACATTTGTATGTGGAACAGAGAGAGTGCCAGGCTTCAGGAAACATTTGTCTAAGGAACAGAGAGAGTGCCAGGCTTCAGGAAACATTTGTATATGGAACAGAGAGAGTGCCAGGCTTCAGGAAACATTTGTATGTGGAACAGAGAGAGTGCCAGGCTTCAGGAAACATTTGTCTATGGAACAGAGAGAGTGCCAGGATTCAAGAAACATTTGCATATGGAACAGAGAGAGTGCCAGGCTTCAGGAAACATTTGTCTATGGAACAGAGAGAGTGCCAGGCTTCAGGAAACATTTGTATGTGGAACAGAGAGAGTGCCAGGCTTCAGGAAACATTTGTCTAAGGAACAGAGAGAGTGCCAGGCTTCAGGAAACATTTGTATATGGAACAGAGAGAGTGCCAGGCTTCAGGAAACATTTGTATGTGGAACAGAGAGAGTGCCAGGCTTCAGGAAACATTTGTCTATGGAACAGAGAGAGTGCCAGGATTCAAGAAACATTTGCATATGGAACAGAGAGAGTGCCAGGCTTCAGGAAACATTTGTCTATGGAACAGAGAGAGTGCCAGGCTTCAGGAAACATTTGTATGTTGAACAGAGAGATTGCCAGTCTTCAGGAAACATTTGTATGTGGAACAGAGAGAGTGCCAGGCTTCAGGAAACATTTGTATGTGGAACAGAGAGAGTGCCAGGCTTCAGGAAACATTTGTATGTTGAACAGAGAGATTGCCAGTCTTCAGGAAACATTTGTATGTGGAACAGAGAGAGTGCCAGGCTTCAGGAAACATTTGTATGTGGAACAGAGAGAGTGCCAGGCTTCAGGAAACATTTGTCTATGGAACAGAGAGAGTGCGAGGCTTCAGGAAACATTTGTATGTTGAACAGAGAGATTGCCAGTCTTCAGGAAACATTTGTCTATGGAACAGAGAGAGTGCCAGGCTTCAGGAAACATTTGTATGTTGAACAGAGAGATTGCCAGTCTTCAGGAAACATTTGTATGTGGAACAGAGAGAGTGCCAGGCTTCAGGAAACATTTGTATGTGGAACAGAGAGAGTGCCAGGCTTCAGGAAACATTTGTATGTGGAACAGAGAGAGTGCCAGGCTTCAGGAAACATTTGTATGTGGAACAGAGAGAGTGCCAGGCTTCAGGAAACATTTGTCTATGGAACAGAGAGAGTGCCAGGCTTCAGGAAACATTTGTATGTTGAACAGAGAGATTGCCAGTCTTCAGGAAACATTTGTATGTGGAACAGAGAGAGTGCCAGGCTTCAGGAAGCATTTGCATATGGAAAAGAGAGTGTGCCAGGCTTCAGGAAACATTTGTATTTGGAACAGAGAGAGTGCCAGGATTCAAGAAACATTTGCATATGGAACAGAGAGAGTGCCAGGCTTCAAGAAACATTTGCATATGGAACAGAGAGAGTGCCAGGCTTCAGGAAACACTTGTATGTGGAACAGAGAGAGAGCCAGGCTTCAGGAAACATTTGTATTTGGAACAGAGAGAGTCCCAGGCTTCAGGAAACATTTGTATTTGGAAGAGAGAGTGTGCCAGGCTTCAGGAAACATTTGTATATGGAACAGAGAGAGTTCCAGGCTTCAGGAAACATTTGTCTATGGAACAGAGAGAGTGCCAGGCTTCAGGAAACATTTGTATATGGATCAGAGAGAGTGACAGGCTTCAGGAAACATTTGTCTATGGAACAGAGAGAGTGCCATGCTTCAGGAAACATTTGTATGTGGAACAGAGAGAGTGCCAGGCTTCAGGAAACATTTGTCTATGGAACAGAGAGACTGCCAGGCTTCAGCAAACATTTGTATGTGGAACAGAGAGAGTGCCAGGCTTCAGGAAACATTTGTATGTGGAACAGAGAGAGTGCCAGGCTTCAGGAAACATTTGTCTATGGAACAGAGAGAGTGCCAGGCTTCAGGAAACATTTGTATGTTGAACAGAGAGAGTGCCAGACTTCAGGAAACATTTGTATGTGGAACAGAGAGTGTGCCAGGCTTCAGGAAACATTTGTATGTGGAACAGAGAGTGCCAGGCTTCAGGAAACATTTGTATGTGGAACAGAGAGAGTGCCAGGCTTCAGGAAACATTTGTATGTGGAACAGAGAGAGTGCCAGGCTTCAAGAAACATTTGCATATGGAACAGAGAGAGTGCCAGTCTTCAGGAAACATTTGCAAATGGAACAGAGAGAGTGCCAGGCATCAGGAAACATTTGTATTTGGAACAGAGAGAGTGCCAGGCTTCAGGAAACATTTCCATACGGAACAGAGAGAGTGCCAGGCTTCAAGAAACATTTGTCTATGGAACAGAGAGAGTGCCAGGCTTCAGGAAACATTTGTATGTTGAACAGAGAGAGTGCCAGGCTTCAGGAAACATTTGTATGTGGAACAGAGAGAGTGCCAGGCTTCAGGAAACATTTGTCTATGGAACAGAGAGAGAGTGCCAGGCTTCAGGAAACATTTGTATGTTGAACAGAGAGATTGCCAGTCTTCAGGAAACATTTGTATGTGGAACAGAGAGAGTGCCAGGCTTCAGGAAACATTTGCATATGGAACAGAGAGAGTGCCAGGCTTCAGGAAACATTTGTATTTGGAACAGAGAGAGTGCCAGGCTTCAGGAAACATTTCCATATGGAACAGAGAGAGTGCGAGGCTTCAGAAAACATTTGTATTTGGAACAGAGAGAGTGCCAGGCTTCAGGAAACATTTGTATTTGGAACAGAGAGAGTGCCAGGCTTCAGGAAACATTTGTATTTGGAACAGAGAGAGTGCCAGGCTTCAGGAAACATTTGTCTATGGAACAGAGAGAGTGCCAGGCTTCAGGAAACATTTGTATGTGGAACAGAGAGAGTGCCAGGCTTCAGGAAACATTTGTCTATGGAACAGAGAGAGTGCCAGGCTTCAGGAAACATTTGTATGTTGAACAGAGAGATTGCCAGTCTTCAGGAAACATTTGTATGTGGAACAGAGAGAGTGCCAGGCTTCAGGAAACATTTGTATGTGGAACAGAGAGAGTGCCAGGCTTCAGGAAACATTTGTCTATGGAACAGAGAGTGTGCCAGGCTTCAGGAAACATTTGTATGTGGAACAGAGAGAGTGCCAGGCTTCAGGAAACATTTGCAAATGGAACAGAGAGAGTGCCAGGCATCAGGAAACATTTGTATATGGAACAGAGAGAGTGCCAGGCTTCAGGAAACATTTGTCTGTGGAACAGAGAGAGTGCCAGGCTTCAGGAAACATTTGTCTAAGGAACAGAGAGGGTGCCAGGCTTCAGGAAACATTTGTATATGGAACAGAGAGAGTGCCAGGCTTCAGGAAACATTTGTATTTGGAACAGAGAGAGTGCCAGACTTCAGGAAACATTTGTATGTGGAACAGAGAGAGTGCCAGGCTTCAGGAAACATTTGTCTATGGAACAGAGAGTGTGCCAGGCTTCAGGAAACATTTGTATGTGGAACAGAGAGAGTGCCAGGCTTCAGGAAACATTTGCAAATGGAACAGAGAGAGTGCCAGGCATCAGGAAACATTTGTATTTGTAACAGAGAGAGTGCCAGGGTTCAGGAAACATTTCCATACGGAACAGAGAGAGTGCCAGGCTTCAAGAAACATTTGTCTATGGAACAGAGAGAGTGCCAGGCTTCAGGAAACATTTGTATGTGGAACAGAGAGAGTGCCAGGCTTCAGGAAACATTTGTATGTGGAACAGAGAGGGTGCCAGGCTTCAGGAAACATTTGTATGTGGAACAGAGAGAGTGCCAGGCTTCAGGAAACATTTGTCTATGGAACAGAGAGAGTGCCAGGCTTCAGGAAACATTTGTATGTTGAACAGAGAGATTGCCAGTCTTCAGGAAACATTTGTATGTGGAACAGAGAGAGTGCCAGGCTTCAGGAAACATTTGCATATGGAAAAGAGAGAGTGCCAGGCTTCAGGAAACATTTGCATATGGAACAGAGAGAGTGCCAGGCTTCAGGAAACATTTGTATTTGGAACAGAGAGAGTGCCAGGCTTCAGGAAACATTTCCATATGGAACAGAGAGAGTGCGAGGCTTCAGAAAACATTTGTATTTGGAACAGAGAGAGTGCCAGGCTTCAGGAAACATTTGTATTTGGAACAGAGAGAGTGCCAGGCTTCAGGAAACATTTGTATTTGGAACAGAGAGAGTCCCAGGCTTCAGGAAACATTTGTATATGGAACAGAGAGAGTGCCAGGATTCAAGAAACATTTGCATATGGAGCAGAGAGAGTGCCAGGCTTCAGGAAACACTTGTATGTGGAACAGAGAGAGAGCCAGGCTTCAGGAAACATTTGTATTTGGAACAGAGAGAGTCCCAGGATTCAGGAAACATTTGTATATGGAAGAGAGAGAGTGACAGGCTTCAGGAAACATTTGTCTATGGAACAGAGAGAGTGCCAGGCTTCAGGAAACATTTGCATGTGGTACAGAGAGAGTGCCAGGCTTCAGCAAACATTTGTATGTGGAACAGAGAGAGTGCCAGGCTTCAGGAAACATTTGTATGTGGAACAGAGAGATTGCCACTCTTCAGGAAACATTTGTATGTGGAACAGAGAGAGTGCCAGGCGTCAGGAAACATTTGTATATGGAACAGAGAGAGTGCCAGGCTTCAGGAAACATTTGTATGTGGAACAGAGAGACTGCCAGGCTTCAGGAAACATTTGTCTATGGAACAGAGAGAGTGCCAGGCTTCAGGAAACATTTGTATGTGGAACAGAGAGAGTGCCAGGCTTCAGGAAACATTTGTCTAAGGAACAGAGAGAGTGCCAGGCTTCAGGAAACATTTGTATATGGAACAGAGAGAGTGCCAGGCTTCAGGAAACATTTGTATGTGGAACAGAGAGAGTACCAGGCTTCAGGAAACATTTGTCTATGGAACAGAGAGAGTGCCAGGATTCAAGAAACATTTGCATATGGAACAGAGAGAGTGCCAGGCTTCAGGAAACATTTGTCTATGGAACAGAGAGAGTGCCAGGCTTCAGGAAACATTTGTATGTTGAACAGAGAGATTGCCAGTCTTCAGGAAACATTTGTATGTGGAACAGAGAGAGTGCCAGGCTTCAGGAAACATTTGTATGTGGAACAGAGAGAGTGCCAGGCTTCAGGAAACATTTGTATGTTGAACAGAGAGATTGCCAGTCTTCAGGAAACATTTGTATGTGGAACAGAGAGAGTGCCAGGCTTCAGGAAACATTTGTATGTGGAACAGAGAGAGTGCCAGGCTTCAGGAAACATTTGTCTATGGAACAGAGAGAGTGCGAGGCTTCAGGAAACATTTGTATGTTGAACAGAGAGATTGCCAGTCTTCAGGAAACATTTGTCTATGGAACAGAGAGAGTGCCAGGCTTCAGGAAACATTTGTATGTTGAACAGAGAGATTGCCAGTCTTCAGGAAACATTTGTATGTGGAACAGAGAGAGTGCCAGGCTTCAGGAAACATTTGTATGTGGAACAGAGAGAGTGCCAGGCTTCAGGAAACATTTGTATGTGGAACAGAGAGAGTGCCAGGCTTCAGGAAACATTTGTATGTGGAACAGAGAGAGTGCCAGGCTTCAGGAAACATTTGTCTATGGAACAGAGAGAGTGCCAGGCTTCAGGAAACATTTGTATGTTGAACAGAGAGATTGCCAGTCTTCAGGAAACATTTGTATGTGGAACAGAGAGAGTGCCAGGCTTCAGGAAGCATTTGCATATGGAAAAGAGAGTGTGCCAGGCTTCAGGAAACATTTGTATTTGGAACAGAGAGAGTGCCAGGATTCAAGAAACATTTGCATATGGAACAGAGAGAGTGCCAGGCTTCAAGAAACATTTGCATATGGAACAGAGAGAGTGCCAGGCTTCAGGAAACACTTGTATGTGGAACAGAGAGAGAGCCAGGCTTCAGGAAACATTTGTATTTGGAACAGAGAGAGTCCCAGGCTTCAGGAAACATTTGTATTTGGAAGAGAGAGTGTGCCAGGCTTCAGGAAACATTTGTATATGGAACAGAGAGAGTTCCAGGCTTCAGGAAACATTTGTCTATGGAACAGAGAGAGTGCCAGGCTTCAGGAAACATTTGTATATGGATCAGAGAGAGTGACAGGCTTCAGGAAACATTTGTCTATGGAACAGAGAGAGTGCCATGCTTCAGGAAACATTTGTATGTGGAACAGAGAGAGTGCCAGGCTTCAGGAAACTTTTGTCTATGGAACAGAGAGAGTGCCAGGCTTCAGCAAACATTTGTATGTGGAACAGAGAGAGTGCCAGGCTTCAGGAAACATTTGTATGTGGAACAGAGAGAGTGCCAGGCTTCAGGAAACATTTGTCTATGGAACAGAGAGAGTGCCAGGCTTCAGGAAACATTTGTATGTTGAACAGAGAGAGTGCCAGACTTCAGGAAACATTTGTATGTGGAACAGAGAGTGTGCCAGGCTTCAGGAAAGATTTGTATGTGGAACAGAGAGTGCCAGGCTTCAGGAAACATTTGTATGTGGAACAGAGAGAGTGCCAGGCTTCAGGAAACATTTGTATGTGGAACAGAGAGAGTGCCAGGCTTCAAGAAACATTTGCATATGGAACAGAGAGAGTGCCAGTCTTCAGGAAACATTTGCAAATGGAACAGAGAGAGTGCCAGGCATCAGGAAACATTTGTATTTGGAACAGAGAGAGTGCCAGGCTTCAGGAAACATTTCCATACGGAACAGAGAGAGTGCCAGGCTTCAAGAAACATTTGTCTATGGAACAGAGAGAGTGCCAGGCTTCAGGAAACATTTGTATGTTGAACAGAGAGAGTGCCAGGCTTCAGGAAACATTTGTATGTGGAACAGAGAGAGTGCCAGGCTTCAGGAAACATTTGTCTATGGAACAGAGAGAGAGTGCCAGGCTTCAGGAAACATTTGTATGTTGAACAGAGAGATTGCCAGTCTTCAGGAAACATTTGTATGTGGAACAGAGAGAGTGCCAGGCTTCAGGAAACATTTGCATATGGAACAGAGAGAGTGCCAGGCTTCAGGAAACATTTGTATTTGGAACAGAGAGAGTGCCAGGCTTCAGGAAACATTTCCATATGGAACAGAGAGAGTGCGAGGCTTCAGAAAACATTTGTATTTGGAACAGAGAGAGTGCCAGGCTTCAGGAAACATTTGTATTTGGAACAGAGAGAGTGCCAGGCTTCAGGAAACATTTGTATTTGGAACAGAGAGAGTGCCAGGCTTCAGGAAACATTTGTCTATGGAACAGAGAGAGTGCCAGGCTTCAGGAAACATTTGTATGTGGAACAGAGAGAGTGCCAGGCTTCAGGAAACATTTGTCTATGGAACAGAGAGAGTGCCAGGCTTCAGGAAACATTTGTATGTTGAACAGAGAGATTGCCAGTCTTCAGGAAACATTTGTATGTGGAACAGAGAGAGTGCCAGGCTTCAGGAAACATTTGTATGTGGAACAGAGAGAGTGCCAGGCTTCAGGAAACATTTGTCTATGGAACAGAGAGTGTGCCAGGCTTCAGGAAACATTTGTATGTGGAACAGAGAGAGTGCCAGGCTTCAGGAAACATTTGTATATGGAACAGAGAGAGTGCCAGGCTTCAGGAAACATTTGTCTGTGGAACAGAGAGAGTGCCAGGCTTCAGGAAACATTTGTCTAAGGAACAGAGAGGGTGCCAGGCTTCAGGAAACATTTGTATATGGAACAGAGAGAGTGCCAGGCTTCAGGAAACATTTGTATTTGGAACAGAGAGAGTGCCAGACTTCAGGAAACATTTGTATGTGGAACAGAGAGAGTGCCAGGATTCAAGAAACATTTGCATATGGAACAGAGAGAGTGCCAGGCTTCAGGAAACATTTGTCTATGGAACAGAGAGAGTGCCAGGCTTCAGGAAACATTTGTATGTTGAACAGAGAGATTGCCAGTCTTCAGGAAACATTTGTATGTGGAACAGAGAGAGTGCCAGGCTTCAGGAAACATTTGTATGTGGAACAGAGAGAGTGCCAGGCTTCAGGAAACATTTGTATGTTGAACAGAGAGATTGCCAGTCTTCAGGAAACATTTGTATGTGGAACAGAGAGAGTGCCAGGCTTCAGGAAACATTTGTATGTGGAACAGAGAGAGTGCCAGGCTTCAGGAAACATTTGTCTATGGAACAGAGAGAGTGCCAGGCTTCAGGAAACATTTGTATGTTGAACAGAGAGATTGCCAGTCTTCAGGAAACATTTGTATGTGGAACAGAGAGAGTGCCAGGCTTCAGGAAACATTTGTATGTGGAACAGAGAGAGTGCCAGGCTTCAGGAAACATTTGTATGTTGAACAGAGAGATTGCCAGTCTTCAGGAAACATTTGTATGTGGAACAGAGAGAGTGCCAGGCTTCAGGAAACATTTGTATGTGGAACAGAGAGAGTGCCAGGCTTCAGGAAACATTTGTCTATGGAACAGAGAGAGTGCGAGGCTTCAGGAAACATTTGTATGTTGAACAGAGAGATTGCCAGTCTTCAGGAAACATTTGTCTATGGAACAGAGAGAGTGCCAGGCTTCAGGAAACATTTGTATGTTGAACAGAGAGATTGCCAGTCTTCAGGAAACATTTGTATGTGGAACAGAGAGAGTGCCAGGCTTCAGGAAACATTTGTATGTGGAACAGAGAGAGTGCCAGGCTTCAGGAAACATTTGTATGTGGAACAGAGAGAGTGCCAGGCTTCAGGAAACATTTGTATGTGGAACAGAGAGAGTGCCAGGCTTCAGGAAACATTTGTCTATGGAACAGAGAGAGTGCCAGGCTTCAGGAAACATTTGTATGTTGAACAGAGAGATTGCCAGTCTTCAGGAAACATTTGTATGTGGAACAGAGAGTGTGCCAGGCTTCAGGAAGCATTTGCATATGGAAAAGAGAGTGTGCCAGGCTTCAGGAAACATTTGTATTTGGAACAGAGAGAGTGCCAGGATTCAAGAAACATTTGCATATGGAACAGAGAGAGTGCCAGGCTTCAAGAAACATTTGCATATGGAACAGAGAGAGTGCCAGGCTTCAGGAAACACTTGTATGTGGAACAGAGAGAGAGCCAGGCTTCAGGAAACATTTGTATTTGGAACAGAGAGAGTCCCAGGCTTCAGGAAACATTTGTATTTGGAAGAGAGAGTGTGCCAGGCTTCAGGAAACATTTGTATATGGAACAGAGAGAGTTCCAGGCTTCAGGAAACATTTGTCTATGGAACAGAGAGAGTGCCAGGCTTCAGGAAACATTTGTATATGGATCAGAGAGAGTGACAGGCTTCAGGAAACATTTGTCTATGGAACAGAGAGAGTGCCATGCTTCAGGAAACATTTGTATGTGGAACAGAGAGAGTGCCAGGCTTCAGGAAACTTTTGTCTATGGAACAGAGAGAGTGCCAGGCTTCAGCAAACATTTGTATGTGGAACAGAGAGAGTGCCAGGCTTCAGGAAACATTTGTATGTGGAACAGAGAGAGTGCCAGGCTTCAGGAAACATTTGTCTATGGAACAGAGAGAGTGCCAGGCTTCAGGAAACATTTGTATGTTGAACAGAGAGAGTGCCAGACTTCAGGAAACATTTGTATGTGGAACAGAGAGTGTGCCAGGCTTCAGGAAACATTTGTATGTGGAACAGAGAGTGCCAGGCTTCAGGAAACATTTGTATGTGGAACAGAGAGAGTGCCAGGCTTCAGGAAACATTTGTATGTGGAACAGAGAGAGTGCCAGGCTTCAAGAAACATTTGCATATGGAACAGAGAGAGTGCCAGTCTTCAGGAAACATTTGCAAATGGAACAGAGAGAGTGCCAGGCATCAGGAAACATTTGTATTTGGAACAGAGAGAGTGCCAGGCTTCAGGAAACATTTCCATACGGAACAGAGAGAGTGCCAGGCTTCAAGAAACATTTGTCTATGGAACAGAGAGAGTGCCAGGCTTCAGGAAACATTTGTATGTTGAACAGAGAGAGTGCCAGGCTTCAGGAAACATTTGTATGTGGAACAGAGAGAGTGCCAGGCTTCAGGAAACATTTGTCTATGGAACAGAGAGAGAGTGCCAGGCTTCAGGAAACATTTGTATGTTGAACAGAGAGATTGCCAGTCTTCAGGAAACATTTGTATGTGGAACAGAGAGAGTGCCAGGCTTCAGGAAACATTTGCATATGGAACAGAGAGAGTGCCAGGCTTCAGGAAACATTTGTATTTGGAACAGAGAGAGTGCCAGGCTTCAGGAAACATTTCCATATGGAACAGAGAGAGTGCGAGGCTTCAGAAAACATTTGTATTTGGAACAGAGAGAGTGCCAGGCTTCAGGAAACATTTGTATTTGGAACAGAGAGAGTGCCAGGCTTCAGGAAACATTTGTATTTGGAACAGAGAGAGTGCCAGGCTTCAGGAAACATTTGTCTATGGAACAGAGAGAGTGCCAGGCTTCAGGAAACATTTGTATGTGGAACAGAGAGAGTGCCAGGCTTCAGGAAACATTTGTCTATGGAACAGAGAGAGTGCCAGGCTTCAGGAAACATTTGTATGTTGAACAGAGAGATTGCCAGTCTTCAGGAAACATTTGTATGTGGAACAGAGAGAGTGCCAGGCTTCAGGAAACATTTGTATGTGGAACAGAGAGAGTGCCAGGCTTCAGGAAACATTTGTCTATGGAACAGAGAGTGTGCCAGGCTTCAGGAAACATTTGTATGTGGAACAGAGAGAGTGCCAGGCTTCAGGAAACATTTGCAAATGGAACAGAGAGAGTGCCAGGCATCAGGAAACATTTGTATATGGAACAGAGAGAATGCCAGGCTTCAGGAAACATTTGTCTGTGGAACAGAGAGAGTGCCAGGCTTCAGGAAACATTTGTCTAAGGAACAGAGAGGGTGCCAGGCTTCAGGAAACATTTGTATATGGAACAGAGAGAGTGCCAGGCTTCAGGAAACATTTGTATTTGGAACAGAGAGAGTGCCAGACTTCAGGAAACATTTGTATGTGGAACAGAGAGAGTGCCAGGCTTCAGGAAACATTTGTCTGTGGAACAGAGAGTGTGCCAGGCTTCAGGAAACATTTGTATGTGGAACAGAGAGAGTGCCAGGCTTCAGGAAACATTTGCAAATGGAACAGAGAGAGTGCCAGGCATCAGGAAACATTTGTATTTGTAACAGAGAGAGTGCCAGGGTTCAGGAAACATTTCCATACGGAACAGAGAGAGTGCCAGGCTTCAAGAAACATTTGTCTATGGAACAGAGAGAGTGCCAGGCTTCAGGAAACATTTGTATGTGGAACAGAGAGAGTGCCAGGCTTCAGGAAACATTTGTATGTGGAACAGAGAGGGTGCCAGGCTTCAGGAAACATTTGTATGTGGAACAGAGAGAGTGCCAGGCTTCAGGAAACATTTGTCTATGGAACAGAGAGAGTGCCAGGCTTCAGGAAACATTTGTATGTTGAACAGAGAGATTGCCAGTCTTCAGGAAACATTTGTATGTGGAACAGAGAGAGTGCCAGGCTTCAGGAAACATTTGCATATGGAAAAGAGAGAGTGCCAGGCTTCAGGAAACATTTGCATATGGAACAGAGAGAGTGCCAGGCTTCAGGAAACATTTGTATTTGGAACAGAGAGAGTGCCAGGCTTCAGGAAACATTTCCATATGGAACAGAGAGAGTGCGAGGCTTCAGAAAACATTTGTATTTGGAACAGAGAGAGTGCCAGGCTTCAGGAAACATTTGTATTTGGAACAGAGAGAGTGCCAGGCTTCAGGAAACATTTGTATTTGGAACAGAGAGAGTCCCAGGCTTCAGGAAACATTTGTATATGGAACAGAGAGAGTGCCAGGATTCAAGAAACATTTGCATATGGAGCAGAGAGAGTGCCAGGCTTCAGGAAACACTTGTATGTGGAACAGAGAGAGAGCCAGGCTTCAGGAAACATTTGTATTTGGAACAGAGAGAGTCCCAGGATTCAGGAAACATTTGTATATGGAAGAGAGAGAGTGACAGGCTTCAGGAAACATTTGTCTATGGAACAGAGAGAGTGCCAGGCTTCAGGAAACATTTGCATGTGGTACAGAGAGAGTGCCAGGCTTCAGCAAACATTTGTATGTGGAACAGAGAGAGTGCCAGGCTTCAGGAAACATTTGTATGTGGAACAGAGAGATTGCCACTCTTCAGGAAACATTTGTATGTGGAACAGAGAGAGTGCCAGGCGTCAGGAAACATTTGTATATGGAACAGAGAGAGTGCCAGGCTTCAGGAAACATTTGTATGTGGAACAGAGAGACTGCCAGGCTTCAGGAAACATTTGTCTAAGGAACAGAGAGAGTGCCAGGCTTCAGGAAACATTTGTATGTTGAACAGAGAGATTGCCAGTCTTCAGGAAACATTTGTATGTGGAACAGAGAGAGTGCCAGGCTTCAGGAAACATTTGTCTATGGAACAGAGAGAGTGCCAGGCTTCAGGAAACATTTGTATGTTGAACAGAGAGATTGCCAGTCTTCAGGAAACATTTGTATGTGGAACAGAGAGAGTGCCAGGCTTCAGGAAACATTTGTATGTGGAACAGAGAGAGTGCCAGGCTTCAGGAAACATTTGTATGTTGAACAGAGAGATTGCCAGTCTTCAGGAAACATTTGTATGTGGAACAGAGAGAGTGCCAGGCTTCAGGAAACATTTGTATGTGGAACAGAGAGAGTGCCAGGCTTCAGGAAACATTTGTCTATGGAACAGAGAGAGTGCCAGGCTTCAGGAAACATTTGTATGTGGAACAGAGAGAGTGCCAGGCTTCAGGAAACATTTGTCTAAGGAACAGAGAGAGTGCCAGGCTTCAGGAAACATTTGTATATGGAACAGAGAGAGTGCCAGGCTTCAGGAAACATTTGTATGTGGAACAGAGAGAGTGCCAGGCTTCAGGAAACATTTGTCTATGGAACAGAGAGAGTGCCAGGATTCAAGAAACATTTGCATATGGAACAGAGAGAGTGCCAGGCTTCAGGAAACATTTGTCTATGGAACAGAGAGAGTGCCAGGCTTCAGGAAACATTTGTATGTTGAACAGAGAGATTGCCAGTCTTCAGGAAACATTTGTATGTGGAACAGAGAGAGTGCCAGGCTTCAGGAAACATTTGTATGTGGAACAGAGAGAGTGCCAGGCTTCAGGAAACATTTGTATGTTGAACAGAGAGATTGCCAGTCTTCAGGAAACATTTGTATGTGGAACAGAGAGAGTGCCAGGCTTCAGGAAACATTTGTCTGTGGAACAGAGAGAGTGCCAGGCTTCAGGAAACATTTGTCTATGGAACAGAGAGAGTGCGAGGCTTCAGGAAACATTTGTATGTTGAACAGAGAGATTGCCAGTCTTCAGGAAACATTTGTCTATGGAACAGAGAGAGTGCCAGGCTTCAGGAAACATTTGTATGTTGAACAGAGAGATTGCCAGTCTTCAGGAAACATTTGTATGTGGAACAGAGAGAGTGCCAGGCTTCAGGAAACATTTGTATGTGGAACAGAGAGAGTGCCAGGCTTCAGGAAACATTTGTATGTGGAACAGAGAGAGTGCCAGGCTTCAGGAAACATTTGTATGTGGAACAGAGAGAGTGCCAGGCTTCAGGAAACATTTGTCTATGGAACAGAGAGAGTGCCAGGCTTCAGGAAACATTTGTATGTTGAACAGAGAGATTGCCAGTCTTCAGGAAACATTTGTATGTGGAACAGAGAGAGTGCCAGGCTTCAGGAAGCATTTGCATATGGAAAAGAGAGTGTGCCAGGCTTCAGGAAACATTTGTATTTGGAACAGAGAGAGTGCCAGGATTCAAGAAACATTTGCATATGGAACAGAGAGAGTGCCAGGCTTCAAGAAACATTTGCATATGGAACAGAGAGAGTGCCAGGCTTCAGGAAACACTTGTATGTGGAACAGAGAGAGAGCCAGGCTTCAGGAAACATTTGTATTTGGAACAGAGAGAGTCCCAGGCTTCAGGAAACATTTGTATTTGGAAGAGAGAGTGTGCCAGGCTTCAGGAAACATTTGTATATGGAACAGAGAGAGTTCCAGGCTTCAGGAAACATTTGTCTATGGAACAGAGAGAGTGCCAGGCTTCAGGAAACATTTGTATATGGATCAGAGAGAGTGACAGGCTTCAGGAAACATTTGTCTATGGAACAGAGAGAGTGCCATGCTTCAGGAAACATTTGTATGTGGAACAGAGAGAGTGCCAGGCTTCAGGAAACATTTGTCTATGGAACAGAGAGACTGCCAGGCTTCAGCAAACATTTGTATGTGGAACAGAGAGAGTGCCAGGCTTCAGGAAACATTTGTATGTGGAACAGAGAGAGTGCCAGGCTTCAGGAAACATTTGTCTATGGAACAGAGAGAGTGCCAGGCTTCAGGAAACATTTGTATGTTGAACAGAGAGAGTGCCAGACTTCAGGAAACATTTGTATGTGGAACAGAGAGTGTGCCAGGCTTCAGGAAACATTTGTATGTGGAACAGAGAGTGCCAGGCTTCAGGAAACATTTGTATGTGGAACAGAGAGAGTGCCAGGCTTCAGGAAACATTTGTATGTGGAACAGAGAGAGTGCCAGGCTTCAAGAAACATTTGCATATGGAACAGAGAGAGTGCCAGTCTTCAGGAAACATTTGCAAATGGAACAGAGAGAGTGCCAGGCATCAGGAAACATTTGTATTTGGAACAGAGAGAGTGCCAGGCTTCAGGAAACATTTCCATACGGAACAGAGAGAGTGCCAGGCTTCAAGAAACATTTGTCTATGGAACAGAGAGAGTGCCAGGCTTCAGGAAACATTTGTATGTTGAACAGAGAGAGTGCCAGGCTTCAGGAAACATTTGTATGTGGAACAGAGAGAGTGCCAGGCTTCAGGAAACATTTGTCTATGGAACAGAGAGAGAGTGCCAGGCTTCAGGAAACATTTGTATGTTGAACAGAGAGATTGCCAGTCTTCAGGAAACATTTGTATGTGGAACAGAGAGAGTGCCAGGCTTCAGGAAACATTTGCATATGGAACAGAGAGAGTGCCAGGCTTCAGGAAACATTTGTATTTGGAACAGAGAGAGTGCCAGGCTTCAGGAAACATTTCCATATGGAACAGAGAGAGTGCGAGGCTTCAGAAAACATTTGTATTTGGAACAGAGAGAGTGCCAGGCTTCAGGAAACATTTGTATTTGGAACAGAGAGAGTGCCAGGCTTCAGGAAACATTTGTATTTGGAACAGAGAGAGTGCCAGGCTTCAGGAAACATTTGTCTATGGAACAGAGAGAGTGCCAGGCTTCAGGAAACATTTGTATGTGGAACAGAGAGAGTGCCAGGCTTCAGGAAACATTTGTCTATGGAACAGAGAGAGTGCCAGGCTTCAGGAAACATTTGTATGTTGAACAGAGAGATTGCCAGTCTTCAGGAAACATTTGTATGTGGAACAGAGAGAGTGCCAGGCTTCAGGAAACATTTGTATGTGGAACAGAGAGAGTGCCAGGCTTCAGGAAACATTTGTCTATGGAACAGAGAGTGTGCCAGGCTTCAGGAAACATTTGTATGTGGAAAAGAGAGAGTGCCAGGCTTCAGGAAACATTTGCAAATGGAACAGAGAGAGTGCCAGGCATCAGGAAACATTTGTATATGGAACAGAGAGAGTGCCAGGCTTCAGGAAACATTTGTCTGTGGAACAGAGAGAGTGCCAGGCTTCAGGAAACATTTGTCTAAGGAACAGAGAGGGTGCCAGGCTTCAGGAAACATTTGTATATGGAACAGAGAGAGTGCCAGGCTTCAGGAAACATTTGTATTTGGAACAGAGAGAGTGCCAGACTTCAGGAAACATTTGTATGTGGAACAGAGAGAGTGCCAGGCTTCAGGAAACATTTGTCTATGGAACAGAGAGTGTGCCAGGCTTCAGGAAACATTTGTATGTGGAACAGAGAGAGTGCCAGGCTTCAGGAAACATTTGCAAATGGAACAGAGAGAGTGCCAGGCATCAGGAAACATTTGTATTTGTAACAGAGAGAGTGCCAGGGTTCAGGAAACATTTCCATACGGAACAGAGAGAGTGCCAGGCTTCAAGAAACATTTGTCTATGGAACAGAGAGAGTGCCAGGCTTCAGGAAACATTTGTATGTGGAACAGAGAGAGTGCCAGGCTTCAGGAAACATTTGTATGTGGAACAGAGAGGGTGCCAGGCTTCAGGAAACATTTGTATGTGGAACAGAGAGAGTGCCAGGCTTCAGGAAACATTTGTCTATGGAACAGAGAGAGTGCCAGGCTTCAGGAAACATTTGTATGTTGAACAGAGAGATTGCCAGTCTTCAGGAAACATTTGTATGTGGAACAGAGAGAGTGCCAGGCTTCAGGAAACATTTGCATATGGAAAAGAGAGAGTGCCAGGCTTCAGGAAACATTTGCATATGGAACAGAGAGAGTGCCAGGCTTCAGGAAACATTTGTATTTGGAACAGAGAGAGTGCCAGGCTTCAGGAAACATTTCCATATGGAACAGAGAGAGTGCGAGGCTTCAGAAAACATTTGTATTTGGAACAGAGAGAGTGCCAGGCTTCAGGAAACATTTGTATTTGGAACAGAGAGAGTGCCAGGCTTCAGGAAACATTTGTATTTGGAACAGAGAGAGTGCCAGGCTTCAGGAAACATTTGTATATGGAACAGAGAGAGTGCCAGGATTCAAGAAACATTTGCATATGGAGCAGAGAGAGTGCCAGGCTTCAGGAAACACTTGTATGTGGAACAGAGAGAGAGCCAGGCTTCAGGAAACATTTGTATTTGGAACAGAGAGAGTCCCAGGATTCAGGAAACATTTGTATATGGAAGAGAGAGAGTGACAGGCTTCAGGAAACATTTGTCTATGGAACAGAGAGAGTGCCAGGCTTCAGGAAACATTTGCATGTGGTACAGAGAGAGTGCCAGGCTTCAGCAAACATTTGTATGTGGAACAGAGAGAGTGCCAGGCTTCAGGAAACATTTGTATGTGGAACAGAGAGATTGCCACTCTTCAGGAAACATTTGTATGTGGAACAGAGAGAGTGCCAGGCGTCAGGAAACATTTGTATATGGAACAGAGAGAGTGCCAGGCTTCAGGAAACATTTGTATGTGGAACAGAGAGACTGCCAGGCTTCAGGAAACATTTGTCTATGGAACAGAGAGAGTGCCAGGCTTCAGGAAACATTTGTATGTGGAACAGAGAGAGTGCCAGGCTTCAGGAAACATTTGTCTAAGGAACAGAGAGAGTGCCAGGCTTCAGGAAACATTTGTATATGGAACAGAGAGAGTGCCAGGCTTCAGGAAACATTTGTATGTGGAACAGAGAGAGTACCAGGCTTCAGGAAACATTTGTCTATGGAACAGAGAGAGTGCCAGGATTCAAGAAACATTTGCATATGGAACAGAGAGAGTGCCAGGCTTCAGGAAACATTTGTCTATGGAACAGAGAGAGTGCCAGGCTTCAGGAAACATTTGTATGTTGAACAGAGAGATTGCCAGTCTTCAGGAAACATTTGTATGTGGAACAGAGAGAGTGCCAGGCTTCAGGAAACATTTGTATGTGGAACAGAGAGAGTGCCAGGCTTCAGGAAACATTTGTATGTTGAACAGAGAGATTGCCAGTCTTCAGGAAACATTTGTATGTGGAACAGAGAGAGTGCCAGGCTTCAGGAAACATTTGTATGTGGAACAGAGAGAGTGCCAGGCTTCAGGAAACATTTGTCTATGGAACAGAGAGAGTGCGAGGCTTCAGGAAACATTTGTATGTTGAACAGAGAGATTGCCAGTCTTCAGGAAACATTTGTCTATGGAACAGAGAGAGTGCCAGGCTTCAGGAAACATTTGTATGTTGAACAGAGAGATTGCCAGTCTTCAGGAAACATTTGTATGTGGAACAGAGAGAGTGCCAGGCTTCAGGAAACATTTGTATGTGGAACAGAGAGAGTGCCAGGCTTCAGGAAACATTTGTATGTGGAACAGAGAGAGTGCCAGGCTTCAGGAAACATTTGTATGTGGAACAGAGAGAGTGCCAGGCTTCAGGAAACATTTGTCTATGGAACAGAGAGAGTGCCAGGCTTCAGGAAACATTTGTATGTTGAACAGAGAGATTGCCAGTCTTCAGGAAACATTTGTATGTGGAACAGAGAGAGTGCCAGGCTTCAGGAAGCATTTGCATATGGAAAAGAGAGTGTGCCAGGCTTCAGGAAACATTTGTATTTGGAACAGAGAGAGTGCCAGGATTCAAGAAACATTTGCATATGGAACAGAGAGAGTGCCAGGCTTCAAGAAACATTTGCATATGGAACAGAGAGAGTGCCAGGCTTCAGGAAACACTTGTATGTGGAACAGAGAGAGAGCCAGGCTTCAGGAAACATTTGTATTTGGAACAGAGAGAGTCCCAGGCTTCAGGAAACATTTGTATTTGGAAGAGAGAGTGTGCCAGGCTTCAGGAAACATTTGTATATGGAACAGAGAGAGTTCCAGGCTTCAGGAAACATTTGTCTATGGAACAGAGAGAGTGCCAGGCTTCAGGAAACATTTGTATATGGATCAGAGAGAGTGACAGGCTTCAGGAAACATTTGTCTATGGAACAGAGAGAGTGCCATGCTTCAGGAAACATTTGTATGTTGAACAGAGAGAGTGCCAGGCTTCAGGAAACTTTTGTCTATGGAACAGAGAGAGTGCCAGGCTTCAGCAAACATTTGTATGTGGAACAGAGAGAGTGCCAGGCTTCAGGAAACATTTGTATGTGGAACAGAGAGAGTGCCAGGCTTCAGGAAACATTTGTCTATGGAACAGAGAGAGTGCCAGGCTTCAGGAAACATTTGTATGTTGAACAGAGAGAGTGCCAGACTTCAGGAAACATTTGTATGTGGAACAGAGAGTGTGCCAGGCTTCAGGAAACATTTGTATGTGGAACAGAGAGTGCCAGGCTTCAGGAAACATTTGTATGTGGAACAGAGAGAGTGCCAGGCTTCAGGAAACATTTGTATGTGGAACAGAGAGAGTGCCAGGCTTCAAGAAACATTTGCATATGGAACAGAGAGAGTGCCAGTCTTCAGGAAACATTTGCAAATGGAACAGAGAGAGTGCCAGGCATCAGGAAACATTTGTATTTGGAACAGAGAGAGTGCCAGGCTTCAGGAAACATTTCCATACGGAACAGAGAGAGTGCCAGGCTTCAAGAAACATTTGTCTATGGAACAGAGAGAGTGCCAGGCTTCAGGAAACATTTGTATGTTGAACAGAGAGAGTGCCAGGCTTCAGGAAACATTTGTATGTGGAACAGAGAGAGTGCCAGGCTTCAGGAAACATTTGTCTATGGAACAGAGAGAGAGTGCCAGGCTTCAGGAAACATTTGTATGTTGAACAGAGAGATTGCCAGTCTTCAGGAAACATTTGTATGTGGAACAGAGAGAGTGCCAGGCTTCAGGAAACATTTGCATATGGAACAGAGAGAGTGCCAGGCTTCAGGAAACATTTGTATTTGGAACAGAGAGAGTGCCAGGCTTCAGGAAACATTTCCATATGGAACAGAGAGAGTGCGAGGCTTCAGAAAACATTTGTATTTGGAACAGAGAGAGTGCCAGGCTTCAGGAAACATTTGTATTTGGAACAGAGAGAGTGCCAGGCTTCAGGAAACATTTGTATTTGGAACAGAGAGAGTGCCAGGCTTCAGGAAACATTTGTCTATGGAACAGAGAGAGTGCCAGGCTTCAGGAAACATTTGTATGTGGAACAGAGAGAGTGCCAGGCTTCAGGAAACATTTGTCTATGGAACAGAGAGAGTGCCAGGCTTCAGGAAACATTTGTATGTTGAACAGAGAGATTGCCAGTCTTCAGGAAACATTTGTATGTGGAACAGAGAGAGTGCCAGGCTTCAGGAAACATTTGTATGTGGAACAGAGAGAGTGCCAGGCTTCAGGAAACATTTGTCTATGGAACAGAGAGTGTGCCAGGCTTCAGGAAACATTTGTATGTGGAACAGAGAGAGTGCCAGGCTTCAGGAAACATTTGCAAATGGAACAGAGAGAGTGCCAGGCATCAGGAAACATTTGTATATGGAACAGAGAGAGTGCCAGGCTTCAGGAAACATTTGTCTGTGGAACAGAGAGAGTGCCAGGCTTCAGGAAACATTTGTCTAAGGAACAGAGAGGGTGCCAGGCTTCAGGAAACATTTGTATATGGAACAGAGAGAGTGCCAGGCTTCAGGAAACATTTGTATTTGGAACAGAGAGAGTGCCAGACTTCAGGAAACATTTGTATGTGGAACAGAGAGAGTGCCAGGCTTCAGGAAACATTTGTCTATGGAACAGAGAGTGTGCCAGGCTTCAGGAAACATTTGTATGTGGAACAGAGAGAGTGCCAGGCTTCAGGAAACATTTGCAAATGGAACAGAGAGAGTGCCAGGCATCAGGAAACATTTGTATTTGTAACAGAGAGAGTGCCAGGGTTCAGGAAACATTTCCATACGGAACAGAGAGAGTGCCAGGCTTCAAGAAACATTTGTCTATGGAACAGAGAGAGTGCCAGGCTTCAGGAAACATTTGTATGTGGAACAGAGAGAGTGCCAGGCTTCAGGAAACATTTGTATGTGGAACAGAGAGGGTGCCAGGCTTCAGGAAACATTTGTATGTGGAACAGAGAGAGTGCCAGGCTTCAGGAAACATTTGTCTATGGAACAGAGAGAGTGCCAGGCTTCAGGAAACATTTGTATGTTGAACAGAGAGATTGCCAGTCTTCAGGAAACATTTGTATGTGGAACAGAGAGAGTGCCAGGCTTCAGGAAACATTTGCATATGGAAAAGAGAGAGTGCCAGGCTTCAGGAAACATTTGCATATGGAACAGAGAGAGTGCCAGGCTTCAGGAAACATTTGTATTTGGAACAGAGAGAGTGCCAGGCTTCAGGAAACATTTCCATATGGAACAGAGAGAGTGCGAGGCTTCAGAAAACATTTGTATTTGGAACAGAGAGAGTGCCAGGCTTCAGGAAACATTTGTATTTGGAACAGAGAGAGTGCCAGGCTTCAGGAAACATTTGTATTTGGAACAGAGAGAGTCCCAGGCTTCAGGAAACATTTGTATATGGAACAGAGAGAGTGCCAGGATTCAAGAAACATTTGCATATGGAGCAGAGAGAGTGCCAGGCTTCAGGAAACACTTGTATGTGGAACAGAGAGAGAGCCAGGCTTCAGGAAACATTTGTATTTGGAACAGAGAGAGTCCCAGGATTCAGGAAACATTTGTATATGGAAGAGAGAGAGTGACAGGCTTCAGGAAACATTTGTCTATGGAACAGAGAGAGTGCCAGGCTTCAGGAAACATTTGCATGTGGTACAGAGAGAGTGCCAGGCTTCAGCAAACATTTGTATGTGGAACAGAGAGAGTGCCAGGCTTCAGGAAACATTTGTATGTGGAACAGAGAGATTGCCACTCTTCAGGAAACATTTGTATGTGGAACAGAGAGAGTGCCAGGCGTCAGGAAACATTTGTATATGGAACAGAGAGAGTGCCAGGCTTCAGGAAACATTTGTATGTGGAACAGAGAGACTGCCAGGCTTCAGGAAACATTTGTCTAAGGAACAGAGAGAGTGCCAGGCTTCAGGAAACATTTGTATATGGAACAGAGAGAGTGCCAGGCTTCAGGAAACATTTGTATTTGGAACAGAGAGAGTGCCAGGCTTCAGGAAACATTTGTCTAAGGAACAGAGAGAGTGCCAGGCTTCAGGAAACATTTGTATATGGAACAGAGAGAGTGCCAGGCTTCAGGAAACATTTGTATGTGGAACAGAGAGAGTACCAGGCTTCAGGAAACATTTGTCTATGGAACAGAGAGAGTGCCAGGATTCAAGAAACATTTGCATATGGAACAGAGAGAGTGCCAGGCTTCAGGAAACATTTGTCTATGGAACAGAGAGAGTGCCAGGCTTCAGGAAACATTTGTATGTTGAACAGAGAGATTGCCAGTCTTCAGGAAACATTTGTATGTGGAACAGAGAGAGTGCCAGGCTTCAGGAAACATTTGTATGTGGAACAGAGAGAGTGCCAGGCTTCAGGAAACATTTGTATGTTGAACAGAGAGATTGCCAGTCTTCAGGAAACATTTGTATGTGGAACAGAGAGAGTGCCAGGCTTCAGGAAACATTTGTATGTGGAACAGAGAGAGTGCCAGGCTTCAGGAAACATTTGTCTATGGAACAGAGAGAGTGCGAGGCTTCAGGAAACATTTGTATGTTGAACAGAGAGATTGCCAGTCTTCAGGAAACATTTGTCTATGGAACAGAGAGAGTGCCAGGCTTCAGGAAACATTTGTATGTTGAACAGAGAGATTGCCAGTCTTCAGGAAACATTTGTATGTGGAACAGAGAGAGTGCCAGGCTTCAGGAAACATTTGTATGTGGAACAGAGAGAGTGCCAGGCTTCAGGAAACATTTGTATGTGGAACAGAGAGAGTGCCAGGCTTCAGGAAACATTTGTCTATGGAACAGAGAGAGTGCCAGGCTTCAGGAAACATTTGTATGTTGAACAGAGAGATTGCCAGTCTTCAGGAAACATTTGTATGTGGAACAGAGAGAGTGCCAGGCTTCAGGAAGCATTTGCATATGGAAAAGAGAGTGTGCCAGGCTTCAGGAAACATTTGTATTTGGAACAGAGAGAGTGCCAGGATTCAAGAAACATTTGCATATGGAACAGAGAGAGTGCCAGGCTTCAAGAAACATTTGCATATGGAACAGAGAGAGTGCCAGGCTTCAGGAAACACTTGTATGTGGAACAGAGAGAGAGCCAGGCTTCAGGAAACATTTGTATTTGGAACAGAGAGAGTCCCAGGCTTCAGGAAACATTTGTATTTGGAAGAGAGAGTGTGCCAGGCTTCAGGAAACATTTGTATATGGAACAGAGAGAGTTCCAGGCTTCAGGAAACATTTGTCTATGGAACAGAGAGAGTGCCAGGCTTCAGGAAACATTTGTATATGGATCAGAGAGAGTGACAGGCTTCAGAAAACATTTGTCTATGGAACAGAGAGAGTGCCATGCTTCAGGAAACATTTGTATGTGGAACAGAGAGAGTGCCAGGCTTCAGGAAACTTTTGTCTATGGAACAGAGAGATTGCCAGGCTTCAGCAAACATTTGTATGTGGAACAGAGAGAGTGCCAGGCTTCAGGAAACATTTGTATGTGGAACAGAGAGAGTGCCAGGCTTCAGGAAACATTTGTCTATGGAACAGAGAGAGTGCCAGGCTTCAGGAAACATTTGTATGTTGAACAGAGAGAGTGCCAGACTTCAGGAAACATTTGTATGTGGAACAGAGAGTGTGCCAGGCTTCAGGAAACATTTGTATGTGGAACAGAGAGTGCCAGGCTTCAGGAAACATTTGTATGTGGAACAGAGAGAGTGCCAGGCTTCAGGAAACATTTGTATGTGGAACAGAGAGAGTGCCAGGCTTCAAGAAACATTTGCATATGGAACAGAGAGAGTGCCAGTCTTCAGGAAACATTTGCAAATGGAACAGAGAGAGTGCCAGGCATCAGGAAACATTTGTATTTGGAACAGAGAGAGTGCCAGGCTTCAGGAAACATTTCCATACGGAACAGAGAGAGTGCCAGGCTTCAAGAAACATTTGTCTATGGAACAGAGAGAGTGCCAGGCTTCAGGAAACATTTGTATGTTGAACAGAGAGAGTGCCAGGCTTCAGGAAACATTTGTATGTGGAACAGAGAGAGTGCCAGGCTTCAGGAAACATTTGTCTATGGAACAGAGAGAGAGTGCCAGGCTTCAGGAAACATTTGTATGTTGAACAGAGAGATTGCCAGTCTTCAGGAAACATTTGTATGTGGAACAGAGAGAGTGCCAGGCTTCAGGAAACATTTGCATATGGAACAGAGAGAGTGCCAGGCTTCAGGAAACATTTGTATTTGGAACAGAGAGAGTGCCAGGCTTCAGGAAACATTTCCATATGGAACAGAGAGAGTGCGAGGCTTCAGAAAACATTTGTATTTGGAACAGAGAGAGTGCCAGGCTTCAGGAAACATTTGTATTTGGAACAGAGAGAGTGCCAGGCTTCAGGAAACATTTGTATTTGGAACAGAGAGAGTGCCAGGCTTCAGGAAACATTTGTCTATGGAACAGAGAGAGTGCCAGGCTTCAGGAAACATTTGTATGTGGAACAGAGAGAGTGCCAGGCTTCAGGAAACATTTGTCTATGGAACAGAGAGAGTGCCAGGCTTCAGGAAACATTTGTATGTTGAACAGAGAGATTGCCAGTCTTCAGGAAACATTTGTATGTGGAACAGAGAGAGTGCCAGGCTTCAGGAAACATTTGTATGTGGAACAGAGAGAGTGCCAGGCTTCAGGAAACATTTGTCTATGGAACAGAGAGTGTGCCTGGCTTCAGGAAACATTTGTATGTGGAACAGAGAGAGTGCCAGGCTTCAGGAAACATTTGCAAATGGAACAGAGAGAGTGCCAGGCATCAGGAAACATTTGTATATGGAACAGAGAGAGTGCCAGGCTTCAGGAAACATTTGTCTGTGGAACAGAGAGTGTGCCAGGCTTCAGGAAACATTTGTCTAAGGAACAGAGAGGGTGCCAGGCTTCAGGAAACATTTGTATATGGAACAGAGAGAGTGCCAGGCTTCAGGAAACATTTGTATTTGGAACAGAGAGAGTGCCAGACTTCAGGAAACATTTGTATGTGGAACAGAGAGAGTGCCAGGCTTCAGGAAACATTTGTCTATGGAACAGAGAGTGTGCCAGGCTTCAGGAAACATTTGTATGTGGAACAGAGAGAGTGCCAGGCTTCAGGAAACATTTGCAAATGGAACAGAGAGAGTGCCAGGCATCAGGAAACATTTGTATTTGTAACAGAGAGAGTGCCAGGGTTCAGGAAACATTTCCATACGGAACAGAGAGAGTGCCAGGCTTCAAGAAACATTTGTCTATGGAACAGAGAGAGTGCCAGGCTTCAGGAAACATTTGTATGTGGAACAGAGAGAGTGCCAGGCTTCAGGAAACATTTGTATGTGGAACAGAGAGGGTGCCAGGCTTCAGGAAACATTTGTATGTGGAACAGAGAGAGTGCCAGGCTTCAGGAAACATTTGTCTATGGAACAGAGAGAGTGCCAGGCTTCAGGAAACATTTGTATGTTGAACAGAGAGATTGCCAGTCTTCAGGAAACATTTGTATGTGGAACAGAGAGAGTGCCAGGCTTCAGGAAACATTTGCATATGGAAAAGAGAGAGTGCCAGGCTTCAGGAAACATTTGCATATGGAACAGAGAGAGTGCCAGGCTTCAGGAAACATTTGTATTTGGAACAGAGAGAGTGCCAGGCTTCAGGAAACATTTCCATATGGAACAGAGAGAGTGCGAGGCTTCAGAAAACATTTGTATTTGGAACAGAGAGAGTGCCAGGCTTCAGGAAACATTTGTATTTGGAACAGAGAGAGTGCCAGGCTTCAGGAAACATTTGTATTTGGAACAGAGAGAGTCCCAGGCTTCAGGAAACATTTGTATATGGAACAGAGAGAGTGCCAGGATTCAAGAAACATTTGCATATGGAGCAGAGAGAGTGCCAGTCTTCAGGAAACACTTGTATGTGGAACAGAGAGAGAGCCAGGCTTCAGGAAACATTTGTATTTGGAACAGAGAGAGTCCCAGGATTCAGGAAACATTTGTATATGGAAGAGAGAGAGTGACAGGCTTCAGGAAACATTTGTCTATGGAACAGAGAGAGTGCCAGGCTTCAGGAAACATTTGCATGTGGTACAGAGAGAGTGCCAGGCTTCAGCAAACATTTGTATGTGGAACAGAGAGAGTGCCAGGCTTCAGGAAACATTTGTATGTGGAACAGAGAGATTGCCACTCTTCAGGAAACATTTGTATGTGGAACAGAGAGAGTGCCAGGCGTCAGGAAACATTTGTATATGGAACAGAGAGAGTGCCAGGCTTCAGGAAACATTTGTATGTGGAACAGAGAGACTGCCAGGCTTCAGGAAACATTTGTCTAAGGAACAGAGAGAGTGCCAGGCTTCAGGAAACATTTGTATATGGAACAGAGAGAGTGCCAGGCTTCAGGAAACATTTGTATTTGGAACAGAGAGAGTGCCAGACTTCAGGAAACATTTGTATGTGGAACAGAGAGTGTGCCAGGCTTCAGGAAACATTTGTATGTGGAACAGAGAGTGCCAGGCTTCAGGAAACATTTGTATGTGGAACAGAGAGAGTGCCAGGCTTCAGGAAACATTTGTCTATGGAACAGAGAGAGTGCCAGGCTTCAGGAAACATTTGTATTTGGAACAGAGAGAGTGCCAGGCTTCAGGAAACATTTCCATATGGAACAGAGAGAGTGCCAGGCTTCAGAAAACATTTGCATTTGGAACAGAGAGAGTGCCAGTCTTCAGGAAACATTTGTATTTGGAACAGAGAGAGTCCCAGGCTTCAGGAAACATTTGTATTTGGAACAGAGAGAGTCCCAGGCTTCAGGAAACATTTGTATGTGGAACAGAGAGAGTGCCAGGCTTCAGAAAACATTTGTATTTGGAACAGAGAGAGTGCCAGGCTTCAGGAAACATTTGTATATTGAAAAGAGAGAGTGCCAGGCTTCAGGAAACATTTGTATTTGGAACAGAGAGAGTCCCACACTTCAGGAAACATTTGTATATGGAAGAGAGAGAGTGCCAGGCTTCAGGAAACATTTGTCTATGGAACAGAGAGAGTGCCAGGCTTCAGGAAACTTTTGTATATGGAACAGAGAGAGTGCCAGGCTTCAGGAAACATTTGTCTATGGAACAGAGAGAGTGCCAGGCTTCAGGAAACATTTGTATATGGACCAGAGAGAGTGCCAGGCTTCAAGAAACATTTGTCTATGGAACAGAGAGAGTGCCAGGCTTCAGGAAACATTTGTATTTGGAACAGAGAGAGTGCCAGTCTTCAGGAAACATTTGTATGTGGAACAGAGAGAGTGCCAGGCTTCAGGAAACATTTGTATGTGGAACAGAGAGAGTGCCAGGCTTCAGGAAACATTTGTCTCTGGAACAGAGAGAGTGCCAGGCTTCAGGAAACATTTGTATGTTGAACAGAGAGATTGCCAGTCTTCAGGAAACATTTGTATGTGGAACAGAGAGAGTGCCAGGCTTCAGGAAACATTTGCATATGGAAAAGAGAGAGTGCCAGGCTTCAGGAAACATTTGCATATGGAACAGAGAGAGTGCCAGGCTTCAGGAAACATTTGTATTTGGAACAGAGAGAGTGCCAGGCTTCAGGAAACATTTCCATTTGGAACAGAGAGAGTGCGAGGCTTCAGAAAACATTTGTATTTGGAACAGAGAGAGTGCCAGGCTTCAGGAAACATTTGTATTTGGAACAGAGAGAGTGCCAGGCTTCAGGAAACATTTGTATTTGGAACAGAGAGAGTGCCAGGATTCAAGAAACATTTGCATATGGAACAGAGAGAGTGCCAGGCTTCAAGAAACATTTGCATATGGAACAGAGAGAGTGCCAGGCTTCAGGAAACACTTGTATGTGGAACAGAGAGAGAGCCAGGCTTCAGGAAACATTTGTATTTGGAACAGAGAGAGTCCCAGGCTTCAGGAAACATTTGTATTTGGAAGAGAGAGAGTGCCAGGCTTCAGGAAACATTTGTATATGGAACAGAGAGAGTGCCAGGCTTCAGGAAACATTTGTCTATGGAACAGAGAGAGTGCCAGGCTTCAGGAAACATTTGTATGTGGAACTGAGAGAGTGCCAGGCTTCAGGAAACATTTGTATATGGATCAGAGAGAGTGACAGGCTTCAGGAAACATTTGTCTATGGAACAGAGAGAGTGCCAGGCTTCAGGAAACATTTGCATGTGGTACAGAAAGAGTGCCAGGCTTCAGCAAACATTTGTATGTGGTACAGAAAGAGTGCCAGGCTTCAGCAAACATTTGTATGTGGAACAGAGAGAGTGCCAGGCTTCAGGAAACATTTGTATGTTGAACAGAGCGAGTGCCAGACTTCAGGAAACATTTGTATGTGGAACAGAGAGTGTGCCAGGCTTCAGGAAACATTTGTATGTGGAACAGAGAGAGTGCCAGGCTTCAGGAAACTTTTGTCTATGGAACAGAGAGATTGCCAGGCTTCAGCAAACATTTGTATGTGGAACAGAGAGAGTGCCAGGCTTCAGGAAACATTTGTATGTGGAACAGAGAGAGTGCCAGGCTTCAGGAAACATTTGTCTATGGAACAGAGAGAGTGCCAGGCTTCAGGAAACATTTGTATGTTGAACAGAGAGAGTGCCAGACTTCAGGAAACATTTGTATGTGGAACAGAGAGTGTGCCAGGCTTCAGGAAACATTTGTATGTGGAACAGAGAGTGCCAGGCTTCAGGAAACATTTGTATGTGGAACAGAGAGAGTGCCAGGCTTCAGGAAACATTTGTATGTGGAACAGAGAGAGTGCCAGGCTTCAAGAAACATTTGCATATGGAACAGAGAGAGTGCCAGTCTTCAGGAAACATTTGCAAATGGAACAGAGAGAGTGCCAGGCATCAGGAAACATTTGTATTTGGAACAGAGAGAGTGCCAGGCTTCAGGAAACATTTCCATACGGAACAGAGAGAGTGCCAGGCTTCAAGAAACATTTGTCTATGGAACAGAGAGAGTGCCAGGCTTCAGGAAACATTTGTATGTTGAACAGAGAGAGTGCCAGGCTTCAGGAAACATTTGTATGTGGAACAGAGAGAGTGCCAGGCTTCAGGAAACATTTGTCTATGGAACAGAGAGAGAGTGCCAGGCTTCAGGAAACATTTGTATGTTGAACAGAGAGATTGCCAGTCTTCAGGAAACATTTGTATGTGGAACAGAGAGAGTGCCAGGCTTCAGGAAACATTTGCATATGGAACAGAGAGAGTGCCAGGCTTCAGGAAACATTTGTATTTGGAACAGAGAGAGTGCCAGGCTTCAGGAAACATTTCCATATGGAACAGAGAGAGTGCGAGGCTTCAGAAAACATTTGTATTTGGAACAGAGAGAGTGCCAGGCTTCAGGAAACATTTGTATTTGGAACAGAGAGAGTGCCAGGCTTCAGGAAACATTTGTATTTGGAACAGAGAGAGTGCCAGGCTTCAGGAAACATTTGTCTATGGAACAGAGAGAGTGCCAGGCTTCAGGAAACATTTGTATGTGGAACAGAGAGAGTGCCAGGCTTCAGGAAACATTTGTCTATGGAACAGAGAGAGTGCCAGGCTTCAGGAAACATTTGTATGTTGAACAGAGAGATTGCCAGTCTTCAGGAAACATTTGTATGTGGAACAGAGAGAGTGCCAGGCTTCAGGAAACATTTGTATGTGGAACAGAGAGAGTGCCAGGCTTCAGGAAACATTTGTCTATGGAACAGAGAGTGTGCCTGGCTTCAGGAAACATTTGTATGTGGAACAGAGAGAGTGCCAGGCTTCAGGAAACATTTGCAAATGGAACAGAGAGAGTGCCAGGCATCAGGAAACATTTGTATATGGAACAGAGAGAGTGCCAGGCTTCAGGAAACATTTGTCTGTGGAACAGAGAGAGTGCCAGGCTTCAGGAAACATTTGTCTAAGGAACAGAGAGGGTGCCAGGCTTCAGGAAACATTTGTATATGGAACAGAGAGAGTGCCAGGCTTCAGGAAACATTTGTATTTGGAACAGAGAGAGTGCCAGACTTCAGGAAACATTTGTATGTGGAACAGAGAGAGTGCCAGGCTTCAGGAAACATTTGTCTATGGAACAGAGAGTGTGCCAGGCTTCAGGAAACATTTGTATGTGGAACAGAGAGAGTGCCAGGCTTCAGGAAACATTTGCAAATGGAACAGAGAGAGTGCCAGGCATCAGGAAACATTTGTATTTGTAACAGAGAGAGTGCCAGGGTTCAGGAAACATTTCCATACGGAACAGAGAGAGTGCCAGGCTTCAAGAAACATTTGTCTATGGAACAGAGAGAGTGCCAGGCTTCAGGAAACATTTGTATGTGGAACAGAGAGAGTGCCAGGCTTCAGGAAACATTTGTATGTGGAACAGAGAGGGTGCCAGGCTTCAGGAAACATTTGTATGTGGAACAGAGAGAGTGCCAGGCTTCAGGAAACATTTGTCTATGGAACAGAGAGAGTGCCAGGCTTCAGGAAACATTTGTATGTTGAACAGAGAGATTGCCAGTCTTCAGGAAACATTTGTATGTGGAACAGAGAGAGTGCCAGGCTTCAGGAAACATTTGCATATGGAAAAGAGAGAGTGCCAGGCTTCAGGAAACATTTGCATATGGAACAGAGAGAGTGCCAGGCTTCAGGAAACATTTGTATTTGGAACAGAGAGAGTGCCAGGCTTCAGGAAACATTTCCATATGGAACAGAGAGAGTGCGAGGCTTCAGAAAACATTTGTATTTGGAACAGAGAGAGTGCCAGGCTTCAGGAAACATTTGTATTTGGAACAGAGAGAGTGCCAGGCTTCAGGAAACATTTGTATTTGGAACAGAGAGAGTCCCAGGCTTCAGGAAACATTTGTATATGGAACAGAGAGAGTGCCAGGATTCAAGAAACATTTGCATATGGAGCAGAGAGAGTGCCAGGCTTCAGGAAACACTTGTATGTGGAACAGAGAGAGAGCCAGGCTTCAGGAAACATTTGTATTTGGAACAGAGAGAGTCCCAGGATTCAGGAAACATTTGTATATGGAAGAGAGAGAGTGACAGGCTTCAGGAAACATTTGTCTATGGAACAGAGAGAGTGCCAGGCTTCAGGAAACATTTGCATGTGGTACAGAGAGAGTGCCAGGCTTCAGCAAACATTTGTATGTGGAACAGAGAGAGTGCCAGGCTTCAGGAAACATTTGTATGTGGAACAGAGAGATTGCCACTCTTCAGGAAACATTTGTATGTGGAACAGAGAGAGTGCCAGGCGTCAGGAAACATTTGTATATGGAACAGAGAGAGTGCCAGGCTTCAGGAAACATTTGTATGTGGAACAGAGAGACTGCCAGGCTTCAGGAAACATTTGTCTAAGGAACAGAGAGAGTGCCAGGCTTCAGGAAACATTTGTATATGGAACAGAGAGAGTGCCAGGCTTCAGGAAACATTTGTATTTGGAACAGAGAGAGTGCCAGACTTCAGGAAACATTTGTATGTGGAACAGAGAGTGTGCCAGGCTTCAGGAAACATTTGTATGTGGAACAGAGAGTGCCAGGCTTCAGGAAACATTTGTATGTGGAACAGAGAGAGTGCCAGGCTTCAGGAAACATTTGTCTATGGAACAGAGAGAGTGCCAGGCTTCAGGAAACATTTGTATTTGGAACAGAGAGAGTGCCAGGCTTCAGGAAACATTTCCATATGGAACAGAGAGAGTGCCAGGCTTCAGAAAACATTTGCATTTGGAACAGAGAGAGTGCCAGTCTTCAGGAAACATTTGTATTTGGAACAGAGAGAGTCCCAGGCTTCAGGAAACATTTGTATTTGGAACAGAGAGAGTCCCAGGCTTCAGGAAACATTTGTATGTGGAACAGAGAGAGTGCCAGGCTTCAGAAAACATTTGTATTTGGAACAGAGAGAGTGCCAGGCTTCAGGAAACATTTGTATATTGAAAAGAGAGAGTGCCAGGCTTCAGGAAACATTTGTATTTGGAACAGAGAGAGTCCCACACTTCAGGAAACATTTGTATATGGAAGAGAGAGAGTGCCAGGCTTCAGGAAACATTTGTCTATGGAACAGAGAGAGTGCCAGGCTTCAGGAAACTTTTGTATATGGAACAGAGAGAGTGCCAGGCTTCAGGAAACATTTGTCTATGGAACAGAGAGAGTGCCAGGCTTCAGGAAACATTTGTATATGGACCAGAGAGAGTGCCAGGCTTCAAGAAACATTTGTCTATGGAACAGAGAGAGTGCCAGGCTTCAGGAAACATTTGTATTTGGAACAGAGAGAGTGCCAGTCTTCAGGAAACATTTGTATGTGGAACAGAGAGAGTGCCAGGCTTCAGGAAACATTTGTATGTGGAACAGAGAGAGTGCCAGGCTTCAGGAAACATTTGTCTCTGGAACAGAGAGAGTGCCAGGCTTCAGGAAACATTTGTATGTTGAACAGAGAGATTGCCAGTCTTCAGGAAACATTTGTATGTGGAACAGAGAGAGTGCCAGGCTTCAGGAAACATTTGCATATGGAAAAGAGAGAGTGCCAGGCTTCAGGAAACATTTGCATATGGAACAGAGAGAGTGCCAGGCTTCAGGAAACATTTGTATTTGGAACAGAGAGAGTGCCAGGCTTCAGGAAACATTTCCATTTGGAACAGAGAGAGTGCGAGGCTTCAGAAAACATTTGTATTTGGAACAGAGAGAGTGCCAGGCTTCAGGAAACATTTGTATTTGGAACAGAGAGAGTGCCAGGCTTCAGGAAACATTTGTATTTGGAACAGAGAGAGTGCCAGGATTCAAGAAACATTTGCATATGGAACAGAGAGAGTGCCAGGCTTCAAGAAACATTTGCATATGGAACAGAGAGAGTGCCAGGCTTCAGGAAACACTTGTATGTGGAACAGAGAGAGAGCCAGGCTTCAGGAAACATTTGTATTTGGAACAGAGAGAGTCCCAGGCTTCAGGAAACATTTGTATTTGGAAGAGAGAGAGTGCCAGGCTTCAGGAAACATTTGTATATGGAACAGAGAGAGTGCCAGGCTTCAGGAAACATTTGTATGTGGAACTGAGAGAGTGCCAGGCTTCAGGAAACATTTGTATATGGATCAGAGAGAGTGACAGGCTTCAGGAAACATTTGTCTATGGAACAGAGAGAGTGCCAGGCTTCAGGAAACATTTGCATGTGGTACAGAAAGAGTGCCAGGCTTCAGCAAACATTTGTATGTGGTACAGAAAGAGTGCCAGGCTTCAGCAAACATTTGTATGTGGAACAGAGAGAGTGCCAGGCTTCAGGAAACATTTGTATGTTGAACAGAGCGAGTGCCAGACTTCAGGAAACATTTGTATGTGGAACAGAGAGTGTGCCAGGCTTCAGGAAACATTTGTATGTGGAACAGAGAGAGTGCCAGGCTTCAGGAAACATTTGTATGTTGAACAGAGAGAGTGCCAGGCTTCAGGAAACATTTGTATGTTGAACAGAGCGAGTGCCAGACTTCAGGAAACATTTGTATGTGGAACAGAGAGAGTGCCAGACTTCAGGAAACATTTGTCTATGGAACAGAGAGAGTGCCAGGCTTCAGGAAACATTTGTATGTTGAACAGAGAGATTGCCAGTCTTCAGGAAACATTTGTATGTGGAACAGAGAGTGCCAGGCTTCAGGAAACATTTGTATGTGGAACAGAGAGAGTGCCAGACTTCAGGAAACATTTGTCTATGGAACAGAGAGAGTGCCAGGCTTCAGGAAACATTTGTATGTTGAACAGAGAGATTGCCAGTCTTCAGGAAACATTTGTATGTGGAACAGAGAGAGTGCCAGGCTTCAGGAAACATTTGCATATGGAACAGAGAGAGTGCCAGGCTTCAGGAAACATTTGCAAATGGAACAGAGCGAGTGCCAGGCTTCAGGAAACATTTGCAAATGGAACAGAGAGAGTGCCAGGCATCAGGAAACATTTGTATTTGGAACAGAGAGAGTGCCAGGCTTCAGGAAACATTTCCATATGGAACAGAGAGAGTGCCAGGCTTCAAGCAACATTTGTCTATGGAACAGAGAGAGTGCCAGGCTTCAGGAAACATTTGTATTTGGAACAGAGAGAGTGCCAGTCTTCAGGAAACATTTGTATGTGGAACAGAGAGGGTGCCAGGCTTCAGGAAACATTTGTATGTGGAACAGAGAGGGTGCCAGGCTTCAGGAAACATTTGTATGTGGAACAGAGAGAGTGCCAGGCTTCAGGAAACATTTGTATGTGGAACAGAGAGAGTGCCAGGCTTCAGGAAACATTTGCATATGGAAAAGAGAGAGTGCCAGGCTTCAGGAAACATTTGCATATGGAACAGAGAGAGTGCCAGGCTTCAGGAAACATTTGTATTTGGAACAGAGAGAGTGCCAGGCTTCAGGAAACATTTCCATATGGAACAGAGAGAGTGCGAGGCTTCAGAAAACATTTGTATTTGGAACAGAGAGAGTGCCAGGCTTCAGGAAACATTTGTATTTGGAACAGAGAGAGTGCCAGGCTTCAGGAAACATTTGTATTTGGAACAGAGAGAGTGCCAGGCTTCAGGAAACATTTGTATTTGGAACAGAGAGAGTGCCAGGCTTCAGGAAACATTTGTCTATGGAACAGAGAGAGTGCCAGGCTTCAGGAAACATTTGTATTTGGAACAGAGAGAGTGCCAGGCTTCAGGAAACATTTGTATTGGGAACAGAGAGAGTGCCAGGCTTCAGGAAACATTTGTATATGGAACAGAGAGAGTGCCAGGATTCAAGAAACATTTGCATATGGAACAGAGAGAGTGCCAGGCTTCAGGAAACACTTGTATGTGGAACAGAGAGAGAGCCAGGCTTCAGGAAACATTTGTATTTGGAACAGAGAGAGTGCCAGGATTCAAGAAACATTTGCATATGGAACAGAGAGAGTGCCAGGCTTCAGGAAACACTTGTATGTGGAACAGAGAGAGAGCCAGGCTTCAGGAAACATTTGTACTTGGAACAGAGAGAGTGCCAGGATTCAAGAAACATTTGCATATGGAACAGAGAGAGTGCCAGGCTTCAGGAAACACTTGTATGTGGAACAGAGAGAGAGCCAGGCTTCAGGAAACATTTGTATTTGGAACAGAGAGAGTCCCAGGATTCAGGAAACATTTGTATATGGAAGAGAGAGAGTGACAGGCTTCAGGAAACATTTGTCTATGGAACAGAGAGAGTGCCAGGCTTCAGGAAACATTTGCATGTGGTACAGAGAGAGTGCCAGGCTTCAGGAAACATTTGTATGTGGAACAGAGAGAGTGCCAGGCTTCAGGAAACATTTGTCTATGGAACAGAGAGAGTGCCAGGCTTCAGGAAACATTTGTATGTTGAACAGAGAGATTGCCAGTCTTCAGGAAACATTTGTATGTGGAACAGAGAGTGCCAGGCTTCAGGAAACATTTGTATGTGGAACAGAGAGAGTGCCAGACTTCAGGAAACATTTGTCTATGGAACAGAGAGAGTGCCAGGCTTCAGGAAACATTTGTATGTTGAACAGAGAGATTGCCAGTCTTCAGGAAACATTTGTATGTGGAACAGAGAGAGTGCCAGGCTTCAGGAAACATTTGCATATGGAACAGAGAGAGTGCCAGGCTTCAGGAAACATTTGCAAATGGAACAGAGCGAGTGCCAGGCTTCAGGAAACATGTGCAAATGGAACAGAGAGAGTGCCAGGCATCAGGAAACATTTGTATTTGGAACAGAGAGAGTGCCAGGCTTCAGGAAACATTTCCATATGGAACAGAGAGAGTGCCAGGCTTCAAGCAACATTTGTCTATGGAACAGAGAGAGTGCCAGGCTTCAGGAAACATTTGTATTTGGAACAGAGAGAGTGCCAGTCTTCAGGAAACATTTGTATGTGGAACAGAGAGGGTGCCAGGCTTCAGGAAACATTTGTATGTGGAACAGAGAGGGTGCCAGGCTTCAGGAAACATTTGCATATGGAACAGAGAGAGTGCCAGGCTTCAGGAAACACTTGTATGTGGAACAGAGAGAGAGCCAGGCTTCAGGAAACATTTGTATTTGGAACAGAGAGAGTGCCAGGATTCAAGAAACATTTGCATATGGAACAGAGAGAGTGCCAGGCTTCAGGAAACACTTCTATGTGGAACAGAGAGAGAGCCAGGCTTCAGGAAACATTTGTACTTGGAACAGAGAGAGTGCCAGGATTCAAGAAACATTTGCATATGGAACAGAGAGAGTGCCAGGCTTCAGGAAACACTTGTATGTGGAACAGAGAGAGAGCCAGGCTTCAGGAAACATTTGTATTTGGAACAGAGGGAGTCCCAGGATTCAGGAAACATTTGTATATGGAAGAGAGAGAGTGACAGGCTTCAGGAAACATTTGTCTATGGAACAGAGAGAGTGCCAGGCTTCAGGAAACATTTGCATGTGGTACAGAGAGAGTGCCAGGCTTCAGGAAACATTTGTATGTGGAACAGAGAGAGTGCCAGGCTTCAGGAAACATTTGTCTATGGAACAGAGAGAGTGCCAGGCTTCAGGAAACATTTGTATGTTGAACAGAGAGATTGCCAGTCTTCAGGAAACATTTGTATGTGGAACAGAGAGTGCCAGGCTTCAGGAAACATTTGTATGTGGAACAGAGAGAGTGCCAGACTTCAGGAAACATTTGTCTATGGAACAGAGAGAGTGCCAGGCTTCAGGAAACATTTGTATGTTGAACAGAGAGATTGCCAGTCTTCAGGAAACATTTGTATGTGGAACAGAGAGAGTGCCAGGCTTCAGGAAACATTTGCATATGGAACAGAGAGAGTGCCAGGCTTCAGGAAACATTTGCAAATGGAACAGAGCGAGTGCCAGGCTTCAGGAAACATGTGCAAATGGAACAGAGAGAGTGCCAGGCTTCAGGAAACATTTCCATATGGAACAGAGAGAGTGCCAGGCTTCAGGAAACATTTGTATTTGGAACAGAGAGAGTGCCAGGCTTCAGGAAACATTTCCATATGGAACAGAGAGAGTGCCAGGCTTCAAGCAACATTTGTCTATGGAACAGAGAGAGTGCCAGGCTTCAGGAAACATTTGTATTTGGAACAGAGAGAGTGCCAGGCTTCAGGAAACATTTCCATATGGAACAGAGAGAGTGCCAGGCTTCAAGCAACATTTGTCTATGGAACAGAGAGAGTGCCAGGCTTCAGGAAACATTTGTATTTGGAACAGAGAGAGTGCCAGTCTTCAGGAAACATTTGTATGTGGAACAGAGAGGGTGCCAGGCTTCAGGAAACATTTGTATGTGGAACAGAGAGGGTGCCAGGCTTCAGGAAACATTTGTATGTGGAACAGAGAGAGTGCCAGGCTTCAGGAAACATTTGTATGTGGAACAGAGAGAGTGCCAGGCTTCAGGAAACATTTGCATATGGAAAAGAGAGAGTGCCAGGCTTCAGGAAACATTTGCATATGGAACAGAGAGAGTGCCAGGCTTCAGGAAACATTTGTATTTGGAACAGAGAGAGTGCCAGGCTTCAGGAAACATTTGTATTTGGAACAGAGAGAGTGCCAGGCTTCAGGAAACATTTGTATTTGGAACAGAGAGAGTGCCAGGCTTCAGGAAACATTTGTATTTGGAACAGAGAGAGTGCCAGGCTTCAGGAAACATTTCCATATGGAACAGAGAGAGTGCGAGGCTTCAGAAAACATTTGTATTTGGAACAGAGAGAGGGCCAGGCTTCAGGAAACATTTGTATTTGGAACAGAGAGAGTGCCAGGCTTCAGGAAACATTTGTATTTGGAACAGAGAGAGTGCCAGGCTTCAGGAAACATTTGTATTTGGAACAGAGAGAGTGCCAGGCTTCAGGAAACATTTGTCTATGGAACAGAGAGAGTGCCAGGCTTCAGGAAACATTTGTATTTGGAACAGAGAGAGTGCCAGGCTTCAGGAAACATTTGTATTTGGAACAGAGAGAGTGCCAGGCTTCAGGAAACATTTGTATATGGAACAGAGAGAGTGCCAGGATTCAAGAAACATTTGCATATGGAACAGAGAGAGTGCCAGGCTTCAGGAAACACTTGTATGTGGAACAGAGAGAGAGCCAGGCTTCAGGAAACATTTGTATTTGGAACAGAGAGAGTGCCAGGATTCAAGAAACATTTGCATATGGAACAGAGAGAGTGCCAGGCTTCAGGAAACACTTGTATGTGGAACAGAGAGAGAGCCAGGCTTCAGGAAACATTTGTATTTGGAACAGAGAGAGTGCCAGGATTCAAGAAACATTTGCATATGGAACAGAGAGAGTGCCAGGCTTCAGGAAACACTTGTATGTGGAACAGAGAGAGAGCCAGGCTTCAGGAAACATTTGTATTTGGAACAGAGAGAGTCCCAGGATTCAGGAAACATTTGTATATGGAAGAGAGAGAGTGCCAGGCTTCAGGAAACATTTGTCTATGGAACAGAGCGAGTGCCAGGCTTCAGGAAACATTTGTATGTTGAACAGAGAGATTGCCACTCTTCAGGAAACATTTGTATGTGGAACAGAGAGAGTGCCAGGCTTCAGGAAACATTTGTCTATGGAACAGAGAGAGTGCCAGGCTTCAGGAAACATTTGTATGTTGAACAGAGAGATTGCCACTCTTCAGGAAACATTTGTATGTGGAACAGAGAGAGTGCCAGGCGTCAGGAAACATTTGTATATGGAACAGAGAGAGTGCCAGGCTTCAGGAAACATTTGTATGTGGAACAGAGAGACTGCCAGGCTTCAGGAAACATTTGTCTAAGGAACAGAGAGAGTGCCAGGCTTCAGGAAACATTTGTATATGGAAGAGAGAGAGTGCCAGGCTTCAGGAAACATTTGTATTTGGAACAGAGAGAGTGCCAGACTTCAGGAAACATTTGTATGTGGAACAGAGAGTGTGCCAGGCTTCAGGAAACATTTGTATGTGGAACAGAGAGAGTGACAGGCTTCAGGAAACATTTGTCTATGGAACAGAGAGAGTGCCAGGCTTCAGGAAACATTTGTATTTGGAACAGAGAGAGTGCCAGGCTTCAGGAAACATTTCCATATGGAACAGAGAGAGTGCCAGGCTTCAGAAAACATTTGCATTTGGAACAGAGAGAGTGCCAGTCTTCAGGAAACATTTGTATTTGGAACAGAGAGAGTCCCAGGCTTCAGGAAACATTTGTATTTGGAACAGAGAGAGTCCCAGGCTACAGGAAACATTTGTATATGGAACAGAGAGAGTGCCAGGATTCAAGAAACATTTGCATATGGAACAGAGAGAGTGTCAGGCTTCAGAAAACATTTGTATGTGGAACAGAGAGAGTGCCAGGCTTCAGAAAACATTTGTATTTGGAACAGAGAGAGTGCCAGGCTTCAGGAAACATTTGTATATGGAAAAGAGAGAGTGCCAGGCTTCAGGAAACATTTGTATGTGGAACAGAGAGAGTGCCAGGCTTCAGGAAACATTTGTATTTGGAACAGAGAGAGTGCCAGGCTTCAGGAAACATTTGTATTTGGAACAGAGAGAGTGTCAGGCTTCAGAAAACATTTGTATGTGGAACAGAGAGAGTGCCAGGATTCAAGAAACATTTGTATATGGAAAAGAGAGAGTGCCAGGCTTCAGGAAACATTTGTATGTGGAACAGAGAGAGAGCCAGGCTTCAGGAAACATTTGTATTTGGAACAGAGAGAGTCCCAGGCTTCAGGAAACATTTGTATTTGGAACAGAGAGAGTCCCAGGCTTCAGGAAACATTTGTATTTGGAAGAGAGAGAATGCCAGGCTTCAGGAAACATTTGTATATGGAACAGAGAGAGTGCCAGGCTTCAGGAAACATTTGTCTATGGAACAGAGAGAGTGCCAGGCTTCAGGAAACATTTGTATATGGATCAGAGAGAGTGACAGGCTTCAGGAAACATTTGTCTATGGAACAGAGAGAGTGCCAGGCTTCAGGAAACATTTGCATGTGGTACAGAAAGAGTGCCAGGCTTCAGCAAACATTTGTATGTGGAACAGAGAGAGTGCCAGGCTTCAGGAAACATTTGTATATGGAACAGAGAGAGTGCCAGGCTTCAGGAAACATTTGTATGTTGAACAGAGAGAGTGCCAGACTTCAGGAAACATTTGTATGTGGAACAGAGAGTGCCAGGCTTCAGGAAACATTTGTATGTTGAACAGAGAGAGTGCCAGACTTCAGGAAACATTTGCATATGGAACAGAGAGAGTGCCAGGCTTCAGGAAACATTTGCAAATGGAACAGAGCGAGTGCCAGGCTTCAGGAAACATTTGCAAATGGAACAGAGAGAGTGCCAGGCATCAGGAAACATTTGTATTTGGAACAGAGAGAGTGCCAGGCTTCAGGAAACATTTCCATATGGAACAGAGAGAGTGCCAGGCTTCAAGAAACATTTGTCTATGGAACAGAGAGAGTGCCAGGCTTCAGGAAACATTTGTATTTGGAACAGAGAGAGTGCCAGTCTTCAGGAAACATTTGTATGTGGAACAGAGAGGGTGCCAGGCTTCAGGAAACATTTGTATTTGGAACAGAGAGAGTGCCAGTCTTCAGGAAACATTTGTGTGTGGAACAGAGAGAGTGCCAGGCATCAGGAAACATTTGTATTTGGAACAGAGAGAGTGCCAGGCTTCAGGAAACATTTGTATGTGGAACAGAGAGAGTGCCAGGCATCAGGAAACATTTGTATTTGGAACAGAGAGAGTGCCAGTCTTCAGGAAACATTTGTATGTGGAACAGAGAGAGTGCCAGGCATCAGGAAACATTTGTATTTGGAACAGAGAGAGTGCCAGGCTTCAGGAAACATTTCCATATGGAACAGAGAGAGTGCCAGGCTTCAAGAAACATTTGTCTATGGAACAGAGAGAGTGCCAGGCTTCAGGAAACATTTGTATTTGGAACAGAGAGAGTGCCAGTCTTCAGGAAACATTTGTATGTGGAACAGAGAGGGTGCCAGGCTTCAGGAAACATTTGTATGTGGAACAGAGAGAGTGCCAGGCTTCAGGAAACATTTGTATGTTGAACAGAGAGATTGCCAGTCTTCAGGAAACATTTGTATGTGGAACAGAGAGAGTGCCAGGCTTCAGGAAACATTTGCATATGGAATAGAGAGAGTGCCAGGCTTCAGGAAACATTTGCATATGGAACAGAGAGAGTGCCAGGCTTCAGGAAACATTTGTATTTGGAACAGAGAGAGTGCCAGGCTTCAGGAAACATTTCCATATGGAACAGAGAGAGTGCAAGGCTTCAGAAAACATTTGTATTTGGAACAGAGAGAGTGCCAGGCTTCAGGAAACATTTGTATTTGGAACAGAGAGAGTGCCAGGCTTCAGGAAACATTTGTATTTGGAACAGAGAGAGTCCCAGGCTTCAGGAAACATTTGTATATGGAACAGAGAGAGTGCCAGGATTCAAGAAACATTTGCTTATGGAACAGAGAGAGTGCCAGGCTTCAGGAAACACTTGTATGTGGAACAGAGAGAGAGCCAGGCTTCAGGAAACATTTGTATTTGGAACAGAGAGAGTCCCAGGATTCAGGAAACATTTGTATATGGAACAGAGAGAGTGCCAGGCTTCAGGAAACATTTGTACATGGAACAGAGAGTGTGCCAGGCTTCAGGAAACATTTGTCTATGGAACAGAGAGAGTGCCAGGCTTCAGGAAACATTTGTATATGGATCAGAGAGAGTGACAGGCTTCAGGAAACATTTGTCTATGGAACAGAGAGAGTGCCAGGCTTCAGGAAACATTTGTCTATGGAACAGAGAGAGTGCCAGGCTTCAGGAAACATTTGTATGTTGAACAGAGAGAGTGCCAGGCTTCAAGAAACATTTGTCTATGGAACAGAGAGAGTGCCAGGCTTCAGGAAACATTTGTATTTGGAACAGAGAGAGTGCCAGTCTTCAGGAAACATTTGTGTGTGGAACAGAGAGAGTGCCAGGCTTCAGGAAACATTTGTATGTGGAACAGAGAGGGTGCCAGGCTTCAGGAAACATTTGTATGTTGAACAGAGAGATTGCCAGTCTTCAGGAAACATTTGTATGTGGAACAGAGAGAGTGCCAGGCTTCAGGAAACATTTGCATATGGAACAGAGAGAGTGCCAGGCTTCAGGAAACATTTGCAAATGGAACAGAGAGAGTGCCAGGCTTCAGGAAACATTTGTATTTGGAACAGAGAGAGTGCCAGGCTTCAGGAAACATTTCCATATGGAACAGAGAGAGTGCGAGGCTTCAGAAAACATTTGTATTTGGAACAGAGAGAGTGCCAGGCTTCAGGAAACATTTATATTTGGAACAGAGAGATTGCCAGGCTTCAGGAAACATTTGTATTTGGAACAGAGAGAGTGCCAGGCTTCAGGAAACATTTGTATATGGAACAGAGAGAGTGCCAGGCTTCAGGAAACACTTGTATGTGGAACAGAGAGAGAGCCAGGCTTCAGGAAACATTTGTATTTGGAACAGAGAGAGTCCCAGGATTCAGGAAACATTTGTATATGGAAGAGAGAGAGTGCCAGGCTTCAGGAAACATTTGTACATGGAACAGAGAGAGTGCCAGGCTTCAGGAAACATTTGTCTATGGAAGAGAGAGAGTGCCAGGCTTCAGGAAACATTTGTATATGGATCAGAGAGAGTGACAGGCTTCAGGAAACATTTGCATGTGGTACAGAGAGAGTGCCAGGCTTCAAGAAACATTTGTATTTGGAACAGAGAGAGTGCCAGGCTTCAGGAAACATTTGTATATGGAACAGAGAGAGTGCCAGGATTCAAGAAACATTTGCATATGGAACAGAGAGAGTGCCAGGCTTCAGGAAACACTTGTATGTGGAACAGAGAGAGAGCCAGGCTTCAGGAAACATTTGTATTTGGAACAGAGAGAGTCCCAGGATTCAGGAAACATTTGTATATGGAAGAGAGAGTGTGCCAGGCTTCAGGAAACATTTGTACATGGAACAGAGAGAGTGCCAGGCTTCAGGAAACATTTGTCTATGGAACAGAGAGAGTGCCAGGCTTCAGGAAACATTTGTATATGGATCAGAGAGAGTGACAGGCTTCAGGAAACATTTGCATGTGGTACAGAGAGAGTGCCAGGCTTCAGCAAACATTTGTATGTGGAACAGAGAGAGTGCCAGGCTTCAGGAAACATTTGTATGTGGAACAGAGAGAGTGCCAGGCTTCAGGAAACATTTGTCTATGGAACAGAGAGAGTGCCAGGATTCAGGAAACATTTGTATTTGGAACAGAGAGAGTGCCAGGCTTCAGGAAACATTTGTATGTGGAACAGAGAGTGTGCCAGGCTTCAGGAAACATTTGTATGTGGAACAGAGAGTGCCAGGCTTCAGGAAACATTTGTATGTGGAACAGAGAGAGTGCAAGACTTCAGGAAACATTTGTATGTGGAACAGAGAGAGTGCCAGGCTTCAGGAAACATTTGTATGTTGAACAGAGAGATTGCCAGTCTTAAGGAAACATTTGTATGTGGAACAGAGAGAGTGCCAGGCGTCAGGAAACATTTGTATGTGGAACAGAGAGAGTGCCAGGCTTCAGGAAACATTTGTATGTGGAACAGAGAGAGTGCCAGGCGTCAGGAAACATTTGTATGTGGAACAGAGAGAGTGCCAGGCGTCAGGAAACATTTGTATGTGGAACAGAGAGTGTGCCAGGCTTCAGGAAACATTTGTCCATGGAACAGAGAGAGTGCCAGGCTTCAGGAAACATTTGTATGTTGAACAGAGAGATTGCCAGTCTTCAGGAAACATTTGTATGTGGAACAGAGAGAGTGCCAGTCTTCAGGAAACATTTGTCTAAGGAACAGAGAGAGTGCCAGGCTTCAGGAAACATTTGTATGTGGAACAGAGAGATTGCCAGTCTTCAGGAAACATTTGTATGTGGAACAGAGAGAGTGCCAGTCTTCAGGAAACATTTGTCTAAGGAACAGAGAGAGTGCCAGGCTTCAGGAAACATTTGTATGTGGAACAGAGAGAGTGCCAGGCTTCAGGAAACATTTGTATGTGGAACAGAGAGAGTGCCAGGCGTCAGGAAACATTTGTATGTGGAACAGAGAGAGTGCCAGGCGTCAGGAAACATTTGTATGTGGAACAGAGAGAGTGCCAGGCTTCAGGAAACATTTGTATGTGGAACAGAGAGAGTGCCAGGCTTCAGGAAACATTTGTATGTGGAACAGAGAGAGTGCCAGGCTTCAGGAAACATTTGTATGTGGAACAGAGAGAGTGCCAGACTTCAGGAAACATTTGTATGTGGAACAGAGAGTGTGCCAGGCTTCAGGAAACATTTGTATGTGGAACAGAGAGAGTGCCAGGCTTCAGGAAACATTTGTATGTGGAACAGAGAGTGTGCCAGGCTTCAGGAAACATTTGTATGTGGAACAGAGAGTGCCAGGCTTCAGGAAACATTTGTATGTGGAACAGAGAGTGTGCCAGGCTTCAGGAAACATTTGTCCATGGAACAGAGAGAGTGCCAGGCTTCAGGAAACATTTGTCTATGGAACAGAGAGAGTGCCAGGCTTCAGGAAACATTTGTATTTGGAACAGAGAGAGTGCCAGTCTTCAGGAAACATTTGTGTGTGGAACAGAGAGAGTGCCAGGCTTCAGGAAACATTTGTATGTGGAACAGAGAGGGTGCCAGGCTTCAGGAAACATTTGTATGTTGAACAGAGAGATTGCCAGTCTTCAGGAAACATTTGTATGTGGAACAGAGAGAGTGCCAGTCTTCAGGAAACATTTGCATATGGAACAGAGAGAGTGCCAGGCTTCAGGAAACATTTGCAAATGGAACAGAGAGAGTGCCAGGCTTCAGGAAACATTTGTATTTGGAACAGAGAGAGTGCCAGGCTTCAGGAAACATTTCCATATGGAACAGAGAGAGTGCGAGGCTTCAGAAAACATTTGTATTTGGAACAGAGAGAGTGCCAGGCTTCAGGAAACATTTGTATTTGGAACAGAGAGATTGCCAGGCTTCAGGAAACATTTGTATTTGGAACAGAGAGAGTGCCAGGCTTCAGGAAATATTTGTATATGGAACAGAGAGAGTGCCAGGATTCAAGAAACATTTGCATATGGAACAGAGAGAGTGCCAGGCTTCAGGAAACACTTGTATGTGGAACAGAGAGAGAGCCAGGCTTCAGGAAACATTTGTATTTGGAACAGAGAGAGTCCCAGGATTCAGGAAACATTTGTATATGGAAGAGAGAGAGTGCCAGGCTTCAGGAAACATTTGTACATGGAACAGAGAGAGTGCCAGGCTTCAGGAAACATTTGTCTATGGAAGAGAGAGAGTGCCAGGCTTCAGGAAACATTTGTATATGGATCAGAGAGAGTGACAGGCTTCAGGAAACATTTGCATGTGGTACAGAGAGAGTGCCAGGCTTCAAGAAACATTTGTATTTGGAACAGAGAGAGTGCCAGGATTCAAGAAACATTTGCATATGGAACAGAGAGAGTGCCAGGCTTCAGGAAACACTTGTATGTGGAACAGAGAGAGAGCCAGGCTTCAGGAAACATTTGTATTTGGAACAGAGAGAGTCCCAGGATTCAGGAAACATTTGTATATGGAAGAGAGAGTGTGCCAGGCTTCAGGAAACATTTGTACATGGAACAGAGAGAGTGCCAGGCTTCAGGAAACATTTGTATGTGGAACAGAGAGTGCCAGGCTTCAGGAAACATTTGTATGTGGAACAGAGAGAGTGCAAGACTTCAGGAAACATTTGTATGTGGAACAGAGAGAGTGCCAGGCTTCAGGAAACATTTGTATGTGGAACAGAGAGAGTGCCAGGCTTCAGGAAACATTTGTCTATGGAACAGAGAGAGTGCCAGGATTCAGGAAACATTTGTATTTGGAACAGAGAGAGTGCCAGGCTTCAGGAAACATTTGTATGTGGAACAGAGAGTGTGCCAGGCTTCAGGAAACATTTGTATGTGGAACAGAGAGTGCCAGGCTTCAGGAAACATTTGTATGTGGAACAGAGAGAGTGCAAGACTTCAGGAAACATTTGTATGTGGAACAGAGAGAGTGCCAGGCTTCAGGAAACATTTGTATGTTGAACAGAGAGATTGCCAGTCTTCAGGAAACATTTGTATGTGGAACAGAGAGAGTGCCAGGCGTCAGGAAACATTTGTATGTGGAACAGAGAGAGTGCCAGGCTTCAGGAAACATTTGTATGTGGAACAGAGAGAGTGCCAGGCGTCAGGAAACATTTGTATGTGGAACAGAGAGAGTGCCAGGCGTCAGGAAACATTTGTATGTGGAACAGAGAGTGTGCCAGGCTTCAGGAAACATTTGTCCATGGAACAGAGAGAGTGCCAGGCTTCAGGAAACATTTGTATGTTGAACAGAGAGATTGCCAGTCTTCAGGAAACATTTGTATGTGGAACAGAGAGAGTGCCAGTCTTCAGGAAACATTTGTCTAAGGAACAGAGAGAGTGCCAGGCTTCAGGAAACATTTGTATGTGGAACAGAGAGATTGCCAGTCTTCAGGAAACATTTGTATGTGGAACAGAGAGAGTGCCAGTCTTCAGGAAACATTTGTCTAAGGAACAGAGAGAGTGCCAGGCTTCAGGAAACATTTGTATGTGGAACAGAGAGAGTGCCAGGCTTCAGGAAACATTTGTATGTGGAACAGAGAGAGTGCCAGGCGTCAGGAAACATTTGTATGTGGAACAGAGAGAGTGCCAGGCGTCAGGAAACATTTGTATGTGGAACAGAGAGAGTGCCAGGCTTCAGGAAACATTTGTATGTGGAACAGAGAGAGTGCCAGGCTTCAGGAAACATTTGTATGTGGAACAGAGAGAGTGCCAGGCTTCAGGAAACATTTGTATGTGGAACAGAGAGAGTGCCAGACTTCAGGAAACATTTGTATGTGGAACAGAGAGTGTGCCAGGCTTCAGGAAACATTTGTATGTGGAACAGAGAGAGTGCCAGGCTTCAGGAAACATTTGTATGTGGAACAGAGAGTGTGCCAGGCTTCAGGAAACATTTGTATGTGGAACAGAGAGTGCCAGGCTTCAGGAAACATTTGTATGTGGAACAGAGAGTGTGCCAGGCTTCAGGAAACATTTGTCCATGGAACAGAGAGAGTGCCAGGCTTCAGGAAACATTTGTCTATGGAACAGAGAGAGTGCCAGGCTTCAGGAAACATTTGTATTTGGAACAGAGAGAGTGCCAGTCTTCAGGAAACATTTGTGTGCGGAACAGAGAGAGTGCCAGGCTTCAGGAAACATTTGTATGTGGAACAGAGAGGGTGCCAGGCTTCAGGAAACATTTGTATGTTGAACAGAGAGATTGCCAGTCTTCAGGAAACATTTGTATGTGGAACAGAGAGAGTGCCAGGCTTCAGGAAACATTTGCATATGGAACAGAGAGAGTGCCAGGCTTCAGGAAACATTTGCAAATGGAACAGAGAGAGTGCCAGGCTTCAGGAAACATTTGTATTTGGAACAGAGAGAGTGCCAGGCTTCAGGAAACATTTCCATATGGAACAGAGAGAGTGCGAGGCTTCAGAAAACATTTGTATTTGGAACAGAGAGAGTGCCAGGCTTCAGGAAACATTTGTATTTGGAACAGAGAGATTGCCAGGCTTCAGGAAACATTTGTATTTGGAACAGAGAGAGTGCCAGGCTTCAGGAAATATTTGTATATGGAACAGAGAGAGTGCCAGGATTCAAGAAACATTTGCATATGGAACAGAGAGAGTGCCAGGCTTCAGGAAACACTTGTATGTGGAACAGAGAGAGAGCCAGGCTTCAGGAAACATTTGTATGTGGAACAGAGAGAGTGCCAGTCTTCAGGAAACATTTGTCTAAGGAACAGAGAGAGTGCCAGGCTTCAGGAAACATTTGTATGTGGAACAGAGAGATTGCCAGTCTTCAGGAAACATTTGTATGTGGAACAGAGAGAGTGCCAGTCTTCAGGAAACATTTGTCTAAGGAACAGAGAGAGTGCCAGGCTTCAGGAAACATTTGTATGTGGAACAGAGAGAGTGCCAGGCTTCAGGAAACATTTGTATGTGGAACAGAGAGAGTGCCAGGCGTCAGGAAACATTTGTATGTGGAACAGAGAGAGTGCCAGGCGTCAGGAAACATTTGTATGTGGAACAGAGAGAGTGCCAGGCTTCAGGAAACATTTGTATGTGGAACAGAGAGAGTGCCAGGCTTCAGGAAACATTTGTATGTGGAACAGAGAGAGTGCCAGGCTTCAGGAAACATTTGTATGTGGAACAGAGAGAGTGCCAGACTTCAGGAAACATTTGTATTTGGAACAGAGAGTGTGCCAGGCTTCAGGAAACATTTGTATGTGGAACAGAGAGAGTGCCAGGCTTCAGGAAACATTTGTATGTGGAACAGAGAGTGTGCCAGGCTTCAGGAAACATTTGTATGTGGAACAGAGAGTGCCAGGCTTCAGGAAACATTTGTATGTGGAACAGAGAGTGTGCCAGGCTTCAGGAAACATTTGTCCATGGAACAGAGAGAGTGCCAGGCTTCAGGAAACATTTGTATGTGGAACAGAGAGTGTGCCAGGCTTCAGGAAACATTTGTATGTGGAACAGAGAGTGCCAGGCTTCAGGAAACATTTGTATGTGGAACAGAGAGAGTGTCAGGCTTCAGAAAACATTTGTAAGTGGAACAGAGAGAGTGCCAGGCTTCAGGAAACATTTGTATGTGGAACAGAGAGTGTGCCAGGCTTCAGGAAACATTTGTCTGTGGAACAGAGAGAGTGCCAGGCTTCAGGAAACATTTGTATGTGGAACAGAGAGAGTGCCAGGCTTCAGGAAACATTTATATGTGGAACAGAGAGAGTGCCAGGCTTCAGGAAACATTTGTATGTGGAACAGAGAGTGCCAGGCTTCAGGAAACATTTGTCTGTGGAACAGAGAGTGTGCCAGGCTTCAGGAAACATTTGTATGTGGAACAGAGAGAGTGCCAGGCTTCAGGAAACATTTGTCTGTGGAACAGAGAGAGTGCCAGGCTTCAGGAAACATTTGTATGTGGAACAGAGAGAGTGCCAGACTTCAGGAAACATTTGTATGTGGAACAGAGAGTGTGCCAGGCTTCAGGAAACATTTGTCTGTGGAACAGAGAGAGTGCCAGGCTTCAGGAAACATTTGTATGTGGAACAGAGAGAGAGCCAGGCTTCAGGAAACATTTGTATGTGGAACAGAGAGAGTGCCAGGCTTCAGGAAACATTTGTATGTGGAACAGAGAGTGTGCCAGGCTTCAGGAAACATTTGTATGTGGAACAGAGAGTGCCAGGCTTCAGGAAACATTTGTCTGTGGAACAGAGAGAGTGCCAGGCTTCAGGAAACATTTGTCTGTGGAACAGAGAGAGTGCCAGGCTTCAGGAAACATTTGTATGTGGAACAGAGAGTGCCAGGCTTCAGGAAACATTTGTCTGTGGAACAGAGAGAGTGCCAGGCTTCAGGAAACATTTGTCTGTGGAACAGAGAGAGTGCCAGACTTCAGGAAACATTTGTATGTGGAACAGAGAGTGTGCCAGGCTTCAGGAAACATTTGTATGTGGAACAGAGAGAGTGCCAGGCTTCAGGAAACATTTGTATGTGGAACAGAGAGTGTGCCAGGCTTCAGGAAACATTTGTATGTGGAACAGAGAGTGCCAGGCTTCAGGAAACATTTGTCTGTGGAACAGAGAGAGTGCCAGGCTTCAGGAAACATTTGTCTGTGGAACAGAGAGAGTGCCAGACTTCAGGAAACATTTGTCTGTGGAACAGAGAGTGCCAGGCTTCAGGAAACATTTGTCTGTGGAACAGAGAGAGTGCCAGGCTTCAGGAAACATTTGTCTGTGGAACAGAGAGAGTGCCAGACTTCAGGAAACATTTGTATGTGGAACAGAGAGTGTGCCAGGCTTCAGGAAACATTTGTCCATGGAACAGAGAGAGTGCCAGGCTTCAGGAAACATTTGTATGTTGAACAGAGAGATTGCCAGTCTTCAGGAAACATTTGTATGTGGAACAGAGAGAGTGCCAGTCTTCAGGAAACATTTGTCTAAGGAACAGAGAGAGTGCCAGGCTTCAGGAAACATTTGTATGTGGAACAGAGAGATTGCCAGTCTTCAGGAAACATTTGTATGTGGAACAGAGAGAGTGCCAGGCGTCAGGAAGCATTTGTATATGGAACAGAGAGAGTGCCAGGCGTCAGGAAACATTTGTATATGGAACAGAGAGAGTGCCAGGCTTCAGGAAACATTTGTATGTTGAACAGAGAGATTGCCAGTCTTCAGGAAACATTTGTATGTGGAACAGAGAGAGTGCCAGGCTTCAGGAAACATTTGTATGTGGAACAGAGAGATTGCCAGTCTTCAGGAAACATTTGTATGTGGAACAGAGAGAGTGCCAGGCTTCAGGAAACATTTGTATGTGGAACAGAGAGAGTGCCAGGCTTCAGGAAACATTTGTATATGGAACAGAGAGAGTGCCAGGCTTCAGGAAACATTTGTACATGGAACAGAGAGAGTGCCAGGCTTGAGGAAACATTTGTCTATGGAACAGAGAGAGTGCCAGGCTTCAGGAAACATTTGTATGTTGAACAGAGTTAGTGCCAGGCTTCAAGAAACATTTGTCTATGGAACAGAGAGAGTGCCAGGCTTCAGGAAACATTTGTATTTGGAACAGAGAGAGTGCCAGTCTTCAGGAAACATTTGTGTGTGGAACAGAGAGAGTGCCAGGCTTCAGGAAACATTTGTATGTGGAACAGAGAGGGTGCCAGGCTTCAGGAAACATTTGTATGTTGAACAGAGAGATTGCCAGTCTTCAGGAAACATTTGTATGTGGAACAGAGAGAGTGCCAGGCTTCAGGAAACATTTGCATATGGAAAAGAGAGAGTGCCAGGCTTCAGGAAACATTTGTATGTGGAACAGAGAGTGTGCCAGGCTTCAGGAAACATTTGTCCATGGAACAGAGAGAGTGCCAGGCTTCAGGAAACATTTGTCTATGGAACAGAGAGAGTGCCAGGCTTCAGGAAACATTTGTATTTGGAACAGAGAGAGTGCCAGTCTTCAGGAAACATTTGTGTGTGGAACAGAGAGAGTGCCAGGCTTCAGGAAACATTTGTATGTGGAACAGAGAGGGTGCCAGGCTTCAGGAAACATTTGTATGTTGAACAGAGAGATTGCCAGTCTTCAGGAAACATTTGTATGTGGAACAGAGAGAGTGCCAGGCTTCAGGAAACATTTGCATATGGAACAGAGAGAGTGCCAGGCTTCAGGAAACATTTGCAAATGGAACAGAGAGAGTGCCAGGCTTCAGGAAACATTTGTATTTGGAACAGAGAGAGTGCCAGGCTTCAGGAAACATTTCCATATGGAACAGAGAGAGTGCGAGGCTTCAGAAAACATTTGTATTTGGAACAGAGAGAGTGCCAGGCTTCAGGAAACATTTGTATTTGGAACAGAGAGATTGCCAGGCTTCAGGAAACATTTGTATTTGGAACAGAGAGAGTGCCAGGCTTCAGGAAATATTTGTATATGGAACAGAGAGAGTGCCAGGATTCAAGAAACATTTGCATATGGAACAGAGAGAGTGCCAGGCTTCAGGAAACACTTGTATGTGGAACAGAGAGAGAGCCAGGCTTCAGGAAACATTTGTATTTGGAACAGAGAGAGTCCCAGGATTCAGGAAACATTTGTATATGGAAGAGAGAGAGTGCCAGGCTTCAGGAAACATTTGTACATGGAACAGAGAGAGTGCCAGGCTTCAGGAAACATTTGTCTATGGAAGAGAGAGAGTGCCAGGCTTCAGGAAACATTTGTATATGGATCAGAGAGAGTGACAGGCTTCAGGAAACATTTGCATGTGGTACAGAGAGAGTGCCAGGCTTCAAGAAACATTTGTATTTGGAACAGAGAGAGTGCCAGGATTCAAGAAACATTTGCATATGGAACAGAGAGAGTGCCAGGCTTCAGGAAACACTTGTATGTGGAACAGAGAGAGAGCCAGGCTTCAGGAAACATTTGTATTTGGAACAGAGAGAGTCCCAGGATTCAGGAAACATTTGTATATGGAAGAGAGAGTGTGCCAGGCTTCAGGAAACATTTGTACATGGAACAGAGAGAGTGCCAGGCTTCAGGAAACATTTGTCTATGGAACAGAGAGAGTGCCAGGCTTCAGGAAACATTTGTATATGGATCAGAGAGAGTGACAGGCTTCAGGAAACATTTGCATGTGGTACAGAGAGAGTGCCAGGCTTCAGCAAACATTTGTATGTGGAACAGAGAGAGTGCCAGGCTTCAGGAAACATTTGTATGTGGAACAGAGAGAGTGCCAGGCTTCAGGAAACATTTGTCTATGGAACAGAGAGAGTGCCAGGATTCAGGAAACATTTGTATTTGGAACAGAGAGAGTGCCAGGCTTCAGGAAACATTTGTATGTGGAACAGAGAGTGTGCCAGGCTTCAGGAAACATTTGTATGTGGAACAGAGAGTGCCAGGCTTCAGGAAACATTTGTATGTGGAACAGAGAGAGTGCAAGACTTCAGGAAACATTTGTATGTGGAACAGAGAGAGTGCCAGGCTTCAGGAAACATTTGTATGTTGAACAGAGAGATTGCCAGTCTTCAGGAAACATTTGTATGTGGAACAGAGAGAGTGCCAGGCGTCAGGAAACATTTGTATGTGGAACAGAGAGAGTGCCAGGCTTCAGGAAACATTTGTATGTGGAACAGAGAGAGTGCCAGGCGTCAGGAAACATTTGTATGTGGAACAGAGAGAGTGCCAGGCGTCAGGAAACATTTGTATGTGGAACAGAGAGTGTGCCAGGCTTCAGGAAACATTTGTCCATGGAACAGAGAGAGTGCCAGGCTTCAGGAAACATTTGTATGTTGAACAGAGAGATTGCCAGTCTTCAGGAAACATTTGTATGTGGAACAGAGAGAGTGCCAGTCTTCAGGAAACATTTGTCTAAGGAACAGAGAGAGTGCCAGGCTTCAGGAAACATTTGTATGTGGAACAGAGAGATTGCCAGTCTTCAGGAAACATTTGTATGTGGAACAGAGAGAGTGCCAGTCTTCAGGAAACATTTGTCTAAGGAACAGAGAGAGTGCCAGGCTTCAGGAAACATTTGTATGTGGAACAGAGAGAGTGCCAGGCTTCAGGAAACATTTGTATGTGGAACAGAGAGAGTGCCAGGCGTCAGGAAACATTTGTATGTGGAACAGAGAGAGTGCCAGGCGTCAGGAAACATTTGTATGTGGAACAGAGAGAGTGCCAGGCTTCAGGAAACATTTGTATGTGGAACAGAGAGTGTGCCAGGCTTCAGGAAACATTTGTATGTGGAACAGAGAGTGCCAGGCTTCAGGAAACATTTGTATGTGGAACAGAGAGTGTGCCAGGCTTCAGGAAACATTTGTCCATGGAACAGAGAGAGTGCCAGGCTTCAGGAAACATTTGTATGTGGAACAGAGAGTGTGCCAGGCTTCAGGAAACATTTGTATGTGGAACAGAGAGTGCCAGGCTTCAGGAAACATTTGTATGTGGAACAGAGAGAGTGTCAGGCTTCAGAAAACATTTGTAAGTGGAACAGAGAGAGTGCCAGGCTTCAGGAAACATTTGTATGTGGAACAGAGAGTGTGCCAGGCTTCAGGAAACATTTGTATGTGGAACAGAGAGAGTGCCAGGCTTCAGGAAACATTTGTATGTGGAACAGAGAGAGTGCCAGGCTTCAGGAAACATTTGTATGTGGAACAGAGAGTGCCAGGCTTCAGGAAACATTTGTCTGTGGAACAGAGAGTGTGCCAGGCTTCAGGAAACATTTGTATGTGGAACAGAGAGAGTGCCAGGCTTCAGGAAACATTTGTCTGTGGAACAGAGAGAGTGCCAGGCTTCAGGAAACATTTGTATGTGGAACAGAGAGAGTGCCAGACTTCAGGAAACATTTGTATGTGGAACAGAGAGTGTGCCAGGCTTCAGGAAACATTTGTATGTGGAACAGAGAGAGTGCCAGGCTTCAGGAAACATTTGTATGTGGAACAGAGAGTGTGCCAGGCTTCAGGAAACATTTGTATGTGGAACAGAGAGTGCCAGGCTTCAGGAAACATTTGTCTGTGGAACAGAGAGAGTGCCAGGCTTCAGGAAACATTTGTCTGTGGAACAGAGAGAGTGCCAGGCTTCAGGAAACATTTGTATGTGGAACAGAGAGTGCCAGGCTTCAGGAAACATTTGTCTGTGGAACAGAGAGAGTGCCAGGCTTCAGGAAACATTTGTCTGTGGAACAGAGAGAGTGCCAGACTTCAGGAAACATTTGTATGTGGAACAGAGAGTGTGCCAGGCTTCAGGAAACATTTGTATGTGGAACAGAGAGAGTGCCAGGCTTCAGGAAACATTTGTCCATGGAACAGAGAGAGTGAAAGCCTTCAGGAAACATTTGTATGTTGAACAGAGAGATTGCCAGTCTTCAGGAAACATTTGTATGTGGAACAGAGAGAGTGCCAGTCTTCAGGAAACATTTGTCTAAGGAACAGAGAGAGTGCCAGGCTTCAGGAAACATTTGTATGTGGAACAGAGAGATTGCCAGTCTTCAGGAAACATTTGTATGTGGAACAGAGAGAGTGCCAGGCGTCAGGAAACATTTGTATATGGAACAGAGAGAGTGCCAGGCGTCAGGAAACATTTGTATATGGAACAGAGAGAGTGCCAGGCTTCAGGAAACATTTGTATGTTGAACAGAGAGATTGCCAGTCTTCAGGAAACATTTGTATGTGGAACAGAGAGAGTGCCAGGCTTCAGGAAACATTTGTATGTGGAACAGAGAGATTGCCAGTCTTCAGGAAACATTTGTATGTGGAACAGAGAGAGTGCCAGGCTTCAGGAAACATTTGTATGTGGAACAGAGAGAGTGCCAGGCTTCAGGAAACATTTGTATATGGAACAGAGAGAGTGCCAGGCTTCAGGAAACATTTGTACATGGAACAGAGAGAGTGCCAGGCTTGAGGAAACATTTGTCTATGGAACAGAGAGAGTGCCAGGCTTCAGGAAACATTTGTATGTTGAACAGAGTTAGTGCCAGGCTTCAAGAAACATTTGTCTATGGAACAGAGAGAGTGCCAGGCTTCAGGAAACATTTGTATTTGGAACAGAGAGAGTGCCAGTCTTCAGGAAACATTTGTGTGTGGAACAGAGAGAGTGCCAGGCTTCAGGAAACATTTGTATGTGGAACAGAGAGGGTGCCAGGCTTCAGGAAACATTTGTATGTTGAACAGAGAGATTGCCAGTCTTCAGGAAACATTTGTATGTGGAACAGAGAGAGTGCCAGGCTTCAGGAAACATTTGCATATGGAAAAGAGAGAGTGCCAGGCTTCAGGAAACATTTGCAAATGGAACAGAGAGAGTGCCAGGCTTCAGGAAACATTTGTATTTGGAACAGACAGAGTGCCAGGCTTCAGGAAACATTTCCATATGGAACAAAGAGAGTGCGAGGCTTCAGAAAACATTTGTATTTGGAACAGAGAGAGTGCCAGGCTTCAGGAAACATTTGTATTTGGAACAGAGAGAGTGCCAGGCTTCAGGAAACATTTGTATTTGGAACAGAGAGTCCCAGGCTTCAGGAAACATTTGTATATGGAACAGAGAGAGTGCCAGGATTCAAGAAACATTTGCATATGGAACAGAGAGAGTGCCAGGCTTCAGGAAACACTTGTATGTGGAACAGAGAGAGAGCCAGGCTTCAGGAAACATTTGTATTTGGAACAGAGAGAGTGCCAGGCTTCAGGAAACATTTGTCTATGGAACAGAGAGAGTGCCAGGCTTCAGGAAACATTTGTATATGGATCAGAGAGAGTGACAGGCTTCAGGAAACATTTGCATGTGGTACAGAGAGAGTGCCAGTCTTCAGGAAACATTTGTATGTGGAACAGAGAGAGTGCCAGGCTTCAGGAAACATTTGTATGTTGAACAGAGAGATTGCCAGTCTTCAGGAAACATTTGTATGTGGAACAGAGAGAGTGCCAGGCTTCAGGAAACATTTGCATATGGAATAGAGAGAGTGCCAGGCTTCAGGAAACATTTGCATATGGAACAGAGAGAGTGCCAGGCTTCAGGAAACATTTCCATATGGAACAGAGAGAGTGCGAGGCTTCAGAAAACATTTGTATTTGGAACAGAGAGAGTGCCAGGCTTCAGGAAACATTTGTATTTGGAACAGAGAGAGTGCCAGGCTTCAGGAAACATTTGTATTTGGAACAGAGAGAGTCCCAGGCTTCAGGAAACATTTGTATATGGAACAGAGAGAGTGCCAGGATTCAAGAAACATTTGCTTATGGAACAGAGAGAGTCCCAGGCTTCAGGAAACATTTGTATATGGAACAGAGAGAGTGCCAGGATTCAAGAAACATTTGCTTATGGAACAGAGAGAGTGCCAGGCTTCAGGAAACACTTGTATGTGGAACAGAGAGAGAGCCAGGCTTCAGGAAACATTTGTATTTGGAACAGAGAGAGTCCCAGGATTCAGGAAACATTTGTATATGGAACAGAGAGAGTGCCAGGCTTCAGGAAACATTTGTACATGGAACAGAGAGTGTGCCAGGCTTCAGGAAACATTTGTCTATGGAACAGAGAGAGTGCCAGGCTTCAGGAAACATTTGTATATGGATCAGAGAGAGTGACAGGCTTCAGGAAACATTTGTCTATGGAACAGAGAGAGTGCCAGGCTTCAGGAAACATTTGTCTATGGAACAGAGAGAGTGCCAGGCTTCAGGAAACATTTGTATGTTGAACAGAGAGAGTGCCAGGCTTCAAGAAACATTTGTCTATGGAACAGAGAGAGTGCCAGGCTTCAGGAAACATTTGTATTTGGAACAGAGAGAGTGCCAGTCTTCAGGAAACATTTGTGTGTGGAACAGAGAGAGTGCCAGGCTTCAGGAAACATTTGTATGTGGAACAGAGAGGGTGCCAGGCTTCAGGAAACATTTGTATGTTGAACAGAGAGATTGCCAGTCTTCAGGAAACATTTGTATGTGGAACAGAGAGAGTGCCAGGCTTCAGGAAACATTTGCATATGGAACAGAGAGAGTGCCAGGCTTCAGGAAACATTTGCAAATGGAACAGAGAGAGTGCCAGGCTTCAGGAAACATTTGTATTTGGAACAGAGAGAGTGCCAGGCTTCAGGAAACATTTCCATATGGAACAGAGAGAGTGCGAGGCTTCAGAAAACATTTGTATTTGGAACAGAGAGAGTGCCAGGCTTCAGGAAACATTTGTATTTGGAACAGAGAGATTGCCAGGCTTCAGGAAACATTTGTATTTGGAACAGAGAGAGTGCCAGGCTTCAGGAAACATTTGTATATGGAACAGAGAGAGTGCCAGGATTCAAGAAACATTTGCATATGGAACAGAGAGAGTGCCAGGCTTCAGGAAACACTTGTATGTGGAACAGAGAGAGTGCCAGGCTTCAGGAAACATTTGTATTTGGAACAGAGAGAGTCCCAGGATTCAGGAAACATTTGTATATGGAAGAGAGAGAGTGCCAGGCTTCAGGAAACATTTGTACATGGAACAGAGAGAGTGCCAGGCTTCAGGAAACATTTGTCTATGGAAGAGAGAGAGTGCCAGGCTTCAGGAAACATTTGTATATGGATCAGAGAGAGTGACAGGCTTCAGGAAACATTTGCATGTGGTACAGAGAGAGTGCCAGGCTTCAAGAAACATTTGTATTTGGAACAGAGAGAGTCCCAGGCTTCAGGAAACATTTGTATATGGAACAGAGAGAGTGCCAGGATTCAAGAAACATTTGCATATGGAACAGAGAGAGTGCCAGGCTTCAGGAAACACTTGTATGTGGAACAGAGAGAGAGCCAGGCTTCAGGAAACATTTGTATTTGGAACAGAGAGAGTCCCAGGATTCAGGAAACATTTGTATATGGAAGAGAGAGTGTGCCAGGCTTCAGGAAACATTTGTATGTGGAACAGAGAGAGTGCCAGGCTTCAGGAAACATTTGTCTATGGAACAGAGAGAGTGCCAGGCTTCAGGAAACATTTGTATATGGATCAGAGAGAGTGACAGGCTTCAGGAAACATTTGCATGTGGTACAGAGAGAGTGCCAGGCTTCAGCAAACATTTGTATGTGGAACAGAGAGAGTGCCAGGCTTCAGGAAACATTTGTATGTGGAACAGAGAGAGTGCCAGGCTTCAGGAAACATTTGTCTATGGAACAGAGAGAGTGCCAGGCTTCAGGAAACATTTGTATGTTGAACAGAGAGGTTGCCACTCTTCAGGAAACATTTGTATATGGAACAGAGAGAGTGCCAGGATTCAGGAAACATTTGTATTTGGAACAGAGAGAGTGCCAGGCTTCAGGAAACATTTGTATGTGGAACAGAGAGTGTGCCAGGCTTCAGGAAACATTTGTATGTGGAACAGAGAGTGCCAGGCTTCAGGAAACATTTGTATGTGGAACAGAGAGAGTGCAAGGCTTCAGGAAACATTTGTATGTGGAACAGAGAGAGTGCCAGGCTTCAGGAAACATTTGTATGTTGAACAGAGAGATTGCCAGTCTTCAGGAAACATTTGTATGTGGAACAGAGAGAGTGCCAGGCGTCAGGAAACATTTGTATGTGGAACAGAGAGAGTGCCAGGCTTCAGGAAACATTTGTATGTGGAACAGAGAGAGTGCCAGGCGTCAGGAAACATTTGTATGTGGAACAGAGAGAGTGCCAGGCGTCAGGAAACATTTGTATGTGGAACAGAGAGAGTGCCAGGCTTCAGGAAACATTTGTATGTGGAACAGAGAGAGTGCCAGGCTTCAGGAAACATTTGTATGTGGAACAGAGAGAGTGCCAGGCTTCAGGAAACATTTGTATGTGGAACAGAGAGAGTGCCAGACTTCAGGAAACATTTGTATGTGGAACAGAGAGTGTGCCAGGCTTCAGGAAACATTTGTATGTGGAACAGAGAGTGCCAGGCTTCAGGAAACATTTGTATGTGGAACAGAGAGAGTGCAAGGCTTCAGGAAACATTTGTCCATGGAACAGAGAGAGTGCCAGGCTTCAGGAAACATTTGTATGTTGAACAGAGAGATTGCCAGTCTTCAGGAAACATTTGTATGTGGAACAGAGAGAGTGCCAGTCTTCAGGAAACATTTGTCTAAGGAACAGAGAGAGTGCCAGGCTTCAGGAAACATTTGTATGTGGAACAGAGAGATTGCCAGTCTTCAGGAAACATTTGTATGTGGAACAGAGAGAGTGCCAGGCTTCAGGAAACATTTGTATGTGGAACAGAGAGAGTGCCAGGCTTCAGGAAACATTTGTATATGGAACAGAGAGTGCCAGGCTTCAGGAAACATTTGTATTTGGAACAGAGAGAGTGCCAGGATTCAAGAAACATTTGCATATGGAACAGAGAGAGTGCCAGGCTTCAGGAAACACTTGTATGTGGAACAGAGAGAGAGCCAGGCTTCAGGAAACATTTGTATTTGGAACAGAGAGAGTGCCAGGCTTCAGGAAACATTTGTCTATGGAACAGAGAGAGTGCCAGGCTTCAGGAAACATTTGTATATGGATCAGAGAGAGTGACAGGCTTCAGGAAACATTTGCATGTGGTACAGAGAGAGTGCCAGTCTTCAGGAAACATTTGTATGTGGAACAGAGAGAGTGCCAGGCTTCAGGAAACATTTGTATGTTGAACAGAGAGATTGCCAGTCTTCAGGAAACATTTGTATGTGGAACAGAGAGAGTGCCAGGCTTCAGGAAACATTTGCATATGGAATAGAGAGAGTGCCAGGCTTCAGGAAACATTTGCATATGGAACAGAGAGAGTGCCAGGCTTCAGGAAACATTTCCATATGGAACAGAGAGAGTGCGAGGCTTCAGAAAACATTTGTATTTGGAACAGAGAGAGTGCCAGGCTTCAGGAAACATTTGTATTTGGAACAGAGAGAGTGCCAGGCTTCAGGAAACATTTGTATTTGGAACAGAGAGAGTCCCAGGCTTCAGGAAACATTTGTATATGGAACAGAGAGAGTGCCAGGATTCAAGAAACATTTGCTTATGGAACAGAGAGAGTCCCAGGCTTCAGGAAACATTTGTATATGGAACAGAGAGAGTGCCAGGATTCAAGAAACATTTGCTTATGGAACAGAGAGAGTGCCAGGCTTCAGGAAACACTTGTATGTGGAACAGAGAGAGAGCCAGGCTTCAGGAAACATTTGTATTTGGAACAGAGAGAGTCCCAGGATTCAGGAAACATTTGTATATGGAACAGAGAGAGTGCCAGGCTTCAGGAAACATTTGTACATGGAACAGAGAGTGTGCCAGGCTTCAGGAAACATTTGTCTATGGAACAGAGAGAGTGCCAGGCTTCAGGAAACATTTGTATATGGATCAGAGAGAGTGACAGGCTTCAGGAAACATTTGTCTATGGAACAGAGAGAGTGCCAGGCTTCAGGAAACATTTGTCTATGGAACAGAGAGAGTGCCAGGCTTCAGGAAACATTTGTATGTTGAACAGAGAGAGTGCCAGGCTTCAAGAAACATTTGTCTATGGAACAGAGAGAGTGCCAGGCTTCAGGAAACATTTGTATTTGGAACAGAGAGAGTGCCAGTCTTCAGGAAACATTTGTGTGTGGAACAGAGAGAGTGCCAGGCTTCAGGAAACATTTGTATGTGGAACAGAGAGGGTGCCAGGCTTCAGGAAACATTTGTATGTTGAACAGAGAGATTGCCAGTCTTCAGGAAACATTTGTATGTGGAACAGAGAGAGTGCCAGGCTTCAGGAAACATTTGCATATGGAACAGAGAGAGTGCCAGGCTTCAGGAAACATTTGCAAATGGAACAGAGAGAGTGCCAGGCTTCAGGAAACATTTGTATTTGGAACAGAGAGAGTGCCAGGCTTCAGGAAACATTTCCATATGGAACAGAGAGAGTGCGAGGCTTCAGAAAACATTTGTATTTGGAACAGAGAGAGTGCCAGGCTTCAGGAAACATTTGTATTTGGAACAGAGAGATTGCCAGGCTTCAGGAAACATTTGTATTTGGAACAGAGAGAGTGCCAGGCTTCAGGAAACATTTGTATATGGAACAGAGAGAGTGCCAGGATTCAAGAAACATTTGCATATGGAACAGAGAGAGTGCCAGGCTTCAGGAAACACTTGTATGTGGAACAGAGAGAGTGCCAGGCTTCAGGAAACATTTGTATTTGGAACAGAGAGAGTCCCAGGATTCAGGAAACATTTGTATATGGAAGAGAGAGAGTGCCAGGCTTCAGGAAACATTTGTACATGGAACAGAGAGAGTGCCAGGCTTCAGGAAACATTTGTCTATGGAAGAGAGAGAGTGCCAGGCTTCAGGAAACATTTGTATATGGATCAGAGAGAGTGACAGGCTTCAGGAAACATTTGCATGTGGTACAGAGAGAGTGCCAGGCTTCAAGAAACATTTGTATTTGGAACAGAGAGAGTCCCAGGCTTCAGGAAACATTTGTATATGGAACAGAGAGAGTGCCAGGATTCAAGAAACATTTGCATATGGAACAGAGAGAGTGCCAGGCTTCAGGAAACACTTGTATGTGGAACAGAGAGAGAGCCAGGCTTCAGGAAACATTTGTATTTGGAACAGAGAGAGTCCCAGGATTCAGGAAACATTTGTATATGGAAGAGAGAGTGTGCCAGGCTTCAGGAAACATTTGTATGTGGAACAGAGAGAGTGCCAGGCTTCAGGAAACATTTGTCTATGGAACAGAGAGAGTGCCAGGCTTCAGGAAACATTTGTATATGGATCAGAGAGAGTGACAGGCTTCAGGAAACATTTGCATGTGGTACAGAGAGAGTGCCAGGCTTCAGCAAACATTTGTATGTGGAACAGAGAGAGTGCCAGGCTTCAGGAAACATTTGTATGTGGAACAGAGAGAGTGCCAGGCTTCAGGAAACATTTGTCTATGGAACAGAGAGAGTGCCAGGCTTCAGGAAACATTTGTATGTTGAACAGAGAGGTTGCCACTCTTCAGGAAACATTTGTATATGGAACAGAGAGAGTGCCAGGATTCAGGAAACATTTGTATTTGGAACAGAGAGAGTGCCAGGCTTCAGGAAACATTTGTATGTGGAACAGAGAGTGTGCCAGGCTTCAGGAAACATTTGTATGTGGAACAGAGAGTGCCAGGCTTCAGGAAACATTTGTATGTGGAACAGAGAGAGTGCAAGGCTTCAGGAAACATTTGTATGTGGAACAGAGAGAGTGCCAGGCTTCAGGAAACATTTGTATGTTGAACAGAGAGATTGCCAGTCTTCAGGAAACATTTGTATGTGGAACAGAGAGAGTGCCAGGCGTCAGGAAACATTTGTATGTGGAACAGAGAGAGTGCCAGGCTTCAGGAAACATTTGTATGTGGAACAGAGAGAGTGCCAGGCGTCAGGAAACATTTGTATGTGGAACAGAGAGAGTGCCAGGCGTCAGGAAACATTTGTATGTGGAACAGAGAGAGTGCCAGGCTTCAGGAAACATTTGTATGTGGAACAGAGAGAGTGCCAGGCTTCAGGAAACATTTGTATGTGGAACAGAGAGAGTGCCAGGCTTCAGGAAACATTTGTATGTGGAACAGAGAGAGTGCCAGACTTCAGGAAACATTTGTATGTGGAACAGAGAGTGTGCCAGGCTTCAGGAAACATTTGTATGTGGAACAGAGAGTGCCAGGCTTCAGGAAACATTTGTATGTGGAACAGAGAGAGTGCAAGGCTTCAGGAAACATTTGTCCATGGAACAGAGAGAGTGCCAGGCTTCAGGAAACATTTGTATGTTGAACAGAGAGATTGCCAGTCTTCAGGAAACATTTGTATGTGGAACAGAGAGAGTGCCAGTCTTCAGGAAACATTTGTCTAAGGAACAGAGAGAGTGCCAGGCTTCAGGAAACATTTGTATGTGGAACAGAGAGATTGCCAGTCTTCAGGAAACATTTGTATGTGGCACAGAGAGAGTGCCAGGCGTCAGGAAACATTTGTATATGGAACAGAGAGAGTGCCAGGCTTCAGGAAACATTTGTATGTGGAACAGAGAGATTGCCAGTCTTCAGGAAACATTTGTATGTGGAACAGAGAGAGTGCCAGGCGTCAGGAAACATTTGTATATGGAACAGAGAGAGTGCCAGGCGTCAGGAAACATTTGTATATGGAACAGAGAGAGTGCCAGGCTTCAGGAAACATTTGTATGTTGAACAGAGAGATTGCCAGTCTTCAGGAAACATTTGTATGTGGAACAGAGAGAGTGCCAGGCTTCAGGAAACATTTGTATGTGGAACAGAGAGATTGCCAGTCTTCAGGAAACATTTGTATGTGGAACAGAGAGAGTGCCAGGCTTCAGGAAACATTTGTATGTGGAACAGAGAGAGTGCCAGGCTTCAGGAAACATTTGTATATGGAACAGAGAGAGTGCCAGGCTTCAGGAAACATTTGTACATGGAACAGAGAGAGTGCCAGGCTTGAGGAAACATTTGTCTATGGAACAGAGAGAGTGCCAGGCTTCAGGAAACATTTGTATGTTGAACAGAGAGAGTGCCAGGCTTCAAGAAACATTTGTCTATGGAACAGAGAGAGTGCCAGGCTTCAGGAAACATTTGTATTTGGAACAGAGAGAGTGCCAGTCTTCAGGAAACATTTGTGTGTGGAACAGAGAGAGTGCCAGGCTTCAGGAAACATTTGTATGTGGAACAGAGAGGGTGCCAGGCTTCAGGAAACATTTGTATGTTGAACAGAGAGATTGCCAGTCTTCAGGAAACATTTGTATGTGGAACAGAGAGAGTGCCAGGCTTCAGGAAACATTTGCATATGGAACAGAGAGAGTGCCAGGCTTCAGGAAACATTTGTATTTGGAACAGAGAGAGTGCCAGGCTTCAGGAAACATTTCCATATGGAACAGAGAGAGTGCGAGGCTTCAGAAAACATTTGTATTTGGAACAGAGAGAGTGCCAGGCTTCAGGAAACATTTCCATATGGAACAGAGAGAGTGCGAGGCTTCAGAAAACATTTGTATTTGGAACAGAGAGAGTGCCAGGCTTCAGGAAACATTTGTATTTGGAACAGAGAGAGTGCCAGGCTTCAGGAAACATTTGTATTTGGAACAGAGAGTCCCAGGCTTCAGGAAACATTTGTATATGGAACAGAGAGAGTGCCAGGATTCAAGAAACATTTGCATATGGAACAGAGAGAGTGCCAGGCTTCAGGAAACACTTGTATGTGGAACAGAGAGAGAGCCAGGCTTCAGGAAACATTTGTATTTGGAACAGAGAGAGTCCCAGGATTCAGGAAACATTTGTATATGGAAGAGAGAGAGTGCCAGGCTTCAGGAAACATTTGTACATGGAACAGAGAGAGTGCCAGGCTTCAGGAAACATTTGTCTATGGAACAGAGAGAGTGCCAGGCTTCAGGAAACATTTGTATATGGATCAGAGAGAGTGACAGGCTTCAGGAAACATTTGCATGTGGTACAGAGAGAGTGCCAGGCTTCAGGAAACATTTGTATTTGGAACAGAGAGAGTCCCAGGCTTCAGGAAACATTTGTATTTGGAACAGAGAGAGTGCCAGGCTTCAGGAAACATTTGTATTTGGAAGAGAGAGAGTGCCAGGCTTCAGGAAACATTTGTATATGGAACAGAGAGAGTGCCAGGCTTCAGGAAACATTTGTCTATGGAACAGAGAGAGTGCCAGGCTTCAGGAAACATTTGTATATGGATCAGAGAGAGTGACAGGCTTCAGGAAACATTTGTATGTTGAACAGAGAGATTGCCAGTCTTCAGGAAACATTTGTATGTGGAACAGAGAGAGTGCCAGGCGTCAGGAAACATTTGTATATGGAAGAGAGAGAGTGCCAGGCTTCAGGAAACATTTGTATTTGGAACAGAGCGAGTGCCAGACTTCAGGAAACATTTGTATGTGGAACAGAGAGTGTGCCAGGCTTCAGGAAACATTTGTATGTGGAACAGAGAGAGTGCCAGACTTCAGGAAACATTTGTCTATGGAACAGAGAGAGTGCCAGGCTTCAGGAAACATTTGTATGTTGAACAGAGAGATTGCCAGTCTTCAGGAAACATTTGTATGTGGAACAGAGAGAGTGCCAGGCTTCAGGAAACATTTGCAAATGGAACAGAGCGAGTGCCAGGCTTCAGGAAACATTTGCAAATGGAACAGAGAGAGTGCCAGGCATCAGGAAACATTTGTATTTGGAACAGAGAGAGTGCCAGGCTTCAGGAAACATTTCCATATGGAACAGAGAGAGTGCCAGGCTTCAAGAAACATTTGTCTATGGAACAGAGAGAGTGCCAGGCTTCAGGAAACATTTGTATTTGGAACAGAGAGAGTGCCAGTCTTCAGGAAACATTTGTATGTGGAACAGAGAGAGTGCCAGGCTTCAGGAAACATTTGTATGTTGAACAGAGAGATTGCCAGTCTTCAGGAAACATTTGTATGTGGAACAGAGAGAGTGCCAGGCTTCAGGAAACATTTGCATATGGAATAGAGAGAGTGCCAGGCTTCAGGAAACATTTGCATATGGAACAGAGAGAGTGCCAGGCTTCAGGAAACATTTCCATATGGAACAGAGAGAGTGCGAGGCTTCAGAAAACATTTGTATTTGGAACAGAGAGAGTGCCAGGCTTCAGGAAACATTTGTATTTGGAACAGAGAGAGTGCCAGGCTTCAGGAAACATTTGTATTTGGAACAGAGAGAGTCCCAGGCTTCAGGAAACATTTGTATATGGAACAGAGAGAGTGCCAGGATTCAAGAAACATTTGCTTATGGAACAGAGAGAGTGCCAGGCTTCAGGAAACACTTGTATGTGGAACAGAGAGAGAGCCAGGCTTCAGGAAACATTTGTATTTGGAACAGAGAGAGTGCCAGTCTTCAGGAAACATTTGTCTATGGAACAGAGAGAGTGCCAGGCTTCAGGAAACATTTGTATATGGATCAGAGAGAGTGACAGGCTTCAGGAAACATTTGTCTATGGAACAGAGAGAGTGCCAGGCTTCAGGAAACATTTGTCTATGGAACAGAGAGAGTGCCAGGCTTCAGGAAACATTTGTATGTTGAACAGAGAGAGTGCCAGGCTTCAAGAAACATTTGTCTATGGAACAGAGAGAGTGCCAGGCTTCAGGAAACATTTGTATTTGGAACAGAGAGAGTGCCAGTCTTCAGGAAACATTTGTGTGTGGAACAGAGAGAGTGCCAGGCTTCAGGAAACATTTGTATGTGGAACAGAGAGGGTGCCAGGCTACAGGAAACATTTGTATGTTGAACAGAGAGATTGCCAGTCTTCAGGAAACATTTGTATGTGGAACAGAGAGAGTGCCAGGCTTCAGGAAACATTTGCATATGGAAAAGAGAGAGTGCCAGGCTTCAGGAAACATTTGCAAATGGAACAGTGAGAGTGCCAGGCTTCAGGAAACATTTGTATTTGGAACAGAGAGAGTGCCAGGCTTCAGGAAACATTTCCATATGGAACAGAGAGAGTGCGAGGCTTCAGAAAACATTTGTATTTGGAACAGAGAGAGTGCCAGGCTTCAGGAAACATTTGTATTTGGAACAGAGAGATTGCCAGGCTTCAGGAAACATTTGTATTTGGAACAGAGAGAGTGCCAGGCTTCAGGAAACATTTGTATATGGAACAGAGAGAGTGCCAGGATTCAAGAAACATTTGCATATGGAACAGAGAGAGTGCCAGGCTTCAGGAAACACTTGTATGTGGAACAGAGAGAGAGCCAGGCTTCAGGAAACATTTGTATTTGGAACAGAGAGAGTGCCAGGCTTCAGGAAACATTTGTACATGGAACAGAGAGAGTGCCAGGCTTCAGGAAACATTTGTACATGGAACAGAGAGAGTCCCAGGATTCAGGAAACATTTGTATATGGAAGAGAGAGTGTGCCAGGCTTCAGGAAACATTTGTACATGGAACAGAGAGAGTGCCAGGCTTCAGGACACATTTGTCTATGGAACAGAGAGAGTGCCAGGCTTCAGGAAACATTTGTATATGGATCAGAGAGAGTGACAGGCTTCAGGAAACATTTGCATCTGGTACAGAGAGAGTGCCAGGCTTCAAGAAACATTTGTATGTGGAACAGAGAGAGTCCCAGGCTTCAGGAAACATTTGTATATGGAACAGAGAGAGTGCCAGGATTCAAGAAACATTTGCATATGGAACAGAGAGAGTGCCAGGCTTCAGGAAACACTTGTATGTGGAACAGAGAGAGAGAGCCAGGCTTCAGGAAACATTTGTATTTGGAACAGAGAGAGTCCCAGGATTCAGGAAACATTTGTATATGGAAGAGAGAGAGTGCCAGGCTTCAGGAAACATTTGTACATGGAACAGAGAGAGTGCCAGGCTTCAGGAAACATTTGTCTATGGAACAGAGAGAGTGCCAGGCTTCAGGAAACATTTGTATATGGATCAGAGAGAGTGACAGGCTTCAGGAAACATTTGCATGTGGTACAGAGAGAGTGCCAGGCTTCAGCAAACATTTGTATGTGGAACAGAGAGAGTGCCAGGCTTCAGGAAACATTTGTCTATGGAACAGAGAGAGGGCCAGGCTTCAGGAAACATTTGTATATGGATCAGAGAGAGGGCCAGGCTTCAGGAAACATTTGTCTATGGAACAGAGAGAGTGCCAGGCTTCAGGAAACATTTGTCTATGGAACACAGAGAGTGCCAGGCTTCAGGAAACATTTGTATATGGATCAGAGAGAGGGCCAGGCTTCAGGAAACATTTGTATGTTGAACAGAGAGATTGCCAGTCTTCAGGAAACATTTGTATGTGGAACAGAGAGAGTGCCAGGCTTCAGGAAACATTTGTCTATGGAACAGAGAGAGGGCCAGGCTTCAGGAAACATTTGTACATGGAACAGAGAGAGTGCCAGGCTTCAGGAAACATTTGTATGTGGAACAGAGAGAGTGCCAGGCGTCAGGAAACATTTGTATATGGAACAGAGAGAGTGCCAGGCTTCAGGAAACATTTGTATGTGGAACAGAGAGAGTGCAAGGCTTCAGGAAACATTTGTCTCTGGAACAGAGAGAGTGCCAGGCTTCAGGAAACATTTGTATGTTGAACAGAGAGAGTGCAAGGCTTCAGGAAACATTTGTCTCTGGAACAGAGAGAGTGCCAGGCTTCAGGAAACATTTGTATGTTGAACAGAGAGATTGCCAGTCTTCAGGAAACATTTGTATGTGGAACAGAGAGAGTGCCAGGCGTCAGGAAACATTTGTATGTGGAACAGAGAGAGTGCCAGGCTTCAGGAAACATTTGTCTCTGGAACAGAGAGAGTGCCAGGCTTCAGGAAACATTTGTATGTTGAACAGAGAGATTGCCAGTCTTCAGGAAACATTTGTATGTGGAACAGAGAGAGTGCCAGGCGTCAGGAAACATTTGTATGTGGAACAGAGAGAGTGCCAGGCTTCAGGAAACATTTGTCTAAGGAACAGAGAGAGTGCCAGGCTTCAGGAAACATTTGTCTAAGGAACAGAGAGAGTGCCAGGCTTCAGGAAACATTTGTATTTGGAACAGAGAGAGTGCCAGACTTCAGGAAACATTTGTATGTGGAACAGAGAGAGTGCAAGGCTTCAGGAAACATTTGTCTAAGGAACAGAGAGAGTGCCAGGATTCAGGAAACATTTGTATATGGAACAGAGAGAGTGCCAGGCTTCAGGAAACATTTGTCTGTGGAACAGAGAGAGTGCCAGGCTTCAGGAAACATTTGTATGTGGAACAGAGAGAGTGCCAGGCTTCAGGAAACATTTGTATGTGGAACAGAGAGAGTGCCAGGCTTCAGGAAACATTTGTCTAAGGAACAGAGAGAGTGCCAGGCTTCAGGAAACATTTGTATATGGAACAGAGAGAGTGCCAGGCTTCAGGAAACATTTGTCTGTGGAACAGAGAGAGTGCCAGGCTTCAGGAAACATTTGTCTAAGGAACAGAGAGAGTGCCAGGCTTCAGGAAACATTTGTATATGGAACAGAGAGAGTGCCAGGCTTCAGGAAACATTTGTCTGTGGAACAGAGAGAGTGCCAGGCTTCAGGAAACATTTGTCTGTGGAACAGAGAGAGTGCCAGGCTTCAGGAAACATTTGTATGTGGAACAGAGAGAGTGCCAGGCTTCAGGAAACATTTGTATATGGAACAGAGAGAATGCCAGGCTTCAGGAAACATTTGTCTGTGGAACAGAGAGAGTGCCAGGCTTCAGGAAACATTTGTCTGTGGAACAGAGAGAGTGCCAGGCTTCAGGAAACATTTGTCTAAGGAACAGAGAGAGTGCCAGGCTTCAGGAAACATTTGTATATGGAACAGAGAGAGTGCCAGGCTTCAGGAAACATTTGTCTGTGGAACAGAGAGAGTGCCAGGCTTCAGGAAACATTTGTATGTGGAACAGAGAGAGTGCCAGGCTTCAGGAAACATTTGTATGTGGAACAGAGAGAGTGCCAGGCTTCAGGAAACATTTGTCTAAGGAACAGAGAGAGTGCCAGGCTTCAGGAAACATTTGTATATGGAACAGAGAGAGTGCCAGGCTTCAGGAAACATTTGTATATGGAACAGAGAGAGTGCCAGGCTTCAGGAAACATTTGTATATGGAACAGAGAGAGTGCCAGGCTTCAGGAAACATTTGTCTGTGGAACAGAGAGAGTGCCAGGCTTCAGGAAACATTTGTATGTGGAACAGAGAGAGTGCCAGGCTTCAGGAAACATTTGTATGTGGAACAGAGAGAGTGCCAGGCTTCAGGAAACATTTGTCTAAGGAACAGAGAGAGTGCCAGGCTTCAGGAAACATTTGTATGTGGAACAGAGAGAGTGCCAGGCTTCAGGAAACATTTGTATGTGGAACAGAGAGAGTGCCAGGCTTCAGGAAACATTTGTCTAAGGAACAGAGAGAGTGCCAGGCTTCAGGAAACATTTGTATGTGGAACAGAGAGAGTGCCAGGCTTCAGGAAACATTTGTCTAAGGAACAGAGAGAGTGCCAGGATTCAGGAAACATTTGTATGTGGAACAGAGAGAGTGCCAGGCTTCAGGAAACATTTGTATGTGGAACAGAGAGAGTGCCAGGCTTCAGGAAACATTTGTCTAAGGAACAGAGAGAGTGCCAGGCTTCAGGAAACATTTGTATGTGGAACAGAGAGAGTGCCAGGCTTCAGGAAACATTTGTCTAAGGAACAGAGAGAGTGCCAGGCTTCAGGAAACATTTGTATGTGGAATAGAGAGAGTGCCAGGCTTCAGGAAACATTTGTATGTGGAACAGAGAGAGTGCCAGGCTTCAGGAAACATTTGTCTAAGGAACAGAGAGAGTGCCAGGCTTCAGGAAACATTTGTCTAAGGAACAGAGAGAGTGCCAGGCTTCAGGAAACATTTGTATTTGGAACAGAGAGAGTGCCAGGCTTCAGGAAACATTTGTATGTGGAACAGAGAGTGCCAGGCTTCAGGAAACATTTGTCTAAGGAACAGAGAGAGTGCCAGGCTTCAGGAAACATTTGTATTTGGAACAGAGAGAGTGCCAGGCTTCAGGAAACATTTGTCTAAGGAACAGAGAGAGTGCCAGGCTTCAGGAAACATTTGTATTTGGAACAGAGAGAGTGCCAGGCTTCAGGAAACATTTGTATGTGGAACAGAGAGAGTGCAAGGCTTCAGGAAACATTTGTCCATGGAACAGAGAGAGTGCCAGGCTTCAGGAAACATTTGTATGTTGAACAGAGAGATTGCCAGTCTTCAGGAAACATTTGTATGTGGAACAGAGAGAGTGCCAGGCGTCAGGAAACATTTGTATATGGAACAGAGAGAGTGCCAGGCTTCAGGAAACATTTGTCTAAGGAACAGAGAGTGTGCCAGGTTTCAGGAAACATTTGTATATGGAACAGAGAGAGTGCCAGGCTTCAGGAAACATTTGTATGTTGAACAGAGAGATTGCCAGTCTTCAGGAAACATTTGTATGTGGAACAGAGAGAGTGCCAGGCTTCAAGAAACATTTGCATATGGAACAGAGAGAGTGCCAGGCTTCAGGAAACATTTGCAAATGGAACAGAGAGAGTGCCAGGCATCAGAAAACATTTGTATTTGGAACAGCGAGAGTGCCAGGCTTCAGGAAACATTTCCATATGGAACAGAGAGAGTGCCAGGCTTTAGGAAACATTTGTATTTGGAACAGAGAGAGTGCCAGTCTTCAGGAAACATTTGTATGTGGAACAGAGAGAGTGCCAGTCTTCAGGAAACATTTGTATGTGGAACAGAGAGAGTGCCAGGCTTCAGGAAACATTTGTATGTGGAACAGAGAGAGTGCCAGGCTTCAGGAAACATTTGTATTTGGAACAGAGAGAGTGCCAGTCTTCAGGAAACATTTGTATGTGGAACAGAGAGAGTGCCAGGCTTCAGGAAACATTTGTATGTGGAACAGAGAGAGTGCCAGGCTTCAGGAAACATTTGTCTATGGAACAGAGAGAGTGCCAGACTTCAGGAAACATTTGTATTTGGAACAGAGAGAGTGCCAGTCTTCAGGAAACATTTGTATGTGGAACAGAGAGAGTGCCAGGCTTCAGGAAACATTTGTATGTGGAACAGAGAGAGTGCCAGGCTTCAGGAAACATTTGTCTATGGAACAGAGAGAGTGCCAGGCTTCAGGAAACATTTGTATGTTGAACAGAGAGATTGCCAGTCTTCAGGAAACATTTGTATGTGGAACAGAGAGAGTGCCAGGCTTCAGGAAACATTTGCATATGGAAAAGAGAGAGTGCCAGGCTTCAGGAAACATTTGCATATGGAACAGAGAGAGTGCCAGGCTTCAGGAAACATTTGTATGTGGAACAGAGAGAGTGCCAGGCTTCAGGAAACATTTCCATATGGAACAGAGAGAGTGCGAGGCTTCAGAAAACATTTGTATTTGGAACAGAGAGAGTGCCAGGCTTCAGGAAACATTTGTATTTGGAACAGAGAGAGTGCCAGGCTTCAGGAAACATTTGTATTTGGAACAGAGAGAGTTCCAGGCTTCAGGAAACATTTGTATATGGAACAGAGAGAGTGCCAGGATTCTAGAAACATTTGCTTATGGAACAGAGAGAGTGCCAGGCTTCAGGAAACATTTGTATTTGGAACAGAGAGAGTGCCAGGCTTCAGGAAACACTTGTATGTGGAACAGAGAGAGAGCCAGGCTTCAGGAAACATTTGTATTTGGAACAGAGAGAGTGCCAGGCTTCAGGAAACATTTGTCTAAGGAACAGAGAGAGTGCCAGGCTTCAGGAAACATTTGTCTATGGAACAGAGAGAGTGCCAGGCTTCAGGAAACATTTGTATATGGATCAGAGAGAGTGACAGGCTTCAGGAAACATTTGTCTATGGAACAGAGAGAGTGCCAGGCTTCAGGAAACATTTGCATGTGGTACAGAGAGAGTGCCAGGCTTCAGCAAACATTTGTATGTGGAACAGAGAGAGTGCCAGGCTTCAAGAAACATTTGTCTGTGGAACAGAGAGAGTGCCAGGCTTCAGGAAACATTTGTATTTGGAACAGAGAGAGTGCCAGTCTTCAGGAAACATTTGTATGTGGAACAGAGAGAGTGCCAGGCTTCAGGAAACATTTGTATGTGGAACAGAGAGGGTGCCAGGCTTCAGGAAACATTTGTATGTGGAACAGAGAGAGTGCCAGGCTTCAGGAAACATTTGTCTATGGAACAGAGAGATTGCCAGGCTTCAGGAAACATTTGTATGTTGAACAGAGAGATTGCCAGTCTTCAGGAAACATTTGTATGTGGAACAGAGAGAGTGCCAGGCTTCAGGAAACATTTGCATATGGAAAAGAGAGAGTGCCAGGCTTCAGGAAACATTTGCATATGGAACAGAGAGAGTGCCAGGCTTCAGGAAACATTTGTATTTGGAACAGAGAGAGTGCCAGGCTTCAGGAAACATTTCCATATGGAACAGAGAGAGTGCGAGGCTTCAGAAAACATTTGTATTTGGAACAGAGAGAGTGCCAGGCTTCAGGAAACATTTGTATTTGGAACAGAGAGAGTGCCAGGCTTCAGGAAACATTTGTATTTGGAACAGAGAGAGTACCAGGCTTCAGGAAACATTTGTATATGGAAAAGAGAGAGTGCCATGATTCAAGAAACATTTGCATATGGAACAGAGAGAGTGCCAGGCTTCAGGAAACACTTGTATGTGGAACAGAGAGAGAGCCAGGCTTCAGGAAACATTTGTATTTGGAACAGAGAGAGTCCCAGGATTCAGGAAACATTTGTATATGGAAGAGGGAGAGTGCCAGGCTTCAGGAAACATTTGTACATGGAACAGAGAGAGTGCCAGGCTTCAGGAAACATTTGTCTATGGAACAGAGAGAGTGCCAGGCTTCAGGAAACATTTGCATGTGGTACAGAGAGAGTGCCAGGCTTCAGCAAACATGTGTATGTGGCACAGAGAGAGTGCCAGGCTTCAGGAAACATTTGTATGTGGAACAGAGAGAGTGCCAGGCTTCAGGAAACATTTGTCTATGGAACAGAGAGAGTGCCAGGCTTCAGGAAACATTTGTATGTGGAACAGAGAGAGTGCCAGGCTTCAGGAAACATTTGTATGTGGAACAGAGAGTGCCAGGCTTCAGGAAACATTTGTATGTGGAACAGAGAGAGTGCCAGGCTTCAGGAAACATTTGTATGTTGAACAGAGAGATTGCCAGTCTTCAGGAAACTTTTGTATGTGTCACAGAGGGAGTGCCAGGCTACAGGAAACATTTGCAAATGGAACAGAGAGAGTGCCAGGCATCAGGAAACATTTGTATTTGGAACAGAGAGAGTCCCAGGCTTCAGGAAACATTTGTATGTGGAACAGAGAGAGTGCCAGGCTTCAGGAAACATTTGTATATGGAAGAGAGAGAGTGCCAGGCTTCAGGAAACATTTGTATATGGATCAGAGAGAGTGCCAGGCTTCAGGAAACATTTGTCTATGGAACAGAGAGAGTGCCAGGCTTCAGGAAACATTTGTATGTGGATCAGAGAGAGGGCCAGGCTTCAGGAAACATTTGTCTATGGAACAGAGAGAGTGCCAGGCTTCAGGAAACATTTGTATGTGGAACAGAGAGAGTGCCAGGCGTCAGGAAACATTTGTATGTGGAACAGAGAGAGTGCCAGGGTTCAGGAAACATTTGTATTTGGAACAGAGAGAGTGCCAGGCTTCAGGAAATATTTGCATATGGAGCAGAGAGAGTGCCAGGCTTCAGGAAACATTTGTATGTGGAACAGAGAGAGTGCCAGGCTTCAGGAAATATTTGCATATGGAACAGAGAGAGTGCCAGGCTTCAGGAAATATTTGCATATGGAACAGAGAGAGTGCGAGGCTTCAGGAAACATTTGTATATGGATCAGAGAGAGTGCCAGGCTTCAGGAAACATTTGTCTATGGAACAGAGAGAGTGCCAGGCTTCAAGAAACATTTGCATATGGAACAGAGAGAGTGCCAGGCTTCAGGAAACATTTGTATATGGATCAGAGAGAGTGCCAGGCTTCAGGAAATATTTGCATATGGAACAGAGAGAGTGCCAGGCTTCAGGAAACATTTGTATATGGATCAGAGAGAGTGCCAGGCTTCAGGAAACATTTGTCTATGGAACAGAGAGAGTGCCAGGCTTCAGGAAACATTTGTCTATGGAACAGAGAGAGTGCCAGGCTTCAAGAAACATTTGCATATCGAACAGAGAGAGTGCCAGGCTTCAGGAAACATTTGTATTTGGAACAGAGAGAGTGCCAGGCTTCAAGAAACATTTGCATATGGAACAGAGAGAGTGCCAGGCTTCAGGAAACATTTGTATATGGATCAGAGAGAGTGCCAGGCTTCAGGAAATATTTGCATATGGAACAGAGAGAGTGCCAGGCTTCAGGAAACATTTGTATATGGATCAGAGAGAGTGCCAGGCTTCAGGAAACATTTGTCTATGGAACAGAGAGAGTGCCAGGCTTCAGGAAACATTTGTCTATGGAACAGAGAGAGTGCCAGGCTTCAGGAAACATTTGTATATGGATCAGAGAGAGTGCCAGGCTTCAAGAAACATTTGCATATGGAACAGAGAGAGTGCCAGGCTTCAGGAAACATTTGTATATGGATCAGAGAGAGTGCCAGGCTTCAGGAAATATTTGCATATGGAACAGAGAGAGTGCCAGGCTTCAGGAAACATTTGTATATGGATCAGAGAGAGTGCCAGGCTTCAGGAAACATTTGTCTATGGAACAGAGAGAGTGCCAGGCTTCAGGAAACATTTGTATATGGATCAGAGAGAGGGCCAGGCTTCAAGAAACATTTGTCTATGGAACAGAGAGAGTGCCAGGCTTCAGGAAACATTTGTATTTGGAACAGAGAGAGTGCCAGGCTTCAGGAAACATTTCCATGTGGAACAGAGAGAGTGCCAGGCTTCAGGAAACATTTCTATGTGGAACAGAGAGAGTGCCAGGCTTCAGGAAACATTTGTCTATGGAACAGAGAGAGTGCCAGGCTTGAGGAAACATTTGTATTTGGAATAGAGAGAGTGCCAGGCTTCAGGAAACATTTGCATGTGGAACAGAGAGAGTGCCAGGCTTCAGGAAACATTTGTATGTGGAACAGAGAGAGTGCCAGGCTTCAGGAAACATTTGTCTATGGAACAGAGAGAGTGCCAGGCTTCAGGAAACATTTGAATGTTGAACAGAGAGATTGCCAGTCTTCAGGAAACATTTGTATGTGGAACAGAGAGTGCCAGGCTTCAGGAAACATTTGTCCATGGAACAGAGCGAGTGCCAGGCTTCAGGAAACATTTGTATGTTGAACAGAGAGGTTGCCAGTATTCAGGAAACATTTGTATGTGGAACAGAGAGAGTGCCAGGCATCAGGAAACATTTGCAAATGGAACAGAGAGTGTGCCAGGCATCAGGAAACATTTGTATTTGGAACAGAGAGAGTGTCAGGCTTCAGGAAACATTTGTATTTGGAACAGAGAGAGTACCAGGATTCAAGAAACATTTGCATATGGAACAGAGAGAGTGCCAGGCTTCAGGAAACATTTGTATGTGGAACAGAGAGAGTGCCAGGCTTCAGGAAACATTTGTCTATGGAACAGAGAGAGTGCCAGGCTTCAGGAAACATTTGTTTGTTGAACAGAGAGATTGCCAGTCTTCAGGAAAAATTTGTATGTGGAACAGAGAGAGTGCCAGGCTTCAGAAAACATTTGTATTTGGAATAGAGAGAGTGCCAGTCTTCAGGAAACATTTGTATGTGGTACAGAGAGAGTGCCAGGCTTCAGAAAACATTTGTATTTGGAATAGAGAGAGTGCCAGGCTACAGGAAAGATTTGTATTTGGAACAGAGAGAGTCCCAGGCTTCAGGAAACATTTGTATTTGAAACAGAGAGAGTCCCAGGCTTCAGGAAACAATTGTATATGGAACAGACAGAGTGCCAGGATTCAAGAAACATCTGCATATGGAACAGAGAGAGTGCCAGGCTTCAGGAAACATTTGTATATGGAACAGAGAGAGTGCCAGTCTTCAGGAAACATTTGTATGTGGAACAGAGAGAGTGCCAGGCTTCAGGAAACATTTGTATGTGGAACAGAGAGTGTGCCAGGCTTCAGGAAACATTTGTCTTTGGAACAGAGAGAGTGCCAGGATTCAGGAAACATTTGTATGTGGAACAGAGAGAGTGCCAGGCTTCAGGAAACATTTGTATATGGAACGGAGAGAGTGCCAGGCTTCAGGAAACACTTCCATATGGAACAGAGAGAGTGCTAGACTTCAGGAAACATTTGTATGTGGAACAGAGAGAGTGCCAGGCTTCAGGAAACATTTGTATGTGGAACAGAGAGGGTGCCAGGCTTCAGGAAACATTTGTATGTGGAACAGAGAGAGTGCCAGGCTTCAGGAAACATTTGTCTATGGAACAGAGAGATTGCCAGGCTTCAGGAAACATTTGTATGTTGAACAGAGAGATTGCCAGTCTTCAGGAAACATTTGTATGTGGAACAGAGAGAGTGCCAGGCTTCAGGAAACATTTGCATATGGAAAAGAGAGAGTGCCAGGCTTCAGGAAACATTTGCATATGGAACAGAGAGAGTGCCAGGCTTCAGGAAACATTTGTATTTGGAACAGAGAGAGTGCCAGGCTTCAGGAAACATTTCCATATGGAACAGAGAGAGTGCGAGGCTTCTGAAAACATTTGTATTTGGAACAGAGAGAGTGCCAGGCTTCAGGAAACATTTGTATTTGGAACAGAGAGAGTGCCAGGCTTCAGGAAACATTTGTATTTGGAACAGAGAGAGTACCAGGCTTCAGGAAACATTTGTATATGGAAAAGAGAGAGTGCCATGATTCAAGAAACATTTGCATATGGAACAGAGAGAGTGCCAGGCTTCAGGAAACATTTGTATGTGGAACAGAGAGAGAGCCAGGCTTCAGGAAACATTTGTATTTGGAACAGAGAGAGTCCCAGGATTCAGGAAACATTTCCATATGGAACAGAGAGAGTGCGAGGCTTCAGAAAACATTTGTATTTGGAACAGAGAGAGTGCCAGGCTTCAGGAAACATTTGTATTTGGAACAGAGAGAGTGCCAGGCTTCAGGAAACATTTGTATTTGGAACAGAGAGAGTGCCAGGATTCTAGAAACATTTGCTTATGGAACAGAGAGAGTGCCAGGCTTCAGGAAACACTTGTATGTGGAACAGAGAGAGAGCCAGGCTTCAGGAAACATTTGTATTTGGAACAGAGAGAGTCCCAGGATTCAGGAAACATTTGTATATGGAAGAGAGAGAGTGCCAGGCTTCAGGAAACATTTGTACATGGAACAGAGAGAGTGCCAGGCTTCAGGAAACATTTGTCTATGGAACAGAGAGAGTGCCAGGCTTCAGGAAACATTTGTATATGGATCAGAGAGAGTGACAGGCTTCAGGAAACATTTGTCTATGGAACAGAGAGAGTGCCAGGCTTCAGGAAACATTTGCATGTGGTACAGAGAGAGTGCCAGGCTTCAGCAAACATTTGTATGTGGAACAGAGAGAGTGCCAGGCTTCAAGAAACATTTGTCTGTGGAACAGAGAGAGTGCCAGGCTTCAGGAAACATTTGTATTTGGAACAGAGAGAGTGCCAGTCTTCAGGAAACATTTGTATGTGGAACAGAGAGAGTGCCAGGCTTCAGGAAACATTTGTATGTGGAACAGAGAGGGTGCCAGGCTTCAGGAAACATTTGTATGTGGAACAGAGAGAGTGCCAGGCTTCAGGAAACATTTGTCTATGGAACAGAGAGATTGCCAGGCTTCAGGAAACATTTGTATGTTGAACAGAGAGATTGCCAGTCTTCAGGAAACATTTGTATGTGGAACAGAGAGAGTGCCAGGCTTCAGGAAACATTTGCATATGGAAAAGAGAGAGTGCCAGGCTTCAGGAAACATTTGCATATGGAACAGAGAGAGTGCCAGGCTTCAGGAAACATTTGTATTTGGAAGAGAGAGAGTGCCAGGCTTCAGTAAACATTTCCATATGGAACAGAGAGAGTGCGAGGCTTCAGAAAACATTTGTATTTGGAACAGAGAGAGTGCCAGGCTTCAGGAAACATTTGTATTTGGAACAGAGAGAGTGCCAGGCTTCAGGAAACATTTGTATTTGGAACAGAGAGAGTACCAGGCTTCAGGAAACATTTGTATGTTGAACAGAGAGAGTGCCAGTCTTCAGGAAGCATTTGTATGTGGAACAGAGAGAGTGCCAGGCTTCAGGAAACATTTGCATATGGAACAGAGAGAGTGCCAGGCTTCAGGAAACATTTGTATTTGGAACAGAGAGAGTGCCAGGCTTCAGGAAACATTTCCATATGGAACAGAGAGAGTGCGAGGCTTCAGAAAACATTTGTATTTGGAACAGAGAGAGTGCCAGGCTTCAGGAAACATTTGTATTTGGAACAGAGAGAGTGCCAGGCTTCAGGAAACATTTGTATTTGGAACAGAGAGAGTACCAGGCTTCAGGAAACATTTGTATATGGAAAAGAGAGAGTGCCATGATTCAAGAAACATTTGCATATGGAACAGAGAGAGTGCCAGGCTTCAGGAAACACTTGTCTGTGGAACAGAGAGAGAGCCAGGCTTCAGGAAACATTTGTATTTGGAACAGAGAGAGTCCCAGGATTCAGGAAACATTTGTATATGGAAGAGGGAGAGTGCCAGGCTTCAGGAAACATTTGTACATGGAACAGAGAGAGTGCCAGGCTTCAGGAAACATTTGTCTATGGAACAGAGAGAGTGCCAGGCTTCAGGAAACATTTGTATATGGATCAGAGAGAGTGACAGGCTTCAGGAAACATTTGTCTATGGAACAGAGAGAGTGCCAGGCTTCAGGAAACATTTGCATGTGGTACAGAGAGAGTGCCAGGCTTCAGGAAACATGTGTATGTGGAACAGAGAGAGTGCCAGGCTTCAGGAAACATTTGTATGTGGAACAGAGAGAGTGCCAGGCTTCAGGAAACATTTGTCTATGGAACAGAGAGAGTGCCAGGCTTCAGGAAACATGTGTATGTGGAACAGAGAGAGTGCCAGGCTTCAGGAAACATTTGTATGTTGAACAGAGAGAATGCCACTCTTCAGGAAACATTTGTATGTGGAACAGAGAGAGTGCCAGGCTTCAGCAAACATGTGTATGTGGAACAGAGAGAGTGCCAGGCTTCAGGAAACATTTGTATGTGGAACAGAGAGAGTGCCAGGCTTCAGGAAACATTTGTCTATGGAACAGAGAGAGTGCCAGGCTTCAGGAAACATTTGTATGTTGAACAGAGAGAATGCCACTCTTCAGGAAACATTTGTATGTGGAACAGAGAGAGTGCCAGGCGTCAGGAAACATTTGTATATGGAACCGAGAGTGTGCCAGGCTTCAGGAAACATTTGTATGTGGAACATAGAGTGCCAGGCTTCAGGAAACATTTGTATGTGGAGCAGAGAGAGTGCCAGGCTTCAGGAAACATTTGTCTATGGAACAGAGAGAGTGCCAGGCTTCAGGAAACATTTGTATGTTGAACAGAGAGATTGCCAGTCTTCAGGAAACTTTTGTATGTGTCACAGAGGGAGTGCCAGGCTACAGGAAACATTTGCAAATGGAACAGAGAGAGTGCCAGGCATCAGGAAACATTTGTATTTGGAACAGAGAGAGTGCCAGGCTTCAGGAAACATTTCCATATGGAACAGAGAGAGTGCCAGGCTTCAGGAAACATTTGTATATGGATCAGAGAGAGTGCCAGGCTTCAGGAAATATTTGCATATGGAACAGAGAGAGTGCCAGGCTTCAGGAAACATTTGTATATGGATCAGAGAGAGTGCCAGGCTTCAGGAAACATTTGTCTATGGAACAGAGAGAGTGCCAGGCTTCAGGAAACATTTGTATATGGAACAGAGAGAGTCCCAGGCTTCAGTAAACATTTGTGTATGGATCAGAGAGAGTGCCAGGCTTCAGGAAATATTTGCATATGGAACAGAGAGAGTGCCAGGCTTCAGGAAACATTTGTATATGGATCAGAGAGAGTGCCAGGCTTCAGGAAACATTTGTATATGGATCAGAGAGAGGGCCAGGCTTCAAGAAACATTTGTCTATGGAACAGAGAGAGTGCCAGGCTTCAGGAAACATTTGTATTTGGAACAGAGAGAGTGCCAGGCTTCAGGAAACATTTCCATGTGGAACAGAGAGAGTGCCAGGCTTCAGGAAACATTTCTATGTGGAACAGAGAGAGTGCCAGGCTTCAGGAAACATTTGTCTATGGAACAGAGAGAGTGCCAGGCTTTAGGAAACATTTGTATTTGGAATAGAGAGAGTGCAGGCTTCAGGAAACATTTGCATGTGGAACAGAGAGAGTGCCAGGCTTCAGGAAACATTTGTATGTGGAACAGAGAGAGTGCCAGGCTTCAGGAAACATTTGTCTATGGAACAGAGAGAGTGCCAGGCTTCAGGAAACATTTGAATGTTGAACAGAGAGATTGCCAGTCTTCAGGAAACATTTGTATGTGGAACAGAGAGTGCCAGGCTTCAGGAAACATTTGTATGTGGAAAAGAGAGAGTGCCAGGCTTCAGGAAACATTTGTCCATGGAACAGAGCAAGTGCCAGGCTTCAGGAAACATTTGTATGTTGAACAGAGAGGTTGCCAGTATTCAGGAAACATTTGTATGTGGAACAGAGAGAGTGCCAGGCATCAGGAAACATTTGCAAATGGAACAGAGAGTGTGCCAGGCATCAGGAAACATTTGTATTTGGAACAGAGAGAGTGTCAGGCTTCAGGAAACATTTGTATTTGGAACAGAGAGAGTCCCAGGCTTCAGGAAACATTTGTATGTGGAACAGAGAGAGTGCCAGGCTTCAGGAAACATTTGTCTGTGGAACAGAGAGAGTGCCAGGCTTCAGGAAACATTTGTATGTGGAACAGAGATAGTGCCAGGCTTCAGGAAACATTTGTCTATGGAACAGAGAGAGTGCCAGGCTTCAGGAAACATTTGTATGTTGAACAGAGAGATTGCCAGTCTTCAGGAAAAATTTGTATGTGGAACAGAGAGAGTGCCAGGCTTCAGGAAACATTTGCATATGGAACAGAGAGAGTGCCAGTCTTCAGGAAACATTTGTATGTGGTACAGAGAGAGTGCCAGTCTTCAGGAAACATTTGTATATGGAATAGAGAGAGTGCCAGGCTACAGGAAAGATTTGTATTTGGAACAGAGAGAGTCCCAGGCTTCAGGAAACATTTGTATTTGAAACAGAGAGAGTCCCAGGCTTCAGGAAACAATTGTATATGGAACAGACAGAGTGCCAGGATTCAAGAAACATCTGCATATGGAACAGAGAGAGTGCCAGGCTTCAGGAAACATTTGTATATGGAACAGAGAGAGTGCCAGTCTTCAGGAAACATTTGTATGTGGAACAGAGAGAGTGCCAGGCTTCAGGAAACATTTGTATGTTGAACAGAGAGAGTGCCAGTCTTCAGGAAGCATTTGTATGTGGAACAGAGAGAGTGCCAGTCTTCAGGAAACATTTGTATATGGAACAGAGAGTGTGCCAGGCTTCAGGAAACATTTGTATGTGGAACAGAGAGTGTGCCAGGCTTCAGGAAACATTTGTCTGTGGAACAGAGAGAGTGCCAGTCTTCAGGAAACATTTGTATGTGGAACAGAGAGAGTGCCAGGCTTCAGGAAACATTTGTATATGGAACGGAGAGAGTGCCAGGCTTCAGGAAACACTTCCATATGGAACAGAGAGAGTGCTAGACTTCAGGAAACATTTGTATGTGGAACAGAGAGAGTGCCAGGCTTCAGGAAACATTTGTATGTGGAACAGAGAGAGTGCCAGGCTTCAGGAAACATTTGTCTATGGAACAGAGAGATTGCCAGGCTTCAGGAAACATTTGTATGTTGAACAGAGAGATTGCCAGTCTTCAGGAAACATTTGTATGTGGAACAGAGAGAGTGCCAGGCTTCAGGAAACATTTGCATATGGAAAAGAGAGAGTGCCAGGCTTCAGGAAACATTTGCATATGGAACAGAGAGAGTGCCAGGCTTCAGGAAACATTTGTATTTGGAACAGAGAGAGTGCCAGGCTTCAGGAAACATTTCCATATGGAACAGAGAGAGTGCGAGGCTTCAGAAAACATTTGTATTTGGAACAGAGAGAGTGCCAGGCTTCAGGAAACATTTGTATTTGGAACAGAGAGAGTGCCAGGCTTCAGGAAACATTTGTATTTGGAACAGAGAGAGTGCCAGGCTTCAGGAAACATTTGTCTATGGAACAGAGAGAGTGCCAGGCTTCAGGAAACATTTGTATATGGATCAGAGAGAGTGACAGGCTTCAGGAAACATTTGTCTATGGAACAGAGAGAGTGCCAGGCTTCAGGAAACATTTGCATGTGGTACAGAGAGAGTGCCAGGCTTCAGCAAACATGTGTATGTGGAACAGAGAGAGTGCCAGGCTTCAGGAAACATTTGTATGTGGAACAGAGAGAGTGCCAGGCTTCAGGAAACATTTGTATGTGGAACAGAGAGAGTGCCAGGCTTCAGGAAACATTTGTCTATGGAACAGAGAGAGTGCCAGGCTTCAGGAAACATTTGAATGTTGAACAGAGAGATTGCCAGTCTTCAGGAAACATTTGTATGTGGAACAGAGAGTGCCAGGCTTCAGGAAACATTTGTATGTGGAAAAGAGAGAGTGCCAGGCTTCAGGAAACATTTGTCCATGGAACAGAGCGAGTGCCAGGCTTCAGGAAACATTTGTATGTTGAACAGAGAGGTTGCCAGTATTCAGGAAACATTTGTATGTGGAACAGAGAGAGTGCCAGGCATCAGGAAACATTTGCAAATGGAACAGAGAGTGTGCCAGGCATCAGGAAACATTTGTATTTGGAACAGAGAGAGTGTCAGGCTTCAGGAAACATTTGTATTTGGAACAGAGAGAGTCCCAGGCTTCAGGAAACATTTGTATGTGGAACAGAGAGAGTGCCAGGCTTCAGGAAACATTTGTCTGTGGAACAGAGAGAGTGCCAGGCTTCAGGAAACATTTGTATGTGGAACAGAGAGAGTGCCAGGCTTCAGGAAACATTTGTCTATGGAACAGAGAGAGTGCCAGGCTTCAGGAAACATTTGTATGTTGAACAGAGAGATTGCCAGTCTTCAGGAAAAATTTGTATGTGGAACAGAGAGAGTGCCAGGCTTCAGGAAACATTTGCATATGGAACAGAGAGAGTGCCAGTCTTCAGGAAACATTTGTATGTGGTACAGAGAGAGTGCCAGTCTTCAGGAAACATTTGTATATGGAACAGAGAGAGTGCCAGGCTTCAGAAAACATTTGTATTTGGAATAGAGAGAGTGCCAGGCTACAGGAAAGATTTGTATTTGGAACAGAGAGAGTCCCAGGCTTCAGGAAACATTTGTATTTGAAACAGAGAGAGTCCCAGGCTTCAGGAAACAATTGTATATGGAACAGACAGAGTGCCAGGATTCAAGAAACATCTGCATATGGAACAGAGAGAGTGCCAGGCTTCAGGAAACATTTGTATATGGAACAGAGAGAGTGCCATTCTTCAGGAAACATTTGTATGTGGAACAGAGAGAGTGCCAGGCTTCAGGAAACATTTGTATGTTGAACAGAGAGAGTGCCAGTCTTCAGGAAGCATTTGTATGTGGAACAGAGAGAGTGCCAGTCTTCAGGAAACATTTGTATATGGAACAGAGAGTGTGCCAGGCTTCAGGAAACATTTGTATGTGGAACAGAGAGTGTGCCAGGCTTCAGGAAACATTTGTCTGTGGAACAGAGAGAGTGCCAGTCTTCAGGAAACATTTGTATGTGGAACAGAGAGAGTGCCAGGCTTCAGGAAACATTTGTATATGGAACGGAGAGAGTGCCAGGCTTCAGGAAACACTTCCATATGGAACAGAGAGAGTGCTAGACTTCAGGAAACATTTGTATGTGGAACAGAGAGAGTGCCAGGCTTCAGGAAACATTTGTATGTGGAACAGAGAGAGTGCCAGGCTTCAGGAAACATTTGTCTATGGAACAGAGAGATTGCCAGGCTTCAGGAAACATTTGCATGTGGTACAGAGAGAGTGCCAGGCTTCAGCAAACATGTGTATGTGGAACAGAGAGAGTGCCAGGCTTCAGGAAACATTTGTATGTGGAACAGAGAGAGTGCCAGGCTTCAGGAAACATTTGTATGTGGAACAGAGAGAGTGCCAGGCTTCAGGAAACATTTGTCTATGGAACAGAGAGAGTGCCAGGCTTCAGGAAACATTTGAATGTTGAACAGAGAGATTGCCAGTCTTCAGGAAACATTTGTATGTGGAACAGAGAGTGCCAGGCTTCAGGAAACATTTGTATGTGGAAAAGAGAGAGTGCCAGGCTTCAGGAAACATTTGTCCATGGAACAGAGCGAGTGCCAGGCTTCAGGAAACATTTGTATGTTGAACAGAGAGGTTGCCAGTATTCAGGAAACATTTGTATGTGGAACAGAGAGAGTGCCAGGCATCAGGAAACATTTGCAAATGGAACAGAGAGTGTGCCAGGCATCAGGAAACATTTGTATTTGGAACAGAGAGAGTGTCAGGCTTCAGGAAACATTTGTATTTGGAACAGAGAGAGTCCCAGGCTTCAGGAAACATTTGTATGTGGAACAGAGAGAGTGCCAGGCTTCAGGAAACATTTGTCTGTGGAACAGAGAGAGTGCCAGGCTTCAGGAAACATTTGTATGTGGAACAGAGAGAGTGCCAGGCTTCAGGAAACATTTGTCTATGGAACAGAGAGAGTGCCAGGCTTCAGGAAACATTTGTATGTTGAACAGAGAGATTGCCAGTCTTCAGGAAACATTTGTATGTGGAACAGAGAGAGTGCCAGGCTTCAGGAAACATTTGTATGTTGAACAGAGAGAGTGCCAGTCTTCAGGAAGCATTTGTATGTGGAACAGAGAGAGTGCCAGTCTTCAGGAAACATTTGTATATGGAACAGAGAGAGTGCCAGGCTTCAGAAAACATTTGTATTTGGAATAGAGAGAGTGCCAGGCTACAGGAAACATTTGTCTGTGGAACAGAGAGAGTGCCAGTCTTCAGGAAACATTTGTATGTGGAACAGAGAGAGTGCCAGGCTTCAGGAAACATTTGTATATGGAACGGAGAGAGTGCCAGGCTTCAGGAAACACTTCCATATGGAACAGAGAGAGTGCTAGACTTCAGGAAACATTTGTATGTGGAACAGAGAGAGTGCCAGGCTTCAGGAAACATTTGTATGTGGAACAGAGAGAGTGCCAGGCTTCAGGAAACATTTGTCTATGGAACAGAGAGATTGCCAGGCTTCAGGAAACATTTGTATGTTGAACAGAGAGATTGCCAGTCTTCAGGAAACATTTGTATGTGGAACAGAGAGAGTGCCAGGCTTCAGGAAACATTTGCATATGGAAAAGAGAGAGTGCCAGGCTTCAGGAAACATTTGCATATGGAACAGAGAGAGTGCCAGGCTTCAGGAAACATTTGTATTTGGAACAGAGAGAGTGCCAGGCTTCAGGAAACATTTCCATATGGAACAGAGAGAGTGCGAGGCTTCAGAAAACATTTGTATTTGGAACAGAGAGAGTGCCAGGCTTCAGGAAACATTTGTATTTGGAACAGAGAGAGTGCCAGGCTTCAGGAAACATTTGTATTTGGAACAGAGAGAGTACCAGGCTTCAGGAAACATTTGTATATGGAAAAGAGAGAGTGCCATGATTCAAGAAACATTTGCATATGGAACAGAGAGAGTGCCAGGCTTCAGGAAACACTTGTATGTGGAACAGAGAGAGAGCCAGGCTTCAGGAAACATTTGTATTTGGAACAGAGAGAGTCCCAGGATTCAGGAAACATTTGTATATGGAAGAGGGAGGTTGCCAGGCTTCGGGAAACATTTGTACATGGAACAGAGAGAGTGCCAGGCTTCAGGAAACATTTGTCTATGGAACAGAGAGAGTGCCAGGCTTCAGGAAACATTTGTATATGGATCAGAGAGAGTGACAGGCTTCAGGAAACATTTGTCTATGGAACAGAGAGAGTGCCAGGCTTCAGGAAACATTTGCATGTGGTACAGAGAGAGTGCCAGGCTTCAGCAAACATGTGTATGTGGAACAGAGAGTGTGCCAGGCTTCAGGAAACATTTGTATGTGGAACAGAGAGAGTGCCAGGCTTCAGGAAACATTTGTATGTTGAACAGAGAGAATGCCACTCTTCAGGAAACATTTGTATGTGGAACAGAGAGAGTGCCAGGCGTCAGGAAACATTTGTATATGGAACCGAGAGTGCCAGGCTTCAGGAAACATTTGTATGTGGAACAGAGAGAGTGCCAGGCTTCAGGAAACATTTGTCTATGGAACAGAGAGAGTGCCAGGCTTCAGGAAACAAATTGTATGTGGAACAGAGAGAGTGCCAGGCTTCAGGAAACATTTGTCTATGGAACAGAGAGAGTGCCAGGCTTCAGGAAACATTTGCATATTGAACAGTGAGAGTGCCAGGCTACAGGAAACATTTGCAAATGGATCAGAGAGAGTGCCAGGCTTCAGGAAATATTTGCATATGGAACAGAGAGAGTGCCAGGCTTCAGGAAACATTTGTATATGGATCAGAGAGAGTGCCAGGCTTCAGGAAACATTTGTCTATGGAACAGAGAGAGTGCCAGGCTTCAGGAAACATTTGTCTATGGAACAGAGAGAGTGCCAGGCTTCAGGAAACATTTGTATATGGAAGAGAGAGAGTCCCAGGCTTCAGGAAACATTTGTATGTGGAACAGAGAGAGTGCCAGGCTTCAGGAAACATTTGTATATGGATCAGAGAGAGTGCCAGGCTTCAGGAAACATTTGTCTATGGAACAGAGAGAGTGCCAGGCTTCAGGAAACATTTGTCTATGGAACAGAGAGAGTGCCAGGCTTCAGGAAACATTTGTATATGGAAGAGAGAGAGTCCCAGGCTTCAGGAAACATTTGTATGTGGAACAGAGAGAGTGCCAGGCTTCAGGAAATATTTGCATATGGAACAGAGAGAGTGCCAGGCTTCAGGAAACATTTGTATGTGGAACAGAGAGAGTGCCTGGCTTCAGGAAACATTTGCATTTGGAACAGAGAGAGTGCCAGGCTTCAGGAAATATTTGCATATGGAACAGAGAGAGTGCGAGGCTTCAGGAAACATTTGTATATGGATCAGAGAGAGTGCCAGGCTTCAGGAAACATTTGTCTATGGAACAGAGAGAGTGCCAGGCTTCAGGAAACATTTGTATTTGGAACAGAGAGAGTGCCAGGCTTCAGGAAACATTTCCATATGGAACAGCGAGAGTGCCAGGCTTCAGGAAACATTTGTATTTGGAACAGAGAGAGTGCCAGGCTTCAGGAAACATTTGCATATGGAACAGAGAGAGTGCCAGGCTTCAGGAAATATTTGCATATGGAACAGAGAGAGTGCCAGGCTTCAGGAAACATTTGTATATGGATCAGAGAGAGAGTCCCAGGCTTCAGGAAACATTTGTATGTGGAACAGAGAGAGTGTCAGGCTTCAGGAAACATTTGTATGTGGAACAGAGAGAGTGCCAGGCTTCAGGAAACATTTGTATATGGATCAGAGAGAGTGCCAGGCTTCAGGAAACATTTGTCTATGGAACAGAGAGAGTGCCAGGATTCAAGAAACATTTGTATATCGATCAGAGAGAGGGCCAGGCTTCAAGAAACATTTGTCTATGGAACAGAGAGAGTGCCAGGCTTCAGGAAACATTTCCATGTGGAACAGAGAGAGTGCCAGGCTTCAGGAAACATTTCTATGTGGAACAGAGAGAGTGCCAGGCTTCAGGAAACATTTGTCTATGGAACAGAGAGAGTGCCAGGCTTCAGGAAACATTTGCATGTGGAACAGAGAGAGTGCCAGGCTTCAGGAAACATTTGTATGTGGAACAGAGAGAGTGCCAGGCTTCAGGAAACATTTGTCTATGGAACAGAGAGAGTGCCAGGCTTCAGGAAACATTTGAATGTTGAACAGAGAGATTGCCAGTCTTCAGGAAACATTTGTATGTGGAACAGAGAGTGCCAGGCTTCAGGAAACATTTGTATGTTGCACAGAGAGGTTGCCAGTATTCAGGAAACATTTGTATGTGGAACAGAGAGAGTGCCAGGCATCAGGAAACATTTGCAAATGGAACAGAGAGTGTGCCAGGCATCAGGAAACATTTGTATTTGGAACAGAGAGAGTGTCAGGCTTCAGGAAACATTTGTATTTGGAACAGAGAGAGTACCAGGATTCAAGAAACATTTGCATATGGAACAGAGAGAGTGCCAGGCTTCAGGAAACATTTGTCTGTGGAACAGAGAGAGTGCCAGGCTTCAGGAAACATTTGTATGTGGAACAGAGAGAGTGCCAGGCTTGAGGAAACATTTGTCTATGGAACAGAGAGAGTGCCAGGCTTCAGGAAACATTTGTATGTTGAACAGAGAGATTGCCAGTCTTCAGGAAAAATTTGTATGTGGAACAGAGAGAGTGCCAGGCTTCAGGAAACATTTGCATATGGAACAGAGAGAGTGCCAGTCTTCAGGAAATATTTGTATGTGGTACAGAGAGAGTGCCAGTCTTCAGGAAACATTTGTATATGGAACAGAGAGAGTGCCAGACTTCAGAAAACATTTGTATTTGGAATAGAGAGAGTGCCAGGCTACAGGAAAGATTTGTATTTGGAACAGAGAGAGTCCCAGGCTTCAGGAAACATTTGTATGTGAAACAGAGAGAGTCCCAGGCTTCAGGAAGCATTTGTATGTGGAACAGAGAGAGTGCCAGGCTTCAGGAAACATTTGTATGTTGAACAGAGAGAGTGCCAGTCTTCAGGAAACATTTGTCTGTGGAACAGAGAGAGTGCCAGGCGTCAGGAAACATTTGGAAATGGAACCGAGAGTGCCAGGCTTCAGGAAACATTTGTATGTGGAACAGAGAGAGTGCCAGGCTTCAGGAAACATTTGTCTATGGAACAGAGAGAGTGCCAGGCTTCAGGAAACATTTGTATGTGGAACAGAGAGAGTGCCAGGCTTCAGGAAACATTTGTATGTGGAACAGAGAGAGTGCCAGGCTTCAGGAAACATTTGTCTATGGAACAGAGAGAGTGCCAGGCTTCAGGAAACATTTGCATATTGAACAGAGAGAGTGCCAGGCTACAGGAAACATTTGCAAATGGATCAGAGAGAGTGCCAGGCTTCAGGAAATATTTGCATATGGAACAGAGAGAGTGCCAGGCTTCAGGAAACATTTGTATATGGATCAGAGAGAGTGCCAGGCTTCAGGAAACATTTGTCTATGGAACAGAGAGAGTGCCAGGCTTCAGGAAACATTTGTCTATGGAACAGAGAGAGTGCCAGGCTTCAGGAAACATTTGTATATGGAAGAGAGAGAGTCCCAGGCTTCAGGAAACATTTGTATGTGGAACAGAGAGAGTGCCAGGCTTCAGGAAACATTTGTATATGGATCAGAGAGAGTGCCAGGCTTCAGGAAACATTTGTCTATGGAACAGAGAGAGTGCCAGGCTTCAGGAAACATTTGTCTATGGAACAGAGAGAGTGCCAGGCTTCAGGAAACATTTGTATATGGAAGAGAGAGAGTCCCAGGCTTCAGGAAACATTTGTATGTGGAACAGAGAGAGTGCCAGGCTTCAGGAAATATTTGCATATGGAACAGAGAGAGTGCCAGGCTTCAGGAAACATTTGTATGTGGAACAGAGAGAGTGCCTGGCTTCAGGAAACATTTGCATTTGGAACAGAGAGAGTGCCAGGCTTCAGGAAATATTTGCATATGGAACAGAGAGAGTGCGAGGCTTCAGGAAACATTTGTATATGGATCAGAGAGAGTGCCAGGCTTCAGGAAACATTTGTCTATGGAACAGAGAGAGTGCCAGGCTTCAGGAAACATTTGTATTTGGAACAGAGAGAGTGCCAGGCTTCAGGAAACATTTCCATATGGAACAGCGAGAGTGCCAGGCTTCAGAAAACATTTGTATTTGGAACAGAGAGAGTGCCAGGCTTCAAGAAACATTTGCATATGGAACAGAGAGAGTGCCAGGCTTCAGGAAATATTTGCATATGGAACAGAGAGAGTGCCAGGCTTCAGGAAACATTTGTATATGGATCAGAGAGAGAGTCCCAGGCTTCAGGAAACATTTGTATGTGGAACAGAGAGAGTGTCAGGCTTCAGGAAACATTTGTATGTGGAACAGAGAGAGTGCCAGGCTTCAGGAAACATTTGTATATGGATCAGAGAGAGTGCCAGGCTTCAGGAAACATTTGTCTATGGAACAGAGAGAGTGCCAGGATTCAAGAAACATTTGTATATGGATCAGAGAGAGGGCCAGGCTTCAAGAAACATTTGTCTTTGGAACAGAGAGAGTGCCAGGCTTCAGGAAACATTTCCATGTGGAACAGAGAGAGTGCCAGGCTTCAGGAAACATTTCTATGTGGAACAGAGAGAGTGCCAGGCTTCAGGAAACATTTGTCTATGGAACAGAGAGAGTGCCAGGCTTCAGGAAACATTTGCATGTGGAACGGAGAGAGTGCCAGGCTTCAGGAAACATTTGTATGTGGAACAGAGAGAGTGCCAGGCTTCAGGAAACATTTGTCTATGGAACAGAGAGAGTGCCAGGCTTCAGGAAACATTTGAATGTTGAACAGAGAGATTGCCAGTCTTCAGGAAACATTTGTATGTGGAACAGAGAGTGCCAGGCTTCAGGAAACATTTGTATGTTGAACAGAGAGGTTGCCAGTATTCAGGAAACATTTGTATGTGGAACAGAGAGAGTGCCAGGCATCAGGAAACATTTGCAAATGGAACAGAGAGTGTGCCAGGCATCAGGAAACATTTGTATTTGGAACAGAGAGAGTGTCAGGCTTCAGGAAACATTTGTATTTGGAACAGAGAGAGTACCAGGATTCAAGAAACATTTGCATATGGAACAGAGAGAGTGCCAGGCTTCAGGAAACATTTGTCTGTGGAACAGAGAGAGTGCCAGGCTTCAGGAAACATTTGTATGTGGAACAGAGAGAGTGCCAGGCTTCAGGAAACATTTGTCTATGGAACAGAGAGAGTGCCAGGCTTCAGGAAACATTTGTATGTTGAACAGAGAGATTGCCAGTCTTCAGGAAAAATTTGTATGTGGAACAGAGAGAGTGCCAGGCTTCAGGAAACATTTGCATATGGAACAGAGAGAGTGCCAGTCTTCAGGAAACATTTGTATGTGGTACAGAGAGAGTGCCAGTCTTCAGGAAACATTTGTATATGGAACAGAGAGAGTGCCAGGCTTCAGAAAACATTTGTATTTGGAATAGAGAGAGTGCCAGGCTACAGGAAAGATTTGTATTTGGAACAGAGAGAGTCCCAGGCTTCAGGAAACATTTGTATTTGAAACAGAGAGAGTCCCAGGCTTCAGGAAGCATTTGTATGTGGAATAGAGAGAGTGCCAGGCTTCAGGAAACATTTGTATGTTGAACAGAGAGAGTGCCAGTCTTCAGGAAACATTTGTCTGTGGAACAGAGAGAGTGCCAGTCTTCAGGAAACATTTGTATGTGGAACAGAGAGAGTGCCAGGCTTCAGGAAACATTTGTATATGGAACGGAGAGAGTGCCAGGCTTCAGGAAACACTTCCATATGGAACAGAGAGAGTGCTAGACTTCAGGAAACATTTGTATATGGAACAGAGAGAGTGCCAGGCTGCAGGAAAAATCTGTATATGGAACAGAGAGAGTGCCAGGCTTCAGGAAACATTTGTATGTGGAACGGAGAGAGTGACAGTCTTCAGGAAGCATTTGTATGTGGAACAGAGAGAGTGCCAGTCTTCAGGAAACATTTGTATATGGAACAGAGAGAGTGCCAGGCTTCAGGAAACATTTGTATGTGGAACAGAGAGTGTGCCAGGCTTCAGGAAACATTTGTCTGTGGAACAGAGAGAGTGCCAGTCTTCAGGAAACATTTGTATGTGGAACAGAGAGAGTGCCAGGCTTCAGGAAACATTTGTATGTGGAACAGAGAGAGTGCCAGGCTTCAGGAAACACTTCCATATGGAACAGAGAGAGTGCTAGACTTCAGGAAACATTTGTATATGGAACAGAGAGAGTGCCAGGCTGCAGGAAAAATCTGTATATGGAACAGAGAGAGTGCCAGGCTTCAGGAAACATTTGTATATGGAACAGAGAGAGTGCCAGGCTTCAGGAAACATTTGTATGTGGAACTGAGAGAGTGTCAGGCTTCAGGAAACATTTGTATGTGGAACAGAGAGAGTGCCAGGCTTCAGGAAACATTTGTATGTGGAACAGAGAGTGTGCCAGGCTTCAGGAAACATTTGTATGTGGAACAGAGAGTGTGCCAGGCTTCAGGAAACATTTGTATATGGAACAGAGAGAGTGTCAGGCTTCAGGAAACATTTTCATATGGAACAGAGAGAGTGTCAGGCTTCAGGAAACATTTGTCTATGGAACAGAGAGAGTGCCAGGTTTCAGGAAACATTTGTATGTGGAACAGAGAGTGTGCCAGGCTTCAGGAAACATTTGTATGTGGAACAGAGAGAGTGCCAGGCTTCAGGAAACATTTGTCTGTGGAACAGACAGAGTGCCAGGCTTCAGGAAACATTTGCATATTGAACAGAGAGTGTGCCAGGCTTCAGGAAACATTTTCATATGGAACACAGAGAGTGTCAGGCTTCAGGAAACATTTGCAAATGGAACAGAGAGAGTGCCAGGCATCAGGAAACATTTGTATTTGGAACAGAGAGAGTGCCAGGCTTCAGGAAACATTTGCATATGGAACAGAGAGAGTGCCAGGATTCAAGAAACATTTGCATATGGATCAGAGAGAGGGACAGGCTTCAGGACACATTTGTCTATGGAACAGAGCGAGTGCCAGGCTTCAGGAAACATTTGTATATGGATCAGAGAGAGGGCCAGGCTTCAGGACACAATTGTCTATGGAATACATGGAGTGCCAGGCTTCAGGAAACATTTGTATGTGGAACAGAGAGAGTGCCAGGATTCAAGAAACATTTGCATATGGAACAGAGAGAGTGCCAGGCTTCAGGAAACATTTGTATTTGGAACACAGAGTGCCAGGCTTCAGGAAACATTTGTATGTGGAACAGAGAGAGTGCCAGGCTTCAGGAAACATTTGTATGTGGAACAGAGAGAGTGCCACGCTTCAGGAAACATTTGTATGTGGAACAGAGAGAATGCCAGGCTTCAGGAAACATTTGTCTATGGAACAGAGAGAGTGCCAGTCTTCAGGAAAAATGTGTATGTGGAACAGAGAGAGTGCCAGGCTTCAGGAAACATTTGCATATGGAACAGAGAGAGTGCCAGGCTTCAGGAAACATTTCCATATGGAACAGAGAGAGTCGCAGGCTTCAGGAAACAATTGTATATGGAACAGACAGAGTGCCAGGATTCAAGAAACATTTGCATATGGAACAGAGAGAGTGCCAGTCTTCAGGAAACATTTGCAAATGGAACAGAGAGAGTGCCAGTCTTCAGGAAACATTTGCAAATGGAACAGAGAGAGTGCCAGGCTTCAGGAAACTTTTGTCTATGGAACAGAGAGAGTGCCAGGCTTCAGGAAACATTTGTATTTGGAACAGAGAGAGTCCCAGGCTTCAGGAAACATTTGTCTATGGATCAGAGAGAGGGCCAGGCTTCAGGAAATATTTGTCTATGGAACAGAGAGAGTGCGATGCTTCAGGAAACATTTGTATTTGGAACAGAGAGAGTGCCAGGCTTCAGGAAACATTTGTATGCCGAACAGAGAGAGTGCCATGCTTCAGGAAACGTTTGTCTATGGAACAGAGAGAGTGCCAAGCTTCAGGACACATTTGTGTATGGATCAGAGAGAGGGCCAGGCTTCAGGAAACATTTGTCTATGGAACAGAGAGAGTGCGAGGCTTCAGGAAACATTTGTATTTGGAACAGAGACGGTGCCAGGCTTCAGGAAACATTTGTATGTGGAACAGAGAGAGTGCCAGGCTTCAGGAAACATTTGTATGTGGAACAGAGAGAGTGCCAGGCTTCAGGAAACATTTGTCTATGGAACAGAGAGAGTGCCAGTCTTCAGGAAACATTTGTATGTGGAACAGAGAGAGTGCCAGGCTTCAGGAAACATTTGTATATGGAACAGAGAGAGTGCCAGGCTTCAGGAAACATTTGTATATGGAACAGAGAGAGTGCCAGTCTTCAGGAAACATTTGTATGTGGAACAGAGAGAGTGCCAGGCTTCAGGAAACATTTGTATGTTGAACAGAGAGAGTGCCAGGCTTCAGGAAACATTTGTCTGTGGAACAGAGAGTGCCAGGCTTCAGGAAACATTTGCATATGGAACAGAGAGTGTGCCAGGCTTCAGGAAACATTTGTATATGGAACAGAGAGAGTGTCAGGCTTCAGGAAACATTTTCATATGGAACACAGAGAGTGTCAGGCTTCAGGAAACATTTGCATATGGAACAGAGAGAGTGCCAGGCTTCAGGAAACATTTGCAAATGGAACAGAGAGAGTGCCAGGCATCAGGAAACATTTGTATTTGTAACAGAGAGAGTGCCAGGCTTCAGGAAACATTTGTATTTGGAACAGAGAGAGTGCCAGGCTTCAGGAAACATTTGTATTTGGAACAGAGAGAGTACCGGGATTCAAGAAACATTTGCATATGGAACAGAGAGAGTGCCAGGATTCAAGAAACATTTGCATATGGATCAGAGAGAGGGACAGGCTTCAGGAAACATTTGTCTATGGAACAGAGCGAGTGCCAGGCTTCAGGAAACATTTGTATATGGATCAGAGAGAGGGCCAGGCTTCAGGAAACATTTGTCTATGGAACACAGAGAGTGCCAGGCTTCAGGAAACATTTGTATTTGGAACACAGAGAGTGCCAGGCTTCAGGAAACATTTGTATGTGGAACAGAGAGAGTGCCAGGCTTCAGGAAACATTTGTATGTGGAACAGAGAGAGTGCCAGGCTTCAGGAAACATTTGTATGTGGAACATTGAGAGTGCCAGGCTTCAGGAAACATTTGTCTATGGAACAGAGAGAGTGCCAGGGTTCAGGAAACATTTGTATGTTGAACAGAGAGATTGCCAGTCTTCAGGAAAAATTTGTATGTGGAACAGAGAGAGTGCCAGGGTTCAGGAAACATTTGCATATGGAACAGAGAGAGTGCCAGGCTTCAGAAAACATTTGTATTTGGAACAGAGAGAGTGCCAGGCTTCAGGAAAAATTTGTATGTGGAACAGAGAGAGTGCCAGGGTTCAGGAAACATTTGCATATGGAACAGAGAGAGTGCCAGGCTTCAGGAAACATTTCCATATGGAACAGAGAGAGTGCCAGGCTTCAGAAAACATTTGTATTTGGAACAGAGAGAGTGCCAGGCTTCAGGAAACATTTGTATTTGGAACAGAGAGAGTCCCAGGCTTCAGGAAACATTTGCATATGGAACAGAGAGAGTGCCAGGCTTCAGGAAACATTTGCAAATGGAACAGAGAGAGTGCCAGGCATCAGGAAACATTTGTATTTGGAACAGAGAGAGTGCCAGGTTTCAGGAAACTTTTGTCTATGGAACAGAGAGAGTGCCAGGCTTCAGGAAACATTTGTATATGGAACAGAGAGAGTCCCAGGCTTCAGGAAACATTTGTCTGTGGAACAGAGAGAGTGCCAGGCTTCAGGAAACATTTGTATGTGGAACAGAGAGAGTGCCAGGATTCAGGAAACATTTGCATATGGAACAGAGAGAGTGCCAGGCTTCAGGAAACATTTCCATATGGAACAGAGAGAGTGCCAGGCTTCAGAAAACATTTGTATTTGGAACAGAGAGAGTGCCAGGCTTCAGGAAACATTTGTATTTGGAACAGAGAGAGTGCCAGGCTTCAGGAAACATTTGCATATGGAACAGAGAGAGTGCCAGGCTTCAGGAAACATTTGCAAATGGAACAGAGAGAGTGCCAGGCATCAGGAAACATTTGTATTTGGAACAGAGAGAGTGCCAGGCTTCAGGAAACTTTTGTCTATGGAACAGAGAGAGTGCCAGGCTTCAGGAAACATTTGTCTGTGGAACAGAGAGTGCCAGGCTTCAGGAAACATTTGCATATGGAACAGAGAGTGTGCCAGGCTTCAGGAAACATTTGTATATGGAACAGAGAGAGTGTCAGGCTTCAGGAAACATTTTCATATGGAACACAGAGAGTGTCAGGCTTCAGGAAACATTTGCATATGGAACAGAGAGAGTGCCAGGCTTCAGGAAACATTTGCAAATGGAACAGAGAGAGTGCCAGGCATCAGGAAACATTTGTATTTGTAACAGAGAGAGTGCCAGGCTTCAGGAAACATTTGTATTTGGAACAGAGAGAGTGCCAGGCTTCAGGAAACATTTGTATTTGGAACAGAGAGAGTACCGGGATTCAAGAAACATTTGCATATGGAACAGAGAGAGTGCCAGGATTCAAGAAACATTTGCATATGGATCAGAGAGAGGGACAGGCTTCAGGAAACATTTGTCTATGGAACAGAGCGAGTGCCAGGCTTCAGGAAACATTTGTATATGGATCAGAGAGAGGGCCAGGCTTCAGGAAACATTTGTCTATGGAACACAGAGAGTGCCAGGCTTCAGGAAACATTTGTATTTGGAACACAGAGAGTGCCAGGCTTCAGGAAACATTTGTATGTGGAACAGAGAGAGTGCCAGGCTTCAGGAAACATTTGTATGTGGAACAGAGAGAGTGCCAGGCTTCAGGAAACATTTGTATGTGGAACATTGAGAGTGCCAGGCTTCAGGAAACATTTGTCTATGGAACAGAGAGAGTGCCAGGGTTCAGGAAACATTTGTATGTTGAACAGAGAGATTGCCAGTCTTCAGGAAAAATTTGTATGTGGAACAGAGAGAGTGCCAGGGTTCAGGAAACATTTGCATATGGAACAGAGAGAGTGCCAGGCTTCAGAAAACATTTGTATTTGGAACAGAGAGAGTGCCAGGCTTCAGGAAAAATTTGTATGTGGAACAGAGAGAGTGCCAGGGTTCAGGAAACATTTGCATATGGAACAGAGAGAGTGCCAGGCTTCAGGAAACATTTCCATATGGAACAGAGAGAGTGCCAGGCTTCAGAAAACATTTGTATTTGGAACAGAGAGAGTGCCAGGCTTCAGGAAACATTTGTATTTGGAACAGAGAGAGTCCCAGGCTTCAGGAAACATTTGCATATGGAACAGAGAGAGTGCCAGGCTTCAGGAAACATTTGCAAATGGAACAGAGAGAGTGCCAGGCATCAGGAAACATTTGTATTTGGAACAGAGAGAGTGCCAGGCTTCAGGAAACTTTTGTCTATGGAACAGAGAGAGTGCCAGGCTTCAGGAAACCTTTGTATATGGAACAGAGAGAGTCCCAGGCTTCAGGAAACATTTGTCTGTGGAACAGAGAGAGTGCCAGGCTTCAGGAAACATTTGTATGTGGAACAGAGAGAGTGCCAGGATTCAGGAAACATTTGCATATGGAACAGAGAGAGTGCCAGGCTTCAGGAAACATTTCCATATGGAACAGAGAGAGTGCCAGGCTTCAGAAAACATTTGTATTTGGAACAGAGAGAGTGCCAGGCTTCAGGAAACATTTGTATTTGGAACAGAGAGAGTCCCAGGCTTCAGGAAACATTTGCATATGGAACAGAGAGAGTGCCAGGCTTCAGGAAACATTTGCAAATGGAACAGAGAGAGTGCCAGGCATCAGGAAACATTTGTATTTGGAACAGAGAGAGTGCCAGGCTTCAGGAAACTTTTGTCTATGGAACAGAGAGAGTGCCAGGCTTCAGGAAACATTTGTATATGGAACAGAGAGAGTCCCAGGCTTCAGGAAACATTTGTCTGTGGAACAGAGAGAGTGCCAGGCTTCAGGAAACATTTGTATGTGGAACAGAGAGAGTGCCAGGATTCAGGAAACATTTGTATGTGGAACAGAGAGAGTGCCAGGCTTCAGGAAACATTTGTATATGGAACAGAGAGAGTGCCAGGATTCAGGAAACATTTGTATGTGGAACAGAGAGTGCCAGGCTTCAGGAAACATTTGTATTTGGAACAGAGAGAGTGCCAGGCTTCAGGAAACGTTTGTCTATGGAACAGAGAGAGTGCCAGGCTTCAGGACACATTTGTGTATGGATCAGAGAGAGGGCCAGGCTTCAGGAAACATTTGTCTATGGAACAGAGAGAGTGCGAGGCTTCAGGAAACATTTGTATATGGAACAGAGAGAGTGCCAGGCTTCAGGAAACATTTGTCTATGGAACAGAGAGAGTGCCAGGCTTCAGGAAACATTTGTATGTGGAACAGAGAGAGTGCCAGGCTTCAGGAAACATTTGTCTATGGAACAGAGAGAGTGCCAGGCTTCAGGAAACATTTGTATGTTGAACAGAGAGATTGCCAGTCTTCAGGAAACATTTGTATGTGGAACAGAGAGAGTGCCAGGCTTCAGGAAACATTTGTATGTGGAACAGAGAGAGTGCCAGGATTCAGGAAACATTTGTATGTGGAACAGAGAGAGTGCCAGGCTTCAGGAAACATTTGTACATGGAACAGAGAGTGCCAGGCTTCAGGAAACATTTGTATATGGAACAGAGAGAGTGCCAGTCTTCAGGAAACATTTGTATGTGGAACAGAGAGAGTGCCAGGCTTCAGGAAACATTTGTCTATGGAACAGAGAGAGTGCCAGGCTTCAGGAAACATTTGTATGTTGAACAGAGAGATTGCCAGTCTTCAGGAAAAATTTGTATGTGGAACAGAGAGAGTGCCAGGCTTCAGGAAACATTTGCATATGGAACAGAGAGTGTGCCAGGCTTCAGGAAACATTTGTATATGGAACAGAGAGAGTGTCAGGCTTCAGGAAACATTTTCATATGGAACAGAGAGAGTGTCAGGCTTCAGGAAACATTTGTCTATGGAACAGAGAGAGTGCCAGGTTTCAGGAAACATTTGTATGTGGAACAGAGAGTGTGCCAGGCTTCAGGAAACATTTGTATGTGGAACAGAGAGAGTGCCAGGCTTCAGGAAACATTTGCATATTGAACAGAGAGTGTGCCAGGCTTCAGGAAACATTTGTATATGGAACAGAGAGAGTGCCAGGCTTCAGGAAACATTTGTCTGTGGAACAGAGAGAGTGCCAGGCTTCAGGAAACATTTGCATATTGAACAGAGAGTGTGCCAGGCTTCAGGAAACATTTGTATATGGAACAGAGAGTGTGCCAGGCTTCAGGAAACATTTGCATATGGAACAGAGAGCGTGCGAGGCTTCAGGAAACATTTGTATTTGGAACACAGAGAGTGCCAGGCTTCAGGAAACATTTGTATGTGGAACAGAGAGAGTGCCAGGCTTCAGGAAACATTTGTATGTGGAACAGAGAGAATGCCAGGCTTCAGGAAACATTTGTCTATGGAACAGAGAGATTGCCAGTCTTCAGGAAAAATTTGTATGTGGAACAGAGAGAGTGCCAGGCTTCAGGAAACATTTGCATATGGAACAGAAAGAGTGCCAGGCTTCAGGAAACATTTCCATATGGAACAGAGAGAGTCGCAGGCTTCAGGAAACAATTGTATATGGAACAGACAGAGTGCCAGGATTCAAGAAACATTTGCATATGGAACAGAGAGAGTGCCAGTCTTCACGAAACATTTGCAAATGGAACAGAGAGAGTGCCAGGCTTCAGGAAACTTTTGTCTATGGAACAGAGAGAGTGCCAGGCTTCAGGAAACATTTGTATTTGGAACAGAGAGAGTCCCAGGCTTCAGGAAACATTTGTCAATGGATCAGAGAGAGGGCCAGGCTTCAGGAAACATTTGTCTATGGAACAGAGAGAGTGCGATGCTTCAGGAAACATTTGTATTTGGAACAGAGAGAGTGCCAGGCTTCAGGAAACATTTGTATGCCGAACAGAGAGAGTGCCAGGCTTCAGGAAACGTTTGTCTATGGAACAGAGAGAGTGCCAAGCTTCAGGACACATTTGTGTATGGATCAGAGAGAGGGCCAGGCTTCAGGAAACATTTGTCTATGGAACAGAGAGAGTGCGAGGCTTCAGGAAACATTTGTATTTGGAACAGAGAGAGTGCCAGGCTTCAGGAAACATTTGTATGTGGAACAGAGAGAGTGCCAGGCTTCAGGAAACATTTGTATGTGGAACAGAGAGAGTGCCAGGCTTCAGGAAACATTTGTCTATGGAACAGAGAGAGTGCCAGTCTTCAGGAAACATTTGTATATGGAACAGAGAGAGTCCCAGGCTTCAGGAAACATTTGTCTGTGGAACAGAGAGAGTGCCAGGCTTCAGGAAACATTTGTATATGGAACAGAGAGAGTGTCAGGCTTCAGGAAACATTTTCATATGGAACACAGAGAGTGTCAGGCTTCAGGAAACATTTGCATATGGAACAGAGAGAGTGCCAGGCTTCAGGAAACATTTGCAAATGGAACAGAGAGAGTGCCAGGCATCAGGAAACATTTGTATTTGTAACAGAGAGAGTGCCAGGCTTCAGGAAACATTTGTATTTGGAACAGAGAGAGTGCCAGGCTTCAGGAAACATTTGTATTTGGAACAGAGAGAGTCCCAGGCTGCAGGAAACAATTGTATATGGAACAGAGAGAGTACCGGGATTCAAGAAACATTTGCATATGGAACAGAGAGAGTGCCAGGATTCAAGAAACATTTGCATATGGATCAGAGAGAGGGACAGGCTTCAGGAAACATTTGTCTATGGAACAGAGCGAGTGCCAGGCTTCAGGAAACATTTGTATATGGATCAGAGAGAGTGCCAGGCTTCAGGAAACATTTGTATTTGGAACACAGAGTGCCAGGCTTCAGGAAACATTTGTATGTGGAACAGAGAGAGTGCCAGGCTTCAGGAAACATTTGTATGTGGAACAGAGAGAGTGCCAGGCTTCAGGAAACATTTGTATGTGGAACAGAGAGAGTGCCAGGCTTCAGGAAACATTTGTCTATGGAACAGAGAGAGTGCCAGGGTTCAGGAAACATTTGTATGTTGAACAGAGAGATTGCCAGTCTTCAGGAAAAATTTGTATGTGGAACAGAGAGAGTCCCAGGCTTCAGGAAACATTTGTCTATGGAACAGAGAGAGTGCCAGGGTTCAGGAAACATTTGTATGTTGAACAGAGAGAGTGCCAGGGTTCAGGAAACATTTGCATATGGAACGGAGAGAGTGCCAGGCTTCAGGAAACATTTCCATATGGAACAGAGAGTGTGCCAGGCTTCAGAAAACATTTGTATTTGGAACAGAGAGAGTGCCAGGCTTCAGGAAACATTTGTATTTGGAACAGAGAGAGTCCCATGCTTCAGGAAACATTTGTATTTGAAACAGAGAGAGTCCCAGGCTTCACGAAACAATTGTATATGGAACAGACAGAGTGCCAGGATTCAAGAAACATTTGCATATGGAACAGAGAGAGTGCCAGGCTTCAGGAAACATTTGCAAATGGAACAGAGAGAGTGCCAGGCATCAGGAAACATTTGTATTTGGAACAGAGAGAGTGCCAGGGTTCAGGAAACATTTGCATATGGAACGGAGAGAGTGCCAGGCTTCAGGAAACATTTCCATATGGAACAGGGAGTGTGCCAGGCTTCAGAAAACATTTGTATTTGGAACAGAGAGAGTGCCAGGCTTCAGGAAACATTTGTATTTGGAACAGAGAGAGTCCCATGCTTCAGGAAACATTTGTATTTGAAACAGAGAGAGTCCCAGGCTTCACGAAACAATTGTATATGGAACAGACAGAGTGCCAGGATTCAAGAAACATTTGCATATGGAACAGAGAGAGTGCCAGGCTTCAGGAAACATTTGCAAATGGAACAGAGAGAGTGCCAGGCATCAGGAAACATTTGTATTTGGAACAGAGAGAGTGCCAGGCTTCAGGAAACTTTTGTCTATGGAACAGAGAGAGTGCCAGGCTTCAGGAAACATTTGTCTGTGGAACAGAGAGAGTGCCAGGCTTCAGGAAACATTTGTACGTGGATCAGAGAGAGGGCCAGGCTTCAGGAAACATTTGTATGTGGAACAGAGAGAGTGCCAGGCTTCAGGAAACATTTGTATGTGGAACAGAGAGGGTGCCAGGCTTCAGGAAACATTTGTATGTGGAACAGAGAGAGTGCCAGGCTTCAGGAAACATTTGTATGTGGAACAGAGAGTGTGCCAGGCTTCAGGAAACATTTGTATGTGGAACAGAGAGAGTGCCAGGCTTCAGGAAACATTTGTATGTGGAACAGAGAGAGTGCCAGGATTCAGGAAACATTTGTATGTGGAACAGAGAGAGTGCCAGGCTTCAGGAAACATTTGTATGTGGAACAGAGAGAGTGCCAGGATTCAGGAAACATTTGTATGTGGAACAGAGAGGGTGCCAGGCTTCAGGAAACATTTGTATGTGGAACAGAGAGAGTGCCAGGCTTCAGGAAACATTTGTATGTGGAACAGAGAGAGTGCCAGGCTTCAGGAAACATTTGTATGTGGAACAGAGAGAGTGCCAGGATTCAAGAAACATTTGCATATGGAACAGAGAGAGTGCCAGGCTTCAGGAAACATTTGCAAATGGAACAGAGAGAGTGCCAGGCATCAGGAAACATTTGTATTTGGAACAGAGAGAGTGCCAGGCTTCAGGAAACTTTTGTCTATGGAACAGAGAGAGTGCCAGGCTTCAGGAAACATTTGTCTGTGGAACAGAGAGAGTGCCAGGCTTCAGGAAACATTTGTACGTGGATCAGAGAGAGGGCCAGGCTTCAGGAAACATTTGTATGTGGAACAGAGAGAGTGCCAGGTTTCAGGAAACATTTGTATGCGGAACAGAGAGAGTGCCAGGATTCAGGAAACATTTGTATGTGGAACAGAGAGGGTGCCAGGCTTCAGGAAACATTTGTATGTGGAACAGAGAGAGTGCCAGGCTTCAGGAAACATTTGTATGTGGAACAGAGAGAGTGCCAGGATTCAAGAAACATTTGCATATGGAACAGAGAGAGTGCCAGGCTTCAGGAAACATTTGCAAATGGAACAGAGAGAGTGCCAGGCATCAGGAAACATTTGTATTTGGAACAGAGAGAGTGCCAGGCTTCAGGAAACTTTTGTCTATGGAACAGAGAGAGTGCCAGGCTTCAGGAAACATTTGTCTGTGGAACAGAGAGAGTGCCAGGCTTCAGGAAACATTTGTACGTGGATCAGAGAGAGGGCCAGGATTCAAGAAACATTTGCATATGGAACAGAGAGAGTGCCAGGCATCAGGAAACATTTGTATGTGGAACAGAGAGAGTGCCAGGCTTCAGGAAACATTTGCAAATGCAACAGAGAGAGTGCCAGGCATCAGGAAACATTTGTATGTGGAACAGAGAGAGTGCCAGGCTTCAGGAAACATTTGTCTGTGGAACAGAGAGAGTGCCAGGCTTCAGGAAACATTTGTACGTGGATCAGAGAGAGGGCCAGGATTCAAGAAACATTTGCATATGGAACAGAGAGAGTGCCAGGCTTCAGGAAACATTTGCAAATGCAACAGAGAGAGTGCCAGGCATCAGGAAACATTTGTATTTGGAACAGAGAGAGTGCCAGGCTTCAGGAAACTTTTGTCTATGGAACAGAGAGAGTGCCAGGCTTCAGGAAACATTTGTCTGTGGAACAGAGAGAGTGCCAGGCTTCAGGAAACATTTGTACGTGGATCAGAGAGAGTGCCAGGCTTCAGGAAACATTTGTATGTGGAACAGAGAGAGTGCCAGGCTTCAGGAAACATTTGTATGTGGAACAGAGAGAGTGCCAGGCTTCAGGAAACATTTGTATGTGGAACAGAGAGAGTGCCAGGCTTCAGGAAACATTTGTATGTGGAACAGAGAGAGTGCCAGGCTTCAGGAAACATTTGTATGTGGAACAGAGAGAGTGCCAGGCTTCAGGAAACATTTGTATGTGGAACAGAGAGAGTGCCAGGCTTCAGGAAACATTTGTATGTGGAACAGAGAGAGTGCCAGGCTTCAGGAAACATTTGTATGTGGAACAGAGAGAGTGCCAGGCTTCAGGAAACATTTGTATGTGGAACAGAGAGAGTGCCAGGCTTCAGGAAACATTTGTATGTGGAACAGAGAGAGTGCCAGGCTTCAGGAAACATTTGTATGTGGAACAGAGAGAGTGCCAGGCTTCAGGAAATGTTTGTCGATGGAACAGAGAGAGTGCCAGGCTTCAGGAAATGTTTGTATGTGGAACAGAGAGAGTGTCAGGCTTCAGGAAACATTTGTATGTGGAACAGAGAGAGTGCCAGGCTTCAGGAAACATTTGTATGTGGAACAGAGAGAGAGCCAGGCTTCAGGAAACATTTGTCTGTGGAACAGAGAGAGTGCCAGGCTTCAGGAAACATTTGTATGCGGAACAGAGAGAGTGCCAGGCTTCAGGAAATGTTTGTCGATGGAACAGAGAGAGTGCCAGGCTTCAGGAAACATTTGTATGTGGAACAGAGAGAGTGTCAGGCTTCAGGAAACATTTGTATGTGGAACAGAGAGAGTGCCAGGCTTCAGGAAACATTTGTATGTGGAACAGAGAGAGAGCCAGGCTTCAGGAAACATTTGTCTGTGGAACAGAGAGAGTGCCAGGCTTCAGGAAACATTTGTATGTGGAACAGAGAGAGTGCCAGGCTTCAGGAAACATTTGTATGTGGAACAGAGAGAGAGCCAGGCTTCAGGAAACATTTGTCTGTGGAACAGAGAGAGTGCCAGGCTTCAGGAAACATTTGTATGTGGAACAGAGAGAGTGTCAGGCTTCAGGAAACATTTGTATGTGGAACAGAGAGAGTGTCAGGCTTCAGGAAACATTTGTATATGGAACAGAGAGAGTGCCAGGCTTCAGGAAACATTTGTATGTGGAACAGAGAGAGTGTCAGGCATCAGGAAACATTTGTATGTGGAACAGAGAGAGTGTCAGGCTTCAGGAAACATTTGTATATGGAACAGAGAGAGTGCCAGGCTTCAGGAAACATTTGTATGTGGAACAGAGAGAGTGCCAGGCTTCAGGAAATGTTTGTCGATGGAACAGAGAGAGTGCCAGGCTTCAGGAAACATTTGTCTGTGGAACAGAGAGAGTGCCAGGCTTCAGGAAATGTTTGTCGATGGAACAGAGAGAGTGCCAGGCTTCAGGAAACATTTGTCTGTGGAACAGAGAGAGTGCCAGGCTTCAGGAAACATTTGTATATGGAACAGAGAGAGTGCCAGGATTCAGGAAACATTTGTATGCGGAACAGAGAGAGTGCCAGGCTTCAGGAAATGTTTGTCGATGGAACAGAGAGAGTGCCAGGCTTCAGGAAACATTTGTATGTGGAACAGAGAGAGTGCCAGGATTCAGGAAACATTTGTATGTGGAACAGAGAGAGTGCCAGGCTTCAGGAAACATTTGTCTGTGGAACAGAGAGAGTGCCATGCTTCAGGAAACATTTGTATGTGGAACAGAGAGAGTGCCAGGCTTCAGGAAACATTTGTCTGTGGAACAGAGAGAGTGCCAGGCTTCAGGAAACATTTGTATGTGGAACAGAGAGAGTGCCAGGCTTCAGGAAACATTTGTCTGTGGAACAGAGAGAGTGCCAGGCTTCAGGAAATGTTTGTCGATGGAACAGAGAGAGTGCCAGGCTTCAGGAAACATTTGTATGTGGAACAGAGAGAGTGCCAGGCCTCAGGAAACATTTGTATATGGAACAGAGAGAGTGCCAGGCTTCAGGAAACATTTGTATGTGGAACAGAGAGAGTGCCAGGATTCAGGAAACATTTGTATATGGAACAGAGAGAGTGCCAGGCTTCAGGAAACATTTGTCTGTGGAACAGAGAGAGTGCCAGGATTCAGGAAACATTTGTATGCGGAACAGAGAGAGTGCCAGGCTTCAGGAAATGTTTGTCGATGGAACAGAGAGAGTGCCAGGCTTCAGGAAACATTTGTATGTGGAACAGAGAGAGTGCCAGGCTTCAGGAAATGTTTGTCGATGGAACAGAGAGAGTGCCAGGCTTCAGGAAACATTTGTATGCGGAACAGAGAGAGTGTCAGGCTTCAGGAAACATTTGTATGTGGAACAGAGAGAGTGCCAGGCTTCAGGAAACATTTGTATGTGGAACAGAGAGAGTGCCAGGATTCAGGAAACATTTGTATATGGAACAGAGAGAGTGCCAGGCTTCAGGAAACATTTGTCTGTGGAACAGAGAGAGTGCCAGGATTCAGGAAACATTTGTATGTGGAACAGAGAGAGTGCCAGGCTTCAGGAAACATTTGTCTGTGGAACAGAGAGAGTGCCAGGATTCAGGAAACATTTGTATGCGGAACAGAGAGAGTGCCAGGCTTCAGGAAATGTTTGTCGATGGAACAGAGAGAGTGCCAGGCTTCAGGAAACATTTGTATGTGGAACAGAGAGAGTGCCAGGCTTCAGGAAATGTTTGTCGATGGAACAGAGAGAGTGCCAGGCTTCAGGAAACATTTGTATGCGGAACAGAGAGAGTGTCAGGCTTCAGGAAACATTTGTATATGGAACAGAGAGAGTGCGAGGCTTCAGGAAACATTTGTATGTGGAACAGAGAGAGTGCCAGGCTTCAGGAAACATTTGTATGTGGAACAGAGAGAGTGCCAGGCTTCAGGAAACATTTGTCTGTGGAACAGAGAGAGTGCCAGGCTTCAGGAAACATTTGTATATGGAACAGAGAGAGTGCCAGGCTTCAGGAAACATTTGTATGTGGAACAGAGAGAGTGCCAGTCTTCAGGAAATGTTTGTCGATGGAACAGAGAGAGTGCCAGGCTTCAGGAAATGTTTGTATGCGGAACAGAGAGAGTGTCAGGCTTCAGGAAACATTTGTATGTGGAACAGAGAGAGTGCCAGGCTTCAGGAAACATTTGTATGTGGAACAGAGAGAGTGCCAGGATTCAGGAAACATTTGTATATGGAACAGAGAGAGTGCCAGGCTTCAGGAAACATTTGTCTGTGGAACAGAGAGAGTGCCAGGATTCAGGAAACATTTGTATGTGGAACAGAGAGAGTGCCAGGCTTCAGGAAACATTTGTCTGTGGAACAGAGAGAGTGCCAGGATTCAGGAAACATTTGTATGCGGAACAGAGAGAGTGCCAGGCTTCAGGAAATGTTTGTCGATGGAACAGAGAGAGTGCCAGGCTTCAGGAAACATTTGTATGTGGAACAGAGAGAGTGCCAGGCTTCAGGAAATGTTTGTCGATGGAACAGAGAGAGTGCCAGGCTTCAGGAAACATTTGTATGCGGAACAGAGAGAGTGTCAGGCTTCAGGAAACATTTGTATATGGAACAGAGAGAGTGCGAGGCTTCAGGAAACATTTGTATGTGGAACAGAGAGAGTGCCAGGCTTCAGGAAACATTTGTATGTGGAACAGAGAGAGTGCCAGGCTTCAGGAAACATTTGTCTGTGGAACAGAGAGAGTGCCAGGCTTCAGGAAACATTTGTATATGGAACAGAGAGAGTGCCAGGCTTCAGGAAACATTTGTATGTGGAACAGAGAGAGTGCCAGTCTTCAGGAAATGTTTGTCGATGGAACAGAGAGAGTGCCAGGCTTCAGGAAATGTTTGTCGATGGAACAGAGAGAGTGCCAGGCTTCAGGAAACATTTGTATGTGGAACAGAGAGAGTGTCAGGCTTCAGGAAACATTTGTATGCGGAACAGAGAGAGTGCCAGGCTTCAGGAAATGTTTGTCGATGGAACAGAGAGAGTGCCAGGCTTCAGGAAACATTTGTATGTGGAACAGAGAGAGTGTCAGGCTTCAGGAAACATTTGTATGCGGAACAGAGAGAGTGCCAGGCTTCAGGAAATGTTTGTCGATGGAACAGAGAGAGTGCCAGGCTTCAGGAAACATTTGTATGTGGAACAGAGAGAGTGTCAGGCTTCAGGAAACATTTGTATGTGGAACAGAGAGAGTGCCAGGATTCAGGAAACATTTGTATGTGGAACAGAGAGAGTGTCAGGCTTCAGGAAACATTTGTATGTGGAACAGAGAGAGTGCCAGGATTCAGGAAACATTTGTATGCGGAACAGAGAGAGTGCCAGGCTTCAGGAAACATTTGTATGTGGAACAGAGAGAGTGCCAGGCTTCAGGAAACATTTGTCTGTGGAACAGAGAGAGTGCCAGGCTTCAGGAAACATTTGTATATGGAACAGAGAGAGTGCCAGGCTTCAGGAAACATTTGTATGTGGAACAGAGAGAGTGCCAGTCTTCAGGAAATGTTTGTCGATGGAACAGAGAGAGTGCCAGGCTTCAGGAAATGTTTGTATGCGGAACAGAGAGAGTGTCAGGCTTCAGGAAACATTTGTATGTGGAACAGAGAGAGTGCCAGGCTTCAGGAAACATTTGTATGTGGAACAGAGAGAGTGCCAGGATTCAGGAAACATTTGTATATGGAACAGAGAGAGTGCCAGGCTTCAGGAAACATTTGTCTGTGGAACAGAGAGAGTGCCAGGATTCAGGAAACATTTGTATGTGGAACAGAGAGAGTGCCAGGCTTCAGGAAACATTTGTCTGTGGAACAGAGAGAGTGCCAGGATTCAGGAAACATTTGTATGCGGAACAGAGAGAGTGCCAGGCTTCAGGAAATGTTTGTCGATGGAACAGAGAGAGTGCCAGGCTTCAGGAAACATTTGTATGTGGAACAGAGAGAGTGCCAGGCTTCAGGAAATGTTTGTCGATGGAACAGAGAGAGTGCCAGGCTTCAGGAAACATTTGTATGCGGAACAGAGAGAGTGTCAGGCTTCAGGAAACATTTGTATATGGAACAGAGAGAGTGCGAGGCTTCAGGAAACATTTGTATGTGGAACAGAGAGAGTGCCAGGCTTCAGGAAACATTTGTATGTGGAACAGAGAGAGTGCCAGGCTTCAGGAAACATTTGTCTGTGGAACAGAGAGAGTGCCAGGCTTCAGGAAACATTTGTATATGGAACAGAGAGAGTGCCAGGCTTCAGGAAACATTTGTATGTGGAACAGAGAGAGTGCCAGTCTTCAGGAAATGTTTGTCGATGGAACAGAGAGAGTGCCAGGCTTCAGGAAATGTTTGTCGATGGAACAGAGAGAGTGCCAGGCTTCAGGAAACATTTGTATGTGGAACAGAGAGAGTGTCAGGCTTCAGGAAACATTTGTATGCGGAACAGAGAGAGTGCCAGGCTTCAGGAAATGTTTGTCGATGGAACAGAGAGAGTGCCAGGCTTCAGGAAACATTTGTATGTGGAACAGAGAGAGTGTCAGGCTTCAGGAAACATTTGTATGCGGAACAGAGAGAGTGCCAGGCTTCAGGAAATGTTTGTCGATGGAACAGAGAGAGTGCCAGGCTTCAGGAAACATTTGTATGTGGAACAGAGAGAGTGTCAGGCTTCAGGAAACATTTGTATGTGGAACAGAGAGAGTGCCAGGATTCAGGAAACATTTGTATGTGGAACAGAGAGAGTGTCAGGCTTCAGGAAACATTTGTATGTGGAACAGAGAGAGTGCCAGGATTCAGGAAACATTTGTATGCGGAACAGAGAGAGTGCCAGGCTTCAGGAAACATTTGTATATGGAACAGAGAGAGTGCCAGGATTCAGGAAACATTTGTATGCGGAACAGAGAGAGTGCCAGGCTTCAGGAAACATTTGTATGTGGAACAGAGAGAGTGCCAGGATTCAGGAAACATTTGTATATGGAACAGAGAGAGTGCCAGGCTTCAGGAAACATTTGTCTGTGGAACAGAGAGAGTGCCAGGATTCAGGAAACATTTGTATGCGGAACAGAGAGAGTGCCAGGCTTCAGGAAATGTTTGTCGATGGAACAGAGAGAGTGCCAGGCTTCAGGAAACATTTGTATGTGGAACAGAGAGAGTGCCAGGCTTCAGGAAATGTTTGTCGATGGAACAGAGAGAGTGCCAGGCTTCAGGAAACATTTGTATGCGGAACAGAGAGAGTGTCAGGCTTCAGGAAACATTTGTATGTGGAACAGAGAGAGTGCCAGGCTTCAGGAAACATTTGTATGTGGAACAGAGAGTGTGCCAGGATTCAGGAAACATTTGTATATGGAACAGAGAGAGTGCCAGGCTTCAGGAAACATTTGTCTGTGGAACAGAGAGAGTGCCAGGATTCAGGAAACATTTGTATGTGGAACAGAGAGAGTGCCAGGCTTCAGGAAACATTTGTCTGTGGAACAGAGAGAGTGCCAGGATTCAGGAAACATTTGTATGCGGAACAGAGAGAGTGCCAGGCTTCAGGAAATGTTTGTCGATGGAACAGAGAGAGTGCCAGGCTTCAGGAAACATTTGTATGTGGAACAGAGAGAGTGCCAGGCTTCAGGAAATGTTTGTCGATGGAACAGAGAGAGTGCCAGGCTTCAGGAAACATTTGTATGCGGAACAGAGAGAGTGTCAGGCTTCAGGAAACATTTGTATATGGAACAGAGAGAGTGCGAGGCTTCAGGAAACATTTGTATGTGGAACAGAGAGAGTGCCAGGCTTCAGGAAACATTTGTATGTGGAACAGAGAGAGTGCCAGGCTTCAGGAAACATTTGTCTGTGGAACAGAGAGAGTGCCAGGCTTCAGGAAACATTTGTATGTGGAACAGAGAGAGTGCCAGTCTTCAGGAAATGTTTGTCGATGGAACAGAGAGAGTGCCAGGCTTCAGGAAATGTTTGTCGATGGAACAGAGAGAGTGCCAGGCTTCAGGAAACATTTGTATGTGGAACAGAGAGAGTGTCAGGCTTCAGGAAACATTTGTATGCGGAACAGAGAGAGTGCCAGGCTTCAGGAAATGTTTGTCGATGGAACAGAGAGAGTGCCAGGCTTCAGGAAACATTTGTATGTGGAACAGAGAGAGTGTCAGGCTTCAGGAAACATTTGTATGCGGAACAGAGAGAGTGCCAGGCTTCAGGAAATGTTTGTCGATGGAACAGAGAGAGTGCCAGGCTTCAGGAAACATTTGTATGTGGAACAGAGAGAGTGTCAGGCTTCAGGAAACATTTGTATGTGGAACAGAGAGAGTGCCAGGATTCAGGAAACATTTGTATGTGGAACAGAGAGAGTGTCAGGCTTCAGGAAACATTTGTATGTGGAACAGAGAGAGTGCCAGGATTCAGGAAACATTTGTATGCGGAACAGAGAGAGTGCCAGGCTTCAGGAAACATTTGTATATGGAACAGAGAGAGTGCCAGGATTCAGGAAACATTTGTATGCGGAACAGAGAGAGTGCCAGGCTTCAGGAAACATTTGTATTTGGAACAGAGAGAGTGCCAGGCTTCAGGAAATGTTTGTCGATGGAACAGAGAGAGTGCCAGGCTTCAGGAAACATTTGTATGTGGAACAGAGAGAGTGCCAGGCCTCAGGAAACATTTGTATATGGAACAGAGAGAGTGCCAGGCTTCAGGAAACATTTGTATGTTGGACAGAGAGAGTGCCAGGATTCAGGAAACATTTGTATATGGAACAGAGAGAGTGCCAGGCTTCAGGAAACATTTGTCTGTGGAACAGAGAGAGTGCCAGGCTTCAGGAAACATTTGTCTATGGAACAGAGAGAGTGCCAGGCTTCAGGAAACATTTGTATGTGGAACAGAGAGTGTGCCAGGCTTCAGGAAACATTTGTCTGTGGAACAGAGAGAGTGCCAGGCTTCAGTAAACATTTGTATATGGAACAGAGAGAGTGCCAGGCTTCAGGAAACATTTGTATGTGGAACAGAGAGAGTGCCAGGCTTCAGGAAACATTTGTCTGTGGAACAGAGAGAGTGCCAGTCTTCAGGAAACATTTGTCTATGGAACAGAGAGAGTGCCAGGCTTCAGGAAACATTTGTCTGTGGAACAGAGAGAGTGCCAGGCTTCAGGAAACATTTGTATGTGGAACAGAGAGAGTGCCAGGATTCAGGAAACATTTGTATGTGGAACAGAGAGAGTGCCAGGATTCAGGAAACATTTGTATGTGGAACAGAGAGAGTGCCAGGATTCAGGAAACATTTGTATGTGGAACAGAGAGAGTGCCAGGCTTCAGGAAACATTTGTATGTGGAACAGAGAGAGTGCCAGGATTCAGGAAACATTTGTATGTGGAACAGAGAGAGTGCCAGGCTTCAGGAAACATTTGTATGTGGAACAGAGAGAGTGCCAGGATTCAGGAAACATTTGTATGTGGAACAGAGAGAGTGCCAGGCCTCAGGAAACATTTGTACATGGAACAGAGAGTGCCAGGCTTCAGGAAACATTTGTATGTGGAACAGAGAGAGTGCCAGGATTCAGGAAACATTTGTATGTGGAACAGAGAGAGTGCCAGGCTTCAGGAAACATTTGTATGTGGAACAGAGAGAGTGCCAGTCTTCAGGAAACATTTGTATGTGGAACAGAGAGAGCGCCAGGCTTCAGGAAACATTTGTCTATGGAACAGAGAGAGTGCGAGGCTTCAGGAAACATTTGTATGTTGAACAGAGAGATTGCCAGTCTTCAGGAAAAATTTGTATGTGGAACAGAGAGAGTGCCAGTCTTCAGGAAACATTTGCATATGGAACAGAGAGAGTGCCAGGCTTCAGGAAACATTTCCAAATGGAACAGAGAGAGTGCCAGGCTTCAGAAAACATTTGTATTTGGAACAGAGAGAGTGCCAGGCTTCAGAAAACATTTGTATTTGGAACAGAGAGAGTGCCAGGATTCAAGAAACATTTGCATATGGAACAGAGAGAGTGCCAGGCTTCAGAAAACATTTGTATTTGGAACAGAGAGAGTGCCAGGCTTCAGAAAACATTTGTATTTGGAACAGAGAGAGTGCCAGGATTCAAGAAACATTTGCATATTGAACAGAGAGAGCGCCAGGCTTCAGGAAACATTTGCATATGGAACAGAGAGAGTGCCAGGCATCAGGAAACATTTGTATTTGGAACAGAGAGAGTGCCAGGCTTCAGGAAACTTTTGTCTATGGAACAGAGAGAGTGCCAGGCTTCAGGAAACATTTGTATTTGGAACAGAGAGAGTCCCAGGCTTCAGGAAACATTTGTCTGTGGAACAGAGAGAGTGCCAGGCTTCAGGAAACATTTGTACATGGATCAGAGAGAGGGCCAGGCTTCAGGAAACATTTGTCTATGGAACAGAGAGAGTGCGATGCTTCAGGAAACATTTGTATTTGGAACAGAGAGAGTGCCAGGCCTCAGGAAACATTTGTATGCGGAACAGAGAGAGTGCCAGGCTTCAGGAAACGTTTGTCTATGGAACAGAGAGAGTGCGAGGCTTCAGGAAACATTTGTATTTGGAACAGAGAGAGTGCCAGGCTTCAGGAAACATTTGTCTATGGAACACAGAGAGTGCCAGGCTTCAGGAAACATTTGTGTGTTGAACAGAGAGATTGCCAGTCTTCAGGAAACATTTGTATGTGGAACAGAGAGAGTGCCAGGCTTCAGGAAACATTTGTATATGGAACAGAGAGAGTGCCAGGCTTCAGGAAACATTTGTATGTGGAACAGAGAGAGTGCCAGGATTCAGGAAACATTTGTATGTGGAACAGAGAGAGTGCCAGGCTTCAGGAAACATTTGTATGTGGAACAGAGAGAGTGCCAGGCTTCAGGAAACATTTGTATGTGGAACAGAGAGAGTGCCAGGCTTCAGGAAACATTTGTATGTTGAACAGAGAGAGTGCCAGGCTTCAGGAAACATTTGTATGTGGAACAGAGAGAGTGCCAGGCTTCAGGAAACATTTGTCTGTGGAACAGAGAGAGTGCCAGTCTTCAGGAAACATTTGTATGTGGATCAGAGAGTGTGCCAGGCTTCAGGAAACATTTGTATGTGGAACAGAGAGAGTGCCAGTCTTCAGGAAACATTTGTATGTGGAACAGAGAGAGTGCCAGGCTTCAGGAAACATTTGTATAATGAACAGAGAGAGTGCCAGTCTTCAGGAAACATTTGTATGTGGAAAAGAGAGAGTGCCAGGCTTCAGGAAACATTTGTATATGGAACGGAGAGAGTGCCAGGCTTCAGGAAACATTTGTATATGGAACAGAGAGTGTGCCAGGCTTCAGGAAACATTTGTATGTGGAACTGAGAGAGTGCCAGGCTTCAGGAAACATTTGTATGTGGAACAGAGAGCGTGCCAGGCTTCAGGAAACATTTGTCTGTGGAACAGAGAGAGTGCCAGGCTTCAGGAAACATTTGTATGTGGAACAGAGAGAGTGCCAGGCTTCAGGAAACATTTGTATATGGAACAGAGAGAGTGCCAGGCTTCAGGAAACATTTGTATGTGGAACAGAGAGAGTGCCAGGCTTCAGGAAACATTTGTATATGGAACGGAGAGAGTGCCAGGCTTCAGGAAACATTTGTATATGGAACAGAGAGTGTGCCAGGCTTCAGGAAACATTTGTATGTGGAACTGAGAGAGTGCCAGGCTTCAGGAAACATTTGTATGTGGAACAGAGAGCGTGCCAGGCTTCAGGAAACATTTGTCTGTGGAACAGAGAGAGTGCCAGGCTTCAGGAAACATTTGTATGTGGAACAGAGAGTGTGCCATGCTTCAGGAAACATTTGTATATGGAACAGAGAGAGTGTCAGGCTTCAGGAAACATTTGTCTATGGAACAGAGAGAGTGCCAGGCTTCAGGAAACATTTGTCTGTGGAACAGAGAGAGTGCCAGGCTTCAGGAAACATTTGTATATGGAACAGAGAGAGTGTCAGTCTTCAGGAAACATTTTCATATGGAACAGAGAGAGTGTCAGGCTTCAGGAAACATTTGTCTATGGAACAGAGACAGTGCCAGGTTTCAGGAAACATTTGTATGTGGAACAGAGAGAGTGCCAGGCTTCAGGAAACATTTGTATATGGAACGGAGAGAGTGCCAGGCTTCAGGAAACATTTGTATATGGAACAGAGAGTGTGCCAGGCTTCAGGAAACATTTGTATGTGGAACTGAGAGAGTGCCAGGCTTCAGGAAACATTTGTATGTGGAACAGAGAGCGTGCCAGGCTTCAGGAAACATTTGTCTGTGGAACAGAGAGAGTGCCAGGCTTCAGGAAACATTTGTATGTGGAACAGAGAGTGTGCCATGCTTCAGGAAACATTTGTATATGGAACAGAGAGAGTGTCAGGCTTCAGGAAACATTTGTCTATGGAACAGAGAGAGTGCCAGGCTTCAGGAAACATTTGTATGTGGAACAGAGAGAGTGCCAGGCTTCAGGAAACATTTGTATATGGAACGGAGAGAGTGCCAGGCTTCAGGAAACATTTGTATATGGAACAGAGAGTGTGCCAGGCTTCAGGAAACATTTGTATGTGGAACTGAGAGAGTGCCAGGCTTCAGGAAACATTTGTATGTGGAACAGAGAGCGTGCCAGGCTTCAGGAAACATTTGTCTGTGGAACAGAGAGAGTGCCAGGCTTCAGGAAACATTTGTATGTGGAACAGAGAGTGTGCCATGCTTCAGGAAACATTTGTATATGGAACAGAGAGAGTGTCAGGCTTCAGGAAACATTTGTCTATGGAACAGAGAGAGTGCCAGGCTTCAGGAAACATTTGTCTGTGGAACAGAGAGAGTGCCAGGCTTCAGGAAACATTTGTATATGGAACAGAGAGAGTGTCAGTCTTCAGGAAACATTTTCATATGGAACAGAGAGAGTGTCAGGCTTCAGGAAACATTTGTCTATGGAACAGAGACAGTGCCAGGTTTCAGGAAACATTTGTATGTGGAACAGAGAGAGTGTCAGGCTTCAGGAAACATTTGTCTATGGAACAGAGAGAGTGCCAGGTTTCAGGAAACATTTGTATGTGGAACAGAGAGAGTGCCAGGCTTCAGGAAACATTTGTCTGTGGAACAGAGAGAGTGCGATGCTTCAGGAAACATTTGTATTTGGAACAGAGAGTGTGCCAGGCTTCAGGAAACATTTGTATGTGGAACAGAGAGAGTGCCAGGCTTCAGGAAACGTTTGTCTATGGAACAGAGAGAGTGCCAGGCTTCAGGACACATTTGTGTATGGATCAGAGAGAGGGCCAGGCTTCAGGAAACATTTGTCTATGGAACAGAGAGAGTGCCAGGCTTCAGGAAACATTTGTATTTGGAACAGAGAGTGTGCCAGGCTTCAGGAAACATTTGTATGTGGAACAGAGAGAGTGCCAGGCTTCAGGAAACATTTGTATGTTGAACAGAGAGAGTGCCAGTCTTCAGGAAACATTTTTATGTGGAACAGAGAGAGTGCCAGGCTTCAGGAAACATTTGTATATGGAACAGAGAGAGTGCCAGGCTTCAGGAAACATTTGTATGTGGAACAGAGAGAGTGCCAGGCTTCAGCAAACATGTGTATGTGGAACAGAGAGAGTGCCATGATTCAGGAAACATTTGTATGTGGAACAGAGAGAGTGCCAGGCTTCAGGAAACATTTGTACATGGAACAGAGAGTGCCAGGCTTCAGGAAACATTTGTATATGGAACAGAGAGAGTGCCAGTCTTCAGGAAACATTTGTATGTGGAACAGAGAGATTGCCAGGCTTCAGGAAACATTTGTCTATGGAACAGAGAGAGTGCGAGGCTTCAGGAAACATTTGTATGTTGAACAGAGAGATTGCCAGTCTTCAGGAAAAATTTGTATGTGGAACAGAGAGAGTGCCAGGCTTCAGGAAACATTTGTATATGGAACAGAGAGAGTGTCAGGCTTCAGGAAACATTTGCATATGGAACAGAGAGAGTGCCAGGCTTCAGGAAACATTTGTATATGGAACAGAGAGAGTGCCAGGCTTCAGGAAACATTTGCATATGGAACAGAGAGAGTGCCAGGCTTCAGGAAACATTTCCAAATGGAATAGAGAGAGTGCCAGGCTTCAGAAAACATTTGTATTTGGAACAGAGAGTGTGTCAGGCTTCAGGAAACATTTGTATTTGAAACAGAGAGAGTGCCAGGATTCAAGAAACATTTGCATATGGAACAGAGAGAGTGCCAGGATTCAAGAAACATTTGCATATTGAACAGAGAGAGCGCCAGGCTTCAGGAAACATTTGCAAATGGAACAGAGAGAGTGACAGGCATCAGGAAACATTTGTATTTGGAACAGAGAGAGTGCCAGGCTTCAGGAAACATTTGTCTATGGAACAGAGAGAGTGCCAGGTTTCAGGAAACATTTGTATTTGGAACAGAGAGAGTGCCAGGCTTCAGGAAAGATTTGTATTTGGAACAGAGAGAGTCCCAGGCTTCAGGAAACATTTGTATTTGGAACAGAGAGTCCCAGGCTTCAGGAAACATTTGTCTGTGGAACAGAGAGAGTGCCAGGCTTCAGGAAACATTTGTACATGGATCAGAGAGAGGGCCAGGCTTCAGGAAACATTTGTCTATGGAACAGAGAGAGTGCGATGCTTCAGGAAACATTTGTATTTGGAACAGAGAGAGTGCCAGGCCTCAGGAAACATTTGTATGCGGAACAGAGAGAGTGCCAGGCTTCAGGAAACGTTTGTCTATGGAACAGAGAGAGTGCCAGGATTCAGGAAACATTTGTCTATGGAACAGAGAGAGTGCTAGGTTTCAGGAAACATTTGTGTATGGATCAGAGAGAGGGCCAGGCTTCAGGAAACATTTGTCTATGGAACAGAGAGAGTGCCAGGTTTCAGGAAACATTTGTATTTGGAACAGAGAGAGTGCCAGGCTTCAGGACACATTTGTGTATGGATCAGAGAGAGGGCCAGGCTTCAGGAAACATTTGTCTATGGAACAGAGAGAGTGCCAGGCTTCAGGACACATTTGTGTATGGATCAGAGAGAGGGCCAGGCTTCAGGAAACATTTGTCTATGGAACAGAGAGAGTGCCAGGCTTCAGGAAACATTTGTATGTGGAACAGAGAGAGTGCCAGGCTTCAGGAAACATTTTTATGTGGAACAGAGAGAGTGCCAGGCTTCAGGAAACATTTGTATGTGGAACAGAGAGAGTGCCAGTCTTCAGGAAACATTTGTATATGGAACAGAGAGAGTGTCAGGCTTCAGGAAACATTTGCATATGGAACAGAGAGAGTGTCAGGCTTCAGGAAACATTTGTATATGGATCAGAGAGAGGGCCAGGCTTCAGGAAACATTTGTATGTGGAACAGAGAGCGTGCCAGGCTTCAGGAAACATTTGTATGTGGAACAGAGAGAGTGCCAGGCTTCAGGAAACATTTGTATGTGGAACAGGGAGAGTGCCAGGCTTCAGGAAACATTCGTATATGGAACAGAGAGAGTGCCAGGCTTCAGGAAACAATTGTATATGGAACAGAGAGAGTGCCAGGCTTCAGGAAACTTTTGTCGATGGAACAGAGAGAGTGCCAGTCTTCAGGAAACAGTTCTATGTGGAACAGAGAGAGTGCCAGTCTTCAGGAAACAATTGTATGTGGAACAGAGAGAGTGCCAGGCTTCAGGAAACATTTGCATATGGAACAGAGAGAGTGCCAGGCTTCAGGAAACATTTGTATTTGGAACAGAGAGAGTGCCAGGCTTCAGGAAAGATTTGTATTTGGAACAGAGAGAGTGCCAGGCTTCAGGAAACATTTGTATATGGAACAGAGAGAGTGCCAGGCTTCAGGAAATGTTTGTCGATGGAACAGAGAGAGTGCCAGGCTTCAGGAAACATTTGTCTGTGGAACAGAGAGAGTGCCAGGCTTCAGGAAACATTTGTATATGGAACAGAGAGAGTGCCAGGATTCAGGAAACATTTGTATGCGGAACAGAGAGAGTGCCAGGCTTCAGGAAATGTTTGTCGATGGAACAGAGAGAGTGCCAGGCTTCAGGAAACATTTGTATGTGGAACAGAGAGAGTGCCAGGATTCAGGAAACATTTGTATGTGGAACAGAGAGAGTGCCAGGCTTCAGGAAACATTTGTCTGTGGAACAGAGAGAGTGCCAGGCTTCAGGAAACATTTGTATGTGGAACAGAGAGAGTGCCAGGCTTCAGGAAACATTTGTCTGTGGAACAGAGAGAGTGCCAGGCTTCAGGAAACATTTGTATGTGGAACAGAGAGAGTGCCAGGCTTCAGGAAACATTTGTCTGTGGAACAGAGAGAGTGCCAGGCTTCAGGAAATGTTTGTCGATGGAACAGAGAGAGTGCCAGGCTTCAGGAAACATTTGTATGTGGAACAGAGAGAGTGCCAGGCCTCAGGAAACATTTGTATATGGAACAGAGAGAGTGCCAGGCTTCAGGAAACATTTGTATGTGGAACAGAGAGAGTGCCAGGATTCAGGAAACATTTGTATATGGAACAGAGAGAGTGCCAGGCTTCAGGAAACATTTGTCTGTGGAACAGAGAGAGTGCCAGGATTCAGGAAACATTTGTATGCGGAACAGAGAGAGTGCCAGGCTTCAGGAAATGTTTGTCGATGGAACAGAGAGAGTGCCAGGCTTCAGGAAACATTTGTATGTGGAACAGAGAGAGTGCCAGGCTTCAGGAAATGTTTGTCGATGGAACAGAGAGAGTGCCAGGCTTCAGGAAACATTTGTATGCGGAACAGAGAGAGTGTCAGGCTTCAGGAAACATTTGTATGTGGAACAGAGAGAGTGCCAGGCTTCAGGAAACATTTGTATGTGGAACAGAGAGAGTGCCAGGATTCAGGAAACATTTGTATATGGAACAGAGAGAGTGCCAGGCTTCAGGAAACATTTGTCTGTGGAACAGAGAGAGTGCCAGGATTCAGGAAACATTTGTATGTGGAACAGAGAGAGTGCCAGGCTTCAGGAAACATTTGTCTGTGGAACAGAGAGAGTGCCAGGATTCAGGAAACATTTGTATGCGGAACAGAGAGAGTGCCAGGCTTCAGGAAATGTTTGTCGATGGAACAGAGAGAGTGCCAGGCTTCAGGAAACATTTGTATGTGGAACAGAGAGAGTGCCAGGCTTCAGGAAATGTTTGTCGATGGAACAGAGAGAGTGCCAGGCTTCAGGAAACATTTGTATGCGGAACAGAGAGAGTGTCAGGCTTCAGGAAACATTTGTATATGGAACAGAGAGAGTGCGAGGCTTCAGGAAACATTTGTATGTGGAACAGAGAGAGTGCCAGGCTTCAGGAAACATTTGTATGTGGAACAGAGAGAGTGCCAGGCTTCAGGAAACATTTGTCTGTGGAACAGAGAGAGTGCCAGGCTTCAGGAAACATTTGTATATGGAACAGAGAGAGTGCCAGGCTTCAGGAAACATTTGTATGTGGAACAGAGAGAGTGCCAGTCTTCAGGAAATGTTTGTCGATGGAACAGAGAGAGTGCCAGGCTTCAGGAAATGTTTGTATGCGGAACAGAGAGAGTGTCAGGCTTCAGGAAACATTTGTATGTGGAACAGAGAGAGTGCCAGGCTTCAGGAAACATTTGTATGTGGAACAGAGAGAGTGCCAGGATTCAGGAAACATTTGTATATGGAACAGAGAGAGTGCCAGGCTTCAGGAAACATTTGTCTGTGGAACAGAGAGAGTGCCAGGATTCAGGAAACATTTGTATGTGGAACAGAGAGAGTGCCAGGCTTCAGGAAACATTTGTCTGTGGAACAGAGAGAGTGCCAGGATTCAGGAAACATTTGTATGCGGAACAGAGAGAGTGCCAGGCTTCAGGAAATGTTTGTCGATGGAACAGAGAGAGTGCCAGGCTTCAGGAAACATTTGTATGTGGAACAGAGAGAGTGCCAGGCTTCAGGAAATGTTTGTCGATGGAACAGAGAGAGTGCCAGGCTTCAGGAAACATTTGTATGCGGAACAGAGAGAGTGTCAGGCTTCAGGAAACATTTGTATATGGAACAGAGAGAGTGCGAGGCTTCAGGAAACATTTGTATGTGGAACAGAGAGAGTGCCAGGCTTCAGGAAACATTTGTATGTGGAACAGAGAGAGTGCCAGGCTTCAGGAAACATTTGTCTGTGGAACAGAGAGAGTGCCAGGCTTCAGGAAACATTTGTATATGGAACAGAGAGAGTGCCAGGCTTCAGGAAACATTTGTATGTGGAACAGAGAGAGTGCCAGTCTTCAGGAAATGTTTGTCGATGGAACAGAGAGAGTGCCAGGCTTCAGGAAATGTTTGTCGATGGAACAGAGAGAGTGCCAGGCTTCAGGAAACATTTGTATGTGGAACAGAGAGAGTGTCAGGCTTCAGGAAACATTTGTATGCGGAACAGAGAGAGTGCCAGGCTTCAGGAAATGTTTGTCGATGGAACAGAGAGAGTGCCAGGCTTCAGGAAACATTTGTATGTGGAACAGAGAGAGTGTCAGGCTTCAGGAAACATTTGTATGCGGAACAGAGAGAGTGCCAGGCTTCAGGAAATGTTTGTCGATGGAACAGAGAGAGTGCCAGGCTTCAGGAAACATTTGTATGTGGAACAGAGAGAGTGTCAGGCTTCAGGAAACATTTGTATGTGGAACAGAGAGAGTGCCAGGATTCAGGAAACATTTGTATGTGGAACAGAGAGAGTGTCAGGCTTCAGGAAACATTTGTATGTGGAACAGAGAGAGTGCCAGGATTCAGGAAACATTTGTATGCGGAACAGAGAGAGTGCCAGGCTTCAGGAAACATTTGTATATGGAACAGAGAGAGTGCCAGGATTCAGGAAACATTTGTATGCGGAACAGAGAGAGTGCCAGGCTTCAGGGAACATTTGTATGTGGAACAGAGAGAGTGCCAGGATTCAGGAAACATTTGTATATGGAACAGAGAGAGTGCCAGGCTTCAGGAAACATTTGTCTGTGGAACAGAGAGAGTGCCAGGATTCAGGAAACATTTGTATGCGGAACAGAGAGAGTGCCAGGCTTCAGGAAATGTTTGTCGATGGAACAGAGAGAGTGCCAGGCTTCAGGAAACATTTGTATGTGGAACAGAGAGAGTGCCAGGCTTCAGGAAATGTTTGTCGATGGAACAGAGAGAGTGCCAGGCTTCAGGAAACATTTGTATGCGGAACAGAGAGAGTGTCAGGCTTCAGGAAACATTTGTATGTGGAACAGAGAGAGTGCCAGGCTTCAGGAAACATTTGTATGTGGAACAGAGAGTGTGCCAGGATTCAGGAAACATTTGTATATGGAACAGAGAGAGTGCCAGGCTTCAGGAAACATTTGTCTGTGGAACAGAGAGAGTGCCAGGATTCAGGAAACATTTGTATGTGGAACAGAGAGAGTGCCATGCTTCAGGAAACATTTGTCTGTGGAACAGAGAGAGTGCCAGGATTCAGGAAACATTTGTATGCGGAACAGAGAGAGTGCCAGGCTTCAGGAAATGTTTGTCGATGGAACAGAGAGAGTGCCAGGCTTCAGGAAACATTTGTATGTGGAACAGAGAGAGTGCCAGGCTTCAGGAAATGTTTGTCGATGGAACAGAGAGAGTGCCAGGCTTCAGGAAACATTTGTATGCGGAACAGAGAGAGTGTCAGGCTTCAGGAAACATTTGTATATGGAACAGAGAGAGTGCGAGGCTTCAGGAAACATTTGTATGTGGAACAGAGAGAGTGCCAGGCTTCAGGAAACATTTGTATGTGGAACAGAGAGAGTGCCAGGCTTCAGGAAACATTTGTCTGTGGAACAGAGAGAGTGCCAGGCTTCAGGAAACATTTGTATGTGGAACAGAGAGAGTGCCAGTCTTCAGGAAATGTTTGTCGATGGAACAGAGAGAGTGCCAGGCTTCAGGAAATGTTTGTCGATGGAACAGAGAGAGTGCCAGGCTTCAGGAAACATTTGTATGTGGAACAGAGAGAGTGTCAGGCTTCAGGAAACATTTGTATGCGGAACAGAGAGAGTGCCAGGCTTCAGGAAATGTTTGTCGATGGAACAGAGAGAGTGCCAGGCTTCAGGAAACATTTGTATGTGGAACAGAGAGAGTGTCAGGCTTCAGGAAACATTTGTATGCGGAACAGAGAGAGTGCCAGGCTTCAGGAAATGTTTGTCGATGGAACAGAGAGAGTGCCAGGCTTCAGGAAACATTTGTATGTGGAACAGAGAGAGTGTCAGGCTTCAGGAAACATTTGTATGTGGAACAGAGAGAGTGCCAGGATTCAGGAAACATTTGTATGTGGAACAGAGAGAGTGTCAGGCTTCAGGAAACATTTGTATGTGGAACAGAGAGAGTGCCAGGATTCAGGAAACATTTGTATGCGGAACAGAGAGAGTGCCAGGCTTCAGGAAACATTTGTATATGGAACAGAGAGAGTGCCAGGATTCAGGAAACATTTGTATGCGGAACAGAGAGAGTGCCAGGCTTCAGGAAACATTTGTATTTGGAACAGAGAGAGTGCCAGGCTTCAGGAAATGTTTGTCGATGGAACAGAGAGAGTGCCAGGCTTCAGGAAACATTTGTATGTGGAACAGAGAGAGTGCCAGGCCTCAGGAAACATTTGTATATGGAACAGAGAGAGTGCCAGGATTCAGGAAACATTTGTATATGGAACAGAGAGAGTGCCAGGCTTCAGGAAACATTTGTCTATGGAACAGAGAGAGTGCCAGGCTTCAGGAAACATTTGTATGTGGAACAGAGAGTGTGCCAGGCTTCAGGAAACATTTGTCTGTGGAACAGAGAGAGTGCCAGGCTTCAGGAAACATTTGTATATGGAACAGAGAGAGTGCCAGGCTTCAGGAAACATTTGTATGTGGAACAGAGAGAGTGCCAGGCTTCAGGAAACATTTGTCTGTGGAACAGAGAGAGTGCCAGTCTTCAGGAAACATTTGTCTATGGAACAGAGAGAGTGCCAGGCTTCAGGAAACATTTGTCTGTGGAACAGAGAGAGTGCCAGGCTTCAGGAAACATTTGTATGTGGAACAGAGAGAGTGCCAGGATTCAGGAAACATTTGTATGTGGAACAGAGAGAGTGCCAGGATTCAGGAAACATTTGTATGTGGAACAGAGAGAGTGCCAGGATTCAGGAAACATTTGTATGTGGAACAGAGAGAGTGCCAGGCTTCAGGAAACATTTGTATGTGGAACAGAGAGAGTGCCAGGATTCAGGAAACATTTGTATGTGGAACAGAGAGAGTGCCAGGCTTCAGGAAACATTTGTATGTGGAACAGAGAGAGTGCCAGGATTCAGGAAACATTTGTATGTGGAACAGAGAGAGTGCCAGGCCTCAGGAAACATTTGTACATGGAACAGAGAGTGCCAGGCTTCAGGAAACATTTGTATGTGGAACAGAGAGAGTGCCAGGATTCAGGAAACATTTGTATGTGGAACAGAGAGAGTGCCAGGCTTCAGGAAACATTTGTATGTGGAACAGACAGAGTGCCAGTCTTCAGGAAACATTTGTATGTGGAACAGAGAGAGCGCCAGGCTTCAGGAAACATTTGTCTATGGAACAGAGAGAGTGCGAGGCTTCAGGAAACATTTGTATGTTGAACAGAGAGATTGCCAGTCTTCAGGAAAAATTTGTATGTGGAACAGAGAGAGTGCCAGTCTTCAGGAAACATTTGCATATGGAACAGAGAGAGTGCCAGGCTTCAGGAAACATTTCCAAATGGAACAGAGAGAGTGCCAGGCTTCAGAAAACATTTGTATTTGGAACAGAGAGAGTGCCAGGCTTCAGAAAACATTTGTATTTGGAACAGAGAGAGTGCCAGGATTCAAGAAACATTTGCATATGGAACAGAGAGAGTGCCAGGCTTCAGAAAACATTTGTATTTGGAACAGAGAGAGTGCCAGGCTTCAGAAAACATTTGTATTTGGAACAGAGAGAGTGCCAGGATTCAAGAAACATTTGCATATTGAACAGAGAGAGCGCCAGGCTTCAGGAAACATTTGCATATGGAACAGAGAGAGTGCCAGGCATCAGGAAACATTTGTATTTGGAACAGAGAGAGTGCCAGGCTTCAGGAAACTTTTGTCTATGGAACAGAGAGAGTGCCAGGCTTCAGGAAACATTTGTATTTGGAACAGAGAGAGTCCCAGGCTTCAGGAAACATTTGTCTGTGGAACAGAGAGAGTGCCAGGCTTCAGGAAACATTTGTACATGGATCAGAGAGAGGGCCAGGCTTCAGGAAACATTTGTCTATGGAACAGAGAGAGTGCGATGCTTCAGGAAACATTTGTATTTGGAACAGAGAGAGTGCCAGGCCTCAGGAAACATTTGTATGCGGAACAGAGAGAGTGCCAGGCTTCAGGAAACGTTTGTCTATGGAACAGAGAGAGTGCGAGGCTTCAGGAAACATTTGTATTTGGAACAGAGAGAGTGCCAGGCTTCAGGAAACATTTGTCTATGGAACACAGAGAGTGCCAGGCTTCAGGAAACATTTGTATGTTGAACAGAGAGATTGCCAGTCTTCAGGAAACATTTGTATGTGGAACAGAGAGAGTGCCAGGCTTCAGGAAACATTTGTATATGGAACAGAGAGAGTGCCAGGCTTCAGGAAACATTTGTATGTGGAACAGAGAGAGTGCCAGGATTCAGGAAACATTTGTATGTGGAACAGAGAGAGTGCCAGGCTTCAGGAAACATTTGTATGTGGAACAGAGAGAGTGCCAGGCTTCAGGAAACATTTGTATGTGGAACAGAGAGAGTGCCAGGCTTCAGGAAACATTTGTATGTTGAACAGAGAGAGTGCCAGGCTTCAGGAAACATTTGTATGTGGAACAGAGAGAGTGCCAGGCTTCAGGAAACATTTGTCTGTGGAACAGAGAGAGTGCCAGTCTTCAGGAAACATTTGTATGTGGATCAGAGAGAGTGCCAGGCTTCAGGAAACATTTGTATGTGGAACAGAGAGAGTGCCAGTCTTCAGGAAACATTTGTATGTGGAACAGAGAGAGTGCCAGGCTTCAGGAAACATTTGTATAATGAACAGAGAGAGTGCCAGTCTTCAGGAAACATTTGTATGTGGAAAAGAGAGAGTGCCAGGCTTCAGGAAACATTTGTATATGGAACGGAGAGAGTGCCAGGCTTCAGGAAACATTTGTATATGGAACAGAGAGTGTGCCAGGCTTCAGGAAACATTTGTATGTGGAACTGAGAGAGTGCCAGGCTTCAGGAAACATTTGTATGTGGAACAGAGAGCGTGCCAGGCTTCAGGAAACATTTGTCTGTGGAACAGAGAGAGTGCCAGGCTTCAGGAAACATTTGTATGTGGAACAGAGAGAGTGCCAGGCTTCAGGAAACATTTGTATATGGAACAGAGAGAGTGCCAGGCTTCAGGAAACATTTGTATATGGAACAGAGAGAGTGCCAGGCTTCAGGAAACATTTGTATGTGGAACAGAGAGAGTGCCAGGCTTCAGGAAACATTTGTATATGGAACGGAGAGAGTGCCAGGCTTCAGGAAACATTTGTATGTGGAACAGAGAGAGTGCCAGGCTTCAGGAAACATTTGTATATCGAACGGAGAGAGTGCCAGGCTTCAGGAAACATTTGTATATGGAACAGAGAGTGTGCCAGGCTTCAGGAAACATTTGTATGTGGAACTGAGAGAGTGCCAGGCTTCAGGAAACATTTGTATGTGGAACAGAGAGCGTGCCAGGCTTCAGGAAACATTTGTCTGTGGAACAGAGAGAGTGCCAGGCTTCAGGAAACATTTGTATGTGGAACAGAGAGTGTGCCATGCTTCAGGAAACATTTGTATATGGAACAGAGAGAGTGTCAGGCTTCAGGAAACATTTGTCTATGGAACAGAGAGAGTGCCAGGCTTCAGGAAACATTTGTCTGTGGAACAGAGAGAGTGCCAGGCTTCAGGAAACATTTGTATATGGAACAGAGAGAGTGTCAGTCTTCAGGAAACATTTTCATATGGAACAGAGAGAGTGTCAGGCTTCAGGAAACATTTGTCTATGGAACAGAGACAGTGCCAGGTTTCAGGAAACATTTGTATGTGGAACAGAGAGAGTGTCAGGCTTCAGGAAACATTTGTCTATGGAACAGAGAGAGTGCCAGGTTTCAGGAAACATTTGTATGTGGAACAGAGAGAGTGCCAGGCTTCAGGAAACATTTGTCTGTGGAACAGAGAGAGTGCGATGCTTCAGGAAACATTTGTATTTGGAACAGAGAGTGTGCCAGGCTTCAGGAAACATTTGTATGTGGAACAGAGAGAGTGCCAGGCTTCAGGAAACGTTTGTCTATGGAACAGAGAGAGTGCCAGGCTTCAGGACACATTTGTGTATGGATCAGAGAGAGGGCCAGGCTTCAGGAAACATTTGTCTATGGAACAGAGAGAGTGCGAGGCTTCAGGAAACATTTGTATTTGGAACAGAGAGTGTGCCAGGCTTCAGGAAACATTTGTATGTGGAACAGAGAGAGTGCCAGGCTTCAGGAAACATTTGTATGTTGAACAGAGAGAGTGCCAGTCTTCAGGAAACATTTGTATGTGGAACAGAGAGAGTGCCAGGCTTCAGGAAACATTTGTATATGGAACAGAGAGAGTGCCAGGCTTCAGGAAACATTTGTATGTGGAACAGAGAGAGTGCCAGGCTTCAGCAAACATGTGTATGTGGAACAGAGAGAGTGCCATGATTCAGGAAACATTTGTATGTGGAACAGAGAGAGTGCCAGGCTTCAGGAAACATTTGTACATGGAACAGAGAGTGCCAGGCTTCAGGAAACATTTGTATATGGAACAGAGAGAGTGCCAGTCTTCAGGAAACATTTGTATGTGGAACAGAGAGATTGCCAGGCTTCAGGAAACATTTGTCTATGGAACAGAGAGAGTGCGAGGCTTCAGGAAACATTTGTATGTTGAACAGAGAGATTGCCAGTCTTCAGGAAAAATTTGTATGTGGAACAGAGAGAGTGCCAGGCTTCAGGAAACATTTGTATATGGAACAGAGAGAGTGTCAGGCTTCAGGAAACATTTGCATATGGAACAGAGAGAGTGCCAGGCTTCAGGAAACATTTGTATATGGAACAGAGAGAGTGCCAGGCTTCAGGAAACATTTGCATATGGAACAGAGAGAGTGCCAGGCTTCAGGAAACATTTCCAAATGGAATAGAGAGAGTGCCAGGCTTCAGAAAACATTTGTATTTGGAACAGAGAGTGTGTCAGGCTTCAGGAAACATTTGTATTTGAAACAGAGAGAGTGCCAGGATTCAAGAAACATTTGCATATGGAACAGAGAGAGTGCCAGGATTCAAGAAACATTTGCATATTGAACAGAGAGAGCGCCAGGCTTCAGGAAACATTTGCAAATGGAACAGAGAGAGTGACAGGCATCAGGAAACATTTGTATTTGGAACAGAGAGAGTGCCAGGCTTCAGGAAACATTTGTCTATGGAACAGAGAGAGTGCCAGGTTTCAGGAAACATTTGTATTTGGAACAGAGAGAGTGCCAGGCTTCAGGAAAGATTTGTATTTGGAACAGAGAGAGTCCCAGGCTTCAGGAAACATTTGTATTTGGAACAGAGAGTCCCAGGCTTCAGGAAACATTTGTCTGTGGAACAGAGAGAGTGCCAGGCTTCAGGAAACATTTGTACATGGATCAGAGAGAGGGCCAGGCTTCAGGAAACATTTGTCTATGGAACAGAGAGAGTGCGATGCTTCAGGAAACATTTGTATTTGGAACAGAGAGAGTGCCAGGCCTCAGGAAACATTTGTATGCGGAACAGAGAGAGTGCCAGGCTTCAGGAAACGTTTGTCTATGGAACAGAGAGAGTGCCAGGATTCAGGAAACATTTGTCTATGGAACAGAGAGAGTGCTAGGTTTCAGGAAACATTTGTGTATGGATCAGAGAGAGGGCCAGGCTTCAGGAAACATTTGTCTATGGAACAGAGAGAGTGCCAGGTTTCAGGAAACATTTGTATTTGGAACAGAGAGAGTGCCAGGCTTCAGGACACATTTGTGTATGGATCAGAGAGAGGGCCAGGCTTCAGGAAACATTTGTCTATGGAACAGAGAGAGTGCCAGGCTTCAGGACACATTTGTGTATGGATCAGAGAGAGGGCCAGGCTTCAGGAAACATTTGTCTATGGAACAGAGAGAGTGCCAGGCTTCAGGAAACATTTGTATGTGGAACAGAGAGAGTGCCAGGCTTCAGGAAACATTTTTATGTGGAACAGAGAGAGTGCCAGGCTTCAGGAAACATTTGTATGTGGAACAGAGAGAGTGCCAGTCTTCAGGAAACATTTGTATATGGAACAGAGAGAGTGTCAGGCTTCAGGAAACATTTGCATATGGAACAGAGAGAGTGTCAGGCTTCAGGAAACATTTGTATATGGATCAGAGAGAGGGCCAGGCTTCAGGAAACATTTGTCTATGGAACACAGAGAGTGCCAGGCTTCAGGAAACATTTGTATGTGGAACAGAGAGAGTGCCAGGCTTCAGAAAACATTTGTATTTGGAACAGAGAGAGTGCCAGGCTTCAGGAAACATTTGTATTTGAAACAGAGAGAGTCCCAGGTTTCAGGAAACAATTGTATATGGAACAGAGAGAGTGCCAGGCTTCAGGAAACTTTTGTCTATGGAACAGAGAGAGTGCCAGGCTTCAGGAAACTTTTGTCGATGGAACAGAGAGAGTCCCAGGCTTCAGGAAACATTTGTATGTGGAACTGTGAGAGTGCCAGGCTTCAGGAAACATTTGTATGTGGAACAGAGAGCGTGCCAGGCTTCAGGAAACATTTGTATGTGGAACAGAGAGAGTGCCAGGCTTCAGGAAACATTTGTATGTGGAACAGGGAGAGTGCCAGGCTTCAGGAAACATTCGTATATGGAACAGAGAGAGTGCCAGGCTTCAGGAAACATTTGTATGTGGAACAGAGAGAGTGCCAGGCTTCAGGAAACATTTGTCTATGGAACAGAGAGAGTGCCAGTCTTCAGGAAACAGTTCTATGTGGAACAGAGAGAGTGCCAGTCTTCAGGAAACAATTGTATGTGGAACAGAGAGAGTGCCAGGCTTCAGGAAACATTTGCATATGGAACAGAGAGAGTGCCAGGCTTCAGGAAACATTTGTATTTGGAACAGAGAGAGTGCCAGGCTTCAGGAAAGATTTGTATTTGGAACAGAGAGAGTCCCAGGCTTCAGGAAACATTTGTTTATGGAACAGAGAGAGTGTCAGGCTTCAGGAAACATTTGTCTATGGAACAGAGAGAGTGCGATGCTTCAGGAAACTTTTGTATTTGGAACAGAGAGAGTGCCAGGCTTCAGGAAACATTTCCATATGGAACAGAGAGAGTGCCAGGCTTCAGGAAACATTTGTATTTGGAACAGAGAGAGTGCCAGGCTTCAGGAAAGATTTCTATTTGGAACAGAGAGAGTCCCAGGCTTCAGGAAACATTTGTATTTGGAACAGAGAGAGTGCCAGGCTTCAGGAAACATTTGTATGCGGAACAGAGAGAGTGCCAGGCTTCAGGAAAGATTTCTATTTGGAACAGAGAGAGTGCCAGGCTTCAGGAAACATTTGTATTTGGAACAGAGAGAGTGCCAGGCTTCAGGAAACATTTGTATTTGGAACAGAGAGAGTGCCAGGCTTCAGGAAACATTTGTATTTGGAACAGAGAGAGTGCCAGGCTTCAGGAAAGATTTCTATTTGGAACAGAGAGAGTCCCAGGCTTCAGGAAACATTTGTATTTGGAACAGAGAGAGTGCCAGGCTTCAGGAAACATTTTTATGTGGAACAGAGAGAGTGCCAGGCTTCAGGAAACATTTGTGTATGATCAGAGAGAGGGCCAGGCTTCAGGAAACATTTGTGTATGGATCAGAGAGAGGGCCAGGCTTCAGGAAACATTTGTCTATGGAACAGAGAGAGTGCCAGGCTTCAGGAAACATTTGTATTTGGAACAGAGAGGGTGCCAGGCTTCAGGAAACATTTTTATGTGGAACAGAGAGAGTGCCAGGCTTCAGGAAACATTTGTGTATGGATCAGAGAGAGGGCCAGGCTTCAGGAAACATTTGTCTATGGAACAGAGAGAGTGCCAGTCTTCAGGAAACATTTGTCTATGGAACAGAGAGAGTGCCAGGCTTCAGGAAACATTTCCATATGGAACAGAGAGAGTGCCAGGCTTCAGGAAACATTTGTATATGGATCAGAGAGAGGGCCAGGCTTCAGGAAACATTTGTCTATGGAACACAGAGAGTGCCAGGCTTCAGGAAACATTTGTATGTGGAACAGAGAGAGTGCCAGGCTTCAGAAAACATTTGTATTTGGAACAGAGAGAGTGCCAGGCTTCAGGAAACATTTGTATTTGAAACAGAGAGAGTCCCAGGTTTCAGGAAACAATTGTATATGGAACAGAGAGAGTGCCAGGCTTCAGGAAACTTTTGTCTATGGAACAGAGAGAGTGCCAGGCTTCAGGAAACTTTTGTCGATGGAACAGAGAGAGTCCCAGGCTTCAGGAAACATTTGTATGTGGAACTGTGAGAGTGCCAGGCTTCAGGAAACATTTGTATGTGGAACAGAGAGCGTGCCAGGCTTCAGGAAACATTTGTATGTGGAACAGAGAGAGTGCCAGGCTTCAGGAAACATTTGTATGTGGAACAGGGAGAGTGCCAGGCTTCAGGAAACATTCGTATATGGAACAGAGAGAGTGCCAGGCTTCAGGAAACATTTGTATGTGGAACAGAGAGAGTGCCAGGCTTCAGGAAACATTTGTCTATGGAACAGAGAGAGTGCCAGTCTTCAGGAAACAGTTCTATGTGGAACAGAGAGAGTGCCAGTCTTCAGGAAACAATTGTATGTGGAACAGAGAGAGTGCCAGGCTTCAGGAAACATTTGCATATGGAACAGAGAGAGTGCCAGGCTTCAGGAAACATTTGTATTTGGAACAGAGAGAGTGCCAGGCTTCAGGAAAGATTTGTATTTGGAACAGAGAGAGTCCCAGGCTTCAGGAAACATTTGTATATGGAACAGAGAGAGTGTCAGGCTTCAGGAAACATTTGTCTATGGAACAGAGAGAGTGCGATGCTTCAGGAAACTTTTGTATTTGGAACAGAGAGAGTGCCAGGCTTCAGGAAACATTTCCATATGGAACAGAGAGAGTGCCAGGCTTCAGGAAACATTTGTATTTGGAACAGAGAGAGTGCCAGGCTTCAGGAAAGATTTCTATTTGGAACAGAGAGAGTCCCAGGCTTCAGGAAACATTTGTATTTGGAACAGAGAGAGTGCCAGGCTTCAGGAAACATTTGTATGCGGAACAGAGAGAGTGCCAGGCTTCAGGAAAGATTTCTATTTGGAACAGAGAGAGTGCCAGGCTTCAGGAAACATTTGTATTTGGAACAGAGAGAGTGCCAGGCTTCAGGAAACATTTGTATTTGGAACAGAGAGAGTGCCAGGCTTCAGGAAAGATTTCTATTTGGAACAGAGAGAGTCCCAGGCTTCAGGAAACATTTGTATTTGGAACAGAGAGAGTGCCAGGCTTCAGGAAACATTTTTATGTGGAACAGAGAGAGTGCCAGGCTTCAGGAAACATTTGTGTATGGATCAGAGAGAGGGCCAGGCTTCAGGAAACATTTGTGTATGGATCAGAGAGAGGGCCAGGCTTCAGGAAACATTTGTCTATGGAACAGAGAGAGTGCCAGGCTTCAGGAAACATTTGTATTTGGAACAGAGAGGGTGCCAGGCTTCAGGAAACATTTTTATGTGGAACAGAGAGAGTGCCAGGCTTCAGGAAACATTTGTGTATGGATCAGAGAGAGGGCCAGGCTTCAGGAAACATTTGTCTATGGAACAGAGAGAGTGCCAGTCTTCAGGAAACATTTGTCTATGGAACAGAGAGAGTGCCAGGCTTCAGGAAACATTTGTATGTGGAACAGAGAGAGTGCCAGGCTTCAGGAAACATTTGCATATGGAACAGAGAGTGTGCCAGGCTTCAGGAAACATTTGTATATGGAACAGAGTGTCAGGCTTCAGGAAACATTTGCATATGGAACAGAGAGAGTGCCAGGCTTCAGGAAACATTTGCAAATGGAACAGAGAGAGTGCCAGGCATCAGGAAACATTTGTATTTGGAACAGAGAGAGTGCCAGGCTTCAGGAAACATTTGTATTTGGAACAGAGAGAGTGCCAGGCTTCAGGAAACATTTGTATTTGGAACAGAAAGAGTCCCAGGCTGCAGGAAACAATTGTATATGGAACAGAGAGAGTACCAGGATTCAAGAAACATTTGCATATTGAACAGAGAGAGTGCCAGGATTCAAGAAACATTTGCATATGGATCAGAGAGAGGGACAGGCTTCAGGAAACATTTGTCTATGGAACAGAGCGAGTGCCAGGCTTCAGGAAACATTTGTATATGGAACAGAGAGAGTGCCAGGATTCAAGAAACATTTGCATATGGAACAGAGAGAGTGCGAGGCTTCAGGAAACATTTGTATTTGGAACACAGAGAGTGCCAGGCTTCAGGAAACTTTTGTCTATGGAACAGAGAGAGTGCCAGGCTTCAGGAAACATTTGTATTTGGAACAGAGAGAGTCCCAGGCTTCAGGAAACATTTGTCTGTGGAACAGAGAGAGTGCCAGGCTTCAGGAAACATTTGTATGTGGAACAGAGAGAGTGCCAGGCTTCAGGAAACATTTGTATGTGGAACAGAGAGAGTGCCAGGCTTCAGGAAACATTTCCATATGTAACAGAGAGAGTGTCAGGCTTCAGGGAGGAATTGTCTATGGAACAGAGAGAGAGCCAGGCTTCAGGAAACATTTGTCTGTGGAACAGAGAGAGTGTCAGGCTTCAGGAAACATTTGTAAGTGGAACAGAGAGAGTGCCAGGCATCAGGAAACATTTGCATATGGAACAGACAGAGTGCCAGTCTTCAGGAAACATTTGTATATGGAACAGAGGGAGTGCCAGTCTTCAGTAAACATTTGTATTTGGAACAGACAGAGTGCCAGTCTTCAGGAAACATTTGTATATGGAACAGAGGGAGTGCCAGTCTTCAGGAAACATTTGTTTGTGGAACAGAGAGAATGTCAGACTTCAGGAAACATTTGTATATGGAACAGACAGAGTGCCAGTCTTCAGGAAACATTTGTATATGGAACAGACAGAGTGCCAGTCTTCAGGAAACATTTGTATATGGAACAGAGGGAGTGCCAGTCTTCAGTAAACATTTGTATTTGGAACAGAGAGAGTGCCAGTCTTCAGGAAACATTTGTTTGTGGAACAGAGAGAATGTCAGACTTCAGGAAACATTTGTATATGGAACAGAGGGAGTGCCAGTCTTCAGGAAACATTTGTATAATGAACAGACAGAGTGCCAGTCTTCAGGAAACATTTGTATATGGAACAGAGGGAGTGCCAGTCTTCAGTAAACATTTGTATTTGGAACAGAGAGATTGCCAGTCTTCAGGAAACATTTGTTTGTGGAACAGAGAGAATGTCAGACTTCAGGAAACATTTGTATATGGAACAGAGGGAGTGCCAGTCTTCAGTAAACATTTGTATTTGGAACAGAGAGAGTGCCAGTCTTCAGGAAACATTTGTTTGTGGAACAGAGAGAATGTCAGACTTCAGGAAACATTTGTATATGGAACAGAGGGAGTGCCAGTCTTCAGGAAACATTTGTATGTGGAACAGAGAGAGTGGCAGGCTTCAGGAAAAATCTGTATATGGGACAGAGAGAGTGCCAGGCTTCAGGAAACATTTGTATATGGAACAGAGAGAGTGCCAGGCTTCAGGAAACATTTGTATGTGGAACAGAGAGAGTGCCAGGCTTCAGGAAACATTTGTATGTGGAACAGAGAGAGTGCCAGGCTTCAGGAAACATTTCCATATGTAACAGAGAGAGTGTCAGGCTTCAGGGAGGAATTGTCTATGGAACAGAGAGAGAGCCAGGCTTCAGGAAACATTTGTCTGTGGAACAGAGAGAGTGTCAGGCTTCAGGAAACATTTGTACGTGGAACAGAGAGAGTGCCAGGCTTCAGGAAACATTTGTATGAGGAACAGAGAGAGTGCCAGCCTTCAGGAAACATTTCTATGTGGAAGAGAGAGAGTGCCAGGCATCCGGAAACATTTGCATATGGAACAGAGAGAGTGCCAGGCTTCAGGAAACATTTATATGTGGAACAGAGAGAGTGCCAGGATTCAGGAAACATTTGTAGATGGAACAGAGAGAGTGCCAGGCTTCAGGAAACATTTGTCTACGGAACAGAGAGAATTCCATGCTTCAGGAAACATTTGTATGAGGAACAGAGAGAGTGCCAGGCTTCAGGAAACATTTATATGTGGAACAGAGAGAGTGCCAGGATTCAGGAAACATTTGTCTATGGAACAGAGACAGTCCCAGTCTTCAGGAAACATTTGTCTATGGAACAGAGAGAGTGCCAGGCTTCAGGAAACATTTGTATATGGAACAGAGAGAGTGCAGGGCTTCAGGAAAAATTTGCATGTGGAACAGAGAGAGTCCCAGTCTTCAGGAAACATTTGTCTATGGAACAGAGAGAGTGCCAGGCTTCAGGAAACATTTCTACGTGGAAGAGAGAGAGTGCCAGGCTTCAGCAAACATTTGTCTATGGAACAGAGAGAGTGCCAGGCTTCAGGAAACATTTGTATATGGAACAGAGAGAGTGCCAGGCTTCAGGAAACATTTGTATATGGAACAGAGAGAGTGCCAGGCTTCAGGAAACATTTGCATGTGGAACAGAGAGAGTCCCAGTCTTCAGGAAACATTTGTCTATGGAACAGAGAGAGTGCCAGGCTTCAGGAAACATTTGCATATGGAACAGAGAGAGTGCAGGGCTTCAGGAAAAATTTGCATGTGGAACAGAGAGAGTCCCAGTCTTCAGGAAACATTTGTCTATGGAACAGAGAGAGTGCCAGGCTTCAGGAAACATTTCTATGTGGAAGAGAGAGAGTCCCAGTCTTCAGGAAACATTTGTCTATGGAACAGAGAGAGTGCCAGGCTTCAGGAAACATTTCTATGTGGAAGAGAGAGAGTGCCAGGCTTCAGCAAACATTTGTATATGGAACAGAGAGAGTGCCAGGCTTCAGCAAACATTTGTATATGGAACAGAGAGAGTGCCAGGCTTCAGGAAACATTTGTATAATGAACAGAGGGAGTGACAGGCTTCAGGAAACATTTGTCTTTGGAACAGAGAGATTCCGAGGCTTCAGGAAATATTTGTATGTGGAACAGAGAGAGTGCCAGGCTTCAGGAAACATTTGTATATGGAACAGAGAGAGTGCCAGGCTTCAGGAAACATTTGTATTTGGAACAGAGAGAGTGCCAGGCTTCAGGAAACATTTGTCTATGGAACAGAGAGAGTGCCAGGATTCAGGACACATTTGCATGTGGAACAGAGAGAGTGCCAGTCTTCAGGAAACATTTGTCTATGGAACAGAGAGAGTGCCAGGCTTCAGGAAACATTTGTCTATGGAACAGAGGGAGTGCCAGGCTTCAGGAAACATTTGTCAATGGAACAGAGAGAGTGCCACCCTTCAGGAAACATTTGTATGTGGAACAGAGAGAGTGCCAGGCTTCAGGAAACATTTGTATGTGGAACAGAGAGAGTGCCAGGCTTCAGGAAACATTTGTCTATGGAACAGAGGGAGTGCCAGGCTTCAGGAAACATTTGTCTATGGAACAGAGGGAGTGCCAGGCTTCAGGAAACATTTGTCAATGGAACAGAGAGAGTGCCACCCTTCAGGAAACATTTGTATGTGGAACAGAGAGAGTGCCAGGCTTCAGGAAACATTTGTATGTGGAACAGAGAGAGTGCCAGTCTTCAGGAAACATTTGTCTGTGGAACAGAGAGAGTGCCAGGCTTCAGGAAACATTTGTATATGGAACAGAGAGAGTGCCAGGCTTCAGGAAACATTTGTCTATGGAACAGAGAGAGTGCCAGGATTCAGGACACATTTGCATGTGGAACAGAGAGAGTGCCAGTCTTCAGGAAACATTTGTCTATGGAACAGAGAGAGTGCCAGGCTTCAGGGAACATTTGTCTATGGAACAGGGAAAGTTCCAGTCTTCAGGAAATATTTGTATGTGGAACAGAGAGAGTGCCAGGCTTCAGGAAACATTTGCATATGGAACAGAGAGAGTGCCAGTCTTCAGGAAACATTTGTATGTGGAACAGAGAGAGTGCCAGGCTTCTGGAAACATTTGTATATGGAAGAGAGAGAGTGCCAGGCTTCAGGAAACATTTGTATATGGAACAGAAAGAGTGCCAGGCTTCAGGAAACATTTGTCTATGGAAGAGTGAGAGTGCCAGGCTTCAGGAAACATTTGTATGTCGAACAGAGAGCGTGCCAGGCTTCCGGAAACATTTGTATGTGGAACAGAGAGAGTCCCAGGCTTCAGGAAACATTTGCATATGGAACAGAGAGTGTGCCAGGCTTCAGGAAACATTTGTATATGGAACAAAAAGAGTGTCAGGCTTCAGGAAACATTTGTCTATGGAACAGAGAGTGTGCCAGGCTTCAGGAAACATTTGTATGTGGAACAGAGAGTGTGCCAGGCTTCAGGAAACATTTCCATATGGAACAGAGAGAGTGCCAGGCTTCATGAAACATTTGTCTATGGAACAGAGAGAGAGCCAGTCTTCAGGAAACATTTGTATGTTGTACAGACAGAGTGCCAGGCTTCAGGAAACATTTGTATGTGGAACAGAGAGAGTGCCAGGCTTCAGGAAACATTTGTATATGGAACAGAGAGAGTGCCAGGCTTCAGGAAACATTTGTATAATGAACAGAGAGAGTGCCAGGCTTCAGGAAACATTTGTCTATGGAACAGAGATATTCCGGGCTTCAGGAAACATTTGTCTATGGAACAGAGAGATTGCGAGGCTTCAGGAAACATTTGTCTTTGGAACAGAGAGATTGCGAGGCTTCAGGACACATTTGCATATGGAAAAGAGAGAGTGCCAGGCTTCAGGAAACATTTGTCTATGGAACAGAGAGATTGCGAGGCTTCAGGAAACATTTGTCTTTGGAACAGAGAGATTGCCAGGCTTCAGGAAACATTTGTATATGGAACAGAGAGAGTGCCAGGCTTCAGGAAACATTTGTATGTGGAACAGAAAGAGTGCCAGACTTCAGGAAACATTTGTCTGTGGAACAGAGAGAGTGCCAGCCTTCAGGAAACATTTCTATGTGGAAGAGAGAGAGTGCCAGGCTTCAGGAAACATTTTTATATGGGACAGAGACAGTTCGCGGCTTCTGGAAACATTTGTCTGTGGAACAGAGATAGTGCCAGGCTTCAGGAAACATTTGTATATGGAACAGAGAGAGTGCCAGGCTTCAGGAAACATTTGTCTATGGAACAGAGAGAGTGCCAGGCTTCAGGAAACATTTGTCTATGGAACAGAGAGAGTGCCAGGCTTCAGGAAACATTTGTATGTGGAACAGAGAGAGTGCCAGGCTTCAGGAAACATTTGTCTATGGAACAGAGAGTGTGACAGGCTTCAGGAAACATTTGTCTATGGAACAGAGAGTGTGACAGGCTTCAGGAAACCTTTGTATGTTGAACAGAGAGTGTGCCAGTCTTCAGGAAACATTTGTATGTGGAACAGAGAGAGTGCCAGACTTCAGGAAACATTTGTCTCTTCAACAGAGAGAGTGCCAGTCTTCAGGAATGATTTGTATGTGGAACAGAGAGAGTGCCAGGCTTCAGGAAACATTTGCTTATGGAACAGAGAGCGTGACAGACTTCAGGAAACATTTGTATATGGAACCGTGAGAGTGCCAGTCTTCAGGAAACATTTGTATATGGGACAGAGAGAGTGCCAGGCTTCAGGAAACATTTGTATAATGAACAGAGAGAGTGCCAGGCTTCAGGAAAAATTTGTATGTGGAACAGAGTACCTGCCAGGCTTCAGGAAACATTTGTATATGGAACAGAGGGAGTGCCAGTCTTCAGGAAACATTTGTATATGGAACAGAGGGAGTGCCAGTCTTCAGTAAACATTTATATAATGAACAGAGAGAGTGCCAGTCTTCAGTAAACATTTATATAATGAACAGAGAGAGTGCCAGTCTTCAGGAAACATTTGTTTGTGGAACAGAGAGAATGTCAGACTTCAGGAAACATTTGTATATGGAACAGAGAGAGTGCCAGTCTTCAGTAAACATTTATATAATGAACAGAGAGAGTGCCAGTCTTCAGGAAACATTTGTTTGTGGAACAGAGAGAATGTCAGACTTCAGGAAACATTTGTATATGGAACAGAGAGATTGCCAGTCTTCAGGAAACATTTGTTTGTGGAACAGAGAGAATGTCAGACTTCAGGAAACATTTGTATATGGAACAGAGAGATTGCCAGTCTTCTGGAAACATTTGTTTGTGGAACAGAGAGAATGTCAGACTTCAGGAAACATTTGTATATGGAACAGAGAGATTGCCAGTCTTCAGGAAACATTTGTTTGTGGAACAGAGAGAATGTCAGACTTCAGGAAACATTTGTATATGGAACAGAGGGAGTGCCAGTCTTCAGGAAACATTTGTATAATGAACAGAGAGAGTGCCAGTCTTCAGGAAACATTTGTATGTGGAACAGAGAGAGTGGCAGGCTTCAGGAAAAATCTGTATATGGGACAGAGAGAGTGCCAGGTTTCAGGAAACATTTGTATGTGGAACAGAGAGAGTGCCAGGCTTCAGGAAACATTTGTATGTGGAACAGAGAGATTGCCAGTCTTCAGGAAACATTTGTTTGTGGAACAGAGAGAATGTCAGACTTCAGGAAACATTTGTATATGGAACAGAGAGATTGCCAGTCTTCAGGAAACATTTGTTTGTGGAACAGAGAGAATGTCAGACTTCAGGAAACATTTGTATATGGAACAGAGGGAGTGCCAGTCTTCAGGAAACATTTGTATAATGAACAGAGAGAGTGCCAGTCTTCAGGAAACATTTGTATGTGGAACAGAGAGAGTGGCAGGCTTCAGGAAAAATCTGTATATGGGACAGAGAGAGTGCCAGGCTTCAGGAAACATTTGTATGTGGAACAGAGAGAGTGCCAGGCTTCAGGAAACATTTGTATGTGGAACAGAGAGAGTGCCAGGCTTCAGGAAACATTTGTATGTGGAACAGAGAGAGTGCCAGGCTTCAGGAAACATTTGTATGTGGAACAGAGAGAGTGCCAGGCTTCAGGAAACATTTCCATATGTAACAGAGAGAGTGTCAGGCTTCAGGGAGGAATTGTCTATGGAACAGAGAGAGAGCCAGGCTTCAGGAAACATTTGTCTGTGGAACAGAGAGAGTGTCAGGCTTCAGGAAACATTTGTAAGTGGAACAGAGAGAGTGACAGGCTTCAGGAAACATTTGTCTGTGGAACAGAGAGAGTGCCAGCCTTCAGGAAACATTTCTATGTGGAAGAGAGAGAGTGCCAGGCTTCAGGAAACATTTTTATATGGGACAGAGACAGTTCGCGGCTTCTGGAAACATTTGTCTGTGGAACAGAGATAGTGCCAGGCTTCAGGAAACATTTGTATATGGAACAGAGAGAGTGCCAGGCTTCAGGAAACATTTGTCTATGGAACAGAGAGAGTGCCAGGCTTCAGGAAACATTTGTCTATGGAACAGAGAGAGTGCCAGGCTTCAGGAAACATTTGTATGTGGAACAGAGAGAGTGCCAGGCTTCAGGAAACATTTGTCTATGGAACAGAGAGTGTGACAGGCTTCAGGAAACATTTGTCTATGGAACAGAGAGTGTGACAGGCTTCAGGAAACCTTTGTATGTTGAACAGAGAGTGTGCCAGTCTTCAGGAAACATTTGTATGTGGAACAGAGAGAGTGCCAGACTTCAGGAAACATTTGTCTCTTCAACAGAGAGAGTGCCAGTCTTCAGGAATGATTTGTATGTGGAACAGAGAGAGTGCCAGGCTTCAGGAAACATTTGCTTATGGAACAGAGAGCGTGACAGACTTCAGGAAACATTTGTATATGGAACCGTGAGAGTGCCAGTCTTCAGGAAACATTTGTATATGGGACAGAGAGAGTGCCAGGCTTCAGGAAACATTTGTATAATGAACAGAGAGAGTGCCAGGCTTCAGGAAACATTTGTATATGGAACAGAGGGAGTGCCAGTCTTCAGGAAACATTTGTATATGGAACAGAGGGAGTGCCAGTCTTCAGTAAACATTTATATAATGAACAGAGAGAGTGCCAGTCTTCAGTAAACATTTATATAATGAACAGAGAGAGTGCCAGTCTTCAGGAAACATTTGTTTGTGGAACAGAGAGAATGTCAGACTTCAGGAAACATTTGTATATGGAACAGAGAGAGTGCCAGTCTTCAGTAAACATTTATATAATGAACAGAGAGAGTGCCAGTCTTCAGGAAACATTTGTTTGTGGAACAGAGAGAATGTCAGACTTCAGGAAACATTTGTATATGGAACAGAGAGATTGCCAGTCTTCAGGAAACATTTGTTTGTGGAACAGAGAGAATGTCAGACTTCAGGAAACATTTGTATATGGAACAGAGAGATTGCCAGTCTTCTGGAAACATTTGTTTGTGGAACAGAGAGAATGTCAGACTTCAGGAAACATTTGTATATGGAACAGAGAGATTGCCAGTCTTCAGGAAACATTTGTTTGTGGAACAGAGAGAATGTCAGACTTCAGGAAACATTTGTATATGGAACAGAGGGAGTGCCAGTCTTCAGGAAACATTTGTATAATGAACAGAGAGAGTGCCAGTCTTCAGGAAACATTTGTATGTGGAACAGAGAGAGTGGCAGGCTTCAGGAAAAATCTGTATATGGGACAGAGAGAGTGCCAGGTTTCAGGAAACATTTGTATGTGGAACAGAGAGAGTGCCAGGCTTCAGGAAACATTTGTATGTGGAACAGAGAGATTGCCAGTCTTCAGGAAACATTTGTTTGTGGAACAGAGAGAATGTCAGACTTCAGGAAACATTTGTATATGGAACAGAGAGATTGCCAGTCTTCAGGAAACATTTGTTTGTGGAACAGAGAGAATGTCAGACTTCAGGAAACATTTGTATATGGAACAGAGGGAGTGCCAGTCTTCAGGAAACATTTGTATAATGAACAGAGAGAGTGCCAGTCTTCAGGAAACATTTGTATGTGGAACAGAGAGAGTGGCAGGCTTCAGGAAAAATCTGTATATGGGACAGAGAGAGTGCCAGGCTTCAGGAAACATTTGTATGTGGAACAGAGAGAGTGCCAGGCTTCAGGAAACATTTGTATGTGGAACAGAGAGAGTGCCAGGCTTCAGGAAACATTTGTATGTGGAACAGAGAGAGTGCCAGGCTTCAGGAAACATTTGTATGTGGAACAGAGAGAGTGCCAGGCTTCAGGAAACATTTCCATATGTAACAGAGAGAGTGTCAGGCTTCAGGGAGGAATTGTCTATGGAACAGAGAGAGAGCCAGGCTTCAGGAAACATTTGTCTGTGGAACAGAGAGAGTGTCAGGCTTCAGGAAACATTTGTAAGTGGAACAGAGAGAGTGACAGGCTTCAGGAAACATTTGTATATGGAACAGACAGAGTGCCAGGCTTCAGGAAACATTTGTACGTGGATCAGAGAGAGTGCCAGGCTTCAGGAAACATTTGTATGTGGAACAGAGAGAGTGCCAGGCTTCAGGAAACATTTGTATATGGAACAGAGAGAGTGCCAGGCTTCAGGAAACATTTGTATGTGGAACAGAGAGAGTGCCAGGCTTCAGGAAACATTTGTATGTGGAACAGAGAGAGTGCCAGGCTTCAGGAAACATTTCCATATGTAACAGAGAGAGTGTCAGGCTTCAGGGAGGAATTGTCTATGGAACAGAGAGAGAGCCAGGCTTCAGGAAACATTTGTCTGTGGAACAGAGAGAGTGTCAGGCTTCAGGAAACATTTGTAAGTGGAACAGAGAGAGTGCCAGGCTTCAGGAAACATTTGTATGTGGAACAGAGAGAGTGCCAGGCTTCAGGAAACATTTGTATGTGGAACAGAGAGATTGCCAGGCTTCAGGAAACATTTGTATATGGAACAGAGAGAGTGCCAGACTTCAGGAAACATTTGTCTGTGGAACAGAGAGAGTGCCAGGCTTCAGGAAACATTTGTATGTGGAACAGAGAGAGTGCCAATCTTCAGGAAACATTTGTTTATGGAACAGAGAGAGTGCCAGCCTTCAGGAAACATTTCTATGTGGAAGAGAGAGAGTGCCAGGCATCCGGAAACATTTGCATATGGAACAGATAGAGTGCCAGGCTTCAGGAAACATTTATATGTGGAACAGAGAGAGTGCCAGTCTTCAGGAAACATTTGTATATGGAACAGAGGGAGTGCCAGTCTTCAGTAAACATTTGTATTTGGAACAGAGGGAGTGCCAGTCTTCAGTAAACATTTGTATTTGGAACAGAGAGAGTGCCAGACTTCAGGAAACATTTGTATGTGGAACAGAGAGAGTGCCAGGCTTCAGGAAACATTTCCATATGTAACAGAGAGAGTGCCAGGCTTCAGGAAACATTTATATGTGGAACAGAGAGAGTGCCAGTCTTCAGGAAACATTTGTATTTGGAACAGAGAGAGTGCCAGTCTTCAGGAAACATTTGTTTGTGGAACAGAGAGAATGTCAGACTTCAGGAAACATTTGTATATGGAACAGAGGGAGTGCCAGTCTTCAGGAAACATTTGTATAATGAACAGAGAGAGTGCCAGTCTTCAGGAAACATTTGTATGTGGAACAGAGAGAGTGCCAGGCTTCAGGAAACATTTCCATATGTAACAGAGAGAGTGTCAGGCTTCAGGAAACATTTGTCTGTGGAACAGAGAGAGTGTCAGGCTTCAGGAAACATTTGTAAGTGGAACAGAGAGAGTGCCAGGCTTCAGGAAAAATCTGTATATGGGACAGAGAGAGTGCCAGGCTTCAGGAAACATTTGTATATGGAACAGAGAGAGTGCCAGGCTTCAGGAAAAATCTGTATATGGGACAGAGAGAGTGCCAGGCTTCAGGAAACATTTGTATATGGAACAGAGAGAGTGCCAGGCTTCAGGAAACATTTCCATATGTAACAGAGAGAGTGTCAGGCTTCAGGAAACATTTGTCTGTGGAACAGAGAGAGTGTCAGGCTTCAGGAAACATTTGTCTGTGGAACAGAGAGAGTGCCAGGCTTCAGGAAACATTTGTATATGGAACAGACAGAGTGCCAGGCTTCAGGAAACATTTGTACGTGGAACAGAGAGAGTGCCAGGCTTCAGGAAACATTTGTATGAGGAACAGAGAGAGTGCCAATCTTCAGGAAACATTTGTTTATGGAACAGAGAGAGTGCCAGCCTTCAGGAAACATTTCTATGTGGAAGAGAGAGAGTGCCAGGCATCCGGAAACATTTGCATATGGAACAGAGAGAGTGCCAGGCTTCAGGAAACATTTGTCTATGGAACAGAGAGAGTGCCAGGATTCAGGAAACATTTGTAGATGGAACAGAGAGAGTGCCAGGCTTCAGGAAACATTTGTCTACGGAACAGAGAGAATTCCATGCTTCAGGAAACATTTGTCTATGGAACAGAGACAGTCCCAGTCTTCAGGAAACATTTGTCTATGGAACAGAGAGAGTGCCAGGCTTCAGGAAACATTTGTATATGGAACAGAGAGAGTGCCAGGCTTCAGGAAAAATTTGCATGTGGAACAGAGAGAGTCCCAGTCTTCAGGAAACATTTGTCTATGGAACAGAGAGAGTGCCAGGCTTCAGGAAACATTTCTATGTGGAAGTGAGAGAGTGCCAGGCTTCAGCAAACATTTGTATATGGAACAGAGAGAGTGCCAGGCTTCAGCAAACATTTGTATATGGAACAGAGAGAGTGCCAGGCTTCAGGAAACATTTGTATAATGAACAGAGAGAGTGCCAGGCTTCAGGAAACATTTGTCTTTGGAACAGAGAGATTCCGAGGCTTCAGGAAACATTTGTATGTGGAACAGAGAGAGTGCCAGGCTTCAGGAAACATTTGTATATGGAACAGAGAGAGTGCCAGGCTTCAGGAAACATTTGTCTATGGAACAGAGAGAGTGCCAGGATTCAGGACACATTTGCATGTGGAACAGAGAGAGTGCCAGTCTTCAGGAAACATTTGTCTATGGAACAGAGAGAGTGCCAGGCTTCAGGAAACATTTGTCTATGGAACAGAGGGAGTGCCAGGCTTCAGGAAACATTTGTCAATGGAACAGAGAGAGTGCCACCCTTCAGGAAACATTTGTATGTGGAACAGAGAGAGTGCCAGGCTTCAGGAAACATTTGTATGTGGAACAGAGAGAGTGCCAGGCTTCAGGAAACATTTGTATGTGGAACAGAGAGAGTGCCAGTCTTCAGGAAACATTTGTCTGTGGAACAGAGAGAGTGCCAGGCTTCAGGAAACATTTGTATATGGAACAGAGAGAGTGCCAGGCTTCAGGAAACATTTGTCTATGGAACAGAGAGAGTGCCAGGATTCAGGACACATTTGCATGTGGAACAGAGAGAGTGCCAGTCTTCAGGAAACATTTGTCCATGGAACAGAGAGAGTGCCAGGCTTCAGGAAACATTTGTCTATGGAACAGAGGGAGTGCCAGGCTTCAGGAAACATTTGTCAATGGAACAGAGAGAGTGCCAGGCTTCAGGAAACATTTGTATGTGGAACAGAAAGAGTGCCAGGCTTCAGGAAACATTTGTATGTGGAACAGAGAGAGTGCCAGACTTCAGGAAACATTTGTCTGTGGAACAGAGAGAGTGCCAGCCTTCAGGAAACATTTCTATGTGGAAGAGAGAGAGTGCCAGGCATCAGGAAACATTTGTATATGGAACAGATAGAGTGCCAGGCTTGAAGAAACATTTGTATATGGAACAGAGAGAATTCCAGGCTTCAGGAAACATTTGTCTGTGGAACAGAGAGAGTGCCAGGCTTCAGGAAACATTTGCATATGGAACAGAGAGAGTGCCAGGCTTCAGGAAACATTTGTCTATGGAACAGAAAGAGTGCCAGGCTTCAGGAAACATTTGTCTATTGAACAGGGAAAGTTCCAGTCTTCAGGAAATATTTGTATGTGGAACAGAGAGAGTGCCAGGCTTCAGGAAACATTTGCATATGGAACAGAGAGAGTGCCAGTCTTCAGGAAACATTTGTATGTGGAACAGAGAGAGTGCCAGGCTTCTGGAAACATTTGTATATGGAAGAGAGAGAGTGCCAGGCTTCAGGAAACATTTGTATATGGAACAGAAAGAGTGCCAGGCTTCAGGAAACATTTGTCTATGGAAGAGTGAGAGTGCCAGGCTTCAGGAAACATTTGTATGTCGAACAGAGAGCGTGCCAGGCTTCCGGAAACATTTGCATGTGGAACAGAGAGAGACCCAGGCTTCAGGAAACATTTGCATATGGAACAGAGAGTGTGCCAGGCTTCAGGAAACATTTGTATATGGAACAAAGAGAGTGTCAGGCTTCAGGAAACATTTGCATATGGAACAGAGAGAGTGTCAGGCTTCAGGAAACATTTGTCTATGGAACAGAGAGTGTGCCAGGCTTCAGGAAACATTTGTATGTGGAACAGAGAGTGTGCCAGGCTTCATGAAACATTTGTCTATGGAACAGAGAGAGAGCCAGTCTTCAGGAAACATTTGTATGTTGTACAGACAGAGTGCCAGGCTTCAGGAAACATTTGTATGTGGAACAGAGAGAGTGCCAGGCTTCAGGAAACATTTGTATATGGAACAGAGAGAGTGCCAGGCTTCAGGAAACATTTGTATAATGAACAGAGAGAGTGCCAGGCTTCAGGAAACATTTGTCTATGGAACAGAGATATTCCGGGCTTCAGGAAACATTTGTCTATGGAACAGAGAGATTGCGAGGCTTCAGGAAACATTTGTCTTTGGAACAGAGAGATTGCGAGGCTTCAGGACACATTTGCATGTGGAACAGAGAGAGTGCCAGGCTTCAGGAAACATTTGTCTCAGGAACAGAGAGAATGCCAGGCTTCAGGAAACATTTGTATATGGAACAGAGAGAGTGCCAGGCTTCAGGAAACATTTGTCTATGGAACAGAGAGAGTGCCAGGCTTCAGGAAACATTTGTCTATGGAACAGAGAGAGTGCCAGGCTTCAGGAAACATTTGTATGTGGAACAGAGAGAGTGCCAGGCTTCAGGAAACATTTGTCTATGGAACAGAGAGTGTGACAGGCTTCAGGAAACATTTGTATGTGGAACAGAGAGAGTGCCAGACTTCAGGAAACATTTGTCTCTTCAACAGAGAGAGTGCCAGTCTTCAGGAATGATTTGTATGTGGAACAGAGAGAGTGCCAGGCTTCAGGAAACATTTGCTTATGGAACAGAGAGCGTGACAGACTTCAGGAAACATTTGTATATGGAACCGTGAGAGTGCCAGTCTTCAGGAAACATTTGTATATGGGACAGAGAGAGTGCCAGGCTTCAGGAAACATTTGTATAATGAACAGAGAGAGTGCCAGGCTTCAGGAAAAATTTGTATGTGGAACAGAGTGCCTGCCAGGCTTCAGGAAACATTTGTATATGGAACAGAGGGAGTGCCAGTCTTCAGTAAACATTTGTATATGGAACAGAGGGAGTGCCAGTCTTCAGTAAACATTTATATAATGAACAGAGAGAGTGCCAGTCTTCAGTAAACATTTATATAATGAACAGAGAGAGTGCCAGTCTTCAGGAAACATTTGTTTGTGGAACAGAGAGAATGTCAGACTTCAGGAAACATTTGTATATGGAACAGAGGGAGTGCCAGTCTTCAGGAAGCATTTGTATAATGAACAGAGAGAGTGGCAGGCTTCAGGAAAAATTTGTATGTGGAACAGAGTGCCTGCCAGGCTTCAGGAAACATTTGTATAATGAACAGAGAGAGTGCCAGGCTTCAGGAAACATTTGTATGTGGAACAGAGAGAGTGCCAGGCTTCAGGGAGGAATTGTCTATGGAACAGAGAGAGTGCCAGGCTTCAGGAAACATTTCCATATGTAACAGAGAGAGTGCCAGGCTTCAGGAAACATTTGTATGTGGAACAGAGAGAGTGCCAGGCTTCAGGAAACATTTGTCTGTGGAACAGAGAGAGTGCCAGGCTTCAGGAAACATTTGTCTATGGAACAGAGAGAGAGCCAGGCTTCAGGAAACATTTGTATGTGGAACAGAGAGAGTGCCAATCTTCAGGAAACATTTGTTTATGGAACAGAGAGAGTGCCAGCCTTCAGGAAACATTTGTATGTGGAACAGAGAGAGTGCCAATCTTCAGGAAACATTTGTTTATGGAACAGAGAGAGTGCCAGCCTTCAGGAAACATTTCTATGTGGAAGAGAGAGAGTGCCAGGCATCCGGAAACATTTGCATATGGAACAGATAGAGTGCCAGGCTTCAGGAAACATTTGTATTTGGAACAGACAGAGTGCCAGGCTTCAGGAAACATTTGTACGTGGATCAGAGAGAGTGCCAGGATTCAGGAAACATTTGTATGTGGAACAGAGAGAGTGCCAATCTTCAGGAAACATTTGTTTATGGAACAGAGAGAGTGCCAGCCTTCAGGAAACATTTCTATGTGGAAGAGAGAGAGTGCCAGGCATCCGGAAACATTTGCATATGGAACAGAGAGAGAGCCAGGCTTCAGGAAACATTTGTATTTGGAACAGAGAGAGTGCCAGTCTTCAGTAAACATTTGTATTTGGAACAGAGGGAGTGCCAGTCTTCAGTAAACATTTGTATTTGGAACAGAGAGAGTGCCAGTCTTCAGTAAACATTTGTATTTGGAACAGAGGGAGTGCCAGTCTTCAGTAAACATTTGTATTTGGAACAGAGGGAGTGCCAGTCTTCAGTAAACATTTGTATTTGGAACAGAGGGAGTGCCAGTCTTCAGTAAACATTTGTATTTGGAACAGAGGGAGTGCCAGTCTTCAGTAAACATTTGTATTTGGAACAGAGAGAGTGCCAGTCTTCAGGAAACATTTGTATATGGAACAGAGGGAGTGCCAGTCTTCAGGAAACATTTGTATTTGGAACAGAGAGAGTGCCAGTCTTCAGGAAACATTTGTTTGTGGAACAGAGAGAATGTCAGACTTCAGGAAACATTTGTATATGGAACAGAGGGAGTGCCAGTCTTCAGGAAACATTTGTATGTGGAACAGAAAGAGTGGCAGGCTTCAGGAAACATGTGTTTGTGGAACAGAGAGAGTGCCAGTCTTCAGTAAACATTTGTATTTGGAACAGAGAGAGTGCCAGTCTTCAGGAAACATTTGTATGTGGAACAGAAAGAGTGGCAGGCTTCAGGAAAAATCTGTATATGGGACAGAGAGAGTGCCAGGCTTCAGGAAACATTTGTATATGGAACAGAGAGAGTGCCAGGCTTCAGGAAACATTTGTATGTGGAACAGAGAGAGTGCCAGGCTTCAGGAAACATTTGTATGTGGAACAGAGAGAGTGCCAGGCTTCAGGAAACATTTCCATATGTAACAGAGAGAGTGCCAGGCTTCAGGGAGGAATTGTCTATGGAACAGAGAGAGAGCCAGGCTTCAGGAAACATTTGTCTGTGGAACAGAGAGAGTGTCAGGCTTCAGGAAACATTTGTAAGTGGAACAGAGAGAGTGCCAGGCTTCAGGAAACATTTGTATGTGGAACAGAGAGAGTGTCAGGCTTCAGGAAACATTTGTAAGTGGAACAGAGAGAGTGCCAGGCTTCAGGAAACATTTGTATGTGGAACAGAGAGAGTGTCAGGCTTCAGGAAACATTTGTAAGTGGAACAGAGAGAGTGTCAGGCTTCAGGAAACATTTGTATGTGGAACAGAGAGAGTGTCAGGCTTCAGGAAACATTTGTAAGTGGAACAGAGAGAGAGCCAGGCTTCAGGAAACATTTGTATGTGGAACAGAGAGAGTGTCAGGCTTCAGGAAACATTTGTAAGTGGAACAGAGAGAGTGCCAGGCTTCAGGATACATTTGTATATGGAACAGATAATGCCAGGCTTCAGGAAACATTTGTATGTGGAACAGAGAGAGTGTCAGGCTTCAGGAAACATTTGTAAGTGGAACAGAGAGAGTGCCAGGCTTCAGGAAACATTTGTATATGGAACAGAGAGAGTGTCAGGCTTCAGGAAACATTTGTAAGTGGAACAGAGAGAGTGCCAGGCTTCAGGAAACATTTGTATATGGAACAGAGAGAGTGTCAGGCTTCAGGAAACATTTGTAAGTGGAACAGAGAGAGTGCCAGGCTTCAGGAAACATTTGTATATGGAACAGATAATGCCAGGCTTCAGGAAACATTTGTAAGTGGAACAGACAGAGTGCCAGGCTTCAGGAAACATTTGTACGTGGAACAGAGAGAGTGCCAGCCTTCAGGAAACATTTGTATGAGGAACAGAGAGAGTGCCAATCTTCAGGAAACATTTGTATATGGAACAGAGAGAGTGCCAGGCATCCGGAAACATTTGCATATGGAACAGATAGAGTGCCAGGATTCAGGAAACATTTGTAGATGGAACAGAGAGAGTGCCAGGCTTCAGGAAACATTTGTCTATGGAACAGAGAGAGTGCCAGGATTCAGGAAACATTTGTAGATGGAACAGAGAGAGTGCCAGGCTTCAGGAAACATTTGTATATGGAACAGAGAGAGTGCCAGGCATCCGGAAACATTTGCATATGGAACAGATAGAGTGCCAGGATTCAGGAAACATTTGTAGATGGAACAGAGAGAGTGCCAGGCTTCAGGAAACATTTGTCTATGGAACAGAGAGAGTGCCAGGATTCAGGAAACATTTGTAGATGGAACAGAGAGAGTGCCAGGCTTCAGGAAACATTTGTATATGGAACAGAGAGAGTGCCAGGATTCAGGAAACATATGTTTATGGAACAGAGAGAGTGCCAGGCTTCAGGAAACATTTGTCTATGGAACAGAGAGAGTGCCAGGATTCAGGAAACATTTGTAGATGGAACAGAGAGAGTGCCAGGCTTCAGGAAACATTTGTCTACGGAACAGAGAGAATTCCATGCTTCAGGAAACATTTGTCTATGGAACAGAGACAGTCCCAGTCTTCAGGAAACATTTGTCTATGGAACAGAGAGAGTGCCAGGCTTCAGGAAACATTTGTATATGGAACAGAGAGAGTGCCAGGCTTCAGGAAAAATTTGCATGTGGAACAGAGAGAGTCCCAGTCTTCAGGAAACATTTGTCTATGGAACAGAGAGAGTGCCAGGCTTCAGGAAACATTTCTATGTGGAAGAGAGAGAGTGCCAGGCTTCAGCAAACATTTGTATATGGAACAGAGAGAGTGCCAGGCTTCAGGAAACATTTGTATAATGAACAGAGAGAGTGCCAGGCTTCAGGAAACATTTGTCTTTGGAACAGAGAGATTCCGAGGCTTCAGGAAACATTTGTATGTGGAACAGAGAGAGTGCCAGGCTTCAGGAAACATTTGTATGTGGAACAGAGAGAGGGCCATGCTTCAGGAAACATTTGTCTCTTGAACAGAGAGAGTGCCAGGCTTCAGGAAACATTTGTCTCTGGAACAGAGAGAGTGCCAGGCCTCAGGAAACATTTGTATATGGAACAGAGAGAGTGCCAGGCTTCAGGAAACATTTGTCTATGGAACAGAGAGAGTGCCAGGATTCAGGACACATTTGCATGTGGAACAGAGAGAGTGCCAGTCTTCAGGAAACATTTGTATATGGAACAGAGAGAGTGCCAGGCTTCAGGAAACATTTGTCTATGGAACAGAGGGAGTGCCAGGCTTCAGGAAACATTTGTCAATGGAACAGAGAGAGTGCCACCCTTCAGGAAACATTTGTATGTGGAACAGAGAGAGTGCCAGGCTTCAGGAAACATTTGTATGTGGAACAGAAAGAGTGCCAGGCTTCAGGAAACATTTGTATGTGGAACAGAGAGAGTGCCAGACTTCAGGAAACATTTGTCTGTGGAACAGAGAGAGTGCCAGGCATCAGGAAACATTTGTATATGGAACAGATAGAGTGCCAGGCTTGAAGAAACATTTGTATATGGAACAGAGAGAATTCCAGGATTCAGGAAATATTTGTCTATGGAACAGAGAGAGTGCCAGGCTTCAGGAAACATTTGTATAATGGACAGAGAGAGTGCCAGACTTCAGGAAACATTTGTCTGTGTAACAGAGAGAGTGCCAGGCTTCAGGAAACATTTGTATATGGAACAGAGAGAGTGGCAGGCTTCAGGAAAAATCTGTACATGGAACAGAGAGAGTGCCAGGCTTCAGGAAACATTTGTATATGGAACAGAGAGAGTGCCAGGCTTCAGGAAACATTTGTATTTGGAACAGAGAGAGTGCCAGGCTTCAGGAAACATTTGTCTTTGGAACAGAGAGAGTGCCAGGCTTCAGGAAACATTTGAAAATGAAACCGAGAGAGTGCCAGGCTTCAGGAAACATTTGTCTATGGAACAGAGAGAGTGGCAGGCTTCAGGAAACATTTGTATATGGAACAGAGAGAGTGGCAGGCTTCAGGAAAAATCTGTACATGGAACAGAGAGAGTGCCAGGCTTCAGGAAACATTTGTATATGGAACAGAGAGAGTGCCAGGCTTCAGGAAACATTTGTATGTGGAACAGAGAGAGTGCCAGGCTTCAGGAAACATTTTTATATGGGACAGAGAAAGTTCGCGGCTTCTGGAAACATTTGTATATGGAACAGAGATAGTGCCAGGCTTCAGGAAACATTTGTATATGGAACAGAGAGAGTGCCAGGCTTCAGGAAACATTTGTATTTGGAACAGAGAGAGTGCCAGGCTTCAGGAAACATTTGTCTTTGGAACAGAGAGAGTGCCAGGCTTCAGGAAACATTTGTCTATGGAACAGAGAGAGTGGCAGGCTTCAGGAAACATTTGTATATGGAACAGAGAGAGTGGCAGGCTTCAGGAAAAATCTGTACATGGAACAGAGAGAGTGCCAGGCTTCAGGAAACATTTGTCTTTGGAACAGAGAGAGTGCGAGGCTTCAGGAAACATTTGTATGTGGAACAGAGAGAGTGCCAGGCTTCAGGAAACATTTTTATATGGGACAGAGAAAGTTCGCGGCTTCTGGAAACATTTGTATATGGAACAGAGATAGTGCCAGGCTTCAGGAAACATTTGTATATGGAACAGAGAGAGTGCCAGGCTTCAGGAAACATTTGTATTTGGAACAGAGAGAGTGCCAGGCTTCAGGAAACATTTGTCTTTGGAACAGAGAGAGTGCCAGGCTTCAGGAAACATTTGAAAATGAAACCGAGAGAGTGCCAGGCTTCAGGAAACATTTGTATTTGGAAGAGAGAGAGTGCCAGGCTTCAGGAAACATTTGTCTATGGAACAGAGAGAGTGCCAGGCTTCAGGAAACATTTGTCTATGGAACAGAGAGAGTGCCAGGCTTCAGGAAACATTTGTATGTGGAACAGAGAGAGTGCCAGGCTTCAGGAAACATTTGTCTATGGAACAGAGAGAGTGACAGGCTTCAGGAAACCTTTGTATGTTGAACAGAGAGAGTGCCAGTCTTCAGGAAACATTTGTATGTGGAACAGAGAGAGTGCCAGACTTCAGGAAACATTTGCATATGGAACAGAGAGAGTGCCAGACTTCAGGAAACATTTGTATTTGGAACAGAGAATGTGCCAGGCTTCAGGAAACATTTCCATATGGAACAGAGAGAGTGCCAGACTTCAGGAAACATTTCCATATGGAACAGAGAGAGTGCCAGACTTCAGGAAACATTTCCATATGGAACAGAGAGAGTGCCAGTCTTCAGGAAAAATTTGTATGTGGAACAGAGTGCCTGCCAGGCTTCAGGAAACATTTGTATATGGAACAGAGAGAGTGCCAGTCTTCAGGAAACATTTGTATGTGGAACAGAGAGAGTGCCAGACTTCAGGAAACATTTCCATATGGAACAGAGAGAGTGCCAGTCTTCAGGAAAAATTTGTATGTGGAACAGAGTGCCTGCCAGGCTTCAGGAAACATTTGCATATGGAACAGAGAGAGTGCCAGACTTCAGGAAACATTTGTATTTGGAACGGAGAGTGTGCCAGGCTTCAGGAAACATTTCCATATGGAACAGAGAGAGTGCCAGACTTCAGGAAACATTTCCATATGGAACAGAGAGAGTGCCAGACTTCAGGAAACATTTCCATATGGAACAGAGAGAGTGCCAGTCTTCAGGAAACATTTGTATGTGGAACAGAGAGAGTGGCAGGCTTCAGGAAACATTTGCATATGGAACAGAGAGAGTGCCAGACTTCAGGAAACATTTGTATTTGGAACGGAGAGTGTGCCAGGCTTCAGGAAACATTTCCATATGGAACAGAGAGAGTGCCAGACTTCAGGAAACATTTCCATATGGAACAGAGAGAGTGCCAGTCTTCAGGAAAAATTTGTATGTGGAACAGAGTGCCTGCCAGGCTTCAGGAAACATTTGTATAATGAACAGAGAGAGTGCCAGTCTTCAGGAAACATTTGTATGTGGAACAGAGAGAGTGGCAGGCTTCAGGAAAAATCTGTACATGTAACAGAGAGAGTGCCAGGCTTCAGGAAACATTTGTATATGGAACAGAGAGAGTGCCAGGCTTCTGGAAACATTTGTCTTTGGAACAGAGAGAGTGCGAGGCTTCAGGAAACATTTGTATATGGAACAGAGAGAGTGCCAGGCTTCAGGAAACATTTGTATAATGAACAGAGAGAGTGGCAGGCTTCAGGAAAAATCTGTACATGGAACAGAGAGAGTGCCAGTCTTCAGGAAACATTTGTATGTGGAACAGAGAGAGTGCCAGGCTTCAGGAAACATTTTCATGTGCAACAGAGAGAGTGCGAGGCTTCAGGAAACATTTGTATGTGGAACAGAGAGCGTGCCAGGCTTCAGGAAACATTTTTATATGGAACAGAGAGAGTGCCAGGCTTCAGGAAACAATTGTATATGGAACAGAGAGAGTGCCAGGCTTCAGGAAACATTTGAAAATGAAACTGAGAGAGTTCCAGGCTTCAGGAATTGTTTGTATATGGAATTGAGAGAGTGCCAGGCTTCAGGAAACATTTGTAAATGAAACAGTCAGCCTGCTAGGCCTCAGGAAAGCATTGTATATGGAACAGGGAACGTGCCAGTCTTCAGGAAATATTTGTATATGGAACAGAGAGAGTGCCAGTCTTCAGGAAATATTTGTATATGGAACAGAGAGAGTGCCAGGCTTCAGGAAACATTTGTATAATGAACAGAGAGAGTGCCAGTCTTCAGGAAACATTTGCATCTGGAGGAGAGAGAGTGCCAGGCTTCAGAAAACATTTGTATATGGAACAGAGTGTTCGCCAGACTTCAGGAAACATTTGTATATGGAACAGAGAGTGTGCCAGCCTTCAGGAAACATTTGTATATGGAACAGAGAGTGTGCCAGGCTTCAGAAAACATTTGTATATGTAACAGAGAGTGTGCCAGGCTTCTGGAAACATTTGTATATGGAACAGAGAGAGTGCCATGCTTCAGGAAACATTTGTATATGGAACAGAGAGAGTGGCAGGCTTCAGGAAACATTTGTATATGGAACAGAGAGAGTGCCAGGCTTCAGGAAACATTTTCATATGGAACAGAGAGAGTGTCAGGCTTCAGGAAACATTTGTATGTGGAACAGAGAGAGTGCCAGGCTTCAGGAAACATTTGTATATGGAACAGAGAGAGTGCCAGGCTTCAGGAAACATTTTCATATGGAACAGAGAGTGTGTCAGGCTTCAGGAAACATTTGTATGTGGAACTGAGAGAGTGCCAGGCTTCAGGAAACATTTTCATATGGAACAGAGAGAGTGGCAGGCTTCAGGAAACATTTGTATATGGAACAGAGAGAGTGCCAGGCTTCAGGAAACATTTTCATATGGAACAGAGAGAGTGTCAGGCTTCAGGAAACATTTGTATGTGGAACAGAGAGAGTGCCAGGCTTCAGGAAACATTTGTATATGGAACAGAGAGAGTGCCAGGCTTCAGGAAACATTTTCATATGGAACAGAGAGAGTGCCAGTCTTCAGGAAACATTTGTATGTGGAACTGAGAGAGTGCCAAGCTTCAGGAAATGTTTGTGTATGGAACTGAGAGAGTGCCAGGCTTCAGGAAACATTTTCATATGGAACAGAGAGAGTGCCAGGCTTCAGGAAACATTTTCATATGGAACAGAGAGAGTGTCAGGCTTCAGGAAACATTTGTATGTGGAACTGAGAGAGTGCCAAGCTTCAGGAAATGTTTGTGTATGGAACTGAGAGAGTGCCAGGCTTCAGGAAACATTTGTACGTGGAACTGAGAGAGTGCCAAGCTTCAGGAAATGTTTGTGTATGGAACTGAGAGAGTGCCAGGCCTCAGGAAACATTTGTATGTGGAACTGAGAGACTGCCAGGCTTCAGGAAACACTTGTATGTTAAGCAGAGAGAGTGCCAGGCTTCAGGAAATGCTTGTATATGAAACAGAGAGTGTTCCTTTCTTCAGGAAACATTTGTAAATAAAACCGAGTGCTGGGCTTCAACAAACTCTTGCATATGGTGCAGAGAGCGTGCCAGGCTTCAGGAACGCTTGTCTATGGAACAGAGAGTGTGCCAGGCTTCAGGAAATGCTTGTATATGGAACAGAGTGTGCCAGGCTTCTGGAAACGCTTGCATATGGAGCAGAGAGCGTGCCAGGCCTCAGGAAATGCTTGTATGAGGAACAGAGAAAGTGCCAGTCTTCAGTTAACATTTGTATTGAGAACAGGGAGAGACTGTCAGACTTCAGGAAACATTTGTCAATGAAACCGAGAGAGTTCTCGGCTTCAGGAAACGCTTGTATATGGAACAGAGTGAGTGCCTGGCTTCAGGAAACCTTTGTATATGGAACCGAGAGTGTGCCAACCTTCAGGAAAGGCTTGTATATGGAACAGAGAGAGTGCCTGGCTTCAGGAAACCTTTGTATATGGAACCGAGAGTGTGCCAGGCTTCAGGAAAGGCTTGTATATGGAACAGAGAGAGTGCCAGGTTTTAGGAAACGTTTCTCTATGGAACAGAAAGAGTGCCAGGCTTCAGGAAACGTTTGTAAATGTAACAGTGAGACTGCCAGGCTTCAATAACTCATTTATATGGAACAGAGAGAGTGCCAGGCTTCAGGACACATTGGTATATGGAACAGAGAGAGTGCCTCATTTCAGGAAATATTTGCATATGGGATTGACAGAGTGCCAGACTTCAGGAAAGATTTGTATATGGAACAGTGAGGGTTCCAGGCTTCAGGAAACGTTTGTATCGCGAATAGAGAAAGTGCCAGGCTTCATGAAACATTTGTAAACAGAACGGAGTGAGTGCCAGGCATCAGGAAACATTTTTTTCTCAGAATCCCAGAAATAGGATGAGGAGTAGACCATATGGCCTTCCTGCCTTCTTGCCAATTCTCTTGATTCCCTGAGAGATCAAAAATCTATCTCTCCCAGCCTTAAATGTATTCAAGAATGGAGCATCCACAGCCCTCTGGAGCAGAGAATTCCAAAGATTCACATCACTTAGAGTGAATCAATTTCTCCTGTCCCAATTTCTTCCGTCCTAAATGATCGGAGCCTTATCCCGAAACTATGCTGATGTCTTTTAGATTCCCCGAACAGCAGCAATAATCTCTCAGTGTCTACCCGATCCAGCCCCTTCAGTATTTTATATGTTTCAATGAGATCACCTCTCATTCTTCTGAACTCCAGAGAATACTGGCCAATTAACTCAGCCTCTCATCATAGGACGACCCCCTCAAACCCAGGGACTTACCTTGTGAACCTTCGCTGTGCCACCTCCAATGCAAGTATATCCTTTTTTATACATAGAGACCAAAACTGCACACAGTATTCCAGATGTAGTCTTAGCAAAACCCTGTACAATTAATACAATACTTCCTTATTCCTGTACTCCAATCCCCTTGCAATAAAGGCAAACATTCCATTTGCCTTCCTAATTGCTTGCTGTACCCGCATGCTAACTTTCTGTGCTCTTGTCCAAGCACACCCAAGTCTCTTTGAACATCGACACTTACAAGTTTCACACCTTTTCAAAAAATTCTGCTTTTCTTTTCTTGCGGCCAAAATGAATAACTTCACGTTTCCTACGTTATACTCCATCTGCCATCTTGTTGTCCACTCACTTAACCTGTCTATATCTCTTTGCAGCCTCTCTGTGTCCTCTCCACAGCTTACCTTTCCACCTACCTTGGTATCACCAGCAACCTTAGATATGTTTTTACTCTTTGTTGCTTCATCTAAGTCATTAATATAAATGTAAACAGCTGAGACCCCAGCACTGATCCTTGTGGTATTCTACTATTTACTGGCTGCCAACTTGCAAGTGTCCCATTTATGCCCACTCGTTACTTCCTGTCTATTAACCTATCCTCTGTCCATGCTAATATATTACCCCCAACTCCATGAGTCCTTATCTTGCATATTAAACTTTCGTGGGGCACCTTATCGAATGCCTTTTGGAAATCCAGGCATACTACATCTACCCTACTAGTTATATCATCAAAAATCTGGAATAAATTTGTCAAACAGGCTTTCCCTGTAGTAAAACCATATGGACCAGGGAGAGTGCCAATCTTCAGAAAACATTTGCATACTGAACAGGCAGAGTGCCAGGCTTCAAGCTCTGTTGACTATTTTTCACAAAGGATTTTTTAAATAGCGTTATTTTTAATATTGGGTTTTACAAGTGCCTTCTCACAAGTTTAGAAAAGAAGAAAGCTGATAGGTGCTGAATAGAAGTTTCCTTCAGAGACTTAATAGGTACATTGGAACAGGAGGAGGCCATTTAGCCCCTCGAGCCTGTTCCACCATTCAATGAGATCATGGCTGGACTGCGACTGGACTCCATATACCCACCTTTGCCCCATATCCTTTAATAACTTGGGTTAATAAAAATCTATCAATCTCAGTTTTACAATTAACAATTGATCCAGTATCAATTGCTGTTTGCAGAAGTGAGTTCCAAGCATTTACCACCCTTTTCATGAAGAAGTGTTTCCTAGTTTCTCTCCTATAAGTCTTGGTTCTGGTAGAGCTGAAGTATGACATCAACTCCTTGTATTCTAATCCTCTAGATATAAAGGCCAACATTCCATTGGCCTATTGACCTGTTCATATATTTTCATGATCTGTGTACAAGGACCCCAAGTCTCTTTGGACCTTCACTGTTTCGAGCCTTTCACAATTTAGAAAGTACCCTGATCTATCCTTTTAAGGTCCAAAGTGGATAACCTCACATTTGCCTACATTGAAATACATTTTCCAGAATCTTGCCCACGTTCTAATTAATATCTTTTTGTCATTGAAACACACAGCAACCATTGTGTTGGAAAGTCCTTGAACCCCTCTGGGCTGTGGGAGACAAAGAGACTTTGGAAGAGATACAGAAAGAAAGAGGAGAGAGGGAAAGAGAAGCGGCAAGAAAGAGAGGAGGAGAGAAAGGAAGTGATAAAGAGACATTGCAAGTGTTAGAGAAATGGAGAGAAGGGGGCGCGAAACAGAGAGGAGGAGAGAAAGAGGCATTGGGAGAGAGACAGGGGTGATAAAGAAACATTGAAAACGATGGGTGTTACGACCGAGGCGGGAGGAGTGCACTGTCTTTTCTAGTCCCACTTCTCCGTAGGTCAGAACATATATTTTCAAAATGTTTACCCAGTTACGGATTCGGTTAAGCATATACTCTACTCTTTATCCCAGACTAAAATACACCAACCAGGTTTCTTTAATAAACAACAAAATTATCAGTTTATTATCAAACAAGACATATCCCATAATGAAGCAAAACATTAACACACAGATTGAAATATGAAAGTTCCCCTTTTAAATCCCCCCCCCCACACACACTCACACACACACTGAAAAAAAAATAGAAATTCTCTCTGCAGAAGTCTGTTACAAAAAAAAAGACAAAAAAATACTTTGGCCAAATAAATGCTAATTCTTGAAGAAAAAGGCAGAGAAGATATGGAAGGAAGTCAGTTGTCCCTTTTGGTCTGGCGTCCAAGGATACGGCGACGGATCACTGGGAGATTTTCCAAAGCAGTTCTTTTCTGGCGGTGTTGAGAATTAATTTGGCAGGTTTTTCCAGCTTCTCAGGAGAGTTGCAGCACCAGGGATTATACCTCTCCCACACTGGATCTTTGCAGGGTTTCTTCAAAGAGGTAGAGAAAGAGGTGAGCTGGATGATTTCTTTTTCCTTGGCAAGATAAACACCAACAATCTTCAAAAGAGTTCACACCCCAACTGAACTGAAAACAATATCCAAACCCCAAACAGAAAGTCAACCTCTTGACCTCCATAATCCTTGACATGTGACTTCTCTGTCTACATCTTCCTCATGTCACCGAGGCTTCTGTTGCTTACTGAGCCCAAAGCACATGATTTCCAGCAAAGGTTGTTCAAAAACAACATCTCAATGACCTTTCAGTGAACTGACAACAAGAAAGCAAAGTCCAGCATTTATGAAATCTTCATCCGTCCAATTAATCCATCTCCACAATTTAAATATGAATCCTCAAAAAAAATGCTTAGCAGAAAATATGGAAGCATCTTCATAACACAGGCGAGAAGCAGAGAAAGAAGTGGGAGATAAATAGACATTCGGAGTGATAAAGGGAGAGAGAGATTGAGCAGAGAGAGAGTGGTTTTTTGTGTAAGCCAGAAAGACATCAAACCAAGGCAGTCGGTCTTTTAAAGAGAGCTGTGGCAGCTTCAGACATGCTTAGAAAGTCAGAAATGTTGAAGGAACAGTTAGAAGACATGGACCTTGAAATGCAAGGGGACTGCTTGCATTTGTGCCATAATTGCAACAGGAGATCAGCAGAACCCTCAGAGAAACAATGTAAGCAACCAATACTCTTGTGGGTCCATTTATTTCCTCTCAAAATGATAGCAGAAACTGGGAGAATGCCCACAGAATTTCAGGGCTGAATATCAGGTGACAAGGGAAGGATTACTCTTACACCCCATATAGGGCAGCATGGTTTAACTCCTATTAAATGAGAAGACGTGACGTCTACATTACCTGGGGACACAATTGGCTGGATTTTATAGAACCATAGAAAAAGTACAGCACAGAAGGAGACCATTCAGCCCATCGTGTCTGCCCCAGCCGAATAAACTAGCCACCCAAACTAATCCCACTTTCCAGCACCTGGTCCAGAGCCCTGCAGGTTACAGCACCCCAGGTGCATGTCCAGGTACCTTTTAAAAGAATTGAGGGTCTCTGCCTCCACTACCATTCCTGGTAGTGAATTCCAGACACCCACCACCCTCTGGGTGAAAATGTTTCCGCTCATGTCCCCTCTAATCTTTCTACCAATCACCTTAAATCTGTGTCCCCTGGTAGCTGACCTCCCCACCAGGGGAAACAGGTTCTTCCTGTCCACTCTATCTAGGCCCCTCATAATTTTGTACACCTCTTTCAAGTCACCCTCAGCCTTCTCATTTCCAGGGAAAACAACCCTAGCTGATCTAATCTTTCCTCATAGCTGCAACTTTCAAGCCCTGGCAACATTCTTGAAAACCTCCTCTGTACTTTCTCCAGAGCAATTCTGTCCTTTCTGTAATGTGGTGACCAGAACTGTATGCAATACTCCAGCTGTGGCCTAACCAACGCTCTGTACAGTTCCAGCATTACATCCCTGTTTTTGAATTCTATACCTCGGCCAATAAAGGAAAGCAATCCATATGCCTTCTTCACCACTCTATCTACCTGTCCTGCCACCTTCAGGGATGTGTGGACATACACTCCAAGGTCCGTTACTTCTTCTACGCCTCTCAATATCCTCCTGTTTATTGTATTTTCCCTCCCCAAATGCAATACCTCACACTTATCTGGATTGAGTTCCATTTACTACTTTTCCGCCCACTCAACCAAATGATTGATATCATTCCGAAGTCCATGGGCTTTCCTCCTCACTATTAACCAACGGCCAATTTTTGTGGCATCAGCAAATTTCCCAATCCCACATTTAAGGCCAAATCATTAATATATACCACAAACAGCAAGGGATGCAACACGAGCCCTGTGGAACATCACTGGAAACAGCTTTCCATTCACAAAACATTCGTCGACTACTACCCTTTGTTTCCTGTCACTGAGCCAATTCTGGATCCAACCTGCCACCTTCCCCTGTATCCCATGGGCTTTCATTTAGCTGACCAGTCTGCCATGTGGAACCTTGTCAAATGTCTTACTAAAATCCAGTGGACCACATCCACTGCACTACTCTCATCAATCCTCCTTGTCACTTCCTCAAAAAACTCAATCAAGTTAATAAGACATGACCTTCCCCAAACAAATCCATGCTGACTATCCCTGATCAATCTGTGCCTTTCTAAGTGACAGTTTATCCTGTCCCTCAGAATTGATTCTAACATTTTACTCACTACCGAGGTCAGACTGACTGGCCTATAATTACCTGGTCTATCCCTCGCACCCTTTTTAAACAATGGTACAACGTTCACAGACCTCCAATCGCCTGGTACCTCGCCTGTATCTAGTGAGAATTTGAAGATGATCCTCAGTACATCTGTTATTTCCTCCGTGGCTTCCTTTAACAACCTGGGATGCAATCCATCTGGTCCTGGCGATTTATCCACTTTCAGGGATGTCAGACCCTCAAGCACTTCCTTTCTCATTCTGCTCATCATATCTAATCATTCATACTCCTCCTCTCTTTAACTACAATGTCTGCATCAACCCTCTCCTTTGTGAAGAAAGAGTTAAAACTCATTAAGAACCCTGCCCACATCTTCTGCATCCACTCATAAGCTGTCTCTATCACGCCTGAAAACTCCATATCCAGGGATGTTGAGCTGCTATTCTTGCCCCTCTTTAAGCCAAGTTTCCGTCATAGCAACGATATTGTGTTGCCATGTGTCTATCTGTGCTCTCAACTCATCAGCTTTATTTACTGTACTCCTTGCATTTAAATTGATAGGTTGATAGGTAAATTGGCCATTATAAATTGCCCCTAGTATAGGTAGGTGGCAGGGGAATATAGGGACAGGTGAGGATGTAGTAGGAATATGAGATTAGTGTAGGATTAGTTAAATGGGTGGTAAATGGTCGGCACAGACTCGGTGGGCCAAAGGGCCTGTTTCAGTGCTGTATCTCTAAATCAAAAAATCAAAAAATAAATACCCTTTAACACTGCCAAATTCCTGTGTTGCACACTTTTTGACCTTTGCTTCTTCTGTCTTTCAGAGTCACTCACCAGTTTTGCTAATTTTCTGCATCCTGTTCCCAGCTCTGAAATTGTCCTATCTAAGACTGCGCTCAGGTTCCCATCCCCAACAGCACTAGCAAACCTTCCTGCAAGGATATTCATCCCAGTCCTATTCAGGTGCAAACCATCTGGCTTGTACAGGTTCCACCTTCTCCAGAACCGGTCCCAATGTCCCAGAAATCTGAAGCCCTCCCTCCTGCACCATCTCTCCAGCCAGGCATTTATCTGGTGTATTCTCCTATTTCTATACTCACTAGCACGTGGCCTTGGGAGTAATCCAGAGATTACTATCTTTGAGGTCCTGCTTGCTAATCTCTTTCCCAACTCCCTAAACTCAGCCGACAGGACTTCATCCCTCTTTCTTCCTATATCGTTGGTACCAAAGTGGACCACGACCTCTGGCTGTGCACTCCCACCCTCCAGAATGTTCTGCAGCTGCTTGGTGTTATCCATTACCCTTGCACCAGGGAGGCAACATACCATCCTGGAATCATGTCTGTGAGCACAAAAACGCATGTCTGTTCCCCTAACTATAGAATCCCCTATCACTAATGCCCTCTTGTCCTTTCTCCTCCCTCCCTGCACAGCTGAGTCACCCATGATGTTCCGGTCCTGACTCTCGCTGCTCTCTGCAGAGGAACCCTCCTTCCCATCGGTACTCAGAACTGAATACCGGTTAGAAAGTGGGATGCCCTCCGGGGTCTCCTGCACTACCTGCCCTGACCTTATCTGTCTGGCAGCTATCCAGTCCCCCTCTGACTGTGCTGTCTTAAGCACCGGGTTGACTACCACCTGAAACGTGCTATCCATGAAGTCCTCTGCCTCGCAGATGCACCACAGTGACTCCAGCCACCGGGCGAGTTCCGAAACCCGAAGCTCAAGCATCTGCAGCCGGAGACACTTCCTGCTTGTGTTTGTCAAAAACACATGGTGCGTGCACGACTTCCCACATACCACAGGAGGCACATTCCACTTGGCCGAGCTGCCCTGCCATTACTTAGCTTTACAAACTAAGTATAACCAGTGCAATAAATGTAATAATTTACCAGCTATTTGCAATCAGCTTTATCCCCTGCACTGTGGAGGCTGAAAAGGCTGATAAGGATGAGACCAAAGAGCATCTCCACCGGCACCCCCGCCAATCCCAGCCAGCAAAATCCCCCACACACAACTTACAGCCTCACTCTGTGCAAACAGCACTATTCCAGCTAGTAATCACTAAGAAATTACAGGTAGTTATCCAGGGGCTTTATTTTAAAAAGAACTTTTTTTTTTACTCTGCAACAACAGCTGCCATCCACCGACCAATCAGTCCACAGATTTCCCGTGATGTCACTGGTAGTTTTTATCCCCACTTATCAGAGCGTGCGCCAACACAGCCAGAGAGCCCGCTGATGACTGCCGGTGACTGCCCGCTGACTGCCGCTGCCCCAGATTCAGGGTAAGCCCCACTCTTTATTTAAACAATCTGCTCCAGTCCCGGTTCCTCCCAGGTCCGCCCAGGTCCGCTGACTGCCGCTGCCCCAGACATCTGGTAAGTGAGGGCCTCGAGCCCTGCTCTTTAATTTACATAGCTCCGCTTGGTCCCGGTTCCTCGTAGGTACGCTGCTGACTGCCGCTGCCCCAGATGTCTGTTAAGTCTCGTGCGGCAGCTCATTAGCATGCCTGGGTCGGGCGGCCCCCCCCCAACCCCCCTCCCCCAATGACATGGAGATAGTGGGCTGTACAACATCGTGAATGACGTCAGCTGACAAGTCTGAAGGTGCTGGTGCCATATTTAAATGGCGGCCAGCCCTGCATACAGCCTCTTTCATATTTAAACCTTTGCTGCCAGAGCAGACCAGCCAGCATTGAAGTGTGAAGAGCCCCAGCTGCCGAACAACTACCCTGCAAGGCACCGGAAATGGCAGAGGTGCGAGGAAGGGTGGCCCCAAGGTTCAGCCATGCCCCCCTGCTCACTCTTCTCCAGGCTGCACGGGCAAGGCGGGAGGTCCTTTTCCCCAGCAATGGTAAGAAGAGGCCCTCCCAACTGACAAGCCTGGACAGAGATTGTAGAGGGGTCACCCACTGAGACTGGGTCCAGTGCTTCAAGAGGATGAATGATCTCATGTGCTCGGTGAAGCTAAGTGACACTTAGTTTTACGGCTCCTTTTGACGTGGGTGTCCTCACACAGAGTAGCACATGGGTGCCACTGCCATGTTAAAGACAGGGAGGTCGGTGGGGGGAGGATTGATGCCACATGAGTGGCTGCATGTATGAAAGAACTCAGCCTTGTTTGCTGCTCAGAGCATGGCACATACATGACAGGCTGAGTCCATATTCCAGACTGAGCTGACGTCTGAGGAGAGCCCTGCGCTGATGCAGGAGGTCCTCAGGCAGCCAGGGCCCTCCAGGCCTTGTGCACCCAGAGGATGACCGTCCAAGTCATCCAAAGCCAAAGAGCACCCTGATCAGCAGCCTGCCTTCAGTCAAGCTGCTAAGTGCAGAAGTAGCACTGCGAAGGAGCACCTGCAAACATTTCAAAAAGATACCATGACACATATGGGTTTTCACGGGTAACACGCCAATGTATTAGTTTCTTCTCAGTAAATGTGCTTTTCTAACATGTGTCTTCTTTTTACTGTGTGAATGACGCATGCCAGCATGTGACAAATTATGTGTCCCCCCCATTACATCAAAGAACTGCCAATATATGGTACAACATCATTGTCATGCCAGTATGTGTGATGTGGCACTGCACAGATGCAGTCACATGGGCAATGGCTCATTCATCTGCTGCCAGTAATGGTGGTGACACGGATGTCACAGATGCAGAAGACTGCCGACCAGATGAAGGGTGATGGTGTGTGACCTGGGGAGCATATGGTGCTCTTCAGGGATTGTCGAAGTGCTTAGCCATAAGGTGTTGTTGTGCATCCCTTGCTCGCTGCTCGCCCTTTCTGTGCTGCATCGATGCTCTTCATCCTCCCATGTGCATATACTGCTGCACCTCCTCTGTGTCCTCATCATCCGAGGATGTTTTCTGCTCCTGTTTCTCATCTTCCTGCAAGGCCTTCCCCCTCTGTAATGCAAAGCTGTGCAGAGCACAGCATACAGCAATGATATGCGCAACCATTTCCGGTGCATACTGCAGGGCCCCACCTGATCTATCCAGGCAGCGGAAGTGCATCTGCAGCATGCCGATTGCCTGCTCAATGGTAACTCATGTCAAGCCCTGGCAGGTGTTGTATGCCTCCTCTGCAGCAGTGGTGGGGTTTCTCACCAGTGTCAGGAGCCATGCCTGCAAGATGTGGCCCTTGTCCCCAAGAGTCCACTCCTGGATCTGAGCCGGTGTAGTGAAGAGCATTGGCACCTGGGACTGGCACAGGATGAATGAGTCATGGCAGCTGCCTGGGAAGCAGGCACACAATTGCAGGAAGTGCTTCTTGTGGTCACATACTAGCTGCACGTTAAGTGAGTAGAAGCCCTTTCTATTGAGGTATGCAGCTAGTTGTCCGGCTGGAGCCTTGATGGCCATATGCGTGCAGTTGATGATCCCTTGCACCTCTCAGAATCCCGCGATGGCCCCAAATCTGAGGGCCCTTTGGTGCTGACTCTCAGGGTCTGTCCCGATGCGAACATAGTCACTGGCCCTCTTGTACAAGGCATTGGTGACCTCCCTGATACAGCGGTGCACTGCTGACTGTGACACCCCACATGGGTTGCCGGTGGATCCTTGAAATGATGCGGAGGTGTAGAAGTTAAGAGTCATGGTCACTTTGAGAGCCATAGGCCTAGGATGTCCACTGAAGCCCATTAGCTGCAGGTCATCATTCAGCAGTGCACAGAGATGTGTCACCGCCTCTCTGGACATTCACAGCCTCTGACACTGGCGCTCCGACATCTGCAGATATGTCATGCGGGGTCTGTAGATGTGCTGCCTTCTCTGTCCTCAAATGCTCCTTGGTGGCTGCTGCTGCTCATGTCCTTGAGCTTCCACATGGGCTGCGCCTGCCTCTTGGTTCTGCCTCTGGTGGATATGCCTCCTCATGGCACATGGATCAAAAACGACAGGGGGGGGTCAGCCCCATCTGTATGCTGGAGGTCAATTCAGTTCCTTCAATAGGTCAATGGCACCTATCAGGGCAGAGAGTGATATGAACTGGTGCTTCAGTGTGCACTGATTACAAACATTGTTGTGACTGATTTGGGAGGAGTGCACTGTCTTTCTCTAACTCCACTTCTCCACAGGTCACAGCATATATTTAAATGTTTACCCAGTTACCAATATGACCAATTATATAGTCTATTTTTATTTCAGAATAAATCCACAAACCAGGTTTCTTTAATAAACAACGAAATTATCAATTTATTATAAAACAGACAGAATCAGTAAGGATGCAAAGCATTAACACACAGATTGAAACATAAAAGTTCCCTTCTAACTTAGCCCAACACTCACTCACTCACTCACTCACTCTCACACACACACACAGGTTTTCTCTGCAGAGATTGCTTTACAAAAAAAGACAAAAGAAACACTTTTTCCAAATTCTTGAAGGAAACGGATAAGATATGGAATGATATTAGTTGTTCCTTTTTGGCATCCCAAGCACAAGGATTTTTTTGGAGCAGTTCTCTTCAGGTGACGTCAAGAATTATTCTGGCAGGCTTTCCAGGAGAAATGCAGCATCAGGGGTTTCAGCTATCACACACTGGATTCTCAGGGTTTCTCACAGAGATGGAGAAAGGATGAGCTGGGTGCTTCTCTCAGCAGGCTGCAAACCCAACTGACTCAAAACAATATCCAAACCAAAACCAACTCTTGATTACCATAAATTTTGACCTGCTACTTCTCTGTAAACAACTCCCATAGTCAGAAGGCTGTTTACTTAGCTGAAGACATTTGACTTCCACTCAGTGTTTTTAAACAAAGTCCCAAAGTCCTTCCAGTGACCTTTTTAAAAAAAGACAAGTCCAGCACCTATGGAATCACTTCAGTCCTCCAAAGGAATCACCATTCGTGACTCCTCAAATACTGAAGCAGTCCGTGTAGAAATGCAGCAAGACCTGGACAATATCCAGGCTTGGGCTGATAAGTGGCAAGTAACATTTGCGCCACACAAGTGCCAGGCAATGACAGTCTCCAACAAGAGAGAATATAACCATCTCCCCTTGATATTCAACGGCATTACCATCGCTGAATCCCCCACTATCAACATCCTAGGGGCTACCATTGACCTGGACTGGAGTAGCCATATAAATACCGTGGCTACAAGAGCAGGTCAGAGGCTAGGATTCCTGTGGCGAGTAACTCACCTCATGACTCCCCAAAACCTGTCCACCATCTACAAGGCACAAGTCAGGAGTGTGATGGAATACTGTCCACTTGCCTGGATGGGTGCAGCTCCAACAACACTCAAGAAACTCGACGCAATCCAAAACAAAGCAGCCCGCTTCATTGGCACCCCATCTACAAATATTCACTCCCTCCACCACCGACGCACAGTGGCAGCAGTGTGTACCATTGACAAGATGCACTGCAGCAACGCACCAAGGCTCCTTAGACAGCACCTTCCAAACCCGCGACCTCTACCACCTTGAAGGACAAGAGCAGCTGATGCATGGGAACATCACCATCTGCAAGTTCCCCTCCAAGTCACACACCATCCTGACTTGGAACTATATCGCCGTTCCTTCACTGTCGCTGGGTCAAAATCCTGGAATTCCCTTCCTAACAGCACTGTGGGTGTACCTACCTCACACGGACTGCAGCGGTTCAAGAAGGCAGCTCACCACCACCTTCTCAAGGGCAATTAGGGATGGGCAAAAAATGCTGGCATAGCCAGTGACGCCCACATCCCATGAATGAATAAAAAAAAAATTCCACTATTTTAAAACATGAGTCCTTACAAAAAATTTTTAAAATGGAAATACTTTCATAACAACATGGATCACCAACTCAAGAACAGCAGGCGACGATAATCATTTCATTTCTTACACACTCGTATTAAAGTGTTAACGAGTGCCCATCTCTACCCTTAAAGTTCTTCTCAGCTAACTACCAGTTCCAGTGATTTTATTTTTAAAAAGTACTGATTATAGCAGACACTTGGTGTATTTTGCCTTTGGGGTTTCTGTTGGATTTCTCTGGTGGGACATTGTCAGAACCCCTGAATAAATTACCGAAGAATGCCATTGCACATGCATTTACAGCTAATTAGGAGAGCTACACAGAAACTCTCCACTGTAAAGATCAGTAGCTGATTGTCCCTGTTCCATTTAGATGTTCTTGGAATGTGGGCAACACTATCAGGGCAGTATTTACTGCCTGAGTCAACCATATAGTGTGGGATTAGAATCACATGTCGGCCAAACCAGGTAAGGAGGGCAGGTTCTTTTTCCTGAAAGACATAGGACTGTATTTTATGTTGCTGCCGCCAATTACAGCCGCGACCGTAAAAGATGGAGGCCAGCACACGTGGGTTTTACTCCGCGGAGCCACCGCAATGTTATATGTGGCGGCTCATTTACATGGCCGAGGTGGATCAACCCCCTTGATGACGTGGATGGGGCGGGCGAGCCGTCCCCGGCAATGGCGTCCAGCGCCACTGCTCAGGTGCCGGAGCTATTTGTAAAGGGCTTCCAGCCCTTACATTTAATTTAAATGTTTAAAGAGAAAGTTTAATGAAACTGATTTTTAAAAATTACATGCATGTTTCCAGCTCCCCTCCAACCCCCACTCCCATTAACAATACACTCATTCCTTGCCCTGTCTCTCCCTCAAAAATACATAACTTGTGTACCTGACCTTCCCCCCGCAAAGTTCACAAACTTTGAACTTTACCCCTTCCCACCATCCCCTCCACCGATCAACCGATCAGGATAGTTTGATCTCACTCCACCTCCCACCCCCCCCCCCTACCGCACTGTGAAACCCCCTCCCACCTCCCCACAGGTGTTGCGCCTTGTTCCTCCGGACAGGGATCTGAAGGCGCGACAGTGCCAGTCGCATGGATGAAGATCACGGTGGCACTTCAGGAAGTGACGGGTACGCCATTAACTCAGGTAAGTTAAGGTCGCACCACTGCCAGCTATATCGGGATGGGCCCTGCCAGCGTCAACGTCCGTGGCGGGCCTCATCCGGGGCAATCTTCATGCTCCCGCCCCCCCCCCCGCCACAGATCCCAACGTTGAGGCCTCTATAAAATCCAGCCCATAGAGTCATAGTATCATAGAATGGTTACAACACAGAAGGAGGCCATTCAGCCTGTCGTGTCCATGCCGGTTCTCTGCAAGAGCAGATCACGTATTCCCACTCCCCCGCCTTTTCCCTGTAGCCCTGCAACTTTTTTTTCTCTTCAGATAATTATTCAATTCTCTTCTGAAAACCACAATTGAATCTGCCTTCATCACACTGTCAGGCAGTGCATTCCAGATCCAAACCACTCACTGGGTAAAATAGTTTTTCCTCATGTCGCTGTTGCTTCTTTTGCCAATCACCCTAAATTGGTGCCTACTGGTTCTCAATCCTTTTGCCAATGGGAACAGTTTCTCCCTATCTACTCTGTCCAGACCCCTCGTGGTTTTGAACACCTCTACCAAATCTCCTCTTAATGTTCTCTTCTCCACAGAGAACAGACCCAGCTTCTCCAATATATCCGTGCAACTGAACTTCCTCATTCCCGGAGCCATTCTCGTGAATTTTTTCTGCACCCTCTCCAATGCCTTCACATCCTCCCTAATGCGTGCTGCGCAGAACTGGACACAATACTCCAGTTGTGGCCAAATCAGTGTTTCATACAAGTTTATCATAACTTCCTTGTTTTTGTACTCCTTGCCCCTGTTTATAAAAACCAGGATCCCATATGCTTTATTAAACACTTTCTCAATCTGCTTTGCAACCTTCAATGTTTTGTGCATACATATACCCCCAGGTTCCTCTGCTCCTGCACCCCCTTTAGAATTGTACCTTTTTTTATATTCCGTCTCCTCATTCTTACTACCAAAATTAATCATAATCTATAGATTACATTTCATCTGCCACTTGTCTGCCCATTCTACCAGCCTATGTTCTCTTGACGTTTATCACTATCCTCCTCACAGTATAGAATATTTCCAAGTCTTGTGTCAACTGCAAGTTTTGAAATTGTGCCATGTACACCAAGACTAGGTAATGAATATACATTAGGAAAAGCAGGGGTCCTCACACTGACCTCTGGGAAACCTCACTGTATACCTTCCTCCAGTCAGAAAAACAACCGTCCACAACTACTCTCTATTTCCTGTCACTCAGCCAATTTCGTATCCATGTTGCACTGTCCCTTTTATTCCATGGGCTCTAACTTTGCTGACAAGCCTTTTATGTGGCACTTTATCAAATGCCTTTTGGAAGTTCATGTACATCACATTAACAGCAGTTGCCTCATCAACCCTCTCTGTTACCTGATCAAAAAAACTCAAGCAAGTTAGTTAAACACCATTTGCCCTTAACAAATCTGTACTGTCTTTCCTTAATTAAAACATATTTGTCCAAGTGACTGATAATTTTGTCCCAAATTATCATTTCTAAAATCTTTCCCACCATTGTGATTAAGCTGACTGGCCTGTAGCTGTCTTGCTCATCCTTAGACCCTTTCTTGAACAAGCGTGTAATATCTGCAATTCTCCAGTCCTCTGGTACCACACCTCTTTCTGAGGAAGATGGGATAATTATGGCCAGTTCCTCCCTAATTTCCACCATTCCTTCCCTTGGATGCATCTCATTTGGTCTTGGTGACTTGTGAACTTTAAGTATAGCCAGTCTATCTAATACCACCTCTTTATCAATTTTTAGTGATCCAGCGTCTCAACTGCCTCCTTTATCACCATGACTTGGGCAGAATCTTCATCCTTGGTAAAGACAGATGCAATGTATTCATTTAGGACCTCAGCCATGTCCCCTGCCACAATGCATAAATTCCATTTTAGGTCCCTAATTGACCCTACTCCTCCTTTTACCACCCTTTTATTATTTATATGCCTGTAGAAGAACATTAGTGAACTAGTTGGGTTTTTATGACAATTCAGCAGCTTTCCTCGCTATTTAATTTTCTTGGTGACCATAATACAGTTAGTTTTAGCATAATCATGGAAAAGGACAACGATAAAACAAGAGTATAAATTCTAAATTGGGGGAAGGCGAATTTTAAGAAACTGAGAGGTGACCTGGCAAAAGTGGACTGAATACAGCCACTTGAGGGAAAATCAGTGACAAGCCAGTGGGAGACATTCAAAAGCAAGATTCTACAGGCACAGTGTAGGCATGTCCTAACTAAGATAAAGGGTGGTACGGCCAAATCTAGAGCCCCCTGGTTATCTAGAAGCTTACAGGGTAAGTTAAAGCAGAAAAAGAAAGCTTATGACGATCACAGACATTTTAATACTTTAGAAAGCCTAGAAGAGTATAGAAAGTGCAGGGGTGAAGTAAAAAAGGAAATTAGAAAAGAAAAGAAAGGACATGAAAAATTATTGGTAGGTAAAATCAAGGAAAACCCAAAGATGTTTTGTAAGTGCATTACGAGCAAGAGGATAACTAAGGAAAGGGTAGGACCTATCAGAGATGTGCAAGAGAACTTACACATGGATGCAGAAGATATGGACAGGGTTCTTAATGAGTTTTCTGTCTCCATTTTCACAAAGGAGAGGGTTGATGTCGACATTGTAGTAACAGAGGAGGAGTGTGAAATATTAGATACGATAAGCATAATGAGAGAGGAAGTACTAGAGGGTCTGACATCCTTGAAAGTGCATAAATCACCAGGGACAGATGAATTGCATCCCAGATTGTTAAAGGAAGCCAGGGAGAAATAGTGGATATGCTGAGGATCATCTTCCGCATTAGATATAGGAGAGGTACCAGACGATTGGAGATCTGTGAATGTTGTACCATTGTTTAGAAAGGGTGTGAGGGATAGACCAAATAACTATAGACCAGTCAGTCTGACCTTGGTGGTGGGTACATTGTTAGAATCTATTCTGAGGGACAGGATAAACTGCCACTTAGAAAGGCACGGATTAATCAGGGATAGTCAGCATGGATTTGTTAAGGGAAGGTCATGTCTTACTAACGTAATTGAGTTTTTTGAGGAAGTGACAAGGAGGATTGATGATAGTGCAGTGGATGTGGTCTACATGGATTTTAGTAAGGCATTTGACAAGGTCCCACATGGCAGACTGGTCAGTAAAATGAAAGCCCATGGGATGCAGGGCAATGTAGTAGGTTGGATCCATAATTGGTTGAGGGACAGAAAATAAAGGGTAGTAGTCGATGGATGGATGTGAATGGAAAGCTGTTTCCAGTGATGCTCCACAGGGCTCAATGTTGGGTCCCTTGCTGTTTGTGGTATATATTAATGATTTGGACATAAATGTGGGAGGCATGATTGGGAAATTTTCTGATGACACAAAAATTGTCTGTGTAGTTGATAGTGAAGAGGACAGCTGTAGACTCCAGAATGATATCAATGGTTTGGTTGAGTGGGCGGAAAAGTGGCAAATGAAATTCAATCCAGAGAAGTGTGAGGTAATGCATTTGGGAAGGGCAAATAAAGCGAGGGAATACACAATAAATGGGAGGATATTGAGAGGGATAGAAGAAGTGAGAGACCTTGGAGTGCATGTCCACAGATCCCTGAAGGTGGCAGGACAGGTAGATAGAGTGGCGAAGAAGGCAAACGGAATGCTTTCCTTTATTGGCTGAGGTATAGAATACAAAAGCAGGGATGTGATGCTGGAACTGTATAAAACGCTGGTTAGGCCACAGTTGGAGTATTGCGTACAGTTCTGGTCACCACATTACAGAAAGGACATAATTGCTCTGGAGAGAGTACAGAGGAGATTTACAAGAATGTTGCCAGGGCTCAAATGTTGCAGCTATGAAGAAAGATTGGATAGGCTAGGGTTGTTTTCCTTAGAACATAAGAGGCTGAGGGGTGACTTAATTGAGGTGTACAAAATTATGAGGGGCCTAGATAGAGTATACAGGAAGGATCTGTTTCCCCTAGCGGAGAGGTCAATTCCCAGGAGGCACAGATTTAAGGTGATTGGTAGAAGGATTAGAGGGGACATGAGGAAAAACTTTTTCACCCAGAGGGTGGTGGGTGTCTGGAAGTCACTGCCCGGAATGATGGTGGAGGCAGAAACCCTCAATTCTTTTGAAAGGTACCTGGACATGCACCTGAAGTGCTGCAAACTGCGAGGCTATGGACCAGGTGCCGGAAGGTGGGATTAGTTTGGGCGGCTAGTTTCTATTTTTATTTCTTCTCAGCTGGCACGGACACGACAGGCTGAATGGCCTCCTTCTATGCCATAATTTTTCTATGGCTCTAAGGTACCAACCCACAAATCACCAGGTTTGTTAAATTCAATTTTCCCATGCTGCTGTGATGGGATTTGAACTCACAATGGCTGGGTTGCTAGTCCAATGCCACTAACACTAAGCGGCTGCAGCTATATCACAGAAAGGAAGGAAATCTGTGAAGGAGGTATCAGAAACTACAGTAGCAGATGTTGTAAGTCAGTAGCATCTGCCATTAATCAGAAGTTTGACTCAGATAACGCTGGTTGCTCACAGATGGAAATGGATCAAACCTGAGATGTTGTCAACACCTGGTACCAAAGATAGAAGTGTTTGGTGCTATTCTCAGAACATATGTAGTTCTATTAAATACGAAATAGATATTGCACTGTTTATAACAGGTTTCTTTCCATCATAGGAATGCTGTTCTTCTACTGCAACTACAGTTGTGTCAGAATCTGCAGATTGCCAGCCCCTGATGTTGGATTGCCACTGAGATGCGCCAGTTTTTCATCACCAATGATGTGTGATTAAATCACCTGGCAGACCATTGACTATCATTCATGAACTGAGGCAAGGCAAATAGACAAAGAGTATTTTATACATATCCTAGAAGGGAAAGGTAGGGAGGGGCTGAATTCCAAATGTGCATTTGGGTTTGCTGCTCTCTCATCTACACACTAGACAACGCAAATATACACATTCCGTTTCACACCGTGATTAAATCCATTCTTCCAGGCAGATTTAATTCCTTATCCAATGAACTCCAAGTGGTACCTCAATACAAAATCAAAATACTACAGCTGCTGGAAATCTGAAATAAAAACTGAAAATGTTAGAAATACTTAGCAGGCCTGGCAGCATCTGTGGAGAGCGAAGCAGAGCTAACGTTTCAGGTGGTGACCCTTCATTATGCTGGCAAGGCAAAGATCAACTTCGGTATCTCATGGGAAAATATTTATTACTGCTCTTTATAAATTGTCTCGTTCCAGTTATCCAGACAGGACACATCTCCTGTGGGTAACAGTCTTATTTCTAATCAGGGATCAAAAATAAACACATGCCTGATCCCAGTATAATTTGCAACTAATTGGAATCCTAATTGACAATGACATTTCCAATTCACTCAAGTGCAGAATTCTCTGCATGGACATAATAGAGAAACAGATTGCACTCATCTAAGCATAAAAGCTGCTTATGATGTTCCTGTTTTTTAAGGTCAACTGAAAGCAGGTGGACCTCATTATGAATGTCCAATGCAACAAAATGTTTCCCAAGTCTCTCTTTGGAGTTCCTTTAATGTAAGATCGGGAATTCAAGCTCAGACAAGCAAAACACACAACAAAAAGAACAATTTTGCCAGGCCCCAGGGGTTTGCATCTGTGAAGGTTGAGTACATTGTCAGACAACTGTCCAATGTCTTCCAAGGATATTGTACGGCAATGATTGCCAGGGCAACTGGTGTGTAGGAACTTTGGTGAATATTGTGACCACGTCTGGTCATTGTAATTATGAAAAGCCAAACACTGGAAATAATTCACAGGAGCACACAAAAGATGGATTCAGCTTGTAGGACAGCGATACAAAGGCAGGCTGGAGCAGCTCGATGTGAATCTTGCTAAGGAAAATATCAAATGTTGAGATGATATTTTTTAAGTATTGGGAATAAATCAGAAAGGTGTAGAGGTGTAGGTATGCTGATCCTAGGAAAAGGGAACTTGCGGTATCTGATCTCAAGCTGTCCAAAGAGCTAAAATTAATTAAAGAAATAAGCTTTCCCTATTTATAGAAAATATACAACAAGCAACAACGACTTGCATCTTTAACATAGAAAAAAGTTCCAGGATGCTTCACAGACGTGTCGTCAGACAAAAATCAACATAGAGCCAAAGAATGAGATATTGAAAGAAAAGACAGGAAAAAAAAAGACTTGCATTTGTGACCATAGGACATCCCAAAGTGATTTATAGCCAAAGAAATACTTTCAGAAGTGTAATCACTGGTGTAATTTAGTAAACATGGCAGCCAATTGGCAGACAGCAAACTCCCACAAACAGCGATGTGAAAATGACCAGATAATCTGTTTTAGTGATGTTGATTGAGGGCAAATATTGACCAGGATAGCAGGGAGAATGTCCCTGCTCTTCAAAGTAGTGCCTTGGGATCTTTTATATCCAACTAAGAAGGCAGATGTGGCCTTGGTTTAACATCTCATCCAAAAGACAGTGCAGCACTCCCTCAGTGTTGTACTCAAGTGTAAACCTACACTTTTGTGGTTAAGTCCTGGACTGGTAATTGAAACTACTACCTTCTAACTCAGAGACAAGAGTGCTGCCAACTGCAACAGTGCTGATATTAGGGGACGATGACTAAAAGCTTGGCCAATGAGGTAGGTTTTAAGGTGTGTCTTGAAGGAGAAGACAGAAATGGAGAGGTGGAAAGGCTTACGGAAGGAATTCCAGAGCTCAGGGCTTAGACAGCTAAAGGAACAGCCATCAATGGAAGGGATTGGGGAGGCACAAGAGGCCAGAATTGGCGGAACACAGAGTTCTTGGTGACCTGTATGGCTGGAGGAGGTCGTAGAAATAGGGAAGTGCAAGGCCATGAAGAGTAATATATCATCTGAAAGATGATACCCTCAACAGTGCAATGCTCCCTTAGTAATGTACTGAGTGTGTCTGTCTAGATTATGAAATGAATGTGACATCTTTGGCTTTCAGACCTCAAAAAAAGTTCAAAGAGCAAAAACAAATCATGGTATTGATTGCCTTAAATATCTTATTGATTCAATGTAGAGCAACCGAAGCACACTTCCATTTATTAGATAGGTAGGAAAAGCTATTGTTCAGCAATGAAGATGCAGAACAAAAACACCCACATAATTCACTCCAGTGAATTAATCAGTAGAAAACAAGGTGATCACAATGCTTAAGATTTTTCAAGTACCTTCTGCTGCTTTACATAGGTTTGCATTGGCAGCTAAACCAATATTTATAACAAAACAAACATATATCATACTATTCTGGAAAAAAAAACTGCCTGTAAAATGAGTGCCTAATGTGGGAAATGCTTGTAAAAATTCTCCCCTGCACAGAACAGTCTGTCTCTCAAGGCCATGAAGAAATAAATTAAGAAATTGCATTTTTATAGCATCTTTCAGGCATTCAGGAGTACTTTTTAAGTATGTTGATTATTGTAATGTAGGGAAAGGTGACAGCCAATTAGGGACTGTATAAACAGTGATCTGATGCAGGAACCAGGCATTAGTTAAATTAGATCACATGGCTACCTGCCGTATCTAAACTCTACTGCCCAGATCCTCTCTCTCACCAAGTCCCACACACCCATCACCCCTGCGTTCCCTATTCCACATTGGCTCCTGGTTCAGCAACACCTCAGTTTTAAAGTTCTCTTCCTTGTGCTTAAATCCCTCCATGGCCTCCCCACTCCCTAGTTCTGTGACCTCCTCCAGCCCTACAACCCTTCAAGATCTCAACGCTCCTCCAATTCAGGCTTTTTGTGCATTCCCAATTTCCATTGTTCCACCATTGGCAGCCATGCCTTCAGTTCTGGAATTCCCTCCCTAAACCTCTCTGTTTCTTTAGCTCTTTCTCACTACTTAAATCACTACTTAAAACTTACCCCTTTGACCAGGCTTACAGTTACTGGTCCTAATATCTTCTTATGTGGCTTGGTGTCAAATTTTGTCTGTTAATGTTCCTTTGAAGCACTTGGGATGTTTTACTACATTGAAGGTGCTATATAAATAAAAATTGTTGTTGTTGTAACGATTGAAAGCAGCAGGCTATAGACTGAGAAAACTAATCCCTCAACCAACAGATCGCAACAAAGCTCTAGTCCTAGCACATCCAGTCAACAATGCTGTTGGATAACCATGCAAACTAACAAGAAAGTTCATCAACCTTCTCAGACCCATCCACTCCGTGGCTTTGGGCTTGTAAGGGGTGGACAAAAGCTTGGTTGCTTACATAAACTCCTGAAATAATTGTACCCTTGTTTCTTTCAGGTGGGCTGCATCTGAGATATGGAGGAGTTCAGTGGACCTTCAAGTAAATCCAGGACCATAATGAATCACAATCATTGGCATGGAAAGGTGAAAGTTACTTACATTTTAATACGTTTTAAGTGGCAGATAAGCTTGGGATTGTATCTTTTATTAGCTGTCTGTAACATACTATGTTCCTTTCCTAACTAATGGACTTGCAGGAAATATCAGGAATCACATTCCAAGATCATGGTCGAACTCTGACCAATGCTGTTAGCGGGAATGAATCTGGAAGAATCACTCGACACTCAGGTCTGCTCCAATGTCAAACAGTTTATTTAGTTACGCCAGTGGGGAGCAGGTCACTGGGCTGTCCAGATGCCTCTCCACCGAACAAAGGAAAATCATCCATACTTATACATTTTCAAACAGTTACTCAGCCCATCCTGGCCGGACATGGTCCAATCACAACGATTATAGATCATATACATTGATTATTAGAGCCAATAGAAGTGGTTACTCGGCATAGAGGGGCTGCATGACCGGCCCATACACAGATAGGGGATTACTCATGATGTTTTCCATTCCCTCCTATCCATTATCTTTGGTTCTCATGTACGCATACCATCTTATCTTGACCTCGTTACAGGCTGGTACCTTTGTCAGCATTCCACAAGGACATCTGCTTTGCCTTTGTTTAAGTTTGGATTAGTTAGCTCTTGTGTGGAATGTGGTCAAATTAACTAAGCCCCATGATGCCTTGCAACCTCCTCAATGTTCTTTAAGATTATATGTATCTACTTACTCAAATAACACTTGAACTATATATTACTGCAGGTGCCTCTGCGCTTGGGAATACCCTACAACAATCCTCCCTTTTGGTAGGGAGACTAACCCCAGTCTCCTTAACCGACACCCTTTAATGTTTGTTTTTTTTTTATCCTTTATACTCGCCCGGTATTCCCTGCCTCGGACGTGCTGGCCAGTCATGTGATTTCAGGAATTCTGGTCGTACTATATCACATTAATGTGATCCAAATGACTTATTCCCCTAGATAGACGAATTGTATCCCTTGCCTTTGCTCTAGTTTTTATCCTCCTTCACTGCACATATCGCCTGCATGATCGGCAGGCCAGTATGCCCCACGTTATAGCCAGTATCAGCTGTACCCCAACTAGCACATGAGAAACTATCCAAATCCAGGGGTGGATGTTCACATTCATTCCCCAATCCCAAATCTTCTTCCACCAGCTCTGGTTCTGCAGTTCTGTGTCCGTATCTTTCTCTAGCTTTTTGATTTTTGTCTGCAGTTGGTAGTAGAGTTTTACGGATTGGCCCACCCTGAGCCTTAATTTCCTTAGTACTTCGGCCAGGTGTGGGATGGGGACTGGTTCTGGTTCCTCGTAATCCTGTAGGTGGTCATGGAGATGATCAGTGACGTTAATGATCTCGGTATCTCTACGCCGAACCTGGATAATTTTGTCTTCCCCTATAGTGACGGGTCGTAAGGGTGTAAAGCAAAAATTAGGAAACGGCTTAGGGCATTGTAGATTATTGTAGCAGTAGCAACTTTCTGTAGTGGAAACACAATATTTCCCTTTACCTCCGTAGCCTGGTCTTGCAAAATGCATGGGGGCAGGTATGATCTCTACGACACAACCATCTGTTCGATTAAACCCACATTCATCCAATTCTCCCTGTCCCACTGGGTGAGGACATACTGTAATGTCTCCCCTCTGCTTGCATCCCGTAAGGGAAATTCCGTATAGTGTATTGTTCCTGAGTATGGCAGAGGTTTCAGTTAAATAGTAACAGAGGGAGGTGTTACCCCGTACGACTTCAATATTTTCCAATTGGTAGTGGGGAAATGGCCCTGAGTCCCATGTTACTGTGGGGATCATCAGGACTACCCCCACTCTGGTATCTTTGCCCAATTCGCAGTCTGGGATCACTGGATATACTCTGGTGAGTCCTTTCAATGTACAATTGTCCAGTGTCCCTTTTCTCTCTGCTAATCGAGCTAAATGTGGGCTGTCTATCCAATCGGGCACCTCCCCACTTTGGATCTGATCGCGATTGTGTCGTATCTGTCCCACCATCCATAAGCCATAAGCCTGGCAGAGTTGTCCCTGCCTGAGCTTTCCGGCATCTTCCTTTTCTCTATCTATGAGGTGATTGATGGTCTTGGCATGGGCTTCTAATATCGTAATTCCATCTAACTGTATTCCCATGCCCTCCTCTCCTAGATTGGCCTGAACCGCCTGATTTTCCTCGGCTCTCTCTAAGAGTTCCTTCATTACTCCTTTAAGTCGTTCTACCTTTTCATTTAGGCCTTGTATGTCCAGTGAGTTTATGACGGAATTACCGGTATTGACTCCGTATTACCGGTATTGACTACCCCCCTTTTTGTTCTATAAAGCTGATCCTGGCCTCGAAATCTAGTGGCACCCATGGCATTGGCAGCCTGCTGCATTACAACCTTACTCAATACACTATACATATTTCTCACCTGTTCTGTACAATATCCTGGCATTTGTATTCCCGAGATATTGATCAGGACAGGCACAATCTCATGTTTAACATTATCATATAATATTTCACCTTCGTTAAAGAGTACAATTCCATTCTCTGGTCCTTTAGTGATTGTAGGGCATGGCAATTTCTCGGGTTGGGTGGTGGTTATTACGGGGCGTGGTGTCGGAGGGGGAGGAAAGCATACATACAAAGATAACGCTGCGGCTCCCACCTCCTCATAATACCCACATAATCCCACCCCCTTTCTATAGGCAATCGTGGGCTGAGGTCCGGTGGGTGGGGCGCATAATATTCCGAACGCACACCTATCAGGTTTCTTTACTTCCTTTCGTCGGATGCAGCTGACTCTTGTTGCATCAGTAGAACATTGTATGCACACTTTATCTTTCCCGGAGTGAACCTGTAGCCATGCATTAAAATAGGTTCTATCTTTACTCCAGTCTCTGGTTGCTGGGATACATATACCGTCCGTGAAATTATACAAAGCCCCATAGTTCATGTAGTCATGTTCCTCTTGTGTTTGTTGTAGCTCCAATGGTGCATCAGCATTCTCTCGTGCTTCAGTTAATTTCAGAGTTCCTAGTATCACGAGGCCCCAGAGCTGAAAGATCCATCGTTGTTTCATCGCTTTGGATTCTTAATCTGGGGGTTCAAACAGAATGACCTGGACGTCACCGGGTGTTAGTTCAAAGTCTACTCGTTTCCTCATCTGTATGGATCGAAAACATCTACGGTTAATGGTTAAATTCTATAACTGCACCATCTCTATTTCTTCCCGTTCGGCTCTGTATTGTTGTTGGATTTGTATTCGTGCGCATTGTGCCAGGCCCGTGCGATGGTCCATTCGAATATCGTCCAGACTCCTATTAATATCACTATTACCCCCAGTCCCCCGAACATTCCGTCCTCTAATGTATTCCACCATGCTTGGTATCACTCAGCATACCAAGCGATCTCCATGATGGGCACTATTTCGAGTTCAGCCATCGTCCCTTTGATTATACCTTTTCAGTTGGGACCAGTGTTTCCACCGGCCCCTTCCTTTCATATCAACACATGCACAAGTATCACTAGTCATGATAATATCGTATGGTCTGGTCCATTTTGGGGCGAATCCCGCCTGTTCGGGGGTAACCCGTACAAAAACTCTTTCCCCTACTTGGGGTGTTAATTTTATCCCTGTTCTGCATTTCTAAGTCCCGTATAGTTTGCTGATCCCTTACTTCCTGTCGTAATTCCTTTAACTGTGAGTCACTGTGCGGCACAGTGGCGCAGTGGTTAGCACCACAGCTTCACAGCTCCAGGGACCCGGGTTCAATTCTGGGTACTGCCTGTGTGGAGTTTGCAAGTTCTCCCTGTGTCTGCGTGGGTTTGCTCCGGGTGCTCCGGTTTCCTCCCACAAGCCAAAAGACTTGCAGGTTGGTAGGTAAATTGGCCATTATAAATTGTCCCTAGTATAGGTAGGGAAATATAGGGACAGGTGGGGATGTGGTAGGAATATGGGATTAGTGTAGGATTAGTATAAATGGGTGGTTGATAGTCGGCACAGACTCGGTGGGCCGAAGGGCCTGTTTCAGTGCTGTATCTCTAAACTGTCTTATGTACTGCCTGATTCGGTCCCGTATGGGTCCCATATCCTCCCCGCCCACTATGATGTTTTCAGGAAGTTGCATAGCCCTACCCGTCATGAGTTCGAAGGGGGGTCAAACCTGTTGTTCGGTTTGGCGTGGCTCTGAGTCTCATTAGTATACAGGGTAAGACATCTACCCACCCCTTCCCAGTCTCGGAGATGGCCTTTGCTATAGCTGTTTTTAGACTGCGGGTTCATTCGTTCTACCATTCCTGAACTCTGTGGGTAGTAGGGGATATGGAAGCGCTGTCAGATTCCCAATAACCCACAGGCTTGTTCATGACCTTTCCTGTAAAATAGGTGCCCTGGTCTGAATCGATCTGAAGGGGCACCCCCCCCCCCCCAGCGCGGTATTATGTCGAATGCAAGAATTCGTGCTACTGTGGAGGCCCCGCAATCCCGGGTAGGGATTGCTTCAACCCACCGAGTAAATTGATCAATCATTACCAGACAATACCTTTTCCCCCTACTGTTGGGTAAAGGTCCTGTAAAATCAATTTGCAAGTTCTCCCACGGGCCCTTAGGTCAGGGTTGATGTGCCATTTTTACCTTTATGGGTCTTCCCGGGTTATGTTGTGCGCATATTATACAACGTTGGCAATACTTCGCTACGTCTCTCCCTATACCAGCCCACCACCAGTCTTTAGTCAAGCGATTCAGCATTCCATCACGTCCGGTATGGTCTGGTTCATAATATATTTTGAGTAATTCGGTCTGTATGGAAGATGGGGCAATCACTCGCAATTCTTTTCGCCACACCCTATCTCTCCCAATGACTGCCCATCGGGATCGTTCCTCTGAGTCAGCCTCTTCCTGTACTCTTCTAATATTTAATTCTCCTGATCCTAATGCGGCTACTTGAATAACCTGTGGCACAGCCACTTCTGTGGCGTTCCGGCCTGCCTGGTCCGCCAGCATGTACCCCTGTTGTTCTTTACTTTCCACCTTCTGGTGTGCTTTAATTTTTATTATGGCTGCGGCGGCTGGGCGCTTAGCTGCTTCCACTAATTCTCGAACCACGTTCTCGTGTTTAATGTGTCCCCCCGCCCCCCCCACGATGTTATATATCCTCGTCTACTCCATGCGGTCATATAATCGTGTACTACCCCAAATGCATATCTACTGTCGGTAAACACATTCACGCGTTTTCCTTCTGCTAACTTCAAGGCTTCTGTTAAAGCCACTAATTCAGCGACTTGGGCAGATGTTGTTCCTTCCAGCCCCCCTTGTAAGAGAACTGTGCCCCTTTGGTCTACCACGGCCCACCCCGCACGGAACTGTCCATTTATATATCGTCGGGATCCGTCAACGTAGAGGGTCACATCGGGATCAGTGAGGGGTTCGTCTGCTATTTCTCCCTCTACCTCTTGATCTATTTCTACCTGGCACTGGTGAGGCTCCCCCTCGGCTATCATCCCCTCGGCCGGGTTGAGTCCTGTATCCCTAATGATTTGCATTGATTGATCTTTAGGTAGCAGTACCGCCTCCCATGTAGCCCGTCGCACATTGGACACTGTTTTTAATCTCCTGGTGTTTAACAATTCTACTATAGTATGTTTGGTGTGTATGATTAGTTGTCCGGACATGGTGACGGGCTCGTTTACCTTTGCGGCCCATGCTGCGCAGTCAAGGGCAGCTACGCATTGGTGGAGTCCCCTAACTACCGGGGATTCTTGTGTGGAATAATATGCCACTAGTCTCATCTTCCCTCCCCTTTCCTGAGTAACGGACATAACGGTTACCTGCTGCTTTTTGTCCTTTATATACTGATTCACTCGCTCTGTTAATTTTACATGGGCCCGAATAACCAAAAGCAGAGCTTTGTCATCCTTATCTTTCTTTTCCTTCTTCCACACTCCTGCTGTTCAGCCGGCGGGTCGTGGGGTTTCCATCCTGAGTCAATCATCTTTTCTATTAACTTTTTGTGTTTCTCTGCCTGGTGGCAGGTAAGGGACCCCTCCGGTCCCCACTCGAGCTCTATCTTTTCACTGGCCATACTTGGGTAGGATTAGAACCGTTAGAATCTACTCTCAGAGGTCCGCTTTTAACCTAACGCAACTTGTAGTAGACCGTCTCCTGGCTAACTGTCGGGTCACAAGTCTGTCCGTATTTCATACAACAAGCTTATGATATATATACGCATACATATATTCCAAACCCTTCTTGACAGTGCCTACGTATCTTAACGAACTACCTACCACCGTTTGACCATTGTTCAGATCCTGTTCACAAACTTGGCATTCGTCGGTTGTGAAACACCACCCGGCCCCGGGATAAGCTTTAAAGATACTCACCCGGTATTCCTGATGGCATCAAGCGACCGCCGAATCCTGTTCTCAAGTTCGGGATCAGGCTCCAGCCAACACCCCCTTGGCCCCTTTGTTCCCTTCGCCCACTTGATCCTGGCCGTCACGTGGGACTAGGTCCTCTTAATTCAGGCTCAGGCTGGGTGATTGAGATATCAGGGTCACAGAAGAGTTGACTTACACCTGATCCTGCCGACTACGCCAATTGTTAGCGGGAATGAATCTAGAAGAATCACTCGACACTCAGGTCTGCTCTAATGTCAAACAGTTTATTTAGTTACGCCAGCGGGGAGCAGGTCACTGGGCTGTCCAGATGCCTCTCCACCGAACAAAGGAAAATCATCAATACTTGGCGACGAGGATGGGAGATCGTCCAATCATGCTTATCAAGTCCGGTACTGATATTGAAAGTAGTATAGCCCTATTGCTCTACAATCTTTACTTCACAACAACTCCTGACACCCAATACTGCGTCAGAATTCTTGACTTAACAGTCGGAGGGATCTGTGCATTGAATTAGTTTCAATTATAGGCAGGGAATGACTCCATTAATCAGCTTATTAATTTGTTACTAACAATCAGAACTGTTTGAGAAGAAATGTTTTTATAATTTATGACAGTTCAGAGTACTATTTCTGGATCAGCATTGTGGCCATTGTTGATGTTTCAGATTTTTTTTTTATAAGCTTATTTAATTATTATCAAAACATAATGTTCATGTTTCATAAGTGACCATGTTTGACAATTTGATGGAAGACGCCATTTCTTTCTTGGCTACTTAAATTGATTCCAACAGATCAGTTCAATGATATGCAAATTACACCTCCAAATAGAATTATTAAAGGATGATGTCACCTACTAAAATCAGCAGTGTCAGATTTGGAGAAAGTGATGTAAACAGTGAGACTGTGTCACTTCCTGTCACTGTCAAGAGTAGTCAGACATGGTGTAAACATACAGCATAACATACCCAGCCAGCTTTTCTAAGTGGCAATTTGAATGTTTTAAACCCTTCCTAATGTGATGGCAGAACTCCTTTAAGATGTCAGAATAAATCCACCAGGAACAGATTTTTATGAAACATTTTGAACAGCAGTGTGTCAACCAGAACATCCCAGGTTCGATTCCCAGTTAGTGTTCAATGAACTGATCCCAGCCGGCATAGCAGTAGGAGCGATGCTGTCAGATCGATCTATCCTGAAGTAGGTCAGGTTTGGGATGTTTGCAGTTGCTCTTACATTAGAAGTCCTCATCATTTTGGTTGGGTAGCCTGCCAACACCCGCTTTCTGGACTTATACATCAAGAATTGGTCATCTGGGGAGATACCAGAAGAGAACCAATGCCTGTGGAATTCAGCACGGTCAGTGCCTCAGCAGAGAGGCCAGAAATGGCACCACGACCGTCAATGTGTCAAATTTTTAAGTAATATAGTAACAGTTTCAGGCAGAAGAAGACCATTTCTCCATCAAACCCTCCTATCCAGAGTACTTCCTTGGTATATTCCTAATAACACTAAATCCTATTGGTTGACAAGAACCAGTCTAGTTCCTCTGAACATAGGAACTTAGGAATTTAGGAGTAGGAGTAGGCCATTCAGCCCATTGAGCCTGTTCCACCATTCAATTAAATCATGGCTGATCATCCCCTCAATGCTACTTTCCCGCACTAACCCATATCCCTTGATATCATTAGTATCCAGATATCCAAATTCACATTTTTCCAAATCCAAAGCCAAATTGACCAAATATCCAAAATTGGATAGCTCTTTCAGAAAACTGGAACAGGCACTGTGTGCTGAATAGTCTTCTGTGCTGTAAGATTCTATGGCCGCGAAAATGGACTCTGTTGCACTGCTGGTGCCAGCACTACAGAGCCCCAAGGTCAGCAAATGATGCACGCAGCACTTTCAACATGGCCTTTGTGGCGCCCAGTGCTGGGAGGGCACTACTGCAGGCATACCGTGTGTGCCAGAAGTATCAGGAGTGTCTATCTGTCCCCCGCCAGTTCTGCTCTGCTCCCTGCGATTTTGCATGACCTTATCCTGCAAGAGAGAGGGAAGAATGTAGTGATTGTGTTGCACTGTGTTTGGGTGATGTGACTGTCATATCTGAATAGCTGCAGGTATGTGGGAGGCTGCGAGATGTGGGTGTGAGACTGGCATCATTGAAAGGTGTGTGAAATTGAAGTGGAGCATCAGAATATTAGGCCTGAGTCCTGACTGATGTAGGGACTGCTGATGGGTGACTGATGGAGGTGTGGTGCATTGAGCAGTGTGAGAGGTTGGTGATATAGTGGGTATGAAAAGTGTACTCACTGACACTGACCATCCTCATGAGTTTGTTACACTCTTATGGCACTGTTGCAATGGCCTTGCAGCCAGTTTCCTGGAGATGACCTCCCTGGCTACCTGCTCTCATTCCCTTTGGAGGAGTGACTTAATTGAGGTGTACAAAATTATGAGAGGTCGAGATAGAGTAGACAGAAAGGACCTGTTTTCCCTAGCAGAGAGGTCAATTACCGGGGGCAAAGTTTAAGGTGATTGGTAGAAGGATTGGAGGGGACATGGGGAAAATCTTTTTCACCCAGAGGGTGGTGGGATGAATGGCCTCCTTCTGTGCCATAATTTTTCTATGGTTCTATGTGTGTTCCTTGAGGGTCTCCTAACCCCCATGGAAACATGACCTCTCTCCTCCTGTCCACCACCATCACTACGGTGCCATATCAGTGAACCTGGCAGCCCTCTCTCTTCTCTAGTGCTTTATTTTTTTTCTTCCACTTGCAGCCAATTCCCCTTTAGGCAGTCAGCAGCAACTTCCTTATATTGAGTGCATCTCCCCTTTAAGAGGGGCAAGCTGTCTTTAACGGCTGGAGGCTAGCTGCAATATGTGCCAGCATCACATGCTGCTTAGTGCCTTGTTGAGTGTTCAGCCAGTCAGCAGTGCGGCCGTACTTGACTGAATGTGACAATCATGGAACAGCGGAGGGAGCACAAGGTTTGCATGCTACCTGCCTCACTGGGACCAGGCACAGGCAGATCACAAATCACGGCCCCTGCATCCAAAACAGGAGCAGACCTCAATCCTGATTCCATCATGTTTTGATTCAAGGTGGTGGCAGGGCTTTCAAGATTTCTAATTTTGTGCCAATGATGCTTTGAATCTGGCTCACTGCAAGCTTTGTCAAACAGTAATTCTCAGACTTTTTACAAATTGCATTACATCCCTTAATAAAGGCTTCTTGTTTGACTGACTCTTCAAAATAATTCTGCTGAAGTTTTCAGGAGCACTGACCACAGTACTGTTGAAAAAAAAAGAACCAGACTTGGAGACATGAAACAGAGGGCATTTTGAAATGGAGCTATAAGACCACAGATAGAAGAAGATGCTAACTGGAACAGAGGGAGGTGGAGAATGCAACAGTTAAGCAGGACATTGTTCTCGAACATCTTGAGGTTTTGCTCTCCAAGTGTTTTCATAACACACACTGTTTGCATTTGCCTTGGAACCTGAGAATGCCATTTGGAGCAGCTCTCCAGTCCTTTGAGGCCAGCTAATTGATAGGTTTGCCTTACTTTATGTCCTCTCGCCCAAGCAATTGCCTGACAAACTGGGCTTCCTATTGTTCAACCCTTCTAGGACATGTGGGGGGTTGTCTCGCCCAAAGGATGAAAACAGGTGCTAAATAGGTGATGTGTTAATAGACATGTCCAATTGAAAGTCTGGGGTCTAAAAGTTTGATATGGTCCGTTCCCTGGCATGGGGAGCATGATGATCAATTACATTGCACCCGATTGAGGAGGGGCAGCCAGCATGTAAATTTCATGTTGCTTGCTCATCTCAATGATAGTGGCATGCAGCCCAGCGTTAAAACCCTGCTGAGTGGCTGCATGCTCAGTAGGGGGATAGATAGATAGACAGATACTTCACCTATAGGGGAGTCAAAGGTTACGGAGAAAAGGCAGGAAAGTGAAGTTAGGCCAAGATCAGATCAGCCATGATCTTGTTGAATGATGAAACAGGCTCGAGGGGCCATATGGCCTACTCCTGCTCCTATTTCATATGCTCTTATGCTCTTAGGTGCATGCAAGACAAGCACCAGCCAGCACTTCTTAAAAGGGAAGGGAACTCAAGCAGAAGCAGATGCTGTTTCAGAAAGTGTTTCTCATTGAGTACCAATGAAGCAACAGGCCAGAGTGAGGGCTGGAGGCCTTGGTCCAGGAAGTTGAAAGGAAGAGAGAGGTCATGTTTCTGCAGGGGGTTGGGAGATCCTCCAGGCATACCCTGTAATAGCAAAGGAAGCAGTTCAAATCAGAGATCAGTTCAGGGAGTCTGGCCCTGAGGACCTGGCTGCAGTGCTGTAAAAGTTCACTGACCACACAAGATTAGTCAAGGTCAGTGAATACATCTTCAAATGTATCACTAACCTTACACATTGTTCAATATACCATAGCCCCATCACTCACCCATCAGCAATCTCTAGCAATCAGGACTCAAGCCTAATAATCATATGCTGCATCACACTCTGACACATACCACTGCTACAAGCCTCACAGCTACGTTGCGCAGCTTCCACATACTTACAGTTATTTAGCTGTGACAGGCACAACACCCATACACATTGCAACACACTCATTGGCACCCTTCCCTCTCTCTTGCAGGACAAGGTGGGACATAACAAGAGGGAGCAGCAGAAAACTGGCGAGGTCAGGCATGGCTGTATCTCCTGAGCCCTTTGAAGAAGATGGTTTTCTGAATACTTTGCATGCTGTGACTGAAGCAGTTAGAATCAGTGTTGCTGAAACTATACAGAATGATGGTATGTTCCTGCCTTATTAATCTTCTCAAATCCCACTTTACCCTCATCTCGCAATCTGGTATGAGTACAAGTTGCTGATGGTTTGACCACAGACCTCTTGATTTCCACCCATCCCCCGCTTTCCTCCCCCAATCCTCCCCCTCTGCATTTCTGCTTTCAGATACCCAAGAACTGCTGCTTGGCCAGTCAGTGCAGCCTAAGGCTGAAGGGTGAGAACAAGTCTTAACATCTGATGAAGAAGAACTGTCGCTTGATCTGACACTCACAGCCAGCAGCTCAGACACGACTCAGACAGGAGACCGGCGGGAGAAGAAGACAACAGTAAAATGTAGACTCGATTTCACACTCGCAATCAGCAGCTCAGATACTGACACTGTGCGTAATTTGGGGGAGAGTATTGAGGTGGGACCTGCACATGGTGTGTCACTGGGCAGAAGTACATTTTGGGATAGCACAGATGCCAGCTCGCTGGGAAGCAAAGTCATGCACAAGTTCCGCTGCAGAGGACTCGAGTGAGGACTTCAATGGCCCAGGCTCGAGAAGAAGGCTGTTGGGTGAACACATACAAATGTTTGGTGCATTGGGAAGCCTGCCAGAAAGGCTGCATTCAATGTCAAGGAGCATGGAGGAGTCCAACACCAATCTGAGCTTTGAGCAGAGCTTGGAGCCCATCTTTCCAGCATGGAACTGGATCAATTCCATCTGCGGAACACAGCATGAGGCAGCATTAAATCACCGATATCTCAGCTTCCATTGTGGCACATGCAGCAGCAACCCAGTGTTTGAGCACTGTGGTGGAAGATCAGTCTGATGCCATCAAGGCAGTTCAAAGGGGCTTTCAGGGTGTCCTAGCAGTGGAGCAATCTACCCTCCAATAAAATACTAGGATTGCTAAGGTGCCAACCTGGGGAGTGACAGTGGCGCCATGGAGCTCAAACCTGCTGTCCTCTCAGGACGACAACATTCATCCTGTTGGTGAATGGGGAATGGGATTGAGGTGACTGGTATCACACTTGAATTAGTTCATCACATACAGCCCAGGTAGAAAGGGACTGTATAGGTTGCAGCCTCTCTTCCTCTTGCTCTTTTTCAGCCTCCTCTTCCGTTAATTGTATATTCATTGTGTGAAATTGTAGGCAGGTTAACTTAAACTGTACTTGTTGGGTTAGGAGGTGTACTCTTGCATTCCGGAACTGTGTAGATTAAAGCGTATAAAAAAGTGTTTAAAGTTTAGCCTCCAATTACAAACTTCACGGCCTGGCTTTCTGGAGCAGCCATTGCTGGATGGTGAAGGCAGGTATTGCTGCTGATCTTGCTGCCTGGAGCCTAGAGAGAGCGAGTGAGTGAATGAGTGAGTGAATGAGTGAGCCTGGAGGGGAAGAGCTTTCAAGTTACTTTGCTGCTGATTCCCTCATATTGGAAGGTGGGGAGAGAGAGGAGGAGACAATGGTCACAATCACCAACACCTGCTTTGGGAGAGGGAGAGAGAGAGAAAGAGAGAGAGAAACCGTATTTTAACAGCAAGATGTGGGTGCTTGGTGCACTTTTTGTTAAAGACTGTTGCTTGTAGGTGGGGAGGAAGCAAAAAACAAAGGCCAGAAGATCATGTTGGGGGAGATCGGTGCTACTGAAAATTGTATGGGCCATGCACACTAATAAAGCCCCCTCCCTCATTGTCTCGCCCAGGACAGCTGGAGCTGCCTAGGTGAAGTTTTCTTCAAACCCATCAATAAGACCTGGTGGGGCACCGTGCCTAGGCAGTCCTGGCTGCCCCGGGTGGAGATAACAACTCCACCTACAAACAAGTTTAATTCACGGCATTAATTAAAGACGCTGTGCCATTTTATGTTGGGTCGTTTGATAACAGTGTAGGAAAACAATTAATGCTGCTCAGGAGAATATCTGAATGTGGATCATCTATTGTAATCGATGTGAATAATATAGAAGCAAAGGCAGACTGATAATTAAAGGTTTCATTTGGTAGAATAGGAATTAGAGTGAACGAGAATGTAACTATTGATTAGACAATAAAATAAGTAGTTAGCAAAATGGAAAAAATGTATGTTAAGCAAGAAAAACTACTGTTATTAACGAGGGAAAAGTCAATTGAATTCTCATCTAGAGTTCTATTTTAATTTTATGTAATCATGTAATGCAGAATTGTGTGGATTGTCACATGGAGGGAGTGAATGAAATGTATAAAACCTTTCTGTCTGTAATGAATGTTTGGCTCGTAAAGGCCTAAGATTTTGAACTTCGAGCTGTAACATGTTTGAGTCTCTGACAAACAATCAGGTTTTGTTGTGTGACCTTTTTAAATGTATTTTTCAATATTATTGCATAAAGCTCTGTCACCTGACTTCAATGTTCAAGAATCTTATTGATTTTAGCAGTAAATCATAAATAAAACCTGATCATCTAACACCTGCCAATAAATGTGGGGATTTATTCTGATTGATTTAACATTTAAGTTGTTTCAGTGGGATTTCTGCTGAACTTGCTTGTTACTATTCGAAGAAAAGCAGGGGAGGTCTCCTGGTTTCCTGGCTAACAGTCAACTCTCAACCAACATCACCAAAAACAGATTAGCTGATTCCTGTTAGTGGGAGCTTGCTGTGTGCAAATTGGCTGCCACACTTCCTGCAGGTCAGTGACCACACTTCAAAAGTACTAGGTGCAATATTGCAAACCCCTTTGACAAGAGATTTATCTCAGAAATAACCTAAAATAATCTTTATAAAAGATTTCATGGAATACAAATATTGCGATTGACGGCGAGTAATTTCTGAACTGGGAGTATTGGGTGTTGCTCTGAGTGCATCACCCTGTTTAATTACAGAAATAAAATGCACATCCTCAAACATGCCCTTTAGTTGTCCAAACATAATTTGCTATAGAACCAGCTAAAAGAGATGATCAGGCCCTTTATTTCACTACTCTTATTGGAATCTTACTGTGCACAAGTTGGCTACAGTCTTTCCCTACATTGTACCAGTAACTGCACTTCCGAAGTACTTCACTGGTTGTGGAACATTTTGGGGATGTCCTAAGGTCATGAAAGGCACTATATAAATGCAAGTTCTTTCTTTTAAACAAAGATCATGTTGCTGAGAATGCTGGAAATCTGAAATGAAGACCTGAGAAATGCACATATGGTAGCATCTGTAGGACAAAGATTGTGACGAGGGGTCATCGACTCGAAGCATTAACCCTACCTTCATCTGTCTACAGATGCTGCGGACAAATGGCTACACCTTTTATCACAATTTAATGATTATCTTGTCACTTGGGGATAGAATTGAAAGACGGGATTGAATGGAAGGTCTGACAGTAACACAACCCATACTCAGTGTACCAGGAAGCAATCTGTATGTTTATAATGGAGCAGGTACCTTGAGGGGTTTCTGAATAGTTTTTTCAACATTTTTATTACTAGCATTCTTTCAACAGAAAAACAACATATATTGAATATATCTGATCCCTCCACACTGGGCACGTCCCCTGGTGTTTCCAGCAAGGGTGAAGAATGGAAGCCTGGTCATTTGTCACAAAAATGAACAACTGTTGAAGACACTTTGCCACGGCAAGTAATGAAATCTCTTCAATCTCCCTTCAGCTGAAGAAATAGTAATGGATGGTCCTGACTGCAGAGTGGGCAGGATTTTTTTGTTCTTGTGGAGTTGAAAGTGTGTCAGGAGTCACATTAGCCAGTCAACTTTCCATTACTAAGGTGACTTGAGCTTCACACTGAAGCCCTGTTCCCAGCTGGGTGCCGAACCAGGCTCTTTTCCAATAGCCTTTTATCATGCGTGACTTTTTGTGGCGATCAAGGGGGGGGGGGGGGGGGGGGGGCGTTGTCAGCACTCTATCTGGTATACTTCCCTTTTTTTGTACTCGTGTCAGGAATGAGCACTCTCATGTTAGATGTCTTGTTCTTTCTCTTCTGTGATAAGCAAATGGGTGCCAAACTATTTCTTCCATTGCTTTTACATCCAGCCGATCGCACTAGAGGAAGTTATGCTTCAGTCATATGGAGCATTGGTCAGACCCCACCCAGAGTACTGTGCTCAATTCTTAGGTTTGATGTAGGGCAATTATTCTTTCCTCTGATCTAATTACCTGCCTTGACCTCAGTCTCAAAAGAGTACCACATTCAGCATCACTAGGAGAATCCCATTTCCTATGTCCTTCTAAATAAGATGCTCAGTTTAAGAAAAAAAACTTGCATTTATAACACATCTTTCATGACCACAGGACATCTCAAAGTGCATTTTTTACAGTCTCTGTAGGAGCTGCGGCAGTGAGGTAAAGTCCCTCAAATAGCAATGAGATAATGGCCAGATGATCTGGTTTTTAGTGATATTAGTTAAGAGATAAATATTGGCCAGGACACTGGGGAGAACCCATCTGTTCTTCTTTGAAATTGTGCATCGTTTAAGTCCACCTGAGAGAGCAGACAATTTAACATCTCATCTGAAAGACAGCACCTCCGACAGTGCAGCACTCCCTCAGGACTGCAGTGGAGCAACTCTCTGGCTCGGTTCTTAAACCCAAAACCTTCTGACTCAGAGATGAGAGTGCTACCCACTACACCGTGGCTGACAGTTTTGGTGTGAGCGGTTCTGCAGCCTTAACTATGTCCACTAGGAACTGAAATGAGCCAAACTCATTTCATGGAACAGCCAGTAGAGTGAGTCAGCTTTCAGCCCATTCGTTTGAGATGAGGCGGGAAAAGTATATTTGGCCTGGAAGCTTGCTGCCTTTACAGACGAGGAACCATCTGCTCTATCAGTGACCCTGCCCCCTGACTTAATCTCCTCATCCAAAACTGTGCATATTTTCTCCCTAATAAAAGATTCCGTGGCACGATTCAAAGAAGAGCTGGGAGGTTGTCCTGGTATCCTGGGCAATTTTTATCCCTCAACTAACATCACTAAAAGAGATTTTCTGGCTGTTATTGTCTGTGGGACCTTGCTGTGCGCAAATTGGCTGCTGTGTTTCCCACGACAGTGCATTTCAAAAGTACTTAATTGACTGTAAAGCATTTGAGGACATCCTGAGGTCATGAAAGGAATTGAATAATTGCAAGTCCCCAGCTTAGCCTTCTCTCGGTAACATTCATTCCATGGTTATTCCACTATTTTGTGAAGGAATGAATTGAGAAAGCACTAACCTGGTCAACTGGGAATCTGTTCCACATATCTATTCCTGTGCTCGGGAAAGATCCTTTTAATTTTCGAGGGTTAAAAATTGGATACAAAAGTCGTTTAGCAGGTGTGGAGATCACGATGCGTGATTACCTTGTGCCCGATGAAGTGACGGAGACAGCTTTCTGTCTGCTCACCTCGTTGATTGTGGAGTGCAGCCCAGCACTAAACACACTGCTTCAGTGGCTGCACGCTCAGCAGGGGCCCCAGCTTATGTGAGACTAGTGCCAATTAAAACTAGTCTGCACCTCTTAAAGTGGAGGTGAATTCTGGCTGCAATGGGGGCTGGTAATGGTTGTGAAAGAGTTCCTCAGAAGAAACAAACAGGTGCAATGCAGCAGCAAGCGAGAGAGAGAGAGCTCCCAGATTCTTACATTCAGCACTGGAAGAGAGAGAACATGGGCCCAATCCAGGGTCTGGAACCTGAGGGCTGGATCATTTCCAGTTCCTGTACTCACATCACATCAGTGTCAGTAGCGCGACGCGATTTTCAAATGCAAAGGGCTAATTGGACGGGGGTGAGTTTGGTCCCAGCTTTAAGGTGGGACTTAGTAATCAAGGGCCCTTAGAAAAGGTGTGTGGCAGCCATGACTGGGCTTGCCATTCACTTTTGAGATGGAGCAGCAGGGTGCTCAGAGGACCAGTGCTGGCATGCACAGGTGTCCACAGACAGCACCAAGGTTTTCTGATGGAGTAGCAGACAAGAGAGAGATCTTGTTCCTGGCATCAGGAAGAAGAAACAAGTCTAGAAATCCAAAGAGGGCTTGGATGGAGGTGGAGAAGGAGATCAGCAGTCAAGGAGTGACCAGAAGGACATGGTTCCAGTGTAGGAATAAATTCAATGACCTGATAAGGTCTGGAAAGGTGAGTGGTAGGTAGCACCTGGATGACAGGTCTCCAACTCTGTAAACACCAGCATGTACACAAGCTCAGCAGACTGAGTTCTCCCGAACATTGTCATATTAAGTGCTCAGTTGTATCACTGAGATGGGAGCATCCCTCACACATGGGACACAATTGAACAGGGAGAATCACTCAGGAGTGCACCAGCTCATGCGAATCTCATGCTGGAATAGGTGAGGGAGGACAGCTGATTCATAAATCATTCTCCCCTCATCCTGCAGGATAAGAGAGGTCATAGCTCCCGGGAAATGTCTTCAGCTTCAACAAATGCTCTTCAACCGCTGTCATCTATGGTGTTGGTTGTGCTAAGGCACCTGCCGAGTAGCCGGAGTTCTCATCACTCCCTTCTTGTGTTTCACACAGGGTCAGTAATGGAGTGGGAGCAGAGTGTTCCAGTCCAGCCGTCATCAGTCTCCTCTATGGGGAGAGATGTTCCAGAGCCTGCACCGTCACATCATTCCTCCACACCATCCCCCAGTGAAGACACACTCACCGCAGTTGGGCCTCAGTCTAGCTCAGAACAGGGAGCACTGGGTGAGCCGCACATCACAGCGTGGTGGAGGAGCAGCGTGAGGCAGAATCAGCTGTAGGCAGTCCCTCTCAGAGGATGGAGGACAGACACAGCTATGCTTCACTGGGAGAAGATGCTGGGCCTTGAGTGTCACAAACAAGGTGGGATTTTCAGGAGCATCAGAGGTAGATGAGGTCCCAAATATCAGAGATTCTTGCGGCATTGCGGAGCCACGTGCAGACAATGGACCAGTCCATGCAGCAGATGTACACCGCCATGACTCGGGGTTTTGAGCACATGTGCTCCTCGCATGAGTGGCCAACCTCTTGGAGAGCCAAATGCAGTACCACTCTGAGTGGATGCAGGAGCAGCGCGCTGACATGCACAGAAAAAGTGAGATTTTCTGTAGCGTGGCACACCCAGTGTTGCTGATGGCGCAGAGATGCTTGGAGTGAATGCCAGCTGCGTCCCAGTCGGTGGCCTCAGCCAGCATGCCAGCGCGCCATGAAAGAGCTGCGTAAGTCGAGAAGCTGATGAAGGGGCCACTTCTCAGGGCGCACTGGTGTCATCCCTCACCTCCTCCAAGGCCCTGTGATGCAGGCTGCTCCTGCAATGATACAGGCACAAAAGCCTGTGATGGAGCCCCCTCGGGCCCCTGCACAATGACGACAGAATCTATGGGCATCTTAGCCAAAGGCAGAAACAAGGGAGCAGGCTGCCTCCACCTCTTACTCGGCCACAAGACGTGCACCCCATAGAGGTGGACCGGATGCAAGGCGCCATGCCGTGAGTTGCCCTTTATGGGTCATCTTGGTAATGCTTTCTCAATTTGTTTTTTTCATTGACTTTTCCTGTAATAATAATTGCTTATGTTTTCGCTTAGATTGGGATATTATTATTGCTTGATGTCAAAACGGACATGGAGTTTAAGGGTGGCAGGCAGGGTGGGGGAGGGCCTGGGTTTACTGCGGTGCCATGGTCTGTGATGTGGGAGAATATTGGCAGTCAAGACCCCATTCTCAATGTTTTTGGGTGGCGATGGGATTCTTCAGATGCTGGATAATTTCTCTCTCTAAAGGAAGGTGAGTTACAGAGTTATCTGCCGTAAGGGCTGAGAGGTGTTCAAGTTAAGCATTGCTGAATTAGCCCTGTCAGCCTGCCGATCACTGTGAGGCCGAGGACGGTCTCGGTGGTCATCCATCTGTCGGGATAGGTGCGATCTCGTATGGCACTGGCTCTTTAGCCGACACTTGGGCGGTAGACCCAATGTCTTGGGTAGCGTCTTGTTCCCCTTGCAGCCTCTCACTGTGCTCCTCTGGCCTCTGACCAGGAGGATGCATCTACTGAAGGTCCTCCTCCCTACTCTGTCCAATGTCAGGCAGCCTACTCCTATGGCATCTTCCTCAGCTGGTGCTTATATGTTCACCAGGACTTCCTCTGCCAGCCTCTGCTGCCCAAGTGGTCCCAGCAGCGCCACCTCTTCTCAAGAGACCTACCACTCACTGCTCACAAATGCAGGCCTCTCAGCTCCAACAAGGCCTTCTTTGTGCCACTGGTTGACCAGATGACCATTATTCTCCACTTCACAAGTTTGTTGACCAGTGCATCCATTAGCCATCATGGCCCCCCGCTGTGTTCACAACAGCTGCACCCTGATGTGTCCCAGACATAGCGTTTTCCCTGTGCCTCCTATTGAAAATTTCAAACTGCTCTTCTGAAGCCTTTTAATGAGCTCAACAACTACTAATTTACAGGTGTGCAGATTTCCAGTGCCTCCTCGCCCACCCTCTCTTTGAAAATTATGCTGTGTTCCAGAGGCGTCGGGCTCCAGTGACGTCTTCTGGGAACGTGACCTTCAATGCACACCCACAAACACACTCGCCCCCATAGGCAATTGAAAATCAAGCCCCATGTTTGCACTTCATATTAGGAGGACCTACAGACAGATAATAAGAATGGAATTGAGGATAATGTCAGGAAAATGGCCTTGAGGACCGGGCTACAGTTCTGGGAAGAAGTTCAGTGAGCTCACACGAGTGGTCAAGGTCAGTGAATACATCTTCAAATTCTACCCGGTACACCGCTAACCTCACACACTGTTCAATGCACCACACCCCCATCACTCACCCATCAGCAACACCCAGCAATCAGGAATATGCGGATGCTCCATCTCACCCTTACACACTTAGCACTGTGGCAAGCCTCATATCTGTAATATTACTTGTCTCACAGTGTCGGGCTCGCAGTGTGGTGCATTTGCGCGTACTGTAAGCTACATATATTAATACACAGGGCCCTGTTCTTTGCAGACAGAAAGAATATGTACAAACATTGCATCTGTTTCAGCTGAACAAAATAAGTGACAGCCATTCACTGGTGCATTCTCAGTGCAATGCCTTGACCAGAGTCAAGCTGCCTGGTATAAATTTTAAACAAAGCTTGGCAGTTAACTGTCAGTCACCATAAACTGGTGTATTCGCCATGGCAACGCCTCTACCAATCAGAGTTCACTTGCCAACCAATCAGCATTCTCTTCTCATGCAGTACAACTTGTTGCTTTTTCCCTTACATTGATATTCTTGCAAATGTCCTGATGAGTACAAGCTGAAAAGCTTCAACAACATGTCTCTATTTTCAACAATACTCAAGTTCTATACTACTTAACGACCATAAAAACATATGTGCGTTCAGCAATGATGTTGTGGCTGGGACTAACGATACATGATCGAACAAAATATTAGTTACAGTTGAACAAATTTACATACTGAAACGTAGAGGAGGTTTGCTGATTCGTCTGGATCTGGTTCTCGTGAGTCTCTTCCCAGAGTTAAGCTCGTCTTGATGACTCCCTTGAGATTCTGGTGACTCAGATTTTCTCTCTCAGTGCTTGTAGCCTCCATGCGTTCATCTCCAGACTTTGTCTTTGAATGTGTTCATGATGCCACAGCATTGTCACATGTAGTGTTGTTGTACAGCTCTCTGACCTGACTCTAGTTTTATCTGAGAATCACACCATTGGGTGCTCTGACCATAGAACCAGAGAAAAGTTACAGCACCGAGGAGGCCATTCAGCCCATCATGTCTGCACCAGCCGAATAAAATGAGCCGCCCAATCTAATCCTATCTTCCAGCACCTGGTCCGTAGCCTTGCAGGTTACAGCACTTCAGGTGCATGTACCTCTCACAGTCGAGGCTGGTCGCATATCCTCGCAACCTCTTCAGGATACCAAGTTCCCAATGCATGATTGAAGACTCTGTCCTACTTGCATCGATCTAATTCTGGTCCAGCTTGCCTGTCATACGATACTTTCATCTTCCCTTGTTTAGACAGAAGTATATCTTTTACTGTGGAAAACCTAGAGAGATGATGACTGGGCAGGGTAGTTCTTACCTGCCTATCGACTCTGCAGGCGACAATAAGCCCATGTCCGATGGAGTAGCTCGGAGGTGCAGCAATGCAACCTTGAGGTCTTGACCTGTCTGCCTACACTTTAAAATAAATGATTTGATGGTGCGCACTTCAACCATGCCATTGAACTTTGGAAAATGCAACGATGATGCCATGTGATGGACTCTCCAAGTGGCACACATGTCTCAGATTGCTCTTCCTACATATTACAGACCATTATTGGAGATGATTTTGATGGCACGCCAAAAGGGTGACCATGTCAGTGACCACTGCACTTGATGTATCTCTAAGCTGCCTGATGATCGGAAACTTGTCTGTGACAAGGAGGAAATCGTCACCCTGTATGTGAAACAAATCTGAGCCGATCTTCGCCCATGGGTGTCACGCTGTTTTTTTAAAATTCATTCATGAAATGTGGGCATCGCTGGCCAGGCCAGTATTTATTGTCCATCCCTAATTGCCCTTGAGAAGTTGGTGGTGAGCTGCCTTCTTGAACCACTGCAGTCCATGGGAGGTAGGTACACCCGCAGTGCTGTTAGGAAGGGAGTTCCAGGATTTTGACCCAGCGACAGTGAAGGAACGGCAATATAGTTCCAAGTCAGGATGGTGTGTGGCTTGGAGGGGAACTTGCAGGTGGTGATGTTCCCATGCATTTGCTAACCCTGTCCTTCAAGTTGGTAGAGGTCGTGGGTTTGGAAGGTGCTGGCTAAGGAGCCTTGGTGCGTTGCTGCTGTCTATCTTGTAGATGGTACACACTGTTGCCACTGTGCGTCGGTGGTGAAGGGAGTGAATGTTTGTAGATGGGGTGGCAATTAAGTGGGCTGCTTTGTCCTGGATGGTGTCAAGCTTCTTGAGTATTGTTGCAGCTGCACCCATCCAGACAAGTGGAGACTATTCCATCACACTCCTGACTTGTGCCTTGTAGATGGTGGACAGGCTTTGGGGAATCAGGAAGTGAGTTACTCGCCGCAGGATTCCTAACCTCTGACCTTCTCTTGTAGCCATGGTATTTATATGGCTACTCCAGTTCAGTTTCTGGTCAATGGTAACCCCCAGAATGTTGATAGTGGGGAATTCAGCAATGGTAATGCCATTGAATGTCAAGGGAAGATGGTTAGATTCTCTCTTGTTGGAGATGATCATTGCCTGGCACTTGTGTGGCGCGAATGTTACTTGCCACTTATCAGCCCAAGCCTGGATATTGTCCAGGTCTTGCTGCATTTCTACACGGACTGCTTCAGTATCTGAGGAGTCACGAATGGTGCTGAACACTGTGCAATCATCAACGAACATCCCCACTTCTGACCTTATGATTGAAGGAAGGTTATTAATGAAGCAACTGAAGATGGTTGGGCCTAGGACACTACCCTGAGGTAGTGATGCCTGCAGTGATGTCCTGGAGCTCAGATGATTGACCTCCAACAACTACAACCATCTTCCTTTGCACTAGGTATGACTCCAACCAGTGGAGAGATTTCCCCCTGATTCCCTTTGACCTCAGTTTTGCTAGGGCTCCTTGATGCCATACTCGGTCAAATGCTGCCTTGATGTCAAGGGCAGACACTCTCACCTCAACTCACCTCTTGAGTTCAGCTCTTTTGTCCATGTTTGAACCAAGGCTGTAATGAGGACGGGAGCTGAGTGGCCCTGACGGAACCCAAACTGAGCATCACTGAGCAGGTTATTGCTAAGCAAGTGCTGCTTGATGGCACTGTTGATGACACCTTCCATCACTTTACTGATGATTGAGAGTAAGCTGATGGGATGGTAATTAGCCGGGTTGGACTTGTCCTGCTTTTTGTGTACGGGATATACCTGGGCAATTTTCCACATGCCAGTGTTGTAGCTGTACTGGAACAGCTTGGCTTGGGGCGCAGCAAGTTCTGGAGCACAGGTCTTCAGTACTATTGCTGGAATATTATCAGGGCCCATAGCCTTTGCAGTATCCAGTGCTTTCAGTCGTTTCTTGATATCACGTAAAGTGAATTGAATTGGCTGAAGTCTGGCATCTATGATGCTGGGGATTTCAGGAGGAGGACGAGATGGATCATCAACTCGGCACTTCTGGCTGAAAATTGTTGCAAATGCTTCAGCCTTATCTTTCACACTGATGTGCTGGGCTCCCCCATCATTGAGGATGGGGATATTTGTGGAACCACCTCCTCCAGTTAGTTGTTAAATTGTCCACCACCATTCACGGCTGGATGTGGCAGGACTGCAGAGCTTAGATCTGATCCGTTGGTCATGGGATCGCTTAGCTCTGTCTATCGCATGCTGCTTACACAGTTTGGCATGCAGATAGTCCTGAGCTTTAGCTTCACCAGGTTAACACCTCATTTTGAGGTATGCCTGGTGCTGCTCCTGGCATGTCCTCCCGCACTCTTCATTAAACCAGGGTTGGTCTCCTGGCTTGATGGTAATGGTAGAGTGGGGGATCCGCCTAGCCATGAGGCTATAGATTGTGGTTGAGCACAATTCTGCTGCTGATGGCCCACAGCGCCTCCTGGATGCCCAGTTTTGCATTGCTAGATCTGTTCAAAATCTATCCCATTTAGCACGGCGATAGTGCCACACAACACGATGGAGGTATCCTCAATGTGAAAGCGGGACTTCATCTCCACAAGGTCTGTGTGGTGGGCACTCCTACCAATACTGTCAGATGGGTTAAGACTCGGCCAGCTCAGCCAGTAGTGGTGCTACCGAACCACTCTTGGTGATGGACATTGAAGTCCCCCACCCAGAGTACATTTTGTGCCCTTGCCACCCTCAGTGCTTCCTCCAAGTGCTGTTCAACATGGAGGAGTACTGACTCATCAGCTGAGGGAGGGCAGTAGGTGGTAATCAGCAGGAGGTTTCCTTGTCCATGTTTGACCTGATGCCATGAGACTTCATGGGGTCCAGAGCCAATGTTGAGGACTCCCAGGACAACTCCCTCCCTACTGTATACCACTGTGCTGCCACCTCTGCTGCGTCTGTCCTGCCGATGGGACAGGACATACCCAGGGATAGTGATTGCAGTGTCTGGGACATTGTCTGTCAGGTATGATTCCGTGAGTATGACTATGTCAGGCTGTTGCTTGACTAGTCTGTGGGACAGCTCTCCCAACCTTGGCACAAACCCCCAGATGTTAGTAAGGAGGACTTTGCAGGGTTGACAGGGCTGGGTTTCCCGTTCTCGTTTCCGGTGCCGAGGTCGATGCCGGGTGGTCTGTCCGGTTTAGTTCCTTTCTATTGATCTCGCAGCAGCGAAGATACAACTGAGTGGCTTGCTAGGCCATTTCAGAGAGTCAGCCACATTGCTGTGGGTCTGGAGTCACATGTAGGCCAGACCAGGTAAGGACAGCAGATTTCCTTCCCTAAAGAACATTAGTGAACCAGATGGGTTTTTATAACAAATGACAATGGTTTCATGGCCATCATTAGACTAGCTTTTAATTCCAGATTTATTAATTGAATTCAAATTCCACCTTCTGTTGTGGTGGGATTTGAACCCATGTCCCCAGAGCAATACCCTGGATCTCTGGGTCACTAGTCCAGTGACAATACCACTACCCCTCCCCTGTATGTGGGATCAAGGGTTCCTTCTGTTGATTAAGCTGACAAGTTTGACATGCCTCACAGTAGACCGTCTGTCTGGCAAGGCGTCTGGTACGTTCTATTACTAAATGCCCTTGATACAGTTGGATTAGAACTACCGATATCAGGACTTGTTTCCCTTTGAAAATCACCCCTTGTGATCTACTGAGCTCATCTTGATACAGCCAGGAACAGTGTAGATGTTCGGTTACTTCCTATATGATGTTAGGCCATCCTTCTACAATCACCTTCCACAAGAACGAGAGGGTCAGGTTAAGTGCCGTCTCATCTCTCAGTTGCTCGCATTTGTGGGGTCCAAAATTGATGAGGTCAATCTTGAGGACATCCTTAATCTCACTATCCACACCATGGACAGGCAAATCTAGAGAGACATCTGCCTGTTCATTTGGGTTAGGCAACCTGCTCATGGTGTCCAATGTGACCATTTTTTTGCCTGGTTTATATCAGATGTCACGGTTGTAGCTCTGGACCTTCACCAAAAGTCTTTGCAACTGCGAAGCAGCACTCGTGAACAGTTTGCGCCGTATGGTTTAAAGTGACTTTTGGTCATTTTCCACAGTGAAATGTTTTCCAAACAAGTAGGTGTGAAACCTACTGTTGCGACCGAGGTGGGAGGTGTGCACTGTCTTTTCTAGTTCCACTTCTTCACAGGTCACAACATATATTTAAATGTTTACCCGGTTACCGATACAGCCAATCATGTACTCAATTTTTTTAAATCACAGAACAAAATACACCAACCAGGTTTCTTTAATAAACAACAAAATTATCAGCTTACTATAAAACAAGACTGAACCAGAAACAAAGCAAAGCATTAACACACCGATTAAAATATATAGAGTCATACACACTGGAGAAAATACAGAAATACACTCTGCAGAGGTCTGTTACAAAAAAAAAGACAAATAAAATACTACTTTGGCCAAATACTTGCTCATTCTTGACAAAAAAAGAAACTACGGAAGTTCACACCACACCTAAAACTGAAAACCCCAAACAGAGTCGACCTCTTGACCTCCATGAACCTTGACATGTGGCTTCTCTGTAACCATTTTTTTCCCCCAAGTCACCAAGGGTTCTGCTGCTTTCTGAGCCCAAATCTCAGGTGGCCTCCAGCACAGGTGGCTTTCAAACCCCATCTTGTCCTGTTAGTGAACTTGGTAAAAAAAAAGCTAACTCACGGAATCTTTTCCGTTTTAATACAAGTCCTCAAAAAATAAAATATTAAAAATTGTGGATGCACTTTCGTTACACTACCAACATCAAATACCTGAACTAAGGTTTCACGTTTGAATAATTGGATTGGGTTTGCGACAAACTCTTCAACACAGAATTACAGAATTGTTACAGTGCAGAAGGAGGCCATTCGGCCCATCATGTCCACACTGGCTCTCCAAAAGAGCAATTCACTCAGTTCCATTCCCCTGTCTTCTCCCCATAACCCTGCACATTCTTCCTTTTCATATAACTGTCTAGTTCCCTTTTGAATGCTTCAATTGAACCTGCCTCCACATACTCTCAGGCAGCGTATTCCAAACATTAACCACTTGCTGCATGAAAAGGTTTTCCTCATGTCACTTTTGTTTCTGTTATCAAATACTTTAAATCTGTGCCCTCTTGTTCTCGATCTTTCACGAGTGGGAACAGTTTCTCTCTATCTACTCTGTCCAGACCCCTCATGATTTTGAATATCTCTATCAAATCACCTCTCAGCCTTCTCTTCTCCAAGGAAAACAGTCTTAATTTCTCCAATCTATCTTCATAACTGAAATTCTTCATTTCTGGAACCATTCTTGTGAATCTCCTCTGTACTCTCTCCAATGCCCTCAGGTCTTTCCTCAGTGTGGCGCCCAGAACTAGCGCAATACTCTAGCTGAGGCTGGACTAGTGTCTTATACAGGTTCAACATAACATCCTTGCTCTTGTACTCTATGCCTCTATTAATAAAGCCCAGGATACTGTATGCTTTATTAACCGCTCTCTCAACCTGTCCTGCCACCTTCAATGACTTATGCACATATACGCCCAGGTTCCTCTGCTCCTTCACCCCCTTTAGAATTGTATCCTTTATTCTATATTGTCTCTCCATGTTCTTCCTATCAAAATGAATCACTTCACATTTCTCTACATTGAACTTCACCTGTCTGCCCATTCCACCACCTTGTCAATGTCCTTTTGAAATTCTACACTATCCTCCTCACGGTTCACAATGCTTCCAAGTTTTGTATTATATGAAAACTTTGACATTTTGCCCTGCACACCAAGGTCTAGCTTATTAATATATATTCGGAAAAGCAAGGGTCCCAACACTGATCCCTGGGGAACTCCACTACAAACCTTCCTCCAGCTGGCAAAACATCCATTAACCACAACTCTTTGTTTCCTGTCACTCAGCCAATTCCGCATCCATGTTACTACTGTCCCTTTTATTCCATGAGCTATAATCTTGCTCACAAGTCTGTTGTGTGGTACCGAATCAAATGCCTTTTGAAAGTCCACGTACACCACATCAACTCCATTGCCCTCATCAAACCTCTCTGTTACCTCCTCAAAAACACTAGCAAGTTAGTTAAGCGTGATTTTCCTTGAAGTAATCCATGCTGGCTTTCTTTAATTAACCCATATTTGTTCATGTGACTATTAATTTTGTCCCAAATTATTCTTTCTAGAAGGTTCCCTACCACCGAAGTTAAACAGACTGGCCTGTAGTAGCTGGACTTATCTTTACACCCTTTTTTGAACAAGGTTGTAATGTTCACAATTCTCCAGTCCTCTGGCACCACTCCTGAGTCTAAGGAAGACTGAAAAATTATGGCCAGTGCCTCCACAATTTCTACCCTCACTTCCCTCAGTACCACTGGATACATCTCATCCAGTTCTGGTGCTTTATCCACTTTAAGTACAGACAATCTATCCAATACATCCTCTATCAATTTTAAACCCTCTAGTGTCTGAATTACCTCCTCTTTCACCATTGTCTATATTGCATCTTCTTCCTTGGTAAAGACGGATGCAAAGTATTCATTTAATACCTCAGTTATGCCCTCTGCCTCCATACGTAATTCCTCTTTCTGGCCCCTGTTCGGCCCCACTCCTCCTTTTACCACCCTTTTACTATTTATATGTCTATAGAAATTTTTGAGTTCCCTCTAATGTTCGCTGACAGTCTCTTCTCATGCTCTCTCTTTGCTTCTTTTATTTGCTTTTTCACTCCTCCTCTGGACTTTCTATATTCAGCCTGGTTCCCTATTGTGTTTTCTATCTGTCATAAGCACACTTTTTCTTCTTTATCTTAATCTCTACCTTTTTGTCATACAGGAAGCTCTGGATTTGTTTGCCTTACTTTTCTCCTTTGAAAGAACATGCCCTGACTGTGCCCGAACTATCTCTTCTTTGAAGGTAGCCCATTGTTCGGATACCATTTTCCCTGCCAACCTTAGATTCCAATTTATTCGCCCCACCTTCATTCTTACCCCATTGAAGTTGGCTTTCCTCCAGTTAATTATTCTTACTCTGGATTGTTTTTGTCCTTTTTGAGAGTCTGCCTAAACCTTATGACACAATTATCATTATCCCTTAACTGCTCTCCTACTGATACCTGATCCACTTGGCCCACCTCATTCCCAAGAACCAGGTCTAGCAGTGCCCCCATTCTCATTTCTACTTTGTAGAAAAATTTCCTGAACACACTCTATGAACTAAAACCAAAAAGTGCTGGAAATATTCAGCAGGTCTGGCAGCATCTGTGGAGAGAGAAACAAAGTTAACTTTTCAGGTCAGTGACCTTTCATCAGGACTGGCAAAGGTTAGAAATGTAATAGAGTTTAAGCAAATAAAGTGGGGATGGACAAAAGAGAACAAATGGGAAGGTGTTGATAGGACAGAGGGTCACAAAGAATGACTGACAAGGAAGTCATGGGGCAAAGACAAAGACAGTGTTAATGGTGTGGTGAAATACAAAGTGTTAGTGCAGAGAGGGTATTAAATGACAGAATAATGAAAGCACTAGCCAAAAGTAAAACATGAAATAAAAAGTGGGCAGGCACATGGTTAAAAAGTGTAATGATGAAACAAACTAAAATAAAATTAAGTACAAATAAAAAAAATACAAAGTAAAACTTAAAAAAAATTAAAACTTAAAAAAAGAGTGGGGGGTGGGGGGGGGGGGGGGGGGGGGGTGGTGGCGTTGGCACCGTCATGCTCTGAAATTATTGAACTCAATGTTCAGTCCACAGGCTGTAGTGTGCCTAATTGGTAAATGAGATGCTGTTCCTCGAGCTTGCGTTGATATTCACTGGAACACTGCAGCAATCCCAGGACAGATATGTGGACACGAGAGCAGGGGGTGGGGGTTCCCTTTACATTACTGCTATCCCAGTCTATGTTTGGATAATTAAAGTCCCCCATTATAATTATGCTATAATTTTTGCACCTCTCTGTAATTTCCTTGCAAATGTGTTCCTCCACATCCTTCCCACTTGCTCCCAGTGTATAGACAACACTGAGCAATGTAACCGCACCGTTTTTGTTCCTTAGCTCTAGACTAATTGATTCTGTCCTCGACCCCTCTGGGACATCCTTTTTCTTCAGCACTGCAATGCTCTCCTTAAATCAATAATGCCACCCCTCCCTGTTTTTCCCTTTCCTAGCTTTCCTGAATACCTTGTATCCAGGGATATTTAACACCCAGTCCTGCCTGTCTTTGAGCCAGGTCTCTGTTATAGCCACAACATCATATTTCCACGTGGCAATCTGCGCTTGTACCTCGCCAGTCTTATTAACTACACTCCGTGCATTCACATAGATGCACATTAACCCTGGTTCAGACTTTATTACTTTCTCCCTTACTCTGACCCCACCTAATAGCGTACTATTGCCAGCTCTTGTGCTATCTATCTCTCCCAGTAGTCTGTGCACCTTGGTATTCCTCTCTGATATTTCCTCCTGGTTCCCACACCACAGACAAATTACCAGTTTAGCTTCACTCCAATCTGAGCTCCCTCTCAGGTTCCCATCACCCTGCCAATCTAGTTTAAACCCTCCCCAACAGCAGTAGCAAATCTCCCTGCGAGGATATTAGTCCCAGTCCTGCTAAGATGCAACCCGTCCATGTTGTACAGGTCCCTCCTGCCCCAGAACTGGTCCTAATGCCTCAGGAATATGATGCCCTCCCTTCTACACCAGTTCTCCAGCCATGTGCTCAATCGCTCAATTCTCCTATTCCTATGCTCACTCACATGTGGGACTGGGAGTAATCCTGAGATTACTGTTCTTGAGGTCCTGCTTTTTCTTCTCCTTCCTAGTTCCCTAAAATCTGCTTTTAGGACCTCAACCCCCTTCCCACCTATCACATTTGTGGCATTGTGGACCATGACCTCTGGCTGCTCACCCTCCCCCAGAAGAATGTCCTGTAGCCATTCCATCATATCTTTGACCCTGGCACCAGGGAGACAACACCATCCTGGAGTCACCTTTACTGCCGCAGAAATGCCTGTCTGTTCCTCTAACAAATACCCTATTACTACTGCTCTTCTACTCCTGTTCCTCCCCTCCTATGCAGCTGAGCTACCTGTGGTGCCACAAACTTGGCTCTGACTGCACCCCTCTGAGAAACCATTACCCTCAACTGTATCCAAAATGGAAAACTGATTCACGCGTGAGATCATCTCAGGGGACTCCTGCCCTACCTTCCTGGTTCTCTTAAACTGTCTGGCAGTCACTCATTCCCTATCTGCCTGATTCTCCTAGCCTGTAGTGTGACCACCACCCTAAACTTGCTATCCACATAGTTCTCTGCCTCATGGATGCACCACAGTGACTCGAGCCGCTGCTCGAGTTCCGAAACCCAGAGCTGAAACTTGTGCAGTCGGCGACACTTCCTGCAGATATGTTTGTCTAGGACAGATGGTGTGTCCATGACTTCGCAGAGGCCACAGGCTGTACATTCCACTCGGCCGAGCTACCCTGCCATAGTTTAACTTTACAGACTGATTATTATAAGTGGTAGAATAGCTTACCAGTTACTCACCAACCAGCTCCTTCCACTATACCAAAGTAAAAACCAAATACTGAAGGATGAAAAAAGCAGAAAAAAGGAGCACCTCCTCCCCATTCTGCGAACTCCCCACTCACCAAACTCATATCTCCACACTCTGCTTCCAATCTGCACTCCGTTTGCATGCTGCATCCAGACCTCTATACTTATACTCTTTGAAGCTAAAACTGCAGCAACCAGATTGGACTGGTTAGCTAATTAACTAATCAGCTACTCTGCAGTAGAATTTGTTACTCCCTGCTTAAGGCTGGAAGAAACTTACTTTACTTTCTTAACTTACTTTATTTAGAAACTAAATACCAGTTAAATGCAAACTGCCATCCAGGTTTTTAGAAAGAAATTGACACTTAAAAATCCCCTCTCACCAAACTCATATATCCACACTCTGCTTATAATCTGCACTCGACACAAAGGCAATTGGCTTCCCTTCCTGCATGATACAGGTGCCTAAGCTCTTCTGGGATACGTTGACCTTGAGCATGGTCTCTTTGGGCCTTAGCATTGTAGCATGCTGTCTTAACAGAACTAACTTTAAAGACTCAAAAATCTGCTAGTGGTCTTTCTGCCACAAATAAGGGGTCTCTTTACACAGCAGCTCCCTAATTGGTGCTGGACTCACTCAGCGAAATTGGTGATGTATGGGGCCAAAAGTTTGAACAGCCCAAGGCACCGTTGTAGATCTTCCCGGTCCTGAGGAGTTGGCATGGCTCTGACGTCTTCGATCTTATCTGGGTCTGGGCATACTCTTGTGGTGGAATATATCAACCCAAAGAAGTTATTGTGCCGAATGTTGACCTGGCACTTCTTGCCATTGAGTACAAGGTCTTTATGATGAGCAGCTAGCATTAGCAAATACAAGTTTCAGTCATCTTCCCATCACTGCAATATCATCAGCTATACAGATACAGCCCAAGACATTTTCCTTTATCCTGTCCATGTTTTGTTGGAAAATGTTCTGGTTATTGCACAGACCAAATGGTAACCATCTGAAGCAGTATCTCCAGAATGGGGTTCCAAAAGTTGTAAGTAGCTGGGACTGCTTGGTTAAGTGACAGATCAGTTGCCACATTTCGTGTTGAGCTTTGAAAAATACTGATCACCAGTGAACTTAGGATTCAACTCCTCCAGAGTCCTGATTTTGTGCCGGCATCTCTTAAAGATTGAATTCAGTCATCCCGGGTCTAAGCAAATTCTAAGGTTGCCATCTTTCTTCAGCCTGCAGGTAATGGAGCTGCACCAATTGGAGTGCTGGTGCACTCGGCGGATGATTCCGTTACATTCGATCTCATCCAGCTTCACTTTAAGGTTCTCTTGAGTGTGCACGCTGCACTTCCTTGCAGCATCAATAGTAGGAATTGCATCCTCTCTCATGTGCAGTATGGCATCACCCTTGAAATCACCGATTGCATCAAATCTGTTTGGGTAAACTAGTTTCAGGTCTCTAACCAACTCAATGCACTCAGTGTTGCAACCTTTCAGACCTTTGGCACAGTGGTGCAGTGGTTAGCACTGCAGCCTCACAGCTCCAGCGACCCAGGTTCACCCTCCCCAAGTGCAAACCTGAAAAAAACTTGCTGCTGTTCAATATTCAGTGTAATTACACCTAATCTGTACTAATGCTTTGTCTTTCAACACACCATTAACATATTGTTTGCCTTTGCTCCGTGACCTTTTGGTCAGCTATGTGGCCTGGTCCAATCTGCACCTTCTCCTTTGTTATCTCTTGCCCCACCCCCACCTCACTTGCTTATAATCTGTGACTTTTCTAATACTTGTCAGTTCCGAAGAAGGGTCACTGACCCAAAACGTTAACTCTGCTTCTCTTTCCACAGATGCTGCCAGACCTGCTGAGTGATTCCAGCATTTCTTGTTCTTGTTTCAGTACTCCTTTTATTTCCCTTTTAAGACAGATTTGGTACCTGCTTCTTTTAAGAGAGATTGACTATAGCTTTCATTGTTTATAGAAACAGGCTCTTTGTTGACACAGCTATTAGATTTTGTTTAGAACTGTGAACTGTTTTTTATAAAGGGGGGTGGAGCTTGTAGAACTAGCAGCTGCCACAATCAGTCCTTTACTTCATGCTGTACCTCCAGTGGCGCTGTTGAGTTCTTCCCACTCCTTTGGGCTTAGGCTTCGCCCATGAAGCAAAGAAAGGGAAAGCTAAAACAGAATGGCTTCGGTTACTGCTTTTAAAATTTTTCAACCTACTGCCAGATAGGTGAAAACTCCAATCTCTGGTAAATTGCCTGCTATACTCACAGAGTTTCAACCTCCCAGGGTCTGTCTGTGTCCAGGCTCACTGTAGTCCCCTCTTGCTAGCTTCTGTTCTGCTGGATTATCGGCCACTCAGGTAAGCAACTTGCTGTTCCTTGTTCTCTCTCATGATGCATTCTTCAGGAAAAATCAAAAGTTGCCACGATGTGATGTTTGGTGGTCTTCAGAAAAAATAAATAGATCCCACCACTGCTGCCATATAATATTACTTGTCCCTTGGTGTATGATCAGTTGTAAGGAACACTGTACTGCAAGTAATATCCAAAATAAATGTGGGTTTTGTGATAACTGAACTGGAACATATATATACATATAGTTACTGCATGAGCTAGACTTGAACATCTCTCACTCTGCCGGGCTCCCCCACAACTCCCTGGTCATTGTGACATGACATCACTTCCTCCGATGATCTTCATTTACTGTTCTTAAGGCGGTCCACTCTTAAGGTCATCCCTTCTTAAGGTTGTCCCACAACAATATCCACATCTCGCAGCTTTACCGACTTCCAGCTATTCAGCTATGCCAGGCACATCACCCAAACACATTGCAACATGGTCACTGACACTCTTCCTTCTAGCTAGCAGGACAAGGTGGCACATAACAGGATGGAGCAGCAGAGGTATGGGACTGGAACACCTGCATGTCCTCAGGCCCTTGAATGAAATGGTGTTCTGGCTTATTGGAGCAGCAGTGACTGAGGTTATTGGAACTGGCTTCACTGAAACCATTCAGGATGATGGTATGTTCCTGCCTTATACACCTTCTCAAATCCACCTCATCCTCACCCCGCAATCTGGTATGATGTACAAGCTGCAAATCATGTAACCATGCTTTCCACTCACCCACTGCTTCCCTCACCCTATGCTTTCAGATACTCAAGACCTGCTGTCTGGTCAGCCAGTGGTGCCTGACCATGAAAGGCATTGTGTGTACTTTACAGGGTAGTATAGAGGCAGGATCTGCACATGGTGATCACCAGGAATATGTGGGTTATAGTCAGTGTCGAGGGAAAGGATAGTGTGTGGCCAGCTCCCTGGAGGGTGAGGTCACATGAGTTCTGCTGCAAGGAACTCAGATGAGGACCATGATGGGACGGACTACAGAAAGAGGCTGATGGGCATGCACACAGAAATGTTTGGTGCAGTGGCAGACCTGCCAGAAAGCCTGCTGCCACTGTCAAGGAACAGGGAGGAGTCCAGCACCAACTTGACACAGGGCTTTGCACAGAGTTTGGAGCCCATTCTTGCCAGCGTGAAAGAGCCACCCCTCAGTCGCCCATTCTCGCCAAGCGTTTAATGGCCGATGTCGCAGCTTTCATTGCAGCACAAACAGAAGCCACCCAACGTCTGAGTGCTGCAGTGGAAGCTCAGATTGAGATTAGGAACTCCCAGCTTGTTGCCATGCAGGCTCATACTGCTGCCATCCTGGCTGCGGATACCAGTGCTCAAAGGGGCATGCAGCATCTGACAGCAGGCCAGCAATCTGTGCTCCAGTAGATTACTCGGATTACTGAGTCATCACGCTGGCTGAGTGTTCCACGAAGCAGAAGCCTGCTGTCCTCTCTCAGGATGACAACATTTGTGCTCCCACCACTGCCACTCTGCCAGTGCCCCAGCTGTCGCCTGTCAGCCAGCCAACCCAGATGCCACACATGCCGAGGTGGTACAGTCCAAAGCCAGGCCGTCAAGGTCCAGAGCTGCTCGAGGTTGTCCTGCAAGGCCATCTGCAGTCTCCCCACTGAAAGTCAGCAGCCTTCCACCAGCCATGCTGCAGCCACTGGGGTATCACTGTGTCAGAGCTTTGGGACAGGTAAAGGCATCTATAAGACAGGCACTAAGGGAATGCACAAGTTTGAATAGTATGGTTTATTGGAAGTGTTGTTGCATAAAGCAGGTATGAAATTGTTGTTTTGTGGTGTCTTTTATTTCAGGATTCTGGCCAAGAGGATGTCATGGTCAGTAACAGAGGGATGTAAAGGTGGGGAAGTGAAGAATAACAGTGATTTGGGGAATTTTGCATGGGAATCAGAGTCTAATGAGACACTGATGGACAGCCCGTCCAGAGTGAAGATGTCCTTGATACCCCGTCCCTTTCTCCCTTTTCTCTTCTTCCTCTTCCTCCTCCTCCTGAGGTGGTTGCCAAAGCCCTCGTGGCAATGACTGCACCCTCATGATTTCCTGGTTGTGGAGGAAACAGCAGACCACAATGAATCAGGATACTTGCTCCAGTGAGTACTGGAGGACATCCCTGAGTGGTCCAGGCAGCGGAACCGTTGTTCCTGAGTGCCAATGATCTGCTCCATGATATTCCAAGTCACATCATGGTCATCATTGTAAGTGTGCTGTCCATGTGTGGTTGGGTGGCAGAGGGGAGTCATCAGCCACATGTACTGTGGATAACCCTAGTCACCAAGCAGCCACCCTCTGGTTCAACATGGTGGCTTGAGAATGGTTGGAATTGCTGACTGGTACAGCAAGAAAGCATCTTGAATGTTGCCAGGATAGTGAGCATTCACCAACATGATAATCTGTGTGTGGTCGCACACCAACTACATATTCAGGGAGTGGAATCCTTTGCGGTTCTGGTGCATTTCCCCATTGGAATGTGGCAGCTGCAGAGCCACCTGCATGCTGTCAATGGCTCCCTACACCATGGGGAATCCCGCTATCCTGGAAAAGCCATGTGCCTGCTCCATCTCCTTCTCTCTGCTTAGAGAGAAGAGAAGACAATGAAGTCCCTTCGCCTTGTATACAGGGTTTCGGTATCCTCTCTGATGTATAGAAATTGAGGGTGACGGTGACCTTGAAGGCAACTGGCAGCCCCATCCTTGCCCTGCTTTGCAGCTGCAGATCCAGTTAGAGGAGTAGGTACAGTTCAGGCACTACCTCCTTGGTGAAGAATAGCCGTCACAGACACTGCTCCTGGCTGAATTAGAGGTAGGTGACGTGCTCCCTGGAGACTCAAGGTGGGTAAGGCCTCTTGCTGGGGGCCCTCCTCCTCTTGTTCTCTGAGCAGTTTCCCATCTCTGCTGCCTATGCTGTAGCCCAAGAGGAACTGCAGATATAAACCCCCATGACAGGGAGCAGGTTTTCTTCTCGCAGGCCTTTCAATCCACCCCAGCCCTTATAAGGATCCATCACCACTCCCTTCTGATTCCAACAACTTGTACAAACCCCTCCAACAACACTGTACACAGCACTTCCACTTTCTCTGCAGCAGCAAGAGAAAGTCAAAAGCACCTCACCTAAAAGTTGCACTGCAATCTCTTCAAATCACCCTAGTTGGGGCTCCCTTGTGCAGCATGTTCAGCTGTGCATGTTTATGAGGGTGTCAACAGGTCCTGCGCGGTCCAAAATGGCAGGTTGGCAACAAAATCAACAGTAGATGCTGACTTTTAAAAATTTGTTCTGGGGATGTGGGCGCCGCTGGCCAGGCCAGTGTTTATTGCCCTTCTTTAATTGCCCTTGAGAAGGTGGTGGTGAGCTGCCTTCTTGAACCACTGCAGTCCATGTGGGATAGGTACACCCACAGTGCTGTTCAGAAGGGAGTTCCAGGATTTTGACCCAGTGACAGTGAAGGAACGGTGATATAGTTCCAAGTCAGAATGGTGTGTGACTTTGAGGGGAACTTGCAGGTGGTGATGTTCCCCTGCATCTGCTGCTCTTGTCCTTCTAGGTGGTAGAGGGTTTGGAAGGTGCTGTCTATGGAGCCTTGGTGCATTGCTGCAGTGCATCTTGTAGATGGTACACACTGCTGCCACTGTGCGTCGGTGGTGGAGGGAGTGAATGTTTGTAGATGGGGTGCGCTGCTTTGTCCTGGATGGTGTTGAGCTTCTTGAGTGTTGTTGCAGCTGCACCCATCCAGGCAGGTGGAGAATATTCCATTACATTCTTGACTTGCGCCTTGTAGATGGTGGACAGGCTTTGGGGAGTGAGGAGGTGAGTTACTCGCTGCAGGATTCCTAGCCTCTGACCTTCTCTTGTAGCCACGGTATTTATATGGCTACTCCAGTTCAGTTTCTGGTTAATGGTAGCCCCCAGGATGTTGATAGTGGGGGATTCAGCGATGGTAATGCCATTGAATGTCAAGGGGAGATGGTTAGATTCTCTCCAGTTGGAGATGGTCATTGCCTGGCATTTGTGTGGCGTGAATGTTACTTGCCACTTATTAGCCCAAGCCTTGATTTTGTTCAGGTCTTGCTGCATATGGACATGGGCTGCTTCAGTATCTGAGGAATTCCGAATGGTGCTGGACATTGTGCAATCATCAGCAAACATCCCCACTTCTGACCTGAAGGAAGGTAATTGATGAAGCAGCTGAAGATGGTTGGGCCTCGGACACTACCCTGAGGAACTCCTGCAGTGATGTCCTGGAGCTCAGATGATTAACCTCAATATTGTCCACTCCACATGTTTCTGGTGCTTGCAAGGGGTACCTGTGCTATTGCTATTCCTAACGTGGCATTTGACACAGCTGCACTGGATGTCATTGGGAGTGGGCTCCATGCTGGTATTTTCATCTCCGGGCTCCTGTAGCACTGAAACCAGCAGCACTCCGGAGCTGAATCTTATCTTGTTTGATAATTTTGCACTGAGTGACCCTTTTATATCTGTACTGTGTCTGCCAGTCAGCTCAAAAAAGCTGCCAGATAGTTGAAAAGTGATCTCTTCCAGCCTGCCACTGAAGAATAAACATCTATCAGTGAAAGCTTGGAGAATGAGCCGGTGTAGCACATAGGATTCACAGAAGACAAAAAGGCATTTCTCTTGGAAACTATATTAATACTGAAAAGAAATGAATTGCCTTGCAAATTGCATGGATCCTTAATAATATAGCACTTGCTGTAATTTGGAGATGACTGAGACCCTCTTTTAGTACTGACTACGAGGACAGATGGCAGATTGAAAAGTCCCATCCCTCAGAGAGCTGCAGTAAACCAGAACTCAGTGACATGGTTAGCTGGATATTTGCTTATCAATAAGATGCAATGTTACACCTGTTTTGTTTCAATTAATGCTCTTGGCACAAAAACGATATTTACTGTGAGTCGTCCAAATGGTCATTGTCTATCCGCCAAATCACAGCACAAAATATCCTCACTGGCTGAATCACATTGAGAACCTTTCTCCTGCATACTGGAGTTTAAAGACACCATGAGGCAGGTCCAATAATTACATTTGTTAATACCTAATGCTTATCATGAGCACCTGGGGAGATTTCAGCTTCTGCTAATGTTAATACAAAGGGCGAGAATCCTTTTGTCAATTTGTGCAGCTGTTTATCCCAACAACAGTTTATTTATTCCATATTCATACAAGATTGTTATGCCAATTGAATGATAGTCACACAACACATGGGATGCAGCTCATAACAGGGGGCACACAGCAGGCGCTGTGTCTTTGGAGTGATCAGCAACTACAATCTGCATGTTCGTAAAAAGATTTATGCTTGTCCCATCCTTTCTGACACGATTGCAAACCATGCCATTTTTGAATATTTTTCTTTGAGCTAATTCTTTATATTTTTCCTGTTTTTTTCCCATCTTAGAACTTTAGACTACTCCTTTTCCTTTCAGCAACTCAAGCCTGCTTAATTAGTTCATGACTGATCTGTACCTTAACCGGTTTTGATTCTTTAACCCTTAATATGCTTGCCCAGCAAAAGTCTATCAATCTCAATTTTGAAATTTTCAGTTGACCACCAGGTTTTTTGGGGAAGAGAATTCCAGATTTCCAATACCTTTTGTGTGAAGAAATGCTTTGTGTGAACGGCCGAGCTGTAATTTTAAGGTTATGTCTCCTTGTTCGGGACTCCCCGCCAATGGAAATAGTTTATATTTACCTACCCTATAAACACCTCAATTAGATTACCTCTTAATCTTTACTCAAGCGAATACAAAACCAGTCTATTCAACCTGTCCTCATAATTTAACCCTTTTGGACCCAGTGTCATTCTGGTGAATCTCTGCTGCAGCCCCTCCAAGGAAAATATATCCTTCTGAGGTGCAGTGAACAGAACATCACTCAAGATGGTGTCTAGCAAGAGCTTTATGTAACCGTTGTTATATAGCACACCAAAACATCACACTAACCCCGACACAATCAGTTTTGCAGCAACCGTAACCACCACATAATGACAACCCCAACCAACCGCAACACACTGAAACATCTATCACTGATCAACCCCAGATCAATGACACGTCACACCAACCTCAATGCACTGAGACACTGCACCAGCTCCAACCAACCCCAATGCCAACACATCAAGGCATCACACTAAACCCAACCAACCCCAACAACCTGAAAATCAAACCAACCCCCAACCATCTCCACACCACTGAAACATCGCTCCAACTCCAAAACACTAACCCCAACCCAGTGACAAACCACACAAGTCCCAATACAGTGAAATATCACACCAACCCAAACAACTCCAAGCAACACCAAGACCAAGACTCCAAGACACCACACCAAACCCAAACAACCCCCCAACCATCTCTAGACCATTGAAACATCACACCAAACCTCAAAAAATGTCAACAACAACTTATATTTATATGGTACCTTTAACATAATGAAACGTCCCAAAGTTCTTCAGAGGAACATTGCGAAACAAAGTATGACACTGAGACACAAAAGGAGAGATTAGAGCAGATGACCAAAAGCTAAGTCAATGGGGTAGGGTTTAAGGAGTGTCTTAAAGGCAAAAAGAGAGGTGAAGAGTTGTAGGGAGGGTATTCCAATGCTTGGGGCCCAGGTAACTGAAGGCATGACCACCAATGGTGGAGCGATTAAAATCAGGGATACACAAGAGGCCAGAAATAGAGGGGTACAATATCTTGGAGGGTTGTGGGCTGGAGGAGATTACAGAGATAGGGAGGGACAAGGTCATGGAGGGATTTGAAAACAAGGATGAAAATTTTAAAGTTAACACTTTGCTTGACCAGGAGCCAATGTAGTTCAGCGAGCACAGGGGTGAATGGAGAAATGGAACTTGGTGCGAGTTAAGACACTGGCAGCAGAGATTTGGATGACCTCATGTTTATGCAGAATAGAATGTAGAATGTGAGAGAAGAGCCAGCAGTGCATTGGAATAATCAAATCTAGAGACAACAAAGGCATGGATGAGGAGCTCAGCAGTAGATAAGCTGAATCAGGGGTGAAGTCGGACGATGTTACGGAGATGGAAATAGACAGTCTTAGTGATGGCTTAGTGATTGGCCCTCCAGCTTTGAGAGCCGACCCAATGCCCTTAAATGGACAGGAAACCCATGTCCATGCCAATTAAGGGCTCACTCATATGAAACTCATAACTTTCATCAGTTTCCCACTGGAGGCAGGTTCCTGCCTCGAAAACAAACCCAGCTTAGGCTTCCTGCCTCTGTGGTGAAAATTCAGCCTCGAGACACCGCAGCAGAGAAACAGAGTCACAGAGAGTACCAGAGGCAGAGTTAGAGAGTAACAGAGGCACAGTTAGAGAGTGGCAGGCACAGAGAGGAACAGAGGCACAGTTAGAGAGTGGCAGAGGCACAGTTAGAGAGTGGCAAGCACAGTTAGAGAGTAGCAGAGGCTCAGTTAGAGAGTGGCAGGCACAGTTAGAGAGTAACAGAGGCACAGTTAGAGAGTACCAGAGGCACAGTTAGAGAGTGGCAGGCACAGTTAGAGAGTAACAGAGGCACAGTTAGAGAGTAACAGAGGCACAGTTAGAGAGTGGCAGGCAGAGTTAGAGAGTAACAGAGGCACAGTTAGAGAGTAGCAGAGGCTCAGTTAGAGAGTGGCAGGCACAGTTAGAGAGTAACAGAGGCACAGTTAGAGAGTAACAGAGGCACAGTTAGAGAGTGGCAGGCACAGTTAGAGAGTAACAGAGGCACAGTTAGAGAGTAGCAGAGGCTCAGTTAGAGAGTGGCAGGCACAGTTAGAGAGTAACAGAGGCACAGTTAGAGAGTAACAGAGGCACAGTTAGAGAGTACCAGAGGCACAGTTAGAGAGTGGCAGGCACAGTTAGAGAGTAACAGAGGCACAGTTAGAGAGTGGCAGGCACAGTTAGAGAGTAACAGAGGCACAGTTAGAGAGTACCAGAGGCTCAGTTAGAGAGTGGCAGGCACAGTTAGAGAGTAACAGAGGCACAGTTAGAGAGTACCAGAGGCACAGTTAGAGAGTGGCAGGCACAGTTAGAGAGTAACAGAGGCACAGTTAGAGAGTAACAGAGGCACAGTTAGAGAGTACCAGAGGCACAGTTAGAGAGTAACAGAGGCACAGTTAGAGAGTGGCAGGCAGAGTTAGAGAGTAACAGAGGCACAGTTAGAGAGTACCAGAGACACAGTTAGAGAGTGGCAGGCACAGTTAGAGAGTAACAGAGGCACAGTTAGAGAGTGGCAGGCACAGTTAGAGAGTAACAGAGGCACAGTTAGAGAGTGGCAGGCACAGTTAGAGAGTAACAGAGGCACAGTTAGAGAGTACCAGAGGCACAGTTAGAGAGTGGCAGGCACAGTTAGAGAGTAACAGAGGCACAGTTAGAGAGTAAAAAAGGCACAGTTAGAGAGTGGCAGGCACAGTTAGAGAGTAACAGAGGCACAGTTAGAGAGTGGCAGGCACAGTTAGAGAGTAACAGAGGCACAGTTAGAGAGTAACAAAGGCACAGTTAGAGAGAGGCAGGCACAGTTAGAGAGTAACAGAGGCACAGTTAGAGAGTGGCAGGCACAGTTAGAGAGTAACAGAGGCACAGTTAGAGAGTGGCAGGCAGAGTTAGAGAGTAACAGAGGCACAGTTAGAGAGTACCAGAGGCACAGTTAGAGAGTGACAGGCACAGTTAGAGAGTAACAGAGGCACAGTTAGAGAGTACCAGAGGCACAGTTAGAGAGTGGCAGGCGCAGTTAGAGAGTAACAGAGGCACAGTTAGAGAGTGGCAGGCACAGTTAGAGAGTAACAGAGGCACAGTTAGAGAGTGGCAGGCAGAGTTAGAGAGTAACAGAGGCACAGTTAGAGAGTAACAAAGGCACAGTTAGAGAGTACCAGAGGCACAGTTAGAGAGTGGCAGGCACAGTTAGAGAGTAACAGAGGCACAGTTAGAGAGTGGCAGGCACAGTTAGAGAGTAACAGAGGCACAGTTAGAGAGTACCAGAGGCACAGTTAGAGAGTGGCAGGCACAGTTAGAGAGTAACAGAGGCACAGTTAGAGAGTACCAGAGGCAGAGTTAGAGAGTAACAGAGGCACAGTTAGAGAGTGGCAGGCAGAGCTAGAGAGTAACAGAGGCACAGTTAGAGAGTACCAGAGGCAGTGTTAGAGAGTAACAGAGGCACAGTTAGAGAGTGGCAGGCACAGTTAGAGAGTACCAGAGGCACAGTTGGAGAGTGGCAGGCACAGTTAGAGATTAACAGAGGCACAGTTAGAGAGTACCAGAGGCAGAGTTAGAGAGTAACAGAGGCACAGTTAGAGAGTGACAGGCACAGTTAGAGAGTAACAGAGGCACAGTTAGAGAGTACCAGAGGCACAGTTAGAGAGTGGCAGGCACAGTTAGAGAGTAAAAAAGGCACAGTTAGAGAGTGGCAGGCACAGTTAGAGAGTAACAGAGGCACAGTTAGAGAGTGGCAGGCACAGTTAGAGAGTAACAGAGGCACAGTTAGAGAGTAACAAAGGCACAGTTAGAGAGTGGCAGGCACAGTTAGAGAGTAACAGAGGCACAGTTAGAGAGTGGCAGGCACAGTTAGAGAGTAACAGAGGCACAGTTAGAGAGTGGCAGGCAGAGTTAGAGAGTAACAGAGGCACAGTTAGAGAGTACCAGAGGCACAGTTAGAGAGTGACAGGCACAGTTAGAGAGTAACAGAGGCACAGTTAGAGAGTACCAGAGGCACAGTTAGAGAGTGGCAGGCGCAGTTAGAGAGTAACAGAGGCACAGTTAGAGAGTGGCAGGCACAGTTAGAGAGTAACAGAGGCACAGTTAGAGAGTGGCAGGCAGAGTTAGAGAGTAACAGCGGCACAGTTAGAGAGTAACAAAGGCACAGTTAGAGAGTACCAGAGGCACAGTTAGAGAGTGGCAGGCACAGTTAGAGAGTAACAGAGGCACAGTTAGAGAGTACCAGAGGCAGAGTTAGAGACTAACAGAGGCACAGTTAGAGAGTAACAGAGGCACAGTTAGAGAGTACCAGAGGCACAGTTAGAGAGTGGCAGGCACAGTTAGAGAGTAACAGAGGCACAGTTAGAGAGTACCAGAGGCAGAGTTAGAGAGTAACAGAGGCACAGTTAGAGAGTGGCAGGCAGAGTTAGAGAGTAACAGAGGCACAGTTAGAGAGTACCAGAGGCAGAGTTAGAGAGTAACAGAGGCACAGTTAGAGAGTGGCAGGCACAGTTAGAGAGTACCAGAGGCACAGTTAGAGAGTGGCAGGCACAGTTAGAGATTAACAGAGGCACAGTTAGAGAGTACCAGAGGCAGAGTTAGAGAGTAACAGAGGCACAGTTAGAGAGTGACAGGCACAGTTAGAGAGTAACAGAGGCACAGTTAGAGAGTACCAGAGGCACAGTTAGAGAGTGGCAGGCACAGTTAGAGAGTAACAGAGGCACAGTTAGAGAGTGGCAGGCACAGTTAGAGAGTAACAGAGGCACAGTTAGAGAGTGGCAGGCAGAGTTAGAGAGTAACAGAGGCACAGTTAGAGAGTAACAAAGGCACAGTTGGAGAGTACCAGAGGCACAGTTAGAGAGTGGCAGGCACAGTTAGAGAGTAACAGAGGCACAGTTAGAGAGTACCAGAGGCAGAGTTAGAGAGTAACAGAGGCACAGTTAGAGAGTGGCAGGCACAGTTAGAGAGTAACAGAGGCACAGTTAGAGAGTGGCAGGCACAGTTAGAGAGTAACAGAGGCACAGTTAGAGAGTACCAGAGGCACAGTTAGAGAGTGGCAGGCACAGTTAGAGAGTAACAGAGGCACAGTTAGAGAGTACCAGAGGCAGAGTTAGAGAGTAACAGAGGCACAGTTAGAGAGTGGCAGGCAGAGTTAGAGAGTAACAGAGGCACAGTTAGAGAGTACCAGAGGCAGAGTTAGAGAGTAACAGAGGCACAGTTAGAGAGTGGCAGGCACAGTTAGAGAGTACCAGAGGCACAGTTAGAGAGTGGCAGGCACAGTTAGAGAGTAACAGAGGCACAGTTAGAGAGTACCAGAGGCAGAGTTAGAGAGTAACAGAGGCACAGTTAGAGAGTGACAGGCACAGTTAGAGAGTAACAGAGGCACAGTTAGAGAGTAACAGAGGCACAGTTAGAGAGTGGCAGGCACAGTTAGAGAGTAACAGAGGCACAGTTAGAGAGTGGCAGGCACAGTTAGAGAGTAACAGAGGCACAGTTAGAGAGTGGCAGGCAGAGTTAGAGAGTAACAGAGGCACAGTTAGAGAGTAACAAAGGCACAGTTGGAGAGTACCAGAGGCACAGTTAGAGAGTGGCAGGCACAGTTAGAGAGTAACAGAGGCACAGTTAGAGAGTACCAGAGGCAGAGTTAGAGAGTAACAGAGGCACAGTTAGAGAGTGGCAGGCACAGTTAGAGAGTAACAGAGGCACAGTTAGAGAGTGGCAGGCACAGTTAGAGAGTAACAGAGGCACAGTTAGAGAGTACCAGAGGCACAGTTAGAGAGTGGCAGGCACAGTTAGAGAGTAACAGAGGCACAGTTAGAGAGTACCAGAGGCAGAGTTAGAGAGTAACAGAGGCACAGTTAGAGAGTGGCAGGCAGAGTTAGAGAGTAACAGAGGCACAGTTAGAGAGTACCAGAGGCAGAGTTAGAGAGTAACAGAGGCACAGTTAGAGAGTGGCAGGCACAGTTAGAGAGTACCAGAGGCACAGTTAGAGAGTGGCAGGCACAGTTAGAGATTAACAGAGGCACAGTTAGAGAGTACCAGAGGCAGAGTTAGAGAGTAACAGAGGCACAGTTAGAGAGTGACAGGCACAGTTAGAGAGTAACAGAGGCACAGTTAGAGAGTACCAGAGGCACAGTTAGAGAGTGGCAGGCACAGTTAGAGAGTAAAAAAGGCACAGTTAGAGAGTGGCAGGCACAGTTAGAGAGTAACAGAGGCACAGTTAGAGAGTGGCAGGCACAGTTAGAGAGTAACAGAGGCACAGTTAGAGAGTAACAAAGGCACAGTTAGAGAGTGGCAGGCACAGTTAGAGAGTAACAGAGGCACAGTTAGAGAGTGGCAGGCAGAGTTAGAGAGTAACAGAGGCACAGTTAGAGAGTGGCAGGCAGAGTTAGAGAGTAACAGAGGCACAGTTAGAGAGTACCAGAGGCACAGTTAGAGAGTGACAGGCACAGTTAGAGAGTAACAGAGGCACAGTTAGAGAGTACCAGAGGCACAGTTAGAGAGTGGCAGGCGCAGTTAGAGAGTAACAGAGGCACAGTTAGAGAGTACCAGAGGCACAGTTAGAGAGTGACAGGCACAGTTAGAGAGTAACAGAGGCACAGTTAGAGAGTACCAGAGGCACAGTTAGAGAGTGGCAGGCGCAGTTAGAGAGTAACAGAGGCACAGTTAGAGAGTGGCAGGCACAGTTAGAGAGTAACAGAGGCACAGTTAGAGAGTGGCAGGCAGAGTTAGAGAGTAACAGCGGCACAGTTAGAGAGTAACAAAGGCACAGTTAGAGAGTACCAGAGGCACAGTTAGAGAGTGGCAGGCACAGTTAGAGAGTAACAGAGGCACAGTTAGAGAGTACCAGAGGCAGAGTTAGAGAGTAACAGAGGCACAGTTAGAGAGTAACAGAGGCACAGTTAGAGAGTACCAGAGGCACAGTTAGAGAGTGGCAGGCACAGTTAGAGAGTAACAGAGGCACAGTTAGAGAGTACCAGAGGCAGAGTTAGAGAGTAACAGAGGCACAGTTAGAGAGTGGCAGGCAGAGTTAGAGAGTAACAGAGGCACAGTTAGAGAGTACCAGAGGCAGAGTTAGAGAGTACCAGAGGCACAGTTAGAGAGTGGCAGGCACAGTTAGAGATTAACAGAGGCACAGTTAGAGAGTACCAGAGGCAGAGTTAGAGAGTAACAGAGGCACAGTTAGAGAGTGACAGGCACAGTTAGAGAGTAACAGAGGCACAGTTAGAGAGTACCAGAGGCAAGTTAGAGAGTGGCAGGCACAGTTAGAGAGTAACAGAGGCACAGTTAGAGAGTGGCAGGCACAGTTAGAGAGTAACAGAGGCACAGTTAGAGAGTGGCAGGCAGAGTTAGAGAGTAACAGAGGCACAGTTAGAGAGTAACAAAGGCACAGTTGGAGAGTACCAGAGGCACAGTTAGAGAGTGGCAGGCACAGTTAGAGAGTAACAGAGGCACAGTTAGAGAGTACCAGAGGCAGAGTTAGAGAGTAACAGAGGCACAGTTAGAGAGTGGCAGGCACAGTTAGAGAGTAACAGAGGCACAGTTAGAGAGTGGCAGGCACAGTTAGAGAGTAACAGAGGCACAGTTAGAGAGTACCAGAGGCACAGTTAGAGAGTGGCAGGCACAGTTAGAGAGTAACAGAGGCACAGTTAGAGAGTACCAGAGGCAGAGTTAGAGAGTAACAGAGGCACAGTTAGAGAGTGGCAGGCAGAGTTAGAGAGTAACAGAGGCACAGTTAGAGAGTGGCAGGCAGAGTTAGAGAGTAACAGAGGCACAGTTAGAGAGTGGCAGGCACAGTTAGAGAGTACCAGAGGCACAGTTAGAGAGTGGCAGGCACAGTTAGAGATTAACAGAGGCACAGTTAGAGAGTACCAGAGGCAGAGTTAGAGAGTAACAGAGGCACAGTTAGAGAGTGACAGGCACAGTTAGAGAGTAACAGAGGCACAGTTAGAGAGTAACAGAGGCACAGTTAGAGAGTGGCAGGCACAGTTAGAGAGTAACAGAGGCACAGTTAGAGAGTGGCAGGCACAGTTAGAGAGTAACAGAGGCACAGTTAGAGAGTGGCAGGCAGAGTTAGAGAGTAACAGAGGCACAGTTAGAGAGTAACAAAGGCACAGTTGGAGAGTACCAGAGGCACAGTTAGAGAGTGGCAGGCACAGTTAGAGAGTAACAGAGGCACAGTTAGAGAGTACCAGAGGCAGAGTTAGAGAGTAACAGAGGCACAGTTAGAGAGTGGCAGGCACAGTTAGAGAGTAACAGAGGCACAGTTAGAGAGTGGCAGGCACAGTTAGAGAGTAACAGAGGCACAGTTAGAGAGTACCAGAGGCACAGTTAGAGAGTGGCAGGCACAGTTAGAGAGTAACAGAGGCACAGTTAGAGAGTAACAGAGGCAGAGTTAGAGAGTAACAGAGGCACAGTTAGAGAGTGGCAGGCAGAGTTAGAGAGTAACAGAGGCACAGTTAGAGAGTACCAGAGGCAGAGTTAGAGAGTAACAGAGGCACAGTTAGAGAGTGGCAGGCACAGTTAGAGAGTACCAGAGGCACAGTTAGAGAGTGGCAGGCACAGTTAGAGATTAACAGAGGCACAGTTAGAGAGTACCAGAGGCAGAGTTAGAGAGTAACAGAGGCACAGTTAGAGAGTGACAGGCACAGTTAGAGAGTAACAGAGGCACAGTTAGAGAGTACCAGAGGCACAGTTAGAGAGTGGCAGGCACAGTTAGAGAGTAAAAAAGGCACAGTTAGAGAGTGGCAGGCACAGTTAGAGAGTAACAGAGGCACAGTTAGAGAGTGGCAGGCACAGTTAGAGAGTAACAGAGGCACAGTTAGAGAGTAACAAAGGCACAGTTAGAGAGTGGCAGGCACAGTTAGAGAGTAACAGAGGCACAGTTAGAGAGTGGCAGGCAGAGTTAGAGAGTAACAGAGGCACAGTTAGAGAGTGGCAGGCAGAGTTAGAGATTAACAGAGGCACAGTTAGAGAGTACCAGAGGCACAGTTAGAGAGTGACAGGCACAGTTAGAGAGTAACAGAGGCACAGTTAGAGAGTACCAGAGGCACAGTTAGAGAGTGGCAGGCGCAGTTAGAGAGTAACAGAGGCACAGTTAGAGAGTGGCAGGCACAGTTAGAGAGTAACAGAGGCACAGTTAGAGAGTGGCAGGCAGAGTTAGAGAGTAACAGAGGCACAGTTAGAGAGTAACAAAGGCACAGTTAGAGAGTACCAGAGGCACAGTTAGAGAGTGGCAGTCACAGTTAGAGAGTAACAGAGGCACAGTTAGAGAGTACCAGAGGCAGAGTTAGAGAGTAACAGAGGCACAGTTAGAGAGTGGCAGGCACAGTTAGAGAGTAACAGAGGCACAGTTAGAGAGTGGCAGGCACAGTTAGAGAGTAACAGAGGCACAGTTAGAGAGTACCAGAGGCACAGTTAGAGAGTGGCAGGCACAGTTAGAGAGTAACAGAGGCACAGTTAGAGAGTACCAGAGGCAGAGTTAGAGAGTAACAGAGGCAAAGTTAGAGAGTGGCAGGCAGAGTTAGAGAGTAACAGAGGCACAGTTAGAGAGTACCAGAGGCAGAGTTAGAGAGTAACAGAGGCACAGTTAGAGAGTGGCAGGCACAGTTAGAGATTAACAGAGGCACAGTTAGAGAGTACCAGAGGCAGAGTTAGAGAGTAACAGAGGCACAGTTAGAGAGTGACAGGCACAGTTAGAGAGTAACAGAGGCACAGTTAGAGAGTACCAGAGGCACAGTTAGAGAGTGGCAGGCACAGTTAGAGAGTAACAGAGGCACAGTTAGAGAGTGGCAGGCACAGTTAGAGAGTAACAGAGGCACAGTTAGAGAGTGGCAGGCAGAGTTAGAGAGTAACAGAGGCACAGTTAGAGAGTAACAAAGGCACAGTTGGAGAGTACCAGAGGCACAGTTAGAGAGTGGCAGGCACAGTTAGAGAGTAACAGAGGCACAGTTAGAGAGTACCAGAGGCACAGTTAGAGAGTAACAGAGGCACAGTTAGAGAGTGGCAGGCACAGTTAGAGAGTAACAGAGGCACAGTTAGAGAGTGGCAGGCACAGTTAGAGAGTAACAGAGGCACAGTTAGAGAGTACCAGAGGCACAGTTAGAGAGTGGCAGGCACAGTTAGAGAGTAACAGAGGCACAGTTAGAGAGTACCAGAGGCAGAGTTAGAGAGTAACAGAGGCACAGTTAGTGAGTGGCAGGCAGAGTTAGAGAGTAACAGAGGCACAGTTAGAGAGTAAAAAAGGCACAGTTAGAGAGTGGCAGGCACAGTTAGAGAGTAACAGAGGCACAGTTAGAGAGTGGCAGGCACAGTTAGAGAGTAACAGAGGCACAGTTAGAGAGTAACAAAGGCACAGTTAGAGAGTGGCAGGCAGAGTTAGAGAGTAACAGAGGCACAGTTAGAGAGTGGCAGGCACAGTTAGAGAGTGGCAGGCACAGTTAGAGAGTAACAGAGGCACAGTTAGAGAGTACCAGAGGCAGAGTTAGAGAGTAACAGAGGCACAGTTAGAGAGTGACAGGCACAGTTAGAGAGTAACAGAGGCACAGTTAGAGAGTACCAGAGGCACAGTTAGAGAGTGGCAGGCGCAGTTAGAGAGTAACAGAGGCACAGTTAGAGAGTGGCAGGCACAGTTAGAGAGTAACAGAGGCACAGTTAGAGAGTGGCAGGCAGAGTTAGAGAGTAACAGAGGCACAGTTAGAGAGTAACAGAGGCACAGTTAGAGAGTACCAGAGGCACAGTTAGAGAGTGGCAGGCACAGTTAGAGAGTAACAGAGGCACAGTTAGAGAGTACCAGAGGCAGAGTTCGAGAGTAACAGAGGCACAGTTAGAGAGTGGCAGGCACAGTTAGAGAGTAACAGAGGCACAGTTAGAGAGTGGCAGGCACAGTTAGAGAGTAACAGAGGCACAGTTAGAGAGTACCAGAGGCACAGTTAGAGAGTGGCAGGCACAGTTAGAGAGTAACAGAGGCACAGTTAGAGAGTACCAGAGGCAGAGTTAGAGAGTAACAGAGGCACAGTTAGAGAGTGGCAGGCAGAGTTAGAGAGTAACAGAGGCACAGTTAGAGAGTACCAGAGGCAGAGTTAGAGAGTAACAGAGGTTCAGTTAGAGAGTGGCAGGCACAGTTAGAGAGTACCAGAGGCACAGTTAGAGAGTGGCAGGCACAGTTAGAGATTAACAGAGGCACAGTTAGAGAGTACCAGAGGCAGAGTTAGAGAGTAACAGAGGCACAGTTAGAGAGTGACAGTCACAGTTAGAGAGTAACAGAGGCACAGTTAGAGAGTACCAGAGGCACAGTTAGAGAGTGGCAGGCACAGTTAGAGAGTAAAAAAGGCACAGTTAGAGAGTGGCAGGCACAGTTAGAGAGTAACAGAGGCACAGTTAGAGAGTGGCAGGCACAGTTAGAGAGTAACAGAGGCACAGTTAGAGAGTAACAAAGGCACAGTTAGAGAGTGGCAGGCACAGTTAGAGAGTAACAGAGGCACAGTTAGAGAGTGGCAGGCACAGTTAGAGAGTAACAGAGGCACAGTTAGAGAGTGGCAGGCAGAGTTAGAGAGTAACAGAGGCACAGTTAGAGAGTACCAGAGGCACAGTTAGAGAGTGACAGGCACAGTTAGAGAGTAACAGAGGCACAGTTAGAGAGTACCAGAGGCACAGTTAGAGAGTGGCAGGCACAGTTAGAGAGTAACAGAGGCACAGTTAGAGAGTGGCAGGCACAGTTAGAGAGTAACAGAGGCACAGTTAGAGAGTGGCAGGCAGAGTTAGAGAGTAACAGAGGCACAGTTAGAGAGTAACAAAGGCACAGTTGGAGAGTACCAGAGGCACAGTTAGAGAGTAACAGAGGCACAGTTAGAGAGTACCAGAGGAACAGTTAGAGAGTGGCAGGCACAGTTAGAGAGTAACAGAGGCACAGTTAGAGAGTACCAGAGGCAGAATTAGAGAGTAACAGAGGCACAGTTAGAGAGTACCAGAGGCAGAGTTAGAGAGTAACAGAGGCACAGTTAGAGAGTGGCAGGCACAGTTAGAGAGTACCAGAGGCACAGTTAGAGAGTGGCAGGCACAGTTAGAGATTAACAGAGGCACAGTTAGAGAGTACCAGAGGCAGAGTTAGAGAGTAACAGAGGCACAGTTAGAGAGTGACAGGCACAGTTAGAGAGTAACAGAGGCACAGTTAGAGAGTACCAGAGGCACAGTTAGAGAGTGGCAGGCACAGTTAGAGAGTAACAGAGGCACAGTTAGAGAGTGGCAGGCACAGTTAGAGAGTAACAGAGGCACAGTTAGAGAGTGGCAGGCAGAGTTAGAGAGTAACAGAGGCACAGTTAGAGAGTAACAGAGGCACAGTTAGAGAGTACCAGAGGCACAGTTAGAGAGTGGCAGGCACAGTTAGAGAGTAACAGAGGCACAGTTAGAGAGTACCAGAGGCAGAGTTAGAGAGTAACAGAGGCACAGTTAGAGAGTGGCAGGCACAGTTAGAGAGTAACAGAGGCACAGTTAGAGAGTGGCAGGCACAGTTAGAGAGTAACAGAGGCACAGTTAGAGAGTACCAGAGGCACAGTTAGAGAGTGGCAGGCACAGTTAGAGAGTAACAGAGGCACAGTTAGAGAGTACCAGAGGCAGAGTTAGAGAGTAACAGAGGCACAGTTAGAGAGTGGCAGGCAGAGTTAGAGAGTAACAGAGGCACAGTTAGAGAGTACCAGAGGCAGAGTTAGAGAGTAACAGAGGCACAGTTAGAGAGTGGCAGGCACAGTTAGAGAGTACCAGAGGCACAGTTAGAGAGTGGCAGGCACAGTTAGAGATTAACAGAGGCACAGTTAGAGAGTACCAGAGGCAGAGTTAGAGAGTAACAGAGGCACAGTTAGAGAGTGGCAGGCAGAGTTAGAGAGTAACAGAGGCACAGTTAGAGAGTAACAAAGGCACAGTTAGAGAGTACCAGAGGCACAGTTAGAGAGTGGCAGGCACAGTTAGAGAGTAACAGAGGCACAGTTAGAGAGTACCAGAGGCAGAGTTAGAGAGTAACAGAGGCACAGTTAGAGAGTGGCAGGCAGAGTTAGAGAGTAACAGAGGCACAGTTAGAGAGTGGCAGGCACAGTTAGAGAGTAACAGAGGCACAGTTAGAGAGTACCAGAGGCACAGTTAGAGAGTGGCAGGCACAGTTAGAGAGTAACAGAGGCACAGTTAGAGAGTACCAGAGGCAGAGTTAGAGAGTAACAGAGGCACAGTTAGAGAGTGGCAGGCAGAGTTAGAGAGTAACAGAGGCACAGTTAGACAGTACCAGAGGCAGAGTTAGAGAGTAACAGAGGCACAGTTAGAGAGTGGCAGGCACAGTTAGAGAGTACCAGAGGCACAGTTAGAGAGTGGCAGGCACAGTTAGAGATTAACAGAGGCACAGTTAGAGAGTACCAGAGGCAGAGTTAGAGAGTAACAGAGGCACAGTTAGAGAGTGACAGGCACAGTTAGAGAGTAACAGAGGCACAGTTAGAGAGTACCAGAGGCACAGTTAGAGAGTGGCAGGCACAGTTAGAGAGTAACAGAGGCACAGTTAGAGAGTGGCAGGCACAGTTAGAGAGTAACAGAGGCACAGTTAGAGAGTGGCAGGCAGAGTTAGAGAGTAACAGAGGCACAGTTAGAGAGTAACAAAGGCACAGTTGGAGAGTACCAGAGGCACAGTTAGAGAGTGGCAGGCACAGTTAGAGAGTAACAGAGGCACAGTTAGAGAGTACCAGAGGCAGAGTTAGAGAGTAACAGAGGCACAGTTAGAGAGTGGCAGGCACAGTTAGAGAGTAACAGAGGCACAGTTAGAGAGTGGCAGGCACAGTTAGAGAGTAACAGAGGCACAGTTAGAGAGTACCAGAGGCACAGTTAGAGAGTGGCAGGCACAGTTAGAGAGTAACAGAGGCACAGTTAGAGAGTACCAGAGGCAGAGTTAGAGAGTAACAGAGGCACAGTTAGAGAGTGGCAGGCAGAGTTAGAGAGTAACAGAGGCACAGTTAGAGAGTACCAGAGGCAGAGTTAGAGAGTAACAGAGGCACAGTTAGAGAGTGGCAGGCACAGTTAGAGAGTACCAGAGGCACAGTTAGAGAGTGGCAGGCACAGTTAGAGATTAACAGAGGCACAGTTAGAGAGTACCAGAGGCAGAGTTAGAGAGTAACAGAGGCACAGGTAGAGAGTGGCAGGCAGAGTTAGAGAGTAACAGAGGCACAGTTAGAGATTAACAGAGGCACAGTTAGAGAGTACCAGAGGCAGAGTTAGAGAGTAACAGAGGCACAGTTAGAGAGTGGCAGGCACAGTTAGAGAGTAACAGAGGCACAGTTAGAGAGTACCAGAGGCAGAGTTAGAGGGTAACAGAGGCACAGTTAGAGAGTGGCAGGCAGAGTTAGAGAGTAACAGAGGCACAGTTAGAGAGTACCAGAGGCAGAGTTAGAGAGTAAGAGAGGCACAGTTAGAGAGTGGCAGGCACAGTTAGAGAGTACCAGAGGCACAGTTAGAGAGTGGCAGGCACAGTTAGAGATTAACAGAGGCACAGTTAGAGAGTACCAGAGGCAGAGTTAGAGAGTAACAGAGGCACAGTTAGAGAGTGACAGGCACAGTTAGAGAGTAACAGAGGCACAGTTAGAGAGTACCAGAGGCACAGTTAGAGAGTGGCAGGCACAGTTAGAGAGTAACAGAGGCACAGTTAGAGAGTGGCAGGCACAGTTAGAGAGTAACAGAGGCACAGTTAGAGAGTGGCAGGCAGAGTTAGAGAGTAACAGAGGCACAGTTAGATAGTAACAAAGGCACAGTTGGAGAGTACCAGAGGCACAGTTAGAGAGTGGCAGGCACAGTTAGAGAGTAACAGAGGCACAGTTAGAGAGTACCAGAGGCAGAGTTAGAGAGTAACAGAGGCACAGTTAGAGAGTGGCAGGCACAGTTAGAGAGTAACAGAGGCACAGTTAGAGAGTGGCAGGCACAGTTAGAGAGTAACAGAGGCACAGTTAGAGAGTACCAGAGGCACAGTTAGAGAGTGGCAGGCACAGTTAGAGAGTAACAGAGGCACAGTTAGAGAGTACCAGAGGCAGAGTTAGAGAGTAACAGAGGCACAGTTAGAGAGTGGCAGGCAGAGTTAGAGATTAACAGAGGCACAGTTAGAGAGTACCAGAGGCAGAGTTAGAGAGTAACAGAGGCACAGTTAGAGAGTGGCAAGCACAGTTAGAGAGTACCAGAGGCACAGTTAGAGAGTGGCAGGCACAGTTAGAGATTAACAGAGGCACAGTTAGAGAGTGGCAGGCACAGTTAGAGAGTAACAGAGGCACAGTTAGAGAGTACCAGAGGCAGAGTTAGAGAGTAACAGAGGCACAGTTAGAGAGTGGCAGGCAGAGTTAGAGAGTAACAGAGGCACAGTTAGAGAGTACCAGAGGCAGAGTTAGAGAGTAACAGAGGCACAGTTAGAGAGAGGCAGGCACAGTTAGAGAGTACCAGAGGCACAGTTAGAGAGTGGCAGGCACAGTTAGAGATTAACAGAGGCACAGTTAGAGAGTACCAGAGGCAGAGTTAGAGAGTAACAGAGGCACAGTTAGAGAGTGGCAGGCAGAGTTAGAGAGTAACAGAGGCACAGTTAGAGATTAACAGAGGCACAGTTAGAGAGTACCAGAGGCACAGTTAGAACGTACACGAGGCACAGTTAGAGAGTGACTGAGGTGCAGGAACAGAAACCAAAAAAGCAGAGATGCAATAAGAGAGAGAAACATGGAGAGAAATCGCGAGTAAAAACACAAACACTCCTCTGGGACACCCAAACCTCTTGCACACCTGACACTATAAGATGGGGTTATTGTGGTGAAATGGTTGAGAACACACAAAACACTTCTCAAGCAGCCTCAACTGAACCTATGCAACCAGTCTTGCAGGATGAAGCTTATCATTTTCCAGTGTCAACGATTTACTTTGTGGATGTAGCACTTAAGGTGAGGTCAGAAAATCCCTTCCCTGTTCTGAACATTAATGCTAAGCACAAAGGATGTATAGCGCCTAGGGTCAGTTCATATAATGCACACTGTAAAACTACACAATCACGCAGTGCGAAGTCAGCACCACACAGCAGGGTGAGTTGTGTCAGTGACATGAAAGACGATCATTTCTCTGGTATTTCAGGTGGTTGTATGAAATGAATAATTTCCTGAACTGTTGATGTTTATGTTCAGTGCAAATGGCCTACAGTTTCTGGGGAGGGGTGATTTTAACCCTAGCCCTACATTGGCTGTAACCGGGTCGGGGGTAGTTGAAATACTCCTGGTGATTTAAGGCACCAATTTCCAGCCTGCTTTGCACTAATCGTGTTTTAACCAGTGCGGTATTTCCTGAAATATGCAGATTGGAATCCAATGATGTCACCAGTCCTCAACTGCAATTTTAACCTCAGCCCTCTGGCTTGCGTGCAGAGAATCAAGGACCAGAAGAGGTTCTTTCAGATATTTTCCATGACATTGAGTTGCAGATGTGTTTGGGCTTCTCTTGTCCTGGGCTTGCCCACTTCTTACCCCAACTCTTGCTGGCAGGCCTTCCTTTGGTCAGGACCTCTTACTATCCAAAACGCCACTCACATCTGCTGGCAGTTGAATGGAAATGCACTGACAAAATCCAGAGGTTAAAGACATACTGCTAACACGGTTGCATTTGACGCACACTCCGTTCCCAGCCCGCCTGATTCCCGCTCCCAGTTCAAATTCCTTTTTGTGTAATATCAGAGAGGTGAAAGATGTGCTCATGGATTTTCACAAGATCACAAGTTAATTACAGATGAAGATGGTCATTTAGCCCATCATAATTCTGTCTTCCAGGAAGGCCTGAAGATCTCCAATACAGCAGCACATAATTAGTGATTAACTTTTTGCCTCCACTGCTCACTGGGGAATTCCATTCCATCTTCTTGATCTCACTGAGTGTGAAGAAACAAATTTATTTATTTTTAAAAATTCATTCATGGGATGTAGGCGTTGCTGGCCAGGCCAGCATTTAGTGCCCATCCCTAATTGCCCTTGAGAAGGTGGTGATGAGCTGCCTTCTTGAACCGCTGCAGTCCATGTGAGGTAGGTACACCCACAGTGCTGTTAGGAAGGGAGTTCGAGGATTTTGACTCAGCGACAGTGAAGGAACGGCGATATAGTTCCAAGTCAGGAGGGTGTGTGACTTGGAGGGGAACTTGCAGGTGGTGTTCACATGTATTTGCTGCCCTTGCCCTTCTAGTTGGTAGAGGTCGCGAGTTTGGAAGGTGCTGTCTCAGGAGCCTTGGTGCGTTGCTGCAGTGCATCTTGCAGTTTGTGGATGGGGTGCCAATCAAGCGGGCTGCTTTGTCCTGGATGGTGTTGAGCTTCTTGAGTGTTGTTGCAGCTGCACCCATCCAGGCAAGTGGACAGTATTCCATCAAAGTCCTGACTTGTGCCTTGTAAGATGGTGGACAGGCTCTGGAGAGACAGGAAGTGAGTTACTTGCCGCAGGATTCCTAGCCTTTGACCTGCTCTTGTAGCCACGGTATTTATGTGGCTACTCCAGTTCAGTTTCTGGTCAATGGTAGCCCCTAGGATGTTGATATTGGGGTTTCAGCGATGGTAATGTCATTGAATGTCAAGGGGAGATGGTTAGATTCTCTCTTGTTTGAGATGGTCATTGCCTGGCACTTGTGTGGTGCGAATGTTACTTGCCACTTATCAGCCCAAGCCTGGCTATTGTCCAGGTCTTGCTGCATTTCTACACGGTCTGCTTCAGTATCTGAGGAGTTACGAATGGTGCTGAACATTGTGCAATCATCAGCGAACATCCCCACTTCTGACTTTGTGATTGAAGGAAGGTCATTGATGAAGCAGCTGAAGATGGTTGGGCCTAGGGCACTACCCTGAGGAACTCCTGCAGTGATGTCCTGGAACTGAGGTGATTGACCTCCAACAACCACAACCATCTTACTTTGTGCTAGGTATGACTCCAACCAGTGGAGTTAACGTAATACATGTTAATAGCATAGACTCATAGAGTCAATTACAGCCCATCGAGCCCATGCCAGCTCTTTGCAGAGCAATCCAGTCAGTCCCATTCCCCCACTTGATTCCTGTGAACAAAGAACAAAGAACAGTACAGCACAGGAACAGGCCATTCGGCCCTCCAAGCCTGCGCCGATCTTGATACCTGCCTAAACTAACACCTTCTGCACTTCCGGGGCCCATATCCCTCTATTCCCTTCCTATTCATATATTTGTCAAGATGTCTCTTAAACGTTGCTATCGTATCTGCTTCCACCACCTCCCTTGGCAGCAAGTTCCAGGCACTCACCACCCTCTGTGTAAAAAACTTGCCTCGCACATCCCCTCTAAACTTTGCCTGGAGCTCAGACGATTGACCTCCAACAACCACAACCATCTTCCTTTACGCTAGGTATGACTCCAACCAGCGGAGGGTTTTCCCCCTGATTCCCATTGACCTCAGTTTTGCTAGGGCTCCTTGATGCCATACTCAGTCAAATGCTGCCTTGATGTCAAGGGCAGTCACTCTCACCTCACCTCTTGAGTTCAGCTCTTTTTGTCCATGTTTGAACTGAGGCTGTAATGAGGTCAGGAGCTGAGTGGCCCTGGCAGAACCCAAACTGAGCGTCACTGAGCCGGTTATTGCTAAACAAGTGCCGCTTGATGGCATTGTTGATGACACCTTCCATCACTTTACTGATGATTGAGAGTAGGCGGATGGGGCGGTAATTGTCCTGCTTTTTGTGTACAGGACATACCTGGGCAATTTTCCACATTGCAGGGTAGATGCCGGTGTTGTAGCTGTACTGGAACAGCTTGGCTCGGGGCGCAGCAAGTTCTGGAGCACAGGTCTTCAGTACTATTGCTGGAATATTGTCAGGGCCCATAGCCTTTGCAGTATCCAGTGCCTTCAGTCGTTTCTTGGTATCACGTGGAGTGAATCGAATTGGCTGAAGTCTGGTATCTGCGATGCTGGAGACTTCAGGAGGAGGCCGAGATGAATCATCAACTCGGCACTTCTGGCTGAAGATTGTTGCAAATGCTTCAGCCTTATCTTTCACACTGATGTCCTGGGCTTCCCCATCATTGAGGATGGTGATATTAGTGGAGACACCTCCTCCAGTTAGTTGTTTACTTGTCCACCACCATTCACGCCTGGATGTGGCAGGACTGCAGAGCTTAGATCTGATCCGTTGGTTTTGGGATCGCTTTGCTCTGTCTATTGCATGCTGCTTATGCAGTTTGGCACGCAGATACTCCTGTATTGTAGCTTCACCAGGTTGACACTTCATTTTGAGGTATGCCTGGTGCTGCTCCTGGCGTGCCCTCTTGCACTCTTCATTGAACCAGGGTTGATATCCTGGCTTGATGGTAATGGTAGAGTGGCGTATATGCCGGGCCATGAGGTTACAGATTGTGGTTGAATACAATTCTGCTGCTGTTGATGGCCCACAGTGCCTCATGGATGCCCAGTTTTGCATTGCTGGATCTGTTTGAAATCTATCCCATTTAGCACGGAGATAGTGCCACACAACATGATGGAGGGTATCCGCAATGTGAAGGCGGGACTTTGTCTCCACAAGGACTGTGCAGTGGTCACTCCTACCAATACTGTCATGGACAGATGCATCTGCGACAGGCAGATTGGTGAGGATGAGGACAAGTATGTTTTCCCCTCTTGTTGGTTCCCTCACCACCTGCCGCATACCCAGTCCAGCAGATGTGTCGTTTAGGACTCGGCCAGCTCAGTCAGTAGTGGTGCTACCAAGCCACTCTTAGTGATGGACATTGAAGTCCAGCACCCAGAGTACATTTTGTGCCTTCGCCACCCTCAGTGCTTCCTCCAAGTGCTGTTCAACATGGAGGAATACTGAGTCATCAGCTGAGGGAGGGCAGTAGGTGGTAATCAACAGGAGGTATCCTTGGCCATCTTTGACCTGATGCCATGAGACTTCATGGGGTCCAGAGTCGATGTTGAGGACTCCCAGGACAACTCCCTCCCGACTGTATACCACTGTGCCGCCACCTCTAATGCGTCTGTCCTGCCGGTGGGACAGGACGTACACGGGGATGGTGATGGCAGTGTCTGGGACATTGTCTGTCAGGTATGATTATGTCAGGCTGTTGCTTGACTAGTCTGTGGGACAGCTCTCCCAACTTTGGCGCAAGCTCCCAGATGTTCGTAATGAGGACTCTGCAGGGTCGACAGGGCTGGGTTTGCCATTGTCGTTTCCGGTGCCTAGTTTGATGCCGGGTGGTTTGTCCAGTTTCATTCCTTTTTATTGATTTCATAGCAGTTAGATACAACTGACTGGCTTGCTGGGCCATTTCAGAGGGCGTGTAAGAGTCAACCACATTGCTGTGGGTCTGGAGTCACATGTAGGCCAGACCAGGTAAGGACAGCAGATTTCCTTCCCTAAAGGACATTAGTGAACCAGTTGGGTTTTTACAACAATTGACAATGATTTCATGGACATCATTAGAATAGCTTTATTTAAATCCAGGTTTTTTTTATTAATTTAATTCAAATTCCACCTTCTGCTGTGGTGGGATTTGAACCCATGTCCCCAGAGCAATACCTGGGTCTCTGGGTTACTAGTCCAGTGACAATACCACTATGCCACTGCCTCCCCATCTTTCATGAGGTTAAACCTGTAACTCCTTTTCCTAATGTCAATATTTGTTTATATCTTCCTGGAGTATGATTGTCACTGGCAAAGCCAGCATTTATTGCCCATCCCTAATTGCCCTTGATAAGAAGGTGGTGAGCTGCCTTCTTGAACTGCTGCAGTCCATGTGAGGTAGGTACACCCACAGTGCTGTTAGGGAGCGAGTTGCAGGTTGTTGACTTAGTGACACTGAAGGAATGGTGATATATTTCCAAGTCAGGGTGTGTGGCTTGGAGGGGAACTTGCAGGTGGTGGTGTACCCACATATCTGCTGCCCATGTCATTCTAGGCAGTAAAGGTCGTGGGTTTGGAAGTTGCTGTCAGGTCCTGTCGAACGAGTCTTGGTGCATTGCTGCAGTGCATCTTGTAGATGGTACACACTGCTGCCACTGTGCGTTGGTGGTGGAGGGAGTGAATGTTTGTGGATGGGGTGCCAATCAAACGGGCTGCTTTGTCCTGTATGGTGTTGAGCTCATTGACTGTTGTTGGAGCTGCACCCATCCAGGCAAGTGAAGAGTATTCCATCACGTTCTTGACTTGCGCCTTTCAGATGGTGGACAGGCTTTGGGGGGGGTCAGGTTACTCACCGCAGAATTCCCAGCCTCTGACCTGCTCTTGACATTACAGTATTTTTATGGCTGGTTCAGTTCAGTTTCTGACTGATGGTAACCTCCCCCGCCCAGGCACTCCCGCCCCAGGATATTGATGGTGAAGGATTCAGTGATGGTAATGCCATTGAAAGTCAATGGGAGATGGTTAGATTCTTTCTTGTTGGAAATGTTCATTGCATGGCACTTGTATGGTGTGAATGAAACTTGTCAGTTATCAGTCCCAAGCCTGAATGTTGTCCAGGTCTTGCTGCATGTGGGCATGGATTGCTTCCCTATTTGGGGAGTTGCGAATGGTGCTGAACACTGTACCATCATCAGTGAATATCCCCACTTCTGACCTTATGATGGAGGGAAGGTCATTGATGAAGCAGCTGAAGATGGTTGGGCCTAGGGCACTACCCTGAGGAACTCCTGCAGTGATGTCCTGGAACTGAGGTGATTGACCTCCAACAACCACAACCATCTTACTTTGTGCTAGGTATGACTCCAACCAGTGGAGTTAATGTAATACATGTTAATAGCATAGACTCATAGAGTCAATTACAGCCCATCGAGCCCATGCCAGCTCTTTGCAGAGCAATCCAGTCAGTCCCATTCCCCCAATTGATTCCTGTGAACAAAGAACAAAGAACAGTACAGCACAGGAACAGGCCATTCGGCCCTCCAAGCCTGCGCCGATCTTGATGCCTGCCTAAACTAACACCTTCTGCACTTCCGGGGCCCATATCCCTCTATTCCCTTCCTATTCATATATTTGTCAAGATGTCTCTTAAACGTTGCTATCGTATCTGCTTCCACCACCTCCCTTGGCAGCAAGTTCCAGGCACTCACCACCCTCTGTGTAAAAAACTTGCCTCGCACATCCCCTCTAAACTTTGCCCCTCGCACCTTAAACCTATGTCCCCGAGTAACTGACTCTTCCACCCTGGGAAAAAGCTTCTGACTATCCACTCTGTCCATGCCGCTCATAACTTTGTAAACCTCTATCATGTCGCCCCTCCACTTCCGTCATTCCAGTGAAAACAATCCGAGTTTTTCCAACCTCTCCTCATAGCTAATGCCCTCCAGACCAGGCAACATCCTGGTAAACCTCCTCTGTACCCTCTCCAAAGCCTCCACGTCCTTCTGGTAGTGTGGCGACCAGAATTGCACGCAATATTCCAAGTGTGGCCTAACTAAGGTTCTGTACAGCTGCAACATGACTTGCCAATTTTTATACTCTATGCTCCGACCGATGAAGGCAAGCATGCCGTATGCCTTCTTGACTACCTTATCCACCTGCGTTGCCACTTTCAGTGACCTGTGGACCTGTACGCCCAGATCTCTCTGCCTGTCAATACTCCTAAGGGTTCTGCCATTTACTGTATACCTCCCACCTGCATTAGACCTTCCAGGAATGCATTACCTCACATTTGTCCAGATTAAACTCCATCTGCCATTTCTCCGCCCAAGTCTCCAACCGATCTATATCCTGCTGTATCCTCTGACAATCCTCATCACTATCCGCAACTCCACCAACCTTTGTGTCGTCCGCAAACTTACTAATCAGACCAGCTACATTTTCCTCCACATCATTTATATTTACTACAAACAGCAAAGGTCCCAGCACTGATCCCTGTGGAACACCACTAGTCACGTCCCTCCATTCAGAAAAACACCCATCCACTGTTACCCTCTGTCTTCTGTGACTGAGCCAGTTCTGTATCCATCTTGCCAGCTCACATCTGATCCCGTGTGACTTCACCTTTTGCACCAGTCTGCCATGCGGGACCTTGTCAAAGGCTTTACTAAAGTCCATACAGACAACATCCACCGCCCTTCCCTCATCAATCATCTTCGTCACTTCCTCAAAAAACTCAATCAAATTAGTAAGACACGACCTCACGACCTCCCCTTCACAAAACCATGCTGGCTCTCGCTAATAAGTTCGTTTGTTTCCAAATGGGAGTAAATCCTGTCCCGAATAATCCTCTCTAATAGTTTCCCTACCACTGACGTAAGGCTCACCGGCCTATAATTTCCTGGATTATCCTTACCACCCTTCTTAAACAAAGGCACAACATTGGCTATTCTCCAGTCCTCTGGGACCTCACCTGTAGCCAATGAGGATGCAAATATTTCTGTCAAGGCCCCAGCAATTTCTTCCCTTGCCTCCCTCAGTATTCTAGGGTAGATCCCATCAGGCCCTGGGGACTTATCTACCTTAATGCTTTGCAAGACACCCAACACCTCCTCCTTTTTGATAATGAGATGACTGAGACTATCTGCACTCCCTTCCCTCGGCTCATCATCCACCCATTCCTTCTCCTTGGTGAATACTGATGCAAAGTACTCATTTAGCACCTCACCCATTTCCTCTGGCTCCACGCATCGATTCCCATCTCTGTCCTTGAGTGGGCCAACCCTTTTCCTGGTTACCCTCTTGCTCTTTATATATGTATAAAAAGCCTTGGGATTTTCCTTAATCCTGTTTGCCAATGACTTTTCATGACCCCTTTTAGCCCTCCTAACTCCTTGCTTAAGTTCCTTCCTACTGTCTTTATATTCCTCAAGTGCTTCATCTGTTCCTAGCCTTCCAGCCCTTACAAATGTTTCCTTTTTATCCTTTGTTCTTTGTTCTTTGTTCTTTAATATTGTTATTATTAGCCTTCCCCCAATTTAGCACCTTCACCCGAGGACTACTCTTAACCTTATCCACAAGTACCTTAAAACTTATGGAATTATGGTCACTGTTCCCGAAATGCTCCCCCACTAAACCTTCGACCATCTGGCCGGGCTCATTCCCCAATACCAGGTCCAGAATGGCCCCATCCCTAGTTGGACTATCTACATACTGTTTCAAGAAGCCCTCCTGGATGCTCCTTACAAATTCTGCCCCATCCAAGCCCCGAGCACTAAGTGAGTCCCAGTCAATATAGGGGAAGTTAAAATCACCCACCACTACAACCCTGTTACCTTTACATCTTTCCAAAAATCTGTCTACATATCTGCTCCTCTACCTCCTGCTGGCTGTTGGGAGGCCTGTAGTAAACCCCCAACATCGTGACTGCACCCTTCCTATTCCTGAGCTCCACCCATATTGCCTCGCTGCATGACCTCTCTGAGGTGTCCTCCCGCAGTACAGCTGTGATATTCTCCTAAACCAGTAATGCAACTCCCCCACCCCTTTTACATCCCCCTCTATCCCACCTGAAGCTTCTAAAGCCTGGAACATTTAGCTGCCAATCCTGCCCTTCCCTTAACCAAGTCTCTGTAATAGCAACAACATCATAGTTCCAAGTACTAATCCAAGCTCTAAGTTCATCTGCCTTACCTGTTATACTTGTCGCATTGAAATAAATGCACTTCAGACCACCAGTCCCGCTGTGCTCAGCAACATCTCCCTGCCTGCTCTTCCTCTTAGTCCTACTGGCCTTATTTACTATGTCCTCCTCATTTACTTCATTAGCTGTCCTGCTGCTCTCGTTTCCACCCCCCTGCCACACTAGTTTAAACCCTCCCGAGTGACGCTAGCAAACCTTGCAGCCAGCATATTAGTGCCCTTCCAGTTTAGATGCAACCCGTCCTCTTGTACAGGTCCCATCTGTCCCTGAAGAGAGCCCAATGGTCCAGATATCTGAAACCCTCCCTTCTACACCAGCTGCTCAGCCATGTGCTTAGCTGCACTGTCTTCCTATTTCTAGCCTCACTGGCACGTGGCACAGGGAGTAATCTAGAGATTACAACCCTAGAGATCCTGTTTTTCAACTTACTACCTAACTCCCTAAACTCCCCCTGCAGGACCTCCTCACTCTTCCTGCCTATGTCATTGGTACCGATGTGTACCACAAACTCTGGCTGTTCACCCTCCCCCTTCAGAATGCCCTTTGTCCGTTCAGAGACATCCTTGACCCTGGCACCAGGGAGGCAACATACCTTCCTGGAGTCTCTTTCACGTCCACAGAAGCGCCTATCTGTGCCCCTGACTATAGATTCCCCTATAACTATTGCTCTTCTGCGCTTTGTCCCGCCCTGCTGAACAACAGTGCCAGCCGTGGTGCCACTGCTCTGGCTGCTGCTGTTTTCCCCTGATAGGCTATCCCCCCCAACAGTATCCAAAACAGTATACTTGTTAGAGAGGGGGATACCACAGGGGATTCCTGCACTGACTGCCTGCCCCTTCTAGCGGTCACCCATCTATCTGCCTGCACTTTGGGTGTAACCACTTCTCTAAAACTCCAGTCTATGACGCTTTCCGCCACCTGCATGCTCCTAAGTGCATCCAGTTGCCGCTCCAACTGATCCATGTGGTCTGTGAGGAGCTGCAACTGGGTACACTTCCTGCAGATGTAGTCGCCCGGAACACTGGAAGCGTCACGGACTTCCCACATCTCACCCCTCTAACTGACATTTCTATCACTAATCAGTTAATTGATATAAAATAAATAAATACTTATTAAATCCTTACTAAATTATGATACACTTCACTATGTGGTCCCTGGTGCTAGATTTCTACAATAAATATTAAATGCAGTCTAAATACAGTAATCTCCTCCCTCTGGTTTCGTTACTCTACTTATTAATTAGTTAATTAGTGTTTTAATCAATTTTTATCAGTTTTATTTTCAAATTCGGTACAGATTCTCTACCAGCCAAACAGGTCACAACTTTCCTGTGACGTCACTTTTTCTGTTTTTACTTTACCCACCCGAGGTATCTTACCGGTTTGGAACCCCACCCTCCGAGTCTGCTCCGAGAATCCCCGAGGTTTGTTTTTTTATATACTTACCGGTCTGGAACCCCACCCTCCGAGTCTGCTCCGAGAATCCCCGAGGTTTGTTTTTTTATATACTTACCGGTCTGGAACCCCACCCTCCGAGTCTGCTCCGAGAATCCCCGAGGTATGTTTTTTTATATATACTTACCGGTCTGGAACTCCGCCCTCCGAGTCTGCACCTGACCCTGCAAGTTTATTTCCTTCAAGTGCCAGTCCAATTTCCTTTTGAAATCATTCATCATCTCCGCTTCCACCATCCTCCTGGGCAGCGAGTTCTAGGTCATTACCACTTGCTGTGTAAAAAAGTTCTTCCTCACATTCCCACTGCATCTCTTGCCCAAAGCCTTCAGTCTGTGCCCCTTATTCTTTTTACCATCAGTTAATGGGAACAGTTTTTCTTTGTCTAAATTATCTAAACCTGTCATGATCTTGTACACCTCTATCAAATGTCCTCTTGATCTTCTTTGCTTCAAGGAGAACAACCCCAGCTTCTCCAACTTAACCTTGTAGGTAAAATCCCTCATCCCTGGAACCATTCTGGTAAATCTTCTCTGCACCCTCTGAAGGACCCTCACATCCTTCCTAAAGTGTGGTGACCAGAACTGGATGCAGAACTCTAGTTAGCACCTAACCAGAGCTTTATGAAGTTTCAGCATAACTTTCCTGCTTTTGTACTCAATGCCTCTATTTATTGATTCCAAGACTCCATATGCTTTGCTAACCACTCTCTTAATGTGTCTGATCCTTCATAGATCGATGCACATGCCAACCCCCAAGTCCCTCTCTTCCTGCACACTCTTTAGAACTGTACCATTAAATCTATATTTTCTCATCCTATCTCTTTGCCAAAATCCATCACCTCATACTTGTCTGTATTAAATTCCATCTGCCACTTGTCTTCCCATTCTGCTAGCCTATCTATGTCCTGTTGCAGGCGGTTCATATCATCCTCACTGTTTGCCACACCTCCAAGTTTGGTATCATTGGCAAATTTTGAGATTCTACTCTGTATTCTAAGATCCAAGTCATTGATATACAGCAAAAAAAAACAATGGTGCTAGCACCACTGTCTACCATCCTCCAGTCTGAAAAACAACCAATTAACACGACTTACTGTTTTCTTTCCTTAAGCCAAATTTTTATCCAATTGGACACTGATCCTCCTAGTCCATGAGCCTCAGTTTTGTTAACCAGCCTTTTATGTGGTACTTTATTATACACTTACGAACATAGATACAAACATATGAATTAGGAGCAGGAGCAGGCCACTCGGCCCCTCGAGCCTGCACCGCCATCCAATAAGATCATGACTGATCTGACTGTAACCTCAACTCCACGTTCCAATCTACCCCAAATAACATTTCACCCCCTTGCTTATCAAGAATCTATCTACCTCTGCCTTAAAAATATTCAAAGACTCTGCTTCAACCGCCTTTTAAGGAAGAGTGTTCCAAAGACTCATGACCCTCTGAGAGAAAAACATTTCTCCTCATCTCTGTCTTAAATGGGTGACCCCTTATTTTATTTTGTTATATTATTTTTTGTTTTTTTCTTCCAGTCCCCATCCACCACTGCCCTCCTCCCCCTGCCTGAACTTGTTCTCACATTGAACAACTTCTCCTGCAACTCCACTCACTTCCTCCAAAAAGTAGGTGTTGCTATGGTACCTGCATGGTTCCCAGCTATGCCTGCTTTTTTGTGTGCTAAGTGGAACATTCCTTGTTCCGGTCCTACTCAGGCTCCCTCCCTCACCTCTTTTTCCAGTACATTGATGACTGTATCGGTGCAGTTTCCTGCTCTCGCCCCGAACTGGAAAACTTCACTGACTTTGTTTACAATTTCCACCCTTCTCTCACCTTCATGTTGTCCATCTTTGACTCTTCCCTTCCCTTTCTCGACTTCTCTGTCTCCATGTATGGGGATAGGCTATCTACCATTATTCACTATAAGCCCACGGACTCCCACAGCTACCTGGATATACATCATCACAGCACACTTTCACAAGGACTCGATTCCATTCTCCCAGTTTTTCTGTCTCAGTTGCATCTGCTCAGATGATGCAACTTTCCATACTAGTGCTTCTGATATGTCTTCCTTTTTCCTCAACCAAGGACTCCCCCCACCGTGATTGACAGGGCCCTCAACTGTGTCCGATCTATTTCATGCACTTTTGATCACACCCCTTCCCCACCCTCCTAGAACCATGATCAGGTTCCCCTTGTCCTCACCTTCCACCCAACGAGCCTCCATATTCAAAGGATCATCCTCCACCATTTTCACCACCTCCAGCATGATGTCACCACCAGACACATCTTCCCCTCCCCTCCCGTGTCAGCATTCCGAAGGGACCGTTCGATCCGCAACACCCTGGTCCGCTCCTCAGTTACCCCCAACACCTCCCCGCTTTCCTACGGCACTTTTTCATGTAAGCGCAGGAGATGCAACACCTGCCCTTTTACCTCCTCTCTTCTCATTGTCCAGGGCCCTAAACACCCCTTCCAAATGAAACAGTGATTTACTTGTACTTCTTTCAATTTAGTATAATGCATTTGCTGCTCACAATATGGTCTCCTCTACACTGGGGAAACTAAACGCAGACTGGGTGACCATTTTGCAGCATGTCTCCATTCAGTCTGCAAGTGCAATCCCGAGCTTCCTGTTGCTTGTCATTTCAATTCTCTACCTTGCTCTCACTCTGACCTTTCTGTCCTTGACCTGCTGCAGTGTTCTCATGATGCTCAATGCACGCTCGAGGAACAACATTTCATTTTTCGACTGGGCACTTTACAGCCTTCTGGACTCAACATTGAGTTCAATAATTTTAGATCATAACCTCTGCCTCCAGCTTTTTTCTTTTTTTTGTTTCTTTTTCGCTGGTTCATTTTATTTTCCCCCACCCCTTGTTTCTTTCTTAATCCTTTTATTTTGTATTCAGACGGCTACTATCCAGTCGTTTACACCTCATCCAGACACATCTTTTGTTTCTTTATTTTTCCTATTACTACCCACTTTGACTTTGTACCATGAAACTTTTTATCATTTAATGTCTGATGAGTTCTGATGAAGGGTCACTGACCTGAAACGTTAATTTTGCTTCTCGCTCCACAGATGCTGCCATACCTGTTGAGTATTTCCTGCATTTCTTGTTTTTGTTTCAGATTTCCAGCATCTGCAGTATTTTGGTTTTGGATTCTGTCTTTGCCCCTTCAGGGACATCCCCTCTTTCAGCACTACAGTGTTTTCCCTAAGCAATGTTGCCACCCCAACTTCCTTTTTTTCTTTCTCTATCTTTTCTGACCACTTTATATCCTTGTATTTTAAGCACCCAGTCCTCAGCATTTTTAAGCCACATTTCTGTTATCGTCACTGTATCATATTCCCATACTGCTATTTGTGCTTGTAGCTTACCAACCTTATTCACCACACTTTGCACATTTACACACATGCATTGTATTCCTGTCTTTGTATTCCTCACAGCCCTTCTCAGTCTGCTCCTATCTAATATGGTACTATTTCCTTCTCCAGTACTGTCCAACACTCACACATTATACACCTTATTCCTATTTTCTACTTCTATATGTTGGTGCCCACCCCCCTGCCAATTCAGTATAAACCCTCCCCAACCACATTAGTGAACCTCCCCATGAGGACATTGGTCCCAGTCCCAATGAAGTGCAACCCATCCCTTTTGAATAGGTGCCTTCTAGCCCAGAACTGGTCCCAATGCCCCAAGAATTGGAAGGTTTCCCTGCTGCACCATGCTTTCAAGCCATGCATTGATCCTCCCTTTCTTCCTATTTCTACTCTCACTAACGCGTGGCACTGGGACGGATCCAGAGATTACTACCTTCAAGTTCCTACTCTTTAACTTCCTCCCTTGCTCTGGAAGATCTGACCGTAGCATCTCAATAGCTATGTAGTTGGTACCAACGTGCACAACAAATTCTGGATTGCCCTCTTCACCGTGTAGAATATCCTACTCCCTCTTTGTGATGTCCTTTACCCTAGCACCAGGGAGGCAACATACCATGCAGGACTTACAATGATGGTTACAAAAATGTCTGCCTGTCCCCTGACTGTGGAATCTCCTATAACAAATGCATTTCTACACTTTGCTACTCCCTCCTGTACAGTCCCTTGCCCATTGGTGTCACGGTCTGGACTGCACTCCTTTAGGGCATCAGCGCTCCCAGCAGTCTCTAGTGCTGTGTGCCTGTTTGAGAATGTCACACACCCTGAAGTCTCCTGCACTTCCTGCCTCTTCCTAGTCTTCCCGATGACCACCCACCTAGTATCCTGAACTTTTATTGCCTGTGGGGTGATCACCTCCTGGAAAGTATGATTCCGGAAACTCTCCTACTCCCTGATGCTATGCAGTGACTCTGGCTGCCTCTCAAGCTTGGAAATCCTGAGCTCGAGCTGCAGCAGCTGGAGACACTTCCTACATGCATGGTCGTCCAGGACACATGAATTGTCCTGAAGTTCCCATATAGCACAGGAATTGCAAACAAAAGGTCAGAGCTGCCCATCCATGATCGAAAAATAACTCTACTCACCCTGATTGATGTTATTAATTTCCCAGCTCCTAATTAAAAGACTGCCTGAGGAATATCGAGAAAAAGAGAAATACTCACCAACTAATCACTTAAATGTTTTCCTGTGATGTCACACTTTTTTTTCTTGGTTTCCTCTTGCAGTGCTCATTTACTCTGCTGCTGCTCTATCCCTGCTGTGCTCTTGGACCTTCCACTGTTCTCATAGTGCTCTCTCTCTCTCCACCACTGCTTTATCCCCCACTGTGCTCTCAGATCTTCCACTGTTCTCACAGTACTCTCTCTCTCTCTTTCTCTCCACCACTGCTTTATCCCTCACTGTGCTCTCAGATCTTCTGCTGTTCTCACAGTACTCTCTCTCTCTCTCTCTCTCTCTCCATCACTGCTTTATCCCCCACTGTGCTCTCAGATCTTCCACTGTTCTTGCAGTGCTCTCTCTCTCTGCCGTTGCTTTTTCCTTGCTGTGTACTCGGACCTTCTGCTGTTCTCACAGTGCTCCCTCTCTCTCTTTCTCCACCACTGCTTTATCCCCCACTGTGCTCTCAGATCTTCCACTGTTCTTGCAGTGCTCTCTCTCTCTGCCGTTGCTTTTTCCTTGCTGTATTCTGGAAAAAAGACAGAGGCGCAAGGGGAGAGCCAACTGTGCAACAGCCCCGACAAACAAATTTCTCTGTAGCACCTGTGGAAGAGCCTGTCACTCTAGAATTGGCCTTTATAGACACTCCAAGCGCTGCTTCACAAACCACTGACCACCTCCAGGTGCGTATCCATTGTCTCTCGAGATAAGGAGGCCAAAGAAGAAGAATTCTCGGACCTTCTGCTGTTCTCGCAGTGCTCTCTCTCTCCCTCTCTCTCTCTCTCTGCCGCTGTTTTATCCTCGCTGTGCTCTCAGACTTTCCGCTGTTCTTACAGTGTAATTGAAATATTCCAGATATGCTTCTTCCTCTCAGATGCCTCCATTCCAGCCTGAAAAGCCCAATTATTATTGCAGAGTCTCCTCATTAACAGACCCCTGACACGAGGGATCTGTTGTGGCTCTTTGCACTGTCTCTAGCAGGTGACTATCTCAGTGTCTGATGTGCCTTGGTGTCCAGGTCTGAACCTAATGCTCATGGTGTGGTCTAACCAGGGCATGCACAGAATGATCATGACTTCCTCCCAGTTGTACCCAGTTGTTTTGTCGCTGTAGTTCCATTTTCTATTTGCTTTGTTGATTTCTGCACTGCATTGTTTGGATGTGCTGAGTGTTGGGTCCATAAGACATGTGGTCTCCCCCAGCTTCACGCTGAGCTAGTCCTGGAGTATGTGTGCCAATCAGTTTTTCCTTCCAATGTGTTAAATTCCATCTTCCATCGTTCTGCACACTTCGCATATTTTGTCAACTTGTTCTGTGATGTCTAAGCTGCTTCCTTCGATATCATGGTCCCGACTGGTTTGCTATTATCTGCAAATTTGATAAATTTCTGCTGACTTTCTGAGTTTAAGTCTTTGTTGTAAATTAGAAACTATTGCGGTCTCTACATCAGTGCCTGAGGCAGTTCACTAAGTATTAGCCCCACATCAATATTGCCCTTCTGCCAATTTCTTCTGAATTGCCACATTTTATCTGGTATTGCTACGGCTTTGAGCTTAACTAATAGGCTTTTATTATAGAATCATACAGCACAGAAGGAGGCCATTCTACCCATCGTGCCTGTGCCGGCTCTCTGAAAGATCTAGAAAGAGCTATCCAATTAGTCCCACGCCCCCTGCCCCCAGTTCAGGTATTTATCCTGCTCCCTTTTGAAAGTTACTATTGAATCTGCTTCCACCAGTCTTTCAGGCAATGCATTCCAGCTCTTTGTAACATACACCATGTCATAGAGTTCACCACAGTCCACTTGGGTTATCAATCTTTCAAAGACATAAACTGACATTGCTCTGTCAGTTATTTATCAATATATTTTAACTTACATTGTAAATTTCATTTCCTTTTAAGAAGGTAATGTATGTTATCCCATCAACTACATGCACCTAACTCACTGTGTTGAAAGAATTGTAGCTTAACTTCTGCTGTACCTTGCAATTCATTGGTCAAAAAGCCTTGGCTCACTGGTAGAAATTTCACCCTGGAGTCAGAAGATTATGGCGTCAAACCTCATAGCAGAGACTTGCAAACACAATCAAGGGAGAGGAATTGGAAATATTTGAGTAAAACATTAGAGCAGAAGGACAGGTTATGGTGTGGCCTAAATAAGCGCTCCCTTATACAAACACACAGAGTATAAGGAACAAATTGAACGAATTTGCTGGTGCAAATTCAATTTGGAGGGTATGACATGGTAGCTATTACTGAGACATGGCTGCAAAATGGTCAGGACTGGGATCTAAATATACCAGGTTGTAAGATCTATCGGAAAAATAGTAGAGGGGAGGGGTAGCCTTAGTGATTAAGGATGAAATCGCTTCAAAGATAAGAGATGGTATAATGAGAGTAAGTAGGCAGTGGAGAATTTATGGGTATAATTAAGAATAGAAAAAGATTTTAGAATGTAGTGGGAGTTGTGTTGAGGTCCTCTGGTAGCAGCTATGAAGTGGTAGATTTTAGACAAACATGTAGCAAAGGCAGAGTGGTTCTAAACATAGGATCATAGGAAATAGGAGCAGCAGGGTTTTAACTTTCATATAGATTGGGATAAGCAGACTAGTCCATGTCAGAAACGTAGTGAATTTCTTGATGTGTCCGGTATCATTTTCTGCAACAAAATGTTCTCGAACCAACAGGAGGTATGCCATATTCGATTTGGTAATGAGCAACGAGCCCAATTTAGTTAACAGGCTATCGGTGTACGAAGATTTATCTAATAACAATCACAATATGATCGAGGCCAACATCATGCTTGAAAGAGAGTAGCACAAAACATAAAGGGCTGAATTTTACCAGTCCCTTGACGCCAGGGGTCGTGGCAGGGGGAGGGGGGCGCAATATTCTGCCTGGAGAGGCGGTGGGGCCTTCATTAAAATATGAAAATTAGAAACATTAACATGCAAATGAATTTACCTGTCGCAGGTGGCCGACCCAGCTGATTTTACGGCCACTGATTGCAACTTGCGTGCCTTCGGAACTCTGTATGGAGTCCCGAGGCAAAAAACTGGTGGGGAGGGGGGAGAACTAAATTTATCTGGGGGGGGGAGTGGTCGAGCAGGGAAAACATTTTTTATTGGCTCTGATATTACACGACTGCTCAAGACAAAGCCCCCAATCAATATATATAATTCTGATTGCGGTGGGAGCAACGCACTGTCAAGTCAGTCCCGCCACTCCACTGGTCACATCATACATGCCTTTAAGCATTCCCAAATCAAAGAAAGTAGCAGGCAAATTGAACCAATCTAGTAACCCCCGAATGAGGCGAACCAAACCAGGTATCTCAGATATCAACAAATTATCTGTAAAAAAAAAAATCTTAAACACTACTAAGATAATCCAACATCTAAAGACCTTATAACTTATTTAAAGAATCTAATTCCCGCATTTACATACATATATCAAAACTATTGGTAGTTTGGTGTTTAATTAGTTGCCCGAAAAAATAGAAATATCAATAAACTCTTTGTTGATTTACATTCCTTGCGAAATAGAATCTTGAATGTAGACACAATCCAAGGTTGCTTGAAGTCTTCACAGTTGTCTGATGGGGCAAAAAAAAAGTTCTTCAACAATAGGAAATTCAGTAGTCTAGTTCAGCAGTTTGAAGTGTTACTTTTCTTTTTCAGCGATGTACACAGCAGATCAACAAATAGCTATTATTTTTTAAAGAATTAATCTGGCTTGAATTTTCAGAATTCTGAGACAAAATAATAAATAGGGTTTAAATAGGCTGAGGGAGAGCTCTCCTATTTCCTTCACATGCCAGAACAGTCTGTGTCAACTGACTCTGCAAAGCCAGTTTCAAAGTCAAACAGCAACATTGTACATCCTGTTGTCCCTCTCTGTTTGGTTGTATCCAGGCAACCAAGATGCACCTTCACTTGGTAATTTCTGAAGCTTAAAGAAGTACTGATCTCTTACAGCCTTCAAGGCACACTGCATATTTCCTGAGGGAAAAAAAACAGGATCATGGCACCTCCGCCCCTGGCAAAATGAAACACCATTCCTGAAATGCGTTTCATTACAGTGTAAAAAAAAATTGAAAGAAACACTAACATTTATTTTTCTCGATATATCGATATACAATTTTTCTAAAATGCTAGGAGTACAGCAACAAGTTCCATTAGAACATTTTCAGCTTTGAATTTTTCAAAGGTTGTCCCAATTAGCTCATTTCAAATTTCCAAACATGGTCTCCCAGTTGTTTTGTCTTCTCCTTCGAAGTGTCCCTATTGTCTATCACCTCAGCCAGGTGAACTGCACAGCTAGGAACACTGACCACTACTGGGTTCACTATTCTCTGAGAAGTTTCTCGAGTATCCGTTAACCTGTGTGGCATCACTTGATACGGGGAAACCCCGTCCGGTGCAACAGAAGCTGATTGTCCCTTATCAGGGGGTGTCAAACGAATTTGACAGTATCCCTCCAATACATCTGTCTCTTTAAGACACATGGTGTTGTCCACTCTGTCCACACAGTCCTTTAAATGAGAATTTGGGTTGGAGTCTGCCTTCGTCACTGCAGTGACTTTTCGAGAATTTATGCAAGTTTGAGCCGACCCACCAGGTTTAGGCATCAAAACCACATGCGAATTCCAGCTCTCCTGACTAGATTCGATCACATTGTTTTCCAGCATGTACTGGATCTCTCCTTTCACTTGGGCCTGTTTGTCAGGACTCAAATGGTAAGGATGTTGTTTTAAAGGAACGGTTCCCCCTATACCCACATCAGGTGTGGCTAAGGTTGTATATCCCAGCTTATCCCTACAAACTCTTTTAAACATTGTGAAAAGCCTGTTTCGGTCTTCATGTTGTTTTGCCTGTAATGGCAAAAAGCATATTGTCTCATTTTCCTAGCCATTCTGCATTCGCTAATCTGATAGTTGGAGGTTCAATCTGAGAATTGTCTAGGCCTCCTTCTGCCTCACCCTCACTATCCTTTTCCTTCTCAACAGTCCCGATTACCTGACATATCTGTACTGGCTTATCCTCCTCCCTGTGGTAATATTGCTTTAGCATATTGATGTGACACAACCGGTTCTTCTTCCGGCGATCAGGAATGTCAATCAAGTAATCTACCTTACCCACTGTTTTGATCACTCTATATGGGCCCCTGAACCGTGCTTTCAATGGTTCTCCCTGTAATGATAACAACACTAATACCTCATCCCCTGGTTGGAAATCACAGGCTTTTGAATTCTGCCCATATTTTCATATTGGCTTGGGATGCTTTAAGGTGTTCCTGAGCTACACTGCAAGCTTTCGTGAGCCTTTCCCATAACATTGATAAATAGTCTAGTATTGAAGATTCATTCTTTTGTTCCAAGAATCTGCCTTTTATAAGTTTTAGAAGAGCTCTTACTTCATGTCCTTAAACCAATTCGACAGGACTGAAGCCTGTAGACTCATTCGGGGAGTCTCTGGTGGCAAATAAAAGAAAGTCTAGTCCTTTATCCCAGTCATATGGATATTTGTGACAGTATGTTCTAATCATTGTTTTGAGAGTTTGATGAAATCTCTCTAAAGCTCCCTGTGACTGTGGGTGATATGCTGAAGATTTCAACTGTCTAATCCCCAAATTGCCCATGACCTCTTGAAATATCCTGGACATGAAATTAGAACCTTGATTTGATTGAACTTCAAGTGGTAACCCATATCTCGTAAAGAATTGGGTTAACTTTTCTACTACTATTCTAGCAGTAATTGTCCTCAAAGGAATGGCCTCTGGAAATCCTTTAGCCATATCCATGATAGTACGTATGTTTTGATGCCCCACTTTTGTTTTAGGCAACGGTCCTAATACCCTAATACCCACAGTCTACTAATACCCTGCTAAATGGTTCCTCAATCACTGGTATGACAACTAGTGGTGCCAGTTTGATGGTAGGTTGTGGTTTTCCCACCATTTAACATGTATGGCATGTCCTACAAAATTCTCTCACATCCTTTGTAAGACCTGGCCAGTAATAATGTTGGCTTCTGTGTGATTTGATCTTCTGAATTCCCCTATGTCCTGCAAAAGGAATGTCATGTGCTAACCTTAATACTCCTTGGCGATATTTAGGTGGTACCACTATCTGTTCAACAATTGTCCAGTCTTCATCGACAGGTCTATGAGGTGGTCTCCATTTCCTCCTCAAAACCCCATTTGCCATAGAATAGCCATTCGCTATATCTCTGGATCAGCTTGCTGTGCTGCAATGATAGACGATCTGTTAAGCATCTCATTTGGATTATCTAAATCCCCAAATAAGGTTTCAGATCTTGGCTATGTGTTTGTGGTGCCCCTCTGACAATGGATCCTGTTTAACTATTGCTAGGGTGACTATACACACAGTAAATATTCCCAGAACTTGTTCCTGTAATTGCTCAGTTTCCTTAATTTCACATGGTTCCTCTGTAATTATAGGAGAAACTGATACTTTTGATCCAACCAAATCATTTTCTAGGAGTAGATCAATTCCCTTTACTGTCAACTCCTACAGTTTCTATCCCAGATATTAAAAGTCACTCTCTGGGGGAACTTTACACAAAGGTACAGTTTTATACTCCCACCAATTCCATTAACTAAAGCTTTAGCATTCAAGACACTCTCTGGTGGAAACCTTATATCTTTCTCCAGCAAGAGTGTTCGGGTGACTCCTGTATCCGTGAGTATAATGATAGGTTTTCCTGCTGCACTTACAGGATATGGAGTTACATACCCCTTTGAAAAAATTCATTATAACTTTCGGGTATTTTATTCTTAACCTCTACACTCCTCTTAGTTTTAGTATCTGGTTTCACATTCACAGCTGTCGTTAAAACTATAGCCTGGTCTGCTATACGTTCAGTCAGAGTCTTTTCCTCTGCACTAACTTTGCGTACCCCAACAAGTCCCATGGGTTTACCTCGCAATTTCCAGCACTCTGAACGATGATGACCCGTTTTGAGGCAATGATAACACTTCAGCTTGCGAACCTCACTTCTACCCTCATCTACCCTTCCTTTCTGACCTGAGAAGGTGATCCTGGGGCATTCCCAACTGTTCCATCTTGTCCCCGGCTACTTGCCTTCCTTTCACTCTCCATTTTCTATCCTTCTCAGGTTTATGGGGGTGACGGATAAAATAGGTTGGCTTATTCACAAGCTCAAAACCGTCAGCAATCTCTGCTGCTTGCCTAGCTTTCAAAACTTTCAGGTTATCTATATGAGTTCTCATTACTGAAGGAATGGAGTTTTTAAATTCTTCTAAGAGAATCAATTCTCAAAGGTTCTCATATGTGGTTTCTATATTTAATGCCCGTATCCAATGGTCAAACTTAATTTGATTTACCCTCTCAAATTGTAAATGTCTCCCCAGCCAATCTCCGTAAATTCCTAAACTTCTGATGGTAAGCTTCAGGAACTAACTCATACGCAGCGAGAATAGCCTTTTTTGCCATCTCATAATCTGTAGAAGCCTCTTCAGGAAGCATAGCATGAACTTCATGAGCTCTGCCGACTAACTTGCTTTGAATAAGCAGTGTCCAGCTTTCTTTTAGCCATTTCATCTGTTTGGCTATTTTTTCAAAAGATATGAAAAATGCATCTATGTCCCTTTCCTTAAACTTAGGAAGAGCCTGTATATATTTAAATAACTTTTCGCTAGGTCCTGAGCTAAATTCAGATTTTTCCTGACCCAAATTTTCCCTGGATTTAAGACTACCCCTTTGTCTTAGTTTGATCTCTTTTATCCTAAATTCCCTTTATTTCTCCCTGTCTTCCAATTCAAGTTTTTTAAAATTCTTTTTCAGCCTCAAGTTTTTTAGTTTCTAACTGAATCCTAGCCAATACCACTGCATCACTCTCAGACCTACTACTTCCTTGTCCCTCGTATTCCCCTTCATCATCTTCTTCTTCCTCTTCTGCTTCTAATTCCAGATGTTGAGCTATTATGTCAATTATCTCTGCTTTTTTGACACCTGATTTCACTTCCAACCCCAATTTTGCTGCCAATTCTTTTAATTTATTCTTAGTTAGTTAGCAAGTCACTCAGGGAAACACTCTGCTTTCCCAAAAAACAACCGCTAATGCCATTACAATAGCATAGACTGTACCTTATTATACAAGAGACCTGGTTCTTTTTATTTCTTTGTAATTGGCATTAGATTTAGATCCCAACAATTGAGTTTCCAATTGGTATGATCCCAGGCGCGAGAGAAATTAATATGATGTCAGATGCAGGACCCCAATTTAAATATAATTTAAATATATTATCCCAGAGACAAGCAATTAATGTGATTCCAAACATGAGCCCTCCAAATTAGTCTGATTCTGATCCCAGACACAAGCCGCCTAATTAAAAATATGAGGAGACCACAAGTGAGCCCCCAATTAATATGTAATGGCACGACCACTCAAGACAAAGCCCCCAATCAATATATATAATTCTAACTGCAGTGGGAGCAATGCACTGTGAATTCAGTCCTGTTCCTCCACAGGTCACATCATAAATATCTTTAAGCTTTCCAAATCAAAGAAAGCAGCAGCCGAATTGAAACAATCTAGTAACCCCCGATTGAGGCGAACCAAACCAGGTATCTTAGATATCAACAAATTAACAGTTTAATAAAAAAACTAAAATCATAAACACTGTGGCGCAATGGTTAGCACTGCAGCCTCACAGCTCCAGTGAACCAGGTTTGATTCTGGATACTGCCTGTGCGGAGTTTGTAAGTTCTCCCTGTGACTGCGTGGGTTTCCTCCGGGTGCTCTGGTTTCCTCCCACATGCCAAAGACTTGTGGGTTGATAAGTAAATTGGCCATTGTAAATTGCCCCTAGTGTAGGTGGGTGGTATGAGAATTGAGGGTAGGTGGGGATGTAAGAGGGAAATGGGATTAATGCAGGATTAGTATAAATGGGGTGGTTGATGGTTGGCACAGACTCATTGGGCCGAAGGGCCTGTTTTGGTGCTGTATCTCTCTGTGACTCTATGCTAAGATCGATCAATATCTAAAGACCTTATAACATATTTAAAGAATCTACTTCCCACATTCACAAACATAGACCCAAACTCTCAGTAGTTTGGTGTCTAATTAGCTGCCTGAAAAAATAGAAATAACAATAAGGTCTGTTGATTTATATTCCTTATAAAATGGAATCTTCAATGTAGACACAGTCCAAGGTTGACTGAAGTCTTCACAGTTCCGATGGGAAAAAAACCAAGTTCTTTAACCATAGAAAACTCAGTGCACCTTCACTTGGTAACTTATGAAGCTGGCTGCCTTAAAGAAGTATTGATCTCTTACATGTTTAAAGGCACACTGCATATTTCCCAAGGAGGATAAAAAACAGGGTCATGACAGCTGTGGGGATGGTGGGAAGGGGCTGAAGGGCAAAAGTGACGATGTTGTGGGGGGGGGGGGGGAAAGTTCAGGGTGGGGATAAAATTAATGTCTGTCAGATTGGCATATAAAACAATCATTGGGAAAGGGCCTCCTGTTTTTGCTTTTTATTTAAATAATGTGAAAGGTCATGTCCCTTTAAAGATTCAAATCTCTCATGAAGGGCTTGAAACCTTTTAAAAATGGTGCCGGCACCTGCGGGTGGCACCACACGCCGTTGCTGGACTCACGGTGGCCACTTCCTCTCCATCATCGGATGTGGCCACTCCTTTTAAATGAGCCATTGCAGGGGATCGGCAGCAGCACTTGCGTGTTGGAAAGTCGCCGACTTCACAGTGCGCTGCCGTGGAGCGCGGATAAAATTCAGCCCTAAATCTGTAAATGGGTAAAATGATAGACGATCAGTGGGATATGTTCAAAAAGAATTTAATGCGCTGCTGAACCACTTCATTCCCCTCATGGGAATGGGCTGTACTTGAGAAAAAAAGACAGCATGGACAACTAAAGAGGTAAGAGACAACATAAAACTAAAAGAGAAATTATACAAAAATGCATAACATAGCACAGATAGCACAGGAAAAATACAAAGAGAAGCAAAGGGTGACAAAACAGATAGTAAGAACTACAAAAAAGGGAATACGAAAAGAAACTTGCAAGGGATATCAAAATCAACAGACACATTTTCTTGTAATTATGTTAGGAAAAAGAGGGTGGTCAGGAGCAATGGTGGACTCTTGAAAAGTGATAATGGTGATATTATTAATGAAAATAAGGAAATGGTGAAAATGCTGAATAATTTCAGTTTTGTATTACTCCCTTGGGGTCAGGGTTCAGTTTTGTAGTAGCCTTTGGATTTAGGGCTCAGCTTTACATTACAAAGTATGAAAAGAGGCAATAAGGAACTTGCAGAGTGTATGAAGATTAATATAAAATATTTATAAAATTACATTGGAAGATAAAGGGTAGGTGAAGGTTATGTGGGATGTTTAAAAACTGAAGTGGGTAATGTTGAAAATGAAAATAAGGAAATGGCAGACTTTTTGAATAATTAAGGTGTGTGAGTCTTCACAGGAGGGGAAGTGGATAATACAGCTGACATTCCAGGGAAACTAATAATCAATCAGGACTGGATCTCATTCAAGCTTATGTAAGTAAGATTGGTATTAGAAAAAGTCATGGCACGAAAGACTGCCAAATCTCCAGGACCTGATGGTTTCCACTCCAGAGTTTAAAAGGAAATAGGGGAGGAAGTTGCAGATGCCTCAACCACAATTTTTCAAATCTCTCTCAATTCAAGAATTGTCCCTTTAGATTGGAAAATTGCAAATGTAACTTCATTATTTCAGAAAGGTGAAAGAGAGAGAGGGAGAGAAACCAGGAAATTGTAGTCCTGCTAATCTAACATATAACATCTCTCTAAGTGAGAGTTAACACGGATTTGTAATGGGTAGGTCATGTTTAATGAACCTAACTGAACTTTTTGAGGAAGTAATTAAAGTAGTAGGCAGGGGACTGTCTATAGAAATAGTTTATATGGACTTCCAAAAGGTTTTACATGAGAGACTGTTAGCTAAAATTAAAACTCATGGAATTGAAGGTAACTTATTGGCTTGTTTCAAAGAATGGTTAGGAGATAGAAGACAGAGTGGGGATAATGGGTATGTACTCAAATTAGAATGAAGTAATTAGTGATGTCCCACAAGGATCTATGCTGGGGTGTCAACTATTCACGATATTTATTCATGGCTTAGATATCACAATAGAGAGCCACATATCCAAGTTTGCCGATGACACAAATATTGATGATGGGAGCATAAAATAACAAAGCGCCATAGATTAAGTGAGTGGGTAAAACTGTGTCAGATAGATTTCAATGTAGGTAAATATAGGATCATCCATTTTACAAACATACGAACATACGAATTAGGAGCCTCAGCCCCTCGAGCCTACTCCGCCTTTCAACATGATCATGATTGATCTGATTGTAACCTCAACTCCAAATTCCCACCAACCCCCAGTAACCATTTACCCCCTTGCTTATCAGGAATCTATCTACCTCTGCCTTAAAAATATTCAAAGACTCTGCTTCCACTGCCTTTTGAGGAAGAGAGTTGCAAAGACTCATGACCCTCTGAGAGAAGAAATTTCTCCTCATCTCTGTCTTAAATGGGTGATCCCTTATTTTTAAACAGTGACCCCTAACTCTTGATTCTTCCACAAGAAGAAACATCCTTTCCACATCCACCCTGTCAAGACCCCTCAGAATCTATATGTTACAATCAAGTCGCCTCTTCTAAACTCCAGCAGATACAAGCCTAGACTGTCCAACCTTTCTTCATAAGACAACCTGCCCATTCCAGGTATTAGTTTAGTAAACCTTCTCTGAACTGCTTCCCGTGCATTTACATCCATCCTTAAATAAGGACCAAAAAAGTATAGGTCCAAGTACTTTTAAAATAGTGAGAAACTAGGAACTGTAAAGGTCCAATGAAATTTAACAGTCCATGTAGCAGAAAGGCTAATGGAATGTTAATTCTAATGGGCTGAATTTTCTCTATCCATTGGAGATGGGCTGGGAGTTGGGAGGGCTGACAATATGGGGGGAAAGGCGTCGGGAGGGGAGCCCAATGTCTTCCCACTGCCATGGTATATTGCCAGCGGTGGGAATGTTAGCAGCATGGCTACCCACTCGGTGACCAATTGAGCCACCTAAAGGCCCAATTAAGGTCCACTTCCCACTCCCACAGGCATTTTGTCCACATCGGGAGGGCCCTCTGCTGCAAGAGAAGGTGGGATACTGGACCTACTCCTAGGGAATGAAGCTAGACAAGTGGTAGAAGTGTCAGTGGGGAAGCATTTGAGGGATAGTGAGCATAACTCTGTACGATTTAAGGTAATTATGGAAAAGGACAAAGATGGACCGGAAATAAAGGTACTGAATTGGGGGAAGTTCGATTTAAATATGATAAAGCAGGATCTGGCCAGAGTGGACTGGGAGCAGCTACTTGTAGGAAAGTTTACATAAGACTAGTGGGAGTCATTCAAAAAGGAAATAGTGAGAGTTCAGGGCCAACATGTCCCTGTAAAGGTAAAGGGAAGGACCAACAAGCCCACGGAATCCTGGATATAAAGGGATATAGTGGATTGGATCAGGAAAAAATAAAGACTTATGGCAGATTCAGAGGGCTGAAAACAGCGGAGGCCCGAGAGAAGTGTAGAAAGTGTAGGGGGGAATTAAAAAACTAATTAGGAGAGTGAAGAAGGGGCATGAAAAAACACTGGTGGGCAAGATAAAGGAAAATCCCAAGGCATTTTATAAGTATATTAAAAGTATATTAGCATTGAAAGGGAGGAAATATTAGCTATTTTAGCGGGCTTAAAAGTGGATAAATCCCCAGGCCCAGATGAGATGTATCCCAGGCTGTTATTTGGGGCAAGGGAGGAGATATCAGGGGCTTTGACACAAATTTTCAAATCCTCTCTGGCCACAGGGGAGATACCAGAGGACAGGAGGACAGCGAATGTGGTACCATTATTCAAGAAGGGTAGTAGGGATAAACCAGGTAATTACAGGCCGGTGAGTCTAACATCAGTGGGAAATATTGGAAAAAATTCTGAGGGACAGGATTAATCTCCACTTGGAGAGGCAGGGATGAATCAGGGATAGTCAGCATGGCTTTGTCAGGGGGAGATCGTGTCTAACTAACTTGATTGAATTTTACGAGGAAGTGACTAGGTGTGTAGATGAATGTAAAGCCGTTGATGTAGTATACATGGACTTCTGTAAGGCTTTTGATATGGACCCGCATTGGAGATTGGTTAAGAAGGTAAGAGCCCATGGAGTCCAGGGAAATTTGGCAAATTGGATCCAAAATTGGCTTAATGGCAGGAGGCAGAGGGTGATGCTCGAGGGTTGTTTTTGTGAGTGGAAGCCTGTGACCAGTGGTGTACCACAGGGATCGGTGCTGGGACCCTTGCTGTTTGTAGTGTACATTAATGATTTAGACGTGCATATAGGAGGTATGATCAGTAAGTTCACAGATGACATGAAAATTAGTGGTGTTGTAAATAGTGAGGAGGAAAGCCTTAGATTACAGGGAGATATAGATGGGCTGATAAGATGGGGGGAGCAGTGGCAAATGGAATTTAATCCTGAAAAGTGTGAGATAATGCATTTTGGGAGGACTAACAAGGCAAGAGAATATAAAGTAGTTGGTAGGACCCTAGGAAGTACAGAAGGTCAGAAGGACCTTGGTGTATTTGTCCATATATCACTGAAGGCAGCAGCACAGGTAGATAAGGTGGTTAAGAAGGCATACAGGATACTTGCCTTTATTAGCCGAGGCATAGAATATAAGAGCAGGGAAGTTATGATGTAGCTGTATAAAACACTAGTTCGGCCACAGCTGGAGTACTGTGTACAGTTCTGTGCACCACACTATAGGAAGGATGAGATTGCACTGGAGAGGGTGCAGAGGAGATTCAGCAGGATGTTGCCTGGGCTGGAGCATTTCAGCTATGAAGAGAGACTGAAAAGGCTATGGTTGTTTTCCTTGGAGCAGAGAAGGCTAAGGGGGGACATGATTGAGGTGTAGAAGATTATGAGGGCATTTGTAGGTTAGATAGGAAGAACCTTTTTCCCTTAGCGGAGGGGTCAAGAACCAGGGGGCACAGATTTAGGGTAAGGGGCAGGAGGTTTAGGGGGGATTTGAGGAAAGTGTTTTTCACTCAGAGAGTGGTTGGAATCTGGAATGCACTGCCTGAAGAGGTGGTGGAGGCTGGAACCTTCACAACATTTGAAAAGTATTTAGATGAGCACTTGAAACACCATAGCATACAAGGCTACAGGCCAAGTGCAGGAATATGGGTTTAGAATGGGTGCTGGATGGCCGGCACAGACACAATGGGTCAAATGGCCTGTTTCTGTGCTGTATAACTCTATGACTCCAAGACTATGACTCTAAGGCAAGAGGAGAGACAGGAAAGAGTAGGGCCCATAAGGGGCCAAAGTGGTAATCTGTGTGTGGAGCCGGAGGACATTGGTGAAGTTTTAAATGATTACTTTTCATCTGTGTTCACTATGGAGAAGGATGATGCAGGTGCAGAGATCAGGGAGGGGGATTGTGATATACTTGAACAAAGTAGCACTGAAAAGGAGGTGGTATTAACGGTTTTAGCAGGCTTAAAAGTGGATAAATCCCTAGGCCCAGATGAGATGTATCCCAGGCTGTTATGTGAGGCAAGGGAGGAAATAGCAGGGGCTCTGACCCAAATTTTCAAATCCTCTCTGGCCATGGGAGAGGTAGCAGAGGACAGCAGGACAGCGAATGTGGTATCATTATTCAAGAAGGGTAACAGGGATAAACCAGGTAATTACAGGCCAGTGAATCGAACATCAGTGGTAGGGAAACTATTGGAAAAAATTCTGAGGGACAGGATTAATCTCCACTTGGAAAGGTAGGGATTAATCATGGATAGTCAGCATGGCTTTGTCAGGGGGAGATCATGTCTAACAAATTTGATTGAATTTTTCGAGGAAGTGACTAGGTGTGTAGATGAGGGTAAAGCAGTTGATGTAGTCTATATGGACTTCAGTAAGGCTTTTGATAAGGGCTCACATGGGAGATTGGTTAAGAAGGTAAGATCCCATGGGATCCAGGGCAATTTGGCAACTTGGATCCAAAATTGGCTTAGTGGCAGGAGGTAGAATGTAATGTTCGAGGCTTGTTTTTGCGATTGGAAGCCTGTTGACCAGTGGTGTACCACAGGGATCGGTGCTGGGACCCTTGCTGCTTGTAGTGTACATTAATGATTTAGAAGTGAATATAGGAGGTATGATCAGTAAGTTCGCAGATGACACAGATATTGGTGGTGTCATAAATAGTGAGGAGGAAAGCCTTAGATTACAGGATGATATAGATGGGCTGGTAAGATGCACAGTGCAGTGGCAGATGGAATTTAATCCTGAGAAGTGTGAGGTGATGCATTTTGGGAGGACTAACAAGGCAAGGGAACAGACAATAGATGATAGGACCCTAGGAAGTACAGAGGGTCAGAGGGATCTTGGTGTACTTGTCCATAGATCAAAGAAGGCAGCAGCACGGGTAGATAAGGTGGTCAGGAAGGCATATGGGATACTTGCCTTTATTAGCTGAGGCATAGAATATAAGAGCAGGGAGGTTATGATGGAGCTGTATAAAATGCTAGTTAGGCCACAGCTGGAGTACTGTGTACAGTTTTAGTAGCCACACTATTGGAAGGATGTGATTGCACTGGAGAAGGTGCAGAGGGGATTCCGCAGGATGTTGCCTGGGCTGGAGCATTTCAGCTATGAAGAGAGACTGGATAGACAGGGGTTGTTTTCCTTAGCGCAGAGAAGGCTGAGGGGGACCTCATTGAGGTATACAAAATTATGAGGGGCATAGATAGGGTAGATAGGAAGAAACTGTTTCCCTTAGCGGACGTGTCAGTAACCAGGGGGCGTAGATTTACGCCAAGGTGCAGAAGGTTAAGAGGGGATTTGAGGAACAATATTTTCAATAAGAGGGTGATTGGAATCTGGAACACACTGCCTGAAGAGGTGGTAGAGGCAGGAACCCTCACAACATTTAAGAAGTATTTAGATGAACACTTGAAACGCCAGAGCATACAAGGCTATGGGCCAAGTGCTGGAAAATGGGATTAGAATAGATAGGTGCTCGATGGCCGGCACTGACACGATGGGCCTAAGGGCCTGTTTCTATGCTGTATAGCTCTATGACTCTATGACCAGGTAAACCCTGATGGCCTCCCAGTGGATTTCCAGGGTGGTCCTCATTTATGGGCACTCCATGGCCCACAAATGGGCCTCCCCGCAGCATTGGCTTCCCCCATGGCAATGACACCGCTGGTGCACCATGTTTCCTACCCTTCCCCCCCACTTCATAGCCAATCACTTGACCCTGGCTTTCTCCCCAAAACTCTTTGCGGGTGCCGCGCCATTGAGATACCCTCATCCTGGCTGCACTCTCAGCAATGGCCATCCCTAGCAGTGGGGCTGATGAGACTACAGAGCTGCCAGCCTTCTGATTGGGCCTCTTAAATTGGCTGCCACTAGCAATGTGCTGTCCCAGGGTCCTGCCACCTGCCAAAGCAGGGTCACCTACCACTTCCATCCCCAGCGGCAGGACTTCCAGGTAAGCCGACAAATTCAGCCCCATAACTAAAGGACTAGAATGTAAAGGAGAGGAGCTTTTGTTACAGCTGTACAAAGTCCTAGGTAGACCACATCTCGGGTACTGTGTGCAGTTCTGGGCATCGCACCCTAGAAAGGATATATTGGCCTTGGAAGAAGTTCAGTATGGATCTTCCAGAATGTTACCTGGGCTCTAAGGTATAGATTATGAAGAGAGATTACATAAACTAGACTTGTATTTGGTGCAATATAGAAGGTTAAGGGGGTAACTTAATTGAGGTTTTTGGAATTTTGAAAGAAATTGATAGGGTAGATATGCACTGTTTCTGTCGGTGAATAAGTCTAGGACAAGAACCTTGTTAACCTTAAAATCAGAGCCAAACTATTCGGGAAAGAAGTTAGGAAACACTTCTTTGCACAAGGGTTGGTGGAAGTGCAAAACTCTCTCCCACATAAAGCATTAGATGCTAACTCAATTTATAATTTCAAAGCTGAGATCAACAGATTAATGCTCGCTGAGGGTATTAAGGAATATGGAGCCAAGGCAGGTGGACAGAGTTAGTGAATAGATCAGCCGTGATTTCATGAATGGTGGAACAGGTCTGAGGGGCTGAATGGCCTCCTCCTGTTCCTATGATCATGACTAGTTTTTTATCACTCCCTTTGGGTTCAGGAGTCGGTATTACATTAGTCCTTTGTCTGCCCTTGACAAACTGCTACTGCCCATGGCAATATCAAAATTGAATGTCTGAGGTTTGCTGTTTGAATTTGTGGAACATGTGGGAGGGATCACAAGCCTATCTGCTATGCTACCTTCATAATTAAAAGAAGGATAACTACACTCATCACTGTCATACAAGCCTTCTCTGAGCACAGACAATAACCTCTGCTCATAACTGTGTTGGTATCATGTACATAACTCAATGAGTGTGCTTCTCTCACCATTCGGAACAGTGGTGATGTGTTACTGCTCTCACAATAAAGGCTAATAAAAATGAATCATAAAAAATGATATGAACTGCCATCCATATTGATGGGCTGATTAAAAAATTTGCTCATGCAGTTTTGAAACAGAACATCTTAAGAGCTACGCTTCAAAGTTTTGAAGCACAAAACAAGGCATACACTTTAGATATTTGATTCCTGACATTTTACTGCAGTTTGTGTGAGCTGGGGAAAAGGGATGAGTGGTTCAGACATCCTGCAGTACATGAAGGAACATGGCTAGGTTAGAAATGGGTCAGCATCCACTCGGGTGCCAAACGCTTTATTTACCTGCAATTCAGGCCATGTGGACATGAATCTGAACAGCTGCAGAGATCTCCCAATATAAGATTTAATTAAATCCAGAGGGGAAAAGATTGGATTTGGCCCGATAATGATAATTGTGATGTGCAATTAACCTGTGCCTGTTCGTTGCAATGCAGGCAGCACACAAACGTTGTGCTGCCTGCTCATTATAATGTTAGTAGCATGCAGCTCCACACTAAATGTGCTGTTGAGTGGCTACATGCCTCAGCAGGGGGCCCAAGTTTGTGTGAGGCCAGCACCACTTAAAGCTAGCCCGCACCTCTTAAAGGTGAGGCACATTCTGGCTATGGCAGGTGCTGGAATTGATTGCAGAAGACAGTCTGAGCAGGAAGAACAATGGAAATGGGGCAACAGGCCAGAGAGCGTGCCCTAAGGATCTCGGATGCAATAATGGAGGCCTTGGGGCAGAAGGTGGACAGGAGAAGAGAGATCCTCTTCCCTCAAGAGGCCAGGAGGCCCTCCAGATAAACATTGAGTGTGGAATCTTATGAATGCCATGGCATTCCCAACAGTGGGACCGGAGATTGTTGTAACTTCTGCTTCCACTGCAAATCCCGTTTCCCATGTGAGTTTGTATTTCAATTAGCCCTGCGGAGATGGGCACGGGGAACACGTAGGATCATGCGGCAGGGCCGGCCTTTCATTGGTGGAACCCGCCGTCACTGCCCCAAGTGCCATGACCACCACAGATATACACAATTCTGTGTTTGCAGCCTCAAGGAGCAGCAGCTTTCCTTTCATGTAACTATCTTCAGAATCACTTAGTTGAAACTTTCATTTAAATCAAAATGTTTTTGCCTCCATTATTTTGTGAAAGTCACCATCAATTTCGTGTCATTTATTTTCCCTACAGCTAAAGTGAATCAAATGGCAGCCAGCAGGCAGCGTCCTGCCCCATGGTTCAGTGATGCCTCCCTGCAGGTTCTCCTCCAGGACATCAGGGAAAGGCAGGAGATCCTCTTCCTTGCAGATGGAGTGCAAAGACCCATCCGGCCACTTCAGCTGGTTCCTCGAAAACTGCTGGAAGCTGAGAGTTCCCCAAAATGTAGGAGTCATGACAGCTCCCTGGGTTATGTGTGCGCATATTTAAGCAGGCATAATTCTTCTTCTGTGGTCACAAACCAGTTGCACATTCAAAGAATGGAAGCTTTTGTGATTGACAAAGACAGCAGGCTGGTCCCAGGGAGCTCTAAGGGCCACAAGTACAGTCAATCACCTCTTGCTCTCTAGGGAGGCGAGTGATGATGCTGAAGGCCACAGTCCTTGCTGCCTGGCTGTCATTGTCTACAGGTAAGTCGATGAAATCATCGGCTTGTCAAAAAAGGGCATTGGTCACCTCTTTGATGCACCCGTGAGTCGCGGACTGCAAGATGTCTCATATCTCGCCCGTGGATCCATCACATCCTCATCGTCAGAGTGTGTTCTTTCGAGTCCGCCGTGCGCAATTGGAGTATTGCACACTTCTCTTAGTTGGCTTTGGTTCCTTCTCAAAACTGCTCCACTAGATGTTGTGATCTCGTAGGACCTAGGCTCACTGCATACTTTGGATACCTCTGCAGGTAATCATGTTCTCATTGTTGTGTGTATGACCTGACCTTTCGTCCTACATGTAACTGAGGTAGTTGCGCTCTGCGTGTCAGTCATGCACCATCTTCATTCTCCCCTGTTTTTCCAGCATTGTCTCCCACATCTCGGAGAATTTGGACAGATGATGGCTTGGCAGAATCATCCACACTTGTCTGCCAACCATGATCAAACATGAAACGCAAACAAGAAATGCTGGAAATACTCAGCAGGTCTGGCAGCATCTGTGGAGAGAGAAGCAGAGTTCTGAAGAAGGGTCACTGACCTGAAACGTTAACTCTGCTTCTCTCTCCACAGATGCTGCCAGACCTGCTGAGTTTTTCCAGCATTTCTTGTTTGTGTTTCAGATTTCCGGCATCTGCAGTGTTTTGCTTTTATGATCAAACATGATCTCTGCTGCTCATGGTAAGCCCATATCCATAGGTATAGCTCTGAGGTGTAACATGGCAACACGAAAATCTTGTTTTATTGTCCTACACTTCAGGATAAGTGATTTAACTTTGCAAACCATTCGCTCGGGAAGACCATCTAGGGTAGTGTGAGGAAGTCACATGGTTTAAGCCCCATTTGGCGCACATATCCCTGAAAGGTTTGCCTGTATACTGTGGTCCATTGTCAGAAATGATTTCTTCAAGTGCACCAAATTGACTGAAGATGGCTCTCAATGTGTCTGCAACAACCATGCTTGAAGTGTCTTTTACCTGTCTGATAATTGGAAATTTGGAAAAATAATTGCTGACAAAGATAAAGTCGCCTCCATTCATGTTAAATAGATCAATGGCAATTTTGGACCAAGGGACTGACGGAATCTCGTGAGGGTGTTGAGGTTCTTTATGTTGTAGTGGCTGGTGGCTCTGGCATGCCTTGCACATCCTTACTAACCTTTTGATGTTATTATTAATCCCTGGCCAATAAACAGTGTCTTGTGCCAGTTGTTTGGATCGTTCTATGCCCATATGGCCTTGATGAAGTTGTGACAAGATGTCCTGGTGGAGAACTTTGGGCACAATCACTTGTTTTCCCTTGAAGGTGACACCTCTCGAGATACTGAGTTCATTTCTATAAGGTCAAAAGCATTTGATGGTTTCTGGCACCTCTTATGCCATGTCAGGCCAACCTTCTGTGATGACTCTCCATAGTGCCTTCAGTTGTGGGTCATTGGCTGTTTCCGATTGTAGTTGGTCACATTTGTGCTGACCAAAATGTAATAAATCGATTTGAGCACATATTCCACCTCACTGTCCATGCTGTCTACTTGTAGATCCAGTGGAACTGCTTCATTCTTGTTCGGATTTGGCAATCTGCTCAGCGTATCCGAGGTAACCATTTTGGTACACGGCTTTTAGCAGACATCAAAGTCGTACCCCTGTACTTTCATTAAGAGTCGCTGTAGTTGAGGTGGTGAGCTTGTCAATGGTTTGTGCCAGATCATTTCCAGTGGTTTGTGGTCGGTTTCCACCATGAACTGCAGCAACAGAGCAACAGCAGCAAGGAAAACGCCAGTTACTGGCGTAATTGTAGGCTGATATATAAAGTCCACAGCAAAACACACCTGAGACAAGACTCAGAGAGATGCAACAGGTGGGTGTGGAGCCTTGTGATCCCAAACACCAGAGCAAGTGTTTCAGAGGATAAACATTTGGACCCGAATGCAATCGGTTTGCCAACCTGCAGGATGCACGCTCCTCGCCCTTTCTCTGAGGCGTCAACTTCCAGGATTGTCTTCTTCCTTGGATCATAGTACTGCAGGGTACAGGTTTCTGCTGACAATGCTTGTTTGAGAGACTCAAACATAATTTGATGGTCCTCCTGCCATATAAATAGTACGTCTTTCTTTAAGAGCTCTCTCAGTGATGATGCTTTGTCAGAAAAATATGGCATGTATGGTGCCAAAAAGTTGAAAAATCCAAGACATCTCTGGAGGTCTCCCTTGTCTTGTGGGGTAGGCATATGCTTTACATCTTCGACTTTGCCTGGGTCAGGACGGATTCCGCAACCGGAATAGATGGAGCCAAAGAAATTGATCTGACTTACATTCACCTGTCACTTCTTGCCCTTTGTGATGAGCTACTGTCATCAGGGAATGAAGATTTTGATCATGCTCTTGTTTGGTTTTGCCCATTACCGCAATGTCATCGACAATATAATTCTGACCATCTGCTGCTGAAACAGATCTTGACTGCCAGATAAGCTGAAATGTAGTCTCTGGAAGCAATATCTTCCAAATGTTGTTCTGAAGGTGATGACTTCTTGAGATTCCGTAGCTAGGTGTACCGACCAATATCCATGTTTGGCATCCAACTTGGAGAAGACATTGGCTCCTGGGAACTTGGGCTTCAATGCCTCGAGTGTTGCAATCTAGTGGGGGAATCTCTTTCGGGAGAGGTTTAGATGTCTCGGATCTAGACATACCCTGATTGCTCCATCCTTCTTTAGTACGCATGTAATTGAACTGCACCAGTCTGTGTGATGATGCACATGAAGGATGATGCCATTGTGTTCCATGTTATCTAACTCGCGCTTAAGCTTTTCTTGTATGTGCACGCTGCACTTTCTGGGAGGGTCGATTGACAGAATTGCATTGTCTCTGAGGTGCAGTGTGGCATTGCCTTTGAAATCTCCTCTGGCGTCAAACCTGTCCAGATATATTTGTTGCAGGTCATGGACTGACTCAATGCAGGTACCCTTGGTCTCTTCTGTGTATTGGGTACCTTAGTGACCTTGTGGATAGTTATGATGTTGAGGTCCTTACATGCTACTAGTCCTGCCACTGCTGATCTGCTCTTGTCTACTGGGTAAAATATTTGTGGTTTCCATGCCAACTTACCATAGAAACATAGAAAAATAGGAGCAGGAGTAGGCCATTCGGCCCTTCGAGCCTGCTCCGCCATTCAATAGGATCATGGCTGATCATCCAAACTCAGTATCCTGTTCCTGCTTTCTCCCCGAATCCCTTGATCCTTTTAGCCCTAAGGACTATATCTAACTCTTTCTTGAACATATTTAATGATTTGGCCTCAACTGCTTTCCGTGGTAGAGAATTCGACAGGTTCACCACCCTCTGGGTGAAGAAATCTCTCCTCATCTCAGTCCTAAATGGCTTACTCCTTATCCTTAGACTGTGACCCCTGGTCCTGGACTCCCCCACCATCCGGAACATCCTTCCTGCATCTAGTCTATCCAGTCCTGATAGAATGTTGTAGATTTCTATGAGATCCCCTCTCATTCTTCTAAGCTCTAGCGAATACAAGCCTAATCAACCCAATCTCTCTTCATATGTCAGTCCTGCCATCCCAGGAATCAGTCTGATGAACCTTCGCTGCACTCCCTCCATAACAAGAACATCCTTCCTCAGATAAGAAGACCAAAACTGTACTCCAGATGTGGTCTCACCAAGGCCTTGTATAATTTCAGCAAGACATCCTTGCTCCTGTACTCGAATCCTCTCGCTATGAAGGCCAACATACCATTTGCCTTCTTAACTGCCTGCTGCACCTGCATGCTTACTTTCAGCGACTGGTGTACAAGGACACCCAGGTCTTGCTGCACATCCCCCTTTCCCAATCTATCGCCATTCAGATAATAATCTGCCTTTCAGTGTTTGCCACCAAAGTGGATAACCTCACATTTATCCGCATTATACTGCATCTGCCACGTATTTTCCCACTCACTCAACCTGTCCAAATCACACTGGAGCTTCTCTGCATCCTCCTCTCAGCTCACACTCCTACCCAACTTTCAATGGTTAGTGTGCCACTGCAAGGGATGGCTGACCCGTTGCATGCAGATAACTTTGCAGTTGTCAGTTGTATCATTGATTTCCAAGGAGTCTGGTTCATATCCTTCAGGATTCGGACTGATAGGATATTTACACCAGCACCCATGTCAATCTTAACCCTGAGTGTATGTTTGCAGCTTTATTTGGCCACATGATGTTAATAGTAGTGAAAGCTTCCAGTTGTTTGACTTCATCAACATGATGTGTCAGGTTCACAATGTGAAATACCTGCTCGTCTTTTGGCTGAGAATTGCTTCTCTCTGAGTCTTGTCTCATGTGTGTTTTGCTGTGGACTTCATGTATCGGCTTGTGTTTACACAGATCTCTGGCACTTTGCTTGCTGCTGTTGCTCTGTTGCTGCACCTGTCTTTGGTTTGCTTGTGCCCTACTGTGATTTCTGGCTGCATCTTCGGAGCCAGATTTCTTGCATAAGCAGGCCCAGTGTCCTTTTGCACTGCCAGCAGATCCCGAAATGCATGACAACTTCACATCGAGTGGGATAAACCACACTTACCACACAGCTTGCTTGCTTTTCTCAATCTTTTGGCTGCACCTAGTGCTTGCAGATGCTGTTGTTCAGCTACAGTGGCTTCATATTTCCAAACATCTTCTAGCACTGCATCAATGCTGTGACCTTTCTTTTTTCCCAAGAGGTCTTTCTGAAATGCTTTAATTTATGTTGAGACAATCACCAGCTACATTAGTAGCTCTGACAACTCAGTTTCTGAAAAATCACATTCGTTGTCCTTACTACGACATTAACTGACAAACTGGTCTATTAATTCCTGTGGCTGTTGCCTGAAGGACATCAATTCCAGGCAGTGAATTCTAAAGTTCACTCTTAATCGGAATTGTTATTCTCGCACTTTCCATATATTTGTGGGATCTTTCTGGTCCTTTTCACATAATCCAGATGTATGGGTTCTGTGTAATCCCTCATTTCCAAAAGCTATTTGTATTTTTACAGCCTGTTTTTCTGGTTCTGCAATCACTTGGTCTGTGAAGCATAATTGCATTCTTTGTTTGAAAAGTTTGAACTCAGATAGGATATCAATGGTCTTCCAGTTCATGCTGGTAAATTTGGTATCCATCTTTCTGCTGTTCTTTTGCTTTTTGGTCTTTATTTAACCTTGTTCTATTCACTCTGCACTGTTTCCCTTTAAGAAACTCTCTGTTATTTAGACTAGCTGCTTGGTTTGAGAGGAACAGGTGTTTGTCAGTGTTCTGTGTTTGACAATGTTATGTGTTTATCTTGCTTGCAGCACTTAGCTTGTCTGTTTACACAACTGTTCAATAGGCAGTTCAGTTGTTTTTTCTGCTAGAGCTTTTTTTTACAGCACATATGCTTGTCTGTTTACACAGCTGTTCACTAAGTAGTTCAGTTGTTTGAGGTGGTTGGTGTATGTTCTTCAAACTTCAGTGGTTTAAAGGTTTTTTATAGCTGTGGTTGCATGAATGGAAATGATTCTTCATGATTGAGTGATTTAATGTGTTTTTAATTTTGGTTGTGTGAATGATGATCCTACCCTTTTTTCAATTGGACGTCTCTTGTAATGGTACCAAGCTTCATCAGCCTGAGAGAGGAGTTGTGTTTTCCATGATTTTTTTCATTGAGCCTTTTGAAAAAATCAATCTTCTAAGAACTTCAAAGCTTGTTTTCTTAACCAGTATTCCCGACGATCAGCACAATGACTCATCCGATTGCAAGAATTTATTTGCAGCCTGTCATTCTGAGCTCAGTCTTCTTTATCTGGAGGTAAGTTCTTTCTTCTTTCCACTTTTTGTGCCAGTATTTCTTTAGAATTTGTTCTCTTTTGGCTGTCAGAAGGGTAGTTTTTGAAGCTGTTTTACCTGTGGTCCTTAATCTCAGATCTTGTGTTTTCACTACAGCTGTCACCATGTAATGAGTTCTTTATGTTATTTTGTGCAACATAAATTAGATGCGTGGAGTTCATTTTGCTGAAGATCTCCAACAGGTTTACTAACAGCTAATCTAGTATATACAATACAGAGCAAACTATTTACAGAACCTTCCTCCAGTGTTACAGTTGCAGAGTGACTCTGGCTTTGTGTCACATAACTACGTCCTAGTACTTAGCTCATTAGCATACTAAGCTTTTAAAGGGACATAACTCTTAAAGACAATCATACAACAAAAGGGGAAGTGCATTGAGGCTGGAGCAGGGGCTGGGACCCATGCAGGACATGGATCTGCCCTGCAAAACATTGAAGCATGGCATAACATGAGAGAGACCATGGTTTTTGGATGCTACACTAGCAACTTTAGTGGATCAGGTGGAAAGAAGGAGATGTCCCGTATCTGCAAGTGGCCAAGAGGCTCTTCAGACACATGGTCAAAATGGGAGTAGATAACCATGGAATCCAGCCCCAAGGACCTGCATACAGTGCTGCAAGAAGGTTAATGACATTGCATGAGTGGTCAAGTTTAGCGAATAGGAATATAGGAACTGGAGGAGGCCATTCAGCCCCTTGGGCCTCTTCCACAATTCAGTGAGATCATAGATAGTCCGTGATCTAACTCCACAAACCAGCTTTGTCCCAAATCCCTTAATGTCCTTGGTTAACAGAAATCTAACAATCTCAGTTTTAAAATTATCAATTGATTGAGTATCAAATGCCATTTGTGGAAGAGAGTTCCAAACTTATACCACTCTTTGGGCTGGATTTTATGCTGGCCTGAAAAGGTGGGGAAAAACCCATCTTGGCCTTCTCACACCTCTACCTCCACCTGCTCCCACCCTTGGAGCAATCCTCTGTTATTTTTAAACCAAAGATTCAGGAGGCAAAAAAGATGGGGATCTCGCCTCCAAGAGCTGCTGGCCAAACAGAGGGCTGGCAGCTCAGCAGTATTGGCAGTGCCACCAAGTCCAGCACTGAAACTGTGGACCAGAGGTAGTTGAGGCGGGGTCTCTGAAGCCAATTTGGAAGGTCCCAGTGAGAGGAGGTGGGAGGGGTGGTTGTGCAGACAAGAGTCGGGGGCACCCTGAGTGGTAAACTGGTACCCGGTGGGGGTCCTCCATGGGCCACATATTACCCAAGGAGGAGGAAGACCCCTCCAGGCCAGCAGGGAGGGTGCCTCATTTCACAAGGCGTCCTTCCCGTACCTTGCTCTATGGCAGCGAGGCCTGGACAACGTTTGCCAGCCAAGAGCGACGTCTCAATTCATTCCATCTTCGCTGCCTTCGGAGAATACTTGGCACCAGGTGGCAGGACTATATCTCCAACACAGAAGTCCTTGAAGCGGCCAACACCCCCAGCTTATACACACTACTGAGTCAGCGGCGCTTGAGATGGCTTGGCCATGTGAGCCGCATGGAAGATGGCAGGATCCCCAAAGACACATTGTACAGCGAGCTCGCCACTGGTATCAGACCCACCGGCCGTCCATGTCTCTGCTATAACGACGTCTGCAAACGCGACATGAAATCGTGTGACATTGATCACAAGTCATGGGAGTCAGTTGCCAGCATTCGCCAGAGCTGGCGGGCAGCCATAAAGACAGGGCTAAATTGTGGCGAGTCGAAGAGACTTAGTAGTTGGCAGGAAAAAAGACAGAGGCGCAAGGGGAGAGCCAACTGTGTAACAGCCCCGACAAACAAATTTCTCTGCAGCACCTGTGGAAGAGCCTGTCACTCCAGAATTGGCCTTTATAGCCACTCCAGGCGCTGCTTCACAAACCACTGATCACCTCCAGGCGCGTATCCATTGTCTCTCGAGATAAGGAGGCCCAAAAGAAGAAAAAGAACCTTCCCGCATAGCGTAAAGCACCACCCCCCCTCCCCCACTGCTGGTAAGATTCCAACAGCAGCGGGAAGAGGCCCTTAATTGACAGCTAATATGCCACTTAAGGGCCTCAATTGGCCTCTATGCGGGAAGCCATCATCAGCCTATCCCACCCTGGGAAGATAGCTTGGCAATGGGAAGGCGACGGGCTGTCCAGCACCCCCCCACCCCACCACGCCTCCCGTCATGATACTCCATGCTCCCCAGCCTCATGAAGCCACACAAAATCCCAGCCATTGTGTGTAGAAGTCATAGTCATAGAGTTATATGGCACAAAAACAGGCCCTTTGGCCCATCATGTCTGTTATGGCCATCAAGCACCTATCTATTCTAATCCCATTTTCCAGCACTTGGCCCGTAGACTTGTATGCAATGGTGTTTCAAGTGCTCAACTGAATACTTCTTAAATGTTGTGAGGGTTTCTGCCTCTACCACCTCTTCAGGCAGTGCGTTCAAGATGCCAACCACCCTATGGGTGAAATTTTTTTTCCTCAAATCCCCTCTAAACCTCCTGCCCCTTACCTTAAATCTCTGTCCCCTGGTTATTGACACCTCTGCTAAGGGAAACAGTTTCTTCCTATCTACCCTATCTATGCCCCTCGTAATTTTGTATACCTCAATCAAGTTCCCCCTCAGCCTTCTCTGCTCTAAGGAAAACAACCCTAGCCCATCCAGTCTCTCTTCATTAAAAGCAAAATACTGCGGATGCTGGAAATCTGAAACAAAAACAAGAAATGCTGGATTCACTCAGCAGGTCTGGCAGCATCTGTGGAAAGAGAAGCAGAGTTAACGTTTCGGGTCAGTGACCCTTCTTCGGAACTGACAAATATTAGAAAAGTCACAGATTATAAACAAGTGAGGTGGGGGTTGGGCAAGAGATAACAAAGGAGAAGGTGCAGATTGGACCAGGCCACATAGCTGACCAAAAGGTCATGGAGAAAAGGAAAACAATATGTTAATGGTGTGTTGAAAGACAAAGCATTAGTACAGATTAGGTGTGAATATACTGAATATTGAACATCAGCAAGTGCAAACCTGAAGAAAAACAACCTGAAAAAAACAGTGGGTAAGCAAACTGAACAAACTAAGATGAAATGAAATAAATGCAAAAAAAGATTGTAAAAAATGTAAAAAGGAATGCAAAAAAAAAAAAGGAAGAAAAAATAACTAAAAATGACTAAAAATGAAAGTAAAGTGGGGGGCTGTCATGCTCTGAAATTATTGAACTCAATGTTCAGTCCGGCAGGCTGTAGTGTGCCTAATCGGTAGATGAGATGCTGTTCCTCGAGCTTGCGTTGATGTTCACTGGAACACTGCAGCAATCCCAGGACAGAGATGTGAGCATGAGAGCAGGGGGGAGTGTTGAAATGGCAAGCAACCGGAAGCTCAGGGTCCTGCTTGCGGACTGAGCGGAGATGTTCCGCAAAGCGGTCACCCAGTCTGCGCTTGGTCTCCCCAATGTAGAGAAGACCACACTGTGAGCAGCGAATACAGTATACTACATTGAAAGAAGTACAAGTAAATCGCTGCTTCACCTGAAAGGAGTGTTTGGGGCCTGGGATAGTGAGGAGAGAGGAGGTAAATGGGCAGGTATTACACCTCCTGCGATTGCAAGGGAAGGTGCCCTGGGACGGGGACGAGGTGGTGGGGGTAATGGAGGAGTGGACCAGGGTGTCGCGGAGGGAACGATCTCTTCGGAATGCTGACAGGGGAAGGGAGGGGAAGATGCGACTGGTAGTGGCATCACGCTGGAGGTGGCGAAAATGGCGGAGGATGATCCTTTGGATATGGAGGCTGGTGGGATGAAAAGTGAGGACAAGGGGAACCCTGTCGCGGTTCTGGGAGGAAGGGGAAGGGGTGAGGGTAGAGGTGCGGGGAATGGGTCGGACATGGTTGAGGGCCCTGTCAACCACAGTGGGGGGAAATCCTCGGTTGAGGAAAAAAGGAGGTCATATCAGAAGCACCGTCATGGAAGGTAGCATCATCAGAGCAGATGCGTCGGAGACGGAGAAACTGGGAGAATGGAATGGAGTCCTTACAGGAGGTAGGGTGTGAAGAAGTGTAGTCGAGGTAGCTGTGGGAGTCAGTGGGCTTATAATGGATATTGGTAGACAACCTATCCCCAGAGATGGAGACAGAGAAGTCGAGGAAGGGAAGGGAAGTGTCAGAGATGGACCATGTAAAGGTGAGAGAAGGGTGGAAATTGGAAGCAAAGTTGATAAAGTTTTCTAGTTCGGGGCGGGAGCAGGAAACGGCACCGATACAGTCATCAATGTACCGGAAAAAGAGTTGGGGGAGGGGGCCTGAGTAGGACTGGAACAAAGAATGCTCGACATATCCCACAAAAAGACAGGCATAACTAGGACCCATGCGGGTACCCATAGCGACACCTTTTACTTGAAGGAAATGCATGGAGTTGAAGGAGAAGTTGTTCAATGTGAGAACAAGTTCAGCCAGGCGGAGGAGGGTGTTGGTGGATGGGGACTGGTTGGGCCTCTGTTCCAGGAAGAAGCGGAGAGCTCTCAAACCATCCTGGTGGGGGATGGAGGTGTAGAGCGATTGGACGTCCATAGTGAAGAGGAGGCGGTTGGGACCAGGAAACTGGAAATTGTCGAAATGACGTAGGGCGTCAGAAGAGTCACGGATGTAGGTGGGAAGAGACTGGACCAGCGGAGAAAAGATAGAGTCTAGATAGGAAGAAATAAGTTCAGTTGGGCAGGAGCAGGCTGACACAATGGGTCTGCCGGGACAGTCCCGTTTGTGGATTTTGGGAAGGAGGTAGAAGCGGGCTGGTTGGGGTTGCGGGACTATGAGGTTGGAAGCTGTAGAGGGAAGATCTCCAGAGGAGATGAGGTCAGTGACAGTCCTTTGGACGGTGGCTTGATGTTCGGTGGTGGGGTCATGGTCCAGAGGGAGGTAGGAAGAGGTGTCTGTGAGTTGGCGTTGAGCTTCTGCAAGGTAGAGGTCGGTACGCCATACAACAACAGCACCACCCTTGTCTGCAGGTTTGATGACCATGTCGGGGTTAGACCTGAGAGAACGGAGTGCCTCAAGTTCAGAGGGGGACAGGTTAGAGTGAGTGAGGGGGGCAGAGAAATTGAGACGACCAATGTCTCGCCGACAGTTTTCAATGAAGAGATCAAGAGCGGGTAAGAGGCCAGGGTGAGGGGTCCAGGTAGAGGGAGAATGCTGGAGGCGGGTGAATGGGTCTGCTGGTCGGGGGGAGGACTCCTGGTCGAAGAAGTGAGCCCGGAGGCGGAGGCGACGGAAGAAGAGCTCAACGTCATGCCGAGCGCGAAATTCATTGAGGTGGGGGCGTAAGGGGATAAAACTGAGACCTTTGCTGAGTACAGAACGCTCAGCATCAGAGAGGGGGAGGTCAGAGGGTATAGTGAATACACGGCAAGGGGTCAGATCAGAAGGGGTGGGGTCAGAGGGAAGTGAAGCGGAAGGAGGATCTGGAGGGGCATTAGTCCCCATCAGCTGCTGGAGCTTGCGTTCCTTCACACCTGAAAGGAAGAAAAAAAGTTTTTTGTTAATGCGTCGGATGAGACGTAAGATGAGATGAAACTGCGGAGTAGAACAGATTTGAGATAAGGTGAGACGGTGCTGCTGGAGAGAGAGGTCCAGTGTGTGCATATGGCGGCGCATAGCATTGAGTGTGGATCTCAGGATGCGGCAAGAGTAGCAGTCCGAGGAACGTTGTATTTCTCGGAGATACCTGTGATCCTGGGTGGTTTCAAAGCATGATGGGTGAAACTGCAGTTGGAATCCACGTGGAATCATTCGGAGCCGGAGACAGTCACTGAGGAAGGAGATGTGGCTGTGAAAACGAGTTTTGGTAGATACCTTATCAAACACCAGGAGGGAAATAGAAAGCAATGAAGGTGAACAAGGTAAAAGAGACAAACGAAAATCCCGTCGGAGAGAAGAGCAGAACTTCTTCAAGGTAGGCATTCCTGGAAGAGAAGTGGCAGTGAATTAAACACTAAAATAAAAGCAAAATACTGCGGATGCTGGAAATCTGAAACAAAAACAAGAAATGCTGGATTCACTCAGCAGGTCTGGCAGCATCTGTGGAAGAGATAACAAAGGAGAAGGTGCAGATTGGACCAGGCCACATAGCTGACCAAAAGGTCACGGAGCAAAGGCAAACAATATGTTAATGGTGTGTTGAAAGACAAAGCATTAGTACAGATTAGGTGTGAATATACTGAATATTGAACATCAGCAAGTGCAAACCTGATTGGCCTGGTCCAATCTGCACCTTCTCCTTTGTTATCTCTTGCCCAACCCCCACCTCACTTGTTTATAATCTGTGACTTTTCTAATATTTGTCAGTTCCGAAGAAGGGTCACTGACCCGAAACGTTAACTCTGCTTTTCTTTCCACAGATGCTGCCAGACCTGCTGAGTGAATCCAGCATTTCTTGTTTTTGTGTCACCCATTGTATATTCCCTTGCTTTGTTAGTCCTCCCCAAATGCATCACCTCACACTTCTCAGGATTAAATTCCATTTGCCACTGCTCTGCCCATCTTACCAGCCCATCTATATTCTCCTGTAATTTAAGGCTTTCCTCCTCACTATTTACGCCTCCACCAATTTTCATGTCATCTGCGAACTTACTGATTATACCTCCTATATTCACGTCTAAATCATTAATGTACACTACAAACGTTAAGGGTCCCAGCACCAATCGCTGCGGTACACCACTGGTTGTAGGCTTCCAATCGCAAAGACAACCCTCGACCATTACACTCTGCCTCCAGGAACTAAGCCAATTTTGGATCCAATTTGCCAAATTGCCCCGGATCCCATGGGCTCTTACCTTCTTAACCAACCTCCCATGCGGGACCTTATCAAAACCCTTACTGAAGTCCATGTAGACGACATCAACTGCTTTACCCTCATCTACACATCTAATCACCTCCCCGAAAATTCATTCAAGTTTGTTAAACATGATCTCCCCCTAACCAAGCCATGCTGACTATCCTTGATTCTCCAAGTGGAGATTAATCCTGTCCCTCAGAATAGTTTCCCTACCACTAATGTTAGACTCACCGGCCTGTAATTACCTGGTTTATCCCTGCTACCCTTCTTGAATAATGGTACCACATTCACTGCCGTCCAGTTCTCTGGCATCTCTCCTGTGGCCAGAAAGGATTTGAAAATTTGTGTCAGAGCCCCTGCAATCTCGTCCCTTGTCTCACATAGCAGCCTGGGATACATCTCATCTGGGCCTAGGGATTTATCCACATTTAAGCCCACTAAAACCACTAACACATCCTCCCTTTCAATGCTACTTTGTTCAAGTATATCACAATCCCCCTCCTTGATCTCTGTACCTACATCGTCCTTCTCCATGGTGAACACAGATGAAAAGTAATCATTTAAAACCTCACCTATGTCCTCTGACTCCACACACAGATTGTCACTTTAGTCCTTAATGGGCCCTACTCTTTCCCTGGTTATCCTCTTGTCCTTAATATACTTATTAAATACCTTGGGATTTTTCCTTTATGTTGCCTGACAGTGTTTTATCATGTCCCCTCTTCTCTCTCCTAATTACTTTTTTGAGTAGCCCCCTACATTTTCTATACTCCTCTAGGTCTTCCGCTGTTTTCAGCACTCTGAATCTGCCATAAACCTCCTTTTTTTTCCTTATCCAATCCTCTATATCGCTTGACATCCAGGGTTCCCTGGACTTGTTGGTCCTACCCTTCACCTTTACAGGAACATGTTAGCCCTGAACTCTCACTATTTCCTTTTTGAATGACTCCCACTGGTCTGATGTAGACTTTGCTACAAGTAGCTTCTCCCTGTCCACTTTGGCCAGATCCTGTTTTATCATATTGAAATGAGCCTTCCCCCAATTCAGTACCTTTAGAAGCATAGAAAACAGGAGTAGGAGTAGGCCATTCAGCCCTTTGAGCCTGCTCCGCCATTCATTATGATCATGGCTGATCATCCAACTCAGCAACCTGTTCCCGTTTTCGCCCCAATCCCTTTTATCCCTTTAGACCCAAGAGCTACATCTAACTCCTTCTTGAAAACATTGAAAAATGTTTTGGTCTCAACTGCTTTCTGTTGTAGTGAATTCCACAGGCTCACCACTCTCTGGGTGAAGAAATTTCTCCTCATCTCAGTCCTGAAAGGTTTACCCCGTATCCTTAGACTATGACCCCTGGTTCTGGACTCCCCCACCATCAGGAACACCCTTCCTGCATCTACCCTGTCAAGTCATGTTCGAATTTTATAGGTTTCTATGAGATCCCCCCTCACTCTTCTGAACTCGAGCAAATATAATTCTAATCGACTCAATTTCTCCTCATATATCAGTCCCGCCATCCCAGGAATCAGTCTGGTAAATCTTTGCTGCACTCCCTCTATAGCAAGAACATCCTTCCTCAGGTAAGGAGACCAAAACTGCATACAATATTGCAGGTGTGGCCTCACCAAGGCCCTGTAGAATTGCAGCAAGACATCCCTGATCCTGTACTCGAATCCTCTCGCTCTGAAGGCCAACATACCATTTTCCTTTTTTACCGCCTGTTGCACCTGCATGCTTACCATCAGCAACTGGTGTACGAGAACACCCAGGTCTTGCTGCATATTCCCCTCTCTCAGTTTATAGCCGTTAAGATAATAATCTGCCTTCCTGCTTTTGCTACCAAAGTGGATAACCTCACATTTATCCACATTATACTGCATCTGCCATGCATTAGCTCACTCATTCAACTTGTCCAAATCACCCTGAAGTCTCACTGCATCCTCCTCACAACTCACCCTCCCACCCAATTTTGTGTCATTTCCAGTCCATCTCTGTCCTTTTCCATAACTACCTTAAATCTTACAGAATTATGGCCACTATCCCCGAAATGCTCCCCCAATGACACTTCTACCACTTGTCTGGCTTCATTCCCTAGGATTAGGTCCAGTACTGCCCCTTCTCTTGTAGGGCTTTCTACATACTGGCTCAAAAACCTCTCCTGTATGCACTTTAAGAATTCCGACCCCTTTAAGCCTTTTGCACTAAGACTACCCCAGTTAATATTGGGCAAGTTGAAATCCCTACTATTATTACCCAATTATTTTTACACCTCTCTGAGATTTGCCTACATATCTGCTCCAACTCTCCCTGACTATTTGGAGGCCTGCAGTAAACTCCCAGCCAAGTGATTGCCCCCCTTTTGTTTTTAAGTTCAACGCATACGGCCTCATGTGAGGATCTTTGAAGATGTCATCCCTCCTTACTGCAGTAATTGACTCCTTGATCAACAGTGCAGTGCCACCTCATCTTTTACACCCTCCCCTGTCACGCCTGAAGATTCTATACCCCGGAATATTGAGCTGCCAGTCCTGCCCCTCCCTCAACCATGTCTTTGTGATAGCAATAATATCATATTCTCAGGTGTTAACCAATGCCCTCAATTCATCTGCTTTACTTGTAAGACTCCTTGCATTAAAATAGATGCAATCCAGCTTCGCATTATTCACTGGTGTTTCCTAATTTCACTCCTGAAAGGCCTGGCTCTAATTTTTAGATGATTCTTCTTAGACTCCCGAACCAGTAGAAATAATTTCTCTCTGTACCTTATTACGCACATCAGTAATGTGATGATACAACATCCACGGACTAAGTCTGAAAAAATAGATGTTATCTTTGAAAAAATTAGCCTTTACTTTTTAAAGTGAACAATGACCACCGATAAAAATGGGATTGGCCTTTTATGATCCAAACAATCCACCATCTTCAACAGAACCTTCAAGAGTGAAATCTACAATCATCCCAGGCCTACAACTATATAGAACTTGAGTCTCAAGAGAGTTCAGCAGATTTATCCTAACCCTTCTCCCCCACTAAAACCCACCTACCTCTTTCCCTTCTCTATCTGTTTCTTCTCGTGAGTGGATGCAGTTGCAACAATTTTGGGATAGGGCGTATTGATCAATAAACAATTGACTTTTTGCTTTTAAAACCTTCAAGAAAACCTGCATCTGTCTGGTTATCAGAAAAAAATAAAACATCTCGGGGTTAAGCTCTAATAAAAATACACTTGCTGCGGTCAGGTGGGGAGTTGAACAGTGGGAGTCACACCACGTGGCCATGACAACCCTATCTGTTCCCCTTGATATCTTGAAAATTTCAATCATATCACCTCTTCACCTAAATTCCACAGAATAGATTCCTCGTCCATGTAATCTCTCTTCATAATCTAACCGTTGGAGTTCAGGTTTCATTCTCGTAAATCTACGCTGTACTCCCTCTGAGGCCAATGTATCCTTCCTAAGGTCCTAAGATTGCATTTTCAAATACCATATTCTACCAACTACATAGTAGTATAAGACACTGCTCTAATCACTACAATCCCATCATTCACCCACCAACAATCTCTATCAATCAGGACTCAACTCTCACATTCATAGCTTCAGCTCACCTTCACACACTTAGCACTGCAGGAAGACTCACACCCACATCTCACAGCCTACACACACTATCAGCTATTCAACCATGACATCCATATCACCTAAACAGATTGCACAACATCACTGACACACTTCCCTCTCTCTTGTAGGAAGGCAGCAGGAGCTAACTGGAAGGGGAGAGCAACAGCTGCATATCTTGACCCCCATGGAAGAGACAGCACTGCCCATTATTGGAACAGCCATTGCTGAAGCAATGGCCAGTAGCATAGCTGCATCAATAGAAATAATGGTATCCACATACATAATCCTCCTTCTCACATCCCACTGCCTCCTCATTCCACAATCCCTTCTGATTTACAAGCTGCATGTGGTGTAAATATGCACCTCTTACTTTATCTCCTCCTGCAACACAATCTTTATCCTTGTGCCATTTTCCTTTCAGACACCCAAGAGCTGTAACCTGTCCAGGCAGTGGAGGAAGACCGAGAGCAGAGGGATGATGAAGACACACCATCACTTGATTTCACATTCGCAGCCACCAGCTCAGGTAGTGACATGGTGCACATCTCAGAGGATTGATTAGAGGTGGGAACTGCACATGATGAGACACTTGGCACAAGCTGGCTACAGCCAGGGCAGGGGACAGGTGATAGCTTGCCGGAGGATGAGGCCACACACGAATTCTGCAGCAGACGACTCAGATGAGGAAGTTGATGGGCCAGGCGGCAGAAGAAGTCTGATGGGTGTGCACAGGAGGGCCATTGAGATGGATTCTTCTCCCATTCCCTTGCCTCATGGCAGAGCAGAAGAACCTATCACCTAGTGATTCTGCTGCTAACACACAGCCATTTTCTCCTTAGGATGCCATTTGCTATTTAGAGGTTACTGCTTCTGGGAGGAGGGGATGTGGTGCATTGGAAAACCTGCCAGAAAGATTGTGGTCACTGTTAAGGAGGGTGGAGGGGTCCAGCACCAACTTGGCACAGGGCTTTGCATATAGCTTGGAGCCCATCCTTTCCAGCATGGAAGTGGTGGCCAACTCCATCAACCTACTTGTGGACCTGACCATGATGCAGCATCTGATGGTCAATGTCTCAGCTTCCATTGCAGTACAAGCATCTTTCACCACGTCTGAGTTTTGCAGTGGCAGCTTAGACTGTTATCATGCAAGGACAGCTTGCTCAGACTGCTGCCATCATGTTTGCAAATACCAATGTGCAAAGGGACTTGCAGGGTGGAAACACCTTTGCAACATGCCCACTATTCTCTGTGTGCCTAAGAAAATGAGCACAATTTGATAAGCCTTCCCAAGCCAGCAGAATCAATGGAATCTTGCAATGCCAAGCTAGGGGTGAGGACAGCTTTGTGGGTGGGACATGATTCAGACAAATTCTTTCTTGAACCTGTGTAAAAGATCATGGAAAACATGAATGTAAGTGAATTTTAAGCTTGTGTTTAAAATTCCCCAATATTCTGCACTTGTTTGGCTGACTCCATCTGGATTGTGCTAGTATTACTAATGGAAAGAAGTGAAAAGTTGGCCGCCAAATATTTAACATCTGATTTTTGCTTTGTTTCACAATTCTGCAGGAAGTTTGAAAGACCCGCTACAGAGCAGAAGATGATTCAATTAGCATTTCCCTTCCAGGAGCATATGACACAATACAACAATGGCATCCCCAGTAACAGTGCCTCAGTGGTGTAAACCCCAATTTTGGATTTACCACTGCATGACATGCAGCGTTTTGTCAATGAATAAATAGAATTTAAAACAAACAGATGGGATATAGCTGTCCTTAACTCCCCCACCTACTCCACCACCTCCACCCCCGCCTCGCCTCCCAACTTCCTTCCATCAAAAAAAAGTTACAACCTCATTGTCTCATTTCTGCTAAATCTTTGACTCTGCAACTCGGGAGGTCTCATTGGAAGCAAGACATTCCTTACAGCATGCATGCAACATTATAAGCATTTGCCATATATTCTGAAGTAAATGAAAAAATCTGTACAACGTGGGGATGTTTAAAAGGCCCTTGCTTTAAACTGGACAAATGGAAGCACTCATGGCAGTGTCTAAAGCACAAGGGGTATTTGCTTTGCAAGGGGAGTGCATTATAACCAGCCTCCTCTGCGGATTTCAGTCTAAAGAACAAAGCTGGCAGAGTGCAGGCGTATTATGAAGTGATTAATTCCCGTTTGTCATGTTGAATGATTGTGTCTGCCGATTTAGCAAGCCTACCGTATTGTGATTAATTTTATATTGTCATGTTGAGTGATTGCACCTGGAATCTCTGCCCAGCTCCAATAATGTGATCATTTTCATATCGTTATATTGAATAATTGAGCTGATGTTAATGCAGTTAGTGGCATAAATGTTTTAAACAGATATTGTAATACCACACATGCGTATGGAAATGTGCAGGGATTATCTACTCTCACAATACATTTTATGTGCAGATATACCATTGAATATAAATCAATTTTAAGAGAGAATTATTAGGAATTAATCACAATTCCTAGTATTATTGAACAGCTGCCTTTCAGCCTCTTGGTAGCAGGCTGTCAGGTGTTTCTGTCTGTTGTTCGACAGTTCAGTTTAAGCTGGGCTGGCTAACATCTGTTGCACAACATGCTGTATTCCTAGATTTCCAGCATGATGCAACCCTTTACTCACATCAAACCACAGTAAGAAGATAATTGTACTGCAAAAAACACAGAGAAATTCAGACTATTGAAGAGCGCCTCTGAAGGCTCCAAGCTTTGTGCAAAAGCAAGAGAACAGTTCCACAGGAGCGGAGGACTCAATATAGAAACTTCTGGAAGTGGGCGTAAGGGTCCAAGGTATATGGATGAAGATTAAAGCACATGAGCAGAAAGCACCAGTGTTTGTGCCCAGTGATCGTGCCCTGTACTTACTTCACATTGTGCTATGTCGCATACACAATACTAAGTAGAGTTAGAATGGAAGTGCACAACATGTGTAAGATAGTGATCAGTGGTCATGCTTTACTAAAATAAGCATGAATAGGATTTTGCACATATTCCAAATATATCAGCTTTTATTGAAGTTGGGATTCATTGTTTCCAGTTCTTTCCCATTTCATCCCTCCCATCTTTCACATGAGATGTTAAACTGAGGCTCCTCAGGTGGCCATAAAAGATCCCAGAACACTATTCAAAGAACAGGGGAGTTCTCCCCAGTGTCCTGGCCGATATTTATGAACTAAAAATCTGGGGATATATCAGAGAATCGTAGAATCATACAGCACAGAAGAAGGCCATTCATCCCATTAGATCTGTGCCAGCTCTTTGAAAGAGCTATCCAAATAGTCCCTTTGCCCCTCCTCTACAGCTCATCTGTCCCTCTGGTACTGCTTCAGATTACCTTAAATCTGTGTTTTTTGATTACTGACCCAGTGGAAACAACCTCTCCCAATCTACTCTTTGAAAATCCTTCTTGATTTTGAACACTTCTATTAAATCTCCCCTTGACCTTCTCTGCTCTATGGAGAACAATTCCAACTTCTCTACTTTCACCACATAATTGAAGTCCCTCATCCTGGTGCCATTCGGACGAATCTCCTTTGCACCCTCTCCAAGATCATGGCATCCTTCCTAAAGTGTGGTGTCCAGAATTGAACACAGTACTCCTGATGAGGTTAATCCACTATTTTATTGAAAAAAGAGCATAACGTCCATGCTTTTGTGCTCTGCAAGGATCCTGTATGCATGTCCAACAGCCGTCTCAACTTGCCTCACCACCTTCCAAGATTTGTGTATGTGAACTCCCACATCTCCCCGGTTCCTGCATCCGATTAAAAATTGTACCATTTAGTTTATATTGCCGCTCCTTATTCTTCTTACCAAAGTATATCACTTCACATTGCTTTCTTCTTTCACCTTCATTCCAGATATGATGTCTGCATAAGTTACCAGTTTGTCCAGAGTCCTGTCTCTGAGTGCAAACCTGAAGATGTTTGTTAGATTATTCCATGTATTACAGAAACTGTCCTCAGGCAAAAAAACACATTAAAATGAAAAGAAAAGCAAGAATATAAAGCCTCACATTTAACTTTAGCCAGCGGTTTCAGTTAAAAGCTGCTGTTTGTCGCTTCAGACTGGAATTGCAAATTATGCCTGATTCAAATTAGAGCAAAGAGGGAAGGGGGGCAACATTCCAATGAGACTGATGTCAAAGGAAAAGTTTGAAACTGGAGTCTGCAGATGTCTTAAATTTCTTTCACAGGAGGGCCAGTGAGATGGATTCTTCTCCCATTCCCCTGCCTCATGTCAGAGCAGAAGAACCTGTCACCGAGTGATTCTGCTGCTAACACACAGCCATTTTCTCCTTAGGATGCCATTTGCTATTTACAGGTTACTGCTTCTGGGAGGGGGGAGGATGAGTAGTTCTGGCCCAGTCTTTAGAAGAGAGCATCACTTTCTGGGCAGTAGGGAGAAAGGTGGCCGCAGTATCTGAGCAGGGTCCTGAGATGGGGGTCATGGGCTCAGATGAGGGTCATGGGCCGGAATTTTACAGCCCCCAACTGAGTGGGCTGGTGGCGGGGGTGGGGGGATAGAAAATTGAATGGGAAATGGGGGGTGGGGGCTGACACTGACACCTCCCATTCCCCGCTGCAATTTTACGTGGGGCGGCGGTGGTGAGAAATGGCCTGCCTGCCCCAGGCCAATCAAGGCCCTTAAGTGGACAATTAACTGGCACTTAAGGGCCTCCTCCCACTCCCACGGGTATTTTACGCTGGGCGGACAGATGGCAAAAGTCTCAAGATTGGCCAGCAGCTCCATTAGGCAGGACTTCCTGCCTCAAGGAGGTGGAAATCCTGCCCAAGACCAATTAACGGCCTGGGAGTGAAAAGTTCCTGCCTGGTAAATACAGGCAGCCACCTTGTGGACTGGGGGTGAGGGGGCCCTCTTGATTGGGCACCCTGCGCCCCATGGAGTGAAAATCTTGGCCTGGCTCCCCAAGCCTGGCAGAGGCAGACTCGCCACCGCCTTTTTGGCCAGTGGGCGGGACCTCCCGCCCAATGAAAAATTCAGGCCATGGTCTCAGATACACCAAAGTTATCAGATGCATCTCTAGAGATATTGCTGGCTAACATGAAGGTCAAAAGTGGAGATTGCTGAGCACTAAGTACAGGAAGCCCCATAACAGAGTGAAGCAGCAACATACACCATCCGATTGCTAGCCGCACAATGAAACAAGAGATTCAATAATCGCACAAGGGCAGTTTTATGAATGCTGGATTTTGTAGTATGATTATGTTTTAAAAGACTGTGATTTTTAATGCAGTCTAAAGTGGATTCAGAGGAGACATGTGACCTCACACCAAGTCTGCCCAGAGACAAGCCAGGGATTTTAGTTACCATGCAAACAGGGAACCCAAATCAAAGACCTTTTGAAAGCAGATTGCAAGGTTGTAACACCTGAAAGGACAATGGATTTCACTCTCCCAGATTCTCAGATCGTAAACAGGGAGCAAGGGTCTCTCAAATGCAAATTTGAGTCGCAATTGCTGACACCTGGAAACAAAGGAAGACCCAGGAGCTTTTGCTATGGCCAGGTTTAGGGACTCTGGCAATTGAAAAAGGCAAATGACTATTGAGTTTTGATTCTGGATGAATTCAACAGGTGTTCCTAAGTTAGATAGGCTGTAAGCAAGAAAGGAAGACAGGAAGAAACCAGCAGCGGCAGCCTGAAAAGAGAGAGAGAGAGAAAACAATTGCTCTCAGAACACTGATGCAATGAAAGGCTGCTAGGATTAGAACCCAGTTTGAAAGCTCGAGGTTTGTGGAGGAGAAAAAACCAATGGAGTCACCAGAGATTGCCAGATTAATGGAAGTGCAGGTCAAATGTGCTTGGAAGAAGTGAGCAAAGAAGACATGGCTTTGTTAAGGACTGGGAGATCCAACCCATTGCAACTGGCAAGAGGTTGGGACTTTTAACTGCAAAGATACTGTTTCAATGAGAACACAGTGTAATGTATAAATGTGGTGTGGGGTTTTCAAGTGTTTATAAATTTAATGGGAAAAACCTTTCTTTGTAATTTCGCGTATGAGCTACCTACCAAGTACTGTTTTGTTAATGTAGACTTTTAGTTTATTTGCTATAATAAATGTCTTCAAAACTTGTCATGGTCAAGTGAAGAGGAATCAAAGGGCTTCATTCTTTTCCCTGTCCTTGATCACAACAGGTTTAATTCTTTCTTAAAGTGGATGTACTTAAAGTGAAAAGGTGCCCCGAACACCCAAAACATCCACGAACGGCCCCCCCGGCCGCAACTTCAAAGCGCCCGCGGGAGATGGCTCGGAGAGCATCTGCAGCGCACTGTCGGCAATGCTGCATGCCTTTATTTAAACCACTGCAAAAAAAAAACCCTTAGCAAATGTAATCACCTCTAAGTCTGCCAAATGATGCTTCACCTCCCGAAGGACGTGGATGAGCTTTCCGGACGTCGATGGTGGGCACTGAGGAAATGGCTTATTACCTGCACCAGATTCCACCCCCCTCCCCCCCCCTTTACCCCCCTTCCACCCCCCCCCCACCCCCGTCCCCTTCCCTGCTCCACCCTCTCAGCTCACCCCCTCACAACCCCGTCCCAGCCCACCCCCCCCTCGCACCATCTTCACCCCGCACCCCCTTCCCCTGCACCCCCCCCCCACCCCCTCCCTCCACCCCTCCCCCTTGCATCCCCTCCTCCCACCGGCACCATCCTACACCTGTGTAGGGGCCCCAACAACCCCACTGCCTTGTGGGCGTCTCGGGAGAGACCAAGGCTAAGGGAGTAAACCCTAACAGAAAATCCGGAGCGGAACCCCGTAGGCGGTCATGTGTCACCTTTGGCATGTTTCCGGCAGTTCCTGCAGCCATACTGGTGCCAAACGTCGTGTCCTGCACTCCTTTGGACCCCACCAGAAAGGCCGAGAGGGGGGTTTTGACGACTGGGCAACTCTCAACCCCCATAAATTTGCCCAGGCATGCGCCATGGAGAGGTCACTCCATAGTTGCCTCACAGCGACTAAAACAACACGGAAGGCAGCAGTTACGGGTTATAAGTCCAGATAAATTGGCGTAGAAACTGGGCGCCACGGGTTGCCTTTGTCGGTGGGAGAGGTCATTGCACCTCACTGGACAGCTACCGCCCGCCTCAAACCGGGCAGCCCCCGGTCAATAAGGTTCTGTCCCGCCACAGTCTGCCTGCTTCAATGGGTGCTTGGAGCTCAGGGTCATTGCCCGAAAGGTGGACTGATACACTGCACCAAACAACATGAAAAAAGGAAAGAAGGTACCAGCCCTTCGCTTTGCAAGCTGGAACGTCAGAACTATGTGTCCTGGCCTGTCGGAAGACCTTACACAAATCAACGATTCTCGGAAGACCGCCATCATTAACAACGAGCTCAGTAGATTCAATGTGGACATTGCAGCACTTCAGGAGACTCGCCTCCCTGCGAGTGGCTCTCTAGCAGAGCAAGACTACACCTTCTTCTGGCAGGGCAGGGATCCTGAAGAACCAAGACAGCATGGAGTGGGCTTCGCCATCAGAAACTCCTTGCTCAGCATGATAGAGCCTCCCTCAAATGGCTCGGAACGCATACTGTCCATCCGACTGCTCACCACCTCTGGTCCAGTACACCTACTCAGCATCTATGCTCCAACACTCTGCTCCGCACCTGAAGCTAAAGACCAGTTCTATGAACAACTCCATAACATCATTAGCAGCATCCCCAACACCGAACACCTATTCCTGCTGGGGGACTTTAATACCAGGGTTGGGGCCGACCATGACTCATGGCCCTCCTGCCTTGGGCGCTATGGCGTTGGAAGGATGAATGAGAACGGGCAGAGACTGCTTGAGTTGTGTACCTATCATAACCTCTGCATCACCAACTCGTTCTTTCACACTAAACCCTGTCACCAGGTTTCATGGAGGCACCCAAGATCACGTCGTTGGCACCAGCTAGACCTCATTGTCACAAGGCGAGCCGCCTTAAACAGTGTTCAAATCACACGCAGCTTCCACAGTGCGGACTGCGACACCGACCACTCCCTGGTGTGCAGCAAGGTTAGACTCAGACCAAAGAAGTTGCATCATTCCAAGCAGAAGGGCCACCCGCGCATCAACACGAGCAGAATTTCTCACCCACAGCTGTTACAAAAATTTCTAAATTCACTTGTAACAGCCCTTCAAAACACTCCCACAGGGGATGCTGAGACCAAGTGGGCCCACATCAGAGACGCCATCTATGAGTCAGCTTTGACCACCTACGGCAAAAGTGCGAAGAGAAATGCAGACTGGTTTCAATCTCATAATGAAGAGCTGGAACCTGTCATAGCCGCTAAGCGCATTGCACTTTTGAACTACAAGAAAGCCCCCAGCGATTTAACATCCGCAGCACTTAAAGCAGCCAGAAGTACTGCACAAAGAACAGCTAGGCGCTGCGCAAACGACTACTGGCAACACCTATGCAGTCATATTCAGCTGGCCTCAGACACCGGAAACATCAGAGGAATGTATGATGGCATGAAGAGAGCTCTTGGGCCAACCATCAAGAAGATCACCCCCCTCAAATCTAAATCGGGGGACATAATCACTGACCAACGCAAACAGATGGACCGCTGGGTTGAGCACTACCTAGAACTGTACTCCAGGGAGAATGCTGTCACTGAGACCGCCCTCAATGCAGCCCAGCCTCTACCAGTCATGGATGAGCTGGACATACAGCCAACCAAATCGGAACTCAGTGATGCCATTGATTCCCTAGCCAGCGGAAAAGCCCCTGGGAAGGACAGCATTACCCCTGAAATAATCAAGAGTGCCAAGCCTGCTATACTCTCAGCACTACATGAACTGCTATGCCTGTGCTGGGACGAGGGAGCAGTACCCCAGGACATGCGCGATGCCAACATCATCACCCTCTATAAAAACAAAGGTGACCGCGGTGACTGCAACAACTACCGTGGAATCTCCCTGCTCAGCATAGTGGGGAAAGTCTTTGCTCGAGTCGCTCTGAACAGGCTCCAGAAGCTGGCCGAGCGCGTCTACCCTGAGGCACAGTGTGGCTTTCGTGCAGAGAGATCGACTATTGACATGCTGTTCTCCCTTCGTCAGATACAGGAGAAATGCCGTGAACAACAGATGCCCCTCTACATTGCTTTCATTGATCTCACCAAAGCCTTTGACCTCGTCAGCAGACGTGGTCTCTTCAGACTACTGGAAAAGATCGGATGTCCACCAAAGCTACTAAGTATCATCACCTCATTCCATGACAATATGAAAGGCACAATTCAACATGGTGGCTCCTCATCAGAGCCCTTTCCTATCCTGAGTGGTGTGAAACAGGGCTGTGTTCTCGCACCCACACTTTTTGGGATTTTCTTCTCCCTGCTGCTTTCACATGCGTTCAAATCTCTGAAGAAGGAATTTTCCTCCACACAAGATCAGGGGGCAGGTTGTTCAACCTTGCCCGTCCAAGAGCGAAGTCCAAAGTACGGAAAGTCCTCATCAGAGAACTCCTCTTTGCTGACGATGCTGCTTTAACATCTCACACTGAAGAATGCCTGCAGAGTCTCATCGACAGGTTTGCGTCTGCCTGCAATGAATTTGGCCTAAACATCAGCCTCAAGAAAACGAACATCATGGGGCAGGATGTCATAAATGCTCCATCCATCAATATTGGCGACCACGCTCTGGAAGTGGTTCAAGAGTTCACCTACCTAGGCTGCCTTCGGAGAATACTTGGCATCAGGTGGCAGGACTATATCTCCAACACAGAAGTCCTTGAAGCGGCCAACACCCCCAGCTTATACACACTACTGAGTCAGCGGCGCTTGAGATGGCTTGGCCATGTGAGCCGCATGGAAGATGGCAGGATCCCCAAAGACACATTGTACAGCGAGCTCGCCACTGGTATCAGACCCACCGGCCGCCCATGTCTCCGTTATAAAGACATCTGCAAACGCGACATGAAATCGTGTGACATTGATCACAAGTCGTGGGAGTCAGTTGCCAGCATTCGCCAGAGCTGGCGGGCAGCCATAAAGACAGGGCTAAATTGTGGCGAGTCGAAGAGACTTAGTAGTTGGCAGGAAAAAAGACAGAGGCGCAAGGGGAGAGCCAACTGTGCAACAGCCCCAACAAACAAATTTCTCTGCAGCACCTGTGGAAGAGCCTGTCACTCCAGAATTGGCCTTTATAGCCACTCCAGGCGCTGCTTCACAAACCACTGACCACCTCCAGGCGCGTATCCATTGTCTCTCGAGATAAGGAGGCCCAAAAGAACTGTCCATTTCAGTAGGTGTTTCATTACTTACTTGCTATGATCATAACAAGAACCAATCAGACACATTTTCTTGAAGTTAACAAAGAAAGAGGTTAACTTTATTGCACCTAAACTGAACTAATGAAAATAATAAACTATGTGCCAACTTTCACTCACACACACACACAAGAGGTTTACACACACACAAATAGATTACAGAGTGGGGAAAGGTAGATTGGTTGAGTTAGAGTCCATAGAAAAAAGGGACATACAGTCTGCGGTGTTTGGTGATTCGGCTGGCTTCCAGCTGAATTTGGTGGTCTTGAGGCTTTTAGTTTGAAGAGGTAGATGACTGGTTTGGTGCGACTCTTGAAGACAGCGATGTGGATGATTTCCTAAAACAGGGTTTCTGATTGCAGCCGGAGCAAGCAAAGGTGGTCAGTCAACAAGCAGGATTTAAAGCTTTCAAACTGAAATGGAGAGGGAGAGAGAGAGAGAGACCCACTTAGGTCTGCATGTGTCAGAGTCCAGAATCTTCTCCTTTCTCTGCTGGAGAAAGACACAAGCTGAAAACCACAGATAGTGTGGGGCTTCTCACATGACTGTGATTCAAACATGGCAGTTAGCAATATTTCACTCTTGCTAAAATGAACAAGCAGGTCCCTTAAACTTCCTGGGTCTTGGTTCTTGCTGGGATATGAGCAGACATTTAGTCTCCCTCCTCACAGTCCTTTCAATGTAGGATACAGTGTTGCAAATTAGGTGGCCATCCTAAGCTGCCAACAAAGTCATCCTTTTAGCTGTTCTTTTTAAAATGTCTTTGAAAAAATTATAAACTCAGATATCCAGTCAGTGGATTAAAGAAAATTATTATTCAACTAAACACAATGGCATGACAACCTGAAATCTTACTGTGTAATTCTTTAATCAGTCTGGAGAATTCATATCGCTTGTTTTAAAGTTAACGGTCTCTACTGGAGGCATAACAGTAGTCAATGATTGTAAAGTATTGCAATGCCCTTATGCTCAGCAACTATTTCCTGAAAGATGTATGTCACTGTGTGAATGTGCAGTTAAATTAGCTCTCTGTGTTTCATATCAGAAGGAGTGCCTTGGAGGATGAGGCAGGCCAGCATGATGACCAGACAGGCAATTCCACTGGGGAATTAGCTTCCAGAATCACAGCTTCAACTGTTGCCATTTCCTCACCAATTGCACCATGGTATCTTAGCACCAGCACTGAAGTCTCCACTCGGAAGGAAGTAGTCAAAAGGTCTTTCATTGGGTGAAGCACTGAGTCATAGTGAGCACAAGGACCAGACAGTGAAGAGTGCTCCGAATGCAGGGACATTGAGCAGTAGGAGGTTGGGATAGTTTGACAGAGTCTTAGTGGCCTGAGATGTCTCTCAGCCTCGAAAAGCAGCTGTCCCAGAGGAACCAGTCTTTCACTTGCAGCATCAAGGAGTGACAGACGCATTCCTGAAGATCCCTGAGGTGGGGCCTTAGGACTCAACGCCACTGTGCTGAGGGATGACGACATTTGCGTTGACTTTTTTCAGCCCACTGATGCTGAACATGGGCTCAGAGTAATAGCAAACCAAGTGACACTTGTCCTATGTCTGTGAAAGCCTGAATAGAGTCATCAGCTGTGATGCTAAAGGATAGACCTTTTTAGCAATCAGCCACCTGGATACCTGGCTCCCAAGTACAAAGGCAGGCACAATGGGTTGCCACTTGATGAAATCATCATGGCAGCATCCTAGGTATTGGTTTTGAAATTGGATTTGCAATGGAAATACAAACAAATACAATCTGGCATTGGTTCAAGAGAAGATGATTAGCATTGCACATCAGCTGCACATTAATAGAATGAAAGTCTTTCCTAGTTATAAACCTGAAGGAGTGTCAAATGGGACTTTAAGTGCAACAGATGTTCTGTCATTTACTCCTTACACCAACAGGACTACAGTCTGTCTGTAGAATTAGATGGCTCACTTTCTCTTAGTTTCTGTGCTTTTATTGGGAAGAATATGAATTGCACAGCTGTCTTGAATAGAGCATCAGTGACTTTCTTGGTGCAGAGGTTGAGTTATTGCCTACTCAGGGCAGTACTAGCCATTGTGGCTCAAGAGTAGTACTCTAGCCTGTAGGTTGGAAGATTGTGGTTTCAAACCATGTTCCTGAGATTTGAGCAAATCATCTAGGCTTACACTCTAGTGCTGTCTTTCAGATGAGATGTTAAACAGAGGTCCCAGTTTTCCTCTCTTTTTGATGTAAAAGATTTCATGGCACTATTTTGAGCCAGGCCTTCAGCTGTCTGGGCCTCAAGCTCTAGAATTCCCTCTGTAACCCTCTCAACCACTTTATCTCTCTTTCCTCTTTTAAGACATTCCTTAAAATCTACCTCTTCGCTCAGGCTTTTGGTCATCTTCCTGGTATTTCTCTTTGTGGTTCTGTGTCAAATTTTGCCTGGTACTTTTCCTCTGAAGCATCTTGGGATATTTTACACATTAAAGGTGCTGTCTACATGTTGTTCAAGAGTTCACCTACCTAGGCTGAACTATCACCAGTAACCTGTCTCTAGATGCAGAAATCAACAAGCGCATGGGTAAGGCTTCCACTGCTATGTCCAGACTGGCCAAGGGAGTGTGGGAAAATGGCGCACTGACACGGAACACAAAAGTCCGAGTGTATCAGGCCTGTGTCCTCAGTACCTTGCTCTACGGCAGCGAGGCCTGGACAACGTATGCCAGCCAAGAGCGACGTCTCAATTCATTCCATCTTCGCTGCCTTCAGAGAATACTTGGCATCAGGTGGCAGGACTATATCTCCAACACAGAAGTCCTTGAAGCGGCCAATACCCCCAGCTTATACACACTACTGAGTCAGCGGCGCTTGAGATGACTTGGCCATGTGAGCCGCATGGAAGATGGCAGGATCCCCAAAGACACATTGTACAGCGAGCTCGCCACTGGTATCAGACCCACCGGCCGTCCATGTCTCCGCTATAAAGACGTCTGCAAACGCGACATGAAATCGTGTGACATTGATCACAAGTCGTGGGAGTCAGTTGCCAGCATTCGCCAGAGCTGGCGGGCAGCCATAAAGACAGGGCTAAATTGTGGCGAGTCGAAGAGACTTAGTAGTTGGCAGGAAAAAAGACAGAGGCGCAAGGGGAGAGCCAACTGTGCAACAGCCCCGACAAACAAATTTCTCTGCAGCACCTGTGGAAGAGCCTGTCACTCCAGAATTGGCCTTTATAGCCACTCCAGGCGCTGCTCCACAAACCACTGACCACCTCCAGGCGCGTATCCTTTGTCTCTCGAGATCAGGAGGCCCAAAAGAAAGAAAAAGAAAGAAAAATACATGTTATTGTTAACCTACTGTTCAAAAACAACAAGACCTAAACTATTACAGATTTTGCTGGGAGTGATGGATGAAGATGGACAGCCTCATTCAATGAGCTCTTTTCTGCCCCTGTCCATTCTTGGGAAGCGAGCTGGTTAATCACTTGGAACAGACACTCTGCTCTTCCATTCTGATCCAATGCATCACCAAGATATATTTTACAATACATGACACAGTGAAGCAAAAGGGTATGAAATATTAAAGAAATGAAAATCATTACAGCTCTGCCATGGGTGGAAACTTGCGCATGCTGCCTAACTGGCAGGCTTTCCTCTGTGCCCACCATTGCGAAAAGCACTCACAGAGCATGGCATTCTATGTCGCTGCATAAAAGCAGAAAATTACTCCTTTTAAAGCAAGACCTTTATAAAACATAAAATTGAACTTCTTCAAACCCAATAGCTCCACAGATCTGTGTAGGATAAGACCATTCTTTTTATTTGGTGGTGTTACTCTTTCAAGCCAATGCACCTGTTGAATTCTTTTTTTTACTCATTCAAGGGATGTGGGCATTGCTGGCCAGGCCAGCATTTATTGTCCATCCCTAATTGCCCTTGAGAAGGTGGTGGTGAGCTGCCTTCATGAACCGCTGCAGTCCATTTGAGGTAGGTACACCCACAGTGCTGTTAGGAGGGGGTTCCAGGATTTTGACCCAGCGACAGTGAAGGAACGGCGATATAGTTCCAAGTCAGGATGGTGTGTGGCTTGGAGGGAAACTTGCAAGTGGTGGTGTTCCCATGCATTTGCTGCCCTTATCCTTCTAGTTGGTAGAGGTCGTGGGTTTGGAAGGTGCTGTCTAAGGAGCCTTGGTGCATTGCTGCAGTGCATCTTGTAGATGGTACACACTGCTGTCACTGTGCGTCGGTGGTGGAGGGAGTGGATGTTTGTAGATAGGGTGCCAATCAAGCGGGCTGCTTTGTCCTGGATGGTGTCGAACTTCTTGAGTGTTGCTGGAGCTGCACCCATCCAGACAAGTGGAGAGTATTCCATCACACTCCTGACTTGTGCCTTGTAGATGGTGGACAGGCTTTGGGGAATCAGGAGGTGAGTTACTCGCCACAAGATTCCTAGCCTCTGATCTGCTCTTGCAGCCACAGTATTTATATGGTTACTCCAGTTCATTTTCTAGTCAATGGTAGCCCCTAGGATGTTGATAGTGGGGGATTCAGTGATGGTAATGCCATTGAATGTTAAGATGAGATGGTTAGATTCTCTCTTGTTGGAGATGGTCATTGCCTGGCACTTGTGTGGCATGAATGTTACTTGCCACTTATCAGCCCAAGCCTGGATATTTCTGCACGGACTGCTTCAGTATCTGAGGAATCGCGAATGGTGCTGAACATTATGCAATCATCAGTGAACATCTCCGCTTCTGACCTTATGATGAAGCAGCTGAATTCTGGTAGGATCTCTTACCTAAAATCAGACCCTTATCTATTACACAAACTCACTGGATCCTCCTGGAATTTTTCTGTTAATTCTCCTGAATTTACCCTTTTAATTTGATTTTATTTAAGTTACTTTTGCTTAGTTTTTTTGTTTACTGTAGCTTTGGGTGGGCCATTCCCATTGGAACTCTTGGTGGTGTTACTCATTTGAGGAAGCACTCGAGATACCACAATGAGGTTGGGCTTACCCAGTGCTTCAGTTCAGCTGACCTACTTCATAGAAGACCACATCATATTGTACACATGTTTACTGTTATGCTTTCCTCTACTTAATTGTTTCAAGTCTGGCTGGAGATAATCAGCCTTCTGTCTCTTACAGCTTGGGCTGTCTGCCAAAATAGTTTATTCATTCTCAATGCAAATTGCAACAACTATTGGCAAGCCCATACTCACTGTGAACTGAAAATTATCTGATGTTTTTAGTAAATTTATTCTTTGGTGCTGTAGGGCAAACAATTCTAATTCCTGGGTCATCGCCGTGGCAGCACTCTTGCTCTTGAAGATCGTGGGTTCAAAGTCCACTCCAGCACTTGAGCTAGGACCTAGGTTGTAAATAACTCGCTCCGCCGTGATCTCAAATTTAATGGCAGCAAATATTTTTACTGCCTGTAGTAGTGCAATGCAGATCATTGACTGTCGCTGCGAGTTATTCACAGCATCCTTGCTAAGTATCGAGGGTAGTTTCTTTTGTTTTGCGTGTGGCTCCTGGATTAGCCTTTTCCTCAATATTGGGTATCCAATAAAAGCTTAAGATGTGGACCGCTGGCTAGGCCACATTTCTTTCCCATCCCTCAGTGCAGTGAGATATTGCGATGGGCTTGAGTCTTGAACCGCTAGAGTATTTACAGCGATTATTTTTACAGCCTTGTTAGGGTTATTTAGGAACCTGGGGCTGAATTTTTCAATGGGGATTGAAGTCCCACCACTAGGGCTGAAAGCAGGAGCCGACTCCGCTCTGGCAGGAGGTGGGATCCTGGGGAGGCATTTTGCCGGCAGCGACCAATTAACAGGACGCTGCTGGAGCGGCCGTCCAATTGAGGACAGTGGCCTGCCCCCAAGAGCTGCCAGCCCAATTGAAGGGCCAGTAGCTCAGCAACCTCAGCAGCACCACTGCTGTCAGTGGCCATTGCTGAGGCTCTGTCACGAGAGAGAGGGCGCCTCAATGACGAGCTGCCCTCGAAGCCAAGTGACTTTCTTTGGGGAAGTCAGGGCCAGGCAGGCAGGTGCGGGTTGATGGGTTGTTATGGTGGTCCGTTGCCGCTGGGAGGGGTGGGGGGGGTCCCTGCCAGGGCCATGGAATGGCCATTAAGATGTCCACCGCATGAACCCACTGGAGGCAGTCAAGGTTTACCTAGTGGTGTCCCCGTGTGGCGGCTGGCCCTCCTGACATGGAGAAAATGTCTGCGGGGGTAGGAGGTGGCCCTTAATTGGACCATTAAGTGGCTCAATGGGCTGCCCAGTGTGCTGCCGTGCTGCAAAGGTTTCCGCCTCTGGCACTACACCATGATGGTGGGAAGGGTTTGGGCTCCTCTCCTGAGGCCTTCGGGCTGGGCCAGCCCATTGGAGACAGGCTGGGAGGTGGGAGGAGCAGTAAAATGATAACAAAATGTTGGGAGGGAAGCCTGATGTCTTTCCGCCGCGAAGGGACCAAAGGCGGGCAGACTGGAGGGAGGAGGTCTTACTGGAATGTGGCAGGAAGGTAATTAAACCTGTTAAACAGGCAATTAACTGTGAGTTTAACAGGTTTTTTCTAATTTTATAAGGGGCTGCAGCTATAATGAGGCGGAGGCTTTTTGGGATGTCAGTGTTGGCTGCAGTCGGCAGCCAGTGTGAGCAGTAGCGTGGCACGGCAGGGACGGTGGAGATACATGGACAGTGGAAGTAGCAATCAGGAGCACAGGCTAACGTGCCTAACACAGTGGGGACATTCCGCTCGAGTGCCCTCCCAGACGTGGCATTTGTGTGACTAGACCAGTAGGGGTTGGAGGCCCTGAGAAGTGAGTGCAGCTATTTGCTATGGGCCTCATTCACTCCAGCTTTGAGAGATCTAGTGAGGAGGACAATCAGAGAGGGAGAGAGCTGCAGCCACAGGCAGTGGCGCAGCAGTAACTAGAGAAACTCCAGGATTATGAGCTTGAAAGGGGGCAGGGAGGAGGAGGGGGAAGAGGGGCTCGCAAGCAACCTCTTGCATGGAGCAGGTAATACCCACCAGCAGCAGTCTACCGTCGGAGGCTTAATTTCCTGCAAATGTTGGAGCAGCAGTGTCGCCAAAGACTCCGCCTCTCCATGGAGGTGTGTGCCATGATGGCGGATGAGCTGAGCCCTATGGAAAGGGGCATGCGCCCAATGTCTGTCATGTTGAAGGTCATCGTGGCGATGAATTTCTATGCCTCAGGATCATTCCTGGGACCTTCGGAGAAGTAGCACAAAGTTCAGCTCAATGGCGTACTGCTACAACAGAGTATGTAATTCGGGGAATTTGATGAGTGAGGGAATTCGGTGCAGTGAGGGAAGAGATGCTGTTCTGGTCTTTTACAAAACAAGGAGTGGTTTGAGTGAAGGAACAGGAGACAGTTAGACCTGGCAGCTGCAGCAGCAGCAGGAGAGATGGCAATTTCCAGAAACAGCAAGGAGTGGTGTCCAAGAATAGCAAATAGGTGATTGGTTGGTGAGTTTTTATGTTTTTTTTCTCTCTAATCTAGGGTAATCATTTAAACTAGCACCAGGAAATTAGAAAGTACTGTATTAAATTTACAGTTTAAATTATTTAATAGAATTCCAATTGGGGTAAATATAACAATAACTGAATTAATAAGAGTATTAGCGTAGAGAAGATCAAGAGGCATTTGAATAAAAATTAACAGTTTATGCAAGGTAGTAACTGGATTATAAAAGAGGAAATAGAGATATTTTTCTTAGATCGTGAATGAGCAGCTGAGACCCGTTACTTGAAATTCCTGCACCATGTGGAACTTCAGGAAACTTCATGAGTCTTGGGGAACCACGTGTGTAGGAAGTGTCTGCAGCTGCTTCAGCTCAAGCTCAGGTTTTCCAAGCTTGAGGAGCAGCAGCAGTCACTGCAGAGTATCAGGGAGAATGTCACTTTCCTGTGTGTTCCAGAAGGTGGTCACCCCACAGGCACTGAGAGTTCAGGTGCCCATCTGGAAACTAAGAAGAGGCAGGAAGTGAAGGCTTCTTTGGGGTGTGTGCCACTCTCAAACAGGTACTCAGCTTCAGAGACTGCTGGGAATGACCACACCTTGAAAAGTGCAGTCTGGACCATGACACCAAGGGGTAAGGGACTGTAGAGGAGGGAACAGCAAAGAGTAGCAATGCAGTTGTTAAAGGAGATTCCACAGTGTGGGGGACAGACAGGAATTTCTATAACCGTCTTTGTGAATCACGCATGGCGTGTGACCTTCCTGGTGCCAGGGTAAAGGGCATCGCAGAGATGGTGCATGATATTCTGCAGGGAGAAGGAAATGAGTCAGAGGTTGTTGTACACATTCGTAGCAACTGCATAGAAAGGGAAGGTATTGAGGTCCTATGGTCAGATTTTCAGCAGCTAGGGAGGAAATTAAAGAGTAGGACCTCAAAGGTAGTTATTTCTGGATTACTTCCAGTGCCATGCGCCAGCGAGGGTAGAAATAGGAAGATTGGGAGGATCAATGCCTGGTTTGAGGGCTTCAGATTCTTGCATCATTGGGACCAGTTCTGGGGCAGGAGGTGTTGATCTGTTAATTGTGTATTAATTGTTTAATTATATGCAGGTGGAGGGTGTTAATCAGGGTCTGTTACCAGGTGATTCAGCAAAAGAGGATCAAGGAATTGATTAAGAAAAGAAAAGTGGACTACGAGAGCAAGCTTGCGTGGAACATAAAAACTGACAGTAAAAGTTTCTATAGGTATGTGAAGAGAAAAGGATTGGTGAAGACAAATGTAGGTCCCTTACAGTCAGAAAAAGGGGAATTTATTATAGGGAACAAAGAAATGGCTGACCAACTAAATGTATACTTTGGTTCTGTCTTCACAAAGGAGGACACAAATATCATACCAGAAATGTTGGGAAACAGGGTTTAGTGAGAGAGAGGAACTGAAGGAAATCAGTATTAGTAGAGAAATGGTGTTGAGGAAATTGATAGGATTGAAGGCCAATAAATCCCCAGGGCCTGATAATCTACATCCCAGAGTACTTAAGGAAGTGGCCCTAGAAATAATGGATGCATTGGTGGTCATCTTCCAAGATTCTATACTCTGGAACAGTTCCTACAGATTGGAGGGTAGCTAATGTAACCCCACTATTTAAAAAGGGAGGTAGAGAGAAAGCAGGGAATTATAGACCAGTCAGCCTGACGTTGGTAGTGGGGAAAATTCCAGAGTCCATTATCAAAGATTTTATGGCAGAGCACTTAGAGAACAGTGGTAGAATCGGACAGTCAGCCTGGATTTACAAAAGGGAAATCATGCTTGACAAATTTACTAGAATTCTTCGAGGATGTAACTAGTAGAGTTGATGAGGGGGAGCCAGTGGATGTGATTTATTTGGACTTTCAGAAGGCTTTTGACAAAGTCCCACATAAGAAATTAGCATGTAAAATTAAAGCGCATGGGATCGGGGGTAGTGTGTTGCAATGGATAGAAAATTGGTTGGCGGACAGGAAACAAAGAGTAGGGATAAATGGATCTTTTTCCGAATGGCAAAAACAGGAAGGCAGATTATTACCTGAATGGCTATAAACTGAGAGAGGGGAATAAGCATCAAGACCTGGGTGTTTTCGTACACCAGTTGCTGAAGGTAAGCATGCAGGTCCAACAGGCGGTGAAAAAGGCAAATGGTATGTTGGCCTTCATAGCGAGAGGATTCGAGTACAGGAGCAAGGGTGTCTTGCTGCAATTATACAAGGCCTTGGTGAGACCACATCTGGAGTATTATGTGCTGTTTTGGTCTGCTTATCTGAGGAAGGATGTTCTTGCTATAGAGGGAGTGCAGCGAAGGTTTACCAGACTGATTCCTGGGATGGTGGGACTGACGTATGAGGAGAGATTGAGTTGGTTAGGATTATATTTGCTGGAGTTCAGAAGAGTGAGGGGGGGATCTCATAGAAACCTATAAAATTCTAGCAGGACTTGACAGGGTAGACGCAGGAAGGATGTTCCTGATGGTGGGGGAGTCCAGAACCAGGGGTCATAGTCGAAGGAAAAGGGATAAACCTTTCAGGACTGAGATGAGGAGAAATATCTTCATCCAGAGAGTGGGAGCCTGTGGAATTCGCTACCACAGAAAGCAGTTGAGGCCAAAACACTGTATGTTTTGAAGAAGGAGTTAGATGTATCTCTTGGATCTAAAGGGATCATAGGGTATGGGGCGAAAGCGGGAACAGGTTACTGAGCTGGATGATCAGCCATGATCATAATAAATGGCGGAGCAGGCTCGAAGGACCAAATGGCGGCACAGTGGCGCAGTGGTTAGCACCGCAGCCTCACAGCTCCAGGGACCCGGGTTCGATTCCGGGTACTGCCTGTGTGGAGTTTGCAAGTTCTCCCTGTGTCTGCGTGGGTTTTCTCCGGGTGCTCCGGTTTCCTCCCACAAGCCAAAAGACTTGCAGGTTGATAGGTAAATTGGCCATTATAAATTGTCACTAGTGTAGGTAGGTGGTAGGGAAATATAGGGACAGGTGGGGATGTTTGGTAGGAATATGGGATTAGTGTAGGATTAGTATAAATGGGTGGTTGATGTTCGGCACAGACTCGGTGGGCCGAAGGGCCTGTTTCAGTGCTGTATCTCTAATCTAATCTAAAATCTATTTTCTATGTTTCTATGTTTCTAAATGAGAAAGGTGTCTAGGGTTCCCTCTCAGCCTTCACCTGGTTTTACGGTAACAGGGTTTTATTTTAAACACACACTGTTTTTAGATCCTCCTTGATGAACCCTTGTGCACTGCTTTCCAATTATAAGGCAAAGAAACCAGCACAAACAGGTTTTCTTAGGTTTAAAGAAGAAAGGTTGAAATTTATTAAACTTAAACTCTAATTCAGTTAACGCCGACAGATACATGACGCACCCACACTAGCATGCATAGAGATACACACATGCAGATAGAGACATAACAGAGCCGAAGAAATAAAGTGGAAATGTTTGAGGCAACCTCTGAAGAGGGTCTTTATTACGGGTCTTCGCGCTCACTGTAGAGTTATTGATTCTAGGTAGATCTTGCTTTTCGTTGGGGCCTAGTATTCTTTTTAAACCTTGTTCACTGTAGGAGACTTTTCTCTCTTGGGGATTCATGTGTCTTCAGTGGATTTGGAGTTCCATGAGAAAAAGATGGGAGCAGATAGGAGAGGCTGTGGCGAGTCATCCAGGAGAGGTCTTTTCAGCCCAGGAGCAAACAGACAATCTAAGTTCAAACTGTTTGTACAATTCAGAAAAACCCAGGTTGCCAAGCAGGTTAGTCATGTGACTAGCTGGTCTAATCATGTCTGTTTGTGGATTCTCTGGTCTTAGCCAACCTTGGAATGTCTCCATTATGGTTAAATTGGAGCAGGGAATAGTCCCTTTGTCTCCACAAGCACTGACTGTTAGTATGCAGAAATGATTTTCCAGCCAAGGGCCTGGTGATTTTTTAAACAAGTCCTTTCTTCACTTCAGCAATAGTTTGAAATTTAATGTCCATCTGATGATATTAATATGCCTTGTTCTTGGCAGGTAGGAGTCTAGCATGACAGGTCTTACTTGAACACATACAAGCAGACTCTTACTGAGACTGGTGGATGGGTTGAATGAGGAGCTACATGTATGTCTGTAATCCTTTTATTCTGTTCAATAAATGGGAAACTGAGTAAAGATAGGCTCCAGCTTTATTGTTCCATAACAAGCTTTCTGGAGTTTAACATGATAAGAAAGTGCAGTGCAATTTTAATTGTATGCCTGGAAGTGACTCTTGCGTAAGGAAGCGATCCTGTACTGGAGAAAAAACCTCTGATAACGTGCGAGGGAGATCTTCTAGCAGTAGTCCCAAAAGACATCAAAGTGCTAATAGAGGCTGCAGTTTGAACAGATTCCAAAATGAAACAAAGGCTAAAGAGCAGTCTTGGACTAGAACTAGAAGCAGAAGTCCTCACGACAGTGAAGTTTTAGTGGCCGCCAATAAACTTGAGGATAAACTAATAAGAGAAGAAAAACATAAGACTTAGAGAATTGGAGAGAGTTTTGAGTTTATTCTGAAGTACCGTATAGGGGACAGCCTGCCTTGTCACATAGATGGATTTGTACTGAAAAAGTCCTTCCCGATGGAACGTATGAGGCTAAAGCGAGGTTAGTTGTGAGGGGTTTTGAAGAGCGACTGGGTGATACTGATTTTAAAGTGGACTCTTCCACAGCTAGGAAATCAATCTTGAAAATCCTTTTAGCTCTTTTGGCCACATATTCATGGGAGTGTAGATCCATTGACATGAAAGATGCATTTCTACAGATGATACTTTTCAGAGAGAAGTGTATCTGAAACCATCTAAAGATAGAAGCAAAATTATGGAAACTGAACAAATACGTCTACGGTCTTAATGATGCTTCCAGGGTGTGGTATTTCTCAGTGAGATCTGTTTTCATGAAAATTGGTTATGTTCAATTAAAAGCAGATCCTGCGATGTTTTATTGGTATCATAAAGGGAAACTTTCAGACATCTTCATGATGCACGTTGATGATTTCTTATTGGGTGGTACTGCGGATTTTGAGAAATGTGTTATTAGTAGTATTAGGGCAGAATTTAAGATTGGGAGTCAGGCTTGTGGGGCCTTTAAATATATTGTTTTAGATATTAAGCAGACTAATTCTAGAATAACTTTAAATCAACAATCCTATTTAGAGAGTGCTACTCCTATCCCAGTTAATTGTGTTAATCATCACAGAAAGATGATATATCTAAAGCAGAGACTGAGTAATTACAAAGCTTGATTGGTCAATTAAACTGGCTGTGCACTCAGACTAGGCCTGAGGCTAGTTTCGATGTGCTGGAGTTAAGCACGATGATGAAACATTTGAAAGTTGCAGCTATTTTAAGGACAAATAAAAAATTTGAAAAACTGTATCTGGAGAAATGTGTGCTGAAGTTCCCATCCTTAGGTGACCCAAAAAGCATGAAACTAATAATTTTTAGTGATGCTTCATATACTAATCTTGCTGATATGTATTGGGGTGCAGCTGGCTTCATAATATTTCTGATGTGTGAAAATGGAAAATGTCCTCTGGCTTGGGAGGCTAAAAAAAAAAACAGGTTGGTTAAAGTACTTTTGCTGCAGAAACCCTGGGTGTTGTGGAGGCAGGGGATATGGGGTTCTATTTGTTAAATATTATCGGTGAAATTCTGAACAAAGGACATACAGAAGAAAGGATGCCCATTGAATGTTATGTGGATAATCGTTCTTTGTGGGACAATGTACGCTTTACAAAAGGTGTGAGTGAGAAAAGACTACGTATTGACCTTGCTGGATTGAAACAAATGCTGGAGAAAAAAGAAATCTCCAAACCTAAATGGATAGATGCAAGTCATCAGCTATCCAATTGTTTCACAAAAAGAAATGCTAGTGCAAAGAAATTGTTAGGGATGCTGGAGGAGGGGCACCTTGCAATGTAATACTTTGTACCCAATATGGAATTTATTTAGATTTTTTTAAAATGTTCTTTGAGCATGGTAATCCACATTGTATTATGAAAGAAAGAGGGAATCTGTTAATCTGTTAATTGTGTATCAATTGATTAAATGCAGGTGGAGGGTGTTAATTGGGGTCTTACTTGAGCACCTACAAGCAGACACTTACTGAGACTGGTGGAGGATTTTGAATGAGGAGCTACATGTCTGTAATCCTTTAATTCTGTACAATAAATGTGAAAATGAGTAAAGATAGGCTCCAGCTTTATCCTTCCATAACAAGCTTTCTGGAGTTTAACAGGAGGCACCTATTCAAAAGGGAGGTGTTCCAGATCAACAGGACTGGGACTAATGTCCTCACTGGGAGGTTCACTAGTGTGGTTGGGGAGGGCTTAAACTAAATTGACAGGGGGATGGGCACCAGAATTTAGAAGTAGAAAAGAGGAATATGGCGCATAAAGGAATGAGAATATTGAATAGTACTAGAGAAGAAGTAGTACCATATTAGATAGAAACAGACTAAGAAGGACTATGAGGAGTACAAAGACAGGTTTAGAATGGATGTATAAATACACAAAGTGTGGTAAATATGATTGGTGAGCTACAAGCACAAATGGCCGTGTGGGAATATGATGTAGTGGGAATAATGGAAATGTGGCTTAAAAATGGTGAGGACTGGGCACTTAGTATTCAAGTATACAAAGTGTTGAGAACAGATAGGGAAGGCCAAAAGGGAGGTGGGGTGGCAATTATGATTAGGGAAGACATTGTAGTGTTGGAAAGAGAGGACGTCTTTGACGGGGCAAAGTACAGAATCCATTTGGTTAGAGCTGAGAAGCAAAAAGGGTATGATTAGGTTATTAAGGGTATTCTTTAGGCCTCCAAATAGTGAAAGAGAGATAGTGGAACATATCTGCAGAGAAATGACAAAGGTGTGCAAGAACTATAGAGCAATAATACCGGGCAAGTTTAATTACCCAAATATCGATTGGGATAATGCTGGAGTAAAGGGTAAGGAGGGGGAGGAATTTCTCACATGTGTTCAGGAGAGCATCTTTAACCAGTATGTTTTCAGTTCAACTGGGAAAGAGGTATTGCTGCTTCTCTTGCTCGGGAATGTGGAGGGCCAAGTGTCTGTAAGGGAGCACATGGGTAAGAGTGATCATTGTATCATAAGGCCGATATTAGTAATGGAACAATCTAAAATAGAACTTCTAAATTGGAAGAAGGCTAACTTCAATGGATGAGGGGGGCTCTAGCCAGGGGAAAATGGAACCAACGATTATCAGGACAAACTATAATAGAGCAATGGGTGATCTTAAAGGATGAGATGTTTCAGATACTGGCTAGGTAAATTCCAAAAAGGGTGAAAAGTAAGGTAACTAAAGCCAGGGCTCCTTGGATGGCGAGGGAGATAGAGAACATGATGAAACAAAAAAAAAGGGTGAATGATGCACGTCAGTTAAATTCTTCAAATGAGAACCAGGCCAAATACGATTCAGATGAAGAAGAAAGAGTGTGCTTATGACAGATGCCAGCTGGATAATACAACTGAGAACCAGGCAGAATGTAAAATGTTCAGAGGGGAAGTGAAAAAGCAAATAAGAGAAGCAAAGAGAGATAGTATGGAAAGAGAAAAGCAGCTAACACGAAAGGGAATCCAAAAATCTTCTATAGGCATATAAGTAGTAAAAGGAGGAGTGGGGCCGATTAGGGACCAACAAGGGAATTTACACATGGAGGCAGGGGGCATGGCTGAGGCATTAAATGAATAATTTGCATCTGTCTTTACCAAGGAAGAAGATGCTGCACAGGTCATGGTGAAAGGGGAGGTAATTCAGATACTTGAAGGGTTTAAAATTGGTAAGGAGGAGGTACTGGATAGGTTAATTGTATTTAGAGTTGATAAGGCACCAAGACTAGATGAGATGCATCCAAGGATTCCGAGGGAAGTGAGAGTGGAAATTGCTGAGGCACTGGCCATAATTTTCCTTAGACACAGGGGTTGTAGCAGAGGACTGGAGAATTGCAAAGATTACACCATTGTTCAAGAAAGGGTGTAAAGATAAGCCCAGCCACTACAGGCTAGTCAGTTTAACCTTGGTAGGGGAAGCTTATAAAAATGATAATTTGAGACAAAATTAATGGCCACTTGTGCAAATGTGGGTTAATTAAGGAAAGCCAGCATGGATATGCGGTGGACAAATTGTATTGAACAAACTTGCTGGAGTCTTATGATGAAGTAACAGAGAGAGTTGATGAGGGGGATGTTGTTGATGTGGTGTACATGGACTTCCAAAAGGCATTTGACAAAGCGCCACACAACAGACTTGTGAGCAAATTATAGCTCATGGAATAAAATGAACAAGTAGCAACATGGATATGGAATTGACTGAGTGACAGGAAACAAGGTGTAGTGGTTAATGGATGTTTTCGGCTGGAGGTAGGTTTGTAGTGGAGTTCTCCAGGAGTAGGTGTTCGAACACCTACTGACTATCCACTCTGGATATACCTTGGGTACAATTGAAAAATTTGCAGATGATATGAAACTTGGAAACAATGTGAACTGTGAGGAGGATAGTATAGAACTTCAAAATGACATAGACATGTTAATGGAATGGGCAGACAAGTGGCAGATGAAATTTACTGCAGAGAAGTGCAAAGTGATTCATTTTGGTAGGAAGAACATGGAGAGACAATATAAATTAAAGGGTACAATTTGAAAGGGGCTGCAGGAACGGAGGAGTCTGGGTTTATATATGTGTAAATCATTGAAGGTGGCAGGACAGGTTGAGAGTGTGGTTAATAGAGCTTACAGCTTGCGAGGCTTTATTAATAGTGGCATAGAGTACAAAGTTAAATTTGTATAAAGCACTGGTTCTGTATCAACTAGAGTATTGGGTCCAATTCTGGGAACTATACTTTAGGAAAGACGTGACGGCATTAGAGACAGTGCAGAAAAGAATTAACGAGAATTGTTCCAGGGATAAGAAACTTCAGTTATGTAGATAGATTGGAGAAGTTGGGACTTTTTTCCTTGGAGAAGAGAGATTTGACAAAGATATTGAAAATCATGTTGCAGCTGTACAGAACCTTAGTTAGGCCACACTTGGAATATTGTGTACAATTCTGGTCGCCACACTACCAAAAGGATGTGGAGGCTTTGGAGAGGGTACAGAAGAGGTTTACCAGGATGTTGCCTGGTCTGAGGGTATTAGCGATGAGGAGAGGTTGGATAAACTCGGATTGTTTTCACTGGAACGACGGAGGTGGAGGGGCGACATGATAGAGGTTTACAAAGTTATGAGAGGCATGGACAGAGTGGATAGTCAGAAGCTTTTTCCCAGGGTGGAAGAGTCAGTTACTAGGGGACATAGGTTTACGGTGCGAGGGGCAAAGTTTAGAGGGGATGTGCGAGGCAAGTTTTTTACACAGAGGGTGGTGAGTGCCTGGAACTTGCTGCCAGGGGAGGTGGTGGAAGCAGGTACGATAGCGACATTTAAGAGGCATCTTGACAAATACATGAATAGGAAGGGAATAGAGGGATACGGATCCCGGAGAAGGTTTTAGTTTAGGCAGGCATCAAGATCGGTGCAGGCTGGAGGGCCGAATGGCCTGTTCCTGTGCTGTACTGTTCTTTGTTCATTTTCTGGACAGAGTTGATAGGGAAAAACTGTTCCTATTGGTGGAAGGATCGAGAACAAGAGGGCACAGATTCAAGGTATTTGCAAAAGAAGCAAAGGCGACATGAGGAAAACCTTTTTCACACAGCGAGTGGTTAGGGTCTGAAATGCACTGCCTGAGAGTGTGGTGGAGGCAGGTTCAATCAAGGCATTCAAAAGGGAATTGAATTGTTATCTGAAAAGGAAGAATATGCAGAGCTATGGGGAGAAGGCGGGGGAGTAAGTCCTTCGGAAAGTCAGTGCAGACATGATGGGCCAAATGGCCTCCTTCTGTCTGTAACAATTTTATGAAAACATTGTGAATGGTGCTGGACAATTAAACAATTAACCAGAGGTGTAGGCTCCCAAAATATCCCCATCCTCAATGATTCGGCAGCCCAGCATGTCATTTCAAAAGACAAAGCTGAAGCATTTACAACCATCTTGAAGAGAAAAAGATTAGTGAAGACAAATGTAGGTCCCTTACAGACAGAAAAAGGGGAATTTATTATGGGGAACAAAGAAATGGCTGACCAACTAAATGCATACTTTGGTTCTGTCTTCACAAAGGAGAACACAAATAACATACCAGAAATGTTGGGGAACACATGGTTTAGTGAGACGAAGGAACTGAAGGAAATCAGTATCAGTAGAGAAATGGGGAAATTGATGGGATTGAAGGCCGATAAATCCCCAGGGCCTGATGGTCTGCATCGGGACACCACCGCCTGCAAGTTCCCCTCCAAGTCACCATCCTGACATGGAACTATATCGCCGTTCCTTCACTGTCGCTGGGTCAAAATCCTGGAACACCCTTCCTAACAGCACTGTGGGTTCACCTACCCCAAATGGACTGCAGCGGTTCAAGAAGGCAGCTCACCACCACCTTCTCAAGGGCAATTAGGGATGGGCAATAAATGCTGGCCTGGCCAGCGACGCCCACATCCCATGAATGAATGAAAAAAAAAGTACTTAAGTAAGTGGCCTTAGATATAATGGATGCATTGGTGGTCATCTTCCAAGATTCTTTACACTCCAGAACAGTTCCAACAGATTGGAGGGTAGCTAATGTAACCCCACTATTTAAAAAAGGAGGTAGAGAGAAAGCAGGGAATTATAGTCCAGTCAGCCTGATGTCAGTAGTGCAGAAAATTCTAGAGTCCATTATCGAAGATTTTATAGCAGAGCACTTAGAGAACAGTGGTAGACTGGGAAATCATGCTTGACAAATCTACTCAAATTCTTTGAGGATGTAGCTAGTAGAGTTGATGAAGGGGAGCCAGTGGATATGGTTTATTTGGACTTTCAGAAGGCTTTCGACAAAGTCCCACATAAGAGATTAGCGTGTAAAATTAAAGCGCATGGGATCGGGGGTAGTGTATTGTGATGGATAGAAAATTGGTTGGCAGACAGGAAACAAAGAGTAGGGATAAATGGGTCTTTTTCCGAATGGCAGGCAGTGACTAGTGGGGTACTGCAGGGATCGGTGCTAGGACCCCAGCTATTCACAATATATATGAATGATTTAGATGAGGGAACTAAACAAAACATCTCCAAATTTGCAGATGACACAAAACTGGGTTGGAGGGTGAGTTGTGAGGAGGATGCAGAGAGGCATCAGGGTGATTTGGACAAGTTGGGTGAGTGGGCAAATGCATGGCAGATGCAGTACAATGTGGATAAATGTGAGGTTATCCACTTTGGTAGCAAAAAGAGGAAGGCAGATTATTATCTGAATGGCTATAAACTGAGAGAGGGGAATATGCATCGAGACCTGGGTGTTCTCGTACACCAGTTGCTGAAGGTAAGCATGCAGGTGCAACAGGCGGTAAAAAAGGCAAATGGTATGTTGGCCTTCATCGAGAGAGGATTCGAGTACAGAAGCAGGGATGTCTTGCTGCAATTATACAGGGCCTTGGTGAGGCCACACATGGAATATTGTATGCAGTTTTGGTCTCCTTATCTGAGGAAGGATGTTCTTGCTATAGAGGGAGTGCAGTGAAGATTTACCAAACTGATTCCTGGGATGGTGGGACTGACGTATGAGGAGAGATTGAGTCGGTTAGGATTATATTCGCGAGAGTTCAGAAGAGTGAGGGGGGATCTTCATAGAAACCTATAAAATTCTAACAGGACTTGACAGAGTAGATGCAGGAAGGATGTTCCCGATGGTGGGGGAGTCCAGAACCAGGGGTCATAGTCTAAGGACATGGGGTAAACCTTTCAGGACTGAGATGAGGAGAAATTGCTTCAGCCAGAGAGTGGTGTATCTGTGGAATTTGCTACCACAGAGAGCAGTTGAGGCCAAAACATTGTATGTTTTCAAGAAGGAGTGAGATATATCTCTCGGGTCTAAAGGGATCAAAGGGTATGGGGCGAAAACGGGAACAGGTTACTGAGTTGGATGATCAGCCATGATCATAATGAATGGTGGAGCAGGCTCGAAGGGCCGAATGGCCTACTCCTGCCCCTATTTTCTATGTTTCTATCTTCAACTTGCAGGTTGGTAGGTAAATTGGCCATTATAAATTGCCCCTAGTATAGGTAGGTGGTAGGGAAATATAGGGACAGGTGAGAAGTGGTAAGAATATGGGATTAGTGTAGGATTAGTATAAATGGGTTGTTGATGGTCGGCACAGACTCGGTGGGCCGAAGGGCCTGTTTCAGTGCTGTATCTTTAAAAAAAAAACTGCAAGTGCCCAGTGCATGATCCATCTCGGCCTCCTTCTGAGGTCTCCAGCATCACAGATGCCAGTCTTCAGCCAATTCGATTCACTCTACTTGATATCTAGAAACGGCTGAAGGCATTAGATGCGGTCAATGCTATGGGTCCTGACAACATCCCAGCTGTATTACTGAACACTTGTGCTCTGGAACTAGCCGTGCCCATAGCCAAGCTGTACTTGTAGAATTGCAACACTGGCATCTACCAGGCAATGTGGGAAATTGCCTAGGTATGCCCTGTTCACAAAAAGCAGGACAAATCCAATACACCCAATTACCTCCCCATCAGTCTACACTCAATTATCAGCATAGTGATGGAAGGCATCGTCGACAGTGCTATCAAGCAGCACTTACATAGCAACAATCTGCTTACCAATGCTCAGTTTGGGTTCTGCCAGGACCATTCAATTCCAGACCTCATTAAAACTTGGTTCACATCAAGGCAGCATTTGATGGAATGTGGCATCATGGAGCCCGAGCAAAATGGAAGTCAATGGGAATCAGGGGGAAAACACTTCGCTGGTTGGAGTCATGCCTAGCACAAAGGAAGATGGTTGTGGTTGTTGGAGGTCAATCATCTCAGCTCCAGGACATCGCTGCAGGAGTTCCTCAGGGTAGTGTACTCAGCCCAACCATCTTCAGCTGCTTCATTAATGACCTTCCCTCCACCATAAGGCCAGAAATGGGGATGCTTGCTGATGATTGCACAATATTCAGCACCATTCACAATTCCTCAGATACTGAAGCAGTCCGTGCCCACATGTAGCAAGGCCAGGACAAAAAGCCTATCCACCAACTACAAGGCACAAGTCAGGAGATCAAAATCCATAAATATCGGCAGCAAGCAGCAGCAGGGACTACAGTGAACAAGTCAGCCAGCTCTCGGTGACGTAACTGCTCAGATGATAGAGATTTTGTCTGGATTGTGTGAAACCTGAGCCTCATACTGTCTCTCTCCTTTTGAATGGGATGCCGCAGAGTCTGAATGCGCATTGGATTCAAAGTGCTCATTTGGGTAAGAGAACATTATCAGTCACCGACTAGACTAGTTTTAGGTCTCACTGTTACGGACAGCCTCCATAAAGTGTTTACCGGGTTACTGTAAATTGGGAAATGGGACAATATTACTGCAGCCACGGTATACATCAGAAGGCTAGGAACATATGAGAGGGCTTGAGAAACATTCAGTTTGTACATTGAAAGAATGCACATGTTTTTCAGAGCTGATAACATTTTGGAACTTGAAGGTAAAAGTGAAGAGGTGAAGCACTTCATGGAGTGCCACATCCAGCATAACACCCAGTGGATGTCAGAGATGCATGCAGACCTGTGTACCATCGGAACCTCCATGAACTCTGTGAAGCAATGGCTGGTCAAGAGGGGGATGAGATGATTGGAGCTTTTGTCAGGTCCTCAGACTCCTCAGGTAAGCAGGGAAGGACCAAGGGTAAAGCAGTGACTGCCTGAAGCACCTGGGGGCTCCTCTCAGGGCACGCCAGGTGTGGACGGTGGCTCCTCAGCCCCACTGATGGTGACACCAGCGCCTCATGAAGCCACAACACAGAGGGGGTTCTTGCACCTGTGGGGGAGCCCCTCAATATGCCAGTGCTCTCCAGGCCTCAGGCATTCAGAGGACGACCGCCACAATGATCGAAGGCCACAGGGTGAAAATGGCAGCAGCCTGCCTCCATCTCAGCTGACAGCGTAGCGGGAACCACCACGCGGAGCACCCTCAAGTATGTGAAAAGTCCACCTAGCTGCAGTTGGTTAGATGTCACCTTCCTGTGCATGTGTCTTCAATGAATTCTGAATAGTGCACAATAAAAAGAATCCGTTATTTTTTTACACACTACAGGATGTGATGGGAAGGACTGCACCGAATGAGGTCAATGAGGAAAGGCTTCCACTCGATCAATGTCCGACTGGTCTGAATCCACCACAAATGGATCTTTCAGGTATGTGCAAGCATCCCAGGAAGCTGCCACAACGCCTACATACTAAAGTAGGCCCAAGTGCTCGACCTTTTCAGGCCCTCTGCGTGCCTTCAAAGATGGATACTGGGTGACAAGAGCTACTCACTGAAGAGATGGCTACTTACGCCTGTGAGGAACCCAAGCACAGATACAGAGGAGTGATACAATAGCTGCTGTGGGACAACTCGAGTGACCATTGAGCAGGCCATAGGCCTTCTGAAGCTGTGGTTCAGAGGCCTGGGTAGATATGGTGGAGCCCTTCAATATACCCCAGCAAGGGTCTCCCATATCATGGTAGTGTGCTGTGTTCTGCACAACCTGGCATGACAGAGGGGAGAAGCTTTGAACAATGAGGGCATCCTGGAGTGCGATGAGGGTATGCAGCGGGATGCTGGCGCATTTCACATGAGCCGTACTTGCACATCCAGTCCATCCAATAAATATTCCACCTTCTGCAGCCCTGTTGCCATTTCGTTGAATGCCTTCACCATTTCCCTAGACCCATCATCACATGAGGCAACAGCATGGGAAATGCTGTGACCTCACTCAGTGTGCTCCTTCCCATCACATCCTTTGTGGGAGCCAATGAGCTGTTAACAGCCCAGAAGTTTTTAAAGAAGTAAAGGATTATTTCAGTGCTGCACAATTTCATAATTCATTTCAGGCAAGTGCACATCAAGGTAACATCTAACACTGGGATCTAACCCCATGCAACCCAAGTGCAGCTAAGTGGACTTTTTCACATGCTTGCGGGTGCTCCTACTTGGTGCTCCCGCTGACTTGTCAGCTGAGGTGAAGGTAGGCTGCTTCCATTTTTGCCCATGTGGCATTTGATGACCATGGTGGTCATCCCCTAGTTGTCTTAGGCCTGGAGAGCACCGGCATATCACCGGCCTCTTCCACAGGTGCTGGAGCCCCTTCTGTCTCTGTGGCTTTATGAGGCGCTGGTGTGACCATCCAGAAGGGCTGAGGAGCTGCCATCCACGCCAGGAGCTCCCTGAGAAGAGACATCAGATGCCACAGATGGCCACTCTTGCACCCTTTCAGGGCCCACTTGGCCCTGCCTGCTCACCTGAGGAGTCCGAGGACCTGGCAAGGACTCCTGCAATATCCCTGAATGGTTTTACATAGCCTCTGGAAGCTCCGCCAGATTTTCCTGCACTTAACACTGCAGGTGCATCATCTGCCATTTGTGGATGACTACAGAGGCATGTTATCAGCCTTAGGCTGAGCACCGACTGGCCCTCCCACATCTTCCGCGTGTGAGTGACCTTGGCTGTCACGGCCTCTATCAGCTGCTCGGGTATGTATGTCTGTGCTGTGCTCATCAGATTGTGATGCCGTTACTAACCACCATCGATTACTCACTGACGTGAGACTATCTGTGCTAATGGAGAGTGTGGGGGAATGATGTAATGACGCACCCTCTGAGGTCTCCTCCTCCTCCTCAGATGTAGGGGACTATCCTCAGCCCGGTAGCTGGCTGCTCTTGTCTATGACCTGCAAGAGAGATAAGACTCATGAGACGACGATACGCTTTACAACAGCTCTAGCTACGCATTATCAGTGGGTCTCTTGTGTTCATCCATTCGGCCACTCATTCTCTCGGGATCCACACCCATCTCACCATCCGCAATAGTCTGGCCTGCCTTCATTCCAACCAGTTCCAATGCCTCTTCCTCCATGGCAGTGAGGTTGGCCATGTAGGGCACGCTGCATTCGGTTCTAGACATTTCTCGAGCATTATGAGCTCTATTCTCTTGCAAACACATACATTATCATTGTAAGTTACACATCAAAGAGAGGCATGATTCCGATGTTAGTGGCAACCTGACTGTTCAATGTGGTGCTACAGGCAAGCTTCCTGCATATGGCCAATCAGCACTGGCTGTGCAGTAGTCACCTCTGCCTGACTGGTGTCCTGCACGGAGAGACTGACGTGCATCTGACAGCCAACGCTGATGATGGTCATGTCCACTGACAGGGTGGGCACCCTCTTCTCCAATCTCTCTTCACCCTCTGTCACATTTAAGGCTGCAAGCTGAAGGTATGCGCTGCACTCACCTTGTCAGACTGCATCAGGTCATTGTCCCTTTTTATGCAACGCAGCCAGGCATGAGGGACAACCCTACAGCTGCTGACCTCCTCTGCAACCTCCATCCGGACCTGCTTGGTCATCTGCATCGGTTTCCTCCTGCCATCCGAGGGAACAGGACATCTCTCCACTCCCTTACAGCCTAGAGGAGAACCTCGAGGGAGGCATTGCTGAATCTTGGGGTGACCCTTGATGGAGTGCTGTCCGTTTTGGTGATTTGTGCTATTGCCAGGGCTCTCCCACTGCGCTCTCTAGGGCTGCTATATTATCGTATGCTGGCTTTTAGAGATGGTGGCAGTGTTTGATGCTCCAGAACTACCCCCCCCCGTCTCACTGGCCACCTTGCTTGCCTCCTGACCCTTGATTAACTCGCCCGAACATTATCGCATGTGAACTCCGCCCATCCCCCTGCCTGTGCAGCAACGCCACCTGCTTTCTATCCCAGTGGCGGGAGTTCACGTAGGATTCAGCCCCACATACATGACACACAAGCATGCCACAAACACACCACACTCACTTTCCACACACATGCCACATGTTGCACATACTGCAAGCACACAGACATGCCATTTGCCAAACACACACACCATATGCCACACACACACACTGCACATGCATGCCCCATGCATGATCCACATATCACACATGCATGCCTCAAACACACAACACGCACACACACACACACGCACACACCACATGCATACTGGATACATGTGCCACATGCCACACACACTCTCTCCAGACTCACACAGCACACTAATCAAACTGAAGGTGGATAAACCCCTGGGCTGGAGGATTGTGCTGTGAACTTTAAAAGAATCTAGCAAAGAGATAGCAGATGCACTATTTATACATATTTAATAATTTTCTAGAAAAGGACTGGTGGATAGCTCGCGATATACTATAGGACCCCCAGTAGTCAGAGGGAAGTGGAGGAGCATATGTGTAGGGAAATCACAGATAGGTGTAGGAATTATAGGGTTGTAATAGTAGGTGATTTTAACTTCCCTAATATTGACTGGGACTGCCTTAGTGCTAAGGGATCAGATGGGGAAGAATTTGTTAAGCGTGTCCAGGATAGTTTTCTGAAGCAGTATGTGGATGGCCCTACTAGAGAAGGGGCTACACTCGACCTCCTCTCAGGAAATGAGGATGGGAAGGTGGTTGATGTGTCAGTGGGGGAGCACTTTGGGACCGGTGACCATAACTCTATTAGCTTCAAGATAGTTATGGAAAAGGATAGGACTGGTCCTCAGGTTGAAGTCCTAAATTGGGGGAAGGCTAATTTTGATGACATCCGACATGAACTCTCATCAGTTGAATGGGAGAGGCTGGTTACAGGTAAAGGGACTTCTGTCAAGTGGGAGGTTTTTAAAAGTGAGCTAGGAAGAGTTCAGGGCCGACATGTTACTGTTAGATGGCAGGGCAAGGCTGGCAAGTTTAGGGAACCTTAGTTGACGAGGGATATTGAGGGTCCGGTCAGGACAAAGAAGGAGGCATATGTCAGGTATAGACAGCTGGGATCGAGCGAGTCCCTCGAGGAATATAGTGATGTAGGACTACACTTAAGAAGGAAATTAGGAGGGCGAAAAGGGGCCATGAGATTTCCCTGGCAGATAAGATAAAGGAGAATCCTAAAAGATTCTGTAAGTATATTAAGAGTAAAAGGGTAGCTAGAGAGACAGTAGGTCCCCTTAAGGATCAGTGTGGCAATCTATGTGTGGAGCCACGGGAAATGGGCGAGGTAAAATGAATATTTCTTGTCTGTATTTACCGTGGAGAAGGTCATGGAAGCCGGTGAGTTCAAGGGAGGGAACAGTGATATACTGGAGCATATCAACATTACAAAGGAGGAGGTGTTGGAGGTTTTGCAGCGCATTAAGGTGGATAAATCCCCAGGGCCTGACCAGGTGTATCCTAGGATGCTATGGGAAGCAAGGGAGGAGATTACTGGGGCCCTGGCAGTGATTTTTGTATCATTGTTAGCCACGGGTGAGGCACCGGAAGACTGGAAGGTAGCTAATGTTGTGCCTTTATTTAAGAAGAGCAGCAGGGATAAGCCAGGGAACTACAGGCCGGTAAGCCTGACATCAGTGGTGGGAAAGTTATTGGAAGGGATTCTGAGAAACAGGATTTATATGCATCTGGAAAGGCAAGGTCTGATTAGAGATAATCAACATGGCTTTGTGCGTGGGAAATCATGTCTCACGAATTTGATTGAGTTTTTTGAGGAGGTGACCAAGAGGATTGACGAGGGCAGGGCGATGGACGTTGTCTACATGGACTTTAGCAAGGTCTTTGATAATGTCCCGCATGGTAGGCTGGTCCGGAAGGTTCGAACACATAGGATCCAGGGTGAGCTTGCAAATTGGATACAAAATTGGCTTGGTGACAGGAGGCAGAGGGTGGTAGTGGAGGGTTGTTTTTCAGATTGGAGGCTGGTGACCAGTGGTGTGCCGCAGGGATCGGCGCTGGGCCCTCTGTTGTTTGTCATATATATTAATGACTTGGATGTGAATGTAAGGGGCATAATTAGTAAGTTTGCAGATGACACCAAAATTGGTGGTATAGTGGACAGTGAAGAAGGTTGTCTAAGGTTACAACAGGATATAGATCAACTGGGAAAATGGACAAGGGATTGGCAAATGGAATTTAATGCAGACAAGTGTGAAGTGATGCATTTTGGGAAGTTAAACCAGGACAGGACATTTACAGTGAATGGCAGGCTCCTGGGGAGTGTTCTTGAACAGAGAGACCTTGGCGTGCAAGTGCATAGCTCCCTGAAAGTGGCAACACAAGTAGACAGGGTGGTGAAAAAGGCGTATGGCATGCTTGCCTTCATCAGCCGAGGCATTGAGTACAAGAGTTGGGACGTCATGTTACAGTTGTACATAACGTTGGTTAGGCCACATTTGGAGTACTGTGTGGGGTTCTGGTCGCCGCACTACAGGAAAGATGTGATTAAGCGAGAGAGGGTGCAGAAAAGATTCACAAGGATGTTGCCTGGTTTAGAGGGCTTGAGTTATAAAGAGAGATTGGATAGGCTGGGTCTGTTTTCCCTGGAGCGAAGGAGGCTGAGAGGGGACATGATAGAGTTATATAAAATTATGAGAGGCATAGATAGGGTAGATGGCCAGAGTCTGTTTCCCATGGTAGGGGTGACTAAAACTAGAGGGCATAGATTTAAAGCGAGAGGGAGGAGGTTTAAAGAGGATCAAAAGGGTAAATTTTTCACACAAAGAATAGCGGGTATCTGGAATGAGCTGCCTGAGGAGGTGGTGGAGGCAGGAACAGTAGCGACATTTAAGAGGCATCTGGACAGGTACTTGAATGAGCAAGGCATGGAGGGATATGGAATTAATGCAGGCAGGTGGGATTAGTATAGATAGGCATTATGGTCGGCATGGACACGGTGGGCTGAAGGGCCTGTTTCTATGCTGTACGACTCTATGACTCTATACCTAGATTTAAAATGGAAGATGCAACATATCCAGGGAACTATAGAGCAGTCAGCTTAACATTGGTAGGAGGAAAAATAATCAAATCTTTTTTTTTAGAATTAGAATTAGAACATTACAGCGCAGTACAGGCCCTTCGGCCCTCGATGTTGCGCCGACCTGTGAAACCATCTGACCTACACTATTCCATTTTCATCCATATGTCTATCCAATGACCACTTAAATGCCCTTAAAGTTGGCGAGTCTACTACTGTTGCAAAAAGGGCATTCCACGCCCTTACTACTCTCTGAGTAAAGAAACTACCTCTGACATCTGTCCTATATCTATCACCCCTCAACTTAAAGCTATGTCCCCTCGTGTTTGCCATCACCATCCGAGGAAAAAGACTCTCACTATCCACCCTATCTAACCCTCTGATTATCTTATATGTCTCTATTAAGTCACCTCTCCTCCTCCTTCTCTCCAACGAAAACAATCTCAAGTCCCTCAGCCTTTCCTCGTAAGACCTTCCCTCCATACCAGGCAACATCCTAGTAAATCTCCTCTGCACCCTTTCCATAGCTTCCACATCCTTCCTACAATGCGGTGACCAGAACTGCACGCAATACTCCAGGTGCGGTCTCACCAGAGTTTTGTACAGCTGCAGCATGACCTCGTGGCTCTGAAACTCGATCCCCCTACTAATAAAAGCTAACACACCATATGCCTTCTTAACAGCCCTATTAACCTGGGTAGCAACCTTCAGGTATTTATGTACCTGGACACCAAGATCTCTCTGTTCATCTACAGTACCAAGAATCTTCCCATTAGCCCAGTACTCTGCATTCCTGTTACTCCTTCCAAAGTGAATCACCTCGCACTTTTCCGCATTAAACTCCATTTGCCATCTCTCAGCCAGCTCTGCAGCCTATCTATGTCCCTCTGCACCCTACAACATCCTTCGGCACTATCCACAACTCCACCGACCTTAGTGTCATCCGCAAATTTACTAACCCACCCTTCTACACCCTCTTCCAGGTCATTTATAAAAATGACAAACAGCAGTGGCCCCAAAACAGATCCTTGCGGTACACCACTAGTAACTAAACTCCAGGATGAACATTTGCCATCAACCACCACCCTCTGTCTTCTTTCAGCTAGCCAATTTCTGATCCAAAGCTCTAAATCACCTTCAACCCCATACTTCCGTATTTTCTGCAATACCCTACCATGGGGAACCTTATCAAACGCCTTACTGAAATCCATATACACCACATCCACTGCTTTACCCTCATCCACCTGTTTGGTCCCCTTCTCGAAAAACTCAATAAGGTTTGTGAGGCACGACCTACCCGTCACAAAACCGTGCTGACTATCGCTAATGAACTTATTCTTTTCAAGATGATTATAAATCCTGTCTCTTATAACCTTTTCCAACATTTTACCCACAACCGAAGTAAGGCTCACAGGTCTATAATTACCAGGGCTGTCTCTACTCCCCTTCTTGAACAAGGGGACAACATTTGCGATCCTCCAGTCTTCCGGCATTATTCCTGTCGACAATGACGACATAAAGATCAAGGACAAAGGCTCTGCAATCTCCTCCCTAGCTTCCCAGAGAATCCTAGGATAAATCCCATCTGGCCCTCTACTATAAGGAGAGAATAGAAAATCACTGAGGAATCAAAGACCTAATCATGAATGGTCATCACGGATTTCACAAGGAGAAGACTTGCTTGACCAACCTCATTGAATTCTTTGAAGGGGAAATAGACAAGAGTAGACAAGGCTATTTTAATCATTGTGATAGTTCTCGATTTTAAAAAAAAGCGTTCAATAAGGTACCACATACTAGGCTAATGAATAAGATCAGGGAATGTGGAGCCAGAATCGATAGCTGGCTGACAGAAAGCAGAGAGTCGGGGTAAATAGGAGCTGTTTCATGTGTCAGAAGGTGGAAAGTGGGGTTGCACAAGAATCAGTGCCGAGACCACTGTCCACAATTTATATTAACAATTTTGACTTTGTAATCAAAAACACAATTTCTAGTTTTGTGGATGGCACCAGATTTGTTTGGGTTGTGTGTGTGTGGGGGAGGGGATAGTCAATCATGAAGAAGAGTGTGAACAATTATAAGAAGGCATTAATAAACTTGCAAAATGTGCATATAATTGGCATATGAATTTCAACAAAGTGTGAAGTATTACATTTGGTAAGAAAAATAAGGAGATCGCATATTACTTTGAAATTAAGAATTTAAGTAGGGTAGAGAAGTAAAGGGATCTGAGAGTACAATTACTTAAATCACTGAAAGTTGCAATGCAGGTCAATAAGGCCATGACAAAAACAAACCAAGTACTAGGATTTATTTCTGGAGGGATATAATTGAAAAGTAGAGCTGCTAAACTTTTGTCAATCTTTGGTCAGACCACACTTGGGAAAATATTGTGTACAGTTCTGGTCGTCATATTCTGAAAATGGTAGTGTTACGGATGGGTGGCAAGGGGTGTTGGTGGTTCCCACTGTTCATCTCCCAACTGACCGCAATCTTGTTTTGTTAAAAATGGTGAATTAGTCCCTGAGTGTTTTTAAATTAAAATAAACAGACAAATTATCGTTTTTTTTAACCTATTAGAAAAGTTATTTTTACACAATTCCTGAAATGGCCGCAACCTCACTCACTCCTACACACACACACACACACACACACATACACGCATACATACACATACACACACACATTCACTGACACACACATATACAAGAATACATAGCTTAAAAAAAAGGTAGGATGTAGTTAAAAGTGGGATAGGTGTCTGTGATTTATGGTAAACCTGTTGTATCTTCCAACGAGGACAATCTCTTTTGAAGGTGCAGGCCTGGGTGTTTGTAATCTTGAACTTGTTGAGGTGTTGTAGAGTTCTGGTGGTTAAGACCTCAGACTGGAGGTCGTGGTCACTTTCAGTTCTCTGCTGCAGCAAGTTGAAGTGTAGAATTATCAGCAGGGCTTCTTCTTGCTTGGCAGGATCTATTTCCAAAGCCTCTGGCTGGACTGCTTTCTAAAGATGTTGGCTTGATCTCTACTCTTTCTCCAGAGGGCTACTTTTTGAGGTAAAAATCCATCACATTAAAGTTTCTGTTAGGAGACTCATTGCCTTCTCCTCTGATGTGGCCACACAATGGACAAGGATGTGGAATCAATGGCTATCTATTGATGTCTGGATGGGTACGATTCTATTATGATGTGCAACTTCACATGTATTCACTTTTGGTTTCGGCTGTCAGTCAGTCTGTCTCTACAACCTTTTGTTAGTTCATTCATGTCATTAGGAGTCATTAATACGGAATAGTGCTCCTTTCAATTTCAAAAGGGTTCTCCCCAAAGCTATTTCAGACGAGGTTAACAATCTCCATCTTGACAGACAAGTTTGTCTATTTTTAGTACAGGAGGGGTGATGTGACCGCTACTTCATTTTGACTGCTGTACAAGTGCCCATGTTCTTGTGGTTTTGTTTGACGGTTGACTTTTTAAATTCATAATTCTTACATTTCATTGTTCATTTTATTGTGGCTGCTTCTGTGGTAATTTTAGTACTCTAGCACTGAAAACCACAAGAGACCTGTAATGAAGTTTTTGAATTATTGCTCGGGATCAATTTAGTTTCCCGCTTCCAATTTCCTGTTTGTCTTTGGGTTTGTACCCAGACGTGAGCCCCCAGATTTCTGTTAGGGTCAAGTGAGGAGGGATTGAAGGGCTTCCCTTTTTTCACTCTCCTTGTTTGACTACAGCTGGTTTAATTCTTTCTTAAGGTGGATGTACTGGCCAAGTCATTAGTTGTTTTTTTATTCGTTCATAAGATGTGGCTGGGCCAGCATTTATTGCCCATCACTAATTGCCCTTGGGAAGGTGGTGGTGAGATGCCTTCTTGAACCGCTGCAGCCCATGTGGGGTAAGTACACCCAAAGAGCTGTTAGGAAGGGAGTTCCAGGATTTTGAACCAGTGACAGTGAAGGAACAGTGATATAGTTCCAAGTCAGGATGGTGAGTGGCTTGGAGGGGTACTTGCAGGTGGTGGTGTTCTCATGCATCTGCTGCTCTTGTCCTTCTCAGTGGTAGAGGTCGCAGGTTTGGAAGGTGGTGTCTAAGGAGCCTTGTGGATGGTACGCACTGCTGCCACTGTGAGTCAGTGGTGGAGGGAGTGAATGCTTGTGGATGGGGTGCCTATGAAGTGGACTGCTTTGTCCTGGATAGTGTCGAGTTTCTTGAGTGTTGTTGAAGCTGCACCCATCCAGGCAAGTGGAGATTATTCCATCACACTCCTGACTTGTGCCTTGTAGATAGTAGACAAGCTTTGGGGAGTCAGGAGGTGAGTTACTCGTTGCAGGATTCCTAGCCTCTGATCTGCTGTTTTGCCACGGTATTTATATGGCTACCCTAGTTCAGTTTCTGGTCAATGGTAACCCCTAGGATATTGATGGTGGGGTGGTGGGGGATTCAGCGATGTAATGCCATTGAATATCAAGGGGAAATGCTTAGATTCTCTCTTGTTGAAGATGGTCATTACCTGGCATTGTGTTGTGCAAATGTTACTTGCCACTTTTCAGCCCAAACCTGGATATTGTCCGGGTCTTGCTGCATTTCTACATGGACTGCTTCAGTATCTGAAGAGTCATGAATGTTGTTGAACATTGTGCAATCATCAGCGAACATCCCCATTTCTGACGGTATGATTGAAAGAAGGTCATTAATGAAGCAGCTGAAGATGGTTCGGCCTAGGACACTACCCTGAGGAACTCCTGCAGTGATGTCCTGGAGCTCAGATGATTGACCTCCAACAACCACAACCATCTTCCTTTGCACCAGGTATGCACCAGTGGAGAGTTTTCCCCGATTCCCATTGACTCCAATTTTGCTAGGGCTCCTTGATGCCATACTCGGCCAAATGCTGCCTTGATGTCAAGGGCAGTCACTCTCAGCTCACCTCTTGAGTTCAGCTCTTTTGTCCATGTTTGAACCAAGGCTGTAATGAGGACAGGAACTGAGTGGCCCTGGCAGAACCCAAACTGAGCGTCAGTGAGCTGGTTATTGCTAAGCAAGTGCTGTTTGATGGCACTGTTGATGACACCTTCCATCGCTTTGCTGATGATTGAGAGTACACTGATGGAGTGGTAATAGGCCGGGTTGGACTTGACCTGCTTTTTGTTTACAGGACATACCTGTAGCTGTACTGGAACAGCTTGGCTAGGGGTGTGAAAGATCTGGAGCACAGGTCTTCAGTACAATTGCTGTAATGTTGTCAGGGCCCATTACCTTTGCAGTATCCAGTGCCTTCAGCCATTTCTTGATATCACCTGGAGTGAATAGAATTGGCTGAAGACTGGCATCTGTGATGCTGGGGACCTCAGGAGGAAGCCGAGATGGTTCATTCATTCGGCAACTCTGGCTGAAGATTGTTGCAAATGCTTCAGCCTTACCATTTGCACTGATGTGCTGGGCTTCCCCATCATTGAGGATGGGGATATTTGTGGAGCCACCTCCTCCAGTTAGTTGTTTAATTGTCCACCGCCATTCTCGGCTGGATGTGGCAGGACTGCAGAGCTTATATCTGCTCCGTTGGTTATGGGATCGCTTAGCTCTGTCTATCGCATGCTGCTTCCGCTGTTTAGCATGCAGGTAGTGCTGGGTTGTAGCTTCACCAGATTGACACCTCATTTTGAGGTATGCCTGGTGCTGCTCCTGGCATGCCCTCCTGCACTCTTCATTGAACCAGGGTTGGTCTCCTGCCTTGATGGTAATGGTAGAGTGGGTGATATGCCGGGCCATGAGGTTACAGATTGTGATTGAGTACAATTCTGCTGCTGCTGATGGCCCACAGCGTCTCATGATGCCCAGTTTTGCATTGCTAGATCTGTTCGAAATCTATCCCATTTAGCATGATGATAGTCCCATCCAACACGATGGAGGGTATCTTCAATGTGAAGGTGGGACCTCGTCTCTACAAGGACTGTGCGGTGGTCACTCCTACCAATACTGTCATGGACAGATGCATCCGCAGCAGGCAGATTGGTGAGAACACGGTCAAGTATATTTTTCCATCTTGTCGGTTCCCCCACCACCTGCCGCAGACCCAGTCTAGCAGCTATGTCCTTTAGGACTTGGCCAGCTCCGTCAATAGTGGTGTTAACGAGCTACTCTTGGTGATGGACATTGAAGACCCCCAACTAGAGTACATTCTGCACCCTTGCTACCCTTAGTTCTTCCTCCAAGTGCTGTTCAACATAGAGGAGATTCATCAGCCGTGGACGGGCAGTAGGTGGTAATCAGCAGGAGGTTTCCTGCCCATGTTTGATCTGATGCCATGAAACCTCATGGGGTCTGGAGTCGATGTTGAGGACTCCCAGGGCACCTCCCTCCCGATTGTATACCACTGTGCCACCACCTCTGCTGGGTCTGTCCTGCCATTGGGACAGGATGTACTCGGGGATGGTGCTGGCAGTGTCTGGACATTGTCTGTAAGATATGATTCCGTGAGTATGAGTACGTCAGGCTGTTGCTCGACTAGTATGTGGGACAGCTCTTCCAACTTTGACACAAGCCCCCAGGTGTTAGTAAGGAGAACTTTGCAGGGTCGACAGGTCTGGGTTTGCAGTTGTCATTTCCAGTGCATAGGTCGATGCCGGGTGGTCTGTCTGGTTTCATTCTTTATTGACTGCGTAGCGGTTAGATACAACTGAGCGGCTTGTTAGGCAATTTCAGAGGGCAAGTACGAGTCAACCACGTTGCTGGTGTGAGGTCACGGCATTTCCGATGGGTTTTTACAACAATGGTTTCATGGTCATCATTAGACTAGCTTTTTAATTCCAGATTTGTATTAATTGTCCCCAGAGCAATACCCTGGGTCTCTGGGTTACTAGTCCAGTGACAATACCTGCAACCGCCTCCCCTTATTTGATTACGTATTTGCTATGATCAAAACAAGACCTAATCGGACAGGTTTTCTTGAGTTGAACAAAGAAAGAGGTTGACTTTATTGTACTTAAATCAAACTAATAAAATAATAAATTACACACCAACCTTCACTCTCTCACACAGACACAAGAGGTTTACACACACACAAATAGGTTACAGAATGGGGAAATGTAGATTGGTTGAGTTAGAGTCCATAGATAAAAGGGGTATACAGTCTGTGGGGTTTGGTGATTCAGCTGGCTTCTCGCTGAATTTGGTGGTCCTGAGGCTTTTAGTTTAAAGAGGTAGATGACTGGTTTGGTGCGTCTCTGGGAGACAGCGATGCGGATGACTTCCTCAAATGGGGTTTCTGATTGTAGCCGGAGAATGCAAAGATTGGCAGTCAACAGGCAGAGTTTGAAAGCTTTCAAGCTGAAATTTAGAGAGAGACTCCCCACTTAGGGTCTGCACATGTCAGAGTCCAGTTGCTTCTCCTCTGCTGCAGATCAACCACCATCTTAAAACCACAGATGGGGAGGGGCTTGTCACATGACAGTCACTCAGTGATTCAAACATAGCAGTTAACAGTCTTCCTTCTGGCTAAACGAAAAAGAACAAGGAGTTCCCTTAAACATCCTGGGTCTTGGTTCTTATTCTCCCTCCTCACAAGTCTTTGAAATGTAGGATACTGTGTTGCAAATTACATAGCCATCTTAAGCTGCTAGCAAAGTCATTTTCTATATTTCTTTTTTTAAATGTCTTTTAAAATAATAAATTCATATCTCAGTCAGTGGATTAAAGAAAATATCATTCAACAAAGCAAGTTAGCATGACACATATGATCTGGCGAGTACTGCTGAGCTCCTCCAGAGTGGTTCAGGCAACAGAAGCATTGCTTCAGCACCCCAATGGCATGCTCAATGACATTCCATGTGGCAGTATGGCTTTCATTGTATGCAAGCTGGCCATGTCTGTTTGGGTTTTGCACTAGACTCATGAGCCATATGGTCAGTGGATAGCCCTTGTTGCCCAGTAGTCACCCTCTGGATGACGTGCTGGCTCAAATGCTAACGGTATAGCTGACTACCGCAGAGCAAAGGCATCCTGACTACTGCATGGATACCGGCTATTGACCTGTATGATGCACTGAGCACATTCAGGGAGATGAACCCTTTCGAGTTGCGGTACATCTCAGCACTGAGGTGCCCACAAAGCCATTCGTGTACAGTTGATGGCACCCTGCACCCTGGGGAAGCCCACTTTCCTGACAACACCGAGTTGCGGTGTTTGCTCTCCCTGGTTCCCTCTGATCAATGTGTTCCCACGTTCTATGCCCTGACTGACAGTGCGTATACACAGGTGTGCTGTGCGTGGGCCAGAAGCATGCAGTATTTGTGTATCGTGATTTGACACTTGCAGTCACCAGCTCAGATACTGGCACTGCATGAATTTTAAAGGCTAGTAGAGAGGTGGGATCTGCACATTGTGAGTTACTGAACACAAGTGGGCTGTAGCAAGGCCAGGGGAAAGGATAGTTTGTGCACCAGCCTACTGGAGGGTGAGGTTGCAGGTGAGGACTCAGATCAGCATTCCAATGAAATGACATACAGGAGAACACTGATGGTCATACACACCAAGGTGGCATTGGCGGGCCTTCCAGACAGACTGTTGGGTATGGAAAGCAGAAATGCAGAAGGTGAGGGTTGGGGTGAGAGAATAAGGGAGCGATGGAAAGCAACAGGTCCATGATCACATCACTTGCAGCTTGTACGGCATGCCAGATAGCAGGATGAAGGTTTGAGAAGGCGCATAGGAACACACCGTTATCCATCTCAGCGCACTAGATGCTACGGCCTCAGTCACAGCTGCCCCCAGCAGCTGAGACCGTCTCCTCCAGAGGGCTCAGGTAATACAGGCATGCTTGTCATCCACCAGCTCTGCTCTGCTCCCTCGGTTATGGGCCACCTTGTCTTGCAAAAGAGAGTAAGAATGTCAGTGACTGTGTTGCTATGTGTTTGGGTGATGTGGGTGTGAGGCTGGCATAACTGGTAGGTGTGTGAGAGTGAGATGGAGTAACTGAATGTTAAGCATGAGTTCTGATTGATAGAGATTACTGATTGGTGAGTGATGGAGGTGTGGTGCAGTGAGCAGCATGAATGTTTGGTAATGTAGTGGGTAGATGTCATGTGAAGATGTATTCACTGACTTCAACCACCTAAGGTCATTGAACTTTTTCCAGTACTATTGCCAGGTCCTCTGGGCCAGACTGTGGGATTGACCTTCCTGGCCACCAGCTCCTATTCCATTCTCTGGGTATTCCTTAAGGACCTCCTGCGGAAGCATTGAATTTCTCCTCCTTTCCGCCTTCTGGGCTAATGCATCTAACATTGCATCAGAAAACCTGGGACCACACTCTCTTGCCTGATACTCCATTTTCTCTGCCTTTGTTTCAGTCTACAGCAATTTCTGCATAATGAGTGCAGCTCCCCTTTAAGAGGTGCAGGCTAGCTGTGCATCGTACTAGCCATGCATGCTGTTGGGTCCTGTGTTGAACGCGCTGCCACTCACCCACTTGTTCTACACTGGGCTGCATACTAAAATCATTTAGAAGAGGAGGCATCCAGTGTACAGGATGTTGAGAGTAGTGAGGTCAGGGATAAGGTTACAAGGACGCAAGAGGGCACTGGCAAGCAAGAACCTGGTTTAAAGTGTGTCTACTTCAACGCCAGGAGCATCCGGAATAAGGTGGGTGAGCTTGCAGCATGGGTTGGTACCTGGGATCTCGATGTAGTGGCCATTTCGGACACATGGGTAGAGCAGGGGCAGGAATGGATGTTGCAGTTTCCGGGATTTCGATGTTTCAGTAAGAACAGAGAAGATGGTAAAAGAGAGGGGGGTGTGGCATTGTTAATCAAGGAGAGTACTACAGCGACAGAAAGGACATTTGAGTTCTCTTCTACTGAGGTAATATGGGCCGAGGTTAGAAACAGGAGAGGTGAGGTCACCCTGTTGGGAGTCTTTTATAGACCTCCAAATAGTTCCAGAGATACAGAGGAAAGGATAGCGAAGATGATTCTCGACAGGGGCGAGAGTAACAGGGTAGTTGTTATGGGGGACTTTAACTTTCCAAATATCGACTGGAAATACTATAGTTCGAGTACTTTAGATGGGTCAGTTTTTGTCCAGTGTGTGCAGGAGGGTTTTCTGACACAGTATGTAGACAGGCCAACCAGGCGCGATGCCACATTGGATTTGGTACTGGGTAATGAACCCGGCCAGGTGTTAGATTTAGATGTAGGTGAGCACTTTGGTGATAGTGACCACAATTCGGTTAGGTTTACCTTAGCGATGGGCAGGGACAGGTATATACCGCAGGGCAAAAATTATAGCTGGGGGAAAGGAAATTATGATGCGATTAGGAAAGATTTAGGATGCGTAGGATGGGGAAGGAAACTGCAGGGGATGGGAACAATCGAAATGTGGAGCTTATTCAAGGAGCAGCTACTGCGTGTCCTTGATAAGTATGTACCTGTGAGGCAGGGAGGAAGTTGTCGAGCGAGGGAGCCGTGGTTTACTAAAGAAGTTGAAGCACTTGTCAAGAGGAAGAAGAAGGCTTATGTTAGGATGAGACGTGAAGGCTCAGTTAGGGCGCTTGAGAGTTACAAGCTAGCCAGGAAGGATCTAAAGGGAGAGCTAAGAAGAGCAAGGAGAGGACACGAGAAGTCATTGGCGGATAGGATCAGGGAAAACCCTAAGGCTTTCTATAGGTATATCAGGAATAAAAGAATGACTAGAGTTAGATTAGGGCCAATCAAGGATAGTAGTGGGAAGTTGTGTGTGGAATCAGAGGAGGTAGGGGAAGTGTTAAATGAATATTTTTCGTCAGTATTTACAGTAGAGAAAGAAAATGTTGTCGAGGAGAATACTGAGATTCAGGCTACTAGGCTAGATGGGATTGAGGTTCACAAGGAGGAGGTGTTATCAATTTTGGAAAGTGTGAAAATAGATAAGTCCCCTGGGCCAGATGGGATTTATCCCAGGATTCTCTGGGAAGCTAGGGAGGAGATTGCAGAGCCTTTGTCCTTGATCTTTATGTCGTCATTGTCAACAGGAATAGTGCCGGAGGACTGGAGGATAGCAAATGTTGTCCCCTTGTTCAAGAAGGGGAGTAGAGACAGCCCTGGTAATTATAGACCTGTGAGCCTTACTTCGGTTGTGGGTAAAATGTTGGAAAAGGTTATAAGAGACAGGATTTATAATCATCTTGAAAAGAATAAGTTCATTAGCGATAGTCAGCACGGTTTTGTGACGGGTAGGTCGTGCCTCACAAACCTTATTGAGTTTTTCGAGAAGGGGACCAAACAGGTGGATGAGGGTAAAGCAGTGGATGTGGTGTATATGGATTTCAGTAAGGCGTTTGATAAGGGTCCCCATGGTAGGCTATTGCAGAAAATACGGAAGTATGGGGTTGAAGGTGATTTAGAGCTTTGGATCAGAAATTGGCTAGCTGAAAGAAGACAGAGGGTGGTGGTTGATGGCAAATGTTCATCCTGGAGTTTAGTTATGAGTGGTGTACCGCAAGGATCTGTTTTGGGGCCACTGCTGTTTGTCATTTTTATAAATGACCTGGAAGAGGGTGTAGAAGGGTGGGTTAGTAAATTTGCGGATGACATTAAGGTCGGTGGAGTTGTGGATAGTGCCGAAGGATGTTGTAGGGTACAGAGGGACATAGATAGGCTGCAGAGCTGGGCTGAGAGATGGCAAATGGAGTTTAATGCGGAAAAGTGCGAAGTGATTCACTTTGGAAGGAGTAACAGGAATGCAGAGTACTGGGCTAATGGGAAGATTCTTGGTAGTGTAGATGAACCGAGAGATCTTGGTGTCCAGGTGCATAAATCCCTGAAGGTTGCTACCCAGGTTAATAGGGCTGTTAAGAAGGCATATGGTGTGTTAGCTTTTATTAGTAGGGGGATCGAGTTTCGGAGCCACGAGGTCATGCTGCAGCTGTACAAAACTCTGGTGAGACCGCACCTGGAGTATTGCGTGCAGTTCTGGTCACCGCATTATAGGAAGGATGTGGAAGCTATGGAAAGGGTGCAGAGGAGATTTACTAGGATGTTGCCTGGTATGGAGGGAAGGTCTTACGAGGAAAGGCTGAGGGACTTGAGGTTGTTTTCGTTGGAGAGAAGGAGGAGGAGAGGTGACTTAATAGAGACATATAAGATAATCAGAGGGTTAGATAGGGTGGATAGTGAGAGTCTTTTTCCTCGGATGGTGATGGCAAACACGAGGGGACATAGCTTTAAGTTGAGGGGTGATAGATATAGGACAGATGTCAGAGGTAGTTTCTTTACTCAGAGAGTAGTTGGGGTGTGGAACGCCCTGCCTGCATCAGTAGTAGACTCGCCAACTTTAAGGGCATTTAAGTGGTCATTGGATAGACATATGGATGAAAATGGAATAGTGTAGGTCAGATGGTTTCACAGGTCGGCGCAATATCGAGGGCCGAAGGGCCTGTACTGCGCTGTAATGTTCTAATTCTAATTCTAAAAAAACCTGTAAGTTGTCTGTCTCAATGCGACTGGGCACCAGGTGATCGTGCAACCCAACCCCCGCACCCGAAAAAGTCCTTGACGAATCTTTCCCCTTCGAAGTCAGATCTAAGGCCTTTAACACATGCAACACAACTTCCTCCAGACATCACCCACTTTAAATATCAGTAGAAAATTCACAGCAATTAACCTGAAAGAAGTTAATCATCCCTTTAAATAGTGCTGGTGGGGTTCCTTCTTGTTCAATAATGCATGTTTAGCTGTGCATGTTTAAGAGAGGGCATTAGCAGACACATTGAGTTTGAAAATGGTATTGCCGGACTCAAATCAATGTTACACTCTGTCTGACCTAATGATCTGCCTACTCTGCAAATTACCAGCATATGCTCCTAATGAGCACACTAACGTCCTCACCAAAATGATGTCCAGCACAGGTGGCACGGTGGAAGATATTATCAACATCCCACAGATATCAGATAAGCAAGGAGCTAATGGGATGAAAGATCTTGTAACAGTCTCCACACACTGCCCTCGCGATGGCTGCGGTGGGGAAGAGACAGTTGCCCACCTCCTTCTGGAATGTGTCTTTGCAAAGCAGGTGTGGAAAGAGTTTCAGTGGTTTTTGTCGAGGTTCATCCCAAGTAGCTCTGTAACACAGGAGTCTGTGCTCTACAGGCTGTTCCCAGGGACGCACACTGAGAGAAACATCAACTGCTGCTGGAGGACCATCAATTCGGTGAAAGATGCTCTTTGGTCTGCCCGAAACTTGCTGGTCTTCCAGCGCAAAGAGTTGTCCATGACCAAGTGTTGCAGACTGGCACATTCCAAGGTCCAGGACTACATGCTGAGGGACGCACTAACGCTTGGGACAGCCGCTGCTGAGGCTCAATGGGGAAAGACCACTGTTTAATGTCCCCCCACCAAAGTGAACTCAGGGGCTGGACCCATGGGAAACCCCTCGGGCTGTATACACCAAATATGGTTTTGCTGTAAAATGTACATGGCAGGTAAAATGGAATGGAAGGGTTCTGAGGCAACTCACTCCAGTATTGAAGAAAACTGATTTCCTTTACACTTTTTGGAATGTCAACTTGGTGCTGTTTTGAACTCTTTTGTAATGCATTTTTGACAGGTTTTTATGAATCAAGTATATTTTGGGGAAAAAAATCTTGTAACAGTCTCTATCACGAGGGACAAAGTATTTGACAAACTAATGGGACTAAAGACAGACAAGTCTACAGGATCTGATGGCCGACATCCAGGGGTTTTAAAGGAAGTGGCTGCAGAGATAGTGGAGGCATTGACCGAAATATTCCAGAACTCACTGGATTCCAGGAGGGTCCCAGTGGATTGACACCCGTTAATGTGACACCTCTGTTCAAGAAGGTTGGGAGACAAAAAGCAGGAAACTATAGGCCAGTAAGCCAAACATCGGTCGTTGGGAAAATGCGAGGGTCCATTATCAAGGAAGAAATAGCAGGACATTTAGTGAAGCTTAACGCAATCAAACAGAGTCAACATGGTTTTGTGAAAGGGAAATCATGTTTGACAAATTTGCTCGAGTTCTTTGAGGATATAACGAGCAGAGTTGATAAAGGGGAACTGGTAGATGTAGTGTATTTAGATTTCCAGAAGGCATTCGATAAGGTGCCACATAAAAGATTATTGCACAAGATAGGAGCTCAGGGTATTGGGGGTAATGTATTAACATGGATTGAGGATTGGTTAACTCATAGAAGACAGAGAGTCGGGATTAATGGGTCTTTATCAGGTTGGAAACACGTAACTAGTGGAGTGCCACAAGGATCAGTCCTAGGGCCTCAATTATTTACTATCTATATTAATGACTTGGAGGAGGGGATAGAGTGTAATATATCCAAATTTGCCGACAATGCAAAAATAGGTGGGAGGGCATGTTGTGATGAGGACATTATGAATCTGCAAGGGGATATAGATAGGTTGAGTGAGTGGGCAAAATCTTGGCAGATGAAGTTTAATGTGGGAAAGTGTGAGGTCATGCACTTTGGTAGGAAGAATCAAAAGACAGACTATTATTTACATGGAGAGAGACTCCAAAAAAGTGCAGCACAGAGGGATCTGGGTGTTCTTGTGCATGAAACACAAAATGTTAGCATGCAGGTGCAGTAAGTAGTTAAGAAGGCAAATGGAATTTTGGCCTTTATTGCTAGGGGGTTAGTGTTTAAAAATAGGAAAGTCTTGTTACAACTGTACAGGGTGTTGGTGAGGCTGCACCTGGAGTACTGTGTACAGTTTTGGTCCCCGTATTTAAGAAAGGATATACTGACATTGGACACAGTTCAAAAGAGATTCTCTAGACTGATTCGTGGGATGAAGGGGTTGACTTGTCAAGAACGGTTAAACAGGTTAGGCCTTTATTCATTAGAGTTTAGACGAATGAGGGGTGATCTTATTGAAACATACAAGATTCTAAGGGAGATTGACAGGGTAGATGTTGAGAAGATGTTTCCAAAATATTAGGGTAATAATAGTAGGGGATTTCAACTTACCTAATATAAACTGGGATAGTCTTAGTGCAAAAGGCTTAAAGGGGGCGGAATTCTTAAAATGCATACAGGAGAACTTTTTGAGCCAGCACGTAGAAAGTCCGACAAGAGAAGGGGCAGTACTGGACCTAATCTTAGGGAATGAAGCAGGACAAGTGGTAGAAGTGCCAGTGGTGGAGCATTTCGGGGATAATGACCATAACTCTGTAAGATTCAAGGTAGTTATGGAAAAGGACAAAGAGGGACCGGAAATAAAGGTACTGAATTGGGAGAAGGCCGATTTCAATATGATAAAACAGGATCTGACCAAAGTGGACTGGGAGCAGCTACTTATAGGAAAGTCTTCATCAGACCAGTGGGAGTCATTCAAAGAGGAAATAGTGAGAGTTCAGAGCCAACATGTACCCGTTAAGGTGAAGGGTAGGATCAACAAATCCACGGAACCCTGGATGTCAAGGGATATAGAGGATTGGATCAGGAAAAAAAAGGAGGCTTATGGCAGATTCAGAGTGCTAACAACAGCGGAGGCACTAGGGGAGTATCGAAAGTGTAGGGGGCTACTTAAAAAAGTAATTAGGAGAGCAAAGAGGGGACATGAAAAAACACAGGCGGGCAAGATAAAGGAAAATCCTAAGGCGTTTTATAAGTATATTAAGGGCAAGAGGATAACAGAGGGAAAGAGTAGGGCCCATTAGGGACCAAAGAGGCAATCTGTGTGTGGAGCCAGAGGACATAGCTGTGTTCACTATGAAGAAGGATGATGTAGGTGTAGAGATCAAGGAGGGGGATTTTGATATACTTGAACATATTAGCATTGAAAGGGAGGAAGTATTAGATGTTTTAGCGGGCTTAAAAGTGGATAAATCCCCACGCCCAGATAAGATGTATCCCAGGCTCGTATGTGAGGCAAGGGAGGTGATAGCAGGGTCTCTGCCAAAACTTTCAAATCCTCTCTGGCCACAGGAGAGGTAACAGAGGATTGGAGGACAGCGAATGTGGTACCATTATTCAAGAAGGGGAGCAGGGATAAACCAAGTAATTACAGGCCGGTGAGTCTAACATCAGTGGTTGGGAAACTATTGGAAAAAATTTCTGAGGGACAGGATTAATCTCCACTTGGAGAGGCAGGGATTAATCAGGGATAGTCAGCATGGCTCTGTTAGGGGGAGATTGTGCCGAACAAACTTGATTGAATTTTTCGAGGCGGTGACTAGATGTGTAGATGAGGGTAAAGCAGTTGATGTAGTCTACCTGGATTTCAGTAAGGTTTATAGATAAGGTCCCGGATGGGAGATTGGTTAAGAAAGTAAGAGCCCAAGGGAACCAGGGCAATTTGGCAAATTGGATCCAAAATTGGCTCAGTGGCAGGAAACAGAGGGTAATAGTCGAGAGTTGTTTTTGCATTTGGAAGCCGGTGACCAGTGGTGTAATGCAGGGATCGGTGCTGGGACCCTTGCTGTTTGTAGTGTACATTAATGATTTAGACGTAAGTATAGGAGGTATAATCAGTAAGTTCGCAGATGACATGAAAATTGATGGTGTCAAAGAACAACGAACAAAGAACAGTACAGCACAGGAACAGGCCATTCGGCCCTCCAAGCCTGCGCCGATCTTGATGCCTGCCTAAACTAACACCTTCTGCACTTCCGGGGCCCATATCCCTCTATTCCCTTCCTATTCATATATTTGTCAAGATGTCTCTTAAACGTCGCTATAGTACCTGCTTCCACCACCTCCCCTGGCAGCAAGTTCCACGCACTCACCACCCTCTGTGTAAAGAACTTGCCTTGCACATCCCCTCTAAACTTTGCCCCTCGCACCTTAAACCTATGTCCCCTAGTAACTGACTCTTCCACCCTGGGAGAAAGCTTCTGACTATCCACTCTGTCCATGCCACTCATAACTTTGTAAACCTCGATCATGTCGCCCCTCCACCTCCATCGTTCCAGTGAAAACAATCTGAGTTTTTCCAACCTCTCCTCATAGCTAATGCCTCCAGACCAGGCAACATCCAGGTAAACCTCCTCTGTACCCTCTCCCAAGCCTCCACGTCCTTCTGGTAGTGTGGCAACCAGAATTGCATGCAATATTCCAAGTGTGGCCTAACTAAGGTTCTGTACAGCTGCAACATGACTTGCCAATTTTTATACTCTATGCCCCGACCGATGAAGGCAAGCATGCCGTATGCCTTCTTGACTACCTTATCCACCTGCGTTGCCACTTTCAGTGACCTGTGGACCTGTATGCCCAGATCTCTCTGTCTGTCAATACTCCTAAGGGTTCTGCCATTTACTGTATACCTTCCACCTGCATTAGACCTTCCAAAATGCATTACCTCACATTTGTCCAGATTAAACTCCATCTGCCATTTCTCAGCCCAAGTCTCCAACCAATCTATATCCTGCTGTATCCTCTGACAATCCTCGTCATTATCCGCAACTCCACCAACCTTTGTGTCGTCCGCAAACTTACTAATCAGACCAGCTACATTTTCCTCCAAATCATTTATATATACTACAAACAGCAAAGGTCCCAGCACTGATCCTTACGGAACACCACTAGTCACGTCCCTCCATTCAGAAAAACATCCATCCACTGTTACCCTCTGTCTTCTATGACCGAGCCAGTTCTGTATCCATCTTGCCAGCTCACCTCTGATCCCGTGTGACTTCACCTTTTGCACCAGTCTGCAATGCGGGACCTTGTCAAAGGCTTTACTAAAGTCCATATAGACAACATTCACCGCCCTTCCCTCATCAATCATCTTCGTCACTTCCTTAAAAAACTCAATCAAATTAGTAAGACAAGACCTCCCCTTCACAAAACCATGCTGTCTCTCGCTAATAGTCATAAATAGTGAGGAGGAAAGCCTTAGATTATAGGACGACAAGGATGGGCTGGTAAGATGGGTGGAGCAGTGGCAAATGGAATTTAATCCTGAGAAGTGTGAGGTGATGCATTTTGGGAGGACGAACAAGGCAAGGGAATATACAATGGATGGTAGGACCCTAGGAAGTACAGAGGGTCAGAGGGACCTTGGTGTACTTGTCCATAGATGACTGAAGGCAGCAGCACAGGTAGATAAGGTGGTTAGGAAGGCATATGGGATACTTGCCTTTATCAGCAGAGGCATGGATTATAAGAGCAGGGAGGTAATGATGGAGCTGCATAAAACTCTAGTTAGGCCTCAGCTGGAGTACTCTGTACATTTCTGGTCACTGCACTATAGGAAGGATGTGATTGCACTGGAGAGGGTGCAGAGGAGATTCACCAGGATGTTGCCTGGGCTGGAGCATTTCAGCTATGAAGAGACACTGAAAAGGCTAGGGTTGTTTTCCTCAGAACAGAGAAGGTTGAGGGGGGACATCATTGAGGTATACAAAATTATGAGGGGCATAGATAGGTTAGATAGGAAGAAACTGTTCCCCTAGTGAAGGGGTCAATAACCAGGGGACATAGATTTAAGCTGAGGGACAGGAGGTTGAGAGGGGATTTGCAGAATTTTTTTTTCATTCAGAGGGTGGTTGGAATCTTGAACGCACTGCCTGAAGGGGTGGTAGAGGCAGGAACCCTCACAACATTTGAGAAGTATTTAGATGAGCACTTGAAATACCATAGCATACAAGGTTACGGGCCAAGTGCTGGAAAATGGGATTGGAATAGTTAGATGCTTGATGGCTGGCACAGACACGATGGGCAAAGGGCCTGATTCTGTGCTGTATAACTCTGTGACTCTGACTAGTGGGGGAATCTCGAACCAGGGGACACAGTTACAGAATAAGGGGACACTCATTTAAAACTGTGATGAGAAGGAATTTTTTCTCTCAGAGGGATTTGAATGTCTGGAATTCTCTACCCCACAAAGTTGTGGAGGCTAGATCGCTGAATGTATTTAAAGAGGAGGGAGAGAGATTTTTGGAATATTGGGGAGTTGAGGGATATAAGAAGCTGGCACGAAAGAGGAGTTGAGGTCTGGGCAGATGTGCTATGATCTTATTGAATGGCGGGGCAGGCTTGACGGGCTGAATAGCCTACTCCTGCTCCTATTTCTTATGTTGCATCGAAAACGGTACCCGTAACATTAAAAATACGGGTGGTACGGAGATGAATTTTCCAGCCACAGCTCTCATGCTACATACCACAATCACCCACAAGCACGTCATGGTCACATACACACACAAAACACATGCCAAATGCCATATGCTACACACACAGGAAACACACATTCACACAAATCAGCACACTCCACAGTCACACATGCATGCTGCAGTCACACATACACACCAGACACTTGCATGCCACAATCAAACACACATACCAACCAATCACACACATGGTACCCACCACACACTTAGTACACACATCAAAAACTCACACCATACCATTCACACACACCCACATGCCACACACACTCACATCTCACACACACATATACACAACACAGAAGTGTCCACGTCGACATGCACACTATCCCTTGTACACACACTATTAGGCATTGTCATATACAGACATAAGTGCACACACACATGCATATACAAACACACAAGTGCTTGCACACTTTCATGTGCTTGCACACACACATTCACATACACTTGCATTCACACACACACACGCTCACACACACTTGTGTGCACACACACATTCACATACATGCACAGATTCAAACATACATATAACGAGTTGACGCGAATGCCAATGACTAAATATATTTCACCCCAAGAGAATACTCATATCATGCTGCTCCTAAAGCTGTTACCTATTTCTCTCTGCCGACTCTAAGAGGCTACAATTGTGTAATGTGCCTCATCAGACAATCAACTGTTCACCAGACCACCATTTGCTACAGTTGTTTTTTGTAGAGAAAAACAAATGAGATGAGTTTAAGGATTCCAGGGTGGTCTTGTCAGCCTTGATATGCTGCCAAGGCTGAAAGTTGCAGCTTTATTGTTGGCGCCTTGTGTATAATAACAGAATGGTTGTGTCAGCTCTTATTCATTTTGTTTTTCATTCAATACAATGGTTGTGAAAAGATTGGTTCTCTAAGGGAATCTGTCCATAGTCGATTACAGAAATACACTGCCTCCTGTTGGATTTTACATGCTATTTACACAGCACCACGAACAACCACAGGACATCCCAAAGTGCTTCACAGCAAATGAAGTACTTTTGAAGTGTAGTCACTGTTATAATGCAGGAAACATGCAGTCAACTTGTGCATAGCAAGATCCCACAAGCTGCAATATAATAATCTTTTTAGAGTAATATTTGTTGTGGGATAAATATTGGCCAAGGCACTGGGAAAATCCCCGGTTCTAATGGTAGCACAGAATCTTTTACATCCACCTGAGAGAGCAGATGGGCCTGAGCTTAATGTTTCATCTGAAAGATGGCACCTATGATGGTGCAGCAATCCCTCTGTACTGCACTGTATTATGTACATAAGTTTCTGGAGTGGGATTTAAATTCACAGCTTGTGACGCAGAGATGAGAGTGCTACTCACCGAGCCTCAGCTGACACCTGAGAATAATTACTAGATATGTATGTTGGAGTCTTATTCTAGTGTGGTTTAGTGTGAGTGGGATGTTAATACAGGCCAAACTGGAATGCTTTTTATTTGGAGGCACCCAGCATCAGTGCCAAACTTTCTCAGGTCAGGTATCACTTAATTAGATGCAGAGTAAAGGAAAACATTGCAGGGGTATGGTCTGAATGGTCTCCTTCAGTGCTGTAAGATGTTATGATTCTACGTTGAAGCTCCTTTTGCCCTTAAGTCTCAGTCTCAAACTTAAAAGAGCCCACTGTACCTGCGAGACAGCTTCCAATTTCTCACACAAACCATCCATGGACTTTGTGTTGTAGGCCACTACATTAATCCTAGTTCCAAGCATCTTAGTTATTAAAATAGGCTAAAAGAACTGGGACTTGACAATTCAGAGAAGCGTAGACTTGGGTATGATTTAATTGAGGTTTATTGGATGATGAAGGGACCAGGTTGTTTTTGTGTAAACAATTTGTTTCAACTAAAAAGGTTAGGGAGAGCGAGAGGTCATAATTTTAAGTTGTGTAAGGCCAGGTGTAGGTTAGAGTTCAAGGGTGGTCATATTGAGAAAAGCAACAGAGTATGTTAGCAGGCTGAAGGCAGAGCAACAGAAACTGAATGCAGAGAGGGAGAAACTTCAGAAAGAATAGCAACAGATGAGACACAATTTCCCTGAGCAAGAGTTGTCAAACCACTGAGATGATATACGGATTTTTGAGCCTCTATATTTGTAAATGCCATAATTTCTATCCATGTGTAAATAATTTTGATGTTATCTAATGTTATGTATTTTTACTTTTAGCATCCGAGACTTATCTTTGGAAAGAAGGAGGATATTATATGATTTCCTTTAAGAGTGATGTTCCTTTAAAATCTTAGTATGCTAATGAGCTAAGTACCAGGATGCAGTCATGTGACTCAGAGCCAGAGTCACTCTGCAACTGTAACACCTAGAGGCACGTTCTGTAAATAGTTAGTTCTGTACTGTATAATAGTTTAGCTGTTTGAGATCTGCAACCAACTAGACTCCACGCATCTCATTTATGTCACATCAGACACCATAATAGAACTCATTACACAAGGCATCACAATTGCGTGGGACAGGCTGGATGGACCCGAGGGTGTTTTCATGTCGCTTGTTGGTCTGTTCATATGCTGATAAATAATTTCCATTTAGGGCTTTTACAGCTACCTGTCTCGGCTGGATTTGAGGCTGGCTCACAGAGGTGAAAATCAGGGTTTAATGTACTGCAGCACCCAATGTTGTTATGAAACGTGAAGCATCAGCAAGGCCAGAAAGTAGAGGTGGTGAGAATACAGCATACCATGGTTAAGAACTGTTAAGCACATCAACGAAGAAGCGATCAAATCAATGTAAAACGCACAGGATTTTCCCTGAAAGTGCATTTTATCTGTACTCAGAGTAACAGCTGGAATGCAACAGTAGGAGCATCACTGCTTTGGATAACATTACCATGGGTAGAATTACCTCAGCATTTTCAGAGAATCATCGGGCTGAATTTTCCCACAGGTTTCAGGACCCTGACGTCAGGACCAAATGGGGGTCCTGAGACTGTACTTGCCAACAGCGAGACCGGTGGCACAATTATTATTAAGGATGGTGGGAGGGTTCCCATGGGTAGAGGCCTAATCAGAGGGCCGGCAGCCCTGGAGCCTCGGCAGTGTCATTGGGAGATGATGAGTGCTGCTGAGACAGGACGAGGAGCACGAGGGCACCTCAATATGGAAGCACCCATGGAAGCGTTGATGTAAATGAAAAGTTATCAGGGTTAAAGCCATTAAGACCCACAGAGCATAGGAGAAATCTATCCGATGGAATCATTCGGACCGCGGATGCGGCCTATCCTGCTGGCAGACCCTCTTTAGGGCACGGAGCCTCTGGTTCTGATGGATCCCTCCCATGCCTGCCACAGGGAGGCCACCTCCATCAGCTGACGGTCTCCACACAGCGGGGGGAGTGGGGGCAGGGGGGGGCGGGCATTCGCACACCATGTCCATGCTGCAAGGGCATCTCTGCTGGGACCACTCTCTCTTCCTTTCCCCGTATCCCGGCAATTTTTTTCTCTTCAGGTACTTATCAAATTCCCCTTTGAAAGTCATGATTGACTCTGCCTCCACCACACTCAGGGGGATGAATTTTATGGGCTCTTGGAGGTGGGCTAGGAGGCGGGGGGGGGGGGGGCGGGGTCCCACAGAATTGTGACGGGAGGCAGGGGGCGGAGAGCCTGTCGCCCTCCCGTTGCATCACAATTTAGTCTGGGCCGAAGATGACCTTCCTGCCCAGAGACCAATTGAGACGCTTAAGAGGCCTATTAACAACCACTTAAGGGCTTCTTCCTGTGGTTCTCAACACTTCTGCCAATGAGAACCATTTCTCCCTATATACTTTGTTTAGGCCCCTCATGATTTTGAACATCTCTATCAAATCTCCTCTCAACTGTCTCCTCCAAACTATCCTCATAACTTAAGTCTATCATCCCTGGAACCATTCTTGTAAACCTTTTTTGAACCCCTCTATAAATCCTTTACATTCTTGCTAAAGTATAATGCCCAGAATTGGATGCAATACTCCAGTTGAGACCGAACCAGTGTTTTATAAATGTTCATCATAAACTCCTTGCTTTTGTACTCTCTGCCTCTATTTATAAAGCCCAGGATCTCATATGCTTTTTTATAAATAATTTTATAAATATATTGTGTTCTTGTTATTGTCAGTTCAAGTTTGCTCATCACAGTTGACAATACACACAAACTTGCAGTAACTGGATAAAATTCCCATATAATGTAGTGCCCTCGGAGAAATATGTAATAAAATCTGAGAGATGATCTTTTTGTAGTTGCTGCTCTATTGCCCTTTTGGGAGGGATCAGCACATTTTTATATCTGGCCTGTGCAATGAAACAAAGAGAATGAGACAATGATAAAATATCTAGTGCTTTACAACATTGCAACATCATTGAGCTTTTCATTTAGTTGACAACATAGATTTGAAAAAAAATCACAAGGATTAAAGTTCAACAGAAATAATCCGCATGAATTATTGAGTTTCTTTTATATAATTTCATCATAAACATTTAGATGAGTCCAAAAATATGCTATTAAAATATGCTCAACAAAATTCCGGGATGTTTTTCCAATACTATGTTAAAACCAAGTATTCAGAATTAATCTGTTACAGTACAATCCCAGTATTCAGTATAAATCCATTACAATAAAATCCCAGTGTTTAGTATCAATCTGTAATAGACAATTCCAGTATTCAGTGTAACCTGTTACAGTATGATCGGAATATTAAGGAAAATCTGTTATAGTACAATATCTGATTTCAGTACAATCTGTTACAGTACAATCCCAATATTCAGTATCTAACTGTTAAAATACAATCCCAGTGTTCACTACCTGTTACAGTGCAATCACAGTATTCAAAAACAATCTGTTACAATACAATCCTAGTATTCAGTAACTGTTTCTGTACAATCCCAGCTTTCAGTACAATATGCGACGATACAATCCCAATACTCAGCATCTACCTGTTACAATAAAAACACCATAATAAGTATCAATCTGTTACAGTAAAATCCCAGGATTCAATGTCAACCGGTTGTAGTACAATCCCTGCATCCAGCATCAATCTGTTCCAATAAGATCCCAAAATTCAGAATCGATCCATTACAGTACAATCCCAGTATTCAGTAACTGTTACAGTAAAATTCCAGTATTCAGTATCAACCTGTTGCAATAAAATCCCAGTATTCAGTAGTAATCTGTGCAATAAAATTCCAGTATTCAGTATTAATCTGTTACAATACAATCCCAGTATTTAGTATCAATCGGTTATAGTACAATCACAGTATTCAGCATTAATCTGTTACTGTAAATTCCCAGTGTTCAGTATCAATCTGTTACATTACACTGCCTATATTAAGTTGCAATCTGTTACAATACAATCACAGTATACAGTATCAAACAGGTAAAATACAATCCTAGCATTCAGTATCAATCTGTTACATTACAATTTCAGTATTCAGTATTAATCTGTTACAGTACAATCCCAGTATCGAGTATCAATCTGTTTCAGTACAATCTAAGTATTTTGTAACAATCACTTCCAAGACAAACCCAGTATTCAGTATCAATCCATTTCAGTACAATCCAGGTATTATGCATCAATCTGTTACAATACGATCCAGTATTCAGTATTAATCTGTTACAGTACAAGTCCAGGATTCAGTATCAATCTGTTGCAGTACAATCTCAGTATTCAGTATCAATCTGTTGCAGTACAATCTCAGTATTCAGTATCAATCTGTTGCAGTACAATCTCAGTATTCAGTATCAACCTGTTGCAGTACAATTCCAGTATTCAGTATGAACCTGTTGCAGTACAATCTCAGTATTCAGTATCAATCTGTTGCAGTACAATCTCAGTATTCAGTATCAATCTGTTGCAGTACAATTCCAGTATTCAGTATCAACCTGTTGCAGTACAATTCCAGTATTCAGTATCAATCTGTTGCAGTACAATCTCAGTATTCAGTATCAATCTGTTGCAGTACAATCTCAGTATTCAGTATCAATCTGTTGCAGTACAATTCCAGTATTCAGTATCAATCTGTTGCAGTACAATCTCAGTATTCAGTATCAATCTGTTGCAGTACAATTCCAGTATTCAGTATCAATCTGTTGCAGTACAATTCCAGTATTCAGTATCAATCTGTTGCAGTACAATCTCAGTATTCAGTATCAATCTGTTGCAGTACAATCTCAGTATTCAGTATCAATCTGTTGCAGTACAATCTCAGTATTCAGTATCAATCTGTTGCAGTACAATCTCAGTATTCAGTATCAATCTGTTGCAGTACAATCTCAGTATTCAGTATCAATCTGTTGCAGTACAATTCCAGTATTCAGTATCAATCTGTTGCAGTACAATTCCAGTATTCAGTATCAATCTGTTGCAGTACAATCTCAGTATTCAGTATCAATCTGTTGCAGTACAATTCCAGTATTCAGTATCAATCTGTTGCAGTACAATTCCAGTATTCAGTATCAATCTGTTGCAGTACAATCTCAGTATTCAGTATCAATCTGTTGCAGTACAATTCCAGTATTCAGTATCAATCTGTTGCAGTACAATTCCAGTATTCAGTATCAATCTGTTGCAGTACAATTCCAGTATTCAGTATCAATCTGTTGCAGTACAATCTCAGTATTCAGTATCAATCTGTTGCAGTACAATTCCAGTATTCAGTATCAATCTGTTGCAGTACAATTCCAGTATTCAGTATCAATCTGTTGCAGTACAATCTCAGTATTCAGTATCAATCTGTTGCAGTACAATTCCAGTATTCAGTATCAATCTGTTGCAGTACAATCTCAGTATTCAGTATCAATCTGTTGCAGTACAATTCCAGTATTCAGTATCAATCTGTTGCAGTACAATTCCAGTATTCAGTATCAATCTGTTGCAGTACAATCTCAGTATTCAGTATCAATCTGTTGCAGTACAATTCCAGTATTCAGTATCAATCTGTTGCAGTACAATCTCAGTATTCAGTATCAATCTGTTGCAGTACAATCTCAGTATTCAGTATCAATCTGTTGCAGTACAATTCCAGTATTCAGTATCAATCTGTTGCAGTACAATTCCAGTATTCAGTATCAATCTGTTGCAGTACAATCTCAGTATTCAGTATCAATCTGTTGCAGTACAATTCCAGTATTCAGTATCAATCTGTTGCAGTACAATCTCAGTATTCAGTATCAATCTGTTGCAGTACAATTCCAGTATTCAGTATCAATCTGTTGCAGTACAATTCCAGTATTCAGTATCAATCTGTTGCAGTACAATCTCAGTATTCAGTATCAATCTGTTGCAGTACAATCTCAGTATTCAGTATCAATCTGTTGCAGTACAATCTCAGTATTCAGTATCAATCTGTTGCAGTACAATTCCAGTATTCAGTATGAACCTGTTGCAGTACAATCTCAGTATTCAGTATCAATCTGTTGCAGTACAATCTCAGTATTCAGTATCAATCTGTTGCAGTACAATTCCAGTATTCAGTATCAATCTGTTGCAGTACAATCTCAGTATTCAGTATCAATCTGTTGCAGTACAATTCCAGTATTCAGTATCAATCTGTTGCAGTACAATTCCAGTATTCAGTATCAATCTGTTGCAGTACAATCTCAGTATTCAGTATCAATCTGTTGCAGTACAATCTCAGTATTCAGTATCAATCTGTTGCAGTACAATCTCAGTATTCAGTATCAATCTGTTGCAGTACAATTCCAGTATTCAGTATGAACCTGTTGCAGTACAATCTCAGTATTCAGTATCAATCTGTTGCAGTACAATCTCAGTATTCAGTATCAACCTGTTGCAGTACAATTCCAGTATTCAGTATGAACCTGTTGCAGTACAATCTCAGTATTCAGTATCAACCTGTTGCAGTACAATTCCAGTATTCAGTATGAACCTGTTGCAGTACAATCTCAGTATTCAGTATCAATCTGTTGCAGTACAATCTCAGTATTCAGTATCAATCTGTTGCAGTACAATTCCAGTATTCAGTATCAACCTGTTGCAGTACAATTCCAGTATTCAGTATCAATCTGTTGCAGTACAATCTCAGTATTCAGTATCAATCTGTTGCAGTACAATCTCAGTATTCAGTATCAATCTGTTGCAGTACAATCTCAGTATTCAGTATCAATCTGTTGCAGTACAATCTCAGTATTCAGTATCAATCTGTTGCAGTACAATTCCAGTATTCAGTATCAATCTGTTGCAGTACAATCTCAGTATTCAGTATCAACCTGTTGCAGTACAATTCCAGTATTCAGTATCAATCTGTTGCAGTACAATCTCAGTATTCAGTATCAATCTGTTGCAGTACAATTCCAGTATTCAGTATCAATCTGTTGCAGTACAATCTCAGTATTCAGTATCAATCTGTTGCAGTACAATTCCAGTATTCAGTATCAATCTGTTGCAGTACAATCTCAGTATTCAGTATCAATCTGTTGCAGTACAATTCCAGTATTCAGTATCAATCTGTTGCAGTACAATTCCAGTATTCAGTATCAATCTGTTGCAGTACAATTCCAGTATTCAGTATCAATCTGTTGCAGTACAATCTCAGTATTCAGTATCAATCTGTTGCAGTACAATCTCAGTATTCAGTATCAATCTGTTGCAGTACAATTCCAGTATTCAGTATCAATCTGTTGCAGTACAATTCCAGTATTCAGTATCAATCTGTTGCAGTACAATCTCAGTATTCAGTATCAATCTGTTGCAGTACAATTCCAGTATTCAGTATCAATCTGTTGCAGTACAATCTCAGTATTCAGTATCAATCTGTTGCAGTACAATCTCAGTATTCAGTATCAATCTGTTGCAGTACAATCTCAGTATTCAGTATCAATCTGTTGCAGTACAATCTCAGTATTCAGTATCAATCTGTTGCAGTACAATTCCAGTATTCAGTATCAATCTGTTGCAGTACAATCTCAGTATTCAGTATCAATCTGTTGCAGTACAATCTCAGTATTCAGTATCAATCTGTTGCAGTACAATTCCAGTATTCAGTATCAATCTGTTGCAGTACAATTCCAGTATTCAATATCAATCTGTTACATTACAATGCCTATATTATGGTGCAATCTGTTACAATACAATTGCTATATAGAGTATCAAACAGGTAAAATACAATTCTGGTATTCAGTATCAATCTATTTCAGTACTGTCATGACCAGGTGAGAAAGGGGTCCAGGGGTTCCCTCTCAGCCTTTGCCTAGTTTAATGCATGTAATTTTTAAAACACCGTGTTTTAGCTCCTCCTTGGTGAATCCTTGTTCACCCCTTTCAAATTGTAAAGCAAAGAAATCAATTAGACAGGTTTCTTGGATTTAAACAAGAAAGGTGGAAGTTTATTATCCTTAGACTCTAATCCATTTAATAACTGCAAGTATGCGACCCCACCATGCCAGCATGCATACACGATAAACACACATGCATATAGAGACAGAAAAAGTAGAAAGAATAAAGGGGAAAAGTTGATACAGTAGCTGGGTGTATTTACAGTCCTTTGAGTTCAATGTGGAGTCTTTGGTTGCCAGTAAGTCTTGCCATTCATTGGGGCCCAGTACATGCTTCAGTTGTTTCGATCTTGCGGTTTAAGTGACTTCAGTGGGTCTGGAGGTTTGTGTGAAAGTGAGAGAGAGCCAGCCAGGAGAGAGGCTCTCTTGTTCCAGGTTCAATTGCAATCTGCAGTCTGTCTTCAAACTGTCATGTGACTAACTGGTTTAACCACTCCTGCGTTTGTGGATTCTCCATCTTAGCAGACACTGGAATGTGAGCTTTCTACAGCTTCAATGTCTGGTGATCAAAGTCCGTTTGGGTTAATTGGACCAGGGATAGTTGCTTTGTCTCCACACACACTTAGTATGCAAATGTTCTCCAGCTAAATGTCAGGTAATCTCTTTAAACAAGTCATTTCTTCACTCCAGCAACAGTTTAAAATTAGTGTTCATATGACAAAATTAATATGCCTCATTCTTAGCAGGTGGAGGTCTTCATGACAGTACAATCCCAGTATTTTGTCACAATCTGTTCCAATACAATCCTAGTTTTCAGTATCAAGCTGTTACATTACAAATGTCTATATTATATTGCAATCTTTTACAATACAATTATGGTATACAGTATCAAACAGGCAAAGAACAATTCCAGTATTCAATATCAATCTGTTATAGTACAATCGCTGTATTCAGTATTAGTCTGTTACTGTAAAATCCCAGTATTCAGTACCAATCTGTTGCAATAATATTGCAGTATTCAGTATTAATCTGTCACAGTGCAATCCCGATATTCATTAAAAGTCTGTTACAACACAATCCAGGATTCCGTATCATAGAAACATAGAAAAATAGGAGTAGGAGTTGGCCATTCAGCCCTTCGAGCCTGCTCCACCATTCAATACGATTATGGCTGATCATCCAAACTCAGTACCCTGTTCCCATTTTCTCCCCGTATCCCTTGATTCCATTATCCCTAAGAACTATATCTAACTCCTTCTTGAATATATTTAATGGTTTGGCTTCAACTGCTTTCCGTGGCAGAGAATTCCATAGGTTCACCACTCTCTGGATGAAGAAATCTCTCCTCATCTCAGTCCGAAATGGCTTACCCCTTATCATTAGACTGTGACCCTGGTCCTGGACTCCCCCGCCATCGAGAACATCCTTCCTGCATCTAGTCTGTCCAGTCCTATCAGAATTTTGTAGGTTTCTATGAGATCCCCGATCATTCTTCTAAACTCTGGTGAATACAAGCCTAATCGACCCAATCTCTCTTCATATGTCAATCCTGCCATCCCAGGAATCAGTCTGGTGAACCTTCGCTGCACTCCCTCCATAGCAAGAACATCCTTCTTGTATCAATGTGGTGCATTAAAATCCAAGTATTCAGTATCAATCTGTGACATCACAATGCCTATATTAAATTGCATTTTGTTACGATACAGTTGCAGTATACAGTATCAAACAGGCAATCCCAGTATTCAATATCAATCTGTTATAGTACAATCATGGTATTCACTGTTAATTGTTACTGTAAAATTCCAGTATTCAGTATTAATCTGTTACAGTGCAATCCCTATATTTTTTTAAAGTCTGTTACAACACAATCCAGGATTCCGTATCAATTTGGTGCAGTACAATCCCAGTATTCAGTATCAATCTGTTACATTACACTGCCTATATTAAGTTGCAATCTGTTACAATACAATCGCCGTATACAGTATCTAACAGGCAAAGTACAATACCAGTATTCAGTGTCAATCTGTTATAGTACAATCACAGTATTCAGTATTAATCAGTTACAGTACAAACCCAGTGTTGAGTATCAATCTGTTTCAATGCAATCCCAGTATTTTGTAACAATCAAGAGATCAAGGGATATGGGGAGAAAGCGGGAACAGGGTACTGAATTAGACGATCAGCCATGATCTTTTTTGAATGGCAGAGCAGGCCCGAAGGCTGAATGGCCTATTCCTGCTCCTACTTTCTATGTTCTATGTTTCAATACAATCCCAGTATTCAGTATCAATCCGTTACAGTACAATCCAGGTATTATGCATCAACCTGTCACAATACAATCCAGTAGTCATTATAAGTATCCAGTATAAATCTGTTACCTTACTCTCCCTTTATTCAGTTTCAATGTGTTACAGTGCAATCCTTGCTTTCAGCATCAATCCGTTACAGTGGCGCAGTGGTTAGCACCGCAGCCTCACAGCTCCAGGGACCCGGGTTCGATTCCGGGTACTGCCTGTGTGGAGTTTGCAAGTTCTCCCTGTGTCTGCGTGGGTTTTCTCCGGGTGCTCCGGTTTCCTCCCACAAGCCAAAAGACTTGCAGGTTGATAGGTAAATTGGCCATTATAAATTGTCACTAGTATAGGTAGGTGGTAGGGAAATATATAGGGACAGGTGGGGATGTTTGGTAGGAATGTAGGATTAGTATAAATGGGTGGTTGATGTTCGGCACAGACTCGGTGGGCTGAAGGGCCTGTTTCAGTGCTGTATCTCTAATCTAAAAGCACAATGACAGTATTCAGTATCAATCTGCTATACTACAATCCCAATATTTAGTGTTAATCTGTTACAGTACAATCATAGTAATAAGCATCAATCTGTTACAGTACGATCTCAGATTTCAGTACAATCTGTTACAGTACTATCGATTTTAGTATTTAATATCAATCTGTTACAATACATAAGAACATGAGACCAAGGAGCAGGAGTCGGCAATTCAATCCCTCGAGCCTGCTCCGCCATTCAATACGATCATGGCTGATCTCATCTCGGCCTCAACTCCACTTTCCTGCCCATTCTCCACAACCCTTCAATCCATTACTAATTAAAAATCTGTCTATCTCCTCCTTAAATTTACTCAATGTCCCGGCATCCACTCTGGGGTAGTAAATTCCACAGACTCACAACCTTTTGAGAGAAGTAATTTCTCCTCATCTCAGTTTTAAATCTGCTATCCCTTATCCTAAAACTATGACCTCTCATTCTAGATTGCCCCACAAGAGGAAACATCCTGTCTACATCTACTTTGTCAATCCCCTTAATCATCTTATATACCTCAATTAGATCTCCTCTCATTCTTCTAAACTCTAGCGAGTAAAGGCCTAAACTGCTCAATCTCTCTTCATAAGACAAACCCCTCATCTCTGGAATCAATCCAGTGAACTTCTTCTGAACTGCCTCAATGCAACTACATCCCAGGGTTCAGTATCAATATGTTACAGCAGAATCCTGGTATTTAGCATTAAACTGTTCCAGAATAATCACAGTATTCAGCATTAATCTGTTAAAATACAATCCCTGTATTCAGTAACAATCTGTGACCATGGAATCCCAGTAGTCAGTATTAATCTTTTACAGTACCGTTCCAGTATTCAGCATCAATCTTTTGCAATGTAATTGCAGTATTCTATAATGACCTGTTCCAGTGCAATTCCAATATTCTGAAACAATCTGTTACAATATTATCCTAGTATTCAGTACAATCTGCTATAATACAAATGCAGTATTTAGAATTAATTTGTTACAGTACAAATCAAGTATTCAGTATGAATCTATTACAGAACAATCCTAGTAATCAGTATGAATCTGATACATATAATTCCAGTATTCAGTATCAATCTGTTACAGTACAATCCCAGTATTTAGTACCCATCCTTTACAATACAATACTAGTATTTAGCATCAATCTATTACATCACAATCCCAATATTTACTCTCAATCTGTTACAGTACCATCCCAGTATTCAATATCAATCTGTTACAATGTAATCCCAGTATTCGGTATTAATCTTTTACATTACCCCAAATTTCATATTCAGTATCAGTCTGTTAAAATGCGATTCCAGTATTCAGCAACAATCTGTTGTAGTGCAATTCCAGTATTCAGAGACAATCTGTTACAACATTATCTCAGTATTCAGAGACAATCCATTACAATACAATCCCACTATTCAGTACCCAACTTTTACAGTACAATCCCAGTATTTACCATCAGTCTGCTCCAGTACAATCCAAGTATTCAGTATTAATCTGTTTCAGTACTATCCCAGTATTCAGTATCAACGTGCTATAATACAATCCCTATATTCAGTAACAATCTGTTACAATACAATACCAGTATTCAGTATCAATCTGTTACAATTCAGTCCCTATATTCAGTAACAATCTGTTACAATACAATCCCAGTATTCAGTATCAGCCTGTTACAATTCAATCCCTATATTCAGGAACAATTTGTTACAATACAATCCCAGTATTCAGTATCAACCTGTTACAATACAATCCCTATATTCAGTAACAATCTGTTACAATACAATCCCAGTATTCAGTATCAACCTGTTACAATACAATCCCTATTTTCAGTAACAATCTGTTACAATACAATCCCAGTATTCAGTATCAACCTGTTACAATACAATCCCTATATTCAGTAACAATCTGTTACAATACAATCCCAGTATTCAGTATCAGCCTGTTACAATTCAATCCCTATATTCAGGAACAATTTGTTACAATACAATCCCAGTATTCAGTATCAGCCTGTTACAATTCAATCCCTATATTCAGGAACAATTTGTTACAATACAATCCCAGTATTCAGTATCAACCTGTTACAATACAATCCCTATTTTCAGTATCAATTTTCTACAGTACAATCACTGTATTTATTATCAATCTGTTCAGTACAATCCCAATAATTAGTATCAATCTGTTACAATACAATCCCAGTACTCAGTTTCAATCTGTTACAATGCAATTCAGTATCGATCTGTTAAAATACAGTTTTAGTATTCGGTATCATTTTTTAAAATACAATCATTATTTTTAGTATTAATCAATTACAATACAATCCCAGTATTCAGTATCAAGCTGTTACAATACAATCCCAGTATTCATTTTCAATCTTTTACAGTACAATCCTTATATTCAGGAACAATCTGTTAAACTAGAAGCCCAGTATTTAGTATCAATCTGTTGCAGTACAATCCAAGTATTCAGTATCAATCTGTCACAATATAATCCCATTATGCAGCAGCGATCTGTTACAGTACAATCCCAGTATTCCGTAAGAACCTTTTACAATACAAATCCAGTATTCAGTATCAATCTGTTACAATACTATGCCAATATTTGGTATCAATCTGTTATCACACAATTCAGTTTCAATTTGTTACAATACAGTTCCAGTTGTCACGCTTACGAGAAGTGTGATGATGAAAAAAAAGACTCAAACCAAAAAAAAATTTGACTTTACCATTTACCGTTTAAAACGTGGACAATGCTGCAAAATATGGTTGCATGCGTATTTGAACATGGCCACACTGTCTGTTTAGTGCAAAGGATGTCTAACTAGGTTGAGAGGTGTCACTTGAACCCATCAGCGGACGCTTTTGAATTGAATGAGTTCTTCTGAAACAAAGAAGGTGTGAAGTAGCCACATCCTAGGCCCTGGTCGGTCACCACAGGGAGGGAGATCCAAGTCTCCCATCAGAAAGAAAGGCATGAAACCATTTTTGATCTTAAAGGTATCAGCCCTTGTAGAGAGAGAGGGAGACACCCAGAAAGGGGCATCACATAGAAACATAGAAATGTAGAAAATAGGAGCAGGAGTAGGCCATTCTGCCCTTTGAGTCTGCTCCGCCATTCATTATGATCATGGCTGATCATCCAACTCAGTAACCTGTTCCCGATTTCTCCCCATATCTTTGATCCCTTCTGCCCCAGAGCTATATCTAACCCCTTCTTGAAAACATACAATGTTTTGGCTTCAACTGCTTTCTGTGGTAGCGAATTCCACAGGCTCACCACTCTCTGGGTGAAGTAATTTCTCCTCATCTCAGTCCTGAATGGTTTACCCCATATCCTGAGACTATGACTTCTGGTTCTGGACTCTCCCGCCATCAGGAACATCCTTCCTGCATCTACTCTGTCAAGTCCTGTTAGAATTTTATAGGTTTCTATGAGATCCCCCCTCACTCTTCTGAACTCACGCAAATATAATCCTAACTGACTCAATCTCTCCTCATATGTCAGTCCCGCCATCCCAGGAATCAGTCTGGTAAACCTTCGCTGCACTCTCTCCATAGCAAGAACATCCTTCCTCAGAAAAGGAGACCAAAACTGCAAGCAATATTCCAGGTGTGGCCTCACCAAGGCCCTGTATAATTGCAGCAAGACATCCCTGCTCCTGTACTCGAATCCTCTCTCTATGAAGGCCAACATACCATTTGCCTTTTTTACTGCCTGTTGCACCTGCATGCTTACCTTCAGCGACTGGTATACGAGATCACCCTGGTCTCGTTGCATATTCCCCTCTCTCAGTTTATAGTTGTTTAGATAATAATCTGCCTTCCTCTTTTTGCTACCAAAGTAGATAACCTCACATTTATCCATATTATTGTGCATCTGCCATGCATTTGCCCACTCACTCAACTTGTCCAAATCACCCTGAAGCCTCTCTGTATCCTCCTCACAACTCACCCTCCCACCCAGTTTTGTGTCATCTGCAAATTTGGAGATATTACATTTAGTTCCCTCATCTAAATCATTAATATATATTGTGAATAGCTGGGGTCCTAGCACCGATCCCTGCAGTACCCCACTAGTCACTGCCTGCCATTCGGAAAAAGACCCGTTTATTCCTACTCTTTGTTTCTTGTCTGCCAACCAATTTTCTATCCATCGCAATACACTACCCCCAATCCCATGCGCTTTAATTTTACACGCGAATCTCTTATGTGGGACTTTGTCGAAAGCCTTCTGAAAGTCCAAATAAACCATATCCACTGGCTCCCCCTCATCAACTCTATTAGTTATATCCTCGAAGAAATCTAGTAGATTTGTCAAGCCTGATTTCCCTTTCGTAATTCCATGCTGACTCTGCCCGATTCTACCACTGTTCTCCAAGTGCTCTACTATAAAATCTTTTATAATGGACTCTAGAATTTTCCCCACTACCAATGTCAGCCTGACTGGTCTATAATTCCCTGTTTTCTCTCGACTTCCCTTTTTAAACAGCTTTTCCAGATAAGGGGTTGGGAGAAATCCAGCAGCTGGAAGGGACACACCCTGCTGTAGAATTTTACATCTATACTTATACAGCAGTGAATTAGGAGTGATCCACTGTCTTCAACTGAATTTTCAACCAAGAAAGAAGCATACAAACACCACAGGTCTGCAAACAACGTGATCAATAAATAATTGATTTTTTGCCTTAAACCTGCAAGAAAACCTGTCTGTTTATTTGACAAATAAAACACAAAGGGGTTTAACCCTAATAATAAAAAAAAACATGTTGTAGTCAGGTGAGAGTTGAACAGTGGGAACCACCCAAACCCCTCCCCATGTGGCTGTACACAGTATTCAGTACTAATCAGTTACAGTACAATGCCAATATTCAGTCACAATTTTTCATGGTACACTCCCAGTGTTCAGTAGCAATCCCATTATTCAGTATCAATCTGTTACAATACAATCCCAGTATTCTAAATTAATCTTCGACAGTGCAATTCCTATATTCCAAAATAAACTGTTACAATACCATGCCAGTATTCAGTATCAATTGTTTACACTACAATCCCAGTATTATGTATCAATCTGTTCCAGTACAATCCCTATATTCAGTAACAATCTGTTACAATACAATCACAGAATTCAGTATCAATCTATTATGTACAATCCCAATATTCAGTAACAATTCGTTACAATGCAGACCAGCAGACGATGAGTGGCCAGTGTTTCACCCGGTAGTGGTGCTGCCGAGGTACCATAGGGAAATATTGAGAATAGCCCACGAGATTCCAATGACTGGACATGTTAGTATCAGAAAAAACGAAGCCCGCAAAAGAGGGCATTTTCACTGGCCACAACTCAACAAGGATGTGGTGGAGTTCTGTAAGACTTGACACATGTACCAGGTTGTGGGGAAGCCTCAATCTTCAATAAAATCTGTACCCCTGATTCCCATACCGGCTTTTGGGGAACCATTTAGCAGAGTGCTGGTAGATTGTGTGGGACCCCTGCCAAAAACAAAAGGGGATTACCAGTATTTTCTCACTATTATGGATGTGGCTATTCGATTTCCAGAGGCTAACCCTCTAAGAACCATCTCTGCCAAGTTGGTGGTGGAGGGGCTAACCCAATTATTCACCCAATATGGGCTGTCTGCTGATATCCAGTCGGATCAGGGCATGAATTTTATTTCCAGTGCTTTTCAAAAGGTCATGGGTAATCTGTGCATAACCCAGTTAAAGTCCTCAGCCTACGACCCACAGTCAGAAGGGGCTTTGGAGCGGTACTACCAGACCCTAAAGACAATGATCAGGGCATACTGCTATGAGGACCCCCATGACTGGGCAAAGGGCTGGGATTTCTTCTGTTTGTTACCAGGAACTCACCCAATGAGTCCACTGGCTTTAGTCCCCTCGAATTAATTTATGGACACAAGGTGAGAGGTCCTCTAAAACTAATCAAGGGGAGGTCTTTGGGATACAGGGACGAATCCTCCCTGTTAGATTACATCTCCATGTTCCAGGAACAGCTCATGAGAGCCTGAGCAATGGCTCAGTAACACCTAAAAACCTCCCAGACAGCTACGTAAAAACAGGCAGATAAACATGCCAAAGCCAGAACATTTCAGCCATGTGTTAGTGCTATTACCAATACAGGGAATACCATTGATAGCCCGGTTCAGTGGCCCGTACAGAGTAGTAAAGGGAATTAGTGAGGTGAATTATATAATTGACATCCCAGATCGTTGGAAAAAGCAAAGGCTGTGCCACATCAATATGTTAAAACGGTATCACAGCCGGGAAGGGGACAAACAAGCACAGGTCTTTCAGGCAGTCAGGAAAGAGGAGGGCAAAAGCGACAGTGAGGATGAGTTAGAGGAAGTCCTGGAGGATTCCCATATTGAACCCCCTACCGTCCGGTTAGCTAACACTGAAATGTTAGGAAAATTAGACACTGTACTCTCCTATTTAAGTGCAGGAGAGAGGGGACCTAACAAGGCTGCTCACAGCTAATCATGGAATCTGCAGGGACAAACCAGGGTGCACAACCTAACCCTACATGATGTGATGTAGGAGACACCCCTCCCATAAAACAAAATCCCTATTGCCAAAGTCCCAGGAAACTGACCCAAGTTCAGGAGGAAATTTAGTACATGCGGGAGCACAAGCTGATTGAGCCCATTCAAAGCAGTTCGAGTTCCCCAGTTGTGCTTTTGCCCAAATCTGATGGCTCAATAAGGCTCTGCATTGATTACAGGAAGATTCCTACCCAATTCCCCACCTGGAAGACTGTATTGATAGAGTAGGAAATGCCAGCTCCATAACCAATATAGACTTGTTAAAAGGATACTGGCAGGTTCCCTTAACAACCCCAGCTAAAGAAGTATCGGCTTTTGTCACCCCAGACGGCTTATTCCAGTGCTGGTTGATGCCCTTTGGATTAAGAAGTGCCCCAGCCACCTTCCAAAGGCTCATGAACCAGGTAGTGGCAGGCCTTCTCAACAGTGTAATGTACCTGGATGGTTTGTTAGTGTACAGTGACACCTGGGGGAAGCACCTAGACCAGTTAGAAGCCCTCTTCCAAAGGTTACAGTCAGCTGGCCTCATGATAAATCTTGCAAAGGTCAAGTTTGCTATAGTTTAAGTAACCTATCTAGGGCATATTGTGGCCCAAGGGTGAGTGTTGCTCAGAGAAGCAAAGGTACAGGCACTGATTAATCTTCCCGTCCTCACAATCAAATGGGAATTAAAGCAATTTTTGGGGAAGTGGGTTTTATTACAAGTTTTTCCCAAACTTCAGCACCATAGCCATCCCACTGACAGACTTATTACAGAAAAAAGCAAAGGTAATGTGGCTCTAAAAAATTTTGAGGAATATGTCCAAAATGGATATAGACTTTAGCTGAGACTGACTGCAATCCTTTGACCTTTATTGAAAAATTCAAAACCCATAATGTGAGGCTTTTTCATTGGAGCCTGCTTCTGCAACCTTACCACCGAAAGATTATCCACATTGCAGGGAACAATTAATTGATAGCTGACGCTCTATCTAGGGTTTAGCACAGCATGGAACAATCCCAGATAAAAAAAATCTATGGCTATGATAGGGAGACTGATGAGTGTATGTGCACAGTTTCTTTTCAATCTGTGGCTTCCAAATGAAATGTTCCTGTTGTCACATTTAATTTCGCATGGTGAGGAGGTATTACGCCAATGTGGTTTGTTGAATGATAATTTTCTTTGTTCCACTGACTGGACATCTGAATTTATATATTTTTTAAAGACATTTTTAAAAGACAAGCTGCCAGCAAAGTCATCCTTTCAGCTTAATATGATTACCTAGTTTGCAACACTGTATCTTACATTGCAAAGGACTGTGAGAAGGGAGACAAAACGTCTGTGCATTTCCCAGCAGGAACCAAGATCCAGGAAGTTTAAAGGAACTATCTGTTCTCTCAGCAAGCAGAGAAATACAGCTAACTGCTATGTATGAATCACTGAGTGATTGTCATGGGACAAGCCCCTCCCTATCTGTGGTTTTAAGCTGATGTTTTTTCTGCAGCAGAGGAGAAGCAACTAGGCTCTGACATCAGCAGACCCTAAGTATCCTCTGTCTCTCTCTTTCAAATCCTGCTTGTTGACTGCCAACCTTTACATACTCTGGCTACAATCAGAAATCCCATTGGAGGAAATCATCCACATCTCTATCTCCAAGAGACTCACCAAACCAGTCATCTACCTCTTCAAAATAAAAACCTCAGGACCACTGAATTCAGCTAGCAGCCAGCCGAATCACCAGTCTCCACAGACTGTATACCTTTTTTTCTATGGAATCTAACTCAACCAATATACCTTTCCTCACTCTGTAAATTATTTGTGTGCGTATAAACCTCTAGTGTGTGTGTGAGAGAATAAAAGTTGGTGTGTTTATTATTTTATTGGTTCGGTTTAGGTACAATAAAGTTAACCTCTTTCATTGTTAACTCAAGAAAATCTGTCCAATTAGTTCTTGTTATGATCATAGCAAGCAAGTAATCAAACACCTACTGAATTGGCCAGTACATCCACGTTGAGAAAGAATTAAACTTGTTGAGGTCAAACAAGGAGAGGGAAAAGAGGGAAGCTCTTTGACCCCCTCCTCACTTGACCGTAACAAGTCGCAAAATGTTACAGTACAATGCCAATATTCAGTATCAATCTTTTACAATACAATCCTTATTTTCAGTATTAATCTATTATGATACAATGCCAGTATTATGTTGCAATCTGTTATGATACAATCCCTATATTCAGTAACAGTCATTTGTCGTACAATCCCAGTATTCAGTATTAATCTATTCCAGCGCAATTACAGTATTCAGCACCAATCCGTTAAAGTGGAATCCCTATATTCAGCAACAATCTGTTTCAATACAATCCCAGTTTTCCAGGAAGGAAAAGGAGGTGGTGTAGCTTTGTTGGTAAAGGAAGAGATCAGTGCTGTAGTGAGAAATGATATAGGCACTGGAGATCAAGATGTAGAAGCAGTTCGGGTAGAAATAAGAAATAGCAAGGGAAAGAAGTCACTGGTGGGAGTAATCTATTGGTCCTCAAACAGTAGTTCCACAGTGGGGCACAGTATAAACCAAAAAATACTGGGAACTTATAAGAAAGGTACGGCAATAATCATGCGTGAATTTAATATGCATATAGACTGGATTATTCAAATTGGCAAGGGTAGCCTCGAGAGAGAGTTCATTGAATGCATTAAAGATTGTTTCTTTAAAGCAATATGTTGTGGAAGGAACCAGGGAGCAGGCTATTCTAGATTTGGTATTATGTAATGAAGTGGGATTAATTAATGATCTCATTGTTAAGAATCCACGAGGGAAGAGTGATAATAGCATGCTAGAATTTCAAATTCAGTTTGAGGGCGAGAAACTGGAGTCCCACACTCGCGTTCTGGAGTTAAACAAAGGTAATTACATAGGTATGAGGACAGATTTGGTCCCAGTGGACTGGGCAGGAAGACTAAAAGGTAGGACAGTTGATGAACAGTGGCAGATGTTTAAGGAGATACTCAATTCCTCCCAACTAAAAGATATTCCAGAGAGGAAGAAAGATTGTAAGAGGGGGGAAAAACATCCATGGCTAAGCAAGGAAGTTAAGGATAACATAAGGACAAAAACTAAGGCATACCATATTGCAAAGGCCAGTGGCAGGCTGGAAGATTGGGAAACTTTTAAAAATCAACAAAGGGTTACTAAAAAAGTAATAAAAAGAGCAAAGGTAAATTATGAAAGAAAACTAGCGCAAAATATAAAAACAGATAGCAAAATCTCCTATAATTATATAAAAGGGAAGAGGGTAGCTAAAGTGAATGTTGGTCCCTTGGAGGATGAGCCTGGGGAGTTAATAGAGGGGAACACAGAAATGGCAGAGACACTAAATCAGTATTTTGCCTCAGTTTCCACAGTACACTAGTACCATCCCAATAGTAACAGGTAATGCAGAGGTTAAAGAAAGGGAGGAACTTGGAACAATCATCATCACCACTAGGGAAAAAGTACTGAGCAAACTATTGGGATTGAAGGCAGACAAGTCCCCAGGGCCTGATGGCCTACATCCTAGGGTCTTAAAGGAAGTGGCAGCGGAGATAGTGGATCCATTAGTTATAATATTCCAAAATTCCCTGGATGCGGGAAAGGTTCCAGTGGATTGGAAAATTGCTAATATAACACCCTTATTCAAAAAAGAGGGAGGCAGAAAGTAGGACACGATAGATCAGTTAGTTTAACATCTGTCATTGGGAAATTGTTGGAATCCATTATTAAGGAAATAATAACAGGACATTTAGAAAGTCAAAAGGCAATCCATCAGAGTCAGCATGATTTTATGAAGGGTAAATTGTGTTTGACTAATTTGCTAGAGTTCTTCGAAGATGGAACAAGCAAAGTGGATAATGGGGATCCTGTAGATGTTGTATATCTGGACTTTCAGAAGGCATTTGATAAGGTGCCGCACAAAAGGTTAATACACAAGGTAAGATCACATGGGGTTAGGGCAATTTATTAGCTTGGATAGAGGATTGGCTAACCAACAGAAAACAGAGATTCAGGATAAATGGGTCTTTTTCTGGTTGGCAAGATGTAACTAGTGGGGTGCCACAGGGTTTGGTCCTCGGGCCCCAACGATTTACAATTTATATTAATGACTTGGATGCAGGGATAGAAGGTATATAGCCAAATTTGCAGATGGCACTAAAATAGTAAGTTGCAATAAAGAAATAAGAATTTTCCAAATGGATATGGATAGATTAGGCGAATGGACCAAAATTTGGCAGATGGAGTTTAACGTCGATGAGTGTGAGGTTATCCATTTTGGTTGGAAGAATAGAAAGGAAAATTATTATCTAAATAGGGAGAAACTTCAGAGTGCTTCGGTGCAGAGGGATCTGGGTGTCCTCGTGCATGAATCGCAGAAAACTAGTATGCGGGTACAGCAGGTAATAAGGAAGGCAAATGGAATTTTGGCATTTATTGCTAAAGGAATAGAATATAAAAGTAGGGAAGTGTTGCTGCAACTGTACAAGGCATTAGTGAGACTGCACCTGGAGTATTGCCTACAGTTTTGGTCCCCTTACTTGAGGAGGGATGTAGTTGCATTGGAGGCAGTTCAGAGGAGGTTCACTAGATTGATTCCAGAGATGAGGGGTTTGTCTTATGAAGAGAGATTGAGCAGTTTATGCTTTTACTTTCTAGAGTTTAGAAGAATGAGAGGAGATCTAATTGAGGTATATAAGATGATGAACGGGATTGACAAAGTAGATGTAGAGAGGATGTTTCCTCTTGTGGGGCAATCTAGAACACGAGGTCATAGTTTTAGGATAAGGGGTAGCTTATTTAAAACAGAGATGAGGAGAAATTACTTCTCTCAAAGGGTCGTGAGTCTGTGGAATTCACTACCCCAGAGTGCGGTGGATGCCGGGACATTGAGTAAATATAAGGAGGAGATGGACAGATTTTTAATTAGTAATGGGTTGAAGGGTTATGGAGAACGGGCAGGAAAGTGGAGTTGAGGCCGAGATGAGATCTGCCATGATCGTATTGAATGGCGGAGCAGGTTCGAGGGGTTGAATTGCCTACTCCTGCTCCTAGTTCTTATGTTCTTATGTTCTTATACACATCAATCTGTTACAGTACAACCCGAACCTTGAGTAATTATCTGTTACAGTACAATCCCAGTATTCAGTACCAATTTGTTCAAATAAAATCCCTGTATTCAGTAACAATCTGTAACAGTATAATCCCAGTATACAATATCAATCTGTTACAGTAGAATGCTATTATTTAGTATCAGTTACAATACAATCCTAGTATGAAATAGCAATCTGTTATAATATATTCCCAGCTATATAAATTGCACTTGCTGGTTTTAGTCGCTCTTCAGTAAACAAAAAAGGCATTTTTTGCCGTGTTTTCTTTGGAGACTGATGAGACTTACTTTTAATGGAAGTGAATGCTCGCACTTTGAATAATGGATCCCAAATGCAGCAGGTTTGGGATCTTGTTTTCTCAGGCATGAATTCCTTAACTGGTTCAGCATCAGCAATACAATGGGCCTTTTAGTAGGAGGAGCTTTCATGGATGATTTTTCAACATACTTTTATTACCTTGAGCAAGTTGTTCACATTTATAAGCAGTCTTTACATGTTTTTTGCTTTCCATTACCAAATTGCTTTCCTATGTCAATTCGTCCAGCATCTCAGATGGACATAAAGGCACTGTGGCACTATTTGAAGAAGAACAGAGGAGTTCTTGCCAGTGTCCTGGCCAATAATGGTTCCTTAATCAACATCACTAGATTATCTGGTCATTATTGTATTTCTGTTTGTGGGACCTTGCAGTGGAGAAATTGGCTGTCACACTTTTTATATTACAATAGTGACTGCACTTCAAAAGTATTTTGTTGGCTGTAAAGTGCTTTGGGATGTCCCAAGTTGTTCCTTAATAGTCAAGTTTTGTTTTTTGCATATCAAAAGGTACCATGCTCCCTTACACCTGGAATTTATTGGAAGGTGGGGGGGTGGGGATGAAGTATAAAAGTAGGTAAGTCTCGCAACAACTGTACAGGGCATTGGTGAGACCACACCTGGAGTTATTTTTTAAATTTTTTCATGGGATGTGGGCATCGCTAGCCAGGCCAGCATTTACTGCCCTTCCTTAATTGCCCTTAAGAAGGTGATGGTGAGCTGCTTTCTTGAACTGCTGCAGTCCATGGGATGTAGGTACACCAACAGTGCTTTTAAGAAGGGAGTTCCAGGATTTTGTTCCAGCGACATGGAAGATTGGTGATATAGTTCCAAGTCAGGATGATGTGTGACTTGGAGGGGAACTTGCAGATGGTGGTGCTCCCAAGCATCTACTGTCCTTGTTTTTCTAGGTGAAAGAGGTTGCGGGTTTGGAAGGTGCTGTCGAAGAAGGTGTGGTGAGTTGCTGCAGTGCATCCTGTGGGTATATATATATATATATATATATATATACCACAGAGGGTATCAGTGGATGGGTGTTTTTCTGAATGGAAGAATGTGACTAGTGGTGTTCCGCAGGGATCAGTGCTGGGACCTTTGCTGTTTGTAGTATATATAAATGATTTGGAGGAAAATGTAGCTGGTCTGATTAGTAAGTTTGCGGACGACACAAAGGTTGGTGGAGTTGCGGATAATGATGAGGATTGTCAGACGATACAGCAGGATATAGATCGGTTGGAGACTTGGGCGGAGAAATGACAGATGGAGTTTAATCCGGACAAGTGTGAAGTAATGCATTTTGGAAGGTCTAATGCAGGTGGAAATATACAGTAAATGGCAGAACCCTTAGGAGTATTGACAGGCAGAGAGATCTGGGCATACAGGTCCACAGGTTACTGAAAGTGGCAACGCAGGTGGATAAGGTAGTCAAGAAGGCATACGGCATGCTTGCCTTCATCGGTCGGGGCACAGAGTATAAAAATTGGCAAGTCATGTTGCAGCTGTACAGAACCTTAGTTAGGCCACACTTAGAATATTGCATGCAATTCTGGTTGCCACACTAACAGAAGGACGTGGAGGCTTGGGAGAGGGTACAGAGGAGATTTACCTGGATGTTGCCTGGTCTGGAGGGCATTAGCTATGAGGAGAGGTTGGAAAAACTCAGATTGTTTTCACTGGAACGACGGAGGTGGAGGGGCGACATGATAGAGGTTTACAAAGTTATGAGCGGCATGGACAGAGTGGATAGTCAGAAGCTTTTTTCCAGGGTGGAAGAGTCAGTTACTAGGGGACATAGGTTTAAGGTGCGAGGGTCAAAGTTTAGAGGGGATGTGCGAGGCAAGTTTTTTACACAGAGGGTGGTTAGTGCCTGGAACTTGCTGCCAGGGGAGCTGGTGGAAGCAGATACGATAGCGACGTTTAAGAGACATCTTGACAAATACATGAATAGGAAGGGAATAGAGGGATATGGGCCCCGGAAGTGCAGAAGGTGTTAGTTTAGGCAGGCATCAAGATCGGCGCAGGCTTGGAGGGCCGAATGGCCTGTTCCTGTGCTGTACTGTTCTTTGTTCTTTGTTCTTTGCTGTCACTGTGGTCAGTGGTGGAGGGAGTAAATGTTTAAGGTGGTGGATGGGGTGCCAATCAAGCGGGCTGCTTTGTCCTGGATGGTGTTGAGCTTCCTGAGTGTTGTTGGAGCTGCACCCATCCAGGCAAGTGGAGAGTATTCCATCACACTCCTGATTTATGCCTTGTAGATGGTGGACAGGCAATGGGGAGACAGGAGGTGAGTTACTCACTGTAGAATTCCCAGCCTCTGACCTGAATTACCCAGTAAGCATCTTGACCCTTCACCCCTGCTGTTGAATATAAAGCTTAGACACTGGACTGATAAAGTATGAAAGAATCGCGACAGCTCCCACCATGTTGTGAATTCACTCACCAAGGCTCCTTCGACAGCACTTTCCAAACCAGTGACCTCTACCACCTAAAAGGACAAAGGCAGCAGATGCATGGGAACACCTCAACCTGCAAGTTCCCCTCCAAGCCACACACCATCCTGATTTGGGACTATATCGCTTTTCCTTCACTGTCACTCTGTCAAAATCCTGGAACTCCTTTCCTAATAGCACTGTGGGTGTACCGACCCCACATTGACTGCAGCGGTTCAAAAAGGCAGCTCACCATCACCTTCTCAAGGGCAATTAGGGATGGGCAATAAATGATTTCCTGGCCAGCAACGCCCACATCCCACAAAGGAATTAAAAAAACGAAGCTGCGTCTGTCATTGGAAAGGAGCTATACAGTTTGGGAATGGAAGCTTTTGACGTTAATATAAATATGAGCATTTACGTTTGAAGCACCCAATTTCACATGGGGGCAATCAATATTTTTGACAACACTGTGGAATCACTCAACACTAAGAAATTTGAAGGGCTTCCCAGTAATCTGCAAAATTGTTACAAATTGAGCTTTCCTGGCAAGGAGGGCATTGGTGACTTGTTTTATGGAAGGGTGCACAGCAAAGTGACTTTCTCCCACGCTTCCCTGGAGTGAAACCATGGCATAAAAATTAAAAACTGTGGTCACTTTCTATGCTTGGATGACCTTGCACTCCTCTGATTAATCTAGCTTTCTTTACAGCCACCTGCTGCTCCTCTTCCTCAAGCATATTGATCTTGTAAAGTGGGATTTCCATTGGGAAGCCCATTGCATAGTCCTCATTTCCTAGCTCTGTAATACCCTTGAAATAAAATGCTTTTCAAAGGTAATGCAGAATATAAGGGAAGTCTTCCTGGGTATTGCAATCAAGGTCTCCCTGATACCTGCAGTGAGTGGCACAATATGGCTAGATGTCTCCACCAGCAATCTCAGTTGAACAGTGTCCCTTTAACCAAGTACTTCTGCCTTGATAAGTGCGTTCTGGCCCTTTAAACAGTGATGCAAGTTACTGAAGGTGGATGGGAAGATGGAAATCATGGAATGTAGGATAAGTGACATCATCCTGCTCTAACTCTGCATTTGCACATAGCTGGCTCTGGAATGATGGGCTCTCCTTCAGCACACTCTGAAGCCCAATGGAAATTTCTATGAAATCCTGGCATCAATCATCTTGTCTAAAATAGTACCATGAACTCAATGATGCCACATAACAGGAAAGGATAGGAATGTCTCTCCAACTGCTGCTGTATGTCAGGGCTGAACAAGTGGATGCAAACCTACTGACTGACCCAGTGATGTTGGTACCTAGAGGCACTGAGTGAAGCCATGCAGATACTGCTCCTTGAGTACAAGCCTGGTTCAAGGAGATGACACTAGTTAGAGTCCATGTGCCTGTTGAGGGAGAATGTCCTTACAGATTGTTTCTTGCAGAGGTCTGGATTTTCCATCTGAGGGCAGCAGAAATAGGTGACATTTTGCATACTCATACTCACAAATCTTGAACGTCTGTGCTTTATGCCATTAAATATCCATGGCCTTGTACTACTCCAGCTCCTAATTATCTCATCAACAGAGGGTGTTGTCACACTATGCTGTTGTTCACCCACAATACTCCTTTTTGACTAGTCCCTACCCTGCTCACTCCTCAAACATTGCTGGCTCCTTCTAGTACTCGTGCTCAAACTTCAGTTGTGCAAAATTGCCACAAAGTGTGAAGCAAATAAGTCTTGAGTAAATTTGTGTGCCTTTCATTAATGAACACATAATAAAAAGAGGGCTAAGTTATCAGCAGAACAGTGCATTAATTTGTATTACACCCATTTACTTCCAAGAGCAACTGTAGGAGAATGGACAAAAGATAGCTTAAAAAAATGCCTGACTGCAAACACATTGGGCCTGAATTTTGGCAGGTTTTCTTAATCTGCTGTTACATCAGTGGGGGATTGACGGAACCCCTGGAGGAATGATGAATCAGCACAGATCTAATGCTTAGAGATTTGCTTTATTTATTCATTCATGGGATGTGGATGTCACTGGCAAGGCCAGCATTTATTGCTCATCCTTAGTTGCCCTTGAGAAGATGGTGGTGAGCTGCTTGCTTGAACCCCTCTGTCTGTGTGGTGAAGTTGCTCTACAGTGCTGCTCGGGGAGGGAGTTCCAGGACTTTGATCCAGCAACGATGAAGGAACGGCGATATATTTCCAAGTCAGGATGGTGTGTGACTTGGAAGGGAACTTGTAGAATGTGTTGTTCCCATGTTCCTGCTGCCCTTGTCCTTCTATGGGGCAGAGGTCATGTTTTTGAGAGGTGCCATTGAAGAAACTTTGGCGAGTTGCTGCAGTACATCTTAATCCTATAATTAATCCTATAATGCCTGATAGCTATCCCAAACAAAATTAGCCCCTTTCAAAAATTAACTCTCATCAGCAGATTAGAATTAGGTGTAAAATTTTTTAATTCAACTCCGTAGGCACGATGGCTGGCGGCACCAAATTGTGGGCCCACCTCTCTCTGATCCCAACCCGACCTTGTTTAAAATTCAGCCCTTTGTTACTCAAGCTAGTCTGTCAAACAGTTTTGTTCCTCATCTCCAATATTTTTATCACAAATAAATGAATGTGTTCAAAGAAGATGAAAAGAAACTGTTGCTGACAACAGTGTCCAGGGGACTTCAATTCCTGGAGATGCCAGGCCAATCCTAAGGGGTTTGGAATCCTTGCTATGCACTTGCCTTCTCCATGGATTTTGGACATAGCGTGGAATTCCTCTGGTGATGGAAAAGAGGGAATCTATGTGTAAATTCACTCCTAATTTCCTTTTTAAGACTTTCAATTGGTTTCACTCCTCAGCCATGGGAATTCCCCACTGAGCTTCCGACCTGCCCTGGGAAAGCCCGGAGAGGGGTGGGATCATGTCAGGATCCTGCCCAGATGTTATTTTCTGCAATTTTCCCTCCCTCTTGTCCCTGATCCACCTCCACCAGCCTGGGAAAATTTCACCTTGACCCCATTTCTGTCAGATTTGGGAGAGCAGTCATGAACAGATGTTAGGACCTTAATTAGCATATTCAGGACACCTGATGCCTGTTCTCTGGGCAGTTAGGAGTTACCTATTTGTAATTTGGCAGCCAGAACACTTCCGGGGCAGAGCAGGTGCAAGGGTTCACATCTGGAAATTGCTCTCCTGCAATGCTAATTTTCTTGTCCCAGAAACAAATGCGACAGGAAACAATTTATCCCCCAGGGATTGAAGCTGGAGAACTGTTGGCCATGATCACAGTGAACAGTATATTTACCCAGCATGCAAATGAGGTGCTGTGTTTGTGTCAGCAGTGTGTGATTTTGAATGATGTGGAGAATAACGTTCATTGGCATGATGACCTCAAGTGTACGAGACTTGTGTGAGGTAGGATAGTAGACTACAAACTGAATATTGTTCTATGGGGAGTACTTATGATGGAAAAGTTTATTTTTGAATGTCATTTTGTTCCTTTCCCTTGTGGTTTCTCAAGTGCAGACAGATACAAAAGGTTCCAGGCACTTTATCTGTATTCAGTCTAGTAATTGGCTATTGGTCTGGGTGTTGCCAGGGTTCCTACACAGAGAGAAAAACATTTTTCAATCAGTAAGTGGACAAAACCAGAACAAATATCATTTATAATCCTGAACAGGACCTGGCCATAGCCCATTAACACTAGCCTAGAACTGAACATTCATTATTTTAATACGGGTGATAATCTATTTATTTTACTTGCCCCCATGACATCAACAATGATGTCTGGTTCCAAGTATTTGACAGCTGCACTGCCTTAGGAACACCTTCACCTCCAAAGTCATCTCTAAGTCACACACCAAAGAGGTTTACAACACAAAAGGAGGCTATTTGGCCCAGTGGGTCTGTGCCAGCTCTTTGCTAGAGCAATCCAAATCTAATCATTGTCAGTCACAACTACATGATAGCACTCTCGACTCTGAATTGGAAGGTTGGTTCAAAATCTCACTCCAAAGGTTTGAGCACATAATCCAGGCTGACACTCCAATATAGTGCTGAGAGAATTCTGCACTTCAGAAGTGCTGTCTTTCAGATGAGACCTTAAACCAAGGCCCCACCTGCCCTCTCAGATTGACGTAAAAGATCCTGTGACACTCCTTTGAAAAAAAGCAGGGGAGTTATCCCCACTGTCCTGTCTAATATTTGTCCCTCAAACAATATCTCTACAGCAGATTATCTTGTCATTATCACATTGCTGCTTGTGGGAGCTTGCTGCCGTGTCTCCCACAGAACAACAGTGACTACACTTCAAAAGTGCTTCATTGGCTGTAAAGCACATTGGGATGTCCTGAGTTCATGAAAGGTACTATAAAATCCCACAACCCTGAATACTCCCCAATGCCCCTAATCTCTTCTTCAAATATTTACAAAATTTCCCTTAGCAAAAATGATACAATGGTCTCCGCCACAACCACTCCCTGTCTCATTCTGTCCTCCAAGAATCTGGTGAGTAAAGAGAGTTTCTCTGTCCTCACTCTCACAGTCATAATTTAAAATTGATGATCCCTTGTCATTGACTCCCTAGCCAGAGGAAATCACCTTTCCCTACTGTAGTATAAGGGTTTGAAAGGGTTAATGTTTGAGACAGTGTGAGAAAGACCTCCCAATATGATGATGTAAAAGGAGTCATACATGCTTATGTAAAGCTGTATATAGTTAAAAAATAATAAATGAATGAATGTTAAAATGACTGAAGACTCTTTAATCTCTCTAGCTAGACTAACCAAATACACAAACAGTGGCAGACTATTCAAAGATACAATATGGTGAACAGTGGTGGTTCTTACCATACAACACCCAGAAGAATTTGAAATATATTTTAAAGAAAGCTCACCTGGAACTGCAGACCCAAGAAGAGGCTGTGAAAAAGCTGCAGAGCTGCTCTGTGGATGAAGGAGGCACGGAGAGTCGGGGATTTGGCTTGTAGAGGCATTCAGGCTGCACCACAGAGCCGGGTAGTTTGTGAAAAATACCAGTCCAACAATCGCAGGCTTCGAATCGGAGAAGCAAGCAATGGTCGGGGATCTGGTGAGCAACCAGTAAAGAGGGTAAAAATTTGTTTCTAACGGCACTAGGCTGGCAGCACGAGGAAAACCAAAAGTCCTTAACGAGGGCAGATCCAAGTTTGGTGCCATTACATGAGGCAACCATGAGGCAGAAAAAAAAACAGAGGCTGCAAATAGAAGGGAGTAAAAAGAATATAGAAAAAAGCTTCAAAACTGCATTTAAAGAAAGAAAGAAAGAAATAGAGAGTCAGTGGTGAGATTTCACAGGCAGAAACGATGGCCATAGTGGCAGTCAGTGTGAGGCTGGAAAGCATGGGAAACTTCCGATACTAGAGGGAAAATTTGAAAAAGAAAGTAAAACAAATAGAAAGCCATGGATCTTAAATTCACAATACCAGAGAGGTTTGGACACAGGGAAGGGCCAAATCAAACTCAAAATTGGTCACTCTGGCGAAAAATATTTTTGAGATACAGAATTGCTTCAAAATTAGACAGCCAGTCTGAATCTGAGCAAGTTAACACATTGCTGTATTCCATTGGAGCAATAGCAGATGATGTTATTGCAAGACAAGGCATTAATGAGACATTAGGCAAATTCGATGACGTTTTTAAAGCCTTTGATAGTTATTTCAACCTGAAGAGCAATAAGATTCTGGAAAGGGCAAAATTTAATAGAAATCTGGTAAAACAGTTGATGCTTTTATGAATGACCTTTATCGACTAGCTGAAGGATGCGAATATGGAGACCTAAAAGCAGAATTAATAATAGACTGCATTGTAGTGGGTTCTTTTTTTTTCTTTTGGGCCTCCTTATCTCGAGAGACAATGGATACGCGCCTGGAGGTGGTCAGTGGTTTGTGAAGCAGCGCCTAGAGTGGCTATAAAGGCCAATTCTGGAGTGACAGGCTCTTCCACAGGTGCTGCAGAGAAATTTGTTTGTCGGGGCTGTTGCACAGTTGGCTCTCCCCTTGCGCCTCTGTCTTTTTTCCTGCCAACTACTAAGTCTCTTCGACTCGCCACAATTTAGCCCTGTCTTTATGGCTGCCCGCCAGCTCTGGCGAATGCTGGCAACTGACTCCCACGACTTGTGATCAATGTCACACGATTTCATGTCGCGTTTGCAGACATCTTTATAGCGGAGACATGGACGGCCGGTGGGTCTGATACCAGTGGCGAGCTCGCTGTACAATGTGTCTTTGGGGATCCTGCCATCTTCCATGTGGCTCACATGGCCAAGCCATCTCAAGCGCCGCTGACTCAGTAGTGTGTATAAGCTGGGGGTGTTGGCCGCTTCAAGGACTTCTGTGTTGGGGATATAGTCCTGCCACCTGATGCCAAGTATTCTCCGAAGGCAGCGAAGATGGAATGAATTGAGACGTCGCTCTTGGCTGGCATACGTTGTCCAGGCCTCGCTGCCGTAGAGCAAGGTACTGAGGACACAGGCCTGATACACTCGGACTTTTGTGTTCCGTGTCAGTGCGCCATTTTCCCACACTCTCTTGGCCAGTCTGGACATAGCAGTGGAAGCCTTACCCATGCGCTTGTTGATTTCTGCATCTAGAGACAGGTTACTGGTGATAGTTGAGCCTAGGTAGGTGAACTCTTGAACCACTTCCAGAGCGTGGTCGCCAATATTGATGGATGGAGCATTTCTGACATCCTGCCCCATGATGTTCGTTTTCTTGAGGCTGATGGTTAGGCCAAATTCATTGCAGGCAGACGCAAACCTGTCGATGAGACTCTGCAGGCACTCTTCAGTGTGAGATGTTAAAGCAGCATCGTCAGCAAAGAGGAGTTCTCTGATGAGGACTTTCCGTACTTTGGACTTCGCTCTTAGACAGGCAAGGTTGAACAACCTGCCCCCTGATCTTGTGTGGAGGAAAATTCCTTCTTCAGAGGATTTGAACGCATGTGAAAGCAGCAGGGAGAAGAAAATCCCAAAAAGTGTGGGTGCGAGAACACAGCCCTGTTTCACACCACTCAGGATAGGAAAGGGCTCTGATGAGGAGCCACCATGTTGAATTGTGCCTTTCATATTGTCATGGAATGAGGTGATGATACTTAGTAGCTTTGGTGGACATCCGATCTTTTCTAGTAGTCTGAAGAGACCACGTCTGCTGACGAGGTCAAAGGCTTTGGTGAGATGAATGAAAGCAATGTCGAGGGGCATCTGTTGTTCACGGCATTTCTCCTGTATCTGACGAAGGGAGAACAGCATGTCAATGGTGGATCTCTCTGCACGAAAGCCACACTGTGCCTCAGGGTAGACGCGCTCGGCCAACTTCTGGAGCCTGTTCAGAGCGACTCGAGCAAAGACTTTCCCCACTATGCTGAGCAGGGAGATTCCACGGTAGTTGTTGCAGTCACCGCGGTCACCTTTGTTTTTATAGAGGGTGATGATGTTGGCATCGCGCATGTCCTGGGGTACTGCTCCCTCGTCCCAGCACAGGCATAGCAGTTCATGTAGTGCTGAGAGTATAGCAGGCTTGGCACTCTTGATTATTTCAGGGGTAATGCTGTCCTTCCCAGGGGCTTTTCCGCTGGCTAGAGAATCAATGGCATCACTGAGTTCCGATTTGGTTGGCTGTATGTCCAGCTCATCCATGACTGGTAGTGGGTATTATTGATGAATCCCTATTGGATTTATTGCAATCTAAGGAAAACCTCACCCTAGACAAAGCAATACAGCTAGTGTGACAAGCAGAGGTCCGGAAGAAGAACAGAGCAATCCTGAGAGGTGAAGAAAGACCTTGGTTCAGGAAACCTCCAACGACGGTGCAGTTCCTTAATCAGAGGGCTGTAAAAGAAGCAACAGAAACAGAAGGTACACTGTTGGGGGGAGGGGAGGGGTGGAGTGCAAGATGCCATGAAACCCTGCCAGTGTTGTGGCGCCAAATGACCCACAGGCACAAACAGTGTCCTGCAAACCAAACAGAATGCTTCCAATGTAAGAAAATAGGCCATTTTGGGAAGATGTGCCAAAGTAAAATCTCTACTCCCACAGGTTCGAAAGAAAAAGTCTTCAAGCATAGAGTTGTTAATGAAGTTGAACAATCTCCATCAGGAGAGAAATGAGAAAACTTCCTCGGTGAGATCAATGACCCTAATCAGGCATTTTGGTCTACAGATATAGATGTCAACGGACATCTCACCAATTTTAAACTAGACACTGGAGCAAATGTAACGGTTTTATCAGACAATGAACCCTGGTTATCAACACATTACCTACAGCCAACAGAAACTCAGTTACATGGCGCAGGAGGGATTGAACTGAAAGTAAAAGGAAAGCTACAGACAGCACTCCAGTACAAGGAAAAGCAGATATTGGAAACATTGTATGTTCCACGGAGTCAAGAATGTCCTCTTTAAAATAGAAGAGCTTGTATTGACTCTCATCTTATAAGAAGTTAAGCAACAAGAATCCAGGAATCACTTCTAAATAAACTTTCCAAAATTATTTACTGGTCTAGGAAGACTGAAGACCGAATACAGCATTACAGTGTAAAAAAAACGCTTAACCTGTATATCTTTTCACATCTAGGAAAATACCACACCCACTAATGAAGCACGTCCAACATCAGCTAGAAGAGATGACCAGGATGGGAGTCACTTATCCTGTCACTGAGCCTACAGAGTGGTGTTCAGGAATAGTTCCAGTTCCTAAACCTAATGGTGGTCTTCGCATTTGTGTAGACTTAATTCAACTTAATAAGGCTGTGGCAAGAGAAGTTCATCTGATGTCCTCAGTAGATGAAAGCTTGGCAAAGTTATCCAAAAGTACCATCTTCATAAAGCTTGATGTAAACAGTGACTTTTGGCAAGTTCCATTGGATAAGAATTCAAGGTTATTGACAACCTTCATTACTTTGTTCAGAAGATTTTGTTTTAATCGTTCACCATTCAGTATAACATCAGCATTGGAAATATTCCAAAGAACTATGCTGAATATTCTAGAAAACCTTAAAGGAGTAATATGCCATATAGATGACATCTTAGTCCACGGTGAACCTGTCAAAGAACATGACCTGAGTGTTAGAGCAGTTCTGAATTGTCTACAAGACCTGGCACTTAATGAAAAGTGTGAATCCTGGAAAAAATCTATTTGTTTCTTAGGACACCTTGTTAGTAGCATTGACATAATGGCAGACCCACAAAAGAAAAGAGCCATTTGTGAATTCCCACTTCCTCCTTCTGTCCAAGATCTTCAACGATTCCTTGGAATGGTTAATCAGTTAGCAAAAATTTTACCTAATCTAGCACAAGTTACTGACAACTATTAAGGAAAGCTCAAGCATGGTGTTGAGATACACATCAGGATCAAACATTTCAAAGGATCGAGGAGATGTTGATTTCACCAGATGTCTTAGCCCATTATAACTCCTCAGTGCTAACCATAATTGCAACAGATGCCTTGTCTACAGGGTTAGGGACAGTTCTGTTTCAAGAACAGTCAGGTGGATGTTGAAGACAGGTTTATTATGCATCATGAGCATTGTCTGAGTCTGAGACGAGGTACACCGTCATAAAGAAGCTCTTACAGTCACATGGGCTTGGGAGAAGTTCTCAGATTATATTATCAGCTTAAAGGTTATCATAGAGACAGACCACATGCCCCTAGTTTCCTTACTTGATGAAAAGGAACTCACTAGGATGCCTCCGAGAATCCAGAGATTCTAGTTGAGGCTAATGAGGTTCACGTATGAAACAGTATACATACAGGATAGGCAACATACGACAGCAAATGCATTGTCCAGAGCTACTGTTGACCATCCTACACAACAAGATGTTAACTTTATTAATGAGATTGAGTTATATTCTCAATTCACTGCATCACAGTGGCCAGCAAGTTCAAAAAAGCTCCAAGAAATTTGTCATGCTCAAATGCAAGATGAGGAATTCATCTGTATCTGCCAATATTGCTTGCAAGGTTGGCTGTAGTAGTGTCCCAGTGGTAAGAGGATGAAAATCTTCTTCAAACACAGAAGACACTTTACTATCGTGGATAATTTGCTGGTATATGACTGATTCCAAAGTCACTCTTGGAGAAAATACACCAGGGCCACATGGGTATAATGAAATTCAGAGCATGGGCTCAGTCATCCGTCTGATGGCAGGGAATATTGAGAGATGAAGAAGAAATGACTTCTAATTGCCAGGATGCACAGACAGGATCAGAGGGAACCCCTTATTTCGACCCAGTTTCCAACTAGACTGGGGATGGATCTATTCATATTTAATGGAAAATCTGATCTGATTGTTATTGATTATTTTTCAAGGTGGATTGAAGTCAAATGTTTGGACACAACGACTACTGAGATAGTCATTCGAGTTTTATCGGAGATCTTTGTAACACATGGTATACCTGACCAGATAGTCTCCAATAACAGACCACAATTTGCAAACGACTACTTTACGTATTTTGTGGAAAACTGTTGATTTGTACATCTTACAAATTCCCCTAGATATCCACAATCTAATAGTCAAGCTGAAAGAGGAGTCAGAACTATCAAAACACTGTTAAAGAAAATGAAGATTTTCAAACAACACTCCTAAACTATAGATCTACTCCATTGCAATATGGATCAGCAACAGCAGAACTGTTGAGGGGAAAGGAGCTCAAAACACATCCTACCCAAAAAATTACTTCCAGGGTTAGAAGTCCAGGATTATCAGAGAGTTCAAGACGGAGAAAAGTCTTAACGAAAGCAACAAACCTATAATTATAATAGGAAATATCATACCAGAAACCTACCTAAGCTGACAGAAGGACAAAATACCAAGGCAGAGAAGGAGAATCAACAGAGATCTTATTTAGTACAAACTACAGAAGGTCCTAGAAGAAGAAACAGGAGAAATCTTATTTCTATTCATCAAAGATGTCAATCGGTCATACATTTGGATGAAGCAGATGTTGAACTTGAAATTCAGAAAGCATAGGATACTACAAACCTCAATGAAGGCTGTCCAAGTCAAGAAATAAAGTTCAGAGAAAGACGACTGATCTACCACATCTGACAGCAACACAATCAGGGAGAGTTGTGAAGCCTCCTGACAAATTGAATCTGTGATGTCAGAGACTTGGGGGAGATGGGATAGTATGCAAAAAAATTTTTTAAAAATGTAAATATATATGTATGGATAAAGACTTGGGGGGAGATGTAGTATAAGGTTTTGAAAAGGTTAATGTTTGTGACAATGTGAGGAGTACCTCCCACCATGATGATGTAAGAAATCACATGTGAGAGAGACTCAAGAGAGATGCAGCATGGCTTCAGAGAAGTCATACAGACTTATGTAAAGCTGCACATAGTTAAAATGTAATAAATGAGTTAATATTAAAATTACTGAAGAATCAGTAATCTCGCCTAGCTAGATTAACCAAATACACAAATGGTGGCAGACTAACCAAACATACAACACTTACTGCCCACTGCAGAAATTCCTGGTGAACAAGAGATTGGCAATAAATGAACCCTTGCCAGTGCAGCCATCAGTGTAGGTCAGCGAGCACAAGGATGATGAGCAAATGGCACTTTGTGCGAATTTTACACAAGCTCAAGTGTATGAAGGGTGCAAGCTGGGAGCCCGGCTATAAGAACATTGGAATAGTCATGTGTGGGGTAACAAAAGTATGGATTCAATTGCTCAATGCTTCTTTGAATTTTGCCTCATTATACCTTGACTCATGTTGACCAGTTTTCTCCCTCGTGTAAGACACATGTTAGGGGATAGGTGCTTGTCACAATCTCTGCTACAAATTTCAAAGAACTACGTGAGAGCATGTAAGTTTTATTTTTGGAATTAAGTGCCTGGCTGGAACCTTAGGTTTGAACAGTGTCCTTTCATCTCTGGTGACTACTTTGAATTGAATCTGGCATGTAGAGATTGAACAAAAAAATGTGAAAGCTGAGGAAAAAACACTTAACAAAATTCATTCCTCCCAAATATTGGACCTCCCATCCATGCAGCTAACTGGTATTCTCAATGGCTCTAGTGTTTTCTCTTTTAAATGTTATTAACTTACTGGTAAGCTACACCAAGCGATTATCACTTGAGTAAATTATTTTTCGTCTGATCACACTCTTCTCTTTGCTGGCTGTTCTGGGGCTGGCCAGTCTCACAGCAGTTCAGTAATTAAGCAACGCTGTCACTGATCTGGAAGTGCTACCTGCTGATGAAAGGAGGTAAAAGTGGGAAGACCATTGCATTGCTCATAAAGTCACCAATTGGAAATTTTCTCAGGTGTCAGCACAATATCTTTGTACTTTAATTGTGACTCAGTGGTAGCCCTCTCGTCTCTGCGTTCAGAAGGTCCTGGGTTCAAGTCTCACTCCAATTAAGGGACTTGAGCACAAAATTTAGGCTGGCACTCCAGTGCAGTACTGAGGGAGTGCTGCACTGTTGGAGGTGCCTTCTTTCAAATGAGACATTAAACCGTGGCCTTGTTAGGCCTTCTAATGTGGACACAAAAGTTCCCACGGAGTAGAGAAGGGGAGTTCTCCCTGGTGTCTTGGCCAATATTTATTCCTCAACCATCATCACTAAAAAAGATTGCCTGGTCATTATCATTGATTTTGTGGGAGCTTGCTGTGCGCAAATTGGCAGCCAGATTTCTCTACATTAAAACAGTGACTGAATCTCAAAAGTACTTCTTTGGTTGTAAAGTGCTTTGGGATGTCCTGAAATTGACAGAGACACTATATAAATGCAAATTCTTTCTGTCAGTTCTGTTCTGTGACTGCTAATTCAGAAACTGATACTTGTTTGCAGAGGTACAGTGATAGCAGTCCCAAGTTGTACTGCTGACTCTGCATTGTTTCTGACCAGGGATATAGGAGAGTTTAGAGTCAGCTGTCCTGTCAGCTTTTCTAACAGTGAAAGATTTAAAAATTCCCCAGCACTCCAATTAAATTTTGCTTCACACCTGTTGCAGATAATCTCTAAATATATACATGGGATATACAGCACAGAAACAGGCCATTTGACCCAATCAGTCCATGCCAACATTTATGCCCCACACACCCCTCCTCTCATTCTTCCTCATCTAACTGTATGAGCATAACCCTCCATTCCCTCTTCATCATATGCTTATCTCATTTCCCCTTAAATACATCTATACTATTCACCTTAACTAATCCATGTGATAGCAAGTTCCACATTCTCACCAACCTCTGGGCAAAGAACTTTTTTCCTGAATTCCCTATTGGATTTATTAATGATTATCTTATGATCCCGAGTTTTGGTCTCCCCTAAAATTGGAGCCAATATCTCTTTGTCAAACCCTTTCATAATTTTAAAGACAAACAGCCCCAACCCGTTCAATCTTTCCTGATAGTTATAACCTCTAATGTCTACTATCAACCTTGTAACTCTTCTTTGCATCTTCTCCAGTATCTCTATATCCATTTTTATAACCTGGAGTCTTGAACTGTGCACAGTACTCGAAATGTGATCTAACTAACTAAGGTTCTACACAAGTTTAATTAACATAACTTCTCTGCTTTTCACTTCAATCCCTCTAGAAATAAACCCCAGTTCTTTGTCAGCACTTTTCTTCTCTTCTTGGCATTTCTTCACGGATGAAGATTTTGGGAAGGTTGAATTCATCGGATGCAGGCCTGCTGCTGGCTAGTCAGCACTCTTAAAGCCTTATTAACCTGCATTTAACTTTTAATGATTTTGTATTTGTATCTCTAGACGCCTTTGCTTTTCTATTCCATTCAGACTCTTATTTTCCAAGGAGTGTGTGGCCTCCTTATTCTTCCTATCAAAAGACACTACCTCACACTTCTTTACATTGAAATTCATTTACCAATTTTCACATTTCTACAGGGAATGGCCTACTGCAGCTTGCCTTATGTTTGACATATACTGGTATGTGTTTAATTGTATAATACTGATCTGTAAGGAGCATATCCAAGTTTTCTGATGATACGAAGTTCAGAAGTGGAAGGAGTAATTGGATGGTCTGACACTCCCTGTAGGTTGAAGATGACATCATGTTATTAGAATTCTTTCTCCGACCTTTGTTGCCACTGAGCCTTGTGTTTTGATGTATTGGAGATGGGATAGATGATTTAGGTAAAGTGTGCTTCAAGGTATCTATTGTCTGAGAGCTCTGGTAGCTAGGAACACTGGTAGTCAATGCCTCTCCTGTTCTTCCTCCTCCTCTTCCTCTTCCTACTCCTTCTGCTACACATTTTGTTGCTCAGGTGGTGGTAAATGTTAGCCCTTCATGATGGCAAGATTTTACAGCGTGCAGCAGACGACCACAAATCTGGTTGCTTGCTCAGGGGTGTACGACAGAGTTCCTCTGGAAATGGTCCATTTCTTAAAAGCTGTTTCATCTTGAACTTTTTTCCAGTTCTGACAAAAGGGCATTGACCTGAAATACAAACAAGAAATGCTGGAAATACTCAGCAGGTCTGGCAGCATCTGTGGAGAGAGAAGCAGAGTTAACATTTCAGGTCGGTGACCCTTCATCAGAACTGGCAAATATTAGAAATGTAAAAGGTTTTAAGCAAGGAAAGCAGGGGTGGGGCAAGAGATAACAAAACAGAAGGTGTTGATAGGACAAGGTCACGGAGAATAACTGACGAGAAGGTCATGGAGCAAAGGCAAACGGTATGTTAATGATGTGCTGAAAGACAAAGTATTAGTACAGAGAGGGTGTTAATGGACAGAAAACTGAGCAGCCTGGCCCCAAGCACAAACATGAAAAAAACAGTGGGTAGGCACAGTAGAAACAAACTAAAATAAAACAAACATATAAAAAATAAAAAAAGGAAAAAGAAAAAATAACTAAAAATAAAAATGGGGGCCCGTCATGCTCTGAAATTATTGAACTCAATGTTCAGTCCGGCAGGCTGTAGCGTGCCTAATCGGTAAATGAGATGCTGTTCCTTGAGCTTGTGTTGGTGTTCACTAGAACACTGCAGCAATCCCAGGACAGAGAACAAGAGAGCAGGGGGGAAGTGTTGAAATGGCAAGCAACCGGAGGCTCGGGGTCCTGCTTTCGGACTGAGCGGAGGTTTTTTGCAAAGCGGTCACCCAGTCTGCGTTTGGTCTCCCCAATGTAGAGGAAATCACATTGTAAGCAGCAAATACAGTATACTACATTGAAAGAAGTACAAATAAATTGCTGCCTCACCTGAAAGGAGTGTTTGGGGCCTGGGATAGTGAGGAGGGAGGAGGTAAATGGGCAGGTATTACACCTCCTGCGATTGCAGGGGAAGGTGCCGTGGGAAGGGGACGAGTGGTGGAGGTAATGGAGGAGTGGACAAGGGAACAATCTCTTCAGAATGCTGACAGGGGAAGGGAGGGGAAGATGCGTTTGGTAGTGGCATCACACTGGAGGTGGCGGAAATGGCGGAGGATGATCCTTTGGATGTGGAGGCTGATGAGGTGGAAAGTGAGGAAAAGGAGAACCCTGTCGCGGTTCTGGGAGGGAGGGGAAGGGGTGAGGGTAGAGATGCGGGAAATGGACTGGACACGGTTGAGGGCCCTGTCAACCACAGTGGGGGGGAATCCTTGATTGAGGAAAAAGGAAGACATATCAGAAGTGCTGTCATGGAAGGTAGCATCATCAGAGCAAATGCATCGGAGATGAAGAAACTGGGAGAATGGAATGGAATCCTTACAGGAGGCAGGGTGTGAAGAAGTGTAGTCGAGGTAGCTGTGGGAGTCAGTGGGCTTATAATGGATATTAGTAGACAGCCTATCTGCAGAGATAGAGACAGAGAAGTTGAGGAAGGGAAGGGAAGTGTCGGAGATGGACCATGTAAAGGTAAGAGAAGGGTGGAAATTTGAACCAAAGTTGATAAAGTTTTCCAGTTCGGGGCGGGAGCAGGAAACACCACTGATACAGTCATCAATGTACTGGAAAAAGAGTTGGGGGAGGGGCCCTGAGTAGGACTGGAACAAGGAATGTTCAACATATCCCACAAAAAGACAGGCTTAACTGGGACCCACGTGGGTATCCATAGCAACACCTTTTACTTGAAGGAAGTGAGTGGAGTTGAAGGAGAAGTTGTTCAATGTGAGGACTTCAGCCAAGCGGAGGAGGGTGGTGGTGGATGGGGACTGCTTGGGCCTCTGTTCAAGGAAGAAGCGGAGAGCCCTCAAACCATCCTGGTGGGGGATTGGATGCCCAGAGTGAAGAGGAGGCGGTTGGGGCCAGGAAACTGGAAATTGTCAAAATGACATAGAGCGTCAGAAGAGTCACGGATGTAGGTGGGAAGGGACTGGACCAGTGGAGAAAGGATAGAGTCAAGATAGGAAGAAATAAGTTCAGTGGGGCAGGAACAGGCTGAAACAATGGGTCTGCTGGGACAGTCCTGTTTGTGGATTTTGGGAAGGAGGTCGAAGCGGGCTGTCCAGGGTCGCGGGACTGCGAGGTTGGAAGCTGTATAGGGAAGATCTCCAGAGGAGATGAGGTCAGTGACAGTTCTGTGGACAGTAGCTTGATATTCGGTGGTGGGGTCGTGGTCCACAGGGAGGTAGGAAGAAGTGTCTGAGAGTTGGCGCTGAGCCTCTGCAAGGTAGAGGTTGGTACGTCATACAACAACAGCATCACCCTTGTCTGCAGGTTTGCTGACACTGTCGGGGTTAGACCTGAGAGAACGGAGTGCCTCAGGTTCAGAGGGGGACAGGTTAGAGTGAGTGAGGGGGGCAGAGAAATTAAGATGACCGATGTCTCGCTGACAGTTTTCAATGAAAAGATCAAGGTAAGAGGCCAGAGGGAGGGGTCCAGGTAGAAGGAGAATGTTGGAGGTGGGTGAATAGGTCTGCTGGTCGAGGGGAGGACTCCCGGTCAAAGAAGTGAGCCTGGAGGTGGAAGTGACGGAAGAAGAGCTCAACGTCATGCCGAGCGCAAAATTCATTGAGGTGGGGGCATAAGAGGATAAAACTGAGTCCTTTGCTGAGTACAGAACGTTCAGCGTCAGAGAGGGGAACGTCAGAGGGTATAGTGAATACACGGCAAGGGGTGAGATCAGAAGGGGAGGGGTCAGAGGGAAGTGAAGGGGAAGAAGGATCTGGAGGGGCATTAGTCCCCATCAGCTGCTGAAGCTTGCGTTCCTTGACACCTGAAAGGAAGATAAAAAGAAACATTAACTCTGTTTCCCTCTCCACAGATGCTGCCTGACCTGCTGAATATTTCTATCACTTTCTGTTTTACTTTGTTTTTCCAGCATCTGCCGTATTTTACTTTTGTAAGATGTAGGTGTTCTTCCTGGTGTGGAGAGCCTCAGTGACATTCCTGATACAGCAATGAACAGCAAACTGTGAGACGTCAATGTCACCTACTGCAGCCTTTCGAATGTGGGTTAAAGGCCACAGTGACCTTGAACATTGAAGGCAGTGTTGCCCATACTCTGGCATGAGGCTCCATCTGTGACACCAGCAAGTGACATAGCTCAGTGAAAACCTCCTTTGTGAAGTGAAGGCACCTCAGACTTTGCTCCTCATTGAAGTGACTGTAGGAGAATTCCTCTCTGGAGACCTGCTGTGGATATGGCCTCCAGCCCAGTGCTCTTCACATCCTCCTCCTCTTTCTTCTTCTTGCAGCTGCACCTCTTCTCTGGTGGCTACCTAGCTGCTTCCAGTGCTCCTCCAGCCCCAGCCTTACCAGACCACCCATGACAGCAGTCCAACTGTTAATGAGACAGCCAAAAACAGTGCAACATCAACAAAACTATTCAGACAAACTGAACTTTCCAGGATCAGAAAACACAGCAAAAACGCAAATCCAAATTCAAAACAAGCAAGAAATGTATAAGTAGTGGATGCACCTTTAAATCATGCTGCTGAGAGGTCCTTCTAGTGGTTGGCATGACATGTTCCTGGGTGAGTTCAGCATGTGGTGATTCAGTCACTTGGGCAGACCAAAATCAAAATGGTGCAGGGTGATGGGGCGGTTGGCAGGGGTTGGGGGGTGGGGGGTGGGAGGTGGGGTGTGTGGTGGTGGGTCTGGAAGAAGCACAGGACCCTAAGTTAAATATTGTATTCAACATTTTACATAGAACATAGAGCATAGAACATTACAGTGCAGTACAGGCCCTTCGGCCCTCGATGTTACGCCGACCTGTGAAACCATCTGACCTACACTATTCCATTTTCATCCATATGTCTATCCAATGACCACTTAAATGCCCTTAAAGTTGGCGAGTCCACTACTGTTGCAGGCAGGGCGTTCCACGCCCCTACTACTCTCTGAGTAAAGAAACTACCTCTAACATCTGGCCTATATCTATCACCCCTCAACTTAAAGCGATGTCCCCTCGTGTTTGTCATCACCATTCGGGGAAATAGACTCTCACTATCCACCCTATCTAACCCTCTGATTATCTTATACTTGTGGCATGTGCACCAGACACCAATGGAGAAGTCTGATTCATTATGGCGGGTGCTGGAAATGTGTGCACGCTATTTGTCCACCGTATTTGAGGCACAGGTGCCTGTTTATTGTGGCGCCATCAAATTTATAGTCCCTTATCTTCATGATGAGGTCAGTACTTTCCTCCCACTCCCCACCCCTTCTCCCCGATCTAATAGAATTCAAGTCTTTGGATTTCCTTAGGTTCTCTGCTGCTAGCCTACATTCACTTGGCTTGAAGTGCAGCAGAAATCCTGTCTGCATGTACAAGGAGGCTTGGACCACACTTGCAACAAAGTTACAGCAGCACAGAGCCTGAGGAAAGTCAGGGCCAAAATCTCTTTGGAAACAAGACAGCATCTTTTAAAGGTCAATTGGATTTATTATTTCTCGCCAGGATATTTCACCATCTGGTCCTTCTCACCTCCGACAGCCAAAAGCGCAGTGAGACACGGGGTTTCCATTAGGCTGCTGACTCTTACCTAAGATATCCTGCACCTCTTGTTCTCCCAGACACTACTGGCTTCTCAGTTATGGCTTCAGTTGGTGGCAAACTTCACACTGCTGACTTCTCCTACATGGATACATACAGCCAACTTTGGGGTGACGATGGTCTTTGGGCGTTAGCAGAGAACATGGGCTACAACGAATCCACAGTCAATAGAAAAGCAAATCGGGTGGAGTGTAAGATGAGCTGCCGATTTACTTCCACTACTGGATTTGTAATGGGTAAGTCAGGTTGCATGAAACTAGTTGAATTTTTTGAGGAGGCCATTAACTTGGTAGATAAGGGATTGTCTGTGCATGTTATTTATATGGACTTGCAGAATACATTCAATAAGGTTCTACTCCGATCATCAGTAAAGTGATGGAAGGTGTCGTCGACTGTGCTATCAAGCGACACTTGCTCAGCAATAACCGGCTCAGTGACGCTCAGTTTAGGTTCCGCCAGGGCCACTCAGCTCTGACCTCATTACAGCCTTGGTCCAAACATGGACAAAAGAGTTGAACTCCAGAGATCAGGTGAGAGTGACTGCCCTTGACATCAAGGCAGCATTTGACCAAGTATAGCATCAAGGAGCCCTAGTAAAACTGGAGTCAATGGAAATCAGGGGCAAAACTCTCCGCTGGTTGGAGTCATACCTCGTACAAAAGATTGTTGGAGGTCAATCAGCTCAGTCCCAGGACATCACTGCAGGAGTTCCTCAGGGTAGTGTCCTAAGCCCAACCATCTTCAGCAGCTTCATCAATGACCTTCCCACAACCATAAGGTCAGAAATGGGGATGTTCACTGATGATGTGCGACTCCTCAAATATTGAAGCAGTCTGTGTCCAAATGCAGCAAGACCTGGACAATATCCAGGCTTGGGCTGACAAGTGGCAAACAGAATTTGCGCCACACAAGTGGCAGCAATGACCATCTCCAACAAGAGAGAATCTAACCATCTCCCCTTGACATTCAATGTCATTACCATCACTGAATCCTCAATTATCAACATCCTGGAGGTCACCATTGACCAGAAACTGAACTGGAGTAGCCACATAAATGCTATGGCTACAAGAGCAGGTCAGAGGCTGGGAATTCTGCAGCAAGTAACTCATCTCCTGAGTCCCCAATGCCTGTCCACCATCAACAAGGAACAAGTCAGGAGCTTGGATGGGTGCAGCTCCAACAACACTAAAGGAGTTCAACACCATCCAGGCCGAAGCAGCCCGCTTGATTGGCACTCCATCCACCACCTTCACATTCTCTCCCTCCACCATCGATGCACAGTGGCAGCAGTGTGTACCATCTACAAGATGCACTGCAGCAACTCACCAATGTTCCTTCGATAGAACTTTCCAAACCCGCGACCTCTACCTCCTAAAAGGACGAAAGCAACAGATGCATGGGAACACCATCACCTGCAAGTTCCCCTCCAAGCCACGTACTATCCTGACTTGGAACTATATCTCCATTCCTTCACTGCCATTGGGTCAAAATCCTGGAATTCCCTGCTTAACAGCACTGTGGGTGTACCTACCCCACATGGACTGCAGCAGTTCAAGAAGGCAGCTCACCAGCACCTTCTCAGGGGCAATTAGGGATGGGCAATAAATACAGTCCTAGCCAGCAACGCCCACATCTCAGAAACAAATAAAAAAAAGTTTCTCATCTCTGGAACCATTCTCATGAATTTTTCTGCACATTCTCCAATGCCTTCATGTCTTTCCTAAAGAGTGGCGTCCAGAACTGGACATAGTACTCCACCTCAGAACGAACTAGTGTCTTATACAAGTTCAACATAACTTCCTTGCTCTTGTACTCTATGCCCCAATTAAGAAAGCCCAGGATACTGTATGCTTTATGAACCACTCTCTCAACCTGCCCTGCCACCATCAATGACTTATGCACATATACCCCCAGGTCTCTCTGCTCCTGCACCCCCTTTAGAATTGTACTCTTTTTTTATATTGTCTCTCCATGTTCTTCCTACCAAAATAAATCACTTCACATTTCTCTCCTTTGAACTTCATCTGCCACCTGTCTGCCCATTCCACCAACTTGTCTATGTTCTTTTGAAGTTCTACACTATCCTCCTCACAGTTCACAATGCTTCCAAGTTTCATATCATCTGCAAACTTTGAAATTATGCCTTGTATACCAAGGTCCAGGTCATTAATATATATCAGGAAAAGCAAGGGTCCCAACATTGATCTCTGGGAAATTCCACTGCAAACTTTCCTCCAGCCCAAAAAACATCCAATAACCACTACTCTTTGTTTCCTGTCACTCAGCCACTTCCGTATCCATGTTGCTACCATCCCTTTTATTCCATGAGCCATACGTTTGCTCACAAGTCTGTTGTGTGGCACTGTATCAAACGCCTTTTGAAAGTCCATTTGCACCACATCAACAACATTGCCCTCATGATCCATCTCTGTTACCTCCTCAAAAAACTCCAGCAAGTTAGTTAAATTAGATTTTCCACAAAGAAATCCAGGCTGGTTTTCCTTTATTAACTCACATTTGTCCATGTGACTATTAATTTTGTCCCAAATTATTTTTTCTGGAAGTTTCTCTACTACTGAAGTTAAACTGACTGGCCTGTAGTTCGTGGGCTTATCTTTACACCCTTTTTTGAACAAGGGTGTAACGTTTGCAATTCTCCAGTCCTCTGGCACCACCCCCCAGTCTAAAGAAGACTGAAAAATTATGGCCAGTGCCTCCACAATTTCCACCCTCACTTCCCTCATCCTTGGATGCATCTTATCCGGTCCTGGTGCTTTATCCACTTTAAGTACAGACAGCCTATCTAATACTTCCTCTTTATCAATTTTAAACCCCTCTAGTGTCTGACTTACCTCCTCTTTCATCATTGCCTGGGTTGTATCTTCTTCCTCGGTAAAGGCAGATGCAAAGTATTCATTTAATACCTCAGCTATGCCCTCTGCCTCCATACGTAAATCCTCTTTATGGTCCCTGTTTGGCCCAACTCATCCTTTTACCACACTTTTACCTCACCCCCCCTCCCCCCCCACCAGGCTGGGTGATGGGAATTGCATTGTAATATTTAAATGAATGAGGTGGATAAATTTAAATAAACTTACTCTCAATCTTCCGGGGCCACTGCGATCTTTAGTGCGGTGGCTGGCACTCCTGCACCTTCAATTCCCCCTCTGGGGAAAGCTGGCGTGACACTGGTGGGGCCGGGGAGGGGGGGGAGTTAAGATGTTTACTGTGGGAGTTGGGGGGACGGGGTCAAATCAGCATCATCAGTGTAGGGGATGGTGGGAAGGGGAGAACTTTCAACATTGCATAATCTGAGAGGGTGAAGGTCAGATTTTAAAGTTATGTGTTTTGGGGGGAAAAGGGCAAATGGTTAATATAATTGTTATTGGGGGTGGGAAAGGGGTGTTCGGATTTTATTTGATGTATTTTGGGGGGGGGGTGTCTTTAAAAAATTAAATTTGCTGGCAGGGCTAGGTGCCCTTTAAAAATGGTGCCAGCGCCTGTGCACAGGCAGCTGACGTCATTGCCGGCGTCGGAAATCCCACCCGCTCCACGTGTTTGGGGCCGCGTGCCACCCCGCCTATTTAAATGAGCCGCTGTATGGGAGATCGCAGCGGCTCTGCGTGTGGGCTGCCATTTTTTTTTGCCCGCAGGCTCGTAAATTCTAGCCCGTTGTTTTAAAGAAAGATTATTGTGATAGACAGGAAAAAAAGGGAGGAGACATTGCAAGAAACAACTCTGATCATGGGGACTGGGAGAGGCATTTGGAGAGATGGAATATTGTAAAAAAGGATTCTTTTCAACATTATCACTAATAAAAGGAACACAGCCTCCTTCATTCCTTCATTCCCATTGTAAGACCATGGCTCAGCAGAAGCACTCTTGTCTCTACTATCTGAACGTTGTGTATTGTGAGTCTTGTGTCAGAGACTTGAGTGTATAATCCAGGTTGACACTCCAGTGCAGTACTGAGGGAGGGCTGTCCGTCAGAGGTGCTGCATTTTGGACCTGATATTAAACAAAGTTTGAACTTTCAGTTGGATGTAAAAGATCTCATGGCACTGTTTTGCAGAAGAGCAGGTCAGTTCCTCTCATGTTCTACACTGTATTTCATCCTGATAGAATTCTAGAAGGATTATAGTACAGAAGGATCATTCAGCCCACTGAGCCGCTGCCAGCTCTCTGCAAGAGCAATTTAGTTCATCCCACTCCCGTACCCTTTCTCCGTAGCCCTGCAATTGTTTGCTCTTCAGATGCTTAATCAATTCCTTCAACCAAAATCACTAAAATAGATTATCTGGTCATGATTATATTGCTGTTTGTGGGAGTTTGCTGTGCACAAATTAGCTGCTGTATTCCCTACATTACAACACTTCATTAGCTATGATGTGCTTTTGGAAGTCCAGCGGTTATGAAAGGCATTATAGAAATGCAAGTTTTTCTTTTGTTTTCTTTCCTCATGCTCTCATTGACTTCATCCCAAACCGTATATATCCTCACCCTGCTTGAAGTGAAATGTAGATGAGACAAAGGAAAATCTAACAATACTGAGTAGGGAATTGTCAAAACTGTAGGGAGTTCATCAGATTTCCTCGCCTAATGTACAGTTTCACTGTTCCAGTCCTTTTTATCTGTGATTTTTTAAAGCACTTTTATAGCACAATATTGGGTTGGTAAAGGATGCTGCAAGGGCTATTAGATTCGTTGTAAACTGTATTCGCAATTTATATTAAGTAGATTACTCTGAATAGGTTTAATTTGGAAGGGCGAGCAGTCAGTTTAGAAAGCCTTGTCTGCATGTTTAATTGAGTTTTAATTAGTTTTCCTGCACAGAGACGTGAATTGATTCAAACCCATATTTTGCTATTGACCCCTAATGATTTCACATTTCAGCAGATCTTAACAGTATACACCTGACTCAGCTTTGCTTTTCTTCACAATCAAATACAAAATTAATCTTTTGAGGATAATTTTCCATCACTGCAGCAACTCGACTAAAGAACAGCAATAAAGTAGAAAATGGTCAAGTTGTTTAGAAATGGTGCATTAGACTGATCTGCACTGAGAATTGGATGAGTTCTAACTGACTAACTGGCAGATAATGGCCCAGAATTTGCTGGCAAAATAACGGTGAGTTTAATGTTCTCACCTTTATCAATGTGTAAATTGTTCAGCGGTTTGTGGTGAGGAAGAAACACATCATGAGTTGCGAATCTCCACAAGTTGCTGAACAACTTGCGCCACCCCACGATTAGCCTCAAAAATGGCAGCATCCTGGGAGTTTTATAAATTTGCTACACTTATACTGCAAAACCCAATTAAACTCACTGCAGAAATTTAGGGCTGTTATTTAACGACTTTTGGACACTTTTAATGATGAGATTCATGTTACTGCCACTCAACCTCTCTGACCCAGAAAAGGAACTATTTAAACTGTTCCTGGAGGGTCTTAAAACTTGCAATTCTTAACATTTTTTTCTGACTTTTCCTTCTTGTCACTTTTCTCCCTCTTCATTCAAGGTTTCTTTTTTTCCACTCTTTATTACTCTTTCTGTTCCTGATTTGACTCTAATTCACCCTATTTCCTTCTCCATCATTCACCCAGGTCCCAGATGTTTTCTTCCTCCCAATGCCTGTGCTCACACTTCCACCAATTTGCAGCACAAAAGTTTTTCAAGATTACAGGCAAGAAAACGGTCTATCTAATGGGGCTTGGCATGAGATGCTCCACTCCAGCAAACAGTGGACCAATATCTCCACTTCATTGTCACTTATTCCAGCTTCTTTGAAAATGTACACGGGGTTTTAATCAAGATTGCCCTTATTTGCATCTGCAAAGGCACAGCATCTGTTTGAGGCGTGGTCCTGGACAGCTGTTTTTATACTTGCAAGGCAGCCACTTCTGACATGTGATCAGCGCCCTGCCACCATATTGGATGCTTATTTTCCTGCCTGGTAAATGGACAGACTGTCATTGAATTTCAAGGCTAATTATACTGAGATCAGGACTTTACCATAGCACAGAACCAATGGACACTGGGGTCTTCCACACAGGAAGGGATGGGAACATCAGAACGAGAGTCACACGGAGTTGCTCTCATGCCCAGTGGCTGGTTTGTAGCATGGCATTATATAGTCCTGGGATCGGACCTACAGTTAATTGGTGTGTGCTGCACCAAAAATATGGGATGTGAGCCACATAAAAAGGGAAAAGAATTGATTCTCCAAATGTTTACAGATGTAAATGCTCACATTTGCTGCTGAACAGAGACAAAAGAAATCTTTGTAAATCTGTCATTCAACAGAAACATATGTCAGCCAGTGGCGCTATTAGTTTAAAGGTTCTGTGTGTGTGAACTCATACTGGAAAGGCAGAGGCAATGTAAACTGGTTCCTCCAGATGCAGACAGTGAACAATCGACCTTGCACATAGTTTACAAAAATGTCTGTGCATTGACAGATTGCTGATGAAATTCATTAACCACAACTTCAAAGTGGGGTCAGTGATACCCTGTTCAGCCTGTTCTGAAACATAGTCATTTTCTTTGTAATATGCAACAGGATTTAGGTGGGTATGGAACAGAGGAGCCCACAGGCATTAAAGGAGCTTTCAGACAGCTCTGGAAACATCTCTTTATTTCCCCCAAGTTTTAATCCAAATGGTCTATTTGTATCTGGATAATTTGTTCTTCCTGAAAATTTAATCCCATCATTCAACAACTGTCAATACTTGAATTATCCAAACTGAACTCACTGAACCTGATGCACCAGCACCTGCATAAGAACTTCCAGACCACAACAACTCAACTCAGTTCTCTGTATGTTGTTAATTAATGATTATTTTCCGTAACATTTATCATTTGATTTTACTAGCCATGCCATAGACATGACGGATTGGGTGTATTGCACCATTAATGTGAGCATGTCAAGCAGTGGTGAGCCACCTGTCTACAGATGTGACACCCAATGCAGTAAGTTTCCAATTTCTCAAGTGTGTTACCCAGGAAGGCATCAAATGGAGAGCTGGCGCATCCTGGAAAGCAACGGGGATAAGTCACTGTGGGATACTATCTAGCTAGTATCCAACTGCACAATTCACTGATGGGGTTGGGGAGTATGCCAGCTGCCTTCCCTCTTGGATGGTCTTAGAACAGAAAATAACTTACTCTTCACTGCCATTCCAGCCCTCTCCAAAATCTAATTGCCACAAAATCACCCTTTATGTTTAAACTATATGAGAGTGGGAATAGACAGAATGTTGGGGAGTTCTTCTTTCCCCAGAGAGTAGTGAGTCTCTGGAATGCATTGCCAGATGGTGTGGTGGGTGCTGACTATCTGCACACCTTCAAGAGGGAGCTGGACTAATTCCTGACTGAGGTAGAGAACTACTCATAAAGAAGATAAATGTATTATTCTGTAACACTTGGTCCATGTGATTTCCTGGACTGGTTTTGATCACTTGAGGGGCTCAGAGAGAAACTTTTCTGATTACCCATTCTTTAGTTTTCCCTGTTGCATTTGCATGGCTGTGGAGGATGGGGGCCGTAGATGAGGGAGGTGTTTGATTTTGATGGTCTGGCCATCGTGGGGTGGGGCTGATCTTGGTCTACCAGCTGGTCTTTTCCTGATCAATTTTTTATATTTGTATTATTTGTCTGGTATTTTCCTTTATTCCCAAGCATGGATATTTTTGCAAGTTCAAAACGTTGCACACATTCCGTTAGTCAACAGCAGGGCAGGTAAGGGAGGGGTGTTAGGGTGGGAGAAGGTAAATGAAGAGAAAGCCTCCACTACTTCAGGTAATTGATGTTCTACCACAATCCCAGTCTAATAGGCATCTGTAAAATTTGTCTTTAGGAGATTGGTGAGACATTTATTGCCCCTCCCTAGTGTCCCTGAGAAGATGGCGTTGGAACTTAACATAAACTGTTACAGACATTATGCAAATGGTGCTGCTTTAATGGTGTCAGATGGAGAATTGCAGGATTTTGACCCTGTGACAATGAAATAATAACAATATAAAAATAAAAAATGCTGGAAATACTCAGCAGCTCTGGCAGCATCTGTGAAGGGAGAAACAGAGTTAACGTTTCAGGTCAAGGAATCGAACTGATGAAAGATCATCAACCTGAAACGTTAACTCTGTTTCTCCCTTTACAGATGCTACCAGTTACCTGATCAAACACGAGAAGGGAGATAGAAGGCAATTAAGATGAACAAGGTAAAAGAGACAAACGGAAATCCCATCGGAGAGAGAAGCAGAGTTTCTTCAAGGTGACCACTCCTTGAAGAGAAGTAGCAGTGATTTAAACACAAATACAAAAGCAAGACAAACAGATGCTGGAAATCTGAATTAAAAACAGAAAATGTTGGAAATACTCAGCAGGTCAGGCAGCGAACAATCACTGCCACTTCTCTTCAAGGAGTGGTCACCTTGAAGAAACTCTGCTTCTCTCTCCGATGGGATTTCCGTTTGTCTCTTTTACCTTGTTCATCTTAATTGCCTTCTATCTCCCTTCTCGTGTTTGATCAGGTAACTAATAAAACTTGCTTTCACAGCCACATCTCCTTCCTTAGCAACCGTCTCCAGCTCTGACTTATTCCATGTGGATTCCAATTGAAATTTTACCTTTCATGTTTCAGATAACAGAAATCACTATTATATTCAGCATTCCTCAAACCACTGCTCTTGCCACATTCTGAGATCCACAATAAATACCATGTGATGTCACATGCATGCTCTCAACCTCTCTCGTCAGCAGCATCAACCAATTCTCTTTCAGAGTTGCCATGGTTCGCAGTTCAATTTCATCCTTTGCCTCATCTGCTGCTTTAATAAAAAACTATTTTTCTTCCTTTCAGGTGTCAATGACAACAAGCCTTTTGGATACGAACACTCCTCTGATCCTTCTTCCCCTACATTTTTCTCTGACTCCATTCTTTCTTCCAATCTCACCCTTTCCTTTGTTTTCACTGTCTCCTCTGACCATCCCCTCTCTGACCCTGAAAGATCAGTCATCAGCAAAGGCCTCAGCTTTATCCCTTTTTGCCCCTACCTCAATGAATTTAGAGCTTGGGATGGTGCTGAGCTCTTCATCTGTCTCCTTCACCTTTCTGCCTCGATGATATAAATGGCCAGCTGCAGTATCTGGAAAATGTGTTCAGTGTGTTGTGTGTGTAAATTATTGTCATAACAGTGCAGAGAAGTTGTGCTGTCCAAGATCTCTGAATCCCATTTCCTATAAACCCCCAGGAGCTATGGCATTGGGTCAATTTGTTTTTGCTTTACTAAATGTTATTTTTGGCCAAGAGCCTTCCCCTCGCTGAACTTCCAACAGTCCATTCTCTCAGAACTAACCCTAATATTGTCATTAAATCTGCTGTCCAGGGTAGCACTGCTGTTGTTAGGCGAACTGACTCTTACCTAGCGGAGGCTTAACACTAACTCTTTGACATCTCTTCCTATCTCCTGCTATGATCCCACCACCAAGCATCAAGTCATCGTTCCCCAGTCTGCCACTGACCTCATCTCCTATGGAGATCGTCCATCCACGGCCTCCAACCTCATAGCCTGCTTCTACTTCCTTCTGAAGATCCACAAACAGGACTTCCCTGGTAAACCCATCATTTCAGCATGTTCTTGCCCACAGAACGTATTTCTTTCTATTTTGACTCTTTTTTTCTCCCATTGTCCGAGTTTCGATGACCTGAAAAATTAACTCTGTTTCTTCCGGTTCTTTCCTACTGTGTGTTTTCTGTAGTTTTTGTTTTTATTTCAAATTTCCAGCGCCAGCAGTATTTTGCTTTTGTTTAAGTACCAGTAATATATGCCAAAGTTAGGATGGTGTGTGACTTGGGCCATGTCTGTCGATGAAGGGTGCAGCTCATTATCACTGTCACATCAAGGTTTCCATGATGCTGCTGCTCTTGTAGCTCTCATAGGAACACAGGAAAGGTCCATCTAGTTCCCCTTCTGCCATCCTGGTAATCACTAGCTGCAATGATAATGTTGACTAATCATGGAAATCAATCTCTATCAGTTAGTCTACAATGGATTCAGACATGAAGTGAGGAAAACCCCCAGTGGTGGAGAGCTTTGGGAACCATAGGTCTGAAATTACCCATTCCTCCCCACAGTCACCATATATAACATCTCTAATTACTCATAAACTATATCCCAAAATTTTATTTTCAGAAATAAATCTATCTTATTTGCATGTTCTTGGTTCTCGAGGTTGCAGGGAAGGGAGGTGCTGCACAATTCCCCTCTGGACTCCAACAAATATTTTTATGGACCTCAAAAGATTGTTGCTAATAATTGTTGGTGAATCTGGGTAAACCAGAATTCTCCCAAGCACATGAGAAAACTCATTAACATAAGGACACTTTGGAATATTGCTTATTTGATCATTAGTTATGAGTAGGGGAAGAAAGAAATGATTTTTTTTATTCATTCATGGGATGTGGGTGTCGCTGGCAAGGCCAGCATTTATTGCCCATCCCTAATTGCCCTTGAGATTATTGTTGTGAATTGGTAGGCCTTGTTTGTGAACTGGTGTGCACTGTGTGGGACAAGTGGAATACCAGAAATGTGTCTTCAAGATTTATAGGGATAATACAAACATACAGGAAAAGGCCAGCTGACCCATCACGCCCAGCATGATAGCCATAACATCATGATTAAACACTTCTTTCCTTTGCAGAAAAAGGGGTGAGATCTTTTAGCACATGCGTCACGCTCATTGGTTAATTGAATGTAAAAAGAGTCACTTCGGAATTAAATTATAAAAATAGAGGACTTTGCACTCCAGTAATAGTCGGTATAAGTTGTAATACTCATCAACAAAGTAGCTCTGCTTTGTTAGATCCTCTTGGATTTACAAGAAGATTTTCTTTATCTTATAGAAGAATCTTTGCTGAACATATATTAGAGATACTCTTACTAGCACAAGATACCTTTAAGGGCATAGGGTCAAGAGTTCAAAGTTTAATGCAGTTTTCGTGGACAGTTACAGATAGATAGAGTGTGTCATTTAGCTGCACAAGGGCCTGAAAACAAGAAAGGAGAGAGTGAAGTCAGCTTTTTTTTTACTCTTTCATGGGATGTGGCCATCAAGAACAAAGAACAAAGAACAGTACAGCACAGGAACAGGCCATTCGGCCCTCCAAGCCTGCACCGATCTTGATGCCTGCCTAAACTAAAACCTTCTCCGGGATCTGTATCCCTCTATTCCCATCCTATTCATGTATTTGTCAAGATGCCTCTTAAACGTCGCTATCGTACCTGCTTCCACCACCTCCCCCGTCAGCAAGTTCCAGGCACTCACCACCCTCTGCGTAAAAAACTTGCCTCGCACATCCCCTCTAAACTTTGCCCCTCGCACCTTAAACCTATGTCCCCCAGTAACTGACTCTTCCACCCTGGGAAAAAGCTTCTGACTGTCCACTCTGTCCAAACCACTCATAACTTTGTAAACCTCTATCATGTCGCCCCTCCACCTCCGTCGTTCCAGTGAAAACAATCCGAGTTTATCCAGCCTCTCCTCATTGCTAATACCCTCCAGACCAGGCAACATTCTGGTAAACCTCTTCTGTACCTGCTCCAAAGCCTCCAGGTCCTTCTGGTAGTGTGGCGACCAGAATTGCATGCAATATTCCAAGTGTGACCTAACTAAGGTTCTGTACAGCTGCAGCATGACTTGCCACTTTTTATACTCAGTGCCCCGACCAATGAAGGCAAGCATGCCGTATGCCTTCTTGACTACGTTATCCACCTGCGTTGCCACTTTCAGTGACCTGTGGACCTGTACACCCAGATCTCTCTGCCTGTCAATACTCCTAAGGGTTCTGCCATTTACTGTATACTTCCCACCTGTATTAAACCTTCCAAAATGCATTACCTCACATTTGTCCGGATTAAACTCCATCTGCCATTTCTCCGCCCAAGTGTCCAACCGATCTATATCCTGCTGTATCGTCTGACAATCCTCATCACTATCCGCAACTCCACCAACCTTTGTGTCGTCCGCAAACTTACTAATCAGACCAGCTACATTTTCCTCCAAATCATTTATATATACTACAAACAGCCACAGTGGTGCAGTGGTTAGCACCGCAGCCTCACAGCTCCAGCGACCCGGGTTCAATTCTGGGTACTGCCTGTGTGGAGTTTGCAAGTTCTCCCTGTGTCTGCGTGGGTTTCCTCCGGGTGCTCCGATTTCCTCCCACATGCCAAAAGACTTGCTGGTTGATAGGTTAATTGGCCATTATAAATTGCCCCTAATATAGGTAAGGTGGTAGGGAAATATAGGGACAGGTGGGGATGTGGTAGGAATATGGAATTAGTGTAGGATTAGTATAAATGGGTGGTTGATAGTCAGTACAGACTCGGTGGGCCGAAGGGCCTGTTTCAGTGCTGTATCTCTAAAACTAAAAACTAAAACTAAATTGATCCCTGCGGAACACCACTAGTCACAGCCCTCCATTCAGAAAAGCACCCTTCCATGCTACCCTCTGTCTTCTACGACCGAGCCAGTTCTGTATCCATCTTGCCAGCTCACCTCTGATCCCGTGTGACTTCGCCTTTTGTACCAGTCTGCCATGAGGGACCTTATCAAAGGCTTTACTGAAGTCCATGTAGACAACATCCACTGCCCTTCCTTCATCAATCATCTTCGGCACTTCCTCAAAAAATTCGATCAAGTTAGTGAGACACGACCTCCCCTTCACAAAACCATGCTGCCTCTCGCTAATAAGTTCATTTGTTTCCAAATGGGAATAAATCCTGTCCCGAAGAATCCTCTCCAATAATTTCCCTACCACTGACGTAAGGCTCACCGGCCTGTAATTTTCTGGATTATGCTTGCTACCCTTCTTAAACAAAGGAAGAACATTGGCTATTCTCCAGTCCTCTGGGACCTCACCTGTAGCCAATGAAGATACAAAGATTTTTGTCAAGGCCCCAGCAATTTCCTCCCTTGTCTCCCTCAGTATTCTGGGGTAGATCCCATCAGTCCCTGGGGACTTATCTACCTTAATGCTATTCAAGACACCCAACACCTCCTCCTTTTTGATAATGACATGATCCAGACTATCTACACTCCCTTCCCTAGACTCATCATCCACCAAGTCCTTCTCCTTTGTGAATACTGATGCAAAGTACTCATTTAGTACCTCGCCCATTTCCTCTGGCTCCACACATAGATTCCCTCCTCTGTCCTTGAGTGGGCCAACCCTTTCCCTGGCTACCCTCTTGCTCTTTATATATGTATAAAAATCCTTGGGATTCTCTTTAATTCTGTTTGCCAATGACTTTTCATGACCCCTTTTAGCCCTCCTGACTCCTTGCTGAAGTTCCTTCCTACTTTCTTTATATTCCTCAAGGGCATCGTCTGTTCCCAGCCTTCTAGCCCTTACGAATGCTTGCTATGGCAAGGCCAGCATTTGTTGCTGATCCCAAACTGCCCTTGACAACTAAGTGGCTTCCTGGGCCATTTCAGAGGGCAGTTAAGAGTCAACCACGGTGTCATGGGTCTGGAGTCACATGTAGGCCAGGCCAGGTAAGGACAGCAGATTTCCTTCCCTTCCGTGACATTACCATTATGCCACCATCTCCTTGTTAGATATTGTTGCTCCTGTATAAGGTGGATTCAATCAGAACTGACCTACCAAAAAGGGGTTTATTGACTTGACATAGCAGTAGCTAATGCCTGTGGCCCAGGAAAGGACCAAGAGATTGACTCAGCCAGGCCACTCATAAGAACACGGTTATGTGAGCTCTGCAAAATTGCTAATCACACAAATAGGCCTTGAGCTATTTGATAGTCTGACTATCTAATGCTGTTAACTTGTCAGTTATCGAGGGACCTAGCCCCAATTTAAACTTGTCCATTGTTATAACGTCATTCCTCAATTGTGGCTATAATTATTATTTAGTATCTGTTAACACTGATTTAATGCAATATGCTGAATTGTCCATGTAACCATGTTACTCAATTGCTCTGACAGTCTGCCCATTAATTATTTGCTATTCAAAATGCCAGATGACCTTGAATACATCTATTCGTATCAATTAAGTGCTTATATAACCAACATTTAACTTTAAGTTGTGACCTTGTAGTCAATAAATAGTAGTTAGTGCAAGACTTGTGGTCTGACATCTTCCTTGGTGACTTGCCAAGAAAAAGTTACTTAATTCACTCAGTCGCTTGAGGACAGTCTAATTGAGGGTTGGGAAAAATCAATTAATTTCAATTCGAGCTAGTCAATGTGGTGAAGTTCACTCTGGCATCACCCAATCCATGACCTATACTGGGAGGTAAACCCCAATCATTTCTTTGATGGATTTAAGCAACAATTTAACCTATTCTTTGGTATATATCTGTGGATATACTGATGGCAGCCTTCCTACAGCTGGTTGTGCAATATCCCCATTGTGAACACTAATTTATATCTTTAGGTTTAATTAGGGGACACTTCTAAATCAGTGACTTGTAGCAAGCCAAAGTACGAAAGGCAAATTTTCTTTTGGACCATCTGATTTGGCAACTGGTACTCCTTTTGTGTCAAACAAATACCTTGTTGAATGTAATGTATTTGTAAAATATACTAATGATGTGATGATGTCATGCCGTAAATAAAGACTTCCTTGAACTGACCATGCTTGGTGTCCATTGTCCATCTTGTCTGTTAGTGCCACCCAAATATATCACAGAAGATGGCAATGAGCATGGGAAAAAGAACTGTCTCTATAGGCAGCAAACAGCAGCAGGGAGTGCAGTGAACAGGTTCAGCCAGCCTCTGATGACCTATCTGCTCAGATGGCGAGATTTTGGCTGTTTTGTGCGAAGCCTGAGCCTCGTGTTGTTTCCTTGGTTGAATGGGATATCACAGGGTCCAAGGATGCATCGGATCCAAAGGCTGGAATTTTACGTTGTGGCAGAGGTTCCACCCACCAGCTGAAAAGTCGGGGGCGAGCCTGTCTCCATCATGCTTGCTAGGCTTGCGGAGATTTTGCGTGGCCCAGGCCCTTAATTGAGCTTAGTCAGGACATCCACCCGACTGAGGCAGGCTGTCCCAGCTGCAAGAACTGGAAGTCGATCAAAGGACTAACAGCTCCTAAGCCCCAGCAGCACCACCGGGAGCAGGGGCCACTGCTGAGACTGCATCCAACCCAGAGTAGCCCTTGGAACACGTGAGTAGAGTTTGGGCCTGGCCGGGGACAATCGGCTGGGCCCTGGCGAAGTGGGGGTGGGGTGTGGGGGTCGATCAAGAGGGTGGGGGGGGGGGGGGGGCGTGTTCCATTGGGGGTGGCTGGAGCTGTTTGTGGGGGGGGCATCGTGGAGCATTTGGTGCCCAATCAGGGGAGCCCCATCCACCCCGAGCCTGCAAGGAGGCCACCCAGTATTACCGGGTGGCTTCCTAGGCGAGCTAAGTGCCTGTTCATTATCAAGCAATGTCCAATATAAGGGAACATCCCTCATGATAGCCGATGTTGGAGCGAGATATGCCAACAAACCAACATTAATGGGCAAAGACTGGCTTCGTAAGCTGAAGTTAGACTGGAAGCATGTCTTCTAAGTTGAGATGACTAAGAAGCTTGATCAGCTATTGAATGGTTACAGCAACATTTTCGACGATAGTTACGCAGATATAATCAGTGTGAAAAGTGCACATCTGAATTAGGCCTGATGCAAAACCAATATATTGCAAGGCTAGGTCAGTTACTTATGCTGTCAAAACCCATGTTGAAGAGAAATTTAAGAAGGTAGAGAGAAATGGTGTGCTAGTGAAAACTAATCAGAGTGATTGGGCAACCCCAATTGTAGTCCAAGTCAGACAAAACCGTAAGAATATGCAGGGACTAGAAAGTCACAAAGCCTCCAAAAGCAGTGGGTGATGAGCAGTATAAACTACTGACCTCTCAAGATTTGTATGAGGAGTTAGCGGCATCCAAGCTATTCACAAAGTTGGATTTGTCCCATGCTTCTGCACAGCTCAATGTGGATTGAGAGAGTCAGCAGTATCTCACAATAAACACACACATGGGGTTATACTCCTACACAATGGATGCAGGGTGGGGCTCCCACTGCACTGTCCCGTTGGGCACTCCCTGGACAGGTGCAACGCGGGTTGGATGCAGGTCGGGGCTGCCTCTGCATTGTCCCCGTTGGGCATTCCCGGAGCAGGTTCAGCGCTGGTTGGCTGCAGAGTGGAGCTCCCTCTACACTGTCCCATCAAATGCTCCTAGGGAATGGGGGGGGGGGGGGGGGGCGGTGCTAAAAATTCATTTGTCTCATTTTTTTGGTTGCAGGGTGTGGCGATTCATGACCTGCCAGTGTAAGTTCCATCGGAGATGGGCAGCACACATACTTGGTGCTCTCACCTCATTTATGTCCTTATAGTGGAGGGTTGAGTGGGTTCCTGCCAGCTGGTGTCCTTTTGACACTGCTGGCTACCTCTGCGCTCAGACTGGGGCTGATCAGTATTATAACGTGAGCATGTGGTGCAGCTAGCACTTTCTACTTAAAGCCAAGCTGTCCCTTTTAAAGGAAAGCTTCAGTGATTAATTTTGCTGGAATTTAAAAGCTGGACAATGGAACACCAGGCACAGAGCGGGCTCCAGGGCGATCGATGCGGTGCTGGAGGCATTAGCAGAGCAGGTGGGCAGGAGGAAAGATGCCATGGTTGCTCAAAGATCACTGAAGGCAGCAACACAGGTAGATAAGTTGGTTAGGAAGGCATACGGGATACTTGCCTTTATTAGCCGAGGCATAGAATATAAGAGCATGCAGGCTATGATGAAGCTGTATAAATCGCTAGTTAGGCCACAGCTGGAGTACTGTGTACAGTTCTGGTCACCAGACTGTAGGAAGGATGTGATTGCACGAGAGGGTGCAGAGGAGATTCACCAGGATGTTGCCTGGGCTGGAGCATTTCAGCGATGAAGAGAGACTGGATAGGCTAGGGTTGTTTTCCTAAGAGCAGAGAAGGTTGAGGGGGGACCTGATTGAGGTATACAAAATTATGAGGGCATAGATAGGGTAGATAGGAAGACATTTTTTCCCTTAGCGGAGGGATCAATAACCAGGGGGCATAGATTTAAGGTAAGGGGCAGGAGATTTAGAGGGGATTTGAGGAAAAGTTTTTTCACCCAGAGGGTGGTTGGAATCTTGAACGCACTGCCTGAGGGGGTGGTAGAGGCAGGAACCCTCACAACATTTGAGAAGTATTGAGATGTGCACTTGAAACGCCATAGCATACAAGGCTATGGTCCAAGTGCTGGAAAATGGGATTAGAATAGATAGGTGCTTGATGGCCAGCACGGACACGGTGGGCCGAAGGGCCTGTTTCTGTGCTGTATAACTCTATCACTCTATAAATCTGCCCTATGGCGTGAAGTCTTCTGAGAAAATCTTCCAAACTACAACGAATAAGATTTTGCAAGGAGTGTTGCATTGATTGCGGCAACAACAGAAGAAGAGAATCTTCAATCACAGAATCATAGAATTGTTACAGTGCAGAAGGAGGCCATTCGGCCCATCATGTCCACACTGGCTGTCTGAAAGAGCAATTCACTCAGTTCCATTTCCCTGCCTTCTCCCCATAACCCTGCACATTCTTCCTTTTCATATAACTGTCTAGTTCCCTTTTGAATGCTTCAGTTGAACCTGCCTCCACCACTTTCCTAGGCAGTGCATTCCAGACCTTAACCACTCACTGAGTGAAAAAGATTTTCCTCATGTCATTTTTGCTTCTCTTACCAAATACTTTAAATCTGTGACCTCTCGTTCTTGATCCTTTCACGAGTGGGAACAGTTTCTCTCTATCTACTCTGTCCAGATCCCTCATGATGTTGCATACCTCAATCATTTACATTGCATATTCTGACCAAAAGTGTACACAACTGCACACAGATAGAAAAGGTCATCTTCAAAATCAAATAGTTCCTCCAGTTTTTGTTGGGTAGAAACATTATGCCAGTAACAGATCATAAACCACTAATAGCTATTCTGGGACCAAAGTCTGCAATACCAACAATGGCAGTGTCAAAGTTGCAGCAGTGGGCTGTACTTCTCTCATAGCATGGCTACAGCTTTGAATATTGCAGTTCGAAGGTAAATGCTATCACTGACACACTGTTGCATTTGCTATATGAGGACTCAGAAGTAGGCTGTGAATGTACAATCTTCACAATAGGAGTAGTAGACGATGACATTCTAATCACTGCAACTGAAATTGCAGCTGAAACTTAGAAAAGTTTCTAAGTGTTGAAAAGAGTCTACAAACAGACATTGAATGGACAGACAGAATTTGACCAGTGCACAGATGAGGAACTAAACCGTTCCACAATTGTCGCAATGAGTTGTCAGGTGAACAGGCTGAATTAAGTATGGTCATAGAGTGGTGGTACCCAGTTCTCTGAGAGTTAGGATTCTGGCAGAACTCCATACTGAACACACAGGAATAGTCAGTGTTGTATGATCGCTTGAAGAGTGATGCCCCTTTAAGAACTCAGTGTGCTAATGAGCTAAGTACCAGGACATATTCATGTGATCAGAGGCCATAGTCACTCTGCAACTGTAATACTCGAGATAAAGGTTCTGTATATAGTTTGCTCTGTATTGTATATACTAGTTTAGCTGTTAATAAAATTGTTAGAAATCTTCAAGGAACTGGAATCAAGATACTTCATTGTGCTGCTTAAGATAACACAGAGATCACATGACATGGTGACAGTTGTGGTGAAAAGACAAGCTATAACCTTAAAGACCATGGGCAAAACAGCAAACCAGTGAAAAAACTTTTTTTAAAAAGTACCTGAAAAGAGTGAAAGAAATACTGGTCCAAACAGCGGAAAGAAGAAAAAATCTACATCCAGCTGCGGGAGACAGAGGGTTGAACAACAGGTTGCAAATACATTACTATGATTGGGTGAGTCATTGTGCCAACGGTCATGGGATCCTGGTTTAAGACCTGCATAAAGGCAAGCTGATACACGAAGTCCACAGCGAAATAGACCTGAGACAAGGCTCAGAGTGGAGCAATTCTCAGCCAGAAGATGAGCAGGTGTTTCACATTGTGAACCTGACACATTGTGTTGATGAAGTCAAACAACTGAAAGCTTTTGCTACTATTAATGTCATGTGCCCAAAGAAAGCTGGCAAACACACACTCAGTACTAAGATTGACACGGGCGTTAGTGCAAATATCCTACCAATCCGAATGCTGAAGGATATGTACCAGGATCGTTGGAAATTTATGCAAAGTTAACTGCATACAATGGGTCACCCATCCCTTACAGTGGCACACAAACAATGCAATGCAGCTGTGACAAGTCGGAATGGAAACCACAAATATTTTACATGGCAGACACGAGTGGAACCAGCAGTGGCAGGACCACCAGTGTGTAAGGACCTCAACATTGCGACTATCCACGAGATCACCAAGGCACCCATTACAGCAGAAGAGTCCAGGTCAGTCCAGGATTTACAACAAATACACCCGGACAGGTTGATGCCATAGGAGATTTCAAAGACGATGCTATACTGCATCTCAGAGAGGATATTCTCCATGTGTCCAGCCCTCTGATGTCTGAGATTGAGTCACAGTTCTTCCAGGATCTCAGTAGTCCTAGTTTGGAGAGTATCAGTGCGTGGGTTTCCTCCGGGTGCTCCGGTTTCCTCCCACATGCCAAAGATTTGCAGGTTGATAGGTAAATTGGCCATTATAAATTGCCCCTAGTATAGGTAAGTGGAAGGGAAATATAGGGACAGGTGGGGATGTGGTAGGAATATGGAATTAGTGTAGGATTAGTATAAATGGGTGGTTGATGGTCGGCACAGACTCGGTGGGCCGAAGGGCCTGTTTCAGTGCTGTATCTCTAAATAAAAAAAATAAAAAAAATAAAATTCTCAAAGATGCCACACCAAGAGAATGAAGATCCAAATTCAGATGGTGAAAGTTGTTTGTCAATATCAGTGTTTCTTCATGCTCCAGCGACTTAAAAGAAGAGATTGACATAATCATTGAGAAGCAAAGGCTGGCAATGCAGAGCACTGCCAAAAGGAAATCTCCAAGGTCTGGAACCCGCTCGCAGACTCTGGCCAGCATCAAACGGTACAGACTGGAAATCCAGGACACGGCACAACTATGCCATGCCCTCACCCTTGCTCTCCAGAGAACTGCCAGCACCAAACCAAGCCAGAACAGACAGTTACTGTCATGAGGCCAAGTACTCCTCGCCTAACAAGTCCTCGACCTTGAGGCCAGGCCTTCAGACACAGAGGATGAGGAGAGGTGAAGGGCACACAATGTCCTGGAGAGGCAGAGGAGGAATGAGTTGAAGATTTGTCTGTTGGCTCATCGAGATGAAGTGCTGTAACTTTCCAAGAATGACAACACAGTATCTTAGCAGGCTAAAGGCAGAGCAATAGAAACTGAATGCAGAGAAACAGCAACAGCTCATCCGCAAATTCTCTGAGATGCAGGAGACACTGTTTGAACAGCCAAGGGTGAGATCCACATCTCCAGAAGATTATACCGTAACAAGATCTGGAAGAGTTGTCAAACTATGAAACAATATATGGACTCTTACGCTTCTGCACTCATAAATTTCACAATCCATATCCTCATACATGTAAATTTTATAATCTCTATCCGACCTTATGTGTTTTTACTTGTGATGTACAAGACATATCTTTGGAAAGAAAGGGGATGCTGTATGATCGCTTTAAGAGTGATTTCCCTTTAAGAACTCAGTATGTTAATGAGCTAAGTACCAGGCATAGTCAATTGACTAGAGGCCATAGTCACTTTGCAACTGTAACACCTGAGACAAACGTCCTGTATATAGTTTGCTCTGTATTGTATATACTAATTTAGCTGTTAATAAACTTGTTAGAGATCTTCAAAGAACTGGAATCCCATATATCACTGTGCTGTTTAAGATAACACAAAGAGCCCATGGCAGTCAGTATGAAATCCATAGCAAGAGGTTTTGTTTATTGGCCTGGTCAAGACAGTGGCCTGGAATCATTGGCTTGCAAATGCACTATCTGCCAAAATTTAGAAAGAAGCCGCCTCAAACTCCTTTGCAATGGTGTTCATGGCCAACTCGACCACTTCAAGGAGTTCATGTAGACTTTTGTGAGAAGAAAATTAACAATTTCTTAGTACTGATCGATAGCTACTTGAAGTGGATCAAAGTCAAGCACATGAGTCAAAACACTATTGTTGAACGAACGATGGACCAGTTATGGTCTGTATTTGATTTTCATCGACTGTCAGAGGAGCTTGTCTCAAATAATGGTCCTCAATTTCATTCTGCACTGTTCCAAAATTTCACGAAGCAAAATGTTATCAAACATCCCCTCACTCCTCCTTACCATCTGGCATCAAATGGAGCAGCTGAAAGATTTGTGAGGATAATTAAAGACGCACTCAAGAAGCAAGTGTTGCAAGAGTGTTCAAATTTCAGTATGGAACACAGCAGTTGCTTAATTTTCTGCTGAAGTATAGAACAAGCCCACACCCTACTACACCTGCTGAGCTTTTGTTGAAAAGAAGGGTAAGCACACTGTTAAGACCAGGTGAGAAAGGGCTCCAGGGATTCCCTCTCAGCCTTTGCCTGGTTTAACTGTAACAGGGTTTAATTTTATAAACACTATGTTTTTTGCTCCCCCTCAGAGAATCCTTGTCCACAGCTCTCCAATTGTAAGGCAGAAAATCAACCAGACAAGTTTTCTTAGATTTAAACAAGAAAGGTGGAAGTTTATTAACCTTAAACTCTAATTCGGTTAAAGACTGCAAATACCTGACGCGACCACGCTAGTATGCAAACACGATAAACACACACGCAGATATAGACAGGAAAGTAGAAAGAATAAAGGGGAAAAGCTTGAGGCAATAGCTGGGATTTATTTATGGTCCTTTGAGTTTGATGTAGAGTCTTTGATTGCCAGTAAGTCTTGTTGTTTCGTTTGGGCCTAGTGCACGCTTTAAAACTTGTGTCAATGTAGGACTCTTTTCTCTCTTGAGGTTTAAGTGACTTCAGTGGGTCCAGAAATTCAAGTGTGAGAGAGAGAGAGAGAGATAGCCAGGAGACAGGCTCTCTTCTTCCAAGTTCAGTTGCAATCTGACCCAAATTGGTCTGTGGGCAGTTCAAAACCAAAAGTCTGGGCCAGCAGGTTAGTCATGTGACTAGCTGTTTTAACAAACTCCTGCATTTGTGGATTCTCTATCTTAGCAGACGCCCTGGAATGCTGGATTTATTACATATTCAATGACTGGTGATCAAAGTCCATTTGGGTTAATTGGATCAGGGAGCTGTTCTATTGTCTCCCGGCACTGTCTCTTAGTATGAAAATGTCCTGCAGCCACAGGTGATCTCTTTAACAAGTCATTTCTTCCTTCCAGCAACAGTTAAAAATTAATGTTCATATGACAAAATTAATATGCCTTATTCTTGGCAGGTGGGGTCTTCATGACACTTCCACACCCAACGGAATGAAATGCGATTTTTTTTAAAGAGCATTTCATTTAAAAGGACTAGAAAGAAGAGTAGGCACAGAAAAACACATATGCATCTCTCTCATTCATTCAGAAACCCTGACAGTTGTTACAGTCTATCTTTTCTTGGTAGCAGTGCTGCTTTAAACTGCCCTTTTTGGCATCCCAATAAACATGTAGTTTTCGGGGAAGTTTTTCAGTTTACACATTTCCAGGAGTTCCTGTTAAGGTCTGCAGTGGGAGGGTTAGATGTAATTAGCCCTAAGTTGGAGTTCTGCTTACGGGCACTGGCCGTGGGTGGTTCTACTCTGAACTCTCTTTCAGTGCTTTGAAGAGTCATGCAAGGGTTTTTCACCTTAGGGGCTGAGGGTTCCCTTTTCTCCTGATGGTGGGGGATGATCCCTTGCTAATCTTCCCTTTGTCCTCTGGGACACTGTGCTTGCAGGCATTTTGCCAGATTATACTGCACACCCCTGCGGCACTTCGACTAGGTGAGGCAGCACCCTCATGGTTTCTCTGCCCTTTTGAGGACTTTCTTTGTCTCTGCAAGTTCCTGTAAATGCTGTTATCAACTCCGGTGGGGTGCTTCTGGTATCCACATTTACATAGGAGGACATGTGGTCTAATCTTCCAAACATTTCGGGAATGGCTATCCGGACAGAAGGGGTTTTCATCCGGGATTCCTCCCAGGCTTCCTTTAACCTGCCCTCTTTGTCCCTTTTCCCCCTTTCCTTTCTAACCTTTTGCCAGCCTTGTACCTGCCAGAGACCTTTTGTTCTCGGCAGGGGTCCCTTACAGTTCACCAGCCCTCTGCTGAAGGGTCCTCCAAACACCAGACCTCCTCCTGAAGTCCCCAGCATCACAGATGCCAAACTTCAGCCAATTCGATTCACTCCATGTGATATCTAGAAACAACTGAAGGCACTGGATATTGCAAAGCTATGGGCCCTGACAATATTCCGGCAATAGTAGTGAAGACCTGTGCTCCAGAACTTGCCGTGCCCCTAGCCAATCTGTTCCAGTACAGCTACAACACTGGTTTCTACCCGGCAATGTGGAAAATTGCCCAGGTATGTCCTGTACACAAAAAGCAGGACAAGTCCAGCCCGGCCAATTACCACCCCATCAGTCTACTCTCAATCATCAGTAACATGATTGAAGGTGTCACCAACAGTGCTTCAAGTGGCACTTGCTTAGCAACAACCTGCTCAGTGATGCTCAGTTTGGGTTCCACCAGGGCCACTCAGCTCCTGACCTCATTACAGCCTTGGTTCAAACATGGACAAAAAGAGCTGAACTCAAGAGGTGAGGTGAGAGTGTCTGCTCTTGACATCAAGGCAGCATTTGACTGAGTATGACATCAAGGAGTCCGAGCAAAACAGTAATCGGGGAGAAACTGTCCGCTGGTTGGAGTCATGCCTAGCACAAAGGAAGATGATTGTGGTTGTTGGAGGTCAATCATCTGAGCTCCAGGACATCACTTCCTCAGGGTAGTGTCCTAGGCCCAACTTTCTTCAGCTGCTTCATCAATAACCTTCCTTCAATCATAAGGTCAGAAGTGGGGATGTTCGCTGATGATTGCACAATGTTCAGCACCATTCGTGACTCCTTAGATACTGAACTAGTCCATGTAGAAATGCAGCAAGACCTGGACAAAAGCCAGGCTTGGGCTGATAAGTGGCAAATAACATTCGCGCCACACAAGTGCCAGGTAATCACCATCTCCAACAAGAGAGAATGTAACCATCTCCCTTTGACATTCAATGGTATTACCATCGCTGAATCCCCTCTATCAATGTCCTAGGGGTTACCACTGACCAGAAACTGAACTGGAGTAGCCATATAAATACCGTGGCTACAAGAGCAGGTCAGAGGCTAGGAATCCTGAGGTGAGTAACTCACCTTCTGACTCCCCAAAGCCTGTCCACCATCAACAAGGCACAAGTCAGGAGTGTGATGGAATATTCTCCATTTGCCTGGATGGGTGCAGCTCCAACAACACACAGGAAGCTTGACACGTTCCAGGACAAAGCAGCCCACTTGATTGGCACCCCATCTACAAACATTCACTCCCTCCACCACCAATGCACAGTGGCAGCAGTGTGCACCAACTACAAGATGCACTGCAGCAATGCCCGAAGGCTCCTTAGCAACACCTTCCAAACTCGTGATCTCTACCAACTAGAAGGACAAGGGCAGAAACTGGGTCTGCATTCTCTAGAGTTTCGGAGAATGAGAGGTGATCTCATTGAAAGATACAACATTCTTACAGGTCCAGACTGGGTAGATGTGGATAGGATGTTTCCTCTGGCTGGTGAGTCTTGAACCAGCGGACATGGGGTGGTGAATCTTTGGAATTCTCTATCTCAGAGAGCTGTGGAAGCTCAATCGTTGAACATGTTCAAGAAAGAAATCGATAGATTTCTGGATATTAATGAAATCAAGGGATATGGAGATAGTGGGGAAAAATGGAGTAGTGGTAGATGATCAGCCATGATTTGTTTGAATGGTGGAGCAGGCTCGATGGGCCGAATGACCTACTCCTTCCACTATTTACTATATTCCTATGAATGCCAAGGGGAGATGGTTAGATTCTCTCTTGTTGGAGATGGTCAGTGCCTGACACTTGTGTTGCACAAATATTACTTGTCACTTATCAGCTCAAGCCTGAATGTTGCCCAGGTCTTGCTGCATGCGTGCACGGACTGCTTCAGTATCTGAGGAATTCCAAATGGAACTGAACACTGTGCAATCATCAGTGAACATCCTCACTTCTGGCCTCATGAAGGTCATTGATGAAGCAGCTAAACATGTTGCGCCTCGGACACTATCCTGAGGAACTCCTACAGTGATGTCCTGGGGCCGAGATGAATGACCTCCAACAACCACAACCATCTTCCTTTGTGTTAGGTATGACTCCAACCAGTGGAGTGTTTTCCCCATGATTCCCATTGACTAGGACTCCTTGATGCCACACTCTGTCTAATGCTGCTTTGATGTCGAGGGTGGTCACTGTTACCTCAGCTTGGTAAATTAGCTCTTTTGTGCATATTTGGACCAAGGTTGTAATGAGGTCTGGAACCAAGCAGTCCTAGTGGAACCTGAACTGAGCATTGTTGAGCAGGTTATTGGTCAGGAAGTGCCTCTTGATAGCACATTCCATCACGTTGCTAGTGATTGAGAGTAGATTGATGGGGCGGTAATTAGCCGGATTGGATTTGTCCTGCAATATTTCGGACAGGGCATTCCTGGGTAATTTTCCACTTTGTTGAGTAGATGTCACTGTTGCAGCTGTACTGGAACAGCTTAGCTAGGGGTGCGGCTAGTTCAGCACTGGAGCCAGGATGTTGTCAGCACCCATAGACTTTGCTGCAGCCAGTGCCTTCAGCCTTTTCTTGATACCACATGGAGTGAATTGAATTGTCTGAAGACTGGCATCTTTGGATCATCCACTCTGCACTTCAGGCTGAAGATGATTGCAAATGCTTCAGCTTTATTTTTGGCACTCACTTGCAGGGCTCCACCATCATTGAGGATGGGAATGTTTGCGGAGCCTCCTCCTCCCATCGGTTGTTTCATTGTCCATCAAAATTCGTGACTGGATGTGGGTCGACTGCGGATCTTAGATCTCATCTGTTGGTTGTAGTATCGCTTAGCGATGTTCATCACATGCTGTTTCTGCTGTGAATGTAGTCCTTTGTTTCAGCTTCACCAGGTTGACATTTCATTTTTATCTATGCCTGATGCTGCCCCTGGCATGCTCTCCTGCACTCCTCATTCAACCAGCGTTGGTCACGTTGCCTGTTGGTGATATTAGACCGAGAAAGATTGTGGGTCATGGGGTTACAGTTAATGGACCAGAATTTGCTGTCAAAATAATATTGAGGCAAATCACACAGCAAAAACACCAGGCGAGGGCAGATTTGTGCTTAAACCCAGAAATACAGAAGTTGCTATGGAGATGCGCCGTTCAGTTGTTAGCTTCGTGAAAACAGCGTTGTCTGTCTGTCTCCCTTTTCAAATGCATTGGGCGTGACATTCCTGTGCGTGCACGGTAATTAAGAAATAAATGCACCACAGAAAGTTAGATTTCAGTATAACTATCCTTTTAACAACATGTTAAATGTTAATTGTTGCCATTCAAACTCCTTTGCACTGAAAATTAATTATAAAAGTGTGCAGTCTCATTCCTTCAGGTTTTAACTGTTTTTGGTGATTTTTTGTCAAATTTAAAGTTTTTACATTTTTTACTTTTTCTTGCTGTCTCCTTTTACTCCAATCATAGAATCATAAAATGATACTACAGAGAACGAGGCTATTCAGCCCAGCGTGCCTGTGACAACACTGAAAGAGATTTCTCATTTGTCCCACTCACCTGTTTGGCCCCCATACCTGAGCAAATATTTCCTTTTCAAGTATTTAGCCAATTACATTTTGAAAGTTATTCTTGAATCTGCTTCCACCGCTCTTTCAGGCAGCTCACAACAACTCATTATGTTAAAAAAACAAATGTTCTCCTCATGTCACCTCTGATTCTATTAGCAATTACCTTAAATCTGTGTCCTCTGGTTATCAACTCTTCTGCCACTGGAAACAACTTCTCCTTATTAACCCTATCAAGATTTTGAATCTGAGTCTGGATTTTTACGCCCCCAACTCCCTCAGGAGCAGGCTGGGAGGAAGGGGGAGTAAAATCGAGTGGGAGGCGGGATAGAGTGCTGTGCCCATCACCTGCATGTCCCCGCTGCTATTTTGCCAGTAGCAGGGAAGGTGGCAAATGGCCGGCCTCCCCAGGCCAATTAAGGCCCCTAAGTGGCCAATTAATTGCTGTTGAAGGGTCTCCTCCTACCGCTGCTGGCACTTCACCACCTGAGGTCTAAAACTTGGTGGCCTCCTTGTGGGCTGGGAGGAGCCTTCCTGTGCCCCAGCAGCATGGTCCACCCCTCTAAAACTACCCCTCTGCCCTGTTCTCTGACCACACACCCCCTCCCCTTACTGGGGCCTAGCCGATTGTCCGCAATGAGGCCCGATCCCCAGTTGCCTGCTTCGAGGCCGACATCCATAGCCCTCTTCTTGCTGGGACTGAGGAGCTGCCGGTCCTCTGATTGCCAGCAGCTCTTGGAGGCGGGACTGCCTGCCTTAGAGGGGTGGAAGTGTTCATTATGTGTCAATGGTTTGATTATATGCAGGTGAAGGGTGTTAATTAGGGTTTTAGTTGAGCACTTATAAGCAGACACTCACTGAGACTGGGAGAGAGTTTTGAGTGAGGAGCTATAAGTTTGTCATCCTTTTACTCTGCACAATAAATGTGAAACTGAGTAAATACTACAGCATTATCTTTCTACAACAAGCTTTCTAGAGTTTATTAGTGTCATGTTAGCCCCCACTTGCCAAGAATGAAGTACATTAATTTTGTCATGAACACTGATATTAAACTGTTGCTGGAGTGAAGAAAGGATTTGTTTTTCTTTATTTAGAGATACAGCACTGTAACAGGCCCTTCCACCCATTGAGTCTTGTGCCGACCATCATTTATACTAATCCTGCATTAATCCCATATTCTTACCACATCCCCACAATTCCCCCACCACATACCTACCCTGGGGGCAATTTACAATGGCCAATTTACCTATCAACCAGCAAGTCTTTGGCTGTGGGAGGAAACTGAAGCACTCGGCGAAAACCCACGCAGTCACAGGGAGAGCTTACAAACTCCGCACAGGCAGTACCGAGAATTGAACCCGGGTCGCTGGAGCTGTGAGACTGCAATGCTAACCACTGCGCCACTGTGTTAAATAGATTAGATGTGGCTGGTAAAGATATTTGCATATTAACAGACAGTCTTTGGAAGGACAAAGCAGCCATTCCCCGACACATTCAACCCACAATGGACTTTTGATCACCAGATATTGAAGGTGGGGGAGCTCGCATTCCAGGTTGACTGCTAAGATGGCTGAATACACAAATGGACATGGTCAAACCAGCTAGTCGCATGACTAACCTGCGGGGCAACCAGAGTTTTTTGAATTTGTACAAACAGTTTGTGCAAAAATGTCTGTTTGTTCCTGGACTGAGAAGATCTCTCCTGTCCGCTCCCATCTCTTCCTCACAAGCCTCTGAATCCATTAAAGACACATGAACTCCAACAGAGAAAAGTCTCCTACAGTGAACAAGGTTTAAGAAAAATACTGTGCCCCATTGTAAAGCAAGATCTACCTACAATCAAGGACTCTATAGTGAGCTCGAAGAGCCGTAACAAAAACTCTTCAGATATTGTCTCAAACCTATCCACTTTATTTCTTCTGTTTTCTTTCTATCACTATCTGCATGTATGTATCATGTGTTCATGCTAGCATGGGTGCGTCATGTATCCATAGGCATTAACCAAATTAGAGTTTAAGTTTAAATAAATTTAATCTTTTCTTCTTCAAACCTAAGAAAGCCTGTTGTGCTGGTTTCTTTGCCTTATAATTGGAAAGCGGTGAACAAGGATTCACCAAGGGGGAACTAAAAACACAATGTGTTTAAAATTAAACCTCTTTCTCACCTGGTCATAACAATCAGGAAGTCGTGACTGAGGCCAAATAAAGGGCCTGGGCCATGAAAATTTGCAGCGTGTCTTCCAGGCCTGGCGGAGGAGGGTTCTTCCCCCAACCTTTCAGCTGGTGGGTGAGGCCACCAGCTTAGTGTTAAATTCCAGCCCTAGTTTCTTCAGTCTCTCTATGTAGTTGAAATCTTTCATTCCTGGTACCGTTCTAGTAATTCTCCTCCGCACCCTCTCTCAGATCTTGACATGCTTCCTAAAGTAGAACATAGCCAATCTTTCCCTGCCTTTATTTCTCTTTCTGTACCTGTTTTGACATTGAATTCACTCAGTTCAACTTTCTTAAATAGACCTTGTACTGTGAATTTCACAATCTTTAAATCTGATTGGTTAAGGAGATACTTGCTTGCCCCGTTCACTCAGACTCCAGATGCCTTGTAGAGCGTGCCACATCCATCCCATCCCCCACTTCCAACAACAGGCAGCACATATATCATGCAGATTACACAGGCAAAAGCAAGTATAACAAATGGCAGGTGTTGATCATTGACTGGTTACAATAAACTCTGGACCATTGTTAAAAGGAGTGAAATGAGGCATTAGTTGGCTCCTCATGCCTCCTCTCCATAGAACTCAGTTCTTCATGGTCTATATACTGGAAGATGACTAAACCTATGCTCCACTGAGAGAGGGTGGATGTGCTTTGCACTAAACAGGAAAATGGGTTTTACCTGACTTCGCCTCATTTAGTGTTCATCTTTCAGGATATCTTCACCAGGCTTTATCTTAAAATAAGGATTGTTTTTGGATTATCAAGAATATCCCACTGACATTAAACCCATGAGCATGACTGTATTTACAGCAGTGCAGTGCTGATTTAGCAGTGCATCAACTGAAAAGTAACAATGGAGCAATGTGTGCACAAAACACTGAGGTGAGAGTGACTGCCTTTGACATCAAGTCAACATTTGACTGAGTTTGGGATCAAGGGGCCCTGGTAAAACAGAAATCAATGGGAGTCAGGGGGAAAACTATCCACTGTGTTATGGCCACATGGCGTGACACGGGTGGTTCGCACTGTTCTGACTGGATTTTACTGAGCTCCTGACTTTGGGCTCAGTGGCGGGGTGGGGGGGGGGGGGTGGGGTAGCCGGAAGATGGTTCCGGCAGAGGCCCACCACAGAGGCTGACGCCGGGAGGGCTGCTGGCCGATGGGAACTGAACCTAAATATTTAAACCAAGGAGATGAATAAATTTAAATAGACTTACCAGCAATATTCCGGGCCTGCCGCAATCTTTGGCACTGTGGCCAGCATTCCCGTGCCTTCAATTTCTCCGTCTGGGGAAACCAGACTTGACACTGGTGCGGAGGGGGGAGGAGTTAAGATTTCTACTGCAGCAAGGCGGGGGATGGGGTCAAGTAAGCATCATCAGTGTAGAGAATGGTAGGAAGGGGTGGACTTTCAACTTTGTACCATCTGGGAGGGGAAGGTCAGAATTCAAAGGTCAGTGTTTTAGGGAAAGAGCAAACACTGTAATTTTTATTTGGGTGTGGGAAAGGGGAATTACAATTTTATTTGTTAAGTGTTGGGAGATACCTCTTTAAAAATTTAAATATGCCGGCAGGACTGGCTGCCCTTTAAAAATGGCGCCAGCACCTGCACACATGCAGCTGACGCCATTGCTGATGTCGGACAGCCCGCCCCCTCCATGTGATTGGCGGGGGGGCGGTGGTCGGGCCGCTCCAGCTATTTAAATGAGCCGCCACATGGGAGATCGCAGTGGCTCTGTGGATATTTTGAGCCAGAGCGGTGGCAGGCTCTTAAAATCCAGCCCTTCAACTCCCCACCTGACAGCAGCAAGTATATTTGCATTCAGAGTTCACCTTTTGAGTTTTAGTTTTCAAATAAGCAGACAGTGACAGGTTGTCTTGTAGGTTTTTAAAAAAAGAGTCAATTGTTTATTGATCAATATGACTTATCCCGAAATTGTTGCAACTGCATTCGCTCATGAATTTACTCGCACGCAAACACACACACACACACAAGACAAAACAAACACAAAAGAGATAGAGGTTGGTGGGTTTTGGGGGGGCTGGTGGTGGGAAGGGTTATGATAAACCTGTTGAATTCTCTTGAGACTCAAGTTATAGAGGGTTGCAGGCCTGAGATGATTGTAGATTTCTCTGATGATTGAAAGGTCTGTTGAAGATGGTGGGTCACTTCCAGCTCTCTCTGCTGTTTAATGTAGATGTCAGATTTTTCAGCAGGGCAGGTGTTTTCTGGCTTACTGTAATGCCAACTGTTACAAATAGCTTCCCTTCTTGGTGAGTCTCTCTCTCTTTCTCTTTCTCTCTCTCTCCCTCTCTCTGGCTGTCTTTTTTCAATGTAACACTGTCACTTCTCACTTCCTGTTAGGAGACATTCTGCTTTCTTGCCCATGGTGATCGCTCAATGGCTCAGGATGTGGCTACTCCACACGTCCTTTGTATTAGAAGAAGACATTCAATTCTGGAATGTTTTTAGAATAGGTGTGAGATGGGTTTCATTAACACCTTTTGGCTTTGAAGATTTGTTCTTTGTCCATGTCAGGCTTTCTATATAAACAAAAGGTTAATCCTCTTTCCTTTGGCAGCAATTTTGGACCATTGTTCACTTTTCTAAAAAAAAGAGCTTATTTTTTTAAAAGACAAAGTCCATTTTTTCATAACTCCAGAGTTACTTCGTGAATGTTGTATCATCATACCTCTGATGTGCATGACAACTGACGGGAGCCATAACTAGCATAAAGGAAGGTGGTTGTGCTTGTTAGAGGCCAATCGCCATAGTCCCAGGACATTGCTGTAGAGGTTCCTCAGGGTAGTGTCCTCGGCCCAACCAACTTCAGCTGCTTCATCAATGACCATCCCTCCAATATAAGTTCAGAAGTAGTGATCTCATAGAAACCTATGTAATTCTAACAGGACTTGACAGGGTAGATGCAGGAAGGATGTTCCCGATGGTGGGGGAGTCCAAAACCAGAGGTCAGAGTCTGAGGATACTGGGTAAACCTTTCAGGACTGAGATGAGGAGAAATTTCTTCACCCAGAGAGTGGTGAGCCTGTGGAATTCGCTACCACAGAAAGCAGTTGAGGACAAAACATTGTATGTTTTCAAGAAGGAGTTAGATATAGCTCTTGGGTCTAAAGGGATCAAAGGATATGGGGCAAAAGCAGGAACAGGTTACTGAGTTGGATAATCAGCCATGATCACAATAAATGGAGGAGCAGTCTCGAAGGGCCGAATGGCCTACTCCTGCTCCTATTTTCTATGTTTCTATGTTCACTCATTATTGCACGGTGTTCACTTCCATTCATAATTCTGCAGATAATAAAACAGTCCTTGCCTGCATGCAGCAAGACCTGGACACCATCCAGGCTCAGACTGACAAGTAGCAAGTAACATTCACACAAGACAACTGTCAGGGAATGAAGTCCAAACACCTCCATTGACATTTAACAGCATTACCATTGTTGAATCCCTCACCATCAACATCCTGGAGCTCACTATTGACCAGAAACTGGACAGAACTGGACCAGCCATATAAATACTGTTACCACAAGAACAAGTCAGAGGCTAGGAATTCTCTGATGAGTCACTCACTTTCAGACTCCCAAAAGCCTTTCTACAATCTACAAGGCTCAAGTCAGGAGTGTGATGGAATGCTCTCCACTTGCCTGGATGGGTGCAGCTCCAACAACACTCAAGAAGCTCGACACCAACCAGAACAAAGCAGCCCGCTTGATTGGCACCCCATCCACAAACATTCACTCCCTCCACCACCGACGCACAGTGGCTGCAGTTTATACCATCAGCAATATGCACTGCAGCAACTTGTAGTGGATTATAATCCTCGCCCCCTTTTGGTGCTATCCCGGATCAGGCGCACTCCTCAGATGATCACTGTCACTTGAGGTTGAGAAAGACGGATCCTAAAGACACGTGAATGGGTCTGAAGAACTGATTGAACTCTCTTCAAGGAAAGTAACCAGCTGAGAATATTAACATCCTCCAAATAGTATTTTAAACAATTTTCAGCCAGATTTTAATAATGCAGATATTATAAATTTGGGAATCTCTCCTCAGTAATGTACCTCCCCACCAAAGAGTGTACAGAGATGAGTTCATGAGTTTGTGATACAGAAGACGATGTGAGACAAAATGATTTCTGAATTATATCAAAGTTTATGAAAGAACCGAACATGCAATTCATTGTTGGGGAGACAGTCAATTGCAATGTTAATAGTTCTAGGAAAAGAAAGTATTATCTTGTTTAAAGTACAGAATCCAATTTTTAAATCTCAATATTGTTACAGTAAAATATTTAAGATATCCATCAATTGTTAAAGTAATATTTAAATCAAATCCCCGAGTAGAAGACTACAAATTTACGGGGATGCCTCTGTCGCAGTTAAGGGGTGAACTATCATTACCTCAGCCCAATAGCTGTACCTTTACTGTGAGACACATTGGAGCGAGCCCAACGAATCTAAAAATCCAGTGTATTGTTCCGACATTTATACTGTTTCTAAGTTGCATGTCTAATTTTTTACATATGGGGTGTTACCTCTTTTGCAATTTGGTTCGTCCCCCTTTATTTCCCAAATAAGGCTGTATAACTGTTAATTTCTAGTTAAGATCCACCTTCTTTGATTTCTCAGAAAGGCTCGGCTAGCAGCAAGCTGTGAGTCTCTCATGATGGTCAATTTCTATTAGTCATCTAACTGTGTTTCAAAATTATGAGGCTGTATTTTGTGCTGGAGGCGGGGTTCCTGGTGCCGGGGTGAAAAGGCGGGGCGAGCCCCCAGAACGATCCTCCAGCTTTTTGGTGACGAAGTTGTCAGAGGCGGCATCCCCGTCCCTTTAAAATCTTTAAAGGGATAGGGATTCCGCCTCTAAGAGCTGCCAACCAATCACAGGGCCGACAGCTTAGCAGTATCGGCAGCGCCACTGGGAGTGGTGGCCACTGCCAGTACAGCAGAGGCCTCGGACCCAGGCCCAGCACTGGAACTCTGGGCAAGAGAGAGGTAAGGCGGGGTTGCCGGGGCCATTCCGGAAGGCCCGCATGAAGGGAGTTGGGGGGGTTGGTCTTGTGGTTCGGGGGAGTGGGTTCCTGGGGACTGAATTGGTTCCCAGTGGGGGTCCTCTGTGGACCACAAATTCCCCTCGGAGGAGGAACCCCCAAGCCTGCAGGGAGGGTAACTCGTTTTACAAGACATCCTCCCCACACAGCAGAGGCCCTGCCCACTCCACCCCACCGCTGCTAAGATCCCAGCAGTGGTGGAAAGAGGCCCTTAATTGGCCCTTAATAGGCTACTTAAGGGCCTCAATTGGCCTCTAGGCAGGAAGATCATTGGCTGACAGGGAGACAAAGTGCCCTCCACCCCCCACCACCTGTCACAATTCTATGGCTCCCCCACCTGCGATCCCACCTCGAGGGGGACTGTAAAATTGGCCAACATTCAGTTTTTTTGGTTTTGGTCAGTTTGTCAAAAATTCACTTGACTGTGGTTTAGAGCAGTCCGCATAAAACCATCTTATCAACTATTACAACAAAAACAAGAAATGCTGGAATCACTCAGCAGGTCTGGCAGCATCTGTGGAAAGAGAAGCAGAGTTAACATTTCGGGTCAGTGACCCTTCTTCGGAACCTTCCGAAGAAGGGTCACTGACCCGAAACGTTAACTCTGCTTCTCTTTCCACAGATGCTGCCAGACCTGCTGAGTGATTCCAGCATTTCTTGTTTTTGTTTCAGATGAGTTCCGAAGAAGGGTCACTGACCCGAAACGTTAACTCTGCTTCTCTTTCCACAGATGCTGCCAGACCTGCTGAGTGATTCCAGCATTTCTTGTTTTTGTTTCAGATTTCCAGCATCCGCAGTATTTTGCTTTTATCAACTATTACACTGTGGTAGCTTATGTAATCATTTGGAAAACTATGTTATCAATGTTCTGAACATCGAATCATGATGGCCATTTTGTCAGTAAGCAGAGTTGTGCCATTAGATGATTACAGTGGTGCCGGCATCGGATAGGATAGTCCATAAACTGTCTTCAAGGACTCGTAAAAAGATCTCATGTCTCCACTATTTGCGTAATTCTGTGCCTTCTCTGATGATGCTGGCCATCAGTTGTTTTGAATGACTTGAAGCTTGGTTTGTAGGGTACTGCAGGCTTCCCTATAAGGGGTTTTTGCAGATTGGTCACCTGGTCTCGCAAGAAGTTTTGTATTGCAGATGTGTTTCTTTTGGAGCAAATCTTGTTTCCGGAGTCACTTTCTTCGAACTAGTCCCTGTTGTTTCTCACTGAGTAACCGATCACTTCCACAGTTGTTTCCTGAAGAACTGATCGCAGCTGTTTCCACTGTTCACCTGGATCGTTTCAGCGTCTAGGATCATGCTATCATTGAGCTTAATTTCCAGTTTGCTCTCGTGTTCTGCTTTAACCTCCAACAGACCTCGTCAGTGAACTTGGAGTTTCTTCATTACTGGGCCATTTCTCTTGGCAGGTGGCTTAATTTTGAGGGTGACCTTTGCTCGGACCAGTCTCTGGTCAGTGTAACAATCAGCATTTAGCATAACTCCGGTGTGAAGTACATCTCTGATGTCTCGATAGTGGACTAAGGTGTAGTCCAAGAAGTGGCAGTGTTTTTAACGTGGTTGTCTCCAAGTGGTTTTGAATCTGATCTTCTGCTGGAACAGGTATTGTGATGTTGAGTTTATGATTGGTACAGAATTCCAGAAGCAAACAACCATTGTCATTGAAATTGCCGATGCTGTGCCTGCCCTGCACGCCTTTCCAGGATTTCCTAAGACGCGAAACTGCAGGACATAAATGTCAGAAACGGAAGGAAGTTGCTTCCGCCTGGGCTCCCCCAGGTCAAGGATTCCTGTGCCCCAAATGCTTAAGAGCCTGCAGATCTAGAATTGGTCTGTTTAGCCACCAGGAAGAGTGCCAGAACTCAAAGAAATTATTCTTCCCTTGATCTTTATTTATTTATTTTTATTTAGAGATACAGCACTGAAACAGGCCCTTCGGCCCACCGAGTCTGTGCCGACCATCAGCCACTCATTTATGCTAATCCTACACTAATTCCATATTCCTACCACATCCCCACCTGTCCCTATATTTCCCTACCACCTACCTATACTAGGGGCAATTTATAATGGCCAATTTACCTATCAACCTACAAGTCTTTGGCATGTGGGAGGAAACCGGAGCACCCGGAGGAAACCCACGCAGACACAGGGAGAACTTGCAAACTCCACACAGGCAGTACCCAGAATTGAACCCGGGTCGCTGGAGCTGTGAGGCTGCGGTGCTAACCACTGTGCCACTTTGCGAAGAACTAGCCATCATCATCAATGTTTTACCATGTGATGAGGTTTGTGACTTTTAGGAGTGAATCCCTCTTATCAGAAGCTGCCTCTATGTTCTAAGATGCCATCTTTTAACCTTTTAGGAAGATGAACCCTGCTTTTAAATTTTTAATCTGTCATGCTTCTAAAAAATAACTTTTTAATGCTTATAACCTCTCATTATAGCTGGATTCCTTCACAAACTCACCAAGGCACCTTCAATAGGAACATAGGAGCAGGAGTAGGCCATTCAGCCCTTCAAGTCTGCTCCACCACTCTCGATCATCTACCTCAATGCCACATTCCCACACTATCCCCATATCCCTTGATGTCATTAGCAACTAGAAATCTGTCGATCTCTGTCCTGAACTTACTCAGTGACTGAGCTTACACCACCCTCTGGGGCAGAGAATTTCAAAGATTCATCACTCTGAGTGAAGAAGTTCTTTCTCATCTCAATCCTAAATGGCTTGCCCTTTATTCTGTGTTTGTGTCCCCTGGTTCTAGACCCCACAGCCAGGGGAAACAGTCTTTCTGCATCTACCCTGTCTATCCCTTTAAGAATTTTGTAAGTTTCGATGAGGTCACCTCACATTCTTTTGAATTCCAGGGAATACAGGACTAGTCTGCTCAATCTCTCTTCATAAAACAATCCCACCCAGGAATCAGTCTGGTGAACCTCCGCTGCACTCCCTACGTGACAAGTATATTCTTCCTGCGGCAAAGGGACCAGAACTGCACACAATATTCCAGGTGCGGCCTCACCAATGCTCTATACAATTAAAGCAAGACTTCTTTGCTCCTGTACTCAAATCCTCTTGCAATAAAGACTAACATACCTTTTGCCTTCTTAATTGCTTGCTGTACCTGCATGTTAGCTTTCAGTGACTTATAAACAAGGACACCCAGGTCCCTTTGGACATCAAGACTTTCTAATCTCTCACCATTTAAGAAATACTCTGCACCTCTATTCTCCCTTCCAAAGTGGTTAACCTCACACTTATCCACATTATATTCCATATGCTATGTTCTTGTCCACTCACTCAGCCTGTCCAAATCCCCTTGAAGCTTCATTGCATCCTCCTCACAACTCACATTCCCATCAAGCTTTGTGTCATCCACAAATTTGGGAATATTACAATTGGTCCCCGCATCTAAATCATTGATATAGATTGTGAACAGCTGGGCCCCAAGCACTGATCCTTGCGGTACCCCACTGGTCACAGCTTGCCAACCTGAGCATGACCCATTTATTCCTACACTCTGTTTGCTGCCTGTTACCCAATCCTCAATCCATGCTGGTATATTACCCCCAATCCCATGCACTTTAATTTTGCTTTCTAACCTCCTTCCTATATGGGACTTTATCAAAAGCCTTCTGAAAGTCCAGATACACCACATCTACTTGTTCCCCCCTATCCATGCTGATAATAACATTCTCAAAAAAACTCTGACAAGTTTGTCAAAATGATTTCCCCTCCATAAATCCATAGTGACTCTGCCCAATCAGACCATTATTTTCTAAGTATCCAGTAATCACATCCTTTATGATAGATATAACAGCACCTTCCAAACCTGCGACCTCTACCACCTAGAAGGACAAGGGCAGCAGACACATGGGAACAACATCACCTGCAAGTTCCCCTCCAAATCACACACCATCCTCACTTGGAAATATATTGTCATTCCTTCATTGCCACTGGATCAAAACCTGGAACTCCCTTCCTAACAGCACTATGGGTGTACTTACACCACATGGACTACTCAAGGGCAATTAAGAATGGGCAATAAACAATGACCTTGTAAGCATCGTCCACAAACCTTGAAGAAATTAACAAAGTAAAAGTCAGATATTTTCCTGAAAGCTGTCTAACACTGGTTGAAATTCGCAAAGGGTATAATATAACTCCATATGCACATCAAGGCATGTTGAGAATAAATGGCTGAGTGGAAGTGAACACTTACCAATATATGAAAGTGATGGGCAGGAAAAGACCAGCTGGTGCATTAAGCCTGCCTCACATTCACAATGGCTGGAACATCATGACTCGGCACTTCCTACCCCACCTCTGCCCCACCCCAACCCCCACAGTGGTGTAAGAAAACAGAGAAAATCACTGGGCCAGTGGAGGAAAAAATAAGGTAGAAAATTCCTCTCCGAAACCCTCAGGCGATTGACACCAGGCCAGACGATCACATGTTATCTGGTAATCCACTTACCTTTATGTGATGCATTCTCTGTCCCATTCAAGACGCAGAGGAGTTCACAAAATATTATATTGCATGCAAATTAAAACCTGACCAACTAATGTGGACCAACCCCACGATGTGGTAAAAACACTTTGATCTCGTAAAATATATACAATGCATATAACCTTGACAAACAGACTTCCTCCAAAACAACCAAGGAACCAGTAGAATAAGCAATCAGGGTCATCCGTAAGCACTTCTAACTGGAACATATAACAGTGCATATTAATAAAATAACACTAAATAAGGTATTTTTATACACTTAGCTGGTGAAAGCTGGTAAAAGGCTGCAGGATTGATTTCCAGTGTGGGCCAACTGAGCTGATCTCATTAAGAGCATGAAATTAGCATGTAGGCAGATGTCGGACATCAGCGTAGTCACAAAATACACCCCAGAAAATAACAGCACCTTCACGAGAGAAGGGGATGGAAATTGGAAAAGAACAAAGCAAAGTGGAGCCTTGTTTCATAGAATTACAGAAAATATACAGCACAGAAACAGGCCATTTGGCCCAACCAGTCATGTCTGAAACCCATGGCCAGGATGCTGCAGTTAAGTGGCTGAAGAGTTAAATATGTGATGAAACCGCGAGAAGATTATTAGAATTTAAAGTGCATTGAATGACTGGTATTCTTAGCTACAATGGTATTAAAACAAAATCAATTAAAGAGCAGAATATTGACTCTGAATGGAAAACGATCACTCAAGGTTAATTGGAGAACACTAAAATGCAACACTAAGCAAATTCAACAAACATTATTTCAAAATGGAAATGCAACATTTCGTAATTATCAGGAAATATTTCCAATTATTTTCAGTCAAATTGTTCGACAATCTCAGGACTTAATGATTGAAAGTAATTCACGTCATTCTTTAATAGGCGTGGAGATTCTACTTTGCTCTGCTCTGCATTTTCAGGTTTGAGAGGTCTTTGTGATGTTCAGTAACAGATTGAGGAAAGTAAGACATGAGTGTGAATTGACAGTGAAATAACAGTTCTTGAAAAGGAAATCCAGAACAGGTCAGATCTGAATTGGGAGCAGTTTCATGTTGTGGACTAAATTCAATGAAAGGTGATTTACATAGAGAACGAACCAATCCCAAAAAACTTTACAGAGTTCTCCCTGCATAACTCAAGTAAAACACTGGAATATCTTCGACTCTGCATTCCTAAGGATCAGGTGCTGACATTGCCCCTCCTCCCTATCTCTAAATCACTCCTTACAACAATACCAAAGAGTCATTGGGTGAAGTCAATGGAAAAGAAGTTTGGGCAGAACATAAATCAGATTGTCATTTTTCAATCGCCTGCTTTGCACTATCATCTAAGGCAGATTTTGCTCCCAGTGGACGGCCATCCTGCTATTCACTGGATAGAGGCATGTGAACTGTTCCAATCAGTAGACTAGAAAAAACAATTATCTTCCAGTACTTCTATGGACATCACAAGAGGAATGATATGGCCTGCTCTCACCATTTTTCCACTGGGCCAAATCTCACCACAGATAGTTGCTCCTCTGTTGCTGCTACTACTTGGGGAGAAATTTGAAAGCAGGACGGGAACATGGAGGCATTTATCAATGCACCAAGTATGTGTAAATAAATACAACATACCAGAACTCGCCGTGCCCCTAGCCAGGCTGTTCCAGTACAGCTACAACACTGGCATCTACCGGGCAATGTGAAAAATTGCCCAGGTATGTCCTGTACACAGAAAGCAGGACAAGTCCAACCCGGCCAATTACCACCCCATCAGTCGACTCTCAATCATCAGTAAAGTGATGGAAGGTGTCGTTGACAGTGCTATCAAGCGACATTTGCTTCGCAATAACCTGCTCAGTGATGCTCAGTTTTTGTTCTGCCAGGACCACTCAGCTCCTGACCTCATTACAGCTTTGGTTCAAACATGGACAAAAGAAGCTGAACTCAAGAGGTGAGGTGAGAGTGACTGCCCTTTACATCAAGGCAGCATTTGACAGAGTATGGCATCAAGGAGCCCTAACAAAACTAAAGCCAATAGGAATCCGGGGGAAAGTTCTAGTTGGAGTCATACCTGGCGCAAAGGAAGATGGTTGTGGTTGTTGGAGGTCAATCATCTCAGTTCCAGGACATCACTGCAGGAGTTCCTCAGGGTAGTGTCCTAAGTCCAACCATCCTCAGCTGCTTCATCAATGTCCTTCCTTCAATCATAAGGTCAGAAGTGGGGTGTTCACTGATGATTGCACAATGTTCAGCACCATTCGTGACTCCTCAGATACTAAAGCAGTCCATGTAGAAATGCAGCAAGACCTGGACAATATCCAGGCTTGGGCTGATTAGTGGCAAATAACATTCATGCCACACAAGTGCCAGGCAATGACCATCTCCAACAAGAGAGAATCTAATCATCACCCCTTGACATTCAATGGCATTACAATTGCTGAATCCCTCATTATCAATATCCTGGGGGGTCACCATTGACAAGAAATTGAACTGGAGTAGCCATATAAATACCGTGGCTACAAGAGCAGGTCAGAGACTAGGAATCCTGGGGCGAGTAACTCACCTCCTGACTGCCCAAAGCCTGTCCACCAACTACAAGGCACAAGTCAGGAGTGTGATGGAATACACTCCACTTACCTGTATGGGTGCAGCTGCAACAGCACTCAAGAAGCTCGACCTCATCCAGGACAAAGCAGCCCGCTTGATTGTCACCCCATTCACAAACATTCACTCCCTCCACCACAGCAGTGTGTACCATCTACAAGATGCACTGCAGTAATGCACTAAAGCTCCTTAGATAGCATCTTCCAAACCCGTGACCTCTATCACCTAGAAGGACAAGGGCAGCAGATGCATAGGAACACCACCACCTGCAATTTCCCCGCCAAGCCACACACCATCCTGACTTGAAACTATATCACCGTTCCTTCACTGTTGCTGGGTCAAGATCCTGGAACTGCCTTCCTAACAGCACTGTGGGTATACCTACCCCACATGGACTGCAACGGTTCAAGAAGGCGGCTCACCACCACATTCTCAAGGGAAATTATGGATGGACAAAAAAATGCTGGCCTAGCTAGCGAAGCCCACATCCAGTGAACGAATAAAAAAAAAATGAGCCTATTTGTGCAAAATTCAGGAATTCTCAACTCATCTGAAATGGTCGCAGTCCATTAATGTTGCAGGTCAGTCAGAAACGAGAAAGCCCTATCACATCTCACTTCACCACATTGCAATGAAGAGTCTCAATTCAAAGACTGCTTTAGAGACCAGAGTCCTTTATTAAATATTACATGTCTGAGAAAGTTGGAATATGCCACAAGTGTGCTGGGGAAATAAAAGAAGCATTTCTTTTGGGTTCTGTTTGAATCAGGTATTCTGTACAATGCAAGTTAACAGGAAGTGAATTGATTCATCTGAATTCTCCTGGACTGACTTTTAAATCCGGTCAGAAGCAAGTCCTCGACTCTAGTAAGGCAACTCCACCGATTGCACACTACAGCTAATTCTTTGCTGAAAGTGCTTGCTTAGTGACCAGGACAAAGAGGGAGCTTTCAAGCCATCCTTGTGTTTTACTTTTAAAACTAGGCCCCAGATATCAGAATACGGGTACTTAAAATGCATAGACCTGCTAACATTGTTTAACTGCCAATAGCACACCCGCCTGTACCCTCAAACACTGATCACACTCTGATTTGCAGGACCAGTGGGAGGGCATAATATTTGCCTAGGGCCAGTGGGAGCCTGTGCCACTATGGGGGCATCTCGGTACCCGCAGTTCATGTAGCTGGAGAACTCTGGCACCTGGTCACCATTGAAGGGTGACATTGTACAAAACCCCTCCTCCGCCTCTCATACGTTTAAGAGAGCTTTGGCCTGGTGCTTCTCACCCAACTGAGCCAGGCAAGTAGAAACTCCAGAGTAGAGAGTATTTGCTCTTTGTTTTACCACCTAGGGTTACCTTGAACGTCATTTTCCTTGTAAGGTGCAAAGGCATTTTTTTTTGTCTAGTGTTCCTATGTTCCTATTTACAATGCCAGTTAACATGGGAGTGAGGAAGGTAAGTTGAATGGTCAGCAGTTATGTGAGAATGGGGCCATGGAAGTAGAAGGTGGGTCTCATGAACAAGATGAGCTTGGAGAGGGTAAAATGAATGAGTGAAGCTAGAGGAAGATGCAGTTTCAGGGCTAGAGCAGGGGGAAAGCTTGGAGAGCATTTAGTTCAGTGGACAAGGGCAGAGGCAGGATGGTCTCAATCTTACTGACAGTGAAGTCCATGAGCTCCTTGCACTTGTTGGAGGTGAGGGTGGAGGTGGCAGGGAAGAGGAGTTTAAAGAGATGGTTGGCCTTGGAGAAGAGAAGCCAGGAGTTACCTCTACTTTCCAGGCTGATTTCAGAGCAGTGGATGGTTTTAGCAAAGAAGGCCCAATTGAACATGATGTAATCCACCCGGATGGTGAATCAAGTTGTGCACAAGGTATGTTCAAGTCTGTGCTCCTTGGACTTGAGAGAACAGTGAAAGGGTCCATATAGGGGACAGCAACCAGGGTGATACAGTTTAAAGCTTTTGTTGGGAACGTGAATTAAAGGTTGAGGTAAGGGTGTGACTGAGCAGATCTATAGTTGCATAGGTATCATGGCAAAAGAAAGACCAAAGGCTGGATATTTAGGAGTTTGAAAGTGCCATTGTAAATTAGGGGAGAGTTTTTTCCAGGGTGAAGACAGAAGGAAGTGGAATTGTGAAGGAGACATAGGATGTGAGTGGAGAGGGATAATGCAAGGAAATGATCAGAGATGGCCTTCGCTGTGATTGAGACAATGGGTGTAGAGGCCATCTGAGATGGCAAGATCAAGGGGACGGTTATGAATATGGATAGGTAGGTTTATATGCAGGGAGAGGTTAAGGGAGAGCAGGGGAATGGTGAAATTAGAGCAGAGAAGCCAAGGTGAGTTGAAATCATTAAGGATAAAGAGTTGATCTTTGCAGAGACTGAGGGAGGACAGCAGTTAAGATATTGGGTTGGGGGGTGGGTGGAGAATGGGGATTTTAAGGGAGAGGAATGGAACAAGGTTTCTTGCTCAAAGGAGGAGAAATTGCCAGATGGGCAATGGTGGATGGAGTATGCACGACAGTATGGAGGTTGGCAAAATTACCACCTAGCAGGCACACTGTGAGGGAAAGAATTAATGAAAGAGGGCAGTTAACCTTCCTGTTTGTAAGGAGGCAGCAATGAGTGCTTCAATGGGCCCTTGGTTGAAGAGTGGCATCAAGGGTCATGTGGGTTTATTCAAGGGGGATTCAAATCTGGGATAATGGATGGAGAGTGGGAAGGTTGAGGAGTGGTAATGAGATAGTGGGGAGGGGGTACAAAGTATCCAAGAGGGGACAAATGAAAGATGGTATTATTGGGTGACAGAAAGGGAGGCAAGAGAGGAAGCCCAAGAGGGATCAAGTGAAAAAGGAAAATAAAAGGTGATAGAACTAACAGGATGGTGTCCAGAGTAGCAGCACACATTTGGACACAGAGGGAATTTGGGTTACATAGACATGGCAGAGATTAGAACAAAAATGTGCTGGTTATAAACAGAGGACAGGGCAAAGAGGACCTGAAATAATCCAAAGTTCCAAAGTCCTGAGGTGAGATGAAGTTGATGTAGACGGGGTGCAGTCAGCTTGGAACATTGACAAACTGATGCCCAGGTTCTGAGACTGGAGTGGTGGGCGAGTGAGCCCTGGAGCAGTTTGAGTGCCTTAGGACCAGGCAAAGGTCATTCAGCCCTTTGAGATTGTTCTGCCATTCAATTAGATCTGCACCTGACATCCATTTAACTGCCTTTGCTACATATCCCTTGATACTCTTACCCAACAAAAAATCTATCAATCTCAGTCTTCAGCATTTCAACTCATCTCCAGAATTCACAGTTTTTTGTGAGATAGACTTCCATATTTCTATGATTCTGGAGATTGTCCAGTGGAGGCTTGGAGAGTTGGTGCAGGAGTCCAGTGGCTTTGGTGACTAGCAGTGCATACCAGCCGATGCAATACACCAGCAGAGTGGGGTGGAGCAGTGGTAGTGCAACCTCAAGGTCAAGAGAAGGAAAGCCAGGAGAGGGTGAAAGATTAATCCATGGGATCAGTGCAAGTGCGAGAGAGCAGGTCTAATGTACAGCTATTGAGAGGCAAGATCAGGAGCAGCACTAGGAGCTGAAAAAGCCAGTTCCACCCTACCCAGCCAAGGGTGACAGAGGAGATCTGAATGTTTAGTGGAGTCAGAAGCTCAGATGAAGCAAGTGGAACGTGGCAAAGCAAAGGTCATTTGCAGCCAAATACAGAGCAGGGTGGAAACCAGCAGGGCACGATCAGTGTAGAGTGAAAACCTCCCAAAAGAGGGGCAGGAAGCTGAAAATGCAGGAGCAGGCCAAGCAGTAGAATCATGGTAACCCAGCAGCAAATACAGATGCAGTAAAAAGTAGCAATGACATAGATTATCACTATAAGGTGCAGAAACCAGCGGAGAAATGGACTTCAGCTAAGGAGAAGTGGATTTCGGTCCAGGACCCAACACAGCAGTAAAGTTGAGGAAACTCAGCAGGTAACAGCAGAGCAGGGATGGTCTGTAGGCTAGAAAAAGTTACCTAGAAAACTTTGAAGAACTGAGTAGCAGATCAGAGTCAAAACATCCACATGTAACAGCAGAATCCAATATCCAACAAAGCTGCATAGTCCTGATGGCAGAGGAATCCAGGAGTCTAGAAATCAAATTTGAGTAAGAGTTCCGCAGTTGAAAGAAGCACAGTGAAAGCAAAGATCACGTGGAGTCTGGAGATGAGCTGTAATCTCTACATAGGTAGCTTGGGCTTGTACTTTGGGCTAAAATACATTCACTATTAAGGGCAGGGAATCTTTAGCAGTGGAAGAGAGGAGATTTGTACAGAAATGGGCAACAGATGGCAACCAAGGATGAAGAATTGAGTTGGAAAGAGGACCTCAGGAGGGAGCTACCAATCCAGGAACAATCCAATTCGAAGGTTGGTCTCATGCTGTCCACGGAACCTCCTTTTTTATTCTGCTGAACCAGGTTTGACCTCCTAATTTGATGGTGATGGACAAATGAGGGGTGGTCAGGCCATGAGGTTATAGATGGTGGTGCACAATTCTGCTGCTGCTGATGGCCCACAGTGCCTCATGGGAGACCAGCATTAGGTGCTAGATCTGTCCATAGTCTGTAGTTGGGCCGCACGATAAGATGGAGGGGGTCCTTGCTGTATTATGAAAGTGCTGCTATTTTTTAATATTTGTTTGAGGACTTATGGTTGAAGATTATAGAGATGAAGGTCATTTGGAGGACTGAAGTGATTCCATAGATGTTGGACTTTTTTTTTTAAAGGCCACTGGAAGGACTTGAACTTTCTGTTTAAAAACATTTTCTGGATGTCACATGCCTTAAGCTAAATTAACAAGAGAAGCCTTGGTGGCTAGGGGAAGTTGTTTACAGAGAAGTGGCATGTCAAGATTTATGGTGGTCAAGAGTTGGTTTCATTTTGAATACTGTTTTGAGTCAGTTGGGGTTTGTAGCCTGCTGAGAGAATTATCCAGCTTATCTTTTCTCCACCTCTCTGAGAAGCCCTGAAAAATCCAGTGTGAAAGCTGAAACTCCTGATGCCACATTTCACCTAGAAAGCCTGCCAGACTAATCCCCGATGTTACCTGAAGAGAACCGCTCCAAAAATATCCCAGTGACAGCAGTCTACGCATATTTGGGGCACCAGAATAAAGGGACAACTAATATCATTCCATATCTTCTCATTCTCTTTCAAGAATTAACAAGTATTTGGCCAAAGTATTTTTGGGGTTTGTTTTGTAAAAAGATCTCTGCAGAGAAAACGTCTTTATTTTTTCTTTAACTGGTATATGTGTGTCTAATTTTAAAAAGAAACTTTTATATATCAATCTGTGTGTTAATGCTTTGCATCTTCACTGAATAAATCTTCTTTTATGATAAATTAATAATGTTTATTAAAGAAACCTGGTTGGTGGATTTTATTATGAAATAAAATAGAGTATATAATTGACTGTATCAGTAATTAGGTAAACGTTTCACTATATGTTGTGTCCTGTGGAGAAGTGGAACTAGAGAAAGACAGTGCACTCCTCCCACCTCGGTTGTAACAGCTGTGTTGATAAGTCTTTGTCTTTGCAGGCACTGTGTGGTAGTCATTCTGAATAATGCTGTCATGGAGAGATGTGCCTGCAACAAGTATATTTCTAACTGTTGTCATTTTCCGTGAGAATGCAGAGAGCACACTTCGGGCTAGATTTTGTGTAGCCCATGAGGGGGGATCAGAGGTGGGGGGGGGAGGAACAGAATATTGCAAAAGGTGGTGGGGAGGCAATGGGGCAGAGGGCCCGTCACCGCCTCGTTGCCAAGCGATCTACTCGGTGTTGGGATAGGCCAAAGATGGCTTTCCTGCCCAAAAGTCAATTCACGCCCCTAAGTGGTCTATTAATGGCCAGTTAAGGGCCTCTTCCCGCTGCCACTGGGATCTTAGCAGCAGTGGGGGGGGGGGGGGGGGGGAGGGGAGGGGGGGCCTCTGCCACACGGGGAGGTTACCTTGTAACATGAGGCGATCTCCCTGCGGGCTTGGGTGGGGTCCCTCCTCCATGGGAAATTTGTGACCCACAAAGGACCCCCATTGGGAACCAATTCACCCCCCAGGAACCCCTCCCGCTGGACTGCAAGACCAGCCCCCAAATCCCTCCCCACTGGGGCTTTCCAGACTGGCCCCGGTGATCTCGCCTCAGCTACCTCTTGTCTGTGGTTCCAGCACTGAGCCTGGGTCCGAGTCCTTTGATTGACCGGCAACTCATAGAGGCAGGATCCCTGGCTTTAAAGGGATGGGGAATCCCACCTCCTGAAACTATGATTTAATAAGACCGGATGATCACTCGGGGGCGGGGGTATGGGAGGGGGCACGAAAAGGCAGAGGCGGGATTCCTCCAGGAGCCCCGCCACCAGCACAAAATCCTGTCCTTCATGAAATGGCCAATTAAACTAACACATTACTGGGAATAATGATGAACCGACTTGAAGGTTCAGATGGTTTGTATATGAAACGGAAGATAACTAGATGTGATTACATGACAATAATGTGATAACAGGAGTCAGACAGTTTATTGTACATAGACTAGTAACAGCAAAGTGAATATTCCAATCTTACCAAAGCAGTTAGATGATTGTCGTGGAAGATTACAAATGCACTGGATTTTGAGGATGAGACAGCATTGATCTTTCCATCGAGAAACCGAAAATATAATAGAGTAGGCAGCACGGGTTACAGAAATCACAGAATCACAGAAACGTTTCAGTGCAGAAGGAGGCCATTTGGCCCATCATGTCCACACTGGCTCTCTGAAAGAGCAATTCCCTCAGTTTCATTCACCTGTCTTCTTCCTGTAACCCTGCACATTCTTCCTTTTCATATAACTGTCTAATTCCCTTTACAATGCTTCAGTTGAACCTGTTCTCCACCATGTTCTCAGGCAGCGCATTCCAGACCTTAACCACTCGCTGTGTGAAAAAGTTTTGCCTCATGTCAGTTTTGCTTCTCTTAACAAATACTTTAAATCCCTGCCCGATCATTCTCAATCCTTTCAGGAGTGGGAACAGTTTCTCGCTATCTGCTCTGTCCAGATCCCTCATGATTTTGAATATCTCTATCAAATCACCTCTCAGCCTTCTCTTCTCTAAGGAAAACAGTCCTAACTTCTCGAATCTATCTTCATAACTGAAATTCCTCATCCCTGGAACCATTCTCGTGAATATTTTCTGTACTCTCTCCAATGCCCTCACGTCTTTCCTAAAGTGCGGTGCCCAGAACTGGACGCAATAATCCAACTGAGGCTGAACTAGTGTCTTATACAATGATATAAAAACAAAATACTGCAGATGCTGAAAATCTGAAATAAAAACAGAAAGTGCTGGAACTACTCAGCAGGTCTGGCAGCATCTGTGGAGAGAGAAATGTTAACTAGTGTCTTGTACAAGTTCAACATAACCTCCTTGCTCTTGTACTCTATGCCCCTATTAATAAAGCCCAGGATACTGTATGCTTTAGTAACCACTCTCTCAACATGTCCTGCCACCTTCAATGACTTATGCACATATACGCTCAGGTTCCTCTGCTCCTTCACCCCCTTTAGAATTGTATCCTTTATTCTATATTGTCTCTCCATGGTCTTCCTATCAAAATGAATCACTTCACATTTCTCTGCATTGAACTTCACCTGTCTGCCCATTCCACCAACTTGCCTATGTCCTTTTGAAGTTCAACACTACAAAAGGAATGACCAACTTTATTGAAATATTTGAAGAAGAAGTAGAAATAGTAGGCAGGGTGATATGGTAGATGCAATATACATGAATTTTCAAACGGCCATCAAAGTAAACTCATGACTGAGGTAAAAATATGTAGAAAAGCAAAATACTGCGGATGCTGGAAATATGAAATCTGATGAAAGGTCCTGAAACTTAACTCTGTTACTCTCTCCCCAGTTGCAGCCAGACCAGCTGAGTATTTCCAGAATTTTCTGTTCTTAATTAAAAGTATGCAGAGTTAGGCGACAAGTAGCAGAATGGATAGCAAGCTGGCCACAAAACAAAAAACAGAGAGTAGGGGTTAAAAATAGTTAGTCAGACTAGCAGCAGGTGGAACCACTGTTATTCAGCGTTTGCATAAATGATTTGGACTGTGAAATTTAAAGCACAACATCAAAATTTTCAGACAACATCAAATTGGGGCATACAGTCAATACTGATGTTAACAAACTTGCAGAGTGGCATGTAAATGATAAGGACACATGGAGTTGGGGGTAAAATATTAGCATGGATGGAGAATTGGTTAATGGGCAGGAAGCAAAGAGTAAGGATCAAAGGGACACTTTCAAGTTGGCAGGCTGTAACTAATAAAGTGCCGCAAGGATCAGTGCTGGGGCTTCAGCTATATACAATTTATATTAATGACTTAGATGAAGGGACCGAGCATAATGTATCCAATGCTAGGTGGAAATGTAAGCTATGAGGAGGACACAAAGAAGCTGCAAAGAGATATAGACAGGTTAAGTGAATGGGCCACAAGGTGGCAGATGGAGTATGATATGGCGAAGTCTGAGGTCATTCACTTTGGTAGTAAGAATAGAAAAGCAGAATATTTTTTACAAGGTATAAAACTTGTAAATATTGATGATCAGAGAGATTTGGGTGTACTCGGACAATGAACACAGAAAGTTAGCATGCAGGTAGAGCAAGCAATTAGGAAGGCAAATGGCATGTTGGCCTTTACAGCAAGGGGATTGGAGTACAAGAATAAAGAAGTCTTGCTATAACTGTATATGGCTTTGGTGAGACCACACATGCAGAACTGTGCATGGTTTTGGTCTCCATATCTAAGGAAGGATATACTTACCTTGGAAGCGGTACAGTGAAGGTTTACTAGATTGATTCCTGGGATGAGAGGGTTGTCTAACCTTGAGAGGTTGAGTAAATTGGGCCTATACTCTCTGGAGCTTAGAAGAATGAGACATGATGTCATTGAAGCATACAAGATTCTGAAGGGGTTCGACAGTGTAGACACTAAGAGGTTTTTTCCTCTGACTGGGGAATCCAAAACCTGAGAGCACAGTCTCAGGATAAGGGATCAATCATTTTGGACTGCGATGAGGAGAAATTTCTTCACTCAAAGGGTTGTGAATCTTTAGAATTGTCCACCCCAGAGGTTTATGGATGCTTCATTATTAAATATATTTAAGGCTGGGATAGACAGTGAATCAAGGGATATGGGGTGTGGGCGGGAAAGTGAAGTTGAGGCCGAGGATCAGCCATGATCGTATTGAATGGAGGAGCAGGCTCAAGTAGCCATATTCCTGCTCCTAGTTCATATGTTCTAAATAAGAGTATAAATGGGGCAAAGTCGCACAAATGCTTAGCACATGGTGTTGCTTCCTGCAAGATTGTGTGTTCAATCCCCAATTTGGTGAACTATCCTACTTTGTTTGTATTGTAATCATTAGATTTTAGCCTTGTGTTCTATTCCAGAAAGCCAGTTGGTGAAGGATAGAACTGGAGCCAATATTTACACACACACACACTTTTATATTTATCTACAAAGTTACACATTACAAACATACATCTCCTAAACCAATGACGACAGTTTTAGTCTGCGCCTATTTATAGGTGCTCAAGTGAATCCCCAGTTACTGCCCACGAGGTGCATACAATTAAAAAACTAATATACAATTAACAGATTCCCTTCTCATCTTTAAATAAAAATTAGAGTTAATGTGCACAGACAAAATTTCAAAACAAATTAAATTATATTCTGCACAAAGCAATACATTGCGAGAAATCGTTCCTCTAAGACCCCAAATAATTTATTTTTGTAAACAATCAGACAGTTGATGACTTGCATCCACCCAATTAATTTTGGAGATTTCCTTTCTCTGCAGCATTCGTTTCAAGCCAGCAAGGTCAATCCAGAACATTTTGTCACTTTACTTTGCATACACTGTACATTATCTCATAATGAGCAATTATCTTTTTTTTATTCATTCATGGGACGTGGGCATCGCTGGCTTAGCATTTATTGCCCATCCCTAATTGCCCTTGAGAAGGTGGTGTTGAGCTGCCTTCTTGAACCACTGCAGTCCATGTGAGGTAGGTACACCCACAGTGCTGTTAGGAAGGGAGTTCCAGGAATTTGACCCAGTGACAGTGAAGAAACGGCGATATAGTTCCAAGTCAAGATGGTGTGTGGCATGGAGGGGAACTTGCAGGTGGTGGTGTTCACATGCATTTGCTGCCCTTGTCCTTCTAGTTGGTAGAAGTCACGGGTTTAGAAGGTGCTGTCTAAGGAGCCTTGGTGTATTGATGCAGTGCATCCTGTAGGTACACACTGTCGCCACTGTGCATCGGCGGTGGAGGGAGTGAATATTTGTGGATGGGGTGCCAATCAAGTGGGCTGCTTTGTCTTGGATGGTGTCGAGCTTCTTGAGTGTTGTTGGATCTGCACCCATCCAAGCAAGTGGAGAGTATTCCATCACACTCCTGACTTGTGCCTTGGGGATGGTGGACAGGCTTTGAGGAGTCAGGAGATGTAGGATTCCTAACTCGCCGCAAGATTCCTAACCTCTGACCTGCTCTTGTAGCCACAGTATTTATTTGGCTATTCCAGTTCAGTTTCTGATCAATGGCAGCCCTTAGGATGTTGATAGAGGGGGATTCAGTGATGGTAATGCCATTGAATGTCAAGGGGAGATGGTTAGATGCTCTCTTGTTGGAGATGGTCATTGCCTGGCACTTGTGTGGCACAAATGTTACTTGCCACTTATCAGCCCAAGCCTGGATATTGTCCAGGTCTTGCTGCATTTCTACATGGACTGCTTCAGTATCTGAGGAGTCACGAATGGTGCTGAACATTGTGCAATCATCAGCGAACATCCCCACTTCTGACTTTATGTTTGAAGGAAGGTCATTGATGAAGGAGCTGAAGATGGTTGGGCCTAGGACACTACCCTGAGGAACTCCTGCAGTGATGTCCTGGAGCTCAGATGATTAACCTCCAACAAACACAACCATCTTCCTTTGCGCTTGGTATGACTCCAACCAGAGGAGAGTTTTCCCCCTGTTTCCCATTGACTTCAGCTTTGCTAGGACCTCTTGATGCCATACTCAGTCAAATGCTGCCTTGATGTCAAGGGCAGTCACTCTCATCTCAGCTCTTGAGTTCAGCTCTTTTTGTCCATGTTTGAACCAAGGCTTTAATGAGGTCAGGAGCTGAGTGGCCCTGGTGGAACCCAAACTGAGCGTCACTGAGCAGGTTATTGCTAAACAAGTGCGGCCTGATGGCACTGTTGATGACACCTTCCATCACTTTAATGATGATTGAGTGTCAGCTAATGGGGCGGTAATTGGCCAGGTTGGACTTGTCCTGCTTTTTGTGTACAGAGCCACCTCCTCCAGTTAGTTGTTTAATTGTCCACCACCATTCACGGCTGGATGTGGCAGGACTGCAGAGCTTAGATCTAATCTGTTGGTTATGGGATCACTTAGCTCTGTCTATCGCATGCTGCTTCTGCTGTTTGGCACGCAAGTAGTCCTGAGTTGTAGCTTCACCAGGTTGACATCTCATTTTGAGGTATTCCTGGTGCTGCTCCTGGCATGCCCTCCTGCACTCTTCATTGAACCAGGGTTGGTCTCCTGGCTTGATGGGAATGGTAGAGTGCGGGATATGCTGGCCATGAGGTTACGAATTGCGGTTGAGTACAATTCTGCTGCTGCTGATGGCCCACAGCGCCTCAGGATGCCCAGTTTTGCATTGCTAGATCTGTTCGAAATATATCCCATTTAGCACGGTGGTAGTGCCACACAACACGATGGTGGGTATCCTCAATGTGAAGGTAGGACTTCGTCTCCACAAGGACTGTGCGGTGGTCACTCCTACCAATACTATCATGGGCAGATGCATCTGCAGCAGGCAGATTGGTGAGGACGAGGTCAAATATGTTTTTCCCTCTTGTTGGTCCCTCACCACCTGCCGCATACCCAGTCTAGCAGCTATGTCCTTTAGGACTCGGCCAGCTGTGGTACTATTGAACCACTCTTGGTGAAGGACATTGAAGTCCCCCACCCAGAGTACATTCTGAGCTCTTGCCACCCCCAGTGCTTCCTCCAAGTGATGTTCAACATGGAGGAGTACTGACTCATCAGCTGAGGGAGGGCATTAGGTGGTAATCAGCAGGAGGTTTCCTTGCCCAGATTTGGCTGATGCCTTGAAACTTCATGGGTTACGGAGTTGATGTTGAGGACTCCCAGGGCAACACACTCCTGACTGTATACCACTGTGCCGCCACCTCTGCTGGGTCTGTCCTGCTGGTGGGACAGGACACACCTGGGGATGATGATGGCAGTGTCTGGGACATTGTCGATAAGGTATGGTTCTGTGAGTATGACTATGGCTGTTTCTTGATTAGTCTGTGGGACAGCTCTCCCAACTTTGGCACGAGCCCCTAGATGTTAGTAAGGAGGATTTTGCAGGGTCGACAGGGCTGGGTTTGCCGTTGTCATTTCCGGTGCTTAGCTCGATGCCGGGTGGTCCGTCCAGTTTCATTCCTTTTTATTGACTTAGTAGCGTTAGATACAACTCAGTGGCTTTCTGGGCCACTTCAGAGGGTATGTAAGAGTCAACCGCATTGCTGTAGGTCTGGAGTCACATGTAGGCCAGACCAGGTAAGGAGAGATTTCTTTCCCTAAGGACATTAGTGAGCCAGATGTTTTTTTACAACAATCGACAATGATTTCATGGCCATCATTATACTAGCTTTTTAAAAAAATTCCAGATTTATTAATTGGATTCTAATTCCAGCCATTCGAACCCATGTGCCCAGAGCAATACCTTGGGTCTCTGGGTTACTAGTCCAGTGACAATACCACTACGCCAGCACCTCCCCACTGCCTCTGTGTAACCTTCAATGGGTTTACTATCTTTAGTACATCCATTGTTCAGAATCTCACTTAAAGTATTTGACAAATGGAATCCCATAGCCATGACCCCCACAGGAGCCAATGATTTAGCAGCTAAAATACTTTTAACAATACATTTTATTTTGTTAGCTTCCCGAGCTAAAGTACAATATTTCCCATTTTCACCTATAAGAAATGTTATGAAACCAGCTGCAATCAAACACCCATCTGGGAGATTGCTAAAAATTACCGGTTTCATGTTCTTTCAATTACCTAAGGATGGGAAATTAGGTCTGCATTTCTCCAGATTTATTTTTTTAATGTTTTATTTGCCCTGAACACATTCTCTACTTTAGAGTGTTCCATTGTAGTACTAAGCTCCAATACATCAAAATACTTGAAGGTAAATCAGTGCCAGAGCAATTGTAGACCTTCAAGGGGAGATTCAAGGGGTTCAGAGTAAACATGTTCCCACAAAGAAAAAGGGTGAGATGGCCAAATCTAGAGCCCCATGGATGTCAAGGAGCCTACAGGGTAAGAAAAGGCAGAAAAGGAAAGCTTATATCCAACACCTCGAACTCAATACTGAAGTGATTTATGACTTTAACCTCTTATAGGGACTAAACCAAATCAAGCGTACATCCCTATGAATCTCCTTTAATTAAGTTCAAACCAGACAAATTCTTATAGACACTTATTTGGGTCCAAAGAATTGAACTATTTTTCCCTCAAAGAAAGAAAACTATGACCATCTTTCCGATAGCCTATTTTTAATAATTAAGGCTATGTCATAAATAAGGGTCTGGGCAACTCTCTTCAATACATATCTCTCCACTTAAAGAGACACAGAGAGGGGGTTCTTGTAGTTGTATACAGAATACAAAAGAGTCTATTACTAACCTTTATATATTTATTAAATTTAACATGCAATACACTTTGTATACCACAATATCAAATATTGCTAAGGGATGTAACACATAATCTTCTTTCTAATATAGAATCCAATAGTTTAACCTTGTTAATGTTACAGCAAATTATCTTATAATATCCATCAAAATTTAAAGTAAACTTTTACCTTAAATTCCCCAAGTAAGTGATTGAGTGAGAAGTATTGTTTCAGGAATTCGACACCTCTAAATTTTGCTTCAGGTACCCTCATGTTGATTCAGTTTCTAAGGTGTCATCTGATCTTTTAGCATATAAGTATTACCTTTCTGTGTGTGATTTTCTTACTTTCAAGATCCATATATGGGAATATCATTAACTAACATCTCCACTTAACGTTTTGCTGGAATTCTCCTGTAGACATTGTGAGCATTTAACTGGTCAAAATGTTTATAATTGTGTTTACTTGACATTTGTTTTTGTCAGCACTTTTCTAATTTATTATTTTATTATCTATAATTGTGTTTTATGGTAGCTTGAACTTTCTTTGTGGGTCAATCTGCCTGCATTTACCAACATCATCAATTAATTACATTTACGGCTACCTCTTACTGATATTTTAATGTGTGTTTATCCTCCAATTCCCTGGTAACAGAGACATTGAAATGGATTTTCCAACTTCAAAGGTGTTTCTGGTTCACATTCTATTGTAATAGGGACCTTGAAAGACCTTGAAATTTTTTAACTCTACCTTCTTAAAGGAGAATATCAGTGAGTCTTGAAAACTGACCATTTATTCAATCTTAATTCTAAAATGTATAATATATTAACTATCTAAATTTCACCTAATTAAGCCTATTATGCCTATATTCCATCACAATACTACAGAAAGCCAAGAGGAGTATAGAAAGTGGTGCGGTGAAATCAAAGAGGAAATTAGGAAAGCAAAGAGAGGGCATGAAAGAATATTGGCAAGCAAAATCAAGGTGAACCCAAAGATGTTTTATCAATACATTAAGAGTAGGAGGATAACTAAGGAATAGGGCCCAGAAAAGACCAAAAAGGTAATCTATGTGTAGGGGCGGAAGGTGTTGATATTGTTCTGAATGAAATATTTGCGTTTGTCTTCACTAAGATGGCGGATGTTGCAGATATTGTAGTTAGGGAAGAGGAGTGTGAAGTATTGGATGTGATAAACATAGGGAGAGAGGAAGTATTAATGGGATTAGCATCCTTGAAAGTTGATAAATCACTAGTGCCAGATGAAATATACCCCAGGCTATTAAAAGAAGCAAAAGAGGACATAGCGGAAGTTTTGACCATCATTTTCCAGTCCTCACTGGATACAGGTGTGGCGCCGGAGGATTGGAGAACTGCTAATGTTGTACCTCTGTTTAGAACACAAGAACCACAAGAAATAGGAGCAGAAGTAGACCATATGGCCCATAGAGCCTGCTCCGTCATTCAATACGGTCATGGCTAATCTTGGGCTTCAGTTCCACTTTCCTGCCCACTCCCCATATCCCTTGATTCTCTGTGAGACCAAATATCGATCTATCCCAACCTTAAATATATTCAATGATGGAGTATCCATCATTTAAAAAGGGAGCAAGGGATAGACCGAATAATTACAGGCCAGTCAGTCTAACCTCAGCAGTGGGCAAATTACTGGAATCTATTCTGAGAAACAGGATAAACTGTCACTTAGAAAGGCACAGATTAATCAAGGATAGTCAGCATGGATTTGTTAAGGGAAGACCTTGTTTGACCAACTTGATCGAATTTTTTGAAGAAGTAACAAGGAAGATAGATGAGGGTAGTGCAGTTGATGTGGTCTACATGGAATTTAGCAAGACTTTTGTCAAGGTCCCATTGGTTAAAAAAATTAAATCCCATGGGATACGGGGAAATGCAGCAAGGTGGATACAAAATTGGCTCAGTGGCAGGAAATAAAGGATAATTGCTGACCAGTGTTTTTGCGACAGGAGGGTTGTTTCCAGTGGCATTCCGCAGTGCTCAGTACTGGGTCCCCTGCTTTTTGTGGTATATATTAACGATTTGGACTTAAATGTGGGGGGCATGATCAAGAAGTTTGCAGACGATACTAAAATTGGCCGTGTGGTAGATAGCGAGGAGGATAGCTGTAAGCTGCAGGAAGATATTAATGGTCTGGTCAGATGGGCGAAAAGTGGCAAATGGAATTCAACCTGGAGAAGTGTGAGTTAATGCATTTGGGAAGGTCAAACAAAGCAAAGGAATACACAATTAATGCGAAAGTACTGAGAAGTGTAGAGGAAGTGAGGGAACTTGGAGTGAATGTCCACAGATCCCTGAAGGTAGCGGAACAGATCGATAAAGTGTTTAAGAAAGCATATGGAACCCTTTCCTTTATTAGCCGACGTATAGAATATAAGAGCAGGGAGGTTATTCTGGAACTGTATAAATCATTGGTTAGGCCACAACTTGAGTACTGTGTGCAGTTCTGGACGTCTCATTACAGGAAGGATGTAATTGCACTAGAGAGGGTACAGAGGAGATTTCCGAGGATGTTGCTGGGACTGGAAAAATGCAGCTATGAGGAAAGATTGAATAGGCTCCTTGGAACAGCGAAGGCTGAGGGGCGATCTGATTGAAATGTACAAAATTTTGAGGGGCCTGGATAGAGTGGTTGTGAAGAGCCTATTCACCTTAGCAGAGAGGCCAATGACTAGGGGGCATAGATTTAAAGTGATTGGTAGAAAAATTAGAGGAGAGATGAGGAAAATGTTTTTCACCCGGAGGGTGGTGATAATCTGGAACACACTGCCTGAAAGGGTAGTTGAGGCAGAAACCCTCAACTCGCTCAAAAGGAGTCTGGATATGCACTTCAAATGCGGTAATCAGCAGGGCTATGGACCAAATGCTGGAAGGTGGGATTAGAATGGGTGGATCGTTCTTCGGCTGGCACAGACACGATGGGCCAAGTGGCCTCTTTCTGTGCCTTAAACTTTCTATGATTCTATTCGAAAAGTCTTGCTAAAATCCACATAGACGACATCAGAAATGCCATCCCCATCGACTCACCTCATTATCTCCTCAAAAAGCTCAATCAAGTTAGTCAGACACAACCTTCCCTTAATAAATCCCCGCTGACTGGTCTTCATTAATCCATGTCTCCCTAAATGATTTTTTCCAATAATTTGCCTATCACCAAGTGTAGGCTGACTGACCTGTAATTATTCGGGCTATCCTTTCTTCCCTTTTTAAATAATGGTAGAACATTAGCATTCCTCCAGTCCAGAACTGCCCTTTCTCTTTTTGGGTTTGCTTCATGTTGGCTAAAAAGTTCTCCTGAATACATTTTAAGAATTCTGCTCCCTTTATATCTTTTACATTGAATTTATCCCAATTAATATTCGGGTAGTTGAAATCTCCCACTATTACAGCCCTTTTGTTTCTGCACTTTTCAGCAATTTGACTACATATTTGCTCTCTATCTTCCTTTGACTGGGATCCATAGTACACTCCCATCACGTGATTACCCCTTTTTGTTCCTCAGTTCATCCCATATGGCTTCATTTGTTGAGCCTTCTAGCATACCATCTCTCCTCACAGCTGTGATTGTTTCTTTAACCAATATTGCGACCCCTCCCTCCATTTTTATTCCACTCTCTATCTCATCTGAAAACCCTGTTACCAGGGAATGTTGAGCTGCCTTTCCTTTCCTTCTTCAATCCATGTTTCAGTCATAGCCATGATATTGTACCTCCCAAGTGTTTATCTGTGCCCTCAGCTCATCTCCCTAATTCACTAGACTCCTTGCGTTGAAGTGTACACCATTAATCACTGAACAATTCCTTTGTTGTCTAATTTCTAGTCATTTTTTCTCTGACCTTCCATACTCACTTTCTGATTCCAACTTTGCTTCTCTCCCTTCTGAATTTACACTAAGGTTCTCATCTCCCCTGCCAAGCTAGGTTAAACTCCCCAACAACATTTTCAAACCTCCCCACCTAGATATTGGTCCCAGCCTGTTGAGGTGCTGGCCTGTATAGGTCCTACATGCCCCAAGACTGGTCCCAATGCACCAGGAATCTAAAGCCATTTCCTTTCTGGCCTTCCTTCCGCACCCCCTGCACAGCTGAGCCAGTCATGGTGCTGTGGACTTAATTCTGGATGTACTCTCCAGAGGATCACTGCCTTCACCAGTATTCAGAACTGAATAGTGGTTGGAGAGTGAGATGCACTCAGGGGACTCCTGCACTACCTGCCTGATCCTGCTTGACTGTCTGGCAGTTGCCCAGTCCCACTCTGCCTGCAGAGCATTAAATTGTGGGTTGACAAAATCCAGAAGCATGCTATCCACATAGCTGTCAGTCTCATAGATGCACTGCAATGATGCCAGCATTTGCTCAAGATCTGAAACCTGGAACTCTAGCTCCTCTAGTTAATGACACTTCTTGCACATGTGGACATGTCCTGGAGTTACCACATGGAACGAGATGTGCATTCCATGGGACTAAAGTGCCCTGCCATGTCTCCTAATATTAGGATACTAACTAATGTAACACAAATAACCTTAAGGCACAAAAAAACCCACTTTAGATCCCTGAAACTTGCACTCCTTCACCTCCGATCAGATGCTAAAAATTCTAAACGCACAAAAAGTGAAATATAGATCCTTAATCTATAAACTTGCCTTAAAACCTTTGGGTTTTGCTGCTTCTCCCTATGTGCTGATTGTGATTGCACTTTTTGATTTCTCCTATGTTTGATTTGTACTGCCCCTGCTCCTTTCTCCCCAGACTCCCATCTCTTGGCGTGCTTTTTTTTGCCCTCATCTTCCACCCCACCAGGCTCCCCATTTAATGCATTCAATCATTTCTGCCACCACCAGCATGATGTCACCACCAACACATCATTCCCTCTCGTCCCCTTTCAGCATTCTGAAGGGACCGTTGCCCCCACGACACCCTGGTCCACTCCTTAATCACCCCCAACACCCCCTCCCTTTCCTATGGCACCTTCCCATGAAAGCACAGGAGATGCAACACCCACCTTGTTATCTCCTCCCTTCTCACTGTCCAAGGCCTCAAACACTCCTTCCAAGTGAAATCTATTTGTACTTCTTTCAGTTAAGTATACTGTATTCACTGCTCACAATATGGTCTCCTCTACATTGGGAAGACCAAATGCAGACTGCTTGACTGTTTTGCAGAACACCTTCATTCAGTTCACGTGGCCCCGAGCTTCTGGTCATCTGTCATTTTAATATTCTGCCTCACTGCCACTTTGACCTCTTTGTCCACAGCCTCCTACACTGTTCCAATGAAGCACAAATTAAGTTCAAATAAACAGCACCTCATCTTTCAATTAGGCATTTTACCACATTCCAGATTCAACATTGTTAATATCAATAATTTCAGATCATAATCTCAACTCTCATTTTGTTTTGTATTTTTTGGTTTGCCTTTGGATGCAGCTGTAGTAATGATTCTGTGATTCCCGTTTACACATCCTCTGGACACATCTTTTATTTCTTTACTTTTCTCATTATCACCCCCTTTTTGCCTTGCACATCATCCCTTTTGTCATTTAATTGCTCCTGTTTTCCACCCAAGACAGACCTCCCCTTTTACTTTACCCCCTTTCCCCGCCTTTATACTTGCTTTAAACCTGTCACATCTCTGACTTTTTCCAGTTCTGATGAAAGTTCATCAACCTGAAATGTTGGGAAGAATTTTGCTCGGCCATTGGAGGCAGGTTTGGGGCAAGTGGGGTGGGAACGTTCCGAAAAAGCACGTCGCGGCCCTGGGATGACCTTGAAGGCAAGCCGAGAACTCCCTTAGATCTCTTGGGTAAGTATTTAAGAGATTGTTGTTGTTAAGAAACCAATTATGAGATCCCATAGTCCTGAATCCTGGGTTTCCCAGCTATGGAACATGTTTCCCAACCTGTCAGCAACTTGCCAGGGTCACCGAGGCAAGTGTACAATAGGAAGATCTTCCTCAGTGAAACTGACCACCTTGGATGGCTTTGATCAGTGAAACTGAAGTGCTGCAGCCATGGCCAGGTGAGAGATTGCTGTTCAAAGCACTTCTTCTCTCAGAGTATTATCACTGCTTGACAGGTGATTGCCAACTTCTTGAAAGTCACTTCTCTTGTCCAGTACTTCGCTCACCTACAGCTGCACTTTCCTGCTGCCAGATTTCACCCCGGCATGGGAACAGCTTATGTAGCTCCAGCTTCCACCTCTGCTGAGGTTGAAGAGCAAAGGCCACACCACTGCCAACAAACCAGCAGCAGCAGGAGCAACACCAGCAGCAGTACCAGCAGCCTTCTCCTGAGCCACATACCCCTCCACAGGGCAGAGTGGATGGACGCAGAGATCCAGCTGGAAGAAGGCCAGACCCCCAACATAGAGTCTACAGGCAGAGGATCAGCTCTCTTGACATGCGTGAGCAGCAGTGCCTCAGGAGGCTCAGACTCTCATGGCAGGTGGTTGCTGACATCTGCAGCCTACTGGAATAAGACCTCCTTCCCAGTGGACCAGGTGGGCAGACATTGCCAGTGGCCAACAAGGTGTCTGTCATTGAAGGGCCACCACTAGGTCTCTGTATATTACCAAGTTGTACGTTCTTTTCTCCTGCAAGGTGAGAACACAGAGAGCTGTGGGTGCTGGTAATGGTTTGTGTGCAGAACAGGGAAAGACACTATTTGTGCAGGGTGACTGTGAGGTATGGGTGCAAGAGGGCAATAGGCTGAGGGTGAGTGTGGGCTGTTTATATGGGGATGTGAGGTGCCTAAGAAAGAGGAATGAATGGAGTTGCAAGGTGTGATGACCTGAGGCATGCTGTGCAGGAGAATGCTGGGAAAGCCTGAGAATGGGGATTGGCACCTGGAAGTGTTATAGAAACATAGAAACATAGAAAATAGGAGCAGGAGAAGGCCATTCAGCCCTTCGGGCCTGCTCCGCCATTCAAAAAAGATCATGGCCTATTGTCTGTTCCCGCTTTCTCCCCATATCCCTTGATCCCTTTGGCATTAAGAAACATATCTATCTCCTTCTTGAATAAATGTAATGACTTGGCCTCCACTGCCTTCTGTGGTAGAGAATTCCACAAGTTCACCACCCTCTGAGTGAAGACATTTCTCCTCATCTCGGTTCTAAATGGCATAACCCGTATCCTGAGACTGTGACCCCAGGTTCTGGACTCCCCAGCCATTGGGAAGTCTGCATCTAGCCTGTCTAGTCCTGTTAGAATTTTGTAGGATTCTATGAGATCCCCTCTCATTCTTCTAAACTCTAGCGAATATAGGCCTAGTTGACCCAATCTCTCCTCATATGTCAATCCTACCATCCCAGGAATTAGCCTAGCAAACCTTCTTTGCACTCCCTCCAAGGTAAGAACATCCTTCCTCAGGTAAGGAGAACAAAACTTCACACAATACTCCAGATGTGGTCTCACCAAGCCCCTGTACAACTGCAGTAAGACACCCTTGCTCCTGTACTCAAATCCTCTTGCAATGAAGGCCAACACACCATTCGCCTTCCTAATTGCTTGCTGCACCTGAATACTTTCTTTCAGCGACTGGTATACAAGGACACCCAGGTCTCGTTGCACCTCCCCCTTTCCCAATCTATCACCATTCAGATAATAATCTGCCTTTCTGTTTTTACAACCAAAGTGAATAACCTCACATTTATCCATGTTATACTGCATCTGCCATCCATTTGCCCACTCACCGAACTTGTCCAAATCACATTGGAGCCTCTTTGCATCCTCCTCACAGCTCACTTCCCCCCCCCAACTTTGTGTCGTCTGCAAACTTGGAAATGTTGTATTTAGTTCCCTCACCCAAGTCATTAATATGTATTGTGAATAGCTGGGGCCCAAACACTGATCCCTGCGGTACCCCACTGGTCACTGCCTGCCACCCGGAAAAAGACCCATTTATTCCTACTCTCTGTTTCCTGTCTGTCAACCAATTCTCAATCCGTGCCAGTATATTACCCCCAATCCCATGTACTTTAATTTTGCACACTAACCTCTCATGTGGGACCTGATCAAAAGCCTTCTGAAAATCCAAATACACCACATCCACTGGTTCTCCCTTATCGATTCTACTAGTTACATCCCCAAAAAACACCTGTAGATTTGTTAAGCATGATTTCCCTTTCGGAAACCCATGCTGACTTTGCCTGATCCCATTTATGCTTTCGAGGTGTACTACTATCACATCCTTTATAATAGACTCTAGCATTTTCCCCACTACTGATGCAAGGCAATCTGGTCTGTAATTCCCTATTTTTTCTCCCTCCTTTTTTAAATAGTGGGGTTACATTTGCCACCCTCCAACCTGTAGGAACTGCTCTAGAGTTTATAGAATTTTGGAAGATGACCACCAATGCATCCACTATTTCCAGGGCCACTTCCTTTAGTACTCTGGGATGTAGATTATCAGGCCCTGGGGATTTGTCAGCCTTTAACCCCATTAATTTCCCTCGCACTTTTTTTTTTACTAATACTGATTTCCTTCAGTTCCTCCCTCTTATTAGACCTTTGGTTCCCTCACATTTCTGGGAGGTTGTGATCTCCTTTGTGAAGACAGAACCAAAATATGTGTTTAATTGTCTTGCCATTTCTTTGTTCCCCATTATAATTTCCCTCGTTTTTGACTGTAAAGGACCTACATTTGTCTTCACTAATCTTTTTCTCTTCACATATTTATAGACGCTTTTACAGTCAGTTTTTATGTTCCCTGCAAATTTACTCTCATACTCTATTTTCCCCGCTTAATCAACCTCGTTGTCCTCCTTTGCTGAATTGTAAACTGCTCCCAAACCTCAGGTTTGCTACTTTTTCTGGCAGTTTTATATGCCTCCTCTTTGGATCCAATACTACCCCTAATTTCTTTTGTAAGCCACGGTTGAGCCACCTTTCCGGTTTTATTTTTCTGCCAGACAGGAATAAATAATTGTTGTAATTCATGCACACATTCTTTAAATATTATCCCACTCACTTGTCATGGCTTCCTGAGTAGGTAGATCCTCATCATGCACTGTCTCCAGGTTGGAGAGAACACACTCCGAATAATGTCCTCCTCGATCAGTTCCATCCATGCTCTCCTTGGGAGAGCTCACCTCACTGCAGCAGGACTTAGAGGTAAAAATCAGACAGCCTTGCCAGGTCTCCTTTCCATTCCTGTGGTTGTTCCAACTGGAAAATTCCAAGTACTGGGGAGCTTTTCTGACATTTTTATTATTCGTTTGTGGGATGTGGGCGTCGCTGTCTAGGCCGGCATTTATTGCCCATCCCTAATTGCCCTTGAACTGAATGGCTTGCTCGGCCATTTCAGAGGGCATTTAAGAATCAACCACATTGCTGTGGGTCTGCAGTCATATGTAGAGCAGACCAGGTAAGGATGGGACATTTCCTTCCCTAAAGGATATTAGTGAACCAGATGGGTTTTTACAACAATTGACAATGGTTTCATGGTCACCATCAGACTAGCTTTTCAATTCCAAATTTATGAATTGAATTCAAATTTCACCATCTGCTGTGGTGGGATTCACACACATGGTACCAGAACAGTAGCCTGCGTTTCTGGATTATTGGTCCAGTGACATTAACACTGGGCCACCGCCACATGCAATTGTTCCTTTAATTAAAAATCCTTCCATAGAAACATAGAAAATAGGAGCAGGAGTAGGCAATTCGGCCCTCCGAGCCTGCTCCGCCATTCATGATGATCGTGGCAGATCATCCAACTCAGTGACCTGTTCCCGCTTTCGCCCCATACCCTTTGATCCCTTCAGAACCAAGTGCTATATCTAACTCCTTCTTAAAAACATACAATGTTTTGGCCTCAACTGCTTTCAGTGGTAGAGAATTCCACAGGTTCACCACTCTCTGGGTGAAGAAATTTCCCCTCATCTCAGTCCTGAAAGTTTACCCATATCCTTAGACTATGATCCCTGGTTCTGGACACCCCCACCATCAGGAACATCCTTCCTGCATCTACCCTGTCAAGTCATGTTCGAATTTTATAAGTTTCTATGAGATCCCCCCTCACTCTTCTGAACTCCAGCGAATATAATCCCAACCGACTCAATCTCTCCTCATACGTCAGTCCCACCATCCCAGGAATCAGTCTGGCAAACCTTCGCTGCACTCCCTCTATAGCAAGAACATCCTTCCTCAGATAAGGAGACCAAAACTGCACACAATATTCCAGGTGTGGCCTCACCAAGGCCCTGTATAATTGCAGCAAGACATCCCTGCTCCTGTACTCGAATCTTCTCGCTATGAAGGCCAACATACCATTTGCCTTTTTTACCATCTGTTGCACTTGCATGCTTACCTTCAGCGACTGGTGTACGAGAACACCCAGGTCTCGCTGCATATTCCCCTCTCTCAGTTTATAGCCGTTCAGATAATAATCGGCCTTCCTGTTTTTGTGACCAAAGTGGATAACCTCACATTTATCCACATTATACTGCATCTGCCATGCATTAGCCCACTCACTCAACTTGTCCAAATCACCCTGAAGCCTCTCTGCATCGTCCTCACAACTCACCCTCCCACCCAGTTTTGTGTCATCTGCAAATTTGGAGATATTACATTTAGTTCCCTCATCTAAATCATTAATATATATTGTGAATAGCTGGGGTCCTAGCACCGATCCCTGTAGTACCCCACTAGTCACTGCCTGCCATTCGGAAAAGACCCATTTATCCCTACTCTGTTTCTTGTCCACCAACCAATTTTACATCCATCGCAATACACTACACCCAGTCCCATGCGCTTTAATTTTACATGCTAATCTCTTTTGTGCAACTTTGTCGAAAGCCTTCTGAAAGTCCAAATAAATCACATCCACTGACTCCCCCTCATCAGCTGTATTAGTTACATCCTCGAAGAATTCTAATAGATTTGTCAAGCATGATTTCCCTTTTGTAAATCCATGCTGACTCTGCCTGATTCTACCACTGTTCTGTAAGTGCTTTGCTATAAAATCTTTGAGAAGGACTCTAGAATTTTCCCCACTATTGACGTCAGGCTGACTGGTCTATAATTCCCTGCTTTCTCTCTAACTCCCTTTTTAAATAGTGGGGTTACATTAGCTACCCTCCAATCTGTAGGAACTGTTCCAGAGTCTATAGAATATTGGAAGATGACCACCAATGCATCCACTATTTCTAGGGACACTTCCTTAAGTACTCTGGGGATTTATCAGCCTTTAATCCCATCAATTTCCCCAACACCATTTCTCTACTAATACTGATTTCTTTCAGTTCCTCTCTTTCACTAATCCCTGTGTTCCCCAGCATTTCTGGTATGATATTTGTGTCCTCCTTTGTGAAGACAGATCCAAAGTATGTATTTAGTTGGTCAGCCATTTCTTTATTCCCCACAATAAATTCCCCTGTTTTTGACTGTAAGGGACCTACATTTGTCTTCACCAATCTTTTTCTCTTCACATACCTATAGAAACATTTACAGTCAGTTTTTATGTTCCCCGCAAGCTTGCTCTTGTACTCTATTTTCCCCTTCTGAATCAATCTGTTTGACAGAATGGACGCTTCATCTCGCCATCCCTCTCGAAATGGTCAGGGAGCCTGGAAGTGGGCTGTTATTTGATTTGCTCTGGTAAAGAGCAATGGTTAGGCTTGTTCTGCAGGTAGTTGGGTTCCTAACTCAGAAATAGTCCCTCCGTTGCGCCAGGGACTAAATTGGTAAAATTCTGCCTGTTAACTTTGTTTATCTGTTCACAGATGCTGCCAGAGCAGAGCGGGAGCACGTCTGATATGTCTTCCTTTCTTTTCAACTGAGGATTCCCCCCCACTGTGATTGACAGGGCCCTCAACCGTGTCCGGCCCATTTCCCGTACCTCTACCCTCACCCCTTCCTCTCCCTCCCAGAACTCCGACAGGGTTCCCCTTATCCTCACTTTCCACCCCATCAGCCTCCATATCCAAAGGATCATCCTCCGCCATTTCCTCACCTCCAGCGTGACGCCACTATCAAAAGCAACTTCCCCTCCCTTCCCCTGTCAGCATTTCGAAGGGATCGTTCCCTCCGCAACATCCTGGTCCACTCCTTCATTACCCCCACCACCTCGTCCCCATCCGGTGGCACCTTCCCCTGCAATCGCAGGAGGTGTAATACCTCTCTCCTCACTATCCCAGGCCCCAAACACTCCTTTCAGGTGAAGCAGCGATTTCCTTGTACTTCTTTCAATGTAGTATACTGTATTCACTGCTCACAATTTGCTCTCTTCCACATTGGGGAGACCAAACGGAGACTGGGTGACCGCTTTATGGGACACCTCTGCTCAGTCCGAAAGCATGACCCAGAGCTTCCGGATGCTAGCCATTTCAACATTCCCCCCTGCTTTCATGCTCACATCTCTGTCCTGGGATTGCTGCAGAGTTCCAGTGAACATCAATGCAAGCTCGAGGAACAGCATCTCATTTACCGATTCGGCACGCTACAGCCTGCCAGACTGAACATTGAGTTCAATAATTTCAGAACATGACGGGCCTCCCATTTTACTTTTATCTTTAACTATTTTTTCTTATTCTTTCATTTTTGTGTTTATTTTATTTGAGTTTGTTCAGTTGTTTCTACTGTGCCTACCCACTTTTTTGTTCATGTTTGTGCTTGTCGCTGTTCAGTTTTCAGTCCATTAACACCCTATCTGTACTGATACTTTGTCTTTCAGCACACCATTAACATATTGTTTGCCTTTGCTCCATGACCTTCTGGTCAGCAATTCTATGACCCTGTCCTATCAACACCTTCTCTTTTGTTATCTCTTGCCCCACCCCCGCTTTACTTGCTTAAAATCTGCCAGTTCTGAAGAAGGGTCACTGACCTGAAACGTTAACTTTGCTTCTCTCTCCACAGATGCTGCCAGACCTGCTGAGTATTTCCAGCACTTTCTGTTTTTATTGCAGATTTCCAGCATCCACAGTATTTTGCTTTTATTTAAAATTAGAGCCTGGCCATTCAGGAATGATGAGAGGAAGCACTTTTTCACATAAAGGGTTGTGAAAATCTGGAACTCTTTCATCAAAAAAGCTGTGGAGCTGGGGGTCAATTGAAATCTGAGTTCAGTAAATTTTTGTTTGGCGATGGATTAAGGGTTACAGAACCAAGGCAGGTGGACGACTTTAAGATGCAGGTATCTCCGAGAAATACAACGTTCCTCGGACTGCTATTCTCATCGCATCCTGAGATCCCCACTCATGCCATGCACCGCCACATATGCAGACTGGACCTCTCTCTCCAGCAGCACCGCCTCCCCTTATCTCAAAGCTGTTCTACTCCACAGTTTCATTTCATCCTTCGTCTCATCCGACGCATTAACAATCTTTTGCTCTTCCTTTCAGGTGTCAAGGAACACAAGCTCCGGCAGCTGATGGGGACTAATGCCCCTCCATATCCTTCTTCCCCTTCACTTCCCTCTGACCCCACCCCTTCTGGTCTGACCGCTATCCGTGTATTCACTATACCCTCTGACCTCCCCCTCTCTAACGCTGAAAGTTCTGTACTCAGAAAAGGTCTCAGTTTTATCTCCTTACGCCCCCACCTCAATGAATTTCACGCTCGGCATGACGTTGAGCTCTTCTCCATCACCTCCACCTCCGAGCTCACTTCTTTGACCAGGAGTCCTCCGCCCGATTGGCAGACCCATTCACCCGCCTCCAACATTCTCCCTCTACCTGGAACCCTCCCAATAGCCTTTTACCCGCTCTTGATCTTTTCATTGAAAACTGTCGGTGAGACATTGGTCATATCAATTTCTCTGCCCCCCTCACTCACTCTAACCTGTCCCCCTCTGAACTTGAGGCACTCCGTTCTCTCAAGTCTAACCCGGACATTGTCATCAAACCTGCAGACAAGGGTGGTGCTGTTGTTGTATGACGTACCGACCTCTACCTTGCAGAGGCTCAGCGCCAACTCTCAGACACTTCTTCCTACCTCCCTGTGGACCACGACCCCACCACCGAACATCAAGCTACTGTCCACAGGACTGTCACTGACCTCATCTCCTCTGGAGATCTTCCCTCTACAGCTTCCAACCTCATAGTCCCGCAACCCTGGACAGCTCACTTCTACCTCCTTCCAAAAATCCACAAACAGGACTGTCCCGGCAGACCCATTGTGTCAGCTTGTTCCTGCCCCACTGAACTTATTTCTTCCTATCTTGACTCTATCTTTTCTCCCCTGGTCCAGTCTCTTCCAACCTACATCCATAACTCTTCTGACGCCCTACGTCATTTTGACAATTTCCAGTTTCCTGGCCCCAACCGCCTCCTCTTCACTATGGACGTCCAATCTCTCTACACCTCCATCCCCCACCAGGACGGTTTGAGGGCTCTCTGCTCAGTCTGAAAGCATGACCCCGAGCTTCCGGTTGCTTGCCATTTCAACACTCCCCCCACTGCTCTCATGCTTACGTCTCTGTTCTGGGATTGCTGCAGTGTTCCAGTAAACATCAACGCAAGCTCGAGGAACAACATCTCATTTACTGATTAAGCACACTACTGCCTGCCGGACTGAACACTGAGTTCAATAATTTCAGAGCATGACAGCCCCCCACTCCCCACCCCGATTTTACCTTTATTTTTCGTTATTTTTTCTTTTTTCTTTTTTATACTTTTTTTTGTGTTTGTTTTGTTTTATTTCATCTTACTTTGTTCAGTTTGCTTACCCACTGTTTTTTTTCCATGTTTGTACTTGCGGCTGTTCAATTTTCAGTCCGTTAACACCCTGTCTGTACTAATGCTTTGTCTTTCAACACACCATTAACATGTTGTTTGCCTTTGCTCCATGACCTTTTGGTCAGCTATTCTGTGACCTCGTCCTATCTACACCTTCTCCTTTGCTATCTCTTGCCCCACCCCGCTTTACTTGCTTATAACCTTTCACATTTCTAATATTTGCCAGTTCTGAAGAAGGGTCACTGACCTGAAACATTAACTCTGCTTCTCTCTCCACAGATGCTGCTGAGTATTTCCAGCATTTCTTGACTTTAAGATACAGATCTAACTAAATGACATAACAGATTCAGGGCACTGAACGACCTGCTTCTGTTCCTATAAGCCTATGTTTTTATTTAGGTATTGCGGACGGACGCTTCAAACTGTCATTCGGTCCATTAAATATGTAAATTAGGAGTCAGACATCTGTTAAAGGAGCCCTTTTCAAAATTAGTCAGAAGCAAGTGGGCAGAAGTTGGGCCTGGCCGCTTAGGGTTCTTCAATGCCAATGACAGGTATTTCAATATTTTTTTAAAGTAACCTTTCCTGGTTATACAGGAGGAGTAGGAGCTCTCCCTCGACTCGCAATCACCCAACTCCCCCATTTTCTGCTCCAATCCACTCTGCTGCCACTTATCTGAGACTCTGTCAATGATGCAGGCCACCTGATATCGATGTCTTCCCTTGGGTGAGCCACCTGTGGAGGTGTGACCAGGGACGGTAATCGGAGGACCAGTTTCCAATTGATCGTGAGGCCTCTCGGTTCAGCCACGCAGACGAATTACTTGGCCATGTCCTCTTTGAGCTAGGGTCAATGGATCATGATCAGGAACCCAAGCTGATTTGCTTTTCTCCCTCCCTTCTCTGCCAACACTGAAGCCAACTGTGCTAATTGTACCAAAGTCTCAGCTGACTTTGCACAGACTGGGTATTGAACGTGGGACTCTGCTGGTCTCTTATGTGTGAGTGCCATGGAGGGTTCTACTAAATATCTTCGATGAAGATTGTGTCTTGTTCATTAATAGAAATAAAGACAAGCTTCTTTCCTCCCTATTGGAGAAAGGAAAACATCTCTTGCTTTTGTCCTACAAGGTTTGATTGCTGTTCTATTGCTATCAGTGGATCTGAGGCCTGAGTCATATGGTTATAAAATCACCCTTTATATTTAAGCTCCGTGTCGTCTCGGAATTAATTGAACTTGGCGCAAGCCTAAGGCTACAAAAAGTTTCACATTCTGAAAAGTATTGACTTCTTGGTTTCTATGGTAACCTTAGCTCTCTGTGTCCATTGAATATGCTTTTCCAGTGGCTTTCTTTAGTAATAACACCATGGGCTGAATTTCTCTGGAGGTAATCCTTCATCTGTAGTAGCTCCACAAATGTGGAAGAGCAGGGGAATGTCTATGAAAAATCACTCCCAATATTTCTTTTCAAGGATTGATTGTGATAAATAAGAAGAAAGTCTTGCAGTATTATAGCATCTTTTACAACTTCAGCTTGTCTCAAAGCATTTTGCAGCCAGTGAACTACTTTAGAAGCATAATCACTGTTGTAACGTGAGAAATGTGACAGCCAATTTATACACACCAAGGTCCAGATATCCTGTTTTTCAGTGGTGTTGGTTGTGAGATACATATTGGCCAGGATACCAGGGAAAACCTCCTAGTTTGTCTTCAAATAGTGTCATGGGAACCTTTATGTCCATCTGAGAGGGAAGATGGTGCCTTGCTTTAACTTCATATCTGAAAGACAGCATCTTCATCTGTGCAGTATTTCCTCAGTACTGCATTGTCCTCACAGTGAATATACCAATTTGTGAAACATTTATTGAGATTTTATTGAAGTGATTGCATATCTTCAGTTGCTAATTTCCTAACATACTATTAAATTATAAAGATAAGGATCTGTAAAAGGGAAACATTTCTACACCAGTTTGAAACCTGGACCTGAAATTCCTGCAATTCTCTTGTTCTCTTGTCATAACTTCGGGTGGAAACTTGGGAGAAATAGCATGATCAACCGTTTACACCGTTTCTCCGGATTGCCAACCAATTTTCTGTCAAAGTTTCAGAGAACTCCCTCACAGAAACTCAGCAACTCCCATATTTTACAAGCAATAACCAAAAGCAGAGGCACTAACTGGGGCCCTCCAGCAACTAGTAAAGCTGTCCTCCTGTCCAACAAACATAATTGTACACTTACCTCAGAGTCCGATGCACATTGTGGGAGCTCAATTTATATATAAGTATCAGGTTTCCACCTGAGTAAGACAGGTGCCAAGACATTGCGGTGTCAAGATGCCCGCAGGTAAGAATACAGCTTGGATTTTAACCCCCATTCCTCCTGTTGCTTACTGGGCAGAGCAAGCTAAAATGTCTCTAAATGTCATACAATCTATGGACATTCAAAAGAAATGGGCTCAGACCAAAGTCAACAGCATTGAATAAATGGGGAAAATTCATGCATTTGACAAATTCATTGTTTTTACTTTGTAATGTTGTTATGAGCTTAGAAACTAGTCCTGGGGATATTAGTGGACAAGTGCCTTATGCTTTGTTACTTGAAATGGATTTGTGCCTTTTCAACTGAAAAGCTGCTTTTTGATATCTAGAAATGCATTGGATATTGGAATACAGAATAAAATTTGAAAATTTGCCGATGAGTCCAAACTTGGAGGTGTGGCAGATAGCAAAGATAATATCAATCGACTGCAACAGGACATAGATAGGCTAGCAGAATGGCAGACAAGTGGCAGATGGAATTTAATGCAGAGATGTGTGAAGTGATGCATTTTTGCAGAAAGAATAGGGAGAGGCAATATTGACTTATTGGCACAGTTCGAAAGAGTGCAGAGGGACAGAGGGACCTGGAGGTTCATGTGCATAGATCTTTGAAGGTGACAGGACATATTGAAAGAATAATTAGCAAAGCATATGGGATCTTGGGCTTCATAAATAGAGGTATTGAGTACAAAAGCAGGGAATTTATGCTGAACTTTTATAAAGCTCTGGTTTAGCCACAACCAGAGTATTGGGTCCAGTTCTGGTCACCACACTTTGGGAAGGATGTGAGGGTCCTTGAGATGGTGCAGAGGAGATTTACCAGAATGATTCCTCGAATGAGGGATTTTAGCTACAAGGTTAGGTTGGCGAAGCACACAGCAATCTCCCACAAATAATGATCAGATAATCTGTTTTCTTATGATGTTGATTGAGGGATAAATATTGGTCAGGACACTGGGGATAACCCGCCTGCACTTCCTCAAAATAATGCTGTGGGATCTTTTACATCCCCCCAAGCAGGCAGATGGGGCCTCAGTTTAACATCTCATCTGATAGACAGCACCTCCAACAGTGCAGTGCTCCCTCAGTACTGCACTGGAGTGTCAGCTTTGATTTTGTACTCAAGCCCTGAAGTGAGACTTGAACCCAGAACCTTGTAACTCAGAGGCAAGAGTGCTATTAAACCACAGCTGATTGCTCAAATGAGTGCTAGCTGATTGCTAGACTGTTGTGACTCTCTGAAGACCTTTAAAACATTGCAGCTATGATGGTAGCAGTCAGAGCCTGCATGGCACCAAGTTGAGCTTGCATGATCTCAGTCTGAGCTTCCGCTGCAGCAATCAGAGACTGGGCAACTTTTCCTTGCTCTACAATGGAAGCTGAGACATCAGCCATCAGATGATGCATCATGAGGTTCTCATGGAGTTGGCCCCCACATCCACATTGGAGAGCATGAGCTCCAAGATCTGCACAAAACCCTGTGTCAATTTGGTGCCAGACTCCTCTATGCTCCTTGTCAGTGACAACAGGTTTTCTTGCACACCTACCAATGCACCAAGCATTTAGTGCACATACCTATCAACCTTATTCTATAGGCCACTCCATCGAGTCCTCATCTGACTCCTCTGCAGCAGAACACGCATGCAACCACCCCCTCAGTGCGCTGGCACCTGTGCTACCCTTTCCCCTGACCAAGGTGCAGGCCACTCATACCCAATGTCTCACCACATGCAGATCCTTCCTTTATGCTATCCTCTAAAGTATGGGCAGTGTCACTATCTGCATTGGTGGCTGCGAGTGTGTGTGAGAGAGAGAGATGGTGTTTCTTCATTCCTGTCTTACTGCTCTTCCACCCCTGCCTGTCCATGTGTCATTTCTCGGTTACCTGAAAGGAGAAAGGCACATGGGTAGGGTTGGGGTGAGGGAAGGGGAGAAAGCAAGAGGTGGACGCTTAAGCGTTCTGCAGCTTTTAAATTAGAGGAGAGTATGGGATGAGGGGAAATGAAATGTGAGAAGGAGGATTAGATATGAGTATACGGTCATCTTCAATGGTTTCAGACCCACCTCTGGCCACAGCCTCAGTCATGACCACTCCAATGATGGTCGGTACCGTCTTCTCCATGGGGGTAGGGACGTGCAACTGTGCCTGTCCCCTGTCTTATAAGTGCTGCTGGCTCTGGCTAAGCATCACCTTGTCTCATAAGTGAGAGAAAGGTACGTCAGTGAGTGTGGTGCAATGTGTTTGAGTGATATGGCGTTATGGTTGAATAGCTGGCAGTATATATGGGTGTGAGGCTTACAGCAGTGCTAAGTGTGTGACAGTGAGGTGAAGCTGTGATTTTGAGGAATGACTTGTGATTGATACTGTTGGTAGGCGAGTGATGAGGGTATGGTGTATTGAGCAGTGTCTGAGGCTAGTGGGAAGTTGGTGGGATATGACACTTGAAGATACATTCACTGACCTTGACCACTCTTGAGAAGTGACTGAACTTCTGGCATCCAGGTGCTCGGGACTGGACTCCTGGCATTGACTGCCACGGCTATCTGGTCCCATTGCCTTCACACAGCTTGTCTGGAGGGCCTCCTGGCCCCCTGCAGATAGATGATATCTCTTCTCTTCTCCACCTCTCGCACCAAGTCATCCAAGCCAGTATTGGAATCTTGGAGCGCACCGCCTGCCATGTTGTGCCATTCTTTATAATAATAAAGAAAGATGTAGACTGCAGGAAGATACCATTGTACTGGTCAGGTGTGCAGAACAGTGCCAAATGGAGTTTAATCCCGAGAAATGTGAGGTAATGTGTTTGGAGAAGGCTGACAAGGCAAGAGAATACACATTAAAAGGTAGAATATTGAGAAGTGTAGAAGGACCTTGGAGTGCATGTCCATCGATCCCTGAAGGTGGCTGGACAGGTAGATAAGATGGTCAAGAAGGCATATAGGATACCTGTCTTTATTGGCTGAGGCATAGAATATAAGAGCTGGGAGGCTATGCTGGAACTGTATAAAAACACTAGTTAGGCCACAGCTGGAGCACTGCGTGCAGTTCTGGTCACCCCAATATAGAAAAGAAATGTACTAGAGAGGGTACAGAGGAGATTTATGAAGATGTTGCCTGGACTGAAGAAGTTTACTTATGTGGAAAGATTGGATAGGTTTGGGTTGTTTTCTTTGGAACAGAGGAGACTGAGGGGAAACCTAACTGAAGTGTTTAAAATTATGAAGGGTTCAGATAGAGTGAATAGGAAGGCCCTTTTCCCTTGGTTGAGGAGTCCATAACCAGGGGAACATACTTAGGGTAAGAGGTAGGAGGTTTAGAGGGGATTTGAGGGGATATTTTTTAACCCAGAAACCCTCTTCACATTTAAAAAGTACTTGGATATGCACTTTAAGTGCTGTAACCTACAAGGTTACGGACCAAGAGTTGGAAAGTGGGATTAGGCTGGACGGCTACTTGTCAGCCAGTGCAGACATGATGGGCTGAATGGCCTCCTTCTGTGCTGTAAATCTTTATGATTCTGTGATTCTTGTGTCTTTCCAACTCACTTTTATAATGACTTCCAACAGCTGCTCTAGCCAAAATGTACCTCCCCTTTAAGTAGCACAGGATATCTTGTGCAAGCTTCTCATGTTGCACCCCCTGCTCAGCCATGCAACCCCTCAACAACAAACTTAACACTGGTATGCACATTACTATCATTTAAGTGAGCAGGCAGCACAAATTTTGCGTTACGCCTGCATCGGAAGCAATAGGTACAGGTTTATCACTCATTGCAACCCCTGCGGCCGTTATCAAATTTTCCGGCCTATGATTTTAAAAAACATGAATGGTTTTGTACAGACAGCCTCCATTCAATCAAGTTTTCTGGATGGATGAGACACCTGCGTCTGTTCTAATTGGAAAATTACAACAAAATGAAATGAGCTTCTTCACTTCAACTCAGCTGCTTTCAATAATGATGCTGAAATTGATGGTTACCAATAAACATTCAATCCCATTGGTTTAATACTAACTATTTTCACCATAAGCCTATATCTAAGAATGTGTCTGTGTAATTTAGATATTTAAACAGATAAGTAAAAGTACAGAAAATAATCAAGAAGTTTTATGGAATGCTGGCCTTTATATATCTAGAGGACTAGAACATGAGGGGGTAGCGGTCATGCTTCAGCTATACAAAGCCCTGGTTAGACCACACCTGGAGTTACTGTAAGCAGTTCTGGACGCTGCATTTTAGGAAGGATATATTGGCCTTGGAGGCATTACAGCACAGATTTACCACAACGATACCTGGACTGTAAGGGTTAAATGACGAGGTGAGATTACACAAACAAGGATTGTATTTCCTGGAAATTAAAAGGTTAAGGGGTGACTTGATCAAAGTTTTCAAGATATTAAGTGAAACTGAGACAGTAGAGAGAGGGCAATTATTCTGTTGGTTGGGGAGTCGAAGACAAGGGGACATGGTCAAAAAATTATAGCTAGATCTTTCAGGAGTGAAATTAGGGAACACTTCTACATGCAAAGAGTGATAGAAGTTTGGAACTTCCTTCCGCAAATGGCAATTGATGTGAGATCAATTGCTGATTTTAACTCTGAGATTGATCGATTTTTGTAAACCAAAGATATTAAGGGATATGGGGCAAAGGCAGGTATATGGAGTTAGGTCACAGATCAGCCATGATCTCATTGAATGGTGGAACAAGCTCGAAAGTCCAATATTCCTCGATGTGAATTGATACTGGAGTTTAGTTTAGTTTAGATTAGAGATACAGCACTGAAACAGGCCCTTCGGCCCACCGAGTCTGTGCCGACCATCAACCACCCATTTATACTAATCCTACACTAATCCCATATTCCTACCACATCTCCACCTGTCCCTATATTTCCCTACCACCTACCTATACTAGGGGCAATTTATAATGGCCAATTAACCTATCAACCTGCAAGTCTTTGGCATGTGGGAGGAAACCGGAGCACCCGGAGGAAACCCACGCAGACACAGGGAGAACTTGCAAACTCCGCACAGGCAGTACCCAGAATCGAACCCGGGTCCCTGGAGCTGTGAGGCTGCAGTGCTAACCACTGCGCCACGGAGGGTAAGTACATTGAAATACATAGAAGTTACAACACAGAAATAGGCCATACGTCCCAACTAGTCCATGCTGGTGTACGCCCTCCATGTGAGCAAATAACCGCAACTTCACTTACCCATACTGTTTCAACAGCCCTTCACCCCCTTTCCCTTCATTGAATCTAATCTTGAACGTTGACAGTTTCTGCCTCAACCACAAATCCTGGAAGTGGACTCCACAGCTCTCTGTGTGAAGTAGTTTCCTCTGTCCTCTGTTCTCAATCTCTTGCATTCAATCTTGCACCTATGGCCCCTCATTCTAGGCCCCTCAACTACTGGAAAGAGTTTGCTTCTAGCTACTCTATCCTATCCTTTTCATATCTTAAATACTTCTATTATATTGACCCAAAATCTGTGTGGTTCGAATAAAATGACCCAATTTTTCTAATCATGCTTTATCTTTGTATTTCCTTATATCAGGCATCATACTAGTGTAGCTGTATAAGTAAAAAGCTAGTAGTCCCTCAAAAAAGGAAGGCTTGTATTTATATAGCGCCTCTCATGACATCAACCCGTCCCAAAGTGCTTTATAGCCAATGAAGTACTTTGAAATATAGTCACTGTTGTAATGTCGGAAACAAGGCAGCCAATTTGCACAGCAAGCTCCCACAAAAGGCAATGTGATAATGACCAGATAATCTGCTTTCAGTGTTGAGGGATAAATATTGCCCCGGAGACTTGGGCGAGCTCCCCTGCTCGTCTTCAAAACAGTGTCACAGGATGTTTTATGTGCATCTGAGAAAAATAGATATTGTCTCGGTTTAACATCACCTTTGACAGTGCAGTACTCCTTCAGTACTGCACTGGGGTGTCAGCCTAAATTTTGAGCTCAAGTTTATAAATTGGGTCTTGAAACCACAATCTTGTCACTCTGAGGCAAGAGTGCTACCACGGAGGCACAGTAATACCTCACTAGAATTGTTTCTGGCCATTCTGAGGAACAGAAGCAGCAATTTTGCAATATGTTAGTTTATAATGAAGCGAAGAGAAAGATGCTAATTTTATAGCATCAGATCTAATCAGGGTTGCAATGGAAGTACATAGGCCCCGATATTCACTCTGAGGCATGTTGTGAACGGGGTTCTGATTAGGTGTAGAAAACCTGAAACTAAGTTCAGCTTGACTGTCAGTGTTACTTTAAGACAACCACCTCATTATCATTTTTCTTCTGGGTTTGGCGTGATAAGGACCCACATGAAATGATTGCAACTGCAGTATTTAAAGGGTCTATCCAATGATGCAGTTTGGAAGAGTTTGGAGTTTGAAGCAAGAAAAGGCACAGTAGGACAATGGAATTAGGATGCTCAAATACAGCATCCTGCTTCAATGACTCCTTGTTCGTCATGTTGCTGGAGGCTGTGAGGAGTCACAGACAAAGAGAGAGGGATACTATTCCTCAGCAATGGAAGGAAAAAAACCTGGTGGTAACATAAAGAAGGCATGGCTGGAGGTGACTCAGTGGAAGAAGTATTGTGTTAGGCTCAGATTCAGTGCAGCAAGTGCTTTAATGACTTATCCAGGTCAGGAAAGGCGAGTACAGTTGCACATTCGCCTACATCCTGCTTGACCCCACCCTGACTACACAAGTCTAATCCATCACGTCACTCCTCGCACCCATTTACCTTGCAACCAACCTTCTCTTTCTATGCACTTCCTCTCATCCCCATGTATCCATTCACCACTGCCACTCATCCTCATTCTTAGGCAATTTGATGCCTCTCCGTGATAGTCACACTCACCAAATGGACTGCAACCATGAGACGAACACAGACCATTACATTCACTCATAGATCTGTTCTTTCCCACATTGCAAGTGAAGAGAGCACAGAACACTAGGGAGAGGGGCAGAATTAGAGGTGGCCTTCCATAGATTTCCCTGATAACATCAGAGGAGGAGCACTGGAGATCAGTGGTGTTTTGGTATCACTGGTCACCAGAGACGGGGATTTCCCAGCTACTTGATTAAATATTGGTGACCCACACATCACACAACATTTAGTCATGTTGATTTGATTTCAACAGCGAGTGAAATATGATCATCTTCATTATGATAAGCTGCAAAGTTCTTACCTTGCCAGTACTAATTTATATCATTTCTCTCCACCAGGGCCTTCACGGGTGCAACAAGAGTCCATGGACCTTGCGGACAACAAGCAGCTGATTCCCTCTGATGGTGCACCGTCACAGGACTCATGCTAACCATGGTAATTATAGACCTGTGAGCCTTACTTCGGTTGTGGGTAAAATGTTGGAAAAGTTTATAAGAGACAGGATTTATAATCATCTTGAAAAGAATAAGTACATTAGAGATAGTCAGCACGGTTTTGTGACGGGTAGGTCGTGCCTCACAAACCTTATTGAGTTTTTCGAGAAGGTGACCAAACAGGTGGATGAGGGTAAAGCAGTGGATGTGGTGTATATGGATTTCAGTAAGGCGTTTGATAAGGTTCCCCATGGTAGGCTATTGCAGAAAATACGGAAGTATGGGGTTGAAGGTGATTTAGAGCTTTGGATCAGAAATTGGCTAGCTGAAAGAAGACAGAGGGTGGTGGTTGATGGCAAATGTTCATCCTGGAGTTTAGTTACTAGTGGTGTACCGCAAGGATCTGTTTTGGGGCCACTGCTGTTTGTCATTTTTATAAATGACCTGGAAGAGGGTGTAGAAGGGTGGGTTAGTAAATTTGCAGATGACACTAAGGTCGGTGGAGTTGTGGATAGTGCCGAAGGATGTTGTCGGGTACAGAGAGACATAGATAGGCTGCAGAGCTGGGCTGAGAGATGGCAAATGGAGTTTAATGCGGAAAAGTGTGAGGTGATTCACTTTGGAAGGAGTAACAGGAATACAGAGTACTGGGCTAATGGGAAGATTCTTGGTAGTGTAGATGAACACAGAGATCTTGGTGTCCAGGTGCATAAATCCCTGAAGGTTGCTAACCAGGTTAATAGGGCTGTTAAGAAGGCATATGGTGTGTTAGCTTTTATTAGTCGGGGGATCGAGTTTCGGAGCCACGAGGTCATGCTGCAGCTGTACAAATCTCTGGTGAGACCGCACCTGGAGTATTGCGTGCAGTTCTGGTCATCGCATTATAGGAAGGATGTGGAAGCTATGGAAAGGGTGCAGAGGAGATTTACTAGGATGTTGCCTGGTATGGAGGGAAGGTCTTACGAGGAAAGGCTGAGGGACTTGAGGTTGTTTTCGTTGGAGAGAAGGAGGAGGAGAGGTGACTTAATAGAGACATATAAGATAATCAGAGGGTTAGATAGGGTGGATAGTGAGAGTCTTTTTCCTCGGATGGTGATGGCAAACACGAGGGGACATAGCTTCAAGTTGAGGGGTGATAGATATCGGACAGATGTGAGAGGTAGTTTCTTTACTCAGAGAGTAATAAGGGCGTGGAACGCCCTGCCTGCAGCAGTAGTAGATTCGCCAACTTTAAGGGCATTTAAGTGGACATTGGATAGACACATGGATGAAAATGGAATAGTGTAGGTCAGATGGTTTCACAGGGCGGCGCAACATCGAGGGCCGAAGGGCCTGTACTGCGCTGTAATGTTCTAAATACTCGCACTTCCATGAAACCAGTAAGGCAGTTGGGTTTTTACCTGATGACTCATAATTCAAGTGAGCAAAAGTAGACGGTAGTGACAGAGACAGCAGTGGAGAGTTCATGTCAGTGGGCACAGCCATCACAAAACTCTGCTTAGTTGGACAAAGATACTGTATTCCAAGGGCCATTGATGAAATGGAGGATCATTGAGCAGCAACAGAGAATGTGCTTTGCACTGACATGACTTTCACACACATTTTCCATGATTCTAGAGACAATGGTGGAGTCCACATCAAGCATGAGTGGGTTCATGTTGCAGTGCATTGCAATGATATATTCTTGCATGAATAGAGTGAACATCTAACACTCCAATCAAATGAGTCCATGCATTCCTTGACCCATGACCCTGTACACTCCGGATGGCAACATGCCTGCTACTTTAAATAGGACAGAGATACCTTAGCCTTGGCCTTACAGGGCTGCACTGATCTGTCCCAAGTTGCTCTTCACCTCAATGAAGGGCCATGAGAGTGATGATGGCGAAAGGGAATATGGAAATGAGGACTCACTCAAAGCATTCCCACTTCTCACCCACAGCCCTCCGCACAGTTAGAGCCCCACAGGCTATGCCATCTCCTGATGGCTGAGTCTGCCCCTTCAGAGGTGCAGGTGGGGCTGTCTTTGAAGGAGTCTTTATGGGTTCCAAAACCCAGAGGTCAGCCAAGAGTATCTCAGCAGTCAGAGTAGGGATCTGAGCAGCCTGCTTCTACCTCTGCTGAATGCACAGGCTTGCACTATGAAGGAGCAATAGGAAAATAAAGAGTAAAGTTGCAGTCGGGTATGCATATGGGTATCAGAAAAGGTTGTGTTGTGAATTTTCTAGACTTTTGTAGAATCACATAAACTTCATTCTTTTTGACCATTGCTCCATCTTGCCCATTCTTGGTTGCTGGGTGACAAGTTGCCTTTTTAACCTGACAATGAATGGAGACCCTGGTGCATACTGAAGGGTGCTTCCAGATCTGTCTGAGCACCTGAAGTGCATCTTCAGCATGCTGATGGCTTGTTTGATCACACATCTAGTTGTTGTAATGTATTCACTGTAGCACTTTTGGACTTCATTTATCAGGTTTCTGCCATTTGAAATGGGTATCCCTTGTCACCAAACTGCCACCCTTTAAGTCTGCTTCCAGGTCTAAAGAGATCAGAGACTGCCGCAGGATAAAAAATTCATTGCAGCTCCCTGGGAATCTTGTGCACATGTGCAGAAATCTATGTTTGATCACCAGTTGCACAATGATGGAGTCTCATGTCTTTATGCAGCTTCCCCTTAAATGCTTTGATCTTGTTTGCCTCAACCACCCTTTGTGGTAGCAAGTTCCACATTCTCCTCACTCACTGGGTAAAGAAGTTTCTCCTGGGGGGAATTATATGCTCACCCCAGTGGCAGGTTTGGAGGTGGGGAGAGCATAAAATCGGGTGGGATGGCCCCCACCCCATGAAACCCCTGCTGCCCTGACCTACCTGTGACCTGGCTCCAGAGACGCTCCTCAGCTTCTGGTAGGTGCAGCTGCAGCAGCAGCCTCCATCTCTGATTGGCTGGAAGCTCTTCAAGGGTGGAACTTCCAGCAATAGGGTCCTTGATCCTGTGGAAGGCCAAACACTGTCCACTTAAGTGCCTGATGGGCGCTTAACTCAGCAGGCCTTCTGGAGAAGAAGTGACGTGGGGATCTTGGCTGATATGTTTACGCCGGGTTGCTAGATATATCAGATATATGTCTGAGCAATGCAGATATCACACTTGTATTAAATCACCAACAGGTTTATTTACAGCACTTTAAAATATCTCTGCACTACAAGATCTCAGTATGATGTCTTCTCAGAACGGTTTGTTTTCAGTAGAACATTCTCGGTCTGTCTCTTTTTAGTTTCAGTTTCAAACTCTTCAGCTCCACCCAAAGGCTTAAGCAATCAAGCACAGTGAACACTAATCAATGGACAAACTGATACAACCAAACCCAGATCAATCAAACACTACATTGGCATTGGTTCCTCCAGACGTCGAGACCCCCACTCCCAGGATAAAATTGCCCCCCCCCCAACTTCCCTATTGGAATTATTAGTGACTATCTTATATTTATGACTGCTGATCTTCATATTATGTATAGGTACAGAGGCACAAATGGAAACATCTTGTCTACGTCTACCTTATCAAACTCCTTCACAATTTTAAACATGTCTATAAGGTGAGCTCTCAGCCCTCTCTATTCTGGCTTGCTTAGTCTTTGCTAAGAAGTATATCCTCTCATTTCTGGTATCATCTTTGTAAATCTTTATTGCACTTCTTTTTGTGCCTCTGTATCCTGTATATAATATGAAGACCAGATGTGTGCACAGTACTCTAAGCTTGGTCTAACCAAGTTGAACATAACTTCTCTAGTACCAGCTAATGTATAGTTCATTACTCCCTGTCACCTTTCCTGCTTGGGCTTAAATAAATCCAGCAGAAGTCAGCTATACTACCGTGTTGCTGCCAATGACAGGCCTGCAAACCTCAGCAACTCTTGCTTCAAAGAAACATTTATTGCTCACAAATGTGAGCTAAAAAAAATGCCTAATGATATATCACTGCTGCAAAACAGAGCCAGCCCGAGAGAAATGCAGGTTCAATTACTGCAGCTCCAGAATATATAATTCCTTTTAAAAATACATCAATCCATCTCCAGGTTGTTACTTGACTCCATTTATATTCCCAAGCTGTCAATTCCCATTTGTCACCAGAAAATGAATATTTAAAGTTTAATAAATAAAAGAAAAATCTAATTAGATCCAAACACTTTAGCAAGCTCAGATCTGCCTCTCAACAGAAATCCCAAAGGAACTGATTGAGGCCTATGGCTGTTGTGCCCCCAAATCATAAGGTAAACAAACCCTCTGATGTGTAAGCGTCTATCATCACTGTTCACAAACTCACTGATTCTGGGCCTTACACATTTATGATTGTGAAACCCCTGATTCAACCTGCAGATCACATACCAGTGTGAAATCTCAAAGTACTTCTACCGACGCACTACTGTGTTCTACTTAGTCTAAGGTGGGTACTTCATATCCATCAGTAGTTTCAATATTTTGCAAAATAATTTCAGCTGATGGACTGAAAACACATGCACGACATACAAAAAAAGGAAGCTTCGTAATAAGATTATGACATGAAGCTCGCCTCATTGTAAACTGAATGGATCCAAGCTGAAGAAAATGAAGATAAATATCACAGCAGGATCTCTGTACTATTGTAAGATGGCAAGAGTACAAACTGGTTTCCTTACAGGCCCAGTTAGTCTAAAAGGAATAGGGATCTTGGAACAAGAGGAGGCCACTCAGCCCCTCGAGCCTGTTAAATAGGAACAGGAGGAGGCCATTCAGCCCCTCGAGCCTACTCTGCCATTCAATTACACCATAGCTTATCTGTACCTCAACTCCATTTACTCGCCTTAGATGCACATCCCTTGATAACCTGACCCAATAAAAATCTATCAATCTCAGAAAGCATTCACAGTTTTTTGGGGAAGAGAGTTTCAGATTCCCACCAACCTTTGTCTGAAACATTGCTTCCTGATATCACCCCTGAAAGGTCTAGCTCTGATTTGAAGATTGTGTCCCCTTGCTCTGGGTTCCCATCAGAGGAAATAGTTTCTCTGTATCTACTTAATTGAATCCTTTTAACATTTTAAACACCTCGATTAGATCACCCCTCAACCTTCTTGACTCAAAGAAATACAAGCCTAGTCCATGTAACCTGACCTCATAATTTAACCTCTTTACAAACAGCAACTTATATTTATATAGCGCCTTTAAGATAACAAATGTTCCAAGATGCTTCACAGGAACATTATTTAACAAAATATGACACCAAAATATAGGGAGATGTTAGGGCAGATGACCAGAAGCTTGATAAAAAAGTAGGTTTTAAGGAGTGTCTGAAAGGAGGAAAGTGAGGTAGAGAGGCAGAGAGATGTAAGGAGGGAATGTCCTGGCTTAGGGCCTAGGCAACTAAAGGTGTGTCTACCATTGGTGGAGGAATTAAAATTGGAGTTGCTCAGAGGCCAGAATTAGAGGAGCACAGACATCTCAGAGGAGATTACAGAGATAGGGAGTGGTGAGGCTTTGAAGGGATTTGGAAACAAAGGATGAGAATTTTAAAATCAAGATGTTGCTTGACTGGGAGTCAATTGTAGGTCAGTGAACACAGCGATGACAGATAAAGGGAACTTGGTGTGAATTAAGACATGGCAGCAGAGTTTTGGATGCCCTCAAGTTTATTGAGAGTAGAATGTGGAAGACCAGCCAGGAGTGCATTGGAATAGTCAAGTCTAGAGGTAACGAAGGCATGAATGAGGGTTTCCGCAGCAGATAGGCTGAGGCCGGGGCGAAGTCGGATAATGTTAAGCAGGTGGAAATAGGTGGTCTTCGTGATGGCATGAATAGGTGTGGGAAGATAGAGTACAAGAGTAAGCTTGCGGGAAACATAAAAACTGACTGTAAAAGTTTCTATTGGTATGTGAAGAGATAAAGATTGGTGAAGACAAATGTAGGTCCCTTACAGTCAGAAACAGGGAAATTTATTATGGGGAACAAAGAAATGGCTGACCAACTAAATGCATACTTTGGTTCTGTCTTCACAAAGGAGGACACAAATATCATACCAGAAATATTGGGGAACACAGGGTTTAGTGAGAGAGAGGAACTGAAGAAAATCAGTATCAGTAGAGAAATGGTATTGGGGAAATTGATGGGGTTGAAGGCCAATAAATCCCCAGGGCCTGATAATCTACATCCCAGAGTACTTAAGGAAGTGGCCCTAGAAATAGTGGATGCATTGGTGGTCATCTTCCAAGATTCAATAGACTCTCAAACAGTTCCTACAGATTGGAGGATAGCTAATGTAACCCCACCATTTAAAAATGGAGATAGAGAGAAAGCAGGGATTTATAGACCAGTCAGCCTGACGTCGGAAATGGGGAAAATTCTAGAATCCATTATCAAAGATTTTATAGCAGAGCATTTGGAGAACAGTGGTAGAATCGGGCAGAGTCAGCATGGCTTTATGAAAGGGAAATCATGCTTGACAAATCTACTAGAATTCTTCGAGGATGTAACTAGTAGAGTTGATGTGGATGAGCCAGTGGATGTGATTTATTTGGACTTTCAGAAGGCTTTCGACAAATAATCCCACATAAGACAGTAGCGTGTAAAATTAAAGCACATGGGATTGGGGGTAGTGTATTGCGATGGATAGAATATTTGGCAGAAAGGAAACAAAGAGTAGGGATAAATGGGTCTTTTTCCGAATGGCAGGCAGTGACTAGTGGGGTACTGCAGGGATCGGTGCTAGGACCCCAGCTATTCACAATATATATTAATGATTTAAATGAGGGAACTAAAAGTAATATCTCCAAATTTGCAGATGACACAAAACTGGGTGGGAGGGTGAGTTGTGAGGAGGATGCAGAGAGGCTTCAGGGTGATTTGGACAAGTTGAGTGAGTGGGCAAATGCACGGCAGATGCAGTATAATGTGGATAAATGTGAGGTTATCCACTTTGGTAGCAAAAACAGGAAGGCAGATTATTATCCGAATGGCTATAAACTGAGAGAGGGGAATATGCAGCGAGTCCTGGGTGTTCTCGTACACCAGTCACTGAAGGTAAGTATGCAAGTGCAACAGGTGGTAAAAAAGGCAAATGGTATGTTGGCCTTCATTACAAGAGGATTCGAGTACAGGAGCAGGGATGTCTTGCTGCAATTATAGAGGGCCTTGGTGAGGCCACACCTGGGATATTGTGTGCAGTTTTGGTCTCCTTATCTGAGGAAGGATGTTCTTGCTTTCGAGGGAGTGCAGTGAAGGTTTGCCAGACTGATTCCTGGGATGGTGGGACTGATGTATGAGGTGCAATTGAGTTAGTTAGGATTATATTCGCTGGAGTTCCAAAGAGTGAGGGGGGATCTCATAGAAACTTATAAAATTCGAACATGACTTGACAGGGTAGATGCAGGAAGGATGTTCCTGATGGTGGGGGAGTCCAGAATCAGGGGTCATAGTCTAAGGGTACGGGGTAAACCTTTCAGGACTGAGATGAGGAGAAATTTCTTCACCCAGAGAATGGTGAGCCTGTGGAATTCTCTACCACTGAAAGCAGTTGAGGCCAAAACATTGTATGTTTTCAAGAAGGAGTTAGATATAGCTTTTGGTTCTAAAGGGATCAAAGGGATTGGGGCGAAAGCGGGAACAGGTTACTGAGTTGGATGTTCAGCCATGATCATAATGAATGGCGGAGCAGGTCCGAAGGGCCGAATGGCCTACTCCTACTCCTATTTTCTATGTTTCTATGTTTCTATGAAGCTCATCACTGGATCAAATGTGACACCAAAGTTGCAAACAAACTGAGTTAATCTCAGACTGTTGCCAGGGAGAGGGATGTAGTCATTAGCTAGGAAATGGAGTTTGGAGCAGGGATCAAAAATGATAGCTTCAATCTTTCCAATATTTAATCAAAGGAAATTTCTGCTCATCCAGTATAGATAAGCAGTCTGATCATTTAGGAACAGTGGAGGAGTCAAGAGAGGTGGTGCTGAGGTAGAGCTGGGTGTCGTCAGCATACATGTGAAAACTAGCACTGTGGTTTCAGATGATGCCACTGATGGGCAGCTTATAGATGAGAAATAGGAAGGGGCCAATGATAGATCCTTGGGGGGTACCAGAGGTAACAGTGCATAAGCAGGAAGGGAAGCCATTGCAAGTGATTCTCTGGCTCTGATAAATAAGATTGGAACCAGGTGAGAGCAGTCCCACTCAGCTGGACAACAGTGGAGAGGCGTTGGAGGAGGTCGATGTAGTCAAGCATGTGAAAGGCTGCAGACAGGTGGGGAAGGATGAGGAGAGATTATTCACTTTTTTCACAGTCACTTAGAATGACTTTGAAAAGAGCTGTTTCACTTCTGTGGCAGGAGTGGAAACCTGATTGGAGAGATTCAAACATGGGCTTACAGGGAAAATGGTAATGAATTTGGGAGGCAACAACACATTCAAGGACTTTGGAGAGGAAAGGGAGGTTTGCACGGATGGAGGGGTCAAGGGTTATTTTTGAGGAGAGTGATGATGACGGCAGATTTAAAGGAGAGAGAGACAAGACCTGAAGAGAAAACCATTTACAATATCAGCTAAAATTGGGAACCAGGTAGGAAAATTGGATGATCAGCAGTTTTGTGGAAATAGGATCAAGGGAACAGGAGCTGGGCCTCATGGACAAGATGAGCTCAGAGAGGGTATGAAGGGAGATAGGAGAGAAAGCAAAGAAAGATGCAAGTTCAGGTCGAGGGTGAACATTTTAGCCCTGTTATCATGCTGGTGAATCTGTGCTGCATCCCCTCCAAGGCCAATATATCCTTCCTGAGATGTGGTGCCCAAAAGTCGATACTTTACGTTGTCTTGAGAAGCTTTGAAATACCATATGTCCATAATGGCTGCAAATTTTGAGTATTTCTTAAAATAATTTAATAATATTTTCACTACGTGCTAAAATTAAAGATGTAAAAAAATGACTTGCAGTTATATAGAGCCTCCCACATTTTCCAATGGGTCGTTCATTCACGCCACCAGATTACTGCCCAGAGGCTGAAACCGAAAATCTACCTGATTGTATTTTGAGGGTATTTGGCTGAAGTCTTAGAAAGCTGAATGGTGGATGAGTGAGGAGTAATAAGCAGAAAGCAATGACCTCAGAAAGGATAGGGAAAAGTGGATCCTATCCTGTTAATTAAGTGGATGAAAGCCAAGGTGGAAAAAAGGTAAACCAAGAAATCCCTGTGCACAGAAAGGCAGGAAGGAGATAATTGAGGCTAGCATCTTAACTTGGAGCAAAATAATTGTGCAATCAAATGAAACCTCTGAATTAGACATGAAGTACATGACTTCCCACATACCGTAGGATGTACATTCCACTTGGCTGAGCTGACCTGCCATAACATAAATTTAAAAACTTTTTATGACAATGAGAAGTAAAATAACTTACCAATTACTCAACAATCAACTTTTTTCCCCTGTACCGAAGAGAAAGGCAGCTACTGGAGGCTGAAAAAAGGCAGAAGGCAGAATGAAAGATCATACCCATTTACCTCTATTTGGGCCTTTAGGTCATCTACCTTGTTGCGAGTGCTACGTGCTTTCAGGTAGAGTGCCCTTAATGTCTTTTCGACATTCTGCATTCTAAGCCTAGTTGATGCTTGCCTTTGTTTCGCCTGCCTACTAATGTCACTTGCTACTTTTCTATCTCCTGTTACCAGCTTTATTTCCTTCCAATTTGAGCTACCCCTCAGGTTCCCATCCCCCTGAAAAGCTAGTTTAAACCTTCCCCAACAGCTCTAGCAAATCTCCCTGCAAGGATGTTAGTTCCGGTCCTGTTAAGGTGTCGCCTTTCCATCTGGTACAGTTCCCACCTGCCCCAGAACTGGTCCCAATGCCTCAAAAATCTGATTCCCTCCTTCCTACACCAATATTCCAGCCACATGTTCAATCGATCAATCCTCCTATCCCTATGCTCACTAGCACATGGCACTGGGAGTAATCCTAAGATTACTGCTTTGGAGGTCCTGCTGTTTAATTTCCATCTTAACTCCCTAAAATCTGCTTTCAGGACCTCATTCCTCTTCCTACCTATGTCATTGGTACTAATGTGGGCCATGACCTCTGGCTGTTCACCCTCCCCCAGAAGGATGTCCTGCAGCCGCTCCGTGACATCCTTGACTCTGGCACCAGGGAGGCAAAACACCATCCTGGAGTCACGTTTACTGCTACAGAAATGACTGTCTGATCCCCTGACTATTGAATTCCCTATCACTATTGCTCTTCCACTCTTCTTCCTCCTCTCCTGTGCAGCTGAGCCACCCGAGGTGCCATGGACTTTGCTCTGGCTGCATTCCCCCGAGGAACCATCACTCTCACCATTACCCAAAATGGAAAACCGATTAGCAAGCAAGATAGACTCAGGGGACTCCTGCACTGCCTGCCTGGTTCTTTTACACTGCCTGTTACCATTCCCTCTCTGCCTGCATGCTCCTAACCTGCAGTGTGACCACCACCCTAAACGTGCTATCCACATAGTCCTCTGCCTTGCGGATGCACAACAGTGACTCCAGCGTCACTCGAGTTCCGAAACCCAGAGCTTAAGCTCTGCAGCCGGTGACACTTCCTGCAGATGTGTTCGTCTAGGACACCTGGTGCGTCCATGACTTCACACATACCGCAGGATGTACATTCCACTTGGCTGAACTGACCTGCCATAGAGTAACTTTACAAACTTCTTATTACAATGAGAAGTAAAATAACTTACCAGTTACTCACCAATCAACTTCTACCTTTTTTCAGCCTCCTGTAGCTGCCTCTCTCTTCAGTACAGGGAAGAAGAAAGAAAGGAGCCCTCCCTCACGCAAAAAACTCCCACTGTGCACTCAAATTTATTTTCTTCTTAATTTATAGTTCCCCTCCTTACCGAACTCCCTCAATTACCAAACTCCCTTCTTCACACTCTGCCCTCCAGCAGCACTCAATGCAGACTCCATAATTGGAAATAAAATAATAGTTCTCTGAAGGATGCAAATAGAATTTGGTGGTCTTTTTGGCTATTCACAAATTGTCAATAATAATGACCTTAGTGTATAATTTCTTCTGGTCTGATGTTATTGTGATGAAGATTAGGAAACAGCTGTGATTATCTTTGCAAACTATTTGGAAACATGACCACAAGATGTTTTGGTATTTTTGGAAATGTACTTACTGCTTTTCAGAAATCTAGGTGGGTGGTGGGGCTTTGACCTTGAAGTTCCTCTGTATGGTCATATGAAATATTCAGTATATATTGAAGAACACATTTTGACATCGTACTGGTCACTGGTCAGACCACATCTGGAATACTCTGCCCTGTTTTGGTCCCTTACACAGTGGCTGATATAATGGTCTTGGAAAAGGTCCAGACAAGAACCACAGAATGATTCCTAGCTTAAAGAATCTCAGCTGCTCAAATAGGCTCAAGGCCCTTGTTCCATTTATTTTAGAGAAGCGTAGGCTTAGAGGTGACCTGATGGAGGTCTATAAAATAATTAAAGGATCGGATAGTGCTCCTATTGCTAGATTATTCTAGTTTAACAGTTTGGGGAGGCCCAGAGAACAGAATTTAAACTATGTGAGAGTAACAGACTGGATGTTGGGTAGTTCTCCTTTTCCCAGAGAGTGGTGAGTCTCTGGAATATGTTGCTGACTGGTGTGGTAGGTGCAGACTCTCTGCACACCTGCAAGAGGGAGCTGGACTGGTTCCTGACTGGGGTAGAGATTGCATCAGATAGATGACAAGTGTCTTTATAGAGGACAGTTTGTCCATCTGATCTCCTGGACTGGTTTTGATCACCTGAGGGGGGGTCAGAGAGGAATTTTCCAGAGTATATTTTTCCTTGTTGACCCTGTTTTTTTTTCTGGAGTCTTTTTGCTGCTCCCAGGAGATTATATAGCTGTGATATCTGACTCCACCCCGCTCTGTGATGTTTGGCCCTCCCCATGATGTTCAACTCCCCCGACCTGCATGTCAGATTTACCTCTGAGCATGAGGCCCAGGAAACCTTTATTACTAGGGCTCATGTGTGTGCACCCGATCAGCTGCCTGCCTGAAATCACGGGCAGCGGCAGCTAGTTGGTGGACAGCAGAAGCGTAACTTCAGATTGTCAGCAGGCTGCAAGCCGGGATCAAAGGAACGGTCATCAGCACTCAGGTAAGTTATAGAATGGAGTTCCAGGAGGGTCTCAAAATCAGGAAGTTGGGGGGGGAACCAGGCCCAGGAAGGCCTAAACTTTCTTTAGGCCCAGAGGAGTGCTCCTCTTTCTACTGGCCTCGCTAGGAAAGTAAAACAAAAAATGTAACTGGCCTTGGCTCCTCCTCCCGCTTGCTTCACCTGGCAGGAAACCCACAGGGGTTTCCCCACTCAGACCTCAAGCTAAAATAACAGTCGAGGCCCGATAACATGATCAGAGGCAGATTGCATATTCATAGAAAGATCCTGCCAACTTCAGATCGGTGTTCCTTACTTCCAGCTCAGAAGAGCAGGTTGAAATAGAACACTGCGGGAAGGGAGTGGGATATCATTGGGTAATCTCCAGGTTTCTGCTGAGTGGATTGAGCTCAGGTCAATCTTTTTGTATTTTTAGAAAGGCATTTGAACATTTGAATCAGGTTGGTCTAATCAATTGCTGATGCCTCTAACCTTTGCCATTTTCCAAATTGCCTTCATTTGTTGACTATTGAAATAATCATTCACCATTATTTTGAGAGAGTAGACAAACAAGACTAATGATACAGTAATTGGCTTCTGATGAAAGCCCATTAATCTGAAATGTTAACCCTACCTTGCTCTCTTCACAGATGCTACCTGATCTGGTTTTTGGTTTTTATTTCAGATTTTCTGCATCTGCAATATTTTGTTTGAAGGAATAATTGACTTCTATATACATAAGAATATTCGTTATTGGGGATGCTACTATTGATATTATGGAGTTCCTCGTAGAACTGGTCTTTATCTTCAGGTGGGGAGCAGAGTGTTGGAGCATAGATGCTGAGTAGGTGTACTGGACCAGAGGCGGTGAGCACTTGGATGGACAGTATGCGTTCTGAGCCATTTGAAGGTGGCTCTATCATGCTGAGCAAAGAGTTTCTGATGGCGAAGCCCACTCCATGCTGTCTTGGTTCTTCAGGATACCTACCCTGCCAGAAGAAGGTGTAGTCTTGCTCTCTTAGAGATCCGCTCGCAGAGAGGCGTGTCTCCTGAAGTGCTGCAATGTCAACATTGAGTCTACTGAGCTCGTTGTTAATGATGGCGGTCTTCTGAGAATCGTTGATTTGTGTAAGGTCTTCCGACAGGCCAGGACACATAGTTCTGACGTTCCAGCTTGCAAAACGAAAGGCTGGTACCTTCTTTCCTTTTTTCATGTTGTTTGGTGCGGTGTTGCAGTCCACTTTTCGGGCAATGACCCTGAGCTCCAAGCACCCATTGAAGCAGGTTGACTGTGGCGGGACAGAACCTTATTGACTGGGGGCTGCTCGGTTTGAGGCGGGCGGTAGCTGTCCAGTGAGGTGCGATGACCTCTCCCACCGACAAAGACAACCCGTGGCGCCCAATCTCTACGCCAATTGAGCTGGACTTACAACCCGTAACTGCTGCCTTCCGTGTTGTTTCGGTCGCTGCGAGGCGACTATGGCACGACCTCTCCATGGCGCATGCCTGGGCGAATGTATGGAGGTTGTGAGTTGCCCAAGCGTCAAAACCTCCCTCTCGGCCTTTCTGGTGGGGTCCAAAGGAGTGCAGAACACAACGTTTGGCACTGGTATGGCTGCAGGAACTGCCGCAAACATGCCAAAAGTGACACATGATCGCCTACGAGGTTTCACTCCGGATTTTCTGTTAGGGTTTACTCCCTTAGCCTTGGACTCTCCCGAGATGCCCACAAGGCAGTGGGGTTGTTAGGGCCCCTGCTCAGGGATAGGTGGATGTCGGTGGGAGGAGGGGGTGCAGGGGAAGGGGGCGCGGGGGAAGATGGTGCGAGGGGGGAGCTGGGAAGGGGTTGCGAGGGAGGAGGGGGTGGGGGAAGAGGGTGCGGTGGGGTGAGCTGGGAAGGGGTTGCGAGGGGGGAGGGGGTGGGGGAAGAGGGTGCGGGGGGGGTGAGTTGGGAAGGGGGAGCTGGGAAGGGGAAGCGGGGGGGAGAAGGGGGGGCAGGTAATAAATCATTTAATCAGTTCCCACCATCGACGCCGGGAAAGCTCATCCGCGTCCTCCGGGAGGTGGGCTTCAGCCTCGGGCACCAGTACCAGCAGGAATTCACCGACATTGCGCTGCAGATGCTCTATGAGCTGCACATCTCCCGCGGGCGCTTTGAAGTTGTGGCCGAGGAGCCGTTCCGCGATGGAGTCAACTGGGGCCTGGTCGTGGCTTTTTAAGTGTTCGGGGTTTTTCTCAATGCTTCCCCTCTGTACTAGGTCTTATTACCCTAGAGTTCCGCTGCTCCTTCCTCTCTGCACTGGACTTACCGCACGCCGTGGCCGCGGACGCTCTGGACGATGAACCTCTCTCTGTTCCTGCTGCGGGACTTTAATGCCTGGGTTGGGGCCGACCATGACTCATGGCCTTCCTGCCTTGGGCGCTATGGCATTGGAAGGATGAATGAGAATGGACAGAGACTGCTTGAGTTGTGTACCTATCATAACCTCTGCATCACCAACTCGTTCTTTCACAATAAACCCTGTGACCAGGTTTCTTGGAGGCACCCAAGATCACGTCGTTGGCATCAGCTGGACCTCATCATCACAAGGCGAGCCTCCTTAAACTGTGTTTAAATCACACGCAGCTTCCACAGTGCGGACTGCGACACCGACCACTCCCTGGTGTGCAGCAAGGTTAGACTCAAACCAAAGAAGCTGCATCACTCCAAGCAGAACGGCCGCCCACGCATCAACACTAGCAGAATTTCTTATCCACAGCTGTTACAAAAATTTCTAAATTCATTTGAAAAAGCCCTTCAAAACACTCCCACAGGGGATGCAGAGACCAAGTGGGCCCACATCAGAGACGGCATCTATGAGTCAGCAATGACCACCTTTCGCAAACGTGTGAAGCGGAATGCAGACTGGTTTCAATCTCATTTTGAAGAGCTGGAACCTGTCATAGCCGCTAAGCGCATTGCACTGCTGAACTACAAAAAAGCCCCCAGCGAGTTAACATCCGTAGCACTTAAAACAGCCAGAAGCGCTGCACAAAGAACAGCCAGGCGCTGCGCAAATGACTACTGGCAACATCGAAGCAGTCATATTCAGCTGGCCTCAGACACCGGAAACATTAGAGGAATGTATGATGGCATTGAGAGCTTTTGGGCCAACCATCAAGAAGATCGCCCCCTTCAAATCTAAATCAGGGGACACAATCACTGACCAACGCAAGAAAATGGACCGCTGGGTCGAGCACTACCTAGAACTGTACTCCAGGGAGAATGCTGTCACTGAGACCGCCCTCAATGCAGCCCAGTCTCTACCAGTCATGGATGAGCTGGACGGACAGCCAACAAAATCGGAACACAGTGATGCCATTGATTCTCTCACCAGCGGAAAAGCCCTGGGAAGGACAACATTACCCCTGAAATAATCAAGAGTGCCAAGCCTGCTATACTTTCAGCACTCTACGAACTGCTTTGCCTGTGCTGGGACGAGGGAGCAGTACCACAGGACATGCACGATGCCAATATCATCACTCTCTATAAAAACAAAGGTGACCGCGGTGACTGCAACAACTACCGTGGAATCTCCCTGCTCAGCATAGTGGGGAAAGTCTTCACTCGAGTCGCTTTAAACAGGCTCCAGAAGCTGGCCGAGCGTGTCTACCCTGAGGCATAGTGTGGCTTTCGAGCAGAGAGATTGACCATTGACATGCTGTTCTCCCTTCGTCAGATACAGGAGAAATGCCGCGAACAACAGATGCCCCTCTACATTGCTTTCATTGATCTCACCAAAGCCTTTGACCCCGTCAGCAGACGTGGTCTCTTCAGACTACTAGAAAAGATTGGATGTCCACCAAAGCTACTAAGTATCATCACTTCATTCCATGACAATATGAAAGGCACAATTCAGCATAGCAGCCCCTCATCAGACCCCTTTCCTCTCCTGAGTGGTGTGAAATAGGGCTGTGTTCTCGCACCTACACTGTTTGGGATTTTCTTCTCCCTGCTGCTCTCACATGCGTTCAAGTCTTCAGAAGAAGGAATTTTCCTCCACACAAGATCAGGTGGCAGGTTGTTCAACCTTGCCCGTCTTAGAGCGAAGACCAAAGTACGGAAAGTCCTCAACAGGGAACTCCTTTTTGCTGACGATGCTGCATTAACATCTCACACTGAAGAGTGTCTGCAGAGTCTCATCGACAGATTTGCGGCTGCCGGCAACGAATTTGGCCTCACCATCAACCTCAAGAAAATGAACATCATGGGGCAGGATGTCAGAAATGCTCCATCCATCAATATTGGCGACCATGCTCTGGAAGTGGTTCAAGAGTTCACCTACCTGGGCTCAACTATCACCAATAACCTGTCTCTAGATGCAGAAATCAACAAGCGCATGGGAAAGGCTTCCACTGCTATGTCCAGACTGGCCAAGAGAATGGGGGAAAATGGCGCACTGACACGGAACACAAAAGTCCGAGTGTATCAAGCCTGTGTCCTCAGTACCTTGCTCTACGGCAGCGAGGCCTGGACAACGTATGTCAGCCAAGAGCGACGTCTCAATTCATTCCATCTTCGCTGCCTCCGGAGAATCCTTGGCATCAAGTGGCAGGATCGCATCTCCAACACAGAAGTCCTCGAGGCGGCCAACATCCCCAGCTTATACACACTACTGAGTCAGCGGCGCTTGAGATGGCTTGGCCATGTGAGCCGCATGGAAGATGGCAGGATCCCCAAGGACACATTGTGCAGCGAGCTCGCCACTGGTATCAGACCCACCGGCCGTCCATGTCTCCGCTATAAAGACGTCTGCAAACGGGACATGAAGTCCTGTGACATTGATCACAAGTCGTGGGAGTCAGTTGCCAGCGTTTGCCAGAGCTCGCGGGCAGCCATAAAGGTGGGGCCAAAGTGTGGCGAGTCGAAGAGACTTAGTAGTTGGCAGGAAAAAAGACAGAAGCGCAAGGGGAGCGCCAACTGTGTAACAGCCCCGACAACCAATTTTTTCTGCAGCACCTGTGGAAGAGTCTGTCACTCTAGAATTGGCCTTTATAGCCACTCCAGGCGCTGCTCCACAAACCACTGACCACCTCCATGCGCTGACCCATTGTCTCTCAAGACAAGGAGGCCAAAGAAGAAGAGTCCATTAGACTTACTGAAGCTTCACAGAGTCTGGCAGTGCCCTGGAAATCTCTCTTAATATCTGGTCCATGAAATGTTCGTCATTTTGGTTATAATAGATTATTGATTTAATGTACCGGATTGGACTGAATGAACACAGTTTGTTAATCCAGGAAAATATCTGGTTGGCCACCTTTGTGCATCTAAAGATCACCCCAGCAATATCAAGTCAAAATCAATATCATTAGTTGCACTGCAAGATGAGCCATTTCTTCACATTAAAACCATTAATCCCATAAACAGTCATCACAGAATGAAAAGCTTTTCATCATTCAGCTCAAGTGAGGTAGGAGTGGGGATACAGAGGAAGTTAAATTGGCAAATCTGCAACTAAAATGATTTCTTGGACAGAATTTCTGCTTCCCAGTTCTCTTAGTTGATGGCTGCAGATATAAACTTTCAATAAAGTCTCCAACACAAGTGTAGGTTTAGTGTTTTTGTAGCTGTCAAGTCAGACAAATGCACAATTATGTTCACTTCTCAATTTCTACACTGCTTTTGAGAATGTGTTTTGTTAAAACCTGAACTTGATGAAGAGCTAAGTCCCCCTACAGACTAGTGTGTGCATGTGTATCTGGGCTAGCAATCAGAATTCTGATTGCCAAACTGCTAAGAAGTATTACAAAATGAACCGGTAGCTATTTTTGAGGAAAGATAACGTTCTGTACTCCAATTGTTGTTGTTGTTTAGCTGATGCAATCCAATGAAAGAAACTCACACAGTGGAAGGATTAGATTAGATTAGAGATACAGCACTGAAACAGGCCCTTCGGCCCACCGAGTCTGTGCCGAACATCAACCACCCATTTATACTAATCCTACGCTAATCCCATATTCCTACCAAACATCCCCACCTGTCCCTATATTTCCCTACCACCTACCTATACTAGTGACAATTTATAATGGCCAATTTACCTATCAACCTGCAAGTCTTTTGGCTTGTGGGAGGAAACCGGAGCACCCGGAGAAAACCCACGCAGACACAGGGAGAACTTGCAAACTCCACACAGGCAGTACCCGGAATCGAACCCGAGTCCCTGGAGCTGTGAGGCTGCGGTGCTAACCACTGTGCCACTGTGCCACATATGCTGCTATCGCACTGCACTATGTACAGGGAAAGAGATTTGATGGGCTGGTGTGACCGTATAAAAAAAAAATTGAGTTTATATAGAGCCTTTCACAATCTCAGGATATCCCAAAGCACTTTACAACCAATGAAATACTTTGGAAGTGTAGTCACTGATGCAATGGGCAAATGCAACAGCCAATTTGCACACAACAGCAATGTGATAATGACCAGATAATCTATTTTAGATGTTGGTTGAGGGATAAATGTTGGCCAAGGGACTATCTTCTTTGAATAGTGTCATGGGATTTGTTACCCCCATCTAAAAGCCCATACAGAACCTTGGTTTAACGTCCTACCCAAAAAACAGCACCTTCAACAGTCCAGTACTCCCTCAATACTGCATTGACCTGCCAGCCCAGAATGTGGGCTCAGGTCCCGGAGTGAGACTTGAGTATCTGACCAATTGTTGAGTTTTGAATGCTGGGTGCTCAGAATTGATTTGGTTTATGAGACTGCTGAAATAAATTTCAATTATCTACAGCTCCTCAAAAATATCAACCTCACTATTGTTCTCTTATCAACTCAATTCGCACCAAAAGTAAACACAAATAGGGGCTACATACATAATTCTTTATTTTGCACATGCCTTAGCCAATCTTGAGACATACATGTCGAGGAAGTGGAGAAAACTGAGTTAATTTGTGCACTTCTGTTCTACTTATACACATATGAAATGGTCACAGGTGGGAATAAATCATATCGTAGACACAACTGAAAATGCTGTCAGATCTGAGCATATGAGATGAAGAGGTAGATGTAGAGATGAAACCCCTTAAACAGTCACTACACTGAGAAATTATTATCCAGACCCACTGCACAGTGCAGGAGGAATTAGCACATTCAGACATAACACTTAGATTGACAATTGAAGATATCCTGAAGGCTAATACAGTAATTGACAAGGTTAAACTTCACATAGGATGGCGAAAAACACTAATATTATTACTACAGCATGTACTATTTTAATATAGATGATTATCCTACATTATGTTACTTCTTTATCATGGTATGATTGCTTCTCTCTTCCCTGCAAATCTTGACATTCCTGTAGACCCCTTGTCCTTAAGCCTTTGGAGGTTCAATATGATTCCTGGTCTGTGACCCAAAGCCCTATGAGAATGAACATTTCTTATTTACTTACAAGAGTGTTAAAACTACAACAATGTTTGCTAACCATTATTGTTTACATTCATATAATCAGTTTTGGGTTTCTATTATTATAAATTGCCATGATGATGGAGCAAACTGATTGGAAGTTACACAATGCCAATGGTGGAGGTGCCAAAAGTGCAAAATTTGTTTATGACATTCAGAATTTCAGACTGCAAACCCGTTAGCCACTTTATGCATTCCTCAGAGTCTGTTATCTGAGGGTAAAGATGAAGGATGGTCTGTGATGGGGATTGTAAAAGGGAAGTTGTTGCTATGCAATGGAGCCTTCAATCCTAGAAAAAGAAGCCTGTTTGCCTCGCCCATGGAAACATATCATCAGAGACATTAGCCTTCATACTCACCCTGAAATTCAACACGAACTTTGCAGTGCGTCTGCAAAGTTGCTGGCTGCTAGCTCCAGACCTTCCTTGTAACTCAGTACTATCTCAGATAGTGAACTTCAAGTGCTTCAGCCTCATACCTTCCCTCACTAATTCATCTCTTGCTACAGTGTCACTCAGCTCTGGTCCTCTCCTGCACACATCCGATAGTTATGACTTAATAGATCCCAGAAAAAAAAATTGCAGGTTCCAGTTTGAAAATCACACATCAAAGACATGCAGGAAGCATATTTAGGTGACCTACCTGGACAACAGAGGCGTTAAATCAGAAACCAGCATGGTCACATGGCAGAGAAGCAGGTTTGAGTGTAATCTGTCTCTGTTAACCCACATTATAACTTCCGAATCTTTAAGTAAAACTGTGTTCAGAAAACTAAAAGTCAGCTGCAGCAATTATTGCACCCTCAGAGAAAAAGAGAATTATAAATCCTAAATCTACTTCCCAAATATCAGTTCGCCCTATAGTTCTTCACTTCAGTTCACTTTGTTGTGAAATACCTAATACAGAGGAAGGATGATGAATAATATGTAACTACTGCCTGTAGTTAGCAAACTGGTCAGTTATCCAAAGTAGGGAAAACCTGATCATTTTTGCATCTCAGGACCACTTCCCCAAGTTGGGCATTGCCATTTGAGTTCCAACAGAAATCATTTCCACAAAACCTAGACCTTTGTTTCTTCAGGTTTTTAAACATATAATCATTTGCTGGAGAGGTTTAACCAAATATGAAGGTTGAGCCAGAAAAAGGAAAGCAGATCGATCACATATGATTTTTGTTCATTAATGAAAAGCACAGTTAAACCCAGAAGGCAGGTGACTCACAAACAAAATGTTCAGGGAAGTGAGGATTAATGAACAAGCAGCTCTCACAAATCAGATGTCAGAGTTTTTAAAAACGCAAAAAACTTTGGGCTCTTAATTTACAGCATTTGGTAGTTGTGTATGAATGCTTAGCACATTTGTCTGAAATTCCTCTCTATTATGTTAGGAACATGGCAACAGGAGTGGATCATTAAACACTTCCAGCCTCTTCCACCATTCAAATAGCCCATTGTTGATCTGTATCTTAACTGCATATTCTGCCCTGCCTCCCTAACCCTTAATATTCTTACCTAATAATAATCTGCCGATCTCAGTTTTGAAATTTTCAATTGACTCTCAGCCTCAACAGCATTTTGGGGAAGAGAGTTCCAGATTTCAACAACGACACAGCAACTTATAGTAGCTTTAACATAGTAAATCATCCCAAAGAGCTTCACATGAGCATTATAACCCTTTTAGCACCGGTATCACTTTGGTGAATCTGCACTGAAATCCCCTCCAATATCTTTCTTAAGTTGTGGTGCCCAGAATTGAACACAGTGATGTAAATGAATTGAACACAGTACTGTAAATGGGATCTTACCAGAGCTTTATATATCTGTAACATAACATCTACCCCTTTGTGTTCCAGTTCACTTGAGACAAAGGACAACATTTAATTAGCTTTTTAAATAATATTTTGTATTTGTCCACTAGGTTTTAGCATTTTCTGTGCATGGATTCCTAAATTTTTCTACTCCTCACAATTCCTAGCTTCTCACCATTTGGAAAATGTTCTGTTCTATCTTTCTTGGGTTGAAAGTAGATGCCCTCGCACTTCCTCACATTGAACTCCATCTACCACATATGTGCACACTCTTAATCAGAGTTAACAGAGACAGGGAGCAAGGGTGCAGAATTCCACAGTAGACTTATTTATATCCACTCTACTTCCTTCAAAGTAGACAACTATCGTAGCAAGATGTATATATTCACAGATTTGACATTGGTACTGTATTTTAGTCTAAATGTTTATGAATTAGTTCTGTCTGCATTTAGGTTAAAGGTTTTACTGAAGAATTTAATTTGGTTGGATACACTTTTCAAAGAAAATGAGAACATCAGCTGCAATTTGGATATCAGAGAACCTGGACTCAATATGTGGTTGTTGGTAATGAATGTGCTCTCAAAGTGCCAGGGTTTGATGTCAAAACCTCCAAATGCAACATGTTTTTGCATAAATTATCTGATGTGGTTCCTTAATGATATCAAAAACATGGGCTTCCCAACTGGATATTTTTCAAGATTCTCTGTTCAGGCTGTTATTCCCAGAAAGCATTTTGTTATTTTTTTCCCCCCCACAGATTGTACTCTTATTTTTCAGCTATTTTTGCTCCTTATAGTTTCAGCTATTTTTGCTCCTTATAGTTACCACCGGCTTCTCAAAGGAGTAGTGGAGGTGGACTTGAAAGACTACAAAAACAATATGAGTTTATATCGTGTCTTTAACATATTAAAACATCCCAAGATGCTTCACAGGAGCGATGATCAAACATAATTTTTACACAGAGCCACAGGAGGAGATATTAGGTCAGGTGACCAAAAGCTTGGCAAAGAGCAGCATCTTTAAGCAGCGTCTTAAAAGAGGAAAGCGAGGGAGAGAGAAGGCGAGGTATAGGAAAGGAATTCCAGAGCTTAAGGCTTTGGCAGCTGAAAGCACAGTCACCAATTGTGGAGCGATGAAAATTGGGAATGGGCAAGAGCCCAGAATTAAAGGCTTCTGGTTCCCTCTGACATTATGATGTGAATGGGCTATGGATGGCTCGCCATCAGATGTGCCCCCTCCTGTCCCTACATGGCAATATCTGGGCTCTGCGTGACAATGTGGTTCAGATTAACAGTGCAGTGCATGGAGGATCATAGGTGAAGAATCAACATCCCCACCCTGGATTCACAGCAGATTGGGCCATAGATATTTAGAAGAGCATTATCACATGCTCAGTGGTAACACTCTCAGTCAGAAGGTTGTTGATTCAAATCCCACTTCAGGAAGTGAGCACAAAATCTAGGCTGACACTCCCAGTGTAGTACTGAGGGAGTGCAGCACTGTTGAAGTGTTGTGTTTTAGATGAGATGTTAAATGGTAGCCCTATTTGCCCTCTCAGGTGGATGTAAAAGATCCCATGGCATGATTTGAAGAAGAGCAGGGCAGTTCTCCCTGGTGTACTGGCCGATATTTATCCCTCAACCAACATCACTAAAATAGATGTGATCTGGTGTTACGATCCAGTGAGGAGGGGTCACAAGGTCCCTCTTATTCTTCCTCTTATTTAACCACAACAGGATTTATTCCTTTTTAAGCAATGGATGTACTTACCACTCCTTGCAGGACATTTTGCTCGTGCTGTTGAGGAGGGTTTAAACTAGTTTGGCAGGGAATGGGGACCTGAGAGTAGACTCAGTTGGGATAAAATCAGAAATGAAAATGGAAGGCAGAAAATTAATGGATGAGTCTAGAAGACAGAGGAAACACAGGTTAGAAAATTTAAGAAAAGAGTTTGGCAGTGCTCAAGGGTATCTATTTCAATGTAAGAAGTATAGCAAATAAAGCAGATGAGTTGATGGCACAGATAGACATGTAGCATTGTTATATCATAGCTATTACAGAAACATGGCTTAAAGAGGGACAGGAATGGCAGCTCAATGTTCCTGGCTGCAGGGTTTTCGGATGCGATAGGGAGGGGGATAAGAAAGGAGAGGGAGTGACAATTTTGGTTAAAGAAACTATTACAGCCATGAGGAGGGATGATATGTTGGAAAGTTCATCAAATGAGGCAATATGGATTGAGCTAAGGAACAAAAAAATGGCAGTCACACTGCTGAGAGTGTACTATAGACACCCAAACAGTCAGCGGGAGATAAAAGAGCAGATTTGTAGATAAATCTCTGAGAAGTGCAAGAACAATAGGGCAGTAATAGTGGGGGATTTTAACTACCCCAATATTAACTGGGATAGTTTTAGTGTGAAAGGAATTGAGGGAGCAGAATTCTTGAGGTGCATTCAGGAAAACTTTTTTGCCCAGTATGTAGCAAGTCCAACAACAGAGGGTGCAGTTTTAGACTTAGTTTTAGGAAATGAAGATGGGCAGGTGGAAGGAGTGACAGTGGGAGAGCATTTTGGTGATAGTGATCATAATTCAGTTAGTTTTAATATAATTATGGAAAAGGACAGAGATAGAACAGGAGTTAGAGTTCTCAATTGAAGCAAGGCCAATTTTACTAAACTGAGGAGTGATTCAGCGAAAGTGGACTGGAAACAGCTATTCTGCCTGCTATGCCTGTGCTGGGACGAGGGAGCAGTACCCCAGGACATGCGCGATGCCAATATCATCACCCTCTATAAAAACAAAGGTGACCGCGGTGACTGCAACAACTACCGTGGAATCTCCCTGCTCAGCATAGTGGGGAAAGTCTTTGCTCGAGTCGCTCTGAACAGGCTCCAGAAGCTGGCCGAGCGCGTCTACCCTGAGGCACAGTGTGGCTTTCGTGCAGAGAGATCGACCATTGACATGCTGTTCTCCCTTCGTCAGATACAGGAGAAATGCCGTGAACAACAGATGCCCCTCTACATTGCTTTCATTGATCTCACCAAAGCCTTTGACCTCGTCAGCAGACGTGGTCTCTTCAGACTACTAGAAAAGATCGGATGTCCACCAAAGCTACTAAGTATCATCACCTCATTCCATGACAATATGAAAGGCACAATTCAACATGGTGGCTCCTCATCAGAGCCCTTTCCTATCCTGAGTGGTGTGAAACAGGGCTGTGTTCTCGCACCCACACTTTTTGGGATTTTCTTCTCCCTGCTGCTTTCACATGCGTTCAAATCCTCTGAAGAAGGAATTTTCCTCCACACAAGATCAGGGGGCAGGTTGTTCAACCTTGCCCGTCTAAGAGCGAAGTCCAAAGTACGGAAAGTCCTCATCAGAGAACTCCTCTTTGCTGACGATGCTGCTTTAACATCTCACACTGAAGAGTGCCTGCAGAGTCTCATCGACAGGTTTGCGGCTGCCTGCAATGAATTTGGCCTAACCATCAGCCTCAAGAAAACGAACATCATGGGGCAGGACGTCAGAAATGCTCCAACCATTAATATTGGTGACCACGCTCTGGAAGTGGTTCAAGAGTTCACCTACCTAGGCTCAATTATCACCAGTAACCTGTCTCTAGATGCAGAAATCAACAAGCGCATGGGTAAGGCTTCCACTGCTATGTCCAGACTGGCCAAGAGAGTGTGGGAAAATGGTGCACTGACACGGAACACAAAAGTCCGAGTGTATCAGGCCTGTGTCCTCAGTACCTTGCTCTACGGCAGCGAGGCCTGGACAACGTATGCCAGCCAAGAGTGACGTCTCAATTCATTCCATCTTCGCTGCCTTCGGAGAATACTTGGCATCAGGTGGCAGGACTATATCTCCAACACAGAAGTCCTTGAAGCGGCCAACACCCCCAGCTTATACACACTACTGAGTCAGCGGCGCTTGAGATGGCTTGGCATGGAAGATGGCAGGATCCCCAAAGACACATTGTACAGCGAGCTCGCCACTGGTATCAGACCCACCGGCCGTCCATGACTCCGCTATAAAGACGTCTGCAAACGCGACATGAAATCGTGTGACATTGATCACAAGTCGTGGGAGTCAGTTGCCAGCATTCGCCAGAGCTGGCGGGCAGCCATAAAGACAGGGCTAAATTGTGGCGAGTCGAAGAGACTTAGTAGTTGGCAGGAAAAAAGACAGAGGCGCAAGGGGAGAGCCAACTGTGCAACAGCCCCGACAAACAAATTTCTCTGCAGCACCTGTGGAAGAGCCTGTCACTCCAGAATTGGCCTTTATAGCCACTCCAGGCGCTGCTTCACAAACCACTGACCACCTCCAGGCGCGTATCCATTGTCTCTCGAGATAAGGAGGCCCAAAAGAGAAAAGAAGAGAGAGATGGAAAAGGACAGAGATAGAACAGGAGTTAGAGTTCTCAATTGAAGCAAGGCCAATTTTACTAAACTGAGGAGTGATTCAGCGAAAGTGGACTGGAAACAGCTATTCTAAGGTAAATCAGTGTCGGAGCAGTGGGAGGCATTCAAAGGGGAGATTCAAGGAATCCAGAGTAAACATGTTCCCACAAAGAAAAAGGGTGAGACGGCCAAATCTAGAGCCCCATGGATGTCAAGGAGCCTACAGGGTAAGAGAAGGCAGAAAAGGAAAGCTTATGTCCGACACTGAGAACTCAATACTCCAGGAAGCCGAGAGGAGTATAGAAATTGGAGGGGTGAAATCTAAAAGGAAATGAGGAAAGCAAAGAGAGGGCATGAAAGAATATTGACAGGCAAAATCAAGGTGAACCCAAAAATGTTTTAACAATACATTAAGAGTAAGAGGATAACAAAAAAGAGAGTCGGGCCAATAAAAGACCAAAAAGGAGGTAGCCTATGCGTAGCGGCGGAAGATATTGGTATGGTTCTTCATGAATACTTTGCATCTGTCTTCACAGAAGAGAGGGACAATGCAGATATTGTAGTTAAGGAGGAGGAGTGTGAAGTATTGGATGCGATAAACAAAGGGGAAGAGAAAGTATTAATGGGATTAGCATCATTAAAAGTTGATAAATCACCAGGGCCAGATGAAATGTACCCAAGGCTGTTAAAAGAAGCAAGAGAGGAAATTACAGAAAGTCTGACGATCAGTTTCCAGTCTGAAGGATCGGAGAACTGCTAACATTGTACCTCTGTTTAAAAAGGGAGCAAGGGATAGACCGAATAGTTACAGGCCGATCAGTCTAACCTCAGTAGTGGGCAAATTATTGGAATCTATTCTGAGAGACAAGATAAACTATTACTTAGAAAGGCACAGGTTGATCAAGGATAGTCAGCATGGATTTCTAAAGGGAAGATTATGTTTGGCCAACTTGAATCAGTAACAAGGAAGTTAGATGAGGGTAGTGCAGTGGATGGGGTCTACGTAGATTTTAGCATGGCTTTTGACAAGGTCCCACACGGCAGACTGGTTAAAAAAAAATCCCATGGGATCCAGGGAAATGTAGCAAGGTGGATACAAAATTGATTCAGTGGCAGGAAACAAAGGGTAATTGTTGACGTGTGTTTTTGTGACTGGAAGGCTGTTTCTAGGGGCATTCCGCAGAGCTCAGTACTGGTCCCCTGTTTTCAGTGGTATATATTAATGATTTGGACATAAATGTGGAGGGCACGATCAAGAAGTTTTCAGACGACACTAAGATTGGCCATGTGGTAGATAGCGAGGAGGATAGCTGTAGGCAGCAGGAAGATATTGATGGTCTGGTCAAATGGGCGGAAAAGTGGCAAATGGAATTCAACCCGGAGAAGTGTGAGGTGATACATTTGGCAAGATCAAACAAGGCAAAGGAATACAAGATTAATGGGAAAATATTGAGAAGTGTAGAGGAAATGAGGGACCTTGGAGCAAATGTCCACAGATCCCTGAAGCTAGCAGGATGGGTCGATAAGGTGGTTGAGAAGGTTGAGAAGTTCTGGTCACCTCATTACAGAAAGGATGTAATTGCACTAGAGAGGGTACAGAGGAGATTTAAAAGGATGTTGCCAGGACTGGAAAAATGCAGCTATGAGGAAAGATTGGATAGGCTGGGGTTGTTCTCCTTGGAACAGAGAAGGCTGAGGGGAGGAGATCTGATTGAAATGTACAAAATTTTGAGGAGCCTGGATAAAGTGGAAGTGAAGGGCCTATTCACCTTAGCAGACAGGTCAGTGACTAGGAGGTATAGATTTAAAGTGATTGGTAGAAAAATTAGAGGGGGGACGAGGAAAAACTTTTTAACCCAGAGGATGGTGGGAGTCTGGAACTCACTGCCTGAAAGGGGAGTTGAGGCTGAAACCCCCAACTCATTCAAAAGGGGTCTGGATATGTACCTCAAGTGCCGTAATCTGCAGGGCTATGGACCAAATGCTGGAAGGTGGGATTAGAATAGGTGGATCGTTTCTCAGCCAGCACAGATATGAAGTCCAACTGGTCTCTTTCTGTGCCTTAAACTTTCTATGATTCAGTTAGTGTTTTACCTTTTACCTTTGTTGTGATTGTATAAGAACCAATCGTATAGGTTTTCTTGAGTTAAACAAGAGGTGAGTTTATTATACCTAAAAATCTAAATAAAAATGATAAAATGACTCTACACTTTCATGCATGCACACACACACACACACACAAGAATCACACACACACAAGTAGATTACAAAATGCTGAGGAATATATTTGTGTTGGATTAGAGTCCAGAAAAAATAAAACCAATACACAGTCTGTGCTGTTGGGTAGCTTTAGTGGTCTTCTGGTTGAATTCGTAGTCCTGAAGTTCTGTGTTGGTACTTGTCCTTGCAGGCAGTTGAGCAGAGGGCTTCACTCTCGGTGTCTTTGTCTTGGATCTAGCAGCCGGCAGCTAGTCTTCACATGCCCCAAAGACCTTCTGGAGAGATAGAGAGCTCTTCTGGCTTCTGCACAGATTGGGTCTCTGGCTTGTCTGCTTGTCCAAGGGAAACTTCCAGCTTTCACAGAGATGGGCAGACAGTCACATGACTATCTCAGTGTATTCTCTGAAACCTTCTAATGAGATTCAAGTTTAGGAATTTCAATCTCTCAAGCCTTGTGGTGTCAATGTTTACCCTGGAGGGGTTCTTCCTTTCAATGTTAATGTCCCAGTATGGCATTGAATGTCTTGCTAGTGAAAGCAATCTCAGGTAGTTCAATCAATATGGCAAGCCATTGTTTTGGGTAAAGGCTAATCAGACATGTGTCTCCACTTTGATACCTTGGAATGTGCAAGGTTTTCAAATGCAAATGGTGGCAGCCATTAGTTGGGGTAGGTGGTGGCGTAGTGGTATTATCACTCAACTACTAACCTGGGGTATTGATCTGGGGACATGGGTTCAAATCCCACCACAGCAGAAGGTGGAATTAAAAGCTAGTCGAATGATGGCCATGAAACCATTGTCGATTGTTGTAAAAACCCATCTGGTTCACTAATGCCCTTTAGGGAAGGAAATCTGCTGTCCTTACCTGGTCTGGCTTACATGTGACTCCAGACCCACAGCAATGTGGTTAACTCTTACATGCCCTCTGAAATGGCCGAGCAAGCCACTCAGTTGTACCTAACCGCTATGAAGTCAATAAAAAGGAATGAAACCGGACGGACCACCTGGCATCGACCTAGGCACCGGGCCTTCAATGTCGCTGGGTCAAAGTCCTGGAACTCCCTTCCTAACAGCACTGTGGGTGTACTTACCTCACATGGACTGCAGCGGTTCAAGAAGGCAGCTCACCACCACCTTCTCAAAGGGCAATTAGGGATGGGCAATAAATGCTGACATAGCCAGTGACGCCCACATCCCATGAATGAATAAAAAAAAAGATGTAGCAAAGTCTTTGTAAAAGTTGTCTGTAATATTCCAGCTTTCCTTTCTTTAAGTTTGATGTAAGTTTCCAATCGATTAATTAAAAATCCCGAAACGTTAACTCTGCTTCTCTTTCCACAGTTGCTGCCAGACCTGCTGAGTGGTTCCAGCATTTCTTGTTTTTATTTCAGATTTCCAGCATCTGCAGTATTTTGCTTTTAATTAAAAATCCTCAATTGGCATAGTATGTCTTCATGACATCTGGTCAATATTGATCACTATTGGTGATAGTGATCACAATTCGGTTAGGTTTACCTTAGCGATGGGCAGGGACAGGTATATACCGCAGGGCAAGAATTATAGCTGGGGGAAGGGAAATTATGATGCGATTAGGCAAGATTTAGGATGCGTAGGATGGGGAAGGAAACTGCAGGGGATGGGAACAATCGAAATGTGGAGCTTATTCAAGGAGCAGCTACTGCGTGTCCTTGATAAGTATGTACCTGTGAGGCAGGGAGGAAGTTGTCGAGCGAGGGAGCCGTGGTTTACTAAAGAAGTTGAAGCGCTTGTCAAGAGGAAGAAGGCGGCTTATGTTAGGATGAGACGTGAAGGCTCAGTTAGGGCGCTTGAGAGCTACAAGCTAGCCAGGAAGGATCTAAAGGGAGAGCTAAGAAGAGCAAGGAGAGGACACGAGAAGTCATTGGTGGATCGGATCAGGGAAAACCCTAAGGCTTTCTATAGGTATATCAGGAGTAAAAGAATGACTAGAGTTAGATTAGGGCCAATCAAGGATAGTAGTGGGAAGTTGTGTGTGGAATCAGAGGAGATAGGGGAAGTGTTAAATGAATATTTTGCGTCAGTATTTACAGTAGAGAAAGAAAATGTTGTTGAGAATACTGAGATTCAGGCTACGAGGCTAGATGGGATTGAGGTTCACAAGGAGGAGGTGTTAGCAATTTTGGAAAGTGTGAAAATAGATAAGTCCCCTGGGCCAGATGGGATTTATCCTAGGATTCTCTGGGAAGCTAGGGAGAAGATTGCAGAGCCTTTGTCCTTGATCTTTATGTCGTCATTGTCGACAGGAATAGTGCCGGAAGACTGGAGGATAGCAAATGTTGTCCCCTTGTTCAAGAAGGGGAGTAGAGACAGCCCTGGTAATTATAGACCTGTGAGCCTTACTTCGGTTGTGGGTAAAATGTTGGAAAAGGTTATAAGAGACAGGATTAATAATCATCTTGAAAAGAATAAGTACATTAGAGATAGTCAGCACGGTTTTGTGACGGGTAGGTCGTGCCTCACAAACCTTATTGAGTTTTTCGAGAAGGTGACCAAACAGGTGGATGAGGGTAAAGCAGTGGATGTGGTGTATATGGATTTCAGTAAGGCATTTGGTAAGGTTCCCCACGGTAGGCTATTGCAGAAAATACGGAAGTTTGGGGTTGAAGGTGATTTAGAGCTTTGGATCAGAAATTGGCTAGCTGAAAGAAGACAGAGGGTGGTGGTTGATGGCAAATGTGCATCCTGGAGTTTAGTTACTAGTGGTGTACCGCAAGGATCTGTTTTGGGGCCACTGCTGTTTGTCATTTTTATAAATGACCTGGAAGAGGGTGTAGAAGGGTGGGTTAGTAAATTTGCAGATGACACTAAGGTCGGTGGAGTTGTGGATAGTGCCGAAGGATGTTGTAGGGTACAGAGGGACATAAATAGGCTGCAGAGCTGGGCTGAGAGATGGCAAATGGAGTTTAATGCGGAAAAGTGTGAGGTGATTCACTTTGGAAGGAGTAACAGGAATGCAGAGTACTGGGCTAATGGGAAGATTCTTGGTAGTGTAGATGAACAGAGAGATCTTGGTGTCCAGGTGCATAAATCCCTGAAGGTTGCTAACTAGGTTAATAGGGCTGTTAAGAAGGCATATGGTGTGTTAGCTTTTATTAGTAGGGGGGTCGAGTTTCGGAGCCACGAGGTCATGCTGCAGCTGTACAAAACTCTGGTGAGACCGCACCTGGAGTATTGCGTGCAGTTCTGGTCACCGCATTATAGGAAGGATGTGGAAGCTATGGAAAGGGTGCAGAGGAGATTTACTAGGATGTTGCCTGGTATGGAGGGAAGGTCTTACGAGGAAAGGCTGAGGGACTTGAGGTTGTTTTCGTTGGAGAGAAGGAGGAGGAGAGGTGACTTAATAGAGACATATAAGATAATCAGAGGGTTAGATAGGGTGGATAGTGAGCGTCTTTTTCCTCGGATGGTGATGGCAAACACGAGGGGACATAGCTTCAAGTTGAGGGGTGATAGATATAGGACAGATGTGAGAGGTAGTTTCTTTACTCAGAGAGTAGTAGGGGCGTGGAACGCCCTGCCTGCAGCAGTAGTAGATTCGCCAACGTTAAGGGCATTTAAGTGGTCATTGGATAGACATATGGATGAAAATGGAATAGTGTAGGTCAGATGGTTTCACAGGTCGGCGCAACATCGAGGGCCGAAGGGCCTGTACTGCGCTGTAATGTTCTAAAAAAAAAAAAAATTAGATTGCAGTTTGTGGGACCTTTCTAGGCACGAAAGGCTGCTGCATTTCTAACATGACCCTTCAAAAGTACTTCATTGTCTACAAAGCACTTTGGGAAGTCCTGAGGTCAGTAAGAAGCTATTTAAATGCTATTTAAATGCAGTCGGACGTATAATGTATGAACGGAATTTATACTGGACCTCTTCCTGTGAGGGGATTGTTTCATTCCTACCATATTTATAGAGCAATGGGAGGGAGGAAGGGCTTCAATCATACATAAGGTTCAGTTAAAATTGGACCAGGGTTCGGATGGGGATAGGCAGAAGTGAGATCATGGCTGGGGCTCTGAAGTTTTCTTTTCTCATGATGAATAGCTACTTGAAACAATTAACAAACACATCCTAATCATGAAGCATTGAAGAAAGGGGAAATAGTGTTTGTATTTAAAAAACTTAACTTGAAAAAGGACCATCTGGTTCAAAATTGGGAAGACGTTACCCTTACTTAACTTAGTGAAGCTTCCATATCATTTTTACCCATTTCCGCACCGGATTCAGATGGACACTCAACCACTTTAACGTTTTTATTTATTTTATTTTATTTTCATTTATTTAGAGATACAGCACTGAAACAGGCCCTTCAGCCCACCGAGTCTGTGCCGATCAACAACCACCCATTTATACTAATCCTACATTAATTCCATATTCTCTACCACATCCCCACCATTCTCTTACCACCTATCTACACTAGGGGCAATTTATAATGGCCAATTTACCTATTAACCTGCAAGTCTTTTGGAGGTGGGAGGAAACCGGAGCACCCGGCGGAAACCCACGCAGACACAGGGAGAACTTGCAAACTCCGCACAGGCAGTACCCGGAATCGAACCCGGGAGACTGGAGCTGTGAGGCTGCAGTACTAACCACTGCGCCACTGTGCTGCCCACTACGGCTGGACTACGGACCACCTCATGGGCACACAATACAGCACCCAAAGTTCGTTTACACATTCTTAATCTTGTCTGTTCACACCATACTTTGGTACATCTGATTCACAATATCAGAACAATTCTTCCTTATTACATCCCCAGCAATTCACTGATATACAATACAGCACTTAACCTGTTTGCACATGGGTATGGAAGCAAACTAAGGTGCCGGGGCGTGAACTTCAAGTGAAAAATGAATTTTCTGCAAAGTGAGCTGGTATTTTTGAAAGTCTGGGCTGTATAAGAGTTTGGCTGAAAAATCTGTCTTAACTCTCTGAAATATTTAGTTTGGGGTGCGGTGGGGGCGTCAGGGGACTTTGACAGCTGCAGCCTAACCTGCTGAATGTTTCCAGCATTTTCTGTTTATATTACAAATTATTTTTCATTAAATGAACACTGAAAGTTAGAAGATTTTATTTTTAATATAAATACTGCAAAACAGAGATCATTCAAAGAAAGGAGAAAAGAAAAGATTTGCATTTATATAGTGCCTGTCATGACCTCAGGAAGTTCCAAAATGCTTTTCAGGTAGTGAAGTACTTTTGAAGTGTAAGTACTGTTACAATGTAGGAAATAAAACACATAAATGTAGGAAAATAATATGAATATGATTCAAAACCAATTATAGATGCACTGAAGCATTCATTCGCCAGCTCCGTTTAGTTGCTAGCTGCTGGAACTGGCCAAATGTGCACTAAGTTGACTGCTTGCATTTGCCAGGGTCAAGTTGTTCAGATAATTAGCATGAGTTTGTAGCTTCAGACTAGTCCTGGGAGCTTCTTCGACAGATCACCTAAACCTACAGCCTCATCCACCCAGAAGGATAAGGGCAAGCGCAGGCAATGGGGGTAATAGCTACAGGCATAGAAGTATTAGGCATAATGATGGTAGTACCAATTACAACCATGGTAAAATCAGTCACAGCCATGAGAATACCAATCACAGCCACGGGAGTCATCTGAGCTCCAGGACATCACTACAGGAGTTCTTCAGGGTAGTGTCCTGGGCCCAACCATCTTCAGCTGCTTCATCAATGACCTTCCTTCAATCACAAGGTCAGAAGTGGGGATGTTCGCTGATGATTGCACGATATTCAGCACCAATAGCGACTCCTCAGATACCGAAGCAGTCCGTGTAGAAACACAGCAAGACCTGGACAATATCCAGACTTGGGCTGGTAAGTGGCAAGTAACATTCGAACCACAAAAATGCCAAGCAATGATCATCTCCAACAAGACAGAATCTAACAAGCTCCCCTCGACATTCATTGGCATTACCATCGCTGAATCCCCCACTATCAACATCTTGGGGCTTACCATTGACCAGAAACTGAACTGGAATAGCCATATAAATACCATGGCTACAAGAGCAGGTCAGAGGCCAGGAATCCTGCAGCGAGTAACTCACCTCCTGACTCCCCAAAGCCTGTCCATCATCTACAAAGCACAATTCAAGAGTGTGATGGAATACTCTCCACTTTCCTGGATGGGTGCAGCTCCAACAACACTCAAGAAGCTCGACACCATCCAGGACAAAGCAGCCCGCTTGATTGGCACCCCATCTACAAACATTCACTCCCTCCATCACGGATGCACAGTGGCAGCAGTGTGTACCATCTACAAGATGCACTGTAGCAATGCACCAAGGTTCCTTAGACAGTACCTTCCAAACTCACGACCTCTACCAACTAGAAGGACAAGGGCAGCAGATGCATGGGAACACCACCACCTGCAAGTTTCCCTCCAAGCCACACACCATCCTCACTTGGTTCCTTCACTGTCGCTGGGTCAAAATCCTGGAACTCCCTTCCTAACAGCACTGTGGGTGTACCTATCCCACATGGACTGCAGCGGTTCAAGAAGGCAGCTCACCACCACCTTCTCAAGGGCAATTAGGGACGGGCAATAAATGCTGGCCCAGCTAGGGATACCGACATCCCACAAATGAATAACAAAAATAGCAATCACAACCATGGAATGTCAATCACAAACATGGGAATACCACTCACAAACATGGGAATACCAATCACAGCCACAGGGATACCAATCACAGCCTTGGGAATGCCAGTTACAGCCACAGGAATAGCAGTCACAACCACAGGAATGCCAAGCACAGCCATGGGAATACCAGTCACAACTGTGGGAATACCAATCAGAAGCCACAGGAATACCAGTCACAGCCATGGGAATACCAGTCACTGCCACGAGACTACCAATCACAACCATGGGAATACTAATCACAACCACGGGAATACTAATCACATCCATGAATATACCAATTGCAGCCATGAAAATACCAATCACAGGCACGGGAATACCAATCATGGCCGTAGGAATATGAATCACAACCACAGGAATACCAATCACAACCATAGGAATACCATGGGAAATTTCAAGGGAAAGGTACGAGCAGTGTGAAAAATAGGTGACTGATTCGCTCTTGGTTTGTGCCACTGCCCGCGATCAATTTCATGCAAATCATTTCTGTGAGAAGAGCCCTAGTTTCTCCCGTCTCTCCCCATAATTAAAGCCTCTCACCCCTGGCACCACCTTCGTGAATCTCTTCAAAACATTCTCCAAGGTCTTGACAACCTTCCTAAAATAAGGTACCCAAACAGGACCCAATAAATTCCCCACCACTTACAGTGGGCACATTGGAGCAAATGTGATCTGCACACTCTCCGAGATGCATATCGGCCATTGGGTGGTATGTACTATAACTGGAACATCAATAAAAACAAAATGCTACAAAAGCACAGCAGGCAAAAGACATTTTATTTTGCAGGGCAATGGGTTCCACATCTTTAGCACATCGAGTGTAATACGTTTCATTTTATTACATGCTATCTGTGATTGTTTCTGACCTCACTGGCATTTTGGCCTTTTGTTTAGCAGCTGATGTGTTTTAACAGCACATATTTATATTAAAACATTGTATTTCCCAGCAACTCTTTATAGACTTGCCAGAAAACAGCAACTTTCCTTAAAAAAATGAGCAGGAAGGGATAGATAGCTGGGAGAGAAAGCTTTTAATTGTCATCCATGTCCTGCAGCAATCACAAAGACATCTTGCAGCAGGTCAGAAAGTCATAGATTTCACTGCAAAACATATCACATTACCATCACACTGAACCACCTATTTTAAGGAAAACTTCAATAACATTTGTGAATAAACAAAGTCGAAAGTAAAACTGGAAAGGGAAAAGAATTCTACCTTTACCTCGGTCAGTGCTGCACCAACGTGTAGGTTTTGGTGAACAATTTTCATTCACAAATATAGAATATTAGGATGCAATTTGTCTTAATAAATCTCTTTTAATACATTCAGTGCACCTTAATTTGGTGCCAACAAGTGAGTAAACACAGCTGTTTCTGTCCCCCAAAAAATGGAGCACTTAAGATACTCTACGCAGCAACTTTGAAATTGACATTAATGCAAATAGGCACAGAAGGAGGCCATCCAGTCTCTCGAGCCTGCTCCACCATTCATTTAGATCATGGCTGATCTATATCCTAATTCCATCGACCCACCTTGGTTCTGTATCCCTTAATACCTTTGCCCCAAAAAACCCTACCAATCTCAGTTTTTAAATTTTCAATAACCCCCCAACCTCAACAGCATTTGGGGAGAGGGTTCTGGACTTCCACTACCCTTTGAGTGAAGAAGCACTTCCTGACTTCATCCCTGAATGGCCTGGCTCTGATTTTAAGGTTATGTCCCCTTGTTCTGGACTCCCCCACTTGAGGAAATAATACTTCTCTACCTCCATCAATTGCTTTAATCATCGTGAGCACCTCAATCAAATTACCCCTTAATTTTCTGTATTCCAGGAACTACAAGTCTAATCTATGCAATCTGCCCTCATAATTTAACCCTTTTAGTCCATTATTGTTCTGGTGAATCTGCACTACATTCCCTCCAGGGCTGATATATCCTTTCTGAGATATGGCGCCCAGAATTAAACACAGCATTCTAAATGGATCTAACCAGAACTTTATGTAACTGTAACATAACATCCACCCCTTTGTGTACCAGCCCCATTAAGATTGAGGCCAGCAGTCCCTTAGCCTTTTAAATTACTTTTTGTACCTGTCCATGAGCTTTTAGTGATTTCTGCACTTGGACTCCTAAATCTCTCTGCACTTCCACAGCTTCCATCATCTCACCATTTAGAAAATACCTTGATCCATTCTTTTGAGATCCAGAGTGGATGTCCTCACACTTACCCACTTCAAACCGTACAAATGTCTAATGGTTGTCACTTTTTGGCTGATATAAGTGACTGCCTGTTTTAAATGTAAATGTTTTAAGGAGTGGGGACTACATTTTTACTGGGTCCTAACCAATGATTTGTATAGGTCTAGTATTACCTGTTTGTTTTTGTACTCTGCTCCTGTTTATAAAACTTACAATTCTGTATGCTTCTTGAGAACTTCATTACTTTTTCCTCCCATTTTAAAGATTGCTGCAACTGATTCTCTAAGCTTCTCTGCTCTTCTACTTCCAAATTCTCATGCTGGAGCCTCAAAAGATTGAACGTGAAAAAATAAAATAAAAGGAGAGACACAAACATGCAGACAGAAACACGGAGAAAGGAAAAAGCGAGAGAATTGGACACATTCCGTGGCTGGATTGTTTTATTTCACGTTTAAGAAAATAAAGTAGGTATTCTTTAGCTTTTACAGTCTTTACAATGCTGGTTATGAGGAATCTATCCTCATTGTGACACGTGGCACATTTATTCTCAATTGTGGGCAGGGTAGGAATCCAAATCAGATAATTTGTATTGTTTTTGGAAAAAAAAGTGGATCCAAAATAAATAAAGAAGAATGAAATTTTGACCAGAACAATAAATCTATCTTGACTTGGGTTTCAACAGGAAACAACTGAGGGAACAGAGAAGGGCAGATTGAAATTAAACTCTTTCAGTCTAATTCTTTTGCTTTTGGGTCCTATTTATATTTTGCAGCAATACTTTGATTTCAGCGCTGAAGCAAAACATATGGTGGAAGTCTGAATTGGTTAGGCAGAGCGAAATAGCTGGAACTGAACCAACTGTCGTAAGCCTTGATGAGCAAAACCTATAGTTCTGTGGAGCTACAGGCTAAAGGAAGACTGTCACCATTTCACAGAGAGAAATCAGCATAGAAGAGTGTTTCAATATCACAGTGATCAAAAAAAGTGACCAGATTGATATCGGGGCTAAAAGGATTAAATTATGAGAACAGTTTGCATAGACGAGGCTCATATTCCCCGAAGTATAAATGATTAAGACACAGATAAGCCAAAATGTAATTGATGGTGGAACAGGCTGAAGGGGCAGAATGGTCTCCTGCTGTTCCTATGTTCCCATGTAATGCTTCTGAAATACATATTATATCATCACAACATATCTTAGTAAGCACAGAAGGAGCGATATATGAATAACACACTTGTAAACATGTTGGCTTTAATCCAAAGTAGTTACAAATATCAAAGTGATATTTATAATTATTCTAAATTATGTCAGCCATGGTTCAGTGGGTACACTCTCGGCTCTGAATCACAATATTATGGTTTCAAGTTCACGACATTTCGAAAAGACAGGCAGAATGGAAAAGAAGAAGTAGCCCTGATATTAAAGGATGGCATAAGGATAGTAATAGAATGATACAGCACTGAAACAGACCCTTCAGCCCACTGAGTCTGTGCCAACCAACAACCACCCATTTATACTAATCCTACATTAATCCCATATTCCCTACCACATCCCCACCACCTACCTACACTAGGGGCAATTTACAATGGCCAATTTACCTATCAACCTGCAAGTCTTTGGCTGTGGGAGGAAACCGGAGCACCCAGCAGAAACCCATACAGTCACAGGGAGAACTTGCAAACTCTGCACAGGCAGTACCCAGAACTGAACCCAGGTCATTGGAGCTGTGAAGCTGCAGTGATAACCACTGCACCACTTTTAATGAAAAAGTATCTTGGTTCAGAAGATCAGGAAGTAGAATGGGTGGAGATTAGGAAGAACAAGGGTCAGAAAATACTGTTGGGAGTATGTTATAGGCCCCCCTGACAGTAGTTATACCATTGGACAAAGCATTAAACAAGAAATAATTGGAGCTTATAACAAAGGCAATGTAATAATTGTCAAGGACTTTAACCTTCATATAGACCGGACCAATCAAATTCGCATAGGTAGTCTGGAAGATGGGTTTGTAGAATGCTTTTGTGACAGTTTCCTGGAATATTACATTCTGGAACCAATTAGGGGTAAAGCTATTTTAGATCTAGTATTGTGCAATGAAGCAAGGTTAATTAGTAATCTCATTGTAAAAGAGGTGCTGGGAAAAAGTGATCATAATAAAATTGAATTCTGTATTAATTTTGAAAGTGACATACTCCAGTCCCAAACAAGAATCTTAAATGTAAACAAAGTCAATTATGTAGGTATGAGGGGTGAGCTAGTGAAGGTTGATTAGATTAATAGACTAAAAGATATGGCGATAAATTAACAGTGGGAAACATTTAAAGAAACAGTTCAAAATGTTCAACAAACATACTTTCCATTAAAAAACAAAAACTCAGCAAGAAAGATTCATCCCTGGCTTACTAGGAATGTTAAGATAGTATGAGATTAAAAGAAGAGGCTTTTAATGTTGCAGAGAATGGAATTAAGCCTGAGGATTGGGAGAGTTTTAGAAACCAGCAAAGGGCGACCAAAAAATTGATAAAAAAAGGGAATAGAATATGAGAGCAAACTAGCCAAAAATATAAAAACTGATTGTAAGAGCTTTTACAAGTATATAAAAAGGAGAGTATCTAAAGTAACATTGGTCCCTAGAGGCAGAGACAGGAAGAATTATCATGGCGGGGGCAATGAGGAAATGGCAGACATTGACCAAATATTTTGTGTCTGTCTTAACAGTAGAATACACAAATTACATACCAGAAATAAAGTGTAACCAAGGGGTTTAATAAGACTGAGGAACTAAAGGTAATTTATATCAGAAGAGAAAAAGTATTGGAGAAATTTAAGGGTCTAAAGTATGTCAAATCCCCAGGACCTAATGTCCTACATCCGGGGGTCTAAAAGGGATGACTGCAGATGCTGGATGCACTGGTTATGATTTTCCAAAATTCCCCAAATTCTAGAACGGTCCCAGCAGATAAGAAGTTAGCAAATGGAACACCGCTATTCAAGAAAGGAGGCAGTGAGAAAACAGGGAACGACAAGACAGTTAGCCTGACATCAGTTGTCAGGAAAATGCTGGAATCTATAATTAAGGAAGTCTTAGCAATGCACATGGAAAATCATAGTATGATCAGACAAAGTCAACATGGTTTTATGAAAGAGAAATTGTGTTTAACAAATTTATTAGAATTTTCTAAGGATGTAACTAATAGGGTAGATAAAGGGGAACCAGTAGATGTAGTATACCTGGATTTCCAAAAAACATTCAATAAGGTGCCACGCAAACGATTAATAGGCAAGATAAGAGCTCATGGAGTTGGGGGTAATATATTAGCATGGATAGAGGATTGGTTAATGAGTAGGAAGCAAGGAGTGGGGATAAGTGGGGCATTTTCAAGTTCGTGAGTTGTGAATAGTGGAGTGCTGCAAGGAACAATGCTGGAACCTCAGCCAGTTACAATTTATATTAAAGACTTAGACAAAGATCTGAGAGTAATGTATCTAAGATTGCTGATGATACAAAGCTAGGTGAAAATGTGAGAAGAACACAAAGAGGCTGCAAAGAGATGTATGCAGGTTAATTGAGTGGGCAACAAGGTGGCAGGTGGGGTATAATGTGGGAAAGTGTGAAGTTATTCACTTTGGTAGAAAGAATAAAAAAGCTGAATATTTTTTTAAATGCGTGAAAATTGTAAACGTTGATGTTCAGAAGGACTTGGGTGTACTTGTACAAGGAACACAGAAAGTTGGCATGCAGGTACAACAAGCAATAATGAAGGCAGATGGCATGTTGCAATGGGATTGGAATAGAAGAGTAAGGAAATCTTGCTACAATTATACAGGGCTTTGGTGAGACCACACCTGGAGGACTGTGTGCAGTTTTGGTCTCCATAACTAAGAAAGGATATACTTACCTTGGAGGTGATGTAGTAAAGATTCACTAGATTGGTTCAAAACCAGAAAATGCTGGAAATGCTCAGTAGGTCAGGTAGCATCTGTAAAGAGAAAAACAGAGTTAACGGGCTGAATTTTGCCAAACCCCCAATGTCGGGGATTGTGGGGTTGGGTGTGGTAAATGTCTTTGGGAGAGGCCCACCACGGAACTCGACGCTGGGAAGGCCCGGCTCGATATTGCCCGCGGCAGTGAGGCCTCGTGGTCCCCCCACCACTCGGCAATGGGAACCCAGTTTAACTATTTAAACTGAGGTAAATAAATGAATGAATTACCATAAAACTCCCGCTGTTGGTCCCGGTGTGATCTTCGTCCAGAGAACCGAGGCGGAACACTGGTGGGGGGGAGAAGGCAAGTTTCTCAGTGTGGGCGGGAGGTGAGAGGGGTCAAAGTAGTATCATTGGTGTTGACAAGGTAAGTGTTTTGGGGGCAGGGGGCAAGTAATTAATTATATGGTTATTGGTGGGGTTGGGAGAGGGGCAAAATAAATGTTTTTTTTCTTCAAACTCTCTTTAAATATTTAAATTGAAATGTAGGGCTCGAAGCTCTTTAAAAATGGCATCAGCACCTGCTCAAAGGCAGCTGCGCCATTGCCAGGGATGGATCGCCCTCCCCCTCTACATCATCGGGGTGGGCGGTCCGCCCCGGTTATTCAAATGAGCCGGCAGACTGAATATCGCGGAGACTCCGCGATGTGTGGCCCGCACAGATGGGCCTCCATTGTTTTCGCCTGCGGTCGATTTTGGCGGCTGGACCATAAATTCCAGCCCAAGGTTTCAGAACAATTTAAATGTCACAGACCTGAAACGTTATCTCTGCTTTTCACTCCACAGATGCTGCCTGACCTGCTGAGTATTTCCAGTATTTTCTGGTTTTGTTTCAGATTTTCAGCATCCACAGTATTTTCCTTTTGTTTCACTAGATTGGTTCCTGGGATGAGGATGTTGCCCTTTGATGAGAAGCTGAGTAAATTAGGCTTATACTGTCTGGAGTTTAGAAGAATGAGAGGTGATCTGATTGAAATATATAAGATTCTGAAGGGGCTTGACAGGGTAGACACTGAGAGGTTGTTTCCCCTGGCTGGGCAATCTAGAACACTGGGGCACAGTCTCAGGATAAGGAGCCGATCATTTAGTACTGAGATGAGGAGAAATTTCTTTCACACAAATGGTTGTGAATCTTTGGAATTCTCTACTTGAGAGGGTTGTGGATACTCACTCAGGGAATCAAAGGATATGGGGAGTGGGCGAGAAGATCAGCCATGATCGTATTGAATGGTGCAGCAGGCTCAAGGGGCCATATGGTCTACTCCTGTTCCTATTTCTTATGTTCTTACGCGACACTCCAGGGACTTGAGCATAAAATCTCAGATGCCTCTCTAGTGCCGTATTGAAGGAATGCTGCACTGTCAGAAATGCCATCTTTCAGATGAGACATTAAACCAAGGCCTTGCCTGCCCTCTCAGGTGGATGTAAAAATCCCATGGCAATACTTGAAGAAGAGCTGGGGAGTTCTCTCGATGTCCTGGCTGATATATGTATCCTCAACCATAGAGAAAAGATGATCTGGTCATTATCCTATTGCTATTTGTGCGTCCTTGCTTTGCACATATTGGCTATCCCCTTTCCTATACTAAATTTGGGGAAGAATTTCTGAAGTGTGTTCAGGAGAATTGTCTGATCAGTACATTTCTCACCCAACAAGGAAGGAAGCACTGCTGGATCTGGTCCTGGGAAATGAGGTAGGTCAAGTGGATCAAGTGTCAGAAGGGGAACATTTAGGGAACGGTGATTATAGTATCATAAAGTTTATATTAGCCATGGAAATGGACAAGGAGCAATCAAGCCAGAACTCCCTGAATGATGAAAGAAATAGAGGGTAGGATAAATCAGGAAAAGGGTGCACATGACAGATGTCAGGTTAATAATACAAGTGAGAACCAGGCTGAATATTGTAACGGTCCTGTGTTTTTTTTCTCTCCTCAGAAATATTGCAGTGTGCCTTTAAGAGTGTAAAGAGATCAGTGCATTTTTAAGATCTCTCCAGAAGCTCAGTAAGCCAAAGTGCATTCTGCTTGTCAAGCAATAGCCACACAGAGAGAGAGATTCAATGTATCAGTTTTGACTTTGAAATTGGCTGGCAGAAAAACTGGGTTGGACACAGAAAGACTGTTCCAGAAAGTGAAAGAAGAAAGAGAGCTCCCTGAGACAATTTAAACGGAAGGAAGAGAATCTGATTTATTTCTCTCTCAAAATTGTAAAAAGCTTTAAGCCAAATTAATTAATTCCATAAAGAAATAAGAAAAAAAGGCTTTTTTTTCTTTCACAACAAATTATTGAGATCTGCTGTATTCATTGCTGGGAAAAAAGAAGAGTTTAATACTATAACTGCTGAACTAAACTGCTGAATTCCTATCTTTGGAAGGACCTTATGCTTCATCAGACCTCAGAAGACTGCAAGTGAAATTTGTCTGTGTTGTATGAAAATACCATTCATCAGGAATGTAATCTGCAAGCACTTCATTGTTTTTTTTTTATTTTCTCAGTCAGCTGATTTAAAAATGAGTACATGCATGCAAATGCGGGAGTTAGATTTTTAAATAAGAAGTTGTAAGGTTTTTAGATATTGGTTTATCTTAGGAGTGGTTAAGATTTTAGTTTTTTTAACAAATAGTTAATTTGTTGGTTTGCTTCATTTGGGGCTTGCCAGATTGTTCAATTTGGCTGCTTTTTCCGATTTGGAAAGCTTGAAGAAATATGATGTGACCTGTGGAGCGATGGGACTGAATTGACAATGTGTTGCTCCCACTGCAATCAGAATCATATATTTTGACTGGGGTCTTTGTCCTGAGCGGTCATAACAATGTAGAAAGTTCAGAGGGAAAGTGAAAAAAGAAATCTGAAAGGCAAAGAGAGAGCATGGGAAGAGACTGGCAGCGCACCGAAAAGGGAATTCAAAACTGTTCCGTAAGCATATTAAATAGTAAAAGGGTAGTAAGACCAGGGCTCAGGCAAATTAAGGACAAAAAGGGGATCTACACATGAATGCAGAGGACATGGTTGAGGCACTAAATGAATACTTTGAATCTACCTTTCTCAAGGAAAAAGATGCTGCCAAAGTTACAGTGAAAGAGGAGGTAATTGAGATGCTGGATGGGCTAAAAATTGATAAAGAGGAGGTATTAGAAAGGCTGTCTGTACTTCAAGTTGCTAAGTCACCAGGACTAGATGGGATGCATCCGAGGATGCTGAGGGAAGTAAGGGTGGAAATTATGGAACTCTTCCATAATCTTCCAATTCTCCTTAGCTACGAGGGCAGTGCCAGAGGACTGGAGAATTGCAAAGGTTCAACAAAGGTTCAACCAAGTTTGTAAGGATACACCCAGCAACTACAGGCCAGTCAATTTAACCTTGGTGAAAGCTTTTAGTAACAATAATCCAGGACAAAATTAACAGTTACTTAAACAAGTGGGGATTAATTAAGGAAAGCCAGCATGGATTTGTTAAAGGCAAATCACATTTAACTAACTTGATTGAGCTTTTTCATGAGATGAGAAAGAGGGCTGATGAGGGTAATGCAGTTGATGTGGTGTATGTGGACTTCCAAAAGGCATTTTATAAAGGGCTATATAATAGACCTGTCAGCAAAGTTAAAGCATATGGATTAAAAGGGACAGTGGCAGCATGGATATGACGTTGGTTGAGTGACAGGAAACAGAGGGTAGTGCTGAACTGTTTTGTGGACTGGAGGAGGGTTCTCCCGGGGTCGGTACTAGGACCACTGCTTTTCTTGGTACATATTAATGACTTAGACTTGGGTGTACAGGCCACAATTTAAAAATTTGTAGATGACACAAAATGTGGAAGTAATGTGAACTGTAAGGGAGGATAGTGATAGACATCAAGGGGACATTGGCTGGTGGAAGGGATGGACACGTGGCAGATGCAATTTAATGCAGAGAAGTGGAAAGCGATACATTTTGGTAGGAAGAATGAGGAGAGACAATATAAAATAAATGGCACTGTTCTATAGATGGTACAAGAATAGAGACAGCTGGGGGAATATGTGCACAAATCATTGAAGGTGGCAGGGCGGGTTGAATAAGTGGTTAATAAGACATATGGGATCCTAGGCTTTATAAATAGAGGCATAGAGTAGAAAACCAAGGAAGTAATTGTGAACCTTTATAAAGCACTGGTTCAGAGTCAACTTGAGTATTCTGTCTAATTCTGGGTACCACACTTTGGGAAGGATGTGAAGGCTTTAGAGAGGTGCAGAAAAGATTTACGAGAATGGTTCCAGGGATGAGGAAATTCAGTTATGTGGCTAGATTGGAGAAGCTGGGATTGTTCTCCTTAGAGAAGAAAAGGTTGAGAGGAGATTTGATAGAGGTGTTCAAAATCATGAGGAGTTTAGACAGAGTACATAAAGAGAAACTGTTCCTATTGGCAGAAGGGTCAAGAATCAGAGGACACTGATTTAAGGTGATGGGCAAAAATCCCAAAACTGATATAACGAAAAACTTTTTTACACGAGTGGTTACGCTCCGGAATGCACTGCCTGCGAATGTGGTGGAGGCAGATTCAATCGTGGCTTTCAAAAGGGAATTGTATAAGAAGCTGAAGGCTTGATAAGGTTCCCCATGGTAGGCTGATGGAGAAAGTGAAGGCGCATGGGGTCCAAGGTGTACTATGCTAGATGGATAAAGAACTGGCTGGGCAACAGGAAACAGAGAGTAGCAGTGGAAGGGAGTTTCTCAAAATGGAGACGTGTGACCAGTGGTGTTCCACAGGGATCTGTGCTGGGACCACTGTTGTTTGTGATATACATAAATGATTTGGAGGAAAATATAGGTGGTCTGATTAGCAAGTTTGCAGACGACACTAAGATTGGTGGAGTAGCAGATAGTGAAGGGGACTGTCAGAGAATACAGCAGAATATAGATAGACTGGAGAGTTGGGCAGAGAAATGGCAGATGGAGTTCAATCAGGGCAAATGCGAGGTGATGCATTTTGGAAGATCCAATTCAAGAGTGAACTATACAGTAAATGGAAAAGTCCTGGGGAAAATTGATTTACAGAGAGATTTGGGTGTTCAGGTCCATTGTTCCCTGAAGGTGGCAACGCAGGTCAATAGAGTGGTCAAGAAGGCATATGGCATGCTTTCCTTCATCGGATGGGGTATTGACTACAAGAGTTGGCAGGTCATGTTACAGTTGTATAGGACTTTGGTTCGGCCACATTTGGAATACTGCGTGCAGTTCTGGTCGCCACATTACCAAAAGGATGTGGATGCTTTGGAGAGGGTGCAGAGGAGGTTCACCAGGATGTTGCCTGGTATGGAGGGCGCTAGCTATGAAGAGAGGTTGAGTAGATTAGGATTATTTTCATTAGAAAGACGGAGGTTGAGGGGGGACCTGATTGAGGTGTACAAAATCATGAGAGGTATAGACAGGGTGGATAGCAAGAAGCTTTTTCCCAGAGTGGGGGATTCAATTACAAGGGGACACGAGTTCAAAGTGAAAGGGGAAAATTTTAGGGGGGATATGCGTGGAAAGTTCTTTACGCAGAGGGTGGTGGGTGCCTGGAACGCGTTGCCAGCGGAGGTGGTAGACGCGGGCACGATAGCGTCTTTTAAGATGTATCTAGACAGATCCATGAATGGGCAGGAAGTAAAGAGATACAGACCCTTAGAAAATAGGCGACAGGTTTAGATAGAGGATTTGGATCGGCGTAGGCTTGGAGGGCCGAAGGGCCTGTTCCTGTGCTGTAATTTTCTTTGTTCTTTGTTCTTTGTTCTTTGAAACAAATTTACAGGGCTATGGGGAAAAGGTGGGGGCATAGAAGTAGCTGATTTGCTCTTGTAGAGAGCTGGCACGAGCTCTATGAGCTGAACGGCCTCCTTCTGAGCTACAACCATTCCATGATTCTATGATTCTATTCTACATTTCAAATGTTCTCCATTGATTATAAAGCATTTTAGGATGTCCTGAGCTCATGAAAGCTGCTCGGTGAATGCAAGTTCTTTTGTTAAATAGAAACACTCCAGACTGGGAGTGACGCACAGGTATATCAAACTGCCATCAGCTTGAGCAATTAAATACCTGGTCTCACAGCTCAGCTATTCCATCTGTGGGGAGTAGAGGCAAAACATCCCCCAGACAGAAACGGGTAAAATAAAAGACCATTGGCCCAAAATTCTAGATGGGTTTTACTGGTAATATTAATTGTAATGTCATTCTTCCCCATCAAGGTAAATGATGGCATAGGAGTGGAGCTGGGAAGTGGCCTCCCTTAGCTGGATAGTTACCACTCTGGATGCTGGATTTAGACTTGCCTATCAAGAAATGAGTTAGATCAGGGTTGTCCAACATATGGCCAGAGGTTTCCATTCAGCCCACGCATGTATTTCAAAGATGAGAAATTTTCCATTGTTTTCTTCTTTCAGACCGACTTTAAAAAATAATTGTGCTGTTAATTTCACAGCTGATAAGTGCTGACATCGGGAACAGTGGTTTTCCAACCTCGGGCAGATTTGGAGTTTACGAGTGGGTTCTGACTTTTTTTAAAGGCCCAAGAGAGAAAGGGGGAACAGAGAGCGAGGATGACCCAGAGACAGGGGAACACAGGGAGAGAGAGAGGGGGAGAGAGAGTGATAAAGATCACTCCTGACAGATTGACATCTATCCGGAATTCTCTGCATCGCTACAAGTGTGCGGGCAAACATTGACTACTTGTGCAAACAAAAAAAATGCCAGGTATATCACGAAATCAGTGTCCAACATGATGAAGAGAAAGTAAGTCAATAAATTAATCTTCTCATTTAAAGCTTCTTCACAAAAATGCCATTTGTAAGATAACTTTTTAATGCCTTTATCTTTCTGAAATTGTTTCACCGGCCCCCCTATGTAAGACAAAAAATATAATGTGACCCTAGTTATTTTCTGGGTAAGTCTCCCTTATCTGTTAGCTAATCAGAGCATTGCTAGAGTCAGGAGATGGGGATGGGAGGGCATGTGGGATAGAGGGTTGGGCATCTCCTCACCAGCAAGGTAGGTGCTAAAGAACTATCCCGACTGGTATGTCTGCTCATACAAATGGGGTGCCTACAGACCTTAGTGAGGGTAGGTGTTGCAGGGCAAAGGCAGACACTATTCTGGCCTTCAACACTGACCCCCACCAGAGGTGTCACAGTCAGTTTAATGCATTTTGCAACTGGACACCAAACCCATGAACTCCACCATCGAAAAGAACAAGGGCAACAAGCAAATGGGAACAGCAGCACCTGCAAGTTCCCTGACAGGTCATGTACCATCCTGACTTGGAAATATATCGCTATTCCTTCACTGTCACTGGGTTAAAATCCTGGAACTCCTGACCTAACAGTACTATAGGTGTACCTACATCACATGGACAGCAGTCATTTCAGAAGGCGGCTCACCACCACCTTCTCAAGGGCAACTGGGGATGGACAACAAATCCTTACTACTGATGCCCACATCCAACAACAAAATCAACGACTTATATTTATATAGCGTCTTTAACGTAATAAAACATCCCAAAATGCTTTACAGGAGCATTATAAAAACAAAATATGACGCCAAGCTGCAAAGGGAGATGTTAAGTCAGATGACCAAAGGCTTGGTCAAAGAGGTAGGTTTTAAGAAGGAAAGCGAGGTGGAGAGGCAAAGAGGTGTAGGGAAGGAATTACAGAGCTTGGGCCTAGGCAACCGAAAGCACATCTGCCAATGGTGGGGCAATTTAAATCAGGGATGCACAAGAGGCCAGAATTAGAGGAGTGCAAATATCTTGGAGGGTTGTGGAACTGGAGGAGATTAAAGAGATAGGGAGGGACAAGGCCATGGACGAACTTAAAAATATGGATGAGAACTTTAAAATCAAGACGTTGCTTGACCATTGCCAATGTAGGTCATCGAGCATAGGGGTGACAGGAGAAATGGGCCTTGGTGTGAGTTAAAACACAGGTAGCTGTGTTTTGGATATCCTCAAGTTTACAGAGAGTAGAATGTGGGGGACCAGCGAGGAGTGCATTGGAATAGTCAAGTCTCAAGGGAACAAAGGCATGAATGAGGGTTTCAGCAGCAGATGAGCTGAACAGGGCAGTTGGGCGACATGATGGAGGTGGAAATAGATGGTCTTCGTGATGGCACAAAATGGGGTCATCCCAAGAATTGTCCCTGAGATTCTCTGGGTAGAGAGAGGCTACTGATTGGCAGTCTTCCCCTATTGGTCAAATTGTAGAGAGGGACAAGCACAAATCAGAACAGGGGTGGAAAAAATAAAAGGACACGCAGTTGCTCCGTGCAAGGGGACAGGGTAGTGACACATGGAGTCGGAGATCTTGTCCCCGTCCTGTCCATGGCACAACCTGGGATTTCCAACACCGACCTCTTATACTGGGATCAGTCATTGACATTCTGCCTGTGGTGCCTCTCTGGCACCAGCCTGCTGCGTGTCAGTGAAAATTATGTAGGTAAAGGCTGCCTGCCGTGAGGGCAGTGTGTAGATGCCTAGCATACCCCATTCCCCCCACGATCTCCCAACTCCAGCACTGCTCTGAGCAGCCCACAGGCAATGGGGCTGATCCGGGAAATACATTCTTGCCAAGCCACTGGTGCAGCTCACATGCACTTTTGGAGAATCCAATGTGACTCACCAGTCTTAGGAACATAGGAGCAGAAGGCCATTTGGTCCCTCGAGCCTGTTCCGCCATTGAATGTGATCATAGCTGATCTGCAACCTAACTCCATATACCTGCCATTGCCCCATATCCATTAATACCTTTGGTTAACAAAAATCTATCAATCTCCGTTTAAAAATTTGTGGACCAAAGGTCCAAACTTCTACCTTCCTTTGTTTGAAGAAGTGTTTCTTAACTTCACTCCTTAAAAGCCTGGCTCTAACTTTTGGACAGTGCGCCCTAGTTTTAGACTCTCCACCAGCAGAAATAGCTTCTCACAATCAACCCCATCCGTTGTCCTTAGTATTTTGGATACTTTGATCAATTCACCACTCAACTGTCTAAATCCTAGGAATACACTGAACCCCAGTTTGTTTAGTTTTGCCTCAAAGTTCAAAGCTTGGAGTCCAGATATTTAGGGCGGCACAGTGGCGCAGTGGTTAGCACCACAGCCTCACAGCTCCAGGGACCCCGGTTCGATTCCGGGTACTGCCTGTGTGGAGTTTGCAAGTTCTCCCTGTGTCTGCGTGGGTTTTCTCCGGGTGCTCCGGTTTCCTCCCACAAGCCAAAAGACTTGCAGGTTGATAGGTAAATTGGCCATTATAAATTGTCACTAGTATAGGTAGGTGGTAGGGAAATATAGGGACAGGTGGGGATGTTTGGTAGGAATATGGGATTAGTGTAGGATTAGTATAAATGGGTGGTTGATGTTCGGCACAGACTCGGTGGGCCGAAGGGCCTGTTTCAGTGCTGTATCTCTAATCTAATCTAATCTAATCATAATCTAATCATATCATTCTAGTTAATCCAAGTGACATGTCCTTCAAGTTCAAAATGTCCTTCCCAGGATGTGGTACCTAGAACTGTTTGCAGTACTCCAGGTGCTGTCTAACCGGGGCTCTAGCTGAAGCATGACGTCTACCACCTTCTGTTCTAGTCCTCGAGATATAAAGGCCAGCATTCTATTCACCTTTTTGATTATTTTCTGTACCTGTTCAAGACATTTCAATGATTTGTGTACCTGGACCCCCAAGTCTCTTTGGACTTCCATCGTTTCTAACTTTTCATTATTTAGAAAATAACCTGCTCTATCCTTTTGAGGTCCAAAGTGGATGGCCTCACATTTTCCTCCATTGAAATCCATTTGCCACTGTTTTGCCCATTCACCTAATCCATCACCATTGATGCACTAGATCCCCATCCAGGGCAATGATTGGGAACTCCCAGTTCAGGTCGTTCTCATCCCAGCTGACAGCTAACTCCACTGCTGTGAAGAAGTTCCAAGCAGGCAGGAAAATGGGTAGAGCTGCTCTGAGGCTGTGATGGCTGTTGACCACCAGTTATTTTCATTAGCCTTCAATGCTGCAAACATGAAAAATGGGGAAATGTAACTTTAACAGGTTTCATGACCCTGCCCAGGATAAGTAAAAATTACTCAGTGCTGCAAGCTGCACTGCAAATTGAATGTGAATGCGATTCAGTTCGAATTTGACTGACAAGTTCAGGGCTGGACCCTTGAGCAAACTAGACTGAGCCTGATTTTTATCTCATGGAGATTCCCTGGGTCCTGATGGTTGGTGTAGTTCACAGTGAGGGATTGTGTCCTAATTGGTAGAAATCACAAGGAACAGCTGGTCCTTCTTGGAACAGGCTGTCATATCTTCAGAATCTACTGACATCCAACAGTGCGGTTCAAATGTGGAGCGGGGACAAGCCTTCAGCCTTGTTGAACTAGTACTGCAGTTCTTACAAGCTAAAGAATTTTCCAACAGCTTTAATAATTTTAAAAAGGATTTTATTGTAGCACTGGGAAAGTCTATAAATAATTAATTCAAACATATGATTCCCCATTACCTTCATGTTTCTCACAGTTAAAATGGACACTCAATACCAGCATCAGGTTCCTACTCAGGCCCTGCTCACACTCCATCATCTGTGCAGCCCCATGATGTACGTGATGAGGACACACTTTATACTCAATGAATCCACGTAATTAACCATGTTGGAGCAGAAAAAAATCCTGAATGACTTCCAACATGTGAAATAGACTCTTGCCAGATCGACATAACGGGCTGAGTTTTACCAGCCCCTCGACGCAGTGGGGCCCGTAAAGTTCAGCGGGGAGAGGTCCGCCTTGACCCCCGACATTGAGAAGGGCCCGCTACATATTACCAGCGGCGGGGGGACCGCGATGCGGCTCTCCCACCACATGGCGGCGGGGCCTTCATCTAAATATTTAAATACACAATAATAATATGTAAATTAACTTACCTGCGGGCGGCAGCCGTCCCACGCTGATTTTACGGCTGCCATGCAGCTTGTGCGCCTTTGGAACTCCATAGAGTTCCGAGGCGAGAACTGGATGGGGAGGGGGGAGCACTAAAATGTTCAGGTTGGAGGGGTAAGGGAGTGGGGAAAACACTTTTTATTGGCTATGGAGATGGTGGGAAGGGGGTGAAGGGCAATAATTAGAAGGTTGAGGGGGAAAGTTCAGGTAGGGAATAAGGTAAGTTTTTTTCATAATGGGCAATGAAATGACCATGGGGGGAGGGACTCCATCTCCTGATTATTTATTAAACAAAATCACACATACTGTACTTTCAAAAATTTAAATCTCTGCGAAGGGCTTAAAGGCCTTTAACAATGGTGCCGGTGGCAGACGACGCCGTTGCTGGGGATGCGGCGGCCGCCCCCTATAGGTCATTAGAGGTGGTCGCTCCACCCCCTCTATTTAAATCAGCCCCTTCACTAAATATCCCGGGGGCTGTGTGGCGGCACTTCCATGTCGGAAGGCCGCCATTCCACAGCACGCTGCCGCGAAGCACGGTGCGCTGATGAAGTTCAGCCCAGCATTCTGAGAAATGGCTGAAATGACCATTTTTTTCATGGTATCTGCAGGGTATCTGCAGAAGTTACAGCAGGAGATCAGGAAATCCCCATGGAAATTTAATCCCACTCTATCTTGTAACCATTCTTCATGCATTTGTTTAAGGTTCACCATAAAACGGGAGACTTTTCTTTAAATTGAGTGTATTGTTAGATCGCTCAGAAAAGTCTCACTGCATTTCATGTGCAATTACTTGGTAATGTAAGGCCCAGTTTCTCAGTAACTTACCCCGCGTTTTATACCATCTTTTAGGAACAGTTGACAAATAAATGGATGCATGGATGTCCTTGAGCAGGAGCAGTAGCAAAAGAGCCCCAAGGAGTTGGAGGACCAACATGAGGCCCCAGTAGCAGACACTTGAAAGCTGCTGGATTCATCTACCTTACTTTAATAAATGAAACCTCCTTCTGGAACATTCCTACAACCATCATATTCCTTCCCATCATCTTTGAACCTTGAATATCCTCTGCATGAAACACTGTCCCCTGAACATGGAGCATCTGGCCCAGCTTCAATAGTCATCTTAGCACAGCCCTTATTCCCGTGAAGGAATCATCGGCCGGAATTTTACACCCCCCCAAAGAGCGGAAAGGGCGGGGGTGGGGGGGAGGAGGTGGGAAAATGGAGCGGGAGGCTCGGGGGGCCCTTCCCAACCTGTTCCCGCCTCCGCCGCCACTTTACTCAGGGCACCACTTAAGGGCCTCTGCCCGCCTCCACAGGGATTTTACCCATAGCTGTCAGGTGGCCAGGCCTGAGAAAAGCCACCTGTTAAAAGCAGGCGACTCTCTAACGTCCTGGGGGGCCCTCATGATCGGGTACACTGTGCCTGGTGGAGGGCCATCCCCATGGCCCCAGCCACACCCAACACCCAACACCCAACACGAACCCCCGTCCCCCCAATCGACCACCCTTGCCTCACTGGGGCCTGACCAATCACCCCCAGCGAGGCAACAAAAATGTACCTGCATTCCGGGGTTCCCCGATAGCTTCCTCACGAGTCTGGGCTGCAGTCCCAACAGTCGCCACCGCAAAATATGGGTCGGATCCCCAGACCAAGCGGAAACGGGTTTGCCACCAACTTTTCAGTCGGTGGACGGCTCCCATCCGCCAAGGGTAAAATCCTGGCCACAGTGTCACCTGACAGAGAATGCCTTGAGGCCACAAATGTATTCAACAGCATTCAAAAGAATGGACATAGCATGCTCCTTCACAGTTCCATCGTTACCGGTGCTATTCAGCAAAGGTTTGATATATACATAGAGGATATTCATCATTAGAAGAAGCTGAGATCCATTCTCCACCCAGCCTTTCATTACTGAAAAATTCTAATTGTATTTAATAAAAGACTCAGCTGTTAACTTCAGCTCCTTAAAGTAGTGTTTCCTTCTTCTGGGACTGTCAAGGATTTTAAAAAGTGAATTTGCTTTTGAGTTCTGTGTTGTGCCAATCTAGAAACCCTGAATTCAGTGATGCAAAAATTTAAAACATCATGTCCTGGTGAATTCTCTCACCAGCTCACTCCATCAAAATATCCATGACAGCAGAGCAAATCTGTGTATACATATCACAGTAATGCTGCAGCTGTTGCTTAATCACTCCCTAATCTCCACCCATGATGCTCTTTTTTTTTATTCTTTCATGGGATGTGTGCGATGCTGGCAAAACCAGCATTTGTTGCCCATCCCTAATTGCCCTTGAGAAGGTGGTGGTGAGCTGCCTTCATGAACTGCTTCAGTCCATGTGGGGTAGGTCCACCACAGTGCTGTTAGAAAGGGAGTTCCAGGTTTTTTACCCAGCAACTGTGAGGGAACGACAATTATATTCACAGAATCACAGAATTGTTCCAGTGCAAAAGGAGGCCATTCAGCCCATCGTAAGTGCACTGGCTCTCTGAAAGAGCAACTCAATCAGTTCCATTCCCCCACCTTCTCCCCATAACCCTGCACATTCTTCCTTTTCACATACAGTCTAATTCCCCTTTGAATGCTTAAATTGAACCTGCCTCCACCACATTCTCAGGCAGCACATTCCAGACCTTAACCACTCGCTGCTTGAAAAAGTTTTTCCTCATGTCACTTTTGCTTCTCTTGCCAAATACTTTAAATCTGTGACCTCTTGTTCTTGATCCTTTCACGAGTGGGAACAGTTTCTCTCTCTCTACTCTGTCCAGACCCCTCATGATTTTGAATATCTTTATCAAATCACCTCTCAGCCTTCTCTTCCCGAAGGAAAACAGTCTTAACTTCTCAAATCTATCTTCATAACTGAAATTCCTCATCCCTGGAACCATTCTCGTGAATATTTTCTGTACTCTCTCCAATGCCCTCATGATTATCCTAAAGTGTGGCACCCTGAATTGGATGCAATACTCCAGCTGAGGCTGAACTAGTGTCTTATACAAGTTCATCATAACTTCCTTGCTCTTGTACTCTATGCCCCTATTAATAAAGCCCAGGATACTGTATGCTTTATTAAATGCTCAGCCTGTCCTGCTACCTTCAATGACTTCTGCACATATACACCCAGATCCTTCTGCTCCTGCGGAGTTCTACACTATCCTCAAAGTCAGGATGGTGTGTGGCTTGGAGGGGGACTTGTAGCTGGTGATGTTCCCATGTGTCTGCTGCCCTTGTCTTTCTAGGTGATGGAGGTCGTGGGTTTGGAAGGTGCTGTCTAAGGAGGCTTGGTGAGTTGCTGAAGTGATGAAGTAGATGGTACGCACTGCTGCCACTGTGTGTCGGTGGTGGAGGGAGTGAATGTTTGTGGATGGGGTGCCAATCAAGTAGGTTGCATTGTCCTGGATGGTGTTGAGCTTCTTGAGTGTTGTTGGAGCTGCACCCATCCAGACAAGTGGAGAGTATTCCATCATGCTCCTGACCTGTGCCTTGTAGTTTATGGACAGGGCTTTGGGGAGTCAGGAGGTGAGTTACTCACTGCAGAATTCCTAGCCACTGACCTGCTCTTGTAGCCACAGTATTTATATTGTTGGTTCAGTTCAGTTTCTGGTCAATGGTAACCCCCAGGATGTTGATAGTGAGGGATTCAGTGATAGTAATGTGTTGAATGTCAAGGGGAGATAGTTAGATTCTGTCTTGCTGGAGATGGTCATTGCCTGGCACTTGTATGGCACGAATGTTACTTATCAGCCCAAGCCTGGATATTGTCCAGGTCTTGCTGCATTTCTACACGGACTGCTTCAGTATCTGAAGATACTGAATATCATACAATCATTAGCAAACAGCCAAATTTCTGAGCTTATGATGAAGGGAAGGTCATTGATGAAGCAGCTGAAGATGGTTGGGCCTAGAACACTACTCTGAGGAACCCATGCAGAGATGTCCTGGGGCTTAGGTCTTTGGCCTCCAACAACCACAACCCTCTTCCTTCGTGTTAGGTATGACTCCACCTGTAGAGCGTTTTCTCCCCAATTCCCATTGACTACAATTTTGTTCAGGCTCCTTGATGCCACACTCAGTCAAATGCTGCCTTGATGTCAAAGACAGCCTCTCTCATGTCACCTTTTGAATTCAGCTCTTTTGTCCATATTTGGACCAAGGCTCTATTGAAGTCTGGAGCCGTGTGTCCCCAGCAAAACCTTTATTCTCTCTGATCATGCGCTTCCCCATTGGTATGCCCTCCTTTTATGGCTTCATCAAGTCCAAGGAACACAGAATTCAACATATCTGGAGAACATTTGGTTTAGCCATCCATTCCTAGATCTGGCTTGATCACATCATGCATGTGGGCCTCTCCGTCTACCCTCAAAACCACTAACTGTTCCAGGAATATCCTGGAAGGAAATGAACATCCAGCTTCTTTTTTTCATTACCAACTGTCACCGTAAACCTCTCTCGCTGTTATCAACTCCAACATCGCCTCCAACAGCAAGTAAATAGAACTCATGGACATCTTTGTCACTATGGTTGACATATCTATACAACTGCTTCAGCTGTTTCCTATCCTTCCCCTTTCCTATCAAATTAACCAATCCAGGCTCTCTCAGCCCTCGACCTTTCTACAACTCTATCTTTTCCACTAGGACCTTTGTCCCAGCTCAGTTCAGATATACCCCACTCAGTCGTACAACTCCCTCCTGGCCTAGTACTGGTGCCAGCATCCTATGAAGTGAAACCCCTTTTCCCACATCAATTCTTCAGCCATGCATTTCCTCACCTGTTTATCCCTACGCCGATTAATAAGTGGCTTGGATAGTAATTAGCACCTCGCTGTTGATACTCCCTCAGTGGAATGACACCTATTATTTCCTATGCCATTGGTTCTGACATGAATCATGACTGGTTCTTTCTCCTTCCTTTCCAAGTTCCTTTTCAACTGCTTTGGCATATCCCTTACCCTCCCAGACTCTCAATTTTGACTGCAGAAGATACTATGCATCCTGCTAAATATCAAATTCCCAAGACTATAAACTTACAGATGAAGATACAAACATATGAATTAGGAGCAGGAGTAGGCCACTCAACCCCTCAAGCCTGCTCCGCCATTCAATAAGTTCATGGCTGAACTGATTATTCCACATTTCCGCCTACCCCCGATAACCTTCCACCACCTTGGTTATAAAGAATCTATCTACCTTTGCCTTAAAAATATTCAAAGACTCTGCTTCCACCACTTTTTGAGGAAGAGAATTCCAAAGATTCACGACCCTCAGAGAGAAAATAATTTCTCCTCACCTCAGTCTTAAATGGGCGACCCCTTATTTTTAAACAGTGACCCCTAGTTCTAGATTCTCCCACAAGGAGAAACATCTTTTCCACATCCATCCGGTCAAGACCCCTCAGGATCTTATATGTTTCAATGAAGTTGCCTCTTACTCTTCTAAATTCCAGCAGATACAAGCCTAGCCTGTCCAATCTTTCTTCATAAGACAGCCCGCCCATTCCAGGTATTAGTCCAGTAAACCTTCTCTGTACTGCCTCCAATGCATTTACATCCTTCCTTAAATAAGGAGATCAGTACTCTACATAGTACTCTAGTTGTGGTCTCACCAATGCCCTGTATATCTGAAGCATATCCTCCCTACTTTTGTATTCAATTCCCTCACGATAAACAATAACATTAGCTTTCCTAATTACATGCTGTACCTGCATACTAACCTTTTGCGATTCATGCACTAAGGCACCCAGATCCCTCTGTATCTCAGAGCTCTGCAATCTCTTACCAGTTGGATAATATGCTTCTTTGTTATTCTTCCTGCCAAAGTGGACAATTTCACACTTTCCCACATTATACTCCATTTGCCAGATTTTTGTCCACTCACTTAACCTATCTAAATCCCTTTGTAGCCTCCTTATGTCCTCTTCACCGATTACTTTCCTACCTTTGTATCATCAACAAATTTAGCAACCATACCCTCGGTCCCTTCATCTAAGTCATTTATATAAATTGTAAAAAGTTGAGGCCCCAGCACAGATCCCTGTTACATCTTGCCAACCAGAAAATGACCCATTTATGCCTACTCTCTGTATCCTGTTAGCTAACCAATCTTTTATCCACGCCAATATGTTAACCCCCGACGCCATGAGCTTTTATTTTCTGCAGTAACCTTTGATGTGGCACCTTATCAAATGCCTTCTGGAAATTTAAGTACAATACATCCATCCGTTTCCCTTTATCATAGCACATGTAACTCCCTCAAAGAATTCCAATAAATTGGTTAAACATGATTTCCCTTTCACAAAACCATGTTGACTCTGCCTGATTACCTTGAATTTTTCTAAATGCCCTGCTATAACATCTTTAATAATAGCTTCTAACATTTTCACTAAGACAGACTAAGACAACCTTCCTTTTCTGCTGTTCCCCCACCTTGGACTGCCTAGTGCTCCATGTTGCTGTGTATAGTATTCTCCTCTCAGCCTTCTTCCTGATCTCCACAGGTAGCAAGTGCACCACAATTGTTGGACAGGGTCAGTTTTTGCAATTCCTCCTTTTCTGCCTCTGCTAGATATCCCTTACCTTACTGATTGTCAGACACACACTTCTCTTACTGTCCCTGTATCTCTCTACTCGGTGTGATTGTCTTCAGCAGTAAACTATGGAAACATTCCTCCCCCTCTCTTACTTGTCAGAGTGTCTTTAACTGACATTTGAACTCAATGACTTTGAGGTGGAGTGACTCGAGACAAAGACATTTCCAACAGATGTGTCAATCTGTGACATCTCATTGTCAGCAAACTCGCACATACTGCAGTGCCGGCACACTGTCTCTGCTGCCATTACCTCCCCTATATTTATTTCTTTAGCTATTGTACAGCAGTTATTTACTTCTCGTTAGTGCTGATTCACTAAATTCTGATTATCAGATGGATTTAATTTGATTTCTACCATTACATCTATTGCTCAGTTTAGTATATTTAGCCGATTATGTCTATTTACTTATTGAAAGCTGATGGTTTTGAACTTGCCTTTATGAATATTTTTTCAGTTAAGTAGTCCCTTAATCTACTCCATAGTTAACTATTAAAGTGTGAATTTATAATTGATCACTTATAGTTATTCTTCCTTCCTCTGCCTATGGCTTATTTTTCCAAATTCTTCACTCCATTTATTTCAGCACTGTCTCCACTCCGATGTCCTCACACTGTTTTAAATGCTCTCTCTGCCTTTGTCTTGGTGCTCCACTCTCCAACCCCACCCACCCCCGCCCCCCCATTCCTTTCATCCTCAAAGTCCTTAAACATCTTGGAGGCTTCCAAATCTTTCCCGCAGCTCCCTGTTTGTTTTAATCTCCTCAGTTGGTCTTCTACCCCTGCCACAGCACTGAAACGCCCAAAACTAAAGTCACAAATGACATCCTCTATCACTGTGATGATAGTTTATTATCCCTCCTTGTTGTCCTGGGACTCTTTGCAGCCTTCGATATGTTTGACTACATCATCCATCTCCAATGCCTCTTCTCTGTTGTTCAGCTTGGTCCAACTTCCCTCACATGGGTTCACTCGTACCAATTTGTTAAATAGCCAGAGCATCCCAGCAATGGTTTCTCTTCCTGTTCACGCTTAGTTATCTCAGGAGTCCCTCAAGGATCTATGTTGGCCCCCTCTAATACCTCTTCTACATGCTGCCCCTTGGCAACTTCATGATATGGGATCATATTTTGCATGTACACTGATGACACTCAACTCTACTTCTCCACCATCTCTCTTGACACCTCCTCTGCTTCTGTGCTGTCAAACTGCTTTTCCAACATCCACTTTTGGATGAACCACACTTTACTCCAGCTGATCATTGATAAGACTGAAGCCATTGTCTTCGGCCCCACCACAAACTCGGTACCTTCACCACCAATTCCATCTCCCTCCCCAATCACTACCTCAAGTTCAAATGAACTGTGTATAACCTTGATGTTCAACTGAACACAGAGTTGGGTTTACAGATGTTATGTCTTCTCCATCATAAAGATCAGCTATATCCACCTCTATAACATTTCCCATCTCTGCTGCTACCTCAGCCTATTTTCTACTTAATCTCATCCATGCCTTTATCATCTTCAAACTTGACTATTTCAGTACTCTCCTAGTCAACCTCCCATCCTTCAACTTCCATAAACTTTAGTTCATTCAAACATCTACTGCATGTAACCCATCCTACAAAAAGTCCTACTGCACCTGCACCCTGTCCTCACTGACATACTTTAACTGCGAGTCCTGCAAAACCTTGAACGTGAAATTCTTATTACTGTGTTCAAAGCTTTTAATAGTCTTCCTGCTCTCTATCTCTATAACCAGCTCCAGCCCAATCACTCTGCATTACTCTGATCCTGGACTCTAATGCTACCTCCTTCCCTTCACCAAGTTTCCAGTCAACTAGGCCTCACAATGTGGAATTTCTAGATTTATCATTAGTAATGGCAGTATTTCTCTTTTAAATAGAGGAAGCCATGTGTAAAAGAAATTTCCGGCACTTTCAGGCTAGCGTTGGTTAGTACTGTAGCAGATGGTCAACATTCTATGAGCCTTGTGTTTAGTCACGGTTCTCAGTAAAATGTCGGGGTTTAAAGGAGAACTCAGTACAGATTTTTACACACAACAGTCCTAGGGAACAGAGACCACTAATTAAAACCAGCTTCTTTTATGAAAAATATGAAAGAAACCTCAAGTTTGAAGAGCTGCGGTTAGGGAAGCTGTCCAAAAAGGTCTTAGCTTTGATTGACATTTCAATTTTTTTTAAATTGCCTTTTATAGACTCATGATTAATCTCAGACAGAAACCCACATCTGCCTCAGACTATGGTAACTAAAATGAACTGTATGTGGTACTGCTTTACCCTTTAAGTTTATGCATTCATCCATGAGCACAGAAAATCATTTTGAGAAATTATGTATATGAGAATTCTGTTGCCAACAAAGCAAAGTAGCATTGCATGTCCTCATGGAAAGCCTGCCATGTTGGAATTTTTCCCGAAAGTGGAAACCTCACTGCCATTGCCACGTACCTTCAGTCAGACCTGGCAGGGTTTTGTGGAACAGATTGCTTCATTACCCCATCTGGCCTTATTAACCAGGAGCTGATATTTTTCTCATCATTCACTGTTTGCATACAGTGACAGCAATGACCACAACTTGTATTTATATAGTGCCTTTTATGGAGCAAAATATCACAAGGCACTTTGCAGGAGCATTCCCAAACAACATTTGACACCGAATTACATAAGAGGTTGCTAGATCAGATGACCATAAGCTTGGTCAAAGACGTAAGTTTTTAAGAATGACTTAAAGGAAGAGAGAGAGTGTTTTATTTTTTATTCCTCCATGGGATGTGGGTGTTGCAGTCAAGGCCAGCATTTATTTCCCATCCGAGTTGCCCTTGAGAAGGTGGTAATGAGCCGCCTTCTTGAAGTGCTGTAATCCTTCTGGTGTTGGTTCATTCACAGTGCTGTTAGGGAGTTTCAGGATTTTCACCCAGCGACAGTGAAGGAACGGAACAGTGCCTGAGTTCATTGCAGTCCCTTGACTAGATCTGCTGTTTACCTGGCCCTTCTCCATGAGGTACCGAGGATAGCGCATGACTTGGAAGGGAATGCTTAAGGTAGTGGATGGTGATGAAGCAAACAAGATTCATTGTGCCTAGGATACTACCCTGAGGAACTTCTGCAGCAATGTCCTGGGGCTGAAATTATTGGTCTCCGACAACCACGATTATCTTCTTTTCTGCTAGGTATGACTCCAACCAATGGAGAGCTTTCCCCCTGATTCCCATTGGCTCCAATTTTATTAGGGCTCCTGGATGCCACATTTGGTCAATGCTGCCTTGATGTTAGGGGCAGTCACTCTCGTCTCACCTCTGGAATTCAGCTCTTTTGTCCCTGTTTGGACCAAGGCTACAATGAGGTCTGGAGCCGAGTGGTCCTGGCAGAACCCAAACTGAATATTGGTGAGCAGGCTGTCAGTGCTGCTTGATAGCACTGTCGACAACACCTTCCATCACTTTGTTGCTGATCGAGAGTAGACTGATGGAGCAGTAATTGGCTGGCAAAAAAGAAGGAGCAGCACAGAGGACATTAGCTTAAATGGCTTGTGGAGTGTGTATATAGTATAATGTAAATAATAAACAGTCTAAGTTAACCTTTACCTGAGCCTGAGAATTTCTCTAGAACACCCTGGAACAATACTAATACAACAACAGCGGTAAAGCAACGGTAAAACAGCAGTTCAAATGACCAACAAAATCTGAAGATCTCCCTACCTCGTGGAGAAGCACCAGGAAAACAGCAGATCTAGTCAGGGGACTGCAACAACTCAGGCACTGTTTCATTGCCACAGAAGACCATGGACAATCCTGCAGGCTCTCAGACTGCATCATCCAAGTCCAGCGTTTGGGTCCAAGTTCCAGCACTGGATGACAGTCCAGGATCGGGTGAGAGATTTTGTACAGGGACCAGTAATGGTTGATGGCGCACTGGATCAAAAGCACGAGTAGAGAAGTCGATCTTGGGTGAAGAGATAGCTTGGGAGTCCGTTTGTGTCAGCTGCCATTGTTCAGCCGGGCCACGGAGAGAAAACACAGGAAAGGTCGGAAAGCGTGGGAAATCCCCAAAAGACCGCAAAAACCTCCATTCAAGCCTGCACAATTTTAAAAGCAAAGGGGAACACCCTAGAAAGCCTTACTAAAGTGAAGAAAGTAAGATGGATTCAAAATTCGGAATATCAGAAAGTTTTCAAGATCTAGGACCCAATCAGGTTCAAAATTGGTCTACTTGGAGGAAGAGATTCCTAAGGTTTAGGATTGCTTCCCAACACGATACAAAGGGAAGTCATGTATAAGGATGTAACTAACAGAATAGATAAGGGGGAAACGGTGGATGTGGTATACTTAGATTTTCAGAAAGCTTTTGATAGGGTCCCACACAAGAGGTCAGTAAACAAAATTAGCGCACATGGGATTGGGGGGAATATACTGGCATGGATTTTTAACTGGTTAATGGACTGAAAACAGAGAGTAGGAAAGAAATGGGTCATTTTTGGATTGGCAGGCTGTGACTATACTGCAAGGATCAGTACCTGGACTCAAGCTATTCACAATCTATACCAATGATTTGGATGTGGGGATTAAATTTTTCCAAGTTTGCAGATGACACAAAACTCGGTGGAAATATGAGTTGTGAGGAGGATGCAAAGACACTTCAAGGGAATTTGGAGAGGCTAAGCGAGTGGGCAAAAATTTGGCAGATGGAAAACAATATGGAGAAATGTGAGGTTATCCACGTTGGTAGGAAAAAACAGAAATACTGAGTACTTCTTAAATGGTGAGAGGCTGAGAAGTATTGAATTTCAAAGAGACTTGGGTGTCCTTGTTCATGAGTCACTGAAAGCTAACATGCAGATACAGCAAGCAATTAAAAAAGCAAATGGCAAGTTGGCCTTCATTAAAAGAGGATTTGAGTATAGAAGTAAAGATGTCTTGCTGCAATTATAGAGAGACTTGGTGAGACCGCACCTGGAGTATTGTGTGCCATTTTGGTCTCCTTACCTAAGGAGAGATATACTTGCCATAGAGGGAGTGCAACAAAGGTTCACCAAACTAATTCCTGGGATGGAGGGACTGTCCTATGATTGGGCCTTTATTCTCTGGAGTTTAGAAGAATGAGAGGTGATCTCATTCAAACAGAGAAAATCTTACAGGGCTCGATGGTTGATGCAGGAAGGATGTTTCCCTGGGCTGGGGAGTCTAGAACCAGGGAACACATTCTCAGAATAAGGGGCAGGCCATTTAGGACTGAGATGAGGAGGAATTTCTTTATTCAGAGGGTGGGAAATCTTTGGAATTCTCTGCCCCTGAAGGCTGTGGAGGCTCAGTCGTTGAGTATGTTCAAGACTGAGATCGATAGATTTCTACATATTAAAAACATCAAGGGTGACAGGGATAGTGCAGGAAAATGGTGTTGAAGTAGAACATGAAGGGCGGAACAGTGGCGCAAAGGCTAGCACCGCAGCCTCACAGCTCCAGCGACCTGCATTTAGTTCTGGGTACTGCCAGTGCAGAGTTTGCAAGTTCTCCCTGTGACCACATGGGTTTCCTCCGGGTGCTCTGGTTTCCTCCCACATGCCAAAGACTTGCGGGTCGATAGGTAAATTGGCCATTGTAAAAATTGCCCCTAGTGTCGGTAGGTGGTAGGAGAATTGAGGGAAGGTGGGGATGTGAGAGGAAAAATGGGTTTAATGTAGGATTAGTATAAATGCGTGGTTGATGGTTGGCGTGGACTCGTTGGGCCGAAGGGCCTGTTTCAGTGCTGTATCTCTCTATGACTCCATGATCTCATTGAATGGCAGATCAGGCTTGAAGGGCTGAATGGCCTACTCCTGCTCCTATTTCTTATGTTCTTAAAGTCAGGAGTTGAACAGGTCAACACCCTTTTATATTCAGTCGGCACAATTGCGGATGACATAATTGTCCGACAAGGGATCAATGAGGTTTCCGATAAATTTGAAGATGTCCTTCAAGCTTTTGAAAAATATTTTAATCTTCGCAGCAATGAAAGCTTGGAAACGGCCAAATTTAATGAGTGGGCACAGAAGATTGATGAATCTGTAGACTCCAATATAAATGATCTCTATAGATTGGCAGAAGGTTGCAAATACCACATGGACTGCAGCAGTTCAAAAAGGCAGCTCACCACCACTTTCTCAAGGGCAATTAGGGATGGGCAATAAATGCTGGCCTGGCCAGTGACGCCCACATCCCATGATCAAAAATGTAAAAAAATTAAAGGCAGAACTAATCAGAGACAGGATAGTCGTCGGCATAGCGGAGGAATCCTTGTCAGACCTGTTGCAATCTAAGGAAGAACTTAGACTGGAAAAGGCCATTCAAATTGTTAGACAGGCTGAAGTGCACAAACAGAATAGGAACATCCTATGAGCTGAAGACAAGTCAGGGATGAGAAAGAGTCCAATACCCATACAATTTGTTAAGCCAAACCCGAGAAACACTTTGTGGAGCAGAGAAAACACACAGGTGAGAAGGTACATGACGCAGGAAAACCTTGCCAACGTTGTGGAGCCAAGAAGGTCCACAGACGAGAGCAGTGCCCAGCAAGTAAAGCTGTGTGTTTTAATTCTGGAAAAACTGGACACGATGGGAAGATGTGTAACAGCAACATTTGTTTGCTTAAAAGGTACAAAGCAGACCTTCACTCAAAGAGCAGTGAATCAAGTACAGCAATACCCACAAGAGAAAGAACCAGGAGAGTTCTCAGGAGAAATCAGTAATCCAGACCAAGATTTTTGGATAGCAGACATCTACGTGAATGGACACCTCACAAGTTTTAAGCTTGACACAGGGGCTAGTGTCACGATATTTTCTAACCAAGAGACTTGGGTGAAGAGACATTACCTGCAACCGACAGACACACAGTTGCATGGTCCAGACGGGACACAACTGAGCATAAAAGGCAAACTCCAAACAAATCTTCAGCATCGAGAGTGACAACAGGTAGAGACATCGTATGTCTTACACAATCAAGAATTTTCCTTACTGAGCAGGAATGCATGCTTGGACCTGCAGCTGATTAAGAAGGTAGCCAAAGTCAAGCAAACAAAGGTAAACAATTCCTTTCAATCATCATCCGTTGCATTATCAAGGGCAACAGTAGATCATCCAACACAGGAAGACGTGAATTTTGTATAGGACATTGAATAATATTCGCAACACACAGCACAAAACTGGCCAGCAAGCACACAGAAGTTGCGAGAAATATGACAGGCACAGAAAAATGACAAAGAGTGCATTCGCATTGGACAATATTGTACACATGGGTGGCCACAAGAAAGCCCAGGAGGGAGAACAGTGAAGACAATCCATGAGTATAGGAAATACTTCACTACAATTGATGACTTATTAGTTTACAATGACAGAATTGTTATTCATACTTCAATGAGATCTGATATCTTGTTAAATGAGATGAGGGTTTCTGCCTCAACTACCCTTTGAGGCAGTGAGTTCCAGACCCCCACCACCCTCTGAGTGAAAAATTGTTTCCTCATTTCCCCACAAAGGCCATTTGAGTGTAACCAATTGCGGAGCAAGGGCACAAGCTCCGATATGGTGTTCTGGGATATCTAAGGATATCGGGACCATGATCAACAACTGTCAGACATGTGCAATACAGAGGACAGAACAGGGTGAACCACTGTTGACTACCCAATTTCCAACTAGACCTTGACAAAGGCTAGGCATGGATTCATTCATGTTTGGTGGGAAGTCATATATCATCATTATTGACTACTTTTCCAGGTGGGTAGAAGTGCAATGAATACAATCTATGATCACTGAGGTAGTTATCAGAATCCGTACGGACATTTTCGCAACACATGGGATTCCGGATGAAATATTATCAGACAACATGATTAAAATTTTGCAGACGACACAAAAATTGGCCATGTGGTTGATAGTGAGGAGGATAGCTGTAGACTGCATAAAGTTATTATGGACCAGTCAGGTGGGCAAAAAGTGGTGAATGGAATTCAACCCAGAAAGGTGTGAGGTGATGCATTTGGGGAGGTCAAACAAGGCAAAGGAATACACGACTAATGGGAAAATACTGAGGAGTGTAGAGGAAGCGAGGGACCTTGGAGTTAATGTCCACAGATCCCTGAAGGTAGAAGACAGGTCGCTAAGGAGGTTAAGAAGGCATATGGAATCCTTTCCTTTATTAGCTGAGGTATAGAATATAAGATCAGGGAGGTTATGCTGGAACTGTATAACTCATTGGTTAGGCCACAACTTCAGTACTGTGTGCAGTTCTGGCCACCTCATTACAGAAAGGATGTAATTGCACTAGAGAGGTACAGAGGAGATTTACGAGGACGTTCCCAGGACTGGAAAAAAGCCAACTATGTGGTTGTTCTCTTCGGAACAGAGAAGGCTGTGGGGAGATTTGATTGAGATGTACAAAATTGTGAGGGGCCTGGATAGAATGGAGGTGAAGAGTGTATTCACCTTAGCAGAGAGGTCAGTGATGAGGGGGCATAGATTTAAAGTGATTGGTAGAAAAATTAGAGGAGAAATGAGGAAACGTTTTTTCACCCAGAGGGTGGTGTGGGGTCTGGAACTTACTGTCTCAAAGGGTAGTAGAGGCAGAGACCCTCAACTCATTTAAAAGGAGTTTGGATATACACCTCAAGTACCATAATCTGCAGGGCTACAGACTAAATGCTGGAAAGTGAGATTAGGCTGAGTGCCTCCTTTTTTGACTGGCACAGACACGATGAGCCAAGTGGCCTCTTTCTGTGCCGTAAATTTTCTATGATTCTAACAGACCACAGTTTGCGAATGAATGTTTTACGCAGTTTGCCGTGAAGATGGGCTTCCAGCATCTTATGACCTCACCGAAGTATCATCAGTCCATGTGGCAAGGCAGAACGAGGTGTGCAAACTATAAAATCTATCTCTTTCACAAACTTTCTCGTAGTCTTGCATCTTCAATCCAGGAATTAATTATCCAGGCAATAATGGAAGCTGTGTTCTTAGCTTTCTTCCCATTAGTAATTCAGTTGGTGATAATCCACACATTAATGGTGTTGATCGATAAATTAGGAGTGAGATTAGAATAGATAGGTGCTTGATGGCCGGCACAGACACGACGGGCCGAAGGGCCTGTTTCTGTGCTGTATGACTCTATGACTCTATGCTCAAGAAAAATGAAGATCTCCTGATCTAGGATCAGTGACACAGATGGTGGGATCAGTTATACAGACAGTGGGATCAGTGATACTGACCATGGGATCAGTGATGCAGATGGTGGGATCAGTGTCACAGACGGTGGGATCAGTGACACAGACGGTGGGATCAGTGATACAGATGGCGGGATCAATGATACAGACGTGTGGTATCACTGATTCTGACGGTGGATCAATGATACAGACAGTGGGATCAGTGATATTGATGGTGGGATCAGTGATACAGACAGTGGGATCAGTGATACAGACAGTGGGATCAGTGATACTGACGGTGGGATCAGTGATATTGATGGTGGGATCAGTGATACAGACAGTGGGATCAGTGATACAGACGGTGGGATCAGTTATACAGACAGTGGGATCAGTGATACAGACGGTGGGATCAGTTATACAGACAGTGGGATCAGTGATACTGACCATGGGATCAGTGATGCAGATGGTGGGATCAGTGTCACAGACGGTGGGATCAGTGATACAGACAGTGGGATCAGTGACACAGACGGTGGGATCAGTGATACAGACAGTGGGATCAGTGATATTGATGGTGGGATCAGTGATACAGACAGTGGGATCAGTGATACAGACAGTGGGATCAGTGATACTGACGGTGGGATCAGTGATATTGATGGTGGGATCAGTGATACAGACAGTGGGATCAGTGATACAGACGGTGGGATCAGTTATACAGACAGTGGGATCAGTGATACAGACGGTGGGATCAGTTATACAGACAGTGGGATCAGTGATACTGACCATGGGATCAGTGATGCAGATGGTGGGATCAGTGTCACAGACGGTGGGATCAGTGATACAGACAGTGGGATCAGTGACACAGATGGTGGGATCAGTGATACTGACCATGGGATCAGTGATGCAGATGGTGGGATCAGTGTCACAGACGGTGGGATCAGTGATACAGACAGTGGGATCAGTGACACAGACGGTGGGATCAGTGATACAGATGGCGGGATCAATGATACAGACGTGTGGTATCACTGATTCTGACGGTGGATCAATGATACAGACAGTGGGATCAGTGATACTGACGGTGGGATCAGTGATATTGATGGTGGGATCAGTGATACAGACAGTGGGATCAGTGATACAGACGGTGGGATCAGTGATACAGATGGTGGGATCAGTGAAGCAGACGGTGGGATCAGTGTTTCTGATGGTGGGATCAGTGACACAGATGGTGGGATCAGTGACAGAGACGGTGGGATCAGTGATCCAGACGGTGGGATCAGTGACACAGAAGGTGGCATCAGTGACAGAGACGGTGGGATCAGTGATACAGACGGTGGGATCTGTGATACAGACGGTGGGATCAGTGACACAGATGGTGGGGTCAGTGGCAGAGACGGTGGGATCAGTGATACAGACAGTGGGATCAATGATACATACGGTGGGATCAGTGATACTGACGGTGGGCTCATTGATACAGACGGTGGGATCAGTGATGCAGACGGTGGGATCAGTGATACTGATGGTGGGATCAGAGACACAGACGGTGGGATCAGAGACACAGACGGTGGGATCAGTGTCACAGACAGTGGGATCAGTGATAAATACGGTTGGATCAGTAACACAGACGGAGTGGGATCAGTGATACAGACGGAGTGCTCAGTGACACAGACGGAGGGATCAGTGATACTGATGGTGGGATCAGTGATACAGACGGTGGGATCAGTGATACAGACGGTGGGATCTGTGATACAGACGGTGGGATCAATGACAAAGACGGTGGGATCAGTGATACAGACGGTGGGATCTGTGATACAGACAGTGGGATCAATGATACAGACGTGGGATCAGTAATACTGACAGTGGGATCAGAGACACAGACGGTGGGATCAGTGTCACAGACAGTAGGATCAGTGATACAGATGGTGGGATCATTTATACAGGCAGTGCGATCAGTGATACAGACAGTGGGATCATTCTTGCAGACCGTGGGATCAGTGCCACAGACGGTGGGATCAGTGATACAGACAGTGGGATCAATGATACAGATGGTAGGATCAGTGATACAGACGGTGTGATCTGTGATACAGACAGTGGGATCAATGATACAGATGGTAGGATCAGTGATACAGACGGTGTGATCTGTGATACAGACAGTGGGATCAATGATACAGATGGTAGGATCAGTGATACAGACGGTGTGATCAGTGATACAGACAGTGGGATCAATGATACAGATGGTCGGATCAGTGATACTGACGGTGGTATCAGTGATACTGACAGTGGGATCATTGATACTGATGGTGGGATCAGTGACGCAGACGGTAGGATCACTGATACTGATGGTGGGATCAGAGACACAGACGGTGGGGTCAGTGTCACAGACAGTGGGATCAGTGATAAATACGGTTGGATCAGTGACAGAGACGGTGGGATCAGCGACACAGATGGAGGGATCAGTGACAGAGATGGTGGATTCAGTGATACAGAAGTTGGGATCAGTGACAGAGACGGTGGGATCAGTGATACAGACGGTGGTATCAGTGATACAGATGGTGGGATCAGTGAGACAGACGTGGGATCAGTGGTACTGACGGTGGGATCAATGATACAGACGGTGGGATCAGTGACACAGGCGGTGGGATCAGTGTCACAGACGGTGGGATCAGTGATACAGACGGTGGGATCAGTGACACAGACGGTGGGATCAGTGATACAGACGGTGGGATCAGTGATACAGACGGTGGGATCTGTGATACAGACAGTGGGATCAATGATACATACGGTGGGATCAGTGATACTGATGGTGGGATCAATGATACAGACGGTGGTATCAGTGACACAGACGGTGGGATCAGTAATACTGACAGTGGGATCAGCGACACAGACGGTGGGATCAGTGTCACAGACAGTAGGATCAGTGACACAGACGGTGGGATCAGTTATACAGGCACTGGGATCAGTGATACAGACAGTGGGATCAGTCTTACAGATGGTGGGATCAGTGACACAGACGGTGGGAACAGTGATAGAGAGGCTGGGCTCAGTGATACAGACAGTGGGATCTGTGATACAGACAGTGGGATCAATGATACAGGCGGTGGGATCAGTGATACAGACGGTGGGATCTGTGATGCAGACAGTGGGATCAATGATACAGACGGTGGGATCAGTGATACAGGCGGTGGGATCTGTGATACAGACAGTGGGATCATTGAAATGGAAGGTGGGATCAGTGATACAGACGGTGGGATCAGTGACACAGACGGTGGGATCAGTGACACAGACGGTGGGATCAGTGATACTGACGGTTTGATCAGAGACACAGACGGTGGGATCATTGTCACAGACGGTGGGATCAGTGATACAGACAGTGGGATCAGTGACACAGACGGTGGGATCTGTGACACAGACAGTGGGATCAATGATACTGAAGGTGGGATCAGTGATACAGACGTGTGGGATCACTGATACTGACGGTGGGATCAATGATACAGACGGTCGGATCAGTGATACTGATGGTAGGATCAGTGATACTGACAATTGGATCATTGATACTGATGGTGGGATCAGTGATACAGACGTTGGGATCAGTGACAGAGACGGTGGGATCAGTGATACAGACGGTGGGATCAGTGATATAGACGGTGGGATCTGTGATACAGACGGTGGGATCAATGACAAAGACGGTGGGATCAGTGATACAGATGGTGGGATCTGTGATACAGACAGTGGGATCAATGATACAGACGTGGGATCAGTAATACTGACAGTGGGATCAGAGACACAGACGGTGGGATCAGTGTCACAGACAGTAGGATCAGTGATACAGATGGTGGGATCATTTATACAGGCAGTGCGATCAGTGATACAGACAGTGGGATCATTCTTGCAGACCGTGGGATCAGTGCCACAGACGGTGGGATCAGTGATACAGACAGTGGGATCAATGATACAGATGGTAGGATCAGTGATACAGACGGTGTGATCTGTGATACAGACAGTGGGATCAATGATACAGATGGTAGGATCAGTGATACAGACGGTGTGATCTGTGATACAGACAGTGGGATCAATGATACAGATGGTAGGATCAGTGATACAGACGGTGTTATCAGTGATACAGACAGTGGGATCAATGATACAGATGGTAGGATCAGTGATACAGACGGTGTGATCTGTGATACAGACAGTGGGATCAATGATACAGATGGTAGGATCAGTGATACAGACGATGGGATCTGTGATACAGACTGTGGGATCAGAGACACAGGCGGTGGGATCAGTGTCACAGACGGTGGGATCAGTGATACTGACGGTGGGATCAGAGACACAGACGGTGGGATCAGTGTCACAGACGGTGGGATCAGTGATACAGACTTTAGGATCAGTGACACAGACAGTGGGATCAGTGATACAGACAGTGGGATCAGTCTTACAGATGGTGGGATCAGTGACACAGACAGTGGGATCAGTGACACAGACGGTGGGATCAGTGACACAGACGGTGGGATCAGTGATACAGACCGTGGGATCAGTGACACAGACGGTGGAATCAGTGTCACAGACGGTGGGATCAGTGATACAGACTTTAGGATCAGTGACACAGACAGTGGGATCAGTGATACAGACAGTGGGATCAGTCTTACAGATGGTGGGATCAGTGACACAGACAGTGGGATCAGTGACACAGACGGTGGGATCAGTGACACAGACGGTGGGATCAGTGATACAGACCGTGGGATCAGTGACACAGATGGTGGGATCTGTGATACAGACGGTGGGATCAATGATACAGATGGTGGGATCAGTGATACATGCGGTGGGATCACTGATACTGACGGTGGGATCAATGATACAGATGGTGGGATCAGTGACACAGACGGTGGGATCAGTGATACAGACAGTGGGATCAGTGACACAGACGGTGGGATCTGTGATACAGACGGTGGGATCAATGATACAGACCGTGGGATCAGTGATACAGGTGGTGGGATCACTGATACTGACGGTGGGATCAATGATACTGACGGTGGGATCAGTGATACCGACGGTGGGATCAGTGATACAGACGGTGGGGTCAGTGATACAGACGGTGGGATCAGTGACACTTACGGTGGGATCAGTGATACAGACGGTGGGATCAGTGACACAGAAGTTGGGATCAGTGACAGAGACGGTGGGATCAGTGATACAGACAGTGGGATCAATGATACAGATGGTAGGATCAGTGATACAGATGGTGTGATCTGTGATACAGACAGTGGGATCAATGATACAGATGGTAGGATCAGTGATACAGACGGTGTGATCAGTGATACAGACAGTGGGATCAATGATACAGATGGTCGGATCAGTGATACTGACGGTGGGATCAGTGATACTGACAGTGGGATCATTGATACTGATGGTGGGATCAGTGACACAGACGGTGGGATCTGTGACACAGACAGTGGGATCAATGATACTGAAGGTGGGATCAGTGATACAGACGTGTGGGATCACTGATACTGACGGTGGGATCAATGATACAGACGGTCGGATCAGTGATACTGATGGTGGGATCAGTGATACAGACGTTGGGATCAGTGACGCAGACGGTGGGATCACTGATACTGATGGTGGGTTCAGAGACACAGACGGTGGGGTCAGTGTCACAGACAGTGGGATCAGTGATAAATACGGTTGGATCAGTGACAGAGACGGTGGGATCAGCGACACAGATGGAGGGATCAGTGACAGAGATGGTGGATTCAGTGATACAGAAGTTGGGATCAGTGACAGAGACGGTGGGATCAGTGATACAGACGGTGGTATCAGTGACAAAGACGGTGGGATCTGTGATACAGACAGTGGGATCAATGATACAGATGGTGGGATCAGTGAGACAGACGTGGGATCAGTGGTACTGACGGTGGGATCAATGATACAGACGGTGGGATCAGTGACACAGGCGGTGGGATCAGTGTCACAGACGGTGGGATCAGTGATACAGACGGTGGGATCAGTGACACAGACGGTGGGATCAGTGATACAGACGGTGGGATCAGTGATACAGACGGTGGGATCTGTGATACAGACAGTGGGATCAATGATACATATGGTGGGATCAGTGATACTGATGGTGGGATCAATGATACAGACGGTGGTATCAGTGACACAGACGGTGGGATCAGTAATACTGACAGTGGGATCAGCGACACAGACGGTGGGATCAGTGTCACAGACAGTAGGATCAGTGACACAGACGGTGGGATCAGTTATACAGGCACTGGGATCAGTAATACAGACAGTGGGATCAGTCTTACAGATGGTGGGATCAGTGACACAGACGGTGGGAACAGTGATAGAGAGGCTGGGCTCAGTGATACAGACAGTGGGATCTGTGATACAGTCAGTGGGATCAATGATACAGGCGGTGGGATCAGTGATACAGACGGTGGGATCTGTGATGCAGACAGTGGGATCAATGATACAGACGGTGGGATCAGTGATACAGGCGGTGGGATCTGTGATACAGACAGTGGGATCAGTGAAACGGAAGGTGGGATCAGTGATACAGACGGTGGGATCAGTGACACAGACGGTGGGATCAGTGACACAGACGGTGGGATCAGTGATACTGACGGTTTGATCAGAGACACAGACGGTGGGATCATTGTCACAGACGGTGGGATCAGTGATACAGACAGTGGGATCAGTGACACAGACGGTGGGATCTGTGACACAGACAGTGGGATCAATGATACTGAAGGTGGGATCAGTGATACAGACGTGTGGGATCACTGATACTGACGGTGGGATCAATGATACAGACGGTCGGATCAGTGATACTGATGGTAGGATCAGTGATACTGACAATTGGATCATTGATACTGATGGTGGGATCAGTGATACAGACGTTGGGATCAGTGACGCAGACGGTGGGATCACTGATACTGATGGTGGGTTCAGAGACACAGACGGTGGGGTCAGTGTCACAGACAGTGGGATCAGTGATAAATACGGTTGGATCAGTGACAGAGACGGTGGGATCAGTGATACAGAAGGTGGCATCAGTGACAGAGACGGTGGGATCAGTGATACAGACGGTGGGATCTGTGATACAGACGGTGGGATCAGCGACACAGATGCTGGGATCAGTGACAAATACGGTGGGATCAGTGATACAGATGGTGGGATCAGTGACACAGAAGTTGGGATCAGTGACAGAGACGGTGGGATCAGTGATACAGACGGTGGGATCAGTGATACAGACGGTGGGATCTGTGATACAGACGGTGGGATCAATGACAAAGACGGTGGGATCAGTGATACAGACGGTGGGATCTGTGATACAGACAGTGGGATCAATGATACAGACGTGGGATCAGTAATACTGACAGTGGGATCAGAGACACAGACGGTGGGATCAGTGTCACAGACAGTAGGATCAGTGATACAGATGGTGGGATCATTTATACAGGCAGTGCGATCAGTGATACAGACAGTGGGATCATTCTTGCAGACCGTGGGATCAGTGCCACAGACGGTGGGATCAGTGATACAGACAGTGGGATCAATGATACAGATGGTAGGATCAGTGATACAGACGATGGGATCTGTGATACAGACTGTGGGATCAGAGACACAGGCGGTGGGATCAGTGTCACAGACGGTGGGATCAGTGATACTGACGGTGGGATCAGAGACACAGACGGTGGGATCAGTGTCACAGACGGTGGGATCAGTGATACAGACTTTAGGATCAGTGACACAGACAGTGGGATCAGTGATACAGACAGTGGGATCAGTCTTGCAGATGGTGGGATCAGTGACACAGACAGTGGGATCAGTGACACAGACGGTGGGATCAGTGACACAGACAGTGGGATCAGTGATACAGACCGTGGGATCAGTGACACAGATGGTGGGATCTGTGATACAGACGGTGGGATCAATGATACAGACGGTGGGATCAATGATACAGATGGTGGGATCAGTGACACAGACGGTGGGATCAGTGATACAGACAGTGACATCAGTGACACAGACGGTGGGATCTGTGATACAGACGGTGGGATCAATGATACAGACCGTGGGATCAGTGATACAGGTGGTGGGATCAGTGACAGAGACGGTGGGATCAGTGATACAGGTGGTGGGATCACTGATACTGACGGTGGGATCAATGATACTGACGGTGGGATCAGTGATACCGACGGTGGGATCAGTGATACAGACGGTGGGGTCAGTGATACAGACGGTGGGATCAGTGACACTTACGGTGGGATCAGTAATACAGACGGTGGGATCAGCGATACAGGCATTGGGATCAGTGGTACAGATGGTGGGATCAGTGATACTGATGGTGGTATCAGTGATACAGACGGTGGGATCAGTGGAGCACTTGAACAAAGCATGCTTTTTAACAGAACTCAGGATGAATTCTGAAAGTCACTCATTCTGGAGGGGTTGTCTCATTTTGACTTTGCGCGATTGTGTGAAGTGGGTATTAGGGCGTCAGCTGTGACTTTATATCTCTCCTGATTCTTATTTCTGTTCACATCAATTTACCCCGTGGTGCTCACACAAAAATTCACCCACATTTATATCCAAAACAGTTAATTTCTCTGAAGCTATCTCAAACTAACAGTAACACCCACACATCTACCTTTTTAACACAGCAATAATATAAGAGAATATAGCTGTCCATAAAACAGGTTATAGAGGGCCTCACAGACAAACAGAATCCTGCAGTCAGAATTTAATTTGGCACTAGGTGCAGTGCATTAAAATGTCATGAAACAAAATGCTTCTGTCACAGAGAGTTATATTTATCTATCAGTTTACCACAAGTATTTTATTTCCAGTTATATCAATAACATTTTTTGGTGCGGTTATTGAAAAGGATTATTACGTCTTTAGTATTCTTTTTAGTTTGCATCATATAAGTTGCTGGGTAAAAGTAATGAATAAATAAAAAATATGCTGAAAGGAAGCAGTTTGCTACAGCTTGGAAACTTGAGCACAGATTTGTTCAGTAGAAAGGCTGGGTTTCCCCACCCCACCACTCCCACTATATGTCATCTTGTGTGAGGAGATCAGGATGGTCCCGACAGTTAATAATGTGGCAATAACGAATGACCTGAGCCAGTGTGGACTGCTTTTTGGCAATGTACTCGGGAGAGATAAATGTAAATTTAATGGGCTGTCTCCAAGCTGGATAAACAAAGAAATTAAAACAGAGATGTGGAAGAAAAGTACAATTGTGTCAGCCTTCCAAAGAAAAGGGAGGGGGAGAAAGTTGGAATGAATATACGTAAGTCTTAAGATAAGTAAAAACATAATTTAGATTGTGAATTCCCTTATGTCTACTGCCACTCCACTGTTGTAATGGCGGCCACACTTCCCTCACATAAACATAGTTTCCACCGAATTTCTGTCAAAGAGGTGGCTACCGATTTCCCAGGAAATACCCGGTATGAGGCATAACAAAGGATCACAGAGTGGAACTTACCAAAAGACACTCAGTACAACGTTTCTCAATGCCATAGTTATTAAAGTGTGGTTCGAGGGGAAATTAGATTTTCGAAAGATCAAAGTGATGGAGTAACTCAACAGGAAAGAAAAAAAGGAACTTGCATACACAGCAGCCAATTTGCTCACATAAGCAGGTATGGTGGTGCCGTGATTATGTTACTGGCCTGGAGGCCTAGACTAAATTCCATGCATCAATATGAGTTTAAATCTCCAACTTGGCAGTTTGAGAACTTAAGTTCAGCTCTTTTTAAAAAAGAAATCTGGAAATAAAATACCTAGTATCAGTGGGCTGAATTTTATGGGTCCCCCTGAGACATGTTCAGAGGCGTGGGAGCCCATAGAATTGCGACCAGTGGCATGGGGGGTGGGTGGTGGTGAGGAGGGCCCATCACCTTCCCGTTGCATTGGAATTTTGTTGGGGGCGGGATAGGCTGATGACAGCCTACTTACGGGCCCCTTCCAGCCACCGCTGGGATTTAACCAGTGATAGCGGGGGCCTCCACCATGTGGGGAGGATGCCCAGTACTCTCTGTGGGCTTGGGAGGGGCCTTCCTCCATGGCAATCTGTAGCCCACAGAGGGCCCCTGCTGGGAAAAGCACCACATATATGAAGCCCCCTTACCCTGCATTAAACACCCACCTTCATCCCTCCCCCACCTCGCTGAGGCCTGCCAGTCTGGCGCCAGCGATCCTGCATCACTTACCTTAGGTCTGGGCTCCAGCACTGGGCTTGGGTCTAAGGCCTCTTGCAGCACCAGCAATGGCCACCACTCCTGGTCATGCTGCCGATACTACTGAGCTGCCAGCCCTGTGATTGGCCAGCAGCTCTTGGTGACGGGGATCTCGGCACTGGTCAGATAAGTGCCGGAGTGCCGTTAGATCGTGCAGGGGGGTGGAATCCAAAAGGCCGAGGCAGAGATACCCGGCCTTTTTAGCCCAGCGCTGGGAGCCCTGCCAGCACCACAAAATTCAACCCACAAGTGAAATTGTCATATAACCCCAACTGTTTCACTACCTGTCCTTTAAGGAAGGAAACCTGCTCTCCTTACCCAGCCTGGCCTATATGTGACTCCAGTCCTCGACCATGTGGTTGAATATTAACTGCCATCTGAAGTGGTAATACAAGGCACTCAGTTACATTAAAATACTTCAAAGATCTGCAGAAATTCAAGAACTTTCTCAGGGAAATTAGGGATAGGGAAAAGTGCCAAGCTTGCCCGTGGTCCCCCCCATCCCAAGAATACATTTTCTTCTCCAGTTTCTCCAGTCTTCTAACTGAGGTCCCTTATCCCTGGAAACTCCCCAGTAAACCTCTTCTGCATCTTCCCCAGGCTCTTCACATCCTTCCTAAAGTATGGTGTCCTGAATTGGACACAATACTCCAGCTGAGCCCTAACTTGTATTTTATAAAGGTTTAGCATAATTTCCTTGCTTTTGTACTCAATTCCTCTATTAATAAAGCCAAGGATTCCATATGCTTTTTTAACATTCCTCTCGTCTTGTCCTGCCACCTTCAACATCCCTCCTACCTGGTCTCTCTGTTCCTAAACCCCCTTTAAAATTGTACCATTCAGTTTATATTGCTTCGCCTCATTTTCCCTACCAAAATGTATCACTTCACACTTCTCTGCATAAAGATCATCTGCTATGTGTCTGTCCATTTTACCAGTCTGTCTATGTCATGCTGAAGTCTGTTGCTATCACCCTCACTGTTTACTGCATTTCCAAGTTTTGTGTCATCTGGAAACTTTGAAATTATGCCCTTTAGACCCCAGACCAGGTCATTTATATATATCAAAAAGAGCAGTGGCCCTAATACTGACCCCTGGAGAACATAACTTTATACTTCCCTCAAGTTTGAAAATCAACCTTTCACTATTACTCTCTGCTTTGTGTCCCTTAGCCAATTTTATATGCATGCTGCCTCTGCCCCTTTCATCCAATGGGCTTCCATTTTGCTTTGCAGCCAAGGAAGTACTTTGGAAGTATAGCCATGGTTGTAATGTAGGAAATCTGATTAGCAATTTATGCACAGCAAGCTCCCACAAACAGCAATGTCATAAGGACTGGATATCTGTGTTGGTGATGTTAGTGAAATGATAAATAATGACGAGAATACCCAGAGAACTCCCCTGTTCTCCAAATAGAACCATAGGATCTTGTGTGTTCACCTGGGCAGACAAACAGGGCCGCAGTTTAATACCTCATCAAAAATGTGACACCTCTGACAGTGTTTCTCAGGATGGGAGCAGGTACAGGGAGATATTTGGAGCAGAGCACAGGGAGAGTTCTGGGGTAGGTATGGGAAGAGTTTTGCGGCAGGCAGAGGAAGGGTTTTAGGAGCACCAACAGGGAAAGATTAGGGGCAGGCATGAGATGAGATCTGGGAGCTGGAGTAAATGTTTCTTCTTTTTAAACTGCTGGATCTAGAGATAACATCTCCCTGATTGGTGCAAGACGCAACCTTCCCCAGTCCTCCAATTTTAAACAACATGAAGATGCTGACATGCAAGTAAGAGAATGAAAGAAACTGATTGGCCACATTTGTCCTTGGGGGCAGCCATGATCTAACTGAGGCTCGAGGGGCTGAATGGCCTTCTCCTGTTTGTATGTTCCCTTGGGCATTACAATCATAAATGGCCCACATGCTCGAACCAGTCATTAAAAACAGTCAAAAAGGCAGCGAGCTCAGGTTTTACATATAGATTCAGACTGGCTACTCAATTCATAGAACGATGCAGCACTGAAGGAGGCTATTTGGGCCGTTGTTCATGTGCCTGTTCGGCAGGCAAATAGGAAATGGAATTTAATATGGCAAATAAAAATGTTGCTTATTGGAAAAATGAGCAATGTATATAGGCAATGAAAGTAATAAAATTAACATGGGGTCTTTGAGAAGAGTGTGAAAGTGACAGTGGGTCATTGATCTCGACATCAAGACAATGTGAAGAGGCCATCCAAACTCAATTAAGAATTGTAGGATAAGTAACAGATGTGTATAATGCACTGGTTTAAAAACTGTACATGGACAGAAGGACTTGAGGCTTCATGTGCATAGATCTTTGAAGGTGGCAGAATATATTGAGAGAGTAGCATATGGAATCTTGGGCTTCATAAATAGAAGTACAAAAGCAGACAATTTATGCTGAACTTTTAAAAAGCTCTGGCTTGGCCACAACTAGAATATTGTGCCCAGTTCTGGTCACCACAATTTAGGAAGGATATGAGGATCCTTCAGACAGTGCAGAGGAGATTTACTAAAATGGTTCCAGGGATGAACGATTTTAGCTACAAGGTTAGGTTGGAGAAGCTGCGGTTGTTCTCCTTGGAGCAAAGGGGTTCAAGGGGAGATTTGACAGAGATATAAAAAATTAGGGCGGCACTGTGGCACAGTGGTTAGCACCGCAGACTCACAGCTCCAGCGACCCGGGTTTGGTTCTGGGCACTGCCTGTGCGGAGTTTGCAAGTTCTTCCTCTGACCGTGTGGGTTTCGATCGGGTGCTCTGGTTTCCTCCCACTGCCAAAGACTTGCAGGTTGATAGGTCATTGTAAATTGGCCATTGTAAATTGCCCCTAGTGTAGGTAGATGGTAGGGAATATGTGATTAATGTCGGAGGGGATGGGGTAGGGAATATGGGATTAATGTAGGAGGGGATGTGGTAGGGAATATGGGATTAATATAGGATTAGTCTTAATGGGTGGGTGATGGTCAGCACAGACTTGGTGGGCCGAAGGGCCTGTTTCAGTGCTGTATCTCTTAAAAAAAAAAGATTCTGACAGGTTTGCATAAGGTGTTCAAAGAAAAACTGTTCCCATTAGTTGATGGTACAAGGGCTAGGGGAGACAGATTTAAGATTTTGGGTAAAACATGCATGGGGGATGTGAGGAAGACCCTTTTTATACAGAGAGTGGTAATGACCAGGAACTCGCTGCCTACAAGGGTGGTGGAAGTAGAGATGATGAATGCTTTCAAAAGGAAATTGGATAGGTACTTGAGGGAAATGAATTTTCAGGGCTACGGACATAGAGCGACGGAACAGGACTGATTGGATTGCTCTACAGAGAGCCGGCATGGACTCAAGTGGTTGAATGGCCTCCTTCTGTGCCATAATATCTCTATGACTCATCTTGGCCCCACAAGGAAACATGGACCTATTTTACCAATGTAGGCCCCTCCTAACCCCTGAATGATCCTTGACCCACCCCCTCCCCCCCATCACTGCTGTGGTCGGTTCACGCAGGTCCCTGGCAATAGCCCCCTGCCACCTGACTATGCATTCCCACCCACCAGCTTGGCAGTGATTTCTGTCGCATCCAGGCAGAAGTTGGGCAAGGGTATGAAAATGTGACCTGGGAGTTAAAATCTCTCCAGGCTCGGCACATGGACTTGTTGCTTGGTCTGGCTCCTCACACAGATGGATTCCATCCTGCAATAACATTGGGCCAATTACATCCAGAACCAGTTCACTGACATTGTGCTGGAAGGAAGTAACTTCAAACTCAGCAAACCATGGCAGCCCTGATCCAAAGACTCTCTTGATGCTGAGAAGGTGTTTTTGGTGCTGTACTCCTTCAGGGCATGAGTCACAGTGAAACTGACTGCACACTTTTTAAAAAAGATTACAATCTCTCAAATATCTCAGCCCCAAGGCTGCAGGGCTGAACTCAAATGAAGACTTTTAAAGAGTGTAATTAAGAGATTAATTAGATTGCAGACAGATCCAATGACCAAGCACTGCATGTGCTTTTTTTTCACTGATCTGTGAGCAATAATGTGCATTTCACTGTTTCTTACGGACTGAAAAACAGAAGGTAAAAAAGTTGTATTTTCATTATAAGCAGTTACTGACCCAGCGTTTCCTTGGAGCTGCTCCTGTTTCCCTGCCATAACTTCACCAGGAAGTATGTAATTTGGGTTTCCAGTGCAATTAAGATGAAGTTACAATGGCAGAAGGTAAGTAGCTCTGAGGAAATTCCAGGCAAACAGGAGCTGCAGTCAAAATCCTTTGCAAGTACTTCACAAAGTGAGGTCAATTTTGCCTTTGTGCAAGAGTGTAAGATAGGTGACAACGAGCCTTGGCATTAGAAATAAAATTGGGGGAGATGTAAGATGGAATGCCAACTCGCTATCAGCCATTTTGCAATATTGCACAGTCATAGTCTATCACAATGAATTATTTTTGGAATGCAGTATCTAGCTGTTATATAGGCAAGCAAGGTAAGTAACTAAGGACACAGGATTTATGTAAGCATGTCAGCTGTGTACTGGGAAAATTGAATGTTCTATTTGGGAATAAATGGGTCACAACCAAAAGGTACAGCTCAAAAGTCACTTCGACAATTTAGTAAGAGTACTAAAAGGTGTATGTTACAAATGTCAAGTCGGCACCAAATATTTTCTTGGGTTCAGTGTCCCTGATCTTTCCCATAAGTGGTTGATCTATAGGGAGTTTACCTATACTGCACAATATCTATTGATATGGTAGTGTAACTCTGCGTCATAAAAATGAAACCCCACACATGAGAAGTAGGTACCATCATTGTTGCGCGTACCCCATGTGAACGGCCTTCTTGTAGAGTGAGATGAGGCTACTGATAAACTATGAATATATTTTATTAGTAACACAGGAACACAGAGTGTAGCATTTATAATGAAACGTAGCCTCTTGCACAAAATTCCTCATCACATAGAAAGCAACAAAGTGCATCACGCATTCCCTGCTAGTGGGCTAAATGCATTTTCCTAACCACTAATGTCTCTGAAACTGGTCACCAGTAAGCATAAGTGGGGAGGACTGAGTACCCTGTGTCTGCCACCCTTCTGAGATTTATCCTTAAGGAAAGAGTGGGATTAGAGACCGAAAAGGTAACCTGTGTGTGGAGGTGGAAGATATGGGCATGGTTCTTAATGAATATTTATGTCTGTTTTCACAAAAGAGAGGGATGAAGCAGACTTTGTAGTTAAGGAGGAGGTGTATGAAATATTGGATGGGATAAATACAATGAGGGAAGAAATATTAAGGCGTTTGGCATCCATGAAAATGGATAAATGACCAGGCCTGGATGAAATGTATCTCAGGCTGCTAAGGAAAGCAAGAGAAGCAGCAGAAGCTCTGACCATCATTTTCCAATCCTCTTTGGCTACAGGTGTTGTGGCAGAGGACTGGTGGACTGCTAACAGTGTCTTCTTCTTCTTCTTCTTTGGCCTCCTTGTCTCGAGAGAATATGGGTAAGTGCCAAGAGATGGCCAGTGGTTTGTGGAGCAGCGCCTGGAGTGGCTATAAAGGCCAATACTAGAGTGACAGACTCTTCCGCAGGCGCTGCACATAAAATTGGTTGTCGGGGCTGTTACACAGTTGGCTCTCTCCTTACACTTCTGTCTTTTTTCCTGCCAACTGCTAAGTCTCTTCGACTCGCCACTCTTTGGCCCTGCCTTTATGGCTGTCTGCCATCTCTGGCGATCACTGCCAACTGACTCCCATGACTTGTGGTCAATGTCACAGGACTTCATGTCGCGTTTGCCGACGTCGTTAAAGCGGAGACATGGACGGCCGGTGGGTCTGATACCCGTGACGAGCTCGCTGTATAATGCATCCTTGGGGATCCTGCCATCTTCCATGCGGTTCACATGGCCAAGCCATCTCAAGCGCCGCTGGCTCAGTAGGGTGTATATGCTGCGGACGTTGGCCGCCTCAAGGACTTCTGCGTTGGAGATACGGTCCTGCCACCTGATGCCAAGGATTTTCCAGAGGCAGTGAAGATGTTTTAAAAGGGAGGAAAGCATAGTCCGAGTAATTACAGGCCAGTCAACCTCGCCTTGATGATGGGAAAATTATTAGAAAAAAAATTGAGAGATGGTATAAATCATCATTTAGAAAAGCATAAATTAATCAAGGACAGTCAGCATGGATTTGTTAAGGGAAGGCCATGTCTGACTAACAATTGAATTTTTTTGAGAAGGTAACAAGGTGGGTCAATGAGAGTAGTGTACTTTTGATGTATTTTAGCAAGGCATTGATAAGGACCCACAGAGCAGACTGGTTAGAAATTTAAAAACTCAGGGGATTCAAAGGGGAAGAGGCAAGTTGGACCCAAAATTGGTTCAGTGGCAGGAAGCAAAGGATAATAGTCAAAGGGTATTTTGTGATTGGAAGGCAGTTTCCACAGGGCGCAGTGGTAAGTTCCTTGCTGTTTGTGGTATATATCAATGAGTTAGAATTAAATGTAGGAGGCAAGATTAAGAAGTTTGCAGATGATACAAAAATTGGCCCCGTGGTTGATAATGAAGAAGAAAGCTGTAAACTACAGGGAGATATCAATGGATTAGTCAGCTGGGCGGAACAGTGGCAGATGGAGTTCAATCAGGAGATGTGTGAAGTAATGCATTTAGGGAAAGCTAACAAGGCCATGGAAATACGCAATAAATGATCAGATACTGAGAAGTGTAGAGGAACATCGGGACTTTGGAGTGCATGTCCACAGATCCCCGAAGGTAGCATGACAGGCAGATAAGGTGGTCAAGAAGGCATAAGGGATACTTTCCTTTATTAGTGGAGACCTAAAGTATAAGAGCAGGGAGGCTATGCTAGAACTGTTTAAAACACTAGTTAGACCACAGTAAGAGTACTGCGTACAGTTTTGGGCACTGCATTAGAGGAAAAATGTGATCAAACTAGAGAGGATGCGGAAGATATTTAGGAAGATGTTGTCAGGAATGAAGAATATTAGCTATGAGGAAAGATTGGATAGGCTGGGCTTGTTTTCTTTGGAACAGGGGAGGCTGAGGGGAGATTTATTTCAGGTGTATAAAATTATAAGGGGCCTAGATAAATTGAATTTGAAGAACCTATTTCCATTAGCAGAGAGGTTAATAAATAGATCAATAGATTTAAAATAATTGGTAGAAGGATTAGAGGGAGTTGAAGAGTAAATTTTTCATCCAGAGGATCTGGCACTCACTGCCTGAAAAGGTGCAGAAATCTTCATAACGTTTAATATAACCCTCATAACACTTGGATATTGACTTGAGGTGCTGTAATCTACAGGCATTTGGACCTAGAGCTGGAAAGTGGGATTGAACTAGATAGCTCTTTTTCAGCCAGCATGGGCTCAAAGAGCCGAATGGCCTTCTTCAGTGACGTAATCTTGCTATCTTTCTATGAGGGTCGTGAGTCTTTGGAACTCTCTTCCTCAAAAGGCAGTGGAAGCAGAGTCTTTGAATATGTTTAAGGCAGAGGTAGATAGATTCTTGATAAGCAAGGGGGTGAAAGATTATCGGGGGTAGGTGGTAATGTGGAGAAATAAGTTCAGCCATGAACTTATTGAATGGCGGAGCAAACTCGAGGAGCCGAGTGGCCTACTCCTGCTAATTCGTATGTTCATACATTCGTATAAGTCCAGCCCCAACTCAAACTCATTGGCTAAAACAGTGGTGTCGGTAATCACTCCAATATAGGGCGGTGAATGAATCATAGGAGTTTACTGCACAGAAGGAGGCCATTCAACCCATTGTGTCTGGGCTGGCTGAGAAAGAACAATTCAGCTTAATCCTACTTTTCAGCTTTGTCCGTAGTTTTGTAGGTTACAACACAAGAAGTGCATATTCAAATATTTCTAAGCGCGATGAGAGTTTCTGCATCTACTGCACTTCCAAATCGGTGAGTTGCAGACCACCCCGACCCTCTGGAGGAAATATTTTTTCCTCAACTCCCCTCTAATCCTTCTACCAATTAAACCTATGTCCACTGGTTAGTGACTTTCTGGTAATGAAAGTAGGGCCTTTCTATTCACTGTATCTAAGCCTCTCATAATTTTATACACCTCAATTAAATTTCTCCTCAGCCTCCTAAGTTCCAAAGGAAATCAATGCCAGCCTATCCAATCTTTCCTCATAGCTAAAATCCTCCATTCCTGGCAAGGTAGAACTATCGAATCATAGAATAGTTACAGCACAGATGGAGGCCATTTGGCCCATCATGTCTGTGCTTAAATCCTCATAAATCTGCTCTGTACCCTTGCTAGTGTGATCACATCCTTTCTGTAAGGCAATATCTGAGTGCATATCTACTCTCTCACGCTGAAGTGATATGCTTTCACCATTTCACAAATCAGTATGACTGGAAATAATATGCATGCTCAGCACATGACTGCCTCATGCAATCAATCCTTTAAACTATATCGAGCTGAAGAGTAACATTCCAATAGAAATTACACCAAATTTGAGTGTTGCTGGCAAGGCCAGCATTTATTGCCCATCCCTATTTTCCCTCGAGAAAGTGATGATGAGTCATCTTTTTAAACTGCTGCTGTCCATGTGGTGTAGATGCTTCCACAGTGCTGTTAGGGAGCAAGTTCCAGGAGTTTGACCCAGCGACAGTGAAGGAACAGTGATGCATTTCCAACTCAGGATGATGTGTGACCTGGAGGGGAACTTGTAAGTGATGGTGTGCCCACACATCTGCTGCCCTTATTCTTTTAGATGGTAGAGGTTGTGGGTTTGGAAAGTGCTGGGAAACTAAGAATTTTGATCTCAGCCGTGCTTCGCCTTCTGAGAGTGCCAATTGGGAGGTCACGTCTGCACTCTCATACTTTTCAATTGTGTGCCTTCCAGGATGCCTAACCTGTGCTCCCAGCAGACAAAGTCCTGTACCAGTTAGCACAAATTTGAAAAATTAGCCCCTATACCATTTCATTGTAATGAATTGTAATCATTGCAAGATCTAGAATATTAGAGCAAAGATTTTCAACCCTAATCTTCAGAATTTCAGAACTGGATTGAAAGGCGATGCGAATTTTCCTGTCAGTAAATTACCCAAATGCTTTTTGGTACTCACATGGATATTTCACTAAAATTAACAGGAGAAAATTCTCTTCAAAGAGTTTAAATAATACAGAACTGGTGCAGTAATAATTTTCTGCTACCAGATGCCTTTAGCATGCTCTGTATAACCATGCAGTATTCTCTAATCATGCTAGTGATAACTAGTGGCAAAACACCTAGTTTAGCTCAGTTTAATTATCATTGTTAGTATTCAGTTTTGATGTCTTTCCTCATTTGTAAAGTCACTGAGTCAGAAGATTATGGCCTGAAATTCCACTTCAGAGACTTGAGTACATAATCTATGTTGACACATGCAGTGCTGAGGGAGTGCTGCGCTATCAGTGTTACTGTTTATCAAATGGAACATTACACAGAAATCCCATTTGCCAAGTGAATATAAGAGGCAGTACTTGAAGAAGAGCAGGAGGTTTCCTGCAGTTGAGGCCAAGTTCCTTCCTCAACCTCAAAAAGCAGGTTAATTAAGCATGTGACAGTATGATATCATAGCTATTACAGAAACATGGCTTAAAGAGGGACAGGAATGGCAGCTCGACATTCCTGGTTACAGGGTTTTTGGATGCGATAGGGAGGGGGATAAGAAAGGAGAGGGAGTGGCAATTTTGGTTAAAGAAACTATTACAGCTGTGAGAGGGATGATATGTTGGAAGGTTCATCAAATGAGGCCATATGGATTGAGCTAAGGAACAAAAATGGCAATCACACTGTACTATAGACCCCCAAACAGTCAGAGGGAGATAGAAGAGCAGATAAATAAGCAATCTGGGGAAGTGGTGGCGTCACTAGACCAGATACCCTTGTTATTGCTCTGGGGGATTGGGTTCGAACCCCACCAATGCAGATGATGAAATTTGAATTCAATGAATCTGGGAATTAAAAAGCTAGTCTAATGGTGACCATCAAACCATTGTCGATTGCAGTAAAAGCCCATTTGGTTCACTAATGTCCTTTAGGAAAGGAAATCTGCTGTCCTTACCTAGTCTGACCTATGTGACTCCATACCCACAGCAATGTGGTTGACTCTCTTAAATGCCTTCTGAAATGGCCTAGCAAGCCATTCACTTCAAGGGCAATTAGGGATGGGCAATAAATGCTGGCCCAGCCAGTGATTCCCACAAACAAATTAAATTAAAATATCTCTGTAAAGTGGAAGAACAATAGGGCAATAATAGTAGGGATTTTAACTACCCCAATATTAACTGGGATAATTTTAGTGTGAAAGCAATAGAGGGAGTAGAATTCTTGAGTGCATTCAGGATAACTTTTTTGGCCAGTATGTAACAAGTCCAACAAGAGTTTAGACTTAGTTTTAGGAGATGAAGATGGGCAGGTGGAAAGAGTGTAAGTGGGAGAGCATTTTGGTGATAGTGATCATAATTCAGTTAGTTTTAACATAATTATGGAAAAGGACAAGGATAGAACAGGAGTTAGATTTCTCAATTGGGGCAAGGTGAATTTTACTGAGCTGAAGAGTGATTTAGGGAAAGTGGATTGGAAACAACTACTTGAAGGTAAATCAGTGTCAGAACAGTGGGAGGCATTCAAAGGAGAGATTCAAGGGGTTCAGAGTAAACACGTTTCCACAAAGGAACATGGTGGGACGGCCATATCTAGAGCTCCATGGATGTCAAGGAGTTTACAGGGTAAGATAAGGCAGAAAAGGAAAGCTTATGTCCGATACCGAGAACTCAATTCTACAGAAAGCCAAGAGGAGTATAGAAAGTGGGGGAATGAAATCTAAAAGGAAATTAGAAAAGCTAAGAAAGGTCATAAAAGAAAATTGGCAAGCAAAATCAAGGTGAACACAAAGATGTTTTATCGATACATTAAGAGTAAGAGGATAAATAAGGAAAGAGTAGGGCCCATAAAAGACCAAAAAGGTAACCTATGTGTAGGGGCGGAAGATGTTGGTATTGTTCTTAACGAATACTTTGCGTCTGTCTTCACAAAAGAGGGGGACAATGCAGATACTATAGTTAAGGAAGAGGGGTGCCAAGAATTGGATGTGATCAACATAGAGAGAGAGGACGTATTAATGGCATTAGCATCCTTGAAAGTTGATAATTACCAGGGCTGGATGAAATGTACCCCAGACTGTTAAAAGAAGCAAGAGAAGAAATAGTGGAAGGTCTGACCATCATTTTCTAGTCCTCAATAGATACAGGTGTGCTGCCGGAGGATTGGAAGACAGCTAACATTGTACCTCTGTTTAAAAAGGGAGCGAGGGATAGACCGAATAATTACAGGCCAGTCAGTCTAAACTCAGTAATGGGCAAATTATTCAAATCTATTCTGAGAGACAAGATAAACTGTCACAGAGAAAGGCATAGATTAATCAAGGATAGTCAGCATGGATTTGTCAAGGGAAGATCTTGTCTGACCAACTTGATCGAATTTTTTGAAGAAGTAACAAGGAAGATAGATGAGGGTATTACAGTTGATGTGGTCTATATGGATTTTAGCAAGGCTTTTGACAAGGTCCCACATGGCAGACTGGTTAAAAAAATAAAATCCCATGGGATCCAGGGAAATGCAGCAAGGTGGTTACAAAACTGGCTCAGTGGCAGAAAGCAAAGGGTAATTGTTGACGTAAAAACAAGAAATGCTGGGAATACTCAGCAGTTCTGGCAGCATCTGTGGAGAGAGAAGCAGAGTTAACGTTTCAGGTCAGTGACCCTTCTACAGAACTGGCAAATTTTAGAAATGTGAAAGGTTATAAGCAAGTAATTGTTGATGGGTGTTTTTGTGACTGGAGGGCTGTTTCCAGTGACGTTCCACAGGACTCAGTACTGTGGTCGATATTAATGATTTGGATGTAAATGTGGGGGCATGATCAAGAAGCTTTCAGATGACACAACGATTGGCCATGTGGTAGATAGTGGGGAAGATAACTGTAGGCTGCAGGAAGATATTGATGGTCTGGTCAGATGGGCAGAAAAGTGGCAAATGGAATTCAACCTGGAGAAGTGTGAGGTGATACATTTGGGGAGGTCAAATAAAGCAAAGGAATACATGATTAATCGGAAAATACTGAGAGATGCAGTGGAAGTGAAGGACTTTGGAATAAATGTCAGGAATGAAGTAAATCAGAAAATGGAAGGGAGGGAGGAACTCAAGAAAATTACAATCACCGGGAAAGTGGTATTGAACAAATTGTTGGAGCTGCGGGCTGACAGGTCCCCAGATCCTGATGGACTTCATCCTATGGTCTTCAAAGAAGTGGCAGGTGAGATAGTTGATGCAATAGTTTTAATTTTCCAAAATTCCCTAGATTCAGGGAAGGTTCCGTTAGATTGGAAAATAGCAAATGTAACTCCTTTATTCAAAAAGGGAGACAGACAGCAAGAAACTACAGGCCAGTTAGCTTAACACCTGTCTTAGGGAAAATGTTAGAACTATTATTAAAGACGTTATAGCAGGACATTTAGAAAAATTGAAGGTAATTAGGCAGAGTCAATATGGTTTTGTGAAAGGGAAATCATGTTTAACCAATTTATTGGAATTCTTTGAGGGAGTTGCATGTGCTATGGATAAAGGGGAACTGATGGATGTATTGTACTTAGATTTCCAGAAGGCATTTGATAAGGTGCCACATCAAAGGTTATTGCAGAAAATAAAAGCTCATGGTATAGGGGGTAACATATTGGCCTGGATAGAAGATTGGCTAACTAACAGGAAACAGAGAGTAGACATAAATGGGTCATTTTCTGGTTGGCAAGATGTAACGAGTGGTGTGCCACAGGGATCTGTGCTGGGGCCTCAACTTTTTACAATTTATATAAATGACTTAGATGAAGGGACCGAAGGTATGGTTGCAAAATTTGCTGATGACACAGAGATAGATAGGTAGGTAACTTCTGGAGAGGACATAAGGAGGCTACAAAGGGATATTGATAGGTTGTGAGTGGGCAAAGACCTGGCAAATGGAGTATAATGTGGAAAAGTGTGAAATTGTCCACTTTGGCAGGAAGAATAAAAAAGAATCATACTATCTAAATGGTGAGAGATTACAGAGTTCTGAGAGGCAGAGGGATCTGGGTGTCCTAGTTCATGAATTTCAAAAGATTAGTATGCCGGTACATCGAGGGGAATTGAATACAAAAGTAGGGAGGTTATGCTTCAGCGATACAGGGCATTGGTGAGACCACATCTGGAGTACTGTGTACAGTATTGTCTCCTTATTTAAGGAAGGATGAAGATGCATTGGAGGCAGTACAGAGAAGGTTTACTAAACTAATACCTGGAATGGGCGGGCTGTCTTATGAGGAAAGATTGGACAGGCTAGGCTTGTATCCGCTGGAATTTAGAAGAGTATGAAACGTCTTGATTGAAACATATAAGATCCTGAGGGGTCTTGACAGGGTGGATGTGAAAAGGATGTATCCCCTTGTGGGAGCATCTAGAACCAGGTGTCACTGTTAAAAATAAGGGGTTGCCCATTTAAGTCAGAGATGAGGAGAAATGTTTTCTCTCAGAGGGTCGTGAGTCTTTGGAATTCTCTTCCTCAAAAGGCGGTGGAAGCAGAGTCTTTGGATAATCTGTAAGGCAGATGTAGGTAGATTCTTGATAAGCAAGGGGGTGGAAGGTTATTTGGGATAGGTGGAAATGTGGAGTAATCAGTTCAGCCATAAACTTATTGAATGGTGGAGCAGGTTCGAAGGGCCGAGTGGCCTACTCCTGCTCCGAATTCATGTGTTCTTATGTATGTATGTTCATACGTAAATGTCCACAGATCCCTGAAGGCAACAGAACAGGGCGATAAGGTGCTTAAGAAGGCATATGGATTCCTTTCCTTTATTAGCAGAGGTATAGAATATAAGAGCAGGGAGGTTATGCTGGAACTGTATAAATCATTGGTTAGGCCACAACTTGAGTACTGTGTGCAGTTCTGGTCACCTCATTACAGAAAGGATGTAATTGCACTAGAGAGGGGATAGAGAAGATTTACGAGGATGCTGCCAGGACTGGAAAAATGCAGCTATGAGGAAAGATTGGATAGGCTGTGGTTGTTCTCTTTGGAACAGAGAAGGCTGAGGGGAGATCTGATTGAAATGTACAAACTTTTGAGGGTCCTGGATAGAGTGGAGGTGAAGGGTCTATTAATCTTAGCAGAGAGGTCAATGACTAGGCAGAATAGATTTAAAGTGATTGGTAGAAAGATTAGAGGGGAGATTAGTAAAATATTTTTCACCCAGAGGGTGGTGGGGGTCTGGAACTCTCTGCCTGAAAGGGTAGTTGATGCAGAGACCCTCAACTCATTCAAAAGGAGTCTGGATACGCACCTCAAGTGCCGTAATCTGCAGGGCTACGGACCAAATGCTGGAAGGTGGGATTAGAATGAGTGGATCGTTTTTCGGCTGGCACAGACACGATGGGCCAAGTGGCCTCTTTCAGTGCCATAAACATTCTATGATTCTATGAATTGAGCACTTATTCTTTTGTGGGACCTTGTTGTGAAATTGGCTGCTGTATTTCCTACATCACAACAGTGACTACAGTTTAAAACTACTCCATTGATTGTAAAGCACTTTGAGACTTGATGAAGATGTGTAAGGTGCTGTATGCTGTGTATGTGTTCTTTCTTTCTTCCTTCCTTTCTTTACTTCCAGATGTCAGATTTTCACAAACAGCTATTACAGAGAAACGCTGCCCAGCTGTTGAGTGTTAATGGGATGTTATGTTTTGGAAATGTGCCACACCTAATTAGAATTCAATAATTATTCACACGATTTTGCAGACACTATAAAATGTTATTTTATGGATAATTGATTTTAAAGCTTCCCTTTGATATTATTTACCCACAAATTGTGTAAATACTACACTGTGATTACATAGAGATTTGTCCCAGCAACAAACCTTTTTAAACTTGATGCAAAGATTACAAGATGGAGGGGCTGTCCAGGTAGGTTGTCCTTTCCCTTGTTTATCTTTTTGGATCAGTCAAATAGTTAAGACATTGGGAGACTGAAAGATTAAGTAGATGATTATAGATTGCTCTTCTTCACACAAAGGGTGGTGGAAATCTAGAACTTGCTTTTCCAAAAGGCTGTGGATGCTGGGGATCAACTCAAACCTTCATGTCAAGATCAGTTGATTTTTGCTAAGTAAGACTATCAAGGGACATGGAGAAAAGGTGGGTAAATGGAGCTGAGGTACAGATTAGCATTGATCTAATCAAATAGTGGAACAGGCTTTACAGGGTGAATGATCTCCTCTTCTTAAGTTTCTTTGTGGTAACCTCGACAGGAAACTGATTGTAAATATCCATTTCCATTTCTAATAAGGAGAAATTCAGAATCTTTTCCATATTATGTTATAAGTACGCCATCAGATCATCCATGCATTGCTCGTGGTAAGAAGTAAGAAAATTCAATTTAGCTACAGTGCCATTCAGTTCATTTAAGTCATGTCATAGGGTGGTTATGGACAGTTGGTAACTGGTGTGGGTGGGTTCCACTTTTCGCGCCCCCAACTGCCTGCAATTACGTTTTGTTAATATGGTGTGTTAGTCCCTGAGTGTTTTTAGGGTCAAATAAGCTGACAAATGACAGGTTTTCTCATAGGTTAAAAAAGAAAGATCTTAATTTATTTTAAACAATTCCCGAAATGGTCGTACCCTTCACCCACCCATGCATTCACATGCACATGTATACACAAGAATGGCTAGATAGAGAGAAAGGGGTAGGCGGCAATTCAAATCTAAGGTGATGCAAGAGTTCATGGTTTACAGAATACTGTTTGCTGTCTTGAACTTGCTGAGGTGTTGTAGAGTTCCAGTGGTTAAAACGCAGCCCAAAGTTGTTGGTGTGAATTTGGTTTACCTTCACAGATGGAGTGTCTCAAAGTCACTTTGTAATTTCTCTGCTGTAATGGTTGTTCAGGTTTTTTTCAGCAGGATTCTTCCATTTATCTGAATCTCTTTTATAGCCTCTGTCTGAAAACTGGCTTTCTGTGATCTAGGTTTGATCTCCCTCTGTCTCTCTCCAGAGGGCTACCATTTAAGGTAAAACTCTATCACATTTGAGCTTCTGTTAGGTGACACATGGCCTTCTCCCCTACTGTAACCACACAATGGACCAGGATATGGAAACCATGGCTATCTATTGATGTCTGAATGGGGACCATTCTGTTATAATGGTACTACTTCACTCGCATTCATTTTGGTTTGGGCTGTGAATCAGTCTGTCTCCAGAATCCTTTATTGGTTCATTCATGTAGATAGGAGTCATCAATATGCAATGGTGCTCCTTTCAATTTCAATGGGTTCGCCCCAGAGCTATTTCAAATGAGGTTAATGAGTTTCATCCTCAACAGGTGGAGGTGTGCATTCTCAATAGAGGAGGGGGTCACATGACCACTACTCCATTTTGTCTGTGGTACAAGTGTCCATGTTCTTGTAGTCCAGTTTAGCAGTTGAATTTTTATTTTCATTGTTATGACCAGATGAGAAAGGGGTGGAGGGGTTCCCTCTTAGCCTTTCCCTGGTTTAACCATAGCAGGGTTTAATTTTTAAAAAAACACTGTGGTTTAGCTCCCCCCCCCCCCCCAGTGAATCCTTGTTCGCTGCTTTCCAATTGTAAGGCAAAGAAATCAATCAGACAGGTTTTCTTAGATTTAAACAAGAAAGGTGGTAGTTTATTAACCTTAAACTCTAATCCAGTTAACAACTACGAATAAACAATGCTACCACACTAGCGTGCATACGCGATAAACACACACACAGATAGAGACAGAAAAAGTAGAGAGAATAAAGGGGAAAAGTTTGAGGCAATAGCTGGATGTAATTACAGTCCTTTGAGTTCAATGTGGAGTCTTTGGTTGGCAGTAAGTCTTGCTGTTCGTTGGGGCCCAGTGCATACTTTAACTTGTTTCGATGTAGCAGTCTTTTCTCCCTTGAGGTTTCGTGACTTCAGTCGTTCTGGAGACTTGTGAGAAAGCGAGAGAGAGCCAGCCAGGAGAGAGGCTTTCTTGTTCCAGGTTCAGTTGCAATCTGCAGTCTGTCTTCAAACTGTCCTGTGAGCACAATTCAAAACTGCAAGCTGGCCAGCAGGTTAGTCATGTGATTAACCCCTTATTTGGGAACAATCACTCCTGCAGTTTGTGGATTTAAAAGTTCTTGGTTATGGGGGGGGGAGGGGTGGGTGGGGGTGGGGGTGTTGTAGTGCTGTCTCTCACACCGATAAGATGTGGATATCCATTGCTCAGACCAATCTCTGTTAATTAAATCAGTGAGCAATTCTTTTGTCTCTCCAAGCACTGTCTCTTAGTATGCAAAGGTTCTCAAGCCAAATCTCTGGTGATCTCTTTAAACAAGTCATTTCTTCACTCCGGCAACAGTTTAAAATTAATAGTCATATGACAAAATTAATATGCCTCATTCTTGGCAGGTGGGATTCTTCATGACATCATAATTCCTCCAATTCATTGTTTATTTTATCACACTCCTTCTGAGCATAACAGAGTCATGAAGACATTTTCGGCACAGAAGGAGGCCATTCGGCCCATTGAGTCCATGTCAGCTCTCTGCAGAGCAACCCAGTTAGTCCTACTCCCCCACTCAATCCCCGTAGTCCTGCAAGTTTATTTCCTTCAAGTGAAATGTAAGTCATAACATATTATTCTGATACTACGGCAAAGTTGCATGCAATCTAGTTTGCCCTTGAAAGTGTCACAAGGCCCAATTACTGTGACTGCCTGTTGTCAGTTAGAGGCCAATTTCTTTTAGCCAGATGCTCAGGTCATTAAAGGTCAGAAAAAAGCAACAGAAAATGATTGCCTTCCTTTCTTCAAAAAGAAATGTGCGACTGTAGTTTGTCCATGTGACAAAATGTGTATGCTGAAGTGTGTTGGAGGCATCTCAAAATTTACTTTTCTATATTTGCAATACATCCCACGAATCTGTGATCAGTCTGAATTTAGTTATTGGGAGTTAATATTTCTGGGAGGGGCGATCCCTTGATCTCCCACCATAGTGGGAGATCAGCAGAGGAGCCCAGTGAAGTGGCAGCAGAATGGTAGAACTCTCGTCATAGAACCATAGAGTCATTTTTGCACAGAAGGAGGCCACTTAAGCCATTCAAGTCAATGCTGGCTCTCTGCAGAGCAATCCAGATAATCCCATTACCCTGCTGTATCTCCATAGCCCTGCAAGTTCATTTCCCTCAAGTGCCCATCCAATTTCCTTTTGAAATCATTGATCACCTCTGCTTCCACCACCCCCGTAGGCAACAAGTACCAGGTCATTACCATTTGCTACAGAAAAACATTGCTCCTCACATCCCTCATGCAGCTTTTGCCCAAAACCATAAATCTGCAACCCCTAGTTCTTGTACCATGCTAATGGGAACAGCTTTCTTTTTGTCTACCTTATCTAAACCGGTTATAATCTTGTGCATCTCTATCAAATCTCCTGAAAATCTCCTTTGTTCCAAGGCGAACAACCCCAGAATCTCCAGCCTGAGCTTGTAGCTAAAATCCCTCATTCCTGGAACCATTCTGGCAAATCTCCTCTACACCGTCTCAAGGACCCTGACATCGCGATCGAAGTGTGGTGACCAGAACTGGATACTGTACTCCAATTGTGACCTAGCTAGAGCTTTATGAAGGTTCAGCATAACCTCTCTGTTTTTGCATTCAATACCTCTATTTATGAAGCCCAAGATCTTATATGTTTTGCTAACTGCTCTCTCAATATGTCCTGCCACCTTCAAAGATCTATGCACACAAACCCACAGGTGAATCTGTTTCTGCACACTCTTTAGAACTGTGCCATTTAGTCTATATTGCCTCTCTCTATCCCTTCTGCCAAAATGCAGCCCCTCACACTTCTCTGCATTAAGTTCCATCTGCCACTAATCTGCCCATTCTGCTAGCTTATCTATGCCCTGTTGCAGTTGATTGGTATCATCCTCACTGTTTGCCACAATTGCAAGTTTGGTATCATCACCAAATTTTGAAATTTTACTCGGTATTCTAATACCCAAGTCATTTATATATATCAGAAAAAGCAGTTGTCTTAGCACTGACCCTTGGGGACCACCATTGTCTACCATCATCCAGTCTGAAAAACAGCCATTTATCATGATTCTGTGTTTCTTTTCCTTAAGCCAATTTTTTATTCAAGCTGGTACTGACTCACCGATTCCACAGGCCTCACTTCTGGTAACCAGCCTTGTATGTGGTATGTTATCATCGCTTTCCGAAAATCCATATAGACAACATCCATTGCATTTTCTTATCAAGCTTCTCTGTTACTTCATCAAAAAATGTAATTAAATTAGTCAAGCATGATGTCTCTTTTACAAATCCGTGCTGGCTCTCCTGAATTAACTCAAACCTCTCCAAATGCCTGTTGATTTTTTCCCTGATTATAGTTTCTAAAACCTTACCCATCACTGATTTTAAACTAACCGGCCTGTATTTGGTCGAACTGTCCTTACACCCTTTCTTGAATAAGAATGTCACATTTTCCACTCCAATCCTCTGGCACCTCCCTCATAATTAGGGAAGACCCTTTTGCAGAGTCCTCGCTACTTTGGACCCCTTTGCAGAGCCCTCATTACACCACACTCCTTTGCAGAGCCCCCATTACTCTAGACCCCTTTACAGAGCCCCCGCTACCCCGAACTCCTTTGTAGAGGCCCCGCTACCCTGGACCCCCTTGCTGAGCTTGCAGCAACATGCTCCTGCAATGGCCTTCAAACCCCACTCTTTCTTTATGCGGCAGTGCTCAAGGCTGCCTACGCGTCACATCAATATGCCCTCTGACTTTTGTTCCACCAGGTTTCACATTTGGTGAAACCAGAGGCACGTCAGTGCCACCCGTCATTCACGGAATCAGTCATCGATCATGAAATCACTTATCATGATATTCAAATACTTTAAAATAAGCATATCAGCAATTTAAAATAGGTTCCTGTCATGTTGCGGCAAGAGTGCCTCCATTGTGCTTTCCCACCACTGACAAAATCTGGAATTGATGTCATGATGCCGAATTTCTGGCCTGACGGCTGTGTTGCAATTCTCTGGTCCACCCGCCACCATGCCAGCCCTCGACAGCTGCACAAAATCCAGTCTGTCATGAGCAGCCAAGGTGCCAGAATCTGGATCCAGTGTAGGAAAAGATTACATGACCTGCTGTGGTCTGGAAAGGTGAGTGGCATTTACAGTTGGCAACTGGAAGCCCAGTAGTAATTGAAAGGCGCCCATGCGAGGTCTGGTAGTAGATCCATGCATGGGGAAACTCCAGGCACAAATGTTAACACTGAGGCATCCAGTTATCATGCTCCCGAGACCCATGTTCAGGCATGGATGAATGCTGTATTCAGATGGCTGAATGGCAGCCTCACCATGCCATTCTGGTGGTGCGGAGCTGCACATTTACAGTGCACCAGAATGACCAGCACAAAGGCGCAATGAGACAGTTGTCAAGAAAACCTGCTATGCCTAAGAAGGATTTTTTTAAGTCATCGGTTGGAAGCCTACATTAAAATATTAATTAAAAAGTTCCATTTTAAAAAAACTGGCAGCCAAGGTGGCCACCACAATTTGCATCTGAAATACGTCACAGTCCAGGACATTGAATTGGAGACACATGTATAACAAGAAGCGCATCTGGAACAATGCTTTGGCTAACTGAGTACATTATCCACCACCCTCATTAGGGACATTCAAAGCCATCCTGAGGCATTCAAGAGTGGAGACGTCCCACCAGGAGGTGAACACTGACAATACCACCTGAGAGAGGTTTTGGGTTTTAGACTTTGGACCTCATTACAAACAAAGGGGGTTTGAGAGAACCATGTGACCGTCTTCCCAGGCTGTGTAAAACTGGGAGTTTTGTTCCACACAGCAGAAAAGCTATTGAGGTCTTGAAGCAGACAGTCTTCATGTGCTAACTCAACAGAACCCCAGTGGGACTCTCTCTCTCTCTTTCTCTCTCTCTCTCCAGGTAACATCACAAGTTTAAAAACCGTTTGAAACTGAGGACCATCCAAGCCCACAGATTACAACAGACAGAGATCCCAGGGGAAGAAAGCCACTTACAATTCTGCCTCCAAGAAAATCCGGAGCCACAAACTGCATTGCCACCAAGATCACAACTTCAGCTGGAAGACATCCAAATCATCCAACCCCACAGACTGTTGTCATGCAGACCCCCCCACCTGTGAAAAATGAGGCACATTAATTTTGTCATATGAACATTGATTTGAAAAATGATGCTGAAGTGAAGAAAGGACTTGTTTTAAAAAATCACCAGGCCCTTGGCTGGAAGGATATTTGCATATTAACAGGCAGTGCTTGTGGAGGCAAAGGGGTTACTTCCCTGCTCCAATTTAACTCACAATGGACTTTGAGCACCAGGTATTGTGTGTAAGAAGAGACATTCCAGGGTTGGTGAAGACTGAAGAATCCACAAACAGACGTGGTCAGACCAGCTGACTAGCCTGTTTGGCAAACTAATTTTTCTGAATTGTACAAACACTTTGAACAGAGAGACTGCAGTATGCTCCTGGACTGAAGAAGATCTCTCCTGTCTGTCTGCTCCCATCTCTTTCTCACAGAACTCCAAATCCACTGAAGACACATGAACCCCAAGAGAGAAAAGTCTCCTGCAGCGAACAAGGTTTAAGAAGAATACTGGGCCCCAACGAAAAGGAAGATCTACCTTCCAAGGACTCTACAGTGAGCTCGAAGAACCGTAACAAAAACCCTCTTCAGAGATTGCCTCAAACTTTTCCACTTTATTATTCTTCTGCTCTTTTCTGTCTCTATCTGCATGTGTGTATCGCGTATGTATGCTAGCGTGTGTCTGTAGGCGTTAACTGAATTAGAGTTTAAGTTTAAAAAATTTCAACCTTTCTTCTTTAAATCTAAGAAAGCCTGTTTGTGCTGGTTTCTTTGTCTTATAATTGGAAAGCAGTGAACAAGGATTCACCAAGGGGGAGCAAAAAACACGGTGTTTTAAAAATTAAACCCTGTTACTGTAAGACCAGTTGAAGCCTGAGAGGGAACCCTAGACACCTTTTTCACTTGGTCATAACAGAGATTTGTGTGTTAGTGTCCGGATTTGACCCACAGACAAACGAGAAATTGGAAGTGGGAAGCCAAATTGTTCCCAATCAAAAAAGAGCAAGATTTCAATACAGGTTTTCTTGTGGTTGTGTGTGCCTGAATACTAACATGTCTGCAACTGAAGCTAGTATCTCCCCAAGCCAGGGTGAAGTAACTTGGGATAAGTTAAAAGCACTGTCTATGGAGGAGTTGAGGAAAATGGCAGAGCAGTGTGGGATCACTGTATGTGGCAAGGCTAGGAAGTCTGAACTCCGAAGGCTAGTGGCCAAACATTTTCCCTTGAATCTGAAGAAACAGTGTTAGAAGTAGACCCAGACAGCGTATTGTTAGCAAAGATACAATTGGAACAAAGGAAACTTGAATTAGAAGACAAGAAAAGAGAAAGAGAGAGACAGGAGAGGGAGAAAGAAAGAGCCTTCCAAAAAGAACGTGAAGAAAAAGAGAGAGGAGAGAGAGAGAGAAAGACAGGAGAAGGAACGAGAGACAGAGGAGAGAGAGAAAAAGAATATTCTGTAAGGAATGCGGAGAGATAGCTGAAGCGGCTTGAGTTAAATAGTGGGTGTCAGAGTAATCCCGGTGAAAACATGGCCAATATGGAGGAGTGTAATTCAGGGCTGGGTACAGATTTGTTAAAACTAGCTCAACTAATCCCAAAATTCAATGAGGAAGATGTAGAAGATTTGTTTGTGTCCTTTGAGAAACTGACAAGGCAGCTAAAATGGCCAGCTGAGACCTGGCCTATTTTGTTACAAAGCAAGATAAGCAGAAAAGCCCATGAGGTTTATTCCCTATTACCAGATGAGAGTTCATCAAATTATGAACTGACCAAAAATGCTATCCTCGGGGCCTATGAATTAGTATCCAAAGCCTATCGCCAAAAGTTTAGAACCCTGAAGAAGCAAGCTAATCAAACTTATCTGGAGTTTGAAAGAAATAAGCAGCTGGCTTTTGACCAGTGGCTGAGAGCTTTAAAAATACAACTCGGCTATGAGACTCTCAGAGAAGTAATTCTGTTAGAGCAATTTAAACACTCTCCATAAAGACACATGTAGAGGAGCAGTGGGTTCAGAGAGCCCGGCAAGCGGCCATTCTGGCCGATGAGTTTGCTTAAATTTATAAGTCAGTTTCCCAGAGGAAACCTTTCCTAGTCACCCCAAAATCCGAAAAGGACGAAGGGTGGGAAGGTGTTAGGAGCCCAAGCATTCCTGGGAGAGAAAGGAAAGCAGGCGACACAGGGGGCCCTCCTCTAGCCAAAAGCAAAGGTGCTGTGAGCAAGAGTGATAGCCAGAGACCTGTGTGCTTCCATTGTAATAAAGCAGGGCATTTAAAAGCTGACTGCTGGAAACTAAAGGGAAAACCTGTAGGGTTAATCAGGGCACACCCAATCAGTGAAGAAGGAATTTGATGGAAAGCACAGTAGAACAAGCTGTGGCTTTAACTGCAGTAAGAGTGAGACCCAGGAAGCTTACAACTGCAAGTGCGGGAAAATTTAATAGGATTCCTGACAGTTATCAGGGTTTTACTTGAAGGGAAAGTAACCCCATACCCCTCGAGTGGGGCAAGCAAGCCCATAATAATCTCAGGGACACAGGGTCCACTAGATCCCTTTTACTAGGAAAAGGCCTAACCTTTCTCCCAGAGAGTGCAGTGAACACCAGAATGGTGGTGAATGATATTGGAGGGCAGTGTATGGCTGTACCTGTACACTGGGTGCACCTGGAGTGTGACCAAGTTTCAGGACCAGTGACCGTACAAATTGTCCTTAGTTTTCTTGTGGACGGGGTTGACCTACTCCTAGGTAATGATCTGGCGGGGTGAAGGTGGTAGCCCCCCCAGTAGTGAAAGAAAGACTGCAGGAGGTCAAAGAGATTGGACTGTGGCAGGAGATGTTCCCCTGCAGAGTCCCTGAATGTGTAGTGGGTCAGGCCATGATCAAACCAGCTCCCCCAGAGGAGACTGCATTGGCACTGCAGGCAGATGACCATGAGGTCTGCCTGTCCGAGACTTTTTTTGGAAAGTTAGGAGACCCAGGGAATGAATTAAATGGATTTTCCCTAGCTGAGGCTCAGCGAGCCGACCCAGTATTGCAAGAGTTAGCACAGGCTGCCCAGTCTGAAAGTGAAGCAGAGGGAGTTCCTGATTGCTACTATTTAAAAAATAGGTACTGATGAGGAAATGGAGTTCTCCTCACAGACCTGAGAGCAAGGAGTGGGCAGTAGTTCACCAGTTAGTGGTGCCACAGAGGTACCAGGGAGAAATATTAAGAAGGGCCCACGAGACTACAGTGGCTGCACATACCGGTATACGAAAGAACAAAGCCAGCAAAAGACAGCTGTTTGACCAGCCAAAACTCCTCAAATATATGGTGGAGTACTGCAGGAGATGCCACATGTGCCAGATTGAGGGGTAACCCCAACCTACAGTGAAATCTGCACCCCTAGTCCTGTACCGGTGTTCGGAAGACTCTCCAGAAGAGGGCTGGTGAACTGTAAGGGAACCCTGCAGAGAACAAAAAGGAACAAGCAGGCACAAGGCTGGCAAAAGGTTAGAAAGGGAAGGGGAAAAAATGACCAAGAGGTAAAGTTAAAGGAAGTCCGAGAGGAATCCCGGATGAAATCCCTACTCTCCTGTCAGCCAAACCCGAACAATTTGAAAAGTTACACCCCACATACACCTATGTAAATGCAGACACTGGAAGCACCCCACCAGAGTTTCTAACAGCATTTACAGGAACCTGCAGAGACAAAGAAAGACTTCTAGGTGGCAGAGAAACCTTGAGTGTGATGCCTTCCCCGGTCGAAGTGCCACTGGGGAGTGCAGTAGAGTCTGCAGAAATACCGGCAGACAGGAGTGTCCTCTGGGACAAAGGGACGATGAGCAAAGAATCCTCCCCCACAGTCAGAAAAAAGAGAACCACGCATCCCCTGAAGTCAAAAGCCTTTGCATGACTCAGCAAAGCACTAAAAGAGAGCTCAGGATAGACCCACTCACTACTGACACTTCTGAAAAAAAAATCCAACTTAGGGCTAATTAAACCGAATGCCCGTTGGCCCGACCCCACCCCCCTTTGCAGACCTCAGCAGGAGCAAAGACATGTCATGGAAATGGGCAATTTTTATAAGTTTTATGATTAATGAATGAATGAGAGAAATGCATATTTTTTTTCTGTATCTTATATTTTCTCTCGACCCTTTGAATGAAATGCACTTTTCTCAAATCGCATTTCATTTCGCTGGGTGTGGAGGTGTCATGCAGAACCCCCACCTGCCAAAAATGAGGCATATTAATTTTGTCATATGAACATTGATTTGAAAACAGTTGCTGAAGTGAAGAAAGGACTTGTTCAAAAATCACCAGGCCCTCGGCAGGAAAGAGACATTTGCATATTAACAGACAGTGCTTGTGGAGACAAAGGGGTTACTTCCCTTATCCAATTTAACCCACAATGGACTTTGAACACCAGGTATTATGTGTGAGAAGAGACATTCCAGGGTCGGCTAAGACCAGGGAATCAACGAACAGACGTGGTCAGACGTGCTGGTCACATGACTAGCCGGCTTAGCAAACTGATTTTTCTGAATTGTACACACAGTTTGAACTGAGAGACTGCAGAATGCTCCTGAACTGAAGAAGACCTCTCCTGTCTGGCTCTCCATCTCTTTCTCACGGAACTCCAAATCCACTGAAGACACATGAACCTCAAGAGAGAAAAGTCTCCTATGTGAACAAGGTTTAAGAAGAATTCTGGGCCCCAACGAAAAGCAAGATCTACCTACAATCAAGGACTCTACAGTGAGCTTGAAGAACCGTAACAAAAACCCTCTTCAGAGATTGCCTCAATATTTTCCACTTTATTTTGCTTCTGTTCTTTTCTGTCTCTATCTGCATGTGTGTATCACGTCTGCATGCTAAAGTGGGCATGTCATGTATCCGTTAGTATTAACCAAATTAGAGTTTAAGTTTAATAAATTTCAACCTTTCTTATTTAAAACTTAAGAAAACTTGTTTGTGCTGGGTTCTTTGCCTTATATTTGGAAAGTGGTGAACAAGGATTCACCAAGGGGGAGCTAAAAACACTGTGCTTTAAAAATTATACCCTGTTACGGTAAGACCAGGTGAAGGCTTATCAGGGAACTCCAGACACCTTTCTCACCTGGTCGTAACACTGTGTAATTAATTTTTACTTGTTCTGGACTCGAATCCAAACCAAACTATTTCTTATCACTCTGTACTCTATTTATGTGTATGATTCTCATGTGCGTGTGTGAGTAAAAGTATAGCGTAATTTTATTATTTTATCGAGATCTGTTTTAGTATTTTTAAGTACAATAAATTCACCTCTTTCTTGTTTAAACTCAAACAAACCTGTCCAATTGGTTCTTTGCAATCATGACAAAGGTAACAGGTAAAGCACTCACTGAGCTGATAAGCACAAACACTGTTTTAAAAAAGGAATCAAACCTGCTGCAGTCAAAAAAGAAGGGCAAGAGAGACAAGAGGCAACAGGCATTGCCTATGTTCAGGCTTGCAGGAAAAGCACATTCAGAAAGCCAGAGAGTGCCAACAGACTGCAGATGGAGTTGCTGTTATTGCCATGGTGACACTGATGGAGGAGAAGGCCATGCACATCAGATGGGTCACTACAGGGCAGCCTGTCACTGAGGGCGAGGTGTAGAACGTATGGAGAATGCATACAAATCTGGATGTGTCCAACATTCCTTACACCATATCTTGTATGTGGGACCTGTGTGGGCCTTTACAGCCAATGGAAGCTCCTGACCAAGGGCAGGGAAGAGGCCTCAGTTGGAGGACCACATGTTTCACTTTCATAATTGTTCTCCACCAGGTCCAGCAGCAGATGAGGGGCAGATCAGAGATGTAGCCACATTTGAAAGCTGACAGGATGCAACTCCATCTGAAGACACTGAGCTACTTCATTCCTGTACACCTTCCACCAGCACAGGAAAACTCACATTGGTGGGTTCTGTTGTGTGTGTAGATCAGGTGGCGCAATCTGGTGAGCACTGCACAGACGTGCAGGAGGAGGTAGCAGAGGCAGTGACAGCTGCGGCCACTTTCCCTTGGAGGAGTGAGAAGAGGCCCAACGACTTGCAGCTCTATGCAGATGGTGAGCCTCGAGTGTCAGCAGCAAAGCAGCAGAGTCTCCAGCTGAAGCATCAAATGTGTGAAGATCTGTCAGAGTTGCCAGAGACAGTGATGTCCCATGTGCAAATGATGAAGGAGTCCATCCATGCCATAAGTAGCTTCATTTCTCTATTATGTGAATGCATGGTGTCTTCCATTGAGAGAGCGGCAACCCTCAGGGAAAGACATATCGGGCTTGTGTTGTATATTGCTGTCACTATATTGTATGTTGTTGGTAGCGTAGTTTTAGTGTTCTTCATAAAGGTCTCAGAGTCTTTGGATGGCTGAACATCAACTCTTTATTTATATTTACATTCTATTTACACTCTATTAGGATCTCTAGCGAGAACTTCTCATGGTGCTTCTAGCTCCTTCCAAGCCTATTGACCATGTTACTATTACCACATCATCACTACAGTAGGAGGGGTTACTCTCACTGTCTCAAACATTAACCTTTTCAGACCCTTATACTACATAATACTGAGTGGATGCAGGGGTTGTGAACAGACATTCAGAGCATGGCCTCATCCATGAGGTCAGTGGAGCGAAGCATGGGCAAGATGGACCAGCCACACATCTCCCTGTTGTCAGCAGCTCAACCTCTCCAAGCAACCACAGGTGTGAATGTAAGAGCTCAAAGGGAAGAGGAGGGGAGGCTTCAGGCAGTGGGAGCTCCTCTCAGGGCACTTCCGCAGCTGAAGACACATCCTCAGTGACACACTTGCTGGATCCTGCTCTGATTACTGAGGCAGTCCCTGCACAGATACATGTCATCTCAAATGTGCCAGGCCACAGTAAGGTTCAGGCAACCCGAGGGCACAGGCTACAGCCATCTAATGCAGCAGAGCAAGAAAGGCAGTAGTCTGACTCCATAGCATCTTGAGGCTCAGGGGGAGCACCCTGTAGAAGTTACTGTAAGCGTGTTCCTAAATGCATCGACTAGCATTCAGGGTTCACTGAATGATATTGTTTTGCTACGTGCAAACATGTGTAATGCTTAATGAAAATTAAAGTTAGTAAAATGCAATCTCTAATGAATCGTATTTTTATTTCAATGCAACAGTTGACATTAGCCAGATGTTTACTCCAATGACTGAATGGTCTGTTAAAGGTAGGGGACTTGTGAGCACCTCTTTTAATAAAGGCCTTTGCACATAGTGGTCACGGGCACACAGAGATGCAGGGGGCATCCGATGACAGGTCAGCAAGGATGCCTCTGGGATAGAGATTCATTGCTCAGCATGCCCCTCCACTTGTCCTCAAGTGAAATATCTGCAGATCAGAGACGCACAAATCTCCCTGCCATGTCTTGTCAAAGTCCTGTGGCCTGGCCCCCACCCCCCGGTGCCATCTTCATCAACTGGCATCTGTTGAGATGCCTCATGATCGCGCTCCTCGTCTGAGGATGTAGCTCACTCAGTGTTTTCCTCTAGCTCCAGCGCTGCTACCCTCTGGAGCGACAGGTTGTGTAATGCACAATAGACAATAATGATGCGGGATACCCTTGAGAGTGAGTATTGCAGGGCTCCACCAGATCTAACAAGGCATCAAAACATCATCCTCAGCAGGCCAATGGCCTGCTTAATAGTGGCCCTTATAATTATATGGCAGCAATTGTATGTGTCCTCTCCTTGTGTGTTTGTTGCCTGAAGGAATTAGAAGCCATGATGCAGTGGTAATGTCACTGGACTAGTAATCTAGAAGCACAGACTGATGCCCTAGCGATACAGGATCAAATCCCACCATGGCAGCTGGTGGAATTATCAATTAATTCATTAAAATCTGGAATTCAAAGCTGCTTTCAATAATGGTGCAATGAAGCTATCATTGATTGTTGCAAAAACCTACCTGGTTCATTAATGTCCTTTAGGGAAAGAAATTTGCTGTCCTTAGCCAGTCTGGCCTACATGTGATTCCAGACCCACAGCAATGTGGTTGACTCTTACCTGCCTTCTGAAATGACCTCTCAGTTCAATGGTAAGTACAGATAGGCAAAAAATGCTGGCATTCCAGCAATGCCCACATCTTATGAAAGAATAATAATAAAAAAGAAATTCCTTACTTTAGCACAATTCGAATTGACAATTGGGTAAAGTCCCCCAATATCACCACTCTATTGTTCTTGCACATCTCTGTGATTTTCCTGCAGCTTTGCTCCTCTATTTCTCTCTCATGTTTGGAGGCCTATAGAATATCCCCCGACACGTGGTCATACTCCGTGTTTCTCAACTCTAACTAAATGAATTCTGTCTTTGTCCATTCAAGGACATACTCACCTCACTTGGGGCCCAGAGTAGCATAGAACAGGGAGAACTGGGTGAACCTCACGTGAGCAGGAGGAGGGTGAGGCAGAGTCAGCTGTGGGCGGTCCCCTTCGGAAATGGAGGATAGTCACAGCGATGCTCCATTGGACGAAGAGGTTGGGCCTTGGACGTTATAGAGAAGGAGACTCTTCCTCGCAAACCCAAGGCAGATAAATTCCCATTTGTTTGAGCTCCCTGAGGCCTTGCAGAGCCATGGGAAGGCAATAGAGGAGTCCATGCAGCGTTTGTGCTCCGTCATAACTCAGGGATTCAATCGCATGAGCTCCTCCATTGAAAGATTGGGCAACCACTTGGAGAGCCATATGTAACACCAGTCTGAGTGGGCGCAGGAGCCTGATATGCACAGAAAGAGTGACACTCTTTGCAGTATTGACCACTCAGTGTTGCTAATGGTGCTGAGATGCTCCAAGTGGATGCCAGCTGCATCCCACTTGGTGCCTCATCCAGCATCCAAGGGCACCAGGAAAAGACTGAGAGAGTTGAAACAGTAGATGAAGGGGTCACCCCTCATGGCGGGGGTTGTGGGGGAGAGCGCTAGTGTCACTCTTTGGCCCCTCGCCCCCTCTGACTCAGGAACCATCTGTGTGCCAAAGCCCTGTGACAGAGGCTGCCCCTGTAATGATGCAGGCACCGCAGCCTGTGGAAGATCCCCTATGTGCACCTCTAAGACAAGGACTGAAGCCATGGACATCTCAGCCGGAGGCAGAGACTAGGGAGTATTCTGCCTCCATCTCATTCTCTGCCACAGGGGAAACCACTTGCAGAAGTGGCAGAGAAAGAAAGGTGCCACGCTGCTGATTTCACTTAATAGGTCACCTGGGTGCTGTTGTCCACATTTGTCTGATCTTCTGTTTTCATTATAATATCATTTGTTTATAATATCACTCTGATATGTGTGTTCTTGATGTTTGATGTTTGGGGAATTGAGAATGGAAAACAAGGAAATGGCAGAAGCATTGAACAGGTAATGTGTGTCTGTTTTCACTGTAGAAGACTTAGAAAACTTCCCAAAGATACTTGAAAATCAAACAGTGAAAGGGAGGGGGAAACTTAAAATAATCATCATCACCAGGGAAAATATGCTGGGAAAACTATTGGACCTAAAGGCTGATATGTCCCCAGGTCCAGATGGCCTGTGTCCTAGGGTCTTAAAAGAAGTGGCTGCAGAGATAGTAGAGACTTTGGTTATAATCTTCCAAAAATTCCTTAGATTCTGGAAAGATCCCAGCGGATTGGGAAATAGCAGGAAATGATAGGCCAGTTAGCCTAACCTCTGTCATAGGGAAATTGCTCAAATTCATTATAAAGGCAGTAATAGCAGGATACTTAAAAAATCGTAATGGGATCAGACAGAGTCAACACGATTTTGTGAAAGGCAAATCGTGTTTGACTAATTTATTGGAGTTCTTCAAGAAAGTAACAAGCGAGGTGGATAAAGGGGAACCTGTAGATATGGTGTATTTCAATTTCCAAAAGGCATTTGATAAGGTGCCAGATCAAAGGTTACTGCACAAGATAAGGGCACATGGTGTAGGGGGTAATATTAGCATAGATAAAGGATGGTTAGCTAACAGGAAGCAAAGAGTAGGGATAAATGGGTATGTTTCAGGTTGGCAAGCTCGAACTAGTGAAGTGCCACAGGGTTCAGTGCTGGGGCATGAACTATTTGCAATCTCTATTAACAACTTGGAGGAAGGGACCGAATATATGGCAGCTAAATTTGCCAATGATACCAAGATAGAAAGGAAAGTAAGATGTCCAGAGGAGGAAAAAGAGTCTGCAAAGGCATATAGATAGGTTAAGTGAGTGGGCAAAAATTTGGCAGATGGAGTATAATGTGACAAAATATGAACTTGTTCACTTTGGCAGAAAGAATAGAAAAGCTGTATACTATTTAAATGGAGAGAGATTGCAGAACTCGGTGCTACAGACAGATCTGGGTGTCCTGGTACATGAATCACAGAAGGTTAGTTTGCAGGTACAGCACGTGATTAGGAAGGCAAATGAAATGTTGGCATTTATTGCAAGGGGAATGGAATATAAAAGTAGGGAAGTTTTACTGCAACTGTACAGGACCTTGCTGAGACCACATCTGGAATATTGTGTACAGTTTTGTTCTCCTTATTTGAAAAAGGATATAATTGCATTAGAAGCAGTTCAGAGAAGGTTCACTTGACTAATTCCAGGGATGAAGGGCTTATCTTATGAAGAAAGGTTGAGCAGGTTGGGCCTTTACCCATTGGAGTTTATTGAAACATATAAGATCCTGAGCGAACTTTATAGAATGGATACCATCAGAATGTTTCCTCTTGTGGGGGAGATTAGAACTAGGGTGCACAATTTAAGAATAAGAAGTCTCCCTTTTAAGGCAGAGGTGAGGAGAAATTTTTACTCTCAGAGGGTCATTAGTCTGTGAAATTCTGTTCCCCAGAAAGCAGTGGAGGCTGGGTCATTGAATTTATTCAAAGCTGAGTTAGATAGATTTTTGATAGGCAAGGGAGTCAAGGGTTATGGGGGACAGACAGAAAAGTGGAGTTGAGACCACAACCAGATCAGCCATGATCTTATTGAATGGCCGAGCAGCCTTGAAGGGCCTAATGGCCTACTCCTGCTCCTAAGACCTGTGTTCCTATGTTCATGTCCAAAGGGGGATGGAGTCTTGTGGGGTAGGTGGAGGGGCTGTAGGGCCCTGGAATTGCTGTATTTCCATGCTTTGTGATGTTAGATAATGTTGGCAGTGGAAACCTCATTCTCCATGGTCATGGTTGGCAATAGGACTTCTCGGATGTGGATCATTGTGGAATGATAGCTCTCCATGCTGGAAGGTGAGTTCACATTTCTTTGGTCATAAGGGCTTGGAGGCGATCAGGTGAAATGCAGCTGAATCAACGTGGCCCTTGCAACCATGCCAGCCTACTGTTCGCTGTGAATTCTGGAACGGCATCGCTGGGCATCTTCCGCTGCCCGGTCGCGAGCCACCTCTGTAGCGATCTCCTCCTCCTCTTCCTCCTCGTCTTCCTCCTCTCAGTCCTACTCACTCCCTCCTGGCGTCCCTTTAAAAATATCCCCAATGTCCCGGTCAATATTTACCCTCAATTAACATTACAAAAACAGATTATCTAGTCATGATCACATCGCTGTTTGTGGGAGGTTGCTGTGTGGAAATTGGCTGCCACGTTTCCTAGATTACAACAGGGACTACACTTCATTGGCGAATAAACAACTAGGCTATAGAGAGGGCTTTAACTAAATAGTCAGGGGGGGAGGGTTCATGTGAGGAGAGATTTTGGAAATTTAAAGAGAAAAGACAAAGAAATAGTGCAAAGTAATGATACACGTTATAAGAACCTGAGTGACAGGAAGGAACAGAGCGTACAAACATAAGCGTGCACCAACAAATAAGGTCAGAGTAGACCCCTGGACCTGTGGATTCATTAGTTGCAATCTTCCAAAACTCCCTAGAACCTAGAAAGGTCCCAGAGGATTGGAAAACTGCAAATGTAGCACCTCTGTTCAAGAAAGGAGGGAGACAGAAAGCAGGAACCTATAGACCAGTTAGCCTAACATCAGGCATTGGAAAGATGCTAGTATCCATTATGAAAGAGTTGGTAGCAGGACAGCTAGAAAATCACAATACTATCAGGCTGAGTCAACATGGTTTTGTGAAAGGGAAATGGTGTTTGATAAATTTATTAGAGTTCTTTGAGGATGTAACAAGCAGGGTGGATAAAGGGGAACCAGTAGATATGAGAAATGTAAGGATGTCCTTGGCAGGAAGAATAGAAAAGCAGAATATTATTCAAATGGAGAGAGACTACAGAATGCTGTGGAACAGAGGGAACTGGGTGTCCTTGTACATGAATCACAAGTCAGCATGCAGGCACAGGAAGTAATTAGGAAGACAAATGGAATGTTGGCCTTTATTGCAAGGGGAATGGAGTATAAAAATAGGGATCTTGCTACAGCTGTATAGGGCATTGGTGAGACTGCACCTAGAGCTCTGTGTACAGTTTTGGTCACCTTATTTAAGGAGGGACATAGTTGCATTGGATGCATTTCAGAGAAGGTTCACTAGGTTAATTCCTGGGATTAAGGGATTGTCTTATGAGGAAAGGTTGAGCAGGTCAGGCCTATACTCATTGGAGTTTAGAAGATTGAGAGGTGATCTTATTGAAACATATAAGATTCTGAGAGGGCTTGACAGGGTAGATGCTGAGAGTATGTTTTCCCTGGTGGAGGAATCGTGAACTAGGGGGCACGGTTTCAGAAGAAGGGGTCTCCTATTTAAGTTGACGTGAGGAGAAATTTCTTCTTTCAGAGGTTCATCAGTGTTTGGAATTCTCTTCTCCAGTGAACAGTGGAGACTGGGTCATTGAATATTGTGACACTCACATAAAGTGCAGCAATTGAAACTACAAGAACTTAACTTGAAGAATTATAAAAATGGATTTTTCTTTTCTAAAAAAAGTGGACAATGTCCTTAAAGAAATGGCGGCGGAAGATCCAAAGACCTCACTTTTGTATTTTCAAACAGTCTAGCAAGGACAAAGGAATCTACAAATACCTCAGGCCTGCAACTAAAGAGAACTTGACCTCTGAGAGAATTCAACAAGTTTACTGTGAACCCTGAAACCTTGGGCTGAATTTTTACAGCTCACGCATTCACACACAAACACAGACACACAGGAGAGAGGAAAAGAGGTAAGTGGTTTGAAATGAGATAAGGGGCTGGATTTTACCACCCCCCCCCCCCGATGTCAGGAGTCACGAAGGGGATGGAACGTCTGCACCCGATGACGTCCCCGGCAATGGCGTCTGACGTTACTGCGCAGGCGCTGGTGCCATTTTTGAAGGGCTTCAAGCCCTGCAGGGCCATTAAAAAATGTTAAAGTCCCAGACTGCAAAAAAATCAAAGTAACATTTTAATAGCACTTTGAAACCTCTCTCCTACCCCCCGCCCCCACTCGATGAGTAATTATTCTATAAATTGCCCTCTCCCTGCAAAAATACTTTTATTCCGATCCCAAAATTCCCCCCTCCCCCCACCGCCAAGCTTCATAAACTTTGGCCTTCAACCCTTTCCCACCATCCCTGCAACCAATAGCAAGTGTTTTCCCCGCTCCTCCCCTCCAACCCTGAAAACATCACTCCTCCCCCTCCTCCCCACCAGTGTTCCACCTCGGATCTCTGAACGGAGATCCAAAGGCGCGGGAGTTCCTGCAACCGGCCAGAACTTGGGCGTGGGGTGACCGCCAGGATGAGATAAGAGATTATGCTTCAATTAATATTAGTTTAAATATTTAAATTCAGGTTCCGTCATTGAGCGGTAAGACAGCCGCCGTGAGGCCTCGCCGCTGCCGGTAATATGGGGCAGGGCCTCCCCGGCATTGAGGCCCGTTGCAGACCTCTCCGGAAGGTATTTTCTGGGGCCCCCCCCACCCTCGCCATGATTCCCGACATCGGGGGGGGGCTGGTAAAATCCTGCCCTTTATCTCACTTCAAACCACTTACCTCTTTTCCTCTCTCTTGTGTGTCTGTATGTGTGTGAATGCATGAGTGGTTGCAGTTGTGACAATTTCAGGATAAGGTGTATTGGTCAATAAATAATTAATCTTCTGTTAAACCTCTTAGGAAATCTGTCACTGTCTGTTTATTTGACAAATAAAACACAAAAGGGTTAAAACCCTAATAACAAAAACATTTGCTGCGGTCAGATAGAAGTTGAACAGTGGAAAACACCCACATCCCTCACCATGTAGCTGTAACAAATTGGCAACCTGGTGCCAGGATCTGACCCACCAGACTGAAAGAATTGAAAACGGGAGGAAAACTGAAGGTCTGAAATTGTGGAGAAGTAAACAAACAGGTTTTCTAGTATTCATCTGTTTTTTTCCCTGAAGGCAAAGGAAGAGAGAGAGTTTCAGAAGGAAAAAGAGGAAGGAGAGCTGTAGTTCAAAAGAGAGGAGGTGCATTTTTAGAAGGAAAAAGAGGAAAGAGAGGCAAAACAGTTTGAGTTAGAAAGGCGAGGAGAGCAAGATGAAAATGCCACCAGTCACTCAAACCTTATCCCCAATTCACAGCAGAACTCTGATGTACTGTGTTATGATCAGGTGAGAAAGGTGCCTAGGGTTCCCTCCCAGCCATCAACTGGTCTTACTTTTAAACACACTGCGTTTCTGGCTCTCCATTGGTGAATCCTTGTTCACTGCATTCTAATTATAAGGCAAATAAACCAGCACAAACAGGTTTTCTTAGGTTTAAAGAAGAAAATTTGAAATGTGTTAAACTTAAACTTAAACTCTAATTCGGTTGACACCTGCGGATACACGACGCACCCATGCTAGCATGCATAAGCAATACAGACATGCAAATAGAGACAGAAAAGAGCAGAAGAAAAATAAAGTGGAAATGTTTGAGGCAATATCTGAAGAGTTTTTGTTACAGTTCTTCGAGCTCACTGTAGAGTCCTTCATTGTAGGTAGGTCTTGCTTTTCGTTGGGGCCCAGTATTCTTCTTAAACCTTGTTCACTGTAGGAGACTTTTCTCTCTTGGGGTTCATGTGTCTTCAGTGGATTTGGAGTTCCATGAGAAACAGATGGGAGCAGGCTAACAGGACAGCTGTGGTGGGCCAGCCAGGAGAGATCTTCTCAGTTCAGGAGCAAATAGGTTTCTGCCCAAACTGTTTGTACACATTCAAAAAACTCAGGTGGCCCAGCAGGTTAGTCATGTGACTAGCTGGTTTGACCATGTCCGTTTGTGTATTCAGCCATCTTAGCAGTCAACCTGGAATGCGAGCTCCCCCACCTTCAATATCTTGTGATCAAACGTCCATTGCGGGTTGAATGTGTCAGGGAATGGCTGCTTTGTCCTTCCAAACACTGTCTGTTAATGTGCAAATGTCTTTTCCAGCCACGGCCGATCTGTTTAACAAGTCCTTTCCTAACTCCAGTAACAGTTTAAAATCAATGTTCATGACAAAATTAATGTGCCTCATTCTTGGCAGGTAGGGGCCTAGCATGACAACTGAGACATTCACGGTTACTGCCAACATTTAATGACAAGGAGGTTCAGTCATATTTTATCTCATTTGAGAAAATAGCTACCAGGCTAAAATGGCTGAAAGAATTTTGGACTCTCCTGTTACATGGTGATTTTGTGGGTAGGGCTTGTGAAGCTTTTTCTCTGTTATCAGGAGAGAGTTCCTCTGACTGTGGACAAACTAAAACTGAAATTCTAAATGCATATGAGTTAGTACGCAGAGCATGTAACAGAAATTCAGACACACCAGCACAGATTCACATTGAATTTGAAAGAATTAAACATATGGCTTTCGATCGCTGGATGTGATCTCTCAAGCTAAAACCCTCATATGAAAATTTGAGAGAAGTGATGTTGCTGGAAGAATTTAAAAATAGCATCCCAGTTAGTATAAGGACCCTCGTTGAAGAACAAAAAGTTACAAATATGGGCTATGGGCAGCACAGTGACGCAGTGGCTCGCACTGCAGCCTCACAGCTCCAGCGACCCGGGTTCGATTCTGGGTACTGCCTGTGTGGAGTTTGTAAGTTCTCCCTGTGACTGTGTGGGTTTTTGCTGGGTGCTCTGGTTCCCTCCCACAGCCAAAGACTTGCTGGTTGATAGGTAAGTTGGCCATTGTAAATTGCCCCTAGTATAGGTAGGGGAATGGTGGGGATGTGGTAGGAATATGGGATAAATGTAGGGTTAGCATAAATGGGTTGTTGATGGTGGGCCAAAGGGCCTGTTTCAGTGCTGTATCTCTAAATAAAAAATAAAAATAAAATATCCCTAATTCAGAATAAACTTGGGTCTAATAACTCTTACAGGCTAGGGAGGAATAGCAGGGATGCAGACTAAGCAGAAATGGTCTTGAGGAAAAAAGGAGAATAGGGAAGGAAAACCAGATCAGTCTCCAACTTTTAAAAGAAGGAACCAGGTGATAAACCAGCAGGGGCATGCCTGATGTGTTTCCAGTGTGGAAAATCTGGGCATATCCAGGCAAATTGTTCCAAAAGACCAACAGGAGGCGCTGCAGTCAAACCAGTGTCTGTGGCTATGAAAGTGGTAAGCCTGCGCTCCGACATAACTCAAGAACAAAGTGCATACCGGAAGTTTTTACAAAGAGGAAAAATGACTCCTTTTATATTCCATGAACCAGGAAAAGAGATACCCATCCTTAGGTATACTGGTTGTTTTCAAACCCTACTGGCAGCCACATTTACAAAAATGCCACCCGAAAGCAGAACAAATACCACAGTATTGGTAAAAGTGCTTACTGGCAAATGCTTAAAGGTTCCCTTAGCTGATGTTTACCTGCAGGGTAAGTTGGTCACATGTATAGTGACGATTGGAATCATTCCAAGCTTACTAATGCAGGGGGTCAACCTATTGCTGAGCAATGACTTGTCAGGAGCACAGTATTGTACTCAGAGGGTTCAGAACAGTCCATAGAGACTTGAGCAATTGAGGGGAGCAAACAAAACTCTGCATGGATGCAGAGGGCTGAGGAAGTCCCAAAAATTCCACAGGGAGGCAGGAGGCTAAAGGAAAGCCAGTAGAATTTAAAAAGGCCAAGATAGCACCAATGACATTTGAAAAGGTCATGATAGAGCCAGAAGAATTTAAAGGAGCTACGATAAAAGCAGCAAAGGTTGAAGGAAAAGCACCAGAGATATAGTTAGCCGAAACTGTCTTTAAAGATTTAAAATGGGACAAGGAAAGTTCCCAAACAGGCAAGCCAAGAGTGAGGGAGATAACTCACCTAGTTGAAGTGCAACAGGGTGTCCAGTGGAAGCTGAACAACCATCATCTGCGAGCAGCAGTATCCCAGAGAGCATGGGACAGATTAGGAAAAAAAATCCCTGAAGTAAAAGGAAAAGGAAAGGTAAAATACCCCAAAGTAAACAACACTTGTGGAGGCCACAAGAAAACTAAAAGTGAGGTCAATGTGGCTGTGCCCATTGAAAAATCAAAGGGTCAGGTTCTAAATCCAGAGTTAACTGAACACAGCAAAAAGATTCAGAACTCACTGAAGACAAAGAGCAGGAGGAGAATCCAGACATCTCACAGGGGCTAAAAAATAATTTCTCACCCGCTATCACCCGAGAGATAAGAATTATCAATGTGCCAGAACCTGAACTATAAAACCCAATGTGTTATGGAAACAGCAGTTAAGGGGTTAAAGTTTGTCCAAGCAGTGGGAGTTGCAAAAAACCCAGAACAATGCAGTAATGGAAATTTGCATATCACAAGCATTGGAATAATAAAAGTGGGAAACGGGTAAATGAAAACACAAAATCTTCTAAACAGAAGCTTTCCTGGGGCAAAACCTCAATGCCCAAAAAGAAAAATTCAATTACAGTTATGCCTCATCCAAAGCAAGGATGATGCAAAACTCAAACTTAAAGAAATGGCTGTTACAAACTCTGCCAGATGTCACAGTTGTGAGATTGAGGCATGGGTGTCATATGTGCAGTGCTGTAACTCCTATACCTTTCTTCTTACTTTTTTTTCTTTCTAAACCATAAAAAGCAAACAACGTAAAAATAAAATTAGAGGAATTTCACTTTTTCCCTTTTGGGGGAGGTGTGACACGTACGTAAAGTGCAGTGATTGAAACTACAAGAGCCCAACCTGAAGAATTATGAAAATGGACTCTTCTTTTTTTTTAAAAACGTGGACAATGACTTAAATAAATGCCTGCCGAAGGTCCAAAGACCTCACCTTTCTATTTTCAAACTGTTTGGCAAGGAACAAAGAATACATTCAAAGCTAAAAGTTGTCAATTACATCCAAAGTGAATGCATCAAGAGACATTCCTGAATTGAATGGGTTCTTCTGAAACAAAGAAGGTGTGAAGTAGCCATATCCTGGGGCATTGTCAGTTACCACAAGGAGGAAAATCTCTGTCTCCCAACAGAAGTGAGATGTGAGAAACCTTTAGCTTTAAAGGTAGCTCTCTGAAGACAGAGAGAGAGAGAGACCCAGGAAGAAGTCTCACAAAAGCTTGTCCCGCTGAGAGTTGGGAGAATATCCAACAAGCAAAATGGAAGGTGCCTTGTTGTGAATTCAACATTTTCAACCAAGGGAGCAGAGAATTGGAAGTAATCCTTCGTCTTCAAACTGAACTTTCAACCAACAGAGAAATCTACAAACACCTCACACCTGCAGTAAAGAGAACTGGATCTCCAAGAAAATTGAACAGATTTACCATGAGCCCCGATGCGCTACCTCACTTCAAGCCATTTATCTCTTTTCCTCTTCATCTGTCTCTTCTTGTGTGTGTATCTATGTGTGTGTGTGTGAGTGTGTGTGTGAATGTGTGAGTGGGTGCAATTGCGACAATTTCAGGATGAGGCATATTGGTCAATAAATAATTAATATTCTGCTTTAAACTTCTTAGAAAACATATCACTGTCTGTTTATTTGACAAATAAAACACAAAAGGGTTAAAACCCTAATAATAAAAACATTTGCTGCAGTCAGATGGGAGTTGATCAGTGGGAACCACTCTGATCTCACCACATGGCCGTAACAATATATTCATGGCTGAGTTTGACAGATTTTTGATCTACAAGGGAGTCAAGGGTTATGGGGGACTGGCAGGAAAGTGGAGTTGAGGCCACAATCAGTTCAGCCATAATCTTATAGAATGGCAGAGCAGGCTCAAGGGGCTGAATGGCCTACTCCTGCTCCTATTTCTTATGTTCTTATATTCTTAGAGCGGCCAGCTCTCTGGTTGGGTCTGCAGCATCAGGAGTCCACCCACCATCCTTAATAGGACAGTGAGCTCAGAGGACGCCTCCCAGAAGATTGCGCCGCCAGTTTTGCTGCCGACAAGTTGGCTCCCGAATCCCACAGTAAAATCCAGCCCTTTGTTTCCTCCTCAATGTTTACTGTCCAACCTAGCTTTGTATTATCAGCAAACGTAGATGCATTTCTCTTGGTCCTTTCATCAAAATCATTAATATAGTTTGTAAATAGCTGAGATCCCAGCGCTGATATTTGCTGAACCCGACTTCAAACAGCCTGCCAACTTGAAAATGGCCCATATCTTCCTACTATCTGTTTTCTGTCCTTTAACCAACCCTCAATTCATGTTAATATATTACCCCCAACCCCATGTGCTCTTATCTTGTGTAACAAACTATCAAATGCCTTTTGAAAATTGAAGTGTACTATATCCACTGGTTTCACTTTAACTATACTGCTAGTTACATGCTCAAAAAATTCTAATAGATTTGTCAAACACGATTTCCCGATCAAAAAGATGTTGACTCTGCCGAATCATATTACAACTTTTTAAGTGCCCTGTTACCACTTCCTTAATGTATTGCAGTATTTTCCTGATGACTACAGACTAACTGGCCTGTAGTTCCCTGTTTTCTTTCCCTCCTTTCTGGAATAGCAGTGTTTCATTTCCTACCTTCCAAAGCATGGGGAGGTGGTGTTGCAGTGGTAATATTGTTAGACCAGTGATCCAGATGCTTAGACTAATGCCCAGGGACATGGGTTTGAATCCCACCACAGCAGGTGGTGAAATTTGAATTAAATTCATAAACTTGGAATTCAAAGCTAGTCTTAATGGTTAACTATGCAATGATTGTTGTAAAAACCCATCTGGTTCACTAATTTCCCCCTTAGAGAAGGAAACCTGCTGCCTTTACCTGGTCTGGCCTACACATGACTCCAACCCCATAGCAATGTGGTTGATTCTTAAATGCCTTCTGTGGGCAATAAATGCTGGCCTAGCTAGCAATACCCACACCCTATCACTGAATTAAAAAAGAAGTTCCAGAATCTCCAGCATTTTGGAAGATTATGCCTTGTGTATCTACTCTCATCTTACTACTCCTTGGCAACATTCCTCTTCTTTTAATCTATTCAAATAGATCAGAAAATAGATGCAGAACACATTATGAGTTTTACCAATGTGTTTTATTCAGATGTGCATTAAAGTTATAAAATAGAAACAGGCCATTCAACCCAACTCATCCCTGTTGTTGTTTACCCTTCACAGGAGAATATTGTTCAAATCACATTTACCTGCCCTATTCCCACACCCCTGCATCCTTTTCTCCCTTCATCGCCCTATTCAACGCAAGAGTAGAATATTTCACAAGTTCATAGTCAATTCTAGAAATTACTGCATGTGATTTCTTCACAAAGGTTAGCTGAGCAAGCTGAAGATGTACAATGTTCTGAACTGCGGTGGATAAACCTGGGTCATTGTCCAGAATCTCCAACAGAGTTTAGATTGGGGAGGAGAGAGATCCTGGGTTCTCATACCAGTCTGCATCAGTGCTGCTTCTCAATTCACAGCAATTGCAAACATTGGCCAATACAATTGGCATTGCATTCTGGGCACAGTGTAGGGCTTGCCATCTGCAGCACCAGATTACCCAGCAAGGTCTGATCCTGCACTGCTTTGCTTGTGAGACAAACTGGCATTGTATCTAGTTTATTGACTTTAAAATATGCACAGTGCTGCTTAATGTGAACTGCTGCTGGCAGTATATACCCACGCATCCTTTGTAAAACCTCCACAGAAACTGTAACAAAGATGTTAATACCTGGCAAGTATTTGTTACATCAAATTCAGGGCTTATTTTGGATTATTCTGGATAGCTTCTGTTCAGTGGTATTGATCAGTGTGTCAATGATCACTGCCCTTCAGTTGATCCATGTTTCTTCCTTACCAAATTCAGCTAATTTTAACTCCCAATTGTAAAAAACATATTCCAGAATCTTAGCCAGAGAGAACAAAAGGAGAAAGATAGAATGGGTTTCTAATCAACATAGAAAGAAAGGGACAGAAAGTTGCAGTTATGAAGTGCCTTTCATGTCTTCTCGCTGTTCTGTGGTGTTTTATAGCCAATTATTATTTTTTAAATGTGGTCATTGGTGTTTGGTTGCAAAACACAGCCAGCCAATTTGTGCACAGCAAGACTCCACAAAGAGCAATAAGATAAATGACCAGTTAATCTGCTTTTTGAGTGATGTTCATTGAGGGATAAATCTTGGCTAGGGCACCAGGGAGAACTCCCCTGCTCTTCTTTCTGTTGTACTGTCGATGTTTCACATCCACCTGAGAGGGTAGACATAGGCTCTGTTTAATGCTTAATCCAAAAGACAGCACCTAGAGTCATAGAGTTATTTACTGCTCGGAAGGAGGCCATTTGGCCCATCGAGTCCATGCCCGCTCACCATGGAGCTATTCAGTCAGTCCCACTCCCCCTCTCGATCCCCATAGCCCTGCAAGTCTAGCCTCTGTACTGCCCTGCGAGTGACAGTCTAGATTATGTGCTCAAGTCACTGCAGTGGGGCTTAAACCCAACAATTTCTGATTCAGAGGTCAGAGTGCTATCATAAGGGGTTATATGACTGGAAGAAACAGGAATACAAACTGAAGGACATTTCAGAAACAGAAGATTAAACACATTTCTCTTCCTTACATGTTGATTTGTTTTCCAGCTCACTGATCTGTGAGTAGAATATTCAAGGCTCAATAACATTCCATGAGCAACACTTTAATTTTGTACTGCACTAATAAATATGTACATTGATGTTGCTAAATATAATGAAAGTGGTTGAGTTGCGGTACAACATTTTTGTTGTGCTATCCATTTTTTGCTTTCAATGGAGGGTTTCTTATTACAGTGAAAGCAGGAATGTGTATAGCAGGCACTTTCCGGGAGGTCGATGGAGAAACATATGGAATATAATTTGGTAACAGTTGTATGCATATCCAAGAGTGATATTGTAAGGATTCTGAAGGGAACTGCATAAATCCCTGCTATTCTTCAACTGGGTGGCTGAGTGTCTGAACAGCAGTTTTTCATCATAGTAATAACAGTTCCAGAAGTGCTAAACCTCCCACTTTGATCCACAACATAACATCATACACTGGGTTAGCAAAATTAACAGGGATGATGAGAAGGCCCCAAGTGGATCTAGTGATGGGGCACCCATCTAATGGTAATAGCTGATCCACAATCATTTGCTCAATTGTTTCTTTATTGCCTATCGTCAACATGCCTTTTCATGATCACACCTGTGCAGATTTGACACTGGATTCTGTCAATGGTATTTAGTGTCATTGTCCAGGAAAATGTAGGGGCTGCAAAACAAACCTTTGCATGGGGCCTCACCTGGGAAACACTGCCCCTGGACAGCATGGCATGCAAACTCAGAAAATGATTTTGTATTACAGATTAAATTAAAGAAAGAAAATATTCCCCTGGAGTCATATACATATCACATAGGTGATCAATGAGGGTCACAGCTCTCCAACACCACAGCAGGCTGTGCCGCTATTATACACAAGGGATTACCTAAATATTACACCCTGTATGAAATCAATAGAGAAAACTTGTCAAGACAAAAATACAGCTCCATACTGGAAAAGGAAAACTTGGCAGGACTCTGGGTAAAAAGCAAGGGAGTGGGACTAATTGGATAGCTCTGTCAAAGAGTACAGGTACAATGGGCCAAAATGCTTCTTTCTGAGCTTTTAACTGCCTCCTTTGAATCCCACTGGCCAGAACTGAACACAGTGCTCAAGGTGTGGTCTGACCAGAGGTCTGTACTGTGTGTCCTCGGGACTTGAGTGAGGTTTCGTCGAGTTTGGTATAAGGTATGAGGCAAAGACAGACAGAGAGACAAAGACTGCAGCAGCTGAACATTGAGGCTTCTCTTTTATTCTTCTTAGATTTACTTTCTCTTTGTTAGCATGTGTGTTCATGCAGACTCTAGAGCATGCAATGTACAATGCAACAGTGGAGCAGTGGTTAGCACCACAGCCTCACAGCTCCAGCAACCCAGGTTTGGTTCTGGGTACTGCCTGTATGGAGTTTGCAAGTTCTCCCTGTGACCGTGTGGGTTTCTGCCGGGTGCTCCGGTTTCCTCCCACAAAGACTTGCAGGTTGATAGGCAAATTGGCCATTGTAAATTGCCCCCAGTGTAGGTAGGTGGTAGGAGAATTGAGGGAAGGTGGGGATGTGGTAGGGAATATGGGATTAATGCAGGATTAGTATAAAGGGGTGGTTGATGGTCGGCACAGACTCGGTTTGCCGAAGGGCCTGTTTCAGTGCTGTATTGCTCTATGCAATTTTGAAACACTACAACACGACATGTACATTTTCAGCATTATCGCATTCCTTAGATGGTTTGAAACCATTCCCCAAATGCTTTCTTTCTGCAACAATCAATTAAATTTGCTTCAATGGCTCCAGTATACACTGTGGTAAATATTGTTCCCTCTGTCACGCTAGAGCCTATGATCTGAGTTTTCAGACCATGCCATCCTGTTTTTCAGTTGAGACTTTAAACCAAGGCCCTGTCGGCCTTCTGAGGTGGAGGTAAAAGTTCCAATGGCACCATCAAGAGAAGTGCAATGGAGTTCGCCCCTAGTATTCTGGACAACATTTACCCCTCAACCAACATTACAAAAATACACAAGGGGGTAACTTCCAACTTTGGTGGAAGTTTAAATCTGGTGATTTTGGATTACCTGCCCATTATAGATCCAGCCCAATATTCCTATCTGGAAAGAGAGGGTGTGAAACAGGAGGCAGATCCAGTATCACCAGCTCTCCGTCCTTACCGATGTTAAAAGTTACTTCCATTACCTGGTCATTTGTCTCATTGCTGTTTGTGGGAGTTTGCTGTATTCAGATTGGCTGTCTCATTTCCTACATTACAGTAGTGATTGCACTTCAAAAATACTTCATTGGTTGTGAAGTGCTTTAGGACATTCTGTATCCTGTATGCTTTATAAATAGGAGTTTCTGTTTTTTTCTGATGATGTTGATGTGGTTAATGGGATAATGATGACATTTTACGCAGCCAAGTGCAAATACTGCATATGGAAGGATAAATGAGCAATATAAACATTTGGGGAATGGTTTGAAACCATCTAAGGAAGTGCTATAATACTAAAAATGTACATGTAGTGTTGGAGTGATTTGAAATTGCAATTGCATTGTACATTGTATACTCTAGAGGCTGCTGCAGAACACACATGCTAACAAAGAGAAACTAAAAAGAATAAAAGAGAAGCCTCAATGTTTTTCTGTTGCAGTCTTTGTCTCTCCGTCTGTCTTTGCCTCATACCTTATATCAAACTCGGCAGTGGGCACCAACCAATCTCCCATTCCCACATTGAAGGTGCCTTTTGAGGCTCAACCGCATTCATATCGAACCAGAGAGCTGCAATCAGCAAACCCGTGTCCTGATGCAGCATGCTGGATTCAGGCCAGCGTGAAGAAAGATGACAATCTCCTGGTCTTCTCAGTCCCACAACAATAATTCAAAGCTTTCCTTCTCAGGACCTCTTCAAAATCACTGCCAGTGAATATGTACATTGTAGGACTCCAATTTATATCTTAATTGAGGCCTACAGCCTGGAACAGGCAGGAGTTTTGACCGGTCACCTGTAGGCCCCAATAAAAACGGCAATAAATGCCAGAGAGTAGGCAGTAACCTACTGACCCCATTCTGAGAATATTAACATCCTGCTAACACAGATTTTGGGAAGTTGAAATTGAGTGATCAACATTGGCTAATCAGGCACGGCAACAGAGGTGAAGAGCTGGGAATGATTTAAGGAAACAATTGAATGCTGCAATTATTTGCTTACTGTGGGTCAGAGGAGCTGACAGATCACCAGCTGTACATTTTTGTCCCAAGTTGACATTCTCTGCATTTGAAATGTCTGCAGCTACTTGCATCAACTGCTTATTGATTACCACCCACCCCACTTTGCCCTGCTTCATCATCCCTTTTGTCATTAAATCTCGCCTGTCTTCTCCCCTTTCTCTGCCTCAGTACTTGCTTAAAACCTGCTACCTTTCTAACATTTTCTAGCTCTGACAAAAAGTCAATGACCTGAAACATTAACTCTTGTTTCTTTCTCCACGGATGCTGCCTGACCTGCTGAGTATTTCTGAGATTGTCTGTTTTTATTTCAGATTTCCAGCAACTGCAGTATTGTGCTTGTGCTTGTGGTTTTGAAAGCAGCCACATCCGAATGGGTGGACTATTTATCCTCCCTTGAGAGATACAGCACTGAAACAGGCCCTTCGGCCCACCGAGTCTGTGCCGAACATCAACCACCCATTTATACTAACCCTACACTAATCCCATATTCCTACCAAACATCCCACCTGTCCCTATATTTCCCTACCACCTACCTATACTAGTGACAATTTATAATGGCCAATTTACCTATCAACCTGCAAGTCTTTGGTATGTGGGAGGAAACCGGAGCACCCGGAGAAAACCCATGCAGACACAGGGAGAACTTGCAAACTACACACAGGCAGTACCCAGAATTGAACCCGGGTCGCTGGAGCTGTGAGGCTGCGGTGCTAACCACTGCGCCACTGTGCCGCCCTAACAAGAAGCTTCTGACAAGAAGCTTTGAGGTTCTTTTCCATACAAAGAGGTACGTTTTCTTTTATTTATCTTGTGATGGTGTGCAAAGAATACCATTTGTGAAGGGTGCCCCAAGACAGATATCAATGCCTTGGAGAGGCTGCAGAGGAGTTTTACTAGAATGGTATTTCAGATGGGGGCCCTCAATTATGTGGAGAAGCTGGGATTGTTCTTGGAGCAGAGAATGTTAAGGAAAGATTTGAAAGGGTATTCAAAACTATGAGGGTTTTTGATGGAGTAAATCGGGAGAAACTGTTTCTACTGGCAGGTGGCCAGTAACCAGAGGACAGAGATTAAAGGTACTTGGCAAAAGAATCAGATTCCTGGATGAGGAAAAATGTTTTATGCAGTGAGTTTTATGATCTGCCTGAAAGGGCAGTGAAAGCGGATGCAATTGGAACTTTCAAATGGGAATTGGATAAATTCTTGAAGGTGGAAATTTTGCAGGATTATGGGGAAAAAAACAGGGGGTTGGGACTAATTGGATAGCCTTTTCAAAGAGTTGGCACAGGCATGATGGGCCACATGACCTCCTTCTGTGATGTATCATTCTCCGATTCTATACTCAGCCCATTTAATTAGCTGACTAGTAGCTGCAACTAGTGTTGCCCTTCCACATTCTGAAAATGTAATGCAGCATTTTGAACCTGACTGATGATAATTTCAACACAATAACTCTGTTGATTTGCCGAATTTGCTTTTTTCCTTCCAACTCGGATGCAGAAATCCTCAAGGATGAAAGTCAGTGTGGTGTCTACAACTCTGATTGGGACCAAACCAGATAAACTTGAGTGCATTGTGATAAAATATAAGGTGCCATAAGGTTGTTTACAAGACAAGAAGGAAAAATAAAACAAAACACCTGGAAGACTCGAATATTGAAAGTGCAAGCTCGTGCTCCCTTGCTGAGATGCTTCATTTTCTATTTCTGTTGAAGAGCTCCATCTGCAGGCAGACTGGGAAAGAATTAAGAAGTCTCACAGAACACATACTATTAGAAAAAAAAAGACTTGCATTTCTCAGGACATCCCAAAACACTTTCCAGCCAATAAAGTACTTTTGAAATGTAGTCACGATTGTAATGCAGGAAGCGCAGCAACCAATTGTGCACAGCAAGCTCCCACAAACAGCAATGTAATAATAAACAGATCATCTATTTTAATGATGAGGGATAAATATTGGGCAGGACTCTGGGGAGAACTCCCCTGCTTTCTTCTAATAGTGTCATGGGATATTTCACGTCCACCTGAGAGAGCAAGCAGAGTTTCTGTTTGACGTCTCTTCCCAAAAATGGCACCTCTGAGAGCGCAGCACTCCCTCAGTACTGCACTTGCGTAAGTGTCCTTGATCTACACAAGCAAATGGTACGTCAGGATTTAATCTTAAATATTGCTGTTGATGTTGGTTTGCAGGCTAACTGTTTCTTTTTACCCTAAGTTATTCATCCCCTTCTGTTTGGTGCCATGCATGCAGTGCGAAAGTTTCAGAATGTGAAGTCAGCAGGGTGATTTCTATCAATGTTAATCGCGGGTCATTCTCTGCAATGGAAGTGGCAATGGCTTACAGGGATTTTCCTTCCTTTACCTGTCAAAAATGCCCTTGTTTCTGCATATCACCAGGAGATTGAATGTGTATCCCACCACATGCTAAATCTATGACATGTTGGGCTGGAACGTGAGGCTTCCTGCCCTTGGAAAGGCTTACCAGCTGTAGTGTTAGTCTCACCCATACAACTCGTCAAGAAACCCAAGAGTGAAAACCAGATTAGAATCTGTGCTGATATGCAATCACCAAACCAAACCATGAGAAAGACACTTGTGCCAACAATTGATGACATCATTGAGAAAGTGGATGGAGCTAAAGACTTCACTCAATGCAGGCTACCATCAAATCGAGCTTGCAGAAGAATCAAGATATCTTACTGTGTTCTCTACTCACATTGGTCTTTTCCGATACAAGAGGCTCAACTTTGGAGTCAATTTAGCAGCTGAGATATTTCAGCATTTGATTCAATCTGCACTTCAAGGACTTGAAGGCACACTGAACATCAGTGATGACATTCTTATCTATGGCCGCACCAAAAGGGAACTCGAGACACGCCTACATGCATGCCTGCAAGGTCTCAGAGAATGTAACCTCACCTTGAACAAAGTGCTGTTTAATAAAAGCAGAATTGAACTCTTCAGTCATGCATTCAGTAGTGAAGGAGGATCACCAGATCCACTGAAAGCTGAAGCCATTGCAAAAGCTGAAAATCCTACAAATGTGCAAGAATTCCAGAGTCTGCTAGGACTCGCCATGTACTATAGTCATTTCATTCCTGACCTTGCTATGCTATCTGCCCCTCTGTGCGTTCTGGCAAAAGAGACCACCAATTGGGAATGAACTAAATCACGCAAACAGGCGGTGCAACAGATCAAACAACGTTTGTCAGCAAGTTGCACAAATGCCTATTTCAACCCTGATAAAACCACCCAGATAGTCGTGGATGCAAGCCCAATTAGCTTAGATGCAGTTCTCCTACAGAATGACAAGACAGGTAACTCATCAATCATTGTGATGCCAACAGATCATTGTAACCCGTGGAGCAATGTTATTCACAAACAGAGAGAAGCGCTCTTAGTCACATGGGGTACCTTACACTTTCATCACTACTGACATGGAAGTGAGTTTAAAGTAATAACCGATCATAGAGCACCAGTGAGTTTGATCAACAATCCACACAGTGAACCATCCACTCAGATAGAGCATTGGGTACTCAGACTACAAGAGTATGAGTTCCATGTTGAGTATTAGTCAGGCAAACTCAACCTAGTAGACTATCTTTCACGACATCTGCTGCTGACAGCCTGTCTTACTAGTCATGAGGAAAAGGTTGCTGAACAACATCTTAACTATATAAGCTTAAATGCAGTGCCAAAGTCGCTAACACTAGCTGACATCAAACCAGCAAAAAAACAAGATGAAGCTTTGCAATTATGTATAGAGGCTATAGAATCACAAAAATGGAAAGACATGATTGAGGAAGTGTCAACAAACGAAATTGCTCACTCACTGCAAGGTCTTCGTACTGTTTGAAATGAGCTCACTGTTACAGCCACATCGGATCTCGTATTACGCAACATCTGTATTGCCATTCCGCACTCATTCAGGGAATGTGTTGTCGATATAGCACAAGAAAAACACCAGTCAAAAATAAACATTTCCTTATGGAAAGGTATGGTCCCCAGGAATTGACTGCATGGTCGAGCACAAAATCAATCAGTGTTTGCCATGTCAAGCAAAACTACAATGTCAAATCTTCATGATCCTCTCAAGATGTCTGAACTACCTCCAGGACCATGGATTGAAGTTAGCATTGATTTCACAGATTTGCCCACAGGTGAACACCTGACGACTACAGCAGATTCCCAATTGTGGAATTAGTTATGTCAACTTCAATGAAAACAGTCATCCCAAAGCTTGACCAGATCTTTGCTTTGCTTGGAATCCCTTAAATAGTAAGAAGTGGCAATGGACCCCTATTCAATAGCGATGAATTCAGCAAATTCGCAAACTACCTAGGGTTCACTCATCGCAAAATCACACCCCCTTGGCCAAAAGCTCACCTCAAACAAAAAATGTAATGTACAGCTACAGCTGAGAACAAGTCATGGAAGCAAGAGCTAAATCACTTTCTTTGTAATTACAGAGCGTCTCCTCACTTGACTCCTGGACAGCCTCCAGCTACACTCATCTTTGTGCATCTTATGCGCACACGTCTTCCTGAGCTGCCCTGTGGAGCTAATGATCAACATGTACATGAACACAATCGAGAATAGAAGGATCAAATGAAAGTACATACAGAGCAAAACATGCAACTTAGAGCTACACTAGTAAAACCAAGAGATAAAGTACTGGTGAAATGTGATAGTCATGTTGGAAAGCAAACAACCCCTTATGACATCCAACCATTTGTTGTGACCAACACAAAAGGATCAATGATCACTGCTAAGCGCGTTTCACAAATCATCACAAGAAACTTGTCATTCTTTAAAGCACTGAAAACACCACTCGGAAGCATTGAATCCGATTCCAACATTGACATCTCAGATGAAGAACATGAGCCCAATGAGATTACACCTGATGTCAGACGATAATCCTACTCATGAGAGAAAACACCCACCAAACATAAGTGACTATGTTATGAAATGAACTATTTATGTTTAGGTTTAATGCTTACATTTTTAGAAACAAACCATTGAAACATGCTATGTCTCTCATTTACTAAGAAGGGGAGGGATGTAGTTTTGTAGTGTTTTGAAATTGCAATTGCAGTATACATTGTGTATTCTAGAAGCTGCTGCAGAACTCACAAGCCAGCAAAGAAAAAGTGGAACTAAATCAGACAGAATAAAAGGAGAAGCTTTTATGCTCAGCTGCTGGAGTCTTTGTCTCTCTGTCGTTGCTTCCTAACCTAAACCAAACTCGGTTAAACCTCACTGGAGTCCCGAGAACATCACACCACCTCCTCTGGCAATGTCACTCCTCCTGGATCTAACATTCAGCAGCTGGGTTGTCACGAGTCAGGTAATAGGCCCATTTAACATGCAAATTGAGCTGCTTTAATGTCCATAGGACCATGACTGCCATTCCCACACATGCTCCGTCTGGTATCAGCGGACAGTTCAGTTGAAACAGATCCCGCAGGGGAGCCTGTATTTACTTGAAAAGGGCCAAGAGGAACAGGATTGCTTCTTCAAGCCCCACACAAACAGTGCAGGCCAGCTCGGTCTTGCAGCAACCCCTCCCTTGACCTAGTTTTTGCTATACTGATGCTTAAAAACTTCAATCTTGCTCATAACTAGATGTTTCCCTTTTTTTTCCAAAGGACTTAACCAATATAATATGAAGTAGTGCAATGGGTAGTGCGCCCTTTAACCTCCAACACTTTGGATGGCATCCCATCAAGATCTCTCTTTCTGTCTGTAAAAGTTCCATGTGGGATGAGGGGGAAATTTTAACACTGAGGAGCATGTGGGTGCAGGTAAGGGGTTAAAATCCTGAAAAATGCCCCGGGAAGCCAGCTCTAAACCACTGACTTCTGGGTTTAAGTCGGGTGCGTGTGGCTGCTTGTGTGTAACGCCCTGTGTAGAGACAATTTACTGCTTCTAATATTTAAAGCAATGTGTTGCAATATTTTAACCAACATTTAAATTTAACAGCACATGCTCAGATTTGCCAGGCATCCTGAAAGTCACCATTGAAACTAAGGCAAGAAGATTGAACAGCAATTTATGGGGCTCATTAAAAGAGACAGACATCAATAAATAGTCAGAGCTCACAAGCACTTTCTTACCTTCCACTGGGAAAGATTTGTTGCAGGTACTTGAACTGAGAAGTTAATTTCTGCATTGTGTTGGTGTTGGACATTCTGGAGAATTACATGTCAGACATCTCGGAGAGTTAATATAGAAAGATAATGGTTAGTAATCCTACTCTTCAAAGGATTTAAGAACAGTTAGTTCAGGAAGCCTTGTTTGATGGAAGTAGCTTTGGAAAGAACCACAACTGAAGAGTTTGTCTTCAAAGGATTGAAGAATAGATACGCCATGATGTCTTTTTTGTGACATGTACCTTTGATGTAGGCAAAATATGGTGTATAAAATAGCATGGTTTTCAATAGATCTTCAGAGGGCCTAAAAGATATAGAAACCCAAAGTCACTTTCTGCACCCAGTTGGGCCGACCACTCATACCAGGTGTCAATAAAATTTAATACAAAAGCAAAATACCCCAGAAGCTGGAAATCTGAAGTAAAAACAATAAATACTGGAAATACTCAGCTGGTCTGGCAGCATCTGTGGTGAGAGAAACAGAATTAACTTTTCAGATTGATGACAAGAAGGCAAATGGAATTTTGGCCTTTATTGCTAGGGGGTTGGAGTTTAAAACTAGGGAAGTCTTGTTACAACTGTACAGGGTGTTGGTGAGGCCACACCTGGAGTACTGCATACAGTTTTGGTCCCTATATTTAAGGAAGGATATACTAGCATTGGAGGCAGTTCAAAAGAGATTCACTCGGCTGATTCCTGGGATGAAGGGATTGACTTATTAAGAAAGGCTAAACAGGTCAGGCCTTTATTCATTGGAGTTTAGAAGAATGAGGGGTGATTATATTGAAACATGCAAGATTCTGAGGGGGCTTGACAGAGTAGATGTTGAGAAGATGTTTCCATTAGTGGGGGAATCTCGAACTAGGGGACATCGTTACAGAATAAGGGGACACTCATTTAAAACTGAGATGCGAAGGAATTTCTTCTCTCAGAGGGTAGTGAAGTCTGGAATTCTGTACCCCAGAGAGTTGTGGAGCCTAGATCAATGAAAGTATTTAAAGAGGAGGTAGATAGATTTTTGAAATATTGGGGAGTTGAGGGCATGAAAGAGGAGATGAGGTCTGGGGCAGATCAGCCATGATCTTATTGAATGGCGGGGCAGATCTGAGGGGCCAAATGGCCTACTCCTGCTCCTATTTCTTATGTTCTCCTGTTCTTATGACCCTTCATCAGAACTGGGAAAAGTTAGAAATGCAATAGGTTTGAAGTAGGTCAAATGGGGGAGGGTGGAAAAAGAACAAAGAGGAAGGTCTGTGATCTGGCAGAGGATAGGAGACATGAAATGTCGGTGGGGCAGAGCCAAAGGGAGTAATAATGGGACAAGAGGAGTGAATGGCAAAATGGTGAACAGCTGCTGAACAACAGCAAAACCAAAAGAAAAACACGATTAATGTTGAAACATGCAAAGAAGAAGGAAACAAAGTGGGGGCAGAGATTACAGCCTGAAATTGTTGAACTTAATGTTGAGTCCATAAGGCCTAAATGAAAGATGAGGTGCTATTCCTCGAATTTGCAGTGAATTTCATTGGAACACTGCAGTAGGCCAAGGCCAGAGATGTCAGTGTGAGAGCGAGGTGCAGAATGCAAATGATAGACCACCGGCAGCTCAGCGTCATGCATGCAGACTGAACGGAGGTCCGATCTGTAAACTCCACTATCAAGTGTCAGTGCTTATTCAAAATGTGAACCAGAGAAGGAAAGAGTTTGACTAACAGTTGAATGTTAACAGGAGGTATTGAGACTAAAATTCAGGATAGGTGGTGCTAGGGCTGCCTTAGATTGGACATCAGATGAGGAACAAGATGAACATCAGCAGCAGCAACAGCATGCTATGGAGAGACATAAGAACATAAGAAATAGGAGCAGGAGTAGGCCATTCAGCCCCTCAAGCCTGCCCTGCCATTCAATAAGATCATGGCTGAACTGTCCCAGGCCGCAACACCTCGTTCGGGCGGGCTTCGCATAGCCCTCAACTCCCTGAGATTTCAAAAATCTATCTACCTCCTCCTTAAATACATGTAGTGACCTAGCCTCGACAACTCTCTGAGGTAGAGAATTCCAGAGATTCACCACCCTCTGAGAGAAGAAATTACTTTGCATTTCAGTTTTAAATGGGTGACCCCTTATTCTGTAACTATGTCCCCTAGTTTGAGATTCCCCCACCAGAGGCCAGCAGAAAGGGAATCAGCAGAGAGGGAGCAGCAGGGAAGGAGCAGCAGCACATAGAGGGATGCAGCAGACAGGGGCGAAGCAGATAGGGGAGCAGCCGCAGAGAGGGAACAGCAGAGAGGGAGCAGCAGCAAAGGGGAGCAGCAGCAGAGAGGGGAGCAACAGAGGGATGCAGATCACAGGAGGCACTACCCACAACACAGGGTGTACAGGCAGAGGTTGAGTTTCATTGACATGTCGGAACAGCATGCGTCAGGTAGTGTCAGACATCTGCAGCCTCCTGTAAGAAGACCTGATCCCTGACACAGCTGGTGGCCATGATCATCAGTCTGTTAAGGTGACCGCTGCCGTCAACATTTTTGCCTCTGGATCCTTCCAGTGATCTGCCAGAAAAAAACAACAGACCTGAGGATTGGGAGCAGTTTAGAATTCAGCAAAGGAGGACAAAGGGATTGATTAAGAAGGGGAAAATAGAGTACGAGAGCAAGCTTGCAGGGAACATAAAAACTGATGGTAAAGGTTTCTATAGGTATGTGAAGAGAAAAAGATTGGTGAAGACAAATGTAGTTCCCTTACAGTCAGAAATAGGGAAATTTATAATGGGGAACAAAGAAATGGCTGACCAACTAAATGTATACTTTGGTTCTGTCTTCACAAAGGAGGACACAAATATCATACCAGAAATGTTGGGGAACACAGGGTTTAGTGAGAGAGAGGAACTGAAAGAAATCAGTATTAGTAGAGAAATGATGTTGGGGAAATTGATAGGATTGAAGGCCAATAAATCCCCAGGGTCTGATAATCTACATCCCAGAGTACTTAAGGAAGTGGCCCTAGAAATAGTGGATGCATTGGTGGTCAACATCCAAGATTCTATAGACTCTGGAACAGTTCCTACAGATTGGAGGGTAGCTAATGTAACCCCACTATTTAAAAAGGGAGGTAGAGAGAAAGCAAGGAATTTTAGACCAGTCAGCCTGACATCGGTAGTGGGGAAAATTCTAGAGTCCATTGTAAAAGATTTTATAGTAGAGTACTTGGAGAACAGTGGTAGAATCGGACAGAGTCTGCATGGATTTACGAAAGGGAAATCATGCTTAACAAATCGACTAGAATTCTTTGAGGATGTAACTAGTAGAGTTGATAAGGGGAAGCCAGTGGATGTGGTTTATTTGGACTTTTAGAAGGCTTTCGACAATGTCCCACATAAGAGATTAGCGTGTAAAATTAAAGCACATAGGATTGGGGGTAGTGTATTGCGATGGATAGAAAATTGTTTGGCAGACAGAAAGCAAAGAGTAGGAATAAATGGGTCTTTTTCCGAATGGCAGGCAGTGACTAGTGGGGTACCGCAGGGATCGGTGCTAGGACCCCAGCTATTCACAATATACATTAATGATTTAGATGAGGGAACTAAATGTAATATTTCCAAATTTGCAAATGACAGAAAACTGGGTGGGAGGGTGAGTTGTGAAGAGGATGCAGAGAGGCTTCAGGGTGATTTGGACAAGTTGAGTGAGTGGGCAAATGCATGGCAGAGACAGTATAATGTGGATAAATGTGAGGTTATCCACTTTACTGTAAAAACAGGAAGGCAGATTATTATCTGTACATCTATAAACTGAGAGAGGGGAATATGTAATAAGACCTGGGTGTTCTTGTACACCAGTCTCTGAAGGTAAGCATGCAGGTGCAACAGGCGGTAAAATAAGGCAAATGGGGGTATGTTGGCCTTCATAGCGAGAGGATTCGAGTACAGGAGCAAGGATGTCTTGCTGCAATTGTACAGGGCCTTGGTGAGGCCACACCTGGAATGTTGTGTGCCGTTTTGATCTCCTTATCTGAGGAAGGATGTTCTTGCTATAGAGGGAGTGCAACGAAGGTTTACCAGACTGATTCCTGGGATGTCGGGACTGACATATGAGGAGAGATTGAGTCGCATTAGGATTATATTCACTGGAGTTCAGAAGAGTGAGGGGGGATCTCATAGAAACCTATAAAATTCTAACAGGACTTGACAGGGTAGATGTAGGAAGGATGTTCCCGATGGTGGGGTAGTCCAGAACCAGGGGTTCATAGTCTAAGGATACTGGGTAAACCATTCAGGACCAAGATGAGGAGAAATCTCTTCACCCAGAGAGTGGTGAGCCTGTCAAATTCACTACCACAGAAAGCAGTTGAGGCTAAAACATTGTTTGTTTTCAAGAAGGAGTTAGATATAGCTCTTGGGGTGAAAGGGATCGAAGGATATGGGAAGAAAGCGGGAACAGGTTACTGAGTTGGATGATCAGCCATGAACATAATAAATGGCGGAGCAGGCTCGAAGGGCCGAATGGCCTACTCCTGCTCCTATTTTCGATGTTCCTATGTTTCTATATCCAGGATATCCCTGTCGGCTACATATAAATCCAGAAGACAGGTGACTGATGGTTTTTTTGCCAGGGCCAGCAATTAAGTCAACTTTGCATGTGATGATGCCAGTCAAAATGAGCGGGCACTTGGGGTTTTATCTCTGGCTGGCTTTCCACAGGTGCAGGGAGCCATCACGTGCACACATTTGACAAACTGCACAGTCCCAGATTACCCAGGAGTATCTCTAAACCCACATAGCATTCAATTTGATTAATGTTCAGCTGATGTACAATCACAAGAAAAGGTTTATGCAGCTCTGCCCAGATTCCAGCGAGCTGTCATGATGCTTTCAATCTGCAGCAGTCCAAGCTCCTTAACCTCTATGGACCTGCAAACAGACTTAAGGGCTGTCTACTGGGAGACAAAGTCTACCCCCTTCAAACTTGCCAATGACATCCCTGACGAACACCACTAATGAAGGCAAAGAACAGTCTTAAGACAGCTAAATGACAACTTGATGTGTCACTGATTAAGTGATTGGCATGCTCGAGATCTGTTTCAGATGCCTGGACAGATCTACAGGTGCCCTCCAGTGCTCACCAGCGAGGTTTTTCAGAATGGGCATGGTGGGCTGCAATCTGCACAACATTGTGCAACAACAAGGATTGGAGTTGCAGGAGGGACAAGGTGCTGAGCACACATCAACTGTGGACAAATCTGAGGAGGAGGACGATAATGAGGAGAAAGCGGCAGGTGGATGTGGTGACAGCCACTCACATTGGTGCCTGGGATGTTAGGGATTGCCTTATAGCTGTGAGGTTCAGTTAGCTACCACCACTGGAGTAGTATAACAAACACATCTAACAGCCACTCTCCATTCCTACACCCCACTACTCTCACTGACAAAAAGCAGACCTGCTATCAACCATCCACCCATTGCTTGTCCCCCATTGGTCCCATCAATTCATATCTTCCCACTCATCAATAAGCAGCTGAAATTGTGAGTTACCTCCCAACAACCAAGAATGGACATCCCGGGAAAGTGGTGCAAAGTAATGCATTTTATCTGATTCTGTTAAACAACGTAAAATTAACATAACACTTTCTCAGCCACCCACATGCATAGCCTTGGTGAATTACAAAGCTTTAGTCTTCCTTTCCCTACCACTCCAATGTGGTGCAGCCCCTATGGATTCAGCAGAGGTAGAGGCAGGCTGCTCAGATCCCTGCTCTGACTGCTGAGATGGCCGATTATCTCTGGGCTTTGGAGCCTGTGAAGGCCCTGCCAAAGACTCCTCAACCTGCACCTTGCAGGGGTAGGCTTGGCCATTTGGAGAGGAGGCAGTGTGCGGGATACTGACTGAGAGGGGGGGAAATGGGTGAGAAATGGAAGCGTTTTGAGTGGAGTTCCCACATCCATATCCCCTTTCACCATCATCCCTCTCCTGGGTCAGCAGCACTTTGCTGGAGAGCATCTTGGCGCTGATCAGTGATGCACTGAAAGATAAAGGCTGGGGTATCTGTCATTCTATTGAAGGCACAAGACATGTTGCCATGAACTGCATGGACTGATTGGATTGGAGCAATTGATGTTCCACAGAGTTGACCAGTCTATCCATGCAAGAATATATCCTCACAAGGCTTGGCGATGACATTACACTGATGCTCGAGCTGGACTCTTCCATTCGATCTGCAATTGTGGAAAGTCTGTGTGGAAGATCTACCAGGGTGCTGTAGTTTTTCTGCTGTCTCTCAATGATTATCCTTTTCATTCATGATCCCCAGGATATGGCATCTGTGCCCAGCTGAGCAAAGCTTGGTGAGGGCTGTGCCCTCCAGTGCAGACTCTCTGGGCAAGATTTTCCCTGCAGGCTACAGGACCCCACTGTCAGGCTCAAATGGGGGTCAGGAGTCCGCATTGTGTGGGGAACAGTCATTCACTTGTGATTTTTTCCCAAATTGACCAATTAATCACCAGCAGATGGGTTTGCTGTCCAATTAAGCATGGCACATGAGTTCTTGAAGCTGGAGGACCAATATGAGGGGAACTCCTCCACAGGGTGGCCTGCATTTGCAGCTGAAGCCTACGGATGAAGAGGGCCTCCATGCCTGCCTGGAACATTGGTCCCCCTGGACTGCTGGCAGAAGGCTGTCTCCAGGCAGCTGCACTGTTCTCTGACACCTCCAGGGACCCGGAGACCAACTGGAAAATCCCAGATGGATTCCAACAATAGGCCTTTAATTTGTTGAGTGGGCTATCCACCACTTGCAGGCGGGAAGCCCTGCTGCTCCCCATCCCGCCTCTGAGAAAATGGCCAGGGGGCGGGATGGAGCCAGGGAACCAGCACATCGGCTGGTGGTGTAAAATTCTCCGTCCGCCCACCTCTGTGCTCGCCCGCATTGAAGTCTAAAAATTCAGCCCATCATCACTGTCCCTGCCACCACTGTTGCTCTTGCACATTTGTGAATTGTGAGGCAGAGGAGTTGGCTAAGAATTAAATGAGTACTTTGTATCTGGCTTCGCAAAGGAAGCAGATGATGTGAGCATAACACTGGAAGATGAGAGGGAAGTTATCAACATGATCGTAATAGAGAAGATACACTAAAAGGATTAGCATAACTGAAAGTTGCTAAGTCACCTGGAAAACAGCCAGAAAATTAAAAATATCCCAATAATCGCTGGGACCAGATTGAGGAAAATATCGAAAGTGATGAAGGTGGTATTAAATTGTTTGTGAGTCAATGTCTACTGTGTAACTAATAAGGTTGGTGAGCTGCAGGCACAAATTGCTACAGAGGATTATAATGTGGTTTCATTAACAGAGACACGATTAAACAAGGCCAGGAATAGGTTCTTAAAATTTCAGGTTACTAAGGAATGATTGAGAAGGAAAATGTGGAGGGGGTATGACAGTATTGATTAAGGATGATGTTACTGTTGTAAATAGCAAGGATATACCAGATGGCTCGAGGACTGAATCTATTTGGCTTTAGTTGAGGAGCAGAGGGGTAGCTGTGAAATTGTTGGTAGTTTTTCATAGAGCTGCAAACAATGTGAAGGAGATCAATGAACAAATTTGTCAACAAATTTCAATGGCATGTAAAAAAAAGTGTATTAATATTAGGAGATTTAAAATACCCTAATATAGACTGGGAAAAACATATTGTGCAGGGCTAGAAGGAGAGGCATTTCTGATATGTGTGCAGGAGAACTTCTCAATCAATATGTCTCCAGTCTAAGAAGGAAGGAAGCAGTGTTGGATCTGGTTCTGAGAGAGGAAGTATGGCAAGGGGAGTGTGATTTCGTGGGAGATCATTTAGCCAACAGTGACAATTACATAACTCGGTTTAGAATCAAAAACATCAAAGGTAAAAATGCTCAATTCAGGAAAAGCTGATTTCAGTGATTTAAGAAGGGACTGAATGCATGTAGATTGGAAAAGCTGATTGCAGGTTAAAGCAGTAACAGAGTAAAGGAGGGCATTCAAGGAAGAGATTGTTGAAGTACGATCTAGGAATATTCCTTTGAAGGGAAAAGGTAGAGAATCCAAAGCTAATGCATCCTGGGTGACATAGGAAGTTAAAGTTAAAATAAAACAGAAAGAGGAGGACAGTGTGAAATGTCAGGGGTAAGATTCAGTTAATAACCAGGAAGATTATGGAAACTATCGGAGGAAATTGAAAAAGTTAATGTCAGAGGCAAAGAGAGGTTATGCAAAAAGATGAGCAGACAGCATTAAATTGAACCCTAAAATATTTTATAAATATAGCTAGGAAAAAGTTAAGCCTATTAAAGAGCCAAGGGTAATCTTCAAGTAGAGGCAGAATGGATGGCTAAAGTATCTGTCTTCACAAAGAAAGTGGATGATGTAAAGGTTACACGAAAAGAGGAGAGGGAAGTTAAGGACAGATAGTTTTGGATATTGAATAATTACTAAAATGTTTGCTTTACTGAAAGTTGTTAAGTCACTGGGTCCAGATGGAATGCACCTTAGGTTGCTTATAGAAGCAGAGGTAAAAATAGCAGAGATATTGGTTGCAATCTTTCAACCCTCATTGGATACAGGAGCAGTGCCGGAGGAATGGACGATTGCTAAATTTATACCACTATTCAAGAAAGGGGAGAGTGATAAACCAGGAAACTACAAGTCAGTCAGCCTAATAGTCGTGGGGAAGTTATTGAAACCAATCATCAGGGGCAAAATAAACTTTCATTTGGAAAGGCATGGCTCAATGTAGGAGTGCCAGCATGGATTTGTTAAAGGCAAATCGTCTGACTAACTTGATTGAATTATTTAATGAGTTATCAGAGAAGATTGATCAAGGTAGTGCAGTGCACGTGTATATGGACTTTTGGAAGGCATTCAACAAAGTGATACAAAGAAGGTTTATTAAGAAAATGATAGCCCGTGGAATTCAGAGGAAAGTGACAGAATGGATACAAAATTGGGTCAGCGACAGGAAGCAAAGGGTAGTGTTGGATGGATGTTTTTCAGACTGGGAGCTTATTTACAGTGGTGTTCCCCAAGGATCAGTTTTGAGTCCATTACTCTTTGCAATTTTTCTAAATGACCTGTATTCAGGTGCAGGGAGCATGCACACTGAGATGCTGGGTGCATTGGCTGGTCTGCCAGGCAACTTCCTGTCACTGTCAAGGAGCATGGAGGAGTCCAGCTCTAACTTGACAGAGGCAATGACGTGGGGCTTGCCCTCTCTGCAACCTCTACTCCATCTCCCTGTCATCTTGCAGACTCAGAGTTATTGTCTCTGCAGTCCCATACCTGGTGCAGTCTTTGGGTGGAATTTAATGGGCCCCCGGGAAATAGGCTAGATGTTGGGGCGGGGGGCAGTTACAGTGCGTTGGGAAAGCGACGGGAGGCAGAGGGCAGAGAGCCTGTCGCTTTCCCATCGCATCGTAATTGAGTGGGGGATGGGAAAGGCCAAAAGCGGCCTTCTGGCCCAGAGGCCAATTGAGGCCTTTAAGTGGCCAATCACTAGCCACTTTAAGGGCCTCTTCATATGAACATATGAACTAGGAGCAGGAGTAGGCCACTCGGCCCCTCGAGCCTGCTCTGCCATTCAACAAGATCATGGCTGATCTGATTGTAACCTCAACTCCACATTCTCGCCTACCCCAGATAACCTTTCACCCCCTTGCTTATCAAGAATATATCTACCTCTGCCTTAAAAATATTCAAAGACTCTGCTTCCACCACCTTTTGAGGAAGAGAGTTCCAAAGATTCACGACCCTCTGAGAGAAAACATTTCTCCTCATCTCTGTCTTAAATGGGTGACCCCTTATTTTTAAACAGTGACCCCGAGTTCTAGATTCTCCCATTAGGGGAAACATTCTTTCCACATCCACCCTGTCAAGACCCCTCAGAATCTTATATTTCAATCAAGTCGCCTCTTACACTTCTGAACTCCAGCCAACACATGGTTAGCCTATCCAACCTTTCCTCATAAGACAACCCGCCCATTCCAGTCTTGTTAGTCTTCTCCGAACTGCTTCAATGCATTCACATCCTTCCTTAAATAAGGAGACCAGTACTGTACACAGTACTCTCGATGTGGTCTCACCTATCCCCTGTATAGCTGAAGCATAACCTCCCTACTTTTGTATTCAATTCCCCTCGCAATAAATGATAACATTCTATTAGCTTTCCTAATTACTTGCTGTATCTGCATACTAACCTTTTGTGATTCATGTATCTCAGAACACTGCAATCTCTCACCATTTAGATAATATGCTTTTTTTATTCTTCCTGCTAAAATGGATATCACATTTTCCCACATTATACTCCATTTGCCAGATCTTTGCCCACTCACTTAACCTATCTATATCCCTTTGTAGCCTCCTAATGTCCTCTTCACAACTTTCTTTCCTACCTATCTTTGTGTTTTCAGAAAATTTAACAACCATATCTTCGGTTCCTTTTTCCAAGTCATTTATATAAATTGTAAAAAGTTGAGGCCCCAGCATTGAGTGGCACACCACTCATTATATCTAGCCAACCAGAAAATGACCCATTTATGCCTAATCTCTGCTTCCTGTTAGCAAGCTAATCTTCTATCCATGCCAGTATGTTATCCCTCACACTATGAGCTTATATTTTCTGCAATAATCTTTGATGCGACACCTTATCAAATGCCTTCTGGAAATCTAAGTTTCATACATCCACTGGTTCTTCTTTATCCACAGCACATATTACTTCTTCAAAGAACTTCCTGCTGCCACTGGAATTAAACCAGCAACAGCGTTGGGAGGGGCCGCCATGTGTGGAGGTCGCCCAGTGAAACAAGGTAGTCTCACTGTGGGCTTGCAGGGGCAGGTGGGGGGCCCTTCTCCATGGGCAATCTGTGGTCAATGGAGGGTCCCCGGCAGCAAAAGCCCTCATTGCCCACATACCCCACTCCCCCCGCCCCCCCGCCCCCATATCATCGGGCCATGCCTGAATGGTCTCGGCAACCCTGCCTCACTTACCATGGATTCAGGGCTCCAGCCATGGGCCTGGTCCCAGGCCTGGTGTGGTACCAGCAGTGGCCACCGCTCCCAGTGGCGCTGCCAGTACTACTGAGCTGTCGGCCCTCTGATTGGCTGGCAGCTGTAGAAAACGGGTCCCTGTCCTTAAAGGGATGGGGATCCTGGTGCTGTCAAATTGTGCTGGGGGTGCTGAAGGGCCAAATGGGGTTCCCCTCGCCTTTTTGGTATGGCACCAGGAGTCCCGGCGGCTCGACTACATTCAGCCCTTTGTGTGCACAGATCACTTGCTCCTCTGACAGCCCTGCGAGGATGCAGCAGTCGTAGGAAAATGCAGGAACTCAACACAGTACCTCCAAAAACGCCCCAGAGAACTTTCAGACACTTTGCAACGAAAAAAAATTCCAAAAGATCATCTGTAATCAGGGTGATGCAGGGCTCATTATGCTGTTTCATTCTCATTTTTCAAAATTTGGCAAAGTATGCATTGCCTGGAGCTGTGTTGTCCAAATCTAGAGTCCTGGCATCACATCAGCTGGTTTGACTGTGTGTTACTGGATAATGCCAATTCAATATGTTCAGGCACCCATATCATTGGAAAACGTCTTGTGGCCCATGCAGATAGTGGCCCATGGCACAGCCTGTTCCTCGCACCCCCACCCCTGCCCCCATCCAGAATCTAGGTAGTGCCATGAGAAGCAGTGCTACACGATTGAGTTTTGAGCCCATAAATTACTGGTTAGGCCTCAGCTGGAGCATTATGGACAATTCTGGGCAGATGTACAGGCCTTAGAAAGGGTACTGAGGAGGTTTACCAGGATGTCACCATGGATTGAGTTTCTGTGTGAGTGACTAGCGCAGCATCATCAGTGGAGAAGAGTTCTCTGATCAGGAGGTGTTGTGTTTTTGCCTTCGTTTTCAGCCTTGATAGATTGTAGAGCTTGCTGTCTGACCTAGTGTGCAAGTATGCACAACCATCAACAAAGGTGCACCAAGAGATCCTACCTAAATGGATTGTTCGCTGTGTGTCCATCATCTTTCGTAGATGGAAGGATGTCAACCAACCAATCATGGATGAGGGACCTCAGTTGTGAGGAGAGGATGGAAAAGTTAGGACTGTTCTCCTTGGAACAGAGAAGTTTAAAAGGTGACGTAATAGAGGTTTTGATCGAGTAAATAGAGAAGGACTATTCCCTCTGGCAAGTGAGTCAATGATCAGAGGTCATAGATTTAAAATAATTGACAAATGATCGAGAAGGGAGATGAGAAGAAACTATTTGACTCAGAAAGTTGCCAGAATTGGAAATACTCCACCTGAAAAATTTTAAAAGGGGTTTGGACAGGTGCTTGAGGATAAGGAACTTACGGACATAAAGAAGGGATGTGGTACTAAACACAACTGCTCTTCCAAAGAGCCAGCACAGTCATGATGGGTCAAATGGTCTCTTCCTCTGCTAAGTTTCTATGATTCGATAATTAAAGTGCTTCCTGCACTAAAGCCAGGAGTGTGACACAATGCCCTGCTGTTGTCCTCCTGTGCCACCTCCAGCCACACTTGCTTTGTGGCAGCAGCAGGTTTCTTCCTCCCTTTGCTGAGGGAGATTATCTATCTTTGAATCATCATTCTGCTGAACAGTGTACAAAGCAATGAGTTATTAAATTGAGGCACAGCCTGATTCCATCATGAACATTCTCCCTCTCGTGGTTCAAACTCCTAATCCTCCAAATTCCATTTTTGGATTGGCCCTTCAAATACTCCAATTGAGATTGTATCATGTGGGTTCGTGCCATGCCTGCAACCACGCCTTCAACAGAAAACCCAAAAGTAAAATTATAATGAGGCGTCTGCTCTAAAATGCCACGGAGTGAGGCACAGAAAGTTCTTCCAGCTTTCCCACCTGTAACACAGCTCACCCGGCCCCCTCACCTCCCTCCCCGAACGTGCCTCGGACTTATTATCAGGGCTGACATCTCAATAGGCACAAGGCCATAGCACAAACTGGCCAACAAATTCTCACTAAATTGGCCAACATAAGGCAGGTCAAAAGAAAATGGAAAATCTCACACAGGTGTGGTAGGAGATACTTTTTCATTATTTACATTTCAGGAACACTTGAGAGGGATTTTTGTTCTGCACCCACAAGGCCACACCCGCCCTCTGAGTGTCCAAAATGCAGAATAGAAAACATCTAATTCCATAGGTTTGATATCACTTACCTTGATGAAGAGAAAAATTCACCCTAAATGAAATAAATCCCAACTAGATCTCAGTGAATGCAAGATATCATTAAATCTCAGGGTACATACAGTTGAGTAGAATCATTTTTAGCTTCAATTTCTCATCAGGAATCCTGAATTGGATAAACAATTTTTATCAGCATTGGGATTAAGAATTATCCCTGTATAAATATACCAATCAACCTTCATTGATGACAGTGCGAGGTTGTTTGAAGAGCTCTATCTCAGTAGCACTCTCACTTCTAAGTTAGAAGATCACAAGTTTAAAACCCACTCCAGAGACTTGAGCACAAATCTAGGCTGACACTCCAGAGCAGTACTGAGGGAATGCTGCACATTCATCTTTTAGATGAGATGTTAAACCAAGGCACTGTCTGACCTCCCAGCTGAACATAAAAGATTCCTTGGCACTACCTTGAAGATGAGCAAGGAGGTTGTCCCCAGTGTTCTAGCCAATATTATCCTTCAACCAAACAGATTACCTGGTCATTATCACATTGCTGTTTGTGGGATCTTCCTGTGTGCACATCGGCTGTTGTGTTTCCTATATTACAAAAGTGACTACACTTCAAAGGTACTTATCACATCCTCACCCTCGTTTGCCTTGCAACATCATCTCTTCTGGGGTTTTTTTCCAAAAATATACTTTATTCGTAAAAATTTGCAAAAATACATTAAAAACAATTCAAAACAGTTCAAATTTCACATTTTGGAAAGTACAATAAAGATCAGATTTCTTCAATACAGAAACATGAGGGACCTCACAACTCTTGCCATTCTATTTTATATGCAATGTACATTGGCATTATATAACAAAAAACATTTTGGTGCATACAGCCCGAGGGGTTTTACACAGGTTTCAGATACTTGGTATACCATGGCGGGAGAACCTTACACAGTGGTCTTTCCCCATTGAAACTTTGCAATGGCTGCCCCAAGCTTTAGTGCGTCCCTCAGCACGTAGTCCTGGACCTTGGAACGTGCCAGTCTGCAACACTCGGTCGTGGACTACTCTTTGCTCTGGAAGACCAACAAGTTTAGGATAGACCAAAGTGTGCCATCATTTCTTTTGTCATTTAATCTCTCTTGCCAGCCACCCTATCACAGACCTTCCCCATTGTTCTTTGCCAGCCTTTTTTTCCTGTCTGTGTACTTTTTTATAAAGGTTACATTTCTAACTTCTTCCCAGTTATGATGAAAGATCATCGACCTGAAATGTTAACTCTTTTTCTTTCTTCACAGATACTGCCTGATTTGCTGAGTATTTCCAGAATTTTCTGTTTTTATCTCAAAGCTTGGCTGTGAAATGCTTTGGGACATCCTAAAGTCGTGAAAGACTATAAAAATGCAAGTCTTTCTTTCTAGCGACGCACTGGCGATATGCACTGGGAATTGCCTTGAGGGGTGTTCCTGATCAACCACCGTAACTTTAGTGGAACTTCAGCGGAAATCTTATTTACATGTGTTACATCCAGGTGAAAAAAGGGTCTAGAGTTCCCTTTCGGCCTTCGCCTCGTCTTACTGAAACAGGGTTTAATTTTAAACACACCACACCGTGTTTTAGCTCCCCCTTGGTGAATCCTTGTTCACCGCTTTCCAATTATAAGGCAAAGAAACCAGCAAACACATAGGTTTTTTAAGGTTTAAAGAAGAAAGATTGAAATTTATTACGCTTTTACTTAAACTCTAATTCGGTTCACACCTACGGATATACGACATGCCCATGCTAGCATGCATATGTGATACACACATGCAAATAGAGACAGAAAAGAGCAGAAGAAATAAAGTGGAACAGTTTGAGGCAATATCTGAAGAGTTTTTGTTATGGGTCTTCCAGCTCACTTTAGAGTCCTTGTTTGTAGGTGGATCTTGCTTTTCATTGGGCCCCAGTATTCTTCTTAAACCTTGTTCACTGTACGAGACTTTTCTCTCTTGGGGTTCATATGCCTTCAGTTGGTTTTTGGAGTTCCGTGAGAAAGAGATGGGAGCAGAGAGGAGAGGCAGGGAATAGCTCCTTTGTCTACAAGCACCGTCCGGAGGGGCGGCACAGTGACGCAGTGGCTAGCACCGCAGCCTCACAGCTCCAGGGACCCAGGTTCAATTCTGGGTACTGCCTGTGCGGAGTTTGCAAGTTCTCCCTGTGACCGCGTGGGTTTTCGCCGGGTGCTCCAGTTTCCTCCCACAGCCAAAGATAGGTAGGTGACAGATAAATTGGCCTTTGTAAATTGCCCCTAGTGCAGGTAGGTGGTAGGTGAAAGGGAATATGGGATTACTGTAGGGTTGGTATAAATGGGTGGTTGTTGGTCGGCACAGACTTGGTGGGCCGAAGGGCCTGTTTCAGTGCTGTATCTCTGAATAATATGCAAAAATGTCTTTCCAGCCAGGGGCCTGGCAACCCCTTGTCACAGGCCTTCTCTTCCTCCCAGCAACAATTTGAAATTTAATGTCCATGTGGTGAAATTAATGTGCCTCATTCTTGGCAGGTGGGGGCCTGCATGACAACATGTCAGAAACAGGGGAATTTATTATGGGGAACAAAGAAATGGTTGACCAACTAAATGCATACTTTGGTTCTGTCTTCACAAAGGAGGACACAAATATCATACCAGAAATGTTGGGGAACACAGGGCTTAGTGAGAGAGAGGAACTGAAGGAAATCAGTATTAGTAGAGAAATGGTGTTGGGGAAATTGATGGGATTGAAGGCCGATAAATTCCCAGGGCCTGATGGTCTGCATCACAGAGTACTTAAGGAAGTGGCCCTAGAAATAGTGGATGCATTGGTGGTCATCTTCCAAAATTCTATAGACTCTGGAACAGTTCCTACAGATTGGAGGGTAGCTAATGTAACCCCACTATTTAAAAAGGGAGGTACAGGGAAAGCAGGGAATTATAGACCAGTCAGCCTGACGTTGGTAGTGGGGAAAATTCTAGAGTCCATTGTAAAAGATTTTATAGCAGAGCATTTGGAGAACAGTGGTAGAATCGGACAGAGTCAGCATGGATTTACGAAAGGGAAATCATGCTTAACAAATCTACTAGATTTCTTCGAGGATGTAACTAGTCGCATTGGTGAGGGACAGCTAGTGGATATGGTTGATTTGGACTTTCAGAAGGCTTTCGACAAATAATCCCACATAAGAGATTAGCATGTAAAATTAAAGCGCATGGGATTGGGGGTAGTGTATTGCGATGGATAGAAAATTGGTTGGCAGACAGGAAACAAAGAGTAGGAATAAATGGGTCTTTTTCCGAATGGCAGGCAGTGACGAGTAGGGTACCGCAGGGATTGGTGCTAGGACCCCAGCTATTCACAATATATATTAATGGTTTAGATGAGGGGACTAAATGTAATATCTCCAAATTTGCAGATGACACAAAACTGGATGGGAGGGTGAGTTGTGAGGAGGATGCAGAGAGGCTTCAGGGTGATTTGGACAAGTTGAGTGAGTGGACAATGCATGGCAGATGCAGTATAATGTGGATAAATGTGAGGTTATCCACATTGGTAGCAAAAACAGGAAGGCAAATTATTATCTGCACAGCTATAAACTGAGAGAGGGGAATATGCAACAAGACCTGGGTGTTCTCGTACACCAGTCGCTGAAGGTAAGCATGCAGGTGCAAAAGGCGGTAAAAAAAGCAAATGGTATGTTGGCCTTCATAGCGAGAGGATTTGAGTACAGGAGCAGGGATGTCTTGCTGCAATTATACAGGGCATTGGTGAGGCCACACCTGGAATATTGGGTGCAGTTTTGATCTCCTTACCTGAGGAAGGATGTTCTTGCTATAGAGGGAGTGCAGCAAAGGTTTGCCAGACTGATTCCTGGGATGGCGGGACTGACGTATGAGGAGAGATTGAGTCGGTTAGGATTATATTCGCTGGAGTTCAGAAGAGTGAGGGGGGATCTCACAGAAACCTATAAAATTCTAACATGACTTGACATGGTCGATACAGGAAGGATGTTCCTGAAGGTGGGAGAATCCAGAACCACGGGTCATATTCTAAGGATCGGGGTTAAACCTTTCAGGACTGAGATGAGGAGAAATTTCTTCACCCAGAGAGTGGTGAACCTGTGGAATTTGCTACCACAGAAAGCAGTTGAGGCCAAAACATTGTATGTTTTCAAGAAGGAGTTAGATATAGCACTTGGCGGTAAAGGGATCAAAGGATATGGGGGGAAAGCGGGAACAGGCTACTGAGTTGGATGATCAGCTATGATCATAATGAATGGCGGAGCAGGCTCGAAGGGCCGAATGGCCTACTCCCGCTTCTATTTTCTATGTTTCGATGTCGATCCAATGTTTCTGCTGAAGTTATGGCAGGTGATATGGAAACCACTCCTCCATAAAGAATTTCCCAGATGCGTTCACTGTCTCAATTCCTTACCAACATTACGCTGTTAATCAAGGATAACGCTATTACATTGTTTTCCCTTTGCTAATATTTATACAAATGTGAGCTGTTCTTGTTGGTTTTGTACAAACTACATGAGCTGACAAACGCTACCCAGTTATATGCCCAAGCCTAGCTATTTTTTTCAAATTATTTCACATAAGATTTCACACAATAAGTCTTTTGATCACCTTGAGAGTTAGTTATCCGTAATTTGTGCCTCTTTTCTGCCTTCTCCAGAATGTTTTTTTTTCTCTCTCTGGTTTATGTTCAGCCTCTAGGTATGTTCTATTTAATTCAGTGTTGGTGTGCTAGAATTTATCTATCTTCTTGGGAATCTTAAATTAATTTTACTTCCTTTCCCACCCAGAAATGAGTTAATTTAAGTTATCTTTGAGTACAGTTTTTTTTAGGGATTGGAGGCTTACACTTAATAAATCACTAGTGGCATGGCCATGATATTTCATAAGCAGCATGACAGTGATGGGGTTGACAGCAGTCAGTGGTGTATTCAACAAAGACCAATGGCTCTCAGCACACAGACTCCCAGTAATTAGACAGTTGTCTGGTGATGTATAGCATTTAGATTTTTGAATGACTGGGAATGAATACTAAGACTGCAATTTACAATAGGGGTTGATATTTACAAGCCATGAGAATAATTTATGCGAAAGCAGTTGGCAAATATCAACTTAAGCTTCACGCTCAACATTTATATCACCTGTAATGTAGTAAAACACTTCAACAGTGAGGCTAGGTTCATACAGGAATAGGGAGGGAGCTATGAGAGGTGGATAAAGGTGTTTGTTACTAAGGTTAGTTAGTCACAAAGGAGAAAAGAGCTCAGAGCTTAAAAATGCCCTCTTTGTTGGTCAGTCATTTTCAAGTAAATACATCCAAGTGTCAATCATAAAGTTACTGCTGGGCTGGAGGAATGCAGGCCATTCGGCCCAAGCAGTCCATGCCAGCATTTAGCCACGACATGAACAAATTGTCCCAAATACATTTACACAGCCTGTTCCATATCCCTTCAACCTCTTTCCTTCACCTGCTTGTCCAATCTAATCTTGAATGTTGACATAGATTCTGCCACAAACAGACGAAATTTCTCCTGCTCTCTGTTCTACATCTCGTGCATTTTAATCTTGTATCTTTGGCCCCTCATCCTTGATCCCTTACCAGCTGGAAACAGTCTGCTTCTACCTACTTTCTCATTTTAAAGACTCTCAAAGTTCTTGCATTTGACTATGGATATAAAGTTACACATGGACAATGCAATCAAAGATTTTCAGGAGGTTTTTGAAGGTGGGAAGAGATGTAAACAAGGAAGAGGGTCAATTTCCAGAATTGGGGTAAGGTGGCTGAGAGCTCTTTATTATTTTGCAGACACTTAAATGAAACCATGTTAAACACAGGGCTGAAAAGATGGTGATCACATTCAGACAGCTCATTGTGATGTCAGTGATGCAGCACAATACTGCTGTGTGACTCAGGAGAGAGTACTGTAAGGAATTCATTCTCAACAGAATTTGAAGCAGAAATATAAAGGAGGCCAGAGCCCTGGGGAAATAATAACAAACTATCTGAAATCACCAGACCAGGATATGATTGGTCTGAATCTTGACCCTCTGCAGAATGTTTAGACCAAAGTTACAATCCCATCGGATTCTGTGGAGAACGTAAACTGTCAGTTTCACAGTTCTCAAAACCAGTTTAAGTGCTGTTCAGGTAAGGCTTAACTTAGCCTGGTCTCAATTTAAGGCTGCACAATGATTAGTTTAAGTTGGTATTTGTAACCTGGCAACTATTACTAATCACTCTTCCACAGCCAGCAAGGTTGGGCCCTCATGGATGAATGACCAGGTATGATGTATTTCTCAACAAGTCTGATCAACAATACATATTCTAGGAAGATATTAGAAATAGGTATCTCATGCATTCTAGTGTCATTCTACCTGGATGGGGATTGAAGTCTACTTGCATAAAATTAATGTTTGTTAATTGAACAGAATCACAATCACTTTTGCTATACAGAAAGGAGATGGTGAAGGATCTCTTCTCTTTATATGCTTTCATTATAAGGGTTTGTGGGTCTTTGAATTCTTGTTATCAAAAAAGGTGCTAGGCCAGAGTGCGAGATATTTCAAGAAAATACGTTCTCACACCTTCGCCGAATCATCACTGTAACTTTCCAGAACCAAGGCAGATGGGGACCAGAAGTTTAAAGCTGCCCTCACAATAACGTTAACAGAAGTAGGAAGCTCTTAAGAACATGTTTTTCCCAGTACAGTGCTCAGAATGAAACTCCCATATCCTCAGTAACCATGGCAACAATTGTCAGCTGGAACTAACCATATGAAGATGGCCAGTGTTTCAAGAACACCAATATTTTAGTAGAGGGTGATCCTCAAGGGAGCATACATTGACTGGTTGACAGGAGCAACTTGAAGCTATTTGCTAGTCTCAGTATCTGGCTCAGGGGCTGGGTAGAGGCAGCTAGTTTGCGTAGTGATTTTCTGCCCTTCCCAGTAGAAAAGCAGTGTGTGTGTTATGTTGAGAGTACACTCGCTCGACTGCAGTGAAGTTACGCCCAATGAGGATGAATTCCCAGCTCGGCTGCTCAGCAATCGCTCCCCATTGTTTGAAGTTTTGTGACAAGGCTTTTAGATTGGCCTCAAAGTCCATCTGGAGCTGCAGTCCTCCTCAGGCAATCATGGTATTAGCCGGGGTTGCAGAACAACAGAAAGAATAAGAAAGGTAGACTTGCATTTCTATAGTGCTTTCACAACCTCAGGACATTCCAAAGGACTTTACAGCCAATGAAGTACTTTTGAAGTATAGTCACTGTTGTAATATAGGAAAAGCAGCAGCCAATTCACACATGCAAGCTCCCACAAACTGTAATGATATAAATGATCAGATAATCTGTTTTAGTGATGCTGGTTCAGGAATAAATGATGGTCGGGACTCCCCTGCTCTTCTTCAAAATAGTGCTGTGTAGTCTTTCTCGTCCACCTGGGAGGGCAGACAGGGTCTTGGTTTGACATCTTGTCTGAAAGACGATACCTCTGACAATGCAACACACCCTCAGTACTGCCTAGATTTTGTGCTTAAATTTCTGGAGTAGGACTCAGACTTACAATCTTCTGATTCGGATGCAAAAGTGTTAGCTACTGAGCCATGACTGACAGCTAAACATGGCAGTGTTTGCTGCCAAGCCATACAGATCTCACACAATTCTTTGCCCAAATCAATTAGTGGACATACTGTTCCTACAAACCCTGGGTCTGCCTGAGATATCCCATTATTTTCAGCAATACTTACACTTTACTCAGCAGCATGTGTTATGTTTCCCCAGCATGCCCATTTAGCCCAATATTCAGTTATATGATGGCGTCATTTGAGGACCTACCAATCATATGCCAATGTGATCTGAACGAGATACTGAGATTAAATTCTCTTGTGGGGTAATTACTAGAGCCTATAATTAAGGATAGGATGACTGAACATCTTGAAAATTGTCAGTTGATCAGAGAGAGCCAGCATGGATTTGTCAAGGGTAGGTCATGACTGATGAACTGATAGCACTTTTTTGAAGAAGTGACTAAAGTAGTGGACAAGGGAATATCTATGGATGTTATTTACATGGACTTCCAGAAGGTATTTAACAAAGGTACCTCATAAGAGACTGTTAGCTAAAGTTTAAGCCCATGGAACTGAAGGCAAATTATTGGCTTGGTTAGGAAATTGACTGAGTAGAAAGAGACAGAGAGTAGAGATAAAGGGAAGGTACTCTAGTTGGCAGAATATGACTAGTGGTGTACTGCAAGGATCTGTGTTAGGGCCTTATCTATTCACCATATTTATTTATGACTTAGATAATGGGATAGAAAGCCAGATATCCAAATTTGCAGATGACACAAAGATAGGTGGCATTGTAAGCAGGGTAGATGAAAGCATAACCACAACATTGAAAAGAGATGTTGATAGGTTAAGTGAATGGGCAAAACTAGCAAATGGATTTCATTGTAGTCAAATGTGAGGTCACCCACTTTGGACCAAAAAAGAATAGAACAGAGTACTTTCTGAATGATGAAAAGCTAAACACAGTGGAAGTCCAAAGGAACCTGGAAGCCTAAATAAATAGATCATTACAGTGTCATGAACATGTGCAGAAAATAATCAGAAAGTCTAATGGAATGCTGCCCTTTATAGCTACAGCCTAGAATATAAGGGGGTAGAAGTCATGCTTCAGCTAAACAAAGCCTTGGTTAGACCACACCTGGAGTACAATGAGCAGTTCTTGGCACTACACCTTGGGAAGTATATATTGGCCTTGAAGGGACTGCAGCATAGATTTATCAGAATGATACCTGGACTCCAATGGTTAAAAATGTAGAGAGATTACACACGTAAGGTTGTATTGCCTGGCATTTAGGAGATTAAGAGGTGATTTGATTGAAATTTTCAAGATATTAAGGGAAACAGATACAGAGAAACAGGTCAGGGTGTCTAGGACTAGGAGGAACAATTTTAATCAAAACTCACTTATTTTCTATTCCAATCCCTTCTCGTGAATAAGAGAATTATTAAACCATGCAACCCTGTCCTAGTTATTAAGCTAAATACACTTAATTTTTCTCCATCGTCCACATTGACACAGTCCAAAGTTTATACAGACTTGGTGACACCAGTCTTGTAATAAGCTGCTTGGGGTTTCCCTCAGCAGATGATAATAAACTCATCTTGAACATAGGTTTTTCTCACAGTTTATTTTCTATTTTTGACCACAGTGGGTGGAGAGGACTTTTTCCCATTCAGCCATTTTCTGGTAGGCCTGTCACTAAAACTGGCTGCCTCCCCATCAAAGATGTAGGCGGTTAATGCTGGAACAATTGCAGCTTTCAAGGCTGTGATAGATAGACTCTTGTTGGGTAACAATATCAATAGATATGGGGTAAAGGCAGGTAAATTGAGAAAAACCTACTTGACCTCACCAATCTACCTGTCGCAGATGCAACTGCCCATGACAGTATTGGTAGGAGTGACCACTGCACAGTCCTTGCAGAGACAAAGACCCCTCCTCACACTGAAGACACCCTCCATCATGTTGTGTGGCATGATCACCGTGCCTCAGAACAGGTCTAGCAACTCAAAACTGAACATCCATGAGGAGCTTTGGGACAACAGCAGCAGCAGAATTGCATTCAATTACAATCTGTAACCTCATGGACTAACACATCCCTCACAATTGATTACGAGCAAGTCAGGGGATCAACCCTGGTTCAATGAGGAGTGTCAGACAGCAAGCCAGGAACAGCACCAAGCATAATTAAAAATGAGATACCAGCCTGATGAAGCTACAATACAGAAGTACATGCATGCTAAACAGTGGAAACAACATGCTATAGACAGCGGTGACCAATCCCATGGCCAATGGATCAGATCAAAGATCTGGAGCTCTGCTATCCAATCAGGAATGATGGTGGACAATTAAACAACTAAACAGAGGAGGAGGCTCCAAAAATATCCCCATCCTCAATGATGGCAGAGCCCAGCATGTCAGTGCAAAAGACAAGGTTGAAGCATTTGCAATCATCTTCAGCCAGAAGTGCCGAGTGGATGATCCATCTTGGCCTCCTCCTGAGGTCTCCACCATCATAAATTCCAGTCTTCAGCCAATTTGATTCACTCCACATGATATTAATAAATGGCTGAAGACACTGGATACATCAAAGGTTATGGGCACTGACAACATCCCACCTGTAGTGCTGAAGGCTTGTGCTCCAGAACCTTAGCCAAGCTGTTCCAGTACAGCTACAACACTGGCAACTACCCAACAATGTGGAAAATTACCCAGGTATGTCCTGTACACAAAAAGCAGGACAAATCCAATCTGGCCCTATCAGTCTACTCTTGATCATCAGCAATGTGATGGAAGGTGTCTTGGACAGTGCAATCAAACAGCACTTACTCAGCCACAACCTGCTTAACAATGCTCAGTTTGGGTCCCGCCAAGGACATTCATCTCCAGCCTGCATGACAGCATTGGTCCAAACATGGACAAAAGAGCTGAATTCCAGAGATGAGGGGAGACTGACTACTCTTGACAGCAAGGCAGCATTTGGCCGAGGCATCACGGAACCCAAGCAAAATCGAAGTCCATGGTCATTGGGGGAAAACTCTCCACTGGCTGGAGTCATACCTAGCACAAAGGAAGATTGTTGTGATTGTTGGAGGCCAATCATCTCAGTCCTCGGACATCACTGCAGGAGTTCCTCAGGATAGTGTCCTAGGCCCAAAAATCTTCAGCTGCTTCATCAATGGCCTTCCCTCCTTCATAAGGTCAGAAGTGGAGATGTTCGCTGATGATTGCACAATGTTCAGTACCATTTGCAACTCCTCAGATACTAAAACAGTTTGAGCCTACATGCAGCAAGATCTGGACAACATTCTGTGTTGGGCAGATAAGTGGTAAGCAACATTTGAGCCACACAAGTGCCAGACAATGACCATCTCCAACTAACAAGATTCTAACCCTCTTCCCTTGACATTCAATGGCATTACCATCACTGAATCCCCCGCCATCAATATCCCGAGGGTTAACATTGACCAGAAACTTAACTGGCCAGTTGTACATGTACTGTGGCTACAAGAGCATATCAGAGGCTAGGAATTCTGGGGTGACTTGTTCACCCCCTGAACCGCCAAAAGCCCACCACCACCTACAAGGCACAAGTCAGGAGTGTGATGGAATACTCTTCACTTCCCTGGATGTGTGCAGTTCCAACAATGCTCAAGAAGCTCGACATCATCCAGGACAAAGCAACCCGCTTGATTGGCACCCATCCACCAACTTCAACATTCACTCCCTCCACCACTGATGCACAAAGGCAGCAGTGTGTACCATCTACAAGATGCACTGCAGCTCATTTGACAGCACCTTCCAAATTCGTGACCTCCGCCACCTAGAAGGACAAGGGCAGCAGGCGCATGGAAACACCATCACTTGTATTAGAAAATCTGCCAGTTCCCCTCCAAGTCACACATCGTCCTGACTTGAAATTATATCACCATTCCTACATTGTCTCTGGGTCAAAATCCTGGAACTCCTTCTCTAACAGCACTGTGGAAGCATGTTCACCACACAGACTGCAGCGGTTCAGGAAGGCAGTTCAACAAAACCTTCTCGAGGGCAATTAGCAATGGGTGATAAATTCTGCCCTTGTCAGCACATCCCATGAAATGAATAAATATATTTTTTTAAAACATGGCTTGAGGGCACATTTAGCCTTGTCTGTAACAACCCGCATTGAATAGCCTAATGACACTCAATGTCAAAACTCATTGCTGAGAAATGGCCACCAGAATCAGGTGTTCAACTGCATCCAGGTCCCCTGGAAATTTACGCAAATAAGGAACCAACGCCCATGAAACCTTGCCCAAAGAATAGACCAGCACCTATGAAAACTTATCCCGACAATGAGTCAATGTCTATGGAACCTTACCTCAAGCAATGAAACAATACCATTGAACCTTACCCCAACAATGAGTCAATGACTTCAGGAAGGAAGGAAGCTGGGAGAAAATTGATGGTAAAGGAAACTCTGCAGGAAATTAGTCAAAAAAGTTGGAGTAGATTAAAGAAAGGACATAAACCAAACAGGAGCTAATAGAGGGGAAAAAAATCATTTTTTGCTATGTTGCATTTTTTATTGTGTAACATAGTGCCTTTCTGTGTTGGAAATTTGCACCTGTGAATAAATATTCCAGTGATGAAACTCTTCTTGATATATAGCCACTCCACAAACCACTGACCACCTCCAGGCGCTTACCCATTGTCTCCCGAGACAAGGAGACCAAAGAAGAAGAAGAAGTGTTCAATACAATTGTGTATTGGATGTAATCTGAAGAAAGAACAAGATCAGTTGGTCCAGGGAAATAGTACAATTGATTCTGCCAACTTCTCAAGGGTTAAAATATCTGTATGAAGCATTGGCACGTCCAGTACAAATTTATACCAAGAGAGAAGCTGGTGATTTGCTTCCAGTGGGAGAACCCTTTTGACATAATATTCAGGCGACAAAGCTCATGTATCAGCCAATTCATCCAAAGGTCAGCTACTTTCCACGGGCTATGGTATTAATTTCTGGTTGGCCAAACCATTAGTCACAGTTACTGGCATTTAGAAGACCTGAACTTGAACTCAAGCAACAAAAAGGTTATACAAGTCTCTTTCACATGATAACTTGGAAGGAACATAAACTTTAAATAATTTTGGCCCTCTCAACTTACTGCTATATAGAGAGTTATAGAAAGAGGAAAAGCAAATCAAACTGATTGCTCCAACAACTGTGTACAAACAGCACTGTCACAGACGTGATGTGTGAGGTGATGAGGGGGGAGGGTTACGGCCTCTCATCAAATTCTGTTGGGTGCAATGAGAGCATAGGTGGGGGAGAGCAATAGTGATGGAGGAGGGGATGGGAAATATAGCCTGTGTTTCAGAGTATCTGATATCGACTTGAGCTCAACTCTCAAAATTTATGTTTTCATTATAACCATTCATCTGAACTACAGCCTAATAACATGGTGCCAGCCATTGAATCTCCGAACTGTATAATGTTCATAATATATATATATATATATACACAAGACCTGGGTAGCTCAAAATATATGCTTCAGTTATGTATCATGCACGTGCACGTGTGTATTTAATAGCTGGTTCACACAGTTTGGTGCAGCTTTAATCTGTTACAGTTTAGATTTGCCATGATATGGTCTCTGTCTGATGTGGCTCTTTGTCAGTCTTTTCCAGTACCAGATTTTAAATGATTAATTCATGGGTCACAAAAACCTACTTACATTTCCCTTCAAAACTCCAAGTTGAAAAAGAAGATATAACCTGCTATTTGATAGTGATTTGTAGTTTCCAAGATTATTGTCCTGCAGCTTTGTGACATTCTTGCAGAATATAGGTTGGCATGAGAGTGTAATACTGAGGAAGTACAGTACTGTTTTTTTTTAAAGAGATACTGCACTGAAACAGGCCCTTCAGCCCACCGAGTCTGTACTGACCATCAACCACCCATTTATACTAATCCTACATTAATCCCATATTCCTATCACATTCCCACAATTCCCCTACCACATACCTATATTAGGGGCAATTTATAATGGCCAATTTACCTATCAACCTGCAAGTCTTTGGCTGTGGGAGGAAACTGGAGCACCCAGCAAAAACCCATGCGGTCACAGGGAGAACTTGCAAACTCCGCATAGGCAGTACCCAGAATTGGAACTGGGTTGCTGGAGCTGTGAGGCTGCGGTGCTAACCGCTGCGCCACTGTGCCACCCCAAGGCACTGTTTTTCCGATTAGACCTTAAAATGAGCCATATCTCTGTTGTTCTTTGAAATTAGTACCCTGAAATTTTTACACCTGCCTGAGAGGGCTGATGGGTCCTTGGTTTAATGTCTCATCTGAAATTCGGCTCCTCTGACAGTATAGCACTCCCTCAGTACTACACTAGACTGTCAGCCTAGATTTTGTGCTCAAGTCTCTGGTGTCTCTTGATAAATATGCATTGGGTACGAGGCAAGAGTCCCCAGCATGAAGTTATTGCTGGAGAAGTGGTTTCACTAGGGTAGTCTGTGGTGGGATGGAGAGATGAGGCTGGGTTTGGGGAGCTCTAAGGGCTCCTTGCAGGGTCCAGGGTAGCACTCTTGCTCCTCTTGGCCCACAAGGATCCTCATAAAAGTATTTTCCTTTGTCATGGCTGCTGGTCTCTGTGAACTTCCCACATTGTTGATCTGTTGGGGCTGGCTCTGTACAGGCCTCACCTATCTGGTAGTTGTCATGGCACCACTGACAGCATTGGGCTGGAACATTTCAATGTTAACTAGGCCTCTGCCTGGTGGAAGCAGGGTGGCTCTTCCATGCCTGTTCAAATAAGTCAGGGTGCTGGGAGGATTGGGAACGTGTGCAGAACATAGTGAGACAACTTCCCCATCTTAGCACCTGCTCCTCCCACCCCTCGTACCATTTCCAATGGGCTGGGGGTAGAAACCAATACTTGTGATTCCATTTTTTCTCTCTATCACATAGCACGCAATCAAAAGAAATCTCGACATTAGTCATTAATGCCAGATGTTCATTTACTGGCACTCACACCTCCTCCAGCTACATCCTTTCTCTTGCTTCTTTACTTGTCCCATTACCACTCCCTTTGGCTCTGACCCACCAACTCTCTTGTCATTTAATCTCTCCTGTCTTCCGCCCTATCACAGAACTTCCCTTTTGTTCTTTATAAGCGCTCCCCCATTTCACTTGCTTAAACCCTATTACATTTCAATTTTTCTCCAGTTCTGATGAAAGGCCATTGACCTGACGCGTTAACTCTGTTCCTCTCTCCACAGATGCTGCCTGACCTGTTGAGTATTTTCAGCATGTTCTGTTTTTATTAGTCGTGAATTTCTTCATTTAGATTTTTGACTGAGTAATTTTTACTGTACCAATATTGAATTTGATACACGACACACAGCATTATTTGGAAATTGGGAGGTTTCCTGTGAGATTATGAGAAAAGTTCCAAAAGCAATGAAAATCTCAACAACGTCATTTAGAAAGACATGGATTAATCAAGAACAGTCAGCATGGATTTGTTAAGAGAAGGTCGTGTTTGACTAATTTGATTGAATTTTTTGAGGAGATAACAAGAGGGTCAATAACATTATTATTGCATTTTATGCAGTCTACATGGAAATAAGAAAGGCTTTTGAGAAGGTCCCACATGGCAGACTGGTCAGAAAAGTAAAAGCTCATGGGATTCAAAGGAAAGAGGCACGTTGGATCCAAAATTGTCTCACAGGCAGGAAGCAAATGCTGATGGTCAAAGGGTGTTTTTGTGACTGGCAGGCTTTTTCTCGTGGAGTTTCACAGGGCTCAGTGGTGGGTCCCTTGCTTTTCATGGTATATATCAATGATTTATAATTAAATGTAGGGAGCATGATTAAGAAATTTGCAGATGATATGAAAATTGTCTGTGTGGTTGATAGTGAGGAAGAAAGCTGCAGACTGCAGGAAGATATTAGTGGACTGGTCTGGTGGCAAATGGAATTCAATCCAGAGAATTGTGAGGTAATGCATTTGAGGAGGAAACAAGGCTAGCGAATGCACAAAAAATGGTAGGATACTGAGAAATATAAAGGAACAGAGGGATCTTGGAGTGCTTGTCCACAGATCTCTGAGGTAAGAGGACAGTTAGGTGAGGTGGTCAAGAAGGCACAGGGATACTTTATTAGCAGAGGCATACAGTATAACAGGGAGGTTATGCTAGAATTGCATAAAACATAGGTAGACTGCAGTTGGGTTACTGCGTACAGATCTGGTCACCACATTCCAGGAAGGATATGGTTTCAGTAGAGGGGATGCAAAGGAGATTTACGAGGATGTTGCCAGGAATGGAGAATTTTAGCTATGAAGGAAGATTGTACAGGCTGGAGTTGCTTTTGTTGGAACACATGAGGCTGAAGGGCGATTTATTTGAGGTGTATAAAATTACGAGTGTCTCAAATAGATTGGATAGGAAGGACCAATTTTTGGTTCGCAGAGAGGTGAATAATCAGGGGACATAGATTGAAAGTAATTGGTAGAAGGATTAGAGGGGAGTTGAGGAGGAATTGTTTCACCCAGAGGGTGGTGGGGGTCTGGAACTCATTGCCTGAAAGGGTGGTAGAGTCAGAAACACTCATCACATTTAACAAATATTTGGATATGCACTTGCAGTGTTGCAATCTACAGGGGCATGAACCAAGAGCTGGGAAGTGGGATTAAGCCTTTTTTCGAACGGCACAGACATGATGAGCTGAATGGCCTCCTGTGCTATTAAATTCTCCATGTTTCTAACAAATCTCAGTATGAGATTGCTAAGGAAAGTCATTTAAGAGGGGTAATTTTTGCAGATCAGAGGGTGTGATGTGTAAAGTGAGGAGGTGATTAATTGGGTTGAGTTAAAGGGACTTTTTGTGTGTGTACAATAATGCCCTTGGAATTCCATGGTCTCATTTCCACAGTTGTTAAATGTGAGGGATGGGGTCTTCTGCTAAATATACTGCTTAGTAACAAACATAGACCCCAACCCAGTTGGCCAGTTTTGATATAGTGGGACTTCAGTGTTGTCAGCCCCAATAGTAGCAGGGAAAATCAAAGGGGCACAGGCCATTCTGACAGTACATGAAGAGAACATTGAAGGGTTTAAGGAACAGCAGAAAGGTGCCTTACTTGGCGGGGATCAGCAGTACAAAATGGAGTAAGTAATCAAAGATCTCTATAAATTAGATAGTTGGGCAAAGGGATAGTATCTGAAATTTAGCATGAAAATATATAAAATAATGTCTATTGATACATATACATTGAGTGTCAACTGACTAAAATACAAAAGGAAAAAGGCTTGGATAAGATTATCAGTCAATGCATGGTGTTGTTAGTTACACTTACCAAGTCCTGAAATGATCTTAAGCTTAAAATTATGCTGGTCAATAATAACTCCTCAACTAACATCACCAAAACCTATTATCTGGTCATTGTTGTTTGTGGGATCTTGCTATATGCAAGTTGGCTGCTGCAATTTGCTGTGTTATAACAGTGATTATAATGCAGAAGTAGTTAATTGGCTTTAAAATACTTTGGGATGTCCTGAGATTGTGAAAAGGGCTGGATAGATGCAAGTTCTTTCTTTTATTTCAAGTCCAACAACCTTTAAACCTTTGGACGTTATTTGTGAGGACATATTTTGTGAAATTTGCACAAGTAGAATATGCAAAGCACAGTTGCAAGCACGCTTTCAGGATTCAAAATTAAAGGACTGATTATCTTCTACTTTTAAAATAGGTAAAAATGTATTTGGTCAAAGTTAATGCCAGTTAAAGAAATTGCAAGAACTCTGTGCTTCACAATGTGAGATTTGCAAGAATATAACCTCATTAGCATTAATGAATGGAAGGCATTGAATCACAATGCAAATATGATCCTTTAACATTTCTCAAGGAGCTAACATGCCACTTAACGGGCAGAAATGTGAGAGCATTTATTACTAGGTGGAAGAGACTGGTCAGGAAATGTGAGAAGGTGAAGGCAGGTGTTGGAGCATGTGCTAGAGATGTGAACTAGCAGCACCCAGACAGACGTGAGAAAGGTTACAAAGGAACAGGAGAAGGCCATTCAGCCCATCGTTAGATCTAAGCTCCTCAACCTGAAGCAGGCAGCAATGGTGATGGTTGAGAAGGACCAGAGGTCCAGTATCCTGAGAGTCCCTTGCGAGTTGCACATGGATACAAACCTTAATGGACCTGCTTAGAAATGGAGGCCGGTGCAGCAGCAGGATGATAGTGGGAAATGAATTCCGTCCTGGCACATGACAGTGGTAGGTTGTCCAGTTTATTTCAGTGAGTCCAAAGACAGCTCTGTGTCTGTTTTTGAAGAAAAGACAAGACAACATGAAATTACACAGAATATACAGCACAAAAACAGGCCATTCCATCTCAGCATTTATGCTCCACTTAAACCTCCTCCAATCCTTCCCCATCAGCATAACCCTCTATTCCCTTCTCTCTCACCTTTTTATCTAACTTCTGTACTATTCACCTCACTTACTCCCAGTGGTAGCGAGTTCCATAGGATCATCGAAACAGGAGTAGGCCATTTAACCCTCAAGCCTGTTCCACCATTCAATGAGATCATGGCTGATCTGTGACCTAACTCCATATGTCCATCTTTGCCCCATATCCCTTAATAGCTTTGGTTAACAAAAATCTATCAATCTCAACTTTTAATTAACAAATGATCTAGCATCAATTGCCATTAGCAGAAGAGAGTTCCAAATTTCTACTACCTTTTGTGTGTAGACATGGTTCCAAATTTCATTCCTAAAGGATATGTCTCTAATTTTTTGACTATGTTCCCCCTAGTCCTAGACTCTGTAACCAGCAGACATAGCTTCTCCCAATCTACCCTATCTGTTTGCCTTAATATCTGAAAACTTCAATCAAATCATCCCTTAACCTTTTAAATTCCAGGGAATACAGCCCTAGCTTGCTTAATCTCTCCTCATAGCTTAACTCTTGGAGTCCAGGACCATTCCAGTAAATCTACGCTGCACAACCTCAAGAGCCAAAAAATCCTTCTTACGGTATGGTGCCTAGAACTGCTCACAATACTCCAGCTTTGGTCTAACCAGGGCATTGTATAGTTGAACCCTGGCTTCGACCGGCTTCTATTTTATTCCTCTAGATTTAATGACCAGCATTCAATTGCCCTTTTGATTATTTTCTGTATCAATTAATGACATTTTAATAACCTATGGACAAGAACCCCGAAATCTCTTTGGACCTCCAATGTTTCTAGTTTTTCACCATCTAAAAAGGACCCAGTTCTATCCTTTCGATGTCCAAGTCGATGACCTCTGGCTACTGTCATGCAGAACCCTCACCTGCCAAGAATGAGGCACATTAATTTTGTCATGAACATTGATTTGAAAACTGTTGCTGAAGTGAAAAAAGGACTAGTTTAAAAAAGAAATCACCAGGCCCTTGGCTGGAAAGACATTTGCATATTGACAGACAGCACTTGTGGAGACAAAGAGGTTACTTCCCTTATCCAAGTTAACCCACAATGGACTTTGAGCACCAAACATTGAAGGTGAGGGAGCTCAAATTTCAGGATGACTGCTGGGATGGCCGAAACCTCAAACAGACATGGTCAGACCAGCTGGTCATGTGACTGGCCTGCTTGGCAACATGGTTTTTCTGAGTTGTACAAAGAGTTTTGAACAGAGAATCTGCTGTATGCTCCTGGACTGAAGAAGAGCTTTTGTGTCTGGCTCTCTCTCTCTGTCTCATGGAACTCAAAATACACTGAAGATAGATGAACCTCAAAAGAGAAAGGTGTCCTACAGCGAACAAGGTTTAAGAAGAATACTGGGCCCCAATGAAGAACAAGATCAAGGACTCTACAGTGAGCTCGAAGAGCCATAACAAAAACCCTCTTCAGAGATTGCCTCAAACTTTTCCACTTTATTTTCTTCTGCTCTTTTCTTTCTCTATCTACATGTGTGTATCGCGTATGCATGCTAGCGTGGGTGCGTCATGTATACGTAGGTGTTAACCGAATTAGGGGGAGGCCGTGGCATACTGGTATTGTCGCTGGACTAGTAACCCAGAGACCCAGGTATTGCTCTGGGGACATGGGTTCGAATCCCACCACAGCAGAAGGTGGAATTTGAATTCAATTAATCAATCTGGAATTTAAAGCTAGTCTAATGATGGCCACGAAACCATTGTCGATTGTTGTAAAAACCCATCTGGTTCACTAATGTCCTTTAGGGAAGGAAATCTGCTGTCCTTACCTGGTCTGGCCTACATGTGACTCCAGATCCACAGCAATGTGGTCGACTCTTACATGCCCTTGAAATGGCCTAGCAAGCCACTCAGTTCAAGGGCAATTAGGGATGGGCAATAAATGCTGGACTGGCCTGAGACACCCACATCCCACGAAAGAATAAAAAAAAATTAGAGTTTAAGTTTAATGAATTTCAACCTTTCTTCTTTAAACCCAAAAATACCTGTTTGTGCTGGCTTCTTTGCCTTATAATTGAAAAGTAATGAACAAGAATTCACCAAGGGTGAGCTAAAAACACAGTGTGTTTAAAATTAAACCTTGTTATGGTAAGACCAGGTGAAGGCTGAGAAGGAACCCTAGACCCCTTTCTCACCTGGTCGTAACACTACACTGAAGTCCATTTACCACTGTTTTATCCATTCACTTTATCGCTTTGTAATTTTACACTTCCATCAACACTGGTTCCATAACACTGGTTATGTGGCATCGACAAATTTGGATATGTGGCTTTCTAATCCATCATCTAAGTCATTAATGAATACAGTGAATAGTTGAGACCGCAATAAATGTCCTTGTGGGACAACACTAGTCTCATCCTGCCAATTAGAGAAGCTTCCACTCAGCCAATTTCCTAACCAAGTTAATAATTTCCCTTCAATTCCATGAGCTTCAACTTTATCTAAAAGTCTTTGATGAGGGACTTTATCAAATGCCTTCTGGAAGTCCATATAACATCCACATCTACTACCTTCCTCACCTCTTCAAAAAATTCTCAGATTCATCAGGCTTAACCTACTCTTTACATGCTGGCTCTCTCTGATCAGCTGAAAATTTTCAAAATGTGCAGTCACCTTATTCTTAATTATAGATTCTAGTAATTTTCCCATAACGGATGGTAGGCTAACTGGTATATAATTCTCTGGTTTCCCTCTCTGAAATAGCAGAGTGGCATGTGCAATTTTCCAAACTAAAGGAACATTCCTGAACCAAGGGAACTTTGGAAGATTATTGTTAAGGCATCTGCAATGTTTTCAACTACTTCTTTTAAAACTCAGGGATGGAAACTGTCTGTTCCTGGGGATTTTCATTAATTTTATTGAGTTCCTGTCCCTGATTCAATAATACTAACCATGGCATGTCTGGCAAGCTAATCTCTCCCTCTACTATAAATATTGAAGCAAAGTAACAATTCAGCATGACCACCATTTCCTTATTATCATTAACAACATCAGCATTATCATTATCAAGTGGCCCACATTGCTTCTGACCACCATCTTTCCCTGTGTAGGTGTTGATAACCCTTGCAAATTCCTTTTCATACTCCCTTTTTGTCGCATTTCCTACCTGTTTTGTCACCCTTTGTTCTTTGCATCTTTCCTATATGCCAGGATCTGTGCTATTTTTTGCATTTTTGTAAACTTCTACTTCCAGTTTTATGTTGTTTGCTATTTCTTTAGTTGTCCATGGCTGTCTTTTTTGGCAAGTAGAGTTCTTGCCCTTTGAAGGTATAAATTGGTTCTGTTTCACATGAAATTCTTTTTTTGAATACATCTCACTGATCCTCTGTCATTTTATCCATTAACAGATTTGCCTAGTTTATTGTGGACAGTCTCTGTTTCAACCCATTGAAGTCAGACTTGCCTAAATCTAGAATCAGAGTAGCTGTTTCACATTTCTCCCTTTCAAACATCCTGAACTCAATCATATTCTGATCGCTATTAGATCAATTTTCACAAACAATTAGACTGTTCACTGAGTCTGGCTCACTAGTCATTACTAACGCTAATATGGCATGGCCCACTTTTTTGTTCCAGGCCATATTGTTTCAGAAAACTATCCCAGACACACTCAAGAAATTTACTACCTTTCTGTCATGTGCTAGTCTGCTTATCCAAATCTGTACGAAAGTTAAAATCCCCTTGTAAAACATTACAGGAACAATAACATAGTGGAAATGTTACTGGACTAGTAATCCTTAGACCCATACTAAAGTTCTGGAGACATCAGTCCAAATCCCACCACGGAAGCTGTAGGAATCTAAATTCAATTAATTAATAAACCACAGAATGTAATTAATAAATCATTAATTAGATTAGAGATACAGCACTGAAACAGGCCCTTCGGCCCACCGAGTCTGTGCCAACCATCAACCACCCATTTATACTAATCCTACACTAATCCCATATTCTTACCAAACATCCCCACCTGTCCCTATATTTCCCTACCACCTACCTATACTAGTGACAATTTATAATGGCCAATTTACCTACCAACCTGCAAGTCTTTTGGCTTGTGGGAGGAAACTGGAGCACCCGGAGAAAACCCACGCAGACACAGGGAGAACTTGCAAACCCCACACAGGCAGTACCCAGATTCGATCACGATCATGATCAATAATAATGATCATGAAACGACTGGATTGTAATAAAAATCCAATTGGTTCACTAATGTCATTCAGGGGAAGGAAATCTGCCATCCTTACCTGGTCTGGCCTATATGTGACTCCAGACCCACAGCAACACAGTTGATTCTTAACTGCCCTCTGAAAGGCCGAGCAAACCACTCAGTTGTATCAAATGGCTACAGAAAAGTTAAATAAGAATAGAACCAGACGGACCACCCGGCATCGACCTCGGCATTGGATTCGAATTCGGCACACCATGCCCAGTAGACCCTGCAAATTCCTCTTTACTACCATGGCTTGTGCCAAAATTTAGAGAGCTATTCCGCATACCAATCAAGTAACAGCCTGACTTAGTTATACTCACTGAACCAATGTCCCAAAAACCTTGATCACCATCCCTGGTTATCCCTGCCGGTGGGACAGAACATAGCCAGCCACCAGAGATGGTGGCACAGTGGGATATTGTTGGAGGGAATGGCCCTGAGAGTCATCCACATAAACTCTGGATCCCATGATGCCTCATGACACCAGGTCAAACACGGGCACAGAAATCTCTTAACTCCCTTAACTGAATGAATCAGTGCTCCTCCATGTTGAACACTTCTTGGAAGAAGTACTGAGAGTAGCAAGGGCACAGAATGTACTCTGGATAGGGGACTTCAATGTCCATCACCAAGAGTGGTTCGGTAGCACAATTCCCAATCAAGCTGGCTGAGTCCTCAAGGACATATTTACTAGACTGGGTCTGTAGCAGGTGGTGAGGGAACCAACAAGAGGGAGAAAGTTACTTAACCTCGTCCTCACCAATCTACCTGTCACATGATAGTATTGGTAGGAGTGACCACCGCACAGTCCTTGGGGAGACAAAGACCTGTCTTCACACTGAGGAGACCCTCCATCGTGTTGTGAGGCAGTACCAGCATTCTAAATGGGATAGACCCCAAACAGATCAGGCAGCTCAAAACTGGGCATCCATGAGGCGTAGACCATCAGCAGCAGCAGAATTACACTCAACCATAATCTGTAAGCTCATGGCCTGGCATATCCCTCACTCTCCCATTACCAATAAGCCAGGGATCAACACTGGTTCTGTGAAGAGGGTAGGAGAGCATGCCAGGAGCAGCACCAGGCATACCTAAAAATGAGGTTCCAACCTAGTGAAACTACAACACAGGACTACCTACATGCTAAACAGCGGAAGCAGCATGCTAACAACAGAGTGAAGCAATCCCACAATCAATAGATTAGATCAAAGTTCTTCGGTCCTGCCACATCCAGTCATGAATGGTGGTGGAGTATTAAACAGATAACTGGATCAGGAAGCTTCAAAAACATCGCCATCATCAATGATGGGAGAGCCCAGAACATGATTGTAAAGGACAAGGCTGAAGCATTTGCCAGCATCTTCAGCCAGAAGTGACAAGTAGATGATCCATCTTGGCCTCCAGCATCATAGATTCCAGTCTTCAGCCAATTCCATTCACTCTACATGATAACAAGAAACAGCTGCAGACACCAGAAACAGCAAAGGCCAAGGGCCCCGACAACATCCAGGCAATAGTACTGAAGACTTGTGCTGCAGAACAAGCTGCACCCTTAGCCAAGCTGTTCCAATGAAGCTACATCGCTGGCATCTAGCAGGCAATGTGGAAATTTGATCAGGTATGTCCTGTTCACAAAAAGCATAACAAATCCAATCCAGCCAATTACTGCCCTATCAGTCTACTCCGATACTTTAATCTCCGATCCTGCTGTCTTCACAGTCCAGAGTGTCTGCAGCCACGGCATGCGGTAAGTCCATTGAGGTGAAGAAGGAGCTGCGGGACCCGAGAGAAGTCCTGTGAAAAGGTGCCCCGAACACCCAAAACATCCACGAACGGCCCCCCCGGCCGCAACTTCAAAGCGCCCGCGGGAGATGGCTCGGAGAGCATCTGCAGCGCACTGTCGGCAATGCTGCATGCCTTTATTTAAACCACTGCAAAAAAAAAAAACCCTTAGCAAATGTAATCACCTCTAAGTCTGCCAAATGATGCTTCACCTCCCGAAGGACGTGGATGAGCTTTCCGGACGTCGATGGTGGGCACTGAGGAAATGGCTTATTACCTGCACCAGATTCCACCCCCCCTCCCCCCCCCTTTACCCCCCTTCCACCCCCCCCCACCCCCGTCCCCTTCCCTGCTCCACCCTCTCAGCTCACCCCCTCACAACCCCGTCCCAGCCCGCCCCCCCCTCGCACCATCTTCACCCCGCACCCCCTTCCCCTGCACCCCCCCCCCACCACCCCCTCCCTCTACCCCTCCCCCTTGCATCCCCTCCTCCCACCGGCACCATCCTACACCTGTGTAGGGGCCTCAACAACCCCACTGCCTTGTGGGCGTCTCGGGAGAGACCAAGGCTAAGGGAGTAAACCCTAACAGAAAATCCGGAGCGGAACCCCGTAGGCGGTCATGTGTCACCTTTGGCATGTTTCCGGCAGTTCCTGCAGCCATACTGGTGCCAAACGTCGTGTCCTGCACTCCTTTGGACCCCACCAGAAAGGCCGAGAGGGGGGTTTTGACGACTGGGCAACTCTCAACCTCCATAAATTTGCCCAGGCATGCGCCATGGAGAGGTCACTCCATAGTTGCCTCACAGCGACTGAAACAACACGGAAGGCAGCAGTTACGGGTTATAAGTCCAGATAAATTGGCGTAGAAACTGGGCGCCACGGGTTGCCTTTGTCGGTGGGAGAGGTCATTGCACCTCACTGGACAGCTACCGCCCGCCTCAAACCGGGCAGCCCCCGGTCAATAAGGTTCTGTCCCGCCACAGTCTGCCTGCTTCAATGGGTGCTTGGAGCTCAGGGTCATTGCCCGAAAGGTGGACTGATACACCGCACCAAACAACATGAAAAAAGGAAAGAAGGTACCAGCCCTTCGCTTTGCAAGCTGGAACGTCAGAACTATGTGTCCTGGCCTGTCGGAACACCTTACACAAATCAACGATTCTCGGAAGACCGCCATCATTAACAACGAGCTCAGTAGATTCAATGTGGACATTGCAGCACTTCAGGAGACTCGCCTCCCCGCGAGTGGCTCTCTAGCAGAGCAAGACTACACCTTCTTCTGGCAGGGCAGGGATCCTGAAGAACCAAGACAGCATGGAGTGGGCTTCGCCATCAGAAACTCCTTGCTCAGCATGATAGAGCCTCCCTCAAATGGCTCGGAACGCATACTGTCCATCCGACTGCTCACCACCTCTGGTCCAGTACACCTACTCAGCATCTATGCTCCAACACTCTGCTCCGCACCTGAAGCTAAAGACCAGTTCTATGAACAACTCCATAACATCATTAGCAGCATCCCCAACACCGAACACCTATTCCTGCTGGGGGACTTTAATGCCAGGGTTGGGGCCGACCATGACTCATGGCCCTCCTGCCTTGGGCGCTATGGCGTTGGAAGGATGAATGAGAACGGGCAGAGACTGCTTGAGTTGTGTACCTATCATAACCTCTGCATCACCAACTCGTTCTTTCACACTAAACCCTGTCACCAGGTTTCATGGAGGCACCCAAGATCACGTCGTTGGCACCAGCTAGACCTCATTGTCACAAGGCGAGCCGCCTTAAACAGTGTTCAAATCACACGCAGCTTCCACAGTGCGGACTGCGACACCGACCACTCCCTGGTGTGCAGCAAGGTTAGACTCAGACCAAAGAATTTGCATCATTCCAAGCAGAAGGGCCACCCGCGCATCAACACGTGCAGAATTTCTCACCCACAGCTGTTACAAAAATTTCTAAATTCACTTGTAACAGCCCTTCAAAACACTCCCACAGGGGATGCTGAGACCAAGTGGGCCCACATCAGAGACGCCATCTATGAGTCAGCTTTGACCACCTACGGCAAAAGTGCGAAGAGAAATGCAGACTGGTTTCAATCTCATAATGAAGAGCTGGAACCTGTCATAGCCGCTAAGCGCATTGCACTTTTGAACTACAAGAAAGCCCCCAGCGATTTAACATCCGCAGCACTTAAAGCAGCCAGAAGTACTGCACAAAGAACAGCTAGGCGTTGCGCAAACGACTACTGGCAACACCTATGCAGCCATATTCAGCGGGCCTCAGACACCGGAAACATCAGAGGAATGTATGATGGCATGAAGAGAGCTCTTGGGCCAACCATCAAGAAGATCACCCCCCTCAAATCTAAATCGGGGGACATAATCACTGACCAACGCAAACAGATGGACCGCTGGGTTGAGCACTACCTAGAACTGTACTCCAGGGAGAATGCTGTCACTGAGACTGCCCTCAATGCAGCCCAGCCTCTACCAGTCATGGATGAGCTGGACATACAGCCAACCAAATCGGAACTCAGTGATGCCATTGATTCCCTAGCCAGCGGAAAAGCCCCTGGGAAGGACAGCATTACCCCTGAAATAATCAAGAGTGCCAAGCCTGCTATACTCTCAGCACTACATGAACTGCTATGCCTGTGCTGGGACGAGGGAGCAGTACCCCAGGACATGCGCGATGCCAACATCATCACCCTCTATAAAAACAAAGGTGACCGCGGTGACTGCAACAACTACCGTGGAATCTCCCTGCTCAGCATAGTGGGGAAAGTCTTTGCTCGAGTCGCTCTGAACAGGCTCCAGAAGCTGGCCGAGCGCGTCTACCCTGAGGCACAGTGTGGCTTTCGTGCAGAGAGATCGACTATTGACATGCTGTTCTCCCTTCGTCAGATACAGGAGAAATGCCGTGAACAACAGATGCCCCTCTACATTGCTTTCATTGATCTCACCAAAGCCTTTGACCTCGTCAGCAGACGTGGTCTCTTCAGACTACTAGAAAAGATCGGATGTCCACCAAAGCTACTAAGTATCATCACCTCATGCCATGACAAGATGAAAGGCACAATTCAACATGGTGGCTCCTCATCAGAGCCCTTTCCTATCCTGAGTGGTGTGAAACAGGGCTGTGTTCTCGCACCCACACTTTTTGGGATTTTCTTCTCCCTGCTGCTTTCACATGCGTTCAAATCCTCTGAAGAAGGAATTTTCCTCCACACAAGATCAGGCGGCAGGTTGTTCAACCTTGCCCGTCTAAGAGCGAAGTCCAAAGTACGGAAAGTCCTCATCAGAGAACTCCTCTTTGCTGACGATGCTGCTTTAACATCTCACACTGAAGAATGCCTGCAGAGTCTCATCGACAGGTTTGCGTCTGCCTGCAATGAATTTGGCCTAACCATCAGCCTCAAGAAAACGAACATCATGGGGCAGGATGTCAGAAATGCTCCATCCATCAATATTGGCGACCACGCTCTGGAAGTGGTTCAAGAGTTCACCTACCTAGGCTCAACTATCACCAGTAACCTGTCTCTAGATGCAGAAATCAACAAGCGCATGGGTAAGGCTTCCACTGCTATGTCCAGACTGGCCAAGAGAGTGTGGGAAAATGGCGCACTGACACGGAACACAAAAGTCCGAGTGTATCAGGCCTGTGTCCTCAGTACCTTGCTCTACGGCAGCGAGGCCTGGACAACGTATGCCAGCCAAGAGCGACGTCTCAATTCATTCCATCTTCGCTGCCTTCGGAGAATACTTGGCATCAGGTGGCAGGACTATATCTCCAACACAGAAGTCCTTGAAGCGGCCAACACCCCCAGCTTATACACACTACTGAGTCAGCGGCGCTTGAGATGGCTTGGCCATGTGAGCCGCATGGAAGATGGCAGGATCCCCAAAGACACATTGTACAGCGAGCTCGCCACTGGTATCAGACCCACCGGCCGTCCATGTCTCCGTTATAAAGACGTCTGCAAACGCGACATGAAATCGTGTGACATTGATCACAAGTCGTGGGAGTCAGTTGCCAGCATTCGCCAGAGCTGGCGGGCAGCCATAAAGACAGGGCTAAATTGTGGCGAGTCGAAGAGACTTAGTAGTTGGCAGGAAAAAAGACAGAGGCGCAAGGGGAGAGCCAACTGTGCAACAGCCCCAACAAACAAATTTCTCTGCAGCACCTGTGGAAGAGCCTGTCACTCCAGAATTGGCCTTTATAGCCACTCCAGGCGCTGCTTCACAAACCACTGACCACCTCCAGGCGCATATCCATTGTCTCTCGAGATAAGGAGGCCCAAAAGAAGAAGTCTACTCTTGATCATCAGCAACCTGATGGAAGTTGTTATCAACAGTGTTATCAAGCAGCACTTACTCACCAACAACTTGCTTGTCGATGGTCAGTTTGGGTTCCGCCAGGGTTATCTAACTCCAGATTTCATTCCAGACTTGGTCCAAACATGGACAAAAGAGCTTAATCCCAGAGGTGAGGTGAGGTGAGGTGAGAGTGACTTCTCTGGACAACAGGCAGCATTTGACCGAGTATGTCATCAAGGAGCCCTAGAAAAACTGGAGTCAATGGGAATCAGGGGGAAAAGACTCCACTGGTTGGAATCATACCAGCACAAAGGAAGATGGTTGTGGTTGTTGGAGGCCAATCATCTCAGCCCCAGGACATCACCTCAGGAGTTCTTCAGGATTGTGTCCAAGGCCCAACCATCTTCAGCTGCTTCATCAATTATTTTCTTTCCATCATAAGGTCAGAAGTGGAGATGTTCACTGATGATTGAACAGTGTTCAGTACCAGGTGCAACTCCTCAGATACTGAAGCAATCCATGCCTGCATGCAGCAAGAATCTGGGCAACATTCAGGCTTGGGCTGATAAGTGGCAGGCAATTTCATAAGAAAATAAGAACGTAAAAAATAAGAGGAGTGGACCATTCGGCCCCTCATCCCTGCTCCACCATTCAATATGATCATGGCTGATCTTCAATTCCACTTACCCATCCACTCCCAGTATCCTTTGATTTCCTGAAAGACCAAAAATCTGCGATCCCAGCCTTAAAAATACTGAATGATGCAGGCTCCACAACCACATTGGGTAGAAAATTTCAAACATTCACAACCCTCTGATTGAAGAAATTTCTCCTCATCTCCGTCCTAAATTTTAGACCCCTTATCCTGATACTGTGCCTGCGTGTTCTAGATTCCCCAGCCAGGGGAAACGACCTCTCAGTGTCTACCCTGTCATGCCCCTTCTGAATATTGTATACTTCAATGAGATCACCTCTCATTTTCCTATACTCCAGAGAACATCGGCCCAATTTACTTAGCCTCTCATCATAGGACAACCCTCTGATCCCAGGAACCAATCTAGTGAACCTTTACTGTATGGCTTCCAATGCAAGAATATCCTTCCTTAAATATGGAGACCAAAACTGCACACAGTACTCCAAGTGCAGTCTCCCAAAAGCCCTGTACAATTGTAGTAGGACTTCCTTATTCTTGTACTCCAAATCCCCTTGCAATAAAGGCCAACATTCCATTTGCCTTCCTAATTGCTTGCTGTACCTGCATACTAACTTTCTGTGTTCCTTGTACAAGTACACCCAAGTCCCTCTGAACATCAACATTTAAAGCTTCACACTTTTTAAAAATTATTCTGCTTTTCTATTCTGACTACCAAAGTGAATAACCTCACACTTCCCCATGTTATATTCCATCTGCCACCTTCTTGCCCATTCACGTAACCTGTCTATATCTCTTTGCAGCCTCTTTGTATCCTTCTCACAGCTTACATTCCCACCTAGCTTTAAATTGTCAGCAAACTTGAATACATTACTCTCAGTCTCTTCATCTCAGACCTTAATATAGATTGTAAATAGCTGAGGCCCCAGGTTGATTAAGGGATAAATGTTGGCCAGGACACTACTGCTCTTCTTCGAAATGATGCTGTGGGATCTTTTACACTCACCCGAACATCTCATCCAAAAGATGACACCGCCAACAGTGCAGCTCTCCCTCAGTATTGCAATGGAGTGTCAGCCTTCATTTTTGTGTTTAAGTCCTAGACTAGGACTTGAGCCTACAACTTTATAATGTAGAGGCAAAAAAATCTACCAACTGAACCAAAGCTGACACTATGAGAACAAACTAAAATATTCACAACATGAAACAAAACTAAAAATGAGAGGAATGCTTTCCTGTGTGGAGTAAGAGATTTGATAGCAGACTCGCTACGAAGTCAAGTTTTGAGTAACTTAGTTAAGTGGTAAATAGATCAATTTGTGATCATGAAAGGATTAGCAGGGATAACTAACTATAGACAGCTTTGACCAATAGCTTCAGCCCTTATTAAATGCAGGACTGCTGCCAGTGGAATGCAACACCTCAGTTTGAATGATGCTATACTGATACCAGAGAATTGTTTATAATAATTTGCTCGACTGACTTTTAGATCGTGGAAGGAAATTTGTCTTTTCTCTTTTTTGGAAGTTTTACTTGTGTTTATTTGCAACTGTAAGGAGATTGGGCATGCAAGAGTTCCTGATACTTGTGATACGGCCCGATTTTCGCTCTGTGCAACTGGATGAGTTTTGAGTGATTAAAATCTCACCCATATATATGTTGAAAGTGGGTATTGCAAGGAGCAGATTCAGTGGACTGAATTGTTTGTCATTCTGTGTTTTCTAACAATGTAAAATTTACAAAAAGTAACCTCTTTAGAGCTGAGGTCTGTCAGATTCCTTTCAGGGAGGCTGGAACTAAGCTCAATTCATTGTCATTACTATCCTTCAACCATCTGTACTAATTTTAGCACCAATTGTTTACAAATGTTTCTGCAATGAACAGAAGCCCTTTGTTGTCTACAACACTTTGGATTTAGGCTTGTCTTCACAACAGCAGTCCTGCTCTGAGTGCCAAGTTTATTTTGATTGGTTCACTATTTCTATTCGACCACAATCTTCAGTATTTTTTTCAAGGGCTCATAAAATGCTGCATTCAGCAACAATGAGAGTGAAGGATTTGCTTTTCTTTGTGGGTGGAGGTTACAATTTAACATTAATTGTAGAAACGCTAACCAACTTGGGAGGATTTTACATTTGGACTAATTTTGATTCAGTTCCACTTCTACTATGCATGTAAATTTTCAAAGTTTTTCCTTTAACAATATCATGCCAATCTGTTCTGACTGGTATTAGATAATTACTGATATCTTCAAATTCATAAAATGATATCTTGAAGTCAATTTCTGCCTGAACTACACTCATCACAAAGCTCTCAGAGAGTTGGAATCTTCCCTCTATCTCTCTCCCTCATTGGCAGCCTGGCTGAAATCACAAAACTTACGCTCTCGGTGGAATCTGCAATCTGGGTGAAAATTGTGCACAAACATGGGCTAGTTCTCAGAATTGAACTTTTTACTGGAGTTTCTGCTGAAATCATTTGCATATCACTGAATGTAAAATCTACCATGAACCAGTGCAGTTGTGCAGCACTTTAGAACTTAATTTTTTTTGCATTATAAAACATTCCTTGATGTATTTACAAGTGGAGCAGTTGCAATTTTTGGGTATGATTATTTGAAAGGAGTGATATATCTTGGAATAACAATGCAAATGGAAGGCACAATCAGATAGAATCTGGAGAATGGGCAGACCATGTGACAGATGCCAAGGGATGGGCGACAAGCCCCAGTAACTTCCGCATTGGGCATCACTGAGAGTGCCATTAGCCACTCTTAGTTTCAGACTATTTCTTTCCTACACAAGAGAGAAAGAAATTACAAAGAGACAAAGGACTCAGTTAGTAGCAAATGCTCCCATGAAACTGTTTGGGGAAATGTCCCGGAATGAGAGCGGGCAATGTGGAAATAATGTATGTGTGTGTGTATCTGCTGAAGAGCGTTGCAGCAATGTTCAACTGTTCTTATAGCAACTGTAGCGACACTGTAGCAATTTCTTAAAGATTAACTTTTAGATAGAGAATATCAGCAATCTTCCTTAGAGAGAGAGAGAGAGCGAGAAAGAATAAAAGAAAGAAATAAAGGAAAATTTGCATTTATATAGAAAATTTCATGACCACAGGACATCCCAAAGGGCTTTACAGCCAAAGACATACTTTGGTTATGTAGTCACCATTGTACTGTGGGAAAGACAGCAGGAAATTTGTACACAGCAGGGTCCCACAAACAGCAATGTGATAAAAGACCGGCTCAGCTGGTTTAGTTGTTGGCGTTGAGGGAAAAATATTGGCCAGAACCCAAGAAGAACTTTGATATCTTCTTCCAATAGTGCCATAGGATCTTTTACATCCACCTGTGGAGGCCGGTGGGAACTTGGTTCAATGTCTCTTCAGAAAAACAGTGCCTCCAACACTGGAGTGTAAGCTTGGGTACAATATGTAAGTAGATGGAGTGGGACATAAATCCACAACCTTCTAACTCAGAGGTGAGAATGCTATCCACTAAACCATAGCTCAGAAGAATCAGAGAGTGAGAGATGGATACGAAGAGGACAAGGAGAGAGAGAGAGAAAGAAAAAGAGAGAATTAAAGGCAATTACAGAAGGGGCACATTTTTAAACGTTTCAAATTGTGCAACACTTCTTGCAACTAGACCTGCAACTCACTGCATTGCCTATCACAGTCAAACCAACAGCAGCCCTCAACGTTATTTTGTCTTTGGCTCCTTCCAGACTGCAACAGTGGAAGCAGTCAGAGCCTGGAAGCAAACCCTTTCATCACTTTCCCCATGAACAACCGGAAGCAGCAGGTTACGATACCAGGGTTCACACCAATTGCATGTTTCCCCAAAGCCCAGGGCCTTGTTGCCTGCACACACACTTGACATGAGGGCTCTTGCAAATCAACCTGCTGCCTTCATGAACTACATGGGCTTCCGTTCCATTAGTGTGCAGCTGGTGTGTAATTATCTCCACCACATCATGTCCTAGCAGCTGTCATGGTGCTTTCGTGCTGCACTACTCCTCCAGCCATTTACACTTGCACCTTGCATAGCAAGTCACAGGCTAACTGCCTGGGGACAATGGCTTATGCCCTGCACACTTGATGTATCTGTTCTCTTGGAAACCCATGCTTTCCAGCCAAGCTCCACCACAACCAAATCCATGGGTTGACTATGGCCACTGGAGTGCTCAAGCAGTAATTTCACTGTAAGTCTTTGACGTCCTTCAATACAACCCAGAGACAATGCTCCAAATTGTTTTGTTTGTTCCATGCTGCACAATATTACTGTGCAACATCAACAATATATAGGCCAACACCGACTCCCCAACAATGCTGATTGCAGCATTCTCCTTTGGAGTGAAGGTTTGCACCCTCCCCTGGTTCTTACAGTCTCCCTTCGAATAATCGCCAGATTGTCCTGATAGAGGAGTGGGACTGGGTTAGCATATGGACTACGAAATGGCTGTGAAGATTTGTGATGTAGTTTGAGTAAGCATGTATGCTGAGAAGGAAAAGCAGCAAGTGTGTGCAAGAGGTTGTGTGAAAAAAAAATGAATGCAATGCGAAGTGTGAAAAAACTTACCCAAAAAGTACAAGTTCAAACCAAATAAATGCAGAATGTTATGTCTGCCATTTTAAAGGCAGTAGCAAGGGTCGTGTAATTGTGAGCAGGAGAGGAGGTGTGATACACTGTCACATTTGCGATTGGAGGAAAGACTTTGCAGTGGGTGATAAAAGTGTCAGGGTGGGGAAGTATGGTATTTCAGAGCTGTATTCAAAGTAAAAGAGATGTGAAGACAAAGTTCTTATCTTGGTGGCTCTGGTAAGGTCATTAAATAGTGTTATCCCACACTGCAGTCAGGCCCTAGGTATGATGCTGCAGGCATTGCCATGCAGAGCCAGCTCCCTCCATGGTTGTCAGCTGAGTTGTCTGGGATCAGTCAGCTATTGGAAGGAAAGGGGACCTCCTTCCTGACCTTTACTTGCTGTAGCATCACAAAGAAAGGAGTGTCTTGGCTGTCGACACTTTTCCTTCAGTTTACACAAATGTCTTTCTATGAACGCAGTGGTTAGCACTGCAGCCTCACAGCTCTAGGGACCCGGGTTCAATTCTGGGCACTGCCTGTGCGGAGTTTGCAAGTTCTCCCTGTGTCTGTGTGGGTTTTCGCCGGGTGCTCTGGTTTCCTCCCACATGCCAAAGACTTGCAGGTGATAGGTAAATTGACCGTTGTAAATTGCCCCTAGTGTAGGTAGGTGGTTGGGATTACTGTAGGGTTAGTATAAATGGGTGGTTCTTGGGCAGCACAGACTTGGTGGGCCGAAGGGCCTGTTTCGGTACCATATCTCTAAATAAATAAATAAAACCACTGCTAAACATTTATAGTTATTTACATATTAGGTTTTCCTCCCCTTTAAGGCTAACTTTCAGCAAGTAGCTATCACTACCCTGTTGGCATCTCACTTGTCAAATTTAAATAAGGCCCAGTTGTCAAAATGATTTGAGCCTTCCGAAGATATCATCGGGTGGGCAGGCAGTGCTCAGTACATGAAACATATCTACGGGGGCCATTATTTAACTGTGAGAACAAGCAGAGGACTAGATGACGGGTACAACATTCACAAGCCTTGCAAAGTGAATTGCAAAGTGAGATTCGAGAAAACAGGCTCTTGAAGAAGGTGCTTGATTAGAAGTCAATTGAAATCTAGAAAAGGGAGTGGGATTGAACTCTGGTGAGAAGGGGGAGAGGATCATAGAGATATTCAAAACACTGCATGTTTCTTCAGGAGAGGCGCAGAAGAAACTTAAATCCCCATGCCATTTAATCTTATTCTCCTGCTACTTTCGATGGCCCTGCAAAAATTTTCTTTTCAAATATATATCAAACCGCCACCAAAAATAAATGATCTGGTCACTCACTCATGTGCTGTTTGTGGGATCTTGCTGTGGGCAAATTTGCTTACACAACAAAAATGACTACATTTCAAGAATAGTCAATTGGTTGTGTAGTGATTTGAGATGTTTCAAGAAGGTTATAAGGTTTCTCAGCTCCAAGTCTTGCTTTCTTTTGCACTGTTGATGTGGCTCTGCTTGTTGTCAGCAAGCTGTTCCAGGAATGAAATCACAGTCTGAATCGTAGCCACACTCATGGGATTATCTGTTCAACTCACAACCTTGCTTGCTGAGACAGCTCTTACAAAGGGAAAGGGCAATGTAATTCTAGCAACAAAATTTAAGATGACTTGTAATTTAGAAGTTTTGAAGAATGACTAGATTCATCACTGCCAGAGTTTCAGTGAAAGTACACTGTTAGATCAGGATTTATTTTGCATCCAAGGTTACATTTCTCATCTTTTCCATCACACGTTGCAATGCTGCTACATTTCAGAGTGTACATTAAGGTGCAAAAGAATGTTTAGATTGGTCAGCTGCTATTCATCAACAAACAGCATGCTTCTTACTGATCAAAAGGATGCCTGCTGTTAAAAACCTGATGGAGGCAGGGACCTGGAGATGAGGTTATTTCAGAGTGAGTTTCATCTAAGAGAAGTAAATGCTTACAGTGAGCAGCAGTCAGAGAAAAAAAATGTAATGTTCTCAATCACTTCACAAGAAAATGTGGAATATAAGAAGGCCATTCAGCCCATCAAATATGCTATTTACATAGATGGCCTGCAGTATAAGTGGAGCCCACTTATTTAATTGCCAAAGGAAGGCTTCTGAAATGCAAAAGCAAAATACTGCAGAAGTTGGAAATCTGAAATAAAAACAGAAAATGCTGGAAATACTCCGCAGGTCAGGCAGCATCTGTGGAGAGAAAAACAGGCTTAACATTTCAGGTCAATGACCTTTGTTATGGACAGGTGGGAAATAATAGGGATGGTTCTCCTATTTCACCTCTCAACTGACCGAAGACAATGCGTTTTTATTAGAATTATGTTTAACCCTTGAGCATTTTAATGGTCAATAAATAGACAAATGATAGGTTTTCTTGTAGGTTTAAAGAAAAATAAATATTTATTAAACAATACCTGAAAATATTTGCAACTTCACCCACTCACACACCCACATGCATACAGACAAGAAAAGATAGAGATTAAAAGATAGCATTTAGATCTAGTAGTTTTAAAAAGAGTTTATTGTGAAACCTTATTTGCTTCACGGGGAGGAAAATTTTAAAATGGTGCAGGCCTGTTTCTCCTTTTTTCTGGTTCACTGGTGTCAAGTTTTGGCGCCTAAGGTGGATGGATGCTCTGCTGCAGACTTCTTTGGTCAAATCTCAGTCAGAGTTCAATGGTGAAAATCAGGTAGGGAGTTTCAAAGGTCACCTTTTTGTCTCTGCCGCCAGGTAGTTTAGAGATGGCGGGCTGGATTTTGTTCTCCCCCAAGTGCGGGTTCCGTGGCGGGGATCCTGTAGATGGCTCCAGATGAGGCCCGCCATGGACCGCGACACTGGGAGGGCCCGGCCCATTCCTCCCGTTGGTGGCGAGGCTCCGTGGCATCCCCCAGCCACAGGGTGACGGGACCACAATTTAAATATTCAAATGAATAAAATTAATACATTTAAATAGACTTACTTACGATCTTGAGGACCTGCTGCGATCTTCGATGTGGCGGCCAGCACTCCGAAGAGCCCCGTCCGGGGAAATGAGGCACCACATTGGTGGAGAGGGGGGAGGAGATACGTTTATCAGTGGGGGGGGAGGAGTGGGGGTGGAGTGGGTGGGGTACAACAGGGTCAAATGCATGTAATGGGTGTAGGGGATGGTGGGAAGGGTTGACCCTTAAACTTTGTGCAGTTTGAGGGGGGCAGGTGAGATGTAAAAGGTAAGTGTTTTGGGGTGAAGGACAAATAATTATTGTAATTGTTATTGGAGGGGTAAGAAAGGACCTTCAGAAATGTATTTATTTAATTTTGGGGTAGGACTTTAGAAATTTAAATTGGGCAGCAGGGCTGGCCGCCATTTAAAAATGGTGCTAATGTTTGCGCACAGGCAGCTGACGCCATTGTCATGGATGGACATCCCGCCCCCCTCCACGAGATTGGCGGGGGTGCCGGCCGCCCCGGCTATTTAAATGAACTGCCGCGCTTAATGGATTTTGTTCTCACCCAGGCGCCGTGTGGCCCATTTTTTGAGCTCCCTGCCAAGATTGGCGGCAGGCTCTTAAAATCCAATCTGGTATTCTTGCAGTGTCCTTCTTCTTGCTGGTATGGGTCTTTCTTTTCCTTCTGCCTTCTGCTTTCTGGCTTTTTCCCAGACTTGGTTTCTATCAGGTAACCAAAGTTTCTCTCCCATTGTTTTCATAAATGGTGTTTTCTGGTGTGGCCATTGTTAGACAATGGGTTTGGATGTTGCTCATCTCTAAACCACCTTGATAAAATTGTGTTTTTTAACACCATGTATCCTGAGTTTGAGTCTGGAATCTCTGTGCCTGCAAAATCATAGTGAGCCCAACTTGTTGAAGAGGGGTAGCCATTGACGTTGAATGGGCTATTTGCATTCCTAATGCTTTCTTCAACACTTGACCAGACATGACAATTGGTTCACGGTTCCAGCAGTTACAATGCATATTCGCAGTGCAGGAGAGGTCACCTGACCTCCTACTCCATTTTGCTTTGCAACAAAAGGTGCCCATTTTGAGTTTAATTCATCAGTTCATTTTATAGTTCATAATTTCTCCTTGTATGTGCGTGACACGTTGCATCAGAACCTTTCATCATTTGCTGTTTTTATTATTGAAGGCTTTCAAAAGTTACTTTTTGCACTCCAAAGACAAATGAAAAAAATATCTACGAAGTTCTTTAAGACATCCTGAGGATGTGAAGGGCACTATATAAATGCACGCTTTTTCTTACTCTAAGAGCAAAATACTGCAGATGATGGAACTCTGAAATGAGAACAGAAAGTGCCGGAAATACTCAGCAGGTTTGGCAGCATTTCTGTTGAGAGAAAGAGAGTTAGCACAATCTGATGAAAGGTCACAGACCGTAGACGCTAACTCTGTTTCTCTCTGCACAAATGCTGCCAGACCTGCTGAGTATCCCCGGCACTTTCTTTCCTCTTTCTTCCTCTAATTGATACATTTAACTCTGAATGCACCTTGCACAAGTAAAACCACATTTTAGCTTATTCTTAATTATCTTATTATTATTATTAGATTGCTTTGTGAGATTTGCCTTGACAGTCTCCTCCTAACCATGCTTCAGAGCACTAGATACTCCTGGCCTATTGTAAACAAATCCAATTGTTTCTTTTACATTTCTATGGCAATGGCTTTGCTCTCCACCAAGTTATCTGCAGATCACTCTTTCTGTGAAAATCCCATCGATTTGCAAAAGGTCCTTACTCACTTACAAATTTCACCCTTTCCCGTAAGCACCATTTTAACAATCACTTATTGACGTGTCAATTCTGTTCCAGCCTGTGCAGAGGTGGGATCAGTTGGCTGTCAGATATTGTGACAGCATGTGTCAATGCAGTGGCTGCTCCGCTTTATATCTGATGTGGTGGTGGCAGCAATGACAGAAATCCACTGACTGACTGACAGGTTGCTGATGCTGTGCAGCAGAATTGCCCAGTCAACATCCGACCTCGATGCACAATTTCCTCATTTCATAAGATGCTAGCTCGGCTAATAAACACCATGATATGGCTGAAGTTGACAAATCTGTCAGGTAAAAAAATGGCAAGGAATAGGACTCACAATTAGTGCTCTTTAGTTAGAGTCTATTTGGAGAGTGGAAACTTGCAATATTTTTATGAAGTGAACTCCCAAAACCTTAGTATGCAGTTCGAAATAGAGGAAGGTCACATCCATTATTTAGAATACTTGCTCTAAATATAACTTTAAAATTCACAAACCTGATTTAAACAAAACAAATTCCTTCATTATTTATATTGTCAGTGCTCAGCAAACAAGGATTGTCAATTCACTGGCTAATTCCTCCAAAAGACAGTGTAATAGGCCAGGATTTTATGTTGGGCGGACGGAAGCTGTCCAGGTGGCAAACCAGCGTCCATCTTGCCTGCTGATCCGTTCCATATTTTACGGGTCCCCGGGCTGTAATTGTTCTGAGGCGGGACCTCCACCCTTTTGCGGGAGGCAGTCCCGCCTCATTGAGCTGCCGGCCATTCAGTGGGCCAGCAGCATTATGTCCCAGCAGCGCCACCAGGGGCGGTGACCACTGCTGGGACTGCAGCCCAGCCAAACTCTGAGGAAGACATGAGCAGGGCCTCGCCGGGGCCCGACCAATTACCAAGGGTGGTCAGTTTGGGGGAAGGGGGGTGTGTTGGGTGCTGAGGGTGTTTGGGATAGCGGGGGAGGCCCTCCATCGGGCACCCTGCTCCCGATGAGCAGGGCACCTCCCCCACCCCGGGACGATCAGCAGCCGCCTGGTTTTCCCAGGTGGCTTTTCCCAGCTCCAGGACGCCCGCTTGCCACATGTAAAATCTGTGTGGCGGTGGGTGAAGGCCCTTACGTGGCCGTTAAGGTCGGTGGAGGCGGGAGCGGGTCAGGAAAGCCTCCTGGAACCTCCCACTCCATTATACGCCACCCGCCTCCGTCACCATCCCGCTCGTTGGGGTGGCGTAAAATTCCAGCCATAGTCAAAAGATAGGCGGGGCTCCCGGCACTGGGCCGAAAAGGCAGGGGGCACCCCGCATCTGCCTTACAACTGTAACATGACCTGCCAACTCTTGTACTCAATACCCCGTCCGATGAAGGAAAGCATGCCGTATGCCTTCTTGACCACTCTATTGACCTGCGTTGCCACCTTCAGAGAACAATGGACCTGAACACCCAAATCTCTCTGAACATCAATTTTCCCCAGAACTTTTCCATTTACTGAATAGTTCACTCTTGAATTGGATCTTCCAAAATGCATCACCTCGCATTTACCCTGATTGAACTCCATCTGCCATTTCTCTGCCCAACTCTCCAATCTATCTATATTCTGCTGTATTCTCTGACAGTCCCCTTCACTATCTGCTACTCCACCAATCTTAGTGTCATCTGCAAACTTGCTAATCAGACCACCTATATTTTCCTCCAAATCATTTATGTATATCACAAACAACAGTGGTCCCAGCACGGATCCCTGTGGAACACCACTGGTCACACGTCTCCATTTTGAGAAACTCCCTTCCACTGCTACTCTCTGTCTCCTGTTGCCCAGCCAGTTCTTTATCCATCTAGCTAGTGCACCCTGGACCCCATGCGACTTCACTTTCTCCATCAGCCTACCATGGGGAACCTTATCAAACGCCTTACTGAAGTCCATGTATACAACATCTACAGCCCTTCCCTCATCAATCAACTTTGTCACTTCCTCAAAGAATTCTATTAAGTTGGTAAGACATGACCTTCCCTGCACAAAACCATGTTGCCTATCACTGATTAAGCCCATTTTCTTCCAAATGGGAATAGATCCTATCCCTCAGTATCTTCTCCAGCAGCTTCCCTACCACTGACGTCAGGCTCACCGGTCTATAATTACCTGGATTATCCCTGCTACCCTTCTTAAACAAGGGGACAACATTAGCAATTCTCCAGTCCTCCGGCACCTCACCCGTGTTTAAGGATGCTGCAAAAATATCTGTTAAGGCCCCGGCTATTTCCTCTCTCGCTTCCCTCAGTAACCTGGGATAGATCCCATCCGGACTTGGGGACTTGTCCACCTTAATGCCTTTTAGAATACCCAACACTTCCTCCCTCCTTATGCCGACTTGACCTAGAGTAATCAAACATCTATCCTTAACCTCAACATCCGTCATGTCCCTCTCCTCGGTGAATACCGATGCAAAGTACTCATTTAGAATCTCACCCATTTTCTCTGACTCCACGCATAACTTTCCTCCTTTGTCCTTGAGTAGGCCAATCCTTTCTCTAGTTACCCTCTTGCTCCTTATATATGAATAAAAGGCTTTGGGATTTTCCTTAACCCTGTTTGCTGAAGATATTTCATGACCCCTTTTAGCCCTCTTGATTCCTCATTTCAGATTGGTTTGCAAGAAAAAACTTAAGTGCCTTAAAATCATTCTATTGACCTTTTGAAAAAAAAACACGTCCGTGGAATCTCTTCCATCTTAAATTAATCCATCTCCTCAATTCTAAAACATGACTCCTCAAAAAAAGGAAGCACTTTCATAACACCAAGCTGACATTGACCCTCCTATATAACATGAGCCCCAATTTTGTTAACCTGCCTTTTATGTGATACTTTGTCAAAAGCTTTCTTAAAATCCATATAGATGACATCCATTGCTTTCCATTCATCAACCTTCTCTATTACTTCATCAAAAGATTCAATTATATTAGTCAAACATTATCTGCCTTTTACAAATCTGTGCTGGCTCTCCCTAATTAACTCAAACTTCTCCAAGTGCCTGTTGACTTTTTCCCTTAATTTTGTTTCTAAAACCTTACCCACTGCTGAATTTAATCTGCCTGGCCTGTAGATTCTCAGACTGTCCTTACACCCTGTCTTGAATAAGGGTTTAGTTTAGTTTAGAGATACAGCACTGAAACAGGCCCTTCGGCCCACCGAGCCTGTGCCGACCATCAACCACCCATTTATTCTAATCCTACACTAATCCCATATGCCTACCACATCCCCACCTGTCCCTATATTTCCCTACTACCTACCTATACTAGGGGCAATTTATAATGGCCAATTTACCTACCAACCTGCAAGTCTTTTGGCTGTGGGAGGAAACCGGAGCACCCGGAGAAAACCCACGCAGACACAGGGAGAACTTGCAAACTCCACAGAGGCAGTACCCAGAATTGAACCCGGGTCGCTGGAGCTGTGAGGCTGCGGTGCTAACCACTGCGCCACATTTGCCACTCTCCAATCTTCTGGAACCTCCCCCATATCTCGGGAAGATTGGAATATTATGGCAAGCACTTGCTTAAATTCACTTCCACTTCCTTTAGCAACCTGGGATGCAAGACATCCGGACCAGGTGACCGTTTCTACTGATATTTTGTCAGCATCCTTTTCCTTAGTAAACACCAATACAAAGTACTCATTAAGTATTCTAGCCTTGTCCTGCAGCTCTAAGTATATATCACCCTCTTTATCCCTAATAGCCCCACTCCACCTCTTACTATCCGCTTACTGTTTACATGTCGGTAAAAAATTTTTGGGTTCCCTTTTATGTTAACTGTCATTCTATTCTCACATTCTCTCTTTGGAGTTGTATTTTCCTCTGGGGTGCCTTGTTAAAAGGCACTTATTACCTGAACAAGGGACCTGGCGTCAGGAGCGGGGGTGCGGCCACTGAAGGCCACTGCCCTTGCTGCCGATCCCCTCCCCCATTACCCACCCCGCGAGACCCCTCCCACCCTGAACTACAGAAGGCCTGGTTCCAGTGACTATCCTCGGCCTCCAGTAGGTGCATCTGCAGCAGCAGGCACCATCTCCACTGAATCGCTGCAGCTGCCGGCCTCTGATTGGCGGGACTTCCGGCAATAAGGTCCTTGAACCCGTGGAAGGTCTACCATTGTCCACTTAAGTGCCTGATTGGCACTAAATTCGGCGAGGGCCTTCCATAGAAGAGGCGATGTGGGGATCTCAGCATCTGTTTCTCCAGATGCCGAGACCCCCGCCACCAGGATAAAACTTCCCCCCAGTGTATTTGACCTGGTTCTCACTTGAAGAATTCACCCGATATGCATCACACCTCTTTTTTTGTTTGATCATATTCTCTATTTTACTTGTCACCCAAGGAGGCCTGGCTTTGGTCCCATGCCTTTCACCGTTGTTGGAATGCAGCTCGCCTGTACATGAAACATTTCCTCTTTCAAGATCACCCTTTGTTCCATTGCAGTTATTCCAGACAGTCTTTGGTTCCATTTTACCATGGCCAGGTCCCTTCTCATCCCATCAAAATTAGCCCTCTTTCAAATTAGAATTTCTACTTTGGATTGTTCCTTGCTCTTCTCCATGACTGATCTAAAATTTGTGATATGATGATCACTCTTACCCATGTGTTCCCGTATAGACACTTGGTCCACTTGGCCACCTTATTCCCTGGCACCATAGAGTCATAGAGTCATACAGCACAGAAACAGGCCCTTCGGCCCACCGTGTCTGTGCCGGCCATCAAGCACCTATCTGTTCTAATCCCATTTCCCAGCACTTGGCCCTTAGCCTTGTGTGCTGTGGCATTTCAAGTGCTCATCTAACTGCTTCTTAAATATTGTGAGGGTTCCTGCCTCTACCACCTCTTCAGGCACTGTGTTCCAGATTCCAACCACCCTCTGGGTGAAAAACACTTTCCTCAAATCCCCTCTAAACCTCCTGCTCCTTACCTTTATCTATGCGCTCTGGTTATTGACCCCTCCGCTAAGGGAAAAAGATTCTTCCTATCTAACCTATCAATACCCCTCATAATTTTGTATACCTCAATCAGGTCCCCCCTCAGCCTTCTCTGCTCTAAAGAAAACAACCCTAGCCTTTTCAGTCTCTCTTCATAGCTGAAATTTTCCAGCCCCGGCAACATCCTGGTGCATCTCCTCTGCACCCTCTCCAGTGCAATCACATCCTTCCTATAGTGTGGTGCCCAGAACTGTACACAGTACTCCAGCTGTGGCCTAACTAGCGTTTTATACAGCTCCATCATAACCACCTGGTTCTTATATTCCATGCCTCGGCTAATAAAGGCATGTATTCCATTTGCCTTCCAAACCACCTTATTTACCTATGCTGCTGCCTTCAGTGATCTATGGATAAGTACACCAAGGTCCCTCTGACCCTCTGTACTTCCTAGGGTCCTACCATCCACTGTATATTCTCTTGCCTTGTTAGTCCTCCCAAAATGCATCACCTCACACTTCTCAGGATTAAATTCCATTTGCCATTGCTCCACCCATCTTACCAGCCCATCTATATCGTCCTGTAATCTAAGGATTTCCTCCTCACTATTTATGACACCACCAATTTTCGCGTCATCTGGGAATTTACTGATCATACCTCCTATATTCACGTCTAATTCATTAATGTACACAACAAACAGCAAGGTCCCAGCACCGATCTCTGTGGTACACCACTGGTCACAGGCTTCCACTCGCAAAAACTACCCTCGACCACCACCCTCTGCCTCCTGCCACTAAACCAATTTTGGATCCAATTTGACAAATTGCCCTGGATCCATGGGCTCTTACCTCCTTAATCAATTTCCCATGCGGGACCCTATCAAAATCCTTACTGAAGTCCATGTAGACTGCATCAACTGCTTTACCCTCATCTACACATCTCGTCACCGCCTCGAAAAGTTCAATCAAGTTAGTTAGACATGATCTCCCCCTGACAAAGCCATGCTGACTATCCCTGATTAATCCCTGCCTCTCCAAGTGGAGATTAATCCTGTCCCTCAGAGTTTTTTCCAATAGTTTCCCAACCACCGGCCTATAATTACCTGGTTTATCCCTGCTACCCTTCTTGCATAATGGTACCATATTCACTGCCCTCCAATCCTTTGGTATCTCTCCTGTGGCCAGAGAGGATTTGAAAATTTGTGTCAGAGCCCCTGCTATCTCTTCCCTTGCCTCACATAACAGCCTGGGATACATCTCATCTGGGCCAGGGGATTTATCCACTTTTAAGCCCGCTAAAACCGCTAATACTTCCAAGATCCAGAAATGTCTCCTTCCTAGTTGGACTGAGAACATACTGGTCAAGGAAGTTCTCCTGAACACATTTCAGAAATTCCTCTCCCTCCTTTCCCTTTACTCTAACATTGTCCCAATCGTTATTTGGGTAATTAAAGACCCCAAAATATCACCACTCTATAGTTCTTGTACATCTCTGTGATTTTCCTGCAGATTTTCTCCTCTATCTTTCCCTCATTATTTGGAGGTCTATAGAATATCCCAGTCGAGTGTGCATACCCTTTTAACCTCTCAAATCTCATCCTTTCCCCCTCAAGGACATCCTCCTTTCCCAACACTACAATGTCTTCCTGAATCAGTATTGCCACTGCACTTACCTTTTGTCCTTCCCTACTTTTCTGACTACTATGTACCCATTTTTCAGCCACATTTCCATTATTGCCACTACATCATATTCCCACATAGCAATTTGTGCTTGTAGCTGACCAAACTTATTCATCACATTTTGTGAGCTTACATACATGCATTGTAAACCTGACTTTGTATTCCTCGTTCTCCTTCTTAGTCTGGTTTTATCTAGTATTGTACTATGTCCTTCTCTCTCACTCCTTTATGCACCTTATTCCTCTTTTTTTCCAACACTCTCACTCCTTTATGCACCTTATTCCTCTTTTCTACTTCTATATGATGGTTCCCATTTACCAACCAATTCAGTTTAAACCCTTCCCAACCACACTAGTGAACCTCCCCGCAAGTCCCAATCCTGTTGAGGTGCAACCTGCCCCTTTTGAATTTGTGCCTCCTGGCCCAGAACTGATTCCAATGCCCCAAGAATCTGAAGCCCTCCCTCCCACACCATGCCTCAAGCCACACATTGATCCTCCCTATCTTCCTATTTCTACTTTCACTAGTCTGTAGCACTGGGAGTAATCCAGAGATTACTACCTTTGAGGTCCTACTTTGTAACTTCTTTCATAACTCCTGAAAATCTTACTATAGGCCCTCAATACTTGCTCTCTCTATGTCATTGGTAGTAACATCTACCACAACTTCTGGCTCACTTCCCTCCCCCTGCAGAATATTCTGCATCCTCTCCATGATGTTCTTTACCCTGGCACCAGGAAGGCAACACACTCTGTGGGACTCGCAATGACAGATAGCAGGAAATGGCTGGTATATGTTATTGAACAGGTCGTGTAACTATGTTTGATGCTGGCTCCAAAGATTTATACCAACCAATATAGATCTGAGATTGTTGTCATCATGATTAAACAGCACTGCATACTTTCCCAGCAATTAATTGCAAATGATTTCTCAATAAACTGGCAGTAATAACATTGCAATCCTTTAGCGTGAATATCATGGCACAACATATAAAATATATATTGTAATAAATAACCCTTACCCTGGAGCAATTTCATGGCAATATTTAACACAAGGATTCTGATTGCAGTCATAAAGTGCTCAAGCTTTATTCTTGTAGTTTATGACTGACTTGTGATCATCCATGACTATGAATATAAGCCATCTCGCCTTCACTATTAAATTGCTGCTTTCAGTTCCCCGCCTCCACATATTAATTAACCTGTTTAAAATAATCTGAAAGAATTTTTAGCCATATTTAACTCACATTTATTTCATATGCACCATCTTAACTAGACAGTTATATACAAGCGTGCAGATAACTCATTATTAGACATAAGATGGAGGATAGGAATGCAATCTATTTTCAAACCTACATTTAAAATCACCTAAGCATTCCCAGAGGAGATGCTAATGCACTTTCACCTTTCTCAGTGTCTCTGTTACCATTATTAACAGTCAGACAAACACCCGTTGTTTAATGTAAAACACTAATCTCAATGAACTAACAACAGTTGACATTCTTCATTTTTTTTATGCTCACAAAGGCATGTGTTGTAGGTGAGGCAGTCCTCACACCAGCCACCATACTTTTACACAGTTGCCAAATGTATTTAGTCTCCTAATCACATCTTGCTGTCACACAAAATTAAATGTTCCACTTACAAAAATTTGATGCCTGAGTGCTGTTCTTTGATTGGATTCTGCAGACCAAATCTGCCCAATGACAGCTAATTGATTAAACATCCTCTATTTACTAAGGCTGCTAATTCCTTGTCCAACCTACAAGGTTCTCATTGAAACCATGAGCTTCGCCTCTGTGCAAGTTTCTTGCAAAGAAATATCTCCTGAAAGTCATAGAACCATAGAGTGATACATTGCACAGAAGGAGGCTGTTCAGCCTATCGTGCCTGTGCTGGCTCTTTGAAAGAGCTATCCTATTAGTTCCACTCCCCTGCCTTTCCTTATAGCCCTGAAAATTCTTCCGCTTCAAATACTTCACCAATCCCCTTTTGAAAGTCACTGTTAAATCTGCTTCCACCACCATTTCAGTCAGTGCTTTCCAGACCATAACAACTCACTGTCTAAAAATATTTTGCTTCCTCCCACCTCTGGTTCTTTTGTCAATTACCATAAATCTTTGACCTCTGGATCCCAATGAGTGGAAACAGTTTCTCCTTTACTCATAATTTTGAACACCTCTTAAATGTTCTCTGCTGTAAGGGGAACAATCCCAGCATCTCTGATCTCTTCACATAACTGAAGTCCCCCAGCCCTGGCAAATAAATAAAGTCAAGGTAAATAATAATGTATATCATCACTAACTCTATCCTATATCCTTAGGTGATCACAATAAATTCTTTAAGTAACCCAAGTTGACTCGAATCACCTGCCTTTTCTTAATGTTTTTTAACTTCTAACTTTTACAACTGATTACATTTTCTCTTGCAGCATAACGGTCAAATTAGCAGTTTGCAATGCCTAAAATCATATATCCAATCCAGTTTGAAGCGTAGGGTCTCCTATGTTTTCTGGATTAAAGATCTTTAGGTATAATGATTTTGAGAAACTTCAATTCAGCTATACTTCCCAGAGGAGTAAACTGTTCCTAATTTGATTAGGGTAGAAGAGGAGAGAGTCCATAATGGAATAACAGTGCACAGACTTTGGATGGAATAAGGTGCTAGTCTGGAAGATTTCTTTCCAATGCTGGCCTTCTTATGTTCCTGTGAATCAAATTTTCTCTCTTCCAATATTTTGGCGTTCCCGCTGTGCTCAAAGAGCTTTTGCAAATTTTGACCATGACGTAACTTCTCCGCTCTTATTTATTTTAATGCTGATCAGGCACAGAGTCCCTGGCCGTAGTGTCTGATGGTTGAATGCTTCGTGTTTTAGCTCTTGCAGTCTGCTAGTTTCCTGCATAAACTCATATGTGCCCCTTGCCATTTTGCTTATCATAAAAACTAGGAAGGGAAAAGGTGTGAAAACAATAATTTAAATGTTCCATCAGACTGTTAGCTTGTCAATCATCTGATTCCTCTTTTCTTTGTTGACCCTTTGCTTTATGTGTGTGGCATGCTTTTGTGAGTGTGGGAGGTCATTTTCAACTTCAGTAACCTGACGGAGCTGATTGCCCACCCCTTGTAAAACACACCCAAAATTTGTTCCACAGTCCGTGTCAGAGTTTACCCTCCATGGGAGTAAAATAGTACGAATCACATTTACCCATCAGGTTCCCTTATTTTCTTATCCCAGTTTGGTTCATCCAATCTTTTGTCTTGATCACTAAAGAGAAAGAAAAAAAAGAATTTTACGCTTAAGACTGTGACAGTTGCACTTATATGAAGGAGACAGGCCCTGCCATGATCTCAGGAAATCTCTAAGCACCCTACAGCTAATGTACAACTATTTAGCCTACTTATTCTGGTTCAGACGTGAGAATTACAGCAATAATGAAATAGACTCAACACATTCAGTCAGATATCAAACTTTAATGAGTTACTCCTGATATCTAAAAATCATGCAATACAATGTCCTACCTTACTATGGACTACTTAACACTTATAATTATTTATTTCCAAAATATGAAGCAAGTGAAGTATGTAAAATTACCTGAGAGTGGTCACTTCTTCACGTTGATTGTAGTTTCCTAGTGACTGACCAAGTCAGTCCTTCCCCTCCAGTTGCAGTTTCTTTTCTCCCTTAATCTTAGGGAGGGACAAGACATCATACTGACAGTGGCTTTATTTTATTCTTTCATGGGATGTGAGCGTCATTGTCGAGGCCAGCCTTTGTTGCCTTTGAGAAGGTGGTGGTGAGCTGCCTTCTTGAACCATTGCAGTACACCCACAGTGCTGTTAGGATGGGAGTTCCAGGATTTTGATCCAGTGACCATGAATGAATGGTGATATAATTCCAAGTCAGGATGGTGTGTGACTTGGAGGGGAACATGCAGGTGGTGGTGTTCCCACGCGTCTGTTGCCCTAATCCTTCTAGGTGGTAGAGGTCACAGGTTTGGAAGGTGCTGTCAAAGGAGGCTTGGTGAGTTGCTGCAGTACGTCTTGTAGATGGTACACACTGCTGCCATTGTGCATTGGTGGTGGACGGAGTGAATGTTTAAGGTAGTGAATGGTATGTCATTGGACTCTGGGCTGCTTTGTCCTGGATGGTGTCCAGCTTCTTGAGTGTTGTTGGAGATGGACTTATCCAGGCAAGTGGAGAGTATTCTATCACACTCATGACTGGTGCCTTGTAGATGGTGGACAGGCATTAGGGAGTCAGGAGGTGAGTTATTTTCTACAGAATTCCCAGCCTCTGACCTGCTCTTGTAGCCACAGTATATGGCTGAGCAAGTTAAGTTTCTGGTCAATGGTGACCCCCAGAATGTTGATGGTGAGGGATTCATTGAAGATAATGCCATTGAATGTCAACATAAGATGGTGAGAATCTCTCTTGTTGGTGACAGTCATTGCCTGCCACTAGTGTGACACTAATGTTACTTGCCAGTTATCAGCCCAAACCTGAATGTTGTCCAGGTCTTGCTGCATGTGGACACAGACTGCTTCAGTATCTGAGGAATCATGAATGGTGCTGAACATTGTGCAATTATCAGCAAACATCCCCACTTCTGACCTTATGATGGAGGGAAGGTCATTGATGAAGCAGCTGAAGATGGTTGGACCTGGGGCACTACCCTGAGGAACTCTTGCAGCAGTGTTCTGGGACTGAGATGATTGACCTCCAACAATCACAACCATCTTCCTTTGTGCTAGTTATGACTCCAACCAGCGGAGCATTTTCCCCGATTCCCATTGACTTCAAGTTTGCTAGGGCTCCTCGATGCCACACTCAGTCAAATGCTGCCTTGATGTCAAAGGCAGCGAATCTAACTTCACCTCTGGAGTTCAGCTCTTGTTGTCCAATTGGTATTTATCTTAAGCCAAATATCTAACTACGTGCTGATCTCTTTGTCTGAGAAAGCCCGCCTTGATGCAGTCCACCTTCCTTGGACCTCCTTCCTTAATTTTCCATCATGTGAAGAACAGCTGCAACAGTTGGGGGTCGTGGATTGGTTGCAAGTGTCATCCATCAAGCTGGCCAACTGCCAGATAAAGGTGCTCTACAGATCATTAAATTTTGTGTTATCTCACTCTTGTAGGACTTCTAAAGGTTTCGTGGCTTATTAATCTGAACAGGTATCTCCTTTAATTGGAACATCTTTGTTCCTTATCTGGTTCCTTGCCGTTCCTGCCGTAGATAAGCCAGTTTAATTTAAAAACAATAAACCTTCTCTCCGCAGTTCACAGCTTCTTCACAGGCCATAACAATGGATATTGTCAAGCTTCAACATGGAGTTAAATTTTAGTAAAGCCATTACTGTCTTACACTAATGAGGTAGTTTGACGTGTTGTAATAATGTAGGAAACAGAGCAGCCAATTTGTGCATAGCAAGTTCCGATAAACAGCGATGTAATCGTGATCTGATGGTCCATCTGCAGTGTTACTGGTTGAGGATAAATGTCGGCCAGGTCACTGGGAATAAATCCCCTGCTCTTCTTTGAAATAGCGCATTGGGATCTTTTACTTCAACATGAAAGGACAGACTGAGCCTTGGTTTAAGATTGCATCTGACAATTCAGCATTCCATCAGCATTTGCACTGAAGCATTCGGGAATGACCCTTGAACCCACAATATTCCACCTCAGAGGCTACTAGGCTGCCTCAACACACCCTGTATGATTCTGATACTTCGAGCCAGATGTGATTAAAATCGCTTGGCTTCTTGAAGCCACAAAGCATATTCAGTAACTAGAACATCCTGAAATCAACTAGAAGGTAAATGGTTGTCGATACGGGAAATCTGCATATTGAGAGAGATTGATAAATTCCCAGCTCCAGTCAGAAAGAAGCCAGAATAATGGAAGTCAGAGGAAGAGATGGGTTGAGGAGAGATGGAGTGAGGCTGGGTCTTTGAGGAGGAGACGATGGTCATGAATCTAGGAACATAAGAAATAGGAGCAGGAGGAGTCCATAATACCCCTCGAGTCTGCTTTGCCATTTAATACAATAATGGCTGATCTTCTGCTTCAACTCCACTTTCCTGCTCACTCCCCATATCACTCAATTCCCTGAGAGATCAAAAATTTCTCTCTCCATGCCTCCGTTTTGAAAGGGAGAGGAACAATATCTGAAGAGAGAGAACTGTTAGCTATGTTAGTTACCATGGGGACACCAGGAAGGGATGGTGGCTGACTCACAGTTTACTGGGAGCAGGATGAGGGAACAAAATGACACAGGAGAATTATGATTACTTGCGTTAACCATTATGGTTCATTTGCAAAACGAAAAAGATTCCAAGGGTCATTGGGAAGACACTTGATCTTTGTGTTTAAAAATAACCTTTAATGGATGTCACATACCTTAAGCTAAATAAACAGGAACCTTGGTGGCCAGGGGAGCTGTTTATAGAGAAGTGACATGTCAAGATTTATGGTGGTCAAGAGGTTTTGACTTGCTGTTGGGGTGTGGACTGTTTTGAAGGCAGTTGGGTTTATAGCCTGCTGAAAGAAATACCAGCTCACCTTTCACCACATCTCTAAAGAGCCCTGTGACTCCAGCATGATAGTTGAAACCATTGATGCCGCATTTCTCCTGGAAAGCCTGCCAGATTAATTCCCAATGCCGCCTGAAAAGAACTGCTCCAGAAAGTTCCCAGTGCCAGCAGTCTACATGTATTTGGGATGCCAGAATAAAGGAACAACTGATACCATTCCATATCTTCTCCTTCAAGAATTAGCAAGTTTTTGGCCAAAGTATTTTTTTGCCTTTTATTTTGTAAAAGACCTCTAGAGAGAATTTTTTATCTAACCAGTGTATGTATGTGTGTGTGCGCGCGCATGGGTGTGTGTGTGGGTGTGGGTGTGTGTGGGTGTGGGTGTGTGTGGGTGTGTGTGTCTGTGTTGGGTATCTCGAAGGGAGTATCTATTTACATTCATGTTTCAAACTGTGTGTTAATGCTTTGCATCTTTACTGAATAAGTCTTGTTTTATAATAAACTGATAATTTTGTTGTTTATTAAAGAAACCTTGTTGGTGCATATTATCCTGGGATGAAGAGTAGAATACATGATTGACTGTATCAGTAACTGGGTAAATATTTAAATATATATTGTAACCTGTGGAGAAGTGAAACTAGAGAAAGACAGTGCACTCCTCCCGGCTCAGACATAACAACAGGTTCAGGACTAGAGCAGCAAAGCTCCTCCAGGTGTCACAAAAATGCAGCAGCCCACTGTTATTGCTGGATAGACGCCAATCCCTGGGTGTACCTCCGCACCACCCCCTCCCTCCCGCACCCCTGTCGCACCTCTCACTCATAGAGCCGCCACATGTTTGGTCTCTTCCAGTTGGAAAAGCTATCTGCAAGTGCTTATTGAGCACTGGACAGCTCACCAACAGAAAAAGTCTGAAGATCCTGTGGTTCTTAAAAGTATTGATAATTGGAGGCCAATTACAATTGGTTACGTTTAGCTGCGATTATTTACAAAAATTAAAAATGTGTTTTGTATTAGTCCTAGACAAAAAGGCTTTGTTGCTGGAACTTCAGAATGTTATGAGAATATTGCAATTCCTGCTGAAGGGTTCAGGAGGACACATCAACTTCTCGCCCAATTTGAATTTGTGTTTCAAATTGCCCCCAAAGTCTTTATTTGAGAAATTTATTTATCACGATGCATGCTTAAAGAAGGTAAATGAAGAGCATATGAGATGATGTAAATTCCTTGTACTCTATTGTGCTGTCCAGCGAGTGAAACTATTTAGTTCAATTAGTGTTATATGCTTTTATAATGAAATACCACTATAACTGAGAATGCACCAGAGAAAGGAACTGAGGCAACTGTTCAGTTTCAGTTTCAAACCACCCATGTAAACAATTATTGCACTCTTCAAAGATTACACAATTAAATGGCAGTGTTAGATCTGGGAAATATGTTTTTGTGGAGGAGTTGTGTTGCATGTGTGAAAGAGATTTGCTGGCAGTCTCTCCAATCAATGAGCACCTTGGAGACACCAACTGTGGCTGAAAATCTGTGGCCCAGCCATGTAATTCCAGCAGTAATCAGGAGCCCTGTGAAAAGGGCCAGGTTTCTTCTGGTTGCAATTATTGATAGGGGTGCACATCCAGCACATGTGCAGTGTAGTGTCAGTGATACTCAGTGATGTCTTAGGCAGCTGCCTGTACCAAAGATGGTCACAGCATTCACTATTCACAGAGATTCACAGACAGAGAGAGACTGTGGGGAGAGAGAGAGGCTGGGGCAGGGGGCGGGGGTGGGGGGCGTGGGGTGGAGAGAGAGAGAGAGACAGGGGGAGGAGAGAGAGAGAGAGACTGGGGTGAGAGATCAGGTGGGGTGGCGAGAGAGGGAGAGACTGGTTGGTGGGAGAGGGAGTGACTGGTGGGAAGAGAGAGAGACTGGAGAAAAAGAAAGACTGGGGGGGAGGGAGATGGAGAGACTGGGGGACAGAGAGGGAGAGGGACTGGGTTAGAGAGACTGGGGGAGAAGGAGAGACAGGCAAGAGAGGAAGCAAAATAAAGAGAGGGATAGGAAATGGGATTAAGGGAGAGATAAAAGAGATAGACAGAAAAAGTGATCATAAAAAAGTGATAATTAAAAAAAATTCCAACACTAATTAACTCTGAAGGAATAAGACACCACACTTGTAAAATTAAACTTTCATTGCCAGAGAGATTGTTTGGCAGTAATTAAGATTTGTCATGCTATTAAAAATTCACTTCAGAATGCACTAGCCCTAACTTTTTCTGGCTTGATTACTGGGGTACAAATGGACAATTAACCCAACCTCATGCCGTTGCATTGATTTCAGTGTTGAGTCTATTAGTGAGAACTGTAACAACACACCCTGTGAATGAGCAAGGTAACTCAGATAGCAACTTCCGGATTTCCATGTTTAATTGCACATGCATAGACGCCAAAAGTTGTCCGATTTACTCTGTTGTAACAGTCAGCGCTGATAGCCTCGCTGGCTTGTCAAGAGAGGAACCACCTGACCTGGAATCCCGCACAGAGTTCCCGTCAAAACATTAGAAATACTTAAATCTGCAGATTTATTTATTTAACTTTAACTACCTTGACACATTGGCAGCCGGATTTTCTTTCCCAGACTTACAGACGACTTAGGCAATACAAGGCTGTCACACTCACGAGAAATGCAACAATGAAAATACAGAAACAAACTGAGAAATTATCAAAAATTAGAACAATTTTAAAAGACTGGTACATTTGCTGTCAACAAAATGGAGGATAAGTCACATGACCCATACCTACTCCTGCACTAGATTAGTGTTTAATTCACTGCCACTTCACTTCCAGGAATGCCTACTTTGTAGAAGTTCTGCTCTTCTCTCCAACAGGATTTCCGTTTGTCTCTTTTACCTTGTTCACACCTAATTCTTTTCGTTGCCAGTTCTGATGAGACGTCACTGACCTGAAACGTTAACTCTGCTTCTCTCTCCACAGATGCTGCCTGACCTGCTGAGTATTTCCAGCATTTCTTGTTTTTATTCCATGTCTACTAGAACAGAAACCAATTAACCCCATCTGTATGGAAATGAAACAGCTCATCACACATGGATGTGAGCTAAACACAAAATGAATGAAGACAAAGGCACTCCCCAGATTCTACTTCTCTGTACTATATTGTCAATGTACTATTAGTATCGAATGAGGATAGTAGACTTTGGGTCAAAGTAACAGGAGTTTACTTGCAGGGGTCTTCTCACAAGGGTATCGACATGAACATTGAGCAACACAAGGTACAGACCTGTGACATCACGTCTTGTGATGATGCTTAAGGTCTATCTGAATAAACTACCCAGCAACAGCTTATGTACATTATACTACATCTCCCCCCAAGTCTTTGACTTCATTCATTAGGTCTGTCATGCTGTGGGGTTCTTGCGACTCTGCCATAGCATGTTCTTCTTTCACTTATTGGTGTATTGAGTCTTTCCGTTCTTCTTCCTCACTTTCCTGTGGCTGAGTGGAACTGCTGGATGACTCAGATTCTCTGTCTTCACTGTCATCTGGGTGATCTGTTGTTGGTTGTATCACCAATTCAACAGCTGTCTCTGGTCATTGATTCTCTTGATCTTTCCCCAATTGTTTTCTCATAGAAGCCAGTACCAATGATCTTCTATTTCTCCTGCTCCATCCCTGCTCTGTCTGGAATATGTAGGACTGAAGATATGGAGATTGCTCCATCACTTCCTCATATTGACCCTGATCTGTAATCCAAACGCAATCTCCAGGTGGTAGGCTTGTTTGGGATTTTGCTCTGTAACATCTATCATGATTCTCCATTTGAGTTTCATTCTCTTCTCTCACCCTCACTTTTTCCCAGTCTTCTGCACAGATTCGTGACTGCAGTGTGGGTAGTTGTGTCCTCAACCTCCTCCCCATTAGCAACTCACATGGAGCTAGCCCTTTCTGGAGTGGCATTGATTGATAGTTTAATAGTGCTAGCTGTAAATCCTCACTCTTTTTCAGGAACATTTTCATGGTTTAAAGACGTCTCTCTGCTTCTTCATTGCCCTGGGGATACCGCAGTGAACTTGTAACATGGGCAAATCCAAATATTTCTGTGAAATGCTGGAAGGCCTCATTTGCAAATAGTGGACCATTATCAGAGATCACTAGGTCTGGAATATCATGTGTGGCAAAAATCTCTTTTAGTGATTTGATTACAGCTTCAGAACTCAGGCCATGGCCGGGATTTTACCCTTGGCAGCCGTCCACCGACTGAAAAGTCCGCCTGGCTTGGGGATCCGACCCGCATTTTGTGGGTCCCCGGCCTTTAATTGTTGTGAGGCGGGAAATCCACCTGCCCGAGGCAGGACGCCCTACTTAATAGAGCTGCCGGCCAAAGGCTGGCAGCGCTTAGTCCCAGCAGCGCCACCGGGAGTGGTGGCCACTGCTGGGACTGCAGCCCATCTTGAAGACGAAGATGTCGGGGAGACAAGAACCAAGGTAAGTTTTTGTTGCCTCGCCAGGGGCGATCAAGGACAACCCGGCATCGACCTAGGCAGCAGAAATGACAATGGCAAACCCAGCCCTGTCGACTCTGCAAAGTTGTCCTCACTAACATCTGGGGGATTGTGCCAAAGTTGGCAGAGCTGTCCCACAGACTAGTCAAGCAACAGCCTGACATCGTCATACTCAGGAATCATACCTTAAAGAAAATGTCCCAAACACTGCCATCACCATCCCCGGGTATGTCCTGTCCCACGGGCAGGACAGAGCCAGCAGAGGTGGCAGCACAGTGGTATACAGTCAGGAGGGAGTTGCCCTGGGAGTCCTCAACATGGACTCCAGACCTCATGAAGTCTCATGGCATCAGGTCAAACATGGGCAACGAAACCTCCTGCTGATTACCACCTACCGCCCTCCCTCAGCTGATGATTTAGTACTCCTCCATGTTGAACACAACTGGGAGGACGTACTGAGGGTGGCAAGGGTGCAGAATGTACTCTGGGTGGGAGACTTCAATGTCCATCACCAAGACTGGCTCAGTAGCACCACTACTGACCAAACTGGCAGAGTCTGAAAGAACATAGCTGCTAGACTGGGTCTGCGGCAGGTGGTGAGGGAAACAACAAGAGGGCAGAACATACTTGACCTCGTCCTCAACAATCTGCCTGCTGCAGATGCATCTGTCCATGACAATATTAGTAGGAGTGACCATCGCAAAATCCTTGTGGAGACGAAGTCCCGCCTTCACATTGAGGAAACCATCCATCGCGTTGTGCTCAATGGGACAGATTTCGAACAGATCTAGCAATGCAAAACTGGGCATACATGAGGCACTGTGGGCCATCAACAGCAGCAGAATTGTACTCAACCACAATCTGCAACCTCATGGCCTGGCATATCCCCCACTCTACCATCACCATCAAGCCAGGAGAACAACCCTGGTTCAGTGAGGAGTGCAGGAGGGCATGCCAGGAGCAGCACCAGGCATACCTCAAAATGAGGTGTCAACCTGGTGAAGCAACCACACAGGACATCTTGCGTGCCAAACTGCGGAAGCAGCATGCAATAGAGAGAGCTAAGCGATCCCATAACCAACGGATCAGATCTAAGCTCTGCATTCCTGCCACATCCAGCCGTGAATGGTGGTGGACAATTACACAACTGTTTCGAGAAGGTGACCAAACAGGTGGATGAGGGTAAAGCAGTGGATGTGGTGTATATGGATTTCAGTAAGGCGTTTGATAAGGTTCCCCACGGTAGGCTATTGCAGAAAATACGGAAGTATGGGGTTGAAGGTGATTTAGAGCTTTGGATCAGAAATTGGCTAGCTGAAAGAAGACAGAGGGTGGTGGTTGATGGCAAATGTTCATCCTGGAGTTTAGTTACTAGTAGTGTACCGCAAGGATCTGTTTTGGGGCCACTGCTGTTTGTCATTTTTATAAATGACCTGGAAGAGGGTGTAGAAGGGTGGGTTAGTAAATTTGCGGATGACACTAAGGTCGGTGGAGTTGTGGATAGTGCCGAAGGATGTTGTAGGGTACAGAGGGACATAGATAGGCTGCAGAGCTGGGCTGAGAGATGGCAAATGGAGTTTAATGCGGAAAAGTGCGAGGTGATTCTCTTTGGAAGGAGTAACAGGAATGCAGAGTACTGGGCTAATGGGAAGATTCTTGGTAGTGTAGATAAACAGAGAGATCTTGGTGTCCAGGTACATAAATCCCTGAAGGTTGCTATCCAGGTTAATAGGGCTGTTAAGAAGGCATATGGTGTGTTAGCTTTTATTAGTAGGGGGATTGAGTTTCGGAGCCACGAGGTCATGCTGCAGCTGTACAAAACTCTGGTGAGACCGCACCTGGAGTATTGCGTGCAGTTCTGGTCACCGCATTATAGGAAGGATGTGGAAGCTTTGGAAAGGGTGCAGAGGAGATTTACTAGGATGTTGCCTGGTATGGAGGGAAGGTCTTACGAGGAAAGGCTGAGGGACTTGAGGTTGTTTTCGTTGGAGAGAAGGAGGAGGAGAGGTGACTTAATAGAGACATATAAGATAATCAGAGGGTTAGATAGGGTGGATAGTGAGAGTCTTTTTCCTCGGATGGTGATGGCAAACACGAGGGGACATAGCTTTAAGTTGAGGGCTGATAGATATAGGACAGATGTGAGAGGTAGTTTCTTTACTCAGAGAGTAGTAAAGGCGTGGAACGCCCTGCCTGCAGCAGTAGTAGACTCGCCAACTTTAAGGGCATTTAAGTGGTCATTGGATAGACATATGGATGAAAATGGAATAGTGTAGGTCAGATGGTTTCACAGGTCGGCGCAACATCGAGGGCCGAAGGGCCTGTACTGCGCTGTAATGATCTAATTCTAATTCTAACTAAATGGAGGAGGTGGCTACACAAATAACCCCATCCTCAAAGAGTGGGAGCCCAGCACATCAGTGCGAAAGACAAGGCTGAAGCATTTGCAACAATCTTCAGCCAGAAGTGCCGAGTTGATGATTTATATCAGCCTACTCCCGAAGTTCACAGATGCCAGACTTCAGCCAATTCGATTCATTCGGCATGATATCAAGAACTGACTGAAGGCACTGGATACTGCAAAGGCTAAGGGCCCTGACAATACTCCGGCAATAGTACTGAAGAACTGTGCTCCAGAATTTGACGCGCCCCTAGCCAAACTGTTCCAGTACACCTACCACACTAGCACCTACCTGGCAAAATGGAAAATTGCCCAGGTATGTCCTGTGCACAAAAAACAGGACAAGTCCAACTCGGCCAATTACCGCCCCATCAGTCTACTCTACATCATCAGTAAAGTGATGGAAGGTGTCATCAACAGTGCCATCAAGAGGCACTTGCTTAGCAATAACCTGCTCAGTTTGGGTTCCGGTGGGGCCACTCAGCTCCTGACCTCATTACAGCCTTGGTTCAAACATGGACAAAAGAGCTGAACACAAGAGGTGAGGTGAAAGTGACTGCCCTTGACATCAAGGCAGCATTTGACCCAATATAGCAAAACTGAAGTCAATGGGAATCAGGGGGAAAACTCTCCACTGGTTGGAGTCATACCTAGCACAAAGGAAGATGGTTGTGGTTGTTGGAGGTCAATCATCTCAGCGCCAGGACATCACCGCAGGAGTTCCTCAGGGTAGTGTCCTAGGCCCAACCATCTTCAGCTGCTTCATCAGTGACCTTCGTTCAATCACAAGGTCAGAATTGGGGATGTTCACTGATGATTGCCCAATGTTCAGCACCATTTGCGACTCCTCAGATACTGAAGCAGTCTGTGTAGAAATGCAGCAAGGCCTGGAAAATATCCAGGCTTGGGCTGATAAGTGGCAAATAAAATTTGCAGCATACAAGGGCCAGGCAATGATCATCTCCAACAAGACAGAATCTAACCATCTCCCCTTGACATTCAATGGCATTGCCATCATTGAATCCCCCACTATCAACATCCTAGGAGCTACCATTGACCAGAAACTGAACTGGAGTAGCCATATAAATACCCGTGACTACAAGAGCAGGTCAGAGGCTGGGAATCCTGAGGTGAGTAACTCACCTCCTGATTCCCCAAAGCCTGTCCACCATCTACAAGCCACATGTCAGGAGTGTGATGGAATACTCTCCACTTGCCTGGACGGGTGCAGCTCCAACAAAGCTCAGGAAGCTCGACACCATCCAGTACAAAGCAACCCACTTGATTGGCACCCCATCGACAAACATTCACTCCCTCCACCACCGACTAACAGTGGCAACAGTGCATACCATCTACAAGCAGAGTTTAGGGAGTTAGGAGCCAAGTTAAAAAGTAGGACCTCAGAGGTAGTAATCTCAGGATTGCTACCAGTGCCACGTGATAGTCAGAGTAAAAATGAAAGAATAGTCAGGATGAATGCGTGGCTTGAGAGATGGTGCAGGAAGGAGGGGTTCAGATTTTTGGGACATTGGGACCGGTTCTGGGGGAGGTGGGACTATTACAAATTGGACGGTCTACATCTGGGCCGGACTACACCTGGGCCGGACTGGAACCAATGTCCTTGGGGGTGCTTTTGCTAACGCTGTTGGGGAGGGTTTAAACTAATGTGGCAGGGGGATGGGAACCAATTGAGGAGGTCAGTTGACAGTAAGGAGGTAGTAACAAAAGCCTGTAAGGAACTAGATAATGAAGTCAGTGTGACTAAGGGGAAGAGCAGGCAGGGAGCAGATGATGAATGTAAAGGGACTGGTGGTCTGAGGTGCATTTGTTTTAATGCAAGAAGTGTAGTAGGTAAGGCAGATGAACTTAGGGCTTGGATTAGTACCTGGGAGTATGATGTTATAGCTATTACTGAGACTTGGTTGAGGGAAGGGCATGATTGGCAACTAAATATCCCAGGATATCGATATCGATGCTTCAGGCGGGATAGAGAGTGAGGTAAAAGGGGTGGAGGAGTTGCATTACTGGTCAAAGAGGATATCACAGCTGTGCTGAAGGAGGGCACTATGGAGGACTCGAGCAGTGAGGCAATATGGACAGAACTCAGAAATAGGAAGGGTGTGGTAACAATGTTGGGGCTGTACTACAGGCCTCCCAACAGCGAGCGTGAGATAGAGGTACAAATATGTAAACAGATTATGGAAAGATGTAGGAGCAACAGGGTGGTGGTGATAGGAGATTTTAATTTTCCCAACATTGACTGGCATTCACTTAGTGTTCGAGGTCTAGATGGAGCAGAATTTGTAAGGAGCATCCAGGAGGGTTTTCTAGAGCAGTATGTAAATAGTCCAACTCGGGAAGGGGCCATACTGGACCTGGTGTTGGGGAATGAGCCCGGCCAGGTGTTTGAAGTTTCAGTAGGGGACTACTTTGGGAATAGTGATCACAATTCCGTAAGCTTTAAAATACTCATGGACAAAGACGAGAGTGGTCCTAAAGGAAGAGTGCTAAATTGGGGGAAGGCCAACTATACCAAAATTCGGCAGGAGCTGGGGAATGTAGATTGGGAGCAGCTGTTTGAAGGTAAATCCACATGTGATATGTGGGAGGCTTTTAAAGAGAGGTTGATTAGCGCGCAGGAGAGACTTGTTCCTGTGAAAATGAGGGATAGAAATGGCAAGATTAGGGAACCATGGATGACAGGTGAAATTGTGAGACTAGCTAAGAGGAAAAAGGAAGCAAACATAAGGTCTAGGCGGCTGATGAAAGACGAAGCTTTGAAAGAATATCGGGAATGTAGGACCAATCTGAAACGAGGAATTAAGAGGGCTAAAAGGGGTCATGAAATATCTTTAGCAAACAGGGTTAAAGAAAATCCCAAAGCCTTTTATTCATATATAAGGAGAAAGAGGGTAACTAGAGAAAGGATTGGCCCACTAAAGGACAAAGGAGGAATGTTATGCTTGGACTCAGAGAAAATGGGTGAGATTCTAAACGAGTACTTTGCATCGGTATTCACCGAGGAGAGGGACATGACGGATGTTGAGGTTAGGAACAGATGTTTGATTACTCTAGGTCAAGTTGGCATAAGGAGGGAGGAAGTGTTGGGTATTCTAAAGGGCATTAAGGTGGACAAGTCCCCAGGTCCGGATGGGATCTATCCCAGGTTAGTGAGGGAAGCGAGAGAGGAAATAGCTGGGGCCTTAACAGATATTTTTGCAGCATCCTTAAACACGGGTGAGGTCCCGGAGGACTGGAGAATTGCTAATGTTGTCCCCTTGTTTAAGAAGGGTAGCAGGGATAATCCAGGTAATTATAGACCGGTGAGCCTGACGTCAGTGGTAGGGAAGCTGCTGGAGAAGATACTGAGGGATAGGATCTATTCCCATTTGGAAGAAAATGGGCGTATCAGTGATAGGCAACATGGTTTTGTGCAGGGAAGGTCATGTCTTACCAACTTAATAGAATTCTTTGAGGAAGTGACAAAGTTGATTGATGAGGGAAGGGCTGTCGATGTCATATACATGGACTTCAGTAAGGCGTTTGATAAGGTTCCCCATGGCAGGCTGATGGAGAAAGTGAAGGCGCATGGGGTCCAAGGTGTACTAGCTAGATGGATAAAGAACTGGCTGGGCAACAGGAGACAGAGAGTAGCAGTGGAAGGGAGTTTCTCAAAATGGAGACGGGTGACCAGTGGTGTTCCACAGGGATCCGTGCTGGGACCACTGTTGTTTGTGATATATATTAATGATTTGGAGGAAAGTATAGGTGGACTGATTAGCAAGTTTGCAGACGACACTAAGATTGGTGGAGTAGCAGATAGTGAAGGGGACTGTCAGAGAATACAGCAGAATATAGATAGATTGGAGAGTTGGGCAGAGAAATGGCAGATGGAGTTCAATCAGGGCAAATGCGAGGTGATGCATTTTGGAAGATCCAATTCAAGAGTGAACTATACAGTAAATGGAAAAGTCCTGGGGAAAATTGATGTCCAGAGAGATTTGGGTGTTCAGGTCCACTGTTCCCTGAAGGTGGCAACGCAGGTAAATAGAGTGGTCAAGAAGGCATACGGCATGCTTTCCTTCATCGGACGGGGTATTGAGTACAACAGTTGGCAGGTCATGTTACAGTTGTATAGCACTTTGGTTCGGCCACATTTGGAATACTGCGTGCAGTTCTGGTCGCCACATTACCAAAAGGATGTGGATGCTTTGGAGAGGGTGCAGAGGAGGTTCACCAGGATGTTGCCTGGTATGGAGGGCGCTAGCTATGAAGAGAGGTTGAGTAGATTAGGATTATTTTCATTAGAAAGACGGAGGTTGAGGGGGGACCTGATTGAGGTGTACAAAATCATGAGAGGTATAGACAGGGTGGATAGCAAGAGGCTTTTTCCCAGAGTGGGGGATTCAATTACTAGAGGACACGAGTTCAAAGTGAAAGGGGAAAAGTTTAGGGGGGATATGCGTGGAAAGTTCTTTACGCAGAGGGTGGTGGGTGCCTGGAACGCGTTGCCAGCGGAGGTGGTAGATGCGGGCACGATGACGTCTTTTAAGATGTATCTGGACAGATACATGAATGGGCAGGAAGAAAAGAGATACAGACCCTTAGAAAATAGGCGACATGTTTAGATAGAGGATCTGGATCGGCGCAGGCTTGGAGGGCCGAAGGGCTTGTTCCTATGCTGTAATTTTCTTTGTTCTTTGTTCTTTGTAAGATACACCGCAGCAACGCACCAAGGCTCCTTAGACAGCACCTTCCAAACCTGCGACCTCTACCAACTAGAAGGACAAGGGCAGCAAATGCATGGGAACACCATCACCTGCAAGTTCCCCTCCAAGTCACACACTTGGAACTACATTGCCATTCCTTCACTGTCGCTGGGTCAAAATCCTGGAACTCCCTTCCTAACAGCACTGTGGGTGTACCTACCTCACATGGACTTCAGCAGTTCAAGAAAGCTGCTCACCACCACCTTCTCAAGGGCAATTAGGGATGGGCAATAAATGCTGGCTTAGCCAGCGACACCCACATCGCATGAATGAATAAAAAAAAATCTTCTGTTCTCGTCATAGCAAAGACTTCCACTTCCTCCAGGAATGAGACATCTCCCACTTCAGCTACAGCAATTGATGCTCTTGATAATGCATCAGCTGTCACCTGATGCTTCCCTGGGACATATTCAGTTGTATCATAGAGTCATAGAGTTTTACAGCAGAAACACAGCCTCTTGGGACCAACATGCCTGCGCTGACCATCAAGCACTCATCCTAACTAATCCCATTTCCCCACACTTGGCCCATAGCCTTGTATGTTATGGCATTTCAAGTGCTCATCTGAATATTTCTTAAATGTTGTGAGTTTTCCTGCCTCTACCACACCTTCAGGCAGTGTGTTCCAGATTCCAACCACCTTCTGGGTGAAAATGTTTTCCTGAACTCCCCTCTAAACTCCCCCCCCCACCCTTACCTTATATCTATGTCCCCTAGTTATTGACCTCTCTGCTGAGGGAAAAAGTTTCTTCCTATCTATCCTATCGATGCCCCTCATAATTTTGTATACCGAAATCAGGTCCACCCTCAGCTTTCTCTGCTCCAAGGAAAGCAACCCCAGCCTATACAGTCTGTCTTCATAACTGAAATGCTCCAGCCCAGGCAACATCCTGGTGAATCTCCTCTGCACCCACTCCATTGCCATCACATCCTTCCTATAGTGTGGTGCCCAGAACTGTACACAATACTGCAGCTGAGGCCTAACTTGCGTTTTATATAGCTCCATCATAACCTCTCTGCTCTTATATCCTATGCCTCGGCTAATAAAGGAAAGTATCCCATATGCCTTCCTAACCAACTTATCTACCTGTGCTGCTGCCTTCAGTGATCTATGTACAAGTACACCAAGGTCCCTCTGACCCTCTGTACTCCCTAGGGTCCTACCATCCATTGTATATTCCCTTGCCTTGTTAGACCTCCCACCTCACACTTCTCCAGATTAAACTCCATTTGCCACTGCTCCGCCCATCTTACCAGCCCATCTATATCGTCCTGTAGGCTAAGGCTTTCCTCCTCACTATTTACAACACCACCAATTTTCGTGTCCTCTGTGAACTTATTGATCATACCTCCTATATTCACATCTAAATCATTCATGTACACTACAAACAGTCAGGGTCCCAGCACCGATTCCTGAGGTACCCCACTGGTCACAGGCCTCCATTCATAAAAACATCATTACAACAAGCCTCCTTGCGCTAAGCCAATTTTGAATCCAATTTGCCAAATTACCCTGGATCCCATGGGCTTTTACTTTCTTAACCAATCTCCCATGTGGGGACCTTATCTAAAGCCTTACTGAAATCCATGTAAACTATATCAACTGCCTTACTCTCATCTACACCTATAGTCACCTCCTCGAAAATATCAATCAAATTTGTTATGCACGATCTCCCCCTGACAAAGCCATGCTGATTATCCCTGATTAATCCCTGCCTCTCCAAGTGGAGATTAATCCTGCCCCTCAGAATTTTTCCAATAATATCCCGACCACTGATGTTAGACTCACCAGCCTGTAATTACCTGGTTTACCCTTGCTACCCTTCTTGAATAATGGTACCACATTCACAGTCCTCAAATTCTCTGGTACCTCTCCTGTGGCCAGAGAGGATCTGAAAATTTGTGTCAGAGCCCCCGCTATCTCTTCCCTTGCCTCACATAGCAGCCTGGGATATATCTCATCTGGCCCTGGGGATTTATCCACCATTAAGCCCGCTAATACAGCTAATACTTCCTCCTTTTCAATGCTAATTTTATCAAGTATATCACAATCCCCCGCCCTGATCTCTACACCTACATCGTCCCTCTCCATCGTGAACACAGATGAAAAGTAATCATTCAAAACCTCACCTATGTCCTCCGGCTCCACACACAGATTGCCTCTTTGATCCCTCCTGGGCCCCACTTTTTCCCTGGTTATCATCTTTCTCCTAACATACTTATAACGTGCCTTGGGATTTTCCTTTATCTTGTCTGCCAGTGCTTTTTCATGCCCCCTCTTCGCTCTCCTGATTACTTTTTAAAGTACTCCCCTACACTTTCTATACTCCTCCAGGGCCTCCGCCTTTTTCAGCACTCTGAATCTGCCATACACCTCCTTTTCTTTCCTTATCCAATCCTCTATATCCCTTGATATCCAGGGTTCCCTTGACCTGTTGGTCCTACTCTTCACCTTTACAGGAACATGCTGCACTGAACCCTCACAATTTCCCTTCTAACTGACTCCCACTGGTCTGATGTAAATTTTCCTAGAAGAAGCTGCTCCCAGTTCACTTTGGCCAGATCCTGTTTTATCATATTGAAATCTGCCTTCACCCAATTCAGTACCTTTATTTCTGGTCCCTCTATGTCCTTTTCCATAACAACCTTAAATCTTACAGAGTTATGGTCACTATCCCCAAAATGCTCCCCCACTGTCACTTCTCCCACTTGTCCGGCTTCATTCCCTAGGATTAAGTCCAGTACCACCCCTCCTCTTGTGGGACTCTCTATGTGCTGGCTCAAAAAGCTCTCCTGAATGAACTCGAAGAATTCCGCCCCCTGTAAGCTTTTTGCACTAAGACTATCCCCTCTAATATAGGGGAAGTTGAAATCCCCTACTATTATTACCCTATTATTAGATTAGATTAGATTCGAGATACAGCACTGAAACAGGCCCTTCGGCCCACCGAGTCTGTGCCGAACATCAACCACCCATTTATACTAATCCTACACTAATCCCATATTCCTACCAAACATCCCCACCTGTCCCTATATTTCCCTACCACCTACCTATACTAGTGACAATTTATAATGGCCAATTTACCTATCAACCTGTAAGTCTTTTGGCTTGTGGGAGGAAACCGGAGCACCCGGAGAAAACCCACGCAGACACAGGGAGAACTTGCAAACTCCACACAGGCAGTACCCGGAATCGAACCCGGGTCCCTGGAGCTGTGAGGCTGCGGTGCTAACCACTGCGCCACTGTGCCGCCCTCTTTTATTATTGCACCTCTTTGAGATTTGCCTACATATCTGCTCCTCTACCACTGCCTGACTGTTTGGAGGCCTGTAGTACACTCCCAGCCAAGTAATAGCCCTCTTTTTGTTTTTAAGTTCTACCCATATGGCCTCATTAGAGGAACCTTCTTAGATATCATCCCTCCTTACTGCAGTAATTGTCTCTTTAATCAACAGTGCAATGCCACCTCCTCTTTTACCCCCTTCCCTATCCCATCTGAAGATTCTATATCCTGGGATATTAAGCTGCCAGTCCTGCCCTTCCCTCAGCTGTGTCTCAGTGATAGCAATAATATCATATTCCCATGTGTTAATCAATGCCCTCAATTCATTTGCCTTACTAGTAAGACTCCTTGCATTAAAATAGATACAATCCAGCCTTGCATTATTTGCCTGAGCCTTAACAGGTCTACATTTACTCTGTTCTCTGGACTGACTTAGCTTCACATTTATATTTGATTGTAAATCACCCCCTACTGTGCTTCCACTCTGTATCCCACCCCCCTGCCAAATTAGTTTAACCCCCCCCCCCCCAACAGCACTAACAAACCTCCCAGCAAGGATGCTGGTCCTGTTATGATTCAGATGCAACCCGTCCATCTTACACAGATCCCAACTTCGCCAGAAACAGGCCCAGTGATCCATCAATCTAAAGCCCTCCCTCCTGCACCACTTCCCCAACCAAGCATTCCTCTGCTCTAACCTCCTCTTCATACACTCAATCTCCCATGGCACTGGAAGAAACCCAGAGATTACAACCTTTGAGGTCCTACTTTTTAATCTGCTACCTAGCTTTCTAAATTCTTTTTGCAGGACCTCATTCCTCTTTCTACCTATGTCATCGGTACCAATTGTGGGCCACGACCTCCGACTGTGCACCATTACCCTTCAGAATACTTTGTAACCACTCTGTGATATCCAAGACCTTTGCGCCCAGGGAGGCAACATACAATCCTGGAATCAAGTCTGCGACCAAAGAAACGCCTATCTGTTCCTCTAACCATAGAATCCCCAACCACTATTGCCCTCTTGTCCCTTTTTCTCCATCCCAGCACAGCTGAGTCAGCCATGACATTCTGTTCATGACTCTCATTGCATTCTCCAGAGGAACTGAATACTGGTGTCATATCTCATTAATCGTAGTCAAAATCTTGGAACCTCGGGGGCAATTTGGCCAAGTACATAATCCGAAAATTTTTCGCACACCCATATTGCTGCTAAAGCTTCCTTTTCAATCACTGTGTAACTTTGTTCTGTCTCTGACAGCGAATGAGAGGCAAAGTACACTGGCCTGCATTGTCCATCTTTTTGAATCTACAACAGGACTGCAACTAATCCTGTTGTCGATGCATCTGCTGCAATAATGGTCACTAGCTCCGGATCATAAGGTGCCAAAACTTCTGGTGAAATCAACATTTCATTGATCTTCTCGAAATAATTTTTCTGGCTGTCTCCCCAGCACCAGACATTGCTGTTCTGAAGCTGTTGTCTTAGAGGCTCGTTAATAGATGCCAAATTTGTTAGGAATTTCCCTACCTGGTTAACCACACCCATGAATCACTGTAAATGTGTTATATCCCTTGGCTCTGGAAATCTTTTATTGCCTTCGTCTTCTGTGGATCTATCATGATTCCAGATCCATCAATTAAGTGACCAAGGAACCTCACTGTTAACTGTGGGAATACACAGTTGTCATTTAATGTGAGACCTGCCCCTTGTAATCTGTGTAACACCACTCTTACCCTTGCACATGCTTTTCTTGGTTTTCTCCATGAATCAGAACATTATCCTTGTGACAGATGATTCCCTCTGAGCCTTCTCGGTTTGTTCACATCGTCCGTTGGAATATCTCTGGTGCTGGCGCAATACCGAATGGCAATCTGTTGAAGCAGAATCTGCCTAAGAGTGTGATAAAGGTGGGTAACAATTTAGACTCCTCATCTAAAGGCAACTGCCCAAACCTGCTACTTGTGCCCAACTTTGTGAATATGGAGCTTTGTCCCAATTTGGCAAGGCTGTCATTGACTGACGCCATAGGGTGAATCTCTCTCTCTGCAGCTTCATTGAGTTGGGTAAGGTTGACACAAATCCTAATAGACCCATTTGGTTTCCTTATTGGAACCATCCCAGAGCACCACCTAACAGGTTTAGTCAGTGCAGAGATAACTCCTTGGTTTAGCATGGCATCAATTTCCTTCTTCACCTTTTCCAAGAGTGGGTGTGGGACTTATCTTGATGTGAAAAAACATAAAGGTTCTGCTTCTTTGTTGAGATTTATGATACTCTGTTTGTAATTTGCCTCAGCCTTCGAATAAGTTGAGGAATTCTATTCTAAAATTGCTGAGCTGTTTTTCCTATCCCTTGATCTCTGCCATCCTGCATAACTGCTGTAAGGCTAAACAAGTTTTCTTACTGAGTAGCAAACAGGCTTGGTTCTTTATAACACATAGGGTTTCCAGAATGGTGTTAGTTCTGTGTGTTAAAGATGTCTATATTTCTCCTACAACCTTCAACTGAATCCCTCCTGGCCTGTATACTTTCTTGTTGGTTTTTCTAAGCCTTTCCTTCCTCGGCCAAGGTGTTTGGTCAGATAGGATAGAAAAGCGTTGCTCCCGTATCTAATTTGAAATTATTTTAATTTTCTCTCACTAAGATTTCTGCTTCTCAGCAATCTTCGTTTTTTTTCCCCTGCATTTCTCTGAGGAGGAGACTCTGAGGAGGGCGGCACAGTGGCGCAGTGGTTAGCACCGCAGCCTCACAGCTCCAGGGACCCGGGTTCGATTCCGGGTACTGCCTGTGTGGAGTTTGCAAGTTCTCCCTGTGTCTGCGTGGGTTTTCTCCGGGTGCTCCGGTTTCCTCCCACAAGCCAAAAGACTTGCAGGTTGATAGGTAAATTGGCCATTATAAATTGTCACTAGTATAGGTAGGTGGTAGGGAAATATAGGGACAGGTGGGGATGTTTGGTAGGAATATGGGATTAGTGTAGGATTAGTATAAATGGGTGGTTGATGTTCGGCACAGACTCGGTGGGCCGAAGGGCCTGTTTCAGTGCTGTATCTCTAATCTATTAATTATTTGTCCCTCCTATATTTCCTCTATCTGTTACCAGTCTGCAGCGTTTGTTTTCTGCGGCGACAGACCTGCTGAAAGCTCCCCCTTCTCTTGCACCAGAAACATTCAACTTCCCAGGCTGGGCAATATTCTCACCAGTGCTACTCCCGGCCACTCCTACTGAAACTCAGTGTTGCTGTCTGTATGTGTCTTTCACGCCTCTTGGGCATTCTGGCATCATTATTCTCTCTCTTCTCTACGGACTCAACTGATTCTAGAATTTTCGAGGCTGCGCTCCCCCGATCCCCCCCCAAACTAGTTGTCGATTACTCTTTCGTACTTCTGCCTGCTCAATGTTTTTTTTCAAAGTCAAATCCTTTTTTGACTGAATCTGGTCTGACAGTGCTTTGTCTACAACTCCGACTACTATTCTGTCCTGAATCAGTTCCTGTCACAGACTTCCGCAGTCGCAATCCTCAGCTACTTTATACAGATCATTAATAAATGAATTGATGCTTTCACAACATTTTGGGTGCGCTTGTTCAACTTAGCCCTTTTCATGATTACATTCTTCCTGATCTGAAAGTATCCCTCCAATGCTTTTCCATATGGGATTCCTTTTTCCTTGATCCCCAAGGTGGTTACAATGTTGTACGCACTGTCTCCCCTGGCGTAAAGTAAAACACTGACTTGTTCTTTTTCCAATCATGCGTTAAATCGGATGCAGAAAGGTACGTGTCGAATCTTCAAATCCATCTCGGCCATGCTTTGGCCTGGTTGGATCCTGCCACTCACTCTCTAGTAATGGTATTGACTTTTCCATGTCTCCTCAATGTTTTTGATCTCTTATGTTTTCTTATGCTGCAAAAGTCATTTTTACTGCTGCCACCATATACTATCTTGTCAGTCTGCTATTAAGATAGAACAAAGAAAGTAGACTTTGGGTCACAGTAACTGTTTATTTATAAGGGTCTTCTTACTAGGGTATTTACATGAACATTGATCAACACGAGGTACAGACTCGTGACATCACATCCTGTGATATGCTTAAGGTCTATACACACGATCTACCCAGCAACAGCTTATGTACATTAGGCTACTGTCTCCAGTTACCCTTCACCCCAACAGAGTGTGAACAACCTTTAGATTATCAAAATGGGGCCATCAAAAGCTATTGTATCAGCCCATCAAGAAATGAAACCTAAAGTCATATGGGCAAAACTAACACTTATGAGTTCACCTTTAAAGATACTTATTTTGAAGAACAAAGGGGTCTTTTCCAGTTCAGCACATGAGCAGGCAACATCAGTCTTGCTGTGATGGGAGACTTTAGGCTTTTTCGGATGGATGAGCTATCTTGGGCCAAATGACCTTCTGCATCCATTTGTATCTTGTGATTTAGATTTAATTTAAATGTCATGACTTACTAAGACTGTAAAAATGCCAAAACAGCCTCTGAGCAAAAGAAAAGAAAGAAAACCGTCTATTTCTATCATGTCTTTGACAACCTCAGGAGGTCCCAAAGCACTTTACAGCCAATAGAGTGCTTTCTGAAGTGTAGTCACTGCTGTGATGTTGGAAATGCAGCATCCAATTTGAGCACAGCAATGAGATAATAACCACATAATCTGTTTTTAGGTCTCACTCTTGCTCACAGCACCTTCCTTTTTAGCTAGAGGAGGGCCCCCTGTGTCTCCTGCTTTCCTTTTTCTCCCAGGACTGCTTGGGCTTCTATCACCTTCCCACCTTTTGTCCTTTTCGGATTTGTGGGGGTGACTAGGAAAGGTTCTCCCCTGGGAAACCGAATTATAAATTAAAGCAAACTCATGAGCCAGAACGGCTGCTTGCCGGGCTCTCTGGACCCGCTGCTCCTCTACATGGGTCTTTATAGAGAGTGGGAGAGAGCTTTTAAATTCTTCTAACAGAACTACTTCCTTGAGATTCTCAGAGCTGAGCTGTACTTTAAGAGCGCTCAGCCACTGGTCAAAAGCCAGCTGCTTACTTCTTTCAAACTCCAGATAAGTTTGATTAGCTTACTTCTTGAGGGTTTTAAACTTTTGGCAGTAGGCTTTGGGTACTAATTTATATGCCCTGAGGATAGCATTCTTGGTCAGTTCATAATTTGATGAAATCTCATCTGGCAACAGGGAATAAACCTCATGGGCTTTTCCGGTTAGCTTGCTTTGTAGTAAAAGATGCCAGGTCTCAGCTGGCCATTTTAGCTGCCTTGCCAGTTTCTCAAAATACACAAGAAATGCTTCCACATCTTCCTCATTGAATTTTGGGATTAGTTGAGCTAGTTTTAACAATTCTGTACCCAGCCCTGAATTATGTTTCTCCATATTGACCATGCTTCCACTGGGGGTACTCTGTCGGCCCCAAGTTAGCTCAAGCTGCTTCAGTTCTCTTTCTTCGCATTCCTTCTGGAATATTCTTTCTCGGTCTCTCTCTTGTTCCTTCTCCTGTCTTTGCTTTTCTTCACGTTCCATCTGGACGGCTCTCTTTTTCTCACTTTCCCTTTCCTCAAATTCAAGTTTCCCCTGTTCCAATTGTATCTTTGCTAACAATACCCTGTCAGAGTCTGCTTATACCTTTTTTTCTGCTTCTTCAGATTCAAGGGAAAAATGTTTGGCCACTAGCCTTAGGAGTTCAGACTTCCTAGCCTTTCCACGTATAGTGATTCCACACTGCTCAGCTATTTTCCTCAACCCCTCCATACACAGTGCTTTTAACTTATCCTGAGTTACTTCACCATGGCTTAGAGAGCTGCTAGCTTCAGTTGCAGACATATTAGTATTCAAGCACACACAACCACAAGAAAACCTGTATTGAAAACTTGCAACCCCTTGTCACAGGCCTTCTCTTCTTCCAGGCAACAATTTGAAATTTAATGTCCATGTGGCGAAATTAATGTGCCTCATTCTTAGCAGGTGGGGTGATATAAAAGATACCAAGTTAACTAGCTAATCCTGAACTAGTTTCAATTATATTATTACTTCAGACAAATGGGTTAAAGACAAGTTCAGGACTTTTGTCTGGAAGTAATTCATGCACTGCTGAGAAGGGCCTGCCATGCTGATTGGTTGAGTCAATAACTCGGCAGTCATTCAGAGGCAGTGATAGGGGGAACTGTAAGTTTTTATGGTAGGATGAGTTGGATGGGCTCACTGCTGTGTAAGGTGGTCAAACAGAAACTGGAGTTAGACCTGGCTCCATCTATAATTAGACACCCTCCAACTCAGCTAGCAGAATCCAGCTGAACAGCAGTGGATGCCACCAGCAAGATCTGCATTTCTATAGCAACTTTCACAACTTCAGGATATCCCTCAGTACTTTACAGCCAATGAAGTACTTTTGAATTGCAGTTACTGTTGTAATGTAGGAAATCCGACAGCCAGTTTGTGCACAGCAAGCTCTCATAAACAGCAATGTGATAATGATCAGATAATTTGTTTAAGTAATGTTGGTTGATGGATAAGTGTTAGCTAGGACACTGGGAGACTGTTCAGGGGAAACACTTGATTAGGCCCAATATTGGACTTGATGATCGTGAGTACCCCACACTGGGTCCCGTTGAAGCAGGCAGCACACAAACTTCATGCTGCCTCCTCACCAATACGATTGCTATGTGCAGCCCAGCCCAAAATGTGCTGCTGACTGGCTGAACTCTCAGCAGGGGACCCAGCAGTGTGCATGACTATAACGACAAACAGCTAGCCAGTACCTCTTAAAGGCAGCCTGTCCTTCTTAAAGGCAGTCCGCCCCTCTTAAATGGGAGCTGCACTCAGATACAGGAGCTACTGCAACAGTGTCTGGAAGACTTTGCTGGAAAGAATGGGCCCAGTATTGGAGCAACACTCCAGATAGAGGGCTCTCAGGTTGTCTGATGTGGTACTGGAGGCCTTATGATAGAAGTCGAAAGGAGGAGAGAAGCCAAGGGGGCCAGGAAGCCCTCAGGCACATCCTGTGAGGGGAATGGGAGCAGGTGGCCTGGGAGTCTGTCCCCAAGGACCTGGTAGTAGTACCAGAAAAAGTTCAATGACCTCACACAGGTGGTCAAGGTCAGTGAGTTCCATCTCCTACCCATTGCACCACGACAGCTCAATGCACCACACCCCGATCACTCACACAGCAGCAATCTCCAGCAAACAGGACTCATGCTCAACATACAGATGCTCCACCTCACCCTCACACTGCTGCAAATCTCACACCCACATGTTGCAGCTTCCACATAACTCCAGCTATCCAGCTATGGCAAGCACATCACTCAAATACACTCAGGCTCGCTGACATTCTACCATCTCCCTTGCAGCATAAGGTCACACATAATAGGAAGGAGCAGCTAGGACAGTGGGGGGACAGGCACGGCTGTATTACCTGAGCCCTTTGGTAGAGACAGTTCTCCACATTATGGGGCCAGCTGTGACTGAGGCCATTGCTTCTGGTCTCACTGAGAATATTTAAGATGATAGTATGTTCCTGCCTTATGTCCTTTCTTAAATGCCACCTCACCCTCATCCTGTAGTCCGGCATGAAGTGCAAACTGCAGCTGGTGTGATCATGGACATTTTGCTTTCCATCCACTCCCCCTTCCCTCACCCCAACCCTCCCCTGCTGTAGTTCTGCTGTCAGATATCCAAGAACTGCCAACTGTCCAGTGACTACAGCCACGTCATGAAGAGCAAGAGCAACACTAAACCTCTGATGAAAAAATATTGTCAATTGGTCTGATACTTGCAGTCACCAGCTCACACTGTGCATACCTTAGAGGGGAGTATAGAGGCAGAATGCGCACATGGTACATCACTGGGCATGAGTGGGCAGCAGCCAGGATAGCTCGTGTGCCAGCTCACCAGAGAGTGAGGTCGCAGATTAGTTCTGCTGCCGACGACTCAGATGAGGACTTCGATGGGATGGCCCACATGAGAACGCTGAAGAGGATGGTGCATGGGCAGGCCCGCTGAACGGACTGCTGTCTCCAACAAGGAGCATGGAGAAGTCCAGCTCCAAGCTGGCACAGGGTTTCACACAGAACTTGGAGCCCATCCTTACCAATGTGGAAGTGGTGGCCTACTCCATGACAGTACTTGCAGAGTCAGCCGCCATGCAGCATCTCATGGTCACTGTCTCAGCTTCCTCTGCTACTCAGGAGGACATCAATCAATATCTCAGTGCTGCAGCGGAAGCTCAGACTGAGGTCATGAAATCCATGCTTGCTGCCATGCAAGGCCTGACTGCTGGCATCATGGCTGCAGATATCAGTGCTCAAAGGGGTTTTCAGATTCTCACACGTCCAGCAATCTGTGCTCCAATAGATTACTAGGATTGCTGAAGCATCATGCTGGGGCTCTGGAGAGCTCAAGCCTGCTTTCCTCTCTCAGGATGACTATCACTCAGCCAGTGCCCGTGCTGTTGTCTGTCTGCCAGCCCAGACTGTGACCACCCATGCTGAGGTGGTACAGTCCAAAGCTGAGCCCTACAGGCCCAGAGCTGCTCAAGGTCATCCTTAAAGGCCATCTGCAGTCTCCCCAGTGAAAGTCAACAGCCTTCCAGCAGCCAAGCTGCAGCCACTGGGATATCACAGTGTAGGAGCACTGGGGAGCCAAAGACAGGCACTAAGGGAATGCGCATGGGTGGATAGTTGAGTATTGTATGTAATATTGGAAGTGTTGTTGGACAAAGTTGGTATGGAACTGTTTTCTTGTGTATTTTATTTCAGGATATTGGTCGAGAGGATGCTGTGATTGTTTGCCGCAGATGGATTGAAAGGTTGGGAATTGTGGAGGAATGGTTGTTGGGATGAAATCTCAGGGGAACGCGAGTCTGAGTATCTGCTCACTGGCAGCCCAACTGGAGCAAATGCATCCCGAATTCCTCCTCCTCCTCTTCCTGATGTTCCCTCCAAAGCCCTGATGGCAAGGGCTGTGTCCTCATGATAGCAGGTTATGGAAGGTGCAGCAGATCACGATGAGAGCTCCTCCCTGAGCAGTACAGACAGCGGAACTGTCACTTCAGGACATCAGTGGGTTGCTCCATGATATTCCTCGTTGCTGTATGGTTCTCATTGTAGGCATGGTGTCCTCATGTGGGTTGGGTGACAGAGGGGAGTCAGAAACCAAGTGTAGAGTGGGTATCTCTTGTCACCCAGCAGTCAGCCTCTGGTCCTTTTTGGTGGCTCAGAGATGTAGATACATCTGACTGGCACAGGATGAATGCGTCATGACCGCTGCCAGGGTAGTGGGCAATCACCGACACGAGCTTCAAGGTATGGTTGCACATCGACTGCATGGAGTGGAAGCCCTTGGATGCAGTACATCTCCCTGTTGATATGTGGGGCCCATAGTGCCACATGCAGACAGTTGATGGGATCCTGTACCAATGCTGGCCTGGCAAAGCCGTGTGCCCGCTCCTCCTGCTTCTCTCTTTAGAGAGGAAACAATGAAGTCCCTTCTCCTTTTATACAGGGCCTCTGTAATGCAGTGGCAAACTGTGAAATTTTGGAAATGTGTCTTTCTTCTGCCTGGAAGGATCTGCTGGCATAGGAATTGAGGGCCATGGTTATCTTGATGGCAGCACTGTCCTCACTCTGCTGTGAGACTGCAGGTCTGATTGAAGGAGGTGGCACAGGTCAGTAGTTCCCTACTTGGTGAAGCGTAGTCACCTCAGGCACTGCTCCTGAGGTGAAGGTAGGAGAAGTGCCTTCTGAAGATCCTTGGTGGGTCAGCCTTCTATTCGAGGCCCTCCTCCTCTTCCCTCCATGCAGTGCTTCCCCTCTCTGCTGCCCCAGCTCCATCTCCAAGGCCAAGAGGGACTGCAACTATAATTCCCATTACTGGAAGCAGACTATTTCCTTCTCACTCATCTGACCTCCTTGTCACCACCCAGCATCACTCCCTTGTGAATCCAAAACCTTGTCAACCCCTCCAATAACACAGTACACAGTATGTCCACTAACTGCAGCAGCAACAGAAAGCCAAAAACATCCCACTTGAAAGCTGAATCATGCTCCCTTTAATTAGCATGAGTTAAGGCCGGAGTGGGGGTGGGGGGGAAGAGTGCTTCCTCATGCAGCTCAACGCATGTTCGGCTGGAAGTGATTAAGAGAGGGTGTTAACAGGGCCTACAAGGACTAAAATGGTAGATTGGGTGGCAAATCAGTATTATTCAATGTTTAGCATCAGGAGTTCGCCCACTCCTGGAGCTGCATGTCACACCCGCACTAGCACCCTTACAATCAGGGCACGCCACGCTGGATGCATCGGAAGCGGCCGGAATCGTTCCGGACAACACTTTCAAAGTTTCAGGCTTCTATAGCATTGACACTAGTAATGCTACTGAGCCAAATTTCATAGTCCTCAAGTCTACAAGCTGCACTCCACGTGCAATAGAGCTGAAGGCATTTTCAATGTAATAACATGCATTTGTCTGGATAACAAGTCACCACGTTTAAAAAATAATTGGTGTGTGTGTGAAATGCTTTGAGAGGTTTCTGAGACACTTGATCAGGTCTTGTATAAGTTTAACACTCAAGATTCTCACTGATGCCATAAATCCTTTGTTCCTTACAGTTTCCTTTACACAGGACATTTTCAACAATCCTTTCCAACACTTTGCTAGCACTGCAGTGAAGCACGTGTAATTGGAGGTTATTTTTTCTCCCCACTCCTTTGTTATATGTAGTTGTGATACACAACGAATTCAAAGCACAGATGTGGCTTCATTTCTACATGGTACTGATTGGACTGGGGCAGCCGCAGACTGGTGAATGTGTGCAAGGGCCTCAGCAGGGCAGGCAGTGTTGCCAATTAAGGGATATTGGTTTGTGGGACTAGTCACTTGGTCTGCAGAGCCAGTTTCAATTCTTAAATATATTGAAAAATCCCAAAAATGATGGTGGGAAAAAAATGTTTGTAAATGAAAAAGAAAAAAATGTGCATTTAAATAGCGCATTTCATAATCTCAGGACATTCCAAAGCACTTTACAATCAATTCAATACTTTTGCGAGTTTAGACACTGTTGTAATGTAGGAAATGCGGCAGCCAATTTGCATATAGCAAGATCCCGCAAGCAGCAATGTGACAATCTGATTAGAGACCTGATAATCTGTATTGAACTTTGACAAAGAGGCAAAGTAAGATCCTTACAAAGCATTCTGGGTTGTAATGTCCTCAAAGTTCATCAGCTAATCTAAACCAGTCAGAACTGGACCGCATCAGAACCTGGATGATTCATCACAATGACGAAGGTCCCATCCAGACAGATCATAGAACCTGACACTTAACGAGAGCCTGTGCATAACTGCTTGTTCTGCCTCTCCTCACCTATTTTCTGCAGCATTCGTATCCCCACTACCGTCTGGCACGATCAGCTGCAGCAGCTGACCGGCTATGGACCAAGAGCTGGAAAGTGGGATTAAGCTGGATTTATACTTGTCGGCCAGTGCGGACATGATGGACCAAACTGCCTGCTTCTGTGCTGTAAATTTCTATGTTTCTATGATTCACTCGCCAGCCCTGCTAGATCACAATGCTCCCACATACATACTCGTGACTCCCATTGCTGGACTTGCCACTCACCCAAAAGAGATGGCCAAAGATGTTGAGGTGAAATCAACTCATGCCTCCATCAGCAGTGCTGATCTCAGTGAAACTACTGGTACCCATCTGCCTGTTTAAATTCACTCCTGTTTGGCACACTCCATGATCAGTGGTCGAGATTGGCTCTCGATCCACCAACACCTTGATATTAATAGTCCCATCCTGATCTGCAGAGTGTCCCCTGACAACACAGCCAGGCGCCAACGTCATCACTGCGGTCCGAACTACGCACATGCCCAGATCGCTTTTATCCTGCCAGTGAGATGCTACACATGTGCAGCCTACCTTAGCAACCAAGAAGAGAGTGGGGAGTGGGAAAGGATGGGAGTGGGGAAAGGATGGGAGTGGGGAAAGGATGGGAGCGGGGAAAGGATGGGAGCGGGGAAAGGATGGGAGGGGGATGCCATGGGCAGAGGGGATCTCTTCCCCGCCCGTCTGCTTTTAAACTTGACACACAAAAGCAAATTCACTGTGTGATCCTCCCGCGATCACCACAGTCACTTCCTTTCTCTCGGCTCCTTCCCCTGGCACTGCTCCCACTCTCCTCTTCCCCTGGTTCCACACCCTCCCAAGCAGCAATAGTGGAAGAGAGTGGGAAAGAAAATCAGAGACCATGGAGGGAGTGGGAAACTGTCTGGGGGTTATGGAGCCAGCGATGCGATCACAGCCATTGAGGAGGTTTAAGTTCAATTCTCTGTTTGTGTGTCAAATTGAGCAGCGCCATCTTTATTACTGGCAGCTGCCTGAGACGTCGCAGATAGTGATGTTTCAGTCGACGCCATCTTTATTACTGGCAGCTGCCTGAGATGTCGCAGATAGTGACTTTTCAGTCAATGAGGCTGCATTTGTGCATGTGCCAGTACTGCAAAAAAAAGGAAGGCAGATTATCATCTGAATGGCTATAAACTGAGAGAGGGAAATATGCAACAAGACCTCGTACACCAGTTGCTGAAGGTAAGCAGAAAGGTGCAACAGGCGGTAAAAAGGACAAATGGTATGTTGGCCTTCATTGCAAGAGGATTCAAGTACAAGAACAGGGATGTCTTGCTGTAATTATACAGGGCCTTGGTGTGGCCACACCTGGAATATTGTGTGCAGTTTTCATCTCCTTATCTGAGGAAGGATGTTCTTGCTATAGAGGAGCACAGCGAAGATTTACCAGACTGATTCCTGGGATGGCGGGACTGACGTATGAGGAGAGATTGAGTCGGTTAGGATTACCTTCGCTGGAGTTCAGAAGAGTGAGGGGGGATCGCATAGAAACATATAAAATTCTAACAGTACTTGACAGGGTAGATGCAGGAAGGATGTTCCCAATGGTGGGGGAGTCCAGAACCAGGGGTCATAGTCTAAGGATATGGGGTAAACCTTTCAGGACCGAGATGAGGAGAAATGTCTTCACCCAGAAACTGGTGAGCCTGTGGCATTCGCTACCACAGAAAGCATTTGAGGCCAAAACATTGTATGTTTTCAAGAAGGAGTTGGATATAGCTATTGGGGTGAAAGGGATCAAAGGATATGGGGGAAAAGTGGCAACAGGTTACTGAGTTGGATGATCAGCCATGATCATAATGAATGGCGGAGTAGGCTCGAAGGGCCGAATGGCCTACTCCTGCTCCTATTTTCTATTTTTCTCGGTTTATGTTACTGCACCACCTAGTGGTTACGTTGTCAGTAAATGCAGCCATTTTCAAATCCCTACTTGATATCACCCCTCCAAAGCTTTGTAACCCCTTTTAGCTCTACAGCCCTCTGGGATACTGCCCAGGTCCTAACTCCAGAATGCTATCCCTAAATTTCTCTGCTGCATTCTCCTCCTTTAAGTCACTCCTTAAACTCCACCTCTTTGACGAAGGTTTTGGTCAGGAGTATTAACTGTGATGTCCTCAGGCCTTGAGTGAAGTTTAGCCAACTTTGGTATAAGGTATGAGGCAAACAGAGCCAGGAATGTTACGTTGTGATTGGGCCCCGCCCACTGGCCAAAAGGTCGGGCTTGGGGAGCCATGCCAGAATTTTACGGTCCCCGGACCCTTAAATGAACTTGGGTGGAACTTGCGCTTCCTTGAGGCAAGAAGTCTCGCCTCCAAGAGCTGCTGGCCAATCAGCGGGCAGGTAGCTCTTAGTCCTAGCAGTGCCACTAGGAGTGGTGGCCACTGCTGGGACTGCACCCAGATTCTGCCCAAAAGAAAGGTAAGTTTTGGGGTCTCGGCGGGGACAATCAGCCGGACCCCAGTGAGGCAAGGGGGGTCGTGTGGGGGGGTCTTTATTTTAGTGGAGAGGTTTGGGCTTTGGGGGGCTCTCCATGGGGCACAGGGTGCCTGATCAGGAGGGTTGCCCCAGTCCGCAAGGAGACCACCAGACTTTACCGGGTGGCATTCTGGGAGTCTGAGCTGCCCACTGGTAAAATACCTGCGTCAGCGGGTGGAGCCCCTTAGGTAGCTGTTGATTGGCCACTTAAGGGCCTCGATTGGTCTTGGGTAGGTGGGCTGTTTCGCACTATCGCCGCCCCTGGTAAAATTGCAGCAGGGACGGAAAGGCAACAGGAATGCCACCCCCGCCTCCCACTCAATTATACACACCCCGCCCCTCCAGCAACCCACACCTGTGGGGTGAGGGGGGGACGTAAAATTCCAGCCAGAGAGACAAAGTCTGCAGCAGCTGAACATAAAGGCTTCTCCTTTTATTCTGCCTTAGTTTCTTTTTTTCTTTGCTAGTATGTGTGTTCTACAGTAGCCTCTGGAGTACATAATGCAATTGCAATTTCAAAACACTGCAACATTGCATTACGGCTCCTACTTTGACTCAATAACAATTTTTTTGGATAATTGCATTGCTGTGGAACAATTGGGACATTTTATCACGTTAAAGGCAGTATAAAAATTTATCATTAACGTTGACAGTCTTTGGCTGCCTTTCTTGATTGTTCCTCTAGTTGTGTCGCAGGTTGAGTCACTCAACTTACAGACAGGTACACCAATAGGTGAGGCAATGAATTGCCAGGTCAGCTGATTCAGAAAGTGCTATCACACCCAGTTAATCTTGGCAATACGAGGTACTTGGGAAGAAACAAAAAAAAAACTGCTGCCAATACTAGTTCTGAATGAATTGCCAGTATCTCTAAAACTCTTCTGCAAGGCCAAGAAGGCTGATAATAGGAATGCTGCTAATTGGGGTTCTGTTGTATTGTTATTTCAAAAAACAAATAGTTATTTTTTCCTGACTTTGTTCATTTTCTCTTCTTCTACTCCTTCTCTTCCAGTTATAAACTCCCTTGGGATACAGTTTCACTGTCACCTTCTGTGCCTTACTTCGGTGTTTATTTTTCATGCATAACCTTAATTATTGATTCTGCAAATTTCTTTGAGGATCTGATTAATCACTATAAGATCTTCATAGAATCTTACAACACAAAAGGAGGCCATTCAGCCCATTGTGCCTGTGCCAGCTCTTTGGTAGAACTCTTCAATTAATCCTACTGCCCCTGCTCTTTCCCCATAGCCCTGTACATTTTCCTGTTTCAAGTACTTATCCAACTCCCTTTTGAAAGGTACTATTGAATCTGCTGCCACCACCATTTCAAGCAGTGCATTCCAGATCATTACAACTCACTGCATTAAAAACATTCTCCTCATCTCCTCGCAGGTTCTTTTGCCAATTATCATAAATCTGTGTCTTATGGTAACTGACCCTCCTGCCACTGGAAACAGTTCCTCCCATCTGCTCTGTTAAAACTGTTCATAATCTTCTTATTCACAAGAATGGTTCCAGGGATGAGGAATTTCAGTTATGAAGATAGATTGGAGAAGTTAGGACAGTTTTCCTTGGAGAAGAGAAGGCTGAGAGGTGATTTGATAGAGGTATTCAAAATCATGAGGGGTCCACACAGAGTAGTTGGGGAGAAACTATTCCCACTCGTGAAAGTATCCAGAATAAGAGGGCACAGATTTAAAGTACTTGGTAAGTACTTAGGGCGGCACAGTGGCGCAGTGGTTAGCACCGCAGCCTCACAGCTCCAGGGACCCGGGTTCGATTCCGGGTACTGCCTGTGTGGAGTTTGCAAGTTCTCCCTGTGTCTGCGTGGGTTTTCTCCGGGTGCTCCGGTTTCCTCCCACAAGCCAAAAGACTTGCAGGTTGATAGGTAAATTGGCCATTATAAATTGTCACTAGTATAGGTAGGTGGTAGGGAAATATAGGGACAGGTGGGGATGTTTGGTAGGAACATGGGATTAGTGTAGGATTAGTATAAATGGGTGGTTGATGTTCGGCACAGACTCGGTGGGCCGAAGGGCCTGTTTCAGTGCTGTATCTCTAATCTAATCTAAAAATCTAAAAGCAAAAGTGACATGAGGAAAAACTTTTTCACGCAGCGAGTGGTTAAGGTCTGGAATGCACTGCCTGAGAACATGGTGGAGGCAGGTTTAATTGAAGCATTCAAAAGGGAATTAGACAGTTATATGAAAAGGAAGAATGTGCAGGGTAATGGGAAGGCAGGGAAATGGAACGGGGGGGAGTTGCTCTTTCAGAGAGCCAGTGCAGACATGATGGGCCGAATGGCCTCCTTCTGCACTGTAACAATTCTGTGATTCAGCCAACATTACAGTCCCCAAGTGCTTCCCAAGGAAATTCCCAGCATGCATGTTGGTAGACTCCATGGAAAGCATCACAACTGAGTTGAGGAAAACGAGGAGAGAAACGTCAAAGAGGATGTCATTATTAATTTTGAGTAGGGCTATTTCAATGGTATGGCAGGGTAGAAACCTGATTTGACAGATTCAAAAATGGGGTTGTACGAGCTATAAACAGGAATTTGAGAGGCAACAACACATTTGAGAACTTTGGAGAGGATAGGTAGGTTGGAAAAGGGATGGTCGTTTTCAAGGACAGAATCGTAGAGGGTGAGAGCAGTTTTTAAAGGTTGGGGGAACGGGACAATTGTTTACATACAATGTCAGTGAGCAACAAGGCCAGGAATGGTAGTTTAGTGTGCATGTGGTGAATGGAGCAAGAGCTGGGTCTCATAGACAAGATGAGCATGGAGAGAGCGTGAGTGGACATGGGAGGAAAACCAAAGAAAGCCACAGGTTTAGGGCTGGGGATAATGGAACAGGAGTAAGCCATTCAGTCCCTCAACCTTTTCCACCATTCAGTTAGATCTGTACTTCAGCTCCATTCACCTATCTTTGATCGATATCTCTTGATATGCTATCTAATAAAAATCTGTCAGTTTTAGCTTTGAGACTTTCAATTGGCCCCCAGGTCTCCACTAACCATTGTGTGAAAAAGTGCTTCCTGATTTCACTCCTGAATGGCCTGGCTCTAATAATAGGATTCTACTCACTTGTTCTAGATACCCTCACCAATAGTAATAAACATTAAGCAAGAAATTATTGGAGCTTGTAACAAAGGCAATGTAATAAGTCTGGGGGACTTTAATCTTCACATAGACCAGACCAATCAAATTGGCAAAGGTGGTCTGGAAGATCAGTTTGTAGAATGCTTTTGTGACAGTTTCCTGGAATAATTCATTGTGGAAACAACTTGTACCATCTGTAGGGCGTGAGACTCCCTTACGGAGTCTCATTTAGGTTTGGAGCCATACTCTGGAGTAACAAGAATGAGTGACTCAACTGTGCCTTAAAACAGTAATTTTATTGAATAATTATTAAACAATTATTAATGAAAAAACAGGAAATAAAGATAACTTTATTAAAAAGAAAGGAAGGAAAAAAGTATAGAAGGAAAAAAACCTGTAGCACAATTACTCTAACCCAAAATTAGTGTCTGTTCATGACAGCTCCCTAAAACGGCCTCCATAAAACTTTCTCAAAACAAGTGTCTGACAACCATGAGTCCTTATCAAATTCTTCTCACAGGCACTACAAGGCTGTTCAGGCTGTTTAACCATCTTTTGATGATGTCTCTTATCTGCCATCAATTAGGTTGTACTGTCTATCAATTAAACTCCATCTCCTGACTCCACGCCATAATGGATCACCCCATGTGCAAGGTCCATTGTCCTGGCTTGTCATCGAATACTGTAAAAACTGACTTCTGTTTAAACAATTGGAAAACAACCATTATTTTCAAGAAGAGAAAAACAGTAGTTTAGATGAAACAACATGGGCATGACCTGTTTAGACCAGCATGAAAACAAAAAAGAAAGAGTTCTTGGGAAAAACAAGCTCATAGTTAATATTATTACTATTGATTGCCATTGATTATATAATTGATTAATTACTTGACATAATCAGAGCACAATCATACTTAGTTTTCAATCAATGTCTACAAAGTAACCTTTAAAAATTCATTACAGGTTGAACACTTGTTAAAAAAATCAAAAGCAAGGCAGGAGTAAAATGCAAAAACATACAAAATGTAGTAGCTGCAGGCATCAGACCTATACATCATTCAGACCACATCTGTAACATCATCTGTAACTTTGCCCCTGTCTCAGCTGATCTGCTACTGAAACTTTCATTCGTGCCTTTTTTACCTCTGGACTTCACTATTCCAATGCACTCCTGGCTGGTCTCCTACATTCTACTCTCTGTAAACGTGTCTTAACTTGCACCAAGTCCTGTTCCCCTTTCACCCCTGTGCTCGCTGACCTACATTGGCTCCTGGTCAAGCAATATCTTGATTTTAAAATTCTGATCCTTGTCTTCAATTCCCTCCATGGCCTCTCCCTCCCTGTAATCTCCTCCAGTCCCACAACACTTCAAGATGTTTGGCTCCTCTAATTCAGGCCTCTTGTGCATTCCTGATTTTAATCGCTCCACCATTGGTGGCTTGGTGTTATACTTTGTTTTATAATTCTCCTTTAAAGGGCCTTGGAACATTTTATTATGTTAAAGGCACTATATAAATATAAATTGTTGATGTTGATAAAGCTATTTTAAATCTAGTATTGTTTAATGAGACAGGGTTAATTAGTAATTTCAAAGTATAAAAGATCTTCTGGGAAAAGGCGATCATAATACAACTGAATTCCATATCAAATTTGAAAGCAATATACTCCAGTTCCAAACGTGAATCTTAAATCTTAAACAAAGCCAATTACATAGGTATGAGGGGAGAACTGGCTAAGGTAAATTGGGTAAATTGACTATGGTGGTAAATAAACAGTGGGAAACATTTAAAGACACAATTCAACATGTTCAACAAAAATACATTCCATTAAAAAACAAAAGCTCTCATCCATGGCTTACTAAGGAAGTTAAGGACAGTATTAGATTAAAAGAGGCTTATAATGTTGCAAAGAACACTAGTAAGCCTGAGAATTGTGAGTGTTTTAGAAAACAGCAAAGGGTGACCAAAAGGGTGATAAATGGCAAGAAAATAGAATATAAGAGTAAACTAGCCAGGAATATAAAAACAAACTTTAAGAGCTTTTAGAAGTATATAAAAAAGAGGAGTAGCCAAAGCAAACGTTGGTCCCTCCGAGGCAGAGATGAGAGAAACTATCATGGGAAATGAGGAAATGGCAGAGACATTGAATAAATATTTTGCGTCTGTCTTCACAGTCGAAGACACAAATTACATACCAGATATAGAGGGTAACCAAGGGGTTAATAAGAGTGAGGAAATTAAAGTAATTGATATCAGCAGAGAAAAAGTACTGGAGAGACTTAGGGACTAAACTATGACAAATCCCCAGGTCCTGATGGCCTACACACTGAGGGCTTAATTGTCTTTTCCTGCCACTGCGGGCAAAAAAAAGTCAGCCAGCATGCACAGGCCGCAGGCCGCCACGCCACCACGATTTAGCAAGAAGCAGCTCATTTAAATATGCAGATTGGGCCATCCCCCCAATCATATGGCAGGGCGGCCTCAGCGACGCCCTGAACGGCATCAGCTGCCTTTGCGCAGGCGCTGGCACCATTTGTAAAGGGCTGCCAGACCTGTCACAAACATTGCAGAGTTGAACCCTGTATCCAGCCGCCCCATTACACCACAAATAAAATTCTCACCCCCGCTCCCCCTGACAAAACATTTAAATTGCAGAGTTGACTTTCCCCTCCACCAACTGCACAAAGTGCAGAGGTTATCTCTTCCCACCCCACCCCACCAGACTAGAAATGCACAGTTGAGCCCATGCCCCCCCCCCCCCAACTACACAAAAAATCCTAAACTCCCCCCTTCCCATCCTCAGTGGCACAGAGCTTTCCCTGGATGGGAAAGGGAAGGCTCGTGAGTGCCGCCCATCGCACAGAAGATTCCGGACAGCCAGTACAATCGTGGGGAATTGTATGTAAATGGATTCATGAGGTTTATTTAAATATTAAAGTCGGGTCCCGTTGCCAAGCGGCAGGGTGGTGAGGGGTGCCACGGAGCCTCGCTGCCGCTGAGAAGATGGGCCCGGCAGTCCCAGCATCAGGCTCCGTGGCAGGCCACCACTGCTGCAATCTTCCGGCCCACCCCACACAGAGTCTGACGCGGGAGCTCAACAAAATTCAGCCCTAGGTTTCTAAAAGAGATAGCTGCAGAGATAGTGGATGCACTGGTTATGATTTTCCAAAATTCCCCAGATTCTAGAACAGTCCCAGCAGATTGGAAGTTAGCAAATGTAATACCACTATTCAAGAAAGGAGGGAGAGAGAAAACAGTGAACTACAGGCCAGTTAGCCTGACATCAGTCATCAGGAAAATTATGGAATCTATTGTTAAGGAAGTCAACATGGTTTTACAAAAGGGAAATCCTGTTTGACAAATTTATCAGCACTTTTTGAGGCTGTAACTGAAAGGGTAGATAAAGGGAGACCAGTAGATGGAGTATACTTGGATTTCCAAAAAAAGGCATTCGATAAGGTGCCACACAAAAGGCTAATAGACAAAATAAGGGCTTATGGATCTGAAGGTAATAGATTAGCATGTCTTGAGGATTAGTTAAAGGACAGGAAGCAAAGAGTAGGGATAAGCAGGGCATTTTCAAGTTGCCAGGCTATAACTAGTGAAGTGCCACAAAGTTCAGTGCTGGGACCTCAGCTATTTACAATCTGTTGTAATGACTTAGATGAAGAGACAGAAAGTAATGTATCTAAGTTCACTGATGATACAAAGCTAGGTGGGAATGCAAGCTATGAGGAGGACACAAAGGGGCTGCAAAGAGATATAGACAGGCTAAGTGAGTAGGCAACAAGATGGCAGATGGAGTATAATGTGGGGAAGTGTGAGGTTATTCATTTTGGTAATAAGAATAGAAAAGCAGGATATTTTTTAAAAGGCATGAAACTTGCAAATGTTGATGTTCAGAGGGACATCGGTGTACTTGTACAAGGAGCACAGAGAGTCAGCATACAGATACAGCAAGCAACTAGGAAGGCAAATGACATGTTGGCCTGCTTTGCAAGGGGATTGGAGTACAAAAATAAAGAGGTCTTACTACAATTGTACAGGGCTTTGGTGAGACCTGTGCACAGTTTTGGTCTCCATATTTAAGGAAGGATATACTTGCAGTGGAGGCAGTACAGTGTAGGTTCACTAGATTGGTCCCTGGGTTGAGAGGGTTGTCTATGATGAGAGGCTGAGTAAATTGTGTCTATATTCTCTGGAGTTTAGGTGATCTCTTTAAAACATACAAATTCTGAGGGGGCTTGACAAGGTAGACACTGAGAGGTTGTTTTTGCTGCGTGGGGAATCTAGAACATGGGGGCACAGTCTCAGGATAGGGGCTGATCATTTAGCACTGAGATGAGGAGAAATTTTTCATTCAAAAAGTTGTGAATCTTTGGAATTCTCTACTCCAAAGGGTTGTGGATGCTCCATTGTTGAATATATTTAAGGTTGAGATAGATTTTTGTTCTCTCAGGGAATCACAGGATATGGGGAGTGGGGGGGAAAGTGGAGTTGAAGCCGAAGATCAGCCATAATCATATTGAAGGTGGAGTGGGCTCGACAAACTGTATGGTCTACTGTTGCTCCTATTTCTTATATTATGTTAACTGCTCTCTATCTACCCTATTGAATTCTGTCAACATTTTAAACACCTCAGGGGTGGGATCACCACTTAACCCTCTGAACCCGAGGAATACAAGCCAAATTGATGCAACCTACCCTAAACATTTTACCCTTTAAACCTTGGTATCAGTTTGGTAAATGGGGCCTGGGTGGAAGTTTGTCTTCATTGGGAATAGGGAGTTGCTATGCCAGCAATTGTGGGCATTTCCATGAAAGGTTTTTGCTAGTATGCACAAATCTATAAATATTACTTAACCTGATCATTTCTGGTTGACTATTCCAATGCACTCCCATCTTCCATCCTCTGTAAACTTAAGGGCACTCTAACATTTGCTATTGGTATCCTAACTCACACCAAGTCTCGTCCCATCACCTCTGTGCTCCCTGACCTACATTGGCTCCCGGTTAAACAACGCCTCAATTTTAAAATTCTCATCCTTGTCTTCAAATCTCTCCAGGGTCTCACATCTCCCTATCTCTGTAATGACCCCCAGCCCTACAACCCTCTGAGATATCTGCGTGCCTCTAATTCTGGCCTCTTGTGCATTCTCAATTTTCATTGCTTCACCATCGGTGGCCATGCCTTCAGATGCCAAGACCCTCAGCTTTGAAATGGCCTTCCTAAACCCCTTCCCCTCTCTACCATGCTTTCCTCCTTTAAGATGCATCTTAAAACTTACTTTTTTGAGTAAGCTTTTGGTCATCAGCCCTAATATCTCCTTATGTGATTTGGTGTCAAATTTTGTTTGATAACATTCATGTGAAGCATCTTGAGATGTATTGCTATGTTAAAGATGTTTGTTTTTATAAAACCATAGTGGTCTACTGCACAGCCCATTGTGTTGGGGCTAGTTCTTCACTAAAGAAATCAAATACAAACCCCATATAAAACCATGGAAGCCATTTCCTTCCAATCACATGCAGAAGTTGCCACCAATTTTAGAAAATTTGCCTTTTTCTTTTTTCTTTCCTTTCTCTGTAGTGAAGTAACCCCCTGAAACATGGACACAAATCCACAGTCACTTGTTGAACAAGTTTCACTCCCTCTCTGCAGTTACTTCCCATTTTTTGCATTGTGATGTCTGAAACTCTTTGCTTACAGCTGAATCTTTCTCATGTTCTCTCTCCACTCTCGCTCCCACTGTTTCTGTGAGAACAACTTGCTTTTAAACAGAAAAAATCTCACTGCACTGAACTAAGATTCTCCTTTCACTGCCTTCTCTTTCTATTGTATGTCACACTCTCCCTGTGGCCCTCGCACATTCTCAGTTTCTAACTCATTTTTCTGAAGTCAAGATATATCGCCAGATGGCAGCCAACACACTCCAGGCCAGTTGTGACGACAGGAATTAGGTGGTAAGAGGCTGGCCAGAAGCTCTTGCAAGAAAGAAACTGGGAGTTGGGGAGGTGGGGGGCAAGGTGGAGGTGAGAACTCAGCTCAGAAGGAAATGCAGGGATGGGGTGGGAATAGGACTGGAGTGGTGTGGGGGTGGTGCAGGGCGTGGGGTTGGGGTATAAATTCGAGTACATTAAGAAGCCAGGGCCTGGGAGGAAATCCCAAGGGCTCAGGAATGGAGCAAGTGGTATGAGAATATGTGAAATCAATGGGAAGGGCTAGTGAACAGTAATTATGGTGTCCAGGGACAGTTTGGGGGTCTGGCAAATAATGAGTAGTTTGTCAACTTTCCGCCTGGGTGTAAAACTAGAATTGCAGATCAGCCACCCATTATAGAGACTGACCAATTTTTGCTTCCATGGAAAAGAAGAATTGAGAGGTTTCTAAAACAACGGGAATCAGATTCACAGCACTTGTTTCAACCCAGGGCACCAAGTTAACATCTAACCCTGTGAAGTCCAACTGGATGGAAAGTGGAGGTATTCAACAATGATGGGAGCATTGATAGGCAGGGGAACATCATGAGCTTGGGAAGAAGAGGCAGCACTATGCATGGGAAATGAAGTGATATCAGTATTAGCTGGTCAATATGTGAATTAAATAAATGGTCTTCTCACTGAACACTAGCTGTGGCTCAGTTGGTAGTACTTTTGCCTCTGAGTCAGAAGGTTGGGGGTTTAAGTCCCACTCCAGAGACTTAACTACAAAATTCAGGCTGACAATCAGTGCAATGCTGAAGGAATACGACACAGTTGGGTCTTTCAGATGAGTCATTAAACCAAGGCCCCATCCAGGCTTTCAGGTGGAAATAAAAGATCCCCTGGCACCATTCTGAAGAAAAGTAAGGGGGTTTTCCTCAGTGTCCTGCCCAACATATCTCTCAAATAAAACTACAGACTGCCTGGTCAGTTTCGCATTGCTGATTGTGGGATCTTGCTGTTCAAATTGGCTGCCACATTTTCCACCATAATAATGACTACACTTCAAAAATGCTTCATTGGCTGGAAAGAATTTTGGACTTTGTGAAAGCTGCTAAAAAAATAGAAGAATTTCTTTCAGTGAGTGACTGGTAGGAATTCACGTTTGTAAATAACTGCATTTCTTCTCAGCTGGTCATTTTTGGATAGACACATGTTAGGTACGGTTTACAGGACTGGCTGCAATGTGCCGTTATTTTCATATAAACCTTGGTGCCACTTGTTACATTCAACTTCATTTTGGTTCGAGATTTAACAAAGATCGGCTACTGGACCCTCTAGAAGGTAACACATACATGTGAACTGAAATTTACCATGCTCACATTTGAGCTGAATCAGCTCTCTTGTTGTCAGCCTGGAACAGAAAGTCATGAGCAAAGTGCTCCACAATGGGGCCTTAGAATATTTACCGCTACGTTTAGAAAATTTACCACAATGTTTGGAAAATTTACCATGATGTTTGGAAAAGTTAACACAATGCTTTATGCATTAGTTTTGACTATATACCACAATGTTTCAAGCTTAAATTTTTATCATCTTAGTTGGCAATAAAAATGAGATGATGCAAATGGCTGTTGAGTGATTCGAGAAGTTATACATGTGTTTTAACTTAGATTCCAGATCGAAACACACCAGACAAAATGGTATCGGAAAGCACCTTTGATCGCATCCTGAAAGTTTTGGTGGCCATAATCTGTTTACCGTTCCTTCCATTGTGGTTTTGCTTTGTATGTAAGTATTACTGACACTAAATCTACCATCAGCTCACTTCAGAAAGACATTGTGGGGTAGAAATCCCAACCACGGAACCTCCCACCCAAATACAAATACTCACACAAGTACATATAAAATGCACACATGTTATTACACATACATGTTCATGCACATCCACAGATGCATACAAAACATATACATTATCACGCATCCTATTTATTTTCACATTTGCACTCACTTCCTCACACAAGCATATGCACACACAAATTTGCACAATTCTACACAAATATACAATGCATAATTATTCACATCCATGGAACATACATGTACAAACTCACACATTTATATAAACATTCATGCAACTACATGCACATCAGCACACATGCTGACACATGTACATGCATACACACATGCATGTAAGTACACATACACACAAAACACATACATTATCAAATAGGCACAAATGTACAGACACACAACGCATGCATTCACAAATACTCATGTGCATGCACACACCCACACACCACATTCTCACACAAACACACTTACACATCACAATCTTACACAGACACACAGACACTCTGTCACCCACTCACACGCGCACACACACATACACACAAGAAGGAAACAATGAAGGTTTATTCCATTGATCATTTCAGAATTATAAAATCATACATAGCAATATGAGAGGGAACTAAAATAAAAACAAGAAATGCTGGAAATATTTAGCAGGTCTGGCAGCATCTGTGAAGAGAGAATCAGAGTTAACGTTTCAGGTCAGTAACCTTTCATCAGCACAGGAAAAAGTTAGAGATGGAACAGGTTTTAAGCTTGCTTAGTAAATCTTTAGCTTTTTCCTGTTCTGATGAAAGGTTATTGACCTGAAACATTGGGCTGAATTTTACTGGCCCCTCGGAATCGCCAGTCGCGGTGCGGGAGCCCATAAAATTTTGCCGGGAGAGGCCGTCTCAACCCGCGACGTTGAGAATGGTCCGCCGCATATTACTGGTGGAGGGGGGACCTCGGTGCGACCACCCCCGCCGCCTGGTGGTGGGCCCTTCATCTGCATATTCAAATGAACATAAATGAGATGTTAATAAACTTACCTGCTGGCGGCGAACGTCCCTTGCCGATTTTACGGCCTCTGTTAAGCCTTTGTGCGCCATTGGAACTCTGCATGGAGTTCCGAGGCGAGAACCTGGTGGGGGGGGGGAAGAATAGAATTTTCAGGGCAGGAAGGGTGGAGGAGTGGGGAAAGCATTTATTATTGGCTGTGGGGATGGTGGAAAGTGGTCGAGGGTCAACGGGAACTGTTATATATGTAAATATTGTTATACTATCTGTGAAGTGTTAGGAAGTAAATAGCTAGGAACTACTTGCTATGTGTAAGTGTTTGAGTAGGGGACCACATTTACAGCTGCACTGGGGAGTCATGTTATATGTAACACAAGAACAGTTCAACCAGGTTCTACAGCACAAGCATGGTACTGTAATAAACCAGACTGACTCCAGCTTTTTCCAAGTTTAAAGTGTGATTCTTTCCAACATCTGGGAACAAGAAACAACATAAAGATGAAACATCATGACAGTGAGTGATTGTGAGTAAACCTAGAACATTTTGAAAAGTAAAAGATTGAGAAAAGTGACCCAAATTAGTGCCAGAGAGTAAGACATGTGCGAAAACTCTAAAAGAAAAAGATTGAAATGTCAGCCGGGACAGGAATGAATGCACTGCTACAGCCCATCATGAATTGGGGAGCTGATGATGTTGTAGAGGATTTGAGAAGTTTAAACAAAAGTGCAATTTGGCATTCAATAGTTTCCTAAAAGGCAGCAGTGAAAAAGAGAGGGTCAGCTATATCCTTCTGTAGGCTGGAGATAAAGGATTACATTTATTTAACTGCTGGGACCTAAGCCAAGAGACAGCAGAAACCCAGCCAAAATCAAATCATCGGATATACCGATATGAATTTCAAGGCCTGAGACAGGAACTAGGTGAACCTATTGACAATTTTGTAGCAAGACTGAAAAATGCAGCCAGAAAATGTAAATTTAAGGACGCAGATAGACGGCTGATAGATCAACTCATTTGGGGTTCTGCTCATCCTGAAGTACAGAAAGCTCTAATTGGACAGGACAAGCTCACAATATTGCAGGCTGTAGACACCAACAGAGCACATGAAGCCACGAGCAGACAGATGAAGACTCTGACCTCCCAAATGGCTAGCCTTCAGTTAAGCCAAGAGACAGGCAGCAGGGTCGATGCAGTGAAACAACAACTAAAGAATGTAAACCAAACAGAGAGAAAGACGTGTAGGAGCTGTGGACGACCACATGAATTGACAGATATGGGTCAATCTTCAGAGTTTGCAGAAAGACCAATCATTGGAAAAAGATGTGCAGAACAAGGCAATAAGGTGGTAGACAAGTCATCAGAGCCAGAGTAACAGAGTGAAGGAATAGGGAAAGAAACCAAAACATCCATACCCTGGAAGATGGCGATAGGTTTGACATGATAGACATAGGAACCATAGAACTGCATGAAATGTTTGGATGTGACAGTCCCCAGAGAAGAGAAATTCACACAACCATTCAGATCAGGGAAAGGCTGAGAATTAAGCCCACAATGATAAATCTGAAGGTGAAGATCGATACTGGAGTGCAGAGTAACATCATCCTGCTCAGACTATACCAGCAGATCTTTCCTGAAAATTTGGAGAAAAATGGTGATCCAAGGGAAGGTGCTCTGAAACTAAACAACGTCATGCTAACAGCATACGGGGGAACTGAGATTTGACAGCTAGGAACAACCCAAATCAGATGGACACACAAAGGAAAAGATGACAACTGTTTGTTCAACGTCACAGAAACTGATGGTCCAGCTATCCGGGGGTTGAGCAGCTGTGAAGAGCTGCAGATTATCTCAGTAAACCATGAAGTGAAGGAGGAGACACTGAGGATTGAAGATAGTACACCCGGTGAAAAGTGCCCTCCGATCAGAAGCAAAGAAGATCTGGTACAAATGTACCCAGAGTGTTTTGATGAGATGGTTGGATGCTTCGAAGATTTTGAGTATCACATCACTATTGATCCAGCGATGAAACCAATGATTCATCCCCCATGTAAAGTACCAGTAGAACTAAAAGGAAAGATTGAAAGAGAGCTCCAAGAAATGAAAGAAAAGAAGGTGATCGCCAGAGTTACAGAGCCTATAGACTGGGTAAATTCCATCATGGTGAGAGAGAAGCCAAATGAATGGCTAAGAACTTGCCTAGATCCCAAAGATCTTAACCAAGCAATAAAGAGAGATCAATACCCTATTCCAACATTGGAAGAAATCACACCAGCACTTGCAGGGGCAAAAGTTATCAGCAAACTTGATGCCAGAAATGGCTACTGGAATGTGAAGCTGGATACAGAATCTTCACTGTTGACAACATTCAACACACCCTTTGGACGGTACAAATTCCTGCATCTACCCTTTGGCCGCAATGTGAGCCAGGATGTCTTCCAACAGAAAATAGATGTTACATACAGGAGATGCAAAGGAGCAGTCAGTATAGCTGATGATATCCAGATATATGGTGTAGATGGAAAAGCTCATGACAACCATCTACATGAAGCCATGAAGAGAACCAGGAAAACTGGGATTAAGCTAAATGCAGACAAATGCATTGTGAAAGTGACAGAATGCCAGTTCCTTGGAATGGTGTACACACCTGATGGAGTTAAGCCGAGCTCTGAAAGAATCTCAGCCATCTTTGGGATGGAAGGCCCAAGAGATAAGAGAGAATTGCGAAGTTTCCTTGGTTTGATCCAATACATGAGCTCCTTTATTCCGCACATGTCAGAACACACAGCAAACCTGTGGGAGCTGATGAAAGAAGATGTAGAGTACCAGTGGTCAGAGTCACATGACAGGAGTTTCAACAAACTCAAAAAGGTAGTATGTAAGGAAACAAGTCTGTCATACAATAACAGAAAGAAACATGTCACTCTGCAAGTAGATGCTTCCACAAAAGGACTGGGAGCAGCCCTGGTACAAGAGGGAAAGCCAATAGCATTTGCATCCAAAGCTCTGACATCAGCTGAGACAAGATATGCCAACATAGAGAGAGAGCTTTTGGGCAGTCGTGTGTGGATGTGAGAAGTTCCACACATATCTCTATGGGAGGAAGTTCACAGTGGAGAGTGATTATCATTCACTGGAGCAGATCTGCAAGAAAAATCTATATAAAGCACCAGTAAGACTGCAGAGGTTACTCTTGAGGCTTCAGAGTTATGATTTCACTCTGAAATATAAGCCAGGAAGAGAAATGGTGCTGGCAGACACCCTATCTCAGTTGTCACCACAGGGGAAACATGAGATAAAAGATCTAGGCATAAACATTCATCACCTAGTGAATGCAACACCACCGAAACTGAGTCAAATTAGAGATCAGACCAGCAAAGACGAGGAGTTACAGATGCTATCTCAGCAAATGATCCAGGGATGGCCTGATAAGATACAGCAAACACAGCCAGCAATACGGCAGTACTGGTCTATCAGAGATGACATCTCACTAGAAGATGGTGTTCTGCTGGTCTGATCCAGAATAATCATACTCAAAACAATGCAGGAAGAACTTCTCCAAAAGATACATGAAGACCACATGGGAATGGAGAAGTGTAAGCTCAGAACCAGATCAGCTGTGTACTGGATAGGCATATACAAAGATATTGAAAATATGGTGTCTACATGCAATGTATGCCAGAAATACAGAAACTCCCAACAGAAAGAGGAGATGATTGCTACTGAAGTACCAGCCAGACCATGGCAGACTGTAGGGGTCACTTTATTCACACATAATCAAGAATGGTATCTCATAGTCACAGACTACTACTCAAAATTCCCTTTTATCCAGAAGATGAAAGACTTGAGAGCCACAACAATAATCTCAGTGATACGAGTTCTGTTCGCTGAGCAAGGGATTCCTGAAAGGTTAATATGTGACTATGGCACCCAATTCACATTCAGAGAATTTGATGAAGTCGCTGACCAGTATGGATTCAACAGCATCACCGAGGAGGTGAGACAACAACTCACTGAAGCACAGTTAAGAGGAGAGCAACACTTCAGCAAGTAGGCTAAATCCCTAGCCGAGCTGTTGAAAGGACAAACTGTACACGTACAGGATCCAATCATGAAAACCTGGAGCCCAGCAAAAGTTCTTAGTGAAGCTGAGACTCCAAGGTCATATATCATTGAGACTGAAACCGGTAACCAAATGAGAAGGAACAGAATCCATATTCGACCTACACCTGAGCTGGAAAAACAGAAAAGACCATCAGCAACACTGAAAACATCACTATCCAGCGAGACAACATTCACAACATCACCAGCAAGTGACACACCATCACCTGTACAGCGTGCCAACTCACCACTGAGAGCAACAAATACCAAATCTATAAGATGGAAGCACAACATCTCACCAACCAAGCGATACCGTGAATAATATATATATTTTTTAAATGCACGCTATAAAAGACTCTAAAAAGGAGTTCAGATCATTTCCACAAGTTGGATGATAATTTTTAAAATTTATATTGCAAGTTATATTGATATAGGGGCATGATGTTTTAAAGAAAGAGGGATGTTATGTATGTATATATTGTTATACTATCTGTAAAGTGTTAGGAACTAATTAGCTAGGAACTAGTTATTATGTATAAGTGTTTCAGTAGGGAGCCACATTTACAGCTGCACTGTGGAGTCATATTATATGTAACACAAGAACCAGTTCAACCAGGTTTCACAGCACAGAGCATGGTGCTGTAATAAACCAGACTGACTCCAGCCTTTTACAAGATTAAATTGTGATTCTTTCCAAAATCTGGAAACCAGAAACAACATTAAGATGAAACAGAAGCAAATGTCGTGGGGGGGGAGGCGGGGTGTGCGGTAGGGGGCGGGGGGGAGGTGGAAGTTTGTGATACTAATAACAATTTATCATGGCGGTAGACGGCAATTAATGTATTATTTTCCCATTGGAGGGGTGAGATACATGATTGACACCTGACATAACATTTTAATTTTAATTCCCGGAGATCGGGACCTTTAAACTTAACAATGTAACTGAAGGGCTTGAAACCCTTTAAAAATGGTGCCATTGCCAGGGGCGCAGCGGCCACCCCTACATCTCATCGAGGGCGGCTGCTCCGCCCCCACTATTTAAATGAGCTCCACGCAAAATATTGTGGGGGCACCTCGCTGCCGAGTTGAAAGCACGCCACCGAGGAACACGGCTCGTGATTAAAATTCAGCCCATTAGCTTTGTTTCTCTCTCTTCTGATGCTGCCTGATCTGCTGAGTATTTCCAGTATTTTCTGTTTTTAATCGAGTTATAATGGAGTTAAAATGAAGTAAATATCTGAAATGGAAATATTGAAATTCATTTGCACTCTTTGGGCTGGATTTTACCAACCCCACGACTTTGGGGTCTTGGTGGGGGGGTGGTGGGGCTGGAAGATGTTTGTGGCAGAGGCCCGCCACAGAGCTCGACACCCGGCCTGATGCTCCTGGTGGCGGCAAGGCTCCATGGCGACCCCCCTGCTGCTGGGTGACGGGACCTACATCTACATATTTAAATCAAAGAAATGAATACATTTAAACGAACTTACCTTCAATCTTCCGGGCCCACTGCGATCCTCAGTGCGGCGGCCAGCACTCCCGCACCTTCAATTCCCCGTCTGGGGAAAGCCGGCATGACACTGGTGGGGAGGGGGAGGAGTTACGATCAGTGCAAGGCTGGGTGATGCCGGGAGTCAAATAAACATAATGAGTGTAGGGGATGGTGGGAAGGGGTGAACTTTAAACTTTGTGCAGTCTGGGGCGGGCGGTCAGATTTAAAAGCTGTTTTCGGTGGGGGGAAGGACAAATAGAGCATGTAATTGTTATTGGGGATGGGAAAGGGGCATTAGAATTTTATTTGATAAATTTTGCGGAGGGGGTGTCTTTAAAAATGTAAATATGCTAGCGGGGCTGGCTGCACTTTAAAAATGGTGCCAGCATCAGCACCTGTGTACATTGCTGGTGTCGGACAGCCTGCCCCTTCCATGTGATTATGGGTGTGGGCGGGCCGCCCTGGCTATTTAAATGAGCCGCCGTGCGGGAGATCACAGTGATTCGTCGGCATGTGCGGGCCGCCAGTTTTTTTGAGCTCGCCACCAGGAATGATGGGTGGCTCTTAAAATCCAATCTTTTGTCTTTACTGTAAAACATTGCTCTGGAATGGGGGATTGGTTTTAGATTATGGTTTTACAGACAATTTGTGGATGCAATTACATGTGCAGCTGGAATAATATGTGGCATGCATGTCCCTTTAAGTGTCTTCAGCTGGAACCATGTGTTTTGATGAAGGAAGAGCAGTGGATGTGGTGTATATGGATTTTAGCAAGGCGTTTGATGAGGTTCCCCATGGTAGGCTCATTCAGAAAGTAAGGAGGCATGGGATACAGGGAAATTTGGCTGTTTGGATACAGAATTGGCTGGCCCATAGAAGACAGAGGGTGGTAGTAGATGGAAGGTATTCAGCCTGGAGCTCGGTGACCAGTGGTGTTCCGCAGGGATCTGTTCTGGGACCTCTGCTCTTTGTGATTTTTATAAATAACTTGGATGAGGAAGTGGAAGGCTGGGTTAGCAAGTTTGCCGATGACACAAAGGTTGCTGGAGTTGTGGATAGCGTGGAAGGCTGTTGTAGGTTGCAACGGGACATTAACAGGATGCAGAGCTGGGCTGAGAAGTGGCAGATGGAGTTCAACCTGGAAAAGTGTGAAGTGATTCATTTTGGAAGGTTGAATTTGAATGCAGAATACAGGCTTAAAGACAGGATTCTTGGTAGTGTGGAGGAACAGAGGGATCTTGGGGTCCATGTACATAGGTCCCTCAAAGTTGTCACCCAAGTTGATAGGGTTGTTAAGAAGGCGTATGGGGTGTTGGCTTTCATTAACAGGGGGATTGAGTTTAAGAGCCGCGAGGTTATGCTGCAGCTCTATAAAGCCCTGGTTAGACCACACTTGGAATATTGTGTTCAGTTCTGGTCGCCTCATTATAGGAAGGATGTGGAAGCTTTAGAGAGGGTGCAGAGGAGATTTACCAGTATGCTGCCTGGACTGGAGGGCATGTCTTACAAAGAAAGGTTGAGGGAGCTAGGGCTTTTCTCATTGGAACGAAGAAGGATGAGAGGTGACTTGGTAGATGGGTACAAGATGATGAGAGGCATAGATAGAGTGGATAGCCAGAGACTTTTTCCCAGGGCGGAAAGGGCTATCAACAGGGGGCATAATTTTAAGGTGATTGGAGGAAGGTTTCGGGGAGATGTCAGAGGTAGGTTCTTTACACAGAGAGTGGTGGGTGCGTGGAATGCACTGCCAGCGGTGGTAGTAGAAGCAGATACATTAGGGACATTTAAGCGACTCTTGGCTAGGTACATGGATGATAGTAGAATGAAGGGTATATCGGTAGTTTGATCTTAGAGTAGGTTAAAGGGTCGGCACAACATCGTGGGCCGAAGGGCCTGTACTGTGCTGTACTGTTCTATGTTCTACGTTTTTCCCTCAATGCATCATTTACATCAAGTGACAGATTCCATTATTCTTGTTCTGCTCTTGACATATATTTACCCCTTCATGTGTCATTTATATCAAGTGTCAGCTTCCAGTCATTTTTCTCAGGTTGTTGGCAGCAGAAAGCGAACAAAACAGTCATCACAGTGTTTTCCTCTGTGGCCTGAAGAATTATCCATTTTTGTACCAGTATTTGTTATTGAATTCTACTTAAGCAGTAGGAAGTTTTTCCAGTAACCAATGGGTGCATTTGGTTCCTACAAGGTCTTCTCCTTACCCATGATTTAAAGGCCTTTAATTTTCTGTTAAGCTGTCAGAAATGAGTAAAGCAAGGCACATTATGGAGATTGAGTGACATTATTAGGACAATAATGACTGATACTGACACTGGGAAGAAAAATAACAGGGGACCCCAGCTAAAGAATCCAAAATCTTTTCTGAAGTCATAAGTGCAGAAAAATTGGCCTCACACCTTCAACTCAGACACATGCTGCCAGAACAATTCATCTGACAACAACAACAACAATTTGCATTTATATAGCGCCTTTAACATAATAAAACGCCCCAAGGCGCTTCATTGGAGCGCTATCAAACAAAATTTGACACCGAGTCACATAAAGTGATATTAGGTCAGATGACGGTTTTAAGGAGTGTCTTAAAAGCGGAGAGTGAGGTAGAGAGGTGGAGAGATTTAAGGAGGGAATTCCAGAGCTTAGGGCATAGGCAACTGAAGGTATAGCCACTGATGGTGGAGCAATTAAAATCAGGGATGCTCAAGAGGCCAGAATTAGATGAGATGAGTGCACATAACTCAGAGGGTTGTGGGGCAAGAAGAGTTTACAGAGATAGAGAGGGGCGAGGCCATGGAGGGATTTGAAAACAAGGATCAGAACTTTTAAATCAAGTCATTCCGTAATTGGGAGCCAATGGAGGTCAGTGAGCAGTGGGGTGATGGGTGAGTTAAGACACAGGCAGCAGAGTTTTGGATGCCTTCAGTTTTACGGAGGGTAGAATATGGGAGAATGAGGGAAGCCATCCAGGATGCACTGGAATGGTTGTCCAGAGGTAACAAAGGCATCGATGAGGGTTTCAGCAGTAGATGAGCTGAGGCAGGGACAGAGTTGGAGTTACGGAGGTAGAAATAGGTGGTCTTAGTGACGGTGCGAATATGTGGCCAGAAACTCATCTCGGGGTCAAATATAATACCAAGGTTATGAAGAGTCTGGTTCAGCTCAGAATGTTGCCGGGGGAGGGATGGAGTCAGTAGCCAGGGAACAGAGTTTGTTGTGGGGACCAAATACAATAGCTTTTGTCTTCCCAATTTTTAGTTTGAGGAAATTTCTGCTCATCCATTACTGGATGTCAGATAAGCAGTCTAATGATTTAGCAACGGTGGAGAAGTAGAGAGAGGTAGTGGTGAGGTAGAGTGTGTGTCATCAGTGTAAATGTGAAAACTAACACTGTGCTTTTGGATAATGTCACTGAGGGACAGCATGTAGAAGAGAAATAGAATGGGGCTAAGGATAGATTCTTGGGGGACAATAGAGGTAATAGTGTGGGAGTGATGAGAAAGCATTACCATCAGCATGGGAAAATGTTTAACTGGACCTGGAGAAAGGCTGAGCCTGATGATGCTCTGATTGAGTTTTGCACTTAGTTCCTTTGGCAGCAGTTCAATAATTTCTGCCCAGCCTCCAGCATGGGAACACTATCAGCTTGCAGGTATCAATGCATGTAATGTACTTCAGAGACAGAATGGAGGAATGAGGGAAAGAGATTAAAGGTTATTCCCATTGTAGATCACTGTACATGTCAGCACAGAAGGCATCTGATATGAAAACAAACTGTGATTAATTTATCTTCTGATGCCAAAGAGCTTATTCTAAATGAACCATTGTCTGCCCTCACCAAGAATGAACCATTGTTTGAATGATCCTAAAGATGTCACCATCAGACTATTGAGAATGACTCAGACAGGCAGTTTATCCTCCATAAGCTGCACTCTGTGGTGTAAAACAAAATCGATAGCACTGTAAATACACAAAGATCTGACTCTAAGATTGGGTTACAGCCAACAGGTAACTGTGCAGTTCCGCTGTCAAATCTTCTGGCTTTGAGTCTGATAACAAAGTAGCACACTATTGCTACAGACTGGATTGAGAGAGCAAGGCATGGAACTGGTTCTTTTAAAACAGGACCAATAATCTCTTGAATTAAAAAGTTACTGTTTCATCTTTATGTTGTTTCTGATTCCCAGATGTTGGAAAGAATCACACTTTAGTCTTGGAAAAGGCTGGAGTCAGTCTGGTTTATTACAGCACCATGCTCTGTGCTCTCGAACCTGATTCCACTGGTTCTTGTGTTACACATAACATGACTCCCCAATGCAGCCGTGAATGTGGCCCCCTACTGGAACACTTACGCATAATAACTAGTTCCTAGCTAATTAGTTCCTAATGCTTTGCAAATAGTATAACTACATATATATATATAACATCCCTTTTTCTTTTAAACGTAATGCCCCTGTATCAATATTACTGTCAATATAAATAAGAAAAAGATTATCATCTGACTTGTGGAAATAATCAGAACCCCTTTTTGGAGTCTTTTATAGTGTGTATTCTTTTTTAAAATATTATTCACGGTATCGCTTGGGTGGTGAGATGTTGTGCCTCCACCTTATAGATTTGGCATTTGTTGCTCTCAGTGGTGAGTTGGTACACGGTACAGGTGATGTTGTGTCACTTGCTGGTGATGTTGTTAATGTTGTCTCGCTGGATAGTCATGTTTCCGGTGTTGTTGATGGTCTTTTCTGTTTTTCCAGCTCAGGTGTAGGTCGAATATGAATGTTGTTCCTTCTCATTTGGTTACTGGTTTCAGTCTCAATGATATATGACCTTGGAGTCTCAGCTTCACTAAGAACTTTTGCTGGGCTCCAGGTTTTCATGATTGGATCCTGTACGTGTACAGTTTGTCCTTTCAACAGCTTGGGTAGGGATTTAGCATACTTGTTGAAGTGTTGCTCTTCTCTTACCTGTGCTTCAGTGAGTTGTTGTCTCACTTCCTCCTGGTCACTTGAAGGATATATTTTGTTTGGCAGAGGCATCTTATATTTTCTTCCATTTAACAGCTCTGCAGGTGATTTCATGTCAGCCTTGAGAGGTATGGATCGGAGTGACAATAAGGTCAGGTTTTGGTCTTCCTTCATCTCTTGGCATTTCACAAGTGTTCTTTTGACCATCTGGACGTGTCTTTCTATAAATCCATGTCCCTGTGGGTAGTGTGGTGATGAGGTGATGGTGTTGAATCCATACTGGTCAGCGAATTCCTTAAATTCTCTGCATGTAAATTGGGTGCCATTGTCACATATTAACCTTTCAGGAATCCCTTGCTCAGTGAACGGAACTTGTACTACTGAGACTATTGTTGTGGCTCTCAAGTCTTTCACCTTCTGGATAAAAGGGAATTTTGAGTAATAGTCTGCGACTATGAGATACCATTCTTGATTATGTGTGAATAAAGTGACCCCTACAGTCTGCCATGGTCTGGCTGGTACTTCAGTAGATATCATCTCCTCTTCCTGTTGGGATTTTCTGTACTTCTGGCATACATTGCATGTAGACACCATATTTTCAATGTCTTTGTATATGCCTATTCAAGACACAGCTGATCTGGCTCTGAGATTACATTTCTCCATTCCCATATGGCCTTCATGTATCTTTTGGAGAAGTTCTTCCTGCATTGTTTTGGGTATGATTATTCTGGATCCAGCCAGCAGAACACCATCTTCTAGTGAGATGTCATCTCTGAGGCCAGTACTGTCATATTGCTGGCTGTGTTTGCTGTATCCTATCAGACCATCCCTGGATCACTTGCTGAGATAGCATCTGTAAATCCTAGTCTTTGCTGGTCTCATCTCTAATTTGACTGTTTCGGTGGTGTTATGTTCACTAGGTGATGAATCTTTATACCTAGATCTTCTATCTCAGGTTTCTCCTGTGGTGACAACCGAGAATGGGTGTCTGCCAGCACCATTTCTCTTCCTGGCTTATATTTCAGAGTGTAATCATAACTCTGTAGTCTTACTGGTACTTATAAACCCCATCATAGAATCACAGAAAAATTACGGCATAGAAGGAGGACATTCAGCCCATTGTGTCTGCGCCGGCCGCAAAATCTAGCCGCCCAATCTAATCCCACATTCCAGCAAGTGGTCTGTAGCCTTTCAGGTTACAGCACTTCAGATGCACGTTCAGATGCGTCTTAAATGAGTTGAGGGTTTCTGCCTCCAGCACCATTCCTGGCAGTGAATTTCAGACACCCACCACCCTCTGGGTGAAAACGCTTTTCCTCATGTCGACTCTAATCCTTCTACCAATCACCTTAAATCTGTGTCCCCCGGTAATTGACCTCTCCACTAGGGGAAACAGATCCTTCCTGTCTACTCGATCCAGGCCCCTCATAATTTTGTACACCTCAATTAAGTCACCCCTCAGCCTCCTCTGTTCTAAGGAAAACAACCCTAGCTGATCCAATCTTTCCTCATTGCTGCAAATTTCAAGCCCGAGCAACATTCTTGTAAATCATAAGAATCCCCTCTGTACTCTCTCCAGAACAATTATGGCCTTCCTGTAATGTGGTGACCAGAACTGTATGCAATACTCCAGCTGTGGCCTAACCAGCGTTTTATACATTTCCAGCATTACATCCCTGCTTTTGTATTCTATACCTCGGCCAATAAAGCAATGCGCATTCCATATGCCTTAATCACCACTTTATCTACCTGTCCTGCCCCTTCAGCGACCTGTGGACATGTACTCCAAGGTCTCTCACTTCTTCAACCCCCCTCAATATCCTCCCGTTTATTGTGTATTCCCTCACTTTGTTTTCCGTCCCCAAATGCATTACCTCACACTTCTCTGGATTGAATTCCATTTGCCACTTTCCGCCCACTCAACCAAACCGTTGATATCATTCTGGAGTCTACAGCTATCCTCTTCACTATCAACTACATGGCCAATTTTTGTGCCATCAGCAAAGTTCCCAATCATGCCTCCCACATACAAGTCCAAATCAATGATATACACCACAAACAGTAAGGGTCCCAGCACTGACCCCTGTGGAAAGCCACTGGAAACAGCTTTCCATTCGCAAAAACATCCGTCGACTACTACCCTTTGTTTCCTGTCACTGAGCCAACCTGCCACATTCCCCTGTATCCCATGGGCTTTCATTTTACTGACCAGTCTGCCATGGAGGACCTTGTTAATGCCTTACTAAAATCCACGTAGACCACATCCATTGCATTACCCTCATCAATCCTCCTTGTTACTTCCTCAACAAACTCAATTAAGTTAGTTAGACATGACCTTCCCTTAACATGCTGACTATACCTGATTAATCCGAGCCTTTCTAAGTGGCAGTTTATCCTGTCCCTCAGAATTGATTCTAATAATTTACCGACCACTGAGGTCAAACTGACCGGCTTATAATTATTTGGCCTATTCCTTGCACCCATTTTAAATAATGGTATAACATTCTCTGACCTCCAATCCTCTGGCGCCTCGCCCGTATCCAGTGTGGATTTGAAGATGATCCTCAGCGCATCTGCTGTTTCCTCCCTGGCTTCCTTTAACAACCTGGGATGCAACCCATCCAGCCCTGGCGATTTATCCACTTTCAAGGATGTCAGACCCTCTAATATTTCCTCTCTCATTATACTTATCGTATCTAATATTTCACACATCATCAGTCCTCTCATTGCAATATTTGTTTTTTGAATGGTGTTCAAGAAAACTGCACTGGAGATCTGCACCCTGGCTACAGTCAAAAATGCCTCCCAGCATCGAGGCTACAAATCAATCTCATGATGCCATAAAAATCCAACCTTAGCACAGTAAATCTGGAAGAAGTGACTTAGTCATCGCTAAAATTAGCCTTAACATTGGAAATTGTGCCTGATATGCTGTGTTTTCCCATCTCCTTGCATGATTTGGTATTGACTTGACATTTGGGTGACCAGCCAAGTTGGGAAATGTGCCGGTAACTTGCTCGAACCCATGACAAAGAGGCATCAGGATGGCACACTGCGGGTTTGTGATGGGGGGTGGGGAAGTGGGTAGCAGATAAGCACAGCGATGCAGCGCACTGGATTGAGGCTGCCCAATATCGGGCCTGTTCAACCACCACCAAGGTAAGATGGGGAGTTTGTGTTGGCGGGGCCTTGTCACGATTGTGGACAGTGGGGATTCTGGAGTGGAAGCTGCCCTGATTATTTCTGCAGGGCTCAGAGGAGCTCTTATGTTCCTTGAAGCCCCAGGAAAATAATTCCAGACATACCTGTGGCCAGGACACTACTACCACATTGACCTTGAAACTGGTTAGAGTTAGCAGGGTGCAGACTCCATCCAATCCCAACTTAAAATGGCCAACAGGGTCCTCGGATCTCAAATTCAATCCTGTTATAGTCAAGTGAGGAGGGGTCGAAGGGCTTCCCTCTTTACCCTCTCCTTTTTTGATCACAACAGGTTTAATTCTTTCTTTAAAGTGGATGTACTGGCCAATTCAATAGGTGTTTGATGGCTTATTTGCTATTGTCATAACAAGAACCAATATGACAAGTTTTCTTGAGCTAACAAAGAGAGAGGTTAACTTTATTGTACCTAAACCAAACGAATAAAAATAATAAACTATGTGCCAACATTCACTCACACACACAAACTAGAGGTTTACACACACAAATAGGTTACAGACTGGGGAAATGTAGATTGGTTGAGTTAAAGTCCATAGAAAAAGGGTTATACATTCTGTGGGGTTTGGTGATTCGGCTAGTTTCTGGCTGAATTCCATGGTCCTGAGGCTTTTAGTTTGAAGAGGTAGGTGACTGGTTCAGTGAGTCTCTCGGAGACAGCGATGCGGATGATTTCCTCCAAAATGGTTTCGGATTGTAGCCGGAGTATGCAAAGGTGGTCAGTCAACAAGCAGAGTTCGAAGTGTGTAAGCTGAAATGGAGAGAGAGAGGGACTCCCACTTGGGTCTGCGCATGCCAGAGTTCAGAAGCTTCTCCTTTCTGCTGCAGAAAAACACAAACTTAAAACCACAGATGACATATACCCACCAATTCAAACATGGTAGCAATGTTTCTCTCCTTGCTAAAAAGGACAGGTTGTGCTCTTAAACTTCCTGGGTCTTGGTTTTTGCTGAGATGAGCAGCCATTTTGTCTCCATCTCACAGGCCTTGCAATGTAGGATAAACTATTGAAAATTAGGTGACCATCTTAAGCAAAGTCATCTTCTATCTGTCCTTTTTTTGAATGTCTTTTTAAAAAATATATAAATTCAGATCTCGTCAGTGGATTAAAGAAAATTATCATTCAACAAAGCAAGTTGGCGTGACACTTCCCCACCACGCAAAATGAAATGTGACAACAGGAGCATTTCATTCTAAGGTCGCAAATTAAAAAGAAACGATACACACACAGTCATCAATTACACTGTCATAGATAACCATGCTCTGGTTCAGGTTTTCTTTTATATCTGGGATTGTTTTGTGCTGAGCTAAACCCTATATAGAACGTCAACTATCATATTGTTTTTCCCTGCAATGTGGATAATCTTTCAGTGGTAAGGTTGCAGAAGCAGGCTCCAGTCAAAAAGCCTTGCATTATATGTTTTGAATTTCTTACAAAGGTCAAAGGATTGTGGTCAACATAAGCTATGGTCTCTTTATATCCATTTTGGACATATACCTCAAAAGTTTTGAGAGTCAGCATCAGTCTGAGGACTTTTTTTGGAGAAATACCCAACTGGTCTCTCAATGCCTATCTCATTATCTTGGAGCAGGATGGTACCTGCCCCTAGGTCACTAGCATCAACTGCCATTTTAAATGGTTTGTTAAAGTTTGGAGCTGCCAGCACGAGTTTGTTGGTTAAGATGGCTTTCAGCTTCTCAAAAGCTATTTGGCACCTCCCTGACCACACTACCATTCTTCTTTTCTGTAATAAGTCTGTCAGTGGGGCAGCTATGATGAAGAAGTTTGGGACGAACTTGTGGTAAAACCCACACATCCTCAAAAATCGTATTATTTCCCATTTGATTGTGGGGATGGGAAAATCGATGAGTGCCTGTACCTTTGTTTCTCTGGCTAACACTCTCCCTTGATCCACAATATGCCCTAGGTAGGTTACTTGAACTTTAGCGAACTTGCTCTTTGTAAGATTTACCATGAGGTCAGCCAACTGTAACCTTCAGAAGAGAGCTTCTAATTGGTCTAGCTGCTTCCCCCAGGTGTCACTGTGCACTAATAGGTCATCCAGGTACATTACACAGTTGGGCAGACCAGCCACTACCTGGTTCATCAGCCTTTGGAAGATAGCTGGGGCATTTCCTAATCCAAATAGCATCACCCGGCACTGGAATAAGCAATATGGGGTGACAAAAACCAAGACCTCTCTAGCTCAGGTGGTTAAGGGAACATGCCAGTATCCTTTTAACAAGTCTATCTTGGTTATGGAGGAGGCATTTCCTACTCTACCCACACAGTCTTCCAGGTGGGGAATTGGGTAGGAATCAGCTCTGATCACTGCATTAACCTTCCTGTAATCAATGCAGAGCCTTGTTGAGCCATCGGGTTTGGGCAAAAGCGCAGCTGGGGAACTTGAACTGATCTGAATGGGCTCAATCAGCTTGTGCTCCTGCATGTACTGAATTTCCTCCTGAACCAGGGTCAGTTTCCTGGGACCTTGACGATAGGGATTTTGTTTTTATTGGAGGGGTCTCTCCTACATCCACATGGTGTAGAATTAGGGTTGTGCACCCTGGTTTGTTCCTGCAGATCCCTTTAAACACTGTGAGCAGCCTTGTATGGTCTCCTCTCTGTTCTGCATTTAAATTGGAGAGTACAGTGTCTAATTTCCCTAACATTTCAGTATTAGCTAACTGGACAGTAGGGGGTTCAACCTAGGAATCCTCCCGGCCTCCCTCTAACTTGTCCTCACTGTCCCTTTCGCCCCCCTTTCCTGACTGCCTGACAGACCTGAGCTTGTTTGTCACCTTCCTGGCTGAGGTACATATTGATGTGGCCTTTGCTTTTTCCTATGATCTGGGCTGTCAATTATATAATTCACCTGGTTAATTCCCTTTACTACTCTATATGGGCCACTGAACCGGGCTTTCATTGGTTCTCCCTGTGTTGGTATAAGCACTAACACATAGGGCTGAATTTTATTTGGCGGCGCCTGTCGAACTTAGCGGGATGCCCGCATTCAGCCGCCGCCAAGCAGCCCCCGTGATATTTCATGCGCGGGCTCATTTAAATATTGGGGGCAGAGTGCTCACCCCCAATGACGTGGAGGGGCTGCCTCTGCGTCCCCAGCAATTGTGTCTGGCACCACCGTGCAGGCGCTGGTGCCATTTTTAAAGGACTTTAAGCCCTTACAGTTAATTTTATTTTTGAAATGGAAAACATTATTGATTTTTATTAAATATGAAATTCAGTGATGGAGGCCCTTCCCCATTCCCTCCCCCCACAATGGTCATTTCATTGCCCGAAATAACCATCAATTGATTTTTCAAATACCCTAACTTTCCCCTGCAACCTGCAACCTTTTGTCCTTCAACCCCTTCCCACCATCCCCACATCCAATCAAAATTGATTTCACCGCTCCTCCACCATTCCCGCCCTGATATTTTTATTACTCCCCTCTCCCCACCAGGTTCTCACCTTGGAACTCCGTGCGGAGTTCCGAAGGCGCACGAAGGCTGAACGGAGGCCATAAAATTGGTGGGGGATGACAGGTAAGTTCATAGTCTCCGTGCTGAAATGTTCTGGCCTTGGAAAGTTTATCTGCCTGCCTTTTCATTGTCGTCAGGAGGGTTTTAGGTGGTCCTGAGGCAGCTTACAGTCTCTCGTGAGCTGTTCTTGGAACATGGAGATGTGGTCTAACATGGAAGCTTCATCCAAGTGTCCCAAAAACCTCTCCTTGATTAGTTTTAGAGGACCTCTCACCTCGTGTCCATGAACTAATTCAAAGGGACTAAAGCCAGTGGACTCATTGGGTGAGTCCCAGGTAGCAAACAGAAGAAATCCCAGCCCTTTGTCCCAGTCGTACATAGCAATATGCACTGATCTTTAGGGTCTGGTGGTACCGCTCCAAAGCCCCTTGTGACTGTGGGAGGTAGGCTGAGGACATCAGCTGGGTTATGACCAGATTACCCATGACCTTTTGAAAAATATTGGACATAAAATTTGTGCCCTGATCTGACTAGATCTCAGCAGGCAGCCCATATCAGGTGAAGAATTGGATTAGCCCCTCCACCACCACCTTAAGAGAGATGGTTCTTAGATGGATAGCTTCTGGAAATTGGGTAACAACATCCATAATGGTGAGAAGATACTGGTAGCCCCCTTTTGTTCACAGCAGGGGTCCCACACAACCTACTAGCACTCTGCTGAATGGTTCCCCAAAAGCCAGTGTGGGAATTAGGGGTGCAGATTTTATTGCAGGTTGAGGCTTCCCCACAACCTGGCACGTGTGGCATGTCTTACAGAACTCCACCACATCCTTGTGGAGTTGTGGTCAGTGAAAATGCTGTCTGATGTGGGCTTGGGTTTTTCTAATACCGACGTGTCCAGCCATTGGAATATCGTGGACTATTCTCAATACTTCCCTACAGTACCTCGGCAGCATCACTGTCCACTCTTCATCTACAGGTGTGTGAGGAGGTCTCCACTTCCTCATCAGCACCTCATCCTTTAAATAGTAACACTCTGGAATGCCCTCTGCTTCAGCTTCAGTTTGGACAGTCTCTGCTAACATTTTTAACCCTGGGTTGACTTGCTGAGCCTCGAACAAGGAAGACCTGTTTAACCCATCCTTTGGGTCCTCTAACTTCCCAAAGAAGGTTTCAGATAACCAGACAGTAGGGTTATCTTTCTGCAGTGCCAGTTCAGCCTCCTCTGACGGAGTTTATTTGGCCATGGGCCGAGTCACCACACAGTCAGGAAAAATGCCAGGGACCTTTTCCTGTAACTGCTCCATCTCCCTGACCTCTTTCAGTCTCTCTAAAACCACTGGGTAAGCTATCACCTTCATCCCCACCAGGTCATTACCCAGGAGCAGGTCAGTCCCGTGCATAGGTAATTTAGGGACAATCCCCATGGTTACTGGCCCTGAAACAAGGTTGCACTCCAGGTGCACCCAGTATAAAGATATGGGCATATGCTTTCCTCCGATACCGTTTACTAGCACTCTAGCATTCAATGCACTCTCTGGGGGAAAGGTCATGCCTTTTCCCAGCAGCAGGGATTGGGTGGCCCCTGTATCCCTAAGTATTTATTAACCTCACTTGAGAGGTATGACATCACCTTTTTCTGGACACAAGTTCATGGTAACTGTCAGGGATTTTGTTAAGTTTTCCCGCACTCTCAGTGGTAGGTTTACTGGGTTTTACTGCTGCAGTTAAAGCCACAGCCAGGTCTGCTGTGCTTTCCATTCGGACCCCTTTTCCTGCACTGGTCTGGTGTACCCTGATTAAACCTATGGGTTTTCCCTGTAACTTCCAGCTGTCAGCTCGAAGGTGACCTGCCTTATTACAATGGAAATGTACAGGCTTCCGGGCATCAGTCCTGTTCTCAGCACCTTCCTTTTTGACCTGAGGAGGGCCCCCTGTGATTCTACCTCTCCCTTTTTGCTGATGGCTGTTCACCCTTCTATCACCCTCCCACCTTTTATCTTTTTCAGATTTTTGGAGGTGACTAGGGAAGGATTTCCCTTGGGGCAAAGGCTTGTGAATAAGTGTATAATCATCAGCTAGGATTGCTGCCTGCATGGCCCTTGGAGCCTTTTGTTCCCCCACGTGGTTTCTTTTGGAAAGGTAAAACGTGTTTTTGATCCCCTCAAGGAGGATCACCTCTCTGAGGTTTTCCTAGGTGGACTCTAACATAAGTGCCCATATCTACTGGTCAAAAGCAAGCTGCTTGACTCTTTCAAAGTCGAGGTCAGTTTGCTCAGGCTGCTTTCAGAGGGTTTGGAATTTTTGGCAGTGCGCCTCTGGTACTAGCTCATATACGCCCAGGATAGCATTTTTAGTCATGTCATAGTCTGATAAACTCTCATCAGACAACAGTGAATACCCCTATACACCTCATGGGCTTTTTCAGCTAGTTTGCTTTTCACTAACAGTGTCCAGCTGTCTCCTGGCCACTTCAACTATTCTGCAAGCTTTTCAAAAGAGATGAAAAATGCTTCCACATCCCTCTCACTGAATTTTTTTATTTATTTATTTTTTTATTTAGAGATACAGCACTGAAACAGGCCCTTCGGCCCACCGAGTCTGTGCCGACCATCAACCACCCATTTATACTAATCCTACACTAATTCCATATTCCTACCACATCCCCACCTGTCCCTATATTTCCCTTCCACTTACCTATACTAGGGGCAATTTATAATGGCCAATTTACCTATCAACCTGCAAGTCTTTGGCATGTGGGAGGAAACCGGAGCACCCGGAGGAAACCCACGCAGACACAGGGAGAACTTGCAAACTCCACACAGGCAGTACCCAGAATTGAACCCGAGTCGCTGGAGCTGTGAGGCCGCGGTGCTAACCATTGCGCCACTGTGCCGCCCTGGCACCTTGGTATCAACTGGGAAAACTTTAAGAGCTCAGTATCTGTGCTCTGGGTAACTTTCTCACGAGCAGTGCCTTCACTAGGTCTTCCCCTAGTTAGTTCGAGCCACCTTAACTCCCTTTCCTCCTTCTCCTTCTGGAACCCCTGTCTTTTTCCCTTTCCTGGAATTCTGTCTTTTTCCCGTTCCTGGAATTCTCTCTCTTCTTTCTCTCTCTGGAAAGCACTCTCTTTTTTTCCCCTTTCCTGAAACTCTCTCTACTTTTTCTCCTTCTGGAATTCTAATTCTAATCTCCTCTATTTTCTAATTGTACCTTAACTAATGTTACTTAGTCTGTTTCTGATTCTATGCCTGTCTCCAGTTCTTCAGTGTCAATTTTAAAATGGTTGGCTACATGTTTTAGGATTTCAGGCTTCCTTGCTTTTGGATGGATAGTAATCTTTAACTGCCCAGCTACATTCCTCAGCTGTTCAACAGATAGGGCTTTTAACCTGGCCCAAGTTACTTCTTTCTGTTTGAGGAAGGTACTGGCCTTGAATGTGGACATTTTAGTACTCTAACACTGAAAACCAGAAGAAAACTTGTCCTGAAGTTTTTAAATTATTGCTGTGGATCAATTTGGTTTCCTGCTTCCAATTTCCCATTTGTCTTTGGGTTTGATCCCAGATGTGAGCCCCCAAATTTCTGCTACGGTCAAGTGAGGAGGGGTCAAAGAGTTCTTTTCCCTCTCTTTGTTTGACCACAACAGGTTTACTTCCTTCTTGTATACTGGGCAATTCAGTAGGTGTTTGATTAGTTATTTGCTATGATCATAACAAGAACCAATCGGACAGGCTTTCTTGAGTTTAACAAAGAAAGAGGTTAACTTTATTGTACCTAAACTGAACTAATAAAATAATAAACAATGCGCTAACATTCACTCACACACACAAACTAAAGGTTTACACACACAAATAGGTTACAGAGTGGGGAAATGTAGGTTGGTTGATTTAGACTCTATAGAAAAAGGGGTATACATTCTGTGGAGTTTGGTGATTCAGCTGGCTTCTGGATGAATTTGGTGGTCCTGAAGCTTTTAGTTTGAAGAGGTAGATGACTGGTTTGTTGGGTCTCTTGGAGACAGCAATGCGGATGATTTCCTCCAATGGTGTTTCTGATTGTAGCCAGAGTATGCAAAGGTGGTCAGTCAATAGGGAGAGTTTGTAAGCTGAAATGGAGACAGAGACAGAGAGAAAGAGAGAGGAACTCCCACTTGAGTCTGCACATGTCACAGTGCAGGAGCTTCTTTCTGCTGCAGAAAAACACAAGTTTGAAACCACAGATGGGAGGGGCTTGTCACGTGACATATACCCAGTGATTCAAACATGGTTGCAGTGTTTCTATTCTTGCTAAAAAGAACAAGTGGTTCCCTTAAACTTCCTGGGTCTTGGTTCTTGCTGGGATGAGCAGCCATTTTGTCTCCACCTCACGGGCCTTGCAATGTAGGATACAGTTTTGCAAATTAGGTGGTCATCTTAAGCTGCTAGCAAAGTCTTCTATCTGTTCTTTTTTAACTGTCATTTTAAAAAATATATAAATTCAGATTTCCAGTCAGTGCATTAAATAACATTCAACAAAGCAAGTTGGTGTGACAATACTGAAAGGTGCCTGTCACCTAAAACAGCCAGATGCTTTGGGACACCTTTCAAGATGATGTTGGCCGCACAGGGAACAGGGCAGTAAAGATACTAACCCCATTGTGAGGTGGTTACTGCTCTATTAATGACAGCCAATAGAATCTTCTTTCACTTGCTTCAGCTACAAAGGATGATTCTAATGAAGATTTTGCAAAACCTATTTTCATTCATTAGTCTCCAATTTTGCAATAAGTTTCAATTACATTAAAAATAGAAACACAAAATGGTTACAGCACAGAATGAGGCCATTCAACCCATTGTGTCCATGCTGGCTCTCTGCAAGAGCAACTCACCTGGTCTCACTGCCCTGGCCTTTTTCCCAGAGTCATGCAAATCTTTTCTCTTTAGGCAATTATACAATTCTCTTTTCAAAGCCTCGATTGAATCTGCTTCCATCACACTTTCAAGCAGTACATTCCAGATCCTAATCACTCACTGTGTAAAAGGTTTTTCCTCTGTCACACTGCTTCTTTTGCCAATCACTTTAAAATGGTGTCCTCTGGCTCTTGACCCTTCCATCAATGGGAACAATTTTTCCCTACCTACCTACTCTGTCAAGACCAATCATGATTTTCAACATCTCTATCAAATCTCCTCTTAGTCTTTTCTCTAAGGTGAACAGTTCCAGCTTCTCCAATCTAGCCACTTAACTGAAGTCCCTCATCCCAGGAACCATTCTTGTAAATCTCTCCTGCACCATCTCTAATGCCTTCACATCCTTCCTAGAGTGTGGTGCCCAGAATTGGACACAATACTCCAGTTGAAGCCGAACCACTGGTTTATAAAGGTTCATCATAACTTCCTTGCTTTTGTACCCTATGCCGCTATTTATAAAGCTTTATTAACCACTTTCTCAATCTGGCCTGCTACCATCAATGATTTGTGCACATATATCCCCAGGTTTCTCTGCTCCTACACTTCCTTTAGAATTGTACCCTTTATTTTATATTACCTCTCCTCATTCCTCCTATCAAAATGTATCACTTCACATTTCTCTGCATTAAATTTCATCTGCCACGTATCTGCCCATTCCAGCATCCTGTCTATGTTCTCTTGAAGTTTATCATCATTTTCCTCACAGTTCACAATACTTCCAAGTTTTGTGTCACTGGCAGATTTTGAAATTGTGCCCTGTTCACCCAGGTCTAGGTCATTAATGTATATCAAGAAAAGCAGGGGTCCTAATCCTGACCCCTGGGGAACCTGATTATACTTTCTTGCAAACCAAAAGACAACTGTTCACCATTACTCTCTGTTTCCTGTCACTCAGCCAACTTTGGTTTCCATCCTGCCACTCCCTTTTATTCCATGGGCTCTAACTTTGCTGAAAAGCCTGTTATGTGGCATTTTTGGAAGTCCATGTACACTACATCAACCATATTACCCTCATCAACCCTCTCTGTTACCTCATCAAAAAAGCTCAATCAAGTTGGTTAAAGACAATTTTCCTTTCGCAAATGCATGCTGGCTTAATTAATCCTCATTTGTCCAAGTGACTGTTAATTTTGTCCCAGATTATCATTTCTAAAAGCTCTCCCAATGCCGAAGTTAAACTGACTGGCCTGTAGTTGCTAGGTTTATCCTTACACTCTTTTTTTAACCAAGAGTGTAACATCTGCAATTCTCCAGTCCTCTGATACCACCCCTGTCTCTTAGGAGGATTGGAAAATTATGGCCAGTGCCTCCGCAATTTCCAATCTCACTTCCCTCAGTATCCTCGGATTTAATCTGGTCCTGGTAACTTATCAACTTTAAGTACAGCCAGCCTAGCTAATACCTTCTCTTTATCAAAGAACTCAAAAGTGGTAGTGAACCATCAATAATATTTGGGGAGCATACTTAGGATACTGAATTTTATGGGCCCCCCTGAGAGGGGGTCAGAGGTGGGGATATCCATAGAATCACAATAGGAGGTGGCGGGGTGGAAGGCCCGTCACTTCCCCGTCTCCAAGTGATTTTGCCGACGACAGCCTTTCCACCCAGAGGCCAATTGAGGCCCTTAAGAGGCCTATTAACAACAATTTAAGGGCCTCCTCCCCTCACCGCTGGAATTTAACCAGCGGGGAGGTTGCCTTTAAATATGAGGCCCCCTCCCTGCAGGTTTGGAGGGTGGGTCCCTTCTCCGTGGGCGTTCTGTGGCCCATGGAGGACACCCACCGGCAAAAACATTACCTGCCTGGACTCCCCTCCCCCTGTACTTCACACCTCCCCCCTCACTGGGGCTTTCCAGACTAGCCCTGGCGACCCCATCTCACTTACCTGAGGTCCTGGGTTTGAGCGCTGGGCCTGGGTCCAATGCCTCTGCTGTACCAGCAGTGGTTACTGCTCTCGGTGGTACGGCCAATACTGCTGAGCTGCCAGCTCTATGATTGGCCAGAAACTCTTAGAGGAGTTATCCTCATCATTAAAGGGATGGGGATCCCAGCGCTGGGTACATTGGTTCCAAAACAATGTAAGATTACACTAGGGTGGATTTGAAAAGGCCGAGGCAGGTCTCCTTTTGCCTTTTCAGCCCAGGACCGGGAGCCCTGCCGGCACCACAAAATCCAGCCTTTAGAGTCTTTAGTAAGTTATTTTTTAAATGAAAGTAGAAAATGCTCGGTGTACTCAGCAGGCCTGGCAGCATCTGTTGGGAAAGCAACAGAGTGAACCTTTTAGGTTGATGACATTTCATCAGAACTGGGAAAAGTTAGCAACGTGATGGGTTTTAAGCAAGTGAAAGGTGGGAGGCTGGGAAAAGAACAAAAGGGAAGGTCTGAGATGGGGCAGGAGACAGGGGAGATTAAATAACAAAAGAGTTGGTGGTGCAGAGCCAAAGGGAGTGGTAATGGGACAAGTAAAGAAGCAAAAGATGTGTCAACAGGAGGTGTGAATGGCAAAATGATGACCAACTGCCGTCTGATAGCAAAAACAAGAGAAAAAAAAGAGTAAGACTGAAACGTGCAAAGAAAAGAAACACAATGAGGGCAGAGTTTAATGTCTGAAATTGTTCAACTCAATGTTGATTCGAAAGTTCGGATGGCAGCTGTTCATCATTCTGCCCATCACAACTCATGTGAACGCATCTTTTGTTTCTTTATTTGACTGTTCCCTGTCTCCTCACAACACCAACACTTTTATCATTTAATCTCTCCTGTCTTCCCCCCAATCATAGACCTTCCCTTTTGTTCCTTTTCACCCTCCTGCATTTCACCTGCTTAAAACTTATTACATTTTTAACTTTTCCCAGTTCTGATGAAAGGTCACAGACCTGAAACGTTAACTCTGCTTCTCTCTCCGCAGATGCTGCCAGACCTGCTGAGTATTTCCAGCACTTTCTCTTTTTATTTCAGATTTCCAGCATCTGCAGTATTTTGCTTTATCACTAGCTCTTTCTTAAACCTTGCTCAAACATCAGAGTACTGATCTGAATGCTTTATACCTCAATCAAGTGTCCATTGATGGAAAATCAGAAATAAAAACGGTAAATACTATAACTGCACAGCAGGTCAGTCAGCAGCTAAATGAGAAATCTAGGTTGGCATTTCAACATGTTCTGATGAAGTGTTGATAGCTTCTAGAGAATGGGTAGTGCTCCCAAAGGACAGGTGACATATGGTGAAGGAGATGATGGCAGCTCAGGCAGGTTAGTTGTTCAGTTAAACAAGCGAGCACTGAACATTAGACCCTGTATCAGGATGTTGTTTCATCCCAAAGAACAGCAAAACCAAAATTAGAAGAAAATTACAGGCAGTTCCAACAGTTCATCAGAGTGAAAGGTAAAGGAAATATCATGGAATGAGATCAAGTAAACTAACAGTCATGCATATGTGTGTATATTTCACAGAAGGAAAACATTTACATCATCATTCGCAGCCATTACCATGCCAGCTGTGAATGGATCAAAGCAAGTTCACACATAGGGGAGAATTATCACTTTAATTGCCCCATAGCAACCAGATGGTGGTGCATTGGCCACCCAATTTGAATGTCCATTGATGGTGGTATTCATTGTCCATCCCTAGATGCCCTGAGAAGTTGGTGGTGAGCCACTTTCTTGAATGCTGCAGTCGTTTATTCTTTGCAGCAGCTTTTTAATACAATCTAGAGGTTTGCTAGGCCACTTCAGAGGGCAGGTAAGAGTCAGCCACGTTGGTGTGAGACTGTAGTCACCTGTCGGCCGTACGGGCTAAGGGCGGCAGGTTTCCTTCCCTAAAGAACATTAGTAGTTTCGCTCAGCTGTAAAAGTGAATGTTCAGCCCCTTACCTTATTTAAAATGGAGTAATATCTGCACAATTTTCTTGCAGGAAGGGACAGAATGTGAAAAGAGTCTGAAGTGAAAAACAGTAGAGAGAGAGAGAGAGGAAACAGAAAGAGGCAGAAGTCAAACCAAAAGATGGGGGAAAGGATACAAAAAATTAGAGAATGGGAGAGAAGGAGAGAGACACAAATAGAGTGATAGGCTGTGAATTTCACTGGAGTCTGTGCTTTGCCAACATAACTTCATCGAAAGTGGAACAGCACAGAGGCAAGAAAGATGAGGAAGTTTAGGACCATCATTTGTTTATTTTTCAACTCTCATCTCTGAGCAGCACAATAGTAGATTAACTCATTCTCAAATAATTTTTATGATAATTTGTTGATAATGAGCAAGCAACTAAAACCACTTACCTGATTAATTTGCAAAATGGTGAGATTAAAAATGGTGTTGATGTGCATATCAAAGAGAAATTCTTAATCCTAATTTTGTCTCCCTCTAGATATACAAAAACTTCTCGAATCATCTGGGAATGGTAAGAAACTCTGGTAAATTTTTCATGTGAATAAACTAATTAATAATTTGATAAAACGAGAATGAATTTCATGCAGTATATTCTTCATATCATTGGATAGGTTGTAAACAAAACTGAAGAAAAAATCTTTTTGGGAGCTGAGATCTATCGAGTATCAATTTGGCTTGGGAGATAGAGCAAAGTGAACAATAACTAGCAGCCAGCCTGGGCCACAAGTTTATACCCCACAGTGTTCACTTACTGTACCATCCAAAGATTTCATCTCTCCTGACCATTAAAAGGCTCTCTTAGGTTCTGTCTACAAATAACCTCCCTTAGTTCTTAGATTCTGTCTTCAATCACTTCCACTACCTCTTTGACTGTGGCTCTAATCACCTCTTCTACCTTTTGGACCCATCTTTCAATCATCTCCCCTACCCTGTTGTTTCGTTTCTCTAAAATGTAGGTCCTTGCTGTTTCTGTTGGATAATTTTGCATCACGATGCATTGGATTTGTCCTGTTTAGCATATATGATTTATGTTATCGCTTGAAGAGGTAGAAATAATATCAAATGAACAGAGGCTGGTTTGGGTTTTCTGAATCTTTCTGTTATAAGTTAGTGCCCATTAGAATCATGTCTGGTATAACTACATCTTTGATGGTGTCTTTTTTTTCATTCGCTCATGGGAAGTAGACATTGCTGGCAAGGCCAGTATATACTGCCCAACGCTAATTACTCTTGAGATGAAGGTGGCAAACACATATTGCTGCACAAATTGATGGCATTTAGTAGCAGGTCCAGTAAAGATCCCATGGCACTGAACTGGTCTCCTAGTTTGTATCCTCAAAATTTCCAAAGGGGCAGGAAAAACTTAAATAAAGCAACTGACTCAATAATCTCCCTAAAGCAGCTTTCTAATCTCCTTGGAGTTCCTATTTCAAAGCTGTAAGGGATACAATTGCATCAGTGCCATTATAAAAGGGTCAGCTTGGCTGTAGTAGTAACATTCTTGCTTCTAAGTCAGAAAAATCGGGACTTGAGCATGTAATTTCGGTTGATATTTCAGTGCAGTACTGAGGAAGTGCAGCATTGTCGGAGGTGGTGCTTTCTTTTGGATGAAGCATGAAAACAAAACACTCAGGTGGGCATGAAGATCCCATGGCCCCCCTATTCAAGGCCAATACATCCTTCTTGAAGTGCAGTGCCCAGAACTGAACCTGAGTCTTACCAGAGCTTTATATAACTGTAACGTAACTTCCACCCCTTGTATTGCAACCCTCTTGACATCCCATTAGCATTCTTATTTTTTTTTTGCACCTGTTCACTCATTTTTAGTGGTTTCTCTACTTGCACCCCTAAACTCCTCTGCTTCTTCACAGTTCCTAACTTCTCACCACATGGGGGTGGGGGGACTCCTCATTGCCAATCTCCTTGACAGGATCAGAGGCAATGTATGATGATGTAATCTTTCTCTCACAGTTGAGGATGTGTAGGTGTCACATGGGTGGAAATGTTGGGATAGATTTTTGTCTTCAATACCTTGGCGTTGAAGATGGAAATTGTCCCCATGTTCTTCTGACAATTCCCCTCTCCAGATGTATTTCAGGTTGGCGTTGTGAAATCCCAAACAAAGCAGGGTGACTTTCCTGTCAACAGGTAGGCAGCATATTCAAAAATCTCTGCCAGTGTTGCCCAGTAACTGGCTAATTGGTATCTGTACAAAAGCAGGCCTGAGTAGTTCTGCCTTGGATTGTCCTTGAGCAGAAGTCCTTAGTTGTGCAATTTAGGGAAATGCTGTGTGGAATCTGATTTCAGCAACTTGCCATTTGAGAACTCAAGGTATGAGTCTATGTTCGATGACATGTGGCCCACCATATTACAGTGCAGGTGAGCAACACAAAGAGACAAGAGCCCATAAATTCCCTCGCATGTGATGATGCAAGTCACTGATTTAACCAGCACCCATACATTAGGACTTTAATAAAATAATATTTACATCTGTACTGCTTTATTGATTTTACATTCTCATCCTTGCTTTCAAATATCCCTATGGCCCTCTCTAACCTCCAGCCTTTGAGATCTCTGCTCTCCTACAATTCTGGTATCTTGCACATCCTCGATTTTAATCTCTAAAGACCTGAAGACTTTCGAATGCATTCCCCTTGCGAAAATAAATCAGGGAAAAATAACTGAATTTGGAACAAGTTCCTGTGGGAAAATTCACTAATACCCCACCTTGTCTAGCTTACATGTCTCTCCAGGCCCAGAATAGGGACTTCACACTTAATATGTGCAGGGTATATATGATGGAGGTATATGATGGGAAACACATTCTGCCTTCCCAGTGTTGCCCACATCCCAAAAACAATTTAAGAAAAATCAGCAAGTGCAGCAGATATTACAGTCAATTTTACATAACAGGCAAATCCCAATTGCATGACATAGCTGCCCTGTCTCACTCTGGGATAAAAGCCTTTGCAAAAAACTTCTCGAGTAATCCAGATCCAAGCCTGACATTTACTATCTATGATTGGCTCCTGCGAAGAAAGCATCCAGTCCCTGAAACCTCACAGCCTATTAATTGATGGAATTACATAGCAAACACCAATCTGATAAATTTGGTGAGTCTTATGTTTCAGTGTTTCAGTGATTTAAAAACCATGGAAACAAAAAATCTGTTTTTTAAGATCAACAGTAAAAGACATGAAACACTTTTGATTTCTATTATAAATAAAAACAAGAAATGCTGGAACCACTCAGCAGGTCTGGAAGCATCTGTGAAAAGAGAAGCAGAGTTAACGTTTCAGGTCAGTGACCCTTCTTCGGAACTGACAAATATTAGAAAAGTCACAGGTTATAAGCAAGTGAGGTGGGGGTGCGGCAAGAGATTTGATCTCGATTGCACCCTTCATGACCTCGGGATGTTCCAATGCGTGTTACAACCAATGAAGTACTTTTGAAATAAAAACAAGAAATGCTGGTAATATTCAGCAGGTCTGGCAGCATCTGTGGAGAAAGAAGCAGAGTTAACGTTTCAGGTCAGTGACCCTTTTTCAGAACGGAGATCTGATGAAGGGTCACTGACCTGAAACGTTAACTCTGCTTCTGTCTCCACAGATGCTGCCAGACCTGCTGAATATTACCAGCATTTCTTGTTTTTATTTCAGATTTCCAGCATCTGCAGTATTTCACTTTTATTTCAGTACTTTTGAAGTGTTAGGCACTGTTGCTATATAGGAAAATGTGACAGCAAGCTCCCACAAACAGCCATGTGATAAATGATCAGGTAAAATGTTTTAGGGATATTGGTTGAGGGATAAATGTTGACACTGGGAGAACGTCCTTGCTCTTCTCCAAATAGTGCAAAGCGATCTTTTAAGTCCTGCTGAGCGGGCAGACAATTTAAAGTTTATCGGAAAGACAGTATCACTGACAGTGTAGCACTTCCTCAATAGTGTGCTGCAGTGTCACCCTAGATTGTATCTTCACATCTCTGGAATGGGACTTGAACCCACGACCTTCTTACTTAGGAGGAAAGATTGCTACTCACTGAACCAAGATTGAGAACCATTCAGGAAACCCAATAAAATATGTTATTATGAAAAAAGAAACATGGTGGTTATACAGCATTGAAACAGGCCCTTCAAGTCTGTGCCAGCCATCAACCACCCATTTATACTAATCCTACATTAATCCCATTACCCTCTCACATCCCCACCTTCCCTCAATTCCACTACCTATACTAGGGGCAATTTACAATGGCCAATTTACCTATCAACCTGCAAGTCTTTGGCTGTGGGAGGAAACCAGAGCATGTGGTGAAAACCCACACGGTCACAGGGAGAATGTGTAAACTCTGCACAAGCAGTACCCAGAATTGAACCCGGGTCGCTGGAGCTGCGGTGCTAACCACTACGCCACTGTGCCGCACCAATAAGTAATCAATAAATAAAAACAGAAAATACTAGAAATACTCAGCAGGCCAAGCAGAAAAACGGAGAAAGCAGACTTAATGTTTCAGATCAAAGACATTTTATTGGAAATTCTCATTTTTGAGGTTTAGGGAGGGAATTCCAGAGCTTGGGACCTAGCAAACTGAAGGCACAACCGCCATTGGTAAAGCGAATAAAATCAAAGTTGTACAAGAGGACAGAATTGGAGAAGTGTAGAGATGTCAGAGGATTATAGGGTTACAGATATAGGGAGGGGTAAGGCTATGGAAGAATTCAAAAATAGGGATGAGCGTTTCCTTGCTGATCCTTTTGACTTTATAAGACCTTACCTTAGGAACAAAATAAATGGTGAATTTGTCAATGCTAGAATGTGTACATTATTGTAAGGATCATAACTATGCAACTGAATGAATGTTTTTTTGCAGAATCCCCTGAAACAGACCGTTCAATAAGTGAAGATGGCAATGGTAAGTCATTGATCTATTAAAATGAGAAAATGTAATGTAGAATTTATCCAATCGGCTCTCCTGCTGTACCTGTGGGTAATTGGCCATTCAGATCAGATATCGTCATGGTGTGATCACTAGTCCATGTTGAGTTAGCTGATCTCAGCTAAGGTACCGTATGACCACACTGTCCCTGGCTTGAAGAACCAAAATATCAAACAGGCTTCCTGCTCCTGACCATTATCTGATTACCTCAGTTGAAAAGTACGGACCCTGTGTCAGGATACAATGAAGCTAGCCTGTGATAACTGCCACTGCCTTCTAAATTCACATACAAAGCAACACCACTTGAATGAGGACTTTTAGTGTTCAATGAATTCCCAAGCACAAATCAATGCCTTCAAGACAGGAGGGCGAAGAAGAAAGACTTGCATTTATATAGCACCTGTCACACCCTCAGGATGTTCCACAGCACTTGACAACTAATTAAGTACTTCTAAAGTGTACTCACTGTTGTAATGTAGGAAACACAGCAGTCAATTTGCACACAGCAAGCTCCCACAAACAGCAATGAGATAATGACCAGATAATAAAAACAAAGTTCTGTAGATGCTCCAAATCTGAAATAAAAATAGAAAATGTTGGAAATTCTCAGCAGGTCTGGCAGCATCTGTGGAGAGAAAAACAATATTTTTCTGTTTTTATTAATGTCCATATAATCTGAATTATTGATGTTAGTTGCAGGGTAACTATTGGTCAGGACACCAGGGAGAACTCCCCTGCTCTTTATTGAAACTGTGACTTGGGACATTTCACATCCATTTGAGAGGGCAGACTGAGTATTGGTTTATCATGCAGTGTCTTCCCCTCGCTCCATGATTTCTCCAAAGATGCACATTTTATTCCCTGCTCTTCAAGCTATCCCACCCTCTCAATCCTTGGTTGTGTCTTTGGGTGCTGCAGCTGTGTTCCTGGAATTTTGGCCTCACAGTAGTTCCTGGTGGCAGGGGTTCCATCAGCAGTCCATCCTGAATAACAAGTGACCCCCCCAACCCAAAACAAATATGTGGTGGCTACATGGGGGGGCGGGGGGGGGGGCGGTCACAATGGCAGGTGATGTATCCCAAGCCACAGTTGCCCCGCCAAGCAGACAAGAGTACAGCCAATCATCTTTTGGTCATCTCCTCCTTTGCCCGGCGGCCTTCTGCAACAAGATTGCAGTCTTTATTTTTTAATATACACTTTTTATTTTGATGAATTTTGCCCTCCTACGTTGAGGGTTGTTAGTAATGGAAAATTTGACATCTCTTGACTATTTTCATCCAAGGTTCGAATGAAGCAATTAAGGCATAGCACAGGTTAGAAGCTGATTAAACATCTTTTGCTCTGTCTCAATAATGGGCCTTATGCTCAACTCAGCAGAACATGTCCCACTCTCTGCATCAGAATATCTTCTTCCACCTGCCTCTTCTTTGCAACTGATCATATACAATCATTCAGTGCTAAGCCCTGGCTAGTTTCATGCAATTGATTTTCACCAACCAGGAATTTAGCTGAAGCTTCAGTAAAGTTGCCTGATCGAGCAAAGGCTTCCAGCCCATCAAAAGCAAAATGTTGTTAACTGTCAAGAATTGTGTTGTATTTACAACCAACGAGTTGACTTTAATGAGCCCATAGACACCATATTCAGCCTGAACATGTAACAATGGTAGCTGTAACCCATTGAGGTATCTGTCCTCCTCTAATGCTGGCCTCCAGTGCATCCTCGATTTTAATTGCACCACCCCCAAAGCTCAGGACCTCCCTCTCTGAAACTCTCCGCCTCTCCACCTCACTCTCCTTAAAACCTACCTGTTTGACCAAGGTTTTGGTCACCTCCCCTAAAGTTTTGTTATATGGCTTATTGTCAATTACCTTCTGATAACACTCCTGTGAAGCACCTTTGGGCATTTAAGTACTTTAAAGGCACCATGTAAATGCAAGTTGTTGTTGTACATGAACAAGCTCATTCAGGTAGCAAGTTTACAATTGCCCTTCCCAGTGATGTCAACGCAGCTTTGCAAGAGGCCACTCAGCGGTGTGAAGTAAACCTCAACCAAATGTAATGGTAAAAGACCAATTGGAAATCCCAATGGAAGTGAAAATCGAGTAGGTTGTATAATTTGCAGTCGATTGGCTCTGCTAACCAAGGTAAAGATTGTACAATCTAAAGCACAGAGAATTTCTAGCAAAATGCCTCACCTCCCACTCCCACCAACCGTACAGTTGCCTTTCAGCCCTTGTTTTTGGTTCAGGTTGAATGAAATTGTGCAAGAAAGATAGAATGGCGACAGCCACTGCTCATTGTTGTACCAGTCCAGACAGCAGCAAGTTTAATCCTCTGTCTATGCTGAGATCATTAATCTCACTCAGATTAACACGATAGTGTGTCTTGGGCAGCCCATACACGCAGAAAAGTGATGTCCCTTTATGCCCTATCTTATCTATGACCGGTTCTGCACAATTAGGGCATTTAGGGATGGGCAATAAATGCTGGCCTAGCCAGCGATGCCCACATCCCGTGAATGAATAAAACAAAATATGAATTGGCCAAATGGTTGGGCGAATTGTTGCAACCAGTTTTGATCAAGTTCTCCACATACACGGTGAAGGATTCCTTCACATTTGCGAAGACTATTCAAGACTTGCATGTTGATAATAATGCTGTGGCCATGTGCTCATTTGACATTGTTAGCCTATTTACCAATGTACCACTTAAGGACGCCATAGATATTTGCACTATGGCACTATATCATGGTGATCTAGACCCACCACCATTGCATGAATCAGTATTCATTGAACTTTTGAACTGGGCAACCCATGCAGTTGAGTTCAGTTTTAACGGTATGCCCAAATAGATGGTGTTGCCATGGGATCCCCTACTAGGCCCAGCTCTCATAAACATCTTTGTTGCGTTCCATGAGAAAAGTGTCTTCGAGGGAATGACATTGAACCTTCTACTCCTACCTCTTACATATTTCCGATATGTAGATGATACCTTTTCTTTATTTGAATTCACAGCTGCATGTAATAATTTCCTGACACGTCTTAGTAAGCTCCATCTTACGCTCAAACTCACCTTTGAAATGGAGCAGTCAAATGAGCTCCCTTACCTTAACGTGCTAGTTGAGAAATCTGCTAGGGGGCTCTCTACCACGGACTACTGCAAACCTACCTTCACTGGTCAATACACGCGTTGGGATTCGTACAGTTCCACGGGCTATAAGATTGGCCTTAGTGGCAACCTGATAAATAGGGCCTGAGCCATTTGCTCACCATGCAAGCTTGATACTGAAATAGGGCGAATCAAAGGCATCCTGTGTGACAATGACTACCCCGATCAGATCGTTACTCGCTGTATATCGTGCAAACTTATGAATGGGCCTAAGGCCCTCATTTTCGGCCCTGAAAAGTGTCCAGTCTACTTCAGATTACCCCGGATGGGTAATGTATCCCAAAGTTTTGAGCAACAGGTAAAGCTAACTGTGTCGCGCTGCTACTATGCAGTAGCAACACGTGTGGTGTTCTCCACAAACAGGAGGCTGCCCTCAAGCCAAAAAGATGTTCTGCTATCACACAAATGAGCAATGTGGTAGATGAATTTCAAACAGCATGTCCCTTCTGTTGTTCACAACAGACCGTACCCAACCAACCCCTGCTTGCAAAACTCAAAACACTGTGTCCAACATTAGATGTGATTCTATGATTGGACAACATTTGCTAACTAATCCTCAGTGTGCTAAGAATTACACTGACAATCAATTTAAGATTGTCAGTAGGACTTGCAGTGTGGCGCATTTGCGCGTACTAGAAGCTACATATATTAATACACAGGGCCATGTTCTTTGCAGACAGAAAGAACGTGTAGAAATATTGCACTTGTTCAGCTAAACAAAATAAGTGACAGCCCTTCGCTGGTTCTTTTCTCAGGTCAATGCCTTGGCCAATCAGAGTCAAGCTGCCTGGTTTAAATTTCAAACAAAGCTTGGCAGTTAACTGTGAGTTACCATACACCATGGCATTCTCCATGGCAATGCCTCTCACCAATTAGAGTCCAGTTGCCAACCAATCAGCTCTTTTTTTATTCATTCATGGGAAGTGGGCGTCGGTGGCCAGGCCACCATTTATTGCCCATCCCTAATTGCCCTTGAGAAAGTGATGGTGAGCTGCCTTCGTGAACTGCTGCAGTCCATGTGAGGTAGGTATACCCACAGTGTTGTTAGGAAGGGAGTTCCAGGATTTTGACCCAGCGACAGTGAAGGAACGGTGATATAGTTGCAGGTCAGGATGGTGTGTGACTTGGACGGAAACTTGCAGGTGGTGGTGTTACCATGCATTTGCTGCCCTTGTCCTTCTAGTTGGTAGAGGTTGTGGGTTTTGAAGGTGCTGTCTAAGGAGCCTTGGTACATTGCTGCAGTGCATCGTGTAGATGGTATACACTGCTGCTACTGTGCATACAGTATAAATTTGTTGCTTTCCTTTACATTGGCATTATTGTGATTTGTCCTGATGAATGCAAGACGAAAAGCTTCAACAAAAGGTCTATGTTTTCAGCAATACTTAGGTTCTGTACCACCAAGTGACTATTTATTTAACTTAGCATGTGATCTGTCATCCTGCTCTGCAAAATACTTAACATTAAATGTGACCATCTCCTTTGTATTCCAAGAAAGCACAGAAGACAAGAAGAAAACCTGTTTTGATTACTTTTCCACAACTTTGGAGATCAATTTTCCTCTCATTTTCAAATCTTTCACTTTTCTAATGGTTCAGATCATAGCTACGATTTGTCATGGCCATGCAACAAGGAGTGTGGGTGTTTCAACTCCCACCTGATCGCAGAAAATGTTTTTGTTACTAGGTTGTTAACCTCTTATGTCTTATTTGTCAAATAAACAGACAGTGACAGGCTTTCTTGTAGTTTTAAAACAGAAGATTAACTCTTTATTGAGCAATATTCATCTTGAAATGATTGCAACTGCACCCACATACGAATTCACTCACACACACAAGAATAGATAGAGAAGAAAAGGCGAAGTGCATATGAAATGAGGTAAGTGTTCGAGGTTTATGGTAAACCTGCTGAATCTTCTTGAAGGTCAATTTCTCTTTTAAAGTTGCAGGCCTGGGTTGTTTGTAGATATTTTTGGTGTCCGAGTCTTCGGTCTGAAGATGGTGATCACTCTCATTTCTCTGCTATAACAAGTTGAAGTATAGAATTCACAGCAGGACTCCTTCTTTGGCTTTTGTTTGATCTCTCAGTTATCGCTGGACAGGTTTTTGTGATGTTATTCTGATTCTCTCTCTCTCTCTCTTTCTCTCTCTCCAGAGAGGTATTTTTTAAGGTAAAAGTCGCTCACATGTTGCCTCTATTGGAGACGTAGAGTCCGTCCCTGTGGTGACCAACAATGCACCAGGATGTGACCACTTCGCACCTTTTTTCAGGAAATCCCATTCAATTCAAAAAATGTCTCTTGATGAGTTCACGATATGTGTAATTGACACCTCTTAGCTTGGAATGTACCCTTTTGTCCTTAACAGACACTAAGATAGTTTGAATATAAAGGGCCAGGTCGTTTGATTTTCGGTGGCCATTCTGCAGCACATTGTCTACTTCTTTAAAGGAAAAGTCAATTTTTATAACTCCTCAGTTTGGGTTCTGCATTTTCAATCGCTGCAGTTCACGTGACCATTATAATACTTTTTGTACTCAGCTTGGCTCTCTGCTGTATTATGAATCTTCCAATTGTCCTAATCTTCCTTTACCTATTTTATTTTATCTTTTATATTTTTCATCCTCCAGGAAGCTCTCATGCTAGTTGCCCTTCCTTTTCCCTGATAGGGATGTGTCTATTCTGTACCCTTCTATCTCCTTCCTATTATAGTATACACCCAAAAGCATAATAGCTCCTCTATTGTTCCTTAATCTAACCAAGTAGATTCTGTCTTTGGCCCCTCAACTAGACCATCCCTCTCCAGTGCTGTAATTGTTTCTTTGATCAATATTGCCACCTCAACCCCTTCTTTTCCCTTTCTAGCTTTCCTGAAGACCTTGTAGCCAGGAACATTGAGCTCCAATCTTTCCCTTCTTTGAACCAGGTCTCTGTTATTGTCACCATATTATAGACCCCTGTAGCAACTTGTGCCTGTAGCTCATCAGCCATATTTATCATGCTCTAGGCATTTGTGTAAATACACTCCAAACTAATCTTAGACTGAAACAAAAACAGAAAATGCTGGAAATACTCAGCTGGTCAAGTAGCATCTGTGGAGAGAGAAACAGTTAACGTTTCAGGTCTGTGACCTTTCAACATTACATTTGTACATTTTGCCGTGCTCCGCTGTGCAGTAATAAGCACCGCAGTGCCATGGTCGTACTCTAGACTGCAGCAACCCCCCCCCCCACCGACCCCCCACACACATGGTGTATTGACTATCACTGGTATTCAACATTGAAAACTAGTATGAGAGTGCCCCACTCCTGGAAGATTCCCACTGCCTGCATTTTCCTACCCTGCCAAATGACCACATACTTAATAATCTCCTGAACCCTCTGAGGCTGTGTGGTCACCAATCTCCAGGAGCATGCACTCCAAAAGGTTCTCAGCCTCCCGTGTGCCCTGCAGTAACTGCTTTCTGTCACTTAGCCAATTTGGTATCCATGCTGCCAATGTTCCTTTAATCCAATGGGTGTTAATTTTGCTCACAAGTCTATTATGTACCTTTTCAAAGTCCATTTGCAGAATTGAAGAAATCCTGAGCTTGAGTTTGAGCAACTGGAGGTACTTCCTGCGCACACGGTTTTCCACGACACAAGAAGCATCCTGGAGTTCCCTCATGGACACAGGAATTGCAGGCAACAGTTCTCAAAGGTCCCCATCATTTTGCTGCAGAAAGATCCCTTTAGATCTAATTAATTTCTCTGATTATTTATATATTTACTGTAGCCCCTTAGTTTAAAGAACTTGGCACCTCTGTTCCCCTTTGCACTGAATTCCCACTCTCACCACTTATTTTCTTTTATTTAGAGACACAGCACTGAAACAGGCCCTTCGGCCAACCGAGTTTGTGCCAACCATCAACCACCCATTTATACGAATCCCACACTAATCCCATATCCCCACCTTCCCCTACCTACACTAGGGGCAATTTATAATGGCCAATTTACCGATCAACCTGCAAGTCTTTGGCATGTGGGAGGAAACCGGAGCACCCGGAGAAAACCCACGCAGACACAGGGAGAACTTGCAAACTCCGCACAGGCGTTACCCAGAATTGAACCCGGGTCACTGGAGCTGTGAGGCTGCGGTGCTAACCACTGCGCCACTGTGCCGCCCTACTTGATTCTCCCAGCTCATTAAAAATCTGTCAGAGTTCCCCACTCCACTGTTAATTGACCTCTGCTGACAAATAGCTGACTAACAGTCATCAGGAGACAACTCTTACTCAGTTGGTAGTACGCTCAGCTCTGAGTCACAAAGTTGTGGGGCCAAGTCCCAGTCCAGAGACTTGAGCCCATTATCTTATCTGATACTTATGTGCAGTACTGAGGGAGTGCTGCATTGTCTCAGGTGCCGTCTTCCTGATGAGACATTATAGCGCAGCCCTGTCCCCCTCTCAGGTTGGCAGACAACATCCCATGGTACAATTTGAAAAAGAGCAGGGGAGTTCTCCCTAGTGTCCTGGCCAATATTTATCCCTTAACTAACATCACGAAAACAGATTATCTGATTCTTTATCTCATTGCTGTTTATGTGCAATTTTAGTTGCTATATTTCCCTACATTGCCACAATAACAGCACTTCAAAAAAAGTACTTCATTGGCTGTGAACTACTTGGGGATGTTCTGAAGTCATGAAAGGCGCTATATAAATGCAAGTTCCTAATTTTCTTTCTTTCTGACAATAACACATAATGAATAGTTATTTGGGCAAGACACTAAACAAGTACAAGTGTCTAAGAGAGCATAGTTCAACAGAGGGCAAGTAAAATTGGAAACAAGAATGATACAATAACATCTTCTCCAAACTCCTTTGAAACTTTACTTCAACCACAGCCTGTAGTGTGATCCAACATGATGTAATAAGGGATGACTCATGCACATCTCATACTGGGTCGGATATCATTCAAAAATATATGATTAGTTCAAAGAGCCTTTCATCACTTCAAGGTTTAATTGTGAGCTGCAGACTTGATGCTGAAAATATATTGCAGATTCATTACAATATCATAGCATCAAGAAAGTGCCTCAGGGCCAGGGAATGAGATTCAATTCCTTTAACTTTACAGTCTTCACAAGACAGCAAGAGAACAGAGGGATCAAAGTTATCCTTGATCTTAGAAAATAATTAATTCCTAAAGAAAGAAGAGCTCAGCTTGATGATGGAACCAGATAGCAACCTTCTTCTCTTCTTCTTCTTCTTCTTCTTTGGCCTCCTTGTCACGGGAGACAATGGGTAAGCGCCTGGAGGTGGCCAGTGGTTTGTGGGGCAGCGCCTGGAGTGGCTATAAAGGCCAATACTAGAGTGACAGGCTCTTCCACAGGTGCTGCAGATAAAATTGGTTGTCAGGGCTGTTTCGCAGTTCGCTCTCCCCTTGCGCTTCTGTCTTTTTTCCTGCCAACTGCTAAGTCTCTTCGACTCGCCACACTTTAGCCCCACCTTTATGGCTGCCCGCCAGCTCTGGCGATCGCTGGCAACTGACTCCCACGACTTGTGATCAATGTCACAGGACTTCATGTCGTGTTTGCAGACGTCTTTAAAGCGGAGACATGGACGGCCGGTGGGTCTGATACCAGTGACTAGCTCACATGTACAATGTGTCTTTGGGGATCCTGCCATCTTCCATGTGGCTCACATGGCCAAGCCATCTCAAGCACCGCTGACTCAGTAGTGTGTATAAGCTGGGGATGTTGGCCGCCTCGAGGACTTCTGTCTTGGAGATATAGTCCTGCCACCTGATGCCAAGGATTCTCTGGAGGCAGCGAAGATGGAATGAATTGAGACGTCGCTCTTGGCTGACATACGTTGTCCAGGCCTCGCTGTCGTAGAGCAAGGAACTGAGGACACAGGCTTAATACATGCGGACTTTTGTGTTCCGTGTCAGTGCGCCATTTTCCCACACTCTCTTGGCCAGTCTGGACATAGCAGTGGAAGCCTTTCCCATGCGCTTGTTGATTTCTGCATCTAGAGACAGGTTACTGGTGATAGTTGAGCCTAGGTAGGTGAACTCTTGAACCACTTCCAGAGCGTGGTCGCCGATATTGATGGATGGGGCATTTCTGACATCTTGTCCCATGATGTTCGTTTTCTTGAGGCTGATGGTTAGGCCAAATTCATTGCAGGCAGCCGCAAACCTGTCGATGAGATTCTGCAGACGCTCTTCAGTGTGAGATGTTAATGCCGCATCGTCAGCAAAGAGAAGTTCCCTGATGAGGACTTTCCGTAATTTGGTCTTCGCTCTTAGACGGGCAAGGTTGAACAACCTGCCCCCTGATCTTGCGTGGGGGAAAATTCCTTCTTCTGAAGACTTGAACGCATGTGAGAGCAGCAGGGAGAAGAAAATCCCAAACAGTGTAGGTGCGAGAACACAGTCCTGTTTCACGCCACTCAGGATAGGAAAGGGGTCTGATGAGGCACTGCTATGCTGAACTGTGCCTTTCATATTGTCATGGAATGAGGTGATGATACTCAGTAGCTTTGGTGGACATCCGATCTTTTCTGGTAGTCTGAAGAGACCACGTCTGCTGACGAGGTCATAGGCTTTGGTGAGATCAATGAAAGCAACGTAGAGGGGCATCTTTTGTTCGCGGCATTTCTCCTGTATCTGACAAAGGGAGAATAGCATGTCAATGGTTGATCTCTCTGCTCGAAAGCCACACTGTGCCTCAGGGTAGACACGCTCGGCCAGCTTCTGGAGCCTGTTTAAAACGACTTGAGCAAAGACTTTCCCCACGATGCTGAGCAGGGAGATTCCACGGTAGTTGTTGCAGTCACCGCGATCACCTTTGTTTTTATAGAGGGTGATGATATTGGCATCGCGCATGTCCTGTGGTACTGCTCCCTCGTCCCAGTACAGGCAAAGCAGTTCGTAGAGTGCTGAGAGTATGGCAGGCTCAGCACTCTTGATTATTTCAGGGGTAATGCCGTCCTTCCCAGGGGCTTTTCCGCTGGTGAGAGAATCAATGGCATCACTGAGTTCCGATTTTGTTGGCTGTACGCCCAGCTCATCCATGACTGGCAGAGACTGGGCTGCATTGAGGGCGGTCTCAGTGACAACCTTCTCCCTGGAGTACAGTTCTAGGCAGTGCTCGACCCAGCGGTCCATTTGCTTGCGTTGGTCAGTGATTGTGTCCCCTGATTTAGATTTGAGGGGGACGATCTTCTTGATGGTTGGCCCAAAAGCTCTCTTAATGCCATCATACATTCCTCGAATGTTTCCGGTGTCTGAGGCCAGCTTAATATGACTGCATAGGTGTTGCCAGTAGTCATTTGCGCAGCGTCTGGCTGTTCTTTGTGCAGCGCTTCTGGCTGTTTTACGTGCTATGGATGTTAACTCGCTGGGGGCTTTCTTGTAGTTCAGCAATGCAATGCGCTTAGCGGCTATGACAGGTTCCAGCTCTTCAAAGTGAGATTGAAACCAGTCTGCATTCCGCTTCACGCGTTTGCCATAGGTGGTCATAGCTGAGTCATAGATGGCGTCTCTGATGTGGGCCCACTTGGTCTCTGCATCCCCTGTGGCAGTGTTTTGAAGGGCTTTTTCAAATGAATTTAGAAATTTTTGTAACAGCTGTGGATAAGAAATTCTGCTCGTGTTGATGCGCGGGTGGCCCTTCTGCTTGGAGTGATGCAGCTTCTTTGGTTTGAGTCTAACCTTGCTGCACACCAGGGAGTGGTCGGTGTCGCAGTCCGCACTGTGGAAGCTGCGTGTGATTTGAACGCTGTTTAAAGAGGCTCGCCTTGTGACGATGAGGTCCAGCTGGTGCCAACGACGCGATCTTGGGTGCCTCCAAGAAACCTGGTGACAGGGTTTATTGTGAAAGAATGAGTTAGTGATGCAGAGGTTATGATAGGTACACAACTCTAGCAGTCTCTGTCCATTCTCATTCATCCTTCCAATGCCATAGCGCCCAAGGCAGGAGGGCCATGAGTCATGGTCGGCCCCAACCCTAAAGAAAGAAGAGCTCAGCTTGATCAAGGAGCCAGATTGCAACCATTAACTTTAATATACCTTAGCCCAGCCATCAGCATTCAATTCTGCAGCAAGTAGTTTCCACTGGCAGAAAATGCTTCAATGTCTATGAAATAATCTCTATCAATCTTGTCCTAGTTTTCTGTAAAGTAACTGTTACTGATTGTTGCACGAGTGGTTATATCTTCACCTTACCCAAATGAACAACTTGACTGAAATGATAACTGGGAACAGGTTCACAACGCGGTCATGGCTTGTCGGTAATGGTATTAGCACAGTGACTGATTGCTTCAGTAGTGCTGAGTTCTATGTGCTGAAAAACCCGAGATTTCAAAGAAAATATTTTTTTCTGAGGATTTTGTTTTGTTTCTCCTTCTGGGAATAGCTACCATCTACAAACCAGTGTTGACCCTGTAGAGCATTCAACTTCTTTCGAGCTGCATGGTGTGTGTAATCACTGCCCTTATTCCTTAAATAACACTTGGTCCATGTCATCTCCTGGACTAGTTTCTATCACCGGAGGGCTTGGAAAGGAATTTTACAGAGTATTAGAGTATTATTTCTCTTATAGGCTTTGGGCTTTTTCTCTGTGTTTCGTCTCTCCTGGGAGTTTACATGGCTGCAGGCAGGGCTGGGGAGGTATGAGGGGAAGGCAGGGGGGTGGGTAAGAGGTGTTTAGTCACAATGCTCCAGCCATCATTGTGTTGGCAGGCTTGCAAAACCAGCTGATCATTTCCTAATCGTCATTTTCATATTTTGGTACAGAATGCCTAGGTTGTGAGCAAGGATTAAGATTGATAATATTTCATTCATTCTGTCAACAGTTATGGGTACAAACTCTATTAAGTTCTTTTCCCGACGCCATTTTGAAGATACATAGAAATGAATGAAGATACAGCACAGAAACAGGCTATTTAGCCCAAATAGTCTCTGTCAGAGTTTTCCCTCCACAGAAGCATCCCTCGTTCTTTCATCCAATCTACCCTAGAACGATGTCATAGTTACTGCCTCAACCATTAACCCTGGAAGTGCATTCCACAGCCTCACAACTCTGAGTATAAAGATATTACACCTGCCCTGCCCCTCATTCGTGACCTCTGAACCACTAGATACATTCTGCTTCCATCTGTCCTGTTCCACCCTATCATAATTATAAACACTCTGTGATCTGAATTGTTCTAATTAAAAAAGCCCAACTTTTCAAATCTTTGTATTGGTATTTCCTCAGACCTGACAGCATCCTGGTGAATCTGTACTGTAACCTCTGTAAACCCTTAATATCCTTCCGATAGTGTGGAGCCCAATACTGCACAATGTTCAAACTGATATTCTGTTCCAAGAGGTAATGATGTGTCTATACATAATTCAGATCATGTCTTGCTCAGTATGGATATATTTGCCCCAGGAAGCCTGTGATCAGGGTTGTTGTATTAGAAATCTGAACACAGCCTTGATACCACAGTTTCCTTCACTCATAACAGGGAGATTTATAGTCAGTGCACACAGCACAAATGTAGAAACAATGATACAGACAAGCACAGGTTGTTTCCTTATTTTGTAGACAATTACTAACCATTCTAGGAGTCTACCAGTGAGTTCAAATAGGTCAAGAAGAAATAAGAATAAATTAGCTCTGGGCGTGGTCCTACTATTTATCACAAAGCTCTCGATGATGTTTCCAGCACTAGAAGGAACAAATATTCATAGAATTGAAATAAATAACCAACCAGTCCCCATCCACCATCACCCTCCTCTGCCTGGCTGAACTTGTTCTCGCATTGAACCACTTCTCCTTCAACTCCTCCTTCAAGTAAGAGGTGCTGCTATGGGTACCTGCATGGGTCCTAGTTATGCCTATCTTTTTGTGGGGGAAGTCGAACATTCCTTGTTCCAGTCCTACTCAGTGCCCCTTCCCCAACTCTTTTTCCGGTACATTGATGATTGTATCGGTGTCGTTTCCTGCTCTCTCCCTGAACTGGAAAATGTTATCAACCTTGCTTCCAATTTCTACCCTTCTCTCACCTTTACATGGTCCATCTTCGGCACTTCCCGTTCCCTTTTCCGCCACCTCCAGCATGATGCCACCACCAAACATATCCCCCCTCCCCTTCCCTGTCAACATTCTGAACAAATCGTTCCCTCCGCGACATCCTGGTCCACTCTTCCATCACCCCGATACCTTGTCCCTTTTTCACGGCACCTTCCCATGCAATCGCAGGAGATGTAATACCTGCCCTTTTACCCCCTCTCTTCTCACTATCCAAGACCCCAAACGCCCCTTCCAGGTGAGGCAGTGATTTACTTGTACTTCTTTCAATTCAGTATACTGTATTCAGTACTCACAATGCGGTCTCCTCGACATTGGGGAGACCAAACGCAGATTGAGTGACCGCTTTGCGGAACACCTCCGATCAGTCCGAAAGCATGACCCCGAGCTTCCAGCCGCTTGACATTTCAACACTCCCCTGCCCCTGCTCTCATGTCCACATCTCTGTCCTGGGCCTGCTGCAGTGTTCTAGTGAACATCAATGCAAGCTCGAGGAACAGCATCTCATTTACCGATTAGGCACACTACAGCCTGCCGGACTGAACATAGAGTTCAATAATTTCATAGAATGACTCCCCATTTTTATTTTTATTTTATTTTGTTCCTTTTTTTTTTACCATGTGCCTGCCTATTTTTTTTCATGTTTGTGCTTTTGGCTCGGGCTGCTCATTATCCTGTCATTAACATGCCTTCTGCATTAATGCTTTGCCTTTCACCACACCATTAGCACACTCTCTTTGTCTTTCCCATAACCTCCTTGTCAGTTAATCTCTCCGGCCCTCTAGCCTTTCACACACCTTCCCTTTTGTTCTCTTTTCTCCCCACCCCCACTTGACTTCCTTAAAACCTATTATATTTCTAAACGTTGCCCGTTCTGATGAAAGGTCATTGACCTGAAATGTTTACTCTGCTTCTCTCTCCACAGATGCTGCCTGACCTGCTGAGTATTTCCAACACTTTTTGTTTTTGTTTCAGATTTCCAGCATCTGCAGTATTTTGCTTTTATTTTAGTGTTTAATTCACTGCCACTTCTCTTCCAGGAATGCCTACCTTGAAGAAGTTCTGCTGTTCTCTCCGGCGGGATTTTTGTTTGTCTCTTTTACCTTGTTCACCTTCATTGCTTTCTATTTCCCTCCTGGTGTTTGATAAAGTGTCGACTAACACTCGTTTTCACAGCCACATCTCCTTCCTCAGTAACTGTCTCCAGCTCCGACTTATTCCACGTGGATTCCAATTGAAGTTTCATCCTTCATGTTTTGAATCCACCCAGGATTACAGGTATCTCCGAGAAATACAACGTTCCTCGGACTGCTGTTCTCGCCACATCCTGAGATCCACACTCAGTGCCATGTGCCGCCACATGTACACACTGGACCTCTCTCTCCAGAAGCACATCCTCACCTTATCTCAAAGCTGTTCTACTCCACAGTTTCATTTCATCCTTCGTCTTATCCGACGCATTAACAAAAAACTTCCTTCCTTTCAGGTATTAAGGAATGCAGGCACCAGCAGATCCAGATCCTTCTTCCCCTTCACTTCCCTCTGGCCCCTTCCCTTCTGCTCTGGCTCCTTGCTGTATATTTGAACGTTCTGTACTCAACAAAGGACTACGTTTTATTCCCTTACGTCCCCACCTCAATGAATTTCGCACTCGGCGTGACGTTGAGCTCTTTTTCCGACGCCTTCATCTCCAGGCTCTTTGACCGGGAGTTCTCCCCCTAACTGGCAGACCCTTTCACCTGCCTCCAGCATTCTCCCTCCACCTGGACCCCTCCTTCTGGCCTCTTACCCGCTCTTGATCTTTTCATTGAGAACTGTTGGCGAGACATCGGCCTTCTCAATTTCTCTGCTCCCCTCACTCACTCCAACCTGTCTCCCTCTGAACTTGCTGCACTCCGTTCTCTCAGGTTGAACCCCGACATCTAACCTGCAGACAGGGTGGTGCTGTGGTTGTCTGGTGTACTGACCTCTACCTTGCAGAGTCTGAGTGCCAACTCTCAGACACTTCTTCCTACTTCCCCTGGGCCATAGCCCCACCACCGAACATCAAGCTACTGTCTACAGGACCTCATCTCCTCTGGAGATCTTCCGTCTACAGCTTCCAACGTCATAGTCCCGCAACCCCGGACAGCCCGCTTCCACCTCCTTCCTAAAATTCACAAACAGGACTGTCCTGGCAGACCCATTGTTTCAGCCTGTTCCTGCCCCACTGAACTTATTTCTTCCTATCTTGACTCTATCTTTTCTCAGCTGGTCCAGTCTCTTCCCACCTACATCCGTGACTCTTCTGACGCCCTATGTTTTTTGACAATTTCCAGTTTCCTGGCCCTAACCGCCTCCTCTTCTCTATGGGTGTCTAATCTCTCTACACCTCCATCCCCCACCAGGACGGTTTGAAGGCTTTTTGCTTCTTCCTTGAACAGAGGCCCAACGAGTCCCCATCCACCACCACCCTCCTCCAGCTGGCTGAACTTGTTCTCACATTGAACAACTTCTCCTTCAACTCCACTCACTTCCTTCAAGTAAAAGGTGTTGCTATGGGTACTCGTATGGGCCCTAGTTATGCCTGTCCTTTTGTGGGATATGTCGAACATTCCTTGTTCCAGTCCTACTCTGGCCTCCTCTCCGAACTCTTTTTCTGGTACATTAATGACTGTATCAGTGCCGATTCCTGCTCCCGCCCCGAACTTGAAAACTTCATCAACTTTGCTTCCAGTTTCCACCCTTCTCTCACCTTTACATGGTCCATCTCTGACACTTCCCTTCCCTTCCTCGACTTCTCAGTCTCTATCTCTGGGGATAGGCTGTCTACTAATATTCATTATAAGCCCACTGACTCCCACAGCTACTTCGAATACACTTCTTCACATCCTGCTTCCTGTAAGGACTCCATTCCATTCTCCCAATTTCTCCATCTCCAATGCATCTGCTCTGATGATGCTACCTTCCACAACAGCGCTTCTGATATGTCTTCCTTTTCCTCAACTGAGATTTCACCTCCACTGTGGTTGACAGGGCCCTCGACCGTGTCCAACCCGTTTCCTGCACCACTACCCTCATCCCTTCCCCTCCTTCCCAGAACCGTGACAGGGTTCCCCTTGTCCTCACATTCCATCCCACCGGCCTCCATATCCAAAGGATCAGCCTCTGCCATTTCTGGCACCTCTAGCATGATGCAACTACCAAACACGTCTTCCCCTCCTCTCCCTCGTCAGCATACATCTTTCAATTCAGTATACTGTATTCGCTGCTGACAATGCAGTCGCCTCTATATTGGGGAGACCAAATGCAGATTGGGTGACCACTTTGCAGAACACCTCCACTCAGTCTGAAAGCATGACCCCGAGCTTCTGGTCGCTTTGCAACACTCCCCCCGCTCTCATGCTCACATCTCTGTCCTGGGCTTGTCGCAGTGTTCCCGTGAACATCAATGCAAGCTTGAGGAGCAGCATCTCATATTCCGATTAGGCACACTACAGCCTACTGGATTGAGCATTGAGTTCAATAATTTCAGAGCATGACTGGCCATTTTTATTTTTATTTTATTTTGCTCCAACTTTATTTTTTACCATGTGCCTGCCTACTGTTTTTTTCATGATTGTGCTTTTGGCTAGGGCTGCTCATTATTCTGTCATTAACACTCTCTCCACACTAATGCTTTGTCTTTCACCACACCATTAGCACACTTTCTTTGCCTTTCCCATGACCTCCTTGTCAGTTAATCTCTCCGGCCCTCTGTTCAATCAAATACCTTTCCTTTTGTTCTCTTTTCCCCCACCCCCACTTTACTTGCTTAAATCCTATTACATTTCTAACCTTTGCCAGCTCTGATGAAAGGTCACTGACCTGAAACGTTAACTCTGCTTCTCTCTCCATTGATGCTGCCAGACCCGCTGCACTTTCTGTGTATTTGGGTACAGCCAGTCACTCCCAGAGTATTGGGATTGCAGCAGAGATCCTACCTCTGTCATCCCATTAATACTTCAGAATACTTGGGAATCTGATATAATGAAGTATCTATCTGAACAGTCACCTGAGAGATCACTTTGAACACTGGTTGGATTAATCCTCAGGGATGTCGCAGTGGGAGCTGGCAGGTATCTGATGTACGAAGGCAAGTACATGGAGTGAGTGGCAAAGTGGTTTTGCACACGCTCAACTCCAATAGTTCTCACTCGTTGTGAAATGTGTTTCGCACAGTCTCGTTCTAGTTCCTATTGGGTGAGGATGGAGACACATGTGGACCAGACCAAGTGAGGGTGGGGCTGGAGTTAAGTGTAGACCAGACCAGATGGGGGGTGGGTAGTGCCACCAGTCAGGATTTTACAACAGTCCAGCAGACTGAGAGAGTTGAACTTATGCTGTCTGTGTTGTGAGCCAGGGCCACTACATCCTTCTATTAAATAATGATAAACAGCTTTAATTATCTGCCACAGACTTATAGTTAGAGAGAAATTTTCTTCATGATTCCTTGGCCCAGATTTTGTGGTAGTAATGATCGTGAAACTGTCAGTGTTCACCATTATTACTCCACTCAAACTGACAGCAACTTTGGGAGTCCACACATGCGTAGAATAACGCAGAAATCTAGAAGTTGCTGTCAGGGTGTTTCTGCTCCTCCATAAGGTGTGCTGTTGAGGTGTCACAGACTGCAATCTTGCTTGCAATAATGGTTTGATTTAGCTTCCACTTCTATGCTGTTAAACTCATGGTAAAAACCTTTGAAAGGGATGCACTTTGTTGAATGGGTTATTAACTGCGTGCTAACTTCAGAATGACTGCTAAACACCCTCACTGGCTCTGAAAGGCTAATTTTATAACTGTGAAATGTCAAATTTCTCCATTTTGTTATAATAAATTCAATTTTTTTAGGTTTGTTAATATTAATATTTTAGCTTCTATCCAATTCCTATCATAATCATTTATTGCGCTACCTTAAAATTTAAATTAAAAGTGAAGGCATTCGCCAGTTTTAACTTCCTGGTTTGGTGTGTGCGAATGCTTCAATGTGATTGATTGCCTACCTACTTGCTGACATCACTGCTGCTGCATATGTTTAGCATACTAAGACATCCCCTCAACTTGATGCCAAATTTAAACTGCTGCTGAAAAAAGGGAAAACCATGTCATAGAGATTGCTAGAGCTTGCTGGGCAACTTTCCTCGAGGACAGCTGCAAGCACTGATTCTCCACCACTGACTAGAAAATCCAGCTCATTGAGTGCATTTGCAAGTTGTCTTTGCTAGGTTCTTGCGCCGTTTCCTAGCAATGCCATTTCAAAGTGCACCCTAGCACTGGTTGCCCAGGTCAGACCCACCTGACCTCCACTGTGGATCCACAGTCTATGCTGACTTCTGTGTTTAAAATTTGCACTGAGTGCTATGAATCCTTCGCTCTTTCTCATGTTACCTGTCTGTAATGCCTTCTCTTCTTTTCTCTTCTGTTTTTCTCCCCTCCTGTCCTGATGGCAATAACTGATGCTGCATGTCAATCTGTGAGAAATGGCATCTCACCAGCAATTCAAACGATCACTATTTATGTTCCGAGACAAAGAGAGTAAACAGACTATTTGACAAATTGTTGAGTACAGTCATGTTGTGGTTATGTTACTGGGTTAGTAAAGACATCACATCCTGATCAGAGAACTCCTCTACGCTGATGATGCGGCACTAGTCGCTCACACAGAAACTCAGCTACAAAGACTCATGGACTGTCTCTCCCACACCTGTAAATTGTTCTCCTTGACTATAAGCGTCAAGAAAACCGTGGTCATGGGACAAGGTCTTGCATCTCTGCCCCTGATCACACTAAATAACACCCACTGGAAATGGTCAGCAAATTCTGCTACCTTGGGTCCATGGTGACAGACAACCTGTCCCTTGATGCAGAGCTCGATACAGGCATAGGGAAAGCAGCTACCACCTTTGGCCGACTTGCAAATCGCGCATGGGATACCACCAAGCTGACCCTTAGGACCAAGCTGATGATTTGTAAGGCCTATGTTCTCAGCACTTTGCTGTATGGCTGTGAAACATGGGTGACTTACAGCTACCAGGAAAAGAAACTCAATAATTTCCAACTTCACTGTCTGCGGTATATTATGTGTATATCCTGGCAGGACAAAATCACAAATGCAGTAGTCCTCTCAAAGGCAGAGCTCCCAAGTGTGTTGGCACTAATCAAACAGAGGTGGCTGTGGTGGATTGGACACGTCCGCAGGATGGAAGATGGTCGCATACCGAAGGATCTTCTGTATGGTGAGGTAGTCGGGGCCAGATAACCAGTGCGGCACCCAAAGCTCTGCTCCAAGAATGCTTGGAAGCGTGACATGAAAGACCTAAATGTCGACTATCACACCTGGCAGTCACAAGCTGATGAAAGAGGGAAATGGCAACACATCCTGTGGACTGGTGTGCATTACCACGATGACCAGTTGCGACAGCAGCTTGGCAACAGGCGCCAACATCAAAAACAACAACTCACAGCATCACTTGGCAGCTTCATGTGCAGCACTTGTGCCTCTCAAGGATTGGCCTTCGCAGCCATCAGCAAAGGTGCACCAAGAGAAGACACCCCACCTATATGGATTGTTTGCTGCGTGTCCATCATCTTTCATAGATGGAAGGATGCCAACTAATTTCAGTGAGTTCAAATCCCACCAGGGCAGTTTGAGAATTTAAGTGCAGTTTAAAAAACTGGAAATAAAAAGCTGGCAACAATAAAAGTGACCGTGGTGCTGTCAGATTCTCATAAAAACCCAACTGGTTCACGAATGTCCTTTAGAGAAGTGAAAGCTGCTGCCCTTATCTGGTTTGGCCTCGAGGTGACTCCAGTCCTGCACGAAAGTTTTAGACTTTTAGCTGCCGTCTGAGATAGCCTAGGTCTCTGTTGTATCAGCAGAGGCCTTCTCAGGGCAAATAGAGATGGGCAATAAATACTGGCCTTGCTAGTAGCATCCACAGCCTGAGAACCAACATAGGACAGAGGACTTAGAGGTAGGAGTAGGCCATTTGGCCCTTCAAGGTTGCTCCACCATTCAATAAGATCATGGTTGATCTGCTTGTGGTCTCAAGTCCACTTTCCTGTCTGCCCCACATAATCCTTGACATCCTTGTCTATCAAAAATCTATCTAACTCAGTCTTGAATAAATTCAATGATCCAGCCTCCACTGCTTTCTGGGGAAGAGAACTCCACAGAATAACAACCCTTTGAGAGAAAAAAAAATTATCTTCATCTCCGTCTTAAAAGGGAGACCTATTAGTCTTAAACTGTATTCCCTAGTTCTAGTCTCCCCAACAAAAGGAAACATCCTCCCAGTATCACTCTATCAAGTCCCCTCAAAATCTTAAAATAAAAGCAAAATACTGTCAATGCTGGAAACCTGAAATAAAAACAGAAAGTGCTGAAAATACTCAGCAGGTCTGGCAGCATCTGTGGAGAGAGAAGCGGAGTTAAGGCTTCAGGTCAGTCACCTTTCATCAGAATTGGCATATGTTAGATTTGTAATAGATTTTCAGCAAGTGAAGCAGGGGTGGCATGTGGTGAAGAGAACATAAGGGAAGATGTGATATAGAGCAGAGGGCAGGAGAGATTAACTGACAAGGATTTTATGGGGCAAAGACAAAGGGAGTGTGCTAATGGTGTGGTGAAAAACAAAGCATTAGTGTAGACAGTGTGTTCATGACAGAATAACGAACAGCTCTGTCCAAAAGCACAAACATAAAAAACAAGTTTAAGGCAGGCACATGGTAAAAAAACCAAAATAAAATAATAGTAAAAAAGGACCAGTCATGCTCTGAAATTATTGAACTATTATTAAATTATTGAATTATTGAGTTCAGAGAATGACTATTTTTAATTTAATTTTATTTTGTTTTATCATTTTCTTACCATGTGCCTGCCTTAAACTTGGTTTTTCATGTTTGTGCTTTTGGACAGAACTGTTCGCTATTCTGTCGTTAACACTCTCTCTGCACTAATGCTTTGTCTTTGACCACATCATTAGCACATTCCCTTTGTCTTTGCCCCATGAACTCCTTGTCAGTTAATCTCTCCTGGCCTCTGCCCTATCACACACCTTCCCTTTTGTTCTCTTCCCCCCTCCCCCACCCCCACTTCACTTGCTTAAAATCTATTATATTTCTAACCTTTGCCAGTTCTGATGAAAGGTCACAGGCCTGAAACGTTAACTCTGCTTCTCTCTCCACAGATGCTGCCAGACCTGCTGAGTATTTCCAGCACTTTCTGCTTTTATTTCCTTAGGATTTTATATGTTTCAATAACTATATTTTGTTTTAAATGATCCCACTTATCTTTATCTGATGCCCACAACCTCTGGAGGCCACTTGATAGTATACAATAACCAATACACTCAGGTGCATGATCCCTGGCTAATTTGACCATTCTTAGATCATGGGTGTTGAGACCTGCCATTTTTCAGCACGAGTGTGTTGTAAGCTGCTGAAAGAAAGTCTCAGTTACAAGAACAGAACAGTCCAATCTTCTAGATAGAAGGCCCTATGGCTCCAACTCATTGAAGAAGCACTACACACCCATTGCATGAGCAGCATTGCCTCGACCAGTGCAATCTCAGACACCACTATTCTTCTACAGGAAGAACAAGTCAAAGAGCTACCCCTCACTCACCTTTGATTTTCTAAGGACACATTTATTCACAGTACCTTCAGCCATTAAAAGACTTTCCAAACATATGACCAGCTCTGTTAAGATGGTCATTGTATTTTTACAATAATGCAACAACTGTCATGTTCTTTTTATCCTTTGATGAATTCAGTTTCTTGATTTACCATGCTGGAATTTAGGAGTCTAGACCTTAACCAATAGACCACCATACTTATGGAATGAAGTAGAATCATAGGATGATGCCATTCGGATTATTGTGCTTGTGCCGGCTTTTTAAAAGAGCTATATAATTAGTCCACTCCCCTCCTAGAATTAGAATTAGAACATTACAGCGCAGTACAGGCCCTTCGGCCCTCGATGTTGCGCCGACCTGTGAAACCATCTGACCTACACTATTCCATTTTCATCCATATGTCTATCCAATGACCACTTAAATGCCCTTAAAGTTGGCGAATCTAATTTAATTTTTAATTTAATTACTTTCTGTACCTGCCCATGAGCTTTTAGTGATTTTTGTACATGGACTGCTGAATCTCTCTTGCTCATCCATAGTTCCTAGCTTCACACCATTTAGAAAATACTCTGATCGATCTTAGATTCAAAGTGGATGGCCTCACATTAAACTCTATTAGTCTCAGTTTTGCCCACTCACTTTATTAACATCCCTTTGCAATTTCTGCTCCCATCAACATTAGTTACTGTGCCACCTAATTTAGTGTTACTAGCAGATTTAGATATACAGCTCTCTATTGCTTTAGTTTTCATCTAAGCCATTGATGTGCTAGAACATAGAACATAGAACATTACAGCGCAGTACGGGCCCTTCGGCCCTCGATGTTGCGCCGACCTGTGAAACCATCTGACCTACACTATTCCATTTTCATCCATATGTCTATCCAATGACCACTTAAATGCCCTTAAAGTTGGCGAGTCTACTACTGTTGCAGGCAGGGCGTTCCACGCCCCTACTACTCTCTGAGTAAAGAAACTACCTCTGACATCTGTCCTTTATCTATCACCCCTCAACTTAAAGCTATGTCCCCTCGTGTTTGCCATCACCATCCGAGGAAAAAGACGCTCACTATCCACCCTATCTAACCCTCTGATTATCTTATATGTCTCTATTAAGTCACCTCTCCTCCTCCTTCTCTCTAACGAAAACAACCTCAAGTCCCTCAGCCTTTCCTCGTAAGACCTTCCCTCCATACCAGGCAACATCCTAGTAAATCTCCTCTGCACCCTTTCCAAAGCTTCCACATCCTTCCTATGATGCGGTGACCAGAACTGCACGCAATACTCCAGGTGCGGCCGCACCAGAGTTTTGTACAGCTGCAGCATGACCTCGTGGCTCCGAAACTCGATCCCCCTACTAATAAAAGCTAACACACCATATGCCTTCTTAACAGCCCTATTAACCTGGGTGGCAACTTTCAAGGATTTATGTACCTGGACACCAAGATCTCTCTGCTCATCTACACTACCAAGAATCTTTCCATTAGCCCAGTACTCTGCATTCCTGTTACTCCTTCCAAAGTGAATCACCTCACACTTTTCCGCATTAAACTCCATTTGCCATCTCTCAGCCCAGCTCTGCAGCCTATCTCTGTCCCTCTGTAACCTACAACATCCTTCGACACTATCCACAACTCCACCGACCTTCGTGTCATCCACAAATTTACTAACCCACCCTTCTCCACCCTCTTCCAGGTCATTTATAAAAATGACAAACAGCAGTGGCCCCAAAACAGATCCTTGCGGTACACCACTAGTAACTAAACTCCAGGATGAACATTTGCCATCAACCACCACCCTCTGTCTTCTTTCAGCTAGCCAATTTCTGATCCAAAGCTCTAAATCACCTTCAACCCCATACTTCCGTATTTTCTGCAATAGCCTACCGTGGGGAACCTTATCAAACGCCTTACTGAAATCCATATACACCACATCCACGGCTTTACCCTCATCCACCTGTTTGGTCACCTTCTCGAAAAACTCAATAAGGTTTGTGAGGCACGACCTACCCGTCACAAAACCGTGCTGACTATCTCTAATGAACTTATTCTTTTCAAGATGATTATAAATCCTGTCTCTTATAACATCCTCTTTCCCCATAGCCCTGATTTTTTTTTCTCCTTCAAGTATTTATCCAAATCCCCTTTGAATCTGCTTCCACTGCCCTTTCAGGCAGTGCATTCCAGATTACAATAACTCACTGTGCAAAAAATTTCTCCTCATGGCTCCTCTGAGTCTTTTGCCTGATATTTTAAACCTGTGTCCTCTGGTTATCAACACTCCTGCCACTGGAATCAGTTTCTCCTTATTCACTCTATCAAATCCCCTCATAACTTTGAACACCCCATCAAATCGCCCCTTAACATTCTCTGCTGTATGGAGAACAACCTCAGCTTCTTCAGCGTCTCCACATAACTGGAGTCCCTCATCCTTGGTACTCTTCTAGTAAATCTCCTCTGTATTTGCTCCAAGGCCTTGGCATCCTTCCTGAAGTGTGGTGCCCAGAATTGCACACAATACTCCAGCTGAGGCTGACCTATAATTGATAAAGGTTTGGTGTAGCTTCCTTGCTTTTGTGCCTTTATGTATAAAACCAAGAATATAATATGCTTTTTTTTAACATCCTTCTCAGCTTGTCTTTCCACTTTCAAAGATTTGTGTACATACCCGCACCCACCCTCCCCCCCCCCACCCCACCCACCCCCCAAGGTGCTCCTGCATTTCTTTCAAAATTTACCATTTCATTCTTCCTTCCAAAATGAATCACTTCACACTTCCATGTGTTACATTTCATTTGCCATATATCAGCCCATTTCACCAGTCAGTTCGCATCCTCACGACGTCTTCCCTATCCTCCTCATTGTTTACTACATTTTAAAGTTTTATGTCGCATTTTGAAATTATGCCCTGTCCATGTCCAGGTCATAAATATATATCAAAAAGAGGAGTGGCCCTGGGGAGCAACACTCCCTTCAGTCTGAAAAATAACCTTTCACCATTACTCTCTGCTTTCTGTCCCTTTGTACTTCATTGGCTGTAAAGTACTTTGAGGAATCCAGTGGTCATGAAAGACGTTATATAAGTCCAAATCTATCAAGGCTTTCTTTCTGAGGAAATTTATACGCTGTTGTTGTCCCTTTAATTCCATGAGCTTTTATTTTGTTAACGAGTTAATGGGATATATTAAGTTATTGTTGATGTCACTGTGTTCTCCTAACTCAATATAAATTAAATGAGGAGAAGCCAAATCCTGTCCTGGAAATTGAAGGAAAATATATCTCAGAGCCTGGGAGCCTCTAAGATTCTAAGCCGTGCTGATTGGGTGTGACATCAAACTTCAAAAGTTTGAGAACCTGAATGAAAGAAAAACAATTCAAAAGTTAGACTAGTGAATGCAAGTTATTGTAGCAAATTTAAGGAGTCCTGAAAGCTCATTCCAAAATTGCAAAAAGACACTGAGGAAAGAAAGATCCATTTCTGCTTTTGTTGAAACACAACAGTCAAAATGCTGTGGGTGGTGGAAAATTGCAGAGGACTGACTGCAAATTACTGCATGTTTTGCCAAGCTTGTATTTTGAGAAGTGGCAACAGTAAGACAGAATCCATTCGTAAGGCTATGATGGGTTAGTGACATAGATTTATGGGGCAATTTTTATTTTTAGCACTCAGCTATCACTGACTTTTTCATTTCATGGTTATGGGATAATCTAAGAATCATTTCAAATTGCCAGCAAAAGACAATTCCTTCTGAAGAACCCTCCACAACAAGGGAAGGAATTTTTCTTGGCAGCCGAGAAAAGCCCATCAGTTCAGCACAGCTGCTGCTTTTCTTAAATTCTGATCATTCCATATAGGTACAGATGTAATCCTAGATTCTGTAACTCTGGGATTCATCTGGAGTGTCATGGAGTCAGTTCAGTGGGATTGCATACCCAATGCGCCAGACACTGTATTTTGCAGGTAAGAAACAGACTAACCTTGAAAAGACTGCCCTACTGATTAGCATGGATTAGGTGGATGAGGGTAAAGCTGTGGATGTGGTGTATATGGATTTCAGTAAGGCGTTTGATAAGGTTCCCCACGGTAGGCTATTGCAGAAAATACGGAAGTATGGGATTGAAGGTGATTTAGTGCTTTGGATCAGAAATTGGCTAGCTGAAAGAGGACAGAGGGTGGTGGTTGATGGCAAATGTTCATCCTGGAGTTTAGTTACTAGTGGTGTACCGCAAGGATCTGTTTTGGGACCACTGCTGTTTGTCATTTTTATAAATGACCTGGATGAGGGTGTAGAAGGGTGGGTTAGTAAATTTGCGGATGACATGAAGGTCGGTGGAGTTATAGATAGTGCCGAAGGATGTTGTAGGTTACAGAGGGACATAGATAGGCTGCAGAGCTGGGCTGAGAGATGGCAAATGGAGTTTAATGCGGAAAAGTGTGAGGTGATTCACTTTGGAAGGAGTAACAGGAATGCAGAGTACTGGGCTAATGGGAAGATTCTTGGTAGTGCAGATGAGCAGAGAGATCTTGGTGTCCAGGTACATAAATCCCTGAAAGTTGCCACCCAGGTTAATAGGGCTGTTAAGAAGGCATATGGTGTGTTAGCTTTTATTAGTAGGGGGATCGAGTTTCGGAGCCACGAGGTCATGCTGCAGCTGTACAAAACTCTGGTGCGGCCGCACCTGGAGTATTGCGTGCAGTTCTGGTCACCGCATTATAGGAAGGATGTGGAAGCTTTGGAAAGGGTGCAGAGGAGATTTACAAGGATGTTGCCTGGTATGGAGGGAAGGTCTTACGAGGAAAGGCTGAGGGACTTGAGGTTGTTTTCGTTGGAGAGAAGGAGGAGGAGAGGTGACTTAATAGAGACATATAAGATAATCAGAGGGTTAGATAGGGTGGATAGTGAGCGTCTTTTTCCTCGGATGGTGATGGCAAACACGAGAGGACATAGCTTTAAGTTGAGGGGTGATAGATATAGGACAGATGTCAGAGGTAGTTTCTTTACTCAGAGAGTAGTAGGGGTGTGGAACGCCCTGCCTGCAACAGTAGTAGACTCACCAACTTTAAGGGCATTTAAGTGGTCATTGGATAGACATATGGATGAAAATGGAATAGTGTAGGTCAGATGGTTTCACAGGTCAGCGCAACATCGAGGGCTGAAGGGCCCGTACTGCGCTGTAATGTTCTATGTTCTATGTTCTAGCACATCAATGGCTTAGATGAAAACTAAAGCAATAGAGAGCTGTATATCTAAATCTGCTAGTAACACTAAATTAGGTGGCACAGTAACTAATGTTGATGGGAGCAGAAATTGCAAAGGGATGTTAATAAAGTGAGTGGGCAAAACTGAGACTAATAGAGTTTAATGTGAGGCCATCCACTTTGAATCTAAGATCGATCAGAGTATTTTCTAAATGGTGTGAAGCTAGGAACTGTGGACGAGCAAGAGAGATTCAGCAGTCCATGTACAAAAATCACTAAAAGCTCATGGGCAGGTACAGAAAGTAATTAAATTAAAAATTAAATGGAATGTTGGCCTCTATTATAAGAGGGCTGGAATACAAATGGATGGATGTTTTGTCACAGTTATACAGAGCACTGGTTAGACCCCATTTAAAGTATTGCATTCAGTTCTGAACATCACATCTCAGGAAGGATATAATGGGTTTGGAGTTTGTTCGGCAATGATTCACCAGAATATCGGGTCTAAAAGGGTTAAATTATGAGGTTGCATAGACTCGGCTTGTATTTCCTTGTGTATAAAGGATTAAGGGAGATCTAATTGAGGCACTTAAGATGATTAAAGGATTTGATAGGGAACATAGCGAAAAAGGCTTGCCTCGAGTGGAGGAATCCAGAACAAGGGGACATAATCTTAAAATTAAAGCTGGGCTATTCAGGGGAGATGTCAGGAAGCACTTCTTCATACAAAGGGTAGTGGAAATCTGGAAGTCTGGAAATCTCTCCCCGAAAAAGCTATTGAAGCTGGGGATCAATTAAAAATTACCGAACTGAGATTGATAGATTTTTGTTTGGTAAGGGTTATGTAAACAAGGTACATGGATGGAAATGAGACGCAAATCAACTATGGTCTAATTGAATGGTGGAAAAGGCTCAAGGGCTGAATGGCTTACTCCTGGTCCTATGTTCCTTATAGTCTCATTTATAGCCTTAAAAATTATATTAATTGGTCTGACGCTAAATTAAATTAACATCATCTACAGACAAGCAATTACCATAGAGACAACTCTCCTTGTAGCTGCGAATGTTACCAAGGCATGATGTTTCAGGTTAATGGATCCTACCAGTCTGCCGTCCTTAGTTTGTTAGCCATGTCTCAGCCTCGCCTCTGTGTGAGAGGGTTGTAGGTTCAAACCCTACTCCAGACTTGAGAACAAAATCTGGAATGACACTCCAGTGCATTACTGAGGTAGTGCTGCACTGTTGAAGGAGCCATCTTTCGTATGAGAAATTAAACTGAGGCATAGTCTGCCCTCTCAGGTGGTTGTAAAAGACCCCACAGCATTATTTTGAAGCATAGTAGGGGAGTTCTGCCTAGTGTGCTGGCTAATACTTATTCATCAACCATCATCATTTAAACAGATTTATGGGTCATTTATCTCATTGCTGTTTCTGGGGCCTTGCTGTGCAAAATTGGCTGCCGTGTTCCCTACTTTACAACGGTGACTACACTTCAAAAGAACTTAATTGGCATGAGGTCCTGAAAGGCACTTTATAAATGCCAGCCTTTCTTTCCTTCCTTCTTATAGGCCACAGATGAATCCAGCATGTCAAAGGTTTAAAATTGAATGGGCTTTCTGTACTCCTCGCACCATTATAACAGTGGTAGGAGTATGACACAGAACAGCCCAGAATGTGTCTGGCTCCCAGATATACCAGGTCCCAAGTGATGCTTGGAGTTCGCACTGGGCCTCATGAGGGGTGAAACTGCCACTAGCCCTTTACAAGGCCGGTAATACTCAGCATGTGGAATAGTTTGGGAGTTGCGTGACCCTGGTCTGTCAGAGGTCTAGTGCAAGACTGGAGATTGGCAAGGTTTGCAATGAGAAGCTTTTTATGTTGTCTGATGCAACATAAATAAGATGCGTGGAGTTCAGTTGATTGAAGATCTCAAACAGGTTTATTAAACAGCTGAATTAGTATATACAGTGCAGAGCTATCTATTTATAGAACTTGCCTCTTGGTGTTAAGTTACAGAGTGCCACTTGCATGTAGTCACATGACTACACCCTGGCATATAGCTCATTAGCATACTAAGATCGTAAAGGGACATCATGCTTAAAGGCAATCACACAACATCCCCCTTCTTTCCAAAGATCAGTCTTGTATACAAAAGTAAGAACATATAAAATTAGGTAACATCCAAATTATTTACACATGGATAATGATTATGAACTTTACAAGTACAGAGGCTCAAAAGTCCATATATCGTTTGTGTGGTTTGACAACTCTTCCAGATCTGGTTATGGTATAACCTTTTGGGAATGTGGATTTCATCCTTGGCTGTCCTGGGTTTACAGGCATGTTGTCAATGCGTTGGCTGCTGTCCTGTTGATCTGTCACACTCCCACCGTCGGAGCGTGCTCCCTCGAGTCCGCTGTGTGCAATTGGAGTACCGCAGACCTCTCTCAGTTGGCTTTGGTTTCTTCTCAGCACCGCCCTGCTAGATGTTGTAATCTCTTGGGACCTAGGCCCACCACACACTCTGGACATCTCTGCAGACAACCATATTTTCATTGTAAGGTGTATGATCCTGGCCTTTTGTCCGACATGTAGCTGAAATAGTTCCACCATCTTTATTCTCCCTCGTTTCTCGAGCAGTGTCTCCTGCAACCCAGAGAATTTGAATAGATGATGGTTTGGCAGAGCCATCCGCACTTGTCTGCCAAACATGATCTCTGCTGGTGATGGTAAACCCAAATCCATAGGTGTAGCTCTGAGGTGGAGCATGGCAACACATCCTACACTTCAGGATAAGTGATTTAACTGTGCGAATCATTCACTCAGTGAGACCATTAGATCTAGGGTAATGTGGTGAGGACATCTCATGGTTTGCGCCCCATTTGGCGCACATATCCCTGAAAGGTTTGTCCGTATACTGTGGCCCATTGTAAGAATAATTTCTTCAGGTGCACCAAATAAACTGAATATGGCACTCAATGTGTCTGTGATGACCGTGTTTCAAGTGTCTTTTACCTGTCTGGTAATTGGAAATTTGGAGAAATAGTCCATGACGAAGATAAAGTTTTCTCCATTAGCAGTCAATAGATCAGTGGTGATTTTGGACCAAGGAACTGACGGAATCTCGTGAGGGTGTTGAGGTTCTTTGCGTTGTTGTGGCTGGTGGCTCTGGCATGCCTCGCACATCCTCTCTAACCTTTTAATGTCGCTGTTGATTCCTGGCCAATAAACAGTGTCTCATGTCAGTCGTCTCATTCGCTCTATACCCATATGGCCTTGCTGAAGTTCTGACAAGATGTCTTGATGGAGAGTTTTGAGTACAATCACTTGTTTTCCCTTGAAGGTGACGCCTCTCGAGATACATCTCTATAAGTTCAGAAGCATCTGAGGGTTTCTGGCACCTCTTTTACTGTGTCAGGCCAACCTTCTATGATGACTCCACAGTGCCTTCAGTTGTGGGTCATTGGCTGTTTCTGATTGTAGTTGGTCACATTTATGCTGACTAAAATGCAATACGTTGATTTTGAGCACAATCTTCCACCTCAATGTCCATGCTGTCCACTTGTAGATCCAGTGAAACTTCTTAATTCTTGTTCGGGTTTGACAATCTGCTCGAACTCATACCCCTGTACTTTCACTAAGAGCCGCTGTAGTCGAGGTGGTGAGCTTGTCAATGGTTTGCACCAGATCATCTCCAGTGGTTTGTGGTTAGTTTCCACCATGACCTGCTTGCTGAACAGGTAGGTGTGGAACCTTGTGATCACAAACACCAGAGCAAGTGTTTCACCCTCTATGTTTGAGTAATTGGACTGTGCTGAGGATAAACATTTGGACCCAAATGTAATTGGTTTGCCGTCCTGTTGGATGCACACTCCTAGCCCTTTCTGTGAGGCATCAACATCCAGGATTGTCTTCTTCCTTGGAACATAGTACTGCAGGGTACAGGTTTCTGCTGACAATGCTTGTTTGAGAGACTCAAACTTATGCTGATGGTCCTCCTGCCATATAAATGGTACGTCTTTTTTTTAAAGCTCTCTCAGATGCTTTGTCAGAAAAATTTGGAATGTATGATGCCAACAAGTTGAAAAATCAAGATATCTCTGGAGGTCTTCTAGTCTTGTGGGGTAGGCATATTCCTTAGGTCGTTGATTTTGCCTGGGTCAGGACAGACTCCGCAACTGGAATAGAGGGATCTGATGGACCTGTCACTTCTTGCTGTTAAAAACGAGCCCTTCATGGTGAGCTACTGCCATTAGGGAATGGAGATTTGATCATGTTCTTCTTTGGTTTTGCCCATTACCACAATGTCATTGTCATTGCATATGAGGCCAGGCAGCATGAACTGGTGCTCAGGTTTGTGGTTCTGGCTGGCTTCCCATCGAGCTTCCTTGCCAGGGAGTCATGGATTGCACATGTGTGGCAATCATGGCATCCTCAGATCATCCTGGAGTCATCAACAAGCACTAGGGCTTCCTCTCCATCAATGTTCCGCTCATCTGCACCAACCAAAAGATCACCCTACATGTTTGTCTAAGATTCCCAGGGAGCTGCCATGATTATTCACCTTGTGCAGTCCAGCCTGCCCGAGATATTCACACCTCGAAGCAGAGCTAGTGGCTGGCTCCTTGGAGACAAAGGCTACCATCTGAAGAAGTGGCTGATAACACATGTTAGGATCCCAAACAATGATGCCTGAAGGTACATCTGACCATTAGAGCTGTCACTGAGCAACTAATTGTTATGTTGAAGATGCACTTCAGGCACGTGGACAGAACTGGAGGTGTACTTCAGTATACACCAGCAGGGGATGATAGTGGTCTGCTGTGCCTTAGACAACATTGCACAGCAATGAGCACTGGAGCTTCAGGAGGAGAGAGGTGCTGAGTGCCTTGCTTCTTTGGCGGAAGAGGAGGAAGAGGGGCAACAAGGGGGAGGAGGAACAGGATGTGGCAAGTTAATATATCTTCACACAAAGCTGCCACGGAAGCCCGGGATGGCTTCACTTAAACTGAGGCAGTGCAGTCACATGACATACAAATTCTGAACCCACTGGGCAACCCTAGTCCCCAGCCAAAGCAATCCCACAACCAGCAATCACAGACACCAATTGATATTCTCGAACTCTTATCCTACCATTCTTCATAAGGCAGAAAGTCATTTGGCAGGTGGCAGGCAAAAAATGGGCAAGACAGGACAATGGAGTGGTGAAATAAATTTCATGGTATATAAACATGAAGCAGAATTGTTACACTGTAAGACAGTGTTTAGCACCCAATGAATACCCTTGTACAACTATAAATCCTTTATCTTCCTTTTTCTATGACTTCTACGTGGTGCCACCCATGTGACATGAGCAGAGGTAGAGGCAGGCTGCTCATATCCCTACTGTGATTGCTCAGATGCTCTTGGCTGATGTCCTCTGGGTTTTGAAGACCGGGAGTCCCAGCCAAAGGCAGCCCCACCTGCACCTGTTCAGGAACAGTCTTGAACATCGGGACATGAGGCAGCATGTGGGGCTCTGACTTGGGTTGGGGGTGCAGGCGGGGGGCAAGGGGCCAGACGTGGAAGCACTTAGAGTCTCCACTTCCAAGTCTCCTTTCTCCATCCTCCCTCTTATGGCCCACCCACACTTCTCTTTTGCTGGACTTCATTGAGGCCAAGGCAAGGTTTTCCTCAATCTGTAATAAGGTGGCAATCTGTGTGTACAGGAAATTGGTGAGGGACAGCAGACACTCGGTGAACTGCCACTCCTGCTGCTCCATGCAGGTGACCACTCTTTCCATATAGACATCAGCACAAATGCCTGAGACTCATGCTAGAGTCAGACTCCTCCAATCTCTCTCCAGTTGTGCACAGTGTGGATGCAAAGGCTGACAGAACCTTATTCACTATCTGGTGCTGCTGCAAAATTGTCCTCTTCATCGATGACATCCAAGGGTTAGCATCTCTATCCAGCTGATCAAAGCTTAGGAGGGCCGTGCACCCTTCGATGGGGACTCATCATTGCTGTACCTGTCTCCAAAACCTGCTCGTCCTTACTTGTGAGACACCATATCACAACCCAACCACCTGTCTTGGTAGTCCTACCGAGGTGTGTACCTGAGATAGGGAAGATGCATGCGGATGAGTGACTTCCTCTGAGGAGTCTTTGTCCTCCTCCCACTTCACCACCTGAAGAACACTTGAAGGGCCTGTGGAAGGTGAAAGAATTAGTAATGACCAAGGAAGAGGGTGTTGAATCATCATTGTGTAGATTATCATTTTTCAATGGCAGCTAACATCAAGTCCACATGAGTGAGTGTTATATGCCACATGGTTGTACGATATTTAATTTAGTCACCAGGTCGCTGGGAGAGCCCTCTGACCATCTCCAACAAGAGAGAATCTAACCTTCTCAAGGGCAATTAGGGATGGGGCAATAAATGCTGGCCTGGCCAGTGATACCCACATCCCATGAATGGATAATAAAAAAAAAACCCTTACAGCTGGGAGCATCATGTACAGAGACACATCAGAGAAGTGTGGTGCTGCCTTGCCTCATTACTTTTTTTTATTCATTTATGGTATATGGGTGTCACTTGCTAAGCCGACATATATTGCCCATCCCTAGTTGTCCATGAGACGGTGAAGGTGAGCTGCCTTCTTGAACCGCTGCAGTCCATGGGAGGTAGGTACACCCACAGTGCTGTTAGGAAGGGAGTTCCAGGATTTTGACCCAGCGACAGTGAAGGAACGGTGATATAGTTCTGAGTCAGGATGGTGTGTGGCTCGGAGGAGAACTTGCAGGTGGTGGTGTTCCCAAGCATAGGATGCCTTTATCTTTCCAGTTGGTAGAGATCACGGGTTTGTAAGGTACTGTCTAAGGAGCCTTGGTGCGTTGCTGCAGTGCATCTTGTAGATGGTACACACTGTTGCCATTGTGCGTCAGTGTTGGAGGAGTGAATGTTTGTGGATGGTGTGCCAATCAAGTGGGCTGATTTGTCCTGGATGGTGTTGAGCTTCTTGAGTGTTGTTGGAGCTGCACCCATCCAGGCAAGTGGAGAGTATTCCATCACACTCCTGACTTGTGCTTTGTAGATGGTGGACAGGCTTTGGGGAATCAGGAGGTGAGTCACTCGCCTCAGGATTCCTAGCCTCTGACCTGTTCTTGTAGCCACTGTATTTACATGGCTACTTCAGTTCTGTTTCTGGTCAATGGTAATCCCCCCGGGATGTTGATAGTGGGAACTTCAGTGATTGTAATGCCATTGAATGTCAAGGGGAGATGGTTAGATTCTCTCTTGTTGGAGATGGTCTTGCCTGGCACTTGTGTGGTGCGAATGTTGCTTGCCACTTATCAGCTCAAGCCTGGATATTGTCCAGGTCTTGCTGCATTTCTACACGGACTGCTTCAGTATCTGATGAGTTGTGAATGGTGCTGAACATTGTGCAATCATCAGTGAACATCCCCTCTTCTGACCTTATGACTGAAGGAAGGTCATTGATGAAGCAGCTGAAGATGGTTGGGCCTAGGACACTACCCTAAGGAACTCCTGCAGTGATGTCCTGGAGCTGAGATGATTGACCTCCAACAACCACAACCATCTTCCTTTGTGCTAGGTATGACTCCAACCAGCGGAGGTTTTTCCCCCTGATTCCCATTGGCTTCAGTTTTGCTAGGGCTCCTTGATGCCATACTCGGTCAAATGCTGCCTTGATGTCAAGGGCAGTAACTCTCACCTCATCTCTGGGGTTCAGCTCTTTTGTCCATGTTTCAACTAAGGCTGTAATGAGGTCAGGAACTGAGTTGCCCTGGTGGAACCCAAACTGAGTGTCACTGAGCAGGTTATTGCTGGACAGGTGTCGCTTGATAGCACTGTCGATGACACCTTCCATCACTTTACAGATGATTGACAGTAAACTGATGGGGTGGTAGTTGGCTGGGTTGAACTTGTGCTGCTTTTTGTGTGCAGGACGCACCTGGGCAATTTTCCACATTGCCGGGTAGATGCCAGTGTTATAGCTGTACTGGAACAGCTTGGCTGGGGGCGCGGCAAGTTCTGGAGCACAGGTCTTCAGTACAATTGCTGGAATATTGTCAGGGCCCATAGCCTTTGCAGTATCCAGTGCCTTCAGTCGTTTCTTGATATCACGTGGAGTGAATCAAATTGGCTGACGTCTGGCATCTGTGATGCTGGAGACTTCAGGAGGAGGCCGAGATGGATCATCAACTTGGTATTTTTGGCTGAAGATTGTTGCAAATGCTTCAGCCTTATCTTTCGCACTGATATGCTGGGCTTCCCCATCATTGAGGATGGGGATATTTGTGGAGCCACCTCCTCCAGTTAGTTGTTTAATTATCCACCGCCATTGAGAAGTAAGATGCAAGCACAGTGACTGGGTTAAAAAAGCCACTGACAGATGCACAGCTGTAACTTCTGGGTTCCCAACAGCCTGCCAGTCTCCCCCATTGCGAGCAGTCAGAACGTTAACATTCAGCACTGTCTGCCTATGTGCAATGCGCAGAGGTTGGTAGACCCAGCCAACAAATTTAGCAACTGTACCTTTGGTCCCTTCATCCAAGTCATTTACATAAATTGAAATAAACTGTAAAGTTGAGGCTCCGGCACTGACCCCTGTGGCACATCACTCGTTATATCTTGCCAGCCAGAAAATGACCCATTTATGCCTACTCTGTTTCCTGTTAGCTAGCCAATCTTTATCCATGCCAATATGTTACCCCCTACACCATGAGCTTTTATTTTCTGCAATAACCTTTGATGTAGAACCTTACCAAATGCCTTCTGGTTCCCCTTTATCCACTGCACTTGTTACTTCTTCAAAGAACTCCAATAAGTTGGTTCAACATGATTTCCCATTCATAAAACTATGTTGACTCTGCCTGATTATCTTTATTTTTTTTAAGTGTACTGCGATATTGTCTTTAAAAATAGCTTCTGACATTCTCCCTAAGACAGATGTTAAACTAACTGGCCTGTAGTTTCCTGCTTTCTATCTCCCTCCCTTTTTGAATAAAATGGTTATGTTCGCTATTTTCCAATCTAGTGGAATCCTTCCTGAATCTTGGGAATTTTGAAAATTAAAATCAACGCATCTCCCTCGCCAATTCCTTTAGGACCCTAGGATGAAGTTCATCAGGACCCAGGGACTTGTCAGCCCACAGCTCCAACAATTTGCTCAGTGCCACTTACATGGTGAATGTAATTTTCTTGAGTTCCTCCCTCTCTTCCATTTCCTGATTTACAAAGCTATTTCTGGGATGTTGCTTGTATCCTCAATAAAGAAAACCGATGCAAAATGCCTATTCAATACATCTGCCATCTCCTTATTTTCCCTTATTAATTCCCCAGACTCACTTTCTATAGGACCAACACTCACGATGTTAATTCTTTTCTTTTCTAAATATCTTACTAATGTCTTACTATCTGTTAAATATCATCTTAAATGTCTTATTATCTGTTTTTATATTTCTAGCTAGCTTTCGATCATACTCTAATAGTTCCCTTTTCAATCTTTTAGTCATTCTTTGCTATTTTTTATATTGTGTCCAATCTTCTTATGGGATTGGGGATAGTGTATTGCGATGGATAGAAAATTGGTTGGCAGACAGGAAACAAAGAGTAGGAATAAACGAGTCTTTTTCCGAATGGCAGGCAGTGACTAGTGGGACACCGCAGGGATTGGTGCTCGGCCCCCAGATATTCACAATATATATTAATGATTTAGATGAGGAAACTAAAGGTAATATCTCCAAATTTGCAGAAGACACAAAACTGGGTGGGAGGACGAGTTGTGAAGAGGATGCAGAGAGGCTTCAGGGTGATTTGGACAAGGTGAGTGAGTGGGCAAATACATAGCAGATGCAGTATAATGTGAATAAATGTGAGGTTATCCACTTTGGTAGCAAAAACAGGAAGGCAGATTATTATCTGAATGGCTATAAACTGAGAGAGGGAAAAATGCAACGAGACCTGGGTGTTCTCGTACACCAGTCACTGATGGTAAGCAAGCAGGTGCAACAGGTAGTAAAAAAGGCAAATGGTATGTTGGCCTTCATAGCAAGAGGATTTGAATACAGGAGCAGGGATGTCTTTCTGTAATTATACAGGGCCTTGGTGAGGCCACTCCTGGAATATTGTGTGCAGTTTTGGTCTCCTTATCTAAGGATGTTCTTGCTATGTAGGGAGTGCAGTGAAGGTTTACCAGACTGATTCCTGGGATGGCAGGACTGACGTACGAGGAGAGATTGAGTCAGTTGGGCGGCACAGTGGTGCTTGACAGCTCCAGTGACCCGGGTTTGATTCTGGGTACTGCCTGTGCGGAGTTTGCAAGTTCTCCCTGTGACTGCGTGGGTTTTTGTCGGGTGCTCCGGTTTCCTCCCACAGCCAAAGACTTGCATGTTAATAAGTAAATTGGCCATTATACATTGCCCCTGGTATAGGTAGGTGGTAGGAGAATTGAGGGAAGGTGGGGATATAAGAGGGTAATGGGATTAATGTCGGATTAGTTGAATGGATGGTTGGCACAGACTCGGTGGGCCAAAGGGCCTGTTTCAGTGCTGTATCTCTAAATGTATTCGCTGGAGTTCAGAAGATTGAGGCGGGATCTCATAGAATCCTATTAAATTCTAACAGGACTTGACAGGGTCGATGCAGGAAGGATGTTCCTGATGGTGGGGGAGTCCAGAACCAGGGGTCATAAACTAAGGATACGGGGTAAACCTTTCAGGACTGAGATGAGGAGAAATTTCTTCACCCAGAGAGTGGTGAGCCGGTGGAATTCGCTACCACAGGAAGTAGTTTTGGCCAAAACATTGTATGTTTTCAAGAAGGAGTTCGATATAGCTCTTGAGGCGAAAGGAATCGAAGGATATGGGGGAAAAGCGGGAACAAGTTACTGAGTTGAATGATCAGTCATGATCATAATGAATGGCGGAGCAGGCTCAAAGGGCTGAATGGCCTACTCCTGCTCCTATTCTCTATGTCTCTGACCTGCCACCCATCTTTGTTCAATTATATGCTTTTTCTTTAAGCCTGATACTATCTTTAACTTTTTTAGTTAACCACGGATAGTGGGTCTTCCCCTTGGATTTTTTTTCTCATTGGAATGTATCTCTATTGTGTATTCTGAAATATCCCCTTAATTGTCTGCCACTGCATCTCTATTGACCTATCCCTTAACCTAATTTGCCAGTTCACTTGAACTAGCTCTGCTTCATACCCTCATAATTGCCCTTATTTAAGTTTAAAATACTAGTCTTAGACCCATTCTTCTCTCCTTCAAACTGAATATAAAATTCAATCATATTATGATTGCTGCTACCTAGGGGCATCTTCACTATGAAGTCATTAATTAATCCTATCTCATTGTACAATATCAAGTCTAGTATAGCCTGCTCTCTGGTTGGCTCCAGAACATGCTGTTCTAAGAAACTATCCCAAAAACATTCTATGAACTCCTCATCCAGGTTATCTTTGCCCATCTTATTTTTCCAGTCTATATATAGATTACAATCCCCCATGATTATCACTGTACCTTTCTAACAAGTTCCCATTAATTCTTCCTTTATACCCTGTCCTACCATGTGGTTCCTGTTAGGGGGCCTGTACACTACTCCCATGATTGACTTCCTGCCTTTATCATTTTTCATCTCTACCCAAACTGCTTCTACATCCTGGTTTCCTGAACTTAGGTCATCCCTCTCTAATGTGCCAATACCTCATGAATTAACAGAGCTGCCCCTCCACCAGCTTCCTGTCCTTCCTAAATGTCATGTACCCTTCAATATTCAGGTCCCAATCTATGTCATCCTGCAGCCATGTCTCTGTAATGGCTATCAGATCGTACTTATTTATTTCTATTTGTGTTATCAGTTCATCTGCTTTGTTTCAAATGCTACGTGCATTCAGATACAGAGACATTAGTTTTGTCCTTTCATTATTTTTGTAACGTTTTGCCTTGACTGCTGATTTATTCTTAAATTTGTATTCTCTATCCCTTCCTGTCATGGTCTGTTTATCATTTCCCACATTAATACCTTTCTCTCTTGCCTTGTCTTTACTCTTTGATTTACCACATCTTCCCAAATTTGATCCCTTACCTCCAAAATTTAGTTTAAAACTCTCACTACTTCCCTAGTTTTAGTTTTTTTTAGTTTTAGTTTTAGAGATACAGCACTGAAACAGGCCCTTCGACCCACCGAGTCTGTGCCAACCATCAACCACCCATTTATACTAATCCTACACTAATTCCATATTCCTACCATATCCCCACCTGTCCCTATATTTCCCGACCACCTACCTATACTAGGAGCAATTTATAATGGCCAATTAACCTATCAACCTGCAAGTCTTTGGCATGTGGGAGGAAACCAGAGCACCCGGAGGAAACCCACATTCCTTTTTCTCCCCCGACTTGAATGGCTTCCTGTACCACAGTGCCATGGTTAGTTATCTCATCCACCCTATAGCCCCCACTCTCATCCAAACAAGCTGAAAGAACCTCAAACCTGTTGGATAATCACAAAGGTACTCTATGATTCTATGACTCCAAAGGCTGAGGCTCCTGCACTCCTGCCCTCTGGGTCTCCTTACCTGCCTCAGCTGCAGCCATATTCTCCTATCCCTGACCACTGACCAAATCAGAAGAGCCTATCCTAAGAGACATGACTGCTTCTTGGTACAAAGTGTCCAGGTAACTTTCCCCCTCCCTGATGTGTCACAGTTTCTGCAGCTCAGTCTCTAGCTCAATGACTCTGAGCCAAAGCTCCTCGAGCCACAAACACTTACTGCAGATGTGTTTGCTCTGGATCATACTGGCATCCACTAGCTCCCAGATGCTGCAGCCATGATACATCACCTGTCCTGCCATCCTTAATGTGTTTTAATTTACCACTTAACTATTTTATTCATTATTTATTTTCCTTTTTTATCTATTTTATTAACCTTACCACCAGTTCCTGTATTATTTTAAACCTTAGGAATAGAATAGACCTTAACTACTTTCCGATACTCACCAAACAGCTAATTTCTTCCCCTAGTCGAGTAAGAACCAAATCCTACAGGATGAAAAAATTAGAAAAAGCGAAGGAACACCTCCTTCCCCAACTCCCTCAACTCACCAAGCTCCTAGCACTCTGTCCAAGTTGCACTCAGTGCACTGAGATGCCTATATGTATATGTTCTGAAACTGAAGAGGCTAGCTGAGCCCCAGCTACAGAAAAAACAGTTCAAGCTAGCTTCCTGAATTAACTAACTACAGCTGCTCCCCAGTGGATACCCTGTATATACCTGCTTAGACCCCTGGATGAAATTTAGAATTAAACAGTAACTTACAGTTAAGTTTTAAATATTAATTGTTAAATACAAACAAAATTAGATTTTTAGAAAGAGATTAAGATTCCCTCAATTCACCAATCTCCCAGCACTCTGTTCAATTCGCAATCAGTTTCATGGTGCAAAGCCAAGGGGACTGGTAATGGGACAAGTAAAGAAACAAGAGATGTGTCTGGATGAGGTGGAAATGGCAGGATAGCAGCTGTCTGAAAACAAAGTGAAGGGATTAAGAAAGAAACAAGACAGGGAGAAAAGAACCAGCAGGTTAATGGTTGGGTATAAAAACAGAAAATGCTGGGAATACTCAGCAGGTCTGGTAGCATCTGTGGAGAGAGAAGCAGAGTAAACATTTCAGGTCGATGCCTTTCATCAAAGTGGATCATCAGGTCAGGATTAGGAGCCATGGCCAACAGCAGAACCAATAACTTTTCAGTGGTGATGGAGGAAGAGCTAGCATCTCGAGGGACAACGGCTGCTTAGAGGCAGAGGATCCTTCAGGGAGAGGACTTGTGTTTCCTTTAAAGCTCACATGAGGAAGGCAACGGGAAACCACCACATGTACTTTTTCCCGAGTAATTTTGGTCATTTCTGATAGAAGTTAAAAAAAAAGGGAGGCTGTTATGAGCAAATAAACATGAAAGTGCAGGACTGTGACGCATGGAGAAATAAGCAGAGGACCTGCCCTTGAGCAGATCACTACTACTCTACTACTACTATCCTCAATATGGGGAGTTTTCCCCACATATCTCCTTGTCTCTGCTGATTTTTCAGTCAAACAATTAAAGACTCCACTTTAATGTCAAACAGCAGCTCTTTAAAAGCTGCTGCATCACCGAATCACCCTCGCTGAAGCCAACAAGGCTCCTTACATCTGAAAAATGGATGACTCAAACCCTTCCCATTGCTGCAGGATCTATTTATTTCTGATTAGATCTTCTAATTAGTCCTCAGAAACAATAAGATTTTTGAAATGCATAGATTTATTACGTATATAGAACATGCCAACGTAATTAAGCATGAACTTTGTATCATATTTAGAACCACACCAAACCATGTTGATTGGGAATTTAACGTGTTAAATGCTTAAACTCAGTATTCGGGTAAATTGAACAAGCAAATTCAAATTCTCGCTACAATTCTCTATTTTTGATATCTTTCTCTTATCCCAATACATGAGCATCAGCCTGTCTATATTGCATACCAAAAGTTAAGAACAGTTCCATATAAGGTGAAACTGACAAGGCATTTATAATTTATCAGCAGCTTGGTTTATAAGCTGAATTCCTCATTCAATATTTTTCTGCTGAGCTAAGAAGATCAATGTTTGTTTCCTATTGTGTTGAATTCCTGTTTGACCATTTGAATCCATTACACTAACTTGGTCCTCCCATCCTACATAAACTTAAGCTAATAGGATGATTTTTTGCAGATATTTTCCTTCTGCAAGACTGACCAACATCCTTGCAGCTAAGTATCGTTGATTGCAGCTCCTTCAAGCTCAGGTCTCAATATACACACCGGCACATCTCCCAAACACAAATGCAAAACATGTTGGATGCTGGGAATCTGAAATTTAAAAAAAACATATACTGCTGGAAATACTCAGCAGGTCAGGCAGCATCTGTGGGGAGAGAAACAGAGTTAACATTTCAGGTTCATGACCTGTCATCAGAACATCTCCCATTACCTTATCCCATTAAGCATATATTTTCTATTAGGTGATGAGTTCATACAGGCATATTAAAGCTGGGTGTTTCTTCATTCAAAAATTCAGTGATCACCATCTTAGAATCACTGTGTATTGTTATGACCGAGGTGGGAGGATTGCACTGTCTTTCTCTAGTTCCACTTCTCCACAGGTCACAACATGTGTTTAAATGTTGACCCAGTTACCGATAATGGTTAATCATGTACCAGAATTATCCCAGAATAAAATGCACCAACCCAGGTTTCTTTAATAAACAACATTATCAGTTTCTTATAAACCAAGACTTATCCAGTAAATATGCAAAACATTAACAAACAGTTTGAAATATGAATGTAAATAGATATTCCCAACACACACATGCACACACAGCAGTTCGATTAAAAAAAAAGAATACTTTGGCAAAAAAATACTTGTTAATGCTTGAAGAAAAGGGATGATATGTTATGCCCCAAATGGCATACATTCTGGCATCCGAGACCACATAGACAGGCCACTGGGATATTTTCTGGAGCAGTTTTTCTCAGGTGGAGTTTGATGAATCTGGCAGGGTTTCCAGGAGATTCTTAGAAGAAATGAGGCATCAGAGATTTTAGTTATCACATACTGGACCTTTGCAGGGTTTCTCAAAGAGGTGGAGAAAGACGAGCTGAGTGTTTCTTTCAGCAGGCTACAAACTCAACTAAAATTCAAAACAGCCCACACCCCCATCCAGAAAGTCCAAACCTCCTGACCATCATAAATCTTGACATGTCACTTCTCTGTAAACATCTCCCCAAGGCACCAAGGTTCCTGTTGTTTATTTAGCTTACGGCATGTGACATCCAGTAAAGGTTTGTTTTCAAACAAAACCTTAACTGTTTTCCCCTGTGGAAAACAAACACATCCATGGAATCTTTTCAGTTTTCTAATTGAACCAATATCCACAATTTTATCACAACTCAGATCTGTCAGTGGAGCAGCTTTAGCACTAAAATTTGGTACAAACTTGCGGTGGAAACCACATATTCCCCAAAACATCATGATTTCTCGTTTAGTCTTAGGGGTAGGGAACTCCACCAATGCTTATACATTTGCTATTCTTGGCAACACTTGTCCTTACCCTACTATATGCCCTAGGTAGGTTACCCACCCTGTTGAAAATTCACTTTTCGCAAGGTTTATCACCAAATCAGCCAACTGTAATTTTTTTAAATAGAGATTCTTATTGTTCCAAGTGGTCCTTCCAAGTATCACTGTATACCAGCACATCATCAAGGTAAACCACAGAGTTAGGAACACTGGCTACCACTTGGTTCATCAGTCTCTGAAAAATGGCTGGGGCATTTTCTTTTTAGCCCGAATGGCATCACTCTGCATTGGAAACGACCGTCTGGTGTGCCAAAGGCTGATATTTCTTTAGTTTGGGGTGTTAAAGGAACCTGCCAGTATCCCTTTCACAAATCTATTTTGGTAAGAAAAGTGACACTGCCCACTCTGTCAATATAGTCTTCCAAGTGAAGAATTGGGCAAGTGTCTACTTTTGTTACTGCATTAACCTTTCTGGAGTCTATGCAAAATCTAATTGAACTGTCAGGTTTAGGCTAAAAAACATGACTGGGGAACTCCAGCTGCTTTGACTGGGTTCAATTAGGTCATTTTCCAACATGTGTTGAATTTCTGCTTTCACCTGGGCCTGTTTCTCTGGACTTAAGCGATAAGGATGCTGTTTTATAAGAAAGAATTCCCCCACATCCACATCATGTATGGCTAAGAGTTTGTCCGTACAGACTCCTTTAAATGCTGTCAGTAGTGTTGTTAGGTCTTCACACTGTTCTGCATCTAAATATGAACAGTGTGAAATATACAAACTGGGTGGTTTTATTTTAATTTAAAAAAGTCAACAGATGAAACTCTCCGCTGAACAAAGGCGGTGGAGGGGTGCCACCACCACCCGGTAAACGGGACCTGGAACAAGCAGAGATCAGCAGCCGCCAGCCTCTCAATCTGCATCTAAATATGAAAGCATAGTGTCTAATCTCCCTAACAATTCTGTGTTAGCTAACCGGATAGTAGGAGGTTAAATTTGAGAATTGTCTAGGCCTCCTTCTACTTCATCTTCACTATCCCTTTCATCCTTCACTGTCCTTATTGCCTGACATACCTATTCTTGCTTATCCATCTCCCGGCAATGATATTGTTTCAACATATAGATATGATACAGCCAATTCTTTTTCCAACCATCAAATAATTTACTTTACCAATTCTTTTGACTACTCTGTATGGTTGACTGAACTGTGCTTTCAGCAGTTCACCCTATAAAGGCAGTAATACTAACACCTCATCCCCTGGTTGAAATGTTTGGGTCTTAGCGTGCTTGTCTGCCCATTTCTTCATGGTTGTTTGGGAAGCTTTAAGGTATTCCTGAGCCACTATGCAGGCTCTCATGAGCTGCTCCTGGAACATGGATACATAATCTAACATGGAACATTCGTCCCTCTACTCAAGAAACCTTTCTTTGATTAGTTTTAGAGGACCTCTTATCTCATGTCCATAAACTAATTCAGAACGACTAAAACTGGTGGACTCATTAGGTGAATCCCTAGTGACAAACAAAAGAAATTTGAGTCCTTTATCCCAATCATAGGGATATTCATGACAGTATTCCCTGATCATCACTTTGAGAGTCTGATGGCACCGTTCTAAAGCCCCTTGTGTCTGTGGGTGGTAGACAGAAGACTTTAACTATGTTATATCCAGAATATTTAAAACTTTCTGGAAAACTTTAGACATAAAATTGGAACCTTGATCTGACTGAATCTCAATCGGTAATCCATATCTAGTAAAGAGCTGGATTCACTTCTTTACCACTACCTTAGCTGAAATTGTTCTAAGCGAATGGTCTCTGGGAATTGAGTAACCAAATCCATGACAGTGAGTACATATTGATGTCCGCTTTTGTTTTTCATAAAGGTCCCACACAGTCTGGCAACACCCTACTATATGGTTCCCCAAACACTGGTATGGGAATTACAGGTGCTAGTTTTATGGCAGGTCATGGTTTTCTGACAATCTGGCACATATGGCATGTTTTACAAAACTGCACCATGTCCTTGAAAAGACCTGGCCAGTAAAAATGTTGACTTATATGTGATTGGGTCCTCCGGATCCCCATATGTACCGCCATAGGAATTCCATGGGCTATCCTTAATATTTCCCAGCAATACTTGGGCAGTATCACTATCTGGTGGACAACCATCCATTCTTCATCTACAGGTCTATGAGGAATCTCCACTTCCTCAACAGAATCTCATTTTTAATATAGTATCCTTCCGGAACTCTCTTTGCTTCAGCTTCAGTTTGAGCTGTTTGTGTCATTTTACTTAACGCTGGATCCACTTGCTGAGCCTTGATCAGAGAAGACTAACTGAACATTTCCTTTGGATTATCCATATCCTCAAATAAAGTTTCAGATATTCAGCTATCTGTCTGTGGTGCCAATTTTAACTCTGACAATGTGGCACATATGGCATGTTTTACAAAGCAGCACCATGTCCTTGGAAAGACCTGGCCAGTAGAAATGTTGACCTATATGTGATTGGGTCCACCGGATCCCCATACATACCACCATTGGGTGGCACAGTGGTTAGCATCACAGCCTCACAGCTCCAGGGACCCGGGTTCGATTCTGGGTACTGTTTGTGTGGACTTTGCAAGTTCTCCCTGTGACCATGTGGGTTTTTGCCGGGTGCTCTGGTTTCCTCCCACAGCCAAAGACTTGCAGGTTGATAGGTAAATTGGCCATTGCAAATTGCCCCGAGTGTAATTAGGTGGTAGGTAATATGGGATTACTGTAGGGTTAGTATAAATGGGTGGTTGTTAGTCGGCACAGACTCGGTGGGCCGAAGGGCCTGCTTCAGTGCTGTATCTCAAAATAAAAATAATAAATGGAACTTGTTTAGCCATTGCTCAGGCCTCTACACATGAAGGAAAAATTCCTGGAATCTTTTCCTAAAACTGCTCTGTCTTTTTGACTTCACTTGGTCTTTCCGTGACGACTGGAAAAGCTACTTGCTTTGCTCTGGCCAAATCGTTCACCAGGAGTAGGTCAACTCCATCTACAGGCAAACTATGGACAACTCCTTTGGTTACCATTCCAGACATTAGATCACACTCCATGTGCACCCGATACAAAGGTATGGGTATATACTCCCCGCTGATACCATTCACTAAAACCTTGGCATTCAGTGTACTCTCTGGTGGAAAGGTTATGCCATTCCCCAGCAAAGGAATTTGGGTGGCTCCTATATCCCTAAGTATAACTATAGGTTTACCTGCCTCACTTGAGGGATAAGGAGCTATTTTCCTTCTTGACAAGAATTCACTGTGACTCTCAGGTATCTTGTTCACGTTGCCCACAGTCACAGCGGGTTTTGTCCTTGGCCTTACAGTTGCAGTCAGAGCTACAGCTTTCTCTGTCGTACTCTCAGTCAGGTCCCCTTTCTTTGCATTGGCCTTATGCGCCCGAATAAGTCCCATGGGTTTACCCCACAACTTCCAGCATTCTGCATAAAAGTGTCCCACCTTGTGACAATGGAAACAGTTAGGCTTTCGGACCTCACTTCCACCCTCAGCATCTTCCTTTCTTGCCTGAGGAGGAGATCCTGGGCATTTCCAGCTATCCCTTCTTGTCTCCTCTTTCACCCTCCCACTTTCTATCCTTCTCAGGTTTGTGGGGGTGATGGACAAAGGGTTTGGTCTTGTAAACAAGTTCATAATTATCAGCGATCTCAGCTGTCTGTCTGGCTGTTAAAACCTTCTGGTTCTCTACATAGGTTCTTACTAACGGAAGGAGTGAATTTTTCAATTCTTCCAGAAGAATTGTTTCCCTAAGGGTCTCATATATGGCCTTTACCTTTACTGCTTGCATCCAACAATCAAAATTAATTTGCTTTAACCCCTCAAATTCTTTATAAGTCTGACCAGGCTGTCACCGGAGGTTCTGAAATTTCTGCCTGTATGCTTCAGGGACTAACTGAATAGTGTTTTCTGCCATCTCATAATCTGCAGAAGCCTCTTCAGAAAGCCTGGCATAAATTTCATGAGCTCTGCCAATCAACCTGCTTTGCAGAAGCAGTGTCCAGCTTGCCTTCGGCCACTTCATCTGTCTAGCTATCTTTTCAAAAGAAATGAAAAATACTTCTACATCCCTTTTCTCAAACTTTGGGAGGGCATGCACAAATTTAAACAGCCATCCACTGGGTCCTGGGCTGGAGTCAGATCTTCCCTCACCAGAATATTCACTGGGGTCAAGGCCACCCTTTTGTCTTAGTTCCAGCTTTTTAAATTCAAATTCCCTTTCTTCTCTTTCCCTTTGAAATGCTCTCTCTTTTGCCCTTTCCTCTCTTTCAAGTTCAAGTTTCTGCATTGTCACCTTTCTTTCCTGTTCAAGCTCAAGTTTCTTCATCCCTTTTTCCTGTTCAATCTGCTTCGTCTGCAACTGTATCCTAGCTAATTTAACTGAACCACCATCTGGATTGCCTTTTCCTTCTTCCAATTCCATATGCTGTGCTATTACTTCAATTATGTCTGCTTTCTTAGCTCCTGGTTTTTTTTAGCTCCAGCCAATTCCTTTAGCCTCGCCTTGGTTAAGATTTGCAAATCACTCAGGGATAAATCCTCCCTCCCCAGAAAGGTCATCGCAACTGACAAATTCATTCCAGTAGTGTAAACTTTAATGCACAAGAAACCTTTTTTTTTGCTTTTCCTCTTTTCAATCATTATTACCCCATTTACAGTTGCACATCGTCGGCTTTGGTTATTTGCACAGAGCCCCCAATTATATGTTCCAACTGAGGTGGGAGGAATGCACTGTCTTTCTCTAGTTTCACTTGTCCACAGGTCACAACATGTATCTAAATGTTTACTCAGTTATCAATATGGTCAATCACATTTTATCCCAGAATAAAATACACCAACCAGGTTTCTTTAATAAACAACAAAATTATCAGTTTATTATAAAACAAAACTTATCCAGTAAAGATGCAAAGCATTAACACACAGTTTGAAATATGAATGTAAATAGATATTCCCTTCTCGATACCCAACATACATGCACACACATACCGGTCAGATAATAAAAAAGAAAGACATTTTCTATGCAGAGGTCTTTTACAACAAAAAGAATACTTTGGCAAAAATACTTGTTAATTCAGAAGAATTTTCAGCAGAAAACGGATGATATGTTCTGTCCCAAATGGCATACAGTCTGGCATCCGAGTACACATAGACAGGTCACTGGGATCCTTTCTGGAGCAGTATTTTTCAGGCAGTGTTGAGAATTAATCTGGCAGGCTTTCCAGGAGCTTCTCAGGAGAAATGCAGCATCAGGGGTTTTAGCTATCACATACTGGATTTTTGCAGGGTTTCTCAAAGCGGTGGGGAAAGATAAGCTAGGTGTTTCTTTCAGCAGGCTACAAACCCAACTGGCATTCAAAACAGTCCACACCCCCATCCAGAAAGTCCAAACCTCCTGCCCACCCAAAATCTTGACAAGCCACTTCTCTGTAAACATCTCCCCCAAGTCACCAAGGCTTCTGTTGTTTATTTAGTTTAAGGCATGTGACATCCAGTAAAGACTTGCTTTCAAACAAAACCTCAAGTGTCTTCCCAATGACCCTTGTAAAAAAACACACATCCATGGAATCTTTTCAGTTTTCCAAATGAACCAATGTCCACAATCTTTATCACAGGTCCTCAAAACATCTTAAGAATGGAGCACTTTCATAAAAGTATCTATACTATTGTAATATCAATTGGTTATGCTGTTACATTACAATTCAAGAATCATAGTTCCCTACTGAACAAAGATAGGTTAAAAGTAAACAGTACTACAATATCAAATCTTGTCTAGTCAGTAACAACAACAACTTATATTTATATAGCACCTTTAATGCAATAAAACATCGCAAGGCACTTCACAAGAGCATTATAAAACAAAGTATGACCCCGAGCCACATAAGGAGGTATTAGGGCAGATGACCAAAAGCGTGGTCAAAGACGTAGGTTTTAAGGAGTTGTATAAAGGAGGAAAATGAGGTAGCGAGGCAGAGAGGTGTAAGGAGGGAATTCCAGAGCTTGGGTCCTCGGCAACTGAAAGCACGGCCACCAACAATGGAGCGATTAAAATCAGGAATGCTCAAGATGCTAGAATTAGATGAGCACAGATATCACAGAGGGTTGCAGGGCTGGAGGAGATTACAGAGATAGGGAAGGGTGGGGCCATGGAGGGGTTTGAAATCAGGGATGAGAATTTCCTTAGACAGCACCTTCCAAACCCACAACTTCAACCACCTAGAAGGACTAGGTGCATGGGAGCATCACCACCTGCAAATTCCCCTCCAAGCTACACACCATCCTGCCTTGGAACTATATCGCTGTTACTTCACTGTCACTGGGTCAAAATCCTGGAACTCCCTCCCTAACAGCACTGTGGGTATACCTACCCCACATGGACTGCAGTGGTTCAAGAAGGCAGCTCACCACCACCTTCTCAAGGGCAATTAGGGGTGGGCAATAAATGCTGGCCTAGCCAGTGACACCCATATTAAATGAATGAATTTTTAAAAATCAAGACATTGCTTGACTGGGAGCCAAAATTGGTCAGCAAGCTCAGGGGTGATAGCAGATCGGGAATCTCTGCGAGTTAAGACACAGGCAGCAGTGTTTTGGATAACCTGAAAGTTTATGAAGGGTAGAATGTAGGTGATCAGACAGGAGTACATTGGAATAGTCAAATCTATAGGTAACAAAGGCATGAATGATGGTTTCAGCAGCAGATGAGCTAAGGTGGAGCGAAGTCGGGCGATGCTACAGGGGTGGAAATAGATGGTCTTAGTGATGGCTTGAATATGAGGTCGGAAGCTCATCTCGGGGTCAACTATGACACCAAGGTTGCAAACATGGCAGTGCCACCTACAGAGTGGCAGCTAACCATAAGATGCTTAGTTGCAGCAATGGCGGAAAAGATCACAACAGCACAGGAGAGACACACAGGAAACACTGTTCCCTTTGATACCAGAGAATTGAAGAAGCAGGAGATGAAGAATGGTGGCCCTGGTTGCCACATGGGAGCTGCACAGGAATCAAGATAGGTCTGGTAGGAAAGGAACACAAAGGGATTCAGAGTGGCTGAATAGAAAGAAAGAAGGAACTTGGATTTATATCATCATCTTCATTACTTCAGGATGTCCCAAAGCAATGATGTACTTTTGAAGTGTAATCTCTTGTTGTAATACAGGAAGCACAGCAGCCAATTTGTGCACAGCAAGCTCGTACAAACAGGAATGAGATAATAAAAAATACTTTGCATTTATATCGCACCTTTCAAAACCACCAGATCTCCCAAAACACTTTACAACCAATGAAGTAGTTTTTAAAGTGTAGTCATTGTTATAAAGTAGGAAACCAAGCAGCCAATGTGCACATTGCGAGCTCCTACAAACAATAATGTGATAATGATCAGATAATTTGTTTTTGTGATGTTGATTGAGGGATAAATATTGGCCAGGACACCGGGGAGAACTCCCCTGCTCTTCTTCAAAATATCGCCATGAGATTTTTAAGTACATCTGAGAGAGTAAACAGGGCCTCACTTTCATGTCTCATCCAAAGGAGAGCAACTCCAACAGTACAGCACTATAGTAGCAGCTTAGATTCTTGTACTTAAGTCTTAATGAGGAACTTGAACTCACAACCTCCTGACTCAAAAAGCAAGGGTACTACCAACTGAGCCACAGCAACAGTAACAGCATTGTATATAATCTGTTTTAGATGTTGGCTGCAGGCTAAACATCAGCTAGAACACAGGGGAAACTCCTCTGCTTTTCAAAATGGCAACAAGGGGTATTTTACATCCATTGGAGAGGGCAGATAGGGGCTCAGTTTAACTTCTGCATTCCCTCAATACTACACTGCAGTTTCAACTTGGATTACTTGCTTATGTCCCTAGCATGGGATTTGAACCCTTAACTTTCAGACTCAACAAAAGAGCACTATCACCAACCCACAGCCACCACAGTTTACAACCAGTGGAACATCACAAACATTGATGACATTTTCCATTTCTAGAATTGTGAACTTGCTTATTCCACATGATGTAGTAATCTAATACTTCATTTACTTTATTTTGAGAATGTTCTTTGCTTTATAGAATGTATACGAAGGAAGAGAAGACACAAGGACTATGCCAGACATTCCAAAAGGCCACACGAGCACAGGTCGGATAAAAGTAAGGAAATGAAACCGCATTTCACGCAGCTGATTTAATGTTTTTATTTGTGTTTTATTTATTCATGGGATATGAGTATCACCGACAAGGCCACGATTTATTGCCCATCACTAATTGCCTTTGAGCAGATGGTACTGATTCGTCTTCCTGAACGACAGCAGTCCAACTGGTGCGGGTACACCAACAGTGCTGTTAGGAACAGAGTTCCAGGATTTTGATCCAGTAACAGTGAAGGAACGGTGATATAGTTCCAAGTCAGGATGGTGTGCGGCTTGGAGGGGAACTTGCAGGTGGTGGTGTTCCCATGTATCTACTGCCCTTGTCCTTCTAGGTGGCAGAGATTGTCGGTTTGGAAGGTGTTGTTGAAGGAGCCTTGGTGAGTTGCTGCAGTGCATCTTGTAGATGGTACACACTGCTGTCACTGTGCATTGGCGATGAAGGGAGTGAATGTTGAAGGTGGTGGATGGGGTGCCAATCAAGTGGGCTGCTTTGTCCTGGATGGTGTTGAACTTCTAGAGTGTTGTTGGAGCTTCACTCATCCAGGTCAGTGGGGAGTATTCCATCACACTCCTGATTTGTATCTTGCAGATGATGGGCCACAATATGAGTTACTCGCTGCAGAAATCCCAGCCTCTGATACAAAAGCAAAATACTGTAAATGCTGGAAATATGAAGTAAAAACAGAAAATGCTGCAAATACTCAGCACGTCTGGCAGCATCTGTGGAGAGAGAAACTAAGGCCGGAGTTTTATGCTCCCCAAAAGAGTGGGCTGGTGGCGGGGGTGGGGGCGTGTAAAATGGAGTGGGAGGCTGGGGGGTCCCTTCCCGACCCACACCCACCTCCGCTGCCAATTTACGCGGGGCAGCGGCAGCGAGAAGTGGCTCGCCTGACCCAGGCCAATCAAGGCCCTTAAGTGTCCAATTAATGAGCAATTAAGGGCCTCTGCCCGCTGCCACGGGAATTTTACAGTTGACTGGCATGTGGCACCCTGAGACTAGTGGCTAACCATTTTTCCATGAATCTGAAGAAGCAGAAACAGGGTTAGAGATAGGCTCTGACAGGGTATTGTTAGCAAAGATACAATTGGAACAGAGGAAACTTGGATTTGAGGAAAGAGAAAAAGAAAGAGAGAAACAGAAGAGAGAGAAAGAAAGAACCTTCCAGAAGGAACGTGAAGAAAAAGAAACAGAGGATAGACAGGGCATAGAGTATAAAAATTGGCAAGTCATGCTGCAGCTGTACAGAGCCTTAGTTAGGCCACACTTAGAATATTGCGTGCAATTCTGGTCGCCACACTACCAGAAGGACGTGGAGGCTTTGGAGAGGGTAAAGAAGAGGTTTACCAGGATGTTGCCTGGTCTGGAGGGTATTAGCTATGAGGAGAGGTTGGATAAACTCGGATTGTTTTCACTGGAACAACGGAGGTGGAGGGGCGACATGATAGAGGTTTACAAAGTTATGAGTGGCATGGACAGAGTGGATAGTGGTGGAAGCAGGTACGATAGCGATGTTTAAGAGGCATCTTGACAAATACATGAATAGGATGGGAATAGAGGGATACAGTCCCCGGAAGTGCAGAAGGTTTTAGTTTAGACAGGCATCAAGAACGGTGCAGGCTTGGACTGTTCCTGTGCTGTACTGTTGTTTGTTCTTTTGTTCTTTGAGAGGGAGAAAGGAAGAGAGAGAGAGAGAAAGAAGCTTCCAGAAGGAATGCAAAGAGAGAGCTGAGGCGATTTGAGTTAACTAGGGGGTGACAGAGTAACCCCAGTGAAAGCATGGCCAATATGGAGGAGCATAATTCAGGGTTGGGTACAGGATTGTTAAAACTTTCCCAACTGATCCCAAAATTCAACGAGGAAGACGTGGAAGAGTTTTTTGTGTCTTTTGAAAAGCTGGCAAGGCAGTTAAAGTGGCCAGTTGAGGTTTGGACTATCCTGCTACAAAGCAACCTATCAGGAAAAGCCCAGGAGGTTTATTCTATGTTGCCAGATGAGAGTTCATCCAATTATGAACTGACAAAAATTGCTATACTCGGGGCCTATGAGTTAGTACTGGAAGTCCATCGCCAAAAGTTTCGAACCCTCAAGAAGCAAGCTGATTAAACTTACCTGGAATTTGAGAGAAAAAAGCAGCTGGCTTTTGACCAGTGGCTGAGGGCTCTTAAAATACAGCTCAGCTATGAGAATCTCAGAGAAGTAATTTTGCTTGAGGAAGTTAAAACTCTCTCCCACTCTCAATAAAGACACATGTAGAGGAACAGAAGTCTCATAGAGCCCGGCAAGCCACAATTCTGGCTGATGAGTTTGCTCTCATTTATATGTCGGTCCCTTAGGGGGAAACCTTTCCTAGTCACACCCACAAATCTGAAAAGAACAATGGGTGGGAAGGTGATAGAAGCCCAAGCAGTCCTGGGAGAGAAAGAAAAGCAGGAGACACCGGGGGCCCTCCTCCAGCCAAAAAGGAAGGTGCTGTCAATGGGAGAAAGACCTGGAGACCTGTGTGCTTTCATTGTAATAAAGCAGGGCATTTCAGAGCGGACTGCTGGAAACTAAAGCGAAAACCTGTAGGGTTAATCAGGGCACACCAATTCAGTGATGGAGAAGGGATCCTGACGGAAAGCACAGCAGAACAAGCTATGGCTTTAACTGCAGTAAGAGTCAGGCCCAGGAAGTCTAACACTGCAAGTGCTGGAAAAGTTAGTCAGATTCCTGAAGGTTATCAGGGTTTGTGTCTGAACGGAGAGTAACCCCATATCCTTCGAGTGGGGCAAGCAAGCACATAGTAATCCTCAGGGACACAGGGGCCACTAGATCCTTTTTATTAGGAAAAGGCCTGACCTTTCCCCCAGAGAGTGCAGGATACACCAGAATGGTGGTTAATGGTATTGGAGGGCAGTGTATGCCTGTAACTTTACACCGGTGCACCAGGAGTGCAACTTAGTTTCAGGATCGGCGACTGTAGGGATTGTCCCTAGTTTGCCTGAGGACGGGGTTGACCTGCTCCGAGGTAATAATCTGGCGGAGACCAAGGTGGTAGCCCCCACCCCCCCCCCCCCCCCCCAGTAGTGAAAGAGAGATGGCAGGAGGTCAAAGCGACAGGGCAGTGGTGGGAGACTGACCCCTGCAGTTTCCCTGAATGTGTAGTGGATCAGGCCATGATCAAACCAGCTCCCCCAAAGGAGACTGCATTGGCACTGCAGGCAGATGACTATGAGATCTGCCTGTCTGAGACTATCTTTGGAAAGTTAGAAGACCCAGGGAATGAATTAAATGAATCTTCGGCAGCTGAGGAGCAGTGAGCTGACCCAGTATTGAGAGAGTTAGCACGGGCTGCACAGTCTGAAAGTGAAGCAGAGGGAGTTCCTGATTGCTACTATTTAAAGAATGAGGTACTGATGAGGAACTGGAGTTCTCCTCACAGACCTGAGAGCAAGGAGTGGACAGTAGTTCACCAGTTAGTGGTGCTGCAAAGGTACCGGAGAGAAATATTAAGAAGGGCCCACAAGACTACAGTGCCTGTTCATGTCGGTATATGACAAACCAAAGCCCGTATAAGACAGCAGTTTGATGGGCCAAAATTCCACGAAGATGTGCTGGACTACTGTAGGAGTTGCTAGATGTGCCAGGTTGAGGGGAACCCCCAACCTGCAGTGAAACCTGCACCCCTAAGTCCTGCACCGGTGTTAGGAGGACCCTCCAGCAGAGGGCTGGTGAACTGTAAGGGACCCCCGCCGAGAACAAAAGGGGACAGGGAGGCACAAGGCTGACAAAAGGTTAGAAAGGAAAGGAGGAAAGTGGCCAAGTGGTCAGGTTAAAGGAAGTCTGGGAAGAATCCTGGATGAAAACTCTTACTGTCCAGTCAGCCAAGCCCGAAATATTTGAAAAGTTAGACCCCACATCCTCCTATATAAATGCAGACACTAGAAGTACCCCACTAGAGCTGGTAACAGCATTTACAGGAACCTGCAGACACAAAGGGCAGAGAAACTGTGAGGGTGATGCCTCACCTGGTCGAAGCGCTGCAGTGGCCTGCAGCAGAATCTGGACAAATACCTGCAAGCAGGAGTGTCCCAGAGGACAAAGGGAAGATTAGCAAGGAATCCTTCCCCCACCCCCCATCCCCACCACAGTCAGGAGAAAAGGGAACCAACCATCCCCTAAGGTGAAAAGCCCTTGCATGACTCATCAAAGCACTGAAAGAGAGTTCAGAGTAGAACCGCCCAGTGCTGACACCCACAAGCTGAACTCCCACTTAGGGCTAATTAAATCTAACCCTCCCCCTGCAGACCTCAACAAGAACAAAGACACCCTAGGAAGTCATGGAAATGTGCAAACTGAAAAACTTCCCCAAAAACCACATGTTTATTGGGATGCCAAAAGGCAGTTCAAAGCAGCACTGCTACCATGAAAAGATGGCTGTAATAACTGTTAGGATTTCTAAATGAATGAGAGAGATGCATGTGTGTTTTCTGTACGTATCTTCTGTCTCCTTCCTTTTAATAAAAATAACATTTCATTCTGCTGGGTATGGAGGTGTCATGAAGACCTCCACCTGCCAAGAATGAGGCATATTAATTTTGTCATATGAACATTAATTTTAAACTGTTGCTGGAGTGAAGAAATGTCTTGTTTAAGGAGGTCACCAGACCTTAGGCTTGCATACTAAGAGACAGTGCTTGGAGAGACAAAGGAACTGCTCACTGATTCAATTCACAGAGATTGGTCTTGGCAATGGATATCCACATCTTGTCACTGTAAGAGACAGCACTACACCATCCCCCCCCCCCTCCCCCACCCCACTGAGAGCTTTGAAATGTACAAACTGCAGGAATGGTTGTTCCCAAATAAGGGGTTAGTCACATGACTAACCTGCTGGCCAACTTGGAAGTTTGAATTGTGCTCACAGGACAGTTTGAAGACAGACTGCAGATTGCAACTGAACCTCGAACAAGAGAGATTCTCTCCTGGCTGGCTCTCTCTCGCTTTCTCACAAACCTCCGGACCCACTGAAGTCGCTTAAACCTCAAGGGAGAAAAGACTCCTATATCGAAACAAATTAAAGTGTGCACTGGGCCCGAATGAACAGCAAGACCTACCGGCAACCAAAGACTCCACATTGAGCTCAAAGGACTGTAAATACAGCCAGCTATTGCCTCAAACCTTTCCCCTTTATTCTTTCTCCTTTTTCTGTCTCTATCTGCGTGTGTGTTTATTGCATACGCATGCTAGCGTGGTTGCGTCGCATATTCGTCACCTTTCATCGAATTGGAGTTTAAGGGTTAATAAACTTCCACCTTTCTTGTTTAAATCTAAGAAAACCTGTCTAATTGATTTCTTTGCCTTACAACTGGAAAGTGGTGAACAGGGATTCACTGAGGGTGGGAGCTAAAACACAGTGTTTTTAAAATTAAACTTTGTTACGGGTAAACCAGGCAAAGGCTGAAAGGGAACCCCTAGGCCCCTTCTAACCTGGTGGTAACACTGGCTAGTTTAGTCTCATTCTATTTTTTTCCCTTTTTATCAATTTTTTGGTCACATTTTGCTGGTTTATAATATACTCCCAATCCTCAATTTACTACTTTTCTTTGCCTCTATAAGCCTCTTTTAATCGAATATTATCCTTATCTTCTCTAGTATGCCAGAGAGGAATCTTTCTTGCTGAATTTTTGTTTTTTAATTGAATTCATTTTGTTGATCATTTTGATTTTTTTTTCTTTAAATGTTTCCCACAGTTTATTTATCACCAAAAATTTTAGGCCATTTACCATTGAACTTAGCCAGCTCTCCCCTCATACCAATGTAACTAGCTTTGTTTTAAGTTCAAGATTCTTGTTTGTGGCTGGAATATGTTGCTTTCAAACATAATATGGAATTCAATTGCATTATGATCACTTTTTCCGAGAGGATTTTGTGCTATGAGATTACGATGATGAGTTAAACCTGCCACATTGCACAATGTCAGGTATAAAATAGCTTTATCCCTAATTGGTTCCATAAAGTATCGTGCCAGGAAACTGTTGTGACTTCCAGACCACCTTTGCTGATTTGATTCATCAGACTATATGAAGAATAAAGTCTCCCATAATTATTACATCACGTTTGTTACAAGCTCCAATTATTTCTTGATTAATGCTCTGTCCAACAGTATAACTATTGTTAGGGGGCCCATAAACTACTTTCATCAATGTTTACTGACTCTTTTAATCCCTAATCTCCAGCCATACTGAGTCTACCTCCTATTCTTCTGATCCAAGATCCTTTCTCACTACAGTCCATATGTAATCCTTTACTATTGGGGCTAATTCTCCTCCTTTTCCCTTCTCAGAATTACAGAATAATACAGTGCAGAAGAGGCCCTTCGGCCCATCGAGTCTGCACCGATGCATTAAAGACACCTGACCTGTCTACCTAATCCCATTTGCCAGCACTTGGCCCATAGCCTTGAATGTTATGACGTGCCAAGTGCTCATCCAGGTACTTTTTAAAGGATGCGAGGCAACCCGCCTCTACCACCCTCCCAAGCAGGGCATTCCAGACCGTCAACACCCTCTGGGTAAAAAAGTTCTTCCTCAAATCCCCCTTAAACCTCCTGCCCCTCACCTTAAACTTGTGTCCCCTCGTAACTGACCCCTCAACTAAGGGGAACAGCTGCTCCCTCTCCACCCTGTCCATGCCCCTCATAATCTTGTACACCTCGATCGGGTCACCCCTCAGTCTTCTCTGCTCCAGCGAAAACAACCCAAGCCTATCCAACCTCTCTTCATAGCTTAAATGTTCCATCCCAGGCAGCATCCTGGTGAATCGTCTCTGCACCCTCTCCAGTGCCATCACGTCCTTCCTATAATGTGACAACCAGAATTGCACACAGTACTCCAGCTGTGGCCTTACCAAAGTTCTGTACAACTCCAACATGACCTCCCTGCTTTTGTAATCTATGCCTCGATTGATAAAGGCAAGTGTCCCATATGCCTTTTTCACCACCCTATTAACCTGCCCTTCTGCCTTCAGAGATCTATGGACAAACACGCCAAGGTCCCTTTGTTCCTCGGAACTTCCCAGTGTTAGGCCATTCATTGAATACTTCTGTGTCACATTACTCCTTCCAAAGTGTATCACCTCACAAAGACCTTCTGTCTTCTTTTCGAAATGTGTACCCTGGAATATTTATTTCCCAACCTAGGTCACCTTGTAATCATGTCTCTGCAATGACGATTAGATCTAAACCACATCTCTATTTGTGCCGCGAGGATTTTATAAATATTAAGCATTTTTTACTCTATATTGCACCTTCTTCTTTTCCATAGCTAATCTGAATCTTATGCTACTATGATCACTGTTCCATAAATGTTTCTCGACTGACACTTGCTTCATTTGACCCACCTCATTCCTTTGGACTAGATCCAGCAATGCCTCCTTCCTCATTGGGTCAGAAATATACTGATCAAAAAGGTTTTCCTGAACACACTTCAGAAACTCTTCCCCCTCTTTACCCCATTACTAACACAGTCCCCCATTATCACTACTCTATAGTTTTTGCACCTCTCTGTAATATCCCTGAAAATTTATTTCTCTATATCTTTCCCATTGGTTGTGAGCTGTAGAATACACTCAGTTGTGTAATGGTATCGCTATTGATTTTGTAACTCTAACCCAATAGATTCTGTCCCCTCCAGGACACCTCTCTCTCCAGCTCTACAATATTCTCCTTAATCAATTCTGCCACCCTTCCTCCTTTTTTACCTCTTTATCTTTCCTAAATACCTTGGATCTAAGAATATTTCGTACTCAGTTACGCCCTTTTAAGAGCCAGGTTTCCCTTATCACCTCAACATTATATTCCCATGTGGCTTTTTGCACCTTCAACTCACCAGCCTTATTTACCATGCTTTGTGCATTTGCATACATGCACTGGAAGCCTAATTTAGACCTTATTGTATGCTCACTTAATACGCTACTATTTCTTACTCAAGTGCTTTCTGTCCGGCCTAATTATTTGTGAACTTTAATTCCCCTTTCTGATGCTATATTCAGGTGCCTATCTTCCTTCCAAATTAGTTTATACCCTCCCCCACAGCACTAGTGAACTTCCCCACAAGCACATTGCTCCTCGCTCTGTTGAGATGCAACCCACCCAGCCTGTACAAGTCTCGCCTCCCCCAGAACTTGTTCCAACATCCCAGACATCTAAAACCCTCCCTCCTGCATCATCTCTTCATCTGCTTTCTCCTCCTATTTCTGTACTTGCTAGCACATGGCACCAGGAGTAATCCGGAGATTACTACCTTTGAGGTCATGCTTGCTAGTCTCCTTACTAGTTACCTAAAATCTGCCTGCAGGAACTCATCCCTTTTTCTATCTATGTTGTTGGCATTGACATGGACCACAACTACTGGCTGCTCACCCTTCCCCCTTAGAATGTTCTGCAGCTGCTGAGCGGCATCCTGGATCCTGGCACCAGGGAAGAAACATACCACCCCGGATTCACATGTGCAGACATAAAAACACCTATCTGTTCCCCTAACTATAGAATCCCATGTCACCATTGCTTTCCCAATATTCCTCCTGCACCACCACCACCCCCCCCCCCCCCCCCCACCCCACCCACCGTACAGCTAAGCTAGCCATGGTGCTGTAGACTTGGCTCTGGCTGATGATCCCCAGAGGAACCATTACTCTTACCCACTGGTTAGAGAGTGAGATCCACTCAGGGGATTCCTGCACTACCTGCCAGGTTCTGCTTTATTTCCGGGCAGTCACCCATTCCTTCTTTGCCTGCACACTCCTAAGCTGCAGAATGACCACCTCCAGGAATGTGCTATCCATGTAGTTCTCAGCTTCACAGATGCACTGCAGTGACATCAGTTGCTGTTCAAGCTTCAAAAGCTGGAGGAGCTCCTCCACCTGACAACACTTCCTGCAGCTGTGGTTGTCCAGGACATGAGAAGTGTCCTGGAGTTCCTACATGGCACAGGATGTGAATTCTAGGGAACAGTATAATATGCAGTGTACTCTATTTGCTGCTCATGATGTGGTCTCCTCTACACTGGGGAGAGAAAACACAGACTGGGTGACTGCTTTGCAGAACACCTCTTTTCAGTCCACAAGTGTGACCCCAAGCTTCTGGTCTCCTGTCATTTTAATTGTCCACCTTTCTCCCACTCTGATCTTTCTGTCCTTGGCTGGCTGCAATGTTCCAATGAAGCTGAACAGAAGCTTATGGAACAACATCAATCCTTGTGGCACTCCATTAGTTGTAGCCTGCCAACTTGAAAATGTCCTGTTTATCCCTACTGTTTGCTTCCTGTCTGTTAACCAATCCTTTATCCATACTAATATATTACCTCCAATTCTATGAGCCCTTTTCTTGCAGATTAACATTTTGTGTAGCACCTTATCGATGCTTTTTGGAAATCCAAGTATACCACATCTACTGCTTTCCCTTTATCTACCCTACAAGTTACAACCTCAACAAATTCCAACAAATTTGTCAAACACAATTTCCCATGTTGACTTTGTTTGATCATACTATGATTTCCTAAGCGCACTGTTAAGAATTCCGTAATAATAGATTCATTGAATGATGCCCCAAACCAAACATATGGTGCTTTCTTTTCAAGGTCCCTATCCTGTACCAATCGATATAAGAAAACCTACATCGCCGTTGTATCCAGACAGTTCAGGTAGGACTGCAAACTAGCTCATGAAATATAGAGTATTTGAAGCACGCTTGCTGAAACAATAAACTATGAAATAGTATTGAACAAGCCTAAAGGAATACTGGGTTCTATCTTCTAATGTCCTGACTTTAATGTTTCCTCAAAGTTTAGAGAACTATCAAAGCAAAATTGCCATGAAAGTAGCAGGATCTGTTCAATGTCCCATAGCCCAGCAGAAAAACAGTGCTGCTCTTGCAATAAAAATGAGTTAGTAGCCTTTTATATTTATAACCTGCACAGTTTGCATTATTATAGCAGTGCAAATCTGCCTGAAATAAAACCACATCCCACTCACACACAACAACCAACTTTGATCTCACTTCTTTTCCAAAAGTGATCCATGGATATTGGCTGTGCAGCCAAAGCCCAATGTCCCAGCCAGTGGAAAGATTTTGTTTGAGCGATGTTTTACTGACTTGTATTGGATAATTGTTCAGCTTAAAGTGATGTTCAGTTTGGTGGAGAACTTTCATAGCTCGGAGTTGCTACTTTGAAGTTGGAAAGATTGCAGTCACTAAACTAAAATGCAAATTGATGATAAAAAGGTGCACCAAATCATCCACCTCATTGACAGTTGAACATGGCCTCAGCTAAAGAATTCTCCCAAGGTGACGAGGTCACGGAATGAAGCAATCCCAGGAAACTGAACCACCAGTATCAAATCTTTGATAATCTCACAAATTGCACATATTCTCCAGTCTAAATAATTAATAACCCCCTTCCTCTACCATAGCAAGACTGGATGCCAAAGACCAATGATCATCCTTGGAGTCCAGCATTGCTATGGCACAATGATAGACGGTTAAAGTATTTCTTCCCGACTAGAAGGTGTGGTGGGGGGGGGTGGGGGGTGCAGGGGGGGGGGGCGTGGGGTGGGTTGCGGTAATTGTACCCTGCTGGGTCCTGTCTGCAGTTAATCAGACTATCTGACAATGGGTGGGGATACTGCAGAGAGGAGGACTGATTCCTGAACCGGGGTGGGAGGAAAGGGTCTAATACTTGACCCCAGGGGGCTCTTTTATGGGGGGTATCCAAGGGAAGAAGGTAAGTTTGGGTGTTGAGATGGCGCAGTAGTCCTATTGCTCCAGGCCCACAAGCAGCACGGCAAAGACACTTAACTTCTCCACAAAGCAATCTTCCACTAAGACCTGGGAAATCTGGCTGGGTGAGATTAAAGTTTGACCAGAGGCTGTTAGCCTCATTAAGATATTTATTTGGATAACCCACCTCCTGGGAGCTGATTGTCCCTGGCCCTGCCTCTGTTAAACCCAGAGGTGGGCAGTTTGGAGTCAGGCATGAGATTTTAAAAATGTTAACATCTCACTTGACCTCAACCCATCTGTTTTGTTAGATTAAAATTCATCTATATTTGTTTTCCGATTGCAACCCCTTTGCCATAGAAATTCATCTTCTGTTTTCCAAGGGGTCTCACACAAACGTAAGGGGATGTGACGTTGTTATGTCCCACTAAGTTGCATTTACCTGGGATTGTGCCTCTCCTAGCATGAGTCAAGATGAAGTTGGAAGCCTGTATGGTTTGTTCAGTTGAGAAACTGTGTTAGACAGACACAATATGGTTTGATGAGCTTGTTTCCCAGCTGGTTCTCAACATTTATTTCATTTCTTGACTTCAACTTGAGTGGATGTCTTTTAGCTGAACTCACATTTTGAAGGCACCCTTCAGGCAATTTCTGGACATTATTTCTGAGCCTCGTTTACAGGAAATCAAAGATGTGAACATGGGTAAGAATGCAGCAGACTATCTGTCCAGCCCATTCACTGCCCCGGCTCACTATATTAACCGCCTCAACATAGGGAGGGTGGGAATTCTGGGCAGTGTGCCTTTAAAGAAAGGTGGTTCAGGTACAGAGTAGACACATTCCTACAAGGGGGGGGGGAAGGAAGGCTATCCAAAATTACAGTTCCCTGGATGAGTAAAGATAGAGAATTTAAAATGAGACAGAAAAAGGAGGCTTATGACAATTTTAAGGTTCGTAATATGTTGGAGCAACAAGTTGAATAAGGGGGCAATGAGAAAGTAAGAGAATTGATTAGCAGCAAACATGAAAGGGAAGCTTAAAGTCTTTAAACAAATAAATAAATAAACACATAAATACTAGAAGTGTTGTCAAAGGAAGGGTATGGCCGATTAGGGATAGAAAAGGAGATCTTCTTGTGGAGGCAGAGGACAGGGCTGAGGTACTAAATGAATTCTTTGGATCTGTCTTCATTAGGGGAGAGGATGCTGTCAATGTAGCAGTAAAGGAGGATGGTGATATTGGATAGGATAGAAACAGATAAAGAGGAGGTTCTTAAAAGTTTGGCAGTCCTCAAAGTAGCAAAATCAACTGCATGGATGGAATGCATCCTGGGTTACTGAGAGAGGTAAGGGTGGAACTTATGGAGGGTCTGGCCACAGTCTTCCAATATTTCTTGGATATGGGGGTGGTATCAGAGGTAAAGCGTGGCTACCCGACCCGAACCCGACCAGACCCAACGACATGTGTTGGGGTCGGTCTGGGTCTCTCTTCCGGGTCCAGCATTCGGACTCGGCTCAGGTCGGGCTGGACGTAGACAGTGCTGCCTTGCTCCGGATGTAATCTTCAAATGAACATTCCGGACGTCAAGGCGGGAAACGTGCAGCCCGGACTCCGCAATCTGCAGTAAATCCTGGCTACCCGACCAAACCTGACTACATTTGTCGGGTTTGGATCAGGTCGGACATTTAAAAAAATTAAAGGACTCGGGCCCGGGTCAGGTTCGGGTTGGCTGTTGTCGGGTCGGGCCCAGGTCGGGTTTTAATTTTAGACCCGAGCCAGGCTTTAATCAGAGGACAGGAGAATTGCAAATATTACACCCGCTTAATAAATGAAGAGGCATAAATCCAGCAACGTCTTAACAGTCAGACTAATGTCAGTGATGGGGAAACTTTTGGAGACATTAATCCAGGAGAAAATTATTTGGCATTTGGAAAAGTATAGGCTAATAAATGATAATCAGCATGGATTTGGTAAGGACAAATTATGTTTGGCTAACATGATCAAGTTCTTTGATGAAGTAACGGAAAGGATTTGTGCAGATAGACTTTCAAAAGGTGTTTGACAAAATACTACATAATGGACTTGTTAGCAAAATTAAAGCCCATGGAATTAACATGATAGTTGCAGCATGGGTAAGGGGCAGAAAGCAGAGAGAAATGGTGAATGGTTGTTTTACAGACTGGAAGGAGGTAAACAGTGGTGTTCCCAGGAGTTGGTATGAGGACCACTGCTTTTTTTTGCTGAATATTAATGAACTGGACTTGGGCATAGAGGGCATAATTTCAAAGTTTTCAGATGACACAAAACCTGGAAATGTTGTAAACAATGAAGTGGATAGTACCAGACTTCTCAAAGACATAGGCAAATTGGTGAATTGGGTAGATACATGACAGATTAAATTTAACACACTGAAGTGTGAAGCGATACATTTTGGTCAAAAATATAAGGAGGCTATGAATTGTATATTAATTGTGTTTAATTATAGGCAGGTGGTGGACATTAATTGGGGATTCACTTGCACCCCTCTAAATAGGAACAGAGTGAAATTGTGGCTGTTGGGTTTGGAGGTGCATGTTTGTAATGTGTATCTCTGTCAATAAATGCTTATAAAAGTGTGTAAAGATTGGCTCCAGTTCTATTTTCACCACCTGGCTTTCTACAGTATAACAGAGGCAACATAAAGTAAACTAAAAATGATGCCACCGCAGAAAGAACTGAAAGAGAAATTGGTTCCAGTGGCAGGAGGGTCAGTCACCAAGGAATACAGAGTAAGGTAATTGTTAAAAGAACCAGAGGAGAGATGAGGAGAAATGTTTTTATGCAGTAGGTCATTATGATTTGGAATGCACTGCCTGAAGGGATAGTGGAAGCAGATTCAAAAGTAACTTTCAAATGGGGACTGGATAAATACTTGAAAGGGAAAACTGTGCAGGACTATGGGGAAAGAGCAGAAATTAGATAGCTGTTTCAGAGAGCCAGCACCGGCACGTTTTGGCTGAATGGCCTCACCCTAGGTTGTAATATTTTATAATTCCATGATTCTGTGAATAGGTTCAGTCTGTTACACTTCAGGAATTACTGTTCCAATGTCAAAGTTCACTGATAGTCTGAAAATAAACAGCAAGCCATCAGAACTGAGGAGGCCAAGAACATAAAATTTAGCAAGCTGGGAAGTTGTCAAGAAAACTGACAATATAACATTTCAAAAGACTTATGAGAACAGTCAATCCAACCAGCCGAACCAATAATAGAAAGGTGAAGGTGAAGCAATTAATTTACTCAAAATAAAGCGTTTTAGAGTCATAGAGTCACAATGGCACAGAAGAAGGCCATTCAGCCCATTGGGACCATGCTGGCTGTCTGCAGAGCAATCCAACCAGTCTCATTCCCCCGCTCTATCCCTCTAGACCTGTAAGTTTATTTCTTTCAACTGCCCATCCAATTTCCTTTTCAAATCATTCATCATCTCCACTTCCACCACCCTCGTAGGCAACAAATTCCAGGCCATTACCACTCGCTGCATAAAAAAGTTCTTCCTCACATCCCCCCGCATCTCTTGCCTAAAACCTTCAACTTGTGTCCCCTAGTCCTTGCACCATCACCTAATGGGAACAGCTTTTCTTTATCTACCTCATCCAAACCTGTCATAATCTTGTACACCTCTATCAAGTCTTCCCTCAATCTCCTTTGCTCCAAGGAGAACAACTCCAGCTTCTCCAACCTAACCTTGTAACTAAAATCCGTCATCCCTGGAACCATTCTGGTAAATCTCCTCTGCATTCTCTCAAGGACCCTCACATCCTTCCTAAAGTGCGATGATTAGAACTGGAGGCAATACTCTAGTTGTGGCCTAACCAGAGCTTTATAAAGGTTCAGCATAACTTCCCCACTTTTGTACTCAATACCTCTATTTCTGAAGCCCAAGATCCCATATGCTTTGTTAACCATTCTCTCAATATATCCTGCCACCTCTAAAGATCTATGCATGTGAACCCCAGGTCCCTATATCCCTGCACATCCTTTAGAACTGTACCATTTAGTCTATATTGCTTCTCGCTATCCTTTTTGCCAAAATGCATCACCTCATATATCTCTGAATTAAATTCCATCTGCCATTTGCCTGCCCTTTCTGCTAGCCTACCTATGTCCTGTTGCAGTTGATTGGTAGCATCCTTACTGCTTGCTGCACCTCCAAGTTTGGTATCATTGGCAAATTTTGAAATTTTACTCTGTATTCCAATATCTAAGTCATTTATGTACATCAAAAAAAAAGCAGTGGTCCTGGCACGAAACCTCAGGGAACACCGCTGTCTACCATCTTCCAATCTGAAAAACAACCATTTACCATGACTCACCGTTTTCTATCCTTATGCTAATTTTGTCCAAGCTGACACTGTCCCCCCCTATTCCATGAAAAACAACCATTTACCATGATTTCTGCCCTTCAGCCAATTTTTTATCCAAGCTGATGTTCACCCTTCTATTCCATGATTTAAATTTTGGCAACCAGCCTTTTATGTGGCACTTTATCAAAGGCTTTCTTAAAATCCCAACAAACAACATCCATTGCTTCCCCTTCATCGACCACTCTATGCATTACCAGTCTTTCCAGTAAATCCTGCTTATGAATTTTCACCTCAGCCATTACCTCTACTATCTCCACTTATACTGATATTTTGTCAGCATTCTCTTCCTTTGTAAACACCAATAGAATGTACTCATTCAGTATTCGAGCCTTTCCCTGTGCCTCCAAGCATAAATCACCCTCTTTGTCCTTAATAGGACCCAGCACACCTCTTACTATTTACATACTGGCAGAAGATTTTTGGATTCCTTTTTTTGCTAACTGCCATTCTATTCTCATATTCTGTCTTTGTCAGTCATATTTTCCTCTTCACTTCCCCTCTCAACTTATTGTATTTGACCTGGCTCACACTTGAACAATTCACCTGACATGCATCGTACATTTGTTTTTTGGTTTCGTCATATTCTCTATCTTCCTCATCATCCAAGGAGCCCTGGTTTTGTTTCCCTTACTTTTCACCATTGTTGGAATGCACATAGCCTTTACCTGAAACATCGCCACCTTAAAGATCGTCCATTGTTCCATTACAGTTTTTCCTATCAATCTTTAGTTCCATTTTGCTCTGGCTAGATACCCTCTCATCCCTTTGAAGTTACCCCTCTTCCAATTGAGAAGTTCTACTTTAGACTGTTCCTTGCGCTTCTCCATTCCTAATCGAAACGTTATGATGCAAAGGTCACTCTTACCCAAGTGTTCCCCACAGACACTTGGCCCACTTCTCTCCACAGCACAAAATCCAGCAAGGCTTCCTTCTTCTAGTTGGTCCAAGACCATTGTCATGAAAATGTGCTAGGTCGAATGATGATTTCTTTCCTAATGCCCTGGCTGGAAACCTGGATATTAAAGTGGTGAAGATGAACCAGTCAAACCTTGCAAGCTTTGAGCTCTGCCTGTTGACCGTGAGCACTGAGGCATATTTCCTGCTGCAGGCTGTAGTGTTCAATAGTTTAATTGTTCTGTGTTTGATTGTATTAGTCTGTTCACCAATTAGTGCTCACTGTGCTTAATGACTTAAGCCTGAAGGGGAACTTGAGAGACAGCACTTTCTGGAAAGAACAGACAGAAAGTGCCTTCAGCTACACAGCTTAGAGAACTTTCTGGAAAGAATTTCAGTCACATTGCTGTCTCACAGAGAACCACTGAATCAGTGTCCACATCTTCAAACCAGAAGCCTCAGGACCACCGAATTCATCCTGAAGCCAGCAGAGTTACCAACCTCTACAGACTGTACACCTCTTTTATTTCTCTGGACTCTAATTTAACCAATCGTATCCTTCCCCGACTCTGCAACCTATTTGTCTGTGTGAAAGTGGGAGCGTATTTTATTATTTTTACTTAGATCGGTTCAAAGACAATAAAGTTAACCTCTTTCTTTGTTAAACTCAAAAATACCTGTCCAATTGGCTCTTGTATCATCACAACGCATAAACAATTAAACACTCACCAAATTGGCAAGTATATCCTCTTAAAACAAAATAAATCTGTTGTGGTCAAACAAGGAGAAGGGAAAGAGGGGCCGCTGACTGGAGTGGGGGGGGTGGGTGGGGGTGAGGAGTGAGCAGCCGGAAGGCGGGGTGGCAGGGGGGAGTGGAGTGAGGAGCCGGGAACAATTGACTGAGGAGAGTTGGGGGGGGAGAGCAGTGGCAAAGTCTGGAGCGAGTGGCTGGGGGGGGGGGGGGGGGGGGCGGGGAAACGGCCAGTGGGGAGGAGGTAGGAGGGAGAGAAAGCGTAGAGGCCTGGAGCTGAGGCTGGAGAGCGGCTAGTGGGGTAGTAGAGAGTAGCTAAGTGGGGGGAAGCGGGTGGGGGGAGTGAGTAGCTGAGTTGGGGGGGAGCGAATGGTGGGGATCGAGCTTCAGCCTCAAAGCGCCTCATTCAGCCGCTCGATGACGTTGGCGTTACGCAATGACATTTTCCTGCGCATGCACCAATTAGTCCTGGCAAGACGTAGGCTGCGCATGCGTGGCATCTCACTGAGCGCAGGAGACCATTTGTGCGTGTGCGCAGCTTGGAGCGCTCTGATGACATCGGTGGGCCGCTGCGTTGCCAGGAGTCACTTTGAATCCTAAAACTTGTGGCCAACCATTGAGTGTTGTTGGAGCTGCAGTCATCCAGGCAAGTGGAGAGTATTCCATCACACTCCTGAATTGTGCCTTGCAGATGGTGGACAAGCTTTGGGAAGTCAGGAGATGAGTTACTCGTCGCAGAATTCCCAGCCTCTGATCTGCTGTTGTAGCCACGGTATTTATATGGCTGTTCCAGTTGTGTTTCCAATCCCCAGCATGTTGATAGTGGGGGATTCAACAATCGTGGCTGCTGACCATCCTGAAGGGGGAGGGTGAACAGCCAGCAGTCATGGTCCACATCGGAACCAACGACATAGGTAGAAAAGGGGATGTGGTCCTGCAGTCAGAATTTAGGGAGCTAGGTAAGAAATTAGCAAGCAGGACCTCAGAAGTAGTAATCTCTGGATTATTCCCAGTGCCATACGCAAGTGAGTATAGAACTAGAAGGATAAGACAGATGAATGCATGGCTGGAAAGATGTTGCAAGAGGGAGGACTTTAGATTCCTGGGACACTGGGACCGTCTCTGGGGAAGATGGGACCTGTACAGTCTGGATGGGCTACGCCTGAACAGAGCCAGGACTGAGTTCCTTGTGGGACATTTTGCGAGTGCTGTTGGGGAGGGTTTAAACTAGTTTGGCAGGGGGATGGGGACCTGAGGGTAGACTCAGCTGGGATAAAATCAGAAATGAAAATGGAAGGCAGAAAATTAATGGATGAGTCTGGAATACAGAGGAAACAAAGGTTAGAAAATTTAAAAAAAGAGTTTGGCAGTGCTCAAGGGTATTATTGTAAGGATTACAGCAAATAAAGCAGATGAGCTGAGGGCACAGATGGTGCACACGTGGCAGTATAATATCATAGCTACTACAGAACCATGGCTTGGGGAGGGACAGGAATGTCAGCTCAACATTCCTGGTGGCAGGGTTTTCAGATGTGATAGGGAGGGGAATCAGAAGGGAGGAGGAATGGCAATTTTGGTCAAGGAAACTATTACAGACCTTGAGGAGGGATGATGTGTTGGAAGATTCATCAAATGAGGCCATATGGATTGAGCTAAGGAACAAAAAAGGTGCAATCGCACTGCTGGGAGTGTACTATAGACCCCCAAACTGTCAGAGGGAGATAGAAGAGCAGATTTGTAGGCAAATCTCTGTGAAGTGCAAAAACAATAGGGCAATAATAGGGATTTTAACTACTCAATATCAATTGGGATAGTTTTAGTGTGAAAGGAGTCGAGGGAGCAGAATTCTTAAGGTGCATTCAGGAGAACGTTTTTGCCCAGTATGTAACAAGTCCAACAAAGAGGGTGCAGTTTTAGACTTAGTTTTAGGAAATGAAGATGGGCAGGTGGAAGGAGTGGCAGTGGGAGAGCATTTTGGTGGTAGTGATCATAATTCAGTCAGTTTTAATATAATTATGGAAAAGGACAGAGATAGAATAGGAGTTAGAGTTCTCAATTGGGGCAAGGCCAATTTTACTAAACTGAGGAGTGATTTCGCGAAAATGGACTGGAAACAGCTACTTGAAGGTAAATCAGTGTCAGAGCAGTGGGAGGCATTCAAAGGGGAGATTCAAGGGGTTCAGAGCAAACATGTTCCCACAAAGAAACAGGATGAAATGGCCATATCTAGAGCCCCATGGATGTCAAGGATCTTACAGGGTAAGATAAGGCAGAAAAGGAAAGCTTCTGTCCGACACAGAGAACTGAATACTACAAAAAGCCGAGAGGAGTATAAAGTGGAGGGGTGATATCAAAAAGGAAATTAGGAACACAAAGCGAGGGCATGAAAGAATATCGGCAAGCAAAATCAAGGTGAACCCAAAGATATTTTATCAATACATTAAGAGTAAGAGGAGAACTAAGGAGAGAGTCGGTCCCATAAAAGACCAAAAAAGGTAACCTATGTGTTGCAGTGGAAGATGTTGGGATGGTTCTTACTGAATACTTTGCGTCTGTCTTCACAAAAGAGGGGGACTTTGCAGAAATTGTGGTTAAGGAGGAGGAGTGTGAAGTATTGGATGTGATAAACATAGGGAGAGAGGAACTATTAATGGGATTAGCATCCTTGAAAGTTGATAAATCACCAGGGCCAGATGAAATGTACCCTCGGCTGTTAAAAGAAGCAAGAGAGGAAATAACAGAAGGTCTGACCATCATTTTCCCGTCCTCGCTGGATACAGGTGTGGTGCCAGAGGATTGGAGAACTGCTGACGCTGTACCTCTGTTTAAAAAGGGAGCAAAGGATAGATTGAATTAGAGGCCTGCTCAGGTTGGGAAAAAGGAACCCGACCCGAACTTAACTGAACCACAGCGGACCCGAGCCCAACCCGGCCCGAGTCCCTCCGAGTTAGCCCCCGCACGACCCGACCCGAACCCGCCCCGACTTGACCCGACCCCAGCCTGACCCATTCATCCGTTTACTTACCTTCCTGACTCCGAACCTGCAAGAAGCTGTCGCACATGCATGATTATGTCATAGTGACGTCACTCGCTCACCGCGCAGATTCAGTTTCGTCCCGCACTCCCAGCTCAGGTAAGTTTTTTAATTTCAATACTTACCAGCAGAGCACTTACTGTGCGTGTCCAGCCCGACCCGACCTGGACTCAGCCCGACCCAACCCGAGCGCGAAAGCCGTACCCTGAAGATGGGCCCGACCCGACCCCAACCTGACAGATGTCATCGGGTCCCGTTGGGTTCGGGTCGGGTAGCAGGACTCTAGACCGAATAATTACAGGCAGTCAGTCTAACCTCAGTAATGGACAAATTATTGGAATCTATTCTGAGAGACAGGATAAACTGTCACTTAGAAAGGCACAGGTTAACCAAGGATAGTCAGCATGGATTTGTTAAGAGAAGATCTTGTTTGGCCAACTTAATCGAATTTTTTGAAGATGTAACTAGGAAGATAGATGAGGGTAGTGCAGTTGATGTGGTCTACATGGATTTTAGCAAGGCTTTTGATAAGGTCCCACATGTCAGACTGGTTAAAAAAATAAAATCCCATGCGATCCAGGGAAATGCAGCAAGGTGGATACAAAATTGGCTCAGTGGCAGGAAACAAAGGGTAATTGTTGACGGGTGTTTTGGCGACTGGAGGGCTGTTTCCAGTGGCGTTCCGCAGGGCTCGGTACTGGGTCCCCTGCTTTTTGTGGTATATATTAACGATTTGGAAATAATCTGGTTTAAGAAATTTAAGAAACCTCGTGCAGTAAAAGTTTCATTTTAAAAAATATTCCCAACAGTCGAATCAGATATTTTGCACAGGACCCGAACTGGAAGGAGAGACTGATCAGTGTCTGGTGGTGGAGAGGAGGAGAGGGTGGAGGAGAATGGGGATCTCACTGAGGTTTTCAAGATGCTTAGGGTATCAACTAGTTGAACCAGTGAAGCTGGTTACCATGGCCTTAAGAGTTTATATAAGGGGCTATGGGATGGAGCTTAAAGGAAGGGGATTTTTATTATTATTATTTATTTGTTCATGGGATTTTCCAAGTCAGGATGGTGTGTGACTTGGAGGGGAACTTGCAGGTGGTGGTGTTCCCATGCATCTGCTGCATTTGTCCTCCTAGGTGGTAGTGGCCACGGGTTTGGAAGGTACTGTTGAAGGAGGTTTGGCAAGTTGTTGCAGTACATCTTGTCGATGGTACATACTGCTGCCAATGTGCATTGATGGTGGAGGGAGTGAATGTTTAAGGTGGTGGACGGAGTGCCAATCAAGTGGGCTGCTTTGTCCCGGATGTTGTCAAGGTTCTCGTGTGTTGTTGGAGCTGCACTCATCCAGGCAAGTGAGGTGTATTCTATCAATAGATGGTTATAGATGGTATAAAAGCTTTGGGGAGTCAGGAGGTGAGTTACTCATTGCAGAATACTCAGCCTTTGACCTGTTCTTGTAGCCACAGTATTTATGTGGCTGGTCTAGTTCAGTTTCTGGTCAATGGTACTCCCCAGGATGTTGATGATGGAGGATTCAGAAATGTGAAGCAGCTGAAGATGGTTGGGTCTAAGTCAATACCCTGAGGAACTCCTGCAATGATTTCCTGGGGCTGAGATGATTGACCTCTAACAACCAGAACCATCAACAATCTCAAGACATATCAGGTAGAACAATTGCATACAGAAGGTGGTGAATATTTGGATTGATTGTCCCTGGGAATGATTGAGGCTGCTAAATGTCAGTAGTTTTAAGAGGGAATTGGACAGGCAATTAAGCCTGAATATCTTTGAATGAACTCATTAAATGTTTACTTAGCATCAATTGGATTTTGTAACCACAAAACCACACTATATCAGTGGAATAATATATTGTGTTTTACAAGGTACACTGGTCATGCCCTAATGAAAAAACACAAATCACTGACAAACTGTGACCAGACACACAGGGAACACACTATAATATAGTTATAGTGAACATGTGCTCACTTCCTGTCCATCAACCTTCTGTGTCACAGCTCAGGGATCACAATTGTGACATGTGAAATCCCTGCCACACTGCCCTTGATTGGCTCAAATTTCCTTTCCCGTATGAGCAGAAAATCAGAATGCTGCATCCAGGCGCACTGAGGAATAATAAGATAATCTGTCCCATTAACCCAAGAATATGAACAAGCTGTATTTCACAGAATCTGTTCGTTTGAACTGACAATTAAAACTTCTTGCAGAATCATCTGATGAAGAAGAAAATATCCAGGACAATGCAGGTAATTCATTTTTGTACTCCCCTTGGATAGGTTTACAATACATACATGACACATCGCCATAAGCTTTGCAGGTCACGCTGCAGGCAGCATATTCCTGCATCACAGCTCAGGCTTCATACTTGTGATATGCAAATTCCATGTCAGGTTTCGAACTCATTGGCCCAAATTTCATGTTCGTAGAAGAGCAAAAAAAAGCAGAATTGTATAAACGAATAAAATCATCTAAAAAGAAACAGAACTAATCAAGTCATTTAGCGTATTAGTGATCCAGATGTAGGTGATCTGCAAATTTGCAGGTGGATACTAAGATCTATCCAAGTGTTAGGACTGTAGCAAATGCTTGACTGCTTCAGAAAGATCTTAATGTACTGGGAGATTGGGCTCACTACTGGCAAATGGTGGTTAATTTGGATAAGTGAAAGGTAATGCAAATGGGCAGCGTGACTGCTCAACATACCCTTCAGGGAAAAACATGAAAGAAGGTGGAGAAAGAATGAGTTCTGGGTGTTCTAGTGCATAGATACATAACTGTGCATGAGCAATGCTGTGAAATGATAGCTCACGCAAATAGGGTGTTGGGGTGCATTCATAGGTCAATTGAGTAAAATACAAGACGTGCTATTTTGTCCTTCCCCACAACCTTGGTCAAGCCTCACTTGCAATACTGTGTCCAGTTTTGCTCTCTTTATATAACGAGTGATAGTGAGGCTTTACAAAAATGCGAGTCACTACACTAATTCCCAAAATAAAGCATCTTAGTTATCAAGATAGGCTAAAAGAGTTAGCACTATACACTTGACAGAAGTGTGAACTTGGGGGTGATCTCATTGAGGTTTATGATGCTGAAGAGAATAGACTGTGTTCCAGCTCACAGTTTGTTCCAATTAAACAGGTTAGGGACCACCAGGGGTCACAATTTTAAGTTGCACAAGGCCAGATCTAGGATAGATATCAGGAGGTGCTTCTTTCCTCAGAAGAAAGTGGATCTTTGAACAGGCTGTTGGATTGTGCAGTGGATACTGATTCATCATATTCCTTCAAGCAAAGGGGACCTCTTTCTGGCTGGGTTTGGAGAGGTCAGGCCAGGAAATCACCTCTTATAAAAGGAACTGCAAGGAAGAATCATAGCTAGAGTGATCTTCTTGGGCTGGTTTCAATCACCTAGGGTCTTCAGAGAGGAATTTCATTTTTTTTTACCATAAATAGGTCTGGGTTTTGATCTGTTTTTTGGCCTTCTCAGAGGATCACATGGTCTAAGGGAGAGAACAAGAGAGAGGTTAAGAAAGAGAGGGAGTGAGAGAGATATGGCGAGGGAGAGAGAGAGAGAAAGAAAACACCATCTAGTTCTGAGAGAAAGGGTGAAAGAGGGAGAGGGCAAAAGAGAGAGAGAGAAAGAGAGAGAGAGAGAGCATGATCCAGGTCTAAGGGAGAGAGGGAGAGAAAAAGCATGATCTAGGTCTAAGAAAGAGAGAGAGAGAGCATGATCCAGATCTAAAAGAGAGGGTGAAAGAGAGAGAGAAAGAAAGAGAGAGACGGAATGGTACACATTGTCACTGTATGCCGGTGGTGGAGGGAGGACTATCAAAGGGGTACCAATCAAGCGGGCTGCTTTGTCCTGGATGGTGTCGAGCTTCTTGAGTGTTGTTGGAATTGCACTCATTCAGGCAAATGGACAGTATTTGCAATGAGAAGATTTTTTTATGTTATCTGATACAACATAAATGAGATAGAACAAAGAACAAAGAACAGTACAGCACAAGAACAGGCCATTCGGCCCTCCAAGCCTGCGCCGATCTTGATGCCTGCCTAAACTAAAACCTTCTGCACTTCCGGGGACTACATCCCTCTATTCCCATCCTATTCATGTATTTATCAAGATGCCTCTTAAACGCTGCTATCGTACCTGCTTCCACCATGTGGAAGATGTGTGGAGATGTGTGGATTTCAGGTAGTTGAAGATCTCAAACAGATTTATTGAGCAGCTAACAACTATACACAGTACCGAGCTATCTATTTGCAGGTCTTGTCTCTTGGTGTTACAGTTACAGAGTGGGACTGGCAAGTAGTCACATGACTGCATCCTGGCATTTGGCTCATTAGCATACTGAGATCTTAATGGTTGATTACTTTTAAAAGCAATCACACAACATCCCCCTTCTTGCTAAAGATAAGTCTTGTATGCTAAAAGTAGAAGTACACAAAATTCGATAACATCAAAATTATTTACACATGGCTCGAGATTATGAACTTTACAAGAATAGAGGCGCAAAAGTCCACAGGTCATCTTGGTGGTTTGACAACTCTTGCTCGGGGACTTTGCATCTCATCTGTTGCTGTTCTTTCTGAAGTTTCTCCCTCTCTTCATTTAGTTTCTGTAGCTCTGTCTTCAGCCTGCTAACATACACTGTTGCTTTTCTCGAAATGACCACCTTAGAGGCCTTGTCATTCCTGGAAAGTTCTGGCACCTCCTCTCGAATAGCCAATAGGCAATGCTTCAACTCGTTATTCCTCTGCCTCTTCAGGACATTGTGTGTCCTTCGCCTCTCCTCATCCTCCATGTCTGAAGGCTTGGAGCTCCAGGTCAAGGACTTGTTGGAAGAGGAGTACTTGGTCTCATGGAGATTCCTGTCCGTTCTGACTCGTTGTGGTGCTGGCGGTTCTTGAAAGAGCAGAATTGAAGGCACAGCACAGTTGTGCTGTTACTGGGTTTCCAGACTGCACCATTTGATGCTGGTCAGAGTCTCTGAGTGGGTTCCGGTCTTGGAGATTTCTTGTGGATAGTGTTACGACAAGGTGTTACTTGGTCTTATTGTAACAGGGTTTAATTTTAAACACACTGTATTTTGAGCTCCCCCTTTGTGAATCTTTGTTCACAACTTTCCAATTATAAGGCAAAGAAAAGGTTTTCTTAAGGGTTAAAGAAGAAAAGTGAAATTTATTAAACCTTAAACTTAAACTCTAATTTGGTTAACGCCTACGGATACACGCCATGCCCATGTTAGCATGCGATACGCACATGCAAATAGAGACAGAAAAAAGAAGAAAAAATAAAACGGAGAAGTTTGAGGCCAAGAGGGGTTTTTTTTTACTGTGCTTCGAGCTCACTGTGGGGTCCTTGGTTGTAGGTAGTCTTGCTTTTCGTTGGGTCCCAGTATTTTTCTCAAACCTTGTTCACTGTAGAAGACTTTTCTCTCTTGCGGTTCATATGTCTTCAATGGTTTCCGAAGCTGGTGAGAGAGAGATGAGAGCAGACAGGAGAGAGATGTTCTCAGTCCAGGAGAAAACAGCCTTCTGATTTCAAATTCCCTGTTGGAAGTTCAAATTCAAAAAACTCCAACAGTCAGTCATGTGACTAAACTGGCCCGAGCACGTCTGTTTGTGTATTCGGCCATCTTAGTAGTTAACCTGGAATGCTAATTTTTCCAACTTCAACGTCTGGTAATCAAAATTGTGGACTAGATTGGAGCAGGGAATAGTTCCATTGTCCTTTGAAGTACTTGTCTGTTGATATGCTAATGTCTCTCTCCAGCCATAGTCTGCAATTGTTTTTTTAAAGCGAGTTCTTTCTTCACCAACAATACTTTAAAATCAATGTTCATGTGACAAAATTAATTTTCCTCATTTTTGGCAGGTGGGGGGCTTGCCTGACAATATTTACAATGCTGAGGTCATTACACTGCTGGTCCACTCGTGTCAACTAGGTAGAACGTTTGTAGTTTCTACGCCGACTTGCCTTTTCTGCATCGTGTGCCACTGCAAAGGAATGGGTGACTCATTGTATGCAGAAAGCTTTGCATTTGTCGGTTGTATCATTAATTTCCACACATTTTGGTACATATCTTTTAAGGATTAAGACTAGTACGATATTTGCACTAGCACCAGTGTTAGTCTTGACCCTGAGTGTGTGTTTGCCAGCCTTCTTTGGGCACATGATGTTGATGGTGGTGAAAACTTCCAGTTGTTTGACTTCATCGACATGGTGTGTCAGGTGCACAATGTGGAATGCTTGCTCATCTTCTGACTGAGACTTACTCATCTCTGTGTCTTGGCTGAAGTCAATTTCTCCGTGGACTTCATGTATTGGCTTGTGTTTATATAGGTCTCTGGCGCTTTCCTTGCTGCAGTTGCCCTGTTGTCTGTTTGTTTGATTCCAACCGTGATTTCTGGCTGTGTCTTTGGATCCAGAATTCCTGCATAGACGGGCCCAGTGTCTTTTTGCACCACACGCCTTGAACAGGTCTCGAAATGCAGGACAATTTTGCCATGAGTGAGACAGACCGCACTTAACACACAGCTTCCTTGCCCTTTTCAACCTGTCTATAGTGTCAATACTGTTGGCCTCATCTAGTGCTTGCAGGTGCAGTTGTCCAGCTACATGGCGTCATATTTTTTGCCATCTTCCAGCAGTGCATCGATTCTGTGACCTTTCATTTTCCCTAAGAGGTCTTTCTGGAATGCTTCAATGGTTGTTCATACGATCACTAGCTGTAATATTCGGTCTGACAGCTCAGCTTCTGTGAAATCGCATTTGTTGCCCTTACTTCAGCATCTGCTGACAAACTGGTCTATTAATTCCTGTGGCTGTTGCCTGTTGGACCTCAATTCTAGATGGTGAATTCTGAAATTCACTCATAATCGGAGCTAATCTTCCAGCACTTTCCATATCTTCGCGGTATCTTTCTGGTCCTGTTCAGATAATCCATGGGTATTGATTCTGTGCAATCACTAATTTCTAATCGCTATCATTATTTTTTGTGCTTGCTTCTCTGGTTCTACCATCTCTTGGTCTGTGAAGCATAACTGCATTCTCTGTTTGAACAGTTTGAACTCAGATAGGATATCCATGGCTTTCCAGTTAATGCTGTGAAAGTTGAAATCCATCTTTCTGCTGTTCGTTTGCTCTAAAACTTGCTTTATGACTCTGTACTTATTTCCCCTTTAAGAAACTCTCTTGGTTGGTTTGATTGACAACAGCAGCTTGACTGTTTATCTAGCTTCCAGCACTAAGCCTGTTTGTTTACACAGCTGTGCAATAGGTATTTCAAGTGTTCTTTTTATCTCAGTTAGTGTTTGTTTATGCAGCTGTTCAATAGGCAATTCTTCACACTGCAGTGGTTTTATGGGTTTATTTTTAAACTCTGGCTGCCAGCTGCATGAATGGAGGATTCCCACACTTTTTGCTGATGGGTGCCTCCAGTAATGGTGCGGACCTGCTCAGCTCAAGAAAGGGATTGGGTCTTCACCAAATTTTGACTCTCCCAGGGAGCCTTTGAGAGACAAATGAAATTAATCTTTTAATGACTTGAAGGCTTTTCTCTTTTAAAATAATGGGGTTCCTCTATAGACAGCAGATTAACTCACCCAATCACAATGATTGATCTGCAGCCTGTCATTCACAGCTCTGTCTTCTACAGCTGGAAGTGAGATTTTATCTTTATACTGTTTGGGCCAGTGTTTCTTTTAACTTTCTTCTCGCCATAAGTATTTTTAAAAGCTGTTTTTTCCTGTGGTCTTCAGACTTCAATTCTGTCTTTTCACCACCGCTGCCACCATGCAATGAGAAGCTTTTATTATGTTATCTGATGCAACATAAATGAGATGTGTGGAGTTCAGGTAGTTGAAGATCTCAAACAGGTTCATTAAAAGCTAACAACTATATACAGTGCAGAGTTATCTATTTGTAGGTCCTGCCTCTTGAAGTTAGTTACATAGTGGGACTAGCTAGTAGTCACATGACTACATCCTAGCACTTAACTTACAAGCATACTAAGATCTTAACAGTACATTATTCTTAAAGGCAATCACACAACAGTATTCCATCACACTCTTGACTTGTGCCTTTTAGATGGTGGACAGGCTTTGAGGAGTCAGATGAGTTACTCTCCACAGAATTCCCAGCCTCTTTCCTGCTCTTGTAGCCAGAATATTTGTATTGCTGCTCCTTTTAAGTTTCTAGTCAATAGTGACCCTTTGCAATGTTGATTGTAGGGAATTTGATGACAATAATTCTAGTCGTTGGGTAATACAGAACTTGAGTATTGCTGAAAATAGAGACATGTGGTCAAAGCTTTTCATCTTGCACACATCAGGACAATCTGCAAGAATACCACTGTAAGGAAGAAGAACAACTTTATACTGTATGAGAAGAGAGTGCTGATTGGTTGGCAAGTGAACTCTGATTGGTAGAGGCATTGCCATGGAGAATGCACCAGTTTATGGTGACTGACAGTTAACTGCTAAACAAAATAAGTAGCAGCCATTCGCTGGTTCATTCCTCAGGACAATGCCTTGACCAACCAGAGTCAAGCTGCCTGGTTTAAATTTCAAACAAAGCTTGGCAGTTAATGTCAGTCACCATAAACTGGTGCATTCTCCATGGTAACGCCTTTACCAATCAGAATTCACTTGCCAACCAATCAGCACTCTCTTCTTATACAGTGTAAAGCTGTTGTTTTCCCTTACATTAGTATTCTTGTGCACTGTCCTGATGAGTGCAAGATGAAAACTTCCACAACATGTCTCCATTTCGACAATAATTCTGTTGAATGACAAGGGAGATGGTTAGATTCTCTCTTGTGGAGATAATCATTACCTGGCTATTTTGTGGCGCAATTGATACTTGCCACTTATCACTCCAAGCATGAATGTTGTCCAGGTCGTGCTGCATGCGGGCACAGACTGTTTCATTGTCTGAGGAATTATGAGCAAACATTCCACTTCTGATCTTATGATGGAAGAAATATCATTGATAAAGAAACTGAAGATGGTGGGTCCTAGGACTCTACTCTGAGGAACTCCTGCAGCGATGTCCTAGGACTGAGATGATTGGTTTCGAACATCTATAACCATCAGTGATCTCAGGACATCTCAGCTAGAACAACTGCATAGGTGGTGAATATTTGGATTAATTGTTCCAGCAGATCATTGAGGCTGTTAAAAGTCAGCAGTTTCAAGAGGGAATTGAACAGGCAATTAAGCCTGAATATTTTTTGAAAGAACTCATTAAATGTTTACATAGCATCAGTCGGATTTTGTAACCACAAGTGTTTTACACAGTACACTGTTTCTGCCCGAATGAAAAAACACAAATCACTGACAAACTGTGACCAGACACACAGGGAACACACCATAATATAGTTATAGTGAACATGTGCTCACTTCCTGTCTGTCAACGTCCAGTATCACAGCTCAGGGATAATAATTGTGACATGTGAAATCCCTGCCACACTGCCCCTAATTGGCTCAAATTTCCTTTCCCGTATGAGCAGAAAATCAGATTGCTGGATCCAGGAGCATTGAGGAAAATTAAGATAATCTGTCCCATTAACCCGAGAATATGAACAAGTTTTATTTCACAGAATCTCTTCATTTGAACTGACAATTAAAACTTCTTGCAGAATCATCTGATGAAGAAAGAAATATCCAGGACAATGCAGGTAACTAATATGTATATTCACTGAAAAGGGATCTGGGTATTCTAGTGCATGAATCTCCAAAGGTACATGAGCAATGCTGTGAAGTGTTCGAGCAAATATGGTGTTGGGTGCATTCATTGGACAATTGACTATAAGTTGAGGCATGCTATTTTATCTTTGTGCAGGATTCGGTGTCACTTGGAATGCTGCATCCAGTTTTAGTCTCCTCATCGAATGTGAGATGTTGAAGCTTTGGAAAGGGTGCAAAAGAGGTCCACTACACGAATTACCAATAAAAAGCATTTTAGTTATCAAGATAGGCTAAAAGAGTTGGCAATCTACACTCTAGAGAAATATAGACTTTGGGGTGAACTGATCAAAGTTTAGAGAGAGAGAGAAGAGAGAAGAGAGAGAACACGACCCAGTTCAAATGGAGAGAGAGAGAAGGTGAGAGTGAGAGGGAGCACGATTTCGATGGAACCGAAGAGAGAGAGAGGGAGCATAATCCAGGTCCAAGGGGAGGGAAAGCATTTCAGGAGAAATTGTGCAAAAACTGATTGGGGAATTTGCAGTTCTTGGTCAACTTGATGATATCATCCTTCTGCACAGGCACCGGGTTGCTTGGTGATGTCACTGAGCACATGTCAGAAAACCCATTATGTCATCAAGCAGAACCGGGACATCTGATGATGTCACTCTCCCGGCGTGCACTAAAGATTCAGCTCCGCTGACGGCATCATTTCCGATGACATCATTCTTACTTGTTTGCGCTGCCTTTCTCGTCGAAATGTCCCTCACTAAACCAAACTTGTAGCTCAAATAATGTAAAATAGTTAATGCTGTCAATTTGTCAAATACAGCCTCAGAGAAAGGGCTACGGAAGCCCACATGTTCTTGCAATACCTGTTGATGGGGTCACATATTTGAAGAGGCCCACAAGTCAGTTGTTGTCAATTGGCCTGATGTGTTAGGATTTTAGAGTCAAGCAAGGTGGGAGGTTGCTCAGTGTAGAGCGCTCTCCAGTAGGCTGGGGAGTTTTGTGGGAGTTTTTACAGACCATGCTGATAGTATGCCATGTGTGATTCCAGATCCACAACCATCAGTACAGCCCTTGATAGAGTGGGGACTAGCCTGCCAAACTGGCCAGGCCTCAGAGCCACTTCACTTAACTGCTTCCCTCAGCTCTAAACCAGGGGATTAGCTGGTGTGCTGCTCCACTGCCTAGCTACAGAGCCAGTGTTGTGCCTTCTCACTGAGTTCTCTTCGTACCTGAGTATGTGTTACTTCAATTACCATTCACCTCTGGGTGAGCAAGGTCAAAATTATGTAAAGGTCATAGCAAAGCCTTTACAATGACAGCTGTCAGTCCTTAATGAGGCGCAGGGCTATATTGTGACAGTGAAGAACCGCACCACAAGAGTACTGCAGTGTTTGGAGAGATAACAAATACCTTGAACCCATCCTGAGCCTTCTCACACCAGCATGGCTGCATGCCCACAAAACAAGTGTGTGTGTGTGTTTGACTGGTCCAACTACATCAACATCCCTTGGCCCATTGTCCCCAAGCTGTGCCACACCATTTCTGATGCTCATCGACAAAGATCACTTTCTGCACATATTGCCAACTGTTGATAACTGTCTATAATTTCTGCCAGCACCTTCTGATGCTCCCTCTCTTTACATGGCCAGACTTAAGGGTGCACGTCTCTGAGCATCATAAGTCTCCAGGCCATTTATACATACTGAGTAAGGCAGTGCCCTATTAGCTCCATGTCCTCTGGCCTTCCTGACCTCTCCAGAGTTTGATAGCTCAGAGTATGAATGTGCAGCACCTGATAGACCTTCAGGAACTGAAATAATTCCCATGGTCTGTCCTGTGGCACTCAGCTCCTGTGGCCATGGTTGAATCAAAGCTTTGCTGAATTCTGGACCTGAGTGATGCTGGTCGAACTTAAACTTACCCTGTTTAACAGGTTAACCGTGTGCAGGTATTGTATGATGCTTGTTGCTGATTCCTACCATCAGTTTGCTGGCAGGGCAGCATGTGACCAGGTTTTCGGGGTGACTCTCCACATTAAAAGGTTGATACCATTATCATGCTGCACTGGAGCATCTTGACTAGCAGAGTGACAGGCTCTGGTGCATGGGTCTTCCTCATCTCAGCTAGGATATTGGCACAGCCCACAGCCTTTGCCTTGCCCAGTGAAAGTTTTAGTTCCTTGGAATGGTGTGAGTGTCATTCCAGAGGGTCAGCTTTGGTCAGCAAATTGCCTTAGAACACTTACCCGGAGTTTGGGACTTTGCAGCTGTGCTTGAACTTCGGGATCAGCTTGGGAAGCTGGGTTAATATTTCCCTGGACAAGGGCAGTTAGCCAGATCTTGGGAGCTGCAAAACCTTGAATGCATTGATAATTTGACCGCCATGCCTGCTGCAGGTGTTGGGTTGGGAGCTAGGTTTCCTGGAGGCGATAGTTTGGGTTCTGGGTCTGCTGGAAGTGATAGTTTGAGCTCTGGCTCTGCTGGAAGTGATAGGGTTCTGGGTCTGCTGGAGGTGTCAGTTTGGATGCTGGGTCTGCTGGAGGTGTCAGTTTGGGAGCTGGGTCTGCTGGAGGTGTCAGTTTGGGAGCTGGGTCTGTTGGAGGTGTCAGATTGGGTTGCTGGGTCTGCTGGAGGTGACAGTTTGGGAGCTGGGTCTGCTGGAGGTGTAAGTTTTTGTGCTGGATCTGCTGGTGGTGTCAGTTTTGGTGCTGGGTCTGCTGGAGGCATCGTGTTTTGGGTGCTGGATCTGCTGGATATGTCAAATTTGGGTGCTGAGTCTGCTGGAGGTGATAGTTTTGGTTCTGGGTCCGCTGGAAGTGTCAGTTTTGGTGCTGGATCTGCTGGAGGCGACAGTTTGGGAGCTGGGTCTGCTGGAGGTGTCAGTTTTTGTGGTGGGTCCTGCTCGAGGTGTCAGTTTTGGTGCTGGATCTGCTGGAGGTGTCAGGTTTGGGCGCTGGGTCTGCTGGAGGTGTCAGATTGGGTTCCTGGGTCTGCTGGAGGTGGCCGTTTTGGTGCTGGGTCTGCTGGAGGTGTCATGTTTGGGTGCTGGGTCTGCTGGAGATGTCAAGTGTGGGTGCCGAGTCTGCTAATGGTGTCAATTTTAGTGTTGGATTGCTGGAGGTGTCAATTTTTGTACTGGGACTGCAAGAGGTGTTGGTTTTGGTGCTGGGTCTGCTGGAGATGTCAGATTGAATTGCTGGGTCTGCTGGAGGTGTCAGTTCTGGTGCTGGGTCTGCTGGAGGTGATAGTTTTGGTGCTGGGTCTGCTGGAGGTGATAGTTTGGGTGCTGGGTCTGCTGGAGATGTCATGTTTGGGAGCTGGGTCTTCTGGAGATGTCGGTTGTGGTGCTGGGTCTGCTGGAGGTGTCAATTTAGGAGTTGGGTCTGCTGGAGCTGTCAGACTGGGAGCTGGATCTTCTGGAGGTGTCAGTTTGGGAGCTGGGTCTGCTGATGGTGTCATGTTTGGGTGCGGGTCTGATGGATGTGTCAAGTGTGGTTGCTGGGTCTGCTGGAGGTATCAGTTTTGGTGCTGGGTCTGCTGGAGGTGTCGGTTTTTGTGCTAGGTCTGCTAAGTTATCAATTTGGGTGCTGGGTCTGCTGGAGGTGTCAGTTTGGGAGCTGGATCTGCTGGAGGTGTCAGTTTGGGGAACTGGGTCTGCTGATAGTGTCAGTTTAGGAGCTGGGTCTGCTGATGGTGTCACGTTTGGGTGATGGGTTTTCTGAAAATGATAGTTAGGGTGCTGGGTATCCTGGAAGTGATAGTTTATATTCTAGGTCTGCTGGAGGTGTCAGTTTGGATTGTGGGTCTGCTGGAAGTGATAGTTTGGTTTTGGGTTTGCTGGAGGTGTCAGTTTGGGTGCTGGGTCTGCTGGAGATATCAGATAGCACTGTACATTGTCTGAACTTGGAAGAGTTTTTTATATTGTTACGTCAATGTGCTTTGTTGAATGATAATTTTCTTCAAACCACTGATTGGAGATCTGGATTTATTTTTTTAAGACATTTAAAAAGAAGAGCTACAAGGATGACTTTGCTGGCAGCTTAGGATGGTCACCCAATTTGTAACATTGTATCCTACATTGCGCATTTGTGAGGAGGGAGACAAAATGTCTGTTCATATCCCAGGAAGAACCAAGACCCAGGAAGTTTCAGGGAACCACTTGGTCTTTTTTTTCTTTTTAGCAAGAGAGAAATGCTGCTTACTGCTATGCTTGAATGACTGAGTGGCTGTCATGTGACAAACCCCTCCCAATCTGTGGTTTTAAGCTAGTGTTTTTCTGCAGCAGAAAGGAGAAGCAACTGGACCCTGACACATGCAGACCCTATTCGGGTATTTCTCTCTCTCTCTCTCTGTCTCTCTTCATTCCAGCTTGAAAGATATCAAATCCTACTTGTTGATTGACCACCTTTGCATACCTGGGCTAAAATCAAAAACCCCATCGGAGGAAATCATCTGCATCACTGTCTCCAAGGGAGCAACTGAACCAGTCAGCTACCTCTTCAAACTAAAAGCCTCAGGACCACCACATTCAGCTAGAAGCCAGCTGAATCACCAAACGCTGTATACCCCTTTTTTTTCCCTACGGATTCTATAACTCAACCAATCTACCTTTACCCACTCTGTAACCTATTTGTGTGTGGGTGAAAGTTGGCGCGTTGTTTATTATTTTATTAGTTCAGTTTAGGTAGAATAAAGTCGACCTCTTTCTTTATTAACTCAAGAAAGCCTGTCTGATTGGTTCTTGTTATGATCATAGCAAGTAAATAATCAAGCACCCACTGAATTGGCCAGTGTGTCCACTTTAAGAAAGACTTAACCTTGTTGTGGTCGAATAAGTAGAGGGAAAAGAGGGAAGTCCTTCAATCCCTACTCACTTGACCATTACAGAAATGTGGGGGCTCGTGTGTGGAATCAAATCCAAAGACAAACAGGAAATTGGAAGCAGGAAACCAAATTGATCCCAAGCAATAAATTAAAAACTTTAATCCAGGCTTTCTTATGGTTTTTCAGGACTAGGGTACCAAAATGTTCACACTCAAGGCCAATACCATCCTAGAACAGAGTGAAGTAACTTGGGCCAGGTTAAAAGCCCTATATGTTGAAGAGTTGAGGAATGTAGCTGAGCAGTGAGATTACTATCCATCCAAAAGCTAGGAAGCCTGAAATCCTAAAACATGTGGCCAACCATTTGAAAATTGACACTGAAGAACCGGAGATTGGTATAGAATCTGAAACAGACAAAGTAACATTAGCTAAGGTACAACTGCAACAGAAAAGAATCAGAATTTCAGGAAAGAGAGAAAAAAAGAGCTTTTCAGGAAAGGGAAAAAGAAAGAGAGGAAAGGCAAAAAAAAAAAGAGCTTTCCAAAAGGAGAAGAAAGAAAGGGAGTTAAGACATCTCAAACTAACTAGGCAAAGACCCAATAGAACCAATGAATGCACCTCTAGTGAGGGAGTTACCCCGAGCTCAGGACTAGGACTACTGAGCTCTTAAAGGTCTCCCGTTTGATCCCAAAGTTCAATGAGGGGGATGTGGAAGCATTTTTCATCTCTTTTGAAAAGCTTGCCAAACAGTGGAAGTAGCCAGCAGAGAGCTGGACACTGTTATTGCAAAGCAAACTAACAGGAAAAGCCAATGAGGTTTATTCAGTGTTGCCTGATCAGAGATCATCAGATTATGAGATGACTAAAATTGCAATCTTGAGTCCATACAAGCTGGTACCGGAGGCCTACCGCCAAAAGTTCTGAACTCTCCGAAAGCAGCAGAATAAACCTTCACTGTGTTCAAAAGGGTTAAGCAACTCAATTTTGACTGATGAATACGGGCACTTAAGATAAGAGTCCACTTATGAAAGCCTCAGAGAGGTGATCCTCCTCGAGTTCAAAAGCTCGCTTCTCCATTCCATAAGAAACCACGTGGAGGAACAAAAGGTTGCAAGAGCCAGGCAGGCAGCAATCCTGGCTGATCATTATACACTTATTCACAAGCCCTTGCCCCAAGGGAAACCCTTCCCTATTCACCACCAAAAAGGATAGAAGGTGGGAGGGTGGTAGAAGGATGAACAGCCATGAGGAGAAGGGAGAGCTGGAAATACAGGGGCCCTCCTCAGGCCAAAAAGGAAGGTGCTGAGAACAGGAATGACGCCCAGAAGCCTGTACTTTTCCATTGTAACAAGGCTTCGAGCTGAGTGCTGGAAGTTACAGGGAAAACCCATAGGTTTAGTCCGGATACACCAGACCAGTGCAGGATAAGGGGCCCTGATGGAAAGCACAGCAGACCAGGCTGTGGCTTTAACTGCAGCAGTAAAACCCAGTAAACCTACCGCTGAGAGTGCTGGAAAACTTAACAAAATCACTGAGAGTTACCAGGATTTTGTGTCCAGAGGAAAAGTGAGCCCGTACCCCTCGAATGAGACGAGTAAGCCCATAGTCATACTTAGGGTTACGGGGGCCACACAATTCCTTCTGTTGGGAAAAGACATGACCTCTCCCCCAGAGAGTGCATTGAATGCTAGAGTGCTAGTAAATGGTGTCGGAGGAAAGTATATGCCCATACCTTTATACCTGGTGCACCTGGAGTGCGACCTTGTTTCAGGACCAGTATCCAAGGGGATTGTCCCTACTTTACCTGTGGATTGGGTCGACTTGCTCTTGGGTAATGATTTGGTGGGGGTGATGGTGGTATCTTCCCCAGTGGTTTTAGAGAGACTGAAAGAGGTCAGGGAGACAGAGCAGTTACAGGAAAAGTTCCCTGGCATTTTTCCTGACTGTGTGGTGACCTGGTCCATGGCCAAACAAGCTCCGTCAGAGGAGGCTGATTTGGCACTGTAGACAGATGACCATACTGTCTGGTTATCTGAAACTCTCTTGGGAAAGTTAGAGGACGCAGAGGATGGGTTAAACAGGTCTTCCTTGTTCAAGGCTCAGCAAGCCGACCCAGGGTTAAAAAAGTTAGCACAGACTGTCCAAACTGAAGCTGAAGCAGAAGGAGTTCCAGAGTGTTACTATTTAAAGGATGAGGTGCTGATGAGGAAGGGGAGATCTCCTCACAAACCTGCAGACGAAGAGTGGACAGTGGTTCACCAGATAGTGGTGCCACCGAGGTACCATAGAGGAATATTGATAATAGCCCACGAGATTCCAATGGCTGGACACGTCGGTATCAGAAAAACCCAAGCCCACATCAGACAGTATTTTCACTGGCCACAACCCCACAAGCATGTGGTGGAGTTCTGTAAGACATGCCACATGTGCCAAGTTGTGGGGAAGCCTCAACCTGCAATAAAACCTGCATCCCTACTTCCCATACCGGCTTTTGGGGAACCATTCAGCAGAGTGGTAATAGATTGTGTTGGGCCCCTACCGAAAACAAAAGGGGCTACCAGTATTTTCTCATCATTATACTATTGGCTATTCAATTTCCAGAAGCAATTCCACTCAGAACTATGGTGGAGGGGCTAACCCAATTCTTCACCCGCTATGGGCTGTCTACTGAGATCCAGTCGGATCAGGGCACAAATTCTATGCCAAGTATTTTTCAAAAGGTCATGGCTAATCTGGGCATAACCCAGCTAAAGTCCTCAGCCTACCGCCCACAGTCAGAAGGGGCTTTGGAGCGGTACCACCAGACCCTAAAGACAATGATCAGGGCATACTGCTATGATTACCTCCACGACTGGGACAAATGGCTGGGATTTCTTCTGTTTACTGCCAGGGGCTCACCGAATGAGTCCACTGGCTTTAGTCCCCTAGAATTAGTTTATGGACACGAGATTAGATGTCCCCTAAAACTAATTAAGGAGGTTTTTGGACACAGGGACTACATCTCCATGTTCTGAGAATGGCTCATGAGAGCCTGTGCAATAGCTCAGGAACACCTAAAAACCACCCAGGCAGCAATGAAAAAGCAGGCGGATAAACATGTCAAGGCCAGAACATTTCAGCCATGTGTCAGTGCTATTACCAATGCAGGGAGAACCATTGCAAGCCGGGTTCAGTGGCCCAGACAGAGTAAGAAATAGAATCAACCAGGTGAATTATATAATTGTCACCCCATATCGTAGGAAAAAGCAAAGGCTGTGCTACATCAATATGTTAAAATGGTATCACAGCCGGGAAGGGGACAAACAGGTCTGTCAGGCAGTCAGGAAAGAGGAGGGTGAAAATGACAGTGAGGACAAGTTAGAGGGAGGCCGGGAGGATTCCCAAATCGAACCCCCTATCATCCGGTATCATCAACACTGAAATATTAGGGAAATTTGACACCGTACTCTCCTATTTAAACATTGAACAGAGAGAAGACCTAACAAGGCTGCTCACAGCGCTTAAAGGGATCTGCAGGGACAAACCCAACACAACCCTAACTCTACACCTTGTGGATGTAGAAGAGACCCTTCCCATAAAACAAAATCCTTATCTCCTAGCACCCAGGAAACTGACCCAGGTTCAAAAGCCAATTCAGAATGAAGACCTAGAAATTAAAGATTTAAATTCTGAAGGGAGACACAGAAAGCTCATAAGCCAAAGGAAAACGTAAAGCTCTCAAAAAGGTTTTTTTGTGGCAGATTTGGAGGTTGGTGATGGTGACTGCAAGTCAAGTATCCCAATTGAGGAGGAATTGTGGGCCAGGTTGGATGAGCACAGAAAAATACATGTGCAAAAAAGCACTGGATGATCTTCACAAAGTTATGAACAACTTTGAATCTAGTGTTGAATTCACTGATATAGAGGAACTGGAAAAGCAAGATATTGCAGAAATACAGCAGCAAATTCAATGTATGCTGGAGCACAAGCTGGTTGAGCCCAGTCAAAGCAGTTGGAGTTCCCCATTTGTGCTTGTACACAATTCCAGATGAAAAAAAAACTTGAGTATGGCTATGACAGTGAGACTGATGAGTGTATGTATACAGTTTTTTTAAAATTTGTGTTCCTGTCATCACTGCAATGTTGTGAGGAGGAAGACACAATGTCTGCTCATATGCCAGCAAGAGCTAAGACCCAAGAGGTTTAAGGAAACTGCTTCTTCTTTTTATTTTTAGTTTGAGAGAAATACTGCTAACTGCTATGCTTGAATGACTGAGTGACTGTCATGTGACAAGCTCCTCCTATCTGTGGTTTTAAGCTTGTGTTTTTCTGTAACAAAGAGAGAAGCAACTTGACTCTGACACATGCAGACCTGAGTGGACATCTCTCTCTTTCTCTCCATTCCAGCTTGAAAGCTTTCAAATCCTGCCTGTTGATTGACCACCTTTGCATACTTCGGCTACAATCAGAAACACCATTGAAGGAAATCATCTGCATCGCTGTCTCCAAGAGAGCAAATAAACCAGACATCTACCTCTTCAAACTAAAAGCCTCAGGACCCCCGAATTCAGCTAAAAGCCAGCTGAATCACCATACGCCATAGACTGTATATCCCCTGTCAAGCAAACCCCCCACCTGCCAAGACTGAGGCACACATTATTTCACCACATGAGCATTATAAACTTAAAGTTGCAAGCCCCTGACTGCAAAGACATTTGCATGGTAACAAACAGTGTTGGAACAAGGGACAAAGGGCCATGCCCTAACTCATTCAACCAACAATGGACTTTTGATTGCCAGATGTTGAAGGTGGGGGGAACTAGCATTACAGGTTGACTGCTAAGATAGCAGAATCCACAAACACAGAAGAAATGGTCAGACCTGTTTTAGTCACATGACTAGCCGGCTGTTGGAATTTAAACTTTCAACAGAATTTGAACTCAGAATGCCGTGTGTTCCTGGAACTGAAGCAGAACCCTTTCCTGTCTGTCAGCTTCCATCTCCTTCCCATGGAACTGAATCTTGTGAAAACACGTGAACTTCAAAGAGAGAAATGTCTCCTATGTGAATAAGGTTTAAGCAGAATACTGGGCCCCGACGAACAGCAAGACTACCTACAATCAAGTGAGCGCAAAGCACAGTAAACAAGAAACTCTTCTGATATTGGCTCAAACCACTCTCTACAACATTTTCTTCTTCCCTTTTCTGTACCTATTTGCATGTGTGTATCGCATGTGCATGCTAGCGTGGGCTGTCGCATATCTGTAGGCATTAACTGTATTAGAGTTTAAGTTTAAGGTTTAATAAATTTCATTTATCGCCTTTAAAGCTGAGAAAACCTAGTGTGTTGGGTTATAATTGGAAAACTGAACGAGGATTCACAAAGGGGGAGCTCAAAACACAGTATGTGTTTAAAATTAAATCTTGTTGCAATAAGACCAGGTGAAGACAGCAACAGACCCCTAGACACTTTTCTCACCTGGTCGTAACACCCCTTTTTTATGGGCTCTAACTCAACCAATCTACCTTTCCCCATTGTGTAACCTATTTGTGTGTGTGTAAACCCTTAGTTAGTGTATGCGTGAGTGAAAGTTGGTGCACTGTTTATTATTTTATTAGTTCAATTTAGGTACAATAAAGTTAACCTCTTCCTTTGTCAGCTAAAAAAACCTGTCCGATTGGTTCTTGTTATGATCATAGCAAGTAAATAATCAAACACCTACATCCACTTTAAGAAAGAATTAAACCTGTTTAAACAAGGAGAGGGAAAAGACCCCTCCCCACTTGACCGTAGCAATATTCATTCATGAGGTGTGAACATTGCAGGCTACGCCAGCATTGTGTGCTCTGAACACACGAGTGTTAGCACTATGTGCTGTCTGTATTCGTAAGTGTTAGTGCTGTGCCTTCCATGAACTTGCGAGTGTTTGTGCTGCATATTGCCTGAATACAGAAATGTTAACACAGTGCCTCTTTGAACTTGATAGTGTTAGTTGTGTGCTTTCTCTGAACTCAGAAGCCTTAGTGCAGTGCATTCCCTGAACTCGCTAGTGTCGGATTTGCGGGTTTCCAGTAGTTTCACCACTGAGCTTTGTCTGGCCTCAGAAATGTTAGCTCTATTCAGTATCTAAACTTGGGATTGTAAGCTCTGAGTGTTTTCTGAACTCAGGACTATCAGCACTGTGCATTCACTGAACTCTCAACTATTAGCCCTGTGCTTTCTCTGAACTGGGGAGTGTCAGTGCTGTGTGTTCTCTGAACTTGGTTTCATTAACACTGTGTGTACACTGAACGCAGGAGCATTTGGTGTAGTGCGATGCCTGAACTTGGCAAGTTTTTGCTGTGTATTCACCAAACTTTTGAGTATTAACCCTTTTCTTTCTCTGAACTGGGGAGTGTCAGAGCTGTGTGTTCTCTGAACTCAGGGATGTTAGCATTATATGTTCTCTTCAATTACGTGTTGAGCACATGGGAGTGTGAGCACTGTGTGTTCTCTGAATTCAGCAGTGTTAACTTTGTGTTCTCTGCACTCGGGAGTGTCAGCAGTGTGCCTTGTCTGAACTGGGGATGGAATTCTCTGAACTTGGGAGTGTGAGTGCTCTGCCTTGCTGGAAATCGGACGTTTTAGTGTTGTTAATTGTCTGATCTCCGGCGTGTATGCATTGTGCGTTCTCTGAATTGGTGAGTGCGAGCATTGTGTTTTCTTTGAACTTTTGAGTGTTAGTGCTGTGTGTCCTCTGAATTGGGGAATGTTAGCATAGAGTTTGAAGGTCACACTGCCTGCCTCCAGCCTGTTGACGAGTGATTGGATCACATTGCATTTTCCAGATTTAATGCTGGGTGACTGGCATTCAATTACACCTCGGACACCTCAGCTTTAGCTGTGCAGCCATACAACACTGTAATGCCCATAAATGCAGCTTAAAAGTTTACATATTTTATTTTAAAATGAATATACTTATTGATGAGTTTGTGTGTCTTTGCATATCTTCACTAGCATTCGAAGAATGATTTCTGAGCATCTCTGAAAAGCTGTATTTTCATCCTTGGGGGAGAAAAGAGGTGGCGAATGAGGTAGTAGATGCATTGGTGTTAATTTTTCAAAATTCGCTAGATTCTGGAAAGGTTCCATCAGACTGGAAAGTAGCAAATATAACCCCTCTATTCTAGAAGGGGAGCAGGCTGAAAACAGGTAACTATAGGCCAGTTAGCTTGACAACTGTCGTGAAAAAGGTGTTAGAATCGATCATTAAGGAGGCTATAGCTGGGCACTTAGAAAACCTCAAGCTAATCGGAAATAGTCAGCATGTTTTTGTGAAAGGGAAATCTTGTTTAACCAATTTATTGAAGTTCTTTGAAGGAGTAACATGCACTGTGGATAAAGGGGAGCCCATTGACATACTGTACTTGGATTTCCAGAAGGCATTTGACAAGGTGCCACATAAAAGGTTATTACACAAAGTAGGAACTCATGGTGTAGGGGGTAACATATTAGCATGGATAGAAGATTGGCTGGCTGGCAGAAAACAGAATATGCATAAATGGGTCCTTTTCTGATTGGCAGGATGTGATGAGTGGTCTGTGCTGGGGCCTCAACTTTTTACCAATTATATCAATGACTTAGATGAGGGGAGCGATGGCATGGTAGCTAAATTTTGCAGATGACACAAAGATAGGTAGGAAAGTATGTTGTGAAGAGGACATAAGGAGGTTGCAATCCGATATAGATAGGTTGAGTGAGTGGGCAAAAATCTGGGAGATGGAGTATAATGTGGGAAAATGTGAAGTCATTCACTTTGGCAGGAAGAATAAAAAAACAGAGAATTATTTAAATAGAGAACGATTGCAACATTCCGAGGTGCAGAGGGATCTAGGTGTTCTAGTGCATGAGTCACAGAAAGTTAGTATGCAGGTACAGCAAGTAATAAAGAAGGCTAATGGAATGCTATCCTTTATTACAAGAGGAATTGAAAATAAAAGTAAGGACGTTATGCTTCAGTTATCCAGGGCATTGGTGAGACCACAGCTCGAATACTGTGTGCTGCTTTGGAATCCTTATTTAAGGAAGGATGTAAATACGTTTGAGGCAGTTCAGAGGAGATTTAAAGATTGATACCTGGAATGGGTGGGTTGTCTTATGAGGAAAGGTTGGACAGACTGAGCTTGTTATCACTGGAGTTTAGAAGAGTGAAGGGAGTCTTGATTGAAGTTTATAAGATCCTGAATGATCTTGACAAGGTGGGTGTGGAAAGGATGTTTTCCCTTATGGGTGAGTCCAGAACTAGTGGGCATTGTTTTAAAATTAGAGGTCACCCTTTTAGGACAGAGATAAGGAGAATTTTTTTCTCTCAGAGGGTTGTGCGACTTTGGAACTCTGCCTCAGAAGGTGGTGGAGGTGGGGTCATTGAATATTTTTAAGGCGGAGGTAGATAGATTCCTGTTAGACAAGGAAATCAAAGGTTATCGGGGATAGATGGGAGTGTGGAATTCGAAACACTAACAGATCAGCCATGATCTTATTGAATGGTGGAGCAGGCTTGAGGGGCCGAATGGCCTACTTCTGCTCCTAATTCGTATGTTTATATGTGGTAACAGCTGAACCATTGCCTAGAGTTTCTGCAATGCAACATTGAGCCCTGCACCACGAAACATTTCCCACATTCATCAGTTAGATTTTCTTAGCTAATTTGGACAACCTCCTGATACATTGCATTCTGTAACAGTTTGCTGTTCTAAGTGATTTCTAAACAAGGTGGAATATGACTGATAGATATTTTTGGGTTTAAGTTTTAGTAGGAATCTATTAATAAATAATTATTATTGTTTCAGAGAAAGGTCCAGAGTGCAAACCAAATACACCAGATAGACGGAAGGGACCAGTCAGAGAAAAACACAGGGAAGGTGACAGAAAGAAAGATGCAAAAAAAGGTAAAGGAAATAAATGGTTATAGGACCTGTCTGGTTTTTTTTTTGCTTCTACAGAGAATCTGAAAACAGTAATTGTTTATGTAGCAGATTTCTTTCTGCAGCTATCAGGCCTTTTAGCTTATTTCGTTGAAGTAGGAAAGGAAACAATTATCTGGCGAAGTCCCAGTATTTACATACTAAAGACAAGCATCTACTCAATTAGTCAAGTGGTCAGTGACCAAAGAAGTGTTAGTCATGACTCAGTACTAGCACTCTTGCTTCTGAGCTGGAAAAGTGTGGGTTCAAGTCCCACTCCAAACACTAGACTGATACTCCAGTGCAGTGCTCATAAGAATGCTGCACTGTCGGAGGTGCCATTTTTTTTAGTACAGCTTTAAACCGAAGTTCCGCCTATCCTCTCAATTGGACATTAAAGATCCTATGGTACTATTTTGAAGAAGAGTAGGGGTGCTCTTCCCAGTCCTGATCAATATGTATCCCTCAACCAACGTCACTGCAACAGATTATCTGGTCATTATCACATTGCTGTTTGTGGGAGATTGCTATCTACAGATTGGCTGTCGTGTTACCTATATTACAACAGTGACTACACTTCAAAATTACTTAATTGGCTGCGAAGCACTTTGGGATGTCCTGAGATCATGAAAGGTGCTAAATAAATGCAAATTCTTTATTTTGTGGCCTGTATGAGCTAAATAAGTATTTCTTCTGTCAAAATATACTGCACAGCCTGGGTGACAATGGAAGCTGGCTTCTTCAAGTATGGAGATAACAGAAGCTCTGACCACAATCTTTCAATGCTCCTTGAATATGGGAGTTGTGTTAGCGGATTGGAGGATTGAAAATCTTAACCCCTTGTTCAAAAAAGGGGACAACGATAAATCTGGCAATTACAGGCCAGTCAACATAACTTCAGCAGTGGGAAAACTACAGGAGATCATTGTCAAGGACAAAGCTAATTCTCACTTGGAGAAACATGGGTTAATAAGGGACAGAAAACATGGATTTGTTAAAGTTAAATAGTATCTGACTAACCTGATTAGTTTAGTTTAGAGATACAGCACTGAAACAGGCCCTTCAAAACACCAAGTCTGTGCCGACCATCAACCACCCATTTATACTAATCCTACACTAATTCCATATTCTTACCACATCCCCACCTGTCCCTATATTTCCCTACCTTTTGGGCCTCCTTATCTCGAGAGACAATGGATACGCGCCTGGAGGTGGTCAGTGGTTTGTGAAGCAGCGCCTGGAGTGGCTATAAAGGCCAATTCTGGAGTAACAGGCTCTTCCACAGGTGCTGCAGAGAAATTTGTTTGTTGGGGCTGTTGCACAGTTGGCTCTCCCCTTGCGCCTCTGTCTTTTTTCCTGCCAACTACTAAGTCTCTTCGACTCGCCACAATTTACACCTGTCTTTATGGCTGCCCGCCAGCTCTGGCGAATGCTGGCAACTGACTCCCACGACTTGTGATCAATGTCACACGATTTCATGTCGCGTTTGCAGACGTCTTTATAACGGAGACATGGACGGCCGGTGGGTCTGATACCAGTGGCGAGCTCGCTGTACAATGTGTCTTTGGGGATCCTGCCATCTTCCATGCGGCTCACATGGCCAAGCCATCTCAAGCGCCGCTGACTCAGTAGTGTGTATAAGCTGGGGATGTTGGCCGCTTCAAGGACTTCTGTGTTGGAGATATAGTCCTGCCACCTGATGCCAAGTATTCTCCGAAGGCAGCGAAGATGGAATGAATTGAGACGTCGCTCTTGGCTGGCATACGTTGTCCAGGCCTCGCTGCCGTAGAGCAAGGTACTGAGGACACAGGCCTGATACACTCGGACTTTTGTGTTCCGTGTCAGTGCGCCATTTTCCCACACTCTCTTGGCCAGTCTGAACATAGCAGTGGAAGCCTTACCCATGCGCTTGTTGATTTCTGCATCTAGAGACAGGTTACTGGTGATAGTTGAGCCTAGGTAGGTGAACTCTTGAACCACTTCCAGAGCGTGGTCGCCAATATTGATGGATGGAGCATTTCTGACATCCTGCCCCATGATGTTCGTTTTCTTGAGGCTGATGGTTAGGCCAAATTCATTGCAGGCAGACGCAAACCTGTCGATGAGACTCTGCAGGCATTCTTCAGTGTGAGATGTTAAAGCAGCATCGTCAGCAAAGAGGAGTTCTCTGATGAGGACTTTCCGTACTTTGGACTTCGCTCTTAGACGGGCAAGGTTGAACAACCTGCCCCCTGATCTTGTGTGGAGGAAAATTCCTTCTTCAGAGGATTTGAACGCATGTGAAAGCAGCAGGGAGAAGAAAATCCCAAAAAGTGTGGGTGCGAGAACACAGCCCTGTTTCACACCACTCAGGATAGGAAAGGGCTCTGATGAGGAGCCACCATGTTGAATTGTGCCTTTCATATTGTCATGGAATGAGGTGATGATACTTAGTAGCTTTGGTGGACATCCGATCTTTTCTAGTAGTCTGAAGAGACCACGTCTGCTGACGAGGTCAAAGGCTTTGGTGAGATCAATGAAAGCAATGTAGAGGGGCATCTGTTGTTCACGGCATTTCTCCTGTATCTGACGAAGGGAGAACAGCATGTCAATAGTCGATCTCTCTGCACGAAAGCCACACTGTGCCTCAGGGTAGACGCGCTCGGCCAGCTTCTGGAGCCTGTTCAGATCGACTCGAGCAAAGACTTTCCCCACTATGCTGAGCAGGGAGATTCCACGGTAGTTGTTGCAGTCACCGCGGTCACCTTTGTTTTTATAGAGGGTGATGATGTTGGCATCGCGCATGTCCTGGGGTACTGCTCCCTCGTCCCAGCACAGGCATAGCAGTTCATGTAGTGCTGAGAGTATAGCAGGCTTGGCACTCTTGATTATTTCAGGGGTAATGCTGTCCTTCCCAGGGGCTTTTCCGCTGGCTAGGGAATCAATGGCATCACTGAGTTCCGATTTGGTTGGCTGTATGTCCAGCTCATCCATGACTGGTAGAGGCTGGGCTGCATTGAGGGCAGTCTCAGTGACAGCATTCTCCCTGGAGTACAGTTCTAGGTAGTGCTCAACCCAGCGGTCCATCTGTTTGCGTTGGTCAGTGATTATGTCCCCCGATTTAGATTTGAGGGGGGTGATCTTCTTGATGGTTGGCCCAAGAGCTCTCTTCATGCCATCATACATTCCTCTGATGTTTCCGGTGTCTGAGGCCAGCTGAATATGACTGCATATAAAAACAAAGGTGACCGCGGTGACTGCAACAACTACCGTGGAATCTCCCTGCTCAGCATAGTGGGGAAAGTCTTTGCTCGAGTCGCTCTGAACAGGCTCCAGAAGCTGGCCGAGCGCGTCTACCCTGAGGCACAGTGTGGCTTTCGTGCAGAGAGATCGACTATTGACATGCTGTTCTCCCTTCGTCAGATACAGGAGAAATGCCGTGAACAACAGATGCCCCTCTACATTGCTTTCATTGATCTCACCAAAGCCTTTGACCTCGTCAGCAGACGTGGTCTCTTCAGACTACTAGAAAAGATCGGATGTCCACCAAAGCTACTAAGTATCATCACCTCATTCCATGACAATATGAAAGGCACAATTCAACATGGTGGCTCCTCATCAGAGCCCTTTCCTATCCTGAGTGGTGTGAAACAGGGCTGTGTTCTCGCACCCACACTTTTTGGGATTTTCTTCTCCCTGCTGCTTTCACATGCGTTCAAATCCTCTGAAGAAGGAATTTTCCTCCACACAAGATCAGGGGGCAGGTTGTTCAACCTTGCCCGTCTAAGAGCGAAGTCCAAAGTATGGAAAGTCCTCATCAGAGAACTCCTCTTTGCTGACGATGCTGCTTTAACATCTCACACTGAAGAATGCCTGCAGAGTCTCATCGACAGGTTTGCGTCTGCCTGCAATGAATTTGGCCTAACCATCAGCCTCAAGAAAACGAACATCATGGGGCAGGATGTCAGAAATGCTCCATCCATCAATATTGGCGACCACGCTCTGGAAGTGGTTCAAGAGTTCACCTACCTAGGCTCAACTATCACCAGTAACCTGTCTCTAGATGCAGAAATCAACAAGCGCATGGGTAAGGCTTCCACTGCTATGTTCAGACTGGCCAAGAGAGTGTGGGAAAATGGCGCACTGACACGGAACACAAAAGTCCGAGTGTATCAGGCCTGTGTCCTCAGTACCTTGCTCTACGGCAGCGAGGCCTGGACAACGTATGCCAGCCAAGAGCGACGTCTCAATTCATTCCATCTTCGCTGCCTTCGGAGAATACTTGGCATCAGGTGGCAGGACTATATCTCCAACACAGAAGTCCTTGAAGCGGCCAACATCCCCAGCTTATACACACTACTGAGTCAGCGGCGCTTGAGATGGCTTGGCCATGTGAGCCGCATGGAAGATGGCAGGATCCCCAAAGACACATTGTACAGCGAGCTCGCCACTGGTATCAGACCCACCGGCCGTCCATGTCTCCGTTATAAAGACGTCTGCAAACGCGACATGAAATCGTGTGACATTGATCACAAGTCGTGGGAGTCAGTTGCCAGCATTCGCCAGAGCTGGCGGGCAGCCATAAAGACAGGGCTAAATTGTGGCGAGTCGAAGAGACTTAGTAGTTGGCAGGAAAAAAGACAGAGGCGCAAGGGGAGAGCCAACTGTGCAACAGCCCCAACAAACAAATTTCTCTGCAGCACCTGTGGAAGAGCCTGTCACTCCAGAATTGGCCTTTATAGCCACTCCAGGCGCTGCTTCACAAACCACTGACCACCTCCAGGCGCGTATCCATTGTCTCTCGAGATAAGGAGGCCCAAAAGAAGGTGTTGCCAGTAGTCGTTTGCGCAACGCCTAGCTGTTCTTTGTGCAGTACTTCTGGCTGCTTTAAGTGCTGCGGATGTTAAATCGCTGGGGGCTTTCTTGTAGTTCAAAAGTGCAATGCGCTTAGCGGCTATGACAGGTTCCAGCTCTTCATTATGAGATTGAAACCAGTCTGCATTTCTCTTCGCACTTTTGCCGTAGGTGGTCAAAGCTGACTCATAGATGGCGTCTCTGATGTGGGCCCACTTGGTCTCAGCATCCCCTGTGGGAGTGTTTTGAAGGGCTGTTACAAGTGAATTTAGAAATTTTTGTAACAGCTGTGGGTGAGAAATTCTGCTCGTGTTGATGCGCGGGTGGCCCCTCTGCTTGGAATGATGCAACTTCTTTGGTCTGAGTCTAACCTTGCTGCACACCAGGGAGTGGTCGGTGTCGCAGTCCGCACTGTGGAAGCTGCGTGTGATTTGAACACTGTTTAAGGCGGCTCGCCTTGTGACAATGAGGTCTAGCTGGTGCCAACGACGTGATCTTGGGTGCCTCCATGAAACCTGGTGACAGGGTTTAGTGTGAATGAACGAGTTGGTGATGCAGAGGTTATGATAGGTACACAACTCAAGCAGTCTCTGCCCGTTCTCATTCATCCTTCCAACGCCATAGCGCCCAAGGCAGGAGGGCCATGAGTCATGGTCGGCCCCAACCCTGGCATTAAAGTCCCCCAGCAGGAATAGGTGTTCGGTGTTGGGGATGCTGCTAATGATGTTATGGAGTTGTTCATAGAACTGGTCTTTAGCTTCAGGTGCGGAGCAGAGTGTTGGAGCATAGATGCTGAGTAGGTGTACTGGACCAGAGGTGGTGAGCAGTCGGATGGACAGTATGCGTTCCGAGCCATTTGAGGGAGGCTCTATCATGCTGAGCAAGGAGTTTCTGATGGCGAAGCCCACTCCATGCTGTCTTGGTTCTTCAGGATCCCTGCCCTGCCAGAAGAAGGTGTAGTCTTGCTCTGCTAGAGAGCCACTCGCGGGGAGGCGAGTCTCCTGAAGTGCTGCAATGTCCACATTGAGTCTACTGAGCTCGTTGTTAATGATGGCGGTCTTCCGAGAATCGTTGATTTGTGTAAGGTCTTCCGACAGGCCAGGACACATAGTTCTGACCTTACCTATATTAGGGGCAATTTATAATGGCCAATTAACCTATCAACCAGCAAGTCTTTTGGCATGTGGGAGGAAACCGGAGCACCCGGAGGAAACCCACGCAGACACAGGGAGAACTTGCAAACTCCGCACAGGTAGTACCCAGAATCGAACCCGGGTCCCTGGAGCTGTGAGGCTGCGGTGCTAACCACTGCGCCACTGTGCCACCCTTGATGAAGGTGGTGCAGTAAATGGTGTATATATGGACTTGCAAAATGGACTTGTATTTGATAAAACACCTCCGAGCAGAATTATTTGGGGAATAGATGCGCTTGATATTAAAGGATAGTGTTAACTTGAGGCAATAACTGGCTAAGCCATAGGAGGCAGACAGTAGTGGTGAAGAGATGTTTATCTGACTGGAGGGAAGTATCCAGTGGGGTCTGCATGGGAGTCAGTATTAGGATCATTTTTCTATTATATGTAAATCACTTGGCCTTGGGTAGAGAGAGCACTAGTGTACATTTTTGATGTTTACAGGCAATACAAATCTTGGCAATGTAGTAAATAGTGAGCAGGATAGCAGCAGATTTCAGGAGTATACAGACGGTCTGATGAAATGAGCAGACACACGGCAGATACAATTTAATACTGATAAGTGTGAACTGATGCACTTTTAAAGAAATGACATGGAGAGACAGTACAATCTAAATGGTGCGATTTTGAGGTGAGTGCAAGAACAGAGACATCTGGTGGTGTTCACAAAGCCTTGAAAGCGGCAGGGCAAGTTGAAAAGGTTGTAAAGAAAGCATATGGGATAAGTGGCTTTGTAAATAGGGGTATTGAATACAAAAACAAAGAAGTCATGCTAAAACTTTACCACTCACTGGTTAGGCCCCAGCTGGAGTATTGTGTCCAATTCCAGGCATTGAACTTTAGGAAGGATGCTGAGGCCTTGTAGAGGGTACAGACGAGGTTTACCATGATAATATCAGGGATGAGGGACTTCAGTTATATGGAGAGATTGGAGAAGCTGGGATTGTTCTGGTTAAGTGGTGACCTCATAGAGGTGTGCAGAATTATGAGGGGTTTTGATAGAGCAAGTAGGGGAAAACTATTTCTTCTGGCAGTAGCCAGAGGTCATAGATTTAAAATAATTGACAGAAGAAGTAGAGTGGAAATGAGGGGAAAAATCCACACAGAGAGTTGTTAAGATCTGGAATTTTTTACTTGAAATAGTGGTGGAAGCAGATTCCGTGGGAACTTTTAAAGGGTCATTAGATATGAACTTGAAGGGGACTAATTTTCAGGGTTATGTGGAACTAAACTGGATAGCTCTTTCAAAGAGGGAGTATAAGCCTGACAGGATGAATGGCCTCCTTTTGTGCTGTAAGGCTCTATCATTCTACTCTGGCAAATTCTCCACTTACTAAAACCTTTCCAGGTCCTGCAGCATTGAGCCCTTCAGTGCACCTCTGCCTCATCAGCCATCTCCCTCTCTCTCCTCTCGCTCACATCTTGCTCTGTGTGTAAGGCCGCATTGCTCAGAAAAATGGCTGCAAAAACCACGCCCTAGGCTCCTTTGCATTATTTCAAGGTTTGAAATGAGCTTAACAATTACAAGTTAGTAATAGTAATTATTCCGCAACATTGGGTAACCGACATGTGTGAAGACTAAAAAGTCAAACTCAACAAATGTGCTTCTCAAAAAATCAAAAGGTTGATGCCAATAATTTTTCCAGAAGGCAAGACACTTTTAAACAGCTGCACAGTATTGAAGGGATCCTGAAGAGTGATGCAATATTAGATGCAACAAACTGACACTCCAACACATTGCCAAAACCCATTGGCAAGCTCATTCATTGATTCTCTTACAATTTTGTACTGATAATAGTTGTCCCACTTACTGCACCCACTTTAAAGATTCAAAACTTGCAGGGCTGCTATAAGGTCAGCTGTTGGTGCTGTGAAACACAGGTTAGATTATCACCTTTACCGTCTGGATGGTAACCAGCGCTTGGAGGGTGCGATGGAAAAATGGGGGTGGGAGGTGGATTACACATCCCTACTGGAGCCCTCCCTGCTACTACTCCCATTCATTTAAATGAAAGGGAAGCAACCAGACTCAGCTATTGGCTCTGATTCACTCCGCCAGATTTCATTCCCTGCTCGACTCAGTTGATTCTTAAATCCCAAGCAGCAAAGCAAGAAAGAATTGTATTTCTATGGTGCCTTTCACAACCCCAGGACATCCCAAAACACTTTACAGCTGTCACACTCATGAGAAGTGCAGTGATAGAAATACAAAAATAAACTGGAGTGTTCTATAAAAAGACAATTTAAAAGACTGGTACACCCGCCTTCAAGATAGAGGACAAAGTCACATGACATCCACCTTCTCCTGCACTGAAATACACATTCATGTCTGCTAGCACTAAAACACGTTAACCCCGTCTGCATTGAAATTGTAAACAGTTCATCACATATCGATATGAGCTATCCACAAAAATTACCTAAAACAAAGACACTCGCAGATGCTCCATCTCCAGCTACAATCACTACAATAAAGTGTGAAAGTACCTCATCTTATCAAAATAGACTGTCTTCAGAAGCTAGCCCTTTAGGAACTGAAACCTAAAGTCACATGGGCAAGACTAATATTTAATGAGTTTACCTTTGAAGGGAACCTTTTTTGGAGAACATCAGCCAGAAATCTCCAGCCACAGAGAGGACAACGCAAGCAATCTTCAAGTTCCATCACAAGGCTGAGAGAGAGAGAGAGATCAATTCCAGCGAAGACAGTTGAACCCTGCTGAGGGGACTTTGCAACCAACTGCTCTGGTGTTAATTTTCACTCTGAGCCGATGCTTGCCACTGTTCTGCAGGCATATAATCCCAATTATGGCGAATGCCTCAGATTGTGTGATAGCATTGACATGCTGATCCAAATTAACTATGTGAAATGCTTGCTCACTTTTTGCACAAGTGCATTCTTCACCCATGTCCTCATGACAATCTTTCTTTCTGCTGACCTGATGCACCTGCTTGGTTGTGTAGTGTTGGCATAGCTTTTGTTGTGTTTGCCATCCTGTCTTGCAGACATTCTCTCTGCATGTGATTGTGCCAACAGCTCTCCACCTGAATCTTCAGCCACTCCAAGTGAGCAAACTGCTGTTCTTTGTTCTCTCTTGGTGTGTTCTCCAGCAAAAAAATCAAACGTTGCCACAATGTAGTATTTGATGGTCTTCAGAAAATTATATCCCAGACTTTGCCTCCATGTAATGTTACTTGTTCCTTTGGTATGTGAATTATTGTAAGACTCACATGTATATAAATAATATCCAAAGAAAATGTGGGTTTTTATTATAAGTTAACTGGAACATATATAGAAACAGCTACTGCAGGAGCCACATCTACACACATCTCACACTGTCGGGCTACACTGGCAACTCCCTGGTCATGTGTGATGTGACAACACTTCCTCTGGTGACTTTCACATACAGCCTCTTAATGTGGTCCCACAAATGTCACTATTATAATGTAGGAAATCTGGCAGCCAATCTGTGCACAGCAAGATCCCATAAATATCAATGTGAAAATGACCAGATAAACTCTGTAGTGATGCTGATCGAAGGCTAACTATTGGCCAGGATCTCCCCAACTCTTCTTCAAAATAGTGCCATGGGATCTTTTGCATCTATTGCATTGACCTGAGGGGACAGACGGGCCTTGGTTTAACATCTCATCCGAAAGATTGCCCCTCTGACAGTACAGCACTCACTCCAAACTGCACTGAAATGTCAGCCTGGATATCTTTGGTGTGGTTTGAACGCATGACCTTCTGAACCTCTGGCGCAGTAATACCTCTGAGCCTCCTCTGGTACCACCGACACACAGGATATCCTCCTGTGTTAAGAGGCTGCTCCCCCCTTTAAAAAAAAATGAGGAGCCATTTCTTCAGCAGCCTCCCTGGTCTGGACCCCACTGATGGGGACTATATCTCCCCTGGTCTGGACCCCACTGATGGGGACTATATCTCCCCTGATCTGGACCCCACTGATGGGAACTATATCTCCCCTGGTCTGGACCCCACTGATGGGGACTATATCAACCCTGGTCTGGACCCCACTGATGGGGACTATATCTCCCCTGGTCTGGAGCCCGCTGATGGGAACTATATCTCCCCTGGTCTGGACGCCACTGATGGGGACTATATCTCCCCTGGTCTGAACCCCATTGATGGGGACTATATCTCCCCTGGTCTGGACCCCACTGATGGGGACTATATCTCCCCTGGTCTGAACCCCACTGATGGGGACTATATCAACCCTGGTCTGGACCCCACTGATGGGAACTATATCTCCCATGGTCTGAACCCCATTGATGGGGACTATATCTCCCCTGGTCTGGACCCCGCTGATGGGAAATTTATCTTCCCTGGTCTGGACGCCACTGATGGGGACTATATCTCCCCTGGTCTGGACACCCTACTGATGGGGACTTTATCTCCCCTGGTCTGGACCCCACTGATGGGGACTTTATCTCCCCTGGACTGGACCCCACTGTTGGGGACTATATCTCCCCTGGTCTGGACCCCACTGATGGGGACTTTATCTCCCCTGGTCTGGACCCCACTGATGGGGACTATATCTCCCCAGTCTGGACCCCACTGATGGGGACTTTATCTCCCCAGTCTGGACCCATTGATGGGGACAATATCTCCCCTGGTCTGGACTCCACTGATGGGCACTATATCTCCCCTGGTCTGGACCCCACTAATGGGCACTATATCTCCCCTGGTCTGGACTCCACTGATGGGCACTATATCTCCCCTGGTCTGGACCTCACTGATGGGGACTATATCTCCCCTGGTCTGGACCCCACTGATAGGGACTATATCTCCCCTGGTCTGGACCCCACTGATGGGGACTATATCTCCCCCAGTCTGGACCCCACTGATAGGGATTATATCTCCCCTGGTCTGGACCCCACTGATGGGCACTATATCTCCCCAGTCTGGACCCCATTGATGGGGACTATATCTCCCCTGGTCTGGACCCCACTGATGGGCACTATATCTCCCCTGGTCTGGACCCCACTGATGGGCACTATATCTCCCCTGGTCTGGACTCCACTGATGGGCACTATATCTCCCCTGGTCTGGACCCCACTGATGGGGACTATATCTCCCCTGGTCTGGACCCCACTGATAGGGACTATATCTTCCCTGGTCTGGACCCCACTGATGGGGACTATATCTCCCCCGATCTGGACCCCACTGATAGGGACTATATCTCCCCTGATCTGGACCCCACTGATGGGGACTATATCTCCCCTGATCTGGACCCCCACTGATGGGGACTATATCTCCCCTGGTCTGGACCCCACTGATGGGGACTATATCTCCCCTGGTCTGGACTCCACTGATGGGGACTATATCTCCCCTGGTCTGGACCCCACTGATGGGCACTATATCTCCCCTGGTCTGGACCCCACTGATGGGGACTATATCTCCCCTGGTCTGGACCCCACTGATGGGGACTATATCTCCCCTGGTCTGGACCCCACTGATGGGGACTATATCTCCCCTGGTCTGGACCCCACTGATGGGCACTATATCTCCCCTGGTCTGGACTCCACTGATGGGCACTATATCTCCCCTGGTCTGGACCCCACTGATGGGGACTATATCTCCCCTGGTCTGGACCCCACTGATGGGGACTATATCTCCCCTGGTCTGGACCCCACTGATGGGCACTATATCTCCCCTGGTATGCCTCACCTCACTGGGTGAACCATCTTCTCCACTAATACCAGGGTGGGTGGAGGGTGTGTTCCATCTGAGGCAATCATGAGAGAACTCCTGACGTTGGGAGACTCCACTCTCAGCTGTAATCGCTTGCCATCATGCATCAGAGGTCACACCCCAGTACAAGGCAGACAGGAGGAAACAGCCTGAACCAATGAAGATCTGTTTTATGGAGTTTCATGCTTTAGTTGCAGAACTCTAGGAATTTGGGTTCTGTAATTTTTTTTTCTGAACAACGCATTAAATAAATTATCAACGACAAAATACATTGAGGGGAGATGGCCTCTGGGTGCAACCTCCAGTAAACTCTTGTATGTAATGGGTTTAGGAATTCATACACTGAGCGTACAGACTAACCTGTCACTCATTATGTTTTTATTCATTCTCGGGATCTGGACGTTACTGGAAAGGCTGGCATAAATTGCCATTTATCTTGAACCACTGCAGTCCATGTGATGAAGGTGCTCTCACAGTTCTGTTAGGAGGGAGTGGCAGGATGTTGTCCCATCATGAGCTTCCTTCAAAAGCTTAAAGGGAGACTTGATTGAATCTTTCAAGGTGGTGACTAGATGTGTAGATGAGGGTAAAGCAGTTGATGTAGCCTACATGAACTTCAGTAGGGCTTTTGATAAGGTCCCGCATGGGAGATTGGTTAAGAAGGTAAGAGCCCATGGGATCCAGGGCAATTTGGCAAATTGGATCCAAAATCAGCTTAGTGGCAGGAGACAGAGGGTAATGGTCGAGGTTGTTTATGCAAGTGGAAGCCTGTGATGAATGGTGTACCACAGGGATCGGTGCTGGGACTCTTGCTGTTTGTAGTGTACGTTAATGACTTAGACGTGAATATAGGAGGTATGATCAGTAAGTTCGCAGATGACGCGAAAATTGCTGATGTTGTAACTAATGAGGAGGAAAGCCTTAGATTACAGGACGATATAGATGGGCTGGTAAGCTGGGCGGAGCAGTGGCAAATGGAATTTAATCCTGGGAAGTGTGAGTTGATGCATTTTGGGAGGACTAACAAGGCAAGGGAATATACAATGGATGGTAGGACCCTAGGCAGTACAGAGGGTCAGAGGGACTTTGGTGTACTTGTCCATAGATCACTGAAGGCAGCAGCACAGGTAGTTAGGAAGGCGTATGGGATACTTGCCTTTATTAGCCCAGGGATAGAATATAAGACCAGAGAGGTTTTGATGGAATTGTATAAAATGCTAGTTAGGTCACAGCTAGAGTACTGTGTACAGTTCTGGGCACCACACTATAGGAAGGATGTGATTGCACTGGAGAGGGTGCAGAGAAGATTCACCAGGATGTTGCCCGGGCTGCAGCATTTCAGCTATGAAGAGAGACTGAAAAGACTAGGTTTGTTTTCCTTAGAGCAGACAAGGCTGAGGGGGACCTGACTGAGGTGTACAAAATTTTGAAGGGCATTGATAGGTTAGAATGGAAGAGATGTTTTCCCTTAGCAGAGGGGTCAATAAGAAGGAGGCATAGATTTAAGGTAAGGGGCAGGAGGTTTAGAGGGGATTTGAGGAAATATTTTTTCATTCAGCGAGTGGTTGGAATCTGGAATGGACTGCCTGAAGAGGTGGTAGAGGCAGGACCCCTCACAACATTTATGATGTATTTAGATGAGCACTTGAAATGCCATAGCATACAAGGCTACGGGCCAAGTGCTGGAAAATGGGATTAGAATAGTTAGGTGCTTGATGGCCGGCACAGACACGATGGGCCGAAGGGCTATGACTCTATGACTCCATTTTGCCTCAGATTTTAACAAGAATTGATACAGAATGTGCATGTTACTGTCTGTGCACAAATCTGCCTGAGACGACCAGCTGATACAACAGCAGAGCTCCTTTCGAAGGAGTGTGTGAATATTGGCTTGGAAGAAGCACTGAGAGTAGCAAGGGCACAGAATGGACTCTGGGTGGAGAACTTAAATATCCATTACAGAGATTGGCTCTGTAGCACCATTACTGACTGAGCACGCAAATCCTAAAAGGCATATCGGACAGAGTTGACCGGCAATAGGTGGTGAGAGAACCAACACAAGGGAAAAATCTATTTGGCCTTGTACTCACCAATCTACCTGTCACAGCTGCATCTGTCCATGACAGTATTGGTAGGACTGCATCGTTCGTGTGGAGATGAAGTCCCATTTTCACATGGATGGCATGCTTCATCGTATTTTGTGGCACTACCCCTGTGATAAATGGGATAGATTCAGAACAGATTTAGCAGCTCAAAACTGGGCATCCATGAGGCACTGTGAACCATCAGAAGCAGCAGAATTGGATTCCATCATAATCTGTAACCACATGGCCCAGCATAACCCTCACTCTACCATTATCATTGAGCCATGCAACCAACCCTGGTTCAATGACAGCGCGAAGTAATCCCATATGAATGGATTAGATAAAAGCTCTGCAATCCCGCCACATCCAGTCACAAATGGTGGTGGTCAATTAAACAACTAAAATGAGGAGGAGGGTTCCATGAACATCTCCATCCTGAATTATATTCTCAAATATTTCCAGTGGGGTCTGAATCCGTGACCTCCCGACTCAGAGGCAGGAGTGCTATCACTGAGTCTGCTCATGTATCACCAACACTCAGAACATCCTCTTGCCTTAAGGGGCTGATTCCTCGTCTAAAAAGGACAAGTTAGGAGTCAGCGGCTTCCCCACTGGACCCCACTGATGGGAACGATATCTCCCTGGTCCTTAACACACTGATGGGGACAATATTTTCTCCAGAATGCCTCACCTCACTGGGTGAACCATCTTTTCCACTGTTATGGTTGCGCCCAACTGAGGCAAAGTGGGGATAGCTCCTGACATTGGGAGAACCCACCCCCCTCAGCTGTTACAGTTTGCCATCATATGTCAGAGGTCACATCCCGTATACAGGCATTTCACTGTCGCTGGGTCAAAGACTTGGAACTCCCTCCCTAACAGCACTGTTGGTGTACCTACACCACATGGACTGCAGCAGTTCAAGAAGGCAACTCACCAGTACCTTCTCAAGGGCAATTAAGGATGGACAATAAATGCTGGCCTCGCCAGTGATGCTCATATCCCAAGAATAATTTTTTTTTAAATGACAGAAAACTGCCAGAACCAATAAAGGTTTGTTTTACAGAGTTTTCCTGCTTGAGTTAGTGCACTCTGGGAATTTGGGTTCAGTAAAGCTTTCTGAATAAAACATTAAATTCATCATCAAAGACAAAAGATATTGAGGGGCGATGACCTCTGGGTGTGAGTGTCAGTAAACCCTTGCAGAAAGGAAAGGGATTAGTAATTCAATACACCAAGCACACCGGCTGACCTCCGACTGGTTATATTTTTATGCATTCTTGGGATTTTGGCTTTGCTAGCAAGGACGGTGTTTATTACCCATCCCTAGTTGCCCTTAAGAAAATGTTGGGCCTTTATCTTGAACTGCTGCAGTCTGTGTGGTGAAGGTGCTCTCAGTGCTGGTACGATGGAAGTGACAGGATGTTGACCCATTTTGAGCATCCTCCACAACGTTAAAGAAGAAGCTGTTCTGAATGTGAAAAAGAATTCATACTGAAGGTGCAATACTACTGTCAGTGTGTAGGTCTGACTGAGACAACCAGCTGGCATGGCAACAGGGCTTTCCAAATGTGAAAGTGAATGTTGAGACTCCCAAACTATCCTCCAAAGCTCAATATCAATCATTGTCCCTGATCAATCTGAGCTTTAATCTCCAGTCTGCACTTTCCCATAACTTCCTCTTTTGTTGGTTTGTGGCCTTGTCAAACTAACATTCAAATATAAAAATGTGATTTTGGGAGACTGCACATGAAGTAATATTCTGCTTTGTAATATTCTGAATTGACAGATAATCTTTGATGTAAGTTTATATGATAGAGAAACTGTGAAGGACGCTCAGTGCTCCTCTGGTCAGAGGTTAAATTCCAATCATAGTGATACAGTGATCTGAATTGAAATATTCCATTGTGTTTGTACAAAATGCTCAGCTCTGCCAGTCACTGGGTTAATTCGTGGAACTAAATAACAGAAAATGTTTCAAACTTTTTCCAGGAAAACATCCACATAAAAAAGAACATGGCATTTACTTTGACGAGGAAGGTAAGAGAGACCAGTAATATTCACCGTTGGTTTCCTTGTACAGTTTGTAGTTTGTACACCCAGTGATTTTAAGAGAGAATTGCACAGGTGATTTACAAGAAAAACAATCGAGGGTTCTGATCTTCAGCCTGAATAACAATTAAGTTTTGAATGAACTCTCTAAATATTTATTTGCCATCAGTTGGATTCTATACCTGTATAACTACACTTGATCAGCGGAATAATACATTAGGTGTAGGGCCTGACATTGTACTGCCTGTGTGGAGTTTGCAAGTTCTCCCTGTGTCTGCGTGGGTTTTCTCTGGGTGCTCTGGTTTCCTCCCACATGCCAAAGACTTGCAGGTTGATAGGTAAATTGACCATTAGCAATTGCCCCGAGTACAGGTAGGTGGTAGGGAAATATAGGGACAGGTGGGGATGTGGTAGGAATATGGAATTAGTGTAGGATTAGTATAAATGGGTGGTTGATGGTCGGCACAGACTCGGTGGGCCGAAGGGCCTGTTTCAGTGCTGTATCTCCAAACTAAACTAAACTAAAACACTAATCACTAACGTCCTCTGACCAACCACACAGGGAATTACTCTTCTTCTTTGGCCTCCTTATCTCGAAGGACAATGGATACGTGCCTGGAGGTGGTCAGTGGTTTGTGAAGCAGCGCCTGGAGTGGCTAAAAAGGCCAATTCTAGAGTGACAGGCTCTTCCACAGGTGCTGCAGAGAAATTTGTTTGTCGGGGCTGTTGCACAGTTCGCCTTGCGCCTCTGTCTTTTTTCCTGCCAACTACTAAGTCTCTTCGACTCGCCACATTTTAGCCCCGTCTTTATGGCTGCCCGCCAGCTCTGGCGAACGCTGGCAACTGACTCCCACGACTTGTGATCAATGTCACAGGATTTCATGTCGCGTTTGCAGATGTCTTCAAAGCGGAGACATGGACGGCCGGTGGGTCTGATACCAGTGGCGAGCTCGCTGTACAATGTGTCTTTGGGGATCCTGCCATCTTCCATGCGGCTCACATGGCCAAGCCATCTCAAGCGCCGCTGACTCAGTAGTGTGTACAAGCTGGGGATGTTGGCCGCCTCGAGGACTTCTGTGTTGGAGATATGGTCCTGCCACCTGATGTCAAGCATTCTCCGGAGGCAGCGAAGATGGAATGAATTGAGATGTCGCTCTTGGCTGACTTACGTTGTCCAGGCCTCGCTGCCATAGAGCAAGGTACTGAGGACACAGGCCTGATACACTCGGACTTTTGTGTTCCGTGTCAGTGCACCATTTTCCCACACTCTCTTGGCCAGTCTGGATATAGCAGTAGAAGCCTTTCCCATGCGCTTGTTCATTTCTGCATCTAGAGACAGGTTACTGGTGATAGTTGAGCCTAGGTAGGTGAACTCTTGACCACTTCCAGAGCGTGGTCGCCAATATTGATGGATGGAGCATTTCTGATGTCCTGCCCCATGATGTTCGTTTTCTTGAGGCTGATGGTTAGGCCAAATTCATTGCAGGCAGCCGCAAACCTGTCGATGAGACTCTGCAGGCACTCTTCAGTGTGAGATGTTAAAGCAGCATCGTCAGCAAAGAGGAGTTCCCTGATGAGGACTTTCCGTACTTTGGACTTCGCTCTTAGACGGGCAAGGTTGAACAACCTGCCCCCTGATCTTGTGTGGAGGAAAATTCCTTCTTCGGAGGACTTGAACGCATGTGAAAGTAGCAGGGAGAAGAAAATCCCAAAAAGTGTGGGTGCGAGAACACAGCCCTATTTCACACCACTCAGGATTGGAAAGGGGTCTGATGAGGAGCCACCATTTTGAATTGTGCCTTTCATTTTGTCATGGAATGAGGTGATGATGCCGAGTAGCTTTGGTGGACATCCAATCTTTTCTAGTAGTCTGAAGAGACCACGTCTGCTGACGAGGTCAAAGGCTTTGGTGAGATCAATGAAAGCAATGTAGAGGGGCATCTGTTGTTCGCGGCATTTCTCCTGTATCTGACGAAGGGAGAACAGCATGTCAATGGTCGATCTCTCTGCACGAAAGCCACACTGTGCCTCAGGGTAGACACGCTCGGCCAGCTTCTGGAGCCTGTTCAGAGCGACTCGAACAAAGACTTTCCCCACTATGCTGAGCAGGGAGATTCCACGGTAGTTGTTGCAGTCACCGCGGTCACCTTTGTTTTTATAGAGGGTGATGATATTGGCATCGCGCATGTCCTGTGGTACTGCTCCCTTGTCCCAGCACAGGCAAAGCAGTTCGCAGAGTGCTGAGAGTATAGCAGGCTTGGAACTCTTGATTATTTCAGGGGTAATGCTGTCCTTCCCAGGGGCTTTTCCGCTGGCTAGAGAATCAATGGCATCACTGAGTTCCAATTTGGTTGGCTGTATGTCCAGCTCAACCATGACTGGGAGAGGCTGGGCTGCATTGAGGGCAGTCTCAGTGACAACATTCTCCCTGGAGTACAGTTCTAGGTAGTGCTCAACCCAGCGGTCCATTTGTTTGTGTTGGTCAGTGATTATGTCCCCTGATTTAGATTTGAGGGGGGCGATCTTCTTGATGGTTGGCCCAAGAGCTCTCTTCATGCCATCATACATTCCTCTGATGTTTCCGGTGTCTGAGGCCAGCTGAATATGACTGCAAAGGTGTTGCCAGTAGTCGTTTGCGCAGCGCCTGGCTGTTCTTTGTGCAGTGCTTCTGGCTGCTTTAAGTGCTGCGGGTGTTAAATCGCTGGGGGCTTTCTTGTAGTTCAACAGTGCAATGCGCTTAGCGGCTATGACAGGTTCCAGCTGTTCATTATGAGAATGAAACCAGTCTGCATTTCTCTTCGCACTTTTGCCGTAGGTGGTCAAAGCTGACTCATAGATGGCGTCTCTGATGTGGGCCCACTTGGTCTCAGCATCCCCTGTGGGAGTGTTTTGAAGGGCTGTTTCAAGTGAATTTAGAAATTTTTGTAACAGCTGTGGGTGAGAAATTCTGCTTGTGTTGATGCGTGGGTGGCCCTTCTGCTTGGAGTGATGCAACTTCTTTGGTCTGAGTCTAACCTTGCTGCACACCAGGGAGTGGTCGGTGTCGCAGTCCGCACTGTGGAAGCTGCGTGTGATTTGAACACTGTTTAAGGAGGCTCGCCTTGTGATGATGAGGTCCAGCTGATGCCAACGACGTGATCTTGGGTGCCTCCAAGAAACCTGGTCACAGGGTTTATTGTGAAAGAACGAGTTAGTGATGCAGAGGTTATGATAGGTACACAACTCTAGCAGTCTCTGCCCGTTCTCATTCATCCTTCCAACGCCCAAGGCAGGAGGGCCATGAGTCATGGTCGGCCACAACCCTGGCATTAAAGTCCCCCAGCAGGAACAGCTGTTAGTTATTGGGGATGCTACTAATGATATTCTGGAGTTCCTCGTAGAACTGGTCTTTAACTTCAGGTGGGGAGCAGAGTGTTGGTGCATAGATGCTGAGTAGGTGTACTGGACCAGAGGTGGTGAGCAGTCGGATGGACAGTATGCGTTCCGAGCCATTTGAGGGAGGCTCCATCATGCTGAGCAAGGAGTTTCTGATGGCGAAGCCCACTCCATGCTGTCTTGGTTCTTCAGGATCCCTACCCTGCCAGAAGAAGGTGTAGTCTTGCTCTGCTGGAGAGCCACTCGCGGGGAGGCGAGTCTCCTGAAGTGCTGCAATGTCTACATTGAGTCTACTGAGCTCGTTGTTAATGATGGCGGTCTTCCGAGAATCGTTGATTTGTGTCAGGGAATTACTATAATATAGATATAGGAACGTGTGCTCACTTCCTGTCTGTCAACTTCCTGCGTCACAGCTCAGGGATCACAATTGTGACATGAAAAGTCTCTGCTACACTGCCCTTGATTGGCTCAAATTTCCTTTTGCGTAGTAACATCAAATCAGAATGCTGTATCTAGGTGCAGTGATGCAAATCAAACAATGAAAAGCAGAAGCTGAGAATTGAAGGTTTCACTATGTTGTAATGAGAATCTGTACAATTGTCGCATTTCAGAATTTTTGATTCTTTTCTCCTTCCTGGGGAGGGTTCGAGATGAACTATGTCTAAATGTTGTGTTTTAAAACCAAGTGAATCTGCGTAGGTTTTTGTAAAACGCCAGAGTCTATTATTTGTATTTGAAAGAATCAGCACAGAAGGAGACAATTCGGCCCGTTGTGTCTATGCCAGTTCTTTGGTAGAGCTATCCAATTAATCTCAATCTCCTGCTCTTTCCCTGAAGACCTGTATTATATTTTTCCTTCAGGTATTTATCCAATGATGTTTTAAACATTCTTGTCAAGGGTGCCTGTAAATCCCTTTATGGTAGTGATTGCACATCATAACAACTCACTTTGTAAGAAATGTTTCCTCTAGTTCTTTTGGCAATTATTTTAAATCTGTGTCCTCTGGTTATTGACCCATCTGTCACTGGAGACAGGTTCTCTCCATTTACTCTATCCCAACAATTCATGACTTTGAACACATCTATCAAATTTCCCCTTAACCTTCTTCGTTCTTTGAACAACATCAGCTTCCTCCATCACAGATGCCTGTCTTCATGCCTGTAATATTCAATTCACTCCTCTTAATATCAAGAAACAACTGAACTCAGCAAAAAGCAGTAGAACTATGGGCCCAGCAAACATCCCAGCTGTGGTCCTGAAGACGTGTGCTCCAGAATTCAACGCAACTTTAACCAAGTTGTTCCAGTCGTTACGACCGAGGCGGGTGCAATGCACTGTCAATTCAGTCCCATTACTCCACAGGCCAGGGCATATTCTTAAAGTTTTCACACCCACCCTCCCCTGGTCCCCTGAGCCTCTATAAGCAGTGTCCAAATCACACGCAGCTTCCACAGTGCAGCCTACGACACCGACCACTCCCTGGTGTGCAGCAGGGAACCAAAGAAGCTGCATCACTTCAAGCAGAAGGGCCGCCCGTGCATCAACACTAAAAGAATTTCTTATCCACAGATGTTACATAAGCTTCTAAATTCACTTGAAAAAGCCCTTCAAAACACTCCTACAGGGGATGCAGAGACCAAGTGGGCCCACATCAGAGACGCAATCTATGACTCAGCAATGACCACCTTTGGCAAAACTGAGAAGCAGAATGCAGACTGGTTTCAATCTCACTTTGAAGAGCTGGAACCTGTCATAGCCACTAAGCGCATTGCACTGTTGAACTACAAGAAAACCCCCAGCGAGTTAACATCCGTAGCACTTAAAGCAGCCAGAATTGCTGCACAAAGATCAGCCAGGCGCTGCACAAAGAACAGCCAGGCGCTGCACAAATGGCTACTGGCAACACCTATGCAGTCGTATTCGGCTGGCCTCCAACACCGGAAACATCAGAGGAATGTATGATGGCATTAAGAGAACCTTTGGGCCAACCATCAGGAAGATTGCCCCCCTCAAATCTAAATCAGGGGACACAATCACTGACCAATGCAAGCAAATGGACCGCTGGGTGGAGCACGACCTAGAACTGTACTCCAGGGAAAATGTTGTCACTGAGACTGCCCTCAATGCAGCTCAGTCTCTGCCAGTCATGGATGAGCTGGACGAACAGCCAACAAAATCGGAACTCAGTGATGCCATTGATTCTCCAGCCAGTGGAAAAGCCCCTGGAAAGGACAACATTACCCCTGAAATAATCAAGAGTGCCAAACCTGCTATACTCTCAGAACTCCATGAACTGCTTTGCCTGTGCCGGGATGAGGGAGCAGTACCACAGGACATGCGCGATGCCAATATCATCACCCTCTATAAGAACAAGGGTGACCGCGGTGACTGCAACAACTGCCGTGGAATCTCCCTGCTCAGTATAGTGGGGAATGTCTTCGCTGGAGTCATTTTAAACAGGCTCCAGAAGCTGGCTGAGCGTGTCTACACTGAGGCACAGTGTGGCTTTCGAGCAGAGAGATCCACCATTGATATGCTGTTCTCCCTTCGCTACAGGAGAAATGCCGCGAACAACAGATGCCCCTCTACGTTGCTTTCATTGATCTCACCAAAGCCTTTGACATCGTCAGCAGACGTGGTCTCTTCAGACTACTAGAAAAGATCGGATGCCCACCAAAGCTACGAAGTATCATCACCTCATTCCATGACAATATGAAAGGCACAATTCAGCAGAGCGGTGCCTCATCAAACCCCTTTCCTATCCTGAGTGGTGTGAAACCGGGCTGTGTTCTCGCACCTACACTGTTTGGGATTTTCTTCTCCCTGCTGCTGTCATATGCGTTCAGGTCTTCAGAAGAAGGAATTTTCCTCCACACAAGATCAGGTGGCAGGTTGTTCAACCTTGCCCATCTAAGAGCAAAGTCCAAAGTATGGAAAGTCCTTATCAGGGAACTCCTTTTTGCTGATGATGCTGCAGTAACATCCCACACTGAAGAGTGTCTGCAGAGACTCATCGACAGGATTGCGGCTGCCTGCAACAAATTTGGCCTAACCATCAGCCTCAAGAAAACGAACATCATGGGACAGGACATCAGAAATGCTCCATCCATCAATATCGGCGACCACGCTCTGGAAGTGGTTCAAGAGTTCACCTACCTAGGCTCAACTATCACCAGTAACCTGTCTCTCGATGCAGAAATCAACAAGCGCATGGGAAAGGCATCCACTGCTATGTCCAGACTGGCCAAGAGAGTGTGGGAAAATGGCGCACTGACACGGAACACAAAAGTCCGAGTGTATCAAGTCTGTGTCCTCAGTACCTTGCTCTACGGCAGCCAGGCCTGGACAACGTATGTCAGCCAAGAGTGACGTCTCAATTCATTCCATCTTCGCTGCCTCCAGAGAATCCTTGGCATCAGGTGGCAGGACCGTATCTCCAACACAGAAGTCCTCGAGGCGGCCAACATCCCCAGCTTATACACCCAACTGAGTCAGCGGTGCTTGAGATGGCTTGGCCATGTGAGCCGCATGGAAGATGACAGGATCCCCAAGGACACATTATACAGCGAGCTCGTCACTGGTATCAGACCCACTGGCCATCCATGTCTCCGCTTTAAAGACGTCTGCAAACATGACATGAAGTCCTGTGACATTGATCATAAGTCGTGGGAGTCAGTTGCCAGTGATCGCCAGAGCTGGTGGACAGCCATAAAGGCGGGGCTAAAGAGTGGCGAGTCAAAGAGACTTAGCTGTTGGCAGGAAAAAAGATAGAAGCGCAAGGAGAGAGCCAACTGTGTAACAGCCCCGACAACCAATTTTACCTACAGTGTCTGTGGATGACCCTGTCACTCTAGAATTGGCCTTTTTAGCCATTCCAGGTGCTTCTCCACAAACCACTGACCAGCTCCAGGTGCTTACCCATTGTCTCTTGAGACAAGGAGGCCAAAGAAAGAAGAAACAAAGTACAGTTCTGACTGAGACAACCAGCTGGCATGGCAATAGAGCTTTCCAAATGTGAACGTGAACGTTGGGCCTCCCAAACTATCCTCCAAAGCTCAATATCAACGATCCATCAAACATTGTCCCTGATCAATCTGAGCTTTAATCTCCAGTCTGCACTTTCCCATAACTTCCTCTTTTGTTGGTTTGTGGCCTTGTCAGACTAATATTCAAATATAAAAATGTGATTTTGGGAGACTGCACATGAAGTAATATTCTGCTTTGTGATATTCTGAATTGACAGATAATCTTTGATGTAAGTTTATATGATAGAGAAACTGTGAAGGACGCTCAGTGCTCCTCTGGTCAGAGGTGCTATCCAATCATAGTGACACGGTGATCTGAATTGAAATATTCCATTGTGTTTGTACAAAATGCTCAGCTCTGCCAGTCACGGGGTTAATTCATGGAACTAAATAACAGAAAATGTTTCCAACTTTTTACAGGAAAAAAAACACATACAAAAAAACATGGCATTTACATTGACCAGGCAGGTAAGAGAGACCTGTAATAATCATTAGGTTTCCTTGTAGAGTTTGTAGATTGTGCACCCAGCGATTTTAAGAGAGAATTGCACAGGTGATGGACAAGAAAAGCAATTGAGGGTTCTCTTCTTCAGCCTGAATAACAATTAAGTTTTGAATTAACTCACTAAATATTTATTTGCCATCAGTTGGATTCTATACCTGTATAACTACACTTGATCAGCAGAATAATACATTGCGTGTAGGTGCTGACATTGTGCAATAGTGTAGCACCTCTGGTAGTGAATTGGGAGCCAGTTTTACATCCCTCCTGATTTCCACTGAAATCACTGGATATAAAAATGGGAGATGTACATCAGGCTGTTGATTCACTATCACCCATGTGATTCCATCACACAACGTCACAGTGATCTCATTGTGTTTTACATGGTCACTGATTCTCTTTCTGTAAAAACACTAATCACTAACGTCCTCTGACCAGCCACACAGGGAATGACTATATAATATAGATATAGGAGCATGTGCTCACTTCCTGTCTGTCAACTTCCTGCGTCACAGCTCAGGGATCACAATTGTGACATGAAAAGTCTCTGCTACATTGCCCTTGATTGGCTCAAATTTCCTTTTGCGTAATAATATCAAATCAGAATTCTGTATCTAGGTGCAGTGATGAAAAATCTCACAATGAAAAGCAGAAGCTGAGAATTGAAGCTTTCACTATGTTGTAATGAGAATCTGTACAATTGTCGCATTTCAGAATTTTTGATTCTTTTCTCCTTCCTGGGGAGGGTTCGAGATGAACTATGTCTAAATGTTGTGTTTTAAAATCAAGTGAATCTGCGTAGGTTTTTGTAAAATGCCAGAGTCTATTATTTGTATTTCAAAGAATCAGCACAGAAGGAGACAATTCGGCCCATCGTGTCTATGCCAGTTCTTTGGTAGAGCTATCCAATTAATCTCACTCCCCTGCTCTTTCCCCAAAGACCTGTATTATATTTTTCCTTCAGGTATTTATCCAATGATGTTTTAAGCGTTCCTGTCAAATGTGCCTACAAATCCCTTTATGGTAGTGATTGCACATCATAATAACTCACTTTGTAAGAAATGTTTCCTCTAGTTCTTTTGCAATTATTTTAAATCTGTGTCCTTTGGTTATTGATCCATCTGTCACTGGAGACAGGTTCTCTCCATTTACTCTATCCCAACAATTCATGACTTTGAACACATCTATCAAATTTCCCCTTAACCTTCTTCGTTCTGTGAACAACATCAGCTTCCTCCATCACAGATGCCTGTCTTCATGCCTGTATTATTCAATTCACTCCTCTTAATATCAAGAAACAACTGAACTCAGCAAAAAGCAGTAGAACTATGGGCCCAACCTACATCCCGGCTGTCATGCTGAAGATTTGTGCTCCAGAACTCAGCGCAACTCTAATTAAGTTGTTCCAATTGTTACGACAAATTTGAGAGCAATGCACTGTCAATTCAGTCTCATTACTCCACAGGACAGGGCATATTATTAAAGTTTTCCCACCCACCCTCCGCTGGTCTGGACCACACTGATGGAGTCTATATCTCCCTGATCCAGACCTTACTGATGGGGTTTATATCTCTCCTGGTCAGGAGCCCACTGATGGGGATGATATCTCCATGGTCTGCACCTTGCAGATGAGGACTGTATCTCCCCTGGTCTGGTCCCCACTGATGGAGTCTATATCTCTGCTGGTCTGGTCCCTATTGATGCAGACTATATCTCCCCGAGTCCAGTTCCCACTGATGGGGATTATATCTCCCCTGGTCCAGTCCCCACTGATGGGGATTATATCTCTCCTGGTCCAGTCCCCACTGATGGGGATTATATCTCCCTGGTCTGCAGCTCATTGATGAAGACTGTATCTCCCCTGGTCTGGAGCCCACTGATGGAGTCTATATCTCGTCTGCTCTGCACCCCACTGATGGGGATTATATCTCACTGGTCTGGACACCACTGATGTGATCTATTATCTCCCTGGTCTCGAGTCCACTGATGAGGTCTATATCTCTCCTGGTCCTTAACTCACTGATGAGGGCTATATCTTCTCCGACATTCCTCACCTCACTGGGTGAACCATCTTTTCCACTGTTGTTCCCAACTGAGGCAAAGTTGGGATCGCTCCTGATATTGGGAGACTCCACCACCCCCCCTCCCTCAGCTGTTACTGCTTGCCATCATGTGTCAGAGGTCACATCCCCCATACAGGCATTTCACGGTTGCTGGGTCAAAGACTTGGAACTCCTTCCCTAACAGCACTGTGGGTGTACCTACACCACATGGACTGCAGCAATTCAGGAAGGCAGTTCACCGCCACCTTCTCTAGGGCAATTAGGAATGGACAATAAATGCTGGTCTAACCAGTGATGCTCACATCCCAAGAACAATTTTTTTAAAAATGACAGGAAACTGCCGGAACCAATAAAGGTTTGTTTTATAGAGTTTTCCTGCTTGAGTTAGTGCACTCTGGGAATTTGGGTTCAGTAAAGCTTTCTGAATAAAACATTAAATTCATCATCAAAGACAAAAGATATTGAGAGGCAATGGCCACTGGGTGTGAGTGTCAGTAAACCCTTGCAGAAAGGAAAGGGATTAGTAATTCAATACACCAAGCACACCGGCTGACCTCCGACTGGTTATATTTTTATGCATTCTTGGGATTTTGGCTTTGCTAGCAAGGACGGTGTTTATTACCCATCCCTAGTTGCCCTTAAGAAAATGTTGGGCCTTTAGGCCCAAAAGGTCGGCACAGTGGCGCAGTGGTTAGCACCGCAGCCTCACAGCTCCAGGGACCCGGGTTCGATTCCAGGTACTGCCTGTGTGGAGTTTGCAAGTTCTCCCTGTGTCTGTGTGGGTTTTCTCCGGGTGCTCCGGTTTCCTCCCACAAGCCAAAAGACTTGCAGGTTGATAGGTAAATTGGCCATTATAAATTGTCACTAGTGTAGGTAGGTGGTAGGGAAATATAGGGACAGGTGGGGATGTTTGGTAGGAATATGGGATTAGTGTAGGATTAGTATAAATGGGTGGTTGATGTTCGGCACAGACTCGGTGGGCCGAAGGGCCTGTTTCAGTGCTGTATCTCTAATCTAATCTAAAATTATCTTGAACCGCTGCAGTCTGTGTGGTGAAGGTGCTCTCAGTGCTGGTACGAAGGAAGTGACAGGATGTTGACCCATTTTGAGCATCCTCCACAACGTTAAAGAAGAACTTGTCCTGAATGTTAAAAAGAATTCATACTGAAGGTGCAATACTACTGTCAGTGTGTAGGTCTGACTGAGACAACCAGCTGGCATGGCAACAGGGCTTTCCAAATGTGAAAGTGAACGTTGAGACTCCCAAACTATCCTCCAAAGCTCAATATCAATCATTGTCCCTGATCAATCTGAGCTTTAATCTCCAGTCTGCACTTTCCCATAACTTCCTCTTTTGTTGGTTTGTGGCCTTGTCAAACTAACATTCAAATATAAAAATGTGATTTTGGGAGACTGCACATGAAGTAATATTCTGCTTTGTAATATTCTGAATTGACAGATAATCTTTGATGTAAGTTTATGTGATAGAGAAACTGTGAAGGACGCTCAGTGCTCCTCTGGTCAGAGGTTAATGATACAGTGATACAGTGATCTGAATTGAAATATTCCATTGTGTTTGTACAAAATGCTCAGCTCTGCCAGTCACTGGGTTAGGTTTAATTCACCGAACTAAATAACAGAACATGTTTCAAACAATTTACAGGAAAACATCCACATAGAAAAGAACATGGCATTTACATTGACCAGGCAGGTAAGAGAGACCTGTAATAATCATTAGGTTTCCTTGTGCAGTATGCAGATTTTACACCAAGTCTTTTTAAGAGAGAATTGCACAGGTGATTTACAAGAAAAACAATGGAGGGTTCTGATCTTCAGCCTGAATAACAAATAAGTTTTGAATGAACTCACTAAATATTTATTTGCCATCAGTTGGATTCTGTACCTGTATAACTACACTTGATCAGCGGAATAGCACATTGGGTGTAGGTCCTGACATTGTGCAATATTGTAGCACCTCTGGTCATACATTGGGAGCCAGTTTTACATCTCTCCTGATTTCCACTGAAATCACTGGATATAAAAATGGGAGATGTACATCAGCCTGTCGATTCACTGTCACCCATGTGATTCTATCACACAACGTCACAGTGATCTCATTGTGTTTTACATGGTCACTGATTCTCTTTCTGAAAAAACACTAATCACTAACGTCCTCTGACCAGCCACACAGGGAATGACTATAATATAGATATAGGAGCATGTGCTCACTTCCTGTCTGTCAACTTCCTGTGTCACAGCTCAGGGATCACAATTGTGACATGAAAAGTCTCTGCTACACTGCCCTTGATTGGCTCAAATTTCCTTTTTCATAATAATATCAAATGCTGTATCTAGGTGCATTGATGCAAATCTAACAATGAAAAGCAGAAGCTGAGAATTGAAGCTTTCACTATGTTGTAATGAGAATCTGTACAATTGTCTTGTTTCAGAATTTTTGATTATTTTCTCTTTCCTGGGGAGGGTTCGAGATGAACTATGTCTAAATGTTGTGTTTTAAAACCAAGTGAATCTGCGTAGGTTTTTGTAATACGCCAGAGTCTATTATTTGTATTTGAAAGAATCAGCACAGAAGGAGACAATTCGGCCCATCGTGTCTATGCCAGTTCTTTGGTAGAGCTATCCAAGTAATCTCACTTCCCTGCCCTTTCCCTGAAGACCTGTATATTACTTTTCCTTCAGGTATTTATCCAATGATGTTTAAGCGTTCCTGTCAAATGTGCCTACAAATCCCTTTATGGTAGTGATTGCACATCATAATAACTCACTTTGTAAGAAATGTTTCCTCTAGTTCTTTTGGCAATTATTTTAAATCTGTGTCCTCTGGTTACTGATCCATCTGTCACTGGAGACAGGTTCTCTCCATTTACTCTTTACCAACAATTCATGACTTTGAACACATCTATCAAATTTCCCCTGAACCTTCTTCGCTCGAAGACCAACATCAGCTTCTTCCATCACAGATGCCTGTCTTCATGCCTGTATTATTCAATTCAAACCTTTTAATATCAAGAAACAACTGAACGCAGCAAAAAGCAGCAAAACTATGGGCCCCGCAAACATCCTGGCTGTCATGCTGAAGACTTGTGCTCCAGAACTCAGCGCAACTCTAATTAAGTTGTTCCAATTTTTACGCCAAAGTCGGGAGCAATGCACTGTCAATTCAGCCCCATTACTCCACAGGCCACAGCATATTATTAAAGTTTTCCCACCCATCCTCCCCTGGTCTGGACCAAACTCGTGGGGTCTACATCTCTCCTGGTCTGGACCCCACTAATGTGGTCTCTGTCTCCCTGGTTGGACCATACTGATTGTACTATATCTCCTCTGATCTGGACCCCAATGATGGAGTCTATATCTCCCTGGTCTGGACCCCACTGATGGAGTCTATATCTCTCCTGGTCTGCACCTTACTGATGAGGACTATATCTCCTTTGGTCCAGTCCCCACTGATGGGGATTATATCTCCCCTGGTCCAGTCACCACTGATGGGGACTATATCTCTCCTGGTCCAGTCCCCACTGATGGGGATTATATCTCCCTGGTCTGCAGCTCACTGATGAGGACTATATCTCCCCTGGTCCAGTCCCCACTGATGGGGATTATATCTCCCCTGGTTCAGTCCCCACTGATGGGGTATATATCTCTCCTGGTCCAGTCCCCACTGATGGGGACTATATCTCCCTGGTCTGCAGCTCACTGATGAGGACTGTATCTCCCCTGGTCTGGAGCCCACTGATGGAGTCTATATCTCATCTGCTCTGCACCCCACTGATGGGGATTATATCTCACTGGTATGGACACCACTAATGGGGTCTATAGTTCCCTGGTCTGGACCCCTCTGATGGGGGTCTATATCTCTCCTGGTCCTTAACTCACTGATGATGCCTATATCTTCTCTGACATGCCTCACCTCACTGGGTGAACCATCCTTTCCACTGTTGTTCCCAACTGAGGCAAAGTTGGGGTCACTCCTGATATTGGGAGACCCCCCCCCCCCTCAGCTGTTACTGTTTGCCATCATGTGTCAGAGGTCACATCCCCCATACAGGCATTTCACTGTCGCTGGGTCAAAGACTTGGAACTTCCTCCCTAACAGCACTGTGGGTGTACCTGCACCACATGGACTGCAGCAATTCAAGAAGGCAGCTCACCGCCACCTTCTCAAGGAATGGACAATAAATGCTGGTCTAACCAGTGATGCTCACATCCCAAGAACAAATTTTAAAAATGACAGGAAACTGCCAGAACCAATAAAGGTTTGTTTTACAGAGTTTTCCTGCTTGAGTTAGTGTACTCTGGGAATTTGGGTTCAGTAAAGCTTTCTGAATAAAACATTAAATTCATCATCAAAGACAAAAGATATTGAGGGGCGATGACCTCTGGGTGTGAGTGTCAGTAAACCCTTGCAGAAAGGAAAGGATTAGTAATTCAATACACCAAGCACACCGGCTGACCTCCGACTCATTATATTTTTATGCATTCTTGGGATTTTCGCTTTGCTAGCAAGGACGGTGTTTATTACCCATCCCTAGTTGCCCTAAAGAAAATGTTGGGCCTTTATCTTGAACCGCTGCAGTCTGTGTGGTGAAGGTGCTCTCAGTGCTGGTACGAAGGAAGTGGCAGGATGTTGACCCATTTTGAGCATCCTCCACAACGTTAAAGAGGAAGCTGTTCTGAATGTTAAAAAGAATTCATACTGAAGGTGCAATACTACTGTCAGTGTGTAGGTCTGACTGAGACAACCAGCTGGCATAGCAGCAGGGCTTTCCAAATGTGAAAGTGAATGTTGAGACTCCCAAACTATCCTCCAAAGCTCAATATCAAACATTGTCCTGATCAATCTGAGCTTTAATCTCCAGTCTGCACTTTCCCATAACTTCCTCTTTTGTTGGTTTGTGGTCTTATTTATTTTATTTTATTTATTTAGTGATACAGCACTGAAACAGGCCCTTCGGCCAACCGAGTCTGTGCCGACCAACAACCACCCATTTATACTAACCCTGCAGCAATCCCATATTCCCTACCACCTACCTACACTAGGGGCAATTTACAATGGCCAATTTACCTATCAACCTGCAAGTCTTTGGCTGTGGGAGGAAACCAGAGCACACAGCGAAAACCCACACAGTTACAGGGAGAACTTGCAAACTCCGCACAGGCAGTACCCAGAATCGAACCCAGGTCCCTGAAGCTGTGAGGCTGCAGTGCTAACCACTGCGCCACTGTGCTGCCCAAACTAGTATTCAAATATAAAAATGTGATTTTGGGAGACTGCACATGAAGTAATATTCTGCTTTGTAATATTCTGAATTGACAGGTAATCTTTGATGTACGTTTATATGATAGAGAAACTGTGAAGGATGCTCAGTGCTCCTCTGGTCAGAGGTTATATTCCAATCATAGTGATACAGTGATCTGAATTGAAATATTCCATTGTGTTTGTACAAAATGCTCAGCTCTGCCAGTCACTGGGTTAGGTTTAATTCACAGAACTAAATAACAGAAAATGTTTCAAACATTTTACAGGAAAACATCCACAAAGAAAAGAACATGGCATTTACATTGACCAAGAAGGTAAGAGAAACCTATGATATTCACTGTTGGTTTCCTTGTACAGTATGTAGATTGGACACCCAGTGATTTTAAGAGACAATTGCACAGGTGATTTACAAGAAAAGTAATCGTGGGTTCTGATCTTCAGCCTGAATCACAATTAAGTTTTGAATGAACTCACTAAATATTTATTTGCCATCAGTTGGATTCTATACCTGTGTAACTACACTTGATCAGCGGAATAATACACTGGGTAAGGTCCTGACATTGTACAATATTGTAGCACCTCTGGTATTGAATTGGGAGCCAGTTTTACATCTCTCCTGATTTCCACTGTAATCACTGGATATAAAAATGGGAGATGTACATCAGGCTGTCGATTCACTGTCACCCATGTGATTCTATCACACAACGTCACAGTGATCTCATTGTGTTTTGTATGGTCACTGATTCTGTTTCTGAAAAAACACGAATCACAAATTCCGCTGACCAGCCACACAGGGAATGACTGTAATATAGATATAGGAACATGTGCTCACTTCCTGTCTGTCAACTTCCTGCGTCACAGCTCAGGGATCACAATTGTGACATGAAAAGTCTCTGCTACACTGCCCTTGATTGGCTCAAATTTCCTTTTGCGTAATAATATCAAATCAGAATGCTGTATCTAGGTGCAGTGATGAAAATCTAACAATGAAAAGCAGAAGCTGAGAATTGAAGGTTTCACTATGTTGTAATGAGAATCTGTACAATTGTCGCATTTCAGAATTTTTGATTCTTTTCTCCTTCCTGGGGAGGGTTCGAGATGAACTATGTCTAAATGTTGTGTTTTAAAATCAAGTGAATCTGCATAGGTTTTTGTAAAACGCCAGAGTCTATTATTTGTATTTCAAAGAATCAGCACAGAAGGAGACAATTCGGCCCGTCGTGTTTCTGCCAGTTCTTTGGTACAGCTATCCAATTAATCTCAATCCCCTGCCCTTTACCCGACACCCAGTATTTTACTTTTCCTTCAGGTATTTATCTAATGATGTTTTAAACATTCCTGTCAAATGTGCCTGTAAATCCCTTTATGGTAGTGATTGCACATCATAACAACTCACTTTGTAAGAAATGTTTCCTCTAGTTCTTTTGCAATTATTTTAAATCTGTGTCCTTTGGTTATTGATCCATCTGTCACTGGAGACAGGTTCTCTCCATTTACTCTTTCCCAACAATTCATGACTTTGAACACATCTATCAAATTTCCCCTTAACCTTCTTCGTTCTATGAACAACATCAGCTTCCTCCATCACAGATGCCTGTCTTCATGCCTGTATTATTCAATTCACTCCTCTTACTATCAAGAAACAACTGAATGCAGCAAAAAGCAGCAAAACTATGGGCCCAGCAAACATCCCAGTTGTCATGCTGAAGACTTGAGCTCCAGAACTCAATGCAACTTTAACCAAGTTGTTCCAGTATAGCAACAATGTTGGCATTTACCCAACAATGTGGGAAAATTGCCCAGATATCTCCTGTACACAAAAAACAAGACCTATTCAACCCAATCGGTTACTCACTCATCAGTCCACTCGCAAACATCAGCAAAGTCCTATCATGCAGCACTTACTCAGTAAGAACCTGTTCATAGTTGCTCAGTTTAGGTTCTGCCATTGCCTCTCAACTCCAGACCTCATTACAGCCTTCATCCAAATATAGACAAAGGAGCTGAATTCCAGAGGAGAAGTGAGAGTGACATACCTTGATATCAAGCCAGCACTTGACTGAGTGTAGCATCTAGGAGCCCTATTAAAATTGATGTCAATGGCAATCAGGAGGAAAAACTCTCCACTGGTTGGAGTCATAGCTAGCACAAAGGAAGATGGTTGTGATTGTTGGACCCCAATCATCTCAGTTCCAGGACATTGCAGTCGGAATTCGTCAAGATAGTGACCTAGGCTTAACCATCTTCGGCTGCTTCATCAATGACATTCCCTCCACCATAAAGTCAGAGGTGAGACTGTGCAGTGATGATTACACAGTGTTCAGTCCCATTCACAATTCCTCAGATAATGAAGCAGATCATGCCCACATGCAGCAAGACCGAAGCAAATTTCAGGCTTGGGCTAACAAGTGGCAAGTAACTTTCTGACCTTACAAGTGGCAGGAAATGACCATCTCCAACATTAGAGAATGCAACCATTGATGTTAATAATATTACCATGGCTGAAACTCCACCATCAACATCTGAAGGGTCGCCATTGATCAGAAACCTAACTGGACCAACTACATAAATACTATGGTTACAAGAGCAGGTCAGTCGCTGGGAATTCTGTGGTGTGTAACTCATAAGAATATAGTAACTAGGAGCAGGAGTAGACCATATGGCCCCTCGAGCCTGTTCCATCATTCAGCACGATCACGGCTGTTCTGCATCCACTTCAATTTCCCACCCACTCCCCATATCCCGTGATTCCTGACCCCTTCACCTGAGACTGTGCCCTTGTGTTCCAGATTTCCCAGCCAGGGGAAATAACCTCTCAGTGTCTATCCTGTCAAGACTCTTCAGAATCTTGTATGTGTCAATGAGATCACCTGTCATTTTTCTAAAATTCAGAGAGTGTAAGATCTATTTACCCAGCCTCTCATCAAAGGACAGCTCTCTCATCTGAGGAACCAATCAAGTGAACCTTCGCTGTACCACCTCCTAGCAAATATCTTCTTCTTCTTTCATGTACCGCCTTTTGGCAGGTACTTGCCCCATTCTTACATCTACCTGTCTATGGCCCGTTTCTTTAGATACTCCTTCGTTCAATATGGCGACCAAAACTTCACACTGTACTCCAGGTGTGGTCTCACCAAAGTCCTGTACAATTCTAGCAACGCTTCCTTACTCTTGTACTCCAATCTGTTATGACGGTGCTGCTATATTTTTCGTTCAGAATTATGGAAATTGTTTTATTTGGGAAAACTGAAAATCATTCCATGGATTTTTTTCACTGGGGTCATTGAAAGGACACTGAGAGCTCTTGTTTGAAACCACCATTTATTGGAAGTCACCTGTCTTCAGATAAATATCCAGCAGGGGCTTTTTGACTTGGGGGAGATATTACAGAGGAGTTACAGGTCAAGGTTTATTGGGGTCAGGAAGCTTGTCCCTTGAGATATTGTGTTTGGTTTCACTTTGGACAGTGTGTTTGGGTGTGAACTGTTTTGAAGGCAGTTGTAGAAAACCAGCCAAGAGAGCAATCGCCATCTGCTCACCCTCTTCCACCTCTTTGAGAGCTTCCTGAGAATCAGGTATAAGAAATTGAGAAACTGATGCTGCATTTCTCCTCAAAAGCCTACCGGAAGCCCCTGTTGCTGCATTTCTCCTGGAAAGCTGGCCAAACAGATCTTCAATGTCACCTGAAAAGAACTGTTCTCAAGAGATCCCAGTGATAGCAATCTACGAATATTTGGGAAGCCAAACCAAAAATGGACAACTGACATTTACCATATCTTCTCTTTTCTCTTGAAGAATTAGCAAGTATTTGGCCCAAGTGTGTGTGTGTGTGTCTCTAAGGTTAAGGAAACTTTCATATTTCATTGCGTCTGTTAATGCTTTGTTTTGTTCCTCTTATGTTTTGTTTAATTTTGTTGTTTATTAAAGAAACCTGGTTGGTGTATTTTATTCTGGGATAAAGGGTAGTGTCTATGATTGACTATATGGGCAACTGGGTAAATATTTAAATATATGTTGTGACCGATGGAGAAGTGGATCTCGAAAAAACAGTGCACTCCTTCCATCTCAGTCGTAACAAGTTCCCTTGTAATAAAGGCCAACATGCCATTTATCATCCTAATTGCTTGCTGTACCTGCATGCTAACTTTATGTGTTCCATCTACGAGTACACTCAAGTCTCTCTGAACGTCAACATTTGGAAATTTCACACCCGTTAAAAATATTCTGCTTTTCTATTCTCACTCCCAAAATGAATAACCTCACACAGCTCACATTATACTCCATCTGCCACCTTGTTGCGCATTCAATTAACCTTGTCTATATCTCTTTACAGCTTCTTTGTGCCCTCCTCACAGCATACATTCCCAACTAAGTTTGTATTGTCAGAAAGCTTAGATACATTATTCTCAGTCTCTTTGTCTATGTCATTAACATAGATTGTAAATATTTGAGGTCCCAGCACTCCAGTGCAGGAAACCCCTGAGTATATTGTGCTTGCTAACCGGTTTTCCATTTTGGATACTGGTGAGAGTGATGGTTCTTCGGGGAGTGCAGCCAGAGCAAAGTCCATGGCACCAGGGGTGGCTCAGCTGCACAGGAAGGGAGGAAGAAGAGTGGAAGAGAAATAGTGATCGGGGATTCGATAGTCAGGGGATTAGACAGGCATTTCTGCGGCAGTAAACATGACTCCAGGATGGTGGGTTGCCTCCCTGGTGTCAGGGTCAAGGATGTCACGGAGCGGCTGCAGGACATCCTTCTGGTGAGGGTGAACAGCCAGAGGTCATGGTCCACATTAGTATCAATGACATAGGTAGGAAGAGCAATGAGGTCCTGAAAGCAGATTTTAGGGAGTTAGGACAGAAATTAAAAAGCAGAACCTCCAAAGCAGTGATCTCAGGATTACTCCCAGTGCCACGTGCTAATAAACATAACAATAGGAGGATTGATCGATTGAACACGTGGCTGGAGAATTCATGTAGAAGGGAGAGCATCAGATTTCTGAGGCATTGGGACTGGTTCTGGGGCAGGTAGCACCTTTACAATATGGATGGGCTACACCTTAACAGGACGGGAATTAATATCCTGGCAGGGAGATTTGCTAGTGCTGTTGGAAAGGGTTTAAACCAGCTTGCCAGGGGATGTGAACATGAGGGGTAGCTCAAATTGGAAGGAAGTAAAGCTGGTAACAGGAGGTAGAAAAGAAGCAAGTGACATTAGAAGGAAGGTAAAACAAAGGCGAGCATCAACTAGGCTTAGAATGCAGAATGTCAAGAGGACAAGGTTAAGGGCTCTCTCCCTGGATGCACGCAGCATTCACAACAAGGTAGATGATTTAAAGGCCCAAATAGAGGTAAATGGGTATGATCTAATTGTCATAATGGAAATGTGGCTACAAGGTGACCAAGACTGGGAACTGAATATTCAAGGATATTCGACATTTAGGAAGGACAGGCAAAAAGGAAAAGGAGGTGGTGTTGCGCTGATAATAAGGGATAGGAAGAACAAAATGTGGAATCTGTTTGGGTGGAGCTAAGAAACAGCAAGGTGCAGCAAACATTGTAGGAGTTGTTTATAGGCCATCAAACAGTAGTGGTTGTGTGGGCATGGTATTAGCCAGGAGATTAGAGAAGCATGTGGCATGGGTAATATAGTAATCATAGGTGACTTCTATCTGCATATAGACTGGATAAACCTAATAAGCACTTATGCTGTAGAGGGCAAGTTTCTGGAGTCTGTTAAGGATGGTTTTCTAGAGCAGTATGTTGAGGAACTGACTAGAGAGCAGGCTATTTTAGTTCTAGTATTATGTAATGAGAAACGGCTAATTAATAATCTTGTTGGAAATGAACCTTTAGGGATGAATGACTTTAATATGATAGAATTTTACATTATGTTTGAACATGAGATAGTTCAATCTGAAGCCAGGGTTTTAAATTTGAACAAAGGAAATTATGAAGGTATGAGGTGCAAATTGGCTGAGGTGGATTCGGAAAATACATTAAAAGGTATGACAGTACATAGATAATGGATAGTCTTTAAAGAAATATTGCATAGTTTACAGCAACTATCCATTCCTTCAAAGCACAAAAACACCAAAAGTAAAGGCAGTCAACTGTGGATACCAAAGGAAGTTAAGGATTGTATAAGATTAAAAGAAAAGGCCGATAAAGTTGCCAGAAATAATAGTAAACCTGAGGATTGGGAGGATTTTAGAGTTCAGCAAAGGAGGACCAAGAAACTGATAAACAAAGGGAGAATAGAATATGAATGTAAGATAGCAAAAAATATAAAAACGGACTGTAAAATCTTCTACAGGTACGTAAAAAGGAAACATTTGGCTAAGACAAATGCGGGTCCATTAGAGGCAGAGTCAAAAGAATTTATAATGGGGAATAGAAAAATGGCAGAGAAGATAAATGATTACTTTGTGTCTGTCTTCACTGAGGAAGGTACAAGAAATCTCCCAGAATTAGAGATTCAAGGGATTAGGGAGAATGAGGAATTGAAGGAAATTAACGGGGATGAAGGGTGATAAGCGCTCAGAACCTGATATTCTACATCCCAGAGTGTTGAAAAAGATAGCTATGGAGATAGTGGATGCATTGGTGATCATCTTCCTAACTTCTATAGATTCCGGAGCGTTTCCTGCAGATTGGAAGGTTGCAAATATCACCCCACTATTTAAGAAGGGAGGGAGAGAGAAAACAGGGAATTACAGAGCTTTTAGCCTTACATCAGTTGTTGGGAAAATGCTTGAATCTGTTCAAAAGGATGTGATAAATGGACACTTGGATAATAATGAACTGATTGGGCATAGTCAACATGAATTTATGAATGGGAAATTATGTTTGACGAATCTGTTGGAGTTTTTTCAAGATGTTACTAACAGAATTGATAAAGTGGACTCAGTAGACGTGTGTACTTGGATTTTCAGAAGGCTTTTGATAAAGTCTGCCACAGGAGGTTCATTAGCAAAATTAAAGCACATGAGATAGGAGGTAATATACTTGCATTGATTGACGATTGGTTAACAGTCAGAAAGCAGAGAGTAGGAATAAACGGTTCATTCTCGCATTGGCAGGCTGTGACTAGTGGGGTACAGCAGGGATCAGTGCTTGGGCCCCAGCTGTTCACAATATATACCAATGATTTGGATGTGGGAACCAAATGTAGTATTTCAAAGTTCGCGGATGACACTAAACTAGGTGGGAATGTATGTTGTGAGGAAGATGCAAAGCGGCTTCAAGGGGATTTGGACAGACTTAGTGAGTGGGCAAGAACGTGGCAGATGGAATATAATGTGGAAAAATGTGAGGTTATCCACCTTGGTAGGAGGAATAGATGTGCAGAGTATTTCGTAAATGGTAAGAAATTAGAAAATGTAGATGTACAAAGGGACTTGGGTGTCCTTGTCAATAAGTCACTGAAAGCTAACATGCAGGTGCAGCAAGCAATTAGAAAGGCTAATGGTATGTTAGCCTTTATGACAAGAGGATTTGAGTACAGGAGTAGTGAAGTCTTGCTTCAATTGTATAGAACCTTAGTTTGTACTGTGTGCAGTTTTGGTCGCCTTACCTGAGAAAGGATATTATTGCTATAGAGGGAGTGCAACGGCGGTTCACCAGACTTGCTCCTGAGATGGCGGGACTGTCCTATGAAGAGAGATTGGAGAAACTGAGCCTATATTCTCTAGAGTTTCAAAGAATGAGAGGTGATCTCATTGAAATCTACAAAATACTTAAAGGGATAGATAGGGTAAATGCAGGTTCAGGAGTCGAGAACCAGGGGACACAATTTCAAAAAAAGGGAAACAACTTAGGACAGAGATTAGGAGAAATTTCTTTACTCAGAGGGTTGTGAATCTTCGGAATTCTCTAACCCAGTGGGCTGCAGAAGCTCAGTCATTGAGTATGTTTAAAGCAGAGATTGACAGATTTCTAAATACAAATGAGGGGATGTGAGGATAGTGTGGGAAAAAGGCATTGAAGTGGATGATCAGCCATGATCATATTGAATGGCGGGGCAGGCTCGATGGGCTGAATGGCCTACTCCTGTTCCTATGTTCCACTAGTTACAGCAAAGGGCAAGCAAAAAGTTGATAAGAAGGGAAAAAAATAAAATGAGAGTGAACTAGCCAGGAATATAAAACAGATTGTAAGAGCTTTACAATTATATACAAGGAGGAGGGTGGCTAAAATAAACATTGTCCCTTAGCGGCAGAGGCAGGAGAAATTATCATGGGGAACGAGGAAATGGCAGAGACGTTGAATAAATATTTTGTCTTCACAGTGGAAGACACAAATTACACACCAGAAGCAAAGGGTAACCAAGGGGGTAATAAGAGTGCCATATGATATCAAAAACTGCATTGGTGTCAAAGACTCTCACATCACATCTGGAATTTCAGTCTTCTGTGCATGTTTGGACCAAGGCTGTAATGAGGTTTGGTGCTGAGTGGCCCTGGCGGAACCCAAATTTAGAATCAATGAGCCGGTTGTGGGCTGAGTAAGTGCCACTTGACAGCACTGTTGATGACACCTTCCATCACTTTGCTGATGATTGAGAGAAGACTGAAGGGGCGGAAATTGGGACAGCTTGGATTTGTCCTGCTTTTTGTGGACATACCTGGGCAATTTTCCGTATTATCAGCTAGTGTTGTAGCTGTACTGGAATAGCTTGGCTAGGGGCACAGCTAGTTCTGGAGCACAAGTCTTCAGCACCACTGCTGTGATGTTATCAGGGCTCATTGCTTTTGCTGTATCCACTGCCTTCAGCCATTTCTTGATATCCCGTTGAGTGAATTAAATTGGCTGAAGACTGGCATCTGTGATGCTGGGGATCTCAGGAGGAGGCCAAGATGGATCATCCACTCGGCACTACTGGCTGAAGATGGTTCCAAATGTTTCAGCTTTGCCTTTTGCACTGACATGCTGGACTCCGCCATCATTAAAGATGGTAATATTTGTAGACCCTGCTCCTCCAATTAGTTGTTTAATTGTTCACCACCATTCATGACTGGACATGGCAGACTGCAAAGCTTTAATCTGATTTGTTGGTTGTGGGATTGCTTAGCTCTGTCTATCGCATGCTGCTCCCAATGTTTATCATACACATAGTCCTGTGTTGTAGCTTCACCCGGTTGGCACCTCATTTTCAGGTATACCTGGTGCTGCTCCTGGCATGTTTCCTACAGTCCTCATTGAACCAGGGTTGATTCCCTGGCTTGATGGTAGTGTGAGGGACATGCTGGGCTATGAGGTTAAAGATTGTGGTTGAGTAAAATTTTGCTGTTGCTGATAGCCCACAGCACCTCATGGATGCCCAGCCAGATCTGTTCTGAATCTATCCCATTTACCACGGAGCTGGTGCCACACATTGGACTGGATTTTATGTAGGAGACGGGGCTCCCGGCACTGGGCCAAAAAGGTGGGGTAACCCCGCCTCTGCATTTTTACAGTCGCACCCCCCAGAGTGATTCTCCAGTCTTTTTGGAGACAAATTTTAAGATGGTGGGATCCAACTCCCTTTACGGACTTTATAGGGATGGGGATCCCGACTCCAAGAGTTGCCAGCCAATCATAATGCTGGCAATTCAGCAATATCAGCAGCGCCACGGGGAGCAGTGGCCACTGCCAGTACTGCAGAGGCATCAGACCCAGGCTCAGCAGTGGAACCTCGGAGAAGAGGTAGGCCAGGCGGGGTCACTGGGGCGAGTCCAGAAGGCCCCAATGAGGGGAGGTGGAAGGCTGGGCATTCGGTTCAGTGGGAAGGGGTCCTGGGGGGTACAGTTGTTCCCGAGGGGCTCCTCCATGAGCCATAAATTACCCAGGAAGGAGGGCCCCTCCTCCCACAAGCCCACAGGGAGGGTGCCTCATTCTACAAGGTGTCCTCCCTGCGTGGCGGAGGCCCTCTCACCCCTGCCAGTGGTACGCTCCCAGTGGCAGTGGGAAGAGGCCCTTAATTGGCCGTTAATCGGCCACTTAAGGGCCTCAGTTGGCCTTCGGGTGGGAAGGTCGTCGTCGGCCTACCCCGCCACAAATACTGCCGCCCAGCAAGCACAAGATCTGGCCCATCATCTGCAAACTTTGAAATTATGCCCTGTGTACCCAATTACAGGTCATTAATATATATCAAAGAGAGCTATGGTCCTAAGATGGCCCCTGGAGAACATCACTGTATACTTCTCCGCAGTCGGGAAAACAACCATTCTCCATCAGTATCTGCTTTCTGTACTTTAAGACAATTTTGTGTCAATGCTGCCATTGTCCTTTTAATCTCAAATGCCTTTTGAATGTCCATATACACAACATCAACTCACAACCTTCATCAACCCTCTCTGTTACTTCATCAAAGAACATGATTAAGTTTGGCAAACATGATTTGCCTTTAACAAATCTATATTAACTTTCATTTAGTAGTGAAGTTACATACTAGTTACACACCTTTCCAAATTTTTCCCAGGTTTATTGTCTCGAAAAGATTGCGCAGCTTAAGTTAAGCTGACTGACCTGTAGTTGCCAGATTTATCCCTCCTCTTTTTTAAACAAGGGCATAATATTTGCAACCCTTCAGTCCTCTGGTACCACCTCCATATCCAAAGAATATTAAAAGGTTGTGGCCAGACCCTCCACAATTTCCACCCTTACTTCCCTCAGTTATATAGGATACATTCCTTCTGGACCAGGTGACTTTTGTACTTTGAGGACAGCTATGATCTCTTTATTTTTATCCAATCCAATATCACTGCTGTCGTGACGAAAGATGCAAAATCTCGGGGGAAAGCAGTAACAGGCCAATTCGTTGCACCATGGTTGGCTCTGCTGCACAGGGGAGGAGTAAAAAGTGGGAATGCAATAGTTATAGGGGATTCAATTGTAAGGGGAATAGATAGACGTTTCTGTGGACCCAAACAAGACTCCAGGATGGTATGTTGCCTCCCTGGTGCTAGGGTCAAGGATGTCTCAGAGCAGTTAGAGGACATTCTGAAGGGGGAGGGTGAAAAGCCAGTGGTCGTGGGACACATTGGTACAAACGACATGGATAGAAAAAGGAATGAGGTCCTAAAAGCAGAATATAGGGATTTCGGAAGTAAGTTGAAAGACGTGCTAGTCAGAGTAGAAATAGCAGGATATATGGGCGGCACAGTGGCGCAGTGGTTAGCACCGCAGCCTCACAGCTCCAGCGACCCGGGTTCAATTCTGGGTACTGCCTGTGCGGAGTTTGCAGGTTCTCCCTGTGTCTGCGTGGGTTTTCGCCCGGTGCTCCGGTTTCCTCCCACCACCAAAGACTTGCAAGTTGATAGGTAAATTGGCCATCATAAATTGCCCCTAGTATAGGTAGGTGGTAGGGAAATATAGGGACAGGTGCGGATATGGTAGGAATATGGGATTAGTGTAGGACTAGTATAAATGGGTGGTTGATGGTCGGCACAGACTCGGTGGGCCGAAGGGCCTGTTTCACTGCTGTATCTCCAAATAGAAAATAAATATCGGATGAATACATGACTGAAGAGATGGTGTGAGGGGAGGGTTTTAGATTCCTGGGACATTGGGACCGGTTCTAAGGGAGGTGGGGCCAGTACAAACTGGTTGTACTGGTTGACGGGTTGCACCTGGGCAGGACCGGGACTGATGTCCAAGGGGCAGTATTTGCTAGAATGGTTGGGGAGGGTTTAAACTAAAATGGCAGGGGGATGGGAACCTTTGCAAGGAGTCAGAGGAGGGGGGAGGGGATCAAAGACCAGAACAAAAGACAGTACGGGGAATAAGAAAAGTGATAGGCAGAGAAATCAAGGGCCAGAATCAAACAGAGCCACAGTGAAAAATAGTGGGAAGGGGACAGGTAATGTTAAAAAGACAAGCCTTAAGGCTTTGTGCAGTAACACGTGGGGCATTTGCAATAAAGTGGATGAATTAATCATGCAAATAGATGTAAACAGGTATGATATAGTCAGGATTATAGAGTCATAGAGAGATACAGCACTGAAACAGGCCCTTTGGCCCACTGAGTCTGTGCTGACCAACGACCACCCATTTATATTAATCCTACATTAATCCCATATTCCCTACCACACCCCCACACCACCTACCTACACTAGGGGCAATTTACCTATCAACCTACAAGTCTTTGGCTGTGGGAGGAAACCAGAGCACCCAGTGGAAACCCATGCAGTCACAGGGAGAACTTACAAATTCCACACAGGCAGTAGCCAGAACTGAACCGGGGTTGCTGGAGCTGTGAGGCTGTGGTGCTAACCACTGCGCCACTGTGCTGCCCCTTTCTGGCAGCATGACTGCAGGGTGACCAGGGATGGGAAATGGACATCCAGAGGTAGTCAGTATTTAGGAAGGACAGACAAAAAGTAAAAGGCAGTGGAGTTGCATTGTTGGTTAAAGAGGAAGTTAATGCAATAGTGAGGCATGATATTAGCTCTGACGATGTGGAATCTGTATGGGTAGAGCTGAGAAACACTAAGGGATAAAAAACATTAGTGGGGATTATATATAGACCCCCAAACTGTAGTGGTAATGTTGGGAATGGCATTAAACAGGAAATTAGAGATGTATGCGAAAAAGGAACATCTGTAATTATGGGTGAATTTAATCTGCATATAGATTGGGCAAATCAAATTAGTCACGATTCCATGGAGGAGGAATTCATGGTTTTCTGGAGCAATATGTTGAGAAACCAACTAGAGAACAGGATATTGTGTAATGAGAGAGGAATAATTTACAATCTAGTGGTGCAAGACCCTTTGGGGATGAGTGACCATAATATGATAGAATTCTTCATCAAGATGGAGAGTGATGCAGTTGATTCTGAGACTAGGGTACTGAATCTTAATAAAGGAAACTACGAAGGTATGAGGCAAGAGTTGGCTACGATGGATTGGAAAACGTTACTTAAAGGGACGATGGTGGATAGGCAATGGCAAACATTCAAAGAGCACTTGGATGAACTGCAACAATTGTTTATTCCTGTCTGGTGCAAAAGTAAAACAGGAAAGGTAGCCAAACCATAGCTCACAAGGGAAATTAGAGAAGCATTAGATCCAAGGAAGAGGCATACAAATTCGCCAGAAAAAAACAACAGACCTGAGGATTGGGAGCAGTTTAGAATTCAGCAAAGGAGGACCAAGGGATTGATTAAGAAGGGGAAAATAGAGTAGGAGAGAAAGCTTGCGGGGAACATAAAAACTGACTGTAAAAGTTTCTATGGGTATATGAAGAGAAAAATATCGGTGAAGACAAATGTAGGCCCCTTACAGTCAGAAACAGGGGAATTTATTATGGGGAACAAAGAAATGACTGACCAACTAAATGCATACTTTGGTTCTGTCTTCACAAAGGAGGACACAAATAACATACCAGAAATGTTGGGGAACACAGGGTTTAGTGAGAGAGAGGAACTGAAGGAAATCAGTATTAGTAGAGAAATGGTGTTGGGGAAATTGATGGGATTGAAGGCCGATAAATCCCCAGGGCCTGATGATCTGCATCACAGAGTACTTAAGGAAGTAGCCCTAGAAATAGTGGATGCATTGGTGGTCATCTTTCAAGATTGTGTAGACTCTGGAACAGTTACTACAGATTGGAGGGTAGCTAATGGAACCCCACTATTTAAAAAGGGAGGTAGAGAGAAAACAGGGAATTATAGACCAGTCAGCCTGACGTCAGTAATGGGAAAAATTCTAGAGTCCATTATCAAAGATTTTATAGCAGAGCACTTGGTGAACAGTGGTACAATTGGACAGAGTCAGCATGGATTTATGAAAGGGAAATTATGTTTGACAAATCTACTAGAATTTTCCGAGGATGTAACTAATAGAGTTGATGAGGGGGAGCCAGTGAATGTGGTTTATTTGGACTTTCAGAAGGCTTTCGACAAAGTCCCACATAAGAGGGTAGCGTGTAAAACTAAAGTGCATGGGATTGGGGGTAATGTATTGCGATGGATAGAAAATTGGTTGGCAGATGGGAAATAAAGAGTAGGAATAAACAGGTCTTTTTGCGAATGGCAGGCAGTGACTAGTGGGGAACCGCAGAGATCAGTGCTAGGACCCCAGCTATTCACAATATATATTAATGATTTAGATGAGGAAACTAAATGTAATATCTCCAAATTTGCAGAAGACACAAAATTGGGTGGGGAGGGTGAGTTGTGAAGAGGATGCAGAGAGGCTTCAGGGTGATTTGGACAAGTTGAGTGAGTGGGCAAATGCATGGCAGATGCAGTATAATGTGGATAAATGTGAGGTTATCCACTTTGGTAGCAAAAACAGGAAGGCAGGTTATTATCTGAACTGAGAGAGGGGAATATACAACGAGACCTGGGTGTTCTTGTACACCAGTCGCTGAAGGTAAGCGTGCAGGTGCAACAAGCAGTAAAAAGGGCAAATGGTATGTTGGCCTTCATAGCAAGAGGATTCGAGTACAGGAGCAGGGATGTCTTGCTGCAATTATACAGGACCTTGGTGAGGCCACACCTGGAATATTGTGTGCAGTTTTGGTCTCCTTATCTGAGGAAGGATGTTCTTTCTATCCAGGTAGTGCAGCAAAGGTTTACCAGACTGATTCCTGGGATAGTGGGACTGGCATATGAGGAGAGATTGAGTCGGTTAGGATTATATTCGCTGGAGTTCAGAAGAGTGAGGGGGATCTCATAGAAACCTATAAAATTCTAACAGGACTTGACAGAGTAGATGCAGGAAGGATGTTCCCGATGGTGGGGGATTCCAGAACCAGGGGTCATAGTCTAAGGATACGGGGTAAACCTTTCAGGACTGAGATGAGGAGAAGTTTCTTCACCCAGAGAATGGCAAACCTGTGGAATTCGCTACCAAAGAAAGCAGTTGAGGCCAAAACATTGTTTGTTTTCAAGAAGGAGTGAGATATAGCTCTTGGGTCTAAAGGGATCATAGGATATGGGGGGAAAGGGGGAACAGGTTAGTGAGTTGGATGATCAAACATGATCATAATGAATGGTGGAGCAGGCTCGAAGGGCCGAATGGCCTACTCCTGCTCCTGTTTTCTATCATTCTATGTTTCTATTCATTCAATACCTAGCCATGCCCTCTGCCTCTTCAAGAATATTGCCTTTTGTTGTCCCTTATTGCTCCACCTTTCCTTTTTGTGTTTATAAAAGACTTTTGGGGATCCTTTTATTTCGGCTGCTTACTTATTCTCACATGCTTGCATTGCCCCTCTTAGTTCCTTCTTTAGCGTTACACTGTACTTTCTAGATTTGATTTGTTTCTCTACTGTATTATGAATCATTCAAATATCTTAAGCCCCCTTTATCCATTTAATTTTAATGACTGGCATTGCCCTTCATGAGCTTTTCTGAAGGTTTTAAGTATGGGACTCAAATCAGCTGTAAGCCAAACCACGGAGAGCAAGAAGGTTAATTCCCTGAAGGGCTTTGGTATACCAGTTGGATTTATACATTAATCCAGTAGCGATCTTGGACATGTTTCTAGTGCCAGCTCACAAATTACTAAATTTATTGAATTTAATTTCACAACTTGTCCTGGTGGAATTTATCTTCCAACCTCTGTGTTCTCAGTCCTGTACCAGAATTATTGGTTTTCTATACCCTTGCAGTAGTAGAGCTCAGGAAATCTGGTGTTATTCTGTTCCACAAGACTCATGCAGAATTTAGGCCCTGCTATATCTTCCGGTCAGGCCTGGAACAGGTGGTGGAACCTCCTACTTAAAGCAGGTGGGTGCTTCATTAGGGTAGGCAAAAGGATGGGGATAGGTGCCATCCCATATTCCAATATATATCTTTCATGTATAATGAGGTGAGGAGGACGAATCTAATAGGGGTGCAGGGCCCTTAAATGGTCACAAGTTTTAAAGCTAAGTGCAAGTGGCCTTTTAAAATCCTTGTTGTGAATTTTTTTGAATTATTTTTCTCACCGGCACTTAAGTTTCTCAAAATCTTTGTCCTTTTTGTTTTGCCCTGAGATTCCTTTCGTAGCACTAGAGGTTTTGCCAGGAGAATCTACAAGTTGGCATATTTAGAGAAGCTTTGGGAAGGGGTGTCAGGATGATTCACACTCCCTGCTCTTCTGCACACCCCACAATCCTTAACATCTGCAGAATCAGAGAGCAAATATCATTTTGGCAGAAATTGTTGACTGAATCGGCTCTATCCAGTGCTGGCTAAACCAGAAGAAGAATCTGGTGGCATCACAATGAGATGCACAGGTCTAACTCACACTCGTACTGGAATCATCGAATCTTTACAGCACAGAAGGAGGCCATTTGGCCTATCGTGTCTGTGCTGGCTCTCTACAAGAGTAACTCAGGTAGTCCCATTCCCCCCTATAGAAGTGCCCCTACATAGCTTTAAGGAAAACCTTGCAGTTAGATAACACCATTCATGACCTCAGGATGTGTCAATAGAATCGCAGAAATATAGCAAGATTTACTGAACATAAGGAGGCCAGTTGACTCAACATGTCCATGCTGGTTGAGAAACAACCATCCAGCCTAGACCCACTTTCCAGCTCTTGGTTCGTGCCCCTGTAGGTTAGAGCCCTTCAGGTGCATATCCAAGTACTTTTTCAATGTGATCAGGGTTTCTGTCTCCACCACCCATTCAGGCAGTGAGTTCCAGATGACCATCTCCCTCTGGGTGAAACGGTTTCTCCTTGACTCCCGTCTAATCCTTCCAACAATTAGTTTAATTATTGGCCTCTCTGATAACAGAAATAATTTTTAAAAATTCATTCATGGGATATGGGCATCGCTGGCCAGGACAGCATTTATTGCCCGTCCCTAATTGCCCTTGAGAAGGTGGTGGTGAGCTGCCTATTTGATCTGCTGCAGTCCATGTGGAGTAGGTGCACCCACAGTGCTGCTAGCAAGGGAGTGCCAGGATTTTGACCCAGCGACAGTGAAGGAACAGCAATATAGTTCCAAGTCAGGATGGTGTGGGTCTTGGATGAGAAATTGCAGGTGGTGGTGTTCCCATGCATCCGCTGCACTTGTCCTTCTAGGTGGTAGAGGTCGCGGGTTTGGAAGTTGCTGTCTAAGGAGCCTTGGTGCGTTGCTGCAGTGCATCTTGTAGCTGGTACACACTGCTGCCACTGTGAGTCGGTGATGGAGGGTGTGAAGTTTTGTAGATGGGGTGTCAATCAAGCGGGCTGCTTTGTCCTGGGTGGCATCGAGCTTCTTGAGTGTTGTTGGAGGTTCACCCATACAGGCAAGTGGAGTGTATTCCATCACACTCCTGACTTGTGCCTTGTAGATGGTGGACAGGCTTGGGGGAGTCAGGAGGTGAGTTACTCGCCACAGGATTCCTAGCCTCTGGCCTACTTTTGTAACCATGGTATTTATATGGCTACTCCAGTTCAGTTTCTGGTCAATGGTAGCCCCCCCAGGATGTTGACAGTGGGGGATTCAGTGATGGTAATGCCGTTGAATGTCAAGGGGAGATGGTTAGATTCTCTCTTTTTGGAGATGGTCATTGCCTGGCACTTGTGTGGCGTGAATGTTACTTGCCACTTATCAGCCCAAGCCTGGATATTGTCCAGGTCTTGCTGCATTTCTACACGGACTGCTTCAGTATCTGAGGAGTCACGAATAGTGCTGAACATTGAGCAATCATCAGCGAACATCCCCACTTCTGACCTCATGATTGAACCATGATGAAGCAGCTGAAGATGGTTGGGCCTAGAACACAACCCTGAGAAACTCCGGCAGTGATGTCCTGGAGCTCAGATGATTGACCTCCAACAACCACAACCATCTTCCTTTTTGCTAGGTGTGACTCCAACCAGCAGAGATTTGTCCTCTGATTCCCATTGATTCCAGTTTTGCTAGGACTCCCTGATGCCATACTCCGGTCAAATGCTGCCTTGATATCAAGGGCAGTCACTCTCACCTCACCTCTTGAGTTCAGCTCTTTTGTCCATGTTTGAACCAAGGCTGTAATGAGGTCAGGAGCTGAGTGGCCCTGGTGGAACCCAAACTGAGTGTCACTGACCAGATTATTGCGAAGCAAGTGCAGCTTAATAGCACTGTCGATGACACCTTCCATCACTTTACTGATGATCGAGAGTAGACCGATGAGGTGGTAATTGGCCGGGTTGGATTTCTCCTGCTTTTTGTGTACAGGACATACCTGGGCACTTTTTCACATTTCTGGGTAGATGCTGGTGTTGTAGCTGTACTGGAACAGCTTGGTTCTTCCTATCTACTCAGTCGAGGCCCCTCATAATTTATACACCGCAATTAAATCTCCCCTCACTTCCTCAACCCCAGCCAATACAATCTCTCCTCATAACGAAAATTCTCCATTCCTGGCAATATCCTCGTAAATCTCCTCTGTTACCTTTCTGGCGTGATCACATTCTTTCAGTAATGGGATGACCAGAGAAGTACCCAGTACTCTAGCTTGGGCCTTAACTAGTGTTTTATACAGTTCGAGAATAATTTCCCTGCTCTTATATTCTATGCCTTGGCTAATAAAGGAAAACATCCTGCATGCCTTCTTGGCCACCTTATCCACATGTCCTGCTTCTGTCAGGAATCTGTGGACGTGCACTCTGAGGTGCCTCTGTTCCTCTACACGTCTCAGTATTCGACCATTTATTGTGTATTCCCTTGCCTTGTGTGCCCTCCTCAAATGCATTACTTCACTTCTCCGGATTGAATTCCATTTGCCACTTTACTGCCCACCTGGCTCGTCCATTGTTATCTTCCTGCAGTCTACAGCTTACTTCCTCAATATCAGCCACATGGCCAATTTTCATATCATCTTCAAACTTCTTAATCATATCTGCTACATTCAAGTCCAAATCATTGATATATGCCTCAAAAGCAAGGGACCTAGTACTGACCCCAGTGGAATCCCACTGGAAACAGCTTTCTAGTCACACAAGCACCCATCGACCATTACCCTTTGCTTCCTGCCTCTGAGCCAATTTTGGATCCAACTTCTCACTTTCCCTTAAACCCCATGGGTTTTTACTTATCTAACCACTCTACCAGGTGCAACCTTATCAAAAACCTTGCTAATGTCCACGGAGATTACATCAAATACACTACCCTCATTGACTGTCCTTGTTACCTTCTCAAAAAATTCAATCCTGTTCGTCAACCACGACCTTTCCTTAACAAACCTGTGTTGACTGCCCTTGATTAACTCGTGTCTTTCTAAAAGACGTTTTCTGCTGTCCCTCAGAATTTTTTGAATTATTTTCCCACCACCAAAGTTAGGCTGTTTGGCCTGTAATTACTTAGACTACCCCTTCCTCCCTTTTTAAACAATGGCACAAATCTATCTGTCGACCACTCCTCCATATAGATGTCTATAATGGGAGGATTGGAAAATGATGGTCGGAGCTTCCTCTATTTCTTCCCTTGCTTTACCTGAGAAGGCTGGGATACATTTCATCCAGGCCTGGTGATTTATCCACTTGCGAGGATGTTAGTACTCAATATTTCCTACTTCATTTTGTTTATGTCATTCAATATCTCATACTCCTCTTCCTTAACTACAATGTCTGCAGTAAACCCTCTTTTGTAAAGACAGATACAAGGTATTCATTAAGAACCATGCCCAACTCTTCTGCCTCCACACACAAGTTACCTTTTTGGACTCTAATAAGCCCTTCACTTTCCTTAGTTTTCCTCTTGCCCTTTGTGTATATATAAAGCACCTTTATGTTTCCCTTGATTTTACTTGCCAATATTTTTCATGCCCTCTTTTGCATTCCTAATTTCTTTTTAATGTCATCCCTGCACTTGCTACACTTCTTTCGGCAGTATTGAACTTTTGGTATCTGACATAAGCTTTTCCATTTTTTGCCTTTTTCCTACTCTGTATGCTCTATGACATCTAGATTTGGGAGTCCCACCCTTTTTCTTTGTGGGAACATATTTGTCTTTTATCACCCTCTTTAGCACCTTCTTGAATACCTCCCATTCTCTGACACTGATTTCACCACCATTAACTATATCTAGTCCACTTTTTCCAATCACATCTTCACCTGGAAAGATTGACCATTCCCCAATTTAAAACTTTTACTCTTAGTCTTTCTTTGTTCTTTTGCATCACTATGGTACATCTAACTGAATTATGATCACTACCATCCCACTGATACCCCTACCACTTGCCCAGCTCCATTTTTAAAAATTACGTGCAGAAGTGCCCCTTTCTTGTTGGTCTGCGAAGTACTGGCTAAAAAGGTTCTCTTGAATGCATTTTAAGAATTCTATGTCCTCTGTGTCCGCGATCTCTGCCAACTAGAAAGACAAGGGCAGCACAGTGATGCAGTGGTTAGCACCGCAGCCTCACAGCTCCGGGGACCCGGGTTCGATTCTGGGTCCTGCCTGTGCGGAGTTTGCAAGTTCTCCCTATGACCGCGTGGGTTTTCGCCAGGTGCTCCGGTTTCCTCCCACAGCCAAAGACTTGCAGGTTGATAGGTAAATTGGCCATTGTAAATTGCCCCTAGTGCAGGTAGGGAATATGGGATTACTGTAGGGTTAGTATAAATGGGTGGTTGTTGGTCGGCACAGACTCGGTGGGCCGAAGGGCCTGTTTCAGTGCTGTATCTCTAAATAGAAAAATAAAATACATGGGAACACCACCACCTTCAAGTTCCCTTCCAAATCACACACCATCCTGACTTGGAACTATATCATGTTCCTTCACTGTCGCTGGGTCAAAATCCTGGAACTCCCTTCCTAACAGCACTGTAGGTATACTTACCTCACATGGACTGCAGTGGTTCAAGAGGTCAGCTCACCACCACCTTCTCAAGGGCAATAAATGCTGGCCGAGCAATGACACCCACATCCCATGAATGAATAAGAAAAAACTTGCATCTTTTTGCACTGATTTTAGGCCATTTAATATTCGCGTGTTTGACATCCCCCACGATTACTGCAATACTGTATTTGAACTTCTCAGGAATTTTCCTACCTATTTGCTCTTCTATCTTCCTCTGACTGTTTGGGGGTCTATAGTATATTCACAGTCGTGTGATTGCCCATTTGTTGTTCCTCAGTTTAACCCATATGGCCTCTTTTGATGATCATTTGAGCATATCATTCCTCCTCACAGCTATGATTGTTTCTTTACCCAACATTGTGACCCCTCCCCCTCACTTTATTATCCTCCCATCTGTGTCCCATCCGAAAACCCTGTAACTAGGAATGTTGAGCTGCCATTCCTACCCTTCTTTAAGCAATTTTTCAGTAATAGCTGTGATATCATATCTCTAAATTTCTGTCAGTGCCCTCAGTTCGTCTGCTTTATTCACAAGACTCCTTGCATTGAAGTATATACAACTGATCACTCCACAACTCTTTTGTTGTCTATTTTCTAGCCTTTATTTTCTCTGCCTTCCAGACTCACTAATTTTCTGCCTTCCATTTCTAGCTTTGTGTCTCTCCCTTCTGAATCTAAGCTCAGGTTCCCACCACTACTCCGCTCCCCGCGCCCCCCCCCCCGCCCTCCCCACCCAACTCCGTGAAGCTAAACACTCCCTAACAGCACTAGCACACCTCCTGCCGCAAATTGGTCTCAGTCCCAGCCCTTTGGAAATGCACCCTGTCAGGCCTGTACTGCTCCCATCTACATCCCCAGAATCGATCCCAATGTCCTAGGAATCTAAAGCCCTCCGTCCTGCACCATCGCTTCAACCTTGCAATGAGCTGAACTATCCGGAGATTACTACCTTTCAGGTCCTACTTTCAATTCCTTTCCAGCTCCTGAAAATCTATCTGCAGGACCTCATCCCTCTTTTTGTCTATGTCATATGCACTGATACGGGTCATGACCGCTGGCTGAATGCCCTCCAAGCTCAGAATGTTCTGCAGCTGTTCAGTGACATCCTTGACTCTGGCACCAGTTAGGCAACATACCATGCTGGAATCATGTCTGTGACCACAGAAAAATCTAACTGTTGCCTTAATTATTGAATATCCTATGCCTATTGTTTCCTCCTCCTCCCCGGTGTGCAGCTGAGCCACCGTTGGTGCCATGGATTTAGCTCTCCTGTACTTCCCTGAGGAACGACTGACCTTACTAATACCGATTAGAAAGAAATCTGCACTGAGGGGACACCTACACTACCTGCCTGGTCCTCCTTGACTATCTGGTAGTCCCCCATTAGCTCTCTGTCTGCATACCCGTAAGCTGCAGGGTGACCACATCTATAAATGTGCTATCCACATAGTTCCCAGCCTCGTGGATGCATGGCAGTGACGCCAGCTGCTGTTCAAGCTCCAAAACCTGGAACTCGAGCTGCTCCAGCTGACGACACTTCCTGCACATGTGGTTGTCCAGTTCACAAGAAGTGTCCTGGAGTTCCCATATACCACACGATGTGCATTCTTTGGGACTAAGGTGTGCTGCCATGCTTTTATTTATTAGATGAGTAGCTAAACTTACCAGAATTATACTTATGGCATAATTACTTGATGTATTATAACTTATAGGATGGCTGAATTTAATATTTGCCTGTAACTTACCCTGACACCCCTCTTTGTGATGTAACATCCTTCTCCTTCGTACTTACTGGCTGCCCCTGTTCTGGACTCCACTGATGGGAACTATATATTTTCTGGTATGCATCACTTCACTGGGCGGACCAGCTTCTCCACTGATACAGTTGGTTGTCCCAACTGAGGCAAAGATGGGAGAACTCCTGATGTTGGGAGGTCAAACCCCCAGTGGGCAGGCAGGAAAATGCCAGAACCAATAAAGATTGATTTTATAGAGCTTTAAGGAGTTTATATTCCAATTGCAGTGACACGAAGATGTGAGTTGCAAGATTCCATTTCTGGTTATTCAGAATGTTGAGTTCTCCCAGTCACAGGGTTGGGTTTAATTCACATAACTAAATAATAGATAATGATCAGAACCTTTTTTTACAGGAATGCAGCAACAGGAAATTGATTTTGATTTTTTTGACCAGGCAGGTAAGAGAGACCTTTAATAATCACTAGGTTTCCTTGTACAGTATGTAGATTGTATATCCAGTGATTTTAAGAGAGAATTGCACAAATGATTTACAAGAAAAGCAATCGAAGGTTCTGACCTTCAGCCTGAATAACAACTAAGTTTTGAATTAACTCACTAAATATTTATTTGGGTGTAGGTTCTGACATTGTGCGTAGGTCCTGACATTGTGCGATAGCGTTAACACCTCTGGTAGAGAATTGGGTGACAATTTGACATCTCTCCTAATTTCCATTGAAATTACTGGCTATGAAAAAATGCAGAGATGTAAATTATGCTGTCAATTCACTATCACCCAGAATTAGAGGAGTGTAGATATCTTGGAGGGTTGTGGGAGGAGATTACAGAGATAAGGAGGGGCCAGGCTATGGAGGGATTTAAAAGCAAGGATGATAATTTTAAAATTGAGGTGTTGCTTCACAGGAAGCCAATATAGGTCAGTGAGCACAGGGGTGATTGGTGAAATGGATTTTGTGCATGTTAAGACATGGGCAGCAGAGTTTAGGATGACCTCAAGTTTATGGAGGTAGAATGTGGGAGACCAGCCAGGAGTGCATTAGAATAGTCAAGTCTAGAGGTAACAAAGGGATGGATGAGGGTTTCAGCAATAGAAGAACCAAGGCAGGGGCAGAGTCGGGCAATGCTACAGATGTGGAACTAAGCAGTTTTAATGACGTTGCAGGTATGTGTTTGAAAGCTCATCTTGTGGTCAAATATGACACAGAGTTAGTGAACAGTCTGGTTCAGCTTCAGACAGTTGTCAGGGAGGTGGATGGAATTGGTGGCTAGGGAACAGAGTTTGTGGCGGGGAATGAAGAAAATGACTTCAGTCTTCCCAATATTTAGATGGAGCAAATTTCTGTTCAATCAGTACTGGATGTCGGGCATGCAGTCTGACAATTTAGAGACAGTGGAGGTGTGGAGAGAGGTGTCGGTGTCATCAGTGTACATGTGAAAACTGGCCATGTGTTTTCGGATGATATCACCAAGAGGCAGCATGAAGATGAGAAACAGGAAGAGGCTAAAGGATAGATCCTGGGGGGACACCGGAGATAACTGTGCAGGAATGGGATGAGAAGACATTGGTGGCTATTCTCTGGCTACGATTAGAAAGGGAAGAATGGCAACAGGCGACTGCAGACCCACCCACCTGGACGACAGTGGAGAAACGTTGGAAGAATCATAGAATGGTTACAGCATAAAAGGAGGCCATTCTGCCCGTCATGTTCATGCCAGTTCCCTGTAAGAGCTACTCAGCTAGTCCCACTTGCCCAACATTTCCCCATAGCGCAGAAAATTTCTTTCTCTTTCGATAATTATCCAATTCATTTTTGAAAGCCACAGTTGAATCTACCACTTGTCCGCCCATTCCACCATCCTGTCTATGTCCTCTTAAGGTTTATCACTATCCTCCTCACCATTTACAATACTTCCAAGTTTTGTGCCATTCGGAAATTTTGAAATTATACCCTGTATAACCAAGTCTAGATCATTAATATTGATGAAGAAAAGCAGTGGTCCTATTACTGACCCCTGGGGAACCCCACTATATACCTTCCTCCGGTCTTAAAAACAACCGTTCACCATTACGCTCTGTTTCCTGTAACTCAGGCAACTTTGTATCCATATATATAAAAGCAAAATACTGCAGATGCTGGAAATCTGAAATAAAAACAAAAAGTGCTGGAATTTCTCAGCAGGTCTGTGAAGACAGAAGCAAAGTTAACATTTCAGCTCAGTGACCTTTCATCAGAACTGGCAAAGGCCAGTTTTTATTTGGATCCATGTATGCCACTTCAACGACATTAACCTCATCAACCCTCTCTGCTACCTCATCAAAAGACTCAATCAAATTAGTTAAACACGATTTTCCTTTAACAAAATATTGGCTTTCCTTAATTAATCCACATTGTCCAAATGTCTGTTAATTTTGTCTCAGATTATCATTACTAAAAGTTTTCCCACCACTGAGGTTAAACTGACTGGCCTGTATTTGCTGCGTTTATCCGTACGCTCTTTTTTAACAAGGGTGTAACAATTGCAATTCTCAGTCTTCTGGCACCACCCCTGTATTTAAGGAGGATTGGAAGATTATGGCCAATGCTTCTGCAATTTCCTCTGGTTCTTTTGCAAATCACTTTTCATCCTCTTGGCACCAACACTTTTGCCACTGCAAACAGTTTTTTTTTATTTTGTCTATCACAACTGTTCATGATTTTGAACTTGTCCAGCAAATCCTGTTGACATCTTCTCTGCTCTCAGGAGATCGACCCCAGCCTTTTACTCAGGTCTCCACCGTTACGGATGCCAGTCTTCGGTCCATGCGAATTACTCCATGAAATATCAAGAAATTGCTGAGTGCACGACATAGAGCAAAACTATGGGCCCCAACAACATCGCAAATGTAGAGCTGAAGACTTGACCTCCACAACTAGCCATGCCCCTAACCAAGCTTTTCAAGTACAGCTACAACACTGGCATCTACTCAACAAAGTGCAAAATTGTGCAGGTATATCCTGTTCACCAAAGAGCAGGACAAATCCAATCCGACCAATTACCACCCATCAGTCTACTCTTGATCATCAGCAGAGTGATGGAATTTGTCAATGACAATGCTACAAGACTCATTTACTCAGTAATAACCTGCTCACTATTGTTCAGTTTGGGTTCTGCCAAGACTACTTGAATCCAGACCTCATTACAGCCTTTGTCCAAACATGGGGACAAAAGAGCAGAATTCCAGATGTGAGGTGAGAGTGACTGCCCTTGATACCAAGTCGACATTTGGCTGAGAGTGGCATCAAGGAGCCTTAGCAAAATTGAAGTCAATGGGAATCAGGGGAAATTCGGCACTTGTTGGAATCATGCCAAGAACAAAGATAGATGGTTCTGGTTATTGGAAGTCAATCATCTCAGCCCCAGGACATTTCTGCAGGAGTTCCACAGGGTAGTGTCCGAGGCCCAACCATCTTCAGCTGCTTCATCAATGACCTTTCCTCCATCATGAGGTCAGAAGTGGGGATGTTCATTGATGATTGTACAATGTTCAGCACCATTCATGACTCCTCAGATACTGAAGCAGACCGTATCCAAATGTAGCAAGATCTGGACAACATTCAGGTTTGGAATAACAAGTGGCAATTAACATTTGCACCACAGAGGTGCCAGGCAATTATCATCTCCAACAAGAGAGAGTCTAACCACTTCCCCTTGACATCCTGGGGGTTACTATTGACCAGAAACTGAAGTAGGCCAGCCACATAAAATATAGCTGTTCAAGAGCCTGTCAGAGGCTGGGAATTCTCTGGTGAATAATTCACTTCCTGACTCCCCAAAACTTGTCCAACCCTAAAACGCACAAGCTTTGTGTGTGATGGAATGCTCTCCACTTGCTTGGATGAATGCAGTTCCAATATCATTTCAGAAGCTCAACACCAGCCAGGACAAAGCAGCCCACTTGTTTGGCACCCCAACCAACATCTTATCTATCCAATAAGAACAGAACATATGAAATAAGAACAGGAGAAGGACATTTGGACCCTCGAGCTGCTCCGCCATTCAATAAGATCATAGCTGATTTGATCGAGGACTCAACTCCACCTTCCTGCCTGCACCTCCATAACCCTTGACTTCCTTATAGTTCAAAAAATTGTCTCATTCAGCCTTGAATATCTTCAATGACCCAGCCTCCACTGCTCTTTGCGGTACAGAATTCCAAAGATTAACGACCCTCTGACAGACGAAATTCCTGCTTGTGTCTGTGTTATATGGAGGACTCCTTATTCTGAAACTAGGGCCCCTACGTCTAGATTTCCCCACAAGGGAAACACATCCTCTCAGCACCTCCCCTATCATGTCCCCTCAGAAACTTATATGTTTCAATAAGATCACCTCTCATTCTTCTAAAGTCCAATGAGTATAGGCCCAAAGTGCTCAATTTGTCCTCATAAGGCAACGCCTTCAATCCAGGAATAAATCCAATGAACCTGCTCTGAACTGCTTCTCCTGCAAGTATATCCCTCCATGAATAGGAATCTCAAACTGTACACAGTACTCTAGGTGTGGTGTCACCAACACTCTCGACAGTTATAGCAAGACTTCCCTACTTTTATACTCCATCCCCCTTGCAATAAGGCCAACATTCCATTTGCCTTCCGAATTACTTGCTGTATCTACATGCTAACATTTTGTGACTTATATATGTGGACATCCAGATCCCTCTGCACCATAGCATTCTGCAGTCTCTCTCCATCTGAATATTGTTTTGCTTTTCTATTCTTCCTTCCAAAGTGGATAAACTCGCATCTTCCCACATATACTCCACCTTCCAAATTTTTCCCACTTACTTATCCTATCGATATACCTTTGCAGACACTTTGGCTGAGACTTTATGAATCTCGCGGCGTTTTCGACGGCGAGATGAGAAGTTGGCCTAACTTCCACTTCCACCATTTTTCCCGTGTCCCAGGTACAAAATATTTGTTCAAAGTCTCTGTCATTTCCTTTTTTCCCATTAGTAAATCCCCAGTCTCATCCTCTAAGTGACTAACATTTACTTTAGCGACTGTCTTCCTTTTTATATATGTGTAGAAGATCTTACTGTCTTTTTATATTTCTTCCTAGTTTACTCTCGTGATCTATAATCTCCCACCATTGTTTATTTCAACTTCCTTTGCTGGTTTCTAAAATTTTCCCAATCTTCTGGCCAACACTAATCTATGCAGCATTATACACCTCTTCAATTTAATCCATCTTTATCTTCCTTAATTAACCACAGACAATTCATCCTTCACATAGAGTCTTTCTTTCTCAATAGAATATAATTTTGTTGAGAGTTATGAAATATCTCCTTAAATGTCTGCCACTGCTTCTCGACTCTCTTACTTTTTAAACTGTTTTCCCAGTCCACTTTAGCCAACTTTGTCTTCATACCTCTGTAATTGCCTTTATTTAAGTTTATTCCTCCACCACTGGCACACCCTGACTGCAATGTGTACCAACGAGAAGATGTACTGCAGCAACTTGTCAAGACTTGTTAAACAGCACCTTTAAAAATTTTGACCTCCACCACCTAGAAGAACAAGGACAGCAGGAACATGAATACCATCACTTGTATGTTCCCCTCCAAGTCATACACCATCCGACCTTGGAAATACATTGCTGTTCCTTCATTGTCACTGAGTCAAAATCCTGCAACTCCCTCCCTAACAGCACTGTGGGTGTACCTACACCACATCGACAGCCCACCTTCTCAAGGGAAATTAGAAATGAACAATAAAGACTGGCCTTGCCACATTTCACGAATGAATATGTTTCTTTATTTAAAAATCTAACCTCCAGAGCTCAATATCAACTATCCGTCAAACACTTCTCCCTGATCAATCTGAGCTTTAATCTTCAGTATCCACAGTCCCATGACTTAGATCCTGCTCTTTTATTGGTTTGCAGCCTTGTCAAACCAATATTTGAAAAAAGTTGTTTGCGGAGACTGCACATTAAGTAATATTGTGCTTTGTAATATTCTGAATTGACAGTGAATCTTTGATGTAAGTTTATGTGATAGAGAAACGGCTCTGATCAGAGGTTATATTCTAATGGGAGTGACACGGTGATCTAATCTGATATATTCTATTTGTGTTTGTACAAAATGATCAGCTCTGCCAGTCACTGGGTTAGATTTAATTCATGGAACTAAATAACAGAAAATATTTGAAACTTTTTACAGGAAATCAACCAAACAAAACAGATGGTGTTGAATTCATTGACCAAGAAGGTAAGAGAGACCAGTAATAAATACTGTTGGTTTCATTGTACAGTATGTAGATTGTACTCCCAATGATTTTAAGAGACAATTGCACAGGTGATTTACAAGAAAAGCAATCGAGGGTTCTGATAACAATTAAGTTTTGAATGAACTCTCTAAATATTTATTTGCCATCAGTTGGATTCTATACCTGTATAACTACACTTGATCAGCGGAATAATACATTAGGTGTAGGTCCTGACATTGTGCAATATTGTAGCACCTCTGGTATTGAATTGGGAGCCAGTTTTACATCTCTCCTGATTTCCACTGTAATCACTGGATATAAAAATGGGAGATGTACATCAGGCTGTCGATTCACTATCACTCATGTGATTCTATCACACAACGTCACAGAGATCTCATTGTGTTTTACATGGTCACTGATTCTCTTTCTGTAAGAACACAAATCACTAACATCCTCTGACCAGCCACACAGGGAATTACTATAATATAGATATAGGAGCATGTGCTCACTTCCTGTCTGTCAACTTCCTGCGTCACAGCTCTGAGATCACAATTGTGACATGAAAAGTCTCTGCTACACTGCCCTTGATTGGCTCAAATTTCCTTTTCCAGAATAGCATCAAATCAGAATGCTGTATCTAGGTGCAGTGATGAAAATCTAACAATGAAAAGCAGAAGCTGAGAATTGAAGCTTTCACTATGTTGTAATGAGAATCTGTACAATTGTCTTGTTTCAGAATTTTTGATTATTTTCCCCTTCCTGGGGAGGGTTCGAGATGAACTATGTCTAAATGTTGTGTTTTAAAACCAAGTGAATCTGCGTAGGTTTTTGTAAATTGCCAGAGTCTATTATTTGTATTTCAAAGAATCAGCACAGAAGGAGACAATTCGGCCCATCGTGTCTATGCCAGTTCTTTGGTAGAGCTATCCAATTAATCTCAATCTCCTGCCCTTTCCCTGAAGCCCTGTATTATTTTTGGTCAGTTATTTATCCAATTATCTTTTAAATCTGCCTTAATGGTATTGTATTGCACATGACTAATTCAACCCATCAGTTACTCACTCGTCAGTCTACTTGCAAACATCAGCAAAGTCATATCACGCAGCACTTACTCAGTAAGAACTTGTTCATAGTTGCTCAATTTTGGTTCTGCCATGGCCTCTCAACTCCAGACCTCATTACAGCCTTGGTCCAAATATAGACAAAGGAGTTGAATTCCAGAGGGGAAGTGAGAGTGACATACCTTGATATCATGGTGGCACAGTGGCGCAGTGGTTAGCACCGCAGCCTCACAGCTCCAGCGACCCGGGTTCAATTCTGGGTACTGCCTGTGTGGAGTTTGCAAGTTCTCCCTGTGTTTGCGTGGGTTTCCTCCGGGTCCTCCGGTTTCCTCCCACATGCCAAAAGACTTGCAGGTCGGTAGGTAAATTGGCCATTATAAATTGCCCCTAGTATAGGTAGGTGGCAGGGAAATATAGGGACAGGTGGGGATGTGGTAGGAATATGGAATTAGTGTAGGATTAGTATAAATGGGTGGTTGATGGTCGGCACAGACTCGGTGGGCCGAAGGGCCTGTTTCAGTGCTGTATCTCTAAACTAAAACTAAACTAAACATCAAGGCAGCACTTGACTGAGTGTAGCATCAAGGAGCCCTATTAAAATCGATGTCAATGGCAATCAGGAGGAAAAACTCTCCACTGGTTGGAGTCATAGCTAGCACAAAGGAAGATGGTTGTTGTTGTTGGACCCCAATCATCTCAGTCCCAGGACATTGCAGTCGGAGCGTGTAAAATTAAAGCGCATGGGATTGGGGGTAGTGTATTGCGATGGATAGAAAATTGGTTGGCAGACAGGATACAAAGAGGGTCTTTTTCCGAATGGCAGGCAGTGACTAGTGAGATCGGTGCTAGGACCCCAGCTATTCACAATATCTATTATTGTTTTAGATGAGGGAACTAAATGTAATATTTTCAAATCTGCAGATGACACAAAACTGGGTGAGAGGGTGAGTTGTGAGGAGGATGCAGAGAGGCTTCAGGGTGATTTGGACAAGTTGAGTTGAGTGAGTGGGCCAATGCATGGCAGATGCAGTATAATGTGGATAAATGTGAGGTTATCCACTTTGGTAGCAAAAACAGGAAGGCAGATTATTATCTAAACGGCTATAAACTGAGAGAGGGGAATATGCAATGAGATCTGGGTGTTCTCATACACCAATCGCTGAAGGTAAGCATACAGGTCCAACAGGTGGTAAAAAAGGCAAATGGTATGATGGCCTTCATAGTGAGAGGATTCGAGTACAGGAGCAAGGATGTCTTGCTGCAATTATACAGGGCCTTGGTGAGGCCACACCTGGAATATTGTGTGCAGTTTTGGTCTCCTTCCCTGAGGAAGGATGTTCTTGCTATAGAGGGAGTGCAGTGAAGGTTTACCAGACTGATTCCTGGGATGGCGGGACTGCCGTATGAGGAGAGATTGAGTTGGTTAGGATTATATTCGCTGGAGTTCAGAAGAGTGAGGGAGATCTCATAGAAACCTATAAATTCTAACATGACTTGACAGGGTAGATGCAGGAAGGATGTTTCCGATAGTGGGGGAGTCCAGAACCAGGGGTCATAGTCTAAGGATACGGGATAAACCTTTCAGGACTGAGATGAGGAGATATTTCTTCACCCAGGGAGTGGTGAGCCTGTGGAATTTGCTACCACAGAGAGCAGTTGAGGCCAAAACATTGTTTTCAAGAAGGAGTTAGATATAGCTCCTGGGTCTAAAGGGATCAAAGGGTTGGGGACAAAAGCGGGGACAGGTTACTGAGTTGGATGATCAGACATGATCATAATGAATGGCGGAGAAGGCTTGAATGGCCGAATGGCCTACTCCTGCTCCTCTTTTCTATGTTTCTGTGAGTTCCTCAAGACAGTGACCTCGGCTTAACCATCATCGGCTGCAGCATCAATGACGTTCCCTCCACCATAAAGTCAGAAGTCAGACTGTGCAGTGATGATTCCATTCACAATTACACAGATAATGAACCATGCCCACATGCAGCAAGACCTAGGCAAATTTCAAGCTTGGGCTGATAAGTGGCAAGTAACATTCAAAGAACAAAACCTGCGCTGATCATGATGCCTGTCTAAACTGTATCCCTCTATTCCCATCCTATTCATGTATTTGTCAAGATGCCTCTTAAATGTCGCTGTCGTACCTGCTTCCACCACCTCACCCGGCAACAAGTTCCAGGCACTCACCACCCTCTGTGTAAAAAACTTGCCTCGCACATCCCCTCTAAACTTTGCCCCTCTCACCTTAAACCTAAATCCCCTAATAACTGACTTTTCCACCCTGGGAAAAAGCTTCTGACTATCCACTCTGTCCATGCCGCTCATTACTTTATAAACCTCTATCATGTCGCCTCTCCCCCTCCGTCGTTCCAGTGAAAACAATCCGAGTTTATCCAGCCTCTCCTCATTGCTAATACCCTCCAGACCAGGCAACATTCTGGTAAACCTCTTCTGTACCCTCTCCAAAGCCTCCAAATCCTTCTGGTAGTGTGGCGACCAGAATTGTATGCAATATTCCAAGTGTGGCCTAACTAAGGTTCTGTACAGCTGCAGCATGACTTGCGAATTTTTATACTCTATGCCCCGAAAGATGAAGGCAAGCATGCCGTATGCCTTCTTGACTACCCTATCCACCTGTGTTGCCACTTTCAGTGATCTGTGGACCTGTACGCCCAGATCTCTCTGCCTGTCAATACGTCTAAGGGTTCTGCCATTTACTGTATACTTCCCACCTGTATTAGATCTTCCAAAATGCATTCAGGCCTTACAAGTGGCAGGAAATGACTCCCTCCAACATTAGAGAATGTAACCATCTCCCCTTGATGTTCAGTGATATTGCCACGGCTGAAACTTCACCATTAATAGCCAAAGGGTCGCCATTGATCAGAAACTTAACTGGAACAACTACATAAATACTGTAGCTACAAGAGCAGGTCAGTCGCTGGAAATTCTGTGGTGAGTAACTCGTAAGAATATAAGAACTGGGAGCAGGAGTAGACCATAGGGCCCCTCGAGCCTGCTCCGTCACTCAACACGATCACAGCTGGTCTGCATCAACTTCACTTTCCCACTCACTCCCCATATTCCGTGATTCCTGACCCCTTATCCTGAGACTGTGTCCTTGTGTTCCAGATTTCCCAGCCAGGGGAAATAACCTCTCAGTGTCTATCCTGTTAAGACTCTTCAGAATCTTGTATGTGTCAATGAGATCACCTGTCATTCTTCTAAAATTCAGAGAGTATAGGATCTATTTATCCAGCCTCTCATCATAGGACAGCTCTCTCATCCCTGCAACCAATCAAGTGTACCACCTCCTTGCAAGTATCTTCTTCTTCTTCTTCTTTGGCGTACCAACTTTTGGCAGGTACATGCACCATTCTTACATCTGCCTGTCTATGACCCTTTTCTTTAGATACTCCTTCCTTAAATATGGCGACCAAAACTGCACATTGTACTCCAGGTGTGTTCTCACCAAAGTCCTGTACAATTCTAGCAATGCTTCTTTATCCTTGTACTCAAATCTGTTATGACTGTTCTTCGATATTTTTTGATACGTTTTTTTTGCTGGCTCATGTATTTTAGAATTTTCGAGTCATAGAGTTATCCAGCACAGAAACAGGCCCTTCGGCCCATCATGTCTATGTCGACCTTCAAGCACCTATCTAATCACATCCCATTTCCCCGCACATGGCCCATAGCCATGTATGCTATGGTATTTCAAGTGCTCATCTAAAATACTTCTTAAATGTTGTGAGGGTTCCTGCCTCTACCACCCCATCAGGCAATGCGTTACAGATTCCAACCACCCGCTGGGTGAATAAACATTTCCTCAAATCCACTCCAAAGCTCCTGCCCCTAACCTTAAGTCTGTGCCCCCTGGCTTTTGACCCCTCCGCTAAGGGAAAACATTTCTTCCTGTCTCTCCTATCAATGCCCCTCATAATTTTGTATACCTCAATCATGTCCCCCCTCAGCCTTCTCTGCTCCAAGCAAAACAACCCTAGCCTATCCAGTCTCTCTTTTTAGCTGAAATGCTCCAGCCCAGGCAACATGTCTCCTCTGCACCCTCTCGAGTGGTATCAGATCCTTTCCATAATGTGGTGCCCAGAACTGTACACAGTACTCCAGCTGTGGCTTAACTCGCATTTTATACTGCTCCATCATAACCTCCCTGCTCTTATATTCAATGCCTCGGCTCATAAAGGCAAGTATCCCATATGCCTTCCTAACCACTGTATCCACCTGTGCTGCTGCCTTCAGTGATCTATGGACAAGTACACCAAGGTCCCTCTGACCCTCTGTACTTCCTAGGGTCCTACCATCCATTGTATATTCCCTTGCCTTGTTAGTCCTCCCAAAATGCATCACCTCACACTTCTCAGGATCAAATTTCATTTGCCACTGCTCCGCCCATCTTACCAGCCTATCTATATCGTCCTGTAATCTAAGGCTTTCCTCCTTACTATTTACGACACCGCCAATTTTCATGTCATTTGCGAACTTACTGAACATACCTCCTATAAACATGTCTAAATCATTCATGTACACTACAAACAATAAGAGTCCCAGCACCGATCCCTGCATTACACCACTGGTCACAGGTTTCCACTCGCAAAAACAACCCTCAACCATCACCCTCTGTCTCCTGCCACTAAGCCAATTTTGGATCCAATTTGCCAAATTGCCCTGGATCCCATGGGCTCTTACCTTCTTAACCAATCTCCCATGTGGGACTTTATCACAAGCCTTTCTGAAGTCCATGTAGACTACATCAACTGCTTTACCCTCATCTACACATCTAGTCACCTCCTCTAAAAATTCAATCAGGTTTGTTAGACACAATGCCCCCCTAACAAAGCCATGCTGACTATCCCTGATTAATCCCTGTCTCTCCGAGTGGAGATTAATTCTGTCTCTCAGAATTTTTCCAATAGTTTCCCTACCACTGATGTTAGACTCTCTGGCCTATAATTACCTGGTTTATCCCTGGTACCCTTCTTGAATAATGGTACCACATTCACTGTCCTCCAGTCCTCTGGTACCTCTCCAGTGGCCAGAGAGGATTTGAAAATTTATGTCAGAGCCCCCGCTATCTCCTCCCTTGTATCACATAACAGCCTGGGATACATCTCATCTGGGCCTGAGGATTTATCCACCTTTAAGCCAGCTAAAACAGCTAATACATCCTCCTTTTCAATGTTAATTTGTATCACAATCCCCCTCCCTGATCTTAACACCTACATTGTCCTTCTCCACAGTGAACACAGATGAAAAGTAATCATTTAAAACCTCACCTGTGTCCCCCAGCTCCACACACAGATTGCCACTTTGGTCCCTAATGGGTCCTACTATTTCTCTGGTTATCCTCTTGCCCTTAATATACTTATAAAACACCTTGAGATTTTCCTTTATCTTGCCTGCCGGTGTTTTTTCATGCCCCCTTGTCACCACTTTTTTAAGTACCTCCTACACTTCCTAAATTCCTCTAGAGTCTCCGCTGTTTTTCAGCACACTGAATCTGCCATTCGCCTCCTTTATTTTCCTTATCCAATCCTCTATATCCCTTGACATCCAGGGTTCCCTGGACTTGTTGGTCCTACACTTCACCTTTAGGGGAACATGTTGGCCCTGAATTCTCACTATTTCCTTTCTGAATGACTCCCACTGGTCTGATGTCGACTTTACTACAAGTAGCTGCTCCCAGTCCACTTTGGCCAGATCCTGTTTTATCATATTGAAATCGGCCTTTGCCCAATTCGGTACTTTTATTTCCGGTCCCTCTTTGTCCTTTTCCATAACTATCTTAAATCTTACAGAGTTATGGTCACTATCCCCGAAATGCTCCCCCACTGAGACATCTACCTGGGATTAGGTCCAGTACTGCCCCTTCTCTTTAGGACTTTCTACATGCTGGCTCAGAAAGCTCTCCTGAATGCACTTTAAAAATTCCACCTCCTTTAAGCCTTTTGCACGAATACTATCCTCGCTAATATTGGGGAAGTTGAAATCCCCAACTATTATTACCCAATTATTTTTACACCTTTTTGAGATTTGCCGACATATCTGCTCCTCTATCTCTCCCTGATTGTTTGGAGTCCTGCAGTAAACTCCCAGCCAAGTGATTGCCCCATTTTTGCTTTTAGGTTCGACCCATATAGCCTCATTTGAGGAACCTTCTAAGATCCCTCCTTACTGCAATAATTGACTCCTTGATCAACAGTGCAATGCCATCTCCTCTTTTACACCCTCCCTTATCATGCCTGAAGATTCTGTATCCTGGGATATTGAGCTGCCAGTCCTGCCCTTCCCACAACCATGTCTCTATGATAGCAATAATATCATATTCCCTTGTGTTAATCAACACCCTCAATTCATCTTCTTCACACCCTGCTTCATGTAAGGACTCCATTCCATTCTCCCAGTTTCTCCGTCTCCGACGCATCTGCTCTGATGATGCTACCTTCCATGACAGCGCTTCTGATATGTCTTCCTTTTTCCTCAACCGAGGATTCCCCCCCACTGTGCTTGACAGGGCCCTCAACTGTATCCGGCCCATTTCCCACACTTCTACCCTCGCCCCTTCCCCTCCCTCCCAAAACCACAACAGGATTCGCCTTGTCCTCACTTTCCACCCCACCAGCCTCCACATCCAAAGGATCATCCTCCGCCATTTCTGCCACCTCCATCGTGATACCACTACAAAACGCATCTTCCCCTCCCTTCCCCTGTCAGCATTCCAAAAGGATCATTCCCTCCGCGACATACTGGGACACTCCTCCATTACCCCCACCACGTCGTCCCCTTCCCACGGCACCTTCTGGTTGCTGGCCATTTCAACACTCCCCTTTGCTTTCATGCCCACATCTCTGTCCTGGAATTGCTGCAGTGTTCCAGTGAACATCAACGCAAGCTCGAGGAACAGCATTTCATTTAACAATTAGGCACTCTACAGCCTGCTGGACTGAACATTGAATTCAATAATTTCAGAGCATGACGGGCCCCACCTTTTTATTATTATTTGTGGTTGTTTTTTTCTTTTTTTTAATGTGTTTATTTTATTTTAGTTTGTTTATTTTTTTTCTACTGTGCCTACCCACTGTATTTTTCATGTCTGTGCTTGGGGCCAGGCTGTTCAGTTTTCTGTCCATGAACACCATCTTTGTCTTTCACCACACCATTAACATACCGTTTGTCTTTGTTCCATGACCTTCTGGTCAGCTATTCTGTGACCTTGTCCTATCAACACCTTCTCTTTGTTATCTCTTGCCCCACCCCTCCGCTTTACTTGCTTGAAATCTTTTACATTTCTAATATTTGCCCGTTCTGATGAAATGTCACTGACCTGAAACGTTAACTCTGCTTCTCTCTCTACAGATGCTGCCAGACCTGCTGAGTATTTCCAGCATTTCTTTTTTATATTACCCTCAATTCATCTGCCTTCCTAGTAAGACTCCTTGTGTTAAAATAGATACAATGCAGCCTTCCATTATTTGCTTGTGCCTTCACAGGTCCATATTTGCTCTGCCTTCCAAACTGACTTAGTTTCTCTTCTATATTTGGCTGTACATCACCCCCTACTGTACCTCCACTCTGTATCCCATTCCCCTGCTAAATTAGTTGAAACCCCCTCTCCCCCCACACCCCCCCCACACCCCAACAACAGCAGTGGCAAACCTCCCAGCAAGGATGTTGGTCCCGTTCCGTTCAGGTGCAACCCGTCCACCTTGTACAGGTCCCACCTTCGCCTGAAACAGACCCAGTGATCCAGGAAAGTAAAGCCCTCCCTCCTGCACCATCTCCTCAGCCATACATTCATCTGCTCTATCCTCCTATTCCTATATTCACTAGCACGTGGCAAAGAGAGAAATCCAGAGATTACAACCTTTGAGTTCCTGGTTTTAAATCTGCTACTTAGCTCCCTAAATTCTTTTTGCAGGACCTCATCCTCTTTCTACCTATGTCATTGGTACCAATGTGGACTTTGACCTCCGGCTGTGCACCCTCACCCTTCAGAATACTTTGGAGCCGCTTGGTGATATCCATGACCCTTGCACCAGGGAGGTAACACACCATCCTGGAATCACATCTGCGACCACAGAAATGCCTATCTGTTCCTCTAACCATAGAATCCCCTACCACTGTTGCCCTCTTGTCCCTTTTTCTCCATGCCTGCACAGCTGAGTCACCCAAGATGTTTCGGTCATGACTCTCTGTGCATTCTCCAGAGGAACCCTCTTTCCCATTGTTACTCAGAACTGAATGCCGGTTAGAAAGTGGGATGTCCTCTGGGAACTCCAGCACGACCTGCCCTGACCTCTTTGTCCATCCGGCAGCCACCCAGCAGCCACCCCCTCCCAATTGTGCTTGCCTCGGCACCGGGTTGACCACCTCCAGAAACGTGCCGTGCACATAGTCCTCCACCTTGTGGATGTGTCACAGTGACCACAGCCGCCATTCGAGCTTTGAAACCTGAAGCTCAAGCTTCTGCAGCCAGAGACACTTTCTGCAGACATGTTCACAAAGGTCACATGGCATGTCCACGACTTCCCACATTGCACAGGAGGCACATTCCACTTGGGCCACAAATTACCCAGGAAGGAGGAAACCTCCTTCCCAAGCCCGCAAGGAGGGTGCCTCATTTTACAAGGCGTCCGCCCTGCATGGCGGAGGGCCTCTCACCCCCGCCACAGGTAAGCTCCCAGTGGCAGTGGGAAGAGGCCATTAATTGGCTGTTAATAGGCCACTTAAGGGCCTCAATTGGCCTCTGGGTGGGAAGGTCATCGTCAGCCTATCCCGCCACAAAGAAAATAGGAATTGGGAAACCCGGTGTCGGGTTCCATGTTGGGTGATTCTGCCCTGATTTTCCGGCCTCCACCACCACAAAATCTGCCATCCAGTGAGCACAAGATCTGGCCCATCATCTGCAAACTTTGAAATGTTGCCCTGTGTACCCAAGACCAGGTGATTAATATATATCAAAGAGAGCTGTGGTCCTAATATGACCCCTGGAGAACACCACAGTATACTTCTCCGCAGTCTGAAAAACAAACATTCTCCATTCGTATCTGCTTTCTGTCCCTTAAGAAAATTTTGTATCAGTGCTGACATTGTCCCATTTTTTTCATGGGCTTTTATTTTGTAAACAAGTCTCAAATGCCTTTTGAATGTTCTTATACACAACATCAACCATGCAACCTTCATCAACCTCTCTGTTACTTCATCAAAGAACATGGTTAGGTTAGGCAAGCATGATTTTCCTTTGACAAATCCATATTGACTTTCATTTATTAGTGAAGTTACATACTAGTTACATACTTTTCCAAATGACAAGTAATTGTGTGCTGCTCTTGTAGCCACAATATTTATATGGCAACTCCAGTTCAGTTTCTGGTCAATGGTAACCCTCTAGGATGTTGATAGGGGGGATTCAACGATGGTAAAGCCATTGAATGTTAAGGGGAGATGGTTAGATTCTCTCTTGTTGGAGACGGTCATTGCCTAGCACTTGTGTGGCACGAATGTTACTTGCCACTTATCAGCCCAAGCCTGGATATTGTCCAGGTCTTGCTGCATTCCTACACGGACTGCTTCAGTATCTGAGGAGTTGTGAATATTGCTGAACATTGTGCAATCATCAGCAAACAGCCCTACTTCTGACCTTATGATTCAAGGAAAGTCATTGATAAAACAGCTCAAGATGGTTGGGCCTAGGACACTACCCTGAGGAACTCCTGCAGTGATGTCCTGGAGCTCAGATGATTGACCTCCAACAACCAAACTATTTTACTTTCCCCCCATCTGTGTCCCATCCAAAAAACCCTGTAACTAGGAATGTTGAGCTGCCATTCCTACCCTTCTTTAAGCAATTTTTCAGTAATAGCTGTGATATCATATCTCTAAATGTCTGTCAGTGCCCTCAGTTCATCTGCTTTATTCACTAGACTCCATGCATTGAAGAATATACCACTGATCACTCAACAACTCTTTTGTTGTCTATTTTCTAGCCTTTCAGAAAGAGCCTTCCAGACTCACTAATTTTCTGCCCTCCATTTCCAGCTTTGTCTCTCCTTTCTGAATCTAAGCTCAGGTTCCCACCACCACTCCGCTTCCCGCGCCCCCCACCACCCCCCGCACCTCCCAACTCAGCCAAGCTAAACACTCCCTAACAGCACTAGCACACCTCCTGCGGCAATATTGGTCTCAGTCACAGATCTATGGAGATGCACCCTGTCAGGCCTGGACTGCTCCCATCTACCCCCCAGAATCGATCCCAATGTCCGAGGAATCTAAAGTCCTCCATCCTGCACCATCGCTCCAGCCTTGCAATGAGCTGCACTATCCGGAGATTACTACCTTTAAGGTCCGACTTTCAATTCCTTTCCAGCTCCCGGAAATCTATCTGCAGCACCTCATCCCTCTTTTTGTCTATGTCATTGGTGCTGATATGGGCCACGACTTCTGGCTGAATGTCCTCCCTGCTCAGAATGTTCTGCAGCTGTTCAATTACATCCTTGACCCTGGCACCAGTTAGGCAAAATACCATGCTGGTATCATGTCTGTGGCCACAGAAAAGTCTAACTGTTGCCCGAACTATTGAATATCCTATCACTATTGCTTCCTCCTCCTCCCCGGTGTGCAGCTGAGCCACCGTTGGTGCCATGGATTTAGCTCTCCTGTACTTCCCTGAGGAACTACTGCCCTCACCAATACCGATTAGAGAGAAAGCTGCACTGAGGGGACACCTACACTACCTGCCTGGTCCTCCTTGACTAGCTGGTGGTGCCCCATTAGCTCTCTGCCTGCATACCCTTGGATGTAAATGCATTGGATGGAGTTCAGAGAAGGTTTACTGGACAAATACCTCGCATGGGCTGATGAGGAAAGTTTCGACAGGCTAGGCTTGTATCCACTGAAGTTTAGAAGATTCAGAAACGACTTGATTGAAATATATAAGATCCTGAGGGGTCTGGACAGGGTGGATGTGGAAAGGATGTTTCCCTTGTGGGAGAATCTAGAACTAAGGGTCACTGTTTAAAAATAAGGGGTCGCCCATTTAAGACAGAGATGAGGAGAAATGTTTTTCTCTCAGAGGGTCGTGTGTCTTTGGAATTCTCTTCCTCAAAAGGCGGTGGAAGCAGAGTCTTTAAATATTTTTAAGGCAGAAGAAGATAGATTCTTAATAAGCAAGGGAGTGGAAAGGTTGTCGGGGGTAGGCAGGAATGTGGAGTCGACGTCACAAACAGATCATCCATGATCGAATTGAATGACGGAGCAGGCTCAAGGGGCCAAGTGGCCTACTCCTGCTCCTAATTCATAAGCTGCAGGATGACCACATCTATAAATGTGCTATCCATATAGTTCCCAGCCTCGTGGATGCATGGCAGTGACGCCAGCTGCTGTTCAAGCTCCAAAACCTGGAACTCGAGCTGCTCCAGATGACGACACTTCCTTCACGTGTGGTTGTCCAGTTCACAAGAAGTGTCCTGGAGTTCCCATATACCACACGATGTGCATTCTTTGGGACTAAGGTGTGCTGCCATGCTTTTATTTATTAGATGAGTAGCTAAACTTACCAGAATTATACTTATGGCATAATTACTTGATGTATTATAAGTTATAGGATGGCTGAATTTAATATTTGCCTGTAACCTCCCCTGCCATCCCTCTTTGTGATGTAGCATCCTTCTCCTTTGTATTTACTGGCCACCCCTGGTCCGGACTCCACTGATGGGAACTATATATTTTCTGGTATGCATCACTTCACTATGTGGACCAGCTTCTCCACTGATACAGTTGGTGGTCCCAACTGAGGCAAAGATGGGAGAACTCCTGATGTTGGGGGGCTCAACCCCCAACTGTAACTCCTTGCCATCATGACACAGAGGTCACACACACACACATACCTCAGCCATGCCCTCTGGTATGATCAAGTGCCAAAGGCTGCAGACAGTGTGAGAAGGATGAGGAGGGCTAGTTTACCTTTGTCACAGTTACATAGGTTGTCATTTGCAACTTTGACAAGAGCCGTTTCAGTACTATACCCGTGAGGGATTCAAACATAGGGTTCCAAGAAAGATGGGCACAAATCTGGGAGGTGACAACACTTTTGAGGGATGTTGGATATGGGCCATTGCTTGCAAGGATGGAGGGGTCAAGGGTTGTTTTTTAGAGAGGGTTGATGATACCACTGCTGAATAAGGGAGGGCAGAACTTGAGAAGTGAGAACCATTAATGATGTCAACTGACATGAGATCCAGGAAGGCAATTAGGTGGTCAGTAGTTTAATGAGAATAGGGTCGAGTGAGCAGGAAGTGTGTCTCATGGACAAGATGAGCTTGGAAAGGGTATGAAGGGCAATAGGAGAGAAACTAGAAGAAGATAGAATTTCAGTACTGGAGCGGGAGGAGACATAGAGGAGGTTTGGCCTGGTGGGCTGGGGCAAGGGAGGGAAAAGGCAGAGGCATCTGATTAGATGGTCTCATCTTGGTGAAAATGTGATGCATGAACTTCTCATACTTGTTGGATGTGAGGGTGGAGGAGACAGGGGAGGGGGGTTTAAGAAGCAGCTTGCAGTAGAGAAACGATGTCGGGTGTTAGTTTTGCATTCCAGGATGATCCAGGTATAGTGAGCAGTTTTAGCAACTGAGAGCAGGACCCGTCAGTACTTTATATGATCCAACCAGATCTGGTGGGAACAGTTGTCTGCCATATAATTTCACACCTGTGTCCCTCGAACCTAAGGAAGTGATGATGGTTGTACCAGAAGGAATGACCAGGGTGAGAGAGAGTAATGGTTTTATTGGGGAGGAGGGGAATGAAAGCAGAGGTGAGGTGAGGGAAATAATCCCTCTCCCCTACTCTGTCCCCATAGCCCTGTTACTTTTTTCCATCCATTATTGAACCAATTCTCCTTTAAAGGTTTTTTTTTTGAATCTGCTTCCACCACTCTTTCAGGCAGTGCATTCCAGAGCAGTGCCGTGAACAACAGATGCCCCTCTACATTGCTTTCATTGATCTCACCAAAGCCTTTGACCTCGTCAGCAGACGTGGTCTCTTCAGACTACTAGAAAAGATCGGATGTCCACCAAAGCTACTAAGTATCATCACCTCATTCCAATATGAAAGGCACAATTCAACATGGTGGCTCCTCATCAGAGCCCTTTCCTATCCTGAGTGGTGTGAAACAGGGCTGTGTTCTCGCACCCACACTTTTTGGGATTTTCTTCTCCCTGCTGCTTTCACATGCGTTCAAATCCTCTGAAGAAGGAATTTTCCTCCACACAAGATCAGGGGGCAGGTTGTTCAACCTTGCCCGTCTAAGAGCGAAGTCCAAAGTACGGAAAGTCCTCATCAGAGAACTCCTCTTTGCTGACGATGCTGCTTTAACATCTCACACTGAAGAGTGCCTGCAGAGTCTCATCGACAGGTTTGCGTCTGCCTGCAATGAATTTGGCCTAACCATCAGCCTCAAGAAAACGAACATCATGGGGCAGGACGTCAGAAATGCTCCATCCATCAATATTGGCGACCACGCTCTGGAAGTGGTTCAAGAGTTCACCTACCTAGGCTCAACTATCACCAGTAACCTGTCTCTAGATGCAGAAATCAACAAGCGCATGGGTAAGGCTTCCACTGCTATGTCCAGACTGGCCAAGAGAGTGTGGGAAAATGGCGCACTGACACGGAACACAAAAGTCCGAGTGTATCAGGCCTGTGTCCTCAGTACCTTGCTCTACGGCAGCGAGGCCTGGACAACGTATGCCAGCCAAGAGCGACGTCTCAATTCATTCCATCTTCGCTGCCTTCGGAGAATACTTGGCATCAGGTGGCAGGACTATATCTCCAACACAGAAGTCCTTGAAGCAGCCAACACCCCCAGCTTATACACACTACTGAGTCAGCGGCGCTTGAGATGGCTTGGCCATGTGAGCCGCATGGAAGATGGCAGGATCCCCAAAGACACATTGTACAGCGAGCTCGCCACTGGTATCAGACCCACCGGCCGTCCATGTCTCCGCTATAAAGACGTCTGCAAACGCGACATGAAATCGTGTGACATTGATCACAAGTCGTGGGAGTCAGTTGCCAGCATTTGCCAGAGCTGGCGGGCAGCCATAAAGACAGGGCTAAATTGTGGCGAGTCGAAGAGACTTAGTAGTTGGCAGGAAAAAAGACAGAGGCGCAAGGGGAGAGCCAACTGTGCAACAGCCCCGACAAACAAATTTCTCTGCAGCACCTGTGGAAGAGCCTGTCACTCCAGAATTGGCCTTTATAGCCACTCCAGGCGCTGCTTCACAAACCACTGACCACCTCCAGGCGCATATCCATTGTCTCTCGAGATAAGGAGGCCCAAAGAGATTGAACCAATTCTCCTTTAAAAGTTTTTTTTTTTTCGAATCTGCTTCCACCACTCTTTCAGGCAGTGCATTCCAGATCATAGCAACTTGCTGTATTCAAAAAAAATTTGCTTCATGTCTCCTCTCGTTCTTTCACAAATCACATAAAATCCTCTCGTTACCAACACTTTTGCTACTGCAAACAGTTTTTCTTTATTTTGTCTATCACAACTGTTCATGATTTTGAGCATGACTATCAAATCCTGTCTACACCTTCTCTGCTCTAAGGAGATCAACCCCAGCTGTTTACTCAGGTCTCCACCGTTAGAGGTGCAGTCTCAGGTTCATTTGATTTACTCCATCTAATATCAAGAAATTGCAGAGTGCACTGCATACAGCACAACTATGGGCCCCAACAACATCCCAAATATAGAGCTGAAGACTTGTCCTCCAGAACTGGCTGTGCCCCGAACCAAGCTTTTCCAGTACAGTTACAGCACTGGCATCTACTCAACAAAGTGCAAAATTACGCAGGTATGTCCTGTTCAAAAAAGAGCAGGACAAATCCAATCCGACCAATTACCACCCATCAGTCTACTCTTGATCATCAGCAAAGTGATGGAATTTGTCAATGACAATGCTACAAGACTCATTTACTCAGTAATAACCTGCTCACTGATGTTCAGTTTGGGTTCTGCCAAGACTACTTGAATCCAGACCTCATTACAGCCTTTGTCCAAACATGGGGACAAAAGAGCAGAATTCCAGATGTGAGGTGAGAGTGACTGTCCTTGATACCAAGTCGACATTTGGCTGAGAGTGGCATCAAGGAGCCTTAGCAAAATTGAAGTCAATGGGAATCAGGGGAAATTCGCCACTTGTTGGAATCATGCCAAGAACAAAGATAGATGGTTCTGGTTATTGGAGGTCAATCATCTCAGCCCCAGGACATTTCTGCAGGAGTTCCACAGGGTCGTGTCCGAGGCCCAACCATCTTCGGCTGCTTCATCAATGACCTTTCCTCCATCATGAGGTCAGAAGTGGGGATGTTCATTGATGATTGTACAATATTCAGTACCATTCATGACTTCTCAGATACTGAAGCAGACCGTATCCAAATGCAGCAAGATCTGGACAACATTCAGGTTTGGAATAATAAGTGGCAATTAACATTTGCACCACAGAGGTGCCAGGCAATTACCATCTCTAACAAGAGAGAGTCTAACCACTTCCCCTTGACATCCTGGGGGTTACTATTGACCAGAAACTGAAGTAGGCCAGCCACATAAAAGCTAGATCTTCAAGAGCCTGTCAGAGGCTGGGAATTCTCTGGTGAATAATTCACTTCCTGACTCCCCAAAACTTGTCCAACCCTAAAACGCACAAGCTTTGTGTGTGATGGAATGCTCTCCACTTGCTTGGATGAATGCAGTTCCAATATCATTTCAGAAGCTCAACACCAGCCAGGGCAAAGCAGCCCACTTGTTTGGCACCCCAACCAACATCTTATCTATCCAATAAGAACAGAACATATGAAATAAGAACAGGAGAAGGACATTTGGACCCTCGAGCTGCTCCGCCATTCAATAAGATCATAGCTGATTTGATCGAGGACTCAACTCCACTTTCCTGTCTGCACCTCCATAACCCTTGACTTCCTTATAGTTCAAAAAATTGTCTCATTCAGCCTTGAATATTTTCAAAGACCCAGCCTCCACTGCTCTTTGCGGTACAGAATTCCAAAGATTAACGACCCTCTGACAGACGAAATTCCTGCTTGTGTCTGTGTTATATGGAGGACTCCTTATTCTGAAACTAGGGCCTCTACGTCTAGATTTCCCCACAAGGGAAACACATCCTCTCAGCACCTCCCCTATCATGTCCCCTCAGAAACTTATATGTTTCAATAAGATCACCTCTCATTCTTCTAAAGTCCAATGAGTATAGGCCCAAAGTGCTCAATTTGTCCTCATAAGGCAACGCCTTCAATCCAGGAATAAACCCAATGAACCTGCTCTGAACTGCTTCTCCTGCAAGTATATCCCTCCATGAATAGGAATCTCAAACTGTACACAGTACTCTAGGTGTGGTGTCACCAACACTCTCTCCAGTTATAGCAAGACTTCCCTACTTTTATACTCCATCCCCCTTGCAATAAGGCCAACATTCCATTTGCCTTCCTAATTACTTGCTGTACCTGCATGCTAACTTTTTGTGACTTATATGTGTGGACATCCAGATCCCTCTGCACCATATCATTCTGCAGTCTCTCTCCATTTGAATATTGTTTTGCTTTTCTATTCTTCCTACCAAAGTGGATAAACTCGCATCTTCCCACATATACTCCACCTGCCAAATTTTTCCCACTTACTTATCCTACCTATAAACCTTTGCAGTCCCTTTGGCTGAGACTTTATGAATCTCGCGGCGTTCCCGACGGTGGGACGAGAAGTTGGCCTAACTTCCACTTCCACCATTTTTCCCGTATCCCATGTAGTTCTATATGGAAATGAATGATGCAGCAGAGGGCACAGGAGACACATGCGATCATGTAGCGAGAATGGCCTTTCATTAGTGGAACCTGCCATCACTGGGTTTAGCACCATGACTGCCATGGGTATAAAGCATTCTGTGTTTGCAGCCTCAAGGAGAAGCAGTGTTTGTGTTCCATCAGTCTCTTTGGAGTGAGCAAAATTAAAATATTTTACTTAATTGTCAAAGTTTTTTCTTTCCTTAATTTGTCAAATCCAGCGCCAACTCCCCATTTTTGTTGTGCCCTGCAGCAAAATGAAAGCAAATGTCAGCCAGCAGGTAGTGTACCGCCCCATGGTTCAGTGATGCGTCCCTGCAGGTTTTCCTCCGGGCCATCAGGGAAAGGCGGGAGGCCCTCTTCCCTGCAGATGGACTCACAAGACCCTCCCTCCTAACCAAGTTGGCCTGGATGGAGTTAGGAGAGGAGGTTTTGAACCGTGGGGTGTCGCGGCGAGCCTTGCAAATCTGTTCCAGTGTTTTCCTCCCTTACTCCATGTCTTTCAGACAGAGGGTACACAAGCCATGTAGAGGAATGCGTTAGCAGCCTTGGTGCCATACACTAAATGATTGTGAACAAAGATGATGATTAGCATTGTTAATGTGCTTGGATGTGTTGTGTGAAAGTCAGTCCTGAATGAGTGATGTCGATGCAAGTATGCAATGATTGTGAAGCATGTTTTGACATGTCATTAAATCTGCACTGTCTCCTTCAGGACAAATGCACCCACAACCAGTGTGAGCGCACAAAGTCAGGTAGAGGAGTCCCAGATATCGGAGTGTCAGAAGTTGTGAGAGAGGAGGGAGGGAGAGCAATCGCAGATGGTGGGGCAGGATCCTCAAGGTGTAAAGATGAAGTGTCATCTTCACTCTTTCATCCATATGTTCACACCAGAGGAAAGTGTGTGAACTCATGTTCAGCTGATGCTTCAAGTGCCTCTTTGTGTTTCCACTGCAGGTGCCTGCACTCGAGTCACAGAACACCACGAGGCCCAATTTCCTCCTCTGGGGAGGAAGATGAAGCCAATTCCCCAGAGAGTGCACCGTCACCTGCCTCCTCTTCCACCTATGCCAGCGTCGATACATCCGCACAGTCCGTGGGGGGTTTAAGTTTAGAATCTGGATCACAAGCTGCAGGGCACGAGACAGATACATCCCAGCAGCTGAGGGAGCATGTGCCAGACGGGTCCCCTGACAATGGGAGGACTGCTGAGGACCAGGCCCATGTTCAGCCCCACACTCATGATGATCCCCTGTTTGTTGCTACAAGATATCTGCTGGATGTGCAGCAAAGCCATGTGGTAAATATGTCAGAGATGCTTGAGTTCATGTGTGGCTGTGCGCGCACCATGGAGTTGTCCATGCCAGCCATGATGTCTGCCATGTCCCAGGCATGTGCGCATATGGCTTCTTCCTCAGTCGAGGGTTTGGTGAGCTCCCAGGCAAGCCTGGTTGACCACACGAGCCATACGTGATCTGACCTGCACACCATCGCCGTTGCCATGGGCAACAGAGTCTAAGTGAGAGGGGGACGAATAACCTGGACCTCCCTTCAGGTACTCCTCCTCCTCCTCAGGGACATAGGCAGGTGCCATTGTGCACCCAGATGGAAGTGGAACACATGCCAGCTGCCCCGGGGCCTTCCTCTCAGGACACCCCCAAGGTAAGCGGTGTCTCATCCTCCCCCCTAACATTGAGCCCCTTACCTGCAGCAGGCGAGCACATGGGGGATGCTCAAACACCATTGCTGCAGACATAGAAACATAGAAAATAGGAGCAGGAGTAGGCCATTCGGCTCTTCGAGCCTGCACCGCCATTCAATATGATCATGGCTGAATGTCCAAACTCAGCATCCTCAGACCCCCAGTAGGATGGAGCCATCAAGGTCCCATTCCTCCAGAGAACTCCCACGACAGTCATCCACAGCATCGTGGCAGCACACTGAGCAGACTGCCTCCAACTCAGCTGCTAATATCAGGGTAGCACCTAGATGTAGTTGGAAAAAATGTATGAAGAAATAGTTTTGAGCATGAAGGTGGCATGGGAGCTGTAAATATTGTGCTCATATTTCTGAATTTTCAATACCTATTTATTTACTTTAATGTTTGATGCACTCTTGTCAATAATTTGCTTGGCTTCGTTTGAAAAGGAAAATGTTTATTGGAGGATTATGGTAGAACTGCATTGATGCTTGCAATACATTTCAGAAAGTGTCCATTGTCTATCTTGAATTTTGGTTTTAGCCTTCAGGCCTTATTGATGGCTGTTTCTCATTTGCATATTTTCTAATTGAAAAACTACCAACAGACCTTCCATTCGTGGATCAGTGGTCACACCTTGCTCTGCTTTCATTGTTGTGTCTTCAGTTCCATTGTAGCCCAGAGAAGATTAGATCTGCCAGTCATATCAATGAACTGCAATGTTGTCGCTTTCTCTGTGTGCAGGTTAATGCCTTGATGCAGGACAATACTTTCAATAGAAATGCAGGTAGTTTTCAATGAAGTTGATACCATACAGGCCGTTAGGCATATCTCCACTACATGTTCATGTACTGTTGTCAGAAAAGCCCTTCTTTTTGATTACAACAATGAGTAAGACCACAGGTGTATGTGAACATACTTGGAGAATCTTTGTTCTCTTCTCCCAAAGTTCCTTTTTGAAGTGGCTTATTGTTGGCTGAAATGAGAAAATATGAGGTTTTCCTTGTTGTCCCTTGCATGTCTTGCTATGGCCCTTATATCCATAATGGCATTATTTCCATTACTGTTCTCCTCCTCAACCTCTTCACAGTCATCTTCATCTGAGGAGGACTGGTGTTCCTCTGTTCCTCCATCTGCAGAAAGCTGCCATGTTTAATTGCCAGGTTGTGTATTGCACAGCAGACAACGATTATTCGTGGGACCCTCTGTGGTGTGCACTGAAGAGCCCCTCCAGACCAGTCAAGGCAGCGTTGATGGCTCTAGCAGATGCATGAGTCGCACTGAATCTCTCTTTAGCTGTGCTTTGGGGATGCCGCAATGCTGTCATCAACCATGTACAAAGAGGGTAACCCTTGTCACCCAGGATCGAGCCATCCACTTAGGCTAGTTCATCAAAAACTCTTGGCAGCTGTGATTTCCCCAAGATGTTTGAGCCGTCACAGCTCCCTGGGAAATGTGCGCAAACCTGCATTATTCTTCTGTGGTCACAAACCAGTTGTATGTACAAAGAGTGGAAGCTGTTGTGATTGACAAAGACAGCAGGCTGGTCCGGGGGAGCTCTAAAAGCCACAAGTACAGTCAATCACCCCTTTCAAACTAGGGAAACCAGCATGGCTGCAAACCTTGCTGCCGAGCTGTCTTCGTCTCCAGGTAAGTAGATGAAACCATTGGCATTACAAAATAGGGTATTGGTCTCCTCTTTGATATGCCTATGTGTCGCAGACTATGGTATGCCACATATGTCGCCCATTGATCCCTGGAAGGCACCACTAGCCAAAAGATTGAGTGCAGCTGTCACTTTGAGGGAAACTGACATGGGATTCCCACCAAACCCAAGTGGTTGCAGGATTCTAGAAATTTCTGTGACCATTTCACATGACATCCTTATGTGTCTCTGACATTGCCTCTCTAACATTTGAAGGTAATTTGTCCTTGTCCTCAGGATGCGATGACACACCAGTGCCCGTCTTCGATAAGGGCGTTCCTCGATGTTATCATTCGCAGCAGCCTCACCTTTTTGTTCTTCCTGTTGCTGGCATTCAGGCATCGTGCTTTGAGGGAAAAGGAGCTCTCCTCAGTCGCTCACTCTGCTCATCTTCCCATTGTATTGGAAAAATTATGTGTATGAGATCAATGTCTTAGCAGCTTTGCATCAAATGAAATAAGCAAAGTGTTCCAATTCAGCCTTCTGTTGCCAGTCAGCTAAACCATCAAGACAATGAGCGCCTTAAAATTGCAACCAGGTGGAAATCCCACCCAACATCATTTGTCTCCTCCCACTCGACTTGCAATCCTTGAGTGGCCATGTGGTTTACATTACTGTTTGAAAAAATAGTGCGTATACAATTTAGGGCAAGTCTCCCGACCTTCTAACCTCCTCCTGCCAACTTCCAGCCTGCACCCATCACCCTTGACCTCCCAATGTAAACTAAACCCTTCCGTCCATTACCATTGAACCTCTCCCCCATTACCGCAAACAACGTCACAATCAATTTATTCTTTTTTTATTCATTCATGTGATGTGGGCATCGCTGGCCAGGCCAGCATTTATTGCCCATCCCTAATTGTCATTGAGAAGGTGGCTGCCTTCTTGAGTCGCTGCAGCCCATGTGGTGTAGGTTAGGAAGGGAGTTCCAGGATTTTGACCCATCGACAGTGAAGGAATGGCGATATAGTTCTGAGTCAGGATTATGTGTGGCTTGGAGGGGAACTCGCAGGTGGTGATGTTCGCATGCATTTGCTGCCCTTGTCCTTCTGGTTGGTAGAGGTCATGGGTTTTGGAAGGTGCTGTCTAAGGAGCCTTGGTGCGTTACTGCAGTGCGTCTTGTAGATGGTACACACTGCTGCCACTGTTCATCTGTGATGGAGGGAGTGAATGTATATGAATGGCGTGCCAATCAAGCGGGCTGCTTTGTCCTGGATGATGTCGAGCTCCTTGAGTGTTGTCTGAGCTGCACCATCCAGGCAAGTGGAGAGTATTCCATCACACACTGACTTTTGCCTTGTAGATGGTGGACAGGCTTGGGGGAGTTAGGAGGTGAGTTACTCTCCGCAAGAATCCGAGCCTCTGACCTGCTCTTGTCGCTATAGTATTTATATGACTACTCCAGTTCAGTCACACACGACAGCGCACTGTCGGCAATGCTGCATGCCTTTATTTAAACCACTGCAAAAAAAAAACCCTTAGCAAATGTAATCACCTCTAAGTCTGCCAAATGATGCTTCACCTCCCGAAGGACGTGGATGAGCTTTCCGGACGTCGATGGTGGGCACTGAGGAAATGGCTTATTACCTGCACCAGATTCCACCCCCCCTCCCCCCCCCCCTTTACCCCCCTTCCACCCCCCCCCACCCCCGTCCCCTTCCCTGCTCCACCCTCTCAGCTCACCCCCTCACAACCCCGTCCCAGCCCGTCCCCCCCTCGCACCATCTTCACCCCGCACCCCCTTCCCCTGCACCCCCCCCACCCCCTCCCTCTACCCCTCCCCCTTGCATCCCCTCCTCCCACCGGCACCATCCTACACCTGTGTAGGAGCCCCAACAACCCCACTGCCTTGTGGGCGTCTCGGGAGAGACCAAGGCTAAGGGAGTAAACCCTAACAGAAAATCCGGAGCGGAACCCCGTAGGCGGTCATGTGTCACCTTTGGCATGTTTCCGGCAGTTCCTGCAGCCATACTGGTGCCAAACGTCGTGTCCTGCACTCCTTTGGACCCCACCAGAAAGGCCGAGAGGGGGGTTTTGACGACTGGGCAACTCTCAACCTCCATAAATTTGCCCAGGCATGCGCCATGGAGAGGTCACTCCATAGTTGCCTCACAGCGACTAAAACAACACGGAAGGCAGCAGTTACGGGTTATAAGTCCAGATAAATTGGCGTAGAAACTGGGCGCCACGGGTTGCCTTTGTCGGTGGGAGAGGTCATTGCACCTCACTGGACAGCTACCGCCCGCCTCAAACCGGGCAGCCCCCAGTCAATAAGGTTCTGTCCCGCCACAGTCTGCCTGCTTCAATGGGTGCTTGGAGCTCAGGGTCATTGCCCGAAAGGTGGACTGATACACCGCACCAAACAACATGAAAAAAGGAAAGAAGGTACCAGCCCTTCGCTTTGCAAGCTGGAACGTCAGAACTATGTGTCCTGGCCTGTCGGAAGACCTTACACAAATCAACGATTCTCGGAAGACCGCCATCATTAACAACGAGCTCAGTAGATTCAATGTGGACATTGCAGCACTTCAGGAGACTCGCCTCCCCGCGAGTGGCTCTCTAGCAGAGCAAGACTACACCTTCTTCTGGCAGGGCAGGGATCCTGAAGAACCAAGACAGCATGGAGTGGGCTTCGCCATCAGAAACTCCTTGCTCAGCATGATAGAGCCTCCCTCAAATGGCTCGGAACGCATACTGTCCATCCGACTGCTCACCACCTCTGGTCCAGTACACCTACTCAGCATCTATGCTCCAACACTCTGCTCCGCACCTGAAGCTAAAGACCAGTTCTATGAACAACTCCATAACATCATTAGCAGCATCCCCAACACCGAACACCTATTCCTGCTGGGGGACTTTAATGCCAGGGTTGGGGCCGACCATGACTCATGGCCCTCCTGCCTTGGGCGCTATGGCGTTGGAAGGATGAATGAGAACGGGCAGAGACTGCTTGAGTTGTGTACCTATCATAACCTCTGCATCACCAACTCGTTCTTTCACACTAAACCCTGTCACCAGGTTTCATGGAGGCACCCAAGATCACGTCGTTGGCACCAGCTAGACCTCATTGTCACAAGGCGAGCCGCCTTAAACAGTGTTCAAATCACACGCAGCTTCCACAGTGCGGACTGCGACACCGACCACTCCCTGGTGTGCAGCAAGGTTAGACTCAGACCAAAGAAGTTGCATCATTCCAAGCAGAAGGGCCACCCGCGCATCAACACGAGCAGAATTTCTCACCCACAGCTGTTACAAAAATTTCTAAATTCACTTGTAACAGCCCTTCAAAACACTCCCACAGGGGATGCTGAGACCAAGTGGGCCCACATCAGAGACGCCATCTATGAGTCAGCTTTGACCACCTACGGCAAAAGTGCGAAGAGAAATGCAGACTGGTTTTAATCTCATAATGAAGAGCTGGAACCTGTCATAGCCGCTAAGCGCATTGCACTTTTGAACTACAAGAAAGCCCCCAGCGATTTAACATCCGCAGCACTTAAAGCAGCCAGAAGTACTGCACAAAGAACAGCTAGGCGTTGCGCAAACGACTACTGGCAACACCTATGCAGCCATATTCAGCTGGCCTCAGACACCGGAAACATCAGAGGAATGTATGATGGCATGAAGAGAGCTCTTGGGCCAACCATCAAGAAGATCACCCCCCTCAAATCTAAATCGGGGGACATAATCACTGACCAACGCAAACAGATGGACCGCTGGGTTGAGCACTACCTAGAACTGTACTCCAGGGAGAATGCTGTCACTGAGACTGCCCTCAATGCAGCCCAGCCTCTACCAGTCATGGATGAGCTGGACATACAGCCAACCCAATCGGAACTCAGTGATGCCATTGATTCCCTAGCCAGCGGAAAAGCCCCTGGGAAGGACAGCATTACCCCTGAAATAATCAAGAGTGCCAAGCCTGCTATACTCTCAGCACTACAAGAACTGCTATGCCTGTGCTGGGACGAGGGAGCAGTACCCCAGGACATGCGCGATGCCAACATCATCACCCTCTATAAAAACAAAGGTGACCGCGGTGACTGCAACAACTACCGTGGAATCTCCCTGCTCAGCATAGTGGGGAAAGTCTTTGCTCGAGTCGCTCTGAACAGGCTCCAGAAGCTGGCCGAGCGCGTCTACCCTGAGGCACAGTGTGGCTTTCGTGCAGAGAGATCGACTATTGACATGCTGTTCTCCCTTCGTCAGATACAGGAGAAATGCCGTGAACAACAGATGCCCCTCTACATTGCTTTCATTGATCTCACCAAAGCCTTTGACCTCGTCAGCAGACGTGGTCTCTTCAGACTACTAGAAAAGATCGGATGTCCACCAAAGCTACTAAGTATCATCACCTCATTCCATGACAATATGAAAGGCACAATTCAACATGGTGGCTCCTCATCAGAGCCCTTTCCTATCCTGAGTGGTGTGAAACAGGGCTGTGTTCTCGCACCCACACTTTTTGGGATTTTCTTCTCCCTGCTGCTTTCACATGCGTTCAAATCCTCTGAAGAAGGAATTTTCCTCCACACAAGATCAGGGGGCAGGTTGTTCAACCTTGCCCGTCTAAGAGCGAAGTCCAAAGTACGGAAAGTCCTCATCAGAGAACTCCTCTTTGCTGACGATGCTGCTTTAACATCTCACACTGAAGAGTGCCTGCAGAGTCTCATCGACAGGTTTGCGTCTGCCTGCAATGAATTTGGCCTAACCATCAGCCTCAAGAAAACTAACATCATGGGGCAGGACGTCAGAAATGCTCCATCCATCAATATTGGCGACCACGCTCTGGAAGTGGTTCAAGAGTTCACCTACCTAGGCTCAACTATCACCAGTAACCTGTCTCTAGATGCAGAAATCAACAAGCGCATGGGTAAGGCTTCCACTGCTATGTCCAGACTGGCCAAGAGAGTGTGGGAAAATGGCGCACTGACACGGAACACAAAAGTCCGAGTGTATCAGGCCTGTGTCCTCAGTACCTTGCTCTACGGCAGCGAGGCCTGGACAACGTATGCCAGCCAAGAGCGACGTCTCAATTCATTCCATCTTCGCTGCCTTCGGAGAATACTTGGCATCAGGTGGCAGGACTATATCTCCAACACAGAAGTCCTTGAAGCGGCCAACACCCCCAGCTTATACACACTACTGAGTCAGCGGCGCTTGAGATGGCTTGGCCATGTGAGCCGCATGGAAGATGGCAGGATCCCCAAAGACACATTGTACAGCGAGCTCGCCACTGGTATCAGACCCACCGGCCGTCCATGTCTCCGTTATAAAGACGTCTGCAAACGCGACATGAAATCGTGTGACATTGATCACAAGTCGTGGGAGTCAGTTGCCAGCATTCGCCAGAGCTGGCGGGCAGCCATAAAGACAGGGCTAAATTGTGGCGAGTCGAAGAGACTTAGTAGTTGGCAGGAAAAAAGACAGAGGCGCAAGGGGAGAGCCAACTGTGCAACAGCCCCAACAAACAAATTTCTCTGCAGCACCTGTGGAAGAGCCTGTCACTCCAGAATTGGCCTTTATAGCCACTCCAGGCGCTGCTTCACAAACCACTGACCACCTCCAGGCGCGTATCCATTGTCTCTCGAGATAAGGAGGCCCAAAGGAAAAGAAAGAAAGAAAGAAACTCCAGTTCAGTTTCTGGTTAATGGTAACCCCCAGGATGTTGACAGTGGGGGATTCAGCAATCGTAATGCCATTCAATGTCAAGGAGAGATGGTTATATTCTCTCTTGTTGGAGATGGTCATTGCCTGGCACTGGTGTGGCACAACTGTTACTTGCCAGTTATCAGCCCAAACCTGGATATTATCCAGGTCTTGCTGCACTTCCACACAGATTGTTTCTTTAACTGAGGAGTTGCGAATGGTGCTGAAAATTATGTAATCATCAGCAATCATCCCCACTTCTGACCTTATGATTGAAGGAAGGACATTGATGAAGCAGCTGAAGATGCTGAGGAACTCCTGCAGTGATATTCTGGAGCTGAGATGATTGACCTCCAACAACCACAACCATCTTCCTTGGCGTTAGGTATGACTCCAACCAGCTGAGAGTTTTCCCCCTGATTCCCATTGACTCCACTTTTGCTAGGGCTCCTTGATGCCATACTCTGTCAAATGCTGCCTTGATGTCAAGGGCAGTCACTCTCACCTCACCTCTTGAGTTCAGCTCTTTTGTCCATGTTTGAACCAAGGCTGTAATGAGGTCAGGAGCTGAGTGGCCAGACGGAATCCAAACTGAGCGTCAGTGACCAGGTTATTGCTAAGCAAGTGCCACTTGATGGCACTGTCGACAACACCTTCCATCACTTTACAGATGATTGCGAGTGGATTGATGGGGCAGTAATTGTCCGGGTTGGAGTTGTCTTGCATTTTGTGGGCAGGAAATTTCTGGGCAATTTTCCACATTGCCGGGTAGATGCCAGTGTGTAGCTGTACTGGAACAGCTTGGCTAGGGGCACGGCAAGTTCTGGAGCACGGGTCTTCAGTACTATTGCTGGAATATTGTCAGGTCCCACAGCCTTTGCAGTATCCAGTGCCTTCAGTCGTTTCTTGATATCATGCGAAGTGAATCGAATTGGCTGAAGACTGGCACCTGTGATGCTGGGGACTTCAGGAGGAGGCTGAGATGGATCATCAACTCGGCACTGCTGGCTGGAGATAATTTATTCGTGCCATTCCCTCGCCCATGTTCCCCCTCCCGCTTACATTGAAATGCCCACTCTGACCCTTGATCTTGCTGTAATCCAGCTTAATATTGTTACTGAGGTCATTCCCCTCCCTATGATGAAGTAGAATTCGCATCTGCAAGTCTCGACCTTCCCCGCTACAGAATCCAATTGCCCCCATTGACTGTGACCATTTCCTCTACCAGCCTCTTCCCTCTGAATTCAGTCCACAGGTCCCTGACATTGACAGCACTCATCTGTCCCTTTATGCCCCTTATGACCATCTGTTGACTGTCATGCTCAAATCAACCCACCATCCCTGCAGCCGCCCACATGCAGTTTCAGCAGCAATAACAACCAATACACACCCTGGACGCTCCCCTCCTCCATGCACCCAATCTCCCCACCCTTTGTCCTCCCTTCCTCCCACCCTTGCTCCTCCATGTACACACCCACATGCCTTCGCCACCATCTCCTGAGAAGAGTCACCCTTGCTGGTATTGAGCCTGCAGCCAAGCATCCATTCCAATGATGACATTCCTTGTGCCAATGAGTTCAAGAAAGCAAAACACTGACCTCAGCCACAACTGTACAAAGCTGACTGTTGCACGCCTTGTTTAAACAAATGTGAACCAGGTGGTACGGAAATACCGCTCACTGTTAACATAATCTGGCAGGTAGGACTTAATTAGAAATAAGTGTAGGGCAATGAATATACATGGTATGGAGATCATGCAAAGCTGCAATCTGCCACGATGCAAGAAGAACCTCGGACCGCCACAAACACGCTGCTAACTTAATTCCGCTAAAAAAGTCCCACCATCAGAAATCCGAAAACACAACTCACAGCTGATTAAATCACCCAGCACCCACCAAAGCTGCTCGTACAGGGCAGATAAAATTCCACCCTTTGTGTCCTCATCACAATTTGCTTTCCCACCTATCTTTGCATCATTAGCAAATGTGGCTACAATACATTCAGTCCCTTTATTCCAGTCATTAATATAGATTGTTTGTAATTGAGGCTCCAGCACTGATCCCTGTGGCACTCCATTTGTTCGTTTGTCAACCTGAAAATGACCGATTTATTCTGAATCTCTATTTTCTGTTAGTTAGCCAATCCTCGATCCATGCTAACGTATCACCCACACTGCCATGAGCTGTTATTCTTTATGTGGCACCTTATTGAATGCCTTTTGTAAATATAAATATACTACATCCACTGGTTCCCCTTTATCAAACCTGCACTTGACATCCTCAAAGAACTCTAATAAACCTTTCAAATATGTTTCCATTTCATAAAACCATGTTAACTCTGCCTCATTGCATGATTTTCTAAATGTCCTGCTACTACTTTTTTCAGAATGGATTCTAACATTTTCCCAATGACCGATGTTAGGCTAACAGGCCTATAATGTCTGCCTTTCTGTCTCCCTCCCTTCTTCAACAGATGTTTTACATTTGCCATTTTCTAATTTGATGGGATTTGTCCAGAAACTAGGGAATTTTGGAAGATTACAACCAATGCATCCACTATCTCTGCAGCTTTTTCTTTTAAGACTCTAAGATGTAGGCCATCAGGTCCAGGGGACTTGTCAGCCTTTAATCCTATTAGTTTTCCCGGTACTTTTTCTCTCATGACAGTGATTTTTTTAAATTTACTCCTTTACCTTTGCCTCCTGATTTTCTAATGTTATTCGGAAGCTGTTTGTATTATCTAACGTGAAGAAAGGTACAAAATATTTGTTCAAAGTCTCTGTCATTTCCTTGTTTCCCATTATTAAATCCCCAGTCTCATCCTCTAAGTGACTAACATTTACTTTAGCGACTGTCTTCCTTTTTATATATGTGTAGAAGAACTGACTGTCTGTTTTTATATTTCTTCCTAGTTTGCTCTCGTGATCTATAATCTCCCACCATTATTTATTTCATCTTCCTTTGCTGGTTTCTAAAATTTTCCCAATCTTCTGGCCAACACTAATCTATGCAGCATTATACACCTCTTCAATTTAATCCATCTTTATCTTCCTTAATTAGTCACAGACAATTCATCCTTCACATAGAGTCTTTCTTTCTCAATAGAATATAATTTTGTTGAGAGTTATGAAATATCTCCTTAAATGTCTGCCACTGCTTCTCGACTGTCTTACTTTTTAAACTGTTTTCCCAGTCCACTTTAGCCAACTTTGTCTTCATACCTCTGTAATTGCCTTTATTTAAGTTTATTCCTCCACCACTGGCACACCCTGACTGCAATGTGTACCAACGAGAAGATGTACTGCAGCAACTTGTCAAGACTTGTTAAACAGCACCTTTAAAAATTTTGACCTCCACCACCTAGAAGAACAAGGACAGCAGGAACATGAATACCATCACTTGTATGTTCCCCTCCAAGTCATACACCATCTGACCTTGGAAATACATTGCTGTTCCTTCATTGTCACTGAGTCAAAATCCTGCAACTCCCTCCCTAACAGCACTGTGGGTGTACCTACACCACATCGACAGCCCACCTTCTCAAGGGAAATTAGAAATGAACAATAAAGACTGGCCTTGCCACATTTCACGAATGAATATGTTTCTTTATTTAAAAATCTAACCTCCAGAGCTCAATATCAACCATCCGTCAAACACTTCTCCCTGATCAATCTGAGCTTTAATCTTCAGTATCCACAGTCCCATGACTTAGATCCTGCTCTTTTATTGGTTTGCAGCCTTGTCAAACCAATGTTTGAAAAAAGTTGTTTGCGGAGACTGCACATTAAGTAATATTGTGCTTTGTAATATTCTGAATTGACAGTGAATCTTTGATGTAAGTTTATGTGATAGAGAAACGGCTCTGATCAGAGATTATATTCCAATGGTAGTGACACGGTGATCTAATCTGATATATTCTATTTGTGTTTGTACAAAATGAACAGCTCTGCCAGTCACTGGGTTAGATTTAATTCATGGAACTAAATAACAGAAAATATTTGAAACTTTTTGCAGGAAAACAACCAAACAAAACAGATGGTGTTGAATTCATTGACCAAGAAGGTAAGAGAGACCTGTAATAAACACTGTTGGTTTCATTGTACAGTATGTAGATTGTACTCCCAATGATTTTAAGAGAGAATTACACAGGTGATCACAAAAAAGTAATCGAGGGTTCTGATCTTCAGCCTGAATAACAATTAAGTTTTGAATGAACTCACTAAATATTTACTTGCCATCAGTTGGATTCTATACCTGTATAACTACACTTGATCAGCAGAATAATACATTGGATGTTGATCCTGACATTGTGCAATAGTGTAGCACCTCTGGCAGTGAATTGGGAGCCAGTTTTACATCTCTCCTGATTTCCACTGAGATCACTGGATATAAAAATGGGAAATGTACATCAGGCTGTCGATTCACTGGTCACTGATTTTCTTTCTGAAAAAACAAAATCACTAACGTTCTCTGACCAGCCACACAGGGAATTACTATAATATAGATATAGGAACATGTGCTCACTTCCTGTCTGTCAACTTCCTGCGTCACAGCTCAGGGATCACAACTGTGACATGAAAAGTCTCTGCTACACTGCCATTGATTGGCTCAAATTTCCTTTTGCGTAGTAACATCAAATCAGAATGCTGTATCTAGGTGCAGTGATGAAAATCTAACAATGAAAAGCAGAAGCTGAGAATTGAAGGTTTCACTATGTTGTAATGAGAATCTGTACAATTGTCTTGTTTCAGAATTTTTGATTATTTTCTCCTTCCTGGGGAGGGTTTGAGATGAACTATGTCTAAATGTTGTGTTTTAAAACCAAGTGAATCTGCGTAGGTTTTTGTAATACGCCAGAGTCTATTATTTGTATTTGAAAGAATCAGCACAGAAGGAGACAATTCGGCCCATCGTGTCTATGCCAGTTCTTTGGTAGAGCTATCCAATTAATCTCACTCCTTGCTCTTTCCCTGAAGACCTGTATTATATTTCCTTCAGGTATTTATCCAATGATGTTTTAAACGTTGTGCCTGTAAATCCCTTTATGGTAGTGATTGCACATCATAACAACTCACTTTGTAAGAAATGTTTCCTCTAGTTCTTTTGCAATTATTTTAAATCTGTGTCCTCTGGTTATTGATCCATCTGTCACTGGAGACAGGTTCTCTCCATTTACTCTATCCCAACAATTCATGACTTTGAACACATCTATCAAATTTCCCCTTAACCTTCTTCGTTCTATGAACAACATCAGCTTCCTCCATTACAGATGCCTGTCTTCATGCCTGTAATATTCAATTCACTCCTCTTACTATCAAGAAACAACTGAATGCAGCAAAAAGCAGCAAAACTATGGGCCCAGCAAACATCCCAGTTGTCATGCTGAAGACTTGTGCTCCAGAATTCAACGCAACTTTAACCAAGTTGTTCCAGTATAGCAACAATACTGGCATTTACCCAACAATGTGGGAAAATTGCCCAGATATCTCCTGTACACAAACAACAGGAACTATTCGGCCCGATCGGTTACTCATCAGTCTACTCGCAAACATCAGCAAAGTCCTATCATGCAGCACTTACTCAGTAAGAACCTGTTCATAGTTGCTCAGTTTAGGATCTGCCACAGCATTTCTACTCCAGACCTCATTTCAGCCTTCATCCAAATATAGACAAAGGAGCTGAATTCCGGAGGGGAAGTGAGAGTGACATACCTTGATATCAAGCCAGCACTTGACTGAGTGTTGCATCAAGGTGCCCTATTAAAATTGATGTCAATGGCAATCAGGAGGAAAAACTCTCCACTGGTTGGAGTCATAGCTAGCACAAAGGAAGATGGTTGTGATTGTTGGACCCCAATCATCTCAGTTCCAGGACATTGCAGTCGGAATTCATCAAGACAGTGACCTAGGTTTAACCATCTTCGGCTGCTTCATCAATGACATTCCCTCCACCATAAAGTCAGAGGTGAGACTGTGCAGTGATGATTACACAGTGTTCAGTCCCATTCACAATTCCTCAGATAATGAAGCAGATGGTGGAGTTGTGGATACCGAGGAGGGCTATTGTCGTCTGCAAAGGGACTTGGATAGGTTGCAGTGCTGGGCTGAAAAGTGGCAGATGGAGTTTAACCCTGAAAAGTGTGAGGTCGTCCATTTTGGAAGGACAAACATGAATGCAAAATACTGGGTTAACGGTAGGGTTCTTGGGCATGTGGAGGAGCAGAGAGACCTTGGGGTCTATGTGCATAGATCATTGAAAGTTGCAACTCAAGTGGATAGGGCTGTGAAGAAGGCATATGGGGTGTTAGCGTTCATTAGCAGAGGGATTGAATTTAAGAGCCGTGAGGTGATGATGCAGCTGTACAGGACCTTGGTAAGGCCTCATTTGGAGTACTGTGTGCAGTTCTGGTCGCCTCATTTTAGGAAGGATGTGGAAGCCTTGGAGAGGGTGCAGAGGAGATTTACCAGGATGTTGCCTGGAATGGAGAATAAGTCTTACGAGGAAAGGCTGAACATTCTAGGCCTCTTCTCATTAGAAAGGAGAAGGATGAGGGGTGACATGATAGAGGTTTATAAGATGATCAGGGGAATAGATAGGGTAGACAGTCAGAAACTTTTTCCCCGGGTGGAGCAAAGCGTTACAAGGGGTCATAAATTTAAGGTGAAGGGTGGGAGATATAAGGGGGATGTCAGGGGAAGGTTCTTTACCCAGAGAGTGGTCGAGGCATGGAATGCCTTGCCCGGGGAAGTTGTTGAGTCAGAAACTTTAGGGACTTTCAAAAGGCTTTTGGATAGGTATATGGATAAAGGAGAATGATGGGGTATAGATTAAATTGTCCTTGACAGAGGACAAAGGATCGGCACAACATTGTGGGCCGAAGGGCCTGTTCTGTGCTGTATGTTCTATGTTCTATGTTCTATGTTCAGATCATGCCCACATGCAGCAAGACCGAAGCAAATTTCAGGCTTGGGCTGATAAGTGGCAAGTAACTTTCTGGCCTTACAAGCGGCAGGAAATTACCATCTCCAACATTAGAGAATGTAACCATCTCCCCTTGATGTTCAATTATATTACCATGGCTGAAACTTCACCATTAATAGCCAAAGAGTCGCCATTGATCAGAAACTTAACTGGACCAACGACATAAATACTGTGGCTACAAGAGCAGGTCAGTCGCTGGGAATTCTGTGGTGAATAACTCGTAAGAATATAAGAACTGGGAGTAGGAGTAGACCATAGGGCCCCTCGAGCCTGCTCCGTCACTCAACATGATCACGGCTGGTCTGCATCAACTTCACTTTCCCACTTACTCCCATATCCCGTGATTCCTGACCCCTTCACCTGAGACTGTGCCCTTGTGTTCCAGATTTCCCAGCCAGGGGAAATAACCTCTTAGTGTCTATCCTGTCAAGACTCTTCAGAATCTTGTATGTGTCAATGAAATCACCTGTCATTTTTCTAAAATTCAGAGAGTGTAAGATCTATTTACCCAGCCTCTCATCCAAGGACAGCTCTCTCATCTGAGGGAACAATCAAGTGAACCTTCGCTGTTCCACCTCCTACCAAATATCTTCTTCTTCTTTGGTTTGCCAACTTTTGGCAGGTACATGCACCATTCTTACATCTGCCTGTCTATGACCCTTTTCTTTAGATACTCCTTCCTTAAATATGGCGAGCAAAACTGCCCATTGTCCTCCAGGTGTGGTCTCACCAAAGTCCTGTACAATTCTAGCAAGGCTTCATTATTCTTCTACTCAAATCTGTTATGACTGCGCTTTTATATTTTTTGATAAGTTTTTTTGAGGACTCATGTATTTTAAAATTATAGTCATAGATCTATACAGCACAGAAACAGGCCATTCGGCACATCATGCCTATGTCGACCATCAAGCCCCTATCTAATCTAATCCCATTTTCCCGCACTTGGCCCATAGCCTTGTATGCTAAGGCGTTTCAGGTGCGCATCTAAATAACTCTTAAATGTTGTGAGGGTTCCTGCCTCTACCACCCCTTCAGATAGTATGTTCCAGATTCCAACCACCCTCCATGTGAAAAAAAAATCTCCTTTATTCATGTCTAACTCATTAATGTACAGTACAAACAGTAAGGGTCCCAGCACCAATTCCTGCAGTACACCACTGGTCACAGGCTGCCATTCGCAAAAACAACCCTCGACCATCACCCTCTGTCTCATGCCACTAAGCCAATTTTGGATCCGATTTGCCAAATTGCCTTTGATCCCATGGGTTCTTACCTTCTTAACCAATCTCCCATGCAGGATCTTATCAAAAGCCTTACTGAAGTCCATGTAGACTACATCAACTGCCTTACTCTCATCTACACATCTAGTCACCTCCTCGAAAAACTCAATCAATTTTGGGAGACACGATCGCCCCCTGACAAAGCCATGCTGACTATCCCTCATTAATCCCTGCCTCTCCAAATAGAGATTAATCCTGTCTCTCAGAATCTTTTCAATATTTTCCCAACCACTGATGTTAGACTCACTGGCCTATAATTACCTGGTTTATCCCTGCTACCCTTCTTGAATATTGGTACCTCATTCGCTGTCCTCCAATCCTCTGGTACCTCTCCTGTGACCAGAGAGGATTTGAAAATTTATGTCAGAACCCCTGCTATCTCCTCCCTTGTATCACATAGCAGGCTGGGATACATCTCATCTGGGCCTGGGGATTTATCCACTTTTAAGCCCGCTGAAGCAACCTCCTGCCTTTCGATATTAATTTGTTCAAGTATATCACAATCCCCCTCCTGATCTTTACACCTCCATCGTCCTTCTCCATAGTGAACATAGATGAAAAGTAATCCTTAAAACCTCACCTATGTCCTCCGGCTCGACACACAGATTGCCACTTTGGTCCTTAATGGGCCCTACTCTTTCCCTGGTTATCCTCTTGCCCTTAATATATTTATAAAACACCTTGGTATTTTCCTTTATCTTTCCTGCCAGTGTTTTTTCATGCCCACTCTTCACTTTCCTAATTACTTTTTTAAGTACCCCCCCTACACTTCCTACACTCCTTTTGGGCTGCCACTGTTTTCAACGCTTGGAATGTGCCATAAGCCTCCTTTATTTTCCTTATCCAATCCTCTAAGTTACTTGACATCCAGGGTTTCTAGACTTCTTGATCCTACTCTTCACCTTTAGGGGAACACGTTGGCCCTGAACTCTCACTATTTCCATTCTGAATGACTCACACTGGTCTAATGTAGTCTTTGCTTTCAGTATGGTCGGCACAGTGGCGCAGTGGTTAGCACCGCAGCCTCACAGCTCCAGGGACCCGGGTTTGATTCTGGGTACTGCCTGTGCGGAGTTTGCAAGTTCTCCCTGTGTCTGCGCGGGTTTTTGCCGGGTGCTCCAGTTTCCTCCCACATTCAAAGACTTGCAGGTGATAGATAAAATTGGCCGTTGTAAATTGTCCCTAGTGTAGGTAGGTGATAGGGAATATGGGATTACTGTAGGGTTAGTATAAATGGGTGGTTGTTGGTCGGCACAGACTCGATGGGCCGAAGGGCCAGTTTCAGTGCTGTATCTCTAAATAAATAAAATTAAAATAAATAAATAAATAAGTACCTGCTCTCAGTCCACTTTGGCCAGATCCTGTTTTATCATATTGAAATCTACATTCCCCCAATTCGGTACTTTTATTTCCGGTCCCTCTTTGTCCTTTTCCATAACTATCTTAAATCTTACAGAGTTATGGTCACTATCCCCGAAATGCTCCCCCATTGACACTTCTACCATTTGTCTGGCTTCATTCCCCAGGATTAGGTCCAGTACCGCATATTTTCTTCTAGGACTTTCTACATGCTGGCTCAAAAAGTTCTTCTGAATGCACTTTAAGAATTCTGCCCCCTTTAAGCCTTTTGTACGAATACTATCCTCACTAGTATTGGGAAAGTTGAAATCCCCTACTATTATTACCCTATTATTTTTACACCTCTCTGAGATTTGCCTACATATCTGCTCCTCTATCTCTCCCTGAATATTTGGAGGCCTGTAGTACACTCCCAGCAAAGTGATTGCCCCAGTTTTAAGTTCTACCCTTATGGCCTCATTTGAGGAACCTTCTAAGATATCATCCCTCCTTACTGCGGTAATTGACTCCTTGTTCAACAGTGCAATGCCACCTCCTCTTTTACACCCTTCCTTATCACAGCAGAAGATTTTGTATCCTGGGATATTGAACTGCCAGTCCTGCCCTTCCCACAACCATGTCTCTGTGATAGCAATAATATCATATTCCCTTGTGTTAATCAACGCCCTCAATTCATCTTCTTCACACCCTGCTTTCTGTAAGGACTCCATTCCATTCGCCCAGTCTCTCCATCTCCGACGCATCTGCTCTGACGATGCTACGTTCCATGACAGTGCTTCTGATATGTCTTCCTTTTTCCTCAACCGAGGAATCCCTCCCCACTGTGGTTGACAGGGCCCTCAACTGTATCCGGCCCATTTCCCGCACCTCTATCTTCACCCCTTTCCCTCCCTCCCAAAAACACGACAGGGTTCCCCTTGTCCTCACTTTCCACCCCACCAGCCTCCACATCCAAAGGATCATCCTCCGCCATTTCTGCTACCTCCAGCGTGATGCCACTACCAAATGCATCTTCCCCTCCCTTCCCCTGTCAGCATTCCAAAGGGATTGTTCCCTCTGCGACACCCTCGCCCACTCCTCCATGACTCCCACCACCTCGTCCCCATCCCACGGCACCTTCCCCTACAATCGCAGGAGATGTAATACCTGCCCATTTACCTCCTCTCTCCTCACTATCCCAGGCCCCAAACACTTCTTTCAGGTGAAGCAGTGATTTATTTGTACTTCTTTCAATTTAGAATACTGTATTCGCTGCTCACAGTGTGGTCTCCTCTACATTGGGGAGACCAAACACAGATTGGGTGACCGCTTTGCGGAACACCTCCGCTCAGTCCGAAAGCATGACCCCGAGCTTCCGGTTGCTGGCCATTTCAACACTGCCCTTTGCTCTCATGTCCACATCTCTGTCCTGGGATTGTTGCAGTGTTCCAGTGAACATCAACACAAGCTCCAGGAACAGCATCTCATTTACCGATTAGGCACACGACAGCCTGCCGGACTGAACATTGAGTTCAATAATTTGAGAGCATGATGGGCCCCCCATTTTATTTTTATTTTTAGTTATTTTTTTTCTTTTTTCTTTTTTATGTGTTTGTTTTATTTTAGTTTGTTTCTACTGTGCATTCCCACTGTTTTTTTCATGTTTGTGCTTGGGGCCAGGCTGTTCAGTTTTCTGTCCATTAACACCCTCTCTGTACTAACGCTTTGTCTTTCAGCACATCATTAACATACCGTTTGCCTTTGCTCCATGACCTTCTGGTCAGTTATTCTCTGTGACCTTGTCCTATCAACACCTTCTCTTTTGTTATCTCTTGCTTTACTTGCTTAAAATCTTTTACATTTCTAGTATCTGCCAGTTCTGATGAAGGGTCACAGACCTGAAACGTTAACTCTGCTTCTCTCTCCACAGATGCTGCCAGATCTGCTGAGTATTTCCAGCATTTCTTGTTTTTATTGCCCTCAATTCATCTGCCTTATGAGTTACACTCATTGTGTTAAAATAGATTCAATCCAACTTTGTATTATTTGCTTAACAGGTCCATATTTGCTCTGCCTTCCAGACTGACTTTTCTGTATTTGACTGTGCATCACCCCCTACTGTACCTCCACTCTGTATCCTATCCCCCTGCCAAATTAGTTTAAACCCCCCCCTCCCCAACAGCACGAGCAAACCTCCTAGCAAGGAAGCAGCCATGCACTCATCTGCTCTATCCTCCTATTCCTATATTCACGAGCATGTGGCACCGGGAGTAATCCTTTGAGGTCCTGGTTTTTCATCTGCTACCTAGCTCCCTAAACTCTTGTTGCAGGACCTCATCCTCTTTCTACCTATGTCATTGGTACCAATGTGGACTACGACCTCTGTCTGTGCGCCCTCACCCTCCAGAATACTCTGCAGCCGCTTGGTGATATTCATGACTCTTCCAGCAATGAGGCAACATACCTTCCTGGTATCACTTCTGCGACCACAGAAATGCCTATCTGTTCCTCTAACCATAATTGCCCTAGTGATCCTTTTTCTCCATCCCAGCACAGCTGAGTCACCCATGAAGTTCCGGTCATGACTTTCGGTGCATTCTCCAGAGGAATCCTCTTTCCCATTGGTACTCAGAACTGAATACCGGTTAGAAAGTGAGATGTCCTCTGGGAACCCCTGCAGTACCTAGCCTGACCTCTTTGTCCATCCGGCAGCCACCCAGCAGCCACCCCCAACTGTGCTTGCCTGGGCACCGGGTTGAACACCTCCTGAAATTTGCCATCCACATAGTCCTCCACCTCACGTGTGCACCGCAGTGACTCCAGCCGCCGTTCGAGCTCTGAAACCTGAAGCTCAAGCTTCTGCAGCCAGGGTCACATGGCATGTCCACGACTTCCCACATTGCACAGGAGGCACATTCCACTTGGCTGAGGTGCCCTGCCATTACTTAACTTTACAATTAAATGTTGCTAGTGTAATAACTTACCAGCTATTTACAATCATCTTTATCCCCTGTACCACTGAGGCTGAGAAGGCAGAAAAGAAAGAGACCAAAGAGCACGTTCCACCGCCCCACTTCCCCCAACCAACAGTGAAAATACCCACACTCAACTTACAGCGTCACTCTGTGCAAACAGCACTAGTACAGCTAGTAATCACTAATAAATTACAGGGAGCTATCCTAGGGCTTTATTTAAAAGAAACTTTTATTTTACTCTGGTCTACCTCAGCTATCTGCAGGCAATAACAGCTGCTGCCACCGACCAATCAGCCCACAGAATTTCAGTGATGCCACTATTAGTTTTTATTCCACTTATCAAAACAGAGCGCGCAGTACAAAGAATAATTTTAGAATGATGGACGTTGTTTTATTTGGGAAAACTGTAAAGGATTCCATGGATTTTGTTTTCACTGGGGTCAATGAAAGGACACTGAGAGCTCTTGTTTGAAAACAACATTTATTGGAAGTCACCTGTCTTCAGATAAATAGAACCATCGAAAAATTACAGCACAGAATGGGACCATTCAGCCTGTCACATCCGGGCCAGCCAAAAAACTAGCCGCCCAAGCTACTCCCACCTTCCAGCACCTGGTCCATAGCCTTGCTGGCTACAGCACTTCAGGTGCATGTCCAGATACCTTTTAAAAGAGTTGAGGGTTTCTGCCTCCACCACCAATCCTGGCAGCGAATTCCAGACACCCACCACCCTCTGGGTGAAAAAGTTTTTCCTCATGTTCCCTCTAATCCTTCGACCAATCACCTTAAATCTGTGCCCCCTGGTAATTGACCTCTCCACTCGGGGAAACAGATCCTTCCTGTCTACTCTATCTAGGCCCCTCATAATTTTGTACACCTCAATTAAGTCACCCCTCAGCCTCCTCTGTTCTAAGGAAAACAACCCTAACCAATCCAATCTTTCCTCATAGCTGCAACTTTCAAGCACTGGCAACATTCTTGTAAATCTCCTCTGTACTCTCTCCAGAGCAATTATGTCCTTTCTGTAATGTTGTGACCAGAACTGTATGCAATACTCCAGCTGTGGCCTAACCAGCATTTGATACAGTTCCAGCATTATATCCCTGCTTTCGAATTCTATACCTTGGTTAATGAAGGAAAGCATTCCATATGCCTTCCTTACCACTCTATCTACCTGTCCTGGAACCTTCAGGGACCTATGGACATGCACTCCAAGGTCTCTCACTCCTTCTACCCCTCTCAATATCCTCCCCTTTATTGTGTATTCCCTCGCTTTGTTTGCCCTTCCCAAATGCATTACCTCACACTTCTCTGGATTGAATTCCATTTAGCACTTTTCCACCCACTCAACCAAACCATTGATATCTTTCCGTAGTCTGCAGCTATCCTCTTCACTATCAACTACATGGCCAATTTTTGTGTCATCTGAAAATTTCCCAATCATGCCTCCCACATTTAAGAACAACATTTTTATATATAGCACAAACAGCAAGGGATCCAATGCTGACCCCTGTGGAATGCCACTGGAAACAGATTTTTCCATTTACAAAAACATCCATCGACTACTACCCCTTGTTTCCTGTCCCTGAGCCAATTCTGGATCCAACCTGCCACATTCCCCTGTATCCCATGGATTTTCATTTTACTGACCAGTCTGCCATGTGGGACCTTGTCAAATGCCTTACTAAAATCCATGTAGACCACATCAATCCTCCTTGTTACTTCCTCAAAAAACTCAATCAAGTTCCTAAGGCATGACCTTCCCTTAACAAATCCATGCTGACCATCCCTGATTAATCCATGACTTTCGAAGTGGCAGTTTATCCTGTCCCTCAGAATAGATTCTAACAAGTTACCCATCATCGAGGTCAGACTGACTGGCCTACAATTATTTGGCCTTTCCCTTGCACCTTTTTGAAAAATGGTACAACGTTCGCAGACCTCCAATCATCTGGTACCTCCCCTGTATTTAGTGAGGATTTGAAGATGATCCTCAGCGCATCTGCTATTTCCTCCCTGGCTTACCTTAACAACCTGGGATGCAATCCATCCGGCCTTGGTGATTTATCTACTTTCAAGGAGGTCAGACCCTCTCGTACGTCCTCTCCCATTATGTTTATCGTATCTAATATTTCACACTCCTCCTCTTTAACTACAATATCTACATCAACCCTCTCCTTTGTGAAGACAGAGACAAAAGACTCATTAAGAACGCTGCCCACATCTTCAGCATCCATGCATAAGTTCACTGGTAGGCCCTACCCTTTCCTTAGTTCTCCCCTTGCTCTTAATATACTGATAAATACCCAGCAGGGGCTTTTTGACTTGTGGGAGATGTTTACAGAGCAGCGACAGGTCAACAGTAAGAGGGGTCAGGAGGATTGACTCTTGAGATATTGTTTTTGGTTTTGCTTTGGACAGTGTGTTTGGGTGTGAACTGTTTTGAAGGCAGTTTGAGATAACCAGCCAAGAGAGCAGTGACCTTCAGCACCCTCTTCCATTTCTTTGAGAACTTCCTGAGAATCAGTTGTAAGAAATAGAGAAACTGATGCTGCATTTCCCCTGAAAAGCTGGCCAATCACATCTTCAATGTCGCCTGAAAAGAACTGTTCTCGAGACATCCCAGTGACAGCCATCTACGCATATTTGGGACCCCAAACCAAAACGGGACAACTGACATCTTTCCATACCTTCTCTTTTTTCTTGAAGAATTATCAAGTATTTGGCCAAAGTATTCTTTTTTGATTCTTTTTTTGTAACAGAGCCCTAGAGAGAAATTCTCTATTTTTTCAGTAAAACAGTGTGTATGTCATAGAATCATGGAGTTATACAGCACAGAAACAGGCCTTTCGGCCCATCGTGTCTGTGCCGGCCATCAAGCACCTAGCTTTCTAATCCCATTTTCCAGCACTTGGCCTATAGCCTTATATGCTATGGCGTTTCAAATGCTCCTGCCTCTACCACCCCTTCAGGCAGTTCGTTCCAGATTCCAACCACTCTCTGGGTGAAAATTTTTTTCCTCAAATCCCCTTTAAACCTCCTGCACCTTACCTTAAATTGATGCCCCCTAGTTATTGACACCTCTGCTAAGGGAAAAAGTTTCTTCCTATCTAACCTATCAATGCCTCTCATAATTTTGTATACCTCAATCAGGTCTCCCCTCAGCCTTCTCTGCTCTAAGGAAAACAACCCTAGCCTATCCAGTCTCTCTTCATAGCTGAAATGCTCCAGCCCATGCAACATCCTGGTGAATCTCCTCTGCACCCTCGCCAGTGCAATCACATCCTTCCTATAGCGTGGTGCCCAGAACTGTACACAGTACGACAGCTATGGCCTAACTAGCATTTTATACAGCTCCATCATAACCTCCCTACTCTTATATTGTATGCCTCAGCTAATAAAGGGAAGTATTCCATATGCCTTCCTAACCACCTTATCTACCTGTGTTGCTGCCTTCAGTGATCTATGGACAAGTACACCAAGGTCCCTCTGACCCTCTGTACTTCCTAGGGTCCTACCATCCATTGTATATTCCCTTGCCTTGTTAGTCCTCCCAAAATACATCAACTCACACTTCTCAGGATTAAATTCCATTTGCCACAGCTCTGCCCATCTTACCAGCCCATCTATATCATCCTGTAATCAAAGGCTTTCCTCCTCACTATTTACAACACCACCAATTTTTGTGTCATCTGCGAACTTACTGATCATACCTCCTATATTCACTTCTAAATCATTAATGTACACTATAAATAGTAAGGGTCCCAGCAACGATCCCTGCGGTACACCATTGGTCACAGGCTTCCACTCGCAAAAACAACCCTCAACCATCACCCTCTGTTTCCTGCCATCAAGCCAATTTTGGATCCAATTTGCCAAATTGCCCTGGATCCCATGGCTCTTACCTTCTTAACCAATCTCCCATGCGGGACTTCATCAAAAGCCTTACTGAAGTCCATATAGATTACATCAACTGCTTTATCCACATCTGTACATTCCGTCACCGCCTTGAAAAATTCAATCAAGTTAGTTAGACACGATCTCCCCCTGACAAAGCCATGCTGACTATCCCTGATTAATCCCTGCCTCTCCAAGTGGAGATTAATCCTGTCTCTCAGAATTTTTTCCAATAATTTTCCAACCACTGATGTTAGACTCACTGGCCTGTAATTCCCTGGTTTATCCCTGCTACCCTTCTTAAATAATGGTAACACATTCGCTGTCCTCCAGGCCCCTGGTCCCTTTCCTGTGGCCAGAGAGGATTTGAAAATTTGTATCAGAGCCCCTGCAGTCACCTCCCTTGCCTCATGTATCAGCCTGGGATACATCTCATCCGGGCCTGGGGATTTATCCACTTTTAAGCCTGCTAAAACAGCTAATATTTCCTCCCTTTCAATGCTAATATGTTTAAGTATATCACAATCCCCCTCCCAGATCTCTACACCTACATCGTCCTTCTCCATAGTGAACACAGACGAAAAGTAATGATTTAAATCCTCACCTATGTCCTCCGGCTCCACACACAGATTGCCACTTTGGTCCTTAATGGGCCCTACTGTTTCCCTTAATATACTTATAAAACGCCTTGGGATTTTCCTTTTTCTTGCCCGCCAGTGTTTTTTCATGTCCCCTCTTCGCTCTCCTAATTACTTTTTTAAGTACCCCCCTACACTTTCTACACTCCTCTACGGTCTCCATTGTTTTCAGCACTCTGAATCTGCCATACACCTCCTATTTTTTACTGAACCAATCCTCTATATCCCTTGACAGCCAGGGTTCCCTGGACTTGTGTGTGTGTGATGGGCTAAGGTTAATGGGAACTTTCATATTTCATTCTGTGTGTTAATGCTTTGCTTTGTTCCTGGTTATGTCTTGTTTTATAATAAACAGATAATGTTGTTGTTTATTAAAGAAACCTGGTTGGTGTATTTTATTCTGGGATAAAGGGTAGTGTCTATGATTGACTGTATGGGCAACTGGGTAAATATTTAAATATATGTTGTGACTGATGGAGAAGTGGATCTAGAAAAAGCTGCACTCCTTCCATCTCAGTCGTAACAAATTCCCTTGCAATAAAGGCTAACATGCCATTTATCATCCTAATTGCTTGCTGTACCTGCATGCTAACTTTTGTGTTCCTTGTACAAGTCTCTCTGAACATCAACATTTAGAAGTTTTACACCCTTTAAAAATATTCTTCTTTTCTATTCTCACTACCAAGCTGAATAACCTCACACTTCCCTACATTATACTCTATCTGCCACCTTGTTGCCCATTCACTTAACTAGTCTATATCTCTTTGCAGCTTCTTTGTGCCCTCCTCACAGCTTGCATTCCCAACTCAATTTGTATTGTCAGCAAACTTAGATACATTACTCTCAGGCTCTTTGTCTAAGTCATTAATATAGATTGTAAATATTTGAGGTCCCAGCACTCCAATACTGGAATTCCCTGAGTCTATTTTGCTTGCTACTAGGTTTTCTATCTTGGATACTGGTGAGAGTGATGGTTCCTCGAGGGTGTGAAGCCAGAGCAAAGTCCATGGTACCACGGGTGGCTCAGCTGCACAGGAAGGGAGGAAGAAGAGTGGAAGAGCAATAGTGATAGAGGATTCGGTAGTTAAGGGATCAGACAGACATTTCTGCGACAGTAAATGTGACTCCAGGATGGTGTGTTGCCTGCCTGGTGCCAGGATCAAGGATGTCACGGAACGACTGAAGGACAACCTTCTGGGGGAGGGTGAACAGCCAGAGGTCATGGTCCACATTGGTACCAATCACATAGGTAGGAAGAAGGATGAGGTCCTGAAATCAGATTTTAGCGAGGTAGGAAGGAAATTAAAAAGCAGGACCTCCAAAACAGTAATCTCAGGATTACTCCCAGTGCCATGTGCTAGTGAGCATAGGAAGAGGAGGATTGATCGATTCAACACGTGGCTGGAGAATTGGTGTAAGAGGGAGGGCATCAGATTTCAGAGGCATTGGGACCGGTTCTGGGGAAGGTGGGACCTGTACAAAAGGGACTGGCTACACCTTAATAGGACCGGAACTAATATCCTGGCAGGGAGATTTGCTAGTGCTGTTGGGGAGGAATTAAACTAGTTTTGTCAGGGGGATGGGAACATGAGGGGTAGCTCAAATTGGAAGGAAGTAAAGGTGGTAACAGGAGGTAGAAAAGTAACAGGTGACATTGGAAGGCAGGCAAAATAAAGGCGAGCATCAACTAGGCTTAGAATGCAGAATTTCAAGAGGACAAGGGCATTCTGCCTGAATGCATACAGCATTCGCAACAAGATAGATGATTTAAAGGCCCAAATAGAGGTAAATGGGTATGATCTAATTGTCATAACCGAAACGTGGCTATAAGGTGACCAAGACTGGGAACTGGATATTCAAAGATATTTGACATTTAGGAAGGACAGGCAAAAAGGAAAAGGAGGTGGTGTTGATCTGATATTAAGGGGTAGGATCAGTACGTTAGTAAGGGACGATCTCAGATCCGAAGAACAAAATGTGGAGCGAAGAAACAGCAAGGGGCAGCAAACATTGGTAGGAGTTGTTTATCGGCCACCAAACAGTAGTGGTAGTGTGGGGCATGGTATTAATCAGGAGATTAGAGAAGCATGTGGCATGGGTAATATAGTAATCATGGGTGACTTCTATCTGCATATTAACTGGATAAACCTAATGAGCACTAATGCTGTGGAGGACGAGTTTCTGGAGTGTGTTAGGGATGGTTTTCTGGAGCAGTATGTTGAGGAACGACTAGAGAACAGGCTATTTTAGATCTAGTGTTATGTAATGAGAAAAGGCCAATTAATAATCTTGATCTAAAAGAACCTTTTGGGATGAGTGACCTTAATATGATAGAAGTTTACATTATGTTTGAAAGTGAGGTCATTCAATCTGAAGCCAGGGTGTTAAATTTGAACTAAGGATATTATGAAGGTATGAGGTGCAAATTGGCTGAGGTGGTTTGGTAAAATACATTAAAAGATATGACAATACATAGACAATGGATAGTCTTTAAAGAAATATTGCATAGTTTACAGCAACTATGCATTCCTTCAAAGCACAAAGACCACAAAAGTAAAGGCAGTCAACTGTGGATAAAAAAGGAAGTTAACGATTGTATAAGATTAAAAGAAAAGGCCAATAAAGTTGCCAGAAATAGTAGTAAACATGAGGATTGGGAGGATTTTAGAATACAGCAAAAGAGAACCAATAAACTGATAAAGAAAGGGAGAATAGAATATGAATGTAAGATCGCAAAAAATATGAAAACGGACTGTAAAAGCTTCTATAGGTATGTAAAAAGGAAACATTTGGTTGAGACAAATGCGGGTCCATTACAGGCAGAGTCAGGAGAATTTATAATGGGGAATAGAGAAATGGCAGAGAAGCTAAATGATTACTTTGTGTCTGTCATTCTCGCATTGGCAGGCTGTGACTAGTGGGGTACCACAGAGATCAGTGCTTCAGCCCCAGCTGTTCACAATATATATCAATGATTTGGATGTGGAGACCAAATGTAATATTTCCAAGTTCGTGGAGGACACAAAACTAGGTGGGAATGTGTGTTCTGAGGAAGATGCAAAGTAGCTTCAAGAGGATATGGACAGACTTAGTGAGTGGGCAAGAACATGGCAGATGGACTATAATGTGGAAAATATAAGGTTATCCACTTTGGTAAGAGGAACAGCTGTGCAGAGTATTTTTAAATGGCAAGAGATTAGAAATTGTAGATGTACAAAGGGACCTGGGTGTCCTTGTCAATAAGTCACTGAAAGCTAACATGCAGGTGCAGCAAGCAATTAGGAAGGCTAATGGTATGTTAGTCTTTATCGCAAGAGGATTTGAGTACAGCAGTAGTGAGGTCTTGCTTTAATTGTATGGAACCTTGGTTAGTCCACACTTGGAATACTGTGTGGAGTTTTGGTCCCCTTACCTTAGGAAGGGTATTATTGCCATAGAGGGAGTGCAACGAAGGTTCACCAGACTTGTTCCTGGGATGACAGGACTGTCCTATGAATAGAGATTGGTGAAACTGGGCCTGTATTCTCTCGAATTTCAAAGAATGAGAGGTGATCTCATTGAAACTTGCAAAATACTTAAAGAGATAGACAGGGTAGATGCAGGTAAGATGTTTCCCCTGTTTGAGGAGTCCAGAACCAGGGGACACAATTTCAAAATAAGGGAAGCCACTTAGGACAGAGATGAGGAGAAATTTCTTTACTCAGAGGGTTGTGAAACTTTGGAATTCTCTACCCCAGAGGGCTGTGGAAGCTCAGTCATTGAGTATGTTTAAAGCAGAGATTGGCAGACTTCTAAATACAAATGCCATGAGGGGATGTGAAGATCGTGTGGGAAAAAGAAATTGAATTTGATGATCAGCCAGGATCCTACTGAATAGCAGGGCAGGCTCAATGGGCTGAATGGCCTACTCCTGTTCCGATGTTCCTATGTTCCACTGGTTACAGCAAAGACAACCAAAACGTTGATAAGAATGAAAAAAAAATATAATGAGAGTAAACTAGCCAGGAATATAAAACAGATTGTAAGAGCTTTACAATTATATACAAGGAGGAGGGTGGCTAAAATAAACATTGTCCCTTAGCGGCAGAGGAAGGAGAAATTATCATGGGGAACGAGGAAATGGCAGAGACGTTGAATAAATATTTTGAGACTGATGGGGCAGACATTGGGACAGCTTGGATTTGTCTTGCTTTTTTGGCAGACCTGGGCAATTTTCTGTATTGTCAGCTAGTGTTGTAGCTGTACTGGAACAGCTTGGCTAGGGGCACAGCTAGTTCTGGAGCACATGTCTTCAGCACTACTGCTGGGATGTTATCAGGGCCCATTGCCTTTGTTCTATCCAGTCCCGTGATGTGAATCGCATTGGCTGAAGACTGGCATCTGTGATGCTGGGGACCTCAGGAGGAGGCCAAAATGGATCATCCACTCGGCACTTCTGGCTGAAGATGGTTCCAAATGTTTCAGCTTTGCCTTTTGCACTGACATGCTGGACTCCGCCATCATTAAAGATGGTAATATTTGTAGACCCTGCTCTTTCAATTAGTTGTTTAATTGTCCACCACCATTCATGACTGGACATGGCAGACTGCAAAGCTTTAATCTGATTTGTTGGTTGTGGGATTGCTTAGCTCTGTCTATCGCATGCTGCTCCCAATGTTTATCATACACATAGTCCTGTGTTGTAGCTTCACCCGATTGGCACCTCATTTTCAGGTATACCTGGTGCTGCTCCTGGCATGTTTCCTACAGTCCTCATTGAACCAGGGTTGATTCCCTGGCTTGATGGTAGTGTGAGGGACATGCTGGGCTATGAGGTTAAAGATTGTGGTTGAGTAAAATTTTGCTGTTGCTGATAGCCCACAGCACCTCATGGATGCCCAGCTAGATCTGTTCTGAATCTATCCCATTTACCACGGTGCTGGTGCCACACATTGGACTGGGTTTTATGCAGGAGGCGGGGCTCCCGGCACTGGGCCAAAAAGTCAGGATAACCCCGCCTCTGCATTTTTTCAGCCCCACCCGCTCAGAGCGATTCTCCAGTCTTTTGGGTTCAAAGTTTAAGAAAGTGGGATCCCGCTACCTTTAAAGACTTTATAGGGATGGGGATCCCGACTCCAAGAGTTGCCAGCCAATCACAGGGCCGGTAGCTCAGCAGTATGAGCAGCGCCACGGGGAGCAATGGCCACTGCCAGTACTGCAGAGGCGTCAGACCCAGGCCCCACGGTGGAATCCCGGAGAAGATGTAGGTGAGGCGGAGTCACTGGGGCTAGTCCGGAAGGCCCCGATGAGGGTAGGTGGAGGGGTGGGCATTTGGTTCAGCGGGAAGGGGTCCTGGTGGGTACTGTTGTTCCCGAGGGGCTCCTCTGTGGGCCACAAATTACCCAGGAAGGAGGAACTCTCCTTCCCAAGTTCACAGAGAGGGTGCCTCATTCTACAAGGCGTCCTCCCTGCGTGGCGGAGGGCCCCTCAGCCCCGCCACTGGTAAGCTCCCATTGGCAGTGGGAAGCGGCCATTAATTGGCTGTTAATAGGCCACTTAGGGGCCTCAATTGGCCTCTGGGTGGGAAGGTCATCGTCGGCCTATGCCGCCACAGAGACGGTAGGAAGTGGGAAGCCCGGCGTCAAGTTCCATGGTGGGTGATTCTGCCCCACCACAAAATCTAACATCCAGTGAGCACAAGATCTGGCCCATCATCTGCAAACTTTGAAATGTTGCCCTGTGTACCCAAGACCAGGTGATTAATATTTATCAAAGAGAGCTGTGGTCCTAACATGACCCTTGGAGAACATCACAGTATACTTCTCCGCAGTCTGAAAAACAAACATTCTCCATTAGGATCTGCTTTCTGTCTCTTAAAAAAATTTTGTATCAGTGCTGACATTGTCCCATTTTTTTCATGGGCTTTTATTTTGCGAACAAGTCTCAAATGCCTTTTGAATGTCCTTATACACAACATCAACCATGCAACCTTCATCAACCCTCTCTGTTACTTCATCAAAGAGCATGGTTAGGTTCGGCAAGCATGATTTGCCTTTAACAAATCCATATTGACTTTAATTTATTAGTGAAGTTACATACTAGTTACATACTTTTTCAAATGACAAGTAATTTTGTTCTAAAAACAAGAAATGCTGGTACCACTCAGCAGGTCTGGCAGCATCTGTGAAAAGAGAAGCAGAGTTAAGGTTTCGGGTCAGTGACCCTTCTTCGGAACTGACAAATATTAGAAAAGTCACAGGTTATAAGCAAGTGAGGTGGGGGTAGGGCAAGAGATAACAAAGGAGGTGCAGATTGAAGTAATGTTGTTCTGCTCTTGTAGCCACAATATTTATATGGCTACTCCAGTTCAGTTTCTGGTCAATGGTAATCCCTAGGATGTTGATAGTGGGGGATTCAGCGATGGTAAAGCCATTGAATGTCATGGGGAGATGGTTAGATTCTCTCTTGTTGGAGATGGTCATCACCTGGCACTTGTGTGGCATGAATGTTACTTGCCGCTATCAGCCCAAGCCTGGATATTGTCCAGGTCTTGCTGCATTCCTACACGGACTGCTTCAGTATCTGAGGAGTCATGAATGGTGCTGAACATTGTGCAATCATCAGAGAAGAGCCCCACTTCTGACCTTATGATTGAAGGAAGGTCATTGATGAAGCAGCTGCAGATGGTTGGGCCTAGGAGAGTACCCTGAGGAACTCCTACAGTGATGTCCTGGAGCAGAGATAATTAAACTCCAACCACAACCATCTTCCTTTGTGCTAGGTATGACTCCAACCAGGAGAGATTTTTTGCCCCCTATTTCCCATCGACTCCAGTTTTGCTAGGGCTCCTTGATGTTTTACTCTGGTCAAATGCTGCCGATGTCAAGGGTAGTCACTCTCACCTCACCTCTTGAGTTCAGCTCTTTTGTTCTTGTTTGAACCAAGGCTGTAATGAGGTCATGATCTGAGTGGCCCTGGTGGAAACCAAACTGAGCATCATTAAGCAGGTTATTGCCAAGCAAGTGCCACTTGTTAGCACTGTCTACAACATCATCCATCACTTTACTGATGATCGACAGGAGACTGATGAGGCGGTAATTGGCCAGGGTTGAATTTGTCCTGCTTTTTGTGTACAGGACATACCTGGGCAATTTTCCACCTTGCTGGGTAGATGCCAGTGTTGTAGCTGTACTGGAACATCTTGGTTCTTCCTATCCGCTCTATCAAGGCCCCTCATAACTTATATACCTCAATTAAATCTCCCCTCACTTCTTCTGTTGTAAATAAAACAACCCCAGCCTATCCAATCTCTCCTCATAACTAAAATTGTCCATTCCTGGCAACATCCTCGTAAATCTCCTCTGTTACCTCTCTGGCGTGATCACATTCTTTCAGTAACAGGATGACCAGAGAAGTACCCAGTACTCTAGCTTGGGCCTTAACTAGTGTTTTATACAGTTCTAGAATAATTTCCCTGCTCTTATATTCTATGACTTGGCTAATAAAGGACAGCATCCTGCATGCCTTCTTGACTACCATGTCTACATGTCCTGCTTCTGTCAGGGATCTGTGGACATGCACTCTGAGGTGCTGCTGTTCCTCTACACGTCTCAGTATTCTACCATTTATTGTGTATTCCCTTGCCTTGTGTGCCATCCTCAAATGCATTACAAATACATGCCAAAGACTTGCAGGTTGATAGGTAAATTGGCCATTATAAATTGTCCCTAGTATAGGTAGGTGGTAGGGAGGTATAGGGACAGGTGGGGATGTGGTAGGAATATGGGATTAGTGTAGGATTAGTATAAATGGGTGGTTGATGGTGGGCACAGACTCGGTGGGCCGAAGGGCCTGTTTCAGTGCTTTATCTCTAAAGCTAAAAATCTAAAATCTACTTCACTTCTCCGGATTGAATTCCATTTGCCACTTTACTGCCCACCTGGCTCGTCCATTGTTATCTTCCTGCAGTCTACAGCTTACTTCCTCAATATCAGCCACATGGCCAATTTTCATATCATCTTCAAACTTCTTAATCATATCTGCTACATTCAAGTCCAAATCATTGATATATGCCTCAAAAGCAAGAGACCTAGTACTGACCCCAGTGGAATCTGACTGGAAATAACCTCCCAGTCACACAAGCACCCATCGACCATTACCCTTTGCTTCCTGCTTCTGAGCCAATTTTGGATCCAACTTCTCACTTTCCCTTAAACCCCATGGGTTTTTACTTATCTAACCACTCTGCCAGGTGCAACCTTATCAAAAACCTTGCTAATATCCATGGAGATTACTTCAAATACACTACCTTCATTGATATCCTTGTTGCATTCTCAAAAAATTCAATCATGTTCACCAAACACGACCTTCTCTTAACAAATCTATGCTGACTGCCTTGAATAATCTGTGTGTTTCTAAATGACGATTTGTGCAGTCCCTCAGAGTACTTTTGAATAATTTTCCCAACACCAAAGTTAGGCTTTTTGGCCTGTAATTACTTAGACTATCCCTTCCTCCCTTTTTAAACAATGGCACAAATCTATCTATCCTCTACTCCTCCATATAGATGCCTATAATAGGAGGATTGGAAAATGATGGTCGGAGCATCCGCTATTCCTTGCATTGCTTCCCTTAGTAGCCTGGTGATTTATCCACTTGCAAGGATGTTAGTACTCAATATTTCCTCCTTCATTTTGTTAATATCATTCAATATCTCATACTCCTCTTCCATAACTACAATGTCTGCATTAAACCCTCTTTTGTAAAGACAGATACAGGTATTCATTAAGAACCATGCCCAACTCTTCTGCCTCCACACACAAGTTACCTTTTTGGACTCTAATAAGCCCTTCACTTTCCTTAGTTTTCCTCTTGTCCTTTGTGTATATATAAAGCACCTTTATGTTTCCCTTGATTTTACTTGCCAATATTTTTCATGCCCTCTTTTGCTTTCCTAATTTCTTTTTAATTTCATCCCTGCACTTTCTACACTTCTTTCAACAGTATTGAACTTTTGGTATCTGACATAAGCTTTTCCATTTTTTGCCTTTTTCCTACTCTGTATGCTCTGTGACATCTAGATTTGGGAGTCCCACCCTTTTTCTTTGTGGGAACATATTTGTCTTTTATCACCCTCTTTATCACCTTCTTGAATACCTCCCATTCTCTGACACTGATTTCCCCACCATTAACTATATCCAGTCCATTTTTTTCCAATCACATCTCAACCTAGTAAGATTGACCATTCCCCAATTTAAAACTTTTACTCTTGGTCTTTCTTTGTTCTTTTGCATAACTGTGGTACATCTAACTGAATTATGATCACCACCATCCCACTGATACCCCTACCACTTCCCCAGCTCCATTTTTAAAAATTAAGTGCAGAACTGCCCCCTCTTGTTGGTCTGCTAAGTACTGGCTAAAAAAGTTCTCTTGAATGCATTTTAAGAATTCTGTGTCCTCTTGCAACCTTTTGCACTGATTTTAGCCCATTTAATATTAGGGTGTTTGACATCCCCCACTATTACTGCAATACTGTATTTGAGCTTCTCAGCAACCTTCCTACCTATTTGCTCTTCTATCTTCCTCTGACTGTTTGGGGGTCTATAGTATATTCACAGTAGTGTGATTGCCCATTTGTTGTTCCTCAGTTTAACCCATATGGCCTCTTTTGATGATCATTCGCGTATATCATTCCTCCTCACAGCTATGATTGTTTCTTTTCCCAACATTGTGACCCCTCCCCCTCACTTTATTATCCTCCCATCTGTGTCCCGTCCGAAAACCCTGTAACCAGGGATGTTGAGCTGCCATTCCCACCCTTCTTTAAGCAATTTTTCAGTAATAGCTGTGATATCATATCTCTAAATGTCTGTCAGTGCCCTCAGTTCGTCTGCTTTATTCACTGGACTCCATGCATTGAAGTATATACCACTGATCACTCCACAACTCTTTTGTTGTCTATTTTCTAGCCTTTGCTTTCCCTGCCTTCCAGACTCACTAATTTTCTGCCTTCCATTTCTAGCTTTGTGTCTCTCCCTTCTGAATCTAAGCTCAGGTTCCCACCACCACTCCGCTCCCCACACCACTACTCCGCCAAGCTAAACAATCCCCAACACAATAGCACACCTCCTGCCGCAATATTGGTCTCAGTCCCAGCCGTATGGAGATGCACCCTGTCAGGCCTGCACTGCTCCCATCTACGCCCAGAATCAATCCCAATGTCCTAGGAATCTAAAGCCCTCCATCCTGCACCATTGCTCCAGCCTTGCAATCAGCTGAACTATCCGGAGATTACGACCTTTAAGGTCCTACTTTCAATTCCTTTCCAGCTCCCGGAAAGCTATCTGCAGGACCTCACCCCTATTTTTGTCTATGTCATTGGCACTGATATGGGTTATGACCTCAGGCTGAATGCCCTCCCTGCTCAGAATGTTCTGAAGCTGTTCAGTGACATCCTTGACCCTAGCACCAGTTAGGCAACATACCATGCTGGTATCATGTCTGTGGCCACAGAAAAGTCTAACTGTTGCCCTAATTATTGAATATCCTATCACTATTGCTTCCTCCTCCTCCCCGGTGTGCAGCTGAGCCACCGTTGGTGCCATGGATTTAGCTCTCCTGTACTTCCCTGAGGAACTACTGCCCTCACCAATACCGATTAGAGAGAAAGCTGCACTGAGGGGACACCTACCCTACCTGCCTGGACCTCCTTGACTATCTGGTGGTCCCCCATTAGCTCTCTGCCTGCATACCCTTGGATGTAATTGCAGTGGGTGCGTTTCAGAGAAGGTTTACTGGACTAATACCTCGCATGGTCTGATGAGGAAAGGTTGGATAGGCTAGGCTTGTATGTGCTAAAGTTTAGAAAAGTAAGGGGTGATTTGACAGGGTGGATGTGGAAAGGATGTTTACCCTTGTGGGAGAATCCAGAACTAGGGGTCACTGTTTAAAAATAAGGGGTCACCCATTTAAGACAGAGATGCGGAGAAATGTTTTTCTCTCAGAAGGTCGTGAGTTTTTGGAACTCTCTTCCTCAAAATGCAGTGGAAGCAGAGTCTTTAAATATTTTTAAGGCAGAAGAAGATAGACTCTTGATAAGCAAGGGGGTGAAAGGTTGTCGGGGGTAGGCAGGCACGTGGAGTCGAGGTTACAAACAGATCATCCATGATCTAATTGAATGACGGAGCAGGCTCAAGGGGCCAAGTGGCCTACTCCTGCTCCTAATTCATAAGCTGCAGGGTGACCACATCTATAAATGTGCTATCCATATAGTTCCCAGCCTCGTGGATGCATGGCAGTGACGCCAGCTGCTCCAGCTGACGACACTTCCTTCACATGTGGTTGTCCTGTTCACAAGAAGTGTCCTGGAGTTCCCATATACCACAAGATGTGTATTCAATGGGACTAAGGTGTGCTGCCATTCTTTTATTTATTAGATGAGTAGCTAAACTTACCAGAAATATACTTAAGGCATAATTACTTGATCTATTATAAGTTATAGGATGGCGGAATTAAATATTTACCTGTAACTTACCCTGCCACCCCTCTTTCTAATGTAACATCCTTCTCCTCCATATTTAATGGCCACCCCTGTTCTGGACTCCACTGATGGGAACTATATATTTTCTGGTATGCATCATTTCACTGGGCGGACCAGCATCTCCACTGATAGAGTTGGTTGTACCAACTGAGGCAAAGATGGGAGAACTCCTAATGTTGGAAGGCCAAACCCCCAGCTGTGACCCCTTGCCATCATGAGACAGAGGTCACATACAGTACAAGGTCAATGCCAGAACCAACATAGATTAATTTTATAGAGCTTTATGGAGGCTATATTCCAATTGTAGTGACATGGAGATGTGAGTTGCAAGATTCCATTTCTGGTTATTCAGAATGTTGAGTTCTCCCAGTCACAGGGTTGGGTTTAATTCATGTAACTAAATAATAGATAATGATCATAACCTTTTTCTTACAGGAATGCAGGAACAGGAAACTGATTTTGATTTTATTAACCAGGCAGGTAAGAGAGATCTGTAATAATCTCTAGGTTTCCTTGTACAGTATGTAGTTTGTACACCCAGTGAGTTTAAGAGAGAATTGCACAAATGATTTACAAGAAAAGCAATCGAGGGTTCTGATCTTCAGCCTGAATAACAATTAAGTTTTGAATGAACTCATTAAATATTTATTTGCCATCCGTTGGATTCTATACCTGTGCAACTACACTTGATCAGCGGAATAATACATTATATGTAGGTCCTGACATTGTGCGATAGCGTAACAGCTCTGGTAGTGAATTGGGTGCCAATTTGACATCTCTCCTAATTTCCATTGAAATTACTGGATATTAATAAAATGCAGAGCTGTTTAAATTAGGCTGTCAATTCACTATCACCCAGAATTAGAGAAGTGTAGATATCTTGGAGGGTTGTGGGAGGAGATTACAGAGACAAGGAGGGGCCAGGCTATGGAGGGATTTGAAAGCAAGGATGATAATTTTAAAATTGAGGTGTTGCTTCACAGGAAGCCAACATAGGTCAGTGAGCACAGGGGTGATTGGTGAAATGGATTTCGTGCATGTTAAGACATGGGCAGCAGAGTTTAGGATGACCTCAAGTTTATGGAGGTAGAATGTGGGAGACCAGCCAGGAGTGCATTAGAATAGTCAAGTCTAGAGGTAACAAAGGGATGGATGAGGGTTTCAGCAGCAGAAGGGGCAGGGGCCGAGTCGGGCAATGCTACAGATGTGGAACTAAGCAGTTTTAATGACGTTGCAGGTATGTGTTTGAAAGCTCATCTTGTGGTCAATTATGACACAGAGTTAGTGAACAGTCTGGTTCAGCTTCAGACAGTTGTCAGGGAGGTGGATGGAATTGGTGGCTAGGGAAGAGAGTTTGTGGTGGGGACTGAAGAAAATGACTACAGTTGTCCCAATATTTAGATGGAGCAAATGTCTTTTCAATCAGTACTGGATGTCGGGCATGCAGTCTGACAATTTAGAGACAGTGGAGGTGTGGAGAGAGATGTCGGTGTCATCAGTGTACATGTGAAAACTGGCCATGTGTTTTCGGATGATATCACCAAGAGGCAGCATGAAGATGAGAAACTGGAAGAGGCTAAAGGATAGATCCTGGGGGGACACCGGAGATAACTGTGCAGGAATGGGATGAGAAGACATTGGTGGCTATTCTCTGGCTACGATTAGAAAGGGAAGAATGGAAACAGGCGACTGCAGACCCACCCACCTGGACGACAGTGGAGAAACGTTGGAAGAATCATAGAATGGTTACAGCATAAAAGGAGGCCATTCTGCCCGTCATGTCCATGCCAGTTCCCTGTAAGAGCTACTCAGCTGGTCCCACTTGCCCAACATTTCCCCATAGCGCAGAAAATTTCTTTCTCTTTCGATAATTATCCAATTCATTTTTGAAAGCCACAGTTGAATCTACCACTTGTCCGCCCATTCCACCATCCTGTCTATGTCCTCTTCAGGTTTATCACTATCCTCCTCACCATTTACAATACTTCCAAGTTTTGTGCCATTCGGAAATTTTGAAATTATACCCTGTATAACCAAGTCTAGATCATTAATATTGATGAAGAAAAGCAGTGGTCCGATTACTGACCCCTGGGGAACCCCACTATATACCTTCCTCCGGTCTTAAAAACAACCGTTCACCATTACGCTCTGTTTCCTGTAACTCAGGCAACTTTGTATCCATATATATAAAAGCAAAATACTGCAGATGCTGGAAATCTGAAATAAAAACAAAAAGTGCTGCAAATGCTCTGCAGGTCTGGCTGCATCCGTGGAGAGAGAAGCAAAGTTAACGTTTCAGCTCAGTGACCTTTCATCAGAACTGGCAAAGGCCAGTTTTTATTTGTATCCATGTATGTCACTTCAACTACATTAACCTCATCAACCCTCTCTGTTACCTCATCAAAAGACTCAATCAAATTAGTTAAATACGATTTGCCTTGAACAAATCTCTATTGGCTTTCCTTAACGAATCCACATTGTCCAAGTGACTGTCCCAGATTATCATTACTAAAGGTTTTCCCACCACTGAGGTTAAACTGACTGGCCTGTAGTTGCTGGGTTTATCCTTACACACTTTTTTAAACAAGTGTGTAACAATTGCAATTCTCAGTCCTCTGGCACCACCCCTGTATCTAAGGAGGATGAGAAGATTATGGCCAATGCTTCTGCAATTTCCACCCTTACTTCCCTCAGTATCCTTGGATGCATCTGATCCGGTCGTGGTGACTCATCAATTTTAACTACAGACAGACTTTCGAATACCTCCTCTTTATCAAGAGTTAGCCCATCCAATACTTCAACTACCTCCTCTTTCACTAGAATTTTGGCAGCATCTACTTTCTTGGTCGAGACAGATGCAGAATAGCTATTTTGCACCTCAGCCATGCCCTCTGGTATGCTCAAGTGTCAAAGGCTGCAGACAGTGTGAGAAGGATGAGGAGGGCTAGTTTACCTTTGTCACAGTCACATAGGTTGTCTTTTGCAACTTTGACAAGAGCCGTTTCAGTACTATACCAGGAAGATATTCAAACATGGAGTTCCAAGAAAGATGGGCACAAATCTGGAAGGTAACAACACTTTTGATGGAAGTGGATATAGGCCATTGATTGCAAGGGTAGAGGGGTCAAGGGTTGTTTTTTAGAGAGGGTTGATGATACCACTGTTGAAGAAGAGAACATGAGTGAGAACCATTAATGATGTCAACTGACATGAGATCCAGGAAGGGAATTAGGTGATCAGTAGTTTAATGAGAATAGGGTTGGGTGAGCAGGAAGTGTGTCTCATGGACAAGATGAGCTTGGAAAGGGCATGAAAGGCGATAGGAGAGAAACTGGAAAAAGACAGAATTTCAGTGCTGGAGCGGGAGGAGACATAGAGGAGGTTTGGCCTAGTGGGCTGGGGCAAGGGAGGGAAAAGGCAGAGGCATCTGATTAGATGGTCTCAACTTGGTGAAAATGTAATCCATGAGCTTCTCATACTTGTTGGATGTGAGGGTGGAGGAGACAGGGAGAAGGTTTTAAGAAGCAGTTTGCAGTAGAGAAAAGATGTGGGTGTTAGCTTTGCATTCCAGGATGATCCAGGTATAGTGAGTAGTTTTAGTAACTGAGAGCAGGACCCGTCAGTACTTTATATGATCCAGCCAGATCTGGTGGGAACAGTTGTCTGCCATATAATTTCACACCTGTGTCCCTCGAACCAAAGGAAGTGATGATGGTTGTACCAGAAGGAATGACCAGGGTGAGAGAGAGTAATGGTTTTATTGGGGAGGAGGGGAATGAAAGCAGAGGTGAGGTGAGGGAAATAATCCCTCTCCCCTACTCTGTCCCCATAGCCCTGTTACTTTTTTCCATCCATTATTTAACCAATTCTCTTTTAAAAGTTTGTTTTTCCACCACTCTTTCAGGCAGTGCATTCCAGATCATAACAACTTGCTGTATTCAAAACAAATTTGCTTCATGTCTCCTCTCGTTCTTTCGCGAATCACATTAAATCCTCTCGTTACCAACACTTTTGCCACTGCAAACAGTTTTTCTTTATTTTGTCGATCACAACCGTTCATGATTTTGAGAATGTCTATCAAATCCTACCTTCTGTCTACCTTCTCTGCTCTCAGGAGATCAACCCCAGCTTTTTACTCAGGTCTCCACCGTTATAGATGCCAGTCTCAGGTTCATTTGATTTACTCCACTTAATATCAAGAAATTGCAGAGTGCACTGCATACAGCAAAACTATGGGCCCCAACAACATCCCAAATGTAGAGCTGAAGACTTGTCCTCCAGAACTGGCTGTGCCCCTAACCAAGCTTTTCCAGTACAGTTACAGCACTGGCATCTACTCAACAAAGTGCAAAATTGTGCAGGTATGCCCTGTTCAAAAAAGAGCAGGACAAATCCAATCCGACCAATTACCACCCATCAGTCTACTCTTGATCATCAGCAAAGTGATGGAATTTGTCAATGACAATGCTACAAGACTCATTTACTCAGTAATAACCTGCTCACTGATGTTCAGTTTGGGTTCTGCCAAGACTACTTGAATCCAGACCTCATTGCAGCCTTTGTCCAAACATGGACAGAAGAGCAGAATTCCATGTGAGGTGAGAGTGACTGTCCTTGATACCAAGTCGACATTTGGCTGAGAGTGGCATCAAGGAGCCTTAGCAAAATTGAAGTCAATGGGAATCAGGGGAAACTCACCACTTGTTGGAGTCATACCTAGAACAAAGGAAGATGGTTCTGGTTATTGGAGGTCAATCATCTCAGCCCCAGAACATTTCTGCAGGAGTTCCACAGGGTAGTGTCCGAGGCCCAACCATCTTCAGCTGCTTCATCAATGACCTTCCGTCCATCATGAGGTCAGAAGTGGGGATGTTCATTGATGATTGTACAATGTTCAGTATCATTCATGACTCCTCAGATACTGAAGCAGACCGTATCCAAATGTTGCAAGACCTGGACAACATTCAGGTTTGGAATAATAAGTGGCAATTAACATTTGCACCACAGAGGTACCAGGCAATTACCATCTCTAACAAGAGAGAGTCTAACCACTTCCCCTTGACATTCTGGGGGTTACTATTGACCAGAAACCGAAGTAGGCCAGCCACATAAAAGCTAGATCTTCAAGAGCCTGTCAGAGGCTGGGAATTCTCTGGTGAACAATTCACTTCCTGACTCCCCAAAACTTGTCCAACCCTAAAACACACAAGCTTTGTGTGTGATGGAATGCTCTCCACTTGCTTGGATGAATGCAGTTCCAATATCATTTCAGAAGCTCGACACCAGCCAGGGCAAAGCAGCTCACTTGTTTGGCAGCCCAACCAACATCTTATCTATCCAATAAGAACAGAACATATGAAATAAGAACAGGAGAAGGACATTTGGACCCTCGAGCTACTTCGCCATTCAATAAGATCATAGCTGATTTGATCAAGGACTCAACTCCACTTTCCTGCCTGCACCTCCATAACCCTTGACTTCATTATAGTTCAAAAAATTGTCTCATTCAGCCTTGAATATCTTCAAAGACCCAGCCTCCACTGCTCTTTGCGGTACAGAATTCCAAAGATTAACGACCCTCTGACAGACGAAATTCCTGCTTGTGTCTGTGTTATATGGAGGACTCCTTATTCTGAAACTAGGCCCCCTACGTCTAGATTTCCCCACAAGGGAAACACATCCTCTCAGCACCTCCCCTATCATGTCCCCTCAGAAACTTATATGTTTCAATAAGATCACCTCTCATTCTTCTAAAGTCCAATGAGTATAGGCCCAAAGTGCTCAATCTTTCCTCATAAGAAAACTCCTTCAATCGAGGAATAAACCCAATGAACCTTCTCTGAACTGCTTCCATTGCAAATATATCCCTCCATGAATAAGGAATCCCAAACTGTACACAGTACTCTAGGTGTGGTGTCACCAACACTCTCTACAGTTATAGCAAGACTTCCCTACTTTTATACTCCATCCCCCTTGCAATAAGGCCAACATTCCATTTGCCTTCCTAATTACTTGCTGTACCCGCATGCCTAAAATTTTGTGACGTTTGTATGAGGACATCCAGATCCCTCTGCACCACAGCATTCTGCAGTCTCTCTCCATCTGAATATTGTTTTGCTTTTCTATTCTTCCTGCCAAAGTTGATAATCTCGCATCTTCCCAGATATACTCCACCTGCCAAATTTTTCACACTTACTTATCCTATCTATAACCCTTTGGCCGATTCTTTATGAATCACGTGGAGTTCCCAACGGTGGGACGAGAAGTTGGCCGAAATTCCACTTCCACCATTTTTCCCGTATCCCATGTAGTTCTATATGGAAATGAATGATGCAGCAGAGGGCACAGGAGACACATGCGATCATGTAGCGAGAACGGCCTTTCATTAGTGGAACCTGCCATCACAGGGTCTAGCACCATGACTGCCGTGGGTATAAAGCATTCTGTGTTTGCAGCCTCAAGGAGAAGCAGTGTTTGTGTTCCATCAGTCTCTTTGGAGTGAGCAAAATTAAAATATTTTACTTAATTGTCAAAGTTTTTTCTTTCCTTAATTTGTCAAATCCAGCACCAACTCCCCATTTTTGTTGTGCCCTGCAGCAAAAGGAAAGCAAATGTCAGCCAGCAGGTAGTGTACCGCCCCATGGTTCAGTGATGCGTCCCTGCAGGTTTTCCTCCGGGCCATCAGGGAAAGGCGGGAGGCCCTCTTCCCTGCAGATGGACTCAGAAGACCCTCCCTCCTAACCAAGTTGGCCTGGATGGAGTTAGGAGAGGAGGTTTTGAACCGTGGGGTGTCGCGGCGAGCCTGGCAAAACTGTTCCAGTGTTTTCCTCCCTTACTCCATGTCTTTAAGACAGAGGGTACACAAGCCATGTAGAGGAATGCGTTAGCAGCCTTGGTGCCATACACTAAATGATTGTGAACAAAGATGATGATTAGCATTGTTAATGTGCTTGGATGTGTTGTGTGAAAGTCAGTCCTGAATGAGTGATGTCGATGCAAGTATGCAATGATTGTGAAGCATGTTTTGACATGTCATTAAATCTGCACTGTCTCCTTCAGGACAAATGCACCCACAACCAGTGTGAGCGCACAAAGTCCAGGTAGAGGAGTCCCAGATATCGGAGTGTCAGAAGTTGTGAGAGAGGAGGGAGGGAGAGCAATCGCAGATGGTGGGGCAGGATCCTCAAGGCGTAAAGATGAAGTGTCATCTTCACTCTTTCATCCATATGTTCACACCAGAGGAAAGTGTGTGAACTCATGTTCAGCTGATGCTTCAAGTGCCTCTTTGTGTTTCCACTGCAGGTGCCTGCACTCGAGTCACAGAACACCACGAGGCCCAATTTCCTCCTTTGGGGAGGAAGATGAAGCCAATTCCCCAGAGAGTGCACCATCACCTGCCTCCTCTTCCACCTCCACCAGCGCAGATAAATCCTCATGGTCCGCAGGGGTTTAAGATTGGAATCTGGGTCACAAGCTGCAGGGCACAACACAGATACATCCCAGCAGCTGAGGGAGCATGTGCCAGCTGGGTCCCCTGGCAATCGGAGGACTGCTGAGGACCAAGCCCCTGCTCAGCCTCACACTCATGATACCCCCAGGGTAAGCGGTGTCTCATCCTCCCCCCTGACATTGACCCCCTTACCTGCAGCAGGTGAGCACACGGGGGTTACTCAAACACCATTGTTGCAGACATAGAAACACAGAAAATAGGAGTAGGAGTAGGCTATTCGGCCCTTCGAGCCTGCACCACCATTCAATATGATCATGGCTGATCGTGAAAACTCAGTACCCTCAGACCCCCAGTCGGATGGAGCCATCAAAGTCCCGTTCCTCCAGAGAATGCTCACGACAGTGATCCACAGCACACTGAGCAGACTGCCTCCAACTCAGCTGCTAATATCAGGGTCGCACCTAGATGTAGTTGGAGAAAATGTATGAAGAAATAGTTTTGAGCATGAAGGTGGCATGGGTGCAGTAAATATTGTGCACATATTTCAGAATTTTCAATACCTATTTATTTACTTTAGTGTTTGATGCACTCTTGTCAATAATTTGCTTGGCTTCATTTGAAAAGGAAAATGTTTATTGGAGGATTATGGTAGAACTGCATTGATGTTTGCAATACATTTCAGAAAGTGTCCATTGTCTATCTTGAGTTTTGGTTTTTGCCTTCAGGCCTTATTGATGGCTGTTTCTCATTTGCATATTTTCTAATTGAAAAACGACCAACAGACCTTCCATTCGTGGATCAGTGGTCACACCTTGCTCTGCTTGCATTGTTGTGTCTTCGGTTGCATTGTAGCCCAGAGAAGATTAGATCTGCCAGTCATATCAATGAACTGCAATGTTGTCGCTTTCTATGTGTACAAGTTAATGCCTTGATGCAGGACAATGTGTTCAATAGAGATACAGGTCGCTTTCAATAAAGTTGATAGCATACAGGCCGTTAGACATACCTCCACTACATGTTCATGCACTGTTGTCAGAAAAGCCCTTCTTTTTGATTACAGCAATGAGTAAGTATGACCACAGGTGTATGTGAACATATTTGGAGAATCTTTGTTGTCTCCTCCCAAAGTTCCTTTTTGAAGTGGCTTATTGTTCGCTGAAATGTGCAGATATGAGGTTTTCCTTGTTGTTCCTTGCATGTCTTGCTACGGCCCTTCTATCCAGAATGGCAATATTTGCATTACTGTTGTCCTCCTCAACCTCTTCACTGTCAGCTTCATCTGAGGAGGACTGGTGTTCCTTCCTTGATCCCACCTAGGTGCCTTTAATGGTCTCTACTTGTCTAGAAACAGCCTTCAACACCCGGGGGAGTCACACTCAATTCGTTGCCTGCTTGTGCCACAAGAGGGGCCCGCGGGAGCTCTGTAAAGGCATAAGTTTTGCAGGGGCTTCAGTTACTTGTTTACAACAACACTTCATAAGCAAAAACATCAAATACATAATTACAATCATCACTAAAAAGAATTCGGCGTTCAATCATGGGTCGCTCGTTTTACGTGAGAGGCGTGTATCCAGGCTTTCTTTCCTTCGACTTTGACTGCTGACTGCGTGGTCAGTAGCACTTGGAAAGGTCCCTCCCACTTGGCGCCCAAAGGTTCTTTGTGTCAGATGGGACGCATTCAGTTTACATATTTGCGTCCGTGCATCCGGGGGATCACCTTGTGAGGCGGCTTCCTTGGCTGCCTTGTCGGCCAGGGCATTCCCCTTTGCCTCTATGGTGTTGTCTTTCGTATGGGCTTTACATTTCAAAATAGATACCTTTTGTGGCAATTGCATTGCCTCCAGTAAGTCTCGGACCTCTTTCCCATTTCGAATAGGTGTACCAGTAGCAGTGAGAAATCCTCCTTTGCGCCACAGCTGACCAAAGTCGTGAGCGACTCCAAAAGCATACCGTGAGTCTGTGTAAATATTAGCTGTCTTCCCCTCTGCTATTCGACATGCTTCCGACAGGGCTCGCAGTTCGGCTTGTTGGGCCGATGGTCCTGAAGGCAGGCATCCCACTTCCACAACTTCATGTAGGGTTGTAACTGCCCATCCTGCTTTCTGTGTACCGTTGTCAACAAAGGAAGATCCGTCTGTAAAAAGGATTAAATCTGGGTTGAGCAATGCTTCCTCTGCCGCTAGGGTTACCTCCTCTGTTTCTTCCATAATCTCCACACAATCATGTTCTTCTTCCTCCATCTCTTCAGGCCACGGGAGTATAGTCGCCGGATTTACCGGGCTGACCCGGACAATGTGGAGATTGGGAGCCTCTAGGACTGTTGTCCATCGGGTCCATCTGGCTGCTGTCACTTGGGATACTCTGTTCATAGATAGCAATGTGTGGACTGTGTACGGACACTTAACGGTTAACTTTTGATCTAACACCAGACCTGCCATAGCCATTATTGCTTGGCATGTAGCTTCCACAGCTCTTAAACAACTGCCCCATCCTAGGGCGACAGTGTCCAGTCTTTTCGAATAGTATCCAATAGGTCTCTGTTTGTCCCCGTGTTCCTCTGTCAGTATGGCAGTCATATATCCCTCTTTTTCGTGTACAAACAGGGTAAACGGTTTCCCGTTGTCGGGGATTCCCAGGGCTGGCGCTGAGCACAGAGCCCTCTTTAAATTTTCGAAAGCTTCTTGTTGTTCTTTGGTTCGGGTAACTGATTCTTTAGAGGCCCGCTTTCCCTTCAAGAGATCGGTTAATGGTTGAGCCAGCTGTGTGGATGAGTCAATCCAGTTTCTGTTGAAGTTACACAAACCCAAAAAGGACCTAAGCTCCTGGATAGTGGTGGGCAGTTTGGCAGCCCGAATGGCGGCGGTCCTGTCCTGGGTTAGTTCCCTTTTTCCTTTCAAAATCTTTTGTCCCAGGTACACGACCTCTCCTTCTGCTATCTGTGCTTTGTCGATACTGGCTTTGTGTCCTCTCTGATAAAGGTGGTCCACCAGGGTACGCAGATCTTGTTCGTGCTGTTCTTCTGTCTCAGAGGCTAACAGAATATCGTCCACGTACTGAATGACCATGGAGTACATGGAAGGTAACTCCCTCAAATGGTTTTGTAGGGCCATATGAAATACCGTGGGGCTGTTGTGGAAACCCTGCGGCAGGCGAGTCCAGGTGTACTGTTGCTGTTGTGCAGTAAAGGCGAACCACGGTTGGACTTCGGATGCCAGTGGCACTGACCAAAATCCGTTGGCCATATTGATAACAGAGAACCATTCGTGTTCCGGCTTCAGGGCATTAAATACCGTAGAGGGGTCAGCTACCAGAGGGGCCTTTTGATCAATACACTGGTTAGCCTTTCTCTAGTCGACAGTAAGCCGCCAGGTCCCGTTTGGCTTCCGTACTGGCCACACAGGGCTATTTGAGGTACTGTGTGTTTTAACCAGCACGTCTCGCTCCTCTAGCTGTCTAATTACGGGTAGGATTCCTGCAATAGATGTTTGACTGATGGGGTATTGCTTAGTACAGGGCGGAGCGGATCCCGTAAACGTTGCCGATTCCATTTGATGTAGCCCACAAACGTTCTTATCCTGGGCCCATATTGGGTGCACCCTCAGCTGCTCTTTCTTCAAACTTCTGATAGACCAAGTTACCTGGCCGCCTTCGAAATGCAACAAGGAGTTCAGCTGAGTGAGAATGTCCATACCAAGAAGTGCTTGGTCCACCGGACCTACCCAGACCGATGTTATCAATTCGTGTGGACCAAGACCGATGCGTACGGGCTGGGTCCTCTTAATTACCAACCCATTGCCCCCAGCTGCGTAAGCTCTTTTAGTCTTACCGTCCATCGGTAGGGAGTTTCCGTATTGTTGAGGTAGACACGTTAATTCGCTCCGGTATCCAGGAAGAAGTCAATGTCTTGATCGCCCACCCTCACAGTTACATACAATCCATCTTTTCTATTTTCTGCCAGCGCTGGGAGAGGTGCCGAAAGGGCGAGGGAGGGCTTCTCTAGTTTTTTGTCGCATCGAGTAAGGAGGACATCTCCTTCTGTTGCTGGGGCGTCAACCGTTTGAACTTCTCAAAGAGGTCATTGACATCAGTGAAGGGAGCTGGTTTGGGTGCCGGGTTGCGTCCTTGGCATCTTCTGCCTCGTCCTCTCACTCTACATGCCTTAGCCCAATGGCCTTCCTTCCCGCAGTAATAACAGGGGCCGGGTCGCCTAACTTGCTCTTTGTCAGGCTCTTTCGGTACTGGATCTGTCTGCACGGCTCGAAGCTTGACTCCTATATCCCTGTCCAGCTGAGTGCATCTGTCAATTAACTCTGAGTATTTTAATCTTACTGCGTCCCACTCCGGTAGAGTGGCCTTCAGTATTTTAGACAGTTCTGGCTTTAGTCCATCAACAAAAGCGGATTTTAAGAGTCCAAAACTGGTGTCGTCCAGCTCCTCTGGAGTAGGGTCTACTATCCCTGAGTATTCCACCCAGGTAGACCGAAACCTCTCTTCGTACTCCCGCACGTCCTCGGAGTTCTTCTGCTGACAGGCTGCGACTTTGCCCCAATCCGTTTTTGCAGGACAAAACTCTCACAACCACTTGATAATCTCAGTCCATCTGGCGTCTAGTAGCTGACCATCTTCACCCAAAGCAATTTGGACCTCTCTCCTTAGCTTTCGGCTTGCTCGCCCGGGCACCATTACGGTCAGAATCTGTACCCCGTCCCATGGGTGGAGATCGTAAGTTCCCTTCAATCGTTCCAGTTGCTCCCATGTTTTCAGACCCACTTTCTTCGGGTCGGGCAATCTTGTGGACCACTTGTCGATTTTCTCAGGGGAACCCTGGACGTGTGTCCAGTACGTGTTGTGCTCGGCCGTGGTGACCTCGCTACCGTTCAGAGTCTTCTTTTCCGTCTTGACCTTAATGCGTTTCTGTTTAAGGGGGGCTAGTCGCGGAAACGGTAACCCATCATCATTGTCACTTTCTTCACTGGAAGACTCGGCTAGACCTGCTTCACGCAGTTGCATCTTCCGTTGTTCCGATTGTAACGCCTTCACACTCGGATACAAGTTAGTTGGAGGTGGTCGGCAGGGTTCGCAAAGCTCTCCCGGTTCCTTCGGTTGGGTCGTCTGCTGGTCTTGTAGTTGTTTTTTAAGCTCTTTAATTTCAATCTGTAGCCTTTCCTTTTCAGATTGTTTTTCAGCCTCTAACTTTTCCTTTTCAAGCTTTTCAATTTCCAGTTGTTCGCAGACCGCCTTCAGTTGATCCTCTGCACTCGTTAGGTCGCGATCACATTGGGTTTGTCGCATAATCTCATTGCACTGCCGAATCTGGCCCATTACAGCTAGGGACCATTGGGTCCGTTCTTTATCCTTTAAACGGGTTGTTTTTCCCCAGACTCTCTTTATATCTTCCAGGGACCACTGTCCCGTGGAGGTGCCATATTTTTGCCCAATTTCGGTGTACGTTTTAGCCAAATTAAACTTTTGCTCTACATATTCTTTCAACTGCCGAAGTATTTCATCTTGGGGAACGTCAGGTGGGGCCCGCCCACCTTTGACAGTAGTTGGTAACTGTCGGTTGCCTTCATCTGTCATTTTATCCATTCAGGTAGGGAAGTAGGTCTCGAGCCGTCAGGCTTTTCGCCAAATAGGTATTTCATCAAATACCGCCAAGTTAGACGTCTAGAAAGGGGGTCTCGAGCCGCACAAGAAAGGGTATTTCCGTCAAATACCGCCAAGTTCGGGATCGCGTGGCAGGGAACCGAAATTTAGACAACGACCAGGGACTTTTAACATAAAGAGGAGTCCTTACCTCTGGGGGCGCAGATATAGGTCCGATGTCTGTGGCTTTGGTCTTAATCCTCCAGCGATCCTGCCGACTACGCCAAGTTGTTGGATCCCTTTAGTTACACAAAGAGAGACGAAGTCCGACTGTAGCTTTAAGAAACTTTATTGCAGTACTTCTTGGTTACATCATCAGCAAAGCAAACAACAACAACACCTGAGCTCTTCTCTCCTCTCCTCTCCTGCCTGAGCAGGGAAATCAAGCCTTTCTTATAGTTCTTCATACAAATCAGTGACACCCCCTTTATGTTCCCAATTGGTTTACAAACTTTGCAGTTTCTTGGTGTCATGGCCTGATTGGGGTACTGCCTTGTCACCTTCCCCTCTAGCAGTTTCTCATCCCCCCTCTCTCCTTGGACCATTAGGCTGATTGCTATACAATGGGCTACTATTGCAGCTGACCTGTTAGTTTTTACTTGTTAGTCTACTTCTACTGATAAGCTGTCTGTGCAGCCCTGAAGCTATGAAGTCATTTCTGATAAGCTGTCTCTGCAGCTCCGAGGTTAGTTTGTTAGTAATACATGATTGATTAATTATTTTACCTTAAATGTCCCCATATTATTCTGTTCGTGAAAATTCTGTTCCCACAGCCCTTTTATCCATAATGGCATTATTCGCATTACTGTTGTCCTCCTCAACCTCTTCACAGTCAGCTTCATCTGAGGAGGACTGATGTTCCTCTGTTCCTCCATCTGCAAAAAGCTGCCATGTTTAAGTGCCAGGTTGTGTATTGCACAGCAGACAACGATTATTCGTGGGACCCTCTGTGGTGTGCACTGAAGAGCCCCTCCAGACCAGTCAAGGCAGTGGAAACACATTTTCAGCATGCCAAGGTGTGTTTGTTGATGACTCTGGTGGATGCATGAGTAGCACTGAACCTCTCTTTAGCTGCGCTTTGGGGATGCTGCACTGCTGTCATCGACCATGTACAAAGAGAGTAACCCTTGTCACCTAGGATCCAGCCATCCATTTAGGGTATTTCATCAAAAACTCTTGGCAGCTCTAATTTCCTCAAAATATTTGAGTCATCACAGCTCCCTGGGAAACATACGCAAACCTTCATTATTCTTCTCCTGTGGTCGCAAACCAGTTGTACGTACAAAGAATGGAAGCCATTGCGATTGACAAAGACAGCAGACTGGTCCGGGGGAGCTCTAATGGCCACAAGTACAGTCAATCACCCCTTGCACACTAGGGAAACCAGCGATGGTGCCAAAGGCTGCAGACCTTGCTGCCTAGCTGTCTTCATCTCCAGGTAACTAGAAGAAACCACTGGCATTACAAAATAGACCATTGGTCACCTCTTTGATACACCTGTGGATTGCAGACTATGATATGCCATATATGTCGCCCATTGATCCCTGGAAGGCACCACTAGCCAAATGATTGAGTGCAGTCGTCACCTTGAGGGAAACTGGCATGGGATTCCCACCAAACCCAAGTGGTTGCAGGATCCTGAAAATTTCTGTGACCATTTCATATGACATCCCTATGTGTCTCTGACGTTGCCTCTCTGACATTTGAAGGTAATTTGTCCTTGTCCTCAGGATGCGATGACACACCAGTGCCCGTCTTCGATAAGGGCGTTCCTCGATGTTATCATATAGAGCATTCTCACCTTTTTGTTCTTCCTATTGCTGGCATGCAGGCATCGTGCTTTGAGGGAAAAAGAGCTCTCCTCAGTCGCTCACTCTGCTCATCTTCCCATTGTATTGGAAAAATTATGTGTATGAGATCAATGTCTTAGCAGCTTTGCATCGAATGAAATAAGCAGAGTGTTCCAATTCAGCCTTCTGTTGCCAGTCAACTGAACCATCAAGACAATGAGCAGTTCTCTATACTGTGCCTTAAAATTGCAGCCAGGTGGAAATCCCACCCAACATCATTTGTCTCCTCCCACTCGACTTGCAATCCTCGAGTAGCCATGTGGTTTACATTACTGTTGGAAAAAATGCTATGTGTACAATTTAGGGCAAGTCTCCCGACCTTCTAACCTCCTCCTGCCACCTTTCAGCCTGCACCCATCACCCTTGGCCTACCCAATGTAAACTTAACCCTTCTGTCCGTTACCATTGAACCTCCCCCCCATTACTGCAAACAATGTCACGATCAATTTATTCATTTTTAAAAATTAATTCATGGGATGTGGAAATCACTGGCTAGGCCAGGATTTATTGCCGATCCCTAATTGCCATTGAGAAGGTGGTGGTGAGCTGCCTTCTTGAACCGTTGCAGTCCATGTGGGGTAGGCACACCCACTTGCTGTTAAGAATGGAGTACCAGGATTTTGACCCAGCAACAGTGAAGGAACAGCGATATAGTTCCAAGTCAGGATGGTGCGTGGCTTGGAGGGGAACTTGCAGGTGGTGGTGTTCCCATGCATTTGCTGCCCCTGTCCTTCTAGGTGGTAAAGGTTTGGAAGTTACTGTCTAAGGAGCCTTGGTGCATTGCTGTAGTGCATCTTGTAGATGGTACACACTGCTGCCACTGTACATCGGTGAGGGAGCGAAAGAATGTTTGTAGATGGGGTGCCAATCAAGCGGCTGCTTTATCCTAGATGATATCGAGCTTCTTGAGTGTTCTTGGAGTTGCACCCATCCAGGCAAGTGGAGAGTATTCCATCACACTCCTGACTTGTGCCTTGTAGATGGTGGACAGGCTTTGGGGAGTCAGGAGGTGAGTTCCTCGCTGCAGGATTCCTAGCCTCTGACCTGCTCTTGTAGCCACTGGCTACTCCAGTTCAGTTTCTGGTCAATGGTAACCCCTAGGATGTTGACAGTGGGGGATTCAGCGATGGTGATGCCATTGAATATCAAGAGGAGATGGTTATATTCTCTCTTGTTGGAGATGGTCATTGCCTGGCACTTGTGTGGCGCAACAGCTATTTGCCGCTTATCAGCCCAAGCCTGGATATTTTCCAGATCGTGCTGCATTTCTACACAGACTGCTTCAGTATCTGAGGAGTCGCGAAAGGCTCTGATACATTGTGCAATCATCAGCGAATGTCCCCACTTCTGACTTTATGATTGAAGGAAGGACATTGATGAAGCAGTTGAAGATGGTTGGGCCTAGGACACTACCCTGAGGAAATCCTGCAGTGATGTCCTGGAGATGAGATGATTGACCTCCAACAACCATAACCATCTTCCTTTGCGTTGATTCCCATTGATTCCAGTTTTGCTGGGTCTCCTTCATGCCATACTCGATCAAATGCTGCCTTGATGCCAAGGGCAGTCACTCTCACCTCACCTCTTGAGTTCAGTTCTTTTGTCTATGTTTGAACCAAGGCTGTAATGAGGTCATGACCAGAGTGGCCCTGGTGGAACCCAAACTGAGTATTACTGAGCAGGTTATTGCTAAGCAAGTGCCGCTTGATGGCACTGTTGATAACACCTTCCATCACTTTACTGATGATTGAGAGTAGGCTGATGGGGCGGTAATTGGCCGGGTTGGACTTTTCTTGCATTATGTGGACAGGACATACCTGGGCAATTTTCCACATCGCAGGGTAGATGCCAGTGTTGTAGCTGTACTGGAACAGCTTGGCTAGGGGCATGGCAAGTTCTAGAGCACACGTCTTCAGTACAATTGCTGGAATATTGTCGGGGCCCATAGCCTATGCAGTATCCAGTGCCTTCAGTCATTTCTTGATATCATGCGAGGTGAATCGAATTGGCTGAAGTCTGTCATCTGTGATGCTGGGGACTTCAGGAGGAGGCCGAGATGGATCATCAACTCAGCACTTCTGGCTGAAGATAATTTATTCATGCCATCCCTCGCCCATTTTCCTCCTCCCATTCCCATTACCATTGAAATGCCCACTCTGACCCTTGATCCTCCTGAAATCCACCTTAATATTATTACCGAGCCCATTCCCCCCCCTATGATGTTTTATAATTCCCATCTGCAAGTCACGACTTTTCCCGCTGCAGAATCCAGTTGCCCCCATTGACTGTGACCGTTCCCTCTACCAGCCACTTCCCTCTGAATTCACTCCACAGGTCCCTGACATTGACAGCACTCATCCCTCCCTTTATGCCCCTCATGACGATCTGTTGACTGTAATGTTCAAATCAACCCACCATCCCCGCAGCTGCCCACATGCAGTTTCAGCATCAATAACAACCAATACACACCCTGGACGCTCCCCTTCTCCATGCACCCGATCACCCCACCCTTTGTCCTCCTTTCCTCCCACCTTTGCTCCTCCGTGTACACACCCACATGCCTTCGCCACCATCTCCTGAGAAGAGTCTATCTATCTCTATCTATCTTTGACCTCCGTGTCTCGAGAGACAATGGGTAAGCGCCTGGAGGTGGTCAGTGGTCAGTGCCTGGAGTGGCTATAAAGGCCAATTCTAGAGTGACAGAGTCTTCCACAGGTGCTGCAGAAAAATTTGTTTGTCGGGGCTGTTACACAGTTGGCTCTCTACTTGCGCCTCCGTCTTTTTTCCTGCCAACTGCTAAGTCTCTTCGACTCGCCACATTTTAGCCCCACCTTTATGGCTGCCCGCCAGCTCTGGCGAACGCTGGCAACTGACTCCCACGACTTGTGATCAATGTCACAGGACTTCATGTCGCGTTTGCAGACGTCTTTAAAGCGGAGACATGGACGGCCGCTGGGTCTGATACCAGTGGCGAGCTCGCTGTACAATGTGTCTTTGGGGATCCTGCCATCTTCCATGCGGCTCACATGGCCAAGCCATCTCAAGCGCTGCAGACTCAGTAGTGTGTATAAGCTGGGGATGTTGGCCGCCTCGAGGACTTCTTTGTTGGTGATACGGTCCTGCCACCTGATGCCAAGTATTCTCCGGAGGCAGCGAAGATGGAATGAATTGAGACTTCGCTCTTGGCTGGCATACGTTGTCCAGGCCTCGCTGCCGTAGAGCAAGGTACTGAGGACACAGGCTTGATACACTCGGACTTTTGTGTTCCGTGTCAGTGCGCCATTTTCCCACACTCTCTTGGCCAGTCTGGACATAGCAGTGGAAGCCTTTCCCATGCGCTTGTTCATTTCTGCATCTAGAGACAGGTTACTGGTGATAGTTGAGCCTAGGTAGGTGAACTCTTGAACCACTTCCAGAGCGTGGTCGCCAATATTGATGGATGGAGCATTCCTGACGTCCTGCCCCATGATGTTCGTTTTCTTCAGGCTGATGGTTAGGCCAAATTCATTGCAGGCAGCCGCAAGCCTGTCGATGAGACTCTGCAGGCACTCTTCAGTGTGAGATGTTAAAGCAGCATCGTCAGCAAAGAGGAGTTCCCTGATGAGGACTTTCTGTACTTTGGACTTCGCTCTTAGACGGGCAAGGTTGAACAACCTGCCCCCTGATCTTGTGTGGAGGAAAATTCCTTCTTCAGAGGACTTGAACGCATGTGAAAGCAGCAGGGAGAAGAAAATCCCAAAAAGTGTGGGTGCGAGAACACAGCCCTGTTTCACGCCACTCAGGATTGGAAAGGGGTCTGATGAGGAGCCACCATGTTGAATTGTGCCTTTCATATTGTCATGGAATGAGGTGATGACACCTAGTAGCTTTGGTGGACATCCAATCTTTTCTAGTAGTCTGAAGAGACCACGTCTGCTGACGAGGTCAAAGGCTTTGGTGAGATCAATGAAAGCAATGTAGAGGGGCATCTGTTGTTCGCGGCATTTCTCCTGTATCTGATGAAGGGAGAACAGCATGTCAATGGTCGATCTCTCTGCACGAAAGCCACACTGTGCCTCAGGGTAGACACGCTCGGCCAGCTTCTGGAGCCTGTTTAGTGCGACTCGAACAAAGACTTTCCCCACTATGCTGAGCAGGGAGATTCCACGGTAGTTGTTGCAGTCACCGCGGTCACCTTTGTTTTAACAGAGGGTGATGATATTGGCATCGCGCATGTCCTGAGGTACTGCTCCCTCGTCCCAGCACAGGCATAGCAGTTCATGTAGTGCTGAGAGTATAGCAGGCTTGGCACTCTTGATTATTTCAGGGGTAATGCTGTCCTTCCCAGGGGCTTTTCCGCTGGCTAGAGAATCAATGGCATCACTGAGTTCCGATTTTGTTGGCTGTATGTCCAGCTCATCCATGACTGGTAGAGGCTGGGCTGCGTTGAGGACAGTCTCAGTGACAACATTCTCCCTGGTTACAGTTCTAGGTAGTGCTCGACCCAGCGGTCCATTTGCTTGCGTTGGTCAGTGATTGTGTCCCCTGATTTAGATTTGAGGGGGACGATCTTCTTGATGGTTGGCCAAAGGGCTCTCTTCATGCCATCATACATTCCTCTGATGTTTCCGGTGTCTGAGGCCAGCTGAATATGACTGCATAGGTGTTGCCAGTAGTCATTTGCGCAGCGCCTGGCTGTCCTTTGTGCAGTGCTTCTGGCTGCTTTAAGAGCTACGGATGTTAACTCGCTGGGGGCTTTCTTGTAGTTCAACAGTCACCCTTGCTGGTATTGAGCCTGCAGCCAAGCATCCATTCCAATGACATTCCTTGTGCCGATGAGTTCAAGAAAGAAAAACACTGACCTCAGCCACAACTGTACAAAGCTGACTGTTGCACACCTTGTTTAAACAAATGTGAACCAGGTGGTGTGGGAATACCACTCACTGTTAACTTAATCTGGTAGGTAGGACTTAATTAGAAATAGGTGTAGGGCAATGAATATTTACGGTCGGGAAATTAATGCAAAGTTGCAATCCGGCACTATGCAAGCAGAACCTCGGACCGACATAAACACGCTGCTAACTTAATTTCTCTAAAAAAGTCCCGCCATCAGAAATCTGAAAACACAACTCACAGCTGATTAAATCACCCAGCACCCACCAAAGCTGCTTGTACAGGGCAGATAAAATTCCACCCTTTGTGTCCTCCTCACAATTTGCTTTCCCACCTATCTTTGCATCATTAGCAAATGTGGCTACAATACATTCAGTCCCTTTATTCCAGTCATTAATATAGATTGTTTGTAATTGAGGCTCCAGCACTGATCCCTGTGGCACTCCATTTGTTCGTTTGTCAACCTGAAAATGATCGATTTATTCTGAATCTCTATTTTCTGTTAGTTAGCCAATCGTCTATCCATGCTAACGTATCACCCACAATGCCATGAGCTGTTATTCTTTATGTGGCACCTTATTGAATGCCTTTTGTAAATATAAATATACTACATCCACTGGTTCCCCTTTATCAAACCTGCACTTTACATTCTCAAAGAACTCTAATAAACCTGTCAAATATGTTTCCATTTCATAAAACCATGTTAACTCTGCCTCATTGCATGATTTTCTAAATGTCCTGCTATTACTTTCTTCAGAATGGATTCTAACATTTTCCCAATGACCGATGTTCGGCTAACAGGCCTATAGTTTCCACGTTTCTGTCTCCCTCCTTTCTTCAACAGATGTTTTACATTTGCCATTTTCCAATTTGATGGGATCTTTCCAGAATCTAGGGAATTTTGGAAGATTACGACCAATGCATCCACTATCTCTGCAGCTTTTTCTTTGAAGACCCCAGGATGTAGGCCATCAGGTCCAGGGGACTTGTCAGCCTTTAATCCTATTCGTTTTCCCAGTACTTTTTCTCTCATGGTAGTGATTTTTTACATTTCCTCCTTCACTTTTGCTTCCTGATTTTCTGATATTAGGAAGCTTTTCGGATTGTCTACAGTGAAGACAGGTACAAAATATTTCTCGAGTCATAGAGAGATACAGCACTGAAACAGGCTCTTCGGCCCACTGAGTCTGTGCCGACCATCAACCACACATTTATACTAATCCTACATTAATGCCATATTCCCGACCACATCCCCACAATTCTCCTACCATCTGCCTACACTAGGGGCAATTTACCTATCAACCTGCAAGTCTTTGGCTGTGAGAGGAAACTGGAGCACCCAGTGAAAACACACATGGTCACAGGGAGAACTTGCAAACTCTGCACAGGCAGTACCCAGAACCAAACCCAGGTCGCTGGAGCTGTGAGGCTGCAGTGATAACCACTGCGCCACTCTTTGTTCAAAGTCTCTGTCATTTCCTTGTTTCCCATTATTAAATCCCCAGTCTCATCCTCTAAGTGACTAACATTTACTTTAGCTACTGTCTTCCTTTTTATCTTTGTGTAGAAGATCTTACTGTCTGTTTTTATATTTCTTCCTAGTTTACTCTCGAGATCTATAATCTCCCACCATTGTTTATTTCAACTTCCTTTGCTGGTTTCTAAAATTTTCCCAATCTACTGGCCAACACTAATCTATGCAGCATTCTCCACCTCTTCAATTTAATCCATCTTTATCTTCCTTAATTAGTCACAGACAATTCATCCTTCACATAGAGTCTTTCTTTCTCAATAGAATATAATTTTGTTGAGAGTTATGAAATATCTCCTTAAATGTCTGCCACTGCTTCTCTACTGTCTTACTTTTTAATCTATTTTCCCAGTCCGCTTTAGCCATATCTTTTCTAGTAGTCTGAAGAGACCACGTCTGCTGACGAGGTCAAAGGCTTTGGTGAGATCAATGAAAGCAATGTAGAGGGGCATCTGTTGTTCACGGCATTTCTCCTGTATCTGACGAAGGGAGAACAGCATGTCAATGGTCGATCTCTCTGCACGAAAGCCACACTGTGCCTCAGGGTAGACGTGCTCGGCCAGCTTCTGGAGCCTGTTCAGAGCGACTCGAACAAAGACTTTCCCCACTATGCTGAGCAGGGAGATTCCACGGTAGTTGTTGCAGTCACCGCGGTCACCTTTGTTTTAACAGAGGGTGATGATATTGGCATCGCGCATGTCCTGAGGTACTGCTCCCTCGTCCCAGCACAGGCATAGCAGTTCATGTAGTGCTGAGAGTATAGCAGGCTTGGCACTCTTGATTATTTCAGGGGTAATGCTGTCCTTCCCAGGGGCTTTTCCGCTGGCTAGGGAATCAATGGCATCACTGAGTTCCGATTTTGTTGGCTGTATGCCCAGCTCATCCATGACTGGTCGAGGCTGGGCTGCGTTGAGGACAGTCTCAGTGACAACATTCTCCCTGGTTACAGTTCTAGGTAGTGCTCGACCCAGCGGTCCATTTGCTTGCGTTGGTCAGTGATTGTGTCCCCTGATTTAGATTTGAGGGGGACGATCTTCTTGATGGTTGGCCAAAGGGCTCTCTTCATGCCATCATACATTCCTCTGATGTTTCCGGTGTCTGAGGCCAGCTGAATATGACTGCATAGGTGTTGCCAGTAGTCATTTGCGCAGCGCCTGGCTGTCCTTTGTGCAGTGCTTCTGGCTGCTTTAAGAGCTACGGATGTTAACTCGCTGGGGGCTTTCTTGTAGTTCAACAGTCACCCTTGCTGGTATTGAGCCTGCAGCCAAGCATCCATTCCAATGACATTCCTTGTGCCGATGAGTTCAAGAAAGAAAAACACTGACCTCAGCCACAACTGTACAAAGCTGACTGTTGCACACCTTGTTTAAACAAATGTGAACCAGGTGGTGTGGGAATACCACTCACTGTTAACTTAATCTGGTAGGTAGGACTTAATTAGAAATAGGTGTAGGGCAATGAATATTTACGGTCGGGAAATTAATGCAAAGTTGCAATCCGGCACTATGCAAGCAGAACCTCGGACCGACATAAACACGTGCTAACATAATTTCTCTAAAAAAGTCCCGCCATCAGAAATCTGAAAACACAACTCACAGCTGATTAAATCACCCAGCACCCACCAAAGCTGCTTGTACAGGGCAGATAAAATTCCACCCTTTGTGTCCTCCTCACAATTTGCTTTCCCACCTATCTTTGCATCATTAGCAAATGTGGCTACAATACATTCAGTCCCTTTATTCCAGTCATTAATATAGATTGTTTGTAATTGAGGCTCCAGCACTGATCCCTGTGGCACTCCATTTGTTCGTTTGTCAACCTGAAAATGACCGATTTATTCTGAATCTCTATTTTCTGTTAGTTAGCCAATCCTCTATCCATGCTAACGTATCACCCACAATGCCATGAGCTCTTATTTTTATGTGGCACCTTATTGAATGCCTTTTGTAAATATAAATATGCTACATCCACTGGTTCCCCTTTATCAAACCTGCACTTTACATTCTCAAAGAACTCTAATAAACCTGTCAAATATGTTTCCATTTCATAAAACCATGTTAACTCTGCCTCATTGCATGATTTTCTAAATGTCCTGCTACTACTTTCTTCAGAATGGATTCTAACATTTTCCCAACGACCGATGTTCGGCTAACAGGCCTATAGTTTCCACGTTTCTGTCTCCCTCCTTTCTTCAACAGATGTTTTACATTTGCCATTTTCCAATTTGATGGGATCTTTCCAGAATCTAGGGAATTTTGGAAGATTACGACCAATGCATCCACTATCTCTGCAGCTTTTTCTTTGAAGACCCTAGGATGTAGGCCATCAGGTCCAGGGGACTTGTCAGCCTTTAATCCTATTCGTTTTCCCAGTACTTTTTCTCTCATGGTAGTGATTTTTTACATTTCCTCCTTCACTTTTGCTTCCTGATTTTCTGATATTAGGAAGCTTTTCGGATTGTCTACAGTGAAGACAGGTACAAAATATTTCTCGAGTCATAGAGAGATACAGCACTGAAACAGGCTCTTCGGCCCACTGAGTCTGTGCCGACCATCAACCACACATTTATACTAATCCTACATTAATGCCATATTCCCGACCACATCCCCACAATTCTCCTTACCATCTGCCTACACTAGGGGCAATTTACCTATCAACCTGCAAGTCTTTGGCTGTGAGAGGAAACTGGAGCACCCAGTGAAAACACACATGGTCACAGGGAGAACTTGCAAACTCTGCACAGGCAGTACCCAGAACCAAACCCAGGTCGCTGGAGCTGTGAGGCTGCAGTGATAACCACTGCGCCACTCTTTGTTCAAAGTCTCTGTCATTTCCTTGTTTCCCATTATTAAATCCCCAGTCTCATCCTCTAAGTGACTAACATTTACTTTAGCTACTGTCTTCCTTTTTATCTGTGTGTAGAAGATCTTACTGTCTGTTTTTATATTTCTTCCTAGTTTACTCTCGAGATCTATAATCTCCCACCATTATTTATTTCATCATCCTTTGCTGATTTCTAAAATTTTCCCAATCTACTGGCCAACACTAATCTATGCAGCATTCTCCACCTCTTCAATTTAATCCATCTTTATCTTCCTTAATTAACCACAGACAATTCATCATTCACATAGAGTCTTTCTTTCTCAATAGAATATAATTTTGTTGAGAGTTATGAAATATCTCCTTAAATGTCTGCCACTGCTTCTCTACTGTCTTACTTTTTAAACTGTTTTCCCAGTCCGCTTTTGCCAACTTTGTCTTCATACCTCTGTAATTGCCTTTATTTAAGTTTATTCCTCCACCACTGGCACACCCTGACTGCAATGTGTACCAACGAGAAGATGTACTGCAGCAACTTGTCAAGACTTCTTAAACAGCACCTTTAAAAATTTTGACCTCCACCACCTAGAAGAACAAGGACAGCAGGAACATGAATACCATCACTTGTATGTTCCCCTCCAAGTCATACACCATCCAACCTTGGAAATACATTGCTGTTCCTTCATTGTCACTGAGTCAAAATCCTGCAACTCCCTCCCTAACAGCACTGTGGGTGTACCTACACCACATCGACAGCCCACCTTCTCAAGGGAAATTAGATATGAACAATAAAGTCTGGCCTTGCCACATTTCACGAATGAATATGTTTCTTTATTTAAAAATCTAACCTCCAGAGCTCAATATCAACCATCCGTCAAACACTTCTCCCTGATCAATCTGAGCTTTAATCTTCAGTATCCACAGTCCCATGACTTAGATCCTGCTCTTTTATTGGTTTGCAGCCTTGTCAAACAAATATTTGAAAAAAGTTGTTTGCGGAGACTGCACATTAAGTAATATTGTGCTTTGTAATATTCTGAATTGACAGGGAATCTTTGATGTAAGTTTATGTGATAGAGAAACGGCTCTGATCAGAGGTTATATTCTAATGGTCGTGACACGGTGATCTAAACTGATATATTCTATTTGTGTTTGTACAAAATGATCAGCTCTGCCAGTCACTGGGTTAGATTTAATTCATGGAACTAAATAACAGAAAATATTTAAAACTGTTTACAGGAAAACAACTGACTGAAAGAGATGGTGTTGAATTCATTGAGCAGGAAGGTAAGAGAGACCAGTTTTATTCACTGTAGGTTTCATTGTACAGTATGTAGATTGTACTCCCAATGATTTTAAGAGACAATTGCACAGGTGATTTACAAGAAAAGCAATCGAGAATTCTGATCTTCAGCCTGAATAACAATTAAGTTTTGAATGAACTCTCTAAATATTTATTTGCCATCAGTTGGATTCTGTACCTGTATAACTACACTTGATCAGCGGAATAATACATTAGGTGTAGGTGCTGACATTGTGCAATAGTGTAGCACCTCTGGTATTGAATTGGGAGCCAGTTTTACATCTCTCCTGATTTCCACTGAAATCACTGGATATAAAAATGGGAGATGTACATCAGGCTGTCGATTCACTATCACCCATGTGATTCTATCACACAACGTCACAGTGATCTCATTGTGTTTTACATGGTCACTGATTCTCTTTCTGAAAAAACACGAATCACAAAGTCCTCTGACCAGCCACACAGGGAATGACTATAATATAGATATAGGAACATGTGCTCACTTCCTGTCTGTCAACTTCCTGCGTCACAGCTCAGGGATCACAATTGTGACATGAAAAGTCTCTGCTACACTGCCCTTGATTGGCTCAAATTTCCTTTTGCGTAGTAACATCAAATCAGAATGCTGTATCTAGGTGCAGTGATGAAAAATCTAACCATGAAAAGCAGAAGCTGAGAATTGAAGGTTTCACTCTGTTGTAATGAGAATCTGTACAATTGTCGCATTTCAGAATTTTTGATTAATTTGTTCTGCGTGGGGATGTTTCGGGATGAGCTATGCTCAATGTTGTGTTTTAAAACCAAGTGAATCTGCATAGGTTTTTTTAAAAGAAGAAAGCCACAGTCTATTATTGCAAATCTATGGTACCAGACACCCTGACTGATGCTACACCATCATTTTTTCAAGGGCTCAGACCTCATCACAATCGACCCCAACCCCACTGCTTTGTTGCTCCCTGTGGGACAATAAGGGTACAGTTCCTGCTTTTCTTAACAGAAAGGGTTTGGGACAAATATTCATTCTCTTAGCATCTCAATTTGTTTTTATTTCTTAGAATCAGAGAATGGTACAACACCAAAAGTGGTCATTTGGCCAATTTTGCCTGTGGCAACTCTTTGATAGAGCTGTCCAATTATTCCCAGTCGCCTGTTCTCACTCCAGTGCCTCATCATTTTGTTTCAATCTAGTATTTATCCAATTCTCTTTTGAAATTATCATTTGTATCTGCTTCCACGCCCTTACAGGCAGTGCATTTTAGATCATAATAACTGTCTGTATTAAAAAATCTTCCTCGGTTTTCCTCCAGTTCCTTTCCAAATTTCCTTAAATCTGTGTCCTCTGGTTACTGACTCTTCTGCCAATTTGCCCTTGCACAACCATCCATGATTTTGAACACCTCTATCAATCTCCTCTTAACTTTCTTTGCTGTAATTCGAACAAACCCAGCTTCTCTCGTCTCTCCATGTAACTGAAGTCCCTCATTCCTGCTACCATTCGAGCTAATCGAAGGCCTAGGCATCTTTCCTAAAATGTGATGCCCAGAATTGAACACAATATTCTAGCTTAGGCCTAACCAGTGTATTATAAAGGCTTAACATAACTTCCTTACTTTTGTACTCTAAGCATCTATTTATAAAGCTAAGGATCCATTATGCTTTTTTTTTAACAGACTTCTCAACTTGTACTTTATCTTTAAAGATATGTGTACATATGGCACCAGCTCTCTGTGTTCCCGTACCTCTTTTAAAATGGTACCTTTAATTCATATTACCTCTACTCATTCATCCAACCAAAATTTATCACTTCACACTTCTCCTCATCTTCCATATGTCGATGTCCTCCTGAAGTCTATTACTACCCTCTTCATTGTTTACTACATTTCTGAGTTTTGTGTCATCTGCAAACTTTTATACCCAAGTCCAGGTCACTAATGTATATTAGAAGGAGCAGTGGTCCTAATACTGATCCTTGGGGAACAACATGGTGTACTTCCCTCCAGTCTGTAAAACAACCATTCTTCGCTACTCTCTGCTTTCTGTTCCTTAGCTAATTTTGTATCCATACTGCCACTGTTCCTTTAATCCTATGGGTTTTTATTTTGCTCACAAGTAGTCCTTTGTCAAATACCTTTTGAATGACCTTTTTCAAGATGGCCCCTGGGCAGTCAGCTTGCTCGGGAATCTCTCACTGTATACCTCTATTGGTCATCTGCTGCCATCCTTTGCCCTTTCTCTCCAACTTTCCCCTCTTCCACTGTTTATGTTCCCGTGACTCGATTAGCTGGTGCAATTTAGCCCAAACTACAAATCCTGTGCTCGTTTATGTCTCTAACTGCTAGTTTAAAATCCCATCCCCTGACCATGCTTGTTCTTTGTTTGTGAGTTCTGGATCTTCTCTCAAATTTAGTTTTCAAGTTCCTGAACCTCTCTGGACTACACTGTAATACTCAGCTGCTGTCTGTGATCTGCTGTATTCTGATTTATTTCTTATATTTCAAAGTAACTTTGATCAGCTTACAGCCCTAGCTTCTTCCACCACTGCTGTTCCCTGCTGAGCCTGTGACTGGGCTATGGTTATACTGCTTTTTCAGCTTCAGCTACAGTGGGGTTACTGGTCCAAGATTCACTCGCTTGGACCAAAGGATATTTCGCCAGCACTTCTGAAATCTTCTGGTTACCTCTAACTTCGCCATCGTCTTTCTGCCCTCCAAGTGATTCTGCACGCCTCTTGAATCTTCATTCCCATGGAAATCTCTCCATCAGTGAAATCCTCTGATACTCTGCCCTCAAAAAGCTGCTGGGCTCCATTTGCCCACCACACCTGTCTCCGAACTTGGCAACAGCTTGACAATACACCATACCAACTCCACCTGACCTACATCATATTTGTCCCACTACGGCACCTCTGGCCTTAATTCTGGGCTTCATCCTTTTGTCTCCTCTCTATTCCCCATTTACTACCAGGATATATGAATCCTAATAATTGCTACTTCTTTTTTATTCCTTCATAGGATGTGAGCATCACTGGCAAGCATTTATTGCCCATCCCTAATTGCCCTTGACAAGGTGGTAGTGAGCTGCCTTCTTGAATCGCTGCAGTGCATGTGGTGTAGGTACACCCACAGTGCTGTTAGGATGGGAGTTCCAGGCCTGTGTGACTTGATTTTCCTTTTGCCCATTCATGTGCACATTTTGGTTGTCACTCCAGACCCAAACCCATCACTTTTATTTCCACTTTTTTCTCCTGCTTTTTTACTTCTTTTTCCTCTACCCCTCCTAGGCCCCTCTCTCCTGTTGTCATGCCTTCTCAGTGCTCTGCCCTCCCAAATCCCACCCAACTCTTCAGTAATCCTTGATCTTCCTACTTTCCTGCTGCTGTCCCAAGCTTGACTCCCTCTTAGATAAGCTTACAAACTTCCCTCTGCACCTTTCTTGGCATCCTCCAAAAGGCCCGTCATTACACTCGACACTGCACCTTATGACCATCATGTTCTCTCTCCTCTGAGTTCACTGCCCTTTTATCTCCTTAAAACTCTCCCTTCATGTATCCTTCCCAACCCATATTCATGGCCTCCCCTTGACCCTGCAATCTCATGTAACCTCACTACTCCCATAGCATCAGTCACAGATAAGGTCATGTCTGATCAGTTCCTTGTATCACTCTCCACCCAACCTGCTTTCCATCCAAACCCAACTTCCTTCTGTACTAACCCCTAGAAAAATCTATCCCCCAATTCACTTACAGCTGTAGTTTCAAAATCCTAGCTGTCCAGCCTTTAGCCCTCCATTCACCACAATATTTCTCTAGCTACTCCTTTGCTCAACCGCACCCTCACCTCCAACTTTGATGCCCTAGTCTCCAACAAAACCATTACTCTCTCTCACCCTGGCAGTGCCCCCTGGTACAGCTTTCATCTCCGCTCTCTGAAGCCCAGGGAACTCATACTTGAAAGGATATGATGGACAACTGGTTTAGCTATCCCCCGCCAGATCTGGCTGGACCACATAAAACACTATTGGGTCCTGTTCTCATCTGCTAAAATTGCTCACAATTCCACGATCATACTGGAATTCAAAGATAAACCCCAGCTTCTTTTCTCTACTGCACCATGTCTTTTGAAATCCCTCAACTCATCTCCTCCACTCTCACATTCAACAGTAAGTGCGAGGAACTCATGGACTTCCTTATCACTAAGATTGAGACCATCTAATCAGCTGCCTCTGCCGCGTCCCTCCCTTCCACTAGCCCAGCTGGCCAAACTTCCTATAATATTCCTCCTGCCCGAGCCCTGAACTTGTATTGTTCTCTAGTTTCTCTCCTATCTCCCCTGATGCGAAATCCATCTTGCCTAAGAGACCCGCCTCCTGCTCCTTTGACCTTCTACCCAATACACCATGCACCACGCAACTTCCCTTCCTGGTCCCCATGTCAGCTGATATTATTAACAGTTCTCTATCTTTAGGTACTGTCCCTCTCTCTTTTAACTATGCCGTCATCAACCCCTTCTTAAAAAAAAACCCTTGACCCCAGTGTCCTTAAAAACCACCATTCCATCTCCAACCTCCCTTTCCTCTCCAAAGTCCTTGAATGTGTTTTTGCCTCCCAAATCTAGGTACACAAAATTATGAGGGTCATATATAGGGTAGATAGGAAGAAACTTTTTCCCTTAGCGGAGTTGTCAATAACCAGGGGACATCGATTTAAGGTAAGGGGCAGAAGGCTTAGAGGGGATTTGAGGAAAAGATTTTGCACTGAGAGAGTGGTTGGAATCTGGAACACACTGCCTGAAGAGGTGGTAGAGGCAGGAACCCTCACAACATTTAAGAAGTATTTAGATGAGCACTTGAAACGCTACTGACCAAGTGCTGGAAAATGGGATTAGAACAGGTAGGTGCTTGATGACCGGCACAGACATGATGGGCCGAAGGGCCTGTTTCTGTGCTGTATAACTCTATGACTCTAAATCCATGCCCACCTTTCTTGGAACTCCATGTTTGAATCCCTCCAACCAGGTTTCCACCCGCCACAGTACTGAAATGGCTTTTATCAAAGTCACAAATAACATTCAATGTTACTGTGACAAAGGTAAATTTCCCCTCCTCATCCTTCTCGACATGGTCTGCAACCTTTGACATGTTTGACCACATCATCCTCCTCAGATGCCTCTCCACTGTCGTCCAGCTGGGTGGGAGTGCTCTCACCTTGTTCCATTCTTATATATCTAATTGTAGCCAGGGTATCGCTTGCAATGGCTTCTCTTCCCATTCCCATATTGTTACCTCTGATGTCCCCCAAGAATCTATCCTTGGCCCGCTCCTATTTTTCATCTGCATACCGCCCCTCGGCGACATCATCCAAAAGCACTGTGTTACTTTACACATGTACTCTGACGACACCCAGCTCTACCTCACTACCACCTCTCTCAAATCCTCCACTGTTACTAAATTGTCAGACTACTTGTCTGACATCTAGTACTGGCTGAACAGAAATTTCCTCCCATTAAATATTGGAAAGACTGAAGCCATTATCTTCAGTAGCCATTACAAACTCCGATCCCAGCCACGGACTCCATCCTTCTTCCTGGCAACTGTCTGAGTCTGAACCAGACTGTTCGCCATTTTGGTGTCTACACTAACTTCAATCCGTGGGCTTGCAGGTAGCTCAAATTTGACATTATGTTTGCTTGACATGGCAAACACCGATTGATTTTGTGCTTGACCTTATGGTCAATTCCCAGGAACTGTATTTTTTCCCGAAAAATTTGCTTCATTTTGACAATTCCTTAGTGAACCACATGTGCTGTTTATACAACACATTCTCTGAATGACTGTGGAATGATGATGCAGTTGCAACTGTGAGCTCATTTCGAACATTTTAAAGACCTTGTAGTATGCGAGCGATTACATTTGTAGATGCTCTCTCAGTTGTGTCTTTCCAGTTTTATGATTCCACAGCTGTCATACATAACTGCAACACTTCATCTTGTTTTGTTGCTACTTTGATGTCAGTTAATTGTAGTGGCTTTGGCACCGTGTTTACACTCACATAGTTAAGATATTGTTTGGTAGTCTGTTCTTGGCGACTAGTAGGACTGATTGTCGGCAAAAGATGGTGTCAAAGATAATCCGCTGGGTTAAGCTTGCCTGGCTGATACTTAACGTGGCCCTTGTACTCTTCTTGTTTGAGTATCCAGCATGCTATCCGTACAGGTGGTTTGCAATGCGGATTGTTGGACAGGCTCACTAGTGGCCGATGATCTGTTATCGATTTAAACTTGCTTCTATACAAGTAAAAATGAAAGTGTAGGATGCTCCATGTGATTGAGAGTGCCTCTCTGTTTGTGAATATCGTTGTTCTATGGGCGTTAATGATGTGCTTGCCATCGCAACTATTGATGGGTGACCTGCTTTGTCTTGCTGCATGAGAACTGCACCAAAGCCAACCAGGCTGACGTCCATGATTAGCTAGGTGGTTTTCTCAGTGTCGAAGGGGACATTTATATAATTTTCTGACAACTGTTGTTTGATCTGGTAGACAGCTTGTTTGTGTGATTTAGTCCACTCCCACTTGGTGGTCTCTTTTGTCAGGTCACGTAGGAGGGCAGATAGCGTAGCGATGTCAGGAATTAAATGACTACAGTATGTCTTTAACTCAAGCAGACTCCGGACTTCATGCACATTCCTAGGATCTGCAAAGTTTGCAAGTTTCAGCTTTCCATGGGTCTGGTGATACTCCTTCACCACTGAGTACATGACTGAAGAACTCAATTCTGCTTTCATTGAACAAGCACTAACCTTTGCTCAGGTTGAGGTTACATTCTCTGAGATGTTGTAGGTATTCATGTAGGCCTGTTTCCAGTTCATTTCAGTGCAACAGTAGATGAGAATGTTATCACTGATATTCACTGTGCCCTCAAGACCTTGCAGTGCAGACTGGATCGTGTACTGAAATACTTGACTCCAAAGTTGAGCCCCTTGTATTGAAACAGCTCGATGAGAGTGGAGAACGCTGTAAGATACCTCGATACTTCTGCAAGCTCAATTTGATGATACCCTGCATTGAGGTCAAGTGTAACAAAACGTTTGGCACCATTCACTTTCTCTGATATTGTCAATTGTTGGTGTCAAATATCTTTCTTGTTGTATTGCTTGGTTTGGTGACCGCATATCAATGCAGATTCTGATCTTGTTCTTGCTCTTGGGTTTCTTGCTAACTTGTATGTGTGGGACCCAAGGGGTGGGTTCATCCATTAGATTCTCAATGATGTTAAGATCAAACAAGTACTGAAGTTCCTTCTCTGTCTGCTTTCTGACATGGAACAGTAATTGTCTGTTGATGCACAACTGGACATACCTTGGGATCTACATGCATCTTGCATGTAGCACCCTTTAGTTTGCCGATACTCGTGAAGCAGTCAGCATATGGTTCAAGAACGTTGTTGGTACGTGTAGGAACTGCGTATGTGACTGCAATCATGTGCACATCTGTTGCTGTGTGGAAACTGAGGAGTGTCACTTTCTTCAGATATGACATAAAATATAACATTTGTTCTGGTGTCTTTGAATGTGACTGGCATTTCAAAAGTCCCAAGAACTTTCAGTGGTTTGTTATTGTTATCGGGGAAGATTTTGTATTCCCTGGTTTGCAAAGGATGGGGCAGTCCTGAAGTTTGTTGAATGTTTTATCTCCCATGATATTGACAGATGTTCCTGTTTCTATGAGAGAATCTACTTTTGAGCAGCCAGTACGGTTCTGATGAAAGATCACAGACCTGAAACGTTAACTTTGCTTCTGTCTCCACAGGTGCTGCCAAACCTGCTGAGTATTTCCAGCACTTGTTGTTTTTGTTTCACCTAACTCTATATTGGCTCCATTCCCTCGCCCATTTGGTTTGGTACAAGTATGTGGCACCCATTTGGTGGTATTGATCTTAACAGTTAATTTTGCTGGTGAGCGGCAAATGGGAGCAAAATGTTTAAGTTTCCCACAAGCTTTACACTTTTTGGACAAGTCATAATCTTATTTGCCAGATTGCTGTTGTTGCTTTGCAGGTGGTTGCCTGGCACATGAGCGATGAACATTATTCACAGGAGTTGGGATGAAGTGTGGCAGTTGCTTTTGGCAGCCTCAACTTCAGCAGCTCTGGACTCTGAAAGGTATAGCAATCTTGCTAATTCCAGCAGCTCTGACAGCTTTCTGTGTTTCTCGAGTGTTTTGCTGCATATTTGACTAAAAAGACAACCTTCAATTATTTGTGTTTTCATTTCCTGTTCGACTTCACCAAAGTCACATTTGTTTGCCAGCTGTCTCAATCATGTGCAATATTGATCAGTTATCTCATTTGCTTCTTACTTGCTTCATCGGAAAATAATTGTTTCATATATTGCATTCTTCATGGGGGTGAAATAAATAGATGGTGCATCTCTTTTTGCTGAGTCGTAGTCGTCTTGCGCAGGCATAAGTGCCTCAAAAATATTTTCCAATTATTCACCTGCATAGTGGAGAAATAAGGCCTTTTTTCTCTTATCATCAGTGATTCCAAAGCCCACCATTGCACCCTTGAATCATCGCAGCCACGCCTGCCAATGAGCGACCACAGGTGAGGGCTCAAAGTGCATATCCAAATGTGATAGGTTGGGCATAGCTGTCGCCATCTTGATTGTCAGCACAGCGATAATGCACAATCAAGGATCCAGGATAGCATTCCCCACAATTGCACAAACATCATCAAAAGTAATAATGGCAGGTGGAAGAAGCAAATGCTCATTTTATGGGATGCTACAATCCTGCAATAAATTCTACTCCAAGGTTTACACAGACCAAAGTACTCTTGCAGTGGTCTATGAGACAAATTGACTGTTCTGCATTAACTGCACAAAGATACAAAGCACATTGTGCACAAACCCCAACACTGTCCATATTTGACAATCTGCATTAGCTGGAGTTCATTATTGACAGCACAGTGAATTATAGCTGGCTATAAAATAAATGCAGATTCCATACTCGTAGCCATTGTAGATCTGCTATTGTAAATCCTTTGAAAAAACACACGGCACTATCTTCTGGATTGCTGCGGTAAACTGAACCTTTATTATTGATTTCATCTGGTGGCACACAGTTCATGCTCCACCAAGCATGCACAGTGGCCTCAAATGAACAAGAAACAAATAATACATTACACTACCCAATATCACCACCGCCTACTCATTTACTGCTATATTTGCAGCATCGTCTTTTCTGCTGAAGATAGGTGCAACGTACTCATTTAGCACCTCAGCTATTGAAATTCATTTGCCCCAGTTTTTCCCATTCACTTAAGCTATCAATATCTCTTTGTAATTTTCCATTTACACTGATTATAATGCCATCCATTTTTGTATCACGGCAAATTTGGATATGTGGCTTTCTAATCTATCATCTAATTCCTTAATGAATACAGTGAATATGTGAGGCCCCAACACAGATCCTTGTGAAACACCACTGAACACGTCCTGCTAATTAGAGATAAAAAACAAGAAATGCTGGAATCACTCAGCAGGTCTGGCAGCATCTGTGGAAAGAGAAGCAGAGTTAACGTTTCGGGTCAGTGACCCTTCATCGGAACTGTTCCGATGAAGGGTCACTGACCCGAAACGTTAACTCTGCTTCTCTTTCCACAGATGCTGCTAGACCTGCTGAGTGATTCCAGCATTTCTTGTTTTTATTTCAGATTTCCAGCATCCGCAGTATTTTGCTTTTATTTTACTACTAATTAGAGTACCTGCCAATTATCCCTACTCTATCTCCTTTCACTCAGTCAATTCCCAAACCAGGTCAATAATTTGCCTTCAATTCCATGAGCTTCAAGTTTAGCAAACAGTCTCTTATGTCAGACTTTATCAAATGCCTTCTGGAAGTCCACATAAATAACATCCATAGATATTCCCCTGTCCACTACTGGAGGCACGTCTTCAAAGAATTCAATCAGATTCATCAGGCATGACCTACTCTTTACAATCCATGCTGCTTCTCTCTGATTCGCTCAAAATTTTCAAAGTGTTCAGCCACCCTATCCTTAATTATTGAATCCCCTTTAACTACCACATTATGCTTCTCCACCTCATCCTCATGCACTTTGAACAGCCCCCTGCTCCAAGGTGCCATTGTTCACATTCTGGCTGTCTTTTTTTTGTGATAGAGCACTGAAACAGGCCCTTCATCTCACAGAGTCTGTACTGACCATCAACCACCCATTTATACTAATCCTACATTAATCCCATATTCCTACCACATCCCCACCTTCCCTCAATTCCCCTACCACCTACCTATACTAGGGGCAATTTACAATGGCCAATTTGCCTATCAACCTGCAAGTCTTTGGCTGTGGGAGGAAACCGGAGCACCCAGCAGAAACCCATGCGGTCACAGGGAGAACTTGCAAACGCCACACATGCAGTACCCAGAATTGAACCCGGGTCACTGGAGCTGTGCAGCTGCAATGCTAACCACTGCGCCATTATCCTTCCAACAGTCTTAAGCCTCAGCCTCGCAGGTAACAAGTACAAGTAGTATACTGTATTCACTGCTCACAATGTGGTCTGGAGAGACCAAATGCAGATTGGGTGTCCGCTTTGTGGAACACCTCCGCCCAGTCCCTAAGCATGACCCCGAGCTTCCGGTTGCTGGCCTTTTCAAGAACCCCACCACCTGTTCTCCTGCACACATCTCTGTCCTGGGTTTGCTGCAGTGTTCCAGCGAACATCAACGCAAGCTCGATTTACTGTTTAGGCACGCTACAGCCTGCCGGACTGAACATTGAATTCAATCATTTCAAAGCATGACGGGCCTACCCCCTTTTTATGTTTAGTTATTTTTTCTTTTTTTCTTTTCTATTTCGTTATTTTTTTTTTAGTTTGGTTAGTTTGTTTCTACTGTGCATACCCACTGTTTCTGTTTTTTAAAAATTTTAATGTTTGTGCTTGGAGCGCTTTGTGCTTTACAGTCAATTCACACCCTCTCTGTACTAACGCTTTGTCTTTTAGCATATTATTAACATACCGTTTGCCTTTGTTCCATGACCTTCTGGTGAGTTATTCTCTGTGACCTTGTCTTAAAACCTTTTACATTTCTAATATTTGTCAGTTCTGAAGAAGGGTCACTGACCTGAAATGTTAACTCTGCTTCTCTCTCCACAGATGCTGCCAGACCTGCTGAGTATTTCCAGCATTTTTTGTTTTTATTTCAGATTTCCAGCATCTGCAGTATTTTGCTTTTATTATATTGTACCTGTTGGATAGAATCAGTTTCTGCTGATCTTCGTTCTCTATCTCACCTGGGTTCCCCTTACTCTGGGTACTATCAGTCAGACCAACACCATTCTGAACCTGTACCGAGGTGTGCCTGAAGTCTGAAGCAAGACTGCTCAGATACTGCTTCCACTCCATTATGCATCGAAGCATCTCAAACTGGAACTTTAGCTGAACTTTTCTGCACCAGAGTGATTCAAGATGAAGACATCTGCTGCAGATGTGTTCACTCGGAACAGTCTCTCTGTCCAGAAACTCCCACATACTGCAATCCAGACATATGACCTGATCTGTCATATCTTAATCCAGATTATTCACAACTTCTTTTTAGTTTTTAATATTCTTTTTCTACAATCTAACTTGCACTCAGCACTAAAACACTGAACAATTATTGTCTCAAGCTCAGATGAACCACAAGCATTGGAGGCAGAAAAGCAGCACCTCCTTTCCTCTCTGCACTGAATTCCCACTCTTACCAAATTCCCAACGTTTGCACTCTATTTATAATGCACTCCTCTTGTGAGCACTCTGTGACAGCAGATACTGTTTATTTAATACACCTTTTAGAGCCACACTTCAGTTACAAGTTTTGCCTCAGCTTCCTGCACAAAGTAATTAGCACTGATTCAGGCAACCATTTACCAGATGATTGACAGTTAACCGCCACCAGCAGGCAACTTCTGTTTATTAGATTGCAGTTTCTTTTACAGCTTTTAAAACTTCCAACTTAAATTAAAATGTTAAACTAAATTTCAGTTTGAGATTTATTCACCACTGCTTACCAGAGCATTCCCATTCTCACCAAATTCCCAATATTTGCATTCTATTTAGGATGCACTCCTTTTACAACAAATCTGTGTGACCACTCTCCTGCCAGTGGAAATATTTTCTCCTCATTTACTCGATCACATTCATTTATGATTTTAGCCTCTTGAACCTAAGGCTTCAAATCCGATGACTGACCTGATTGGTATGGTACCTGATGTATTGCCCTGCCCTCTGGCACATGGCATCCGTCACCTGCTTGATGCAGTGAAGGGCCACTGACTGAGGGATCCCACATATGTCTCCAGATGATCTCTGGAATGATCCTAAGGTGCAAACATTGAGTCTCATGGTCATCTTGATCTCCACAGGCAATGGATGGCCGCCACATCCCATTGGCCTCAACTTCTCCTCCAACTTTCCTCACAGCTCCGCTACCAGCTGCCTCTATAGATGCAGTCTTCAGAGACACTGGTGCTCCGACATCTCCATGAAGCACAGCCTCTGTCTGTAAACTCTTTCAGCTGGGTAGAGCCTTCTGCGAACATTAGCCTACCATATTGCCCAAGTGCCCTCCTCGCTGCATCCCATTGCAGCTTCATAAGACTGGTGCTCCTCTGGCCACTGCAACCCGACTCCATGTAGCTGCTTCTGTATCTGCCTCCCACTTACATCCTCACAGGAGGAGCCACACTCAGAGTGCAGAGCACCCATTGAGATTTGGAGCCTTCACAGCTTAATGCCTCTCAATCGCCTAGTGCTGCCTGCACTCACTGTAGTGGACCTGGGAGACACCCTTCCACTAATTGCCCTCACTATGGCCTCGCAGTCTACAATCCCTCCAAATGTTGAAACCTTTGCTGATCTGAACCTCAGCCTGCTTGGTTAACAAAGTTGTCCTCAATGGCTGCCACTTCCAACCAACACTCATCTGCCCCAAAGCTCTCCCGTCCTTTGAACATGTGAGCCACTGATGCTCCGTGGAACTCTTGCGCCCTATGGAAAATGTAAAAAACACCTCAAAATCGCTGTCAATTGGCTGCTTAACAGCTTCAGTTGCCTGCCTGCCTTCCTGTGCGTTCCCAATCCCGCTGCCATACCGCTGCTGGGAAATTTGGTTAGCGATGGAAAAGCATTGGGGATTCGCTCTGATGAAGTCACCCACCATTTTACCACCCCCTTTCCCCCACCCCTTACTGCCTGTAAGACCATTGCCATAGGGGCAGTAGAAATCCACCTTTTGTCTCTAAATGTCCACCCCCCCCCACCCCCACCCCGCCCCCAGTGGCATTAAGCAGATAAACCTGTAGTTACCAGGTTTTTAACTCTTCCTCCTTTTTGAACATGGTGTAATACTTGCAGTCCTCCATTCTGGGCACCACACCAGAACTAAGGAGGATTGGAAGATGGTGGCCAGAGCTTTCACCAATTCCACACTACTTAATTCAGTCATCCAGGATATGTTCTATCTGGTCAGGGTGATATAGAAATCCTAAAACAAGATATAAATATTTAGAATTTATTATTAGCAATGTCACGACCAGATGAGCAATGTGTCTCGGGGTCTTTTACTGTCTTCACCTGGTCTTATTGTAACAGGGTTTAATTTTAAACACACTGTGTTTTGAGCTCCCCCTTTGTGAATCCTTGTTCACAACTTTCCAATTATAAGGCAAAGATTTCAACATTGTCTGGTACTGTGCAAATGTCTTTCCAGTTAGGGGGTTTCCAGTTTTAAGTTTTAATGTTCATGTGGCGAAATCATGGGTGCCTCAGTCTTGGCAGGTGGGGGGTTTGCCTGACAGTAATTTAAAAATATTAGCAATGTCAAAATTTTACTTATGGCAATCAAATGATAATTGATGATATCGGTGAGAAGGCTGCACTGAGAGAGGTAGGAACATGAGAAGATCTCACGTAGGTCTCTCTTTAGGGTTAGACCTTGGGGTAAAATCTATCAGATGGATTCTTAACAGGACTCAAATGTAAAAAATACTTTGCTGAGTTATTTAAATTTTATGTGCTTGCTGTCAAATGAAGCTTTTTTTAGCATTGTATCCTTGTATTACAGACAAGGCAAAGAGGACACAATTGCAAAAATCATTTGACTAATTAATTGATTCCTTTTGCCTACTACCTATTGATTTTACCACTAACACTTGGTTCTTTGCTAATTCTTAATCAGTGTCTTTTTTATATATATTTGCTTGTTCAGTGTTCAGTTGTGATTTGTTGCTGTTTTCTAAATATGACATTTGAGCTAATTTGGTGCATGTGTGACGAACTTCACAGGTGGTGACAAACACCTTTCAAGTGTGACACTTATGTGCCTGTGGGTGGACAATGATGGGTTGGGGTCTGGTAAGTCTCCCTTACCAGCATGTGCTCTCGTCCCATTTGCTACACCAAGATGGCCCAATGGATGGTATAGAAAATGCTGCCCTCGTGTGATACGCTGCCTATAATAAGAGTGACATCTATGACTAAACAAAAAGTTTAATTTTGCTGATTTTAAATGTTTCCTCAACACCAACAGCCATGAACAAAAAGATAGCCAAATATCCATTCCAGAACATCATCCCTGTAGGTAGGAAAATAAACTACCTATTAATATAGAATCAAAGAATCATAGGCGTGGATTTTAACTTGCAGGTGAGTTCTGTGCGGGGAGGCAATTGTGAGGTCAAGAAACCGGTGGGCGGGCAAGTGCAGTTGAGGGGGGGGGTGGGTGGTGGGTGGTGTGAGTGTAGCAGGTGGGCATTTAATGGACGGGGTGTAAAAGGTACAAGTCTATAACTGGGGGCATGTGAAACGGGCAGGTATGTAATGTATGGTGTGTATTAAGGGCGGGAAAACAATACTTGTGTGAATAATGGGCAGGGGTATGATGGGCAGTATATAGCATATGGTGTGTATAAGGGTGAGGCGTAAAATGGGTGAGACCTGTAACAGGTGAGACATAGGATGAACGGGTGTCTAACAGGTGGTGTATAGCTTATGGTGTGTATTAAGAGCAGGCAGGGGGCTTAGTGGACAGGGATTCCAGTGAGTGACTGTAGCAGGTGGGATGTATAACAAATGGTGTGTATTAAGGGTGGGTTGTCTAATGGATGGGGTGCATAAGGGGCAGATCTAAAACTTGGGGGGGGGGTGGTGCGTGTAACGACTGAGTATGTAATGTATGATGTGTATAACAGGCAGGCAAACAACAGGCCTGGGCATAGCATGTATCAAAGGTAGGGTGTTTAACAGGCAGGGCATGTACCATGTGGGATGCATATGGGCAGGTATATAACGGGCAAAGCGAATAATCGAGAAAAATTTAATGCAAGTACGGTGTATAATGGATTGGAGTTGTATCATGGGCAATGTTGTACCAAGGATTAGAATCTCCTTTGGGGGCATTCACCCAATCTCCCATCCTCTTCCAGTGCATGATCAGCAGAAACCTCTAACAGCATAAATAGGAATTCGGTCTACCTTCCACTGAGGTTCTGCTGGAGATCGGGAGAGCCCACCAGTACAGGCACATCTTTGCGCTGTAAATGATAAAGGCTCTTAATTTGACTGGATCATTAAAACTGTTTGTAGAAACACTGAAAGCTAAAATGGAGTTTGCAGTGTTTCTACAAACCAGAAACTGTTGTTTCCTATATTCTCCTTTAAACTGCCTCTTTATATCAAACAGATGGTTCATGACAATGTTCTTATTACAATATTACAATTCAACAAGGATTCATTGGTTTGCACAATTGTACTCTTTAAACTCAGAGCTCCTCTGAGGGGACCTGGAGGGAGCTCTACTTCATGTAGACACACTGGCTGGAGCAACACCTGCTGGGCTGGTGTCTCCTGTCACGATGCTTGATTCTCCTCATCCCACAAGCTTGTCCTCTCTTCCTCCTTCTTCTCCATGCCGTTTTCTGGGGGATAGATGACCACCAGTAATATCATACATTCTCAAGAAGCTTCTGAGCATGTAGGGTAGTAATTCAAAACTGTTTAGCATTGTGCGACTGGGGGTGGGGGTGGAGTTGAGGGGGTTGCTGGTAAAGGGGCATGAAGGGCAAGTCTCTGTGTGCAAAACAATGGAGAAATGGGTTCAAAAACTGTTGTGATGTTGGAGATCATCAAATGAAATCTTGTTATATTCCAGAAAGCCAGTTGGTGAAGGATAGAAGGATAGAACTGGAGCCAAACTTTACACATTTCTATAAGTATTTATTTACAGAGTTACACATTACCTAACAACCACAGTTTTAGTCTGTGTCTATTTATGGGGGCACAACTGAATCCCGAGTTAATGTCCACCACCTTCACACAATTAAACACAATTAATATACAATTAAATTCTCTTCCCTCGTTTTAAATAAAAATTAGAATTTTTGTACAACCAAAATGTTAAAACAAATTAAATCAAAAACCTTCATATTCTGTACATTGTATTGTAAGATACCCCTCCTAACAATTTCTTTGTACAAGCATCTTTTTGTAAAAGAAGCCACCTGTTGATGACTTGCATCTACCCATTTAGTTTTGTAGATTTTCTTTTTCTCCAGCATTTGTTTCAAGCGAGCAAGGAAATCTGAAATCTTTTCTCACTCACACTTTTTGTAGAGTGTGCATTATCCCACAACGAATGATTATCTACATAACATCCAATCGATATCCTATCTTCAGTGTGGCCATTATACAGGACGTCACTTAAAATTTTTGACAAATAGAATCCCATATCCACTGTATCCACAAGAGCCAGTATTTCAGCAGCCAAAGTACTTTTAACAACCCTTTTTAAAATTTTCTTTGCCTCTCAAGCTAAAGGACAAAATTTGCCATTCTCACTCACTCTTACTCTCCACTCTCAATTCTGCCAGTCGCTTCTTGGCCATTATCCTGAACATTCAAGCAATATTTTAACTTGCCAGTAGCTATTCCTGCACATCTCATAATTTTTGTATCCCTCCATTCAGTTGTCCCCTCTTGAATTTATGTCATCCGAGTACCCACTCTGGGCAATTGGCCTTTGGATGTAATCACTCTGTCCTGCGTGTCATGATCACTTGCATTACCAATATCCAGTCCTTTATCTACTGTATTCTGTTCCACAGGACTTTCATCACTAAACTGAACATTTGAGGTACAAGGTGCCTTGTTTACTTTTATCAGTCGCTCAGAGTCCAAGACTTTGTAATTAATTCAGATTGATTGTGAGGAATGAACCTAACAGTTTGATTGCCATGTTTGATAAGTACTGTCTTACTATCATGACCTATGACCTTATCAGGGCCCTTCCATTCCCTATCACCCTATCTTTAATAATATATCAAATCTTCTGAATTAAAGTCTGTCTCAGATCAGATGGTCTTATATGATGTCTCAGTGCTCTCTGAATTTTCTCTGAGTTACCTGCATTGATAAAAGCCTGTCCCCATGCATGTAAAGCATTCAAATACACAGAAATAAAAAAGAACTAATTGCAGTACCTGATAGCGCAGTAGGGCTATCGCACAGTACAGAAGGCAATTTGGGATTTTGCCCATAGACCAATTGATATAATCTCCAAACATCTGCAGTTAATTCTTAGCATGACTCACCCCTGCCAGGGTGGTTGTCAACTTGCAGTCGAATCAGAATCACAGAATAATACAGTGCAGAAGAGGCCCTTCATCCCATCGAGTCTGCACCGACGCATTAAAGACACCTGACCTGTCTACCTAATCCCATTTGCCAGCACTTGGCCCATAGCCTTGAATGTTATGATGTGCCAAGTGCTCATCCAGGTACTTTTTAAAGGATGTGAGGCAACCCGCCTCTACCACCCTCCCAGGCAGTGCATTCCAGACCGTCACCACCCTCTGGGTAAAAAAGTTCTTCCTCAAATCCCCATTAAACCTCCTGCCCCTCACCTTAAACTTGTATCCCCTCGTAACTGACCCCTCAACTAAGGGGAACAGCTGCTCCCTATCCACCCTGTCCATGCCCCTCATAATCTTGTACACCTCGATCAGGTCACCCCTCAGTCTTCTCTGCTCCAGCTAAAACAACCCAAGCCTATCCAACCCCTCTTCATAGCTTAAATATTCCATCCCAGGCACATCCTGGTGAATCGCCTCAGCACCCCCCCCCAGTGCAATCTCATCCTTTCTATAATGTGGCGACCAGAATTGCACACAGTACTCCAGCTGTTGGTTTACCAAAGTTCTATACAACTCCAACATGACCTCTCTGCTTTTGTAATCTATGCCTCGTTTGATAAAGGCAAGTGTCCCATATGCCTTTTTCACCACCCTATTAACCTGCCCATATGCCTTCAGAGATCTATGGACAAACACACCAAGGTCCCTTTGTTCCTCGGAACTTCCCAGTGTCAGGCCATTCATTGAATACTTCTGTGTCACATTACTCCTTCCAAAGTGTATCACCTTACACTTTTCAGGATTAAATTCCATCTACCACTTTTCTGCCCATTTGACCATCCCATCTATAACTTCCTGTAACACAAGACACTCAGCCTCACTGTTAACCACTCGGCCAATTTTTGTGTCATCTGCGAACTTACTGATCCTACCCCCCACATAGTCATCTATGTCGTTTATATAAATGACAAACAATAGGGAACCCGGCACAGATCCCTCTGGTACGCCACTGGACACTGGCTTCCAGTCACTAAAACAGCTGTCTGTCATCACTCTCTGTCTCCTACAGCTAAGCCAATTTTGAATCCACCTTATCAAGTTATCCTGTATCCCATGTGCATTTGTTTTGTTTTTTGTTTTGTTTTATAGATACAGCACTGAAACAGGCCCTTCGGCCCAGCGAGTCTGTGCCGACCATCAACCACCCATTTATACTAATCCTACACTAATCCCATATTCCTATCACATCCCCACCTGTCCCTATATATTTCCCTACCACCTACCTATACTAGGGGCAATTTATAATGGCCAATTAACCTATCAACCTGCAAGTCTTTGGCATGTGGGAGGAAACCGGAGCACCCGGAGGAAACCCACGCAGACACAGGGAGAACTTGCAAACTCCGCACAGGCAGTACCCAGAATCGAACCCGGGTCCCTGGAGCTGTGAGGCTGCGGTGCTAACCACTGCGCCACTGTGCTTTCTTGATAAGTCTCCTATGTGGGACCTTGTCAAAGGCTTTACTGAAATCCATGTAAACTACATCAACTGCACTACCCTCATCTACACACCTGGTCACATGCTCAAAAAAATCAATCAAATTTGTTAGGCATGACCTCCCTCTGACAAAGCCATGCTGACTATTCCTAATCAAATTTTGCCCCTCCAAGTGGTGAGAGATTCTCTCTTTCAGAATTTTCTCCAATCGTTTCCCTACCACTGACGTGAGACTCACTGGTCTGTAGTTCTCTGGCTTATCTCTACAACCTTTCTTAAATAGTGGGACCACATTAGCTGTTGTCCAGTCAAATGGCACCTCCCCCATGGCCAGAGAGAAATTAACAAATTGGGTCAGAGCCCCTGCAATCTCCACCCTCGCCTCCCACAGCATCCTGGGATACAAATCGTCCGGACCTGGAGATTTGTCCACTTTTAAGCCTGCCAAAACTTCCAATACCTTGTCACTCCCTATGACAATTTGCTCAAGAACCTCACAGTCTCTCTCTCTCTGAGTTCCATATCTACATCCTCATTCTCTTGGGTGAAGACAGATGTGAAGTATTCGTTCAAAACCCTACCAATGTCCCCTCGCTGCACCCACAGATTTCCCCCTTGGCCCCTAATGGGTCCTACTCTTTCCTTGGTTATCCTCTTCCCATTGATATACTTATAGAATACCTTGGAATTTTCCCTACTTTTACCAGCCAGAGCTTTCTCATATCCCCTCTTTGCTCTTCAAATTTCTTTCTTCAGCTCCATCCTACACTTACTGTACTCCACTAATGCTTCCATTGATTTGCTTTCCTTGTATTTGCTAAAAGCCTCTTCTCATCATACCCTGAATGTTTCTGGTCATCCATGATTCTCTGGGTTTGTTGCTCCTACCTATTACCCTCGAGGGAACATGTTGGGCCTGTACCCTCCCCATTTCCTTTTTGAATGCCTCCCACTGCTCTTCTGTAGATTTCCCGACAAGTAACTCTTTCCAGTCTACCTTGGCCAGATCCTGCCTTATTTTCCTAAACTTCGCTCTCCCCCAATTTGTTTCACAGACTCCAAGTGGCCTCTTTCTGTACTTTAAACTTTCTATGATAACTGAAAAGGATTTTCAGGTGTGGTATTTATGACCATGATGGTTGTGTTTTCACACATGTCTCTTAACTTGTCATTGATAAAAGCCAGTCCAATATCAGTCAGAAAATTTGCTGGTGCCCCAAGTCTGGTTCCTATCCGTTTCTCCATGATTTTGTCTATCATAAACCTTTTGTACTTATGAAGTATTATTGGAGAAATATTTCTGTCTTTGTCCCATACATTTAGATACATGGAAACTCACTTGTTAAAATCACATGCCAATGGAAGGCTTACAATAGGACATGGTGGTGCCCTCTGATACTTTTCAGAGATTTCACACTCTCACTAATCTCTTCTATTAGCCTTGGATATTCTTTGTTAACCACACCTGCATCTTTTAGCAGAGTCTTTAATCTTTAACAAGTAACGTGAGCAAATTGTCTCATGTAATTTTAAGACAATTTGCATTTTCCCTCTCTGATTCTGATCACCTGATGCTATTACTACTTGTCTAATACTCTGATGAAGTTTTGTTAAAGGAATATAAAAATGCTCTGACTTGCCAATCTGCAGATCCACTGACTTTCCAAAAATAATTGCCTTATCATGCTCCATGTCAAGCTCAATTTGTGTTTTTTTCATAGAAGGCTGCTCAACAGTATCTCACTGGAGACTACATCAGCACTTGTGAACTGGTTTACTCCAGCTATTTTGCATGCAATTGCAACTCTCTTTAGTGACCTCAATGTGTTGTCATCACCAAATCTAAAGCAAGTAATACTTTTATGTTCCTTAACCTTGCATTAATTTTGACTACTTAGTGAAACACAATAACATTTTAAACAATCTGGTCTACATACTGTTGATGCACAAGTACTACCTAGCACTGCACAGTTGAAGGAGTTGTGATGAACACATTCATCACAGCACAAAAACTCCTTGTGTCCAGTATAATTTTTTGGAACCATAATTATCATCATCTGTTCCTCAGAATTCTCTTTGTAATGTGTTATTTTGAGGACACTGTCTCTCTGCTTTGTGCCAGTTCACTGCATAATGATACTTTGAGTCAGATCTGAAGCACCTATTAACTGTTCCTTGGGCATTCCTAGGATTCATTCACCTATCATTGCTGTTCTAATTCTGTCTTCTGCTGTAATAGCCAAATCTGCAAAAGGTGCTTTCATCGTCATTCTGCTTGTCTTTAATCTTTCCATTGTATTGATACCTATGTTCAGTATCTGGACCATTTCGAAATTTGGCAATTATTGAGTCCTCTATTCTTCATGTCACCACAGAAAGTCTCATTTGTTCCATGACGGCTGAAAGAATTTTTCACGGCAGCAGACACCTGATCCAACAAGGTCTCTCTCTCTGAGAACTAAACACCAGTTAGAACCAAAGCCCATTCCATATGCGAAACCTTAGCACAATCCAGTAATTTAAACACTAGTACTGGACCAAGGATTCCCAGATTGAATTGTGTCAATCTTTTATACAATCTAAAGTCTATGATATATTTTTCCATGGAATGATGATCTTTTTTCTGAAATTTATCGAAGTCTGACCATGCTGCACAGGCATTTAACAGATTATCTTTCTTGTAGATTTCATCCAAGAACTCTAATAGAAGGTCCAAAGTTTCATTATTATCCAACTAATGGACATCCATCTCACAAAATACTTTGCTTCTGATTTTACTTCTTGTGGGAAGTGACACACCAAGGCAATACCTTGTTTTCTCCTTTGGTAGGGATGTAACCTGTGTCCAGACAAGCATTTCATTCTTCCATTGGTCATGTGGTTCACACTCCAAGAACATTGGAGGGAAACATACCCTGACAATTTATACTTGCATTCTATCATTGTCCATAATTGGATTGTAGCTGTCTGTCTTTTTTTTTAGCTTCCAACCATCACTTTAAGGCAACCATTCTCTGCTAACATGTTATACTCCAGAAAGTCAGTTGGTGAGTGACAGAACTGGAGCCAATTTTTACACATTTATAAGCATTTCTTTACGGAGTTACACATTACAAACATGCATCGCCTCATAACCACTGTTTCAGTCTGTGTCTATTTATAGGAGCATAAGTGAATTCCCAGTTAATTTTCACCACGTGCATACAATCAAACACAATTAATATACAATTAACACTAGTTACTCTTCAAAACTCTCAAACTCCACACTTCAGGTGAGTGGGGGAGTAGCAGGGGTTGTTCGATATGGGTTGAACTTTCCCAGAGTATAGTAAAAGCAGGAAATTCCCAGGTGAATGGTGCTCAAATACAAACTAACTCCAAAAAACTTGGGTAGATAGATCATCAAAGCTGCAAAAAAGATTAGGGAATTCCAGTCGCGCGCACTACCATTCCAAAAGTTTCTTCAGTATTTTTTAGGGAAAAAATGCGCCGATGGTTTCAAAGAAATTCAAAGCCAATTCTTTTTTGCAAATCTAGATGGGGCTGTGCAGTAGGATGCCCCACCCTTCTGCCCTGCCCTGCCTGCTCCAGGCAGTGGGACTTTTGGTGCATCTCGTCCATTATTGAGTGCTCAGTTAGGCTCCCATTGACAGAATGGGCCTCGTTGTAATTGCTTTCTGCTGCAGGTTTCAGCTTGCAGACAAATGTTAGTAGCCAGAGTTTTAGCAGGTGTAAGAAGCATATAGAAAGCATGCATAATGTGTATGAAGTGTATTAAGGGTGGGCATGTAGTGGGTATCAATAGCCTTCCAGAGACCACCAAGGGCTGACTAACCCTGTAAGAGGATGACTCTGTGGAGTGCCACAGGATAAAGAAGTCCTGGCTGCTTCCATGGTCTTTTCCATCAACCTGCCATCACTATACTGCAATGGTTTGGACTGAAAGGAGGTGAAATTGATGTGTGTCAGTCGTGTGAAGTGAACTCATAGCAAATCAGAAACCCCTATTGCACCATGCTCAGTCTTAGTTCCATTGAAGGCAGTGGTAAATGAAATACAACATGGTGTAGACTGAGTCCATTTCATGTTACCGACAAAAAGCCATTTCATCCTGAGACTATTCCCCAAAACATGCATGTGGGCCATTTGAAATGTTGCTCTCTTAATATTTCTCAGTGTTGTTTCATACAGTCTCCTAATGAGAGTTAATGCCAAAATCTTATGCAGGAAAATCACAGACGAAGAAAGAACACAGAATGACCATTGACCACGCCGATAAGAAAGGTTTGGCCGACTCAACTTTTGGGCTCTTACTTTTCAAAGTCTGACTGTGACATTGTAAAAATGTTGCTCATTAGAGAAAGCTATTTTCCAACTGATCAGAATTAGTTCTGGATTTCAAAAGCGGGGTCCAGGATTAGACACATCCATTCTGCAGGGACATTTATGGAGCTCTGTAAAATGCTAGTTAGGCCACAGCTGGAGTATTGTGTACAGTTTTGGTCACCATACTATAGGAAAGGTGTGATTGTAATGGAGAGGGTGCAGAGGAGATTCACCAGGATGTTGCCTGGGCTGGAGCATTTCAGCTATGAAGAGAGACTGAAAAGGCTAGGGTTGTTTTCCTTAAAACAGAGGAGGCTGAGGGGGGACATGATTGAGGTATACAAAATTATGAGGGGCATTGATAGGATAGATAGGAAGTAATGTTTTCCCTTAGTGGAGGGGTCAATAACCAGTGGGCATAGATTTAAGGTAAGGGGCAGGAGGTTTCGAGGCGATTTGAGGAAAAGATTTTTTACCCAGAGGGTGATTGGAATCTGGAACTTACTGTCTGATGGGGTGGTAGAGGCAGGAACCCTCACAACATTTAAGAAGTATCTAGATGAGCACTTGAAACGCCATAGCATACAGGGCTACGGGCCAAGTGCTGAAAAATGGGATTAGAATAGATAGGTGCTTGATGGCTGGCACAGACACGATGGGCTGAAGGGCCTGATTCTGTGCTGTATAACTCTATGACCCTATGGCTCTATGACATTAAAAGACAGCTGCATGCAGAGGGAGTTCCTAAAGTTGACGGTTTGGGTTTACTCTTCAGCTTTTGGAGTGGGAGCCTTTTTTGGGTCAGCACCTGTTTGAAAGATCTATTTAAGTTGAAAGCAAATTGATATGTCATCTGCAAAGTAAGTGGAAAGCTGGGATAAAAACTAAATCATATGGGTGGTTTCTGCTGAACCTCAGCCTGATTCCAGCAGGAGACTAGCAGAAACCTCCAGAAAATGATGGAAAGCCATTTTGAACTAGTTCTGTTCTGTTTATGGGATATTCTGGAAGAAGTTCCAAGGGGCAGAACCTCCATCAGACCCTTACAGAGCAGATGTTACTTGGGAGTGGAGTAAGGGGCGAAGCTTCCCTACACCTAGAGTTACCTTAGACTGGCTCAGGTAGCACCTGGAGTAGGTGTGGTGCTTGGTCTACTCAATAAGATGAGGTGCACCAGTCACCAGATGGATGAATGTAGGGCCCCATCAGTGGGGTCCAGGCCAGGGAAGTGGTCTCGAGCCCTTGTCCCCTCTTCACAAGGCAAGGTAAGAGTTTGTTTTAAAGTATTTATTGGATTGATCCCCTGACATGGAAGGCTGGGGAACACATAGACAAGGTTGAGGAGTGGCTTGGGAACAATACATAGAATTATGTAAGGTTTTACTGCACACAAACAGGCCATTCAGCCCAACTGGTCCATGCCAGTGTTTATGCTCCACACGACCCTCCTCCCACCCTATATCATCTCACTCTATCAGCATATCCTTCCATTCCTTTCTCTCTCATGTTTTTATCTATCCTCCCCTTAAATACATCTATGTGATTCGCCTCAACTGTTCCATGTGGTAGCGAGTTCCACATTCTCAGCACTCTCTGGATAAAGAACATTCTTCAGAATTCCTTATTGGATTTATTAGTGATGTGATGGACAAAATTGAGAGAAAACTGAAACCCGAGTTCCCTTCCCTTTGTCCGTACTCAGTGTGTTTTTTGATAAGGAAGATATGTGAGTTTCTTAACCCGAGTGTGTGCTCAATTTGAATAACCAGCAGCACGCTTTTCGTGGGTTTAAATAAAGAGGATCATATTTATTCGCATGTTCATCTCAAAAGTCTAACACTACGTCACTCACTCACCACTCACAGACACACACACAGACACACAGACACACAGACACACACACAGACACACAGACACACACACACACACACACAGACACACAGACACACACACACACACACACACACACACACACACACAGACACACAGACACACACACACACAGACACACAGACACACACACACACAGACACACACAGACACACACAGACACACACACACACACACACACAGACACACACAGACACACACACACACACACACAGACACACACAGACACACACACAGACACACACACACACACACACACACAGACACACACACACACACACACACAGACACACACACAGACACACACACAGACACACACACACACACACACACACACACTTGAGAAAGAAAGCCGTTAAAGAGGATAGTGCACTTTTACCAATTACAAACAAAGGATTAGTTTGTAAGTCACATGATTTTGGCTCATACTGCAGGGAAGGCTTGCATTGCGGCCCTGTGAAGAGGGCATTTTCACTGCTGATGTACAATTAGATGGATTCGATTCGATTCTCTCAATGAGGTGGATTTTCATCAGGTCACGAAGTTACTTGCTTGTAGTCTCATTAACAGGAGGATGGTTTTCTGTACTGATAGAATTGTAGAGGAACAGGCTGAGGATGTTGTAGTCCCCCGTAAAGGTGTAGGTGTTCTGCCTTTGTTGCTGTCTCTCCAACGGTTGTTTGCAGACTAGTTTCTCCTTTGTGCTTGGAGTAATAAGATTCATTGTTTGCAATGAGTTTCGGTCAGGTGGTCACCTGATCAATACTTATCCATCTGGAATGATTTGAAATTCGAAGCCATTGCTACACACTGGGGATGGATGGTGGCCATTCACACCTACTTATGATTTAACTGTTTTCTTACAGTTCTTTGTTAAGTTTCGAGCTCTGTTACTCCAGGAGTCCATAGATATGGAGTTTAGAGTCAGAGCACAAATAATCAGAGGTGTCTTGGTATGTCCATCAAAGGGTAGCGCTCCACCCATGATCATTCAATTAGGAACTTTCCAGATGCATGAGATACTTCTGAGTCTGGGCCAAAATTGCAAAAGTCACCTGACCCTCAGCAGCCATCTCATTCAGCATTTTAATGGACATTGTGATTCACTTAAAAAGAAAATTCAGTTCCGAAAGATTCTATGCTGAATACAGTCCATGTTTAAAGCTATGTATGGGACACGTCTTTACTGTGCATAACAGTAACTATCTGAGACTTATGACCCCTAGCTTTGGTCACCCCAACACGTGAAAATATTGGGCTGAATTTTAACTGCCAAGATGTGGTTTCAGGTGCGGGCAGAGGGGTAAAAGCCCCCAAAAGTGGCATTAAGTCAGGAGCTGTCCTCTCCTGCAATGAGACAGCAGAGAGTTATGAGTGTGAGAACAGGAATTTGTGATGCGGATGGAATGAGAACATTTGTGGAGTGCGACTGTGAGGATCAGGTGCGAGAGGGCAATAGGTTCAGGGTGAGTCGGAGTGTTCAGATGGAGTTTTGAGGAGGTGAAAGGAGAGAAAGGAATGTGTGGAATTGCAAGGTGTGTTGGTCTGTGTAGTGCTGTACAGGAGAATGCTGGGGAAGTCACAGAGTGATGGATGTCATCTGAAACTGCTACAACACAAACCTCTCCTGACTGAATGAGGTCATTAAAATTTTTCCAAGACTATATGCAGGTCATGCTGCAGGCAGCCTCTGCAACTTCTAGCCACACCGGTTTAGTTTGGATGGGTTGGTCTTTTCTTCCTGGCCAGAGGAAAGAGCACCTCCCTTTTGGCCCTCAATGCCTCCAGCATCACCTCCAGGGAAAAGTAAGAGAACCTGTGTGTTGAGGGGGGAAGACTTCCCTCATCTGTCTTCCATTTCCTTGTCTTCAGCAGCCTTCACCAACAAGGTTTCCTGCAGCCATTCTGACCAACAGTGGGATCCCTTTAAACAGAGATCCTTCATTCACAGAGTGCAGGCCTTCATCATGCCCACACTCTGGTTGGAAACCTGGAAGTGGGATGCGGTGGAGGGGAGGCGGTGGTGTAGTGGTATTGTCACTGGACTAGTAGCCCAGAGACCCAGGGTATTGCTCTGGGGACATGGGTTCAAATCCCACCACAGCAGAAGGCGGAATTTGAATTCAATTAATAAATCTTGAATTAAAAAGCTAATCTAATGATGGCCATGAAACCATTGTCGATTGTTGTAAAAATAATCTGGTTCACTAATTTCCTTTAGGGGATCAAATCTGCTGTCCTTACCTGGTCTGGCCTACATGTGACTCCAGACCCACAGCAATGTGGTTGACTCTCAAATGCCCTCTGAAATGGCCTAGCAAGCCACTCAGTTGTATCTAACCGCTACAAAGTCAATAAAAAGGAATGAAACCGGACAGACCACCCGGCATCGACCGAGGCACCGGAAGCGACAATGGCAAACCCAGCCCTGTCGATCCTGCAAAGTCCTCCTTACTAACATCTGGGGGCTTGTGCCAAAGTTGGGAGAGCTGTCCCACAGACTAGTCAAGCAACAGCCTGACATAGTCATACTCACGGAATCATACCTGACAGACAATGTCCCAGACATTGCCATCACCATCCCTGGGTATGTCCTGTCCCGCCGGCAGGACAGACCCAGCAGAGGTAGTGGCACAGTGCTATACAGTCAGGAAGGAGTTGCACTGGGAGTCCTCAACATCGACTCTGGACCCAATGAAGTTTCATGGCATCAGGTAAAACATGGGCAAGGAAACCTCCTACTGATTACCACCTACCGCCCTCCCTCAGCTGATGACTCAGTCCTCCTCGATTTCGAATAGCACTTGGAGCAAGCATTGAGAGTGGCAAGAGCACAGAATGCACTCCGGGTGGGGGACTCCAATGTCCATCACCAAGAGTAGCTCGGTAGCCACTACTGACCGAGCTGGCCGAGTCCTAAAGGACATATCTGCTAGACTGGGTATACGGCAGGTGGTGAGGGAACCAACAAGAGGGGAAAACATACTTGACCTCGTCCTCACCAATCTGCCTGCCGCAGATGCATCTGTCCATGACAGTATTGGTAGGAGTGACCACCACACAGTCCTTGTGGAGACGACGTCCCGCCTTCACATTGAGGATACCCTCCTTCGTGTTGTGTGGCACTATCACCATGCTAAATGGGATAGATTTCGAACAGATCTGACAATGTAAAACTGGGCATCCATGAGGCGCTGTGGGCCATCAGCAGCAGCAGAATTGTACTCAGCCACAATCTGTAACCTCATGGCCCAGCACATCCCCCACTCTACCATTACCATCAAGCCAGGAGACCAACCCTGGTTCAATGAAGAGTGCAGGAGGGCATGCCAGGAGCAGCACCAGGCATACCTCAAAATGAGGTGTCAGCCTGGTGAAGCTACAACACAGGACTATCTGCGTGCCAAACTGCATAAGCAGCATGCGATAGACAGAGCTAAACGATCCCATAACCAACGGATCAGATCTAAGCTCTGCAGTCCTGCCACATCCAGCCGTGAATGGTGGTGGACAATTAAACAACTAACTGGAGGAGGTGGCTCCACAAATAACCCCATCCTCAATGATGGGGGAGCCCAGCATATCAGTGCGAAAGATAAGGCTGAAACATTTACAACAATCTTCAGCCAGAAGTGCCGAGTTGATGATCCATCTTGGCCTCGTCCTGAAGTCCCCAGCATCACAGATGCCAGACTTCAACCAATTCGATTCACTCCACGTGATATCAAGAAACGACTGAAAGCACTGGATACTGCAAAGGCTATGGGCCCTGACAATATTCCGGCAATAGTACTGAAGACCTGTGCTCCAGAACTTGCCACGCCCCTAGCCAAGCTGTTCCAGTGCACCGACAACACTGGCATCTACCCGGCAATGTGGAAAATAGCCCAGGTATGTCTTGTACACAAAAAGCAGGACAAGTCCAACCCGACCAATTACTGCCCCATCAGCCTACTCTCAATCATCAGCAAAGTGATGGAAGATGACATCAACAGTGCCATCAAGCAGCACTTGCTTAGCAATAACCTGCTCAGTGATGCTCAGTTTGGGTTCCGCGAGGGCCATTCAGCTCCTGACCACATTACAGCCTTGGTTCAAACATGGACAAAAGAACTGAACTCAAGAGGTGAGATGAGAGTGACTGCCCTTGACATCAAAGCAGCATTTGACTGAGTATGGCATCCAGGAGCCCTAGCAAAACTGAGGTCAATGGGAATCAGGGGAAAAATCCTCCGCTGGCTGGAGTCATACCTAGCGCAAAGGAAATTGGTTGTGGTTGTTGGAGGTCAATCATCTCAGCTCCAGGACATCACTGCAGGAGTTCCGCAGGGTAGTGAACTCGGCCCAACCATCTGCAGCTGCTTCATCAATGACCTTCCTTCAATCGTAAGGTCAGAAGTGGGGATGTTCGCTGATGATTGCACAATGTTCAGCACCATTCGTGACTCCTCAGATACTGAAGCAGTCCATGTAGAAATGCAGCAAGACCTGGACAATATCCAGGCTTGGGCTGATAAGTGGCAAGTAATATTTGCGCCACACAAGTGCCAGGCAATGACCATCTCCAACAAGAGAGAATATAACCATCTCCCCTTGACATTCAATGGCATTACCATTGCTGAATCCCCCACTATCAACATCCTAGGGACTGCCATTGATCAGAAACTGAACTGAAGTAGCCATATAAATATTGTGGCTACAAGTGCAGATCAGAGGCTAGGAATCCTGTGGCGAGTAACTCACCATCTGACTCCCCAAAGCCTGTCCACCATCTACAAGGCACAAATCAGGAGTGTGATGGAATACTCTCCACTTGCCTGGATGGGTGCAGCTCCAACAGCACTCAAGAAGCTCAATATCATCAAGGACAAAGCAGCCCGCTTGATTGGTTCCCCATCCACAAACATTCACAAACAGTGGCAGCAGTGTGTACCATCTACAAGATGCACTGCAGCAATGCACCAAGGCTCCTCAGACTGCACCTTCCAAACCCGTGATCTCTACTTACTAGAAGGACAAAAGCAGCAAATGCATGGGAACACCACCATCTGCAAGTTCCCCTCCAAGTCATACACCCTCCTGACTTGGAACTATATCGCCGTTCCTTCACTGTCGCTGGGTCAAAATACTGGAACTCCCTTCCTGACAGCACTGTGGGTGTCCCTACCCCACATGGACTGCAGCGGTTCAAAAAGGCAGCTCACCACCACCTTCTCAAGGGCAATTAGGGATGGGCAATAAATGCTGGCCAGGTCAGCGATGTCCACATCCCATGAATGAATAAAAACAAAAACATGTTGTGCTATGGCAAATCCTACTGACATAACAACCATGGACCTGACCTGCTACCAGCTTCCCCATTGCTTGTGTGTCTTTCATGATAAAATTCCAGCCATCTCTTTACATCTACTCTATCAAACCTCTTCATAATCTTACAAACCTCTATTAGGTCAACGCTTAGTCTTCTCTTTTCTGGAGAACCGAGCTCCACCCATCCAGTCTTTCCTGATAAGTGTATCTCTATTGTCAAATGATCTGTAAGTTCCCAAAATACCCATCTAAATGAGGTTTGTTCCGAATGATTGCCCAGTAAAATGAGTCGACTTCCCTGTGGGCTTGGGAGAGTGAGCCCTCTTCCGTAGGCAATCTGTGGCCTACAGAGGGTCCCCACCTGTAAACGAAATATCTCCCTGAACCGCCCTCCCCCTGTACGCAACGCCCACCCACACTCCCCACACCCCACCTTTTGGCGGTGCCTTCCGGACTGGACCCGGAGAACCGACCTCACTTATCTGAAGTCTGGGGCTCCACTGCTGGGCCTAGGTCCAGGCCTCTGCAGTAACCAGCAGTCGTCACACTTCTGGTGCTGATACTGCTGAGCTGCTGGCCCTCTGATTGGCTGGCAGCCCTTGGAGGTGAGATACCCATCCTTAAAGGGATATCCCTTTGCCAATTCTGATGCAGGGTCACTGACCTGAAACATTAACTCTGCTTCTCTCTCCACATATGCTGCCAGATCTGTTGAGTATTTTCAGCATTTCTTGTTTTTATTTCGGATATCCCAGCACCAGGCTGTTAATTGGCCTGGCACTGTAGTTTCTCTCCGTAGGAGTCTCGAGTAGGCCGGTATGGGATTCACCGCGCCTTTTCGGCCCGGCACCGGGAGCCCCACCATGGGCTGAAAACTCAGCCCAGAGTCTGCCAATATTTAAGGGATGTCCCCAGGAATAGTACTTAGAGGGAGTCCCTGTGAGTGTGTCAATATTTACAAGGGGCCCCTGGGAATGTGTCAGAATGTACAAGGAGTCCAAGGGAGCATGTCAGTATTTACAGGGGGTCCCTGGGAGTGTATCAGTATTTACAGGGGGTCCCTGGGAGTGTATCAGTATTTACAGGGGGTCCCCGGAAAATGTGACAATAATTAGAAGGGGTTAAAGGACTCTTTCAGCATTTCTAGGGAGTGTCCGGAAGTCTGTTTCAGTATTTACAGGGTTTCCCTTGGAGTGCACTTACAGGAGACTTTGTTTCTTGTGTATTTTAATCAGCTTTATTTAACCAGAATTTTTCACTTAATTTAATTACTTATTCACAGGAAAACATCCACCTGAAATTGAAAAAATATCTATCTCAGATTACAGCGATAGTACAGGTTTGCTGCATTCACCTTATATTTGTTTGTATTGTAGGTTGAAGTTTGAGCATTTCTAGTAAGCTTTGTTGACATCATCGGTCATTGTAACAAAAATCATGACTGAAATTCATTACTGTCACTCCACCAACTCAAACATCATTCATAACATAACAAGATTTACTCATGAGAGAGGCCATTTGTCCCATTTTGCATTTCTATGGGCATTTAATGTAGAAAATCATCCAATGAACTTCACAGAAGTGTAATTAAAAGTCTAGACTAAGCCCAAGGATAAGCTATTAAGAGAGGTGACTTTAAGAGGGGATGGTTAAAGGAGGCTACAACATCACGTTCCATATGTATGCTGACAACACCCAGCTCGATCTCATCCCTACCTCTCTCAAGCCCTCCACTGCATCTGATTTGTCACACTGCTTGACCAGCATCCACTACTGGATATTGGGAAGACCAAAGTCATTGTCTTCGTTCCCTATCACAAGCTTCAATCCTCACTGACTCCATCCCTGCCCCTTCCCACTGTCTGAGGCTGAATTAGACTGTTTAAACGTCTTGGCATCCTATTTGATCCTGAGTGAAGCTCAGCTGAGCATAACCCATGTCCTCTCCAGCACCACGACAATCTCCAGCACTACCTCAGCTCACCTACTGACGAGGAACAGATCAGGTGAACTGTGATTAAGGACTGATGAGAACAACAACTTGTATTTACATAGCACCTTTAATGTGGTTAAACATCCTAAGGTGCTTCAAAGGGACATTATTAAACAAAATTTGACAGTTAGGATGTATTAAGGCAGATGAGCAAAAGCTTGTCAATGAGGTAGATTATAAGGACCGTCTTAAAGGAGATAGAGACGTGGGAGACGTTTAGGGAGGGAATTTCACAGCTTGTGGCCTTGGCAGGTGCAGGCATGGCTGCCAGTGTTGATGGGGTAGATGGGAGTGTGGAATTCGAGACACTCAAATCAGCCATGATCTTATTGAATGGCGGAGCAGGCTAGAGGGGCTGAATGGCCTACTTCTGCTCCTAATTTGTATGTATGTTCATGTGAAACCCTGATCCTTGCCTTTATTACTTCTAAACTTGACCATTCCAGTGGTCTCCTGGCACTGACTCAGCCAAGTTGAAGGATATGCTTCTTTAACACCATGCTGTTGGGCACTCAAGCTCTCAACAAATTATCATCGGGACATAATACTGACAAATTAGCTCCTCATTGCATTTGTTCGAAGAGTTACAATAACCTGTTTATAAATTAAACTAGTTAACTGTTCAAGAAATAGGATTTGTGTCGAATTTTCTTTAAAATGTTTGTCAAAGCTTAGTTTTCTCAAAAATGCCATACACGTTTAATGATAATGCCCCAAAGTGTTAGAATCATAGAATAGAATCATGGAAAATTTATAGCACTGAAAGAGGCCACTTGGTGCATTGTATCTGCGCCGGCCAAAAATCAAGACACTCAGCTTAATCCCACCTTCCAGCATTTGATCTGTAGCCCTGTAGGTTATGGCACTTAAGGTACATATCCAGACACCTTTTAAATGAGTTGAGGGTTTCTGCCTCGACTATCCGTTCAGGCAGTGGGTTCCAGACCCTCACCACCCTCTGGGTGAAAAACCTTTTCCTAAACTCTCCTCTTATCTTTCTACCAATCACTTTAAATCTATTCCCCCTAGTCAGTGATCTCTCTGCTAATGTAAATAGACACTTCACCTCCACTCTATCCAGGCCCCTCACAGTTCTGTACATTTCAATCAGATCTCCCCTGAGCCTTCTCTGTTCCAAGGAGAACGACCCCAGCCTATCCAATCTTTCCTCATAGCTGCATTTTCCCAGTCCTGGCAACATCCTCATAAATCTTCTCTGTCCCCTATCTAGTGAAATTACATCCTTTCTGTAATGAGTTGACCAGAACTGCACACAGTACTCAAGTTGTGGCCTAACCAATGATTTATACAGTTCCATCATAACCTCCCTGCACTTATATTCTATACCTCAGCTAATAAAGGAAAGGATTCCATATACTGCCTTAACCACTTTATCGACCTGTCATGCTACCTTCAGTGCACTCCAAGGTCTCTCACTTCCTTTACACTTCTCAGTATTTTCCTATTAATTGTGTATTCCTTTGCCTTGTTTGACTGCCCCAAAGGCATCACCTCACACTTCTCAGGGTTGAATTCCATTTGTCACTTTTCAGCCCATCTGACCAGGCCATCAATGTCTACCTGCAGCCCACAGCTATCCTCCTCACTATCTATCACATGGCCAGTCTATGTGTTGTCTGCAAACTTCTTGATCATGCTCCCTACATTTATGTCCAAATCGTTAATATATACCACAAAAAGCAGGGGACCCAGTACTGAGCCCTGCAGAACGCCACTGAGAACAGCCCTCCAGTCGCTCAAACACGCATCAACAATTACTCTTTGTTTCCTGCCACTGAGCCAATTTTGTATCCAGCTTGCTACATTTCCCCGGATCCCATGGGATTTTATCTTTTAAACCAGTCTGCCATGTGGGACCTTGTCAAAAGCCTTGTTAAAATCCACGTAGACTACATCAACTGCACTACCCTCATCTATCTTCCTTGTTACTTCCTTAAAAAATTGGATCAAGTTAGACAAACAAATCCATGCTGACTACCCTTGATTAACCTGTGCCTTTCTAAATGACAGTTCATCCTGTCTGTCAGAATAGATTCCAATAATTTGCCCACTGCTGAGGTTAGACTGACTGGCTGTAATTATTCAGTTTATCCCACGCTCCCTTTTTAATCAGAGGTGCAACATAGGCAGTCCTCCAATCCTCCGGCACCACACCTGTATCCAGGGAGGACTGGAAAATGATAGTCAGACCTTCTGCTATTTACTCTCTTGCTTTTTTCAACAGCCTAGATACATTTCATCCGGCCCTGGTGATTTATCAGCTTTCAAGGATGCTAATGCCATTATTACTTTCTCTCTCCCAATGCTTATCACATCCGGTACTTCACACCCATGTGCCTTAGCTACAATATCTGTATCGCACCCCGCACCCCTTTAGTGGAGATAGACGCAAAGTATTCATGAAGAACGATATCAATGACTTCCGCCCCTACACATAGGTTACCTTTTTGATCTTTTATGGGCCTTTCGCAGGTGTGTAATCAAAGAAACAGATGCCAAGTAAAAGGTGCTATTAGGAAGGATGATCAAAAAACTTGGTGTAAGAAGTGTTTTTTATTAAATATTCATTTACAGGATGTGGGCATTACGGGTGAGGTCAGCATTTATTGCCCATCCCTAATTGCCCTTTGAGAAGGCAGTGGCGAGCTGCCTTCTTGACAACTGAGCGGCTTTCCAGACAATTTCAGAGAACAGTTAAGAATCAGTGGTTAGCACTGCAGCCTCACAGCTCCAGGGACCCGGGTTCGATTCCGGGTACTGCCTGTGTGGAGTTTGCAAGTTCTCCCTGTGTCTGCGTGGGTTTTCTCCGGGTGCTCCGGTTTCCTCCCACAAGCCAAAAGAGACTTGCAGGTTGATAGGTAAATTGGCCATTATAAATTGTCACTAGTGTAGGTAGGTGGTCGGGAAATATAGGGACAGGTGGGGATGTTTGGTAGGAATATGGGATTAGTGTAGGATTAGGATAAATGGGTGGTTGATGTTCGGCACAGACTCGGTGGGCCGAAGGGCCTGTTTCAGTGCTGTATCTCTAATCTAATCTAATCAACTACATTGGTGTGGGTTTGCGATAGGCCAGACAGGGCAAGGACGGCAGATTTCCTTCCCTAAAGGACATTAGTGAACCAGATGACAATCCGATAGCTTCATGGTCACCATTATTGACATTAGTTTCTTTTATTACAGATTTACTTAATTAACGAAATGTAAATTCCCCAGCTGCCATGGTGGGATTTGAACTCATACACAGATCAGCAATCCACTCTGGATTTCGAGTCTGGTAACAGAGGGATGAATTTTGTTCTCTTGTCAGAGGCCTGGGGGGAGGGGGCGGGGTGGCGGTGAATCTCGACAGAAACGTCCGCCATGAAACTTGGTGCCTTATCGCAGTGTGCCGATTTTGTCAAAGGAGTGAGGTCCCATGGTGGTACTGACAGAGTAACACAATTTAAATGCTGCTTAAATAAATCTGAGTCTCCTTCACTGCGATCCAATGAAGGTTTCTCAATTTTGTGCTCAACAAGCAGCACTCACGTGCCTTCAGTTTCGTGATTTTGAAAAGCTGGCACCACTGAGGCACGAGTCTTTGGTGGCGGTAAAGAACCTAACCAGAGTAGCACTGGGAAAGTGGGGATTACAGCAGCCATTGCCGTTATGCTGAGTTTCTAACGGGCTTGTATGTGAAGAGAGGGAACTCTGCAAGGGGCTTGTATGTGAATGGGGGGAGCACTTCAAGGGGCTTGTGTGTGAACAGAGGGAATTCTGCAAGGGGCTTGTGTGTGAACAGAGGGAACTCTGCAAGAGGCTTGTATGTGAACCGAGGGAACTCTGCAAGGGGCTTGTATGTGAATGGGGGGAGCTCTTCAAAGGGCTTGCGTGTGAACAAAGGGAACACTACAAGGGGCTTGTGTGTGAATGGGGGGAGCTCTTCAAGGGGCTTGTGTGTGAACAAAGGGAACACTACAAGGGGCTTGTGTGTGAATGGGGGGAGCTCTTCAAGGGGCTTGTGTGTGAACAGAGAGAACTCTGCAAGGGGCTTGTATGTGTATGGGGGGAGCTCTGCAAGGGTCTTTTGTGTGAACGGGGGGAACAGTGCAAGAGGCTTGTGTGTGAATGGGGGCAGCTCTGCGAGGGGATTGTGTGTGAATGGGGGAGCTCTGCAAGGTCTTGTGTGTGAATGAGCAGAACACTGCAAGGGCTCCAGTTGTCGTGGTCCATGTAGGTACCAGCGATATTGATAGAACGAGGATAGAGATTCTGCTGAGGGAATATGAGCAGCTAGGGGCTAAATTAAAAAGCAGAACCAAAAAGGTAATAATCTCTGGATTACTACCTGAGCCACAAGCTAATTGGCACAGGGTCAATAAGATTAAAGAGGTAAATGCATGGCTCAAAGATTGGTGTGGGAGGAATGGGTTTGAATTCATGGGACATTGGCACCAGTACTGGGGAAGGAGGGAACTGTTCCGATGGGACGGGCTCCACTTGAATCTTGCTGGGACCAGAGTCCTGGCAAATTGCATAACTAGGGCTGTAGATAGGGCTTTAAACTAAATAGTGGGGTGGAGGGTTCAGTTGCATGGAAAATTAGGAAGTCAAAGTTAAAGGAGTGCAGGTCAGTGATGAGGCTGATTATTACCAGAAAATAAAAGGTAGCTACAGAACCTGTGAACGTCATATTGCACCAAGGAATCGTACAAAGTAGGGAAATTTGATAATAGAGCAAACTTAAAGTCTTTGTATGTGAATGCACAAAGCATTCAAAATAACATTAATGAGTTAACAGCGCAAATAGAGACGAATGGGTATGATTTAGTGGTGATTACTGAGACGTGGTTGCAGGGAAACCAGGTTTGGGAATTAAATATCCAAGTGTACTCAGTATTTCGGAAGGTTAGGCAAGAAGGAAAAGAAGGGGGTGTAGCTTTGTTAGTAAAGGAAGAGATCAGTGCTGTAGTGAGAAATGATATAGGCACTGGAGATCAAGACGTAGAATCAATCTGGGTAGAAATAAGAAATAGCAAGGGAAAGAAGACCCTTGTGGGAGTAATCTATAGGTCTCCAAACTGTAGTTCCTTAGTAGGACACAGTCTTCTTTGGCCTCTTTGGCCCGAGAGACAATGGGTTAGTGCCCAGAGGTGATCAGTGGTTTGTGAAGCAGCGCCTGGAGTGGGTATAAAGGCCAAGTCTACAGTGACAGACTCTTCCACAGGTGCTGCAGATAAAATTGGTTGTCCGGGCAGTTACACAGTTAGCTCTCTCCTTGCGCTTCTGTCTTTTTTCCTGCCAACTGTTAAGTCTCTTCGACTCGCCACTCTTTAGCCCCACCTTTATGGCTGTCTGCCAACTCTGGCAATCACTGGCAACTGACTCCCATGACTTGTGGTCAATGTCACAGGACTTCATGTCGCTTTTGTAGATGTCTTTGAAGCGGAGACATGGACGGCCGGTGGGTCTGATACCAGTGATGAGTTCGCTGTACAATGTGTCCTTGGGGATCCTGCCATCTTCCATGCGGCTCACATGGCCAAGCCATCTCAAGCGCCGCTGGACAGTAGAGTGTATATGCTGGGGATGTTGGCCGCCTCGAGGACTTCTGCGTTGGAGATACGGTCCAGCCACCTGATGCCAAGGATTCTCCGAAGGCAGCGAAGATGGAATGAGTTGAGACATCGCTCTTGGCTGACATACGTTGTCCAGGCCTCGCTGCCGTAAAGCAAGGTACTAAGGACACAGGCTTGAAACACTCGGACATTTGTGTTCCTTGTCAATGTGCCATTTTCCCACACCCTCTTGGCCAGTCTGGACATAGCAGCGGATGCCTTTCCCATGCGCTTGTTGATTTCTGCATCAAGTGACAGGTTACTGGTGATAGTTGAGCTAGGTAGGTGAACTCTTGAACCACTTCCAGAGCATGGTCGCCAATATTGATGGATGGAGCATTTCTGACGTCCTGTCCATGAGCTCACCTACCTGGCACACAGTATTAACCAGGAAATACTGGGGGCTTGTAAGAAAGGTACAGCAATAATCATGGGTGATTTTAATATGCATATAGACTGGATTAATCAAATTGGCAAGGGTAGCCTCGAGGGAGAGTTCATTGAATGTATTAGAGATTGTTTTTTGGAGCAATATGTTGTGGAACCAGGGAGCAGGCTATTCTAGATTTGGTATTGAGTAATGAGGTGGGATTAATTAATGATTTCATAGTTAAAGATCCTCGAGGGAAGAGTGATCATTGCATGCGAGAATTTCAAATTCAGTTTGAGGGCGAGAAAATGGAGTCCCACACTAGTGTTCTAGAGTTAAATCAAGGTAATTACTTCGGCATGAAGCCAGATTTGGCCCTAGTGGACTGGGCAGGAAGACTAAGAGGTAGGACAGTTGATGAGCAGTGGCAGATATTTAAGGAGATATTCAATTCCTCCCAACTATAATATATTCCAGAGAGGAAGAAATATTGTAAGAGAGGGAAAAAACATTCATGGCTAAGCAAGGAAGTTAAGGATAACATAAAGACAAAAACTTAGGCATACCATATTGAAAAGGCCAGTGGCAGGCTGGAAGATTGGGAAACTTTTAAAGATCAGCAAAGGGTTACTAAAAAAGTAATAAAAAGAGCAAAGGTAAATTATGAAAGAAAACTAGTGCAAAATATAAAAATGGACAGCAAAAGCTTCTATAAGCATATAAAAGGGAAGAGAGTAGCTAAAGTGAATGTTGGTCCCTTGGAGGATGAGACTGGGGAGTTAATTGTGGGGAATACAGAAAAGGCGGAGACACTAACTCAGTATTTTACCTCAGTTTTCATAGTTTTCACTAGTACCATTCCAATAGTAACAAATAATGCAGAGGTTATAGAAAGGCAGGGGCTTAAAAAAATCATCACTAGGGAAAAAGTACTGAGCAAACTATTGGGATTGAAGGCAGACAAGTCCCCAGAGCCTGATGGCCTGCATCCTAGGGTCTTAAAGGAAGTGGCAGTGGAGATAGTGGATCCATTGGTTATAATATTCCAAAATTCCCTGGATGTGGGAAAGGTTCCAGTGAATTGGAAAAATGCTAATATAACGCCCTTATTCAAAAAGGGAGGGAGGCAGAAAGTAGGAAACTATAGACCTGTTAGTTTAATATCTGTCGTTGGGAAATTGTTAGAATCCATTATTAAGGAAGTAATAACAGGACATTTAGAAAGTTAAAACGCAATCCATCAGAGTCAGCATGATTTTATGAAGGGTAAATAGTGTTTGACTAATTTGCTAGAGTTCTTTGAAGATGTCACAATTAAAGTGGATAATGGGGATCTTGTAGATGTAGTATATCTGGACTTCCAGAAGACATTTGATAAAGTGATGCACGAAAGGTTAATACACAAGTTAAGATCACATGGGGTTAGGGGCAATTTATTAGCTTGGATAGAGGATTGGCTAACCAACAGAAAACAGAGAGTCGGGATAAATGGGTCTTTTTCTGGTTGGCAAGATGTAACTAGTGGGGTGCCACAGGCTTCGGTCCTCGGGCCCCAACTATTTACAATCTATATTAATGACTTGGATGCAGGGATAGAAGGTACTATAGCCAAATTTTCAGAATGCACTAAAATTGGTGGGATAGTAAGTTGCAATAAAGAAATAAGAAATTTACAAATGGATAAGGATAGGTTAGGTGAATGGGCCAAAATTTGGCAGATGGAGTTTAACGTGGATAATTGTGAGGTTATCCATCTTAGTCGGAGGAATAGAAAGTCAAATTATTATCTAAATGGAGAGAAACTTCAGAGTACTTCAGTGCAGAGGGATCTGGGTGTCCTCGTGCATGAATCGCAGAAAACTAGTATGTAGGTGCAGCAGGTAATAAGGAAGGCATACAGTGTTGGTCCCCTTACTTGAGGAGGAATGTAGTTGCATTGGAGGCAGTTCAGAGGAGGTTCACTAGATTGATTCCAGGGATGAGGGGTTTGTCTTATGAAGAGAAATTGAGCAGTTTAGGCCTTTACTCTCTCGAGTTTAGAAGAATGAGAGGAGATCTAATTGAGGTATATAAGATGATTAAGAGGATTGACAAAGTAGACATAGAGAGGATGTTTCCTCTGGTGGGGCAATCTAGAACAAGAGGTCATAGATTTAGGATAAGGGGTAGCAGATTTAAAACAGAGATGAGGAGAAATTACTTCTCTCAAAGGGTCGGGAGTCTGTGGAATTCATTACCCCAGAGTGCGGTGTATGCCAGGACATTGAGTAAATTTAAGGAGGAAATAGACAGATTTTTAATTAGTAAAGGGTTGAAGGGTTTTGGAGAATGGGCAGGAAAGTGGAGTTGAGGCCGAGATGAGATCAGTCATGATCGTATTGAATGTCGGAGCAGGCTCGAGGGGCTGAATTGCCTACTCCTGCTCCTAGTTCTTATGTTCTTATATATGTAGTGCTGGATAGGAGATATGGACACTTTTGGATGAGCTGAAATTTACAGAATGTGGAGGATGGGAGGACAGCCAGTAGAACATGGGAATAGTTGCATCTAGAAGGAGGAAGTGGAGCACAAATAGCCATGAATTAATTGCAGAAATAATCTTAAATTAATTGCAGCACAATGATATGACTTGCAAGTGACATGATACAAACACACATTGAGACACCTGAAGCATAGACCCTAACATAAGCCACTCAGCTAATATTTCTCCTCATATCACTATCTTTAATCTGCAGGACCATGTTTGTGGTCCAGCTTTCTCTCCAGTCTGCAGTCCCTTTTAGTCATAGTAGCAAATCTGAATTGGTGTAAAATATTCCAAGGTTACTTTTGAAGAGTGCAAAAGAAGAAAGGTTTTCCTGTAACTCCACGTTCCTTCAGTCTGGTTATTAAAAACATTCTCTATGACAAAACAACCAATGACTGCATCATGAACTGAGAGAAGGTTAGTGGCCAGAAATTTACATTGGGTGGGTGGCCCACCCATCGGCCAAAAAGTCAGGGCGAGCCTGCCTCCACTGGGTCATGCCAGGATCTTACGCTCCCCAGGCACTTAATTGGCCTCGGGTGAGACTTCCACCCATCTGAGGCAGAATGTCTCGCCTAGACGAGCTGCCGACCAATCAGCGGCTGTCAGCTCTCTGTCCCAGCAGTACCACCGGGAGCAGTGGCCACTGCTAGGACAGCAGCCAGCTACAGCAGCAAGTGGGATGTCAGCCCCGGAAACAAGGTAAGGTTTGGGATCTTGCCGGAGACAATCGGCTGGGGCCCGGCATGGCAAGGTGGGGGGGGGGCTTAGTTGGGGGGTGAGGGGGGAGTGTTGGGTGTTCGGTTGAGCCGTGAGGGGGCCCTCCGTGGGGCACAGGATGTCCAATCATGAGGGCTCCCCCAGTCCGCAAGGAGGCTGCCAGGTTTTACTTGGAAGCCTCCTGGAGGGCCTGAGCCATCCGCCCGCCTCTGGTGAAATACTCGCGGCAGGAGAAAGCGGCTCTTAAGTTGCAGTTAATTGGACACTTAAGGGCCTTGATTGGCCTGGGATGGGCGGGCTGTTTCTCAGCGCCACTGCCCCTCATAAAATTGCAACAGGAGAGGGGAGGTGTCGGGAATAGCCCCCTCCACCTCCCACTCAATTTTATGACCGGCCCCCTCCCCCCCACAGCAGCCCGCTCCTGCGGGATGCTTAAAATTCCAGCTGGTGATTCAGTTTTCATGGTGGAACTAGTGATGATTACAAAGGATATGCCACACTGTTTTGATCAATGCAATATGGATGAGGCAATATCTGAGAGAACTTATTTTTGACTAAGTATTCGTGATTCCAATGTTGCCTTATGAATATGAAATTCAATCTCGTTACAGAAAATTACGAAAATGAAGAAGAACCCTTCAGTCTATTAGAATCTTCTTTCGTTTTCCAAGGTAACAGAGATTGTCAACAGTTGTAACAAAGATTCCAATCAAAACTCCACCATACTCCCAAGATTTCACACCTCATTAACATCAGCTCCTACTAAAGACTGCAGGGATTATTTTGGCCAATGGGTGAAAACAAACGCTAAATGGGTGCTGTGCTAATAAGACACATCTGTTTGAAAGCTTGGTTTTCACACACAATTTTGGTCCTAATTGCTGGTTACCATGATTTGAACTTGCCTGGAGGTGCGAAAACAAACACCTGCAGGTTTCGCACACATCTCAAGTGCTGATTAAACACCATTTTTACAGAGCTCTTTGCTAAAGGTATGGAGTGGGCTGGCTGACAATCAGTGACACACTCAGGGACCCGGTGAGAGGATGCATGAGTTCTCAGATGTGTCACTGGAGATTGTAATGGAGGAGGACCAGAGGAGGAGGGATGTCCCTGACCACCGTCGGGAAGGAGTTCATCTCACCCTCCTCACCCTCCTGTCCATCTCCCTGCAGCAGCTAGTGCTGCTTTGCCTGTCCTCATATCCTCCTTTTATTCTTCATTTAGAGCAAGAGGTACCCCTAGCAAGAGTCCCATGACCAAGTGCTCCCTTTTTCCTGATGACTATAAGGTAGAGTAGCACAGCACTTGCTGTTTTTAGGTGAAATCCTCAGAGAATTTCCAGAATAATTGTTGATAGATTTAGTGAAGCCTTGACAAGGTGTCCCAGAATGTCTCCCGATGCCCTTTAAAACTCCTCTTTAAATAGTCAGCCGCAAGGGAACTTCAAAATGTAGCACAGCAACAATTTACTTAATCCTATTCAGCTGTTTAAACATAAGAAATAGGAGCAGGAGTAGGCCATTCAGCCCCTCAAGCCTGCCCCGCCATTCAATAAGATCATGGCAGATCTGAGCCAGGCCTCAACTCCTCTTTCGGGCCTGTTCCGCATAATCCTCGACTCCCCGAGATTTCAAAAATCTATCTCCCTCCTCCTTAAATAAATTTAGTAACCTAGCCTCCACAACTCTCTCAGGTATAGAATTCCAGAGATTCACCACCCTCTGAGAGAAGAAATTCCTTCGCATCTCAGTTTTAAATGTGTGCCCCCTTATTCTGTAATTATGTCCCCTATTTCCCCAATTCCCCCACTTGTGGAAACATATTCTTAACATCTACCTTGTCAAGCCCCCTTAAAATCTCATATGTTTCAATAAGATCACCTCTCATTCTTCTGAACTCCAATGAATAAAGGCCTAACCTGTTTAGCCGTTCTTGATAAGACAACCCCTTCATCCCAGGAATCAGCCTAGTGAACCTTTTCTGAACTGCCTCTAATGCTAGTATATCCTTCTTTAACTACGGGGACCAAAACTGTACACAGTACTCCAGGTGTGGCCTCACCAACACCCTGTACAGTTGTAACAAGACTTCCCTATTTTTAAATTCTAACACCCTAGCAATAAAGGCCAAAATTCCATTTGCCTTCCTAATTACTTGCTGCACCTGCATGCTAACTTTTTGTGTTTCATGTACAAGAACACCCAGATCCTGCTGTCCTGCAGTATTTTATAGTCTTTCTCCACCTAAATAATAATCTGCCTTTTTACTCTTTCTACCAAAGTGGATGACATCACACTTTCCCACATTGAATTCCATCTGCCTAGCTTTTGCCCACTCACTTAACCGACCTATGTCCCTTTGTAGATTCTTTGTGTCCTCATTGCAACATGTCTTCCCACCTATTTTTGTATCGTCTGCAAATTTGGATACACTACGCTCTGTCCCTTCCTCTAGGTCATTAATATAGATAGTAAATAGCTGAGGCCCTAGGGCTGATCCTTGTGGCACTCCACTAGTTATGGCTTTCCAACCTGAAAAAGACCCATTAATCCCAACTCTCTGCCTTCTGTGTGTTAGCCAGTCCTCAATCCATGACACCACATTACCCCCAATACATTGAGCTCCTATTTTGTGCAATAACTTTGTTATTGGGAGAGGCCATTAGGTCATGCATGAGGCACCAACATGCTGTGCAGCCTCATTAATGAGCACTAACAGATATCTCAAATGGCAATTAGCTGGTTAATGATCCTCCCGGCGGCCGTTCCTAGCGCAAACTTCAACCCCTTTACCAAGATGATGTCTTAGACTGAGCGTGGGCTAAATCACCATTTCAGCTTAAGAACTCTTCTTGATCATACCAAAGGCTCTTTAGTACCGAAAGCTTTTTGTGAAAATTACCCTCAGAGTGTTTCAAACACACAATAGGTCTTTTTGTTCTGATGATAGGTCTAATAACTGAAGCAATAGCTCCAGTTTTTTCTTGATAGATCATCACAAGTTTGCTGTGTAGTTCCAGTGTTTTCTGTTTTTCTGGTTATCTAGTCATAGCCAGAGAATTGCCTGGAATGGCTTCTCTTCCTGCTCCTGCACTGTTACCTCTGATGTCCCCCAAGTACCTATGCTTGGTCCCCTCCTATTTCTCATCTATCTACTATCCCTTGGTGACATCATCCAAAAACATATCAGGTTCCACATGTACACTGAAGACACACAGCTATACCTCACCAGCACCTCTCTCAACCCCTCCATTGCATCTGACATGTCATGCTGCTTTTCCAACATCCTGTAGATGAGCAGAAATTTCCTCCAGTTAAATATTGGGAAGACAGAAGCCATTGTCTTTGGACCCCATCATAAACTCCATTCTCTTGCTACTGACTTCATCCCTTGCCCTGGAAATTGTCTAAGTCTGAACCAGACTGTTTGCAAACTCAATGTCATATTTAATCCTGATCTGAGTTTTCTACCCCATGCCCTCTCCATCATGAAGAACCCCTATTTAAACTTCTGTAATATCACCTGTTTTTGGCCTGCTCAACTCATCTGCTGCTGAAACCCTCATCAGTATTTGTGTGACCTCGAGCCAGGACTATTCCAATGCTATTCTGGCTGGTCTTCCATCTTCCGCCCTTTGTTTACCTCAGTTCATCCAAAACTCTGCTGTCAGTATCTTAACTTGCACCAAACTGGCCTACATTGGCTCCTGACCCAGCAATGCCTTAGATTTAAAATGCTTAAAATTCATTCAAATCTATGCGTGGCCTCACCATTCCCTATCCCTGTAACTTCCTCCAGCCCTGCATCCATCCGATAACTCTGTGCTCCTCCAATTCTGACCTCTTGCCCATTTCCTGCACCCCATCATTGGCAGCCAGGCCTTCAGCTGACTAAACTCTGGAATTCCCTCACTAACCCTCTCTGCCTCTCCATCTTTCCCTCCTCCTTTAAGGTGCTGCTAAAAATCCACCTCTTTGACCAAGATTTAGGTCATATGTTCTCATACCTCCTTCTGTGACTCGGTGATTCCAGTGTCAGTTTACTAATATGAGATTAAAATTCCTTGCAGAGAGGAAAGAATCAGGAGAAGAACTGACAGATTTCTTGAACGAACAGAAGTCTTCCTCAAAAGATGAAGGTAATAAAATTGGCTGCATTCACCTTAAGCACAATTTCATACTGTGAATTAATTGTGTGATCAGCTACCATTACAGTGGCATCAGTTGATGAAAACTTGCAGACTGAAGCTTATTATTTCCCTGTCCTTGAGTTTAAATGTTCTTTCGATCAACCATGAATAGAAATGTCTGCCAGATGTAAATCTGTAACAAAAGAGACGCCCTCCCTTTTGAAAAGACTCACTGTCTTCACAGAGTTTTCTTTATTTTGTGGAAGGGGAGCGTACATCATTTTCATTATGATGGCATTGCATGGAAGTGATGATGGGTTTACTGTGATTACACCATTGTGCGCTGTGTTTTAAGCCAAATAAACAGCTTTGGCAACAACTTCTTTTACACAATGTCAATGTTCCACAGAACTCACTATTCAGACCTGCACAGTTGAGGACATATGGATGACAGTGGATGAACTAAAGACTGAAAAATAGGAACACCATGAGCAAGTTTGCAACGTCATTTTTTTTTTTTTAGAATATTACAGCGCAGTACAGGCCCTTCGGCCCTCGATGTTGCGCCGATCATCTGACCTACACTATTCCATTTACATCCATATGTCTATCCAATGACCACTTAAATGCCCTTAAAGTTGGCGAGTCTACTACTGTTGCAGGCAGGGCGTTCCACGCCCCTACTACTCTCTGCGTAAAGAAAGTACCTCTGACATCTGTCCTATATCTTTCACCCCTCAACTTAAAGCTATGTCCCCTCGTGTTTGCCATCCTCATCCGAGGAAAAAGACTCTCACTATCCACCCTATCTAACCCTCTGATTATCTTGTATGTCTCTATTAAGTCACCTCTCCTCCTCCTTCTCTCTAACGAAAACAACCCCAAGTCCCTCAGCCTTTCCTCGTAAGACCTTCCTTCCATACCAGGCAACATCCTAGTAAATCTCCTCTGCACCCTTTCCAAAGCTTCGACATCCTTCCTATAATGCGGTGACCAGAACTGCACGCAATACTCCAGGTGCGGCCTCACCAGAGTTTTGTACAGCTGCATCATGACCCCGTGGCTCTGAAACTCGATCCCCCTACTAATAAAGGCTAACACACCATATGCCTTCTTAACAGCCCTATTAACCTGGGTAGCAACTTTCAGGGATTTATGTACCTGGATACCAAGATCTCTCTGCTCATCTACACTACCAAGAATCTTCCCATTAGCCCAGTACTCTGCATTGCTGTTACTCCTTCCAAAGTGAATCACCTCACACTTCTCCGCATTAAACTCCATTTGCCATCTCTCAGCCCAGCTCTGCAGCCTATCTATGTCCCTCTGTACCCTACAACACCCTTCGACACTATCCACAACTCCACCGACCTTCGTGTCATCCGCAAATTTACTAACCCACCCTTCTACACCCTCATCCAGGTCGTTTATAAAAATGACAAACAGCAGTGGCCCCAAAACAGAACCTTGCGGTACACCACTAGTAACTAAACTCCAGGATGAACATTTGCCATCAACCACCACCCTCTGTCTTCTTTCAGCTAGCCAATTTCTGATCATGGCTTGCATTTCTCATTAAAACTCACTGATAAAGTTGTTCGGATAATAGTTGAAATGGTGAAGACTGCAAAGCATATTCTTTACTTCTAGTAAACAGTGGTCAATGCAGTTTTCGATAGGGAAGGTCCTGCCTGACAAATTTCTTTATTTTCTGTTGGGAAGTGACAATCCGTATGGACATTAGAAAACCCTACAATGTTTCACTCAGATTTCCAAGAGGCGTTTGTTAAAGGTCTGAACAGAACTCCAAGCTGTGAGGATTCAAAGCAAATCTTGGGACTGAATAGGTGTGATGGAGTCCTCATGTGCAGACTGTGCTCTGTACAACTGGCCTGTTGAAGGGACTGTTAGGTGCAATGACTTTGGATTCAAAGTGTGTTTTTTTGAGACAGACCCTGATTTGAAAATGAAACCAAAAGCTTCAATGTTCTGGAAGGTCAGAACCAGAAAAATAGTTTTTTTGTACCAGAGACATGTGACGGGAGTTCAGGTTTTAGCTTTCAGAGGAGCTCTGCAGTGGAAGGAAGGAAAAACATCCAGTTGTTGCTTAAAGAGACAAGTTGAGAGCTGCAGATTTTTGTGCTTCCAGAGCAGTTCATCAGTAAAGTGATGGAAAGTGTCATCGACAGTGCTATCAAGTGACACTTGCTTAACAATAAGCGGCTCAGTGATACTCAGTTTGGGTTCAGCCAGAGACACTCAGCTCCGGACCTCATTACAGCCTTGATTCAAACACGGACAAAAAAGCTGAACTCAAGAGGTGAGGTGACTGCCCTTGACATCAAGGCAGCATTTGACCAAGTATGGCATCAAGGAGCCCGAGCTAAACTGAAGTCAATGGGAACCAGGGGGAAAACTCTTCCTTGATTGGAGTCATACCTAGCGCAAAGCAAGATGGTTGTAGGGGGTCAATCATCTCAGCTCCAGGACATCACTGCAGGAGTTCCATAGGGTAGTGTCTTGGCCCCAACCATCTTCAGCTGCTTCAACAATGACCTTCCTTCAATCATAAGATCAGAAGTGAGGATGTTCGCAGATGATTGCACTATGTTCAGCACCATTCACAACTCCTCAGATACTGAAGCAGTCCGTGTAGAAATGCAGCAAGACCTGGACAATATCCAGGCTTGGGCTGAGAAGTGGCAAGTAACATTCGCACCACACAAGTGCAAGGCAATGACCATCTCCAACAAGAGAGAATCTAACCATCTCCCCTTGACATTCAATGGCATGACAGTTGTTGAATCCCCCACTATCAACATCCTAGGGATTATCATTTACCAGAAACTGCACTGGAGTAGCCATGTAAATACTGTGGCTACAAGAGCAGGTCAGAGGCTAGGAATCCTGAGGCGAGTAACTCACCTCCTGACTCCCCAAAGCCCGTCCACCATCTGCAATGATGGAATACTCTCCACTTGCCTGGATGGGTGCAGCTCCAACAACACTCAAGAAGCTCGACACCATCCAGGACAAAGCAACCCGCTTGATTGGCACACCATTCACTCCCTCCGCCACCGATGCACAGTGGCACAGTGTGTACCATCTACAAGATGTACTGCAACAATGCACCAAGGCTCCTTATACAGCACCTTCCAAACCTGCGACCTCGACCAACTAGAAGGGCAGCAAATGCATGGGAACACCACCTGCAAGTTCCCCTCCAAGTCACACACCATCCTGACTTGGAATATCCCGCCATTCCTTCACTGTCGCTGGGTCAAACTCCTGGACCTCCCTTCCTAACAGCACTGTGGGTGGCCTTATGTCATATGGACTGCAGCAGTTCAAGAAGGCAGCTCACCACCACCTTCTCAAGGGCAATTAAGGATGGACAATAAATGCTGGCCTAGCCAGCGATGCCCACATCACATGAATGAAAAAAAAATGGCTGCTTGGAATTTTAATGGTCGACAAAGTAGCAGGCTGAAATGGTTGTTTTGACTGCAGGCAGAGGAGCCTGGACTGAGAGCTGACCTTTGGAAAATACAAGTTGCTAGTATTGCTTTCGATGCCTTAAAGAGTTGCCTAAGGTGAGACCGGTGAAGCTACGCTATCAAGGACATGGTTAGAGAATAGAATAGAATCATAGAACTGTTGTGAGCAAAACCAGAGAATTTCCAGAGTGGTGTGCAGTTTTGGTGAACCTTGTGTTGGTGAAGATTGGATTGCCGAGAAACTGCCATTAAGTGAAAACCAGAATTTGCAAATTGGGAGACAAGATCTGGAGATCTACTTGAAATGTGCAAAGACCTGAAGGACTTTATGATGGTTCGGCATCACCCTGCTCATGGAACTGCCAAAGGATTTGTGAGATACATCCTTGTTGCATTTGATAGTTAATGTGTAACCTTATATATATATATATATATTTATATATATATATACACACATATATATATATATCGCGACCATGATTTGACTGTTAGTTCAAGTTTAATTTATGTTGCTTTGGTTTGAGTGTCAAAGTAAAATTTATGAAAGTGAAATCTTGTCTGTTTGGTTTTTGTTTCCGAAATTCGGGTCAGTCAGTGAACTTGATTCTTTTGGTTTGATGGTAGTCTTCACGGGGACCGTAACATAGGACATTGGCTGATGGGTAGAAAATAACCAATAATAATAAGGCATATGGAATCCTTTCCTTTATTAGCCAAGGTATAGAATATAAGAGCAGGAAGGTTATGCTGGAACTGTATAAATGATTGGTTAGGCCACAACTTGAGTACTGTTTGCAGTTCTGGTCACCTCACTACAGAAAGGATGTAATTGCACTAGAGAGGGTACAGAGGAGATTTACGAGGATGTTGCCAGGACAGGAAAAATGCAGCTATGAGGAAAGATTGGATAGGCTGGGGTTGTTCTCCTTGGAACAGAGATATCTGAGGGGAGATCTGATTGACATGTACAAAACTGTGAGGGGCCTGGATAGAGTGGCTGCGAAATGCCTATTTACATTAGCAGAGATGTCACTGACTAGGGGGCATAGATTTAAAGTGATTGGTAGAAAGATTAGAGGGGAGAGGAGGAAAAATGTTTTTACCCAGAGTGTGGTGGGGGTCTGAACTCACTGCCTGAAAGGGTAGTTGAGGCAGAGACCCTCAACTCATTCAAAAGAAGTCTGGATATGCACCTCAAGTGCAGTAATCTGCAGAGCTACGGATCCAATGCTGGAAGGTGGGATTAGAATGAGTGGATCGTTTTTCGGCCATCAATGACACAATGGGCCAAGTGGCCTCTTTCTGTGCCGTAAACTTTCTATGATTCTATTCCATTCTCTAACTGTGTTCGTGATAGTGGAGTCAGGGAAAGTGCTGAGTTAGTAACCCTTGGACTCAGTGTTGAGGCAACCACAGTTTCTTCTTTGCATCAGCAACTTGAATTCAGAAACTCAGTACAAATCCGCAGGTAAAAACTGATTTAACCTCGCCCTCAACAATTTACCTCTTGCAGATGCATCTGACCATGGCAGTATTGGTAGGAGTGACCACTGTACAGTACTCGTGGAGACTGAATCCCGACTTCACACTGAGGACACCTTCATCAGTGTGGCAAAACCACTGTGCTAGATGGGATAGATACAGAACAGATCTGGCAGTTCAAAACTGGACATCCATGAGGCGCCGTGAGCCATCAGCAGCAGCAGAACTATATTCCACCACCATCTGTAACCTCATGGCCTGGCATATCCCCAGCTCTACCATTACCATCAAATAAGGGGACCAACCCTGGTTCAATGAGGAGCTCAGAAGAGCATGTCAGGAGCAGCACCAGACATACCTAAAGATGAAAAGCCAGATATCAACCTCCTGAAGATACAGTGCTGGACTGCATGCATGCTAAACAGTGGAATCAGCATGCTATAGACACAACTAAGCAATCCCACAACGAACAGATCAGATCAAAGCTCTGCAGTCCTGCCACATCCAGTCATGAATGGTAGTAAGCAATTAAGCAATTAAGGGAAGGCAGAGGCTTCATGAATATCACCATCCTCAATGATGGCAGTGTGCAGCAGGTCATGCAAATGACAAGGCTGAAGCGTTTGCAACCACCTTCAGCCAGAGATCCCAAGTGGATGATCTATCTCAGCCTCCTCCTAAGGAACCCAGCATCACAGATGCCAGTCTTCAGCCAATTTGATTCACTCCACAAGCTGAGTGGAATCGATACAGCTAAGGCTAAGGGCCCCGACAACATCATGGTTATAGTGCTGAGGACTTGGGCTCCAGAAGTAGCTGTGCCCCTAGTCAAGCTTCTCCAGTACAATTACAACACTGGCATCCATCCGACAACAAAGCAAATTTCCCAGGTATGTAGTATTCACAAGAAGCAGGACAGATCCAATCCAGCAAATTAATGTGCCATTGGTCTACTTTCGATCATCAGCAAAGTAATGAAAGATGTCATTAACAGTGCTACCGGCACTTACTCACTGATAATCTGATCACCAATGCTCAATTTGGGTTCCGTCAGAACCACTTGGCTCCAGATCCCGTTACAGCCTTGGTCTCAACATGGATGAAACAGCTAAATTCTCGAGCTGAGGTTAGAGTGTCGGCCCTTGACATCAAGCCAGAGGTGACTGAGTATGGCATCAAGGAGCCTAATAACACTGAAGTCAATAGGAATCAGCGGGCAAACTCTCCACTGACTGGAGTCATACCTATCCCAAAGGAAGATGGTTGTAGTTGTGGGACGTCAATCATTTCAGCACCAGGATATCGCAGGGTAGTATCCTAGGCCCAACCATCTTCAATAAAAGCAAAATACTGCAGATGCTGGAAATCTGAAATAAAAACAAGAAATGCTGGAACCACTCAGCAGGTCTGGCAGCATCTGTGGAAAGAGAAGCAGAGTTAACGTTTCGGGTCAGTGACCCTTCTTCGGAACAGCCATCTTCAGTTGCTTCAGAAATGACCTTCCTTCCATCCTAAATTCAGAAGTGGAAATGGCCTCTGATAATTGAACAATGTTCATTCCCAGTCCATACTCCTCAAATACTGAAGCAGTCCATGTTAGTATACAACAACACCCGGATAACATTAAGCCTTGGGCTGATAGGTGGCAAGTAACATTTGTGCCACATAAGTGCCAGGCAATGACCATCTCCAACAAGAGAGAATCTAACTATCTCCCCTTGATATTCAGTGGCATTATTTTCACTGAATCCCCCACTAGCAACATCCCGGGGGTTACTATGGACCAGAAACTGAACTGGACCAGCCACATAAATACTGTGGCTACAAGAGCAGGCCAGTGACTGGGAATTCTGTGGTGAGTGACCTACTTCCTGACTCCCCAAAGCCTGTCCGCCATCTACAAGGCACAAGTCAGGAATATGATGGAATTCGCCTGGATGAATGCAGCTCCAACAACACTCAAGAAGCTCGACACCATCCAGGACCAGGAAGCCCGCTGAATCGGCATCCCATCCACCACCTTCAACATTCACTCCCTCCACCACTGATGTACAGTGGCAGCAGTGTATACCACCTACAAGATGCACTGCAGCAACTCACCATGCCTCCTTCGAGAGCACCTTCCAAACCCATGACCTCTTCCACCTAGAAGGACAAGAACAGCAGATACATGGGAAAACCATCTGCAAGTTCCCCTCCAAGCCTTGTAGAATTCTGACCTGGAACTATATCACCATTCCTTCACTGTCTTTGGATCAAAATCCTGGAACTCCCTTGCTAACAGCGTCGTGGGAGTACCTGCACCAGATAGAGTGCAGCGGTTCAAGAAGACGGCTCATCACCATCTTCGCAAGTGCAATTGGTGATGGGCAACCAATGCTGGCCTTTTTAGCGATGCCCACATCCCATGAAATGAAAAAAAAAGCAAAGCAGGAGGTTGATGCAGTTATTTTGGCCATGGGCAGAGAGGCCTGGATTCTGAGGACTGACCCTTGCAAGATACAAATTGCTTCCATTGTTTTTGGTGCTTTAAAGAGTTATGGAAAGTGGGAGCCAGTGAAGCTATATTACTAGGACTGTTGTGAGCAAAACCACGGCAGTTTCAGAAGGGTGTGTAGTCTTGGTGGAGACAGCATTGGTGGGGTTCACATTGCAAAAATACTGCCTTTGAGTGAAAACTGGCATTTGCAACTTGGGAGACAGGAATCTGGAGATCTACTTGAAAAGTTCATAAATCTGAAGGACTTTGTGATGGTTTGGCATCAGTCCACCGATAGCACTGCCAAAGGACTTGTGAGATACATCCTTGTAGCATCTGATAGTTAACGTGTACCCTATAAGATATACATCCATCGATCATGGTTAAACTGTTAGTTCATGTTTAATTTATGTTGGTTTTGGTCTCAGTGTAAAATTTATAAAAGTGAAATCTAGTCTGTTTGTTTTTTTGTCTCCTAGTTTGGGGTCAGTTGGTAGATTCAATTTTTTTTTGTTTGTTGGTGGTCCCCACAGGGATCATAACACTTTGGAACAAACGCTACAAGGCTCTGGATAGACCTCACCTTGAGTGCTGCATCTAGCCTTGTGCACCAAAATGCTTTGAAGATACTCAAGCATTCGAGGTAATGCAGAGAATGAATTAAAAATGAGCTAATGGCCTTTCCCAAATTATGTAACTTGTCATGTTATGATAATGCAATAACCTGGCTGCAGAGACTTATTTGTTGCCTTCTAACAAACACACACTAAATCTTCCCAATTCCAATGTCACCTTATAGATTTTCGAATACAATTTTTACAGGAAAGAAAGCAAAGAAAGGACCTGAAGACTTCTTGGAGCAAAACAAACCTGCCTCTGACTTTAAAGGTAACGAAGATTAACCTTTCACATGGTTTTGCCGGGTGGGGTGTTAATTGTAGTCGGCTGTTGTTAGGATATTATAGTGAAACTACCAGATGTAACAAACATTCCAAGTTTGAATACGCACTTAGAATCCCGTGTACTGTTCTGGTCACCAGAGTACAGAAAGGACACTGTAGCTACTGAAAGGATCGTGTAAAGAGCAACCAGAATGATTGAGGGGATGGAGAGATTGGATTATGATTCATAAATTGGGCACGTTCTCCTTGGAAAAGAGAAGGTTGAGAGATGATCTGATTGCTGTTTTTAGGAATCTAAAAGTATTGGACAATGTAGGCCATGACAAGCTACTTCACCTTTTCCAGAACAGTCGAACCAGACACGGCCTGCTCTCAAAGATGGTAAACTTAAGACTCATCTGCCGAAGCAATGGAGTCCATATTAACCACCACTCCGAAACCTCCCCCATGACAGGCGAGAGATCGACGGGTGTGGGGTTTTAAATTGTCAAGTTTGCAAAACCCAACCACAACCTCCGGCAAATGCACCTGTTTCTGTTTTGACTGGGGTGGATTTTGGGTGAGTAACCCTCTCGAGAGAGGTGGACCCATGATTATAATATTTAATTGAGGCTCCTATCCTGAGATTTTGGCAGTGATTTGAAATTAATGCCTCCTGGTTTCCCAGGATACTGGAAACTTGTCGGTAAAAGCAAGGTGGGATTGAGTGTTACTTCATGGATTGGTTAATGTCAGGAGTCCCACGATTAATAAAGGTTCAGTGCTCACAGCTACTTTCCCCATTCCCTCAGCAACAGTTTGGTGAGAGTATTTGTGGTGAGACCTATTTGTAAAATTTCTAGAAGTTCCCGCATTAAACACCAGGATGGGTGGAATCATGGTTATTTTTGGTTGGACGTCAGATGAGAAAGACAATCTGCAGTAGCAGCAGTGAGGACATGCTCGAGAGGGAGCTACAAGTGGACAACTGTGAGAGTAGCAGCAGCCAGGGGAGCATCAAAGGGGTTGAATTTACAGGAGGTACTGCCCACCTGACAGGTTTTACTGACAGAGGCTCCACTTGCTTGACCTTCCAGAAGAGCAATTCTTCCAGAGGTTGAGATTGTTGCATTAGGTAATCGCAGACATCTGCAGCTTCCTAGACGACCTGCTGCTCATAATGTGCCAGTGGCTGAGAAAGTTACCACCACCCTCAATTTATTTGCCTCTGGTTGCTTCAGGGCATTACCAGAGACATGATGAGAGTATCCCACTCAGCTACACATAAATGCATCAGGCATGAAGATGCCAGGTGTGGGAGTTATGTAAACATCCCCTATGATGACAAGGGCAGATTGAGATGTCACTCAGATTTATGTCTCTGGCTGGATTCTTGCTGGTAGAGGACACCATCGATAGCACACATGTGGCAAACGGAGCATCTCCAGCTCAACCAGGAGTATTCTTCAACAGCTAGAGATTTCATTCCATCAATGGCATGCAAGCACAAGAAAAAGGTTCACGCAGGTCTGCACCAGATTCCCTGGCAACTACCATGATTCCTTCATACCTTAATCCTGCAGCAGTCCAAAATCCTCAACCTGTTCAGACCTGGTGTTACAGACAATGTCAAGGGGTGTGGGTGGTTCCCTCCCAACTGACCGCGATCGTGTTTTGTTAAAAATGTGAGTTAGTCTCTGAGTGTTTTGTAGGGTCAAATAAACCGACAAATGATAGGTTTTCGCATAGGTTAAAAAAAAAGATTTATTTTTACACAATTCCCAAAATGGTCACAAGCTCACTGGCACACACATTCACTTACACACACATACACAAGAATAGATGATGAGAAAAGGGTAGGATGTAGTTCAAAGTGAGGTAGGAGTTCGTGCTTTACAGTAAACCTGTTGAATCTTTTCAGGAGGACAGTGTCTTTTAAAGGTGAGGCCTGGATATTTACAATCTTGAACTTGTTGAGGTGAGGTGTTGTAGAGTTCTAGTGGTTACAACTCAGCACAAAGCTAGTGATGTGAATTTTATTACCTTCACAGATGGAGAGTCTTAAAATCACTTTGTGATGTCTCTGCTATAGTGGTTGTTCAGTTATTGTTCAGCAGGGTTCTTCTTGCTTGGCTGGATCTCTTGCGCAGCCTCTGGTTGGGCTGCTTTCTGAAGGTGTTGGCTTGATCTCCCCTCTTTCTCCAGAAATCTATCACATTAGAGTTTCTGTTTGGGGACACATGGCCCTTTCCCCTGGTGTGACCAAAGAATGGGCCAGGATATGATAACCATGGCTACCGATTGATGTCTGAATGGGGACCATTCTGGTAACACATTGATACTTTACACCCATTAATTTTGGTTTGAGCTGTGAGTCAGTCTGTCTCCAGAATCTTTTGATGGTTCATTCATATTGATAAGAGTCATTAATATACAATGGAGCTCCTTTCAATTTCAAAGGGGGTTCTCCCCAGAGCTATTTCAGATGAGGTTATCGAGTTCCATCTTTGTAGACAGGTTTGTTGATTTCCAATACAGGAGGGGGTCACCTGACCAAAACTCCATTTTGACTGTTGTACAATTGTCCATGTTCTTGTGGTTTTGTTTAACAGTTGACTTTTTAAATTTATAACTCTTCCATTTCATTGTTTACTTCATCATGGCTCCTTCCATGCATGACACTAGAAGTACCCTTAAGAATGGTTACAAGGCAACAAAGATACCTCCTTCAAATCTGGCTAACAACACCTCTGGGGAGCACCACCAATGCACCCCAAGAGCACTATAACCACAGCCAATTGACAACCAGATGCATCATCAAGCAAGGATAATGGTGATGCGTTGCATTCTACACAACATAACGCTACAGCAAGGGCTGCAGGTGGAGGCAGGACAAGTTGCTCATCACTCCTCATCTGATGATGATTCCAATGGAGGAAAATGAAGATCAGGCACAACGCGTGACCAACCACCCACACCGGTGCTTCAGATATCAGGGATGCCATAATAATTCAAAAGTTCAATTATAATCACATCCCCCGGCCCGATCCATCGCCACTCTGCCAGTTACACAGTGGATGCAGGAGTCTGATTCCTCGTATTGGGGAACTGAGAGAAGATCTCAGAAACGTAGGGAACTATTTTATCCTGGTGAAGGAGATCTCAATGCCAAGGAAAAAGCAATGCCAAGAACCCTGCGCCGCCCCTTCTGTGGGTGGCCCACCGAATCTAGCACCAATTAGGCACTTAAGTAGACAGCAGCGGCCCTTCAATGGGATCAAGGACCCAGATGACGGAAGTCGTGGCTTCAGAGAGCTACTGGCCAGTGGGAGGCCAGCAGCTCTTTCACTGAGCAGTGCCACCACGGAGATGGTGACTGTTGCCAATAGAGCATCTACCCAAGGCCCAGGAGCAGCACTGGAGCCAGGCCACAGCTAGGTCAGGGCAGGAGGGGTCTCATGATCTGGGGGTCACGGAAAAGGGGCTGGGAAGCAGCCCGTACAGTTTTTTTGTGCCATGCTTCCCGTGCAGCGATAGGGCCTTCCCTCACCCAATTTTATGCTCTCCCTGCCTCCAAACCCACTTCAGCGATGATCATAAAATTCCCCCTTTGGGCTTTTCAGCTGAGAAGGGCGGCATCTGAAAGGTGAGTTTAGAGAGGTTTATAACGTAGTCCAGGGAATGGAGAAGGTGTGTTTGGAATGTCTTTTCAAACTGAATTGCAAAGATGAAACAAGTGGGCACAGGTGCAAAAAAGCAAAAAGTGAATCTAGACATTTTATCAGAAAATTCTTTGTCACACAATGAATGGTTAATACATGGATTAAACTTTGATAGAGTGAAGGAGGTGAAAATTCTGGGAATCATTTAACAAAAAAAAACTGGATGCCACAATGGGGAGATTCAGGATCTGTCTTGGTGAGTGAATTAAGAATGAATTGATGACCTTTCCCAAATTAAGAATCTTGTGATCCTGTAATATTATGACATTGCAATTATCCACTGTAGAGATTCATTTGTTGCTTCCTGACAAATAAACACTAAGTATTCCCAATTCCACTCTCAGTATAAATTTGAGAATAAAACTTTATGCAGGAGAAGAAGAAAATAAAAGACATGAAGATCCCCTGAACAAAAAGAAACCTGCTGTGGATTTTAAAGGTAATGGGGATTAACCTTTTGCATAGTTTGATTGGGTGGGGGGTTCGGTTCAATTGTACAGCCAGCTGTTGTTAAATTATTACATGGCAAGATGCAACAAACATTCCAAGATTGAATATGCACTTAGAATCCTGTGTACTATTCTGGTCACTAGAGTACAGAAAGGATATTGCAGCGATTGCAAGGACAGAGAAGACAGCAACCAGAATGATTGAGGAGATGGATGGATTGGATTATGAGGGCTAATTACATAAATTGGGCACGTCTCCTTGGAAAAGAGAAGGTTGAGAGGGACTATGATAAAAGCAATTAGAAAATATAGATAATGATCAACTGTTTCACCTCTGCCAGAAGAGGGCACAGTCTGCACTTGAAGGAGCAGAAATTCAAAACTAGTCTGCAGAAAAAATGGCCCCAATGTTCAGAGGGAGGTTGGGAGGGAGCAGGCACGACTTTAGCAGCTGGGAAACCCGCAAATACAGGGAATGCAGAGGTCCTGCCGAATTTAAGGGCAGGACTTTATATGCATTTTTTCTCTCCATTTCCCTCCCAACAGCTGGCCAGATTGAGAGGCTGGTCACTGCTGGGCTGCCCGGCTGCAGCCAGAGACCAGAATACAGGGAGAGAGATTGGTGAGGGGAGAGGGATAGATCACAGACCGATAGGTTGGGCAGATCGCAGGTCAGCATCGGATCACAGACGAATTGGATTGTGGGGAGAGGGTTGGCCAATCGTGCGAAGGAGGCAGATCGTGGTAGGTTAACTGAGGCAAGCGAAGCATACCTGGTTCTCCTGGCCCAAAAGCAATGCTGGTAAAGCATTTTCCTCCTGGATCCACAGGTCTCACCTCCCTTCAGCTGTTGGATTTCCTGAGCCCTGGGAAACCCAGCCTGTAGCTCTTAAATCGAAATGGCTGCTAAAATCTGAGGCAAGCAGTCCATTTGAATCTTATAATTACTGACCCACCTTTAGAGAACAGGTTACTATCCTGAACGCCCCCAACCCACCCCAGTTAAACTGAAAGCAGGCGGCTTTACAGCAGGTTGGGGTCGGGTCTGACCATTGTTCAGAATTTAACTCCCACTCGTGGGTTTAAGTATCCACCAACATTTCAGTGAGTGAATGGTTAATCTATGGAACTGGCTCCAAACGAGTTGGTGAATGCAATTAATGTTGATTCATTCATTAAACACATTTCTTTCAGAGAATAATATTCTGTGATACAGTACAAGAGTATTTTGAGTCATAATATGTATTAAGTGTGGGATGTTTGGGAGGAACCGGTAATTTTAAACCTATAGTTTCCAAAGCTCTCCACCACTGTGGTTTTTCTGACCTTGGGCTGAATTTTATAAGCCCACCCCTGCAAAATGGTGGCCCGCCCGTGCTGGCTGCACGCCAAAGAGCCGCTGTGATTCCGAGCACGGCAGCTCATTTAAATAGCCAGGACGGACGGTCCCCACCGCCCCACCCCCCCCCGCTGATCACATGGAGGGGGCGGGTTGTCCATTTCCGGCAATGGCGTCAGCTGCCTGTGCATAGGCTCTACCGGGATATTTAAATGTTTAAATTTAAATGGAATTTTTTTTAAAATACATTTCTTTTGCCCCTCTCCCACCCCCCCACAATAACAATCAAATTAATGTTTGCCCTTCCCCCCCAAAACACTTACCTTTACCATCTGACCTTTCCCCCCCAACTGCACAAACTTTAAACTATAACCCTTCGCACCATCCCTGCACTCATGACGTTAATTTAATCCCATCCACTCACCCCACCCCATATTGAGAAACGTACCTCCTGCCCCCTCCCCACACGTGTTCTGCCTTGTTTCCCCGGACAGGGATCCGAAGGCATGGCAGTGCTGGCCAGCGGGGTGAAGATCATGGCAGAACAACAGAAGGCAACAGGAAAGTAATTAATTCAGCTATTTTAATTTATTTAAATATTTACATTGCTGTCCCATCGCCCAGTGGCAGGAGGGCCGCCTCAAAGCCTTGCCACCATTGATAATATCAGGTCGGGCCCTGCCAGCATCAAGGTCCGTGGCGGGCCTCATCCAGGGTAATCTTCAGGCTCCCCCCGCCACAGATTCCGACGTCGAGAGCTCCTTAAAATCCAGCCCCTCATGTCTAGGTGTGTTATAGACTAACTGATGGAGATTGATTGTTGTGAATAGTCAACAACTCCATTATCAGCAAATCATGCAACTACCAGGATGGTAGAAGGCGAACCAGATGGACTTCGGTCTTTTCCCATCTAGCAATTCCCTATGTTTCAAAATGAAGCTGCATCATATCAGTCTAAGAGTTCATAAATCATTAGGGCAACACATAATTAAAACATTGTATTCTTGGAAGTGGCATGTTTATATATGAGGAACCAACTAGGGAACAAACTATTTTGGATCCTCTATTGTGTTATTGTGACAGGGTTAAATAGTAATAATATAGTAAAGGATCCTTTTGGGAAGGGTCGACATAACATGCTAGAATTTCATGTTAAGTTTGAGAGTGATGTGGTTAAGTCCGTAACTAGAGCCTTAAATTTAAAAAAGCCAATTACTAAATTATTAATAGTTATGAAAGTAGATAAACAACTGCCAACACTTAAAGAAATAATTTATACTTCTCAATGAATATACATTCCTTTGAAGAATTAAAGGGGCTAAATTGGTTAGCCGCAGAAAACAGGTGTGGGATTGTGATGCGTGATCAACTCCATCAACACACTTGTGGACCCAACCATGATGCAGCGTCCGTTGGCCAATGTCGCAACTTCCATTGCAGCACAAGCAGCAGCCACCCAAAGTCTGAGTTCTGCAGTAGAAGCTCAGACTGCTCTCATGAAAGATCAGCTTGGTGCGATGCAAATTCAGGCTGCTGTCATTAAGTCTACAAATTGCAGGGTGTCACAGCAGTCCAGCAATCTGTCCTGAAATGCATTACCAGGAAGACTGAGATGCCACCCTGGAAGAGTGGCAGTGGCTTCATGGAGCACAAATCTACTGTCATCTATCATGATGACAGTATTTGCCCTCCCACTCCTGCCACGCCACCAGTGCCCTTGCTGTTGCCTGTCAGTCAGCCAAGCAGACAACAGCTGCCCATACTGAGAAGGTGTAGTCGGCGGCCAGGCCTTCTAGGCTCAGAGCTGATTGAGGACGTTCTTCATAATCTCCTGTACTGAAAGTCAGCTGCCTTCCATCAGCCATGCTGCAGCCACTGGTACAGCAGTGTGCAGGAGCACTAGGGCAGGCAAAAGCATATGGAAGACAGGAATTAAGGTGATGCACAAAGGTAATTAGTTTAATATTGTATACAATACAGCATGATAACATTCATAAATTTGGTTTGGAATGTTTATTTTGTGGTAGCTTTTATTTTTGCATTGTGGTCAAGCAGACAGTGTGATGGCCATTGATAGAGAGTAGGTAAGGTGTGGGACTGTTGGTGAGTGGGGAATTGGGTGCAGTTACTGGGATCACACTCAAATTAGTTCTTCATGGATAGCCCGGGCTGAATGGGGAGATCAAGGTTGTCTCCTCCCTTCCTCCTCCTTCTATTCTTCCTGCTCCTCCTCCTTCTGCCTCTCAGCTGCTCACCATATATTTTGTGGCAAGGGCTGTGCCCTCATCATGACAATGTTGTGCAACGTGCAGCAGATCCCCATAATCTGAACATCCATTCTACCGAGTACTGCAGAACTCCTCCAGAATGGCTAGACAGCGAAAGCATTGTTTCAACATTGCCAGTCTTTCTTTCTCTTTGGCCTCCTTATCTCGAGAGACAATGGGTAAGCATCTGGAGGTGGTCAGTAGTTTGTGGAGCAGCGCCTGGAGTGGCGATAAAGGCTAATTCTAGAGTGACAGACTCTCCCTCAGGCGCTGCAGATAAAATTGGTTGTCGGGGCTGTTACACAGTTGGTTCTCTCCTTGCGTTTTTGTCTTTTTTCCTGCCAACTCTTCGACTCGCCACACTTTAGCCCCGCCTTTATGGCTGTCCACCAGCTCTGGCAATCATTGGCAACTGACTCCCACGACTTGTGATCAATGTCACAGGACTTCATGTCGCGTTTACAGACGTCTTTAAAGTGGAGACATGGACGGCCGGTGGGTCTGATACCAGTGACGAGCTCGCTGTACAATGTGTCCTTGGGGATCGTGCCATCTTCCATGCGGCTCACATGGCCAAGCCATCTCAAGCACCACTGGCTCAGTTGGGCGTATATGCTGGGGATTTTGGCCGCCTCGAGGACTTCTGCATTGGAGATACGGTCCTGCCACCTGATGCCAAGTGGCAGCATTACTCTTATTGTATACATGCTGTGCCCTTGTTGCCCAGTAGTCACCAACTGGTTTGTCATGATGGCTCAAATGTAACTGGCACAGCAGGAAGGCATCATGACTGCTGCCAGCATACTGAGCATTGACCTGCAGGATTCTCTGTCTATGATCATGCACCAGCTACTCGTTGAGGGCATGGAATCCCTTTCAGTTCTGGTCAATATTCTCTCTAAGCTGCATGCTTGCACAGCAAGTCTAAAGTCCCCACTCAGGCTGTGCACAAGTCCGTCACTATAAATTACCGTGCATGCACAGCTGTGAAAAACAATTTAAAGAGGCCACACACTGAAAGAAATTGCCTGTTTTTACTTTGAGATACAGCACTGAAACAGACCCTTTGGCCCACTGAGTCTGTGCCAACCATCAACCACCCATTTATACTAATCCTGCATTAATCCCACATTCCTACCACATCTCCCTACCACCTACCACAGTAGAGGCAATTTACAATGGCTAGCTTACTTATCAACTTACAAGTCTTCAGCTGTGGGAGGAAACCAGAGCACCTGGCAGAAACCCACACAGTCACAGGGAGAACTTGCAAACTCCACACAGGCAGTACCCAGAATTGAACCTGGGTCGCTGGAGGTGTGAGGCAGTGGTGTTAACCACTGTGCCACTGTGCCTGTGCACTCAAAAAGAAAATTAGCGGGAATGTTGTTTCCGGTATATGGCTGAGTTGACATGTGTCACTCTCCAATCGTCTGGCACTTCCCCTGTATCTAGGGAACATACGAATTAGAAGCAGGAGTAGGCCACTCGGCCCTTTGAGCCTGCTCCGCCATTCAATAAGTTCATGGCTGAACTGATTACTCCACATTTCCACCTACCCCCAGTAATCTTTCACCCCCCCTTGCTTCAAGAATCTATCTACCTCTACCTTAAAAATATTCAAAGACTCTGCTTCCACTGCCTTTTGAGGAAGAGAGTTCCAAAGACTCACAACCCTCTGAGGGAAAAAATTTCTCCTCACCTCTGTTTTAAATAGGTGACCCCTTTTTTAAAACAGTGATCCCTGGTTCTAGATTCTCACACAGGTAGAAACATCCTTTCCACATCCACCCTGTCAAGACCCCTCAGGATTTTATATGTTTCAATCAAGTAGCCTCTTAATCTTCTAAATTCCAGCGGATATCCTAGCCTGTCCAATCTTTCCTCGTAAGACAGCCCACCCATTCCAGGTATTAGTCTAGTAAACCTTCTCTGTACTGCCTCCAACACATTTACATCCTCCTTTAAGTAAGAAGACCAGTTCTGTACATAGTACTCCAGATGTGGTCTCACCATTGCCCTGTATAGCTGAAGCATAACCTCCCTGCTGGAAGATTATGGCAAGCCCTTCTACTATCTCTTACCCACCCCCCCACCCACCACCGTCACAATTTCCTTTCGCAACCTTGGATGAAAGCCATCCGGACCAGGCGACTTACCCACTCTGAGCATAGCCAGCCTTTCCAGTACATCCTGCCTATCAATTTTCACCCATTCATTACCTCTATCATCGCGCTTCTACCAATATTTTGTCAGTATCCTCTTCCTTCGCAAACACCAACACAAAGTATTCATTGAGTATTCTAGCTTTGCCTTGTGTCTCGGAGCATGTATCACCCTTTGTCCCTAACAGGCCCCATCCCATCTCTTACTACCCGCTGGCTACAACTATTACCACTCCCTTTGCCTTTTATCTTTGCCTTTTATTCCATGACATCCTTGTCATGCAATCTTTCTCGCCCTCTGCCCGATCACCGACCTTCCCTTTGGTTCTTCTTCTCCCCCATCCCCCCATTCACTTATTCAAAACCTATTATATTTCTAACCTTTGCTAGTTCTGATGAAAGGTCATTGACCTGAAACATTAATTCTGTTTCTTGCTCCACAGATGCTGCCAGACACGCTGAGTATTTCTAGCATTTTCTGTTTTTATTTCAGGTTTCCAGCATCCACAGTATTTTGCTTTTATTTTAGGGTAACACAGTGATATTGCCCACAGATACGTTGCAAATGTGGCTGTCTGTAACATAATTTTATAAATACTGTCAGTCTTATTTAACAGGAATTCTTAATCTGAACTGATGATTAAAACTCTTCATAGGAAAGATGCCACTCACAAAAGGATCTGAAACTGCACAGGGCAAAGGTAGAAAAGGTTTGGTGTATTTTAGCTTTCATAAATCTTATTTAATAAAGCAGATTTACTGTTTCATTAAAATGAACTCTATTACCAAACTTGTACTAAATAGCCCAGCTAAAGTTATGCTACTGTTACAACCAGGTGAGAAAGGTGTCTAGGGATCTGTTACTATCTTCACCTGGTCTTATTGTAAACACACTTTGTTTTGAGCTCCCCCTTTGTGAATCATTGTTCACAGCTTTCCAATTATAATGCAAAGAAATGAGCACAAACAGGCTTTCTTCGGTTTAAAGGCGAAAAATGAAATTTATTAAACCTTAATCTTAAACTCTAATACATTTAATGCCTGCAGATATACGACACACCCATGCTAGCATGCACACATGATACACATACACAAATAGGGACAGAAAAGAGCAGAAGAAAAATAAAATGGAGAGGTTTGAGTCAGTCTCTAAAGGGGGTTTCTTGTTACTGTTTCTGTGTTTCCAGCTCGCCGTAGAGTCCTTGATTGTAGACAGCTCTTAATTTTCATTGGGGCCCAGTATTCCTCGTAAACCTTGTTCACTGTAGGAGACTTTTCTCTCTTGGAGTTCATATGTCTTCAATCGTTTCTGAAGCTGGTGAGAGTGAGATGAGAGCAGACAGGAGAGAGATGTTCTCAGTCCAGGAGAAAAGTGCTTTCTGTTCAGGGGCTAACAGCCTTCTGAGTTCAAACACTGTTTTCTCCAATTTAAAACTCTCAGTTCAAAACTCTGCAACAGGCAATTAGTCATGTGACTAAACACTGGTCTGACCATGTCTGTGCTTGTGGATTCTGCTATCTTAGCAGTCAACCTGGAATGCTAGCTCCCCACCTTCAACATCTTGTAATCAAAAGTAAATTTTTGGTTGAATGTGTCAGGGCATGGTTCTTTGTCCCTTGTTCCAACACTTTTTGTTACTATGCAAATGTCTTTCCAGTCAGGGGCTTGCAATTTTAAGTTTTAATGTTCATGTAGTGAAATAATGTGTGCCTCAGTCTTGGCAAGTGGGGGGCTTGCCTGACACTACAGTTGTATCAAGCTCTACATAAACCCCATTTAGAATATTGTGTTCAGTTCTGGGAACTGCACCCCAGGAAGGATACACCGGGCTTGGAGAGCGTGCAGCACAGATTTACCAGAATGATACGGGGGCTAAAAGGGTTAAATTATGAGGACAGGTTGCATAGACTAGGCTTGTATTGCCTTGCATATGGAAGATAAAGGGGTGATCTAATCAAGGTGTTTAAGCTGATTAAAGGATTTAATAGGGCAAATATAAAGAAACTATTTCCTCTGGTGGGGGGGGCCAGTACAAAGGGGCATAACCTTAAAGTTAGAGCTAACCATTAAGGGGTGATGTTAGGCAACATTTCTTCACACAAAGGGTAGTGGAAATCTGGAACTCTGCCAAAAAGCTGTTGAGGTCGGAGTCAATTGAAAATTTCAAAACAGAGATTGATAAATTTTTGTTGGGTAAGGGTATTAAGGGTTACAGAAACAAGGCAGGTAAATGGAGCTAAGATATAGATAAGCCGTGATCTAATTGAATGGAGGAAAAGGCTCAGGGTGCTGACTGACCTAATCCTCTTCCCCGCCCAATTCTATCTCTACTGAGCTGAATGGAAAATAAAATGGTCTGGTTGTAATATTAGTGAGGTGGGGTGGGGTTAGGGGGAGAATTCAATCACTTCAGTTTGCCATGGGCGGGTTAGGTTAAAATAACCCTCTGCCATTAATTTCTTCTGGGATTCTCTCAATAATCTGTAGACACCCCAGAGCAATGGACATTTCTCCAGAGTTCAGTAGATCACCCGCTAAGGATTGAAAGAACCCCCAGGAAAATTCCACTGCATCCTCCCTCTAGACTGCTCCTGCAGTGAACAACAAGCTTCTGATGTTCTGATGTTTCAAGGCAGCAGGGAATATTTACGCTGTGTGGGATTGTCACTGCAACTTGAGAAATCTGCCAAGGATCTTAAAGCATAAAATATGTGAAAGTAGATTCCTCATACACTCTGCTACTGCATGCAATTTTAGAAAAATGTACTGGTACTGAAAAACATTGTCTTGATATTGCAGGTTCTACCAATGGTCAAAAATATAAGCTAAAAGAAATTAAAGGTGGGTGTTATAGAAGGAGTGCTAGTCTATTCTTTCGCTTGTGCCAGTTAAACCTCTCATTGTAGCAATGAGAAGCTTTTGTTTTAATCTGTTCAGAGAAGTAAATATTGAATGTTGTTGGAACAATTATTCAAAGAACAATGAATGATTAAATCTGCATATTCAGGCCAATTAAAGGAATCCTCATTTGGCCCCAAATGAAGACTTTCAAGATCATATCCCTCTAGAAAGCTAACCTAAAACTTGCCCCAGCAATTGGGCTGTCATGTTTTAAAGAAAACATATTAATTGTTTTGGTCCCACATTTAATAAATACATGCTAGAAAAGCAAGCCATTTGGAGACCTGATTCTAAAATGGCATGTCAACAATGTAAGTAGCCAACACTTTTAAATGAGGATGTGTATTTTTAAATAACATGCCTCGCTGAGATAGGTGTTGTCATCAAACCATTTGGCAATTCTAATGTAGCACTTGGTTCTGTTAAAAGGGTGTCTTGTGTTGTGTGTGCTTACAATGCCATTCCTTGGTGATAGAATTCACTGAGCTCTGCTGCTTCAGGCAAGCACTTTCACTTTGTACCACTACATGCAACATTGAAAAGATACACCATTGTTAGAAACTGTAGGGTCTTCCAACAGGAATGTTACTGTAAGTGTACTCAGGGCAACATAAAGCTTTTGAGGGACAAGGGATGTATGTCGGTGTGAGAAGTACTTTCAATGTAAAATAAGGTACTCTTTCCCTCTAGATAGTTCCAGAAGTTAGTTCACGAGCCAGCAGTCTGAGCCAAGACAAGCCAGTGCACCAGCTGCTACACAACTTATCTTCCTCCTATTTTTACATTGGGAATGACAAGCATTGCTCATTTCTGAGATTTCTAATGTTGCTATTCTTTGTCAACTGAGTGTATCTCTACCAGAAAGAACAATTCCCATGGTGTCAATAGGGTCAAAATAGCTCAGGGAGAAGTCAAAAGCAATCTCTAAGTGTCGGTAGACTCAGCACTAACACAGAAACTACAACACACAAACAGGCCATTTGGCCCAACTTCTCTATGCTGGTGGTTTATACTTCACATGAGCCTCCTCCCATTCTACTGACCTCTTCTCACCCTGCGCCCATGTTCCTCTGTTTCTTTCTCCCTCATGAATGCATCAATCCTCCTCTTGAGTGTGCCAATGCTCTCTGCTTTAATCATTCCATGTGGCAGCAAGGTCCACATTCTCACTACTGTCTGTGGAAAGAATCTTCATATGTTTGGATACTGTGGAGCCACAATCAACAAAACAAGCAGAATGTCAAACTGTATTTCTAGACTAGTACCAGACAGTTTGAGAATTGAATATCCAAGGGTACTCAGTATTTCGGAAGAATAGGCAGGAAGGGAAAGGAGGTGGTGTAGCTTTGTTAGGAAAGGAAGAGATCAGTGCTGTAGTGAGAAACGATATAGGCACTGGAGATCAAAACATAGAATCAGTCTGGGTAGAAATAAGAAATAGCAAGGGAAAGAAGTCCCTGATGGCAGTAATCCATAGGTCCCCAAACAGTAGTTCCACAGTGGGGCACAGTATAAACCAGGACATACTGGGGGCTTGTAAGAACGGTATGGCAATAATCATGGGTGATTTTAATATGCATATAGACTGGATTAATCAAATTGGCAAGGGTAGCCTCGAGAGAGAGTTCATTGAATGTATTAGAGATTGTTTTTTGGAGCAATATGTTGTGGAACCAATGAGGGAGCAGGCTATTCTAGATTTGGTATTGTGTAATGAGGTGGGATTAATTAATGATCTCATAGGTAAGGATCCTGTAAGGAAGAGTGATCATAGCATGCTAGAATTTCAAATTCAGTTTGAGGGCGAGAAACTGGAGTCCCACACTAGCGTTCTGGAGTTAAACAAAGGTAATTACATAGGCATGAGGACAGATTTGGCCCTAGTGGACTGGGCAGGAAGACTAAAAGATAGGACAGTTGATGAGCAGTGGCAGATGTTTAAGGAGATATTCAATTCCTCCCAACTAAAATATATTCCAGAGAGAAAGAAACTAAGAGCAGGACAAAACATCCATGGCTAAGCAAGAAAGTTAAGGATAACATAAAGACAAAAACTAAGGCCATATTCCAAAGGCTTGTGGCAGACTGGAGATTGGGAACCTTTTAAAGATCAACAAATGGTTACTAAAAAAGTAATAAAAAGAGCAAAGGTAAATTATGAAAGAAAACTAGCGCAAAATATAAAAACGGAAGCAAAAGCTTCTATAAGCATATAAAAGGGAAGAGAGTAGTTAAGGTGAATGTTGGCCCCTTGGAGGATGAGATTGGGGCATTAATAAAGGGGAACACAGAAATGGCGGAGACACTAAATCAGTATTTTGCCTCAGTTTTCACGGTGGAGGACACTAGTACCATCGCAATAGTAACAAGTAATGCAGAAGTTATAGAAATGGAGGAACTTAGAACAATCATCATCACTAGGGAAAAAGTACTGAGCAAACTATTGGGATTGAAGGCAGACAAGTCCCCAGGGCCTGATGGTGTACATCCTAGGGTCTTAAAGGAAGTGGCAGCAGAGATAGTGGATCCATTGGTTATAATATTCCAAAATTCCCTGGATGTGGGAAAGGTTCCAGTGGATTGGAAAAATGCTAATATAATGCTCTTATTCAAAAAAGGAGGGAGGCAGAAAGTAGGAAACTATAGACCAGTTAGTTTAACATCTGTCATTGGGAAATTGTTAGAATCCATTATTAAGGAAGTAATAACAGGACATTTAGAAAGTCAAAATGCAATCCATCAGAGTCAGCATGATTTTATGAAGGGTAAATCGTGTTTGACTAATTTGCAAGAGTTCTTCAAAGTTGTAACAAGTAAAGTGGATAATGGGGATCCTGCAGATGTAGTATATCTGGACTTCCAGAAGGCATTTGATTAGGTGCCACACAAAAGGTTAATACACAAGGTAAGATCACATGGGGTTAGAGGCAATTTATTAGCTTGGATAGGGGATTGGCTAACCAACAGAAAACAGAGAGTCGGGATAAATGGGTCTTTTTCTGGTTGGCAAGATGTAACTAGTGGGGTGCCACAGGGTTTGGTCCTCGGACCCCATCTATTTTTAATTTATGTTCATGACTTGGGTGCAGGAATAGAAGGTACTATAGCCAAATTTGAGGATGACACTAAAATAGTTGGGTTAGTATGTTGCAATAAACAAATAAGAAATTTACAAATGGATATGGATAGTTTAGGTGAATGGGCTAAAATTTGGCAGATGGAGTTTAACATGGATAAGTGTGAGGTTATCCATTTGGTCGGAAGAATAGAAAGGTCGATTATTATCTAAATGGAGAAAAACTTCAGAGTGCTTCGGTGAAGAGGGATCTGGGTGTCCTCATGCATGAATTGCAAAAAACTAGTGTGCAGGTACAGCAGGTAATAAGGATGGCAAATGGAATTTTGGCATTTATTGTTAAAAGAATAGAATATGAAAGTAGGGAAGTGTTGCTGCAACTGTACAAGGCATTAGCGAGATGGCACCTAGAGTTTTGCATACAGTTTTGGTCCCCTTACTTGAGGAGGGATAGAACATAGAACATTACAGCGCAGTACAGGCCCTTCAGCCCTCGATGTTGCGCCGACCTGTGCAACCATCTGACCTACACTATTCCATTTTCATCCATATGTCTATCCAATGACCACTTAAATGCCCTTAAAGTTGGCGAGTCTACTACTGTTGCAGGCAGGGCGTTCCACGCCCCTACTACTCTCTGAGTAAAGAAACTACCTCTGACATCTGTCCGATATCTATCACCCCTCAACTTAAAGCTATGTCCCCTCGTGTTTGCCATCACCATCCGAGGAAAAAGACTCTCACTATCCACCCTATCTAACCCTCTGATTATCTTATATGTCTCTATTAAGTCACCTCTCCTCCTCCTTCTCTCTAACAAAAACAACCTCAAGTCCCTCAGCCTTTCCTCGTAAGACCTTCCCTCCATACCAGGCAACATCCTAGTAAATCTCCTCTGCACCCTTTCCAAAGCTTCCATATCCTTCCTATAATGCGGTGACCAGAACTGCACGCAATACTCCAGGTGCGGCCGCACCCGAGTTTTGTACAGCTGCAGCATGATCCCGTGGCTCCGAAACTCGATCCCCGAAACTACAACTCGATGTAGTTGCATTGGAGGCAGTTCAGAAGAGGTTCACTAGATTGATTCCAGAGATGAGGGGTTTGTCTTATGAAGATAGATTGAACAGTTTAGGCCTTTACTCTCTCGAGTTTAGAAGAATGAGAGGCGATCTAATTGAGGTATATAAGATGATTAAGAGGATCGACAAAGTAGACATAGAGAGGATGTTTCCTCTGGTGGGGCAATCTAGAACAAGAGCTCATAGATTTAGGATAAGGGTTAGCAGATTTAAAACAGAGATGAGGAAAACTTACTTCTCTCAAAGGGTCATGACTCTGTGGAATTCACTACCCCAGAGTGTGGTGGATGCCGGGACATTGAGTAAATTTAAGGAGGAGATAGACAGATTTTTAATTAGTAATGGATTGAAGGGTTATGGAGAACGGGCAGGAAAGTGGAGTTGAGGCCGAGATGAGATCAGCCATGATCGTATTGAATGGCGGAGCAGGCTCAAGGGGCTGAATTGCCTACTCCTGCTCCTAGTTCTTATCCTCTTATGTGGAACATGTCAAACCAAGATTCTCTGAGGTATGTTCACACCACTATAAGCACCGTGCCCACTTTTGACAGCCAAGATATAAGGGATACAGTGCAGAGCGACAACACTCATCCCTAGAGTCAGAGAACAACTTGAAAAGGGACCTCACAGAAATAGGAAACCACATCGAAACATATTCTATTTAGGACTGGCATCAGTAAGTTCTTCTCAAGGGTAACCAACACATGGAGAAGATGTATGGGTTGGGTGGGAAGGCAAAAACCTTGGAATCGTTTACGAGACGGTTAGATGCTGTGATGGGGGGAGTGCACATTTTCAAAATGGGTGAGCCAGATGAAACATTCTTCCCCATCCATATTCATCTTGTGGCTTTGTATTGTTTCTCCACAGGGCCAGGTGAGGAAAACAGAACTGCAAGTATTTCCTACAAAGTAGATTATTCAACTTGTTTATTTAACATTACCTGGTTTGGAAGAGTAATTGAAAGTCCCTTCACTTTTAGTTAAGTGGTCTTGAAGTAATGATGTTGAACATTCTAACATACAAATTAGGAGCGGGAGTGACCAAGACTGGGAACTCAATATTCAAGGGTATTCGACGTTCCAGAAAAATAGGCAAAAAGGAAAAGGAGGTGGGATAGCTTTGTTAATAAAGGAAGGTATCAGTGCGGTGGTGAGTAGTGATGTAGATGCAATAGATCGTGATGTGGAATCAGTTTGGGTGGAAATAAGGAATAGCAAGGGGAAGAAGTCACGGGTGGGAGTCGTCTCTAGGCCCCCAAAGAGTTGCCTCACTGTAGGACAAAGTATAAATCGGGAAATATTGAGGCGTGTAAGTAGGGCGCTACAATTGTCATGGGTGATTTTAATCTGCATATTGACTGGACAAATCAGATTGGCAGAGGTAACATGGAAGACGAATTTGCAGAGTGCATCAGGGATTGTTACTTAGAGCAATACGTTGCAGAACCTACCAGGGAACAGGCTATTTTAGATCTAGTAATGTGTAATTAGGTAGGATTAATAAGAGATATTGTAGTTAAGGATCCTCTGAAGGGTATTGATCACAACATGGTAGAACTTCAAATTCAGTTTGAGGGTGAGCAACTCGGGTCTCAAGCCAGTGTCTTCAACTTAAACAAGGGCAATTACAGAGGTATGAAGAAAGAGTTGTCTAAAGCGGTCTGGGAAAATAGACTCAGGGGAAGGTCAGTGGATGAGCAGTGTCGACATTTAAGCAGATATTTCATAATGCTTAGCAAAATTTTATCCCAGTCAAAAAGAAGGACTCGATGAGAAGGATAAACCACCCATGGTTAACAAAGGCGGTCAAGGAGAGTATCCAATCAAAAACTAAGGCATACAAAGTGGCAAAAACTAGTGGTAGGCCAGAGGATTGGGAATTTTTTTTAGGAACCAGCAGCGGATGACTAAAAAGCTAATAAAGAGGGAGAAAATTGATTATGAAAGAAAGTTGGCAAGAAATATAAAAACAAACAGCAAGAGCTTCTGCGGGTATATAAAAAGAGAGAGCAGCTAAAGTGAGCATGGGACCCTTAGAGGATGCGACTGGAGAATTGATAATGGGGAACAGGGAAATGGCAGATAATTTAAACCAATATTTTGCATCAATCTTCACAGTGGAGGACACTACAAACATTCCACAGACATCAGATAAGCAAGGAGCTAATGGAAGGAAAGGTCTTGTAATAGTCTCTAACACGAGGGACGAAGTATTTGACAAACTAATGGGACTAAAGGTAAACAAGTCGCCAGGACCTGATGGCCTGCATCCAAGGGTTTTAAAGGAAGTGACTGCAGAGATATTGGAGGCATTGGTTGAAATATTCCAGAACTCACTAGATTCCGAAAGGGTTCCAACGGATTGGAAAACCACTAATGTGACGGCCCATTCAAGAAGGGAGGGAGACAAAAAGCAGGAAACTGTAGGCCAATCAGCTTAACATCGGTCATTGGGAAAATGCTAGAGTCCATTATTGAGGAAGAAATAGCAGGACATTTAGAAAAGCTTAACACAATCAAACAGAGTCAACATGGTTTTGTGAAAGGGAAATCATTTTTGACAAACTTGCTAGAGTTCTTTGTGGATATAACAAGCAGAGTTGATAAAGGGGAACTGGTAGATGTAGTGTATTTAGATTTCCAGAAGGCATTCGATAAGGTGCCACATAAAAGATTATTGCACAAGATAGAGCTCAGGTTATTGGGGGTAATGTATTAGCATGGATTGAGGATTGGTTAACTCACAGAAGACAGAGAGTCGGGATTAATGGGTCTTTATCAGGTTGGAAACACGTAACTAGTAGAGTGCCACAAGGATCAGTCCTAGGGCCTCAATTATTTCCGATCTATTTTAATGACTTGGAGGAGGGGATAGAGTGTAATATATCCAAATTTGCTGATGATACGAAAATAGGTGGGAGGGCATGCTGCGATGAGGACATAAGGAATCTGTAAAGGGATATAGATAGGTTGAGTGAGTGGGCAAAAACTTGGCAGATGGAGTTTAATGTAGGAAAGTGTGAGGTCATGCACTTTGGTAGGGAGAATCAAAAGGCAGACTATTATTTAAATGGAGAGAGACTCCAAAAAAGTGCAGCACAGAGGGATCTGGGTGTTCTTGTGCATGAAACACATAACGTTAGCATGCAGGTGCAGTAAGTAATTAAGAAAGCTAATGGAATTTTGGCCTTTATTGCTAGGGGGTTAGAGTTTAAAAACTAGGGAAATCTTGTTACAACTGTACAAGGTGTTGGTGAGGCCGCACCCGGTGTACTGTGTACAGTTTTGGTCCCCATATTTAAGAAAGGATATACTGGTATTGGAGGCAGTTCAAAAGAGAGTCACTAGGCTGATTCCTGGGATGAAGGGGTTGACTTATCAAGAACGGCTAAACAGGTTAGGCCTTTATTAGAGTTTAGAAGAATGAGGGATGATCTTATTGAAACGTACAAGATTCTGAGGGGGCTTGACAGGGTCGATGTTGAGAAGATGTTTCCATTAGTGGGGGAATCTCGAACTAGGGGACATAGTTACGGAATAAGGGGACACTCATTTAAAACTGAGATGCAAAGGAATTTCTTCTCTCAGAGGGTAGTGAATGTCTGGAATTCTCTACCCCAGAGAGTTGTGGAGGCGAGATCACTGAAAGTATTTAAGGAGGAGGTAGATAGATTTTTGAAATATCGGGGAGTTGAGGGTGATGAGGAGCTGGCATGAAAGAGGAGTTGAGGTCTGGGGCAGATCAGCCATGATCTTATTGAATGGCGGGGCAGGTTTGAGGGGCCGAATGGCCTACTCCTGCTTCTATTTCTTATGTTCTCATGTGCTTAGGCCACTTGGCTCCTGGAACCTGCTCCGCTGTTCAACAAGATCATGGCTGATCTGATTGTAACCTCAACTCCACATTCCCACCTACTCCCCTTGCTTTTCAGGAATCTATCTACCTCTGCCTTAAAAATATTCAAAGTCTTTGCTTCCTCTGCCTTTTGAGGAAGAGAGTTCCAAAGACTCACGACCCTCTGAGAGAAAAAGATTCTCCTCATGCCAAAGACTTGCAGGTTGATAGGTAAATTGGCCATTAGCAATTGCCCCTAGTATAGGTGGGTGGTAGGGAAATATAGGGACAGGTGGGGATGTGGAAGGAATATGGAACTAGCGTAGGATTAGTATAAATGGGTGGTTGATGGTTGGCACAGACTCGGTGGGCCGAAGGGCCTGTTTCAGTGCTGTATCTCTAAACTAAAACTAAAACTAAAACTAAAATCTCTGTCTGAAATGGGCGACCCCTTATTCTTAAACAGTGACCCCTAGTTCTAGATTCTCCCCAAAGGGGAAACATCCTTTCCACATCCACCCTGCCAAGACCACTCAGAATCTTATATCTTTCAATCAAGTTGCCTTTTACTCTTCTAAACTCCAGCAGATACAAGCCTAGCCTGTCCAACCTTTCCTCATAAGACAGCCCACCCATTCCAGGTATTAGTCTAGTAAACCTTCTCTGAACTGCTTCCAATCCATTTACATCCTTCCTTAAAAAGGAGACCAATACTATACACAGTACTCCAGATGTGGTCTCACCAATGCCCTCTATAACTGAAGCATAACCTCCCTACTTTTGTATTCAATTCCCCTCGCAATATATGATCACATTCTCATGGCTTTCCTAATTAATTGCTGCACCTGCATACTAACCTTTTGTGATTCATGCACTGGGACACCCAGATCCCTTTGGATCTCAGAGCTCTGCAATCTCTCACCATTTAGGTAATATGCTCCTTTATTATTCTTCCTGCCAAAATGAACAATTTCACATTTTCCCACATGATACTCCATTTGCCAGATCTTTAATCTATCCATATCCCTTTGTAGCCTCCTTACGTCCTCTTCACAAGTTACTTTCCAACTTACCTTTGTGTCATCAGCAAATTTAGCAACCATACCTTCTATCCCTTCATCCAAGTCATTATATAAATTGTAATAAGTTGAGGTCCCAGTACTGATCCCCGTGGCACACCACTTGTTACATCTTGCAAACCAGAAAATGACCCATTTATGTCTACTCTCTGTTTCCTGTTAGCTAGCTAATCTTCTATCCTTGTCAATATGTTACCCCCAACACCATGAGCTTTTATTTTCTACAAAAACTTTTGATGTGGCACCGTATCAAATGCCTTCTGGAAATCTAAGTACAATACATCCACCGGTTCCCTTTTATCCACAGCACATGTTACTTCTTCAAAGAACTCCAATAAATTGATTAAACACGATTTCCTTTTCACAAAACCATGTTGACTCCGCCTGATTACCTTGAATTTTTTAAAGTGCCTGCTATAACACCTTTAAAAATAGCTTCTAACATTTTCCCTAAGACAGATGTTAAGCTAACTGGCCTGTAGTCTCCTGCTTTCTGTCTCCCTCCCTTTTTGAATAAAGGGGTTACATTGGCTATTTTCCAATCTCATGGAACCTTCCCTGAATCTAGGAAATTTTGGAAAATTAAAACCAATGCATCAACTATCTCACTGCCACTTCTTTTCAGTCCCGAGGATAAGGTTCATCAGGGCTCAGAGACTTGTCAGCCCACAGCTTCAACAGTTTGCTCAGTACCACTTCCCTGGTGATTGTAATTTTCTTGAGTTCCTCCCTCCCTTCCATCCACATCCCTTTAGTCCATACTTGTGCTAAATGTTGGCCCAAAGTCCAGAGCTACCTTAAAGTGGCCCAATGGCCCCAAGTATCCTTAATTAAATTTTGCATAAGAAAACTGCTAAAGAACTGGCCTGAAGTACAATTCCAATAAAGGATACTGGGACATTTAATGGTACTATGTTTTATGCTCGAGAACTGTTGCTTCAAGACATCCTGGAAAAAGAAATTACTTGTCGCACCCTCCTGCATACAAACAATGGTAAACAGGAAAAGACCCCCTGATCCATCCAGACTGTTCCAATCAATACCTGGCATTGCAGTTCAACTCCCTTTCGGCAATCAAAGTTCTGCAACTGATGCTTACAAAAGCCAACTGTGACTGACACCCCTCAGGACACGGCTAATACTGAAGCTGATGTTGAGATGTTCCATTGACTTAAAGGACTAAAGATAATGCATTGAGACACCACATTGTAGAATCTGGGAAGGGAATGCTGTTTGATATTAACTGGAAAACTCACTGGATGCCAGGTTTTCGTGGTAAATTCCTTGCTGCATATCTAGAATATTCTCACAAGCATGAGTGGCTACCTTCCATTTTCACTCACTAAATATCCATTACTCTTACCTTATTGAAGTTGATAAATGTTCAGGGTTCATGACACATTGGCATTGCAGTGGAACAGCCAGGACAAACTATTCTAAGCTGTTTGCCATGTAGGTCAAACAGTGAAGATCATAGGGCAGCAGGCAGGTTAAAGAGTGTGCCATGCCTGCAAAACTAGTCTCCATCAAAAACAACATGCAGGACATTTACCAGGTCCTTTAAGATCAAGAAGTTTAATGAATTTGTCTAATATTAAATAAACAATGCATTTTTCAGCTATTAAAAATAATGACTTTATTTTTCAGATGATATGTTCAACCTAAAATCCATAAAAATGGATTTGGCAGAATTTGATGCTCTTGACACATATGCTTGTAAGGTAACTCAAAGAGAATTCGGCACAGGCTGTACTTTCCAGCCCATAGTCTTTCGAAATAAAAGAACAAAGTGTTTAGGGTTCCGCTGGATCAGAATCCTCCCTGTGTTCCAATTTGTCCAACTCCAAAACTTCTTATTTCACAAAACATAAATATTACAGGTGCTGGAAAGCTGAAATAAAAAAAAAGATGCTGGAAAACCCTCAGCAAGACACTAGTTTTCACCATGTCAATTGTAGCTCAGTTGGAAGCACTCTCACCTCTGACTTTTAAGTTGCTGTCTCCCTTTAAATGTTAATGTTTAAATGTTAATGTCAAAGGGATCAAGGGATATAGCGAGAAAGTGGGAACAGGGTACTGAATTAGAAGATCAGCCATTTTTGAATGGCGGAGCAGGCCCGAAGGGCCGAACGGCCTACTCCTACTCCTATTTTCTACGTTTCTATGTTCCCTTGTAATGCTGTTTGTGCAAGTTCAAAATTAGACTTGCACTGACTTCCTCATCAATTTCCAACACCAGGTCGAACATGAGCCAGCTGTCCAACTGAAAATACTGCCGCCAATTCAAAAATTCCCAGGAGTTCGGCATTGCTCAAAAAATGCCTCCATTTTCATGTGCAGCTAAACTGAAGTGATGTATGATAGCTCCTGTCAACTCCTGCCAGCTCCCACAGTCCAGAGCATTGGAAATTTGTCTTACCACTTCACCCTGAGCTCAGCCGTTTTTGCCAGATTGACTTCATTACCAAGACTGCCGATTTCCACTCACACATAATCTGCCTCTAGCTACTCCAGGATTCACCCACATCCCCACCTACAGAGAGTCCAGTAACAACATTCACTTCCCCACATAGAAAGTCCTGGAACACCACTCAAATTCTTACCCTCAGAGTGTCCTGTAACACCCATTCGTATCCTAACCCACAGAGAGTCCTGTAACACCACTAAAATCATCACCCACAGAGTCCTGTAACACCACTCACATCCCCACTCACAGAGAGTCCTGTTGAACCCCTGACACTATCACACACAGAGAGTCCTGTAGCACCCACTCACATCCCCACCCACAGAGAGTCCTGAAACACGACGCAGATCCCCACCCTCAGAGAGTCCTGTACCCCCCACCCCCACTCACATCCTCACCCACAGAGAATCCTGTAACACCCACTCACATCCCCACCCACAGAGACTCCTGTAACACCCACTCACATCCCCACCCACAGAGACTCCTGTAACACCCACTCACATCCCCACCCACAGAGACTCCTGTAACACCACTCACATCCCCACCCACAGAGGTTCCTATCCCACCCTGTGCATATCCTCACCCAAAGAGAGATCGGTACCTCCCCAGTCACAACCTCACCCATAGAGAGTGCTCTATCACATTTCACATCCTCAACCACATACTGTACTGTACCCCACACTCAGATACCCACCGACAGAGCGTCCTATAACCACTCACTCCCCAAACATAGAGAGTCCTGTAACACCACTCACATCCTCACCCACAGTGAGCCCTCTACCCCACCCACTCACATCCTCACCCACAGAGAGTCCTCTACCCCACCCATTGATATTCTAACCCACCGAGAGTCCGGTAAGACCATGCACATCCCACACGCAGAGAGCTTTGTAACATCATCTCACATCCCTACCAACAGACATTCCAAACCCGCAGAGAATCCTGTACCCCCACTCACATCCCCGCTCACAGAGAGTCCTGTAACACCACTCACACCCCCAACCACAGAGAGTCCTGTAACACCACTCACATCCGATCCCACAGAGATTCATGTACCGCCCCCATTCACAACCTCTCCGACAGAGAGTACTATACCCCCTCACTCACATCTTCAACCACAGACAGTCCTTTACCACTCCCCCCCATTCACATCCTCACCCACACAGAGAACTGTACCACCCCACTCACATCCCCCACAACAGAGAGTCCTGAGGCACCCACTCACATTCTCGCACATGGAGTCCTGTAACACCACTCACATCCCCACCCACAGAGTCCTGTAACACCACTCACATCCCCACCCACAGAGAGTCCTGTAATACCACTCACATCGCCACCCACAGAGTCCTGTAACACCACTCACATCCCCACCCACAGAGAGTCCTGTAACACCACTCACATCCCCACCCACAGAGAGTCCTGTAATACCACTCACATCGCCACCCACAGAGTCCTGTAACACCACTCACATCCCCACCCACAGAGAGTCCTGTAACACCACTCACATCCCCACCCACAGAGTGTCCTGTAATACCACTCACATCGCCACCCACAGAGTCCTGTAACACCACTCACATCCCCACTCACAGAGAGTCCTGTAACACCACTCACATCCCCACCCACAGAGAGTCCTGTAACACCACTCACATCCCCACCCACAGAGAGTCCTGTAATACCACTCACATCGCCACCCACAGAGTCCTGTAACACCACTCACATCCCCACCCACAGAGAGTCCTGTAACACCACTCACATCCCCACCCACAGAGTGTCCTGTAATACCACTCACATCGCCACCCACAGAGTCCTGTAACACCACTCACATCCCCACTCACAGAGAGTCCTGTAACACCACTCACATCCCCACCCACAGAGAGTCCTGTAACACCACTCACATCCCCACCCACAGAGAGTCCTGTAATACCACTCACATCGCCACCCACAGAGTCCTGTAACACCACTCACATCCCCACCCACAGAGAGTCCTGTAACACCACTCACATCCCCACCCACAGAGTGTCCTGTAATACCACTCACATCGCCACCCACAGAGTCCTGTAACACCACTCACATCCCCACTCACAGAGAGTCCTGTAACACCACTCACATCGCCACCCACAGAGTTTCCTGTAACACCACACACATCCCCACCCACAGAGTTTCCTGTAACACCACTCACATCCCCACTCACAGAGAGTCCTGTAACACCACTCACATCGCCACCCACAGAGTTTCCTGTAACACCACACACATCCCCACCCACAGAGAATCCTCTAACACCACTCACATCCTCACCCACAGAGTTTCCTGTTACACCACTCACATCCCCACCCACAGAGTTTCCTGTTACACCACTCACATCCCCACCCACAGAGTTTCCTGTAACACCACTCACATCCCCATCCACAGAGTTTCCTGTAACACCACTCACATCCCCATCCACAGAGTTTCCTGTAACACCACTCACATCCTCACCCACAGAGTTTCCTCCAACACCACTCACATCCTAACCCACAGAGAGTCCTGTAACACCACTCACATCCCCACCCACAGAGTTTCCTGGAACACCACTCACATCCCCACCCACAGAGTTTCCTGTAACACCACTCACATCACCATCCACAGAGTTTCCTGTAACACCACTCACATCACCATCCAGAGAGTTTCCTCTAACACCACTCACATCCCCATCCACAGAGTTTCCTCTAACACCACTCACATCCCCATCCACAGAGTTTCCTGTAACACCACTCACATCACCATCCACAGAGTTTCCTGTAACACCACTCACATCACCATCCACAGAGTTTCCTCTAACACCACTCACATCCCCATCCACAGAGTTTCCTGTAACACCACTCACATCACCATCCACAGAGTTTCCTCTAACACCACTCACATCCCCATCCACAGAGTTTCCTGTAACACCACTCACATCACCATCCACAGAGTTTCCTCTAACACCACTCACATCCCCATCCACAGAGTTTCCTGTAACACCACTCACATCACCATCCACAGAGTTTCCTCTAACACCACTCACATCACCATCCACAGAGTTTCCTGTAACACCACTCACATCCCCATCCACAGAGTTTCCTCTAACACCACTCACATCCCCATCCACAGAGTTTCCTGTAACACCACTCACATCACCATCCACAGAGTTTCCTCTAACACCACTCACATCACCATCCACAGAGTTTCCTCTAACACCACTCACATCACCATCCACAGAGTTTCCTCTAACACCACTCACATCCCCATCCACAGAGTTTCCTCTAACACCACTCACATCACCATCCACAGAGTTTCCTGTAACACCACTCACATCACCATCCACAGAGTTTCCTCTAACACCACTCACATCCCCATCCATAGAGTTTCCTGTAACACCACTCACATCACCATCCACAGAGTTTCCTCTAACACCACTCACATCACCATCCACAGAGTGTCCTCTAACACCACTCACATCCCCATCCACAGAGTTTCCTCTAACACCACTCACATCCCCATCCACAGAGTTTCCTGTAACACCACTCACATCACCATCCACAGAGTTTCCTCTAACACCACTCACATCCCCATCCACAGAGTTTCCTCTAACACCACTCACATCACCATCCACAGAGTTTCCTCTAACACCACTCACATCCCCATCCACAGAGTTTCCTGTAACACCACTCACATCCCCATCCATAGAGTTTCCTGTAACACCACTCACATCACCATCCACAGAGTTTCCTGTAACACCACTCACATCACCATCCACAGAGTTTCCTGTAACACCACTCACATCCTCACCCACAGAGTTTCCTGTAACACCACTCACATCCTCACCCACAGAGAGTCCTGACACACCACTCACTTCCTAACCCACAGAGAGTCCTGCAACACCACTCACATCCTCACCCACAGAGTTTCCTGTAACACCACTCACATCCCCACCCACAGAGTTTCCTGTAACACCACTCACATCCCCATCCACAGAGTTTCCTGTAACACCACTCACATCCTCACCTACAGAGAGTCCTGAAACACCACTCACATCCCCATCCACAGAGTTTCCTGTAACACCACTCACATCCCTATCCACAGAGTTTCCTGTAACACCACTCACATCCTCACCCACAGAGTTTCCTGTAACACCACTCACATCCTCACCCACAGAGAGTCCTGCAACACCACTCACATCATAACCCACAGAGAGTCCTGTAACACCAATCACATCCCCACCCACAGAGTTTCCTGTAACACCACTCACATCCTCACCCACAGAGAGTCCTCTAACACCACTCACATCCTGACCCACAGAGAGTCCTGTAACACCACTCACATCCCCATCCACAGAGTTTCCTGTAACACCACTCACATCCTCACCCACAGAGTTTCCTGTAACACCACTCACATCCTCACCCACAGAGTTTCCTGTAACACCACTCACATCCTCACCCACAGAGAGTCCTGTAACACCACTCACATCCCCATCCACAGAGTTTCCTGTAACACCAATCACATCCCCACCCACAGAGTTTCCTGTAACACCACTCACATCCTCGCCCACAGAGAGTCCTCTAGCACCACTCACATCCTCACCCACAGAGTTTCCTGTAACACCACTCACATCCTCACCCACAGAGAGTCCTGTAACACCACTCACATCCTAACCCACGGAGAGTCCTGTAACACCACTCACATCCCCACCCACAGAGAGTCCTGTAACACCACTCACATCCTCACCCACAGAGAGTCCTGTAACATCACTCACATCCTCACCCACATTGAGTCCTGTAACACCACTCACATCCTCACCCACAGAGAGTCCTGTAACATCGCTCGCATCCCCACCCATCGAGAGTCCTGGAACGCCACGCACATCCCCACCCATAGAGAGTCCTATAAGACCACTCCCATCCTCACCCACAGAGAGTCCTCTAACACCACTCACATACCCTCCCATAGAGAGTCCTTGAACACCACTCACATTCTAACACACAGAGAGTCCTGTAACACAACTCACATCCACACCCACAGAGAGTCCTCTCCCCCACCAACTCACATTCCCACCCACAGAGAGTCCTCTACCGCACCAACACACATCCACACCCACAGAGAGTCCTCTACCCCACCAACTCACATCCTCAAAAACAGAGTCCTCTACCCCACCAACTCACATCCACGTCCACAGAGAGTCCTCTACCCCACCAACTCACATCCTCACCCACAGAGAGTCCTCGACCCCACCAACTCACATCCACGTCCACAGAGAGTCCTCTACCCCACCAACTCACATCCTCACCCACAAAGATTCCTCTACCCCACCAACTGACATCCACACCCACAGAGAGTCCTCTACCCCACCAACTCACATCCACACACACAGAGAGTCCTCTACCCCACCAACTCACATCCTCACCAACAGAGTCCTCTCCCCCACCAACTCACATCCTCACCCACAGAGTGTCCTCGACCCCAGCAACTCACATCCACACCCACAGAGTGTGCTCTACCCCACCAACTCACATCCACATCCACAGAGTGTCCTCGACCCCAGCAACTCACATCCACACCCACAGAGAGTCCTCTACCCCACCAACACACATCCTCACCAACAGAGTCCTCTCCCCCACCAACTCACATCCTCACCCACAGAGTGTCCTCGACCCCAGCAACTCACATCCACACCCACAGAGTGTGCTCTACCCCACCAACTCACATCCACATCCACAGAGTGTCCTCGACCCCAGCAACTCACATCCACACCCACAGAGTGTGCTCTACCCCACCAACTCACATCCACACACACAGAGAGTCCTCTACCCCACCAACTCACATCCTCACCAACAGAGTCCTCTCCCCCACCAACTCACATCCTCACCCACAGAGTGTCCTCGACCCCAGCAACTCACATCCACACCCACAGAGTGTGCTCTACCCCACCAACTCACATCCACATCCACAGAGTGTCCTCGACCCCAGCAACTCACATCCACACCCACAGAGTGTGCTCTACCCCACCAACTCACATCCACATCCACAGAGTGTCCTCGACCCCAGCAACTCACATCCACACCCACAGAGAGTCCTCTACCCCACCAACTCACATCCACATCCACAGAGTGTCCTCGACCCCAGCAACTCACATCCACACCCACAGAGTGTGCTCTACCCCACCAACTCACATCCACATCCACAGAGTGTCCTCGACCCCAGCAACTCACATCCACACCCACAGAGAGTCCACTACCCCACCAACTCACATCCTCACCCACAGAGAGTCCTCAACCCGACCAAATCACATCCTCACCCACGAGAGTCCCATACTCCACCAACACACATCCACACCCACAGAGAGTCCTCTACCCCTCCAACTCACATCCACACAAACAGAGTCCTCTACCCCACCAAAACACATCCATACACACAGAGAGTCCAATAACCAACCAATTCACATTCTCATCCACAGAGAATCCTCTACCCCAACAACTCACATCGTCACCCACAGAGAGTCTCTGGCCCACCAACTCACATCCACACCCACAGAGTCCTCAACCCCACCAACTCACATCCTCACCGACAGAGAGTCCTCTACCCCACCATCTCACATCCTCACCCACAGTCAGTCCTCTACCCCAACAACTCACATCCACACACACAGAGTCCACTACCCCACCAACTCACATCCTCACCCACAGATTCATCGACCCCACCAACTCACATCCACACCCACAGAAAGGCCGCAACCACACTTACTCACATCCTCGCCCACAGAGTCCTCTACACCAGCAAATCACATCCTCACCCACAGAGAGTCCTCGACCCCACCAACTCAAATACAAACCCACAGATTCCTCGACCCCACCAACTCACATCCTCGCCCACAGAGAGTCCTCTACCACACCAACTCACATCCTCACCCACAGAGTGTCCCCTACCCCGCCAACTCGCATCCACAAACACAGAGAGTCCTCTACACACCAACTCACATCCTCATCCACCGAGAGTCCTCTACCCCATCAACTCACATCCACATCCACAGAGAGTCCTCTACCCCACCAACTCACATCCCCACCCATAGAGAGTCCTGTACCACAACTAACATCCACACCCACAGAGAGTCCTCTACCCCACCAACCCACATCCACATCCACAGAGAGTCCTCTACCCAACCAACTGACATCCCCACCCATAGAGAGTCCTGTAACACAACTCACATCCTCACCCACAGAGAGTCCTCTACCCCACCAACTCACATCCATATCCACAGAGAGTCCTCTACCCCACCAACTCACATCCTCAGACACAGAGAGTCCTCCACCCCACCGACTCACATCCACACCCACAGAGAGTCCTCTACCCCATCAACTCACATCCTCACCCACAGAGATTCCTCTACCCCACCAACTCACATCCTATGACACAGAGAGTCCTCCACCCCACCAACTCACAGCCACACGCACAGAGAGTCCTCTACCCCACCAACTCACATCCACACCCACAGAGAGTCCTCTACCCCATCAACTCACATCCTCACCCACAGAGATTCCTCTACCCCACCAACTCACATCCTATGACACAGAGAGTCCTCTACCCCACCAACTCACAGCCACACGCACAGAGAGTCCTCTACCCCACCAACTCACATCCACACCCACAGAGAGTCCTGTACGCCACCAACTGACATCCTCCGACACAGAGAGTCCTCTCCTCCACCAACTCACATCCTCAAACACAGATTGTCCTCTACCCCACCAACTCACCTCCTCAGCCACAGAGAGTCCTCTACCCCACCAACTCACATCCACAAACACCGAGAGTCCTATACCCCACCAACTCACCTCCTCAGCCACAGAGAGTCCTCTACCCCACCAACTCACATCCTCAAACACAGAGTGTCCTCTACCCCACCAACTCACCTCCTCAGCCACAGAGAGTCCTCTACCCCACCAACTCACATCCACAAACACAGAGAGTCCTATACCCCACCAACTCACATCCTCACCCACAGAGAGTCCTCTACCCCACCAACTCACATCCTCACCCACAGAGAGTCCTCTACCCCACCAACTCACATCCTCAAAAACAGATTCCTCTACACCACCAACTCACATCCACACCCACAGAGATTCCACTACCTCACCAACTCACATCCACACCCACAGAGTGTCGTCCACCCCAACAACTCACAACCTCACACACAGAGAGTCCTGTATCCCACCAACTCACATCCTCACACACAGAGACTCCTCTACCCCACCAACTCATATCCACACCCACACAGAGTCCTCTGCCCCACCAACTCACATCCTCAAAAACAGAGTCCTCTACCCCACCAACTCACATCCACACCCACAGAGTCCTCTACCCCACCAACACACATCCACACCCACAGAGATTCCTCTACCCCACCAACTCACATCCTCACCCACAGAGAGTCCTCTACCCCACCATCTCACATCCACACCTTCAGAGAGTCCTCTGCCCCACCAACTCACATCCTCAAAAACAGAGCCCTCTACCCCACCAACTCTAATCCACACCCACAGAGATTCCTCTACCCCACCAACACACATCCTCACCCACAGAGAGTCCTCCACCCCACCAACTCACATCCACACCAACAGGGAGTCCTCTACCCCACCAACTCATATCCACACAGACAGAGAGTCCTCTACCCCACCAACTCACATCATCACCCACAGAGAGTCTTCTACACCACCAACTCACATCCTCACCAACAGAGAGTCCTCTCCCCCACCAACTCACATCCTCACCCACAGAGAGTCCTCTACATCATCAACTCACATCCTCACCAACAGAGAGTCCTCTCCCCCACCAACTCACATCCTCACCCACGAGAGTCCTATACTCCACCAACTCACATCCTGACCAACAGAGAGTCCTCTCCCCCACCAACTCACATCCTCACCCACAGAGAGTCCTCTACATCATCAACTCACATCCTCACCCACGAGAGTCCTATACTCCACCAACTCACATCCTGACCAACAGAGAATCCTCTCCCACACCAACTCACATCCTCACCCACAGAGAGTCCTCTACATCATCAACTCACATCCTCATACACAGAGAGTCCTCTATCCCACCAACTCACATCCACACCCACAGAGATTCCTCTCCCCCACCAACTCACATCCTCACCCACAGAGAGTCCTCTACCCCACCAACTCACATCCACACCCACAGAGAGTCCACTACCCCACCAACTCACATCCTCACCCACAGAGACTCCTCTACCCAACCTATTCACATCCAAACCCACAGAGAGTCCTCTACCCAATCAACTCAAATCCTCACAGATAGAGAGTCCTCCACCCCTCCAACTCACATCTAAACCCACAGACATTCCTCTACCCCACCAACTCACATCCACACACACAGAGAGTCCTCTACCCCAGCAACTCATATCATCACCCACAGAGAGTCTTCTACCCCACCAACTCACATCCTCACTCACAGAGAGTCCTCTCCCCCACCAACTCACATCCACACCCACAGAGAGTCCTCTACATCATCAACTCACGTCCTCACCCACAGAGAGTCCTCAACCCCAGCAACTCATATCCACACCCACAGAGTGTCCTCTACCCCAACAACTCACATCCACACAAACATAGAGTCCTCTACCCAATCTATTCACATCCACAACCATGGAGAGTCGTCTACCCCATCAACTCACATCCTCACAGACAGAGAGTCCTCTACCCCTCCAATTCACATCTACACCCACAGACTTCCCTCTACCCCACCAACACACATCCACACCCACAGAGATTCCTCTACCCCACCAACTCACATCCTCACCCACAGAGAGTCCTCTACCCCACCAACTCACATCCACACCCACAGAGAGTCCTCTACCCCTCCAACTCACATTCTCACCCACAGAGAGTCCTCTACCCCACCAACTCACATCCTCACCCACAGAGAGTCCTCTACCCCACCAACTCACATCATCACCCACAGAGAGTCCTCTACCCCACCAACTCACATCCTCACCCACAGAGAGTCTTCTACCCCACCAACTCACATCCTCACCAACAGAGAGTCCTCTCCCCCAGCAACTCACATCCTCACTCACAGAGAGTCCTCTCCCCCAGCAACTCACATCCTCACCCACAGAGAGTCCTCTACATTATCAACTCACGTCCTCACCCACAGAGAGTCCTCTACCCCACCAACTCACATCCACGTCCACAGACTGTCCTCGACCCCAGCAACTCACATCCACACCCACAGAGAGTCCTCTACCCCTCCAACTCACATTCTCACCCACAGAGAGTCCTCTACCCCAACAACTCAGATCTTCACCCACAGAGATTCCTCTACCCCACCAACACACATCCACACAAACAGAGTCCTCTACCCCACCAAAACACATCCATACACACAGAGAGTCCAACTACCAACCAACTCACATTCTCATCCACAGAGAATCCTCTACCCCAACAACTCACATCCTCACCCACAGAGAGTCCTCAACCCGACCAAATAACATCCTCACCCACGAGAGTCCCATACTCCACCAACTCACATCCACACCCACAGAGTCCTCAACCCCACCAACTCACATCCTCACCGACAGAGAGTCCTCTGCCCCACCATCTCACATCCTCACCCACAGTCAGTCCTCTACCCCACCAACTCACATCCGCACACACAGAGTCCACTACCCCACCAACTCACATCCTCACCCACAGATTCCTCGACCCCACCAACTCACATCCACACCCACAGAAAGGCCGCTACCACACCAACTCACATCCTCGCCCACAGAGACCTCTACACCAGCAAATCACATTCTCACCCACAGAGAGTCCTCTACCCCACCAACTCAAATACAAACCCACAGATTCCTCGACCTCACCAACTCACATCCACACCCACAGAAAGGCCTTTACCCCACCAACTCACATCCTTGCCCACAGAGAGTCCTCGACCACACCAACTCACATCCTCACCCACAGAGTGTCCCCTACCCCGCCAACTCACATCCACAAACACAGAGAGTCCTCTACCCACCAACTCACATCCTCATCCACCGAGAGTCCTCTACCCCACCAACTCACATCCACATCCACAGAGAGTCCTCTACCCCACCAACTCACATCCACATCCACAGAGAGTCCTCTACCCACCAACTCACATCCTCATCCACCGAGAGTCCTCTACCCCACCAACTCACATCCACATCCACAGAGAGTCCTCTACCACACCAACTCACATCCTCGCCCACAGAGACCTCTACACCAGCAAATCACATTCTCACCCACAGAGAGTCCTCTACCCCACCAACTCAAATACAAACCCACAGATTCCTCGACCTCACCAACTCACATCCACACCCACAGAAAGGCCTTTACCCCACCAACTCACATCCTCGCTCACAGAGAGTCCTCTACCACACCAACTCACATCCTCACCCACAGAGTGTCCCCTACCCCGCCAACTCACATCCACAAACACAGAGAGTCCTCTACCCACCAACTCACATCCTCATCCACCGAGAGTCCTCTACCCCACCAACTCACATCCACATCCACAGAGAGTCCTCTACCCCACCAACTCACATCCCCACCCATAGAGAGTCCTGTACCACAACTAACATCCACACCCACAAAGAGTCCTCTACCCCACCAACCCACATCCACATCCACAGAGAGTCCTCTACCCAAACAACTGACATCCCCACCGATAGAGAGTCCTGTAACACAACTCACATCCTCACCCACAGAGAGTCCTCTACCCCACCAACTCACATCCATATCCACAGAGAGTCCTCTACCCCACCAACTCACATCCTCAGACACAGAGAGTCCTCCACCCCACCGACTCACATCCACACGCACAGAGAGTCCTCTACCCCACCAACTCACATCCTCAAACACAGAGAGTCCTCTACCCCACCAACTCACCTCCTCAGCCACAGAGAGTCCTCTACCCCACCAACTCACATCCACAAACACAGAGAGTCCTATACCCCACCAACTCACATCCTCACCCACAGAGAGTCCTCTACACCACCAACTCACATCCTCAGGCACAGAGAGTCCTCTGCCCCACCAACTCACATCCTCAAAAACAGATTCCCCTACACCACCAACTCACATCCACACCCACAGAGATTCCTCTACCTCACCAACTCACATCCTCAAACACAGAGAGTCCTCTACCCCACCAACTCACCTCCTCAGCCACAGAGAGTCCTCTACCCCACCAACTCACATCCACAAACACAGAGAGTCCTATACCCCACCAACTCACATCCTCACCCACAGAGAGTCCTCTACCCCACCAACTCACATCCTCAGGCACAGAGAGTCCTCTGCCCCACCAACTCACATCCTCAAAAACAGATTCCCCGACACCACCAACTCACATCCACACCCACAGAGATTCCTCTACCTCACCAACTCACATCCACACCCACAGAGTGTCGTCCACCCCAACAACTCACAACCTCACACACAGAGAGTCCCCTATCCCACCAACTCACATCCTCACACACAGAGAGTCCACTCCCACACCAACTCATATACACACCCACAGAGAGTCCTCTGCCCCACCAACTCACATCCTCAAAAACAGATACCTCTACCCCACCAACTCACATCCTCACCCACAGAGATTCCTCTACCCCACCAACTCACTTACACACCCACAGAGTCCTCTACCCCACCAACAGACATCCACACCCACAGAGATTCCTCTTCCCCACAAACTCACATCCTCACCCACAGAGAGTCCTCTACCCCACCAACTCACATCCACATCCACAGAGAGTCCTCTACCCCACCAACTCACAACCTCACACACAGAGAGTCCTCTATCCCACCAACTCACATCCTCACACACAGAGAGTCCTCTACCCCACCAACTCATATCCACACCCACAGAGAGTACTCTGCCCCACCAACTCACAACCTCAAAAACAGAGTCCTCGACCCCACCAACTCACATCCTCACCCACAGAGATTCCTCTACCCCACCAACTCACATCCTCGCCCACAGAGAGTCCTCTACCACACCAACTCACATCCTCACCCACAGAGTGTCCCCTACCCCGCCAACTCACATCCACAAACACAGAGAGTCCTCTACCCACCAACTCACATCCTCATCCACCGAGAGTCCTCTACCCCACCAACTCACATCCACATCCACAGAGAATCCTCTACCCCACCAACTCACCTCCTCAGCCACAGAGAGTCCTCTACCCCACCAACTCACATCCTCAAACACAGAGTGTCCTCTACCCCACCAACTCACCTCCTCAGCCACAGAGAGTCCTCTACCCCACCAACTCACATCCACAAACACAGAGAGTCCTATACCCCACCAACTCACATCCTCACCCACAGAGAGTCCTCTACCCCACCAACTCACCTCCTCAGGCACAGAGAGTCCTCTGCCCCACCAACTCACATCCTCAAAAACAGATTCCTCTACACCACCAACTCACATCCACACCCACAGAGATTCCTCTACCTCACCAACTCACATCCACACCCACAGAGTGTCGTCCACCCCAACAACTCACAACCTCACACACAGAGAGTCCTGTATCCCACCAACTCACATCCTCACACACAGATTCCTCTACCCCACCAACTCATATCCACACCCACAGAGTCCTCTACCCCACCAACACACATCCACACCCACAGAGATTCCTCTACCCCACCAACTCACATCCTCACCCACAGAGAGTCCTCTACCCCACCATCTCACATCCACACCTTCAGAGAGTCCTCTGCCCCACCAACTCACATCCTCAAAAACAGAGCCCTCTACCCCACCAACTCACATCCTCACCCACAAAGATTCCTCTACCCCACCAAATCACATCCTCAAAAACAGAGTCCTCTATCCCACCAACTCTAATCCACACCCACAGAGATTCCTCTACCCCACCAACTCACATCCTCACCCACAGAGAGTCCTCCACCCCACCAACTCACATCCACACCAACAGAGAGTCCTCTACCCCACCAACTCATATCCACACACACAGAGAGTCCTCTACCCCACCAACTCACATCCTCACCCACGAGAGTCCTATACTCCACCAACTCACATCCTGACCAACAGAGAGTCCTCTCCCACACCAACTCACATCCTCACCCACAGAGAGTCCTCTACATCATCAACTCACATCCTCATACACAGAGAGTCCTCTATCCCACCAACTCACATCCACACCCACAGAGATTCCTCTCCCCCACCAACTCACATCCTCACCCACAGAGAGTCCTCTACCCAACCAACTCACATCCACACCCACAGAGTCCTCTAACCCACCAACTCACATCCACATCCACAGAGAGTCCTCTACCCCACCAACTCACATCCTCACCAACAGAGAGTCTTCTACCCCACCAACTCACATCCTCACCCACAGAGAGTCCACTACCCCACCAACTCACATCCTCACCCACAGAGAGTCCTCAACCCGACCAAATAACATCCTCACCCACGAGAGTCCTATACTCCACCAACTCACATCCTCACCAACAGAGAGTCCTCTCCCCCACCAACTCACATCCTCACCCGCAGAGAGTCCTCTACATCATCAACTCACATCCTCACACACAGAGAGTCCTCTACCCCAGCAACTCACATCCACATCCACAGAGTGTCCTCGACCCCAGCAACACACATCCACACCCAGAGTGTGCTCTCCCCCACCAACTCACATCCTCACCCACAGAGAGTCCACTACCCCACCAACTCATCCTCACCCACAGAGAGTCCTCAACCAGACCAAATCACATCCTCACCCACGAGAGTCCTATACTCCACCAACTCACATCCCACCCACAGAGAGTCCTCTACCCCTCCAACTCACATTCTCACCCACAGAAAGTCCTCTACCCCACCAACTCACATCCTCACCCACAGAGAGTCCTCCACCCCATCAACTCACATCCACACAAACAGAGTCCTCTACCCCACCAAAACACATCCATACACACAGAGAGTCCAATAACCAACCAACTCATATTCTCATCCACAGAGAATCCTCTACCCCTCCAACTCACATTCTCACCCACAGAGTCCTCAACCCCACCAACTCACATCCTCACCGACAGAGTCCTCTACCCCACCATCTCACATCCACAAACACAGAGTCCACTACCCCACCAACTCACATCCTCACCCACAGATTCCTCGACCCCTCCAACTCACATCCTCACCCACAGAGAGTCCTCTACCCCACTAATTCACCTCCTCAGGCACAGAGAGTCCTCTACCCCACCAACTCACATCCACAAACACAGAGAGTCCTATACCCCACCAACACACATCCTCACCCACAGAGAGTACTCTCCCTCACCAACTCACATCCACACCCACAGAGTGTCGTCCACCCCACCAACTCACATCCTCACACACAGAGAGTCCTCTACCACTCCAACTCAAATCCTTACACACAGAGTGTCCTCTCCCCCTCCAACTCACATCCCCACTCACCGAGACTCCTCTACCCAACCTATTCACATCCAAACCCACAGAGTGTCCTCTACCCAATCAACTCAAATCCTCACAGATAGAGAGTCCTCCACCCCTCCAACTCACATCTAAACCCACAGACATTCCTCTACCCCACCAACTCACATCGACACCCACAGAGAGTCCTGAAGCCCACCAACTCACATCCACACACACAGAGAGTCCTCTACCCCAGCAACTCATATCATCACCCACAGAGAGTCTTCTACCCCACCAACTCACATCCCCACACACCGAGAGTCCTCGACCCAATCTATTCACATCCACAACCATGGAGAGTCGTCTACCCCACCAACTCACATCATCACCCACAGAGAGTCTTCTACCCCAGCAACTCACATCATCACCCACAGAGAGTCTTCTACCCCAGCAACTCACATCATCACCCACAGAGAGTCTTCTACCCCACCAACTCACATCCTCACTCACAGAGAGTCCTCTCCCCCACCAACTCACATCCACACCCACAGAGAATCCTCTACATCATCAACTCACATCCTCACAGACAGAGAGTCCTCTACCCCTCCAATTCACATCTACACCCACAGACTTCCCTCTACCCCACCAACACACATCCACACCCACAGAGATTCCTCTACCCCACCAACTCACATCCTCACCCACAGAGAGACCTCTACCCCACCAACTCACATCCACACCCACAGAGAGTCCTCTACCCCTCAAACTCACATTCTCACCCACAGAGAGTCCTCTACCCCACCAACTCACATCCTCACCCACAGAGAGTCCTCTACCCCACCAACTCACATCCACACCCACAGAGAGTCCTCTACCCCACCAACTCACATCCACACACACAGAGAGTCCTCTACCCCACCAACTCACATCATCACCCACAGAGAGTCTTCTACCCCACCAACTCACATCCTCACCAACAGAGAGTCCTCTCCCCCAGCAACTCACATCCTCACCCACAGAGAGTCCTCTACATTATCAACTCACGTCCTCACCCACAGAGAGTCCTCTACCCCACCAACTCACATCCACGTCCACAGACTGTGCTCGACCCCAGCAACTCACATCCACACCCACAGATTGTGCTCTACCCCACCAACTCACATCCTCACCCACAGAGAGTCCACTACCCCACCAACTCACATCCTCACCCACAGAGAGTCCTCAACCCGACCAAATAACATCCTCACCCACGAGAGTCCCATACTCCACCAACACACATCCACACCCACAGAGAGTCCTCTACCCCTCCAACTCACATTCTCACCCACAGAGAGTCCTCTACCCCAACAACTCAGATCTTCACCCACAGAGATTCCTCTACCCCACCAAAACACATCCATACACACAGAGAGTCCAATAACCAACCAACTCACATTCTCATCCACAGAGAGTCTCTGGCCCACCAACTCACATCCACAACCACAGAGTCCTCAACCCCACCAACTCACATCCTTACCGACAGAGTCCTCAACCCCACCAACTCACATCCTCACCCACAGAGTCCTCAACCCCACCAACTCACATCCTCACCGACAGAGAGTCCTCTGCCCCACCATCTCACATCCTCACCCACAGTCAGTCCTCTACCCCACCAACTCACATCCGCACACACAGAGTCCACTACCCCACCAACTCACATCCTCACCCACAGATTCCTCGACCCCACCAACTCACATCCACACCCACAGAAAGGCCGCTACCACACCAACTCACATCCTCGCCCACAGAGACCTCTACACCAGCAAATCACATTCTCACCCACAGAGAGTCCTCTACCCCACCAACTCAAATACAAACCCACAGATTCCTTGACCTCACCAACTCACATCCACACCCACAGAAAGGCCTTTACCCCACCAACTCACATCCTCGCCCACAGAGAGTCCTCTACCACACCAACTCACATCCTCACCCACAGAGTGTCCCCTACCCCGCCAACTCACATCCACAAACACAGAGAGTCCTCTACCCACCAACTCACATCCTCATCCACCGAGAGTCCTCTACCCCACCAACTCACATCCACATCCACAGAGAGTCCTCTACCCCACCAACTCACATCCCCACCCATAGAGAGTCCTGTACCACAACTAACATCCACACCCACAAAGAGTCCTCTACCCCACCAACCCACATCCAAATCCACAGAGAGTCCTCTACCCAAACAACTGACATCCCCACCGATAGAGAGTCCTGTAACACAACTCACATCCTCACCCACAGAGAGTCCTCTACCCCACCAACTCACATCCATATCCACAGAGAGTCCTCTACCCCACCAACTCACATTCTCAGACACAGAGAGTCCTCCACCCCACCGACTCACATCCACACGCACAGAGAGTCCTCTACCCCACCAACTCACATCCTCAAACACAGAGAGTCCTCTACCCCACCAACTCACCTCCTCAGCCACAGAGAGTCCTCTACCCCACCAACTCACATCCTCACCCACAGAGATTCCTCTACCCCACCAACTCACATCCACAAACACAGAGAGTCCTATACCCCACCAACTCACATCCTCACCCACAGAGAGTCCTCTACCCCACCAACTCACATCCTCAGGCACAGAGAGTCCTCTGCCCCACCAACTCACATCCTCAAAAACAGATTCCCCGACACCACCAACTCACATCCACACCCACAGAGATTCCTCTACCTCACCAACTCACATCCACACCCACAGAGTGTCGTCCACCCCAACAACACACAACCTCACACACAGAGAGTCCCCTATCCCACCAACTCACATCCTCACACACAGAGAGTCCTCTCCCACACCAACTCATATACACACCCACAGAGAGTCCTCTGCCCCACCAACTCACATCCTCAAAAACAGAGTCCTCTACCTCACCAACTCACATCCTCACCCACAGAGATTCCTCTACCCCACCAACTCACTTACACACCCACAGAGTCCTCTACCCCACCAACAGACATCCACACCCACAGAGATTCCTCTTCCCCACAAACTCACATCCTCACCCACAGAGAGTCCTCTACCCCACCTACTCACATCCTCAAAAACAGAGTCCTCTACCCCATCAACTCACATCCTCACAGACAGAGAGTCCTCTACCCCTCCAATTCACATCTACACCCACAGACTTCCCTCTACCCCACCAACACACATCCACACCCACAGAGATTCCTCTACCCCACCAACTCACATCCTCACCCACAGAGAGTCCTCTACCCCACCAACTCACATCCACACCCACAGAGAGTCCTCTACCCCTCAAACTCACATTCTCACCCACAGAGAGTCCTCTACCCCACCAACTCACATCCTCACCCACAGAGAGTCCTCTACCCCACCAACTCACATCCACACCCACAGAGAGTCCTCTACCCCACCAACTCACATCCACACACACAGAGAGTCCTCTACCCCACCAACTCACATCATCACCCACAGAGAGTCTTCTACCCCACCAACTCACATCCTCACCAACAGAGAGTCCTCTCCCCCAGCAACTCACATCCTCACCCACAGAGAGTCCTCTACATTATCAACTCACGTCCTCACCCACAGAGAGTCCTCTACCCCACCAACTCACATCCACGTCCACAGACTGTGCTCGACCCCAGCAACTCACATCCACACCCACAGATTGTGCTCTACCCCACCAACTCACATCCTCACCCACAGAGAGTCCACTACCCCACCAACTCACATCCTCACCCACAGAGAGTCCTCAACCCGACCAAATAACATCCTCACCCACGAGAGTCCCATACTCCACCAACACACATCCACACCCACAGAGAGTCCTCTACCCCTCCAACTCACATTCTCACCCACAGAGAGTCCTCTACCCCAACAACTCAGATCTTCACCCACAGAGATTCCTCTACCCCACCAAAACACATCCATACACACAGAGAGTCCAATAACCAACCAACTCACATTCTCATCCACAGAGAGTCTCTGGCCCACCAACTCACATCCACAACCACAGAGTCCTCAACCCCACCAACTCACATCCTCACCGACAGAGTCCTCAACCCCACCAACTCACATCCTCACCCACAGAGTCCTCAACCCCACCAACTCACATCCTCACCGACAGAGAGTCCTCTGCCCCACCATCTCACATCCTCACCCACAGTCAGTCCTCTACCCCACCAACTCACATCCGCACACACAGAGTCCACTACCCCACCAACTCACATCCTCACCCACAGATTCCTCGACCCCACCAACTCACATCCACACCCACAGAAAGGCCGCTACCACACCAACTCACATCCTCGCCCACAGAGACCTCTACACCAGCAAATCACATTCTCACCCACAGAGAGTCCTCTACCCCACCAACTCAAATACAAACCCACAGATTCCTTGACCTCACCAACTCACATCCACACCCACAGAAAGGCCTTTACCCCACCAACTCACATCCTCGCCCACAGAGAGTCCTCTACCACACCAACTCACATCCTCACCCACAGAGTGTCCCCTACCCCGCCAACTCACATCCACAAACACAGAGAGTCCTCTACCCACCAACTCACATCCTCATCCACCGAGAGTCCTCTACCCCACCAACTCACATCCACATCCACAGAGAGTCCTCTACCCCACCAACTCACATCCCCACCCATAGAGAGTCCTGTACCACAACTAACATCCACACCCACAAAGAGTCCTCTACCCCACCAACCCACATCCAAATCCACAGAGAGTCCTCTACCCAAACAACTGACATCCCCACCGATAGACAGTCCTGTAACACAACTCACATCCTCACCCACAGAGAGTCCTCTACCCCACCAACTCACATCCATATCCACAGAGAGTCCTCTACCCCACCAACTCACATTCTCAGACACAGAGAGTCCTCCACCCCACCGACTCACATCCACACGCACAGAGAGTCCTCTACCCCACCAACTCACATCCTCAAACACAGAGAGTCCTCTACCCCACCAACTCACCTCCTCAGCCACAGAGAGTCCTCTACCCCACCAACTCACATCCACAAACACAGAGAGTCCTATACCCCACCAACTCACATCCTCACCCACAGAGAGTCCTCTACCCCACCAACTCACATCCTCAGGCACAGAGAGTCCTCTGCCCCACCAACTCACATCCTCAAAAACAGATTCCCCGACACCACCAACTCACATCCACACCCACAGAGATTCCTCTACCTCACCAACTCACATCCACACCCACAGAGTGTCGTCCACCCCAACAACTCACAACCTCACACACAGAGAGTCCCCTATCCCACCAACTCACATCCTCACACACAGAGAGTCCTCTCCCACACCAACTCATATACACACCCACAGAGAGTCCTCTGCCCCACCAACTCACATCCTCAAAAACAGAGTCCTCTACCCCACCAACTCACATCCTCACCCACAGAGAGTCCTCAACCCGACCAAATAACATCCTCACCCACGAGAGTCCCATACTCCACCAACACACATCCACACCCACAGAGAGTCCTCTACCCCTCCAACTCACATTCTCACCCACAGAGAGTCCTCTACCCCAACAACTCAGATCTTCACCCACAGAGATTCCTCTACCCCACCAAAACACATCCATACACACAGAGAGTCCAATAACCAACCAACTCACATTCTCATCCACAGAGAGTCTCTGGCCCACCAACTCACATCCACAACCACAGAGTCCTCAACCCCACCAACTCACATCCTCACCGACAGAGTCCTCAACCCCACCAACTCACATCCTCACCCACAGAGTCCTCAACCCCACCAACTCACATCCTCACCGACAGAGAGTCCTCTGCCCCACCATCTCACATCCTCACCCACAGTCAGTCCTCTACCCCACCAACTCACATCCGCACACACAGAGTCCACTACCCCACCAACTCACATCCTCACCCACAGATTCCTCGACCCCACCAACTCACATCCACACCCACAGAAAGGCCGCTACCACACCAACTCACATCCTCGCCCACAGAGACCTCTACACCAGCAAATCACATTCTCACCCACAGAGAGTCCTCTACCCCACCAACTCAAATACAAACCCACAGATTCCTTGACCTCACCAACTCACATCCACACCCACAGAAAGGCCTTTACCCCACCAACTCACATCCTCGCCCACAGAGAGTCCTCTACCACACCAACTCACATCCTCACCCACAGAGTGTCCCCTACCCCGCCAACTCACATCCACAAACACAGAGAGTCCTCTACCCACCAACTCACATCCTCATCCACCGAGAGTCCTCTACCCCACCAACTCACATCCACATCCACAGAGAGTCCTCTACCCCACCAACTCACATCCCCACCCATAGAGAGTCCTGTACCACAACTAACATCCACACCCACAAAGAGTCCTCTACCCCACCAACCCACATCCAAATCCACAGAGAGTCCTCTACCCAAACAACTGACATCCCCACCGATAGACAGTCCTGTAACACAACTCACATCCTCACCCACAGAGAGTCCTCTACCCCACCAACTCACATCCATATCCACAGAGAGTCCTCTACCCCACCAACTCACATTCTCAGACACAGAGAGTCCTCCACCCCACCGACTCACATCCACACGCACAGAGAGTCCTCTACCCCACCAACTCACATCCTCAAACACAGAGAGTCCTCTACCCCACCAACTCACCTCCTCAGCCACAGAGAGTCCTCTACCCCACCAACTCACATCCACAAACACAGAGAGTCCTATACCCCACCAACTCACATCCTCACCCACAGAGAGTCCTCTACCCCACCAACTCACATCCTCAGGCACAGAGAGTCCTCTGCCCCACCAACTCACATCCTCAAAAACAGATTCCCCGACACCACCAACTCACATCCACACCCACAGAGATTCCTCTACCTCACCAACTCACATCCACACCCACAGAGTGTCGTCCACCCCAACAACTCACAACCTCACACACAGAGAGTCCCCTATCCCACCAACTCACATCCTCACACACAGAGAGTCCTCTCCCACACCAACTCATATACACACCCACAGAGAGTCCTCTGCCCCACCAACTCACATCCTCAAAAACAGAGTCCTCTACCCCACCAACTCACATCCTCACCCACAGAGATTCCTCTACCCCACCAACTCACTTACACACCCACAGAGTCCTCTACCCCACCAACAGACATCCACACCCACAGAGATTCCTCTTCCCCACAAACTCACATCCTCACCCACAGAGAGTCCTCTACCCCACCAACTCACATCCACATCCACAGAGAGTCCTCTACCCCACCTACTCACATCCTCAAAAACAGAGTCCTCTACCCCATCAACTCACATCCACATCCACAGAGAGTCCTCTACCCCACCAACTCACAACCTCACACACAGAGAGTCCTCTATCCCACCAACTCACATCCTCACACACAGAGAGTCCTCTACCCCACCAACTCATATCCACACCCACAGAGAGTACTCTGCCCCACCAACTCACAACCTCAAAAACAGAGTCCTCGACCCCACCAACTCACATCCTCACCCACAGAGATTCCTCTACCACACCAACTCACATCCTCACCCACAGAGTGTCCCCTACCCCGCCAACTCACATCCACAAACACAGAGAGTCCTCTACCCACCAACTCACATCCTCATCCACCGAGAGTCCTCTACCCCACTAACTCACATCCACATCCACAGAGAGTCCTCTACCCCACCAACTCACATCCCCACCCATAGAGAGTCCTGTACCACAACTAACATCCACACCCACAAAGAGTCCTCTACCCCACCAACCCACATCCACATCCACAGAGAGTCCTCTACCCACCAACTCACATCCTCATCCACCGAGTGTCCTCTACCCCACCAACTCACATCCATATCCACAGAGAGTCCTCTACCCCACCAACTCACATCCTCAGACACAGAGAGTCCTCCACCCCACCGACTCACATCCTCAAACACAGAGAGTCCTCTACCCCACCAACTCACCTCCTCAGCCACAGAGAGTCCTCTACCCCACCAACTCACATCCACAAACACAGAGAGTCCGATACCCCACCAACTCACATCCTCACCCACAGAGAGTCCTCTACCCCACAAACTCACATCCTCAGGCACAGAGAGTCCTCTGCCCCACCAACTCACATCCTCAAAAACAGATTCCCCTACACCACCAACTCACATCCACACCCACAGAGATTCCTCTACCTCACCAACTCACATCCACACCCACAGAGTGTCGTCCACCCCAACAACTCACAACCTCACACACAGAGAGTCCTCTATCCCACCAACTCACATCCTCACACACAGAGAGTCCTCTCCCACACCAACTCATATACACACCCACAGAGAGTCCTCTGCCCCACCAACTCACATCCTCAAAAACAGAGTCCTCTACCCCACCAACTCACATCCTCACCCACAGAGATTCCTCTACCCCACCAACAGACATCCACACCCACAGAGATTCCTCTTCCCCACAAACTCACATCCTCACCCACAGAGAGTCCTCTACCCCACCAACTCACATCCACATCCACAGAGAGTCCTCTACCCCACCTACTCACATCCTCAAAAACAGAGTCCTCTACCCTACCAACTCACATCCACATCCACAGAGAGTCCTCTACCCCACCAACTCAGAACCTCACACACAGAGAGTCCTCTATCCCACCAACTCACATCCTCACACACAGAGAGTCCTCTACCCCACCAACTCATATCCACACCCACAGAGAGTACTCTGCCCCACCAACTCACAACCTCAAAAACAGAGTCCTCTACCCCACCAACTCACATCCTCACCCACAGAGATTCCTCTACCCACCAACTCACATCCTCACCCACAGAGAGTCCTCTACCCCACCAACTCACATCCACACCCACAGAGAGTCCTCTACCCCACCTACTCACATCCTCACCCACAAAAACTCCTCTACCCCACCAAATCACATCCTCAAAAACAGAGTCCTCTATCCCACCAACTCACATCCACATCCACAGAGAGTCCTCTACCCCACCAACTCACATCCTCACCCACAAAAACTCCTCTACCCCACCAAATCACATCCTCAAAAACAGAGTCCTCTATCCCACCAACTCACATCCACACCCACAGAGATTCCTCTACCCCACCAACTCAGATCCTCACCCACAGAGTGTCCTCTACCCCACAAACTCACATCCACACCCATAGAGAGTCCTCTACCCCACCAACTCACATCCACACACACAGAGAGTCCTCTACCCCACCAACTCACATCCTCACCCACAGAGAGTCCTCAACCCGACCAAATAACATGCTCACCCACGTGAGTCCTATACTCCACCAACTCATTTCCACACCCACAGAGAGTCCTCTGCCCCACCAACTCACATCCTCAAAAACAGAGTCCTCTACCCCACCAACTCACATCCACATCCACAGAGTGTCCTCGACCCCAGCAACTCACATCCACACCCACTGAGAGTCCTCAACCCTAGCATCTCATATCCACACCCACAGAGTGTCCTCTATCCCAACAACTCACATCTACACAAACATAGAGTCCTCTACCCAATCTATTCACATCCACAACCATGGAGAGTCGTCTACCCCATCAACTCACATCCTCACAGACAGAGAGTCCTCTCCCCCTCCAATTCACATCGACACCCACAGACTTCCCTCTTCCCCACCAACACACATCCACACCCACAGAGATTCCTCTACCCCACCAACTCACATCCTCACCCACAGAAAGTCCTCTACCCCACCAACTCACATCCACACCCACAGAGAGTCCTCTACCCCACCAACTCACATCCACACACACAGAGAGTCCTCTACCCCACCAACTCACATCATCACCCACAGAGAGTCTTCTACCCCACCAACTCAAATCCTCACCAACAGAGAGTCCTCTCCCCCACCAACTCACATCCTCACCCACAGAGAGTCCTCTACATCATCAACTCACGTCCTCACCCACAGAGAGTCCTCTACCCCACCAACTCACATCCACGTCCACAGAGTGTCCTCGACCCCAGCAACTCACATCCACACCCACAGAGTGTGCTCTACCCCACCAACTCACATCCTCACCCACAGAGAGTCCACTACCCCACCAACTCACATCCTCACCCACAGAGAGTCCTCAACCCGACCAAATAACATCCTCACCCACGAGAATCCCATACTCCATCAACACACATCCACACCCACAGAGAGTCCTCTACCCCAATAACTCACATCCTCACCCACAGAGATTCCTCTACCCCACCAACTCACATCCACACAAACAGAGTCCTCTACCCCACCAACTCACATCCAAACACACAGAGAGTCCAATAACCCACCAACTCACATCCTCACCCACAGAGAGTCCTCTACCCCACCAACTCACATCCTCAGGCACAGAGAGTCCTCTACCCCACCAACTCACATCCTCAGGCACAGAGAGTCCTCTACCCCACCAACTCACATCCTCACCCACAGAGAGTCCTCTACCCCAATAACTCACATCCTCACCCACAGAGATTCCTCTACCCCACCAACTCACATCCACACAAACAGAGTCCTCTACCCCACCAACTCACATCCAAACACACAGAGAGTCCAATAACCCACCAACTCACATCCACACCCACAGAGTCCTCTACCCCACCAACACACATCCACACCCACAGAGATTCCTCTACCCCACCAACTCACATCCTCACCCACAGAGAGTCCTCTACCCCACCAACTCACATCCACACCCACAGAGAGTCCTCTCCTCCACCAACTCACATCCTCAAACACAGAGAGTCCTCTACCCCACCAACTCACCTCCTCAAGCACAGAGAGTCCTCTACCCCACCAACTCACATCCACAAACACAGAGAGTCCTCCACCCCACCCACTCACATCCACACCCACAGAGTGTCCTCCACCCCAACAACTCACATCCTCACACACAGAGAGTCTTCTACCCCATCAGCTCACATCCTCACAGACAGAGAGTCCTCTACCCCACCAACTCACATCCTCACACACAGAGAGTCCTCAACCCCAGCAATTCATATCCACACCCACAGAGTGTCCAATACCCCAACAACTCACATCCACACCCACGGAGAGTCCTCTACCCCATCAACTCACATCCTCGCAGACAGAGAGTCCTCTACCCCTCCAACTCACATCTACACCCACAGACATTCCTCTACCCCACCAGCTCACATCCTCACCCACAGAAAGTCCTGTAACACCACTCACATCCTCACCCACAGAGAACCCTGTAACACCACTCACATCCTCACCCACTGAGAATCCTGTATCACCACTCACATCCTCACCCACAGAAAGTCCTGTAACACCACTCACATCCTCACCCACAGTGAATGCTGTAACACCACTCACATCCCAAACCACAGAAAATACTCTACCGCCGACTCAAATCGCTACCCACAGTGAGTCCTGTAACACCATACACATCCCAAACCCACAGAGAATCCTGTACCCCCCACTCACATCCCCAGTCACAGAGAGCCCTGTAACTCCACTCACATCCTCACCCACAGAGAGTCCCGTAAAACCCACTCACATCTCCACCCACAGAGAATTCTGTAAATCCCATAGACATCCTCACACACAGAGTCCTGTACTCCCCCACTCACGTCCTCACCCACAGAGAGTCCTGTAACACCAGTTACATCCTCACCCACAAACATCCTGTTCCACCCCACCCAACCCCACCCACAGAGAGTGCTGTGCCGCACCCCCATCTATACTCGTACTGGAGCATCCTGTATCCCCTTCCATACCCCCATCCACAGAGTCCCCCCACCCATCCCTACCCACCAAGTGTCTTGTACCCTCTCCCAAAGAGTCCTGTATGCACCCCACTCACAGAGGCTAATGTATCCCACTCACAGAGGCTAATATATCCCCCCCACCCCCACCCACACCCCCACTCACAGAGGCTCCTGTAATCCCCTCTCCCACAACCCCAGCCACAGGGATTCCTGCACCCACTCCCCCCCCGCCCCCCCACACCCACAGGGTCCTGTACCCCCACCCACGTAGCGTCCTGTATCCACTGACGGTAATTCCTGCATGACAAGTTTATGTTTGCACTTCCCATGTCTAATTGGAATGGAAGAATTTGGAATGCAAGAAGTTTACAGGAAGTGCATGTAGACATCAGATTTTTGATATATTATGTAAATCGGATCTCATTGGGCTGAGGACTCTATAACAGGAATGAGCCTGGGTGGCTCAGTTGGTTGAGTATTCAACTTTTAATCTAAGGGTCCAGTGTCCAACTCCCTAACTGAGTGCTCTTTTTCAGACTGAGGATGGTGGAAAATGGTGTTCCCCAAGGGTCAGTTCTTGGACTACTGTTTTTATATATATATATATATATATATGTAAATAGCTTGGTTATTCGAATTTGGACTAAAGTTTCAAAACTTTCCAATCATACCAAACTTGGAGGAGTGGCAGACAGTGAGGATGATACCAGTTGACTGCAATGGGACATGGATAGGCTAGCAGAATAGGCAGGCAAGTGGCAGATGGAATATAATACAGAAAAGTGTGAAGTGATGCATTTTGGCAGAAGGGATAGGTGAGGCAATGAAGACTTAATGGTGCAGTTCTAAAGAATGTACCGGGACAGAGGGACCTGAGGGTTCATGTGCATAGATCTTTAAAGGTGGCAGGACATATTGAGCGAGTGGTTAACAAAGCCTCTGGGATATTGGGCTTCAGAAATAGAGATATTGAGTGCAAAAGCAGGGATGTTATGCTGAACCTTTATAAAGCTCCAGTTCGGCCACAACTGGAGTACTGCATCCAGTTCTAGTCACCACACTTTAGGAAGGATGTGAGGGTCCTTGAGAGGGTGCAGAGGAGATTTACCAGAATGGTTCCAGGGATGGAGGATTTTCGTTGCAAGGTTAGGTTGGAGAAGCTGGTGTTGTTCTTCCTGGAGCAAAGGAGATTGAGGGCAGATTTGATTGAGGTGTACAAGATTATGACAGGTTTGGATAGGGTAGAAAAAGAAAAGCTGTTCCCATTGGTGATGGTACCAGGTCTATGGGAAACAAATTGAACATTTTGGGCAAGAGATGCGGGGGGATGTGAGGAAGAACGTTTTTACGCAACGAGTGGTAATGACTTGGAACCTACTGCCATGGAAGGTGGTGAAAGCAGTAATGATGAATTTCAGCAGCTGATGAACTGAGGCAGGGGCAGAGTTGGGCAGTGTCACCAAGGTAGCCTTGGTGATAGCACAGATATGTGGTCGGGAGCTCATCTTGGGGTCAAATATGACACAAAGGTTGGAAAAGTCTGGTTCAGCCTCAAACAGTTGCCAGGGAGAGGGATGGAGTTGGTGGCTCGGGAACAGAGTTTCTAGCAGGGATCAAAGACAATGGTTTTGAGAAAAATTTGCAGCTATATGGTGAAAGAGTGGGAGAATGGGACTAACAGGATTGCTTTTTGAGAAAAGCCAATGCTGAATCAATGGTCCAAATAGCCTCCTTCTGTCATATTATTCTGTGAACCTGTCCTCAAATTAAAATCTCTTTTAATCCTGGTATAATTCTAGTTAATTGGTTCCACCCCATCTAATATATCCTTTCAGTAGTGCAATGTCCGAACTGAACACTGCTCGAAATCTCAATCACTGAATCTGCCAGGAACGGAGATCAGGAAGAATCAGTTTTGAGTGTTGATTCTTTGTGGATGGGCTTGAGTTTTATCCATCAATGTGGGAGCAGCACTGAGAACAGTCCCCTTCCAAACCCCGAGTTACTTTAAATTCAAACATGTGAATCGAGCTGCAATGGATCAGTGTATGAAATATACAATGTCGTCAGTCAGAAGGGTTCGGAACAACTGGCAGGGCAACACAAACAAAAGAATAATCAGCTTAGAATAGCCACAAGTGACATCAACTCTCCTCCCTCTTGTACAGGAGTAAAGTTAGCCCAGTCCCAACAATGGGCTGAATTTTCACTGCGGGGGCAAGAAATGGAAGTCAGGATGGTTTCTGGGCCCTCAACCCACCCCTGAGGGAAAACAGTAATCTACTCTAATTTCACAGGGGTGCCCCCTCAACTGGCATCGAGACAGGTTTGGCAGCCAATTGGCGGCTGTAGGAGCAGGAGCAGAGACTGGACTGCTCAAGCATGGGTCTGCTTTAAACAGACCAAGGCAGCCCTTACTGTGACTGCCGTCTGAGTACTGTTCTTTCAGACTGGAAGAGCAAAGAAGATTTGTATTCAAGAGCATCTCAGGAGAGCCAGAGGCCTAGAACCCACGGATTCTCAGATGCGGATCTGAAGGTCTGGCTGGAGGCTGTGAGAGAGAGGAGGCAGTTCCTCTTCCCAGAGAGTGCCAGGAGGAGGCCACCCACCCAGACAAAGCAGGCATGGTTGTACATTGCTGGCACAGTCATCAGAAAAAGTTGGATCCAGTGTAGGAAGAGCTTCAATGACCTGATTTGCTCAGGCCTCTGGGTATTCATCCTCTAGTAGACACTCCAGCTGAGGAGCCGGAGGCCACATGCTGCTCCTGAACATGGGAGGGGTGTGTGCCGAGGGTACATACCGACCCCTCAGAATGGCACACAGCCATAATGCTACTGAGGACCTGCCAACATTGATACATGCAACTTATAATGAATAGGAGCAGCTGACATTGGCCATTGAGGACAGCAGTGCCTTATCACACTCCTTTTTGTCCTTGCAGTAAAAACAGGCTCATATTGACCAGGAAAGGGCCCAAACAGGTGGAGGTGTCCCCTACCTTCAAGTCATCACACCTGTTATGACCAGGTGAGAAAGAGGTCTAGGGTTCCCTTTCAGCCTTCACCTGGTCTTACTGTAACCGGGTTTAATTTTAAACACACCGTGTTTTTAGCTCCCTCTTCGTGGATCCTTGTTCACTGCTTTCCAATTATAATGCAAAGAAACTAGCACACACAAGCTTTCTTAGGTTTAAAGAAGAAAAGTTGAAATTCAGTAAACTTAAACTCTAATTCAGTTAACGCCTACTGATACACGACGCGCCCACGCAACCATGCATACACGATACACACATGCAGATAGAGACAGAAAAGAGCAGAAGAAAAATAAAGTGGAAAAGTTTGAGGCAATCTCTAAAGAGGGTTTTTTGTTACTGTTCTTTTAGCTCACTGTAGAGTCCTTGATTGAAGGTAGATCTTGCGTTTCATTGGGGCCCAGTATTCTTCTTAAACTTTGATCACTATCGGAGACTTTTTTCTCTTGGGTGTTCATGTGTCCTCAGTGGGTTTTGGAGTTTCGTGAGAAAGAGATGGGAGCAGACGGGAGAGGTTGTGGCGAGCCAGCCAGGAGAGGTCTTTTCAATCTAGGAGCAAACAGCTTTCTGCAGGCTCTCGGTTCAAACTGTACAATTCAGAAAAAGAAACACACAGCCAAGCAAGTTAGTCATGTGACTAACTGTTTTGACAATGTCTGTTTGTGGATTGTATTTGAGCAGGGGATAGCTCCTTTCTTCCAACACTGTCTGTTAATATGCAAAAATGTCTTTCTAGCCAGGGGCCTGGCAACCCCCTGTCACAGGCCTTCTCTTCTTCCTGGCAACAATTTGAAATTAATGTCCATGTGGTGAAATTAATGTGCCTCATTCTTGGCAGGTGGAGGCCTGCATGACACACCCATGAAGAAGGACACAATGAAAATACTCAGGATGGCAGACCATGAGGAAGTCGGCCATGGTAAGATGGGCACTCATGGCAGAGATGGTGATTAGAGAGGGCAATGCTCTCATTAAAGGGAGCCTTGCACTCCAACATTTCTGACAGCATATCAAACACCAAGCTGCATTGGGAAGCCTCAGCACTGCAGAGGCTTCTGCTCTCCAAGGCCAGTTCTCATGATCTCTTCTTGTGCCTCCCACAGGTGCAGTCGTTGAGCTAAGGAGACCATCTCTCTCACTGTCACCAGGCCAAAAGCGGCAGCCATGCTCTGAAGAAGCACCATCACACCTTACAAGCGCACTATACGCCAGCACAGACACAGTACTCGCATGCAGTTAGATAGGGTGGCACTGGGTGAGGAACAATGCAAAAGTGGGCAGGAGGAGATGCCAGAGTAACAGGCAGCTGTGGGCAGTTCCCCTTGGCGAAGAGAGTACTGACAGCTGGGCACAGATGCAGGGCCTCAGGGTTCACGGGATAGGAGACTCTACATACAGCAGCAGAAGGAGATGTGTTCCCAGAGGCAGTGTGGAGTCATGGGCAGAGTATGGAGGAGTCCATCCAGCTCATGTGTGCCAGCATGATTGAGGGCTTTGAGTTTTTGAGCTCCTGCATTTAGAGACTGGCCAACCTAATGGACAGCAATGTGCGATACCACTCAGAGTGCATGCAGGAACTGTGCACTGAAGTACACAGAAATACACAGGCTGCATGTCACACTATGTAGGATGGACCAGTCAGTTGAGTTGGTAGCACAAAGTTGTTTGGAAGGGATATCAGTTGTGCACCAGCTGGTGCTCCCCACCAGCCATCCTGAACACCAGCCAAGGGCAAAAGATGGTACCAAAGAGAATGAGGGAGCACCCCTCACCGAGTGCCATAATCATCCTCGGTCTCTTTGGCCCTTCTGATGTCCATGATGGAGGCTGCCCCAACAATAATGCAGGTACAGCAGCCTCTGGAGATGCCCCAATGGCTACTTCCACAATGAGGACAACCGCCACATGCGTCACAGTTGCAAGCCAAGACAAGTGAGCAGGCTACCTCAACCTCCTCTGAGGCTACAGTGGGAGCAGTGTGAACAAGTGTCCAAGCACAGAGGCCACCGCAATACGCAGAGCACTGAGTGGGTCACTGGTGTGTCTTCTTCCTGTAACTGTGCACTGTTTTCTTTTATGTGCACTGTATAAATAATGACACATGAAGTCAGACATGTGAAACTCCTTTTATTAATGGCGGGACAAGAAAAGAGGTATGAAGTAGTGAAGGAAAGCAAGGTTTCCTCAACTGTGACAGTGAAATCTTCGGGCAGATGTGCTTCCTTCATTGGCAGGAAGAGTTTAGATATTCCAGGTTGTCTCTTCAATGGATGTGTTAGCACAGGCCCCTCAGACTGAGTTCCATACCATACCTTACATCCTGGGTCAAAGTGGCTCAGCTGTAAGGTTCCTGAATCAAATGATCCCAGATACTCATGGCATCCTGATGAGGCCTTCGTGCTCCATGCCATGTCTGGCCAACTCCCTGTGCATCTGAAGCACCTCAATGTTCTACATCCTCCCCTCAAACTCCTCTTACTCCTCCTCCTCCAACTGTGCTCCTCTTCTTCCACCATTGAGCTGTGTTCTTCCAGGCCACCACCGTCCTCAAGGTGTTCTGGAGGGCCATATAATGGAGGGCACAGCAAACTACCGTAAAAGCCTGGACCCTTCTAGGAAAATATTGCTAGGCACCACCCGACCAGTCCAGGCACCAGAACCATATCTTGAGAAGCCCGATGACCTGCTCAATGGTTGCCCTAGTGCGTAGATGGCTTTGGTTGTATTGCCTCTGTGCCTGTCTGGGGCTGTCATAGAGAGGTGAATAGCCATCTCTACAAGGAATATCCCTTGACCCTTAGAATTCATCTGCAGATGTAGGGTGGTGTAAAGAGCTGAAACAGCCTGAATTGGTGGAGGATGAAGGAGTTGTGGCAACTACTATGAAAGCGAGTGCACACATGGAGGAAACTCTTGCTGTGGTCTCAGAACAGCTGAAAATAGAGGGAGTGGAAACCCTTCCTATTGATGAATCTGATTGGCCAGTCACTGGGTGCCTTGATGGCCAAGTGGGTGCAAATGATGATGCCAAGCATCTGGGGGAATCCAGGGAGGCAGAGAAACCCATTGCCCTTTGGGTCTGTGAGCCCGCATCTGTCGTTAACTGAATGTACTGTCCAGCTCTGGTAGAGAAGGTATCAGTGACCAGCAGGATGCAGTGGTGTGTAGCCGTTTGTGAGATGCCACCAAGGTCCACAGCTGAACCTTGGATGAAGCCATAAGTGAAGAATTTCAAGACCACAGTAACCTTGACAGCTACTGGCAGGGCAGGGTGACCAGTGCTGTGAGGTATGAGGCCATGATGAGGGCACGGATGTCTATGACTATCTGCCTGGAGAGCCACAGTCTCCTGCAGCATTGGGACTCAGTCATCTCCAGGTAGCTCCATCTTTGGAGGTAGATCCTATGCTGAGGGTATGGCCTCTGTGTCCTTCCTGCCCATGGTCTCTCTCCCCTGCCCTTCCTGATGCCCAGAATTCTGCCCTTCCTGTGGAGGGTGTTGCTCCTCATCGCCACTGGGCCCAAAATCTAACAGTCATGCTTCCATTGCCAGCTGCAGCCTTGCTTGTGCTCATGAGCTTGTCAGCCTTGCACCTTGTTATGCCTCTCAATGCCAGGAAGGTGATGGCTCGCTGCACTGCCCGAGTGATTACTGCCCACTCTCCCTACCACCTGCACTGCACCACTGGCATTTGTTTGCCAATGGCCCAGTCCCCTTTGCATCATTCACCCTTTCATGGGGCTGAGTTACTTCCCTGGGGCAGCCATGACTGGCTCTCCACTGTGTGTTCATCTCCATTCAGCTGGTCTACCCCAAACAGTAGGTGTAGCCCGTGCGTCCCCATGAAAATCACAACATCTCCCTTAACAAGCTCACAATTATTCATGGCAGATTCATTATGTTATTAAAGATACACAGGTGAAGAGCATTGTTTAATTAAGGACTTCGAGAGGCTATAAAGAGAGCCTGATGGGGCACCGGGGGGGAGAAAGCAGGAGGCAGAGATATGTAATGCTGCATTCTCTGAATATACCAACTATTAAGAAAAGAATTGATGTCTCGCTTCATTCTTCACCATTTGGCTTGAATCCATTGAGCAACAATGAACTCTTTAACCATCTTAATTGGCCTTTATAATGAATCAGGCAGGATGGCAGGGCCACCCTCCCCTGCCCTGGTGAACGTGACTGGTGCCAGGAATGGTGTCGGGAAACCAGCACACCAACCAATGCTGGTATTTTCAACTCCCATGTGCTTCCATTCCCACCCCAGGTGGGACCTGAAAATTCAGCCCAATGAGTCTCAGATTCTCATCGTGGGGTTTTAATGCTGAGTGATGATCGCCTTATAGAAACACTGTAACAGAGACAATACAGTAATTATTGGGTGCCAGTGCTGTGCAGTTCAATGAGTGATGAACGAGAGATATAGATAGATCACCAATAGGTGAAGCAGACCTCATGCTTCAAATGATAGTAGACTCTTTGCTGTCTATGCTCTACAGTCCCTGTCCACTGACCAACTAGACCAGGGTTTTGGAGGTGCATTACTTCAAAGTCTACAATGGAATTCTTTAATATCTTTCTTCTTTGTAAAGAAAAGGAAGGCTTGCATTTATATAACAGTTTTCACAACCTCAGGATGTCCTAAAGCATTTTACAACACATGAAGTTTAATTTCTCATCTGAAAGATGACACTTCCAACAGTACAGCACTCCCTCACTACTGCATTGGAGTCTCAGTCTGGATTATATGCTCAAATCTTTGGCATGGGGCTTCAGACCACAATCTTCTGACATAGAAGCAAGAGCATTACCCACTGAGCCTCAGCTGACACATACATAAGCATTGTTTGCAAACAGCAATGTTACATCCTCAATTATATTTTTAAAAATTACTTCTTTCATAAACGTTTTTTAAATCTCTTTTCTTGTACGAAAATGCAGGAGTTCCCAATAGCTGACTTGTTGAATCACAAAAAACTCAAGAGTACCGTGTGGGATTTTTACGCAATGCAAAAAGTGATAAATGACATTCTTCCACCTTCTGTCCTTTAAATTTTATTTTCCCCTCTTGGTTAGATGCCAAACATGCAAATGTAGCTCTTAGATTAAGGAAAAGCTTAAAACAGTTACAGTGATATTCATTCACCATTACATACCTTTTGTCCTAACAGGTTGCTCCAAAGAATAGTGTGGAAGATCTCGTGAAAGAACTGCTGAAGTATGCAAGCTCAGATCTGGAAAAAATTCGAGCGTTATGGATCTGGATTTGTTGTCACATTGGTAAGTATTCAGCTAAATAGTCATTAAAATTCTGTGCAGGAATAATTTGCATCACAAGTAAAATGCATATGATTTTGCTGCCTGAAATGCCTTTATTAGCACTTATATGTGTGAACAATCAGAAGTTGTTTGAAAAGTGCCCTGAAATGAGTTTAATGACATTTACCCTGCCTCTGGCCTTCTTACCTGCAAAACTGTAACAAAACAGGATGTGCTCAACCATCCATTTAACGATCACCAACAACAAGGACAATGTAGCATAGTAAACCACCCCAAGGCGTTTCACAAGAGCATTGTCAAACACAAAAGAGGTATTAAGACAGATGAACCTTGGACAAAGAGGTAGGTTGTAAGGAGTGTCTTAAAGGAGGAAAGAAAGGAAGAAATAGAGAGAGGTGAGGCCATAGAGAGATTTGAAAAAAGAATGAGAATTTTATTCCAAATATAGTAGTTCCACTGGTTCCCCCTTATCCATCCTACTAGTTACATCCTCAAAAAAAACTCCTTAACAGATTTGTCAAACATAATTTCACTTTCAAAAATTCCAGTTGAGTCTGCTTAATCATGTTATAATTTTCGAAGTGCCCTAATACCGCATCCCTGATAATGGATTCAAACATTTTGCCTACTACTGATGTTGGGCTAACTGGCCCATAGTTCCACATTTTCTCTCTCCCTCCTTTCTTAAATTGCAGGGTTATGTTTGCTGCCTTCCAATCCTTGGGAACTGTTCTAGAATCTCAGGAATTCCGGAAGATCAAAACCAATGCATCCACTATCTCTGCAGTGACCTCTTTTAAGACCCTAGGATGTAGGTCATCAGATCCAGGGGATTTATTGCCACTTAATTCCATTTGTTACAACCAAGGTGGGAGCAATGCACAGTCAATTCAGTCCCATCACTCCACAGGTCACTGCATATTATTAAGGTTTTCCCACCCAACCGTTAAACAGCCAAATTAAACACTCCAGTAACCCCACAGAATAAAACAGACCAAACCAGGTATCTTCAGATAACAACAAATTAACTATTCATTGAAAACTACATCTTAAACACTATTAAGATAACCCTATCTCTAAAGACCTTATAACTTCTTATTTTAACCTAACTCCCCCATTCACACACATACACTCAAAAATCAACGGTTAATCGTTTTTTAAAATTATGTTTTTAAACTTTCTGTTTCTTAAGAATAAATAAATAACTGGGTTATAAGTCTTTGTGGGTGACTTTCCTAATGGGTGAGGTATCATAGTGTAAAAATAATCAAATGCCACTTGAAGTCTCCACGCGGATTTGGTGAAACCGTCCTTCAATAGATAGGCGTTCAAAGCACTTTGGCTGCAGCAGGCATCAAACAGTCCTCTAAACAAGGAGTATTGCAATGGGTCCACTCGGATGTGAAAACCAACAGTCTCTCAGTCGAAACTTTACTGCAAATTCCAGAAAACATAATCAGTCAAGAGAGTTTCAATCTTGAAGCAAAGACTTCTTGGATTAGAAGTAAATAAAAGGAATTTTGCTATCTCCAGCAATACAAATGGTCTCTTCCGAAAAGGTTTTTTTTTTCTCCTTAGGCAATTAACATGGCCTGTAGCTCATTGTCGAATTTATGCTGAGAGAAATAGACAGCTCCTTCCTCCAGTAAGCACGCTTCACTATTGTCTCTCAAAACTGGTTTTAGCTGTTTTTTACATACAGTCAAATTGAAACATTATACCTCCTCACTCTCCTGCTGTTGGCTCGGTAACAAGTGCAGCTGTGGCACACTGTTCTCAGAAATCTAAAACTTCTCTCTCTGGTTTAAAGTTACATTGTTTTTAACAGTGTCTTAAAGGCACACTGTTTCAAACAGAGGAGAAAAAAACCCAGTTCCATGTCATATTAAATAAATTAGTATATAGTACTGGAGAAATTAAGTTCCTCATTCTCGCTCTACTCTTGGCCCTTTATTATTTGAGTCATAGAGTCATAATGCACGGAAAGAGACCATTTGGCCCGTCATTGGCTCCCTGTAGAGCAATCCAGTTTTCTTCATTCCCCTGCTCCATCCCCATAGCCTGCAAGTTAACTTCCCTCAAGGGCCCATCCAATTTCCTTTTGAAATCATTGATTGTTTCCATTTCAGCCACCCTCATAGGCAACAAGTTCCAGGTCATTATCACTTGCTGCATAAAAAAGTTCTTCCTCACATCTCCCCTGTCGCAATAAAAGCAAAATACTGCAGATGCTGGAAATCTGAAATAAAAACAGAAAGTGCTTGAAATACTCAGCAGATCAGGGAGCATCTGTGGAGAGAGAAGCAATGTTAACATTTCAGGTCTGTGACCTTTCATCAGAACTGTCAAAGGTTAGAAAAGAATTAGGTTTTAAGCAAGTGAAGGGTGGGGGTAATGTGGAAGAGAACAAAAGTGAAGGTGTGTGATAGGGCAGAGGGCAGGAGAGATTAAATAACAAAGCTGTCCTGGGATAAAGACAAAGAATGTGTTAATACTTGTGGTGAAAGACAAAGCATTAGTCCAGAGAGAGTGTTAATGACAGAATAATGAGCAGCTCTGTTCACATGAAAAAACAGGCACATGGTAAAAAATAAAAAAATAATAAAATAATAGAAAACTCTTTAAAAAAAGGCGAGTAATGCTCTGAAATTGTTGAACTCAAGTTGAGACTGCAAGGCTGTAGAATGCCTAATCGAAAGATCAGGGGCTGCTCCTCAAACTTGCCTTGATGTTCACTGGAACACTGCAGCAGGCCAAGGAAAAAATGTAGACACGAGACCAGGGGGCAGTGTTGAAATGGCAACCAACCGGAAGCTCAAGGTCATACTTTCAGACTGAGCAGAGTTGTTCAGCCAAGCTGTCACCCAATATGCGTTTGGTCTCCCCAGTGCAGAGGCGACCGCATTGTGAGTAGCGAATACAGTATACTAAATTGAAGGAATTTCAAGTAAATCGCTGCTTCACCTGGAAGGAGTGTCTGGGGTCTTGGATGGTGAGGACAGAGGAGGTAAAAGGGCAAGTATTACATCTCCTGCGATTGCATGGTAAGATGTTGTGGGAAGGGGACGAGGTGTCGGGGTGATGGAGAAGTGGACCAGAGTGTCACGGAGGGGAGGGGAAGAGAAGATGTGTTTGATGGTGGCATCACGCTGGAGGTGGCGGAAATGGCGGAGGATGTGGAGGCTTGTGGGGTGGAAAGTGAGGACAAGGGGAACCCTCTCATGGTTCTGGGAGGAAGGGGAAGGGGTGAGGGCAGAAGTGCGGGAAATAGGTCAGACATAGTTGAGGGCCCTGTCAACCACAGTGGGGGGGGGGGGGGGAATCCTCGGTTGAGTAAAAAGGAAGACATGTCAGAAGCACTGTTGTGGAAGGTTACATCATAAGAACAGATGCATCGGAGACGGAGAAACTGGGTGAATGGGATGGAGTCCTTACAGGAAACAGGGTGTGAAGAAGTGTAGTCGAGGTAGCTAAGGGAGTCGGTGAGCTTATAATGAATATTAGTCGACAATCTATCCCCAGAGATGGAGACAGAGAAGTCAAGGAAGGGAAGGGAAGTATCAGAGATAGACCATGTAAAGGTGAGAGAAGGGTGGAAATTGGAAGCAAAATTAATGAAGTTGTCCAGTTCGGGGCAAGAGCAGGAAGCGGCACCGATACAGTCATCATTGTACTGGAAAAAGAGGTGAGGGAGGGTCCTGAGTAGGACTGGACAAGGAATTTTAGACATCTCCCACAAAAAGACAAGCATAACCAGGACCCATGCGGGTACCCATAGCAACACATTTTATTTGAAGGAAGTGAACGGAATTGAGTATCTTTTGCCCAAAACTTTAACTCTATGCTTCCTTATCCTTGTACCTTCAACTAATGGGAAGAGCTTTTCTTTGTCTACCTTATCTAAAGCTGTCAGAATCTTGTACACCACTATCAAATCTCCCCACAATCTCCTTTGCTCCAAGGAGAACAACCCCAGTTTCTCCAACCTAACCTAGTAGCTAAAATTGCCCATCCCTGGAACTATTCTGGTAAATCTCCTTTGCACCCTCTCAAGGACCTTGACATCCTTCCTAAAGTGTCATGACCAGACTGGAGGCAATACTCTGGTTGTGGCCTAACCAAAGCTGTATAAAGGTTCAGCACTTCTCTGCTTTTGTACTCAATACCTCTATTTATGAAGCTCAAGATCCCATTTGCTTTTCTAACTACTTTCTCAAACATGTTTTGCCACCTTCAAAGATCTATGCACATGAATTCTCAGATTGCTCTGTCCCTGTACACTCTTTACAACTGTACTATTTAGTCTATATTGCCTCTCCATATCCCTTTTGCCAAAATGCATCACCTCACACTTCTTTGTACTAAATTTCATCTGCCACTTGTCTGCCCATTCTGCTGGCCATATCTATTCCTGTTGTAGTCAATTGGTATCATTCTCACTGTGTACCACACTTCCAAGCTTGGTATCATTGGAACATTTGGAAATTTTACTCTGTATTCCAATATCTAAGTCATTTATATATATCAAAAAAACAGTGGCCCCAGCACTGACCATTGGGGAACACCATTGTCGATCATCCTGTATTCTGAAAAACAACCATTTCCCATGACTCGCTGTTTTCTGTCCTTAAGCCTTTTTTTTTATCCAATTGGACATTGACCCTCCTATTCCATGAACCTCAATTTTGATCACCAATCTTTTATGTGGAACTTTATCAAACACCTTCTTAAAATCCATAAAGATAATATCCACTGCATTTCCCCTCATCAACCTTCTCTATCACTTTATCAAAAAATGCAATTAGATTAGTTAAACACAATTTGCATTTTACAAATCTGTGCTGACTATCCTTAATTAACTCAAACCTCTCCATGTGCCTATTGATTTCTTTTCTCTGATTATTGTTTCGAAAACCTTATCCAACACTGGTGTTAAACTGACTGGCCTGTAGTTACTAGCACTGTCATTATGCCCTTTCTTGAACAAGTGTGTCACAATTGCCACGATCCAATCCTCTGGCATCTCCCCCGTATCTCAGGAAGATTGGAGGATTATGGTAAGCCCTTCTACTATCCAGTCCCACCTCCCTTAGCAACCTAGGCAGCAAGTCATCCAGACCAGGCAACCTATTCACTCTAAAGGTAGCTAGCCTTTCCAGAACATCCTGCCTATTAATTTTCATCCCATCCATTACCTCTATTATCTTCATTTCTACTGATATTTTGGCAGCATCCTCTTCCTTAGTAAAGACCGATACTAAGTACTCATTTTAAGTTTTCTAGTCTTGTCCTGTGCCTCAAAGTATATTATGTTTTTGCCAGGTTGCTTGATATTTTTTATATCTGACTTATTTCAGAGAAATGCAGATATCACACTTGTTCTAAATCAACAACTAATTTATTTACAGTACTTGAAAATATCTCAGCACTTACAAAATCTCAGTACAATGATTTTCAAGAACACTCTATACAAAACACAGTTTGTGTTTACTGGAACCTTCCAGCATCTAGTTTAGTTTCAGTTTCATAAACTCTTAAGCTCCACCCATAGGCTTAAGCAATCAAGCAGTGAACACTGATCATTGGACAGACTAATACAATCAAACCCAGGTCAATCAACCCATTGAACACTACAATTTCCCTTTTAGACTAAAAACATTATTTTTGAATGAAAGTATTCTGAACAACGAACATATATACATCAAATCATTTCTTAGTGTTCAACTTGACTGTTTTCTTTAAGTACAGTAATAATCATTGAGCTAGGAAGGTGTCTTAGTTCTGCGATTAGATTTATGAATATGAGGTTGTGAATCTGTTTGATCAGCTCGATGAGGTGGATTATTAACATCATTCATAGGAAAAGGAAACCACTATCCTCAAAATATCCTGGTCTGCTCCCTATCAAACATCTCGCATTCCATTTGGTGTTGTCATCCAACAGATAAGCATTTGTACCGAGAAACCGCTTGATCTACTTTGGACCTGATACTGATGAAGCAAGTTTGTGGTTGCGATTTGCTCATTTGATTAGAACCTAATCTCCTGCTTTAAATTGTGGTTCCCTTGCACCTGTACATGTGTCAAAGTATGCTTTTGCTTTACCTTGTCACTTTTATTGCAATATTTAAACCAGACTGATTTTAATAATTTCATCTGCTTTTGCTCCGACATTCTCGTTAACTGGTAGTGATGGCCTAAGAATAGCAGTGGCGTGTGAAAGTTACAACCTGTGATAAGTTCATCTGGTGTCTTTCCAGTCAGAGAGTGTGCAGGCTTTACTCCAGCTGCTGTCACTCTGTAACCTAGAATGTCATTCTCATGTGCCGCAAATATGCATTTATCCTTGTTGAGCATCAAATTGTGTTTTGAGTGTCGAGTGAGCACTGCTGGTAATCGTTGATCGTGTTCAGCTTTGTCCCTTCCATGGACAACTACATCATCAAGTAGGTTGAGCATCCCCTCAACATCTGACAAGACTGAAGAAACTGTTTTCAAGTATACACTAGGTGTGAACTTAGTCCGTAGGGCATTCTGCGGTACTGAAACACCTTCATGAGTAACAAAAGCTACATCGGCTTTGTTCTGCTAGAGGCATCTGAAGCTAACTTCATCACATATCAAGCTTTGTGAAGACTGTGGAGTCATGAAATGATGCTGACAGTTCTTGAGTTGTAGGAAGTGGATACTTGTCTGGGATGATAGCTTTGTTGACTGCCTTAAGATCAATGCATAGTATAATTTCGTCATTTTTTCATCATGCAATGACTAGATTTGACATCCACGGCGATGAGTCGATTCGTTCAATGATACCGTCTGCTTCTAGTCATTTCAGCTCCAGTGACACTTTAGCACGGATTGCTAACAGCAACCATCTCAAATTGTGTGAAACTGGTTGAATTGATGTGTCAACGCAAGGAGCATGACAGTAACCTTTAATCTCCACAAATCCAGTAAATAAGGAAGGATACTGGCGTGTATAATCTGCATCATCAATCCCATTAATGTGTGCTCTGGTGGGGTCAGCGAGTTTGAATCCAAGCCTATAAAAAATGTTTACCCCCATAAGGCTTTGGCCTTTAGCTACATAGAAAATGAACCTGTCTGGGGTGATATTTTTGTGGAACTGTGATCATCCCCAAAATTGGAATGATAGAGTCATCATAAGCTTGAAGAGTGTCTGTTGCAGGAGTGAGAGAGAATTGCAAAAAATACTGATGCTCGAGTTTGTCACTCAAAATAGATACTTTCGCGCCAACATCGACAAGAAGTGACAGTGAGGTGTCTGCAATCTCGACTGACCACTCCTTAAAATGACCTGGTTCTTTACTTTTTGTGATGGTATATACATCTTGTACCTCACTTTCAGGAAGAGACTCCTCCACATGTCGAACCAATGAAGACTTTTCCTTCGACGATCTGCACGTCTTTGCAAAATGGTTCCACTTTAGGCATGAGTTGCATTTTTTTCCTTGAGCTGGACATGGCGTTGTGACTCGATGAATATTTTCACAATTTGGGCACAGTTTTGAAGGTATCTGACCATGATGAGGCACATTTTGATGAGGTTGCTGAGGTCTCCTTGTCCGTAACCCTTGAACTGAAGCTGGTTGGGCAAGCTGTGTCTGCAACCCTGAGCCTAAGAGTACAGGTGTGTGTAACCTCTTTTAATCTAACATGGAAGATTCGATTTGGACTGCCAAGGTTGTGGTTTTTTCCAAGGTTAAATCATCATGCTCCACGAGAAGGCATTCCCTAATTTGTAGAATTGAAGTTTTTTCCATTAATTGATCACAAATAGTTCATTGGATAGAGTGCCAAATTGACATGTCGATGCCAATTGCTGCAATGCTGCCATGAATTGTTTAATGGGCTCACTATGTCCCTGGGATCTCTGGTGGAATGTGTATTGCTCTATCATCGCACTTTTCTTTGGCCCGAAGTATTTTTCGAGAGTAGTTACTGTCGTATCAAATGTAGAATTGTCTTCTGTGAGCTGCTCAAATATTCACTGGCCTTCTGTTCTGAGCCAATGTACAAGTATCGCTTTCTCGTGGTTTGCTGCTACATCCGAAGCAAGTAGTTCTTGAACCCCAAAATCCATCGCTGCCAGGTCAAGGGAGGATTTCCAGGCTTTGAAATAAATAATTCTGGAGCTGATAAAATTAAACTTTGCCGAACCATCCTTGTTGTCACTTTTTGTTTTATTTTTGCAGGGTTGCTGGATATTTATATATCTGATTTATCTCAGAGAAATGCAGATATCACACTTTTTCTAAATCAACAACTAATTTATTTACAGTACTTTAAAATATCTCGGCACTTACAAGATCTCAGTACAATGTCTTTCAGAACCCTCTATACAGAACATAGTCTGTGTTTACTGGAACCTTCCAGCATCTAGTTTAGTTTCAGTTTCATGAACTCTTCAGCTCTACCCATAGGCTTAAGCAATCAAGCAGCGAACACTAATCAGTGGACAGACTAATACAATCAAACCCAGATCAATCAACCCATTGAACACTACACATATATCACCCTCTTTGTCCCTAATAGGCTCCACCTTGCTTCTCACTGTCTTGTTACTATTTACATGCCAATAGAATTTTTTTGATTTCCCTTTATGGTATCTACAATTCTATTCTCATATACTCTCATTATCAGTCTTATTTTCCTCCACTTCTGCTCTCAACTTATTGCATTTGCTTGGTTCTCACTTCCCACTTACTTGCATCATGCACCCTCTATTGTTGTTTCATCATATTCTCTATCTCCCTGGTCATCCAAAGAGCCCTTGTTTTGGCTCCCTTACCTTTACCCCTTGTTGGAATGTTTCTCATGGTTCCAACAATGAAGACAGATACAAAGTATTTGTTTGTGTCTCTGTCATTTCCTTATTCCCCATTATAATTTCACCTGTCTGCCTCAAATGGGTCCATGTTTACTTTCATTTATTTCTTCCTATTTACATACCTACATAAATGTTTACAATCTGTTTCATGTCTCTTGCTAGTCTACTTTCATATTCTCTTTTCTATTTCCTTATCAATAGCTTGGTCCTCCTTTGCTGAATTGTAAAATCCTACCAATTCTCAGGCTCATCACTCATTTTGGCAACATGATAAGCCTCTTGCTTTGATCTAATATTATCTTTAACTCCTCTTGTTAGCCATGGTTGGGTCACTTTTACTGTGGAGTTTTTGTGTCTTAATAGAATGTTTATTTATTGCCAATTATATATTAATTCTTTAATTGCTAACCATTGCTTCTCTACCATCATATCTTTTCATGTGGTTTCCCAATCTACCTTACCCAACTCGCCCCTCATACCTACGTAGTTTTCTTTGTTTAGATTTAGACCCTGGTTTTAGATAACTAAATCACCTGCAAACTCAATATAAAATTCTATCATATTATGGTCACTCTTCCCTAGAGGTCCCTTTAGTACAAGGTTATTAATTAACATGTCATCATTGCACAAGACTAGATTGAAAATAGCTTGCTCCCTGGTTAGTTCCTTGGCATACTGATCTGGAAACTATCTATAGGGTCTGATCAACTGTGTCAAATAATACGGGATATTATTTGTCACTTTGATAAGAGCCGTTTCAGTATTGTGGCAGGGGGAGAAACCTGATTGGAGGGATTGAAACATGGAGTTCCAGGAAAGATGGGCACAGACTTTGGAGGCAATAACATGTTCAAGGGCTTTGAAGAGGAAAAAGAGGTTGTAGATAGGCCGGCAGTTCACAAGGACAGAGGGGTCAAGAGTTGGGCTTTTTAAGGACAGAGTTGATGGCGGCAGATTTGAAAGAGTTGAAGGACAGTACCTGAGGAGAGAAAACCATTAATAACATCAACTAACATAGAAGTCAGGATGGAAGTTGTGAGTTCAACAATTTAGTGGGAATCGGATCGAGGGAGCCGTTGGTGGATCTCATTTGCAAAATGAGCTCGGAAAGGGCAAGAGGGGAAAGAGGAGAGGGTGGTGTGAGTTTGGGGCTGGAGCAGGGGAGAGCCTGAGAGGAAATTTGGCCCCATGAACTAGTGGAAGGGAGAGAAGTGGCAGAGGCAGCTGATCAGATGGTCTTAATCTTAGTGACAAAGAAGTCCATGAGTTCCTTACAATTGTTGTTGAAGCTGAGGGTAGGGGGATGGGGGGAGGGGTTTACATTTGCAGTAGAGAGCAGAGGTCGATGGTTGTCATTGCATTCCAGGATGTTGCTGGAATAATGATCAGTTTTAGAAGATGCAAGCAGGACCCGACAGTCTTTTATGTGGTTCAGCCAGATTTGTTGGTGAATGGTTAAACCAGCTGTCTGCTATATCCATTAAAGTTTGCATTCCTTGGACTTAAGGGAGCAGAGATGATGGCATTCTGGTGGGGGGGGGGAGGGTGGGGGAAGGAATGGCCAAGATAAGAGATAGTAATGGTTTAATGAAGACTAAAGCATCAAAGTTGGAGGTGAGGTTATATTTGAGCGGATCGGCAGATGCAGAAATGTCAAGGGAGCGGATGGCCAAAAGCTAGACTGTTCGGATTTTGAACGTGCTGTTGTCAGTGAATTGGGGGAAAATATTTCAAGGGTGGATACAGAGGGAGGTAGGATTGAAATGTGGAAGGAGGATGTGGCTTGAGTGCGATACAAGGAAGTGAGCAGAGACACCCTTTTTTTTATTCAATTGTGGGATGTGGGCATTGCTGGATAGGTCAGCATGTATTGCCCATCCCTAATTGTGCTTGAACTGAGTGGCTTACTCGGCCATTTCAGAGCCAACCACATTGCTGTGGGTCTGGAGTCACATGTAGGTTAGACCGGTTAAAGATGGCAGTTTTCCTTCCCAAAAGGACATTAGTGAACCAGATTGGTTCTAATGACAATTGACAATGGTTTCATGGTCAACATTCAACTAGCTTTTAATTCAAGATTTATTAATTGAATGCAAATATCACCATCTACCATGGTGGGGTTTGAATCCATGTTCCCAGAGCATTAGCCTGGGGTTTGGATTACCAGTCCAGTGACATTACCACTAGGACACCATATCCTCTGTGAACCACATAATGGGAATAGCGAGGCCATGTGAGATGGCGAGGTCACAGGGGTGGCCATGAATATGAGTTGGGGGAGTATACATGAAAGGAGAGATTAAGGGAGTGTAGTGTATTTAAAGGAGAGAGAGCATAATGAGTTGAGATGGAGGTTGAAGTCACCGAGGATGAGAAGTTACTCAGTGCAGAGGCTGAGGGAGGAAACGATTGAAGACATCTCAGTGAGAACCTTGCCATTGTACTTAGATGATCTTCTTTGTTGCTTTGACACCAGTGTGCCTTGTATCTTTGTACTGTACAGGATTGTCTCTATTTCTTTTGTAAAATATGTTGTACAAACTTATAGTTTAATTATGGACACTGATTCATCTGGAATCTTGAAGAGATTTCTGAACTTCGAGTTTTTTTTAAAGAACTCACTAGAATGTTCCTGGATTTGGCTAGTAAACAAGTCTTACTGGAAGGCACCTGTCTGTGGATAATCACCCAACAGGGGTTATTTTTGACTTGAGGAGATGTTTACAAAGAAGTGACAGGTCGAGATTTATAGAGGTCAGGAGGCTTGACTTCTGACATGTTTTTAGTTTCAGTTTGAACTGTTATGACATTTGGTTTTTGCCTGCCAGAAGAAGAACCAGCAGCTCTCTCTCTTGAAAACAAATCCTGCAGCCAGTGTGTCAGTTTCTTATTTCTTCCTCTATTTGAAGAAATCAAATGTGTGGGAACTGAAACCTTGTTGCTGCATTCCTGCTGTAAAACCTATTTGGAGCCTCGGTTGCTGCATCTCTTGGAAAGCCTAACCAAACTGATCTTCAACATCGCCTGAAAAGAACTGTTCTAGGAAGATCCACGTGAAAACTGCCTTTACACATTTGGTACACCTAACCAAAACAAAGGACATCTTTCCATACCTTCTTTTCAGCGTACGTGTTTTTTTTTCCTTCTGTTTTCTTTGTAATAGCTATAAACAAAAATCCCTTTTATTTTCCCAGTTAACCAGTGTGTATGTATGTGTATATCTGTGTGTGTGTGTGAGGGGCTAGGATAAATATGGAGTTTTAATATTTCAATTTTTGTATTTCAATTGTGTATGTTTTACTTCATTATTGGTTAACCTAATAAATTGCCTCTAACCTCATGTGATCTTACCTTGTGTATTAACCTTTTGTGTGGCACCTTATCAAATGCCTTCTGGAAGTCCAGATATACTATATCTACAGGATCCCCATTATCCACTTTACTTGTTACATCTTCGAAGAACTCTAGCAAATTAGTCAAACACGATTTACCCTTCATAAAATCATGCTGACTCTAATGGTTTGCGTTTTGACTTTCTAAATGTCCTGTTATTACTTCCTTAATAATGGATTCTAACAATTTCCCATGACAGATGTTAAACTAACTGGTCTACAGTTTCCTACTTTCTGCCTCCCTCCTTTTTTGAATAAGGGCGTTATATTAGCTTTTTTCCAATCCACTGGAACCTTTCCCGCATCCAGGGAATTTTGGAATATTATAACCAATGGATCCACTATCTCCACTGCCACTTCCTTTAAGACCCTAGGATGTACACCATCAGGCTTGTCTGCCTTCAATCCCAATAGTTTGCTCAGTACTTTTTCCCTAGTGATGATAATTGTTCTAAGTTCCTCCATTTCTATAACCTCTGCATTATTTGTTACTATTGGGATGGTACTAGTGTCCTCCACTGTGGAAACTGAGGCAAAATACTGATTTAGTGTCTCCGCCATTTCTGTGTTCCCCTCTATTAACTCCCCAGGCTCATCCTCCAAGGGACCAACATTCACTTTAGCTACTCTCTTCTCTTTTATCTACTTATAGAAGCTTTTGCTTCCGTTTTTATATTTTGCGCTAGTTTTCTTTCATAATTTACCTTTGCTCTTTTTATTACTTTTTTAGTAACCCTTTGTTGATCTTGAAAAGTTTCCCAATCTTCCAGCCTGCCACTGGCCTTTGCAATATGGTATGCCTTAGTTTCTGTCTTAATGTTATCCTTAACTTCCTTGCTTAGCCATTGATGTTTTTCCCCCCTCTTAGAACATTTCTTTCTCTCTGGAATATATTTTAGTTGGGAGGAATTGATTATCTCCTTAAACATCTGCCACTGTTCATCAACTGTCCTACCTTTTAGTCTTCCTGCCCAGTCCACTGGGGCCAAATCTGTCCTCATGCCTATGTAATTACCTTTCTTTATTACATTCATTTTACATAGTGTAAACTATTACAATCCTTTAACATCCTTTATTATCCACAGTTGACTGCCTTTACTTTTGGGGGGTTTGTGCCTTGAAGGAATGTACAGTTGTTGTAAACTAGTTTACATAGTAAATTAGGTTACATAGTTTACAGCAACTATACATTCCTTCAAGGCACAAAAACCCCAAAAGTAAAGGCAGTCAACTGTGGATAATAAAGGAAGTTAAGGATTATATAAGATTAAAATAATAGGCCTATAAAGTTGCCAGAAATAGTAGTAAACCTGAGGATTGGGAGAATTTTTGAATACAGCAAAGTAGGACCAAGAAACTGATTAAAAAAGGGGAAGAATAGAACATGAATGTAAACTAGCAGAAACCATAAAAATGGGCTGTAAAAGCTTCTATAGGTATGTAAAAAGGAAACGTTAGACTAAGACAAATGTGGGTCCATTACAGGCAGAGTCAGGAGAATACATAATGGGGAATAGAGAAATTGCAAAGAAGCTAAATGATTACTTTGTGTCTGTCTTCACTGAGGAAGACACAAGAAATCTCCCAGAATTAGAGATCCAAGAGACTAGAGAGAACGAGGAATTGAAGGAAATTAATATTAGTAAGAAGTTTGCAGTGGAGAAAATAATGGGGCTGAAGGTTGATAAGTCCCGAGGACCTGATATTCTACATCCCAGAGTGATGAAAGCAGTAGCTATGGGGATATTAGATGCATTGGTCAACGAGTCATAGAGTTTTACAGAACAGAAACAGGCCCTTCAGCCCAACGTGCCTGCACCGACCATTAAGCACCCGTCCAAAATGAATCCCACTTCCCTGCAGTTGGCCCGTGGCCTTGTATGCGATGGCGTTTCAAGTGCTCATATAAATACTTCTTAAATGTCGTGAGTGTTCCTGGCTCTACCACCCCTTCAGGCAGTGTGTTCCACATTCCAACCATCCTCCAGTTGAAAACATTTTTCCTCAACTCTCCTCTAAACCTCCTGCCCCTTACCTTAAATCTATGCCCCCTAGTTACTGACCTCTCCACTGAGGGAAAAAGTTTCTTCCTATCTATCCTATCAATGCCCCTCATAATTTTGTATACCTCAATCAGGTCCCTCCTCAGCCTTCTCCGCTCCAAGGAAAACAACCCCAGCCTATCCAGTCTCTCTTCATAACTGAAATGCTCCAGCCCAGGAAACATCCTGGTGAATCTCCTCTGCACCCTCTCTATTGCAATCACATCCTTCCTATAGTGTGGTGACCAGAACTGTATACAGTACTCCAGCTGTGGCCTAACTAGTGTTTTATACAGATCCATCATAACCTCCCTGCTCTTATATTCTATGCCTCGGCTAATCAAGGCAAGTATCCCATAAACCTTCCTAACCACCTTATCTACCTGTGCTGCTGCCTTCAGTGATCTATGGACGAGTACATCAAGGTCCCTCTGGCCCTCTTGCCTTGTTAGTTCTCCCAATGTGCATCACCTCATACTTCTCAGGATTAAACTCCATTTGTCACAGCTCCGCCCATATATATCGTCCTGTAACCTAAGGCCTTCATCCTCACTATTTACGACACCACCAATTTTCATGTCATCTGCAAACTTACTGATCATACCTCCTATATTCTCGTCTAAATCATTAATGTACATTACAAACAGCAAGGGTCCCAGCACCGATCCCTGCGGTACCCCACTAGTCAAAGGCCTCTAGTTACAAAAACAACTCTCTACCATCACCCTCTGCCTCCTTCCACGAAGCCAATTTTGAATCCAATTTGCCAAATTACCCTGGATTCTATGGGCTCTTACTTTCTTAACCAATCTCCCATGTGGGACCTTATCAAAAGCCTTACTGAAGTCCATGCAGATGACATCAACTGCTTTACCCTCATCTAGACCTCTAGTCACCTCCTCGAAAAATTCAATCAAATTTGTTGGACACGATCTCCCCCTGACAAAGCCATGCTGACTATCCCTGATCAATCCCTGCCTCTCCAAGTGGAGATTAATCCTGTCTCTCAGAATTTTTTCCAATAATTTCCCTACCACTGACGTTAGACTCACAGGCCTATAATTACCTGGTTTATCCATGCTACCCTTCTTGAATAATGGTACCACATTCGCTGTCCTCCAATTCTCTGGTACCTCTCCTGAGGCCAGAGAGGATCTGAAAATTTGTGTCAGAGCCCCCGCTATCTCCTCCCTTGCCTCACATAGCAGCCTGGGATACATCTCATCTGGGTCTGGGGATTTATCCATCTTTAAGCCCACTAATACAGCTAATACTTCCTCCTTTTCAATGCTAATTTGATCAAGTATATCACAATCCCCCTCCCTGATCACTTTTCTTCTTTCTTTTGGGCCTCCTTATCTCGAGAGACAATGGATACGCGCCTGGAGGTGGTCAGTGGTTTGTGAAGCAGCGCCTGGAGTGGCTATAAAGGCCAATTCTGGAGTGACAGGCTCTTCCACAGGTGCTGCAGAGAAATTTGTTTGTTGGGGCTGTTGCACAGTTGGCTCTCCCCTTGCGCCTCTGTCTTTTTTCCTGCCAACTACTAAGTCTCTTCGACTCGCCACAATTTAGCCCTGTCTTTATGGCTGCCCGCCAGCTCTGGCGAATGCTGGCAACTGACTCCCACGACTTGTGATCAATGTCACACGATTTCATGTCGCGTTTGCAGACGTCTTTATAACGGAGACATGGACGGCCGGTGGGTCTGATACCAGTGGCGAGCTCGCTGTACAATGTGTCTTTGGGGATCCTGCCATCTTCCATGCGGCTCACATGGCCAAGCCATCTCAAGCGCCGCTGACTCAGTAGTGTGTATAAGCTGGGGGTGTTGGCCGCTTCAAGGACTTCTGTGTTGGAGATATAGTCCTGCCACCTGATGCCAAGTATTCTCCGAAGGCAGCGAAGATGGAATGAATTGAGACGTCGCTCTTGGCTGGCATACGTTGTCCAGGCCTCGCTGCCGTAGAGCAAGGTACTGAAGACACAGGCCTGATACACTCGGACTTTTGTGTTCCGTGTCAGTGCGCCATTTTCCCACACTCTCTTGGCCAGTCTGGACATAGCAGTGGAAGCCTTACCCATGCGCTTGTTGATTTCTGCATCCAGAGACAGGTTACTGGTGATAGTTGAGCCTAGGTAGGTGAACTCTTGAACCACTTCCAGAGCGTGGTCGCCAATATTGATGGATGGAGCATTTCTGACATCCTGCCCCATGATGTTCGTTTTCTTGAGGCTGATGGTTAGGCCAAATTCATTGCAGGCAGACGCAAACCTGTCGATGAGACTCTGCAGGCATTCTTCAGTGTGAGATGTTAAAGCAGCATCGTCAGCAAAGAGGAGTTCTCTGATGAGGACTTTCCGTACTTTGGACTTCGCTCTTAGACGGGCAAGGTTGAACAACCTGCCCCCTGATCTTGTGTGGAGGAAAATTCCTTCTTCAGAGGATTTGAACGCATGTGAAAGCAGCAGGGAGAAGAAAATCCCAAAAAGTGTGGGTGCGAGAACACAGCCCTGTTTCACACCACTCAGGATAGGAAAGGGCTCTGATGAGGAGCCACCATGTTGAATTGTGCCTTTCATATTGTCATGGAATGAGGTGATGATACTTAGTAGCTTTGGTGGACATCCGATCTTTTCTAGTAGTCGGAAGAGACCACGTCTGCTGACGAGGTCAAAGGCTTTGGTGAGATCAATGAAAGCAATGTAGAGGGGCATCTGTTGTTCACGGCATTTCTCCTGTATCTGACGAAGGGAGAACAGCATGTCAATAGTCGATCTCTCTGCACGAAAGCCACACTGTGCCTCAGGGTAGACGCGCTCGGCCAGCTTCTGGAGCCTGTTCAGAGCGACTCGAGCAAAGACTTTCCCCATTATGCTGAGCAGGGAGATTCCACGGTAGTTGTTGCAGTCACCGCGGTCACCTTTGTTTTTATAGAGGGTGATGATGTTGGCATCGCGCATGTCCTGGGGTACTGCTCCCTCGTCCCAGCACAGGCATAGCAGTTCATGTAGTGCTGAGAGTATAGCAGGCTTGGCACTCTTGATTATTTCAGGGGTAATGCTGTCCTTCCCAGGGGCTTTTCCGCTGGCTAGGGAATCAGTGGCATCACTGAGTTCCGATTTGGTTGGCTGTATGTCCAGCTCATCCATGACTGGTAGAGGCTGGGCTGCATTGAGGGCAGTCTCAGTGACAGCATTCTCCCTGGAGTACAGTTCTAGGTAGTGCTCAACCCAGCGGTCCATCTGTTTGCGTTGGTCAGTGATTATGTCCCCCGATTTAGATTTGAGGGGGGTGATCTTCTTGATGGTTGTCCCAAGAGCTCTCTTCATGCCATCATACATTCCTCTGATGTTTCCGGTGTCTGAGGCCAGCTGAATATGACTGCATAGGTGTTGCCAGTAGTCGTTTGCGTAACGCCTAGCTGTTCTTTGTGCAGTACTTCTGGCTGCTTTAAGTGCTGCGGATGTTAAATCGCTGGGGGCTTTCTTGTAGTTCAAAAGTGCAATGCGCTTAGCGGCTATGACAGGTTCCAGCTCTTCATTATGAGACTGATCACTACACCTACATCATCCCTCTCCATAATGAACACAGATGAAAAGTAATCGTTCAAAACCTCACCTATGTCCTCCGGCTCGACACACAGATTGCCTCTTAGATCCCTAATGGGCCTCACTTTTTCCCTGGTTATCCTCTTGCCCCTAACATACTTATAAAACACCTTGGGATTTTCCTTTATTTTTCGGCCTGGGATTTTTCATGCCCCCTCTTCGCTCTCCTAATTACTTTTTTAAGTACTCCCCTATACTTCCTATACTCCTCTTGGGCCTCCACTGTTTTCAGCACTCTGAATCTGCCATGCGCCACCTTTTTATTTTCTTATCCAATCCTCTATATCCCTTGACATCCAGGGTTCCCTGGACTTTTTGGTCCTACTCTTCACCTTTACGGGAACATGCTGCACCTGAACCCTCACCATTTCCTTTCTAAATGACTCCCACTGGTCTGATGTAGACTTTCCTATAAGAAGCTGCTCCCGATCATCTGTCAAATTTTATAGATTCTGGAACGGTTCCTGCAGTTTGAAAGATAGCAAATTTCACCCCACTATTTAAGAAAGGGGAGAGAGAAAACAGGGAACTACAGACCTGTTAGCCTTACAGCAGTAGTGGAGAAACTACTGGAATCTATTTGAAAGGATTTAATAAATTTAATAATGATCTGATTTGGCAGAGTCAACATGGATTTATGAATGGGAAATCATGTTTGATGAAACTGTTGGAGTTTTTTGAGGATGTTACCAGCAGAATTGATAAAGGGGAGTCAGTAGACATAATATACTTGGATTTTCAGAAGGCTTTTGATAAAGTCCCCTACAGGAGGTTGGTTAGCAAAATTAAAACACATGGGAGGAGGTAATATACTGGCATGGATTAAGGATTGGTTAACAGGCAGAAAACAGAGAGTAGGAATAAACAGGTCATTCTCGTGTTGGTAGAATGTGACTAGTGGGGTACCAAAAGGATCAGTCCTTGGGCCCCAGCTGTTCACATATATCAATTATTTGGATATGGGGACCAAATGTAATATGTCCAAGTTCGTGAATGACACAAAACTAAGTGGGAATGTGTGTTGTGAGGAAGATGCCAAGCGGCTTCAAGGGGATTTGGAAATACTTACTGAGTGGAAAACTACGTGGCAGATGGAATATAATGTGGAAAAATGTGAGGTTATCCATTTTGGTAGGAGGAATAGATGTGCAGAGTATTTCTTAAATGTTAAGAGATTAGAAATTGTGGATGGACAAAGGGACCTGGGTATCCTTGTCAATAAGTCACTGAAAGCTAACATGCATGTGCAGCAAGCAATTAAGAAGGCTCATGGTATTTTAGCCTTTATCGCAAGAGGATTTGAGTACAGGAATAATGATGTCTTGCCTCAATTGTATAGAACCTTGGTTAGACTGCACCTGGAGTACTGTGTGAAGTTTTGGTCACCTTACCCTAGGAAGGATATTATTGCCAAGGAGGGAGTGCAACAAAGGTTCACTATACTTGTTCCTGGGATGGTGGGACTGTCCTATGAAGAGAGATTGGGGAAACTGGCCCTGTATTCGCTAGAGATTCAAAGAATGAGAGGTGATTTCATTGAAACCTACAAAATACTTAAAGGGATAGACAAGGTAGATGCAGGTAAGATGTTTCCCCTGGTTGGGGAGTCTAGAATCAGGGGGCACAATTTCAAAATAAAGGGGAAGCCACTTAGGACAGAGATGAGAAGAAATTTCTTCACTCAGAGGGTTGTGAATCTTTGGAATTCTCAGTTCACAATGTTTCCAAGTTTCGTATCCTCAGCAAACTTTGAAATTGTGCCCGCTACCCCAAGGTCTAGGTCAGTAATATATATCAGGAAAAGCAAGGGTCCCAACACTGATCCCTGGGGAACTCCACTACAGATCTTCCTTTAGCCCGAAAAACATCCATTAACTATTACTCTTTGTTTCCTGCCACTCAGCCAATTTCGTATCCATGTTGTTACCGCCTCTTTTATCCCATGAGCTACAAGTTTCCTCACATGTCTGTTGTGTGGCACTGTATCAAACGCCTTTTGAAAGTCCATGTACACCACATTGTTACGACCAGGTGAGAAAGAGGTCTAGGGTTCCCTTTCAGCCTTCACCTGGTCTTACTGTAACAGAGTTTAATTTTAAACACACTGTGTTTTTAGCTCCCCCTTGGTGAATCCTTGATCACCACTTTCCAATTATAAGACAAAGAAACCAGCACAAACAGGCTTTCTCAGGTTTAAAGAAGAAAAGTTGAAATTTATTAAACTTAAACTCTAATACAGATACACAACGCGCCCATGCTAGCATGAATATGCAATACACACGTAAAAATGGAAAAAGAAAAGAGCAGAAGAAAAATTTAAAAATAATGAAAGGTTTGAGGCAATCGCTGAAGAGAGATTTTTGTTACTGCGCTTCGAGCTCACTGTAGTGTCCTTGATTGTAGGTAGATCTTGCTTTTCATTGGGGCCCAGTATTCTTCTTAAACCTTGTTCACTGTCGGAGACTTTTCTCTTTTGGGGTTCATGGGTCTTCAGTGGGTTTTAGAGTTCCGTGTGAAAGAGATGGGAGCAGACAGGAGGAGAGGAGGTCTTTTCAATCCAGGAGCAAAGAGCTTTCTGCCAGTTCAAACACTGTCTTGACAATTTAAAACTCCCCAAATTGGCCAGCAGGGTAGTCATGTGACTGGGATAACCACTTCTGGTTTTGTGTATTGGTGGGTCAGGGAATGATCATTTGTCTACAAAAACTGTCTATTAATATGCAAAAATGTCTTTCCAGCCAGGGGCTTGGCAACCCCTTGTATCAGGACTTCTCTTCCTCTCAGCAACAATTTGAAATTTAATGCCCATGTGGCAAAAATTAATATGGCTCATTCTTGGCAGGTGGGGGCCTGCATGATACCTCCACACCCAGGGGAATGAAATGCGATTTGAAAAAAAGGCGCATTTCATTAAAAGGGTTGAGAGAATATATATGATACAGAAAAAAACATGCATTTCTCTCATTCACTCCCATTCAGTCATGAATCCTAAAACTTACAAAAACTGTCTTTTCTGAATGCCAGTGCAGCTTTAATTTTCCCTTTTTGTCTTCCTAGTAACTATGTGGTTCTTTGGGGAAGTTTTTCTTCAGTTCACCCATTTCCATGACTGCCTAGGGCCTTTGTTCCTATTGAAGTCTATTTTTTTCAGGAGTGTTGGTAGTGGTTGGGTCTATCCTGAACTCTCTCTCAGTGCCTTGCTGAGTCCTATAAAGGCTTTGACTTCAGGGGATGGATGTTTCCCTTTTCCTTGGACTGTGGGGGAGGATTCTTTGTTAATCTCCCCTTTGTTCTCTGGGACATTCCTGCTTGCAGGTATGTGTTCAGACCCTACTGCACTCCCCTGTGGCACTTCAACTAGGTGAGCCATCACCCTCCCTGGTTCTCTGCCCCCTAGAGGTCTTTCTTTGTCTCTACAGGTTCCTCTAAATGATGTTAGCAACTCTGGTTGGGTACTTCTAGTGTCTGCATTTACATAGGAGGATGTGAGGTCTAACTTTTCAAATGTTTCAGGGTTGTCTGACCGGACAATAGGGGTTTTCATCCAGGATTCCTCCCGGACTTCATTTAACCTGCCCACTTGGTCAATTTTTCCCCCTTCCCTATCTAACCTTTTGTCAGCCATGCGCCTGCCTGTCCCCTTTTGTTCTCAGCAGGGGTCCCTTACAGTTCACTAGCCCTCGACTGGAGGGACTTAGGGGTGCAGTTTTCACTGTAGCTTGGGGTTTCCCCTCAACCTGGCACATGTGACAACTCCTGCAGTACTCCACCACGTCTTTGTGGAGTTTTGGCCAGTCAAACCGCTGTCTTCTGCGGGTTTTGGTCTTTTGTATACCGGTATGTACAACCACTGTAGTCTCATGGGCACTTCTTAATATTTCTCTCCAGTACCTCTGTGGCATCACTAACTGGTGAACTACTGTCCACTCCTTGCTCTCAGGTCTTTGAGGAGAACTCTATTTCCTCATCAGTACCTCATTCTTTAAATAGTGGCAACCAGGGACTCCCTCTGCTTCACTTTCAGACTGGGCAGCCTGTGCTAACTCTTGCAATACTGGGTCAGCTCGCTGAGCCTCAGCGAGGGAAAATCCATTTAATTAATTCCCTTGGTCTCTTAACTTTCCTCATGGCCATCTGCCTGCAGTGCCAATTCAGTCTCCTCCAGGGGAGCTGGTTTGATCATGGCCTGATCCACTACACATTCAGGGAAACTGCAGGGGTCCGACTCCCACCACTGCCCTGTCTCTCTGACCTCCTGCGGTCTTTTTTTCACTACTCGGGGGGCTACCACCTTCATCCCCACCCGATCAGTACCTAGGAGCAGGTCAACCCCATCCACAGGCAAACTAGAGAATAATCCCCATGGTCACCGGTCCCGAAACTAGGTCACACTCCAGGTGCACCCAGTGTACAGGTACAGATATACACTGCCCTCCAATACCATTCACCACCATTCTGGTGTTCACTGCACTCTCTGGGAGAAAGGTCAGGCCTTTTCCCAGTAAAAGTGATCTCATGGCCCCTGTGTCCCTAAGAATTACTATGGGCTTGCTGGCCTCACTCAAGTGGTATGGGGTTACTATCCCTTCAAATACAAAACCCTGATAACTTTCAGGAATCCCATTAAATTTTCCTGCGGTTGCAGTAGTAAGCTTCCTGGATTTCACTCTTACTGCAGTTAAAGCCACAGCTTGATCTGCTGTGCTTTCCATCAGATTCACTTCTTCACTGAGCAGGTGTGCCCTGATCCTGATTAACCCTACCGGTTTTCCCTTTAGTTTCCAGCAGTCAGCTTTTAAATGCCTTGCTTTATTATAATGGAAGCACACAGGTCTCCTGGTCTCACTCTTGCTCATAGCACCTTCCTTTCTCTCCCAAGACTGCCTGGGCTTCCATCATCTTCCCATCATTGGTCCTTTTCGGATTTGTGCGGGTGATTAGGAAAGGTTCTTAAACTGACATAAATTAAAGCAAACTCATCGGCTAGAACGGCTGCTTGCCGGGCTCTCTGAACCCATTGCTCCTCTACGTGTGTCTTTATGGAGAATGGGAGAGAGTTTATAAATTCCTCGACCAGAACTACTTCCCTGAGATTCTCATAGCTGAGCTGTACTTTAAGAGCCCTTAGTCACTGGTCAAAAGCCAGCTGCTTATTTCTTTCAAACTCCATATAAGTTTGATTAGCTTGCTTCTCGAGTGTTCTAAACGTTTGGCGATAGGCTTTGGGTATTAATTCATATGCCCCGAGGATAGCAATTTTTGTCAGTTCATAATTTGATGAACTCTCATCTGGAAACGGAATAAACCTCATGGGCTTTTCCAGTTAGCTTGCTTTGTATTAAAAGAGACGAGGTCTCAGCTGGCCATTTTAGCTGCTTTGCCAATTTCTCAAAAGACACAAAAAACACTTCCACATCTTCCTCATTGAATTTTGGAATTAGTTGAGTGAGTTTTAACAATTTTGTGCCCAGCCCTGAATTATGCTCCTCCATATTGGCCATGCATTCACTGGGGTTACTCTGTCACTCCCTAGCTAACTCAAGCTTCTTCAGCTTTCTTTCTTCACATTCCTTCTGGAATATTCTTTCTCTTTCTCTCTCTCTCTCATTCCTTCTCCTGTCTTTTATTTTCTTCACATTCCTTCTGGAAGGCTCTTTCTTTCTCCCTCTCCTGCCTCTCTCTTTTTCCTCTAATTCAGGTTTCCTCTGTTCCAATTGTATCTTTGCTAGCAGTACCCTGTCTGGGTCTACTTCTAACCCTGCTTCTGCTTCTTCAGATTCAAGGAAAAATTGGTTGGCAACTAGTCACACTGCTCATCCATTTTTCTCAACTCCTCCATAGACAGTGCTTTTAACTTATCCCAAGTTACTTCACCCTGGCTTGGGGTGCTACTAGCTTCAGTTGCAGACATGCTAGTATTCAATCACACACAACCACAAGAAAACCTGTATTAATCTTGTTTTTTTGATTGGGAACAATTTGGCTTCCCACTTCCAATTTCTCTCATTTGTCTGTGGATAAAACTCCAGAGGCTAGCACCCAAATTTATGTTATGACCAGGTGAGAAAGAGGTCTAGGGTTCCCTTTCAGCCTTCACCTGGTCTTACTGTAACAGGTTTAATTTTAAACAAACCATATTTTAGCTCCCCCTTGGTGAATCCTTGTTCAGTGCTTTCCAATTATAAGGCAAAGTAATGAGCACAAACAGGCTTTCTCAGGTTTAATGAAGAAAAGTTGAAATTTATTAAAAATAAACTTAAATTCTAATTCAGTTAACACCTATGCATACACAACATGCCCACGCTAGCATACATATGCGATACACACATGCAAAAAAGAGAAGAAAAATAAACTGGAAAAGTTTGAGGCAATCTTTGAAGAAGGTTTTTTCGTTACTGTGCTTCGAGCTTGTTGTAGAGTCCTTGATTGTAGGTAGATCTTGCTTTTCGTTGGGGCCCAGTATTTTTCTTAAACCTTGTTCACTGTCGGAAACTTTTCTCTCTTGGGTTCATGTGTCTTCAATGGGTTTTGGAGTTCCGTGAGAAAGAGATGGGAGCAGACAGGAGAAGCTGTGGCGAGCCAGCCAGGAGAGGTCTAGTTAATCCAGGAGCAAATAGCTTTTCTGCCATTTAAAACACTGTCTCTACAATTTAAAACTCCCCACGTTGGCCAGCAGGGTAGTCATGTGACAGGTATAATCACTTCTGACTTTATGTATTGGGTGGGTCAGGGAATGGTCCTTTGTCTATAAATACTGTCTATTAATATGCAAAAATGTCTTTCCAGCCAGGGGCTTGGCAACCCCTTGTATCAGGCCTTCTCTTCTTCCCAGCAACTATTTGAAATTTAATGTCCAGGTGGCAAAATTAATACGCCTCATTCTTAGCAGGTGGGGGCCTGCATGACAACATCAACCTCATCAACCCTCTCTGTTACCTCCTCAAAAAATTCCACCAAGTTAGTTAAACATGATTTTCCCTTGAGAAATCCATGCTGGCTTTCCTTAATTAACTGATGTGACTTAATTAAGTCCATGTGACTATTGATTTTGTCACTAATTACTTTTTCCAGAAGTTTTCCCACCACTGAAGTTAAACAGACTGGCCTGTAGTTGCTGGGCATATCTGTACACCCTTTTTTGAGCAAAGGTGTAACATTTGCAATTCTCCAGTCCTCTGGCACCACCCCCGAGTCTAAGGAAGACTAAAAAATTATGGCCAGTGCCTCTGCGATTTCCACCCTCACTTCCATCAGTATCCTTGGATGCATCTCATCTTGGCCCTGGTGCTTTATCCATTTTAAGTGCAGACAGCCGATCTAATACTTCTTCTTTATCAATTTTAAACCTGTCTAGTGTCTGACTTACCTCCTCTTTCATCATTGCCTCGAGAAAGGCATAACATTTCCACCAGAAAGCACACTTAATGCTAAAGTTTTAATGAATGGTATTGGTGGGGATTATATACTCCTACCTTTGTATCGAGTGCAACTAGATTGTGGCCTAACGTCTGGAACGGTAACTGTTGGAGTTGTTCATAGTTTGCCATTAGACGGAGTTGACCTACTCCTGGGGAGTGATTTGGCTGGAGCGAATGTAGTAGCTTCTCCAGTAATCATGAAAAAACAAAGTGAATTTACAGAAACAGCACAGTTGCAGGAAAAGATTCCAGGAATTTTTCCTTCATGTGTAGCAACCCAAGCAATGGCCAAGTTCCATTGTCAGAGATAAAATTGGCACCATAAACAGATAGCCAAATATCTGAAACATTCTTTTGGGATTTGGATAATCCAAAGAAAATGTTTAATAAGTTTTCTCTGATCACGGCTCAGCACGCCGATCCAGAGTTAAATAAAGTGGCACAATCAGCTTAAACAGAGGCTGAGGCAAAAGGAGTTCCAGAAGTCTATTATGTTAAAAAGGGGATTCTGATGAGGAAGTGGAGACCTCCTCACAGACCCGCGGACGAAGAATAGACTGTAGTTCATCAGATAGTGGTACCGCCAAAGTATCGCCAGGAACAATTAAGGTTAGCGCATGAAATTCCTATATCAGGAGATGTGGGGATCTGGAGGACCAAATCACATATAAGTCGACATTATTACTGGTCAGGCCTTTCCAAGGACGTGGTTTTGTAAACCACAACCTGCCATAAAACCGGCACCTCTAATTCCCATACCAGCTATTGGGGATCCATTTAGTAGGGTGTTGGTAGACTGTGTAGGACCTTTACCAAAAAGAAAAGCGGGGTATCAGTGTCAACTCACTATCATGGATATGGCTACTCGGTTCCCAGAGGCCATTCCTTGAGAACAATTTCTGCCAGGGTAGCGATAGAGAAGTTAATCCAGTTCTTCGCTAGATATGGATTACTGATCGAGATTCAGTCGGATCAAGGTTCCAATTTTATGTCTAAAATTTTTCAGGAACTTATGGGTAATTTGGGCATAACACAGTTAAAGACTTCAGCATACCACCCACAATCACAGGGAGCTTTAGAAAGGTACCATCAGACCTCAAAACAATGATCAGGGCACACTGTCATCAATATCCCCATGATTGAGATAAAGGGCTAGAATTTCTTTTGTTTGCCACTAGGGATTCTCGTAATGAGTTTAAAGGTTTTAGTCCTTTCGAATTAGCTTACAGACATGAGATAAGAGGTCCTCTGAAACTAGTATCAGATCCAAGGAGGAGAAATATAAAATGGCCAGAAGAAGCAGCAAACCTGAGAATTGGGAGCAGTTTAGAATTCAGCAAAGGAGGACAAAGGGACTGATTAATAAGAGGAAAAATAGAGTACGAGAGCAAGCTTGCAGAGAACATAAAAACTGACTGTTAAAGCTTCTATAGATATGTGAAGAGAAAAAGATTAGTGAAGACAAATGTAGGTCACTTACAGTCAGAAACAGTGCAATTTATAATGGAGAACAAGAAATGGCAGACTAATTAAATGCATACTTTGGTTCTGCCTTCACAAAGGAGGACACAGATTATCTCCCAGAAATGTTGGGGAACGTAGGGTCTAATGAGAAGGAGGAACTGTATGAAATCAGTATTAGTAGGGAAATGGTGTTGGGGAAATTGATGGGATTGAAGGCAGATAAATCCCCTGGGCGTCATAATCTACATCCCAGAGTACTTAAGGAAGTGGCCCTAGAAATAGTAGACGCATTGCTGGTCATTTTTCAAAATTCTATAGACTCTGGAACAGTTCCAATGGATTGGAGGGTAGCTAATGTAACCCCACTATTTAAAAAAGGAGGTAGAGAGAAAACAGGGAATTATAGACAGGTTAGCCTGACATCAGTAGTGGGGAAAATGCTAGAGTCCATTATAAAAGATGTAATAGCAGAGCACTTGGAAAACAATGACAGGATCAGACAAAGTCAACATGGATTTATAAAAGGGAAATCATGCTTGACAAATCTACTGCAATTTTTTGAGGATGTAACTCGTAGAATAGATGAGGGAGAACCAGTGGATATGGTGTATTTGGACTTTCAGAAGGCTTTCGATAAGGTCCCACATAAGAGATTAGCATGCAAAATTAGAGCACATGGGATTGGGGGTAAGGTACTGACATGGATAGAGAACTGCTTGGCAGACAGGAAACAAAGAGTAGGAATAAACTGGTCTTTTTCCGAGTGGCAGGCAGTGACTCGTGGGGTACCGCAGGGATCAGTGCTAGGACCCCAGCTATTCACATTATATATTAATGATATAAATGAGGGAATTAAATGTAATATATCCATGTTTGCAGATGAGACAAAGTTGAGTGGGAGTGTGAGCTGTGAGGAGGATGCAGAGAAGCTCCAGTGTGATTTGGACAGGTTGTGTGAGTGGGCAAATACATGGCACTTGCAGTATAATGTGGATAAATGTGAGGTTATCCACTTTGGTAGCAAAAACAGAAAGGCAGATTATTATCTGAACAGCAATAGTTTGAGAAAGGGGGAGATGCAGCCAGACCGGGGTGTCCTTGTGCACTAGTCGCTGAAAGGAAGCATGCACATGCAGCAGGCAGTTAAGAAGGCAAATGGTATGTTGGCCTTCATAGCAAGATGATTCGAGTACAGGAGCAAGGATGTCTTGCTGCAATTATACAAGGCCTTGGTGAGACCACATCTGGAATATTGTGTGCTGTTTTGGTCTCCTTATCTGAGGAAGGATGTTCTTGCTATGGAGGGAGTGCAGCGAAGGTTCACCAGACTGATTCCTGGGATGGCAGGACTGACGTATGAAGAGAGATTGGGTCAATTAGGCTTGTATTCACTAGAGTTTAGAAGAATGAGAGGGGATCTCATAGAAACCTTCAAAATTCTAACAGGACTGAACAGACTAGATGCAGGAAGGATGTTCCTGATGGTGGGGGAGTCCAGGACCAGGGGTCACAGTCTAAGGAAAAGGAGTAAGCCATTTAGGACTGAGATGAGGAGTTTTTTTTAACCCAGAGGGTGGTGAATCTGTGGAATTCTCTACCATGGAAAGCAGTTGAGGCCAAACCATTAAATATATTCAAGAAAGTGTTAGATATAGATAAAGGGATCAAGGGATATGGGGAGAAAGCGGGAACAGGGTACTGAATTTGGGTGATCAGCCATGATCTTATTGAATGGCGGAGCAGGCTCGAAGGGTCGAATCACCTACTCCTGCTCTTATTTTTCTATGTTTCTACGTTTCTAATTAAAGAAAGGTTTTCAGAACAGAGGGAAGAATCTTCTGTGTTAGATTATGTATCCATGCTCCGGGAACGGCTCACGAGAACTTGCAAAGCGGCTCAGGAACACCTTAAAGCTTCCCAAACAACTATGAAGAAATGGGCAGACAAGCATTCTAAGACCCAAGCATTTCAACCAGGAAATAAAGCGTTAGTATTACTGCCTTTACAGGGTGAACCGTTGAAAGCACAGTTCAGTGCTCCATGTAAAGTGGTCAAGAGTATTGGTAAGGTAAATTAGTTGATTGATACCCCAGATCGTCGGAAAAAGAATCATCTGTGTCGTATCAATATGTTAAAACAATATCGTTGCCGGGAGGAGGATAAGCAAGCACAGGTCTGTCAGGTAGTAGGGACAGTGAAGGATGAATGGGATAGTGAGGATGAGGCAGAAGGAGGCTTGGACAATTGTCAAATTGAACCTCCTACTATCTGGTTAGCTAATACTGAATTGTTAGGGAGATTAGACACTATTCTTACATATTTAGGTGCAGAAAAACGAGAAGACCTAACAAGGCTATGCACAGCAGTTAAAGCAGTCAGTAGGAATAAGCCAGGATGTACAATCTTAGCCACAGATAATGTAAATGTAGGGGAATCCTTTCCTATAAAACAGCATCCTTACCGTTTAAGTCCAGACAAACAGGCCCAAGTAAAGCAGAAATCCAATACATGCTGGAAAACCACCTAATTGAACCCAGTCAAAGCAGCTGGAATTTGCTAGAAGGATTAGTGCCCAAACCTCATGGTTCAGCTGACTTTGCATAGACTACAGTAAAGTTAATGCAGTAACAAAGGCAGACTCCTACCCAATCTCTTACTTGGAAGACGATTGACAGAGTGGGCAGTGCCATGTTTCTTACAAAAATTAATTTGTTAAAGGGATACTGGCTTTTATCACACTGGGCAGTCTTTTCCAGTGCCTAGTGCTGCCTTACAGGTCAAACAGGTGCCCCAGCAACTTTTCAGAGCTAGTGAACCCAGTGGTAGCCAGTGTTCCTAACCATGTAGTTTACTTTGATGATGTGCTGGTCTGTAGTGACACTTGGAAGGAACACTTGGAACAACTGGGGGGCTCTGTTTGGAAGGTTGCAGTCAGCTGATTTGCTGATAGCATTTGTGGAAAAATGTAAAAATAAAATGCCAGACTATTCCGATGGAGTTTACTATTACACCATATCTTGTCTTTGTCATCCTTGTCTCGAGAGACATTGGGTAAGCGCCTAGAGGTGGTCAGTGGTTTGTGAAGCAGCGCCTGGAGTGGCTATAAAAGCCAATTCTAGTGACAGACTCTTCCACAGGTGCTGCAGATAAAATTGGTTCTCGGGGCTGTTACACAGTTTGCTTTCTCCTTGCGCTTCTGTCTTTTTTCCTGCCAACTGCTAAGTCTCTTCGACTCGCCACTGTTTAGCCCCACTTTTATGGCTGTCCGCCAGCTCTGGTGATCACTGGCAACTGACTCTCATGACTTGTGGTCAATGTCACAGGACTTCATGTCACGTTTGCAGAAGTCTTTAAAGCGAAGACATGGACAGCCGATGGGTCTAATACCAGTGATGGGTTCACTGTACAATGTGTCCTTGGGGATCCTGCCATCTTCCATGCAGCTCACATGGCCAAGCCATCTCAAGTGCCGCTGGCTCAGTAGGGTGCATATGCTGGGGATGTTGGCCGCCTCAAGGACTTCTGCATTAGAGATACGGTCCTGCCACCTGATGCCAAGGATTCTCTGGAGGCAGCAAAGATGGAATGAATTGAGACGTCGCTCTTGGTTGACATACGTTGTCCAGGCCTCGCTGCCATAGAGCAAGGTACTGAAGACATAGGCTTAATTCACTCGGACTTTTGTGTTCCGTGCCAGTGCACCATTTTCCCACACCCTCTTGGCCAGTCTGGACATAGCAATGGATGCTCTTCCCATGCGCTTGCTGATTTCTGCATCGAGAGACAGGTTACTGGTGATAGTTGAGCCTAGGTAGGTGAACTCTTGAACCACTTCCAGAGCGTGGTCGCTGATTTGATGGATGGAGCATTTCTGACGTCCCATTCATGATGTTCATTTTCCTGAGGCTGATGGTTAGGCCAAATTTGTTGCAGGCAGCCGCAATCCTGTCGATGAGTCTCTGCAGACACTCTTCTGTGTGGGATGTTAATGCAGCATCATCAGCAAAGAGGAGTTCCCTGAAGAGGACCTTCCGTACTTTGGTCTTCGCTCCAAGCCGGGCAAGGTTGAACAACCTGCCATCTGATCTTGTGTGGAGGAAAATTCCTTCTTCTGAAGACTTGAACGCATGTATGAGCAGCAGCGAGAAGAAGATCCCAAACAGTGTAGATGCGAGAACACAGCCCTGTTTCACGCCACTCAGGATCGGAAAGGGGTCTGATGAGGCACCGTTATGCTGAATTGTGCCTTTCATATTGTCATGGAATGAGTTGATGATACTTAGTAGCTTTGGTGGACATCCGATCTTTGCTAGTTGTCTGAAGCGACCACGTCTGCTGACGAGGTGAAAGGCTTTGGTGAGATCTATGAAAGCAACATAGAGGGGCATCTGTTGTTCATGGCATTTCTCCTGTAGCTGGTGAAGGGAGAACAGCATGTCACTTATAAAGATTATCCACATTGTGGGCAAAAATAATGTTATTGCGGATGCTTTATCATGAATCTAACTTTGTTTGGAGTTATATGAGTGCAAAATTGATACAAAGCAAAATTGCATTTACTGCAGATAAAGAGTGAATGGGGATGAGTGTGAAACTGTATTTTACAATGTTTTCATCTTCTGTTTTTTTATAAACATTGTAATGAAACGCATTTAAAAATGCTGTTTGATTTCTCCAAGTGTGGAAGTATTACGAGATTCCTTTTATTTCTTTCGTAAAATATATTTTACAAACTTATATTTTAATTATGGACACTGATATATCTGGAATCTTGAAGAGATTGCTGAACTTTGTTTTTTTAAAGAAGTCACCAGAAGGCACCTGTCTGTGGAAAACCATGCAGCAGGGGTTGTTTTTGACATGGGGAGATGTTTACAAAGAAGTGACAGGTCAAGATTTACAGAGGCTTGAGTTTTGACATATATTCAGTTTCAGTTTGAACTGTTACAACAGACAGTTGATGTTTGCCTGCCAGAAGAAGATGCATCAGCTCTCTCTATTGAAAACAAATCCTACATACAGTGTATCAGTTTTTTATTTCCTCCTATATTTAAAGAAACCTTGCATATTGAATGTTTGGGAACTGAAACCATGTTGCTGCACTCCTGCTGTATGACCTATTTGGTACCTCAGTAGCTGCATCTCTTGGAAAGCCTAGCTAAACTGACTTTCAATATTACCTGGAAAGAACTATTTTGGAAGATCCTCGTGGCAGCCGCCTATATGCATTTGGGATGCCAAACCAAAACAAAGGACATCTTTCCATACCTTCTTTTCAGCCTAAGTGTTTTTTTTTCCTTCTGTTTTCTTTGTCACAGGTATAAACAAAAATCCCTTTCATTTTCCCGGTTAACCGGTGTGTATGTATGTGTGTATGTATGAGGAAGATCGAACGACGTTAACATGCCCAGGCAGCGACCAAGTGCAAACAGTGGAAGGAGCGTTCAGAAATTTGAGCATCCCATTCACTCACCTCACCAAACACCACCTGCCCCATCTGTGGCAGAGTGTGCAGATCCAGAATTGGACTATTCAGTCACCTAAGAACCCACAACCCTGGAATTGAAGCAAGTCATCCTCGTTCCCGAGGAACGGTATCAGAAGAAGTATGTGTGAGGGGCTAGGATAAATAAGGGGCTTTAATATTTCAATTTGTGTGTATATTTATTACTTCATGATTTATAATAAACTGATAATGTTGTTGTTTATTAAAGAAACCTGGTCGGTGTGCTTTATTCTGGGAGAAATAGAGTATATGGTTCACCATAATGGTAAGTGGGAAATTTAAATATATGTTGTGAACTGTGGAGAAGTGAGACTAGAATAAACAGTGCACTCCTCCTGCCTCGGTTGTAATGGCACAAAACTCTGGATTTTTAAACTTGCTTTCTGAGGTAAACTAATTCTTCCAGAACCTCATGGAAGCAACTAAAACAAAGCAAAATAATATGAGTTCTGAAATAAAAACAGAAAATGTTGGAAATACTTAGCAGGTCAGGCAGCATCTGTGGCGAGAGAAACAGAGTTAACATTTCATGTGGATGCCCTCTCGTCAGAACTGGAACAACTTAGAGATTTAGCAGTTTAACAAAGTAAGAACATAAGAGTTAGGAGCAGGAGTAGGCCATACGGCCCCTTGAGCCTGCTCCGCCATTCGATAAGATCATGGCTGAACTTTTACATCAACTCCACTTTCCCGTCCTATCCCCACATCCCTTGATGACCTTCGTGCCCAAAAGTCTATCAATCTCAACCTTGAATATATTAATTGACTGAACATCCACAGCTCTCTGGAATAGAAAATTTTGAAGATTCACAACTCTTTGAGTGAAGAAGTTTCTCTTTATCTGGCTGACCCCTTATCCTGAGACTGACCCCTAGTTCCAGACTCACCAGCCAAGGGGAAACAGCCTCATAGATCAAACCTGTCAAGTAGTCTAAAAGTTTTATACATTTCAAAGCAAATCTCTCAGCAATTACAGAGCCAGGGGATGGTGGGGAGGTGAGGAAAGACCAAACATGAAGGTCTGTAACAAGGTGGAGGGCAGGAGCAATAAATTGAAAAAAAGATGTCTGTGCAAGTCAAAAAGGGACGGTACTTAACAAATTATCTTAATAGACTTATTAGCAAAAGTAAAACCCATCCCATGGGGTTAAAGGGACAGTAGCAGCATGGATACAAAATTGGCTAAAGGCTGGAAAGCAGACAGTAGTGATAAAAGGTTGTTTTTCAGACTGAAGGGAAGTATACAGTGGTGTCCCCCAGTGGTCACTATGAGGACCACTGCTCTTTTTAATATATATTAATAAGCTTCAATTAATTTCAAAGTTTGCAGATGATACAAAACTCAGAAATGTAGAAAACCATGTTTGGGAACTGAACCCACGTTGCTGCATTGCTGCTGTAAGACCTATTTGGTACCTCTGTCGCTGCATCTCTTGGAAAGCCTAGCCAAACTGATTTCAATGAGGTGGATATTAACAGACTTCAGGAGAACATAGACAGACTGGTCAAATGGGCAGACACATGGGTGATGAAGTTTGTCATCATATAGAGTAATGTAAAGTGATACATTTTGGTAGGAAGAATGAGGATAGACTATATAAACCACATGGTACAATTTTAAAGGGCTGCAGAAACAAAGAGATCTACAGGTGTATGTACACAAATCTTTGAAGGTGGTAGGAAGGCTGTTAAAAAGCATACATGATCCCTGCCTTTATTAATAAAGGCATAGAGTACAAAAGCAAGAAAATTATGCTAAACCTTTATAAAACACTGGTTCAGCCTCAGCTGGAGTGTTGTGTTAAGTTCTGGACACCGCCCATATGGAAGGATGTGAAGACCTTGGAAAAGAAGGTGTGGAGAAGATTTATTAGATACCAGGGGTGAGGGAGTGTTATATGGACAGACTGGAGAAGCTGGGGTTGTTCTCTTTACAGCAGAGAAAGTTAAGACTACAAGTGATAGAGGTGTTCAAAAACATGACCAGTTTTGACAGAGCAAATCAAGAGAAATAGTTTCCAGTGGCAGAAGGGTCTGTAAACAGAGAACACAGGTTTAAAAGTGATGGAAAAAGAACCAGAGGTGACATGAGGAAACATTTTTTTTTTTCACAGTTATTTATTCTGATATGGAATGGACTGCCTGATAGGATGGTGGAAGCAGATTCAATAATAATTTTCAAAAAGGTAATTGGATAAATACTTGAAGAGAAAATATTTACAGGACTATGGGTAACAGCAGGGAACTGGGATTAAATGGATAGCTCTACCAAAGAGCTGGCACAGGCACAATGGGATGAATGGCCTCCTTCTGCGCTGTATCGTTCTCCGATTCTAAGAAACAAGATGGATCTAGTGGAGATGTAAAAGGAAACAGTAGAACCATTACCAGCATCTGCTGCCTGATAAAATTGGAGCCGTGGTTATGATCTGAAATTACTGAAGTTAGTGTTGAGGCTGGAGGGCTGTAAAGTTCCTCATCAAAAGATGAGGTGCTGTTCCTTCCATTCAGCTTCATTGGAACACTGTAGGAGGCCGAGAATAGAGAGCTCTAAGAGTGGGAGTGCAATGCAGATTTAAAGTGGCAAGCAACCAGAGGCTCAGGGTCACGCTTGCGGACTGAAAGGAGGTAGTCAGTAAAATGATCACCCAATCCGCCTTTGGTCTCCTCAGTACAGACTGCATCGTGAGCATTAGCAAAAAGAACTGTCTAATTTTCACTCATGACATGGTGATTATAATGTTGAACAACACTTCTTTGGCAGAAGTGGAATTAAGAAACAGCTTCATTTTTAAAACCCCTGAGGGGTCGAAGTTCCACCCTGTCACAATGCTCAGCCCAAGTCTGGCCAATTTCCAGGAAAGACTTGAGGTTCATTAACACTGTAACCAAGACTAATGCAAAATGCAATGGAGACAGACAGAAATAAGTTTTCACATTCAAAGAGGTTTAATGGGTGGTTACATCAATATGTGATCAGCTGAACGAAGGTCCAAGTTGGCACAATGTTCAAATAATGTACATAAAGCAAACAATCAGGGGAAAAGCAACAGGATTACTTACGCACCTTTGGAATTTGCTTGCCAAAGGAAGTGTGTGGATGCCCAAGAGGAACGGATCCACCCCTCACCACCTCCTGCTGATTACCACCTACGGCTGCCCCCTCGGCTGATGAGTCAGTGCTTCTCCATGTTCAACAGCACTTGGAGGAAACACTGAGGGTAGCAAGGGCACAAAATGTACTCTGGGTGGGGGACTTCAATGTCCATCACCAAGAGTGGCTCGGTAGCACCACTACTGACCGAGCTGGCCGAGTTCTAAAGGCCATAGCTGCTAGACTGGGTCTGCGGCAGATACATCTGTCCATGACAGTATTGGTAGGAGTGACGACTGCACAGTTCTTGTGGAGACCAAGTCCTGTCTTCACATTGAGGATACCCAACATTGTGTTGTGTGGCACTACCACCATTCTTAATGGGATAGATTTCGGATCGATCTAACAATTCAAGATTGGGCATTCATGAGGCCCTGTGGGCCATCAGTAGCAGAATTATATTCAACCACAGTCTGTAACCTCATAGCTCGATATATACCCCGGGCAATGCCTGGAGTACCATAACCATCAAGCTGGGGGACCAAGCCAGGATCAATGAAGAGTGTAGGAGGGCATGCCAGAAGCAGCACCAGGCATACCTGGTGAAGCTACAACACAGGACTACTTGCATGCCAAACAGTGGAAGCAGCATGCAATTGACAGGGCTAAGCGATCCCACAACCAACGGATCAGATCAAAGCTCTTCAGTCCTGTCACATCCAGTCACGAATGATGCTGGACAATTAAACAACTGACAGAAGAAGGATGCTCCGCAATTGTCCCCATCCTCAACGATGGGGGAACCCAGCACTTTAGTGCAAAAGACAAGGCTGAAGCATTTGCATCCATCTTTAGTGGATGATCCATCTCGGCATCCTCCTGAGGTCTCCAGCATCACAGATGCCAGTCTTCAGCCAATCCAATTCACTCCACGTGATATCAAGAAACAGCTGAAGGCACTGGAAACTGCAAAGGCTATGGGTCCTGACAATATGCTGGGAGGAGTACTGAAGACTTGTGCTCCAGGACTAGTTGAGCCCCGAGCCAGGCTGTTCCAGTACAGCTACAACATTGGCATCTACCTGGCAAGGTGGAAAATTGCCCAGGTATGGCCCGGACACAAAATGCAGGACAAATCCAACCCGGCCAATTAGCGCCCCATCAGTCAAGTCTGGATTGTCAGCAAAGTGATGGAAGTTATCATTAACAGTGCCATCAAGCGGCACTTGTTGAGCAATAACCTGCTCAATGACGCTCAATTTAGGTTCTGCCGGGGCCACTCAGCTCCTGACCTCATTACAAACTTGGTCCAAACATGAACAAAAGACCTAAACTCCAGAAGTGAGGTGAGAGTGACTGCCCTTGACATCATTTGACCGAGTATGGCATCAAAGAGCCCTAGCAAAATTGGAGTCAATGGGAATCAGGGAGAAAACTCTCCACTGGTTGGAATCATACCTAGCACAAAAGAAGATGGTTGTGGTTGTTGGAGGTCAATGATCTCAGCTCCAGGACATCAGTGCAGGAGTTCCTCAGGGTAGTGTCCTAGGCCCAACCATCTTCAGCTTCATCAATAACCTTCCTTCAATCATAAGGTCAGAAGTGGGGATGTTCGCTGATGATTGCACAATGTTCACCATTCGCGACACTTCAGATTCAGAGGCAACCATGTCCAGATGCAGCAGGATCTGGACAACATTCAGGCTTGAGCTGATAAGTGGCAAGTAACATTCACACCACACAAGTGCCAGGCAATGACCATCTCAAACAAGAGAGAATCTAACTATGTCCCCTTGACGTTCAATGGCATTATCATTGCTGAATCCTCCACTATCAACATCCTGGGAGGTCACCCTTTACCAGAAACTGAACTGGAGTAGCTACGTAAATACTATGGCTATAACAGCAGGTCAGAGGCTGGGAATTCTGCAGCGAGTAACTTGCCTCCTCTCTCCCCAATGCCAGTCCACCATCTACAAGGCACAAGTCAGGAGTGTCATGGAATACTGTCCAGCTGCCTGGATGGGTGCAGCTCCAACAACACTCAAGAAGCTCGACACCATCCAGGACAAAGCAGGCTGCTTGACTGGCACCTTCAACATTCACTCCCTTCACCACTGACGCACAGTGGCAGCAGTGTGTACCATCTACAAGATGCACTGCAGCAACGCACCAAGGCGCCTTCAACAGCACCTTCTGAACCCACGACATCTACCATCTAGAAGGACAAGGGCAGCAGATGCATGTGAACACCATCACCTGCAAGTTCCCCTCCAAGCCACACACCATCCTGACTTGGAACTATATCACCATTCCTTCACTGTTGCTAGGTCAAAATCCTGGAACACCCTAACAGCACAGTGGGTGTACCGACCTCACATGGACTGCAGTGGTTCAAGAAGGCAGCTCGCCACCACCTTCTCAAGGGCAATGAGGGATGGGCAATAGCCAGCGACGCCCACATCCCATGAACGAATAAAAAACTGATAAACTTACCTCCTCCCTACTTCCCCACCAGCGTTGTGCCTCATTTCCCCGGACAGGGATCTGAAGGTGCAGCAGTGCCAGCCGCAAGGACGAAGATCACCCTGGTACTTCAGGAGGCGATGGAAAAGTCATTATTGCAGGTTAGTAAATTTATTTGAATATTTAAATTATGGTTCCATCGCCAAGCAACGGGCCCTGCCGGTGTCACGGTCCATGGCAGGCTTCATCCAGGACAATCTTCATCCCCGCTGCCATGGATCCCGAAGTCGAGGCCTCTACAAAATCCAGCCCACTGTTTAGTTAACAATAATGAGGTTTATTCTGAAATGGACACAGCTTCACTTTGGCTGTTGTGTCTGTTGACCCAAAAATGTCTGCCCTTTAAAAGTAATTTGTGTGAAGTGTTTGTGACATTTCTCAAAGCTATGATAAGCACGATGCAACTATTGGTCTTTGCTTATTCAAAAGTGAGGGATAAATCTCCATCAATCACTTATACATGTACTGCTTGTGAGTTCTGAGTTGTTGTCACTTCTGAGGTTAAGGTCAGTATTTGACAAGTTACTATCTAACTTTCTCTTTCTCTTCCTGTCTTTCTGCCATAGTAACAAGCAATCTAGCTACCAGTGGCAGTACTTTAGGTGCTTTTGCACATTCCTATTTTTAATATTTTCAAACTTCTGTGGCACATTGTCAGAGCTGATGATTTTTATTATGCATTTGATCATTGAAACTGGAAGAAGTAGTAGCCAGTGCTTTAATATGTTTGCAGAATATGACGTGAAGGGATATCACAGCAAGAACCTGAAGAACAATAGCCCCATTGATGTATTGAAGAGTGGAAAAGCAGTGTGTGCTGGATATTCAGGCCTCTTTTGTCAAATGTGCAGGTAACACTTTGTTTCATTGTTATCTTTGCTCTTTCTTTTCCCCACCAACTTACCTTGCCTCTCTCTCTTTCCTAATCTTGTAGAAATTGCTATGGACTTACTTCCTCAATGCGCTGGTTCTGAGGCTCGGGGACTTCCCTCCCCCCTTTACCGCTTGCCATTTCACCTGGAATGTTCAATGGGGTCAGAGTCAATCAGGTCCAGTGGGAGGGTGGATATTCCATCCCACTGCACTTAACAGCAGTGGATCATGAAGCCTACAATTTCTGAGCTTCTTTGAATTGTGACGTGCGGTCTTTAACATCTACCTGAACTGGCAGACTTAGCTGAATGTCACATCCAAATGTCATCACCTCTGACAAGGCAACACTCCCTTAGTGCTGTACTGCAGTGTCAGCCTGGATTACATGCTCAAGTACTGGAATGCGTTCCTCTGAATTAGAAGCAAAAGTGTAACCAACTGAGCCATGCTATTTGGCTATTCAACAATAGAGTATATCAGGGTTGGAGGAGGGGGGAAATCACAGCAAAACCTGCTACTGTCTTCACTCTCATCCAGTTCATTATCAGCAGCGGCAGGACTCAACAGTATGATCGCAAGTATAGCCCTGAAGAACTTTCCTCTTTGTTAACCAGGGTCTCCAATATCCAGGATCAAATCTGCAACCTTCTTTCACACCGGGTAATCCATTTCTTAACTGAACTATCTAACTATCCCATTGACATGCCATTTCTGCTAGGAGATTCCATTTATCAAATGGCCTTGCAGGACTCAATCTGAACTTTTACATTTTAACAGCTCCATGGTGAAATGTCCAGATTCTACTAATACACCCACGTTCTTTATAGGACCTTACTCTCCTTTTCACAATGCATTAATTTTGTAATCCTTTACCTCGAAGCTCTTTGGCCACTTGCTTGCCTCACTGTTCGGTGTTCAAAATTTCCTTTGTGATGAGCCTAGGCCGCGATGCTATTTGAGCACCACAGGAGAAAAAATGTGTAGGTGATGCCAAGTTTGGGTTTTAAGAGCATGAAGATTGAAGGAGAAATGGAAGACTGAGCAAGGTGAGGCAATCCCCAACCTTGCAGGGCAATAAGTTATCGTAAAACAGTGCAACAAGATTTGGTTTCAATGCAGTGAGGATGTAGGAGGAAGGAGCTGCACAGAGGATGTTTTACTTGCAGCTTGGGAGGAATGCATGGTTTCAATAAAACACATATATAAGAATGTAAGATCATAAGAAGTGGGAGCAGGAGTAGGCCATTCAGCCCCTCGAGCCTGCTCAATCATTCAATAAGATCATGGCTGATCTTCTACATCAACTCCACCTTCCCACAGTATCCCCATATCTCTTGATTCTATTAATATCCAAACATCTATCACTCTCAGCCTTGAATATGCTCTATGACTGAGCATCCACAGCTCTCTTGGGTAGAGAATTCCAAAGATTCACAGCCTACTGAGTGAAGAAATCTTTCCTCATCTCAGTCCTAAATGGTTGACCCCTTATTCTGAGACAGTGACCCTGTGTCCTCGCCAGGATAAACAGCCTCTGAGTATCAACCCTATCAAGCCCCTTAAAAATTTTATATGTTTCAATGAGATCACCTCTCATTCTTCTAAACTCTTGGGAATATAGGCCTAATCTAGTCAATCTCTCCTCATAGAACAATCCCCTGATCCCAGGAACCAGTCTAATGAATCTCTGTTACACTCCTGCTGAGGTATTTTTCCTTAGGTAAGAAGACTAAACCTGAACACAGTAGGTGTGGTTTCACCAAGACCCGATATAATTGTAGTGAAACGTCTTCACTCTAATACTGCAAACGCTTCACAATAAAGGCTAACATTCCATTTACTTTCCTAATGGTTGTTAACAAATTATGAATCAGATATAGATGGTGAAAGCTATTCAAGCCATTGAAGCTCATTCATGCAGGGACTGCTTGCTGTTCCTGCATCATTTATCCAACTCTTTATTACATGATTCTAGGGATTTTTTTCTACCACTGCCCTACCAATAAGTCCATTTTAGGTGTTGATTACCCTTTGTGAACTTTCTGATATCAATCTTAAAGGTTGCCTTTCATCGGTTTGGCTGTTTGTGATGCACCGCTGAACTTGAAGCATTGTTCAGAATTTATCTTGTATATACAATTTACAATCTGTGAGGTTCGTTTCTTGGTCTATGCTAACAAGGATGAGAAGCTCAAATCTCAAGTTTCTCCAACCTTTCTTCACAATGCATTCCTCTGGCAGAAAGGATGATCCTCATCACTTTTCGAGGCATCACCTCCATCAGACACTTGAATGACTGTTTGTGTCTCTGGCTGAAACTAGGTACAGTTCTCAAACTGCAGTCTGTGCATTTTATTCACATCTTCTTCCACAATAACTGGACACATAAAGTGCAGAGTCTGCTAGTTTGTCTTTCAATTTTACCCATTGCTACATTAACACCATTCACAGAGTCAATCTGGCAAACATTTTTCCCTTCCTTTACATATTAAATTCCATCTTCCACTATTCTAGCCACTCTTAAATTTGTAATGGATGTCAGCTTTGGTTCCACCGATATAACTCTTGCCTCTGAGCTAGAAGGTCCTGGGTTCAACCCAACTCCACATGCTTGAGTGTATGATTTATACTGCCACTACAGTTCAATGCTGAAGGAGTGCTGCACTGTCAGAGGTGCTGTGTTTTGAATGGGACATTAAACCGAAGCCTTGTTGCCCTCTCAGGTGGATTTTAAACATTCCATGGCACTATTTGAAGAACAGGGGAGCTCTCTTTATGGCCTGTTCAACATTTATCACTGAACCAATGTCACTAAACAAGATTATCTGCTCATTTATTTCATTGCTGTTTGATGGGATCTTGCTGTGCTGAAATTGCCTGCTGCACTTCCCTATCTTGCAACAGTGTCTACACAAGTACTTAATTGGTTGTGAAGAATTTTGGGATGTCCTGAGCTTGTGAAACACGTTATATAAGTGCGAGTCTTTTGTATCGCATAGTTCTTTTCAGACTGAACTATCAACACCTAACAGTTTGGTATCATTGTTGAATTTGATTGGTATGCATTGAGCCTCTGACTCCTAGTCCTTAATGCAAATGAAAACTGATACAGGCCCCAAGATCAATCTTAGGGGCTGATTCCACTCAGCAGCGCACCAACTTGCTCGTAGTCAGACCTCACAGTTGTAAGCTTCAGTCAATTTCTGATACAATGCCAAATTTTACTTTGTCGTCACTATTAGAATTCCTGACTCTATGGAGGCCTCTGATTTACCCGTTTATCCAGTTTAAATTCACCCTCCACTTCCACCAGACTTTTGCTAATGTTCTCAGCTCATTAATACCTTTGTATGTTCAGAATTCTATTCCAGTTGTTTTTAATCTCATGGCCCTCTCGAACAATTTCATTCCTTAATATATCCTACCTGGGTTTCCTTGGTATTCAGTTTATATTATTCCTTTCTCCCCTGTTTATTTAACTCTTGGATGTCCTGTTCCATTTCCCTACCTCTATGATTTACTTAGTTCCATGTCTATTCAAACAATTTTAATATATCCAATCCAGTTGGATTGGGTGGGGGGGTGGGGGAGTGGATGGTGGCGGTGTTGGTGGGGCCATGATGGGGGTGGCACAGGTCAGACACCTATGTACTCACACACTCAGGTTCCAATTTTAACTCCCCTCACCCAGGGGAAACTGTGCAGTGGGGGCAATTAAAATGAGGCGAACAACTTACCCCTCTGATCCCACAGCCTTTCTGGGCTGGGTCTTATTAATCTGCCCCTTTAAGTAGGTGTGCAGGCCATGTGTCCCAAGCTGGTGGGGTCCTCTGTAAATATGCAGATCACATCTCAATGGCATCATCATTCACAATCGACTATTTTAGTTGGAGACCCGAGCGGGGGTGCAGTGACTAGTTTCCCCCTGCCTCCAACAACCAGCCAAACTGACGGGAGGGGTATCATGGGCCAGAGAAACCCAGCAGGTAAAATTTTTTTAAGAGGTCCTTGTGGGTCGGTAGGAGCCAAAGTTCCATCCCCAGGTCTCATAACGAAGCTTGGGCTCTACCCCGATTGCCTTCACCCCACTCCCTGATCCTGCGGCCTCCTGCCTGTGATCTTCTACTCCCTCCCACTGGCCAGGCCTGGCCAGGAATCCAGTGGAAATTATCATAATGAAGGATGGCTGTTGCAATCAGCTGGGCCTCCACATCTCCCATCCTCTTCAGGGTTCACGTGCCAAATACCACCGCCCCCCCTTTTTAAAATCAGGTCCTTACTCTCACTGTGTCTTGATTGTAGCTCTTCTGTTGGCAACAAATATTTTAGGCAATGGTGCCAGCAATGTCATAACAATCAGATAATTTATTTTATTTTATTTAGAGATACAGCACAGAAACAGGCCCTTCGGCCCACCGAGTCTGTGCCGACCATCAGCCACCCATTTATACTAATCCTACATTAATCCCATATTCCTACCCCATCCCCACCTTCCCTCAACTCCCCTACCACCTACCTATGCTAGGGGCAATTTATAATGGCCAATTTACCTATCAACCTGCAAGTCTATGGCTGTGGGAGGAAACCGGAGCACCCGGCGAAAACCCACTTTGCTTTTATTGATGTTGTTTGGGGAGTAAATATTGGGAGAACTTTTCTTTGAAATAAATCATCTCAGGTGGCAACACTGACAGTGCAGCATTCCCTCAGTATTGCACTGGAGTGTTAACCTATATTTGTACTCAAGTCTCTGGAGGGGGACTTGAACCTACAGCTTCTGCTTCAGAGACAAGAGTACTACCACTGAACCACCACGGACACCTACATCAATATCAAAACCAGGAAAGTTGCTTCGTAGGTTGTCTCTAGTTTCCTGTCTCAACACGAAAAGAAGCTTTTAATTTTGTTCCAGTGACAATATTCATTTGGATATTCCAATATTCTGAATATTGTGCTATGAATTCAGCCCATCACAAATGCTTTATAGGGGATAAAGCATAATCCCTCCAGATAGTCTGTTTTCAGCAGCACTTCCTGTTATTTCAAAGCTTCTGCTTATAATTCTGAAGGTGCCAAAGCACGCACAAATGGGAATCTTGAGCTATTCTTTCTGAGCTCCACTCAAACCATCTCACAACTGCAGAAATCTATATAACAAATGAGTTGGAGTATCACAAAGCCCAAAATGTTAGTTTACTACATTAAAGGCACTATATAAATAGAAGTTAGTGTTGTTGGTTGACGATGAGATATGAACATGTCTATGAATTTACCATGTTTTTACAATCAGAGAAACCATTCTTTTGATCAAACCATCATTAAATCAGACCATCAACTAGCCAACTTGAACATCAAAGGGACCTCTTTGACCAGTACGACCAAGGCAACTGACAGATGTTTCTACAAACAGGAAATCAGAACCAACAAAAGGATATTAAAGTTGATTCTTTGCAAGCATTTCCTTTGACAGACAGGTTCTGGGGGTGCCAATGACCCTGTAGAGTCATCCTACATCTTTTTTTCTCCTCAATGTGTTGAGATGAAGACTCAGTGGACCATCTCCAATGCTAACTACATTTTTCTAAGACTTCAAAACTTTTGAATATTCATTGCAACAAGAGAGAATTTAACCAGCTCCCCTTGACATTCAATGGCAATACCATCGCCGAATTTCCCACCATCAACATCCTGGTGGGCACCGTTGAGTAGAAACATAACTGGATCAGCCACATAAATACTGTGGCTGCAAGATTATGTCAGAGGCTGGGAATTCTGCAGTGAGTAACTCACCTCCTGACTCCCCAAGGCTTTCCACCAGCTGCAAGGTAAAAGTCAGTAGGATGATGAAATAGTCTCCACTTGCCTGGATCAGTGCAGCTCCAACAACGCACAAGAAGCTCGACACCATCCAGGGCAAAGCAACCCGCTTGATCAGCACCCCATCCACTACCTTAAACACTCACTCCCTCCACCACTAGCAGCAGTTTGTACCATCTGCAAGATGAAATGCACCAACCCACCAACTCACAGCACCTTCCAAACCCACGACCTCTACCATCCAGAAGAGCAGGGGCAGCAGACTCATGGGGACACCACCACCTGCAAGTTCCCCTCCTCCAAGTCACACACCATCCTGACTTGGAAATATATTGCCGTCCCTTCATTGTCACGGGGCAAAATCCTGGAACTCCCTTCAGAAGAGCACTTTGGGAGGGCATACACCACACAGACTGCAGTTGTGCACCACCACCTTCTCGAGGGCAATTGAGGATGGGCAAAAAATGCTGGCCTTGTCAGCAATGCCCTGATCATGCAAATTGGTTAAAAAAAACTCCTGCAGGTATCCCTTCCTCCTACATCTACAGACTTGTAAAACCAAAATTGGTAACCCCTTAGTTGACTGATCTCACATTCTCTCCCACCTTTATCAAACCCCAATGGTACCAGACACTAGTTACTTTGGTGCTCACGAGTTTCTCAAAACAAAAAAATAAACTGGATGTGGTTGATGATTGACTATATATTAAATGCCAACAAATTAGCTTTGCAGGTTTGGAGTGTATTACAATCGAAGGATACTCCAAAGGCTACAATTATGATGTTGGAAAGAAATTCACAGGGGAAGCAGATCACGCATGGAATGCTGTGTTTCTGGAAGGAAAGTGGCATCTTCTGGACAGTACTTGGGGAGCGGGCCACGTTAATGAGACCTGCACCAAATTTACTTTCAAGTAAGTCTTTCCTTTCATCTCACTTAGTTTCATCATTATTCACCCATTTCTAAATTGATAGGCACAGAAGGCATAAAATAATGTCAGTGTATGGATATTTTAACGTTGCGCTCTCAGGAGCAAGCTATCTTTATGGTGTCTCATCTTTCCCTTTTATTTGCCCAAGATTTTTGCTCAACTAGTTAAATTAATTAATAAAATTTCACCAGGGTAAGATTCACAGGAAGGAAATTAGTATGAAGTGTATTTGCACAGAGCAGATCGAGAGGCATTAATTAAAATGAATAGCTTATACAAAGTATTAATTAGACTCTAAAGAAGGGAATAGAGATTTAGTTTCTTAGATGAGCAGCTGAGACCCGTTGCTTGCAATTCCTGCGCCATGTGGGAACATTAGGACATTTCATGTGTCTTGGGGAGCAATGTGTTCAGGATTTCTGAGCTTGAGGGGCAGCTGGAATCACCGCAGAGCATCAGGGAGGATGAGAGTTTCCTGGATTGTACATTCCAGGAGGTGGTCACCCCACAGGCAGAGAGACAATAGATGGCCATCTGGAAGAGTAAGCCAGGGGATCAACTCTGGTTCTATGAGGAGTGCAAAAAGGCATGATCAAAATGAGGTGTCAGCCTGGTGAACACAACACAAGACTACTTGTATGCCAAACAGCGGAAGCAGCATGTGGGCAAAGCGATACCACAACCAACGGATCAGATCTAAGCTCTGCAATCCTGTCACTCCCAGTCGTGAATAGGTGGACAATTAAACAACTAACAGGAGGAGGTGGCTCCACAAATATTCCATCCTTAACAATAGGGGAGCCCAGCACATTAGTGCAAAGGACAAGGCTGAAGCATTTGCATCCATCTTCAGCCAGAAGTGCCGAGTGGATGATCCATCTCAGCCTCCTCCTGAGGTCTCCAGCATCACAGATGCTTAGTCTTCAGCTAATCTGATTCACTCCGCGTGATAACAAGAAACAGCTGAAGGCACTGGATACTGCAAAGGCTATGGGCCCTGACAACATTCTGCCAATAGTACTGAAGACCTGTGCTCCAAAACTAGCCACGCCTCTAGCCAGTCTGTTCTAGTACACCTACAACACTGGCATCTACCCAGCAATGTGGAAAATTGCCTAGTTATGTCCTGGCCACAAAAAGCAGGACAAATCCAACCCAGCCAATTACCACCCTATCAGTCTGCTCTCAGTCATCAACAAAGTGTTGGAAGGTGTCATCGACAGTGCCATCAAGCAGCACTTGCTCAACAATAACCTGCTCATTGATGCTCATTTTAGGTTCTGCCGCGGCCACCCAGCTCCTGTCTTCATTGGTCCAAACACAGACAAAAGACCTGAACTCCAGAGGTGAAGTGAGAGTGACTGACCTTGACATCAAGGCAGCATTTGCCTGAGTATGGTATCAAGGAGCCCTAACAAAACTGGAGTAAATGGGTATTGGGGGAAAACTCTCCACTGGTTTGAGTCATACCTAGCACAAAGGAAGATGGTTGTGGTTGTTGGAGGTTAATCATCTCAGTCCCAGGATATTACTGCAGGAGTTCCTCAGTGTAGTGTCCTAGACCCAACCATCTTCAGCTGCTTCATCAATAACCTTCCCTCCATCATAAGGTCAGAAGTGTTTGCTGATGATTGCACAATGTTCAGTACCATTCATGACTCCTCAGATGAAGCAGCCCCATGTCCAGATGCAGCAAGACCTGGACAACATCCAGGCTTGGGCTGTTAAGTGGCAAGTAATATTCATGCCACACAAGTGCCAGGCAATGACCATCTCAAACAAGAGAGAATCTAACTCTCTCCCCTTGATGTGCAATGGCATTTGCATCACTGTATCCCCTACTATCAACATCCTGGGGATCACCATTGACCAGAAACTGAACTAGAGTAGCCACATACAGTGGCTACAAGAGCAGGTTAGAAGCTGGGAATTCTGCGGTGCGTAACTCATCTTCTGTCTCCCAAAAGCCTATCCACTATCTACAAGGCATAAGTAAGGAGTATAATGGAATACTTTCAACTTGCCTGGATGGATGCAGCTCCAACAACACTCAAGACGTGTGACATCATCCAGGACAAAGCAAATCGCTTGATTGGCACCCCATTCATCACTTTCAACATTCACTGCCTTCAGCACCGATGCACTGCAGCAACTCATCAAGGCACCTTCAACAGCACCGTCCAAACCCATGACCGCTACCATCCAGAAAGGACAAGGGCAGCAGATGCACGGGAACACCACCTCCTGAAAGTTCCCCTCCAAACCGCACACCATCCTGACTTGGAACTATATCACCGTTCCTTCACTGTCACTGGGTCAAAATCTTGGAACTTTCTTCTTAACAGCTCTGTGGGTGTACCTACACCACAAGGACAGCAGCGGTTCAAGAAAGCAGTTCACCATCAGCTTCTCAAGGGCAATTAGGGATGGACAATAAATGCGGGCCTAGACAACGACATCCACATCCCATGAACAAATAAAAAATTAAAAGGCAGAAAGTGCAGGCGTCTTCAGGGTGTTTGTCACTCTCAAACAGGTCCACAGCTTTGGAGAATGCTGGGAGCGATGACACCTTGAAGGAGTGCAGTCCAGATTATGGCACCAATGGGCAAGGGACTGCACAAGAGGAAGCAGAAAAGAGTAGAAATGCAGTTGTTATAGGAGATTCCATTGTCAGGAGGAAAGACAGGCATTTCTGTAACCATCTCATGATGCATGGTGTGTTACCACCCTGGTGCCAGGGTAAAGGACATCATGGAGAGGGTGCACTCTAGGTGGAAGGGAGTGAGCCAGAAGTTGTAGTAAACGCGGTATCAATGACATAGAGAGGACAGGTATTGAGTTCCGATGGTCATATTTTCAGGAGCTAGGGAGGAAGTTAAAATGTAGGACCACAAAGGTTGTCATCTCTGGATTAAGCCCAGTGCGACATGCGAGCAAGAGCAGAAATAGGAGGATAGGAAGGATCAATGCGTGGCTTGAGGTATGATGCAGGAGGGAGGGCTTCAGATTCTTGGGGCATTGGGACCAGTTCTGAGGCAGGACACACCTGCTCAAAAGGAACAAGTTGCACCTCAACAGGACTGGAACCAATGTCGTCATGGGAAAATTCACTAATGTGGTTGGAGAGGATTTAAATTAAATTAGCAGGGGGGTGGGTACCAGCATATATAAGTAAAAAAAGAGGAATAAGGTGCATAAATTGAGAGTGTTGGATAGCAGTAGAGAATGAAATAGTACCATATTAGATAGGAGCAGACTAAGAAGAACTATGAGGAATATAAAGACAGGTTTGCAATGCATGTATGCAAACACACAAAGTGTGATGAATAAGGTTGGTGAGCTACAAGTACAAACTGGCATGTGGGAATATGATGTAGTGGCAATAACAGAAAAATGGCTTAAAAATGGTGTGGACTGGGTGTTTAATATCCAAGGATACAAAATGTTCAGAAGAGATAGAGAAGGAAAAAACGGAGGTGGGATGGCAGTACTGATTAGGGAAGACATTGTAGTGTTAGAAAGAGAGGATGTCCTTGAGGGGCAAAGATAGAATCCATTTGGTTAGAGATGAGAAGCAAGAAATGTATGACCACACTACTGGGGATATTCTATCGGCATCCAAATAGAGAGAGAGATAGAGGAGCAAATCTGCAGGGAAATCATAGAGATGTGCATGAACTATAGAGAGGTGATATTGGGGGAGTTTAATTACTCAAATATCAATTGGGATTATGTTAGGGTAAAGGGTATGGAGGGGGAGGAATTTCTAAAATGTGTTCAGAAGAACTTGCTTGATCAGTATGTTCTCGGTCCTACTAGGAAGGTGGCATTACCAGATCTGGTGCTGAGGAATGAGGTGGCCAATTGGACCAAGTGTCTGTGGGACAACACTTGGGTAAAAGTGGTCCTTGTATCATAAGGTTTAGATGAGTAACGAAGAAGAGCAAGGAACAATCGAAAGAAGAATTTCTGAATTGGAAGAGGGACAACTTCAATGGGATGAGAGGAGATGTAGCCAAAGTAAAATGGGACCAAAGACAGACAGGAAAAGCTGTAATGGAACAATGGGTGATCTTTAAGGAGATGTTTCAGGTACAAGCTAGGTACATTCCAACAAGGGTGAAAGGTAAGGGAACCAAAGCCAGGGCTCCTTGGATGATGAGCAAGATAGAGAATATGATGAAACAAATAAAGAGGGTGTATTGATGCATGTCATGTGAATTCTTCAAGCGAGAACCAGGCTAAGTACAATAAGTTAAGAGGGGAAATGAAGAGGAAAATAAGACTGGAAAAGAGGTGATATGACAATAGAATAGCAGTTAACATAAAAGGGAACCCAAAAATCTTCTACCAGCATGTAAATAGTAAATGGATAGCAAGAGGCAGGGTGGAACCTATTCAGGACAAAGAGTACGTTATGTGCTTTGAGGCGCTGGGCAAGGCTAGAATACTTAATGAGTATTTTGTAATGTTGTTTCCGAAGGAAGCTGATGCTGACAAAACATCAGTAGAAGTGAAGATGGTAGAGGTAATGGATGGGATGAAAATTGATAGGCAGAATGTACTGAAAAAGCTGGCTGTGCTTAGAATGGATAAGTCACCTGGTCTGGATGGCTTGCATGCCAGGTTGCTAAAAGAAGTAGGAGGAGAGATAACAGAAGGGCTTGCCATAATCTTCCAATTTTTCTTAGATGAGGGGGAGGTACCAAAAGATTGGAGAGTGGTAAATGTGGCACCCATATTCAAGAAAGGGTGCAAGGACATTCCTAGTAACTACAGGCCGGTCAGTTTAACTTCAGTGGCAGATATGGCTTCAGAAATAATAATCAATAAAAAAATCAACAAGCACTTGGAGAGATTTGATTTACTTAAGGAGTGCCAGCATGGATTTGGCAATGATTCTATGACTCTAAGACTGGGAACAGCTGACTCATTTGTAGGGCTTTGCTGATGTTGCTTTACAATCAGTGACCAGCAAATGGCACCGTTATCCAAGGAAACTCACTCTCAAACACATCTCTAGGTGGGGAATGGCTCAACTCTATTCTGCAACTTTCCCCTAAAGGTGGGGCTGAGTGCATTGAATTCTGGATTGCAGTATTTCATGGTACTGTGCGTTGTAGTCCCAGTGAACCTCCTCAGTTTTGACACTACTTCCATGCAATGTATGATACAATGGGTGAAAAATTGAAGATTTTGCACCTGTTTTTTGGATGAAGAGAGTGGCCTTCGAGCTCAAAAATGGCATTTGCAGCATCTGCACACACTTTTGGGCCAAATCTCTCTAGAAACCATATTGGTGAGGGCATTATTGTGCATTACAGAAATAAGCAGAATGGGCCAATCTTGACAGCAATCTGGACAATGCTGAATTAGCACCATTGGTGCCATTTTGGAGCTCAATGCTCCAACTGACGCCCTCACTTAACCTCACACAGTTAAACATGTGTTCAGCAGCAGGAAGAACCCACCACCAGCGATATTTTTCAGGAGAAATTGAAAATAAAATTAAGGGTGCTATGCTTCACTTACACAGGACATTGGTGAGACCACATGTTGAACACTGTGTGCAGTTTTGGTCTCCTTACTTAAGGAAGGATGTAAATGCGTTGGAGGCGGTTCAGAGGAGGTTTACTAGATTAACACCTGTAATGAGTGGGTTGTCTTATGAGGAAAGGTTGGATAGACTGGACTTGTTTTCACTGGAGTTTAGAAGAGTGAGGGGAGAGTTGATTGCAGTATATAAGATCCTGAACGGTCTTGACAAGGTGAATATGGAAAAGATGTTTCCTCTTGTGGGTGAGTCCAGAACTAGGGGGCACTGTTTTAAAATTAGGGGTCATCCTTTTAGGACAGAGGTGAGGAGAATTTTTTTTTCTCTCTGTGTGTTGTGCGACTTTAGAATTCTCTGCCTCAGAAGGTGGTGGAGGCGGGGTCATTGAATAATTTTAAGATGGGGGTAGATAGATTCTTGTTAGGAAAGGGGTCAAAGGCTATCGGGGTAGATGGGAGTGTGGAATTCAAGACACAAACAGATCAGCCATGATCTTATTGAATGGCGGAGCAGGCTCAAGGGGCCGAATGGCCTACTTCTGCTCCGATTTTGTATGGTCATATGAATCATCAACTACTTACCGGATAGTTGCTAGTTGATTTCTTCTGGCTGTTGATATGATTCTACAAGGGTTTGGTGCTTTCTAGAGATATTTCAAGTTGCAAATGTCTACATGGAGTGATGTGGCAGGTGCTGAAAGACTTTTTACTGACTTAAAGGCTTCTGTGCTAACCAGTTGCTCCCAGACATGGGTGCACTAATAGACATTCCCCTTGGAGTACAGCATGACTGGAAGAATGAACAGAGGCCACAGGTGTGGCCCCTTGACAGTCCACGCAAGCTTTCCAGCAGAGTTCACAATGCACCAAGTATTTAGTTCTACATAACCATTCTTCTGTAGGTTGCCCCACCAAAGTGCTCATCTGCTTCCCCTTTAGCAGAATTCATGTGTGACCTCACTCTCTGGTGAGCCGGCACCTGCGTTTTCCTTGCCCACTGTCCTGGCTTCAGGCCACTCATTCCTGGTGTCTAACCACACGCAGATCCCACCTCTAATCTGCCTCGAAGATGCACACAGTATCAATATCTAAGCTGGTGATTGTAAGTGTGAAAACGAGTGACAATGCTGTGTCTTTGTCATCATTGGCTTCTTGTTCCTCCATTGCCTGGTCAGGGTGCACCTCTTGGGTATCTGAAAGGAGAAAAGCACAAGGTTAAGTTTTGCTGAGGGAGGGGAAAGCAAGAGATGCGTGTTTACACCATCTGCAGCTTGTAAATCAGAAGACAGTGTGGGATGAGGGGGAGGTGGGATGTGATAAGGAGGATTACCTATGAAGATACTGTCATCTTTGATGGTTTCAGCCCTGCCACTGGTCACAGTCTCACAATAGATGTTCCAATAATGGCTAGTACCATATCCTCCACGTGGGTAAGGACATGGAGGCTCGGCTGTGCCACTCCAGTTAATTCCTGCTGCCTCTGGTTGTGCACCACTTGTCCTACAAGGGAAGTGTGTCATTGAGTGTCAGGCAATTTGTTTGGTTGGTGTGGCTGTCATAGCCGAATAGCTGCCAGTACATGCAAGCTGTGAAATGTGAGTGTGAGGCAGTACTAAGTACATGAGAGTCAGGTGAAGCCTCTGAATGTTAGGTATGATTTGTGCTGGATAGAAATTGATGGTAGGTGAATGCTGAAGGTGTGGTAATATGAGCAGTGTGCAAGGCTCATAGTGTAGTTGGTAGGATATAGTAATATAAAAGCAAAATACTGCAGATGCTGGAAATCTGAAATAAAAACAAGAAATGCTGGAAATACTCAGCAGGTCTGGCAGCAGCTGTGAAGAGAGAAGCAGAGTTAACGTTTCAGGTCAGTGACCCTTCATTGGAACTGGCAAAGGTTAGAAATGTAATAGGTTTCAAACAAATAAAGCGGGGGTGGAGCAAGAGATAACAAAAGAGAAGGTGTTGATAGGACAGGGTCACAGAGAATAACTGACCAGAAGGTCATCGAGCAAAGGCAAACGGTATGTTAATGGTGTGCTGAAAGACAAAGCGCTAGTGTAGAGAGGGTGTTAATGGACTGAAAAATGAACAGCCCTGGCCCAAAGCACCAACATGAAAAAAACAGTGGGCATGTTAAGAAAAAATAAACTAAAATAAAATAAAAAGATAAAAGATGGATAGGGTAGGATATGGTATTTGAAGATGTAGTCAGTGACCTTGACCACTCATGTGAGGTTATTAAAATTCTTGTGGCACTGCTTCCAGGTCCTCAGAGCTAGACTCCTGGCATTGACCTCCATGGCTATCTGCTCCCAATGCCTTCTGACTCTGTGTCTGGAGGGCCTTCTGGCCCCCTCTGGCTATAGAGCAACTCTTCTCTTTTTCACCTTCTCTAGTGCAGCATCTGAGAACCTTTGAGTGCGCTTTCTGCCACGTTGTGCCATTCTTCACTGTTTCCCAAGTTAAATTAACTTCCAGCATCACTGCCAGCCCCTGCTGCAGCCACAATGCTACTCCCCTTTAAGTAGTGCAGACTAGCTTTAAGTGATGCTAGCCATTCATGATATTGGCCCCCTACTGATGCGTGCAGCCAATCAACAGTGTGGTTTAGCACTGGCTGGATGCTGAAATCATTGAAATGAGCGGGCAGCACAAAATTGGCGTGCTGTCTGTGTTGTGATCCACAGGCACGGGTTATTCACACCTTGCAACCCCCCTGCCCATTTTCTGGGGCTACTGAATTTAGCTCTCTGCTTCCCTAAGCGAAATGATGCATGAGAAGGAGTTAAAAGGTGACCCAACCTGGCAATCTGACATGGTGCATAAGCCAGGAACAGCATTCTCTCCGATGCCATATTGTGTCGACTTAGGTGAAAGTTTAGACAGCAACTGTAACCTTTCTAGATCATCACCTTTAACATAAAACTGAATGACTCAGTACTGAAATCAGTGTCAGAAAGAATCTGGGACGTACTCGTGATAAAACAAGCTGTTCTATCACAAACCTTAAATTTGCCCCACAGGTAAACACACACCTTGGAGCAAAGTGTAACAAAATTTGCAAAGGGCTATAAGGCAGAGATCAGCACAATTCCAATTGATAACTCAAGTGATCTGTACCGGGCTATCAGGGATGTGGTTAAAAAAAAAATCCGTTCAAAATTTCTCAAACATTTTAATTGTAGTCAATATTAAGGCAAAATGAGTGAGGCTAATTTGAGTGATGTGATAAGGCTCTAAGCTTTGGGTGACAGAGGAGAAGTATTTGGGCCTTGTGCTTTCTGGCAGGTAATGGAAAAGGGTTCCTGTTTTCCTAATGAGAGGAGTGACATTGGAGTGGAACCTTTCTGTTGATAAGCTGCGTACTAATATCGACAGTAATCAAGGCAGGAGGCAATGTGGGACTTTGGAGGAATAAAGCTATTGAAAAAATTCTGAATGATTTAAATGGGGCTTCACGTTGAAGGGAAGTGTTTATGCCATTCCAGAAGGAGACAAGAGGCACAGCTTTAGCTGCAGCTTTTAGTTTGAACCTTGACAGTTTGTCATTATTTCCGTTTAAAGTGGAGTGGCCCCCCCTCTTGTTCCATTAGTTAAAGGGACAGGAAGTTAGGACAATAATAGATTGTACTATCTGATGATAAAGGAAGCCTTTCCCTGCTTACACATTCAAAGCAACCTTGAAAACAGGCATTTTGAGACATGTGCCAAATAGGAACAGGAGGAAGCCCATCAGTCCCTTGAGCCTGTTCTGACACTCTATGAGATCCCGGCTGATGTGTAACTCAACTTCATTTGCCTGCCTTTGCTGCTTAACCGGTGATACCCTTCTCCAAGAGAAATGTTGATCTCAAACTTGGAAATGTCATTGATCCAACATCCCCTGCCTTTTGAGGGAGCACGTTCCAGATTTTCAGTACCTTTTTTGTGAAGTGCTTCCTGATTTTACTGTTAACTGGCCTAGCTGTAATTTTAAAATTATTTCCCCTTGTACTCGATATCCCCCCTCACCAACTAGAAGTGATATTTCTCAATATGTATCCTACTGAATCCCTTTATAATTTTAAACACCTCAATGAGATCACCCTCAACCTTCTGATCCCAAGGGAACACAAATTTATGCTATATGTCCTTATAATTTAACCTGTTAAGCCCCAGTATCATTCTGGTGAATCTACAATGTACCCACTCCAAAGCCAATATATCTTTCCTGAGGTGCAGTGCCCAGAACTGAATGTAATACCCTAAATGAGATCTAACCAAAGTTCTACACAACTGAAGCATCACCTCCACCCCTTTATCAGGACAGAGGCATAGTATTATTTAATACACAATACTTGGCAACATGGGCATGAACACATTTCTCACTGACAAAGACATCTCTCCAACCGTAACTTCACTTCTTTCCCAGTCTTATCTAAAAGTTAGGAGATGATGAGGACCAGGTTAGAAGAGATGCCACAACATGGATTGGTGAGGGAAAGGAATCAGCTGAGGTTCAAGCCAGGAGGGTCTTTTGGTAGTGGGGTTGGAGGATCTGCAGAGGGTGGTGGGCTTTAGTGGAAGCAATGGTCTAGATCCAGACAAGAGGAATGGAGAGAGGAGGCAGAGGATGATGGATCCTGTGAGGGAATGGAAAGGAGAAGGCTGAGCCCAGGAGAAGCTGTGTGGACGCTGGGGTGCACGACTCCATGGAATTGGGATCTAGGAGAATATGGGGACATTTTGAGTCCATCAGGCAGGCAGGTAGCATAGGGTAGCTGTTGGGGGAGGGGGGGCTGCAAGATTTGGGTGCACTGAGGAGGAGGATGAGGAAGAGAGCACTCAAAGAGGAATAAAAACAAGAAATGCTGGAACCACTCAGCAGGTCTGGCAGCATCTGTGGAAAGAGAAGCAGAGTTAACGTTTCGGGTCAGTGACCCTTCTTCGGAACTAGCAAATATTAGAAATGTCAAAGGTTATAAGCAAGTGAGCCGGGGGTGGGGCAAGAGATAAAGGAGAAGGTGTAGATTGGACAAGGCCATATAGCTGACCAACAGGTCATGGAGCAAAGGCAAACAAAATGTTAATGGTGTGTTGAAAGACAAAGCAGGAGTCTGGAGGTGATTCTGGAGAGGAGTCTAAAGAGGTTGAGGGGTTATGGAAGAACTGGGGGTGAGGGGTGGTGTCAGGATTTGTGTGTTTAAAATTAAGAATGATAAACTTGGCAATATTCTCAATAAAAAATTATTCCACCTGTAATATGAAATAATATTTGAAATCTATGCCTAACATGGAACTTATTGAATGTCTATTCAGTGTTAAAACATATAACCTCGATTACTGAGAGATGTGGCAGGTTAGTCAATGATCTTTTCACCTTCAGATTGAGGTTGGTAAGGAAAATCTGACAGATGATCATGAGGTGCTGTTAAACCAAGAGTAGCTTGGTATTAAGCAGGTGGAATACAGCCTCATAGAGAGCAAGTGCTAGTATGAATGGACTACCATCAGCAGTCCAGAAAAGGAAAGGTAAAGAATTAAGAACCCAGGGGATTGGGTCACAATGTGGAAAATAATTGCATAGATTGCAGCGAAAAAAGTGAGGGATCCAGTCACAGAATTCAACTTAATACAACTTCACTCATAATATTCCTGTCATTCTCTCTAATAGAACAAACTTTCCCATTGCTCTACCTCAAATGAAGAAAAGGAAATCTGCTAAGGATCACCTGCTTAAACAGGTTGAAGTTTGGACTTGTTTAAGTACTGCCCAGACCGATGAATGAGTCTCCTCTCCCTGCCAATCTGTAAGGTCCATTTTAAAATGAACTTGACTCGGGTCCTGGCACATGCACAGCCTCCACCTTGTAATGTGCATGTGAAAGGGTCAGAGATCAGAGATCAGTACCAATTCCAATTAAGACCCCAAGGGATTGGGTCAAAATGTAGAAAATAGTTGCTCAGATTGTCTATACCATCTTATCAGAGGGAATTTAAAGAGCGGTTATCTGGAATATTTTGAATAATGTGCTGCTTTTGCACTCCAACAACAGTCTGTGTCTCTTCAATTGTCTGCACATGGTCCTTCATAACCACGCAATGAGGGAAATGTACAGAATGGGATGGAAGTCTTGTGATTTCCTTACAGGCAAGAGAAATGACATTAACACCTTAAGGAAGTCACAACCTCACCACTGCTTTAAGGCATCTGCCACTGGCATCCCAGGAACAGCAATAAACAAGGTACTGCTTCTGAATTGGCATTGCTGCTAATGGTGGACTTATAGAATCATGGAATAGTTACATCACAGAATGAGGTCATTCAGGCATTGAGCCATGCCAGCTCTTTGCAAGAGCAACTTAGCTAGTCACCCACCCTTTTACCATTGCCCTGAAAAAATTTTCCTTTCAGGTGCTTATGCAATTCCCTTTTGAAGGCTACGACTGAATCTGCCTGCACCGACCTTTCAGACAGTGCATTCTAGATCCTAACCACTCACTGCGGGCGGCACAGTGGCGCAGTGGTTAGCACCGCAGCCTCACAGCTCCAGCGACCCTGGGTACTGCCTGTGTGGAGCTTGCAAGTTCTCCCTGTGTCTGCGAGGGTTTCCTCCGGGTGCTCCGGTTTCCTCCCACATGCCAAAGACTTGCAGGTTGATAGGTAAATTGGCCATTAGCAATTGCCCCTAGTATAGGTGGGTGGTAGGGAAGTATAGGGACAGGTGGGGATATGGTAGGAATATGGAATTAGTGTAGGATTAGTATAAATGGGTGGTTAATGGTCGGCACAGACTCGGTGGGCCAGAGGGCCTGTTTCTGTGCTGTATCTCTAAACTAAACTAATTCTAAAAAAATTTTCCTCATGTCGCCTTTGGTCCTTTTGCCAATCATTTTAAATCCATGCCCCCTGGTCTCAACCCTTCCACCAATGGAAACAATTTCTCCCTATCTACTAAGTCTAGACCCTCATGATTCTGAACACATCTCTATCAATCTCCATCCAAGCTTTGTGTCATCTGCAAATATTGAAAGTGTGGCCTGTCCACCCAGGTCTAGGTCATTAATATATATCAAGAAAAGCAGTGGTCCTTGTAGCGACACCTGGGGAACAACACTGCATACATTCCTCCAGTCCAGAAAACAACCGTTCACTTCTACTCTCTGTTTCCTGTCACTCACTCAACTTCATATCCATGCTGCCACTGTCCCTTTTAATCCATTGGCTGCATAGAATCATAGAATGATTACGGCACAGAATGAGCCCATGTTACCCCTTCAAAAAACTCAAGCAAGTTACTTAAACACAATTTGCCTTTTACAAGTCTGTGCTCGCTTTCCTTAGTTAATCCACACTTGTTCAAGTGACTGTTAATTTTGTCCTGACTCGTTGTTTCTAAAATCTACCCCACTACTGAGGTTAAACTGACTGACCTGCAGTTGCTGGGTTTATCCTTACACCCTTTTTTGAACAAGGGTGTAACATTTGCAATTCTCCAGTCCTCAGGCACCACCCCTGTATCTAAGGAGGATTGGAAGATTAAAGCCAGTACCTCTCCAATTTCCATCCTTACTTCCCTCAGTATCCTTGTATGCATTTCATCCGGTCCTTGTGACTTATCAACTTTAAGTATAGCCAGCCATTTTAGTACCTCCCTTTTATCAATTTTTAGCCCATCTGGTGTCTCAACTATACCCTCTTTCACTATGACATTGTCAGCACCTTCCCCCTTGCTAGAGACATATGCAATATACTCAATTAATACCTCAGCCTCCAAGTGTAAATCTCCTTTTTGGTTCCTAATCAGCCCCACCCTCCTCTTCCCACAATTTTACTATTTATATGCCTACAGAAGATTTTTGAATTCCATTTTATGTTAGTTGCCACTCTCTTCTCATACTCTCTCTTTGCCTCTCTTATTTCCTTTTCACTTCCCCTCTGAACTTTCTATATTCAGCCTGGCTCTCACATGTATATGACATCTGCCTTATGCCCCATTTTCTGCTTCATCTTATTTGCTATCTTGTTCATCATCCAAGGAGCTCTGGTTCAGGTTGCCTGACTTTTCCCCCTCGTGGAAATGTACCTCAACTGTACCATACCATCTCCTCTTTAAAGGCAGCCAATTGCTCAATTGTCTACTAATCTTCTATTCCAATTTACCTGGGACAGGCCTGCTCTCACTCCATTGAAATTGACCCTCCTCCAGTTAAGTATTGTTACTCTAGATTGCTCCTTGTCCTTTACCATAGCTAACCTAAATATTATGATACTATGATTACTGTTCCCTAAATGTTCCCCTACTGACACTTGATCCACCTGACCCACCTCATTCTCCAGAACCAAATCCAGAAATTCCTCCTTCTGCATTGGGCTGGAAATGTATTGATCTAGAAATTTCTCCTGAACACACTTCAGAAACACTTCCCCCTCTCTTGCCTTTACACTTTTACTATACCAGTCTATATTAGGATAATTTAAGTCCCCCATCATCACTACTGTATAATTCTTGCAGCTCTCTGTAATTTAGTCTAGTTTAGTCTAGAGATACAGCACTGAAACAGGCCCTTCGGCCCACCGAGTCTGTGCCGACCATCAACCACCCATTTATACTAATCCTACACTAATTCCATATTCCTACCACATCCCCACCTGTCCCTATATTTCCCTACCACCTACCTATACTAGGGGCAATTAATAATGGCCAATTAACCTATCAACCTGCAAGTCTTTGGCATGTGGGAGGAAACCGGAGCACCCGGAGGAAACCCACGCGGACACAGGGAGAACTTGCAAACTCCACACAGGCAGTACCCAGAATTGAACCCGGGTCGCTGGAGCTGTGAGGCTGCGGTGCTAACCACTGCGCCACTGAGCAAACTTTCTCCACTATATTTTTCCCACTAGTTGGTGGCATATAGAATACACCCAATAATTGAATGGCACCTTTATCATTTCTCAACTCTGAACAAATAGATTCTCTCCTCTCCAGGACATCCTCTCTCTCGAGCATTGTAATATTCTCCTTAATAAGTACCCCCACCCCTCCTCCGTTCTTTCCTTCTCTGTCTTTCCTGAGCACCTTGTACCCAGGAATATTTAGTACCCAGTCCTGCCCTTTTTTGAGCCAGGTCTCCATTATCATCACAAATTCATATTCCCATATTGCTATCTGCAGCTGCTTTACCACATTTCATGTATTTACATACATGCACTGTAAAATAATTTAGAAATTATTGTAGTCTCTTTTAGTCTGACCCCACATCATACCTTATTATTTCTTATTCTAGTGCCATCGGTTTTCCCAATCCTCAGACACCTTGTTTCCCCTTTCTAATGCTACTTTCCAGTTCCCAGCCCCCTGAAAAATTTGTTTAAACCCTCCCCAACACCACGTGCAAAGTGATCTGCGAGTACATTGGTCCCGGTGTGTTGAGGTGCAAACTCTCCAGCCTGTATAGGTCTCACCTCCCCCAGAACTGGTCCCAATGTCCCAGGAATCTCAAGCCCTCCCTCCTGCACAATCTCTCCAGTCATGTATTCATCTGCTTTATCCTTCTATTTCTGTACTCACTGGTACGTAGTACCGGGAGTAATCCAAAGATTATTATCTTTGAGGTCCTGTTTTTTAATCTCTTTCCTAGCTCCCTAAAATCTGCCTGTATCATCTCATCCCTCTTTATATTCATGTCATTGGTACTGATATGGACCAACATATGTGGCGGTTCACCTTCCTATCTCATTGTGCTCTGCAGCCACTCAGTGACATCCTGGACCCTGGCACGAGGGAGGCAGCTTACCTGTCTGTTCTCCTAACTATAGAAATGTCTATCACTATTGTTTTCCCAATCTTCCTATCTTCCCCCACCCCCGTGCAGCTGAGCCACTTATGGTGCCATGGATTTGGCTCTGGCTGCATTCCCCAGAGCAACCATCACTCTCACCTATATTCAAAATTGAATACCAGTGAGAGAGTAAAATGCTTTATCTGCCTGATCCTTCCTGTCAGTCTGGTGGTCACCCACTCCCTCTCTGCCTGCACTCTCTTAATCTGCAGGGTGGCCACATCCAGAAATGTGCTATTCATGTAGCTTTCTGCCTCACAATTGCACCACAGTGATGCCAGATGCTGCTCAAGCTCTGAAACCTGGAGCTCGACCTTCTCCAGTTGGCAGCACTTCCTGAATATTTGATTGTCCAGAACACAAGAAGCATCCTGAAGTTGCCACATGACACATGGCAACATGACTGAGGTACTCTGCCATGCCTCTATTTATTAGACTAGCTAAACTTAACAGAAATAAGCTAAAGACCTATTTAAAAACATTTGCCAGCTACTCGCCAATTACCACCTTCCCTTGTATTGATGTCACTTTAATTTTTTGCTTACCTCACTCCCTGACTCTCGCACTCACTCTGGACTCTGACCACTCTGCTGCTCCACTCCTTTACCTCTGTGCTCCTCATCTCCAGGCTCTCTCTGATCCTGTAGCTCTTTGACATGTGTCTGTCTTTTCAAACCAAATTACTGCCTGTGTTCCTCGGGGACAATTTATTATCACAAAACTGTTAATCTTATTAATAAGAAACCACGAGTGTGGTTGGTGATGTACATGGTCAAATTCAGATGTTTTGGAGTTTGGGCTAGTGGGGTATCTAACGGCTCCCCGCACCAAAATGCACTCCAACCTAGGAAACATCTGAAGCTCTCAATTATGCAAATGTCTTGTCCATTTCAACAGACCAGTGACAGGTGAATTCTTGATTCAGAGACGCGGCTTCACTTGCACAGGAGATGGCTTGGATTGAGTGAAAAAGATCACACTCTAACCCCAAACCCACCGCAGTGCAAAATTAGCTACTGCCATTTTATAATGCCACTCAGGGATTTTATTTCATGTGATTCTAATACGCTCTATCTTTATATTGCAGGTATGTTGAATTTTATTTCTTTACTCATCCCTCACTTTTCATCAATAATCATTTTCCCATCGATGAAAAGTGGCAGCTGATTTCTCCAAAGATTTCCCTCAAAATATTTGAAAATATGGTATTTCGGACTGGAGATTTTTATGATATTGGTCTGACATACATTCATCCAGATGTACAGGTGGTGTCCACAGGTAAACAGTGAGAGAATGTGAGCATGTGTAGAGTTCTCAGAATTATATGACAAGTTGGAACATGGAATCATTGGGAAGATAGAAAGAGAGAGAGACAGACAGAAATAGGGAGAGAAGAGAGAGAGACCGAGAAAGAGAGATTGAGAGAAAGAGAGAATGAGAAAGAGAGAGAGAGAGAAAAAGAGATGGAGATTATGTGAATCAGTATATCGCTGATCAGACAAGGTGAGAGTCTTGCCTTCAGTGGAATGAGGCTCTAGATTCAGCAGCACTCATTCTAGTTAGAAGGATTTTTTACAACACTGGTCAGTAATCTCAACTGCAACCCACCAGTGGTAGTAAATAAAACAGCAGCTGCAATGAATCTGCAGCATTTACAATCAGACCACAATATGGCAAAATTGGATATATCCAAAGACAGTTATTAGTGAAATCTGCTCAGATAGAAATTTAGGCCTGGTTTCCTTGCCTATTATATAGTTTACTCAGAATGAGATTATTAATAACTCTATAATAAAGGTGGAAAGGATGAAAAAGTGATTAATAAACATTCTACAAATGCATAAACAATGTTTTATATAATCAAAGACACATACGTACATACATTGGCCTGAAACTTTCTGAAACTGCTTAAATTTCCTGAGAACCTCATTAGCATTAGCTAGAATGTGAGAATTAGTGTAAACAGTCAGGGCCCTATGCGCCAAATTTACTCCATGTTCCTCCCTTCAGTCCCTTTTGTGCAAGAAATTGAAAGTTTGAGGACATCAACCAATTGGCACATTTGGCACAGGAGGGTTGAGAAAGTATAATTGTGAAAGTATTTTAACATTCAGTGCAAGTTATCCTGTGCAGCAAAGATTCATTCAAAGGTACAGAAAAGACAGATTAGATCTGTGATGTGAAATTCTAGAAAAAGCGTTGAAAACAATCAACAGAAGACATCAGAAATACACAGTTGGATCGGGTTGCACCTAGAATTTGAAGTGTAAATTTTTAGCCTGCTCAGAACAGGCATGAATTCAGAAAATTTGCATGAAATGCACTTCTGAATGACAAGGTGGTGCTGTGGGGACAAAGTTGTGTTAACGGGTAACAGAGGGTTTTTGACAGAAGTTCCGCAGAATTAGTTTAAAAAAATCAAGGAAATTCAGGCAGAAGAATTCACATCTAGTTACGCTGTTTTTTCAGTGCATGTTTTCAGGGAAGCATCAGGTCATGTGTTAAATATATATACACTACATACACACCGCATAGTTTGGTACTGTCATACACACAGCAGGAAAGAATAGAGCTTGAACTTATACAGCACCTTTCACAACCGCAGGACATCCCAAAGTGCTTTATGGCCATTGAAGTAATTTTGAATTGCAGTTACTGTTATAATGTAGGCAATGAGGCAGGCAAATTGTGCACAGCAAGAGCCCACAAACAGAAATGAGATAAACAACCAGATTTTTTTTTTCCAAAGTGTAGCTGATTAAGGGATAAACATTGGCCAGGACACCAGGGAGAACTCTTCACCTCTTGTTCAAAATGTCTCATCTGAAAGACAGCACCTCACACAGTGCAGCACCCCCTCAGGACTGCACTGGAAGGTCAGCCGAGATATTGTGTTCAAGACTCTGGAGTGGAATTTGAATCCACACTTTCTGACTTAGTAGTCAGAGTGACAGAAAGTCTCCAAAGTCTAGCCCTGGTCTCTGCCACAACTGGGATATCAGTGGCTGGGAAAGCTACAATGGGCCTCAATAAACTGCACTAAGCAATTAACTGGAGGTGATGTTACTCAGGTTTAAAATGTGGCCACAACTCAACGATTAACATAAGAAACTGCGTAATTACTGTTCCCTGTTACCACAGATGGTTGTATGCAGCAGCCCAGGTAATGCATATAGAACACTTGCCAAATCATCCTGTGTGTAGCTGGCTCAATTGTAGTAACGAAAACCCTGGAATTTAACCAGATTAATTCATAAAGTAATTTCCTGTTACTTCAGGTCTCCCATGGTAAAGCAACAAAAACTACATGCACTAAACCATATTATAAAAATATGGGAGTCAGCAGTGGGTATGTGTTAGGAATCCATGTCACTTTAAGCAAATGGCTGCAAAGTTATGCTAACATTATCTAGTACCATGTTAAAAACTAACAGAAACCCATAGTAGAGTTCACCTATGTATCTCTTACTTGTTAAACTAATTTTCAATCATTTTAAACAGTGAATGGAAGAGTTATCGTCAATGTGGAAGGCCAATATCCAACATTGTTCATATACAATCTGGATGGGAAAAAGGACTGCGCTATCTTCAGCATAACTAAATATGGGATGAAGCTAGAGGTTCTCCCTCAAAAGACTGGAGAATTCAAGTTAAAGATCTATGCCAAACTGTGGAATTCTAAAGAAGAGATGTATTCCTTTATATGTGCATATTTGATTAAATGCGATTTTATTGATGAAAACTTCAAACTACCAAAGGCATTTCACAATCCCTTGGGTCCCAGTTGGATTACTGAGACTAAAGGCCTTATTCACCCCTCACACCCCGAGCCCATCATTTACTGCAATGATGGCCAATGTAAAGTAAGGTTTATGCTGAATAAAGATCTATCTTTCACCACTAAACTGACATGTGACGAAAGCAAGCTGTCAGACAATGCCATGAAAAATCAAGTCTTTAAAACTCAACAAGGCAATTGGGTAGAATTCAGGATCCAACTGCCTGCAGCGGGTCTATATGTTTTTGCAATCTTTGGCAAGGAGAAGACGAATCGCAGCCTGACACATGACCACATATGTGAATACTTCATCTCATGTTTAAATAAGAATGTCCACTGGCCAGGTTTCCCTAAAGTTTACAGCTCCTGGACTGATGGATGTGAATTAGTAGAGCCCGTCTCTGGGGTACTGCCACGTGACCAGCTGGTGAAATTCAAACTTAAAATTCCTCACGTGAGAAAGGTTCACGTTCATGGCAAAACGACTTGCCCACTGACCATGACAAAGGATGGCTATTGGGAAGGAAAGTGCAACACACAAGACTCCAAGTACCTCAATATTGGAGTTTCAGACAAAATGTTTGACACTAAGTTTACATTCGCCCTTCAATATGAGGTAGCGGGATCATAGCCTGGACAAGGTACTAACACAGTGAATATCTGTTGTCATTCATCATTGTCAGCAAAAATGAGGCTGCTTGCTATTCGGAATAAAAACACATGTGATTCATCTTAAAGTCTGTCTAAGGATAATGAATGTTTCGTAGTGTGGCACTACCTTTGTAATGGACAGTTGTCACCCTTTGGGGTGTGACAGGTTGACAGTAGCATACTGCATCTTCATTAAACTTCTGGACAAAAAATAATAATGAAATACTCAAACAAGAAGAAAGAACTTGAAATTATATTTGCCTTTTATGTTTCCAGAATACCCAAAGCATTTCAGAACTAATAAATTACTTTGAAGTGTACTCAGTGTTGTAATGTTGGTAAAGAAAGCAGCCTATTTATGTGCAACAACAACAACAACTTGCATTTTAACACAGATAAAAGTCCCAAGGCCCTTCACAGGAGCATATTAAAAAAAACACACCAAGTCATGTAAGGCAATATTAGGGCAGATGATGAAAGCTTGGTCAAAGAGTTAAGGAGCTTCTCAAAGGAACAAAGAGAGGTAGAGAGGTGGAGAGGTTTAGGGAGGGAATTCCAGAACTTAGGATCTAGACAGCTGAAGGCCGTTTGGCCAATGGTGAAGTGATTAAAATTGGGGTTTCACAAGGGGTCATGATTGAAGCAACACAGTGATCTCGGAGGGTTATAAGGCTGGAGGAGGTTTCAGAGATAAGGTAGTGTGAGGCCATGGAGGGGTTTGTAAACAAAGATGAGAATTGTAGCATTGTCAGACCGGGATCCAATGTAGATCATTGCGCACAGGGGTGATGGATAAACAGGATTTTGACTTAGGATCCAGGCAGCAGAGGTTTGGATGAGCTGACGTTTACACAGGGTGGAAGGTGAAAAGGCAGCCAGGAGAGCATTGGAATTGTCAAGCTCGTGGGAAACAAAAGCATGGATGATGGTTTTAGCAGCAGATGAGCTGAGAGAGGGGCAGAAATGGGTGAAGTTCTGGAGGTGAAATTAGGTAGCTTTGGCGATGGAGAGGATATGGGGTTGGAAGTTCAGCTCATAATCAAATAGTGTGCCGAGGTTGTGAACAGTCTGGTCCAACCTCGGACAGTGGCCAGGGAGAAGGATGGAATTGTTGGCTAGGGAACAGAGTTTGACAGTTTAGCTCTTCCCGTTATTTAATTGGAGGAACTTCCTGCTCTTCCACCCTGCCCTTACCCTGAACTCACATCATTCTCTAGTTTCTCTCCTATCTCCCCTCTCCTCTCTCTCTACGAGCTCATCTTGTCCATGAGACCCAACTCCTGCTCACTTGACCCTATCCCCAGTAAAATATTGACCACCCAATTTCCTTTATTGGCAGCATGTTAGCAGATACTGTTAACGGTTCCCTCTCCTCAAGTACTGTCCCCCTCTCCTTCAAATTTGCTGTCATTACCCCTCTCCTCAAAAAGCCAACCCTGACCCCTCTATCCTTGCAAACTATTGTCCCATCTCCAACCTCTCTTTCCTCTCCAAAGTTCTTCAGCATATTGTCGTCTCCCAAATCCATGCTCATTTTTCCCAGCACTCCATGTTCGAATCGCTCCAATCATGTTTCCATCACAGTACCACAGTACCGAAACAGCTCTTATCAAAGTCACAAATGTGACTGTGACAAAGGTAAAGTTTCCCTCCTCATCCTTCTTGACCTGTCTGTAGGCTTTGATATGGTTGACCACACCATTCTCCTCCAATGCCTCTCCACTGTCGTCCAGCTGAGTGGGACTGCTCTCACCTGGTTCCATTCTTATCTATCTAATCACAGCCAGAGAATCACTTGCAATGGCTTCTCTTCCTGCTCCAGCACCATTACCTCTAGATCTGTCCTTGGCCCCGTCTATTTCTCATTTACATGCTGCCCCTCCATGATATCATACGATATCAGTTTCCATGAATATGCTGACAACACTCAGCTCGACCTCACATGAGGCCATCCAAACTTTTACTGCCCATGTCCTAATAAGTCCCTTTCACCCATCACCCCTGTGCTCACTGACCTACATTGACTCCAGGTTAAGGAATGCCTTGATTTTAAAATTCTCACCCTGCTTTTTAAATTACTGTCCTTATATCTACTTATGTGGCTCAGTGTCAAATTTTGTTTGATAGCGCTCCTGTGAAGCACTTTGAGAAGCTTTACTGCATTAAAGGTGCTATATAAATGCAAGTTGTTGTTTTCTATTGATCCATAAACAACAAATGAGAGAAAAGAGTAGAAAATGATGTATGAATGTTCTGTGATCTTCTATATCTAACTCAACAGGAAAACAGAAATTCTGCTTAATGTCGCATCTAAAAGTTGACACTTCCAGCAGTCCAGCAGCCCCTCAGTATTGCACTGGTCAGCTCTGGAGCAGGTCTTAATCCCATTATGTTCTGATTCAAAAGCAAGAGGCCATTACTGAGCCAAAATTAACTCAGTAAAAGGGAAATCTCTCAGAAACAAACCATGACTGATAATCCACCACAATAACTGCAGAATAGAAGCACATAATAACTGTATTTATTTTCAGCACAATGAGAAGATAGAAGGAGACCATTCGACCTGTCAGGTCTGTGTATTCTCTTTGAGAGAGCTATCCAATTAATCCCACTCCCCTGCTTTTTTCTCCATGGCCTACAATTTATTGTTAACTTTTCATCCAATTGAAAATTCCTATTGAATCTTCTACCCCACCCTTTGAGGCAGTGCATTCGAGATCACAACAACTCATTGAGTAAAACAAAAGATTCTCAGCCTCCCATCTGATTCTTTTGCCGATTGCTTTAAATCAGTTTCATCTGATTACCAATCCTCTTGCTAGTGAAAACAGTTTCTCCACATTTATATTATCAAAACCTATCAGCATTTTGAATACTTTTATTAAATCTTCCCTTAATGTTCTCTGCTGGAAGGAGAACAATCTCAGATAAGGGACATCTACTCGTAGAACTTTCAACCGGTTAAAAAAACTGTTAGCTCATGGATTCCACATCACTGTTTGTGTGTGATCTCACTCCTTTTAATGTAATAACAAGCATTACTCCACATTATACATCTTTCAATTATCTTCTAAATCAGCTGAGTTCATACTTATGGAAACCAGCTGTCTTGTTGTGAAGTCAAGACAAAAAGATTGGGAAACAGCCAAGATTATGTTAACCCAAACTGTGGGCTTAACAACAATGACCTATATATAGCATCTTTAACGTAATAAATGTCCCAAGGCGCTTCGCAGGCATGTTATAAAACAAAATGTAACACTGAGCCGCAAAAGGAGATATTAGGTCAGATGACCAAAAGTTTGGTCAAAAAGGTAGGTTTTAAGGAGCATCTTAAAGGAGGAAAGTGAAGTAAAGAGACTGAGAATTGTGGGGAGGGAATTCCAGAGCTTTGGGCCTAGACAGCTGAAGGTGTGTTCACTAATAGTGGAGCGATTAAAATGGGGGATGCACAAGAGGGCAGAATTAGAGGAGCACAGATATCTCGGAGGTTTGTGGGGCTGGAGGAGAATACTGAGATAGGGAGGGGCGAGGCCAGAAGGGATTTGATAACAGGGATGAGAATTTTAAAATCAAGACATTGCTTGACTAAGAGTCAATGTAAGTCAGCGAGTTCAGGGTTGGTAGGGGAATGGGTCTTGGTGTGAGTTAAGACACGGCAGCAGAGTTTTGGATAACCTTAAGGTTACAAAGAGTAGAATGTGGGAGACCAGCCAGCAGTGCATTGGAATAGTCAAGTCGAGAGATAACAAATGAAGGTTTTAGCAGCAGATGAGCTGAGACAGGGGCGAAGTCGGGCAATGTTATGGAGGTGGAAATAGGCGGTCTTAGTGATGGCACGAATATGAGGTCGGAAACTCATCTCAGGGTCAAGTGTGACACCAAGGTTGCAAACAGACTGGCTTAATCTCAGACTGTTGCCAGGGAGAGGGATGGTGTCAGTAGCTAGGAGAAGGGACTGCAAACTGGTTTCAATCTTCCCAATACTTAATTGGAGAAAATTTCTGCTCATTCAGTAGTGGATGTCGGATAAGCAATGAAATAATTTAGCATCAGTGGAGGAGTCGAAAGAAATGGTGATGAGGTAAAGCTGAGTGTCATTTGCATACATGTAAAAACTAATGCTGTGTTTTCAGATGATGTTGCTGAGGAGCAGCATGTAGATGAAAATTAGGAGGCGACCAAGGAAAGATACTTGGGGAACACCAGAGTTAATGGTGCGGGAACAGGAAGAGAAGCCATTACAAGTGGTTCTCTGGCTATGATTAGATAGTTAAGAATGGAACCAGGTGAGAGCAGTCCCACCCAGGTGGATGACAGTGGAAAGGCATTGAAGGAGGATGGTGTGGTCAACCATGTTAAAGACTGCAGACAAGTCAAGAAGGACAAGGGGGATTGTTTACTTTTGTCACAGTCACATAGGATGATGTCATTTGTGACTTTGATAAGAGCTGTTCCGGTACTGTGGCAGGGATGGAAAACTGATTGGAGGAATTCGAAGATGGAGTTCTGGGAAAGATAGGATTTGAAAGGGGACAACATGTTCAAGGACTTTGGAGAGGAAAGGGAGGTTGGAGCTGGGGCAGTAGATTGCAAGGGTGGTGGGATCAAGGTTTGTTTTTTTTGAAGGGAAGAGTGGTAACAGCAGATTTAAAGGAGAGAGGGACAACACCTGAAGACAGAACCATTAACAATATTGACTAACACGGGGTCCAGGAGGGGAGATTGGATGATCAGCAGGAAATAGGATTGAGGGTGGGTCTCATGGACAAGATGAGTTCAGAGAAGGCATGAGGGGAGATAGGAGAGAAACTAGAGAAAGATGCAAGTCCGTATTAGGGCACTCACACTTGTATAAACTTGTTTTTTTCCCCTTATGTAGAAGGTTGAGGGATGATACAATTGAGGTATTTAAATAGAGAAAAATATTTGGGCCAGCATCTTGTGGAGGCAGAGCGGCTTTTCACGCCACCCCAGCATGATCCTCCATTGTTATGGAGATGCAGTTTCCGGAAAGACAATATCTGTCCCTTTAAAGACGGGGATCCCGCCTCCAAGAGCTACCAGCCAATCACAGGGCCAGCAACTCAGCAATATTGGCAGATGAAGCAGGGATTCCGGGGCCAGGGGTGGTGGAGAGGGTGGGTGTTGAATACGGTGGGGGCGGCGGTGGGGGTGGGGGGGTGGGGGCGGGAATCCATGGAGGTAAAGGTTTTTCTGGTAGGGATCCTCCATTCACCACAGATTGCCCACGGAATAGGAACCCCACCACCCCCCCCGCCCCCACAAGCCCGCAGAGAGTGCACTTCATTGTACAAGGCACCCTCTCCCATAGCGGAAGCAACTACTGCCATTGGATAAATCTCATCAGTAGCGGGAAGAAGCCCTAAATTGGCCATTAATTGGCCTTTTTGAACAGCGGTAGCAGTGAGAGTGCGAGCCAGGGGGCAGCTGGGAAGGTAAGTTTCACTATAAAGTACTTACCTTGCGATTCGGCAGCTTCGGCAGGGTGGCGAAAAAAAACGGAAAAAGTGACGTCACAGGAAAGCTGTGACCTGATTGGCTGGGAATCTATACCAAATTTGAAAATAAAACTGATAAAAATTGATTAAAACACTAATTAACTAATTAATAAGTAGAGTAACTAAACCAGAGGGAGGAGATTACTGTATTTAGACAGCATTTAATATTTATTGTAGAAATCTAGCACTCGGGACCACAGAGTGAAGTGTATCATAATTTAGTAAGGATTTAATAAGTATTTATTTATTTTATATCAATTAACTAATTAGTGATAGAAATGACAGTTAGAAGGGTGAAATGCGAGAAGTATAGCAGGTAAGGCAGATGAACTTAGAGCTTGGATTAGTACTTGGAAATATGATGTTGTTGCTATTACAGAGACTTGGTTGAGGGAAGGGCAGGATTGGCAGCTAAATGTTCCAGGCTTTAGAAGCTTCAGGCGGGATAGAGGGGGATGTAAAAGGGGTGGGGGAGTTGCATTACTGGTTAAGGCGAATATCACAGCTGTACTGCGGGAGGACACCTCAGAGGGGTGATGCAGCGAGGCAATATGGGTGGAGCTCAGGAATAGGAAGGGTGCAGTCACGATGTTGGGGGTTTACTACAGGCCTCCCAACAGCCAGCGGGAGGTAGAGGAGCAGATATGCAGACAGATTTTGGAAAGATGTAAAGGTAACAGGGTTGTAGTGGTGGGTGATTTTAACTTCCCCAATATTGACTGGGACTCACTTAGTGCTAGGGGCTTGGATGGGGCAGAATTTGTGAGGAGCATCCAGGAGGGCTTCTTGTAACAGTATGTAGATAGTCCAACTAGGGATGGGGCCATTCTGGACCTGGTATTGGGGAATGAGCCCGGCCAGGTGGTCGAAGTTTCAGTGGGGGAGCACTTCGGGAGCAGTGACCATAATTCCATAAGTTTTAAGGTACTTGTGGATAAGGATAAGCGTAGTCCTTGGGTGAAGGTGCTAAATTGGGGAAAAGGCTAATTATAACAATATTAGGCAGGAACTGAAGAATTTAGATTGGGGGCGGCTATTTGAGGGTAAATCAACATCTGACATGTGGGAGTCTTTCAAACGTCAGCTGATTAGAATCCAGGACCAGCATGTTCCTGTGAGGAAGAAAGACAAGTTTGGCAAGTTTTGGGAAGCTTGGATAACACGGGATATTGTGAGCCTAGTCAAAAAGAAAAAGGAAGCATTCGTAAGGGCTGGAAGGCTAGGAACAGATGAAGCACTTGAGGAATATAAACACGGTAGGAAGGAACTTAAGCAAGGAGTTAGGAGGGCTAAAAGGGGTCATGAAAAGTCATTGGCAAACAGGATTAAGGAAAATCCCAAGGCTTTTTATACGTATATAAAGAGCAAGAGGGTAACCAGGGAAAGGGTTGGCCCACTCAAGGACGTAGATGGGAATCTATGCGTGGAGCCAGAGGAAATAGGCGAGGTGCTAAATGAGTACTTTGCATCAGTATTCACCAAGGAGAAGGACTTGGTGGATGATGAGCCTAGGGAAGGGAGTGCAGATAGTCTCAGTCATCTCATTATCAAAAAGGAGGAGGTGTTGGGTGTCTTACAAAGCATTAAGGTAGATAAGTCCCCAGGGCGTGATGGGATCTACCCTAGAATACTGAGGGAGGCAAGGGAGGAAATTGCTGGGGCCTTGACAGAAATCTTTGCATCCTCATTGGCTACAGGTGAGGTCCCAGAGGACTGGAGAATCGCCAATGTTGTTCCTTTGTATAAGAAGGGTGGCAAGGATAATCCAGGAAATTACAGGCCGGTGAGGCTTACATCAGTGGTAGGGAAACTATTGGAAAGGATTCTTCGGGACAGGATTTACTCCCATTTGGAAACAAACCAACTTATTAGCGAGAGACAGCATGGTTTTGTGAAGGGGAGGTCGTGTCTTACTAATTTGATTGAGTTTTTTGAGGAAGTGACGAAGATGATTGATGAGGGAAGGGCGGTGGATGTTGTCTATATGGACTTTAGTAAAGCCTTTGACAAGGTCCCTCATGGCAGACTGTTGCAAAAGGTGAAGTCACACGGGATCAGAGTTGAGCTGGCAAGATGGACACAGAACTGGCTCAGTCACAGAAGACAGAGGGTATCAGTGGATGGGTGTTTTTCTGAATGGAGGGATGTGACTAATGGTGTTCCGCAGGGATCAGTGCTGGGACCTTTGCTGTTTGTAGTATATATAAATGATTTGGAGGAAAATGTAGCTGGTCTGATTAGTAAGTTTGCGGATGACACAAAGGTTGGTGGAGTTGCGGATAATGATGAGGATTGTCAGAGGATACAGCAGGATATAGATCGGTTGGAGACTTGGGCGGAGAAATGGCAGATGGAGTTTAATCCGGACAAATGTGAGGTAATGCATTTTGGAAGGTCTAACGCAGGTGGGAGGTATACAGTAAATGGCAGAACTCTTAGGAGTATTGACAGGCAGAGAGATCAGGGCGTACAGGTCCACAGGTCACTGAAAGTGGCAACGCAGGTGGATAAGGTAGTCAAGAAGGCATGCGGCATACTTGCCTTCACCGGTCGAGGCATATAATATAAAAATTGGCAAGTCATGTTGCAGCTGTACAGAACGTTAGTTAGGCCACACTTGGAATATTGCGTGCAATTCTGGTCGCCGCACTACCAGAAGGACATGGAGGCTTTGGAGAGGGTACAGAGGATGTTTACCAGGATGTTGCCTGGTCTGGAGGGCATTAGCTATGAGGAGAGGTTGGATAAACTCGGATGTTTTCACTGGAACGATGGAGGTGGAGGGGAGACATGATATAGGTTTATAAAGTTATGAGTGTCATGGACAGAGTGGATAGTCAGAAGCTTTTTCCCAGGGTGAAAGAGTCGGTTACTAGGGGACATAGGTTTTAGGTGCGAGGGGCAAAGTTTAGAGGGGATGTGCGAGGCAAGTTTT